>NC_083871.1:55036373-60036373 GCF_032452875.1 Bos javanicus | reverse complement strand
CTATTTTTCTTGATAAATCAGAAGTTTTTCAATTTTGTTAGTCATCTCAAAGAACAAAGTTCAAGTTTTATTGATTAGAGAAATAGGTTTGTTTCCAGGAGGCAGCTATAGATAATCTAATAAACCATTCTAATATTCAGTTTTTCACATCTTGAAAATGCACATTTTAGCTTAAATGAGTATTTATTGAACTTCAATAAATTGAACTTCAGTAAAATGTTAAGGGCTTCCCAGGTGGCGCTATAGGTAAAGAACCGGCCTGCCAACAGGAGACATAAGAGACGTGAGTTCGATCCCTGGGTCGGGAAGATCCTCTGGAGGAGGACATAGCAACCCACTCCAGTATTCTTGCTGGAGAATCCCTCCCACGGACAGAGGAGCCTGGCGGGCTGCAGTCTATGGGGTTGCAAAGAGTTTGACACTACTGAAACAATTTAGCATGCATGCAGTAATGTTGATTTTTGATTTGTGAAGAGAATACCTTTGTGGAGATGTGCCATACACAGGTGGAACTACAGAGCTGGCTGAGTTTAGGAGAAAAGTCCAAGCTAGAATGGATCATCAGCCAAGAAGGGGCAGTTGTAGCTAAGAGGGTGCATAGGATCACCAAAAAAGAAAGGGAAGAGACAGAAGAGGGAACGTTAAAGGGATAGAAATGCAGATTCCTGAAGCTGGGCATTTGAACCAGCTTTCTTTATAAATTCCAGAGCTTGATCACCAGCCAAACCATTAACGAGACAAAATAAACAGCCCCCTTTCCTCTGCAAAGTAAAACAACTTATGTTTTACTAAACAATCTTCTCCTTTTTAAAATCTTTTCCAACAGAAGGTATATGTTGATGTATTTAGTATGAATGAATGACATATGCTTCAAAAAGTGGGGTTCTTGAGCAATGTTAAAGAAAGAAAGAATGGTTTTTAAAGATCTAGTGAAAAGATAGAATTATGCATTCTTATTCTCTGGGATCAATTAATATAGAAACAAAGACCTGAATTTTAGGTGACTCTTGAGAAACTTGTATGCAGGTCAGGA
This sequence comes from Bos javanicus, assembly GCF_032452875.1. Classification (NCBI taxonomy): domain Eukaryota; kingdom Metazoa; phylum Chordata; class Mammalia; order Artiodactyla; family Bovidae; genus Bos; species Bos javanicus. The sequence goes on along the minus strand of NC_083871.1, from coordinate 60,035,340 downwards.
AGCAACAGTTAGAACTGGACATGGAACAACAGACTGGTTCCAAATAGGAAAAGGAGTACGTCAAGGCTGTATATTGTCACCCTGCTTATTTAACTTATATGCAGAGTACATTGTGAGAAATGCTGGGCTGGAAGAAGCACAAGCTGGGATCAAGATTGCCGGGAGAAATATCAATAACCCCAGATATGCAGATGACACCACCCTTATGGCAGAAAGTGAAAAGGAACTAAAGAGCCTCTTGATGAAAGTGAAAGTGGAGAGTGAAAAAGTTGGCTTAAAGCTCAACATTCAGAAAATGAAGATCATGGCATCTGGTCCCATCACTTCATGGCAAATAGATGGGGAAACAGTAGAAACAGTGTCAGACTTCATTTTTGTGGGCTCCAAAATCACTACAGATGGTGACTGCAGCCATGAAAGTAAAAGACGCTTACTCCTTGGACGGAAAGTTATGACCAACCTAGATAGCATGTTCAAAAGCAGAGACATTACTTTGCCAACAAAGGTCCGTGTAGTCAAGGCTATGGTTTTTCCTGTGGTCATGTATGGATGTGAGAGTTGGACTGTGAAGAAAGCTGAGCACCGAAGAATTGATGCTTTTAAACTGTGGTGTTGGAGAAGACTCTTGAGAGTCCCTTGGACTGCAAGGAGATCCAACCAGTCCATTCTAAAGGCGATCAGTCCTGGGTGTTCATTGGAAGGACTGATGTTGAGGTAGAAACTCCAATACTTTAGCCACCTGATGTGAAGAGCTGGCTCATTGGAAAAGACCCTGATGCTGGGAAACATTGAGGGCAGGAGGAGAAGGGGATGACAGAGGATGAGATGGCTGGATGGCATTACTGACTCCATGGATGTGAGTCTGAGTGAACTTGGGGAGTTGGTGATGGACAGGGAGGCCTGGTGTGCTGCGATTCATGGAGCGACTGAGCGACTGAACTGAACTGAACTGAAGGGACGTGTTGACACCAGAGCATTGGAAGGTTCCCATGAAGCTTTGATTTTAAAGCAGGTGTTGAGTTCCTTGGAAAATATATCATAACATCTATTAAAGATATATATTTATCAAAATTGTAAAGTTTTCAGGTCTTCTGTTTCAGTCATTCATATCTATGTCTTGCCCAAGATGGAGTGCTTTTAATTTCTTGAGTGTATTGACCATAGATACTATGTGAACCTGATGACATGTTAGTCAATGGCCTATAATCTCAAATCGAAAACTGTGCTGATCTGGCATGCTGTGTAAGAAATTTCACCTCCTTGGTATTATCAAAATCCTGACATGCTTTTAATAAATTGTTGAAATTAACTATGACACTTGCCTTAGTATACACATTGCCTTATAATTTACAATGTATTTGCCATGCTGAAAGATTGATTTTTAGATAGGTCTTGCTTGTCTGGGGAAAAAAATGTCATTCTGTCTTATGGAATAAAACAAGATTCCACAAGACACATTCAGTTAAAATGAAGCAAAAACTGCAGTGTTTGAGAATGGTAATGCCGTGTTATCTGGATTTATTGATCAAAATAAAATCAGTGTTCCATTTCAAATTTGCCTGCAGCAGCATGCTCTTTGCAACAGCCTCGATTTTTTGAAGTTTCCCACTGTACCCTCTATGACCCTCACTAACCACTTTTGAGCATAAAAAAAAATTGCAGAATTGCATGCTAACTGAGAGATTATTGAGTTGCTTTCTATAAAGTTAAGATAGAAGTGAGCCAATGAATTAAAAACCTGTAGGCTTTTGAAAGGTGCTTTCTTAATACCTGATATTATAAGAAGTTTTTATTGAACTCAACAGGTTAGATTTGAATAAAACCTAATTTTACATTAAAAATTAATAGCCTGAGAGACTATGGAAAATACTCTCATATAGACTTTTAAAATGTTTTCTTTTGTGAGGAATTATGTACATAAGTTATTTATTTTAAACTCAACTAAATAAGAACCAGGGCTTCCCAGGTGGCTCAGACAGTAAAGAATCTGCCTACAACGTGGTAGACCTGGGTTTGATCCCTGAGTCGGGCAGATTTCCTGGAGGAGGGCATGGCAACCTACTCCAGTATTCTTGCCTGGAGAATCCCTATGGACAGAAGAGCCTGGTGTGCTACACTCCATGAGGTCTCAAAGAGTTGGACACTACTGAGCAACTAAGCTCAGCACATATATGTGTGTGCTGGGCAGGGGCTGTGTGTAGGTCTGGGGCTCTGTTGGTATGCTTAGGGAATCATGTGGCCAGTCTTCTATGGAAATGAAAGAAAAATAATACTAAAAGTGAACTAGAATACCATGCTGTGAGCCATTATGCAAAATTACTAGGGCCAGAACAATTCTATTTGACTTACAAATCATTTATGCCCAGAAGGAACATGGAAATAAAGTTTCTGGGAGCTGGAATGTTAATTTTCTACTTTGGCTCTTCAGCTGGAACTGTCCAAATGACTTCCAGGACTGAAGTTCGATTTACATTTCCTCTCTTTAATAGCTGAGTAATATTCCGTTGTACCACAGCTTTCTTATCGATTCATCTGCCAATGGACATCTAGGTTGCTTCCATGTCCTAGCTATTGTAAACTTCAGTGAAAGTAGGTTGGCAGTGACTAACATGGATTATCCTCTGATGTCATAAGTAGTGACAGACCTTTCTGCCTAAGGTCACAATGGGGGAGAAAGTGGGAATATTTCTTTGGTCCTTGCTCTGGAATGGAAAGTGATTTCTGTCAGTAGTTGACAGCAAGAGTTAGACTCTGATGTGTGTGATGATTATCCGGGCAGCCTCTTATTAAAGCAGATGTCAGAACCATAGCCCCAGAGATTCTGGCTTAGTAGGTCTGGGCCCAAGGCTTCTCTCTGTATTTTTAAGAAGCTTCACTGATATATTTGGTGCAAAGTAAAGTTTGAGAATAATTGCTGTCAAACCTACGTAAGAGAAAGGAAGCAGTTGTCAGGTTAAAACCCAGTATCTTGTTAACCTACAATTCCATTATTATATATCAACTGTGAGTAAACATATTTTTGAGTTGTGTCTTTCAACAAATACTTTATGAACATCTACTTTGTACTGAGATTTTTTTCCTAGAAGATGGGAACAGACAAAAAGAATAATACACCATCATTTCCTTGGACAGCTCAGTTTGATGAACAGAATACATAAAGATATATTACAGTGACAAGGTAAAGAACCTGCCTGCCAATGCAGGAGACATAAGAGACACAGGTTCAATCCCTGGGTCTGGAAGATCCCCTGGAGAAGGACATGGCAACCCATTCCAGTACTCTTGCCTGGAGAATCCCATAGACAGAGGAGTCTGGTGGGCTACACTCCATGGGGTCGCAAAGAGTCAGACATGACTGAGTCAACTTAGCACACATGCTCCACAATGACAAATGTATTATAAATAGAAAAAAATCTATAAAATAAAGGTACATAGAAGGAAATAATATATTCTGGGGACATAAATGAAAACTTTCCAGAGGAAGTGATACACAAACTGGATTTTGAAGAATGTATTGGTATGTTCTGAATGGATTAGGGCAGAAAAAGTAATCGGGAAAGAAGTATTAATTTAGAAATTCCTTAGATGTCCAGTGGTTAGGACTTTGTGCTTCCAATGCAGGGGGCACGAGTTTGGTCCCAGGTTGGGGAACTAAGATCCCACAAGCCTCGTGGCATGGCCAAAAAAAAAAAAAAAAAGTAAGAAAGAAAGCTAGAAAGAAGTGCTAGTTTATACACGCTGCTGCTGCTACTGCTGCTGTCACTTCAGTAGTGTCCGACTCTGTGTGACCCCATAGATGGCAGCCCACCAAGCTCCCCAGTCCCTGAGAATGTCCAGGCAAGAACACTGGAGTGGCTTGCCATTTCCTTCTCCAATGCATGAAAGTGAAAAGTGAAAGTGAAGTCGCTCAGTCATGCCCGACTCTTTGTGACCCCATGGACTGCAGCCCACCAGGCTCCTCCGTTCATAGGATTCTCCAGGCAAGAGTACTGGAGTGGGGTGCCATTGCCTTCTCCAAGTTTATACATAGGCATGAGTTATACTGCTTGAGTAGCTGCAAGTAGTTTAAGTGGAATGGTAAGATGTAAGGGAAAGAAATGCAATCAATGAGTCTAGAGAGGTAGGTAGGAAACAGACCATAAAAGTTCTTCTATTTCATACTAAATATCTTAGGTTTTTAAAATCCATTATGTCAGTAGTTTTTTAAGCTTTACCAGGTCATGGATTTTTCTGGGATAGTTTTCCAGGAAGTTTCGCTTACTTATTTAAAAAGTTTTGCATCTGATTTCAGGGCATCACAGACAAAGAATTGCCAGTATAGATCATGCCTAAAGAGACTTACGTGATCAGGTCTGTGCTTCAGAGTCATTGTTCTAGTCAGTATCCGCTTAGCAGCTGGACCGGATTAGGAAAGGCCAGCCTAGAGACAAGGGAAATGAGTTAGGAGGGAGTGGCAATAGAAATGAGAGGAGAGTCAAGGTTATTGAAATTGGAGATCATTGTTTATATAGGGAAAGGAATGAGTGGAAGACTTCTCCAAGCTTTCGACTAGGCTTTTGATTATGTGGAAGTGTTCTCAAATACAGTGGGCAATATGAGAAGATGTGCAAATAATGATTGGTTTTGCACATTTTAAGTTTGATAGAGCACATGTTTCAGAAACAGTTGTACTCATGTATCTGTTGCTCATAGGAGAGATCAGTGTAACAGATACAGTTGTGGCCCAACTAAATCTTCCCCACATTTCTTCTTCCCTGCTGGTAGAGGTCTGACTTTGCATCCTCATCCTTCTCTGTGCAGCCATGTGCTTTGGGAAGTTGAGTCCAACTTCAGCCTCAACAAAGGTTTCTGAGAAGCCTCTCAGCTTGAATAGTCTCTTCTGGTCATAGTGATACCAATTCCTGCACCAGTCATTTGCTTAGAAAGTGGCTGGTGTTTCAGTTCTGGTCAATGAGAAATAGAAGGGTGTTTACTGGATCCTACTGGGCGAGTTCCTTAATGCTTACTAGGCCAGATGTGTGCGAACATGCAGCCATCTTGAAGCCATGTAGTGCGCTAGCCAGGGTGCTGAGAATGGCTTTTCTTTTTTTTTTAATATGAATTTATTTATTTTAATTGGAGGCTAACTACTTTACAATATTGTAGTGGTTTTGTCATACACTGACTTGAATCCACCACGGGTGTACATGTGTTCCCCATCCTGAAGCCCCCTCCCCCCTCCCTCCCCATCCCATCCCTCTGGGTCATCCCAGCGCACCAGCCCCAAGCACCCTGTCTTATGCATCAAACCTGGACTGGCGATTCATTTCACATATGATAATATACTTGTTTCAATGCCATTCTCCCAAATCATCCCACCCTCACCCTTTCCCACAGAGTCCAAAAGACTGTTCTATACATCAGTGTCTCTTTTGCTGTCTCGCATATAGGGTTATTGTTACCATCTTTCTAAATTCCATATATATGGGTTAGTATACTGTATTGGTGTTTTTCTTTCTGGCTTACTTCACTCTGTATAATAGGCTCCAGTTTCATCCACCTCATTAGAACTGATTCAAATGTATTCTTTTTAATGGCTGAGTAATATTCCATTGTGTATATGTACCACAGCTTTCTTATCTATTCATCTGCTGATGGACATCTGGGTTGCTTCCATGTCCTGGCTATTATAAACAGTGCTGCAATGAACATTGGGGTACACATGTCTCTTTCAATTCTGGTTTCCTCAGTGTGTATGCCCAACAGTGGGATTGCTGGGTCGTATGGCAGTTCTATTTCCAGTTTTTTAAGGAATCTCCACACTGTTCTCCATAGTGGCTGTCCTAGTTTGCATTCCCATCAACAGTGTAAGAGGGTTCCCTTTTCTCTGCACCCTCTCCAGCATTTATTGCTTGTAGACTTTTGGATAGCAGCCTGAGAATGGCTGTTCTGCTGCTTGTAATCAAAATTATCCTAAATTTGAGATTTGGAATATATAATCTTTCTAACATTTATCATGGTAAAAAAACACATGTGTTTTTTGTCATCTTAACATTTTTAAGTGTACAGTTCAGCAGTGTTAAATATATTCACAATGTTGTGAAGCAGATCTCCAGAACTTTCCACCTTGCAAATATGAAACTTTATATTCATTAAACTGGCACTCCCTCTCCCTCCTTCCCCTAGACCCTGGCAACCACTGTAGAATTTTTTTTTTTAATAAGTTGTAATTAAAAGTATGAGGGGAAATAAAACTCTACCTAAAGAGAATGTGATAGTTGGAATACTGGCATTTTAGGAAGGAAGCAGAGAAGAGCTCCACAAAGGAGATGGAGAAAGATTAACAGGAGATAGAATGAGAAGTGGTAGCATACAAGTCCATGAGACCTGAGAGGGGAGGGGCTTTGGGGGAATGGAGTGGTTTGCATGCTGAGTGTTGCAGAAAGATGTATTAAAGTGAAGCCTAAAAATGTCAACACTATTTTGCAATTAGGAACTCATGGGTAATGTACTCAAGACCCATCTTGGTAGAGTCAAGAGGTCAGAAGCCAGAACTGAAGAAATAGGAGACAATTCCCAGCAAGTAAGAAAGCCACACAAATCTCTATTTTCCTCAACCAATAAGGTTCAAACTCACTCCTTTAACATGCTGTGAATATTTGCTCTTTTCAGCTGGATAGTGTCCAGAACATTGCCACAGAGACTGGAACAAAGCAGAACCTTCAGTCCTGTTTATCCTTCTGCTGCTTAAATGAATACATATACTCTAGAGGAACTTTGGTAGTTTGCCAGCAATTGTTTATCTTTGTTGGCCCTGTGGCTATAGATTGTTTTATTCTTACATGGGGATCTGTTTTTTTCTTACATGGGGGTCTGGAAAGAGGTATTGTTTCTTTGAAAGGTTTAAATTTACCCAGCAGAGGGACCTAATTTATTATTTTTTAAATTAATTTATTTTAATTGGAGGCTAATTACTTTACAATATTGTGTTGGTTTTTGCCATACACTGACATGAATCAGCCATGGGTGTACATGTGTTCCCCATCCTGAACCCCTCTCCCATCTCCCTCCCCATCCCTTCCCTCTGGGTCATCCCAGTGCACCAGCCCTGAGCCTCATGCATACCTTGTTTCATGCATCAAACCTGGACTGGCAATCTGTTTCACATATGATCATATACATGTTTAAATGCTATTCTCTCAAATCATCCCACCCTCACCTTCTCCCAGAGTCCAAAAGACTGTACTTTACATCTGTATCTCTTTTGCTGTCTCACATATAGGGTCATCATTACCATCTTTCTAAATTCCATATATATGCATTAACACACTGTATTGGTGTTTTTCTTTATGGCTTACTTTACTCTGTATAATAGGCTCCAGTTTCATCCACCTCATTAGAACTGATTCAAATGTATTCTTTTTAATGGCTGAGTAATACTCCATTGTGTAAATGTACCACAGCTTTCTTATCCATTCATCTGCTGATGGACATCTAGGTTACTTCCATGTCCTGTCTATTGTAAACAGTGCTGTGATGAACATTGGGGTACACATGTCTCTTTCAATTCTGGTTTCCTTGGTGTGTATGCCCAGCAGTGGGATTGCTGTGTCATATGGCAGTTCTATTTCCAGTTTTTTTAGGAATTTCCACACTGTTCTCCATGGTGGCTGTACTAGTTTGCATTCCCCCCAGCAGTGTAAGAGGGTTCCCTTTTCTCTGCACCCTCTCTAGCATTTATTGTTTGTAGACTTTTTGATGGCAGCCGTTCTAACTGGCATGAGATGGTACCTTATTGTGGTTTTGACTTGCATTTCTCTGATAATAAGTGATGTTGAGCATCTTTTCATGTGTTTGTTAGTCATCTGTATGTCTTCTTTGGAGAAATATCTGTTTAGTTCTTTGGCCCATTTTTTGATTGGGTCATTTATTTTTCTGGAATTGAGCTGCAGGAGCTATTTGTATATTTTTGAGATTAATTCTTTGTCAGTTGAGAAGCAGATATTTTTATATAACTCCCTTGCTTTCTCCATGACCCAGTGAATGTTGGTGATTTGATCTCTGGTTCCCCTGCCTCTTCGAAATTCAGCTTATGCTTCTGTAAATTCTTGGTTCACATACTGCTGAAGCCTACATTGAAGGATTTTGAGCATAACCTTGCTATATTTTTGAGATTAATTCTTTGTCAGTTGCTTCATTTGCTATTCTTTTCTCCCATTCTGAAGGCTGTCTTTTCACCTTGCTTATAGTTTCCTTTGTTGTGTAAAAGCTTTTAAGTTTAATTAGGTCCATTTGTTTATTTTTGCTTTTATTTCCATTACTCTGGGAGGTGGGTCATAGAGGATCCTGCTGTGATTTATGTCAGAGAATGTTTTGGCTATGTTTTCTTCTAGAAGTTTTATAGTTTCTGGTCTTACATTTAGATCTTTAATCCATTTTGAGTTTATTTTTGTGTATGCGGTTAGAAAGTGTTCTAGTTTCATTCTTTCACAAGTGGTTGACCAGTTTTCCCATCACCACTTGTTAAAGAGATTGTCTTTTCTCCATTGTATATTCTTGCCTCCTTTGTCAAAGATAAGGTGTCCCTAGGTACGTGGATTTATCTCTGGGCTTTCTATTTTGTTCCATTGATCTATATTTCTGTCTTCATGCCAGCACCACACTGTCTTGATGACTGTAGCTTTGTAGTATATTCTGAAGTCAGGCTATTGATTCCTCCAGTTCCATTCTTATTTCTCAAGATTGCTTTGGCTATTCGAGGTTTTTTGTATTTCCATACAAATTGTGAAATTATTTGTTCTAGTTCTCTGAAAAATACCATTGGTAGCTTGATAGAGATTGCATTGAATCTATAGATTGCTTTGGGTAGTATACTCATTTTCACTATATTGATTCTTCTGATCCATCTATTAGTGTCCTCTTTGATTTCTTTCATCAGTGTTTTATAGTTTTCTATATACAGGTCTTTTGTTTCTTTAAGTAGATTTATTCCTAAGTATTTCATTCTTTTCATTGCAATGGTGAATGGAATTGTTTCTTTAATTTCTCTTTCTGTTTTCTCATTATTAGTGTATAGGAATGCAAGGGATTTCTGTGTGTTAATTTTATATCCTGCAACTTTACTGTATTCATTGATTAGCTCTAGTAATTTTCTGGTGGAATCTTTAGGGTTTTCTATGTAGAGGATCATGTTATCCACAGTGAGAGTTTTCCTTCTTCTTTTCCAATCTGGATTCCTTTTATTTCTCTTTTTTCTCTGATTGCTGTTGCTAAAACATCCAAAACTATGTTGAATAGTAGTGGTGAGAGTGGGCACCCTTGTCTTGTTCCTGACTTTAGGGGAAATGCTTTCAATTTTTCACCATTGAGGATAATGTTTGCTGTGGGTTTATCACATATGGCTTTTATTATGTTGAGGTATGTTCCTTCTATTCCTGCTTTCTGGAGGGTTTTTATCATAAATGGATGTTGAATGGATGTCAAAGGCTTTCTCTGCATTTATTGAGATAATCAGATGGTTTTTATCTTTCAATTTGTTAATGTGATATATCACATTGATTGATCTGTGGACATTAAAGAATCCTTGCATCCTTGGGATAATGCCTACTGGTCATGATGTATGATCTTTTTAATATGTTGTTGGATTCTGTTTGCTAGAATTTTGTTATGGATTTTTGCATCCATGTTCATCAGTGATATTGGCCTGTAGTTTTCTTTTTTTGAGGCATCTTTGTCAGGTTTTGGTATTAGGGTGATGGTGGCCTCATAGAATGAGTTTGCAAGTTTATCTTCCTCTACAGTTTTCTGGAAGAGTTTGAGTAGGATAGGTGTTAGCTCTTCCCTAAATTTTTGGTAGAATTCAGCTGTGAAGCCATCTGGTCCTGGGCTATTGTTTGCTGGAAGATTTCTGCTTACAGTTTTGATTTCTGTGCTTGTGATGGGTCTGTTAAGATTTTCTATTTCTTCCTGGTTCGGTTTTGGAAAGTTATACTTTTCTAAGAATTTGTCCGTTTCTTCCACATTGTCCATTTTATTGGCATATAGTTTCTGATAGTAGTCTCTTATGATCCTTTGTGTTTCTGTGTTGTCTGTTGTGACTTATCCATTTTCGTTTCTAATTTTGTTGATTTGATTCTTCTCCCTTTTTTTTTTTTTTTTTGATGAGTCTGGCTAATGGTTTGTCTATTTTATTTATCTTGTCAAAGAACCAGCTTTTAGCTTTGTTGATTTTTGGTATGGTCTCTTTGGTTCTTTTTAATTTATTTCTGCCCTAATTTTTATGATTTCTTTCCTTCTACTAACCCTGAGGTTCTTCATTTCTTCCTTTTCTAGTTGCTTTAGGTATGGAGTTAGGCTATTTATTTGATTTTTCTCTTGTTTTTTGAGGTAAGCTTGTATTGCTATGAACCTTCCCCTTAGCACTTCTTTTACTGAATTCCATAGGTTTGGGGTTGTTGTGTTTTCATATTCATTCGTTTCTATGCATATTTTGATTTCTTCTGTGATTTGTTGGTTATTCAGATGCGTGTTGTTTAGCCTCCATATGTTTCCATTTTTAATAGGTTTTTTTTCCTGTAGTTGACATCTAACCTTACCACACTGTGATCAGAAAAGATGCTTGGAATGATTTCAATTTTTTTGAATTTGCCAAGGCTAGATTTATGGCCCAGGATGAGATCTATCCTAGAGAAGGTTCCATGTGCACTTGAGAAAAAGGTGAAATTCACTTTTTGGGGGGTGAAATGTCCTATAGATGTGAATTAGGTCTAACTGGTCCATTGTATCACTTAAAGTTCATGTTTGCTTGCTAATTTTCTGTTTAGTTTATCTATCCATAGGTGTGAGTGGGGGTATTAAAGTCTCCCACTATTATTGTGTTACTGCTAATTTCCCCTTTCATACTCGTTAGCATTTGCCTTAAATATTGTGGTGCTCATATGTTGGGTGCACATATATTTATAATTGTTATATCTTCTTCTTGGATTGATCCTTTGATCATTATGTAGTGTCCTTCTTTGTCTCTTTTCACAGCCTTTATTTCAAAGTCTATTTTATCTGATATGAGGATTGCTATCCCTGCTTTCTTTTGGTCTCCATTTGTGTGAAATATAGTTTTCTAGCCTTTCAATTTCAGTCTGTATGTGTCCCTTATTTTGAGGTGGGTTTCTTTTAGACAGCATATGTAGGCGTCTTGGTTTTATATCCATTCAGCCAATCTTTGTCTTTTGGTTGGGGCATTCAACCCATTTACATTTAAGGTAATTATTGATAAGTATGATCCCATTGCTATTTACTTTGTTGTTTGTGGTTTGAGTTTATACACTTTTTCTGTGTTTCCTGTCTAGAGAAGATCCTCTAGCATTTGTTGAAGAGCTGGTTTGGTGGTGCTGAATTCTCTCAGCTTTTGCTTGTCTGTAAAGCTTTTGATTTCTCCTTCATATCTGAATGAGATCCTTGCTGGGTATAGTAATCTAGGTTTTAGGTTTTTCTCTTTCATCACTTTAAGTATGTCCTGCCATTCCCTTCTGGCCTGAAGAGTGTCTATTGGAAGATCAACTGTTATCCTTATGGGAATCCTCTTGTGTGTTATTTGTTGTTTTTCCCTTGCTGCTTTTAATGTTTGTTCTTTGTGTTTGATCTTCATTAATTTGATTAATATGTATCTTGAGGTGTTTCGCCCTGGGCTTATCCTGTTTGGGACTCTCTGGGTTTCTTGGACTTGGGTGGCTATTTCCTTTTCCATTTTAGGGAAGTTTTCAATTATTATCTCCTCAAGTATTTTCTCATGGCCTTTCTTTTTGTCTTCTTCTTCTGGGACTCCTATGATTTGAATGTTCAGACATTTGTCATTGACCTAGAGGTCTCTGAGGTTGTCCTCATTTCTTTTAATTCTTTTTTTTTTCCTCTCTGCTTCATTTATTTCCACCATTCTGTCTTCCGCCTCACTTATCCTATCTTCTGCTTCAGTTATTCTACTGTTGGTTCCCTCCAGAGTGTTTTTTTATCTCAGTTATTGCATTATTCATTATTGATTTACTCTTTTTATTTCTTCTAGGTCCTTGTTAAACATTGCTTGCATCTTCTCAATCCTTGTCTCCAGACTATTTATCTGTAACTCCATTTTGTTTTCAAGATTTTGGATCATTTTTACTATCATTATTCTGAATTATCTTTCAGGTAGACTCACTATCTCCTCCTCTTTTGTTTGGTTTGGTGGGCATTTATCATGTTCCTTTACCTGCTGAATATTTCTCTGTCTTTTCATCCTGTTAGATTTCTATATTCAGGATGGCCTTTCCATATTCTGGCAGTTTGTGGAGTTCTCTTTATTGTGGAGGTTACTCCTTGTGGGTGGGGTTGGATGAGTGGGTTGTCAAGGTTTCCTGGTTAGGGAAGCTTGCATTGGTGTTCTGGTGAGTGGAGCTGGGTCTTTTCTCTCTGGAGTGCAATGAAGTGTCTGGTAGTGAGTTTTGAGGTGTCTGTGGGTTTCATGTGACTTTGGGCAGCCTGTATATTAATTCTCAGGGCTATGTTCCTGCGTTGCAGGAATTAGCATGGTATGTCTGGCTCTGGAACTTGTTGGCTCTTGGGTGGAGCTTGGTTTCAGTGTAGGTGTGGAGCCTTTTGGATGAGGTCTTGTTGAATAATGTTCTCTGAGTCAGGAGTTTTCTGGTGTTCTCAAGTTTTAGATTTAAGCCTCCTGACTCTGGTTTTCAGTCTTACTCTTACAGTAGCCTCAAGACTTCTCCATCCATACTGCACCAATGATAAAACATCTAGATTAATGGAGAAAAGATTCTCCACAGTGAGGGACACCCAGAGAGGTTTGCAGAGTTACATGGAGAAGAGAAGAGGGAGGAGGAAGATAGAGGTGACCAAGGGGAGAAAAGGGAGAATCAAAAGGGGAGAGAACAATTTAGTCAGTAATCAATTCCCTATGTGCTCTCCACAGCCTGAAACAGACAGAGAGGTTCACAGAGTTATATAGAGAAGAGGGAGGAAGGAGATAGAGGTGACCAGGAGGAGAAGAGGGGGGTCAAAAGGAGAGAGACAGATCTGGTCAGTAATCAGTTCCCTAATTGTTCTCCACAGCCCTGAATACCTAGAGAGATTCACATAGTTGGGTAGAGAAGGGGGAAGGAGGAGATAGAGGTGACCTGGGGGAGAAAAAGGAGAGTCAAAAGGGGGAGAGGGAAATCAAGCCAGTAACCACACTAAGTAAAAATGGATACTGAAGATTGGATTCTTAAAGGTACAAAATTGATAACAAATACCAAAAAGAAAAGATTAAAAATCTAGAGTAGAGGTTAAACTCTCAAAAACACAATATTATGAAAACAAAACAAAATCACAAAAATTATAAAAAATATATATGAAATTTTCTTTAAAAATAGGATCTTTTCTTTCACAAGGTAATAGTAGGTTATAAAAATGAAAATTAAAGGAGTAATAAAGGACTTACAAAATTAAAACTTTTTTAAATTAAAAAATTGATAATAGTAAAATATATCTAGGAATTTCTCTGGAGTTGTTGTGGGCAGTGTGGGGTCAGTTCAGTTTCAGATAGTTCCTTGTTCCAGCTTATACTTCTTCTCGAGGTCTATAGGCCCCTTCCAATGTAGACGGTGTTAACTACAGGGTTTTAATCTGTTGCACCAGTCACTTCCAAAAGCAGTTCCCTCTGTTTATTTTGGTTTCTTCTGTTTGCAAGTCTCTTCAGTGTCTAATTTCCACCCTGACACAAGGGGGTGAAGGTGGTCACTTACTTAGGCTCACTTGTTCAGTTGTGCTATGGGGAGGGGGGAACACTGCAAACAAATATCACTGGCATATGTGGGGAGTGCTTGCAGTGTCTGAGCCATACTGGGTTTGTCCCCGCTCATGGTGTGTGTGCTTTCCCAGTCTACACTACTCAGGCTCCAGGTTTCTCTGCAGGGGAACTGTCTAAAGCAGGCCCTGGGTTGCGTGCACTTCTCACGTCTAAGCTGCTCAGGTTCAGGTTCTCAGGTACTCCACAAAGGCACAGCCTCAGTTGGGCCTACGTTTTGTGCCCTTCCTAGGTCTGAGCACCTCAGGTGACCAGGTGCTTGGTAAGCGCACTCTCCCCAGGTAGGGCAGTGCATCTTATCACCTCCCCCATCCCAGCCGCTCAGTTTCCTGGATGCACAGCATCTTAGAGGTGCCGTGTGTCTCCTCTGGGGAGCTGATGTCTGGCTGTGACCCTTCTGGCAGATGTCAACCATCCAGGATCCCAGGAAGTCTTGGTTAGTAATTGGGAGTCTGCTTGCAGTTTGGTAGAGAATGCTGTCTCTGGGGCCGAGATTGCCAGAGGGACCTAATTTAAAACTCTTAGTTTTAGAACTACATGCCTTAAGAGACATGTTTGGGGTTCCCTGGTGACTTAGTGACCAATGCAGGAGACACAAATTTGATCCTGAATCCAGGAAGATCCCAAATATCTCAGGGCAACTAAGCCTGTGCATGACGACTACTGAACCCACGTGCTGCAACTACTGAAGCCTGGGCATGTTGGAGCCTGTGGTTTCAGGGACAGAAGCCACTGCAACAAGAAGTTCCTGCACTGCGACTGGAGAGCAGTCCCTGCTAACTGTAACTAGAGAAAAGCCCATGCAGCAACAAAGAGCCAGAACAGCCAAAAATAAAAATCAATAAATAGACATATTTATTTGTCCAGCACTGCTTACAGCACAGTGTGGTCTTCTTTAAATTCAAAGCAGCTTCATTATTATTATTTATTTCCCTATATTAGTTTAGGTGAAAAATATGTTAGTATTGTGCAGCAACAAAGGTCATTTTGTTCTCCACAATTTTTCTTCTATGTCTATGAAAGTGGATATTTCAACAAAATGTTGCCATCTGTTTAATTGTAACACCAAGAGGTTGAGCTGCCAGGTTAGTGGGCTAATGACATTCATCCTCTGAAACTGTAAATTGAAAGCATTTACAGTAGATTCTTAGATATCCTCAGGGCTAACTTACAATATGACTAGGTTGTAGATTCCCCAGGTTTGACCAAAATGAATTGTTTTTATCTTCTTTTAAAAAGATTAGTGAGTGAAGTTGATCTTATTAGTGAGTGAAAATGATCTTAACTCCCACATAATTAGTGTATTCAAATAACATATATATATATATATATATATATATATATATTTATATATATCTCTAAGAAGTTCTGAAAGTAAAACTTGGATGTTATAAGTATCTCATTTAGTCATTGAATTCATGTTCAATGAGTAAATCAAGCATCTACTGTATATAAGACACTGAAATGATGTCTGTTTAAAGGGATACTATGTAGCAACTCAAAAAGTTGTATGAAGTGAAAAATGGCTCTTATTTTTTGAAAGTCAAATTTCCATATGTTGAGGTTTTGAGTGGGCATGGGAATAATGTATGGGGCTTCCCAGGTTGTGCTAGTGGTAAAGAACTTGCCTGCCAATGCAGGAAATAGAAGAGATGTGGGTTCGATCCCTGGGTTGGGAAGATCCCCTGGAAGAGGGCATGCAACCCACTCCAGTATTCTTGCCTGGAGAATCCCCATGGACAGAGAAAACTGTGGGCTATGGTCCGTGGGATGGCAAAGAGTGGGACACGACTGAAGTGACTTAGCATGCATGCACGGGAATAATATGTATGGTTAGTGCCTCTACTCTGCCAGAAAATATTTATCTTTCCTCCTATTTCAAATATTGCATATGGATATGAGTGATTCTCCTGATTGTCAATGAAAATTCAGAAGGTAAGTCTAGAGACCAAAGTGTTAAGATATTAAAATGTGCTACATTACTTGGTAGACATGTGAGTAGAATCAACTTTGAAATGTTGCATAAAGAAAAAAAAAACCTTTGGATATGCAGATTGGGTCACAGAATGTTGGGTGTTTTCAAGGAATAAAATGTCTTGAAAACAACTTGCAGTAAATATCAATTAAATTCCACAGTGATAGACATATGTTTATATGATAAAGAAAAATTTTGGGGAAACAAACCATCCTGAGCTTCTGAATATTTAAATGAGAATATTTCAATGTTCTACTAAAATTGTGGAGTTCAGTAAAAAGACAGCAACTATGAACAAAGCTCTTCCATTTTTATTTTGCTTCTTTGTGTCAGGATATATGCTGGAATCAAATCTGAAATATCTTTTATTCATTGACCTGATTCTCAAAATGTCTCAAATGTAAAATTTCTTGTTGCTGTTTAGTCCCTGTGGATTCCTACAGATTTGAGGATTTAATTACCTGCTTTTTCACTGTATGAAGTGGTCAGCCCGTGAAGTCAGCTCTCAGCTGATAATCACCTAGGAGGAGGAACTGCTGGTTTTTATCCTGATGATTTTAATTATCTTTGGTAGCTCAAGAAATAGTAAGTCTATCTAAAGTTGTTGCTAACAAGAATTTTTGACAGCAGGAAAGATGGAATAAATTTCAGAGAGTGTAAGAAATGCCCAGATAGAAGAAAGATGCTATTCACAAATGAATGAACTAATGGAGAGTAGGACTATAATTAGATTTCTCTCTTCTTCTTCCTTTAAATTTCCAGGATAACCAATTTAGTCTAGAAAGGCCTTCCCTGGACCATAGGCATTGTTCTCCTCAATTTTGATGTTGGTGACTTACTAAAAAAAAGACAAAAAACAAAAAAACACTATGCGTTTCAAACTAAATAGACCTGAAGGTTGACTTCAGTTTATAGGTCACCAATTTCCACCAATTTCTGCTTCAGACTTTCTTCAGTATGTTAACTGAAGTGATCATTCTCTCTTTCAAAAGCATTTAAAAATTATTGTCTGTGCAATTCATTTTGAAATTAATCATGACTGCCCCATGACATCTTTCCTATTATGTCTTGAGTTGCCATTTAATTTTTTATGGCTGTGAAACTTTTCACTTGCCTTGAGACTCTAATCAATTAAGTTCTATGCAGAAGTGCAAAAGACATGTGTCTTATATTTTTTTGTATTTCCTCTAGTGCCAAATATAATGATCTCTCAAAGAATTAATGTTAATTTTATTTCATAAAGATCCACAACATTCCAAGTCTATATTTACCTTTTCTATAAGAGTAGTAAAATGACAGAAAATTAGAAATAATCAGTTCATATTCATGGGGTGATATTCATTTCTCCCTGGAAATGGCTGCAGAATTTGTAAAAAGACAGAAATTGTTGTTTAGTCTCAAAGTTCTCTTTTGCAACCTCATAGACTGTAGCCTGCCAAGCTCCTCTGACCATGGGATTTCCCAGGCAAAGAATACTGGAGTGGGTTGCCATTTCCTTCTCCAGGGCATCTTCCCAACTCAGGGATGGAACCCTGGTCTCCTGTGGCTCCTGCATCAGCAGGCTGATTCTTTACACTGTGCTAACTGGGAAATCCCATTTGTAAGGAAAATCAGAAAAATCTCACAGATGCTTCAGTTGTACCACCAAGGAAAGTGCCTCCCCCCTTTCCTTTTTCCCGCACTGAAAGGTGAGCAGATGGAGGAAAACAGATGAGCAGATGAAGAGAAGAAGCACCATATCAGGAACTTTACATACCCATCTCTTTAATTCTCAAAGGTCCAAGAACAGGAATTCATATCCCCCTCTTACAGATGGGAAACTGAGAGGTACAGAGGTGATGTTTTCTACAAGATCACACAGCTGCTATTAGGGCTTGGATTATAATTCTGTTTTGTTTTTGCAAATGTGGGCCATCTCTCTCAGCCAGGCAGCTTCTACTAGAAGAAGCCAGGTCATTTTAAATGTTCAATATGAAAGGGCCCTGGGAAAAGGTCAAAATTGTGAAGTAGTCTTAGTTTAACAGATCCTTCCTTTCTTATCATTTCTCTTCTTGCACGCTGCTGGCTTCAGTTTGCTCATGCTTCTCTAGGCTGGGAGAATCCAACTGCTGCTCCAGACCTCCCCAGCCCAGAGCACACAACCGGGAATCTAATCTAGATCTTTGTGCTGTGCTTAGGTGCTCAGTTGTGTCCGATTCTTTGAGACCCCATGAACTGTAACCTGTCAGGCTCCTCTGTCCATGGGGATTCTCCAGGCAAGAATACTAGAGTGGGTTGCCATGCCCTCCTCCAGGGGATCTTTCCAACCCAGGGATGGAACCCAGGTCTCCCACATTGTAAGCAGATTCTTTACCTTCTGAGCCACCAGGGATGCCCAAGAATACTGGAGTGGGTAGGTAGCCTATCCCTTCTCCAGAGGAACTTCCCAACCCAGGAATTGAACTGGGGTCTCCTGCATTGCAGGCTGATTCTTTACCAGCTTGGTTGTATTCTCATTAAGATATTAGTTCCTTATCTTGCTTGTTGTTCAGTCGCTAAGTTGTGTGTCTTTGAGACCTCATGAACTGCAGCACTCCAGGCTTGCCTGTCCTTCACTATCTCCCTGAATTTGCTCAAACTCACGTCTGTTGAGTCACTGATTCCATCCAACCATCTCCTCCTTTGTCGTCCATTCTCCTCCTGCTCTCAATCTCTCCCAGCATACATTCTCATTCCAATGAGTTGGCTCTTGGCATCAGGTGGCCAAAGTATTGGAGTTTCAGCTTCAGCATCAGTCCTTCCAATGAATATTCAGGGTTGGCTGTCTTTAGGATTAACTGGTTTGATCTCTTTGCTGTTCAAGGGAATCTCAAGAGTCTTCTTCAGCACCGCAGTTCAAAAGCATCAATTCTTTGGGCGCTCAGCCTTCTCATTACTGTTTGCTAAGTCAATCTGCATTTACACATTAATGGCCATTGATGGACTAACGCCATTCTTCTAGATAACCCTGATCAATAGAGGCTCATATGTATTGTTAGGAGTTTTGGATTTGGTGGGAGTCATAAATGGGAGAAGTAATGTCATGTAGGAGTTCTTCATTTCCATATCCTGACAAGTTCTGTGATAGACTTATCTGAAGGGCAAAATGCTTTCTTTATTACATGCTCCTTTATGTTATTTATTCTTAAACAATGGGAACTATTTGAAGCCAAGTAAAAAGCATTTCAGAATTTATATTTAGTTAGGGAACTCCTACAATAGTGTATTTCAAGTTATGTATTATAACTTCTGTGATCTCTGAAAACATTCTTCTTTGTAACAGGTAGTATGTGATTTTGATTTTATGAAGATGTAGTATTGGGCTCCAAAATCACTGTGCTTGGTGACTGCAGTCATGCAATTAAAAGACACTTGCTCTGTGGAAGAAAAGCTAAGATAAATCTAGACAGCATATTTAAAAGCAGACACATTACTTTGCTGACAAAAGTCTGTGTAGTCAAAGCTATGGTTTTACTAGTAGTCATGTATGGATGTGACAGCTAGACAATAAAATAGTCTGAGCATTGAAGAATTGATGCCTTCAGACTGTGGTGCTGGAGAAGACTCTTGAGAGTCCCTTGGACTGCAAGGAGATCAAACTAGTCAATCCTAAAGGGTATCAACCATGAATATTCATTGGAAAGATTGATGCTGAGGCTGAAGCTCCAATACTTGGCCACCTTACACAAAGAGCTGACTCGACTCGTTGGAAAAGACCCTGATGCTGGGAAGGTTTGAAGGCAGGAGAGAAGAGAATGATATAGGATGAGATGGTTGGATGGCATCACCGACTCAATGGACATGAGTTTGAGCAAGCTCCGGGAGATGGTGAAGGACAGGGAAGCTTGGTGTGCTGCTGTCCATGGGGTAGCAAAGAGTTGGATATGACTGAGCAACTGAATGACAACAACAAATGTGATTCCACATTGTCAAACTGAGAAATTCATTTAAATAAGTACATCATCTGCTTACACAATATCAAGCAGTTATTGCACTGAACACATTATGGGAATATTGTACTTGCCCCGTTTTAAGGGAATTGCCTCTAAAATAAGCACTTGGAAAGTTTCTTACAAAGCAGTATTTTTGAAAGTATGATCCTACATCAGAATCACAGAGGTGCTTCCTAAAAATGGTAGTTCCCAGATTCAACGAATCAGAACCTCCAAGATACTATATATATATTTTTTAAAACCTTACTTTAGGTTGGTGAGGAGCTCAAAAGATTTCTTGGGGAATCTTTTATAATTAAGGTAAATCACTTCCTGAAAAAGTACATTGTTTCTAGTTAATTCAGCTACTCACAAGTGCCAAATTCATTTGAAGGTAAAACTATTCCCACTAGAGAAAGATATAATACCAAAAAAATAAAAAAGTCACTGGGTCACCAAAGCCAAGGAAAATCTGCACACTTTTCTGGGGGTACATTAAGTACAAGTGGAGTACACTACACTCTGCTAGGTAAAACCATCTTAAATGTGCTTCATCTTCTAACATTTCCAGAGCATAACTATACAAAGAGATTCTGTACAAAGAATGAAAATGTGCACCATTCCCAGTTGGCAATCAGTTAGTTGTGCAATCACTTTAAAACCACATGTAAAGACTGTTTTATGTCCTAAAATTATTGTTTTTCTTCTTTTTATGTCCATTCTCTTTTCCTATTTTTATTTCTATGGAAGGTAGTTCTTTTAGGAAAACCAATTGTATATGAGTTAACTTTTTGAGCAGACTCCTCTCTAGGAATACCACAGTGTTTCTGCTTTGGTCTCCTTTCATTGGAGAATAACTGGTTCATGAGTCAAAAGAGTTTGGTCCTGGTTTTGTAGGCTAATGAACTGTGCAGTCTTGCCACACCTGTCTGCACAATGAAGAGGGCCGCAATGGCTGATTTCTGATATCTCTTCCATCTGTATGATGGGAAAAGAGCAGAGACAGTCCTTGCCTGTGTTTTTCCTGGTAAATATTAATTTCTAAGCCATCTTTTCTACTTTCACTGTGAAATAATATGCACATTTCTCCTAAGAGAAGACACAGAAACAAAACATAAAATGGATCATTTCCATTTAAATTGCTTAAGAAAGATGGAGATTACTCACTTATTTAAGTGAATCAACATTTTCTTTTGGAATCCAGTGTGTCATCATGCATTTCTTAAGTTAATCACTTCAAGAAAATGGCTCTGGAGGTGAGTAGGCCAAAGTTTGCAAAACAAGGTACTTTAAAAAAGTAATCCCTTTAATGTATAGCTGCTTAACTTAGTGGTTTCTTGCTGAAATGAGCTTTGTCAGCATTTCAGAACAAATCATCTAGAAATTAAGAACTTACATGCTCTTAATTCTCTCCTGCCCCTTGTTCTTTTTTTGACAAGCGGCCTCAATATTTTTGAATATATGCATCTATCATTAAAAAACTCAGTATGCATTCCCCAATACATATTTATATATGTATTTATAAGTTATATCTATACATGTGCTGTGCTCAGTCACTTCAGTCATGTCTGGCTTTTTGTGAACCCATGGACTGTAGCCTGCCAGGCTCCTCTGTCCATGGAATTCTCCAGGCAAGAATACTAGAATGGGTGGCTATTTCCTTCTCCAATATCTATACATACAAACATATATATATATATATATATATATATATATATATATACATACAAGCTGTGTAGCAACATATATATATATGTTTAAACATATATATATATATATATATATACGTTCCCTAAACTATCTATATATAAACTATCTCTAATTACTATCTCAAAGAATAATGTGCAATTAAAAGAAGTTCATTATTAGAGAATATTGTGGAAGACTTTAAATAATTTATAATTGAGGGGATTGACATAGATCCACATATGATTAAATCATTGTTGTTTTTAATTTACAACACAGCAAAGAATTCATATTAAGCATAGATGTGCTAACTCTGTTACTTTATTTTTTATCTACTTGAACTCGCATCATTAGTTTTATCTTTGATCTGAGTTTCTTTGCAGAGATGTTTTTAGAAGCCCTTTGACCATGCTGAGAAGATTTAGTTTTGTTGAAAACCTTATAAATATAGGCTGTAGACCTTCTAACTAGGCATACACAATCTGTAATTCATTGCAATATGTTGAAATCTAAGGAACCAGTGAGAACGGCAAGTTGGAGGAAGTCTCACCCTTCCTACCATATCCTGTGTGGAGCATATGTCACATGTGACTCTCTGACATATAGACTGAGGGTGGAAACCCAGGATCATTCAACAGTAAATATTGGTAAAGCTTAATTGCCTTTTTCTATTTCTAGAATAGGATAAGTGGAATTTCAATATTTTCTTCCCACATCTCACTTCCAAAAATTACTGCTTTAGTGGCAGAGTAGTGTGGACAAGCTGTGTAGCAAATGAAAGGTGATTTTCTGAGTCATAATTAGTAGCATGGATGTAACTGTTGTTGAGTTAATAAAGTATATTTCCCTTTCCCTCCCTTGTGCTCCCGATAGTCAGGCGTGATGAAGTTGATATTAATTGAGGTGGAAAGAGAAGAAAGAAAGAATGTGTTTGTCATGACCAGCTTTCCCTAATCATAAGCTGCTGTGTGAGTTTGCATCTAGGGCTTCTTCTATAGCCTGTGGTCTTCTTAACAGGAATTATTATCCACTGAGACAGAAACACTACAGTATCTGTCCTTAGTCAGGGCTTTAAAGTTAGTTCAAGTACAAATTGCCCATTTTTCTTAGGGATTATATTCTTTTCCACAGGGGTGAGAAAGAAATGTAATGCCATTGAAACAGAATATGCTACAGAGCGTTTACATCATGATTAATATAGTTGCCCAACTGCCTGCTTTGACAGTTGGGAGGCATGCATATTTTCCTTCTGTCTTTTTCAAGTCTCAGTTGTTCTCTGGGGCATGTTGTGGGATATATAAAGCTAAGTTGTGCGCATTGATGGTGCTTTTGCCCTGAATAAATATGTGCAGTCTGCCCACATGTTTTCTGTGTAGATTCTCCTGGTGATCTCATGGCTGCTTTTTAGTGCTGTACTTAACTTTCTCTAGTGTGAAACATTCTGTCTTCAAATGCATTTGGCACTTGCTTATAGCAGAGTTAACTGAAAATAGTGCATTTTTCCAGGCGATGATTTGCTTTGATCATGAAGGAACATTTCCTGGGATCACTCTGAGATAGCTTGAAAAGAAAAATGATTATTGCAAACACAGTTTTGATGTCCACCTTTAGATACGCACTTCATAAATGACCACTGTATACTTAAAATATGTCCAAGGTACATAAACTCAGGAGAGAAGTTTATCTTATTTTTAGAACCTGGAAATCTTTAGAGCTAAATAATAAAAAGAAAAAGTGGAAGGGTCTGACATTTTATAACCATTCCATGTTGAAAAGGAATACTTACAACTCACTCTCTAGTACTGTCATTTTCAAAAAGGGAGTAGAGGAAAACTTGCCAGGAAAAAACACTGCCATGTTATCTGTGAGAAAACCAAGAAGTGAAATTATAAACTCCATGCTTCTAATTAGACTCATTTATTTAAAATCAATTTTTAAATTTAAATTACATAAGCAATATTCTTCTTGTAAAAAAAAAAGAAATTAAAAAATTGTTTCTCCACTCTTCCCACAGACCATCTGCTTCCCTAAATCCTGTACCTAGACTCTCCAAAAGGAATTGTTATTAACCACTATTATGAATTTCTTGAACATATATGTAGGCATTTTTGATTCATATAGACGTGCATGTGAGGAAATGCATGCACACACAGAGTCTAGTGATCTCAGACCCATGCACAGTTTGATAGAGCAGTAGGGTTCCTGGAAAGAATCCACATAAACACAGTATAGGGTACCTTCCACATGGATGTATGCGTCATGCACCATGCAAAGGCAATGACTCCACGTTCATTTAATTTCCTAGACTGCTGTCATGCCTTTGACCAAGGTTTCTTCCAGCTTTCCAATGATGTCATGCAACTATTGCCCAGTCCTTTCCAGATTACAGTTAAGTCTAACATGTCTTTTATGATATCAAACACTTCCTTTAGTTCTCAATTACTGGGTGAGATTTGCCTAGATTTCTTTTACTATTCTCTCAAAGCCCTTAGTGCATTCACCAAACTTGTATTTTCAGCAGCGGCGTAAACTTTTCCCTTTGCATCAGATCCAGCCCTGTCATTAACAAGCTTTCAATGAGGTTAATTTAATTTATTTGCTCATCCATAGACAAATGGCAGAAAGACAAATCACCATACAGCAGATAATGGAAGATACAGACCTCACCCAATTTATGCCATAGACCTCACTGAGTCCACTTATACTCTAGATACCCACAAGTTGGAAGTATAGTTGGATAAGAAGATACTGTCACTGACTGAGAGCATATAAAATAGATCATGAGAAAAACATATATATTCTAGTTACCTGCCTGTTGTCTATCTATAGTATAATAACCAGCATTAAATTTAATGCCATCAAACTGGTCCTAATGTTCAAAACCTCTGGGAACAAGAATGTGGACAGAGTAAAGTGTTGGTGGCTTGTCTTTGCTGCATGAGGTCTAGGACCTCAGCTGAAAAGAGGGGTAGGGCTTACATCAAAAGCCATATTAGCTCAGATGTTAAGTAGTTAATGCAGGATGTTTAGTGGGCCTCAGCTTGGTTGTCAGCCCAAACATCTGTAGATGGGCTTTTCATGTGGCCTTGGCTTCCTCAGAACAGATGCTGGGTTTGATAATGAATATCCCAAGATACCAGATACCAGAAAGTGGAAACAGGTTTCTCATAACCTGAGTCCAGAAACTGGGTAGTGTCACTCTCATCCTATTCTGCAAGTAGAACAGAGACAAAGCCTAGGTTCAAAGAGGAGGAAATAGACCCCATTTTCCTATGGGAAGAAGGTTAAAAAAATTGTGGAACTATTTGTTTTTAAACTTCCTTAAGTATGAATGCTGTACTGTCATGAATTGTTTACATATTTTTCTTCACATTAGACACAAATAATATCTCTGAATAGTATGATATTGAACTACTCTACCTATACCTATAAGTAGCATAAAAGCAAGTCTCTCTTTTTCTTCCCTCATCCTTGATATATTGAATTTTGTAGTTTGTAATTTCCCTTTCTTATACAACAGCTTTCAATATCATTATCTAATTTTAATATAAATTTATCTTTACTTTTTAATTGTCTGTATAGAATTCTATTGTGCTGATTTATTTGGAGGGGGGCACACCACACAGCATGTGGGATCTTCCCTGATCAAGGATGGAACCCATGCCCCCTGCACTGGGAACACAAAGTCTTGACCCCTGGATCGCCAGTGAAGTCCATAGTATTCTACTGTATGGATGTAATGGACTTAATTAGTTTCCAAGTAGATTCGTATTTATTTCATATTTAAATAACATTTACTATGTGCCAAGCACTGTTACATGCCCTTTATAAATATCACCTCATTGACTTTTCATAATAACATAATGACATAGAAAATATTATTATCCCTATTTTACAGATAATGAAACATAAGAACAGAGAGGTTAAGTAACTTGCTTCAAGTCAAACAGCGGTGAGTAGTGGAGCTTTGATTTAACCCAAGTCCCTCTGACTTCAGACTTCACTCTTTCAGCCATTATGCTTTGCTGCCTATTAATAGACCTTATTTTTTTCTCTGTTTGCTAGTATAAGCCATGCTGTAGTAAACAACCTCTTATTTGTATCTATATGTCTACTAAATTTAATGAGTATATGAACATACATATCTTTAAGTAGTAGACTTTTAATGATATCCTTATTACACATGTGCATTCTTCTTGGCAGAGGTGGGTTTACTATGAATACAATGAAGTAGAAGCTTTAGGACGTGTCACTTGCATGGTTCTCTGAATGCTGAGAGGTGTGGAGGATTTTTGGTGCAAGAGGATATCAGGATGCAAACAGAAAACATTTTTACATGAGTATTTCTGATGGTTTTCCTAAAGAAAGCTTTTTTTTTTTTTCTAAAGAAAGCTTTTAAAAAAGGAGGGACCTGATTTTTAAGACTCCTATAATTTGGTTTAATTTTTTTCTTATTATATATATTCACTTTTGTAATGATTTTGAATTCATTTTGCTGTGTTCTTTTTCTTAAAGATGCTATGTTTAAGATGGCATTAAGTGACTTAAGTTTCTGACCTCACAAAGCCTAGTCTGCCTCTATTTCTGGGATAAATTCCTATAAATGAAGTTGCTAAGTCATAGGTCTGCTTATTTTAAATGTAGATAATAATAATAATGATAGCTAACATTAGAGTTTCATGTTTCAGATACAATTCTAATTACTTTGTATATGCTTATACATATGCTTGTATACATAAATGAGCATTTGTATAAAGCTAAGTATATGATATGCTTATACTATAAATAAGTATTATTATTTCCATTTATAGTTGAAGAAATTGATATAGGATTGTCACAATTTCACCAATTCTTCAACAAGAATTAATAGAAATGAAAGTGACTGAATATTATTGAATATTTTAATTCTTAAAGAAATCTGAGAATTAAAGTATTTTAGTTTACATTTCTTGTCATGAGAGACTTTGGACCTATGTGTATTGGTTAGCTATACTCTGAATTTTAACTGGTCTTATTTTTAACTCTTTCAAAATCCTGTATGCATGGAGATGTTGGGTTTATATGAATTCAGATAGACTGCACTGGTATTAAACAGCCCACTGGCTCAATTCAATGCAGAAATGCCACCTAAAGATACAACAGCAATATTCAGAGTTGTGACAAATGAAACTGCTGGGTCAGGCATGTTGTTTGTTATCATCTAGATTCATTCTGAGAGCTTACCCTTATACAAAAAGAGAAGATTGAAAATACGGAGAAGAGTTCTGGAACAATATGGCAGCCATTTGATATGAATAACAGTTTCTGTATATTAGGCACTTTTAGGCTCCAGGTTTCAAAATGTCTCACTCATTGTGAGAATTAATAAACTAAACAGACCCTAATGAGACCTGACCAGTCCATTCTGAAGGAGATCAGCCCTGGG
This sequence comes from Bos javanicus, assembly GCF_032452875.1. Lineage (NCBI taxonomy): Eukaryota > Metazoa > Chordata > Mammalia > Artiodactyla > Bovidae > Bos > Bos javanicus. Next base: position 60,008,497 of record NC_083871.1, on the reverse strand, counting down.
ATTTCTTTGGAAGGAATGATGCTAAAGCTGAAACTCCAGTACTTTGGCTACTTCATGCAAAGAGTTGACTCATTGGAAAAGACCCTGATGCTGGGAGGGATTGGGGGCAGGAGGAGAAGGGGACGACAGAGGATGAGATGGCTGGATGGCATCACTAACTCGATGGACGTGAGTCTGAGTGAACTCCGGGAGTTGGTGATGGACAGGGAGGCCTGGTGTGCTGTGATTCATGGGGTCGCAAAGAGTCGGACACGACTGAGCGACTGAACTGAACTGAATGAGACCTGAGAATCATGAGACCACAGGGTGGATCCAGAGGTATGCAGTTTGGCAATTTTCTCCAGAGCCGAAGTGGCCATCAAGAAGAGGTGACAGCTAAAATCACTAATGATAAAGCCAGAGTTCTTTGGAGAAGGGTAGAAGTGACTAGTGAAAACAATGAGCTGTAGAACTTGTGATTGGTGAAGACCCTTAGAGAATATACCTGTCAGTCTTGGGGACTGAGAAGAAGCCTTGACCTTGAAAAGAGAATCCAAAGTAGCATGAGATCAGAGTCACCTCACCATGTGGGCACCATGAAGTCCCCTGGTCTCAGAGCCAAATCACTCTGCACCAAATGTAGCAGACGAAATAATTCTAGAATGTCCCAGGTAGACACAGACATTTCCAAACCCCTTGTTCAGTTCAGTGCAATCTGTGTAACTATAAAGAAGCAGAGGTAGAAGCAACATGAAGAGTAGCGGTGGCAGAATAGTAGACATAGAAGTAGCAGCAGTAGCAATTAAGGCAGATATTTTTATATATTACAATTTGGAATTAAATGAATTAAAAAAAAAAAAACCTGCAGCCAGGACAAACCTACAGATGGTTGCTTCAAATACCTTTTTTTTTGTTGTTTGAAAACAAGATAAGCTATAATTTATTAATTAAGCATAAATAGATAAGCACTGCTAAAAGCTACCCTGTAAGCCAACTGAAAATATGTAATCAGCAAAAGAAATGTTTTGAAACTCAAAAGTTGATTATGTCAAAGATAATTTACTTTTAAGACTAGCCCTTTATTTTATTTGTGTAAATTAGAAGTAAAATTGGAGTTTATTTTCCCATGTTATTCATTATATTAGTTCTTAATTCTTTTTTTTTTTTATAAAAATTTCTATCAAAAAAAAAGTCATTAAAGTAAGGAAGTAAGAACATTATATGAAATCCTTAAATTTTTATTTTTATTTCCTTCTGTTGTGGGAGGAGATCCAATTGTCTCCTCAGCCTTAAGTCACAGAAGTAGGAGTTAGAAAACTGACCTTTGAAAGGAGACTGCTTTTCAGATGTGAATATTACAACATAACCTGAATCTTACATGGGCATTATTAAACATTTCACATGTTCACCATGTTCACAGCATTCTGGACGTCTCCTAATAATGTCTCATCTGCTATATCTGTGGCCTGAAAATTAGTGTTAGAATTAAACTAGACAATGCCTCAACTTTCTGACTACACTATACTTGTTGCCAAAGAAGTAAGTAAAATACATAAAATGGGAGAAACTCAATTTTTTAAATAATCATCTTAAAATTATTACAACTGTTTCCCAGTGTAATATATTTCAGCTCTCCTATAGTATTACTGAAGAATGTTGATAGTCTCTACCTAATATCTTACTAGTAGCCTCCTACACTCTTAACTTTTACAAATTATCTTCTGCACTGCATTTTCTATTCTACATTCCTTCAAAAGTAGCAATTTACTTATCTTTAACACAATGATGGATTTTATATAATTAAAAGGTAATTTATTAGAAATCTATTTGGACTATAAGTCACTTACTGTAGTTTGACCCATGAAAATGATCTCCATATTTTATTTATTTTTTATTTATTCTTTGAATCTATTCCAGTATGATAAGCAGACAGTTCCTTTGGCTTTATTAATATGTATGGCCTTTTCTGGGTAGGTTTAGTTTCTTCAAATTTATAGTGGTAGCTGGCATTAGGAATGGAATAAACAGGTCTGCTTAGCTCTGCAGAAAATAAAATAAAGTGTAATTTCATCAACTTTCTTTTTAGTTGTCAGCTCTAAATGCAGCTCTCATGTTGCAAGGTTAGTGTTAGGCTGACATTAAATCATCATCTATGGCTATAGCTGAAATGCACTGAATTATGTATTTAAATGTACTCACACATTATCTCCATATAGAATAAAACAAAGTAATCAGATTTCCATTTTATTTCTCTGCCAGACCCTACAGTATTATTTTGCACTCACTGGAGGGAATTTGGCAATGTGTTATTCTCCTCAGGCCTGTTTCACATGATAGCAATTCAACTGAAGTGCAGTGTAAAAGTATTTATTAAAAGCTATTCCCCTCTGGCACTTGGAAATGAAAGACAATAGGAGTATGTTGTTTTGCTTTCTGGGAAGGGTTCACATTTTGTGAGTTGATGAAAAAGTTCCATGTATCACACCTTTAAATAAATATCTGTGCTTGCCCCTGGAGACAAAAGTAGCAGGAATTTTCAAAAGTTCTTAAGAAGCTTAAAAGAACAATGCCTAGCACCTTGGAATAAGGAAGGAGACAGTTTAAGTGTTCAGTCTTGCCCATCTCTTTATGTTAGTGTCTGTTCTCTCCACCTGAAGGCTTAGTCCATTTCATTGACCCATCATCATTTCCCATCACTACCTCCCAGCATCTAAGACCATAACAATTATTGGATGTGTATTTGAGTCTCTGCCCACTCACCTTGGAATGTAGAATTAGTCTTGTTGACAGAATCAAAATTCCAAGGATGCCTGCTGCAAGCAGTATATATGTCCACTGAATTGCCTATGTCCTCTCATGGAATTGTTCAGGCAACCTGATGGTCTTTGGCTTCTGTTTCTCTGGCTTGTTCTTCCTTGGGTCCTTGCCATGTCCTTTTGACAAGAATAATACACACAGCTCTCTGTTCCCTGACTACTGAAAATACTCTTGGAACCAACTCAGCTTCAACCAACATGTGCTCTGAATTTCTGTTGCAGTACTCTATATGTTGGCTTGGACTGCAGTACCTGGTTGAACCAAGTGTGAGTCTTCCTAGCACTGGGATGATGAACATCAGACCAAAAGCCATCTTCAGCGGTTGGCACTATACCTCGGTTGGTGGCATTTGAATTTACTACCTGTTCTTTTCTGTCCTGATTTCTTCCTCCTCACAATCAGCTGGCACTGTCCCAAATGCCTCTTAGTTGAGCCTACTTTATAGCCACCTGAGATATTGAGAAATGATTCATGCTTGATAATGTATTCACTTTACAGTGGTTTAGCATCCTTGATAAGTTAGTGCTTCAGTATCTACTAAATGATTAGTTCGGAGAAGGCAATGGCAACCCACTCCAGTACTCTTGCCTGAAAAATCCCATGGACGGAGGAGCCTGGTAGGCTGCAGTCCATGGGGTTGCGAAGAGTCGGACATGACTGAGTGACTTCACTTTCACTTTTCCCTTTCATGCATTGGAGAAGGAAATGGCAAGCCACTCCAGTGTTCTTGCCTGGAGAATCCCAAGGACGGCAGAGCCTGGTGGGCTGCTGTCTATGGGGTCGCACATAGTCGGACACGACTGACGCGACTTAGCAGCAGTAGCAGCAAATGATTAGTTAAAACCATGTGATTAAAAAAGCTCTTATTTATTATGCTTTTAAACTAGTAATTATTTATCTCTCTTCTGTCAAAAATTTTGCTTTTCTTCCATTTTTAAAAAAGTAACAAATTTAAACAGGAAGGAAGACTTTGTATTCAAGGCTATTGCAATAAGAGAGAGAAAGACCAGAACTCACTCTGAGTTCAACCCCACCAAAAGCAAAGGTTGTGAGAGTTTTAAAGACTGAGGTGAGTGAGAGAACATAGGCCATCTGAGTTTGTTAGATGATAGGCTTTACCCAAAGGAAAAGTAAATTTTCTTGTGTCTTTAAGACAGGAGATAGTTTATGTATGTATGTATGTATGTATTTATTTACTTTCAGTTGGGCTGCGTCTTCGCTGCTACATGGGCTTTCTCTAGTTGCAGCAGACTGGGGCTACTCTTTGCTGCAGAGCATGGGCCTCTCATTGTGGCGGCTTCTCTTATTAGTGGCAGAGCACCAATAGACTCTAGGCATGAGGGCTTCAGTAGTTGTAGCACACAGGCTTAGTTGCTCCGTGGCATGTGGAATCTTCCCAGACCAGTGATGGAACTCGTGTCCCCTGCATTGGCAGGAAGATTCCTTACCACTGGACCTCTAGGGAAACCTGAGACAGGAGACAGTTTTAATACTTGAAGCAAGTTTGGCACACTGGGGTTAGTCTCCTATTTCTCCACACTAGTAGAAAGTTGGGACACTATTTTCCCTGAGGTTTACATTTCGAAGAGATGGCTCCTAGGCCCTGGAGAAAGAGATTCCTGGGTTTCAAACAATCAAGAAGCTTTGAAAAGATTTACATACATCTCAGTGGGGCAGGGAAAGAATTTACAAAGAAAAGTTCTCTAAAGTATATGCTCTAAGAATAGGAGGTCCAGAGGAAACCTATCTGAAGTTTAGTCAAGCTGAGAACAGTAGGCAGTCTCGTTTGCTTCCTCTCTCCCCTCCTCCCCATACCCTCTCCTCCCTCTTCTTCCTCTCCTTCTTTATTTTTTTTTTCTGTCTTCTATTTTTTGCCCTTGTCTAGCTACCTCCCTTTTCTTCCAAGGGATTATTTATTTAACATGTAATGATAAGCTTATTTTATTAAATTTCCCCATCAGTACCCTGTATCTTTTCCAAGTTGTTTGTGTATTACATTAACAGTACAAAAGAAGTATGAAAAACATTTTATACATCCTCGGCATGATTGTTTATCACAATAAGTAATTTTCATGTCATGTTTTAAGAAAATGGTTATTTCTTACCATGGACAAACTTTATGTTATAGATGTGGATATATTACAAAGCTATGTTCTCAGAGAAAATCACCTCAACTTGTGGACTGAATTTAAGACTTTGGATTTCTTATACTGTCTCACTTTGAGAACCATTTCTGTAGAACAAAACATGTTTTTTTGTTAAATATATAGTTATTTAAAACAGCTAAAACAGCTAAAACATACATGTATTGTTACTTGTTTGTCCCCCATTCATCCACTCATCAGACAGGCACTGACAACCCATTATTCTTCAATAAGCTTCTTCTATAACTTGGCCTTTTCCCACATTCTTTTATTTTCCTTTTGAAACATCTCTTATACTAATCGAGATTTCATTGTCCAACTTGTTTCATAGTCCTGAATCTTTATTTCCTTCCTTCATGTACTCAATGTTCAGGAAGTCCTTCCAATCAGGAAGTCCTCATTTTTGTATAATAATTTCTTAGAGCTAAGAATACTTTCAAATTATGCCCAGTTAAATCCTGTGTATTAGATTTTTCTGTTAAAGTCTTTTTAATTTTTATTTTATAGAATATCAGTTTGCTTACTGTTTGTTTTTTGTTTTGTTTTGTTTGATTCTGTAAAAATTTTCCCTTGCTTATTAGGTAGGAAACTCCCTGCATTTCTCCATGCTGTGAACTCTATTATATGAGCTATGAATTGGCAAATTTGCCACATTTTTAAATGCTTTTTAAATTTCTAATCTATTTCCTAGTAAATTATTTTTTCACTAATTCTCAGTTTTCAGAGAAATTGTTTTCTCCATGTTAATGCTGATATATGTTATGTGAATATACTTGAACATAATATTCCTTGTGTGAATTTGCTATTCATTTTGTGACTACACTACTTCTTAAACACTGAATAATGAGTATTGGTGGTGGTGATTTAGTCACTAAGTCATGTCCAGCTCTTGCAATCCCATGGACTGTAGCCTGCCAGGCTCTTCTGTCCATGGGATTTCCCAGGCAAGAATACTGGAGCAGGTTGCCATCTGCTTCTCCAGAGAATCTTCCTGACGCAGGGATTGAACCAGTGTCTCCAGCATTGGCAGGTGGATTTTTTAGCACTTAGCCACCAGAGAAGCTCATCTTGAATGGATGCTATAATGAGTAATAGAAAGTATTAAAATGTTTCTAAAGACACACCTAATTAGTGAACCAGTTTTATGAATATCCCTGTGAAGGCATCCAATTTTAATCTGCATTTTTTTCAACACCTGTATGCCATGCAGTTTTTGGTAATAGGAATACAAGAGTGAATCAAAGAAGAAAGTCTTTGCCATCTAAAGATTATGCTGTGCACCTTTTGGTGACGTGGGCAATACACCAATAACAAACTGTGTAGTATCTTTCTCATTCTTTCTGGTAACGTTTTGCCTATGACTCATGTTTTTTTAGATCTTGCCAGAAATCTTAAGTAATGATGAGAGATACGAAATAATTGGAACCTATAAGGGGAAAGAAACTGGAACGTTATGAAATCCTTACGGAATGTACCATGTATTGGGGCCATCAAAGAAAGACACTTTCTAGAAGTCAGTTGCATTCTTTGATGACTAAGGATGTTTTATTTCTGATGAATGACTGCATGAATAACTAGTTAATTCATATTTGAACTACTTCATGCATTTAATACAATCTCTCAGAAAACCTCCTATACAGACACAGAACTTCAGATCCAAGTGCGAACAGAGTAAAGGAAAATATCTCAGGTCTTCAAAGATTTCAAAGGGAGGAAAGGAAGCCAGGTTGAAAGAAGAAGGGGGAGGAGGCAGGAGAGAGGGGCAAAAGGGGTGGCCTTACAGACATCTCCTGCCACCTGCAGATACCCAGGCGTTATGGGACTTTACCCTGGGCCTCCAGAGAAGGGAGGACTGGAACTCGGCCCTACCAGAGATCAGACCAGACCAAAACCAGAATTCGAGTTCTCTGCCAAGAGGAGGTGATGAGTCTCTAATCCTCAGCTCAGGCTGAGGCCCTTTGATCAGATTCCTGCATTCAGGACTAGGGGACTAGAAAACGGGGAAGGATAAGAAGGGTTAAGGAGAGGAAAGAGAGAGGGAATGGGAGAGAGGTCAATAAAGTCTGTTGTTCCTTACCGGTCGGGGCACTCTAGCCAGTTGGCCACATCAGGAGGAGACCAGGGACAAAGGGGTCCCAGTTGTGGCTGCTGGGTCTGGTCCATTGGCAGGCAAGCTGGCCCCTGAGTACCCCGAGTGGTCAGGATGTCAGTCTCAGTGAAGAAGAGTCCCCACCAGAGTCGCCATTTGTTGCAGGAAGGCGGAACCCTTCCAGGGCCTGAAACTGGGCTCTTGTCTAACACTCGGAGATGAATTGTCCGAGGAGACACATGTGCTGACAAAGCAAGCAATTTTATTGGGAATGGGCACCAGGGTGGAGAGCAGTAGGGTAAGGGAACCCAGGAGAACAGCTCTGCCGCGTGGCTCGGAAAATCTCATGGGTGGAGGAGCCTGGTAGGCTGCAGTCCATGGGGTCACGGAGAGTCAGACACGACTGAGCGACTTCACTTTCACTTTTCACTTTCATGCATTGGAGAAGGAAATGGCAACCCACTCCAGGGTTCTTGCCTGGAGAATCCCAGGGAAGGGGGAGCCTGGTGGGCTGCCGTCTATGGGGTCGCACAGAGTCGGACACGACTGAAGCGACTTAGCAGCATGCCTTTAATGAAGAAGTGAAGCCTGAAGGAATTATTTTTTAAAGTAAAGAATGTGAATTCTTTATGATATAGTTACCGGTTGCTTCATACCATCGCATATTTGTAACTCTTGTCATCCTTTAACTTCCTTCTGGATATTCTGACTTCTCCTTTGAACCCCTTTCAGTCTTCTGATGTTTCATCTAATTTCCAAGTTCTGTTGTATTAATTTTTTCCCCTTCATTTTTGCTTTTGAGGCTTAGTTCCTGTGTTTTCTTTTGATGTAAATAATAACAATAGGCTGTTGGTTGAATATTTTTCAGGCTTATTAATATTTATTATGCCTTTTGTTAACATTTTTTTCAGTTGTTCCTTAGAATTTCCTTTTGTAGCTACCTTCTGGCAGGAATAGAAAGAGATGGCATAGTGATCCTGGCTTTAAAGTGAGGACAAGTGCATGGGAGAAAAATATCATTAAAAATATTACTAGATTGAACCATTACTTTTCCCCCATAATTTATTCTTATTACTCTATAATATCAAGACTATTAAAAGTCATCTGAAAGTGAAAAAATGATTTAAAGATAATCCTAAATTTACAGAAATAAATAGCATTAAGAGAAATGGATCATTATAGTGAGGATTTACTCAGAACATGACATTGTTATTTGAAGAAGATTGTCAAGGAAGAGGGCAACATCCTTCAAAAACAAGGGGAGATTAAGAGCAAGCTTGGTTCAGAGAAGGGAAATATTAGGGACTAATGTCGGTCATTATTGATGCAGGACATTACAAGTGTGCTTCTGGTTTCTAGTTATATAAAAAAGTTAGGTAATAAATGATAAATGTGAAGAAGGCATACATCCAAGATGATATTACTAAGAAAATCATTCTAGCATCACTCTATAGATATTTCATTTAGGTAAAACAAATTATAGATGGAGTGAATGTTACTGCTTTTGAAGGAAAATTTCCAAGATACTTTAGTTGGATTTAATGTCTGGCTTTGTTTTGAGAAACAGTGATGAAAACATGGATTTAACTTAATGTATATTTAAACAAAATTTTCTCATGTTCAGATAAAACAGAAACATCTGAGAAAGTTATATATTTTTCATTTTCTCTCAACATTCTTTAATTTAGTCACTCATCCATTCATTCAATCCTTTGTTGTGTTCCTACTGTGTGCTAGACACTAAAAGAAATGATTCAAGACTAAGACCTTGACAAAATAGAAGTAAGCCTCAAGAACTTACTCTAGAATAAATTGGGATTTTCTAGAGGGAAAAGTATTTAGTAATATTCTAAAGATCAGCTATTTTAAGAAAATATCTAAATTTTAGTAAAGGAATTTTAGTTTAGTAAAGGAAATGATACTAGTGTCTACATTTAATCATATACTGCTTTGATAATGATCTTTATAACCTCTATATGTTCTGTTCTTCAGTTAAGCTGTAGACTCCTTAACAAAAAGAATCATCTTTCATACTTTGTGGGGAAAAAAAAAAACAAAAAAACAAAAAACCAACACTTGGCACACTTTCTGGAATGTAGTAAAGGTCAACATCTGCTTGCTAAATAAATAAGTCCAAGCTCTGGACACATTGCTTGTTAACAAGCAAGTTGTGACTTAGTTCTTTTCAAAAGGTATAGCAATTTTTGATTTGCCTTTTCCCAGACCCACCACTGAAATTGTATAAAATTTAAATGTATCTTTAATTCTGTAGAAGCCTTGTAACACTGCACTCTAACCCATAAACAGGGTGAAAGCACTGCAATTTAAAAATACAATAGACTATAGGAATTATCTTAATAATTAAATCTAAGTCTTGATCTTATGTCTTTAAATCACTGTAGGCAAGAGTATAATAAAGTTAGAGAGGACTAGACTGAAGAGCTTAAAACTATAAATATACCACATTAACCCAAAGGATTAGGGAGAAAAAAACACTGAAAACAAATATATATATTTAAGGATACAAATATTTTCCATATTAACTCCAGATTTTTCAGCTCCTTACTATTTTCTCCTAACTTTAATTTATGGAATAGGCAAAATGTATATGTCTTTAAAAATAATATGAGAAAGATTCTAAAGATGATAATAAAATATTCTGTTTGCTCCAGTACAAAGATATTTTTACTGATAAAAATGGTGATTTACCATAAGATGATTTTCAGTCTTTGTTAACTTATAGAATAAATGATGTGGCTTTTAGAGTCTTGCAGTCTTTCATTTATCAACCCCAAAAGGTAATGAAAGTTTGCCTAAACTTTCCCATATTAAATGAACAGATTTAAACTTTTCTCATATTAATATAAGTTAGATGACTTTTGTCCTTGCCTGAAGTGACAATGTCAATGTCTGAAGCTTACATCTTTCATGACTATCATCTAATTAGAATGCAGGACAGCTTTAAAGGTCTCATCTCTAATCCACCATTCTGGACTACATCCACTGTTAGCGCTCCTGTCAATCACCACAGGGCCCCAAGCTACATTTCCCAAAACCTATGATAAGCATAATTTCCATGAGAATCAACAGCAGGAGGTAAAAAAGCCACCTTTTTATATTTCAAAATTTAAAGTAAATCTGATAATTGTATTCCTGTGAAGTCTTCAATCCATTGCTCCTGAACAGATACCATCTTTCTTAGAACTTAAAGATCATCAGAGAAGCACTCTTGCTGTTTCTTGTTTATATCCATGTGTAGAACTAGGAATTGTGTATTTTGGAGAGAAACAGTTTTTTTTATTAGTGATTTTTTCCTAAGTCCTGGGAATATATTGACTTCATTTATGGCCTCCCTGTCTAGCTCTCCACTCTTCCTCTCTCTTCCCAGCTTTCCCAAGTCCTCATCAGAGGGGCAAGTACCACAAGACAAGGTTTCTTCTCATTCCCTCCATCTCATTCCAGCCTTCTCCTATTGACTCCCCACAAACTTTACATCCTGCACCTTCAGTTTTCCTGATAACATTGAGCCTTTTAATTGATTTTGTTTCAGTTCAGTTCAATTAGTCAGTTGTGTCCAACTCTTTGTGACCCCGTGGACTGCAGCATGACATGCCTCCCTGTCCATCACCAACTCTCTGAGTTTACTCAAACTCATGTCCATTGCATCGGTGATGCCACCCAGCCATCTCATCCTCTGTCATCCCCTTCTCCTCCTGCCTTCAATCTTTCCCAGCATCAGGGTCTTTTTCAATGAGTCAGTTCTTCACATCAGGTGGCCAAAGTATTGGAGTTTCAGCTTCAGCATCAGTCCTTCCAATGAATATTCAGGACTGATTTCCTTTAGGATGGACTGGTTGGATTTCCTTGCAGTCCAAGGAACTCTCAAGAGTCTTCTCCAACACCACAGTTCAAAAGCATCAATTCTTCAGTACTCAGCTTTCCTTATAGTCCAACTCTCACATCCATACATGACTATTGGAAAAAAGCCATAGCTTTGACTAGGCGGACCCTTGTTGGTAAAGTATTGTCTCTGCTTTTGAATATGCTGTCTAGGCTGGTCGTAGATTTTCTTAGAAGGAGCAAGTGACTTTTAATTTCATGGCTGCAGTCACTATCTGCAGTGATTTTGGAGCCCATTATTTCCTCATCCCTTTGCCTTGAAGTGATGGGACTGGATGCCATGATCTTAGTTTTCTGAATGTTGAGTTTTAAGTCAACATTTTAACTTTCCTCTTTCACTTTCATCAAGAGGCTCTAGTTCTTCTTTGCTTTCTGCCATAAAGGTGGTGTCATCTGCATATCTGAGGTTATTGCTATTTCTCCTGGGAATCTTGATTCCAGCTTGTGCTTCATCCAGCCTAACATTTCGCATGATATACTCCACATATAAGTTAAATAAGCAGGGTGATTTTGTTTACCATGTTCTTATTTAACTGGAATTTATTAGTAAGTCTGAGTCATTAATGAAGTTTATTTGAAAAACTTCCCTCCAAACTTTGATTGGGACTGTTCATTCTTTCACCTCTCTGTGTCTTAGAAACTGGGGTCAGTGTTTTCCGGAGAGTTTCACTTCCAAAATATGAATGGAAACATATCTGCTCTTCAGATTCCCTGGGTTATATTACCTTTCAGTAGTCTCTATGTCTTTCCTCTTAAAAGACATTGAAGAATTTAATACCTGACTGTGTTTCTCTGGACTCAAACTGTCCTCATTTCATGTGACATAAGTGTCTATAGGGAAGACCCACCAAACACCTCAGACACTCTTCAAACAAAATTTGCTGCCACTTGATTTCCACCACTCATGCCCAGGACAACTGTCTGGGCTCCGTCATCCTCTAGCACTAATCGATTTCAGAAAACCGAATCTTTGAATTCCCAGTTTCATTTCTTGCCACAGTTGTATGCCTCTCTTTTCTGCATTGTGACATCCTCAGGATCTCTAGGTTGTCTTGCTTCTCAAAATGAGTTTGGTGGAATCGTGGTGGTGTTGGCCTCACTTGAGAGTCCCTCCCCAAATTTAATCCACAGTTTAACAAGATCCCCAGGTGCTTCATATGTACATACAAGTCTGAAAAGAACTGCTCTATCACTTTCAGATTTTCCTCAAAACCATATGGTACTGGCATAAAAGACAGGCACATAAATCTGTGGAACAGAATAGTAGGCCTGGATGGTAACTCTTACGTACATAGTCAACTAATTTTTGAAAGGGTGCCCAAAACACACCATGGATCAAGGATCCTCTCTATAATAAATGGTGTTGGGAAAGGTGGATGTCCACATGCAGAGAAATGAAACTGCATTTTGCAGAGGAAAAACGGCATTTTGTGAATGCCATCCACAAAAATTAACTTGAAATGGACCAGAGATTTAAAATATAAGACCTGAAACTATAAAACTTCTAGAAGAAAACATTGGGAAAATGATTCTAGCAGTCTTTACTCCCTTTCCCATCTATCCTGGGTCTCAATGTTAAATATTTTGGTTTGTTCATCACTAACATACCTGTCACTGTATCTATTGGCCAATCCTCTCCTTAGATCACTCAAGCCACCCTCTTTATCCACTACTGTGCACAAGCTGCTGAGGCCTGCTGGAGCAAATGACCTAACTTAACTGACACCGTTGCTTAGTCGTGGTTGATGACTTCAGTTGGAGCCCAGGAAGGTTTAGTGCTCTAGTCTTTTCAGCTTTTGGAAAGTGCATCCTCTCCTCAGAGGTCTTATCATATTATCTTCAAACTCATTCACTCTCACTCTCTCCCTTTTTTGCTTATAAAACACCTCATATTTAGAGTGAATGGGATTCTTCTGCCATGAGCCATCTTAATATCTTGCCTAAACCTCTAAATATCTGTTTTCAGTCCTCTTCTCCCCTTCTTTCCTTTTGTCTCTGAGGAAGTATTTTTTCAATGTGTAAGATTTCACATCCATTATACTGATTCCACTTAACCACTGCCCCCTCCTTTTTATGAATAAATCTTTTATTCTGGGATAATTTTATATTTGCAGAAAAGTTGCAAAGATTGTACATATACCCCATATAGTAGCCTCAAACGTGTATCCAAGTCCTAGCCTTGGTACACATGAATGGGGCCTTTAGTTGAAAATAAGGTCTTTGCAGATATAAATAAATTAAGGATCTTGAGAGATTATCCTGGATGTGGGTGGGCCCTAAATCCAACATGTGTCCTTATAAGAGTAATTTGTTACTGGAATTTCTTTTAACACCCTATTAGGAGGAAAAGTCTTGTGCTTTTATCATTAATGTTTATATAATACCTTAGAATTTTAACAACACTTTCCTTTATAGTCTCTTTTGATCCTATTTCAAAAGCTATTATTATCCCCAGTTTTCAAATAAGCAAATTGAAATTCACAGAATTCATGCTTTCTCTAATATTTCCAAAATACAGTAGAGTTGGGCCTCAAATCCTGATTTGACTTAAAATCCTGTCTATTAGTACTTCTCAACTCAGAGAAACCAGATCCTGATGACATCACCTGAATCCTGGAAAATAGCATCTAAACTAAAATTACATAGGTTAGGTGTGCCTCAGTTGCAAAGGCAAGTATTTCACCAGGAGCTACTTTAAGTCACATTTCTGTCATCTGATGAGATAATTGCAATGAAAATATTCTGATCAGATGTAGCCTTAAGATTTTGATTTTGTGGTTGATGAATAGTCACAGTGTGGTTTATAAAGTTGTCTGAATGTATGTCTCAGTTCTTAGTATAGAAGAGGAAGAGACAGAAGCATTGTCATGCATCTCATTGTCTTTGCGACAGAAAAGAATTAACCAAGAAATGAGTGTTGCCTTTTTCAAGAGAAATGTTCAGTTGCTCAGTTGTGTCTAAGTATTTGCGACCCCATGGGCTGCAGCATGCCAGGCCTCCAATGTCTATGACCAACTCCCTGAGTTTACTCAAACTCATGTCCATTGAGTCAGTGATGCCATCCAAGCATCTCATCCTCTGTCATCCCCTTTTCCTCCTGCCTTCAATCTTTCCCAGCATCAGGGTCTTTTTCAATGACTCAGTTATTTGCATCAAGTGGCCAAAGTACTGGAGTTTCAGCTTCAGCATCAATCCTTCAAATGAATATTCAGAACTGATTTCCTTTAGGATGGACTGGTTGGATCTCCTTGCAATCCAAGGGACTCTCAAGAGTCTTCTCCAACACCACAGTTCAAAAGCATCAATTCTATGGCGCTCAGCTTTCTTTATAGTCCAACTCTCACATCCACACAAGACTATTGGAAAAACCATAGCTTTGATTAGATGGACCTTTGTTGGCAAAGTATTGTCTCTACTTTTTAATCTGCTATCTAGGTTGGTCATAACTTTCCTTCCAAGGAGCAAACATCTTTTAATTTCATGGTTGCATTCACCACCTGCAGTGATTTTGGATCCAAAAAAATAAAGTCTGTCACTGTTTCCATTGCTTCCCCATCTATTCACCATGAGCTGATGGGACCAGATACTATGATCTTAGTTTACTGAATGTTGAGTTTTAAATCAGCTTTTTAACTCTCCTCTTTCATTTTCATCAAGAGGCTCTTTAGTTCTTCTTCACTTTCTGCCATAAAGGTGGTATCATCTGCATATCTGAGGTTATTGATATTTCTCCCAGCAATCTTGATTCCAGCTTGTGCTTCATCCAGCCTGGCATTTCACATGAAGTACTCTGCGTATAAGTTAAATAAGCAGGGTGACAATCTATAGCCTTGACGAACTCCTTTTCCTATTTGGAACCAGTATGTTGTTCCATGTCCAGTTCTAACTGTTGCTTCTTGGCCTTCATGCAAATTTCTCAAGAGGCAGGTCAGGCGGTCTGGTATTCCCATCTCTTGAAGAATTTTCCACAGTTTATTGTGATCCACACAGTCAAAGGTTTTGGCATAGTCAAAGCAGGAGTAGATGTTTTTTTGGAACTCTCTTGCTTTATTGATGATCCAACGGATGTTGGCAATTTGATCTCTGGTTCCTCTGCCTTTCCTAAATCCAGCTTGAACATCTGGAAGTTCACGGTTCACATACTATTGAAACCTGGCTTGGAGAATTTTAAGAATTATTTTGCTAGTGTGTGAGATGAGTATAATTGTGCGGTAGTTTAAGCATTCTTTGGCATTGCCTTTCTTTGGGACTGGAATGAAAACTGACCTTTTCCGGTCCTGTGGCCACTGCTGAGTTTTCCAAATTTGCTGACATACTGAGTGAAGCACTTTCACAGCATCATCTTTTAGGATTTGAAGTAGCTCAACTGGAATTCCATCACCTCCACTAGTTTTGTTCATTGTGATGCTTCCGAAGGCCCATTTAACTTCGCATTCCAGGATGTCTGGCTTTAGGTGAATGATCACACCATCGTGGTTATCCGAGTTGTGAAGATGTTTTTTGTGTAGTTCTGTGTATTCTTGCCACCTCTTCTTAATATGTTCTGCTTCTGTTAGATCCATACCATTTCTGTCCTTTATTGTTCCCATCTTTGCATGAAATGTTCTCTTGGTATCTCTAACTTTCTTGAAGTGAAATACTGCTACATTCATATTTTTCTTGAGTGTTTTTATTTGAACCAACTTTAGAAGTTCAATATACATATAATAGTTTAGATATGTTAGTAATGGCTTAGGCATTATTACCTGCTTCTCTGGTGGCTCCGCAGTAAAGAATCAGCCTGCCAATGCAGGAGACGTGGGTTTAAACCCTGGGTGAGAAGATCCCCAAAGGGCAACCCACTCCATTATTCTTGTCAGGATAATCCCAAGGACAGAGGAGCCTGGCAGGCTACACTCAATGGGGTCGCGTTAAGTTGAGCATGACTTAGCACAAGAGAACACAGAACTAGGCATATTAAAAAACACTATATATTTTTTTTAACACATACTGATCACCTCTGAAATTAGTGCTTTCAGGAACAAGCAAGACAAGCCAGTTCCTGTCTTTTTCTCCCTCATTGGAACTGACTCTATTCCTCATTGCCCATTTGTGTCTCCCTGAACAGTTGGAGAGGTTATAGGTAAAGAGTCCCGGCAAAACAGTAGTAAGATTCACAAGGTAAGCCTTTTGATTCTAAGTGGCTTAGCTCACTTATGGAATTTCTTACTCTACTAACTGCAGCAAAAAGGCTGAATCAGTACAGTGGTAGCCTGGTATATAACCCTAGGGTTTGGGGCCAAAATTGCCCTCAGCATGCGGTCTATATGGCTTGATTTAATCTAAGTAATTCAGAAGTAAATTAGCCTCATTGAAGTTTATTGTGTTTGTTTTGCTTTATTTGTTTTCAGAGGGAGGGGAATTTGCATCCTAATCTTCAGAGAGAAATATTTTGTTTTACAAAAGTTTTACTCTTTGTAAAAAGAAATGAATGTTTTTGGATTTTAAATCAATTCTGATATTCTCATGGGTTTAAATTGACTCTGGGAATATCCATAGGTGATACTAGGAGGTCAGATTTCAAGCAGCACTATTATCCTCCATGACCTCCCTCGTGTAAGTGAGCTTCCTCCTTTGGCTACCCAAACCGTCATCTCTAAAACCTGGTAAGTTGTGGGTTTTAGTTGGAGCTGATGTTCTTAAATTCTCATTCTTTTAAGTCTTACTGCAAAATGAACTCTATGTTCATTTATTTTGTAGAAGAGAATTCATAACTGATACAGCCCTTACACTAAAATTCGAACATCTTTTCATATGGTATTTGTAGTGAATTGTAATAGAAATAAAAGTTCCAAAGTATCATTTTAAAATGTTGCCCATACACATTGATTTAGTAAGAGTAAATCAAAATAACAATGAAACAAACTAAATTTTCAATATTCTTAAATGTCATCAACTTAACAAAAATGATTAAGCACAAATTTAACAAGTAAACTGAATGCTGCTGCTGCTGCTAAGTCACTCAGTCATGTCTGACTCTGTGCGACCCCAGAGATGGCAGCTCACCAGGCTCCCCGTTCCTGGGATTCTCCAGGCAAGAACACTGGAGTGGGTTGCCATTTCCTTCTCCAATGCATGAAAGTGAAGTCTCTCAGTCGTGTCCGACTCTTTGTGACCCCATGGACTGCAGCCCACCAGGCTCCTCCGTCCATGGGATTTTCCAGGCATGAGTCAGATCAGATCAGATCAGATCAGTCGCTCAGTCGTGTCCGACTCTTTGTGACCCCATGAATTGCAGCACATCAGGCCTCCCTGTCCATCACCAACTCCCGGAGTTCACTGAGACTCATGTCCATCGAGTCAGTGATGCCATCCAGCCATCTCATCCTCTGTCATCCCCTTCTCCTCTTGCCCCCAGTCCCTCCCAGCATCAGGGTCTTTTCCAATGAGTCAACTCTTTGCATGAGGTGGCCAAAGTACTGGAGTTTCAGCTTTAGCATCATTCCTTCCTAAAAACAGTGTAGTAGAAAGTCCCGAAGTTTTAAATTCAAATTAATATCTTTTCAGATATCAGCACTATTACTTCCTGGCCTTGTTTCCTTCAAGTAATTAAATTTATGTGAATAAGATTTTGTATATGAAAAATGAAGATGATAATACATATCAGCGAGGTTGTCATGAGGTTAAAAATAATATGTGTAAAATATGTGACACATCTTAGGACTCAATAAATGTAATTATTATTATTACAATGATTTTTAGTGCTTTTGTTTCATGTTTTTACATTGTGACCGAGATTACATTAATTAACCCTGCTATATATATATATATATATATATCTCTCTCTCTCTCTCAAGTAAATTCAAAGCATCCTTCCCATAAATATATTTATAACAAAACAAGAATAGAAATAGCAATAGAATGATTTATGACACCAAAGAATAAAGGTATATGAGCATACTAATAACAATATACTTAGGAGAAATTAAGAAGCTGACAAAATATAATTAATTACAGACATTTTCAAGAGCTATCACAGTCTTTGTCACAAGTGAATTTTTATGAAAAAACTCAGTCTACTTCCATGGTAGGACCTCTGACAGGCACAGTCTTTCCTGTAGAATACTCCTTCGTTCATTTCAGTTCATTTTAGACATTCAAGACCTATCAGTATGCTTTGGTATTCTGAGTTGATTGCTTTTATTATTTTTAGTCATTTTTAGCCATTTTCTCCACTTCCACTTGTGAAGATAACTTTTTCATAAGAATTTTTAAAAGTAATTTTATTTATTTATTTAGGCTGTGGGTCTTTGTTGTGTGAGCTTTTCTCTAGTTGCAAAGAGCTAGGGCTACTCTCTAGCTGCAGTGTGTGGGCGGGCTTCTCATTGTGGTATTCTCTCTTATTGCGGAGCACAGGCTCTAGGGTGTGTGGGCTTCAGTAGTTGCAGTTCCTGGGCCCTAGAGCACTGGCTCAGTAGTTGTGGCACATGGGCTTAGTTGCTCCATGGAATGTGGGAGCCTCCCTACCCAGGTATCAAACTCGTGTCTCCAGCATTGGCAGGTAGAGTCTTTACCGCTGAGTCACCAGGGAAGCCCTTTCATAAAAATTTTGATTGGCTGTCAGTACATTCCCTTCCAGACAAGTTCATAGAACCACACTCCCCCCATATCAAATTAGCATTAGAGAGTAATTCTGTATCAGAAATCAATGGCATAGCCACCATGAAGGTACCATCATAATCATTGCATGAATTTGCCCGTTGCCTATTTGTATTGCTTTTAGAGACTTTTGGAATTATCACCCTGGGTTATAGAGTGTTAAACTCAGATAAACTCAGGCAAGGAGATGCCAACTTTGCTTGGGTTGCAACTTTCATCTTATGGGTTCTCAGTGGACATGGTATTAATAGTGAATCCAGATTTTGATATATTTACTTTAAAAGTCCATTCCTATTAAATATTTGTTACCTTTTCTTCAGGTTAAATTTTTTCAGTATTCTTACAATGTTTTAAAACTCCATTTTTAAGGCTTTAATTAGCTTTGTGTTTTTCTGAACCTTTTTTGATTTTTGACCCAAAGAACATCTACTCTGAGGAATTTTAAAATCCCTGAATCTAATCTTTGCTCTCTGCTTATCTATCTTCTAAAGCCCTGTTTTGGGTTCTTCTGGCCCTTTTGCCTTTTACTTCTAAATCCAATTCCTATACAGGTTTGTTTTTCTTTGGTTCTTGGCAAAACATTCTGTTTGCATCAAGGTGTTATCAAATAAGGCTAAACTCATAGATAAATAAATCAGGTTTCTTGAACATTCAAGGGGATGCGGCATTAGGGGAAGGTGCTTATTCACTTGTGGGGTTTCTCAGGAAGCACACCTGGTTTGCTGATTTACAGCACTGATCCAAAGCTGGGTACTCCATTCTAGAAAGAATTTCACCTTTACTAAGGGAAAAGGGACCATTTCACTTTTGTAAATACAACTGGAAATAGTACATATAAACTATTAACAGTATTTTGTTCTCACAGGGTATGCAGTATTTTTCAGGCTTAATTTGAGAAAAGTCAAGATGGATAAGGTATTAAACAATACTTTTCTTACCAACTCTTTTAATTTTACCTCCTCAGAAACCTACAATGGCTTTCTGTTTCTCTATTTCATTGTCTATCTTTCTAATCTCTCTTCCATTACCTGGAGGCAGTTTCTCAGCTCCATACCTTTGGACATCATTGTTGATTCAAAACTTAAATATTTTTAAAGAAAGTTGCAATACATTTACCTTTGTCTGGTTTATTCCACAAATGGGCACACTTAGATTTTTGGAAGGCACAAAATGCACACTTGTGCTTTTGCACCTTCAAAATATATCCAGAATGCAACTAATTCTCATCACCTTCATTGCTTCACTGCTATCACCACCTTCAAGCCACCGTCTCTCTCTCCCGGATAATTGCATTACCCCTAATAGGTCTCCTTACATTTATGATGCCCACCCCATCACTGTCATTCTCCACACAGCAAGTTGTATGAACCTTTTAAAATATAAGCCAGATCCCATTACCCCTCTGCTCAAAACCCTTCCATGGTGGCCCGTGTCAGTTGAGTAAATGCAAAAGTCCATATAATTGCTTACAATGCTCTTCATCATCTTGCTTCTCTTTGACATCATTTATTATCCCCTCTCATGTTCTCTCCACTTTAGTCACACTGGTCTATTTATCTCAGCCAAGCACATCAAGTGCTGACCTGCTTCAAAGTCTTTGCATTGCTGCCCCCTCTGCCTACGTATCTGTAGGACTCATTCGATCACCTCTCTTGGGTATCTATACAAATATCAGTGAGGTCTTCCCAGACAACTCTAAGTAAAAAGTATAGCACTTACTGCACTGCCTATGCCCATCCTTGCTTAATTTCCCCCCCACAAATTTATCACCAAATGACACAGTATATATTTTCCTTTTTGCCCCATTCTCCTCATAGAATGTAAGCTCTATGAGAGCAAGGTTATTTGTTTTGTTCGCTGCTATAGCAAAGCGCCTCACACATAGAGGCAGTCAATGAATACTATTAAATAGGTATGTCAATGTATAAATAAATGGCTATCATGTTAATACTCTAATTATTTGTTTGATAAAAGGCACTGGGTGATATCATGTTGCACAATGAGGAAGAGTCAGATGTATTTCTTACAAAATTTTAAATTGGTGATGATAATGAGTCACAATTTTTGAAATATGGACACATTTTGATCTATGTTAGATGTTTAAAATATACTGGGTTACATATTTTGATCTTTAGACAATTTCTAAGGATATGCTTTTTCAACCAAACAACTAGTTACCGAAATAAATATAGAATCATGAGAACTCTAAGCTTTTTCTTTATTTGTGGCTATTTAGTTCAATTAAAAAGGGGTCTCAGTAGCACATATGCTTTAGAAATTCCTGGAGGCTGGAAATCAGCTTATTGATACATACGTTAAATATTTTCTCAGCTCCTAAAGAGGATAATCAGTGAGAATAAAATATGGGGACTTGGGGGTTTTTCTAGTCCTAAATCAGAGGGATTACTTGGGGAAGTAATTCTTGGTCCTGTGAGGTCACTGAATGTCAACAACATATTGGGGTTTGATACAATGATGCTAATAATAAAAATAACAATCAGTTCAGTTCAGTTGCTCAGTCCTGTCTGACTCTTTGCAACCCCATGAATTGCAGCACGCCAGGCCTCCCTGTCCATAACCAACTCCCGGAGTTCACCCAAACTCATGTCCATTGAGTCAATGATGCCATCCAACCATCTCATCCTCTGTCATCTCCTTCTCCTCCTGCCCCCAATCCCTCCCAGCATCAGGGTCTTTTCCAATGAGTCAACTCTTCGCATCAGGTGGCCAAAGTACTGGAGTTTCAACTTTAGCATCATTCCTTCCAAAGAACACCCAGGACTGATCTCCTTTAGAATGGACTGGTTGGATCTCCTTGCAGTCCAAGGGACTCTCAAGAGTCTTCTCCAACACCACAGTTCAAAAGCATCAATTCTTCGGCACTCAGCTTTTTTCACAGTCCAACTCTCACATCCATACATGACCCCTGGAAAAACCATAGCCTCGACTAGATGAACCTTTGTTGGCAAAGTAATGTCTCTGCTTTTGAATATGCTATCTAGGTTGGTCATAACTTTCCTTCCAAGGAGTAAGCGTCTTTTAATTTCATGGCTGCAATCACCATGTGTAGTGATTTTGGAGCCCCCCAAAATAAAGTCTGACACTGTTTCCACTGTTTCCCCATCTATTTGCCATGAAGTGATGGGACCAGATGCCATGATCTTTGTTTTCTGAATGTTGAGCTTTAAGCCAACTTTTTCGCTCTCTTCTTTCACCTTCATCAAGAGGCTTTTTAGTTCCTCTTCACTTTCTGCCATAAGGGTGGTATCATCTGCATATCTGAGTTTATTGATATTTTTCCCAGCAATCTTGATTACAGATTGTGCTTCCTCCAGCCCATCATTTCTCATGATGTACTCTGCATATAAGTTAAATAAGCAGGGTGACAATATACAGCCTTGACGTACTCCTTTTCCTATTTGGAACCAGTCTGTTGTTCCGTGTCCAGTTCTAACTGTTGCATGCTGACCTGCATATAGGTTTCTCAAGAGGCAGACCAGGTGGTCTGGTATTCCCATCTCTTTCAGAATTTTCCACAGTTTATTGTGATCCATACAGTCAAAGACTTTGGCATAGTCAATAAAGCAGAAATAGATGGTTTTCTGGAACTCTCTTGCTTTTTTGATGATCCAGCAGATGTTGGCAATTTGATCTCTGGTTCCTCTGCCTTTTCTAAAACCAGCTTAAACATCTGGAAGTTCATGGTACACGTATTGCTGAAGCCTGGCTTGGATAATTTTGAGCATTACTTTACTAGCGCGTGAGATGAGTGCAATTGTGCGGTAGTTTGAGCATTCTTTGGCATTGCCTTAGAAGATATTAAAAAGAGGTGGCAAGAATATACAGAACAACAGTACAAAAAAGAGCTTCACGACCCAGATAATCATGATGGTGTGATCACTCACTTAGAGCCAGACATCCTGGAATGTGAAGTCAAGTGGGCCTTAGAAAGCATCACTATGAACAAAGCTGGTGGAGGTGAAAGAATTCCAGTTGAGCTATTTCAAATCCTGAAAGATGATACTGTGAAAGTGCTGCACTCAATATGCCATCAAATTTGGAAAACTCAGCAGTGGCCACAGGACTGGAAAAGGTCAGTTTTCATTCCAAAAATAACAATATCTAGAAGCTAATACCCGTTGAAGCTCACTATGTGCAAGTGCTGTTCTAAGTGGTTGCTTATATAAATGTATTTGATCTTTACAGTTCAGTTCAGTTCAGTCGCTCAGTCATGTCTGACTCTTTGTGACCCCATGAATCGCAGCACGCCAGGCTCCCTGTCCATCACCAACTCCTGGAGTTCACTCAAACTCACGTCCATCGAGTCAGTTATGCCATCCAACCATCTTATCCTCTGTCGTCCCCTTTTCCTCCTGCCCCCAATCCCTCCCAGCGTCAGAGTCTTTTCCAATGAGTCAACTCTTCACATGAGGTGGCCAAAGTACTGGAGTTTCAGCTTTAGCATCATTCCTTCCAAAGAACACCCAGGACTGATCTCCTTTAGAATGGACTGGTTGGATCTCCTTGTTGTCCAAGGGAATCTCAAGAGTCTTCTCCAACACCACAATTCAAAAGCAATTCTTCAGTGCTCAGCTTTCTTCACAGTCTAACTCTCATATCCATACATGACTACTGGAAAAACCATAGCCTTGACTAGACGGACCTTTGTTGGTAATGTCTCTGCTTTTGTATATGCTATCTAGGTTGGTCATAACTTTCCTTCCAAGGAGTAAGCGTCTTTTAATTTCATGGCTGCAGTCACCATCTGCAGTGATTTTGGAGCCCCCCAAAATAAAGTCTGACACTGTTTCCACTGTTTCCCCATCTATTTCCCATGAAGTGATCGGACCAGATGCAATGATCTTAGTTTTCTGAATGTTGAGGTTTAGGCCAACTTTTTCACTCTCCTCTTTCACTTTCATCAAGAGGCTTTTTAGTTCCTCTTCTCTTTCTGCCACAAGAGTGGTGTCATCTGCATATCTGAGGTTATTGATATTTCTCCCAGCAATCTTGATTTCAGCTTGTGCTTCTTTCAGCCAGTGTTTCTCATGATGTACTCTGCATATAAGTTAAATAAGCAGGGTGACAGTACACACCCTTGATGTGCTCCTTTTCCTTAACAATAACCCTATAAAACAAGTGTTATTATTTCCACTTTACAAATTAAAAAACTCAAATTTGAAAAGGTTAGATAACTAGCCCAAGTCACACAGAAGACATAAATGGCAGAGATGGAATTTGAATACTTGAATTCAGAGTCCTCTCTTTCTTTCTTTCTTTTTAAATTTTTATTTTTTTAACACCAAAAACATTTTGTATTGGTGTGTAGCTGATTAACAATGTTGTGGGTAAGTTCAGTTCAGTTCAGTTGCTCAGTCATATCTGACTATTTGTGACCCCATGGACTGCAGCAAACCAGGCTTCCCTGTCCATCACCAACTCTTGGAGCTTGCTCAGACTCTTGTTCATTGAGTCAGTGATGCCATCCAATCATCTCATCCCCTGTCATCCCTTTCTCCTCCTGCCTTCAATCTTTCCCAGCATCAGAGTCTTTCCCAATGAGTCAGTTTTCCCATCAGGTGACCAAAGTATTAGAGCTTCAACTTCAGTGTCAGTCCTTTCAGTGAATATTCAGGACTGATTTCCTTTAGGATTGACTGGTTTGATTTCCTTGCAGTCCAAGGGACTCTCAAGAGTCGTCTCCAACACCACAATTCAAAAGCATCAGTTGTTTGGCACTCAGCTTTCTTTTTTCAGGTAAACAAGAAAGGGACTCAGCCAACATATACATGTATCCATTCTCCCTCCAGAGCCCTCTCTTTCTTAATCTCCGTACTCTATCGTGCCGATCACCTGCCTGAAACATAAGCAGAACTCTGAAATAGTGTGGGTACATGCTGATGTGCATATGTGTGTATGAGTTGACAACGGTGATAGTAGAAAGTGAAGGTGATCACAGCTCTGAAGTGAGCGAAGTTGAGGAAATAAATAATATCATTAAGCTTACACATGTTCCTTCACTTGATCAGCATAGCAACTTGTATGAGAGAACATTTTCACTTCTTTTTTAAAAGATGAGTTATTAAAGTGTCAGAGAAATAAGAGTCTCACTTTTGGATAAGGCTTGTTCAGGCAGCAGCAATGAGACTGGGAGGAAATTGTCACTACTCAAGGGTAAAACTGACAGTTCTCCTGGAGAAATACAGTAAGGGATCCTGTCTCCCCTGCTGAGATCCTGTGTACAAGGTATCTGTGTCTTCCCTCTGTGGCTGTGAGAACTCAGCCAAGAGGAGACTGGGTCAGTCTAGAGCTATATACTCTGGGGCTAGAGTTGCCAAATATTTTATGGAAAATACTTATCTTGAAGATTACTTGTTCTTTGAAATTCAGATTTAACAAGGTGGGTGTTGTGCTTTTTGTTGTTTTTTACTCAATCTCCCAACTCTACTTGTGGTTTCTATGCCCCTGTCAGAAGTGCTGAGTAGATCACAAGAACAGAGGGAGGCATTGCCTTGGACTTTGTGAATCTCCATATGGGTTCATTAACTGTTCATTTATTCTTACATCATTGATAGAAACAATGATTACCTACCAGGGTCAGGCAGCATGGTAAGTTCTGAACAAGACTTGTGAATGTTCACTCCTAGGGTTTACAGTCTCTAGTTACAGAAGTTCTCAAATTTCAGTGTGTATTAAGATCACTTGGGAAGCTTGTTTAAAAAATTCTGGTTCTTTGTCTCATCCCTAGAGATTATGACTCTAAGGGTAAACCCTGGAATTTGTGTTCTTAATGAACACTCCAGGTTATCTTGAGATGGATGGTTCCAGGAGTATACTTTGATAAGTACTGGTCTAGTAGATGGAAGGAGACGTCATCTAGGAATTACAAGTATAAGTAAGAAATACTTTTGAGTGAGACTTGTATGCTGGCATATTATTGTGTGATTTGAGTTTCTCTGGTGGCTAGTCAGTAAAGAGACCGCCTGCAATGCAGAAGACCTGGGTTCAGTCTCTGCTTTGGGAAGACTTCTTGCAGAAGGAAATGGCAACACACTTCAGTGTTCTTGTCTGGGAAATCCCATGGACAGAGGAGCCTGGTGGGCTACAGTCTATGGGGTCACATGAATCAGACACAACTTAGTGACCAAACCACTGCCACCATCAAGGTCTTAAGGGCTACAGTTCAGGGGGTTGCAAAGAGTCAAATTTGAATGAGTACACAACACACACAAGGTGTTAATGTAGATTATAGAATAGTATTGTATTCTATACATTACTTTTTTTTTTTAAGTAAGTGTCATCTGATAAGATATAACTAAGAGTGCTAGAAGTGGGAATTGGCTCTTGAATAGAGAGATTGTCCCCAGGATTCAGATCAAAGCCTGGAGTCCAGTGAAATATGACTTTCTTATAAAGTAGCTTAGACCTCTTGAGTCACAGTCAGTTCTAAGCCATGGTTATATATGAAAGCCTTGTTTTTGGAAGGAAAAGGTTCACTGTGTTTCACAGGGTTAAAAGAAAGGACCTATACCTACACTTTTTCAAACCAGTTCTCTCTTTCAACAGAATGTTTGTGGTACTGATATGGTATGTGCACACACTTCTGTATTCATTGTTGAACACCCTGACTGCTGAATCCTCTCTGCAAAGTCAAGTCAAAGCAGTGAGCATTCTGGGAGGGATGCCAACAACAAATTGTAGTAATCCAGCCTTGTTGTTATAAAAGCATGAATCAAAAACTCAGCTTCTTGCTGAGACAGCAATCGTCTTAACCTTGTTATACTCTTGAGATGGTAATATGAGGTCTTATCAATATGGTTGATATGGCTCTCAAAGGAAGGCTGAGGGTCAAAAATGGCAGAATTTATCATGGAGAATATTGCTTTGGTGGGATGTCCAGCTATAGAATTGTGACTACCTATTAAATCCTCTATGAAGTGAAAAATATATGGTCCCCTGCCTGCAGGATAAGAGAAGGGGAGGGAAGTGGAATCAAAAGTAAAATAAAACTGGTCAAATGAGATGAAAGTCTAATATCTTAATTTTCAGCTGTAGGCATCCATGTTTGAAATTACCCCTTAGGCAGCTTCTGATTGAATGGGGGTAGTTCCATGCCATGGAAGATTAAAGGCTTTCTGGGTGGCTGTATTTTAAATGATGAAATCTTTTCAGAGAGGTTTTATTTTTGCAATCAAGTCTGGGCTGCGTTCACGTGAAAGCAAGTTATAGGTGACCTAGGTAATTAATACCATTTAAATGAGTGTACAAAACAAACCTACTATGATCTATAGTTTCTATTTTTTTTAATCTGAGATTTATATCTAGAAAAAAACTTTATAGAAGCTTATTAGAAAGAAGTCAAACCAAGATTGATACCAAGAAGACAGAGCTTTCTTTAGGAATATCATTAGTATTCAGGTCTAGCCTCATGTCCTCCAGGAGGAAGGGCAATGTACAGAGTGTTCAAAAGCCTGGGCTTTGAAGTGAGAAAGACCTGAACATGAATCACTTCCAAGTTGTGAGACCTTGAGCAAGTTACTTAACCTCTCTGTGCCTTGGTTCTATTAGCTATAAAATGCAGGTAAGATCAGTACGTGCTTCATCAAGTCTCTGTGAGGGTGAAATGAGATAATACATGCAAAATGCTCTCTTCCGTGCCTGGTATGCTCTGTATAAATGTTAGCAGTGGGGAATCCGAGACTCCTCCCCTCAAAATTGCACCTCTCTTTTCCTACCCAGGTTATGAATAATTGGGAATTTTAGAAAAAGAAAATAAACAGGCAAAATATTACCTTATTAATCATGGAGAAATGTTGGAGAATGCAGTCTAGTTTGAAAGACAAATTGTCCTGCTAAATGTACTCCAGAATTAAGTAGACTCAACCTGCCTATTATGGCAGTACCACTGGGCCAACCATCCCATGGAAAGAAGAAAAAGAGCAGAACATGTTAGTCTTTACAGGAAGCTCTTTCCAAGAATGGCAAAGATGAAGTGAGCAAGCCCAGATATCCATCTTTAAGTAACCAAAGACATCATTCTATATTACCAGGGCCAGAGTGATGAAAAGGCCAGAAGTGAAGGGGTGTGTTATACCAAAGTTTTCTTTATGAAAAAGAAGACTGAAGAGAGGATGTTCCTGATCTAACATAAAATGTCATCATCACCATCAATAATTCATTTCTATTATACTTTCATTTCATTCAGTGCTACCTCCTAACTATGTTTTCAAATAATACCGTGGCTGTATTAGTTTCCTACCACAAAGTTAGTAGCTAAGACAATACAAATTTTTTCTCATACAGTCTGAAGGTTGGAAGTCCATAATCAGTCTTGGACTGAAGTCAAGACATTGGCATAGCTGATTTTTGTGGAGAATCTGAGGAAAGAAGCCTTTTTCAGCTTGTAGAGGGCACCTGCTTGTGACTTGCTCTTTGCATCATTCCAACCTCTTGCTTCCATCCCCCACATCTCCTACTACTCTCTGACAATTTCTCTCCCTTTTACAAGAACTTATGTAATTATACTGCACCTACCCATATAATCCAGTATAACTCCTATTTCAGAATTATCAATCACATGTGCAAAGTCCCTTTTGCCATGTAAGGCAATAAAGTTGAAGGTTTCATGGACATGGATTTTTTAGAGGCATCATTATTGAGCCTATCAGAATGACATTTTGATTATTTCATTTTGCCATGTAGCTATTTTTCTTATTACTGTATACAGTATTCTTTCTAGTGTTTCCTGAATCAGGTTGTAGGTTTCTCAAGGATGAATATCAAATCTTCCTTTTTTTAAAAATATTTTTTACTTTTTTTCTATTTACTACTTCATTATATCATGTGTTTAAAGTAAAACAATGCTCATAATAGGCACTCAGTAAAGCCTACCAATTTACTATTGAATCAGTCTTCAGAATGCAGGCATGGGTCTGGCCTACACATGTTCCAAGAGAAAAAAATCTTAGCTTTGAGTTTTGATTCTATATTCAGACTACATAAGAAACAATGTAGAGTGAAGCATTAGAATTATTAATTTGTTTTCCAGAATTCTCACATTTGGACTGTAGACAGGCTTTGAGACAGTAAAGTGTTAAGATTTACCAGAAATCCATGGGATTCTTCCTGCCACACTTCCCTTCCTTCTGATATAGAAGAGTAATATTGCAATTCTTGTGAACGGATGTGAAAACTTACACTGCACAATTTAACCTGCTCTCCCTGTTAAACTTTAGAGGGAGAAGGATTATTATATAATGGAATTTGTGTATAAATTTTGCTGCAATGGTTAATAAGTGTACCATGACTTGAAATGAATTCAGACACAAAATAATTTTCTCAGATATAGGTACATCTCAAATGCATGATTGTTCATCATTTAAGGGTTGAATTAGAAAATTATGGAGACCAATATGTAATTTTAAGGTATTCAATTTAATAGATGTCTAAATGAGCCACAGAATTAACTTTGAAACCTATAGCCCGATTCATAACCATAATTTTAAAAGTTAGTGATGCTATATCATAGCCTTGCATGTGATATTTTGGTACATAATTAAGATAAAAGATTATCTTTGTGCCTAGCTGTCAAAATTTGCAATTGACCTTTTGTATCTGACCTATACTGGCTTTGTATCTTTTCTCTCCCTCCTTGAATTTTCCTCTCTAGAATGGTAGAATCTGAATTGCAGAACTGGAAAGGGCCCTAGAGTCCATCTTGTCAATTTGAACATTTTACAATTGAGGCCATAGTTCTAGAAACTTTAATTGACTTGCTTAAGGTCACACAGCTATTAGCAGAGCTTTATTAAAAATTCAGTTCTTCCAACTCCCTGTAAAAATTTCCCTTTCTCTGTTTAGGTAAGATAATTTAGGAGAAATATTCTAGTGGGAAAGCAATGGAGAGTGAGAGGATTCCAGAAATACTGTGGCTTAAAGGAGACTTAGTTCTCAGTCACCTACTTTCTAGAGCTTATCATCTGTTAGAGCAAGAGGAAGAAGGATATATCTATTTGGGGCTGAAAATAAGGCCAACATGAAGGTCTAATTTAGATAGAGTGATGGTGAGTCACTTCATCCCTCTGTGTGAAAGGAGCTCCTAAGAACTAAGGGCACATGACCTAGAGGAAATATTAGAATAAAGGGATGACTAAGAGATACAAGGAAATCACAAAAAGAGAAAGGAAAAAGAAAGCAGGTGTAGCAATAGTAGGAGCTATGTTAATAGTAGCAAAAGAGGTATGGAAAGTTGAAAGTAGTAATCAAGATAGGGGAATTTTGCAATAGTAAAGTGATAAATTGAACAGTCTACGAAAAATCTGGAAACCAAACAGCAAAAGTGCCTGAAGACCACATAATAGCTAAATATGGCTGATTCATCTTCAGGTTTGACAGGAAACAGCAAAATTCTTCAATTATCCTTCAATGAAAAATAAGTAAATAAAAAAGATATTTTGACAAATAATTGTTTTTGGCTGTGCCGAGCAGCATGTGGGTTCCTGGTTCCCTGACCAGGGTTCAAACTGGTATCCTTTACCCTGGGAGTATGAAGTCTTAACCACTCGACTACCAGGGACATGCCTTGACAAAATTTTAAAAGCAGGATTTTTATAGACTACTACCTCTGCTGCTGCTGCTGCTGCTACTGCTGCTGCTACTGCTAAGTCACTTCAGTCATGTCCGACTCTGTGTGACCCCAGAGACGGCAGCTCACCAGGCTCCCCCGTCCCTGGGATTCTCCAGGCAAGAACACTGGAGTGGGTTGCCATTTCCTTCTCCAAAGCATGAAAGTGAAAAGTGAAAGTGAGGTAGCTCAGTCGTGTCCGACTCTTAGCGACCCCATGGACTGCAGCCTTCCAGGCTCCTCCATCCATGGAATTTTCCAGGCAATAGTGCTGGAGTGGGGTGCCATTGCCTCTGATAATGTTCAAATGAGACAATGAGATGGTAATTTTCTTTTTTCTCCCAACCCCCAACATACTTGGAAATTAAGAATACATTCTTGGCAGGCCCATACTAAACTATCTTTAAAAATATAAAAAATGATGAATATCAAAACCTACAGAACAGCAAAAACTCAGAAAACTTAAAGCTTTAAAATCCTGTGATAAGTGGTAAAATAAAAGGGAAAAAGGATGGAAGATATTTTGAAATGCCAGAGAAAATTATTGATTTCCCAGCAAAGTAAACATACCAAAATTGATAAAGAAGTAGGGACCTAGAAAAACATAATTATGACTGAAGAAGTGAGAAAGGTGATGAAAGTCATATCATTTAAAGAAAGCTTTGTGGACTCTTACATATTGCTGGTGAAGATGTGAAATGATGCAGGCATTAAGGAAAGGAGTGATGGTTTCTCAAATAATTAAACCTAGATCAAATGATTCAGCAATCTCACTCTTAGGTATATACCCCCAAGAACTAAAAGCAGGGACTCAGGCAAAATTGTATACCAGTGTTCACAGCAGCTTTATTCATCATAGCCAAAAGATGAAAACAAACTCAATTCCATCAACAGATCAATGGATAAACTAAATTGGTACATATAAGAATTCAATGCAATTTTAATTAGACTCTAGAGGATTTTATTTTGTGAGGGATTTCATAAAATTATCAAATATGAAATAATAAATGCCTGAGAATATTTATGAAGAATATAAAGAAGAGCTGGGATAAACTACCTACTTATCATTATTAGAAATACAATAGTCATTGCAATAAAATAACTTTCTATTGTTTTAAGCCATGAAGTTTGTGATAATTGTTACAGCAGCCCTAGGAAACGAATACAGGTACTAAATATTTATATCAATGGCATTTTTCTGTGAATTCCAGTATGTAAAAGAGTTAGTCTGAACTGTTCTGGCTCTTGAATAGAACTTCCTACCCCACCTCCGCCATCTCCGTGTCACCACAGAAACAGAAGGCCTGCTGGTGCACAGCTGGAAGACCACAGATTTAGCCCAAACTCTTTTCTGTACAGATGAGAAGAATGAAGCTTGAAGAGTGCCTCTCACCTTTTGAGAAGCTAAGCAAACTCAGGAGGCTTTGTGCCTCTTTCTTAATTTCTCCCTTGGAGGGCCTGGGCTCGTTTAGAGTTCTTTACCACAGTTAGTGCAGTTCAGTCAGCTCTTCTCTCAGCAGGACTTGGATAATGCCATTTTTTTTTTCTTTTAGCTTTTCACAAATGCATTTTGCTCCCAGATAATCATTTTTTGTTAAGTTTCATTAACTTTTTTTCTATGTTTCCTTTGGAAAAGATTTTGCATAACCCACCCAAGAAACCCAGTTTCTTGCTGTAGATCTCTAGATATGCATCGTTCACTGGAAATATGTCTCCCAGATGAATTCTTAATTCTGTGTCCCTGATCCATCATATGACCAAACTAAGCTGAGAATTCCCCTTACGTCACTACACGCAAAAAGCCCAGGACGGAAAAATGGTTGAGAAGGCAGGGCCCTGAGGGTGCAGAAAAAATGAGCGTACCCTGTGTGAAGTCAGGGAAGAGAGAAAAAAATGCTGCGTAACTGCAGTTAGGGTCCCATGTCACACGATATGCCACAGGATTCCTGCAGAGCGAGGTAGACATTTTCCCCAACCCGGATGCTTCTTTATTCCAACCAGAAAAGAATTTTTCACCCTCCTCAAAACAGCATCACAAGACTACTGAGGCCTCAAAGCTTCCGATGAGCTAGGTAAAGTGGGGAGACATGAGAAGGAACACTTTTGGGTGACATGATAGCTATCATCTTGCAGAATTTATATGGATGTCTTCCAGTGCTTGAGCTCAAGATAACGTCTTGTGCATTGGAGAACAGAGTTAACTAAAGCTGAAGAAAAAGCTTTTAAAGACTTCCTACTTGATTTTTCAGCAATCCCATAGATATTCTGAGAATTTTGAACAGTAGTTTTAAAAAACCATGATTATTACATATTGGCATAGGATATGCGGAAAGCTTGGGATGAAGAAACAATGCAAAATCAGGATGACCGATACACAAATAAACACAAAAACAAATGGGGTGGAGCTTTTTTATATTTCTCTCAGCTAAAGGCTTTATATATTTATAATGAGGAAGGATACAGATGATACCATAATTACACTGAATATATTTGTAGTTTTTAATATATATAAAAATCATATCTGGTAAACTGTTTACAATTTATATTTCATTTTACAATGTGGGCTCAACCCATTTTGTTGAATTTTTATGTAGCATAACTATGTCTCAAATACTGCACAGGACACACTTCTGCTAATTTTTAAAAAATATTTATATGAAATTCAAACAACTGGGTGTTGTATGTTTTTATTTGCTATATCTGGCAACCCTATTCTAAGAAGTTATTTCTGTCTTAAGACAAAGAAATTTCCTATTCCTTAGGTCTAAATGAAATCGGCGTTAACCTCACCGATTCTACCCTGTTGAAGTCTCAAGGGATCTTCCAAATTTTTGGCAAATTTACAAGGAATTTTCAATTGCAGATCTCTCCAAGTCTTTGGGTTTGTGCACGCTTGCATACTGTACCTGTCTTACGGCTCCTCAGTCTACATGATGCTCAGCCCTTTCTTCAGTCTCCATGGACAGCCCCTGTACACTTTGCTACCGGCACCCACCAGCGCTCCAGGAATTTGAACTTTTGTTTCTCTAGTGGATGGATCGTCAATGAGAGGCAGTACTAGCCCTCCTTCCTTCCCCTTCTTTCATCCTCTGTACTCAAATCCCTTCTTCCTGGCAGCCTTTAGATAGCTAAATTCTTCACTGTAACTTTGAGGTCAGCCTTTTAGGCCTTGATGCTAGAAATCAGGAGGGGAAAGGAGTTCACCTTCTATTCTAAAAAATTAAAACATTTTTCCCAAGGGAGATTGATCTCTCTTGAGGTGGAATTCTGCTACCAGCTGTGAAGGTAATGAATTTTTTCCATCTTATTACATATTTATTATAAGCGTAAAAGCAAGTCTACGAGAAAAGCTGGGTTCAGTAATATGTTACATTGGAAAAATCAGTGTGAATTCATGTCCTTAAAAGACTTATTTTCCAGCTCTATCATTGTTATAAATGGCCCTACAGCAGGGGCACTAGTCTCATTTATTATCAACCCTCATGTATACCCCTAGCACACAAGTTTTGATCGCTGGAGGGTAGATGACTCCGTGTCTGGTGCAAAGACAAAATGAGATGGATTCAAAACAACAAGCTGCTGCTTGAAACCTCAGAGGTAGAGCTTCAATGACAGAAGAGCCAGCAAATAAGGACAGAAGTAATAATGCTAATGGTTAAATTGGAACAAGTTAAGCCTGCAAAAAGCATGAGTTCACAGTAATACTCAAAAGAGGAAACATGAAGTATGCAAAGAGGTACTTGTAATATGGAAAAGAATGTAGGATCTTTAAATCTTTATCGATTAAAACAAGTAGGAAAATGTTGACACGTGATGTTTTATTCTCTTTGTTTAGCATATATTTCCATATATTTAGCACATATACTCATTTGTGTAAAAATGAAAAAGGAATTAAGATAAATAAATGAACCAATATGACAGGATTTCTGTGCAATAAGGTAGACGTTTTTCTTGACATAAAAATGACCAGGAAAATACTAACAGATGTATCAGAATTAATGGTGTTATATAATCATAACTTACAGGGTTGTTAACATTGATTACAACTATGGCACGTAGGTATACACAATGGCCATTACAAAATGCGATGCTCCAAAATTATAAAGGATCCAAATGTTTTGAGAAGCAAAAGCACAAAAATTCAATCCTTCATCTCTTAGGAGATGAAGTATCTACTTATTATGAATAAAACTTTATGAATTTTTATAAACTACTAATAAGAAATATGTATATTTCAATACTTGAAACAAACCAGGTCAGTGATTCATAATATCAAGGCAATGGCATAGGGGATTCTGGCTATGTGAAGCTTTGAGAAAGCAAAGTCATCAAAAGTTAAGGTTTATATTAAAGTCAGGGATACATGGGTATCAGGATGTGATGACTGAAAGTCTGATGTAAAAGGGCAATCAACCTATTGCAGAGACAGAAGTTTGCTTTATCGTGGACCATACAACCAAGTCCAGTCCCACACTGCAAATGTAAATGACTAGCCAAGAACCTGGATTCTGGTATTTTAAGTTAACATTGCCTTTCTTTTAGACCTGGAAAAAAATTTTTTTTAATCCCTGTGAAGATTGTAAACTTTGGTTCTGGTAAAGCTTCATAAAACTTAGGAAGGTATAAAAATTAGAACCCCGAAAACATGTAAAATTAAGAATTAAAGCACATTTCCTTTATGGTATTAGCACTTTTGCTACCAGTATTATTTTAAGGTTTGGGGCATTATAAATCATTGTGTTTCTGTATGTTTTGTTTATTATTTAGAGTATTTAAAGTATCCAAAAATTCAGTCACACTAATTTGCCAACTGCAGTTGAAATTATTTAAGTAAGTTGTTCACTCAGTCCTGTCTGACTCTTTGTGACCCCATGGACTGCAGCCTGCCAAGCTCCTCTGTTCATGGAATTTTCCAGGCAAAAATACTATGCTGCTGCTGCTGCTAAGTCGCTTCAATTGTGTCCGACTCTGTGCGACCCCAGAGACAGCAGCCCACCAGGCCCCTCCCCCCCGTCCCTGGGATTCTCCAGGCAAGAACACAGGAGTGGGTTGCCATTTCCCTCTCCAATGCATGAAAGTGAAAAGTGAAAGTGAAGTCGCTCAGTTGTGTCCGACTCTTAGCAACCCCATGGACTGCAGCCTACGGCTTACTATATCCTATTCCAGGAGATCTTCCTGATCCAGAGATCGAACCCTCATATTCTGTGTCTCCTGCATTGGCAGGCTGATTCTTTGCCTCTAGCACCACTTGGGAAGCCCTTCAAATTGTTTAAAGGAATTTAATTAATCAATCTTAGAATTAAATGCCCACAAAAAATGGATTTTCTAAGTTTTGCTTTTTAGATACGTGAATTTAAAGAATTAAACATTGAGTAAAAGGAGCCATTACAGTTGAACTAAAATAATTCATGAGTTGTAATTATACAATAACTTTATTTTTGTCTTTTGCTGTTTCTTTAAGTCTATTCTATAAGGCTAGTTCTTCTCCTGTGTCTGTTAAAAATAAGAGCCACATCTGTCGTTCTTCTAGTTATGGTTGCCTTAAGTTTAGACACAATCTTTAGTTCATAATTAAAATGTCCATTCTCATGTCCTAATCAAAATTCTAAACTTAAATTTGAGATTTCTGTCTATTCCTAACTTGAGCCAGACTGGAATCCTACAACTGGGAAAAGACATGATCGCTTGCATCCCTAGCATTTCCATTTTTCCTCTTCATCCCCTTACCTTGATCTGGCTAACTACCCTTCTGACCACTTTGTAGTCAGGGTATTGAATGGTAGAGCAAAACAAAGATAGGAGAGTCTCAACTGACTGATACTGTCATTGGCTGGTCTATGCTCTCTCAGACCAGTAGGAGATTAAAGAAGGCTCCTTCTCTTTTAAGTGTACTTTAGAAACCTTCCCCTATCCAGTTATGGGGACATCTTACCTGAAGTTCTTTTGATGCTACCCAGTGCATCTCCATTTTGCTTTCCCAGCCCTTTAACATTTCTTGTTATTTTCAAATTCTCTCTTTTATGGTCAACTGCCATGTGGTTTTCTTGGCTGAGTCTTAAGATGACCTCACATTGGGTTCCTATGTGTGTGACCTTCAATCTGGTCCATGGAAAGCATTCTTGCAGGATTTATTCTGAGTCTAAATTTATAAGCCAGCACCAACTCTTTTGCTCCATTGTCAAAACAGCAGGCTACCTTCTCTCTCACCCTTTAGATTTCTTACCTGTGACTAAGTAACTTGTCCATTGTGTCTCCAGACTGCATGTGACACATACCAAGCCCTCCAAGTGGTCTTGAAACCACTCATTACATTCTCACTTCCCTTTGGGAACGATGTGGCATTGTGGCATAGTTCTCCCCTCCAAGTTTTTTGGAATATGCCACTCTTGATCTGTTTAAATCCTTCTGGTGAGTTTGTGGTTAAAGAATATGTGAATAGTTTCCTAAAATCTCCTTTTGAATTCTGTGTATGGTCTAGTGTCTCCTTTGGAATGCAGTACCTATTATATGATTCTATTTTGGCCAAACTTCCATTTTAGTATGTAGTAACATAAAGTACAAATTTTAATGAGTGTTCTGCTCCATGCACAACATTTTGTCCTCATCAGAGATGCTTATAACAGTAAAGCTCTGAGCTAAAGGACTCTGGGTATTGTAAACATCTGTCAATAGCTATATAAACTGGGTAAACCTCCAAGTTAGAGCTACAGTTAATATTAAGGAACATTGAGAAAATTAGCAACCCCTGCTTAGTGAACACGGCTTGAGTAAGACTTTTTCCTAATGCACATTAGCATGGTCTTTTATGTTTCCAATTAAATTATTAGTACTGAGAGATCAAGTCAGAGCTACTTAAGAACTTTTCATTGGTGGGGGATCATGGGTCTTAGTTGTTAATTAACAGCACAGGAGTACTCCTGTTTCCTTAGGTCTGTAATGGAAATCTTGGCTTGAAGCCTTAGCACCTTTACTATTAGAAAGGAACCCTGAGGTATCAGGTGATTTCTTTCCATTTTCAAAAGCATTTATGGGCACCAAATAGATTATTTTCCTTGAAGATTATTTTATCAGTATTTAATAAGCTTTATTTCAGAATCTCCTTGGTTGTTTTAATGTGAAGATTTCTAGTCCCCATTCCACATAGATCAGTAAAACTCTGATGGACCCCAGGGGTCAGCATTTTAAATTAGGACTGAAGCTGATCTAAGGGATACACTAACAGAATTCTTTCACGAAAAGTCCATGGACCTAAAGAGGCAGATATGCCACCTCTCATTCCCCCGTCACAACTACATATGATAGACTGAAAAATGTCCCCCACTTGTTCAATATAACTCAATCCAGAGGGTTATTTGCCCTGAAATTGTCCCTCCCTTTTTTCAATGTTAGAGGCACAGGGCAGAAACTGACCCCAAGAAAATATCATTGAAGAAGACACCACTTTAAACTATCCTCTTTGGGCAATTGGATAAGGAACCTAAGCTGGGGAAAACCATTTATCTTCTCTTCTGACTTTACTCTCAGATCTCATTGATGTTTCTGTCTTGTTTAATATTAGCCATGACAGGTAAGTTTTGCAGATGTAATTGTTCATAAAACCAGTGTTGATGTCCATCATTGACTCAGCATCATGGGAAAAAGGACTCTGGATACATCAGCAATTACCGTGTTTGTCTTCTGTCTGATGTGGAATCAATGGTATGCGAATCTCACAATGTCTTTATCTTGAGACACAGATGTTAGTA
This sequence comes from Bos javanicus, assembly GCF_032452875.1. Lineage (NCBI taxonomy): Eukaryota > Metazoa > Chordata > Mammalia > Artiodactyla > Bovidae > Bos > Bos javanicus. The sequence goes on along the minus strand of NC_083871.1, from coordinate 59,970,562 downwards.
GCTTTGACTTATTTTTCATTGCTTTGACAATCTGTCTTAGACTGTGAAGCAATTTTAACTCTGTGATGCCAAACAGAAACTGCCTGAGAGTTGGGGTGATCTGAAAACAATCTGGCATCTAGTCAGTCTAAGAAACCCATCATGTCCCACAAAGTGATTGCTCCATTTGGATATGTTCCCTTATATGTTTTTGCTTCTATGCCAACCTATTACTTTATCCACCACACATAGGTACATTATCTTCTTCCTCATTTTTACCTAGGCACTGCCCCTACCTGAAACTTCAGCAGCTCTTTCATGCTAGTCACTTTCTCTGGGGACAGAAGGTAAAGTCCACTCAGTTCTGTCCCCTAAGACAGAAGAGTTAGTCTTTTGCTTAGTCATTTACTCTGGGAGGGCTTGGCCCTTCTACTCGGCCACACTGAACAAGCAAGATGGCCTGTGGAGCCAATCAGCCACATGCCGAGTTTCCAACTGCTCCTATCACTTCAGACTCAATGAAACATTATGCTCCAGGGGTAGACTCTGGCATTCTAAGCATCTGCCTGCCAGGTGATAGGTTCAGAGTGCATGGGTGTTAACTCCCTGGGAAAGAAGTCAGGAGGAAGCAGGCAGAGCCATTCCTTTACCTCCTTACCTTTTATCAGCTATTTCAAGGCACAGCTTCTCTTTGCCTCTGGTCCAAAGAAGACTCACGTTCTAAGTAGCCAGGCCGGCTAAACACTCTGCACCTTTTTCTGTGGCTTACAGAGAAGTGATAGGGAGCACACAGCGACTCACTTCATATTGGTTTAGAGCCGTTTTTGCTGACGTTCCTTTTTACCCTTGTTTTGCACCTCCCAAGTAAAGGATCTGCACTTTAATACTTGTCTCAGGCTCCTCTTTCACCCTGGCTAAGATGTGTGGCAGTTATAATAGCCTGGGTCTTGGGAGTGGGTTGTATACTTTTCACAGCATCTAGGGTGTTTTCTGATTGATAGCCCAGGTAAGCAAAAGCGAACCTCTGGAATGTCTACTTTGATTTGCAAAAATATTCTTATGGCTAAATATAACACAATGCACACACATACATTAGAATTTATTTCTAATCATGAAACACTGAAATACTTAATTTCTTGATTTTCATTAGTTGTAAGGAGGGAAACGTGTGCTCTAAGTGGTAAATATAATCAGGTCCTTTATTTCTGTATCAATATTTCCTTTCCAATGAGTGGTTTTGGTATATTTTGTGTTGTTCTTGATGTTCCTGGCACCGTACAAAGGTACAGGTTGTTACCTCAGCACTCCCTTTTCTTCTCCTGATTGAAATCTCACATAAAGTGTTCCTCTTTGTATCGAAAAGAAGGAAAATTGAGGAACCGACAAATTATAAACCTGATTTTCTCCTTAAATAGAACTTTGGTGTTTTTAAGAATTGCAACTGATGGACCTAGCAGAATACAATAGCAACTTTCAAAAGAGTAATTTTTGTCTTCCGGGACTCTGGAGCGTAAAAAAATCGAATGATCTTTTATCACAAAGAAAGTAATATTTTAGGCAAAAGGTTAAAGGCTGGGGAGAGGGTAATTCTGCCTTGTAATTATTTACATCAAATTTGACATGTATTTACAAGATCGCACTTCTAAAAGATGTCTTTTCTATTTCTTTTTAACTCTTGGAAATATTTGCCAGTTTTAAGTGAATTGCATTTCATACCCACTGAAAATCAATGAAAACATGTGTATTGATCCACTTTCACCATTGAGCTTGATTGTTCTATTGTATAATCATTCCAATAATGGTGTTTTTAGAGAAAGCAATGAGTTAGCCTTTATTTTCTTTCCGTCTTGAAGCAGAAACAGGCCAATAAAAAGGTAAGTGACAGGATTTGACAATCGAGAGTTTCTACATTTCAACCTCAAACTATCACAAACGACAAGAGCAGGGCCTCATCTGGCCCCATATGTCTGATGTAGACACATGCATACCCACGTACATTTGTTTTTACAGAAATATGTCACCTGTTGTTTGTATAGGTCTCCCCATAGGGAAAGCCCAGTTGGAGGTACTAAACTAATTGATCCCCAGGGCTTGCCCAGATCCCTTTCCTGGTATGTTGATAGCTACATTTTTGTTCACTTTCTGAAAACTGAAACCCTGGGTTAGGTTTTTACCTGCTTAGTTTTTTTTTTTTTCTTGAAACCTCATTATGCTAAACAAAGTTGATTTTTATTTTTTAGAAATGAACTTGTTTTACATCATTGTTTTTCCTTTACAAAATCAATTCTGTTTTTTAGTAGGATAATATCTGGCATGATTTTATCTTTTCCCTTAGAAATCTGTCTAAAAGTCTGCTAAATTTGCCCCTATCTAACAAGGCTCCCGCATTGTATAGGGAGTGCTTTCCCTTTAAATACACAACTCATGTAATTGGAACACATGGTATAGAAAGTGAAACTATTAAAGTTTTAAAATTTACTGTGTTTCCCATTTCAGAAAAAAGTTCCTTTTCTAAAATAAAATTGGAGAAATATATTAAAAGTTTAAAAGTTGGCTATGCTACGAGGACAGTGTTCTTTAATAGTGTCAAAGAATGATGTGAAAAATATACTACCCAAGGAAAGACAGTATAGAGGGAGAGATTATCCTCTTTTATTACTGATTCCTACCAGAGAAAACTTTAATAAAGAAGATGTTTACCTTCCTGAAAATGCGATGAATCCCTGCAGCTACCTAATAAAAGAAAACAGAAGAAAAGAAGTAAGGTACTGCTATTATTTTTCCCTCTTAGGGCGGAACATCTTGCTGTTTGATTATTTTTAGATAAGGAGCTTTGAAACCTTGGATGATGAAGTATTCTGTCTGTGGGTGATTCTGTCCATAGATGATTCTTTAGTAAACTTTTGGAAAATACTTGTGGGGACCATGTTGAGGCTCACCATTCCCCACCTCACTGAGATAAGAAAGGAGTCACGATATTTTGGACATGATTCTATCAGAAAGTCATATCTTATGAGTTACTTAGAAAATTCAATATACATAAAATGTATGTTATTTATTTAGCAACTCTAATGAGATGAAAAATGTCCCAACATGAAGTTAGGACAATAATACATACTTAATTCATTTGTGTGTTATCCAAATATTTGCATGACTTTCTAAAGCAAGACTTGCAAATTCAGTGACATTTTTAAGAGGCTGCAGTATGATAGGCTACTATTTTGAATGTCCAGGTATGGCATTTATTAGTTACAAGTATGAATGATCATTGAACTGAGTAATTGAATGTACTCAAATGAAGCAAGCATCTTTCATGTGCAGTATTATTGTTACCAGTTTAAAGGAACCTTTTGCAACTGTTTTGAAAATCAGTTTTAGTAGAAAAGATCAAATAACTTTGTTTTTATTTGCTGCTAAGGTCTTAATAGTCTTAATAGACTCTGAACTCTAATAATCAAAGAAGTTGACTTAATATGCTTTTAAAAAACACTCTGATGGTAAATATCTAATCATTGAAGTTTTTGTTTAAATTCCTTTGCTTATATTTGTGCTTAAATTGATAGTAACATTCTCTTTTCACTTTATTTCAATGGCTCTAAAGTCATGTATATAATGGAAATACTGGGTAGAATGAGCATAAAATAATTTTTTCCAGTTATTACCACTTCGGCAATTATGTATATGTGTATCAGCTGCTGTACTTGGAAAATATTAGGAGGACACAATATAATAGACATAATTTAGATTTCTATGATATTTGCCTTTAAAGTATTCAGGAACTAAAATGAACAGATTTTTTTGCTCTTTGCTGCTTTTTTCACTCTTCAGGTTAGTCTTACAGATGTTTGGGCAATATTGATCTGATACACATATGTAAGGTGAATGCCACCATTCTATGAATCATTATAGTCCAACATCTGAATATATGTAGTCATTTGAACTACCAGGTGTGAATGTGTTATTAAATTACAATAGTTGAAGTAATGATGTGGTACAGAACAAGAATCTAAAATTGGTGAAAATAAATAGAAAGCCCTGTGACAAAAAATCTGAGATATATTCAGTGTCAGTATGATAAAAGTAATAGCTCAATTATTTGGAAAATGAAAGACTACTCAGTAATAATGTTCTAACAATTGATTAATTACGTGGTTGAAAAGTGATGGAAATGTGTTTCTATTTTGTATTCTATTCCAAAATGCATTAAATATTTAAACATAAAAATGAAATCAAAGAACTAGATGAAAATGGAGCTGAGTATGTTATCTGAAATGCAAATGCAAATCAAAGAAATGCATATTAGAATAATGAAATGTCATTCTTTCTTATCAAATTTGCAAAGCCGTTAATAAACTTTTTTTTTCTTTTTCTTTTTTTTTTTTTTTAACAAACATGCCCTACTGGAGGACTAGAACTTGGTGTGTTCCTGTTGGGCAATTTGACCTTGTCCTTTAAAGAATGAAACTATCATTTAAATGGAAATAGAAACTGTATCTGATATGTTTATTACATGTACCTAGTGTTAACATTAATTAATGACTGATCGTGATATTTTTATGTATTTCCAAATCTTTCTCAATAAGTATGTTTGTGTTAATTAGGAAAAGAAACAATATTCAATATTAGTTTTTAACGTTTAAGGTATACAGTTCATGAATGGCTTCAGGGTTAGAACCGCAGGTTATATAGATACATCAGATTCTATGTATCTAATTTAAAATAATCAATTCTATTTTATATTGCTTCTCTAGATCTTGGGCTTCCCAGATGGCTCTAGTGATAGAGAATATGCCAACAAATGCAGAAGATGCAAGAGGTGTGTGTTTGATCCCTGGGTTGGGAAGATCCACTGGAGAAGGAAATGGCAACCCACTCCAGTATTCTTGCCTGAAGAATTCCATGGACAGAGGAGCCTGGTGGGCTACAGTCTGGTGAGTCACAAAGATTCATACATGACTGAGCCACTGAGCACATCTAGATTTTGATTCACAAGTCAATTGAAAAGTAAAACAAATATTCTGTATAAAAACACATGGAGGTCGTTGGATCCATGTGCTTGGTGTTGATATGTTTAGACAGACATGAAAATGTTTCTGAATAAGAACTTGAGGAAATATAAACTTTGATGTCTTGCTTTATAAACTCTAGAAACTAGTGTATTATGTGTCTCAGTTGTTCAAATTAGGTTAAACATTTTCTGAAAAAAATTTTTTTTTAAATTTTGCCAACCTCCAGGCTTTTGTTCTTCCTGATTCAGTCTTAATGCATCTGGCTCCTGGAAAACACCTTCTCATCTTTTAATGTCCTGCCAGTCCTCTCTTTCCTAAAAGGCATCAGCTCATCACTTGGGTTGAATTGACTACCACCTCTCCTTGTAGTTTGCATGTGAGTTTCGTACTAAATGCTAAGCTCAATGAGTGCATGGAGTATGTCAAATTCATCTCCCCTGCCCCAGAAACTGACATAGTGTCTGGTAGATGGCCAAAAGAATATTGGTCGAATGAGTTAATAAAAATAACACATCATGGTCACATATAGGGATTTTGAAGGCTATTGGCTGGATCAGTAGAATATGAGAGATGATTTGAAGGCATTTATAAATTGTCGGTCTTTTCATTTGGTAATTTACTCTAGAATATCAGAAATATCATGGATAAACTATAAGTTCAAAAGCATGAATTAATAATCAAAATCTCAGAGGAGACTAAATAACATGGAAACAGATAATGATTAAAGCATATTAAGTGGCAGCATAAATGAAGCATGTTAAGATTTAAAGCAAAGAAGAACTGAAGTAAGGATGTATTTAAAAGCTCTGCTTCATCAGCTCAACAGTGCTTATCTATAAACCACTGCTTCCTTCAGAGTTCTCTTTAGAAATTAGTTAGTAAATCATTGCTGTGATAGTCATAGCTCTTAGTACATTTCTCCAAATGACTGAGCTTAAACATAAACTTCGAGCCTTCTGATTTATAATCCTTGTGTTTTTATTAATCACCTCCCCAGGTTTGCCATATTTAATTTACAATATTAAACTATAAGAAACTAGCTCCATTTCTTAATGAATTCACTGCTATAAACTCTATTAATTGAATCACCAAAAATTGTATCAGTGTGCCAAAAGGATGCCAAATTTACCAACTGAATTTTCTGATTTCTTAAATTGACCTAAGAGGGATTCATAATAATGCAAGGTAGTATTCATTCATTCCTTTATTCATTCATACCTGCTGTATCAGTCTTATCAGTCTTCCATAAGAAAATACCACAGATTGGGTGGCTTAACAATGTATAATTATGTTATGGCGTTGCTGTAAACACAGATGCACGTTTACATTAACATGAAAACTCTTAAATTTCTCACTATTCTCTGTATGAAATTCTACATGAACATACTTTTAGACATTATTTTAGAAAAATTGCCTTGAGGAATTGATTCCTTTTCCTCCTGGCTGTCAGTAACTTCAGAACCAAATAAGAAACATGATCACAACACCTATGTTTTCTCTTCTAGGAGGTGCATTTGTATTATTCTCTCATTCTATTGTTTATATTTTATTATTTTATTGATTTCAAACTGTCATAAGACTTTTGTAGAAAGAAACATGAAGTAAATAAATCTTTTTTTTTTTGATCCTAGACTTTATGAACATTTTAATAGTTTTTTTAGCAGCTGGTTTGATTTTATATTAGTTCTGATATTTCATGATAGCCTTAAGCCTGTTTTTGATATTTTCTTTTTTATACTTAAAAATATGTCCAGAAACTGGTGTGAAAAACCTTATGTATATGGATACTCTAGAATAGCACATCCATTAACACTTGTCAAGCAAAAAGTTCACTGGACAAAGTTCAACCTGCAAAGAAGGCCTTATTCGAGACCTGTTCAACCAGAACTGAGACTGAGTGGGAGTTGTATTTTGTTTTTCTAAGATTTGAGGTGATGCTGAGAGTTCCTTAGCCATCTGTATTTGTTAATCTTTGCTTTACCCCAAAGAGTAGCAGTCTTCATAAGGTGATTTTACAACTGGAGCAAGGTGGCCAGGGAAGTTCGGCTGTTGGCTGTTAGGCGCTCAAAGAAATTGGAGGGCAGGGGTTCTGTCTTCCTCAGTGTCTGAATTTCAAAGAGATGACTTCCAGTTCCTTGAGAAAGACATTCCTGGCTTATAAAATGGCCAGAGGCTTTAAAATTTTTTTACATCTTAAAGGGGCAGAGAAAGAATTGACAACTTTTCTAAAGTAAGTGCTCTTGGATAAGAGCAATGAGGGCCCAGAGTCTAGAAGAGGTCTGTCTAAATTTAGTCAAACTGAGGGAAAATTTAAGAACTTCTTAACCTGAGTAAAGTTGGGAAAAATCAAGTTGGTTCTAATATGACTGGTTTTTCTCTGCACTAACACAGAAATCTAAATCTAGGTTCCTTTGTATATGAAACTGCCACATACTTGGCAGTTTGGATTATCTGCTTTGATCATGTTTCAATGTCATTTGATGATGGTACCACAATGAAAGATATTTAATGGGAATTCTATAAAGACTTAACTTATATTTCAATGGAAAAGGAGGTGCTCTGTAACTATGTGAGAAAAGATTTCAGCATTTTACAATCCAACATAACTACCTCCTTCATACAATAACAAACTGTCAAAAATAAATTTCTCACTCAAGCTGAAAACAAATAAAAAGAAGACAGCAAGAAACAGTAGCTGTAGGAATGAAACTGATTTATTATTTTACTGAATGATCACTTCAGGAAGCAATAGGGGCTTGGAGTGATTTCTCTGATATTGGGGGTGGTTTTTGTCTTGTGGGGAAACCTATGTGAAAATGGCAAACCTTTAGGAACTGAAATGATATCAAACGATGTCCATTTTCATCTTTTTTTTTTAATTGTTGTTAATTTCTGTTGACAAAAATGACAGAGTTGTTTAAACAAAGGTCAGATGTGAATATTTTGGAAGCAAGAACAATTTTTCCATAATTCATCATTGCTCAATTTTTACTTTGGAGAAATTTCAGAATACAAGGCCAAAAGAAAACAGTTGTTTCATAAAAGATGAACAAACAAACAAAAATCTGTTGGACGTAGTAGGTCATTGCAGAGGAACTAAAAATGTTTAATGGAGAGAAGAGATATTTTGGAGGCTGAATTAAAATGTGGTACATTTTTTAAGGCCAGTTTTCCTTCTGAGTAAGTGGTTCAATTTAGTGAGGCCATATTAGGACTCAGGTCAGAACTATTTTTTTTTTTATGTAATTGCCTCATATATCCTTAAGAGACATCATATAGAAAACTAATGAAACATATTTACCCCAGATGGCAATGCTAAATTTTTTAAGTGAAATTCAGGAATCAGATTTTATATGACACAGTTATATAAAGTGGAAAGAACATTCTATGTTGGTTTCTCCCTCATGGGAAATGTCCATTTTAGATTTTTATCTCATGTTCTCTTCCATCTAAGATTCCACTTAGATGTAAGGCAATGAAGAAAATAAATAATAATATATTACTGAACAATGTCTAATCCTTGGTCTGATGGAACAGAGCCTTTTCACAAACATCTGGCTGCTTCATTCTGTGTAGGTGATCAGACACTTCATGTATGGTCAATTGCTCAGTCGTGTCCATTTCTTTTAAGAACCCATGGACTGCAGCCTGCCAAGCTCCTCTGTTCATGGGAGTTTCCAGGCAAGAATGCTGGACTGGTTGCCATTTCCTCCTCCAGGGGATCTACCCTCTTCCAGGTAGATCTTCCAGGTACCCTCTTCCCTGGATCCTCCCGACCCAGGGATTGAATCTATATCTCCTATATCTCCTGCAAGTAGATTCTTTTACCACTGAACCACCTGGGAAGCCCTATGGACACTTCAATTATTATCAAACAAAAAGGTAACATTTCCTCTGATGATTAATCATTTGGGCCTTTGCAAGCATCAGAGAAGGCCTTTGAGACATTTTTTCTCTAAGAGCTCCTGACATTGGCTCTAATATTGTATTAATACAATAGTCCCAATGTTCTTGGACTTCCCTTGTGGCTCAGACGGTAAAGTGTCTGCCTACAATGTGGGAGACCTGGGTTCAATCCCTGGGTTGGGAAGATCTACTGGAGAAGGAAATGGCAACCCACTCCAGTATTCCTGCCTGGAGAATCCCATGGATGGAGGAGCCTGATAGGCTACAGTCCATGGTGTCACAAAGAGTCAGACACGACTGAGCAACTTCACTTTCTTTCTTTCACTGTCTTAGTATTTTTCATGGTTTCCACTTGCTCTTTACATAGTGAAACTAATTGAACTCACAATCTTCCTTCTCATTTCCACCCATGCCCCACCCTTTTTGCTCATTCCCTTTGGTTTCCATTCGATAGGTTCTCTGTGGCATTTGGTAGGTGGGTCAGTCCCAGTTTAATCAGAAATTTCTTCTAAATATGGGATTGTGAGTTCTTCCCAAAATTAGCAACTTCAAACTTCAAAACTAATCATTCATTATATGATAGTTGCTGAACAATAATTTAATTTGAGGCTTTGTTCTGGTGATCTATGTCTCTGGGATCACCCATTCTTCCTATCCATTATATGGATAGGTGGCCATATAATGGCCAGGTGGCCCTCTTTGAGTCACAGCTCAAGCCCTACTTTGGTATTTCTGAGGTTACCTCAGATCTCTCACATGTATGCATACTACATTTTCTTAATAGCAACTTGTGTAACTGACTTCTTAGTTGTATATTCAGTGCTATCTAAATGAAAAAGTGATAATCTCACTGAGAAAATAATATGAGGAGGAATAGAATCTATAAAAATGAGCAAGTGGCCAATAATAATTTAGGAAACACTTTTTCCTCTCTCTAATTTTTAATGTAATACAACTTCAATAACACCAGGGAAAGGAAGCAAAAAATTAGATCTGTATATCATAAAACCTTTGTTTTAAATCCACTTTCTAGGAAGTAGTCTTGAGTGTAGAGTTATTTTTTAAAATAAGACTTTAAAATTTTATTTTTGTTCAGGATGATGACTGAGTTTAAGGAAGCTAAAATAATATGTGACTTCCTGTTGCATGTGGTACCTGTAATTATGTTAGCACGTGTGCTGTAATTTTTTTTTTCTTTTTAGTAAAGGAGAAGTAGGTATAAAACTCTGATCAAATGATGAAAACATTTTCTGAGATTTCCATGATACTTAGCATCAGATACCCAGCTCTACTTTGTTTTTGGAGGACTGCAGGAGGTGGTCAATTGAGCATGTTAAGTGACCTACCTTGCTGTAACCAAAGCATGTCAAAACTTCTCTCCAGGAGAAGCATGTTTTCTCTATTTGCTACATTAAAGGAAGCCCCATAGCAGTCCTAGTTCTGGCCTGATACTTTTTAATAGTCTTAGGTCAGACACAAAGACAAAGAGATTTGACCCAGCAGTGTGAAGATGTCAAATGGGGAATTATCGTGTTGAACAGAGATAGAGAAGAAAGTAAGGGTGTCTTTCCCCTAAAGCTCCCAAAGTTGGATTTAAATCTTGTGCCCTGTGAAGTACGTGCCTCTGGCTCACTGAAGCTGAAATTCAGTGAGTTGCAGGGCAGATCTTGACCATGTTTGTGTAAAAGATCATAGGTTATGCAGTAATCCATGAGTTAGTGGAGAAGAGATGGCAAAGAAGCATTGATTAGAGACTATCTAAATGTGTTTCAAGTGGGAATGTTAACATTCCAAGGGGCAACATGCAGAGTCTCATGTAATCACAGCTTTCATTTACTTGTATTTTTCTTTCTAATAATTCCCCATGTGATTATTAAGTGTCTTCTGTGTGCCAGTTAGAATATAAAAGGCTCGTTTCTTTGAAGATATCATTTTGTGGTTGAAATGGCAAGGATTATGTTCAGTAAATTAATGGGGAAATATAAAAAATTAGATATCAAGTATAGGTAATGATGTAAAGACTCAGAGAAAGAAAGAGGCTGCAGCCTTTGGGGATTTGATGTGTGTGTGTGTGTGTGTGTCTGGCTGTCTGTGTCTGTGTACCAGATATTGCAGTGGGTACAAGGATACTTACAGGCTCATGAATGCTCCGAAATTGTATCAATAACTTGGGGGCATATATACACATTTTATGGGCTTCCCAGGTAGCTAGAGGTAAAGAACTTGCCTGCCAATGCAGGAGACATAAGAGATGTGGGTTCAGTCCCTGGTTGGGAAGATCCCCTGGAGGAGGGCATAGAAACCCACTCCAGATTCTTGCTTGGAGGACAGAGGAGCCTAGCGGGCTACTGTCCATAGGGTCACAAAGAGTCGGATACAATTGAGGAGACTTAGAATGCAGGCACTCACACTTTTTCGAGACACATTTTTCTGTGAAAGATTATCCATAACTTCTTGATTCAAATTCTCAAAGTAATCTGGTAAAAACTGCTAAGAACTAACTACTGCTTTAGAGCCATCTGGTTTTACAAAAAGTTTTAAATAAACTACTGGGAAGGAGAATATTTTAATTTGACAAATAAAGAGATACATTTTCCCATTTTTATTTCAAACACTATCTGATATTTCAGGAATCAATTACATAGGTGTAGATTAGAGTACTAAGTATAATTTATAACAGTTATAAGGATTAAATAAGGTGTTCAATAAATATAAGCTCCATTTCCAACCACCCATATTTGCCTTTTTTTGGAGAATAAGCCTGTAATACTTCTATGTGTGTCTCTGTCATTTGGGTCAGTGCCTCTTTGTAGATAGTCAAATCATGTTTGTTTGAATTTGGCTAACAGGTTGATCTGAAAAATGGAATAATTAATTATGTTACTTGTTTTGATGAGTCATCTTATGCTTAAATCCCTCCTGAGGCTAGTTTTGTCTATTTGGGTTCTTTGGTCATTTAAACTGTTTCTGAGTAAGAGGTGGAGAAAAGTGGAAAAGGTAAACTGATATTGCAGTGGTTCAGTTCAGTTCAGTCACTCAGTCGTGGCCGACTCTTTGTGACCCCATGGACTGGAGCACACCAGGCCTCCCTGTCCATCACCAACCCCAGGAGTTTACTCAAACTCCTGTCCATTGAGTCAGTGATGCCATCCAACCATCTCATACTCTGTCGACCCCTTCTCCTCCTGCCTTCAATCTTTCACATCATCACTGTCTTTCCAGTGAGTCAGTTCTTTGCATCAGGTGGTCAAAGTATTGGAGTTTCAGCTTCAGCATCAGTCCTTCCAATGAATATTCTGGACTGATTTCCCTCAGGGTTGACCGGCTTGATCCCCTTGCAGTTCAAGGGACTCTTAAGAGTCTTTTCCAACACCACAGATCAAAAGCATTAATTCTTCAGTGCTCAGCTTTCTCTATAGTTCAACTCTCACATCCACACATGACTACTGGAAAAACCATAGTTTTGACTAGATGGACCTTTGTTGGCAAAGTAATGTTTCTGCTTTTTAATATGCTGTTTAGGTTTGTCATAGCTTCTCTTCCAAGAAGCAAGCGTCTTTTAATTTCATGGCTGAAGTCACCATCAGTAGTGATTTTGGAGCCCAAGAAAATAAAGTCTGTCAGTCACTGTTTCCATAGTTTCCCCATCTAGTTGCCATGAAGTGATGGGGCCCATCTAGTTGCCATGAAGTGATGGGGCCGGATGCCATGATTTATTATACCAATTTATTGTACGAAATAAATTCTCACACAGCTAAGAAAGTTCTAGGAGCCACAACAGATTTCCCAACCTGGGGATCTGGCAAAGGGACTGAGAACTCCCAGGGAATTTGACTTTGGAGACCAGTGGGTTTTAATTACAGAATTTACACAGGATTGGGAAACACACTCTTGGAGGGCAGAAACAAAACCTTGTGTGCACCAGGACCCAGGAGAAAGGAGCAGTGACCCCACAAGAGACTGACCCAGACTTGCCTGTGAGTGTCCAGGAGTCTCTGGCAGAGGTATGGGTTGTCAGTGGCCTGCTGCAGGGCCTGGGGCACTGAGTGTGGCAGTGTGTGCACAGGCCCTTTTGAAGGAGGTTGCCATTATCTTCATTACTTCCACCATAGTTTGGTCTCAGGTCAAACAAAAGGGAGGGAACACAGTCCTGCAAATCAACAGAAAATTGGATTAAAGATTTACTGATCATGGCCCCGCTCATCATAACAAGACCGTTTCCCCCACAGTCAGTCTCTCCCATCAGGAAGCCTCCATAAGCCTCTTATCCTTATCCATCAGAGGGCAGACTGAAGGAAAACCACATTCACAGAAAACTAATCAAACTGGTCACATGGACCACAGCCTTGTCTAACTCAATGAAACTATGAGCCATGCCATGTAGGGCCACCCAAGACGAATGGGTCATGGTGGAGAGTTCTGACAAAACGTGGTCCACTGGAGAAGGGAATGGCAATTTACTTCAGTATTTTTACCATGAGATCCCCATGAACAGTATGAAAAGGCAAAAAGATATTGCAATGGTAGGCAGAAATATTGTTTCACTGCCCAGAGTTCTCTTATTTATCCTTTCTCCACGCCAATACTATTCAAGTGAATAGTTTAAAATGAAATCAAAGGCATCTTGAAAAGGAATACTAAGTCATTTTTATAGTCTGTGGAGTATGTTTGTGGGAGTTGGAAAACCATTCTGCCCACATTAATTAATTCCTTCCTCTACACCTTCTCCCTGGTGGCTCAGATGGTAAAGCATCTGCCTGCAATGCGGGAGACCCGGGTTCCATCCCTGGGTCAGAAAGATGCCCTGGAGAAGGAAACGACAACCCACTCCAGTACTCTTGCCTGGAAAACCCCATGGATGGAGAAGCCTGGTAGGCTACAATTCATGGGGTAGCAAAGAGTAGAATACTACTGAGCGACTTCATTTTCTTTCTTTTTTCTTTCTTTTCTACACCTTCTGCCATATTTGGTCAACTTATCCAAGCCAGTGCCTAGCGTATAGTTTCTCAAGTTTATTGGTCTGGAGGATTTTGTGGCAGTAAAACAAAACAAAAGAATAGGTTGTTTTTAACACTGCTGCTACTGCTAAGTCACTTCAGTCCTGTCCAACTGTGCGATCCCATAGACGGCAGCCCACCAGGCTGGGATTCTCCAGGCAAGAACACTGGAGTGGGTTGCCATTTCCTTCTCCAATGCAGGAAAGTGAAAAGTGAAAGTGAAGTCGCTCAGTCGTGTCTGACTCAGCTGGTTTTATTTATCTTTAATGTGGGAGATTTGAGCTAGCCACAAATGGGTGAAGGAAGCATATAGCAACAATCAAGAGTCGAGTGAACGTTGCCTGAAGATATAGCACAAAGTCTCCTGAAAATTAGACAAAAAGATGTGCTAAACTTATGAGACATGCCTCACATCCCAAACTCATACTTTTGTCATCATTTTAAGTATTCTGAACTTCCAGGAAATTTGGTCGAATTTTTTACATGAGAACTAGTCTCAAGTTTTATGTGCTTTAAATTAGGGAGAAGCAAAACAACAACAGAAAACAGTGCCCTGTTATCTTTGGAAGCTTCATTGAGTTTACCTAATATCATGATAAGTACCTAGATAGTTTTATGCCATTTATGTAATTCTACATCTCAATCATTAATAAGAACCACATAGCAATGGGGGGCTATGAAAATTAGTTTTGCAGTAAGATAGAAAATGTAGGCATTTGAATTATCAATATTTAATATAGGGTATTGGATAAATGTCCTCTTGGGGAGTATTAAATAAAAAGAATTAGCAACACAGAGGCTAACAATAATAAACAGTTGGGTTAAATGGCTGTACAGTTGTCTCCAAAATTGGTCAAAGCATCCACACTAGTTAGTATTAGAAATTAGACTTATCACTTTTTTTCTTTTTTAAAAAAGAATATACAGTGCATTAAAATTTTTTTTAACGAATTTATTTATTGGCTGTGCTAGGTCTTCATTGCAGTGAGCAGGGGCTACTCTTTAGTTATGATGGCTTCTCACAGTGGTGGCTTCTCTTGTCGCAGAGCATGGGCTCTAGGGCAGTCAGGCTTCAGTAGTTATGGCACATGGACTCAGTAGTTGCAACTCCCAGGTTCTAGTCACAGTAGTGGCACGCGGGCTTAGTTGCTCTGCGGCATGTGGGATCTTCCCGTGTCTCCTGCATTGGCAGGTGGATTCTTTAACATTGTGAGCCCCAGGGAAGCCCCAGCTTGTCACTCTTAATTGTAGACATAGACTCAATGCTTATTCACAATTTTTTGAGTATATGAATGAACAAATATAAATAAAAAATTCCTAAAATTTCCACTAGTAGAATGGAATTATCTTGCTTCTAGTCATAAAGAGGAAGAACTATGACTGTGTACAGCCAATATGAAAAAAGATTTAGCAGAAAGGAATACAGTGAGCTATGAAGATGAGGGTGTGGTGGCAGTGAAAAGATTTTTATTTTGTTTTTGTGAGTGATTCATTTATTAATAGAGCCTTGTTTCATGTGATGAGTGTTGATAAATAGCTTCATTCCAAAAAGAAAAAAGTAATTTTTAATGGATCTATTGAATCTCTATATTTCAAGCAATTTTTAAAATAAATTATATCTATTTCATATAAGAATAAATAAGCCTGTGTATGAATAATATATGGTCCCATGCAGGGACTGTATCTTGGGGATGAATCTTGGGGATGAATTAAGCAAATGAAAGAATAGGATTGGAATATAATGAAATCAGAGAGAGAAAAAAAGAAAGCTCTTGAACATATTGAATGCAATGGTAAGCATGTAGATTTTTGAAGTAGGTGAGTTCATGTTCTGCTCACTAAACCTTGGTTTAAAATGAAAAATATTATTGCCTAATTCATAGAATTTTTAATATTTAATAATGTAATGTATGTAAAGTACCTTGTACAGACTTGAGCATGTAAAGATGCTCAGTAAGTGCCAGTGCTTACCCATATTGCCTTCATAGTGTGAAATAACTTGCTTTTTATAAGTGGATTTTATGGCTCAGTGGTTTAGCCGGTTCATATATTTTCTCTGATTCATTGGAAAATGCCAGCTGGAAGGATCTGGTCTCAGGTTGGGACAGATGAAGTTGACTATTTACTTTTCCTCTCGTGTGGAAATCTATGCCATCACAAGTCATTATTAGGAAAATATAGAAATAAGATTGCTGATATAGGCTGTTTCTAAAATCATTAAAATATATCTTTTATTTTTGCAAATTAAAATCTTTTTTTTGGTTTGCTTTCTTTGTATTATTATTTTAGCTTTAAGCAAGTAAAAGAGGCAGGTATACTTTAATAGAGATTTTAATGACATGGATGATGTCTGTAAAGCTAATGTGCTTGCTTGAACCTTCTTTTTTTCCTGTTGTATCAAGGGATAAGCACTTTTACTATTTATGAAGTTCAGTCTTACTTACTATAAAAGCTAGATTTTCCATCTTGTTGAAGACACCTCACTTCTTTCCTATGTAGAGAGAGTCTAATAGAGTGACCTCACAGTTCAGCACAAGAGATCTTACTTCACAATTAATAAAAAACAAAATGTCCCTCTTCAAACTGAGCAGAAGTTACCTTATTCCATAGTTTATTTTTGCATATTCTATCTTATGTATTTCTGGTAACATGATTATCAATATTATCACAGAGCAGAAAATTAAATTACAGTACAGAATTAAAGGCATTTAGATCTATATATGAGTTTTTGTGGGGTGTTTTTAATTTATTTTGTTTTGTTTTCATTTTGTCTTTTAAACAAATTTTAATTGTTATTTAAAAAAACACACAATTTGCCACCTTAACCATTGTCAAGTGTACAGTACAGTCGTGTTAAGTATCACAGTGTTTGTCAGCAGCTTTCTGTAACTTTTCGTCTTGCGAAACTGAAACTCTCTACTCATTAAACAACATCTTCCCATTTCTTCTTCCTGCAGTCCCTAGTAGCCACCATTCTACTTTATGTTTCTATGAATCTGACAACCTTAAATATAGATGAGTGGAATCACATGGTATTTGTCTTAAAACAAAACAAAACAAAACAAAACTGGTAGGCCCAAATTTTTAAAGTTGAAAGGGAAAACTTCAAAACACTTTGCTTAACAACTCACACGTAATTGTTTGATGACTATATCAATGCATAGTACTGGGCAATAGCTATTTTCATCCCAATTTTAAGATATTTTAAAATATGCTTACCTTTGTATCAAACTATTTATATTTCTAGGTTTAATATATGATGCTAAGAAAGTATGGGTTTCTAATATTATATAGTTTTGTGTAAATGCTTGTTAAGTATACAAAACATCTACTTATAAAAAATTGTTTCTTTATAATTTTAAAATAATTTTTCCACTTAAAGATGCCTTTACACTGAAATCTATTGGCACTAATTATCAGGGTTTACTGATAAAATGAAAATATATAAATTTCTTTATAATAGAATAAATAGAGCTACAAAAAATTGGGCTTCACAATTTTTTTTAAGATTAAGTGGTAATATATTTGAAATATATAGAGATAACAAATTGCTGTGTTGTGTAAGAGGGATAACATGTGCTTGGACAATTATACTTCAAAAACAACAAACAAGCAAACTCATTAAAAAAGGGAAATCAAATTTGAACTTCATATTATAAGATAAACAAATACTAGGAATATAGTGTACAACATGATTAATTAATACTGCTGTATGTTATACATAAAATTTAAGAGAGTAAATTCCAAGAGGTTTTGTGACAAGAAAAACTGTTGTTTTTTTTTCTTTTATTTTATATATCTATGAGATGATAATCACTAAACTTACTGTGGTAATCATTACATGATGTATATAAATCAAATCTTTGTGCTGTATGCCTTAAATTTATACAGAGCTATATGTCTATTACATTTCAATAATAAAAAGAAAAAATAAAAATAATAAAAAGAAATTATAAGATTTGAAAATCAATCATTTGAAGTTTATAATTCTCTATTATTACTCAGAGTCTAAATAAAAATAAAAATAAGAAAAAATAAAAATAAGAAAAATAAATTATAAGATTTGAAAATCTATCATTTAAAGTTTATAATTCTCTATTATAACTCAGAGTCAGAGGACATACTTTGCAAAACAAAACAAAGCAAGGGGACTTCTCTGGTGGTCCAGTAGTTAAGACTCTGTGCTACCAATGCAGGAGAGCACAGGTTCATTCCGTAGTTGGGAAACTAAGATCCCACGTGCCATGCAGCCAAGAAAAAAAAAAAGAAGCAAAACATTAATTTTTCAGACATGTTCTGTAAATAAAATCACTAACGTTAAAGAAAACTCAAGTCAAATTATTTGTAAATACTATTACCTAAACAGACACTTATGAAAATACCATTCTGTGAATTTCTAAAAGGCCAGGATTATGTCTAATTTGTGGTATAGACCAAAGCATCATATCTCCAGTTGTACTTCAAATGTATTTTCTTTTATAAGGATAGCCACTTACAGCAAAGGAGATCAGCTCCTATTTACCCAGCTATGTCTGTGCATAGAATACAGGCTCCTCTTAATAACAAAATTAAAGCATGTATTATATTACTAGTGGCACTCTATCAACTTTTTTTTAAAATTTTTTTTTATTTTTAAACTTTACATAATTGTATTATCACCTTTATTTTTATTTTTGCAGAAAAGTATTCTGTGATGTCGCAGATTTGAAAACACAGTAAATCAAGGCACAGCTGTTTCATATTCAGTAACAGACAATAACACCGGGTCAACATTTTTTATAACCTCAAAAATATATAGGTAGAGTTTGATTATATGCAGATTTTTTATGTCTCTTACAGTATCATTGAAATTTGATAAAAATGACAAGAAAATTCAGACAAGGTTATGGCTCATTTGAAAACGTAACAGCTGTCTGGTCAGGAATTTACTTGTATAACCTGAAGAAAGTCTACTGGTGATGACAAATGGCTCCAAGGTCCTTTCCTCCCAGAGCAAATGAAGCAGAACCACCACCCAGGGAAGCCCCAACTGACAGTGATGGAAATGCTCACAGGCTGCCAAGGATAAAGCAACAGCTGAAGGAAATGTAATGGAAGAGCTCAAGGGAGGTGTGTGCCAGGGGCTAGAGAACTTTGCTGAAGGAACTAGCAGGATGGACTGAATGTAAGTAAAAGTCTCTAGCTAGTGTTCTATTCAGATGGTATATTCACATGCATGAGGAGGAGCAACAGGATGATGATGATGCAGGTATACATGTGGGGATAGGATGGAAATGAGCAACGTTTCAAGGTGCAAATCTTTTTAGCAGGAGCACCGAAGAATTGATGCTTTTGAACTGTGGTGTTGGAGAAGACTCTTGAGAGTCCCTTGGACTGCAAAGAGATCCAACCAGTCCATTCTGAAGGAGATCAGCCCTGGGTGTTCTTTGGAAGAAATGATGCTAAAGCTGAAACTCCAGTACTTTGGCCACCTGATGCGAAGAGTTGACTCATTGGAAAAGACTCTGATGCTGGGAGGGATTGGGGGCAGGAGGAGAAGGGGACGACAGAGGATGAGATGGGGCATCACCGACTTGATGGACGTAAGTCTGAGTGAACTCCAGGAGTTGGTGATGGACAGGGAGGCCTGGCGTGCTGCGATTCATGGGGTCGCAAAGAGTTGGACACGACTGAGCGACTGATCTGAACTGAACTGATACAGAGAAGCAAATGATGAGCATGTAAAAATGGTTTGTAGGATTGGGACTGGAATTCATTACAGAGAAGGAGAACTGGTGTGAGACATCTTCCACTGAAGACTGGTGGTGGGGAAAAGGAAAATAAAAATAGTTTGCATAATGAAGGCAATGATTTTGGTTTGTTTGTTTATAGGTAGAGAGTTAATGGAAATGATGATTGACTGAGAGGGGGGACGAGGGTTTAAGGAGACAAATCAAAAGCAAAAATTTTAGAGAAAGTTTGGAGTACAACTGAGATTCTATCTTTTCCCGGGCATCATTGGCTAGATTAAGGCCCACCATCTGTGGGAAAAAGAGAAGGAAGTATTTGAGATGGTGGCAGTGGTGATGGGGAATGTCAATAGAGGAGATATATTTTAATTCACAGCTTTCCTCATAGATTGACTTCTTAAAGGAACTAAGAAAGGAGTGAGGGCTGAAAGTATCCATGGAGCTGCAGAGGTTAATCATATGTGTACGTACTAAAGGGCTTCCCACGTGGCTCACTTGTAAAGAATCCACCTGCCAATGCAGGAGACACAAGTTCAATCCCTGGGTTGGGAAGATCTCCTGGAGAAAGAAATGGCCACCCACTCCAGTATTCTTGCCTGGGAAATCCCTGGTGGGCTACTGTCCATGGGGTTGCAAGAGCTGGGCATGACTAAGCAACTGAACATGTTACACAGCATGCCCTGCACTAAAGAAGACTCCTCTTCTGAATGTCTAGTAACTACACAACAGCTTCCCTTATAATAGGTATTCAGCATTTTCTAATTTAAATCTCACAATGGCCTTTTGCAGGAAATAACAATATTCTCTCAAATTTATATTGAGGAAACCAAGTCTGAGGAAGGTTAAGTAAGTAGAAGGCAGTTATCCAGGTAGCAAGTGTCACAGTTGGGATCCAATCCAGGTTTGTCTGCCTGGGAATGCTCACTTTTAAATATATGTGACAGGATTAAAGCAGACTTTTCTGGCTTAATTTGATGTTCATGTGTGTGTTTGTGTCTCTGTGTGCGTATGAGAGAGGGAGAGAGAGAGTATGGGAAAGGGATTCTTTATCATGTGTGAATTTTCTTCTCTGCTTAATTAAAAGCTCCTTGTGTATAGGGACCCTGACCTCATTTGTATTAAGTGGATCATCTTTATTTCTAACCTTCAAGCTCTTTCTAAATTTTGTTCTTTACAAGAGGTATACTAGGCATTTATTTTCACAAAATATTAATCGAGAAGGCATTTTTTATTCTAAGTAATAAAGAAGTACACCCTCCACCTTGGATTTCAGAGTAAGCTGGAGATAGCGCATACCTGCATATGGACTGTCTGTATGCTTTTCATGTTGTCATTGGGTTTAGAGGGCATTTTATGACCTTGAGTGGCACTTAGGTTAGATTTTGAGTATGGAAAGAACCACAGGGGTATCTGTTTTCCAATACCCATGTCATTATATAAGTTAAATGCTACCAAGAAAACAAGAGTCCATTTTGCTTTACTTAGAGCCTATTTAGAATTTGTCAAATGCTCCATACATAAATAACCTGGAGAAGTTAGTCACAAAGGACTTTCAGGTACTTTAAAAAATTACTCTCCCTCCATGCTACCCTAACTCTTTCATATCTCTATTGAAATGTTCTTAGGGATCTCATGTCCCAGACCAGCGTCAAAGTCAAAATCCCATTTTGCAAGGGATATAAATCTCTGAATTTGAAATAGCTCTTGAAAATGTTTGGAGTTTTAATTTCATACTTGCCTAATTTTAATGTGGGTCAAGAAAATGGAATGGCAAATGCAACTGGTAGTTGGAATAATGGGAAAACATCTACCAAGGAGCCAAAAAAAAAAAAAAAAAAGAGAGAGGGAGAGAGAGAGATAGCATTAATAATGTATTTTGAACCCCTATGTGAAGAAGAGAAATAATTTGTTTTAACTAATAAAACTACTTTATTTTGAGGTTAATTGCCATGTTATTAACTGAAACTCATGACTGTTACTAATTACATATTTTCAACCCACCTCTTATTTACCTGCCACTGCTTTACTTTATCAGAATTTGCTGCTCTGAATTTAATGGCCCACTACTTCTTTCTTTCCTCTTCAAGGTTCTTTGTACTTTTCTCTTAACAGTGGAATCGCTGGCAAGGCTTGCCCTCATTTGTACTTTATCCTTTCTGTTCTTTTTACAGTCTCCTTCCCCTCTCCCATTGAAACCTCTTAAGGACTTTGAAGCTAATTTATAGTGATACTTTCACTGCTCTACTTATTAAGGAGTAATAGGTGATGATAAGTGTGCTCTACAACAGTGTGAGCCTGTTGAAATCAGTGCTCTCTTATTAGCTGTTTATTCTCAATTTAATAAAGTTGATTGACTTATAAAATTTGTTTGGTGGGTAAAATGTTTTCCAACCAAGTTAACTGCTTAATTATTTCACTGTAATTTGCATGTACAATTCTTGCTGTGGATTTCAAGGTGATCTTGCTTTTTAGTGAGAGATGGTTGATCAAATCATACAAGTTTATGCCTACAAGATAGTTCAGTTCAGTCGCTCAGTCATGGCCGACTCTTGTGACCCCATGGACTGCAGCACGACAGGCTTCCAAGTCCATCACCAATTTCCGGAGCTTGCTCAAACTCATATCTGTGGAGTAATTGATGACATCGAACCATCTCATCCTCTGTCATCCCCTTCTCCTCCTGCCTTCAATCTTTCCCAGCATCAAGGTCTTTTCCAGTGAGTCAGTTCTTTGCATCAGGTGGTCAAAGTATTGGAGTTTCAGCTTCAGCATCAGTCCTTCCAATGAATATTCAGGACTCATTTCCTTTAGGATGGACTGGTTGGATTTCCTTGCAGTTCAAGGGACTCTCAAGAGTCTTCTCCAACACTACATTTCAAAAGCATCAATTTTTCAGTGCTCAGCTTTCTTTATGGTCCAACTTTCACATCCATACATGACTACTGGAAAAACCATAGCTTTGACTAAATGGACCTTTGTTGGCAAAGTAATGTCTCTGCTTTTTAATATGATGTCTAGATTTGTCATAGCTTTTCTTCCTAAGAACTTTTCTTCCAAGGATGTACTACAAGATAGTATCAAGACCCTATAGAATTTTGTTGTTAACAAATTTAAATTCACTAGGATAATAACTACCAATCAATCCTTATAAGGGGAGAACATGGAAGTTTATTGATTCCATGATTACTCAGAACAGCACATTGCTTCTCTGTCTTCTACTCAGGAGAGACATTGTTGCTTATTGGAATTCTCTCTCTACAATGAGACTATGGGGCCATTCTCCCTTCCACTTCTTGGGTACAGAGGCTGGTTATGAAGATTAGACCCATTGGAGGGTCCACCATGTGTGTCAGTGACAATCAACAGGGCTATCATGCTCATTCTCACTCTGAAAACCCTTCCCCAATTCACTGTTTCAGGAAATTCAACTAAGGAAGAGCTGTGTTGATAATGATTACTCTCACTATATCCACATTAACATTCTGTGCACACCAGTCTCTTAAGAATATGAACTAAATACTGAAGAGTGATTCCTTAATCTCATAGTGCCTCAAATAACCACTCCTAAATCTCTAAGCCTACAATATCTGTATATCAAAATAATAATTTCTCCTAAAATGTCAGTCTACTAAGTTTGCAAGTAATTTCAGGTCTTCCTGAGAATATTTTTGTTGACTTCTTCTTGCACTAACATGAAAGCAATAAAGCCAGATTTCCTGTTTCTCTTTTTTCAGGAAGCTAGCCTATGTCTTCAGAGAAGCCAGTGAGTATAATTGTTCAAGGTGACATTTTCTTGTCTACCCTTTCACCCTAATTCCTAGCATGGGTTCTATGTAAATAATTGGATCCCCTTTCTTTCTGAGTTGGGAGAACTTATATCTTTGCTTGTGCTTTTTGTCATTTTGTAGTACCTCTTATAGCTTCTTCACTTTCCTCCTGAGTTTCTGGACTTCTTTGTGTTTTCCTGTTGTCCTTATCTTACAGATTTTCTCTGCAAAGTATTTGGTGATTGGACATTCAGGGAACCATTTAAAACCAACATTTACTTTTGGGTGTAACTTTGGTTCATTAGCTAATCAATGTAGTTACCTAGGGTAAAGTCTATGTAATTTCTGCTTTTGGCCCAATGAGTAAGTTTCAATTTTCAGAAAAGGTTAATTTCAGAAGATGTAAGAGCCATAGCATTAGCTTGTTTGACACTTTGTGTGCTAAGTTACTTCAGTTGTATCTGACTCTTTCTGACCCACTGGACTGCAGCTTACCAGGCTCCTCTTTCCATAGGATTCTCCAGGCAAGAATACTGGAGTGGGTGATCATGCCCTCCTCCTGGGGATCTTTCCCATTTGACACTTTGGTTCAGTCGCTAAGTCATGTCCAACCCTTGGCAACCCCATGGACTGTAGTCTGCCAGACTGCTCTGTCCAAGGGATTTTCCAGGCAAGAATACTGGAGTGGGTTGCCATTTCCTTCTTCAATTTGACACTTTACTTCTGACTAAAAGATATAACTATAGCTATTTCTATAAATATAATATATGAAAATTATGATTAAAAGTAGTTCACCTTAATATAGTACTTCAATGTCAGAATGATATTTATTCATTGTTTACCACTTCCCTGCTGCTTTCTGCCCCATCCCAAACAGACATAGATACATATCCAGAAGCAGTTATGACTACTGGTTATCTTTGTGAATTCTGGATGTTGGTATTGTTCATAGAGAAAGAGCATGATGGACTTAGTTTCAGAAATTAAGTGTGACGCTTATATCTGTTACTTAGCAGTGCAACTTTGAGCAAGGCGTTAAATGATACTGGGCTTCAATTTCCTTGACTAAAATCGAGGTCGTGGGTGTTCTGCCTACATTATAGAACTGCTCTTTCTCTTAGATGAGAATTTTTGTGCTAGCATCTCATGAATTTCATGGTTTATTCTAAAAGATTTGACCGCTAAGGTGCTGTAAATTCCAGTGTTCCCATATTGCCGTTGCTTGGGCATGGTGAAAGTGTGTCATCCCTTAATGAGAGGAGAAGTAGGTTGATTTGTCCTACTTTTCACTATAAAACAAATCCATAACAGCCTGAGGCTTTTATTCTACTGCTAATTCTACTCATGGATTTCATAGCTTTGCAAAAGTCCAGGTTTTATAAAAGTCCATAGCATCACTTTAAGGCTTTAAAAGTCATGTTTTAAAAACACATATCCTTTCTAGCACCATTGCTTCCATTCTGGAGCCCAAAGCCTTTTTCTTTGCTTAGTTGAATAAATTACCCTTATTTTCAACTAACACAATTGAAACTTAATATCCTCTGTTTTTTGCAAAGTATTGGGGGAATAAAGGATGAAAAACAATCACTGATTATGGGGCTTGGACTGAAATGAGTGACTGGAAAATCATTAAAATCAAATATAGTAATTTCTAAGAGAGACAAATATAGGATTCTATTAAAGAAAGAAAACAACTAGCATAAGTTTGGCACATAGATAGCAATTAACATAGGCTTAATTAAGGACAGAATGTGGTGGGGAAAATAAGTGATATGAGACGGGAGTCCTAAATAATTAACATGTGTTGTGCAGGGCAGGGAGAGAAGAGGTCAGTCCATATTAGAGAAAAAGTATCCACAAAGGTGAAGAAGTAAGAGAATACAGTCTTCTTGCCGTGGCTGCGCGGGTGCAGGAAGGCCTAGAGGAGCTATCCCACGTTAAAGGTCAGGAAGGGCGGCGGTGAGGAGATATCCCTCGTCCAAGGTAAGGAGCAATGGCTGCGCTTTGCTGGAACAGCCGTGAAGAGATGCCCCACGCCCAAGGTAAGAGAAACCCAAGTAAGACGGTAGGTGTTGCAAGAGGGCATGAGACGGCAGACACACTGAAACCATACTCACAGAAAACCAGTCAATCTAATCACACTAGGACCACAGCCTTGTCTAACTCAATGAAACTAAGCCACACCCGTGGGGCAACCCAAGACGGGCGGGTCATAGTGGAGAGATCTGACAGAATGTGGTCCACTGGAGAAGGGAATGGAAAACCACTTCAGTATTCTTGCCTTGAGAACCCCATGAACAGTATGAAAAGGCAAAATGATAGGATACTGAAAGAGAAACTCCCAAGGTCAGTATGTGCCCAATATGCTACTGGAGATCAGTGGAGAAATAACTCCAGAAAGAATGAAGGGATGGAGCCAAAGCAAAAACAATACCCAGCTGTGGATGTGACTGGTGATAGAAGCAAGGTCTGATGCTGTAAAGAGCAATATTGCATAGGAACCTGGAATGTCAGGTCCATGAATCAAGGCAAATTGGAAGTGGTCAAACAAGAGATGGCAAGAGTAAATGTTGACATTCTAGGAATCAGTGAACTGAAATGGACTGGAATGGGTGAATTTAACTCAGATGACCATTATATCTACTACTGTGGGAAGGAATCCCTCAGAAGAAATGGACTAGCCATCATGGTCAACAGAAGAGTCTGAAATGCAGTACTTGGATGCAATCTCAAAAACGACAGAATGATCTCTGTTCGTTTCCAAGGCAAACCAATCAATATCATAGTAATCCAAGTCTATGCCCCAACCAGTAATGCTGAAGAAGCTGAAGTTGAATGGTTCTATGAAGACCTACAAGACCTTTTAGAACTAACACCCAAAAAAGATGTCCTTTTCATTATAGGGGACTGGAATGCAAAAGGAGGAAGTCAAGAAACACCTGGAGTAACAGGCAAATTTGGCTTTGGAATACGGAATGAAGCAGGGCAAAGACTAATAGAGTTTTGCCAAGAAAATGCAGTGGTCGTAACAAACACCCTCTTCCAACAACACAAGAGAAGACTCTACACATGGACATCACCAGATGGTCAACACTGAAATCAGATTGATTATATTCTTTGTAGCCAAAGATGGAGAAGCTCTATACAGTCAGCAAAAACAAGACCAGGAGCTGACTGTGGCTCAGACCATGAACTCCTTATTGCCAAATTCAGACTGAAACTGAAGAAAGTAGGGAAAACCACGAGACCATTCAGGTATGACCTAAATCAAATCCCTTATGATTATACAGTGGAAGTGAGAAATAGATTTAAGGGCCTAGATCTGATAGATAGAGTGCCTGATGAACTATGGAATGAGGTTCGTGACATTGTACAGGAGACAGGGATCAAGACCATTCCCATAGAAAAGAAATGCAAAAAAGCAAAATGTCTGTCTGGGGAGGACTTACAAATAGCTGTGAAAAGAAGAGAAGTGAAAAGCAAAGGAGAAAAGGAAAGATATAAACATCTGAATGCAGAGTTCCAAAGAATAGCAAGAAGAGATGAGAAAGCCTTCTTCAGTGATCGATGCAAAGAAATAGAGGAAAACAACAGAATGGGAAAGACTAGGGATCTCTTCAAGAAAATCAGAGATACCAAAGGAACATTTCATGCAAAGATGAGCTCAGTAAAGGACAGAAATGGTATGGACATAACAGAAGCAGAAGATATTAAGAAGAGGTGGCAAGAATACACAGAAGAACTGTGCAAAAAAATCTTCACGACCCAGATAATCACGATGGTGTGATCACTGCCCTAGGGCCAGACATCCTGGAATGTGAAGTCAAGTGGGCCTTAGAAAGCATCATTATGAACAAAGCTAGTGGAGGTGATGGAATTCCAGTTGAGCTATTCCAAATCCTGAAAGATGATGCTGTGAAAGTGCTGCACTCAATATGCCAGCAAATTTGGAAAACACAGCAGTGGCCACAGGACTGGAAAAGGTCAGTTTTCATTCCAATCCCAAAGAAAGGCAACGCCAAAGAATGCTCAAACTACCGCACAATTGCACTCATCTCACACGCTAGTAAAGTAATGCTCAAAATTCTCCAAGCCAGGCTTCAGCAATATGTGAACCGTGAACTTCCTGATGTTCAAGCTGGTTTTGGAAAAGGCAGAGGAACGAGAGATCAAATTGGCAACTCTGCTGGATCATAGAAAAAGCAAGAGAGTTCCAGAAAAACATCTATTTCTGCTTTATTGACTATGCCAAAGCCTTTGACTGTGTGGATCACAATAAACTGGAAAATTCTGAAAGAGATGGGAAGACCAGACCACCTGACCTGCCTCTTGAGAAATCTGTATGCAGGTCAGGAAGCAACAGTTAGAACTGGACATGGAACAACAGACTGGTTCCAAATAGAAAAAGGAGTTCGTCAAGGCTGGATATTGTCACCCTGTTTATTTAACTTATATGCAGAGTACATCATGAGAAACGCTGGACTGGAAGAAACACAAGCTGGAATCAAGATTGCCAGGAGAAGTATCAATAACCTCAGATATGCAGATGACACCACCCTTATGGCGGAAAGTGAAGAAGAACTCAAAAGCCTCTTAATGAAAGTGAAAGTGGAGAGTGAAAAAGTTGGCTTAAAGCTCAACATTCAGAAAACGAAGATCATGGCATCCGGTCCCACCACTTCATGGGAAATAGCTGGGGAAACAGTGGAAACAGTGTCAGACTTTATTTTTCTGGGCTCCAAAATCACTACAGATGGTGACTGTAGCCATGAAATTAAAAGATGCTTACTCCTTGGAAGGAAAGTTATGACCAACCTAGATAGCATATTCAAAAGCAGAGACGTTACTTTGCCAACAAAGGTTCGTCTAGTCAAGGCTATGGTTTTTCCTGTGGTCATGTGTGGATGTGAGAGTTGGACTGTGAAGAAGGCTGAGCGCCGAAGAATTGATGCTTTTAAACTGTGGTGTTGGAGAAGACTCCTGAGAGTCTCTTGGACTGCAAGGAGATCCAACCAGTCCATTCTGAAGGAGATCAGCCCTGGGATTTCTTTGGAAGGAATGATACTAAAGCTGAAACTCCAGTACTTTGGCCACCTCATGTGAAGAGTTGACTCATTGGAAAAGACTCTGATGCTGGGGGGAATTGGGGGCAGGAGGAGAAGGGGACGACAGAGGATGAGATGGCTGGATGGCATCACTGACTTGACGGACGTGAGTCTCAGTGAACTCCGGGGGTTGGTGATGGAGAGGGAGGCCTGGCGTGCTGCGATTCATGGGGTTGCAAAGAGTCGGACACAACTGATCTCTGATCTGGGAAACAACAAATGGAATATGCTGGAATGGAGTATTGGCACAGGGAAGTAGCTAGAAGTATTTATTAGTCAAGGTTCTCCAGAAACACAGAACCAGTAGGATGTAGAGTAGCCCCTAGCCCTTTATCTGCAAGGGATATGTTCTAAGACCCCCATTGAATGCCTGAATTTGTGGATAGAATCAAACACTATGCTTGAAAGACATTTGGTTCTGTCCAAAAGGTAATCATTGATCCTGTCGAAAAAATCAATAGAACATTTAGTCCATGCCAAAAGATCCTTGAAATCTGATCCAGTGCAAAACACCTATAAGACATTTGTTCCTCATGAAAATATCCTTGAAATTTGATGTTATCTAAAATGTCCTTAAGAATATGTGTTCCATGCCAAATGGTTTTGGATAGATAGATAAGTGTGTGTGTGTGTGTGTGTGTGTGTGTGTGTGTGTGTGTGTGTATGTGCACATACAATACTAAAGGGATATATACAATACTAGAGGAAATCAACCCTAAGTATTCATTGGAAGGACTAATGCTGAAGCTGAAGCTCCAATAATTTGGCCACCTGATGAGAAGAACTGACTCATTGGAAAAGACCCTGATGCAGGGAAAGATTGAGGGCAGGAGGAGAAGGGGATGATAGAGGATGAGTTTGTCGGATGGCATCATTGACCCAAAGGACATGAGTTTGAGCAAACTCCAGGACATAGTGAAGTACAGGGAAGCCTGCTATCCTGCAGTACATGGGATCTGAAAGAGTTGGACATGACTGAGCAACTGAAGAACAACAATATAAATAGTAGTCCCCTCTTATCCACGGTTTTGTTCTCCATGGTTTCAGGTACCTGAGGTCAACTGTGGCCCCAAAATATTAAATGGATAATTCCAGAGATAAATAATTTATAAAGGTTAAACTGCATAGTTATCTGAGTAGTGTGTTGGAATCATGCATTGTCTTGCTCTGTCCCACCCAGGATGTGAACCATTCCTTTGTCCAGAGTATCTTGCTTATTAGTTACTTAGTAGCCATCTCAGTTATCATACTGACTGTTGTAGTATCACAGCGCTTGTGTTCAGCTGACCCTTATTTTACTTCAAAACAGCCCTGAATTACAAGAGTAGTGATGCTAACAATTTAGATATGCCAAAGAGAAGACATAAAGTACTTCCTTTAAGTGAAAAGGTAAAGTTCTTAAAAGAAAAGAAAAAAAATGTATTCTGAGGTTGCTAAGATCTCTGGAAAGAACAAATCTATCAATAAAATTGTGAAGAAGGGAAAAAAAAATCAAGTTAGTTTTCCTGTCACACCTCAAACTACGAAAGTTACAGCCACCATGTGTGATTCTCTCTCTCTCCCTGTCTATATATAGGGGGAGAGAGAGAGATTGTGATTTTAGGAATTGGCTCATGTAGTTATGGAGACTGAGAAGTTCCACAGTCTACTATCTGTAAGTTGGAGAACTAGGAAAGTCAGTGGCATAATCAGTCTGAGTTCAAAATCCTGAGAACTGAAGGGCCAGTGCTGTGAGTTCTGGTCTGAGTCTGAAAGCCAAGACAAAGAATGTGATGTCTAAGTGTAGAAAAGATGAATGTCCCAGCTCAAATACAGAGAGAAAATTCATCCTTCCTCATCCTTCTGGCACTCTTCAGGCCCTCCACAAATTGGATGATGCTGACCTGCATTGGTGAGTATGATCTTCTTTACTCAGTCTACTAATTTAAATGCTAATATTTTCCAGAGATGGTCTCATAAACACTGCCAGAAATAATGCTGTACCAGGTATCTGAGCATCCTTTAGCCTAATGAGGTTG
This sequence comes from Bos javanicus, assembly GCF_032452875.1. Lineage (NCBI taxonomy): Eukaryota > Metazoa > Chordata > Mammalia > Artiodactyla > Bovidae > Bos > Bos javanicus. The sequence goes on along the minus strand of NC_083871.1, from coordinate 59,940,052 downwards.
ACTCATAAAATTAGCCATCACAAGATGATAGTGCAGAGGTGGGCAAGGACCAGATCAAGAAAGAAATGTAGGCTATCCTGAAGGATTTAACTTTTCTCCTAAAGGTGATAAAAACCATTTAATAATTTAATGTAGAGGCGTGATGCAATCAGATTTATGTTTAATGAAGAGCCCTGTAGCAACAGTGTAAAAGATGATAGTTTATTGGTAAAGGGGTGTACCAAAGTCAGCAAAGCAGATTAGGAGTATTCTTGTCGTTCAGTCACTAAGTTGTGTTCAACTCTTTGCGACCCCATGGACTGCAGCATGGCAGGCTTCCCTGTCCTTCACTATCTCCTTGAGTTTGCTCAAACTCATGTCCATTGAGTCAGTGATGCCATGCAACCATCTCATCCTCTGTCACCTACTTCTCCTCTTGCCCTCAATCTTTCCCAGCATCAGAGTCTTTTCCAATAAGTTGGCTCTTCCCATCAGGTGACCAAAGTATTGGAGCTTCAACTTCAGCATCAGTCCTCCCAATGAATATTCAGAGTTGATTTCCTTCAGGATTGACTGGTTTGATCTCCTTGCTGTCCAAGGGACTCTCAAGAGTCTTCAACAGCACAGTTCAAAAGCATCAGTTCTTCAGTGCTCAGCCTTCTTTATGGCCTAACTCACATTCATACATGACTACTGGAAAAATCATAGCTTTGACTATATTGACCTTTGTCAGTAAAATTATGTATCTGCTTTTTAATACTCTGTCTAGGTTTGTCATAGGAGTATTGTATTCACCATGATAACAAGTCTTGAGGACCTAAAGAGCAAAATCCAAGCATGTTGCAGCTTTCAATAAATATTTATTGAAGAAATGAATTGATCACATCTTAGATGTTCATTGAGCCAATGAGCGAAGGATACCTAGTTTGTACCTGTTCCAGGTTTTAGTATAGAAATCTGCCATGAGAGAGAGAGCAAATGAGTATGCTTCAGTAATCAATGCTTTAATACAGAGCAACATTAATCAATATTTCACCAGGGTACCTTCAAATGGATACTGTATCAGAAGGATGGTGTGTGTGCATGCATGTGTACTTGTGTGTGTGTGTTTGTGTCACTGCATGCATATGTGTGCATGCCTGTATATCCAAGCTGACTGGGAATGGGAGAGGACTAGATAATTTAGTCAGCAAGAAAGAATGTGAACCCAGGCAAGCTTTATGTTAATTATAAAAGTTCATAAAGTAAGAAGGATTATATCAATAGAGGTGACTCATAGTTAAATGAGGTTTTTCATCCATAAGACATTTATCAATAACAAATGCTGTGCTTACAAATGAAGTCAACTAATGCACTAACAACATAATTACAATGATTCTACCTGTGACAAAAGGGATGCATAGATTCCAACCTAAGCACATAAAAATCTTCAATACGTGACATTGTCTCAAAAGAATAGTTGATGGAGTTGCATGGGTAGTTAATTGCAATGGCAGGCCTTTTATTTATCAGACATTTATAAGAAAATCGCCCAGTACCATCACATTTGAATACATCCTTACTAAATGCTGCAATTTATGTCTTTTTTTGTAGTGAAATAAGCTATTTCATTTGTCCTTCTCAGTAGTTTTGGGATTTCTTTGGGTTTGGAGTGGAGTTGCTGATCAAGTAGGTTGTATAGAGTTGAAAATTTAGAAAAGAAAGGACGTAAGATTGGGAGATACAGATGTGATTTATAAACGGAAACAAAAGTTAGAGTGGAAATTAAAATTCTTCTAACTTGTATAATATGTTTTAAATAGAGTGCAATTTCTATGAACTAGAAGAAAAAATCAATATAACAAGAGTTTGAAATGTAAGGAAATGCTTAACCAGCATATGCTCCCTTGGTTACCCTGACCCTCTCCTTTCTGAGGTTGAAAAAGTGATGTGGAGCCATGAAAGAACGCTGATTTCTCCCAGGGAAATGCTGTGAGGATAAAGAACTGCTTAACAGTTCAGACTAATACATTGCTGTATATGAGAATTCAATATCCCCAGGCTTTGTAAATGAAAGGAAGTTTTAATATCAGCCTATGGGATTTTTTCAGTCACATTTTTAAATTTTAGAACATGTGGAATTCAATATGCATGGATTCAATAAAAGCACATGTCACTGCATTTCAGATATAATGAAGCAAAAAGGAGTGATGTTTCCATGCGCAAAAGTCTTCGACTTATATTTCATCAAAAATTATATTACATTTGGCTGTGGTACTACATGCATTTATCCCTAAACATTATATTGGAAGAAATATATTTTCTCTTCCCTTTCCAAGTATAAGTTTCATTGTAAAGGTTTTATAGAGCTTAAAATCAGACTTGTAACATTTTCATCACAAGGCAAGTATTTCCTTCATTTTAATCACTGTAACATATGTAATAAAATAATATCTTGGAACTTCTCATTATTACATAAATGATCCTGCTAATAGAAGAGGAAACTTAAATTTTTATGAAATTACACAAGGAGTATTTTAAGAATACTTACAGAGTTTGTTTCCTGGAGTGCCTGACAGTTTTCTTCAGAACTGCTCCTTTGCAAAGAAAGTAGTAATTGTTAAACCTTTCCCCATGAAGCATACAATTTCTCAAATGTGCCCTGCGCAGGTATATTTTAAGAAAGATTTCAATTTGGTTACATAATTTCAGCCTTTGCTAGCCCCACAGTGATGATAACATTGAAAAATAATTTACTATGCTGCATGTTCTCCTACTGTTAAAATTTTATCACAAACTGCTAGTTTGCTAGAGATTAGCTGCTAAAATGCTCTCCTGATTAATGTGCTAATTAATTAATGCAACTGCTAAATTGTACTGCTGATTAAAATACACCATACAGAGAACACTGAAAAAAACTAAAAAATTAGTCACTTCCAGGTGCTTTTTACCCTAAAAAAAAAAAAAACAAAAACTCAGATACAGAGCAGTGTAGGCAGATCTATGGCTGATTTATTGGAGCAACTGGAAGATGCTTGATTCAGGTCTCCTGTTCTTTCTTCTCAGTTCTGAAATTGACTTCATGTCCCAAACTCAAAGATGAGGCATAGGGAAGAATTAGGACAAACTTTTCTTTTTTCCTAGCATATTATTTTCCCTAGGGTGTCTCAGGGACTGTTCATAGTCCATCCACGTAGTGAGCCTTTGTTAACATTTTAGTTATTTACTTCTGTCTAGTATTTTTCTCATGCACATATACTGCATATGTTCATATTTTATATTTATGTTCAGGATGTAAATGCAATTTAACATCCTGCTTTTCTCTTAGCTATGTATCATGAACATTTCTCCATACAAATAAAAACTGATGTCATTATTAAGGCTTCATGCTGCTGTCTGCTGCTGCTGCTAAGTCGCTTCAGTCGTGTCCGACTCTGTGCGACCCCATAGACAGCAGCCCACAAGGCTCCTCCGTTCCTGGGATTCTCCAGGCAAGAACACGAGTGGGTTGCCATTTCCTTCTCCAGTGCATGAAAATGAAAAGTGAAAGTGAAGTCGCTCAGTCGTGTCTGACTCTTCGTGACCCCACGGACTGCAGCCTACCAGGCTCCTCTGTCCATTGGATTCTCCAGGCAAGAGTACTAGAGTGGATTGCCATTGCCTTCTCCATAATATTCTGTTATTTGAATACATTGCATTTTTATAATATCATAATATGTGACATAAAGGAAGAAGCCCAGGGACTGAATTCAGTTTGGACACCCTATATTAAGCCCCAAAATATAAAGGCATTATCATTGCCTTCTGTAAGCTTACAGTCTGAACTTCTCCTCCAGAGGACTCAAAGACTAACTCAGCTAAATTGGTGGCAGGGAGTCGACCTCTGTTGTATCTTACTGCCTTGTGCCCTAAATTAGAATTGGGACTGGAATCTGATGGGATAACTGAATGTACTAAAGTTATACTCTTTGTTGACAACAAGGTTCTTATCTATTTCCTATTTCCTGAGCACTTGGAGAAGGAAAATATGTATTATGGAATGTTAAAGGGCTTATTATAAGGAAAAAGAAAAGCCTAGAGATGACTTAAATATTTTCCTTAGTCTTGTTGCTTCCTCAGACTGGTGACACTACTGTATATATTTCAGGAGCATGATATCCAAATAAAATGAGAGACTCTTGCTGGTGTCTTTGTCTAACACTGACAAGACTGGCTCACACTGAAGCTCTACATGGTTGTTTTCGATCCACAGATTTACACTCTTTCTTTTAACTGATGAATGAGTTATTCACTATGCCTGCTCTTTACCTGGTTGAGATCTGACTGCACCGAGAAGCTGAGTATAAGTGAAGATATGCATGACTCAGCCTAATTTGATGAATGGTTGCTTGATGCCAAAGTGGCTCAGAGGGGATCACTTTGGATTAGAAGGGGATAGTTATGGGGCACTGCCACCTGCAATTTTGTTCATGGCTTTGCCTAAGGTTACAGCTGAGCTTTGGGCTGAAAAGCTCTTAAACATGATTTATCAACAGCTTCAGAAGTCTCCATGGGTCTGCACTAATTCAACCAGGACTTTCTGCTACTGAAAAGAATTTAAGCACCACTTTCCAGGGTATCTATGACCTTCACAGATCAATTTAACGGGTCACTTCAAAGTTAAAAAACAGAAAGTATTTTCAAAGCCACTAAAGTATTCTTAATTTAAACTGCAGTCTCATTCATAAGGTAACACCTCATCATACGAGGTAGAATTTTCTTTCTTCCTATTTTCTGTGATATGATTTCTGTCACAGGTTTATTTTAATGGGAAGTCAGTTTCTAGGGTTATAAAATCTACGCATAAAACCAGAGCTTCATTTTGGGCAAGGCCAGGGTTCCATGTGAGACAACAGAGGACTTCAACCAAGTTACTGCCAGTGAGGGCATTAGGTAATTTTTTGGGTTTTTGACTCTGTGACTTCCTTTAATTATAAAGGAGGAAATGCTGCTGTTTTAGGTAAGGGCAGGATGAAACTATTCAGCTAACAAATTTAAATGCTAATAGTTTGAATTTACTTTATTAAATGCTCCAATATTCCTTGAATGAATATATTTTAGAAAATGAAGTATCCTATGAGGGTTAATTTCATCATAAATAAAAGATACATTTTTTTTAGCACCTTGCATTTGTATGAAGCTTTCTTCTACTTCAAAGTACTCTTCTCATATAAGTCTTCTGGCAACTATATGAAATAAATAGGTCAAGGAAAAAGTTTTTATTACCATTGGAAAGGAAAGAAAGCTGAGAAATCCTTTGAATGACTTTTTCTGGTAAAAGAACCTAGTTCTTCAATGATCTGAATTTACATAATGACTTGAATTCTAATAATCGGAGCTTTTAGGAAAAGGTCAAAGTCAAAAACACCTTGGGACTTATTCTATCGTCTTTATCTTTGAAAATCTTAACAAAAGACTCTTCTGGGTATATGGGAGGTTGACTCAGTGATCAGCTCTCTTCTATTAAGGCAATCTTTGGACCAAAGAGCAACTGTTCCTCTAGTGATGCATGATGAGGGAGACACTTTAATTATTTGCATCAGTTTCCTTTCTGCATCTATGTATCAGTCAGGATAGGCTGGGTTATTCTGCAGTAAAATCAACCCCAAATTTTAGGCCCTGATAGTAATAAACGCTCTGTGTCCATGTCAAGGCAGCTCCAGCTCTGCTTCCTTTTCTCCTTCACTCTGTCCTTCATGCTATTGGAACAGCTTCTATGTGTAACTCTGTCTCAGGCAGAGGGAAACTAGACATGGTAATATACAATCTTCCTTTTAAAGTTCTGGTTGAAAGTGACTGCATTTTACTGTTGAAAAGAAGTCACATGGCCAGGCTGATGCCAATGATAGAAGGATGTATTATGCTGTTGCTGGGAATGGAAGCTAATAATTGTTCATACTAAATTCTACCGTAATCTTGAGGGATTAATCTTGGTGGTCCACTGGGTAAGACTGCAGGCTCCCAATGTGGCTGGCCCAGGTTCGATCCCTGATTAGGGAATTCGATCCTACATGCCATGACTCAAAGAGTCTGCATTCAACAAGGATGATCGAAGATCCTGAGTGCTGCAACTGAGACCTGACACAGCCAAATAAATATTTTTTAGAAAGTCATTGTAATCTTGAAAAGGCCATTATGAAATGGGAAAATGGCTTTGACCAAGTTTCAAGAAGCAACATTTTGACTTTTACTTCCAGATCCGATAGAATGGCTTGTTATAAACCAGTGCTTCTGACAAAAATAACTAGAACAGCTGAATTTAAAAAAAAAAAAAAAAACTTTTTACAGAGATCAGAGTCTTTCAAGCCACTGGGACTGATAGTCCAAAATCATGCAGTGAAGAAAAGCTGACTGAATTGGGCTGGCATTCATTGCTTTCTGCTAGAGGGCATTTGCTGATTCTTAAGAAGCACACAGTAAGAGGCTAAGAAGCCAGGGGTAGGTCAGATAAGGTGGTTGAGAAGCAAGCAGAATTTAAAATAATCTCATGGGACTACAGTTACAGAAATTGGAGCTAGAGAGTGCCAAAGCATCTAAGCCTTGAGAGCCCATGGTTATGGATAGGAAAGTGAAAGTGAAAGTGAAGTTGCTCAGTCGTGTCCAACTCTTTGTGACCCCATGGACTGGGGCCTACCAGGCTCCTCCGTCCATGGCGTTCTCCAGGCAAGAGTACTGGAGTGGGTTGCCATTTCCTTCTCCAGGGGATCTTTCCGACCCAGGGATTGAACCTGGGTCTCCTTCATTCCAGGCAGACGCTTTAACCTCTGAGCCACCAGGGAAGCCTAGGATAGGAGGCAGATATAAAGAAGAGAGCCTACAATCTGCAGAAGTTTTTTCCTTGGGTCATTTGGTGAGTCTTGAGCTGCACAGGGCAAGAAGATTAGAAACCAAGACAATAATCACTAAAAAGATAAGCAGAACAGAGTTTTTAATAGAAATAATAGAAGTATAAGGAAAATTAAATAATATCTTTAAAAGTATGGAGGAAAAAAATGGTTGTTTATTTTAATGTCTGAACTAAGTAAAAATAACCTTTAAAGGATAAAGGCATTTCTGTGACAGCAAAAGCTGAGAGAATTTGTTGCCAGTGGACTTGCATTAAAGTGTACATGAAAGAAATTCCTTTAGGGAGAAGAAAAATGATACCAAAACAAAAAATTGGGAAAAGCAAGAAAAAAAATGGAGAAGGTGGAAAGGTGAGTAAACCTAAGTGAAAATTGACAGTGAAAATAACAATATTGGGTTTGTCAAAAAGTTTCTTCAGATTTTTCCATGTTATGGAAAAACCCAAATGAATTTTTAGGCCAACCTAAATATAAATGATGTCTCATTGTAGTTAACTATATATTGAATTAAAATTGATGGCAATAATTACACAAAAGGTAAAAGAGAGGAAAATAGAATTAAAATATTCTAAGGACCTACCATAATCTGGAAGGAGATAAAATTCTAATTTATATTACATTTTAATAAAATGAGGATGCTTGTTGCACTCTCTAATGTTGTCAGTACAAGTAAAAGAAGTATAATTTGTTATGCATTTTTTTTGCAAAAAGAAAGAAAGAAAGATAGAAAATGTGGGAAAATTAGAAGTGAAGAGTGAGATGGTAGATTTAAATCTAAGTATAGAAATGATTGGGTTTCCTGGTAGCTCAGGCTGGTAAAGAATCTGCATGCAATGCAGGAGACCCTGGTTCAATTCCTGGGTTGGGAAGATACCCTGGAGAAGGGATAGGCTACCCACTCCAGTATTCTTGGCTTTCCCTAGTGGCTCAGATGGTAAAGAATCTACCTGCAGTGTGGGAGACCTGGGTTTGATCCCTGGATTGGGAAGATCCCTTGGAAGAGGACATAGCAACTCACTCCAGTATTCTTGCCTGGAGAATCTGCATGGACAGAGGAGCCTGGCAGTCTATAATCCATGGAGTTGCAAAGAGTTGGGCATGACTGAGTTACTGAGCACATACAAATTATTACATTAAGTGGAAGCAAAATAAAAATTCCCATTGAAAGTTGAAAAATAAAACACATCTATAAGCTATTTGAAAAAAAATGTACCCTAAGTAAAAAGAAATGTTGAAACAGAAATGTTGAAAATCAAATGTTAGGAAAAATTATAATATATAAACAGAAGTCCAAAAGTGCTTTATAACTAAATTAATATCAGACTCATGGTGAGTTATTAAGAAAGTTTCCATATATTTTAAAGTACTAAATCATATTGAGTGTTTCCTTCGATCATATTAGAATTAAATCTAGGATTCAATTACAACATAACTGGAAAATACTAAAAAATTTGAGAACAAGCAACACAATTTTTAAAAAGAACAAAATTATAAGTAAAAAATAAGCTACAATGGAATAAAAAAGATATGTTTTATTAGCCTATGAAAACAAAAGTCATACAGATGCAGGACTGTCAAAACAACAAAGCCTTATATTCATATCTTAAAGACAGAGAGCTACATACATGCAATCATTTATTTTGTGTAAAGGTGACACAGAATACAGGGAGGAAAGTATGAGTTTTCCTAGAAACTGAGAAATTCAATAAATTGGATATCTATATGAAAAAAAAATATCCTCACATACTTGCATGCTTGTGCTTAGTCATTCAGTCATATCTGACTCTTTGTGACTCCATGGATGGTAGCCTGCCAGGTTAGAATTTTCCAGGCAAAAATACTGGGGTGGGTTGCTTTTTCCTACTCCAGGAGATCTTCCTGATCCAGGGATGGAACCCACATCTCTTGTGCCACCTGCTTTGGCAAGCAGATTCTTCACCACTGGGCCACCTGGGAAGCCCCACCTCACATATAGATACAGTCAAATTTCAGTTAAATGTAAAATAAAAACAATAAAGCTTCTAGAGGAGAGCCTAAAAGAATATTTTATAATACAAATACCATCCCAAAGACACAAGCAAAAAGGGCAAAATTATAATTTGGACTATTCTAATTTTAAGAAAGAGGATCAAATACATTTAAAAAGTCAAGTCAAAGAGTTGGAGAATATATTTTTAATATATATAGAATATATGTATATTTATATTTATTCATAGGGTTTAGAATACACAAAGAATCCCTACAGATCCATAAGAAAAAAACCACAAGGAAAAGTTGGAAAAATACCTGTACAAACATTTCAAAGAAGATACTCAAATTGTCATAAACATATGAAAAGATATTTACTCTCATTAGTAATCAAGGACATTCAAATTAAAGCTAAAATGGCACCTCACTCCAGTACTCTTGCCTGGAAAATCCCATGGACGGAGGAGCCTGGTAGGCTGCAGTCCATGGAGTTGCAAAGAGTCAGACAGGACTGAGTGACTTCATTTTCACTTTTCACTTTCACGCATTGGAGGAGATGGCAACCCACTCCAGTGTTCTTGCCTGGAGAATCCCAGGGGCGGAGGAGCCTAGTAGGCTGCAGTCCATGGGGTCGCAAGAGTCAGACATGACTGAAGTGACTTAGCAGCAGCAGCATGATAGTACTACACACCCATCAGAATGGTTGAAATTTAAAAGATAGACAGTATCAATTTTGATGAGAATGTAGAGGAATGGGAACTCTTACACACTGGGATGTAAAGCAATACAACTTATCTGCAAAATTGTGTGGCAGAATTTATGTACCACTTGACCAACAATTTTATTCTTATATCCAACAGAAATATGTATGTATAGAAACCAAAAGACTTATTCAAGAAGATTTCTAGCTGGATTATTTGTCATTGTCCCAGTTGAAAACAACCTGAATGTTCATCAACTGTAGGATGGATAAATAAATTGTGATATAAGCATGCAAAAAAATACCATGGATTGATAAAAATGAATAACTAAGGATAAATCTTACCTAATTAATATTAATTAAACAAATTTGGTGGCAGAATGAACCATTCAGCAGTGATGGAAATTAGAGTAATTGTTACCTTTGGGGAAAACAGTATAAAAATTAAGTGGGGTCACAGATATCTTGGGGTGCTGCTATTGTCCTATTTCCTGATCTGTGACTTGGTTACACAGTGGTGTTAATTTTGCTAAAACTCATTGAGCCGCATACTTGCTCATGTGATACCTAAGTGAGATTTTTACCTAAAAGAAGAATCCGTGTTTTGGCTTGGAGAAACACCTTTTTTAGAACTATTTGGTGACAAATGGAGAGAGGTTTTTATGTAGAATGTGATTCTGATTCCCTTTCTCATTTTATTCCTTTCTTTTGCTCTGGAAGTAGAAGCTTATTTATTTTCCCCTTCCATTACCACAAGTGTGGCAAGTTCAAAATAGATGGTAGCTTCTTTTCCCAGGATTAATTTATCTTTCTGAAAATCACCCAGATTGATGCCTCTGGATGTATTTGGGATGTCCATGGAAAAATCAGATATCAAAATGAAAAAGGCATAAAATGAACGAGCTTCTTTTCATGTTGTGACTTTTAAGAATGCAACTATGATCAGCCAGTTTTAGAGGTAGAATCTTCTAGGAATGGCAGAGGAGAAAAATATCACAGCAGAAATGCCAGTGCTCTAAGTGTATGTATTGGTAGAGTGAGCAGACATCAAGGGAAAAGAAGTAAAGAATGACAAAGTATTCTGAGATTTGGTTTCTCTAGCGCTGAAACTGCAAACAGATGAAAGGACAAAATTTCATTTTTTTTTTTTTCTGGGTGAATCATGTTCTCTACCGTGGCTCTGTAACAAATCCTGCATCCAATTTCTATTTGAAATAACCACCTAGTGAGGACTTTGCTGGTATGGTCGCTTGCTTAAGGCTCTCTTACATGTAGCCTGCAGGCTGGTAGGAACAAGACAGGAGCAGAAAACACAGGCAGAGGGGTCTCTGAGGCAGAAGGGGCAGAGCCAGACAGAGTGGGTAGAGAATGAAGCATTTTTCTGTTATCACCTTATAAGAATTTACATTGCTGTCATTCTGCTTTTGTTGTATCTTTGAACTTTATTTTTTATATTCTGAGAAAAATACAGTATATTTTATGTGGTATCTACAATGATTGCAATATGATAAATGCACTAAGAAGCAGCTGTTAATATTTAATTTGGGACAAGGCTAAAAATGTCTGGCAGCCAGGCTTGCCTGTCTATTTAGTAGTCCTTTTCGTTATCAAAAATGCTTCAGTATGGGACTTCCTTGGTGGTCCAGTGGTGAAGACTTCTACTTCCAATGCAGGGGGTATAGGTTCGATCCTTGGTCAGGTAGCTAAGATCCCACCTGCCTCATGGCCAAAAAAAAAAAAAAAAAAAACCCATAAAACAGAAACAATATTGGAATAAATTCAATAAAACCTTTAAAAATGGTCCATGTTTAAAAACATCTTTAAAAAAGTCCTGGTTTGTACAGTAAATTATATGGTCACCCTAGGTCAACCTTATTGATTTTGAATATGGACTTGGGACTCAATGGGTGATTGTTCTGCTAAATCAGAAAAGATGTAAGCTATATTTTAAAGCTAAAAAAATCCCTTCCTAAGAAGCAAAAGCCAACTCATTTTAATGGGAAAATAGAGAGGATTTTTTTACTTAAGTAATAGACACATCTCCATGTGTTCTGTCACATAGACTCTAAGACTATGTAAGTCTAGGAATACACAGCTGTTGGCCTTCCTAGCAAAGGGAAGCCATTTGCATATCAAATTTATATAAGTTTTATATGATGGTAGATATCTTAAGGTGTGAAGATAGAAAATTAATGAAAAGCAAATGGCAAGCTGGACAAGGAGATCCTCAGATGTCCAATTATCCTTTGTTAATTTACAAAATTCTACTTATTGTATATGTTAACTTGTTTGATCCAGTAATGCTCAAAATTCTCCAAGCCAGGCTTCAGCAATATGTGAACCATGAACTTCCTGATGTTCAAGCTGGTTTTAGAAAAGGCAGAGGAACCACAGATCAAATTGCCAACATCTGGTGGATCATGGAAAAACAAGAGAGTTCCAGAAAAACATCTATTTCTGCTTTATTGACTATGCCAAAGCCTTTGACTGTGTGGATCACAATAAACTGTGGAAAATTCTGAAAGAGATGGGAATACCACCTGATCTGCCTCTTGAGAAATTTGTATGCAGGTCAGGAAGCAACAGTTAGAACTGGACATGGAACAACAGACTGGTTCCAAATAGGAAAAGGAGTTCCTCAAGGCTGTATATTGTCACCTGCTTATTTAACTTATATGCAGAGTACATCATGAGAAATGCTGGACTGGAAGAAACACAAGCTGGAATCAAGATTGCCGGGAGAAATATCAATAACCTCAGATATGCAGATGACACCACCCTTATGGCGGAAAGTGAAGAGGAACTAAAAAGCCTCTTGATGAAAGTGAAAGTGGAGAGTGAAAAAGTTGGCTTAAAGCTCAACATTCAGAAAACGAAGATCATGGCATCCGGTCCCACCACTTCATGGGAAATAGATGGGGAAACAGTGGAAACAGTGTCAGACTTTATTTTTCTGGGCTCCAAAATCACTACAGATGGTGACTGCAGCCATGAAATTAAAAGATGCTTACTCATTGGAAGGAAAGTTATGACCAACCTAGACAGCATATTCAAAAGCAGAGACATTACTTTGCCAACAAAGGTTCATCTATTCAAGGCTATGGTTTTTCCTGTGGTCATGTATGGATGTGAGAGTTGGACTGTGAAGAAGGCTGAGCGCCGAAGAATTGATGCTTTTGAAGTGTGGTGTTGGAGAAGACTCTTGAGAGTCCCTTGGACTGCAAGGAGATCCAACCAGTCCATTCTGAAGGAGATCAGCCCTGGGATTTCTTTGGAAGGAATGATGCTAAAGCTGAAACTCCAGTACTTCGGCCACCTCATGCGAAGAGTTGACTCATTGGAAAAGACTCTGATGCTGGGAGGGATTGGGGGCAGGAGGAGAAGGGGACGACAGAGGATGAGATGGCTGGATGGCATCACTGACTTGATGGACGTGAGTCTGAGTGAACTCCGGGAGTTGGTGATGGACAGGGAGGCCTGGCGTGCTGTGATTCATGGGGTCGCAAAGAGTCGGACATGACTGACCGACTGATCTGATCTGATCTGATACAACCTGCTGCTGCTGCTGCTGCTAAGTCGCTTCAGTTGTGTCTGACTCTGTGTGACCCCATAGACGGCAGCCCACCAGGCTCCCCCGTCCCTGGGGATTCTCCAGGCAAGAACACTGGAGTGGGTTGCCATTTCCTTCTCCAGTGCATGAAAGTGAAAAGTGAAGTTGAAGTTTCTCAGTCATGTCCGACTCTTCGCGACCCCATGGGCTGCAGCCTACCAGGCTCCGCCATCCATGGGATTTTCCTGGCAAGAGTACTAGAGTGGGTTGCCATTGCCTTCTCCGTATACAACCTGAGTTACACCCAAATGGCCTGAGCCTTTGAAAAGGTTACAATATGGAGTGTTCTCAGATGAGATTTGGCTACTATTGCATGCCTCTATTTACTCCCTTTCATCAGAAGTAAAACTAGAACACCTGTATAGAGAACGTTTATACAGAAACAAAAGTGATTATGACTATCAGATGCCTCCCCTCCCTGTTTTACTCCTTCCAAATTTTTCACTGTTTTGGGTTTTATTCAATAGCTACTGACAGTCTATTGTGCTCATGTAGTGTTAGTTGCTCAGTTGTGTCTGACTCTTTGTGACCGCATGGACTGTAACCCACCAGGGTTCCTTAGTCCATGGAATTCTCTAGGGAAGAATACTGGAATGGGTTGCCATTTCCTTCTTCAGGGGATCTTCCCAACCCAGGTATCGAACCCAGGTCTCTCACACTGCAAGCAGGCTCTTTACTATCTGAGCCACCAGGGAAGCCCTTGCCTATGGAAATCCAAGAGTGCACCATTTCACTGCAGGACTCAAAGTAACAAGGACAGTGTCAGAGGTTGCCTTTTGGTGTGGAGGAGGAAGGCAGGAGCCCTGATTGTTACTCTTGGTTTGGCTAATTTGTAAACTACTGCCTCTGTTTCTGCTTTTCTTCTCTCTGAGCTGTCTAGTCTACTTACTAATAGAGGATTTTTATGTTCACGAGGAGGTGCAAGGTTTTATCAAGCTAGAGTTCTCTTTTATGCACATGCAGAGGGAGGAAATCTCACTGCTGAGCACACATAGATACCCTTACACTCCTGCATTTATGCACATATGCAGACTCCAAACACTTGCCTTATAAAAATGCAGTGTGTAAAGAGGCGTTTGGTGCTCATACTCCATTTATGCTTAGGAATTCCTTTGATTTTAAGTTTAAAAACATGGCATGTTGCAGTATTATGGCAGTGCCAATTACTGCCTCAAAGCATAGCTTATTTTGTATGCAAAATAGAAACCAAGTTCAAAAAGAGAAACCAAGCTCAAAAATCTGCAGTTGCAGCTAGCTAACCTCTTCTAGTCTTTCCTCTTCTAAATTCCCTCTCTGGATCCAAGCAGGGATGTAAGTTGAAAGCACCATTTCACTGGCATTCGTGCATGCTCAGTTGTGTCCACCTCTTTGCAACCCTATGGACCGTAGCCCTCCAGACTCCTCTGACTGTGGGATTATCTTGGCAAGAATAATGGAGCGGGTTGCCATTTCCTCCTCCAGAGGATCTTCCCGACCTGGGGATCAAACCTGCATCTGCTGCCTTGGCAAGCACATTCTTTACCACTGAACTACCTGGGAAGTCTCTCTCATACTTCCTGCATGCATAATACTGATTTTCTTCTAATTTGACTTAGATGGGGAAAACAAGGTGAAACTTTTAAACTAAATTTTAATAGGAAACTTAAATGGGGAAAAGAAAAAGAAGAAAAGCACTGAAATGGATGAATCTTAAAAAAAAAAAAAAAAAAAAACCTTGTGTTTCTAATCATAACCAAAGGTGACCACAGAGGCACTGGGCAGGCAGAGCTCAGGGTACTGGTAGCCCTGGTCTCTTTACCAGTCTTACCTCATCATCTTGGGTAGTCCTGGCTGGAGATGGACCGCTAGCCCTTTCTTCCATCCTTGCCCCTTTCTTTACATTCATTTTCCTTCTCTCAGTCACCCAACTTAATGGGGAAAATGAAAACCATGGACAGGGATATCATCCCAGGAAGATCCTTCTTTCTTTTCCAGTGAAGAACTTAGAGCCATCCATTCTTAATTTTAAATACATGCTTATTGTAGGAAATTCAGAAAGTCAATTGTAGAAAGAGAATAATAATTTACATTCAAAATAATCATCATTAACCTTTCAAGAAACAATCTGTAATATGATGATCAGGTTCCTGGTCAATGAACATTATTAAAATACATTATTTAAATAAACTTTTATTCTACTATGCTGATGTTTTGTAATTTAGAGCATAATTGTTAGATATTAATATAATTTCTAATTAATAGTATTGCTAATTTTTCTGTTAAAGGTGATGACATGATAAATATCCTTATATAGAAGTATTTGGACTTTTCAGAGGTGTATTACCTAAGTGTATTCCAGACAGGTAATATTAATTCATTTTTTTTTACTAAGTGTATGGCACTTATATGATAGGTCAGTACTGCCATATTTTTAGAAAAACTTACTACTTTTCAGAATATATTTAACCATTTGATAGGTTAAAGAACATGTGCTTTCATTTTGAGAGAAGAGCATTAAAAAAAAACCCTATTGACTGCTTGCTCTATGAATTTCTGTGCTCATTCAAAAAGTAGGCTCCGTGTTGTTGTTTTTTACCTCTTACTATAGTCTTTACTTCTTTTCATAACTTTTGTTGGTCCTTCTTTTCTTTTGTCCTTCCTACCCCTCTCTCTCTTTCTCTAAGACAAATAGATATCACTGGAAATACGTTTTAAAATTTGTAAAATTGTGCTTCTGAGATAAAGACTTTCTGTTGACTTTGATTTACAATTTGGAGTAGGTTTATAGTGCATGTCCCCCCTTAAGTTACAAAATATTTCCTCTTCAATGTGTAAAAGAAAGAAAAAGATTGAAACTCAACAGTGGCTTAATATTTTTCTTTCAAAACACCTGGTTTCTTGTTCCCTGATATTAGACCTAATAGTTCTTATGATGGAAAGATTTGTTTTTTCCCTTTCTTTTCTGCCTGCTTTGATTTATGCTGAATTAATACAGTACTTGGATTCAGTAGTGCCTGCATTAATGAATACGCTAAAAGCAATGACACTTAACACTCCATAATGTAAGATAGAAGACACAGAAATACAGTCCAGTCTGTGAAATTTTTCTCTGATGTAGCATCTACCATAAGCTACTGTTTTCTAAGTTTACCTATTTTGTTAGTAAAGGCTTTGGAGAAAGTTGATTTTCCTGACCTTAGATTTCTCAGACACAAAATGTATATCTCTATTGGGCATGAAGTTTTGTTTTGTTTTCCCCTAACTCTGTAATGTAATTGTAGGTCTGCATATAATTGTAAGAAATAATACTGAGCAATCCCGAATATCCTTCACCTATATAACAGCAACACCTTGCATAACTGTAGCACAGCATCACAACCAGGAAACTGACGCTGATCAAATTCACTGACCTCATTCAGATTTCACCAGGTTTACGTGTGTGTGTGTATATATATCTTTTTCTATGCAAGCTGGCAGTTTTTAAATTGCCTGGCACCTGCCTACCCTGTGGTTGTTGAGAACTAACTGCTTAATAATAATCTTTGCCTAGCTAGCCTTTTCTCTCCCTTTTCTTCAAATAAGAACCTCTGGGAACTCTTCAGCTTTGATGTAAAGGTCAAGTGATGATTTGTTCAGTGCTACAGAACTCACACGTCGTCCTCTACTCCCAGGCATCTCACAGAAGGAGCTCAGGGTTGTTTAGTGGCAGTGCTAGGGCTTGACCCCAAATCAAATCCTCTGACTCCTTCCAATATAGTATTTGCTTTTCAAACTTGTTAGAATATAAGAATCCTCTGAGGCAGTGATTCTCACACTTAAGTGTATGTAAAAATATCACTTTCTGGCAAAGGTCAGTGTAGTCAAAGCTATGGTTTTTCTAGTAGTCATGTATAGATGTGAGAGTTGGATCATAAAGAAGGCTGAGCACTGAAGAATTGATGCCTTTGAACTGTTGGTGTTGGAGAAGACTTTTGAGAGTCGCTTGGACTGCAAGGAGATCAAACCAGTCAATCCTAAAGGAAATCAACCCTGAATATTCATTGGAAGGTCTGATGCTGAAGCTGAAGCTTCCATATTTAGGCCACCTGAAGTGAAGAGCCTGCTCATTGGAAAAGACCCTGATGCTTGGAAAGATTGAAGGTAGGAGGAGAAAGGGATGACAGAGGATGAGATGGTTGGATGCTATCTATCACTGACCCAAAGAACTTGAATTTGAACAAACTCCAGGAGATAGTGAAGGACAGGTAAGCCTGAGGTGCTGCAGTTCATGGGGTCTCAAAGAGTCAGACAAACTTAGTGACTTAACAACAACAATAATATCTGGAAATTGAAAGTGAAAGTCACTCAGTTGTGTCTGACTCTTTGTGGCCCCATGGACTATACAGTCCATGGAATTCTCCAGGCCAGAATACTGGAGTGGGTAAGCTTTCCCTTCTCCAGGGGATCTTCCCAACCCAGGGGTCAAACCCAGGTCTCCTGCATTTCAGGCAGATTCCTTACCAGCCAAGCCACAAGGGAAGCCTAAGAATACTGGAGTGGGTAGCCTATCCCTTCTGCAGGAGATCTTCCTGACCCAGGAATTGAACCAGGGTTTCCTGCATTGCGGGTAGATTATTTACCAACTGAGCTATCAGAGAAAGATACCCAGGGATTCTGTTATATTACCAGTTTGGATTTAACAGGTCTGGAGTGCAGCCTGCTATTCTGCATTTCTAATAACTTTCTAGGTGATGCTGTGTACTGCTGACCCACCACCAATACCTTATGTTGCAAGAATCTCAACACTTACTAAAAATTCTTGTTTCTAGTGTCTTCTTCCCAACATTCTGGTTTAAGAGAGCTAGAGTGAAGTCTAAGACTTCATATTTTTATCTAATATCCCAGCCAATTCTCAGGATAAATAATTTTTGTCAAACACTGAGTATCATTTATACCATCTCCATCCAAAGTTCTGATTCTCCCAGTTCCCTTTAAGCAGACACATGTTGTTTACTTTAATGTTGTGGCTCAGAGATTTGGTGTAGTCAGGTCCCCCCACCCTCCACCACCAACTTTTTTCATTGTTTTGTTTTGCTTGGCTTTCATCTTTTGGCCCCAAATCCTGAAGTAGAATTTGACTCTTTAGCTGAATGATTAGTTCCACTTATAAGAGCTTTAAGGTTTTGAAATAATTTCAGTGCCATTCCATTTGGCATAGAGAGATTTTATCAGGGCTTTAGAAAGTCCTCCTAAACCTGTATATAACAGCTCTTTTTCTGATCTAAATAAATAACACATTGGACATGCAACCAGAAATTTTTTATCATCTCTGAATTTACTCTTAGGTCTAGATAAAAAAGTGGTGCTTAGTCCCCTGAAGATATAGACAGTTATGTGAGCTGGTTGTATTGATAAAAGAGAATCATGGCCAGAGAGGTATGGCTAGGTTCAGCTGTAAAAGTTGAAGCTATATAAATCATCAAGTAACATGGGAATTGGCAAATATCATTATAAACAACTTATGTGAACCCCTGATGTTTTAAATTAGCCATGAAATGTGACTTGCTTTGTAATATTTCAGAGCTTCTGAAAATCCCAGCTTTTAAATCGAAATTTTCCTATTTGGCAGCAAAACAGCAGGCTTACAAAATAATTTACAACCATTTACTTTGTTAGTTATCCCTTTTAGGAAACCCTTGAGGGGAGGGAAACACTATTAATCCCCATTTTATGGATGATGGGATTGGGGTATTAAGAAGACTCAAAGTTTTGATTTAGCCAACATTGCATTTTTTAGTCTCAGTCCAAAGCCCTCGTCTCTACTTATGCCAGGGTGCCTGCCCTTATTATTTTGGTTTATCTTGATAAAGAACACAGACTCAATTTTCAAAACTCAATGTAAACCACTTTGAAAAATTAGGGTAAATATAGCAGCATTACTTTATCAGATTGATAGACTAAGTTCAGCTTTGCACAGCTGTTTTATTTTATAATTGGTATGCATTTTAACATTTGTGCATCTTCTCCAAACAATTCCTGTTTTAGGACTACTATTTTATTTTTTTGCAGATATCCAAGAGCACTTTGGGCTTCCCTGGTGGCTCAGCTAGTAAAGAATCTGCCTGTCATGTGGGAGACCTGGGTTCGATCCCTGGGTTGGGAAGATCCTCTGGAGAAGAAAACAGGAACCCACTCCAGTATTCTGGTCTGGAGAATTCCATGGACTGTATAGTCCATGGGGTCTCAAAGAGTCAGACACAACTGAGCGACTTTCACTTTAAGAGCACTTTATTGTCTTTCGTGAAAGAAATTCAGAGACCTTACACATTTTAAAAATCAGAAAAAAACATTTTAAAATAAGTTCTCTACCTCTTTCCTCCATTTCAGTTTTATATTATACTAACTCTTGACCACTAAAAATACATCAGCCTCTATCTTCTCAGATTGGCCATTGAGAGGCTTTCTCCTTCTTCTTCTAAAATTTTTTAAGCATATGTGTTTGTTTTGTTCCTTATGCATTGGGGTATAGCTGATTAGCAATGTTGTGATAGTCTCAGGTGAACAGCAAAGGGATTCAGCCATACATATACATGTATCCATTCTCCCTCAAACTCCCCTCCCATCCAGGCTGCCACATAACATCATACAGAATTCCATGAGCTATACAATAGGCTTAGTTTCATTGAGTTAGACAAGGCTGTGGTCCTAGTGTGATTAGATTGACTAGTTTTCTGTGAGTATGGTTTCACTGTGTTTGCCCTCTGATGCCCTCTTGCAACACCTACCATCTTACTTGGGTTTCTCTTACCTTGGGCATGGGGTATCTCTTCATGGCTGCTCCAGCAAAGCGCAGCCATTGCTCCTTACCTTGGACAAGGGGTATCTCCTCACTGCTGCCCTTCCTGACCTTCAATGTGGGATAGCTCCTCTAGGCCCTCCTGTGCCCGCGGAGCCACGGCTCCTTGGACCTGGGGTTGGTCCTCCCCACCGCCGCCCTTAGCCTCGGGCTTAGGGCCATGGGGTAGCTCCTCCCGCCTGTCGACCCTGGCCTCGGGCTTGAGGCATGGGGTATCTCCTCCCGGCCGTCCAACATCACTACAGATGGTGACTGCAGCCATGAAATTAAAAGATGCTTACTCCTTGGAAGGAAAGTTATGACCAACCTAGACAGCATATTCAAAAGCAGAGACATTACTTTGCCAACAAAGGTTCATCTAGTCAAGGCTATGGTTTTTCCTGTGGTCATGTATGGATGTGAGAGTTGGACTGTGAAGAAGGCTGAGCGCCGAAGAATTGATGCTTTTTTTTTTTTTTTCGAAATTACAACACTTTATTGCAGCATCGGCAAAGGTCAGATTTCTGAAGCTGGTGAAGATCGGGCAGCATTTCCATGTGAAATGTTACAACTTTACAGTTTTGTTTCTTATTTAATTCTACATGCAGAAACTAAAATATGGTGAAAGAAAAAATGCAAAACAGCTAGAAAAAAAGATGTAATCAAGTTGTAGCTTACAGATGTGCTTGCTCTTCAACTAAATTCACTATGCCTACTGGAAAGCAAACGAAAGACAACTATCCTAATAAATTAACAGATTGGCCAGAAACAGACTAAGAACTCTCATTTCTATGTAGTGGGGGGAAAACAAAACAAAACAAAAACAAAAGCAAAATAAAAGCTCTACTGTTTCCATACTTTGTTTAGAGACAGAGGCTGTAAACCCATGAAGGTCAACAAAATCTCCGGATCCCCTTCTCGCTGTCCTTCGTCCATCTTCTGTGGTGTCTGCCTGGCACGCTGTTTGTTTTCAATGATACTTACAATGGGCTCGACCATCCCTGTTCTGAGGCTGGTGTCAGACTCCCCTAAGCCATCTGGGTGCATGCTGTGTGTACTAATCGTCCTCACATTTTCCCTTTACCCTAATAGGCAATGTTGTATTACTGACTCTGATGGATAAAATGAACTTGAGTTTAAACTTGATTTGAGTTTCAGTGTCTCTGAATTGAACATCCTATGTTGAAAGAAGATACATTTGGGGGCTCCAGAACTACAGTAGAAAAGTATAGAGCAAGCAGTAAAATCTTCTAGTGAAAACTTACATGCAGGACAGCAAAATGATGAAAGATATCCAGGTACCAGATAATCCACCAGGAAGGCTTTTGTTTAGGAATCTCTTTCATGAGGAACAAGGGATGGGGGAGAAAAATCAGTTTTATCCATCAGAGTCAGAATTGATGCTTTTGAAGTGTGGTGTTGGAGAAGACTCTTGAGAGTCCCTTGGACTGCAAGGAGATCCAACCAGTCCATTCTGAAGGAGATCAGCCCTGGGATTTCTTTGGAAGGAATGATGCTAAAGCTGAAACTCCAGTACTTTGGCCACCTCATGCGAAGAGTTGACTCATTGGAAAAGACTCTGATGCTGGGAGGGATTGGGGGCAGGAGGAGAAGGGGACGACAGAGGATGAGATGGCTGGATGGCATCACTGACTCGATGGACGTGAGTCTGAGTGAACTCCGGGAGTTGGTGATGGACAGGGAGGCCTGGCGTGCTGCGATTCATGGGGTCGCAAAGAGTCAGACACGACTGAGCGACTGATCTGATCTGATACAATAGGCTCTTGCTGGTTATCCATTTTAAACATAGAAGTGTATTTATGTCCATCTCAAATTCCCTAACTATCCCTCCCCGCTGGCAACCCTAAGTTTGTTCTCTACGTCTGTGAGTCTCTTTCTGTTTTGTAAGCATGTTCATCTGTATCTTTTTTTTTAAGATTCCACATAGAAGAGATGTCATACACCATTTCTCCTTCTCTGTCTGACTTACTTCACTAGGGGAAGACATAGGCAGAACACTCTTGGACATAAATCAATCGATATCTTTTTCCATCCATTTCCCAGAATAATAGAAATAAAAACAAAAATAAACAAATGAAACCTACTTAAATTCAAACCTTTTGTTTATTGTTTAAAGGAAACAATAAACAATACAAAAAGACAAACCACAGATTGGGAGAAAATATTTGCAAGTGATCTGACCAACAAAGGATTAGACTCCAAAATTTACAAACAGCTCATGATGCTTAACAGCATCAAAACAAGCAACCCAATCAGCAAATGGGCATAAGATCTAAATAGATATTTCTCTAAAGACATATAGATGGCCAAGAGGCACATGAAAAGAATTTCAACATTACTTATTATTAGGGAAATGCAAATCAAAACTGTAATTGGGTATCACCTCACACAAGCCAGGATGGCTATCAGCAAAAAATCCACAAACAATAAATGCTGGAGAGGGTGTGGAGAGAGGGGATCCCTCCAGCACTATTCAGTGGGAATGTAAATTGGTATAGCCACTATGGAGACTAGTATGGAGATTCCTTTAAAAACTAAAAATAGAGCTACCATATGACCCTGCAATCCCACCACTGGGCATATATCTGGAGAAAAACATGATCTACAAGGGTACATGCACCCCAATGTTCATTGCAGCACTATCTACGATAGCTAAGATATGGAAGCAACTTAAATGTCCATCGACAGAGGAATGGATAAAAAAGATGTGGTACCTAAATAGAATAGAATAAGAATGAAATAATGCCATTTGCAGCGACATGGATGGACCTAGAGATTCTCATACTGAGGACTACTAATTTAGAGGAGTTTATCACAGTCATTTTCAACAGTCAAGTAAAAGAGAGAATTCATTGCATTTCTAATTGAAGTATGTATCTGTACATTGTGAATGATGCTGCCAAATTCCCTGAGCAGTTTGTTCTTTAATAAAATATGCATTTTACTTTGGTGTTCTATTTTTGAGAAACACTCTTACATACAGATATTTAAAAAAAAAACAAAACTCTAACCTTGTGATTCTATAGAGTAGATCTTAAAAGCTGAAGTCAGTGATACTCCCCCAGAAGCTGAAGGAACTCCTCTTCAGAGGCAGGAAGAGAGCCTATTATGGCATTTGCTTCAGTCCTCTTTCTGTGGCACAGAAACAACTGAAAGTAATACAGTGGTCATCGTCCTCACTCCTGCCTTCCATACGTGTTTCACTGGCTTAGTCTGCACAGCTGTTTCTCCAAGTGTGGTACCCAGGCAGTCGACATCAACATCACCTTAAGTTCCTGAATAAAAGAAAGATACCTGTACTTTACAAGCAGAAGATTGGGGGGCAGCCTTGGGAATCTGAACTTTAACAAGATCTCCAGGTGATTCTCGTGCTTACTAAAATCTGAGATCCATGGAATAAGAGTGAGAGGCTTGATTCACATCTATCATAGAAGCTGCTCTACTGCTCATGGAAACTGACATCTGTGAGTAACTGGGATTGCTGTGTTTCTCTGCAGAGTGAACTTTTTTCTCGGTGTCTTCACTTACTTTCTTACTAAAATAGCCTACATCTAGCAAAACTGTTTGAACATGGCAAACAATCCAGGTTAACAAGATGGTTGAATGCTCCTGGAATCTTCTCCCATAACGTTTTGACTTAGGCAGGTGGGCTCCTACCAAGGAAATCTTGCTGTTCAGGCTAAACGCCAGCACTATCGTTAGATTTATTCCTCTTAATGGACTTTCTGGTAGTGGATAACGGTGACAGAACACCTGTGCTTGCTATAGAGGAGGCAGCACATTTTTCTTGGCTAGGCAGTTTGCTTTAACTATCTACACCTTAGTTACTTTCCTATTTCAAGTGCTAAATTTGACATCTCCTTTAAACTTCATAAACATTTTAGTGAATATGCTACTGCTGCTAAGTCACTTCAGTCTTGTCCGACTCTGTGCGACCCCATAGACGGCCTCCTACCAGGCTCCCCCATCCCTGGGATTCTCCAGACAAGAACACTGGAGTGGGGTGCCATTGCCTTCTCCGTTTAGTGAATATACAGCTCCGTTATTGTATAGCAGAACTAATTGTATTGTATACCAGAACTAATGGTGGCGTAAAATGTAAAAGGCCACTCTGAGGTCCCTCTTGTTTCCCTACTCTTACCATATGTAGTATGTAGTACTTGACCTTTAAAGAGAGCATGTTCTGGTTGTCTGGAATGGTATACTAAGTGAAGAAACATTGTAAGGTATAATGTGCTAGATAGATATAATGCAACATTATTAACATCATTGTCAAGAGAAGTGGTATCAAATAAAGTTCTCTTGTTTAGATTTGTTTAAATAGCTAGAGCAAGGCACTTTTCAAAAAATTTTTTCTTAAATCCAGATTCCATAGTTTTGAAATATTGTATGCTGATGTGATTTCCTGTTTTAAAATTTTCTAAGATCTCTTCATACAGAAACTCTGTCATCTCTATTTCCATTGCTGCTTACATACATATATATATGTATAGTGAGAGAGAGAGAAGCAGACAGAGAAAGAATAGATAAGGTGAGGAAGGAACAAAAAAAGGGAGAGGAGGAGAGATGGAATAGGCAAGTGTTTGAGAGAGCATCCTGTCAATTACTGTGGCTGTGATTCCCTGATCCTGAGCAAAGAAGGACCTTATCTGGTATTCAGAGGAACTAAATTATCAAGTAAGTAACTAACTAAATAAATCACAAAAATCATAACTAGTTTTTGCAGTCAAAGTTGATTTAATATCCACTTGGCCCTCAGTTAGTTTCATGAATTATTCATGTATTCCTTTGGGTACTACCTCTAGTTGATCAAGTTATATGGCATTGCTGATATGAACACTATTATGCTTGGCTTGTAAAAGCCAGTAAATTGAATGCAGTTTATGAGAGGAATGCTAAAGGTGGCTGTGATAAATCTAAAAAGTTATTTCAGTTCATTTTAAAAGCCTCTGAAATATAAATAACTCTAGTGTGAATGGTAGGGCACTTATCCTATCTGGTTTCTTTGTTTGTTAATGACTGTGAAAGTTCAGTCTCACCTGCAGAGTCATAAAAGTTTATAAATAATAACAATACATGAACAGCCTCTCTGCCAATATGAAAATTCCTTGACCATGTCTTATTTTATTGATCCTACCCTCTAAATGTTCTATTAGAGGAAAAATTTGGATTATGGACATTTAACAAGATTTGAGGAGAAATCAATATTAATATATTTACCAGCTGAGTTTAATTTTTACAAGGGAAAATCTGCATTAAAAAGGCTAAAGCTTGGCTTTATTTGTATGCACTGAGGAACAGTTGAAAAGGAAGGGTGTTCTGAAGTTTGGTGAACTCGATAGATCACTGGAGGGAGCTCTAACTTCACGACAAAACCAGAACTGTTTTTCTATTCTTAAATTTCATGTACAGCCACCACCCGCCCCCACCCCCCCCAAATCAATAATAAATATGAAAAGTGCCAGAAAAGAAAAATGTGTCTGGGGGGGCATCGCACGTCACATTTGCTTGCAAATAAAGATAAAACCACTATTGAGAACTGGCAATACTTAAGTCAAAAACACAAGACCGTATGTAGTGAGAGTTGCGTGTACACTTTGTATGAAAAATACTTTGAACAATATGATTTAAAACTGTCCCCACCACCCCATTTCACCCTCACTATAATAGTGTAAATCCACAGTGATACCACTGTCAAAGCCAGCCATGCAAAATCTGGCTTTGGTGTTCACAGAATCCAGACAACAAGCTCTTGAGCACTTTATATGGGAGGAGACTTTGTGAAAGTGTAGTTGACGTCTGGGGCCCATTGTTAGATTCAACACAACCGTGCCTGTGTTGGACCAGCTTTCTGAAGGACATTTGCATTCATTTTTCAGAGGTGAAATGGTGTGCTTGACAGCCCTCTGGATAGGGAACCAGAGTACCTAGATTTTCATCACTGCTGAACTCCTAACTGTACGTGAGCCTGGAGGCTTTGTCATCTTCATATTCCTGTTGACACAGAAATATGAAAAGGTTGAACTACATGATTTCTAAAGTCCCTTCTAATTTTTAAGCTATGATCATCAAGCTAAAATTGTTTATTTGCTTTTTCAGTGCAAACTGACTTTGATTATGGTATATGTTAACAGAGAGTGATATTTAGAGTTTTGTTCTGTCATCTAGAATCCCCCTAAATTCTTTGTCTATCTTAGAAAGCTGCAGAACATCTTCCGAGAGTTTTCCTCTCCCTTCCTGCTTATATACCCTTTCTTCTCCCATTGCTTACCTGGTCCCTTTATAACTTGGCTCAAGCTAAGAAGCAAATCTGTAATAGTATTCTGAAAAATGACTTTTTTCATATCTTCAGTATCAGACCCAACCTGGTAGGAATTCTGAGGACCTAAGCAGGGTCTTCTGGCAAGGACTTGTTTAATGAAGGTGTTACCTTGAGCCAGGTACATAATTTGCAAGACCCAATGCAGAATGAAAATGCAAGGTCCCTGCTCAAAAATTATTAAGAATTTCAGATGGTGATAGCAGAGCATTAAGCCAAGCCCAGGACACTTCTGAACATGGGCCATGTGTGTTTACACAGGAAGCCATTCATGCCTGGAGTGGTGAAACCCTGGGGTCAATCTCATAGATCCTTAGACTGGGTTTGACTCCAAAACTATTATCTATGGGGAAAAAAAATTCACTACAAATAAGATACAGTAAAAACCAAGCCACTTCTGCCAACTTATTTTTTTAAAGGTGAGAAATTGTTTCAACAAAGAAGCCGTGATTATGTTTGGGCCAAATCCTTAGAAGGATGATTAGTTAAATAGTTTTGGAAAAAAGCACTGTAGCAAGGGGAAGTGTTGAAATCATATGATAATTTTGTTTATACCAATTAAAAATTTCAGTCTGAGAAGATGTAATGGTTTCTTCCAAGTAGTTTCAAGAAACTGGAAAGCCAGCTGGAAATGTAAACAGTGGCACAAAGACCGACAAGAAATTTCCTGGAAGGGCTGCCAAAGTGTAGGAGAAAGCTGCTTTCAAAAGACTGGAAGTATTAGTTTACCTCTGCTACCCGAAGTCTTAAAGTATGTAATAATTCAACTGTATAATTTATTTGTATTTTTCCCTAACATTTTGGTTTTGTCTGATTCTATTATTCTAATTGGAAGAAAATTATCTTGGTAATACATGCACTATATCGTAAACTTTGATGGGATATTTGTGGTTTCAAAACAATTTTGAGGCTTTTTTTCCCCCTTCAACAATAGCCATTATTCATCATTGATTAACTTTATGACAATGTTCTTTGGCATTTATTTTTATTTGTGCTCAAAGGTCCAAGTAAATCATGTTAATATTTTAGGTAGCATCTTGTGATTTGCATTGGCTGAGATCTGGAACAAGATAATTCACAGCTGTGAATTTGTTTTCTCCTTTACATGGCACAACTTGCTGGCATCCTGACTGCTTCAGAGAGGTACCATCATCTTTGTGATGGAGTTTTAGAAGGCTTTCCTCCAGTCAGCTATGAGCGATAAGTTTGCATGAATGTTTCTGCTGCCCTCTCTCTCTCTTCCCCAGGTGCTGAGTCTCCTACTCCTACCTTCATCTGTGGACAGAAACTTATACTTTTGGACTTCCAAGTTTTCTTTCTCCTGCAATAGCCCTCTTTCTCTCTTGGATTAAAAACTAGCCAATCTACTGAACTAAGTATTGTTAGTTTGTCTACTAGTCAATGACTATACACTCAGGTACCCCTTTAAGTACTACAACTGCTTCTCCTTTGAGCCTGCTGCTGTCTGAAAATTTAAGCCATGTGCGAGTCTGAAATGTAGAATTATGTCATGGGGAAGGCCAGGAGGAGAGTTGACTTGGGTAAGGAGTGATGTATTGTGACCTTAAAATATTGAAGTTGCTTAATTTCTAAGGTAAGTGAGTAAGTGAAGTCGCTCAGTCGTGTCCGATTCTTTGCGATCCCATGGACTGTAGCCCACCAGGCTCCTCCATCCATGGAATTTTCTAGGCAAGAGTACTGGAGTGGGTTGCCATTTCCTTCTCCAGGGGATCTTTCCAACCCGGGGATTGAACCCGGGTCTTCCGCATTGCGGGCAGATGCTTTACCATCTGAGCCACCAGGGTAAAGGCAATCTTATTTTTTTAGATATTATATCTCATCCCTTTGAGAGTAATTGTGTTAGTTAACCAAAGATAATTTAGAGAAGCTAAAATTTGGGAACCAGAAGATGGGCTTTAATTATGACCTTTGCACTCAATTTACAATGAAAGTAGATTGAACTTAAATTTCCCAGTACCATAACCTTCAGGGCTAATGCTTTAGCATAAACTTAAAAGGAAACTGTTCCATGCTGAAATCCATTAATCATTTCTTTAGCAAACTCCCTTAAGTAGGGTCCCTTTAGGCTCCATTTCCTGATTCTGCTGTAGTTTATGGTGTTAAGACTAGATCCCAAAGAACACTGTGGAATGCAGTCTGAAAAAGCACTTTTTAATCTACACTATTAAAAGAAAAAATTACTGGAGGAAAAAACAAGGTAATTATAACTTAACATAATAATGTAGAGAATATAGCCTACAATGAAGTAATTTCAGTTATCGTCATTATTAGCACAGTTTTTAGAAGTCATTAATTGCTGAATTTCTAAATGTTTTGTTTGTTATGATAAAAAATATTTTTATTCATGCAAAGGATGGCATCAAATCAGTGTTCTGCAGATGATGAGGAATTATTTTTCTCATGATCACAAGATCTTCCCTTAGGTATGCTATAGAGAGATATTTCATTTACCGCTAAAATCTACCCAATTGCCTAAGGAAACAAAGGACATTTCTGCCCAGGGATTTGGCTTATATTTTTAATTTGGAATTATTTCATTTACTTATTATTTTATTTTCTGGTGGGCATACCTCGTGGCATGCAGAATCTTCCTGGACGAGGAACTGAACTCATGCCCCCTGCAGTGGAAGCAAAGAATTTTAACTGCTGGACCACCAGTTCAGTTCAGTTCAGTTCAGTCGCTCAGTCATGTCCGACTCTTTGGGACCCCATGAATTGCAGCGCACCAGGCCTCCCTGTCCATCACCAACTCCCAGAGTTCACCCAGACTCACGTCCATCAAGTCAGTGATGCCATCCAGCCATCTCATCCTCTGTCGTCCCCTTCTCCTCCTGCCCCCAATCCCTCCCAGCATCAGAGTCTTTTCCAATGAGTCAAGTCTTCGCATGAGGTAGCCCAAGTACTGGAGTTTCAGCTTCAGCATCATTCCTTCCAAAGAAATCCCAGGGCTGATCTCCTTCAGAATGGACTGGTTGGATGTCCTTTCAGTCCAAGGGACTCTCAAGAGTCTTCTCCAACACCACAGTTCAAAAGCATCAATTCTTCGGCGCTCAGCCTTCTTCACAGTCCAACTCTCACATCCATACATGACCACTGGAAAAACCATAGCCTTGACTAGATGAACCTTTGTTGGCAAAGTAATGTCCCTGCTTTTGAATATGGTATCTAGGTTGGTCATAACTTTCCTTCCAAGGAGTAAGCGTCTTTTAATTTCATGGCTGCAGTCACCATCTGCAGTGATTTTGGAGCCCCCAAAAATAAAGTCTGACACTGTTTCCACTGTTTCCCCATCTATTTCCCATGAAGTGATGGGACCAGATGCCATGATCTTCATTTCCTGAATGTTGAGCTTTAAGCCAAAGAGGTCCAAATTTGGAATACATTTTTTTAAAGATTTATTTATTTGTTTATTTCTATTTTTGGCTGCTCTAGGTCTTTGTTGCTGTATGTGGCTTTCTCTAGTTGCAGCAAGTAGGGGATACTGTTTGTTTCAGAGCCCAGGCTCTAGGGTGCACAGCCTTCAGTGGTTGCAGTACATGGGCTCAGTAGTTTTGGCTGCCAGCCTCTAAAGTACCGGCTCAGTAGTTGTGGTGCAGGGGCTTAGTTGCTCTGCAGCAGGTGGGATCTTTCAGGATCAGGGATGGGACCCATGTTCCCTGCGTTGGCAAGCAGATTCTTAACCACCAGGGAAATCCCTGGAATAATTTTAGACTTACAGAAAATTTGCAAAGCTATATAGCATAGCCAATTTCTGAATACCCTTCACCCAGCTTCCCCTCGGAGAAGGCAATGGCACCCCACTCCAGCACTCTTGCCTGGAAACTCCCATGGATGGAGGAGCCTGGTAGGCTGCAGCCCATGGGGTCTCGAAGAGTCGGACACGACTGAGTGACTTCACTTTCACTTTTCACTTTCATGCATTGGAGAAGGAAATGGTAACCCACTCCAGTTTCTTGCCTGGAGAATCCCAGGGATGGAGCCTGGTGGGCTGCCATCTATGGGGTTGCACAGAGTTGGACACGACTGAAGCGACTTAGCAGCAGCAGCAGCAGCAGCAGCTTCCCCTAATGTTAACATATTACATAAACATAGTACAATGATCAAAACTAGGAAATTAATACTGGAAAATCTTATTAGCTAAATTATAGATGGTATTTGAATCCCAACAATTTCCCTATTCATTTCCTTTTTTTTTTTGCCACAGAATCCAATTGGGAATCTCACATTGCATTCAGTTGTCAAATCTACTTAGTCTTTCCAGATGTGTAAAACTTTGCTCAGCCTTTCCTTGTCTTTCTTGATCAGTCATAGTTCAAACAGGGTTTATTCAGAAGTTATTTATTTGAGTTGAGTAACAATGAAATAAAAGAAAAATCCCTGACATTTGTGAACATTAAGAAGAAGATGATATATTTTCTAAGAAACCGTTCAAATTATTAGAGTATGCTTTGCTAATTTTAAATGTATGCATTTAAAATTATGAATTAAAATCTAGATGATTTAAATATTTTAAAAATATTAATGAAAGAAAAAATGTTGTCTACACATTACTGGTTTGTTTTGCTTTGTAATGACCTGTCTTGAGCAGTTCAAATCTAAAATAAAACTCCTTTAGGAGTGGTTTTTGGATTTACAATTTAGAAGAATTTTTGCAGAAAAGGAATTAGTATATTGTTTTATGGCCTCAGAAGCTTAAATTAGAAAGAAATTCTATTAATTGTATGGTATATATCTGACAATTTTACTACTTTAAATAGTTTAAAATAAATTTCAGAGTAGTGTAGTCAAATTCTGAATGTAAATACTTGTATATATTCTATGTTCCTAACTTAAGTTACAGAAAGCATTATTTATAAGTATAATTATATATATACATGTATATACATATACTGTCTGTATATGAATGCTTGTTTGTATAATTCTCTGCAGCATTGTGGAATGCTTTTTTCAGAGCACATGAAAAAACATACATGTTCTTCAATAAGAGCCACTTCATGTAACCTAAATGCACTATTTCATCACCTTGGATAATGAGCAGAAGTCACAATTCTTTTTAAAATAAAAGTTAATATGGCTGCCCTCCCACCTTACCACTCAAACTTATGTCTTCTCTCTGACCCAAGGACAGCTCTCAGAGCATTCAGAATCCCAAGGGGGCTCACCCATAGTTCAGCCCCAGTGTGTCCTCACTCTCACTGGTCCAGAGTCTAGGTGTGGCCCCTTTAATCAGAAGCGTGCCCAGGTATAATCTTAGGCCAATGCTTGGGGTTGTATCACCTCACTGTCAAGCTGGGGAGTCTCTATGTCACTCCTGAAAGGCGCAGCATTCACGGCCACCAGAGCAGTTTCTCTGTTCCTAAGGCGTCATCTGAAGTACCACGTCTGGTTCCCAGGACCTTGCAGAAGGAGAACCCAAGGACAAACCACGGCCACAGTGTGCCACCTTTATGTCGGGCGGTTTCCTGATGTCTGCTGACATCTCCGTCTACTTAGTGTTCGCTGACAGTAGCATTGTTTTTCGAGGTCTGTGTTTGCATGTGTGGAGGGGGTTGCTGAGCTGGAGAGAGGAAAGCCTTCTCTTACCGTGTTATGTTTACTGTGCTCACCCTCACTGGTATTCAGCTGAGTGTCTGGCACTGTTACCTGCTCGTTCTTATACTCAGAAGAAGGGCATAACAAGGCTAGACGTGTTACAAGGAGCGTCAGAGTCAACCATGGGGCCCATGAATTACAGAAACATGGTCTATTCAGTAGGAAAAATATCCAGGTTTGTCAGTCATGTGCATCTTTTTAAAAGTAATATTTATATATATATATATATTTGAAGTATAGTTGATTTTCAATGTTGGTTAGTTTCAGGTGTACAGCAAAGCATATACATATATATATATATATATATTCTTTTCCCAGATTATTTTCCATTATAGTTTATTATTAGCTATCAAATGTAGCTTGTGATATTCTGTCCTTGATATTTGTCTATTTTATATATAGTAGCATGCAAACTCCTAATTTATCCTTCCTTCCCCTTTCCCCTTTGGTACCCATAAGTTTGTTTTCTATATCTGTGCATCTATTTCTGGTTGTAAAAAGTTCATTTGTATCATTTTTAGATATATGCATTCCACCTGTAAGTGATATCGTGTATTTGTCTTTCTCTGTCTGACTTACTTCACTTAGTCCCTAGGTCCATCCATGTTGCTGCAAATGGCATTATTTCATTTTTTTCATAGCTGAGTAATATTCCATTGTATATATGTACCACATCTTCTTTATCTATTCATCTGTTGATGGACATTTAGGTTGCTTCCATGTCCTGGTTTTTGTAAATTGTGCTGCTATGAACATTGGGATGCATGTATCTTTTCAAATTAGAGTTTTCAGACATGTTCATCCTTCTAATGATAAATTTTAAGGTCTTTGGGTCTCTTTTTCTTCTCTGAAGGGGAGGAGCTTAGCATATATTGGTTTCAGACCTTAAAACATGTCTATATGACAGCATCTGCCATCTAAGGAACTTACACACACACACAAACAAACACATACAAGTACAGAGAGCTGGAGTGATACTATAAATAACGTTGGTTACTTGATTGTGAGCAGGTTGTGCTGACCACAACCCAGTATGTGAGAGTTCATTTGAAACAAAAGTGTCCTGCAGCCAATTATAGGGAAGGAGCAAATCTTGAAACAGGGATTAGTTCTTCAAGTCACCACTGTTCAGTCAGTGATCTAGATTTTTTTACGTAGGAAGAGCCAAGGAAAATAGTCTCATTGGAATGGGGGGAGGAGGGAAGGGAGGCAAGATCTCTTGAAGGTGCATTTACAGAGCATCCTCCTCCTCCACCTCCTTCTTTGGTTCTTAAAGAGAATAGATACTGGAAATGTATATCTTGGGAATAGATACTGAAGAAATAGAATATATGGCAGCAGAAACATCCTGTCCCTCAAGGGACCTCTTGGTAATCCCAAACCATAATGCAATCTCTCTGCTTACTTTACACATGGAAGTAATTGTTGAATTTCTCTGCAGCTTGAAAGCTTTTTGCAATTAAGTATGAAATTTTATTGGAGTAGAAACAAAACTAGGATGTAAGCTTCAGGAGGGCAAAAATTTTGTTTTTGTTCTTTGCTGTATTTCAAATTCTTGAAATAGTGTATGATCCATAGGAAACTGAATATTTGTTCTTGAATTAACTTGTATATTTAACAATAAATTTGTTAAATTAGTCAAATGCATTTTCTAATTCATTATTGAACATTTTTACAATAAACTATTTTGCAGTCATTAGGATAGTTTATACCATTATTGTATTGTCATAGAAAAATATTTATGCTATAGTGAAAGACAAGTAAATGTCTTATTTGTTTAAGACACTTATGTATATTTATGTGTCATAAATATGTGTATATATTTGTAAATTACTTTTGAAAATATCTATTACTTAAAAATTATATATGTGCATATATACGCAAAAGCCATAGGCTTGAATATAAATAAAATATTTTTAGGTGATAGAATTCTGATTAGTTGAATGTAGCTAGTGGAATTCAAATGGAATCAATCGTGGTGATTTAAAAAAATAATGGTAGTTGGAAAAAAGAACAATGGTTGAATGTCAAAGATCAGTATTAATTGTATTAGTATTTTGTTGTTGTTTAGTTGCTAAGTCATGTCCGACCCTTGTAACACCATGGACTGTAGCCTGCCAGTCTCCTCTGTCCACAGGATTTTCCAGGTAAGAATACTGGAGTGGGTTGCCATTTTCTTCTCCCAACCAGAGGACTCTTCCCTACCCAGGGATCAAACTCACATCTCCTGCTTGGCAGGCAGATTCTTCACAGCTGAGCCACCAGGGAAGCCCAGTTATTGAAACTGAACCATACTAGTTATAGAAGTATTGGAAATTATACCAGTAGTAGAAGTATTGGAAATTATGGTATTAAAAAATAAAAAAGCAAACACGCTCACTTCTGTATTTGAACAAGTTACAAAAAAATATACAAATGAACAAATGATATTGAAAGAATTATTGACTTTTTTCCCCCAAGCCAAGAAATTTCTACTTGGTAAAGATATGGCATTATCTTATAGATAGTGTGAAATCAGTCACGCTCTTCCTCTAATGGCTAAGATGAATAACAGTGGGGATTTTCAAGGTGCCCTGTGCATAAAGCAAATAGTACATGCTTTTTGGACTTACATATGTTTGTCTTAAACCCTATCTTGCTTATAGGTCATGGAATATGATATCAGCAGGATAGGCAGCTAATAAATGCTCATTGAGTGAACTCTTGATTGTCTGCGTTAAATGGGAAACAGATACTCAAAAGTAGTGGTAACTGGAACGACAGTAGCCGTGCTGTGGACCCAAAGTTTGTGTGGGGTATAGACAGATTCAAAAGTTCCTCACCGTTCCCTGGCTTTTGAAAACTGGTTCTTCTATAACTTTTACCTGTACCTAAATTTAAATTGCTTTGCCTTTCATTCATTTTGGTAATAAAAGCTTTGTTTTTTTTTCCCACCCCTGTAAGTTCAAGCTGTCAGTAGATGAAGTAAAACCCTAATTCTGTCTTGCCCTCCAGTGCCATCAGTAGTTACTAGAGTTTTATGTACAGAATGTATCTTCTCATCATTGTATTGAATTTTTAGAATTGCTTCCTCAGTGCAGTTGTAAGGCTTTGAAAAATTCTGTTTGTAGAGTCAGTGATTTGGTAACATATTTTGAGTGAAGTTGTGAAGAGTCTACGAATAAATAGAGCAGAAGAGAAGAAAAAGATATAGATTGCATCTAAGGATGTTAAAATGCAATTTTACCTTTTTCTCTGATAACAGGCTTCTGCCTTCAGTTTCTACATTTGAATGAGGTACATGGAAAACAGCTACTTAAGAAAAAGGTTCACTGTGATTGTTTTTTCTTTTTGTTCATTTCTTTTTTCCTTTAAAAAAATTTAATAAAGGCAATCTTTTCCAAAAGTTGATGTTGAAATAAATACTACACTTTCTTCTTATGGTGGTTTGAATCAGTGCTTCAGATGGATAAAAAAGAAATTTGCACTCCATCTTCTTGCATTTTTGCAGCTTCATTTGCATAAATGTGCAATTTATGTAGGGGGTGATGTACTGTATTGAGAAATTCAGAAACAGCTTCCAGGGCCATCTTGCAGGGAAGCTGTGCTGAACCTGATATTTAATTTAAATATTTCATTTCATTATCATAGATTGCAACATTGGTAGTAAACTCTCCCTCCTGTAGAATCAGCCCTAATCCAATCCATGAAAATTCAATTGCCCTGTCATTCTTAGTCTGTGACATTTTGTGACTAAAAGCAGGGAACTGCTAGCTTTGCAATGGAGCTTGCCTGAAAGAACACTTTTGACTTCTTCCCTAGATGAAGAATCTTCAACTTAGAAATTTAAGTAATAGAATTTGATTTAATTAACTAAAAATTGTGCTTATTAATGTCCTCCTGCTACATCAGCAGATGTAAATGCAAGTCAACGGGCATCTTTCATTTTCCACTAATCTTTTTAAAATTAGTCATTTTTGTTGAATCTGAAAGTGTGTTCAACCCTGTGACTCCATGGACTTAACCCACCAGGGTCCTCTGTCCATGGAATTCTCTAGGGAGGAATACTGGAGTGGGTAGCCATTCCCTTCTCCAGGAGATCTTTCTAGCCCAGGGATCAAACCCAGGTCTGCTCATTGCAGGTGAATTCCTCTTCACCATCTGAGCCACCAGGGAAGCCCTTTGTTAAGTTAGTTGCTGCAATTTGACTACTGATTTTGGCTCTCCATTGACATCATTGAAATCAGCAGCACATGCTGGTGATTAAAAACTAGGTTGTTACTCAGAAAAAACGTTCCTCTTTGTTAATAATGATTATGAAAAATTTCTTAATAAAAATATCATTTCTAGAGACTTCCCTGGTGGTTAAGGCTCTGCCTCCAGTGCAGGGAGCATGGGTTCCATCCCTGGTCAGGAATTAAAATCCTGCATGGGGCAGCAAAATATATATATACACTTTATATATGTATATATATATATATATATTATTTCTAGAAATACATGCATAGTTATTAGCTAGGGTTGTAGGCATTATTAGAATCATGAGGATGTCAAGACTGCAAAAATACATTATGATTTCCTTGAGGAGGTAAAAACCACTGTTCCAATTACTGTTTGTGATTAATGTATTAGGAGACTGTGGCTTTCTCCATGCTCATCCTCATTTTGGTATACCTATGGATATTATCAAGTGCTTTTTGGAAATAATATTTTAACCCCTAAGAGTAATTCTGATCCAAAGAGAATGATTTGAAGGTGATGAAGTCATTGTGTTTTTCAAACAAGGCTGACATTAACTTATTGATCTTTATGCCTAGTTGCTTATAGCTCAAAGACTGCATTAATGGCACATCAAATAGTCCATCAATGAAAGAAATGCATCCACACACATAAGAATATGCTTACATCCCTGCCACTCTTACATATAAATACAGTATATATGATATATATTTTGGGAGAAAAATAACTTTCTCTTGTCTAAGTTAACAAGCTAAATTGTATCTTTTAAGTTTAGAACTGGATAAGTTGTGTCATCACCTTCATCTTGGACCCTGCAATTTCCATAAACCTTTTCTCATCTGGGTTTGAATAGAGAACATATTGATGGATTTAATATTCAAGCCTGAAAAGATCCCAAGGGAACAACTGCAGTCAGAATAGACATGGAGCTAATGAGTGTGCTTAGCTTTCCTCCTTTGATGGATCAGGGCCTATTTGGTCACATGGAGGTTGTTAGCCATGGAAAGCAAATTCCCTCACTGTCTTTGTTGGGAATGGACTCTGACTGCATATTCATGACATTGAAATTCCAACGTGAGTTGCGTATCATCCCTTCCAAGTTTGGGCTTCCTTTCTGCTGACAGTGTTCATATTAAGTTTGGGAAGTATTTGCCATTTGCATTGTTTTAACTTCTGTTTTTTAATTACTTTTATTGCCACATAATCTTGATATTTATGGGCAACTTTTAAATGAGTTATAAACGGCTGGAATTATGAAGTAATAAAAATAAATGAAAACTGCTTCATATTTTAATTATTTTTAATTTGGCCTTAGCGATAAAAGAAGATAAGGATGTACCAAAGGGGTCAGAGCCTGGAAGGAGGTAACAGTTTCTGCCTTACAGTTCTGTTTTCTCCCAGGTGAAAAGTAGAATGCATCATAGAAGGCTCACGAGTCATGGACTGTGTTTGGTCGAGCAGGCTTACTGTACACAACATCCACACTCATGAACGATATTTTATTGAAAGTGGTTAAGAACAGATGAAGGCTACAGCCATATACATATGTATATAAAATTGTCCTCAAAAGTTGATATTAAGTTTCTAAAGGAACTCATGCTTTATCATGAAAAACAATATATGTACAAAAAATAAAATCCCAGAGCAATATTAGTGGTACTGTATTTACAATTGCTAATGGCTTGGTAAAAAAAAGTACAAAAGGAATTCAGAAACTGGACAGATAATTGTGATCTGGTGTTATTCAGAATATACTCTTGAGAAAGGTAAGGATTGCTCTGTATCTGAAAATATTTGTTAAGGGAAAGGAGAATAGAACACTTCAGCTGGATAATAAACTTGTAGATATAAAGACTTCAGTGTATCAAAGAATAATATGGAGGTTTTTAAAAATGCAAGTGAAGATGAACTTAATGCATAGCAAATTAGTGCTAATAAAAATAATACTGACAAACAGCCAGTATTTACTGAATGGTTGCTATGGCCCAAAGCATTGTGCTAACTACATTACATGGGTTATCTCTTGTAACCCATTTTTAAAGATAGACAGCAACATATTGAAAGACTTCATATTTACATTTGAGCCCCTTGGCAATAGGAACTAATGTAAATCTTAAAATGTTCAGTGATTTGATTTGGATGAGTGGATGTGAGATGGAAAAAAAAGACAAGAAGAACAGCTGACAGATTACTGTGAAGGTTTGAGTATTAATGAATTGTACCATTCTACATGAAAATAGTGGATTTATCCAGTGATGTGCTGGTAAATATTTAACAGTTGACTCTCTAGGGGGGAAAGCCCTGATTTGATAGTTTGCCCACTTTCCATGGTGTAAATACTTTCACAATGACTGAATTCAAGCTGCCAATTCAAGATTAACTGGCTCACCAGACTCCTGACAATCACAGTTGACTTTTGTCAGTCAGTATGAGCTGGCTCTGAACACCATCAAATTATTCTCATATATCTAGAGACTGAAGAACAAATGAGTCTTGGATGGTTTGGCTATGTGGAATAGAAGAGACTGTATCAAAAGTGGAATCCAGTTTTATAGCTTAAGGGAATGAGAGCCTAGGTGTCCCTGCCTTCTAGGAGGACAAGTCCAGCTGTACCTAAACTGGACAAGACTCACATAGAGACTTAACTGTAGTATCTCCTTTAGGAAAGTGTCTGACAGTTTTACTTGCTTGGAGGAGAAAGCTTTCTGTCCAAGATGACTAAGGAAAGCACATGATACTGGGGCAATGAGAGGAGGGTGTGGCACATGTTCTTTGGTCCAGTTCAAGGATTAAGTCTGAGTTATCAAAGTAGAGAGGCTAGAGACTGATTTGGGAGGATTCCTTTTCACTGAAGGATCCCATGAAACATGTTATCTGTTTCTCCTGGAGGAGGGGTATTTTATACAATAGGGTAAAGCAGCATTCTTTGCAGTTGTGCACATCCCTGTGGCACTGTGAGAGCTTCGGAGATATGGGACACTTTCCAGAGAGTCTGGGAAATGTTTAAGGGATTTGGAGAAACTCTTAATCAACATGAAGTCCTGTCTTTGCAGATGTGAATTGAAATTTGAATATTAACAAATCATGCATGTTCGTACCCAAAGGTTTCTGAAGACTGGGAAATTTGGACCAGGGACAAAGAAGTGGGGGATTTAAGATGGCAAAAGGTGAGCACAAACCTAATCATGCTATATATGAGATGATAGCTGAGAAAATTTGTCCTGTAATGCAAATGAAGCTCTAGAGGAAAGACCAGAAATAAGGAAGGGAAATGGGAACTGTCAACCAAAAGACGGGATTCAAATCAAGGAGAGTGGAGAAAGGAGACCAGATTGTTTCTGATGAAGCCCGTAAGAACATTCATAATCACAACATTTTAGGTGAAACCAATATATTTCAACCAGGCTACAATTCTGAGTGTGTTTGGTAGATAAATTTGTTTTCCCCAGCTGTGCCTTAGAAACAAATGTTTCTGTGCCCTGCTCATTAGTTTACAGATTTTCATGGGCTCCTAAATTCCTCCTGACATTTTTGGTAAGCAAAATTGAGCAACAAGCATGCCATTCCTGTACTAAATAGTCCATGTGACAAAATAGAATGAATGCTTCTGTCTTTCTACTGTCCAAAAACTTCACAATGCATTGTGTCCTGGCTTTTATTGTGTTTGAGCAGCAGGGATGATATAATTTCCTTGTTCCTTTCAAGGAATTACTTACTCCTTAGTATTTTTCTGCTTGCCCTGAGTAGAGCTCAGAACCAAAAATTTACATCTTTCTTTTCCTTCCCTCTTTCAGCAATTGTTACCAATACACAACTTTTCCTAAATGTCCCAATCCTGAACGATTACTGTAACTCTCCTTTCTTGCCAGCCAACTTCTCAATGTTTGATTAATGTGTTTGGCTTAAAATTTGTATTTCCCTTTCAGTCTTCTGCTAAAAGTATGATGTAAGACCACATACATACACACACATATACACCCGTAGAGTTACAGCTGAAGTGGTTAGACTTAAAGTTCCATGGACAGAGGAGCCTGGTGGGCTACAGTCCATGGGGGTCATGAAGTTTGACACAATTGAGCATGTCCAAGTGTTATTATATAAAGACCATGGAGAAAGCTAGTGGTTCAATTCCGTTCAGTTGCTCAGTCGTGTTCGACTGTTTGTGACCCCCATGAATTGCAGCACGCCAGGCCTCCCTGTCCATCACCAACTCCCGGAATTCACCCAAACTCATGTGCATCGAGTCAGTGATGCCATCCAGCCATCTCATCCTCTGTTGTCCCCTTCTCCTCCATGTTACTTAGACTATATTTATCAATCTTATCTCTGAAATTCATGGCTTCTGACCACTGAATTTATGCTTTACAGTTAAAAGTATTGAGAAGAATAAATAAAATTTCAACATGTACAGATTTGATAGCTAGATTCATTACATTTTCACCTTCACACTTGTTTCTTTCACATTTCATTTCTTTAGGTTTTAAGATTTTTGTTTCCATTTTTGTTGGACTTTATAATTTTTCAAAGGAAATACGTTTTCTTTATTTATTGATATGTCCTTCTAAAGATTTTAAATTTTGCTCAGCCTCCTACCATTATTCCAAATTGTGAGAATGATCTCAATTTTTGCTTTATGATTTAAAGGTTTGCTTCTTCCTTTTCCCATATCCTTACATTTTAATTTCATGATTTCCCCCATATTTATTTCTTTAAATTATATAGTTCATGCCCTTATTTCTAAACCTTATTTTCTATTTCCACCTTCTACCTTCCTTAGTTTGGCTTCAAATTCCTTATTTTCTCTGCTTCCATCTTTCCTACTCAACTGGTTTCTTTTGGGTATAAACATTCTCAGTTTTCTCCCATCTGCAGAAATATCCTTTCTCTCGAGACTGTCAACACTTTGCACATTAATCCATTTTTCTTTCTTTAAGCCAAACACCTTATGAGTAGTCTGGCTTCACTGTTACCATTTTTCCTACTTTCTCGAATTCCTTAAATTTTTACCATCTGGTTTTATGCTCTTATCACATTATATAAATAAGTTAAAATAAGGAAGCAAGAAAATATATAAACAAATGCTCTTTTGGAGATTATAATGAGCTCCGAATAACCAATCAATGCCATTTTTAGTCCTTGTTTCCTTTATCTCTAGAGTTGTAGGATTTGACACTATAAAATAATCCCAATTATCTGTGGAATCCTTTCCCCACTAGATTCTGCAAGTCAGTTCTAGCTTGGCTCCCTTTCTATTTCTCTGATCATGACTCAGACTTTGTCTTCCTGTCTCATATGTATTTTCAGTGGGATCAATCCTTTGGCTCTTTTTCTCTCTCTCATTTAGTTAAACAATACTTCATTTGGTGAATGAATGCTTAGGAGCACATGTTATCTATAAGAGTACTAGGGATGCCTTAGGGTACCTATGTGCTCCTATTTGAGGGCAATGAAAAGCTATCTTGTTTGAAGAAATCTTGAGAGACTTCTAGGGCCTTTCATTAGGTGTAAAATTTCTTTGCTGCTTTTGTCCGAGGAATTTATGACCCTTGTCAGGAAATGCAAAAAATATTCTCCAGTAGGCCTCATACATTGTCAGCTATGTCTTTAGTTGAAATAGAAAAAACAGATGGTCAGATTATCTGATAGAACACAGATACAGAGGTGTGAAATAAAAGACAGGTATGTATTAATGAGGTAAGGGAGAAAGATGAGAGAATATTGGGTAATAGGAGGTACTCCCTGAAAAGGCAAACCAGTGGTTTGTTCCCCTGGCTGGCCATGGAAAGACTTAATATAAAAAACACAAAATAAATATTATAAATAAATTCATTCAACTGAATAAGTATAGCATTTTGGAAACAAGAGTTCTTTGCAGAATATACTTTCCCACTACAGGTTTTATTTTTCCTTGTGAACACACTCATGGTTCTCAGTAAATGAATCTGATTCACAAGAGACCAGCTCCCTAGAGGTGCCTCATCTAATTAAGAATAATACTAAAAATCTCCATTAAAGCCTTTACTCTGGGAAAACCATTAGAAACAACTAGAGTGACAGAAGTTTTTCTTCCCAGTTCAAGTGTTTCCTTTTACTCTCATGCATGATTATAATTACTCTTTGATATCCTACTAGATATCTCTGGATGGACTATAAACTACTCTGTACTATAGATGATTTACTAGGCTAACACAAAAGATGATTTTTGCCTATCAGTGGAAAAAGATATAAATTTAGCCCCTGTTATTTCCAATGAATATAACCTGGAATTTCGTAGTCTTGGAAGACGTTTTTAAAAATACATATGTATTTTTTTAAAAATCAAAGAACTGTGATAACATAAACACTTTATTTTATAGTATTAATTGAAAACTACCAGCTTCAGAGTGTTTTCTTCATTTTAAACTTATCTTCTGTTCATATTGTTTCACCATAGAGCCACCAGTGGGGTTTTACTAAGTTAGAACTTCTCTGTTACGTGCGGTTCTTACTCTGATATTTATGTGGAGATTTTGAGACTGCATATCCCAGCATCTGCTTCTTTGACTATGTGCATATGAAATTTAATAGAACCTAGTCAATCCTTATCAAAGTGACAATTTTATCTTCTGCTTTCTATATTTAAGGAGAGTAATGCACTTGAAGAACATCAGTAAGTAAAAAGCGTTCTGAACAATCACAAGGATATTGATTATTTAAGGACTATTCATAAAAGTACTCCTAGAGAACAAATGTTTTAGCAGTGCCAGTAAAAACGGAGAAGGCAATGGCACCCCCCACCAGTACTCTTGCCTGGAAAATCCCATGGATGGAGGAGCCTGGTAGGCTGCAGTCCATGGGGTCACTAAGAGTTGGATACAACTGAGCGACTTCCCTTTCACTTTTCACTTTCATGCATTGGAGAAGGAAATGGCAACCCACTCCAGTGTTCTTGCCTGGAGAATCCCAGGGACGTGGGAGCCTGGTGGGCTGCCATCTATGGGGTCGCACAGAGTCGGACACGACTGAAGTGACTTAGCAGTTAGCAGCAGTAAAACCAGTAAG
Organism: Bos javanicus; assembly: GCF_032452875.1. Lineage (NCBI taxonomy): Eukaryota > Metazoa > Chordata > Mammalia > Artiodactyla > Bovidae > Bos > Bos javanicus. The sequence continues at coordinate 59,896,927 of NC_083871.1, read as the reverse complement.
GGTTAGTTTATAGATGATGCTATTTCTGGCATTTGTAGTTTTGTGATAACTATAACTTCTGTTGAGATACCTTTGCCATCACAGCACTTTCACCATGCCAACCACTTGGATGTCCAGAGCTTCCTAGTGTAAACTGGGTAGCCTCTGTGCTCCTAATTTTCTCACTTTCCTTCTATCCCAGATTTACTGTTTTTGTGAGAGTCTTTCTTTCTGTAGGAGATAGGTATGAATTCGTGGCACTTGTACGACAACTGTTATAAGGACATCATCACAGTTTCCAAATAACATTCATGGATTTGGCTTCAACCACTTAAAGGAGTTTCAGGTATTATCATAGGGTAGTAGGAGAGATCGGAGAAGGCAATGACAGCCCACTCCAGTACTCTTGCCTGGAAAATCCCATGGATGGAGGAGCCTGGTAGGCTGCAGTTCGTGGGATCACTAAGAGTCGGACACGACTGACGATTTCACTTTCACTTTTCACTTTCATGCATTGGAGAAGGAAATGGCAACCCACTCCAGTGTTCTTGCCTGGAGAATGCCAGGGACGGGGGAACCTGGTGGGCTGCCGTCTCTGGGGTCACACAGAGTTGGACACGACAGAAGCAACTTAGCAGCAGCACCAGCAGCAGTAGGAAAGTTGCTTTGGGCATGAGATCTTTCTTCTCACTATTGATTTCAAATTTCCAGATATTTAAAGACACTTAGACACTGATTTGAAGATATAAAATAATTTAATGCTTTTTGAAAACCTTTTATGTAAGTCATAAGAGACTATAGTGTGAGTTTTTATGTTAAACTTTATTGAGTTGTAATTGACATTCAATAAAAGGCACACTTTTAAAGTGAACAACTTGATAAGTTCTCACATATCTGTATACCCATAAAATCATCATCACTGTCAAGATAGTGAACTTATCCACTCCCCATTGTTTTCTCATGCTACTTTACAATAAAGAATATACAAAGAATATAATAAAGGGTATACACTACCCTATCATCTGTCCTACTCCCCACCCACAACCAAACAGTCACTGGTTTGAAAAACTAAAATGTTTTCAAAACAAACTATCCTTTGTGGTCAACACACTTAAAAAAACAATAATGAGAATCTCAACACAAGTGTACCATTTAAAATTGAATAATTTGTCCTCGTCAAATTGGTTAAATCTGGGTCTGCCATGCAACAGGAAGGAAATTCTAGAGCACCCCTGTGAATGGTATTGTGAATGGTGATTTCAACAGTTTAGTGGTAAAAAGAAATGAGAAGAAAAAAGAATTGCTGCTGACCCTAAAGCTTGCATCATGGTTTCTCCTGGTGTTTGCAACTCTAGCTATGCATTAGAATTGCTCAGGGAGCTTTAAAAATGTAGAAGCCTGGGTCCCATTTGAGCCTAGTTAAATTAGAATCTTTGGAAGGGGCCGAGTCTTCGGATTCATAAGTAGTATTTAAAACTTCCCAGATGACTCTGATATGCAGTAAGAGTTGAGAATCATTGCTGATGTTTTACTCATAATTGAGTGTTCTTTTTCAAGAAGTAGTTTCAGGTTTCATTTTCTTTAGAAGTTCACTCAGAATTGATCATTCTGTATGACTATTTTCTCTTAGGGGTTGTCTTGCTCTGGTCAAAAGTGTTTCCTCAAGAAAAAGTAAATGGCTGTTGCTTACAAATGATTGTGATTTATCTTCCTGCTTTAGGTCTTTGTTGTTCAGTTGCCCAGTCGTGTCTGACTCTTTGCGACCCCATGGACTGCAGCACACCAGGCCTCCCTGTCACTCACCATCTCCCAAAGTTTGCCCAAGTTCATGTCCATTGCATCGGTGATGCCATCCAGTCATCTCATCCTCTGATGCCCTATTCTCCTCCTGCCCTCAATCTTTCCCTACATCAGGGACTTTTCTAATGAGTTAGCTGTTCTCATCAGATGACCAAAATACTAGAGTTTCAGCTTCAGCATCAGTCCTTCCAACAAGTATTTAGGGTTAATTTCCCTTAAGATTGACTGGTTTGATCTCCTTGCTGTCCAAGGGACTCTCAGGAGTCTTCTCCAGCACCACAGTTCAAAGGCATCAATTCTTTGGTGCTCCGCCTTCCTCTGCATTATAATAAGCTACAAATTCGAATCAAATTCTACTGTGTTCTATGATCAGTTTTACCTTTCATTTACCATTTTATATTTCAATATGCATGAGGGACCACAGAAAAATCTGAAATGTTTAGGAATCAAGCTACTTCCCCTTCCCTCTTGGCTCTTCTCCCTCTTTTCAGTGTCTCTCACTTCTTAAAGTGGCTCATGGCTCTTCATTCTGTCCCATCTCTGGGTCTTTCCTCTCTGCTGTCATACTTATCCTGCTTCCTTCACACCAGGAGAAAAACCCCTACCCTTTTTCTTATTTTTAATGTCTACCGGTTGCTTGATATCTTTTCAAATGCATATATTTATGTCAATGGCTGCCAATATCTAAATATGGTATCTCAGGAAAGCGACTATTATATTAATTTCAGCCTTTCGCTGATGATGCCAGGACCTAAAGAACTAACTTAATTTTTTAATCATACATTTTATTTATTTTTTATTGAAGTATAGTTGATTGATAATGTTGTATTAGTTTCTTGTGTACAGCAAAGTGATTCAGTTATACATATCATATATATATCTTTTATATCACATATATATCATATATATATATAATATATATATATCTTCTTCAGATTCGTTTCCATTATAGTTTACTACAAAATACTGAATATAGTACCCTGTGCTATGCAGTAGGACCTTTTGTTTATCTATTTTATATATGGTAGTTTGTGTCTGCTAAAGCTGAAACTCCAATACTTTGGCCACCTGATGCAAAGAGCCAAATCATTGGAAAAGACCCTGATACTGGAAAAGATTGAAGGCAGGAGGAGAAGGGAATGGCAGAAAATGAAACGGTTGGATGGCATCACTGACTCGATGGACATGAGTTTGATCAGGTTCTGGGAGATGGTGAAGGATAAGGATGCCTGGCATGCTGCAGTCCATGGGGTTGCAAAGAATCGGACATGACTTAGTGGCTGAACAACAAATATCTGCTAATCCCAAACTCCTAATTTATCCCTTCCTCCCCCACCCCCACTTTCCACTTTGGGAACGATAAATTTGTTTTCCAGACCTAACTGTATAGTGGGAACTTCCTATGTTGTGCTTCAGGCTGGTGGGCGTAAAATTTGAGGATAGGTGTGCCAGCCTGTGGCTTCCATATCATACCATGGACCAGACTTACCTTGTACCTCTACAAACAAACAAACAAACAAAATATCCTACTCTGTTGATATCATCACCTTCCCAGGATGTTAAGGGACATTGGTGTGCCTGTCTCTGAGGAAAAGAAAGATCTGAGTGATACTGAAGCACTGATCCTTCACTATGAATTAATGATACAATGTCATTTTTTCAAAGTACTTCTGTGACTGAGGTGCAACAGGAAAACATCTCTGCTCAATAAGCCTTGAATACAAACTTCCATTTGTGAGGCTAGTGAGTGTTTCGGCAGATTGGGCTCTAAATTAAAGATGTAGAAATTGATTTTTCTCAAAGGATTTTAGAATTTTGTGGGTTTTTTCCCTCTTGTCTCTGTTTAGCTTCAGATATTTCTTAGATGTAGTTTGTAGAAAAAAGGCATCTCACTAATGTATATCATTCATGATAGATTATATCAGAAGGATTTTTATTGTCCATATTACATCCTCACTTCTAGAAGTCAAAACTGCATTTAAAGTAATCCAGCGAACGGCAACTGCAATATTATATGTTTATGAATCACAAGCTAGTCTTTTATATTTGCCTTGTTTCTTTCAGGAGAATTTTATTAGCACATATAAAAGTAGCTAAGAGGTAAAACACTCTTCTTTTGTTTATATGTAACTTGGGAAACATTTTTACTGCTGACCATAAATTGAAAAACAGTGGTAACCATGATTAAATCAGTTCAACATGGAAATGTTTTTTGGGCACTTGTGACATACATAGCACTCTGGTAGAGATGTGGATATACATTATACCTAATTGGTATGATTAAGTTAAAATGTTTTAGGGGAAAATGTGGATACAGTTATGATTGGAATAAACCTTTGTTATGATTTGTTGTTGTTGTTTAGTTGCTAAGTCATGTATGACTCTTTTGCAACCCCATGGACTGTAGCCCACCAGGCTCCTCTGTCCATAAGACTTCTCTGGCAAAAATACTGGAGAGGGCTGCCATTTCCTTCTCCAGGGTATTTTCCTGACCCAAGGATTGAAATGGGTCTCCTACCAGAGCCACCAGTAAAACTAATAATTTTTTGTGTATTTAACATCAGTAAGATTTCCACAAATTCAAGCACTTAAGGAAGCTTTCAAAATGCCTTTTTTGTCAATGGGAGTAAAAGGAATAAAACCAGAAAAAAGATGATATAAAAGTTAAGGCACCTAGGCGAGCTTACAGCTACCTAGTACTCTTAGGTAATTGATGAGCAATGGCTTTAAGTTTCTTGGGAGCTAAAGGCCTCACAATTTTTATTTTCTTGTGAAAGAAAAGACACAATTTATCTATGAGACAAAGATATTTTTATGACAGGGCACTAAAACAAGAGTGTATCTCAAAGTTCTCAGTAGAGTGAATATCATACTGGCTAATAAAATCAACCACAGTCTTATAAACAGCAGGAAAAGTAAGTCCACAAAAATGATTCTAGATTATGACCATCCATCTAAGGGACTAAGGGCACTGTTTACACTAAAGAAAGATTTATATCAGGAGTTGAGATCGTATTATACAGACATTTTTCAGTTAAAATTATATCATAAAATATTACACATATTTGAAATAAATTTAAACAAGTAAAATTATCCCTTTTCTTTTCTTCTCAACCCTCAGTTGTATATCATGTAAGTAATCTTTTTAACCCTATAGGTTTACATTTCTTGCAGTTAGCCTCAAAACACTAAATACTATTCTCATACAGCTATTTATTCATTCAATAATTTGGATAAAATCTAATATCTTCTCACTATGACAGAAGAGATTTACTATCCCCTCTCTTCCTCATCTCCCAATTTTATTTGTTAATTACTAATTTTTATTTCTGCTACATAATTAGAAAAACTAACACTCTAAAATTTGTGAATCACTAATACTGGACTCCTGTAACATATAATATTGTACAGCAACTATACTTCAATTAAAATAACACTAACCCTTGATTCTTTATATCAATATATATTGGAGTGTCTCTTGAATCTCAACATTACAAAGTGAGGAATCTGGAATTTCTACTCATCTGTCAAATTCTGCTATAAACTCCATTTCTATTGTTATGGCATTACTTACACATTGCCAACAAAATATTTTCTTAGGCCACTAAACCAGTGCTGCTGGAAGAGATTATTCCAAGTGTCATGATAAAATTCACTTTTTTCACACCATCCTGCTGCTGCTGCTGCTAAGTCGCTTCAGTTGTGTCCAATTCTGTGTGTCCCCATAGACGGCAGCCCAGGCTCCTCCATCCCTGGGATTCTCCAGACAAGAACACTGGAGTGGGTTGCCATTTCCTTCTCCAATAAATGAAAGTGAAAAGTGAAAGTGAAGTCGCTCAATCGTGTCTGACTCTTAGCGACCCCATGGACTGCAGCCCACCAGGCTCCTCCATCCATGGGATTTTCCAGGCAAGAGTACTGGGGTGGGGTGCCATTGCCTTCTCCGTTTTCACAGCATAGCAACTGCCAAATTATTCCATATTTTACATTTGTTCATTGTTGAACCATGAGTTTAATACACAGCTTTTTGCTTTCCTAATTGTCTTTTCTTTTCCTTTGTCAAATATCCCTTCATTTTACCATTAAGATCCTACGTAGTTTATGTAATCCCAATCATATCTGCTTTCTTCTTGAAGACAATCTTTGATCTCTCTGACTTTCTGTTCTAACAAAGAAAAACTGCTTTCTAAAACACTTGCTCCACTGTCACACTGAGACTTCTTTTTAATGTATTCTGTATAGTTATTTTGATTCCCAATACTTCCTTTTTCTTGGATCTCCTTCTCATTTTGTTGGCATTTTCCTTCTTTTTTTTTTTTTTGGAAATGAGCCTGGGAAATAATGTGTTGTCTTTTGCTTATCTATAAAGTCTTAATTTGCCTTCAAATTTGTTTCAGCTATGTATGAAAATCTAGGTTTAAATAATTTTGGCTCAAAATGTTGAAAGCTTTTCTTAATTGTCTCAATTGTCATCTCGTGTTCAGTGAGCTTTGCCAATTAATGACTGAATTCTGCAGTGCCAGCTTTTACTTTAGAGTTTCTTTAAATTGTACCATCTAGTATTTGACATACTGTTGAGAGGAAACACATCTGTAGAACTTTAGAATCAGATTTACATTTTCTCTTAAAGAAAAGGCCAAACAATAATTAACCTTTTCTGTTTTTCAGAAAGGAGTTTAAGTTATAATCAAGCAGTTTCCAAAAGTGTTTCCTGAGATCTCTTGGTCATGTGTCCCTTAATGTGGAAAATTCTCAATGTTTTTAAGAAATACAGTTATACACCCGAAGCAATTCAAATAGTTTAAAGCATTTCCTTCTTTGGACTTGATATTTTATCATGAGACGTTTGAGTTTGTTAATATTAGCTAATTCTGAAGCCAATTCTAAGAGTGACAAGAAAGGCCCTATAAGAATAAAATTCACCTAAACAAAAGTGTACGTGCCTGAATTAGTAAGTGAGCACCAAAAAAGCCAATTAATGTGTTTTATCCTTAAAATGTCCTATTCTTTGTTCTTTTACAGTAATGTTCTTTTACAGCAGTGTTTTCTTTCACTCTTTGAAAACTTCCCTAGCTAAAACTATTTCTTGACCCAGACTCTTTGTTAACTTCAGTTACTCAATTGGCCAACTCCTGCCTTTGAAATACAACTGCTAAAGCCACATCTTGGAGAAGGAAATGGCAGCCCATTCCATTATTCTTGCCTGGAAAATCCCATGGACAGAGGAGCCTGGTGGGCTACAGTCCATGGGGTCCCGACAAGTCGGACACGACTGACCACGCAGGCAAAGTCATGTGTAAGTTTAGCACTGAGTACTCCCGACTCTTCAGAGAACCAAAAGGAAACATGAGGCATTTCTAATGGCTTCTAAGCCATTAGAGGAGACCATCAAGTATCATAAAAATCTACAGTTCAGAAGCTAGCAGAAACTTTCAGTATTCTCTAGTCCCTTTTCTGAAGGAATTGAATCACAGCAAAGTTTGCAATGTCTTAAAGTTACAGGATTCATTAGATGGGACTACTGAATGTAGTTTTGCAGATATGCACAGCAAATTCTAGGAGGTGACTCTCACCTCTGTTCAGTTCAGTTCAGTTCAGTTGCTCAGTCGTGTCCGACTCTTTGCGACCCCACGAATGGCAGCACGCCAGGCCTCCCTGTCCATCACCAACTCCCGGAGTTCACTCAGACTCACATCCATCGAGTCAGTGATGTTATCCAGCCATCTCATCCTCTGTCGTCCCCTTCTCCTCCTGCCCCCAATCACTCCCAGCATCAGAGTCTTTTCCAATGAGTCAACCCCTCGCATGAGGTGGCCAAAGTACTGGAGTTTCAGCTTCAGCATCATTCCCTCCAAAGAAATCCCAGGGCTGATCTACTTTAGAATGGACTGGCTGGATCTCCTTGCAGTCTCACCTCTGTAGGCTGCAAAAATACCACCCATGGACTTGTTCAGTGTTGTTTGGATCTTCTCAGCAGTTAGGAGTCAATGGCAGAAGCAAGTGTCCCCACCCTTAGGTCAATGCTTTTTCCATCCCATTGTGACACAGATACACAATGAAATATATATACATATACTTGAACGTGGGTTTGTGATCTTTTGGGCTTTCAGAGCCTAACTTTGGTAATTATAAAAACCCTTTATAACATTTTAAATGTATAAAGGATTAAAGATTATAAGCTAGCTCTCTCAAAATGTTGATGTACCAAAAGGTTTCAGAATGAACTGAAGGGCTTATTGGAATATAAAGCCAACTTATTATTTGTGATAAAATTTGAATGTAAATAGAGTTAAGGCTGCTGCTGCTAAGTCACTTCAGTTGTGTCCGACTCTGTGCGACCCCATAGATGGCAGCCCACCAGGCTCTGCTGTCCCTGGGATTCTCCAGGCAAGAACACTGGAGTGGGTTGCCATTTCCTTCTCCAGTGCATGAAAGTGAAAAGTGAAAGTGAAGTTGCTCAGTCGTGTCTGACTCTTAGCGACTCCATGGACTGCAGCCTACCAGGCTCCTCCATCCACGGGATTTTCCAGGCAAGAGTACCAGAATGGGTTGCCATTGCTTTCTCTGGAGTTAAGGCTAGGATGACAATAAAAATATTATGTAAGCACTTTGTTGTAGTTACTTTTTCCTCATCAAAACATGAAAGAGACTAAGATGTGAGGAAAATCTGTCAGACCAACATAACAGCAGCCCCTCAAATACAAGCCAAGTTGACAATTTTGGGTTTTTAAGGTGATATTGACATCAAACATTTACTCTACTTTTAGAATTAAGACAAACAGAGAATAGTTTAGATAAAATATATATGAAAATATACGTCAGGTCAAACATATTGCATAATATTTTTCTTTGGTCCTATGGTGCTGGCACAGATTATGCTCTGTACCATGTTTAGGGCCAGTATGTGATATTGACAGTGGTTGACAGAAGCTGTCAGCATCAGGCTGTTGTCAAAAGTATAGTGTGGACATAGAGCTAGATCAAGAGTAGTTAGCAGGCAGGAGTTGTTCTCTGACCTTAAATTTTTTTTAAGTAATTTTTTTTTAGGTAAACTGCTTTGCTTCCTCTATCCTTTACAGGTTCTCACTTTTTATCTTTTCAACTTCTCTGCTAATGTAAGAGGAAAAGAAACAGAAAACTTTTCTCCTATCTATGAGCGTTCTTTTTCTCTCTTTCATCCTTGTGAATTTCACAGAGCCTCCTCTGATTAGGTGGAAAAGAGATGTGAAGTTTTTTCTTCAAACACACCTATGCTAGAAAAACTAAAAATATACTCAGCAGCGTATATCTGCTCAAAATACACTTGAATATATGCTCTTGGTGGCAAAAGTGCCTGTTTTCCATTTTTCATATCTTAACCATATGCCAAGCCATTTAAAATCATTATGGCTTGGAGTTCATAATTGTAGGGGAATACGAATTTTATACTTGATCCAATGAATTAGCACTGAGATCAGAGTCCTAGAGAGACATTTGGCCATTTGTATAAAGAAGCGGGCAGTTTGGTTTTTATAAAGATTAAGTAGACTCTGTCCTCTCTGTTTTAAAGCAGTATTCTAAAATTTTGGCAGCAAATATATGAAGATCTTCTTTTGGTTCATTCCTGACAAATGCATTTTTCTACCCAGTCAGAAAGTCATGCATATTAAAAGGCTTTTCATTTACTTTTGTTTTTCCTAGAAAGATGTAGTTTTGTTTTGCTCAAAACTATCTTCTATTTGTCCATTTTATCTGCAAGTGCTTTTTTTTTTTTTTTTAACTTTCTCAAAGACCTTGACTGATGTTAGAAGTACAAACTGTGAATAATTTTTTTTTAAAATGTCTTTGTTCTCCAGAATGTTAAGAGACTAATATGGTAGTAGAAAAACAGTATACTTCTCTGTTTGTAATTGGCCCTTATTGTTAAGATCTCTTTGGTGACACTATTCTCTAACTAAAGTGTCTTGAAAAGACAAATATTAAAGAACTTGTGAACTTTCAGGGCAAGATAATTTTCATTCTGAAACTTACCAGCACATGCTCAAGAATTTCTGTCTGCTAGCCTAGGGCTATGGAACGTCCTCTCTTTTCAATCGAGGACAACCACTGAATTAGCCTCCTTTTATGTTCTGTAGGTTTAAAGCTCTTTTATTTCAAAAGGCCTTTGGCATGGTACACTGACTTTATGTTTGATTTTTATTACTGATTTTAATTGCTTCTGCAGTTGTATATATTTTTGGTACTCTAACTATATTGTTTCTTGTAAAATACCTCAAGTATTTTCTAAGAGCCAGAATATTTTATGAATTGTTTTTCATGTGTAATTAAATAATACATAATCTTTATGTTACGGACTCCAGCTTCCTAAAAATTTTAAAGTAAATGCAAGGTGTATGTTAAAGATTTGAGAAAAAAAATTTAAATAACAAATCCTTTTCTCAAATATTCTCTGCCACAGATTTGATGTAAGTGAAATAGGACAGAATCATGTTTTAGAAAGCACATTAATTATTTCTAGATGCCTTTTGGAGACATCCTGATTTTTCATTCTAGAAATGACTTAGCTTTGTTTTTTATGATGACTTAGATGTTACAACTACTTTCGTGTGTAGCATGTAAATGAAAACTTAAAATTCCCGGTTGAAATGTAAAATTTAACAAAGAACTTTTAAGTGTATCCAATCAAAAAAATATATATACATAGCAACTCCTTATTTACAATGGGATGCTATAAATTTAGTCTGTGACTGTTATAAATCTTATTAAAATAGATTTCACTAGCTATTTTCAAATATGAAAATAGCTCTGCTATCCTAAATATTTTAATGGAATCAATACTATCCAAACATGATGTAGTCATGAGATTTTTGTATCAGATTGATCACACTTCTTTAAAATTACCTTATAAATATCCTGAGCAGGTATCACCCCTGCTCCTGGACTAGGTAAACAATCTGTAGTAAATCAAGTTGACTGATTCTCCCAAGTCCTCCCGAGTTCTCTTTATTTTATTAGAGAGCTTTTATAAAAGCTCAACAATATTCAAGTTTTTTAATGTAAATGACCTGTGATCACAAGCTCCATGCATGCATATTTTTCATAGCAGTATAAAATTATAATTTCTGTTGCCATGTGGACAGATCTTTCTCCACTCTTTGGGATGGTGGCTGAGTGCAGAGGGAAAAAGAAAAGAAGAAAAAGCTGACTTTCTTATTTGGTGGGAGTTTGGGGCTTAGGGAAAATTTCTATTAGGGATCCCTGGGCCTTGTCCTCATTTAGGTGTTATGGGTAATTTTAATTTTATTTTATGTGCACTGAGTAGTTTGTGTTGAGAAGCACAGTATAATATTGGGTCAAGATGGGACAATAGATCATTCTACCTGGGTTAACATCCATGTATTCTGCCATTATTACTGGAAATATTATTTAAAAATTACATAGATTATTTACATAAATGAATTCCATTTCACAGGTTAGAAGTGCACAAAATTAAGATTATTTATGCCTCCATTAAAAACTATGGGGAAGCCAATTCTTGTCCTTAGAGCCTTAGGTATTGCAATTAAGAATTAATTTTTCTATATTACCATTAGGAACAAATTGTAAACCTTTTCCAAATTTGCATAGTACATTTATGGGACATTACTCAGTGTATTCACTTAACACTAAAATGTAATGAGGTGAATTTACATATTTTTCATTAGTTGAAGTTCTTGTGTTTCTCCAAGGTTGAGTTAATACAATGTATATAGTTTGCTCAGCTCTCCCGTATTCAAAAATGTTGAAGTAATGAAATTTGAGAAGTCTTCCTATCACTCACTTATTGGTATGATTGTTTGGATAATCATAACACTTATAACTCTGAAAACAAAAGTCTAAATTTTAAATGCAAAAGCAATCTCCTGGAAAACATTTCTAGAGCTTCTGCAATATTCAGTTCCTTACATGATGTATTCCTTTGGGAAATTCTTCCATCTTCTGACTTTTATGAGTCTTCACTTTGCTGCTTCTTCTACTCCTTTGGCTATTTCTTTTTCTTTTTCCCTTTTTCTACTTCATTCTGAAACCCCAAGACTTATCTCTTAGTCCTCTCTTTCTTACTCAGCATGCTCAGGTCAGAGTTCTCCTCAGGTCATGGATTTAGTGGCCATCATTTCATTCTCAGCTGTAGTCACCTCCTGAACTCAAGTCTGACCTCTGAAAGAGATGCTAGAATCCAACACAATTATCTGCTCATTCTTCCTTAGTACCCCGGTGAAATTTTCCTTCTGGTTTCCTTTCTCTGTCAGTGCTATTTTTTCATTTTTTGGCTCCAGGGATGACATTCCAGATATTCCTTGCTTTTTCTTTATCCTCAGTGCACACATTCAGTACCCAAGTTTAGTTGGTCATTCCTATATTATGTCTTCCTAATTATTTCCTCTATTGTCTTTATTTCTACTTTAGTCTGAAATTTAAGTATTGCCTAAATTATCTCAAACATTCCATTCCATCTTCTTTGTTTTGCACATTGCAAAACAAAACAAACCCAACTTTGTGCGTGTCACTCACAAAAACCTTAATTGATGTTTGAAGGTTATCTGGAGATTTAACTCCTTGTCCCTTCCTTCCCCACATCCTCAGTCCTTACCCCCACACACTGTTTAAAAAATAAAGGAAAGCCTGGATTTGATCCAAAAAACTTGCCAAGGGTGCCATTAGATACCAGAAAAATTCAAGAAATTGTTGCTGTTTAATTCAGTTAGCCAAAACTGTGGGCAAACTCAAGGACCAATTTGCCTTCCTATACTGAGGAAATTGAAAACAAGAACAACAACAACAAAAACCAGTAGGATGCCTATTCAGGAGACCTTTGTAGAGTCCAGGGATTCTTTCTAACTTTAGGGTTTAAGATTGGGTCAAGGACAAGATGCAGAGTGACTGGAGACCATACCACTTGGTCTTTTGTTTCCTGGGGTTAATTAGCAACAAAAAGCTGCAAGACTGCAAATTGCAGGGCTCATGAGGTAGCTACATGTACTGAGCAGAGAACAAGTAACACAGTGGAGTTTTCATGATTCAGCACTAGCAAGGAGGTGTTTCTTCCTACACTATTTAAAATGACAGCAATGACTCAGTTTAAAGTAAAATATAGTCAAATTCTGAATAAAGATGATGATAATAAATAGAAAATACACATAACACTTTTTATATATTTGAGGAGTTTGGTGCCTGCCTCAATCCACATGACTCTGTACTATTCCATGAGGTAACATGCTTGTATATTTTCACAATCTCTTCTAGAACTGCTAAAAATGAGCTTACAGATATGGGTCAAACTAAGACGTACTGTAGAATAGGCAGTAGTTGGACTTGGGAGTTTGAGAGAAAGATTCAAATGTTGTCTCTGCCAATTAACTTCTCTGAGACTTTTAATCCTAATTTGTTAAATGGGAACAAGAATCATTCCCTCTGGAGCTTCAGTGAGATAATTATGAAAGAACTTGCCCTCAAAGGAGTCTTTCCACCATCTTCACCTCAGATTTTCCAGAGGAATTTCTTATAACATTCTAACAATTGTTGTTTCCATGTTGTAAATGTACCTTTCTTTCCTAATCAATAATTATTAGCTTCACAAAACAATTTAAAGTGTACATTTAAGTTATAGTCTCCCTTGGGGCATTACATAGTTTGTTGTTCAACAAAGAAGCAGAAAGCAGAAGAGTCCAAACTTCAGTCAGTTGCGCCATTGTCAATTGCAAACCAATGAGGAATGATGATAAGTATATCTGTATTGATAATTCAGGTCTGTGAAAACTTATCCTGTAATTTATAAATATTCAATGGACATGTGATTTTTAGGCACATACATTGACTGAAGTGAGGTGACTCTATGCAGGAATTCAAGCGTGGTTAACTTTCATGGATCCTCTGAAAACTTTATTGGGGTTTGCTAATTGGCCCTTTTTAAATTATGACACTTCTCATCAACTAATAATCAGTGAGCATTCTTGCACATTCTGTTCTCTTCTAAGCTCCAGAGCATCTGGCTCTGAGATATGCTGTTATAAAATGCCTGATAAAAGTTTATGTGCCCTAGTTGTAAACTGTAAAAGTTTTTGGTAAAAAGAGGGAATAGAATCCAGTATGAATAGCTTATGAAAGAGAAGGCTTCCCTTGTAGCTCAGTTGGTTCAGAACCTATCTGCAATGCAGGAGACCTGGGTTCAATTCCTGGGTCAGGAAGACCCTCTGGAGAAGGAAATGGCAACCCACTCCAGTATTTTTGCCTGGAGAATCCTATGGACAGAGGAGCCTGGTGGGCTACAGTCCATAGGGTTGCAAGAGTTGGACACAACTTAGCAACTAAACCACCACCATGAAACAGAAAATACTGGGAATTATCATTCATTTTTATGATTTGAATAAATAAATGAAATTGATTATATGAAAGACAGATTAAAAAGTTTTCCTAGAAATAAAATATACATTTCTGAGCGACTTAGCCTTCATGTTGTTGTTGTTTAGTTGCTAAGTCATGTTCAATTCTTTTGCGACCCCAAGGATTGTCACCCACCAGGCTCCCCTGTCTATGGGATTTCTCAGGCAAAAATACTGGAATGGGTTGCCATTTCCTTCTCCAGGGGATCTTCCTGACCCAGGGATTGAACCCATATCTCCTGCATTGTAGGAGGATTCCTTACCACTGAGCCACCTGGGAAACATCAATCTTCATGTACTACTGGTTTAAAACTAAAACAAACAAAAAGTTTTAAAATACCATGCTTTTTGCAGTTCTTGCCTGCACTGATGGAACAATTCTGTCAAAATTAGAGGATTCTGGGTCCACATTTTCCCTTACTTTCCTCCTTCTCTCTCTAAATGCTGTGAAATAGAGAAACAAAGGTTATAATTTTAGATAGAACCAAAAGTATAAAGCTAAGAACTCACTGAAAAATAATTTAAATATATGGCATTAGAGTATACAGTCTAGGTTCTATAATAAGTTTATAAGAATTGAAAAATATTAAAACCAAGAAAAAATAGAAAGGCATTTAAGTGGATAGAAGAGAGGAAATAAGAAATTGGAAAATAAAACAGAGTCCAAACCTTATCCTTTGATAAAGGAGGAACTGAATTTTTAAGAAATCAATCTCTCATCTTGATGTTTGGAAACAGATGAAATGTTGATTTATAAATCAATTTATTCATTCAAGAAAACTTTTGATGTTGAAGATGATATTGTAAAATAAAATTATCTCAAGTTTCTTTAAGGTAAGGAGTTACAGCTCTTCTCAGAGTCAAAAAGATTGGTCGTTAGTAATGGGAGCCTTAAATACTTAAAATTGCTAAAAGATTAGGATATGCTTTTAAGTTAAAAAAATGTTTTTTTTTTTTTTTTTAACCAAGGCAGCCAACTAAGAAAATCACTAGCCTTAAATATTCATGAATTCAAAGAGAAACAGAGAGTTCCTCCAGTTAGTATATTAGACTAAATTGCTGTGGGAAACCCTCCCTCAGCAAATACATTTTGGGTAAAATATAAACATAACCAAAAAAGTTAAATACAAAACTGGGCTTGAATAGAAGAAGAAGGAGTTGGAAGAAGAGGAGGGGAAGGAGAAGGCTCCTCTGTCCACAGGATCTCCCAGGGAACAATAATGGAATGGATTGCTGTTTATTTCTTCAGGGGATCTTTCTGATCCAGGGATTAAACACATGTCTCCAGCATTGGCAGATGGATTCTTTACCACTGAGTCACCTGGGAAGCCCAGAAAGATGAGTGGGATGCAAAAAACAATACTGAAAAATAAATTGACAAGTGTATTGTATTGTTAAGATTAAATACACACTAGCATTCTGAAAAAGCTAACTTGAGAGAAGTTATAGAGGAATCAAAAATCAAACTGAAATAGTTTAAGAAGTGACATAGGATAGACTGAAGTAAAAGCATCTTAAATTCCTTTAATTTCTTTTGAGGTGTATAAATTAAAAAATGGATTTGTTGAATCTTTCTTTATAATACTTAAAAAATAGAATTAATCCTTCATTAAGAAATAGATTAAAAACATATTTTTATAATTGATAATATATAGTTATTAAAATGAATGAAATAGATGAGTACTGATGTGGCTCAATCTCAAAATCTAATGATGAATGAAAACAGCCAGTTGCAAATAGATACTTCATGCATGGTAGCCCTATGTACACTTTTAAAACAATACCAAGCTATCCTGTGTGTTACACATTCTATTTATTTTAAATGGACATGTTGTATATTTTTATATGTACAGTGAAAAGAGAAATTGACCTTGGAATACTTACTGATATTTTTCTGTTGTAGTCCTTGTGGGTATTGTTCGTTTGGGAAAAAACAAATGTAGGCAGTTTATCTAGTTTGGATAACTTGCCTCCAGAATCAGTTCTCTGAAGCAGTATAGCACAGTGGGAAAAGACAGAATATTCTTGACAAAATTGATGCCATAGAGAGTTAAACTTCTGCTATAAAAGAGGCCTTGATAGGTTTTGATATTACACAGTGATATCCCAGTGTGTGCAGAGATTTCCAGATTTATACCTGCAGATGAAAAGATGCAAAATGATATGCAACTTGGGAAACTAAAATATTTCAAGATCCATGATTGCTTCAAACAAGCGTACATTTTACTCTATTATCTCCTCAGTGGAAACTGTCTAAAAGCAAAGGTGAAAGGAGAGTGAAAAAACTGACTTGAAACTAAACATTCAAAAAGCTACGATTGTGGCATCTCGTCCCATCACTTCACAGAAAATAGAAGGGGAAAAGGTGGAAATAGTGATAGATTTTATTTTCTTGGGATCCAAAATCACTGCAGACAGTGACTGCAGCCATAAAAACAAAAGATGCTTTTTTTCATTGGAAGGAAATCTATGACAAACGTAGACAGTGTATTTTCATGTAAGCAATGATGTCTGTAATACCACTGTAGATTGTTATATTCTTTATAGATTTTCATGGAGTTACTATTACTATAAAGGCATGTCATAGTTGCATGGTAAATACATTTATGATGTTATTTATATGTAGTAGTGTTGTTGAACTATGTCCTATCTGGTTATTTTGATAAATTTGTATGCCTTCTTATAAAAAAATTCTAGAAATGATCAAAATAATTTATAATAAATATGTTCAAAATCTATTTAAGAAAATTATCTAAAGCATCTACTTGTGATAATGGACATCCAAGTGGGGCAGAGGTCAGATGACTTTGCACTTTTTCCCTCATATTCTGAGACTGATGCTCCTTACATGTGAAAAAATAAAATAAATTAAAAAGGCACAATGAATTAAATGAAAATAAAAATTTATCAGGATGTTTTAAATAATTATCCAAATATATGCTATTAAACTATCAAAATACTTTAATATCTTTGGTGATATCTGTGGGTTTTTTTTTCAGTGCTGAAAATTTATTTTATTAATTATTTTGGTAACAGATCTGGTTTTATTGCAAATGTGTTCTCTTTCTGAACTGTTTCTCTCTTTAAACTTTGGTAAGAACATTTCACATGCAAACTGTCCTCTTAAATTTGTAAGTGAACAATACAACATCGTTAACTACAGATACACTGTTTTACAGCAGATCTCTAGTGATGCTTTTATTTTTCAGAATGCATTTATCACTCACTGAAAATCTTTAGAAACATTCATTCTCTGAAATGAAATTTATATGTGTTAGAGGATTAACAGGCACTAAAATCTAAAATCTAAAATCAGGCACTCCATAAACAAATTACGGCTTTTTTTTTTTTCTTTTTTTGATTACAAATTTTCTTTCTAAGTTTATTTCCCTTTCATTTTTCCTTCACATGAAGCCTCAACTCCAACTAAGTCAGCTCACAGGTTGAACAGAGACTCATTGAATACCTACTCTATGTCAGGCCCTGGGATAGGTTTTGGGAAGTAAAGAGGTGAGTAAAATTCAGTCTCTGTCCTAGAGGGTGTCACAGTCACAGGGGAAGGCAAACATGCAGCTAGTTATAATGACAGTGTGCTAAATAATAAAATAAAAATATGAATAAGATGCTGTGAGAGATGTGATAACAATTAATTCTGCCTAGAGCTGGTGAGAATATTTAGGTCTATCATAATGGAGACCTTCTATCTACTTCTCTATGTCTGACCGGTAAGTAGGCAAAATGTGTGTCAGCTAGGAAAGAAATGAAAGAGAATAAAAAGCCTATTACTACTCCCTCCCAGGAGAAACAGGAAGACAAGGAGATTAGACTTCAGACCTAATCCACTCTTAAGTCCAGAATTGATCTACAAGGTTGGAAGGGCATAAAACATGCAAATTGGTATCGAATCTCTTGAGAACATCAGGATCATGTCCTACTATGAAGTCAGCCTGGTATTTGGCATGAGGTCACTTCCAACATCATACCAGAGTAGCTAAAAAGCTTGGCATTAGGAGGTGGCAATGCACATAGTCCTTAGGGAAATGTCTACGCTCTTCACACTCTGTACATAGTGCAAAGAAGTTAAAAATTCCTAGTGTCCTGGCACAGAGAAGGCAATGGCAACCCACTCCAGTACTCTTGCCTGGAAAATCCCATGGGCGGAGGAGCCTGGTAGGCTGCAGTCCATGGGGTCCCTAAGAGTTGGACACGACTGAGTGACTTCACTTTCACTTTTCACTTTCATGCATTGGAGAAGGAAATGGCAACCCATTCCAGTATTCTTGCCTGGAGAATCCCAGGGATGGAGGAACCTGGTGGGCTGCTGTCTATGGGGTCGCACAGAGTTGGACACAACTGAAGTGACAGTAGCAGCAGCAGCAGCAGCAGTGTCCTGGAAACAGGGAATGGAAGTCTGAGAATACCTGTAGATGGACAGAGACCTAGGATTAGAACACAGAGGATGAGCTCTGGCTGTACATCAGGCTAGGGGTGTGTGGGAAAGATTTGATCATTTATATAAGATAAAGTATTTGAGGTCTTCCTTGAGTTGTGGTGTCTAAATGGTAAACATTTGGCTCTCAGACCATATATTCTTCCTACTGAAGATATAGTTCTATGTTGCCCTTGATTCAGTGTGCATACTGCTTCCAGAAAAAACATACTCTATCCTCACAGAGGATTGTCTCCAAGACAGTCCTTCAACTGTGTGTCAAGAGGCTGCTCGGATGCGTTCTCAGGGCAGCTACTTCTGGGTGCTACAGTATGTAATACAACCAGTGTACCCTCTGGTCATGGGCTTCTTTACCTCCTGTATGTAGAGTGGGTGCCCTGGTCTGCTGTGATGTCATGGGATATCTCATGCTGACAAACCAATCATCCTGTGAGTCTGAGACAGTGGTACTTCATGGTGGTTAAGATGGGACAATTAGAAATCTCTAAATGGAGGCTTCCCTTGTGGCTTAGCTGGTAAAGAATCTGCCTGCAATGCAGGAAACCTGGGTTTGATCCCTAGGTTGGGAAGATCCCTGGAGAAGGGAAAGTCTACCACTCCAGTATTCTGGCCTAGAGAATTCCATCGACAATATAGTCCATGGGTCACAAAGAGTCGGACATGACTGAGCAACTAAACAACAGCAATCACTTTCAAAGAACAAGATACAGTTACATGTATTGCTGTAGAGGTATTTCGAAGATATACTATTAAATAAAAAAAAGAGCAAGTTTCGGAATAGCATATAAATCATGATACCATTGATGTTACAAACTTGTGCTTTACATATGCGTGTGGCATCAATGCACAAAAAGTTTTAGGACACACACCACCAAACTATTAACAATGGTATTTATTGGGGAGAGAGATAGGATTGGGAATGGCATTTATTGGGGGTAGTGGGGAAATAGTGTGGGATTTTAACCTTGTACTCTGTAGATTATTGAATTGTGAAAATATATTCAAGTATTTCTTCTGTAAAAAAATACAGACTTTAAAATTTGAAAATGTATTAATATACCAGGGAATGTTAATTAAAGGATTAAAGGCCTGGAGGGGTTTCCAGCACTTACTTAAGACCTCTCTCCAAAGACATATTTTTAGCACTAATTATCTCTCCCTGTTTCTTACCATCTAATCCTGTGCTTCATTAAATTGTTATTTTGATTTTAATTTTTGTGTCCTGATTCCCATTTTATTACAAGTTCTTTGAGTTAAGGAACATGAGCTTCTCAAATAATTTACCCACCCCTTTCCCTTATACACTCTCACTCCTTTTCAGGGTTCACAAGCCATGCATGTTGGAGATACTCTAAGTATTCATTAGATGAAAAATTATGTTTAAAACATTCCATGTAGTGCAATCCCTCCATTACCCTTTAATCCCTTCCATTAGTGTATAATTTAACACTTTAAAACCCATTTGGTATGTGCTACGCCACTGATCTCACGTTAACATGGAGTTCTAGACAGTGCAGGTGATATTTTACTGTTTTCTCACTTTTGAGGAGAAAGGAGTGAATTTAAAGGTTACTTGGCCAACTAAATGAGAGTTTAGAATGAACCTGAGTCTTTTGACAAGCGAACAATTATTCTCATCCAACAATGTTGTCAGTGTAGTGTGCACAGACACATATTATTTACACAGAGCCATCTACTTGAATCTCAAAATGTATAATAAAGAATTGAAGTAAACTGCCTGATTTTCTGTATAAGAAAACATCATATTCAGAAATGTGATTGCTTTTTAACAATAGCTAAGACTAAACAAATGATACTGTGAAATTTATATAGAAAAAATTTTTGCCCAATTTATGAACAGAGAAAGACATTGGAGTTGTGTAGTCACTCAGTATTGCAAGGCAGAATGATACCATCCATCAAAGGAAACATCCATGTGAAATTAAGACTGTGCTGCACTGTGCTTTCTTTATGAACAGACCACCAAAACTGATCCTCCTAATTCACTCTTTGTCAGGGATGGTGGATGTAGAGTTTGGGCTGCAGCTAGAGTTGTC
This sequence comes from Bos javanicus, assembly GCF_032452875.1. Classification (NCBI taxonomy): domain Eukaryota; kingdom Metazoa; phylum Chordata; class Mammalia; order Artiodactyla; family Bovidae; genus Bos; species Bos javanicus. The sequence goes on along the minus strand of NC_083871.1, from coordinate 59,876,243 downwards.
TCCTCTCCCCTGGGACTCCTCAAGGGTTTAAGCCTTTTCTCTGGACTCAGAGGTCTAGTCTTCTTGGGGTATAAAATTTTCTTCTAATTGATCTAGAGAACATTTGGCTTTGTTGTGAGTAGAGAAAGGAGAATGCACATCACTGGACAGGCAACAAGATCAAACATTTACAAAACTCCAGCACACTTATATGGACTAGAATTATCACCTCCAAGTCAATTGCCAGTGTAATACTATACTAAAAGTATCCCTGTTTCTTTCTCTCTCTCTCTTTTTTTTTTTTGCTCTAAGTTGCTTCAAAGTAAAACTTTTTATGCCATGCCCCAGGGAGGGGATGTGGTGGAAAACATAATATAGGAAATATATGTTGCCTATATCGATTTTATTTCCCACAATCTCATTGTTGACACTAAAGAAATACATAGGAAAATATTATAAATGTATTCTTATTTATAGAATCAAAAGTGTTTAGTAGTAATATTTGAGTTTAGAATAGAACTATTTTGGGAGGAGGGACTCTTCAAATATGAATGTATTTTATATAACAGAATAGATAACAAGGTGGCCTACAATAAATTATTAAAATTATTTTTTTTCCTTTTGAATTTAAAGAAACACACGTGAATACCTCACACCTCTGGGTTCGGACCAGGACTACATAACACTTGCCTAAGACTTTTCTTTTTTAACCAATGGGTAGCTGACACTGTAAGCAGTAAGGAAAATGGAATTGTTACCAAGATCTCTAAGGGGTATATTGTTTGAGTGATTTAATTTCATTCCAACGAAGGTGAAATGAGTAAGTTCTGGTTGCTAGAATGTCAGTAGAAGTGATCAGCTTCTGGGCCCTAAAATTCTCCCACCATGCAGCATCTCTTCAGCATCTTTTTTATTCTGGTTGTTGAGGCAGAAATGAACTGAGGAAAAACCATGGAAGGCACATAATAAAGATCACAGGAGCTAGATAGTTCTGACTTCTTGAATAACTGTGGAGGAAAGCTGTCTTGCTTACTCTTCACTCACCCTATGGTGTTAATAAAGCAAGAAATACAATTTTATTCTGTTACAGTTGTTATATGTGTATGTTGCAGTGGTGAGCTTGCCCTAATTCAGAGAGCAAAGGACTTTCTAAGGAGGTGATGATTCCGCAGAGATTTAAAAAGTAAGGACTGTCTTAATTGGTGGGGGCACTAGGAGAGAGGAAGAGAAAGGAAGAGGGAGGGAGGGAGAGGGAAAGAGAGAAAGAGAGACAGAGATAGAGAAACTTTCCAGAATGACTTTTTGACTTTTGGGAACTTAACTCCAATTATTTCCAAACATGTACCGCATGATCCAGTCAAACTAGTCTGCTTGTCAAATCATTGAACATATCTCTACTTGCGCTTGCTACATAACTCTCTTTCCCTAATACCAAATTGTCATGTATCTTTCCTAATTCAAATGTGATATTTTCCATGAAGCAAATATCCCAGCTGAAATTGACCTTTTTTTTTTCCTCTTCTCAATTTTGGCAGTTTGAATCTTTTATTAGAAAACACAACTCAGGAGATCAAACTTGAAAGAAAGAAAGAAGTTAACTTAGAATAATATCTATATCTATAAAGTTTTAACCATGGTAAAAATAAAGGGATTAATAGTCTTAAATATATAGGCTAGTGTCAGAATTCTCAACTATCATTTCTTTGGAGAATAAATGAAATTCTAAAACATTTTCAATTACTTGGTGAATGAATTAGTAGTGCAGAAATATCATAAGCCACAGGTCTTCCCTTCTAGCTCAGTGGTAAGGAATCTTCCTGCCAATGCAGGAGACTCAGGTTTGATCCCTAGGTAGGGAAGATCCCCTGGAAAAGGAAATGGCAACCCACTCCAGAATTCTTGCCTGGAAAATTCCATGGACAGAGATGCTGGGAGGGCTAGAATCTATAGGGTCTCAAAGAGTTAGACATTACTTACTGACAAAACAACATCCGTAAGTCACAGAATATATTGCCCATCTCACATGTATCCTTTCCTGAACCCATCTTCTTCCTTCTTAGGGGAAAGTCATCTTTAATTTTCAATAATCATTTTCCTGCTTCTTTATACTTAACCCCCTATGTTTGCATACCTGAACACTATAATTTGGTTTTGTCTACTTTTAAACATCACCCAGATGAAGTCACCATGTGTGGTTTAGTCACTAAGTCATGTCTGACTCTTTATGACTCCACAGACTATAGCCCATTAGGCTCCTCTGTCCATGGGATTTCCCAGGCAAGAATACAGGAGTGGGTTGCCATTTTCTTCTCCAGGGGATCTTCCTGACCCAGGGATCGAACCTGGGTCATCTGCATTACAGGCAGTCTCTGGTACTGCAGGCGGATTCTTTCCCAACTGAGCCACTGGGAAAGCCCACAAATGAAGTCATACTGTCTACATAATTCAGCATATTATGCTCACTATATTTAGCAGTAACATTTATTTTTGGTATTGTATAGTATTCCATTTTATGCCATTATTTCCCCATTCTAATTTTCATGGATATTTGGGTTATATCCTATATAGAACTATTACAAAGAATGAGCAATAAAAACTCTTTTATATGTCATTTGGTGCACATGTGCATGGGTTTCTCTATAATTATACCTAGGATGAGAACTACAGGATCATATACTGTACACATTTTCAATTTTACTGGATAATGTCAAATGATTTTCCACAGGGATTGTACCAAATGACACTCATACTTGTAACTCATATGAGTTGGAATTATTAGATTTCTGAGTTTATTCAACCAGATGAGTGTGAAATAGGTTGATTTTCATTTTTCCCAATAAACATCTATTTACAAATTTCTTCCTTTTGAAGTATCCATTAAGATCTTTCCCCATTTTCTACTAGATCTCTAGAGAGTATATCTTTTGATTCTAGACATTATATATATATACCATGGATACCAATCCATTGTCAGTATCGAGGAGAAAGAAATTTTCCTCTACCCCTTTAGGTTCTTCTGGCTGGTCTAAGAATTATATTGACACGGGACAGATTAACAGGAGAAAATTAAACAAAAGTCTTGTAACAAGTATACATGGAAGAGACCCAGGAAAACTGAGTAACTCATTAAAATGGTTTAATCCCTCACCTTAAATACCCATCTTCAATTACAGAGAAGGTCAAGGTTTCTTCAAAGCCTTTTGAGCCTTGATTGTTTATAGCTTGAAATAATCTACATGCCAAAGAGACATTTAGAGTGGCAAATTTTGCTTCTTTACACCAGTTAAATATCATGTAAATATATTCTCCTGTTTTGCAATTTCTCTTATTTCTGTAGATATTGTATTCTGACAAACACAAATTCTTTTTAAAGTGGTAAGTTTAGGTTTCTTTGGTCTTAAGAGTTCCTTCACTGCCACAAGTAACAAAAATATTCACTTGTATTATCTTCTAAAAGCTTTATAGTTTTGTCATTTTTATTTAGCTCAATCAGTTTAGTTCAGTCTCTCAGTTGTGTCTAATTCTTTGCAACCCCCTGGACTGCAGCACACCAGGCTTCCTTGTCCATCAGCAACTCCCAGAGTTTACTCAAACTCCTGTCCACTGAGTCCGTGATGCCATCCAACCATCTTATCCTCTGTCATCCTCTTCTTCTCCTGCCCTCAATCTTTCCCAGAATCAGGGTCTTTTCAAATGAGTCAGCTCTTCGCATCAGGTAGCCTAAGTACTGGAGTTTCAGCTTCAGCATCAGTCCTGATGCTGAATATTCAGGACTGATTTCCTTTAAGATGGATTGGTTGGATCTCCTTGCAGTCCAAGGGACTCTCAAGAGTCTTCTCCAACACAACAGTTCAAAAGTATCAATTCTTCAGCACTCAGCTTCTTTATAGTCCAACTCTTACATCCATACATGACTACTGGAAAAACCATAGCTTTGACTAGACAGACCTTGGTTGGCAAAGTAATGTCTCTGCTTTTTAATATGCTGTCTAGGTTGGTCATAACTTTTCTTCCAAGGAGCAAGACTCTTTTAATTTCATGGCAACCGTCACCATCTGCAGTGATTTTGGAGCCCCAAAAATAAAGTCTGTCACTCTTTCCATTGTTTTCCCATGTATTTGCCATGAACTGATGGGACCAGATGCCACGACCTTCGTTTTCTAAATGTTGAGTATTAAGCCAGCTTTTTCACTCTTTTGTTTCACTTTCATCAAGAGGTTCTTTAGTTCTTCTTCACTTTCTGCCATAAGGGTGGTGTCATCTGCATATCTGAGGTTATTGATATTTCTCCCGGCCATCTTGATTCCAGCTTGTGCTTCATTCAGTCCAGCATTTCTCATGATGCACTCTGCATGTAAGTTAAATCAGCAGGGTGATAATATACAGCCTTGACGTATTCCTTTCCTGATTTGGAACCAATCTGTTGTTCCATGTCCAATTCTAACTGTTGCTTCTTGACCTGCATACATATTTCTCAGGAGGCAGGTCAGGTGGTCTGGTATTCCCATTTCGTTAAGAATTTTCCACAGTTTGTGGTGATCCACACAGTTAAAGGCTTTGGCATAGTCAATAAAGTAGAGGTAGATATTCTTCTGAAACTCTCTTGCTTTTTCAATAATTTATCTAAAATTAATTGTTTTGTGGACAGGATAAGGTAGAAATCAAATTAATTTGTTCCACATGTATACAAAAGTAACCTAGTAACATTTTCTGAAAAAAAAAAATCCATCCTTTCCTTGCTAATCTTGAACGCTACATTTAACAAATATTTATATATGCATGGGTTTATTTCCAGTCTCTCTATTAGGTTGCATTGATTTATTTTCCTATTGCTGAGCCAATAGCCACACTGTTAAGACAGTGTAGCTAATAGAGCAAGTATTCCTTATTTTTCTTATTTCTTAAAGTGTATTTTGACTATTCTGACTTTTATTTTTTCATGCCATTTTCAGAGTTGACAAAAATGCTGACTCCATTGAATCTATAGATCAATTTGGAAATGTTTGGCATCTTTGCCACACTGAATTTTGCTATTGTAAGTGGGGAAAATCTGCTACCCCAAAATGTCTCTTTGGCATATAGATTATTTCAAGCTGAAAACAATCAAAGTCAAAAAGACTTGAAAAAACCTGACTTTCTCTCTAACTACCTGAAGATTATAGACAGAGGACCTATTCCAGGGAGGGAGATACCATCGTAGACAACTATAGCATGAGCTAGGTGTGCAAACAGAGAGGAACCTAGCAGATCTATTTGTAAAATTCTCCTCTGTGTCCCATTATCTCTGCATGACTAACAAACATTTGTTTACTAGACATTTGTTTTTCCATCTCATGTCAATTGCCTTCTTCCCCTGTGAGGTCCCAAACCACTGCCTTCAACATCTGCTTTTGTATATAACTGATGATGGTATTTAAGGTGAAGGCTTAGGCATGTTGGACTTCCCAGGTGGTGCTAGTGGTAAAGAACCTGCCTGCCAATGTAGGAGTAAGAGATGTGGGTTCAATCCCTAGGTCAGTAATATCCCCTGCAAGAAGGCATGGCAACCCACTCCAGTATTCTTCCCTGGAGAATCCCATGGACAGAGCAGCCTGGTGGGCTACAATCCAGGGGGTCACAAAGGGTCAGACATGACTGAAGCAACTTAGCACACATGCACTTAGCCATGTTGGTGAGTTACTCAGTTTTCCTGGGTCTCTCCCATGTATACATATCGTAACATTTTTGTTTAATTTTATTCATCTGTCTTATGTCAATTTAATTCTTAGATCAGCCAGAAGAACCTGAAAGGGCAGAGGAACATTTCTTCCTCTGCCACATAATCCATTTGTTTTATGTCACTTTTAATTACTTATTATTTACTGTAAGATACTGTGTCTCCATTTACTAAAGAACTCATCAGAAAACCTATTCTAGGAAGTGTGTGTGATCATATCTTTCTAGAGAGTCTTTCCATCTGACCTCAGAGAAGAGAAAAACATCAAAACTCTATTGCTGTTAGTCTCTCTCTTCACTATTTAATAGTTCTTCATTTTGATAGAGTTTTTAATTTCATTAGACTGTGTTTTACCAGTGAGGATGGTTCTGTTTTAAAGGGCAATGCTCAAGTGAATCATGGTCTCCTGACCACATTTTTCTATCAATAGTTTCTGATAAATCTAGTTGCCATTATATTTCTGAATCCAGCCCCATTTCTGTGCAGTTTATTGGGTAAACAAAGTCTGAGTCTACTGGCCTGCTGGGCCATAGGAATAAGAAGATTCAATTGAGTCTGGACTTAAAGTCACATTCTCCAAACCAGCTTTTACTAAGCAGCCTTGTATTTTGTAGGTTTATAGGAAACTTGCTCAGTCAACGTTTCTTCCAATACTCTTCTCCCCATTTGGGTATTAGTCAAATGAATATGGGAGAAGGCGATGGCACCCCACTCCAGTACTCTTGCCTGGAAAATCCCATGGACGGAGGAGCCTGGTAGGCTGCCGTCCATGGAGTCGCTAAGAGTCGGACACGACTGAGTGACTTCACTTTGACTTTTTCACTTTCATGCATTGGAGAAGGAAATGGCAACCCACTTAAATAGTCTTGCCTAGAGAATCCCAGGGATGGGGGAGCCTGGTGGGCTGCCGTCTATGGGGTTGCACAGGACACGTGTCCTACGGACACAACTGAAGCGACTTAGCAGCAGCAGCAGCAGCAGCAGCAGCAGCAGCAGCAAATGAATATGGAAATCCAGAGGGTAAAGGTAGAATTCAAGAGCTAAACTGTTCTTAAACATTAATGCTAACACTTTCACAAAACAAGTTATACCTTTATATAATTACAGCCAGGGCTTCCCAAGTGGCACTAACATTATTATTTTAAAGAATCATTTTGTTATATTAAAATAAAAATATGGCCTTCTTTTCTTTCTACTGAATATTAATATTATTTATTTTTTAAGCCTAAAGGTGACTGTCTTAGCTAAATAGTATAAAATAATCATAAATGTGAAAATTAGATGCCTTTTCAAATTTGTACCATATTGAGGCTATTTGCCTAATACAATGAGCATGAATCAATGCAAAAGAAGTAATCATGATAATAATTATTAACATGATATGCATTTTTCAAAACAATACAGTTTTCAAGTCACTTAAGTGTTCATGTCTCATTTGTTCATCACAAGCTAGATTTTCATGGGTACAGAAAGTGTTTTTTATTTCCATTTCATACTCAAATATGCAGATGATAACATTCTTATGGCAGAAAGAGAAGAGGAACCAAAGAGCCTCTTGAAGAGGGTCAAAGAGGGGAGTGAAAAAGCTGGCTTAAAACTCAACATTCAAAATATAAGATCATGGCATCTTGTCCCATCACTTCATGGCAAATAGAAGGGGAAAACGTGGAAGCAGTGACAGATTTTATTTTCTTGGGCTCCAAAATCACTGCAGATGGTGACTGCAGCCATGAAATTAGAAGACACTTGCTCCTTGAAAGGAAAGCTATGACAAATCTAGACAGCATATTGAAAAGCAGAGATATCACTTGGCTGACAAAGTTTTGTATTGTCAAAGCTATCATTTTTCCAGTAGCCATGTATGGATGTGAGAGTTGGACCATTAAGAAGGCTGAGTGCCAATGAATTGATGCTTTTTTACTGTGATGCTGGAGAAGACTCTTGAGTATCCCTTGGACAGCAAGGAGATCAAACCAGTCTATCTTAAAGGTAATCAACCCTGAATATTCTTTGGAAGGACTGATGCTGAAGATGAAGCTCCAGTACTTTGGCCACCTGATGGAAAGAGCTGACTCATTGGAAAAGACCCTGGTGCTGGGAATGATTGAAGGCAAAAGGAGAAGGGAGCTACAGAAGATGAGATGGTTAGGTAGCATCAACAACTCAGTGGACATGAATCTAAGCAAAACTCTAGGAGATAGTGAAGAACAGGGGTGCCTGGTGAGCTACAGTCCATGTGGTTGCAAAGATTTGGACATGACTTAGCTAGTGAACAACAAAAAGAGCCTACATCCCGTGGATCATTGATTTGACTTGAGTTTCTCACAACAATCTGGAACAAATATGAAGGACCATTCCACCTTCAGAGCTCGTTGAGGCATTTAGTTTTGACCGTTGTTGAAACTACATTTCATGCCATCTTTTCCCTCTGCCTAAATTGCTTTCTTTTCTCCCCTTCCACACATGTGATTCTAAAAGCACTTTTCAACAAATTTTATGAATGCCAATCTCTAGTTCAGATATACTTCTTATGGCTCTTAACTTACAACATAGTCTTACTCTAGTTTTCTGTGAAGTTCTGAACCAGATTTTTATGTGTGACCACCCTTGATAGATGACTAATTGACAAAGTTGGAACACACAACCTAGATTTAAATCTCCTTAGACACCATGTTTTACATTAGTGAACACAAGCCCTGTGTTTGTTTGCTCAGATGTTCGTTCATTGATAATACTTTCACCCCTTGGCAGCCAAGTTTTAAGATAATAAATTTATGCCACTTAAGTAGCAAAAGTGAATGGCAAGGTGGGAAAGTGAAAAAGGAGAAATGAAATACAAAATTAGGGGATGTAGAGAGAGCTGGTATACTTTTATTAAACAAAAATGTTTCCTTGTTGTCATGTAAAGTCTGTTCCCCCCGCCCAAGAAGTTAAGTTCTGCAAACATATTCTGTTCCTCTTTCCTGTAAACCCCCCACCATGCAGCAGTGGGGAATGCTACAACAAGCTACTCTGATGAGAGTAAATCCTATTTTGCTATAGTTTTAAGTGCTTTTCTGGCATAACTATATCCATGTAGTCAACTGTGGATAGAAATGTACAATAGACATGTGTCAGGGGGAGTTTGTAATTTCCTCTGTTCTGTCTTGCTGCAACAAAAAATTGAAGCGATGGACAGACCAGTGTTACAGCTCCATGTTACAGTTCAGTTTTATTTTGCAAGCAAACGAAAATATATCTTCCAGGCATGAGGGTGGGTGGACCCAAAAGATGTGAAGAGAGGCCAGAGGCTCAATTTTGGCTCCTCTTTTTACATGTTTTTTCTCCTCTCCCTGAGCCTGCCCTGTGTAAATTGGGCTAGCCAGGAGGGCTGTTTGTTTTACCTGAAGTTCTCACCCCAGTCCTCGGACCTTCCTTTGTTCTATTTTCGTGGGCTTTTCCCTTCTTTGTCTTTTAGCCACCACCACTCTGGACTCCTTTTTCCTATTCTAACTACCTAACACAAGGAAATGCATTGTTTTGAGTTAGGAGATAGAAGGCGTGACTTTTAGTTAAACACACCATGGAAGGCCTACCTCTTCCGTGTCCTTTCATGTCCGTCTCTTGTCTATAGTGCTCTTCAAACTGGAGAATGTGAACATATTGGTGAGCAAAGATGTGTACAGCTGCAGGAAAATCATCTTTCTGTGCTATGAATTTTTCTCAACAATTTGGAAAATGTCTCATTTTTATCCTTTTTAAAGTTTTTTTAAGTCACACGGTGCCTTCACAAGCAAATTATAAGAATATCACATTTCCATTTTGGTGAACTTCCATTTTGTCTCAAAAGTCTGGAGCACAGAAACAATGTGTACACAGTGATTGGAAAGTACAGTAGTTTTGTATTCTGGAAAGACCTAGTGCTATTAGGACAAGAGTAATGTGAATATTGCACCCCAAACAAAATGTACTAAAGTCAACAGTCTTCAGAGTGACACACAGAAAGGAAATACAAAGTCTATGAAGCCCAGGAAGGAAGTTCATGGAAAGAATAAAGTATATGAAAATGCACACAACTTGTTTGTTGAAAAAATTAGCTTCCTCAAGTCAGTTAAATATCTTTCTTTTGAAATATGTCTGTGAAGACATGTTAATTTGCACCATGATTAATGATAAAAACCCCAAAAACGTGTGAACACATTTTTATCAACAAATGTGTGAATTTTATAAAGCATCATACCATCTAGGGAAAAAATGTATCTAGAGAGATCTGTGCACAGATGGAGTCAAATCATGACAGACAAAACATTATGTCCTATGCATGTACCTGCAGCCACTTCATTATCCATGACAAATCAGTAAGGAAATCATAAGGCCATCTTTTTGTTGTAGTTTGTTTATTAAGAGGGCAAAAATGGTGAATAGCATTGAAATGACTTTATTTAAAAGTATAAAAAGCTGTTTATCAGTTTATTTAAGTTCATGTCTTATTATCTATTTCCCTTTGCTGAGGGAAAGGCAGTTTAATAAAGGGTAAGAATCTGTCTATATGAATTATTAGTTAGTTGTTATATTTATTGAAAAGAGTGTATCACAATGTTTGCTTATACAGCAATTTTTTCAAGACTAAATGCTTACAATCAATTAACTGCAAGGCAAAAATTGAATGATTTAACTGCTTACTGCAAAATGGTTGCTGTGAAATTGATGCTTGAGATTTGGATGAGAAGTTAATTGTTGAGAAAATGACTCATTTTAGATTCTTAGTCTATTTGGATGGAATGAAAATGAGACATTAACAGCAAAGGACACCAACTATAATCTTTCTTTACTGAAAAAGACCTTTCTGCAAATTTTTCCTTTGAGATATTAATAGAACCTGATTGGTAGATTGGAGATATTTTCATCCCAGCACCTGACTATCATTGCTTTGACATTTCCAAAAGAAGACATAGTTAATGAAATTTCCATTGACAAAAATCCCCAACTTTGCACTTTCCCACTTTTTCAGTGGCTTTCTGGAAGTTGTCTCTCATGGTAATTAACAGAATTCATAAAAAAGAAAAGAAAAAGGTGCAAATTGTATTCTCTTATTAGGTAAGAATGAAATCTCATGACATGTGACCCTGAAACTAATGGAAAATTGTATAAAAGATGTCATCTCTGTTTCAAGTTAATTTGCCAGCATTGACAAATTCAATGTGATTGAATTATTCATAATCAATAGGATATAAAAAATATTTTGAGAACTATTGCTTAGCCAATTGGAAAATAATTAAAATGATTTGCTTAGAAAGAAGCTAGGCATTGTAATAACTATTCAAGATCTAACTGAAAACAAATGGTCTTTGCCTTCATGGTCATTAAAATAAACAAATATAAAACAGACTCTGCTGCTCATTTGCTCAGTTGTGTCTGACTCTTCGCAACCCCATGGACTGTAGGCCCCCAGACTCCTCTATCCATGGAAGTTTTCAGGCAAGCCCACATATAACAAACTGTACTGCTAAATTTTGCTGAGTTTTAAAAAGAAATTGTTTTCAAGAAAATTTTAAGTTGATAAAGCATTGTTTTAGGCTCTATATCCAAATTGTATTAACAGGTACATATACATTAATATGGGCTTCCTGCGTAGCTCAGCTGGTAAAGAATCCTCTTACAATGCAGGTAGACCTGGGTTCAATCCCTGGGTTCGGAACCATCAAACAATCCATGGCAACCCACTCCAATATGTAGTGTATTTTGAGGCCTTTTCATTAAGGAATTAATGCCCAATTTGTGAAACAGTTTAAACATTCAACTACTTCTTAAAGGAAAATTTTTTTTAGAGTAAATAATACGTTAGACTCTGAAGGAAACCTTATTGTCAGAGGAGTAGTCAGATGAAATAAAGACAAGATCAGAAAGGAAAGCTATTTTGTTGGGGGACATGAATCTTCACCAGGAAGATGCCAGTGCTTCCATGGGAAGATGCCCCTGTGTGTTACAGGAATTAACAAAGTGACGAGTCATGACAGCATCACTGAAATGAGGGCATTGTTTTTTCACAGACTCTAGTGCTAAAATATTTTAATGTAAAAGATCTGCTAAGTTCAAAAATATCCCATCTCTCTCATTGCTTTTGTTAGCACAGTTCAGTGATAACACAATGTTCCATTGGTGTCTAAAATGAGAAAGTGCCAAAGAGGAATTCCAAAAATGGAAGGTCAGTGTGTGGGAGTAATCAGATGAGGTTTCTTGGGGGAGGTGATACTTTTGGAAGACCAGTAAATTTGGAGTTCAGACGGAGACTGGGATACTCCTCAGAAGGTTCAAACTTCTGCCTTGACTAGCAGAAGCAGTAGACTAGGTTATGCTGAAGTAGTATGAATGCTGTTATCAGTTCAATTCAGTTCAGTCACTCAGTCGTGTCCGACTCTGTGACCCCATGAACTGCAGCACGCCAGGCCTCCCTGTCCATCACCAACTGCCGGATACATTAGCCAATTTTAAGAGGTTTGTATACTGTCATAATTACTCACATCACCTAAATTATGTTGAGTGAATTCAATATGACACCACCCTTATGGCAGAAAGTGATGAAGAACTAAAGAGCCTCTTGATGAAAGTGAAAGAGGAGAGTGAAAAAGTTGGTTTAAAGTTCAACATTCAGAAAACTAAGATCGTGGCATCCAGTCCCATCACTTCATGGCAAATAGATGGGGAAACAGTGGCTAACTTTATTTTTGGGGGCTCCAAAATCACTGCAGATGGTGATTGCAGCCATGAAATTAAAAGACGCTTACTCTTTGGAAGGACAGTTATGACCAACCTAGACAGCATATTCAAAAGCAGAGACATTACTTTGTCAACAAAGGTCCGTCTAGTCAAGGCTATGATTTTTCCAATAGTCATATATAGATGTGAGAGTTGGACTGTAAAGAAAGCTGAGCACTGAAGAATTGATGCTTTTGAACTGTTGTGTTGTAGAAGACTCTTGAGAGTCCCTTGAACTGCAAAGAGATCCAACCAGTCCATCCTAAAGATCAGTCCTGGGTGTTCCTTGGAAGGACTGATGCTGAAGCTGAAACTCCAATACTTTGGCCACCTGATGCAAAGAGCTGACTCATTTGAAAAAACCCTGATGCTGGGAAAGATTGAGGGCAGGAGGAGAAGGGGACGACAGAGGATGAGGTGGTAGGATGGCATCACTGACTCAATGGACATGGTTTTGGGTAGATTCCAAAGCAGTTGGTGACAGACAGGGAGGCCTGGCGTGCTGTGGTTCATGGGGTCACAAAGAGTCGGACACAACTGAGTGACTGAACTGAACTGAATTCAATAAACTTATGATATACAAGTGCATTCACATTTCTACAATCTCAAAAATACAGCACAGTACAAGGTGGCATTATGAATTCATATTTAACTGACTCTTCAAGAACTGAACTTCAAAATGTGCCTATTAAAAATTAGACTACTACTAGGAGAGAAATTCACTTGATAAATAAATCATTCTTTTTAATGGAAAGCTTTTCATGTTGATTACTACTTGAAGCTAACTTGAAGTAGAGAGCAGTGAAGAAAACACTTCTTTTGCTTCCAAACTGGATTTGTTCAAGTCTATCTATGTGAACTTAGCAGCAGCAGCAGCAGTAATTGTCAAGGGATGAGGAGAGAGGGAAAGTGGGGCTGACTGCAAACAGTGTTGCTTTTGGGGGATGATAAAAAATGTTCTGATGATGAATAACATAGTGAATATAATAATCATTTGAATTCATATGCTGTACTGCTGCTAAGTCACTTCAGTCGTGTCCCACTCTGTGCAACCCCATAGATGGCAGCCCACCAGGCTCCCACGTCCCTGGGATTCTCCAGGCAAGAACACTGGAGTGGGTTGCCATTTCCTTCTCCAGTGCATGAAAGTGAAAAGTGAAAGTGAAGTTGCTCAGTCGTGTCCGACTCTTTGCGACCCCATGGACTGCAGCCTAACAGGCTCCTCCTTCTATGGGATTTTCCAGGTAAGAGTACTGGAGTGGGTTGCCATTGCCTTCTCCTGAATTCATATGAGGTTGGTAAAATTCTTTAAATCTACCTGGGTCTCATCCTATTGTAATTAATAGAATTTTGTTACTGTCTCAAATTTTTAATGATTATAGTTTAATTCTGGCCTTCTATTTACTCTTGAATCAATTTGATAATAATTTTCTTGAAAAATTGTTCTTTCAATATAATTTTAAATTTTATTGGCATAAGTTTTCCATATATTTTCTTTCAATACCTTCAGATCCCTGCTCTGTTTATACTATGTCTCCTTTAACTTTCTAAAACCTAAAAAAAAAAAGATTGTTAATACTATTGATCAATCTTGTCTCTTTTATTTTTATTATTTTTAAATAATAAAATAATCTATTTTAAATAATAAAAATACGGGGAGGAGCCAAGATGGCGGAGGAGTAGGACGGGGAGAACACTTTCTCCCCCACAAATTCATCAAAAGAGCATTTAAACGTCGAGTAAATTCCACAAAACAACTTCTGAATGCCGGCAGAGGACATCAGGCACCCAGAAAAGCAACCCAACTCTTCGAAAGGAGGTAGGAAAAAATATTAAAAACAAAAAAAAAGAGACAAAAGAGGGAGGGACGGAGTTCCGTCCCGGGAAGGGAATCTTAAAAAGAGAGAAGTTTCCAAACATCAGGAAACCTTCTCACTGCCGAATCTGTGCCGAGCTTTGGAAGCACAGAGGGCAACATAACAGGAGAAAAAAATAAATAAACAATTTAAAACTCGCAGATTGCGAGCCCTACGGTAACTCCCCCAGCAGAGAAGCAGCGCAGACGCCTGCATCCGCCATTAGCGAATCGGGGCTGGGCAGGGAGGCGCGGCGTGGGCTGCATCGCTGAGAGTAAGAATCTGGCCTGAATACCCTGAGCGCTATCTGAGCGAAATAATTTGGGCTAGCAAACCAGACTGTGGGATACCTACCACGCGAAAAGCCAGCCCTAACCTAAGACCGCCAGGCCCGCGCACGGAACAAAGGACTGAACAGAGATAGCCGGCTGCAGACCTTCCCCCTCCGGTGACAGGCAGCCAGAGCCGGAAGGGGGCAATCGCAGCCCCAGAGAGACATTATCTATAAAATTGTAAGCAGGCTTCTTTGCTAACTAAAACTTCTTGGGGGTCTGGACGGTCAACATCTGCCTGAGAAGGTGCGCCGGTTTTACATCCAGATAACCGAGTGGCGGGGAGGCGATAAGTCGCAGCATTGGCGCTCGCCTGGGAAGAGCAAATTGGCGCTCGGACCTGGGAAGAGTACAAAACGCAGGCCCAACTGAGTCTGCACCTCTGAGGACTACCCGAGTGCCTGAACCTGAGCGGCTTGGACCTGGGAGGTGCATGCAGCCCAGGGCCAGCCTCGGATTGTTCCCGGCGGAACAACCTAGAGTCCGAGCAGTGTGGACAGGGAGGCTACATGCGCCGTGAGCGGGGGCAGACCCAGGGTGGCTGAGGCACTGCGAGCCCACGCCAGTGTTATTTGTTTGCACCCTCCCTCCCTCCCTCCCCACAGCGCGACTGAACAAGTAAGCCTAAAAAAAAAAAAAAAGTGTCCTCCACCGTGCCCTTTGAGTCAGGGCGGAAACCAGATACTGAAGAGACTAGCAAACAGAAGAAGATATAACAGAGGGAAACGCCTTGGAAGTTACAGGCAATAGATCAAAACCCTGTGGTTACTACGGACTACATAGGAAGGGGCCTATAGATCTTGAGAAATATAAATCTGACCAAGGAACTAGCCAAAAATGAACTGAACCCACAACACCCACAAAAAAAGAAACAAAAAAGTCCTAGATATATTTTTATTATTTTTACGATCATTCTTTCTTTTTTTTTTTTTTAATTAAAAAAAATAAAAATTTTTAAGTCCTCTATTGTCCCTTTAATTTTCACTTTTATAACCTATTACTTTGCAAAAAAAAAAAAAAAGACCCTATTTTTTTCTTCTTCAGCAAACTTCATATATATATATTTTATAATTTTTTGACCTTGTTGTTTTTTTTTGTTGTTGTTGGTTTTTGTTTTTTTCTTCTTTTCTTTAACATTGTATTTTTGAAATTCCAAACTCTACTCTAGATTTTTAATTTTCACTTTTTGGTATATGTTATCAATTTTGTACCTATAGTTTTTTTTTATATAATTTCTGTGATTTTTATTTTTTTTAATTTTTATTTTTTTATTTTTTTCTTCTTCTTCTCTGTTTCTTTCTCTTCTTCTTTTATATAACATTGTATATCTGAAATTCCAAACTTTACTCTAGATTTTCAATTTATGCTTTTTGGTATTTGATATCAATTTTGTACCTGTATTTTCTTTATAATTTTTGTGACATTGTTCGTATTTGTTTGTTTGTTTTCTCTCTTTATTTTTCTTCTTTTTTTTTTTTTTTTAAACATTGTATTTTTGAAATTCCAAACTCTACTCTAGATTTTTAATTTTTGCTTTCTGGTATTAGTTATCAATTTTGTACCTGTACTTTCTTTATAATTTTCGCGACCTTGTTTGTTTTTGTTTGTTCATTTTTTTCTCTCTTTCTTTTCCTTCTTCTTTTCTTTAACATCGTATTTTTGAAATTCCAAACTATACTCTAGATTTTTAATTTTCGCTCTCTGGTATTAATTATCAATTTTGTACCTGTACTTTCTTTATAATTTTCGCGACCTTGTTTGTTTTTGTTTGTTCGTTCTTTCTCTCTTTCTTTTCCTTCTTCTTTTCTTTAACATCGTATTTTTGAAATTCCAAACTCTACTCTAGATTTTTAATTTTCGCTTTCTGGTATTAGTTATCAATTTTGTACCTGTACTTTCTTTATAATTTTCGCGACCTTGTTGGTTTTTGTTTGTTCGTTCTTTCTCTCTTTCTTTTCCTTCTTCTTTTCTTTAACATCATATTTTTGAAATTCCAAACTCTACTCTAGATTTTTAATTTTTGCTTTTATGTATTTGTTACCAATTTTGTACCTTTAAGGACCCAATCTTCAGGACCCATTTTTCACTAGGGAGTGAGATTACTGGCTTGACTGCTCTCTCTCCCTTTGGACCCTCCTTTTTCTCCACCAGGTCGCCTGTGTCTCCTCCCTAACCCCTCTCTACTCTACCCAACTCTGTGAATTTCTGTGTGTTCCAGACGGTGGAGAACACTTAGGGAACTGATTACTGGCTGGATCTGTCTCCCTCCTTTTCATTCCCCCTTTTATCCTTCTGGCCACCTCTGTTACCTTTCTCCTTCTTCTCTTCTCTGTATAACCCCGTGAACATCTCTGAGTGGTCCAGTTGTGGAGTGCACATAAGGAAGTGACTACTGGCTAGCCCACTCTCTCCACTATTGATTCACCTCATCTCATTTGGGTCACCTCTAACTCCCTCCTCCCTCTTCTCTTCTCCATGTAACCCTGTGAACCTCTCTGAGTGACCCTCACTGTAGAGAA
Source organism: Bos javanicus (assembly GCF_032452875.1). Taxonomy (NCBI): domain Eukaryota; kingdom Metazoa; phylum Chordata; class Mammalia; order Artiodactyla; family Bovidae; genus Bos; species Bos javanicus. Next base: position 59,859,106 of record NC_083871.1, on the reverse strand, counting down.
ACTTATCATCTTTAATGTAGATGTTTTATCAATGGTGCTGTATAGAAGGAGAAGTTTTGAAACTACTGTAAAAATAAGACCAATAATCGGAAGCAGGAGACTTAAGTCCAAACCCTGACTCCAGGGAACTCCTGACTCCAAGGAACATTCATTGACAGGAGCTCATCAAATGCCTCCATACCGACACTGAAACCAAGCACCACACAAGGGCCAATAAGTTCCAGGGCAAGACATACCAAGCAAATTCTCCAGCAACAAAGGAACACAGTCCTGAGCTTCAAGATACAGGCTGCCCAAAGTCACGCCAAAACTATAGACATCTCATAACTCATTACTGGACATTTCATTGCACTCCAGAGAGAAGAAATACAGCTCCACCCACCAGAACACCGACACAAGCTTCCCTAACCAGGAAACCTTGACAAGCCACCTGTACAAACCCACACACAGTGAGGAAACGCCATAATAAAGAGAACTCCACAAACTGCCAGAATACAGAAAGGACACCCCAAACTCAGCAATTTAAACAAGATGAAGAGACAGAGGAATACTCAGCAGATAAAGGAACAGGATAAATGCCCACCAAACCAAACAAAAGAGGAAGAGATAGGGAATCTACCTGATAAAGAATTCCGAATAATGATAGTGAAATTGATCCAAAATCTTGAAACTAAAATGGAATCACAGATAAATAGCCTGGAGACAAGGATTGAGAAGATGCAAGAAAGGTTTAACAAGGACCTAGAAGAAATAAAAAAGAGTCAATATATAATGAATAATGCAATAAGTGAAATTAAAAACACTCTGGAGGCAACAAATAGTAGAATAACAGAGGCAGAAGACAGGATTAGTGAATTAGAAGATAGAATGGTAGAAATAAATGAATCAGAGAGGATAAAAGAAAAACGAATTAAAAGAAATGAGGACAATCTCAGAGACCTCCAGGACAATATTAAACGCTACAACATTCGAATCATAGGGGTTCCAGAAGAAGAAGACAAAAAGAAAGACCATGAGAAAATACTTGAGGAGATAATAGTGGAAAACTTCCCTAAAATGGGGAAGGAAATAATCACCCAAGTCCAAGAAACCCAGAGAGTACCAAACAGGATAAACCCAAGGAGAAACACCCCAAGACACATATTAATCAAATTAACAAAGATCAAACACAAAGAACAAATATTAAAAGCAGCAAGGGAAAAACAACAAATAACACACAAGGGAATTCCCATAAGGATAACAGCTGATCTTTCAATAGAAACTCTTCAAGCCAGGAGGGAATGGCAAGACATACTTAAAATGATGAAAGAAAATAACCTACAGCCCAGATTATTGTACCCAGCAAGGATCTCATTCAAGTATGAAGGAGAAATCAAAAGCTTTTCAGACAAGCAAAAGCTGAGAGAATTCTGCACCACCAAACCAGCTCTCCAACAAATACTAAAGGATATTCTCTAGACAGGAAACACAAAAACGGTGTATAAACTCGAACCCAAAACAATAAAGTAAATGGCAACGGGAACATACTTATCAGTAATTACCTTAAATGTAAATGGGTTGAATGCCCCAACCAAAAGACAAAGACTGGCTGAATGGATACAAAAATGAGACCCCTACATATGTTGTCTACAAGAGACCCACCTCAAAACAGGGGACACATACAGACTGAAAGTGAAGGGCTGGAAAAAGATTTTCCATGCAAATAGGGACCAAAAGAAAGCAGGAGTAGCAATACTCATATCAGATAAAATAGACTTTAAAACAAAGGCGGTGAAAAGAGACAAAGAAGGTCACTACATAATGATCAAAGGATCAATCCAAGAAGAAGATATAACAATTATAAACATATATGCACCCAACACGGGAGCACCACAGTACGTAAGACAAATGCTAACAAGTATGAAAGGAGAAATTAACAATAACACAATAATAGTGGGAGACTTTAATACCCCACTTACACCTATGGATAGATCAACTAAACAGAAAATTAACAAGGAAACACAAACTTTAAACGATACAATAGACCAGTTAGACCTAATTGATATCTATAGGTCATTTCATCCCAAAACAATGAATTTCACCTTTTTCTCAAGCGCACATGGAACCTTCTCCAGGATAGATCACATCCTGGGCCATAAAGCTAGCCTTGGTAAATTCAAAAAAATAGAAATCATTCCAAGCATTTTTTCTGACCACAATGCAGTAAGATTAGATCTCAATTACAGGAGAAAAACTATTAAAAATTCCAACATATGGAGGCTGAACAACACGCTGCTGAATAACCAACAAATCACAGAAGAAATCAAAAAAGAAATCAAAATTTGCATAGAAACGAATGAAAATGAAAACACAACAACCCAAAACCTGTGGGACACGGTAAAAGCAGTCCTAAGGGGAAAGTTCATAGCAATACAGGCACACCTCAAGAAACAAGAAAAAAGTCAAATAAATAACCTAACTCTACACCTAAAGCAACTAGAAAAGGAAGAAATGAAGAACCCCAGGGTTAGTAGAAGGAAAGAAATCTTAAAAATTAGAGCAGAAATAAATGCAAAAGAAACAAAAGAGACCATAGCAAAAATCAACAAAACCAAAAGCTGGTTCTTTGAAAGGATAAATAAAATTGACAAACCATTAGCCAGACTCATCAAGAAACAAAGGGAGAAAAATCAAATCAACAAAATTAGAAACGAAAATGGAGAGATCACAACAGACAACACAGAAATACAAAGGATCATAAGAGACTACTATCAACAATTATATGCCAATAAAATGGACAACGTGGAAGAAATGGACAAATTCTTAGAAAAGTACAACTTTCCAAAACTGGACCAGGAAGAAATAGAAAATCTTAACAGACCCATCACAAGCATGGAAATTGAAACTGTAATCAAAAATCTTCCAGCAAACAAAAGCCCCGGTCCAGACGGCTTCACAGCTGAATTCTACCAAAAATTTAGAGAAGAGCTAACACCTATCCTGCTCAAACTCTTCCAGAAAATTGCAGAGGAAGGTAAACTTCCAAACTCATTCTATGAGGCCACCATCACCCTAATACCAAAACCTGACAAAGATCCCACAAAAAAAGAAAACTACAGGCCAATATCACTGATGAACATAGATGCAAAAATCCTTAACAAAATTCTAGCAATCAGAATCCAACAACACATTAAAAAGATCATACACCATGATCAAGTGGGCTTTATCCCAGGGATGCAAGGATTCTTCAATATCTGCAAATCAATCAATGTAATACACCACATTAACAAATTGAAAAATAAAAACCATATGATTATCTCAATAGATGCAGAGAAAGCCTTTGACAAAATTCAACATCCATTTATGATAAAAACTCTCCAGAAAGCAGGAATAGAAGGAACATACCTCAACATAATAAAAGCTATATATGACAAACCCACTGCAAACATTATCCTCAATGGTGAAAAATTGAAAGCATTTCCTCTAAAGTCAGGAACAAGACAAGGGTGCCCACTTTCACCATTACTATTCAACATAGTTTTGGAAGTTTTGGCCACAGCAATCAGAGCAGAAAAAGAAATAAAAGGAATCCAAATTGGAAAAGAAGAAGTAAAACTCTCACTATTTGCAGATGACATGATCCTCTACATAGAAAACCCTAAAGAGTCCACCAGAAAATTACTAGAAATAATCAATGACTACAGTAAAGTTGCAGGATATAAAATCAACACACAGAAATCCCTTGCATTCCTATACACTAATAATGAGAAAACAGAAAGAGAAATTAAGGAAACAATTCCATTCACCATTGCAACGGAAAGAATAAAATACTTAGGAATATATCTACCTAAAGAAACTAAAGACCTATATATAGAAAACTATAAAACACTGGTGAAAGAAATCAAAGAGGACACTAATAGATGGAGAAATATACCATGTTCATGGATTGGAAGAATCAATATAGTGAAAATGAGTATACTACCCAAAGCAATTTATAGATTCAACGCAATCCCTATCAAGCTACCAACAGTATTCTTCACAGAGCTAGAACAAATAATTTCACAATTTGTATGGAAATACAAAAAACCTCAAATAGCCAAAGAGATCTTGAGAAAGAAGAATGGAACTGGAGGAATCAACTTACCTGACTTCAGGCTCTACTACAAAGCCACAGTTATCAAGACAGTATGGTACTGGCACAAAGACAGAAATATTGATCAATGGAATAAAATAGAAAGCCCAGAGATAAATCCACGCACATATGGACACCTTATCTTCGACAAAGGAGGCAAGAATATACAATGGATTAAAGACAATCTCTTTAACAAGTGGTGCTGGGAAATCTGGTCAACCACTTGTAAAAGAATGAAACTGGACCACTTTCTAACACCATACACAAAAATAAACTCAAAATGGATTAAAGATCTAAACGTAAGACCAGAAACTATAAAACTCCTAGAGGAGAACATAGGCAAAACACTCTCCGACATACATCACAGCAGGATCCTCTATGACCCACCTCCCAGAATATTGGAAATAAAAGCAAAAATAAACAAATGGGACCTAATTAACCTTAAAAGCTTCTGCACATCAAAGGAAACTATTAGCAAGGTGAAAAGACAGCCTTCAGAATGGGAGAAAATAATAGCAAATGAAGCAACCGACAAACAACTAATCTCAAAAATATACAAGCAACTCCTACAGCTCAACTCCAGAAAAATAAACGACCCAATCAAAAAATGGGCCAAAGAACTAAATAGACATTTCTCCAAAAAAGACATACAGATGGCTAACAAACACATGAAAAGATGCTCAACATCACTCATTATCAGAGAAATGCAAATCAAAACCACTATGAGGTACCATTTCACACCAGTCAGAATGGCTGCGATCCAAAAGTCTACAAATAATAAATGCTGGAGAGGGTGTGGAGAAAAGGGAACCCTCTTACACTGTTGGTGGGAATGCAAACTAGTACAGCCACTATGGAGAACAGTGTGGAAATTCCTTAAAAAACTGGAAATAGAACTGCCTTATGATCCAGCAACCCCACTGCTGGGCATACACACTGAGGAAACCAGAAGGGAAAGAGACACGTGTACCCCAATGTTCATCGCAGCACTGTTTATAATAGCCAAGACGTGGAAGCAACCTAGATGTCCATCAGCAGATGAATGGATAAGAAAGCAGTGGTACATATACACAATGGAGTATTACTCAGCCATTAAAAAGAATACATTTGAATCAGTTCTAATGAGGTGGATGAAACTGGAGCCTATTATACAGAGTGAAGTAAGCCAGAAGGAAAAACATAAATACAGTATACTAATGCATATATATGGAATTTAGAAAGACGGTAACAATAACCCGGTGTACGAGACAGCAAAAGAGACACTGATGTATAGAACAGTCTTATGGACTCTGTGGGAGAGGGAGAGGGTGGGAAGATGTGGGAGAATGGCAATGAAACATGTAAAATATCATGTAGGAAACGAGTTGCCAGTCCAGGTTCGATGCATGATGCTGGATGCTTGGGGCTGGTGCACTGGGACGGCCCAGAGGGATGGTATGGGGAGGGAGGAGGGAGGAGGGTTCGGGATGGGGAACACATGTATACCTGTGGCGGATTCATTTTGATATTTGGCAAAACTAATACAATTATGTAAAGTTTAAAAATAAAATAAAATTGTAAGAATAAAAAAAAAAAAAAAAAGAAAATCATAGTGGAATAATGTAGTGATATCTCTAAGTGAAAAAACAATTTTTTTCTGTTTAAAGAGGAAAATGGAAGTTTGACTGAACACTGCTTTTATTTGTTAATGATTCTGTATGTTTGTGGAATGGATTACAATCTAGAATATAGGTCAATTCCCAATATTCTATAGTAAAGGAGTATTGTTACGCAAGATTCAAACATTATTTTCATTTATCTCACAAAAATTTGTAAAAATTCTATATAATAAATTAACCTTGCTTTGGCTGATGTGTTAATGTTCACATTCATTTTCATTTTTCAAATACATTTCCAAAGATACAATTCAGTCAACTCAAATGTCAATTTTAGGCACATTATTGACTATATTATAAATATATATATGCTTGTTCTATTATTCTCTTTAAAATTAAGTATAGAATTAAATGAGGTGATCTCTTTTCTTTTTTTATAAAAAAAAAAATAAAAATACTAATAGTATTTTAAAATAATAAAATAATAATCTATTTTTAAGATATCTAGTCTCCCTACTTAAAAAAATAGTTTCTACTCTTACTGCTATAATCTCTTTATCCTCAGATTTTTTTCCTCTTGTTCTGTCTCTTGCTTCTTGATTTGGACACTTAGCTCATTAGTTTTTTAATCTTAATTTATTTTATGTATATCAAAATTAAACATTTTTTTCTTTGTACTGCTTTTGAGGCATTTACACATTTTAATCTCTATTGCTTTCATTTTTAACAGACAGACAGAGATTCGCTCAGTCATGCCTGACTCTTTGCGACCCCACAGACTGCAACCTGCCAGGTTCCTGTGTCTGTGAAATTCTCCAGGCAAGAATACTGGAATAGGTTGCCATTTCCCTCTCCACGGAATCTTCCCGACCAAGGGATCAAACCTAGGTCTCCCACATTGCAGGCAGCTTCTTTACCATCTGAGTCATCTTTGTGCACTTCCACTTCATAAATTTTGTTCTAATTTAGTCTTTGGGCAGTGGATTATTCAGAAATGTATTTTCAGTATTTTATGTGTCTGTCTGTGTGTGTCCTATTTTGACATTTTATTATAATGAGGTGGGAGAAAATAGTTTATATAAAATATTCTCTTGTATGTAGGCATTTTTTTGTGATTGAAAGGATTTATTTTCTTTTTTGTTCCATGAATGTGAGTTATGTGTTTATAAAATACAGTTCAATAATTTCACCTTTTACATTTTCAACAATCATTACTGTTTGGTATTCAGTTCCTGTGGAATATATCTGTAAAATTCCTGTGTTTATAAATTTGTCCATTTCTTTTTTTGTTTATGTTATTTTTTGTCTAATCATATGTTTTTAAAAATGGATAGACATATTTTAAAACACATTTTAGTCTTAAAGATATTTAAAGCTATTCTATTACATAATAATGCATGGGACTAAAAATAAAACACTATTTTCATGTTATTGTTATGTTATCTATAAGGTCTGTTAGCTTTATCCTGTCCTGTTAATCCTCATTATGACTTTGTTTTTAAAGTCTGTAATTAAATAGATTTAACAACATGTTTGCTGCTGTTTAGTCACCAAGTCATGTCCAACTCTCTTGCAACCCCATGGTCTGTAGTCCACTAGGCTCCTCTGTCCATAGGATTTTCCAGGCAAGTATATTGGAGTGGGTTGCCATTTCCTTCTCCACGACCAACACGTGTACCATTTTCTATATTCACTAATTTTTTGTATCTTACTTTTGGGGTTACTTTCCTTCTTATTTTCTTCTTTCTTTCAAAAAGATTTACTTTAGACAATTGCAGTTTCCTTCTCCAGGGGATCTTCCTGACCCAGGGATCGAACCCGGGTCTCCCTCACTGTAGGCAGACGCTTTACCATCTGAGCTACCAGGGAAGTCCAATATATATAATAGTACTGCTTACAGTGGGTCTTCTCAGGTGGCTCAGTGGTTATGAGTCTGCCTGCTATGCAGGAGACACAGGTTCAATCCTGGGGTCGGGAAGATCCCCAGAAGAAGGAAATGGCAACCCACTCTAGTATTCTTGCCTGGGAAATTCCATGGAAAGAGGAGCCTGGCTGGCTACAGTCCCAAAAGAGTCAGACACGACTTAGCGACTAAACAACTGCAAACCAAACATGGCTTGGGGTGACAGACCAATATTAACATAATAGCCACGTTACAGTAAGTTAGTAAATTATAGATATTCTGGAAAAATGAGAGCAGAAGCCCAGAGATTAAGGCAGGTTACATTTTTTAAACATGATAGTCATAATTCACTGTGAACTTGACGTTTTTACGACGTTTAAGCAAAAACTTGAAAAAAGTGAGAGAGTGAACTTTGCAAACATTTAAAGAAAAACATTCCTGGCAGGCAGAGAGATTATAGCTAATGGAAATATCCAAGATGCAAACTTGCCTGCAGTATATGAAAAAACTGTGCAAAACAAAACATGGAGGGTACTGTGGCTGGAGTAGATAGAGGGAAGGAGAAAGGAGATGAGATTAGAGAAGAAACAGATCAGATCACGTGGGGTTTGTAAGCCATTACATGGACTGTGGGCTTTTGCTGTGAGTGAGATGAGGAGTCGTTTTGGGACTGATCATAGCACATATACCTTTTAATGATGACTCTGGCCGTTGAGTGAACTGGTTGTAGGAAGGCAAGAATAGAAACGGGAAAACTAGTTGGAAGATGGAGAGGGTCCTGACTCTTTGTGTCCCCATATTCATATACTGAAATCTTAACCCCCAAAATGATAGTGTTTGGAGGGGTGGCCTTTGGGTGGTGCTTAAGTCTTGAGAGTGGAGTCTTCATGAATTGCATCAGTGCCTTAGAATCAAGACACCCCCAGAAATCCCTAGCCTTTCTACCCTGAGAGGGCACGGTGAGCAGTTTCCAGCTGCGAACTGGGAAGAGCACCCTCCCCAGATCACAGCCATGCTAGCACCTCAGTCTTGGACCTCCAGCCTCCAGAACTGTGAGAAATAAATTTCTGTTTTGTATAAGATACCCAGTCTGTTTTATTTTGTTATAGCAGCCTGAATGGACCGAGACAAGGATAATTACCATGATCTAAATAAGAGATGTTGACTGGACGAGATCTATAGCTGTGAGGATGGGGAGCGTCCATTTCTGGATAACTTTTGAAAACACACACATACACACACATGCACACACACAGCAGTTTTGTTTCTCCATTTAATAAGGAAATCATTTTGGCTACAAGAAGAGATCCTGGTGATAACTGGCATGTGGTAGGTAATTACAGTAATGCAAGTTTATGGAGGATAACTATGCTACCAAATATCTAACAAAACATACTTCATATCTAAACAATTTTACTGAAATTCTTGCTTAAACAAACTCAAAGAGTCGAAACGTTGTAGCTCACAATTTCTGCTGGTTCCAGGAATGACAGGTCTGTTTGCTCTGTTGTGCCACTAATTAGAAATGACTCTATAATATTAATTAAAAATAATAATAAAGGTAAAGAAATAAGAATATAGAAATTAGGATACATAAAATAAATGATATGAATACTTTCAAAATTACTTTAAAATTAACTTTGAGGTTTATTTATATTTTGTGTTGTCTGTATCTGTTGACCCCACAAGAGAAAGTTTGTTAAGAGAGCTTGCTATAATATGCATAACATGAAGAAATGAGGTTTTAAAATTTAATTGTCATATAGATCACATGAAGAGCCATGAGTATAGATAATACTGTGTAGCCATGTTAAAAATATAGCCACAGTATCTAGACATAAAATAAAGATAATTGCTTTCTTGCAGCAAGCAATTTGAAATACAGAAAATGGACATCCATCTTTTACAAAGATCACTGAGAGTCATAATTACTATGGGTATATAAACCTGCATTTCATTAACAGTGCATTTGAGTGAATATAACTTCTGAAGAAACATTACATGCAAAGTCCAGGTCAGATTGAGGAGGATAAAAACATTGTATAAGATAATTAGCTCGGCAGCTTTGGTCTTCATGATTAAGACATACAGTCAGCATGTAGCAGACAAGGGGCAAGAGATCAGAAAGCCCAGCATTGTACTGGTGAGTATTCATAATTAGCACAGTGGAAAAAAATACTGATTTGTAATATGGAAAAAAGTTTTACAATACTTACAGATTACCATGATGTAAATACTCTTATTGTGGCCGATTTCAAGCTACCAAACTGATGTCACTAAAAATGGTGTTAGAAAGATTTGCCCCCAGTTAACCCTTGCAAGCCCATGCAGGTCAGTTTCGGTGTGCCTCTTCCTAGGCTTATTATCATCAAACAACCATGAGAGTTTGAATACCCTTGAGCTTTCTCACATAAAATCAAGAGATTGGACAAATTATTTTATAATGCCCTTTCCAAATTTATCATTTTCTCTAAAGGAAGGTTGTGAGATGATTTTGTCTGCTTAAATAAAATATAGATAGAATATCCCCATTTACAAATCCTATGTACAACTACAGGTGGAAGTAATGGTACAAATCCACTTTTTCCATTAATTGCTGTTTTCATACCCTTATGTTTAAATAGAGGGACAGATTTTACAGCATCATGTAGATGAACTAGCATTCAGTAAGTAAAATGTTTCCAATTCGATGAAATTCTTTTAATTCCAATTGTTATACTATCAATGATAATAATCCAAAGAGATATTCTCCTGATAGTAGAAAATATGTTTCTCTTATAGTCTTCATGCAACTAAATTCTGTGCACAGCTGTGGTAAACCTGTAAGATTCTACCTCTTCATATTCATACCCTTCTGCAATTTCCTTTCTTTGAATATGAGCCGGCTCTTGTGGACGGAATTCAGCAATATTGTTGAATATTGCTTCCCTGGTTAGGTTACACAAAGACTATGGCTTCCATCTTGCATGCCCTCCACTGCTGTCACTGGCTCTTTCAGGGAAGCTTTCAGGTGACTGCCACCTTAGCCATCTTAACACAACCTTCACAAGTAACCTAAGACAATCATGCGGTTTGGCCTCTCCCAGATTCTTAACACTCGGAAACTAAGACAATAAAACCTATTTATTTTAAAGTTGAAGACTGTTGTTCAGATGAGATCATTAAATTTTCAGCAAAGAAGTAGAAGACATAAGGAAAAAACAAATGGAAGTTTCATAACTGAAATATACAATAACCAAAATGGAAAATTCACTGGGAAACTGAATAATAGAATGAAGATGACACAGAAGACAGTCTTGATACACTGACCAGGAGTGGATCTACATGTGCACAACTTGGTGATGAGCCCAGGAACTCATAAACAACTTTACAGTTTCTTTTCTGAGCCCTGCCCTCTGTCTAATCTCCCTGGTGCTTATAGGGTCCCTTGGACTTCCTTTTTCATTTTTTTACCCAGGAAGCGGAGGCTTCAATTCCTCCTCTCTGCCACCCAATTCTACAGCTGTGCAGCATTCAGGGCCAGATGGCAAGAGTCCAAAGGGTAAAAAATGGTCAACTCAGTATAGAACTGGTAGTTGTTCAAATGCTCATCTCCTTACTTGTACCTGCTACCACCACGTATTTTTCACGGTCCTCGAATAGTTACTTCTTTCATTATACCCATTTTTATAGTTTTGCAGTTAATGTGAGGGTATGTGCTTAAGAGAGTTATTATGTGTTTAACTATCTTGTGCAGAACAAGAATTTCTGTTCATTTGTTTTTAGCATAATTATTGATACAGATTTGTTTAAATTTATCCAGTACAGGGATATGAATTAAAGAGGAATATATGTCTTCTTCCTAGATGTTATTATCTGGAATAATTCTTGCTTTTACTATTGTATATTAACACTCTACATTAAATTTTTCAGTAAGAATGAACACATGTTGATTGCAGAAAATTTGGAAATATATTTGATTAGAAATTAAACCCTATCTTACTCCAGTCAGTGATAATAATACTGTTTAATTTTTCCTTTACCTTTACAATACATGTACATGTTCATCTTTTTACAAAAAATAAATAGCACCATACTCATAGATTCTTTTCATTTTATAATTCATTATAAGTGGTATTTGTATTATAAAAGTTTAATAGCTGTATAAGATTCTACTATATGATAGTATATTATAATGCACTCACATTTTCTAAATATTCTGCTACAAAGTATATACTTTCTAGAACCGCAGTTTCTAACAGAGTATTTTTCACACAAGTGTGTATGTCTGGTTGTTAAAAATTAATAATAAATATTATATGAACAGTCTAATAAAATACATCAAACAGTTTTCTTTTGGACACTAGTATATCATTAACTCTTCTTAATTACTTTGAAAATTTCTTATTAATCCTAAACTTTTGGATTTTATGATTCCTTTCTATTTTCTTTACAGCTGTTTAGGGAAGAGTGGGTTCAGGACAAGATAAGCTGTTACTTTGCAAGTTTTGATCATTCTAGGAGAAGATAATTTATTATTTTGTCCATTAAAAAATCATCCACCTGGCATACCATAGCTTGACTTTACATACACAACACACACACACACACACACACACACACTCTTTAAGAAAATAATGTTTGCTTTGGTAGATATGTGGGAGAGAGTATACACTATGATTTGTGTTTCTGTGCAAATGGAAATGGAAGAAAAGAAAAATATCTCTGAGTCAAATATATTTGCTTATACTTATAGCTTCTATTAGATGATTGTCAGAACTACATGGGTATATAGCAAGTGTGTATGAACCTAAGTACATCTAGCAAAATTGTAAACTAAAAAATAGCAAACCCCTTACTAATTTGATAGATTCCACAATAACATTACTCAAAACCCATTTACATAATCATAGCTTCATTTTAATTTTTAGGAGAGCTATTTCAAAGACCATTCTGTTACAATACTGTAATGTACAAAGATATTATTGTTACTTATGAAATGATTTAAGTGTTTGAATTATAGTATGTATTCCATTTTGAAACTTATATAACTTTGCAGTAAATAACATACCGTATTATTATTTTAAAAAATTGTTATCAATTTTATTAGATAATTTTATTTTGATTTTTTATGGTTTTTTAAAAAGGTAACCACATTTAATAGGGAGTATTATTCATATTGAAAGGAGTTATATTTTTTGTGATTTCTAAATAACAATATAAAGGCCTTTAAATATAAAATAAATAATAGAAAGAAATAAAATGTAAGATACATTGTTGTAAAATAGCTAATAGTTAAAATTTTATACTGTTCAAAAAACCACACAAAATTAACAAAATTTATATCACAATTCAGGTAAATTAGATTTCTTATTCATTTTTATACTGTCCAACAAGCCCTGTGGTGAGAAATTTTAAGTTGTCAGCTTTAGAGTAAAGGTTATGTTTTATATTTGGTGACTTTTGTCAATTTCAGCTAAGGCCCTTACACTTCCCTAATGTAAAGTAGTGTTTTTGCATTTTTATATACTCTGATTCACTTATAACTGACAAATGGCATATCTTGGGTTAACAAAGATATGCATGAAGCAGATGTCAGAAGATGGGAATGATTACAGTATGGAGTACCTCTTTTGTAAAATATATGAGTTAATCCACCAGTCAGGAAAGTGAAGGACTGAGAAAAGCTTTCTTTGTGTATAATGTTGGCAGGTGTCATGAAACTTCCACCAAACTAGATTATTAATTCATGACCTATTTTCTTCATTGCCATTGCAGTAGCATCTTTTTCAGAAAGGACAGCCATTTCCAACAGGCAGACCTTCAAATAATGCATGGGGTATGAAGTAAATGCAAATCTGCATCACAAATTTCAAAGCCAATAGTGCTCTTGACAACCTGATGCCTATCTTCCCAGGTTAAAGCTTTCCAAGTTCTGATGGATGGTTTCCACAACCTTGCATTTACCTTAAAACCCATGTTGCTCCAAAACTTGGTTGGCAACTCATGGAAGAGAAATATACTTTTCTTGAAAATTAATTGTATCTTTTACAGCAGGCACGTGTACTAAGTCACTTCAGTCCTGTCTCATTCTTTGTGACCCCATGAACTGTAGCCCACCATGCTCCTCTGTCTATGGGATTCTCCAGGCAAGAATACTGGAGTGGGTTGCCATTTCTTTCTGCAGGGGATCTTCCCAACCCAGGGATCAAACCCACATCTCCTGCATTGGCAGGTGGGTTCTTTACCGCTGAGCAACCTGGTAACTGTGATTTAGCATCTATTGGTGACCTATGTTAGAGGAATTTCTGGAAAATCGTTCTATCAACTTTTCTGCTGTGTTATTGAAGATGTTATCTGTTAATCATATTATTCACTGACTTCTTTTTGAGGTCTTTGGGTCTTAGTTGTGATTTCCTTGAGCATTTGGTTTACTTATGCCTTATAATACTAAATCTTTCATCTAATTTTCCCTTTTTGTGTGGGAAAACAATCTTCCCTATCACTCTTAACAAATGTATAACATTACAGCATGCTTCATAAAAAATTAACTTCTTTCCTAAGTACATCTTACTATTGTAAATCTTAATTTTTTATTTTGACTCATTTTTCCTGAAGTGTATATTAGGTTATTTTCCTTGATTTTGCTGTATCATTGTAAACTACCTCAAATCATTTCAGACCAAGGTAGGATACTAAAATGTACACCTTAAAATGAAATTCAAGTCACTTTGCAATCTAAATCCAATTTACTTTTCAAATGTTAAATCTAAGAGCATCTTTATAACCATTGATTATAAACAGTTTTGTCACCTCCATGTCCCTGTACAAACTAGCTTCATTTTCATTTGGCCTGCATTGAAAATGCCTTCTTTTCACTTCTATCCATTCAAATATTACCTTTCAAGATCAATTTCTTATTATACCTCGTCACAACATTTTCCTAATGATGAATTTGTGGCATTTATTTACTTAACCATTCATCTAGATCTTGACATTGTTCTCACTCGTGATTGATATGTCATATACCTTCTTAGTATATTAGTACCAAGATTTTTTCAGGTAAATAATGAATTCCTAAAAGTGAGGAGATGAGTTGTGTCTAGAACCTGTAATATTTTGCATTCTTGTACATTTATTGAAGGCATGAACATTAATAAAATAATAAATCAATTCATATGATGAAATCAAAGCATTAACTTGGACTGAGAGGCCAAAGCAGATTTTGACACAGTAGCATAAGTTCACTGAAAACTCTAAAGTATTAATTATTGTAATACCTAAGATTTCTATATATTGAGCAGTAACTTGGGTCTTTAACATAATTCTCCAATTTTTCCTTATATTTTATTTCATTCTATCTCTTTATAAAATTTGTGATGGCTGTGTATGCTCTGAGTTTTTTTCTGGAGTGAAGAAACTTAGGCAAGAATCCTGTCTGAATTCAGCAGTGACATTAGGGTTTACACTGAGGGTCAGGCTATTGATCTGTGACAATTTACAGGGTTCGTGGCTTGGGTGACATTGAAAGATGAGTCATTATGATTCTCCTGGATGATGACCAATGGTGAAGTCAACAAGGTTCAGATGAAGCAACCCAAGTGAAGCTGTTGATTTTCAAATAGTGTATTCTTATATCTTATACAGGAGGTGGAATAAAGAATGGGACATATTTGGAAGCTCAGAAAGTCACAAAATAATTTCCCTGCCACTCTAAATGACTGCCATCTTCTTGCATGCTGTGACAATTTTCTATTCTAAACACATAGTTCACTAACCATTCATACTACATTCCTTGAGGGGTTTTGTTTTTGAGGGTTCCCTTTTTTCTTTTCTTTTTTTTTTTTTGCAAAGTAGATAGTAGCATGCTGTTGATAAAACACTTGAACTCCTGCTGTTAAAATTGTTAGGTTCTGTTCAGTGGAGTGAAATAATGTTGTGCCGTTTGTTCCCAGGTACTGAGACTGCTGCTGAAATGTACAAATCAGTGCTCTAATGTGGGTAGAGAATAGTTCTTTGCAGGGTTTAAGGCAGTGCAAAGGGGAGCTGTCTCACCTCTTTGCTTATGAGAGGTTAACTGGCTTTTTTCACTGCTGAGACTTCCTTTCTTCAAAATTCTTAGGTACTAACACATGGATCACTAGAGGTTCTTTTTAAAAAATTTCCCATATGTATTCCCCCCGCCACACCCACATGCAAAACTTGCATTGTCAATAACAAGGTAACTCCCAAGGTTGCTAGATCCAACTTCTGAGAAGAATTTAAAGTGCTTTAATCTGTCATTTAATTAATATGGATATTCTGAATGATCAGTGTTCAATGTGTTTTATTTTTACTTCAGAGAAGTTTCACTCAACTTCTTTCTTTACTTTTTAATTTCCTACATTTTGAAAGCAAGTTCTTCTCAAACCAAAGTAAGCTTAACTAAGTTATAAATTTTTATCAATTTATTTTATCTAGATGATTTGATGTTCTGAATTTATTGGAGCCAGTGATGGGTGATCTGTTCTAAGCAGACTGTACACATTCACACATGCACACCCACTGGGACACATTCACTGTTAATGGCACACTCTTTTAAGATAGTTGTTTTCTATCTGGAAGGGACTTCCCTGGTGGCTCAGACAGTAAAGCATCTTCCTATAACACAGGAGACCTGGGTTCGATCCCTGGGTTGGGAAGATCCCCTGGAGAAGGAAATGGGAACCCACTTCGGTACTCTTTCCTGGAAAATCCCATAGACGGAGGATCCTGGTAGGCTACAGTCCATGGGGTCACAAAGATTCAGACACGACTGAATGACTTCACTTTCTTTCCCTTTTCTATCTGGGACATACTCCCCCACTACCAACTAACATTACTAAATTTTTTTTTGAATGAAATAATCCTCTCATGGGTAATATCTCATTTTGCACATTCAAAGATATTCCCTGTATCTTAGGACTTCCTTGGTGGTCCAGTGGTTAAGAATCCACCTTTCAAAGCAGGGGACCTGGGTTTGATCCCTGGTCAGGGAAGTAAGATCTCACAGGCTGCAGGGCAACTAAGCCCGAGTGTCACAACTAACCAGACTTCACACTACAACTAGAGAAGCCAGTGCCCCACAATGAAGACTCAGCATAGCCAAAGTAAAACAAACAAGCAAATAAAAACAAAGATATTCCCTCTATCCTTACAATAACTTTTTTTTTCCACTCATCATCATAGATCTATTAGGCACTTAGTACTTGTCAGCAATTCTGATAAGCCTCAATGTTACAAATTTAAATCAAACTCTTGCTTCTGATAAGTTAATAAGGCAGTGTATAAAGTCAAAAATGCTGATAGACCACTACTGCGTTCATGCCGCTTGCTCTAGGTGTTCTACAAGGGGTCAGTGATGATGTTCTTATTTGAATAGCATATAAGGCTAGGCCACATACAAACTTCATATCTCTGGGTATATTTTAAAGAAAATCACTGAAATATATTATAACTATTACATAAGGTGAAATTTTGGTGCTGTACTGCTGATAAGTTTTTGCTCTAATTGATTGGATTGAATTGAAATTAAAAGTTCAAAGACCAAGGTTATGGAGCTACTTTACTCTGCTTATATCAGCCACAAATACCTACTGTCTCAATAGACATATACTCATATCAGAAATGTGTTGCCAGTTGTCAGTAGAAAATGTGACCACTTTTTATGTCTTTAGAGGCCTAAGAGTTAGGAGTAGAGGACTTGATTCTAAATGTCAATTCCAAGAAGAGATTATATACAATCTTTTTAAAGTGCTTATGTTGGTGCAAATCCCCATGAATATGACCTATTTATGAGTGAAAGAAATCCTCTTTGAGAAATTTCTTACAATGATGCTTTTCCACTTAAGGATTACCCATCCTTTTTATTTATCTTTGTTGCTTATTGCATATCGAGATTGCCCTTCTTTGTGATTTACTTCTTTTCCCCAAATGCTCTTATTTTAAAGACCTAAGAATGAGACTGCAGATGAGAATTGAATTGATATTGAAACTACAAAGAAAAAAAAATACCTCAGATTTTATCATAACTCTAAAAGCATATTTTAAACCCTGGAACACATTTGAGAATAAAAAGTTTAAACTCACACCTCTCAATACATATATAGTTAAGTATCATCTATTGTTAGTGTTTCCTAATTTGCCATTACTTGCTCTCAGCTATGTGTTAATAAGAGAGACCTAAATCTTTTATCACGTGTCTCCTAACTGGGTTTTATGAATTCCAAAGATGAGGCGGCTGGAACACCTGCTCAGACTGATAGAAATGCAGCACATGGCTTAGGAAATTGGTGCTGATCTGGACATTACAAATTCCCTCTCCTCATTTCGGCCTTTTTCTCTTTAATGGCACAGTCTAGGTCAATGGTAGAGATAGAGAATAATAACAAGAAAAATTTTAAGAGGAATTTTTAAACTTCTCTTCCCCTACAAGCTACTTTGAAAAGTCTCTTTCCTATTCCTATTTCAAAATAATTTAAACTCAGTTTCTTTACATCTTAAAAACATATTCTAGCATGATGGTTTCAATGAATGGCTTGGTAGATGATGTTTATGATAACTATGCTGTAGGTTCTAAGAACCACCAGACTGTATTACTAAAGCAATGGTCAGAATGAATCACTCCAAATTGTGTCCACTGAATCTTCTGTTTAGTACAGCTCCTCCCAGTCATATTAGATCCTTTTCAAAAGTGAGTTTTCTACTCTTGGCAAAAGGAATTTGCCTCCTAAAATTACCACTTTGGGGTGTTGTGTGATAGTCCCATACAGTATGACTGTCATCTTGCCTGCTTGGCTTTCCTTACTCAAACATCTCTCTTTCAGGAGTTCAACTCAAGTGGCTGGATGATGGTAAAATGTTAGTATTCCTGGACACATTCTAGTATCTTATCCAGACTCCTCAGGATACTAAGGTTTCTCATCAAAACTTTAGTGGGTCTCTTTGAAAACTTTATGTAATTATGTTATAGCAGAAGAGTTATAAATAAAACCATAATAACATGCTTTGTTTGCATCATGTCTTTTCATTTACAAAGTATTCCAACGTAGATTTAAAATTGGTCCTTGCAATCATTTCATTAGTTAAGTAGGGGTATATTATTTATATCCATTTTCTAGATGACACTAGAGGTTGTGACAAGTTTAAGGTCATAAAATTTCTAAGCAGAAGGCTGACACTGTCTCCATAAAGAGGTTATTTTATGATATAGACTGAATCTAACAAATAAACCCATGAAAAGGAGTAGGTAATTCATATCAAATTATTTTTGGGTTTCCCTGGTGGCTCAGAGGTAAAGAATGTTTCGTAATACAGGAGATTCCGTTTCAACTCCTGGGTTGGCAAGATCCCCTGGAGAATGAAATAGCAACTGACTCCATTATTCTTGCCTGGGAAATACTATGGACAGAGGAGCCTGGAGGGCTACAGTCCATGGGGTCACCAAAGAATAGGACATGACCTAGCGACTAAATCACCACCACCAAAATCTGCATCACTAGCCACTGAAAATGAGTGTTGATGAGACAAAGAAGCTGTGATTCATCTCATTTCCCTGAGTCTAGAAGAAGCTTCTTTTTATAGTAGGGTTATAAAAAATACAGCTTCTAAACAAATACTTGAATGCTATTGATTTAGAGATAAGGAAAAAAAGGGACTTTGTAGAGGATGAGAGATGAAAATGCTTGTATAACATTCACAAAATAAGCAAAAAAGAAAAAAAAGAAAGCTAGATAACCCAAAAAACCTTAGAGGAGAAAGGGAGGAAAAAAAGAAAAGTTATACTATGCACACATGTATCCCATCAGAACTGTAATGTGATTCGTGTGTAAAAATAGTTCCATCTTCACTCCCAGCTTGTTCCCACAGAATGCGGGGTCACCAGGATTATCAGGACAAATAAGCATCACCTTCTGCATCACACAGCCCAGTAAGCCTCAGTGGCATCAGGTAGCAGGAACTGAGGTTCCATCAAACTCTGGGGAAGAATATGTGCGAGGAGGGAGGAATAACCATGAGGACTAGGAAATTACTTGTTAGTCTCTGGTGTGAAAGAAATCTTGTTGCATAGAGAATACAAGGTTTGGAGGGAGCTTTGCTGCTTCCTACAGTTTGGCTTTAAAGAGAACAAAAAAATAGTGCTTTAGAATAATAAATAAAAATTTAGCTTTTTTTTTCTTATGGTTTTTTGTTATTCTCCTAAAAACAGGCAGATAATAAAAATATATTCAGAAAATTTTCGACTAAATTTGTATGTTAGCTGCAGAATGACTCACATTTGGAAGTTTTTTGAGGTTGACTTAATCGAGAGCAGCTATCACGGCACCTCCCCAAATCTCCTAGATGCCGGGAGTGGAAATGCTGAATTGGAGTGGATGGCATCTTTGACTGATACAAAGAGAACAGGTAGTAAGCTAACAAGACAAAAGGAAAAGGAAAAAATATATATATTCACTGAGCGTAATATGTAGTGGGTTCCAATGCTGTGCTGTGGCCTGCTAGCACTAGCTTACCTGAGAGAGTTCATTGTTAAATTTTCAAGAATTTTTCAAGCCAGTTGTTAAAAACATTCATTACTAAAAATTAAATTGTATAAACCTTCACTTAACCAAACTATTAAAAGCAAAATTAATAAACTGTCAAAGGCAGATCACTTCTAAATTATTTTTCTGCATTTACTATTATTTGCTCTCTTGAAGTTTTCCGTACCTGTTCTATTAGTGTTGGAAATCCTATATAACAGTGCACTACTACACCTCTCTTTTCAGTACTGTATTCAGTGACATCATACCGGTGGTTCAGATCAGCCATAGCTGGCAAATGCGACAAATCAGGTATTGATTTATTGTTCTGTTGATTGTCTAATCTTGAGAAATGTTCATAATGCAAATTAAAATGGAAAGTGTGTCATGTAGTTACATTATGAAGAGTATCCAATTAAGGAAATATTCATTTATCATTTGAAAACTGTTATCTGATTCAGCAAAGATGTGATTCATGTCACTGATGAGCAAATGCATTTCTGACACACATCTTAGTTGTCTCACTTCTCTCCTAACTTCTTACAGTAAATACCAATATCAGCCAGCCTTCGTGTCCCATATCAGATTCACTGATGAGGCATTTACTGGGAAAAGAGATGGCAGATTGGGATCTGACTCCATTTGCCAAATCCTGGTTGAATTTTAGCCATAATTTGGCTAACTCTTTGGCTATAAGAGTTTGGAGCTGGGCTTCCCAGGTGGCACAGTGGTAAAGATTCTGCCTGCCAATGCAGGAGACCCAGGAGATACAGGTTCAATGCCTGGGTCAGGAACATCCCCTGAAATAGGAAATGGCAACCCACTCCAGTATTCTTGACTGGAAAATTCCATGGACAGAGGAGCCTGGCAGGCTATAGTCCATGGGGTTGCAGAGAGTTGGACATGACTGAGGAGCTGAACATGACAAGAGTTTGGAAAATATGAGTGGAAGCATTGTTAGAATAAATTAGTTATGCAGAATTAAAATAAGTTAAGTATTGTGTATTTTATTATTAATTGCTAATTGTGTGCTATACATTCTTTATGTCAATAAAATTTATAATAAACTTCTGTACATATGCATATGCATACTTTTTTCTTCAGAGAGACTGTTGTTTAATATTTGTTAGCATACTACTGGAGAAGGAAATGGCAACTCACTCTGGTGTTCTTGCCTGGAGAATCCCAGGGATGGCAGAGCCTGGCGGGCTGCCGTCTGTGGGGTCGCACAGAGTCAGACATGATTGAAGCGACTTAGCAGCAGCAGCATACTACCGGTAATTATTAAAATTTTCTCTTATTCCTTGTTTCATTTTGTAACAATTTCTTGAAGTAGGTATTATCCATATTTTGTAAGTATGAAAAATGAGGCCCAGAAGAGTTTGGAAATAGTACCAATGTCACACGCCTGTCAGAGAATGTAGTTGGGCTGGGCGTGTCAGCTAAATTCTGGCCCAGGCCTGGGCTTTTCTATTAATACCTCTCTGACACTGACGTTTATGCGTTAATGACCTCAGCTAAGTCACTTGTGCTACATTGTGGCCTCAGTATCCTCTTCCGTGAAAGGAAAAATATACTGTCTTTTTATTCCTCCTCAGAACTGTCAGGAGGATCAAATGTGAAAATAATTTGTAAACTTAAGAGGCTAAAGTAATACATAATTATTTACTAAAGAGGTAGACATTTAAGATAGCATTTTGTTTACAGAGCTTTGAGGCTGACTTGGGCTCCTTGAAAATGAATTTTTCCATATAGTACTTGAAGAAACAAATATGCATTTCATTTTCTCTTGGAAATACTTTCTATTATATGTTGCTAGATATTTTCCTGTTCTGGGCTTCTTTGTAAGTCTCCAACATCTTTTTTTATTTGTTGTTGTTGTTGTTTAGTCACTGTTGTGTCTGACTTTTTTGTGACCCCATGGACTGTAGCCCGCCAGGCTACAGTGGGATTTCCCGGGCAAGAATACTGGAGTGGGTTGCCATTTCCTTCTCCAGGGCATCTTCCCGACCCAGAGATTGAACCTTCGTTTCTTGCATTGCAGGCGGATTCTTCACCACTGAGTCATGGGGGAAGCAACTTTTTTTTTTAAAGCACTATTAACTTTTTACAGTAATAGACTGATGGTTTCTTTAAGTGTTTGGCAACTCTGTTTTTTATCAGCCTAGAGCATCCCTGAGGTAGTGTGTGTGACCATGGTATTTTAGGGAAGCAGCCAAAAGCTAAAACAATGCATAAGTGAAAGAAAGAAAAACAAATGATATTTTTGAAGAATCAAGTTGTTTGCATTAGAGTCCTGTTACTTATAAGCTTGGATAATTTAAAGTTACTGGACATTTTAATATCCTCTATACCTCAGTATTAGATTGAAGTACGGATAATAGATAATTTCACCCTGTATCTGCCTCCCAATGCTACTGTGCTTCCAGGTGATGACATTTTCTATTGCAGTTCTGAGTGTTTATAGGCCTTGATTCTGCTAGGTAATTATACAATCTACCATGGCATTAAGGCTCACTGCATGAGCTAATGCCATGATATGGAATTAATCAAACCTAAGTGAAAAGGTCATTAGAAAGTTAAATTATTTCACTGATACCAGAGTAGCACCACATAAGCAAGAATTATATTCCATTTTGATATAATAGATCCTGAAATGTAGTCATTAGTTTCACCTCACTAGACCTATCTAATTATTGATGTGGTTAATTACTTAAGCCCATTGACCATTGTTTAGTATTCCATTACTTATACTTTTGGCTCTTTGAAAAAAATGTTATGTCACATTCTTAACTTATCCTTATGCTTCACCTTAATTACTTCCTATGAGCTAACACAGATGATCTAATAAAACACTAACTGTTATTTATTAAACTTTTACTGTATAGGGAATTGTGCTTGGGTGTAAAAGGAAATTGTTCTCTTCGTGGTAAAATAAGTGAATTTGCTAGTGCATTAGAATGGTGTTCACTTTCTCAGCAGAGCTTTAATAACCTCCTTTGCCACTGTCCCTGACCAGAACAGAACCGATAAAGCATCTGCATAGAAATGAGCTTTAAAGAATTCCAGATAATTTGAGGCCGAGGAATGGTATAGGGTCACTTACCAGCTGAATGTCCATTTTCTCTGGCAGGTTAACATAGTTTGCTGATGTAAATGTGTAGTAGTCAAGATAGGCTGGGTTATGTTGCACTAACATACATTCCCATTATCTCACTGACAACAAAGATTTATTTCTTGCTTATGCCACATGTCCCCCGTGAGGTTAGCTCAGTCTCTGGTATACATTCTCTCTCTTAGCAGCTGAGCCTGACAGAGGCTTCATCTTAATTTCTATAACCATCATGGTAGGGGGAAACACACATAGTGAATTATACCCTTACATTTTTTTTCCAGCACAGTCTTACCACATACTCCAAAGAAACAAGACTGGGCTATTCATGTTAAGCAATAATGACACTCACCTGTTACCACTAATGACTTCACTGGAGGGAACAAGAGATAGAGTAGATCACAGGAAACTCTGTTGTGGTTCTTGCTCTGTGTGGTCACCTCACTTCAGCGACAATTCTATAAACTTTGAGAAGTACTAAATGAATTCAGTTGAGCATCTTGGGTTATATATATGCTCTTGTGGTCTGTAATCTGTCAGAGTTTCTTCAGTACTCCTTTCACAATCTCATTTTATCCTGAAGTTCTCATATAGAATTGAGTAAAAGCAACAATTTAATTGGAGAGGGCAATGGCACCCCACTCCAGTACTCATGCCTGGAAAATCCCATGGATGGAGGGGTCTGGTGGGCTGCAGTCCATGTGGTCGCTAGGAGTTGGACACGACTGAGCGACTTCACTTTATTTTTTCACTTTCATGCATTGGAGAAGGAAATGGCAACCCACTCCAGTGTTCTTGCCTGGAGAATCCCAGGGATGGGGGAGCCTGGTGGGCTGCCGTCTACGGGGTTTCACAGAGTTGGACACGACTGAAGCGACTTAGCAGCAGCAGCAATTTAATTATTTGAGTAATTCTTTTTTGATATACAATGACAAAATATAGTCTTTGCTTTTCCACAGCATCTCACTCAATGACAAGATCAGAGTGTTGCAAAATAAATGTAGGCTGTGTGAATAAATGAATAAAATAAAAAAGAGAAATTCCAGATGAATTGAAGATTGATTGTCAGTTGGAAATATTTAATATCTATTTCTATTTTATTTCTGTTATTCTTTCTTCATTGTATATTATTTGGGCTTAATTTGTTCAGTTTCATCTGTTCAGTTTCAACTGATGAAACAGTTTCATCATCTCCTTAAAGTGGGAGCTTAGTTCTACTTATACCTTTCTTTTTAAATATAAGCATATAAGCATTTACTGTTATACTTTCCTTCTAATTACTACTTTTGCTGTATATATATAAAAATACAATTTTTGATGTTTTGTATTTTAATTATTACTGAGTTCAAAATATTTTCAAGTTTCAGCTGTAATATGTTCTTTGATCCACATGTTATTTAGAAGTGATTTTTTAATATGCAAGTATTTGAGGATTTTTTGGATAGTTCATTGCCAATGAAGATAATTTAATATCATTATTTCATAATTAATGAAGACTTACCTTCTGGTTGACCATATGGTATCTTCGTAAATATTCCTGATGCACTTGAAATAGATGTGCATTGTTTGTTTTTGTGTCCTATAATTTGCAGTTAGTCAAATTGATTAATTGTGTTGTCAGATCTTTTATCTCTTTACTGACTTTTTCCTACTTGCTTTATCAACTAAAGAGATATTTTTGAAATACCCAAATATGAGTGTATCTTGTTTAGTTCTGATTTTAATATTTATTCATAAAGTTAAAAAAAAACTTTATTACATTGTTAATTGCAAAATGGTGAATTTTTCCATTTATTTTATTCTATAAGGAAGAACTCTTGCTCTCACACACATAGCCTCTTGCCTTTCTCAAAAATATCTTTCTGTTGTATTGATTCATTTTTCTCTTCAGTGTGCTATAAGTCATTATGATTACTATTTTTTGTGTTTAATTTGTCCAAAAGATCACCAGAAAATTCCTTTCAGGTAATTTTTGTGCCCTTTTAATGTATCCCATTTAGTACAAGAACACATCTTTGGTTTCTGATGCAATTAAATGTTTCAAGTTCACCTTTTACTTTCCTAGTCCCAAATGTCATATCTTTTAGTTGGAAGTGACATTTAAAAGCCAACATCTGGGCATTATATTATATATGCTAATTGCTTTGAGTGACAGTTCTTCTAAACCCTTCAATGGAAGAGTTTGGAAGCATATATTTGTAAGCAATCAGTAGTTCCTCCTGACGCCACTAATTCAAATTGAACAGCACAGGGTTTGTCCTCATATATTTTCCATTCCATGTTTGTATTTCTTTATCTCAGTATATAGTATTGTCTACACATTTAAGTAGCAAGTGGAGAAAATAAATGGAATACTGACTATAACTTGAATAACCCTAAAGAAGGAAGGAAAAGAAAGAGTGCTAAATTCATGGAATAAACATAAGACAAGTAGCAAAATATTAAAAATAAACTCCACCATGTATGTGCTTATTTTCAATTTGACTTTTTGTTTTAGAAAACAATGCTATGACAAGGCAGAGAATATAGGATGGATAATAAAAGCACAATCAAGCTCTCCTCTGTCGACGTGAGGTACACATTAAATATAAACTCAGTGTAGGCTGAAGGTATTAGGATGACAAGCCACATCTCAGACTAAGAGTAAACACTAGAAAGCTGATGTATATATATATATATTAATATTAGACAAGGTAGACTTCAATCCAAAGAGTATGTTAAGGATAAATAAGTATTTCATAATGATAAAAGGATCATCTTATCAGAAAAGCAGAATGTCAAAGTACTTAAGAAAAGGGTATCTAAATTCATGAAGTAAAAACAGGCAGAATCAAAGGGAGAAATACACAGATTATAAGAACATCTGGAAATTTTAATACCCCTCTTTTAGTTAGGAATTGATGGACTAAAGAGAAAAAAAAAACAGTAAGCATAAAAGGTATGAACAACAATGTCACCCAACTTGATATTTAGAGGAAAACTATATACAACAACAGAATGAGGAATGCAAGCAAAGAACACTTATGGGCCATATTAAATAAATCTCATTAAGTTAAAAAGATTGAAATCATACAGGGTGTGTTGGCTTACCACAGTATAATTAAATTAGAAATTGATATGTAAAATTTGTTTAAATCCCCTAATGCTTGAGGGGAAAAAAATTACATAATTCTAAACAACCCACCCCACTCCAGTACTCTTGCCTGGAAAATCCCATGGATGGAGGAGCCTGGTAGGCTGCAGTCCATGGGGTCGCTAAGAATCGGACACAACTGAGCGACTTCATTTTCACCTTTCACTTTCATGCATTGGAGAAGGAAATGGCAACCCACTCCAGTGTTCTTGCCTGGAGAATCCCGGGGACAGCAGAGCCTGGTGGGCGGCCGTCTATGGGGTCGTACAGAGTCGGACACAACTGAAGCAACTGAGCAGCAGCAGCAGCAGCAGCAGCAAACAACCCACAGGTAAATATCAATAACAAAAGAGAAAATAGGAAATACTGAAAACTGAATGATAATTAAAATGTAATATATTAGTATTTATGAACTATAGCTACAGAATACCATATAGGAAATTTATAGCTTTAAATATTTTAACAGAAGGGAAAAAATTAAAATCAATGTTCTAAGTAAACTATGGCCTTAAGAAAACAGATAAAATAAGGAAAAGAAAAGAAGAAATAATAAGAGAATATCATTGGAAAAGACTGATGCTGGGAGGGATTGGGGGCAGGAGGAGAAGGGGACGACAGAGGATGAGATGGCTGGATGGCATCACTGACTCGATGGACGTGAGTCTGAGTGAACTCTGGAAGATGGTGATGGACAGGGAGGCCTAGCGTGCTGTGATTCATGGGGTTGCAAGGAGTCGGACACGACTGAGCGACTGAATTGAACTGAACTGATCCATAGATAGAAAACTAACAAGCAATAGGAAAAATTGAAGTAATCAAATTGGTTCTTTGAAAAGATTATTAAAACTGACAAACTTTAAGAATACTGGTCAAAAAATAAAGATAAAAAATTACCAATATTGGAAATGAAAGAGAGATATCTTGGTAGATTGTACAGATATTAAAAAGATCATAAAGAAGAATGATAAATGACTATATCTGACACTGTGTGTGAAATAAATCTTTGAAAAATCATACATACTAAAGAAGTAAAAAATCCTGAATAGCCATATATCAGTAAAAATAATTAGTTTTGTAACTAAAATTTTAGAACGAACCAATCTAGCAATGCATAACAAAAGATAATAAATTTATACTCTGACCAATTTGGTTTTATCTCAAGAATTTAAGGTTAATTTATTATTCAAAAGTAAATCAATCTAATGGAATACTTCTAAACCATTAAGAGTGAGCAAACCAGGGCATGTATGTATATCAGAATGGATGAATACAAATTCATCATACTGGGCTAAATTAAGGAGCCCAGTATTAATATATTATATACTGCATAATTTCTTTTATTTGGCATTTTGGAAAAGAAAAGTCAATAATAATATAGGAGGACGGAAAAGATGAGTTGTTTCCAGGAGCTTGGGAGTATGTTGTGAATACAAATGAAATGTATGAGATAATTCTTTGGGGTATAAGTTGTAATCACTACTCTGGTTGTGATTATGAGAATATAAAGGAGTGTTAGTCTTTCAGTTGTGTCCAACTCTTTGCAACCCAAAGACTGTAGCCTGCCAGGCCTTTCTGTCCATGGGATTCCCCAGGCAATACTGGAATGGGTTGCCATTCCCTTTTCTAAGGGATCCTCCAGGGATCAAACCCAGGTTTCCTGCATTGCAGGCAAATTTTTACCAGCTGGATCTTCCCTGGTGGCTCAAATAGCAAAGAATCTGCCTGCAATGTGGGAGACCCAGGTTTGATCCCTGGGTTGGGAAGAACCCCTGGAGAAAGGGATGGCAACTCACTCCTGTATTCTTGCTTGGAGAATTCCATGGACAGAGGAGACTGGCGGGCTGAAGTCCATGGGTTGCAAAGAGTCAGACACACCTGAGCGACTAATAGTTCCTTCCTTCCTTTCTTTCTTTACCATCGGAGCCACAAAGGACAAGTGAGGCCCTTATGAGAATATATACACATGTAAATACTTATTGAACTTTACACCAAAGATGTGACTTTTGCTGTATGTAAATTAAAACAAATCCAAAATGATTTTATTTTTTATATTAATAGAAAAAAGTAGATAAACCATCATTTTAATAAAATTCAAACAATGCTTCTGATAAAAGTCAATATCCCTTTATGATAAAATATCCTAGCAAATTAGGAGTAGAAAAAGACTTTCTTACCATGACAAAGGCTATTTGCAACAAACCTACAGTAAACATTGTGCTGCTGCTGCTGCTAAGTCGCCTCAGTCGTGTCCGACTCTGTGCGACCCCATAGACGGCAGCCCACCAGGCTTCCCTGTCCCTGGGATTCTGACTGATGAAATAATGAGCACTTCCTCCCTAAGGCTGAGAATAAGTACACCCACTCTCACTATATCTGTTCAATATTGTATTGGTCAACAAAGCTAAAAAAACCTCCCAATTTCAGAGTATGTTTTCATATTTCAGTGTCTCCAGAGAAGGAAGGCCTACTAGAAGGATCTTGGAATGGAGACCTAGTAGCCAACAGAGGAAGGTACCATTATTATTTACATTTTGCCAATACCAAGTCTTAAAAATGCTATTTAGTTTGTTATTAAGGCTGAAAACTGAACACTAAATCTGTTTCTAACCGGTAAGTTGTACTTAATAAATTACACTTAATTTCTCTTTGCATGTTGCTGCTCAGTTCCTTCAGTTGTGTCCGATTCTTTGAGACCCTATGTCTGTAGTCCACGAGGCTTTTCTGTCCATAGGATTCTCCAGGCAAGAATACTGGAGCAGGTTGCCATGCCCTCCTCCAGGCAATCTTCCTGAACCAGGGATCAGACTTGCATCTCTTGCATCTCTTGTGTTGTAAGTGGATTCTTTACCCTGATCCACTGGGGAAGCCCTTGCATATTACTACTTCACCTCAATATTTTGAATAATCTTTGGTCCAAGGTCTATGATCCAGAGAACAACGACATTGGAAGTCTTGTTCAAAATATTTGAGAAAACCTTCACCATCTGAGGCTTACTTAAAAAAAAATCCAAACATTTTTAGCTACTCATTTTTAATTAAATGGAACATAATTATATGATTAGACTCAGATGAGCTACAGGGAAATTTATCAATCTGTGTGAAAACTAAAAAATAATTGGAAAGCCTATCTCCAATGCCCCAAATTGTAAGAAATACATACTTTAGCTTTATCGGTGACTTTGCCCTGAAAATTATTCTGGGCCCACAAAAGCAAAGCTCATTCTGGAGAACTGTATTGCAGAATTTCTTGACACATTCTGAGTCCATATTGGCAAATTAATAAAGGACATCATTCTGGGTCCCTTAAAGTTATGTTTTGCATTTTGCTTTGCAAATTACTTAGAAATTCATTCTTCTGTCTTGGTGTGAGATTAGTTCAGCCTCCTAAAGGCTATCAGCAAGCAGTGTCTTTGAGTGACAGAGTCTGTCGTGGAAGTTAAGACTTCTTAGCTTTAATTTGCACTTCAAAGTATTAGTTTGTAGGTGGGGGATGCCAAAGTCCCTTCCAGAGCCTGTTCCACCTTGTTGAAGATACTTTCTGGATGCTGCAGTACTTGATTGGTACTTGTGTTTATTGCCAGCTTTTAGAGAGGATCTTTCCTTCTGACACTTAAGACTGTGTCCTTCTGTCTTCCAGAAGGGAGAGTATAAACTCACAGGGGAACTAAGATCCTGCAAGTTGTAAGATAAGGCCCCAAAATAAATCAAACCAAACCTACAATTAATTGAAAGCAAGAGATAGCCTTGAGGTTCCTGGATCCTTAGGGCTTTATGATTACAGTTTGAAAAACCACTCACCTGATGAACTTCTACCATATATATATTTTTTTAATTTTATCATAGTATAAAATATATTATAGCATATCATATAGGTATACAACTTGATGAATTTTCTCAAAATAAGCACATCTCTGAAATCACTTCCTGGGACAAGAAACATTGTCTGCATCCCTGAAGGCCAGTATCCCTTTCGTGCCCTGATCTTCTAACAAGGATACCTGTTGTCCTGATTTATAACCCTGTAGGTTTATTCTAATACTGATCTAAGTGGAATTCTATAGAAAGCGCTTTTTTGGCCTTTTTTTCTCTTGTTGTTTTAATTGTGAAGATTATTCATGTTGTTATGACTAGGTGTGGATTTTTCATTCCCATTAGTAAATAATGTCACTCTGTGTGACACCACCATGACTTATTTATCTATTTTACTCTTAATGGACATTCAGATAGCTTGTAGTTTGAAGCTATTATAAATAGTATGTCTATGAATGTTTCAGTACATGTCTTTTGGTAATTATATTTTGGCATTTCTGTTACAACCTAAATTTCTAGGTTGTAATTGTAGTGCATGCTAAGTCACTTCAGTTGTGTCTGACTCTTTGTGACCCTATAGACTGTGGCCTGCCAGGCTCCTCTGTCCATTGGATTCTCCAGGCAAGAACACTGGAGTGGGTTGCCATGCCCTCCTCTAGGGGATCTTCCCGACCCAGGGATTGAACCCGCATCTCTTATGTCTCCTGCATGGACAGGCAGGTTCTTAATCGCTAACATCAGCTCTCTTAAAGTTCAATCACTCTTCCATCTTTGCAAAATGATATAGTAATATTTATGATTTAATCTCTAATTTTTTTGCAACAAAACATATAATAATAGATTAAGCATTGAAAATTAAATTTAAAAAGATATATCAGTGCCCCAAAGAAAGATATTTCCATGAACTAGAAATAAAACACACACAAACAAGCATCAAGCAAGTTGAGACTCTGGGTCTGGAATTAGGACGAGTTTCTCTCCTGTGGGATGATAATGTGTAAGTGTATATCAACCAAGATAAAGGGCTGGAGTTAACTCATGGCATGAAACTGAGTTCTCAAAAAAGTCTGAAAGAAAGTTGTGGTTGATAAAGTTGCCTAGGGTGTGGCTTATATGAAGTTAAATACCTGTGAAAATAGTAAAAGGTGTCAAGCTTGTGTTCAACGATTTTTACTTTTGTGACAGGAGATAAATTTTCCTGAGCTCTCTATGGGTTAGAAGCTCTAAGTAATTGTAGTAAACCTACTTCTGCATGGGAGAGTGGAGCAGGAAGTCCAGGTAAGGGAGACCCCCAAAGCCCCTAGAAAATAATGGATTAGCAGAAAGGAAATAAAATCTATAATAGCAATGACAATAATGGTGACAAAAATCACTTCTCAAGATGAGCCTACAAAGCAAAACTCCAAAATGTATGAATCAAGTCAAGGAAGATTGCTTGCTCTCAAATGAACTAATGGGGAGAAAATTTATTTGTATACAAAAACTGTCTAAAATAATTTTGAAATATTTGATTAGTAAATTAAGAGGTATGATAGAAGAAATACTATTTATGAAAAAGAACTACTGAAAGCACAGAATGAGAAAAGGTGTATTTAAACAGCTGACTGTATTTAGAATCCTGGAAATAAAAAATATAGAGTTCAATACATACACAGTTGAGGAGAGAATTTAAAGAGTCAAAAATGATTGTGAGCTACCTTGAATTTAACATAGAGAGATACTGAGATTTAAAATATATAAAGGAGACATTATAGAACAGGAAAGATAGAATAATAGTAACGGGCTATGATCGACATATTCAATTAAGGAAGAGAAAAGAATGGAATAAAAGATCAGTGTTCCCCAAAATAATGGCTGCAAACTTTTTAAGAACAAAGAAAATATGTAAACTAAATATTGAAGATGCACACTCATTGTGCATTGGGATAGATAACAATAAAACCACACCAAAATATTACCTCAAACTAGAAACTATCAAAAATAAAAATGAAATTTTAAGTATAAGAAGGGAGGAAAAAATGAATTACTTACACAGCAACTATAGTCAACTTCTCATCAGCAATGCTAAATGCTAGAAGATGAGGAAATGCTATTTAAATATGTTGAATAATTTTAACACTGAAAATTACCATTCAAGGAAGAAAGGTAAATTAAAGTATTGCCAGGGATACAAAAAACAAGGAGTCTTTCTTCCTGCAAATACTTTTCAGAAAAAAAATTATTAAAAATTTAGTTGGAAAGGAAGTATGTTAATAAAACCTTGACCACACTTTAAATCAGGTGTCATCAAACTTTTTCTGTGAAAGGTTGGATAGGAAGAAATATTTTAGGGTTTGTGAGCTACATCATCTCTGTTGCACTTATTTAGTGAGGTGCTATAGTGTGAAAGCTCCATGGATGAGATTTAAAGGATAGTGTAAATTCTTTTTTTTTTTTTTTAACAAGAACAGGTGGCAGAGCAGCTATGGCTCACAGACAGCAGTTTGCTGACCATTAGTCTAGATCACAAAGAAAGACTTCAAAAAAAATTAAAAAATGCAATTATCTCTCTGTGCTGCATCTGGTTTGGTCCTATTCAGTATCAGAATTAGTATAGAAATGACATAAATTTCTTAATTCCTGTATTTGCAACATTTCTTTCTTTAGATCTTATATTACAAGATTATATCTGTTTTAGAATCCAACAACAACATATCTTGATCATATTTATTTCTAACTGTTATTACAAATACACGCAAACTTTGGCTTTTCAGAAGAAGGGCTCTTTTGTGGAAAAACCCCTGATATATACCCTGAAATGCTGGGGTCAGATGGGTCTCTGCAGATTTCTGTGCATTTGGACAGAACAAAAATGTCTTCTGGGCTGAGTGCCACTTGGAAGACTTTGTACAATTACTCAGATGCTTTTTCCTTCATTGCTGTTTCCATCTCTCATTTCAAAAGAGCTTCACTGCAGAGAAGCAACCTTCTTTCAGGGCTGGATTTAGCTAAATGTGTTAGATCACTTAATTTCTTCATGCTCTCGATGCAAAAGGGTTACATCCATATTACTGGTTATTGGCAGCGCTGGCAATTTTTAAAGTTAATTGATTTCCTGGCATTAAAGATTATATATTTAAAAACAGTTTTATCAGAAGAAATATGAAGCACATGCTGAAGTTAAGTCCCTAAATCACTCTCAGGGTTCACTGTAGCTTGTTCATTCATGCAATGCGAGATAGAAACTAGGGACCCAGGCAAGCACTGCATGTCTCTTAATACTGACAAAAAAGAAAGAATATGGGCTTCTCAGGTGGCACTAGTGGTAAATGCAGGAGACATAAGAGATATGGGCGCTACTCCTGGGTCAGGAAGATTCCCTGGATGAGGACGTGGCAACCCAACCCAGTATTCTTGCCTGGAGAATCCCATGGACAGAGGAGACGGGCGGGCTACAGTCCATAGGGTTGCGAGGAGTCGGACAGGACCGAAGTGACTTAGCACTCACACATGGAAAGATTTTACTTAGTCTATCCTAAAAATGTAAATTTTTTTCTGGCTGTGTATTTGTTTGTATACTCCTGAGAAATGCAGGTTTCTTTTTTAATTCTTTTGCTGACTTTATTTTTTCTGATAATATTAACTATATACTTAATGAATTTAAGGATATCAGAGGTGGAAGAGACTCAGGATGTCTGATGTGTTCTTGATATCAAAATCCTTCTACAATATTCTTGCTAAGGAGTCACTTAGCTTTTGCTTGATTACTTCCTACAATGGATAATTCAGTATATCCTGTGATTACCCAGGCCATTCTCAGTCAACTCCTATTTAAAAAAATAAAAATGAAATAATTATTATAAACATTTTTTCTTATTATCACTGTAGTGTTAAATATCAAATTTGTGTAGTGGAGGGTTTACATGAGAGGCTGAACAATAAGATTTGTACAGTAGGAATTATATTCAGAGTGATTTTGTAAAGTTATGACTATGCAACTCTGATCATTTAGTATAATAAGGTTTATTTATGGCCTTCATTACCCCAAAAATGATTTGAAAAGCCTTAGATAAAAAGGCTGACAAGCAGCATGATTAAAGTAGGTGAAGAAAACAGGCCCAAAGGAAATGAAGAAAGGGAAATGACATCAGCTAGAATTAAATTTTATTACAAAATATGTGAAATTATATACTGCACACTTACTAGTCTAAGCAGCCAAAGCAAAGATATATATATATGATAGAGAGTTGACATCATTTTATAAGTAACCTAATGAAGACAGGCACCTATATAGATAATTATCCTTGAATGAGTTTGTGTTTGTGTACATCAGGTGGAATGCAAAAGTAGGAAGTCCAGAAATACATGGAGTAGCAGGCAAATTTGGCCTTGGAGTACAGAATGAAGCAGGGCAAAGGCTAATAGAGTTTTGCCAAGGGAACACACCGGTCATAGCAAACACCCTAGATATCACCAAATGGTCAATACCGAAGTCAAATTGATTATATTCTTTGTAGCCAAAGATGGAGAAGCTCTATACAGTCAGTAAAAACAAGACCAGGAGCTGACTGTGGCTCAGATCATGAGCTCCTTATTGCCAAATTCAGACTTAAATTGAAGAAAGTAGGGAAAACCACTAGACCATTCAGGTATGACCTAAATCAAATCCCTTACGATTATACAGAGGAAGTGAAAATAGAGTCAAGGGATTGGATCTGATAGACAGAGTGCCTGAAGAACTATGGATGGAGGTTTGTGACATGGTACAGGAGGCAAGGATCAAGACCATCCCCAGGAAAAAGAAATGCAAAAAGGCAAAACAGTTGTCTGAGGAAGCCTTACAAATAGCTGTGAAAAGAAGAGAAGTGAAAGGCAAAGGAGAAAAGGAAAGATATATCCATTTGGATGCAGAGTTCCAAAGAAGAGCAAGGAGAGGTAAGAAAGTCTTCCTCAGTGATAAATGCAAAGAAATAGGGGAAAACAATAGAATGGGAACATTTCAGACAAAGATGGGCACAATAAAGGACAGAAATGGTATGGATTTAACAGAAGCAGAAGATATTAAGAAGAGGTGGCAAGAATACACAGAATTATACAAAAAAGATCTTCATAACCCAGATAATCAGGATGGTGTGATCACTTACCTAGAGCCAGACATCCTGGAATGCAAAGTCAAGCATTAGGAAGCATCACCTGAACAAAGCTAGTGGAGGTGATGGAATTCCAGTGGAGCTATTTCAAATCCTAAAAGATGATGCTGTGAAAGTGCTACACTCAATATGCCAGCAAATTTGGAAAACTCAGCAGTGGCCACAGGACTAGAAAATGTCAGTTTTCATTCCAATCCCAAAGAAAGGCAATGCCAAAGAATGCTCAAACTACCACACAATTACACTCATCTCACATGCTAGTAAAGTAATGCTCAACATTCTCCAAGCCAGGCTTCAACAGTAGATGAACTGTAAACTTCCAGATGTTCAAGCTGGATTTAGAAAAGGCAGAGGAACCAGATATCAAATTGCCAACATCAACTGGATTATCTAAAGAGCAACAGAGTTCCAGAAAAACATCTATTTCTGCTTTATTGACTATGTCAAAGCCTTTGACTGTGTGGATCACAACAAACTCTGGAAAGTTCTTAAAGAGATGGGAATACCAGACCACCTGACCAGCCTCTTGAGAAATCTGTATACAAGTCAGGAAGCAACAGTTAGAACTGGGTATGGAACAACAGACTGGTTCCGAATCGGGAAAGGAGTATGTCAAGGCTGTACATTGTCACCCTGCTTATTTAACTTATATGCAGAATACATCATTAGAAATGCTGGGCTGGATGAAGCACAAGCTGGAATAAGGTTGCTGGGAGAAGTATAAATAACCTTTGATATGCAGATGACATCACCCTTATGGCAGAAAACGAAGAACTCAAGAGCCTCTTGATGAAAGTGAAGGTGGAGAATGAAAAAGTTGGCTTAAAATTCAACATTCAGAAAACTGAGATCATGGCATCCGATCCCACCACTTCATGGCAAATAGATGGGGAAACAGTGGCAGACTTTATTTTTGGGGCTCCAAAATCACTGCAGATGGTGACTGCAGCCATGAAATTACAAGATACTTGCTCCTTGGAAGAAAAGCTATGGCCAACCTAGACAGCATATTAAAAAGCAGAGACATTACTTTGCCAACAAAGGTCTGTCTAGTCAAAGATATGGTTTTTCCAGTAGTCATGTATGGATGTGAGAGTTGGACTATAAAGAAATCTGAGTGCTGAAGAATTGATGCTTTTGAACTATGGTGTTGGAGAAGACTCTTGAGAATCCCTTGGATAGCAAGGAAATCCAAGAGTCCATCCTAAGGAAATCAGTCCTGAATTTTCACTGGAAGGAATGATGATGAAGCTGAAACTCCAATACTTTGGCCACCTGATAGGAAGAACTGACTTATCTGAAAAGACCCTGATAATGGGAAAGATTGAAGGTGGGTGAGAAAGGAACGACAGAGGATGAGATGATTGGATGGCATCACGGGCACAATGGACATGAGTCTGAGTAAACTCCGGGAGTTGGTGATAGACAGGGAGGCCTGGTGTGCTGCAGTCCATGGGGTTGCAAAGAGTCGGACACGACTGAGTGGCTGAACTGAACTGAATGTCAGGTGGGCATGTAATTCACTAGATCCTGATGTAATCCTGAAATGCTATGTGGAAACTAACCAGTAAACTCTAGAATAGTGGTTCTCAAACTTCAGTATATTGAAGAAACACTTGGGAAACATCAAATATGCACATCTCCCCACATCCAAATATTCTGATTTAGTAGATCTGTGTGGAACATATGAGTCTACATTTTGCCTGTTGTGTGGATGTGTTTTGCAAAACTTTGCTGTACGTGTGGTAAATCTCTATTCTGGTGCTGAGATCGCTATAGCGTTAGCTAAGTGAAAACGAAAGTTGCTCAGTTGTGTCTGGCTCTTTGTGACCTCATGGACTGTACAACCCATGGTATTCTCCAGGCCAGAATACTGGAGTGGGTACCCTTTCCCTTCTCCAAGCGATCTTCCCAACCCAGGGATCGAGCCTAGATCTCCCACATTGCAGGCAGATTCTTTACCAGCTGAGTCACAAGGCAAGCCCATATTATTAGCTATGTCAGCTACAGATTGGCACCTGCCATGGGCCTTGCCATCTACCTCTAGGAGGATTAAATCCTGTGCTGCTGCAGCTGCTGACCTTCAGCAGCCCCTGAAAGGAGTTTAGGGTAGAGAGCAGAAGTGAGCCACTCAGGGGTTAGGGGAGAAACTGGCAGGAAAGTTCTTCAGATGGTATATTTTCAGGAGCAGATTTTATAAGCCTGACTCATATCTTCTCATATCTAGAAAAGCACTACAGTCTTTCATGGTGATGACAACTCCTCGTGATTAGCAAACACTTCACAAGACTGGCAGATTCTTCTTTGGAGCAGTTTCTCAGCTGTCTGAGGTGCTGTCTTTCCAGCTGCAGTCTTCATTTTGCCCCAAATAAAACTTAACTCGCAGTTTTTACATTGTGCATTTTTTTCTAAGTCAACAGGCAAAATTATCAGTAGATCATTATTCACATAATTTTGCTTCATCTAATTTTTCCCCCTTTGGAGTTGGAAGAGTATGTCTATTTTTTTAAAGGGGATATTTATAAGAATGCCTTCATTCATTTAAAGTTCCAGATTCAGAGAAAGATAAAAGAGGTTTCCAGAAGTAATACAAAAATATCTTCTGGTTAAGAATTTTCAGTGCTACCACTGAATTGCCAGGCAACAACTTTACTTTTACACCGTATTAATATAGTTCATTGACTTTTAGTATTATTATTCTTGGAAACTTCTTTTTATTGTTCACAGGGTGCCTGAGGGAGACCATGTTATTTATAGCTGTGTGGTTATATACAGATTGAGAAACACTATCGGTGTCACTAAGTATCCCAAAAATGGGGCATTGCAGGGTGGAAGCGGCAGTTTTGCTTCTGGCAATCCACTTATCATCCTGTATGCCTTGGTGAAAAATGGATAGTCGGGCTACCTGCTTGAGTGGTTCAGGTGAAAAATTTACGTATTTCTGCTCTTCTACAATCTGGTTATTTGCCTTCTTGAAAACAGAGTGCCTAAAAACAATGGCATGCTTAAATTCACAATAAGAACAACTCACTAAGACAGAGAATGAGTTTCTCTATGTCTTTAACTCTGGATTAATTTACCTAATCCCTTTCAACATTCCATTTTCTGAGTCAAACAGCAAATAAGCTCTTTGACTAAAACACCAGAACTGACGAGAGTTCTTTCTTTGCCAGGCACTGCGTTGTGCTAAGTGCTTCAGTCATGTCTGACTCTGAGACCCAAATGACTTCAGCCTGCCAGGCTCCTCTGTCCATGGGATTCTCCAGGCAAGAATACTGGAGGGGTTGCCGTGCCCTCTGCCAGGGGATCTTCCCGACCCAGGGATCGAACCCGAGTCTCTAATGTCTAACCTGCATTGGCAGGCAAGTTCTTTACCACCAGCACCACCTGGGAAGCTCTGTGTTAGGTTATGGAAAAAGAGAATGAATAGGACAGATGATATTCCCAAGAAGTTCAGATTGAAGCTGCTCACATCAGTTTTGGGCTTTCCACAGCAGTACCTTCCCTTGATCCACTAAAGAATTTCTTGCTGTGAGATAGGTCACTGGGTGAAGAAATCGATTCACCAGGTTATTTCTGTTATCAGGGGTTTAAAAATATTATATTTGAACAATAAAGTGTTATTGTGTTTCTGAGTTCAGAGAATAGAAGTAACAAGATCAGTTCTTTTTTTTTTTCTTCCTTTTTTAAGTATCAGGAGGGAAAAAAGGAGAAACAGAGCAGGTAATGAAGTGTCTGTGATTTCTGATTTTCTTTTCACCTAGGGAAAACATAATTACAGGGGTTTCATGCTGATTATATTTATGTGCTATGCTTTCTTTCGAGGTGAGTGATATGCTGGCAGTTATATATAGATGATAAGAAATTCTGAGAGTATTGAATGAGAGGATTTCTTTCCTTAGTGAATGGGCAATCTTCCTTGCTTGAAAGAATGCTCTCAAATATAAGCCGCTGAAATGGCTTTAGATGCAAACTTGGTTATAGCCTCTGTAGAAAAGCCAACTTTAAGAAACACTGAACAATCTAGAAGATATTTGATGAGTTAAAAAGGGATTTTCTATTCTAGCCGAGTGGCAGGAAGTCAAGTTAGACCAAGTAGTAACTAATACATGATTTTAACAGGTAGCGTTAGTGAAAGAATTAGATTTGTATCCTGAGTATTTAAATATTTTTGAAAAATTATTAGCATATTCAGTGGTTTTTGGTATATATATGTTTTTGTTTTCTTGAATTGTTTCATCAAAAGCCAACTA
Organism: Bos javanicus; assembly: GCF_032452875.1. Lineage (NCBI taxonomy): Eukaryota > Metazoa > Chordata > Mammalia > Artiodactyla > Bovidae > Bos > Bos javanicus. The sequence continues at coordinate 59,819,542 of NC_083871.1, read as the reverse complement.
AGAAACAGAACCATGAATATTGAAACATGCCATATGTTAAGTTTCTTTGGTAGCGTTCCACTCTTTGCGACCCTATGTATGGACTGTGGCCTGCCGGGCTCCTCTAGGCCTATATTAATTCCATCTCTGGGATGTTTGGTTATTAGAACAAAGAAGTATAGAAGAGACCACTGATTTAACTAGCTAAATGATGGAAGGAAATGACTTTAAGCCGATTGGTTGTAAATTGAAAGAAATGTATGCCAAACACTGCATCTTCAGCTGACACACTTCAGGCAGGCATGCAAATCATGACCTTCCCAGACTGCAATTTCTCTGCTTGTTCTCACTTGATTTTCTTGGAGAAGACATTTTTTCACACAGACTTTGCCTCTGCTCAGTATTCACTTCCAATCCTCCCTCAAAGTTTCTGTCCTCTTGGGAGACTTCAGAGACGCTCCTCCTGACTCTGATCATCTCTTTCCTTTAACCTTTCTGCTACTAACATATTCCATGTACCATAACCCATGACCTTTTGCTGTCTCTGGAATTGCACAGAAAATGCACCCAAAGGACAGGACAAAAGTACTCTCTTCTTTTGCAATCTGACAGCTCTTCTTATAGGGCAAAGGTTATTGAGAAAGGGCCTAACCAGAGCCCAGGATGCCTGCTTCTCTTCCTCATTCTGACCCCAGTCAGCCATGAAACTTCCCTTAGTCATGCATCTCTCTAGTCCATGCTCAGTTACTAAGTCCTGTTTGACACTTCCCGACCGAATGGACTGAAGCCTGCCAGGCACCTCTGTCCATGGGATTCTCCAGGGAAGAATACTGGAGTGGATTGCCATTTCCTCTTCTAGGGGATCTTCCCCACCCAGGGATGCAACCCAGTCTCCTGCACTGTAGGTAGGCTATTTACCACTGAGCCACCAGGGAAGCCGTCTCTAGTCCATAAGGAATGTTATAAAATAAGCTTAAACATTAAACATATGAAGAGTTTATTTTATTAAGAGCTAAAATAGATTTGAAACAGGCAGCGCCGACCAAGAAGTAGTTAGGCGCGAGCAGTCCCGAGACAGGAGTTGGTACAGGACACGCAGAGAACTTGCAGAAGCAACGAGGCTTTTGCGTGGCTGAAATTTACGGGCTCGTTTGCTCCTCGTGATTGGTTGTTTCTTACGGCTTAGATTTCATAACTTTGGCGCGTTTAGAGGCTTAAATTATGGTTTGTGTTTGCGGCTCTTGTTTTAGAGCCACCTCAGACTAAAAGCTTCCTTGTTTAATTCATTGAACGGTGGCTATCAGCTCCTCACCTGCAAACAGAACTGATGTGACAGTGAGGTAAATGAGACGCGCTTTGTAAACTGCAAAGTGCTCTGTGAGCGTGCGGACCCTGCATCCTGTTCAGTCTCCCTGGTCTGTAGCGACCACTTCCTGGGCATCTAACCCGTCCCACTGCTCGGGACCTTGCTCTGGGGAACCTGGCACCTACTCAAACGTCCTGCTGGTGCCCTCTGAAATTCTTAACCACTTTGTCTTTTCACATGTGTTATAAATCAAGGCCAAGGGAAAACAGCACAGGAGGAGACACTTGGAAATCAGCATAACGTGTATCTCTTCTTCTTTGCTACTCTATTTGCAGATGACGCAGAATTCCAAGATATTTGGGAGTTAAGCATTCCTCAAAGCTACTAGGAGGTAAGATGTTAAGACTATGACTGAGTCAGAGGTGATGGGGGTGGAGGGGCACATACTGACCACCCCTTGGAGACCACACTTCCCGGTTGAACCAAGACTTATCTTTAACACAGAAAGAAAGCCATGGATGGCATTCTAAAAACAGAAACAGCCAAGGAGTTCTATTATGCCCTTGTTTTTACTTGTGTTACTTCCTTGCGTTAGCCGACCACTTACATGCAAAGTAATGACCTGAAAAGGAAAAATAGGACTTCCGGTTCCTTCTCCTATTTTATTTATGTCTTACACATCAGTTAGCCACAGTATAGAGTATCAGTAGAATGTATGCATATCAAGAAATGAAATAAAGATGGTAGTGATGGTTGTACAATATAAATGTACCTAATACGACTGAACTATCCTCTTAAAAACGGTTAAGGTGCTAAATTTTATGTTATGCTTATTTTATGACAATTAGAAATTAATTCTGGGTGAGAGGGGAGAGGGTGGGAGGGAGATCCAAAAGGTGGGGGATACATGTATACATATAGCCGATTCACTTTGTTGTAGAGCAGAAACGAATCCAACGTTGCAAAGCAATTATGTATTAATTAAAAAAGATGAACGTCACAACAGGAAAAAAACAGGAAAAAAATTAATTTTAAAAATAAGTAAAATACAACCAGTTGGATTTTGTGGAATGTTTCTGCTGTTCTGGTGAAGATGAAATACATATACATGTACAAACCAAGGCATATGAATTACATAATTTTGTGATGCAGCAACTGAGTTAAATTCTGTCATATTTTCATTTAAAATGACATTGCATAATATAAAGTGAATAATACAATTTCTTCCATTTAAAGTTTTAATTTAAAAAGTTAGAATTATGATAAATAGCAAATATTAAACAGTATGACATTGAGAGAAAGACTGCAAAAAGAAAGGAAACAATTGTATTTTAGTACTTTTAAAGGCATTGTTCTATCTGGTTTTTTAAATGAGGGAACCCACATTTTCATTTTGTATCAGACCTTGCAAATTATGTATCTCTTTCTTTTCATCTATACTGTATCTACAGTGGTGAGGAATGTATTTGGAAAATGTAAAGAATGCCTATTACCCTACATACATAGCTTTGTGAGCAAAAAGTGCCCAGTGGGATGCTCAGAATAGAAACATGCACTTAAAAAAAATGTACTGGAGTATAGTTGATTTATAATGTTGTGTTAGTTTCAGATATATAGCAAAGTGTTTAATTAGCTATACAGGTGGCTCAGAGGGTAGAGCGTCTGCCTGCAATGCAGGAGACCTGGGTTTGATCCCTGAGTCAGGAAGATCCCCTGGAGAAGGAAATGGCAACCCACTCCCGTACTCTTGCCTGGAAAATCCCATGGACAGAGAAGCCTGGTAGACTACAGTCCATAGGATGGCAAAGAGTCGGACATGACTGAGCGACTTCACTTTCATGCATGTATCCACTCTTATTTTTTTTTTTTAACTTAAAATTATTTTTCCATAGAAGCCGTTACAGAGTACTGAGTAGAGTTCCCTGTGTTATGCAGGTTTTTATTAGTTATCTATTTTTATCTATAATACAGTAGTGTGTATATTGCAATCCCAATCTCCCAGTTTATCCCTCCTTTCCCCCGTCCCTTGGTAACTGATACGTAGACTTTTAACTTGGGCCTTGTACCCATGTCATGTTGTTAACAAGCTTATTATTTGTGTTCTCTTGTTTTGCTTTTGTCTTCAACTCCTTTCTTGATCTATGTGTTATTTGAGAGACATATTCAGTGTCACAGCCTGGCATTAATCAGTGACAACATTTAACAATGAAAAGCTATTGAAGCAGAAAGGATTTTAATTATTCGTAACTATCTTTTCACTTTCACTAATTGCTTTGTGGGGTTTCCATACATCTTCTTTAATTTAAAAGAATTCTCAAAAATGACAAAAGAAAGAAACACTGGTATATTTTCACATACCTTTACAGGTCCATTTTACCAATTCCATAGTAAAAAAAAAAAAAAAAAGGAATGTTTCCTATGATTCTGAAGTCCACTAAGTACTAACGCAGGCACTGGAAGTTGGTTTGCCTCCCTTTTCATCATATTTGATGTCTGTCAGTCCTTTTTATAATTTTTCTTGTATATTTTCCCTGTGCTAATTATTTTCTTATTATTGGTTACTGACAGGAAGAATGCAAGCATGCTTAATAAGTTTCTTTCCTCACTGTAATTTACTGATTCCATTTTATCTCCTCCTCTCCCCGCTTTCTGTACCTGTAGCAACACTGACTCAAGTGCTGGTCATCTTCAAAGCATGCTTGAGACCTGTGTCACAGCTGCAGGGAACCAGGAAGGCATTAAACCTTAGAAGCTTGCTTTTCTTTTAAAAGTGAAAGGCTCATTAAAATTTATCCTGTTCCGTATTTGATAGGTCATTCTAAACTTAAGCTGTCATTTTTGTTTTTAAGGGATATACATATGCTGCCTTTCATATTAAGAAAGATCCCATTGTATTTCTGTGGATAGAGCCTGTACTTTGAATTGTATTTCCAGGTGGCACAATTGATCCATCCGCATCCCCTGCCAGGATCTACTCTGGGACCAACAGCCTACCATGAGAGGTACCTGTACGGGGATGATTGGTACAGTGCAGTTTGTAGCTGAGAAACAGATTATCTACAAGCCAGGTTTACGAGAACCTGTTTTCTGTTTCACTGCAATTATCTTTGATATCACCAAACTTCATGGGCCCTTTCCTGTGCTCTGGTTAGCTCTACTGTGTAGCATTTGAACACCGACACTTACTTTTTCCTCTTTTGGTTTCTAGGTCACCCTTCTCTCTTTTTTTATGCTCTCTCCTTATAGTCATATATGTCTTTTTCCAGCTACTCCTCTCCTCTACCAGTTCCTCTTAAGTGCCAATGTTCTCCAACACTTCATTCTCAGCCCTGTTCTCGTTCTATTCTAAAATAATCTCACTTGGTGATCTCATTCAAACCAGGACTTCAATGGCTGTGTGTACCCTGTTGACCTCTCTCCTGCCTAGACCTTTCTTGAGTTGTTTTCTGTATTTATTATATCAGTTGTAAGTAACAGATAATGTAACAAACAACTGAAAAAACATAGAGCATGTTTGTCCCACAGACTGAATAATAAGTCCAGAGATAGTCAATCCATGGCTTTTGCAGAAGACCTTTTAGTCATTACTGATCATTTGGATCATTACTGATCCAATTCCACCTGCCTTTTTACTGCAACATTGTTAGCATATTGGCTTTGGTCCTAATGCTTGTTGCTTCCTAGTCATACAATGGCTGCTACATTTCCTGGCATCACATCCAGAGGAAACAGGAGGAAGGAATAAACAGCTGGGCCTGGCTTTTTTTTTTTTTTTAAATAGAAAGCAAAATATTCACTAGAAATCCCACCAGACATATGTTCAGATGTAACACTGACGAAGTATCACTTGGCTCTCCATAATTTTAAGGTGGATTGTAAAGTTGGTTATTAAATTTTCCTTTGATAATGGATAAAGGGAAGGGAGGATTTAGTTATGAATATATTGAGGTACCCAGTCCAGCTATGGATAAATCCATAGTTGGAGGTAGCCAATCCAGTGTTGGCCCATCTATTTTCAAACTTGACATCTCTAGCAGGATATTCCACAGATACCTTAAACTCAGCCTACAGATTTTTTTGGAGGTGGGTAAAACTTAGCAAAAAGGAATGGCAACTGGTGACTTTCCTGTTTTTATGATTTTTAGCCTGGTGATGAAGATCATGTTTTGATTTAAGACAGCTGAAATGTCCATGGAAAACCTATTGGCTTTGTGACCAGAGACATCAGAGGACAGAAGACAGGGCGGTTACAGCTGAAGGAAAGTGAGGATTCATCCCAGAAAGGAAAGAACCAGAGAATGGAAGCCCCAGGTATGTGTAAACTCATACTTATAAAATTATAATAGATAATTGTAAATAATATTGTATTCATTGGTTGATATAAAATGTTCTCAGAAGGGTTCAGAGAAATTCAAGGGAGCCTGAGAGTGATTATAAGAAAAAGTTGAGTGATTTATATGATCTGAAGAGAAACCAGAGTATGAGGGTAATTATAAGAGAGTCGGGTAGACTTTCCTAGAAATTGTACCACTTTAACTGGATCCTGAAGGACCCACTTTGTTCTTCCAGGGAAGGATGACAAAGATGCATGATCAATGAGCCACCAGAATCAATAAAATTCTTTTTTAAATCTTAGGGAAAAGAATATGGATAATCCTATAGATATTCCTGGAGGGAAATTTTGAGTCCCAGGTGATTTGGGGAAGTTCTTTAGAACTAAAACATATATGAAGCCTATACCTAGACTTCTAGATGGAGAATGAAAGAACTGTCTAACTCTCTCTTCCTTAATAAGTGACAAGGTAAGTGCAGATAACATCAACAGGTTGCAGTAATCTGGACCAATGTCAAGATAAGGCCAAAGGAGAGAGAGAAATTCAAAATAGTTTATTTGTCAAAACACTTGGGTACCTATAGTAATGTGTACACTCTGCCCAATGTCTAGCTGACTTAGACCATATCTGTAAGGATAGAGTCAATGATGCTAAAGATGAAAAGCAATTGAAATTTGAAATGTCACCTACTTCAGTGAAACAGTGGTAAAGTTTGTTTCTAACCAAGTTAATTGCCTATATTTTCTGCTAAAACAACAAAAGCCACATTCTTCAGAACAATATAATGAAATCTAGAGACTCCATAATATATATTTTGTGATGTTCAGGATAAAGTCTATTTTTACTTAAACTATGAAGAAACAGGAAGTTGTGACCATTTTCAGGAGGAAAAACAATCAGCTGAAGTGAACCCTTGGATAATCCATATTTTTATTTTTCAGAAAAGATCTTTAAGGTAGCTTTTGTAAGTATGTTCAATTAACTAATGAGGGGAAAGAAATAGTCTCAGAAGATGAATGGAACATACTAAAAGATCAAAAAGCATATGAAAAAATGTTCACATCTTTAGTCATTAGAGAAATAGTGAATAAAAGTTTAACTTGATACCACTATAATCCTGTAGGAAAATTGGTAATAACATTCATTGGAGATGCTATAGAACAACTGGAATTCTCTTACATTTTTGATGAAAATATATAGTCATATGAGTACTTTGGAGAATTTGGAGTTTCTTAAAATGTTAAGCCTGTACCTACCATATGAGCCACATAATCCACTCTTAGGTATTTTTATAGCAGCTTTCTTCATGTGAGCATCTAACAAAAATTACAAAGGGACATGAGGAAATTTTGGAGGGTAATAGAAATGTTCTGATCTTAATTATAGTTACATTTATACAGCTTTATATGTCTGTCAAAACTCATTGAATGATATACTTGAAATGAGTGTACCTTATTTTACATAAATTATATTTCAAAACCAATTTTTAAAAAATCAATAGTTATTTTCAATATCCCTAGGCTGAAGGCCAGATTTGCTGGTGAGCCTGAAGAGCCTGAAAATTCTTTTTAAATCCAACCCTATAGTTAATTGCTCTCGTCTTAACTGCTGTCACTCCTCTATATAAACCACAATTACTTCTACTTTCCAAGTGCATCACACTCCTGCGATCTAGGGTCCTGTCCCTCTTTCTTTATGGGGATAACTTCTACTGATTCTTTAAATCAGCTCATACATAGTCATCTCCAGTAAGTCTGGATTTCCTAGTGTGAGCTAATGATGCCCTTCTTTGCTCCCAGGGAACCCTGCACTCACCTCTCATATAAAAAACTATATTTTACTCTTGCCTGTCTTTTATTCTCCTCACTAGGTTTAAAATTATGTAAGGGTAGAAACCACTCTGTAGTCACCTTTCTTTCTTCAGTTATCAAGCCAGGAGTAGATATTCAGGTGCTTTTTGCATTTTTGCTGAGTAGGCTATTATATGGAAAGATCAAAGTTTTGGTATTTTGCATTGCTATTATTTGAAAGTTTGGGTAAATGGAACCATTTAAGAAACTTCTTGGAGAAGGAAATGGCACCTCACTCCAGTACTCTTGCCTGGAAAATCCCATGGGTGGAGGAGCCTGGTAGGCTGCAGTCCATAGGGTCACTGAGGGTCGGACACGACTGAGCTACTTCACTTTCACTTTTCAGTTTCATGCATTGGAGAAGGAAATGGCAACCCACTCCAGTGTTCTTGCCTGGAGAATCCCAGGGACGGGGGAGCCTGGTGGGCTGCTGTCTATGGGGTCGCACAGAGTCGGACACGACTGAAGTGACTTAGCAGCAGCAGCTAAGAAACTTCTGGAGGAGAGGCTCATATGTGAATATTATGGAAAGTAAGAGGATTGCTTTATGAACTCAGCCTCATTCTCCTATACACTTTCTTCTTGTGCTACAGAACTATTCCGTTGGTAAAAATAGAAAATTGGTAGAACTTTTCTCTGGTCCCCTTCTTAGAGGCACTGTTCTTTCTCAGTGAAAGCTTGCTCTCTCTGGCCTCCGGTTCTCAGGGTAGCTTTTCATCATGTTGAAAGGTGTCTACCCCCTGGGTCTCCTCTCCCCAGGCGTTGCTAATTATTTCTCCTGGTTCTTATCTGTCACATTATGCACAATCATTTCCATTCTTGTTCTTGAATCTCATGCTCTTTTAAAAAAAATCATGGTGGCTTAATAAAACATAATGGTAGGATTTCAGGCTTGATGCGTAGGAAAAGTGATACCTGAATAGGCTGAGAATTGCTGTGTTTTGGAGGGTATTATTGCTATTGCTTTTAGGAACTTAAGAGTTTTGCCAAACTTTAGCAGCACATGCATCTTTGGAATAGTCAAGGTCTTTCATTTGCTGGACACGACTAACTCTAGTCTTCTAGATTTTACCTTGGAAAAAAAGTCATTGTATGAAGTAAAAGTGCTAGGATTGTATCTTTCTTGCTCCTTTTACCCATAAGCTGAAAGTGGCCTTTCTCCTTTTTCTTGACACAGGTATGATTTGTCTTTTTCTCTATCTGTATTCAAATTTTTAATAGTATGGGATATATTTCTCTCTCTTGCTTCACAGTCCTCTGTCTTTGCCTCTTTCTTTCCCACTCCCTCTCTCACTCTCTCCAATGTGGCATCCTGATGAGGAGCTCTGAAAGATTTTGATGTACACCACTTTCTCTCGGTAGCTCATTTTTAATAGTGTTTTCTGAAGGGTGAAAAGAAATGACCATTATTATGGTTGTTAGAGTAATAGCAATAGCCATGATTTTTAACAATAACAACAATAATAATGAATGTTGGCATTATTTACCGTCTTGAAAGGATGATGTGAATACCATAGTCCATTACATTGTAAAATGATCCTTCAAGGGAATGTTCCATGTGGAATATAGTAACTGTTCTTATCGATTAGTATTTGGGTAAAGCACTCTTTGGAATGAACAATGATGTGTGACTGTTTACATTTCTTTTTTTGTATTGAGAATATAATCCCCGGGAACTGATTATAGAATATTGCTGTGTTAAAATCATATCTATGACTCAGTTTTTCCCTTTTAAAAATTATCAGTTTCAGATGGAAAGTTTTGAAAGCCTTTACTTTCTAGGGTTGTTTCTTAAACAGCTCAATTCTCTGTATTGTAGATATGCACAGAAGGATCTGGTATTTTTTTTTTTTTTTTGCGATGTTTAGTGCAAGACCCCTTTGTCAATCAATCACTCCCACTTGTGACAGAAGCTGGAAAGGTCATCGGAGTGGACGTTTTTATGGCAAACTCAAATAATGCTTTTGCATTCACTGAATTTAGAATTTCCCCATCCACTAAAAACATACACTCATTTTGCAGAAAGGATAAAATATGTAACAGACATAGCTTCACTTATACTACCCAATGTTTTTTTTTTTTTTTTAGGATGCTTAGTGTTGTGTACATATACTTGATGCAAGATGTCTGTTTTCTTGAAAATACAATTTGACTCCATGACAAAATTATAGAGAGATAATAGCTGACCATTTACCCTGCTCATGTTCATAAATATGTGAACTTTGTTTGCAGGAGTGAAATTGTTTCTAGATTAAGAGAAAGATGAAAACATAGCACTAAAATGAAAGTACTTTCCTTGTCAACTTTAACACTGAAGCTGAAAAAAATCCTCAAACATAGGAAAAAAATGACAAGGAAATAGGCTTTACCTGAACCACCGATTACTCAGCTAACCTGAAGATTAAACTGAGGATTCATTTACGGGAGGAGAAGAATCTCAGTGAGGAGCTCAGATGAGAGGGTTTTAGGCAACCAGTGAGGTTATATGGATTGAGCCACAGGCAAACAGATGGGGATGGCCTGGGGTGGGCATAACAGTAGGAGCCCACAGTTTCTCAGGAAACAAGAGAAATAAGTTTATTAAAGGCAAGAAAATCCAACGTGAATGGCACTTTACTTAATACTAAAGGTTACCAACACACTTAAGTGTCCATCCGGTGTGTATATTCGAAGGAGGGTTATTTCTAAGTGGAAGTGAAATTTTATGATTCATTAATGCATATTGTAAGTAGTTTGTTTGTAATTAGAATAACGTACACTTCCTTATTTATATCACAGCTTTACAGGTGGCGCTAGTGGTAAAGAACCCACCTACCAATGCTGGAGAGAAATTTGATCCCTGGGTCAGGAAGATCCCCATGGAGGAGAGCTTGGCAGCCCACTCCAGTATTCTTGCCTGGAGAATCCCCATGGGCAGAGAATAGTCCATAGGGTCATAAAGAGTTGGACTCTGCTGATGTGACAGCATGCATATACTCATTTGTATCACATTTTTTAAAAAGTATTAAAAAGAATCACTTCTTATTTCCGAGGATTCTTCCTTTTATTTAAATTGATGAGTAATAACTGAAACTACGCTGCTGCTGCTAAGTCGCTTCAGTCGTGTCTGACTCTGTGCGACCCCATAGACGGCAGCCCACCAGGCTCTCCTGTCCCTGGGATTCTCCAGGCAAGAACACTGGAGTGGGTTGCCATTTCCCTTCTCCAATGCATGAAAGTGAAAAGTGAAAGTGAAGTCACTCAGTCGAGTCCGACTCTTAGCGATGCCATGGACTGCAGCCTACCAGGCTCCTCTGTCCATGGGATTTTCCAGGCAAGAGTACTAGAGTGGGGTGCCATTGCCTTCTCTGGAAACTATGCTAGGATTTATATATTCACTATGTTTTATTTATTTACCTAATTATCCCTCTATCTTGGATTTTTCACTGACATTTTTTGTTTCAATGTGTGTTTGTGTGTGTGTGTATGTGTGTGTGATCAGTTGCTCAGTTCTGTATGATTATTTGTGACCCCTTGCCTGCCAGGCTCCTCTGTCCATGGAGTTTTCCAGGCAGGAATACTGGAGCGAGTTGACATTTCCTACTCCAGGTGACCTTCCCAAGCCAGGGATCGAATCTGCATCTCTTGCATCTCCTGCTTTGGCAGGAGGATTCTTTACCGCTGTGCCACCTGCAAGCCCTTCAATATGTAAGGGACATATAATGACAGAAGTTTCTAAATCTTAGAGGAGTGTCAGCAGCCTCTGTAGCTCTCCAGGAGAAATTAACTTTCTCCCTGTGTCCTTGTTTTAAATTCAGTTCCTTGTTCTTGTTTGTCTTGGGACTTAGGTTCTTGTCTTGAGAAACTATGTTGCTTCTGCTCCTAGTCCGGCTTTCTTTAGCCAGTATGCACTAGGCACTTGCTCTGTGCCAGGAGCTGTTCTGGGTCCTAGGGAGAGAATAGACCAGAGAGATCCTGTTTTAAAGAGGAGAAGTCAAAAATAAGCACTAAGTGAGTTTTAAATATTGCTTTCTACTGTGGAAACGGAAAAGCAGGGTGATGTGAAGGAGTGACTGGCCTGGGGGATATGAAGGCTTTAGATTGAGACACAAGTTTTCTTTAAAGAAATGAAATTTGAACCAAGTGTTCCAGGTACCCCAAACAGCAAGTGAAAAGCCCAAAGATAGAATAAGCTGGATGTGATCAAGGACAGAAGGAAGGTCAAGCGAGTTGAACAAAATGGTAAACAAGATTGCAGAGATGCTAGAAAGGCAGGAGCCAGATCATGGAAGTGCTCAGAGCCCATCAGGATTTGAACTTTAAGTGCAGAGAGAGGCTGTGTTTTGTTGCTATTGTGGAAGTGGTGCTTAGCTTAATCAAGGCTGTAACATATTCTGAATTGTTTTCTTTAAATATGGATTGAAGAAGGACAAGAAGAGATGCAGGAAGATAGGCTGGATGTGTCTGAAGGAATCAAGTATAATATGGTAATAGAGAATGTAGAGTGAGTAAAACTGAACCAGGAGGAGTAGCCTTGAGTGGACTCTGCCATCTGTAGGTAAAACAGGTGGGTACCTATAGGATTTGGTTTCAATGCTCACAGTTACAGTCAATGCTTTTTTTCCTCTTCTTCTTGTAGACGGCAATTGACGTCAGAACCTATCATTAGTCATTTATTGCTTGGACTAAATTTCCCCTTTCCAAATGGAAGTTCATTTCTTAGAGATGCTATATTAAGACATTAAGGTGAAAGTCACTCAGCTGTGTCCTACTCTTTGTGACCCCATGGACTGTATAGTCCATGGAATTCTCCAGGCCAGAATACTGGGGTGGGTAGCCTTTCCCTTCTCCAGGGGATCTTCCCAACTCAGGGATCAAACCTAGGTCTTCTGCATTGCAGGTGAATTTACCAGCTGAGCCACAAGTGAAGCCTGAGAATACTGGAGTGGATAGCCTATCCCCTCTCCAAGCAGATCATCCCGACCTAGGAATTAAACCAGGATCTCTGCATTGCAGGCAGATTCTTTACTAACTGAGCTATCAGGGAAGCCCAAGCAAATTCAATAATCATAATACTACCGAACCAAACTTGGGTCTACCTGCCTATGAGCAGTGACGCCAGTCTACTGACACTGGTTGTAGTGAAGGAAAGTGCTGCATTTATTGCAGGGTGTCAAGCAAGCAAAATGTCTGTCTGGGGAGGCCTTACAAATAGCTGTGTAAAGAAGAGAAGTGAAAAGCAAAGGAGAAAAGGAAAGATGTAAGCTTAAGAATGCAGAATTCCAAAGACTAGCAAGAAGAGATAAGAAAGCCTTCCTCAGCGATCAATGCAAAGAAATAGAGGAAAACAACAGAATGGGAAAGACAAGAGATCTCTTCAAGAAAATCAGAGATACCAAGGGAACACTTCATGGAAAGATGGGCTCAGTAAAGGACAGAAATGGCATGGACCTAACAGAAGCAGAACATATTAAGAAGAGGTGGCAAGAATACACAGAAGAACTGTACAAAAAGATCTTCATGACCAAGATAATCATGATGGTATGATCACTCACCTAGAGCCAGACATCCTGAAATGTGAAGTCAAGTGGACCTTAGAAAGCATAACTGTGAACAAAGCTAGTGGAGGTGATGGAATTCCAGTTGAGCTATTTCAAATCCTGAAAGATGATGCTGTGAAAGTGCTGCACTCAATATGCCAACAAATTTGGAAAACTCAGCAGTGGCCACAGGACTGGAAAAGGTCAGTTTTCATTCCAATCCCAAAGAAAGGCAATGCCAAAGAATGCTCAAACTACCGCACAATTGCACTCATTTCACATGCTAGTAAAGTAATGCTCAAAATTCTCCAAGCCAGGCTTCAGCAATACGTGAACTGTGAACTTCCAGATGTTCAAGCCGGTTTTAGAAAAGGCAGAGGAACCAGAGATCAAATTGCCAACATCCGCTGGATCATGGAAAAAGCAAGAGAGTTCCAGAAAAGCATCTATTTCTGCTTTATTGACTATGCCAAAGCCTTTGACTCTGTGGATCACAAGAAACTGTGGGAAATTCTGAAAGAGATGGGAATACCAGACCACCTGACCTGCCTCTTGAGAAATCTGTATGCAGGTCAGGAAGCAACAGTTAGAACTGGACATGGAACAACAGACTGGTTCCAAATAGGAAAAGGAGTACGTCAAGGCTGTATATTGTCACCCTGTTTATTTAACTTCTATGCAGAGTACATCATGAGAAACTCTGGGCTGGATGAAGCACAAGCTGGAATCAAGATTGCCAGGAGAAATATCAATAACTTCAGATATGCAGATGACACCACCCTTAAGGCAGAAAGTGAAGAGGAACTAAAAAGCCTCTTGATGAGAGTGAAAGAGAAGAGTGAAAAAGTTGGCTTAAGGCTCAACATTCAGAAAACGAAGACCATGGCATCTGGTCCCATCATTTCATGGGAAATAGATGAGGAAACAGTGGAAACAATGTCAGACTTTATTTTTTTGGGCCCCAAAATCACTGCAGATGGTGACTGCAGCCATGAAATTAAAAGACACTTACTCCTTGGAAGGAAAGATTTGGCCAACCTAGATAGCATATTGAAAAGCAAAGACATTACTTTGCCAACAAAGGTTCGTCTAGTCAAGGTTATGGTTTTTCCAGTGGTCATGTATGGATGCGAGAGTTGGACTGTGAAGAAAGCTGAGTGCTGAAGAAGCTGATGCTTTTGAACTGTGGTGTTGGAGAAGACTCTTGAGAGTCCCTTGGACTGCAAGGAGATCCAACCAGTCCATTCTCAAGGAGATCAGCCCTGGGTGTTCTTTGGAAGGTATGATGCTAAAGCTGAAACTCCAGTACTTTGGCCACCTTATGCGAAGAGTTGACTCATTGGAAAAGACTCTGATGCTGGGAGGGATTGGGGACAGAAGGAGAAGGGGATGACAGAGGATGAGATAGCTGGATGGCATCACCGACTCAATGGACGTGAGTCTGAGTGAACTCCAGGAGTTGGTGATGGACAGGGAGGCCTGGCGTGCTGCGATTCATGGGGTCGCAAAGAGTCAGACATGACTGAGCAACTGAACTGAACTGAACTGAACCGAAGCAAGGATTCTGAATTAGATACTACTTGAAAGACCTGAACTCCCTGAAGACTTTCAGGGAAAGATTTTTAAAGACAGGGTTTTGGAATGGGGTTGTGGGGTGTGTGATTAGCTAGTGGATGTTCTTCTGATTGGTTGGTGGTGAGGTAATCAGGTGTCAGCATCATCAGCCTTCTGGTTCCAAATGGTCTGTGATCTATCTACCTGCTTTTGGACAGTATACAGTTAACTTCTACCTGGTGGGAATTTCAGTATCTAAAAAACAGCTCAAAGCTCAGAATATTATCTATAGTCCTGGAGGAGGAACTGGATGTCCTTGACTTTGTTTAATGGCTGAACTATTATTATTTTTGTCTTGCTTGACTGTTTTCGTTTCTTTTTGCATTTTCTCACTTTTCTAATTAAATTTATTCTTTGACTAAAGTTTTTCTACAGACAAAAGGCAGGCAGAAGACATTGTGTAGGGAAAATATGTTCTGGGAAGGCCCCATAGGATCCTTCTCAGTTCAGTTCAGTTCAGTTTAGTTCAGTCACTCAGTTGTGTCTGACTCTTTGCGATCCCATGAACTGCAGCACACCAGGCTTCCCTGTCCATCCAGGTTACAATAGCGTTTCTTGTGTGGGTTGGAAGATTGTCGTTACCAGAAAAAACCAGCTTTGTTAGAAGGGCAAGACAAACAGAGTAAAACATAAAAAAATACAGCATTGCATATTCTTGATCCATTGATTTGCAGAGACTACGGTATTGGATTTTTCTGTTTCCTCTCCATTACAGCACTACATTTAACTACCGAGAAAATGTTTGTTGGCAAATATTGTTGCACTCTCCAGCATTCTCATCTTAGTTTAATAGTCTAATTCGCCCATGCGATAAATACATGTGACTTTTTAAAGAAATCTGCTTTTGGATATTTGACTCTACACATGATGAAGCACAAGATTATTTTTTCTGAAGGGTAATCAAAGATGATGATATTTTGGGGAGAACAGTTTAAATTGAATTCCTTTGAGTTTAATCATATAATATTTGGCCATGCTACCATGTTTTGAGCAAGATATCATGTGTTTTATGAGGCATAGCTTGATAAAAGAACAAAATCAAGAACAAGAGACATAAACACCAGCCAAAAGCAGGAATTTAATCAGAGCATTGAATAATATTTTTAAGCATTTGTCATGGGCAAAATATTAAATACTTTGTAGGATATGAGGCCCTAGGGAAACTACATATATACTTATACAAGATAATGGTACATATGATTTTGTAAATTGGCTGATACTTAGTATTGCAATAAGGGGTCAGAGAAATTCAGAGAAGTCTGAGGGTGATAATAAGAGAATTAGGCAGAGTTTTTTAAGAGTTGTAATAATTTAAGTGGATTCTGAAGGATCCATATTGTTCTTCTAGGGAAGGATGACAAGACATGTGACCAATGAGTCATAAGAATCAATAAAACTCTTGGCCCCTACAGCTTTAATATTAGGGAAAGGAATATGCATAATCCTACAGACATTTATGGATAGAAAGATATAGAGTCCCAAGTGTTCTGGGGCAGCTCTTTAGAACTAAAATATATATGAAGCCTAGGCCTAGATTTTTAGAGAGAGATGATGGGAGGATCTGATTAAACTTTTCATCCTTAATTAGTGATGAAGTAAGTGTATATAACATCAGTAGGTTGCTGCAGGCTGGCAGGATGTCTAGAGGAGAGAGAAACATCGAGTATTGTGTTTCTTTGTCAAAATTTATGGGTACTGACAGTAATAACTTATCTGTATTTTCCTTTTCTTGTTAATATTTGGATTCTCTAAGTTCTTTTAAAAGAAATAGTCTATGTAGTTATATTATTAAAATAACTTTAAAAAGGATTTTAACTTGGGGAAAAATTATAATTATTCAAGTATAGGTGCAAAATACCAAGAGTACCTATTTCAAATTGTGCTCTGGTGAGTGTGTTTAGCAGCACATTTTTAATTTGGTGTAAATTGTTTTTTTAATTTTTTCCCAGAGTGGTTTCTTACTGTAGTCTCTAGTAAGAAATGGTGTAACAGGTCACCTTTTTCCATAGCTAGATGAATACTTTTCATTCAGTAAGCCTTTCATAGATTTTATTTATTCTTTTAATTTATTTATTCTTTGGACTGTGCCACTTGGTGGCTTCTGGAATCTTAATTCTCTGACCAGAGATTGAATCAAGGCCTCCTGCAGTGGAAGCATGGAATCCTAACTAATGGACTGGCAGGGAATTTCCATCATAGATTTTTTTTTTTAATTTTGAAAAGAATACATATAATCAGGTACTTATTCTATTGTCTTTTAAAAAAATGAGAAACTGTATATTGGTACAATTTAAATACAAGAATTCTGTTCTGATGAAAAAAAGATATAATAATGTTATGTTAATATTTTGAAAATAAAAGTGTTAAATGCTATTTTAGAAAACATTCCAAAATTTCCTCTATTCTGAGTCAAGAGTAAATGCTCGCTGGTTTTATTTTGTGCCGTATCAAGTGGGAAGACATCTGGTTAACAAAAACAACTCATAGTGTTTCTTGACTTTGTAAAAGTGTACATTACTGAAGAGAATGTTAAGCCTATAGAGTAACAATGACAAGCAAGAATGAGTGGATATAAGACAGTTTATATTCACTCTTATATTATAAATTATTATTATTTTATATTTTTCTGAAATCAAAGTAAAACTCCCCTTTTAGGAGCAGCAAGTATTCTTATTAAAGGAAACATAAAAAAGAAAAAAAAATAAAGATTGTCTAATTCTAAGGTATAGAAAACTTTCATTTTTGTTGTTTATTTAGATTAGTTGTAGAATTTAGTGTATTTTTATTTCTTCCTTGAAAGATCCTGATTTCTACTTTTAAAATTATGGCATGCAATAATTTAGGCTTTCTTGAAAAATAAGAATGTATTATGTTGAGCATTTAATTAAATATGGTCCCTACTGAATGAATCTTGAAAAATTGCTAAGTGGAATGAGTCTTGAAGAAAAGGAAACATATTTTGGAGTAAACACATTTATTATTTATGTTTACTGTCCTTATTATTTCAAGAAGGAAAATACAGACTCTGTTACCGAAAGAGTATGTGTGGGTCCTGCTGCTTGCTGCGCAAAAGCCAATAAACAGGTCAGATTGGTGGAAAGGAAAGTTTGCTTTATTTCAGATGCCAGCAACTGGGAGCGGGGATGGTGTCAGACATCTGTCCATAGGCTGACTTCCACCCCCACCCCCACTGGCAGTCAGTGGGGCAAGAGCTTTCATAGATAGAAGTGTGTGTTGCGGGGGAGGGGGGCGGGGGGGAGCTACATGCAGTAACAGCACAGTCAGCTCTGACAGTCTTCTTCAAATTGGTCATCAGTGGTCTGACCAGTGTCAGCTTGGTTGTTTTAGGTAGAGTTACTCTTCAGTTCCGGCTTCCCTGATAGTTCAGTTGGTAATGAATCTGCCTGCAATGCAGGAGACCCCAGTTCGATTCCTGAGTCAGAAAGATCCACTGGAGAAGGGATAGGCTACCCGCTCCAGTATTCTTGGGCTTCCTTTGTGGCCCAGCTGGTAAAAAATCCTCCTGTAATGTGGGAGACCTGGGTTTTATCCCTGGGTTGGGAAGAACCCCTGGAGAAGGGATAAGGCTACCCACTCCAGTATTCTGGCCTGGAGAATCCCATGGACTGTACAGTCCATGGGGTCGCAAAGAGATGGACATGACTGAGTGACTTTCACTCACTCACTCAATCTTCAGTTCCAGGGTCCATTTCTTCCCATTTCTTTGTGGCCAGTTCCCAGAATTGTGGCAGCTCGTGTCCTGGGTAAAGTCTGGTCATCATGCAGTTAACTTCTCCATCTGGTGTTTTAGCATCTATAAGACAGCTCTATAAGACAGGATATGGCTCAGAATATTATCTATAGCCCTTAAGAAAGAATTAAAGGTTCTTGATTATGCTTAATGACTACATCATAATTATTTAACTCCTTTGACTGTTTTCTTTTGTTTCTGCATTTCTTACTTCTCTGATTACACTTATTCTATGACTAAAGTTTCCCACAGACAAAAGGCAGGCAGAGGACATGGTGAGGGGGCAAGGACTATAGGGTTCTGCTCCATTTCAGTTCCAGTAAAACCCCAAATTTGCCTGAAGTTAGCCAATATAATTAGGCTTCCCAGGTGGCGCAGTGGTAAAGAATCTGGCTGCCAGTGCAGGAGGCACAAAAGACGCAGTTTCCATCCCTGTGTTGGAAGATCCCCTGGAGGAAGAAATGGCAACCCATTCCAGTTTTCTTGCCTGGAGAATCCCATGGACAGAGGATCCTGGTGGGCTACAGTCCATGGGGTTGCAGAGAGTCAGACACAACTGAGTGACTGAGGCTGCACGCACAATCCATATAATCTTTCCCTTTTGTATTTTGGCTGTTTTAATAACATATGTAATATATAGTTATATCTACAGTATACATATATAATATGATATATATTAAGGAATATTTTTCTCTTCTTCCTATAAGCTGTCCTGTCTTTAACTATATTTGTTTTATACCTAGTATAAAATAGCTGATGATACTGAAATAGATATGGAACAATAGCATACTATGAAACTGTACCAAAGGGGTACTCTAAAGAGAATTAGATATCCTAAATATAAGTGACCATCCAGAGTTCTGCATGAACTGGTGGGATCTCCTTAATGAAATGGCTGCATGTGAGCTGAGTGGCATGAGCTCATGTAGGAACTAAGAATTGGAGTAAATAATAATAGTAGTAGCTCACATTTACTAGGTGTATAATATGTGTTAAATATATGTGTTGATATAAGATATACATATATGTTATATATAAGATTTTATACACACACACGTGCATGCAAGAATGCTCAGTTGCTTCAGTTGTGTCCAACTGTTTGTGATCTTAGGGACTGTAGCCTGCCAAATTCCTCTGTCCATGGCATTCTCCAGGCAAGAATACTAAATTGGGTTGCTATGCCCTTCTCCAGGGAATCTTCCCAGCCCAGGGACTGAACCCACATCTCCTGCATTGCAGGTAGATTCTTTACCCCTGAGCCATTGGGGAAGCCCCTACACACAGACACACAGACACACACACACACACAATTATTTAATGTTAACAATTCTTACAGTGTAGGTATTATTACTAATGTACAGAGAAGAAAACCGAGTATAGTAACATTATGTAACTTGCCCAACTCAAGCAAGAGCTAAATAGCAGAAAATAGCAGAGACTGAATTCAAATTCAGGACATATGGCTGTTTTGCGAGCAATGATGCTTTTCTATCACCATAGGTGAACTCCTAGGCTCCTTTTATCTCTGAGATTATACAATTATCATTTATGTATTCTCCTTCAAGAACTCAGTAAGGAGATACCACTCCACAACAAAAGGATATGCCCTTGGGAGTATGTCCTTATGTATGCATGCCTGGAAGTATATCTAGCTAATGATTACGGTTTGAATAGTAGAAAAGAGATGACATTACAACTTATTTTTAGTGAATTACTTTAGTTGTATATGTTGGTTTTTAATAACTCAAAATGAAGATAATTCATTACCACAGGCCAGGAAAACCTTTGCTAAGAGAGTATTTGTGTTTGTTAGTATTTGATGTGAATCGAAGCAACCATAAAATGAAAGAAATACTTTAGAGTAAATGCCTCTAAATTTAAAACTAAAAACGCACTTTACAACTCTGAGTATTGCCGAATTATCATGTCATATAATGACATTAGAGATTAAAAAAATATTTGTAAACTATGGCTACGATAACATTTTCATTTATTGGTGCTTATATAATACATTCTCAGAGGCTTTAAAAAACAATTTGAAAACGTCTTGGAAATGTTCTATCATTTCAGTAAGGTAAAAAGCAAATATATACTAATTTGGGAGATAGCAAAACTATAACCAAAAATAGATTAAGTAGTATGTTCAGTGTCTCTGAATAAATTGGAATTAGCATGCTGAATAACTCTTCTTGTACAAATGATCTTCATATCACTCCTCTTGAAACACAGTAAAAACCTATCTCAGAACTCTGCTCATGTTAGCTCCTCTATTTATCTTGTTAGCCAGGATGGCACTGATTTGCGTTAAAAATCAGTAGCTTGAGAACATCCTCATTTAAATGACAGGCAAAGAAAAATATGCCACAAGCAGTAATGCTGAAATGTAACTAAAGAGAGAGAGGAGGAAGACTATGAGAGGGTATATTATGAAACTGACTTTTAAAGCATTGAAAGTCATGAAAAAAGAGAGAAGTTAATGGTATAAAAAGCTTCCAAGCCATCAAGTGAGATGAAGACTGAACAGTGCTCACTAAATTGAGGAAACAGAAGCTATTTGTCAATCATGCTGAGTTTGAGATTCGGTTGAGTAGAAGAGATGGAATCTAGATTGTGATAGTTTGAGAAGTGAGGAGAAGACAGAGTATAGGTAAACAAGATTTTAATTAGTTTGCAAAAAAGAGTAGAGATAATTAATAGCTAAATTAATAGCTAAAGGAAATTTTGAACTAAGAAGGTAGATTTTTAAACTTTACATAATTGTATTAGTTTTGCCAAATATCAAAATGAATCCGCCACAGGTATACATGTGTTCCCCATCCCGAAATACCATCCCAGTGCACCAGCCCCAAGCATCCAGCATCATGCATCGAACCTGAACTGGCAACTCGTTTCCTACATGATATTTTACATGTTTCATTGCCATTCTCCCACATCTTCCCACCCTCTCCCTTAGAATTTGAAAATAGCATTAATTTCTGACAATGAAACCAAAAAATATAAAATTAACTATTGGTAGAGGAACCTAAAGATGATGCTGTGAAAGTGCTGCACTCAATATGCCAGCAAATTTGGAAAACTCAGCAGTGGCCACAGGACTGGAAAAGGTCAGTTTTCATTCCAATCCCAAAGAAAGGCAACACCAAAGAATGTTCAGACTACCACACAATTGCACTCATCTCACACACTAGCAAAATAATGCTCAAAATTCTCCAAGACAGGCTTCAACAGTATGTGAACCGACAACTTCCAGATATTCAAGCTGGATTTAGAAAAGGCAGAGGAACAAGAGATCAAATTGCCAACATCTGTTGGATCATCAAAAAAAGCAAGAGAGTTCCAGAAAAACATCTGCTTCTGCCTTATTGACTGTGTGGATCACAGCAAACTGTGGAAAATTCTTAAAGAGATAGGACTATCAGACTACCTTACCTGCCTCCTAAGAAATCTGTATGCAGGTCAAGAAGCGACAGTTAGAACCAGACATGGAAAAGTGGATTGGCTCCAAATTGGGAAAGGAGTACGTCAAGGCTGTATATTGTCACCCTGTTTATTTAACTTATATGCAGAATACATCATGAGAAACGCTGGGCTGGAGGAAGCACAAGCTGGAATCAAGATTGCTGGGAAAAATATCAATAACCTCAGAAATGCAGATGACACCACCCTTATGGCAGAAAGTGAAGAGGAATGAAAGAGCCTCTTGATGAAAGTGAAAGAGGAGAGTGAAAAAGTTGGCTTAAGACTCAACACTCAAAAAATGAAGATCTGGACCCATCACTTCATGGCAAATAGATGGGGAAACAGGGGAAATAGTGTCAGACTTTATCTTTTGGGCTCCAAAATCACTGCAGATGGTGACTGCAGCCATGAAATTAAAAGATGCTTGCTCCTTGGAAGAAAAGCTATGACCAACCTAGACAGTATATTAAAAAGCAGCTATATTACTTTGCTGACAAAGGTCCATCTAATCAAAGCTATGGTTTTTCCATTAGTCATGTATGGATGTGAGAGTTGGGCTATAAAGAAAGCTGAGTGCTGAAGAATTGATGCTTTTGAACTATGGTGTTGGAGAAGACTCTTGAGAATCCCTTGGACAGCAAGGAAATCCAAAAGTCTATTCTAAAGGAATTCAGTCCTGAATTTTCATTGGAAAGACTGATGGTGAAGCTGAAACTCCAATACTTTGGGCACCTGATGCAAAGAACTGACTCATTAGAAACGACCCTTATGCTTGGAAAGATTGAGGGCAGGAGGAGAAGGGGATGATAGAGGATGAGCTGGTTGGATGGCATCACTGACTCAATGGACATGAATTTGAGCAAGCTCCGGGAGTTGGTGATGGACAGGGAAGCCTGGTGTGCTGCAGTCCATGGGGTTGCAAAGATTTGGACACAATTGAGCAACTGAGCTGAAATGAATATGGTGTCATATAACAGTGACATAAGGAACAATTAATTGGAGCCTAGTAAAATAATAGTACAGTTTTATATGTGTTAAATGGACATGAAAAAAATAATACAATAAATAAGACACTTTAATTTGAAAAATACCCATGTTTGCTTGTGAATGTGAACTTCAGAAAGGTTTCAGTATTGTGGAGTATTGTGGAGTGGTAGAAGGTCGGTGTGTTAGCTTCTTTGGGTTGCTGTAACAAATGACCATAAACTGGGTGGCCTTAAACAAGGAAAGTTTATTCTCTCACAGTTCTGGACGCTAGAAGTTTGAAAAGAAGGTGTAGGCAGGTCTGTGCTTTTTCTGATGGTTCTAGGGAAGAATTCTCTGTTGCCTCTTCTAACTTCTTGTGGTTGCTGGTAGAATCCTAAGGATCTGCAGATACGTTACTTAAATGTCTGCCACTCTCTTCACAAGCCTTCTTCCCTGTGTATCTGCTGCAAGGACCCTGTTTACAAGTAAGGTCATATATATAGGTTCCAGATGGACATGGAGTGTTGAAGGTCATTATTTAATCTAGTACAATGGATCGTATGAAATTAAAAGGCTCTAACACTAGATGTGGATGGGAATGGCTTGTAACACATGTGGGGAACTAAGACAGCTGGTAGGTGTCTGAAGTGTGTTTAGTTTTTGCATTATTTGGCTCATTTA
The DNA here is from genome assembly GCF_032452875.1 of Bos javanicus. Classification (NCBI taxonomy): domain Eukaryota; kingdom Metazoa; phylum Chordata; class Mammalia; order Artiodactyla; family Bovidae; genus Bos; species Bos javanicus. The sequence goes on along the minus strand of NC_083871.1, from coordinate 59,796,083 downwards.
AATTGGGTGCTGTTTTTGATGTTCACTAGTATTTTTCGTGCATAAGCTAAAATTCCAAAATTCCATTCCTGTTAGTCCCTAATACATCAGTCATTTTGGAACAAATTCATGTTATCAAAACAAGTGTGATAGAAGATCTGATTATGCAATGAAATGCATAATTCTTAATCACATTGTTTGTTCAGCTTTGAAAAACCCATCAACCCATGCCTTCTCAAGATATCAGACATTTTTATCATCCCAGAATGTTCCTTTTCTGCTTCATACCTATTATTCTTTCCAACAAACCACTGTTCTGATTTCTATCATCATGTTTGATTTGCCTATTCTGAAACTTTGTATAAATGGGATTATAGAATATGTATTCTTCTGGATCAGGCTTACTTTATAAAGTATTGTGTGTTTTAGGTTCATCCATGCTGCTGTATTCATCACTACTTCACTCCATTCTTTTAAATTGAGGTAAATTTGCATAACATAAATTTCACCATTTTAATGACATAAGATATATAACTGTGCAATATTGTGAATGCAATAAAACCAGTATCATCAACATTGTCACATTTCAGAATATTTTTATCTCCACCAAAATATGTCTCTTACATTAACAGTTACTCTCTGATCCTTTCCTCCCTTTCTCATCGTCCCTGGAAACCACTCCTCTACATTCTGTCTAACCTGAGTTTGCTTATTCTGAATGTTTTATATAAAAGGCATCACACAAATATGACCTTTGTGACTGACTTCTTTCACTTATAGTGTTTTTGGGTTCATCCAGGTTGTAGCTATGTTAGTACTTCATTCCTTTTATAACAGAATAATATTCCATTGTATGAATATGCCACATTTTGTTTATCCATTTATCAGTTGACAGACATTGGATTGTTTTCATTTTTGGCTACTATGAATAAAGCTGTTATGAACATTTGTGTTAATTTTTTTTTTTTTTTTGCTTGAATATGTCTTTAATATTTTGAGTAAGTACTTACGAGTAAAATTGCTAGGTCATTTTATACTTCTATATTTAACTTTTTGAAGAAATGCCAGACTGTTTGTTAAAGCAGCTGTACCATTTAAATCTCTACCAGGCAGTGTAAGAGGACTCCAGTTTCTCTACATCATCATCAACATCAGTTTTTCTTCTTTAAATTATGGCCATACTAGTGGGTGTGACACTCCAGTACTCTTGCCTGGAAAATCCCATGGACAGAGGAGCCTGGTAGGCTACAGTCCATGGGGTCGCTAAGAGTCAGACACGACTGAGCGACTTCACTTTCACTTTTCTTTTCATGCATTGGAGAAGGAAATGGCAACCCACTCCAGTGTTCTTGCCTGGAGAATGCCAGGGATGGGAGAGCCTGGTGGGCTGCTGCCTATGGGGTTGCACAGAGTCAGACATGACTGAAGCGACTTAGCAGCAGCAGCAGTGGGTATGAAATGGTATCTCATGGGTTTTGATATGGAGTCAGTGGCCAATGACAGTGAACATCTCACTGTTATGGTCATGTGTCTATACTCTGAAGAAATGTCTGTTCGAATCCTTTGCCCATTTTAAAATTCCATTGTTTATCTTTTAGCTGTTAAGTTTTTAGTTCTTCATGTATTCTAGATCTTAGGCTCTTATCAGATTTAAGATTTTCAAATATTTTCTCCCATTTTGTGGATTTTTTTTTTCACTCTGTTGTTAGTGTCCTTTGAAGCACAATAAAATTTAATTTTGATTTAATAAAGTTCAATTTATTTATTTATTTTTGCTTGTTTTTTTGGTGTCATATCTAAGTACCCATAGTCATGAAGATTTATTCCTATATTTTCTTTTATGATTTGTACAATTTGAACTCTTAAATATAAATATTTTTATCCATTTTGAGTTAACTTTTGTGTATGATATGAGTGTCCAACTTCATACTTTTCCATGTGGATATACTGTATTTTCAGCATGTGTTAAATGCTCTCCTTCATTGAATGGTCTTGGTACCTTGAAAAGATCAATTGAGAATATATTATGTGTTCATTTCTGGATTCTCAATCTTATTCCATTAATCTGTATGTGTATTGTTATGCCAGTATGCTATTGTTTTGATTGTAGCAGCTGTATAATAAGTTTTGAAATCAAGATGTATAAGTCCTTCAAGCTTGTTCTTCCTTTTCAATATTGTTTTTGGTGTTCAGAGTCTTCTGAAATTCCATATGGACTTTAGGATTAGCCTTTACATTTCTGCAAAATGGCAGTAGGAAGTTTAATATGGAATGCATTAAATTTATTAAACATTTTGAATATTACTGCCACCTTAACAAAATTAAGGCTTCTAATTCATCAACACAGACATTAATTTTTAATTTAATTTCTTTCAATAATATTTTACCGTTTTCAAAATATTAGCATGGTACAGTATGCAGGGCTAGAACCACTTTTGTTAATTTATTTCTAAGTCCAGTATTTTATTCCTTTTTAAAAAAATAATCTTGTAAATGATTTTTCTCCTTAATTTTCTCTTGGATTGTTAATTTCTAGTGTATAGAAATACAAATATTATTAGAACTCAAATTAATAGAAAAACTTTTTCTGAGACTTTGGCATATGGATGTTAAAAACTGACATATTTCATGGGTGCTATATCAAACTCTTCAAAACAGAAGACATATGTTCGCATGCATCTACCAAAACCAGTGAAGGGGAAAAAATTCAGACAATCAAATGGAGTTTACATCAAATAGATTTTTTTTTTCTTTACTAAATTACTTAAATTTTTCACTTTTCAGCAAAGTCATTGGTAATTTTCCCAAAAGTAATACTTTTTCAAAAGACATTTTGACTTGATATTTGAATGATAGGAAGGAATATAGCAAATTCAAATAAAGAAAATGTTGAAATCATATTTCTAAAGAAATGTTTTGGAACTTTCTCTAAAAGAAGCACTTTTCTATTTATTATATGTAATTCGTGCATATATCACACTCTCAGAGAAAAATGAGAGCAATCAGGGGGAAAAAATCCCTTAAAATGCTATAATTTCAGTTTATCTCAAGTTACTTTTAAAGGCACACTTTTGCAACAGAATTTTTTTTTACCATCACTGAATTAAATAGCCTATGAAATGTGTGTCTTCTTCCATGACAATTTGGTAGAACAACGTTCTTATTACATATTGCTCAAGTGAGAATTTAAAAAACAAAACAACACAACACAATATTACTATGAAATGTATTATTATTGCAGAACTATCTTATACTAAAAAATAATTTAAAATTATGTCATGTGGCTGTTTTAGATTTTAGTGTAGAATATTATGCTTTGTGGTAAGTATATTCTGTCTTTTAAATTTCATATGCTTTTTGGTTATTATATTTCTGTAGAGTAACCACATTGCAATCAAATAGAATTTATCTTTGTCTTGATTATTCAGTATAAAAGAGGACCCACACAGCCAAGATGTATGCTTTAGGTTATTTAATAACTGTTAAAGAGACAATTTCGATGCATGAATCTAGAATGCCATCAATCAACCTAATGAAAAGAAATATTATTATCTTGCATTTTTCTTTTCTGTTATTGATTTGTGGTGCCCCAAGACCATTTTAAAAATGATCAGTGTAGTCCTTATCTGTCATGGAAACAAATTCATTCTTTGGGTGGCTGAGCAACATGAGGGAAAATAAATTTCTCAGAAATGTATCCCCTGAAGGTTGCTATCCATTATTGTTACAAGTTTGCAATGGAAATGTCTTTATTGCTATAAGAGAATATGATAAAATTTAAAGCTTGTGAAAAATGATTATAAAACAAATATAATACTTATATACTATATCACTAACCATATATCACCACAATATGATATATTTATTTATTAGACAATGTTTTGAGTATATCAAAGCAAACATAGAACAACTCAAATCTGAATGTTAATCCAAAGAGTAATAAAAATGAAAAACTGATGCCTTCAGGGGATAGAGAATTAAAATATTCTTCCTTTTCAACATAGAGCACTTAACATTTTCTGCTTGGATGGCAGGTGTGAACTCTATAAATCAGATTTCGTTATAAATCAGTGTTTCACTTAACTTTATCTCTTCCACATTGCTCCTAGTCTGAACTTCAGCATGATTTCATGAGTTTTTCTAAGAGATCATCTCAACAGAAAAATAAAGCAGAAGTTAATGAAACTAATTCTATCACTTGAGTTCAGATTTAGCCCTATGCCATCTGGGCTTCCCTGGTGGCTTACCTGGTAAAGAATCCACCTGCAATGTGGGAGACCTGTGTTCCATCCCTGGGTTGGAAAGATCCCCTGCAGAAAGGAATGGCCACCCACTCCAGTATTCTGGCTTGGTGAATTCCAAGGACTGTATAGTCCATGGAGTTTCAAAGAGTTGGACATGACTAAGCGACTTTCACTTCTGTGTCATCTATGCCTCCTTTCATATAAACCACATCACATGAATTAGAATATATTATTATTATTTTACTATATATAGGTATAATCTTTATTTATATGTCTATCCACTAGTAAAAGGGCTTTCCTGGTGGTTTAGTGGTAAAGAAACTGCCTGCCAAGAAAGAGATGTGGGTTCCATCCCTGGGTCGGGAAGAACCCCTGGAAGAGGGAATGGCAACCCACTCTAGTATTCTAGCCTAGAGAATCCCATAGACAGAGGGGCCTGGTGGGCTACGGTCCATAGGATCACAAAGAGTCAGACATGACTGAGGCAGCTTAGCACGCATATAGCAACAATAATAGAAAGGTATTCACTCATGGCATCAAAAAGTGGGGCAAAACTAAAAGTTAATAAGTAACCGGTATTAACTCTGCCAAATCAGTAAAAAAGTTGTAAGAGAAGAAAGAGTAAATGCAAAATATGTGATAGGTATAAATAAGATGGACATCAAGAAATATGTCAGCCATTATGTTACATGTAAATAAACTGAGATTAGATTAATGTAAAAAGTATATTTCTGCAAAAACCAAATATTTAATAAAAGTTGAAAATAGGGTGTGGGGGTAGAGAAACACTGGAAAAACACTAACAGTAGGAAAATAGGTATGGGGATATTATATTGAGGAAGAATTAAAGCACTAAACATAATATAGAGGGGCATTGCATGATGAAAAAAAGACAAAAAGGTACAATTTATAATAAAAATGTAACAAAGAGTAGTGCACACACACACACAAACACACAAACCAAGAACAAATCAAAAACCAGGAACTAAATACGTGCAAGAAAAAAAATCTCTTTGAAGAGCATAGAGAAAATGATTAAAAATAAATCACAAGTATAATAATAGATTTCATGTTACTGTCAGAATTAGACTATTGTAATAGGCCAAAAGGCTTGGATGAATAGAATTGTACATGCACACATATTAAGTATGACTAGTGTAGTCTGTCATTATTATAAGATTTTTAGAGCCATATATAAAGAGAGAGACAGGGAGAGCTTTGTCTTAAATAAAGATTATTATGTTTAGAATATTGATTTATTATGTTTGTTTAGAAGATTGTGAAAAATTAGCTATGCACTTGGGCATTAAGAAAAACATTTTAAAAAGAGAGCTATGATTTTTATATTTTTCTGCAAAATTATAGATAATAAAATGTTAAAATGTTAAATTCTTGAAATTAATATTATATCAAATGCTGTGATAAGATGATGGCTTTCCTGGTGGCTCAGATGGTAAAGAATCCATCTGCATTGTGGGAGACCTGGGTTTGATCCCTGGGTTGGGAAGATCCCATGTAAGAGGGCAGGGCAACCCACTCCAGTATTCTTGCCTGGAGAATCACCATGGACAGATGAGTTTGGCAGGCTACAGTCTATGGGGTTGCAAAGAAGCAGACACAACCAAACAATTAAGCATATAATAAGATGAAGATCAGTTCAGTTCAGCTCAGTCACTCAGTTGTGTTCAACTGTTTGCGACCCCATGTACTACAACATACCAGGCTTCCCTGTCCATCACCAACTCCCAGAGCTTACTCAAATTCATGTCCATCAAGTTGGTGATGCCATCCAATCATCTCTTCCTCTATTGTCCTCTTCTCCTTCCACCTTCAGTCTTTCCTAGCATTAGGGTCTTTTCCATTGAGTCAGTTCATCGCATCAGGTGGCCAAAGTATTGGAATTTCAGCTTCAGCATCAGTCCTTCCAGTGAATAATCAGGACTGATTTCTCTTAGGATTGACTAGTTGAATCTCCTTGAGTCTAAAAGATTCTCAAGAGTCTTCTCCAACACCACAGTTCAAAAGCATCAATTCTTTGACACTCAGCTTTCTTTATAGTCCAACTCTCACATCCAGACATGACCACTGGAAAAACTATAGCTTTGACTAGACAGACTTTTGTTGGCAAAGTAACGTCTCTGCTTTTTAATATGCTGTCTAGGTTGGTCATAGATTTTATTCCAAGGAGCAGGCGTCTTTTAATTTCATGGCTGCAGTCACCATCTGCAGTGATTTGGAGTCCCCAAATAAAAGTCTGTCACTGTTTCCATTGTTTCCCCATCTATTTGCCATGAAGTAATGGGAACGGTTGCCATGGTCTTAATTTTCTGAATGTTGAGTTTTAAGCCAACTTTTTCACTCTCCTCTTTCACTTTCATCAAGAGGCTCTTTAGTTCTTCTTCACTTTCTGCAACAAGGGATTAGTGTCCTTATAAAAGTGACCTTAGAGAGATTGCTTGCTTTTTTCACCATATGAGGATACGGAAGAAGTCTGTTGCTCAAAGAGGGCTCTACTACTACTACTACTACTACTAAGTCACTTCAGTCGTGTCTGACTCTGTGCAACCCCAGGGACGGCAGCCCACCAGGCTCCGCTGTCCATGGGATTCTCCAGGCAAGAACACTGGAGTGGGTTGCCATTTCCTTCTCCAATGCATGAAAGTGAAAAGTGAAAGTGAAGTCGCTCAGTCGTGTCCGACTCTTCCCCTCTGTCCATGGGATTTTCCAGGCAAGAGTACTGGAGTCGGTTGCCATCGCCTTCTCCAAAGAAGGTACTTATTCTTCCTTTACTATAAAATCTGCATCCGAAGTTAACCAAATAGTAGATGACTGTTTTCCTCTATAGAAAAAAAAATCCAACTAATAAATGTCCAAGGAACACCTGGATGATAATAGTACATTTTGCAGTCTCTGATGGATCTTAGTAAATAATGAGTGATGGCTACTGACACCAGTGAGTGAAAAACAGACGGGAAACTCTGTAATGAATGGGTCAAAGTGGCAACATCTGAACATATTGAATCAAGCATAAAAAAATAAATAACCAGATGTTAGACAGCTTCAGGTATGGTGTAAAAAAGAAAGTCAAATCACTTATAGGTATTTTGCCAAATAAAGAAGAAAAACCCCTCATATGTGAGTCCAAGTATCAGTTATCAGTAGTGAGGAGACAGCAAAGCAGATAAATCAGAAAAACCTATAGGAAATGTTTTAAGAAAAATGATCCAGATTCTTCAATAAATAAGCTGAAGAATGAAAATGAGAGAAGGTACCTGCAAATAAAATGATACAAATACTTTAAATAAAATAAATGCCACCAAACAGTAGAAAGAACACTGTATACTGAAAGAATATACGGTGGCATGTAGAAATTAGTATTATTTATTTAGCATTATAATGATATTGTGATCATGTTTCAAAAAAAGTACTCTCTTAAAGATATATAGTATTTAGAGAAGGAATTCTGAGATATCTGAGGATTATTTAATAACAATTGTGAAGTAAAGTAAAACTGGCTAAGCATGTTGGAACTATTGAAGATGTCTGTTGGATACTTGAAGGTTCTCTACACTAGTTTTTCTACTTCTGTATATGTTTGAAAATGACTATAATAAGGGAGGTTAAAAATAAAATATTAGTCCTATTTTTATTGAAATAAAATTCAATTAAGAAGAAAAGCCTTTTGACTGTATATTTCTAATTTTATTGAATTGTGCATGTTAAACCACTAATAGAATGTAAAAATAAGAAAAGTAATAAAGGAAAGCATGTGATTTTCATTTCACCTGAGTGTTTCATTGGAGAGAGTTCTTATAACTTTGCTGATAATATATCCTGCACAAATTATAAAGTACTTCATAAAATATTAATCTGAACTTTTGTAATGTGCAACTTCTTTTTGTCAAAGGGAAAGTACTGTTACTGAACACTCTAAACCAGTCAACTGATGGGATTTATTTGTCTTTGGAGGACATATGCACTAAAATATTTTTTATGCAGAGGGAAGTACATGCACATATGTATGTTCTCAGTCACTCAGTCATCTCCTTGCAGCCCTATGGACTGTTACCCACCCGGCTCCTCTGTCCATGGGATTATCTAGGCCTGAATACTGGAGTGGTTGCCATTTCCTGCTGCAAGGATCTTCCCTTCCCAGGGGTTAAACCCATGTCTCCTGCAGCTGCTGCACTGGCAGGTGGAGTCTTTATCACTGAGCCACCTAGGAAGCCCTCGCATATGTGCAAATTAATCTTTATGACTTTGCCATTAAATTGTCTGTTTCTATTTTCAGTTTTATTAAAACATATACTTTTAGTTTGTTTCAATACGCTATTTCAGAAAATCTGTAACAGAAATTATGGGTCAGTACTTGGAGACATTAAATACAGGTAGAATGAAGAACAGTTATTCAAATGAATAAATGATTGCACATTTATAGATATAGATTCCTGTGATATTTCAGTACCATTACAATCTTGATATTTTCTTTATTAATTATGACTTGATGAGGGTTTGAACAATGCATATTAAGTCTGTTCAGTTCAGTTCAGTTCAGTTCAGTTCAGTTGCTCAGTCGTGTCTGACTCTTTGCGACCCCATGAATCACAGCACACCAGGCCTCCCTGTCCATCACCAACTCCTGGAGTTCACCCAGACTCATGTCAGTGATGCCATCCAGCCATTTCATCCTCTGTCGTCCCCTTCTCCTCCTGCCCCCAATCCCTCCCAGCATCAGAGTCTTTTCCAATGAGTCAACTCTTTGCATGAGGTGGCCAAAGTACTGGAGTTTCAGCTTTAGCATCATTCCTTCCAAAGAAATCCCAGGGCTGATCTCCTTCAGAATGGACTGGTTGGAGTCTCAAACATGTGTATGTTAATTTCATAAAAACAGAAAAATCCAACCTTGTTGTTTAAAGTCCATTGACTGAGTTATTTTTGATATTTGCTGATTAATATAATTTTGTAGATAAGGTTAGTTGTTTTCCTTTAAGAAACAAAAGTAGGCAACTGAATTTTCTCACTACTTACGAAAGATTGGGAACAGGCTGCAAAAGTTACCTTGAGAAATGTTTAGATTTTTATTAGAAATTAGGAGAACCCAAAGACAATTTAATCGAGACCTTCAAACAAACAACTTTTCTCAGTAGAAAGTCCCAGAAGGCATTGGTAGAGATAAAGGAAAAGAGACTAAATGATATAAAATATTAAATTTAAAAGTGGTAGAAACTGGTAATTATTTGGTATATCTGTTTTAGACACAAATGGTTATCTAAATTATTTTTATCAATTACAGTAAAAGTGCTTTCTTTTATCTTCTTAAGTCTCCCTTAAACTATGAGGCAGTAGAGTAGTGTTAAAAGTCTGTCTCTAACAGTAACATTATGACTCTGAGCAATCCACTCAGACTTTTTTAGTTCTAGTTTTATTCTTTTAGTTTAAATTTAATTTTCTAGTATTATGATAAATTATTCCGAATGGTAATTGTTCTTCCTTTTGAGTTATGAGATCAAATAATTATTTGTATATGAAAGTGCACTATAAACCTAAGGACTATGTCAATATCACTACCAGTTCAGAACCATAGCCTATAATACTAATGCACACGTGTGTGCTCGGTTGCTCAGTTGTGTCCGACTCTGTGAACCCGTGGACTAGCTTGCCAGGCTCCTCTGTCTGTGGGATTTAGCCAGGCAAGAATACTGGACTGGGTTGCCATTTCTTCCTCCAGGGAATCTTCCCAACTCTGGGATCAAACCTGTGTCTCTTGCATCACCTGCATTGGCTGGAAAATTCTTTACCATGAAGCCACCTGGGAAGCCCATAATTCTAATGAGCAAATATCAAGTCGAGCATATGCGACAAAGGAGTGGGCAAAAGATGTGATGGGCCAATCATGTCTGTAGAAGTGACAGAATGATGCTACCACATTGAGGATCATACATTGGTGAAGAAATATTCCTCTTCTCAACACAGAACTTTGTTGAACCTCAAGTTGTTTGGTCCATAAAGGACCTTAAAGAATTTAGACTCTTTCACAAAGAAATATTTATTCTTGAATGTTCCTTCTCTTTGAGGCATTGAGGCCAAAGCATGCCTCTTCCAGACAAGTGAGTTATCACTTTGATTTTCCATATTTGCTTTGGGACTTCACTACTTCATAGTTTTGTATGATCTTGAAAGGTTAATTCATTCTCTAAGCTTCTGTTTCTCCACCCTGGAGTGCTACTGACTGTTGCTTGGAAGTTAACAGAGCAGAACTCAGTAGAGCACAATCATTAAATGTAATTTCCCCCCTCTTCCATTCATACCACCTTGCTGAATTTGTTGTCAGTCTCTGCTAGAATGAAATCTCAGAGAATTCCCATGACTTTTCTAGTCACTCTTGGATTAGGAAAGTGTTCTAAGCACTTTGTCATTTTCATTTTATTAAAATGGTATTGCAGTTCAACAGTCAGAATTCCAACCTTCATATGAGGTTAAAACACTTACCTTCCTTCCACATCTTGAATATTCTGCAGGGTGGAAACCAACAACGGGCAGGCAGATAAGATCAGTTCTCAATTTCTCTTTCTTCTGCTTAACTTCCTTTTCTTTCTATTCTTCTACATTCCATCTCCTCATTCATTCCTTTGCTGTTTGCTTCTGGCTTCTTCAGTGTTGGGGTGGGTCATGGGAGTGAAGAGAGAAATACCTACTTAAGAAGAAGAAAATACCTACTTAAGAAATGACACTCACATTTTCTAGGCTGGGTAGACTTTGAAAGTTGACTCTCGCCTTGGCCATTTTTGGCTTCTAGATTCTCTCACAATGAACATTTCACCTTACTCCGTATGATGCAGCCAAAGCATCTTTTCTAACTGGTCACTTTGGATCTCTGCTTGAGCTCTTGTTTACCTTCTTTTACTGGATCTTTCTCCCAGTCTTCCCTTCATGGCTTTTTCTCCAAAGCATTTTTCAGTTAGACATATTTATCTATTATCTGTCTTCTCTCAATAGAATATAAAATTTTAAAAGGCAAAGATTACCTATTTTTATTCATTACTGTATTTCCTGTACTAAGAAATGCCTGGTTTGTAGTAGGTATTCAGTAAATATTGTTGACAAAGATGAATGAATGAATGGAGGAATGAATCTTGGAGGAAGAGCCCCTTTATTGGAATCCTGTTGTTTTTCTACAGTGCCCTATTCAGTGTGATCCAAAACAAGGCCTTGGTGGCTTCTATCAAAATATACACAATTAATTATTTTAAACAGTAACATTTGACAAGTGAAAGTGCAGCTATTTTTCAAATCAGCCTTCTATACTCTTGGGGCTATTAGATAACCACAAACTCAAATATTTGGACCTTTTACAACATTGGTGAGGCAGTAGTTCCTATATCTCAGAGGGTGCAAATTCAAGTTCTCTGAATCTTGAAGTGCCTTCTCAATGACTTAAATGCATGTTAATCTCCTTTTTCATGCCTCTTTCCCATGCCCTTTCAAAGCAATTCTCTCTGCAATTCCTCCCTTCTCTCCTTTGCCCTGCTCTCATCTTTCTGCTTTGTGTCCGTCAGTTGTGCCCCACTCTTTGCTGACCAACGGACTGTAGCCTTAAATACTAGGTATTGAGGTAAGATTTGCAGCACAGAATGGCAGGTTGCTGGTCCTGTGTAGGTGTAGTCAAGCAATTTGCAATTTGCTTCAGACCTGTTGTTTCGTTTTGTGCCATCAGAACCTCAGTCAAATTTGAGACAAGAAGAAGTTCAATTTTGGAATCCTGTTACATCTACCTTGAAAAGCTGTGGTAAATATGTAATGAGATAAAGTGAATCAATCATGTAGCAAAATGCTTAACATAAACCAAATGCTTATTTTTTCTCAGTCTTCTTCCCTAAACTCATTTCTTGTTGTTCATACTAAAATGATGGATAGAATCATAGCCCATAACTATATTTCCTTGGAAAATTTTGAACATAGAGAAAGAGTGAAAGGGGTAATAAATTCCCTTGGAAATATAAAGGAGAGAGAGAAAAAAAAGACAAACAAGAAAAAAGCCCACATTCATCATAAATATTTCAGATGTAAGTTAGAATTACAGTATTTATTTTTTCCTGACAGGAGTATATCATCTTCTGTTGCTAATTTTTGAATTTCACTTTAGAGGTGCAAGCTAGGCAATTTAAACTTGTCAGAGTCATATAAATTACTGACTTACTTTAGCAGAAAGGGCTATTTTCTGGTATTCAGTGATTAGACCTGAAATACATTTTATACCAAAGTGTGAGATTAGTTTCACCTCTAAATGTAGTATGCATGTGCTTCTTGTACCCTCCTTAAAAAATTAACTATTCATGTTTAGCAGAGAGTGAAATTTATCAGGGACAAAGCACTGCACATGAGCTCATTCCCTTGTTACCCTGATGTATGGAATTATTCCCTCAGGTTCAAACCTAATCAGATGTGACCACAACTCATCTAATACTTTCTTCCAGATCTGTGCAGCCTTAGCAATATTACCAACTAATGAATTCTTCTACAGAGATGCTGATAGTAAAGTCCTTCTGTAACCAAGTAATTTTTCAGAGAATTGTATTTTATTTTGAGGCTGCTGCTGCTGCTAAGTTGCTTCAGTCGTGCCCAACTCTGTGCGACCCCATAGACGGCAGCCCACCAGGCTCCCCGTCCCTGGGATTCTCCAGGCAAGAACACTGGAGTAGGTTGCCATTTCCTTCTCCAATACATGAAAGTGAAAAGTGAAGTGAAGTCGCTCAGTCGTGTCCGATTCTTTGCGTCCCCATGGACTACCAGGCTCCTCCGTCCATGGGATTTTCCAGGCAAGAGTATTGGAGTGGGTTGCCATTGCCTTCTCCATTATTTTGAGGCCAGTAGTAGCTTTATTTGAGGTATCAGTACTTTGGGAATTTAGTGGATTACTTTGAAGGAGGAAAGGAACAGGCCAAGCTGACTCCATCTTGAAAAAGAAGGAACCCCCATCTTACATTCCCAGTGAACTTTGGACTGTGTGCCTGGTAACCATGGAGATCACATACCTATGGCCAAACAGGCCTCCTGGACTGATAGACACCAGATTCCATACCAAGATTTCCCTTCGCCAGAAAGAATGTGATAATCCCCTATGTAGTCAATCACCTTTGTAATCTTTATGGCACCCTTTGGTGTAGGTTATAATGTATAACCAGCTGACCCTTCTGGTTATGAATCAGGGCTGTAACCTGATTTTATCTCCCTTTAACACTTTCCAGGCTAGATTCAAAGAATTTAGGGATGGGGGCTTGAGCAGTACACTTAAGGTATATAAGGTTTTCACAAAAGTTGGTTGGGGTCCCTGGCTAAAGAGGAAACTCTGCCTCAACCTGACAGTGTAATAAACTGCATTCCACTATCCACGCTGTCCTCCTGAGCGAGTTTGTTTCCTGGAGCATTTAATGTTTGGTTATAACAACCTGTGTGCAATGAAAGATAGATTAAAACATTTTACCCAGAAGCTATGAACATTTATAAAAAGTTGAAATAAATAATTGGATTAGAACAAAAATGTAATATGACTTATTTGGATATACCATTTGGGATATCTCTTCCTTGTTTGAGAACATAGTTTCACCTATAGAATTAGTCACATATGTAAGTCCTATGAAATCTTTCCTGATAGCTCAGTTAGTAAACAATCTGCCTGCAATATACAGGAGACCTCAGTTCACTTCCTGGGTTGGGAAGATCCCCTGGAGAAGGGATAGGCTACCCATTCCAGTATTCTTGGGCTTCCCTTGTGGCTCAGCTGGTAAAGAATCAGCCTATAATGTGGGAGACCTGGGTTTGATACCTGGGTTGGGAAGATCCCCTGGAGAAGGGAAAGGCTACCCACTCCAGTATTCTGGACTGGAGAATTCCATGGACTGTATAGTCCATGGGGTTGCAAAGAGTTGGACATGACTGAGTGACTTTCACTTACTTATAAATCGACTTTCACTTACTTATAAATCCTGTATCTGAAATGTCCTTATGACAAAGACACCCTTAGAAGTCCTCCTGTTCCATGTATTTTGAGCACCTGCTTGAAGACCTAACACAAACACCCTAACAGAGAAGCCCAGTAAAGGTTTATCAAGCTTTTTCACTCCCACCTTTACCAGAAGCAAGGTAGCCAAAGAAACTTTTCATGAGTTCTAACAATTCTTCTACATCGCTGTTTGACAGTAGTCCCCAGTTGTAATCCACAGTGTCCCACAATGCACATTCCTTGAAACTCAAGTCTTTGTGAAGGTTTAGGTAAATCAAATTTCAAACTCTGTCCTCAACCAACCATGACCTGGGGGCATTTGCTAACCCTGATCTGGTAATCTGGCAATCAGAATGGGTGAAAGACCCTTAAGTGGTAAGGTGGTGGGTTGGTAGGGTCAACCTGAGTCCCTTGATGTCCTGAAATACCTTGAACTGGTCAAGGAGAGACCCTGAGTTTCAGATGGGGATGTCTGAGCTCCATGTGTGTCACATGGAACAAGAGGGGAAGAACACTGATCATGCTTTTAAGGAGAACTTACTTTTAAGAATAGCTCACAAGGTCTAGCACAGTGATAAAAAACAGGTGACCAAATTTTTAAAAGTAAATATGGATTTCAAATTTCTACTTCCTTTAACAGCATAGGCTGGTCTTATTGACATAATATTAGCCCGGGCGCAGAACTCAGCCTTGACACCAATTTTCAAAGGAATCCAAGCATACCAGGAAATGAGACTTTTTTTATGATCTTTCAAAAAGACCAAAATATTGTAAGGTCATAGTGAAAGAAGATATTTCATGGGTCCTGCAGCATTTTCTAATTTCTCTTTCCCTGGTCCTTCTTCTTCCCTAGTACTTTTTTAAAAGTCTTTCTTGAATTTGTTAAAACATTCATTCTGGTTTTTTTTTTTTTTGGCCCCAAAATATGTAGGATCTCAGTTTCCTGACCAGAGATTGAACTCATACACCCTGAACAGAAAGGCAAAGTTTCAACCCTTGGATCACTAGGGAAGCCCCTTTCCTAATTGGTTTTTCTTTACAATTATTTCTTTTCATGGTGATAAAATACACATAATAAACAATTTACCATTAGTGGCATTTAGCTCATTTATTGAAACATTGTACCCCTAGCTCCACTGTCTAATTACAGAACATTTTCATTACCCCCAAAAGAAATCCATTAAACAGTCATTCCCCATTTCCCTGAACTCCTGGCAACCAATAACTTTATTCTCTCTGTAAAACTGCCTACTCTGCTTTTTTTTTTTTAATGAAACCATACAATATATGGCATTTTATTTCTGGCTTTTATGTAGCTTGTTGTTTTCATGCTATAGCATGTGTAAGCACTTTATTCTTTATGTCTGAATATTCCATTGTTTATATATGCTACTTTTTATTTATCTATTCATTAATTAATGAACATTTTCATCATTTTCATCTTCTGGCAATTATAAATACTGCTGTGAACATTTGTGTAGAAATTTGTTTGGATATCTGATTTCAGATCTCCTGGATACATACCAAGAAATAGAATTTCTGGATCATATGGTAATTCTGTTTAACCTATTGAGGAAATGCCAGCGGTTTCCCACAGTATCTGTACCATTTTACATTCCCATCAGCAAAGTACAAAGGTTCCAAAAATTTCTCCATTTCCTTACCAATACTTGTTATATACTTTTTTTTTTTTTTAAATTAAAGCCATCCTAGTGTGAGGCTATATATTATTTTGGCTTTGATTTGTATTTTCCAAATGGTGAATTGGGTTGAGCTTGTTGTCCATTTGTATGTAATCTTTGGAAAAAATGTTTAGTCAATTCTTTGCCCATTTTTAAATTGAGTTATTTTTTTTTTTTGTTTTTTATTGTTGTGTTATAAGTGCTTTTTATGTATTATGAATACTAAGTCCTTATTGAATATATAGTTTGTGAATATTTTCCCCATTATCTGTGCTGTATTTCCACAATCTTGATCCTTTCATTGTTACTTTGCCTCCAATATTTTCTATCCCTACTGTCTCTTAGGAGTAAATATCTCCCTTTCCAATGTGTAGATGAGTAGTTCTTCTGTAAACTCTTTCTAACTGAGGCACCAATCTAAGTTACTGGGACCTCAGGCTTCATTGTTGTTCTTTAGTCAGTAAGTCCTGTCAGACTCTTTGTGACCCCATGGCCTGAAGCCCTCTGCCCATGGGATTTCCCAGGCAAGAATACTAGAGTGGGTTGCCATTTACTTCTCTAGGGGACCTTCCCTACCCAGGGATCAAACCTGTGTCTCCTGCTTGGCAGGTGGATATAGTACCACTGAGCCAACTGGAAGCCCCAGGCACTTTATTTTCTTAGCTGCTGGTATGAAATGTCTCTTTGTGGAGACCTGTCTTTGTTGAAAGAATAGATTGTACAGGTTTCATTAGGCAAAATCTATTCTCTCAACAAAGACAGGTTTCCACAAAGAGATATTTCATACCAGCAGCTAAGAAAATAAAATGTACTCCATATTTTTTCAAGAATAAGTTTTATATGCAGAAAATGATTGTTTTTTCAAAACATTACACAGAATGATAAATTTTGCTATTATAAAATAGCTATTACTAGAAAAATTGAAGGCAATAAATGCAGTGGTTATTTGAAGGTTTAAATGATAGGTAACTTGTCCTGGGAGCATTGATAACCTGATGCAGGTGTGCCAAATATAATCCTTGTAAGGTCTACACTATGGATAAATCCTCTTTGTGGAAGAGTAGTTCTATTACCAAGTCTTTGTCTTTAGAAGTTTTCAATCACATGATAGAATTAGGCCAAGTGTGAAATATTGTATACCTAGATTACTGGTAAAATGAGTGAATTGAAAACATATACTACTTGTACATTTGCTGTCAACCAAGATAAATAAATTTTAAAGATTGTTGACTTTATGATTCAAGATGGGAGCATGGGCAGACTTTTTTTTTTATCATAAGTATATTTCCACTAGTTTCACAATATATTTAGGTCCATCCTTATCCCTGTGATATTTTTTATAAAAGTTCTTTTTGACATGTGCTTACTTTAACATTGTCTGTCTCTCAAAACCGGTTTGACAGTAGTACCTAAAGAACAAATATCTGATAGCTTTTATGGACAGTGACAGAGCAGTGAATGCAAATATAAACTCATTACTCCTTAAGGATCAGTTGTTTTTAGTAGGTTTTACATCTGCATTCAATTTGACAGCCATTCCCCAACAATTTTGGTGAAAGATTTCTTAACTCCGATTAAATTTATTTTATTGATACACTGTTATCATCAGATTTAAAATGTAGTATCATAGATATGCTGAATTTCAGCACCATTAATAAGATAAATTTTGCTTCACACTTTGCAATCTTATGAAATTATAATTAGATTTATATAGCTATAAACTTTTATAGACTTATGTATTATGTATTATATAAATACAGAACACACACACACACACACACACTCTTGAGGATCTTGAGATGAGATCATCTTGGATTTCCTGAGTGGGCCTGAAATCCAAGCATGGATGTCACTAGAAGAATGAGTCAGAGATAAATTATACAGAGAGTGGAAGAAAAGATATAGAGGAGAAGATGATATAAAGACAGAGGCAGAGATTTCAGTAATGCATCTACTAGCCAAGGAAGGCCAAGGATTGCTGGTAGACACCAGAAGCTGGAAGAAAAAAGAAAGTATTGGTCCCTAGAGACTTTGGAGAGAATGTGGCACTCTTAGTACATTGATTTAAGACTTCTTCCCTCCATAACTGTGAGAGAATAAACTTTTGTTGTTTAAAACCACTAAATTTGTGGGTTGTTCATTTGGCAGCCCTGGGAAATCAATGCAAATTTTGTTACTGAGAGTGGGGTGCTGATGTAAAAAGTACCTAAAAATACAGAAGTTGCTCTAGAATTGTATAATAGGTAGAGACTGGAAGAATTTTGAAGTATATAACAGTAAAAGCCTAGATTCACTTGAAGAGACATTTGATAAAAATAAAGACCTTAACAGTGCTTCTGGTGAGATCTCAGAAAGAAATAAGAACATATTATAAAGACACTTGTGTTCCTTGTCATAAAGTGACAGAGAACTGTGGCTGAATTGTTTTCTATTTGGGGATGGAAGGCAGATCTTATAAGTAATGAAATTGGATATTTAGCTGAAGAGCTTTCCAAACAAAGTGCTAAAGATACGGCCTGGTTTCCATTGTTGTATATGGTAAATGTGAGAGGAAAGAGATAAGAAAAGAACTGCTAAGCAATATGCAAAAGTAGGAAGTCAAGAAACACCTGGAGTAACAGGCAAATTTGGCCTTGGAGTACAGAATGAAGCAGGGCAAAGGCTAATAGAGTTCTGCCAAGAGAATGCACTGATCACAGCAAACACCCTCTTCCAACAATACAAGAGAAGACTTACTGGGGTCCAGCCCTGGTAGGAGCCAGGGATTCCCTCGGGAGGACAGCATTGGTGATTAAAAGATAAATAATAGATAAAAGGAGAAAGAGACAGGGAAAGAATTTTGCAGTTAAGAAAATAGAGGAGAGAAAAGAGGCTGATATTCCTTGGTTTACGCAAAAAGCCAATAAAGCCCCAGCATGGGACTTGCTCTGTTCACGTAGGCTGCAGCCGCCCTCTCGAATCGCGGAAGGTGCCCCACCTTAGGCACCTTCTCGAGTGGGTCTTAGAAGCCCAGGCAGGAAAGTGAACACAGAGGGCCCCTGTGCTCCAGGGGATCAGCCTGAAAAGGAAAAGGAAAGAGAAAGAACGACACAGGGAGACCAAGCTTTGAGCAAGGCCCGTAGCTTTATTTTCAAAGGGAGCTTATATACCTTAAGTTGTGCATATAGGATAATAGGGGGTGTGAAATCATGCAAAGTCAGCAGTCTTTAATCCTTATCGAGACCAGGCTTTCTTTTCTGCAAACTTATCATATACAAATTGTTTAGGTGATTTACATCATCTTCTGGCCAGAAGGCCTGTTAACATTTTATGACTCTGATAAAGGTTTGTCAACCATAAGACTTATTTTCTCTAAGAGTAATTATTTTAAAATTTGGCGTCATCCTCCGAAGGTGTTAGATAAAGTTGCATTCCTATAGGGCAGAGGTGCAGTGGGTTTACAACAAGGAAAGAATTCATTACCTTAAGGGTCTAAAGTTGTTAGCACCAAGGCCACTACTTATTTTTTCTATGTACCAACTATATTAATTAATACACTTTTAAGGATACAATACAGGGGATGTGGAAACTTGGCAGCAAGCATTGGCTCAACAATGAAATCTTCTACTAGTTCTAACAATTTCTAACTCTCTGAGAGGCTCTACACTATTTGAATATCTTAAAAGCTTCCCGTGTCTCTCACGGTTGGGAGACTGTAAACAATCGTATGCGTAGCTGTAGGAGTCCGGGTAAACCTGTCAGGCGAGTTAGAGAGCCCTCTGAGGGGTTTGGATTTAAACACTCCTATTATGCCCAGGAGGCTAATTAGCTAGAGCTCTAAGTTTATTTCATTCAGAGGAAAGGTGGTTGGGGATAGCCCTCTGTGAATATCAGAGGAGTTGGTGAGAGTCATGAGGCAGTAAAACAGACAGACTCTGGTATTGGGGTAGATGCTCAGGCAGGCCCAGAGGGGCACCCCTCAAGTTCTGGCTCGCCTTGCCCACCAGAACTCTCCCACATGACCTTGTCATGGGTGAGGACTCCTGTGCTGGCTCCTGGCAAAGACTCTACACATGGACATCACCAGATGGTCAACACTGAAATCAGATTGATTATATTTTTTGCAGCCAAAGATGGAGAAGCTCTATACAGTCAGCAAAAACAAGACCAGGAGCTGACTGTGGCACAGATCATGAACTCCTTATTGCCAAATTCAGACTTAAATTGAAGAAAGTAGGGAAAACCACTAGACCATTCAGGTATGACCTAAATCAAATCCCTTATGATTATACAGTGGAAGTGAGAAATATATTTAAGGGACTAGATCTGATAGACAGATTGCCTGATGAACTATGGAATGAGGTTCGTGACATTGTACAGGAGACAGGGATCAAGACCATCCCCAAGAAAAAGAAATGAAAAAAAGCAAAATGGCTATCTGGGGAGGCCTTACAAATAGCTCTGAAAAGAAGAAGAGCAAAAAGCAAAGGAGAAAAGGAAAGATATAAGCATCTGAATACAGAGTTCCAAAGAATAGCAAGGAGAGATAAGAAAGTCTTCCTCAGTGATCAGTGCAAAGAAATAGAAGAAAACAATAGACTGGGAAAGACTAGAGATCTCTTCAAGATAATTAGAGATACCAAGGGAACATTTCATGCAAAGATGGGCTCGATAAAGGACAGAAATGGTATGGACCTAACAGAAGTAGAAGATATTAAGAAGAGGTGGCAAGAATAACAGAAGAACTGTACAAAAAAGATCTTCATGACCCAGATAATCATGATGGTGTGATCACTGACCTAGAGCCAAACATCCTGGAATGTGAAGTCAAGTGGGCCTTAGAAAGCATCACTACGAACAAAGCTAGTGGAGGTGATGGAATTCCAGTTGAGCTATTTCAAATCCTGAAAGATGATGCTGTGAATTCCAGGAAAATTGGAAAACTCAGCAGTGGCCACAGGACTGGAAAAGATCAGTTTTCATCCCAATCCCAAAGAAAGGCAATGCCAAAGAATGCTCAAAATACCACACAATTGCACTCATCTCGGCAATGGCACCCCACTCCAGTACTCTTGCCTGGAAAATCCCATGGACGGAGGAGCCTGGAGGGCTGAAGTCCATGGGGTCACTGAGGGTTGGACACGACTGAGCGACTTAGCTTTCACTTTTCACTTTCATGCATTGGAGAAGGAAATGGCAACCCACTCCATTGTTCTTGCCTGGAGAATCCCAGGGATGGGGGAGCCTGGTGGGCTGCTGTCTATGGGGTCGCACAGAGTTGGACACGACTGAAGCGACTTAGCAGCAGCACACGCTAGTAAAGTAATGCTTAAAATTCTCCAAGCCAGGCTTCAGCAATACGTGAACCATGAACTTCCAGATGTTCAAGCTGGTTTTAGAAAAGGCAGAGGAACCAGAGATCAAATTGCCAACATCCAGTGGATCATGGAAAAAGCAAGAGAGTTCCAGAAAAACATCTATTTCTGCTTTATTGACTATGCCAAAGCCGTTGACTGTGTGGATCACAATAAACTGTGGAAAATTCTGAAAGAGATGGTCATATCAGACCACCTGACCTGCCTCTTGAAAAACCTGTATGCAGGTCAGGAAGCAACAGTTAGAACTGGACATGGAACAACAGTCTGGTTCCAAATAGAAAAAGGAGTACTTCAAGGCTGTATATTGTCACCCTGCTTATTTAACTTGTATGCAGAGTACATTATGAGAAACAGTGGGCTGGAAGAAGTACAAGCTGGAATCAAGATTGCTGGGAGAAATATCAATAACCTCAGATATGCAGATGACACCACCCTTATGGCAGAAAGTGAAGAGGAACTAAAAAGCCTCTTGATGAAAGTGAAAGAGGAGAGTGAAAAAGTTGGCTTAAAGCTCAACATTCAGAAAACTAAGATCATGTCATCCGGCCCCATCAGTTCATGACAAGTAGATGGGGAAACAGTGGAAACAGTGGCTGACTTTATTTTTCTGGGCTCCAAAATCACTGCATATGGTGATTGCAGCCATGAAATTAAAAGACGCTTACTCCTTGGAAGGAAAGTTATGACCAACCTAGACAGCATATTAAAAAGCAGCGGCATTACTTTGCCAACAAAAGTCCATCTATTCAAGGCTATGTTTTTTCCAGTGGTCATGTCTGAATGTGAGAGTTGGACTATAAAGAAAGCTGAGCACCAAAGAATTGATGCTTTTAAACTGTGGTGTTGGAGAAGACTCTTGAGAGTCCCTTGGACTGCAAGGATATCCAACCAGTCCATCCTGGAGGAGATCTGTCCTGGGTGTTCATTGAAAGGACTGATGTTGAAGCTGAAACTCCAGTACTTTAGTCACCTGATGTGAAGAGCTGACTCACTTGAAAAGATGCTGATGCCGGGAAAGATTGAGGGCAGGAGGAGAAGAGGACGACAGAGAATGAGATGGTTGGGTGACATCAATGACTTGATGGACATGGGTTTGGGTGGGCTCTGGGAATTGGTGATGGACAGGGAGGCCTGGCGTGCTGCAATTCATGGGGTCTCAGAGTTGGATACGACTGAGCAACTGAACTGAACTGAACTGATGGAATCAGCGCTTGAATTATTTGGGGGTACCTAGGTTATTCAGATTGAAAATGATGGAAAATTAGGCTCTTTACTAATGGGAAAGCATGTGATAGAGGTCTAAGAGTGTGGCTAGACAATTTTTGCTAATCAATTAGATAAGTCACTCGTGAATCCAATCAACTATCTCAGCAGAAACCAGGAATAGATAAGGGTTAACCAGGACAGGTCTGTGTGAAGAATGCTCTTGTCTAATGGTATGGATGCTTATGATATACATGGGAGACATGAGGTTTTTGAGACTGCTATACCAGCAGAAGCAATATCAACTTGGACAAAAGAATACAGACAGGGTGAAATGAAGGATGTGTTGGGCTTCTGGTGTTCTCCATAAGGGAAATGAGCTGATAAAGATTACTGACTTAAAAATGTGCAACCCTTCAAGAAAAAGGAGAGTGACTCCAAGAGCAGAGTTGTAAATGCAGAAGCTGAAGACAGAGAAATGGGTGCAGAGTAAGATGGGGGCACTGATATTGCCAGAGCCTCTATGAAGGAACACATTTCAGTTGTTTTAAGCTTCCAAGTTTGTAGTAATTTGTATGGCAGCCTAGGAAACAAATTCACTCACATTTTCTGGAATTTACTGGTATAATTTGCATTCTATTTTAGGTAGTAAACCATCTTCCCCAACAGAACATGTCTGGAATTTTTAATTCTCTTTTTTAAAAAGTTTTCTTATGTATGTGTAAAAACTAGACAAAAGCAAAGTTGATTAGAAGGCAGAATGGCATAATGGCAATCATATTAAACTTTGAATCAAACTAGATTTAAAGTCTACTTCTCCACTATGTGACAGCAAACAAATGAGTAAACCTCTCTGAATTGACTTTCTTTATCTATAAGACAGAAATGATAACAATTAAGTTGACAAGAGAATTAAAGTGCAAAATATATTTAATTTGGCAGGCACAGTATATGCTAATTTTCTTCCTTCCCTTTATCCCAGTAGGATTATTATGAATAAGCAATAGAGGGAGGTTACCCTGTAATCATGAATTTAATGCTTGGAAATTTTGAACATCTAGAGTGGTTTTAATCCATGTGGCAATTTAGAGAGACTGATAAGGTTAGATCTTTTGCAGTCCTTGTAAAACCTGCTTTTACACAGATGTATATCTTTATGGCCCCAGGGAATTCATTTAAGAACTTTTTTTTGGAATGATTGCTTATTAAACTTATGTGTACCAAAAAAAAAAAAAAAAAGTTACACAGTCAGAGGAAAAGAAATATCTCAATCGATGGTAAGTGAAAGGCTGCAGTCTTTGAGTTTTCTGTTACTTTATACTATCTGCTATATCAGATCCTAATTAATAAAACACACAGACAAGTTCATAGATTCTCAAAATGATCTTAATGATGAATAAATGTCTGTATTTATACTTTCTGCTTACATTTGAGGTTTAATTTTTGAAGACACTTACAGAAGACACATGCAGAGTTTTTCATCTCTCCTGAGTTAAGCCCTCATTAGCCTCACATAAAGTATAATAAGAATGCTTTGAAAAGTTGTATCTATTTGTACCAATGGTGCTTCTCCACTTTTATGTTCCTATCTTGAGCGTGTACCAAAATTCTGAAATTGAAGAATTGATTCCTCAAAGTTGCATTTATAATAAAATCTCAAATAAATTTGAAGTGATTGTGCAGTAAAATCTCCTGAAGGGGAAGGAAGAGGTCCCTCACACTTTATACAGTGTCTTTTAAATATTTCTGTTCTCCCTTAGAACGCTTCCTAAAAAGTTTACTCTATTTTCTTTCCTCTTCCTCAAGGATCTCAACTCTAGTTGTATATTAGAATGTCTGGAGTTGCCACATGGTTATTAAAAAAAGTGGGCATGAGGAAATTTTCTAGCATGTTCAAGAGTTAAGAGAATAGTATGATGTGTTCCCAGCTGTCTATCACTAGCTTCAACAATGAGCTTATTATCAGTCTTGTTTCATCGATTTCTTGTTTTATTCATATTCCCACCCAATTTTGGATTATGATGAACTAAATCTAAGCCATCATTACAGATAATTTAATCTATAATTATTTATTTTTGATGAAAACTATTTTTAAACATAACTATAACATCCTTATCATAAACTTCTCCAGGGGAATCTTCCTGGCCAAGGAATTTAACCCAGGTCTCCTGCATTACAGGCAGATTCTTTACAGTTTGATCCACCAGGGAAGCCCTATCATACACTAAATAACACTTACTCCTTAAAAGCATCAAATATAAATGCTCACATTTCACCTAGTGTTTTATAATTGTGTACTATTTCTTTTAATTAAAATCCAAATAACAATTATACATCATAATTGGAAGATATATTTTTGAGTCTTTCTTTATCTCCTTTTTTCTCCTGTTTTCTTTGATATTTATGAAGAAATGTCTTAGAGAGTTATATGATGGACTTGATATGGTAGCCCCTATCTACATCTAGTTATTTAAATTTTAATTAATTAAAGTTAAATAAAAATTAGCATAGATTAATAAAATTTAAATATTACATTAAACATATTTCAAATATCCATTAGCCCCCCATGTAGCTACTATATTGAATAATGCTTTTACAGAACCATTCCATTGTTGTTCGAAGTTCAAAGAATGTTGTTTCCCATGGTATGGTTTTTTTCCCTGATTATACCCTTATGTCATTTTAAGTGGTCTGACTCCTGTATTTCCTGTAAATTGATAATTATATCTAGAGTATTGATGGATTTGTATTTAATGTTTTGTGAAAACTGCTATATAATTTTATTGTGCACTTACATTAGGAGATATATAAAAGCTGATGGTCTCTTTTCATGCTGCTGCTGCTGCTGCTGCTGCTGCTAAGTTGCTTTAGTCGTGTCCGACTCTGTGCGACCCCATAGACAGCAGCCCACCAGGCTCCCCCATCCCTGGGATTCTCCAGGCAAGGACATTGGAGTGGGTTGCTATTTCCTTCTCCAGTGCATGAAAGTGAAAAGTGAAAGTGAAGTCACTCAGTCGTGTCCGACCCTCAGCAACCCCATGGACTGCAGCCTTCCAGGCTCCTCCATCCATGGGATTCTCCAGGAAAGAGTACTGGAGTGGGGTGCCGTTGCCTTCTCCGTTCATGATGCTAGTAGCCACCAATTATCACTGCTTGTAGAGAGGTGGTGATCAAAACCTTCCCCAAGAAAAAGAAATGCAAAAAGGCAAAACAGTTGTATGAGAAGGCCTTACAAATAGCTGAGAAAGGAAGAGGAGAAAATGAAAGATACATCTATCTGAATGCAGAGTTCCAAAGAATAGCAAGGAGAGATAAGAAAGCCTTCCTAAGTGATCAATGCAAAGAAATAGAAGAAAACAGTGGAATGGGAAGGACTAGAGATCTCTTCAAGAAAATTAGAGATACCAAGGGAACATTTCATGCAAAGATGGGCTCAATAAAGGACAGAAACTGTATGAATCTACAGCAGCAGAAGCTATTAAGAAGAGGTGGCAAGAATACATGGAAGAACTGTACAAAAATGATCTTCATGACCAAGATAACCAGGATGGTGTGATCACTCCCCTAGAGCCAGACATCCTGGAATGTGAAGTCAAGTGGGACTTAGGAAGCATCACTATGAACAAAATTACTGGAGGTGATGGAACTCCAGCTGAGCTTTTTTAAATCCCAAAAGATGATGCTGTAAAAGTGCTGCACTCAATATGCCAGCAAATTTGGAAAACTCAGCAGTGGCCACAGGACTGGAAAAGGTCAGTTTCATTCCAATCCCAAGGAAAGGGAAAACCAAAGAATGTTCAGACTACCATAATTGCAATCATCTCACATGCTAGTAAAGTAATGCTCAAAATTCTCTAAGCTAGGCTTCAAAATACATGCATTGAGAACTTCCAGATGTAAAGACTGGTTTTAAAAAAGGCAGAGAAGCCAGAGATGAAATTGTCAATACCTGTTGAATCATAGAAAAAACAAGAGAACTCCTGAAAAACATTTACTTCTGTTTCATTGACTACACTAAAACCTTTGTGTGGATCACAACAAACTGTGGAGAATTCTTAAAGAGATTGGAATACCAGAACACCTTACCTGGCTCCTGAGAAGTCTGTATGCAAGTCAAGAAGCAACAGTTAGTACCAGACATGGAACAACAGACTGGTTCCAAATTGGGAAAGGAATACATTAAGGCTGTATATTGTCCCCTGCTTAATTAACTTATATGCAGAGTATATCATGCAAAATGCTGGACAGGATGAAGCACAAGCTGGAATCAAGATTGTCAGGACAAATATCAATAACCTCAGAAATGTAGAGGACACCACCCTTATGGCAGAAAGTGAAGATGAACTAAAGAGCCTCTTGATGAAAGGGAAAGACAAGAATGAACAAGTTGGCTTAAAACTCAGCATTGAAAAAACTAAGATCATGGCATCTTGTCCCAACAATTCATTTCAAATGGATGGGGAAAGAATGGAAAGAGTGACAGACTTTATTTTCTTGGGCTCCAAAATCACTGCAGATGGTGACTTCAGCCATGAAATTAAAAGACACTTGCTCAATAGAAGAAAAGCTATGACCAACCTAGGCAGTGTATTAAAAAGCAGAGGCATTACTTTGCCAACAAAGGTCCATCTAGTCAAAGTTATGGTTTTTCCAGTAGTCATGTGTGGATATGAGAGTTGGACCATAAAGAAAGCTGAGCACCGTAGAATTGATGCTTTTGAACTGTGGTGTTGGAGAAGACTCTTGAGAGTCCCTTGGATAGCAAGGAGATCAAACCAGTCATTTCTAAAGGAAATCAGTCTTGAATATTCATTGGAAGGACTGATGCTGAAGCTGAAGCTCCAAAGTTGGCCATAACTGACTCATTTGAAAAGACCCTGATGCTGGGGAAGATTGAAGGCAGGAGTAGAATGGAATGACAGAGGACAAGATGGTTGGCTGACATCATCAACTCAATGGACACGAGTTTGAGTAAGCTCTGGGAGATGGTGATGGACAGGGAAGCCTTACATGCTGCAGTCCATGGGGTCGCAGTCAGTCAGACATGACTGAGCATCTAAACTGAACTGAACTGAGTTTTTAAAAAATGGCATTTGGGTTACTCCATATTTTTTATGATTTCTTTTTTGCCCTGTGTCATTCTTGGTTGTATAATTATAGCATACTTATTACAAGTCATGTTGATTATCACTAGATTTTTGTCTTAGTTTCTGCCACCCTAGTCTTCCATCATCCTTCAGGGAAAAAATAATTAGCCAACAATCTACCATTTGTCATAGACCTTAGTCCACATTTTGTATTATTTTGATCGCAATGACAGACAGCCTATGTTTTTAGGTTAAAAACTACTTTGTTAAGTTTTATTCTTTTATAAAATAAAAATTTCCTGCAGGTTTTATGCTTTAAGAGGACAGATTAAATACATGTGTCTAGTATTGATCCTTTCAAACTTATCTAAAGCTATAATAAAGGGATAGTATTTTTAAGATTTGGCCCTCTTAAGACAGGAAAGAAAAACAATTGGAATAGCATTTTGGAAGTCAGGAAGCAGATGGTCAAGGACTACCCACTTAGCAAATGCTAACCTGGAAATAGAAAAAAACTGAGAAAGAACCAAATTAAACTGTAAAATTTTCAAAAAAACTCAGAAACTGGCAGAACTTAAGGAATTTACAGTGAAACAATTTGCTGTTAAAGATGATCTGGTGATACAGAAAGCAAATTCCTGGATAACCTCTCCCATTTAATTTGCCTTCCTCTCCATTACTTGAGTACCTCTGAACATTTGCTTGCTAAGGAAGATTTAACTGTTCCTGGCCTAGATTTTTGAGAGTAGATGTATAGTATCATAAAGAAAAGAATGAATGGACTATGTGTGTGTGTGTGTATACATACACATGCCAGGATTTTTGTCTCATACTTAAATTGCCTTTCAGGGCATGTAAAACCAGACTTCTGTCCCCTAATAGAAGACTAAAAGATTTACCTTTAGGAAACTGGCCTTCCCACAAAAAAAGAAAGCAAATATATTGACATCCAAGTTTTCCTAATACCTGTCCAGATCTCCCTCTAATGAAGTTCAAATTGGCGTGTCCTTACTAGGATGCTTAGCGTGTTCAGTCTGATTTTGAGCCCACTTCCTGCTATTCTTGATCATGAGCAGGCAAACAGATGATGAGATATTTGGAGGAAGACTTTAGCAAAGAATGTAGGAAAAAAGGAGCAAATAGAAAAAAGAAGCAACTTAGAGAAGACAAGTATTAGGCAGAATGAAAACAAATAACATTAATATCCTAGCAGTGATCTTAGAGATGATTGTATTCTTAAAAGAAGGACTAGATAGTATGAAGAGAAACATTCAGAGAACACCATAAAATTAGAAAAAATGATTACAGGAAAAAAATATTTATGAAACTGTTGTGATATAATCTTGTGGGAATCTCTCAGAAGAAAAAGACCAAAATTAAAAACAAACAAACAAACAAACAAACAGAAAGATAAATCTAGCAGACCAGTGGTTTGTTTGTTTGTTTGTTTTTAAAACAGAAACACTAGAAGCAAGCAACAATGTGAAGTACCTTAGAATAACTGAAGAAAACTGGTTTCCAACTAACAATTCTATACCTGGCCTACTTCAAGTTATATTTTAGACATGTAAGAAAAGGGAAATTTAATTTCCCATTCCACTTTCTTCAGAAGATACAAAAAATTGTGTTCCATAAAAATGGGAAAGTTAATAAGTAAAGATGAATGCAAAGATGGGATGGAGGTAAGAAACAGAAGATCAAACACAAGAAAAAGACAAAAAACTTCTAGCATGATGGTGAAAAGTAAATCCCAAGTTACTTGACTTCCTCTAGGTTTAGATGAAAAGTGAAAGGGAAGTCGCTCAGTCATGTCTGACTCTTCGCGACCCCATGGACTGCAGCCTACCAGGCTCCTCCGCCCTTGGGATTTTCCAGGCAAGAGTACTGGAGTGGGTTGCCATTGCCTTCCCAGTGTTCTTGCCTGGAGAATCCCAGGGACGGGGGAGCCTGGTGGGCTGCCTGTCTATGGGGTCTCACAGAGTCGGACACGACTGAAGCGACTTAGCAGCAGCAGGTTTAGATGATGATCTGTGAACATGGGTGTCATTTGGAAATTTGGTGGCCAAGTATGATGGAGAGATTCATAGCAATCCATCCCACAGAGTGAACTGATGGGCATAGTAGATGTCAACAGACCTATCTCTTTAAATGATATGATTCACGATGTTGCTTATACATGACTGAGACTGGAGGAGAAGGTAACCAAGAAGTCATAAATGAATGGTTTGAAGCCTGGTGTCTTTTTCAACTGACATTACATAAGACTCTCAGCTCCTCATGCATTCAAATGCAGAAAAAAACAAAAATCTAGCCCAACTTGAATTCTCCTTAAAAAAAAAAACCAAAACAACAACTAATACATAATATTTTCCTAAAACTAATACATAATATTTATACATAATAAACTAGTACATAATATTCTCCTCAAACTCATTTCCACCTGGAATCTCGAATATGACCTTATTTGGAAACGGTGTCTTTGCAGATGTAATTAGTTTAGATGAGGCTATACTGGGTTAGGATGGATCCTAAATTCATTTATGAAGATGAGAGTAGAGGATAAAAAGAAATACAGAGAAGAAGGTAATGTGAAGACAGCCAGATTGGAGTTATGCAGATGTAAGCCAAGGAACGCCAAGGATTGCTATCAGCCACAGAGACTAGGAAGAGGCAGAGAAGATTCTTCCCTGGAGCCTTCAGAGGGAGCAAGGCCATGCCAACACCTGGATTTCAGAATTTCAGCCTCCAGACTGTGAAAGAATACATTTCTGTTGTTTTAAGCCACCCAGTTTGTGGTAATTTACTTGCAATTAATAGGCTTATTTTCTAGAGGTTCAGAATTTCAAGTTCATAAAATATGATCATGTCTACCAAAGTCGGTTACTGGGATTTTGGTTCATAAGCATGTTTTTGGGTTTTTTTCCCCATTTTTAAAGGGAAATAAAATCAAGTGACCTCATTTCAACTCATAGTTCTAGTCCCAAAATGTGTTCTTTTATGAGGACTGCTTGTAGGAGGTGTGATCTGTCTTTTTGATCAGAATGGCAACTCTGATGGTGCAGGGATGTGGTCTCAGTGCAGACTGAGAAAATTTATTCTGACTCACTCCTACCATTACTCTCAAGGCCTCTCATATCTGCCAACTACATCCATATTACCACCTTCATTTTCTTCCTGGCTATTGTTATGATGCAACAGAGAAGGTTGTATTACCTCCACCCCTTCCCTGAGAATTCACATTCCTTCTTTCTATTGTTCTGAAGATTTTACATTAAACACAGACAGTCTCTATTCTATGCTCTTACAATACTTTTATCTTTTAAAAAATAGAAAAAATAATCCATAATGTAAATGTGTCAGAATGTTCACAGTGGATGAAAGAAACATATTATTTTAGAATAAGAAGATGCTTATGGATACAAAGGTTATGATATGAAAATATTTTTGCTTTCCAAGAATATTTAAGAAGTAAAAATTTTAGACATATCAAATGTGATGCAAAAGGTAGCTCCTAGGCTTAAGCCAATTTGCCGAATAGCACCCTCGTGGGGAACTGAAGAATTCATTCTGAGTCTCTTGTTAGCACTTTTCATATCTTTAATTTTAAGTTCTCCTTGGTGTTCATTTCAGGAATAAGAATATAATCACTTTTTTCCCCTGCCTTGAGGAGTATTAGGAGGTTTTGGAAAGACGATGCTCTATAAATTCAACATGGAATGATGGGTTTCTGGCAAGCAGAAATATGTGTCGTGCCAGCTTGGAATTCCACCCAAATGCTATAGTTGGCATCTGAAAATGTGCGAGAATGGATTTTTGTTTGTTTGTTTGTTTGCAGCAGGATTTGGATGTGAATCACTTTAGTCATGGAACCAATTTGATATGTATAATTCAGGTATAGGTGACAATAAAAGAGCAAAAGTAAACATTCTGTGGAATTGTGAAATCTTACAGATTGGCAGTCCCTTGATTGTCTCCCTGTGGCTGTGGCAGGCATCTTTACCACTCAGATAGAGTTGTTTCCTTTCCCAGACAAATGGATTTCCTGATAGCACTTTGCCAGGAAGTCAATTTTCCTCATCAATCATAGTTTTTCTTTTTTTCCTGAGAAAGATAAGGATACTTGTTGTGTAGAAAAGAGATAAAAGAAGATGTCATCAGTTTAATCAGTGGATCAATTGGCCGTGTGGTCAACTGGTGTAACCTGATAAATGTCTTTAGGAGTATATGGTTCCAACAGATGCTATCTTAGGTAAAGTGTGCAGAATGGAATGAGGAATGTAAATGAATAGGGGCACATAAGGGCACCAGAGAGAAATTGCAGCACACAAAAGGAATTGAAAAGGAATGTCCAGAGACATAGGAAGTTAATCAAAGGAGAAAAGTGTCACAGAAATAGAAGTAAGAAATTTGAGAGGGTGATTAGCAGTTATTTGTTCCAGAGATCTTAAATAAGGTAGCCTGAAATCTGTCTCTCTATGGAAATTAGTAATGAGGGTGATTGCTGGCATAATGTAGGATAATAATAGTGTTGTTAGTGAGAGGCCTTTTGGTGTAATGAAACAGCATAGGTAGATTGCATTGAGCTAAAGAGTGAATGGGCCATGGGGAGGTACAATGTAAATGTCAACTTGTCTTTCAACAAAATTTTGTGAAGGGAAGAACAGAGCCATGATAATAAATAGGTAAATACAAGTTGTGGCCATTGGGCCATATTTAGATGCTATGAACACAGTGTAGTAAATGCTAGGATAAATGTAGCCAAAGAATCTCTGAGAATACAGAAGAGCACTTAATCATCCTGAAGGGGAAAAGTGGTCAAGAAAAGCCTTCTGATAGGTAAAGGCTTCAGAAAGGGCCACCTGGTCGATGCCACTTCAAGTTCTCCTGCATAATACCATTCTAGGAAATTTACTTAACTTTTTTTGTGGCTATGTAGTTTAATAGATTAATTTGAACATTTCACTCCAACCTTTCTTTCTCATATACTTTTCCTTTCCCAGCCTCACCCACCATAACCCACATTGAAGTAGAAGCCAAGATTAAAAGAAATTGCCCAATTAAATATGAGATGATGATCCTCTTCTTAAGACACTTTTGTTACACAGTTGGTGTTTGGATACACAGGAGTGGTCTGCTGTAAGGGGAGGGTTAATGCTGAGAAAGCAACAAAATTTAAGTTGGAGAGGGAATATACTAGATGAACGGAGAAGGCAATGGCACCCCACTCCAGTACTCTTGCCTGGAAAATCCCATGGATGGAGGAGCCTGGTGGGCTGCAGTCCATGGGGTCGCTAAGAGTCGGACACGACTGAGCGACTTCACTTTCACTTTTCATTCTCATGCATTGGAGAAGGAAATGGCAACCCACTCTAGTATTCTTGCCTGGAGAATCCCAGGGACGGCAGAGCCTGTTGGGCTGCCGTCTATGGGGTCGCACAGAGTCAGACACGACTGAAGTGACTTAGCAGCATACTAGATGAAGAGAGGATTTTTGCTAATTAGTTAGTATTAATTTTTTTTTTTTCATTGCAGCAGACCAGTTTGGAAAGTTAGAAGGGATTCAGGATGAACTGGTCTTAAGTATGAGTGTCCCTTATGGCAACTCATGTGCAACCTACCTTTTGGCATTTCTGGACACTTATAAGTCCCCCCTGTACGTTGTGGGGGCAGGAGGAACATGAATGGATTGTGACTTCAATAAGAGGGAACTAAACTTAACCAGGGTGAATATTTCTATAAGCAGGAACACCAGTTTCTCAAGCATCAGTGCTTTTGCCTATAAAATGGGAGTAATAATATTACCTACCACATAGTGTCATTGGCAACATTAAATTTTCACAAGCATCATTTAAACTACATATTGAATGACTGCATTTATATGAAACTCAAAAATACCCAAATTTTGTCTATGCTCTCTTAAGCCCAAATAGTGATTAATCATGGTTAGAAGAAGCAGTATGGACTAGACAGGTATGCAAAGGGAAGTTTCTGGGGGAGCTGGTGAAATTTTGTTTCATGATAAGTTTTGGTTAAAATGATATGCTTACTTTGTGAATTTATAGGGCTTTATAATTATGAATTATATGCTTTCTCCTTGATATTAAACTTTATAATAATTACTAAATTATTTAGTTATACATTAAATAACTTCATAGTCTAAATGTCAATATTGCCATCATGGTTAATGCTTATGATTATATGTCCTGAAATTAATGGGAATCCCAAAAAGTTTTTTTCCCTCCTTGTTTTAGTAGCAACTTTTTTTCAATTTCTTGTACTGATACCAAACAAACAAACAAAAGCAAATTAACTTAAGCATTAAAATGATGGTTTTACACCAGTTTTACACTTAATTTCAACATTAACACTGAACACTAATAACTCGATATGAAAGGTTGATATATCAAAAGAAGTGTTTCAAAACAAAAGGAAGCACAATCTCTTGAATAAGAGAATTATAAGCATGGATGCTAAGCAACAATAATAACAGGTAATGTACCTGTTACCAAGATGACTGGGCAGTTTTGTAAGAAAAGCAATCCTGTTCGTCATTTAATATCCTTTATTTTCAGCTGATGGAGTTGTATAATAATCTCAGTTAAAGCATGCCATTTCACTTTATCATGAGCATTGTGTACATGTTTCTGTCCTTTAATTAGAATATATGCCTATAGAAACTCTCCCAACTTCAAGCTACCAGGAACATTGGATACACTTACATTAAGTGCAGGCTAAGTTTAAATATTATAAAGAAAAATCTCGACTTTAAATGCAGAAAATGATCTGTAGCAGATAAGCTAATTTGAAAGCATGACTACCTCCATATGTGTGCTATCTTTTTGACCTAAAGACTGAGCTTTTAACAGCCCCTAAGTAGGGGTGGATGTGGAATAGATGGTGGGGCGGGGGCAGTTAAAACTCTTTGTACTTTGTCAACATGGAGACATGTTTCTTTTTTTTTAATTTAAATTTATTTATTTTAATTGGAGGCTAATTACTTTACAATATTGTATTGGTTTTGCCATACATCAACATGAATCCTCCACAAGTGTACACGTGTTCCCCATCCTGAATCCCCCTCCCACCTCCCTCCCCATACCATCCCGCTGGGTCATCCCAGTGCACCAGCCCCAAGCATCCTGCATTGAACCTGGACTGGCCATTCGTTTCTTATATGATATTATACATGTTTCAATGCAATTTTCCCAAATCATCCCACCCTCCCTCTCCCACAGAGTCCAAAAGACTGTTCTATACATCTGTGTCTCTTTTGCTGTCTTGCATACAGGGTTATCATTACCATCTTTCTAAATTCCATATATATGCGTTAGTATACTGTATTGGTATTTTTCAAAGCTCTTTTCTACACCTTTAAGTAAAAATGGGAGTAGAAGAAATCTACCAGTCTATCAAAGGAAAGGAATCTGGAAAGTGATTTAATTCAGCTTGGGCTAGGGAATTCAATTGAAAAAAGATTTTCCCTCAGAATATATAATCACAGGCATTTGCCACTGCAAGTTTGTGTCAGGGACACAAACTGGTGACCACCTATTCTTCCATCTTTCTGAGTCCTACTGAAAGTTAAAGTTCAAATTTATATTAGCCACCTGGTCTGAAAAATTGTAGCCTGAGATATTAACCTAAGCATTCCAAAATAATACTCCAATGTGTTAGCAAAATATGCAGATCTTTCTTCAAAATACATCTAGTGATACTGCCAAGTCAATTCTCATGGTTTCTCTGTACCATACTATTCTTAGCCACCACTATAATCTTCCCTGTGCATTATTGTGGTAACTGCATAATAAGTTTCTTTGCTTCTACACTTGATATCTGTATTTATTCTCTACAAAGTCATATCTTGCCACTCATCAGATCAAAACTCCTGGTGATTTCCTATATCACACAGAATAAACTCCAGATCCTTACCATGGTGCTCAACCAGGCACCTGGAACCAGGTTCCTCCTGATCTGGTCCCAACAGATTTTCTGATCCCATTTCCTTCCCTCTCAGAAGGAACTAAACTGCTGACACCTTGGTTTCCAAATTTTAGCCTCTAGAATTATAAGGCATACATTTCTGTTGTTTAAGCCATCCAGTTTGTGGTATTTTGTTACAGTAGCCATAGGAAACTAGTGGAACATTTATTCAAAGAGGACGTTTCTCTATACTTGATATGTGCCCAGTTGCTTCAGTTGTATCCAACTCTTTGCGACCTATAAACTGTAGCCCGCCAGACTCTTCTGTCCATGGGATTCTCCAGGCAAGAATACTGGAGTGGGTTGCCATGCCCTCCTCAAGGGGATCTTCCTGACCCAGGCATTGAACCTGTGTCTCTGGCGTCTCCTGCATTGCAGGCAGGTTCTGTACTTACTGAGTCACCTAGGCAGTAACACTGTGAATTCATTCCCCTTTACTCTATACTTTGTATTGTTTGTTCTTAGCATCTGAATTCTTTATCTCCTTGTCACAAAAATACCAAGTTGTGAGAATTTGCCTGTATTTTCTTGTACTATCAAAAACAATCAAGAAAAAAATCTAGAAAGTTTGAAAGAACTTCAGAAAATAATGATTTGAAACAGTAACCATGTACTATGCCCCTCCAAATGAACAAACGAAAAAAAGATCAGATCCACTATCAAATGTTCAAGTAATAGATAATTGAATCTCATAAAAATTTATTCAGTAATAGAAAAACATTAATCTTGTCTATCTCATTTAAGGCATTTGATACATATCTGATAATTAAAGCAGAAAGAGTGCCCCATGGTATTTTTATTAACCTCATGTCATACCTATGTATTGAGCATTATTCTAAGCACTTTATGAATGTTAACTCAATTATTCCTTTTACCCACCAATTGAATTAGAAGTAGGTACAATTACTGTTTCCATTTTGCATATGAGCAATGGAAGGAAAAAGTTTTGGTAATTTTTCTGAGATAACAGAGGTAGTAATTGGTAAAGCATGGACTGAAAGCCAAACAGATCGGCTCTAGAAATTGTGTTGTTAAGTGTTATGCCGTGGTGCACTCAAAGAGATGCTACAGGGCAATTTCACTTACAAGTAAATGCACAAATAGCTTTAAATTATATTAGCTTACTAAATCTAGTAATGTATTGAAAGAAAACATTCATTATTAAGTTGGGCATAGTCCAGTTATTCCTGGAAATATTTAATGGTGAAAACTAGTGTATTACACAAATTATATTAAATAAGAACAAAAACATATGTTCATTCTGTATGTAGAAAACATTTTTATAAAATTCAGTGTTTATCATTAAGAAAAAAAATGAAGCTATAAGTAAATTTGGTGGAAAACTGTCTCCTAAAATCTCAGCAAAAATCACACTTATTTTGTGATAGAAGAAGTGTTTTCTTTTAACTCAGGAAGATGACAAGAATGCCTGCTGTGGCCATTTTTATTCAGCATCATGGATGAGGCCCTAAGCAGGGCTGGAACACAAAAAATAATAAAAGTTGTAAGATTTTGAAAGTAAGAAACAAAATTTTCAATATCCTCATGTAATATGTTTATATTTGTGCCTAGAAAACTTAATAAAGAAATATTTGGAATTAATGTGAGTTCAGAAAGGTAGCCATAAATCCATGATATTCTTATACATAGCAACAATAAATAGGATAAAATTATAAACACAATAAAAGCTGTAAAGCACTATGTAATACATATAAAGAAAGTGTATAAATTGTTTGCTGCTGCTGCTGCTAAGTCACTTCAGTCGTGTCCGACTCTGTGTGACCCCATAGATGTCAGCCCACCAGGCTCCTCTGCCCCTGGGATTCTCCAGGCAAGAACACTGGAGTGGGTTGCCATTTCCTTAGCGGGGAATTATAACTTTATTGAAAAGCATTGAAGAATTGAATATAGAGGTGTTCATATCTATGCCTAAAACATCTTAACAATATATGTAGGGTATTTCAGTCCTTATTGATATATGAATTTAATACATTAGCAATCCT
The DNA here is from genome assembly GCF_032452875.1 of Bos javanicus. Classification (NCBI taxonomy): domain Eukaryota; kingdom Metazoa; phylum Chordata; class Mammalia; order Artiodactyla; family Bovidae; genus Bos; species Bos javanicus. Next base: position 59,758,548 of record NC_083871.1, on the reverse strand, counting down.
TATCCCTTCATGGTTTTTATGGAATGAACAAATTGATGATATCACTTACAAGATGATTAAGAGGGCCAAAAATGATTAAGATTTGAAAAAGTATAAGCTGAGAGTATTTGCCACAAAAATCTCAAAAGTAATGTAGTAGTATTGTGTTAGGAGATAGATAAATGGACTAATGGAACAAAATAGAGAAATAAAAACATATTAAACCCTGTTTGAGGAGAGATGTGGCTCCACAGATCAGTGATGGAAAGAATTAACTTCTACATTTATAATGATGATGGGATTAGTTATTCATATGAAACAAGTAAAATATATGCTTACCTCCTACCATGCCCAGAAATCAATTTTAGGAGAAATGAAAATCTAATCAGGAAAATCAAAATGTTAGAAACATCTGTTTTCTAAGAGACAACATTAAAATAAGTGACATAGTAATCCTATGGTTGGGCTTCCCTGAGGGTTCAGGGGTAAAGAATCTGCCTGCAATGTGAGACGGTTCAGTCCCTAGGTCAGGAAGATCTATGGAAGGAAATGGCAACCCACTCCAGTATTCTTGCCTGGGAAATCCCATGGACAGAGATGCCTGGAAGCCTACAGTCCATGGGGTTGCAAAGAGCCAGACACAACTGAACAATAACCCCATGGTCTGTGGTCCAGGAGACAGTAATTGCAAGATATATAAATGTTTAACGTTAATAACTAAAATCAGATCAGATCAGATCAGTCACTCAGTCATGTCCGACTCTTTGCGACCCCATGAATGGCAGCACGCCAGGCCTCCCTGTCCATCACCAACTCCCGGAGTTCACTCAGTTACATAAATTAAAAAAAAAAACTTCAAAAAAGATTTGAGCATAAAAATGGGCAAAAAGATATAGAGCAACAATTAGCAACAGAAAAAATATTAAACATGGCAATAGATATAGACATGGATCTATGTAGATATATAACCACATACCTTTGATTCACCATAGTGGTTGCTTGGGAGGAGATGAAGAGGAATGAATCAAAAGGAAGAATACAGACTATTATAGAAATAAATAGTATTTTATTTTTAAGTGATGCATAAACACATGGATTCTTTATATTATTTGCATATATACTTTATTAAACTGAAATATTTTATTATAAGCATTTTTAATATGGACAAAGGATATTGAATGTTATAAATGTTGAATGATTCCTTTGACCACAGGGACAGTAAACTTTATATCTCTAAACTCTGGTATGAAAAGTCGCTCAGATACTTCACCCATCTAAGATTGTGAAAGATTGATATTTATTCAGAGTACTATTAAAAAATGAAGACAAATTGATCTTAAAGAGAAAAAAGAAGTGAAGATGAAAGAGAAGCCCGATTCTAAAGGCAATGTGAACATTTTAGTTAAGTTCAGTTCAATCACTCAGTCGAGTCCAGCTCTTTGTGACCCCATGGACTGCAGCACGCCTGGCTTCCCTGTCCATCACCAACTCCCAGAGTTTACTCAAACTCATGTCCGTCAAGCTGATGATGCCATCCAACCATCTCATCCTCCGTCACCCCTTCTCCTCCCACCTTCAATTTTTCCCGGCATCAGGGTCTTTTCAAATGGGTCAGTTCTTCACATCAGGTGGCTAAAGTATTGGAGTTTCAGCTTCAGCATCAGACCTTCCAATGAATATTCAGGACTGATTTCCTTTACAATTGACTGGTTTAAACTCCTCACAGTCTAAGGGACTCTCAAGAGTCTTCTCCAACACCACAGTTCAAAAGCATCATTTCTTCAGCACTCAGCTTTCTTTATAGTCCAGCTCTCACATCCATACATGACTACTGGAAAAACCATAGCTTTGACTAGACGGACCTTTGTTGGCAAAGCAATGTCTCCTCTGCTTTTTAATGTGCTGTCTAGGTTGATCATAACTTTTCTTCCAAAGAGCAAGTCTTTTAATTTCGTGGCTGCATCATCATCTGCAGTGATTTTGGAGCCCAAGAAAATAAAACCTCTCACTGTTTCCATTGTTTCCCCATCTATATGCCATGAAGTGATGGGACCAGATGCCATGATATTAGTTTTCTGAACATTTACAAAGAAAATTGGGGTTTAGGAGACCTGATTCCAAACCCGAAATACTTGACTAACTCCCAGAATGACCTTGAGCATGTTGCTTTTGATGGATTGAAAATTATTACACATTTTAGGACATTCCTCCCACTTAGAAGTGGAATCCTTTTCCCTACCTTTGCTTCTGGGCTGGCTTGTGACTGATTTGGAAGATGGCAGAATTGACATTTAGCCAGAGTAACTACTACCATAACCTTTAAGTATGCTATTGGCTTCACCTTGGTCTCTGGGATCCCTGAAGTATAGAAAGTCAAGCTGCCTAGCCAGCAAGAACACATAGAGTGTCTGTGAGAGGAAAGGGAGAGGGTGAAGAGCCTAGATGAGCGCAGGTAACTGTCCCTCTAAAGGTGTAGGTATGTGATTGCAGCTGTGTGGAACCCTGCAGTTCAGCTCAGCCACTCCTTAAATACCACAGAGTAATCCTTGGAAGGAAAGTTATGACCAACCTAGATAGCATATTCAAAAGCAGAGACATTACTTTGCCAACAAAGGTCCGTCTAGTCAAGGCTATGGTTTTTTCCTATGGTCATGTATGGATGTGAGAGTTGGACTGTGAAGAAAGCTGAGTGTTGAAGAATTGATGCTTTTGAAGTGTGGTGTTGGAGAAGACTCTTGAGAGTCCCTTGGACTGCAAGGAGATCCAACCAGTCCATCCTGAAGGAGATCAGCCCTGGGATTTCTTTGGAAGGAATGATGCTAAAGCTGAAACTCCAGTACTTTGGCCACCTCATGCGAAGAGTTGACTCACAGGAAAAGACTCTGATGCTGGGAGGGATTGGGGGCAGGAGGAGAAGGGGACGACAGAGGATGAGATGGCTGGATGGCATCACTAATTCGATGGACGTGAGTTTGATTGAACTCTGGGAGATGGTAATGGACAGGGAGGCCTGGCGTGCTGTGATTCATGGGGTCACAAAGAGTCGGACACGACTGAGCAACTGAACTGAACTGAACTAAACTGAATCTCATTGAATGGAGTATGAAGCAGAATCGCCTAGCCAGTGAGGTGGCTTGTACTATTGCTTACATATAGCTTTTTTCTTAGAGAATGTGTTTTGGTTTTGTTTGTTTGTTTGTTTTTCACACTGTCTGAACATTATTGTTTAAACAGGCTGGAATTGCTAGTCATACTAGCAATTTATTCAGTAGAAATCCTTTTCAAGATTCCATTTCTGCTCAGACTGGCTTTTGCTGACCCACAAAATCATGAGATATTAAAATATATATATATATATATATATATATATATATTTTTGTTTAAAGCCACTAATGTAGCAGTCTATGATGTAGATAACTGGAACTGAATTTGTTACCTGGAAGTGGGATGCTGCCATAAAAAAAACCCTGAAACATGTGACACTGTCTTTGGGCCAATAGTGGGTAAACCCTGGACGTCAAGGAGACTGATAGTGAAACTTGAAAGTGGATGTGAGTTTGAAGGACAGTAGGAAAAGTGTATTTGAATTAAAAGTAGTCCTTTGTTATTTACCAGTGGAAAGTTCAGCAACACTGTCACTGACAGTAGTGGGGAAGATTGGAAATACACCTACTGGCTTAAACTAAGGAGCTTTCCAGGTATAATTGGCACAGGGCCAACTGGGTGGCTCAGACTGTAAAGCGTCTGTCTACAATGTGAGAGACCCGGGTTTGATCCCTGGGTTGGGAAGATTCCCTGGAGAAGGAAATGGCAACCCACGCCAGTACTCTTGCCTTGAAAATCCCATGGACTCTTGCCTTGAAAATCCCACAGACAGAGGAGCTTGGTGCAGGCTACTATCCATGGGGTTGCAAAGAGGCGGGCACAACTGAGCGACTTCACTTCAACTGGGTTCTAGTGGCCTCTCATAGATTTATAAAAGAAGAAACTTTTCATTCTGTTATGGGTATGTATGGAGGGAAGCATATAACATTTCTTTAATTCACAGATCTTTGGATTAAGAGGAATTTTACACAGGGCATGTTGTTCACACCTGGACCTAATTTAGATAATAAGATATTGAGCACGAAGTTGGTGTTGAAATAGGATAAGACTTTGGGACATCTTGGAAAGAGCTGAGTGTATTTTGCATGTGGAAGAAGTAGAAATTATTAGTGGCTGGAGAGAGAACTATGTCATATTTAAAATGGCAAAAGTCCTTAATGAGTGATGAGGTCTGTTTCCCCATCTCTTGAATCCAGGCTGGCATACAGAGTAAAGCATATAATTTTAAGTCTGAGTCTAGTCTTTAAAAGTACCAGTAGTTCCCGTCTTTATCTCTGGAATCATATATATTATGGTGGTGGTTTAGCTGCTCAGTTGTGTTCAACTCTTATGACCCCATGAACTGTAGCCTGCCTCTGTCCCTGGTATTCTCAATGCAAGGCTACTGGAGTGGGTTGACACTTCCTTCTCCAGGGGATCTTCCCGACCCAGGAATCAAACCCAAGTCTCCTCTATTACAGGCAGATTCTTTACTGACTGAGCTACAAGGGAAGCCCATACATATTATGAGCCTCCGTATATTAAATCTAACTACCCTACTGGAGAAAATCCAAGAGGAGTCCTTGAGATTATATAAAGAAGGGACCTACAGCAGTCTCTCGCTTTCCAATCTTCCAGCCATGTTATCAGGGATATGCTTGGGGCCATCTTAGATTCTTCAGAACAGCTTGGGGACCAGCCTGACACCACTGGGTGATCCAGTCAGTTCCAAGTGTAATAGAGGAAATGCCAGAATGAGCCCTGCTGCTTTTTCTGACCCACAAATCAATGTGATACAAAATACTTGTTAAACTACTAACTTTTAGAGTAGGTTTTTATGCAGCAGTTGATAACTAGATAGGCAGATAGTATACAGGTAGATGAGATAGATATATTAGATAGCTGGATAGACAGATAACATACTAAGTTAGAATTCTGTTTATCTGTGGGAAAAAAAGGGGGTTTGAACTACATTGTCTTTATGCTAACGGCCGAGTTCTTAAGGCTAAAGATTTATTCCAGTTTATTCTAGTCACTTTTGAAGCATCTTTCATTTCCTTAAATCTGCTAAATCTCCAAGGCAAAATAATGTAGAACAGAATAGATAACTAAATCTTGCTAGGCATTAACTAGGGTAAATACATTTGGAGAACTGCCTCTCAGTTTAAACCAGTTGAACTGTGACTATACCATGCTTTTAGAGAGACTGTCTCATCATGTCATGGTCTGTCTTATTAGAGTATGGTTTCAGTCCCTTGACAACTTAAAAATAACCACAGTCAAACAGAAGCTAAGCTGCTGGGATATGTGTTAATTGCTCCATTGTCATACAGAGAGATAACAGGAACTGAGGTTCCCTTGAGATCAAGAAGAATTGTGAAGTGTCAATTTCAAAATGAGTTTTATTCAGTTGGTTAAAAATAGCTCTTTTCTTGAGCAATATAAATATATTTAGCATTGTTTGAACATCATTAAGTATGCTAAATGTGCTAATCATTAGTAAGAAATGCTTTTGAGTATATGATTTCTACTCATTCCTTTTTTTTTTTCCCTTCCCTGGGAACTTTTATTGTATAAAGTCCCTTTTATACATAGATTTCTCTATGAAATAGAGGGTACACATTCAGCATACTGATCCTGTGATGACCTATATGAGATGAACTGATGATTATCAATGGCTTACTTGATGTTTTTCTCAATGCCTGTCTGTGGCTATGATCTTCCATAAAATTCCAGAACGGTATTTTAAGATAAAGAATTTAACTCAAATTTTTAATCTTTATTAATTATAATTTTTTTACTGTTTTCATAAACAAGGATCAAATGCACATTTCACATGAAAACTCTTAATAGTATACACATAAATAGTACCAAAATAGATACAAGAAAAATGAGAGATGTCAAAGCTGAATTTCTGATCTGTGAGATCAAACGTATTCACTGGATTAACATTATAAATGCAAGATTATAAATGACTCACTTCATTTTCCGATAACTAAAGTGGCAGATTACCAACGTGAACAAATGAATGTTGTTAGTTTGGATTTAGGTATTTATTTTTGAATAAAGTTTTTCCTTTCATTCAAAATGGGCTAAAACTGCTGTACACTTTCTGAGAAGGGCATTTTTCATTAACATCAACTATTTGTCCTTTTTATTTAAGGGAAACCTAAAAATGTGTGTTTGCCAAATATTAAAATCTGAAGGATGTGTGAATAGAATATGTTCTTTATAAGTCACAAAGATGCATTGTTTATTATTTATTTCTGGGTGACATTCTTTGTAAATTTTCAAGTATAATTTATACTTGTAGTTGGAAATGTTATTATATTTTCAAAACTACTAATTTGATTATATAGTAGTAGAACTTCTTAACATATTTTCAACTCTAATTTTTTTCAATTAGTATAAAAATTATATTATCTGAATATACAAGTTGAATTATCACTGATTAATAGTTACCACTTCAAACAGCAAATAGGAATAGTGAAAAATAGTGATGTGAAAGAAAAGATTCAATCACTGCAAATCTTTAAATAGTTGTTTTTAAAATTTATATGTATATTGTTCCAGTGCTTATGAATTTTGTAAGTGTTATGTCCCCAGTATATGATCTTCTTTCCTTAGGAAAAAAAGAAGCTAGAGAGAAGAGGAAAAGATGAAAGAAAAAAATTACTGAAATGCATTTATTATAATTTTTTTCATATTAAATGGATACCTTGTAATAAATATTCAAGTAACTGATAATCTGGGAGGTATATGGTATAATTTATAAAAGGGACACATACACATATACACGTTTCTCTTTTCTAATCTATAATAGAATTTGAATTTAATAGAAACAGAAATAACTGTTCAATATAAAAATTAAAATACATTTTAATATAAAAGTATATTTAATATAAACAGAAATTAATGTTCAAAATAGCATTAAGTTCTTAGACTTTAATAAGAAATATTAGCTTGTAAGAAAAAATGGTTATAACTAATAGCTTGGACCCTGGAAAGAAGTTCATGAAGACAATTGGACTAATCACACACAAAAACACTGAAATATGCTTTACCAGATCTGTGCCACTCGACCAAAGCATTGTAAGACCACAAAAACTATTTACCCAACATAGGTTTCATAACAAGGAACAGTCCAATAGAGTAGATAAATGTAAATAAAATGTAGTGGTACACAACAAATTTGAAAAATTTTAAGTTAGAGGCGTATGAAGTTTCATAGGAGTACCAGGAAAGAAAATATGATTTCCTCTGTGGAAGATTCTACAAACTTCTTTAACATAAAACTATGAAATTTGTTTTTTGTTTGCTTGTTTGTTTGTTTTGGTGATTGGGTTTGAGTGGGAAGCAAAGGCTGCCAGAGAAGTGAAACCCTTAAAGGTGAAGGCTACCTAAATACAGAGTCCAGTGGCAAAGACAGCGCAGAGTTGTTGCTCTTCTCTCTGTTGTCAGTGCTCTGGCTCTCCTGGTCTTTCAGAAGATAGCTGTCTAGAATACAGTTCCTTAATACAGGAATACAGTTCCAAGTTCAGATAAAGACAAGTTTGTGTACTGTGAATTTGCATTTTTCAAACTTTTTCACTATGAGATATAATTTAAACACAATATAATTAAAAAATTGGTGAAAGCCTGAGAATATTAGAATCACCCATTTCTATGTACCCATTTGCAGTTCTTACCCTCTCTTCCTTCCATGGAACAGTCAGCCACTGACCTTACTGTCCTTAAAATTTTGTCTTTTCTAGAATTTTATATAAAGTGGAATCATACAGTATCATGCAGTATCTATTTTTGGTGATTCTGACCTTTCACTTAGCATGTGTGCTTGGTCTCTTCAGTCATGCCTGACTCTTTGTGACTCTGTAGACTATAGTCTGCCAGGCTCCTCTGTCCGTGGGATTCTTGAGGCAAGAATATTGGAATGGTTGCCATGTCCTCCTTCAGGGGATCTTCCTGACCCAGGGATCGAACTGTTGCAGGAAGGGGGACCCCTTCTGGGGCCTGAAACCGGGCTCTTGTCTAACACTCAGAGATGAATTGTCCGAGGAGATACCGGTGCTGACAAAGCAAGAGATTTTATTGGGAAAGGGCACATGGGCAGAGAGCAGTAGGGTAAGGGAACCCAGGAGAACTGCTCTGCCATGTGGCTGGCAGTTTTGGGTTTTATGGTGATGGGATTAGTTTCTGGTTGTCTTTAGCCAGTCATTCTGACTCAGAGTCCTTCCTGGTGGTGCATACCTTGTTCAGCCAAGATGGATGCCAGCGAGAAGGATTCTGGGAGGTGGCCAGACATGTGGTGTTTCCTTTTGACCTTTCCTGAAATCTTCTGGTTGGTGGTGGCTTATTAGTTCCGTGTTCCTTACTAGGACCTCCTGTCGTAAAACAACTCATGCAAATGGTTACTGTGGTGCCTGGCCAGGGTGGGCAGTTTCAGTCAGTGTGCTTCCCCTAACAAAACCTGAGTCTCTTGCATTGCAGGTTGGTTTGTTACCGCTGAGCCACCAGGGAAACCCTTTCACTTAGCATAATGCTTTAACAATTCATCTATGGCTGCGATCCAAAAGTCTACAAGCTATAAGTGCTGGAGAGGGTGTGGAGAAAAGGGAACCCTCTTACATTGTTGGTGGGAATGCAAACTAGTACAGCCACTATGGAGAACAGTGTGGAGATTCCTTAAAAAACTGGAAATAGAACTGCCTTATGACCCAGCAATCCCACTGCTGGGCATACACACTGAGGAAACCAGAATGGAAAGAGACACATGTACCCCAATGTTCATCGCAGCGCTGTTTATAATAGCCAGGACATGGAAGCAACCTAGATGCCCATCAGCAGACGAATGGATAAGAAAGCTGTGGTACATATACACAATGGAGTATTACTCAGCCATTAAAAAGAATACATTTGAATCAGTTCTGAGGTGGATGAAACTGGAGCTGATTGTACAGAGTGAAGTAGGCCAGAAAGATAAACACCAATACAGTATACTAACACATATATATGGAATTTAGAAAGATGGTAACAATAACCCTGTATAGGAGACAGCAAAAGAGACATTGATGTATAGAACAGTCTTTTGGACTCTGTGGAAGAGGGAGAGGTCAGATGATTTGGGAGAATGGCGTTGAAACATGTATAATATCATATATGAAACGAGATGCCAGTCCAGGTTCAATGCACGATACTGGATGCTTGGGGCTGGTGCACTGGGACAACCCAGAGGGATAGTACAGGGAGGGAGGAGGGAGGAGGGTTCAGGATGGGGAACACGTGTATACCTGCGGCAGATTCATGTTGATATATGGCAAAACCAATACAATATTGTAAAGTTAAAAAATAAAATTAAAAAAAAAATAAAATTCGTGTACGCAAGGGACTTCCCTGGAGATCCAGTGGTTAAGCCCGTGATCTTTCAATTTAAAGGTGCAGGTTAGATCCCTGGTCTGGGTGGGAGCTAACATCCCATATGCCTCATGGCCCAAAACCCAGAACATAAACAGCATAAGCAATATTGTAGCAAATTCAATAAAGACTGAAATGGTCCACATTAAGAAAAAAATCTTAAAAAAATATTCATCTATGCAAAAAACCATGTATTTATGTGAATATATTGTTTGTTACTTTTGATTGCTTATTCTATTGTATGGGTCTATCAGCTGTTTACCCATTCGCCAGTTCATAGGCCTTGGGATTTTTTTTCAGCTTTATCCTATTGTGAATAAAGCTTCTAAGACCATTCAAATATAACTTTTTTGTGTAGACAGATGTTTTTATTTCTTCTGGGAGTGAAATAGCTGAGTCGTATGTTGAATGCATGTTTATCTTTATAAGATACTGCCAAACAGCTTTCCAATATGGCCATGCCAGTTTGCATTCCTGCCAGCAGTTTATAAGAATTCCACTTGCTACACATTCTTTCTGAAACTTGGTCTTTTTGTTCTTTTTAATTTTAACCATTCTAAATTGTTTATATTAGTATTTCATTGTGGCTTTAATTTTCCTTTCTCTAATGATATTTAAATGATATGGAGCATAATTTCATGTGCTTATTTGCCAAGTATAAATATATGCTTTTTCTCTGTTGAAGTTTCTTTTTACATATTTTACCCAGTTTTTGTGATAGACTTAATTCTTATGTTTGTCTATGATCCAATTTGAGTTAATCTTTATGTATATTGTCAATTAAGAGGCTAGATATATCTTTTCATATGTGGTTATACAATGGTGTGAGTACCATTTGTTGAAAAGATTCTCTCTTATTCACTGGGTTTTGGGGGCACCTTTGTTAAAACTGAATTTACCATGAATGTAAGAATTATTTTCTAGATTCTCAGTTCTGTTTCTTTGATCTATGTGTTTCTTTCCTTGATAGAACCACAATTCTTGATTGTAATAGCTTTATAATAATTTTGAATTTGGAGAGTATAGTGCTGCTGTTTATTTCAATATTATTTTGATTACTCTGGGTTATTCATCTTTCCATATACATTTTAGAATCAGCATGTGAATTTCTGCACAGAAGCCTGTGATAATTTTGAAAGGGTTTGTGATAATTCTGTATATCAATCTGGGGAGAATTCCTATTTAATTTATTCTTCTTATCCTGTGATATACTATATCTCTCTATTTTCATCTTTTAAAATGTCTTTCAACAATATTCTGTAGTTTTTTGCTAAGGTACACTTAAGTAGTATACACTTTTGATATAATTAGTAAAATAGTATTTTTATTTTCAGTCCCCAGTTTGATTGTTGGCATTTAGAAGTAAATTAATTTTGCATACTGACCTTGAATATTTGATGTCCATAAATTTACTTATTACTTTGTATCTTTTTTTGCACGTCCCTTATAACTTACTTCATGTAAAGATCATATTATCTCTGAATTAAGACTTTTATTTTTTCCTTTCCGATATTTATGATTTTTCTTCCCCTTCCTCTTTTTTCCTTAGTGCAGGACCGAAGACCTCTATTATTAAAGTGAATACAGGTGGTGAGAGCAGATGTCCCTGCCTTATTCCTGAAGTTTTAGGTAAGCATTCAGTGTTTCAACATTAAATACAATGTTAGCATTGGGTTTCTGTAGATATTTGTGATTAGTATGGGAATGTTCCTTCTGTTATTAGACTGGTGAGAGATGGAATAGTAGTTGGGTTTTAGTAAATGCTTTTTTACAGTTATTGAAATCAGTGTGTTTTCTTCTTTCCCAATCTGAGAATGTAGAGAATTATATTCATTGCTCTTTTAATGGTATATTAACTTGTTTCCTGAGATACATCTGATTTGCTCATGTTGCATAATATTTTTAATATACTGTTACATTTAATTTTCCAACATTTGGTTGTGAAATTTTCTACCTATGTTCATGAGGGATATCCATCTGGAGCTTACTTTTTATGTAATTTATTTTGCTGGCTTTGGTATAGAGGTAATAATGCTGGCTTTAGAAAGTGAGAAGGATATCTTCCCTCCTTTGTTATTTTCTGAAAGAGTTTTGGTTCTGTCTACTTGTTTTGTTTTCCTTAGTAACATTCTTTTCTGTCTTTTCTTCAGCTCCCTTTCAGTAGAAGCTGGCCATACTAGGTATTCAATTTAGTCTTCCTCTCTTAGGTAACTGAGTGCCTTTAAATGAGGTGTGTTTTACATTTGTCATAATATTGTGATTCCTTAGAAGTCACTAAATTCAAACTGCTGGCAGATCTCCTGTAGCAGCAAACCAACATATGGTGGAAAGCAAAGCAGCTTCTCTTTTGGAGTTTCAGCCAGTGAGAAGGAAATCCAGTTCCTCTTCTGTATATTCAGCTCACTAGAGCAGCTTCTCTTTAGATCCACAGCAGGCAGGTAGGTGCAGACTTCTCCTTCCTCAAAGACTCCAAAGGGGGTTGATTTGTTTGTTTGCTTATCCAAAAGGAACAAGGAGTAGCAAGCCCTTTTCTCTGTATCTGGTCATTTATATAGTCATTCACAATATTTAGTGAGTGTGAACTATGCCTCAGACAGTATTCCTAAAACAAAGGATACAGGAAGAAACAGAAAGAGATCACTACACTCAAAGAGTTTATTAGGGTTTAAGGGTGATGAAGGCTTCCCTGGTGACTCAGACGTTAAGAATCTGTCTGCAATGCAGGAGACCTGCTTTCATCCCCTGGGTCAGGAAGATCACCTGGAAGAGGGGATGGCAACCCACTCCAGTATTCTTGCCTGGAGAATCCCATGGACAGAGGAGTCCAGAGCTCTGCAGTCCATGAGATCCCAAAATATCGGACATGACTGACCGACTAAACACACACACACAAGGGTGATGAAAATAGAAATAATACATTATAAAAGCCTACAATATTTTAAAATGTGGCAAATGCTACTTTAAGAGGAAAAATTAGAGCATATAAGGGAGAGCTCAAATATCAGGGGAGAGGAACAGTTTGCTATATTGAACTTGCAGTTAGGTTTCTTCTTATGAGGAAGAGATTTGAGAAAAAACTTGAAGGAGATGAGAGATTGAACAAAGAGACTTTCTAGGGAAGAGCATTCCAGGAGAGGAGACATCAGGAGCTAAGGCTCCAAGGGCAAGACAAGAGCCCTTCTCTGTTCCACAGACTGTAGTCTGCCAGGCTCCTCTGTCCATGGGATTCTCCAGGCAAGAATACTGGAGTGGGTTGCCATTTCCTTCTCCAAAACAGAATAGCTTCATTAAAAAAAAAACAAAACCTTAAAATAAGCAAACAATATCTTATCTAAATGCAAAAATGCATTATTTATGATTGGCTTTCATCTATGTAAAGCTTTCAAAATTTAGTTTTCTATAGTATCCTTTGAATCCATCAAGAATATTAGGAAGTAAGATAATCCTGAAGGCACTATCATTTATAGGAGAAATATAGCATTGAGACCTTGAATATTAACAATTTATATACCTGGCATTTTCTTTATTAAAAATTTCTTCTTAGTAGCTGACTAGTATAATCCAGTACTAGTTGGTTGAATTAAAATTTGTATATATTCATGATAAACTAAGTGAAGACACTTTATACCTAAGCTTACATTGGTTCTTGAAATAAACATGTCCAAATATGAATCTCCAGGACAATAGTTTTCACATTTGGAAGAGGAATTATGTTAGGCTTTTCATATAATAGAAAAGTTAGTTATTTTGTATGGACTTGGGTGTATTTATTATTCATCAAAGATTTAGAGGTATGTGTGTGGAGAAGGAAACGGCAGCCCACTCCAGTGTTCGTGTCTGGAGAGTCCCATGGACCGAGGAGCCTGGTGGGCTACAGTCCATGGGGTCGCAAAGAGTCGGACACGACTGAGCGACTTCTGTGTGTGTGAGTGTGTGTGTATGTTACTAAGTTCTTATTGAACTAATTAAAAAGGACTTGAGATTCTGACTCAGTAGGCCAGTTGGATTTAGTAAAAATTTATTTATGCAAAGATTTAAGAACCATCACATGTTCATATTTAGAAGCCAAATTCAAATAAAATTGCTTTGAAAAAACAACTGAATGAATCAAACGAAGTGGGCATTGAAACATGGCAAGACAGTTAACAAAAGTGAGAAAGATAACACTTAAAAAAAAAAAAAACTACAGTTGAGTAAGAAGATAGTAACCCCCAAATTAAAAAAAAAAAAATCCAATTTTTTAGTCCCAGCACCCTTGTATTAGTTTGTTAGTGCTGCCATTAAAAAAGCACTGTACACTGAGTGGCTGAAACGATAGACGTTTATTGTTTAGAAGTTCTGAAGCCTCGAAGTCTGAGATCAAGTTATTAGCAGGGTTGGTTCCTCCTGTAGGCAGTTTATTCTGAGGAAATTATCTATTCTAGAGCACTCTCCTTGTCTTGCAGATGGCTGTCTTCCCTCTATGCCTGTTTCTATCTGTGTTCAAATTTCCCTCACCAACCACATTGTGTTAGGGCCCATCATAATGACCTCATTTTAACTTGATTACCTCTGTAAACGGCTTCCCTGATGGCTCAGTGGGTAAAGAATCTGCCTGCAATGCAGGAGACACGAGAGACGCAGGTTCAATTGCTGGGTGGGGAAGATCCCCTGGATGAGGGCATACAACCCACACCAGTATTCATGCCTGGAGAATCCCATGGACTGAGGAGCCTGGCGGGCTACAGTCTAAAGTGTCACAAAGATCTGCGTGAAGACTCTTATCTCCAAAGAAGGTCATGTTTTGAGGTACTGGGGTTTAGGACTGCATCATATATATATATATATATATATATATATATTTTTTTTTTTTTTTTTTTATTTTTTTTTTTTTTTTTTTTGAGGGGGCACAATTCAAACCATAACAACTATCTTGGAAAATAAATATACAACTCTAAAGTATTAATATTGTCTGAGGTACAAAATCCTAAAGTCAGCTATTAGCTTGAAGTTGCACTTTCACTAATTTTGATAGCAATAGAGAATTCCCTCACATAAGGCTAACTACCTTTGTCTAGTTGGTTTATTTGCTTCCTTGTGACAGTCTCACTATCCAAATTATTTATGCTCCTTTAGAGCTGAGACAGAATGCATATGATTAGCTTGAGAAAATCCACTCCAATAATTAGAAAAGATTATGTCAAATAACTATTTCTGCCTCAGGGACACAGAGAAAAATTGTCTCCTTATTTGCACAGAGTGCCAGGCTTTGCATACTTCTGAAGCTTGCTTCAGTTTGAAGTCTTTCAAGGTGAATTAGTAGCTGCAAAATTTGTAAATTGAAAATCAGGAGATCATTTTTTTTCCCCATTGGCATTCATCTTTCTCATTACTATACTATAAAAGGAGTGTGTTTTTTATTTACCTTATGCTGTTTTACTAATACAGCTAAACACAAACTTGACAAGTTAACATATTTATATTCATAAGGTCTTTTTCCAGGCATCTTATTTTGCTTTTAGCCTCTATTGTTTGAGTGTTTTGACAGAGATGGCCTATCCACTCTAGAACTCTTGGGCTTCCCTTGCGGCTTAGCTGGTAAAGAGTCCGCCTGCAATGAGGGAGACCTGGGTTTGATCCCTGGGTAGGGAAAATCTCCTGGAGAAGGGAAAGGCTACCCACTCCAGTATTCTGGCCTGGAGAATTCCATGAACTATAGTCAATGGGGTCGCAAAGAGTCAGACACGAATGAGCGACTTTCACTTTCACTTTTCTTTTATTGTTCCTCTCATGACCTCTGACTATAAGCTCCCTTTTCTTAGAACCTTTACTGTAGAAAAGTTGCAGTTGTAAATTCTTTTTCTGCTCTTTGGAGGTGTAAGCCTCCTGCAACCTAGGAATATATTTCTTTGGGACTTGGGATCTATCTTTTTGTAATGCAGTCATCAAGAAAGATAGGCTTCTGTCTCCTGTCTCTGAGCAAGGGTAGGAGCCTACCTTCCATAAATCACAAGCAGCAGACACAAATGAACCAAGCACTTTGGGCACACTCCTCCTCCTTCCTCAGATTCCTCCAGTACTGTTTCATTCCGTCATCCGGCAGATCCTCCTAGCTTTTGTTTCAGGAAAGTTGGGTTCAGTCTCT
Organism: Bos javanicus; assembly: GCF_032452875.1. Lineage (NCBI taxonomy): Eukaryota > Metazoa > Chordata > Mammalia > Artiodactyla > Bovidae > Bos > Bos javanicus. Next base: position 59,742,950 of record NC_083871.1, on the reverse strand, counting down.
CTCTCTCCTATGGCAATAGTCTTGCGTTGTCCTCCTTGTCATTTGGTCCAGTGCAGTTTTGCTCCTTAACAGTTTTGTCAGGTCCTTCATTTTGGGATGCTCCTGTGAATAATGGAAACTTCACAACTATGGATTTGGATTGTACATACTCTGTACTTGGATTAGCAACAATCTTTCTTTTCATTTTAACATTAAAGTTTTGAATAAACCTGAAATTTTTAGTGTCACAAATACAGTATTTATGACCTATGCAAAATCTCTGCTTTCAGTTATTCCATACAATATTTTGATTGTCTTTGTTTCATTAGAAAGGCAAGGAGATGTTTGATGTTAACTGAAAATGTAAGGATTTTTGCTTGTAGAAATCTGAGGTTTCTATCCATTTACTATCTAAATATTTCTTGCATTCTATCTGTCTAATTTCTCTAATTACTCATGTACTCAAGGCCTGTATCTTCCTCATTTGGGCCAAGTATATTTTACTTGAATCTATACTTTCTGTCTGGAGAAGGCAATGGCACCCCACTCCAGTACTCTTGCCTGGAAAATCCCATGGATGGAGGAGCCTGGTAGGCTGCATTCCATGGGGTTGCTAAGAGTCGGACATGACTGAGCAACTTCATTTTCACTTTTCACTTTCCTGCATTGGAGAAGGAAATGGCAACCCACTCCAGTGTTCTTTCCTAGAGAATCCCAGGGACGGTGGAGCCTGGTGGGCTGCCGTCTCTGGGGTCGCACAGAGTCGGACACGACTGAAGAGACTTAGCAGCAGCAGCAGCATACTTTCTGTCTAATCTTACTCAAATGTGTTTTCTACTTTGCGAAAAAGTGATCTTCCTAAAATGGAAATCAGCATATAATTGTCCAGACAAATGCTGCCCAAAGAACACTTATGTGAATTAGATAAGGAATCCTCTTCATGTAAAACAGAATTCAGGTTCAGTTCAGTTCAGTCACTCAGTTGTGTCTGACTCTTTGCGACCCCATGAATCACAGCACGCCAGGCCTCCCTGTCCATCACCAACTCCCGGAGTTCACTCAGACTCACGTCCATCGAGTCAGTGATGCCATCCAACCATCTCATCCTCTGTCGTCCCCTTCTCCTCCTGCCCCCAATCCCTCCCAGCATCAGAGTCTTTTCCAATGAGTCAAGTCTTCTCATGAGGTGGCCAGAGTACTGGAGTTTCAGCTTTAACATCATTCCTTCCAAAGAAATCCCAGGGCTGATCTCCTTCAGAATGGACTGGTTGGATCTCCTTGCAGTCCAAGGGACCCTCAAGAGTCTTCTCCAACACCACAGTTCAAAAGCATCAATTCTTCTGTGCTCAGCCTTCTTCACAGTCCAACTGTCACATCCATAAATGACCACAGGAAAAACCATAGCCTTGACTAGATGAACCTTTGTTGGCAAAGTAATGTCTCTGCTTTTGAATATGCTATCTAGGTTGCTCATAACTTTCCTTCCAAGGAGTAAGCATCTTTTAATTTCATGGCTGCAATCACCATCTGCAGTGATTTTGGAGCCCAGAAAAATAAAGTCTGACACTGTTTCCACTGTTTTCCCGTCTATTTCCCATGAAGTGATGGGACCAGATGCCATGATCTTCGTTTTCTGAATGTTGAGCTTTAAGCCAACTTTTTCATTGTCCACTTTCTCTTTCATCAAGAGGCTTCTTAGTTCCTCTTCACTTTCTGCCATAAGAGTGGTGTCATCTGCATATCTGAGGTTATTGATATTTCTCCCTTTAGTAGACCACAACCTACCACAACTATACTTGGGCTGATCTGGGGAAAGTGGGAAGTTGGGTGGTTCTCCCTTGTAGGGCATGGACTCCTGGTAAAGGATAGGGAGGGAACAGATTATTTTTGGTTGCCATGGGAAACCTAGAGCATGCTGGCTAGTCCCATCTCACTGCATTGGCCAATTATAGCATCACTACTAGCAGAACTGCTGGCTTTAGATGCTTTCCGACATGATGCATGTGAGGTACAGTTTCATCCACAAAGTAGTCTTGTTGAAATGACCATACTCAAGACTTATTTTTAGATTTAACTTCCAATTTACAGAAAAGATAGACAATGGAGAAAAAATTGATCACAAAAAAGACACAAAATATAAAACATCAGACATTCTATAGTACAGCTGGTCTTTTATGTTCAACAATCAATGCCATGAAAAAAAAATGGTAGTTTGTTCTAAGTTAAAATGCATTTAAAAGAGAAAAAAAATAAAACACAAGTAATAGCTCATAACTGATTACTGGTTTAAACTAATAAGTTGTACTGGTTGGGGCTCTTGGAAATATCAGAATATGGGCTTATAATTAGATGCTGTTTTGAGATTGTTGTCAGTTTTTGTTAAGTAGGATAGTAATGTGGCCAGTGTGTAAGAAATATTATTTGGGGTAAAATATTGTAATAGTTGCAATTGATTAAAAAACACACACACACAAAACATGTGAAAAAAATAATTGAAGCCAGTATGGTGGTATGTAAATAGTTTTTAAATTTAAGTGCTCTCTGCTGCTGCTGCTAAGTTGCTTCAGTCATGTCCGACTCTGTGCGACCCCATAGACGGCAGCCCACCAGGCTCCCCCGTCCCTAGGGTTCTCCAGGCAAGAACACTGGAGTGGGTTGCCATTTCCTTCTCCAATGTATGAAAATGAAAAGTGAAAGTGAAGTCACTCAGTCATTTCTGACTCTTAGCAACTCCATGGACTGCAGCCTACCAGGCTCCTCTGTCCATGGGATTTTCCAGGCAAGAGTACTGGAGTGGGATGCCATTGCCTTCTCCATAAGTGCTGTCTATAAGCATGTAATTATATTATTCGTTTCACTTTTCTGTATGTTTGGATTTCTTATAGAAAAGAATTAAATACTGAAATATTTAAAATCCAGAAATGGACACCTAGTTTTAGCTCTGATATGTAAAGAACTTGGAAGCTGTCACTTCTATCCTTATAAGAAATTGTTGAAAATACTGAAAATCAGTGACTTTCATTGGAGCCAAATAAGTTTAAAAGCAAATGACCTCTCAAGTCTAGACAAACAGATTATATTCAATAAGATTTAGATGAAATTTGGTTGCTGGATCTAAAGTCACTGGAGGTTTAAGCTGGTAGCCATAAGTGGTACTTTGAGTATATTTCTGGAGTTTGACTGTAGACTGGCTTTAGGGTGAGAGACTAACTAGGGCTGCAGTCTTGGAGTCAGCATACTTAGGGGACTACCTCTAGGAACCCTACCAGCTCTTCATAAGGAAGACCTGAAAAGATTCCTCCATGGCACTGGCAAGGAGAATGGAGGAGTAATTGTTGAGGAATGATTCTCCTTAACAGAGAACTCTCCTTAACAAAGTCTACACTGGGGGGAAAGGATTTTGGCAGAGCCTTATCCCAGTGGAAGGGAGTCATCCCACTCCAGGCCCTGCAGCTTTCCTGTATATTTGAAGGGAAGGAAGATGGTCAACAAGAGTTAGGGATTCTAGGAAATATAATGAGAATGTTCCAGCTAGGAAAGAGATTAGGAAGCAAAGAGGAAAAACTATATCACTGGAGTTTTAATCAGAGAATTACAGAATCTTCCCCAAGTCAATTTCTTATCAGCACATCATCATGACTATAGTATAACAACTGTAGGAGCTGTAAGGCCCAGACTCTATTTAAGAAGGAGTTCTTGGGAAGCCTAAGGCATAAGGACATTAGAGGAGTTTGAAGCCTCTGGAACAAACATTAAACATAGCCCAGCTCTCAGCCAGGTTAATATAAAACCTCACACTAAAGTCCTCTTCACCTCAGTTCCTGTTACCCAATATATCAGGCCTGGATTTCATCAAAATACTACAAGGCAAAACAAAAGGTAAAATAGCTCTCAGTCTGAAGAGGCAGAACAGTCATCGGATCTAGACTCAGATATGACAGAGATATTACAATTATCATACAGGGAATTTAAAATAAGCATGATTAATATCTTATATGAAATATTGAGATGAGTAATTTAAACAGAGATGTATAGTCAAAAAGGGATCCAAAAAAGTGCTAGAAAGAATAATTAAAAAGAATACTGTAACATAAATAAAGAATATTTTGATAGATTTTTCAGTAGACAAATCACAAAACACATTTGACTGAAAATCACTCTCAATGTACTTGGTTGATACTCATTCATTTCTCACATATAGATCAATTATCATTTCCTCAAAAACACATTTTCTGACCCATTTTTAAAAATGTTTTCATGCCATATTGATTACTTATCTACATTGGTATCATAAATTATGTTTTTAGACACTAGATTTCTCTAGTAGCCATGGTGTATGCAATATGGATCTTTTTTTTTGTTATCAATTTCTACAAGTCAAGACTAACTCAGCATAATGCCAAAGGATGAAGAATTAAGTCAGTGAACTGGATATTCTACTTTCCACAGACCTTGGTAGTTTTATATTATAAAGGCGAAACTTCAGAGATGTGTAACATATTTAACCATTGTGTGGCATCCAGACAGCAATAATTGGAAGATTTCTGTAAAACCATGGTAAGTTATAATTTGAGATGTGGTTTAAAATATTTGAAATTTGATTAGGATGATGTAAATATTGAATGGACATCTAATTATTTTTCCCAAAGAAATCTCCTCTTTGAAGGAGTTCTTTTATCTGCAATAAGAGTTTAAAATTGTGGGCATGATTCCTTGCCCTGGCTTTGACTTCAGTGCACTTCCCGTGACAGTTCTCCAAAAGGTCGCTCATGTTTCTGCCTATCTTATGAGCAGAGCACTGACTATCACTGTCCTGGACTGTATTTTCAAGGATGTTTGTATAGTGAACCTCTTTGGAAGATAGAGATAGCATCTTCCTCCAGAGCAAAATGCACATGTGTTATTAGTTACTTTCCCTGATAAAAGGCTCAGTTTCTCCTTGTAACGTAATCCACTGTGTGTGCAAATGTCACTGGCCCTCTTTGCATTGTCATGTGGGAGTCAGGGTTCAGGAGCTCAGAGAAGTGCTGATAGTCTGGATACTGCTACTGCTCCAAGTAGTAAACTGTCCTTTGTCTCTCACTTGTCTTCTGATAGCCTTTACATTTATGATTGTATAGCCGGCTGACTTGTTAGAGTATAAGGAGAATAAAAATTCAGATCCTTTACAGTTCTTCACATAGTGCCTTCAGGTAGAGAGTGTAGACTGCTTTGTAAGCAAGAGATATTTAATTAAGGCAAGAATGGGTTCTTCTACAACTATAAGTTATGGCTCATGTCAAGAAGGAAATGGCAACCCACTGCAGTATTCTTGCCCGGAAAATCCCATGGAGAGAGGAACCTGGTGGGCTACTGTCTACGGGTCACAAAGAGTCAGACAAGACTAAGCGACTAACACCCACACACACACACACACACACACACACACGCACGTCAATAAAGAAGTGATCCCACAATAACTTAGAACAGTCCTGGTTGAGAATATGAAGCACAGTCTACATGACTTCAGTCAGATAGATAAGAACATCCTCTCCCTTCCTGTAACTCAGGCAAACACTGGGATGTATTTCCAGGATATTGAAAGCTGCTCAGTGGTGTCTGACTCTTTGCGACTCCATGGACTATACAGTCCATGGAATTCTCCAGGCCTGAATACTGGAGTGGGTAGCTTTTCCCTTCTCCAGGGGATCTTTCTGACCCAGAGATCTCATCCAGGTCTCCCGCGTTGTAGGCAGATTCTTTACCAGCTGAACCACAAGGATAACACAAGAGTACTGGAATTCCTGACTCAGGAATCAGGGTCTCTTGCATTGCAGGCAGATTCTTTACCAACTGAGCTATCAGGGAAGACATTTCCAGGATGTCTTATTACTATTTAGTCATTAAGCTAAACATAGATGAATATATTAAATAACTTTAAGTCATGTCTTCAGATTGTAGTTGGTGAAATACATGGACAGAATATGTGAGCACAGAGGCTTGGTAAGGCTTGTGTAGGGGTGGACAAGAAGTTGCTTTGGGCCAACCCAGTATTTCTGCAGAGGCTGCAAAGGAACCTGAAAGTGAAGGAGGGAAAGAATTGAGCGAGTTAATAGTTGACAGCAGGCACATGAAAGAAAAGAACCAAAATTTGACAAATATCCCCTATGGGGCTGACTGTTTGGATGTGAAAATTGATATTTTGAACTTGTTAAGAAAATGATGTTTCCACTTGTAATTCATTTTTCTCCCTAGCTCTATTGATCTGATTTGAGAAGTTACCATGCCGGTAAATTCAACTATGAAATTACATTCAAGGTACCTAAGACTCAAACCTCTGCTTTAAATGTTAACTCTTCTTGTAGCAGATCAGTAAATATTCCTATTCCACAATCGATGTATTACAGGGCTAAATTTAGAATTACATTTTGATACTCACTTTCACATACCCTGTGGTAAGGTCAACCCTGAATAATAATTTCATCTTTGGTGCACAAATCATGTGAGTGTGTTGACTGACTTGTGGTGTGGAAAGATCTAATAAGGAGTCACGTGGAGGAAACAAAAATTAATATTTTATATAGTTTTATTAAATAAGACTTCAAAAATATAATCAACATCTTGAATCTTTGAGAGTGTCTCATCATAGAAATTTTGACTACTATTACCCTATAATAAATATAATTTATTATAATTATAATTATAATATGATTTCATTTATTATATAAATATAATAAACAAATATGATTTAGTCATAAAATAAATATCACAACTGACAGTCATGCTGTTGGCCATGTAAATTTCTAAGCGAAAAGCATTAAAAAATATTTCAAAGCAGAGTTCCTAATGAGATTTTTAGCTATAAAGGAACTAATGACAGGTAAAAAGATATCAGTGTCCTCACTGGAAGTCTTGATATATTTAAAACCAAAATTAAATTGGTTATGAATTTCAGTGATACACTAGTGAAGATTAACAAAGAGCTCAGAAGATACTGAGTAACTGAAGTAGAAACATGGAGTGGTCGATGTAATGATGGTATGAAAAGAGCTACCAACAGAAGGCATCTTTCAGTGTCATAACACAGGGTATGAAATTCTTGGAGCAAATGTGGACTATCAGAGCTTCTATTTGAGTTGAAAAAGTGGAATTGAAGAGATATTAAGAGAAGATAGAAAATGCATTATTCTAGGAGATAGTAATATTATTAATAATTATTGATATTGCTTGTCTTCTGTGTTTAGGACTGTGTGAAGTGTTGACTTTTTATCCTATCATTACCACAGTGCAGCGTTACTAGATATTATTATCCATATTTTGCTAAACAGAAACCAAGACAAGGTAATGTTGAGCTAGTTAGAGGTGTGGCAGAAATTCAGATCACATTCTGATGCTCTTTCTACTGAAATAAGAGAAAACTTATCCCTAGTCTTCAAAATTATCCCCATGTTTTGTGGAGTTTTTGTTACTATATTCCCAGAAGGGCCTGAACAAGCATTGGTAGTCATCTGGTTCTCTATTTGAATAAATTTTCTTTTAAGCACCTGTGAAACTGCATTTTCTAAATTTTGATATACTGTGTTATATTGTCATTTAGTTAAAAAATATTAAAATTTTTTCTTTTGTGATTTTTCTTTGATCCGTGAGTTAGTTGGAAGTCATTTTGCTTTTTCTAATTATTTGAGTTTTTCTTAGAGATGTTACTCTTTTTAATTACTGTACATATTCTGTTTTGGTCAGGTAATATATTCTATATTATTTAATGCTTTTAAATTTATTGAGACTTGTTTTATGACTTAGAATGTGGTTTGTCTTGGACAGTGTTCTATGTACATTCAAAAAAGAATGTACATTCTATGTTGGATGTGGTTTTCCATAAATATCTATTAGGCAGTGTTGGATGATAATATTATTTTCTTATACATTAACAATTTCCAGTAAAGTTAACAGTAAGAAAGAAGTATTAATTTCCTTAACTTCTTAAACTATGATGATGGGTTTGTCTATTTCTTCCATTAGTTGAATCCATTTTTCCTTCACATTCTGTGAAATTTTGTTACAAAGTACCTACATATTGAAAATTGTTAGAACTTTTTGTGAATTCACCATTTGTTATTATGAAATATCAATCATTACTGATAATTCTCCCAGAATTGGAGTCTGTGTTCTCTATTTTCATCTGCATTTTAAACATACCGGTTTTCTCATAATAAATATTTACTTTGTATACTTTTCTTTCAATTCTTTAATTTGCAAACCATCTGTGTCTTTACTTACTTTAGTGTGTACTCTGCTAACTACCTATAATTCTGTCTTGTTTCTTTTTAATTCATTGTGATAATGTCTGAATTTTAATTAGATTTTTCTGAATCCATTTATGTTTACTGTAGTTATTGGTATGGTTGGGCTATCACTAAAAGTTCTGTATCTTATTTAATTTCTTTCTTGTGTTCTTTTTTCCTTGGTATGCCTTACTTTTCTCAATCAAATATGTTTTCATATTCAGTTCTAACTTTTCCCTTCTATCTAAATCTAATCGCCTTTGTGAGTATGTGTGCATGTGTGTGTTTAGAGGAGTTTCTAGAGGTTATAATATGTATCTTTAACTAAATAATGTATTATATATTTAAAATATGCCATTTGTTGTATTGTAACTTAGCAATGGTATGCTTTCATTTAAACCCTTCCCATCCTATATGATATATATTTTATTTTATGAATACATATATATACTTTATATCCCTCTACTTTGCAGACTTCTTACAGTCTAAAATCTCAGATCTTTCAATGAAACTGGTGAAAATAATGAAAGTTCTTTTTGTTTAACAAACTATCATTTTAGATGCTCTTAAGTTCTTGTACGTACATGTTTATAAGTGGTTTCATTCTCTTCAAACTGAAGAGTGGTAGCAAATTCTCTCAGCCTTTGCTTATCTGAAATTTCCTTTTTTCAATTTTCACTTTTGGAGAATATTTTTGCAGGATAGAATATATTAAATTGACTGTTTTCCTTCTTTTTTAGAGATGTTTCATTGCCTTTTGGTTTCTGGTGCTTCTGGTGAAAAGTTAGCATTTCTTCTTATGTTTATCCTCCTGGGTTTGTTGTCTTTTCCCCTCTGACTGGTATTAGAATTTTCTTATATATTACATTTGTACCTTTGGTATTTGGTTGTTGTATGTGCCTAAGTATGATGGTCTGTCTTTTTATCTTGCTTAAGATCTCCTGGAGTTCTGCATTTATATTGTTTATCAAGCATAGAAAATAGTTCAAGCAAAATGAGAAAAATGATTGATATTCATAGTCTATTTAAGAGGGAAAAAATCTACTATCTGCTACAAAGTATGTTTATAATGCTCTATTTGTGGTGATACTTGAGAAAAGAGAAAGAGATGAGCCAATTTAAGTTTTGCTTAAGAAGTGAAAGTGAAAGTCGTTCAGTTGTGTCCAACTCTTTGCAACCCCATGGACTATCAAGTCCATGGAATTCTCCAGGCCAGAATACTGGAGTGGGTACCCTTTCCCTTCTCCAGGGAATCTTCCCAACCCAGGGATCAAACCCAGGTCTCCTGCATTGCAGGCAGATTCTTTGCCAGCTCAGCTACAAGGGAAGCATTTCAAATTTATCATGGTAAAAAGTCACAATATGTGCCATTGCAATAAAATATTAAATAAACTCTTGAATAGTTCAGAATACATGAAAAGAAAAATGAATATGAAAGATAAGTAATTATAAAATCTTACATACATAATCATAAAAATCATATCAATATAGAACCTCAAGTAATAAACTATAAAAAAAAAGTTCCTAAAAACTGAAAGGCTTCATTTTAAAGTATATGATATTATAAAATTTATTTAATTAACAGATGACATTAATGGCTCAGAGAGACCATAATCAATCATCTTCACAGATTTCCAAAACATGATAGCAATGCACAGGCAGAAGACAGACTGGTTTTTTAGTCTTGGGAGTTCTAAGTACATCACTGTAAATGCTATTTTTAAAAGAGCATAGTTTAGGCCTTGAGTCGGAGTTCATATAGAACACGCTTTCTGAAAGAATCAGATGATCAGTCTATATTCAGATTTTGCTATAGATAAAAGGATAGATTTCTCTGATTTTTATAATAATTGGAATCATGATGAAAAATAGGAATTACATGCTATACTTAAATCTTGTTTAAAATTTTTAAAGCAAAGTGCTTGTTGAAATACATTCTTTAGAAAGATGTGATAGCCTGGTTTAAAAATGCTTTATTTAGGTAGTGTCTTAAAATTAGTTTGAGCTTATTATATGAAGAAAATCTCCAGCTTCTTCATGAGGTGTCTAATGAAAGAAGAGAAATTAAAGCACCAGATATCCCAAAGTGGAATGCTGTTACTACTAATACTTTAAAACATATCATATGCTTCAGGCAAATAAATTTAATTAAAGAAACTGAGTGCCTTCATAGCTGCAGTTACATTATTCAAGCATTTGCAGTGATTCTTTGAATCTAAGGATATAAATGAAGAATGACAGCCCAGCAACCAAGGGAGGAAAGAACAAAGATTTAGTATTACGATGCCAAAATAATTTATCTAAACAAATGAACAAAGTGAAATGGCCAGTAAATTCAATAAATAAACCAGTTGTTTTGTTTTACTGGCATTTTTAATTATTAAAAATTATGAATTTGGTAATTTCAGGGAAGGGGGGACAGTCACTCATTTCTATTTTAAATAAAAGGACTTATTTTTTGTAACATAGCTAAAGATTCTACTAGTCCCTTAATCAGATGTTTCCAAAAATAGTTTCTTTGTCCCTTTACCTTAAGAATACTTTTTAAAAACTCAGTTTATTCCCATGAAATGAAAAAAGCAAGTGATAGAGTCTAAAATCTTTCTTGATTTAGTTTCATATCCTTTCTATTATTTTTAGAATTCTAGTCCTTGCAGAGAACAACTGCTAATAATTTGTCCTCAATAAAATGAAAATTCAATATTCAAGTGCCTATAATACATGCATAAAAGCTTTAGCCAAGGTGGGTGTTATATGAAAATAAACATATTTTAAAACTAGCAGAAAAGTTAGATTCTGTAATCCAAAGATACTTTTACATGAGGAGAACAAGGAAGTGAGTTTCCTGACTTCTGAACAGTGGTTCACCCTACCATATTAGAATGTATTAATATTTGGCCATATCTTATGGAACATACAAAATTTCTGATGAAATAATAATATTCTTTATTAACTAGCATTCTTTCCACAAGGCTCCATTTATTTCCTCCAGTTTAGAGCATCCGTGGCTAAGAGTGAGCTATTTTTATATCTATCTAGTTGGCCAACTTTTTCTACAAAGGGCTAGATAATAAATATTTTAGAATTTGGGGACCAGATGGCCCATCATAACTATTCAACTCTGGAAAAGCAGCCATAGACAATACATAAATGAATGCTCATGGCTGTGTTCCAATAAAATTTTATTTATAAAAACAGGCGATATGAGATAGATCTGGCTCACAGTCTGTATTTTGATGACCCAGGTTTAGAACAATGACAACTTATGTATTTCGTACAATCTGTACTCTGTATATTTTTATCCTATCATTTGCTAAGCTGTATGGTAAATGTTTGCCCTCTCCCCCATCCACACACAGGATGAAGTTCTTAAGGGTAGGAGTCCTGCTTCATTTATTTTTATGTGGTCAAAAATATTGGCAGAATGAATTTTATGTCAAAATAACAGTTCTCACAACCAAATAGAAGCAACAGAGTGAATAAGAGCATTTCCAAAAGCATGTTCAGTCAGTTCATCTGGCTTCAAGAAATGCTTACAAAAAATGAGTTTATTATCAAGTAAGTTTATAGAATGTGGCATGATATAAACCTCATGGATAGTTATAAAATGTATTTTCATAGTAAAAGGTATGATAAATACCCGCTGTGAAGAAGTCAGTTGTTTCCAAAACTTACTTGAAAAAAATTAATTCATTGTTATCACCTTGAATAGCACATTTCTTCTTTTTCCACTTTATATATCCATTCACCATTTTTTATAACCGCAAGTGCTAGGGACTATGCTATGCACGAGGTATACCAGCTTAAAACTTATTAAAGATATCCTTTATTCAATAAACATTTTGAAAAGAATATGAAATGTCTCTTTTAAATAGAATTTATTTTTAGAGTATTTCTTTTTTTTTTTTTTTGGTTCACAGCAAGAAATGGAACAGAAGGTACTGGGAGTTGCCTTACATCTCTTGTCCTTACATGCACAACCTCCCCTACTAACATACCTCATCAGGGTCATACATTTGTTATAATCAATGAACTTACACTGACACATCATTGTCACGCAAAGTCCATAGTGTACTGTAGGGTTCACTGTTGTTGTTTGCATTCTGTTTTGACAGATGTGTAATGAAAGGTACTCACCATTATAGTATCATAAAGTACTTTCACTGCCCTAAGAATTCTTTGTATTCTGTTTATTCATCCCATACTTTTCACTTAAGCCCTGGAAGCCACTGGTCTTTTTTACTGTCTTCATAATTTTGCCTAGAATGTCATATAATATGTAGCCTTTTAAGATTGGCTTCTTTTACTTAGTAATATGCATTTAAGTTTTTACCCCATGTATTTACATGGCTTAATAGCTCATTGCATTTGAGCACTGAATAATATTCCTTACCCATGTGTACAGCAGTTTGTTTATCCATTCACCTGCTGGAGGGAAGCTTAGTTGCTTCCAAGTTTTGGTAGTTATGAGCAGTGTCTGTGAACATCCCTGTGCAGGTTTTTGTGCCAACTTTTCAACTATTTTGGGTAAATATCAAGGAGTACATTTGCTGAACTGGATAATAAGAATCAGTTTAGTTTTGTAATAAACTACTACACTGTCTTTTGAAATGGCTGTACCATTTTCACTTCCACCAGCAATGAATGAGAGTTCCTATTGTTCCACATGCAAGTCAGTATTTGGTGTTGTCTTATAATGTCTTTTAGAGTCTTATTTCTTGAAAGAGTTAAAGAAGTCAGAAAATCTATTTTTTTCATTTGTAGTGTGTTTAAGTATCAGTAACATAATCATGCTGCTAAGTTGCTGCTAAGTCGCTTCAGTCGTGTCTGACTCGGTGTGACCCCATAGACAGCAGCCCACCAGGCTCCACCATCCCTGGGATTCTCCAGGCAAGAACACTGGAGTGGGTTGCCATTTCCTTCTCCAATGCATGAAAGTGAAAAGTGAAAGTGAAGTCGCTCAGTCGTGTCTGACTCTTAGTGACCCCATGGACTGCAGCCCACCAGGCTCCTCCGTCCATGGGATTTTCCAGGCAAAAGTACTGGTGTGGGGTGCCATTGCCTTCTCCAAACATAATCATAGATGATTGCAAAATATTGTTTCTAGGTACTAAAGCAAAATCTTTGAATGGATTTGTATTTTATGATCCACCACTTCATTTAATTGAAGATGACCACAGTCTAAGATGCTGGAATTTGGAGCTGACACCTTGCTAATTACATGTCTTTTCTTCCCATTAGATGACAGGTGTTTTGTTATATGTATGTACTTATTTCCCAAACCATCTTCCCAGGTGACTCAGTGGTAAAGAGTCTACCTGCCAAGCAGGAGACGTGGATTCAATCCCTGGGTTGGGAAGATCCCCTGGAGAAGGAAATGGCAACTCACTCCAGTATTCTAGCCTGGGAAATCCCATGGACAGAGAAGTCTGGTGGGCTATAGTCCATGGGGTGGCAAAAGAGTCAGACATGACTTAGAGACTAAACAACAGATTTCCAGAACATACTTGGCCAAGTGGAAAAATAAGCCTGCCATTACAGAAATAGAAAAATGGGCAAAAAATCTGGTGATAAAAAGATCAACAAGGGGGCAGGACTCTCACAGTGTCAAAGTAAAAGGAAAAGTAAATTAGTTCTTTTAACTATTCACCTTGGCTGCATATAAATACTTTGGGGGTTGAAGATGAAGCAGATTTGACTGAGTCAAGACACTGTGATTGCAGTATCAGTGCTTCGACTAGTAACCAAATTCTCTATCCAGAACATTTTATTTACATGTTCAGTTCAGTTCAGTTGCTTAGTCATGTCTGACTCTTTGCAACCCCATGAACCGCAGCACGCCAGGCCTCCCTGTCCATCACCAACTCCTGGAGTCCACCCAAACCCACGTCCATTGAGTCGATGATGCCATCCAACCATCTCATCCTCTGTTGTCCCCTTCTCCTCCTGCCCTCAATCTTTCCCAGCATCAGAGTCTTTTCCAATGAGTCAGCCCTTCGCATCAGGTGGCCAAAGTATTGGAGTTTCAGCTTCAACATCAGTCCTTCCAGTGAACACCCAGGACTGATCTCCTTTAGAATGGACTGGTTGGATGTCCTTGCAGTCCAAGGGACCCTCAAGAGTCTTCTCCAACACCACAGTTCAAAAGCATCAATTCTTCTGTGCTCAGCCTTCTTCACAGTCCAACTCTCACATCCATACATGACCACAGGAAAAACCATAGCCTTGACTAGACGAACCTTTGTTGGCAAAGTAATGTCTCTGCTTTTGAATATGCTATCTAGGTTGGTCATAACTTTCCTTCCAAGGAGTAAGTGTCTTTTAATTTCATGGCTGCAGTCACCATCTGCAGTGATTTTGGAGCCCAGAAAAATAAAGTCTGACACTGTTTCCCCATCTATTTCCCATGAAGTGATGGGACTGGATGCCATGATCTTTGTTTTCTGAATGTTGAGCTTTAAGCCAACTTTTTCACTCTCCACTTTCACCTTCATCAAGAGGCTTTTTAGTTCCTCTTCACTTTCTGCCATAAGGGTGGTGTCATCTGCATATCTGAGGTTATTGATATTTCTCCCAGCAATCTAGATTCCAGCTTGTGCTTCTTCCACCCCAGCATTTCTCATGATGTACTCTGCATAGAAGTTAAATAAGCAGGGTGACAATACTCTTGATGTACTCCTTTTCCTATTTGGAATCAGTCTGTTGTTCCATGTCCAGTTCTAACTGTTGCTTCCTGACCTGCATACAAGTTTCTCAAGAGGCAGGTCAGGTGATCTGGTATGCCCACCTCTTTCAGAATTTTCCACAGTTTATTTTAATCCATACAGTCAAAGGCTTTGGCACAGTCAATAGAGCAGAAATAGATGTTTTTCTGGAACTCTCTTGCTTTTTCAATGATCCATTGGATGTTGGCAATTTGATCTCTGGTTCCTCTGCCTTTTCTAAAACCAGCTGAAGCCTGGCTTGGAGAATTTAAAGCATTACTTTACTAACATTTACCTACATGTTACAGTTCCTTAATTTCATTTTCAGTCTTGTGAGTAGGTATCAGGAAAAATAATTACTACTTACAAAGATCACCCCTGGAGAAGGGAATGGCAACTCACTCCAGTATTCTTGCCTATAAAATTCCATGGACAGAGGAGCCTGCTGGGCTACTGTCCATGGGGTCACAGAGTCAGACACGACGGAGCAACTAACAGGTATAGAACCCACTTTCAATATTATATTAAAAAGCTATCAACATGTGAAATGAATATATCCATCACTTAATATTCCTGGATTTAAGTATATCAGACATTGTCTTTCTGCCCTTTGCCTTAACATGACCCAGAGCAGGCATTAGAAATACTTTCCAACTTGCTACACTGGTCCTAAAAGTGGAAAATTCTGGGTACTGTTTTCTGAACTGTGTTCAGAAGACCTTATCATTTACTAATGATTTTTGTTTATTTTCCTAGGTGTTTCATCTTGGTAAACTAGGGTTGGAGGAAGAGAGTACAGCATCATTAAGAGCCAGCATTAAGAAGTGCTGTCACCTCTTAATAAACAAGGCAGTCAGCAAGAGCACGGGGTACCTTTTAGGTTCTTGCTCTTGGTTTCTCCAGCAATTTCCATGTTGCTTTGGTTGTGGGAGACTAACTTATAATAATGGTTTCTGGATTCAGGCTGAAGGAGGTTTATAGTTGGGGAGTGTGGGAGAATGTGTAGGAGATGTAATTCTTGATCTAAAGGGTAAAAAGAAGAACACATCTTCATGTTGCATTAATCATTTTTCATTGGACTACTTAGGAATTATGGTTACTGCTGAGTTGTAGACCAGGACCTGGGAAGCCTAAATAGTGTTTTCTAGAAATTGCTCCAAAGAGCAAAGATGGAATGAAAGAATCAGGGTGTAGGACTAAGAGGCCATAATAATGAGACTTAGGGTATTAATCAAATCAATCCATGTAGAGAAGCTTTTACAGATGGGGAATGTTGGGAAATGATGGTAGAAATAAAGTATGAACTATGAAAGATATTGAGAGTTGTACAAGTTTGAATTCAATAAGAGAAACATCATGATTATAAGAATAAAGTAACATAGAAAATATTAGGTAAATGTCAGAAAAGAGAGGTCGTTTTTCATGGTGATTATTATTAATACTTCAAATCACAAATTGGTCCTTGAAATTCATTTATGACAGACATATACTTATTTAATTTTTAATGTTTCTTTTCAATTTAATGGTTAATTTTCTTATTTGAATATGACTTATGTTTCTTATTAAGTGGTGTGAAAAATGGTAACGTAATGAAGACTTCTCAGAGATAAGAATGACTAGATAGAAAATACCTTTAAAATTAGATATTGAGAATTTTTAATTAAGAGGAATACATTTCACAGTTCAAAGTGGAATAAAAACCATTTGAGAGAGGAAAATTAAAGATGAGAATTTGAAAGATTCTGCATTTTTGCATATCTCATACTAAGAAGTTGTTAAATGTCTTAGAAATAAATAAACAAACACTAATATTACACTTTTAAGGTGTGATGAGGCAAGTAAGAATTAGGAGGTATCAGCAGTACTGGTGCTGAAGGTGGTGATCAGTATGTGAGGAGAGAAATAATACATTATTCATTATTGGCCTAGTTAGGAGCTATGTTGCCTGACTATGTTCAAGGGAGTATCCAACGTACAGTTACTGAGAAAAAGGAAAATGGAAGAGTTTGCTAGCTCACTTGTGAAAGCGGTTTATTCCATATTTTCTACAACCTCACCAAGGTTCTTCTGACAATCTTACTGATCAACTTTTGATTAAATCTGGAGTCCACTGATAGATTGGCAAAGGAAAAAAAAATGTTGTAACATTTATTTGCCCTGATAAATCATTCACCAGAAGCATTAAAATTCAGCATCACCAGCTGACTTGAAGTCACTTAGTGATTCTGAGTTTCCAGCAGCATTGAATTCCCCAGTTATGTATTTCTTACTTCTGAGGGGCCTATGCAAAAAATTTAAAAATCTATTTTATACATATGAGGTTATTGGGGGAATTGTTTCTTTACCTAATGAGTTATGACTTCTTTGGTGGCTCAGACAGTTAAGAATCGGCCTGCCATGTGGAAGACCTGTATTTGATCCCTGGATTGAGAAGATCCCCTGGAGAAGGGAATGGCAACCCACTACAGTATTCTTGCCTGGAAAATCTATGGACAGGGGAGCCTGGTGGGCTACAGTCCATGAGATCGCAAAGAGTTGGACATGACTGAGCGACTAACACTATAAAGAGTTACAGACATGTGTATGGATTGCACAAAACACTGGGTTTCTTGAAGTTTCTCTTGCAAAGTCTACAGAATCTCATTTGGATCATGAGATTTTTAAAAAGTAATCTTAAGAGGAGTTTGGATCCCTGGGCTGCAGCCCTGCTCTTCGTTCTGAGCGTGGGAAGGGCTTTGGCACTACCCGAGATATGCACCCAGTGTCGAGGGAGTGTGCAAAATTTGTCAGAAGTGGCTCTTTATTATAAGCGGACACCAGAACTAATGCTGCGAACCCGCTGCTGCCTGAATGGGGAAGGCACTATCCTGGGGCTGGATCTCCAGAACTGCTCTCTGAAGGACCCTAGTCCAAACTTTCCTCAAGCACATACTTTAAAAAAATAATAATAATAATCTGAAGAAAACTATTCTCTCTCTAGGATTCTGATACTCTTGCAATCCCATGAACTGTAACCTGCCAGGCTCCTCCATCCATGGGATTCTCCAGGCCAAAATACTGGAGTGGGTTGCCATTTCCTTCTCTAGGAGATCTTCCTGCCCCAGGAATTGAACCCAGGTCTCCCGCATTGTAGGCTGATGCTTTACCGACTGAGCTACGAGGAAGCTCCCTCTCTAGGCATATGTGTTCATATACTGATTTGAAAATTCATACAATTTCCTGAGGTATGACAGACTCACTGAATCATTCATGGAACTTAATTTAATAAACAGCCTATACAGGGTGGGTCAGAGTGAGTCTTGTGAGCCCTCTGGAGGCTGGCACACAGGATGACTATAGTAATTGCTGCTGGTTCTTTGTTCCAGATTCCTTATCTATAGTTTATCTCTCTGTGCCCTTTCATATCCAAGCTGCCGCTTACAATTGCTCTTTCTTGGGGGAATGTCCTCTGCCACTGGAGCCACCTCACCTACTCCTACAGAAAGCTGGAAGCACCTGGGGACACCCTTTGCCAATGACTAGGGCACAAGATAATGAAAACTCAGCATCCACCCCTCAGGATGGAATTAACTCTGAGATGTATTTATACTCCACACATCCCTTGAGGGACCAAGCTAAAGCCTTGTTCAGTAGGACTGTGCATGAATGCAGATTCTCCTTGGTGTCTTCCCCTTTCCTGTTCTGCCTTTCTCATTCCCTTACCACTGTCCCCTGGGAGCTTTTCATTATTGAATCACTTAGCATACAAAGCATTCTCTCAGGAACTGCTTTTCTCCCATAGCTAACCATATTATTTAATTATCCAGAGCAGGAAACACAACGAAGAGCAAATGGGAACGCTGTTATTAGTTATGCTGAGAAAGGGGTATAAACAGCAATGGTCCAGGACAAATTGGGACACATGTTCATCCTAGGGCTACATGGCACTTTCAGAGCTAGCTCTAGAGAAACTCTTTCATTGAAAGCCTGTGTAGGGTAGGGCACATCGCTGTTTTGCACTGATTGAACCCTGCTTGCCATTTTTCTGTTTCTAATGTAACACCAGTTTAAGTCTCTATGAGCTCATGGTTAATATTCTTTTCAAGGCTGCTCTATTCCTACCCCCAAACCCAAGATATCTTTCTTCTCCTTTTGGAGAAGGAAATGGCAGCCCTCTCCAGTATTTTTGCCTGGAGAATTCCATGGACAGAGGAGCCTGGCAGGCTACAGTCTGGGGGGTTGCAAGAGTTGGGTACGACTGAGTGATTAAGCACACACACACATTCTACCTTTATCTCTCATGCCGAATTATAGCTTCAAGTCTCTCTTTCCTTTGAAAATATCCTCACTTCAGTCTGTCCTGGAACTTAGCAACAATCCCAAATGCCTCCTCACATAATCTTGTAGAGAGCTCAAAAAGCACAGATGCAGATTGAGTTCTAACAGTAGCCCAGAATGTCCCGTATTTCCCAAAGGAATGTAGGGAACTTAACCTTTGTAAATGGTCATTAGTTACATGTGATTTTGTTGTTCTGCCTTAGTTTTGGGTAAACTTTTAATTTGCAGACTAAATTTAAGGCACACATAATTATGAGGTTCAATCCATATTCTGATGTTTGGAAATTTCAAAAAGTTATTTGCAGAATTTATTTTGAGCTATTAAAGCCCTATCCTAGTAGCTAATGTACACTCTCTTTATTTTCTGTTAAATTATAGAATTGTAATTTATGAGTTTTCTATATGATTAATGAAACAAAATCCTTCCATTGCAAATAATGCTATATTGGAATCAATCCTACTTTTTAGATTAAAAAAATGTCTCAAAATGTTTACCTTTTACAAATTCTGTTATGGTATACTTGACACATATTACAAAACAATAGTATTTTAGCTATAGGTCTGCATCTGTGTGCATTCTGAGTTGCTTTCAGTCATTTCCAACTCTTTGAGACCCCATGGGCTGTAGCCCACCATTCTTCTCTGTCCATGGGATTCTCCAGGCAAGCATATTAGAGTAGGTTGCCATGCCCTCCTCCAGAGGCTCTTCGCAACCCAGTGGTCTCTTAAGTCTTCTGCATTGGCAGGCAGATTCTTTACCACTAGTGCTACCTTGCTATGGGTCTAAATGAATCTAATTCAGTTTTAGAATCATCCAAGTGATAGCAATATGACAGAATATAATGGAATTGGTTGTAAGTATGATGATATCTTGGAGAAGGTGATGGCACCCCACTCCAGTACTCTTGCCTGGAAAACCCCATGGATGGAGGAGCCTGGTAAGCTGCAGTCCATGGGGTCGCGAAGAGTTGGACAGGACTGAGCGATTTCACTTTCACTTTTCACTTTCATGCATTGGAGAAGGAAATGGCAAGCCACTCCAGTGTTCTTGCCTGGAGAATCCCAGGGACGGGGGAGCCTGGTGGGCTGCCATCTATGGGGTCCGCACAGAGTTGGACATGACTGAAGTGACTTAGCAGCAGCAGCAGCATGATCATATCTAAGCCCAATCAGTAAGTCATTTCTAGTAGTAAAAATTGATTGAAATTTAGACTGCTGTCACTACAAAGTAAATATTACCCACTTAGCAAATCGAAGTTAGCTTTCAGTGAGTCAACATCGTAATATACTTTTAAAGTAGACATAATGCAGTTCTAAAATTCTAAAGTCTTAATTTGTTTCCTTTAAGAAATATTAAATATTTTTGATGATGTGTTGTTGAAGATGCTGTTAGATTTCCAAGAAGCACTGAATGAGGTGCTAATCCATAGATTAGACTCTCATAATCAGGCACAGAGATTTATTCTGTCCTTTCCCATCCCAAATTAACTAAAATTTTTAATTTTACACGTAACAAAAATGTTTGTACTTAATCTTGTCAGTGGATTGTCAGTCTTTTTAAAACAAAGACACAAATAAACTCAAGAAATAGAAAATATAAAATAAAATAAAATTAAGTGTGCAAAAACATTAACTTTTTTGTCTAAGTCAATTAGGCATGGAATTTTGGCAGTTCTTAGAACTTCAATGTAATGTTATAATTTGGCATAATAAACCAATTAACTGTAATGTAAAAATAAATACTATTATAAAATGTATATTTTGCTACCAGAAGACTTTAAGCATATTAATTGTTCTTTTAAAAATTCTCTTAAGACTTAACAGTATTTACACAAAGTTAACTCTTTACAAATATTATTCCTAAAGCAGTTAAAAGTCAGACAAGTATTTTATTTTATTTGATGGTTATATCAGAGCAAAGGCCTGACAGAAAATAGGACATTCAATTCTTTAAGAAATTACTAGTATGTTGAGTTAATGTTTTGTAGACATTGTTATTGTCATTATCCCAAGCGTGGGTCACAATTTTCATCTGTTCCAATACAGTGACAAACATTCTTTGTAATTATATGTGGCCAATGTATGTCCATCTAGTCAAGGCTATGGTTTTTCCAGTGGTCATGTATGGATGTGAGAGTTGGACTGTGAAGAAGGCTGAGCGCCAAAGAATTGATGCTTTTGAACTGTGGTGTTGGAGAAGACTCTTGAGAGTCCCTTGGACTTCAAGGAGATCCGACCAGTCCATTCTAAAGGAGATCAACCCTGGGTGTTCTTTGGAAGGACTGATGCTAAAGCTGAAACTTCAGTACTTTGGCCACCTCATGCAAAGAGTTGACTCATTGGAAAAGACTCTGATGCTGGGAGGGATTGGGGGCAGGAGGAGAAGGGGATGACAGAGGATGAGATGGCTGGATGGCATCACTGATTCGATGGACGTGAGTTTGAGTGAACTCCAGGAGTTGGTGATGGACAGGGAGGCCTGGCGTGCTGCGATTCATGGGTTCGCAAAGAGTTGGACACGATTGAGCGACTGAACTGAATGTATGTACTCATGACTAAAATACTCTTCTACACACCAACTGAAAGAGATTCATCCTTTTAAGAATCCTGATTTCATGTTACAGGATCAACATTAGAGAAGGAAGATAAGCGAAAGTAAACATATTGTCATGTGTTTTTCCTATTAGTCATTATTCAATATTGAAATCATTAGTGAATAAACATGGAAGAAAAAACAGGATCATCTGTTTGTAACCAATTCACATTTTTCACATTTAAGAGTGACATGTGAAGAGTATGGCATAATTATTGAGGTAATTATATGGTTTTCTGGTTTTTAAGTTTGAAAGTTTTTCATTGCCTTATACATGAGGGATTGGTTCTTCTTTTAGACCAGACTTGTCAGTCATTTTGTGAAAATTTGGGCTCTGATCATTTCACAAAGTCTCATTCTGCAAATTCTCTCCTGCCTTCTTCTTTCTTTCTGTTATCTATCAGCTATGAAAAGTGATGATTTTTTTAAGAACCAAACCTTAAAAGCAGAAGAGAAGCCATGCGTTTTAGTAATTGTATTAATACTTTTTTTGATATTCACTTAGCTGGCTCCATCCTGTGTTCATTTGCCCTTCTCTCACTTCTATTGTACTTACTAGACTGGGTGGGAGGCCATGTCTAATTTTTTGAGTTATCTAAGTTACGTTTCTATAATTTTCTATAGCTCAAAATTTAATAATTTAATATATTATGTAGAAATTGAAATCTCAACTGCATCATTGATAAACATCAGTCTAATTTGTATAGCTCATTTGAACATTAGTGTTGGCAATATACACTGAACAGAGTGACCGTCAAGAATATTAGATCTGAGGCCTAAATGATGAAAAAAATCTTGATTTTCTTATATACGTTTGATGCACATCTCTCCATTTCATGACTCTTTGATTACTTTTAATAAATACCAGGGAACTAACATTGAAACTTCATGCATTTATTTTTAACTTTTTAGAAAACTTAACAATAAAACATCACCCTCCCTTGGATAGCATTTGCCTTTTTGTGGACATAGTATCTGTTGATGAATTCAGTCATTTTATTTATTAAGTGTATTTTAAAGATGGAAAACAAAGTTCTCTATTAATGGTGATGAGAGAGTATGACGCTTTTGTGTGGTTGTGGTTTTTTTGTGTTCAGGAGCTTTTCAGTTGAGTTCAGTCACTCAGTCATGTCCGACTCTTTGCAACCCCATGAATCGCAGCACGCCAGGCCTCCCTGTCCATCACCAACTCCTGGAGTTCACTCAGACTCAAGTCCATCGAGTCAGTGATGCCATCCAGCCATCTCATCCTCTGTCATCCCCTTCTCCTCCTGGCCCCAATCTCTCCCAGCATCAGAGTCTTTTCCAATGAGTCAACTCTTCGCATGAGGTGGCCAAAGTACTGGAGTTTCAGCTTTAGCATCATTCCCTCCAAAGAAATCCCAGGGCTGATCTCCTTCAGAATGGACTGGTTGGATGTCCTTGAAGTACAAGGGACTCTCAAGAGTCTTCTCCAATACCACAGTTCAAAAGCATCAATTCTTCTGCGCTCAGCTTTCTTCACAGTCCAACTCTCAGATTCATACATGACCTCTGGAAAAAACATAGCCTTGACTAGACGGACTTTTGTTGGCAAAGTAATGTCTCTGCTTTTGAATATGCTATCTAGGTTGGTCATAACTTTCCTTCCAAGGAGTAAGCGTTTTTTTATTTCATGGCTGCAGTCACCATCTGCAGTGATTTTGGAGCCCAGAAAAATAAAGTCTGACACTGTTTCCCCATCTATTTCCCATGAAGTGATGGGACCAGATGCCATGATCTTCGTTTTCTGAATGCTGAGCTTTAAGCCAACCTTGTCACTCTCCACTTTCACTTTCATCAAGAGGCTTTTGAGTTCCTCTTCACTTTCTGCCATAAGGGTGGTGTCATCTGCATATCTGAGGTTATTGATATTTCTCCCAGCAATCTTCATTCCAGCTTGTGTTTCTTCCAGTCCAGCGTTTCTCAGGATGTACTCTGCATAGAAGTTAAATAAGCAGGGTTAGAGCCTTGACAATACTTGACAATAGAGCATTGACGTACTCCGTTTCCTCTTTGGAACCAGTCTGTTGTTCCATGTCCAGTTCTAACTGTTGCTTCCTGACCTGCATATAGGTTTCTCAAGAGGCAGATCAGGTGGTCTGGTATTCCCATCTCTTGAAGAATTTTCCACAGTTTATTGTGATCCACACAGTCAAAGGCTTTGGGATAGTCAATAAAGCAGAAATAGATGTTTTTCTGGAATTCTCTTGCTTTTTTGATGATCCAGCAGATGTTGGCAATTTGATCTCTAGTTCCTCTGCCTTTTCTAAAACCAGCTTGAACAGGCTTTTACTCTTATCAAATATTAATTATAGTAACTGAACATATTAATTGGTATCAGACATATCTGCTCTGTTTTAATGCCTAACATTTGAAACAATTTTTAGTAGATTAGGGTAACCATACATTGTGTGTATGTGGGGGAAATAATTTGTTTCAAAAATTGCCAGATGCCTTAATGAAACAGATGGCTTCAATGGGATATTGCTTTTAACAACATGGGGCATAATAGTAGAAAGAAGGTTAGCTAAAACTTACAAGAAATCTAAAATCAGTTTTGCAGTTTGCTTCTCCTTGCTTTGCTTAGAGACAAGGCCTACTGCTCTGAGGGATGTTGTTTTCACTCAGAAAGCAAGTGTATCATAAAATTTTACCACTAAGCAAGCACTTAGAGTTCATTTTATAAAGGAAACTCCCATTCTTTAAAATGGATTAAATGTTTACTTTCTGTGCTCAATATTTTCCAGGACCAAGATAAGTGCTCCCTTTTCTGCAGTTTCTGGCTTATTGTATAAGCTTTGTCATTATTCCATCATGTGCTTATCTTCATGCATCTTATTTGTATTTATATCACCAGTTTTAAATATGCTGCTGCTACTGCTGCTGCTAAGTCGCTTCAGTCATGTCCGACTGTGCGACCCCAGAGACGGCAGCCCACCAGGCTCCCCTGTCCTTGGGATCCTCCAGACAAGCCACTCCAGTGGCTTGCCATTTCCTTCTCCAATGCATGAAAGTGAAAAGTGAAAGTTAAGTCTCTTAGGTTGTCTACTTGAAAGTTATACCGTCGTGTCCAACTCCTAGCGACCCCATGGACTGCAGTCTACCAGGCTCCTCCGTCCATGGGATTTTCCAGGTAAGAGTACTAGAGTGGGGTGCCATTGCCTTCTCCGAGTTTTAAATATAGCAAACGACATAAAGTAATTGCATAACAAATGTCAGATGAATGAAAAAATTAGTGAAGTAATAGTGAAGAAATATTGAAATAATTTGCTAGTGATATTAGTGGCAATACCTTGATATAAGTTGTATGTTTATGAAATTCAGCTTCTACTATCTTCTTTCATGATCTTTGAGATATTATATTTTTTGAGATTCAGTCACCCAAAGATACTTTACACAAATTAGTCTAATTAATTATAGAATATATTATAGCACTTGGACCAAAGTATGTAAATCTCAATCTGGATTTTATAGGAAATTTGTCTGTATAATTTGTCATGAATGAATCCATGAAAAGAATAATTTTAAATTGAATTTTTAATAAAACTTATAATTTACTCATGCTATTAGAATCAGATGGTCAACACCGAAATCAGATTGATTATATTCTTTGCAGCCAAAGATGGAGAAGCTCTATACAGTCAGCAAAAACAAGACCAGGAGCTGACTGTGGCTCAGACCATGAACTCCTTATTGCTAAATTCAGACTTAAATTGAAGAAAGTAGGGAAAACCACTAGACCATTCATGTATGACCTAAATCAAATCCCTTATGATTATACAGTGGAATTGAGAAATAGATTTAAGGGCCTAGATCTGATAGATAGAGTGCCTGATGAACTATGGAATGAGGTTCGTGACATTGTACAGGAGACAGGGATCAAGACCATCCCCATAGAAAAGAAATGCAAAAAAGCAAAATGGCTGTCTGGGGAGGCCTTACAAATATCTGTGAAAAGAAGAGAAGTGAAAAGCAAAGGAGAAAAGGAAAGATATAAACATCTGAATGCAAAGTTCCAAAGAATAGCAAGAAGAGATAAGAAAGCCTTCTTCAGCGATCAATGCAAAGAAATAGAGGAAAACAACAGAATGGGAAAGACTAGGGATCTCTTCAAGAAAATCAGAGATACCAAAGGAACATTTCATGCAAAGATGAGCTTGATAAAGGACAGACATGGTATGGACCTAACAGAAGCAGAAGATATTAAGAAGAGGTGGCAAGAATACACAGAAGAACTGTACAAAAAAGATCTTCAAGAGCAAGATAATCACGATGGTGTGATCACTGACCTAGAGCCAGACATCCTGGAATGTGAAGTCAAGTGGGCCTTAGAAAGCATCACTACGAACAAAGCTAGTGGAGGTGATGGAATTCCAGTTGAACTATTCCAAATCCTGAAAAATGATGCTGTGAAAGTGCTGCACTCAATATGCCAGCAAATTTGGAAAACTCAGCAGTGGCCACAGGACTGGAAAAGGTCAGTTTTCATTCCAGTCCCAAAGAAAGGCAATGCCAAAGAATGCTCAAACTGCCATACAATTGCACTCATCTCACACGCTAGTAAAGTAATGCTCAAAATTCTCCAAGCCAGGCTTCAGCAATATGTGAACCGTGAACTTCCTGATGTTCAAGCTGGTTTTAGAAAAGGTAGAAGAACCAGAGATCAAATTGCCAACATCCGCTGGATCATCAAAAGAGCAAGAGAATTCCAGAAAAACATCTATTTCTGCTTTATTGACTATGCCAAAGCCTTTGACTGTGTGGATCACAATAAACTGTGGAAAATTCTTCAAGAGATGGGAATACCAGACCACCTGATCTGCCTCTTGAGAAATTTGTATGCAGGTCAGGAAGCAACAGTTAGAACTGGACATGGAACAACAGACTGGTTCCAAAGATGAAAAGGGGTTCGTCAAGGCTATATATTGTTACCCTGTTCATTTAACTTCTATGCAGAGTACATCCTGAGAAATGCTGGACTGGAAGAAACACAAGCTGGAATGAAGATTTCTGGGAGAAATATCAATAACCTCAGATATGCAGATGACACCACCCTTATGGCAGAAAGTGAAGAGGAACTCAAAAGCCTCTTGATGAAAGTGAAAGTGGAGAGTAACAAGGTTGGCTTAAAGCTCAACATTCAGAAAACGAAGATCATGGCATCTGGTCCCACAACTTCATGGGAAATAGATGGAGAAACAGTGGAAACAGTGTCAGACTTTATTTTTCTGGGCTCCAAAATCACTACAGATGGTGACTGCAGCCATAAAATTAAAAGACACTTACTCCTTGGAAGGAAAGTTATGACCAACCTAGATAGCATATTCAAAAGCAGAGACATTACTTTGCCAACAAAGGTCCGTCTAGTCAAGGCTATGGTTTTTCCTGTGGTCATGTATGGATGTGAGAGTTGGACTGTGAAGAAGGCTGAGCGCCAAAGAATTGATGCTTTTGAACTGTGGTATTGGAGAAGACTCTTGAGAGTCCCTTGTACTTCAAGGACATCCAACCAATCCATTCTGAAGGAGATCAGCCCTGGGATTTCTTTGGAGGGAATGATGCTAAAGCTGAAACTCCAGTACTTTGGCCACCTCATGCGAAGAGTTGACTCATTGGAAAAGACTCTGATGCTGGGATGGATTGAGGGCAGGAGGAGAAAGGGAAGACAGAGGATGAGATGGCTGGATGGCATCACTGACTCGATGGACTTGAGTCTGAGTGAACTCCAGGAGTTGGTGATGCACAGGGAGGCCTGGCGTGCTGCGATTCATGGGGTCTCAAAGAGTCGGACTTGACTGAGCAACTGATATGATCTGATTAGAATCAAAATGCTGATTAAATATAATTTATTCTTTTAGAAACTGTAATAAAATTTTAGCCTGATATATTGTTTATTTTCTATAACGTCATTTAAAATTTATCTGGTGTTCACAAACTCTAAATAAAAATTGGTACACAGCAAACTTAATTATCTAGTGTTTATATTAAACTTGGTATCGCCTCCAGGAGTTCAGTTCAGTTCAGTTGCTCAGTCGTGTCTGACTCTGAGACCACATGAATAGCAGCACACCAGGCCTCCCTGTCCATCACCAACTCCCAGAGTCCACCCAAACCCATGTTCATTGAGTCGGTGATGCCTTCCAACCATCTCATCCTCCGTCATCCCCTTCTCCTCCTGCCCTCAATCTTTCCCGGAATCAGGGTCTTTTCCAATGAGTCAGCCCTTCACATCAGGTGGCCAAAGTATTGGAGTTTCAGCTTCAACATCAGTCCTTCCAATGAACACCCAGGACTGATCTCCTTTAGAATGGACTGCTTGGATCTCCTTGCAGTCCAAGGGACTCTCAAGAGTCTTCTCCAACACCACAGTTCAAAAGCATCAATTCTTTAACACTCAGCTTTCTTCACAGTCCAACTCTCACACCCACACATGACCACTGGAAAAACCATAGCCTTGACTAGATGGAACTTTGTTGGCAAAGTAATGTCTCTGCTTTTGAATATGCTATCTAGGTTGGTCATAACTTTCCTTCCAAGGAGTAAGCGTCTTTTAATTTCATGGCTGCAGTCACCATCTACAGTGATTTTGGAGCCCCCCAAAAACAAAGCCTGACACTGTTTCCACTGTTTCCCATGAAGTGATGGGACTGGATGCCATGATCTTCGTTTTCTGAATCAACATTCAGAAGTTGGCTTTAAGCCAACTTTTCACTCTCCTGTTTCACTTTCATCAAGAGGCTTTTGAGTTCCTCTTCACTTTCTGCCATAAGGGTGGTGTCATCTACATATCTGAGGTTATTGATATTTCTCCTGGCAATCTTGATTCCAGCTTGTGCTTCTTCCAGCCCAGCGTTTCTCATGATGTACTCTGCATATAAGTTAAATAAGCAGGGTGACAATATACAGCCTTGAAGTACTCCATTTCCTCTTTGGAACCAGTCTGTTGTTCCATGTCCAGTTCTAACTGTTGCTTCCTGACCTGCATATAGGTTTCTCAAGAGGCAGGTCAGGTGGTCTGGTATTCCCATCTCTTGAAGAATTTTCCACAGTCTATTGTGATCCATACAGTCAAAGGCTTTGGCATAGTCAATAAAGCAGAAATAGATGTTTTTCTGGAACTCTCTTGCTCTTTTGATGATCCAGCAGATGTTGGCAATTTGATCTCTGGTTCTTCTGACTTTTCTAAAACCAGCTTGAACATCCAGAAGTTCACGGTTCACGTACCCACTGTTATTTATGGCTAAGCCCAAGTTTGCTGCAGAACCAACCCATCTCAAGTGTCTGTTTAATATTAGAGAGCAGGAAACATACAAGACAATAAATGCTTCAAAATTTTGGGTTTGATTAAAATTCATTATTAGCTAATGCCTAACAATATTCTTATGGGAAAGTTTTCTGTATTTTCTGAGAAAAGTAAAATATTCTTGGTAAACTGTAATATTTCTCTGGCAGCGTCGATCTATGTGTGATTTATTAATACCCATGTTCCATACTTTTTTTGAGATATATTAAAAATATTTTCTGAAAAATACTTAATTTTTCAGCAGTTCTACCTAGGACAAAATTGAATCTATAGATACCTCTTTGTTTTCCAATTTCAGTGTGATTTTTCTCCATGCTAAAAGAAATGCAATGAAATAAATCAGATCTGTAAAATATGCTTTGAAGTTAAAGGGCTTTGTGTCATGAAACCCTCAGGGCAAATAAAATGGTTGATAGCTGCTAATGTCATTTGAAATTAATAGTGTATCAATTTGCAATACTGTTTTTCCTGTTATGGAACCTAATATTTAATTCAACATTTATTGATCCCCTACTATGTGCAAGGCATTGTGCCATGTCATTTGGGGGTCACAAAGTCAAAAGAGAACAAGGAACCTACTTCCAAAGGATCTAAACATTTTGAAGTCACTTAGTCGTGTCCAATTCTTTGCAACCCCAGGCTCTTCCATCCATGGGACTTTATAGGCAAGAATGCCAGAGTGGGTTGCCATTTCCTTCTCCAGGAGATCTTCCCAACCCAGGAATTGAACCCGGGTCTCCCGCTTTGTAAGCAGACGCTTTACCGTCTGAGCCACCAGGGAAGTCCTAAGGACATGTGATAAAATTTGACTGTGACTCAAGGTAAGATGTACAAATGCTTCACTAAAAGTGTAAGTGAAAGACAGTGAGAGGAAAGAGTGATTAAAATATCCAACAGGGGCTTTTCTCTGGGCTTTAAAAGAAAAAAAAAGATTTTTAGGGGTTGAGTAATTAGGAAAGTACATTGTATACTGTAGCCTGATGAAATAGCATGGGAAAAGAAGTGCCCATCTTGGAAACTGAGTAGTCTGAAGGAATTGAAGTATAAAGAATGGAATGTCATGGCTGTGTGTGTAGAGGGAGATACTGTGGAAGTAAGAGTGTGGCGATCCTTGAGTGCCATGCATTTTACCCATATTCTAGAAAATAGAGCCTAAAGCAGAGTTTGCATGCTCATACTTTGTTGAATATTTTGGTTCCAGAAAATTAAGGGCATTGGAAAGGACAAATGAAGGAGACAGGATGGAAATCAAATACAAGATGTTCTGTCACTGAGTTGTTGCAAATTGTTACAAGAAATCACAGATGGTTGTTTTGTCAAGCAGGACATCTCTAGAGAGGCCATATGGAGCCATTGCATCTCACAACAGTCTGTCACAGGGGGAAGGTGAGCAATTTATTTCCTGGCTGCTTCTCATCCCATCTTTCATAGATCAAAATTCAAATTGTGGGTGATGAGAATGCTCTAAAATTGGACAGAGGTGATGGTTGTGCAATTCTGTGATTGGACTAAAAGCCACTGAAGTGTACACATTAAACATGTGCATTTTATGTCATGTGAATTGTATCGCAATAAAGTTAATATTAATAAATTCATGGGCTTCCCTGGTGGCTCAGATGGTAAAGAATCTGCCAGCAATGTGGGAGACCTGGGTTCGATCCCTGGGTTGGGAAGATCCCCTAGAGAATCCTCATAGACCGAGGAGCCTGGTGAGCTACAGTCAGTGGGGTCAAAAGGAGTCAGACACAACTGAGCGACTTTCACTTTTCAAGAATACTAGTACTCTTACTAGTACTCCCACTCCAGTATTCTTGCTTGGAGAATTCCATAAGACAGAGGAGCCTGGTGGGCTACAATCCTCCCCTAGTGGCTCAGATGGTTAATAATCCACCTGCAATACAGGAGACATAAGAGATCTAGGTTTGATCCCTGAGTTGGAAAGATCCCCTGGAGAAGGAAATAGCAACCCACTAAAGTATTCTTGCCTGGAGAATTCCATGGACAGAGGAGCCTGGCAGGCTATACAGTTCATGGGGTCACAAAGAGTCAGACGAGACTGAATGACTAACTCTTCACTCTTTAATAAATTCAACCCATTGGAATCTAGAACATTTGGGGATTCAATTAGGCTTAAACTGGGAGTTAAGAGTTTCTGTGGATTCTACCATGAAAGGTGGTCACAGAGATTAAGTTCAAAGCCAGTTCCTGCATTTTAAGAAAACTGAAACAACTGATGTGTGAGATAATGATGTGAATGTGACTATCATAGTGGCCATGGGTTTGTGATCTTCCATAGGAGCTAATCAGATCAGAAAACAAGTAATTGGACAAGGCCTAGAAGAACAGATAGGACTGAAATATCTGTGAAGCAGCAAAAGCTAACTCCTAAAAAAGGCTTAAAGAGGATTAGCACACCAACCTGAAATTTCTATTGATATTATTGTATCTGATCTTGGGGTCTGAGATTGAAGATAGCCACAGATTCTTCATTCTTCCATTCATGGAGGGGTGGAGTCCAGGTGCACTCTTGTTGAATCTAGGCTGGTCTTAGTGATTCTCTTGACTAATATAATGCAAAAGAATTGACTTTCTGGGACTTTTGAGTCTAGGTAAGGAAAAGATTTGCAGCTTCCATCTTTATCTCTTAGAATACTTGCTCTTGAAACACAGCTGCAAGTGGGGAGAAAGCCCAAGAAGCCCAGTGCAGAGGGCCCTGTGGAGCAGAGCTGAAGCACACAACTTAAAAGGCCTCCTGAGTGCCCAGCCAACAACCAGCAATAACTTACCAGCCCTGTGAGTGGTCTCTCCTATACACAGATCCTCCAATTACTTGCATTCTTTGTATACATTAGCATAATTAATCCCAGGTGAAGTCTGTAGTAATTGTGATCAAAATAGTGAAGAGAAAGGAAGATAAGAATGGAGGAAAATAATAAAGATAATGTATTATGGAGCCACAACTTTAAAAGAAAGCACAACTGGAGGCTAGGTCATGCATGATATATCTGGAGAGGCCATTTGTAATCCTTACATTTTGGAATAGTCCACTTGAGGATGTCAGTCTTAAAATACTTCATCAAGGGAAGTGTTCTTCGCCTGAAAGAGGATTCTACAATGGAATCTGGGGTAATTATTCAATAAATACTTAATAATTTCTCTTTTCATTTGTGAGGTAAGACAAATCAAACACAATATTAACTAAGTTTTTGTTAGATTTATCTGCCAGTTCTTTCTGGCTTTCACTGGTTAAAGTTCTCTTAGGGTGCTCGTGTTTCACGTTTGAATTGTGTCCCATGTATCCTCAGGGCTACTAAGAAAGATTGGAACTTATGAAACTAATTGAGTCACACTTGGGCCTTAGAGCTGCTGTGGTTCCCACTGAAGTGGTTAGTTTAGTCGCTCAGTCGTGTCCGACTCTTTGCGACCCCGTGGACTGCACCACACCAGGCTTCCCTGTTCATCACCAACTTCCAAGCTTGCTCAAACTCATGTCTATTGAGTCAGTGATGCCATCCAACCATCTCATCCTCTGTCATCCCTTTCTCCTCCTGCTTTCAATCTTTCCCAGGAAAGTGGTATTATTATAGGAAGTGGTACTATGTATGTAAAATTATAACCTTGCTCTTGGAGAATTCTCTGAAACTACTGAGGTGATAGGAAATGAGGTAATAGTGTAGCACTTGAGGCTTGAAGACTATATATCCAAAATATTATGTTACTATCACTAGAACATATTCATAATCCATAGAGGAAGACAACTGTAAAAAATAAATTTGGAGATGCTCAGTGGAGTCAAGTAGACCATAGTTCTTGTCTGTGCCCAGTTTTTACTATTTTTAAGGATTATGTTGGCTGTAGATAAGGCATAAACTGGATATATCCTTTGATATTGAGAAAGTTTGTCAACTAGTATTTGATTAATATTGTGGACAATTTGTCCCTTTTATCATGAATTATCTCATTAAATATTTCAGCACGTGTCCACTTGAGGTTATCTTTTGTGACTGTTTAGCCATCCTAGCTTTGATATAACTTGTCTTACAACCCAGTCATTTTCAGTATTTTTTTTCAGAACTGTTGGCCAAATTTGGTGTATTAACTAGTGGAAGTTTTTGACTTCTCCAGGATTTTTCTTTTTGTTTTACAAGAGCTCTTTGAATAGGACTTTAGTCAGCATAAGTGGCTTAGCATAATGGCCTGCGTAACCATTTCCTCTAGATGCATTTTTATGTCATTTATGATAAGTCTCTATAACCACAGTTTCATCAGATAGCATAAAGCACGAAGTGCTTCATATAACTGTTGTCTAGTTTTTGTAGGAATACCTGAGGAAATTAAGACTCTTTTTTGTTTTCATAAAAGAGTTTTCAACTTTGACTTGATTTCAAAGTCATGAAGTATAAAAACCTATCAGCTTTCTATGATTACATTTAGCCTTTATATTAACCAAATTGACATGCCCTACAAAGAGTCATAAGTTTACCTACCTGACTTGATTTCTTTTGGTAAGAAGCAGGGTTATACAATAGATTCTCAGGTAGTTACTCAATAACCACTTTATATTTTCTCTTTTCATTTGTGAGATAAGACAAATCAAGCAAAATATTGAATACGGTTTTTATGAGAATGTCTAAATGATATGTTCTTAAAATGGACAACTCTTGAACTATAGAAACATGGTCATTACATTCTCCATTGGATAAGGATGTTAAAGTTGCTAAATTTAAAATATAAAATATAGATGTATATTTAATATGAGAAAGGAAAATATAAATATTTTGTATTTAATCAGATACCATAGTTAAACATTTAAAAATAATTTCAGTTAGCAATAGACATTGTATGCGTATGATGCCATCAAGTTTGAAGGTAGTTTTAACACGAGAACTGAATAGGTTTTTAAAAATTAAGACTTTACTCTTTTAGAGAAGTTTTAGATCACAGTAAAATTGAAGGAAAGGTACATAGATAGCCCATTACAGTTGTTTTAATTGATTAACCTACACTGACACATCATTATCACCCAAAGTCCATAGGTCACAGGCTTCCCTTGTAGCTCAGTCAGAAAAGAATCTGCCTGAAATGCAGGAGACCCTGCATTTGATTCCTGGGGGTCGGGAAGATCCCTGCAGAAGGAAATGGCAACCCATTCAAGTATTCTTGTCTGGAGAATCCCATAGACAGAAGAGTCCGGCAGGCTACAGTCCACGGGGTTGCAAGACTTGGACACGACTTAGTGACTAAACCACCACCACCATAGGTCACATTATGGTTTACTACTGGTGTTGTACACTATGGGTTTAGACAAACATATAACGGCATATACCCATCATTATGATATTATACAGGGTATTTTCACTACCCTAAAAATATTCTGTGCTCCATATTTCATCCTTCCCTTGACCCTAATTGTCTGGCAAGCACTGATTTATTTATTTATTTAGTGAATTTATATATATCCTTTTTAATTTCTACTTATTTTATACTTTTTGCTGTTTTTTTTTGTGTAAAGAAATAATATTGTTTGTGTATGTGTACTTGATTTGATTTGATTTAGGTCATACCTGAATGGTCTAGTGGTTTTCCCTACTTTCTTCAATTTAAGTCTGAATTTGGCAATAAGGAGTTCATGGTCTGAGCCACAGTCAGCTCCTGGTCTTGTTTTTGCTGACTGTATAGAGCTTCTCCATCTTTGGCTGCAAAGAATATAATCAATCTGATTTCAGTGTTGACCATCTGGTGATGTCCATGTATAGAGTCTTCTCTTGTGTTGTTGGAAGAAGGTGTTTGTTATGACCAGTGCATTTTCTTGGCAAAACTCTATCAGTCTTTGCCCTGCTTCATTCCGTATTCCAAGGCCAAATTTGCCTGTTACTCCAGGTGTTTCTTGACTTCCTACTTTTGTATTCCAGTCCCCTATAATGAAAAGGACATCTTTTTTGGGTGTTAGTTCTAAAAGGTCTTATAGGTCTTCATAGAACTGTTCAACTTCAGCTTCTTCAGCGTTACTGGTTGGGGCATAGACTTGGATTACTGTGATACTGAATGGTTTGCCTTGGAAACGAAGAGAGATCATTCTGTCGTTTTTGAGATGCAGGTCAGGAAGCAACAGTTAGAACTGTACCTGGAACAACAGACTGGTTCCAAATAGGAAAGTACATCAAGGCTGTATATTGTCACCCTGTTTATTTAACTTATATGCAGAGTACATCATGAGAAATGCTGGACTGGAAGAAACACAAGCTGGAATCAAGATTGCCGGGAGAAATATCAATAACCTCAGATATGCAGATTACACTACCCTTATGGCAGAAAGTGAAGAGGAACTCAAAAGCCTCTTGATGAAAGTGAAAGTGGAGAGTGAAAAAGTTGGCTTAAAGCTCAACATTCAGAAAACGAAGATCATGGCATCCAGTCCCATCACTTCATGGGAAAGAGATGGGGAAACAGTGGAAACAGTGTCAGATTTTATTTTTTTGAGCTCCAAAATTACTGCAGATGGTGACTGCAGCTATGAAATTAAAAGACGGTTACTCCTTGGAAGGAAAGTTATGACCAACCTAGATAGCATATTCAAAAGCAGAGACATTACTTTGCCAACAAGGTTCGTCTAGTCAAGGCTATGGTTTTTCCGGTGGTCATGTATGGATGTGAGAGTTGGACTGTGAAGAAGGCTGAGCGCTGAAGAATTGATGCTTTTGAACTGTGGTGTTGGAGAAGACTCTTGAGAGTCCCTTGGACTGCAAGAAGATGCAACCAGTCCATTCTGAAAGAAATCAGTCCTGGGATTTCTTTGGAAGGAATGATGCTAAAGCTGAAACTCAGTACTTTGGCCACCTCATGCAAAGAGTTGACTCATTGGAAAAGACTCTGATTATGGGAGGGATTGGGGACAGGAGGAGAAGGGGATGACAGAGGATGAGATGGCTGGATGGCATCACTGACTCGATGGACATGAGTCTGAGTGAACTCTGGGAGTTGGTGATGGACAGGGAGGCCTGGCGTGCTGTGATTCATGGGGTCGCGAAGAGTCAGACATGACTGAGCGACTGATCTGATCTGATCTGATGTGTACTTGTGTGCTCACATTGATTATTTTTTGCCAACTCTCTTAACTCTCTTATGAATCATATAAAGGGGTTCCTCTTAGGTGTACAGTAAGCCCCCTGCTGCTGCTGCTAAGTTGCTTCAGTCATGTCTAACTCTGTGTGACCCTATGGACAGCAGCCCATCAGGCTCCTCTGTCCACAGGATTCTCTAGGCAAGAATACTGGAGTGGGTTGCCATTTCTTTCTCCAAGTAAGTCTCCTACTTATGAGCCAATTATGTTCTGAGAGCAAATTCGTTAAGTTCAGTTTGTTCATAAGTCCAAGAAATTTAACCTAGGTACCCAACTAACACAATGGTCTATATAATACTATACTTCAATTAAGTGTGTGATGCTTTTCATGCAAATAATACATTAAAAACAAACATAAAAATAAAACATTTTTTAGTCTTATAGTAAAGTACCTTGAAAAATGCAATAGTACAGAAGAATGACTAGCATAAAGGGGCTGGCATCAAGTGAACAGACAAGAAGACTTAGTGACTGGAAGATGGTGAGGAAATGGTAGAGCTGAAGGGTCATCAGCAGTAAGAGATGAAGTTCAGTTCAGTTCAGTTGCTCAGTCGTATCTGACTCTTTGCAACCCCATGACTGCAGCATGCCAGGCCTCCCTGTCAATTGCCAACTCCCGGAGCTTGCTCAAACTCATGTCCCTAGAGTAGGTGATGCCATCCAACCATCTGATCCTCTATCGTCCCCTTCTCCTCCTGCCCTCAATATTTCCTAGCATCAGGGTCTTTTCCAATGAGTTAGTTCTTCCCTTCAGGTGGCCAAAGTATTGGAGTTTTAGCTTCATCATTAGTCCTTCCAATGAATATTCAAGACTGATTTCCTTCAGGATGGACTGGTTGGATCTCCTTGCAGTCCAAGGGACTCTCAAGAGTCTTCTCCCAACACCACAGTTCAAAAGCATCAATTCTTTGGTGCTCAGCTTTCTTTATAGTCCAACTTTCATATCCAAGCATAACTACTGGAAAGATGATAGCTTTGACTAGATGGACATTTGTTGGCAAAGCAATGTTTCTGCTCTTTAATATGCTATCTAGGTTGGTCATAACTTTTTCTTCCAAGGAGCAAGCATCTTTTAATTTCATGGCTGTAGTCACTATCTGCAGTGATTTTGGAGCCCAAAAAAAGAGTCTGTCACTATTTCCATTGCTTCCCCATCTATTTGCCATGAAATGATGGGACCAGATGCCATGATCTTAGTTTTCTGAATGTTGAGTTTTAAGCCAACTTTTTGGCTCTCCTCTTTCAACTTTCATCAAGAGGGTCTTTAGTTCTTCTTCGCTTTCTGCCATAAGGGTGGTGTCATCTGCATATCTGAGGTTATTAATATTTCTCCCAGCAATATTGATTCCAGTGTGTGCTTCATCCAGCCCAGCGTTTCTCATGATGTACTCTGCATATAAATTAAATAAACAGGATGACAATATACAACCTTGATGTACACCTTTTCTGGTTTTGAACCAGTTTGTTGTTCCATGTCCAGTTCTAACTGTTGCTTCCTGACCTGCATACAGATTTCTCAGGAGGCAGGTAAGGTGGTCTGGTATTCCCATCTCTTTCAGTATTTTCCACAGTTTGATGTGGTTCACAGTCAGAGGCTTTGGCATAGTCAATAAAGCAGAAGTAGATGTTTTTCTGGAACTCTCTTGCTTTTTTGATGATTCAACGGATGTTGCCAATTTAATCTCTCGTTCCTCTGCTTTTTCTAAATCCACCTTGAACATCTGGAAGTTCTCAGTTCACGTAGTGTTGAAACCTGGCTGGGAGAATTTTGAGCTTACTTTACTAGCATGTGAGATGAGTGCAATTGTGCCATAGTCTGAGCATTCTTTGGGATTGCCCTTCCATGGAATTGGAATGAAAACTGACCCTTTCCAGTCCTGTGGCCACTGCTGAGTTTCCAAATTTGCTGACATATTGAGTGCAGCGCTTTCACAGCATCATCTTTTAGTGTTTGAAATAGTACAACTGGAATTCTATCACCTTCATTGGCTTTGTTCGTAGTGAGGCTTCCTAAGGTCCACTTGACTTCACATTCCAGGATGTCTGGCTCTAGGTGAGTGATCATACCATCGTGATTATCTGGGTCATTAAGATCTTTTTGGTATAGTTCTTCTGTCTATTCTTACCACCTCTTATTAATATCTTCTGCTTCTGTTGAGTCCATACCATTTCTGTCCTTTATTGTGCCAATCTGTGCATGAAATGGTCCCTTGGTATCTGTAATTTTTCTTGAAGAATTCTCTAGTCTTTCCCATTGTACTGTTTTCCTCTATTTCTTTGCATTGATTGCTGAGGAAGGCTTTTTTACCTCTCCTTGCTATTCTTTGGAACTCTGCATTCAAATGGGTCTATCTTTCCTTTTCTCCTTTGCCTTTCACTTCTCTTCTTTTCTCAGCTATTTGTAAGGCCTCCTCAGACAACCATTTTGCCTTTTTACATTTCTGTTTCTTGGGTATGGTCTTATTCCCTGCCTCCTGTACAATGTCACAAACCTCCGTCCATAGTTCTTCAGGCACTCTGTCTATCAGATCTAATCCCTTAAATCTATTTCTCACTTCAACTGTATATTTGTAAAGAATTTGATTTAGATCCTATCTGAGTGGTTTAGTGGTTTTCCCTACTTTCTTCAATTTAAGTCTGAATTTGGCAATAACCAGTTCATGATCTGAGCAACAGTCAACTCCTAGTCTTGTTTTTGCTGACTGTTTAGAGCTTCTCCATCTTTGGCTGCAAAGAATATAATCAATCTCATTTCAGTATTGACCATCTGGTGATGTCCATATGTA
The DNA here is from genome assembly GCF_032452875.1 of Bos javanicus. Lineage (NCBI taxonomy): Eukaryota > Metazoa > Chordata > Mammalia > Artiodactyla > Bovidae > Bos > Bos javanicus. The sequence goes on along the minus strand of NC_083871.1, from coordinate 59,703,866 downwards.
GAGTCTTCTCTTGTATTGTTAGAAGAAGGTGTTTGCCATGTCCAGTGCATTCTCTTGGCTAAACTCTATTAGCCTTTGCCCTGCTTCATGCTGTGCTCCAAGGCCAAATTTGCCTGTTACTCCAGGTGTTTCTTGAGTTCCTATTTCCTACTTTCAGTCCCCTATAATGAAAAGGATATCTTTTTGAGTGTTAGTTCTAAAAGGTCTTGTAAGTCTTCATAGAACCATTCAACTTCAGCTTCTTCAGCATTACTGGTCAGGCCATGGACTTGGATTACTGTGATATTGAATGGTTTGCCTTGGAAAAGAACAGTGATCATTCTGTCATTTTTGAGATTGCATCTAAGTAATGCATTTTGGACTCTTTCGTTGACTATAATGGCTACTATTTCTTCTATCGGATTCTTGCCCACAGTAGTAGATATCATGGTCATCTGAGTTAAATTCACCCATTCCAGTCCATTTTAGTTCGCTGATTCCTAAAATGTCAATGTTTTCTCCAGCCAATCCCCTGTTTAACCAGTTCCAATTTGACTTGATTCATGGACCTAACATTCCAAGTTCCTATGCAGTATTGCTCTTTACAGCATCAGACTTTACATCCATTACCAGTCACATCCATAACTGGGTGTTGTTTTTGCTTTGTCTCCGTCTTTTCATTCTTTCTGGAGTTATATCTCCACTGATCTCCAGTAGCATATTGGGCACCTATTGACCTGGGGAGTTCATCTTTCAGTGTCCTATCTTTTTGCCTTTTCATACTGTTCATGGGGTTCTCAAGGCAAGAATACTGAAGTGGTTTGCCATTCCCTTCTCCAGTGAACCATGTTTTGTCAGAACTCTCCACCATTACCCGTCTGTCAGAGGGCAGACAGACTGGAAACCACAATCACAGCAAACTAACTAATCTGGTCACATGGCCCACAGCCTTGTTTAACTCAATGAAACTATAAGCCATGCCATGTAGGGCTACCTGAGACAGACAGGTCAGGAGATGAAGGGCAAGCTGCAATTTTACTCACAGCTGACATTAACCTCAGGCGTGAATGCAATTGCACCGGTACTGGTTCTTTGCTGGATTCAATTCTGTCTACCCTCTTAAAAAAACAATCCAGTGATATCTGGGTAGTATCTCTTTCTTCTCTCATTATAAATGACAAGGTAGCACTGGTCTGCATTCTTAAAGGCTGCTGCAACCTTCATGTACCATTCTACGTTTGTGGCCTATGTCTCAAGAACTAAGATTGCCTCCTCAAATGAAGACAGTCCCCTTGCCATTTCATGCATCAAGAATCTCTTCAGTCACTTTTTCCTCTTGTTGCTCCACTTTCTCAATTATTTTCACTTTTGTTTTTATTGTTATTGCTGGTTTGTGCTTCTTAGCAGTACCAGCTACATCATCACTGCTTTTATGCTTGCTTCTGGACATCCTGGACTTGAAATAAAGATACTATCCTACTGTACTCTATAGAATACTGTACAAAAAAATACTCTATACAGTAAGTACACAAAAGCACAACCACTTGTAAGGATGCATGCATGACAGTGTATGCCAGACATGTGAACTAACTTATGTGATTGGACATGAGAACACACATTCACCTCCTTGAAATTTTGCAACTTAAAGATTCATTTGTAGGGGACTTACTGTATAATATATGGGGCTTTCTCCGTGGCTCAGTAGTAAAGAATCCACCTGCAGTACAGAAGATGCAGGTTCAATCCCTGGGTCAGGAAGATCCCCTGGAGGAGTGCATGGCAACCCATTCCAGTATTCTTGCTTGGAGAATCCCATGGACAGAGGAGCCTGGAGGGCTATGGTCCATTGGGTTGCCAAGAGTTGGGCATGACTGCAGTGACTGAGCATGCATGCCCCTACTCTAATATATATCAGTATTTCTGAGATCTTCATCTGTCCCTCTGAATCCTATAAACTTGATTTTTTTGAAAGCTATTATCTATAGAATCTGTTAAACTTCACTGAAGAGATTGGTATCCTTCTTTATTAAACTAGAATTTTCTTACTTGAGAAAGGAAACCATTGTTATCACTTTATTTTATTGGATCCTATTATTGGATTCAAACAAATTCTTTAGTGGCTCAGTGGTAAAGAATACACATGCTGGTGCAGGAGACGTGTGTTCGATCCCTGGGTCCAGAAGATCACCTGGAGAAGAAAATGGCAACCCACTCCAGTTATCTTGCCTGGGAAATCCCATGGACAGAGGAGCCTGGAGGGCTACAGTCTATGGGGTTACCAAAGAATTGCACACAACCGAGCAACTAAACAAAAACAACTATTACTGGATTACCCATTAGGTAGTTTACATGGAAAAATCATTAAAGAACAGTAAATTATTTTAAATTTTGTGAATTTCTAATAACAGAAATGATCAGTAGTAGTATGTATTTATCAATAGAATTTCAAAATTTTGATTCTGCTAAAACACTGTCTTATTCACTTTGCTTCTTAACTAAATCTTTTTTTTTTTTTCAAATCAGAAAAATCTCAACATGCTTGCAAATCTTCAAAGGTTCTTCCTTATTAAGGCAAAGAAATTCACAGCATTGCAGTTCTTCATATCTCAGTAGGTATTTTCTAGTGACATCTCATCAAATGATATTTCATGACTATTCCATTGTCCCACCTGATCAATAGGAATTCTCTTTACTTTTTAAACAAGTTTAGATTGTAGGATCTTTGGCTCACCAATAGTATTTTATATTAAGGAAGCAAGAAATTCATTATTTTTCCTGACCCATTTTTTGACTGGTATCTCTCATGTGTAATTTAATCTGTTTAACACATTTTTATGGAGACACTTCAAAGACAGTTCATGTCACCTTAAGAAAAAAAGAAATGAAAATTTAGTGTCCTAGAATTTGTTTCTTAGGGAAAATCAGCAAACTATGAAACAATGAAACACCATGATGTCAGAATCCGTAGATAGATGGTAGCAACACTGACTTTCAGGTACCAAGGAGATGTAGGATCAGACTATTCACTGATATTTTCTCTAAAGAAAAACCAAAATTAAGTACCTTTGAATTATGAAGTAAAATTTGATTGTTTCATGAGTTAAAGGACTCAATTTAATTCCATTTAAATATATAGTGACCCATGATAGCTGATAATCACAGAATATCACATGAGAAAATCTTAAAATTGTGCTTTTTATTTCAACATTGAAATGGAGCTGCAATTGATATTTGGCTTAAATATTTGATCTAAGTATGTTGTAAAATAATGATTGTCAAAATAAAAATTACCAGTTTTTAAAAACATAAACTTGCAAAATATTTTCTATTTCTATGTACTAATCAATGCCTAGAGGCACAAATACGAATCTCAGAGAGTCTGGTTTTTCTTCTTTTCCTAAGCAAAATAAGATTTCACGTAACTTTTCCTCCATTACATTTTCATCTGTTTTCTCCTCTCTTGTCACTCATACCCAAACTACATACAACGTAGCCTCTACCTCTGTCGTCTTTTGGCCAGGATCTCCAAAACCATCTTAATTGCCCAATTTAGAGAATTCAGTTTTTTTGATATCTTCTAAGAGTTCTCAGCTATATCTCATATTGTTGACATTATGCTCCTTATTACAGTTCTGATTTCTGGGAGAGAATACTTTGCTTGTAGTCTTGCCACCTCTGTGAGATTTTTATGTTTGGCTTTCCTATCGTCTACATCCTCTTCCTGAGTCATTTTAGCCATCTCTTTGTCTTCAGATTCTCTGTAGAAGCAGATTGCTACTAAGTCCATATTTCCATTACAGACATATGCGTTGGCCAAAAAGTTCATTCATCTTTTTCCATAAGATATAAAAAACCCAAATGAACTTTTTGACCAACTCAGTATTATATTATGGACTTTTATTTTCATCTCCAGTCCTAGGTGTCATACATAGCACGTGCTGAACTGAAAGGCTTTGTTTCATAAGCATTTCTTCAGAAATGTTCTTCATTTCTGACCTCTGTCAATTAAAAGAACCATTATTCATTTACATTCTAAAGTCTGAAAACTGCGTATTTCATGTATCTTTCACCACCAAGTTCTGTTTTTCTGGATTTTATCTCATCTTTTTGCCCCTTATTTTTCATTTGTCATGTGTCATTTAGTCTGCTTATTAGTCTCCCAACTTGTGGTTTTCTATAGTTTTGCCCAGTCCTTTCTCCACATTTTCCCTAACTGAATCTTTCAAATATCAAAAGAGTAATTCATCTTAAATTGAATTTGATGTATGAAATAAAACATCTATTGATTTTCTTAAAATTGCAAGCTAGTTGTTTCAGATTTGCTTACAAAAATATTCCTCATTTGATTTGTGGTGTCTATATTACTGTAATAAATTCTAACACACAATTGCATCTCTTTCTGGGCAATCTTTTCCAATCCGTATTGTTCATGTAGTTGCTTGTCCGGGAACAGCTATCCTATATGACATATTATGTCTTTATAATGTACTGAGATTTTTTTTAAATAACTAGATTCTTCATATTAGTCTATTCTTTCTGAATTATCTTTGATATAGTCACCTATTGATTTTTTCAAATCACTTTTTTAGTGATTCCCAAAGAAGTCCATTTAAATTGCATTGAATTATGGCATACTATGAGAGAGAATTAACGTTTTTATATATACAGTTGCATTTGAATGACATGATATATCAACCCACTTATTCTCTCAAAGTGTTATATCCTTGAATAAAAATTTGTAGTTTCTTTATAGATTTCACACAAAGAACTAAAAAAAAAGATTAAAAAGCCCTCTTTTGTCACTTTTTCCCCCAAGGGAATAGTGTAGCAAAAAATGTTCTCATCTAAGAATTTTATGTAATTTAGAATTGTCCCTGGAAAGTTATTCATTTTCACCCCTCCTCCCAATAGCTCAATCACATTATTTGTGAACCTGTCAGATCATCACTCCCATACATCTAAAGAGAATGATTAAATCCCAAAATGGGCAGAGATAGCTGAAAGAGCATTACAATTTGGTATTCAATAGAAATGTGGCCATATTTTGTAGTAACAATAAGTGGGGTTGGGATAGTATAATTGCAGTTTAATTTATTTAAAGATGGTGCTGTAAATCATTATTTTCTATATTCTTCTTTATGTTTTTGTGTTTCAAGAAATGATAAAATTCACTAAAGACTAATCTGTAAACCAAATACTAAATTATTGTTTAAAACACTATATATACCAGGCTTTCCTGGCGACTCAGTGGAAAAGAATCTGCCTGCCAATGCGGGAGACACAGGTTTGATCCCTGATGCAGGAATACCCCATATGCCACAGAACAACTAAGCCCAGGCACTACAACTGTTGAGTCTGTGCTCCAGAGCCCAGGAGCCACAACTACTGAGCCCCAGTGCTGCAACTACTGAGGCCCCCACACTCTAGAGCCTGTGCTCTGCAACAAGAGAAGTGACCACAATGAGAAGCCTGTGCAGTGCAAGTAAAGACTAGCCCCTGTTCACTGCAACTAGAGAAAAGCCTGCACAGTAATAATGACCCAGCACACACAAAAAAATAAAATAAATTTTTTTTTAAGAAACAGCATATACCAACTCTTAGTGATCAGAGTTGCCAAACAAGAGTGATATTAGTAAGACTAGCTCTTACTTGTTAAATACTCAGTTCCATACACAGAGGGAATATAGCCTTACTTGTGAGAGTTTAAGCATTGTCAAACTGCTTAAATTCAACTTTGGCTCCTTAATCAGTCTGTTGCCTGGGACATATAGCTTAGCCTCTGCTTGCCTTGATTTTATCATCTGTAAGATGCTTTATAGAGCTGCACGGTGAAAAACTGAGATAGTATGTGTAAAGAACTTTGCGTAGTGCCTGACATCTGCTAAGTGATAAAAGTTAGCTATCCCTTAGATAACAAGGATGATATTTTGAAAGCATCAAACCAATTTAATTTAATTCACATGCTAATTTAAAATTTATTTCCCTGCATCCTTTCTATCATTAAGGCCAAAATACAAGGTTTGTCTATTGTCACCAAAGAATGTTTTGACCACCTTTGGCTTTTAGACCTCTCCCTTGAAAAATAGAACCAGGCTTTAGTGAGGGAAAGGGGATTTATATATTTTCCAACAAATTAAGCAATGCGTTATGATTGTTCAGATAACCAAACTTTTACTGTAAGTAAAGGCAGAGAAACCTCAGAATATACACAAAGGAAAGAAAAAAGAGTTCTCAGACTTGAGAGGTTAAAAGAAGAGATGGGGAAGAGGTCCCACTTGAGGGCTGAAGGTGTTAGAAATCCCAAATAGGTTATGTGGGAAGCCAAAAGCTGAAGATTTTAGACCTAGATTAGTCTGGAACTGTGAGAAGGGACCACAGGCAGGTGTCCTTGAACCAGAAAGGAAATGGCAGCATAGTGTGGGTCATAGAGTGCCTGAGTTTCCATTGGCTCTTAGGTTTTAAAAACATAGATGCTCTAGTATGATCTCAGAATTGGTACTGGGAATTGAGAGTTAGTGGAGCTGCTCTGGGACTATCAAAGTAAAAAACTTGAGGGCACTCCCCAGAAGAAGCCATGAAGACAGTTGTTGAATCTTCAGTCTTGGTGTAAGTTCTGACTAAGATCCAGTATCTGCAAAGCTCGTGAGAGCTGGGGTGGGAGCTAGTCAGGAAAGCAGGGCTGTGCCTGGAGAAAAAGGACTGAAAGCTGAACATGTTGATGACTTCAACTGGTGAGGACGTTTGCCGCCAGAGTGTCCAGTGACCAAGAATTACTGAAGAGAGCACCATGAATTTAGAGGGCAGTACAACCACGTGTAGACATATCAGCTGCCCCTTTATCCATCTCCATGGAGACACATCTATACCATATGGGGAAAAAGATAAATAACTTGGAAAGATTGAATATTTACTGAAAAGATTTCAATTCATCCAAAAGAAAATGAATTAATTTTGTCTAGTTCAGTTTTTTCCTCCTGTATTCCCTTTCACCATCCACATTAATGGGGACTTCAGAAGAATGACTACATTATAGAAAGTATTCTACTAATTTGACTTTTACCTATCCAAGTCATGGTGCATATGTGTCATTTCTTAACACATTAGCATTATCCTATTAATACCCACAACAACTCTTGAGAGTACTACTGGTTTTTTCTTCTATTTTGAAGATTTAACCTCCTCCCTCCCCCACCCCACCCCCCAAAAAAAAAAAAAAAAACCAAAGTTACCAAACTTGCAAGGGAAAACTGAAACCCAGGCAAGGGAGTTCATTGCTAAAATCCAGTGCTTAAAGTGCTCTTATACTACACAGTGCCGCCTGCAAAAAGCATATCTGGATTGTTTTTATATATTTCCCAGTATGGACTTCTTTTGTTAGTCTCCCACACTATCATTACATACTATTTTTCTTCCCTACAGCCATTTCCCCATTTTCCTGTGTCTGTCTGAAAACTCCTCCTTTCTCTTTCCTGGAACTCTTCTGTTATGGTGGTGGTGCTGGTTTAGTTGCTCAGTCATGTCCAACTCTGCGACCTCATGGACTGTAGCCAGGCTCTTCTGTCCATGGGATTTTCCAGGCAGAATACTGGAGTGGGTTGCCATTCCCTTGTCTAAAGGATGTTCCCAACCTAGGGATTGAACCTGGGTCTCCTGATTTACGGCAGATTCTTAACCCTCTGAGCCATCAGGGAAGTCCTCTCTTCTATTACATTAGTTAACAATTAGTGGCCAATCCCTGACTTTCACTGACTATTCCCTCCACTTTCAAGTTTTACATAAGGACTGGCTATCTCTTGAATTTCTATTTGAAACTGCTCTTCTCCCAGCATCCTAGCACCTGGGGGTTAGGGGCTAGTGCTTCTCTCCCTATTACTGACGCTTTCAGATTACAGCACCTCTCTCTTCCAGTTAAAACCCCTGTTGCTTTAAAATTCCTGACTTTCAGTGATTCTTAAACTTCAGCATGTATCAGAAATCACTGCTAAAACAGATCAGGGACTGGGGACTAAGAATTTGAATTTCCAAAAAGTTCTTGTGTGATGATGATATTGCTAACACAGCTACATACATATAAATCATTTTTAGATCTGAATGTTAAGAATAAAATCTATAGAGATTTTCAATATGTTTAATCTTAAGTAGTTAGAATTATCTCACCATATTCTTTGTTATTGAAATCTGAAATGATCCTTTTGTATTTAGCAGGAATTTCCACTTCTTAATTTCACCAAATACTAATTTGACAATGATGCTCTTATGTAAACTTTACAATTCTTTCATATATTAGAAAAAGCACATGTAGCAATTATAAAGTGCTTTTTGTGAGTAAATTGGGTAATTCATGATTCAAGTAGTAATACATGGACATAAAATTACCCTGTTTCAGAAGTATTTCTGCGATATATTCTGTCAGATATAATTTTGAATTTCAGTCTTTGCAAAACCTTGTGAAAGAGCCCAATATCCTCTTTCCCCTGAAGTCTTGTATTATTTATGGTAATATTTTATGAATAATAGTATCTTTTTCATTAATATTTATATGTTCATTATCATCCTTTTGCAACTCTCAGTATATGTAATCTCAGTAATTACATTAGGAATGATACATCTAGCCAACATCTATTTTTTGGAATGCATTGCAATTTTCTTTTCTATTGTTTAACTACACAAATAAATTACTACTAACAAGTTTGAATTGAGAATAGTATGTATTCATGTGACAATTTTAATTAAAACTGTGGATTGATTTTCAGTTCTTTTAAATGACAGGTAAAATACTGATTTCTAGGTAAATATAACACATATCTAAAAGAACTTTTAAAATGCAAGTATCAGCAATGTTAAACTCATTGTTCATGAACAAAAGAGAGAACAAGATTATCAATACATTATTCTGGGAAATACTGACAGAACAAGGTTATTAAAAATAACTATGGTTTTTCCAGTGGTCATGTATGGATGTGAGGGTTGGACTGTGAAGAAAGCTGAGCGCCAAAGAATTGATGCTTTTCAACTGTGGTGTTGGAGAAGACTCTTGAGAGTTCCTTGGACTGCAAGGAGATCCAACCAGTCCATTCTGAAGATAAGCCCTGGGATTTCTTTGGAAGGAATGATGCTAAAGCTGAAACTCCAGTACTTTGGCCACCTCATGCGAAGAGTTGACTCATTGGAAAAGATTCTGATGCTGGGAGGGGTTGGGGGCACGAAGAGAAGGGGATGACAGAGGATGAGATGGCTGGATGGTATCACTGACTCGATGGACGTGAGTCTGAGTGAACTCCGGGAGTTGGTGATGGACAGGGAAGCCTGGCGTGCTGCGATTCATGGGGTCGAAAAGAGTCGGACACGACTGAGCGACTGAACTGAACTGATACAAACAGAAAAAAAGAGAAATTTCCTCATAAGCTCTTATTTTAGTCCACCGAAGATGAGTTCTCTCTATTCCTATGTGAAAAACTGCTGCTGCTGCTGCTGCTAAGTCGCTTCAGTCGTGTCTGACTCTGTGCGACCCCATAGACGGCAGACCACCAGGCTCCCTATGTTCCTTTAATTCACATATATTATGGGTCTAGATTAATTTTATATCAACTCCGATGGTAGGTATAAATATTAACATAGCATTGAAATAAACATAACCAGGATGAATATCTCCTAATTTTCTTACCCAAGGGAGCTTTGTTTCAGGAATAGAAACAAGTAAGAATTAACTTATTAAAAATCAATTGTACTTTAATGTTAATGGCCTCATGGAAGCCCAGGAGGGTTTCATGGGAACTTGAAATTTTTTAGGACACGTGTTTTCTTCTCTTTTCTTTCTGAATGTCAGCTTGACTCTTCTGCTTCTCTCTATGGCCCAGCTCTCCTTGCTTACGTAGCATTGCATTCTTGACTCATCATTGTTATTCCATGGCAGCTTTAGCTCCCAGGCTGTCAAAGTTTTCAGTTCAGCTCCATACATTTGAATGATTCATTCTGTTTTCCAAATAGCAATTACCAGGAGAGAGAAACTGAGCAGATAATTTTGGATCAGAATACCTACCTCTTGTTAAATCAGTTATCCTAGAAGATTTGAGTTGTATATTTTAGGCCCATGATGTGGGGGCAATATTCTAAATCTTTACTTTTCTTCCTGAAAAAAAAAAAAAAAGCCTGATTTTTTAAGATGTACAAAATTTATCCAAACTACTCTTTCCCATAGTTATTATCAGCTGTTACCAAATTGCTATTATTATTAATAATATTGTTGTCTTTGCCATCATTAATTTCAAGTGTTTTTAGAGTAATCACTATAAAACTTAGGTTATACATTGTCACACCTCTGCTCAAAACATGTCAATGGCTTAGTGTTCCATTGGAATAGAACATACAGTTCTACCTGGGTGGCCCCTGCCGCCTGCCTCTTTGCCATATTTTGTATCACTATTTCTTTTTTTTTTTAAGATTTTTTTATGTGAACCATTTTTTAAAGGATTGAGTTTGTTACAATTTTGCTTCTGTTTTATGGTTTTTTTGTTTGTTTGTTTTTGGGCCAGGAGTCATGTGGGAACCCTAGATCCCTGGACAGGGGTGGGACCCACAGCCCCTGCCTTGGAAGGCAAACTCTTAACCACTGGAGTGCCCGAGAGTCCCACATACCACTTCCTTGATCACTGTGCTTTAGATACTGAACTCTTTTCTATTCCCCTATTATGTTAGATCCTACTCCAGGGCTTTTATACATTTCATTTCCTACACTTGGACTGTTTCTTTTCCCTTCTTAATACCCTCCTTCCCCCAGGTTAACTCATTTATTCTCCACTTTAAGTATCATCTATAGGAGGTCTTTTCTACTCTCTTGATCTTAAGAAAGTTGTCTTATTATATTGCTTGAGAACACCCTGTATATATTTTTGTTCTTTCTGTTGCATGACACTGCAATTTTTTCTTAGTGTGATTACTTCTTTTATGTCTGTCTCTTGTGCTTATCTTTACTTCCTAAAGAGAAGAATGCATGTTTTATTGATCAGCGTATCAGAGGCTCTTGCAGTTACAGATGTGTAATTAGTACTGAATAAAGTTTAGTATATGGATAAATTGATAAATAGGTTGGGTTGCCTCTTGCAGGCTATAGGTTTTCTAAGGAAAAGTAGAGAATATGAGGGAATAATGCTTGTCTAAACTTGCTTTTTGGTACAGAAGAGAGAACTCTCAAGTCGTTTCTGAAAAATGTAAGTGAAGTGAGGGCCTCTACCCTATTCCTTTCTTTGAATCTAATACTCTTATTTAGATAATTTAAGTTGTTCTTTATTTGCTGTGCAGTTTTGAGCATGATGCATGCATTCTTCAGTTCTTAATTCTCTCATTTCTAAATAAGCATAACAGTGACAATTTTAAGCACATTGGTTTTTTCAAGGGTTGCTTAATGTACACATGTAAAACCATTAGCACTCTGCCTTGAATACTGAATGCAATTATTAAAGAATAGTTTCTTTCCCTCCTCATTTCCTCTGCATTGTCATTGATTAGGTATGTCTTTTCTAGGTAATGAAAGCCTTAAAATAGAATAACTTGTCATGGGACACTGTGAAATTTGCTTTTCTAGCTGCCTTAACAATTAGGATTGACTTATCCATCAGATTTTGATTGACTGACTCAGGGTGTGGATCAAATGAAATCTCAAGGGCTTCCCAGGTGGCACTGGTGGTAAAGAATCTGCCTGCCAGTTCAGGAGACATGAGAGGGCTTGGTTTGATCCTTGGGTCAAGAAGATCTCTTGAAGTAGGAAATGACAACTTACTCCAGTATTCTTGCCTAGAAAATTCCATGGACAGAGGAGCCTAGCTGGCTATAGTCCATGGGGCCACAGAGAGTTGGACACGATTGAGCAAAGTGACTATAAACAGTAAGCACCACAGTCTTTTTTTAAGGTTGTAGATTTTAAAGTTGGAGAATAGTGTAACTGGTGCTAGAAATATCACACATGATATAGAACTGCCTTACATACAAACAATGGTAAGGCTCCGATGGCTCTAAAAACTGAACCACTTTACAAGGTTTAACACACTTTAGGAAGAAATATCAGAAAAGCTAAGAGACAAAACTGTATTTATCATGTCTTTGGATGCAGAAAATTCTATCTTATGTATTCTAGGTTCATCAGTATATGGTGCATGCCCTGAGATAAAATATTGGTTAAATTAGCTGCTTTAGCTAATTAGAAGATAATAAATGACCTAAAAGGAGTACCACAGTGTTTTCTTGTTATAACAGGCAAGAAGCATCTAAACAGAACCTTGACATTACTTTTAGATAGAAGCTGTTTTCAGGTCAATTTTATTTAGTCACTCAAATATTAGTTGATAATCTATTACATGTAGAGAACTATTAACTATTAATTATTTGTTTATTTCTTTGCTTAAACAGAACCTTGTGCTCACCAGGACCCAGGAGAAAGGAGCAGTGAGCCCAAAAGAGACTGACCCAGACTTGCCTGTGAGTGTTCAGGAGTCTCCGGTGGAGGTGTGGTTGGCCGTGGCCTGCTGCAGGTTGGGGACAACTGAGTGTAGCAGTTTTGAAGGAGGTTGCCATTATCTCCATTACCTCCACCATAGTTTGGCCCCAGGTAAATAACAGGGACTTCCCTGGTGGCTTAGATGGTAAAGCGTCTGCCTACATTGCTCTGGAGACCCGAGTTCATTCCCTGGGTCAGGAAACTCCCCTGGAGAAGGAAATGGCAACCCACTCCAGTACTCTTGGCTGGAAAATCCCATGGACAGAGGATCCTGGTAGGCTATAGTCCATGAGTTAGCAAAGAGTTCGACTGGGTGACTTTGCTTTTACTTTTCAAATAACAGGGAAGGAACACAGCCCCACTCATCAATAGAAAATTGGGTTAAAGATTTACTGAGCATGGCCCTGCCCATCAGAACAAGGTCCAGGTTCCCCCTCAATCAGTGTCTCCATTCAGAAGCTTCCATAAGCCTCTGATGGAGACGGATAAGCCAGAATGACAGAAAATGAACCAATCTGATTACAACGACTATGGCCTTATCTATCTAAATAAATGAGCTATGACTTGTAGGGCCACCCTAGACAGACAGGTCATGTTGGAGAGTTCTAACAAAACGTGGTCCACTGGAGAAGAGAATGGCAAACCACTTCAGTATTCTTGCCTTGAGAACCCCATGAGCAGTATGAAAAGGCAAAAAGATAGGACACTGAAAGATGAACTCCCCAGGTCAGTAGGTGCCCAGTATGCTACTGGATATCAGTGGAGAAATAACTCCAGAAAGAATGAAGAGACTGAGACAAAGCAACACCACCACCCAGTTATGGATGTGACTGGTGATGGAAGTAAAGTGGGATGCCGTAAAGAGCAATACTGCATAGGAACCCAGAATGTTAGGTCCATGAATCAAGTCAAATTGGAAGTGGTCAAACAGGAGATGGCAAGAGTGAACGTCGACATTCTAAGAATCAGCGAACTAAAATGGACTGGAAAGGGTGAATTTAACTGAGATGACCATTATATCTACTACTGTGGGCAAGAATCCCTTAGAAGAAATGGAGTAGCCATCATAGTCAACGAAAGAGTCCAAAATGCAGTACTTGGATGCAATCTCAAAAATGACAGAATGATTTCTGTTCGTTTCCCAGGCAAACCATTCAATATCAGAGTAATCCAATATATGCCCTGACCAGTAATGCTGAAGAAGCTGAAGTTGAATGGCTCTATGAAGATCTACAAGACCTTCTAAAAATGATACCCAAAAAAGATGTCATTTTCATATAGGAGATTGGAATGCAAAAGTAAAAGTCAAGAAATAACCTGGAGTAACAGGCAAATTTGGCCTTGGAGTACAGAATGAAGCAGGGCAAAGCATAGTAGAGTTTTGCCAAGAGAAAGCACTGGTCATAGCAAACAACTTCTTCCAACTACACAAGAGAAGACTTTACACATGAGCCTCACCAGATGGTCAATACTGAAATCAGATTGATTATATTCTTTGCAGCCAAAAATGGAGAAGCTCTATACAGTCAGCAAAAACAAGACTGGGAGCTGACTGTGGCCCAGATCGTGACCTCCTTATTGCCAAATTCAGACTTAAATTAAAGAAAGTACCAAAACCCACTAGACCATTCAGATATGACCTAACTCAAATCCCTTACGATTATACAGTGGAAGTGACAAATAGATTCAAGGGATTAAATCTGATAGAGTGCCTGAAGAATTATGGACAGAAGTTCATCACATTGTATAGGAGGCAGGGATCAAACCATCTCCAAGGGAAAAAAAAATGCAAAAAGGCAAAATGGTTGTCTGAGGAGGCCTTGCAAATAGCTGAGAAAAGAAGAGAAGCAAAAGGCAAAGGGGAAAAGGAAAGATATACCCATTTCAATGCAGAGTTCCAAAGAATAGCAAGGAGAGATAAGAAAGCCTTCCTCAGTGATCAATACAAAGAAATAGAGGAAAACAAAGGAATGGGAAACACTAGATATCACTCCAAGAAAATCAGAGATACCAAGGGAACATTTCATGCAAAGATGGGCACAATCAAGAACAGAAATGTTATGGACCTAACAGAAGCAGAAGATATTAAGAAGAGGTGGCAAGAATACACAGAAAACTATACAAAAAAGATATTCATGACCCAGATAATCATGGTTGTATGATCACTCACCTAGAGCCAGACATCATTGAATGCAAAGTCAAGTGGGCTTTAGGAAGCATCACTATGAACAAAGCTAGTGGAGGTGATAGAATTCCAGTTGAGCTATTTCAAGTCTTAAAAGATGATGCTGTGAAAGTGCTGCATTCAGTATGCCAGCAAATTTGGAAAACTCAGCAGTGGCCACAAGACTGGAAAAGGTCAGTTTTCATTCCAATCCCAAAAAAGGCAATGTCAAAGAATGCTAGACTACTGCACAATTGCACTCATCTCACACGCTGGTAAGGTAATACTCAAGATTCTCCAAGCCAGGCTTCAACACTACGTGAACTGTGAACTTCCAGATGTTCAGGCTGGATTTAGAAAAGGCAGAGGAACCAGAGATCAAATTGCCAACATCTGCTGGATCATCAAAGAAGCAAGAGAGTTCCAGAAAAACATCTATTTCTGCTTTATTGACTATGCCAAAGCCTTTGACAGTGGAAACAACGAACTGTGGAAAATTCTGAAAGAGATGGGAATACCAGACCACCTGACCTGCCTCCTGAGAAATCTGTATGCAGGTCAAGAATGAACAGTTAGAACTGGACATGGAACAACAGACTGATTCCAAATCAGCAAAGGAGTACATCAAATCTGTATATTGTCACCCTGCTTATTAAACTTATATGCAGAATACAGCAAGAGAAATGCCAGGCTGGATTAAGCACACACTGGAATCAAGATTGCCAGGAGAAATATCAATGAACTCAGATATGCAGATGACACCACCCTTACGGCAGAAAGTAAAGAAGAAATAAAGAAGCTCTTGAAAGTGAAAGAGGAGAGTGAAAAAGTTGGCTTAAAACTCAACATTCAGAAAATGAAGATCATCGAATCTGGTCCCATCACTTCATGGCAAATAGATGGGGGAACAATGGAAATGGTGACAGTCTTTTTTTTGGTGGACTCTAAAAGCACTGCAAATGGTGACTACAGCCATGAAATTAAAAGACATTTGCTCCTTGGAAGAAAAGTTTTGACCAACCTAGACAGCATATTACAAAGGAGAGACATTACTTTGCCAACAAATGTTCATCTAGTCAAAGCTATGGTTTTTCCATTAATCATGTATAGATGTGAGAGTTGGTCTATAAAGAAAGCTGAGTGCTGAAGAATTATGCTTTTGAACTGTGATGTTGGAGAAGACTCTTAAGAGTTCCTTGGACTGCAAGGAGATCCAACCAGTCCATCCTAAAGGAAATCAGTCCTGAATATTCATTGGAAGGACTGATGCTAAAGCTGAAACTCCAATACTTTGGCCACCTGATGCGAAGAACTGACTCATCTGAAAAGACCCTGATGCTGGGAAAGATGGAAGGCAGGAGGAGAATGGGATTACAGAAGATGAGGTGGTTGGATGGCATCACCAACTCAATGAACATGAGTTTGAGTAAACTCCAGGAATTGGTGATGGACAGGGAGGCCTGGCGTGCTGCAGTCCATGGGATCACAAAGAGTTGGACATGACTGAGTGACTGAACTGATAGAGAAATATCCTTATATGCTCATTTCATTTTCTCTTTCTGCTTGAGTTGTTATTTATTATGAAAATTAAAAGTGTCAGAAATGACCAGAAAGGGAGAGGCCATATTCATCTGGAAAAGTAAGTCAGTGCTTCCTAGACAAGGTTGTTGTAGTGCTGCATATTGAAAGGTGCCTATACATTTGATAGGGCTTCCCTGTTAGCTCAGCTGGTAAAGAATCTGCTTGCAATGCAGGTGTGGAAGATCCACTGGCGAAGGGATAGGCTACCCACTCCAGTATTCTCGGGCTTTCTTGGTGGCTTAGCTGGTAAAGAATTCTTCTGCAATGTTGGATACCTGAGTTCAGATCCCTGGGTTGGGAAGATCCCCTGGAGAAAGGAATGGTTACCCACTCCAATATTCTGGCTTGGAGAATTCCATGGACTGTATAGTCCATGGGGTTGCAAAGAGTCAGACACGACTCAGTGACTTTCACTCACTCATACATTTGATAACTTGAAGTAAAATCTGGCCTATATCATGAGTAGAGAGGCAGAGAAAAGCATATTCAAGCAATAAAAAAGCCAAAAAAAAAAAAAAGGCACAAAACAAGTAACTTGATTGGATCAGTGCTTTTATATAGAGTAGCTATTGGTGTTCAGGTTAGAAAAGCGATTTCTGGGCAGCCTCTTTTATTTTGTACCATTTATTTTATTTTTTGCTTTTTATTTTATATTGGAGTATAGCCAATTAATTTAATTAACAATGTTGTGATAATTTCAAGTGGACAGCAAAAGGACTCAGCCTTATATATACATGCATCCATTCTCCCCTAAACTCCCTTCCCATCCAGGCTACCACATAACATTAAGCACAGTTCTCTGTGCTATACAGTAAGACTTTTCTGATTATCCTTTTTAAATATAGCAGTGAGTTTATGTCCATCCCAAATTCCCTAACTATCTGTTCCCCCTATCCTTTCCTCTGGCAACCATAACTTCATTCTCTAAGTTCTGTGAGTCTGTTTTGCAAATAAGTTCATTTGTATTGTTTCTTTTTAGATTCCATATAAAAAGGATGCCATACAATATTTCTCCTTCTCTGTCTGACTTAGTTCATTCAGTATGACAGTCTCTAGGTCCATCCTTATGTCCTTTTATTCTCTGTCTCAATCTGGCAAAATTCCTACTCATTCTGTCAATACCAATTTACTTCTCATCTCCTGGGAAAATTGGACTTTGACCCCCTATACTACATTGCTGTTAAGTCCTCTTATATCTATCACCTATAGGCTTTCTTTTACAATGGTCGCAACCTTCCCAGCTACTGAAATTGCAGGAGATATTTGGGCTCAATAGCTATAACAGTTGGTATAGTGTATTGGGTTTGGGTTGTAATTCATGATCTCCTGAAAAGGCTGTCTCAATCATATGATCAAAGGTGATCTTTCCAAAACAACCTGGTCAATTGCTAGAGCTTGTAATACTGCCATAGGGTTGGATCAGTTTCTGAGTCATTTTACTGAAAATGACTAGTACCAAGAATGACTTATATATTTTTCCAGACTTGATTGAGAATTTAGTTAAAATGCCCAAAGTCTAATTAGAATTGACACTTCAGCTTGTCTAGGGGATTTTCCAGGCATGCAGTTTTATTGTCCTTTGTGTATGGTGGTGGATGGGAAGAAGAGTAGGTTGGGGGATATTTCTAAGCTCATTTGGATTAGTTATTCCTAGTGATAAAACCATAGAAGCCATTATCAGGACAGGGCACTTTTGGCATTTGGCAACTAGAAAGGCTTATAAAGTGGGGTAAAATGAAAATATGTTTCTTTTTAATTATCCCATCTAGTCTGTAAGCAAATAAACTGAATCAGGGACATTCTAGGTTTCTCTCTATTTGATGGAGGGGAGTGGGAGCTCCAGGTTTCCTGGAGGTCTGTTATCCCAAGTCAAGGCCTGTTAGGTCAGCTTTGCAAAATGTCTGAAACAGAAATGAAGCTGTGGCCACTGGGGAGAGAAAATAATGGCTTTCAGAGAAGACTATCCTCAGAGTCATATATTGGCCTTTTTTTCTTCAAGTTTTTTTGAACTTTGTTCATAAATATTTGTTGAACTTACTTGTTTAACCTTTTAATAAGCTGGTGAGGAAATCTTAAACAACTTTATTAGTAGGGTAAAAATTCAACTAAAATTGTTATGGTTTAGGTTTTTCAGATGCCCTATTTGTTTATGCAATCCTACCTTTAGAGAATTTTGATGTATATAATCCAAGTGAAAGATAATATGGGAAGTGCATTTTGAAAATGGGACAGTTCTGTGCTTTCTGTTCAGCTACAGGAAATGCCCTGATTCTCAAGGTTGTGATGGTTTTATATTTTAAACCAAATCTTGATTTCAGTTTTTTGTGTTTTCCTGGTAATGCAAACACAAGAACAAACCCCATAGTTTTCAATATAGAGTGACTTTATAACGTTTTATAGAAATACATTAATTACATTAAATGTTCCCATTGGCAAAGTCTTGTATCTAAAATGGAAAGTATCTCCTATACTTTATACTTAGGTAAAGGTGCTAAAATATTCTTTTGCACCCTATTGAAAAGCTCAATTTAAGATTGTTGCCTGCTGATTTTAAGGGAACAAGGAAGCAAAAGGTGACACTGAGCGATGGATGCTTTATGAGGAAATGTGTATGGCAAGTTAGTTTCTTCCTGAAAAAAATTTCTATCCCATAGTAGAGATGGATTATCTTATTTGTGAGAGTTTACCTCATTAAGAAACTTCACATATTTTTTTTTAATCTTAGAAAAAAATTCTCTTGGAGACCTTTTTCCTCTAAGATGTTATATGGAACCAGTGGGGAAAATATTCCCTAAAAAATTTGAAACCACTATTTGAGTTAGCACTTATTTTTCAAACACACAAACACATAAAAACCACCATGGTGATGTTGAATATCAAAATAAAAATTTAAGATGTAATGCTGTGAGTATTTTTCTCCTTTGTGATCCTAATTAGTATTAGATGCAGGTAGAAGTCATAGTTAGAGCCCTGTCTATACAAGTGAAGGCAACACATACTCCCTTTCATGTTTTATGAAACTGTGCTGGCCTCTAGCTCTGTGGACCTCCAAAACTAAGATCATGGCATCTGGTCCCATCACTTCATGGGAAATAGAATGGGAAACAATGGAAACAGTGACAGACTTTATCTTCTTAGGCTCCAAAATCATTGTAGACAGTAACTACAGCCATGAAATTAAAAGATACTTGCTCCTTGAAAGAAAAGCTATGACAAAACTAGACAGCATATTAAAATGGAGACATTCAGTTCAGTTCAGTTCAGTCGCTCAGTCGTGTCCGACTCTTTGTGACCCCATGAATCACAGAACACCAGGCCTCCCCGTCCATCACCAACTCCCAAAGTTCACTCAGACTCATGTGCATCGAGTCAGTGATGCCATCCAGCCATCTCATCCTCTGTCGTCCCCTTCTCCTCCTGCCCCCAATCCCTCCCAGCATCAGAGTCTTTTCCAATGAGTCAACTCTTCACATGAGGTAGCCAAAGTACTGGAGTTTCAGCTTCAGCATCATTCCTTCCAAAGAAATCCCAGGGCTGATCTCCTTCAGAATGGACTGGTTGGATCTCCTTGCAGTCCAAGGGACTCTCAAGAGTCTTCTCCAACACCACAGTTCAAAAGCGTCAATTCTTCGGTGCTAAGCCTTCTTCACAGTCCAACTCTCACATCCATACATGAAGAGACATTACTTTGCCAGCAAAGGTCCATATAGTCAAAGCTATGGTTTTTTCCATAGTCATGAACAGATGTGAGACTTGTACCATAAATAAGGCTGAGCACTGAAGAATTAATGGTTTCAAACTGTCATGTTGGAGAAGACTCCTGAGAGTCCCTTGGGCTGCATGGAGATCAAACCAGTCAATTCTACAGGAAATCAACCCTGTATATTTATTGGAAGGACTGATGCTGAAGCTCTAATACGTTGGCCACCTGATGAGAACAGCTGACTCTTTAGAAAAGACCCTGATGCTGGGAAAGACTGAAGGCAGGAGGAGAAGGGGGTGACAGAGGATGAGATAGTTGAATGGCATCATCAAGTCAAAGGACATGAGTTTGAGCAAGCTCCAGACATGGTGAAGGACAGGGAAGCCTGGTGTGCGGGGGTTCATGGGGTCAAGAAAGTCAGACATGACTGAGCAACTGAACAACAATCAACACGGTACTTCTCAGGGATATTTTCATAATGTTGAAAGGTTCTCTGTAGCAGTTTGTTGAGATCAGATTAAAGAATTATTTTTGAGCAAAAAAAGTCTTGGAAAAAATAAGGTCACATATCCATTCAAGAAAGAAAGACTGGAGAGATGCTCTTTCTGCTCACCTGTTTTCCCTAAAACTGTAAACAATGCACAGGAGGGTGATTTCCTCCTTTTCTGGAAGGGAAATTGATATTATCTTAACTCGATATCATTTGTCTACTGTCCTGTAAATATGTTTGCTTCCTGGGCATAAAAATAGAAGAAACATTTTCTAAAACATTGAGTTTTACCTATTCTTGATGAGTTTTATGGAAGTACTCTGATGGTTTACCCAGAAGATATTTTTAGTTTTATATCACCTTTCCTTTTGTACTCCTGTTCAAAAGGTTGAGCTCTCAGAAAAAGGAGTTCTCAGAAAATACAGCTTTGGTCTAACAAAAATTTAATTAGAAATATGATACATCAGTTGCAAAGTTAAATCATATAATAAATTCCTGAGTTCATTGTGAAGGATTTTGAGTTATGGCTAATTTGAATAATCCAGCCCAACTGGGAATTTCCTCTCACTGTCATTTATAGGAAAAGAAAAGCAGGCCTGCAGCTGCTGATATATATATATATATATATATATACACACATATATGTATATATATTTTTTTTTTTTTTTTAACTGACACTGGCAGTAACTTCTAAATAAAAGGAAAAAGAAAGAGCTACTGAGAGCTTAGAATGAAAGATTTCCAGGAATGTTTTTCTATTTGAGATTTCTGTATTTATTCCTATTGTATCCCCTCTAGGATTACAAATAATGTCCTTCAGACCAGTCAGTATTAACAATTATATGTTTGTGAGCAGACAGAAATTCAGGATACTATAGACTCTATTGCTATAGATCTAGTAATATGGGTAGGGACTGCAGGGAGGAGTAAATGGGAAGTGGTTTGGATGGAATTCTGCCAGATAATCTCATGGGTTTATAGATCAAGATTCACAAACTTAAATGCCTCTAGGAGTGTGTTAGCATCTTAGTGAGCTGAGGAATACATGTCTCATTTAAGTAAGGATTTTTTATATTAGGATTTAAGATCCTTTATATTACTTTAGGATCCTTTATATAACTGCAATGAATTAATCCAGCCTCAGTGTTGCCAGAGTGTGGGACCACCAATATGTGAATTATCTCCTAGATCAGAGCTGAATGCTCCTCCACAGGAGAAAACAAAATAGAGACATCCAATAACCTAACATTTACTAATGTCTTGCAACCAAGAAAAAATTACTGGGCAAGCAAATAAGTAGGAAAATATGACTCATAATCAGGACAAAATTTAGTTAATAGAAACAGATTCAGAAATGAAAGATGATGGGATCAGAGGGCAAAGAGTCTAAGACAGCTTTCATAAATATGTCCAAAGTAAATACAAAGTACTGTTAAAAATAGGGAGTTGGCCAAGGGAAACTAATAAAAAAACAACATCATCAGTAATGAAGCCAAATGACTTGCTACTTAATGGTATCTCTCAAAGTAAAATGTGTGTGGTTTGACAGATTGTGTGTGTAATTTGAAATGTAGATACATACTGCCTATGAAACAAAAGTTTATTTTGGCTCTTTTGGCTCAGTCATGAAATATATATGTACAAATTCTCAGATAAATCTGCTGCTTTAAAAGAAGCGTGTGTGTGTGTTAAGTTGCTTCAGGTATGTTTAACTGTTTGCACTCTATGGACTGTAGCCTGCCAGGCTCCTCTGTCCATGGGATTCTTCAGGCAAGAGAACTGGAGTGGGTTGCCATGCCCTCCTCCAGAATATCTATTTACCCAGGGATCTAACTCACATCTCTTATGTCTTCCACATTGGCAGATGGGTTCTTTACCACTAGCACCAGCTGGGAAGCCCAAAAGAAGCACAGGGTTTGTTTAGTGCTTCAGCAATGATGGCATGACTTAATGATTATACATACCTGTACAAACAGAGATTTACCTCGTCCTAGAGATATTGAGGTAGGGGATGTATGGAATACACCTGTTTGAGTATTTAAATACAGCCTCCCTGTAGCATGATCTAAGTGAAAAAGTTAAAAAGAGAAAGAATCTGTTTTCATGTTTATCACTTTGTTTTTCTAGTGAGAGCTATTTAAAAGTTAAAACATTTTTTTTTTTTTTGCTTGAGGAGGTGAGAGGAAAACCTTGTTGAGTTAAACCCTATAGGCGAGCCCTTAAGTTTTATAAGGACTCAGCTCTGGAGCTGAATGTATATGTCTCCAACATAGCCTACTAACTTTAATGTAAAGACACCAGTGCTTTGCAGACACTGAAAAGAGAGAGTTAACACTCCCATTCAGTATTGAACAATATCTGGGAAAGTTTATAAATCATTGTTTCTGATTTTAATGGTCTTTATCCAAAGGATTCGCAAGTTCACTTCAGATCAACCAAACTAAGTAGGTTACATCATACTTGGTAAGTGCAATTGAAACCTGAATTTAGTATTAGTATTGGCATACTACCAAATAATTCTGTTTTAAATATTTCCCTGAGGGAATGTGTTGTGTGTTATTCTATTTTCTACTATTATGCAAAATTGCCTGGCACTCATCCTTTCTTATTCTTCAGGTCTGTGGAAGAGGTTGATTTATATATTTGCTGTTTTATTCAGTTGGTTTGTCATTTTTGTTTGTTGACAGTATTGCATCTTTCCCTTCTTTCATCAATATTTTTCAATAATTTTCATACTAAAAGGTTTTACAATGTATAACAAGTATTTTTTGTCATGAAAATATACTGTTACTAAATGTTGTTATATACAAAACCTATCTGTAAAATCAGAGAAGGTGATGGCACCCCACTCCAGTACTCTTGCCTGGAAAATCCCATGAATGGAGGAGCCTGGTAGGCTGCAGTCCATGGGGTCGCTAAGAGTCGGACACGACTGAGCAACTTCCCTTTCGCTTTTCACTTTCATGCATTGGAGAAGGAAATGGCAACCCACTCCTGTGTTCCTGCCTGGAGAATCCCAGGGACTGGGGAGCCTGGTGGGCTGCCATCTATGGGATCGCACAGAGTTGGACACGACTGAAGTGACTTAACAAAATCTGTAAAATGGGAAATTTTAGTTGTTCTGAAAAGCCTCCTATCTCAAATCACTGAGGCAACTTCACAGATTCTTAGATTTTTGAACTTTATTTTTTTTATCAGTAAAATAGGAGAAACACCTATTCAGTGTGTATAACAGATCTGTTAAAAAGGAGGTTTATCATATGGTAAAATATGTCCTGTCCTTTGATGGCGTTTAGTGAGGTTGTCATTATTATTCTCACAATATGCTTCACAAATAGAAAATGAAGAATATCAAATCTCTGTGCTTAGCTTTTCAAGATGAATCAGTTTATAAAGGACACAAGAGTCCCTGAGATGACTGGAAAGACAGACCAGTTCAGTTTTACATTGACTGAAGGCAAAATATGTGCATTCGTGGACAGACATCTGAATTTTTTAGAGCTGTTAACACAAAGAATGCCTGTATACCCATATCATTTCCTCTACTGTTAATAGCTGATGTTAGTTCAATATAAGTCAGAAATATGACATAATTTTACTGGGCTAAAATCAAAGTGTCAGCAATGCTGCTGCATTTTTTTATGGAGGCTGTACAGGAGAATCTGTTTTCTTGCCTTTTTCCCACCACTACAGGCTAAGTTTGAATGCTTATAATAGTTTTACTATAATCACCAAAAACTAAAAGCTCCTATAAATTTGTAAGTTTGTGTGAACATTATTTTTTCAATTTATTGAATAAATACCTATGAGCACCATTGCTGAATTGTGTGCTAAGATGTTTAATCTTCAAAGAAACTAGCAATCTAAGTGACTGTGCATGCAGGCATGCTAAATCACTTCAGTTGTGTCTGACTCTGTGTGACCCTATGGACTGTATCCAAACAGGCTCCTCTGTCTATGGGATTCTCCAGGCAAGAATACTCAAGTGGGTTGCCATGCCCTCCACCAGGGGATCTTCCTGATCCATTTGCTATTTCACCAGCAATGAATGAGATATTCTATTGCTCCATATCTTCACCAGCTATTGATATGGTCTTTTTTTGTTTGTTTCATTTTAGCTACTCTAATAGGTGTAACGTACAGGGAAGCATGGAATGCTGTAGTCCATGGGGGTCGCAAAGGGTTGCTCAGTTGTGTCTGATTCTTTGTGACCCCCATGGACTGTAGCTCCTCTGTCCATGGGATTTTCCAGGCAAGAGTACTGGAATGGGTTGCCATTTTCTTCTCCAGAGGATCTTCCCAACCCAAGGATTGAACCCCAATCTCCCTCATTGTAGGCAGACACCGTCTGAGCCACCAGGGAAGTCCTAACTGAATGACAAATACGACTGGCATGTTTTCATATGTTTATTTGCCATCTGTATATATTTGGGCTTCTCTGGTGGCTCAGACAGTAAAGAATTTGCCTTTAGCGCAGGAGACTCAAGTTCGATCCCTGGGTTGGGAAGATTCCCTGGAGAAGGAAGTGGTTATCCACTCCAGTATTCTTGCCTGGAGAATTCCATGGCAGAGGAGCCTGGTGGGCTACAGTCCATGGGGTTGCAAAAGAATTGGACATATTGAGTTACTAAAACTTTCACTTTTCATATTTTCTTCAAAGATGTTTCTGCTGAGATCTTTTGTCCGTTTTCAAATTGTGTTTTGCTTTCTTTTTGTTGGGTATATGGTTTTTCCAGTGCTCATGTATGGATGTGAGAGTTGGACTGTGAAGAAAGCTGAGCGCCGAAGAATTGATGCTTTTGAACTGTGGTGTCGGGGAAGACTCTTGAGAGTCCCTTGGACTGCGAGGAGATCCAACCAGTCCATTGTGAAGGAGATTAGCCCTGGGATTTCTTTGGAAGGAATGATTCTAAGGCTGAAACTCCAGTACTTTGGCCACCTCATGTGAAGAGTTGACTCATTGGAAAAGACTCTGATGCTGGGAGGGATTGGGGGCAGGAGGAGAAGGGGACAACAGAGGATGAGATGGCTGGATGGCATCACCAACTCGATGGATGTGAGTCTGAGTGAACTCTGGGAGTTGGTGATGGACAGGGAGGCCTGGCGTGCTGTGATTCATGGGGTCACAAAGAGTCAGACACGACTGAGCCACTGAACTGAACTGAACTGACTGAAGAGTTCTTAGTATATTTTTGATTCAAGTCATTTATCAGTTATATGTTTTACAACCGTATTTTTCCAGTCTTTGGCTTATTTTCTATTCTCTTAACAGTGCTTATGACAGAGCAGAATATTTTTATTTTAATGAAGTTCAATTTATCTTTCCTCATGAGTTGGGCTATTGGTGTTTTATTGAAAACTCATCACCAAATTAAGGTTGTAGATTTTCTTCTATGTCTTTATCAATAAGTTTTTGTTCTGCATTTTAGATGTAAGATTGATTTTCAGTTAATGTTTTATGTAAGGCGTAATTGTGTTCTGTTTTGTTTTATTTTTGTTTTTTGCAAATGAACATCCAGTTCTCCAATTTTCTTCTTAATTATTGTGTTGCCTCTTAGGACTTTTTCTTTTCCATAGAAAATTTAGAAACAATATCTGCAAAATAGCTTTCTGGGATTTTGTTTTGGGATTACATTGACTCAATAGATCAGGTTGAGAAGAATTGACATTTTAATAATATTGTCTTCAATCCCTGAACATAGACACCTCTCCTTTTATTGAGATATTTTTTTGATTTTTTTTCACCAGTGTTTCTTGTGATTCTGCTTATGGTGTTTCTGCTTATGCATCCTATTCATATTTTATTAGATTTATGCATGTTTTGTTGAGCGCTATTGAAATGTTATAACTTTGTATACATTTCATATTTCAATTGTTCTTTGCTGGTATATAGAAAATCAGTTGACTTTTGTATGTTAACCTCATATCCTCAACCTTGTTATGCTCACTTATTAATTGTAGGACTGTTTTTTAATTGTTTAAGGTTTTCTACATAGACAATCATGCCTTCAGTGAATAGAGACAATTTCTTCTTTCTCAATTTGTGTAAACTTTATTTCTTTATCTTGTTTTACTGCCCCAGCCAGGGCTTCCCTCTATGACACTGAGTAGGCGTGGTAAGAGGGCACATCCTAGTCTTGTTTACAAAGTAGAAAGTGAAAGTATCAGTCACTTAGTTGTGTCTGATTCTGTGACCCCATGGACTATATAGCCCACCAGGCTCCTTTGTCCATGGAATTCTCCAGACAAGAATACTGGAGTGAGTTGCCATTTCCTTCTCAAGGGGATCTTACTGACTCAGGGAACAAACCTAGGTCTCCCACAATGCAGGCAGACTCTTTACCTTCTGAACCACCAACTAGCCCTATTGACTGTCAAATGTCAATCAAGCACAGTCCCTAGAGATACTGGTGATACTAAGTAATATTTATATAAATTGATATATTATATGATCTTTTTGTAACTCTTTATAATTCCTAGAAATAGTAGCTACTCAATAAATATTTTAAGGTTTGATAAATAATATAATGAGTTTATTTGACAATTCTTACTCTCAAGAGATTAGAGTTTAGTATTGAAATCCTAGAAAAATTCTAGATTGGTTAACAACATAGTTTTTTCAAAAATGCATCTTCCTGGAAAATTTTCCCTATGTAAACAGACCCATTAATACATGAAAAACACAAAACTTGGTCAAAAGGAGGTACATTATTCGTTAGAATAGATACAGAAGAAGTAAAAATAGATACAAAAGAAGGGAACACAGCTCCACCAATCAGCAGAAAATTGGATTAAAGATTTACTGAGCATGGCCTGGCCCATAGTCAGTCTCTCCCATCAGGAAGCTTCCACAAGGCTCTTATCCTATCCATCAGAGGGCAAATAGAATGAAAACCATAATCACAGAAAACTAATCAAACTAATCACATGGACCACAGCCTTGTCTAACTCAATGAAACTATGAGCCATGCCATGTGGGGCCACCCAAGACAGACAGGTTGTGGTGGAGCGTTTTAACACAATGTGGTCCACTGGAGAAGGGAATGGCAAACCACTTCAGTATTCTGGCCTTGAGAACCCCATCAGATCAGATCAGATCAGTCGCTCAGTCGTGTCCGACTCTTTGTGACCCCATGAATCGCAGCATGCCAGGCCACCCTGTCCATCACCAGCTCCCGGAATTCACCAAGACTCATGTCCATCAAGTCAGTGATGCCATCCAGCCATCTCATCCTCTGTTGTCCCCTTCTCCTCCTGCCCCCAATCCCTCCCAGTATCAGAGTCTTTTCCAATGAGTCAACTCTTCGCATGAGGCGGCCATGCAGAGTATCAAAAAGGCAAAAAGATATGACATTGAAAGATTAACTCACCAGGTTGGTAGGTGCCCAATATGCTACTGGAGATCAGTGGAGAAATAACTCCAGAAGGAATGAAGAGGCTGAGCCAAAGTGAAAATAATACCCAGCTGCGGATGTGGCTGGTGGTGGAAGCAGAATCTGATACTATAAAGAACAACATTGCATAGGAATGTGGAATGTTAGGTTCACGAATCAAGGTAAATTGGAAGTGGTCAGACAGGAGATGGCAAGAGTGAATATTGACATTTTAGGAATAAGTGAACGAAAATGGACTGGAATGGGTGAATTTAATTCAGATGACCATTATATCTACTGCTATGGGCAAGAATCCCTTAGAAGAAATGGAGTAGCCCTCATAGTCAATAAGAGTTAGAAAAGCAGTACTTGGGTGCAATCTCAAAAATGACAGAATGATCTCTGTTCATTTCCAAGGCAAACCGTTCAATATCACAGAAATCCAAGTCTATGCCCTAACTCAGTTTAGTTTAGTCGCTCAGTTACGTCTGACTATTTGCAACCCCAGCAGCATGCCAGGCTTACCTGTCCACCACCAACTCCTAGAGTTTACTCAAACTCATGTTCATTGAGTCGGTGATGCCATTCAACCATCTCATGCTCTGTCATCCACTTTTCCTCCTGCCTTCAATCTTTCCCAGCATCTGGGTCTTTCCAATGAGTCAGTTCTTCACATCACGTAGCCAAAGTATTGGAGCTTCAGCTTCAGCATCAGTCCTTCCAATGAAAATTCAGGACTGATTTCCTTTAGGTTTGACTGGTTGGATCTCCTTGTAGTCCAAGGGACTCTCAAGAGTGCTCCAATGCCACATTTCAAAAGCATCAATTCTTTGTTGCTCAGCTTTCTTTATAGTCCAACTCTCATATCCATACCTGACTACTGGAGAAATCATAAGCTTTGTTTATATGGACATTTTTTGGCAAAGTAATGTCTCTGCTTTTTAATATGCTGTCTAGACTGGCCATAGCTTTTCTTCCAAGGAGCAAATTTCTTTTAATTACATGGCTGCAGTGGCTTTGGAGCCCTAGAAAATAAAGTCTGTCACTGTTTCCATTGTTTCCCCATCTATTTGCCTTGGAGTGATGGGACTGGATGCCATCACCGATGCCAAACATTAGTTTTTTGAATGTTGAGTTTTAAGCCAGCTTTTTCACTCTCCTCTTTAACCTTCATCAAGAGGCTCTTTAGTTCCTCTTTACTTTCTACTTTAAGGGTGGTGTCATCTGCACATTATCTGAAGTTATTGATATTTCTCCTCACAATCTTGATTCCAGCTTGTGCCTCATCTAGCCCAATGTTCCTCATGATGTACTCTGCATATAAGTTAAATAAGCAGGGTGGCAATATACAGCCTTGATGTAATCCTTTCCCAATTTGGAACTAGTTTGTTGTTCCATATCCTGTTCTAATTGTTGCTTCTTGACTTGCATACAGATTTCTCAGGAGGCAGGTAAGGTGGTCTGGTATTCTCATCTCTTTAAGAATTTTCCAGTTTGTTTTGATCCATACGATCAAAGGCTTTGGTATATTCAATAATGCAGAAATAGATGTTTTTCTGAAATTCTCTTGCCCTAACTACTGATGCCAGAGAAGGTGAAGTTGACCAAACCCATGAAGACTTATAAGACCTTCCAGAACTAACACCAAACAAAGATGTTCTTTTCATCATAGGGGACTGGAATGCAAAAATAGGAAGTCAAGAAATACCTAGAGTAACAGGTAAGTTTGGTCTTGGAGTAAAAAATGAAGCAGGGCAAAGGCTAACAATGTTTTGCCAAGAATGCAGTGGCCATAACAAAGACCTGATTCTAACAACACAAGATATGACTCTACACATGGTCATCACCAGATGGTCAATACTGAAATCGGATTGATTATATTCTTAGCCAAAGGTTGAGAAGGTCTATACAGTCAGCAAAATCAAGACTGGGAACTGACTGTGACTCTGATCTTAAACTCCTTAATGCCAAATTCAGACTGAAGTTGAAGAAAGTAGGGAAAACCATAGGGCAATTCAGGTATGACCTAAATCAAATCCCTTAGGAATATACAATGGAGGTGACAAATAGATTCAAAGTATTAGATCTGATCGACAGAGTACCTGAAGAACTATGGATAGAGGTTCTTGACTTTATACAGGAGGCAGGGATCAAGACCATTCCCAAGAGAAAGAAATGCAAAAAAGGCAAAGTGGTTGTCTTGAGGAGGCCTTACAAATAGTTGAGAAAAGAAGAAAAGTGAAAGGCAAAAGAGAAAAGGAAAGATACACCCATCTTAAATCAGAGTTCCAAAGAATAGCAAGGAGGGATAAGAAAGCCTTCCTAAGTGATCAACGCAAAGAAATAGAGGAAACCAACGGAATGGGAAAGATTAGAGATCTCGTCAAAAAATTAGCTATATCAAGGGAATATTTCATGCAAAGATGGGCACAACAAAGGACAGAAATGGTATAGACCTAACAGAAACAGAAAATATTAAGAAGAGGTGGCAAGAATGCGCAGAAGAAGAATACAAAAAGATCTTAATGACCCAGATAACCACGATGGGGTGATCACTTACCTAGAGCCAGACATCCTGAGTGTGGTGTCAAATGGGCCTTAGGAAGCATTACTATGAACAAAGCTACTGGTGATTATGGCATCCCAGATGAGTTATTTCAAATCCTAAATGATGATGCTATGAAAGTGCTGCACTCAATATGCCACAAATTTGGAAAAGTCAGCGGTGGCCAAAAATGTTCAAACTACCACACAATTGTACTCTTTTCACATGCTAGCAAAGTAATGCTCAAAATTCTCCAAGCTAGGCTTCAACAGTACATGAACTGAGAACTACCAGATGTTCAAGCTGGATTTAGAAAAGGTAGAGGAACCAGATATCAAATTGTCAACATCCACTGAATCATAGAAAAAGCAAGAGAATTCTAGAAAAAACATCTACTTTTGCTTCACTGACTAAGCTAAAGCCTTTGACTGTGTGGATCACATCAAACTGAAGAAAATTCTTAAAGATACGGGAATACCAGACCACCTTCCCTGCCTCCTGTGAAACCTGTATGCTGGTCAGGAAGCAACAGTTAGAACTGAACATGGAATAATAGACTGGTTCCAAATTGTGAAAGGAGTACATCAAGGCAGAAAGTGAAGAGGAACTAAAAAGCCTCTTGATGAAAATGAAAGAGGAGAGTGAAAAAGTTGGCTTAAAGCTCAACATTCAGAAAATGAAGATCATGGCATCTGGTCCCATCACTTCATAGGAAATAGATGGGGAAACAGTAGAAATAATGCCAGACTTTATTTTTGAGGACTCCAAAATCACTGCAGGTAGTGATTGCAGCCATGAAATAGACATTACTTTGCCAACAAAGGTCAATCTAGTCAAGGTTATGGTTTTTCCAGTAGTCGTGTATGGATGTGAGAGTTGGACTGTGAAGAAAGCTGAGCACTGAAGAATTAATGCTTTTGAACTGTGGTGTTGGAGAAGACTCTTGAGAGTTCCTTGGACTGCAAGGAGATCCAACCAGTCCACTTAAAGGAGATCAGTCCTCGGTGTTCTTTGGAAGGAATAATGCTAAAGCTGAAACTCCAGTACTTTGGCCATCTGATGTGAAGAACTGTCTCATTGGAAAGGCCCTGATGCTGGGAAAGATTGAAGGCAGGAGGAGAAGGGGATGACAGAAGATGAGATGGTTGGATGGCGTCACTGACTCAGTGGACATGAGTTTAAGAAAGCTCTGGTAGATGGTGAAGGACTGGAAGCCTGGCATGCTGCAGTCCATGGGATCACAAATAGTCGGACATGACTGAGTGACTGAACAACAATAATATTCAAACAGCATTATAAAGTGAAACAAATATGTAAGAACCTTTGTAATTTAGGAAATAATTTCGATAAATGAAGTAGCAGACAAAAAGTTCTAATTTTGCTAACAATTTTCTTATGCCTATTTTTCTACTGGGTTAATACTTTTCTTTTCACATAGAGAAGAAAAGTATGTTATATTTCCCACAGTGAGCAAGAGTGTGCTGTCCTTCTATGCCTTCAATACTTCCCCAAATCTAGATACTTTGAATAAAGCAGGGAAGGCTTATAAATATGAAATTTTAAAAAAAGGAAAATTAAAAAGACCAATGTTAAGCCACTGAGTTTAAATTGAGGTATAGTAAGGAAAACTGTGAATAACTAAGATAATAAGATACTTCAATCATTTGAGGACTAGGAATGCTGAATGTTGAACAATTCTGAAATGCAGGGTCTGCCTTTAAGCAGAAATTTCTGGGAGAAGATACAACCTATTACGAAATAATATCAATAAGAATTTTCTAGTATAATAGAATTTTCTTATATGGAATAAACTGAAAGAAACAGAGTTTACAAAGAAGACTATACATGAACAATTGATAAGTTAGATGCAAATCTTAGTATTTATTGATTAGAGCTACTCTTGTAGAACTCTTTAACATATCAACTAGGTATTTTAGTAATGTTCTGCATAGCAGAACCGTAGTTTTTGTTTGTTTGTTTCCAGATGGAAGTGACTGTAGAAATAATCCCAAATGACTGGTTCTTTTTAAAAACTGATGACTTTGAAAAGTGATTCAAATATTTCAGTTATGGAGAAAGTACCCTTGTAGATTATGCTTGCAACAAGATTTAAGAAGAGAGAAATTAAAGGAAATCACCTATGTATCCACTCTCTGGAAGTCTTTATTTTTGTAATTGTAAGCTCAAAATAGTGAGTAATGATGGTAACTTGAGTTGAAAATGAGCTTGGAAGGTGGAAGAAAACAAAATCTTAATACTTTTGATTATAATTTGATGAATTAATTGGAAATAAATATATATTTATGTCCACTAAATATATAGGTGATAAAGTAAACTAAATTAGAAGTCCTGATGTAACTTTCAATTTAGTTACTGATAGCATTCTGCTGCAGAGAAGGCAATGACAACCCACTCCAGTACTCTTGCCTGGAAAATCCCATGGATGGAGAAGCCTGGTAAGCTGCGGTCCATGGGGTCGCAAAGAGTTGGACATGACTGAAGCGACTTAGCAGCAGCAGCAGCATTCTTCTGAATTGTAGTACTGAAAATTCCAGACCGATTCATGAATGCTTAATTTAGTTACCCCTGAAGCCACTACTTTTGTCCATTTTCTATATTTTAACACCCTCTAAAAATATATGCTGCCATCTTTCTTTAAATTTATTT
Source organism: Bos javanicus (assembly GCF_032452875.1). Classification (NCBI taxonomy): domain Eukaryota; kingdom Metazoa; phylum Chordata; class Mammalia; order Artiodactyla; family Bovidae; genus Bos; species Bos javanicus. The sequence continues at coordinate 59,670,874 of NC_083871.1, read as the reverse complement.
TTAATTGGAGGATAATTGCTTTACAGTGTTATGTTGGTTTCTTCCATACATCAACATGAATCAGGCATAAGTATACATATATTTTCTCCCTCTTTAGCCTCCCTTCTGCACCCCATCCTATTCCTCTTGGTCATCATAGAGCACCGAGCTAAGCTCCCTGTGTGATATAGCAGCTTCTCACTAGTTATATATTTTACACATGGGAGTGTATATATGTCAATGTTACTCTCTCAGTTCTTCCTACCTTCTCTTTACCCGGCTGTGTCCACAAGTCCATTCTCTATGCTGCATCTCTATTTCTGCTCTGCAAATTATCTTGCCATCTTGTACTTATTTTTCTTAAGACTCTTAAAGGGTATATTGGTAACATCAAGTAATTTCTTATAATCTCCCCATAAAATAGGTAGGTTATGGTTATAATTAGATGCATTATCTTGTTCAAAAACTCCAACAAGTTAAAAGAAATAAGCCCTGAAATCTGATAGTCATGTAAATTTCACTAAGCTATTTTGCTGATTCTTTAGCACATTCTGCTATTCAAAAGGCAACAAAACTTACAAACATAGTTAACTGTAAGAAATCAAAACATGTTTGAATTACTGCTATAGCAATTAATAATCAGAAATTAGACTAAGGTCTTAACACATCTTTTACTTTTCTTATTTTTAATATCATGTAAGAGGTATGACGGAGAAGGCAATGGCACCCCACTCCAGTACTCTTGCCTGGAAAATCCCATGGACCGAGGAGCCTGGAATGCTGCAGTCCTTGGGGTCCCTGAGGGTCAGATACGACTGAGCGACTTCACTTTCAGTTTTCACTTTCATGTATTGAAGAAGGAAATAGCAACCCACTCCAGTGTTCTTGCCTGGAGAATCCCAGGGATGGGGGAGCCTGGTGGGCTTCGGTCTATGGGGTTGCACAGAGTCGGACACGACTGAAGTGACTTAGCAGTAGCAAGAGGTATGAGAAATTTCCCTTATTTGAAGTTCTTGCTCACCAGCTCACTCTGTTCACAGTTTCAGCTGGCGTATGTTTAAGTGAGCATGTTCAAAGCATCCAAAGCATTGTGCTGCTGTTGACGTTTTTAAGGATGAGTTGATTGGGAAAAGTCATAATTCAGCTTTCTCTGAAAATCACCTATCAGTATGCACAAATCTAAAGCTTTCCCTTAGGCAACTCATCTAAATTCCATCTTTTGCCTGTGATTTTTTTCTCAGCTCCTGGCATTGAAATATATAGTAGCTATTGATCATTTTGCCATGATTTTAGGGTGCTTTTACAATTGGAAATCTGTGAAGTTAATTTTCCAATTTGGAATACTTTGAAAGGAGTATTCATTCTGCTTTGCTAACTATACCCAGAACTTGAGCTGGAAGGCAGAACCAGTTTTCTAATAGGTATAAGTGAATGGATTAGGGGGCCACACACCTGGCATGGTTAAAGGAGTTCTAGTCTCTCCTATGCCAAACAATACTGTATTTTGCTTACACTTAAAATTTAATTTCTGGAGTTCCAACTGTGTGGGCTTTGTAGATAAGACTTATAGAACAGGGATCTTGGGAATCATCTATTCTTTAGAAAAATATAAAAATTCATTACCAGAGAACAAAATTCAAACTCAAATATAATGACAAAATAAAAAGACTCAGAGACCAGGGGATAGGTTGGTAAAATGGTATCACTAAGGATATAGAGAAGTGGTGGTTTTAGCATATTGAAATGTGACCAAATTTTTCTGCTTTACAGATTTTCTTAACACTAAACTCAGAAGAAGGTCATTTCCTCAGAAGTGGGATTTTTTTTTTTCTCTGAAAAGCTATATTTCTTATGTTTTTTTGGATTGATAAGATGTCTGTTTTGAGAGAAGAGTCATTTTCAGATACTATTTTCTGGCTTAATTAGCCGGTTGGAAGGGAGACTACCCTTAGTTACTGCTTAAACTTTTAGGCTGAATGTTTTCTTAAGAGCACAAATATTTAATGATAGATTCAAGGCTAGGTTTCTTCAGCAAATATTAAGGAAACAAAAAAAAGTGACTTGGAATTATACTCTATTTTATAATAACATTTTATATTCCAAGAAAAGTTCTGCAGGACAGTGTCCTCTTATCTTTACCTGGCTCATTGTTTAGTATGCTAATTATGATCCTGATGTTACTGAGTGGAACTGGGGCTGCTCTGTTCCTTGACTACTCAATCAGCTGAACGTTAACCATATCTTGACAGCTTGCTGTCAATCACAAGGTGGAATGATGAAAGAATGGATTCAACAATATAAACTAAAAAATAAAATGGTATACAGCACATCGGAGAAGGCAATGGCACCCCACTCCAGTACTCTTGCCTGGAAAATCCCATGGATGCAGGAGCCTGGTAGGCTGCAGTCCATGGGGTCGCTGAGGATCGGACACGACTGAGCGACTTCACTTTCACTTTTCACTTTCATGCATTGGAGAAGGAAATGGCAACCCACTCCAGTGTTCTTGCCTGGAGAATCCCAGGGACAGTAGCCTGTGGGCTGCCGTCTATGGGGTCGCACAGAGTCGAACACAACTGAAGCGACTTAGCAGCAGCAGCAGCATACTGCACACCTGAATTTTACTGATAAATATACTACTAATTGAATGAACTTGAAAAAGTCCCTTCAACATTCCAGGTCTCATTTGTCATCTCAAGTAAAAGGATAGGGTTACCTTCAATGATCTCTATAACCAGGGTGACATATATCATCCAATGGAAAACTCTCTTTTGAGAGCAAAAGATGGCAGTGTTAATATTTATACCTGAAACACAGACTCAATCAAGAATGTCTCAGGAAACCTAGGATGTATGAACAGCCTGTGTACAATGAACAGACCCTTCCTGGAAGTTCTTCATAGTCCCACATCCTACAGACTCCCAACTTCCTAATCACAACAGTGATGAGGTCTCAGCAACTGTTTTGTAAAATGTTACTCTTCTGCCTTAGCCTTAATTGGGTGCTGGAGGAATTAACACTTGAACCAAGCTGGCCTGTCACAGTTCTTCACCCAGGAATTTAGAATTGTAGCTAAAACTTTATAGTTTAGTCTGCCTGTTACCTTTAAAGGAGAAGATTTAGCTTGCACATTGTAAGTAAATATTCAGAAACCAAAAAAAAAAAAAAAATCATTTTGCAGAACAAGAGTAGAATGAGGCACATAGATCATTCATCTCTGTCACATTTACTCAGCATGGTGGCCATCACAGAATAGCACTTAGAGAAAAAGCTTTTAAAATGAATTTCTGTTTCTTAGCTGATAATTAGTGTTTCACAGATTTAAACTGTATTTTCACTCTTTGATGACTATGCTTCTGCTGGTGCCTCTGCTAAGGCGCTTCAGTCGTGTCTGACTCTGTGCGACCCCATAGACGGCAGCCCACCAGGCTCCCCCGTCCCTGGGATTCTCCAGGCAAGAACACTGGAGTGGGTTGCCATTTCCTTCTCCAATGCATGAAAGGGGAAAGGGAAAGTGAAGTCACTCAGTCGTGTATGACTATAGCATTTCCAAAATGAGTACTTTATTTCCAAGAAGGATTCCAGGTGGCTATACTTATTGATTTGTGTCTTAAGAACAAAACAACAACAACAACAACAAAAAAAGAAAAAGAGTAAAACTCTAGATGATAGGAGAGATGAATGGATCAGGAGTTTTGTACTAATAACTTGTGGTTTTGAGCATTAAACATTCTTTTTTTGCGTGGAGGCAGTAAAGAAAATGGTGAGCAAGGCATTTCATGGAACATAAATACGTTCTTGGAGGGGAGTTTATTGAAATGCTTTGAGATCACCTCTTCATACTGAAGAGGCAGCAAGCCTTAGTAAAGAAGCCTTGGAGCTTTGGAGCCTCAATGAAGGAGTTCTTCATTCTTCTAGGACACAACCTTTAACGTGCATCAACCAGTTCAATCTCTGGGCCCTTTATTCAAGTTTTAATTTCTTGGACGAAATAAGGGTCAGATTCCATAGCTAGGGCACCTATGGTGTGTAGAGAAGAATCCTAATAGCACAGATAGGGCCATAAGAATTTAATGTGAACCAAGTAGTCAGCCAAATAGAATTGATGCATACAAAGTTACATCCCAACTTCAATGATGTAGAAATGTGGGGAAAATCAAGCATCTCAAAGATATGTATCTTAATTTGAGTTTCCCCAGGCATAAGCCTTGAGAAGCATATTTGAGGGCAAGAAATTTATTTGAAACACAATCCCTGGAAATGCCAATAGAGAAGTAAAGAAGTGTGGCAGTAAAGTATAGGAGGTAAATAAAGAGTATTCTATCTAATAAGTTGCCTCTGTGAGCAAATAGAGCTTAATATCACTGAAAGACTCTGAGAAATGATGTAGAACACACATCAACTCGTGTGAATTATCAGTGGAGCTCTACTTATGGGAAGCACTCCTTGTAGTACACTTCTCTCCTGATTATACAAAGTAAGAACAGGTGTTAGCAGTCAGTGACTACTTAGGCATAGAGATATGATGCTGAAAGCAAGGATATGGTAAACGGCTGAGAAAAGTGATGTTGGTGCAATAAGAACAGCATCTGTCATATCAAGGAAAGGCAGCAGTTCTATAATCCTAAGAGGAATGGGGAACTAATGGCATCAGACAAAGGTGGTGGTTATTTGCTAAGTTGTGTCCAACTTGTGACCTCATGCACTGTATAGCCTGCCAGGCTCCTCTGTCCATGGGATTCTCCAGGCAATAATACTGGAGTGAGTTGCCATTTATTTCCCCAGGGGATCTTCCCAACCCAAGAACTGAATCCAGGTCTCCTGCCTTGCAGGCAGATTTACTGACTGAGCTACAAGGGAAGGCGCTTTGAAACATTAACTTTTTCAGCTCAGTTCAGTTGTTCAGTTGTGTCCGACTCTTTGTGACCCCATGAATCCCAGCACGCCAGGCCTCCCTGTCCATCACCAACTCCCAGAGTTCACTCAAACTGATGACCATTGAGTCAGTGATGCCATCCAGCCATCTCATCCTCTGTCATCCCCTTCTCCTGCCCCCAGTCCCTCCCAGCATCAGAGTCTTTTCCAATGAGTCAACTCTTCACATGAGATGAGGTGGGCAAAGTACTGAAGTTTCAGCTTTAGCATCATTCCTTCCAAAGAAATCCCAGGGCTGATCTCCTTTAGGACGGACTGCTTGGATCTCCTTGCAGTCCAAGGACTTTCAAGAGTCTTCTCCAACACCACACTTCAAAAGCATCAATTCTTCAGTGTTCAGCCTTCTTCACAGTCCAACTGTCACATCTATACATGACCACAGGAAAAACCATAGCCTTGACTAGATGGACCTTTATTGGCAAAGTAATGTCTCTGCTTTTGAATATGCTATCTAGGTTGGTCATAACTTTCCTTCCAAGGAGTAATCCTCTTTTAATTTCATGGCTGCAATCACCATCTTCAGTGATTTTGGAGCTCCAAAAATAAAGTCTGACACTGTTTCCACTGTTTCCCCATCTCTTTCCCATGAAGTGATGGGACCGGCTGCCATGATCTTTGTTTTCTGAATGTTGAGCTTTAAGCCAACTTTTTCTCTCCTCTTTCACTTTCATCAAGAGGATTTTTAGTTCTTCTTCACCTTCTGCCATAAGGGTGGTGTCATCTGCATATCTGAGGTTATTGATATTTCTCCCGGCAGTCTTGATTCCAGCTTGTGATTCTTCCAGCCCAGCGTTTCTCATGATGTACTCTACATATAAGTTAAATAAGCAGGGTGACAATATACAGTTTTGACGTACTCCTTTTCCTATTTGGAACCAGTCTGTTGTTCCATGTCTGGTTCTAACTGTTGCTTCCTGACCTGCATATAGGTTTCTCAAGAGGCAGATCAGGTGGTCTGGTATTCCCATCTCTTTCAGAATTTTCCACAGTTTATTGTGATCCACACAGTCAAAGGCTTTGGCATAGTCAATAAAGCAGAAATAGATGTTTTTCTGGAACTCTCTAGCTTTTTCAATGATCCAGCAAAGGTTGGCAATTTGATCTCTGGTTCCTCTGCCTTTTCTAAAACCAGTTTGAACATCAGGAAGTTCACAGTTCACATATTGCTGAAGCCTGGCTTGGAGAATTTTGAGCATTACTTACTAGCGTGTGAGATGAGTCCAGTTGCGTGGTAGTTTGAACATTCTTTGGCATTGCCTTTCTTTGGGATTGGAATGAAAACTGACCTTTTCCAGTCCTGTCTGTGGTCACTGCTGAGTTGTCCAAATTTGCTGGCATATTGAGTGCAGCACTTTCACAGCATCATCTTTCAGGATTTGAAATAGCTCCACTGGAATTCCATCACCTCCACTAGCTTTGTTTGTAGTGATGCTTTCTAAGGCCCACTTGACTTCACATTCCAGGATATCTGGATCTAGCTGAGTGATCACACCATCGTGAAAAACAAAATTTACATATTTTTTTCAAGGCTTGAGCATGAGTATTTGCTATTTTGGTATTTTGATAAATGAAGTCTTCTTGGGGCCTTGGAGAATCATTAAGAAATCATTATTAAAGAATTATCTAGTAGCAAAATATAAAAATAGAAGAAAACTTTGGAAGGTGGATTTTTTCTGTAAAGTTTGTTTTCCAGTAAGTAAATTTTATCTATCCTAAGAAGGCTATTAAACAAATAAAACTCTTAAATTTAATGTTTATGTATATATATATATAATGTTTATATATATATATATAAAATGTTTATATATATATATAATGTTTATATATATATATATATATATATGTAGCCTCATCTTCCAAGAGTGTTGTTTTTTTTATTATTTCATCATTGAGAGGTCATTTCCAAAATACTATCAGAGAACACATGCAACAGTTTGGAATTATGTTCATAGTTACCTACAACATTCACTGCTGAAAGGTCTAATCTGTCAGGGCCCAGAGTGGCAGAAAGTAAAGATTCTCAGAGGGTGATATTTACTGACTTTTTCATCTGAGGAGCAAAGGGAGGCTCAATAAGAAGCTGTACAAATGCATAAGACATTCTCCTTTGCATGATTTTGGAATTACATTGGATATGGATAAATTCAAGGATACAAAGAAAATATTTGGAAGCAAAGCATACTGAGGAAATGGTAGATGGTCAGTGAGCTTGTAGTGATTCTAGGCTCTGTAAAGAAGTGAAAATTCAATTAAGTGAGAATTGAGTAGAAACAGAATTTTGTTATGATATTTGGTTGAAACATTTATCAAATTAGGAGAGCATAAAATGTGCCTAGATCATGCATATTGATTGTTTTCCTTTAAAAAATTTACAACAGATTATTTAAATCTCTTATTCACTTCTCTTAACAGGCAATACAATTAAAAAACTTTTTTTAGATTAACTATTTGTGCTAAAGAAAATCCCTTGCCAACTTTTGCAAGTTAGTTTATTCACTGGGGAAACATATTAAATCACTAAATGGAAAGACATACTCTCCAAATAAAGTCTCAAATTCTTTTGCATGGAAGAAACATGAGTCTCCCTAAATACTTCCAGAATGTAGAGGGAAAGTACAGAAAAAGCTTTGGGCATTTCAGATCGACCTGTGACAAACCAGAATTTATGTAGAACATAGGTCTAAATCACAAAGATATATTGGCAAATCTTGACCTAAACCTGAAAAAAAACTAAACATAGAAAATATTTACCTAAGGAATAATTTTTGAGGTTTTAGTTATTGTTAAATGTGCAATATGTAATTTGTCATTTTAAAGCAGTCTATTTTTAGGGTATTAAGGATCAAACTCGTATACATTTATTGTGAAATTATGCTGGTAATGAGAAATAAGAATGCATACAAATATCCTTTTGCATGGTTTTAAAAGTCACAATTAATAATGAAAGTGAAGGCTTGTGAGGACATATAACATTGGAAAATTCATTTTAACATCAATTGTGCAGTCACCCTTTCTGTATGTCCTTTTAAAAAGTGTTTTAATTAAGAAGTGCCAAAATTTGAAATTATTTCTTAGTGTACCATATCATCCGTATTTTTAAAGCAGAACTCTAATTTCAGTCATAATTACTGGCATTCCTCACCTAAGAGGCAGACAAGGAAATATCAGCCATCCCATAATGTAACCAGGAAGAGGAAGGAGTAACACAGAAGAGAGCAAACCGAAGGCACAAAAATGAGAACAATCTGTACTGAGTATGTACATATTGTTTCAGGACAGCTAATGATCACTAATGAAGCAGTAAATACATACATTTTTATATACTGTATTATTAAGAAAAAAAAAGTGGTTTTATTCATCTCACATGTAACACAATTGGTATAATACTCACATTATTGGTAAATCAACTTACAATTTTCTAAGTTAAAATAAGTTCTTGTTTGTTTGTTTTTTTTTTTTTTGATCTGGCACAGATTCCCTGTGAAGGTAGAAAGTATGAAGCTGATAACCTTAAATTAGAGGAGGGCTACTTGTTCTAAGGCTGTGTAAGTATAAGATGCACATTCCTTTTTGAGGAGTAAGATGAAAACAGTTAACCCATCTGGAATAGTTGTTTTTAAGAAACTACCAAAGTATGCTGGGTATTTTTATTGTTTAATTTTGTGTGGCTTTTCCCCAATGTGCAGACCAATCCTATTTCTGGTCATTTCCATGTATTTAGAGCCATGGTTTTCAATGTTGGAAATGGTCATATGACCCTGCTGCTGCTGCTAAGCTGCTTCAGTCGTGTCCGACTCTGTGCGACCCCATAGACAACAGCCCACCAGGCTCCCCGGTCCCTGGGATTCTCCAGGCAAGAACACTGGAGTGGGTTGCCATTTCCTTCTCCAATGCATGAAAGTGAAAAGTGAAAGTGAAGTCGGTCAGTGGTGTCCAACTCAGCGACCCCATGGACTGCAGCCCACCAGGCTCCTCTGTCCATGGGATTTTCCAGGCAAGAGTACTGGAGTGGGGTGCCATTGCTTTCTCCATATGACCCTAGGCTTTAATATTCATTTGTCAAAGCCCATTGGGTGCTAGTCTTTCCATTGTGTGTCTACCAGACTTTTGGGTAGGCTTTGGAGAAGTGCTGATGGATATATAGATACAGAGATAGATGGCACAGATAGAAAAAGATGGAAAAAAATAACTGTATAGATAGAAAGACACATGAATAGTTTGGAAAATAGGAAATTCTACCTACCATCAGTGGATATATATGGAATAGCCTTACATGTTCATCTTCTTATTTTGGGAAAATTCTTACTTTCTAGCTGGAAGTGAAAGTGATAAAATATGGGTACACTTATACAATATCTGATAAATTAACAACTAATAGAAGAAAGAAATTGCTCTTCAGCTGTCTTTGTAATAGTCTATCAAATAAGTAGTTCCTTGTGTTTTCTCAGTACACATTTTCTGTTTTATTTGTTGACTGCAGATCTGTAATTCCTGCATGCTTCTGACTTGACCATTACCATTCTAAGAACACATTAAGCAGTCAACAAATAATATACTCTCTTATTCAAAAGCAGAGACATTACTTTGCCAACAAAGGTCCATCTAGTCAAGGCTATGGTTTTTCCTGTGGTCATGTATGGATGTGAGAGTTGGACTGTGAAGAGGGATGAGTGCCAAAGAATTGATGCTTTTGAACTGTGGTGTTGGAGAAGACTCTTGAGAGTCCCTTGGGCTGCAAGGAGATCCAACCAGTCCATTCTGAAGGAGATCAGCCCTGGGATTTCTTTGGAAGGACTGATGCTAAAGCTGAAACTCCAGTACTTTGGCCACCTCATGCGAAGAGTTGACTCAGTGGAAAAGACTCTGATGCTGGGAGGGATTGGGGGCAGGAGGAGAAGGGGACGACAGAGGATGAGATGGCTGGATGGCATCACTGACTCGATGGACGTGAGTCTGAGTGAACTCTGGGAGTTGGTGATGGACAGGGAGGCCTGGCGTGCTGCGATTCATGGGGTCACAAAGAGTCGGACACGACTGAGTGACTGATCTGATCTGATCTGATATTCTCTTTATGTAGAATATATTATTTACTTTAATAATTTTGGTGTCATTTCTTGAGACAATTATTTCCATATACACTTATGTACAAATTCTTTCAATACCTATAATATCACAGAAGGTAATTTACAGATTATCTCGTTCTATTTACCTACTATCTAGGTGAGGAAATTAGTCTGTGGTAGTTGAGGTGTTCTGAGTAAGTAATCAGCTTTGAGTGAAAAACAAAAACAAAAACAAAAAACTCCTGACATCAGACACATACTCTTTTTAGGATTAACATGTTTCTCTTGGGGATTATTGAAATCTATTGTAACTTGGGGAGATCAACTTCAGTGAAGGGAATTTTTTCTGTTTGTTTCTTCCTTTTACTTTTCTACTTTTTTAGAAAGGAGTTTTGAAAAGAATGAAAATTTTGAAATGAAGTGCACTGTGCAATAAGGTTGAATCTGATGACCTTGATAATGGAAAGCCTTTGAGGATAAGCAAGGGAAAGGAGTTAGATGGGTCTGAAGGACTGTGTAAATTGAGCTATGACCTTGAGTGGGAAAAAATGTGTGGCATAATTATTAATTATTGGGGTTAGGATGTCAGATTTTGTTTCTATAATGACAGTGTTCTGTCAGTTTTGGCATCTTTCATTCTTTTACTCTTCAGTTTATTTAGTGTCTACCATTTCTGACGAGCATTTCCTCTCTCATTCTTGCCTTCTTTCCTCCCATCCCTCATTGCTCACCTTCTTCTCTATCTCTCTCTCTTTTTTCCCTCCCTCACACATACACACACAGAATGAGGAAGAAGTAGAGCAAATAGCTATTTTTTAGCACATATTTCTTAGTGAAAGCTGTGTAAAGCAAGTATTTAAATACTTAAATCATTTTATGATTTGTTTACTTAATCCCACCATCTGTTCCTTCACTCTCATGGATATTTAATTTCCCTTGCTAACAGGAATATATATATCTATAATTTTTCCTCCATAGATGCTGATGGCTTCCAATATACATATAATTGCAATAAGTATGATCTTATCTGCTTTGTTTCTTAAAATTTCTTCCTTCAGTTTCTTAAGTCCTTCCTGCCATTTACATACCACCCAATATTCAAAACACAACTCATATATAGATGACTTGACAGTATGCATTTTCTTACTGAGGTTATTATTCATCATTTGGTTGTTATACAAATCACTTTGATTTAGGGATTATCCTTTGACTGATGTGAAGTATGTTCAAATAATCATATTTCTTCTCAGTAGAGGAACGTATAGCCATGCAAAAATGTGGGGCTACGGTTAATGGATTCAGTCAGGAAGTTAATGGATAAAATTGACTTAGAAAGAGCATGAACAAACTGGCTTATACTAGTCTACAGGACTGGATTAGTGCTATAGTTTTAATTGCTTGTTATTTTAAAAATCACACTGTGTATAATACGTAATGACTTATGGGGGTTTAATATATTTAAAATAAGCCTTAGCCCTTCAAGGTTCTAAGGAATATGGAAACATTATTGTTGATTTTACCTGTGATTGTTTTTTGGCCTCTTGAAAAGGAACTTTGTAGTTATAAATTATAACTATGTTAGAATTATAAATTGAAGATATTCATAGACAAAAAATTTGCTAATGGGCTTTATAGCCTTATAAAATTTATGAGTATGTTAATATTCTAATGAAAAATTGCTAAGGAGTCAAATTCATAATTATAAACAATAAAAATGTTGATTCAAGTAATTATTACTTAAAGCTTAAGTTTGCTGGAAATCTAGCAAAATTTTTATTAATATCATATAATAAAGTAATTGTGATGCTTTTAATTAAATTCTCAGAAGTGACACTATACTAATATGATTTCTTTATTCAATGCCTTTGAAAAAAATGGCTTATCTCTTATTCAAGATGTCAGAGAATCAGCATTTAGAAATATGAGAAATTCATCTACCAACACTGGATTTAGAAAAACTCTTCATGCTTTCAAGCTGCTGGAGCAATTTGGGGAAGAGAAATTAATGAGATACATTTCTAATACTAAATAGCTTCTGAAGGAAGTAGTTCTCAAAGTATAAAGTTTACCTCTTGATTGAGAATTCTCTGGTGAGATGCAGGATAGCTCATCACTTGAAAATATCAGACTGAAATTAAGAAATCAATAGAAAATATTTTAAAAACTCTAAATATCACATTTTCATGTGATCTTAATGGATATTTGTGATAATTTACACTTTAACCATTTAAAGAGTGTTTATGAACATCTCTTTCCTTTCACATGAGCTTCCTTTTCAGTCTGTTAACAAAGAATGGAATGAATGGGTTTATACAGTACAACATGTGCATGTGTAGGAACTCATAAAAGACAGCATGGTGAAATCTAAATACCTTTGGCACAACTTCTAAATTTTCTCAAAACCACTGTCATGGAATGAATTTATAATATGCACTGTCAAAAATGGTGGTTTTAAAAGTCTTTAAGAAATTGTTGCTAAAAGCAAAAGTCCATATAAACACAATAAATATGAAAACCCTGATGAAGTTGACCTGCCCTGGTTGGATTTGGTCCTCTGGCTCTGAGTTCTGCTCACTCACACACATAGGAAACTGTAAGGAAACCTTTTGGAACAAGGTTTATGAGGCATTGGTCTACAGTACTGATTACAAATTGCCTTGACATTTCACCACTGTAAAGCACATGGCATCCAGTCCCATCACTTCATGGAAAATAGATGGGGAAACAGTGGAAACAGTGACAGACTATTTTGGGGGGTTCCAAAATCACTGCAGATGGTTACTGTAGCCATGAAATTAAAAGACACTTACTCCTTGAAAAGAAAGTTATGACCAACCTAGATAGCATATTAGAAAGCAGAGACATTACTTTGCCAACAAAGGTCCATCTACCCAAGGCTATGGTTTTTCCAGTAGTCATGTATAAATGTGAGAGTTGGATTATAAAGAAAGCTGAGCACCAAAGAATTGATGCTTTTGAACTGTGGTGTTGGAGAAGACTCTTGAGAGTCCCTTGGACCACAAGGAGATCCAACCAGTCCATCCTAAAGATCAGTCCTGAGTGTTCATTGGAAGGACTGATGTTGAAACTCCAGTTCTTTGCCCACCTGATGTGAAGAGCTGACTCATTTGAAAAGACTCTAATGCGAGGACAGATTGAAGGCAGGAGGAGAAGAGGACAACAGTGGATGAGATGGTTGGATGGCATCACTGACTCAATGGACATGAGTTTGGGTAAACTCCGGGAGCTGATGATGGACAGGGAGGCCTGGCATGCTGCGGTCCACGGGGTCGCAAAGAGACGGACACGATTGAGTGACTGAACTGAACTGAACTGAAAGCACATGAGTAGTTTTTCTCCTAGAATTCATGAAATACAACCCTCACATGCCCTCCCTCCTCTTTCTCTCACTGTTCACTTATTTATAATAGTATGTGAAAGTCTCAATTGGTCAGTCATGTTTTACTCTTTGTAATCCCATGGACTATAGCCCGCCAGGCTCCTCTGTCCATGGGATTCCTTGTTTACAGAGGTATTTTACTTGTTTACCATGTTCCCCTCAGAGAGCTGTATCATGGTACTAGGTTGGTGCTTCTTACTCAATTAGAAATAGTTCTTAAATACAACTCATAATAGTTGAAGAATTCAAAATCAATCCGTGTGATAGAATGTGTAATGTATGTATCTATGTATGTATGTTTAGTCCCTAAGTCATGCCCTACTCTTTTGTAATCCCGTGGACTGTAGCCCGCCAGGCTTCTGTGTCCATGGGATTCTCCAGGCAAGAAAACTGGAGTGGGTTGCCATTTCCTCTTCCAGGGGATCTTCCCAACCCAGAGATCCTACCTCCATCTCCTGCATTGTCAGGCAGATGCTTTACCATTGAGGGAAGCCCCAGGTGATAGAATACTATTTACAAATTAAAAATGATTTTACAGATTAAATTTTATCAATGGAAAAAGATAATCATGTAGAATGCCAAATTGAAAACTGATTATTTTCCTTACAATTTATCTTTCTATTTAATCTTTCTTCATTTCAAATAACAAAAACCAGTACCCCTAATGATAGGATAATTTTTCCCCTGTTTCTTTGTTTCTCTCTTCTTCCTTCCTCAATCTTCTTTTTTGATGACCTACACCTTTATAAGTTTTCTGCAATAAATTTACCTCACACAGTACAATGGTATAAAATAAACATTTTTAGAATGAATATTTTAAACTTGTTCATATGAGGGAAATTTGTTTTAGGACCAGGCTGCCCTTACACATTTAGTGAAAGCTTGCTAGTTTCATTGGCCTCTCCATTTCTCCTTCATTTATGAAAAAGGGATGCTGCTTCAGAAATTAATCAGCATTAACAGCTGTATGACAGGTTATTTACTTGCTTGACACTTTTACTAATTCTTAGGCCTGATAATAGCTTTTCTCCCTCATGACATAGAACAATTTTTAAATGATTGACACTAAATGTTATTATAGTGTTACTGGACTCAGAATTAATTTTAATCAAATGTTGAAGCAAGGGCTTTAATAATGAGTCAAGAGCATTGCCTAAATATTGAACTATTTTTTTTGTAGTATAAAGAATGAATAATTTAAATTTCAGTGTATATAATCATTATTGTGTGCAGTTATACATTCCTTACAATAAGAAATAAATTGTTTATTGCATTTCAAAAAGCAGTTCATTGGAATGCTAAGTATAAATATTTCAGAACACCAAATACCTCCAGATGTAATACTAATAGAAATGTTAAGAATTGTTCTAATCCTATCATTCTTCTTATTCCTCTCCTCTTTTGTTCTTAAAAAATCACCAGTACAAGGATTGTCTACAGTTAAAATATATATTGTGGGTATATTTTCACTTTTGACGTGTATTAAAACTCATGCACCACATGTATCTCATTTTATTGTGAGAAAGATAAGAAAAATACATATTCTTCTTAAAAATTAGTTTTTAAAATTGTAGTATAGTAATTCTTTGTCTTATTTCATTTTCTTTTGATCTAACAAAATTTTTGTTTTGCTTTTATTATTTTATATAGGAATCAATTTTCTCTGTCTTCTATATAAAATAATTATGCTAGAATTAATGGAATTAATAAAACAGCCTGCTGCTACTGCTGCTAAGTCGCTTCAGTCGTGTCCAACTCTGTGCGACCCCATAGATGGCAGCCCACCAGGCTCTCCCGTCCCTGGAATTCTCCAGGCAAGAATATGAGAATGGGTTGCCATTTCCTTCTCCAGTGCATGAAAGTGAAAAGTGAAAGTGAAGTCACTCAGTCGCGCCAACTCTTAGCGACCCCATGGACTGCAGCCTACCAGGCTTCTCCGTCCATGAGGTTTCCAGGCAAGAGTACTGGAGTGGGGTGCCATTGCTAAAACAGCCTAGAATAATCTAATTTCACCTTGCATAAGTAAAAATAAGTAAAACACTTGTAAAAAGAAACTACAATAGGAAATCCTGGCATCTCTTAACTCCTAAAAACATTAAAATGAAATATTAGAGGTTTTCATTTAAGTTAGCACTGGGTTTGTATCTGAAGCTATAATTTCTTATTACCCCATCATAAGTTTAAACAGAATTTTAGTATTGGAAAGTAAGTACACAGGCCAAATATCAGTTTATGATATTTTAAAAATAATTTCTATGTGGAATGCAAGTGAATCATGGAATTTAAAACTAAAGTACTGATATTTCAATATTAATCTTTAGCTTTGTAATCAACAGGGACATGACATGTAGCATGTAAAATATTTTTAAATTTAACAAAAGCAAATTTGCTTAAGAAAGACCTTAAAGGCTCTTTACTTTGCATAATCATATTTTGACCAGAAAAATTCCAGCCAAAACTTAGTGTCCTTTAAAGTACATACAACACAATGGATTTTTATTTATAATATTTTCCTTTAAAAGGAGCTTATAATTAGCTTAAAATAAGTCTATTTTCTGCCGATATTTTCTTTAGTACTTCATTTTTGGGTTATTTTTATGTTATCTCAGCTGAGCTAGACCAGATTAAACATTTGGATTATTTGCTGGGAGTTCAGTTCTGTAAAAACAAAACAAACCATTCTGGGGTTGTTAAGAGTGTGTCAATAAATGGGCAAAAGGATTGTTTGAGCCCTGTGAGTTAGAAGGTAAATTGAAGTCAGAGTTACCATAAGCCTAAGGCAATGGCACCCTACTCCAGTACTCTTGCCTGGAAAATCTCATGGACGGAGGAGCCTGGTAGGCTGCAGTCCATGTGGTCGCGAAGAATCGGACACGACTGAGCGACTTCACTTTCACTTTTCACTTTCATGCATTGGAGAAGGAAATGGCAACCCACTCCAGTGTTCTTGCCTGGAGAATCCCAGGGACGGGGGAGCCTGGTGGGCTGCCGTCTATGGGATCGCACAGAGTCGGACACGACTGAAGTGACTTAGCATAGCATAGCATAACCTGTCAAAGTAAGGATGCATTCAGATTCTGATTTCAGTGTATTCAGCTACCCCATTCAGAATGGTAAAATCAGAAGGAAAGGCCTATGCCTAGTGTCTGGGGGCTAAAATGTTGCTTATTTTTTCTTTTTAAATTTCTGTGACTCTCAAAGTGTATCATCAGTTAGTGACAGTTTTTTCTTCCTCTTCTGATTGGGAAATATTCTACAACTTGACAATTAAATATTCTGAGTACTTTTAATAAGTTCATTTATGTGGCTTTAAAAATAATGAGTAAACAAAACAGACTTAAGCTTTGCCTGAATTATCAACACATAGTAAGAAAAGTGCATGAAACTTAAAATATATGCAATACAAATTGAATAACTCGATGCTATTAATTTCCCAACTTGCTTATATTGTACTTGGAATCACTTTTAAATAATTTGTTCTATGTTGATATTTATGGTAAAATATATATATTATCTTCTCTCCTTTGTTTATAACTGAGTTGCACCATATTATTTGCATGTGATTCTCTGGTGCCTAGCGTATTTGCACAAAGTGGGAATATTTCAATACAGGCTTATTTAATTAGGGTAATTAATGACATATTCAGTCAAGAACTTTTCTGAAATGAATTTTGAGTAGTACAACTTCAGTGTGGTACTGGCTGAATTTTAACAGAATGTGTTGGTTGTTTGCAGTGAGTAAGAGGGAGACAAAGAGAATGAGAATGAGAGCAATACAAAAAAGAGAGAGAGAATGAGAATGAGAGTAACAGAAAAAAGACCAGAAGTCAAGGACAAGGGAGTGAGAGAGAAGAGACTAGGAACTGAGAAGAGGAGAAACTAAGATAGATTTCTCATACTCAAACAATGTGCCTGAGTTTTCCTTTCTCTTTTGCTGTAGATTTTAAGACTACTCCAGGCAAATAGTAACAGCTCTGTTCATAAAATTATTAGAAAATACTGAATTTCATTGTTTGATTATTTCATTGTTGAATTTATTTTGTTACTTTGTTTTAATGAATTGCTGAGTAATCCATAGCAATTGTTGGGAAATGTTGGTGTTTGATGCATAGAACTTAAAAAAATCATGAGTTCTGGTTTGTGTGCATTTTCAACACAATGAAATAGTGCTAAGCAGTACCTGATAATATTCCTAAGCTCTGCCCTCAGAGTGATCTGCAACCCATGAACACTGTCTTCAGCTTCATCCTCTCTAAGGTACTTTTCAGTTTTAAAATTCTATACCATGAAACCATGACAGTGTTAAAGCTGACATGCATTGTAGAAAATAACTTTTCCTCTTTTGAGGATACTTGTCAAATGTTTCATCTGTGGCTGACTAATTTACCACTTCACTGATCTTATCAGTTAATTAAAGTACATTTCTTAAGCATATCATCTTCATAGTACTGGCAATCATTAGACATAATTTTTAAAAGTATACCTAAAGCTAAGACAATACAATATATAGATTAGTTATTGCAAAAAATAAACTAGCTACAGAATAGAATTGTTTTATATTAGTTCCCTTTTACTTTTCACATTTACTTTTGATGTTAAATAAAAAGAAAACAAAATAAAATTACCATTTTTAGAGTGAAATATGATAACATTTGTTTTAATTGCTGAAGTAATTTCTGCTATAATTCAAACTTAATTTTTTTTCCCTAGTGATGGCTATTTCTGGAAAACCAGTTCATCAGAGCTAGTAAATAATTCTTCAGTTCTCTAATGGGCAGTAAGCAGGCCCTTTGTCCTGCTACAGGAATGGATCCTTAAGGCAGTAAAAAATCATTCTTCCCAC
Organism: Bos javanicus; assembly: GCF_032452875.1. Taxonomy (NCBI): domain Eukaryota; kingdom Metazoa; phylum Chordata; class Mammalia; order Artiodactyla; family Bovidae; genus Bos; species Bos javanicus. Next base: position 59,652,654 of record NC_083871.1, on the reverse strand, counting down.
ACTTTTAGTCACCCGGCTTCCCCCTTACACCACCAGAGCACTCACCTTTATCCTAGGCCTATTTGGCTCGACATCTGTGTCACTGAATTTCTTTGGCTAATTTTCATTTTATACCATGTAAGACTATTTGAGTTTCTGCCTCTGGGAAGTACCAGAAAGTCAGAAAATTGGAGCTATTCTCAAATAACGTTTTAAAAGATTTGGAATGACGATTTTAAAAAATCTTTTACTGAATAACTATAAAGCTATGAATTAGGAAATATTCTGGAAAAATGGGAAAATATTCTGGAAAAAATGGGAAAGACTAGAGATCTCTTCAAGAAAATTAGAGATACCAAGAGAACTTTTCATGCAAAGATGGGCTCAATAAAGGGCAGAAATGGTATGAAGCTAACAGAAGCAGAAGATATTAAAAAGAGGTGGCAAGAATACAAAGAAGAAGTATACAAAAATATCTTCATGACCCAGATCACAATGGTGTGATCACTCACCTAGAGCCAGACATCCTGGAATGTGAAGTCAAGTGGACTTTAGGAAGCATCACTATGAACAAACCTAGTGGAAGTGATGGAATCCAGTTGAGCTATTTCAAATCCTAAAAGATGATGCAGTGAAAGTGCTGCACTCAGTATGCCAGCAAATTTGGAAAACTCAGCAGTGGCCACAGGACTGGAAAAGGTCAGTTTCATTTCAATCCCAAAGAAAGGCAATGCCACAGAATGCTCTAATTACCACACAACTGCACTCATCTCACGCTAGCAAAATAATGCTCAAAATTCTCCAAGACAGGCTTCAACAGTATGTGAACCATGAGCTTCCAGATATTCAAGCTGGATTTAGAAAAGGCAGAAGAATCAGAGATTAAATTGCCAACATCCACTGGATCATCAAAAAAGCAAGAGAGTTCCAGAAAAACATCTACTTCTGCTTTATTGACTATGCCAAAGCCTTTGACTGTGTGGATCACAAGACTGTGGAAAATTTTGAAAGATATGGGAATACTAGACCTGCCTCCTACGAAATGTGTATGCAGGCCAGGAAGCAACAGATAGAACTGGACATGGAACAACAAACTAGTTCCAAGTTGGGAAAGGAGTAGGTCAAAGCTGTATATTGTCACCCTGCTTATTTAAGATATATGCAGAGTACATCATGAGAAACACTGGGCTGGATGAAGCACAAGCTGGAATCTCGATTGCCGGGAGAAATATCAATAACCTCAGATATGCAGATGACACCACCCTTATGGCAGAAAGTGAAGAGGAACTAAAGAGCCCCTTGTTGAAGGTGAAAGAGGAGAGTGAAAAAGTTGGCTTAAAGCTCAACATTTAGAACACTAAGATCATGGTATCTGGTTCCATCACTTCATGGCAAATAGATGGGGAAACTGGAAACAGTGACAAACTATTTTTGTGGGGCTCCAAAATCTCTGCAGATAGTGACTGCAGCCATGAAATTAAAAGACACTTGCTCCATGGAAGAACAGTTATGACCAGCCTAGACAGCATATTAGAAAGCAAAGACATTACTTTACCAACAAAGGTCTGTCTAGTCAAAAAGCTATGGTTTTTCCAGTAGACATGTATGGATGTGAAAGTTGGACTATAAAGAAAGCTGAGAGCCAAAGAATTGATGCTTTTGATCTGTGGTGTTGGAGAAGACTCTTGAGAGTCCCTTGGACTGCAAGGAGATCCAACCAGTCTATCCTAAAGGAAATCAGTCCTTTCATTGGAAGGACTGATGCTGAAGCTGAAACTCTAGTACTTTAGCCACCTGATGTGAAGAGCTGACTCATTTGAAAAGACCCTGATGCTGGGAAAGATTGAGGGCAGGAGGAGAAGGGGATGCCAGAGGATGAGGTGGTTGGATGGCATCACCAGCTCAATGGACATGAATTTGAGTAAACTCCAGGAGTTGGTGATGGACAGAGGCCTGGCATACTGCAGTCCATGGGGGTTGCAAAGCATCAGACATGACTGAGTGACTGAACTGAACGAAACTGGAAAAAAAAATGTTATTGACCTAAATAAAATTCTCCCTAATTGAAACAATGCATTTTTTTCCCCTTAAAATGAAATGGAGTTTTTTTTTTTTTTTCAGTTGAGATTGAAAAAATTGAGGGCTGGTGAGTCACATTCATTTTTAATCATTATGCTGTGGCTGATTAGCTAGTGGGTCCAAGTAAATGGCTAGGAAATTGGTTCACAAAATGTCTCAAAGCTGATTTTGGCTAATATTGACCTTACTGATCTGCCGGCTTGGCTTACTTATGAAGGACAACACAGAAAAGCAATGGACTGATGAGTACTTGTTTTCTATTGTTATTTTACATACATAAAACTGTGAATACATGCACGTTTTATGTTGTTCTAAATGTAGTATCTTAGTGAGTTTGAAAATGTGCTTTATGGAGGATGATGACAGGATTGCATTTTTTAGTTTCCTTTGCCTATACTTCTTGTTGTTCAGTTGCTAAGTCATGACTGATTCTTTGTGACTCGTGGACTTCAGCATGCCAAGCTTCCCTGTCCTTCACTATCTCCCTGAGTTTGCTCAAACTCATGTCCATTGAGTTAATGATGTCATCCAATCATACATCCTCTGTCACCCCCTTCTCCTCCTGCCTTTGGTCCTTCCCAGCATCAGGATCTTATCTAGAATTGGCTCTTCACGTCAGGTGGCCAAATTATTAAAGCTTCAGTATCAGTCCTTCCAATGAATAGTCAGTCTTGATTTCCTTTAGAATTGACTGGTTTGATTCCTTGCAGTCCAAGGGACTCTCAAGAGTCTTCTCCAGAATCACAATTCAAAAGCATCAGTTCTTCAGCACTCAGTCTTCTTTATGGTCCATCTCTTACATCTGTACACAGCTACTGGAGAAACCATAACTTTGACTATATGGATCTTTGTCAGTAAAGTAATGTCTCTGCTTTTTAATATGCTCTCTAGGTTTGTCATAGCTTTTCTTCCAAGGAGCAAGCGGCTTTTAATTTCATGGCTGCAGTCACTGTCCACATTGATTTTGGAGCCCAAGAAAATAAAGTCTGTCATTGTTTCCATTGTTTCCCCATCTATGTGCCACAAAGTGATGGGACCAGATGCCATGATCTTCATTTTTTCAATGTTGCTTTTTAAGCTAGCTTTTTCACTCTTCTCTATTACCCTTACCAAGAGGATTTTTAGTTCCTCTTCACTTTATGCCATTAGAGTGGTGAAAGTGAAAGTCACTCAGTCCTATCCAACTCTTTGCGACCACATGGACTGTATAGTCCATGGAATTCTCCAGGCCAGAATACTGGAGTGAGTAGCCTTTCCTTTCTCCAGGGGATCTTCCCAACCCAGGGATCAAACCTAGATCTCCCGCACTATGGGTGGATTCTTTACCAGCTAAGCCACAAAGGAAGCCCAAGAATACTGGAATGAGTAGCCTATCCCTTCTCCAGCAGATCTTCCCGACTCAGGAATCGAACCAGAGTCTCCTGCATTGCAGGTGGATTCTTTACTAACTGAGCTATGCATAAGAGTGGTATCATCTGCATATTGAGATTGCTGATTTTTCTCCCAGCAATCTTAATTCCAGCTTGCCTATACTTGGCTGATAAAAAATATAAGAAAGTTTATGCAGGAAGTTCTCAGAGTCCTATGTAGTCCAGTTTAGGACAGGTGATTAGTAAGTCAGAGTACTATGAATATTTTGATAATTCTTATGAAACTGACTAAACCATAAAACTGATTTTTCAAACCATCCTCCCACAAAACAGCCTTCTCATTACAGAACAAGGACCCATTAATGAATGAGGAACTTTGAGACCAAGTTAGTTGTTTGTATACGTATCAATCATGTTCTAAAATATGCTGATTACTTGGTTCCTTCTTTTTTAATGTTTATTATACACATGCAAGTATTCATGTGTGTGAAAATGAGTATCGATGTGTCTTACATGATTTTTGAAAGAATTTAATCACTATAAAGAGACTGTCCCTTATTCTATTTATGGAATCACTCCTACAGAGCATACTCCCAATGTTTTATAATGGTTTCTGCTGTCATTTACAACTGCTTTTTTAAAGTAGGAAAAATACATAGTATAAAATATGCACAATTATTTTTAAATAAAATTTAGATCTAATTTCCATATAGGCATTATTTTTAGCTTGTCACAAATTCTAAATAGTACAGATTTTAATTTTTCCTGATCCCACCCATAAACATGAGACTTTTCATCATTCCATAGAGAAAGTAGATCTTTATCTATCTGATCCAGCCCTTCATGGCTTCAGGACAAATGTTTGATTCGGTTTGCTTTCATTAAACCAGAGTAGCAACCAACTTGTAGTAGACGGCTATGAGTGACTATGGGCATTGCTGGCAGTTATGAGTTCGTCCTACAGAACTTTTTTTTTTCTTTTCTCCTTTAAATTTGGATCTTATTTCTGTCGTTGGTAGACAAAATCTCGGACTTCATGCTGTCTATGCACTTCTTTCAGGATGTAATTCTCTAACCCTCTGACTCCAAGACTTTCTCTGTTTCTTTTTTTTTTCTTGCTGCTTCTGTTGTTTTCTTTGTTTTTCTTCTTGCCTTTCTAAAAAGTCTTTTTATTTTTGATTACTTAAAAACTACTTCCTTGTCTCTTTTCTAAGAACTCACCTATAGAGTTTGTAGATTCAAAGAGTGTCTTATAATTCTCTCCAAGTCTCCTTCCCCAAGTGTCTTATAATTCTCACTGATGACATATATTCCTGCCTCCCAATACCACTATTATGTGTGACCAATGTGACTTAAGCTTTATCTGCTGTGATGAAAAGATGTCATATTTACAGTACTATTGTAAGTCTCAGTATTCTGGGTGTCTATATGCTATACTCCAATAATTTTCCAAGATCACTCTGTATCAATATTCTGTATGGTATCAAAATTTTAATATGTGAATGTTCTTTCACACTTGTGAGGAAGAAGTCCTTGAGAGCCTTTAAACTAGGGTAGAGACCATGCCATTTTTTTTTAACCATTGGATTGTCAGTGTCTACCAGATTTCTATTCATAGTAAGAGCTCAAGAAATACATGCTGAGTGAATGAATGAATGTTTGTGTTTCTAGTATCTCCATGGATGAGTGGTCTTCATAGCCTAAGAACAACACCTGTGTGTATATTGGCATTCCTTGACTCCCTGAGCTACACGGTCATCTGCTGTCCACACTGTGGCCTCTCATAATGGCAAACAGCTGAAGAGTGTGTGTGTGTGAAATATCTAATTGGCTCTTACTTACATCCTGTATCCACTTCCTTTCTATCTCTATACTTTTATTTTCTGGAGAGTCACGGTAGCCCCACTGCCATTCCACAAATTTCTTCTTCAAGCTTTTGATTCCCAATGATGATATTGCAGAAATACTGATTGTCTTTGTATTCTTTTAATAAGACATCTTTAAAGCATGTAGAGGAAGACAGGAGGTAAAATACTGTTAAGAAAATTGAAAGTCCTTTGCTAATACTGCCAATCAAAAATTAAACATGACTGCTGTTCTCATCTCTCCTATTCAAATCCATCTCCTCCTCAAATTAAGATGCTTTGAAGAGGTAAGTTAAAATCACTTCTGTGCTTTTGCAAAATTTCAGCTCGTTTCTTAAGTGGAGCTCTCAGTGAACGTGACCTCTTTTTCTTTCTCAACGGTTAGTTGAGCAGATACAGGTCCTTGTTACATTGTGTTTCCTCGTGTATTTACTACATCTGTGACATTTTCATATTCTCATAACTATTTGTGTGCTAGAGTGTACCTTTGATGTTCCTCTCACCCACGGATGCCTTCCACTGTGTTCCTATTGCTTATCAGCCACCCAGGCTGACAGAGCCACTGGAAAAGGCACTGCTCTGAAAGATCCTTTAACTGAGAGGAGTATCAGATGACTGAATAAATCTTTACACTGTTAAATTTTCAACATTGCCTTTAGAGGACATGTGTATATGTGTGGCTTTCCAAATTTTAAAAACACTACCCAGTGAAAACTTGCTATACACTTCAGTTTGATGGTATATAACATATATTCTACAAATGAATAATAAATAGTCTTGATGTCTGATTTTCATTTAAAAGGCAAAAGCATTTGTTGTTTTACCATCACAGTTTCATGAAATTGGAAGCATACCATTGTTTCATATTGATGATTTTATAATGAGTGCGTTTAAATGCAAGTGTTCTGCTGTTATTTATTCTTTTACTGTCAAACAACATTATTTCTGGAAGTGAACAACAGACTGAAAATTTGGAAAGGACAAAATAGATTTATATATAATAAAACAATTTGAAATATCCTTTGAGCTGATGAGGCAGTTCAGTTTATTTTCTCTCCAATATGTGCATTTTGTCAAATGCTAGATCTACGTTACTACCAAAAAGTAACAAAATAATAAGAAGCTGTATTTTATTCTGAGAGTGAATCATAGGCTGAAAGAATCTGTGTCTGATAAACTCTCTGCTAAGTCGCTTCAGTCGTGTCCGACTCTGTGCGACCCCATAGACGGAAGCCCACCAAGCTCCCCCGTCCCTGGGATTCTGTAGGCAAGAACACTGGAGTAGGTTGCCATTTTCTTCTCCAATGCATGAAAGTGAAAAGTGAAAGTGAAGTCGCTCAGTCGTGTCCGATTCTTAGCGACCTCATGGACTGCAGCCTACCAGGCTCCTCTGTCCATGGGATTTTCCAGGCAAGAGTACTGGAGTGAGGTGCCATTGTCTTCTCCGGATAAACTCTCTATTATAATGTTAATCTCATGGGTTCAAAGAATACCTTGACTTGACCCTAGAATCCTATATTGAATTAATATATACATATATTCAATTATATCATTATCAATATTATATTAATTTCTTTTAACCACATCATTTAAACCAGTCAACTTTGGCTGCACATTAGAGTAATTTAAGAAGCTTTTCAAATCACTGAGGCTTTGAGTTTACCCAAGAGTAACTGAGCTGAATCTTAAGTGTAGGATGGAGGCATCCTACACTTTAAAATTTTTAAAAATAATTTTTAATTTTTTCCAAAATAATTCTAATGTGAAGTCAGAGTTGAAAACCACCAGAGAAGTGGATGCAAAGGCTAGCTAGCTCTGGAGTGTGTTAGTTTCTAATTTCTTTGACTACAGGGTGGCAAGCAATACGTGCCTATGGGCTAAGTTGCTTCATTCATGTCTGACTCTTTGTGACGCTATGGACAGTAGCCTGCCAGGCTCCACTGTCTGTGGGATTCTTCAGGCAAGAATGCTGGAGTGGATTGTCATGCCCTCCTTCAGGGGATCGTCTTGACCCAGGGATCAAACCCGCATCTCTTATGTCTCCTGCATTGGCAGATAGGCTCTTTACCTCTAGTGCCACCCAGGCAAGCAATCTATGTCATGACAAGTCTACAGAGGAAAGGACATTTGAATAATTGTTAGCCTGAAAATTGGTTGTTTCTGTATCTACAACATATACATCCCTTCTAAAAAGGACCATAAATACCTACATTCAACAATTGCAGTGAGGTAAGCCAATTAAGAAATCACATCATCTTTTGTTTTCTCCAATGTGTGTATATCACTTTTGCAAACATATAGATTTCTATGCTTCATTCTAATGTGAGTACCCTATGCCCTTACTTAGGAAGGCAAAATTTTGCTTGAAGAAAGAGGTTATTTTTGGAAATCAGAATCAAAATCTTAGATGGACAAGAGAAAGGAAAAGTTCTATCTTGAATAATCCTGAAGGGGTTGTTGTAACAAGGAGTGTTAATGGAGAGTATACATGTATGCTGCTGCTAAGTCACTTCAGTCTTGTCTGACTCTGTGCAACCCCATAGACGTATGTATAAATATCATTTATATATAAATATTATTTATATAACTACTTCTTGATATTCAAATAAGTCTGGGAAAGAATCAGTTATATTCTTACCGCTCTTCCCTGAACCTCTGAAAATAGGAGAATGGCAGAGAGAATGAGAATTAAAGCATCCTAGATTAAGGATGTGAGAAGAGGTAATTTGAAAAGCAAAGTAGTCTTGTTTTTAACCAAATTTTACCTTCTTTGGCTTACTGTGAATGTAGTTTTGTTCCCATTATTGGGAAATGGACATGGAAAGATCAAAAGTGAGAACGTTTTTAAAAGTTTGAAATTATCTGGCTCCTGGGCAACTGAAATAAGAGACTTCATCGCTGGAGAAATCTAGAAATTCTGTAACTTTAAAAATATTTTATTATACATAGAATACTAATTTTCTTATATAATACTTAGGGTATTATGTGCTATTTTTGCATTTTTCTTTTCCATTCATTTTTTGCTTTTTTATACTACATTAAAAAATAAATGTTTATTTAATGGAGTGCTAACTTTTGTAAAGCATCTATGTGATAACTGTCAGTTTTGAGATAACCATGTCTTTGGATCTCACTTAATATTAGAAGATATTGACATTCACAATTACCGATTTTTAGTTTTGACCTTAGCAAAAAAGAATGAGCAACCACTTCATTCAAACCAGGCCATAATATCACACTTTTTTTTCCTATGACTTGATTTATAATTCCAGTTTAGCATGAACTTGTCATCTATGTAAACATAACTCACTTTCAAGGAGAGATGTGACTACAGTTAGTTTTTAATGATTTTAATTTATTATAAGTTCTAAATCATAAGAACCTATTTGTGAATGGGATTGTTTACAGATACAGGCTGTAGCTTCACTGAAATAGAAAATAGAAGGAATAATTTTTGCTAAAGCCTCCCTGGTAGCTCAGACTGTAAAGAGTCTGCCTACAATGCAGGAGACCAGGTTTAATCCCTGGGTTGGGAAGATCCCTGTAACAGGAAATGGCAACCTACTCCAGTATTCTTGCCTGGAGAATTCCATGGACAGAGGAATCTGGTAGGCTTCAGTCCATGGGGTTGCAGAGTCGGACACGACTGAACAACACTTTGACTTTCCAGGGAGTTAATGTACCTTCATCAGTAGGTGATTATTGTTATGAAGCAATAGTCATGAGAAAGATCTCTAGCCACTTTCCCTGCTGAAGCTGATTTCAACAGAAAATGTTCATTTTTGCTTACAAAGTACTTAATACGTGTTTGGGCAATATACTTTTAAATAGCTGTATAAAACACTATCTCTTTAAATTTTTACTCTCAAGCTTATATTCAATGTAAAGCAGTTAGTAGTAGAGATAATGTCTTTAGGTCAAATTAGTTCAGAAGTTTACAGTTTTGGCCAAAGGCCATTAGAGAACTATTTGTATAAAATATGTAGAATACATTCTCAGAGAGTGAAAGGTTATGAGATAGCAAAAAGAGGCTTAATGAAATGAGTTTGTGAGTCTATGAATATATAACTTGGTTGCATTTGCATAGGGGTGGATCATTTTACAAGTTTATATTTAGAGCACTTATTTTAAATTCAGAGTTCAATATTGTCATTATTATTCTTTGGAGGGGGTAGGCTTTTGCTTTCAGTCAAAAAAGTAAATAAGTGACTATGTGTTAACTTAATACCAAAGACTGGGATGAAGAGTTCCCAAAACAGTGAAGTTGTTGAAACTGGAAATAAAAATTAGGTTAAGCTAATTTTTAAGTATATATATAGGAGTATATTTAGCATTAAATTGAAGAATAGTCATTCGAGTTCAAACACATTTAGCTTAAATATTTAGGTTTTGCCAAGATTATTTTCTAAGTACCTATCTGGTTGTGATATTTAGTCTTGCTTTCTCCCTATCTATCTGATTGTTTTATTTATTCTGCAGCTAAATGTGTTAGTTATCCTAAAGACAAACGTTAGAGTCATTATATGATTCTAAGAGAAGGGTGTTGATCAGCTGAATGAGATGGTTAGTTTCAAATGTCTTGTTAAGCACTTAGTATGTAAAAATCATGCTGATTCTGCTTGTGAAATTAATGATTATGTGGCTATAATTATGCATCCATAACTAAAAAGGGAAACACTTTCTTAAAGTAAATATGTCTCTAGAACTCTCCATTTCTACTTCAATACTAAGATTTTTCTCAAATTCTTTTCTTAAACACAAAATTCTCTTCCTGGTATAAAAATTGAAAAAAGTGTATATACACATTGGGAGGGGGGTAGGATAAAATCTAATGCTCAATGGGAAACATCCCTACACTAAAAAAAAGTTCCTTCAACCAGTGCACCAACGGAATGACTGCTAGTTCTCCATCTTTAAATTTCAGTGTCATAGTCATTTATAAAACATAAATGTTCCTGAACTCTTGTGATTTCCTGTTAGAGAAAAAAATTAAGACATATATATTTTCTCAATGTTAACTCATATATCTGTTGTGTTTATTATTCAGAAAAGAAATATTTAAGATTTATCATTTTACCAAAGAGAAAAGTAGACAACCAAATGCCATATGATGGAAATATAATTTATGATAGCAGTTTTGAGTTGTTCCTAAGAATAAATAGCTCCTGCTATTTGGGGATCTATGCAGTTAAGGCTCATCTTTGAATTTCATTGTGGAAGGATTTTCAGATGCCAAGATAAGAAGCAATAGTATAGATGATGGCTGTATTCAGAAGGGCACTGGGCTATTTTGCAGAAAAATCATACTAAAGATTTATATCTTTTTTTATGTCACTTATTTATATATCACATCAGAAATTACATTTTTCTTTTAATCCATAGGTTATAATTCTAATACAGTTATATGTGTTGTATTTCAAGTTGAAATCCACTCACAAAGCCTTAAATACATAATCTATTAATATTTATACCCTGTGCTTATTTTTAAACAAATGTTAATTCTATTCATGTTTAATACATGTTAATGCTACTCTCACAAGCAAAATCTAGTATATTATTAGAACAAGATTTATAATCTTATATGTAAAATGGTAAATATTTATAACTATAAATAAGATTTATAAACATTATTTTAAAATAATTTACATAGGGTATATAATGTCAGTTGAGTGCTAGTGAAAACCTCATTAACTTTTTATTAAATATTTACTAAATTAATAATAGAATTTATTATTAAAAATAGTAAGTACTTCTGAGAACATTATTATAATTAAACTAACAACTAATTGTTGTTTTAATTCCTATCTTACAGATGAAGAAACTGAGTATTAAAGTTAGTTAAGTAATCTTTCCAATGTTGTATGTCTAGTAAGGGTCAAAAATTGGATTTAAACCCAAATTTTCTTGACTTTAAAATATGTAACTTTAATTAATATTTTACAGGGCTGGGTTCTGTATTGTATGTAGGGATAAAAGGAAATATAACCATTGGTGTATTTTTTCAAGGAACATCTGGTATAGTTGAAAAATTGGTCATTGGAAAAAAATTTAATTATTGGCCTTTTTAAAGTTGCCCCAACTGTTTTGATTACCATTCAGCCAGCTTTCTTATTTGTAGAGCACCTTGGGTTTAATTTCAGTGTTTTAGATAAAGAAATTGCACTGGATTATATTTATGGTCAATTACAGTTCTAAAAGTTTATGATTATTGCAAATTGAAAGCAAATTAAACAATTTATTTAAAATAACTGCATGTTCTTAGAGCCTTTTCAAGTCTGCTCAAATGGAACTCACTTAAACAGGACCCTTGGTACCCTCTTCCTAAAATGGCCACGTGCCAAGCAAAGAGACTGTTTAGAAAAGTTTGAGAAAGAAGTACATGAATAAGTCAAAAAGTCACTATTATGATTTTATGTTTATATGCCAATAAAAGCATTTTCAAATAAGGATTAAAAGACCAAATTACCTGTGCACGCTTGTGTGTGCTCAGCCACGTCCAGCTGTTTGTGACCCTACGGACTTAGCCTACCAGGGTCCTCTGTCCATGGGATTTCCCAGGCCAGAATACTGGAGTGGGTTGCCATTTTCTTTTCCAGTAGATCTTCCCAACCCAAGGATCAAACCCGTGTTTCCTGCATTGCAGGCCAATTCTTTACTAATGAGCCACCTAGGAAGCCCCTGAAAGAAAGTGAAGTCTCTCAGTCGTGTCCGACTCTTTGTGACCCCGTGGACTGTCGCCTACCAGGCTCCTCCATCCATGGAATTTTCCAGGCAAGAATACTGGAGTGGGTTGCCATTTCCTTCTCCAGGGGATCTTCCCAACCCAGGGATCGAACCGAGGTCTCCTGCATTGTAGGCAGACGCTTTAGAAGTACCTAGATATAAATACAGGAGTATATATAATTATGTCTACTTTTGTTGCAATTGTAACTGCTTTTTCTCACTTAATGAGTTACATTTAGAATGGCTAGGGTTTTCTTTTCAATAATGCTGTCCCTTAAAATCTGTAAATTAGACCAAATACAGATATTTTTTAGTTAATTCAGATTTTTGAGCAATTTTAGTTTTTGGACTTATGTGAAAATCAACCCAGTACATTTTGCATAGAATGTATGTTCTATATATGTACAAAATGTATGTACATTTTGTTGTCACTATGACTTGGTAATTTTAAAACATTTGATCTTTATGTTTTACTATAAAATCATAAATTCTATGATTAAAATTAAGATTAAAGCAGTTCTGTGTATGATCGTTAATAGAGTAAGTGTCTGTGTTATAAAAAGGAATAAAACATTTCCCTGATTTTTACAGAGTATTCTGTTTACTCTGAGACATCAAGTTGTTTAGGCTTCTTTGTAAACATTACCACATTTATGTTCTTGGTTTCTTTTATTGTACACATGTCCTACAAAACCTACCTTATCTATAGACCTTAGATGACAACAAAGAACCAGAAAGTCTCTTTTCTTTACTATAAAAAAGGCCAATGATATGCAAAGTAAAGAAAATAATGTAATATTCCCATGTCCTCAGCTTCAAAAATCATCCCCTCATGGCAGTCTTATTTTATTGATGACCTAACCCTCTATTTCTCCAAAATTCTTTGAAGATAATTTTGAAAATTATGTAATTTCATTTGTGAATGGAGAATGATTGGTGTGCTTTTTAATTCTCTTTTGAAAGATGTTCTTCCTCTGTACCTATTTTTCTTTCACATTTGCTTTTAAATGAAGAAACCAGGTGGCACGTCCATAGAAATTTTAAATCTGGATTTCGTTGATTATATTTCCATGTGTTTATTAACATGCTTCTCTCTGTTACCTTGGGCTTCCCTGGTGGCTCGGTGGTAAAGAATCTGCTAGCTTTTTTTTTTTTTCTGTATAAACTGTGAGGTAGACTGAGAAGTTTGATCAGAAACTGGTTTAAGGTTTTGACAAAACCACTTCAGAAATAATGTCTCATACTTATTTCCAGAGGTAAAAATCTCTCTCTCATGTCTTTCTCTTTCCACATCTTACCCCATCCCTCTTTGATGTTAGTAACCATTGACAATCACTACAAACATCTTTTACTACATTAGGGATTATGAAAAGATAACATCTAATTTAACAATCCTAATTATTAGCTGTGATGCCTTTACAAAGAGAAACTTTCCTCATCAACAATTATGTTATCATGAATAACAGTTTTTATATAAAGATAACATATTAGATTATTTATTCTTATTTACCAGATTTTCAAATATTTAGCTGATTTTACTTATATCTTCCAGACATGATAGAAATTTTGCTATGGTTGTTTGTTTTAAATCATTAAAAACTCATAGGTTTAAATATTTTTAATTTGTTAAAATGGTTGCAATTATTGTCATTTCAGTTAAATTGTTATTGCAGAGCTCTCATTTAATTTTATTGTGATCAGATCAGCTGATTTTATTGTATGTTTGTGATGTTCTTTAAGAATAGTTCACAGTATTATGGAAAGGAAGAGAAATGAGCAACAGAAGATAGTAAAATGAAGTACAGATGATAAACAAGAAGCTTCTGAAACATGTTAGACATAGATGAGGGAAGTAGTTCATTTGTGTGCTGACATAAACAGGAAGGGATAGAATGAACAAGTATCACATATTCAAGGAGCACCCCATTTTTATGACAGTTATATACCCTTAATTTGGACACTCTTCAGTGCTCCTTATCTGGCTCTATTTAGCTCGAAGAAGTGTAGAAACCAACCACTGGTGTGTAGCAAGTTACAGGAGCTACAGCTACCTGCCAGGAGTCTTGTTCCTAATCTTCTCATAAAATAAGTATGTGTGTTGATTCCAGTCACCTTCCTTCTGCTGAGTCATCTTGACTGCCTTCAACTAACTCTGGCCTTTTTTGCCATACTATCACAGGGAAGGATGATGGAAGAGAGAAACTGGTGGAGTAGGGAGGGAAACAAGGGAGAGAGGGGCAAATGGAGACAGAGAGGGAGAGACTGAAGTACTGTTTTCCTTCTCTCCCACTTTCATGCTGCCATAGCACATTAAGCTAAGTTGCTTTGTTGTATGTTTTAAACTGACTCAATAAACTGTGTGATTCGAACATCTTAACTTGATCTGGAGACTTTCTGTCCTGTGACTTCTAGGATCGACTGTGTGATTGTGTACTTGACAGGTAAGAGCTTCAAGATGCTTTTCTTCTCCAAGAGGAGCCTATACCTAGGGCTGAATTCTGACTTTCCATGCACCCCTGATTTAAAAAAAAATTAAATTTATATTTTATAACTGTATTGGTATATAAATTAATAGATTAATGTTCTATACTAAAATAAGTTCACTTTTCCTCTAATTTACAAAAGATTAAAATGCAATCATGGACCCCTAAAAGTATTGTGGGTGGTAGGCACTGTGCCTACTGTACCTAATGAAGAAGGTACCTTTCCTTTTGAAGATTTTTTTAATACTTTTGGTTTTTTTAACCCAAAAGGAAAATTTAGCAACATTATAGAAATTTGAAAATAGAAAGTAAAATCCCTTTTATTTCTGCAGATGGCTATTGCTGACCATGTGATACATATACTTACAGGTTACCTTTTAATCTTCTTATACTGGCCTATCCACATATACATGCATACACTGTACTCTGTGGGATCATCCTGTGAGCCCTGTTGTTTATGTTGATCTTTCCATTAATAATATATTATGGACATATACATTGTGGATGGTATTGTGGAAATTGGTTACAGTGGCTATAATGGATATTTGCTGGATTATTAAAGAATATTAAAATCTGCTGCAGAGAACATGATAAACAAAATAATAATGAAGATAAATTCAATAATATAAATGGTAAATAAGCAATTAGCCTGAGTCATGTTGTTATAAATTTCGAATGAAGGGATATTTATTAAACCACTTACTAGACAAGGAATGCAATTTATATTCATTTCTATTTCTAATGATGATTTAATTTTGACAAGATGAAATTTAGGAGAGTGCTTTAGGAATTTCTTTAACTAGTACCCAAATCCTAGTTGGTAAAGAAGGATTAAAGCAGAGGACACAGTACTTCATAAGGTGTGATAACTTTCTAAAGGTTATAGTTGATAGTAGGTTAAAAATATCACCATTATGATGTTACCTCCATAATTAAACACAAACAGGCAAGCAAACAAACAAATAGGTTTGTTTTAATATACTCCTGTGTTCACAAGGAGAACCTAAGTTAGATCATACCTGTAGCAACAGTCTGACTCTGGACACTTCTGTGTTTTTTTTGTGTTATGATCATAACCGCTTCCTATTAGATTTCACTTCTTGACAGACACTGATCATCTAAGGTGGTTTCAGAAAAGAGCAATCAGGAGTGTGAGGGCAGTCTGATCTGTATCACTTTATTGCCATCTACAAAAATTTGAAATGTTATTATAAAGGAGAGAAGCTTTTGGAGAGATTTGAAATAGTGTATCACAGAAGTCTAAGAGCAAAATAAATTATCTAAATAATTAATGAATTCTCATCACTGCAATGGTCACAGTCAGTGATTTTAGTCCTGGCTGCATATTAGAGTAATGTTGGAAGACTGGAAAAAAAAATTACCAAAGCTCAATTCCATCTCAGGAAAATTACATCAGATTTTTCTTTGAGAGACAGTGTTTTTAAATAAAAGATACCACCTAGTGTGTATCCAGGGTTAAAATATCCTGTTTGAGTACTTGAGTTTGGTGACTGGGCAAATGAATCATAAACAGCATTTTAAAACTAAGTGTGTAGACTTTGAAGCCACCCTTGTATCTGAGATCTTATCATGCAATAGTAAGGCTGACTTAGTTATAAACAATTCTAACTTATTAGCAGTAGTTAACACAATTCATGAAATGCTTTCTTCACCTTTGGATTTTTCTTCTCTTGATTCTCCTTTGCCATTACTGGTTGTTCCTCATTCCTTTCCTTCACTTGTTGCCTCTAAAATTTTCAGCCTCAAAACAATGAACTACTTTAGGACTCAGTTCCTGCTATCCTCTCCACAATTCTGTTTTCTCCTGGGATTTCAACTACATGATGATGACTGAAATGTGTATCTTCAGGTTGAATCTCCTGACCTCTGGATTTGATATCCAGTTGTCCACATGACATTTCTCTTGGTATGTTTCAGAGGGCTCTACCTTAATAAGGCTAAATGTGAACTTCTAATTCCTGTATGCTGCAAATACTATATCAAGTCAGCAGTTTGGTTATGGTTTCCTAAATGATTTTTTTTAATGAGCAGATATTTTCAAATTTGACAAGGTATAGTTTATTATTTTTTAATTTTTCCTTTGTGCTGTTTTGGTACTAAATTGGAGTTTTCACAGAGTTTTCTTTCAGAAGCTGTGAGATTCTGGATATTCTGTTTGGTCTATGATATCCATATCAAATGTTATTTTTAGGGGGACGGTATGAAGGAATGAGTTTCTTTTTTCCAGTATATATCCAGTGTTTCAAACACCATTTGTTTTAAAAATAATTTTATTCTCCAGTTGATTTGACACCTTGATCAAAATATCATCTGATAATATATGCCCTATTAATAAATTATCTATTATGTGTCACTGATTTTTTTTTTTTAGTCCTTCCTTTCGTCAGTATCTCAGTGTTTGATTTCTGACTTTAGAGTAAGATCAGGACATGTAAATCCTCCACATTATTTTTCATTTTCAAGATGATTTTGGTTGTTCTAGATTTTTGCCATGAAAAAAGTTTACAGTCGCTGACTGATCGGGCTACAAAAATTAGTAGTTTAGAAATGCAGTTAAGAACTGTGTATGTATTCAGGAATGGGAAAAATAAGCTCTACAGTTTATTTTTTAAGCCTAAATAGTAGTTATTGTTCTCTTATTCCTTTCTCGTTATTGCTCTCCATGATTTCCATATAATCCTTAACAAATGTTACAATTTCATCTATGTAGCACATACAGAAAATTTTTTTTTGACTGAACTTCAAGCCTAAGTCATTTTTACCTCAGAAGGAAAGATAACTGTTTTGAAGATAAGAGTATTCACATTAGGTCTTCAAAAATCTCTTTTCCATTACACAGTTATATTTATCTTCAAAAGGTCTAATCCATTTCAAGGAAAAGATGTATGAAATCAGCTTGATTCCCTAAGGCAAACCCAGAGAGAATCTTATGTTTACTTCTTTTAGTAAACTTAGAGCTGCTGTCTAAGCCAAAATTAAAAGCATAAATAAAAAATACAAATAGACCAAGAAGCTAGATAAGTTGACTTCACAAGTAGATTTACATATTGGATCATCAAAACTTTTCCTGGCCCAGTCCTTAATTTATGAATGCTATCATCAATTTGAGCCTTGACATCATTTCCTATTGTTGCCCAGCCTTGCGGTACTTTGGCTTTCCCCTGAAATATAAATGTTTTTTCTGACAATAATGTAATAAATAGAAAGGCACAGTTTATTAAATTTATTCTGCTAAAATCTTCTCTAGTGTGCACTCTTCCTCCCTCCTAGATACATTCTAGGAAAACCTTCCTTAGCACTTCTATGGGAATAAAGAGCTAGATATTTAGTCTCACACACATTCAAAACAATAAGTAACAGTAAGTTTCTGAAATTGACATAACCAGTGGAAAATGACATTTAATAGATATGAAACATTTTAAATGAAAAATTTCAATATATCAGCATTTGAAATTTTCATTATCTTCTGTATTTGTATTGGCTCTTCTGATGACCAATAATTTTTATATATAGTGAAAGTTAGTCACAGAATAATTAATGGATAGACTAAGAGCTGGGGCTTTCCTGGTTACTTAGCTGGTAAAGAATCTGCTTACAATGCAGGAGACCCGGGTTCAATTCCTGGGTCAGAAAGATCCACTGGAGAAGGGATAGGCTACCCACTCCAGTATACTTACCTGGAGAATTCCATGGATAGAGGAGTCTGGTGGGCTACAGTCTATGGGGTTTGTGCAGAGTCGGACATGACTGAGCGACTTTTACTTCATTTCAGACTAAGATCTTGGAGAAGGCAATGGCACCCCAGTCCAGTACTCTTGCCTGGAAAATCCCATGGATGGAGCAGCCTGGTAGGCTGCAGTCCATGGGATCAGGAAGAGTCGGACACGACTGAGTGACTTCACTTTCACTTTTCACTTTCATGCATTGGAGAAGGAAATGGCAATCCACTCCAGTGTTCTTGCCTGAGAATCCCAGGGATGGGGGAGCCTGGTGGGCTGCTGTCTATGGGATCGCAGAGAGTCGGACATGACTGAAGCGACTTAGAAGCAGCAGCAGCAGCAGACTAAGATCTATAACCTAATCTCTTTTTTTGTTTGTTTGCACTTTCAGGGTGACCTTTCTTTGTTTACACTTCTGTCTTCCTTGTTTCTCCTATGAATGCCACTAGTCAACTTTTTAAATTTCCTCCTGGCATTACTGATGTAAATTTCCTTTAATCTTCTCTTGACCTACATAAAACATAGCAATCTCTTCTCTGAAGTTGTTATAGAATTTGCCTTCAATTTAAAAATACCCTTCCTCCAATGCATCATTTATTATAGTATGTATCACTGAATTCAGATTTCATTGCATACCATCATGTTCTACTTATATGTGACACTCATATGTATTACTTTTAGATTCATTGGTTTTCTCTTTTTCTGTTATTTTGTTTATCTACACTTTAATCTTTATTATTTCCTTCTGCTAGTTTTGTATTTATTTTGTTCTTTTTTCTTTCATTGTTAGGTTATTGATTTGAGATCTTTTGATTTTTTAGGGTAAGCATTTTGAGCTATAAATTTGCTTCTAAGCAGTCATTTTGCTTCATCCTGTAAATTTTGAAGTGTTGTATATATCAATAACCTCAGATATGCAGATGACACCACCCTTATGGCAGAAAGTGAAGAGGTACTCAAAAGCCTCTTGATGAAAGTGAAAGTGGAGAGTGAAAAAGTTGGCTTAAAGCTCAACATTCAGAAAATGAAGATCATGGCATCCAGTCCCATCACTTCATGGGAAATAGATGGGGAAACAGTGGAAACATTGTCAGACTTTATTTTTGGGGGCTTCAAAATCACTGCAGATGGTGACTGCAGCCATGAAATTAAAAGACGCTTACTCCTTGGAAGGAAAGTTATGACCAACCTAGATAGCATATTCAAAAGCAGAGACATTACTTTGTCAACAAAGGTCTGTCTAGTCAAGGCTATGGTTTTTCCTGTGGTCATGTATGGGTGTGAGAGTTGGATTGTGAAGAAGGCTGAGCGCTGAAGAATTGATGCATCGGAACTGTGGTGTTGGAGAAGACTCTTGAGAGTCCCTTGGACTGCAAGGACATCCAACCAGTCCATTGTGAAGAGATCGGCCCTGGGATTTCTTTGGAAGGACTGATGCTAAAGCTGAAACTCCAGTACTTTGGCCACCTCATGCGAAGAGTTGACTCATTGGAAAAGACTCTGATGCTGGGAGAGATTGGGGGCGGGAGGAGAAGGGGACGACAGAGGATGAGATGGCTGGATGGCATCACTGACTAGATGGATGTGAGTCTGCGTGAACTTGGGGAGTTGGTGATGGACAGGGAGGCCTGGCATGCTGCGATTCATGGGATTGCAAAGAGTCAGACAAGACTGAGTGACTGATCTGATCTGATATATATATATATATATTTTTTAATTTAGTTCATATCAAAGTATTTTCTCAATTCCTTTATGATTTCTTCTTGACCTTGTGGTTGTTATCTAATTTACATATTTGTGACCTTCCAGTTTTCCTTCTGTTATTAGTTTCTAATTTCATTGCACTGTACTTGGAGAAGATATGTTGGATAATTTCAGTTTCATTTTTTAAAACTTTATTTGGACTTATTTTGTGGTCTAACATATCTGTGCAGAAGAATATCCCATGTGCACTTGAGGAAAGGTATCCTATTTTTTTGAAGTGGAAAGTTTTATATATGTTCAAATCTTATATTTTGTAATTGATTTTCTGTCTAGTTGTTAACTCCATTTCTGAAAGTGGGATATTGAAGTCTCCAACTATTGCAGAATTATTCATTTCCCCATTCAATTATTTCAGTTTTTTGCTTCATATATTTTGAAGTTGCATTGTTAGTTCATATTTTTATATTCATCTGTCTGGATTGTATATCAGTGTTAAATTTATCAATGGAGGGATAGGCCAAGTGCTAACTTATATGGAACTAAATATTCTGGGTTTCTGATATTTAATTTTGATTACAGTTTTATGATATCTAGTTGTATTTCTTGCCTTTGATTCCATATGATATGTCTATTAGGACAATAAATTTAGCTTTTATCCTTAAACTACCTTGAGTAAACTTTTAAGCTAACAATCCAATGTATATATAACAATAGGCCCATATGATCAGAAATGAAATATTATATGTTTGTTTAAAAACAAAAGCTCTTTAGTGGAAAAAAAAATCATTCTATTTGAAAAGTTAAACAGAGAAAGTATACAGAGAAAACAAACTAGTTAGAGAAAGGAAACTTATTGTATCATTGTATCACAATCAATAAAGGGCAGTTATATCATATTTTATCTACCTAGCATCTGTTATTACTATTCTGCATTATTTAGAAATCATATATATATATATATATCAAGCTTTTACTTTGAGTTGGAGAATACTAGGGACGGGGGAGCCTGGTAGGCTGCAGTCCATGGGGTCTGTAGGAGTCGGACACAACTGAGCGACTTCACTTTCACTTTTCACTTTCATGCATTGGAGAAGGAAATGGCAACCCACTCCAGTGTTCTTGCCTGGAGAATCCCAGTGACGGGGGAGTCTGGTGGGCTGCTGTCTATGGGGTCACACAGAGTTGGACACAACTGAAGCGACTTAGCAGCAGCAGCAGAGACAATAAAATGCTTCAAACTGATTAATATTCATTGAAAGTGAAAGTGAAGTCACTCAGTCATGCCCAACTCTTTGCGACCCCATGGACTGTAGCCCACCAGACTCTTCCATCCATGGGATTCACCAGGCAAGAATACTAGAGTGGGTTGCCATTTCCTTCTCCAGGGGGTCTTCCTGACCCAGGGATCAAACCCAGGTCTCCGGCATTGTAGGCAAACGCTTTACCATCTGAGCCACCAAGGAAGTATACATATACTATATATGTGTGTATATATTTATATATATATACATACACACACAATAATATGAATGATTCAGTGTAGAAATATGTGATATGTACCTATGCTTCTTAAAAGGTTCACAAAGACTCTAATATTAATCTTACTAATGTCTAGTTTTCAACACTTGCTTTTCTCTAAGTTTATTCAAGACAATCACTATTCTTTTCACTTTTCTTTTTCTTTTGACAAGTCTGCTTTTCCTTCTGCCATGATGATATTGACATCCTATGTCAAAGTCCTGGTTGTTTCATATGTCAGAATAGAAAGATATTCTCTCTAAATAGGTGCTGGTGGAAACAAAGAAATACCAAAATTGAAATATACTTCTGGGTAGACACTAAAATAAATTTTCCAAGTGATTTTTTTATAGTATCACAAATTTTGGTCTCTCTCACTGTCTCCTCCTTTCTCTGTGTCTGTCTCTCCTCTCTTTTTCTATCTCTCCTTCTCTCCTACCTCCACATTAGGTGTTAGAATATTTCATTTCTAGTCTCTGCTAAGTTGATTTAGAGTATAACCTTGGGCAAATAACAAAATGTACTTGGGATTCTAAATTTTGGTCCTTTAAAATGATAACATAAAATAGATGATATCTAGTGTAGCTTTCAGACCTAAAATTCTGTGATTCAAAGACATAATGAAGCACCACCTGGGGTTATATAACATGGCAATGAAAAATTTCAAATGAACAGTTTTGAAAGTCCTACATTTGCTTGAAAAGATGAATTTTACTTTGAGCTGAAATGTCACGTTAAACATGTATCTTCCCTAGATATTTTTTATTCCAGGGAAGAAAGGACTAATGAAGCTAGTTTTAGCCCAGTGTTATTTATTATGAGGATATAAATGGGACATAATAGAAATCCACAAAGAAGAGACTATATGAAGTCAATGCTCATGAAGCTTAGCTTGGACATTAATGCTGGACTCAGCTATACTAAGGAATCAATCATAACAGCCTCAACTTGAGTGCTCTCTGACAGACATAACTCCAGACATGACTCATAGTTTGCATGAACTCTTCTTCCTGATCTATTTTCTTCATCTTTTTATTCATTATTTCTCTTCTCTCATGCCTTCACTGTACCATGACCATTAATCTACTTTCAAGAAGTTACTCTTTCATCTTTGACACCTATTGGTAATCAGCTATTTTGGTTCATATTATTGAGAGAAAATCTCTTAAGTCTAGCTCATTTTTTTTAAACCAAGCTTTTTGGAAGAGATCAAGTATTAAGTGTTAGTTGCTCAGTTGCATCTGACTCTTTGTGACCCCATGGACTGTAGCCTACCAGGCTCCTCTGTCCATGGAATTCTCCAGGCAAGAGTAGTGGAGTGGGTAGCCACTCCCTTCTTCAGGAGATCTTCCTGACTCTGGGATTGTACCCAGTCTCCTGCATTTCAGACAGATACTACTTTACCATCTGAGCAACCAGAGAAGCTCCATTAGCTGTGGTAGGGTGAGTAGGTAGAGCCATGAAAAAGAAAAATGATCACCAAGGCCACCCCGTTTGTCAAAGTACATGGGTTTCATTCTTCCCCTTCAAGCAGGCATGGCTATGTAGGTAACATGAAATATGTTTAGCACACAATCATCTGGACATAAGATTACAAATAGTAACAACTACTGTTGGCCATAGGTACCCCTGTATAATGTATTTTCATTCCTGCTTTCAGGGGAAGTCATCTTATAGCATGTCTAGAAGTTATACTGAGCAAGGAATGTTTGAGGAGATTTATTACAAGTCTCCAATGCAAAGGAAAGTGGACATTGACTTCTGTTAATTAAAGCAGCTACTGTAAAGGAAATGGAAGTAAGAAATTAAAGTTCCTACATCTCTCTGCCAATTGTATAATAATAGCATAAAACCTCAAAGGCTTGTGTGAAATCAAAGGCTAGTTGTAATGTTTAAAAAACAAATTTAGTGACTGAACCATAACAACAAATGTTTAAGTTAAACAGTTTTTCAAAATTATGCTTTTAAAAATTATTTATCCACTTAGTGATTATCTCATGTTTTCCTCCAGAGTAAAAGTACAAGTTCAAAGTTCAAAAATTGAAAATGACCTGTGAATTTGACAAAGGAGAAAATACATATTTGATGAGAAATGGGAGTCTGGTGTACTTGAGTAGTGATAACTGTTGCAAAATTCTCTAAAGTCAATAATACAATGAATATGTAAGGCTTTCTGAAATAGCTACTAACAATTATTTTATGTTAATATTTTGTTTATAAAGGAGTGCCTTTAACTGGTATGAGACAATAGCCAGTTTTTATAACCCATAAAGTGTATATTGTACAACCAAATGCTGAAATTAAGCTTAAATTTATAACTCATTTATCTGAGGGATATTTTTTTAGTTCATACAGCATATAAAGACATGTATTATTCATTTAAACTGTTAGCTCATTTGCATTTTCATTAAACTGTAAAGACTATATCACAGCAATGTGAGTAGAATTTTAACTTTTATCTACTTTGAACACGCAAACCCAAATTTCTTTTGTTTAAAACTCAAGGTGCTTACCAATATGCATCTATACAGGTGTACATACATGCACATTTAAGATGTCCATATATGTATATTTCTATAATTGAGGAAGCAAGCAAATAAAACATCTAATGTCCAATTTATGTGTTCTTTTTTGAAATAACATATTTTGTTTTATAAATGAATCTTCCAAACAAATGAAAGATCCCTTAGGCATTGAAACTTTTAAAAAGTTATTGTTGTTTGAAGTATGCTATAATTTTTTTCTGTTAAAATCAATTACACTGAATATATTATTCTATTATTGATGATTCAGAGATATAGTTTTAATAAGGTATTAAAACTGTAAGGTTCTTTTCCTAAAAATAAATAGCCAGCAAGGCATACTTTTTTAAGTTTCATACATTTATATATAGTATTTTTATAAACATTTATAAAATATTTAAAACAACTTTATGGGCTCTGACTTACTAACAGGCTGTGAATAAAAGTAGAAGAAATGCCTCCCTTTTAATAGTGTTTGTCATCTTTAAATTTATTTCTTCAAATTTACTTATTACATCAGTAAATAAATATTTACTATTGTTTATGAATAAGCAATTGAAATACATTCAAGGAGAAACTGGCAGAGCTTTTTTGAAGGAGACATATAATAAACTGGTGAACATTAAAATGCATAAAGATAATTTCTTATATTACTAGGGATTGTATTATGCTGTTAGAATAACAACAATGCCTAATAATTATTGAACACTTTTATTGTAATAGATACCCTTCTTTCCATGGCTTAATTAATTTGTTTCCTTATAGGAACTTAAGGGGTTTTATTACACCTGGTTGTTCATATGAGGAAAATGAGGAAGAAATATTTTAAATAAGTAACTTGTTTCACAGCTAGTAAGTATTGAGAAAATAATTAAAATAAAATTTCCTGCTAACCCAGGAAACCTCTCCATTTTCTCCAAAAGTGGAAGAGAAAGAAAACAGTTTATTCAATGAGCATAAAACCAGAATGTGATGCTCATTGTAGGCAATCTGCTAAGAGATTGCAAAGGCAAAAAGAAATCTCACCACATCTGTAGCCAAGCAGATACAACCCATTATAGATATGTCTTCAAGATAAACAATAACTAGCCCTTGAGCAAGGAGACTTGAAAGCACCATTTATCATACATACTTCATCCTAAGTTAACCTGATAATTAGGGTGACCTTCTCTGTCAATGAATTGGCCTTATCCAAAGGAAAAATAAACTTCTCTTTATGACAGGAGGTAGTTTTGCAATTTGGAGTGTGGCACCTGCCAAAGTTAGAGTCCTAAGCTTTTAAGGAAAATGGGAAATAGAGATACATCTTCTGTGATAATTACATACCAAAGAGATGGCTCCCAGGTCCTTGAGAAAGACATACCCTAGTTATAAGGTTATAAATCTGACAAAGGTCTTATTTAGTTTTTTAAACATTTTGCATACACTTTCAAAAGACAGAGAAAGAACTTAGAGTTGCAAGTTCTCTAAATGTAATGCTCAAAGAAAGGGAGACATTGCTTTCCTTGTATTTAATAGGAAGAATTAAGCCTCTTATTTTTAATTTGCATGTGCCTTTACACAAGTAAATAACAGGATTAAGATTTGAGTCCAGGAAATGTTGGCAGAACCCTTAAATATTTCCATATATATCATTCTGCTAAGTGTATGCTTGGCATAGAGACAACTTCATTTGATTTGATACTTATACGATGATAAGGATCCAGGCATATATGTTCCAGGGAAAGAACATTCCATGTAGATGAAACAATAAGTCAAAAGATCTTGAGATCAAACACACATTTGATGTGTTAAAGGACACAAATAAAGAGCTGGATAGAGTGGATGTGTGGCTGGATACAACAGAGGAAAGAACATAAGCTTGGACATTTAAGTTAGGGTTAAACCTAACTTGAAATCCCTGAAGGCCATGATAAGAAGTCTGATTTTTTTTTCTAGTGGAAATATAAACCCATTTGAAGGCTCTTTTAAGCAGAGAATTATTATGACCTCATGTTTGATTAGAGGAATTATTTCTCTTATTGTGTGAAGAAGTTGTGTTGTGTTCTGTTGTGAAGTTAACAATGGGGGGAAATTAGTCAAAAGTAGTCTCAGTAGCCTGTAGTATTCCAGGTCTTTGATTATAGCAATAGAAATTTAAGTTAAAGTTGGCTATTCTTTTGGGAATTCCCTGACAGTCCAGTGGTTAGGACACCGCACTTTCCCTGCCCGGGTTCATTCCCTGGTTGGAGAACTAAGATACCATGTCCTGTGGCACAGCTGCAGAAAAAATAAATAAATTCTGCTATTTTCGGAGGTAAATCTAAGAATCTATACTGCTGTGTTGGATGTGAGGTGTAAGGAAACAGAGAAATCAATGGTGAGTCCAAGAATTGTGTCCTAAATAAAAATGGTTGTGCTAAAAGGAAGTCTAGAGCAGATTTAAGGAAATGGGAATGAGTAACAGCTTTAGCTATTTAAGGTTGTAATGTTACCTACATACATTTTAGATATGTCCAAGTGGTGATGTCAAATTAACAGTTGGATTCAGGAGTATATGGCTGAGCTACCAATAAGGAAGATGACTGGGAATCACTCAGAGTTGACGTAGCAAAAAAAAGAAAGAAAATCAAAGAATCTTAAATAGAGGGAAAAGAACAGTGCAAGTAGAGGGAAGAGTTTGGTATGTAGAGTTTGGTACATATATCAAACCTTGGTATTAAGAGTATTATGGGATAAGTAAATCATGAAGAAGACATTGGTTTGGAAGGGAAAAGTCAGAAACCAAAGTATGGAAATAATTAAGAGATTTAAGAAACAATTGAGAAACAGTAAGAAATGCCAAGAATTGAAGTGATGGAAAGCTTTAGTCAGATTGTGCAAAGGAGAAAAAGTATAAAAAGTAAATGTCTAAAACTCATAAAATAGATCTCTGAATTTCCCACCAAAGTTGACATCACAATAAAGTTTTAATTTTATTAAAATTTTATCTCTTTTGAAGCACAATAATAGCTATATTTTAAAAATAATAGCCTCTCAATTTAATGAAAACATGCATATGTAATCTTAGACACTTCCGAACTTAGATGTTTAGATATTAAAACCTTAGTTATTATTTTAAAAATGCAATTAATGCTATCTCTGCAATTGCAGGTCATTAGACATGGGAATGGGCTTCCCTTGTGGCTCAGTGGTAAAGAATTTGCCTGCCAATGCAGGAGATATGGGTTTGATCCCTGAGTTGGGGAAATCCCATGGAGAAGGAAATGGCAACCCACTCAAGTGTTCTTGCCTGGGAAATCCTATGGACAGAAGAGCCTGGTAGGCTACCAATCTAGGGGTCACAAAGAGTTGGACACGACTTAGTGACTGAGCACACATGCAGATATTGGAATATTTGTTTTGAATTATTTTTACCATCACTTATTTTTGAAAAATCTCTATTCAGTCTATTCACTTCTAATCAACAAAATTATTGTTAGCTATATATCTGGGGCTGTAGCTAAAATCCATGCTATTGATCCCTGCTTTTCTGTGCCTAAGGCTAAGTAAACTTTCATAAAAAGCAGCAACCGACTGGCAAAAAATAGAACAAAACAAATGTCTTGTGCTTCAGTATCAATGTCAACAACTGTCTATTACATCCTTGCAAACTAGCTTTAAAGGTTTCAAAACCATTAATATTATTGCATTTGCTGAAGGATTTGGGGACAATATGATTTTAAAGAATCTATTTACTTGTTCTGGATATGTTCATATTTCTATTTGAAAAAATATTTTTTCAATATGATTTTTCTATGATAGTAAAAGGGAGCAAAACTTGTCTTTAATTCCTCAAATTGAGAGGAATGTTTAAGGCAATTTTACAATGTTAATAAATAGGAAAGCTCATTAGCATCTGATTTACTGGGGTGGTCAGGATTCAAACATGGTTTATTGCAGTGCACTTAGCACATAAGGCATGCATTTTGTTTTCAATTTCCTTATACTCCCAGCTGAGTGGTAAAACTATTCTATGCAGTATATTAGTAGCAATAATACAGTAAAAGCTGGAGGGGGTTCTGGAATATCTTAAGAAATTTATTTCTACTTCTGCTGTAACAACCACTCAAGGCATAAAGTTCATAATGTGACACTTACAGACTTTAAGGATCATTTAAAATAAAATCTAAAACAATAAAACATTAGCATTGTTATAAAGCAGGAAATCATATTACAAATCCACATTCCTGTAAATTTGACATTTGTATGTATCACTCTCCTTTGCTACAGCCATCCATCCCTCTTTTGTCTCAAAAGGAGATATTTTTATTGAAAACAGGAATTCAGTCAAAATAATAATTGTGATTTTTATATTTCAATTATAGTTTAAAGATTTTAATTCAATAATGTTCAACTTTAAATTGGATTCTTACAAGAGTAGTGATCTGAGAGCTTTATTATATATTGAAAGAAGCTTTACTCGCTAGTTATCCTTTCAGCCTGGCCTTTGGGGTCTGTCTCCACAGCTTCAAATAGATCTAGGGAAGATGCTTAACTTAACAGATAAGGCCATAGATTATGAGAAGAAAGATTATGTATTTCTTTAATGTCATAGAATAATGTGGAATATGTATAATTTACTTAGTAGTGATAGTGAAGTCGCTCAGTTGTGTCTGACTCTTTGCGACCCCATGGACAGTAGCCAACCAAGCTCCTCTGTCCATGGGATTTTCCAGGCAAGAATACTGGAGTGGGTTGCCATTTCCTTAGGTCATCCTTAATATAGATTGTTAAACAATTCAGGGCAAAAAAAATGAAATAATATGGTGAAAGCACCACTGAAAGGCAAGAGGGATATATGATTGTAGATTTCATTTATCTGCTTAACTAATTTTTAAAAATATTTTAATAATATAAATTTATTTGTTTTAATTGGAGGCTAATTACTTTACAACAGCAAAAGAGACAGAGATGTATAGAACAGTCTTTTGGACTTTGTGGGAGAGGGCGAGGGTGGCATGATTTGGGAGAATGGCATTGAAACATGTATAATATCATATGCAAAGCGAATCGCCAGTCTAGGTTCGATGCATGATACAGGATGCTCAGGGCTGGTGCACTGGCATGACCCAGAGGGATGGTATGCAGAGGGAGGTGGGAGGGGGGTGCAGGATGGGGAACACATGTACACCCGTGGCCGATTCATGTTGATATATGGCAAAACCAATACATTGGTTTCTCTCTGAGCCAAGAATTGTGCTGGGCTCAAAAGGCTCACTGCTGTATAAGACAAACTTGGTTGCAATACTCCTAATATTTACATTCTACTGTGGAAAATGGAGTTTACCAAGAGAACACACTGGTCATAGAAAACACCCTCTTCCAACAATGCAAGAGATGACTGTACACATGAACATCATCAGATGGTCAGTACCAAAATCAGATTGATTATATTCTTTGCAACTGAAGATGGAGAAGCTCTCTAGGGTCAGCAAAAGCAAGACTGGGAACTGACAATACCTTAGATCATGAACTCCTTATTGCAAAATTCAGACTTAAATTGAAGAAAGTAGGGAAAACCATTAGGCCATTCAGGTATGACATAAATCAAATTCTTTATGATTATACAGTGGAAATGATAAATAGATTCAAGGGATTAGATCTCATAGAATGCCTGAAGATCTACGGATGGAGGAGCTTTGTAACATTGTACAGGAGGCAGTGATTGAAACCATCCTCAAGGAACAGAAATGCAAAAAGGCAAAATGGTTGTCTGACGAGGCCTTACAAATCGCTGAAAAAAGAGAATTGAAAGGCAAAAGAGAAAAGGAAAGATATGCCCTTCATGAGGAGTTCCAAAGAATAGCAAGGACAGATAAGAAAGCCTTCCTAAGTGAACAGTGCAAATGGAGGAAAACAATAGAATGGGAAAGACTAGAGACCTTTTCAAAAAAAGTAGAGATACCAAGGGAATATTTCATGCAAAGATAGCACAATAAAGGACAGAAATGGTATGGACCTAACAGAAGCAGAAGATATTAAGAACAGGTAGCAAGAATACACAGAAGAACTATATAAAAAAGATATTAATGACTTGGAAAACCATGATGGTGTGATCACTCACCTAGAGCAGACATCCTGGTGTGTGAAATCAAGTGGGCTTTAGGAAGCATCACTATGAACAATGCTAGTGGAGGTGATGGAATTCCAGTTGAGCTATTTCAAATCCTAAAAGATGATGCTATGAAAGTGCTGCACTCAATATGCCAGTAAATTTGGAAAACTCAGCAGTGGCCGCTGCACTGGAAAAAGTCAGTTTTCATTCCAATCCCAAAGGACAATGCCAAAGAATGTTCAGACTACTGCACAATAGCACTCATTTCATGTGCTAGCAAGGTCATGCTCAAAATCCTCCAAGCTAGACTTCAACATTATGTGAACTGAGAACTTCCAGATTGTACAGGTGGATTTAGATGAGGCAGAGGAACCAGACATCGAATTGCCAACATCTGCTGTATCATCAAAAAAGCAAAACAATTCCAGAAAAGTATCAACTTCTACTTCATTGACTATGCTAAAGCCTTTGACTGTGTAAATCACAACAGACTGTGGAAAATTCTTAGAGAGATGGGAATACCAGACCACATTACCTGTTTCCTGAGAAACCTGTATGCAGGTCAAGAACAGAAGTTAGAATCAAACATGGAACAACAGACTGGTTCAAAATTGGGAAAGGAATGCATCAAGGTTGTATATTGTCACCCTGTTTATTTAATGTAGATGCAGAGTACATCATGTGAAATGCCAGGCTGGATGAATCACAAACTGGACTCAAGATTGCCAAGAGAAATACCAATAACCTCAGATATGCAGGTGACACCTTATGGCAGAAAGTGAAGAGGAACTAAAGAGCCTCTTGATGAAGGTGAAAGAGGGGAATGAAAAAGCTGGCTTGAAACTTAATATTCAAAAAGCAAAGATCATTGCATCTGGTCCCATCACTTCAAGGCATATAGATGGGGGAACAATGGAAACAGTGATAGATGTTAGTTTTTTTCGGCTCCAAAATCACTGTCGATGGTTACTGCAGCTATGAAATTAAAAGATGCTTGTTCCTCGGAGGGAAAGCTATGACAAACCTAGAGAGCATATGAAAAAGCACAGACATCACTTTGCCGACAGAGATATATATAGTCAAAGCTACTGTTTTTCTAGTAGTCATGTATAAATGTGAGAGCTGGACCATAAAAAAGGCTGAGCACTGAAGAATTGATGCTTCTTAACTGCAGTGTTGGAAGAGACTCTTGAGAGTCCCTTGGACTGCAAGAAGATCAAACCAGTCAATCCTAAAGGAAATCAACCCTGAATATTCATTGGAAGGACTGATGCTGAAGCTTGCTACCTGATGCGAAGAGCTGACTAACTGGAAAAGACCCTGATGCTGGGAAAGATAGAGGGCAAGAGGAGAAGTGGATGACAGAGGATAAGATGGTAGGATGGCATCACTGACTCAATGGACATGAGTTTGAGCAAGCTGTGCGAGTTGGTGATGGACAGGGAAGCCTGTGATGCTGCAATCCACAGGATTGTAAAGAGTTGATGTGACTGAGCAACTAAACAGTAACTGTGGAGACTGGACAAACACAGGAGTAGAAACAAGTACAAACCCATCATGCTGACTGCTGTAAAGGAAGCAGAGGAAGACTAGGGTAGCAACTTAGAGCATACAACATTAGTTGTTATTCAAGTCAGCAAAGGCTTCCTTCAAGAGAACACATTGCCCTTGAAATGATATATGAGAAAGATTAAGCCATGATAATATCAGGGAAAACATAGTAAGAAAAAACAAAAACAAGGCAAACAAAAATACAAGTGCAATAAAAAAAGTCTTGGTTCAAGTAATGTTTAATTTATGGAAAGGAGTTTAGTTTGACTGTAGTATAATTGCATTAATTTAATTTATAATTTCTGTAATATGTTGCTAATATATTAACTGTTGTGTTTATAATATATATGTGAAACAATAATGTATTATTGTTTATAAAAGTATTAAAGCTTTATTTTTAATTACCACTGAACTGTAAATATGCATATATATTAATATATATTTAATGAATTACCATTGCATACCATAGGTGTCATTGGCATTGTATACAATCTTCTGAGTAACTCAAGGGACAGAATGGTTAAATACACTGGTATAAAAAAAAGATCACCATGATAAATATTAGATATAATAGATTTGTAAGTTTATCTTGTCTCCATACTTATATCACTATTCTCCACTATCCCCAGGACTTCATAACATACACAATCTAAATCAGCAGAGATGATTTCAGCTCCTCAGCATATACACAGCTCTTACTGTCCCTTCTGTTTCGAACATGCATCTTTTTTTTTAAATCTATTTAAAGCCTAATGATCCTTCAAGCCCAGTAATGCTGCCTCTTCTCCATAAGCTGCTTGATGCTGTGTCAGGTTGAATCTGGATTACGAGCTTTATGGAATTATTTCTGAAACTTACTTAATATCCTTTAGTGAGTATGTGTGAGCTCAGGCACTCAGTCCTGACCAACTCTTTGTGACCCTGTGGACTGTAGCCCGCCAGACTCTTCTATCCATGGGATTTTTCAGGCGAGAAACTGGAGTGGGTTGCCATTTCCTCCTCCAGGGGATCTTCCCCACCCAGGGATCCAACCTGCCTCTCCTGCATAGCAGGTGGATTCTTTACCACTGAGCCATCAGAGAGACCCAAACAATATCTTTAGTTAGAATTTAATTTTGCAATGATTTTCTCCATGTTATATTTGTATCTCAGTCTCCTTTACAAGCTTCTTGAAGGCATAACTTTTTCTTGTACTATTTTGGGATACTTTGTAGTGTCATATATTATTACTCCCAGAGGTTTGCTCAGTAGCTAATTACTAATTGAAATACTCTGGTTTTATTGAGATATTCAGCTTTATTAAGAGCTTAATTTCTCATCAAAATTACCTTATATCATTTCTTCACTGTTTGGATCATATTGAACTCATAGTACTCTTTTCATCTTTATTACCATCCATAATAATCTTTTATTATCATCCATACATAGACACACACATATATACATAATATTTATATAATATATATTATATATATATTTATATAATATATAAGTATATTATATATATTTATTATCATCCATACATAGACACAAACATATATACATAATAATCTTTTATTATCATCCATACATAGACACACACACATATACATATATATATATGCTTATTTGTATATGCAAAGTTTTTTGTTGGAATATTGGTTAATACATTTTGTACTAGAGAATATAGTTACTAGTTTGAAGCCTACAAACTAAAGGATATAACAATGATACTTAACTCTGGTTGTTCAGTAGAATATCTAAGGAATTAAGTATGAATTCTCATTTAATTACTCTTAGGTTGGGCTTGAAACGTATCCTGTTTGAAAGTTCCTCATTAGAATCATTTAAAATATTCTTTTTTTTTTTAATTAATTAATTTTTTTTTTTTTATTTTTATTTTTTAATGTAAATTTATTTATTTTAATTGGAGGTTAATTACAATATTGTATTGGTTTTGCCATACATCAACATGAATCCGCCACGGGTATACACGTGTTCCCCATCCTGAAAACCCCTCCCTCCTCCCTCCCTGTAGCATCCCTCTGGGTCATCCCAGTGCACCAGCCCCAAGTATCCAGTATCGTGCGTCGAACCTGGACTGGCGATTCATTTCATATATGATATTATACATGTTTCAATGCCATTCTCCCAAATCATCCCACTCTCTCCCTCTCCCACAGAGTCCAAAAGACTGTTATACATCTGTGTCTCTTTTGCTGTCTTGTATACAGGGTTATTGTTACCATCTTTCTAAATTCCATATATATGCATTAGTGTACTGTATTGGTGTTTTTCTTTCTGGCTTACTTCACTCTGTATAATAGACTCCAGTTTCATCCACCTCATTTGAACTGATTCAAATGTATTCTTTTTCATGGCTGAGTAATACTCCATTGTGTATATGTACCACTGCTTTCTTATCCATTCATCTGCTGATGGACATCTAGGTTGCTTCCATGTCCTGGCTATTATAAACAGTGCTGTGATGAACATTGGGGTACACGTGTCTCTTTCCATTCTGGTTTCCTCAGTGTGTATGCCCAGCAGTGGGATTGCTGGATCATAAGGTAGTTCTATTCCTTATTTTTTAAGGAATCTCCACACTGTTCTCCATAGTGGCTGTACTAGTTTGCATTCCCACCAACACTGTAAGAGGGTTACCTTTTCTCCACACCCTCTCCAGCATTTACTGCTTGTAGACTTTTGGGTCGCAGCCATTCTGACTGGTGTGAAATGATACCTCATTGTTTAAAATATTCTAAGGGGCTTCCTTGGTGGCTTAGATAGTAAAGACTCTGCCTGCAATGCGGGAGACCTGGGTTCAATCTCTGGGTTAGGAAGATCTCCTAGAAGAGGGCACCCAACCCACTCGAGTTATTCTTGCCTGGAGAATCCCCATGGACAGAGGAGCCTGGTGGACTACAGTTCATGGTGTCACAAACAGTCAGACACAACTGAGCAACTCAGCACACACTACACTCTGTGTGTGTACAGAGTGTAAAGCTACACTCTGTGTTGAAACTCCTTGGTCTATCAAGCAGGTAGAATGCCTGGTCCAAATGCTGGAAGGAACAGATAGGTAAGAAGGACCTCAAAGTCTACCTGGGTCATTCTGACTCTAAATGTTTCTAACTGATTTAGTACACTGTCCTCTTTTATTACTGTAGTTGGAGATTCTATTTCTAATAACACTTATTGAGTGAGAAAATTGTATTTGTTATTTGGATCTCGTGTAAAGCACAAAACTTTTGTTTTATAGATTGGATTATACAGCCTTCTAAAAATTTGGGACAAAGAGCCAAATATTAAAAAGTACCAAGGTAGTGTTGTATCATAAATGATATTTTTAGAAAATTGTATTGCTAATGCTAAGAAATAGAATGGACTGATTACAATATTGTACCAAAGCATAAGTCATGTTGAAGGAAAATATTTCAAAAATTGCTAAAGTAATAGGATAGATGGTAGTCATATTTCTGATGTGACTGAAAATAAATTGTTGGTAAAAAATGTTTTCTTTGACTTTAAAATAAGAGGATGGGTTCAACAGTGGTTGCAGAGTAAGAACAGCAGTAATCAAAGGTAAATCTTAAGAACAAATGCATTCATTACTAAAAAGACAGAAGGCAAGTAAAAGGGCTAATCATATATCTTTAAATATTGGGGAATAATAAAACAACTTAATGCATTAGTCAATATTAAAGCAATAATATATTATGAAACATCAAGCAGTTGAATAGAAATGATTAAAAAACACCATCTGTTGTTCTTTGAAGAAAAAGGAATAAAATAGGCGTTTCTACTAGACCAATATTGCAAAAAGATGAACAACCAAACACACAATTAATTATGAAAAAAGGGACATAACTGTAGATTCAGAAAATAAATTAATAAAATTATATGTGAATACTATGGATAATTCTATATTGCTGGGCATCAAATAAGAAAGGAAAGCAGATGACAGTATTTGAATTCTTGAATTTAGTCTTTGGCCTTCTTATGGTCACTTTTTAAGAATTTCAGAGGGACTTACATGCCTGGAAGACAAAAAGTAATCAAAAGAATAATCTGTGAGATTTTTACTAAGAGACTTTCCCATGAATATAATCTTTAATAAACTGGATTCTCCAGGCAAGAATACTGAAGTGGGTAGCCATTCCCTTCTCCAGGTGGTCTTTGCGACCCAGGGATCGAACCTGGGTTTCCTGCATTGCAGACAGATTCTTTACTGTCTGAGCCACCAGGAAAGCCCATTAGTAAACTAGGTAAACTAATATACTTATTTGGATTTTGTTTTGTTTTGCTTAGGCAAGAAGCAGGATGATAGAGACAAAGCAAGTCGGTAGGCCACTTTGTAACCTTAACTCCTGAGCTCAGATACTGCACATAAGGTCTGATTACAATAGTGGGAAAAGACCAGTGCAAGGAGTACACCTCAGACAATAAGAAGTGAGTAGAGGAGAATGGGTAGTGAACCAAACACAATAATTTCCATTTGCAAACACAACAGAAGGAAGTCTAAACCAAAAACAAGTATTTCAATTTTTAGGTTTCCTAGACTTTCCAAGAGTCATAAACCATAGAAAGTGTTACAGTCCTTACCCTTGAAGCCTTTCTGGAATTTTCTGCGTCAATTCTGGCTTTCAACTCCAGTTCCACTCCTTCCCTACCACATACACACACACATACATCACATCTGACTTCACACAAACACTTCACACCTGACTGCCACTTACTATAGTTAATCAGATTTTGACTTTCTTCTGATTTGTTTAATCAGTTACCACTTTTCCATTTTAGCTTCCAATTTTATGACATCTCCCATACAGAGAGAGTACAAGTACACATATAGGTTCAATCTGTTGAGTTTAAACAAAATCTGTTTTTTTCTAATGGTTTTGGTAACAGAATGAGAGAAAGAAGAAAGAACAGAGTAAACATTGCATAGTAACTGACAACACCAGAGTCATTGAAGTAAATGTGTGAGAGTCCTTCTTAGAGATACAGATATAACTGGGAAGCATTTTGCAAAAGGATTTAGACTTAACCTTCCTGAGGCTGGCTTAGCTCACTGCTACTTGGGCAATCAAAATTAAGTAGAATGAAATATTAAAACACTCGAGTTCTAGAATCATGTGATTAGCTCAAATTCCAAATGGTATATTTCCCAGGTGAGTAAAGTCTGGCAAGATTTATAGCCACTTGCACTTTGATTTATTCAGCTATAAAATGTAGACTAGAATAGTCCCCAATTCATAAGACTCTTGTAAAAATTAAACAAAACGAGGATCAAAATGTTTAGAAGAATTCTTGGGCTATCAAAAGGGTGTAATGTTTAATGATTATTGTTATTAATGTGTTTTATGTGTTTACTGAATGGTGATGACAATGTAAACAGTACATAAGACAATTCACTAAGATAATATTGAAAAACTTTATTCGCTTTATTTAATCAAATTGAAATAATCAAATTCATGTGATTTGATTCCCTCAAAATATGTAGAGAATAAGTTAATTTAAACATTGTTTATGATTATATGTGAAAAAGTTAAACACACTTTAAACAAGACATAAAGATGTGATTAAAATACCTACTTCAAAATAAAAATCTGATCATACTCAACAGTGAAAAATTACTCATCTTGATTAAAGTCAAGAGGTAAAGAAATATGCTCTTTATTATCACATCTATTAAACAGTGTTCTGAAGTTTTAATCATTTCAATACTTAGGAGAAAGAAATAAAACATAAGAATTTGAAGAAGATTATTATTGTTTGTGTATTATGTAATTGCTTGCCCAGGAAACTTAAGGAATTCAATAAGAAAGCTATTTGAAATAACAGACTTTAGGAAGGTTTCTAATTGTAACATACATATGTTTTCTACATATCAGAAATAGCCAGTTTGGATAAAATGGAATTATAAAAAGTCAGATGCTTTTTACAATGGCAACAAAAATTGAAACAATCCATGGAACAAAGTCTATAAAAGACAAAATATAGTAGCAAGTGGTTAAATATGAGACTTTGGTATCATATAAGACTTGGATTTGAATCTGAAATATACCTGTAATCGCTGACATTTGGGCTTCCATGATAGCTCAATGGGTATAGAATCCGTCTGCAATGCAGGAGATACAGAAGGCGTGTATTTGATCCTTGGCTCAGGGAGATCCCCTAGAGGAGGAAATAGCAATCCGCTCCAGTATTCTTGCCTGAAAAAATCCCACGGACAGAGGAGCCTGGCAGCCCATGTTGGGTGGCAGAGTCAGACATGACTTAGTGACTAAACAACAGCAAGTAACATTTATTGATACTTTCTTGAGTAGATGGTATTGTAAGCACTTATTGTTTAAATTAATCTTCTCAGCAGTTCTATGGGTTGGATAATATCATGTCCTTTTTACAAATGAGGGAACTGAAGTACAGAAAAATGAAAAATAATGTGCCTAAGATGATAGTCAATAACTTGTTGAGGCTGGATGTGAAGCCTCATAGTTTCAAAGCCAGTGCTTTTAGAAATTTCAGATATCTGCTATCTTCTGATTCCTCATCTGTAAAATACACCATTGTTATATGGATTGCATATTTTGCTTTTAGCAGACTGCCTGATAGATCAAGACCATTAAGTGGTAACTCCAATTTTTACTAAAAATATACAAAAACATAATATTTTCCTGGATAGGAAGATTTATTATGCCTTAATTATTTCCTAAATTGAGTTACAAAACTTAGAGAAATTTAAGTTTAAAAAATAGACTTAATGTTCATTTAGAAGTAAAAATGCCTTTTGCTTTTGGCCAAGACAGAGTTATTAGTACTAGACTAGCTGTTTCAATGTAAAGAACTGTAAAACTGAATAACATAGAGGAAGATCGTTTTTCAGCTCCCAAATGCAATCTATGAGAGAAGGGAAACTTAGGTAGTGAGGACTGTAGTAACTATAGCTCCTTTTCTGAGGATATGTTGACCATGAACAGCAAGTTAGAGCCCAAGCCGACTCCTGCCACCCCACTGAGCCCAGGAGGCAGAAGCAGCTGAAACAGGCTGCAATCCATGGGTTAGGGCAGGGCAGGAATATAAGGATGGTTACTGTTTCTATAACAAATCACTACAAATTTAATGGCTTAAAACAACACAAATGTTTTTTCCTCTTGGATATGATGATTAAAAGTCTACAGCCAAGGTGTTGGAAGGGGCATATCCCTTCTTGAGGTTTATTTATTTATTTTTGCCTTTCTAGCTTGTAAAGACCATCTGCATTCCTTGACCTGTGGTTCCTTACTTATCTTTAAATCAGTGGCATGATGTCTTTTTCCTGACTTACAGCCTCCCTTTTATAAGAAACCTTGTGATTCCCTTGGGCTCACCATGATAATCCAGGATAATTTCTCCATTTTAAAACTAATGCTCATCTGTGAAGTCCCTTTTGCCATGTAATAAGATAACATATTCACAGGTTCCGAGGGTCAGGGTATAGCGACAATTATTCAGCCTTTACAAAAATGGTTTCTGCTATGTTATTTCTGGAATGTTATTTCTCTCAATCTGCATTCATCTCAATGAAAATACACACTCTCAACATACAGTGGTGATGTAGGAACAGGATAAATGCAATAGTCATTCTCATCCAAGAATGGTAGGAATGAGAACACATTGCAATAACCTATACATAGCAAGTCTCAAATCCAGCCAGTGCATGCCACCAATTTCATTGGTTAGATCTCAGTATTGTTCCCTATAAGCTGCTCTCCACATCTTCTAGATGGTTGTTATTTATATCTAGGCTCTTAATTCTACTCTCTGGACTCTTGACTCCACTTTCTCTTCTACTTTTTAATACCTTCCCTTTTTACAAGAAATTTGCCGCTCTGTGCCTTTCTTAGCCTGATTCCTACCTATGTACAGGTCAGGACCCGAAGGGTTGAATTCATTTTGAACTTTCCCTATTTTGGTGCAAGCTAACAGTATGTCCTCAAATACTGCACTCTTGAGAGCCCTTGTGGTTTTCCTATGAATATCATAGAATTCACTCATTAGACAAACGCTGTGAATACCTATTGCTTTAACTCAGGATCTTTCTTTGTCAGGATGTGTTGGAGCAATGCTCTTAAAATTCTTAAAAGTAATTTGAAATATTAAGAAGTTCTATGAGATAGTCCTTAAACCTTTCTGAAGTCTTAACAAAGGTTTCTATAGTCATGCTGTTGAGATGGTCTTTATCCCAGGGGCATTTTTTTTTACTCTGAGAGCCTTTTTCCATTGAGAGAGGCTGAGAATATGATGCATTTTTTTTTTTTAACTGAGAAATTCCTGACTTCTTTTTACTTCCTCTAAATTTTACTTGAAAATGGAACAATTTTTAGCTTATTTCTAAATATCCCTACCTCATCATACGCAGCTAAAGAAAACCAGTTAGCACTTGCAACTGAGTGGAACTCTTAGCCAAACATACCAGTTTATTTAATATATTTTCTATTTTATCCCAAGCAACATTTTTCTAAATTCCTCTCTTGTATGGCAGAAGTAACAGTTCTTATGGATTCTAAAACAAAATTTCTTGCTGTCCTTGCAGCTTCCATAATTATTATTCCATTGAAAATAATCCTCTCCATGCCCTTCAGGCCTCCATTAGCTATCCAATCCTAAAACGAAAGTCATATAAAGGTTGTTTTTTTTTTTTTTTTTTTTCAGTTGTATCACCCCACTCTAGGTACTGATTTCTCTTCCAGTCATTTCTGCTCTATAACAAATCATCTGAAACCTTACTAGCTAAAAATAACATTAAGCAAAGCATTGTCTCTCATGGTTGGGTGGCTTGACTGAATTCAACTGAGCACTGTATTCTCTTAGGCAGCTGCTGTCAGATAACTGGGACATTAAGGGTTTAATTCAACTGAATGTCCAAGATGTACCCACTCACATTACTGAAAACTAATATTTGTTGTTGGCTCTGATCTCAGCCTATGCTATCAGCCAAAGTGACTATGTGGACTTTAGACTATGAGACCTGTCTGGTCTGGGCTTTTAGCAGAAAATTGTGGGTGGGATCTGTGAGGCTACATGACAACAGCAAGCGTTCCAAGAGTCCCAACTCTCATTATGAACCAGCTTCACTGTGATCTATTGATCAAAAATAAGCTCAGGGCCAGCCCAGATTCTAGTGAAGAATACCATGCAATGATGTGAACACAAAGAGGTATATTCAGTGAGAAGACCGTATTGTGAGACTAGCTATCACATGAGAATTATTAAGGTCTTAAATGTTATTTATTATAAATATACTTCATTGAGTGACTTAAAAGTCTTCAGATATAGATGAATAAATATTATTAATTTTATTGAGTGGTTTTAAGTTTTTCAGAAATAAGAACATACTTTTTTTATAATTTTCATTGAATATCTGATATTTTCTTTAATCAGAAATTCATGTTGACTTTGCCTTTTTATTTTCAACTGTAGCCTTAAAAATGATATGTCTTTATTGGTTTGAGTCTCTGCAAGTAATATTATCCATTTTCTTAAGATTCAGATAATATTTATAGTTATATCTTGTTAAATTTTAAAAATATGAAATCAAGTAACATGTATGAAAATTTGTAACATGACTAGACCCAAAGTAAGAACCAATCATTTTTAACTTAAACAAATTATCTTCTTTTTACTTACTAATGTTTTAAACCTGTTTCCTAATTTTCTCCAACATTCACTATTATAAGTGTGCTAGTAAAGATTAATCTCGATTCCCAAGAAGGGTAGTACTAAAGAATGTGCTATCCATCAGACAGTTGCACTCATCTCCCATACTAATAAGGTCATGTTTAAAATCTTGCACGCTAGGCTTCAGCATTATGTGAACCAAGAACTTCCAGATGTCCAAGCTGTTTAGAAAAGGAAGAGGAACCAGAGATCAAATTGCCAACATTCGCTGGGTCACAGAGAAAGCTAGAGAATTAAGGGGAAAAAAACACCTACCCTTATTTCATCAACTACACCAAAGCCTTTGACTGTGTGGATCATTAATAAACTGTGGAAAGCTCTTAAAGATATGGAAATACCAGACCTTTTTACCTGTCTCCTGAGAAACCTGTATGCTGGTCAAGCAGCAACAGTTAGAATCCTATATGAAACAACTAAATGGTTCAAGATTGAGAAAGCAAACGAAAATTTGCTGTCACCTTGTTTGTTTAATATATATGCTGAATACATCATGAGAAATGCCAGGCTTGATGAGTTACAAGCTGGAATCAAGACAGGTGGGAGAAACATCAACAACCTCAGATATGAGGATGATACCACTCTAATGGCAGAAACTGAGAGGAACTAAAGAGCCTCTTGGTAAAGGTGAAGGAGGAGAGTGAAAGAGCCAGCTTAGAACTAAATATTAAAAAAAATAAGATCATGGCATCTGACCCCATTACTTCATGGCAAATAGAGAGGGAAAAGGTGGAAGTACTGACAGATTTCCTTTTCTTGGGCTCTAAAATCACTGTGGATGGTGACTGCAGCCATGAAATCATAAGACATTTGCTTCTTGGCAAGAAAGCTATGACAAACTTAATGTGTTGTAAAGCTGAGACCTTACTCTGCCAACAAAGGGCTGTACAGTCAAGGCTATGGTCTTCCCAGTAGTCATGCACGGTTGTGAAAGCTGAACTGTAAAGAAGGTGGAGTGCCGAAGAATTGATGCCTTCAAATTATGGTCTTAGAGAAGACTCCTGAGAGTCCCTTGGTCAGCAAGGAGACCAAACCAGTCAATCTTAAGGGAAATCAACCCTGAATACTCATTGGAAGGACTGATGCTGAAGTTGAAGCTCCAGTATTTTGGTCATCTGATGCAAACAGCTCACTCATTGGAAAAGTCCCTCATGCTGGGAAGGATTGAGGGCCAAAGGAGAAGACAGCATCAGAGGATGAAATGGCTGGATAGCATCACTGATGCAATGGACATGAACTTACGCAAACCTCAGGAAATGGTGAGGGACAGAGAGGCCTGCTGTGCTGCAGTCCATGGGGTCACAAAGAGTGGGACACAACTGGGCAACTGAACAAAAACAAAGATTACTAACAATAAATAGGCATATACAGGGCATTTTTTAATTCTCAAAGAAATGGGAACTAAATGATCAAGATAATGGTATAATGTTTATTTTCAACAGGAACTTTTTTTAAGGTAAGTGATTAATTGTGCCTAAATTTAGTCAATTATACTTCCTTCTGAAAAGTTAATCCCAATCTTAATCATACTACCCATGGACCCAAATTCACTCAGTTGTGTCCGACTCTTTGAGACCCTGTGGACTATACAGTCCATGGAATTCTCCAGGCCAGAATACTGGAGTGAATAGCTGTCCCCTTCTCCAGGGGATCTTCCCAACCCAGGGATCAAACCCAGGTCTCCCTCATTACAAGTGGATTCTTTACCAGCTGAGCCACCAAGGAATTATCTTATTCATACCTTCTTAGAAATTTTTATTTTAAGGAAATCTTGGTGATTTGCAATGCCTTTTTTTTTTTCCTGAGGTCCAAACTAACTGAGAAATTAGTTACAAAAGTAATGTAAATGGAACACCACATATCTGCTTTATGAAT
Source organism: Bos javanicus (assembly GCF_032452875.1). Classification (NCBI taxonomy): domain Eukaryota; kingdom Metazoa; phylum Chordata; class Mammalia; order Artiodactyla; family Bovidae; genus Bos; species Bos javanicus. Next base: position 59,609,470 of record NC_083871.1, on the reverse strand, counting down.
TCACGGTTTATTTTTATTCTTCATATGTAAATTGAAATTACTTATACAAGGCAGCATGCTTTTCACCTTGCAGATGAAGGGTCTTTCGCTGGAAGCTTGACAAATAGGGGAACAAAGATTGCTTGTGTTCTTCACAGTGAGTACAGATTATCCAAAAGAAAGAGCAAAGGCTGACCCACAATACTGTTTTTCCTCTTAAAATCAATAGCTAAATCACTAATTTTCCAGGATCATGAATGAATGGGGATGTGGAGGGAAGCTAGAAGATATTCTCAGTACATGCAAAAGGGTAAATGTCCAATATATCCCAAATGTAATAGGCAAATCAGGACTACTAGGAGAAGAAAATGACTTCTTCTACCATATGATATAAAATATTTTATATTATCTATCTAGATTTTCTAGGTATTCAATTGAAATCATTTATGAATAGTTATTAAAAACCCAAGGGCTTCCCTGATAGCTCTGTTGGTAAAGAATCCACCTGCAATGCAGGAAACCCCGGTTCGACTCCTGGGTTGGGAAGATCCCCTGGAGCAGGGATAGCTACTCACTCCAGTATTCTTGGGCTTCCCTTGTGGCTCAACTGGTAAAGAATCTGCCTGCAATGTGGGAGACCTGGGTTCGATCCCTGGGTTGGGAAGATCCCCTGGAGAAGGGAAAGGCTACCCACTCCAGTATTCTGGCCTGGAGAATTCCATGGACTGTATAGTCCTTGGGGTTGCAAAGAGTCAAAGATTGTAAAAATATATAGTTATAGACCAGGTGGCGTTAATGGTAAAGAATCCATCTGCCAATGCAGGACATGTGAGAGACACAGGTTCAGTCCCCGGGTTGGGAAGATCCCCTGGAGGAGGGCATGGGAGCCCACCCCAGTGTTCTTGCCTGGAGAATCCCACAGACAGAGGAGCCAGCAGGGACCTGGAGGACTACAATCCACAGGTTCGCAAAGAGTCAGACACGACTGAAGTGGCTTAGCATGCACATATACATAGTTTATTAAGCTAAAGATTATTCGTGAAAAGAAAAATTGATGTGTGTAATACATAAGTTAAAAGTTTTTAATGCTATTCTAAGAACATAAATATTCAGGAAGTCTCTGGTTATAGAAAACAATAAATTTATTAGATGCAGATTGTTTTCATATTTCTGTAATCTATAAAGAATAGATAAAACATCTTTAAATATACTGTCAATTCATAGTTTGAAAAATCAGAATTAGATAAAAATTTTCCCATTACATTTACAGTAATGACATTTGGGCTTTCTAAACCTTTTTTCTATGTAAGTTTTCATATTACATATCAGTTTAACTTGTTCTTGCTACAAAGACATCAAAGCATGAAGTGAATATATGTAGAAGAATTCTACAGCCATTATAATTCATTTTATTTTATGGCAACACAAAATTTTTCTTTTACATGATTTGTGTTAGCATTAAAGGAAGCAGTTCATCTAAGAGCCAAAAACTAAGAGATCGATGAGAATTATATCCTCCTTGAGTATTATCTTTGCTTCTGGATGGATTGTTTTCTTCAATAATATTTTTAAGTGAAAATGTTCTGAATAAACTAAGGTGTTTCAGTCTATGATATTTGTTCCGCTCTGTACAATGCTCCTTTGACCAAGACACTCAGTTTAAGGACATATCAAGAATTTTAAATGTGTATTGCAACAAAGGAGGTGTGAAGATCATGCTGAAAGACAAAGTGTAAGTATAAAGAAGACAGATTACTCATCCATGATTTAGGAAATATATGCTCATTCATTTTCTCATGAATCATGGATGTTAAAAGTTTCCAAAGATGAATGTTGGGTTTTCATTAAGAATCTCAGCACATTCTTGATTATTTATAATTTGAAATATAATGACACAACTAGAAAGAAAATCAGCTAAATTTCAGCTTAAATGTCCTTTTTCGTAAATTTGACCTTCCTCACAAATATATAGAACTCATGACACTCTGAGGATCTGGAAACCTGTACCTGTGAGGGCAGATTTCAATTTAAAAGGATTATGCTCCCAAATGCCAGAGCTGCCAACAGCTATCTATGGGAAGCTGTTTTGGGACATCGTTCCTAAAATTATTGCTTCTAGCAGATGGCTTATTCACAAGTGAGGATGATTCAATACTTAAAATGATGAAAAAGATGGGACTTTTGGAGGTGAAAGACACTTGCGATGTTGAAAACCTTATATTTATATAAAATCTTGACAGTTAAGACACTAATAGGAAAATACTTGCCCCACCTGTTCTCATAAAATCCATTTTCCCCAAAATATGGTATGTATTAAAAATTATTGAGGGTATTGTGAACCATGATGGAAATAATTTTCTAATTTTTTTCAATTCTAGACTTTCTGCTCTCATATGGAAACCAATTTATTCATTTCATGTTGCAATATATTCTATGACAAATGCTTTTGGGATAATGATTTGTTCTCTTCTGAATTCTGGGCAGCTTATTGAGACAGTATCATGCTAATTAAAATGCACCTAGGAAGGTATCACTGTGGTCAGGACTTCAAAGATGGTTAAGACAAATTAATATTGTTGAACCCAAGAGATATTATAAATTCCTCTTTATGCTTCCTTTATTTCTTTCAAGGACAGTTTACCCCCTGTAGACATAACTGATCTTTTAAGTTTCTTATTGTCTCCTCCTGAAGAGTACTTTAATTCACTGCTTAGCAACTTCAGACATTTTTTGCTGCATTATAACTTTTTGAATTCAAACAACATGACACAGCCACAATTTCCAAAATCATGTTGGGAATTATAAATTAGGAAGACTTTAAAAGGAGGTAAATTGTATTTTAGAAAAATGTGGTAAGCAAACCTAAAAATTATGGGTTTTGATTTTGCATTTGCCAAATGAATTTAAGACATATCACTTAAAAGTAAAATTACTTATGTTAGAAATACTCATTGGAGTAAATGGCTAACTATTGGAAGATGGCAATTCAAGTTTAAGTCTCTATTCTTTGAATTTAATTAGAATTCATGAAGTATTTTTTCTGTATTTAATATAGGTATGAGGGTGCTTATAAAGTTGTGAATACTTATACTTTCTTTGAAAACAATGTGACTGATGGCACATAATTTTTCTCAGTATCCTAACTTGTCATGTGGAATAGTTCATATTCCTAGACTCAAGTAAAAATTGAAAAAAGTATGTAAATGGGGAAGATAAAGAATTGGACTATAAAAATATGTTTGTGTTATTATTTCAAACAAATGAGGCAGTGTTTTCCAAAGGTTGTATGCTCAAAGTCTGGAATCAAACTGCCCTTTGCATACTCTGCTCTTTCTAGTTGAGTAACTATAGGCATATGAGTTAATTTCTTTAAACCTCAGTTTCCAAGTTATAAAATAGGGAGCATTTTAGTAACTGAATTATAGGACTGTATAGGGATTAAAGCGGAGAAAGCAATGGCACCCCACTCCAGTACTCTTGCCTGGAAAATCCCATGGACGGTGGAGCCTGGTGGGCTGCAGTCTACGGGATCGCTAAGAGTCGGACATGACTGAGCGACTTCCCTTTCACTTTTCACTTTCACGCATTGGAGAAGGAAATGGCAACCCACTCCAGTGTTCTTGCCTGGAGAATCCCAGGGACAGGGGAGCCTGGTGGGTTTCTGTCTATGGGGTCGCACAGAGTCGGACACAACTGAAGCGACTTAGCAGCAGTAGCAGCAGCAGGGATTAAAGAAAATAAATTGTATCGAGGCCTTAGTTCAGGGCCTGGCACAAAGTAAAGGCTTAATGAATATAGGCTTTATTATAAATAATCAAGTCATTTTTAATTGGGATATAGTTGACATAGAATTATATTGACATAACATTATATATGACATAACATTGTATTAGTTTTTCCTGGGTCTATATTACATTAGATCCAGGAGAAAGGAGCAGTGACCCCACAGTAGACTGACTCAGACTTGCCTGTGAGTGTCCAGGAGTCTCCGGCGAAGGCATGGGTCAGTGGTGGCCTGCTGCAGGGTCGGGGTCACTGAGTGCAGCAGTGCGTGCGTGGGACCTTCTGAAGGAGGTCGCCATTTTCTTCATTACCTCCACCATAGTTTGGTCTCAGGTCCAACAACAGAGAGAGAACACAGCCCCACCCATCAGAAGAAAATTGCATTAAAGATTTACCATGCATGGCCCCACCATCAGAACAAGACCTAGTTTCCCCCTGGTCAGTCTCTCCCATCAGAAAGCTTCAATAAGCCTCTTATCATCCCTCAGAGGGCAGACAGAATGAAAACCACAATCACAGAAAACAAACCAATCTGATCACGAGGACCACAGCCTTGTCTAACTCAATGAATGAGCCATGCTGCATAGGGCCACCCAAGATGGAAGGGTCATGGTGGAGAGTTCTGAAAAAACGTTGTCTACTGGAAAAGGGAATGGCAAACCACTTCAGTATTCTTGCCTTGAGAACCCCATGAAGAGTGTAAAAAGGCAAAAAGATATGACACTGAAAGATGAACTTCCCAGGTCGGTAGGTGCCCAATAGGCTACTGGAGAAGAGTGGAGAAATAACTCCACAAAGAATGAAGAGACAAAGCCAAAGCAAAAACAGTGTCCAGTTGTGAATGTGACTGGTGATGAAAGTAAAGTCCGATTCTCTAAAGAACAATGTTACATAAGAACCTGGAATATTAGGTTCAAGAATCCAGTCAAATTGGAAGTGGTCAAACAGGAGATTGAACATCAACATTTTAGGAATCGTGAACTAAAACGGACTGGAATGGGCAAATTTAACTCAGATGACCATTATATCAACTGTTGTGTGCAAGAATCCCTTAGAAAAAATCCCTTAGGAAAAAAAAAAACTTCAACAAAAGTCTGAAATGGACTTCTTGGGTACAATCACAAAAACAAGAGAATGATCTCTGTTAGTTTCCAAGGCAAACCATTCAATATTGCAGTAATCCAAGTCTATGTCCCAACCAGTAATGCTGAAGAAGCTGAAGTTGAGCCGTTCTATAAAGACCTACAAGACCTTCTAGAACTAATACCCAAAAAGGATATCTCTTCATTATAGGGGACTGCAATGCAAAAGTAGGAAGTCAAATGACACCTGGAGTAACCAGAAAATTTGGCCTTGGAGTACAAAATGAAGCAGGGTAAAGGCTAACACAGTATTACCAACAGAAAACACTGGTCATAGCAAACACCTTCTTCCAACAACACAAGAGAAGACTCGACACATGGACATCACCAGATGGTAAATACGGAAATCAGATTGATTATGTTCTTTGTAACCAAAGATGGAGAAGCTCTATATAGTCAGCAAAAAAAAAAAAAAAAAAAGACTCGTAGCTGACTTTGGCTCAGATAATGAACTCCTTACTGCCAAATTCAGACTTAAATTGAATAAAGTGGGGAAAACCACTAGACCATTCGGGTATGCTGCTACCATTGCTAAGTCACTTTAGTTGTGTCTGACTCTGTGTGATCCCATAGACGGCAGCCCACCAGGCTCCACCGTCCCTGGGACTCTCCAGGCAAGAACACTGGAGTAGGTTGCCATTTCCTTCTCCAATGCATGAAAGTGAAAAGGGAAAGTGAAGTCGCTCAGTCGTGTCCGACTCTTCGCGACCCGATGGACTGCGGCCCACCAGGCTCCTCCATCCATGGGACTTTCCAGGCAAGAGTACTGGAGTGGGGTGCCATTGCCTTCTCTGATTCAGGTATGACCTATATCAAATTATATGGTGGAAATGAGAAATAGATTCAAGGGATTAGATCTGATAGACAGAGTGCTTGAAGAACTATGGATGGAGGTTCGTGACATTGTATAGGAGGCAGAGATCAAGCCATCCCCAAGAAAGAGAAATGTAAAAAGGCAAAATGGTTGTCTGAGGAGGCCTTACAAATAGCTAAGAAAAGAAGAGAAGACAAGAGAGGAAAGGGAGAAAAGCAAGGGAGAAAGGGAAAGATATGCCCATTAGAATGCAGAGTTCCAAAGAATAGCAAGGAGAGATAAGAAAGCCTTCCTCAGTGATCACTGCAAAGAAATAGAGGAAAACAATAGAATGGGAAAGACTAGAGATCTCTTCAAGAAAATTAGAGATATCAAGGGAATAATCCATGCAAAGATGGCTCAATAAAGGACAGAAATGGTATGGACTTAACAGAAGCAGAAGATATTAAGAAGAGGTGGCAAGAATACACAGAAGAACTATTCAAAAAGATCTTCATGACCCAGATAACCATGATGGTGTGATCACCCACCTAGTATCAGACATCCTGGAATGTGAACTCAAGTGAGCCTTAGGAAACATCACTACAAACAAAACTAGTGGAGGTGATAGAATTCCAGAGGAACTATTTCAAATCCTAAAGGATTATGCTGTGAAAGTGCTGCACTCAATATGCCAGCAGATTTGGAAAATTCAGTAGTGGCCCCAGGACTAGAAAAGGTCAGTTTTCATTCCAATCCCAAATTAAGGCAATGTTGAAGAATGTTCAAACTACTACACAATTGCACTCATCTCACATGCTAGCAAAGTAATGCTCAAAATTCTCCAAGTCAGTCTTCAAAATACATGAACCATGAACTTCTAGATGTTCAAGTTGGATTTAGAAAAGCAGAGAAACCAAAGATCAAATTTCCAACATCTGTTGAATCATCAAAAAAGCAAGAGAGTTTCAGAAAATCATCTTCTCCTTTATTGACTATGCCAGAGCCTTTGACTGCGTGGATCACAACAAACTGTGGAAAATTCTTCAAGAGGTGGGAATACCAGGCCACCTGACCTGCCTCCTGACAAATCTATATGCAGGTCAAGAAGCAACTGTTAGAACTGGACATGGAACAACAGACTGGTTCCAAATCAGGAAAGGAGTACATCAAGGCTGTATACTGTCACCATGCTTATTTAACTCACATGCAGATTATATCATGCAAAATCCCGGTCTGGATGAAGCACAAGCTGAAATCAAGACTGCTGGGAGAAATATCAATAACCTCACATATGAAGATGACACCATCCTTATGGCAGAAAGTGAAGAAGAATTAAAGAGCCTGTTAATGAAAATGAAAGAGGAGAGTGAAAAGGCTGGCATAAAACTCAACATTCGGAAGACTAAGATCATCGAATCTGGTCCGATCACTTCATGGCAAATAGATGGGGAAACAATGGAAACAATGAGAGACTTTATTTTGGGGGCTCCAAAATCACTGCAGATGGTGATTGCAGCCATGAAATTAAAAGACGCTTGCTCCTTGGAAAAAAAGCTATGACCACCCTAGACAGCATATTTAAAGCAGAGACATTACTTTGCCGACAAAGGTCTGTCTAGTCAAAGCTATGGTTTTTCCAGTAGTCATGTATGGATGTGAGAGTTGGACTATAAAGAAAGCTGACTCCTACAGCTCAATTCCAGAAAAATAAAAGACCCAATCAAAAAATGGGCCAAAGAACTAAATAGACATTTCTCCAAAGAAGACATACAGATGGCTAACAAACACATGAAAAGATGCTCAACATCACTCATTATCAGAGAAATGCAAATCAAAACCACTATGAGGTACCATTTCACACCAGTCAGAATGGCTGGGATCCAAAAGTCTACAAATAATAAATGCTGGAGAGGGTGTGGAGAAAAGGGAACCCTTTTACACTGTTGGTGGGAATGCAAACTAGTATAGCCACTATGGAGAACAGTGTGGAGATTCCTTAAAAAACTGGAAATAGAACTGCCTTATGATCCAGCAATCCCACTGCTGGGCATACACACTGAGGAAACCAGAATGGAAAGAGACACGTGTACCCCAATGTTCATCGCAGCACTGTTTCTAATAGCCAGGACATGGAAGCAACCTAGATGCCCATCAGCAGATGAATGGATAAGAAAGCAGTGGTACATATACACAATGGAGTATTACTCAGCCATTAAAAAGAATAGATTTGAATCAGTTCTAATGAGGTGGATGAAACTGGAGCCTATTATACAGAGTGAAGTAAGCCAGAAGGAAAAACACCAATACAGTATACTAACGCATATATATGGAATTTAGAAAGATGGTAACAATAACCCTGTGTACGGGACAGCAAAAGAGACACTGATGTATAGAACAGTCTTATGGACTCTGTGGGAGAAGGAGAGGGTGGGAAGATTTGGGGGAATGGCATTGAAACATGTAAAATATCATGTATGAAACGAGATGCCAGTCCAGGTTCGATGCACGATACTGGATGCTTGGGGCTAGTGCACTGGGACGACCCAGAGGGATGGTATGGGGAGGGAGGAGGGAGGAGGGTTCAGGATGGGGAACACATGTATACCTGTGGCGGATTCATTTTGATATTTGGCAAAACTAATACTATTATGTAAAGTTTAAAAATAAAATAAAATTAAAAAAAAAAAAGAAAGCTGAGTGCTGAAGAATTGATGCTTTTCAACTGTGGTGTTGGAGAAGACTCTTGAGAGTCCCCTGGACTGCAAGGAGATCAAACCAGTCAAACCTGAAGGAAATCAGTCCTGAATATTCATTGGAAAGACTGATGCTGAAGTTGAAACTCCAATAGTTTGGCCACTTGATGTGAAGAACCGACTCTGGAAAAGACTGTGATGCTAGGAAAAATTGAAGGAGGGAGGAGAAGGGGACGACAGAGGATGAGACGGTTGGATGGCATCAGCAATTCAATGGACATAAGTTTGAGCAATCTCCTGGTGTTGGTGAAGGATGGGGAAGCCTGGTGTGCTCCAGTCCATTTGGGTCGCAAAGAGTCAGACATGACTGAGTGACTGAACTGTATTAGTTTCAGGTGTAGAATGTAATGATTCACTATATATATATTGGAAAATGGTCACCATCATAAATCTAGCTATTTATCATCACTACACATAGTTTTTGTTGTTGTTGTAGTGAGAACTTTCAGATCTATTAACAACTTTCAATTAAAAGTGCTTTATTTTTAGGTATACTCCGGTATGTGTGCATGCATTTTCAATCGTGTCCGACTCTTTGTGACCCAATGGACTGTAGCCTGTCAGACTTCTCTGTCCATAGGCTTCTCCAGGCAAGAATACTGGGGTGGTTTGCCATTTCCTACTCTGGGGGATCTTCTTGACCCACTCTCCTGTGTCTCCTGCATTACCACGGCTCCACCTGGGAATCCTTTACTGTCTATTAAATCTCCAGGACTTAGTTTATGATTGTAAGTTTGTATCTTTTAACCACCTTCACCCATTTCATCTACCTTGCCACTCTTCAGCTCTGGCAACCACCGATCTGTTTTCTGTATCTGAGTTTGTTTATGTATATTCCATATGTAAGTGCAATCATATGTTATTCACCTTTCTCCATCTGACTTTTTTCACTTAACATAATACACTTAAGGCCCATCCCTGTTGTCACAGATGGCAGGATTTCCTTTTTTGGTGGTTGAATAATTTATATATTATATATGTATTTAACATTTTATTTATCCACTCATCCATCTATGTACACTTAGGTTGTCCCCGTATCTTGGCAATTGTAAATGATGCTGCTATGAATATTGAAGTGCATGTATCTTTTCAAATTACTATTTTCATTTTCTTTGGAAATGTCCAGAAGTGCAATTTCTGGATCATATGGTAGTTCTATTTTTAAATGTTTGAGAAACCTCCAAGTGTTTTCTATAGTGGTGTCACCAATTTACATTCCCACTAGTATCCATGCTGCTGCTGCTGCTGCTAAGTCGCTTCAGTTGTGTCCGACTCTGTTCGACCCCAGAGACGGCAGCCCACCAGGCTCCCCCATCCCTGGAATTCTCCAGGCAAGAACACTGAGTGGGTTGCCATTTCCTTCTCCAATGCGTGAAAGTGAAAAGTGAAAGGGAAGTCTCTCAGTCATGTCCGACTCTTCATGACCCCATAGACTGCAGCCTACCGGGCTCCTCCACCCATGGGATTTTCCAGGCAAGGGTACTGGAGTGGGGTGCCATCGCCTTCTCTGAGTATCCATGCTAGCACTTGTTATTTCTCATCGTTTTGACTATAGCCATTCTAACAGTTGTGAGAGAATATCTCATTCTGGTTTTGATATGCACTTTCCTGAATATTTATGATGTTGAGCACCTTTTTATGTACCTGTTGGCAATCTATGTGTCTTTGGGAAAATGTCTATTCAGATCTTTTGCCCATTTTTTAATCACATTGTTTGCTTTTTAGCTGTTGAGTTGTATGATCAAGAGTCATTTTATGTTCTTTCATTTGGCTGTGATACATTTCCCTGAAGGACATATCTGATTTTATTGTTCTCTTCAATACATTAATTTAAAAGGCTTTTAGTTAAGTGCAGGTCAACAGCATTTAAATATCAATAATTTGAAGACAACTTTATTGTCTTTTACATATATGGCATACAACAGATCTGTAGGAGTGTAGTGTTATAGGTGGGTATTTTTTAAACAACTGGCACATTAGTGGACGTGCAGGCAAGGGTAACATGAAAGGGCTGTTTATCAGAAAAACCTGCTTCCAAGGCTAACCCTTGGCTGGCTTTTGAAATGTTCCCTGGGTAATAGATTGCTTTTGTGTCTGAGTCAGTGAATGCTGTTGTCCAACCTCTCTAGATTGTATACAAACAATTACTCGTAAGCACCTACTTTCCTTCTGAGAGTCTGGGATTTCAGTGATTGTGGTGATCGCAAAGGCAGAATGTCTTTATTGTGTTGTTGTTTAGTTGCTAAATCATGTCAGAATCTTTTGTGACCCCATGGACTGTAGCCTGCCAGGCTTCTCTGTCCACGTGATTTCCCTGGCAAGAATACTGGAGTGGGTTGCCATTTCCTTCTCCAGGGCATCTTCCCAATCCAAGGATTGATCCTACATCTCCAGTATCAAAAGATAGTTTCTTTACTACTCGGCCACGTGGGAAGCCCAAGTTATACTGACACTGTTAAAATTCCCACTTCAAAGCGGAGAAAACTGAAATTAATTTTTCTAGTCCATTTGCTGGGACTAGAAAATTAGTTCAAACACTCACAGTAAGTACACTGATTCTGCCAGTTAGTTACATGCCTCACTCATGTAGGCATTTGTATTACTGTCCTCCCTCAAAATGTCTTTTGCTTGTAACAAAAAATCCAGGAATAAAGGTTTTCCGGGATTTCATTCCAAAAGCGCCAGGATCCATCACTTTGGCTAAATCATCTGCGTAGGTCCCATTTACATGCTAGCTGAGAATATTCTACTTTTGTAAATGTTTCAAACTCAGACTTTCCAGTTTGGACTCTGGAACATTTCCCAGATTTCATGGATTTTTAACAATCCCTTGGTGAATCTATACTAGTTTATATTATTTTAACTGGATGTAAAGTCCTCTGAATTCTTCATATTGTACAGTTTAAATTAGGAGTTCTGATGGGAGAAATCTTAAGTAGTTAAAAGTCACAAGGGAATGCTTAATGCTAATCACTTTATTTACATAAATATCAATATAATGGGCTCCCTAGAGTTCCCATGTGCCCGTGCACGTGTGTGTTGCTTTCTAAACCAGATGTCTTTATCGTTTTTTTTCCAATGCTTTCAAACTAAAGTCTGCTTAAATTTCGTATAAGTAAGTATATTTTGCAGAGTTTGTTTGTCATTACTCAACAAGCAAAAATAAGAGTTAGAATAAAGGATAAAATTACTATCCATTTTCTCAATTACCTGTTTCAGAGGCATTATTTATCTCCTCAACCCTTATACAATGTTTATGGATTCTCTAGGGCTGTAACTGACAATTATGAGTAGCCTTGCCCCAAAAAATCACAGTTTGCAATACAATTTTTAACATTTTATGGTGTCATGGCAACAATAAAAGCAGGAGACAGCTTAGTACTTTTTCTAATAATGTACCTTTATTCTCACTCTCTCATTCATTCTCTTTATCTCTTTCACTCTTCTTACTTCCTCTCTCCATCCCTTAATCAATCACAAATATATTGGATAGGATTTTTTAATTTCAAGAACAGAAGTCAACTGTAGTTCACAGTTTTTTAAAAAGGTAGGAAAAGAATTCTGTAGATGGTCACAGGAATCTCTTGGGGACCAGAGAACTGGGATTTGAGGCTAATTGGCAGGACACAATTTCCTGTTTGATTATATCCCAGAAATGATCTTGCAGTTGAATTCAGACACCATAGCCTATATAACAATGCCACTGATGACACCAAAGCCGCTTGTCTCTGGTTAGAACTGCTCCACTCTTACACAGAGAAAAGAAGACGCAACTGCCCTGTGGCTATCTGTCTTAGAATGGGTGCTGCATGACTCTCACTTCTTCACATCACTGGCTTCAAATGAAAGTTTCAGAGCAGGGGCTTGAGTGTGAACTTCCAGTGAGTCGAGGCATGTAAGAAACTCAAATATTTGACTCCTCTGTGAGAGGAGGTTTTGCCTCCTAAATAGAAAGAGCCCACACACACTGGACTTCTGTGCACATGCAGAATAACCTGAACCAATGGCAAATGTCCATACTACCAACTATAATCATGGATCCATTCAAGACAACTGCAGAAATGAATCATTTAAGAATGACAGTTTAAACTATCATAGACTAACAAAATATCTTTAATGGTTGTTCCTGAAAATAACAACACACTGCTAAAACACTTCAGTAAAATTTAATCTGTCTCAAAGCCAGTCTTCTGAACTAAGTCCTCTTGGTTCTAAGTTTGGAATCACATAGCTTCACTTATTGTCCTCATAGTATTTAGGGGCTCATCTGCTATTATAGGAGAAATACCAGTTGATGCATTCATGATAGAAGGAAAAAAACCAAAGTGAATTAAATAACACTTTACTCCCTCACTTTAGACATTTTTCAGAAAAAGCATGTACATTAATTAATTTTTGTTTACCACACAGTAGTTTAACAAAAATAGCTGTGAAAAGAAGGGAAGTGAAAAGCAAAAGGGAAAAGGAAAGATATACCCATTTGAATGCAGTGTTCCAAAGAATAGCAAAGAGAGATAAGAACGCCTTCCTCAGTGATCAATGCAAAGAAATAAAGGAAAACAATAGAATGGGAAAGACTAGAGATCTTTTCAAGAAAATTAGAGGTACCAAGGGAAAATTTCATGCAAAGATGGGCTCGATAAAGGACAGAAATGGTATGGACCTAACAGAAGCAGAAAATATTAAGGAAAGGTGGCAAGAATACACAGAAGAACTGTACAAAAAAGATCTTCATGACTAAGATAATCACGATGGTGTGATCACTCACCTAGAGCCAGACATCCTGGAATGTGAAGTCAAGCGGGCCTTAAGAAGCATCACTATGAACAAAGCTAGTGAAGGTGATGAAATTCCAGTGGAGCTATTTCAAATCCTGAAAGATGATGCTGTGAAAGTGCTGCACTCAATATGCCAGCAAATATGGAAAATTTAGCTGGCCACAGGATTGGTAAAGGTCAATTTTCATTTCAATCCCAAAGAAAGGCAATGCCAAAGAATGCTCAAACTACTGCACAATTGCACTCATCTCACACGCTAGTAAAGTAATGCTCAAAATTCTCCAAGCCAGGCTTCAGCAATACGTGAACCGTGAACTTCCAGATGTTGAAGCTGGTTTTAGAAAAGGTAGAGGAACCAGAGATAAATTGCCAACATCCGCTGGATCATGGAAAAAGCAAGAGAGTTCCAGAAAAACATCTATTTCTGCTTTATTGACTATGCCAAAGCCTTTGACTGTGTGGATCACAATAAACTGTGGAAAATTCTGAAAGAGATGGGAATACCAGACCACCTGACCTGCCTCCTGAGAAATGTGTATGCAGGTCAGGAAGCAACAGTTAGAACTGGACATGGAACAACAGACTGGTTCCAAATAGGAAAAGGAGTACGTCAAGGCTATATATTGTCACCTTACTTATTTAACTTCTATGCAGAGTACATCATGAGAAATGCTGGGCTGGATGAAGCACAAGCTGGAATCAAGATTGTCGGGAGAAATATCAATAACCTCACATCTGCAGATGACACAACCCTTATGGCAGAAAGTGGATAAGAACTCAAAAGCCTCTTGATGAAAGTGAAAGAGGAGAGTGAAGAAGTTGGCTTAAAACTCAACATTCAGACAACTAAGATCATGGCATCTTGTCCCATCACTTAATGGCAAATAGATGGGTAAACAGTGGAAACAGTGGCTGACTTTATTTTTCTGGGCTCCAAAATCACTGCAGATGGTGATTGCAGCCATGAAATTAAAAGATGCTTACTCCTTGGAAGGAAAGTTATGACCAACCTGGACAGAATATTGAAAAGCAGAGACATTACTTTGCCAACAAAGGTCCATCTAGTCAAGGCTATGGTTTTTCCAGTGGTCATGTATGGATGTGAGAGTTGGACTACAGAGAAAGCTAAGTGCAGAAGAATTGATGCTTTTGAACTGTGGTGTTGGAGAAGACTGTTGAGAGTCCCTTGGACTGCAAGGAGATCCAACCAGTGCATCCTAAAGGAGATCAGTCCTGGGTGTTCATTGAAAGGACTGATGCTGAGGCTGGTCCAATACTTTGGCCACCTCATGCAAAGAGCTGACTCATTGGAAAAGACACTGATGCTGGGAAAGATTGAGGGCAGGAGGAGAAGGGGAGGACAGAGCATGAGATGGTTGGATGCATCACTGACTCAATGGACATGGGTTTGAGTAATCTCCGGGAGTTGGGGATGGACAGGGAGGCCTGGCGTGCTGTGGTTCATGGGGCTGCAAAGAGTCAGCCATGACTGAGCGACTCAACTGAACTGATATCTTAGTTATTTTGATTCACATTTAAATGTAGAATACCTAAGAGAATATGATTCAGTCATATTACTTGGTATCAAAAATAATGAAATGCTCATGCTCTAGAAATGGCATTTCCACACTTTCAAAACAATGCATTAATCTATAATTAATCTATAACTATATAGATTGAAATATTTATTTTGGAACTGCATAAATTATGGGATCACATTTAAAAAAACTTAACTCCTGGAATCAGTGAGCTCTCTAAATTGGATGATTCCCTTGGAATTAACCTATAATCTGAGCCACAAAGTGTGACTGAGTATAGCCTTTTCTAGTATTTTAAGTGTAAAAATTATCTAAAAATTTCTCTCTTATATTCAGTAATCAATTTTCAAAATTTGGTTAGAGAATATTATAAACTTGCTTTTACTTTTTTCTCCTACCCCATCTGCATATACATGTAAATAAACACACACACACACACACACACACCCTTAGGATACAGAAAAGTAAAACCTACATTTTACTATCAGTTTCCTCACATTTAATTCTTTAAAAAACCTGACTTCAAGTAAAAATAAGTCCAAATATAGCATGAATTTTGGAGAAGGCAGTGGCATCCCACTCCAGTACTCTTGCCTGGTAAATCCCATGGGCGGAGGAGCCTGGTGGGCTGCAGTCCATGGGGTCGCTAAGAGTCGGACACGACTGAGTGACTTCACTTTCACCTTCACTTTCATGCATTGGAGAAGGAAATGGCAACCCACTCCAGTGTTCTTGCCTGGAGAATCCCAGGGACCGGGGAGCCTGGTAAGCTGCCATCTATGGGGTCTCACAGAGTCAGACACGACTGAAGAGACTTAGCAGCAGCAGCAGCATGAATTTACAGCTGAATGCACGGTCTTGAGCAGTGGATAGGTGACGCTGTAATTCTTTTAAATCAGTTTGTATAACTAACCAACCCAATTATGAGTGGCAAGAAGGTAATGGGTGGGTGGTGGAGGTGGTCAGTAAAAGCAATAAACTTTCAAAAAATATCATTTACTTCTTTTATTTGGTTTTAAGAAACCATTTGGGAATCTATTTTGATAAATAAGTTATTGGCTACAGCCCCTTTAAAATTTATTTTAGACATTTTAATTTTATTGTACTGCCATTCCTTTTGCCCCTAAGGCATGGATAATCTGAAACAATACTGGCAGTTGTGCACTTATAGGATATAGAAATAATTGGATAAAAACTGAATTAATGCAAAAGTATCTAGTATAGTATATCCATTAGGGCACAAACAACATTACTCTTCCCTAATATAAAATCTTCTTTCTATGGCTTAGATATTGCTGTAGAGAAATAGAACACTGTAAAATAACATTTAGAACTTTTTCAATTTTAAGAAAGAAAACCTAAATTGTTAAGTAACAGTTACTAAAGGAGTTAATCTATTCTTTTGTCCTCTCTATGCTCTGAAAATATATATTGTCAACTTGATAGAACCTTCATGATATTTTCAAACTCTTTTGGATCATGCTGATGAGATAAAGTGCAACACTCTCTTAAGAAAGTATGCAATATAGGTTTGTTGGATTGGAACCACACAGAGACAGGAAGGTTCAGGTGATTACTGAGGAATGGGGGTCGGAGGGCACTTCCAGATTGTAACATTTTCGTAAACTGTACGTTCTCTGAGGAGTTTTTATTATGATTCCTTCAGTATCAATCTGAACACTTCTTGTGAAACTTGCCACATTCCAAATCAGTGCTCCATTCCCAAGACAACTCCCTGCTGTGCCATGGATTCTTCAGACAAACTATTTCATCAAGTGATAGGTGTCCTCTAATTGCTCTTTTATCTCATCATAGTCTGGTTCACGAAGTTTCAGTTCATGTTCTCTCACATCTGTGAGAACTAGAACAGTTCGATCACTGCTAACTGGACAAGCGATTAACCCTGGCCATCCAACAGTCCTTTCAGGATTTTAATGTTTTTTCCCCTTGCCTCATATTCTGATACTTAAACCTATGTTATGATTTTACCAAGTGCTATTAAAAGAATCATATCATGGATGATTCTAGTTCATTATCTTTATGAAAAGAGGTGGCAGATAAATTAACATTATCTCACCTATACTTACAAAGATGTGATGTTTCAGGGGCCTAAAATGAGGTGAGAGCAGCTGAGAGGTGGTTTACCTAGGTGCTGGGTGAAAGTGACGTCACTCAGTCGTGTCTGACTCTTTGCAATGCCACGGACTGTAGCCTATCAGGCTCTTCCATCCATGGGATTTTCCAGGCAAGAGTACTGGAGTGGGTTGCCATTTCCTTCTCCAGAGGGTCTTCCCAACCCAGGGATTGAACCAGGGTCTCCCGTGTTGTAAGCAGACGCTTTACCATCTAAGCCACTCGGGAAGAACTCTGATCATGTGCTGGGTACATGATAACAAGGAAGGATAAAGGAGATAGCTCAAATCAGTCAATCCTAAAGGAAATCAACCCTGAATATTCTTTGGAAGGTCTAAAGCTGAAGCTCCAACACTTTGTCCACCTGATGTGAAGAGCCAACTCATTGGAAAAGACCCTGATGCTGGAAAAGATTGAAGGCAGAAGGAGAAGGGGACGAGAGAGGATGAGGTGGTTGAATGGCATCGGCAACTGATGGACATGAATTTAAGCAAACTCTGGTAGATAATGAAGGACAGGAAAGCCTGGCATACTACAGTCCATGGGGTCACAAAAAGTCTAACATGACTTAGCAACTGAACAACAACAACAACAAAAGGAGATAGTATCTTGTTGGGAAACCAAATTTGAATGCCAAGCAGAGCAACAACAACAAAAACAGAGGAAAAACACAGACCCTCTCAAAGAAAGAAATGGATAGTTGGGCGGAATACTGCCAAAGGAATTTGGTTAGAAATTCTCTTTACAGGTTTTTACGCTTTCTGCCTTTGGCAAAATCTAAATTCTTAAAGGCAGTGAGCTAACTTGAATCTCACACCTCTCTCAAAAAACCCTAATTCCAAAAGCCTGGGGATGGATTTCTTCAGGCTTCCCAGTGGGTAATTTAGATCTGTTGTTGGATACTCTACCATGGATAAATAACTTTCCAGCTAACGAGGGATGCAGTTACTAATTCTTTAAAAAGATTCTGTCTCTCCACTAATTTTATTTGCAAAATTTTGTCTTTAAGCCTCTTATGGAGCCTCAGAAATGAGGCTTCTCATCAGGGCCCTGCTCCTATGAACCCTCTGCGCATTCATTTTAGGGATACTTTGCATCCCAGTTTCCTCATTAGGGCTTCCCTGGTGGTTCAGACAGTAAAGAATCTGCCTGTAACACAGGTGACCCAAGTTCAGTCCCTGGGTTGGGAAGATCCCCTGGAGAAGGGGATGGCAACCCACTCCAATATTCTTGCCTGGAGAATTCCATGGACAGAGGAGGCTGGCAGGCTATGGCCCATGGGGTCGCAAAGAGTTGGACACAACTGCATGACTTTCACTTTCACTTTCCTTATTTGTAAGAGACAGGATAAGAATACTTACCCATCAGGGGACTTTGAAGATCAAATGCAATAATGTCCAAAAGGTGCTGGGTACAAAAATAAAACCTATAACAACATAAATTATAATTATGTTTCTCATTTTCTCTCTTAAGCATTTCATTTACCTCCCACCTCCTACCCTCGTTCCTAAGGATAAGTGTACAGGAAAATATGCCTTTGTCACTAACTGTTTGCTCAGTGTGTCCATGTCCCTGTGTCTTTAGATAAAGTTCTACTCATTTTTCAGATCTCAGCTCAAGATTAACTTCTTTGGGAGGTTGACCTCAAGTCTCAATATAGGCCAGGTTCTTGTAATAAAATGGAATTTAATTCCCTTAAAGGACTTAACTCAGATTTTAATTAAACTTAGTTTTATGATTATTTGTCTAGTATCTGTCTCCTGTATGAAAGTATATGTGTCACAAGAACATCAACCATGTATTTATTGATCATTTCTTTATTCTCCTTGCTTACAATACTGTTTCATTGAAGATAGGTGTTTAAAAACATTAGTAGAATAAACTGAGTGAACACAAGAATAAACATTGTCTTCAGAAGTCAATATAAGAAAGAGGAATTGAAAATATAAAAATGATATTTAATTTGGAAACTTGAAACTCATGTGTGAAATTAGGAAGAGCTAACTTAGCAAAGCATCTGTGATGAAAGATGAACAAGCATGAGGCGAAATGCAGTGACAGTGATCAGATAACTTGTTCAAACATCTGACAGTAAAAGAGAGAAAGAAGAAAGAGGGGATAAGGGAAAAAAGGAAGAAAGCAGTTGAAAGTATTCTTCCTAAACCTAGTGAATATACTTTGTTTTAGGGTCACTGGATAAGTGGAATCAACAAGTCTAAAAGAACGTACTCCCAAACCTGCAGATGATTAGAGGCAGAAGTGGGGCACGGAGATGGCATAGGTTATAGACTTAAGGCTGGCAGTTGCTTGTATGGAAAGAGGACCAGCACGGAGGATGAAGATGAAGTACATCATTTTTGGAGGGTATCTAACATTGCCTTGTTAGTGTTATCAAAATAGTTGGCCTCCTTAAATATGATTCTGTAGTGCAGAGTGAATGGTGCCCTTCAGTGATCTTGCTACAGTGGAGTCTGGATAAGAGGTTAGTTGATGTCAGATGGTGCAGGGCTCAGAAGAAGGTACAGTAGTTCTTCAGGTTGCTTAATACACATAAAGCGAGTACTTATATATCACATATGTAGAGTCCTTAAGGATCCTGTGTGTTGCTCTGAACAGGCTACAGTGGTGATGTAGGTAGTACAGACTTTACCAGCCTAGATAAATTGTCTCCCATGTTCATGTACCAAGTCTTACCAACAATCTCACTTGGATTCACTGCTTACTTTGGTCACCTCAGTTGGTTTTTAACTAGGTTACATCAATGCAAACTTGTCAATAAAAACAATTTCCAATGGTAGAGCCCCATTATACTTCAAGACTTTAGGTTACAGTATCTGCCTCCCAGTTTTTCTGTCTGATAAAAGGGCTGCTTCTCCGTCTCCAGCTTGTTTGACACGAAACTAATGTTTTTCTTTCATCTGTTATCTGTTGCCAGACATCTGACCTCTTAAAATTTCTAAGACTTGGAGAAGTTGATGGCTAGAAATTCTCTCCCTACCCCTCCACCGCTGAAACAATTGGTCTCCAGCTTTCAGGAGAAGGTGTGTTGGAGGCAGCCATTGGGGAGAAGGTCATTTTAGTCTCATTGCCTATACCAGTTGCCAGAGGTGTTGGCTGTAATACAAATGGAGGGAAAGATTTTTAAAATGTAATGTTCCATCTCAATGCTAGTTCGATGTCTACCGTATTCAAAACAAAGCCATGTCTCCACATGACCACTTCCTCACCCAGTGTTGTATTCAAAGAAATATCACGTCTGTGTCTAAAAGTAATCTTAAAACATTTAGATGTTAAATGCAGTCTAGAGACAACAATGGCACCCCATTCCAGCACTCTT
Organism: Bos javanicus; assembly: GCF_032452875.1. Lineage (NCBI taxonomy): Eukaryota > Metazoa > Chordata > Mammalia > Artiodactyla > Bovidae > Bos > Bos javanicus. The sequence continues at coordinate 59,589,231 of NC_083871.1, read as the reverse complement.
GCCTGGAAAATCCCATGGACAGAGGAGCCTGGTAATCTGCAGTCCATAGGGTCGCGAAGAGTCGGACACGACTGAGAGACTTCACTTTCACTTTTCACTTTCATGCATTGGAGAAGGAAATGGCAACCCACTGGAGTGTTCTTGCCTGGAGAATCCCAGGGACGGGGGAGCCTGGTGGGCTGCCCTCTATGGGGTCGCACAGAGTCGGACACGACTGAAGCGACTTAGCAGCAGCAGCAGCAGCAGAGACAACAAAGGGGGATTGTTTCTCTATTGTTAAAGAAGGATTTCTTAAAGATTCAATTTTCCTAACTTTCTCTCGGAGTCTTACAGAGTTCTCTGAACCTTCTCATCTCTTGCTAAGGTCCCAGAAAATTTTTAATCTTCTCAGCCTGAGTGAAATCTTTTCTTCACTCCTCTTCTCAGTCCCCTTTGGGCACCAGACCCGTCAGTGACTTTCCATATAAGCAAACGAAAGTTGATTTTGTGCCTCTCAATTTTCCTAGACAGTCATCTCTCTGATTCTAAACAATGCAGAGAAAGAACTAAGCAGGGAATCTGGAATTCTCCTTAGCAGACAAAGAGGAAAAGTGTGAATTTTCTTTTTTTTTTTTTTTGTCACATAAGCTAACCCCCACATCTCTCATTTCTTCTGCAAATGAATACATTGTATACCTATAGACTCTGAAGTTGCACCACCGCATTTGTTTTGTCTTTGTCTTTTTAAAATTAATTTTTATTGGAGTATAGTTAATTTACAATGTTGTGTTACTTTCTGCTGTACAAGAAAGTGAATCAGCTATACATATACACATATTCACGGGCTTCCCAGGTGACACTGGTGGTAAGGAATCCACCTGCCAATGCAGGAGACATAAAAGACACAATTTTGATCCCTGGTTCAGGAAGATATCCTGGAGGAGGGTATGGAAACCCACTCCAGTATTCTTGCCTGGAGAATCCCATGGACAGCGGAGCCTGACAGGCTACAGTCCATAGGGTCACACAGATTCAGACATGACTGAAGTGACTTAGCACATACGCTTGCACTCTTATTTAGATTTTTTTCCTGTATCGGTCATTACAAAGACCTGAATAGAGTTCCCTGTGCTATATAGTCGGTTTTTATTAGTTATCTATTTTATATATTGTAGTGCATATATGTCAATCCCAATCTCCCAGTTTATCCCCCACTCCTTCACAGATGTGGAAAACAAACTTATGCACTGGCCTCATTTGAATTCAAAGCTGCCAATACTGGATATTTGACTTGGAACTAGTCTGGCAATTTTCTCCTCACTCAGTAGAGTTAACAGCTACCACACAGGGATGTTGAGAGGATTCCATGGATAACATATGAAGTTTCTGCTGTGAATGCCTCAGAGTTATCTTGCAGCAAGAGCTAGTTTCCTTTGCAGTAGGGTTCTGCTTGTGACAGCAATTATAACTGTCACTGTAATAATTATGATGATGATTTCAAAAATTTTTGGTTGGGCACATAAAACAAGTTCAAAAATTTGTCCAAAGAGATTGGTCACTTCTACATTTGACCTTGAATTGTATAATGCATATGCTGCAATAAATTTTAAAAGGCTTAGTATTTGAATACCAGGAAAATAAAGCAAAGAGAATAAATTTTAGCATGGTTATTGGTAAATTCCTTACCACAGTTAAAACTGGATATTTTAATGAGGTTTTTTTTCTTATTTCATTACTTGTTGACCAAAAAAATCCCTTGAACATGGTCAATGCTAAAATCTCACTTGGGGTACTGTTTTATCCTCATCTTTGAAAATTAAAAATTACCCCGCTCCTTACTGACTTTTGCTTGCCATTTGTTTCTTTTTGTAGCTCATTGTAAAAGATTTGTTCAATAAATGTGACATTACCATTCAAATTATTTTAAGATGGCTTGTTTACTTTTCTTCAAAGGAAATAGTCAACTAATTTTAGTACCAGCTTAGTCCTCCAGTAGAGCAGTTCTAGTGTGTTTTGCATTAATGTGTTTATATCTAAAAATGAAACAACATGCTGAGTCAGTAAGAAGAGAAGGAATCTTAAGCCTTTAGGCATCTTTTTACTGAGCGGAAGAATTTACTTTTATGAATCAGTGTTCCACTAGAATAACTAATTGAATATATTTCAGAAATTCTTTTATATCAAGATGTTTGTATTTTTCTTAAAGAATCATAGTTTGTGTCAAGATACTTTAATCAATTGAGTTCACATGGATGGATTGAATCTGTTTTAGTGTATGTTTTATTCAAGGAGAACTAATGATATTCTTCCACTCAGGGATTTAGGGAATGAAGCTGTTTGTTTATTAAAACGAAAACCTTAAGAATATCTCAGAGTAAATGCAGCTCAAGCTAGAAAAAGATTTTTGTATTTGAAAATAGAAAGTCACTAATAATTTTTTTTTTTAATAATGTGAGGAACCGGTAGGAATGAATGCCATCTATAGGTATTTGAGGATGAAGAAGTGGAGAGGAAATATATGCAGGCAGTTTACCATCTCTTTGAAAATTGTTCTCACTGGTAGCTTCAGGAAGGGCAAAGAGAGAAAGGAAGGTCATGTTAGAATGTACTTGAATGTGTTTGTAGGCTAAGGGGAAGATAGAAAAATTAATATTGATCCACACAGGCAAAACACCTGCCTGGCATTTGATATTTAGCTGGAGTTGAAACAAGGGTTTAATCCTATTTTCCTTTGATGGCAAGGACTACGTGGTAACTCACCGTTCACAGACTCCTGCCGTGCCCATAGGTGAAGGAGTCAGGGGAGAGCAAAGAAAACGCCAGTGGCCACTACAGAGAAGTCTGGTGACTGGATCAGGTGTGAGTATAACTCCTAAAGTGATACACTTTCCTCAGTGATAGAAAAAAAAAAAAGGCATTGGTAAAGTTATAGATAAGGATGAAGAAGAAAAAAAAAAGGCAGGTGCTAACAGATGTTGTCTTTCCATACAAGCTTTAGAATTCATTTGTTTATATCTACAAAATCACTTCCTCAGATTTTTTGAAGACAAATTTATGTCTTTATCGGAATTTTAATGCTTGGAGGACACTGGAAAAGAATTCAGAACATTTTTGAGTTGTGAGAATAGAACAGAACACAGAAAGGATAGTGAACAAAGAAAAAGACACTTATCTCTATTGGAGCCTCTACACTAATAAATGTTTGTTTACAACTAGCCTCTAGAAAGTTTGGGAGTGATGAGTGATGTTTGTCTCCTATGAGAACTGCCTTCTTAGCCAGTCTTCTTTTCGCACTCCATTCCAGTGTTCCATGGTGGCTCAGTGGTAAAGAACCTGTCTACCAATGCAGGGGATGTGGGTTCGATCCCTGGGTTGGGAAGATCCCCCGAAGAAAGAAATTGCAACCCACTCCAGTTTTCTTGCCTGGGAAATCCCATGGACAAAGGAGCCTGGAATGTTACAATCCAATGGGCTACAAAAGAGTCGGACACTACTTAGCAACTAAACAACAACAACCAGTGTTCTATTTATTGGAACCTGGCCTGCTAAATGTCATCCTGATCCCCGGAATTACCTTGATGCCATTCCCTTCCTTTAAATAAAATTTATATTTCCTCTTGTCACCTTCATTTCAGTTTAGTTCTCTGTGAATTCCAAGGGTCCGGTATTACTTCCAGCAAACATTTCTATGTAGTAAGAGAATCCTTTTAGACACAATGTCTTTGTCCTTAAATCTGATCAAACTGTGATTTCTTGGAGGGATTTCTAAAGTTTCTGCTTTCTCAATGGGTCACAGATGTGGAAGAGATCCCTAGAGTTCACTATTTTCATATTCTCTTCTTCCTAGGAACTGAGACGGATTACCCAGACTCCCTTGCAGTTAACTGGGGCTCCATGACTAAGGGCTGGCCAAGAAATATAATAAAAAGTGATACATACTTTCAAGAGTGAATCACAATGACTCTTCTCCTTTCAACATAATTTTTTCTTTTTAAAAAATATTTTCTAATTGAAGTATAGTTGATTTATACTATTGTATTAGCTTCAGGTACATAATATAATGATTCAGTTTTTTGTGAAGATAATATTCCATTATAAATTACTATAAGATACTGGGTGTAATTCCCTGTGCTATACAGTAAATCCTTATTATTGATCTATTTTAAGTATAGTAGCTTGTGTTTGTTAATTCCATACCAAAAATTTGTCCTTCTCTCCTTCCCTGTCCCCAAATTGTGTTAAACCCATTTAGATAAATTTTAGAACCGTATGTTAAAAATATTGCGTGTTCAGATTTTCATGATTTAATATGATGTTAGCTGTAGGCTTTATGCAAATATTCTTTATCAAACTGAAGAATTTCCCCTTGGTCCCTAGTTTGATCTGTGTTTTTATCATGAATGGACTTTGGATTTTGCTAAATGCTTTTATGAGTCAACTGATATGATAATATGATTTTCTATTTCTATTGATTACATTGATTAATTCTCAAATATTTAGCCTGCTTAACATATCTGGCAGAGAAGGCAATGGTACCCCACTCCAGTACTCTTGCCTGGAAAATCCCATGGACGGAGGAGCCTGGTGCGCTGCAGTCCACGGGGTTGCCGAGAGTCATACACGACTGAGCGACTTCACTTTCAATTTTCACTTTCATGCATTGGAGAAGGAAATGGCAACCCACTCCAGTGTTCTTGTCTGGAGAATCCCAGGGACGGGGTGAGCCTGGTGGGCTGCCGTCTTTGGGGTCGCACAGTCGGACACGACTGAAGCGACTTAGCAGCAGCAGCAGCAGAATATCTGGAATAGATTTCACTTAATCATGGAGTATGACACTCTTTATACCTTTTGAGTTCAATTTGTTCATATTTTTGAGGATATTTTTGTCAATGTTCATGAAAGAACTAGTTTATAGTTTTCATTTCTTATAATACCTTAATCTGCTTTGTTGTTTGGGGCAATGCTATTCTCAGAGAAAGAGGCAAGTTTTTTCACTGTATCTTTTCCTGGACAAGATTTTAGAGAATTAGTGCCAGTTTTTCTTTAAATGTTTGCTAGAATTTACCAGTAAAACCATTTGTGCCTGGTGATTTATTGGTTTGGATGGCTAGTTTATGATTTAACTTCTTTACTAGATATAGAATTACTAAAGTAATTTACTTTTTTGTGTGTTTTGGTACTTCGTGTTTTTCAAATAATTGGTCTGTTTTATCTGAATTATCAAATTTGTAGACATGAAGCTGTTCATATATTTTTTATTGTCATCTAAATCCAGGGACTTAGCAGAAATTATCCTCTTTCAGTTATGATACCGATGTTTCATGTCATCTCTCTTTTCACATTCATTAGCCTGGCTGCTGCTGCTGTGCTAAGTCGCCTCAGTCGTGTCCGACTCTGTGCGACCCCATAGACAGCCCACCAGGCTCCCCTGTCCCTGGGATTCTCCAGGCAAAAACACTGGAGTGGGTTGCCATTTCCTTCTCCAATGCATGAAAGTGAAAAGTGAAAGTGAAGTCGCTCAGTCGTGTCTGACTCTTAGCAACCCCATGGACTGCAGCCCACCAGGCTCCTCCATCCATGGGATTTTCCAGGCGAGAGTACTGGAGTGGGGTGCCATTGCCTTCTCCAGTTAGCCTGGCTAGAGGTCTGTAAAGTTTGTGTTTCTTTTCAAAGAACTATTTTTTAGTTTTGTTGATTTTTCCCTATTGTTTTCTTGTTTTCAATTTCATGCTTAGTGCTCTAATTTTAATTATTTTTTTCCTCTGCTTGCTTTAGAGTTAAATTGATCCTTGTTTCCTAGTCTTTTACACTGGAAGCTTGGGTTATTGATTTTAGATCTTTCTTTTATATTACATGCACTGAATGTTATACATTTTCCTTTAGGCATTGAACTATTTTTATACCATGACAATGATTTTGATAGGTTTTATTTTAATTTTCATCTAGTTCAAAATTTGTTTTAATTCCTCTTGAGTCATCCTATTTGACTCATATTTTATTTGCTATTTAGTAATGTATCATTTAATTTCCAAATGTTTGGTGATTTTCCAGCTAAGTTTTTGCTATTGATTTTGTAATTCCATTGTGGTTTGAGTGCATACTTTGTATGACTTCTATTCCTCCTATTTGATGAGGTATGCTTTATGGTCTAGAATGTGGTCTTTTGTGGTGAATGTTCCATGTGAACTTGAGCATAATGAGCATTCAGCTGTTATTGAAGAGTGTATTGTAAAATTATCAATTAGACCAAGAGGATTGATAGTGACCTTCAGGTCTACTCTCTCTTTATTGATTTTCTACCTACTTCACCCATCAGTTATTGACAAGGGGAATATTTTAATTTACAAATATAATAGCACATTTACCTATTACTTGTTTTAGTTCTATCACATATTTGATGCTCTATTGTTAGGTACATACCCTTTTAGGATTATTGTGCTTTATTGAAGAATTGACCCCTTTATCACTTTGTAATATCCTCTTATTAACTCTCAGTTTTTCAGCCAGCCTCTGTCTCTGGTCTGTGATCTTCTCAAGTCTTTCTTTATATACAATTTTCAGATAAGAATACCTGGGCTGGCCTGAGAAGTTGCCCATCATCTTTCTCATACAATGCTTATATGGATAATTACATTGCCCTCTCCCAGTCTAGTCCATACGATATAAAGCAATAAGTATTTTAATAGGTAGCAGTTTTATAATTCATACTATGTATTAGGCACTGGTCTCAGCACCTTATATATATTTACTTCTTTGTTTCCTATAAATAACTTATGAGGAGGCACTATCCTTATCTGTATTTGATAGTTGAGGAAACTGAGAGACACATTAAATAATTTTCTCAGGGTCAGTAGCTAAATGGCAGGTCAAGATTTTGTCATTAAGAAGACTACATCTTGAATAATTAGAAATTTGCGTGGATGGATGTTGGATAAATGAGCTTTTGTGTCGCCAAATAAAAGCATAATTTTAGCTTGTTACCACTTTCTCATGTCACCATGAAAAGGCAATAAATAGCACAATGTTTCTACAACCACTTAGTGTATTGTTTACCAGCCATTTCTGTGATTGCTACCCGACAGCAAGTCAATACTTGTTACTTCTGAGTGTTTTTGTTTCTTTAGTAATCTCCAAATTTACATTTCTCCAATACCAAGAGGTATAATTCAGTGTTCACTATTAAATGAATTAGCTAGGTGAATCTGTAAATGTTTCTGATGAAATTAGGTTTCATTTTCTGTGGAGTCTGGTGGACGAAATTACAGCATTTAATTTAGTGAATTATGAGGACACAGGCTGTGCTTCATTGATTTATTCACCTTTTCCCCTTTAGTGTGGACTTTGAAAATGTAGTTATAACTATTTTATTTCCAATAGAAAATAAAACATTGAATTTTCAAGACTGGAATGGTAGCACAAATCTGGGTTATTTTTACATAATTCTTATAAGTCATATTGAAAACTGCTTATACATGGTAGCCTATTTTACATATTTATTGACATGAACAACTATATCTTATATCTTAGGCTAAAAAATTGGGACATCTGGCTGTCAAACAGTCTCCCATCTTGCTTATACTATATTGGTCTATTATATAAATTTTCACATTTTATGGAATTTGGCAAGAAAAAAGAACCAGTGCTCAAAAGGCAGCTTATGTAATTTAAACTATGTATTTACCATGTGTCTGTGTTTTCTGTAAACTCCTTGAATAAAACCTAGATATGAGAATTTGATTCTTTAAAAATGTATTTTTATGAAGATAGTAAGCTCAGTGAAACAATTAGACCCACGGGTCAGCTGACATGAAGGAAATCCTTATTTTTAGGTAAATATGGTGGAATGTATCATCATAGGAGTCCATTTCCATGTCCCAAACACATAGAATATAGCTGAATAAATTAAATGCATAGCCAAGCTTGAAATGAAGAATGGAAAAATCCACAAGTGTTTGAAATGGAGCAGAAAAGTCAAGAAAAGACACTTATTAGATGTCAAGCCAAGATGCCTATAGGGAAATTGGAATGAGATATGAACTTTAAACAAAGAATATAGGCCTCCATACAACCACATGGATAATAATCCTGACCACTGATTCGAGAAGTACAACAAGCAGGATTAGAATTGCCATGAGAAACCCTGGAGCCATCAAGGGATCTTTTATGAAATGTTGCCCAGAAAAATTCCACCCCAGCTGCCACAGGGAAGTAGCAAAGAAATTCTCTGTCATCTCTCTGAATTCTCCCCTCTCAGTGTTACTCTTGTAAACCTTTGTAACACTTTAGAGTTGAATCAACTTAAGCATTCTCTTGACTATGTATCTGTTGTTTTCTCTGCTTTGAATATTCTTTCTACAGAGAGCCACACATGTTATCACTTCTTTTTTGTCAGGTCAATGGTTCAAGTGTCATCTTGTCAGAAAGGCTGTCCTCACTGCTGTATATACAATAGCATATGTTTCCCCAGCCAAGAACACTGTGTGATCCCTTCACCTTTCTTTAAATTTCACCACAGTGCCCACCATCATCAAAAACATGAAGAATTCATTAGATTATTATCAGTCTTCTATCACTAGAATTAAGCTGTGTGCAGACAGGGACCTGTTTAAGCACTTAGCTTAATGATATAATATATCATTATATTATACATTATACATATATACATTATACAATGTATATATACATTATATAATACATTATACATTATATAATATACATTATATATCATTATATAATATATATAATAGATCATTATATACATTAAGTGATATAATACGTGAACTGTGAACTTTCAGATGTTCAAGCTGGTTTTAGAAAAGGCAGAGGAACCAGAGATCAAATTGCCAACATCTGCTGGATCATCAAAAAAGCAAGAGAGTTGCAGAAAAACATCTATTCCTGCTTTATTGACTACACCAAAGCCTTTCACTGTGTGGATCACAATAAACTGTGGAAAATTCTTCAAGAGATTGGGGATACCAGACCACCTGACCTACCTCTTTAAAAACCTATATGCAGGTCAGGAAGCAACAGTTAGAACTGGACATGGAACAACAGACTGGTTCCAACTAGGAAAAGGAGTACGTCAAGGCTGTATATTATCACCTCGCTTATTTAACTTATATGCAGAGTACATCATGAGAAATGCTGGGCTGGAAGAAGCACAAGCTGGAATCAAGATTGCCGGGAGAAATATCAATAACTTCAGATATGCAGATGACACCATCCTTATGGCAGAAAGTAAAGAGGAACTAAAAAGCCTCTTGATGAAGGTGAAAGAGGAGAGTGAAAAAGTTGGCTTAAAGCTCAACATACAGAAAATGAAGATCATGGCATCTGGTCCCACCACTTCATGGCAAATAGATGGGGAAACAGTGGAAACAGTGTCAGACTTTATTTTGGGGGGCTCCAAAATCACTGAAGATGGTGACTGCAGCCATGAAATTAAAAGACGCTTACTCCTTGGAAGGAAAGTTATGACCACCCTAGACAGCATATTGAAAAACGGAGACATTACTTTGCCAACAAAGGTCCGCCTAGTCAAGGCTATGGTTTTTCCAGTGGTCATGTATGGATGTGAGAGTTGGACTGTGAAGAAGGCTGAGCGCCGAAGAATTGATGCTTTTGAACTGTGGTGTTGGAGAAGACTCCTGAGAGTCCCTTGGACTGCAAGGAGATCCAACCAGTCCATCCTAAAGGAGATCAGTCCTGGGTGTTCTTTGGAAGGACTGATGCTAAAGCTGAAACTCCAGTACTTTGGCCACCTCACGTGAAGAGTTGACTCATTGGAAAAGACTCTGATGCTGGGAGGGATTGGGGGCAGGAGGAGAAGGGGACGACAGAGGTTGAGATGGCTGGATGGCATCACTGACTCGATGGACGTGAGTCTGGGTGAACTCCAGGAGTTGGTGATGGACAGGGAGGCCTGGCATTCTGCGGTTCATGGGGTCGCAAAGAGTTGGACATGACTGAGCGACTGAACTGAATTGAATGTATCATTAGAAAATGTATCATGATATATCATAATTATATAATATATCATGTGGCACATAGAAGATGCTCAGTTGTCCTTATTAAGAATAAGAGAAAGGAGAGAAGGAAGAAAGAAAGAAAGGGAAGACATGCCTTAAATAGGTAATAGGTAAAAGGTTGCCTCTCTAAAAGAATTCAAGCTAGATTTAGAAAAAGCAGAGGAAAGTGAAAGTGAAAATGAAGTCACTCAGTCATGTCCTACTCTTTGTGATGCCATGTACTGTAACCTACCAGGCTTCTCCATCCATGGGATTCTCCAGGCAAGAATACTGGAGTGGGTTGCCATTTCCTTCCCCAGGGGAATCTTCCCAACCCAGAAATTGAATCCGGATCTCCCACCTTGCAGGTAGATGCTTTAACCTCTGAGCCACCAGAGAAGCCCCAGAAGAGAAGGCAGAGGAACCAGAGATCAAATTGCCAAATCTACTGGATCATAGATAAAGCAAGAGAATTCCAGAAAAATCATCTACTTCTGCTTCATTGACTACACTAAATTCTTTGACTGTGTGGATCTCAACAAACTGTGGAAAATTATTCAAGAGATGGGAACACCAAACCATCTTACCTGCTTCTTGAGAAATCTGTATGCAGGTCAAGAAGCAACAGTTAGAACTGGACATGGAACAACCGACTAGTTCCAAGTTGGGAAAAGAGTACATCAAGGTTGTATACTGTCACCTTGCTTATTTAACTTCTTTGCAGAGTACATCGTGTGAAATGCTGGACTGGATGAAACACAACCTGGAATCAAGATTGCCAGGAGAAATACCAATAGCCTCAGATAGGCAGATGACACCACCCTAAGGGCAGAAAGTGAAGAGGAATTAAAAAACCTCTTGAGGAAAGTGAAAGAAGAATGAAAAAAGCTGGTTTAAAGCTCAACATTTAAAAACTGAAGATCATGGAATCTGGTCCCATCACTTTATGGTGAATAGATGGGGAAACAATGGAAACAGTGAGAGACTTTATTTTCTAGGGCTCCAAAATCGCTGCAGATGGTAACTAAAGCCATGAAATTAAAAGGTGATTGCTCCTTGGAAGAAAAGCTATGACCAACGTAGACAACATATTAAAAAGCAGAGACATTACTTTGCAAACAAAAGTCCATCTAGTCAAAGGTATGGTTTTTCCAGTAGTTATGTATGGATGTGAGAGTTGAACCAAAAGGAAAGCTGAACGCTAAAGAATTGATGCTTTTGAACTGTGGTGTTGGAGAAGACTCTTGAGAGTCCTGTGGAGAACAAGGAGATCCAACCAGTCCATCCTGAAGGAAATCAGTCCTGAATATTCATTGAAAGAACTGATGCTGAAGTAGAAGCTCCAATACTTTGGTTACCTGATGCAAAGAACTGACTCATTGAAAAGATCCTGATGCTGGGAAAGATTGAAGGTAGGAGGAGAAGGGGATGACAGAGAATGAGATGTTTGGATGGCATCACCGACTGGATGGACATGAGTTTGAGCAAGTTCTGAGAGCTGGGGAAGCCTGGTGTGCTGCAGTCCATGGGGTCACAAAGAGTCAGACATGACTGAGCAACTGAACTGAACTGAACTAAAAGAATAGTAGGCTTGATAATTCTTGTTTGATTGCTCACTGAGTTAACAACCTTGTATCATTAAAAAAAAAAGGTCATTGCTATTATGAAGTCATTAGTGGTACTGTGTGGGGGAGCAGAGATAAGCATTGGCATTACAAAGAAGCAAGACTGAATCTGTTGAAAGTGTCAATTTATTAATCATCAGTGCATTGGTTCCTTATAACCTGGGATTCAGTTGATGGCAGAAATTGTTTATTGTTCTTGATCCTGCTTGACTATGAGGAAGTTGTCCTGAAGACTGGGCTACTACGAAGACACCAAAGCATTTGTACTCACATTTATACTCTCATTTCTTTTTTTTTAATCTCTATCCTTCTGTGTCTCACTTATCTGTACCAATAGATATGATGCTTAGAAACTTCTGTTCCTTATAAATGTATCTGGTGTCAAATGGATTTTGAATAAGATCAGAGCAAGCAAATAAGGCCCAGTCAGCAGAATTCTTCATGTCCTACAACACAAATATCAAGCATTTACATTTATTAGTGCCTAGAAACATTTTCTCATTATTTGGTGTATGCTGATGCTAAATCGCTCAGTCGTGTCTGACTCTTTGACTCATGGACTGTAGCCCACAGGCTCCTCTGTCCATGGGATTCTCCAGGAAAGAATACTGGAGTGGATTGCCATTCCCTTCTCCAATTTTGGTGTATAAGTTTGTGCTATTTAGGTCAGATAAGCTCATTTTCTGAGGCTTCCCACATGGTGCTAATGGTAAAGAACCTGCCTACCAATGAAGGAGATGTATGAGACTCAGGTTTAATCCTTGGGTCAGAAAGATGTCCCGGAGGAAGCCATGGCAACGCCTTCCAGTATTCTTATTTGGAGAATCCCACATCAGAGGAGCCTGGAGGGCTTTGGTCCATAGGGTTGCAAAGGGTCAGGCACGACTGAAGGGACTTAGTACAGCCCAACACATGCTCACTTTCTATCTAAAAGCTTTAATTTTCCACAATATACAGTGTAAACGTTCAACTAAGTTTTGAAAGATGTATATGCAATACTCTGCCTTCTCTGGCTCAATCCTCAAGGTACATGAAAAGTCACAACTTTTATCACATGTTATCCCTGATTTTTAAGTAATAGCCATCAGAATTGCCCTTAGTTATGAATATTTGAGGTCTTCAGGGCAAAGTTGAATGACAGTAGAGAGAAAAACTGTCAGAGTGGGCAAAGAATTGTAGAGTGATGGAAAAGATACCTTTCAAAAGGTGAAAAAGAAGTTTCTATGAGAGACTGAAAAATTAAATCTGGTATTCTTAAGACATTTTATTAATTCAGTTCAATATCATGAATATTGGATTTAATTCTTTGAGGCTTCTCTTAACATTCCTCTTTTGAATCTAGCTTAAAGTATAGTCTGGTTCCTTAAATGTTGTTACTGGCTTTATATTGTTTCAATCATGCATTCTTTCAGCAAGCATTTATTGTTTGTTACTCCATACATAAGCCTTTAGGTTGTGGCGGAAAGCTGTCTCAGTGACTTGACTCAGCATGCTGTTGTGATCCCTGTGTCTCAGTCTGAGGTCTATGTGTCTGGTAGGCTGAGTCACCAACTATGAATGCTAGTATATTTTTCTTCCTTTCTTTTTTATGATAGTTCATAGGGAAAATAATGCTGTGAATTTAATGTCGTTTTTTTGTTTGTGTGGGGAACCGGGAGGAATGGTGGGTGACTGTGACCATCCCTGTGTGATCTCCTGAAGGTGAGAGTAGAACTGAAAGGAAGAAAGTCACAGAACTGAAAGGAAGGCAGAAAGAAACTCTGCTTCCTTAACATCTAAGACGAGTGTGTTATCAGCTAAAAATTGAATTCATTGGCTTTATATAATTGTAATTCAAACCAATCTACAATAACTGCTTACATCTTAATGATGATGGAGTGCTAAAGTTATCATTATTGTTTATAAAAGACATCATAACTATAACTAACTCATATTGAACTGCCTTTTTGTTAACGACATTGCCAAAAGTCACACTCGGATGCATTTGGCTCCTTTTAGTGAGCAACATGTGACTGAATGAGCCCTTCAAGAGATTCTTTCTGAGTATAATTTAATACAGCGTTTGCTATAAATCATTAACAAGGGCAGTATAGTTGTAGCATTTACTTTTATATAGTTTTTATTTAAATTAAGGAAAGAGTCTGTATATACAGGGAAATTAATTCTTGATTAAAATATAGTGAGATCTGAAGAAAAATTGGAGAGAACAAATACTGCTCACTTTTCAAAGTGAATTATGTTTTTTAAAATTTTTAATTGAAGTATAATTGCTTTACAGAATTTTGTAGTTTTCTGTCACACATCAACATGAATCAGCCATAGGTATACATATCCCCTAGTTTCTGTTGCATGGCACTGCTAATTTCTACTATAAGGGAATAAAACTTGCAACTATTCACTATCAGTGTGTATATACATGTAGGATGTGATGCGTGTCTGTGTGCTCAGTTGTGTCTGATTCTTTGCGACTCCATGGACTATAGCCCACCAGGCTCCTCTGTTCACAGGATTCTCTAGGCAAGAATACTGCAGTGAGTTGTCATTTCCTTCTCCAGGGAATCTTCCTGACCCAAGGACTGAAACCATGTCTCCTGTCTCCTGCGTTGGCAGCAGATTCTTTACCACTGAGCCACCTGGAAGCCCATATATATGTTTACACATGTGTACATAGGTACATATACAATATACATATATAGTGATTGGGTAAGTTATTGGATAAATTATTGGCTATATGATATGGGGAATCTGTGGATAAGCTGTGACTTCATTTACCAACTATAAAATAGTCTGTGAAAGAGCATTTTAGAAAATGAAACATTTGATAGAAATTTGAAGAACTTACTCTCCTGAACACAAGTATTCGTTTATCAAAGAAGAGGTGAATGGATACCTGGTGTACACCTAGAGGCTGTGCCGCAGAAAGTAAGGTAAGGACAAAGGATAAAATGTGTGTGGGGCTGCAGGTAGCCGAGCACAGTGTTGAGAAGTCCAGTAAGTAATCAGGGGCAGAAAGATCCTGATTCTTTCATGTCAGACACCAGGATTACTGTATGAGAAAGATAAAACATTAATAAATACAGAGGTGTATCCTCATACTCCAGTTGGGGATTAAAATAGACTTCCTTTCTAGACTTGATGATGTCATAGTCCTCATCCCTAAGGCAAATTTAATTCCTACATGGTTAAAAAGAAGAATTTTGAAAGACCTGGATCAGGAAAAAGAATGAGAAAAAAAGGAAATTCAGGTACAAAGATTAAAAATTCATTATTTCTGTTTCTTTGAAACAAGGCTCAATGATTTGGCCTGTAAAACCTAGTTATTTAATCATTATGACTTGTTTCTTTATATTGCAAGGAACAAAAGTTTATAATATGGCTTATATCACCTGAGGAGTCTAATCCTGGATTTAGTGATGCTAAGTCCTGAGTCCCACCTCTGGGGATTTGGAGGCAGTACAGCTTTGATGTAGTCTGGGTCTTTCTAGTTAGTAAAATGCCAAGGTGGTTTCATTCCCACTCTAAAGAGTTTTCTTATCTTGGTTATTGGATTTTGGGGAGGAAATAGCTGCTGTGCTATAGTAGGCACACTAGAAGAGTGAAAAGCAACACTGGAAAATCTATCATCATAGAGATAGTTTGTTTTAAGAGTAACATTAACCCGATAACAGCCTGAGCAAGTTTCATACCACGTATTTTACTAACCAACCATCTGTTACTCAATTATAATTTTTATTTTTATTTTTATATATTTATTTTATATATTTTTACTTTACTTTGGCTTTCTTTTTGCCCATCTTTCCTCCTTTATTCAAAAGTTTTTTATTTTTGTTGCATGAGTTACTAGTATTTTATATTAACCAAGTAGTCAAAAAGTAAAAACTGCCCATTTAAAATATCAGCTAATTTTCTTATCCTATATACTTATCTGATTTTTCTTGTTCTTTATCAACTAATGTTTTCCTCTCCTCTACAATTTTCTGTGACCTGTTGATAGACCTGTTCAAATTATTGGCACATTCAGTCACTGCAAAAAATTTTGTATTATCATCGTCCCATATCTGGTCTATTCTCCGTATTTATTGTCTCCCCAACTCCCACTATCATTTAACATTTTCTCAGTGGAATGTAAGCCACTTGACGGCAGCAATTTACATCCATGTAATGCTTTTATGTTACATATTATAATATCTTGGCATTTGGGAAATCAAGTGAAAATCACACACACACACACACACGCATATGTATATATATATATACACACACACACATATATACATATAGTTGAATTTAATTTTTGAAATAAGCTAAGTAATAATTTTATTTGTTTTTCACAAAGGACTTAAAGGATTGTCTGGTATTTATTAAAGTTTGTTGTCTATCCCCAACAGATGATATTTCAAAGTAAAGTGCAGGTTCTTAAGTTAAAATTTGATTTTATAATCAAAAGCATAGGGTCATACAGTTGTTTTATTAAAAATAATTGCTGCTGCTTCTTATTTCATTCCTAGCTTATCAAATTGAATAGAAACTAAACTTTCTTGTCAATTTATATTTACCATAATTCTAAAAGCTTAAAAGGCAGATAATCATGACCTGTTTTTTTCTGAACCCAATGACCTACATATTTAGAAGAAAACAAATTCAAAATATAAGAATCCTAAAAAATATTGTAAATGAACTGTTATTAAAGATTCCTTTAACTACAGAACTAAAATCCAAGTTAGTTTTACATTAGCAATATGGGTTGCTGCTGCTGCTGCTAAGTCACTTCAGTCATGTCCAACTCTGTGCAACCCCATAGACGGCAGCCCACCAGGCTCCCCTGTCCCTGGGATTTTCTGGCAAGAACAATGAGTGAGTTACTTAAAAAAAAAAAAAAAAAACTTCACTTTTCCCTAATCAAAGAAATGTATAACTATAAAATTAATCAATTAACATTTAAAAAGTTGCCTCAGTTTATTGAGGCATAATCATTTTAGAAGTATATTCATAGGGAAATAATTTATTTTCTGTCCCCAAAATATATATCCCCTCCTCTGAAAATGATTCCTAACTTGTTCTGAATAATGTGATTATAGCTTTAACCATTTTACGAGAAATACCCTGAGATTTTAGTAAATGTTAATTATGACTTTTTCTTGGAAAAACTTTAGCCATGCATTTAAGAAAAAGCAATTCATTTACATGAAATTCTGTTACCAGACATAGAATCATTCCCTTTATTGCCTAATATATGTTCAGTTTCATGTCTAGTTAGAACATAAGGCACAATAAAGACAACTGGTATATATTTATTTTATGTAGCTACCTATTATGCAGGAAGTTCATAAACTCCATATTCTGTTGTTGAGCATTACTCTGTGGCCCATGGACATCTGGTACTCCATACAATTGCCAGAGATATTCCAATTCCATTTGTGTTTTAAGCAACCCAAATGTCCTTCAACAGATCAATAGATAAGTGTTGGTACATCCATACAGCAAAATGCTTCAAGGAATTTGAAAAAGAACTATTGATACACATAACATGAATGAATCTCAGACGCAATATTCTAAGTGGAAGAAGTTAACTTAAGAAGTTAAGTTCTTAGAGGCTGTGTAAAATATGATTCCATTTATGTTAATATGACAGCCTTGAAATGGCAAAAGAATAGAAACCAAAAACTGATTAGTCAGTGAGCCCAAGAAACTGGACTGGAAGAAGGGTCTGACTTCAAAAGGTCATGAGGGCATTTTTTCAGCTGCTCTACACCTTGATTGTTGGAAGTGTTAATGTTATAGTGTGTAAGTTATACCTATAAAAAAAGCACTAAATGAGAAAAACAGAACAACTTTGACACTACATTGCTAATTGCAAGTACAGGTGAGGTAACTGCAAACCATATGACGTAACAGTATTTGATTATATAAATAATTACCAATCAATAAGGATAAGCAACAATAACAGCAAAAAAATCTAAATAAAATTTGCACGAATGATGTTAATAGAACATTCACAAAAATGAGTATCCAAGTGGCCAATAAACAAGTGAAAATATGCTCAACCTCACTTTGAATCTGAGCATGACATAACATAGCAACAATGAATTTCTCCTAGAACAGTCAGATGATAAGATGTGTTAATGAAGATGTAGAGGCTTTAAAGAGTATGAGAGGAAAATGTATTCTTACACAGCAGGGCAAGTTTCAAAAGTGGTAGTCCTTTCGAAGAGATATCCTTCCCTGTCTAGTAACACTGAAAATAAGAATACCCAGGCACTCAGAAATTCTGCTAAATAGTGAAAATTGAAATAATTATTTGGGTTAGTTGCAGTTGCAGTTGTCTAAGAGTTGTCAGTATTGTATACAAAATATTCATCAGAGCATATTTATACCAGGAATAATTGGAATCACCAAATCAGATGCTATTTCGGATTCATGTTGATGTATGGCAAAACCAATACAATATTGTAAAGTAATTAGCCTCTAATTAAAATTTAAAAAGACCAAAAAAATAAAATGTTTCTGATTCTAATATCCTTAATATTGATTGAGTTTCCTCATCAGTAATAGGAAAATTGTAATTTAATTATTTCCTGGTGTCATGTGGAATAAAATATTTAATCTGCACCTAGAACACTGTAGGTATAATCTGATACTGATTGTAATCATTGATACTCATCTTTAAAGGCCAGATAAAAATGGGAAAGGAGTTTACATGACCCAAAATGAGAATAACTACAGTTTACTCCTTTGATTCTATAGGAGTATTTTTTTTTTTAACCTTCCTTAAAGTCCCAGTGGTACCTAGTTCAATAGAATAGCTAGGATCTTCAAACTCACCTAACTATGGATTCTTTTCAGTAGGTGTCAACAGGGGTCCGTATCTGTTTTGATATCCAGCACCAGTTCATTCGAGCCTCAGTACAGTTTTGAATGGGATTGAAACATTGTATAATTCAGTTACTGTCTTACTGTAAAACCACAGAAGTTTACTCATTTCTAACTTAGACCTTGAATTAGTAAAATATAATCCCTCTTGAGTATCATGTTGTCATCAAGGAGAAGATTGTTACAATATGAAACTAACTTTCTCAAATATAGTAACTGCTGTGCACTTTTGTGGAAGCTTAATTTTGTTTGGCGTATGAAACCCAAATTTCTTCTGCACTCTAGTATCATATTCAGAGTTTCAAATGCCCATAGAAGGACACTGGGGGCTTCCCTACCTGCAATGCAGGAGACCTGGGTCCGATCCCTGGGTTGGGAAGATTCCCTGGAGGAGGGCATGACAACCCACTCCAGTATTCTTGCCTGGAGAATCCCATGGACAGAGGAGCCTGACAGGCTGCAGGCCATGGGCGTCACAAAGAGTCAGACATGAATGAGCAACTAAGCACTCAGAAGGACATTCCAAATTCCAAATTCTACGTATTTACTCCTATCGGCATTTTTTAGTTTACATTTTTTCTAATGACTCTATAAGATTTAGAAAGTATGGTGATGGCTTATTTGCTTATGTCATGTTCTATTCTTGTGACTCCATGGAGTGTAGTCTGCCAGGCTCCTCTGTGCATGAGATTTACCAGGCAAGAATCCTGGAGTGGATTGCCATTTCCTTCTCCAGGTGATCTTCCCAACCCAGGGATCAAACTCAGGTCTTCTGTAATGCAGACAGTCTCCTGCTTAAAACTTAAAACATGTTTTTTTCTGAGCTATTCGGATTGTATACCTATACTTTTCATATACCTATTAGCCTGAATTTGTCCAATTCTATTTCCTGCAAGTTATTTTTTATTAACATAACATTATCCAAGATAGAAGAAAATAAAGGAAGAATTTAGTTACTGAGTAAGCTGGAGAGTACAGCCAGTGGATATTATTAGTATAAAAGGTATTTTAAAATGTGTGCATCCTTGAAAATGATAGGAGTTGCTAACCAGGCCAGACACAAGGACAATTGGTGTAAAAAACTGAGATCGTCCTGGGCAAATGGAGGCAAATATTTATAATAGTGATAAATAATTCACCACAACCACATACAGATTCTGTAAATTTATTGCAAAGATGCCCTAGCTAAAATGTCCCATATTCTGATGCATATATTTGCACCTTTGGAGGAACACTTTCTCATTTATTTCACTCAATTACATTTATTGAGTTTCAGGATGGGAGCTAGACACTGGGGATCAGCACTGAAGGATACAGACCCCATGTTTGCTCTCAGGGCATCCATCTCAAGCTATCCTGTTTAATATCGATATTAACATTTAATGGTATTTCAAATGTCTTAGGGTGTAGCACACATAAACTATAACTAAGCTGTCCTTTTTTTTTTTTTTTTGGTACAGTTCTTCTGTGTATTCTTGCCACTTCTTCTTAATATCTTCTGCTTCTGTTAGGTCCATACCATTTCTGTCCTTTATTGAGCCCATCTTTGCATGAAATGTTCCCTTGGTATCTCTAATTTTCCTAGAGCCAGACATCCTGGAATGTGAAGTCAAGTGGGCCTTAGAAAGCATCACTACGAACAAAGCTAGTGGAGGTGATGGAATTCCAGTTGAGCTATTTTAAATCCTGAAAGATGATGCTGTGAAAGTGCTGCACTTAATATGCCAGCAAATTTGAAAAACTCAGCAATGGCCCCAGGACTGGAAAAGGTGAGTTTTCATTCCAATCCTAAAGAAAGGCAATGCCAAAGAATGCTCAAACTATTGCATAACTGCACTCATCTCACACGCTAGTGAAGTAATGCTCAAAATTCTCCAAGCCAGGCTTCAGCAATATGTGAACCATGAACTTCCAGATGTTCAAGCTGGTTTTAGAAAAGGCAGAGGAACCAGAGATCAAATTGCCAACATCCGCTGGATCATCGAAAAAAGCAAGAGTTGCAGAAAACCATCTATTTCTGCTTTATTGACTATGCCAAAGCCTTTGACTATGTGGATCACAATAAACTGTGGAAAATTCTGAAAGAGATGGGAATACCAGACCACCTGACCTACTCTTGAGAAACCTGTATGCAGATAAGAAAACAACAGTTAGAACAGGACATGGAACAACAGACTGGTTCCAAATAGAAAAGGAGTACGTCAAGGCTGCATATTGTCACAGTGGTTATTTAACTTATATGCAAAGTACATCATGTGAAATGCCAGGCTGGATGAAGCACAAGCTGGAATCAAGATTGCTGAGAGAAATCTTAACAACTTCAGATATGCAGATGACACCACCTTTATGGCAGAAAGTGCAGAGGAACTAAAAATCCTCTTGATGAAAGTGAAAGAGGAGAGTGAAAAAGTTAGCTTAAATCTCAACATTCAGAAAACGAAGATCATGGCATCTGGTCCCATCACTTCATGGGAAATAGATGGGGAAACAGTGGAAACAGTGTCAGACTATTTTTGGGGGCTCCAAAATCACTGCAGATGGTGACTGCAGCCATGAAATTAAAAGACGCTTACTCCTTGGAAGGAAAGTTATGACCAAACTAGATAGCATATTCAAAAGCAGAGACATTACTTTGCCAACAAAGGTCCATCTAGTCAAAGTTATGGTTTTTCCAGTAGTCATGTATGGATGTGAGAGTTGGACTGTGAAGAAGGCTGAGCGCCGAAGAATTGATGCTTTTGAACCGTGGTGTTGGAGAAGACTCTTGAGAGTCCCTTGGACTACAAGGAGATCCAAGGAGTCCATCCTAAAGGTGGACTGTGTGTTCTTTGGAAGGACTGATGTTAAAGCTGAAACTCCAGTACTTGGGCCACCTCATGAGAAGAGTTGACTCATTGGAAAAGACTCTGATGCTGGGAGGGATTGGGGGCAGGAGGAGAAGGGGACGACAGAGGATGAGATGGCTGGGTGGCATCACCGACTCGATGGAAGTGAGTTTGAATGAACTCCAGGAGTTGGTGATGTACAGGGAGGCCTGGTGTGCTGCAATTCATGGGGCCACAAAGAGTCGGACACGACTGAGCAACTGAACTGAACTGAACTGAACTGAATCTGTCATATTTAAGTAGAAATGTATAGTAAAACTGATTTTACAAAAAAACAGAATTTAAAGATATGTCTACACTGCCCAATGCTTCATGCCTTTAGAACTCATCTTCAGAGAAAAACTAATAAACTCTAAGAATATCTTTAAAGAAAAAAAAAGTAATAGATGAATAAGGTCATTAATATGTGGAACTATCCTTAAGAACAAACTGTGGGAAATTCTTAAAGAGATTGAGTACAAGACTACCTGAGCTGTCTCCTAAAAAACCTGTATACAGGTCAAAAAGCAACAGAACCTTACCTGGAATAACTGAATGGTTCAAACCTGAGAAAGGAGGATGGCAAGGCTGTCATTGTCACCCAGTTTATTTAACTTATATGCAGAGTACATTATGCAAAATACTGGACTGGATGAATCACAGGCTGGAATCAAGATTGCTAGAAGAAATATGAACAGCCTCAGATAATCAGATAACACCACTAATGACAGAAAGTAAAGAAGAACTAAAGAGTCTCTTGATGAGGGTGAAAGAGGAGAGTGAAAAAGCTGGCTTAAAACTCAACATTCAAAAAACTAAGATCATGGTATTCTGTCCCATCACTTCATGACAAATAGAAGGGGAAAAATGGAAGAAGTGACAGATGTTATTTTATTTTATTTCATTTATGATTGCTGATAATTCTTTATTTTGAAGAGATTTTTCATCTAGTTATTAGAGATTTCTGTCCTGGTTTATTTGATAAGTGAGATAATTAAATCATAATTACTCATCCATTTATTCCTAAATTACAAGTAACTAGATGTTTTTTTTTAATTTTTTTTATTTTTTAACTTTACAATATTGTATTGGTTTTGCCATATATCAAAATGAATCCGCCAAGGTATACATGTGTTCCCCATCCTGAACCCTCCTCCCTCCTCCCTCCCCATATCATCCCACTGGTCGTCCCAGTGCACTAGCCCCAAGCATCCAGTATCGTGCATCGAACCTGGACTGGTGACTCGTTCCATATATGATATTATACATGTTTCAATGCCATTCTCCCAAATCATCCCACCCTCTCCCTCTCCCACAGAGTCCAAAAGACTGTTCAATACATCAGTGTCTCTTTTGCTGTCTCGTATACAGGGTTATTGTTACCATCTTTCTAAATTCCATATATATGTGTTAGTATACTATAATGGTGTTTTTCTTTCTGGCTTACTTCACTCTGTATAATAGGCTCCAGTTTCATCCACCTCATTAGAACTGATTCAAATGTATTCTTTTTAATGGCTGAGTAATACTCCATTTTCTTGAGCTCCAAAATCAGTGCAGAGTGACTGCAGCCATGAAATTAAGAGATACTTGCTCCTTGGAAGGAAAGGCATGACAAATCTAGACAGCATATGAAAAAACAGAGATATCACTTTGCCAACAAAGGTCTGTAAAGTCAAAGCTATGGTTTTTCCAGTAGTCATGTATGGATGTGAGAGTTGGACCATAAAGAAGGTTGAGTTCCAAAGAACTGATTTTGTGCTGGAGGAGACTCTTGAGAGTCCCTTGGACTGAAGGGAGATGAAGCCAGGCAATCCTAAAGGAAATCAACCCTGAATATTCATTGGAAGGACTGATGCTGAAGCTGAAGCTCCACTATTTTGGCCACCTGATGCGAAGAGCTGACTCATTGGAAAAGACCCTCATGCCGGGAAAGACTGAAGGCAAAAGAAGGGGGCAGCAGAGGATGAAATGGTTCAATAGCACCACTGACTCAATGGGCATGAATTTGAGCAAACTGGGAGATAATGAAGGACAGAGGAGCCTGCATGCTGCAGTCCATGGGGTTGTAAAGAGTCAAACACAATTTAGCAACTGAATAACAACAACAAACTTTCCCTGATGCTGGGAAAGATTGAAGGCAGGAGGAGAAGGGGATGACAGAGAACAAGATGTTTGGATAGGATCACCGACTCAATGGACATGAGTTTGAGCAAACTCTGAGAGATGGTGAAGGACAGGGAAGCCTGGCATGCTGCAGCCCATGGGATGGCAAAGAGTCGGATGTGACTCAATGACTGAACAACAATCCTTAAATAACAAAATGTCGTGATTCAAGGAAATAATAACTGAATGTAAGGGTAGAAACTGGAAAGCAAAAACTATAACATTATTACAGTTAAGTCCTTATAATATGTTGAAAAGGATATTTAAAATGTCTACTTCCTTATTCTCCTCAGAATCATTTCACATATATTATATGTACTTGTTTTCTAAATTGTCAGAAATAATCATTTTTCATATCTGTGTTCATCAATGCTAATGAACATATCTATTAAAATTCTTCCATATTTGATCAGAAATATCCATGTATTACCTCAGTCAGAATAGTTTCCTAACAACAAAAATAACAACAGTGAACAAAACAAGACAGAACAAAACACACACACAAAACACTTTACTGTGTGAATGGAACACACATCAATACCTTGTTTGTTGTGGATACCTCAACTTGGTCCTCCATAGGTCACTGTTAAGCAGTGGTTATTTACTTAACTTTTCCTCATTGGACATTATTTATATGTGTGAACAGGCGGGATAAGCCTCTAAACTTTCTTCCAACTTGAACATTAGCACAGTGTGTAACTTTAACATTGTAATAGAATTTCTCAACTTCTTTCCCAATGTTTTTGTTTCTTTGTATGTTTTCCAGCTCTAGTTTTCTAATTTTCTCTTTTCTTTCTTTCATAGAGAAACTTATGAAGAAATAGATTTAATGCATTTTTCCACATCTAAAACTTTCACTAATACCTCAATTCTCTAATGTGTCTCTTCTCTTAGTGTTTAACTAATATTATTTTTTACTTCACCAAACACTTCGTGTTAGTACCCCAAGATAACCATCTGAATGCTTATCGCACTTAAGCTCTCTGCAGGATATGCCCTTTTGGGGCATTGTCTCTATTTTGAAGTTCTCTCCATCATGGTCTTTCAAGATAATACCTTCTTTTTTTTTTAATTTATTTTTTGCGTCTCTGGTCACTCTATTATTTTTTTCTGTCATCTTTAATATTGGATCTCACATATTCATATTAAACCTTTACTTTAGTTCTAAAGTTATAACATTTCATCCATATCCATATGTTCAATTTACACTTATTCTTATGTTCATAAATTGCTATCACTAAACCAAATCTTTTTTAGATTCTGCTTTACCACATACACAGAAAATATTTACCTAAATATCTAACAGATATCTTAAAATCAACATGTAAATAATATCAAAATGTAAAATAGACCTTTTTATTCCCTCAGACCCAAATATTTTCCTCCTGAGTTGTCCCTTATCATTGTATATGGTACTTAATTGCCCGAATCTTTAAATTCTATCAATTTTGTGTCCTTAAAAAATTCTTAAACTCTTCTTTTCTCTTTATATTCATTATAATAACTTTGAGACATTCATGATTCTTTGTGTCTGTGTGTGTCTGTATTATTCTTTGTATTTATTTGTTAATAATGTTAATTGCCCTCAAGTCTCTTGTTTCTTACCCTAACCACTGTATAAAATGCTGACTTTGGTTGAGCTTTCTGAAACAATGAATTTATTTTAGTTCTTATCTTCTTGGCATCCATCAGTATTGTTTTGACTTTTAAGATAAAGTCAGAATTAGTTAACATAGAATAAGGAACCTTTCAGATTTCGTTCCTGCCCACCTATTTTCATTATCTCACTGCGTAGCATACTGTAATTAACTACATATTTATTTCTTCCTTTGAACCATGAGTCCCTTGATGATGGGGTCTATGAAATATCTCTTGAGCCCCAATTCCTAAAAATGTATCCCACGTCTAAAATATGTTAAAAATGTTAATTATGTAAGTTATTTTTTAATTAAAAGATACATTATCAAGCTTAATCAAAGTACAATTAGGCTACTATTCTCTGAGTGTTACATAGAATAATATTTCTATCAAAGATTTAGAAAACTAAATTCTAATCTTGAATTCCTTACTAGTTAGTTGTGCAACTTGCACCAAGTCACATAACTTGCTTGGGCCTCAGTTTCTTACTTATGAAATGATTTTGTACTGTTAGATGATTTCTCCAGCCTATTCTAGTTTCAAATTTCTGTGTAACCTGGTACTGTTCCATGGTCATAATTTAATGAGACACATTAACTTTTCAGGCCTCTAAGGAACAATTTCCTTAGCACTCAGACATAGTGTTTCACCCTAGTGTCTGTCCTATATCTAAGTATGCTTTGCCCCCGGGAACATAGGCTCAGAATGCTGCCATGGCAGAGCATATTTCCTCATTTCCATCAGTCTTATATAAAGGGAAAAAATGGTGTCATAACTCCAGTGGATTTATTTCCTGCTAACTTTAAAAGCTAAGAAATGCTTGAAAATATAGCCCCAATGTCACTGATTAGAACATCCTGTGGAGACAAATTAATTTTCTCTAAATGACATTTGAAAACTCGCTGAGGGCAAAGAACAGGAGAATGTGGTTATCCAGTGAGTCATTTTATAATTTCAGGATGAAACTGACCACCTTGTATGGCCAGTTTTTGTGGAGCAAACAGGACAAGGTGAGTTTTCCCCAGCTATGAGCAAAGTACCTATTACTAATTTAGAAAACGGAGGTATAACAGTCTGGAAAATTATAGGTCCATTTAAGTAACTAAATGTGCTATAAAGATATATGCCAAGATTTTGGCAACAAGACTTGAAAGAGTTATGGATAAATTAATACACAGGGACCAAGTTGGATTTATGAGGCATGAAACAATTATAGACAGTATGAAGAAGAGTTTTATGTTAATGCAAATTGATAGTGATACTCAGACTCTGGTGTTTGCAAATTCTGTTAATATCCAGGAAATGTGTAATAAAAAGGCACAGAAATATAGCTAAGCAAATATTAAATCATGTAAGTTTATAAAAAGTCTTGTTTTTTGAAGAATATACTATTATGTAGCAAAACAGATTGTATAATATTCATGGTGTCAGGAAAGGTAATTGATTTGTTTCCTTATAGATTGACTATGTGTTGAAAGTCATTATGAGGAAGGTTGTACTTATTTTACTATTTCTTATCTTATTTTTTTGTGATTAAAGAATGACCTAAGTCACCAGTATGACACATTTTAAATAATACGTTCTCAGTCACAGGGATTTGAACTAATTTAAGAGTTGCAAATTTAAAATGCTGATGGTACTGATATACTGATATACTCCCATAAAGTTTAAAGAAATTTGAGTGAGAGGCATGTAATCCTTTTGACTTAACAAATTAATGTTTGAAATTTCATAGAATTTAAAAAAACGATATATGTCTGTTACCAGCCAGGTGATAGATTAGACACTCAGAAGACCTCTCCTCCATACAAAGCAATTAAATCTTGCATATAAATACACTGTTGGGTTTCAAGGAATAAGGAACCTATGCAAGAGTTAAAATAAGCTATAAGCTGAAACCTGAGTAGAAAGCAGTGAAGAGTAAATTAACCTGTAAATTGACTTTATCTAAGGTATGAACACCCACGCCAAACTTGGGATTAAATGCTGCTATATGAGAGTGTATTTCAGTGTGCAGGAGTCTAGGCAGTAGAGTTCACGTAGTATCACGTAGTCACCAAAACCTCTTGAATCAGAGCAGAAGCAAACATGAGTCTTCTTTAGTGTAAAGCATCTCACTTTTAGTCCCTTAGGATTTTCACAGAGTAAGATCAAGAAAAGAAAGGCTCATAATGAGAGCTCACAAAAGACAGAAGGAAACAAGGCACAAGCGATGAGTATCAGAATAAAGAAGCATGTCACATGTCTATAAGAAAAGTTTGGTTTTTTTAGTACAATTGGTATTCTACAAAAGGAGAGAAAATGGGATCATATAAAATCTTCAATTAAAACCACAAAAGGCAGAAAAAGTGTGGAAGACAAAAGTAGAAACAAAGACAAGAAGTAGAAGACAGTAACAAATATGGAAAATATGTGTCCAACTATATCCATGATCACTGAAATGTCAGTGGTCTAAATATACTAATCAAAAGACAGATAAAGCCAATCAAAGAACAAGCCCACACTAATATATTGTCTACAAGAATCTGACTTGAAATATTAAGACACCTTAGATTAAAAGTAAAGAGATGCTGAAAACAGGCCAAGCTAACCCACTCCAGTGTTCTTGCCTGGAGAATCCCAGGGACGGGGGAACCTGGTGGGCTTCCCTCTATGGGGTCGCACAGAGTCGGACATGAATGAAGCAACTTAGCAGCAGCAGCAGCTACTCTAATCTAGAGTGATCAGTTTTATTGAACGTGCGCCTGCTAAGTCTTTTCAGTTGTGTCTGACTCTTTGGGACTTTATGCACCATAGTCCGACAGGCTTCTCTGTCTACTGGACTCTCAAGACTGGAGTGGGTTGCCATGCCCTCCTCTAGGGGGTCTTCCCAATCCAGGGATGGAACCGGAGTCTCACGTCTCCTGCATTGACATGTGGATTCATTACCACTAGCGCCACCTGGGAAGCCCAATCAGTTGTATTAAATCAAACAAAGTAGACTTCAGAGCACGGTAAGTTATCCGGGATAAAGAGGGGGTTACATAGGTGGCTCAGACTACAAGGCGTCTGCCTAAAATGCAGGGGACCTGGGTTCGATCCCTGGGTCGGGAAGATCCTCTGGAGAAAGAAATGGCAACCCACTTCATACTCTTGCCTGGAAAATCCCGTGGACGGAGGAGAGTGGTAGGCTACAGTCCATGGAGTCACAAAGAGTCGGACAGGACTGAGCGACTTAACTTTCACTTTCACATAATGACAAAGATGTCAATACAAGAAGACAATAATAATCCTTACTCAGTCAGTTCAGTTCAGTCGCTCAGTCGTATCCGATTCTTTGTGACCCCATGAATTGCCGCACGCCAGGCCTCCCTGTCCATCACCAACTCCCAGAGTTCACTCAAACTCACGTCCATCCAGTTGGTGATGCCATCCAGCCATCTCATCCTCTGTCGTCCCCTTCTCCTCCTGCTCCCAATCCCTCCCGGCATCAGAGTCTTTTCCAATGGGTCAACTCTTTGCATGAGGTGGCCAAAGTACTGGAATTTCAGCCTCAGCATCGTCCTTCCAAAGAACACCCAGGACTGATCTCCTTTAGGATAGACTGGTTGGATCTCCTTGCAGTCCAAAGAACTCTCAAGAGTCTTCTCCAACACCACAGTTCAAAAGCATCAATTCTTCAGTGCTCAGCTTTCTTCACAGTCCAACTCTCACATCCATACGTGACTACTGGAAAAACCATAGCCTTGACCAGACGGACAGAATAAATATGTATATAATAATAGAACATCGAAATTCATGAAGCAAAAACTATTAGAACTACTTGGATAAACAGATGAATCCATTGTTATAGTTGAGACTTCAATACTCTATTGGGAATGAACAGATTCAGCAGGCAGAAAATCAATACGGATATAGATGAACTCAACACCATCAATTAACTCGATGTAATTGACATCTCTCAATGATTTCATCAGTGATTCTCCAGTTGCTCAGACAGTAAAGAATCTGCCCGCAATGCGGGGAGATCTGGGTTTTATTCCTGGGTCAGGAAGATTCCCTGGAGAAAGGAATGGCGACCCACTCCAGTATTCTTGCCTGGAGAATTCCATGGACAGAGATTCCTGGCAGGCAGGCAGGCACAGTCCATGGGATCACAGAGTCGGACACTGTGATCCCATGTGATCCCATGTGATCCATTTGGAAAAGACTCTGATGCTGGGAGGGATTGGGGGCAGGAAGAGAAGGGGACGACAGAGGATGAGATGGCTGGATGGCATCACTGACTCGATGGACGTGAGTCTGGGTGAACTCCAGGAGTTGGTGATGGACAGGGAGGCCTGGCGTGCTGGGATTCATGGGGTCACAAAGAGTTGGACATGACTGAGTGACTGAACTGAGCTGAACTGAACTGAATGACTTCATCAAACAATAGCAGAACACACATTCTGTTCAATCTCTGAATAGAACATTCACCATGATAGACCATATCTGGGTCATAAATTACACCTTAAAAATTGAAAAAAGTAGAAATTACTTAAGGTTTGTTCTTACACCACGATGAAATTAAAAAACCTATAACAGAAAAACAGCTGGAAATTACCAAAATACGTGGATATTAAAAAACACATTTTTAGATAACACATGGGATAAATATGGATATAAATTGTTTTAAATATTGAATTGAATAAAAGTTCACAAGCAATATTAAAGCATCAAATTATCAGTTATCAATTTCAAGTTATCAAAATATATGGGATGCAGCAAAAACAGTGCTTACAGGGAAATTTATAGCATTGAATACATATACTGTTCATCACATTATTTGCTTAATATATTATAAATCAATTTTTAAAAATTTCAAGGAACAAATCTGTTAAGAAAATCTATACTCTTCCTTTCTCCTTTACTACTCACACAGAACACTTCTCCTCTGATACATCACCAAATGTCTGTGTTTTTTTTTTTTCCTATACTAATCAATTATCTGCCATACCAGCTGGGTGTCCTACAATTTTACTCAATTCTGATATTGTCTACCTGGAGATAGCATCAGATCCCATAACTTAAAGTCTTAGCCCTACAACATCACACTCCCAGCTTCAGCTCCTAACTGCAAGTACCTGTTACCTGTGCTTCTGATCCACCGGATATAAATCAGAGGTCCCTACTACTGATTATAATACAGCTCCCTCCTTGGTTCAACTGATTTTGCTAGTGCAGCTCACAAAACTCACGAAAACAGTTTACATACTAGATTATCAGTTTGTTAAAAACAAAAAGAGATGGTACTCAGGAATAGCCAGATGAAAGAGATACAGAGGACAAAGTAAGTGGAAAGGGGCATCAAACTTCCATACTGTATTTGAACAGGCACCTGTATGGGCTCACCAACCCAGAAGTTCCCTGAACCTGCTACCTTTGGGATTTTTATGGAGATTCCCTCATATTGCCATGATCCAACATTAACTCAATTTCTAGCCCCTATCCTCTTCCTGGTAATTAGGGGATGAAGCTGAAAGCTCCAAGCTTCTAATCATAGCCTAATCTTTCTGATGACCAGCCCCCACCCAGGAGCCTACCAAGCATTGCCTTATTAGGAAAAAAAATTGCTCCTAATACTCAGAAAACTCAAAAGGGATTGTTATTCAGTGTCACTTCGACATTCATACAGTTTCCAAATGTGTAGATTGTTACTGAGATTTCTAGTCAGTTCCATTATTGAATTTGTTTCACCTTGTGTTATTACTGTACTAAATTATCACAGCAATTTTATTAAAATTTTATAAGGTAAGTTCTTGTCACCCTCTTATCTGTGTTTCTTCTTAGGGAGTGTCCTGTATTTTCTGTAGTTGCTTTTTTTTTTTTTTTTAAGCCTCATTATTCTGAATCAATAATCCACTTTCAACTACCTTGTTATCATTATTTGATATTACATTTGACAATTAACTCACCAAAAACACAGTTGGTGTCTACCATATACATGTGCTTGAGGTATGTTTGGGGCTCCACTATGTTGTTACAGCTCCTGATCTAAGACAGCTTATAGAAGTACTCTGGATATCTTTTATCATTCTCAAGATACTAAGCATTTTCTATTTCAAAGGGATAGGGAATTCAAAGTTGAAGAAGACATATGATCATTCTCCTCCTGATTTTAAGAAATCCAAAATAAGACTGAACCTTAGTATTTGTGTCTGAGAGTAACTCTGACTTCCAGCCAATTCCCAATAAGGTATTTAGTGTCTGAGAGTTTCGTACATCTGTGTGCCTTTCTCCACACTGGGAAAAGTCTGGAAAATTGGTAAAGTCTGTTAAAGCAAAATTAGAAAGTCTAACCCTCAGGATAATTAGAGAACGTGGTTCCATGATGTGACCTATATGTTTCTAAGAAGATCCTGATCTTCTAAATAGTCATTATCCTGAGTTGATGATTAAATTTTCAATAGTTAATGTTCACGTAGCAGGATGATCAACTGCTATAATTTAGCTAACATTGTTGGTGATGGTAGGAAGAATTTTAATTAAGCAAAGCCAGACTTTTGAGGATTAATTATTTGTCAGTTACCTTTTAAAATAATAACTAACCAAGTGAGGATGAGCTTTCATAAAGATGAAGGACAAAGAATATATCTAGAAAATCCTCCCCTCTGAGGCCAGATAGCAAATGAAAACTGGGGGCAAACAGAGGATCAATAGAAGTGACAAGCCAGCACTCTCACAATTCCACTTAACGTATCCTGTTCCTGCTGCTTGAACTTAAGCTGTGAATTTATGGAGTATTCTGTTTTCAAAGAACTTTGCCAATTTGAACAACACTGGACCTGAGAAGAGTGATGAAACCAGAGAGCACATAAAACTAGAAGAGTGCAGATGAGATAGCAAAGGCTTGTCAAGAGATAGAAGCCCTTTAAAAACGTTTTTAGAAGCAATAACATATTACCATAGAGCAATAAGAGATACCAAGTTCCAGTTGAGAAAAACATTCGAGGCTGTCAAGTGTTATATAATTCTGTCTGTATTCAAATTCAATGAAAATGAAGAGTTTGGGAGGTTAAGGTTAAGGTTGAGATGAAATGGAGCAAAGCAACAATTTTTTAGCTGGTAGTTGTTAGTACCTATGATTTTTGAAATCTCATGTGTCTTCTGCATTTGCACATAGGAAGAAGGCCCACCAGCAGACATGGGTCCCAAAGCCCATTGCCTGATCAAACTCCCCATATGTGATAAAAGGAGCCATGAAAAGTCTGTTAAGTAGGCGAGAACAAATGAACAGAGAGAAGCCCTTTCAGTACTCTTTATGTTTGAGAACAAACTCTGGTTTAATTTTAAGACTCATTAACTGTCTATAGCTAAAATCTATTAAATTTCTTTATTAGGTCCCTTCTCTAAGTCTGTTAAGCATATACAAAAGGTCTCAGATGCCACAGACATTTGTGTTTGTCTAGTAGTTAAAAATGTACATTTTCACCCTTTTGTTCTCTTTTCTTTCTGCTTCTTTTTATCTCTCCCTTCTCCAATTCCATTCTTTTTTCTTCCCTTCCTTTCTTATTTCTTTTCCCCTCTTAATTTTTGTTTGCTTCTTTGATCTGTCAGACAGATTTGGAACACATGGATTTTGAAAGGAAGCAAATAACTGAAATGGGAGAATGATGCCTAGGATTAAGCCATGTGTTTGAATTTGTAATATTGTTTCATTCTTTCATCTCAATTTTGAATGCAATCACAATTTGGGGGAAAAAAAATGTTTCACAGCTTACATACCTGACTATTCATTCTCTCTTGTTTTTATTATCTCTTAAATGGGCTCATTTTTGAGGTTATTTTAAGCATCTAATTTTACAAAGCTTATGTTTTCCTATTTATAGAAGAATTAATAAAAAATGTTTCACATCTTAATTGTTCAGAAGGCCAGTTTTAGCCACTTTGATTACATTGTTAAGGCAGTGTGGAATCTCTTATTCAAATACACATTATTATTTTCCACATTATTTTATAAAGTAAAAGTAAATTGCTATTGTATTTCAATTAGATTTATTGCCAAGAAAGTAAAATGCCTGAATTTTTAAGTCATATGTTCTGTGTTTTGAGCTATGTATGGAAGAGAATGGTAGTTAAAACAATTCTATTTGCCACAGAACAATCAAAATATGTAAAATACAACCTCACTTTTACTAATCTGGTTTTCTCCAAGAAAATGTGTGTAGCTTTGTTTAAACTAACTAGAGTATTATTTTGCTGGGGAAAAACAATTTAGTACTGTATGTTTATTTATACAATGGACACAAAAGATTTGAAATGCTTCCCTATATTGTTAAATATTTTTTAAAATTTCCATGTATTTTGAATACTCCAATATTTTTTAAAAAAACTCAATTGACATTTCGGTATACAGTTCAATATTAGTAGCTGCCTTCATTCAGCCTGGAAAATAATATGATTTTTTAAATGACTCACTTAATCTCAGAAATTTACATTGGGTTTATAACCCTCATAAACTGAGAAAATATGAAATTGCCACAAAATGGCAAATGAATTACAGCATAAAGGTCATTTTTTAAATTTCTGACACTTCAGAACATTAGAAGGTCAAAAATCAGTGGCACATTGTCCTATGCTGAAAAATATCTTGATTTAATCAAGGCACTGTGTAGGCTTGTATAATTCAAAATAATTGTAATGTCTGTGAAATCAGACATTCAGATATGTAAGTGACTGTTCTAATAAGCAATGAATCAAGGATTAGAGAAATGTTGCATTTACTTCCTTATTTCCTTACAAGTAAATGTAACTTTCCAGCACAAAAACATTTATTCTATTTACTCTTTAAAGTTAAATTTGTACTATTGATGTATGTTTTCAATATTAACGAAATGTCTGTCAAAATGTATAACAACACAGAAGTATAAGGATTGTAAATTCAAGGATGCCTTATCCTTGAGATTCAGACTTTTACTATTTTTTATTGAATGGAAATTTGAAATCATCTATGTGGAAAGCTATAATATTTTGAGTAGTATAACTAGTAATTCCTCTGAAGTTCTCTTTTATATGTTAGTGATTGCCTTGTTTCAAATTAGAAAAATATATGTTTTCCTATTTGCTTTTCTTTTCATCCACAGAGCAAAAGAATTTTGGAGTTCAAAAACATCATTGGCTAGCCAATTGAATAATATTAACCATATCCTAGTAAGTGAAACTCGAGTAAATTTTTCAAAAAGTTGTATATATTACACTGAAAGACCATGAAAATTGGAGCCAATAAACATGAGTTTGATTTCTAATTTTGCCACATTCCAGCACTGAGGAAATAGCAAATCATTCTCTGAATCTCCCCACCCCGCCTTTTTTTTTTTTTTATCTATAAGGGGAAGACAAAAACTTCACTGAAAACTCTCATTTTTTTTCCCTTTTAGGAATAAGTAAATGTGTGTACATGGACATCTTAATGAACCATAAAATGCTATAACATCTATGCTAATATATAGAACAAAAGATAAAGAAGGCCTTGGGAATGTAAATTGGTGCAGCCACTATGGAAAACAGGATGGAGGTTCCTCAAAATATTAACAATAGAACTACCATATGAATCAGCTATTTCACTCTTAGCCATGTATCTGAAGGAAGTGAAATCACTGTCTTGAGGAGATATTTGCACTCCCCAGATTCATTGTAGCATTATTTATACTAGACAAGATATGGAGACAACCCAGGTGTCTACCCATGGCTGACTGGATAAAGAAAGTGTGGGAGGTGTGTGTGTGTGTACACAATGGAATATTATTCAACCATAAAAAGAAGGCAGTCTTGCCATTTGCAACACCATAGATGGACTTTGGGGTTTCCCAGGTAGCTCAGTGGTAAAGAATACGCCTGCCAATGCAGGAGCTGCAGGAGACATGGGTTCAATTCCCAGGACAGGAAGATCCCCTGGAGGAGAAAATGGCATCTGACTCCAGTATTCTTGCCCAGAAAATCCCACGGACGGAAGAGTCTGGGAGCTAGAGTCCATGGGGTCGCAAAGAGTAGGACACGACTTAGCAACTGAGCACAGATGGATGTCAAGGGCATTATGCTATGTGAAATAAATCAGATAGAGAAAGAACAATACTGTTTGACCGCACTTATATGTGGAATCTGAAAACAAAACAAAAACACCGAACTCATAGAAACATAAAATAGATTGGTGTTGCTAGAGATAGGTGTGGGTAGAGCAGATGGATGAGAAAAAAGGTAAGATAAAGGAAGGTCGTTTATTTAGAAATTGAGCAAATTAGATGATATGTCACTTTGAAGGCTAAATATAAAATCAACATAGCATAACTAAGCAAAATAATCAAAAAGACAGAATTACCCCTATTAGACATGATAGGGACTAAATAATACAGTGAAATTGAAAAAACAAAACATAGTTAAAAACCAATTTTTTTTTTTTCCTGGAAGGGCATTGATAGCAAAAGACACTTAAGAAATCCAATTAGTATTTGATTTAATTTCATCCTACCATCATTTAATACACTATGGAAAGCCATTTTTTCCCCTCAAACCTCCAGGGTTTTTTGTTTTGTTTTGTTTTTTAGGGAAAAGGCAATTTCGTATATTTGTCTGAGCATGTGTGCTTAGTTGCTCAGTCGTGTCTTACTCTTTGAGAACCCATTGGACTGTGGCCTGCTAGACTCCCCTGTCCATGGGATTTTTCAGGCAAGAATACTGGAGTGGGTTGCCATTTCCTTCTCCAGGGCGTCTTCCTGACCCAGGGATCGAACTCATGGCTCTTATGTCTCCTGCAGGTTCTGTATCTGCTGAGCCATTGGGGAAGCCCTATATTCATGTGTAACTTAGCTCTTACTTCTAATCAGTCTCCATCTTGTCTCCTGCTGAACAGATTCCTATTATTTTTTTATCCCTACCAGTCCCTTATTAATGTCCTTTACCTTCCCTTAGAATCACCCAGGTGAGAATGAGTGCATTACAAGATACAATTTGTGACCAAAACCCCAAGGGTCAGGAATGTGGGTAGCAATTATAGCAGAGCACAGAACAGCATAGAACTTCAAAGTTACTTAGCAACCATATCTAATCACTGGATAACTTCACAATTTCTCTCTCTCTGAAGCACCTCAGCTTTCTAAGTTTTCTTATTTCTGTTTCTTTTGATTGTGTCTTCTTAAAACTGAAATCTCCCCACTGTCTATAAGGGAGAACAATTCAGTACCTACAAATTAACTGCATATACCTACAAATTAACTGCATATCTTCCCTGTTTAGGCAAAATTTACTAGAGTGAACCATTAAACAGAGGGCTAATGAACATTTCCAGAATTCTACACCTCTAATTTTTACTTCCTTGGGGCCATCTTAACAATAATCCATGGGGCTTAAAACAACAGAGATTCATTCTCTCACAGGCCTGGATGCTA
This sequence comes from Bos javanicus, assembly GCF_032452875.1. Taxonomy (NCBI): domain Eukaryota; kingdom Metazoa; phylum Chordata; class Mammalia; order Artiodactyla; family Bovidae; genus Bos; species Bos javanicus. The sequence goes on along the minus strand of NC_083871.1, from coordinate 59,552,680 downwards.
AGAGTCCAAAATTCAGACGTGAGCAGTGTTGCTTCCTCACAGAACTTCTGAGTGAGAATCTATTCTAAGCCTCTCTCCCAGCTTCGTGTGGTTGCCAGCAATCCTTGGTGTTTCTTGGCTTATAGACTTATCATTCCAATCTTTGCCCTTCTCTTCAGCATGGCCTTTTCCCAATGTCAGTCACTAGATTTATGCCCACCCTAATCCAATATGACCCCCCTCATTTTAACTTGATTATATCTTTAGGACCCTATTTCAAAAGAAGATCACATTCACAGATTTAGGAGTCTGGAATTCAATATGTGTTATTAAGGGACACAATTAAATCCATGAAATAAGGCAAATGGCTTAAGAAGAAATCTTGAAACTAGATTTGTCTCAATTGTTGGCCAGCCCCAATTTTGGCAGAGCTGCTCTCCTCTGAGGTGAAACATCCCACATTATTCAGTGCAGAATATTTTTGTGTTATGTAGGGGGATGGAATATGCCACTCCAAATATTTCATTTTGGCACAAGTATTATTTTAAGCTGAAGGCAATTGAGAAGAAATAGATATAAGAAATCTCTCTGTCTTCCCCTATTTGCATGATAGCAGCATGTACATTTATAAAGATACCCTCTTCTCTCTGTCAGGAAGGACAAAAGTTAATCACTAGATACAATGTCACACCTTTTTCAGCTTAGTGACAGCAACAGAAGAACTTGTATAACAAATTTTACTAAGTAGGCTTAACCTGACATTAGTTTCCTAGATATTTGCCTTCCCACAATTTGCCAACACTAGAGACAGAAGGTCTTTTTCCTTTATGTTACTTCTCTAAAAATTGCATCTTTCTACTGCTAAGATGCTATATAAGCCCAAGTTCTAACCAAATCTTTGAGTTACTCATCTTGTGTGTTCCTATACATGCACCCTGTGCATGTTAATAAATATGTTTATTTTTCTTTTCCTAATCTGTCTTGGGCAGTCTAATTTATAAGGCTCCAGCTGAAGAACCTAAGTGAGTAGAGGAAGACATTTTTCTTTTCCTACAACTCCCATGAATATCCTTGAGCTTTGTTCTGGTATGCTGTTAAATTACTCGGGAATAGACAAATCCTTTGGGGTCTTCCTTTTAAGACTTGTTAGGTGAAAAGAGAGGAAAGCTCAATTTATTACCAATTATTCCCCACAGCTGAGGCAAGATTGCTGCATACTCTACCTAGTGCTCCATGAATCATGAGGTTTTCCAGTTAGGCCACTATTTTCAGCCCCATGTGAGTGCTAACATAGCTTACTTCTAGTCTACTGGGTGATTCTTCCTCTGGCTTTGGGTATTCTCCTCTCACACACCTGTTGATAAGCATTATGGGGGCCTACCTATGGACCATTCAATTTCTCTCTATGGTCAAACCTTTTTCACTAGCATCTGTCAATCCTCCCTATTAATACTCTGGTCTTTCCAGACTCTCACATTTATATCCTCAAATCAAGGAGTCTACTGATCATTGGTTGGGTCTCCCCCCATGTGATGCAGCCTGTGTGGCTTTACTATCAGTTCAGTTCAGTTCAGTCGCTCAGTCGTGTCTGACTCTGCCACCCCATGTATCACAGCACGCCAGGCCTCCCTGTGCATCACCAACTCCCAGAGTTCACCCAGACTCACGTCCATCGAGTCGGTGATGCCATCCAGCCATCTCATCCTCTGTCGTCCCCTTCTCCTCCTGCCCTCAATCCCTCCCAGCATCAGGGTCTTTTCCAATGAGTTAACTCTTTGCATGAGATGGCCAAAGTATTGGAGTTTCAGCCTCAGCATCAGTCCTTTCAATGAACACCCAGGACTGATCTCCTTTAGGATGGACTGGTTGGATCTCCTTGCAGTCCAAGGGACTCTCAAGAGTCTTCTCCAACACCACAGTTCAAAAGCATCAATTCTTCGGTGCTCAGCTTTCTTTATAATCCAACTCTCACATTTATACATGACTACTGGAAAAACCATAGCCTTGGCTAGATGGACCTTTGTTGGCAAAGTAATGTCTCTGCTTTTGAATATGCTATCTAGGTTGGACATAACTTTCCTTCCAAGGAGTAAGCGTCTTCCAATTTCATGGCTGCAGTCACCATCTGCAGTGATTTTGGAGCCCCCAAAATAAATTCTGACACTGTTTCCACTGTTTCCCCATCTATTTGCCATGAAGTGATGGGACCAGATGCCATGATCTTCATTTTCTGAATGTTGAGCTTTAAACCAACTTTTTCACTGTCCTCTTTCACTTTACTATAGGTTAGGGTTTTTTATATTTTCCCCATATAAACATTCTACAATGAATAACCTTATACTTAAATATTTTTATATTGTGAGAATTGTAATTGATATTTTACTGTTTAGTTGCTAATTTTTGTCCAACTCTTTTGTGATGCCGTGGACTGTAGCCTTCTAGGCTCCTCTGTCCATGGGATTAGCCAGGCAAGAATTCTGAAGTGGGTTGCCATTTCCTTCTCCAAGAGATCTTCCCGACCCCAGATTCTTTACCACTGAGTCACCAGGGAAGCCAAGAATTGTAATTACTGGATCAAAAAGAAAGCATGTGTGAACTTTTGTTGTGTATTGCCAAAATCTTTCTCAGAAGGTCATATTGATTTTCATTACAATGAATGGATATGCTTGTTTCTCCTTGGCCTCATGGAGAGAAAGGATCGTCATGTTTTTAAATTATTATCAGTCTATTGGTTTAAAAAGGGTATTTCGCTGTTGTTTTCATTTGAATCCTCTAAGAGTGAGTTTGAACATATTCCTATCAGTTTAGTTCAGTTGTTCAGTCATATCTGACTCTTTGCATGCCCATGGACTGCAGCCCCCCAGGCCTCCCTGTCCATCACCAACTCCCGGAGCTTGCTCAAACTCATGTTCATCGAGTCCATGATGTCATCCAACCATCTCATCCTTTGTCGTCCCCTTCTCCTCCTGCCTTCAATCTTTCCCAGCATAAGGGTCTTTTCGACTGACTCAGCTCTTCACATTAGGTGGCCAAAGTATTGGAGTTTCAGCTTCAGCCTCAGTCTTTCCATGAATATTCAGGACTGATTTCCTTTAGGATTGACTGGTTGGATATCCTTGCAGTCCAAGGGACTCTCAAGAGTCTTCTCCAACACCACAGATCAAAAGCATCAATTCTTTGGCTCTCAGCTTTCTTTATAGTCCAACTTTCACATCTGTACATGACTACTGGAAAAACCATAGCTTTGACTAGACGAACCTTTGTTGGCAAAGTAATGTCTCTGCTTTTTAATATGTTGTCTAGGTTTGTCATAGCTTTTATTCCAAGGAGCAAGCATCTTTTAACTTCATGGCCGCAGTCACCATCTTATAAATTCTCTTTTTTTGGTTGTTTTATATTTTCATTTGAATTCCATTTTGATAAACTGAGAATAAGATATCTATTAATTATTAAAGTGGGAATATTATTTAGACAGAGTTCTATAGGTGCGGGGAGCGAGCTCTGCCTCTGGCAAAGGTCATGAGGAAGGAGGCTTGGCATACGCAAAGGCGGGATCAAGCCTCAGGAGTCTCCCTGGAAATTCTCGAGCAATCTACCCCCAAAACCAGAGTCTGCCTACTTTCTGCTTTGTGCTTTCACCTACACCTCTGACTTTACGGGGGGCTGTCCCCCACTACCTCTCTCTGAAAAAAGAGTTAGCTTACAGCTCCAGTTAATAATTCCTGGGTGTGACAGTGTTTCAACCTACAAACTCCCTTGGAAGTCCTCTAGCCTGCCTGAATAGGTTTTTCCGGCCACATGTGATTGCTCAGAGCCTCCCAACTGTGAGAGGCATGAGATGTTCTAAACTGTCTAAATACAGATTCCTTTGAGCAGTTAAAAGATTGATTAGAAATTGTATTGGTGAAGGGATTTTTACTTGTTGGGCCAATGTTTGCTGCTAAGTCTCCATATCCCTTACCTGCTGTGTCCCTGGCAGTGTATTGATTAATATAATTGGTGTAAATAGTAGCTTTAATGTTTGTAACCTGGGCCCCTTGAGTTAATTCTTTTTCTTGTTATAGCCCACCACACCTTTGCTCTGTAGGAATGCAATTTATCTAATGCTTTTGGAGGGTGGCGCTTGACTTATCACCTTTAGATAAAAATAAGTTTTCTGAAGAAAGGGTCTTAAAACGTTAACAGGCCTCTGGGCCAGAAGATGATGCAAATCACCTAAGCTTTTGCATATGATAAGTTTGCAGGAAGAAAGCCTGGCTTACTGCATGACTCTACCCCTTCCCCCATTATCCTCTATGCATAACTTAAGGTATAAAAACTACTTTGGAAAATAAAGTGCGGGCCTTGTTCACCGAAACTTGGTCTCACCATGTCGTTCTTTCTCTTACCTTCTGGCTGAATTATTCAGCCTCTTTTCTCCACTGAATTTCCTCACTGAGCTATCCTTATTTCAGCCTCTTTTCTCCACTGAATTTCCTCACTGAGCTATCCTCATTCTATTACTCTTTATATCCTTAATAACGTTTAATTAAGCAATTGTTTCCTGATCCTCGTCGACGCCATCCCCGCTTCGAATTCCCTGGATCCACCGGGGCTGGACCCCGGCATATAGGAATTAGGTTGGGCTTTCCTTGTGGCTCTGATGGTAAAGAATCTGTGTATAATACAGACCTGGGTTCAGTTCCTGGATTGGAAGGATCTCCTAGAGAAGGGAATGGCTACCCACTCCAGTATTCTTGCCTAGAGAATTTCATGGACAGAGGAGCCTGGTGGGCTACAGGCCATGGGGTCACTAAGAGTCAGACATGACAGGAAATGGAAAAGGAAATGGCAATCCACTCCAGTATTCTTGCCTGGAAAATCCTATGGACAGAGAAGCCTGGTGGGCTACAGTCCATGGGGTTGCAAAGAGTTGGACACAACTGAGCGACCTCACTCACTCTATAGGAATTAAATTCAAAAGGAAATACTAAATTAAAATATAAAATTAAACGTAGTCTATGCATAGCAAAACTCAATGAGATCATATGTAGCTTACAGGAGGTCTCTAATCAATATTTGTAAATAAATTTATTAATTTATAGGAAGAGTGTTTCAGATTAAAAAAGAGAAAGGACTTAAAACTAAGCACTGAAACTGCAAAATTCAGAGGTCAGGTGAGAAGGAGTATGTCAAATAGAAAATTAAGAAATGATGGGCCAGAAATGCCAATACCACAAAAGGAGAAAATAGTCAGTGAATCATGAGGGGAAGTTGTTTCTAGAAGCACTGACTATAAATTATAGACTTTTTCTAAGATGGCAAGTAAACAAAGATACATTGAAATATTTCTTATTAAGGTACACTTAATGAAAGTTAATGGGTTCATGTGCCTGCTCTAGATACCAAAACTCTACCTACAATAATACATTTGTATGCGTGCTAAGTTGCTTCAGTCATGTCCAACTCTGTGACGCTATGGGCTCCAGCCAGGCTCCTCTGTCCATGGGATTCTCCAGGCAAGAATACTGTCAGTTCAGTTCAGTTCAGTCGCTCAGTCGTGTCCGACTCTTTGCGACCCCATGAATCACAGCATGCCAGGCGTCCCTATCCATCACCAACTCCTGGAGTTCACCCAGATTCACGTCCATTGAGTCAGTGATGCCATCCAGCCATCTCATCCTCTGTCGTCCCCTTCTCCTCCTGCCCCCAATCCCTCCCAGCATCAGAGTCTTTTCCAATGAGTCAACTCTTGGCATGAGGTGGCCAAAGTACTGGAGTTTCAGCTTTAGCATCATTCCTTCCAAAGAAATCCCAGGGCTGATCTCCTTCAGAATGGACTGGTTGGATCTCCTTGCAGTCCAAGGGATTCTCAAGAGTCTTCTCCAACACCACAGTTCAAAAGCATCAATTCTTCGGCGCTCAGCCTTCAAGAATACTGTAGCAGGTTACAATGCCCTCCAGGGAATCTTCCCAATCCAGGATCGAACCTGAGTCTCTTAAGTCTCCTGCATTGGCAGGCAGATTCTTAACCACTAGTGCCACCTGAGAAGCCCACCTACAATAGTGAGTTGGATCTAGCCTAAATATGAATCTATAATTGGAAGAGGTTTTTCTAACCATCACATGATATCAAAATACTATTATAGTGTGAAGAGGTCACTAAACAAAATTTAGAGCAGTAATTTCAGTAGAAGGATTTAATCCTTCATGAAATATAGTGCTAAAGAAACTTCATAGTTACCATTTGCAAATTAGGACATCCATCAATTGTACACTAGTACCATGTGGCACTAGCAGTAAAGAATGTGCCTGCCAATGCAGGAGACCTAAGAGATGTGGGTTCAATCCCTGGGTTGGGAAGATCTCCTGGTGAAGGAAATGGCAACACACTCTGGTATTCTTGCCTGGTGAGTCCCACGGACTGTGAGGATCCTGGCCGGCTACAGTCCATAGGGTGGTACAGAGTTGGACATGACTGAAGCGATTTAGCACACATACACCATTGATGAACAGTCAGGAAGTTGGGCACCTGTTTGGTACATAGGCATTGTATATTTAAAAAGAAAATTAACTGCTGCTGGAAACATCATGTTTTAAAAATTCTACAAAGGCAAATTTACAACAACAAAAAAATTATTTAAAATATTTCAAAAATGAAAAAAAATTTTCTAAAATGGATTAAATGCTAAGCTCTTTGAGAACTGTGTGTATGTATGTGAGTGGATTCATAGTCATATTTTTATGCCTAAGCATTTAATTTCTTCAGATTTATAAGTATTAGGGAATTGATGTAAACCTAATGTTTCCAACAGCAATAGAAATTTGTAAAGGATGCTGAAACTGTACAGAAATGACTTTATTTGGACAGGTTCTTGATCATTTGGGAAGAATTATGGACTCAGCATTTCAGTAGCACAGGTTTTTCCATAAAGTTATTTTCTTTTTTGTTGTTGTTGTTGTTCAGTGTTCAAAGAAACTATGTTTGGGAGTAAGTTTGAGAACTTCCATAACCTTTTGTTAATGAGCCTGCTGTCTCTGCATAAATTTGCAAATATCTTTATCAGATTGAATTACTGATGAAAAAGTACTTTCTTGTAAGAAGACTTCAATGGACCAAATTTCTATAGTAGATGTTAGCACTCATTTTTTTTTTCACTATGGAAAGGATATATACAATAATTCAATTTCATGTTTAATTATTATATTAATAATTCAGTCTTTGAACAAATGAGACCATGTCTTTTAATAATTTGATAAAATATGGTTTAAGTAGTTGGTAGTATGGTTCAGTTTTTATGGACAGTAGAACTCAAATGTTATGTGTGAACTCTTAATCAAGTCATACATACAATTTTGTTTCTTTTTCATTAGTATCATTTTCATTAGTGACTTTTGCTCTTGGTTTATGTTTAATCTACTTACAGCCTTACAGAATTTAATTGTGAATATGAGAACAAAATGCTTATTCAGGACAATTCTAATGAATTTATTACTTTTTTATAAGGAGGCAATTCTTTTCAGTCTATTTGCATGTTATTATATATATGTTATTTTGCAATGTCATGTGTATGTGTGTGTGTCTATGTAAAGATACTGTATCATCAACAGTTCATGAGAGTGATTTTATTTGTGTGTGTGATTTGATGACTAAAATTTATCTATTTCTAAACAAGTAAGATGTGTCTGATATATTTCCAAGAATATAACTTTAAGTTTGCATTCTTCACATCTGTAACTTTAATGAATTTGAAATAGATTTTAATATACGATATGGGTTATTTATCTTTTAGTAATTGATCCTTAAGTTAATCATATTATGTCTGTGTATGTTCATTAAATTTTGCTTCTTAACTGTATCACTGATATCTCTATTCTTACTAATTTTTAAGTGGTGTGTTGAAATACCCATTGTGATGATGGATTCATCAGTCTCTGTTAATCTCTAATGAGGTCAGGTGTTTGATTAGATTCATCTAAATTTAGAATTTTAATATCTTCCAAGTCAATTGAAACCATTATCTTTATATTGTCATTTTTATCTCTAATAATTTTTCTCACCTTAGTATATTTTTTGTTTTATATTGATAATACAACCTTAAGATTCCTTAACTTGCTATTTTTCTGTGTATGTTTCCAAGCCATCATTTTCAGCCTTTCTGTATCAAACTTGGAATACACATTTTAATACAATGAACAGAGTTGGAGTGGATCTTTAATCCAGTCAGACAATCTACTTTTCAACTGAATTAATTTACTAGGCCTTACTAAGATAATTTTTACTATATTTAAATTTATTTTTACAATCTTTTACTTTCTTCCTTTTCTTTTTCTATCTTTGTTTTCTGTTTCTAATTTTATTAATAATCAACTTTTCCATTTAGTTTTTCTCTCCTGTAATAGATTTGAAATTTTTCCTTCCATTTCATCCCATTTATATTTGTAATATGTTTATTTTGAACTCAAAAATATGTCTAATTTAATATATTTAATTAAGATTCATACAGGCAGTAAGTAATATACATTTAAACCACTATTTGTTTTCCTCTTTTTTCTACACACAGTTGTTCCAGAAAGAAGCAAGTTGCAAGTTTCATCTTTAGCTTTACTTTACATGGGAAGAAACCTATTTTGTAACCCCATCTTTTACTAATGTTGAGGGTCCTTAGCTATACTGTCCAATAACTTAGGTGCTAGCCGTGGGTGACTTTTTAAATGTAAATTAATTAGATATAAATAAATTACACATTATATCCGTGGTTGCATGAGACATATTTCAAGTCCAGCCTGAGGTGGCTAGTGGTTACTGTATTGACGAGCACCTCTATAGTAGAACACTTCCATGTAGAAGGCATTGTTGGACAGCCATGCTAGAGGGCCTGGGCTCAATCTAAAATCTCCTTGTCCAACATTAGCTTCTGTTTCTCCATACATGTAGAGAACAGAGCTTTGAGAATTAAGCATCTCAATATTTAATGCTCTAGTTCCCTGCTTATTTAACTTACATGCAGAGTATATCATGAGAAATGCTGGGCTGGAAGAAGCACAAGCTGGAATCAAGATTGCCGGGAGAAATATCAATAACCTCAGATATGCAGATGACACCACCCTTATGGCAGAAAGTGAAGAGGAACTCAAAAGCTTCTTGATGAAAGTGAAAGTGGAGAGTGAAAAAGTTGGCTTAAAGCTCAACATTCAGAAAACGAAGATCATGGCATCTGGTCCCATCAGTTCATGGGAAATAGATGGGGAAACAGTGGAAACAGTGTCAGACTTTATTTTTCTGGGCTCCAAAATCACTGCAGATGGTGACTGCAGCCATGAAATTAAAAGACGCTTACTCCTTGGAAGGAAAGTTATGACCAACCTAGATAGCATATTGAAAAGCAGAGACATTACTTTGCCAACAAAGGTCCGTCTAGTCAAGGCTATGGTTTTTCCAGTGGTCATGTATGGATGTGAGAGTTGGACTGTGAAGAAGGCTGAGCGCCAAAGAATTGATGCTTTTGAACTGTGGTGTTGGAGAAGACTCTTGAGAGTCCCTTGGACTGCAAGGAGATCCAACCAGTCCATTCTGAAGGAGATCAGTCCTGGGCGTTCTATGGAAGGACTGATACTAAAGCTGAAACTCCAGTACTTTGGCCACCTCATGCGAACGGTTGACCCATTGGAAAAGACCCTGATGCTGGGAGGGATTGGGGGCAGGAGGAAAAGGGGATGACAGAGGATGAGATGGCTGGATGGCATTACCGACTGGATGGAGATGAGTTTGAGTGAACTCCGAGAGTTGGTGATGGATAGGGAGGCCTGGCGTGCTGTGATTCATGGTGTCGCAAAGAGTCAGACACGACTGAGCAACTGAACTGAACTGAACGGAACTGAGTTCTCTGATTTGGATATTTGTACTTTGTTTAGCATTTGTTTATTTGTTCAATTTAATATCTCTATTCATCTAAATACGTTGTTTGAGATTTTCCTCAATTTACTATGAACTTAGAAATGCATCTTAAAACATACTTAAGTAAGTTATTCAGTATATATGAGTTTTCAGGGAGCAGTAGACCACTATGATGTTGGGATAAAAGGCAAGATTAACGTTTTTATTATTCCTATATATTTTCCTTTTTTATGTAAACTGCTCTTTGTAGGTGCGTGTGAAGTCACTTCAGTCGTGTCTGACTCTCTGCGTCCCTATGGATTGTAGCCCACCAGACTTCTGTGTCCATGGGATTCTCCAGGCAAGAATAATGGAGTGTGTCGCCATGACCTCCTTCAGGGGATCTTTCTGACCCAGGGATGGAACCCTTTTCTTTGGCATCTACCTGCACTGGAGGGGGGTTCTTTACTGCTAGTGAAAAGTGAAAGTGAAAGTCGCTCTTTGCAACCCCATGGACTATACAGTCCATGATGTTCTCCAGGCCAGAATATTGGAGTAGGTAGCCATTCTCTTCTCCAAGGAATCTTCCTAACCCAGGAATGAATTGAACCCAGGGATGAACCCAGGTCTCCTGCATTGCAGGCAGATTCTTTACACTAGTGCCAATATAATTTCTGACATTTTATTTTCTTTTTCTAATGAGTTTGAAGGAAGTCTGAAGGAGACCTTCCCTTTGTTACCAGGTGTTGTCAGATGATGTTGCTTTTTTGCTGTTTTTTTGCTTTGTTTCTTTTTGATGTTTGCTTTTGATTCTGTAATGATATATGCGGCCAAGGAGACTTCTTCATTGTAATTTGCATACCTTTTTTCATGGCTTCCATTTTTTCATATAAAATTTAAGAAGGTCTTCTTCATGCCGAAGTTGTACCTTCTTCTCACACTGCTGCAGATTTTTTTTTATTTAAATATTGAACCCATCAGGAATTAATTCTAGTGTAAGTTATAGATAGTAGCTTTCTATATTCTCAAGAGGTGTGGGTTTTTCCAATGTCTTTCATTGAACAATTCATTATTTCTCCCATAATAAAAAATCACTAGTGTTTTATGCTGAAGTCCTACATATATGTATGATGTCTCATTTAAGATCTATTTTCTCCTCTTTTACAGTTTCTCTGTCTAATCTTGCACCAGGCCAATAGGATTTCCTGAAGTTTACTGATCTTTTTCTTCTTTTTCTTTTTTGTGCTATATTTAAAGTGTATGTGTAGGAACTTTAGAATTCACTTGTTCAAAAAAAATTACTTTGCTGTTTTTATTGGTAACAGATTATATCTTAAATATTAATTTAGGAAATTTAACATTTTATCTTCTTGAGCCTTTCTAGCCAGAAACAGCATATTGCCTTTTAATTGATTCAAATTTTATTTTTATGTCCCACAAGAGAGTTTAAAATTTATTCCATGTGAATCTTGAACATCACTTTAAAAATATATCTCTCTATGCTTAATCCCTCCAGTGAAAATGAATATTTTTAAAGTTTTTCAGTCGATTTACTTTAGTTTTCCAGACACACAATATTGTTTTTGATATATAATGATACTTTCACCTGTTTCTTAACTCATTTCTCTCTTTCATTTAATTACATAAGCTGTTATGTCCTAAACAATGTTAAACAAGATTGGTAATAGTGAATATACATGCAGTTTCAAAATTTGATAGAAACACTGTTTGCACATTAAAATCTATGTCCACATTAATACTATAAATTTTAGATTTATATCTGTGTTTAGTCGCTCAGTCATGTCCGACTCTTTGCGACCCCATGGACTGTAGCCCACCAGTTTCTTCAGTCCATGGAGATTCTCCAGGCAAGAATACTGGAGTGGGTTGCCATGCCCTCCTTCAGCAGATCTTCCCAACCCAGGGATTAAGCCAGGCCTCCCACACTGCAGGCATATTCTTTATCATCTGAGCCACCAGGGAAGTGCAAGAATACTGAAATGGGTTGCCTAACCCTTCTCCAGGGGATCTTCCTGACCCAGGAATAGAACCGGGGTCTCCTGCATTGCAGGCAAATTCTTTACCAGTTGAGCTACCAGGGAAGCTCAGATTTATATCTAATATGTTTAAATTTATATATATATATATATATATATATTTAATGTCAAATAAATATATATAGTTTTAAACTTACTATGTACTATTTACGGAGAAGGCAATGGCACCCCACTCTAGTACTCTTGCCTGGAAAATCCCATGGATGGAGGAGCCTGGTTGGCTGCAGTCCATGGGGTCGCTAAGAGTCGAGCATGACTGAGCGACTTCACTATCACTTTTCACTTTCATGCATTGAAGAAGGAAATAGCGACCCACTCCAGTGTTCTTGCCTGGAGAATCCCAGGGACGGGGGAGCCTGGTGGGCTGCCGTCTATGGGGTCACACAGAGTTGGACACGACTGAAGCGACTTAGCAGTAGCATGTACTATTTAAGACAAATGTGCAAAATTTTTATCAAATATCTTTAAACATTTGAGAAGTGATTATAATTATTTTATATTTGAAAGTATATTACTATGCAGATTATATTATTATATTCTTTCAATATTGAATTATATCTGAATCTAGTAAGACTAATAATGGATTATTATTATTTTGTTATGCCCTTATATTCTGTTTGCTAATATTTGGTTTAGGATTTTATGACCAGTAAGGGAAACTGATTTTTTTGCTAATCTTTTACTTATGTTTGAATTTGTTAAATACGCTCTTGAGCAATGGAGATATCATATGTGTATGTGTTCTGTAACTCAGTCATATCTGACTCTTTGCAAACCTGTGGACTGTAGCCTGCCAAGCTCCTCTGTCCATGGGATTTTCCTGGCAAGAATACTGGAGTGACTTGCCATTTCCTCCTCCAAGGTGTCTTCCTGACCCAGGAATCAAACCTGCATCTCCTGCATTGCATAGTCTTATATTACTTAAATAATTTATGGAATTCCATGAATTTCCTGAAGAATCTATTTATGATTAATGCATTAACTTGAATGTGTTTGTGTAATGGAGATGGGAGGTGAAAAGTTATTTGACAAGTTCTCTAGTTCTTCTATGGTAATCTGTAGGTTTCAATTTTTTATGCTATTTTGATTGGGCTATATTAGATTATTTATCTACATTTGTAAATTAATTTTTACAGAGAAGCAAAGTAATTTATAATTTTTTAATGTAATCTGTGAAAATTTGCTTGATTTATATGCTTGATGTGTTTGTCTTTTTCCTTTTTTTATGTTAAATAATGATTTATCTGTTTTATTCTTTATTTTCCTCTAGAGTCATCTCTTAGATAACTACGTTCTATTTTTCAGTTCAGTGTTTGCCATTGATTACTTTTTCCAATATACTTTTTCTCTTTGTCTTACTGCTCTTTAACTGATTAGGTTGGATACTCATTATATCTATATATATATTTTAGTAATATAAATGGTTAGGCTATTAAATATCTCTCCAAGCACTGCTTTAGGTGTGTCATATAAGCTATTAAATATATTTTCCTATTACTGATTCCTAGGCAATTTATGTGAGAGTTCAACCAAAAACTATTTGAGATATTTTTCATATTTTAAAGTTTAGCTAAATATAGAACAAACTTTCTCCCTTTTTTGAGACATAACATTTTGGATACTTTATAATATATTCTGTTATCTGATTTAATTTTTGCACTAAACCTGAGAAGTTGACATTTTTATTCACATTTTGTGTGGCACAGAAGGATCCTACTGTATTTAAGTAGCAAGGTATATAATGGAGAAATAAAAATGAAAGCTAAAACTTCCTCTTTTAATATTTGAATTTTTTCAGGTACATATAAAATAACTAATATGCTTATTGAAGGACTGTGGTTAAAGGAAACACAAGGGCCTGTGCTATCAACAAAAATAGCATCAATTGCACTTCTGGTGTGATGTATAATATGAAAGGAACAATAGATAGCAGTGCAAATTGTGGAATGAGGAGACAAGGTTCCCAGGAACCCCCACTACACTGGAAGCATCAGTGCTTTTTCAGATTTTCTTGCTGTGGGTCGCAAGAAAAACTGTAGTAAAAATTGTGGTAAAAATTTGTATTAAAAAATTGTAGTAAAACTGAGACTCTGGCTGACTAATACCTTTTTATTCTTAATTCTTCAGTTAAATGGCTTTTGATTATAGTGGGACAAAATAGTTGATCCAATATTTGATAGCTGAATCGAAAATAATACTGTCACAATATATTGCCCTAGTGATCTATCAAATAGAGGACATCATATTGGGCTTTTCTAATTTGCAGAATGAGTACTAACATATTTGAAATTAATTTCATTTGTAAATAAGGAATCCTCTCTCCCCCTTAAGCTTTGGTTCTTTACAGGAGTGCACAAACTTGTAGACACGACAAGGATACTTATCTTACAATTCAGAGCCTGACTCTCTAGCAAGCATACTGCAGTACCATAGCTTACATGTGATAGAGGGTTCTGTGGGACCTAATTCTCACCTCCCTTTCTTAAAGAGAATGTAAAGACCTGAAAGTGAAGCTGTCCTTTTTAGTCTAGCATTTAAAGAGAAAATGTGGACCTAAACTTTCTCAAATGAACAAAATCATGTTCATACAAAACACTATTGTAATGTCCCTGAAAAGGTGCAAAAGAACATGGGATGATAGGTGTAAATTTCTTCTTTCAGAGATATATCTCTAAGCTTGGTCATAAGCTGCAATACAAAATAAGTCTGCTTCATTAGAACAACCTGAGAATAACATCACAGAATGCCAGCAAAAAATCATTTTGTTTCATTTAAGTTACTGAAGGACTTGTCTCTTAAGTTACTATTAGCCAAGAACTAATATATCCTACTTATAAAAATTTGATAGACAAAGCAGATCAGTGTCTACAATTCCTTGTATTTTATGTATGTAAGAGAAAATAAGTAAAAAACCTTCGCATTTGGAAACCAAAACTATTCTCTTTTGAAAGCAGAGAACATACAGTTTTGTAGTGGGTTTGTCTTTTTTAAGGCAGCAAAATTACCCAATTTGTTTTTACCATAACCTATAAATGTCGAACGTCCTCAGTGAAAATGATAAACATGTAATTTAACTGTCATATATATGCTTGTAAAGCAAGAACGTATGCTTGGTGAAACTTGGAGATGGGGTTTAACATGGATTACACGTTTGTAAAGTTATGACTTTGTATGGAATACATAGTTATTGATCTTCAAAACAGAGTTACTCCCTATTTAATTATTAACATATTTTTGAAGGAATAACCCTCACCATTTTCTAGTCAGAGACATCTTTATTACTTTGAAATAAGATGCATATTTATATGGGTTTGTGATATTGGATGCAGGGCCACTATCAAACTTTATTCTGGGCATGCCATGGCATTGAGTATAAGCAACAACTTTAAATTAGATGCTCTCCTTTATAGGCTGTGAGATTGAATTAGAATAAAGCACTAATAGAAATCCAGTTTATAAAAATACCATAGAGGCTGGGAGATAATGATGAATTTCTACTATTACCACATTCCAGTACATCTGTATCTTCTAAAGTACTGGTAGAAGATACATTTTTCTTTTTATGTTAGCCAAAAGAAAAAAAAATCTGATATATATTAATAAGTTACCAGTATTTCTGTGATTATTTCACTTTTTTCTCTTTCAAAATGTCATGAGAAATCTCATAAGATCCTTTAAGTTGCTAACATTTTGTTAAATGAATTTGATTACTCCTGTATAATAAAATAATCATAGGAGGTATAGAAAGGCAACCAAATCACACTAAGTTTTGTACTTTTTCTAGTTGAGAAATAATTACAAATATGTAGAGAATTATGGGCAACCTGCCATCAGAGTAGTAGCTATTTTACACAAATGAGTAAAACAAGCCAAAAATGGAAAGGCACTGCCTACATCATTCTCTCCTTAAAAAGCACTTCTTCCCAAACTACTCTCTGCAACTCAGATCCCAGTGTATACATCTGTTCATCATTCTTAATACCTCCCTCTCATTCACTCTCATGTATGAAATCTATTAGCATTGATCTTGACTTCACTTCCTAAATATTCCTAGATGCCACCATTTTTCCTTGCTACTATTCTGTTCTCTTGTAGGCTGACATCTCAGCTCCTTGTATCTCTTCAGTGCAAGTGAGAAGTGCCATTTCCTAGGTCAATCACTTACACTTGTTCTAGCCCCATTTTGTTTTCCATTACTCTCATGTCACTCCTGTGTTGTCAACCTTCAGTTGTACCATGAATCTCTAGCTAAAGTCCAGATAAAGTCCATCTCGGGAGCCTGGATGCTGTCATTCACATCTAACTCCCCAACCTCATCTTGCTCTGTGCTGCTTTCTTGTCCTGTCTGTCCTATGGTCTTACAAGCTGTAAGTTCTTGGCATTTTTTCCCCACTCCAGGGTCTTTGTCTATGTCATTCTCACTGCCTAGAGCATTATTCCTTCCTTGTTATTAATATCTAGTTGATATCTGAAGGAGTGTAAGACATTTCGAAGGGTCTCAGATCAAGCAATGCAGCCTTCTTTGACTTCTCTAAAAATATAATCTCTTATAATTTTCCTTCCCAGTTCATATTATAATAGCAGTTTCACACTTGGGTGATTATTAGATTAATACCTCTATCTGCCACTGGGCAGTACTCTTATGGAGGTAGGGTTGTGTTAATTATCATTATCTTTGTATTTTTTTGTATAGAGTCTGCCACCTCATTGAATATTTGTTGAATGAATGACTATATGAATTTATATATGAATATATATGAATTTATATGAATAAATGAGTAAAGAAATTAAAATTGAATTTGAGAGATTGGAAACAATGAGGAGATGGTAATTTTGGAGCTTGGGTACCTTAGGAATTAGGTCAACCTTCGTGGGATTTGAAGTTGGGTGACAGTACCCTGATAGCAAATCCTACTGAAAATAATTGTAAACCTAGACTTATAATAATAAGACAAGAATACACACTATTAATTGAATATTTGCTATGTCTCAGGAATTGCACAATGTACTTTATATAATGCTTTTAAAAATTTGAGCCATGATTTTAAAAAGGACCTACTATACAAGGAGATACCAGTTTTCCCCAATCTCTTTGACATTTTTGTTTCCAGCAGGCAAAGGTATCTGCTGAAAAGATCAATCTGAATAAGCATGTGGGGATAATTCTTTGAGATGTAAACAGATGGAAGATTCTTTTCTTGATAGTTTCAACTATTCCATGTGGCAAAGGGATTAGATTTTTTCAACAGTCAAAGTCAGCTTTTTCTGCCCCTAAGGTTAAAATATCTTCTCTGTCTGGAATGAAAGAAAAAGGTGAATGAAAGAGAAGTCTGAAGATGAAAAACTAGTATGTCTTAGACAGTAGTTCAAGATGGTAGCATGGGGAGTTTGTGAATTCACCTCCTACCAGGGACACAACAAGTCTACAACCACAAATAGTTGCAGTTTCCTCTGAAACTACTGAATAGTTTCCTCTGAGAAGAACTGAAGACTTGGTGAACAGAGCCTCCACAAGAAAGGATAAAAGAGCAGTATTGAGATTGTAGTGAAGGCAAAGACATGGTCTCACCAAAGAAACACCCTACTGCTGGTGAGCCGTCCACAGTTGGGAGGGGGCTCAAAACTACAGAACTCTTTCCCAAGAGTCATGCACTTGTGCCTCGTATCAGGCATCCCAGCCCTCAGATTCCATGCAGGAGAGGTAAGCCTCCAAAATATTTGGCTTTGAAAGACAAGGATACATCCAGGAAAGCCATAGTGCTATAGGACATGAAGAATCCAATCTTAAAGCGTTCATTTGCAGACTCACTTTGCAGCACACACACACACAAAAACAAAACAAAACAACAACAAACAGTTTGAAAAGCACCTGTTTTAATCCCAAAGAGCCACAGCTGTGCAACTCAGCAAGGAGGCCATTCGAGAGCCCTGCCCACGCCCTTGCCACAGCAGGCAGGCACACACAGCCCAAACCCGGATTTCCCTTGAGGACCTAGCTCTGGTGGCCAGAGTGATTGTGCCTATGGACTCTGTGAGACATATCTTAGACAAGGCCACCCTGTAAAACTAGGAAGGTAGCTGGTTTTGCTAATACACAGAAACAAACACAGAGTATGGCAAAATAAGGAGACAGAGGAATATGTTCCAAATAAAACAAGATAAAAACCTCAGGAAAATACCTTTATCAAATGGAAATTATCTACCTGATAAAGAGTTCAAGGTAACTGTCATAAAGATGCAATGTTATATACTGTTTTACTTAAGTTTTTTTTTTTTTTTTTTTTCAATCTAGTGTGTTTTAGAGCTCTCAAGAGAGAGATGATAGACTGCTGCTGCTAAGTCGCTTTAGACATGTCCAACTCTGTGCGACCCCATAGACAGCAGCCCACCAGGCTCCCCCGTACCTTGGATTCTCTAGGCAAGAACACTGGAGTGGGTTGCCATTTCCTTCTCCAATGCATGAAAGTGAAAAGTGGAAATGAAGTCGCTCAGTCGTGTCCGACTCTTAGCGACCCCATTGACTGCAGCCCACCAGGCTCCTCCGTCCATGGGATTTTCCAGGCAAGAGTACTGGGGCGGGGTGCCACTGCCTTCTCTGAGAGATGATAGAAACCCTGTGATAATTAGATCAGAAGAAGACTTCGGCCACTATTGTCTGTTGGAACCAATAATATGTTATGATCTCAAAATTTCCTTTTTCTTTATCATGTGGAAGCAGAAGAAACACCTGTGATGGCCATCTAGTCATCTCATGTTATAGAATAAATAGACTCTATCCTCTGTAACTTTTAATAGTCGAGGTTTTGCTAGAATATCTTATTCACTTGATCCCTTAGCTTTTGCAAAAGAGACCATATTTGCATTTAAGTTCCTTTTTGGAAATGAATAAATTATTTTTACCACTTTATGATTTTTTAAATAGAAATTATATTTTCGAGGGGAAAAAGGGAAAGAGATTTAGAGTATAG
Organism: Bos javanicus; assembly: GCF_032452875.1. Lineage (NCBI taxonomy): Eukaryota > Metazoa > Chordata > Mammalia > Artiodactyla > Bovidae > Bos > Bos javanicus. The sequence continues at coordinate 59,533,820 of NC_083871.1, read as the reverse complement.
ATAATGTTCATTGGTATTAGCCAGAAGGATCTTACAGAGGTGATAGCTGGAAAGTCTAGAGTGACGAATACTGCTTTTTAGTATCATAGGAGTAAATTGCCTTATATAGATGTAAGTAGTAGCTGAAATTACATTACTCATAAGGCAAAACACATTTTGAAGAGAATTCCACAGGCTGAGAAGGCAAGTTTTCATAAATAGGACTAGATTCGCCGTAACCTCTGGGGAAAAATAAGAATCTTTATTGCCTGTGTAAGAGCAAGCACTTCCTGAAGTCTTTTGAATTTTATAAATAGTCTCTCAGGTTTCAGAGAAAGTTTTAAAAGTATATTTTTATGTAGAGCTGAAGTACTTTGCTGAACAGCAGAAATTAACACAATATTGTAAATCAACTATACTCCAATTAAAAAAATAAAATATAAAAATATTTTTAAAAATAGAAATAAAAGACAACTCATTTAGCAGTGCTTCTTCCTTTTTAGATAAGAGATGTACCAAGCAAGCCATCTTTCGGGAATGGGGATTTGTGTGAAAGCCGTAATGCTCAAAAAACACATTATTGCCATTATGTATGTTTGTGTATTTTTCCCCCCAGATAGCTCAATTTATAGGTTCAGAGACACTTTTAAAAACGTATATCACTAAAAGAAGAACATGATATGCTTCAGAAATATAATTTGCTCTATTATTATTTATTTTATCACTACAATCTCCACTCTGGCCATGGAATAAAAATTTGAGTGGCAATGTAGAAAATTCAAAAGTTTTTCCTTAATAAGTAAAGACATAGTTTTCTCTTTTATATAATAATTTTAGTACTGTTTTGCTGAGTTCTAGTGTGAAGGCTTTTGTAATTTTTAAAATATTCTGATCTAGGATCAAAAGTCTAAATTTTTCTTGGAGTCAATGGGTGCTATATGTGGTTTCCAAAGAGATATTTATTAACACGGAGGACCAACCCCACATCCAACGAGCCGTGGCTGCTCAGGCGCAGGAGGGCCTAGAGGAGCTATCCCACGTTGAAGGTCAGGAAGGGCAGTGGTGAGGAGATACCCCTCGTCCAAGGTAAGGAGCAGCGGCTGCTCTTTGCTGGAGCAGCCGTGAAGAGATACCCCATGCCCAGGGTAAAAGAAACCTTGTAAGAGGGGAGGAGCCAAGATGGCGGAGGAGTAGGACGGGAGAACACTTTCTCCCCCACAAATTCATCAAAAGAGCATTTAAACGTCGAGTAAATTCCACAAAACAACTTCTGAATGCCGGCAGAGGACATCAGGCACCCAGAAAAGCAACCCAACTCTTCGAAAGGAGGTAGGAAAAAATATTAAAAACAAAAAAAAAAGAGACAAAGAGGGAGGGACGGAGTTCCGTCCCGGGAAGGGAATCTTAAAAAGAGAGGTTTCCAAACATCAGGAAACCTTCTCACTGCCGAATCTGTGCCGAGCTTTGGAAGCACAGAGGGCAACATAACAGGGAGAAAAAATAAATAAACAATTTAAAACTCGCAGATTGCGAGCCCTACGGTAACTCCCCCAGCAGAGAAGCAGCGCAGACGCCTGCATCCGCCATTAGCGAATCGGGGCTGGGCAGGGAGGCGCGGCGTGGGCTGCATCGCTGAGAGTAAGAATCTGGCCTGAATACCCTGAGCGCTATCTGAGCGAAATAATTTGGGCTAGCAAACCAGACTGTGGGATACCTACCACGCGAAAAGCCAGCCCTAACCTAAGACCGCCAGGCCCGCGCACGGAACAAAGGACTGAACAGAGATAGCCGGCTGCAGACCTTCCCCTCCGGTGACAGGCAGCCAGAGCCGGAAGGGGGCAATCGCAGCCCCAGAGAGACATTATCTATAAAATTGTAAGCAGGCTTCTTTGCTAACTAAAACTTCTGGGGGGTCTGGACGGTCAACATCTGCCTGAGAAGGTGCGCCGGTTTTACATCCAGATAACCGAGTGGCGGGGAGGCGATAAGTCGCAGCATTGGCGCTCGCCTGGGAAGAGCAAATTGGCGCTCGGACCTGGGAAGAGTACAAAACGCAGGCCCAACTGAGTCTGCGCCTCTGAGGACTACCCGAGTGCCTGAACCTGAGCGGCTTGGACCTGGGAGGTGCATGCAGCCCAGGGCCAGCCTCGGATTGTTCCCGGCGGAACAACCTAGAGTCCGAGCAGTGTGGACAGGGAGGCTACACGCGCCGTGAGCGGGGGCAGACCCAGGGTGGCTGAGGCACTGCGAGCCCACGCCAGTGTTATTTGTTTGCACCCTCCCTCCCTCCCTCCCCACAGCGCGACTGAACAAGTAAGCTGTCCTCCACCGTGCCCTTTGAGTCAGGGCGGAAACCAGATACTGAAGAGACTAGCAAACAGAAGAAGATATAACAGAGGGAAACGCCTTGGAAGCTACAGGCAATAGATCAAAACCCTGTGGTTACTACGGACTACATAGGAAGGGGCCTATAGATCTTGAGAAATATAAATCAGACCAAGGAACTAGCCAAAAATGAACTGAACCCACAACACCCACAAAAAAAGAAACAAAAAAGTCCTAGATATATTTTTATTATTTTACGATCATTCTTTCTTTTTTTAATTAAAAAAAAAAATTTAAGTCCTCTATTGTTCCTTTAATTTTCACTTTTATAACCTATTACTTTGCAAAAAAAAAAAAAAGACCCTATTTTTTTCTTCTTCAGCAAACTTCATATGTATATATTTTATAATTTTTTGACCTTGTTGTTTTTTTGTTGTTGTTGTTGGTTTTTGTTTTTTTCTGCTTTTCTTTAACATTGTATTTTTGAAATTCCAAACTCTACTCTAGATTTTTAATTTTCGCTTTTTGGTATATGTTATCAATTTTGTACCTATAGTTTTTTTTTATATAATTTCTGTGATTTTTTTTCTTCTTCTTCTCTGTTTCTTTCTCTTCTTCTTTTATATAACATTGTATATCTGAAATTCCAAACTTTACTCTAGATTTTCAATTTATGCTTTTTGGTATTTGATATCAATTTTGTACCTGTATTTTCTTTATAATTTTTGTGACATTGTTCGTATTTGTTTGTTTGTTTTCTCTCTTTATTTTTCTTCTTCTTCTTTTTTTTTTTTTAAGATTGTATTTTTGAAATTCCAAACTCTACTCTAGATTTTTAATTTTTGCTTTCTGGTATTAGTTATCAATTTTGTACCTGTACTTTCTTTATAATTTTCGCGACCTTGTTTGTTTTTGTTTGTTCATTTTTTCCTTTTTTCTTTAACATCGTATTTTTGAAATTCCAAACTATACTCTAGATTTTCAATTTTCGCTCTCTGGTATTAGTTATCAATTTTGTACCTGTACTTTCTTTATAATTTTCGCGACCTTGTTTGTTTTTGTTTGTTCGTTCTTTCTCTCTTTCTTTTCCTTCTTCTTTTCCTTAACATCGTATTTTTGAAATTCCAAACTCTACTATAGATTTTTAATTTTCGCTCTCTGGTATTAGTTATCAATTTTGTACCTGTACTTTCTTTATAGTTTTCGCGACCTTGTTTGTTTTTGTTTGTTCGTTCTTTCTCTCTTTCTTTTCCTTCTTCTTTTCTTTAACATCGTGTTTTTGAAATTCCAAACTCTACTCTAGATTTTTAATTTTTGCTTTTATGTATTTGTTACCAATTTTGTACCTTTAAGGACCCAATCTTCAGGACCCATTTTTCACTAGGGAGTGAGATTACTGGCTTGACTGCTCTCTCTCCCTTTGGACCCTCCTTTTTCTCCACCAGGTCGCCTGTGTCTCCTCCCTAACCCCTCTCTACTCTACCCAACTCTGTGAATTTCTGAGTGTTCCAGACGGTGGAGAACACTTAGGGAACTGATTACTGGCTGGATCTGTCTCCCTCCTTTTCATTCCCCCTTTTATCCTTCTGGCCACCTTTGTTACCTTCCTCCTTCTTCTCTTCTCTGTATAACCCCGTGAACATCTCTGAGTGGTCCAGTAGTGGAGTGCACATAAGGAAGTGACTACTGGCTAGCCCACTCTCTCCACTATTGATTCACCTCATCTCATTTGGGTCACCTCTCTCTTCTCCATGTAACCCTGTGAACCTCTCTGAGTGACCCTCACTGTAGAGAAACTTATCATCTTTAATGTAGATGTTTTATCAATGGTGCTGTATAGAAGGAGAAGTTTTGAAACTACTGTAAAAATAAGACCGATAATCGGAAGCAGGAGACTTAAGTCCAAACCCTGACTCCAGGGAACTCCTGACTCCAAGGAACATTCATTGACAGGAGCTCATCAAATGCCTCCATACCGACACTGAAACCAAGCACCACACAAGGGCCAATAAGTTCCAGGGCAAGACATACCAAGCAAATTCTCCAGCAACAAAGGAACACAGTCCTGAGCTTCAAGATACAGGCTGCCCAAAGTCACCCCAAAACTATAGACATCTCATAACTCATTACTGGACATTTCATTGCACTCCAGAGAGAAGAAATACAGCTCCACCCACCAGAACACCGACACAAGCTTCCCTAACCAGGAAACCTTGACAAGCCACCTGTACAAACCCACACACAGTGAGGAAACGCCATAATAAAGAGAACTCCACAAACTGCCAGAATACAGAAAGGACACCCCAAACTCAGCAATTTAAACAAGATGAAGAGACAGAGGAATACTCAGCAGATAAAGGAACAGGATAAATGCCCACCAAACCAAACAAAAGAGGAAGAGATAGGGAATCTACCTGATAAAGAATTCCGAATAATGATAGTGAAATTGATCCAAAATCTTGAAACTAAAATGGAATCACAGATAAATAGCCTGGAGACAAGGATTGAGAAGATGCAAGAAAGGTTTAACAAGGACCTAGAAGAAATAAAAAAGAGTCAATATATAATGAATAATGCAATAAGTGAAATTAAAAACACTCTGGAGGCAACAAATAGTAGAATAACAGAGGCAGAAGACAGGATTAGTGAATTAGAAGATAGAATGGTAGAAATAAATGAATCAGAGAGGATAAAAGAAAAACGAATTAAAAGAAATGAGGACAATCTCAGAGACCTCCAGGACAATATTAAACGCTACAACATTCGAATCATAGGGGTTCCAGAAGAAGAAGACAAAAAGAAAGACCATGAGAAAATACTTGAGGAGATAATAGTGGAAAACTTCCCTAAAATGGGGAAGGAAATAATCACCCAAGTCCAAGAAACCCAGAGAGTACCAAACAGGATAAACCCAAGGAGAAACACCCCAAGACACATATTAATCAAATTAACAAAGATCAAACACAAAGAACAAATATTAAAAGCAGCAAGGGAAAAACAACAACTAACACACAAGGGGATTCCCATAAGGATAACAGCTGATCTTTCAATAGAAACTCTTCAAGCCAGGAGGGAATGGCAAGACATACTTAAAATGATGAAAGAAAATAACCTACAGCCCAGATTATTGTACCCAGCAAGGATCTCATTCAAGTATGAAGGAGAAATCAAAAGCTTTTCAGACAAGCAAAAGCTGAGAGAATTCTGCACCACCAAACCAGCTCTCCAACAAATACTAAAGGATATTCTCTAGACAGGAAACACAAAAACGGTGTATAAACTCGAACCCAAAACAATAAAGTAAATGGCAACGGGAACATACTTATCAGTAATTACCTTAAATGTAAATGGGTTGAATGCCCCAACCAAAAGACAAAGACTGGCTGAATGGATACAAAAACAAGACCCCTACATATGTTGTCTACAAGAGACCCACCTCAAAACAGGGGACACATACAGACTGAAAGTGAAGGGCTGGAAAAAGATTTTCCATGCAAATAGGGACCAAAAGAAAGCAGGAGTAGCAATACTCATATCAGATAAAATAGACTTTAAAACAAAGGCGGTGAAAAGAGACAAAGAAGGTCACTACATAATGATCAAAGGATCAATCCAAGAAGAAGATATAACAATTATAAACATATATGCACCCAACACGGGAGCACCACAGTACGTAAGACAAATGCTAACAAGTATGAAAGGAGAAATTAACAATAACACAATAATAGTGGGAGACTTTAATACCCCACTTACACCTATGGATAGATCAACTAAACAGAAAATTAACAAGGAAACACAAACTTTAAACGATACAATAGACCAATTAGACCTAATTGATATCTATAGGTCATTTCATCCCAAAACAATGAATTTCACCTTTTTCTCAAGCGCACATGGAACCTTCTCCAGGATAGATCACATCCTGGGCCATAAAGCTAGCCTTGGTAAATTCAAAAAAATAGAAATCATTCCAAGCATTTTTTCTGACCACAATGCAGTAAGATTAGATCTCAATTACAGGAGAAAAACTATTAAAAATTCCAACATATGGAGGCTGAACAACACGCTGCTGAATAACCAACAAATCACAGAAGAAATCAAAAAAGAAATCAAAATTTGCATAGAAACGAATGAAAATGAAAACACAACAACCCAAAACCTGTGGGACACGGTAAAAGCAGTCCTAAGGGGAAAGTTCATAGCAATACAGGCACACCTCAAGAAACAAGAAAAAAGTCAAATAAATAACCTAACTCTACACCTAAAGCAACTAGAAAAGGAAGAAATGAAGAACCCCAGGGTTAGTAGAAGGAAAGAAATCTTAAAAATTAGAGCAGAAATAAATGCAAAAGAAACAAAAGAGACCATAGCAAAAATCAACAAAACCAAAAGCTGGTTCTTTGAAAGGATAAATAAAATTGACAAACCATTAGCCAGACTCATCAAGAAACAAAGGGAGAAAAATCAAATCAACAAAATTAGAAATGAAAATGGAGAGATCACAACAGACAACACAGAAATACAAAGGATCATAAGAGACTACTATCAACAATTATATGCCAATAAAATGGACAACGTGGAAGAAATGGACAAATTCTTAGAAAAGTACAACTTTCCAAAACTGGACCAGGAAGAAATAGAAAATCTTAACAGACCCATCACAAGCATGGAAATTGAAACTGTAATCAAAAATCTTCCAGCAAACAAAAGCCCCGGTCCAGACGGCTTCACAGCTGAATTCTACCAAAAATTTAGAGAAGAGCTAACACCTATCCTGCTCAAACTCTTCCAGAAAATTGCAGAGGAAGGTAAACTTCCAAACTCATTCTATGAGGCCACCATCACCCTAATACCAAAACCTGACAAAGATCCCACAAAAAAAGAAAACTACAGGCCAATATCACTGATGAACATAGATGCAAAAATCCTTAACAAAATTCTAGCAATCAGAATCCAACAACACATTAAAAAGATCATACACCATGATCAAGTGGGCTTTATCCCAGGGATGCAAGGATTCTTCAATATCCGCAAATCAATCAATGTAATACACCACATTAACAAATTGAAAAATAAAAACCATATGATTATCTCAATAGATGCAGAGAAAGCCTTTGACAAAATTCAACATCCATTTATGATAAAAACTCTCCAGAAAGCAGGAATAGAAGGAACATACCTCAACATAATAAAAGCTATATATGACAAACCCACTGCAAACATTATCCTCAATGGTGAAAAATTGAAAGCATTTCCTCTAAAGTCAGGAACAAGACAAGGGTGCCCACTTTCACCATTACTATTCAACATAGTTTTGGAAGTTTTGGCCACAGCAATCAGAGCAGAAAAAGAAATAAAAGGAATCCAAATTGGAAAAGAAGAAGTAAAACTCTCACTATTTGCAGATGACATGATCCTCTACATAGAAAACCCTAAAGAGTCCACCAGAAAATTACTAGAAATAATCAATGACTACAGTAAAGTTGCAGGATATAAAATCAACACACAGAAATCCCTTGCATTCCTATATACTAATAATGAGAAAACAGAAAGAGAAATTAAGGAAACAATTCCATTCACCATTGCAACGGAAAGAATAAAATACTTAGGAATATATCTACCTAAAGAAACTAAAGACCTATATATAGAAAACTATAAAACACTGGTGAAAGAAATCAAAGAGGACACTAATAGATGGAGAAATATACCATGTTCATGGATTGGAAGAATCAATATAGTGAAAATGAGTATACTACCCAAAGCAATTTATAGATTCAACGCAATCCCTATCAAGCTACCAACAGTATTCTTCACAGAGCTAGAACAAATAATTTCACAATTTGTATGGAAATACAAAAAACCTCGAATAGCCAAAGCGATCTTGAGAAAGAAGAATGGAACTGGAGGAATCAACTTACCTGACTTCAGGCTCTACTACAAAGCCACAGTTATCAAGACAGTATGGTACTGGCACAAAGACAGAAATATTGATCAATGGAATAAAATAGAAAGCCCAGAGATAAATCCACGCACATATGGACACCTTATCTTCGACAAAGGAGGCAAGAATATACAATGGATTAAAGACAATCTCTTTAACAAGTGGTGCTGGGAAATCTGGTCAACCACTTGTAAAAGAATGAAACTGGACCACTTTCTAACACCATACACAAAAATAAACTCAAAATGGATTAAAGATCTAAACGTAAGACCAGAAACTATAAAACTCCTAGAGGAGAACATAGGCAAAACACTCTCCGACATACATCACAGCAGGATCCTCTATGACCCACCTCCCAGAATATTGGAAATAAAAGCAAAAATAAACAAATGGGACCTAATTAACCTTAAAAGCTTCTGCACATCAAAGGAAACTATTAGCAAGGTGAAAAGACAGCCTTCAGAATGGGAGAAAATAATAGCAAATGAAGCAACCGACAAACAACTAATCTCAAAAATATACAAGCAACTCCTACAGCTCAACTCCAGAAAAATAAACGACCCAATCAAAAAATGGGCCAAAGAACTAAATAGACATTTCTCCAAAAAAGACATACAGATGGCTAACAAACACATGAAAAGATGATCAACATCACTCATTATCAGAGAAATGCAAATCAAAACCACTATGAGGTACCATTTCACACCAGTCAGAATGGCTGCGATCCAAAAGTCTACAAATAATAAATGCTGGAGAGGGTGTGGAGAAAAGGGAACCCTCTTACACTGTTGGTGGGAATGCAAACTAGTACAGCCACTATGGAGAACAGTGTGGAGATTCCTTAAAAAACTGGAAATAGAACTGCCTTATGATCCAGCAACCCCACTGCTGGGCATACACACTGAGGAAACCAGAAGGGAAAGAGACACGTGTACCCCAATGTTCATCGCAGCACTGTTTATAATAGCCAAGACGTGGAAGCAACCTAGATGTCCATCAGCAGATGAATGGATAAGAAAGCTGTGGTACATATACACAATGGAGTATTACTCAGCCATTAAAAAGAATACATTTGAATCAGTTCTAATGAGGTGGATGAAACTGGAGCCTATTATACAGAGTGAAGTAAGCCAGAAGGAAAAACATAAATACAGTATACTAACGCATATATATGGAATTTAGAAAGATGGTAACAATAACCGGGTGTACGAGACAGCAAAAGAGACACTGATGTATAGAACAGTCTTATGGACTCTGTGGGAGAGGGAGAGGGTGGGAAGATGTGGGAGAATGGCAATGAAACATGTAAAATATCATGTAGGAAACGAGTTGCCAGTCCAGGTTCGATGCATGATGCTGGATGCTTGGGGCTGGTGCACTGGGACGGCCCAGAGGGATGGTATGGGGAGGGAGGAGGGAGGAGGGTTCGGGATGGGGAACACATGTATACCTGTGGCGGATTCATTTTGATATTTGGCAAAACTAATACAATTATGTAAAGTTTAAAAATAAAATAAAATTGGAAGAATAAAAAAAAATAAATAAATGAAAATTTACTGTAAAAAAAAAAATAAAATAAATGTCAAATATTTCAAGAAAATTGGAATAAAGAAAAATATACTGTACTACTAAAAAAAAAAAAAAAAAAAAAAAAAAAGAAACCTTGTAAGAGAAACCAAGTAAGATGGTAGGTGTTGCAAGAGGTCATCAGAGGGCAGACACACTGAAACCATACTCACAGGAAACTAATCAATCTAATCACACTAGAACCACAGCCTTGTCTAACTCAATGGAACTAAGCCATGCCCGTGGGGCAACCCAAGACAGGCGGGTCATGGTGGAGAGATCTGACAGAATGTGGTCCACTGGAGAAGGGAATGTCAAACCACTTCAATATTCTTGCCTTGAGAACCCCATTAACAGTATGAAAAGGCAAAATGATAGGATACTGAAAGAGAAACTCCCCAGGTCCATAGGTGCCCAATATGCTACTGGAGATCAGTGGAGAAATAACTCCAGAAAGAATGAAGGGATGGAGCCAAAGCAAAAAGAATACCCAGCTGTAGATGTGACTGGTGATAGAAGCAAGGTCCGATGCTGTAAAGAGCAATATTGCATAGGAACCTGGAATGTCAGGTCCATGAATCAAGGCAAATTGAAAGTGGTCAAACAAGAGATGGCAAGAGTGAATGTCGACATTCTAGGAATCAGCAAACTAAAATGGACTGGAATGGGTGAATTTAACTCAGATGACCATTATATATACTACTGCGGGCAGGCATCCCTCAGAAGAAATGGAGTAGCCATCATGGTCAACAAAAGAGTCCAAAATGCAGTACATGGATGCAATCTCAAAAACGACAGAATGATCTCCGTTCCTTTCCAAGGCAAACTATTCAATATCACAGTAATCCAAGTCTAAGCCCCAACCAGTAATGCTGAAGAAGCTGAAGTTGAACAGTTCTATGAAGACCTACAAGACCTTTTAGAACTAACACCTCAAAAAGATGTCTTTTTCATTATAGGGGACTGGAATGCAAAAGTAGGAAGTCAAGAAACACCTGGAGTAACAGGCAAATTTGGCCTTGGAATACGGAATGAAGCACGGCAAAGACTAACAGAGTTTTGCCAAGAAAATGCACTGGTCATAACAAACACCCTCTTCCAACAACACAAGAGAAGACTCTACACATGGACATCACCAGATAGTCAACACTGAAATCAGATCGATTATATTCTTAGCAGCCAAAAATGGAGAAGCTCTATACAGTCAGCAAAAACAAGACCAGGAGCTGACTGTGGCTCAGATCATGAACTCCTTATTGCCAAATTCAGACTTAAATTGAAGAAAGTAGGGAAAACCACTAGACCATTCAGGTATGACCTAAATCAAATCCCTTATGATTATACAATGGAAGTGAGAAATAGATTTAAGGACCTAGGTCTGATAGATAGCGTGCCTGATGAACTATGGAATGAGGTTTGTGACATTGTACAGGAGACAGGGATCAAGACCATCCCCATGGAAAAGAAATGCAAAAAGAAAAAATGGCTGTCTGGGGAGGCCTTACAAATAGCTGTGAAAAGAAGACAAGTGAAAAGCAAAGGAGAAAAGGAAAGATATGAGCATCTGAATGCAGAGTTCCAAAGAATAGCAAGAAGAGATGAGAAAGCCTTCTTCAGCGATCAATGCAAAGAAATAGAGGAAAATAACAGAATGGGAAAGACTAGGGATCTCTTCAAGAAAATCAGAGATACCAAAGGAATATTTCATGCAAAGATGAGCTCGATAAAGGACAGAAATGGTATGGACCTAACAGAAGCAGAAGATATTAAGAGATAGCAAGAATACACAGAAGAACTGTACAAAAAAGATCTTCACGACCCAGATAATCACAATGGTGATTATATTACCTAGAACCAGACATCCTGGAATGTGAAGTCAAGTGGGCCTTAGAAAGCATCACTACAAACAAAGCTAGTGGAGGTGATGGAATTCCAGTTGAGCTATTTCAAATCCTGAAAGATGATGCTGTGAAAGTGCTGCACTCAACATGCCAGCAAATTTGGACAACTCAGCAGTGGCCACAGGACTGGAAAAGGTCAGTTTTCATTCCAATCCCAAAGAAAGGCAATGCCAAAGAATGCTCAAACTGCCATACAATTGCACTCATCTCACATGCTAGTAAAGTAATGCTCAAAATTCTCCAAGCTAGGCTTCAGCAATATGTGAACCGTGAACTTCCTGATGTTCAAGCTGGCTTTAGAAAAGGCAGAGGAACCAGAGATCAAATTGCCAACATCCGCTGGATCATGGAAAAAGCAAGAGAGTTCCAGAAAACCATCTATTTCTGCTTTATTGACTATGCCAAAGCCTTTGACTGTGTGGATCACAATAAACTGTGGAAAGTTCTGAAAGAGATGGGAATACCAGACCACCTGATCTGCCTCTTGAGAAATCTGTATGCAGGAAGCAACAGTTAGAACTGGACATGGAACAACAGACTGGTTCCAAATAGGAAAAGGAGTACGTCAAGGTTGTATTTGTCACCCTGCTTATTTAACTTATATGCAGAGTACATCATGAGAAATGCTGGACTGGAAGAAACACAAACTGGAATCAAGATTGCTGGGAGCAATATCAATAACCTCAGATATGCAGATGACACCACCCTTATGGCAGAAAGTGAAGAGGAACTAAAGAGCCTCTTGATGAAAGTGAAAGAGGAGAGTGAAAAAGTTGGCTTAAAGCTCAACATTCAGAAAACGAAGATCATGGCATCCGGTCCCATCACATCATGGGAAATAGATGGGGAAAGAGTGGAAACAGTGTCAGACTTTATTTTTTTTGGGGGGGGGCTCCAAAGTCACTGCAGATGGTGACTGCAGCCATGAAATTAAAAGACGCTTACTCCTTGGAGGGAAAGTTATGACCAACCTAGATAGCATATTCAAAAGCAGAGACATTACTTTGCCAACAAAGGTTCGTCTAGTCAAGGCTATGGTTTTTCCTGTGGTCAAGTATGGATGTGAGAGTTGGACTGTGAAGAAGGGTGAGCACCGAAGAATTGATGCTTTTGAACTGTGGTGTCGGAGAAGACTCTTAAGAGTCCCTTGGACTGCAAGGAGATCGAACCAGTCCATTGTGAAGGAGATCAGCCCTGGGATTTCTTTGGAGGGAATGATGCTAAAGCTGAAACTCCAGTACTTTGGCCACCTCATGCGAAGAGTTGACTCAATGGAAAAGACTCTGATGCTGGGAGGGATTGGGGGCAGGAGGAGAAGGTGACAACAGAGGATGAGATGCCTGGATGTAATCACTGACTCGATGGACGTGAATCTGAGTGAACTCCGGGAGTTGGTGATGAAAAGGGAAGGCTGGCATGCTGCAATTCATGGAGTCCCAAAAAGTTGGACACGACTCAGCGACTGAACTGAATTGAACTGAATTTGTTTCATAGAACACAAAATGCTATTGGGAGATAATAAACTGCATCTATTGTTTGATTTTATTGTTTATATTTTATGATTTGAACTATTAATATTTTTTCTCCTTGTTATGAAATGAATGCTTGGTTTTCAGCAGGAAAGCCAGCAGACAGAGGGACAACATGGCACCATTCAAGAAGCACCAGCCTTGGAGACAGAGGACAAGGGATAAGGTACTCCCTGATTTTATTCCTAATAACCTTGTTTATGCTGAGAGCACCTGACTTTTACTTCGTAAGAGTCCTGAGTCATATAAGATAATTATTTCTTTCATAACCTTTTCTTGTTCAGTCACTAGGTCATGTCCAACTCTTTGTGAACTCATGGACTGTATCATGCCAGGCTTCCCTATTCTTCACTATCTCTCAGAGTTTGCTCAAACTTATGTTCATTGAGTCAGTGATGCCATTCAACCATCTCATCCTCTGTTGCCCCCTTTTCCTTCTGCTCTCAATCCTTCCCAGCACCAGGGTCTTTTCCGACGAGTTGACTCTTCACATCAGGTGGCCAAAGTATTGGAGCTTTAGCTTCAGCATCAGTCCTTCCAATGAATATTCAGGACAAATTTCCTTTAGGATTGACTTGTTTGATCTCCTTGCAGTCCAAGGGACTCTCAAGTCTTCTCCAGCACCATAGTTCATATTCCTGAATATGTAGTTTTTGTTCTCTCCTCCCCCAAATAGAAAAATATATTCCACCTTAATATACTCCAAGTTAATAAGAGTGAAAGATTGTTGCCTATGACTAATCAACATGAAATTCAACTTATAGCAATTAATTCATTTTATAGTTTCTATGAAAATCAGTGTGGTACTGTTGAGGAATAAATTAGATTCAATATCAGCCAAGTCTCAGTTGATATTCTAGTTCTAATACTTATTAGTTGTGTGAACTTGATCAAGTTCCTTAAATTTGGGGGTCTCATCTGTAATGTCAATAATATATAACTTCCTATGTTGTTATAATAGTTAAAAAAGTAATATATATATAATGCACATCTCACATCATTAGTGCTCCATATATTACGATTTTTGTATTGGGAAAACTCTGAAGTTTCATCTTCACTGAGAGTTGTATTGCGTTTCTTCTGGTAGCCCTCAGATTCCTGCTACTTATTTTGTCCCCTTTGGACATTTGCAAAGGATTAAGGTTATCCAGCTCTCTGGTAAGAAAATCCTTATATTGCCATACCTTGCACCATGTAACCCTGCTATTATGGCCAACATTTATTGGTCTATAAACAGTTGGATGATTAAACAGCTAGTCAGTCAGTCAGTTGAGTTGCTCAGTTGTGTCTGACTCTTTGTGACCCCACGAACCGCAGCATGCCAGGCCTCCCTGTCCATCATTAATTCCCGGAGTCCACCCAAACCAATGTCCATTTGAGTCGGTGATGCCATCCAACCATCTCATCCTCTGTCGTCCCTTCCTCCTCCTGCCCTCAATCTTTCCCAGCATCAGGGTCTTTTCCAATGAGTCAGCTCTTCGCATCAGGTGGTCAAAGTATTGGGGTTTCAGCTTCAACATCAGTCCTTCCAGTGAACACCCAGGACTGATCTCCTTTAGGATGGACTGGTTGGATCTCCTTGCAGTCCAAGGGACTCTCAAGAGTCTTCTCCAACACCACACTTCAAAAGCATCAATTCTTTAGTGCTCAGCTTTCTTCACAGTCCAACTCTCACATCTTTTGATTTCTTCAGTAACCTGTTGGTTATTTAGAAATGTATTGTTTAATCTCCATGTGTTTGTGTTTTTTACAGTTGGGTTTTTTTTTTTTTTTCTTGTAATTCATAATCTTGTCTTATAGCATTGTGGTTGAAGAAGATGTTTGATACAATTTCAATTTTCTTAAATTTACTGAGGTTTTATTTGTGACCCAAGATGTGGTCTATCCCAGTGAATGCTCCTTGTGTACGTGAGAAGAAGGTATATTCTGCATTTGGATGGAATGTCCTGAAGATATCAATGAGATCCATCTCATCTAATGTATCATTTAAGACTTGTGTTTCCTTACTAATTTTCTGTTTTGATGATCTGTCCATTGGTGTGAGTGGGGTGTTAAAGTCTCCTACTATTATTGTGTCACTGTCAATTTCTCCTTTGATGTGTGTTAGTGCTTGTCTTAGGTATTGAGGTGCTCCTATGTTGGGTCCATAGATATTTACAATTGTTATGTCTTCCTCTTGGATTGATCCCTTGATCATTATGGAGTGTCCTTCCTTGTCTCTTGTAATCTTTATTTTAAGGTCTAATTTGTCTGGTATGAGGATTGCTACTCCAACTTTCTTTTGCTTCCCATTTGCATGGAATATATTTTTCCATCCTCTCACTTTCAGTCTATATGTGTCTTTAGGTCTGAGGTGGGTTTCTTGTAGACAGCATATATATGGGTCTTGTTTTTGTATTCATTTAGCCAGTCTGTGTCTTTTGGTTGGAGCATTTATTCCATTTGCATTTAAAACAATTACTGATATATATGTTCCTATTGCCATTTTCTTAATTGTTTGGGATTGATTTTGTAGATCTCTTTTCTTCTGTTTTATTTCTTGACTATGTAAGTCCCTTTAACATTTGTTGTAAAGCTGGTTTGGTGGTATTGAATTCTCTTAACTTTTGCTTGTGTCTAAAAAGCTTTTTATTTCTCCATCAATTTTGAATGAAACCCTTGCCGGGTACAGTAATCTGCCATTCCCTTCTGGCATGCAGAGTTTCTGCTGAAAGATGAGCTGTTAAGCATATGAGGTTTCCCTGTTATATTACTTGTTGCTTCTCCCTTGCTGCTTTTAATACTTTGTGTTTAGTCTTTGTTAATTTGATTACTATGTGTCTTGGCATGTTTCTTCTTGGGTTTATCCTGTATGGGACTCTTTGTGCCCCTTGGACTTGATTGAATATTTCCTTTTCCATGTTGGGGAAATTTTCAACTATAATCTCTTAAAAATGTTTTCATAGTCTTTCTTTTTCTCTTCTTCTTATCAGATCCTATAATTCAAATGCTGGTGCATTTGATATTGTCCAAGAGGTCTCTGAGCCTATCCTCAGTTCGTTTTATTCTTTTACTTTATTCTGCTCTTCAGAAATTATTTCCACTATTTTATTTTCCAGCTCACTGATTTGTTCTTCTGCTTCAGATATTCTGCTATTGATTCCTTCTCAAGTATTTTTAATTTCAGTAATTGTCTTGTTTGTATGTTTGTTCTTTTAGGTCTTTGTTAATTGATTCTTGCATTTTCTCCATTCTGTTTTCAAGATTTTTGATCATCTTTATTATCATTATTCTGAATTCTTTTTCATGTAGTTTGCCTATTTTCTCTTCATTTATTTGGACTTCTGTTTGTTCCTTCACTTGTGTAGTATTTCTCTGCCTTTTCATTATCTATATATTTTTTTAACTTATTGTGTTTGACGTTTCCTTTTTCCAGGCTTCAAATAAAGTTGAATTCTTTCCTTGAAGAAGGTTGAATTCTTTCTTCCTTTTGGTTTCTGCCCTCCTAAGGTTCGTCCAGTGGTTTTTGTAAGCTTCATATAGGGTGAGATTTGTGCTGAGCTTTTGTTTGTTTATTTTTCCTCTGGTGGGCAGGGCTGAGTAAGGTAGTAATCCTGTCTGCTGATGATTGGGTTTGTATTTTTGTTTTGTTGTTTAAAATGGGTGCCACCGGTGGTTGGGTCATGCTGGGTCTTATTTTCAAGTGTTTTTCTTTGTGTGAGTTCTCACTATTTGATAATCACTAGGGCCCTAGGGTAGGAGAAGGCAATACTCTTGCCTGGAAAATCCCATATATGGAGGAGCCTGGTAGGCTGCAGTCCATGGGGTCTGGAAGAGTCGGACACGACTGAGCGACTTCACTCTCACTTTTCACTTTCCTGCATTGGAGAAGGAAATGGCAACCCACTCCAGTGTTCTTGCCTGGAGAATCCCAGGGATGGAGCCTGGTGGGCTGCCATCTATGGGGTCGCACAGAGTCGGACACAACTGAAGTGACTTAGCAGCAGCAGCAGCAGCAGCAGGGCCCTAGGGTTAGTTTTCTGATAATAGATTGCCACAGGGCATTAGGGCATTGGACTGAGTGCTCCCAATCCAAAGCCTCAGAGCTTGATCTCTGGTCAGGAATGGAGGGTCCACAAGTGGTTTGTTATGGCACTAAGTGAGATTAAAACAAGTATCCAGAAACGAGAAAACAAAGATAAACCCCAGACAAATGGCAGTTACAAAGTCAGGCAAATAATAATTAAAATAATGTAATATGCACATATACATATACACCCATGAGCAAAGTCAAAACAGTCCAACAAAATAAAGTACAGTAGATTGACCTGGCAAACAAAGGAAATAAAAAATTATATTTATCAGTTAAGAATAAGAGAAACTAAAACACAAACTGGAAAACAAAACTAACAAATATGTTGAGAGGAAAGGAAAGAAAGAAAGAATAGATATGGAAAGTTAAATAGAGGTAAATGAAGAAGATTTATATACATTAAGGATTAACTGCAAGGGGAAAATAACAGTAGGAAACAGAGGAATAAATGTAGAGAAAATAAAATAGGTTTAAAAAATTTAAATTATAAAAAGGAAAAAAGAAAAAAAAATGGAAGAAGGAAGAAAAAAGAAAAGAAAAAGGAAAACTCCATAGAACTGCAAAAGCCCACAGAGGCAAAGGTTTATAACAACTAAAAAGTGTGACTGAATATGCACATATACACATACATCTAGAAGCAAGAACAGTCCAACAAAAATAAAGTAAAATAGATTGACCCAGTGAACAAAGGAAACCACAAATTTTATCTACCAGAACAAAACTAACTAAAGCACAAACTGGAAAACAAAACAAAAGTAAGGTGCCAATTGGGGAATAAAGCAATTAAAATAAAACTAAACAAATATGTTGAGAGGAAAGGAGAGAAAGAAAAGAAAGAAAGAATAGATATGCAAAGTTAAACAGAGGAATATAAAGAAGACTTATATATGTTAAATATTTATTGCAAGGGGAAAAAAGAACAATAGGAAAAGCAAACAAAGGAATAAATGTATAAAAAATAATAATATGTTAAAAAATTAAAATTAAAAAAAAAGAGAAAAGAAAAATATATAAGAAAACTCCACAGAACTGTAAAAGCTCAACATAGAGGCAGATGTTTATAACAACAATAAATAATGTGACTGAGGGAAAAAAAAGCTCAAAAGCTTAATTGGATTAATGGAGAAAGCCATGGCACCCTACTCTAGTACTCTTGCCTGGAAAATCCCATGGACGGAGGAGCCCTGTAGGCTGCAGTCCATGGGGTCGCTAGGAGTCGGACAGGACTGAACGACTTCCCTTTCACTTTTCACCTTCATGCATTGGAGAAGGAAATGGCAACCCACTCCAGTATTCTTGCCTGGAGAATCCCAGGGACAGGGGAGCCTGGTGGGCTGCCGTCTATGGGGTCGCACAGAGTCGGACACGACTGAAGCGACTTAGCAGCAGCAGCAGCAGCAGTGCCAATAAAATCAACAACTACAACAGAAGGGAAAAAATAAAACTCCAAAATTTTCTACAGAACAAGTCAAAAAATAAGAATAATGTTTTTCTTAAGTCACTGCTGTCAGAGTCCTTTCCCTCACTGGGAGTCACAGTCCACCTTACTTCCCTAGGATACCCTCCGACACTATGCTAATCTCTGGACCTGCAGTGGGAGCAGCTCAGATTCTATTCTGGTTCTACTCCTGTGTGTTCTTGCCTTCAATGTCCACAGATACCAGAACTAGTGTGTTTTCTTTTGTGGGAGCTCGCAATGATCTTTTACATATTCCACAGACACAGTCTGCCTAGTTGATCATGTGGATTTAATCTGCAGCTTGTACAGCAGATGGGAAGGTTTTAGGTCTTCTTCCTTAGTCATACTGCCCCTGGGTTTCAATTGTGGTTTTACTTCCACCTCTGCATGAGGGTCATCCACTGGGGTTTGCTCCTGAGGCTGCCCTGAAGGACTTGGGTTTGCCCCTGTGAGGGCCATGGATGGAGTGGTGCAGCTGCTTGGGTCGCAGGTATTCTGGCAACAGCAGGTACTCAGGGGAGTTGGCGGCTGGGGCACAAAGAAATATAGTGCTCTAGAACCCCACTCTAGTACTCTTGCCTGGAAAATCCCATGGATGGAGGAGCCTGGTGGGCTGCAGTCCATGGGGTCGCTGAGGGTCAGACACGACTGAGCGACTTCACTTTCACCTTTCACTTTCATGCATTGGAGAAGGAAATGGCAACCCACTCCGGTGTTCTTGCCTGGAGAATCCCAGGGACAGTGGAGCTTGGTAGGCTGCTGTCTATGCGGTCACACAGAGTCGGATGTGACTGAAGTGACTTAGCAGCAGCAGCAGCAGAAGGGTATGGCAACCAGCATTGGCCAATACACTCCAATATTCTTGCCTGGAGAACCTCCCTCCCTGACAGAGAAGCCTGGTAGGCCACAGTTTACAGGGTCACAAAGAGATGTACATGACCAAAGTGACCCTGAGTGCATAGACGCAAGACTTTTCTGCCTATGGCAGCTCTGCCCCAGTGAGAGTTGAATGTGAAGGTGGTGCAGCTGCTTGGCTTATGGGGACCCTAGCGGCGCCAAGTGTGCAGGGACACTCTCCGATGCAGGAGTTATGGCCCTGTCAGTCTTTTTTGAGCCTCTTGTAGCTGGTGATCAGAAGGCCATTTTGACCAGTCTTTCTCTGTAGCTTTGCCCATTCAGGCAATTAGAGGGTTCCCTTGTCTGGGGTCCTTGTGTTGTCCGGCACATCAGGCACATAAAGGGGTCCCCCTGGCTGCTGTCCTACTCTGTAGATTGGCATGTCAGGCACTTAAAAGAGCACCTTGGATGGGGTCCTACTCTGTAGATCAGTGCATTGGGCGTTTGATGGGCCAGCCTCTCTATTGTTCAGCTGCTGATGTGGGAGAGAGAGGCTATGGTGATGGTTCCACCCCCTACACATGACTTAGCAGGATTGCCTTGCTTCCATGTCTGCTCGGCTTTCCTCCACAGTAATTTCCCCCTACAATCTCCTCTCTCACATCCCCTCCATCCGTCTCTCTGCAATCAACAGCAGCCCTCACCCAGGGATTGCTCCACAATCCCTAAACTCCAGCTCCCAGCCACTGTGCCTTCCAGGAGACCAGCGTTCCTGTCCGGGGTATGTATGGCTGCAACAAGGACTGTCTGATTCTCATTCTATTTAGGCTGCCACAGATCAGCTGTTTCACTCACAGCTTTAAATGTTTCTCCTCTGACTCAGACAATTGTCCCAAAATGGGGATCAGACCCCTGTTTCAGTACTCCTCCCCACCAAGGGCAGGTCCAGTTTTCCTCCTAGTTCCTTCATTCTACCAAGCTTTGCCTGGTTCTACATATTCTTTTCCACTCGTCATGTACTTTAGTCCCCTTTCAGCTGGTGTTCTGCATGAACATCTGTGTCTGAAGGTGTAATTCCTGACGTATCCTTGCAGAGAGATGTACTCCATGTCCACCTATTCCTCCGAAATCTTGTTCTTTCCTTGGGGAATTTTTAATGTGATGCTCACAAACATGTTTTTTCTTATTATGCATATTCCAGTACTTGTTGCTTTTAAGTCACTCAGTTGTGTCCAACTCTGCAACCCCATGGACTGTAGCATGCCAGGCTTCCATGTTCTTCACCATTTCCTGGAGCTTGATCCAACTCATGCCCATTTAGTCAGTGATGCCATCCAACCACGTTGTCCTCTGTCATCCCCTTCTGTTCTTGTCTTCAGTCTTTCTCAGAATCAGGACCTTTTCTAATAAGTTGGTTCTTCACATCAGGTGGCCAAAGTATTGGGGCTTTAGCATCAGTCCTTCCAATGAATATTCAGGATTGATTTCCTTTAGGATTGACTGGTTTGATCTTGCAATCCAAGGGACTCTCAAGAGTCTTCTCCAACACTGCAGTTCAAAAGCATCAGTTCTTCAGCGCTCAGCTTTCTTTATGATCCAACTCTCACATCCATATGTTACTCCTTCGAAAAACCATAGCTTTGACTATACAGACCTTTGTTGGCATAGTGTCTCTGGTTTCTAATATGGTGTCTAAGTTTGGCATAGCTTTTCTTCCAAGTAGCAAGAGTCTTTTAATTTCATGGCTGCAGGCACAACCTCCAGTGATTTTGGAGCACAAGAAAATAAAGTCTAACACTGTTTCCATTGTTTCCTTATCTATTTGTCATGAAATCATGGGGCCAGATGTTATGATCTTAGTTTTCTTAATGTTGAGTTTTAAGCCAGCTTTTTCACTCTCTTGTTTCACCTTCAAGAGGTTCTTTAGTTCCTCTTTGCTTTCTGCCATAAGAGTGGTGTCATCTGCATATATGAGGTTATTGATATTTCTCCCAGTAATCTTGATTCCGGCTTGTGATTTATCCAGACCAGCATTTTGCATAGTGTACTCTGCATATAAGTTAAATAAGCAGGGTGACCATATATAGCCTTGAATTACTCCTTTCCCAATTTGGAAACAGTCCATTTTTCTATGTCTGGTTCTGATTATTTCTTCTTGACCTGCATACAGGTTTCTCAGAAGGCAGGTAAGGTGGTCTATTATTCCTGTCTCTTGAAAAATTTTCCACAGTTTGGTGTGATCCATACAGTCAAAGGCTGTAGTGTAGTCAATGAAGCAGAAGTAGATATTTTTCTGGAATTCTCTTGCTTTTTCTATGATCCAACGGATGTTAGCAATTTGATCTCTGGTTCCTCTGCCTTTTCTAAATCCAGCTTGAACATCTGCAAGTTCTTGGTTCTTGTACTGTTGAAGCCTAGCTTGGAAAATTGTGAGCATTACTTTGCTAGTATCTGAAATGAGTGCAATTGTGTGGTAGTTTGAACATTCTCTGGTATTGCATTTCTTTGGGATTGGAATGAAAACTGAACTTTTGTAGTCCTGTGGCCACTGCTGAATTTTCTGGTTTTCTGGCATATTGAGTGCAGTACTTTTACAGGATCATTTTTTAGGGTTTGTAATAGCTCAGCTGGCATTCCATTACCTCCACTAGCTTTACTTGTAGTGATGCTTTCTAAGGCCTATTTGACTTTGCACTCTAGGATGTCTGACTCTAGGAGAGTGATCACATCATCGTGGTTATCTGTGTCATTGAGATCTTTTTTGTATAGTTTCAGTGTACCCTCACAATAAATCCCCAGTATTTGCATTGTGCCAAAATGTGTCTCTGTTCATTCAAAGCAGTTGGAAAGACAATACATAATGTAGTATTTTTGTAGTATTACTTTCATTACCCTAATAACATGGTTTTCATGTGATCTATTTAATATTGAACATTTTTTTCCTACTGAAGCATGCTGTTAAAGACTGTTGTCCACTTTATTTCCAAGAAATAGAACTACATCATTGAGAATTACCCAAGAAGCACAAGAACAAGATATGAAGGATAAAACTGTCCACTGGTTGAGGTCCCTGGTAAAATTACTATGTAAGTGTCTAATGCTTATCTCATTTATATCAGAGTAAATAGTACTTGGGAAGAAAGTGATGGATTAGTTTAATTGTGAAGTGTAATGTTTGCAAAATTAAATACAATGCCACTAAATAGAAATTTTAAACATAATCACTTTCAAGGGAGATAAAATTTTCAAATAACCACTTTGCAAAATTACTTACTTCATATTTATAAATTATGTTAAAGATGAAAAGCATTATTTAAATGTTATAGTATCATCTAATATGCCTCAAAGAACTTAATTTATGTGCAAAATGACAATTACCAGCTTCTGATTAGATAGTAAGAGAGAATAATGGTCTAATACTTTGATGATAGACACCATCCTTGATTACTAGAATCCAGATCTAAGTTTGTTGGTCTTAGGCAATCTCTACTTTTTATGATTAGACTAAGTGAAACTTCCTTTTCATGGGATTTAGAAAAAAATAAGATCAGAGCGTTTGAATTTACTCTGACATTCTAAATATCATTGTTAACTGATTTTGACATTGCTACTCAATTGTCTTTTCTAAAGCTTGAAGAAGCTACTTTAATCCTGTCATCTTTAACTCTTAAATCATAAGGTGATGTAGACATGTATAAATGAACAGTTATTATTTCATTCTCCTAGTAAAATTACAATAATCATCCATTTGCTTTTACATATGTATGTATATGCTTGCTGCTGTTGCTGCTGCTGCTGCTAAGTTGCATCAGTCGTGTCCGACTCTGTGCAACCCCATAGACGGCAGCCCACCAGGCTCCCCGTCCCTGGGATTCTCCAGGCAAGAACACTGGAGTGCGTTGCCATTTTCTTCTCCAATGCATGAAAGTGAAAAGTGAAAGGGAAGTCGCTCAGTCATGTCTGACTCCTAGCGACCCCATGGACTGCAGCCTACTGGGCTCCTCTGTCCATGGGATTTTCCAGGCAAGAGTACTGGAGTGGGGTGCCATTGCCTTCTCCCATGTATATGCTTACATATATCTAAAATGAAAAATGATTAAAATAGGATATAAAAAGTTGTGTATATTATAATATTCTCTTTAATGGTAGACCTATAAAAATTCTACAGTGAATTTCATGTTTTAACTATGGTATTAATGCATTATATCATAAGTCTACCAGTTAACAAGTATCTGTATTAGAGCCATATTTAAGAATCGACATAGATGAAACAGATCTGTATTTAAACTGAAGATTTAACATTTTCTTATCTTCAATTCATGGTCATTTGTTCTCAGCTTCAGGAGTAAGCCAGAGTCTGCTATTATTGAATTCATTCATTAATAAACTATTATTCAAATTTTTCTATGTGTCTTGGATACTCTGCTAAATTTAGAGAATGCAAAGCTTTCTCTTTTCATCTTTTGCTCAAAAATAGACAAAATCTAGGTAAAAGGATACATATGTAGGTCAAATACACCAATACATCAGGTTATGAAGACAGTATATGCACTGTATATTGAGGGAGAATAGATGAAGTGCCTAACCAAGTCTGGGAAAGATCACAGAAGTCTTCCCAGAGTGTGTTCCCTGAATATAGTATTAAAGGATAAGTAGCTATTAGCCAGGGGACATGAGAAAGGAATGTAGTGACCACATTCCAATGAGTTGGAGTAAGTTTTAGCAAAGGGAAGATGTTGTGTTAATTTTGGGTATGCTGTAATGGTGTGTGTTTAAAAAGGAGCTACCAGAAGTTGAGGTCAGGAAAAGGCATAGGCCAGGTCAAGATGGATCTTGCAGGATAAGCTAAGACACATGGCATATAATCAAATAAGTCATAGAGTGAGGAGGTTTTTTGTTTGTTTCTGTTGTTTTTTTTCCCTCCATGAGGAACAACGTGTCCCATATTTTTCTCTGTAAGAGCTTTCAGTATCCTGCAGTGACAAATATACGTTTGGTCCCATGGGCTATGAAAAGAGGAGGATCTATACATTGGTGCTCACCAGAAAGTATACATCCTAATTAGGGCTCTGGACTGAAAGTTACTTTGTCACATTTTCTAAAAGAAAGATACATCCTTTTGGGCTATGTAGTTTTGTTCTGTGGTGTCTCTAAGATGTCAATCTAATTATCTAAGGACTTCCCTGGTAGCTTAGAGGGTAAAGCATCTGCCTGCAAAGCAGGAGACCCAGGTTCGATCCCTGGGTTGGGAAGATTCCCTGGAGAAGGAAATGGCAACCCACTCCAGTATTCTTGCCTGGAAAATCCCATGGACAGAGGAGCCTGGTAGGCTACAGTTCGTAGGGCCACAAAGAGTTGGACACGACACCATTATATGTTACTTGCATATTTATGGGCATGCACTAACAGATTCAACAACCTAATTGATGGCCCTTTTGGACAGGATAGAAACTGTAAATTATCTATATAAATGAGTGATGTGTCTATCTTGAGTAATTAGGCATTATATATTACAGGAGAAGGTCTTCTTTGAAACCCGGAAGCAAATTTTCTTTATCGTATTTATTGACACACCCCAAGGAGTCAAAATGCTGTAGTTAACTTTTAGAATAAGTTTAACTGCACAATACCTTAGGGTAAGAGGAAAACTCCAATAGTAATTAGCATCCTAATTATCTAGGAGGACTATACATTAAGTTTAGGACATGGAATTACCAGAAGAACCTGAAAGGAAATGGAAGCTTATTCCAAGTGATATCTTATACTCTTGAGTTTTTCACTGTTAATTGGGAGAGCCGTTGCCTTATGCATCATGAAGCTCTGGTTAATCTTCAGGTAATATGAAAATAACATGCATATTTGTCCCACTTATGGGAAGAAAATATATCATAAATGGCTAAATTTGTGTGAAAATAAAGCAAGAAGCTTCATTTCATGATCTCTTAATTTCTATTAAATTAAAATAATCTTCAAGGAGTAAATTCACTTCCAATAGCTACAAAATTGAGAGTATGTGTCACAGTTAATTTTGATGGCACGGTAGTAATTCACTGAGATGTAAAACTGTGGATGTGTGGGAGGATATACTATTTTTTCTAGTGTTCTGGAAGAATCCCATTATCATTGAAATCCAAAAAAAGCATGTCTTCTACTTTTAAGAGTACTTTCAAGCCCTACGCATAGACTGCTAGCTTTTGTCAAGACAACCACACATCTGTTTTCCTGGGATAACACGAGGGCAGCAGATGCTGTCAATGCTCTGCCCATACACCCTCAGATCTCTTTGCCATCTTTGTGCATGGAAGCTCCTAGTGTGGCTCTATGCCAACAGCTAGCCCTTGTGTCTCTTTTTGGGAAGGCTACCCTCAGACTCCTATAATCCCTTTCATCTGAGTACACAGAGAGATGGAATTGTCTGGGAATTTCTATTCATCCAAGCAGTGTTCAACCAGTGGTGGATGGATACAGGGGTTTAAATGCACTAGCTTTCCTGTGTCCTGGCACTCTTAGGTGGGATCTACACTCTTTCACTCTCCAAATACCTCTTGGGTAGATTTGCCAAATTTAGCAAATAAAAAACAGGACAGCCAGCAAGAAAAAAAAAATTTTTTTTGATATAAGTATGGCCTATGCAATATTTGGAACATACTTAAACTACAAAATAATTAATTATTATTTAATTTAAAATCCATTGTAACTGGATGTCCTATACTTTATCTGGCAACGTGCACTCTCATGGGACATCATTGATGCAGCCTTCTTCCTTGGCCACTTTTCCATCAGAACTCTATTTCCCTAATCCTTTATCAGGTTTTTGTGGGATTACATCATAAGAAATCACTTTAATATAAATTAGGAACTGTTTCTGAGGGAGCCTAATCTAAAACAGCCAGCTATATCAGTTGCCTTGTCATGATTATGAATACCTCCTAACCCCAAAAATACGCTGGTTTGGATGACAAATTATGTGGTCACTCAAGCTAAAACAAAACTGATTCAGAACATTATGCTGTAGTCTCAAGAAATATGTGGAATGTGATGAACTAGTGACCGTGGGGTGGGAATTTGAAACACTATGATAAGGAAGAGGTTTTGCAATAAGCAGGCTTGGTCTAAGGTCTGGGGTCTTCAGAACAAGTAAGGATAGTAGCTCAGGCCCTTGCAATATCTTGGAGAGGTTGGAGGATTTTACCTATTAACTGTGGCTGAGAAGTTTGATGCTACACATCGGGGTTTCTCTCATCAAATATATGCCCTGGGCCCCAATATATCATAGAAATAGCAGAACAATCAGCCTGAAGCAGCTGTGCTGTTTTGGACAGTGTTCCATTTTTGCAAACAGAGAATACTAAAACCTGAAATTTTGAAAGATACTCTGGGCCCAAGGCCCTGAGCTGTGTATAGACCAGCCCTTTAATGGTCTGAATTAAATTTCCCATTAATCACAAGGGATACAAATAAGTCATATTTAATTTGCTTCAAAATAACCTTTTTTGTACATCCCAGTTTGTAACTACAAATTTATAACACATGTTACAGAATTATACGGTGAAGCTAATAATTTCTACTTTTTTAAGTTTTAGTTGTAACTTCTTGAGTATTCAAAATGGCCACCCAAGAAGTTTTGTATTTATTTGAAACTTGTGATATCAATCTAATTTTTAGATATATAATCTAGAAAATATACAGGATCATTTTGATATTAATTTCCAGTGATCTCCAATAGGAACCATGAAAGTGAGACAAATATTTCAGGAGAAATGTACAGATTTATCATGTGATTACCCTTATAGGATTTAAAACTAAATGTGACAATTAAATTGCAGTCACCATGCTATTATGCATTCATAAATCGAAAAATCACATATAAAGCTGAAGTCAAATATTAGATTCACCTCTCCTTAATGGAAATATAAATTGATAGGAACAGGATGGTATTAAACATATATGACCAAAGAGTATATTTTCTAATGCTTTAAAAAATGATCTGTGTTAATCAATTTCTTTGGCTGAATTAGTATAACATGACCCCAACTTTTAAATGCACTTAATTTTCTATCAGTACTTTTGCAATGAAAAAATAAAATTTAGACATTAGAAGACATGATGAATAGCCTTTATTCTAAGGTCAGATGTAAGATACTCAAAGCTAATGGAAAACATCATTCTAAACCATTGAAATGGGCCTTACCAACATAACAAACTGCTGATATCAGCCTGGAAACCATCTTGAATGTCAAGGGATATGCTTTTAATTTGCAGTGTTTGATTGTTCATATAAATATTTAATGAAAATATTATTAGACTATTCAGCTGAGTGAAATAAACTGATGGCAAAAGTAGCTAAAGAAGCTTAGTTAAAATTCACTAAATGAAGTGGCATAATAATTTATTTTGCATATTATATAAGTCTTTTGAGAGGTTTTGTACTTTTAAACTTTTTAGCACTATTTAAAAGACATCATTACTACCATAATTATGAGTTTTTAATGTATTTTTATGGTTAATGAAAATGTAGCACACATTTTACAGGGAGAAAGGAGACCGTCATCCACATAATGCTTGATGGAAATGAGGCACCTCTGATTCTGAAGGTTGACTTACCTTTAACATATTTTCACTGAATCTCACTGTAAATGTTAACTTTATACTACATAAAATTACACAGTGGATTTCTCAAGAGTAGAACTTAAAGGATTAAATGGATAAGGTAGAAAGCATTTTAACTATCATGTGAGCTTTGAATTTTCAGGAAAATTATGAGTCACCTGTTCTGAATCATGTATACATACATTTAAACACTCTTAATCAGATGATATGAAGAAAAAATTGGAAAGACGGTCGGACAAATATGAGCAGAAATACAGAAACACATTTAGAACAGCCTACTAACCACAAGTAATCAGCATACTACGGATATCAGTCAGAATATCTTCCAGAAGGAACAGACAGGAGTCAGTGAATCTTTTAAATCCATTAAATATAAGTGGATTGAGAGAACTCCTCTATGAACTCCTCCTCTCCCACAAAGAGTTTACTGATAAATGCAAGCTGGAAAACAGTTTTAGAAGATAGCTCCAGTTAGCATTTTTAAGGTTAATATTTATGTACAGGAACACTACCAGTACAAGAAGGTAATTTTTTTAAAAGGTGAAAGAATGGAAAAGGAAAGGAGAATAAACATATACATTATTATAAATAATGTGCAAATTTGACAATTGTTGGATACTGCATCAAAATGTAGCATTAAAATTATATGCATATATATATATATATATAGCCTTTGCAATAGAATCAATGTATTTTAAATACATTGGAATAAATCCTGTGAAAAATTGTCACAGATAGTACTAGAAATATCATTAAGATAGATTACAGAAGACCTAAATAAATGGAAGCATATATTGGGCAGAAAGTGAAGAAGAACTAAAGAGCCTCTTGATGAAAGTTAAAGAAGAGAGTGAAAAAGTCGGCTTAAAGCTCAACATTCAGAAAACTAAGATCATGGCATCGGGGCCCATCACTTCACGGCAAATAGATGGGGCAACAGTGGACACAGTGGCTGACTTAATTTTTCTGGGCTCCAAAATCACTGCAGGTGGTGACTGCAGCCATGAAATTAAAAGACACTTACTCCTTGGAAGGAAAGTTATGACCAACCTACACATATGACCAACCTAGCATATTAAAAAGCAGAGACATTATTTTGCCAACAAAGGTCCATCTAGTCAAGGCTATGATTTTTCCAGTGGTCATGTATGGATGTGAGAGTTGGACTATAAAGAAGGCTGAGCGCCGAAGAATTGATGCTTTTGAACTATGGTGTTGGAGAAGACTCTCGAGAGTCCCTTGGACTACAAGGAGATCCAACCAGTCCATCCTAAAGGAGATCAGTCCTGGGTGTTCATTGGAGGGACTGATATTGAAGCTGAAACTCCAATAATTTGGCCATCTGATGAGAAGAGCTGACTCACTTGAAAAGACCCTGATGCTGGGAAAGATTGAGGGCAGGCGGAGAAGGGGACGACAGAGATGAGATGGTTGGATGGCATCACCAACTCGATGGACGTGGGTTTGGGTGGACTCCGGGAGTTGGTGATGGACAGGGAGGCCTGGAGTGCTGCTGTTCATGGGGTCACAAAGAGTCGGACACAACTGAGCGACTGAACTGAACTGAACTGAACTGATACTGGGTCCAATAATGAAGGGATTTAATAATTTAAAGAAGTTAAATTCCCTCAAATTGATTTGTATATTCATTGTAATCCCAGTAAGAATGCCAGCTGGTTCTTACATGATCGTTGTAAACTGTTATTGGTTTCGAAATGCAAAGGTTATTTCCAAACCAAGACATGCTTGGAAACATACAAGGTGATAGGATTTCTCTTATCAGATTATCAGGTGTGTGTGTGTGTGTGTGCGTGTGTGTGTGTGTGCGTGTGTGCACGCGCACATTCAGTCATGTCTGACTCTTTGCAACCCCACAGATTGTAGCCTGCTAGGCTCCTCTGTCCATGGAATTTTCCAGACAAGAATGCAGGAATTGGCTGCCATTGCCTACTCCAGGGGATCTTCTGACCCAGGGATAAAACCTGCATCTATTGCATTTCCTGCATTGACAGGCAGATTATTTACTATTGCACCACCTGGGAAGCCCCTATCAGACATATATGCTTAACCGTAAAGCAACAATAAGTATGAAAGTATTGACTAAGACAGACAAATACAAATCAGTGAAATCGAACAGATATACCAGAGCACCTCATGAGTACAGATGATCTTATATGGTACAAGGGTGGCAGTATAGGTTAGTGGGGGAAGATTTTCCTCTCAACAAATGGGACAATGCCAAGTAGATGTCCTTATGGCAAAAACAAATAACTTGACCTTTTCCCCTCCCATATATAAAGTAACAATTGCTGATTCACTGTATGCTTTGGGGGGCAAAACAAAAGATTTTAGAAAACATAAAAGAGCATTTTTATTATCTTAGGTAGAGAAATATTTTTAAACAGGACTCCTAAAAGCATTAATAATAATTAAAAAAAGACTGAGAAATCAGACTACATTAAAATTACATGTGAAAGGTTACCATTAAGAGAGAAAGGAAAATGAATGAAAATATTTGCAATTCACGTAATCTAGAAAAGACTATATTCTGTATTCTGGGTAGAATGTAGGAAAACTACATATCACTGGAGAAACACAGGGTCCAAAAGAAAATGGGGTTGAATAGGCACTTCACAAAATAGGATATATCAAATTGGCCAGTGAAAATACAAAAGAAGTGAGCAATCTCATTAATCACTGGAGAATGCAAATAAAAATTACTACAATATACCACTAACACCCTTCTGAAAGGGCTATATAAGTTGGCAATACCAAATTTTTATAAGATTTTAAAGCAGCAGAATATCTCATACACTACTGGTGGAAGAAAGTTTTTGTATAAACACCTTGGAAAATCATTTAATATAACCTACTATGAGTGAAAAAGTTGGCTTAAAGCTCAACATTCAGAAAACGAAGATCATGGCATCTGGTCCCATCACTTCATGGCAAATAGATGGGGAAACACTGGAAACAGTGTCAGACTTTATTTTTCTGGGCTCCAATCACTGCAGATGATGACTGCAGCCATGAAATTAAAAGACGCTTACTCCTTGGAAGGAAAGTTATGACCAACCTAGATAGCATATGCAAAAGCAGAGACATTACTTTGCCAACAAAGGTCCGTCTAGTCAAGGCTATGGTTTTTCCAGTGGTCATGTATGGGTTATGAGAGTTGGACTGCGAAGAAAGCTGAGCGCCAAAGAATAGATGCATTGGAACTGTGGTGTTGGAGAAGACTCTTGAAAGTCCCTTGGACTGCAAGGAGATCCAACCAGTCCATTGTGAAGGAGATCAGCCCTGGGATTTCTTTGGAAGGAATGGTGCTAAAGCTGAAACTCCAGTACTTTGGCCACCTCATGTGAAGAGTTGACTCATTGGAAAAGACTGTGGTGCTGGGAGGGATTGGAGGCAGGAGAAGGGGACGACAGAGGATGAGATGGCTGGATGGCATCACGGACTCGATGGACGTGAGTCTGGGTGAACTCCGGGAGTTGGTGATGGACAGGGATGCCTGGCGTGCTGCAATTCATGGGGTTGCAAAGAGTCAGACACGACTGAGCGACTGAACTGACTGAAACCTGACCCCCTTGCCTCATAATGTAGAATGGCTCTGGTTGAGTTCATGTTCCAGAGCTCCCTGTGGGCCAGGCTGAAGCCAGAACTCTGGACAAAATCCCATCTTTGCTTGACTTGTTTTCCTTGTCTATCCAGCTTCCCTCATGACCCTTCTCCTGAGAGCCCTCCCTCGATACATCACGGTCACCAAGTTTCTAGCTCAGGCTCTTCTTAGGGAGTTGAGCCTACCAAAAAAGTTCCAAAATGTTTAAAATCCACAAAGTAGAAAATTATGGATTGCTAAATATAGCCAAAATGAAAGACAATCATGAAAGATGATAGCTTGAAAAAAATTTCATTTCAAAACAGGACTCAGAACTTCTCTTTCAGCCTCCTTAACGGGTTAAATGGCATTTGACTATATTCCCATACCAGGCATTTGACAACAGACAGCAAAGAATGATGAATCCTCAGAGAAGTGAAACATACAGATTAAGTCTCATGATTGTGTTGGATTTCTCTCTGGGATGACTCTGACAGTACAGCATGGAGATAGAGCCAAAGGGGAGAGCAGTCTTGCTAAGCAGAGGTGGTACAGATCAAAGTTGGAAGCTTCTGAGGTGACTGTGGAGCGGAACACATGAGGAAGGACAGCTGAGCAGAGGAAGGCATCAAGGTCTAAGAGGGATTTAACCTCAGGCATTTGGTCCAATGCTGGCCTGTGCAAGACAGCAAAACTCAGCAAGTCTAACAAAGATTGGGGATATACGTATAATTATGGCTGATTCGTGTTGTATGGCAGAAACAAACACAACACTGTACAAGAAAAAATAAATAAATATTGGCTGCTGTGGGGCTAGAAATAGCTCAGAGAGACATCAGATTATTCAGTGCCAGAAGACATTGATGTTCCAATCCAGACAGAGTGGAGAAAATGGCTGATGACCTCAGGCACTCAGTCAGATACCATAAAAATTATTACTAGGTGCTTATGGCTACAGACATGGAAAACTAGGAAATGATACAAAGAGACCTAGAGCAGTCAGTAAGTCTCACCTGGGAGTAGGATGAACCCTGCCAGTGGAAAGCACAGAAAAAGTTTCAGGTAGATTTGATTCCAGGCCAGGTATATAGGCATCCCGCAATGAATTAAAGTGAATTGTGTGATGGAAGAATAGATGAAGAACAAACAGGCTCAAGAGGGCTATTGAAGATTGTAGCTGGGGATGAGGCAAGTTCAGGGCAACATGACCAGAACTCTACTTTGAATGTACAGGTATCTGCTCACCACCCACCTCCATTCCCAGACCTATGCTTCCCTAATATACTTGCCGTCCCCCCATCCCTCCACCCCTCCCCCTCCACCCCGCCCCGCCCACACACACACACAAGAGCTTTGAGGGCAAGCATATCAGGTAAGAATAAATATTTCTTCAAATGATGAAAAATTTAAAAGTTCCAGCTCATTTAATGTACCATATTTCTAGAGACAGATTAAAATCAAGGTCATGCTATTTAATGATCCAATCACATAGAAATATATTTTGAGTCCATGCATGTTACAGTTTTTTCCCTGTTGCTGCAGATTCTTTTCATTGGTTGTTAACTTTTGCATGTTTCAGAATCAATGGAGAAGCTCCTAGAGTCTCTAATTCAGTAGGTTGGGAAGAGGACCCAAGAATCTGCATTTTTATCATGGTCACAGGTGGTGCTGACACTAGGCCAGGAACTACATTTTTAGCATTACTAGGCTCTATGATAGTGGCAGAAGAGGATAGATAAATCCTAATCCACTGAAATTCTTTTCAGGAGAGTATGTTATATGTTAGGAAGAAATACGTGTGTTTGGGAGAGGTATCTGACTCCAAACAAAATTAATGCTTAATTGAATGTCATAAAATTCAGAAGAGTCCTGTTCAATAGAAAATCTTTTGCTTTGCTGAGTTTTGGCATTAGTTGCAATATGAATGTCTGTGGAGAAAAACAAGGACTAAATTTAATCTCTCAGCATTAAAAGGAGAAAAGGCATTAAAAGATCTCAGGAATAAATGGAGAAAGGAGCCAGGAAGACCTCCTACAGAGAGGGGAAGAGAAGCAAAAACATTTCTTTAGTAATGCAAAGTTTAAGATGGAGTTTAGCAAGTGGAAAATGTATAAGGGATTTTAAAGGAATTAATTCTGGGTTATGAATTATCAAAAATGCTATGGGGTAAAATAATCCTTCAGTTGTAAAGGATATCAACCCTGAATATTCATTGGAAGGAGTGATGCTGAAGCGGAAGCTCCAATACTTTGGCCACCATTCGAAGAACTGACTCATTTGAAAAGACCCTCATGCTGGGAAAGATTGATGGCAGGAGGAGAAGAGGATGACAGAGGATGAGATGGTTAAATAGCATCACTGACACAATGGACATGGATTTGAGCAAACTCCGGGAGACAGTGGAGGACAGAGGAGCCTGGCGTGCTGTAGTCCATGGGGTCAGACAAAAAGTCAGACTGAAAAAAAAACAAGGATGACAATGAGAGAGCCCTAATGCTTAACCCAGGCAGCACAGTGGTCAAGAATCCACTTGCAATGCAGGAGATGTGGGTTCAATCCCTGCGTTGGAAAGATCCCCTGGAAAAAAAAATGGCAACCCACTCCAGTAGTCTTGCCTGGGGAATCCCATGGACAAAGGAACCTGGCAGGCTACAGCCCACAGGGGTACAGAGTGAGATGCGACTGAGAATGCATGCAAGAGAACCCTTTGCAAAAATGGAAAATATTGCTATTTGAACACAAGAATCAGAGGATAGTGAGGGAGTTGATGACTGGTTAAGGTAGCCTCATGAAAGATGATTAAAATAACCATTTTAAAATTTAAATTGTACCTCAAATTGGAATCATAATGATGTTTTATTTTTTCCTCTGTTGTATTCAAACATTTGAAATGTATGCACTACTTTTCAAATGAAACAGACACTTCAAAGCTGTCATTTGCTAGAAAAGTAGAACAAAAAAAATCTCAAGAGCTTTGGGGGCAAGTATATCAGGTAAGAATAAATATTTCTTCAAATGATGAAAAATAAACAAGTTCCAGTTCATTTAATGTCCCACATTTCTAGAGACATGTTAAAATCAAGGTCATGATATCTAAGGATATTCCCTGGGCATAGCCATTAATCCCAGATTTATACATCTTTGCTAAAAAAACAAAGCACTGATTTGACTGGTTAATTAAGCAAGACAAATGAGAAATATTCTGCTCAAACAAAGTAAGAAATAAGCCAGAGATATTTGTTTGTTTGCTTTTTCATAGACATTTTGACTCCATTTTTAAAAATCTTAAAGTATATAGTTTTAAGAAAGAAAACTGTAAATATAGAAATTACAAATTCTAAAATCACCCTCAAGTACCAATAAGTATAGAAATTTAGGGATATAATTTAGCTCTATCCATTCACATAGACAAAATATACAAAAACACTTAAAATTTTCTATATTCAAAACTGTTTCACATTTTTAACTAGCTTTTTTTTACTCTTTTGCCTTGGTTATTCTCAAATACAGTATATTCTTGTAATTTATTGCTTTTTTATCCAAATAAAATACATATTTTCTCTTAATGGGTATTTTTAATATGTTAATATCTAGTTTGTCTTTCTATGTATTATTTTTCATGATATTGGAAATTATTTTAATTACAGTATTGGTTACATAGGTAAATCTTTGCTTTTAAACTTGTCTTAAATGATTTAAAGTTTATACAATAGTATTAAAATAATAACTGCAATTAAATTTATGATTTTCAAAATTTCCATATTCAAGAACAATTTTATTACTTCTGACTCCTTAATTAAAAGAATTTACCTTAATACTCTCTTGCTCCATAATTTCTTTGTTTGCAATAAGACATGTGTTTATAGACTTGTATCATTCATTTTATGTAATCATCCTGTAAAAATCAATATTGGTCTTTTCCTTTTCCATTTTTGTTACCATATTGTTCATTACTTTTTGTCAGTATTTGCTGCCTAGCATAGTCTTTGGCATATTGGTGCTCAAATATATATATATATATATATATATATATATATATATATATATATATATATATATATATTGAATGAATGAGTGATCTAAGCTTAATTTTAAATACATAGAATAGCCATCACAAAGATGATGATATGAGATAGAATCAGGATTATGCCATCTTATATCCAGCCTTCTGTTTTAGCGTTTGTGTTTTCCATTAATGCACTTTGGGGTTAGGTAACAGAGATAATATTTTTTTAATTTTGTGTTCTTATTTTTCATATAAAATATCTCTTTAGGTTGTCTGTGCATGTTGGTGGTAGTTTATGAAAATGTAATAATAAATGAGAATTACTTAATATTCCCTAAAAATGGTCATTTATGTTTTTATACATGAATGTTTATGACTTTTATTTTCTCTATTATCAAAATTTAAAACTTTTCCAGAATATGCTAAACTTCTGTTATTTTTGCATTATTTGAGCCCGGAATACAGTGAATTCTTATAGTCAATAGGTTTGGTGTTTTTTTTTTTAAAGAAAAACACATACACGTTAGAAATATTTTTGAATATTTTTGTTTTCTCTTTATTTTAGTATTTTATTTATTCTAGTTTATTTTTCAATAAATATACTTTACTTATGATATGAAACTATAGTCTCCATATATTTCTATTCATATATATTCTCAGCTTTTGATATCCACCATGTCGTTAACAGGTATCAAATTTTAAAGATACTTTTAGTGTGTTTCCCAAATTGCATGTTTGACTTGATGTTGGTTCATTCCATTTACTCATAAATAATGAAAAGTTTTTTTTCTGTTTTCATCTTTAATATCTTAGCATTATTTCATATATATCTCAGTACTTTTTTCATTTAATTTTTTATACTTGAATTCATGAAGATTATGTTTTTTAATATTTCTGAAAACTCAAAGCTAATAGTTTTACATGTCCTATTGTTTGCTCTAGTAAAATTGTTAAGAAGGTTTGCCCACCTTCTGCTTATTGTACAAAAATGGCTCTATGCTTTAATATTGAGGAAAGGAATACATCAAGGCTGTATATTATCACTCTGCTTATTTAACTTACATGCAGAGTACATCATGAGAAATGCTGGACTGGATGAAGCATAAGCTGGAATCAAGATTGCCAGGAGAAATATTAATAACCTCAGATACACAGGTGACACCACCCTTACGGCAGAAAGCGAAGAACTAAAGAGCCTCTTGATGAAACTGAGAGAAAAGAGTGAAGAAGTTGGCTTAAAACTCAACATTCAGAAAACTAAGATCATGGCATCTGGTCCCATCACTTCATGGCAAATAGATGGGAAAACAATGGAAAGAGTGAGAGGCTATTTTTTGGGCTCCAAAATCACTGCAGATGGTAACTGCAGCCATGAAATTAAAAGGTGCTTGCTGCTTGGAATAAAAGCTATGACCAACCTAGACAGCATATTAAAAAGCAGAGACATTACTTTACCAACAAATGTCCATCTAGTCAAAACTATGGTTTTTCCAGTAGTCGTGTATGGATGTGAGAGTTGGACTATAAAGAAAGCAGAGTGCCGAAGAATTGATGCTTTTGAGCTGTGGTGTGGGAGAAGAGTCTTGAGCGTCCCTTGGACTGCAAGGAGATCCAACCAGTCCATCCTAAAGGAAATCAGTCCTGAATATTCATTGGAAGGACTGATGCTGAAGCTGAAACTCCAACACTTTGGCCCCATGATTTGAAGAACTGACTCATTTGAAAAGACCCTGATGCTCGGAAAGATTGAAGGCAGGAGGAGAAGGGGACTACAGAGGATGAGATGGTTGAATGACATCACTGACATGATGGACATGAGTTTGGGTAAACTCCGAAAGTTGATGATGGACAGGGAAGCCTGGGGTGCTGCAGTCCATGGGGTCGCAAAGAGTCAGACATGATGAGTGGTTGAACTGAACTGAAAATTTTATAAGCCTCCCAGCCTTATATTTGCCCTCACCTCCCAAGTTTGTACAGTTTTGAAGCAATAGAGATCTGTTCTGACCGAGAGGCTGCCGACAGGATGTCTGTGTCCTGTACTTCCACATATCTTGACTTTGCTTCCCAAACTATGCAAGATAACTCTGTGTAAACCCTACTTTATATTAAACATTTATATAATGCAGCTCTGTCTTCCTGAGGTGTGAATTTTACATTTTTCATTCCTGGTTCGAGTTATAATTTAAAGCAATCTGTAGGCCTTCTTTTGCATGTAAATAGAGTTCTCTCTGGAGTCTACAGCTCTGTATGCTTATCTTTTCACTGTACATGACTTAACTGAGAATAAAATGCAGCATCACAGATCCCCGTCTGTCTCAGGCTGTGTTGCCTTACAGGGAATTTTTTGATCGATGAATACATAATAAATATTGAGATAAGAGTTGGAATGGAGAAGGAAATGGCAACCCACTCCAGTACTCTTGCCTGGAAAATCCCATGGACAGAGGAGTTGGCAGGAAACAGTCCATGGGGTCGCAAAGAGTCGGACACGACTGAGTGACTAAGCACCAAGAGGTGGAAAGAGGAGGAAGGCTGATCTAGAAACGGTGGCACAGGCACTAAGTCTTTAATGTTGAAGTGAGATTTGAGGTTTGGAGAAAGTCTCTTGTTTTCTCCCTTTCTAGTTGTTTTATTATTTCACAAGTCTTGGTATGAGTTGGTTGCTTACAACGCCTAAAAATGATACATTCATTTATTTATAAATTCATTCATCTCAGGTGAAAGAAGCAGCATGGTCAAATCATGAAAATTGAATGGCCTGAAAAATATCCAGTTATGCTGTAGAAGCAAAGGCAAGGAAGAGTATGTTGCAAAAGGAGCCCGAAGGATGGAACAATACATTCTAATAGACATGAACTGTCGAATATTTTAAACAAATTTTGCCCTTCTGCTAAGAACAGTGGTGATCCATTAATTTCCAGTGGATTTCCAATCGCTTACTTAAGAGTAAAATGTAAATTATTATTATTTTTTGATCATTTTATGTGACAATAACCTTTGCCTACCTGCCTGGTGCCATGCATTCCATTTCTTCTCTGACTTGCTTTAACAACATAGCTGCTATTTTTATTTCTCAAAGATGTACAGTTAATTCTTATCTTAGGGTATTTGTACCAATTATTCATCCATTAGGAATTACTTTTATGATGATTTCATATCATTTATTATTCTTGTAATTCATTTAAAGTGATATTTCCTGTCTGCCTCCCTTTAAATTATCCTTTGCCTTAACTAGCTGAACTTTTCTGCAGAGTCCTTATCAGTTGCTATTTGTTCTTGTTTTTTTCCCCCCATGTTTATTATCCATCATTCCTATTAACATAAGTTCTATTAGCAGAGATAACTTACTTTACATCTCAAAGAACTAGAAAAAGAAGAATAAATTAAGCCCAAAGTTAGCAGAAGGAAGAAAATAACAAAAAGCAGAGCAGTAAAAAATGAACTCAAGGACAACAGAAAAGATCAGTGAAACTACGAGGTGGTTTATTTAAAAGATAAACAAAATAGACGAACTTTTAGCCAGACTCAACAAGGGAAAAAGAAAGGAATCAAATATACAAAATTGGAAATGAAAGAGGCAGCCATTACAACTGTTACTATACAAATACAAAGCAGCATGAGAGACTACTAAAAATAACCATACTCGAAAACTGGACAGTGCAGAAGAAATGGATACATTCCTGAAAACACACAACCTACTAAGACTGAATCATGAAAAAAATAGAAAATCTTAGCAAATAAATTACTGCTGAGAAGGTTAAATCAGTAATCAAAAATGTCTCAATGAAAATTCAAGGCCAGAAGCCTTCACTAGTGAAATCTACCAAACATTTAAAGAATAACTAATACCAACCCTTCTCAAACTCTGTCAAAAATATTAATAGAAGAGGAGGAAACTCAAACTCATTTACAGGGCTAAATAAGACAAAGATACTAAAAGAAAAGAAAATTAAAGGCCAGTATCCTTCATAAACATAGATGCAAAAATCCTCAGCAAAATGTTAGCAAACCAAATTCAAAATACATTAAGAGAATTACATGAAGAGGATCATACACTATGATTTAATGGGATTTATTCCAGAGATGCAAATGTCATTCGATAGCTGTAAATCAATCAATGTGATGCACCACATTAACAAAATGAAGGATAAAACTGCTTGGTCATTTCAAGAGATGCAGAAAAAGCATTTGACAAAATTCAACATCCATTTATGATATATATATAAAAAAAAAATCTCTTACCAAAGGGGATATTACCACTAGCAGGGAACATGCGTGCATGCTTGCTAAGTCACTTCAGTTGTATCTGACTCTTTGTGACCCTATGGACTCTAGCTACACAGACTTGTCCTTCTCTGCCCATGGGGTTCTCCAGCAAGAATGCAGGAGTGGATTGCTATGCCCTCCTCCAGGGGATCTTCCCAACCCAGGGATCAAACCCAAGACTCCTATGTCTCCTACATTGGCAGGCAGATTCTTTAACCCTAGGGCCACCTGGGAATCCCAACAGCAAACATACCTCAACATAATAAAGGCTATACATGACAAGTTCACAGCTAACATTATATCAGTGGTGAAAAGTGAAAAATTTTCCTCTAAGATCAGGAAGGAGATGAGAGTGCACACTCTTCCCACTACTACTCAGCATAGTATTGGAAGATCTAGTCACAGCAGTCAGACCCTCAAAAAGGAAATAAAAGAGATCCAAATTGGAAAGGAAAAAGTAAAATTGCCACTATTTGCAGATCATAATACTTTATCTAGAAAACTCTAAAGACTTCACTAATAAACTATTAAAACTAATATATGAGTTCAGTAAAGTTTCAGGATACAAAATCAATATACAGAAATCTATTGCATTTCTTTACATTAAGAATGAACTATCATAAAGAGAAATTAAGAAAACAATCTCACAGTTGCATCAAAAAGAAAAAAAAAGTTAGGTATAAATTTAATCAAGAGGTGAAACTCCTATACTCAGAATACTATAAGACATTGATGAAAGAAACTGAAAGCTGCATAAATAAATCAGATGATAGCCCATCTTCATAAATTAGAATGATTAACAGTGTTAAATTTCCACACTACCCAAAACCATCTATAGATTCAAAGCAACTTCTATGAAAATACCCATAGCATTTTTCACAGAACTATAACAAATAATTCTAAAATTTATATGACACCACAAAAGACATGGTATAGGGCAATCTCAAGAAATAACAAACCTGAGGTGTCACAGTCTCTGATTTCAAACTATACTAATATTAGCTACAGTAGTCAAAACAGTATGGTTCAGTTCAGTTCAGTTGCTCAGCTGTGTCCAACTTTTTGCGACCCCATGGACTGCAGCATGACAGGCTTCCC
Organism: Bos javanicus; assembly: GCF_032452875.1. Lineage (NCBI taxonomy): Eukaryota > Metazoa > Chordata > Mammalia > Artiodactyla > Bovidae > Bos > Bos javanicus. Next base: position 59,492,630 of record NC_083871.1, on the reverse strand, counting down.
TGTCCATCATCAACTCCGGAGTTTTTTCAAACTCATGTCCATTGAGTCAGTGATGCCATCCTACCATCTCATCCTCTGTCTTCCCCTTCTCCTTCTGTCTTCAATCTTTCTCGGCATCAGGGTTTTTTCCATTGAGTCAGTTTTTCACATCAGGTGGCCAAAGTATTGGAGTTTCAGCTTCAGCATCAGTCCTTCCAATGAATATGCAGGACTCATTTCCTTTAGGATGGACTTGTTGGATCTCTTTGCTGTCCAAGGAACTCTCAAGAGTCTTCTCCAACACCACAGTTCAAAAACATCAATTCTCCAGCACTCTGCTTTCTTTATAGTCCAACTCTCACATCCATACATGACTACTGGAAAAACAATAGCTGTGACTCAATGGATCTTTGTTAGTAATGTCTCTGCTTTTTAATATTCTGTCTAGATTGATCATAACTTTTCTTCCAAGAATCAAGTGTCTTTTAATTTCATGACTGCAGTCACCATCTGCAGTGATTTTGGAGCCCCCCCAAATTCGAGTCTGTTACTCTTTCCTGTTTCCCCATCAATTTGCCATAAGTAATGAGACCAGATGCCGTGATCTTAGTTTTCTGAATATTAAGTTTTAAGCCAACTTTTTCACTCTCCTCTTTCAGTTTCATCAAGAGGCTCTTTAGTACTTCTTCACTCTCTGCCATAAGGGTGGTATCATCTGAGTATCTGAGGTTATTGATATTCCTCCCATCGATCTTGATTCCAGCTTGTGCTTCATCCAGTCTAGCATTTTTATGGTGTACTCTGCATGTAAGTTAAATAAGCAGGGTGACAATATACAGCCTCGACATCCTCCTTTCCTGATTTGGAACCTGTCTGTTGTTCCATGTCCAGTTATAACTGTTGCTTCTTGACCTGCATACAGATATTTCAGGAGCAGGTCAGGTGGTCTGGTATTCCCATCTCTTGAAGAATTTTCCACAATATGGTGCAGGCACAAAAACAGACACATAGACCCATAGATCAATGGAATAGAGGAGAGATACTGGAAATAAACTCACACTCATGTGGTCAGAGGAGCCAAAAACATCTGATGGGAAAAGGACAGTCTCTTCAGTAAATGGTGTTGATAAAATTGGACAGCTACATGTAAAACAATGAAACTAGACCATTTTCTTACATCATGTGCAAAAGCCAACTCAAAATGAATTAACGATCTTACATAAGGCCTGAAACCATAAAGATCCAGATGAAAACACAGGCAATAACGTCATTGACATGGTGTTAGCAATGTTTTTGTGAATTTGACTCCAAAGGCAAGGGCTGTGCTGTGTTAGTCACTCAGTCATGTCCGACTCTTTGTGACCTCATGGAGTATAGTCCACCAGGCTCCTCTGTTCATGGAATTCTCCAAGCAAATATACTGGAGTGGGTTGTCTTTCCCATCTCCAAAAGGCAAGTGAAACAAAAGTGAAAATAAACAAGTGGGACCACATCAAATAAAATGCTTCTCTATAGTGAAGGAAACCATCATCAAAATGAAAAGACAGCTTATTGAATGGCATAATATATCTGCAAATGATATATCTGGTAAGTGATTAATTTCCAAAAAATGTCAAGAATTCATACAATTCAATATCAAATAAGCAAACAATCCATTTAAAAAACAGAGGACTTGAATAGACACATTTCCAAAGAAGATTTACGAATGGCCAAAAGAAATATGAAAATATGCTCAACATCATGAATTGCCAGGGAAATGCAACTCAAAGCCTCAATAAGATACCAATTCATATATGTTAGGATGGTTATTATCAAAAAGAAAACAAATAAGCATTAGTGAGGATGTGGAGAAAAGGGAACCCTGGTGCACTGTTAGTGAGAATGTGAACGGATGCAGCTAATATGAAAAACAGTTTCAAGATTCTTCAAAAAATTTAAAAGATAGCACCACCATTCTATTCAGCAAATCCACTTTTGTGTTTGTCTGAAAGAAAATGAAAACACTAATTCAAAAATATGTGTGCACCCTGATGTTCGCTGTAGCATTGTCATTTCCAATAGGCAGATTATGAAAGAAACATAGCTGTCCATTGATAGATGAATGGATAAAGGAGATTGGCATATCAACCAATGTAATACTCAATCATGAAAAAGTGAAATCTGGCCATTTGCACCTTGATGCTGTTATTTTAAGTGACACATGTCAGATAAAGACAAATACCATATGATTTCATATATATGTGGAATCTAAAGAAAAAACAAACAAACATAATAAAACAGAAATAGTCATAGACATAGAGAACAAAGTGGTGGTTGCCAGAGGGGAGGGAGAGAGGGATACGGGCAAAATAATTGATGAGAATTAAAAGGTATAAATTAACAGATATAAAATAATCACAGAGATGTGATTTAAAGTATAGGGAATACAATCAATAATATTGTAACAACTTTGGCAGATAGATGTTGACGTAGTGTGGTGATCATTTTTGTAGTGTATAAGAATATCAAGGCAAGACTGCCTTTCTGAAGATTACAGGTGAACAGATTTAAAGGGGTAGATAAAACTGAATAAGAATAATGTACTCTCAAATATAAATCACATGACAGAAATATAGGATCTATAAAGAACATAGTATTCAATGTACTAACTTGAAAAATATTTTAACATCATTTTTACACATTCACATTCATGTATTTTAATTGAAAACAAAATACTCTAATTTGATTAATTTAATTTAGTTAATTATGTCTAACCATCATAAATTAGGTAACTGTTTCATGAAGATGATAATGTCTTGGTATATTCTGTTTTTATGTCATCAGCTTTTAAACTCCATTAATTTCCAATTTTCAGATTTCAAATATTTTCATCAATCTCCTCTGACATCTTAGGATTTTATGTCTCTTTCCTGTACCTATATATTTCATGAAACAAAACACTTTAATGTTGGGCTTTGTAAAATATATTAATGTGTACTTATGTGTTTACAATGATAATCTCTGCTAAAACCTTATAATTTGTTTAAAAGCAAATTTAAATGTAGTTATATCTTACTAGATGTTAATAAAAGTTAATAAAAACCGATACGGTGATCATTCACATGTTTCAGTTCAGTTCAGTCACTCAGTCGTGTCCAGCTCTTTGCAACACCAGGGACTGCAGCACACCAGCCTTCCCTGTCCATCACCAACTCCCGGAGTTTACCCAAACTCATGTCCGTCGCATTGGTGATGCCATTAAACCATCTTATCCTCTGTCGTCCCCTTCTCCTCCCACCTTCAATCTTTCACTGCATCAGGGTCTTTTCCATTGAGTTGGTTCTTCGCATCAGGTGGCCGAGTATTGGAGTTTCAGCTTCAGCATCAGTCCTTTCAATGAATATGCAGGACTGATTTCCTTTAGGATGGACTGGTTGGATCTCCTTGCAGTCCAAGGAACTCTCAAGAATCTTCTACAACATCACAATTCAAAAGCATCAATTCTTCGGCGCTCAACTTTCTTTTTAGTCCAACTCTCACATCCATACATGACTACTGGAAAAACAATAGCTTTGACTTGATGGATCTTTGTTGGTAAAGCAATGTTTCTACTTTTTAACATGCTGTCTAGGTTGGTCATAGCTTTTATTCCAAGGAGCAAGCATCTTTTAATTTCATGGCTGCCGTCACCATCTGTAGAGATTTTGAATGACTGCAAAGGACCTCACTGTTTTGACCTCACCCAAGAAAATAACGCCCCTCACTATTTCCATTGTTTCTCCATCTATTTGCCATGAAGTGATGGGACCAGATGTCATGATCTTAGTTTTCTGAATGTTGAGTTTTAAGCCGACTTTTTCACTCTCCTCTTTCAGTTTCATCAAGAGGCTCTTTAGTTCTTCTTTGCTTTCTGCCATAAGTGTGGTGTCATTTTAGTATATGAGGTTATTGATATTTCTCCCAGAAATCTTGATTCTGGTTTGTATTTCATTCGCTTGTTTACAAGGGGGATAAAAATTGTAAAGATTATTTTTCATGAGGCAGTTTAAAATTTTAGCTTAAACATGTAATAACGATCAGCCTATAACAGGAAATGTTTTATATTTTTGGTCCAGTAGTTTTATGAGTTCTTAGTACACACATCTAGATAGTGCAATTGGATAATTTATGCATTGGTCAGGATTTATCTGAGATTTGAGTGTTTAAAATATAAAATGTCTATATCTGTGAAAAAAAATCATTTAAAATGAGCACACAAAAAGCTATTCACAGGTCCTTTGCAGTTTCTTTTTAAAAAATTCGGTTTTGTTTGTTTGTTTGAGCCTTTATAAATATAAGCAACTAGTCAACAATCTTTTTAAATGGACAGTCCAAACATGTACAAAGTCATGAGTCTTCTTTCTTTAGAAAAAAATAATTTAAATGTTAAATTTTGTAGACTACAAAAATAATAAGTTAGCCAATATTTATTTTGTGGATTATATGAGCTTGAAATGGACTTTGAGTTCCTTCTTATAAAAATCATTGTGCAACAGAATGAACTAAGCATATGAATGAATACAGGAGCCATATAATACATTATAAACTTCACCCCTTAATAATCAAACCATAGTCTATGGGCAAAAAAAAAAAAAAAGTGGTATGGCAAAACAAAACAAAAACTTGCTGCAGTAGTAAATTCCATCTTGTTTACTTCCTGCTATTTTATTTTTTATTATTTTTCTTCCTTGATTAAAACTCTATGTAAAGAAAACAAAACTCATAATACTATTTTATCTGACACTTCTTTTAAGAGATAGCCAATTATAAAATTTATTACAGTTTGTAATAAGTTTCAAGACTGATTTTTTTTTTTTTTTTTATCCAGCAGGGCTTTTGGTCCATAAGTTTTGTGCCGTGTTCACAGCTCAGTGCCCATTTTACATTCTAAAATGAATCATAAAGGGAATGCCAATATTTAGGGCTCAGTATTTTCCCTTAGTTTATAGAAATTAAAACTTTGGGCAGGAAAGTTAAAGTGACTTACCAGGGCCATACTTAAAGTAAGTAGGATATGTGGATTTAAACCTAGACAGTCTGGCTCCAGAGCTGGTTCTATCAGCCACCATAACTGTTGTTTTCATGGAAGTTCCATGCATGTGCTTTCAGTGTATTCCTAATGGACTCACTTGAGAATATAACTTTGAGGCATCTCCCTATTTCTGTGTGTATATTTCACTTGTAATTATGTAGTACAAAAAAAGATCTTCAGGACCCAGATAATCACTATGGTGTGATCACTCACCTAGAGCCAGACATCCTGGAATGTGGTTAAGTGGGCCTTAAGAAGCATCACTACAAACAAAGCTAGTGGAGGTGGACGTGATGGATGCCAGTTGAGCTATTTCAAATCCTGAAAGATGACGCTGTGAAAGTGCTGCATTCAATATGCCAGCAAATTTGGAAAATTCAGCAGTAGCCACAGGACTGGAAAAGGTCCATTTTCATTCCAATCCCAAAGAAAGGCAATGCCAAAGAATGCTCAAACTACCGCACAATTGTTCTCATCTCACACGCTAGTAAAGTAATGCTCAAATTCTCCAAGCCAGGCTTCAGCAATACATGAACTGTGAACTTCCAGATGTTCAAGCTCGTTTTAGAAAAGGCAGAGGAACCAGAGATCAAATTGCCAACATCCGCTGGATCATCAAAAAAGCAAGAGAGTTCCAGAAAAACATCTATTTCTGCTTTATTGACTATGCCAAAGCTGTTGACTGTGTGGATCACAATAAACTGTGGAAAATTCTGAAAGATGGGAATACCAGACCACCTGACCTGTCTCTTGAGAAACCTGTATGCAGGTCAGGAAGCAACAGTTAGAACTGGACATGGAACAACAGACTGGTTCCAAATAGGAAAAGGAGTACATCAAGGCTGTATATTGTCACCCTGCTTATTTAACTTATATGCAGAGTACATCATGAGAAACGCTGGGCTGGAAGAAGCACAAGCTGGAATCAAGATTTCCAGGAGAAATATCAATAATCTCAGATATGCAGATGACACCACCCTTATGGCAGAAAGTGAAGAAGTACTAAAAAGCCTCTTGATGAAAGTGAAAGAGGAAAGTAAAAAACTTGGCTTAAAACTCAACATTCGGAAAACTAAGATCATGGCATCCAGTCCCATCAGTTCATGGCAAATAGATGGGGAAACAGTGGAAAAAGTGGCTGACTTTATTTTTCTGGGCTCCAAAATCACTGTAGATGGTGACTGCAGCCACAAAATTAAAAGATGTTTACTCCTTGGGAGAAAAGTTATGACCAACCTAGACAGCATATTAAAAAGCAGAGACATTACTTTGCCAACAAAGGTCCATCTAGTCGAGGCTATGGTTTTTCCAGTGGTCATGTGTGTATGTGAGAGTTGGACTGTGAAGAAAGCTGAACACCGAAGAATTGATGGTTTTGAACTGTGGTGCTGGAGAAGACTCTTGAGAGTCCCTTGGACTGCAATGAGATCCAGCCAGTCCATCCTAAAGGAGACCCGTCCTGGGTGTTCATTGGAAGGGCTGATGTTGAAGCTGAAACTCCAAAATTTTGGCCACCTCCTGCGAAGAGCTGACTCATTGGAAAAGACCCTGATGCTGGGAAAGATTGAGGACAGGAGGAGAAGGGGACAACAGAGGATGAGATGGTTGGATGGCATCACCAACTCAATGGACATGGGTTTGGGTGGAGTCTGGGAGTTGGTGATGGACAGGGAGGCCTGGCGTGCTGCAATTCATGGGGTCGCAAAGAGTCGGACACAACTGAGCGACTGAAATGAACTGTGGTAATGCAGTACACAGTTTATTTAGAAATTCCTTTATTAGTACAGTTTGAAGTATTTTCTAATGTTTTGCTATTGCAATCCATATATCAGTGAACATCACTGCACACATTTCTTTGCTTTAAAGTCCTGAGAAGTGCTAATTTAAGACTTCTAATATAAGTATATTAATATCAGTGTATTATCTCTATTATTATATATTTATATATTATTATATATAAATGACCTTCAGTTCAGTTCAGTTCAGTCGCTCAGTTGTGTCCTACTCTTTGCAGCCCCATGAACCATAGCACGCCAGGCCTCCCTGTCCATCACCAACTCCCGGAGTTCACTCAGACTCACATCCATCAAGTCAGTGATGCCATCCAGCCATCTCATCCTCTGTCGTCCCCTTCTCCTCCTGCCCCCAATCCCTCCCAGCATCAGAGTCTTTTCCAATGAGTCAACTCTTCGCATGAGGTGGCCAAAGTATTGGAGTTTCAGCTTAAGCATCAGTCCTTCCAAGGAACACCCAGGACTGATCTCCTTTAGAATGGACTGGTCAGATCTTGCAGTCCAAGGGTGTTAGTTAGCAGTTAGTTAGCAGTCCAAGGTGCTAGTCTTCTCTAGCACCACATTTCAAAAGCATCAATTCTTTGGCATTCAGCTTTCTTCACAGTCCAACTCTCACATCCATACATGACCACTGGAAAAACCATAGCCTTGACTAGACAGACCTTTGTTGGCAAAGTAATATCTCTGCTTTTCAATATCCTGTCTAGATTGGTCATAACTTTCCTTCCAAGGAGTAAGTGTCTTTTAATTTCATGGCTGCAATCAACATCTGCAGTGATTTTGGAACCCTAAAAAATAAAGTCTGACACTGTTTTAACTGTTTCCCCATCTATTTCCCATGACGTGATGAGTGATATTAGACAAGAGTTTTTAAATTTGAGGCTGATCAAAGTATCTGTTTGGACTTGTTGGTAAGGCATCTGTGTCTTTAGGGCATAAGGGTGAAAACTAATTTAAAACAGTATGGACGTGCTGAGTGCACAAAGATATAGTTCACCTATGTCTTAGATATCACCTTGTGTTAGATCCTAAATGTTTGTTTAGTATCTGGTAGGAGAAGTTACTGTAGTAGGCTATTACAGCACATTTTCACTTCCACATACAGTACATTTTAAGATGGTTTGACAAGTTTCATAAAAGTCCAGTAGGGATTTATAGAGTAATTGAAGGAGAAATGACATTTTTACAATGGTGAGTTTTCCCTTACAGGAATATGTTCTCTTTCAGTTCATTGAGATCTTCTTTTATGACTTTCAGGAAAGCTTTATAGTTTTTTTCATTTCATTTAGACATGACCATTTTTTGGTTATTTGTGAGTTCTAAAGTGGTTCTTGTGTGCGTGCTACACTCTTGTTATACTTCGTTTATTTTCTATTTGATAAAAATGGTACATAAGTAGAAATTTATTTATGTGTGTTTTTAATTTGGCCACTTATTTCTTTTATATATCTAATATGGAAGTTAATTTTGTTTTTATCATTGTGAATAATTAACATGTTTGAAAATAATTACAACTTTTAATTCTGCATCCAATATTCTTATCTTAGCTAATGTAGTTCCATTTTAATTCTAGTTTACTGATTTTTAAATTACATAGGTGTTAAATTATAATTGTTAATGTATTGCATTATGTTAAATTGTTAATGTATTACATATTGTCTTTCACTTTGTATTTTCTCTTTTGAGTGTTGATTTTTTTTTTTCCCTCCTGCCCATTTATCCTAATGGTTTGTTACTTTTTTTTTTTATCTGAGGAAATCACTTATAGTTTGTTTTACAAACACTTTTCCCTGCAGAAGCAAAACTGATACTTTTTTTTTTTACTTTTATTTAATTAATTAATTTATTTATTTCCAACTACAATTTTATTTTATTTTTAAACTTTACAAAATTGTATTAGTTTTGCCAAATATCAAAATGAATCCACCACAGGTATACATGTGTTCCCCATCCTGAACCCTCCTCCCTCCTCCCTCCCCATACAATCCCTCTGGGTCGTCCCAGTGCACTAGCCCCAAGCATCCAGTCTCATGCATTGAACCTGGACTGGCAACTCATTTCATACATGATATTTTACATGTTTCAATGCCATTCTCCCAAATCTTCCCACCCTCTCCCTCTCCCACAGAGTCCATAAGACTGTTCTGACTTTATGAGTAAATAGATCTTATAGTCAAAAGATAAACAAGCAATCAAGCAAGCAAGCAATACTTTTCCCTCAAGATTAAAAAACAAAACAACAAATAATTGTTCTGTTTTGTCCCCAAATAAATGAAACCTGTAACATTTCCCTTAATTTACTGACTCCCTAGTAAAACCAAATTTATTTCTCAATTTTCAATATTCCCATTTGAATCTATGTCACAATCTTGTGGTTACGGTAATCATGAAAAAAAAAGTATTTTTCTGGTTGGCCTTGAATACAACATCACCTCTGAATACACTTATAATTAAATAGATTGTTGTTGATGTCTTGTTCAGTTGCTAAGTCGTGTCTGACTGTGATCCTGTGGACTACAGCATGCCAAGCTACTCCGTCCTCTACTGTCTCGCAAAGTTTGCTCAAACTGATATCCATTGAGTCAGTGATGCTATCCATTTCATCCTCTGCTGCCCCCTTTAAATCTTTCCCAGCATTAGGGAAAGATTTCCAATGAGTAATAATTACATCATTTCCAATGAGTAATAATTAAATAGATTACCTATATATATTTTAGACTCTCTATACAGCCACATCATCTAGGAACATTCTCTATATATTTTCTCTCATTTTATTTTTCATGACTTACATTACAATGCTGAATTATGATGAAAGTGGACATTGCTCTCTCATTTTCAATTATTGGAGGAAGGCTTTAAACATCTAACTGTTAAGCTTGTTTTTTCTGCTTTATTTTTCTGTATATACACTTTAAAAACTTAGCAGATTGCTGTTGTAGTTTTAGATGGTTGAGAAATTTTCAATCATTAGTGACACTTTTTTGCATTCATATATGATCATATTATTTTTATCATTTATTTTATTAGCATGTTACATTGATTTATTTCATCAGTTTTAAAATTTTATTATATATAGAACTTGTATTTATTTTTATTTATGACTTTGATCATATTTTTTAGATTTATACCTAAGTGTTTAATTCTGTTTGTGCACTAATATAAATGATATTTTGGCAATTCTAATTTTTAGTATGCTATTAAAATTTTTTGAAACAACTTTAAATGTACAAAAAATGTAGAGATACTACAGAGAATGCCCATGTTCCCTACACACAGTCTCCTCCATTGCTACTATTCTATATTAGAGAGTAACTATGACACAATCAATGAAGCAATACTAATATATTCTAATTAACTAAATCCATACTTAATATGAATTTCCTTAATTTTTGCCTATTTTTTTCTGTAACAGGATGTCATATTACATTTAGATTCCTCTTGGTTGTGACAATTTGTCTGAATTTTCTTGTTTTTGATGACCTTTGTATTTTAAGTACTGGTCAGTTATTCTGTAGTGTCCCTCAAGTGGAATTTATCAGTTACTTGTCACATGATCAGACTCTGATTGTACATTTTGGGGAGAAAGACCAGAAAAGAAAAGTGCCATTCTCATTACATCATATCAAGAATACATTTATCAACATGGCTTAAAAATGATGATGTTAATCTTGAGGTTGTTTGGCAGGTGTTTCTATTGTAAAGTGACCTCATTCCACCCATTTCCCATCGAGTTCTCCTTGAAAGGGAGTCACTAATGTACAGCTCACCTATAACGAATGGGAAGTGATAACTTCAACTTCTTGAGAGCAGAGTAATAAAAAATTATTCAGAGTTATTTTGCACAGGAAATTTGTCTATTTCTCCTCATTTATTTAATTCAATCACTTGTTTGTATCAGTTTGAGACAGATGTTTATTTATATTGTAATGTACTATTAAAAATGCTTTATTTTTTGTTGTTCAGTGTGTTCCAGCTCTGGCTATTGGGAAATCTTTCAATTAGCTTTTATATTCCTTTGACATAACCCCATCATTTGTGGGCTTCCCAAGTGGCATTAGTGATACAGAACCCACCTGCCAATGCTGGAAACATAAGAAATGCTAGTTCAATCCCTGGGTCAGGAAGAACCCCAAGGAGGGCATGGCAAACCACTCCAGTATTCTTCCCTGTAGAATCCCATGGACAGAGAAGACTGATAGGTTACTGTTCATGGGGTCACAAAGAATTGGACATGACTGAAGCAACTTAGCATGCACATCATTATGTATATACCATTTTGGGAAAGAGGAGGCATATCTATATTTTCTGGCATTATAAGGTAAGAAAGCTATATTAAATCTAGACAGTGTATTATAAAGCAGAGACATCACTTTGCCAACAAAGACCTGTATAGTCAAAGCTATGGGTTTTCCAGTAGTCATGTATGGATATGAGAGTTGGACCATAAAGAAGGCTGAAGACCAAAGAATTGATGCTTTCCAACTGTGGTGTGGGAGAACACTCTTGAGAGTCCCTTGGACAGCAAGGAGATCAAACCAGTCAATCCTAAAGAAATCAATCCTGAATATTCATCAGAAGGACTGGTGCTGAAGCTCCAATGCTTTGGCCACCTGATGTGAAGGACCAACTCATCGGAAAATACCCTGATTCTGGGAAAGACTGAAGGCAAGAGAAGCGGGTGACAGAGGATAAGATGGTTGGATGGTATCACTGACTCAATGGACATGAATTTGAGCAATCTGTGGAAGGTAGTGAAGGACAGGGAACTTCAGGCACGCTGCAGTTCACGGGCTCGCAAACAGTCAGACACGACTTAGTGACTGAACAACATCTTGTAAATTTCCTGTCCCAGCTCTAGAATCAGCCATTTTTTTTTTCCAGGAACACTAGTTATTTTGTTGTTGTTGTTCATGACATTAGAAACCATGAGCTGGGCAGTAGATGTGCTCTTTGCTTCTAGGCCCTCTCAGCTGACAGAACAAGGGAATATATGCATGGATATTAACCCATGTTTATACAAACATATAACTATTTTTAAGTGTAACCATCTGTATCTATATCAAGGTAATTCATGAGTTCATACTGATGTCACCACATCTTATCCATTACTACACAGAACATTTATTTGCTTATTTGTAACTGCTCACTTCAAGGCTGAGAAACCTGGCTCGCATCATCTACTGTACATTTACTTGATTGCTCAATTCTAATATAAATATTAGTGATTTTAGCCTTCTTAGCCCATACCCCTGGACACAAATTTATCAATGAGAGTACAGTGCTACAAAAGGTTACTTTGCCTTTTGTTTATAGACTAAACAAATTTACAGAGTTACTTAGGTAAGCACCCTTTTCTCCCACTGGTAGTGATATTGATGCCTTTATAGTACATTTATACGATTTTTATGTACATATTTCCATTTCTGTACCAAAATTCTACACCTTGTGTTTTTATATGAAACAGTCTTGTGTTTTGTAAGATAATTTCCTTTAGGCTTTTCCTGTAGTCCTTTTGTTTGTTACTATTGTGTTTACTCAAAGTTTGTCCTGTTGTATTTGTGTGACTTTTGTTTACAAGTTAAACATTGCATCTGAAATGTTCTAGAGATCATTTGAGCTTCTGGATAATATTGTTCTCCAAAGAGGATTTACTTTTTATCTGGCAGATAGATGACAAATCTAATTAGTACAATCAGCCCTTCGAAATTATCACAGCTGGTCTTTACTCTCTGGTTTATTTTCAGTTCAACTTTAATTATATTTTGTAGCCCTTTAGGTTCCCAGTGAGCGCTTTTCCTCACTGGCCAGTCCTGATTTCCATCCCAATTTCCATGACTCCCTTAACTCCATGAGATGATGAAAATTTCTGCTCAAGTTTTCAGATACTTCTTGGTCACAGCTTTTGATATGACCAATCAACATTATAGAGAAGCAGCAACCAATGTCATTTTTACCTCTTTTGAATTCCAGTTTCTCCTAAATAATGCATCAAAAATTCATATTGCTTAAGTAACTTTTGGATGGTTTCAGTGAGATGGTGTTTAAATATTTTTGAAAATTATTGCATATGATCATCCCATCATTCCTGGAAAAAGCAAGTACTCACTCCAAATGCTATTTGTATCTCTATCCTTACATCTGGGATGAATTTTCTTCTTCCAGAATCTTTTAAAAACAAGAAAAACAGACTCAAAATGGTGCTGCTTAGGCTAATCCCTATGTTACCAAACTGAGACTTAATTACAGTTTGAACTCTCCAAGAAATGGAATCTTAAACCAGTCAGTCAGGAATCATCTGATAGCGCTAGTGAGGTAATCTGCTTGATAGACCCCTGTGTGTGTGTGTGTGTGCATGCACACACACACGCACAAGTGCATTTGCGACCCCTGGCACTGTAGCCCACCAGGCTCTTCTGTCCATGGTATTTTTCAGGCAAGAATACTGGAGTGGGTTGCCATTTCCTTCTCCAGGGGATATTCCTAATCTAGGGATCAAATCCACATCTCCTGTGTCTCCTGCATTGCAGAAGGAGTCTTTACCCACTAAGCCATCTGAGAAGCCCCTGATAGATCCCTACTATCCCCCAAAGAAAGTCTTGCAGTAACCAACCCACTTTTTTTGTCCAGTATTAACTACCTTGTTCCTGTTTCCTTATGCCTATAAAAGTCTTTGATTTTTATAGAGCTACTCAGAATTCCTTTCTATTTGCTAGATAGGATGCTGGGTAATTCACGAATCATTGAGTAAAACCAATAAGATCTTTAAACATTGAATTTTCTTTTTCATTTTTTTAAAGTCATACTTCTGTACTGCATATGTAGATCTTTGGGCATCAGGATTTATAGGTGGATGCATACACTTTTGGATTCTCTGCCTTAGGTCTCTACCTAGATTTGTTTTCAAACCTCTTGCTCCGTAAAGATGAGAAAATCTGAAATCCAGTCCATTCAGGTTAAAAAAATATCATGGGGGGGGGACTGATTAATTCTTCTCTTTACCTTTCTAACTCCAATCTTTACCAGATTAAGTAACTTGCCATTTTTTCAATGCTTTGAAGATTTTGTTTTCTTGCTCCTGTACCAGTAGCCATATTATATTAATAAAAATAAAAATACTCCTTAAATCTTACCTCTTATCATTTTATATTTTTTTCTTTTCTTTTCATTATGGAAAATGTCTTGTTTGACTGCTATTTCACGGAATCATGTTTTAAAATTTTGAATCTGTATTTTCGGCTTTCATTTTGGTTTTATCTTCTAAGTTCCATTCAATTTTTTTCTTATTTAAATGGCTCCTAATTGAGACTTTGAAAATTTTATAGATGCAGTTGCTTCTTAAATATCATTGAAAACAGATTTACAAATTTTCTAAAATTCATTTTGTCCTTTTTCTATTTCATAAAATAATTTTAGAGAGTTTACAAAAAGGTTTATTTCTATTTAATTAAAATTGTGTTCTTATGTTTAGTGAAGCTTTTAAAATTATGTTTTAAAGACAGTTTTCTTCTTTTTCAGTAGAAAAATGTAGATGATATCTGTCCAATTGCTTCTATTCCTGTTTTGATATGATCAAACAGTTCAGTCCTAACAAAACAAAATAGAAATGCTTAGCTTGTTCATAACTTTACATTGCTAATTTAGAAACACAGAAGCTTGCTGGGAATAGAGTGGAAGCCAATTATTAGGTTGGCTTCTGTGTCAATTAATTCTGCATTTTCTGTGGTAGCAAGGAATTAGTGTTTCCATCCACGCCAAAATGAGCTTGTTAAAGCACTGCTATAGAATCCAAATTCAGGGTTACTGGCTTGGTCTGGTGTGCTTCCCAGAAGTGATAGAGAGAAATATTTATATTGTGCATGCCCAATAACCTATCTCTGATTCCAACATTTATTAAATGATACGGTTTCTAAGTAAATAAAGCTCTTCCAGGTTTTCCCCCATTTACTTTCATGTGGTATTTTTTTTTTGTATTATCAAGGAGCCAAGTACAGTGTCTCCTTTCTCCCATCTGGTTATGTCCGTACTATTTGTGGGAGAAATTAATCAGAATTTCTATTCTGTGGATTTTGTTATGATATTTTTCTGAATTTGTTAAAATCTAATTTTAATGAGTTTTTTTTTTTAAAGTAGAGGCAGTGAAATTAAATTAGGTAAGTGTGCTCAGATGTTATCTGAGAGTATACAAAATATTATTTTATTTTAAACATTGTTTTCTCTAAACTGATGATTTAACATATCATAACATAGGACATTGCTTTTAAAAGGAAATTTGATGTCATAAAATCCATATTTATGAATTAAGATTTAAAAATTCTTATTGGAAGAACTCTTTTAAATATATATGTGCTTGCATGCTAAGTTGCTTCAGTCGTGTCTGACTCTTTGCGACCCTATGGACTGTAGACTGCTAGGCTCCTCTGTCAATGGGATTGTTCAGGCAAGAATATTAGAGTGGTTTGAAATGCCCTCCTCCAGGTGATCTTCCTGACCCAAGGATTGACTTAAGTTTCCTGCACTGGGGGGTGGGTTATTTACCACTAGCGCCACCTGAGAAGCCCTTAAACATATGTGTATATGATCATATAGCATTATTTATATACATTAAAACATATAAGCAAAACAATTTGATAAGTTATTTATAACATTTTTACACATTCTGAGACTTACTATTCTAAATATGTTTGTAACTTATATGCAGGGTGGAGAAGGCAATGGCACCCCCACTCCAGTACTCTTGCCTGGAAAATCCATGGACAGAGGAGCCGGGTAGGCTGCAGTCCATGGGATCGCACAGAGTTGGACACGACTGAAGCGACTTAGCAGCAGCAGCAGTATATGCAGGGTGACTTGGTTAAATACTTGATCAGATCAGATCAGATCAGTCACTCAGTCGTGTCCGACTCTTTGCGACCCCATAAATACTTGATACTCTCTACCTATATCTACTGGAATAGTTATTTGATTGGTTAGCTTCTTCTGGATTTGTCTAATCTTCACAACTGATGCATTTCAAGTCTTTCAGTTCAGTTCAGTTCAGGTGCTCAGTTGTGTCCAACTCTTTGTGACCCTATGGACTGCAGCACACCAGGCGTCCCTGTCCATCATCAAATCCTGGAGCGTACACAAACTCATGTCCATCAAGTCAGTGATGCCATCCAACTATCTCATCCTCTGTCATCCCCTTCTGCTCCCACCTTCAGTCTTTCCCAGAATCAGGGTCTTTTCCAATGAGTCAGTTCTTCACAAGAGGTGGCCAAATCATTGGAGTTTCAGCTTCAGCATCAGTCCTTCCAGTGAATATTCAGGACTGATTTCCTTTAGGATGGACTGGCTGGATCTCCTTGCTGTCCAAGGGACTCGCAAGAGCCTTCTCCAACACCACAGTTCAAAAGCATCAATTCTTTGGCACTCAGCTTTCTAGTCCAACTCTCACATCCATACATGACTACTGGAAAAACCATAGCCTTGACTAGATGGACCTTTGTTAGCAAAGTAATGTCTCTGCTTTTTAATATGCTGTCTAGGATGGTCATAACTTTCCTTTCAAGGAGTAAACATCTTTTAATTTCATGGCTGCAGTCACCATCTGCAGTATTTTTCAAGCTGTACTTGTTCTTTATTTTTCCAGCAGACTCTGGGGTCTATCTTGTATAACTGCCAAGGAAACATCGAGAACTAATTTTCAATCCACCTTCCTGCTGTGTATTATTGATTGTGTGCACCAAATAGGCTGACCATGTTCCTTTATACATTTACTATTATCTAATAGAGAAGAACATTAAGTGATGTATGCAAACCTTCTGCTAAAAAATCAATTTAGATGTTTGTTAACAATGCGTATTCCAGAGTCTATACTATACTTATTGAAGCAGAATATCTTGGGAAATAGTGCAGAAAACTAAATATTTACCAAGCTCACTGGGTGATGATTGCACACACTGAAGTCGAAATCCACTGCTGCCTTGATTCAGAACAAGTCTTGTAATTAGACAGATGCAGAGTCTAATGGAATTGCTATTTACTATATGTAGGATTGTAAAAATGAACTTAACATATATGGTTTATTTTACATATCTGAAGTACAGGAAAGTGTAGACTAGATATGAGGACGCAGTAAAGCACTACTTATAAATCTTTTAGTACAATTCTTGAAACCAACTATGTATTTCATCAAATATAAGATGCCATTGATTTAAAGATGCTTGGTTATTTATGTATAGTAAGAAGAGGAATTACACTGTACCACAGTACTCAGTAACTACTTTTTATTTTATACTTTTATTTAAAAGACATTTTATTTTATACTTATTGAAAGAATTCTTTTAAAATATATGTACATATACCTAATCATATACATTTGTGTAACTTAAAAGAAAACATAAGCAAAATGAATTTATGGAGGCATTTCTAAAACTTCTAAACATTCTGAGATTGATTTTTCTCTTTGCAATTCATATCTCCATCCTTTCTTCTACCAGCATCATTATACAAACGTTACTGAAAAGAATAGTCAAATGTTGGCTCAGAACATTTACTTTTTCAACCAGTGACTGATTTTTCCTGTTTGGTGCTAGAAATAAAATAACTTTATCAGAAGGTGTCAACAGAAGACCTTTCAAATTATGCCATGACTGACATTCTTTCTTCAAATTGGCCCCAAAAGATTTTGATTCAACTATTAAAGTGATTGCAATTGTCTAGTCAAAATTCCATTAGTAACAACCATATTCACTCAAGTACAGTTGACAAACATATCACAACTGCCACGAGGCTGAGAGTGATTAAAAGATTTAATCGTTAACCCAAGTGTAGAAGTTTCTGAGTCTCCATTACTCTGCCAGATCCCCTTGTAGCATAGTTCCTCTTGCCTAGAGTTAATCAAATACCTGTTAACTGAGGTTGTATATCTAGAGTCCAGGATTTTACACATAGCAGTCCTTCAATAGGACTCCAGGCAAGAATACTGGAGAAATGGCAACCCACTCCAGTATTCTCACCTGGAGAGTTTCTTGGACAGAGGAGTCTGGTGGGCTACAGTCCATGGGAATGCAGAGTCAGACATGACTGAGCGACTAACACTAATAAATGTCAGGTTTTGTCCTTTGCCCCTATGCTGCTGAGACTTTCCCTAATGCTTTGTCTCCAGATCAAAACCATCCCTAACCTGGTCTGTGCAAGCATCATAAACCCACTGTTAATGCCTGTAGAGCTTTCTGAACTCCACCCAGAGATTTGTTCTATTTCCATAAGGATTTTGTGAACCATGAAATACAGTACAAAAATATCAATGATGCATTTCTTCTCTTTTCTTTTTTTTTGCAGACACTTGCCTTTACTGCTGCAGGATATTGGAAATTTGTTCAAGGTTTTAACCTCTTATGAATCTGGATTTTGGGGTTCCAAGTTAGCCAGAGTATTTAATATAAGATGAAGATTATGTACAAAGATCATTTTCCCCCTTCTGCTTCATGAGCGGTATTTATTATAGTTAGTAATCATTTTCTACCAAAACTTAGAGATAAATGTCTGTTGGTCCCTATGTCGTTTTGACTCGTAATTCTACAGAACAAAATCAATTATTTAAATGGACTTTCAATCCCCCTGGTAATCTGGCTCCATATTCATTCTTCAACCCTATCTCTTTATGCTCTTTTCTAAAAACCTCTGTTCAAGTCAGGTTGATCTCATCACGGTCTTCTGATCACACCATGAGCATTCCCACCTTTACTCTTCAAACATCCCTCCAGCTAAAATATACTTTTCCTGCTATTCTAGAACACACTCATATTTTCCTTTTTTTCAAAAAATATTCCTTGAATACATAATATTATCAGGCAAGTAAAGAGACAAACAAAAGCCCTGTCATCTTGGAACAATAAAGGGTATAGGAAATACCTGTGGCGGATTCATTTTGATATTTGGCAAAACTAATACAATTTGTAAAGTTTAAAAATAAAATAAAATTTAAAAAAGGGTATAGGAAATAATCAAATAATAGACCTAATTATAAAATATATTTTTATAAGTTATGATTATGGAAAACTTGAGTGATTGGCTAGATTAATATACTTAATCAATAACTGTCAATTTCAATCTATAGCGTGTTCATGTATTTTACTCATATGTATTATATATAGCTTGCTTCCATAATTAAAAGATAGAATCAAAGACACTGAATTAATTAATATCTTCATTAGAATTAGCAGTGCATTAAGAGACAAGAAAGCAATTCAAGTTTTACTCATTTCCCCCAAAAGATGGCTTGCGATCACCAGGTATATAAACACATTAAAGCCTCACAATACCAAAAATATCTTTAACCGACCCTGATTCTTGTGTTTTCCCTACCCTGGGCAGGGGAGGTGGACATTCTCATGTTCTCCTCGAGGATAAGTAAGAGTCGAAATGACTTAGAGGAGACGATGATACTTATCTCTTGCCAGATTATTGACCAACAACTCAGACTAAGACAATAAGGAGCAGAGAGGAAATTCCTATGTTCCCAAGTGTTTTCTGAGGCCACTAATTGGAGAATTTTTAGTATTAGACTCATAGTCCAGAAAGGTCTTGCTAGCCACAGAATCTGCCCAGAATAAAGCTGGAGAGAAAAAATTCCATTCTATGCAATCTAAGTGCATAGACTCAATGAACAATGGAATAAGAAAAATAGACCCTTACATCTATGTTGATAAGCAATAATAAGTTATTGTAGAATTGCACTGAATATTTAGAGGGTAGTTTGTTTCACCTGTTATGGTTAAAACCAAATATGTTGGTAATATTTTCCATAGAGTTAGTAAGCATCTACTGTCCTTGCCACATGCTTAGTATTAACTGACAATTCTGTAGATACCAAACTTTTAGCACACTACTTATATAATTTTATAAAACTTCTCTTTCATGCTTATAGAGATAAAAACTTGACAGTAAATTCAGCACATGAGATACTAAAATTTACCTTTCACTCCTGAATTTTAAATGATATATGTGAATAACTAAAAAATGTATAAGGAAAGAAAGAGAAAAAAATCTATAAGAATGTTTCTGGGTCTTTTCCCTTTGTCTGCTGGTACCTTCCGAGTTCCAATCTGAATTTGGGAATCTGTAATAGTTTTATGACTCCATGGATATTATATTGGACTCCTTGTAATTGAAGATAAATCATCTTTATGTTTCCTTCTTCTAGTTGAAGAGCTCACACTGGTTTCTCTATAAACACGTGAAAATCTCAGTTCTTCTCCCACTCTTTGAGGCCCACTCAGATGTTTCTTCTGACAAATTATTTCTCCTCTCTTATTCATGAAGTTACCATTCCTTCCTTTTTATTTTTCAAGAGGCATTATAGTTCAATTGCAACAGATGTACTGCTTTAAAATGCCTTATCATAAATTGTATTCATCTCTAAAAACAGATGGGTGGACAAAATAACTCAAAGAAAAGTGTATACCAAAACTCATGATGTGAGTCTTAAATGATTCCAGTCACCTGGGGAAACAGGGTTAGATTTTGTAATCACTCAGAGTTGCTAATCAAATATTGTCTATTTGGTTTTTTTCCTGTTCTGTTTTCTATTTTCTGCTATTTCTATCATCTTAGGCTCAGGGATTTTGACTTTGGATTCCAGCCCAATTTTCCCATTGGAAGTTTTTCAGAAATCCAGGGGGTAAGAGCATCTGTTATGATGTTTATAAGTGTCTGAGCTGCCTACTATGCCTAGTTACTAAAAACAAATATGGACCTGCACTGAAAAAAAACCTGACAAATGCAGGCTTAAGCTTGGAAATTGTGTGGCATTATTCCACAGTCATTTCCAACTGAAGTTTAGAAGGTCATGTTCAATGTCCTTTCTTTGCAAAGATGTCAACTTAAAAAATGATCTTATTTACCAATACTGAAAATAGACTTCAGATAACCCATACAGCTTAGCACACTGCACAACAAAAACTCTCTGATGTTTGAACTGATTCATTCTGAATGAGAGATTATACAACCCTCTATTGCTGTTTGCTCACTACTATTTTAAAATGTTACTTTTTTCTTCTGGATAAATACTGCATATATCTACCTCAGTTTGGGGCTTCCCAGATGGCTCAGTGGCAAAGAATCCATCTGCCAATGCAGGAGATGCAGGTTTGATCCCGGGATTGGGAAGATACCCTGAAGGAGGAAATGGCAACACACTCCAGTATTCTTGCCTGGAGAATCCCATGGACAGAGGAGCCTGGTAGGCTACAGTCCTTGGGGTTGCAAAGAGTCGGACATGACAGCAACTAAACCATAGCAGCAACCTCAGTTTACTCATTATTATAACAAAATTAGAACTCATACATTTAAACCACATTATTTGTAAGTTAAATTCACTTTTCAGAAACAGGTTTTCTTTATCTGAAAAATGAAGGCAAAAAGTGATGCTACTCTTGTCTGCCACTTTACTTCCTTCTGTACTTTTGCCTTCCTGGCTTTATCAGTGCTTACTCTTCCCCTTTTTATTTTATTACTTAAAAGATACGCTGTGCTTTCCTCTAATACTTGATGTCTATGGATCCTCCAGCTTTAACAATGCACAGAAACTTATCTATGCACCATTTCTTCAAAAGGGTGCTACTATGATGCAAATGAATTTTAACATTATATTTCAGTTAAAAATAATGTTAAACATTCTTTTATACATAAAAATACATCTCTGATACAAACATAGTTCTTCACACATATGCTTTGTATCCTAATTACAAACTCATCCTTATTTAGAAATGGTGAAAAAGGATTTGGGTTGGACAAGAGATGATGGCACTGAAGACAAGTACTAAAATAATGGAATTGGAAAGACTTGACATATGAGCTTTTTCTGGACTAAATTTCTCCTTTTATAACATTTTTTCTTTGGGTGTGTTCTTTGGAACAGCTCCAATACAGTGGGAAAGAAGATGAAACAGATATTCAAAAGACTTGGATGCTAATCCTGGCTCCACCATTTATTAACTGGATGTTCTTTCGGTTAATTATCACCCTTACAAGGTCCTTGTAAGGATCAAATATGTATGAAAGTACTTTATAAATTATGAAGTTCTATCTAAGTCTAATCTATTAATATTTATTGCCATATCCCTAATTTGCAAAGTGGGCTTATTTATAGAAGCTTCATAATGAATTGTTTTCAATTAAGTTTTTTAAATTGCAAAAGATGGATGCTCCTTGGAAGAAGAAAATCAATGAAGGAATATGTAAAGACACAATTGATAACTCTCCTGTAAAATCCTTTCTTAACTCTCAGACACAGGTAATATTAAAAGCACAGTATATAACATTCCACAACTTTGTTATGTTCATGTAAATTGTATATTAATGTAGTTAATTTTTTGTTTTGTATTTGCTAATTATACTTATCTTCCTTCATTATTCTTTGCTTTTGTATGTTCTTATGGTTTTGTATTTCTTTTTTGCATCCACTTTTTAGCGTAAAATATGTCATATTTGTGTACTTCTAGATGTCTATACATGAAAGGTGGAAATCTAACACATTATTTAAAATTTATAATGTTATATTTTGAATGTACTATAAGTTATTCAACTATTCCTTTATTGATATATATTCATGTTGTTTCCAAGTTTTTGCCACTAGAAATCATTCTAAATAAGCTTCCTTATATAATAAAGCCTTACTTTCTATTGGATAGATTCATATAGTTGGGTCAAAAATATATGCTTTTTAACTACAGAAGACATCTGATCACATACTGAATTCACATTCACACAAGTCATGAATGAAGAGGGCCGATTTTTAAAGTTTGGTTTATCTAACAGATTTTAAGTCATCATGAATACACTCATTTTGTTTGACTAATAGTTATGTTGTGCTTATTTTCATATGATAGTCTACTGGTTAACATTATGCCTGTTTTTATTCTTAGCCAATTAAGAAAAAAAATCTGTTTTTTATCTTTTAATTGTCCATTTGTAGAAAGTTAAAACTATCATAGTCAATAACCTTATGTTCAATATTATTATATCTTCGAAGACTCCTACAAGACTTAATAACTGGATGGTCTCTAAGACACAAGAGATTAATTTCAGCCAATGAAATTCCCTAGATCCATGTCACCCAATAGAATTTTCTGCTCTAATGGAAAGGTTCTGTATCTATGTCTCCTGTATGGAAGCCCTGAGTCACATGTGACTGCTGAGCACTTGAAATGGAGCTAATATGGCTGAGGAACTACAAACATAATTTTACTTAATTTTAATTCGTTTAAGTTTGAATATAAATAGCCATATGTGGCTAGTGGCTCCTTTAATGGAGAAGGAAGTCTAAAGTTCTTTTATGTGTTTAGAGTTGATTCTCTTAGGGGTGGGGGCAGGTGTGATTTTTAAACTTGACAGTTAACGTACATGGACATGGTCATTTTGGCACAAATAACCGTTTGTGTATGTTACTGAAGAACTGGTGAGAGTGACTCACAATCCTTTAAGTTGATCCATTTGGGCCTGTCTAGTGAATCAGTGTGGAGAAGGCAATGGCACCCCACTCCAGTACTCTTGCCTGGAAAATCCCATGGATGGAGGAGCCTGGTAGGCGGCAGTCCACGGGGTTGCTAAGAGTCGGACACAACTGAGCGACTTCACTTTCACTTTTCCCTTTCATGTATTGGAGAAGGAAATGGCAACCCACTCCAGTATTCTTGCCTGGAGAATCCCAGGGACAGAGGAGCCTAGTGGGCTGCCGTCTATGGGGTCGCACAGAGTCGGACACGACTGAAGCAACTTAGCAGCAGCAGCAGCAGTGAATCAGTCAGAGAAGGCAATGGCAACCCACTCCAGTACTCTGGCCTGGAAAATCCCATGGGCATAGGAGCCTGGTAGGCTGCAGTCCATGGGGTCGAGAAGAGTCGGACACGACTGAAGCGACTTAGCAGCAGCAGCAGCAGTGAATCAGTTCTCTTGCAATCAGACTTATCATTTAGATGCTCATTAGTCAAAAATAGTAAATGATTCTGTTCAACTGAAATTGAATTGGTCAGCTATGAGGAAATGCCTTTATAACATTGCTATTGCATTTTGCCACTATTTTGTTAAGATATTTTTACAAGGTATGCACCCTTAGATCAATAGTATGCATTTTTATGTAATGTCTATAAACACCTTTTTTTCCTATTTTATAGAAGGAAATGTTTTTTTTTACCTAAGTTCTGACTCATGTGACTTTAGTCAGCACTGGCATTTTGGCATTTTTTTAAAAAGGTAAGTTTAATAAAAATAAAGTATTCTACTATTCACCCTGAATTTTGAATTTCCTATGATTAGCACTTGATTTTTTTTCTCTCCCTCTTTCTCTCTCTCTCTTATGATATCAGAGTCTCATCTAATGATTGAGTCTCATCTAATCATGAGCTTTCAAAGCAAGTACTTAGAAGGAGTAC
Source organism: Bos javanicus (assembly GCF_032452875.1). Lineage (NCBI taxonomy): Eukaryota > Metazoa > Chordata > Mammalia > Artiodactyla > Bovidae > Bos > Bos javanicus. The sequence goes on along the minus strand of NC_083871.1, from coordinate 59,468,394 downwards.
TTTTATCTCCTATTTTTTCTTTGCAGAAAGAAAAGTTCTAGCTGTTATTGGCACAAATCTGGGCTTAGTAGCGCTTTGACAGTTTCTAAAACTTACCAGTTTCATATGCAAATATTGATGGCTTGAGTAGCAGAGAGTGTAATCCTATTATAGTCTCAAATTTATCTGAGTTTTTAGAAATGCTGATTAGCCTTGGTAATCACCTGGCTTCTTTCTCAGCTACTAGTAGTATCTGTGGTGGTTTCACATCCTTTCATGTGAGACAACATGATTTTGGCTACAGCTGGTTCCAATGTTCTCTTCTGTCAGAGAAGTATCACAGCATAATTCCATTTACTTCTGAGTTTTAGTTTTAATAATAAAATATCTACATAGATTTTTTTTGTTCTATATCCCTTAAATTAAGAAATTATCTATTTGAAAATTGAATCCATATTGAAACTTAATTGTTTGCAATTCATTTACCATTTAAACCATAAATGGATTTCTGTCTTAACTCTAGTTTTACATATAGGTAATGGAGTCACGTGATGTTTTCAAGTGCTCATATCCACTTAATATTGTTTAAGGTGAACTGGAGATGGGAACACTTGTAAATGCCCAGCCGAGATTACTCCACACTTCCATAAAACATAAAAGTATGGGCTTAGCTATCGTTTTCCCAAGTAAGCTACATTTGGTTAATCTGTAAAAATCTAACAAATGAACTATAATGATATATTAATATTATAATTGTTCCTATTGCAACAATTAAATAAAGTATGTTATCTGCCAGTGGTTACTATATGTCATTCAATATACCCAGCATTGTAGAGCCACTGATACATGGTACTCTCTTTTGTTTCCCTTTCCTGTCAATTTCATTCTGATAAGACGTGATCATACTATCCATACTTTATTCACAAAACACTTTACCAATATGCAATAAGCCCAAGCAGTGAAAAAAGCTTTTCAGATCAAATTTACATGAATTTGAGTCTCAGTGATATCAAAACCTTACAACATAACCATCAGTTCAGTTCAGTTCAGTCACTCAGTCATGTCTGACTCTTTGCAACCCCATGGACTGCAACATGCCAAGGCCTCCCTGTCCATCACCAACTACCAGAGTTTACCCAAACTCATGTCCGTTGGGTCAGTGATGCCATCCAACATCTCATCCTCTATCATCCCCTTCTCCCACCTTCAATCTTTCCCAGCATCAGGGTCTTTTCAAATGAGTCAGCTCTTCGCATTAGGTGGCCAAAGTATTGGAGTTCCAGCTTCAACATCAATCCTTCCAATGAATACTCAGGACTGGTCTCCTTTAGGATGGACTGGGTGGATCTCCTTGCAGTCCAAGGGACTCTCAAAAGTCTTCTCCAACACCACAGTTCAAAAGCATCAATTCTTTGGTGCTCAGCTTTCTTTATAGTCCAACTCTCACATCCATATATGCCTACTGGAATAACCATAGCCTTGAGGGACCTTTGTTGGCAACAACATAACAATAGTAAAACCAAAAATGTATGAACCATGTTAAGTAGAAAGTTTAAATAAAACTAAAGTGCTATCTGACAGTTTACAAATATAAAATATAGAAGGACCCCTTTAGTTATTTCAGTGTAACTTAGAATGTCTTAAGATTACTATAAATTCTGATTAAACATTGATTAAGAAAGCTTTAGATATTTTAAGTCAGAAGGATAAGGGAAATAATATAATTATTAAAGCTTTGAATACAGCCTTTGTGCTGATAATGGGTCATGCAGGATTAGGGGTGACTATAAATGATTGACACTCCTCCTATCACTGAGTAGTGAAGGGTTACTTCACTACTTCCTTAACAAATAAAGCATGATAGTGGTAACACCATGACAGCTCTGGCTTAGCTTTTAGCAGGACAGACATGTTCCCTCTTATCTCTTGGAGCCCTAGGGTGCCATGTAAGAAGTCCAATGACCCTGCTAAAGAGTTCACATGGAGAGGCTCTGAGGTTTACATGGAGAAAGAAAGTGATCCAGTTGAGACCAATCTTATAGCCATCTACACCAATAAAACAAAAATCTAGGTAAAGTTATCTTGGACCCTCTAGATTTACCCATCTACCAGCTGAATGCCATAGAATGGCCCCCAGGAATGTGATGCAGAGCAGAAAAATCACTAATCTGAGCCCTGCTCAAATTCCTAATCCACAAAATCATGAAATATACTAACTTGTTTTAGATCACTAAATTATAGGGTAGTTTCACTGTAATAGATAACAAAAGAAAAAAAGGGAAGGAAAAAAATTCTTATCAATTACCATGACTTAGACAACTATTTGATTAGTTTTATATGTATTAACTGTTAAAATAGTAATCCTAATGTATGCAAACTTTTTTTGTTTGCATATATTAACAGACCAACAGTTTGATTAATATGTGTAAATAGTCTTTGTAATAATTATTGGTCTTTACTATTTTATTGTATAGAAGTAAACTGTTATAAAAATCAAGAGAGGACACAGGAAAATTGGTTATTTATAGAGGCAGTTTATTGTATTTATAGAAAAGAACTAGGTTCCTATCAAAGATCTGAGATAAAAGATCTACTCTGCCATTCATTAGCTGGAGACTTTGATCAAGTCACTATCTTTGTGGGTTTTAAATTCTCCATCTGTAACATTAACTCATTAGACTGCCTCTCCAGAGGTTGCTTCAATCTCCTTGAAAAATCTTTTAAGTCACTGCTGTGCCAGTGTCCTATATTCTTTCATGAGATGGTCAATCAGGTGTGGCCACAAGAGAGGACACAGGACAGATGCAAAAAACCAACATTTCTTATACTCACAAGTCCCTGAGTGACAGAGTCATGAAGGGGCCTCATGAGGGGAGCGCCATGGGAGCTGGTTCAGCCAGGTAGTTCGGGAGCTGAGAGAGAGTGAGGACCTGAGGGCTAGCGAGGGTCAGGGCAGAGTACTCAGCAAAAAGTGCCAGAGGATTTCATCAGTGTGTTTGGATGTCACTAGGCACAGTCAGGGGAGGGCAGGAAGGGGAACTTTTTATCTTGGCAGGGGTCAGCCTTATCACACTAGTGTACTGGGTCATCTGGGAGGGTTGCTCATCGCCTATTTAGGGGGATGCTGAGGCAGCAAGAAAATAGAGTTTTAAACTTTACCATCTAGTCACTAGGTTGTGCTATGGTTCATACTGTTTGGGTCCCTCTGAGACCCATATGTTGAAATCCTAATGCCCAATGTGATGATATTAGGAGATAGGGGCTTTGGGAGGTGCATAGGTTATGAGTGCGAAGCCTCTTTACTTTTATAAAAGAGGGCCACAAAACTCCCTAACCTCTTCTGCCACATGAAGATCCAAGGAGAAGTCTGCCCTGAGAATAGGGCAACCTAACATGCCAGCCCAACCATGGTGGTACCTATCTCAGCCTTCCTGCCTCTAGAATTGAGAGCAATATGTTTATAATATTGTTTATAGGTTACTTGGTCTATGGTGTTTTATTATATCAGCCCAAATAGACTAAGATGGGTAACAAATATTTTAACATATCACAACTAAATTTACACAACTAGGAGGTTCGAGAGCACATAACTTCCTTCCCTGCCACTAAGTTGTATAGTATTGTAAAATTTCATGGCTTTTCTTAAGTATTTCATTCTCATAAAATAACTCATGATAGTTTCCCAGTAAGAACTACCTTTAGGAGAAGGAGTTAACACATACCGCTTGATTCTCAGGTACTGGATTGTCAAGTAACAGGTGTACTTAGGAGAGTGCTTACCTATACATTATTTATCACAGAGGCTATACTTTCTTATGCCTCATGGTGAGCAATCAAATATATAAATAATAGGTATTTTTCCATTAATTTGATTCCTTCTCTAGAGTTTCCATACTTTAATTGAGACAGATTCAAATTATAAAATAATATTAAAGATAATTCAGAATATAGTGTTAGCTATAGAAATTTTCTAACTTAATTGAGTTCCCTAAGCATGTGAGTTTTAGGGGGCACATTATTACTGCTTGTGGGTTTTACCTTTAGATTCAAGTAAATTGCTTACATTGTGTGGTTCACTGTAGCATTTTCTGTCTCCTTGCTTTCATTTAAGGTGACACTTTGATCAAAGGTGACAAAGCATGAAATTATGGCCGGCTGTAAAAATGTCACATGCTATTTCAAAGTCCTCCTGCGGTTGGAAAATTTCCTGATTATCAGGATACACCATGGGAATTAAAATTCAGTGCGCCTGACATTACAGCATGTTTTAACAAGAGCACAATTATATTCCTACCCTGTTCCAATCTAGAGTTGCCTAGTCAGAATTGTCAGACAACTCCACGGGGAATAGGAACTGTCACCAAGTATCAGCTCACACAGGAGGGTAAAATGAAGTCAATGGTTTCTTCCTTTATGAAAATCACTAATTGTATTTTCTTTGAAAATATGTGCTCCTATGCCTGGAGCAAGCCCTGAGAATGTAAAAAAATCAGTCTATTTTCAAGTTTTATGGCAAAATCCTTTATGTAATAAGAACTGTTAGCTATTTTCTCCTCTGTAAAATGAAAAAAAAAAAATACTAGGACATATGCAGCAACTGTCACAATTGTGAAAAATAAGACATTTTGAAAATATGTCTGCAAAATTACCAGATTTATTTTTATGGAGAAAGAAAAAATGTCCTTTGTGAGTCTCAGTTTTATTGAAAAATACTGATTGAGCACCTACTTCATACCAGGTTATTTTCTAGGCTCTGGGGGTCCAAGAAATGCATAAGTATATTTTCTGCCTTCATAGAACTCACAGGCTAGCAGAAGAGACAAAAATGCAAATAAAATTAATTTCCTAGTCAGAAGGAAAACAAATATGAGAAATAAAGAATTATAACTCAAAGATGATAAGGCTGTCTTGTAACACAAGTTCAAAGTGCTTCAGTTCAGTTCAGTTCAGTCGCTCAGTCGTGTCCGACTCTTAGCGACCCCATGAACCGCAGCACGCCAGGCCTCCCTGTCCATCACCAGCTCCTGGAGTTTACCCAAACTCATGTCCATCAAGTCGGTGATGCCATCCAGCCATCTCATCCTCTGTTTCCCCCTTCACCTCCTGCCCTCAATCCCTCCCAGCATCAGGGTCTTTTCCAATGAGTCAACTTTTCACATGAGGTGGCCAAAGTATTGGAGTTTCAGCTTTAATATCAGTCCTTCCAATGAACACCCAGGACTGATCTTCTTTAGGATGGACTGGTTGGATCTCCTTGCAGTCCAGGGGACTCTCAAGAATCTTCTCCAACACCACAGTTCAAAAGCATCAATTCTTTGGCATTCAGCTTTCTTCACAGTCCAACTCTCACATCCATACATGATCACTGGAAAAACCACAGCCTTGACTAGACGGATCTTTGTTGGCAAAGCAATGTCTCTGCTTTTGAATATGCTATCTAGGTTGGTCATAACTTTCCTTTCAAGGAGTAAGCATCTTTTAATTTCATGGCTGCAATCACCATATACAGTAATTTTGGAGCACAGAAAAATAAAATCTGACACTGTTTCCACTGTTTCCCCATCTATTTCCCATGAAGTGATGGGACCAAATGCCATGATCTTAGTTTTCTGAATGTTGAGCTTTAAGCCAACTTTTCCACTCTCCTCTTTCACTTTCATCAAGAGGCTCTTTAGTTCCTCTTCACTTTCTGCCATAAGGGTGGTGTCATCTGCATATCTCAGGTTATTGATATTTCTCCTGGCAATCTGGATTCCAGCTTGTGTTTCTTCCAGCCCAGCGTTTCTCATAATGTACTCTGCATATAACGCCAACTGAAGAAAACTGAAGTCTGCCAAAACAGCAATCATTCCTTGAACTGTCATTGTTATAAGAAGGTGAAAATACTAATTCAGCAATTTATAATAGTTTTCTGATTAATGTATATCTTCCTTCTGAATTCAAGAGCCAGTAAATATTTTAAATGTGTTTAATATTGTCAAAAACTTTTAAACTTTAGTTTAAAAGAGGGCTTTTATAAAAGACTAGTTTTTATGGATGTTTGTTGTTTGCACCTAAAAAATAATAAGAGTTCTAACATAATCAGAAGACACAAAGTAATGGTACAGTTAAGGAAAAGGAAAAATGAATTTCATGGAGCTGTCTCAGTAGCTCCATGGTAGGAAGATGCAGGTATGCTGAAGAGGTGTCTTAGCTACTATTCTACGTCTGTGAGAGTAGCTTTAAATTCATCTACATCAGATATTGAGCATCAGCAAATGACTTACTTGAAGAAAAGGTCATCCTGATGAAAGTATTTTGTGTGCTTCATTTCTTCACTGCTTTAATGCCATAAGAAGGTGTTCCCATTTCTATGTCAGGCAAGAGCAGTTTAATCCCATTGCAGATCTGACCCACATCAATAGCTTTTTGATTCCTCTGACTCATGGTCCCACTCATTTTTGTAATTAGAACACCAAGTATTCTAATGTACTACCTTTTATCTCTTTGGTGTTTCTCTTCCCACCATCTGGCTGACCTAAAAAATATCTCAATATGTGAACTTAACTAATGACTGCTAATCAAAAGTGATAGACCTCTCTTGTCTTCTGTGTGCCCTCGATCCATCTTGTGTGAATTCTTCTTACTCAACACCTCTGGGTCTGTGGGGTACATTGAGATACCCCTTCCAAAGTGAAGAATAAATTGTTACATATGGCCCCTCCTACAACCAAATTAAAAAAAAAAAAAGGAACAATGTCTAGTGTTGTCTTTAGATTCTGAAAGCAATGTTTTGCTTATTTGGGTGTGCAATTCTGGCTCATTTTCTTTTGACCAGAAAAGCTACTAGTTTTAAGTGGGGCCAGAACAGAAGGCTTTACGACAGGTCCAGGCTGTGGTGCAAGCTGTTCTACCACTTAGGCCATAAGATCTAGCATATCCAGTGGCACTTGAAGCATCAGTGGCAGAGACGGATGCTGTTTGGAACCTTTGACAGACAGGCTCAAAGGAGCCTGCCTAAAGTCTGGGCAAGAAGAGAGAGGATGGGGTCAGTGTAGCTACAATTTTTCAAGTTTGTTCATCATACAAAGAATCTGTTTTTGGTTTTATTTGATTTTTCTGTTGTTTCCCTGTTTCCATTTAATTGACCTCTGATTTTTACTTTGATCTTCTGCCTAATTTTTGTTTAATTATTTTTCCTAGTTTTTTAAGGTAAATGTTAGAGTATTTCTTCAAGACCTTTATAATTTCTCAAAATAGGCATTTAAAACCACATATTTTCCCTCCAAGAACTGATTTATCTGTCCCCATAAATTTTCATTTGTTGCTGTTTTCACTCACTGAAAATCTATTTAAAGTTCCCTTGCGTGCATGCCTGCTAAGCCTTTCAGTCTTGTCCAACTCTTTGTGACCCCATGGACTGTAGCCCACTGGGCTCCTTTGTCAGTAGCATTCTCCAGGCAAGAATACCGGAGTGGGTTTGCCATGCCCTCCTCCAAGGGATCTTCTCAACCCAGGGATTGAATCCGAGTCTCTTAGGTCTCTTGCATTGCAAGGTGAATTCTTAACCACTGGACCACCAGGGAAAACCTCTCTATGCTTTTAATTTTCTTAGATTTTACTCCATATTCTTTATTAGGTTCATGTATGTTAATAGCATTAAATTTTCCTGATATATTGATCCATTTATTATTATGAAATGTTTCTCTTTGTCTCTAATAGTATCTTTTGTCTTATACTCCGTTCTGATATTAATCTATCCATTTCCCCTTTTTAATGTTTGGTTACTGATTGCATGATGCAATTTCTTCCATCCTTTTACTTTTAATCTACCTAACTTTATGAAGCTATAGTCTTATAGACAGGCTATAGTTGGATATTGTTCTTTAATCCAGTCTGGCTATGTTTGGACTAGAATTTTAATCTATCTGTACTTAGTGTTATTGCTGATTGGATTAACCTTTGTCATCTTGCTATCTTATTTTTAATGTGTCGAGTCTTTTTGTTTCCTCTATTTTTTTCTTTCTACTCTTTTTGTGATTATTAAATTATATTTATTGTATCATTTTCTCTGTTTTTCTTAGCACTTTTTAAAAGTTATTTTCTTAATGGTTGCTATAGAGATTAGAATACACATTTTAATTTATCATAGTTAACTTCAGGTTAATACTTTGTTAATTCTGAATATAGACAGCAACACTTCTTGAATATGGCTTTACTCTTTTCCTTCTTTTATACTAATATTTTCACTTATATTTCATTTATGGATGTAATAAATCCAGCAATATAGTGTTATAGCCATTGGCCTTTCCAACAATATTTTCTTCAGCTATTGAAGAAGGAATGGAAAAATACATTTGCAGTTTATATTTATCCATGTTTTTGCCATCTACAATGCTGTTTATTTTTTCTTGTAGATCTGAGTTATCATCTGATGTCACATATCTTAAGACTGAAAGACTTTAATATATTTTAAGGCATTTCTGGTAGGAATGAATTCACTTGATCTTTGTTTATCTCTGAATGTCTTTATTTTCCTTTATTTTTGATGGGAGTTTTATTACATATACATTCTTGGTTGACAGGTTTTCATTTTTTCCCTCAGCACTTTGGAAAACACATCTTGTTGCCTTCTGGATTCCATTGTTTCTGATGAGAAGCAAGCCATTAATCATGTTGTTGTTTCCTGGTATATAATTAGTCATTTTTTTCTTGCTGCTTTCAATTTTTTTATCAATTTGTCTTTTAGCAGTCTATTATATGCTCAGATGTAAGTCTCTCTCTGTCCTATGTGAAGTATTTTCAGCTTCTTGGTTCTGTATAGTTTTCTCTCCTTTACTTCTGGGACTCCCGTTACATACGTGTTGATACGTTTCATGTCATTCCATAGGTTTTTAAAACTCTATTCTCTTTTCTGTCTTCAGACTGGATAAATTAAATGGATTCATCTTCAAGTTTGATGGTTATCTCTTCTGCTATTTAAAATATGATGTTGGGCTAATCTATTTGCATATTGGTTATAGTACTTTTTGATTTTAGGTTATCCATTTGGTTCCTTTTAAAGTTTCTATTTTCTTATGAGATTCCTTTAAGTGTTGATTCATTGAACATATAAAACCTTAAAGTATGTCTTCTATTAATTATTGAACATACAATGTGTTCTTTGAAGTCTTGGTTATATCAATATCTACACCCAATCAGAAACAGTTTCTACTGACTGCTTTGTTCTTGAGTTGGTCACATATTCTGTTTCTTTGTATGCCTCATGGTCTTTTGTTGAAAACTGGACATGTTAGGTCTTGTATGTACCATAGATTGTGCAGTAGTTGATATCTTTGCTCAGTTATTTTATTTTCTTATTTTTTTCAACCTCCTTGACTTCCTGGGGTTGTTCCTTTCTCCACATACCCCACTGGTCAGCCAATGATTGATTAGTGTTTGTGCTTGAATATTGTGACCCCATACGATTTCTACCACATGCAGATTGATGTGTTCAGTTAGGGAACATATGTAAAGTTCAGGTAGCTTTCAAGTCTTTTGGCATTTGCTTTGAACCATGACCCCTTGGGGCTCCCCTGCCTGTGCGCTTAGTGTGCTTGGAAGCCAGGTATGAATTCAGTTTAATTTTTTTTAACTGTTAATTTTTAATTTAATAATTAATAGTTTATAAAAGTTTCACTCTTATTATGCTCTTGCATTCCTATGATTTCCCTGTAAATTAAGTGGCAGGTCCATTGATAACCTCAATTGGGACTAAATTTACAGCTGAGCCGAAGGCTTTTCTTGAGTATTTCTTATCGAATGTTCTACTTTACTGATGTTGCCCTTCATCTTGTGCTCTCCAACTCTGCCACAGGTCATGGCAGCACTTCCCGTGCAGTGAAGTTCCTACTCTACATGGTCAGCACCAACCTGGGAGTGGGTATGAGACCAGGTTCTTGGGAAAAAAATAGATTTTATTCAGTTTTTTGGAAGCTTTTCATAAATAGTCTTTTCCATTTATTGCTAGTAGTTTTCAGAGTGATTTTTGCCCAGTTTTAGTATTTCTAGGGGGTGAAAATAATTTACCAATTTTGTATTCTTTCATATTCATATTTTTTAATGAATATTGAGTGGGGATTAATAGTAATCCAGTGTATTTATAACTTACTATAAGTAAACTATAATTAGTACAGTATGAACCTGGAGTAGAAATAATTTACAGTTCTATAAATAAAAGTTCATAAAAGAATCTAAGTGAAATATGAAAAAGCTATGTGACAGTGTGCTGCTTTAAATGAATGGGAAAAGGGTAGTTTATTTAATAAATCATGGTGGTATAGTTGGCTCTCTACCTAGAATAAACAAAATATTGTCTTGTCTAGCAAGTATGAATTACATCATAAAATACTAAATTTCAATGAATCAAAGAGTTAAAAGTCAGTAATTTGAAAATAATAATAAGAGCAGAAAACTATAGATGAAGGGGGTGAGAAAGATTTTTCTTAAACAAGACTAGAAACACAAAAGCTTCAAATGAAAACAAAATGCCTGGGTAGTGGGGGTTCGGGGGATGTGGAGAGAAGCCAAATGACACTCTTAGGAAAAAAAAATTGGTAATAAAAAGACCCAATTTGGCACTATTCAAAATGTATCCTTTTTTCTCTGAACAAATATGCAGGTGATTCACCTCTCAAACACAGATCCTTAATGTATTAGTCAAGATAACTTTTTTTAATGAAAAAATTCCATAATCATCAAAAAATATTAGTGACTTCTATAATTAAAAATTATAAGATGAGAGGTGGTTTTAAGCAAGACAGGTACCTGGTATGGATACAATTCCCTCAGAACTATGTCTCTCTTTTTCCATTTTTGTCTGTACTTTTTCCTTTTAATTTTTTTTCTCAGGCAGGCTCTCCTATGTGGGCAGGAATTGACTAGCATCAGGAGGAAAGAAATTCTCTCCGAGCATCCATAGCAGTTCCAAAATTGATGTTAACTCCCCTGCTTGAGTTATATGCCCACCCCTGGACCAAGTGCGGAATCCAAGGATACAGCTTATCACTGTTGGCCCTCCCAACTAGGTGAGTTGGAAACCTTTTAATTGACAGCTCCTGCATATGGGGCCAGTATAGGTATGACAGCAAACTAGTGGTCTATTTAAAGAAAGGGGAATAACTAACTCACTCTGCTGTACACTTGAAACTAACACAAAACTGTAAATCAACCATACTCCAATGAAAATTTGAAAGAAAGGAGAGAGAGGACAGACAAGCAAGGATAACAAGTCCATAGGGGACATGTTTGCATGATGGTACAAGTTTTATGGTATCCCCATTTTTTTTTTTTGTCTGGTACGATAAGGGGAGCAAAACCCTAATTCACCTTGAAACAGCAGTGTCTGTAAATAAACACGCACACTATATTTTTTTCCTTGAAAAGTAAAATGTGCTTTATAAGCAGTGTTTGGCACCAAGATTTCAAAGAATTAGTTCTGGAGAAACTCAGGTTCTATTCAATTTGTTCTCAGTTGAGATTCATTTTGTGTTTTTCCATATTGAAAGCAATGGCAGAAAACCAATGAAACAACAAAGTGATCTTACACCTTAATAATATCAAAACCATACACCGTACCTGAATGTCCTCCTTTATCCTTCTCAACAAGAAGTTGTTAAGCGGCACTTTGCTGAATCTGAAGTCATCACATGACAGTTTAATCAACTCTTCCCTTTCCTTTGCCAAGAAGCCATCTGGCAGTGTATCTTTTTCATTGAAAATGTGTCCCTGATCCAATTTTCATTTGTTACTCTGTCAAGAAAGCATTCATTCCAACGGGGGACCAAATTTGAGCACTGTTCTTTCCTTTCAAGACTAAGGGTGAATTTTCTTTTATTTCCAATGAGTAAATTTTCTTAAGGTTATGGAATGATTGGCAATTCTTTTCTTGCTACTTTTGTATGTTCTGCTGATGTTGCTTTCTTGTGGCTTTTGTTTTGTCATGAAAATTCAAAGGCAAGCTTTTTAATTCTAATATACTGGCATCCTTTGCTTGCAATGTGTATGTTAACAAGTCAGTTAAGTAGATTCAGCTTCACAGACATGATACATCCATAAAGAAATGGCTGAATTAAAAAGAAAAGAAATACATACCTCCACAAAAACGTTCAAGAGGAGAATAAGTCCTTTGGAAATATTTATTAAAAAAAAATAGGAAATACAGTTTTTGAAGTGTCTTTACCTCCTTCCTTGTCCCCTCCAGCTTTACTGATGTATAATTTACATTTAATGTGTATGCTTTTAAGACATACAACATATTTTGATATATGTATACACTGTGAAATTATTGTAACAATCAAGCTAATTAACATATCAGTCACTTGATATAGTTACCATTTTGTGTGATGGGGGAGAACAATAAAGTCTTACTCTCTTTGCAAATTCAAGTATACTAACTATTATTAACTCTTCCTGCCATGCTGTACCGGAGAAGGCAATGGCACCCCACTCCAGTACTCTTGCCTGGAAAATCCCATGGACAGAGGAGCCTGGTGGGCTGCTGTCCATGGCGTCGCTAAGAGTCGGACATGACTGACCGACTTCACTTTCACTTTTCACTTTCATGCACTGGAGAAGGAAATGGCAACCCACTCCAGTGTTCTTGCCTGGAGAATCCCAGGGACAGGGGAGCCTGGTGGGCTTCCATCTATGGGGTCGCACAGAGTCGGACACGACTGAAGCGACTTAGCAGCAGCAGCGGCAGTCATGCTGTACATTAGATCTCTATAACTTATTTGTTATAGCTGAAACTCCGTACCTTCTAATTAACATCTTCCAATATTCCCAACCCTTCAGCCGCTGGCAACTATCAATTCTATGCTCTCTTCACACTGAACTGTGCCCCATAATAGAGGAGGAATAACTTGAGTAAAGTGAAATTTGTTCTTTTTACCTTACTCGATACATCTATCTTCAGGCACTTTTTGCTCAACAGAGTCCTATGGCCTCTCTGCTGGAGTCCCTGGTTCCCAAAATGGTATTGTCATCCATGTGTGGTTCTCAAAATCAATGTATCTGCAAGGCATATTGATTATATTCTTTGCAGCCAAAGATGGAGAAGCTATCTACAGTCAAAAAAAAAAAAAAAAAAAAACAAGACCAGGAGCTGACTGTGGCTCAGATCATGAACTCCTTATTGCCAAATTCAGAATTAAATTGAAGAAAGTAGGGAAAACCACTAGACCATTCAGGTATGACCCAAATCATATCACGTATGATTATACAGTGGAAGTGAGAAATAGATTTAAGGGACTAGATCTGACAGATAGAGTGCCTGATGAACTATGGACTGAGGTTCATAACATTATACAGGAGACAGGGATCAAGACCATCCCCATGGAAAAGAAAAGCAAAAAAGCAAAATGGCTGTCTGGGAGGGCTTACAAATAGCTGTGGAAAGAAGAGAAGCAAAAAGCAAAAGAGAAAAGGAAAGATATAAACATCGAATGCAGAGTTCCAAAGAATAGCAAGAAGAGATAAGAAAGCCTTCTTCAGCAATCAATGCAGAGAAATAGAGGAAAACAACAGAATGGGAAAGACTAGAGATCTCTTCAAGAAAATTAGAGACACCAAGGGAATATTCCATGCAAAGGTGTGCTCGATAAAAGACAGAAATGGTATGGACCTAACAGAAGCAAAAGATATTAAGAAGAGGTGGCAAGAATACACAGAAGAACTGTACCAAAAAGATTTTCATGACCCAAATAGTCACGATGGTGGTGTGCTCACTGCCCTAGAGCCAGACATCCTGGAATGTGAAGTCAAGTGGGCCTTAGAAAGCATCACTATGAACAAAGCTAGTGGAGGTGATGGAATTCCAGTTGAGCTATTTCAAATCCTGAAAGATGATGCTGTGAAAGTGCTGCACTCAATATGCCAGCAAATTTGGAAAACTCAGCAGTGGCCACAGGACTGGAAAAGGTCAGTTTTCGTTCCAATCCCAAAGAAAGGCAATGGAAAAGAATGCTCAAACTACCGCACAGTTTCACTCATCTCACATGCTAGTAAAGTAATGCTCAAAATTCTCCAAGCCAGCCTTCAGCAATATATGAACCGTGAACTTCCTGATGTTCAAGCTGGTTTTAGAAAAGGCAGAGGAACCAGAGATCAAATTGCCAACATCCGCAGGATCATGGAAAAAGCAAGAGTTCCAGAAAAACATCTATTTCTGCCTTATTGACTATACCAAAGCCTTTGACTGTGTGGATCACAATAAACTGTGGAAAATTCTGAAAGAGATGGGAATAGAAGACCACCTGACCTGCCTCTTGAGAAATTTGTATGCAGATCAGGAAGCAACAGTTAGAACTGGACATGGAACAAAAGACTGGTTCCAAATAGGAAAAGGAGTACGTCAAGGCTGTATATTGCCACCCTGCTTATTTAACTTATATGCAGAGTACATCATGAGAAACACTGGACTGGAAGAAGCACAAGCTGGATCAAGATTGCCGGGAGAAATATCAATAACCTCAGATATGCAGATGACACCACCCTTATGGCAGAAAGTGAAGAGGAACTAAAAAGCTCCTTGATGAAAGATGAAAGAGGAGAGTGAAAAAGTTGGCTTAAAGCTCAACATTCAGAAAACGAAGATCATGGCATCCAGTTCCATCACTTCATGGGAAATAGATGGGGAAACAGTGGAAACAGTGTCAGACTTTATTTTTGGGGGCTCCAAAATCACTGCAGATGGTGACTGCAAGCCATGAAATTAAAAGACGCTTACTCCTTGGAAGGAAAGTTATGAACAACCTAGATAGCATATTCAAAAGCAGAGACATTACTTTGCAAACAAAAGTTCATCTAGTCAAGGCTATGATTTTTCCAGTGGTCATGTATGGATGTGAGAGTTGGACTGTGAAGAAAGCTGAGCACCGAAGAATTGATGCTTTTGAACTGTGGTGTTGGAGAAGACTCTTGAGAATCCCTTGGACTGCAAGGAGATCCAACCAGTCCATTCTGAAGGAGATCAGTCCTGGGATTTCTTTGGAAGGAATGATGCTAAAGCTGAAACTCCAGTACTTTGGCCACCTCATGCAAAGAGTTGACTCATTGGAAAAGACTCTGATGCTGGGAGGGATTGGGGGCAGGAGGAGAAGGGGACGACAGAGGATGAGATGGCTGGATTGCATTACTTACTCAATGGACGTGGGTCTGAGTGAACTCCGGGAGTTGGTGATGGACAGGGATGCCTGGTGTGATGCAGTTCATGGGGTTGCAAAGAGTCGGACATGACTGAGCGACTGAATTGAACTGAACTGAACCACAAATTGGCAGTTGCCAAGAGCATTGCTAATGACTGGACAACTAGGGCATTTGCCATCTGCCTCTGTGGAGATTAAATCTTGTGCTACTGCAGCTGCTGACCTTCAGCACCCTCTGAGGGAGCTCAGGGTGAAGTGAGGCGTTCTGTGCTCCAGGGAATCTGCTGGGACAGGTCTTTGACAGGTCTTTAGATAGTTGGATATTTTCAGGAATAGATTTTATGATCACAATCCTTGCCTCTCCTCATATCTAGAACAGCACTAAATCCCTTCATGATAACATCAGATCCTAATGACTAGCAGAGAACCTCTTGTAAGGTGAGGACTTGATTGCACTGAACTCCCCCTTCACCGAAATCTTACATATTAACCTTCCCTGACTGTCTCTTTGGAACAGTCTCTCAGAGCTATCTGAGGTTCTGCCCCCTGGGCTGCAGTCCTCATTTTGCCTCAAATAAAACTTAATTCACAACTCTCAAGTTGTGCATCTTTTTAGTTGACAATAGGCATTTTTTATGATATTTGGAATTAGGTGATATAAAATAAAGTGAATGCATTCAGCAAAATATATAAAATTCCTGATTTATTGTTTAACTGTAAGAAATAGACAATCAGGGAGATGGGCTAGAGACATTATGACAAAATAAAAACAAGCAATTTGAATATTGTCTTAGAAGTTTGTAGATTGCTGCTTGAAAAAGGTAACACTTAGGCAGATTAGCTTGCCTGAAAAGTTCTATCTTCCAGTGACTGACAGACTCCTTGTTTTTCAAAAGCAAGGGCTTCCTCTGCTGAGAAGTCTTTGTTGACACCTTTGTTCTCTCCCTGTGTGTCTCTTTGTAACATTTACCGTATGACCTTGCTATTATATGTTTAACTTCTTGTGTCTTGTTAAGATATGAACTCCTATAAAGTCTGTTCCTCATTATCTTTTTTTGCCAATGCCTAGCATTTTGTGGTAGGTACATAATTTGCATGTATGAATGACAAGGTGTTTAAATTAGCAAAAGACAGCTCTCTCGGAAACTTCCAAAGGACTTAAAAACTCTATAGTCATTTAGAGGAGGAAGAGGAAAAAAATACATTTATCTAAAATCTCGGAAAATATACTCATATGGACAGCCTGCGGGATCTGTGTGTGTTAATAAATAAGCACAGTATTATAAATCCAAGCCATCACCTGCTTAAAGAAAGATGTGAAATAAATTGACAAATGGCAGTCTACACATGGCTTGCTGGAGAGGATGAAAATTAGTAAATAAGATGAACAAAACAATAAAATCTGGAATTAAAAATGTTTTGAGCAGCTTTTACAGAATCAAAGATGCCAGTTAGGCCAATAGAATATCACAAGGGAGGATGAGGAAACAAACCAGCATTAAAATGAAAACAAACATGAGGTTTCATCTATAGAACATTAAACCTTCAAAAGAGATCATAGATAAGTCATTTCAAACCAAAATAAAGGGAATGTTCACTGACACGAATATATATATATATATATATATATATATATATATATATATATATATATTAATCTGCTATGAGTTTCTGCAAAAAAGATTTGTATCTATTCTAATGAGGTGGATGAAACTGGAGCCTAGTATACAGAGTGAAGTAAGCCAGAAAGAAAAACACCAATACAGTATACTTATGCATATATATGGAATTTAGAAAGATGGTAACAATAACCCTGTATACGAGATAGCAAAGGAGACACTGATGTATAGAAGAGTCTTTTGGACTCTGTGGGAGAGGGAGAGGGTGGGATGATTTGGGAGAATGGCATTGAAATACATATAATATCATATATGAAACGAGTTGCCAGTCCAGGTTCGATGCAGGATACTGGATGCTTGGGGCTGGTGCACTGGGATGACCCAGAGGGATGGTATGGGGAGGGAGGAGGGAGGAGGGTTCAGGATGGGGAACACATGTATACCTGTGGCGGATTCATTTCGATATTTGGCAAAACCAATACAATATTGTAAAGTTTAAAAATAAAATAAAAAAGATTTGTAATATGTGAAAAATTGTTTCAGAATTATAGTTGACTTAAACCTAAGACCAGCAGTTTAATTTAGAAGGGGAAAGCCTCAGCTAGTTCTAAATTAACGTATTTGGTTTCAGCATTTTAGTTTCAGAAGTCTCATTAAAAAAAAAAGTGAAGTATATATAGAAGAAGATCTAGGCTGGTAGTCGGAATTCTAGAAATGTTGTCATATGATGAATAGAATGAATTGGGAGAATGGGATTGACGTATATGTACTATGTTGTATAAAATATATGACTAATGAGAACCGACTATATGGCACAGGAACTCTACTTGATGCTCTGTGGTGACGTAAATGGGAAGGAAATCCAAAAAAGAAGGGGTATACATATAAGTATGTCTGATTCACTTTTCTGTACAGCAAAAACTGACACAGCAATGGAAAGCAACTATACTCCAGTAAAATTTGTAAAAAGTATAGAAAAGTTCATATGATCGTAACATTTAAGCATCTAAAATTTAAACCCATTTGTTAACAGGAAGCAATAAGAAGAAGTAATTTTCCCATCAACTGAAAAACAACAGCACAGAAAGAAAAATTATCTTTATGATGCTACGGAAGGAATTTCTGCATTAGTGACCTATTCAGTTGGTGACCCCTAATAGTCTCTGCCATCCTTAAGATGGAGCTTCCCAGGTGGCTCAGTGTTAAAGAATTTGCTTGCCAATGCAGGAGATGCAGGAGACATGGGTTTGATCCATGTGTCTGGAAGATCCTCTGAAGGAGGAAATGACAACCCACCTTAGTATTCTTGCCTAGAAAATCCCATGCACAGAGGGGCCTGGCAGGCTACAGTCCATGGGGTTGCAAAGAATCGGACACAACTGAGGGACTGTGCACATCCTTAAGATATTATCATTTTGGGTAGCAAGTGGTAACAGATCTTTGCAAGGTAATTTATTGCTACCAAGTATAAAAGAATTAACAACCTTTCTCCTAGCCACCCACATTAAACACTTGAAAGCCTTGAAAGTGAAGTCGCTCAGTTGTGTCCAACTCTTTGCTACCCCATGGACTATAGCCTACCAGGTTCCTCTGTCCATAGGATTTTCCAGGAAAGAGTACTGCAGTGGGTTGCCATTTCTTTCTCCAGGGGATCTTCCCGACCCCGGTCTCCCGCATTGAAGGCAGATGCTTTACCATCTCGAGCCACCAGGGAAGCCTCCTAAAGTGAAAGTGGCTCGGTCATGTCCGACTCTTTGCGATCGCATGAACTATACAGTTCACGGAATTCTCTAGGCCAGAATACTGGAGTGGATAGCCTTTCCCTTCTCCAGGGGATTTTCCCAACCCAGGGATCAAACCTAGGTCTTCTGCATTTGGTATTGCATTAAACCAGCTTCTTTATTAATATGATTAGTTTCATCATTTTTTAAATGCTATTTTCTTTCTGTCCACAATTCTTACTATTTTAGTAAAAGTTCTTTTTCTCTCCTAAGGATTCTCTTGCCTCCAGGGTCTGTTCTCTACACTACTCAATAATCATTTTTGTACATAATATAAAAGAGAAATGGGCTTGTCTCTCATCTACTTAAAAAATATTCAAGGAAAGAAGGAGTTTTGTTTATATATTAAGATGATCATAAAGCCACAACACCTGGACACAACTGAATCTTATTTTGTCATAGTCACCTTCTTTCTCATAAGTTGCTTGAAGGAGATATACTCAAGAGCAAAAATAACAAATGTCAAAAAGTTACTGCTTTACAGCTGGGCTTTGGCCTGAGACTCTAGTACTAGAATCTTTTGATCCAAGCTTGTGGTTTGACCAAGATGTCCTTAGTGTTCCCCTCCAGCAGTAGCAGCAGCAGCAGCAGCAGTTAGACTACATTTTAGATTTTTTTCCTGACTATAGGTCCCTGACCTTTCTTTCCTTACAGCATTTACTTTAGAAAACCTATAATTCCCAATTTTGCTCTGCTGCTTTGAAATGAATATGAATCTCTTTAAAAGCCTCTTTCTAATAGTTTTAAGACTCAAGAAATTCCTGGGAATATCTTTTTTAAGGACTTGGGAGTCCTTTCATAGAAATGTAATTATCAAGGAATGTGTGCCCCTCTCTACCAGTCTCTATGGGATGGGGTCTACTTAACTTCAGTGGGTTCTGATCAAGGTTGTAAAACTACCTCCCGTCATAAAGATAAGGGAAAGTTTAATTTTTTTTGGGGGGGGGGTAAACTCAATTAGCAAACAAAGATGCCCTAAGATTTTAGGTCCTAAAATCTCTCCAACCATTTTTTTTTTAGTGGAATTGAGGTCAATCTCTCTCCTTGTTGCAATAGTCTTGAGTAAAATTGTCCTTGCCTGTTTAACTTTGGTGCTTTGTTTTAAACTTGCATAGGCATTTGCCAGTGGAGAAGGTGCAAGTTCTTTCTTCTCCAACATCAAATTCAAAGCTCTTAACATCAGACATCTGTTGAGCCTTAACCATGGTCATATTCAGTGAATGATGAGAGGATAAATAAGGTGACCTATCTTACTATTAACTACCTCATTCTGAATCATTTTTCTAAGGACAAAGAAATACAAGAGTATAAGAAGGCAACATGTAGCTAGGCTGGACAAGGTAAAGTATCAGTGAGTGAGAGCCACATCTAGTGTCTACCAAAATGCACACCAAAAAATGGAGCTTAATCAGTGTCCTAGAGTCAGCCCCCATCTGATTATTATTCATTCTTGTCATTTAAAGCAGAAGCCAAGGCAGGAGAGATAGTTTGGGAGAAAGAAAGACAAGTGCATTCAAAAGTTACCCTTGACTATACAGTAAAGCCCAGCCTCAGACTGTCAGCTAACTTAAGAGTTTCATTTCCAAATAGTGCTGTGATGAACTGGGCTATTGTTTGGCAGCTACGTACTCAAATCGTTTTCATTCTTGAGGTTTGCATGCATTCACTGCTGCGTGAGCTTAACCATATGACTCACTCTGGTCAGTGATAAATGGTGTACGACAGATTTTAAATAAACCAAGGTTTTTAACGTGCCAGGATAGGTTGGCTTGTTCTGCTACACTAGAATAATTCCCCATGAAAAGAATTTGCCCAAGCAGCCACTAGCAAAAGGATAATAGGAGAAATATAAAACAGATTACATTCCAGTCCACAGTTTGGAGACAGGCCCAGATGCTCCAAAGCCTGAAGCAGCGCTGCTAAACCCATCCAAGGCTAGATCAATGGAACCTGTGGGCAAGAAATAGTTTCTCATTTGTTAAGACACTGAGATTCTGAATTGTTTCTTTTGTGGTTAACACTAATACATGTGCTAATAAACTGCATTACAATGATTATATCTGTCTCTCTCCTGAACTACACCATGGAAATTAGAGGGCAAAGACTATCTTATGCATTGTTATAGCTAAGAACCCAATACATAGTAGATGTTGTTACTGTGTCTAAAATACAAGTTTGATTGAACTAGTCACTCTGGTGATGCTAACCAAATTATTCCTATTCAGTACATAATTTATTATTTTTGAAAACTCATGATAGATGTTATTTTTTCATAGTTTTTGGAAGTAAATAGAATATAAAATTAAAATTCTAAATATGTGAATGATTTCAAACCCTTGGGAATTAGGTGCGTATTTTAGCTATAAACACCTGCTGCTATTGAAATCTAAGAAATGCTATATATAATGTAATTTTACTTTTATTTATTCATCCAGTTATCCAGCAAAATAACATCTTTTCACTTTCCACCTTTGTGACACTATTAAAATAAGTAGAACTTGGAATATGTTGTGAATATTGATAAAGGAAAGCAAGAGCCTAAGATCTTCCAATTTCTTCAAATATTAAAAAAGAATATTTTTAGCATGCAGAAAGCCCTAATTAATTATTTAGCAGCCTTTATGTCTGATATTTTAATCAGTTATCAATCTATCATTTGAATTTTTGTCTGGTTCTGATTTATCCCTCAAAAGGATATGAAGTGAGGATGTCAGTGCCTATTAAAGCAAAACATATTTAGGAAGCTGCTGTAACAGTGAGAGAAAATGAATGCTAGAAATTCAACAGGAGCTGTAGAACCTGAGGAGAAGGCAATGGCACCCCACTCCAGTACTCTTGCCTGGAAAATCCCATGGACAGAGGAGCCTGGTAGGCTGCAGTCCATGGGGTCGCTAAGAGTCGGACACGACTGAGCGACTTCACTTTCACTTTTCACTTTCATGCATTGGAGAAGGAAATGGCAACCCACTCCAGTGTTCTTGCCTGGAGAATCCCAGGGACAGGGAAGCCTGGTGGGCTGCTGTCTATGGGGTTGCACAGAGTCGTACACGACTGAAGTGACTTAGCAGCAGTAGAACCTGAAATGAAAAAATAAATATAATTCACATTAATTCTTCCAAGCTTTCATGTGATTGAGTGAGCTGAAGTAAAGGGAAATATTTATATATATATATATCCTGAAGCTTTAATTCTGGGTGATAGAAAGATTTTTTATGTTATCACCAGGAAATAGACTGTCATAAAGAGGACCTAATTTGAGAATAAAGATATTTTCATACATACAGGTCAATGATGCAATACACTTTTCATTCTTCTGTTTTTAAAAATTATTTCTCTAAATAGGACTACTCAGTTTAATTAGAACCATCATATTCTATTGAGCTGGCCCATGTATAGAGATGTATGGCATGTATTAGAGTTTAAGCAATTTCTTTCTCCCACCAAAACTCCCAGTATGGTGTATTAGACATTCAGTTCAGTTCAGTTCAGTCACTCAGTCGTGTCCGACTCGTTGCGACCCCATGACTCACAGCACGCCAGGCCTCCCTGTCCATATGATGCCATCCAGCCATCTCATCCTCTGTCATCCCCTTCTCCTCCTGCCCCCAGACCCTCCCAGCATCAGAGTCTTTTCCAATGAGTCAACTCTTCGCATGAGGTGGCCAAAGTACTGGAGTTTCAGCTTTAGCATCATTCCTTCCAAAGAAATCCCAGGGCTGATCTCCTTCAGAATGGACTGGTTGGATCTCCTTGCAGTCCAAGGGACTCTCAAGAGTCTTCTCCAACACCACAGTTCAAAAGCATCAATTCTTCGGCGCTCAGCCTTCTTCACAGTCCAACTTTCACATCCATACATGACTACTGGAAAAACCATAGCCTTGACTAGCCGGACCTTTGTTGGCAAAGTAATGTCTCTGCTTTTCAATATGCTATCTAGGTTGGACATAACTTTAGAAAGGCAAAAATAAATAAATAAATAAATAATAAAATAAAAATTGTTCCCAAATTACATATACACCATATAGTTAATGGATTAAAACCTAGCTCAGATATGCTAATAAAAATGAACTGAACTGAAAAAAAAAAAAAAAGAATACCATGGAGGATGCACAGAAAAGAATGAGGAGGAGAAGCAGTAGAGGAGAAAAAGGAAGAAGAGAAAGGATCACCCTCCTATTTTGGTTGCCTGTTTGCCAAGCATCACTTCACACACATTATTAATATTATAACAATTGAAAAATTATCACATTTCTGTGTGTACTCATTAATTCTTCTATACTTTATAATGCATATGCTGACATCAAAAGATGTTAATAACTAATCTTTGCTATAATAAAACTGGAAAATACTTGCTTTATGATTTTAACTCCATACTACCTCACATGTGATTCTCTCTTCCTTGTTTGAAATCAGTTATTAAGTGTCACAAAGGAAATCTTTTCTAATTCTTTCTGGCCAGAGACATAAGTAAATGCCTATTTATTTCCCAAGCAATTGTTTCTGTGTATAAATTCAGTTATTTTACATAAAAATGGGAACACTTTAAGGAAAATATTAATCTTTTCAATGGAATTTTAATTCAAATTAATTTGATTTCAAATCATTACACATGGATTTTATCATACTATGGACACAACTGAGTGACTAAGCACACACCACATATTTTAACCATGAGTTATAAAATGATGTCATATCAAACAATCATTTCTGTATTCAGAAGTATTTAGGCAGAAGTGTAATATAGGGGGAAAGATGGAGAGACCAATGCCTACCACAAATTGCTATTTCATATTAATTCCTGATATTCACTTGTATATATTTTTCTTTCGCTCTCAGATATGAAAAAATCATGAATTCTGTGACTTAAAAAATTTCTAGAAACTGCTAGCATTTGAAAAATGTCTGAAATCTTTTCCAGCCTCCTTCAATTAGGGGTTGACCAAAATATATGTGTTTCCTCTTTATACTGAAAATCTAGCAGGCATTTTTCTCTTCCCCATGGTTTGTGTCCTACGTAATCACTACCCTTTCCAGAACCTCTACTTTACAGGAGTGGTCAAAACATAGAAAGACCCTGAGCTCACTTCCTCCCAGGGCTATGCCAACATTGCAACATTTACAGAGCAACTATTGATGAGATTGACCTGAAGACTGGCAGAAAAGATCTTATACAATTAAACAAGCAAAAGGATCCACAATGAGGTGGCAGGAGGACAGAGATGCAGTATAATCAAAACACATAGTCTTGGGTGAAGACCCACAAAGGGAAGGACAATTAAAATTGCAGAGCCTGGCAGCCTCTGCACAAGGCAGGGCTTGGCAACCAACCAGATTGGGGCCCATTATGCTTTCAAGAGGGTCCTCAGAAGTCAGCCAGCCGCAACAGAATGACACAGTCCACATAGAGGGTGCTCCCAGAGCACAAATGAACCTACACTTAAATGAGCAATTAAACCCACCACACAAAAGAGGTATCATGGAAGAGACAGCCTCTTCCATAAATGGTGCTGGGAAAACTGAACAGCTGCATGCAAAAGAATCAAAACTGGACTCCTTTCTCACACCATATATAAAAATAAAATCTATCAAAGACATAAAATATAACAGTTGAAACCATAAAACTTCTAGAAGTAAACAGATAGTATACATTTTAATGTGTATCAGTCTTAGAATATTATCTTTTGGGGTACATCTACTCAGACAAGGGAAATAAAAGCAAAAATAAACAAATGGAACTACATCAAATTAAAAAGCTCTTGCACAGCAAAGAAAACTATCAACAAAATGAAAAGCCATCTACAGAATGGGAGAAGATATTTGCAAATGATATATCCAGTGAGGGTAATCCCTTACAAGATTATATCTATAATATACAAAGAACTCATACAACTCAATATCAAAAAACAAGCAACCTGATTTTTAAAAATAGACATTTTTCCAAATAAGACACATAGATGGCACGTAATGTTGGGCTCAACATCACTAATCATCAGGAAAATGCAAATAAAAAACTCAATGACATATCACCTCATGCTTGTCAGAATGGCAGCAATAAGTGTTGGTGAGGATGTGAAGAAAAAAGTACCTCTGTGCACTGTTAGTGAGAATGTGAATTTGTGCAGCCACTATGGAAAACAGTTTGGAAATTCTTCAAAAAATAAAAATAGAGCTACCATGCACTCCAATCTTAGGGCCTCCCTGGTAGAGCACTGATAAAGAATCCGCCTGCCAATGCAGGAGACCCAAGAGACACAGGTTCCACCCCTGGATTGGAAAGATCCCCTGTAGTACGAGATGGCAGCCCCCTCCAGTATTCTTGCCTGGGAAATCCCATGGACAGAGAAGCCTGTCAGGCTACAGTCCAGCGGGTTGCAAAGAGTTGGACATGACTGAGCAACTGAGCACACAGACCCCAACAATTCTACTCCAGGGTATTTATCAGGAGTTAAAGAAAACTAAAATGCTAATTAGAATAGATACACACTCCCTATGTTCACTGAAGTATTATATACAATAGCAAGGAGGTAAAAGCAACATAAGTGCCCATCAATAGGTGAATGTATAAAAAAGATTTTACATATATATGTAGATATAAAATATATATGATACATATAATTGGCTATTATTTACATAATAGATTATTACTTGGATGTCAAAAAGCAAGACAAATGGCTGTCTTGCTATTTGTAACAATACAGATGGGCCTAGAGGATATAATGCTAAGTGAAATAAGACAAAGGCAAATATTGAATAATTTTACTTATATGTAGAATCTGAAAAAAAAAAAAAAAGGAACAAACATAAAACAGAAACAGACTCAGAGAACAAACAAATGGTTGCTACAAGGGACAGAGTGGGAGGAGAGAAATAATTGAGGGAAATAAATTGATACAAACTTTCAGCTACAAAATAAATGAGTCACAGGGATGAAAAATACAGTGTGGGAATATAGTCAATAATTATATAGCATCTTTGTATGTTGACAAGGGTACTGGTCTTATCATGGTGATGATTTTGAAACATATAGAAATATTTAATCACTATGTTGTATACCAGGAACTAGCATAGCATTGAAGGTCATTTACAACTGAAGAACAAACAAACCCATAAAAGAAGATAGCAGATTTGTGTTTACCAGAGGCAGAGGCCTGGCGGAGAAGGCATTGGATGAAGATGCTCAAAAGGTATAAACATCCATTTGTATGATAAACAAGTACTATAATATAATGTGTGTGTTAGTCCCTTAGTCATGTCTGACTCTTTGCGACCCCATGGACTGTAGCCCATCAAGTTCCTTTGTCCATGAGATTCTCCAGGCAAGAATACTGGAGGAGATTGCCATTTCCTTCTCCAGGGGATCTTTGTGACCCAGTGATCGAACCTGGGTCTCCTGCATTGCAGGCAGGTTCTTTACTATCCGAGCTATAGGGAAATCCCATGAACGTAATGTACAGAATGATAAATATAATTAACATTGCCATATGCTATATATGGAAGTTGTTAAATTCTAACAGTTCTCATCATAAGGAAGAACATTGCTTAATCTTTCACTTTATATCTATTTGAAATGATGGATGTTCACTAAACTTATTGTGGTAATCATTTCATGATGTACATAAGTCAAATCATTATGCTGTACACCTTAAACACATACAGTGCTGCATGTCAATTACATCTCAGTAAAACTGGAAGGGGAGAAAAAAGCAAACAAAAACAAAACGAACAAAAGGAATCATTACTTTGATTAGCCACAAATACTCATAGGATTATATCAATGCAACAAGCATAGGCATTAAGAACTTCTGATAACTGTGCAGCCCCATTTACAAATGAGATAAAATAATGTGCCCAACATGCATAAGTAATTATTGACAGGGATAAGAGAGACCTCATTCTAGATAACCTAACTCCTAACCTAATATGATGTCTAGTACATTGATGATATTTAAACCAAGAAGAATAGTAGACATATTGATCAATCTGTTAGAGAGTCATCAAATTTTCTTCTCCTTCTTCCCTGTATGTCAGTGGCAGGGCAGAGAGAGAAAGCTTTCTTTTTATTGTGTCATGAAGCTATTGGGATTTCAAAAAGGTCTATAGGATGCAAGAATTTTTTATGTCAATGAGTCCTAAAATGTGTGTGTTCTTTCCCCTCCTGTAATACTTAGGTCCTTACAAGTAAAAGCAGAAACCTGTAGCTAGGAAAATACAGCAAGTGATTCCACATGGCACAGTGGCAGAAATACATTCATTTTTAGATAGATGTCGTAATCTGAGAAGGGTAAGAAGAGTTTCCTCAAGATGTGTTTTAGTCAGTGGAGATATACTTTAAGTTCAAGTTGTAGAGGCAAGAGATGATAGATAGGAAAGATAGGAACAAACTACTTGTTGGGTGAGGAGGCAAACAGTCCTCATGTTACTCATTAAATTTAATGAATAAAGTGTTATTCAGAAAGAGAATGGTGATTTGAATCAAAAAAAAAAAAAAAAAACTCAACTCTGTAGTAGCAAACTCTAGAGGTAATATCCAAGAGATGATGTTTTAATTGATGTAGTTCTCAACTGTCAGTCCCCTAAGCAAAAATAATCCTCCTTGGAAAATGGACATATCAGGCTGTCATAGATCTAAACCTTTAAAGGCTACTTCTTCCAGCTTTCCTTATTGTATTTCAAGGACCACTCATCAACCTTCAGTTTATATTTAGTTTCCTATATACCTCTACCTATAGGGAAAGAATGCAAAGATTATGTGATGAAATGTGCCATTTAAAATGAATCCCTTGGAGTAGGAAATGGCAACCTACTCCAGTGTTCTTGCCTGGAAAATTCCATGGACAGAGGAGCCTGGTGGGCTACATACAGTCCATGGGATCTCAAGAGTCGGACATCACTGAGTGACTTTCATTTTCAAAAGAAAGGATGAAGAAAAAAAAATCATCTAACAGTCAAATATTTGATTCTGAAGGACAACTGTTATTTGATAGTCTTGATTTCTGAAGAAGATCAGATTTTTTTAGTATTCATGTATATGTTTTCTCCTCTCCTATAGTATTAAAGGACAAAGTTGAAAGAGTATTCTATATATCTATTAAAATTACAGTGCATACCAAATGAATATTCAATCCCACTAGGATTGATTTATTAGTACTTGCACAGCCTTGTGAAAAGTGCATGATGTGCTAGATCCCTTGGGGGCACATTCATTCTTACAGAAAAGAGTAGCATTTTAGGGTCAGGAACTGCGATTTCATGGGGAGAAATTCTATAACTATCAAAAATATTTTGGAAAACAATTATGTTCAAAATTTAAAAATAAATGGGAAACATGTGCCTTAAAAAGACACACACACAAAATAAAAAGATAAAAGAAAGCTATGGTACATATACACAATGGAGTATTACTCAGCCATTAAAAAGAATACATTTGAATCAGTTCTAATGAGGTGGATGAAACTTGAGCCTATTATACAGAGTGAAGTAAGCCAGAAGGAAAAACATAAATACAGTATACTAATGCATATATATGGAATTTAGAAAGATGGTAACAATAACCCGGTGTACGAGACAGCAAAAGAGACACTGATGTACAGAACAGTCTTATGGACTCTGTGGGAGAGGGAGAGGGTGGGAAGATTTGGGAGAATGACATTGAAACATGTAAAATATCATGTAAGAAACGAGTTGCCAGTCCAGGTTCGATGCACGATACTGGATGCTTGGGGCTGGTGCACTGGGACGACCCAGAGGGATGGTATGGGGAGGGAGGAGGGAGGAGGGTTCAGGATGGGGAACACGTGTATACCTGTGGCGGATTCATTTTGATATTTGGCAAAACTAATACAATTATGTAAAGTTTAAAAAAAACGAATCCCTCAGTATTCTGGTGTTTATAAGTAATCCCATTATCTTGATTAGTGAGAACTGGTTTCTGAGAGACTGATGCACTCAGAGTCTTGAAGCATTTAGATTGAGGTCATCAAAACTGACCAATAAATCCTGTCTCAAGAAATTCACTAATGTAATAAAAGGTCCCTTTGAGGTTTCTGGGAGTTGATCTGTAGCCCTCACACCTGGAGTATATGGTTACTGAGAGAAAAATAATTATATGTTTTTCCACCTTCCATGTTTATTCAGTGCAGTTCAGTTGCTCAGTTGTGTCAGACTCTTTGCAACCCCATGAACCACAGCACATCAGGCCTCCCTGACCATCAGCAACTCCCAGAATCCCCCCAAACCCATGTCCATGAGTCAATGATGCCATCCAACTATCTCTTCCTCTGTCGTCTCCTTCTCCTCCTGCCCTCAATCTTTCCCAGAATCAGGGTCTTTTCCAATAAGTCAGCTCTTCGCAACAGGTGGCCAAAGTATTGGAATTTCAGCTTCAACATCAGTCCTTCCAATGAACACCCAGGACTGATCTCCTTTATGATGGACCTTACAGTCCAAGGGACTCTCAAGGGTCTTCTCCAACACAACAGTTCAAAAGCATCAATTCTTCGGCACTCAGCTTTCTTTATAGTCCAACTCACATCCATACATGACCACTGGAAAAACCATAGCCTTTGACTAGATGGACCTTTGTTGGCAAAGTAATGATTCTGCGTTTTAATATGCTGTCTAGGTTGGTCATAACTTTCCTCCCAAGGAGTAAGTGTCTTTTAATTTCATGGCTGCAATCACCATCTGCAGTGATTTTGGAGCTCAGAAAAATAAAGTCAGCCAGTGTTTCCACTGTTTCCCCACCTATTTGCCATGAAGTGATGGGAACAGATGCCATGATCTTAGTTTTCTGAATGTTGAGCTTTAAGCCAACTTTTTCACTCTCCTCTTTCACTTTCATCAAGAGGCTTTTTAGTTCCTCTTCACTTTCTGCCATAACGGTGGTGTCATCTGCATATATGAGGTTATTGATATTTCTCCTGGCAACCTTGATTCTCAAGCCCAGCGTTTCTCATGATGTACTCTGCATATAAGTTAAATAAACAGGGTGACAATATACAGCCTCGATGTACTCCTTTTCCTATTTGGAACCAGTCATTTGTTCCATGTCAAGTTCTAACTCTTGCTACCTGACCTGCATACAGGTTTCTCAAGAGGCCGCTCAGGTGGTCTGGTATGCCCATCTCTTTCAGAATTTTCCAGTTTATTGTGATCCACACAGTCAAAGACTTGGCATAGTTAGTAAAGCAGAAATAGATGTTTTTTCTGGAACTCTTGCTTTTTCAATGATTCAGCAGATGTTGGCAATTTGATCTCTGGTTCCTCTCCCTTTTTAAAAACCAGCTTGAACATCTGGAAGTTCATGGTTCACGTATTGCTGAAGCCTGGCTTGGAGAATTTTGAGCATTACTTTACTAGCGCATGAGATGAGTGCAATTGTGCAGTAGTTTGAGCATTCTTTGGCATTGCCTTTCTTTGTTTATTAATTTAACAAATATTTATTGTGTGCCTGCCATGTGCCAAGTAAATAATTTTGCTATATATTAATATTTGAATTTTCTCAGAAGCTTTATAATTTAGCCATTTTTTCCCTACTTTCATTATTTCTTAGCATGTGATACAGCAATTGTTTTTTGTCTGATTCAGCCAAGTTGTTTATACATCAGAGTAGTTTCCAGCATAAGGCCTAACACTTTCTTGCATTTTCTAATTTTGTTATTATGCTTTAATTTTCTGAGAACCTGACATTTACATTTGTCATTGAAGTTACTCTTCAATACATTTTTTTCCTGCCCTGCTTATGATCTGTAGTGCCATAATTTGTGTTGTTTTGGTGTTGATGTTGGCTAAGTTCAACTCTTTGTGAGTTGAACTCTCTGTGTTCAACTCTTTGTGACCCCTGTGGACTGTAGCCCAACAGTCTCCTCTGTTTAAATGATTTCCTAGGCAAGAATAATGCAGTGGGTTGACATTTCCTTCTCAGGGGATCTTCCTATCCAGTGATTGAACCCATGTCTCCTGCACTGCAGGCTAATTCTTTACCATTGAGCCACCTGGGAAGCCTGCTAAAATTTGTACTTCTTTAAAATAAGAGATAATGTTCATTAAAATATTTGATTTCACGTGGAACAAGGGACTATTAAAATTGGTTGATTTTCATAGTGAGATTTTAAAACTCAAAATTATAATAAAATAAAACAAATGTTATGCCACATAATTTTATTATGATAATAATTACATTATCCCTCAATATATCACTTAGTCTTTTGCTTAGAACTAGACATGGAACAACAGACTGGTTCCAAATAGGAAAAGTAGTACATCAAGGCTGTATATTGTTACCCTGCTTATTTAATTTATATGCAGAGTACATCATGAGAAACGCTGGGCTGGAGGAAGCACAAGCTGGAATCAAGTTTGCCGGGAGAAATATCAATAACCTCAGATATGCAGATGATACCACCCTTATGGCAGAAAGTGAAGAAGAACTAAAGAGCCTCTGATGAAAGTAAAAGAGGAGAGGGAAAAGCTTGGTTTAAAGCTCAACATTCAGAAAACTAAGATCATGGCATCTGTTTCCATCACTTCATGGGAAATACATGGGGAAACAGTGGAAACACTGGCTGACTTTATTTTTCTGAGCTCCAAAATCACTGCAGATGCTGATTGCAGCCATGAAATTAAAAGACACTTACTCCTTGGAAGGAAAGTTATGACCAACCTAGATAGCATATTCAAAAGCAGAGACATTACTTTGCCAACGAATGTCTGTCTAGTCAAGGCTATGGTTTTTCCAGTGGTCATGTATGGATGTGAAAGTTGGACTGTGAAGAAGGCTGAGCGCTGAAGAATTGATGCTTTTGAACTGTGATGTTGGAGAAAACTCTTGATAGTCCCTTGGACTGCAAGGAGATCCAACCAGTCCATCCTAAAGGAGATCAGTCCTGGGTTTTCTTTGGAAGGACTGATGCTAAAGCTTAAACTCCAATTCTTTGGTCACCTCATGCAAAATGTTGACTCATTGGAAAAGACTCTGATGCTGGGAGGGATTGGGGGCAGGAGGAGAAGGGGACGACAGAGAATGAGATGGTTGGATGGCATCACCGACTTGATGGACATGAGTTTGGGTGAACTCTGGGAGTTGGTGACGGACAGGGAGGCCTGGAATGCTGTGGGGTTGCAAAGAGTCGGACACGACTGAGCGACTGAACTGAACTGAACTGAAACAACATAGATATGGAAGGGATCAATCTGACTAAATAGTATCTTCAGTGCAGGCTTCTGGTTCTTTGATATGCTTTATATTTCTGAAATAAGAACTATAGTCTTATGGCATGAGATTTAATAGTAAAGTAGTTCTTCACACTCATTCTTCAAAACCACTCTGCAACTGGTGTTTAAATATAATAGAATAGAATTAAAGTTGTACACCAGAGAGTAAATGGACTCAAATATAAGAGTTTGTTCTTAATAACACCCAGCTGTGTGATAAGAAGTACTTCAATTGAAACTAAGTTAAACATTAAACATGTAATTATCTCTGTTTTTGATATTTCAATGATATTAATTTTTTGAGGATTTTCTTTCTTGTTTTCTACAGAATACTTCTAAAGACATTTTTCAAACCAAGAAATGTATTAAACCTTAATCATGGATGGATTTATAAAAGAAGCACTAGTAAGTGCTAAGAAAGTATAATCTTCGATAGCCCAAATATTCATTATTTAGGTAACAAACCACCTAAACAGTAAAACAAACAAACAAACAAACAAAAAACCGCCTCAGTTCAGTTCAGTTCAGTCGCTCAGTTGTGTCAACTCTTTGCGACGCCATGATCGCAGCACTCCAGGCCTCCCTGTCCATCAACAACTCCCGGATTCCACCCAAACCCATGTCCACTGAGTTGATGATGCCATCCAACCATCTCATCCTCTGTCGTCCCCTTCTCCTCCTGCCTTCAATCTTTCCCAGCATCAGGGTCTTTTCCAATGAGTCAGCTCTTTGCATCAGGTGGCCAAAGTATTGGAGTTTCAGCTTCAACATCAGTCCTTCCAATGAACACCCAGGACTGATATGCTTTAGGATGGACTGGTTGGATCTCCTTGCAGTCCAAGGGATTCTCAAGGGTCTTCTCCAGCACATTCAAAAGCATCAATTCTTCGACACTCAGCTTTCTTTATAGTCCAACTCTCACATCCATATATGACCACTGGTAAAACCATAGCCTTTGACTGCTGCTGCTGCTAAGCCACTTCAGTCGTGTCCGACTCCGTGTGACCCCATAGATGGCAGCCCACCAGGCTCCTCCGTCCCTTGCCTGGAGAACACTGGAGTGGGTTGCCATGTCTTTCTCCAATGCATGAAAGTGAAAAGTGAAAGGGAAGTCGCTCAGTCGTGTTCGACTCTTAGCGATCCCATGGACTGCAGCCTACCAGGCTCCTCTGTCCATGGGATTTGCCAAGCAAGAGTACTGGAGTGGGGTGCCATTGCCTTCTCTGAGCCTTTGACTAGATGGACCTTTTTGGCAAAGTAATGTCTCTGTTTTTTAGTATGCTGTCTAGATTGATCATAACTTTCCTTCCAAGGAGTAAACATCTTTTAATTTCATGGCTGCAATCACCATCTGCAGTGATTTTGGAGCTCAGAAAAATAAAGTCAGCCAGTGTTTCCACCGTTTCCCCATCTATTTGCCATGAGGTGATGACACTGGATGCCATGATCTTCATTTTCTGAATGTTGAGCTTTAAGCTAACTTTTTCACTCTCCTCTTTCACTTTCATCAAGAAGCTTTTTAGTTCCTCTTCACTTTCTGCCATAAGGGTGGTGTCATCTGCATATCTGAAGTTATTGATATTTCTCCTGGCAATCTTGATTCCAGCTTGTGCTTCCTCAAGCCCAGCCTTTCTCATGATGTACTCTGCATATAAGTTAAATAAGCAGGGTGACAATATACAGCCTTGATGTACTCCTTTTCCTATTTGGAACCAGTCATTTGTTCCATGTCCAGTTCTAACCCTTGCTTCCTGACCTGCATACAGGTTTTTCAAGAGGCAGGTCCGGTGGTCTGGTATTCCCATCTCTTTCAGAATTTTCCATAGTTTCTTGTGATCCACACAAAGACTTTGGCATAGTCAGTAAAGCAGAAATAGATGTTTTTCTGGAACTCTCTTGCTTTTTCAATGATCCATTGGATGTTGGCAATTTGATCTCTGGTTCCTCTGCCTTTTCTAAAACTAATCTGAACATCTGGAATTTTTTATTAATCTTACCTATTTTAACAATCATTTAATCTTAATTTCTTATTCTCCATGTATAGGAATAGGATCCCTGATATCCTTGACCCAAATGAAATATGTGCAATTTTCTATGGCAGAACATTTGTGTTTTTATAATCCACTAATTTAATATAATTATATTGTAATGAGTTTAGGATTTAGCTAATTCATCATCAAAGCAGTTAGTTCATTACTCACATAAACTGTATGCGCCTATGGAGAATAACCTCTGCACTGGCATAAGGGGACTCAACCACCACCAGCTTTGTGGCACTCAGTCTCTCTATCTTGCTTACCTGATAGGCGGCTTAGAAGGGCAATTAGAAGCTTTGACTCTGGAGCTCAGAACACCTGGGTTTATATCCTGGTGCCATACAATTACTGATATTTCTGACATTGGCAAGTTATTTGTCCTCCTCACCTCAGTTTTCTTCTTTTTTGAATGTAGAGAAGGATAGTACAACTCACATTATAGTTATGAGGGTTTAGTAGGAATCCTGGGAAATATATTTCAGACAGTGCATTTGCACACATTAGGTTTTTAATAAGTGTTGACTATTATTACCTGTTTGCAGTTATCTTCTAAAAGATTTGGGTGTTTAATAGACTAAACAAAACAGATAAAAGCAACAAACTGAAATAAAAATGGAATATAGAAAGTAAGAAAATTCCTACCATAAGCCATCTGAGACAAAAACTAATTATCACAGGCAATTAATTTGACTTTGTTTCTCTATTACTAAAGAATGTTCTGATAAAAAATATGAATAAATGGTAGTTAGAGATTTTAGTCTTGAATAGCCTTTTGCAGAGTATATCCTCAAATTTTATTGGAATAATATGCAATCTGAGCCAACTGCTATGTTGTGCCTTCTACCAGCAGATCTTCCTGACCCAGGGATCAGTTTCGCGTCTCTTGTGTCTCCTGCATTGGCAGGCGTGTTCTTTCCCACAGCACCACGTAGGGAGCTGAGCTAACTGCTAAAGTATCATCACATGGCAGCAGCAGGCCCTACAACCAGCAAGTGGTTCATGAGTCCTTCACGTGTGTCCTCAGTATGCTATTTTGGGGTCCATGTTTCTGCTAGCAGCTGGGTAATCAATGTGTTTCATTCCAAATTTTCAAAGTGTAGAACAGAAAGCCAACTTTGCTAACAGTTGGATTTGCTATGAAAATAGCACTTACATCTTGTTTTCTAGAAACACAATATAATGTTGATGTTAATTGTTCTTTCAAGTTTTTTTATGGAGTGGGCTCAATTCAGTGTTGGTAGCTTTGGGGGCAACATATTTGCAATTTATCATTCACATTCTGCTATTCAACATCTCCTAACTTTCCATTAATTTTATATCAAATTTACATTATAATAGTTTCAGAGTGCATTTATTTTCTAATATTTATTGTTAAGAAATTTTGGCAATTTTTGAAACAATCATTTATTCAGCACAATAAGTTGCCATTTCTTAACTGACGGAGAGTCACACTTACACATACCTGATTCCATCTGCTTATTCTCTCTAAACTTCATGCTCATATTGATTGTTAATAAATTAGTAACTATTTACAAAAATTCTCATTATAAGTTGTACATTTAATATCAGTAATGCTCATATTCGAAAGTGGGAATTACTATCATACTTTTATTATTATTGAGATACAAGTGTAAAAGGAAGGAAAAAAACCTCATAGCTTTAGGAAAGGTTAAGACATTCTCAGAATTTAGAAGACTGCTCTTAAATAAGTTTCTACTTGTTTTCATTAAGTGTATAAAATAAATATCAACTTTTAATCCCCAAAAGTCATGTTTATTTAAATTCTTATCCCCTGACCATATTTTTCTTTTCTTTACAAGATTATGTTTTACTCCTAGAGCCAATTTCTAAATAGTTAGAAATATTACACAAATTCTATTTAAATTCCCCATGTTACTGTAAGATTAAGCAGTGCCTATTTTGACCACGTGTCTATGTGTCTGAATATACATGACACAAAAGTTAATAAA
This sequence comes from Bos javanicus, assembly GCF_032452875.1. Classification (NCBI taxonomy): domain Eukaryota; kingdom Metazoa; phylum Chordata; class Mammalia; order Artiodactyla; family Bovidae; genus Bos; species Bos javanicus. The sequence goes on along the minus strand of NC_083871.1, from coordinate 59,432,633 downwards.
AAGTTGATGAGTAAATTTTATTAGCATTTAAAATATATTTAAATAGGATGGATGCCTGTAATCCTGCCTATTAATTCAGCATAATCTTAATATTGGCAAAAGTGAAAGCAAAGTTATGGTTTTATGCTGATATTATCTATTTGATGGTTGCTCAGGGAAATAACTATTGTAAGATGAACCTGAAGACAGCAGAAGCCAGTCCCTTTCAGTGAATCATTTTGAGCATAAACATCCTTCCTTTTTATTGGTAGAGAAATAACAGAATCTTTCCAAACTGTGAAAAGCAAACTTTTTTCTTTCAAAGGTTTATGTTAAACAAAATAATGAGTAGTAGCATATAAACATGGAAATTCACCTCTTTTAAACAATTTTTATTTTTGTAACATAAAAGGTAAATATAAATTGTTTATTGTGGGCAACAATGTAGGTCATTTAATTCGATATGTTAACTTCTCTCAAATTAAAGATGTTAGAACACATATTTTAGTCTTGGCGCTATCTTGATGCAGCAAAGTAGGAAATGGCACCTGTTAATTATTCTATTGCATCCAATGATTTAAACTTTTTCTGGGAGAGATAGGAAATAGGACAAAAATCTTAATTGAAAGAAGAAGTCCTAAATGGTCTTACTGACAAAGAAAAGATACCATAATGTCTAGAAATGGCCCAGAGAATATGTAAAATAAGTGTTATCATTCTAATTGGGTATTGTTTAGTTGAACATGGAACATTAATCAAAAGTTCCAGCACTGGGAATTTTATGTTGTATGATATCAGACACTGAGATTTAGAGCTCTGATATTTAACTTCATGCTTTATCCTCAGAAAACTTTATAGAGTATCAATTAGGCTTAATCTTCTAAGAACAAAACTGAATAGAGAGTAAATTTGTAATCTATTCCATAATTCAGGTCCTTTTCCACACTCTTCAGTCTTTCTCCCCTGCACTGTAGATCATCAGAGTTAGATCAGAACTCCCTGAGTTCTGCTTCCTGTCAGAGAACTAACTGAGTGATATTTGTTTAGAGATTGATGATCATAGGTTATGTAATCAGATATATTTTAAAATAATTTGTCAGATAATCTAATAACACAGTGCTCTTTAAACTGTATCATTGGAGGTATGATAAGTCCCACCACAGTTGTGAATAGATGGGTAACATCAACTTTCATGTGTATTCTTTCCTAAAACTACTCTACCTAAGGGATACCTCTGCTGGAGATGTCTTGACCATTCCATTTTCTTATCTTCTGTTTTATAATCTCTTTTCTCTCAGGACATCAAAAAAAGGAATATTTTTTTTTTCTGTCTTTAAAATTACTATGGTGCATTTCCCAAAGTTGTATAAAATTCTGTAGAGCAACAACAAAAAGAGAACTTGAAATAGGTATGTCGGCTGAGCCTTTTATAAATAAGATACCAAAAAGCCAGGTTACTTTCCTTATCTTACTACACGTTTCCTAAGGGTGCCATTGTACTTCACGGAGCACATAAAATTTCAGGAGTTGTATGGCAGATGGGTGGCAAATTTGGAGGTACATGAAATACAGGTCTTTTAGTTTGATCAGTTCATGAGTATTTCCTCTCACAGTCCAGTTAGTCATTTTTATACATTATTCCAGCAAAGGGAACATCAAATCTAATCATTATTTGCTTTCAAAGACCTCTGAAGAATATTGATTCTTCGGTAATCGGCAAGGGGATTTACAAAACTTTGCATATTTTACTTTTAAATATGAGGATGCTGGGATAACTAGGCTCTAAAGTAGTTTTATTAAGATATTCACATTTTAAATTATAATATGGGAAATGTTTGGTTGTAAAAATATTGAACTGAGATTAACATGACATTTCTTTATTTCCTTGAAACAGTAAATATGGCTAAATATAGGGCTTTAGATTTCCATCTTTATAATGTGCATTTAGAAATGAGAAAGCAGAAAAGTGAATGATATTAATATTTCTTTATTTGAAATTTTTTTCTGACAGGGAGTATAAATTAATTCTTTTGAGAAGTAAAACTGGCCTTTCCCATTTTGTGATGACAGTCTTTTTTTTCACATTTTTAACCAAAGTCTGCAGTCTATTCACTTCTTTTGTAGTGTAGGGGTGGTTGGGTCTTGAGTAGCTAAGTCATGTCCGACTCTCTGAAACCCCATGGACTGTAGCCCGCCAGGTTCCTCTGTCCATGGGATTCTCCAGGCAAGAATACTGGAGTGGATTGTCATGCCCTCTTCCAGGGATCTTCCTGACCCAGGAATCAAACTTAGATCACCTGTGTCTCCCTGTATTGGCAGGCAGATTCTTTACCACTGAGCCACCTGGGAAAGCAAGTAACTCAGTCTGCTTTCTTTGTGAATAACAGATCTCGGGGCATACAAATTAAACATGTGTTATTAGTAGGCAGAAAGTGAAGAGGAACTAAAAACCTCTTGATGAAAATGAAAGTGGAGAGTGAAAAAGTTGGCTTAAAGCTCAACATTCAGAAAACTAAGATCATGGCATCCGGTCCCATCACTTCATGGGAAATTGATGGGGAAACAGTGGAAACAGTGTCAGACTTTATTTTTGGGGGCTCCAAAATCACTGCAGATGGTGACTGCAGCCATGAAATTAAAAGACGCTTACTCCTTGGAAGGAAAGTTATGTCCAACCTAGATAGCACATTCAAAAGCAGAGACATTACTTTGCCAGCAAAGGTCCGTCTAGTCAAGGCTATGGTTTCTCCAGTAGTCATGTACGGATGTGAGAGTTGGACTGTGAAGAAGGCTAAGCACTGGAGAATTGATGCTTCTGAACTGTGGTGTTGGAGAAGACTCTTGAGAGTCCCTTGGACTGCAAGGAGATCCAACCAGTCCATTCTGAAGGAGATCAGCCCTGGGATTTCTTTGGAAGGAATGATGCTAAAGCTGAAACTCCAGTACTTTGGCCACCTCATGCGAAGAGTTGACTCATTGGAAAAGACTCTGATGCTGGGAGGGATTGGGGGCAGGAGGAGAAGGGGACGACAGAGGATGAGATGGCTGGATGGCATCACTGACTCCATGGACGTGAGTCTGAGTAATTTCCAGGAGTTGGTGATGGACAGGGAGGCCTGGCATGCTGTGATTCATGGGGTTGCAAAGAGTCAAACATGACTGAGTTACTGAACTGAACTAGACTATTAGTAGGAGAACTGTAAACAATGGATTTTAGAAGAATGTTCTAGTTGTCTAAAACTGTTTATGACTAACCAGCAACACATGGAGGGGCCAGAGGCTCTCTAGAAAATGTCATATTAACTATACATACTATCTGAGTGTAAAATGGAGATGTTGCATGAATCCACTGATTATTTGTATATAAGCAGAATGATTATAAACCATCTTTATAAACTACATACATTAATCTGTGCCAGAAAACGTCAGCTCCAAATGGAACCTGGGATGGTACTCCAAGGGTTCAGGACATTCCCCACGCTTTGTGCATGGGAAGTATTCTTGAAATTATTAGGAAAACTTGATACTAGATAAGACCTGTGATTCAGGTAAGTTTGATTTGACAATCCAGTTTTTTGGATTATCTCAGTTAGTTTCTAATTCTTTCACAACTTGGAGAAAAGAGTTAATTAAATTATCAGCTGATTGATCAATAAACATAATTTTTTCATGGACATGCAACTCAGAAGTTGTTCAGATAATTGAGTGACAATGTTATAAGAACACATCTGCTTTCAACTGCTTGAGCTATGATCCTTAACACTTACATGTGCATAAATAAAAAAAGTATATCAACTTTAGAAATGGAAATGTAACAGACCATGAGACTCCATCCTTATGCTTAAAAGACACCTTAAAGACACAAACACTGGAACATACTCCAGTAGGCAGTTATTGATTTTGTTTATCTTTGGGAAAAATGCAAATTACTCCTATTGAAGTCCAACCTTCAATTCTCAAAAGATTTTGAAATCATCTCCTATAAGACCAGGTGTAAACCTCTCCTGGAAATTATATAACTTTCCTTGGTACACAATAGACTTTCATTTAAACATATTAATTTTCTTATCAAATATTTACTAACTTTTGAAAGTACTAAATCCATTTACTAAATTTTAGAAAAAAAAAAGTACAAGAACCAAAAACCACCTCTTATTTCATTAACCAAGAAGTATAAATATTGCTAACATTTAGATATATTTTAATCTCTTTTGTTTTTATAGTTCATAAATATTAGTGACTTTCCTTTTTAAAATTTGGAATCATAGGCCTTACTTAGGTTTTTCACTTAAATTTAGATCATTAACATGTTCATTTATTACTAAATATACTTTGAAAGTATGACTTTAATGGCAGAATAATATGCTAGTAAAAAATAAACCAAAATGTATTTCAGTATTTTGTGACAATGTGACCTCAATCATCTTTTTATAGAAATTATTGCCTAAATGTATCTATTTGAAAGACTGTTCCTGGGTCAGGAAGGTAGAATAGATTACTACACTGATGGGGAGCAAAAATGCCTATCTCTCCACATTGTTCACATCACTTAATATAATTTTAAAAGTGTTTTCCACTTTGATAAGTGATAACTTCCAATTCCCTGATTATTTAGAGGTTTAATATTTTTTTCTATTTATTTCTATTTTCTATTTTTTCTATTTTCTATTCATACTTTTGGCATATGAAATTTTTTCTTCCATGAATTGTCGAGAAATCTAATCTTGATAATTAAATGTGCGTTCATTTTATTCATTCTTCATATCTCCAATAATAAAATACACACATATATATGTGTGTGTATATATATATATATATATATATATATAAAACTATCTCTTGAATTTCGGGTCAATTATTTCAGAATGTGCACAGAGAACATGCTCTCTATAGATGATATCATTTCAAGAAAACTTCATTTTCCATGACATAAGAGGAAACTAGTAAATAGTTCCTACTTGAGTACATGGAGTTTTAAGGATCTAGCGTAGCAGACAAACGAATTTTCATTTGTCCTGAAATATATGATTTTCTCACATGACTCTGCCAAAAGCTTTTCATATATCTCTAACTGTTTTATTTTAAAAAAAAGTAACAAATCATTTATATACAACTAAGGAGGAAATGTGGTTTTTATTTTAAAACAGTGGGAAAATAAAAAATAAAAGCTTATCATTTTCCAGTGCAAAGGACCTTATTCTTCCTGAAAAGGAATCATGGAAATCTCATGAATTACATATGAAAACTTTCAAGCTGCATTTGTAGTGGAAGCCAAAAATCACACCTACACGCTGCTGATGTAGTATTTTTTGTTGTTAGATTATTTTTAGTTCTAGCTGAGACCAAGCATTTCCATATTATTTGCATTTGCATACTTTTTGTATAATAATTCGCAATTCTGTTTCACAGTCAGCAGTACAACCAATTTACTGACATCAACATTAATTTTCAACAAAGTTTAGGTTACTATTCAGAGTGAAACATTATGTGTTAACTACAGTTAGCAACAAGAATCTTTTAAAAGTCATTGTAGCAAAATTTTAACTACAAATATTTGATGCTTTATATTTGTAATTTGACTCATGTCATCAGTTGAAAATTTACTTAAGTTTATTAAAGCAATATAGAAACTTTTGCAGGTATATTAAGCTCTGCTTAACTGATAAAGAGTAACTGAATTTTAAAGCAATATTTCTGTGTAAGAAGATGAAAAAATAGCAAAGGAAAGCCTTTGGTATTGAGATTTTTCTAAGCCATCCTGGTAAACAGGATGGTAGACACAGTTAAAGATGGTAGACAAAGTTAAATTATTTTTAGGAAACTCTTTGCATCAAGCTGACTGTCTAATTTAAAAGAAAACATCCTTCAGGAATAAGATAAGCCTATACCTGATAAAAGTTGAGGCTGAATACCTCGAAAGTAAAAATAATTGACTAGAAACAAATGATTGCAAACATCTATGAAAGAAAAATTTGAAGAGCTTTGACAACTATAAACTCACCTCTACAAACATACACACATATAGTCAGGAAAATTCTTAAGTGCGACACTATTTCTGACTCTGTGGGCCCCGCAATAGAATCAAACTCATACTATGCTGCTGAATATATTCAGTTGGCCCAGTAACCTGATTTCATGAGCACAGTGATGGGTACATGGAATAACTGTGGATCAAGTTTTCTTGACTGTGCCAGCTGGTAATTAAACTTCACTTCTGTAGTTGTTTCATTATACATTTACATGTGCCATGGGTCTGTACATGCAAAAACAGATCATCTGAAGGAATATTAAGCTTTGTGGGGTAGAGAATGTTCAATATGGGAGAAATTTTGGCTCAGTGACCCAATACTTATAAATTCCCTATTAATTCTCCTAACAGTGGAGCTTTTCCCAATGTAGTCCAGAGAGGAGAACTGTTGAAGCTAAACTGAATTGTGTATACAAATTCCAGCATTCCCTATAGGGAAAAACACTGATACTAACAGCAAAAAGAGAGAGCATGCTTGGCACTGGACACCTGAAGAAGTAATTTAAAAAACTGAGGTTTGAAGAGATAGATATAGGCATAGTAATATATATATATATATATATATATATATATATATATTCATATTAATTCAAATTACATCTTATGAACACCTATTATGAGCCAGATATTAAAGACTCTCATATGCATTTTCTTATTTCCATATCAAATTAATTCTGAGAGGAGAATCCTAAGTACCAGATTTGAGCAAAAACATAGCATTGTGTTAGGACTGCTCTTTTATATCTTCAGTTCTAGAAAAACTATTTGATGTAAACAATACTTTTAGGAAAAAGAAAGTTTACTTCTATTTTCCAGACAGCATTCAGCCAATTCTCTTTCTCAACTCCAGTTGTGAGAGAGGTAATGCATTATTCAAAGAGCCAACTCATTGGAAAAGCCCCTGATGCTGGGAAAGATTGAAGGCAGGAGGAGAAGGGGACAACAGAGGATGAGATGGTTGGATGGCATCACTGACTCAATGGACATGAGTTTGATAAAACTCTGGGAGATGGTGAAGGACAGGGAAGCCTGGGGTGCTGCAGTCCATGGGGTCACAAAGAATTGGACATGACTGAGGGACTGAGCAACAACAACAATGAATTATTTAAAATTAGAGCTATTTCAGATAACTACAGAGAGGGAAATTGGTAAAACAGTTAGTAACTAGCATTTAGTCTTTTGGATTCCAATTGTTAGTGTGCATTTGTGAAACTGGTATCGTTAGACTACTGTATAAATGAGTGAATTTTAAATCTAACAGTAAAACAACTGATATTGTTATTGCTCTTGTTTAGTCATTAAGTTGTGTCTGATTCTTTTGCAACATGAAATCCTTATTGCAAAATTCAGACTTAAATTGAAGAAAGTAAGGAAAACGACTAGACCATTCAGGTATGACCTAAATCAAATCCCCCATGATTATGCAGTGAAAGTGACAAATAAATTCAAGGGATTAGCTCTGATAGAGTGCCTGAAAAACTATAGATGAAGGTTTGTGACATTGTACAGGAGGTGGTGATCAAGACCATCCCCAAGAAAAAGACATGCAAAAAGGCAAAATGGTGGTCTGAGGAGGCCTTACAAATAAATACCTGAGAAGAGACGAGAAGCTAAAGGCAAAGGAGAAAAGGAAAGATATATCCATCTGAATGCAGAGTTCAAACAAAAACAAGGAGAGGTAAGAAATCCTTCCTAGGGGATCAGTGCAAAGAGATAGAGGGAAAAATAGAATGGGACAGACTGGAGATCTCTTTGAGAAAATTAGAGATAACAAGGGAAAATTTCATGCAAAGATGGGCATAAAACAGGACAGAAATGGTATGAACCTAACAGGAACAGAAGATATTAAGGAAAGGTGGCAAGAATACACAGAACTATGCAAAAAAGATCTTCATGACCCAGATAACCACAATGGTATGATCACTCACCGAAAGCCAGACATCCTGGAATGTGAAGTCAAGAGGGCCTTAGAAAGCATCACTATGGACAAAGCTAGTGGAGGTGATGGAATTCCATCTGATCTATTTCAAATCCTAAATGATGATGCTGTGAAAGTGCTGCGCTCAATATGTCAGCAAATTTGGAAAACTCAGCAGTGGCCACAGGACTGGAAAAAGTCAGTTTTCATTCCAATCCCAAAGAAAGGTAATGCCAAAGAATGCTCAAACTACCACACAATTGCAGTCATCTCACACGCTAGCAAGTGATGCTAAAAATTCTCCAAGCTAGCTTTCAAAATTACATGAACTAAGTACTTCCAGATGTTCAAGCTGTATTTAGAAAAAGCAAAGGAACCAGAGACTAAATTGGCAACGTATGTTGGATCATAGAAAAAGCAAGAGAATTTCAGGAAAAACATGTGCTTCTGCTTCATTGACTACGCTAAAGTCTTTGGCTATGTGGATCATAACAAACCGTGGAAAATTCTTCAAGAGATGGTAATACCAGACCACTTGACCTGCCTCCTGAGAAATCTGTATGCTGGTCAAGAACAACAGTTAGAACTGGACATGGAACAATGGAATGGTTCCAAATCAGGAAGGAGTACATGAAGGCTGTATATTGTCACTTTGCTTATTTATCTTATATGTAGAGTACATTGTGTGAAATGCTGGATGATGGATCACAAGCTGAAATCAAGATTTCAGGGAGAAATATCAATAACCTCAGATATGCAGATGACTTTACCCTTATGGCAGAAAGCAAGGAGGAACTAAAGAACCTCTTGATGAAAGTGAAAGAGGAGAATGAAAAGCTGGCATGAAACTCAACATTCAAAAAAATGAACATCATGGCATCCAGTCCCATCACTTCATGGCAAATAGATGGGGAACCTGTGGAAACAGTGAGAGACTTTATATTTGGGGGCTCCAAAATCACTGCACATGGTGAATGCAGCCATGAAGTTAAAAGACGCTTGTTCCTTGGAAGAAAATTTATGACCAACCTAGATAGCTTATTAAAAAGCAGAGACATTACTTTGTCAACAAAGGTCCCTCTAGTCAAGGTTATGGTTTTTTCCAGTACTCATGTATATGAGAGAGTTGGACCATAAAGTAAGCTGAGTACTTTAGAATTGATGCTTTTGAACTGTGGTGTTGGAGGATACCCTTGAGAGTCCCTTGGACTGCAAGGAGACCAAACTGGTCAATCTTAAAGGAAATCAGTCCTGAGTATTCACTGGAAGGACTGAAGCTGAAGATGAAACTCCAATACTTTGGCTACCTGATATGAAGAACTGACTCACTGGAAAAGACCCTGATGCTGGGAAAGATGGAAGGCAGGAGGAGAAGGGGAATGACAGAGGATGAGATGGTTGGATTGCATCACCAACTCGATGGACACGAGTTTGAGAAAGTTCTGGGTGTTTGTGAGAAACAGAGAAGCCTGGCTTACTTCAGTTAATGGGGTTGCAAATAGTTGGACACGACTGAGCAACTGAACGGAACTGATAACTGACAGACACTACTATGTCTGTTCAAAATCAAACCAATATTTGGCAAAACTAATACAATTATGTAAAGTTTAAAAATAAAACAAAATTAAAAAAAAAATCAAACCAATAAAAATATATTTCCTAGGAGGTGAAACATAAGTATCACAAAATTTTGTGTCTCCTTGTCAATAGCAGATTAAATCAGATGGGCTGGGGTGAACCTGGCAGATATTAATAACCTACAAGAGAGGTGAATAACCAACATATAAACTCTCAGCAGAAGCACAATAGCTTAATTCTAACCACAGTAGTTATAGTAGTCTATGGGCCAAGGAAAAAAGAAAACAGATGAGCAAAGAGAATGGCAGAGGTATAAAATAAAATTAGAAACTATAGTGATTGTATAGTTCTTTGGTCAGGCCAGACTTGCTGTCTTTCAATTCCAGTTCACTTAAAGCCTGAACATACTTTCTCTACTTGGGTTCCATGAGATTCTCTTTATATTTAAAAACACATACAGTCTTTTGCGTAGAACTTTTTTTTTACTTCAATCTTAAAAGACCCTAGCTACAACACATTTGTTCATTAAAAACATCTCTCAATCTCATATATATACAGTAACATACCAAATTACCAAGTGTCTTAACATTAGGAAGCTTCAATAATAATTGGAAAATTGTCCCTCTCTTCATTTTTATCTCTGAAAATAGATACCTGGGTTTCAATTGGGCTGATCTATGTAGTTCTTTGGTGAAAAACCTTTTCTTAGTAAACTTCTGAGTTTTTGATTGCTAAATCGCTGTTATTAGGCAAACCGCATTTAACCTACAACAGATCAACACTGATTTTTATTTTGACCTATTGATGTATTATCAGTCTATTTTTTCTGAACTTCACTTCAAGTTAAGAAGGCTAATTGAGTTCTCTATCATTATAATCAGTGTAGTTCACCTAGAATTTGTGACTGTTTTGAGGATACTTTGCTCAATTTAGATACTCAAGCTCTATACTTAATTTTCCTAAGAAATTTTCATTGAATGTTTGAATTATCAGAAAACATATATTTGCATTTGTTTTTCCCAATGTCTGAATAGTTTTGTTCCTCTTGAAAGCTCCTATTATCATGCAAAATATGTAGTTCCCCTCTCTGAATGAGAGGTTAATATAACTCTGGACAACCTGTGAAGTAATTAACATATCTGAACTAATATTTAGGTTGTCTTGCACAAGCCACTTAACTCTTCTGCCAAGTATCTTTATGTTTTTATATAGCAAGTTTCTCTTGATATTTGAGAGAAAGTACACACTCACTTGGGAAGGAATTTTTCTGAGACATTAAAATGTCAGTGTAAGAAGATGTCAAAATTGAAATTTCAATTCAGGTACCAAGAGGCAGTAATTGTCACAGAAGGTGCCAGGTCAATATTAAAAAGAAAATGAAAAAAAAAAAAAAAAGACTTGGAGCCAAGATTCTTAGGAAACTCTCAAGCAAGAGCATAAAAAGGTATCAGGTTTAGAGGCAAAAGCTTTTTAAAGAGTTTTTGTGTATGTGTGAATATTATTATTTTTCCTGTATGTATACAAGTGCTACTGTAATACTTTGAATGAAGAATGAATGAAGTACTGAAAGGGAAATACCTACCACCAAGATTTCTGTAAAAGACAAGGATCTCATTAAAAAGTTGATGGAGAAATAAAAAGCTTTTCAGAAAAGAAAAAATTAAAAGAATTCAGTACCACCAAACCAGCTTTACAACAAATGTTAAGGGGACTTATATAGTCAAGAAATACAAGAGAAGAAAAGGATCTACAAAATCAACCCCAAACAATTTAAAAAATGGAAATAGGAACATATATGTCAATAATTACTTTAGATGTAAATGAATTAAATGCTCCCAACAAAAGACACAGACTGGCTGAGCAGATATAAAAATAAGACCCATATATATGCTGTCTCAAGAAATCCACTTCAGACCTAAAGACACATATAGACTGGAAGTGAGAGGATGAAAAAATATATTCCATGCAAATGGGAAGCAAAAAAGCTGGAGTAGCAATCCTCATATCAGACAATTAGACCTTAAAGTAAAGAAGATTACAAAAGATAAGGAAGGACACTCCATAATGATCAAGGGATCAATCCAAGAGGAAGACAACAATTGTAAATATCTATGCACCCAACATAGGAGCACCTCAATACATAAGACAAACACTAAAAGACATAAAAGGAGAAATTCACAGTAGCACAATAATAGTAGGAGACTTTAACACCCCACTCACACCAATGGATGGATCATCAAAACAGAAAATTAATAAGGAAACACAATTTAAATGATATACTAGATGAGATGGATCTCACTGATATCTTCAGGACATTCCATCCAAATGCAGAATACACCTTCTTCTCAAGTGCACATGGAACATTCTCCAGGATAGACCACATCTTGGGTCACAAAGCAAACCCTAGTAAATTAGGAAAATTGAAATCATATCAAGCATCTTCTCTGACCACAGTGCTATGAGAGTAGATATCAATTACAAGGGAAAAAAAACTGTAGAAAAACACAAACACATGGAGATTAAAAAATAGTTTCTAAATAACCAACAGGTTATTGAAGAAATCAAAAGGGAAATCAAAAAATTTCTAGAAACAAATGATAATGAAAACACAACATGGAATGCAGCAAAAGCAGTTCTTAGAGGGAAGTTTATAGCAATACAATCCTACCTCAAGAAACAAGAAAAACATCAAATAGACAACCTAACTTTACACCTAAAACAACTGGAATAAGAAGAACAAAAACAAAAACAATAAATACCCAGAATTAGGAGAAGGAAAAAAAGATCATAAGAGTTCAGAGCTGAAATAATTGAAAAAGAAATGAAAGAAACAATAGTAAAGACTAATAAAACTAAAAGCTGGTTCTTTGAGAAGATAAACAAAATTGACAAACCTTTAGCCCTACTCATCAAGAACAAAAGAGAGAAGAATCAAATCAACAAAATTAAAAATGTAAAAGGAGAGGTTACAACAGACAATGCAGAAATACAAAGGATTATAAGAGACTATTATGGATAACTATATGCAAATAAAATGGATAACCTGCAGGAAATGGACAGACTCTTAGAAATGGAAATGGAAATGGAAGCTGTGATCAAAAGTCACCCAAAAAACAAGAGCACTGTACCAGATGGCTTCAGAGGAGAATTGTATCAAACATTTAAGAAGAACAAGGAAATGGCAAGCCACTCCAGTACTCTTGCCTAGAAAATCCCATGGATGGAGGAGCCTAGTGGGCTACAGTCCATGGGCTCGCCACGAGTCGATCACAACTGAGCGACTTCACTTTCACTTTTCACTTTCACGCATTGGAGAAGGAAATGGCAACCCACTCCATGGTTCTTGCCTGGAGAATCCCAGGGACCGCAGAGCCTGGTGGGCTGCTGTCTATGGGGTCGCACATAGTCAGACACGACTAAAGCGACTTAGCAGCAGCAGCAACACCTATCCTTATGAAAACTCTCAAAAAATTGCAGAGGAAGGAACACGTCCACACTCATTCTACAAAACCACCATCACCCTAATACCAAAACCAGACAAAGACAACACACAAAAAAAGAAAACCACAGGCCAATATCACTGATGAACATAGATGCAAAAATCCTCAACAACACTTTAGCAAACAGAATTGAGCAACACATTAAAAAGCTCATACACCATGATAAAGTTGGGTGTATTCCATGAATGTAAGGATTCTTCAATATATGCAAATCAACCAATGTGATACACCATATAAACAAACTGAAAGATAAAAACCATATGATAATCTCAATAGATGTAGAAGAAGCCTTTGAGAAAATTCAGCACCTATTTATGATTAAAACTCTTCAAAAAATGGGCATAGAAGGAACATACCTCAACATAGTTAAGGCCATATACAGTAAGCCTACAGCAAACATTATTCTCAATGGTGAAAAACTGAAAGCATTCCCCCTAAGATCAGAAACAAGACAAGGGTGTCTAGTTTCCCACTATTATTCAACATAGTTCTGGAAGTCCTAGCTACAGCAATCAGAGAAGAAAAAGAAACAAATGGAATCCAGATTGGAAAAGAAGTAAAGCTCTCACTGTTTGCAGATGACATGATACTGTATATAGAAAATCCTAACGATAGTATCAGAAAATTACTAGAGCTAATCAGTGAATTTAGCAAAGTTGCAGGATCACTTGCATTTCTATATAGTAACAATTGAAAAATCAGAAAGAGAAATTAAGTAATCAATCCTATTCACCATTGCAACAAAAGAATTAAATATTTAAGTATAAGCTTACCAAAGGAGACAAAAAAACTGTACACAGATAATTAAAAACACTAATGAATTAAATCAAAGATGACATAAACAGATGGAGATATATTCCATCTGTTTTACCTGTCTTCCCAGGTACAAAGAATCAATATTGTGAAAATGACTATACTACCAAAAGTAATCTACAGATTCAGTGTTCCCTATCAAATTACCAATGGCATTTTTCACAGAACTAGAACAAAAAAATTCACAATTCACATGGAAACACAAAAGATCTCGAATAGCCAAAGCATTCTTGAGAAAGAAGAATGGAGCTACAGGAATCAACCTTCCTGACTTCAGATTATACTACAAAGCTACAATCATCTAGACAGTATGCTACTGGCACAAAGACAGAAATATAGATCAATGGAACAAGATAGAAAGCCCAGAAATAGATTCATGCATGTATGGGTACCTTATTTGACAAAGGAGACAAGAATATACAATGGGGTAAAGACCCCCTCTTCAGTAAATTGTGCTGGGAAAACTGGATAGCTACATGTTAAAGAATGAAATTAGAACACTTCCTAACACCATACACAAAGATAAACTCAAAATAGATTAAAGAACTAAATGTAAGACCAGAAATTATAAAACTCTTAAAGGAAAACATAGGCAGAACACTTGATGACATAAATCAAAGCAAGATCCTCTATGACCCACCTCTGAGAGTAAAGGACATAAAAACAAAAGTAAACAAGTGGGGCCTGATTAAACTTAGAAGCTTTTGCACAGCAAAGGAAACTCTAAGCAAGGTGAAGAGACAACCCTCAGAATGGGAGAAAATAATAGCAAATGAAACTGACAAAGAATTAATTTTCCAAAATATACAAGCAGCACATACAAATCAATACCATGAAAACAAACAACCTAACCAAAAAGTGGGGAAAAGACCTAAACAGACATTTCTCCGAAGAAACTTACAGATGGCTGATGAACACATGAAAAGATGCTCAACATTGCTCATCATCAGAGAAATGCAAATCAAAACTACAATGAGATCCTCACACCAGTCGGAGTGGCCATCATCAAAAAGTCTACAAACAATAAATGCTGGAAAGGGTGTGGAGAAAAGGGAACGCTGTTGCACTGTTGGTGAAAATGTAAATTATAGCCATTATGGAAGACAATATGGAGATTCCTTAAAAGAATATGAAGAAAACCACCATATGACCCAGAAATCACACTCCTAGGCATATACCCAGAGGAAACCTAAATTGAAAAAGACACATCTATCCCATTGTTCATTGCAATAGTTAGAACATGGAAGCAACCTAGATATCCATCAACAGATGAACAGGTAAAGAACTTTTGGAGCATATACATGATGGAATATTACTCAGCCATAAAAAGGAACAACTTTGAGTCAGTTCTAATGAGGTGGATGAACCTAGAACCTATTATACAAAGGGAAGTAAGTCAGAGCAAAACACGTATTCTAATGCATATATATGGAATCTAGAAAAAATGGTACTGAAGAATTTTATAGGGCAACAATGGAGAAACAGACATAGAGAATGGACTTTTGGACATGTTGAGAGGGGAGGAGAGTGTGAGATGTATGGAAAGAGGAACATCAGTTCAGTTCAGTCACTCAGTCATGTCCAACTCTTTGTGACCCCATGGACTGTAGCACGCCAGCTTCCCTGTCCTTCACCAACTCCCGGCATTTACTCAAACACATGTCCATCCAGTCAGTGATGCCATCCAACCATTTCATTCTCTGTCATCCTCTTCTCCTCCCATCTTCAATCTTTCCCAGCATGAGGGTCTTTTCCAATGAGTCACTTCTTTATATCTGGTGGCCAAAATTTGGAGTTTCAGCTTCAGCACCACTCCTTCCAATTAATATTCAAGACTGATTTCCTTTGGGATTTAATGGTTGGATCTCCTTGCAGTCCAAGGGACTCTCAAGAGTCTTCTCCAACACCACAGTTCAAAAGCATCAACTCTTTGGTGCTCAGCTTTCTTTATAGTCCAACTCTCACATCCATACATGACTACTGGAGAAACCATAGCTTTGACTTCACAGACCTTTGTCAATAAAGTAATGTCTCTGCTTTTTAATATGCTGTCTAGGTTGGTCAAAACTTTCCTTCCAAGGAGTAAGTGTCTTTAGTTTCCTGGCTGCAGTCACCATCTGCAGTGATTTTGGAGCCCCCAAATATAAAGCCTCTTACTGTTTCCATTGTTTCTCCATCTATTTGCCATGAAGTGATGGG
The DNA here is from genome assembly GCF_032452875.1 of Bos javanicus. Taxonomy (NCBI): domain Eukaryota; kingdom Metazoa; phylum Chordata; class Mammalia; order Artiodactyla; family Bovidae; genus Bos; species Bos javanicus. The sequence goes on along the minus strand of NC_083871.1, from coordinate 59,416,618 downwards.
ACCAGATGCCATGATCTCCATTTTCTCCAGTAGCATATTGGGCACCTACCTACCTGGGGAGTTTATCTTTCAGTATCATATCTTTTTGTCTTTTCATACTGTTCATGGGATTCTCAATGGAAGAATACTTAAGTGGTTTGCCATTCCCTTCTCCAGTGGACCACATTTTGTCAGAACTCTCCACCATGAACTATCCATCTTGGGTGGCCCTACATTGTATGGTTCTTGGTTTCATTGAATTAGATAGGGCTGTGGTCCATATAATCAGTTTGATTAGTTTTCTGTGATTGTGGTTTTCATTCTGTCTGCCCTCTGATGGATGAGAGTAACATGGAAACTTACATCACCATATGTAAAAGAGATAGCCAATGGGAATTTACTGTATGCCTCAGGAAAATCAAACAGGGGCCCTGTATAAACATAGAGGAGTGGGATGGGGAAGGAGATGGGAGGGAGTTTCAAAAGCAAGGGGATATATGTATACCTATGGCTGATTCAGGTTTGATAGAAAACAACAAAATTTTGTAAATCAATTACCCTCCATTTAAAAAAATGAATAAAAAAAAGAAGCAAAACAAAATTTTCAAAGGACTATAGTGTCAAGATGATGACTCTTCTTGGAAACCACAATTTATCACAATGTTTTATTTTGTGATTTATAGAACTAGTGAGAGGTATTCCTTAAATATCACTAATTTTTTTTTGAATGACATGCTTTTTTTATATGCCCAAGGTAGTTGGGTGAAGCAGGGTATTTTGATGCAATATATGGAACCCTTAAACTAGAGCTATTCAAACAAAAGCAATGATATAATTATCATTGATATAGAAGTGATAAGGAATGAATTCAGGTTGGGCTTGAGATTTTGAAAACAGCAAACTAATTAACAGGAAAGTGGTATTTTAAATTTTAGTTCCATTAATAGCTAAAGATAAGATTTGTTGCATTAATCCTGACAAGAATATAAACTTTGAAAATGACAACTGGCTGCAGTGAGTACAACCAACACATTACTGGAGAGTAAGAGTTAATTGGCTAGAATTTTGTTTAAAGTAGCCTTTTTATAGGCTCCAATGAGAGCCAATGGAGAAACCTGACTATATTTGTATGGAGAAGTGAAGAAAATGGAAACTACAACAACTCATATTTTTAATACATGATTGAAAGAGAATGAGAAAGAAAGGACAATGAAAGCTAGCACTGAGAGGTTATGAAGAGAGGCCAGGAGGGTACATGAGTTAGTCTTTATCATTAAACCTAGTTACTCAGCAGAATAAGAGACAGAAGGAGAGAGCAGCTGCCACCACTAGAAGAGAATGTCCTAGTGCTAAGAGACAGTTATGGAGACACTGTTTCACTTCACTGAATATGTCACTTACTCAAAAAGCCGTTTTAACAACCCATGGTTGATTTTATATGAGTTGGAATTGATATAACCAAATTGATGGAAGAAATAGAGAACAATAAAAGTAGTGTCCATTTATCCAGGTTGCCATCACTAAAACATCCCCATGCAGCTTAATGCCATAATTGACAATAGAGATCTGAGAAGCTGTAGTTAATTAGAGAACAGCCTTAGTAATAAATGTAAGTGAGCTATTGACATCTGCATACTATTATGTTTGAGAAATAGAGTCATATAAACGCAGGGTAATTAACATTTTATATTTAACTTTCAGGTTTCATAGCCTGACTAAAATGGTACTGGCTTCGTAGTCTCCCCCTTTCCTTTAACCTTTTTTATTCCCTGTTGATGACCACTTTTCAATTATTTCCCTTCATGTCAAAAGAGTTGGAGGAAAACAACAGAGATGCTGTAAAACCTGATTCAGTATTTGCAATTGCTAGTAGTATTGCTAAGAGTTTATACAGAGTGAGATTGAAAATACTGTTGAAAATGATAGTGTATTATTTGTGGCTTTAAATTACCCAAGCAATTTTTGTCTCACATTATCACATATAATTGAGAAGTAGCCACTCATGACAAGTCAATAATAAGCAAAATCCTTGTCCTTAACAAACAGTAGAAGCTATTAGCTTTTTAAGTATTAGCTTAAGTATTAGCTACGGAGAAGGCAATGGCACCCCACTCCAGTACTCTTGCCTGGAAAATCCCATGGACGGAGGAGCCTGGTGGGCTGCAGTCCATGGGGTCACTAAGAGTCAGACACGACTGAGCGACTTCACTTTCACTTTTCACTTTCATGCATTGGAGAAGGAAATGGCAACCCATTCCAGTGTTCTTGCCTGGAGAATCCCAGGGATGGGGGAGCCTGGTGGGCTGCCGTCTATGGGGTCGCACAGAGTCGGACACGACTGAAGTGACTTAGCAGCATTAGCTAATATTCTACCAGTTTTAATTTGTGAAATTATCCCTTCTGCTACTCGAGAGCTTACTTAAATGTAAAGAATCCCGACTGTTTCTGGAAAGCAGGACAAAACTTATTCCATTCCTTTCACAGGCATATGTTCTTTCTGAATGTTATGAAACTGAATTTATGAAGTTTTCAATTAATCTACAATTATAAAATTAATATATTTTATTATATTTGATTTGCCTGACAATACAGGAGATGTGGGTTCAATCCTAGGGTTGGGAAGATCCCTGGAGGAGGAAATGGCAACCCACTCCAGTATTCTTGTCTGAAAAATACCATGGACAGAGGGCCCTGGCAGGCTACAGTCCATCAGTGCATGGAGTTGTAAAGAATCAGGCATGACTGAGTGATTGCGTGTACACACATTATATTTTGTATAAAATTTTTCTTTAAAACACAGTCTTACAACCTGAAAATATACTTCCTTTTATAATATCACCCTTTTAAAATCTTACTTCCTAGAGATAACCAGCCACAGTTAAAAATTTAGTTTATAACTTGCCAGAATATCATCCATGAACATATAGCTATACATTTATCCTACTTATACGTAACCTGCTTATTGAGGAGTCACAATTCATTCATTAATTAACATAATGACTTTTAGTTTTATGCCTTCTATCTTCAGTGGGCTTAATTCTTCTCTTTCAATTACTACTTCCCTTAAGTTCCCTACTTTTGTATACTAAAATTGAATTCAGTATTCAGTATATTTTAAGATTCCAGTATCTTATTTCATTCAGCAACTTTCCTCCCTCTAGCACTGAGTATTTCTCATTTGTATTTTTTTTTTTTTTTCTTTTTAGCAGGAAGGGAGCAGTCATTGGATTTAAAACTGAAAGGCAGAAGAGACAGTGGTCTGCTCTTTCACTCCCTGGCCACAGCCCTTTGAGCATGGGACAGGAAAGGGGAAAAGTGGGGATCAGTGGTTTTCTTATGAATATGGACTAACCTCCAGTGGTGGGGGACGTCTCCAGGCTCATGCTGATTTGTTCAATTTCTATCAGGATCTTTCCATTGCTAGTGACTTCCACTGGTGTGTGATTTCTGAGTTCACAGTGTGTATGATTTCTTGAGGTAGATTTTAGCTTCACTCCCAGTCACATAGAAACACCTGAGTGAGAACAACTCATCTCATTTTTGCCCCTGATCAGCATCTGTTTCTTCTGCACGGGATATGGCTTCTCTGGGCACCAACAGCTCTTATGCCTACCCTAGGCTCCATACACCTTTATGAGACCCTTTTTATTCTTCAAAAACTGCAGAGATTAGACATGGGAGTCTTCTTCCCTCATCTCAGGCAGACTATCCCAAAAATCTTTTCCAACATTTTGCTGGCTACAGTTAAAAGCCCCTACCTTCAGAAATTTCACACAAGATATTGTCTTCAGCCTCAAAATTCATACTTCCTCCAAAACTCCAGAAACACAAGTCCAATTTTTGAGAAACTTTGTCACCATATTGCTCTATTTTGGTTGCAGTAAGAGTCCTGAGTTTCAGCAGTTGAGCAAACCGTCAGTGGGAAAGAAGATGCTTTTTCATAGAATTTGGATGTGATTGCTTTAAAGTTTTCTTTCAGTTGTACTAGATAAACTGTATTTCCTATTTGTAACTCTTTCAGGCTTTTTTTTTTCTCATGGAGACATAATGTTCTGATATTATTTTGTTTTAGAATTACACTATTTTCTTATAATATCTAATATCTATTCTGCCTTCAACTTATATGTACTCATGTTATCTCCCTTTCCTTTGACCAAAAGTCAAAAAGCATTATTTGACAACTTCATATTTTATAAAGACCTGGCCCTTGGAATGACTTAGCCATGTTGCTGCTTTACTGCTTTTATAACTCATGATTTTCAGTATTTAATTTGACTGTCCATCTTCATTTGTTTCCCAAAAGCTTTGTTTCACAGTTTCTGATTTTCTGAGTTTACTGAATTTCTCCAAAAGGTCAATCATATATAATTTACTGTAACTGTTAAATGGACACTAATCAAAACTTTATTCTTTCATTGCAAGGTGGAAATGTGGAAATATAATCATCATATAATATTTAATAATTACTTAATTCAGTTATTTCATTTATTTTTCTACTCAATAGAAAAGGAAGTTATGTTAAAACTGTTAATCTTTTCTAAGAGTTCGATGATTTATTTATATGTGTAATGACATACAAAGCAATGCAATGCATACAATGCAATCCATTCCAGTATTCTTGCATGGAGAGTCCCATGGACAGAGGAGCCTGGTGGGCTACAGTCCACGGGGTTTCAAAGAGTCAGACATGACTGAAGTGACTTAGCACAGCACATGGTTTATTATTACTTGTTTCTCAAATAATAAAAACTTCATTTAGTAGATTTACTTCATAGTCTACCTAGATTCATATTTTTCTTTTTGTTTCCTTTAAAGACCTGTGGCTGGTGTGTATTTTATCTTATATTTACCTAATTATTTGAGTTTTTGTGGCAACAATGTTTGCCTAAATTATGGTGTTGTTTTTCTATGTTAATCATGGATTTACATAATTTAATTGATTGTCACAGCTCATTTTAATTATTGGTCTATTTTCTATTCATTACATTGCCAGTTTCTTGAGGCCTGGCATTGTGTAGTTTGTCTGAACATCCTCAAAGACCAGTAAAAATTCTTATTCATAAACCATACTAAAAAAATATTTCTTTGATGAACAAATGAATCTCTCTATCCCTTAATTTTTCATTCGACAATGTATATACTGCAATCCCAGGTCAAGTGTCAAAACATTTCCTTTTAGTCCTCAAAACTCTAAATTTCCCATTGTTTTTTAGCAATTAGTCTATAAAATAAATATGAAATTAAGCACATTTCTAGTCGTGTATAAATGGTTAAACTGGTAATATCAGACTCTTCAGAATGATTTATAAACTAATGCAGAAATTTTATTTACTTTTAGAAGTGTAATCTTTAAATTTTTCTAAAATAATTGACCAAATCATCAGAAGCAATATTTATTTGGAATAAATAATGGGATTGTGCATGCTCAGTAAATTCAGTCATGTCTAACTCTTTGAGACCCTATGGATTGTATTCCACCAGGCTCTTTTATCCATGGGATTTTCCAGGCAAGAATACCAGAGTGGTATTGCCATTCCTTTCTCAGAATAATAGGACTAGTAATCACACTGAACTGTTGAGAAGAATTCTGAGTAGGCAAGTACACTTTCTAGGTTAAATTACAAAACATAATAAATTCTGTTGGAAATAAATACTCTGGAAATTCTGGTACATACTTTATAGATGAGCTACTTTGACATTAATTTAAAATTTAATCCTTAAAATTATTCTCACAGTTAATTGTAAGGTTACATACAGAGTTAATCTGCATCACATATATCAAAATTTATTTTCCTAGGCATTTTGAGTGTAGTAAAAATGTATTTATTTAAATTGCTTAATTAAAAGAGCAGTAGGAGTTAAATATTAACTGCAGGACATTTTTCAATCAATGTGATGACTGGTAATAGACCAACATATTGCCTTGAAGATGATCAGATCTCAGTGTGCTTTATTATTTTGTACAAATGACTTATGCCCTGAAATCTAAAGCTTTTAATATGAAAAATTAGAGTCATATATATTTCAATTAGTTCTGAGGTAAGAATGAAATTGTGAATTTAAACAAAATTAAAACTGTGTCTGGATTTAGTACATATTATGCCTAAGATTAGAGTCCAGATCAGTCACCAAATCCTCAGGAAGGAGTGGAAGAAATCATGGGTATTCTCACTCACACACCTCACATATTCTCAAGGAACTGGCCAAAAGAATTCAAGGCAGAACAGAGGTCTCCACCAGCAGGTCTTTAGTATCCTCATGACTCTTTCTTTGACTAAGGACTAATTCTTCCCTTTACTTTCCAGACCTAGGCGTGAATAAAAAGTCTTCCTCCTATTCCACACTAAGAGCCCCTGAAGAAGGAATGGCTATCTACTCCATATCTTGCCTGGAAAATCCCATGGACCAGAAGAGATTGGCGGGCCAGTCCCTGGGGTCGCAATGAGCTGGACACGACTGAGTAACTAGCACTTAGAGGAAGCAGGGTGATATGAAAAATCATCAAAAAGACTTCTGAAGATACAAAGCAAAGAAAAGAGGACAAAAAAAAGATTATGGAACAGAACATAAATCTACAATACTTTCTGATGGTAAATGGGTTAATGGAATTCACAAATCTGAGTTTTATTCTTCTTATACAATCTCATGGTGTTTGCCAATAAAATTTTCTTTTCATATGTGTAAATAATTATTCCTATTATTTTCCCCTGCATATTCTCTTGGAGTGGACTAATATATAAGTTTTTTAGACAGCTATTTTCAAGATGTCATGGACAATAAATAGTATTAATATTATTCCTTAACTCATGTTCAGAGGCTTTCTTTATCTTAGAAATCTATAACAGAAAATTTTATAAATTACTGTGTAAACGAATGCATAAATGTATTAGTGCTTATGTGTGAAAATACCACCAGTGAATTATGTTTATCTAGAATGAACAATGGTTTATAATCTAAATATGCAAGTTTACTATATTGTCTTGTCCTTTCTGCTGATTATAATGTGTATCATTTCTAAATCTGTATTAGGGACTTCTCTGGTGGTCCAGTGCTTAAGACTCTGTGCTTCCAATGCAGGGCGAATGTGCATTGATCCCTGGTGAGGCAGTTAAGATCACACATGCTGCATGGTGCAGCCAAAAATGGAATAAAATAAAATCCACGGAAAAAATAATAAAAATCAACTAAATCTGAATCAAAGTCTGAAAATATTATTTTATACCTTGTCCTTAATAAAAGACTATTCATGATTTACAACATATCCTCTTCCACTGCCTAATTTCAACAAACTAATGGAAATATTATCATTTAATGAGTATATGAAAAGTGTCCCAATAATAAAAATGAAAAATATTTTTATATGCAATCCCAGGTAAGATTTCTCATCAGGGGAAAAATGATAATTTCAAAGCAGAGCTAGAGATATAAAATGAACAATTCCAATAAATATAGTGAAGATATGAATCAGAAGCAATAAACATTATTTCCTGGACATAAACAAAGGATAGTTAGTAGAATGAATATCACATTATTTATTGTGAATTATAAAGTGGGAGAAATTTTAAAATATTTTTAAAAGAATTGATGGCAGTAATTTGAAGGAGATAAAGACATTTTATAAAAAAGCAAATTATTTCTGGTATCATATTTGCATAAAATTTAAATATTAAGACAATTTTATCATATTAATATGCAGTTACTTCAAAGATGTTCCACACTCGAAAACTTATATTTACAAACTATGCTTTATCATCATCATCTCTGTTCTTTATTTAAATCTCTCTGAAGAACTAAAACCAAGTGTCCCTTTGTCTATTTCAAAACTTTTCTCCCCTAAAGTCCTCTGCAACATTGTGTATTAGAAATGAATAACAGTTTCAAAAGACCTTCTCCTAGTACTCTTTATTTCAGCTCCCATGACTCAGTCCACCATTTTTCCTTATAATAAGAATGCAAAATGTTTATTCTGAATCTAGTTTATTTTTGACCTGTAAAGTTTGAGACAAAGTAGATCTTTCAGCTTGTGTCCTAACTAGTGTATGAAAGTAACATAACATAGTAGAATGCTTGTTGTTATGCTAAAACTATTCCCAAGGCTTAGCTGAGCTGAAGGAACAGCTGTTACAGTAAAGAAAATGCAAAAAAAAAAAAAAAGGTTTTATATCAATCTTAGAGAGGAAGATGAATGGCATTCCTCCCATTATTGAAGAAAGACTGCTTCAAATGTGAATGGACAATCAACTTCAGTTCAAGAGTAGGTTACTGAGAAACTTTCATTTATTAATACAGAAGGTAGTCTCAAAAATGACTCAAATTATTTTTCTAAAATGTTTTAAAATAGCAATAAGTTTTAATTTTAGTTTAACAATAATACAAATTTATATTTGAAATTGCATTAATTTTTGACATTCATTTTATAATACTAATAAACCTAATTAATTCTAAGTGGAAAATACTTATATAAATTAATAAATTATAGGTCTTCTAAAAATAATTGATCTTGATGTAATAATTTTATTTATCCTTATTATTTGAAAACACCAACACTACCTACAGTAAACCACCATACAGTTAACACTTTATTTTTAGAATATCTACTCCTTTTATTCAATTACTATTTAAAGCTTATAAGAGTAAAAGTAAAGCAAGTTACTAAGTTTTGTACTCTTCTAAATTCAGGATGCTGGTAAAATATAGAATATTTTCTTTTAATACTTTGCTAAAATTATTTCAGATATGTGGTAAAATGGATGTCTGCTCTCTTGCCAGATCTCTCATGTTGGATATTGTGCTCTGATTTTATCTACTCCCTTGTTATTACATGTAAACTCATGTTGGGTTTAGCCATGTCCAACATTTTGACCTTGTATCAATTAATATCATAAATATTAATAGATATCTAATTATACTTTGGTGTTGTGGCACATGGGCCTAATGATTTTTGCACTAAGCAAATTATTAATAATACTATCCTGAATGTTTTTAGAACATTGAAAGGTTGTGGACTTGGTACAATATAAAATTAAATATACATATATTGAACTGCTCTAAATTTGGCATTATACACACACACAGACACACACATATATATTTTTAAATCCATTTTGCTTACTCAACTTTAGCTTTACCATTTCTAAAAAAACATGATGTTAGATTGTATTCTTAATCCATTCAGTCTTTGAATTTTAATAGGAAAATTAACTCCATTTATAACAGTTGTCATAAGTGTGTTGGTTGTCTATCATCTACTTTAAGTTTTCTGTTTTTTATTCTTTTAACTAACATGAAGTATATTTTATAAACTTTTTTAAATTTTAAAGAAATAATGTCTCCATTTTTACCAGTAATTATTAATACCTTTAAGTTCAAATGAGTGCTCCCTGGTGGTTCAGAGGTTAAAGCGTCTGCCTGCAATGTGGGAGATCTGGGTTTGATCTCTTGGTCGGGAAGATCCCCTGGAGAAGGAAATGACAACCCACTCCAGTATTCTTCCCCGGAGAATCCCATGGATAGAGGAGCCTGGTGGGCTACAGTCCACAGGGTCGCAAAGAGTTGGACACGACTGAGCGACTTCACTTTCACTTTAAGTTCAAAATGCATTGTTTGATTATGAGATATGAAAAAGGTGCTTACTCCACATCTCATGTGTAAGCTGATGTACAGGTTATAAGTTTAATTTCATGTCTGTGTCATCTTCCCCACAGCAGTTCTCTTATTTAGTTTATGTAATTTGGAAATTTAGATACAGATAAATCTTATTTTTTTTCAAGGTGGACTGCTTTCTCCACCTGATAATCTGATTGATTATGAAATAATTTAATCAGGTCAAATGAAGACCCTATATTTCATCAAACTCCACATGTACATAATGCTATACAAGTCATGATAAGAACAAGAGTTGTCAACTCTTCTCATTATCAACAAATGGCAATAGCAATTATTATAATTTAGAATTCTAATAAATATATTTATAAAAACATTTTGGATCTCTATAATTATTAGCAAGGGTATTTAGGAAACAATTTTGGAATTTAACTTGCTTGTAAATAGAGTCTATATATTTTATCATGGCAGAAGGGTTAAGTATAGAATATCTAACATTCACTGCTTCTAAGAACTTTTCTCCATTTTCCAGCAATTCATTCCATTTTCAGTGATTCAGTGTGCCAATAACTACCAATCCCAATCTAAGTCACATTCTATTTTTGAGAATTACTATGTCCCAAATAACTTAGAGAAGAGAGATCTTCATGGTGGAAGTGAGATGAAGTGAAATTTCCCTGACCACCTCTGAGGAAGACCTTTCAATGCATTAGGGATATGGCTTCCCTCCCTTAAACAGTGAATATTCTAGATCTCTAAGTTAGAAATGCTTACTAGCTATGCATGAAATTCCATTAGTTCTAACTGGCCTTGGTGTTTTTCTATAGAATTTAATTTGCTATTTTATTAGTGGAAACTTCTCTTGATGTCTAGTAGATTGCTGAATAATATTTCAATTTCTCTGCACAATTTTATATTTTTCCCATTTTCTATAGGTACTTTGATGAAAAACAGGAGACATCAAGTTAACAACACTAGTGAGCTAGCACCTTGACTGTAAAATTTGAAGAAAAACTTTTAAATAGCTTGAAATTTACAGTGTCATTTGTATACACAAAATAGTTATAACACTTGTCAGACATTAGATAAATCATCACAGTAAGGCAACAGCTGTCCAAGGAAAAGGGGATTTCTTTTCTTGAATGTACCTTTGCCCATCATTTAATATGTTCATCTTTTAAAGATCAGAACTTTCCATTTTTCTGCCAAGGCTCTAGAGTTTAGCTGCTTTGAGTATGAACAACTGACTGCTTTTTGCCTCAGAGAAATTGCCAACTATGAGTGTGTCAATTAATACACCTTCAGTCCCTCCATTTGATACTCATCTACTTGCTTATAAGCTTGCATATATATTCACTTTACATATACTTGTGTATACATTACTCATCATCCTTATTCTCTCTTTATCTTCTGTACAGTGGAGAGATCTGTATGAGTTGAAACAACCAAGACACCTATGAAATTATAGTAATTTAGTCTTCTAATAGCCAGGAGTATATCTATCACAGGAGGAAACATGATATGGTCTTGGGAGTGATGAGATAAAAGTTAGGAAGCCTTAGGTTATGATGTCTGTGGGATCAGTCCTAAGAATCAGCAGACCTGGTAAACGAATCAAGTTGCCTTCTTTAACGTTTTACCTGATAATTCATTTATTTTTTTTTCCAACCCATGCTGTTCTGGGCATCGCCTTGGGTATCTGCACTGGTAGCTGGCCTTGGGCTCTGATTGCCTGAATTCTCTTCTATTTTTACATCTGGAACAAAGTTAAGTTCACTGACAATATGAGGTGTTCTGGTTCCTGGTCAGCTTTTTGGGGACACCAAAGTCCCTGGGAATCTTTACAAAGATACTTCTGGAGAGTTCAAAGAAAGAATAGTGCAGTGGATGAACAATGAAGGCAAGAGAGTTTCTTCCTGTGCTTCCTAATAATTGGTTAGAATGACTGGTTAAATGGCTGCAATGATTCACTGACAATAATGGAGAAATTTCTTCAAATGATCAAGTCAAGGACTTAATGAGGCTGTTCTTATAAGAATGGCAACTAACAGAAAGTGCCAAAGATTAATAGCATCAAGAACCTGTTCTCTGTTTATGAAATACCATGTCTTTGCTGTTGAAGCATATTTCTTAATTCCTAACCTTTAAAAACAGACTCTTGATCAAGAGAATAGAGCCTTATTTTTATGAATAATCAGTTGACAACATGCTAGTTTGGAGAGATTATCACTTTTTGCCAAAGTCTACACCATCTGCTCCACATTCTAATTACCAATAAAAGAAGGACCTAATTCACAATTGCATCATAAAAAAGTTAGATGTGATTTAAATGCATTTGTTTGTATTTTATTTAAAGAAGTTTCAATGATACATCTGTTACACATTTTTCAATATTTTGACACAGATCATAAGAAAGTACTCAAAAAAGTATATGGCAAGTAAATATGCCACATTTCAAAAGGGAAAATTTCTATTAGTATATGGACCTCAAAAATCTGTTATTAATCTTTAGACTAATGATTGAGTAAAGGAAATTCATTAGAATTAGTGGGCATTTTAAATGTTTAAATTTAGATCACCTAATAAATCTCATAAGTAAATTTACAAATCACCATTATTTCAAGAAAAACAATCAATTTATATTAGGAGGTGAAGCATTTGGGAGGTAATTAGGGTTAGATGAGGATGTGAAAGTGGAGCCCTCATGTATGAGATTACTGCCCTTATGAAAGGAGATTCCTTATACATGAACTGCAAGATAGTATTATGAAGATGTTGGTCTCTATAGATTCAATACTATAATCCCAATATAGGTCTCTCCAAGTTTTATGTGCAAGCATGTGTGTAACAGGAAAAGCTAATTTTAAAATACACATAGAAACTCCAGTGGCCAAGCACAGCAAAGATGCTCTTCAAGTATATAAAAGAATAACGGTATGTTTCACAAACAGACAAATGTAGAAGAATAGAGAAATGTGATATAGCCCTGAATATGTATGGACAATTGATTTGTGACAAGTATTACTGCAGACCACAGGGGAAGAACACTATTTTTCATATACAGTGCCAGAAAATCAGACTTCTATGGAATAAGAAAACAAAAATAAAATGATCTAAATGCCAAAGCCAAAGCTATTGTAATTCTATAAAATAATATTGGAGATTATTTTCAGGACCTCTGGATAAGATAGGACTCCTTAAATAGATTACAGGAAACTCTTATCAGAAATGAAAAAATGGATAAATTTGACTACATTGAAATTAAAAACTAAATTTAAAAAATCTCCTGCAGGAATTGAAAAATAAGCCAAGAAATGGAAAAATAGATTTATAACACTAAATCCTGCAGATATAAACTACTACTACATTTTCATTAAGAAAAAAATAATAAAACATAAAAAATTGGGTTAGAATCATGATGGGTACTTTACAAAATGGATATCCAAATAGTCACTAAGGATGTGAAAATATGCTCAACCTCATTACTAAGAAGGAAAATGAAAGTTAAAACTACAGTAAGATACACCTACAGTACTCACCAGAATGGAAAAAAATGAAAAAGTATAAAGAAAGCCAAAAGTTGGTAAGGATGTACAGCATTCGGAGCTCACTTAAATTGCTAGTATATAAGGAAAGTTTGGCATGTTTACTATGTTTGAAGCTGCACATGTTCTAAGAGCCAAAATTATATACCTAGATATGTAACCCATAGCAATTCATGCACATATGCACTAAGAATTGTCCCATGGAAGCAATATACATAATCTGCATAAACTGAATTTTCCATGAATATTAAAATGGATAAACAGATTTTTAATACAATGGAATAATATTCAACAATGAAAATTAACAAACATGAACAATATAGTTAAGTCTCATAAAATCCATGTCAAACAAAAGAAGCCAGACCAAAATATGAATAACATGTGGTTCTATGTGTATGTTCAGAATGGAGAGATATTCAACTACAGTGTTGTTTAAAAAGAGAGAACAGGTCCAAAGGGAGTCAATTATAATAAGAACATATCACTAAACAAAGACTTAATATTTAACCTAATTGCAATTCCAGCCTCTCCCAGAAATGTAGTCTTAACCAGTCTGTCTAGAATTACCTGGCCAGCACTAATGAAGTAATCTGCCTTATAGACCCCTGCTGTCCCCCAAAGGAAGGTGACCTTGACTGAAATAATCCACTCATTGATAGAAGTTTCTTTTTCCCACCCATTTCCATCAATAGTTCAGTTCAGTTCAGTCTCTCAGTCATGTTTGACTCTTACCTACCCCATGGACTGCAGCACGTCGGACTTCCCTGTCCATCACCAACTCCCAGAGTTTACTCAAACTCACGTCCATTGAGTCGGTAATGCCATCCAATCAATTCATCCTCTGTCGTCCCCTTCTCCTCCCACCTTCAAACTTTCCCAGCATCAGAGTCTTTTCAAATGAGTTGGTCCTTCGCATCAGGTGGTCAAAGCATTGGAATTTCAGTTTCAGCATCAGTCCTTCCAATGAATATTCAGGACTGATTTCCTTTAGGATGGACTGGTTGGATCTCCCTGCAGTCCAAGGGACTCTCAAGAGTCTTCTCCAACATCACAGTTCAAAAGCATCAATTCTTTGGTGCTCAGCTTTCTTTATAATCCAACTCTCACATCCATACATGACTACTAGAAAAACCGTAGCTTTGACAGACGGACCTTTGTTGGCAAAGTAATGTCTCGGCATTTTAATAAGCTGTCTAGGTTGGTTGTAACTTTCCTTCCAGGGAGGAAATGTCTTTTAATTTCATGGCTGCAGTCACCATTTGCAGTGATTTTTGGAGTCCCCCCAAAATGAAGTCTTTTACTGTTTCCACTGTTTCCCCATCTATTTGCCATGAAGTAAGTGATGGGAATGGATGCCATGATCTTAGTTTTCTGAATGTTGAGTTTTAAGCCAACTTTTTCACTCTCTTCTTTCACTTTCATCAAGAGGCTCTTTAGTTCTTCTTCACTTTCTGCCATAAGGGTGGTGTCATGTGCATATCTGAGGTTATTGATATTTCTCCCAGAAATCTTGATTCCAGCTTGTGCTTCGTCCAGTCCAGCATTTCTCATGATGTACTCTGCATATAAGTTAAATAAGCAGGGTGACAATATACAGCCTTGATGTACTCCTTTTCCTATTTGGAACCAGTCTGTTGTTCCATGTCCAGCTCTAACTGTTGCCTCTTGAACTACATACAGATTTCTCAGGAGGCAGATCAGGTGGTCTGCTATTCCCATCTCTTCCATCAATAAAAACCCTTCATTTTGTGCAGCTCCTTAAGCTCCTTTGTATTTGCTAAAATGGGATGCTGCTCAATTCATGAATCATTAAATAAAGCCAATTGTATCTTCAAATTGTGTTTTTAAAGTGGTTAGGCACATAGTTGCTATATAATGAATCAACCTTCTTTATGAAGAAGAAAGGACAGGAAACACTTCAGTAAAATTCAGAATAGTGCTTATCTTAGGATAGGAAGAGTGGGTTTAGTTGTTTAGACAGGACAAGATGAAGAATGGGCTTCTGAGGATATCATTTGCTATTTGCTCTCTTGATACTGGTAATAATTACATGGGATTCACTTTGTGATAAAGAATTGAATAAAGAAAATCAAAACAAAACAAAATACTCATTTGTTTTTTCTTTTTGGCTGAAGCATGTGTGATCTTAGTTCTCCCAAGCTAGGGATAAAACACTTGCCCCTTGCAGTGGAAGCATGGGGTCAACCCCTGGACTGTCAGGGAAGTCCAAAAAATATACAATCCTAAGTGTCACTCCTTACTAAAATATCCTTCACATTATCTCCACTATAGGACATCATGCCACTGGGAATGAAATAGGTAATTCAGGCAAGAGTTTTCATGATCTAATATAATTTAGTGTTTTTTTTTTTAATGTAGATACACACATATGATTGAAGTGATGGTCTAAATGTCCCTCTCATTTACAACTTGTTAATGACCTGCTGAGTAAGAAGCCTTGGGCAATCTTTAGATTTTGCTAAATCAGTCATTAAGAGAGGAAACTGTAAATGACCAGCAGGAAGTAAATTGCCCTTAGTTAAAAATGAAAATGTGTTAACTTCATTTGACTAATAAAATTACTTTTGGCCCTAGGCCTCAAAATAGGAAACAGCTACGATTCCTACTAGGAACTTGAAATTTAAAAAGTGGCATGATGGTCTTTGATGCCTCTGGACTTGTCACATCATGCTTATGTCCAAATAGTTATAGTTCAAAGGGCTGCAAAGTCCTTTATACATAATTTGTAAATAACAAATAGTTTCAAAAAGCATAGGAGCTATAGCAAAACAGGATATAAAATTTTGAATTCATTTTGTTAAGCAACTGTTTTAAATGAAAGCATATTTTACTGATGAAAATATGCTTTATTTTTGGCATCTCTTAAGGTAAAATATGAACATCAAATTCTGTGCTCTCAGTGTACACAGTACTGTTATATGCACTATAGATTGATACAATGTGCAGGTACTCTTGAGTCTTCCTGCTTGGCTCTCTGCTTTTAACCTTATGTTTTCCTAACTGGAAAGGCATGTCCATCCTCTTTTTTTCTGTTTTCTTCATGGCATGGCCTGGCTCTAATGCCATCTATTCTAGGAACACTCCTTTTTTTCTCCATCTGCATGAATAATCTATCCTTTGTTCCTGGATCCCTTTGTTTAACTTTCTACTATATTAAGTATTATAATCAACCGATTCTTGATTTATCCATCAATGTTTCTATAGCACTAGATTGTAAAGTTCCTTAAGGGCAGGGATAGATTTTATCTGTGTATCTAAAAGACCCCAACTTGGTATCTTAGAAGCCTAGGGAATAGTTGTTGAATCAAACTAAATTTAACTAAGGTAATGAAGACAGTTATAAGATGGATTGCAAATTTCATGTTTTCTCCTCTCAAGATAAAATCATTTCAGCTCATTTGGGAATACATGCCTGCTTAGGGACAAAGTTAACTACAGTGGGTTTCAGTGGTCCTTGTTCAGAGGTTTATAATTTGGACAATATTAATTCCAAGCTATTGCTGGAAGGAGCCACATTACCAAAGATATGTGATACATTCACATTTATTAATCAGATGCCTCTGCCATTTTAATAGCTAATGCTTATTAAACACTATATGCCAGGAAGTCTGATAAGCACTTTAGTTGATTTATCTTTTTTCAATCTTACCACAGACCTGAGGTTGTACTATTTTATCTCTGTATTTATTTAGTGAGGAAATAGAAACTTCAGGGCATTGATAACTGGTACAAAATAGCTGTGTTACTGGGGGTCACAGTAAAGAAAAGTAGATAAAGGTGATACCTAGATCTGATATCCTAAGCCAGAAACACATTCCACTACTAATACTCTGGGTACTATGAATTCAAAGACAATACCTTAGAACGTTATGATAAGTACTTTGTACAAACTGCATGTTGAAACACTTACAAATGACTTTGGTCCAGGCATCAAGATTTCTAAATTATTCAGATTTTCATTATTTGCAACAGATGATGGTAAAACAAACAAACAAAAAAAACTATGAACAGGATGTATATTGACAGTTCAATCATGAATGAAATCATAATTAAGTTTTATAGTACAATGCAGTGAATATGAAGTTAAGAGTGGTTTCAGTTTTGCCCTACTATAAACTTTTGAACAAATTACTTGGTATATAATGCTGATTCTGTGATATTTCTGGTAATATTTAGAAGATTTATGAATTAATATTTGAAAAAACACTTTAAAGAATCTATACATTAAGGAAAGAGTTGAAGTTATTATATCATATTATGGTTCTCTTATCTGAAGAAACTATTATGATGGCAAAATATATCAGGTTAGTTTATTTAATGTGTTGCTTACTTGGGAGTGGAGATGTCTCCTTAAAACATCAATTAAAAAAAAGAGCCAGCACAGTCTTTGCTTGCAAAATGTTTTACTTATTCAAGTTTCTTTAGACAAGCTGATAAGAGATCTATGATCTTGAGAATGCTCTTGTAGCAGTACTTCTTTTCATTTCATTCAGATGACATTTATTCAAGGATGAGTTTGAGTCATTTAATAATTAGGCTTACTTAGCTTAACATTAGTTGCTCTTAAGCAAAGGGATTGTATTTTTAAACTAGCCGTTCTTTGCTGAATACACAGTAAGGACTCAGAAAATGTTATGGGATCATCCTTTGGATAGAAATGAATTGGGAAGGTATGCTCACTGCAACATGTCAGTAGAACACTTAGAGATACAGTGGAGAATTTGAGAAATCAATTCCTCTCATGCCCCACCCAAGAAATCAAACTAAAGCAAGTGGCAGTGGCAAAGGGTGAACCTGGTTGTCTTTGCACCTATTCTAGTGTGTTCTGAAGGTAAATGGTTCAGTGTTTGCATGGCTATACCTTGCCTATTTCTCATAGAGATCCAAAATTCAGGATTAGGCTCTTTACAAGCAAATCTAAGAACATAATACAATATTTTATGAACTATACCTTCAGTGACTTGGTTTAGTTAGAGCAATTTACACAACCAGTTCAAATCAATAGAATCTAGGATAAACCTACATTCTTAGAAATTGTTCAGGTAGAACAATTTTAGTTTTAACCTACCCACACCAAAATATACAATCATGGCTTAAATGTAGGTAGCCCTAAGCTCTATACAGTCAACCAAAACAAGACCGGGAGCTGACTGTGGCTCAGATCATGAACTCCTTACTGCCAAATTCAGACTCAAATTGAAGAAAGTAGGGAAAACCACTAGACCATTCAGGTATGACCTAAATCAAATCCCTTATGATTATACAGTGGAAGTGAGAAATAGATTTAAGGGCCTAGGTCTGATAGAGTGCCTCATGAACTATGGAATGAGGTTCGTGACATTGTATAGCAGACAGGGATCAAGACCATCCCCATGGAAAAGAAATGCAAAAAAGCAAAATGGCTGTCTGGGGAGGCCTTACAAATAGCTGTGAAAAGAAGACAAGTGAAAAGCAAAGGAGAAAAGGAAAGATATGAGCATCTGAATGCAGAGTTCCAAAGAATAGCAAGGAGAGATAAGAAAGCCTTCCTCAGCGATCAATGCAGAGAAATAGAGGAAAACAACAGAATGGGAAAGGCTAGTGATCTCTTCAAGAAAATTAGAGATACCAAGGGAACATTTCATGCAAAGATGGGTTCGATAAAGGTCAGAAATAGTATGGACCTAACAGAAGCAGAAGATATTAAGAAAAAGGGGCAAGAATACACAGAAGAAGTGTACAAAAAAGATTTTCATGACCCAGATAATCAAGATGGTGTGATCACCTACCTAGAGCCAGACATCCTGGAATGTGAAGTCAAGTGGGCCTCAGAAAGCATCACTACGAACAAAGCTAGTGGAGGTGATGGAATTCCAGTTGAGCTATTTCAAGCCTGAAAGATGATGCTATGAAAGTGCTGCACTCAACATGCCAGCAAATTTGGACAACTCAGCAGTGGCCACAGGACTGGAAAAAATCAGTTTTCATTCCAATCCCAAAGAAAGGCAATGCCAAAGAATGCTCAAACTACTGCACAATTGCACTCATCTCACATGCTAGTAAAGTAATGCTCAAAATTCTGCAAGCCAGGCTTCGCAGTACGTGAACCGTGAACTTCCTGATGTTCAAGCTGGTTTTAGAAAAGGCAGAGGAACCAGAGATCAAATTGCCAACATCCGATGGATCATGGCAAAAGCAAGAGAGTTCCAGAAAAACATCTATTTCTGCCTTATTGACTATGCCAAAGCCTTTGACTGTGTAGATCACAATAAACTGTGGAAAATTCCGAAAGAGATGAGAATACCAGACCACCTGACCTGCCTTTTGAGAAATCTGTATGCAGGTCAGGAAGCAACAGTTAGAACTGGACATGGAACAACTGACTGGTTCCAAATAGGAAAAGGAGTACGCCAAGGCTGTATATTGTCACCCTGCTTATTTAACTTATATGCAGAGTACATCATGAGAAATGCTGGACTGGAAGAAGCACAAGCTGGAATCAAGATTGCCAGGAGAAATATCAATAACTTCAGATATGCAGATGACACCACCCTTATGGCAGAAAGTGAAGAGGAACTCAAAAGCCTCTTGATGAAAGTGAAAGAGGAGAGTGAAAAAGTTGGCTTAAAGCTCAACATTCAGAAAACGAAGATCATGGCATCCGGTCCCACCACTTCATGGGAAATAGATGGGGAAACAGTGGAAACAGTGTCAGACTTTATTTTTTGGGCTCCAAAATCACTGCAGATGGTGATTGCAGCCATGAAATTAAAAGATGCTTACTCCTTGGAAGGAAAGTTATGACCAACCTAGATACCATATTCAGAAGCAGAAACATTACTTTGCCAACAAAGGTCCGTCTAGTCAAGGCTATGGTTTTTCCTGTGGTCATGTATGGATGTGAGAGTTGGACTGTGAAGAAAGCTGAGCACCGAAGAATTGATGCTTTTGAACTGTGGTGTTGGAGAAGACTCTTGAGAGTCCCTTGGACTGCAAGGAGATCCAACCAGTCCATTCTGAAGGAGATCAGCCCTGGGATTTCTTTGGAAGGAATGATGCTGAAGCTGAAACTCCAGTACTTCGGCCACCTCATGTGAAGAGTTGACTCATTGGAAAAGACTCTGATGCTGGGAGGAATTGGGGGCAGGAGGACAAGGGGACAACAGAGTATGAGATGGCTGGATGGCATCACTGACTCGATGGACGTGAGTCTGAGTGAACTCTGGGAGTTGGTGATGGACAGGGAGGCCTGGCATGCTGCAATTTACGGGGTTGCAAAGAGTTGGACACGACTGAGTGACTGAACTGAACTGAACTGAACCTTATGATTATTGTGGCTGAAATTATGGAATATTCTCTGTGGTTTTCCAATAGGGTAAGATTGGCACTTCTACCTAGAGCGTGTTAAATTTGCAAGTGGAAAATATACTTTCATAAATTTGCAAAGCATCATCAGGTGGCCTGCATATTTCCCGTCATGTCTTTATCCATGTACTGACATCCACATGATGATGGAAGTCAAATCCTATTTCACAGAGTTACCTGGACATGCTGTAGTCTCTAATGCTACAAAACAGTTTTACTTACACCTTTTTTAGAATGTCCTTCACTGCCCATGATGAATTTTTTTTTTATAACTCAGAAAAGACTATCAGTTCAAAATGACATCATTCAGAGAATCTGTTCCAGATTTTCATTAAAATAAAATATGGAACAAGATTTTAAAGGGTCACAAATTGAGACCAAAATTGAGACTCCAAAAGCTAAAAAATGAGTGGAACTTTCTGATTATAAGACAGATGAAAAGAATACCTTTTGGGAGGTACTGACTGGAGGAAGTATATGACAGACTCTTGCTACAGGCATGCCTGGCTGGTGAAACAGAGATAAGACAAAGATAGAAAGAGTAGAAGGAAATGGTATAGTAAGCACCCCCTCACTACAGCACTATCACCAGAATCTTGACTCGGAAACACAGAAACCAACAAAGCAAGTTAAAATGCCACATGCTTACAACTCATATTGAGATTCAGCTGTTTTTCTTGAATGTGTGTGTGTGTGTGTGCACGCGTGCTAAGTCACTTCAGTTGTGTCCCTCTCTTTGTGACCCTATGGACTATAGTCTTCCAGGCTCCTCTGTCCATGGGATTCTCCAGGCAAGAATACTGGAGCGGCTTGCTATACCCTCCTCAAGAGGGTCTTCTTGACTCAGGGATTGAACCCGTGTCTCCTGCAGTTCCTGCTTTGAAGGTAGATTTCTTTACCACTGAGCCACCGAAGAAGACTTTTCTTGAATAAACACCCTTCAAATATTGTAACTTTTTAATTACTATTCAGTTTTAAAAAATTTATTTTGACAGTTTTTGCCACATATCATTGATTTTATGGAGGAGTGAATTTTCAGAGGTCCTCCCTACACCATTCTGGAAGCCAGATCTCAGCTCTTCTTTAATAAAAAATAAACAGGTTTCACTGACTATAAATCAATTCTCTGAGTACTGTGAACATTCCCAAGAACATATGTAGTTGGATACTTTAAACACTTCCTTGACCTGGAAAATGTCACACAGAAAGAAAATGATTTGTAAACTATTTTATCGTGACATTGGTTATGGGTGTGCAAAAAAAAAGAACAATCTGGGATATTCTCCCAATGAGCAAGAAAATTAAAAAAAAAAATAGTAACTCAAATGCAAATGTGCATGCTGTTTTCAATTAGCTGCGTTTAATATTCCCCTCATTTGTAACACAAGTAGTAGTTTTGCAAAACATTCAAGCAAAAAGCAAAGAATTATTTCACATTATTTCAGCTAGGGTTTAAATAGCTTTTTATATAATAATAATAACAAAAGTAAGATGACTGAAGCAACTTATTAAACATGGTAGACAATGCCAGAAAAATAATTTATTCAATTTGAAATCAGAAAATATCACTACTTGAGAGTTAAATTTTAGAATCCCAGTGCTCTTCATTTCATCACACCTGGAAAATCCCATGGACGGAGGAGCCTGGTGGGCTGCAGTCCATGGGGTCTCCTAGGGTCGGACACGACTGAGCGACTTCCCTTTCACTTTCCACTTTCATGCATTGGAGAAGGAAATGGCAACCCACTCCAGTGTTCTTGCCTGGAGAATCTCAGGGACTGGGGAGCTTGGTGGGCTGCCATCTATGGGGTCACACAGAGTTGGACACGACTGAAGTGACTTAGCAGCAGCAGCAGCAGACTTGTGTAAAATAATGCACATACTTCTGAAAAACGTTTGCGTTAAATTATTAACAAATGAATGACATTGTATTTACTTTAGTGGTAAAGATACAGTTTTCCAGTATAATGAAAAAGAATTGAGAATATACTCTGTGAGAAGTATGGATAAATCAAGTGATGTGGCCTGATAATGTAAAGAAAACTTTCATGGCTGCTTAAGGAAGAGTTTCAGGAAATATTTCAATAAAATTTTTGTTTAGCTCACAAAATTATCAAATTAAAGTTGTCACAAAAAGAGAGATATTCTAATTTTACTCACTACCATATAGATCCATCTTTACTTAATTTGTTTAAAGGCATACTCATTTTTTGTACTTCACTTTATTCACTTTGCAGATGCTGCATTTTTTATGAATTGAAGGTTTGTGTTAAACAAATCTTATCAGTGCTCAATTTTTCCAATAGCATTTGCTCATTTTGTGTCTTAATGTTACATTTTGATAATTCTCAAAATATTTTATTATTATTGTTATATCTGTTATGGAGATCTCTGATCAGTGATCTTTTATGTTACCACTGCTATTCCCTGTAGGTTCAAATGATGGTCAGCATTTTTTTTTTATTCATAAAGTATTTTCTAATTAAAGTAAGTACATTTTAAAAGACATATGCTATTGCATACTTAACAGATTTATGGTATAGTGTAGAGCCAACTTTTATAAGTACTGGGAAATCAAAAATAATTATGTGACTTGTGATATTTGCTTTACTGTGGTGGTCTGGAACTGAACTCACAGTTATCTCCAAGGTATGCCTACATTTATTCATTTCCTTAATTTTTCACTAATACTCTCCTCCTCTCCAATGGTTCCCAAATGGCCACAGAATAAATTGTAGACCTTGTGTTGGTATAAAGGGCTCTTTATCAGTTGATCCCCGCATATTGTCCCAGGCTTATCTCTTGTCAATTTTCCCCCATCTGTCTCTAGAAGCCCAAAGACAGGTAAGCAACTGACTATACTGACCATATTTGTAAGTCCAATGCATTAGTATGTCTGATTCTTTTTGCATGTTCTGTTTTGGGAACTACCTTCTGGTTTTCGGCCTTCAGGATTCCATTTAAATGTTACTTTATAAAGCCTGTTGTGACTTTAGGGCAATATTAAACTACCCTTCTACCTCTAATCACTCCCACCAACAATGCTTTTAGAATGTAAGGAACTTAGGAAGAATTGTGGGAGATGAAACTGGAATGGAAAAGAGGTGATAATTTTTCAATGGAATCTGAAGAAAGGAATTAAGAGACAGCAACATGCTAAAACAACCAAGTGTGGACTGCTCAATTCAGTCATGGCAGGAACAGGACGTGACTAGAATATTCAGAAAGATCATCTTGGGACCTGAATTTCTGCTGCTGCTGCTAACTCTCTGCACACTGGCCAAAATTTATGATAATGCTGCCTTTAAAGTCTTGTACAGTCTCATATTCCTATTACACCCAATTTAGCTTCATTTGAACAAGAAGCACAGAAGATATTTCTATCAAGAAGAGCAAAAAATGAGTATGCTGGTAGCATTTTTCACAATATATTCCTCAGAGACTTGGTCCCCTGAGATGTTCCTTGAGGAAACGTATTACATGCAAAAGTAAGTATGGGAAATATTACATACTGTCAAAATATATTCCTGTCTTGGTAAATCAAAAGTTACATTCAACCACTAAAGAATTTGCAATCCTTTAGTACACTATCTTGCTTAATTCCATTTAATTCAGTTTTTCCAAATTATTGTGCTCATTTGCTCAGTCGTGACCCCGTGAATGTAGCCTGCCAGACTCTGTCCATAGAATTCTCCAACCAAGAATACTGGAGTGGATTGTCATGCCCTCCTCTAGGGGAACTTCCTGACCCAGGGATCGAACCCACGTTTCTTGCATCTCCTGCATTTCCAGGCAGATTCTTTACCACTAGCTCAACCTAGGCATTAAAAATCATAGTTGCCCCTTTGTTATTTTTTGACTATTATCTAACACCAATTTTATGAAAGCAAATTATGAAACATATAATCTTTAATAAATATTTTTAAATAGTTTTGGCAATGTAAATTTTTATATCTATCACTATGAGTTCTGCCTTTTGTGCTGAGTCTTAGCAAATACCATCTTGTAAGACAATTTGATCTCTTTGGTTATCATTATTCTCAAAATTAGTTAAGGCCTGTAAGTCTGAAAATATACAAGTAACTACAGCAAGAGTATAATCTCTACATGCAATTAATTATTAATTTTATTTTTTAATTTTTTGGGGTTTTTATTTATTTATTTTTATTTAACTTTACAATATTGTATTGGTTTTGCCATATATCAAAATGAATCTGCCACAGGTATACATGTGTTCCCCATCCTGAACCCTCCTCCCTCCTCCCTCCCCATACCATCCCTCTGGGTCATCCCAGTGCACCAGCCCCAAGCATCCTGTATCGTGCTTCGAACCTGGACTGGCGACTCGTTTCATATATGATACTATACATATTTCAATGCCATTCTCCCAAATCATCCCACCCTCTCCCTCTCCCACAGAGTCCAAAAGACTGTTCTATACATCAGTGTCTCTTTTGCTGTCTCATATACAGGGTTATTGTTACCATCTTGCTAAATTCCATATATATGCGTTAGTATACTGGATTGGTGTTTTTCTTTCTGGCTTACTTCACTCTGTATAATAGGCTCCATTTTCATCCACCTCATTAGAACTGATTCAAATGTATTTTTTTTAATGGCTGAGTAATACTCCATTGTATATATGTACCACAGCTTTCTTATCCATTCATCTGCTGATGGACATCTAGGTTGCTTCTATGTCCTGGCTATTATAAACAATGCTGTGATGAATATTGGGGTACACGTGTCTCTTTCAATTCTGGTTTCCTCAGTGTGTATGCCCAGCAGTGGGATTGCTGGATCATAAGGCAGTTCTATTTCCAGTTTTTTAAGGAATCTCCACACTGTTCTCCATAGTGGCTGTACTAGTTTGCATTCCCACCAACAGTGTAAGAGGGTTCCCTTTTCTCCACACCCTCTCCAGCATTTATTGCTTGTAGACTTTTGGATCGCAGCCATTCTGACTTGTGTGAAATGGTACCTCATAGTGGTTTTGATTTGCATTTCTCTGATAATGAGTGATGTTGAGCATCTTTTCATGTGTTTGTTAGCCATCTGTATGTCTTCTTTGGAGAAATGTCTATTTAGTTCTTTGGCCGATTTTTTGATTGGGTCATTTATTTTTCTGGAGTTGAGCTGTAGGAGTTGCTTGTATATTTTTGAGATTAGTTGTTTGTCTGTTGCTTCATTTGCTATTATTTTCTCCCATTCTGAAGGCTGTCTTTTCACCTTGCTTATAGTTTCCTTTGTTGTGCAGAAGCTTTTAAGTTTAATTAGGTCCCATTTGTTTTAATTTTAAAATTTGAGGAGTCAGAGACTTCTCTGGTGGTCCAGTGGTTAAGAATCACTTCTCAATGCAGAGGACATAGGTTCAATTCCTGGTCAAGGAATGAAGATCCTATAGGCCGTGGGGCAACTAATGAATTTTTTTGAAGAAAAGTTTAAGAAGTTTGGCCATAAATGACTTAAATTGAAACACTATTTTTACATGTACCCCTTAACTTTTAAACTCTGTAATAAGATCAGTGACTAACCTACTTTGCCACATTAAAATGAGAACTTCCTTATTCTATCTCCAGGGCAGCCTAAGGTGGTGGAATATATTCTGCAGTCATTACTGAGCCATTTTACCAACTAGAAATTTTTGGTTTCCTCCTCTAATCAAACAGTGCAGATCTAGCTTCAAGGACACCACCTACCCCTTACTGGTCCCCACTCCTTCCTCCTGTCAGCTCCTGATGCTACCTTTCTTTTATTCTTATAGTTTCCTAGCACATTTGGTATCAGTCCTCAAGCATATTTTTCACATATGCTGAGTTCTCTATTTAAGGGCTTTATAGAGATACACTTGAAATTAGGAATTTGGGATGCAACTAATTACATAACATTTTAAACTCTTCTTCATGAAAATTTCATGCTTTAGAATAATGTGACATTCTGCATGCGTACTGTCACCTAAAGGATGAAGGAAATGTTGCTGGAATTGAATGGACAGCATCATACTATGCAAAGAGTAAGTTATCACTATCAGCTCACAGGTCATCATCTGAAAGATGAAAACAACACCTACAAGGCTCCAGAAAAGAAAGAGAAACATACGTGCTTTATGGCGGGTAAATGTGAGCTCATAAACTGTTACCAGAGATTCAGTCTGGGGAAAACAGAAAGTCTAGGGCCTAGAACTGAAAGGTTTAGGGCCCAATCCTGAGTATCAGTTCAGTTCAGTTTAGTCGCTCAGTCGTGTCCGACTATTTGAGACCCCATGAATCGCAGCATGCTAGGCCTCCTTGTCCAGCACTAACTCCCGGAGTTCACTCAGACTTATGTCCATTGAGTCAGTGATGCCATCCAGCCACCTCATCCTCTGTCGTCCGTCCCCTTCTCCTCCTGCCCCCACAGCAAAATTCAGCCAAAAGTACAAAGTGTATAGGTGTTGTTGTTATGTAGTTGCTAAGTCCCCAACTCTTTTGCAACCCCATGGACTGCAGCTCGCCAGGCTTCTATGACCGTGGGATTTCCCAGGCAAGAATATTAGAGTGGGCTGCCATTCCCTCCTCCAGTGGATCTTCCCAACCCAGGGATCAAACCCATGTCTACTGTTTTGGCAGGTGGATTCCTTACCATTGGGCCACCTGGGAAGCCCAAAAAGCTCAGCTATATTTCCTATATGCCTTCTGATCTTACTTTGGATGGTGGCAACCCACTCCAGTATTCTTGCCTGGAGAATCCTGACAGGCTATGGTCCATGGGGTTGCACAGAGTTAGACACAACTGAAGCGACCTAGTGTACACGCACATACAATCCTCATTTCTTTTTCTCCAATGGCAGAAATCGTCTCTTAGGTTTTGAGATTTGAGATGCGTGGCATTCAGTCCACATCCAGACATACTCCCCACTGTTAACATAGTTCACCACAGTAGTTCATTATCAATGAACAAACACTGACATAAATCTCATCCAAAGTTCATAGTTTACATTATGATTTACTCTTGGTATTGCATTTTTATGTGCTTTGATAAATGTATAATGGTATGTGTCCACTATTATTTAGAATAGTTTCACTGCCTTCAAAACTCTCCATGTTATGCTTTTCATCTCTCCCTTCCCTCAATCCCTGGCAACCACCAATCTCTTTACTGTCTCTGTAATTTTTACCTTTTCCAGAATGCCATATATTTTGAATTTTGTAGTATGCTTTCTAGATTGGCTTCTTTCATGTAGTAATATGCAATTAAGTTGCTTTCATTTCTTTCGATGGCCTGAATGAACATTTCTTTTTAGGACAATCTTCTTAATTTCACTATCTCATTTTTTCCTAGGCAAATGAATACTCATTTAAGTACTTTCAAATCTCATCAATGTTTAACACAAACAACCCAACACACAAAACATTCTTACAAAAACTTTGTCCTTCAGAGATCATCTTTTCTTCTCTTTTTCCTAATAACCCAGCTTCTGTACTTTTTTACTCACTTTATATTTGCTTTCCTTCAATTTACTTCCCACCCACACATTGAAGTCTAATTTTCACATATGTATATATATTTCCAGATTCTTTCCAGACTGAGATTACCCAATAAACCTTTTTTCACCCTTTACTTTAATTAAAACAAAATTCCTGATCTCTCTCCTCCTCCTTTTGCTTTGATCTACTTCCCCTTCCCCTTTGACCTTCTTATTAAATAAGGTGATAGACAGATAGACCAGATCAGATCAGATCAGATCAGTCGCTTTGTCATGTCCGACTCTTTGCGACCCCATGAATCGCAGTACGCCAGGCCTCCCTGTCCATCACCAACTCCCAGAGTTCACTCAGACTCATGTCCATCGAGTCAGTGATGCCATCCATCCATCTCATCCTCTGTCGTCCCCTTCTCCTCCTGCCCCCAATCCCTCCCAACATCAGAGTCTTTTCCAATGAGTCAACTCTTCGCATGAGGTGGCCAAAGTACTGGAGTTTCAGCTTTAGCATCATTCCTTCCAAAGAAATACCAGGGCTGATCTCCTTCAGGATGGACTGGTTGGATCTCCTTGCAGTCCAAGGGACTCTCAAGAGTCTTCTCTAATACCACAGTTCAAAAACATCAATTCTTCGGCACTCAGCCTTCTTCACAGTCCAACTCTCACACCCATACATGACCACAGGAAAAACCATAGCCTTGACTAGACAGACCTTTGCTGGCAAAGTAATGTCTCTGCTTTTGAATATGCTATCTAGGTTGGTCATAACTTTCCTTCCAAGGAGTAAGCGTCTTTTAATTTCATGGCTGCAGTCACCATCTTCAGTGATTTTGGAGCCCGGAAAATAAAGTCTGACAATGTTTCCACTGTTTCCCCATCTATTTCCCATGAAGTGGTGGGACCAGATGCCATGATCTTTATTTTCTGAATGTTGAGCTTTAAGCCGACTTTTTCACTCTCCACTTTCACTTTCACTAAGAGGCTTCTTAGTTTCTCTTCAGTTTCTGCCATAAGGGTGGTGTCATCTGCATATCTGAGGTTATTGATATTTCTCCCAGCAATCTTGATTCCAGCTTGTGTTTCTTCCAGCCCAGAGTTCTCATGATGTACTCTGCATAGAAGTTAAATAAACAGGGTGACAATATACAGCCTTGATGAACTCCTTTTCCTATTTGGAACCAGTCTGTTGTTTCATGTCCAGTTCTAACTGTTGCTTCCTGACCTGCATACAGATTTCTCAAGAGGCAGATCAGGTGGTCTGGTATTCCCATCTCTTTCAGAATTTTCCAAAATTTATTGTGATCCACACAGTCAAAGGCTTAGGCATAGTCAATAAGCAGAAATAGATGTTTTTCTGGAACTCTCTTGCTTTTTTCATGATCCAGCGAATGTTGGCAATTTGATCTCTGGTTCCTCTGCCTTTTCTAAAACCAGCTTGAACATCAGGAAGCTCACAGTTCACATATTGCTGAAGCCTGGCTTGGAGAATTTTGAGCATTACTTTACTAGCGTGTGAGATGAGTGCAATTGTGTGGTAGTTTGAGCATTCTTTGGCATTGCCTTTCTTTGGGATTGGAATGAAAACTGACCTTTTCCAGTCCTGTGGCCACTGCTGAGTTTTCCAAATTTGTTGGCATATTGAGTGCAGCACTTTCACAGCATCCTCTTTCAGGATTTGGAATAGCTCAACTGGAATTCCATCACCTCCACTAGCTTTGTTCATAGTGATGCTTTCTAAGGCCCACTTGACTTCACATTCCAGGATGTCTGGCTCTAGGTCAGTGATCACACCATTGTGATTATCTGGGTCATGAAGATCTTTTTTGTACACTTCTTCTGTGTATTCTTGCCACCTCTTCTTAATATCTTCTGCTTCTGTTAGGTCCATACCATTTCTGTCCTTTATCAAGCTCATCTTTGCATGAAATATTCCTTTGGTATCTCTGATTTTTTTGAAGAGATCCCTAGTCTTTCCCATTCTGTTGTTTTCCTTTATTTCTTTTCATTGATTGCTGAAGAAGGCTTTCTTATCTTTTCTTGCTATTCTTTGGAACTCTCCATTCAGATGTTTATATCTTTCCTTTTCTCCATTGCTTTTCGCTTCTCTTCTTTTCACAGCTATTTGTAAGGCCTCCCCAGACAGCCATTTTGCTTTTTTGCATTTCTTTTCTATGGGAATGGTCTTGATCCCTGTCTCCTGTACAATGTCACGAACCTCATTCCATAGTTCATCAGGCACTCTATCTATCAGATCTAGGCCCTTAAATCTGTTTCTCACTTCAAGGGATTTGATTTAGGTCATACCTGAATGATCTAGTAGTTTTCCCTACTTTCTTCAATTTAAGTCTGGATTTGGCAATAAGGAGTTCATGGTCTGAGCCACAGTCAGCTCCTGGTCTTGTTTTTGCTGACTGTATAGAGCTTCTCCATCTTTGGCTGCAAAGAATATAATCAATCTGATTTCGGTGTTGACCATCTGGTGATGTCCATGTACAGTCTTCTCTTGTGTTGTTGGAAGAGGGTGTTTGTTATGACCAGTGCATTTTCTTGGCAAAACTCTATTAGTCTTTGCCCTGCTTCATTCCGTATTCCAAGGCCAAATTTGCCCATTACTCCAGGTGTTTCTTGACTTCCTACTTTTGCATTCCAGTCTCCTATAATGAAAAGGACATCTTAGATAGCTTTAATTTTTTATGTCCTCCTCAGACAATCTTATCCACACCCATATCTTTTATTGCAACATAAACTACAGGTAATTTTTGAATTTTACAGTATAGTATTAACTGAAACTTGTATGTACTGGAACCATGTCTGCATTTTGCATGGTTACCACGCAAATTAAGGACATGTTTCCTGTATGCATTAGTTTTAGTTACTAAAATATCAGACAAAAAGAGGATTGCCTGTGTTAATTATATACTCCACGTCTATCACAGCCCTGAACTTGAATACATCACTTTCTACCATTATCTCCACTAGCTTTCCCAAGGGCTTCTAAATCTTTGTATATCTAAATCTGAATTTTTCAACCTCCATCTATACTCCCTCCCTTGCCATCTTCTCTATCACAGGTAATCAGTCAGTAAACATATTAAAGCATGTGCGTGCACACACATGCACACAAGCATATTAGCACGTGTTATTGGCAGGTGCCAGACACCAGTGATATAGTGATGATAGTGTTTCAACAACTTGTGTCCTGCCTTCATGCACTTTACAATCTAGAAGGCATGGCGACTCCCAATGTAATAAACACTCAGTCGCATCTGACTCTTTGTGACACCACGGTCTTGTAGCTCACCAGGCTTCTCTGTACATGGAATTCCCCAGGCCAGAATACTAGAGTGGGTAGCCATTCCCGTCTCCAGAGGATCTTCCCAACCCAGAGATTGAACCCAGGCCTCCTGCATGGCAGGCAGATTCTTTACTGTCTGACCCACCAGGAAAGACAGAATACTGGAGTGGGTAGCCTATGCCTTCTGCAGGGGATCTTCCTGACCCAGGGATTGAGCCGGGGTCTCCTGGATTGCAGGCAGATTCTTTACCAGCTGAGCTACCAGGGAAGCCCGTATAAATGATAATAGCAACACAAAGTCCTGTAAAAGAGACTGTAACTGAAAGAAAGGTGAATCTGGCACATCTCTTTAAGTAAAAAATAGGCTGAGATGTGAAAAGTAAATTGAAATTAGATAATAAATAAAGAGCAAAAGAGTATATAAGGAGAGGAAACCACATATGTAACAGCTTAAAAGAGGGGGGAAATCTCCAGCTTCTCTAGGAATTTATATTATAATTTTTCATTATAGTTGATATGATAAAAGTCAGAGAAAGTCTAGCATACAAAAATCTGAAGAGGTGAACAGGAAATGGCATGAAGGGCTTCAGGATTACCTTTTTCTTTTGCATTGCCCAAGTCAAAATTTGCAAGTCATTCTCATTTCTCCCTAACCCTTACTTTATGTAAGCATTCTATTAACAAACTTCATCATCTCTATCTCCTGAATGCCTATTAAATGTATTGCTGTCTTTCTATCCCATTCCCTCACTCATAGTTCTAACCAATAATAGCTCTGCTAGATCACTCTATTATTATTGGGCAAGTGATTATCTTGTAACTGACTTCCCTGATGGCTCAGACGGTAAAGCGTCTGCCTACTATGCGGGAGACCCGGGTTCGATCCCTGGGTTGGGAAGATACCCTGGAGAAGGAAATGGCAACCCACTCCAGTATTCTTGCCTAGAAAATCCCATGAACGGAGGAGCCTGGTTGGCTACGGTCCATGGGTCGCAGAGAGTCAGATTCGACTGAGTGACTTCACTACTTTACTATCTTGTAATTGTCTCTTTTCATTTCCTAAAATCCAGGCATACATTGATTGATTGCTTGACTGATTTTAGCAAACACTTAAAGGAAGCTCTGGTCCATATATAAACTCTTTTCATCCTCACTTGATAGTGAGGATTAAAATTAAAAATAGAACTAAACTTAATTAAATCTAATTAAAAATATAATTAGAAAGTACAATTATTCTGCCCATTTTATAAATAAAGGCACTTAAGTTCAGAAAACCTATTGCCATTCCACGAGTGGCTTATCTTGTTAAAGGCCCTTGCATATGCCACTTCTTGTTCATTTGTTCACCTCCACTTTCCTATTCCTTTTTTCCCAAGCTAACTCCTATTCGTCCTTCAAGTGGCTTTTTATTCAGGAAGATGTCCTTTGTCCTGAGGCTTGATGCTATCTCCTTGCATGTGTCCCAGACTACATCACACAGTATTATACTAATCTTCTACTGTCCATCTTCTACTCTGCACTCTAA
Organism: Bos javanicus; assembly: GCF_032452875.1. Classification (NCBI taxonomy): domain Eukaryota; kingdom Metazoa; phylum Chordata; class Mammalia; order Artiodactyla; family Bovidae; genus Bos; species Bos javanicus. Next base: position 59,383,844 of record NC_083871.1, on the reverse strand, counting down.
GCTTGTTTTAACTCTGTAATTGCAATTCTATGATTATTTTTTGAATTAATCAATTGATGGATGCATCATGAGATAATCTATGCAAAAGTGTTGTGAAAGTAAGTGTGAAATATTATTTATAAATAATAAGTACTGAAAATGGCAATTATTCTTAATTTTATTTCTTTCAACTACAACTGCATACTCTTTTTAAGATACTATATTATGAAGAGGGAATAGTAAATTGAATAAGAAATCACTATTGCCCTCAAGGAACTTACATTAAAAATAATTATATCTAATCACCTGAAGTAGTTTTCTGAAATTATTGCATTGAGTTATTTGTATATCTTAAAAATAAAGGCCTAAAAATAATTATTTAATGCCATTCATATTACTTTAATATCTTTCCTTTATGTTTATGAAATGTCGGGACTCATAAAACAAAACACTTTTGCATAAATATTACACAGATTCCTCTAATAGTTAAGAGGCATGTTTTGTATGGTTACTTGATTTTTTTTTTTAACTTCCTAAGGTGCAATGGGCTAAAATGAACATTACACGGGACTACATAATTCATCCATTTGTTATTCCATTTATGTAAAATATATAAATATAATATAAATACTATGTAAAAATACTGTGATAAGACCTGAGCTACAACTTTAATTCAATAGTAAACCAGAAATAGGGATATTTAATGGTCATTTATTGTAAGAATGGCCATCAAAACAAGAAATTGTCCCAAAAGTCTGATCACAATGTTAAAGACACATTATTTTGACTTATGTCCCACTTGGTTATATGTATTCATACTAGCATTCTGTTTTTTATTTAATTTAATATACTTAGATATATTATTAAGGAAGGCAGGGTGGATAACCCAATAATAATGATAATTAAATTGGAGATTGTATGTAAAATAACTCCTACAATGGCCACACTATTGGCAATAGTGATGGTATTATTTTCATTAAAAATATGATATTTATCAGTTTGTAGAGAATAAGAAATGATTTTTGCTATTTTATTGCAGTAAAATTACTTATAGTAAAGTATGGAAATCTCAAATGTAGATGGTTGACAAATGTATATACCTGTGTAACTAACATCTCAATTAAAATATGGAACATTTTATCACTCTAGAAAGTTCCCTCATGCCCTTTTTTCAATCAGTCTCCTAGCCTATCCCATCATAGATTAAATAAGAAATGCCTTTTCAAAAATATATCTCATAGTTGAACAGAAACTATAGTGAAGATCATTTTTGTAAAATATTATCCAAACAAATGCCCTCTAAATTAAAAGACAAAATATCTCAGTCAGGAGAAATAACTGGAATTAAACTAGAAAATGGAAGAAACATTTTATTTTCCATTTAATTCGATTAGAAATACTTGCCACCTACATATCAAATCAAGACTGCTTCTTCCAAAGTTATATGAAAAATAATTATACAATTAATACAATGACTTTCATCCCATAAAACCTCCTACAGAATCAATCCACAGAAGACTCAATCCACAGAAGACTAAGGTAGGTATTGAGTAGAACAGTATATTTTTTAACTGAATGTTGAATAGTAGAAATATAAAGTATTTCCCCTAAATATTGAACTTTAGAACCAGAAATAGTGTCTCTCTCTCTTTTTTTTTTTTAAATTGAAGTATAGTTCAATCAGTTCAGTCACTCAGTCGTGTCCGACTCTTTGCGACCCCATGAATCGGAGCATGCCAGGCCTCCCTGTCCATCACCAACTCCCGGAGTTCACTCAGATTCACGTCCATCGAGTCAGTGATGCCATCCAGCCATCTCATCTTCTGTTGTCCACTTCTCCTCCTGCCCTCAATCCCTCCCAGCATCAGTGTTTTCCAATGAGTCAACTCTTCGCATGAGGTGGCCAAAGTACTGGAGTTTCAGCTTTAGCATCATTCCCTCCAAAGAAATCCCAGAGCTGATCTCCTTCAGAATGGACTGGTTGGATCTCCTTGCAGTCCAGGGGACTATCAAGAGTCTTCTCCAACACCACACTTCAAAAGCATCAATTCTTCGGGGCTCAGCTTTCTTTACAGTCCAACTCTCACATCCATACATGACCACTGGAAAAACCATAGCCTTGACTAGACGGACCTTTGTTGGCAAAGTAATGTCTCTGCTTTTGAATATGCTATCTAGGTTGGTCATAACTTACTTTCCAAGGAGTAAGCGTCTTTAATATCATAGCTGCAGTCACCATCTGCAGTGATTTTGGAGCCCCCCAAAATAGTCTGACACTGTTTCCACTGTTTCCCAATCTATTTCCCATGAAGTGATGGGACCAGATGCCATGATCTTAGTTTTCTGACTGTTGAGCTTTAAGCCAACTTTTTCACTCTCCTCTTTCACTTTTATCAAGAGGCTCTTTAGTTCTTCTTCACTTTGTGCCATAAGGGTGGTGTCATCTGCATATCTGAGGTTATTGATATTTCTCCCGGCAATCTTGATTCCAGCTTGTGCTTCCTCCAGTCCAGCGTTTCTCATGATGTACTCTGCATATAAGTTAAATAAGCAGGGTGACAATATACAGCCTTGACGTACTCCTTTTCTTATTTGGAACCAGTCTGTTGTTCCATGTCCGGTTCTAACTATTGCTTCCTGACCTGCATACAACTTTCTCAAGAGGCAGGTCAGGTGGTCTGGTATTCCCATCTCTTTTAGAATTTCCCACAGTTTATTGAGATCCACACAGTCAAAGGCTTAGGCATAGTCAATAAAGCAGAAATAGATGTTTTTCTGGAACTCTCTTGCTTTTTCCATGATCCAGCAGATGTTGGCCATTTGGTCTCTGGTTCCTCTGCCTTTTCTAAAACCAGCTTGAACAACTGGAAGTTCACAAGTCACGTATTGCTGAAGCCTGGCTTGGAGACTAGCGTGTGAGATGAGTGCAATTGTGCAGTAGTTTGAGCATTCTTTGGCATTGTCTTTCTTTTGGATTGGAATGAAAACTGACCTTTTCCAGTCCTGCGGCCACTGCTGAGTTGTCCAAATTTGCCGGCATATTGAGTGCAGCAGTTTCTCAGCATCATCTTTCAGGATTTGGAATAGCTCAACTGGAATTCCATCACCTCCACTAGCTTTGTTCATAGTGATGCTTCCTAAGGCCCACTTGACTTCACATTCCAGAATGTCTGGCTCTAGGTCAGTGATCACACCATCGTGATTATCTGGGTCATGAAGATCTTTTTGTACACTTCTTCTGTGTATTCTTGCCACCTCTTCTTGATATCTTCTGCTTCCGTTAGATCCATACCATTTCTGTCCTTTATCGAGCCCATCTTTGCATGAAATGCTCCCTTGGTATCTCTAATTTTCTTGAAGAGATCTCTAGTCTTTCCCATTCTGTTGTTTTCCTCTATTTCTCTGCATTGATCACTGAGGAAGGCTTTCTTATCTCTTCTTGCTATTCTTTGGAACTCTGCATTCAGATAGTTAACATACATTATATTAGTTTTAAGGGCACTACACAGTCGTTCAACATTTATAAAATATCACAAATTGAGAAGGGGACGACAGAGGATGAGATGGCTGGATGGCATCACCGACACAATGGATGTGGGTTTCGGTGGACTCTGGGAGTTGGTGATGGACAGGGAGGCCTGGCATGTGGCAGTCCATGGGGTTGCAAAGAGTTGGACACAACTGAGCAACTGAACTGAACTAATCAGTATGATAAGTCTCCTAACTGTATGTCAGCATATCAAGTTATCACAATATTATTGACTATGTTGCCTAAGCTCGTCATTATATCTGCATGACTTATGTTATAATTGGAAGTCTGCACCAACCCCTTTCACCCTCCGCCAAATTGTTCTCTATATCTATGAGTCTGTTTCTGTTTGTGTAGTTTGTAAGTTAGATGATTACAGTATTTTTCTTCCTCTGGGTGACTTATTTCAGTTAGCATAGTACCTTCTGGATTCACCCACGCTGTTAAAAATGATGAGCTCATTCTTTTTGTTGTTGTTGTTGCTGGGTAATATTCTATTGTATGTATCTTTATTGCATACAATCTTTATCTATTGATGGGCACTTAGGTTGCTTCCACATCTTGGCAATTATAAATAGTGGTACAATGGACAAAGGGGTGCATACATCTTCAAATTCAGTTCTGCTCAGTCTCTCAGTCATGTCCGACTCTTTGCGACTCCATGAATGGCAGCATGGCAGGCCTCCCTGTCCATCACCAACTCCCGGAGTTCACTCAGAATCACGTCCATCGAGTCAGTGATGCCATCCAGCCATCTCATCCTCTCCTGTCCCCTTCTCCTCCTGCCCCCAATCCCTCCCAGCATCAGAGTCTTTTCCAATGAGTCAACTCTTCACATGAGGTGGCCGAAGTACTGGAGTTTCAGCTTTAGCATCAGTCCTTCTAACAAAATCCCAGGGCTGATCTCCTTCATAATGGGCTGTTTGGATTTCTTTGCAGTCCAAGGGACTCTCAAGAGTCTTCTCCAACACCACAGTTCAAAAGCATCAATTCTTCAGTGCTCAGCTTTCTTCACAGCCCAACTCTCACATCCATACATGACCACGGGAAAAACCATAGCCTTGACTAGATGGACCTTTGTTGGCAAAGTAATGTCTCTGCTTTTGAATATGCTATCTATGTCGGTCATAACTTTTCTTCCAAGGAGTAAGCATCTTTTAATTTCATGGCTGCAGTCACCATCTGCAGTGATTTTGGAGCTCAGAAAAATAAAGTCTGACACTGTTTCCACTGTTTCCCAATCTATTTCCCATGAAGTGATGGGACCAGATGCCATGATCTTAGTTTTCTGAATGTTGAGCTTTAAGCCAACTTTTTCACTCTCCACTTTCACTTTCATCAAGAGGCTTTTTAGTTCCTCTTCACTTTCTGCCATAAGGGTGGTGTCATCTGCATATCTGAGGTTATTGATATTTCTCCCGGCAATCTTGACTCCAGCTTGTGCTTCCTCCAGTCCAGCATTTCTCATGATGGACTCTGCAGAGAAGTTAAATAAGCAGGGTGACAATATACAGCCTTGACGTACTCCTTTTCCTATTTGGAAGCACTCTGCTGTTCCATGTCTGGTTCTAACTGTTGCTTCCTGACCTTCATATAAATTTCTCAAAAGGCAGGTCAGGCGGTCTCATATTCCCATCTCTTTCAGAATTTTCCACAGTTTATTGTGATCCACACAGTCAAAAGCTTTGGCAAAGTCAATAAAGCAGAAATAGATGTTTTTCTGGAACTCTCTTGCTTTTTCCATGCTCCATCGGGTGTTGGCAATTTGATCTCTGGTTCCTCTGCTTTTCTAAAACCAGCTTGAACATCTGGAAGTTCACAGTTCACATATTGCTGAAGCCTGGCTTGGAGAATTTTCAGCATTACTTTACAAGCATATGAGATGAGTGCAATTGTGCGGTAGTTTGAGCATTCTTTGGCATTGCCTTTCTTTGGGATTGGAATGAAAACTGACCTTTTCCAGTCCTGTGGCCACTGCTGAGTTGTCCAAATTTGTTGGCATATTGAGTGCAGCACTTTCACCGCATTATCTTTCAGGCTTGAAATAGCTCAACTGGAATTCCATCACCTCCAGTAGCTTTGTTCATAATGATGCTTTTTAAGGCCTGCCAGGTCCAGCCACAGCAGTATCCTAGGGTACCCTCAGGAGGGATGGTGTAGAAGAATGAATTACATGGGGAGGCCAAGCTTTGTTGAGCAAGACCCATAACTTTATTTTCAAAAGGAGCTTTTATACCCTTACTTGTACATAGAGGGAAATGAAAGATGCAAGATCATGTAGAGTCAGCCCAAACACTCCAGCAGTTTTGTCTTTATTGAAACCAGGATTTTTTTCTGCATGCCTTTCCATAAACAAGGGTCTTATGTTATGTCTGGTCCTGTGGCCCATTAATATTTCATGACTGTTTGCTGATAAAGGTTGATCAACCAGAAAACTTGTTTTCCCTTGAAGTGTTTTTTCTTTATATTTCTAATCTGTGTCAGCCTCAGAAAGTACTAAACAGAGTTACATTCTCACAAAGCAAAGGTGCAGTAGGTCACAATAAAGAAAGAACTTATTAGCTCAAAGGTCTGATGTGGTTAGTACCAAGGCTACTACTTGTTTTTCTTACATTCCAACTACATTAACTAACACACTCGCAGGTACACAATGGATAAGGGATATGGGCACTTGGCAGGAAGCATTGGCCCAGTAATGAAGCCCTTTACCAGTACTATTCTAATAATTTTTCACCCCTTAAAGGACTCTGTGCTCATTAGGACTTTTAGAATGTTTTGGCTTCCCGTGCCTTTTAAGGCTGAGGAGTTGTGAACAATCATGTGTGTTAATTGCAAGAATATGGATAAACCTGTCTAGCAAGCTAAAATGTCAACAGAGGGGTTTGAATTGAAATATTCTTTTAATGCCCAGGAGACTTATTAATTAGAACCCTAAGTTGATTTTGTTCAGAGAAGGGTGGCCGGGGATAGCCCCCTACTAATGTCAGAAGAGTTGTTGAAAGGCATAATATAGTAAACAGTAGACAGATTTTGGTTTTGGGGTAGATGCTCAAGCAGGTCCAGGGAGTCCCTTGAGTCCTGATCCACCATGCCTGTCAGGTCTCTTCCGCATGACCTTGCCATGGGTGGGATCTCCCGTGCTGGCTCCGGGCAAGGGCCCATTTGACTTCACATTCCAGGATGTCTGGCTCTAGGTGACTGATCACACCATTGTGATTATCTTGGTCGTGAAGATCTTTTTTGTACAGTTCTTCTGTGTATTTCTGCCATCTCTTCTTAATATCTACTGCTTCTGTTAGGTCCATACCATTTCTGTCCTTTATCGAGCCCATCTTTGCATGAAATGTTCCCTTGGTATCTCTAATTTTCCTGAAGAGATCTCTAGTCTTTCCCGTTCTGTTGTTTTCCTCTATTTCTTTGCATTGGTTGCTGAGGAAAGTTTTTGCTAATACACAGAAGTGGAATTGCTAGGTCTCACTATAGTTAGATTTTTAATTTTTTAAGGAACTACCATAATTGATTTCCACAGTGGTTGAACCACCAGCAGTTACATTCCCACTAGCAGTGTACAAAGCTTTTCTTTCCTCCACATTCCCTGCAACACTTGTTTGTCATCTTTTGATAATAGTGATTCTGACAGATATGAGGTGATATCTCATTGCAGTTTTGATATGCATCTCCCTGATTATTCCCTGGTGGGTCAGAGGGTAAAGTATCTGCCTACAAGGTGGGACACCTCAGTTCAGTCCCTGGGTTGGGAAGATCCCCTGGAGAAGGAAACCGCAACCCACTCCAGTATTCTTGCCTGGAGAATCCCATGGACGCAGGAGCCTGGTAGGCTACAGTCCATGGGGTTGCTAAGAGTCGGATACGACTGAACAACTTCACTTTCTTTCCCTGATTATTAGTGATATTGAGCATCTTTTCATGTGTCTGTTGCCCATTTGTATGTCTTCCTTAAAAAAATGTCTATTTAGGTCCTCTGCCTATTTTTAATTCATATTTTTATGTTGACTTGTTTGAATTCATTATGTATTTTAGATATTAATCCCATACTGGATATGTCATTTTCAAATATCTCCTCCCACTCGGTAGGTTGTTGTTTGTTTGTTTGTTTGGTTTGCTGATGGTTTCCATCTCTGTACACAAGCTTTTTAGCTTAATGCAGTCCAACTTGTTTATTCTTGCTTTTGTTGCCCTTGCGTGATGAGACAGATATATTATCTGATAGATGTTACCTATTATCTAATATCTAAAAACATATTCTATATATTTTTCTAGAATATTTTATGGTTTGGGGGGTCTTATATTTAAGACCCCCCAAACCATAACATATTTTGGTGGTCTTATCCTTAATAGATCAAGATTGATTATATGTGCTGGGATTTGAGAGTTCGCATTATGGAAATAAGAGCTGAATACTTAAAATAAGGGCCAGACTAATAGTGTATCCAAATAAAATAAACTTGAGGGGACTACTGAGTGCATGACTATAGAAATGGGAAGTCTCAATCAGTTCTAGTCAACAGTAGCCATCAGAAATGGTTACCATGAAGACCCTGGAGGAGGGGTATCCCAATGGGAGTTAACAGTCGTTGCACCCCACTCCAGTACTCTTGCCTGGAAAATCCCATAGACGGAGGAGCCTGGTGGGCTGCAGTCCACGGGGTCGCTAAGAGTCAGACACGACTGAACGACTTCACGTTCACTTTTTCACTTTCATGCATTGGAGAAGGAAATGACAACCCACTCCAGTGTTCTTGCCTGGAGAATCCCAGGGGTAGGAGAGCCTGGTGGGCTGCCATCTATGGGGTCACACAGAGTCAGACACGACTGAAGTGACTTAGCAGTAGCAGCAGCAGGAATTCAACAGATACCAAAGGAAGGTGTCAAAGCAAAGAGGAAGTAGAGTACGTACTACTTTTTTTTTTTTTTTCACAAACTTTAAGCTTTTTATTTTGGATTGGGGTATAGACAACAATGTTGTACTAGTTTTGGGTGAAGGGACTCAGCCAGAGTGTATGCTACTCTTAATCTCCCTTTTCTCTTGATGTCCTGCAGTACTGCTTCCCATTGACCAAATCACATTGCAAATCAGTCACTAAGGTGTCCAGTGATGCAGCCAGAGGTCAGTGACCTAGACTCTGAGTAGGGCAGAAAAAGGGAGAGAGCAGATCTCTGTTACCAAATTGAATATAATCAGCTTAAGGAGTAGTCTTTTCTTTGTAAAAGTGACATGAAAAATGTAAATCACTGGTACAGTTATGAATCTTTCTATTTTCTTTTGCAATGCTGCTTTGTGTTATTTTATTTAAAAAAGATGTGTAATATTTGAAATTATGTTGACATATTGAAACAGGTATACATGATACTCAAATATGGGATGCACTGTTTTCAATTTACTAAATATTTGCTGTTTGACTACTATGTACAAAGCCTGATCTGGGGTGACTGGATATTCTTCTCTATAATCAAGGACAGAACAAGAAATAGGCTTTAATTGCAAGATGCAGAATTTATCATTAGTATTAGTAAGACCATGACATTGTATTAAATATTTACCTGTCTGAGTCAACTTAGATTAGCACAAGCTGCAGAGAGAGAGCTGTAAAATCAGTGTTTTAATACCTAGGTGTCATAATTTTTTTTAACTAATGGAAGAATAATATTCATCTAGAAATAGAAAGGCTAGAATTAATGATTCCTGCTCACAGGTTCAGAGAAATTTAATTTACTCATAATGCCAATTTATGTGAACAAATGTCATGGAAATAAATTGCTTATGAATTTTTTTTGTTTTCTCTTTTCCCCTGTAAACATCAGCAAATAAATGGCAATTGGTATAAGTAACATATGCTTCTACATGCTAGTATAGAATTGCTCTGTAGGGCTTGTTTATGAGCTTCAATGTCAAAACTACATTCAATGGTAGAGGCAATTTCCTGAGAAACATTTAAATAGCATGCTCTTGTTTACTATATTTTATTATACTACAAATCAAATGGATAGATTTTTTTCACTCAAACCATTTGAAAAAGACCCTAGAAAGAAACCCTTTACACTCACATGAGTGCATTCATTTCCTGGAACTGCCATAACAAAGTACCACAAACCGAGTAGCGGAAAAGAATAGAAATGTCTACCCTCACAGTTCTGGAGGCTAAATGTCCCAAATCAGGCTGTCTTCAGGGCTATTCTCCCCGTGAAATCTGCAGTAGAATTCTTCCTTGCCTATTCTCAGCTTCTAGTGTTTTCCAGGTCATATTTGACATTCCTTGGCTTGTAGCTGAATAGTTTCAGTTTCTGCCTCTATCATCACATGTTATCACTCTGTGTGTCTCTGTCTTTATAAGATAAATAATTCCTGTTTCTCTTAAACCACTGACTATGTGGCATTCTCTTACAGCAGCAATGAGACACTTGATTTAGTTCAGTTGATCAGTCGTGTCCGACTCTTTGCAACCCTGGAGACTGCAGCACGCCAGGCCTCCCTGTCTATCACCAACTCCTGGAGTTTATGTCTACTGAGTTAGTGATGTCATCCAATCATCTCGTCCTCTGTCATTCCCTTCTCTTCCCACCTTCAATCTTTCCCAGCATCAGGGTCTTTTCAAATGAGTCAGCTCTTCACATCAGGTGGCCAAAGCACTGGAGTTTCAGCTTCAGCATCAGTCCATCCAATGAATATTCAGGACTGGTTTCTTCTACGATTGACTGGTTGGATCTCCTTGCAGTCTAAGGGACTCTCAAGAGTCTTCTCTAACACCATAGTTCAAAAGCATCAATTCTTTGGTGCTCAGCTTTCTTTATGGTCCAACTGTCACATCCATACATGACTACTGGAAAAACCATAGCTTGGCTAGACGGACCTTTGTTGGCAAAATAATGTCTCCTCTGCTTTTTAATATGCTGTGTAGGTTGGTCATAGCATTTCTTCTAAGGAACAAGTGTCTTAATTTCATGGCAGCAGTCACCATCTGCATTGATTCTGGAGCCCCCCCACCCCCCAAATAAAGTCTCTCACTGTTACCATTGTTTCCCCATCTATTTGCCATGAAGTGATGAGACAAGGTGCCAGGATCTTCATTTTCTGAATGTTGAGTTTTAAGCCAACTTTTTCACTCTCCTCTCACTTTCATCAAGAGGCTCTTTAGTTCCTTGCTTTTTGTCATAAGGGTGGTGTCATCTTCATATCTGAGAGTATTGATATTTCTCCTGGCAATCTTGATTCCAGTTTGTGTTTCAACCATTGCAGCATTTCTCATGATGTACTCTGCGTATAAGTTAAATAAGCCTGGTGACAGTATACAGCCTTGATGTACTCCTTTCCCGATTTGGAACCAGTCTGTTGTTCCATGTCAAGTTCTAACTGTTGCTTCTTCACCTGCATACAGATTTCTCAGGAGGCAGGTCAGGTGGTCTGGAATTCATTACCATCTCTTGAAGGATTTTCCACAGTTTGTTGTGATACACACAGTCAAAGGTTTTGGTTGTCAATAAAGCAGAAATAGATGTTTTTCTGGATTTCTTGCTTTTTTGATAATCCAAAAGATGTTGGTAATTTGATCTCTGGTTCTTCTGCCTTTTGTAAATCCAGCTTGAACATCTGGAAGTTCACGGTTCACGTATTGCTGAAGCCTGGCTTGGAGAATTTTGAGCATCACTTTGCTAGCGTGTGAGATGAGTGCAATTGTGAAGTCTGAGCAATCTTTGGCATTGCCTTTTTTTGGGATTGTAGTGAAAACTGACATTTTCCAGTCCTGTGGCCACTGCTGAGTTGTCCAAATTTGTTGGCATATTGAGTGCAGCACTTTCACAGCATCATCTTTTAGGATTTGAAATAGCTCAACTGGAATTCCATCACCTCCACTAGCTTTGTTTGTAGTGATGCTTTCTAAGGCCCACTTGACTTCACATTCCAGGATGTCTGGCTCTAGGTGAGTGATTGCACCATCTTGATTATCTGGGTCATGAAGATCTTTTTTATATAGTTCTTCTTTGTATTCTTGCCACCTCTTCTTAATATCTTCTGCTTCTGTTGCATCCATATCATTTCTGTCCTTTATTGTGCCCATCTTTGCATGAAATTTTCCCTTGGTATCTCTATTTTTCTTGAAGCAATCTCTAGTCTTTCCCATTGTATTGCTTTCCTCTATTTTTTTGCATTGATCATTGAGGAAGGCTTTATTACCTCTCCTTGCTATTCTTTGGAACTCTGCATTCAAATGGGTATATCTTTCCTTTTCTCCTTTGCCATTCACTTCTCTCACAGCTATTGTAATGACATACTAATACAAAGTATTCAGGGAGCTAGCCCCATGCCACTCAATATGTGCCATTGCTTTTCTCATTGTTCTTTAGTACTTGTTTCTGATGCTGGGGGCCCGTTTTGTTTGGGTTTTGCCACAATATAATTTAAAAGTTGTATTCAATGTTGATATGCAAGTAAAAGTTTTTCAAGTAACTTTATGGTTTTGTATTTTATATACAAACACTTGCCTACCTGGGTTTATTTTGATGATGCTACTGAGGTTGCTGTTGCTGTTGTTGTTCAGTTGCTAAGTTGTGTCCAACTCTCTGCGAACCCATGAACTCCAGCACATATAGCATTACTGTTTTTCCAAATGATGAGTTAGGTGTCCATTTGTTCAACCATCTCTGTTTCCTACTGATTTGAGATACATTCAAAATTCTCATGTGTTTTAGTATTTACGTCATAGCCCTATACCTGCTCCAGCAACAAACTACTTTCTTTAATATAATTTTTTTAATTTATTTTTAATTAGAGGATAATTGTTTTACAATGTTGTGTTGGTTTCTTCAGTACAATGTCAGTCAGCCATAAGTATACACATATCCCCTCCCTCTTGTTTTATTATACATTTTAATGGCTTGTAGTTCTATTCTACACCTATTTCATTTCTTTGTCAAAATGTTGCTCATTCTTCTCCCATGTTTGTTTTTCACAAGAACTTCTATGCGAAGTCACTTCAGTTGTGTTCGACTCTGTGCGACCCCAGAGATGGCAGCCCACCAGGCTCTGCCGTCCCTGGGATTCTTCAGGCAAGAACACTGGAGTGGGTTGCCATTTCCTTCTCCAATGCATGAAAGTGAAAAGTGAAAGTGTAACTTTAAATTATATTGCCATTAACACCCATATCACCAACCCCAAAACTACAGAAACAAAACAAATAACCACAATAACAAAATTATCTGATATTTTACTGGAGTTAATATTAGCTTTGTAGATCAGTTTAGACAGGAAATGACATATTTGTAATATTAAAGAAAAATAAACTTGGAGGAAGCATCCTGTTTGATTTTAAGATTTACTTTTCAGTTACAATAAAATAATTGTGGCAATATGTATGGGCAAAACAATGAACACATAGATCATTTAAATAGAAAAGAGAGTCCAGAAATAGAACCATAAAAATATGGCCAATTTTTGGCAAAGGTGCAAAAGCAATTGAAAGGTGAAAGGATAGTTTTTTTCACTAAATGATGTTGGAACTACTGGGCATCTGTAAGGGGGAGGGGGCTAGGGGGAGAACCTGACCTACTGAGAATATGTTTACAATGGTAACGTGAACAAGTTCTGAGGAATTTAATGCACACCTTGGCAATTACAATTGACAGTACTGTATTCTACACTTGAAAATTGATGAGAGAGTAGATATTTTGTTCTAGCACAAAAAAGAAATAGCAACAACCCAGATAGGAAATGAATTTAAATACATGCATATGTATATCTGAATCACTGTGCTCTACACCTTAAAGTAACACAATGTTGTAAGTCAACTATACTGCAGTATAAAGTAAAAACTTAAAAAAAAAAAGAAATGGCAATTATGTGACATAACAGAGGTGTGAGCTAATGCTACAGTGGTAATCATATTTCAGTATATAAGTGTATTGAGTCAACACATTGTATACCTTAAACTTATACAATGTTATTTTTCAATTATATTTCAGTACAAAAGGTGAGGGGGAACAATGGGGATCTAAACATTACAATTTATATGAGGGCTTCCCTGGTGGTTCAGATGGTAAAGAATCTGCCTGAAATGCAGGAGACCTAGGTTCGATCCCTGGGCCTGGAAGATCCCCTGGAGAAGGAACTGGCAACCCACTACAGTATTCTTGCCTAGAGAATCCCATGAACAGAGGAGCCTGGTGGGCTATAGTCCATGAGGTTGCAAAAAGCTGGACACGACTGAGTGACTAACACACACACAACTCAAAATGGAGCAGAGGTCTAAATGTTAAACAAACTATTAAAATTTTAGAAGAAAATATAGGCAAGACCTGAGTATAGGCAGAGATTTCTTAGACATGACAGAAAACCATGATCCATAATTATAAATATATATGGTATATATTATTTGGCCATAGAAAAGAATGAAAGAGATTACTTGGATCAAAAATAAATACATGAAAATATGTTTGTCATCATTAATTAAAAAGTTCAAATCAGTACCACTAAGAGATACCACTACATACTTATTAGGATGAGAGAATTAAAGTTTAAATTTAAAAAATGGTTAAAACTATAATAAGGCCAATTTTTGGCAAGAACACAGAACAACTGCAACTCTCAAACACTAGTGGTGGAAATGCAAAAAGATGTAGTCACTCTTAAAGAGTTTCCCATTATGTTATTTGCTATTTACACTTTTAGCCTAACAGGATCTCCCTGAAGAGATTTCAAGTTTCTAAGTGAGGAAGGTATGTTTTACAATTCTAATTACTCCAGAAGTCTGTTTCTTAAACTCAAAATTTATTCTTAAATTCCAAAAAATTATTCCTTTGAAAGACAGTGAATTTTTATATGTGATTTATATTGATGACAATTATGATCTTGACTAATATTTCCTGAACCTAAGTACACAGCAGCATAAAGGAAATGTAAAAACATGCACAGAAACTAGGTTAAGTCAACCTTCTATCACCCCTCATTTTTTTGGTGTTAAGAAAAAGAGTATAAATTGAAAACAGGAATTTTGTGCCTCTATTTTATATATGAAATATTCAGAGTAGGATAATAGTGACCTTAGTGAAAGGAAGATAAGTGATTGATCTGGTTGTTTAATTCTCTAGATAACGTATCACTTGAAGCTTCTCAGGTGGTTCAGTGGTAAAGAATCCACCTGCCAATGCAGAAGATGCAAGAGATGTGGGTTCGATCCCTGGATTGGAAAGATCTGCTGGAGTAGGAAATGGCAACCCACTCTAGTACTCTTGATTGGAAAACTCCAGGAACAGTGCCAAAGAGTCAGACATGACTGAGCAACTGAGCAGTCACACCTGTATCACGTGGGGCAACAAATGTAACACCTGTCTGATTATTTTTGTCACTTTGTTAGATTGATGCTATTTTTGTCACTTCTAACTCAGCAGATTCTTGGCGGAGGTTTCTGGAGAAAAGCTTCCCAGATGACGAACAGGGATTTTGGATCCTACACATGGTTAGTATTCTGGCTCTCTGCTGCTGCTGCTGCTGCTGCTAAGTTGCTTCAGTCGTGTCCGACTCTGTGTGACCCCTTAGATGGCAGCAGCCCATTAGGCTCCCCCGTCCCTGGGATTCTCCAGGCAAAAACACTGGAATGGATTGCCATTTCCTTCTCCAATGCATGAAAGTGAAAAGTGAAAGTGAATTCGCTCAGTCGTGTCCGACTCTTCGTGACCCCATGGACTGCAGCCCACCATGCTCCTCCGTCCATGGGATTTTCCAGGCAAGAGTACTGGAGTGGGGTGCCATTGCCTTCTTTGCGGGCCATCTCTATTTCCTTTCTATTCTGCGCTCATTTATAAACCACGTTCAAGTCAGTTCAGTTCAGTTCAGTTGCTCAGTAGTGTCCAACTCTTTGTGACCCCATGAATCGCAGCACGCCAGGCCTCCCTGTCCATCACCAACTCCAGAGTTCACTCAGACTCACGTCCATCGAGTCAGTGATGCCATCCAGCCATCTCATCCTCTGTCATCCCCTTCTCCTCCTGCCCCCAATCCCTTCCAGCATTGGAGTCTTTTCCAATGAGTCAACTCTTCGCATGAGGTGACCAAAGTACTGGAGTTTCAGCTTCAGCATCAGTCCTTCCAAAGAAATCCCAGGGCTGATCTCCTTCAGAATGGACTGGTTGGATCTCCTTGCAGTCCAAGGGACTCTCAAGAGTCTTCTCCAACACCACAGTTCAAAAGCATCAATTCTTCATCACTCAGCCTTCTTCACAGTCGAACTCTCATATCCATACCTGGCCACTGGAAAAACCATGGCCTTGACTAGATGGACGTTTATTGGAAAAGTAATATCTCTGCTTTTGAATAAGCTATCTAGGTTGGTCATACCTTTCCTTCCAAGGAGTAAGCGTCTTTTAATTTCATGGCTGCAGTCACCATCTGCAGTGATTTTGGAGCCCAAAAAAATAAAGTCTGACACTGTTTCCACTGTTTCCCCATCTATTTCCCATGAAGTGATGGTACTGGATGCCATGGTCTTCGTTTTCTGAATGTTGATGTAAAGAAACAATCAACTGGGTGAACATTAAAAAAACTCAAAGAAACCAACACAAAGGAGACACCTCTAGCTTTTTATTAAGTTGCTCAAAATAAAAGGAACAGGTGAAAGCTTTATACCCTCTTCATCAAGCTACAGAGAAGTGTATTGAACTCTAAGCATGAGAGTGACTTGGAATGAATGTGTTTAGTAAAATTTCAATAGAATGAAGTGAGATAAATGCAAAATGTGAAAACACTAACTTATGTTTTTCAAAATATTTCCTCATAGTTTAGTGAAAATGGTGAATAAAGAGTCTTCATCATCAATGTTTAAAAGGGGTTCTGTCTTTTATAATCAGTTAATCAGTTCCATTGTGTTTTCAAGCTACTGTGAAATACCCTTTTCCAACAATGGAGACATTCAACAGGAGGCATGTATATTTAGGGGAAAAAAATTCTGGTGAATACTTGGAACATTAGAATTACAGAAAGTCTGGTATCAAAGTAGTTTGTTAATCCAAACCAGCATAAGGGTGTATCACATAAAAGTCAGTTGACTTTACATAAGATGTATATTTAGCCTGCACTTGTAGTCACCGGTCACTGAAAGTTAAGATTAAATGCATTGTTTAGACTTTATTAATCAATATATCAATATATACCATCAAGTAAGATGATAAGTGTTGCAAGAGGGCATCAGAGGGCAGACACACTGAAACCATATTCACAGAAAACTAGTCAATCTAATCACACTAGGACCACAGCCTTATCTAACTCAATGGAACTAAGCCATGCCCATGGGGCAACCCAAGACAGGCGGGTCATGGTGGAGACATCTGACAGAATGTGGTCCACTGGAGAAGGGAATGGCAAACCACTTCAGTATTCTTGCCTTGAGAATCCCATGAACAGTATGAAAAGGCAAAATGATAGGATACTGAAAGAGGAACTCCTCAGGTCACTAGGGGCCCAATATGCCACTGGAGATTAGTGGAGAAATAATTCCAGAAAGAATGAAGGGATGGAGCCAAAGAAAATATTATACCCAGCTGTGGATGTGACTGGTGATAGAAGTAAGGTCCGATGCTGTAAAGAGCAATACTGCATAGGAACCTGGAATGTCAGGTCCATGAATCAAGGCAAATTGGAAGTGGTCAAAGAAGAGACGGCAAGAGTAAATGTAGGCATTCTAAGAATCAGTGAATTAAAATGGACTGGAATGGGTGAATTTAACTCAGATGACCATTATATCTACTACTGCAGGCAGGAATCCCTCAGAAGAAATGGAGTGGCCATCATGGTCAACAAAAGAGCCCAAAATGCAGTACTTGGATGCAATCTCAAAAACGACAGAATGATCTCTGTTCGTTTCCAAGGCAAACCATTCAATATCACAGTAATCCAAGTCTATGCCCTAACCAGTAACGCTGAAGAAGCTGAAGTTGAACGGTTCTATGAAGACCTACAAGACCTTTTAGAACTAACACCCAAAAAAGATGTCCTTTTCATTATAGGGGACTGGAATGCAAAAGTAGGAAGTCAAGAAACACCTGGAGTAACAGGCAAATTTGGCCTTGGAATATGGAATGAAGCAGGGCAAAGACTAATAGAGTTTTGCCAAGAAAATGCACTGGTCAGAGCAAACACCCTCTTCCAACAATACAAGAGAAGACTCTATACATGGACATCACCAGATGGTCAACACTGAAATCAGATTGATTATATTCTTTGCAGCCAAAGATGGAGAAGCTCTATACAGTCAGCAGAAACAAGACCAGGAGCTGACTGTGGCTCAGACCATGAACTCCTTATTGCCAAATTCAGACTTAAATTGAAGAAAGTATGGAAAACCACGAGACCATTCAGGTATGACCTAAATCAAATCCCTTATGATTATACAGTGGAAGTGAGAAATAGATTTAAGGGATTAGATCTGATAGAGTGCCTGATGAGCTATGGAATGAGGTTCATGACATTGTACAGGAGACAGGGATTAAGACCATCCCCATGGAAAACAAATGCAAAAAAGCAAAATGGCTGTCTGGGGAGGCCTTACAAATAGCTGTGAAAAGAAGAGAAGCGAAAAGCAAAGGAGAAAAGGAAAGATATAAGGATCTGAATGCAGAGTTCCAAAGAATAGCAAGAAGAGATGAGAAAGCCTTCCTCAGTGATCAATGCAAAGAAATAGAGGAAAACAACAAAATGGGAAAGACAAGAGATCTCCTCAAGAAAATTAGAGATACCAAGGGGACATTTCATGCAAAGATGGGCTCGATAAAGGACAGAAATGGTATGGACCTAACAGAAGCAGAAGATATTAAAAAGAGGTGGCAAGAATACACAGAAGAACTGTACAAAAAAGATCTTCACGACCCAGATAATCATGATGGTGTGATCACTGACCTAGAGCCAGACATCCTGGAATGTGAAGTCAAGTGGGCCTTAGAAAGCATCACTATGAACAAAGCTAGTGGAGGTGATGGAATTCCAGTTGAGCTATTCCAAATCCTGAAAGATGATGCTGTGAAAGTGCTGCACTCAATATGCCAACAAATTTGGAAAACTGAGTAGTGGCCACAGGACTGGAAAAGGTCAGTTTTCATTCCAATCCCAAAGAAAGGCAATGCCAAAGAATGCTCAAACTACTGCACAATTGCACTCATCTCAAATGCTAGTAAAGTAATGCTGAAAATTCTCCAAGCCAGGCTTTAGCAATATGTGAACCGTGAACTTCCTGATGTTCAAGCTGGTTTTAGAAAAGGCAGAGGAACCAGAGATCAAATTGCCAACACCTGATGGATCATGGAAAAAGCAAGAGAGTTCCAGAAAAACACCTATTTCTGCTTTATTGACTATGCCAAAGCCTTTGACTGTGTGGATCACAATAAACTATGGGAAATTCTGAAAGAGATGGGAATACCAGACCACCTGACCTGCCTCTTGAGAAATCTGTATGCAGGTCAGGAAGCAACAGTTAGAACTGGACATGGAACAACAGACTGGTTCCAAATAGGAAAAGGAATTCATCAAGGCTGTATATTGTCACCCTGCTTATTTAACTTATATGCAGAGTATATCATGAGAAACGCTGGACTGGAAGAAATGCAAGCTGGAATCAAGATTGCCGGGAGAAATATCAATAACCTCAGATATGCAGATGACACCACCATTATGGCAGAAATTGAAGAGGAACTAAAAAGCCTCTTGATGAAAGTGAAAGTGGAGAGTGAAAAAGTTGGCCTAAAGCTCAACATTCAGAAAACGAAGATCATGGCATCTTGTCCCATTACTTCATGGGAAATAGATGGGGAAACAGTGGAAGCAGTGTCAGACTTTATTTTTTGGGCTCCAAAATCACTGCAGATGGTGACTGCAGCTGTGAAATTAACAGACACTTACTCCTTGGAAGGAAAGTTATGACCAACCTAGATGTCATATTCAAAAGTAGAGATATTACTTTGCCAATAAACGTCCATCTAGTCAAGGCTATGGTTTTTCCTGTGGTCATGTATGGATGTGAGAGCTGGACTGTGAAGAAGGCTGAGCGCTGAAGAATTGAAGCTTTTGAACTGTGGTGTTGGAGAAGACGCTTGAGAGTCCCTTGGACTGCAAGGAGATCCAACCAGTCCATTCTGAAGGAGATCAGCCCTGGGATTTCTTTGGAGGGAATGATGCTAAAGCTGAAACTCCAGTACTTTGGCCACCTCATGCGAAGAGTTGACTCATTGGAAAAGACCCTGATGCTGGGAGGGATTGGGGGCAGGAGGAGAAGAGGATGACAGAGGATGAGATGGCTGGATGGCATCACTGACTCGATGGATGTGAGTCTGAGTGAACTCCAGGAGTTGGTGATGAACAGGAAGGCCTGGCCTGCTGTGGTTCATGGGGTCGCGAAGAGTCAGACATGACTCAGCGATTGAATTGAACTGAATCAATATATGTGGTTCTGCTTTTGGAGCAGGAATTTACAGTGCCAGCTAAGGAACTTCTTGTGCTGAAAGAATGAAAGAAAGAAACCCTTTACAACCTGTCTATTCCTCTGCTTACAGCTAAAACTCTGAACAAAATACAAAAGCTACTTTTTAAGGACTCTCAAAAGTTAACAGTAGAATACAGGTTGGTAAGAGGAGCCACGGTTTGAAGAATAATCTATAATTGTAACTCTAAAGAGACTCGATTAGGAAAAATAATAAAACAAGCCAACATGAGATATAAAGGTTTTTCTTTCCCATCTCAAATTGAGTTCTGGATGGAAAAATATAGTGTCTCTTAAAAATCATAACCACAGGCTTGCTGTCACACAGAGTTATGTGTCTACATTTATACCACTTCTGTTATTATGGAAACTTCAAACTGGTAAGTGATAATAAAAATTGAATCTCTTATAGTAGCTTTCCTGTGTTATCTGGCAGGAAAAAAAAATTAAACCTGATATTGAGAAACTAACCTTCAATTAATGCATCATGTTACTGTGGCATATGAAGGTCCACTAAGCTTTAGTAAGCAACTCAAAATTACAAAGATATATGAGGAAATATTATGAGGATTGTCAGCAGAAATTAAAGAGAGCAACACAAGACAAGACACTTAAACAACAAAATTAACAAAGCATCAGATTTAAAAAACATACAATATCCTGAACTCGATTCTAACAAATGAACCTATACCTCTTTTCAGTGATGCTGCATAACACTGAAGGTTAAGTGAAAAGAAAAAAAAAATGAGAATGCTATCACAAAGAATGTTCTTAGACCTAGGGCAGAATTGTAACAAAACATAAATATTCTAAAAGAGCTGAAAAAAATAACTGAAAATGTATGATTTTCTGTCAAGGTAAAATATTCAAGAACACATAGAAATATAGACCAGTTTCAGATAATCAAAAGTCAGAGAGATTATTGCTAACATTAACAAACTGAAAGATCCTCCACAGACATCTCTGAAGAAGGAGAACATTTTAAGTAACATATCATATTAATAAGCAGTAATCAGAGTGTGCTTCCCTGGTGATTCAGGGGTAAAGCATCTGCCTGCAATGCAGGAGGCCTGGGTTCAATCCCTGGGTCAGGAAGATCCCCTGGAGAAGGAAATGGCAACCCACTCCAGTATTCTTACCTGGAGAATCCCATGGACAGAGGAGCTTGGTAGTTTATAGTCCATGGGGTCTCAAAGAGTCGGACACGACTGAGCAACTTCACTTCACTTCAGTTCAATCAGGGTGTACTACTAGAAGATTGAAGAAATCATGCATCTTTTCCAAATCAGAAAGAAAAAAAGAAAACAAAACCTCTACCAATCTCAAGCAATATACAAAAGGTGAAAAAGGACAAATTAAAAAATTCAGAGAAAATAGAAATCATAAATATAAGTTGTAGAAACAAATCCAACAAACAAATCTCAACAAATTCAAAGGCAAACGTGGATGGCCCTGAGACTATCATAACAATTAAGTCAGAAAGAGAAAGACAAATAGCATATAATATCATTTATACATGAAATCTAAAAAGGGGAACAAATGAACTTATTTACAAAACAGAAATAGAGTCACAGATGTAGAAAATAAACTTGTGGTTACCAGCGGGGAAAGTAGGGAAGGAAGTGAAGGGATAAATTGGGAGATTGGGATTGACATATACACAGTACTATATATAAAATAGATAACTAATAATTACCTACTCTATGGCACAGGGAACTCATCTCAATGGTCTGTAATGACCTATATGTGAAAAAAATTTAAGAAAGAGTAGATGTGTGTAAATACATATAACTGATTCACTTCATTGTATGCTTGAAACTAACACAACATTGCAAATCAACTATACTCCAATCAAAATTAAAAAAAAAAAACACAAATCTTACTCACCTTAATTAATAAACAAAAAAGAACAGACAGGACATTTCAAGCATAGAATATCCACAAAATGAGATGCCATATAGCAGTGGAAACAGCTAGAAGATGAATAACAATATAAGTTGTTAAAGAATGTATATGTTATGACATTATTTACTTATATGTGCATGTGTGTAAAACACATCTACAACAGATCAGAACCAAATAATAAAAAAGGGAAAAATCACAGGTGCTATAGTACTAGGAGTTTCTCAGGCTTGTATGTGTCTTTTTCTGGGAATGATAATGTTATCTGACTTCCTTTGTATAGTGAAAGAATAAATCATTAGAGTCATTATAAGATTGATTTGGCAACAGCCTTTTTTGTTCTTCAACTCCAGCTGGCTGAAACTTGTCTAATTTGTGAATCCCAGGATGTGTTACTTCCTTTTTGAAGTCACATTATTTATTTTCTACAGACATTAATTTTATGTCATTTTCTCTCTAGCTAATTAGAGTATTTTCAAGTTCAATCTATTGTTTATTTTGGAGTTTATAAATCCTCTGCAGCTTGAACTTCCTTTCTAGATTTGAACATATTTTCAAGGGTCTTTATTCTCCCTTCCACCAACTCACAGAATGTGCAGTTGAAAGAGAGCCTAACCTTTTATCTATCATGCTGCAAGTTCCAATATTATCTGCCATACATAAGCAGAATATTTTTGATAATATAAAGAGTAAAAAACTAGTGCATATATATATGTGTATATATATATATATATATAAACACACATATAAAATATTGTTGTATATTTGATATTACATATAAACTAAGATCATGGCATCTGGTCCCATCACTTCATGGGAAATACATGGGGAAACAGTGGAAACAGTGTCAGACTTTATTTTTGGGGGCTCCAAAATCACTGCAGATGGTGACTGCAGCCATGAAATTAAAAGACGCTTACTCCTTGGAAGGAAAGTTATGACCAACCTAGATAGCATATTCAAAAGCAGAGATATTACTTTGCCAACAAATGTCCATCTAGTCAAGGCCATGGTTTTTCCAGTGGTCATGTACGGATGTGAGAGTTGGGCTGTGAAGAAAGCTGAGCACAGAAGAATTGATGTTTTTGAACTGTGGTGTTGGAGAAGACTCTTGAGAGTCCCTTGGACTGCAAGGAGATCCAACCAGTCCATTCTAAAGGAGATCAGTCCTATGTGTTCATTGGAAGGACTGATGCTAAAGCTAAAACGCCAATACTTTGGCCACCTCATGCAAAGAGTTGACTCATTGGAAAAGACCCTGATGTTGGGAGGGATTGGGGGGCAGGAGGAGAAGGGGACGACAGAGGATGAGATGGCTGGATGGCATCACTGACTCGATGGACGTGAGTCTGAGTGAACTCTGGGAGTTGGTGATGGACACAGAGGCCTGGCGTGCTGCAATTCATGGGGTCGCAAAGAGTCAGACACGACTGAGCGACTGAACTGAACTGTCATACATGCTTGATTTTAGTATTTATGGTTATCATAACTCATATATGTATTTGCATATATGTTATATATGTATCAGATCAGTCACTCAGTCGTGTGTGTGTATATATATATATATATACACACACATATACATACATGTATGCACACATGGAGAGAGAGAGAGAACAATCTCGACTACATTTAGTTCAGTTTTGCTTCATTTTAGTTTTTATCTAACTACAGTGAGATAATATTATAGGCTGGTTTGAAGTCTCCCCAAAAGTTAGCACTGGACATGGAACAACAGACTGGTCAAAATTGGGAAAGGAGTATGTCAAAGCTGTATATTGTCATCCTGCTTATTTAACTTATATGTAGAGTACATCATGAGAAATGCCAGGCTGGATGAAGCACAAGCTGGAGTCAAGATTGCCAGGAGAAATATTAATAACCTCAGATATGCAGATGACATCACCCTTGTGGCAAAAACCAAAGAGGAACTAAAGAACCTCTTAATTAACGTGAAAGAGAAGAGTGAAAAAGCTGGCTTAAAACTCAACATTCAAAAAACAAAGATCATGGCATCCATTCACATCACTTCATGACAAATAGATGAGGAAAAAGTGGGAACAGTGTTGGATTCCGTTTTCTTGCGTTCCAAAATCACTGCACATGGTGACTGCAGCTATGTAACAGACACTTGCTCCTTGGAAGAAAAGCTATGAGAAGTTTAAACAGTGTACTAAAAAGCAGAGACATCAATTTGCCAACAAATTTCCATACAATTAAAGCTATGATTTTTCCAGCAGTAATGTATGGATGTGAAAGTTGGACCATAAAGACAGCTGAGCACTGAAGAATTGATGTTTTCAAGTTGTGGTGCTGGAGAAGACTCTAGAGAGTCCTTTGGACCTCAAGATGATCAAACTGTCAGTCCTAAAGGAAATCAGTCCTGAATATTCATTGGAAGGACTGGTGCTTAAGCTGAAGCTCCAATACTTTGGCCACCCCATGAGAAGAACTGACTTACTGGAAAAGATTCTGAGGCTGGGAAAGATTGAAGGCAAAAAGAGAAGAGGGTGTCAGAGGATGAGATGGTTGAATGTCATCACTGACTTAATGGACATGAGTTTGAGCAAATTCAAGAGGGAGATAGTGATGGACAGGGAAGCCTGATGTGCTGCAGTCCATGGGGTTGCAAAGAGTTGGACCCGATTTAGAGACTGAACAAACATATCTTTGTTCTCTCTAATGCACCTGCCTTAGCTTACTACTGCTTACAGATTTTTATTCAGTATCACAGTGATTGATGAATATTATTACAAATCTGTCTGTGTTCTTGTTCTTCTCTGATATTGATTTGATTCTTTCCTATGGTAAGCCTATTGTGATGTCACTTTGCCAGGCCTGTCTCCAGGTCTTTGCCTGCAAATGCAAACATATGATCACTGATGAATGAATAAAAGAACTTCATCATCCTTACCAATTATTTCAGTGAGGATATATGAACCAACTTAGTTCAATCAGGGTCTTTGCTGTGACAGCCCAAAATATTTAAATTTATGTGATACAAATATGAGACCACTGACAGCCATCTGGACTGCAAAGAGAAAAAGACTACTGTCTAAGAGTTGGAGATCAAGAGTGAAAGAGAGCAGGGGCCCCGGTGACAACATTTGAGTCCCTGGACCCAGTAAACAGAGATCAATAAGCTTGGAGATACAGATCCTGGACACTTCCATATGATTCAGATTTGTCTAAACCAAGCTGTACCTAGGTATCCTAAATCACATGAATAATTTTTTAAGCTATTTAGGATTGGATTTCTGTCACTTGCTATCAATGGGTTTAGAATGATACTAACTGTGATTCTTTACTTCTAAACTTTTAATTGAAATATTTGGGCTTCTCTGGTGGCTCAGACAGTTAAGAATTCACCTGCAATGCAGGATACCTGGGTTCAATCCCCTGAGTCAGGAAGATTCCTTGGGGAAGGGAAGTGCTACCCACTCCAGTATTCTTGCTTGGAGAATCTCATGGACAGAAGAGCCTGGTGGGCTACAGTCCATGGGATCGCAAAGAGTCAAACATGACTGAGAGACTAACACATTCACTTTTCACTATAGGATATATACAGAAATAGATATCACTAGTATTCAGTTCTTTAGGTTCTTAAAAGGTACACAGTCCATTATCCAGCACCCAAATCAACAAACAATAATCTGAGCATCTCCCAAACTCCTTTGTGCCCCTTCTAGTTGTTGATCTTCTTAAGAGTAACTATATTGTCATTTTTGGCTTTTTCAAAATTTTATTATGAAAAATTTAAAATACACAGAAACTTTGATAGAACTTTTATGATGAACAGGTACATAGCCACCATATGGATTCTACAATAGAAATTTACTATAGTTGCTTTATCATGTATCTAGCCATCTAGTAGTCTCTCAGCCCATCTATGAATTCCTCTTACTTTTTTGATGCACTCAAGGTAAGTAGGTCATATGACCATATTTCCTTCAAGTTCTTCATTTTGCAGAGCCTTGAGTAGAATCCATATCTTCTTTTTAGGAAAAGCTTACATGAAGTGAAAAGTACAATTAATCCTGGATTTCTCAGGTGGTACAGTGGTAAAGCATCCACCTGCCAGTGCAGGAGACGCAAGAGATGTGGGTTTGATCCCTGGATCAGCAAGAACCCTGGAGAAGGAAGTAGCAAACCCACTCCTGTATTCTTGACCAGGAACTTCCCCAACAAGGGACACTGGAGGGCTACAGTCCATGGGGTCGCAAAGAGTCAGACACAACTGAGCACAGACACACACACACACACACACACAATCTATCGATAAATTCTTGAACTCTCTTAGAAGCAGAATGAGGTAAAGTTTGGCTTTGTTTTATTTCATGGTATTTAAAGGGGTTGTCTAAAAGTTAAAACAAAAGGTCAGAGAGGTGATGCATCTGTTATTTTTTTTAGCTAGATCATCTAAGCACCATTTCAAATGATGATTACACTCTCTTCTTTCTCTTTGAGTAATCTGGGAAATGTCAAGAACACTAATATTACATATTAATGATATTTAATTGTATTAGGTGACTTACTCCTTGGAAGAAAAGTTATGACCAACCTAGATAGCATATTGAAAAGCAGAGACGTTATTTTGCCAACAAAGGTCCATCAAGTCAAGGCTATGGTTTTTCCAGTGGTCATGTATAGATGTGAGAGTTGGACTGTGAAGAAAGCTGAGTGCCAAAGAATTGATGCTTTTGAACTGTGGTGTTGGAGAAGACTCTTGAGAGTCCCTTGGACTGCAAGGAGATCCAACCAGTCCATTCTAAAGGAGATCAGCCTTGGGATTTCTTTGGAAGGAATGATGCTAAAGCTGAAACTCCAGTACTTTGGTCACCTCATGAGAAGAGTTGACTCATTGGAAAAGACCCTGATGCTGGGAGGGATTGGGGGCAGGAGGAGAAAGGGACGACAGAGGATGAGATGGGTGGATGGCATCACCAACTCGATGGACGTGAGTTTGGGTGAACTCCGGGAGATGGTGATGGACACGGAGACCTGGCGTGCTGTGATTCATGGAGTCGCAAAGAGTCAGATACGACTGAGCGACTGAACTGAACTGAACTGAACTGACAACTAAGTTGACCTGGACCTTTCAATATTAGACAATAGTTTTCTATAGAAAAGGCTTTTCTAGGTAATTAACAACAAAGCCATAGCAGAGACTAAACGTGCTTAGTGATCAGCCTGCATGGTTCTACTTGCTGTTGATATCAATTCACTCCAAAGATGACCAGTGGAGCAATAGGCTTTTTGAGCAATTGGCAGCCTGTAATCTTTGGTATAATATCTGGAAAGAAGTAAGGACAATTAGTATTCCATACATTATTTCAACTTTTTGTTTACTGGGATAATGTTGTTGCTATTCAGTTGCCCGGTTGTGTCCTACTCTATGACCCCATGGACTGCAGCATGCCAGACTTTCCTGTCCCTCCCCATATCCTGAAGTTTGCCTAAGTTTATGTCCATTGCATCTATGATGCCATCCAGCCATCTCATCCTCTGAGAACTTCTCTTTCTGCCTTTAATCTTTCCCAGCATCAGGGCCTTTTCCAATAAGTCAGCTGTTTGAATCAGATGATCAAAATACTTGAGCTTCAGCTTCAGCATCAGTTCTTCTGAGTATTCAGGGTTGATTTCTTTTAAGATTGATTGGTTTGATCTCCTTGCTCTCCAAGAAACATTCAGGAGTCTTCTCCAGCACTACAGTTCAAAGGCATCAATTCTTCTGTGTTCTACCTTCTTTACAGTCCAGCTCTCAAAACTGTACATGACCACTGGGAAGACCATAGCTCTGACTATACAGACTTTTGTTGGCAGAGTGATGTCTCTGCTTTTCAACATACAGTCTAGGTTTGTAATAGCTTTCCTGTCAAAAAGCAATCATCTTCTGCTTTCATGGCTGCAGTCACCATCTGCAGTGATTTTGGAGACCCAAAAGAGGAAATCTCTCACTACTTCCACCTTTTGCCCCTTTATTTGACATGAAGTAATGGGGCTGGATGCCATGATCTTAGCTTTTTAAATATTTAGTCTTAACTGGCTCTTTCACTCTTCTCCTTCACCCTCATCAAGAGGCTTTTTAGTTTTCTTCACTTTCTGTATTTAGAGAGGTATTATCCTCATATCTGAGATTGTTGATGTTTCTCTTGCCTATTTTGATTCCAGATTGTAATGCATCCAGCTCGGCATTTCTCATGATGTGCTCAGCATATAGATTAAACAAACAGAGTGACAGCAGACAGCCCTGTCATACTCATTTCTAAATCTTGAACCAATCAATTGTTCCATACAGGGTTCTAACTGTTGCTTCTTGACTTGCATACAGGTTTCTCAAGAGACAGGTAAAATAGTCTGGTATTCCCATCTCTTTAAGAGCTTTCCATAGTTTAATATGATCCACACAGTCAAAGGCTTTGCATAGTCAATGAATTCAGACATAGATGGTTTCCTGGAATTCCCTAGCTTTGTCTATGATCCAGTGAATGTTGGCAATTTGATCTCTGGTTCTGTTTCTTTTTTTAAACCCAGCTTGGACATCTGGAAGTTCTTGGCTCGCATAATGCTAAAGCCTAACATGCAAGAATTTTAGCATGACCTTACTAGTATGGGAGATGAGGGCAATTGTCCGATGGTTAGCACATTCTTTAGTGCTACCCTTCTTGAGAACTGGGATGAGGATTGGCCTTTTCCAGTCCTGTGGCCAGTGCTGGGCCTTCCAGATATGCTGACATATTGAAGAGTGGAGGACTGGGTTAATAATTAAACTCAAATTATTTAAGTGCTTATTCTCACCTAAGGTTTCTCACTTCAAATCTGTAATAGGTGCAATCTATTTATAAAAGGAAGGTTTTGATAATGAAGTGTGTTGATAAATGCATCATGTTTTTGAATGAAAAAATAACCTATTTCACTTATGTCATGAGTAAGACATTATATATCTGTGTATATATGTATACATACATATATATATATATATATATGAAACTACACAACATTGTAAATATAATTTTAAAAGAAAATAAGTAAATAGCACAAGAAAGAAAGAATGATTGCTTTTGGGGCAATCTGATCAGGTGAATAATTCATTGACCAAGCAGCCTTAACATTTTCCTCAACTTCACAAAACTTTAGACAGAATTATTCCTGCCTCTAAGTCACCGGCCTCTCTTTTCTTATTCACTTTGAAAAATCTATAATCGTAATTTTTTCCTCTGTACCTCTGAAATGTAAATCTCTTTTAAAGTATTTTACCCATTTTACAACCCAGGAATGCCTTTTTAATAAGTAATTAATTACAAGTGTGTGAGTGGCAGGGTGACTACTACAGAATGTAATGACCCTATGACAAGGGAGGGCAGCTGAAGGAAAAGGAGAAGTGAGACATTGAGAGAAAGGAGGAGTGAAGCATAACCTGCAATGAGAGAGTCAAGTAGGAACCAACCCATACAAAACATCTGAGGCTATGCTGAATGTATGTATCCTAAAGCAATGGAAGCCATCAGAGTGTTTGGGAAAATAGATGTCAGGCTTTACTATTTCTTTGGGATAAAGTAAGACCCTCTAGTGGCACTGAGGAAGTGAATAGAGAAGGGCAGAGTATATAAGGAGCTTTAATTAGCAGGCCAGTGTGGTAATTTAGATAAGACAATAGCTTGATTTGGATGATGGTAGAGATGGAAAGGAATGAACATGCTTTAAATACTTATGAGGCAACAATATACAACCTTGGAATAAATTAACTTAGAAGATGACAGAGAAAGAGCAAAGCTGAGTCTCAGGTTTGCAATTGAACATGAACAGAGCTTCCATTCACTGAGAAATAGAATATGTACCAGGACCAGCCTTGGGTCAAAGGAGGAACTGATTTGGGAGAAGCATATAGAAAGCATGTGCTCAGTCATGTCTCAGTTATGTCTTGCTCTTTGTGACCTGCCAGGCTTCTCTGTCCATGGGATACTCCAGGCAAGAATACTGGAGTGGGTTGCCATTTTCTCCTCCAGGGGATCTTCTGATCCAGGGATGGAACCCACTTCTCTTGTGTCTCCTGCATTTGTAGGCAGATTCTTTACCACTGAGTCACCGGGGAAGCCCACAGAAAGAAGGGATGCAGCAGTCATAAAAGGGAGTCAGTGAATCTTAAAGGCACAAGAAAAGAATCAGAGAAGCATGTGTGGACAAAGACTTTGCAATTACCATTCAGGGAAAGGAGTTTTATTATCTGTTCATAACCTGGTTTGGGGGGGAATTTATATTAACAAAACAAAACAATTAAAAACAAATAGCAGGGAAGGGTTATCTTAGTGTCTTTCATTCTTGCACTAATTCACCAAAAAGATTTATTAAGCACCAAGTACCAGAAAGTTTAAGTCTAGATTTTAGAATCATCTAATGCTGCTCATTTTCTGATACCATGTTTAGTTCACTCTTACTTTATTCATAATTCAGATTTTATGGAACTTCCTACTGGGAAAAAAAGGGCTACCCAAAGGACATGAGTTTGCAAGAGCCATTTTGGCATTTAGATGTCCATTGCAACATAATTAATTTGCATGCTAGTTTTATATATGTCTTCAGCTTAAAAAATGTGAATTTATTCCAGATACATGGGACTACTCAGAGTAGTCTAACAGTCTACTGAGCTCTCTGAGTCTGAAAGAATGAGATCAGTTTACATTCAGGGGCTTTTATCTCTTGAAAATTTATGGAAAATCGTTCCCACTGGCCAGATTCACAAAATGTTCACATACACATTCAGTGCAATGTCTTTAATGAAAAGACACCTCAACTGAGAAATAAAACTGTAGTGTCTCCACAAACATCCTTGAGGAAGCATTTTTGAACCATTCCATAGTTGGGTTATTTTTACAGTGTTAGGCTTAGTTCACTTATCCCATGAATACCATTTAACATTATTTGAATTAACACTCACCCTTTAAGATCTTATGCTACTAGCGTCTAACTACCTTGTTGATTGGCTAATTCATCTTCCACTAATGTTTCCAGCATGCAGACTTGACAGACTATTACCCAACTTGTAAATGGATTTTTTGGTGTTTTAAAGTCAGAAGTGTTTTGACATAACATGACCTATAATTAAATAAACAATTTAAAAGCTATATGTCAACTCACTGTGCTATTTTGTTGATTTTTAGTTAGTGCCTAGTGACACGGAAAGGATTTTTTTTTTAAAGTAGCCACTTTTACCACACCTATGAATGATGTGGTGTGAATGCCTAGAAAATATTTTAAAGTAAGGCAGACCATGGATTGAATCACTCACTGCCAGTCCGCCAGTCTTTGTCTATCTTCTTTAGTTTCACACATAGCACAATTACTCTGAGAATTAGGCATAATGTTTATAAAATATCTACACAGTGGTTAGCAAAAAGAAAGGGCCTCAGTAATAGATAATGAGAAATGATAATAAAATTATAATTATAAATAGTTATCATTGTTATTTTTAGCCATAGCAGCTTCTGAAATCTTTTGCAGAAAAAGCACCATTTATTTGGTATTTCAGGAAGATCCATGTGTTACAGAACTACAACCTTACACAATTATCGGTTTTTGTTTTGTTTTTTTGTTTGTTTGTTTGTAAAGTAAAAATCACAAAAAACAAAATTAGGTGCAAGGCCTTAGAAGACACCATGTTAACTGAGGATCCCTGAAGCTTAAACTTTATTAACTTCACAGTAAATAAACCTCTAACGGAAGCAGACAAGGGTTTATAATCTGGAAAATCTGTTCCATAACAGTAATTAATAGTTCTCCCCCTCAGGAGTGAAACAGAACTGCAGTTCAATGATGCTCATCTCTCTAGGGATGTCCATGCTCTTTCTCACATGCCTTTATTTAAATTTTGAAAATTACATCAGAACAGGGCACAAGGGCCACTGAATTCCCACTGATACACATGAAGATATGCCTACAAATACATTCTGTGATATCAGTGACAATATGCAACAGTAAAGTTTGGAGAAAATCAGAGTGGGGGAATGTGAATTCCCAAATTGGACCTAGACTTGCATTTCAATGGACAGAAAAATTTCAGGTGTCAATGGAACAATTTCAAGTGTCAATTCAACTCAGCTTCAGTTCAGTTGTCGCTCAGTCATGTCCGACTCTTTGCGACCCCATGAATCACAGCACACCAGGCCTCCCTGTCCATCACCAACTCCCGGAGTTCACTCAAACTCACATCCATCGAGTCGGTGATGCCATCCAGCCATCTCATCCTCTGTCGTCCCCTTCTCCTCCTGCCCCCAATCCCTCCCAGCATGAGTCTTTTCCAATGAGTCAACTCTTCACATGAGGTGGCCAAAGTACTGGAGTTTCAGCTTTAGCATCATTCCTTCCAAAGAAATCCCAAGGCTGATCTCCTTTAGAATGGACTGGTTGGATCTCCTTGCAGTCCAAGGAACTCTCAAGAGTCTTCTCCAACACCACAGTTCAAAAGCATCAATTCTTCGGTGCTCAGCTTTCTTCACAGTCCAACCCTCACATCCATACATGACCACTGGCAAAACCATAGCCTTGACTAGATGGACCTTTGTTGGCAAAGTATTGTCTCTGCTTTTGAATATGCTGTCTAGATTGGTCATAACTTTCCTTCCAAGGAGTAAGCATTGTTTAATTTCATGGCTGCAATCACCATCCGCAGTGATTTTGGAGCCCCGAAAAATAAAGTCTGACACTATTTCCACTGTTTACCCATCTATTTCCTATGAAGTAATGGGACCAGATGCTATGATATTAGTTTTCTGAATGTTGAGCTTTAAGCCAACTTTTTCACTCTCTTCTTTCACTTTCAGCAAGAGGCTTTTTAGTTCCTCTTAGCAAACATTATTTACTTTGAATCAAATAAACCAAACCAATAAGATCTGAGAAAACTTCATAGAGAAAGTTATGAGTTTAGCGTCAAAAGATGATTTGAATCCATCTAATTAAATTTCTCTTGCTATATCCATTGCCAAAATAGGCTTTCTTCTTTTCTTGATGGGTTTTCTATAAAGCCCCAATGCTGTCTCTAAAATGCATCATTAGAAAAAAAGAAATACGTCTTGACAAGAGATTGTAAAGAGTCATTTCAAGAATAAAAATTTTTAACAAGTAAGTAAATAAATAAATAAATAAAAGAGGATAATTATAATAGAAGATCTTTTTCTCCATACTACTACCATAACTCCAAGTTGTGAGATACAGGCACAGTGAAATGATATTAATGATATTAATTCACTTAGAGTACTGTTTTAAAGGAAGCAATACCTTGAACTGGAGTGGCTATGCCTAAATACAAAATGGGGAAATTGAAGTTCAGATGCCATGCACCTTCAAGTCACATGTGACAGAGACAAAAGTTAAATCCAAATTTCTACACTTCTGTCTGTCTGTTTTCAAAGCACATGTGTTTTTGTTCCATACTCCTGTGTAGTTCTATGTCCTTCCCGATTATTTCTCTGTTTTTCTCTCACCTAATAATATAAATTGCTAGAAATCTTTAAAATGTTTATTGCACAGGACTTTAGAAAATTGTTGTCATTTTTAAGTGATGGCAATGTCTTTTAGCATAGCTCACTCAGCAGAATACCCAGAGTTTTACTATATTTATTAAATTATCTTCTTATTCTAGAAGTTAAGTAGTTTTGTATTCTGAGTCACAAATGAAAGCTCATTAATTTATATTTCAACCATTTTTATTTTATAATTTTGAAGGTGGTTATATAGCATTTCCTTTAGAGTAGCTATTGGGTTGGCCAAAAAGTTTGCTTGGGTTTTTCTGTAACATTTTATTAAAAAATCCCAACAAATTTTTGGCCAAATAAAGAAAAAGTTAGTAAACAAATTAACAGCAAATACAGCTTGGTAGGAGGCTTTCTTAAACTATTTAATAGATGGAACTTTTCAATCATCATCAGATAACTTGCACTCATCCACTTTCTTACAAAGGCAACCATGTGTTAATTGGAAACTGTTCCTCTATCTTTATTTTAAAATAAGGACATTAACTTTAAATGTTTCCAAGTCATTTTTATGCCCTCTAAGACATTCTCCCAAAGATTTGGTCTATTTAATTCCAGATACTTCATTTACAGTAAAAGGCAAATATTTTAACACTCAGTTATTTATTTTTAATCCAATTAATTTTTCCTCGAAGATGCCATTAAAAAACTTTTTTGTTTTTACCATAATCAGTCTCCACTTACAATTTTTATGTCGCATTTAGTCCTAGCACACCTTTCTCTGACCTTTCTCCAACCTTTCTCCCTTCTAAGCCTGTCCTAAAGAGAACTATTTGTTGTGGCCTCTTATTTCTACTTTGCTCTTTTTATCTCTCTTATTTTCTGCATTGTCATATTGCTTATTTGTTGCCATTACCCTCAGCTGGTGCCAGGATAATACTCCAAGGAGACAACATTTTTGCATCTCCATCCGTGGTTAAAACCCATTTTTAAAGCCAATCCTTTCTATTGGGTGAACATGGAAAAGGGTAAAAATCCAAGTCCTCATAATGTCTTAGTCTGATACTGAAGTAGTTGGATCTGGTAGGTCAATCAAAAAAGCATATTCTTTTAGAACTTTTTGAATGATCACACTAAAGTACTTGTAAACCTTCAGGTTCATGATTTTTGCTAGGTAAAACCTTGAGATAACTACCAATGTATTACAGATATGACCGTTTTTCTAGGACATAGATTTTTTAAAAGTTGGGACACTACTTTCACTAATCCTTCCAATAATTATTCCTCCTAGCACTCAAGTTTGTTTGGTTTCTCAGACCTTTTCTACTTGTGAAAGTTTAATAGAGCACTGAATGAAATCAGGCAGAAATGTGTAATTTTCTTTCAAATTTAAATCACTCTACAACCTCAGTGTTGCAATTAACATTTTATAAGCTAACAAGAAATACTTAATATATTTTCAAACAAATTTTTAGAAACGTAAAACTGACAGTGTCTTCACAACCTAAGTGTTCCTTCATCTGTAAAATGCAGGTAATGCATGTTATTACACAGAACTGTTCTAAACACACCTACTGTGCTTGGAATAGGCGCAGTGCACAGTGTTTTATTGGTTCTTTCTTTTCTTACCCCTTATTTTACACACACACAAAGTGTAAAACTGTATATATTCACATTTACTTGAAGTTATTTATTTAATGTAAATAGTATTTTTTGAAATTATTTCATTTAAATTTATACTAATGAGAACTATAACACACTTCTTTCCTACTTTGTAAGGAAGAGAATATGTGTTTCATTGCTATTTTTGTTGATATGTTCTTAACCTCAAAAGAGGTTCTCATCATTTTAATTCATCTTGAAAAAAATGTGTTTTGTTTACATAACCACAAAGCCACAATGTGTGTGGATATGAATGTGTGGCTCTATGAGGACAGAGGTCATTCTTTCTTTGAGGCTCTGAACACACTGCTAAGGTCCATGAGGGCAGGAACATTGCCTGGGACTCTGATTGGCTTAATTTCATAATTTTAATTCTTTTTGAAATAGCACCTAACAGATTTCATATTGTAATTTTTATTTTATACATAACACATAATTAAGGAAGGAAATACCAAATACAGGACCAAATGAAGAAAGAAAAATGCCCTATATCTAATAGAGCTTATGCAACTTTCAAAAATAAGTCTTGACAATCAGCAATAAATGTCATTTAATGATTCTTAATGTTTGGATTTTCCGCAGCCTGTTCTGCACTTACACACATGCATGTACATGAACACATGGGTGTTTGTGCATACAGGTGCACACACACACGTGCACTCACACACACCACCTCACTGTCACATTGATGTACTGTTGACCATAAAGGATAGTTTATGATTCACTTTGATTCCATTCAGACCTATTTGCTTACTTTTTGTATTGATTGTTACATCTCCTCATTGCCATCTTGTTGACACGTGTGCTGCACTGGCAGAAAGAGTGTAGCACTGGCTAAAACAGAGCAAATGAGTAAGCTTGACTTTAATTTTATGGTGATTAACTTTTCTCTGTACAATTTGAGTTGATGTAGACTTTGTTAACTATTCAGAGAATTGCAGGATATTAAAGTTGCCGCCTTTGTTTAGCTTTCATATCATCTATCTTTTACTTCTTAGCAATTCATGAAGTAAGTTGTCATTAATAATAATAGCATCAACATACTTATATACCTCAGACCTTGTGGCTAAGAATGAGGTCACACAAATAGTTCAATCTGAAACTTACCATCTCAGTATCTCTAAGGTCTGCAGGTCTTTCAGATCCCTCTAGTAGACCTCTGAAAGTTCTGAAGTCTGAAATGGTATTTCAGACGCATTTTCCATAACTACTAAGAGAAAACCTGAGGGGTAATGAGAGATTCTAGCTAAACCTACCTACCAGACATCACCTAGGGAGTGGTAGAGAATGAAGAATTTGATCAGATATTACTGGTGATCAGGTATCCAGGGCAAGAATTCTGCTTAAACTAAATTAGCAGAGTTCTTGCTAAGACTGGATTTTATAACCAAGTGCACAGATTGACACTGGGAGGAGGATCAGGAGCTTGACTACAGCTTGGTTCAAGCAAAGTATCTTTGTCACCATGTCACTCTAGAGATAAGCTTAATCATTCACAATACTAATGGATTCTTTGGGTTTTAAAGATTCGGTTATATCATCTTCAGATTAAAGGTATTATCCCTCCCTATGCAATATATATTAACTCTTGCTTTATTTAAATTTTAGTCTTAAACACTTAACAGTTAATTTCTAATTCTTTTATTTTCTGTTAACATTGACACATGCATGTAGTAAAAAGGAGAAACTGAAAACTCTAAAACTATAATTGTGGATATACAGTGAAGAGTAAGTTACCCTGAGGGCCATCTTCCAAAGAAGATGCAGCAATATATACTCATACCAAGATGGTTTGAAAGTACCTCTTGACAGAACTTTTACCAACATATAGTTAATGTTTGTAATCTTTATGAAAAATAGATATTATAAAACAGGTGTGATTGACATAATTTGCATTTTTCAAGTATGTGTGACAAGCATATATTACATTTGATAAAAATATGCATATTTCTATTTTTGTATACTATCTCTTTGTTTTTCATATATGAGTTAACATGTGAATAACTACTGCTGTAAGAATAAAGTACTACAGATAAAGCACATATGACTTTGGATCGCTAACCTCAAGACCATTATTTTTATTACCTACTTTTTAACACATGCACATGCACATACACAGATACACATAAAACATAAGACTGTTTGGGTGTGTTTTTGTTTCTCAGAAGTGTTATTTTTTTATGAATTATCCTTCAACCTGCCTTTTATTTGCAGCAATATCTTGAAGTTTTATTTATGTATGTATGTGTGCTCAGTCGTTCAGTGATGTCTGACTCTTTGCCATCCCATGGACTGTAGCCCACCAGGCTGTCCATGGAATTTCCAGGGAAGAATACTGGAGTGGGCTGCCATTTCCTCCTCCAGAGGATCTTCCCAACCCAGGGATTGAACCTGTGTCTCTGGGTCTCTTGCATCAGCAGGCAGGTTCTTTACCACTGCGCCACCTGAGGTACATGTGGATCTACATTTTGCTCTTAACTGCTATATATTATTCCACTGTATAAAATACATTTTAATTAGACTTTTCTCTTCTGATAGTAATTTGGGTTGTTTAAAATTAATATCCTGTAAGTGTTTCAGTTGGTGTATATATGAATGTTTCTCTGGAGTAGAAAAAATTAAAAGGAATTGTCATATAGTATGCATATTTAAAATGTTTAAATATCATTAGATTGCCATTCAAAGTGACTGCTTAAAGTGCTACAACCACTAACAGTGTATGGCTGTATCTTTATATATTTATCTACAGTTTATATACTTAAGCTTTTTGATTTTTGCCAACATAATGGGTTAGAGATATTATTTAATAGATATTTTAATTTGCATGCTCATTGTTGCCTAGTTGGATTGAGCAACTTTTTCATATGTATATTTGCAACTTTTATAGGTAACTTGTTTTGGTTTTATGCTTAGCAATTTTTGTTTTCTTATCTTTAACTTAGCTATAAATAAATTTTGGATTCAAGTTTGTTTTCTCCTAAGTTTATAGCTAAACTTTCAACTTTGGTTATGGTGCTTTTTCATATACAGTATTTGTTTGAAATTTTAATGTAGCTAAACTGTTAAAAGTTTTGCTTTTTAAATCTTACTTTTAAAAAAATCCTCCTACCCTATGTCTAATAGATATTATTTTATATTTTCCGCTAATATTTCATAGTGTTCCTCTTTGTATTCAGAATATGAACTTACCTGACAAATACATAGCAAAATGAGGGGCTCAGTGGTAAAAAAAAAAAAAAAGCCTACCAATACAGAGGATGAGTTTGATTCCTCATCCAGGAAGATCCCACATGCTGCAGAGCAACTAAGCCCATGTGCCACAACTACTGACAGCTCGGGAGCTGCAACAACTGAGCCCATGTGCTGTGCACACTAGAGCCTGTGCTCCACAGCCAGAAAGCCCTGCAGTGAGAAGCCCGCACACAGCAATGAGAGAGTAGCCCTTGCTCACCGAACTAGAGAAAAAGTCCATGTAGCAACAAAGATCCAGCAGAGCCAAAAGTAAATAAATAAAATTTTTTGAAAATTATTGAATAGTCTATGCTTTTGTCACCATCTGTAAGACAAAAATCAGGATTTGATAGAGACACATTGATAGCAGAAATTAATTTGAGGATAATTACTTGTAATATTGACTATCTCCATTCATGAACATGCTATATTTCTACATTTTATTTGGGTTTTATACTTATATACATATTTTCCCATTTAGTTTGAATATACTCTCTACTTTATAACTATGTACTATATATTTTTGTGACTACTGTGGGATATTTTAAATTATATTTTCTATTGATTATGTTGGTGAATAGGAAACTTAATGGATCTGTAGTTCTTCTTGAATTCAGCAACTTTCTCACACTTGGCTAAATGATTATCTTTTTGCTCTGGGTAGATGATCATCTATTCTTTACATCCTTTATTTCTTTATTTTTCACATAGTTTATTTCCATTTTATATTTTGCTGTAATAATATTGGGATTTTACTGATTTTTAAAAGTTTTAAATTATTTTAAAAAGTTATATAATTTGAAAATTTATATTATAATTTAATGAAATCATACCTATACCTGCCACATATATTGTTGCCTACTTTCATCTTTCCTCTTTTTCTATTTTCCCTTTTATTGAATTGACAGAAGCATTTTTATTAAATGATCTGTTCAGAATTGCTATCTTTACCCTTCAGAAAGACAATAATATAATCTTTTAGAAGGTGGAGATGTATTAACTGGAATTAAGGAAAAAAATGAAGCAGATGAAGCAGGTTATTTTTTTAATAAATAATAGTACTTATTTTTAATAGAATGCTGCCATTGTTTTCATAAGGTTATATTTTTCCTTATACTTTTAACATATACTGTGTGTAACTATTCAATTAAGCCACATAATGGTGGGTCTGATAGAGTACCTGAAGAACTATGAATGGAGGTTCATGACCTTGTACTGGGGGCAGTAATCAAGATGATCCCCAAGAAAAAGAAATGCAAAAAGGCAAAATGGTTGTGTGAGGAGTCCTTACAAATAGCCAATAAAAGAAGAGAAGCTAAAGGCAAAGAAGAAAAGGAAAGATATACCCACTTGAATGCAGAGTTCCAAAGAATAGCAAGGAGAGATAAGAAAGCCTTCCTCAGTGATCAGTATGAAGAAATAGAGGAAAACAATAGAATGGGAAAGACTAGAGATCTCTTCAAGAAAATCAGAGATACCAAGGGAACATTTCATACAAAGATGGGCACAATCAAGGAAAGAAAATGGTATGGACCTAAAAGATGCAGAAGATATTAAGAAAAGGTGGCAAGAATACACGGAGGAATTATACAAAAAAGATCTTCATAACCCAGATAATCAAGATGGTGTGATCATTCACCTAGAGCCACACATCCTGGGATGCGAAGTCAAGTGGGCCTCAGGAAGCATCACTACAAACAAAGCTAGTGGAGGTGATGGAATTCCAGGAGCTTTTCAAATACTAAAGATGGTGCTGTGAAACTGCTTCACTCAATATGCCAGCAAATTTGGAAAACTCAGCAGTGGCCACAGGACTGGAAAATATTTCATTTTTCAGTTTTCATTTTCAGTTTTCATCCAATCCCAAAGAAAGGCAATGCCAAATAATGTTCAAACGACAACACAATTGTACTCACCTCACATGCTAGTAAAGTAATGCTAAAAATTCTCCAAGCCAGGCTTCAACAGTATGTGAACCATGAACTTCCAGATGTTCAAGCTGGACTTAGAAAAGGCAGAGGAACCAGAGATCAAACTGACAACATCCAACTGATCATCAAAAAAGCAAGAGTTCCAGAAAAACATCTACTTCTGCTTTATTGACAACCAAAGCCTTTGATTGTGTGGATCACAAGAAAGTGTGGAAAATTCTTCAAGAGATGGGAATACCAGACTACCTGACCTGCCTCCTGAGAAATCTCTATGCAGGTCAAGAAGCAACAGTTAGAATTGGACATGGAACAAAAATTGGTTCCAAATTAGGAATGAAGTATTTCAAGACTGTATATTGTCACCCTGCTTATTTAACTTATACGCAGAGTACATCATGAGAAATGCCAGGCTGGATGAAGCACACACTGGAATAAGATTGCCGGGAGAAATTTCAATAACCTCAGATATGCAGATGACATCACTCTTATGGCAGAAACTGAAGAGGAACTAAAGAGGCTCTTGATGAAAGTGAAGGTGGAGAGTTAAAAAGTTGGCTTAAAGCTCAACATTCAGAAAACTACAATCATGGCATCAGTCCCATCACTTCATGGCAAATAGATGGGAAAACAATGGAAACAGTAACAATCTTTATTTTGTTGTGCTCCAAAATCACTGCAGATGGTAACTGCAGCCTTGAAATTAAAAGATGCTTACTCCTTAGAAGACAAGCTCTGAGCAACCTAGACAGCATACTAAAAAGCAGAGACATTACTCGGCCAACAAGGGTTCATCTAGTCAAGGCTATGGTTTTTCCAGTAGTCATGTATGAGTGTGAGAGTTGGACTATAAAGAAAGCTGAGTGCTGAAGAATTGATGCTTTTGAATTGTGGTGTTGGAGAAGACTCTTGAGAGTCCCTTGGACTTCAAGGAGATCCAACCAGTCAATCCTAAAGGAAATCAGTCCTGAATATTCATTGGAAGGACTGGTGCTGAACCTGAAACTCTAATACTTTGGCCACCTGTTGTGAAGGATTGACGCATTGGAAAAGGCTGATGCTGGGTAAAATTGAAGGCAGGAGAAGAAAGGGACGACAGAGGATGAGATGGTTGGATGGCATCACCGACTCAACTGATATGTTTGAACAAGCTGTGGGAGTTGGTGATGGACAGGGCATGCTGCAGTCCATGGGGTCACAAAGAGTCAGACAGGACTGAGTGAATGAATTGAACTCAGTGAATTGAACTGGATGAATGAAACGGTGGGTGGATACAACCAAAATGATATAGTCAGTTAATACTTCCTTGTGGTCATATATAGAATTTTTATGATGTACATAATAGAATAGGAAATTTTTTTCTCTTTTCTTAATAATTGTAAGATGATCTTATTTTGGAGTACCATAACTTATATCTTTTTTTTTTTAATTTTATTTTATTTTTAAACTTTACAATATTGTATTAGTTTTGCCAAATATTGAAATGAATCCGCCACAGGTATACCCGCGTTCCCCATCCTGAACCCTCCTCCCTCCTCCCTCCCCTACCCTCCCTCTGGGTCGTCCCAGTGCACCAGCCCCAAGCATCCAGTACTGTGCATCAAACCTGGACTGGCGACTCGTTTCATACATGATATTATACATGTTTCAATGCTATTCTCCCAAATCTCCCCACCCTCTCCCTCTCCCACAGAGTCCATAAGACTGATCTATACATCGGTGTCTCTTTTGCTGTCTCGTACACAGGGTTATTGTTACCATCTTTCTAAATTCCATATATATGTGTTAGTATACTGTATTGGTGTTTTTCTTTCTGGCTTACTTCACTCTGTATAATAGGTTCCAGTTTTATCCATCTCATTAGAACTGATTCAAATGTATACCATGTTCATGGATTGGAAGAATCAATATAGTGAAAATGAGTATACTACCCAAAGCAATTTATAGATTCAATGCAATCCCTATCAAGCTACCAACGGTATTCTTCACAGAGCTAGAACAAATAATTTCACAATTTGTATGGAAATACAAAAAACCTCAAATAGCCAAAGCTATCTTGAGAAAGAAGAATGGAACTGGAGGAATCAACCTACCTGACTTCAGACTCTATTACAAAGCCACAGTTATCAAGACAGTATGGTACTGGCACAAAGACAGAAATATTGATCAATGGAACAAAATAGAAAGCCCAGAGATAAATCCACGCACATATGGACACCTTATCTTTGACAAAGGAGGCAAGAATATACAATGGATTAAAGACAATCTCTTTAACAAGTGGTGCTGGGAAAACTGGTCAACCACTTGTAAAAGAATGAAACTAGAACACTTTCTAACACCTTACACAAAAATAAACTCAAAATGGATTAAAGATCTAAACGTTAAGACCAGAAACTATAAAACTCCTAGAGGAGAACATAGGCAAAACACTCTCCGACATACATCACAGCAGGATCCTCTATGACCCACCTCCCAGAATATTGGAAATAAAAGCAAAAATAAACAAATGGGACCTAATTAAACTCAAAAGCTTCTGCACAACAAAGGAAACTATTAGCAAGGTGAAAAGGCAGCCTTCAGAATGGGAGAAAATAATAGCAAATGAAGCAACTGACAAACAACTAGTCTCAAAAATATACAAGCAACTCCTACAGCTCAACTCCAGAAAAATAAATGACCCAATCAAAAAATGGGCCAAAGAACTAAATAGACATTTCTCCAAAAAAGACATACAGATGGCTAACAAATACATGAAAAGATGCTCAACATCACTCATTATCAGAGAAATGCAAATCAAAACCACTATGAGATACCATTTCACGCCAGTCAGAATGGCTGTGATCCAAAAGTCTACAAGCAATAAATGCTGGAGAGGGTGTGGAGAAAAGGGAACCCTCTTACACTGTTGGTGGGAATGCAAACTAGTACAGTCACTATGGAGAACAGTGTGGAGATTCCTTAAAAAACTGGAAATAGAACTGCCTTATGATCCAGCAATCCCACTGCTGGGCATACACACTGAGGAAACCAGATGGAAAAGAGACACGTGTACCCCAATGTTCATCGCAGCACTGTTTATAATAGCCAGGATATGGAAGAAACCTAGATGTCCATCAGCAGATGAATGGATAAGAAAGCTATGGTACATATACACAATGGAGTATTACTCAGCCATTAAAAAGAATACATAACTTATATCTTGGAGGAGGGCATGGCAATCCACTCCAATATTCTTGCCTGGAAAATACCATGGACAGAGGAGCCTGGTGGGCTATAGCCCATAGGGTCACAAAGAGTCAGACATGACAGAAGTGACTTAGCACTCAGCCACCTTAAATTCAAAATACTATAGGTGTTGTTGCATTATCTCTTTGTATTGTTGTTAAGGAGAAATCACAAGCCAAATACTTTTGTTCTTTTTT
Source organism: Bos javanicus (assembly GCF_032452875.1). Taxonomy (NCBI): domain Eukaryota; kingdom Metazoa; phylum Chordata; class Mammalia; order Artiodactyla; family Bovidae; genus Bos; species Bos javanicus. The sequence continues at coordinate 59,340,254 of NC_083871.1, read as the reverse complement.
CTCTTGTAGATTAACTTTTTTTGAAAAAAGGAAAGTTATTAATTTTAGGATACATAGTATATACTTTCCAAAGTCATTAATTCAAATATTCTTCTGTGCTGACTGCTTTATTTATTTTTTTATTCATTATTTGACAATTCATTGTATTTAAGTGACTGTTGTTTTTTCTTGGTTACTTCTAATAGTCTGTAATTTCCTGTGTCAATTCTGGAATCACCGATTTTTTCAAATGATCCCTGATTCATAGATCAATCTTATGGACTCTGTGGGAGAGGGAGAGGGTGGGGAGATTCGGGAGAATGGCATTGAAACATGTATAATATCATGTATGAAACGAGTCGCCAGTCCAGGTTCGATGCACGGTACTGGATGCTTGGGGCTGGTGCACTGGGACGACCAAGAGGGAGGGTATGGGGGGGAGGAGGGAGGAGGGTTCAGGATGGGGAATACAGGTATACCTGTGGCGGATTCATTTCGATATTTGGCAAAACTAATACAATATGGTAAAGTTTAAAAATAAAATAAAATTTAAAAAAGAAAAATAAAAACGGATCTATGAATTTCTGTGCTCATTGTTGTGTGATGTTTTTGTTTCTAGACTAATTAGAAGATGAATCTAGAAGATATATATATATATCTTCATTATCTATCACCTATCTGTCTTAAAACCACAAACCATGAGCTAATGCTGATCTCTCCAATCCCAATTTAACACCTCAAAGTTCTTCCAACCCATCTTCTCTCCATGTTAATGACATTCTTATCAGGTAGTGAGGAACCAGGATCCCACTGATCTTAACATATTTATCACCTGTTTCCACCAGCCATACACAAAATGTATTTTCAGAATTGCTGGCCCATACTATTGAGGAAAGAAATTCTATCTACAGTTAAAAATGCAATGTTTACATTGCTTCCCATCTTTAGGTTGAATATGTGGACTCAAAACAGTGAGTTCAAAAGTTACATCAGCTGGTACTGTTTTCTCTCCCTTTAGTAAGGTCATGCTATCAATATGTTTAGGTTCATGTTTCTGTTTGCATTGTACTCAGGATTTTTTAAGTATGTAGAATGTACCATGGTTTGCAATATAAAAACTACAAAATGTATGCTACTAAAAAAGAGCTACTTGATCCACCCACCAACCAGTCCACTTTCACACCATTCTTGACATTAACCAACTTTATTTTCCAGTTTATCCTTTGTATTTCTTTTTCACAATAGATGAATAGATAGATGGATGTTTAATTTTATTTTCACCTTTCATTTTTTACTCAAAAGTTATCATGATAGGAAATCAGTATTGTACTTTAAAACAAAAAACAAAAAACAAAAAATGTGTAACCTGGAAATCTTTCTGCATCAGTCGATAGAGATCTTCCTCATTCTTTTAAATAACTGCCTAGGGCTCCATTGTACCATAGGATATTCCAGCAATATCCCAAGTATGGTCTTTTAGGTCATTTCCAATATTCTTAAATATAAACAATGCTTCGATGAATTATCTTGTGCAATTGTATTTTCTTATGATAGGGTTGAATCTTTAGAAAAAATCTCTGTGAAAGAAACTGGTGGATCAAAAGGTATTTTCAAACTCTAAGACAATGGCAACCCACTCCAGTATTCTTGCCTGGAAAATCCCATGGACAGAGGAGCCTGGTAGGCTGCAGTCCATGGGGTCACTAAGAGTTGGACACGACTGAATGACTTCAATTTCACTTTTCACTTTCATGCATTGGAGAAGGAAATGGCAACCCACTCCAGTGTTCTTGCCTGGAGAATCCCAGGGACGGGGGAGCCTGGTGGGCTGCCGTCTATGGGGTCGCACAGAGTCGGACACGACTGAAGCGACTTAGCAGTAGCAGCAGCAGCATATTCTCACCAGCAATGTATGACAGCCTCAGAAGCAGAAGGTATATTCAAGTGGTTTTTTTTTCTTTAATTTTGTTTTTATTTTCTGCCAATTTTGGTGGGAAAACACTGAAGTCTCAGTGTAGTTTTAATTTTTATTCCTCTTATAATGAGTGAAGCTGAATATATTTTCATATGTTTAGTGATGGTGTTTGGAGAAGGCAATGGCATCCCACTCCAGTACTCTTGCCTGGAAAATCCCATGGACAGAGGAGCCTGGTAGGCTGCAGACCATGGGGTCGTGAAGAGTTGGACACAATTGAGTGACTTCACTTTCACTTTTCCCTTTCATGCATTGGAGAATGAAATGGCAACCCACTCCAGTGTTCTTGTCCCTCCCCAGGGACAGGGGAGCCTGGTGGGCCGCCGTCTATGGGGTCGCACAGAGTTGGACACGACTGAAGCGACTTAGCAGCAGCAGCAGCAATGATGCTGTTAATATATTTTCCTTAAATTTTTGAGTTAATTTCATTTGCTTATTTTTCTATAGGATTTTTGTAGTTTTCTTTTATATTAAAATGTGCATTATGCATAGTATTCTATTCCTATGATATCTGTCATAAACACTGTCTGTGAAGTACTTTTGCAAGTTAGTCTCTTGGTCTGTGATTTTTTTTTTCCCTAAGCAAAGATATTTTTAATTACTTTAATTTAGTCAAATATTTTGTTTCTTTGTCCATCTGGATTTTAGGTTATAGTTAGAAACTTTTCCCAGTGCCAGATTATAGAAAAATACACCTGTGTTTTCTTTAGGGCCTGTATGGTTTCATTTGTTACATTTAAACCAATGACCTATTTGGACCATATTCTTGGATGTGATGTGATATGAAATTTAATTTGTCTTCTTTTCCAAGTGGCTATTCTTTTGCCTCAGTTTCTTGTATTAAAACACTCATCTTTTCGCTTGTGATCTGAAATGGCTTCTTTATCATTAAACTTACATATATATATATATATATATTTATTTATTTGGGTCACTCTATGGACTTTATTTCACTGGTTTGTCTATTCACATATTATTACTACATTATATAATTTACAGAGCTTTTAAATACTTAGTATCTGCAGGACTTATCCCTTATCCCTCCCCATAGCTTTTTTCTCCTTTGTTTTTTCTAGATATCATTGATTGTTTTTCTGTCTATATGAACTTTAGCATCAATTTATGTGCTTTCTTCAAAAAGTGTTATTTCTTTTGGGATTTTATAAAATGAATAAGTTACATTGGAGAGACTGACTGCTTTATGAAATGGAGTCATCTAAGAAGGAAAGGATATTTTTCCATCTGTTCAAATTTACTTTTGTACATTTCATCAGTGCTTAAAAATTTTCCTTTCTTAGTTTCTAATGGCTTATTAATGATTTTTAATGATACATTTTCTTTAGTGATATGTGACAGTTTTGCTATAATTTTGTGTGTGTGTATATATATATATATGTTATTGTTGCTGTTTGTGCATACTGATTCTTTTTTCTGATGTATTGAACTAATGTATTACCTATTAAAATTTTTTTTAATTCTTGAAATGAATTTCATATTATCATAGTGTATTATTTACTGTGATGATATAATTTTTAAGATCAGTATTTATGAATTATATTGACCAATTAATTTCTTTTATGTGATCATAATCTCATTTTATTTTTACTCATTAAAAATAGAGCTTCTAAATTTCCCTTCATTTTTAAATCTCTAGAACAACTTGTGTAGCATTGAAATAATCTGATTTTGGTGAAGCAGTAGTATTTCCTTTTGAATCTACTTGGGCTTGCTGATCTTTTTTTCTTTTTTGGTGGTTCATTAATAAAATTTTCTTTATTGAATATTGGTCTATTTGAACTTTCTATCTTTAATGGGGTAGATTTTGACTAATATCATATCTTCCTTTGATAGTATCCATTTTATCTATAATTTTTAATTTCATTGCAGACAGGTCTGCAAAGTAATGTCATAATTAATTTCTTATATTTAAAAAAAATATACCAACCATGTATATTTTTGACTTCTCACTTTTTTATAGATTAGGTTAGATAAGTGGTTTGCCTACTTGGTATTTTTTGTAAAAATGAACAAGATTTTTAGTTATTTATAACACATAAGTTTTTCTATTTCTAACTTTATGAATTTCTTTCTCCCAGAAAGCTAAAATTTATAAAACAAAAGAAACACCCACTTTGAACAAAATTCAAGGGTATCGCCTGACTCTGGATGAAACGGTTAAAAGCACTTATTCTTCTTTCACATCCTGTGGTTTTGGGAAGTTGGTGTCTCTGAAAGGACATACTAGATTAAACTGAATTTTTCTGCCATTTGGGCAAAGAGCATGTGAGCGAAGTTGCTTCAGTTGTGTCCGACTCCGTGCGACACTGCGGACTGTAGCCTTCCAGGTTCTTCTGTCCATGTGATTCTCCTAGGCAAGAACACTGACGTGGACTGCCTTGCCCTTCTCTAAGGGATTTTCCCACCCAGGGTCGAACCCCGTGTCTTTCACATCTCCAGCACTGACAGGTGGGTTCTTTACCACTAGTGCCACCTGGGAAGCCAAAAAGCATTCAGATATAGGCAATTTCATATAGTTCAAACCATGAATGATAAAAATCTCATTGGGACATGTGCTCTAGCTGCCTCAAAAATCATTTTCTACACTCTGTTGAAAGGGTTCCCGTTTGGTTTGTTTTTAGACATCTTTGTTTTGTGAGTCAGAGGGCAAAGAAAGGAGGAGGAGCAGAGTATTCACTTAGTTTTTTTTTTTCCCCTGAAAAGCTGTTTTTTAAAGGTGGACAGGGACACATCATGAAAAGTAATTATGGTTGTATTTTGAAGATTATTTTTTTATTCCAGATCCATAAACCTTAATGCAAAGTCCTCTGATATTCAAGATAATATCCATTTTTTCATATTGGATTGTTATATGATACTTATTTTATAGTATTTTAGCAATTTGAGACAGGCTCCATCTAATCTACATCTTACCCAAGAAGACTGAAATTGGTGTCATCTGTAAGAAAAAGAGAAGCCCAACACTACAGTTAGTTTAGCAACTTCATATATGAATATGGTTAGTATTCACAGACAAAGGAATCATACGGAATTTTAGAGAAAAAGAACAATCTCCTCCAAATAGCTCTAGGGACCGGCATGATAAAAGTTGATCACATACATTACTCAAAGAAACTAGGAAGGCCTATATCTGCCTTTGCTATGAAGTAACTTTTTAGTATTCTTCATGTATTTGGAACCAGGAATTTGTAAGCAAACTCCCTTCTATTTGAGGCATGATCCACACTGAGGTCATTTGAGTTTTTCATTAAGTCATTAGATGACTATCTTAGCACCAACTATTATTTTTATTTGTAATGCAAGCAACTGTGTTAGGAGAAAGTTAGCCTTTTTATAGACATCCAGTAATATGGCATTTACTTATTTCTAATACCATGTCAAGTTTCTGAATTCTCTTGGTGTTAATACATTTTGATATACAATTTACTGACACTAGAAATTAGGTTTATTTATATGCATTAAATTCAAACTAACAAACATTCTTCAAAGAGATAATTGGCAGGAAGCATATAAAGAAGTCAATGAAATACAGAATGAAATGTATTTTAGAAATTTTATTTTGCCCTATGCTAGAATCAATCTAGAAATATGTGTTATAGCAAATCCACATAATTACCCTTTACAGCTATTTCACTTTTGGCCAGTGTTCAGGTAATGAAGACTTTTTGCTTTTTTATGGGTCGAGAGACCCATTTTCAAAATGGAATCTACTCTTTTAAATCAAGAGCTCTTTTAAAATGAAATAGCAGAAAAGTGTAGAAATTTGGAACACAGGAAACAAACTCATAAAGTCACATTTTATCTAGAAGGCTTCATACTGTATTTTCAATGTCTTTTTCTTTCCTCTAAATAAAGGAAATAATTTAAAATATTCAATTTAATGCAGTGTTCCAAATGGCCAAGTGTCACAGACAATATCCTACATCATAAACAAAAGTGTACAGTAATTGTCCTTGGGAGTTGGAAGTGAAAAGCATCATAACAAAGCAAAATCCATTATTCTTTCCACAGACTTGATAATGTTAAAGTGTCTCAACTGTGTTTAAACCATAAGTAAAGTACAATTCTGCTGGGTTAACTTCCTTATGCTTAACTAAATGATTCAGGGAATAAAGCAGCTTGAATTTGATTAAGCAATTTGGTTGAATTACACAATGTAATGTAACTGTGATGACATATATTTTTAAAAACTTCAACTTAAAGTTTCTTTTCACATGATAGAAAAACTACTCAGTATAAAACTAAAGTAATATGATTGAAATGAAAGCAAAAATAATACAGGAAGAATGGAATAGAGGAAGATAGTATCAGAAGTATTATAAAATGTTTTTCAGATATCACACATATATATTTTACCTCCTCAATTTTTTGAGAATTCACATTAGCCTACATTATTTATATTATTTCACGTCATTTATATTTTATATAAATGATATATCTATAATATACCCTCTTTGTTGTCTCAGATAATTTTTCATGTTTTCCAATTATCAATTTAGTAAATCTACTAAAAAGAAAAAAAAATCTAAAAATGATAATATTAACATATTGAAGAAAATACTTGGAGGTCACTGTACCAAGGGATGGGACATAGCTAATGTCCCATTCCTCATTTTTCTGAAAGGAAGAAGTCCTTGCCAATAAACTTCAAATAATGTGAACAATGTCTCAGAAATTTGGTCATTAAGGTTTTCTGTAGACATTATATGAAATCTCACCCACTCAGAGCCACTGAAGTGACAGTGTTAAGAATTGGTAAAAATAACCATCAATGAAACATTATCATTATCATCAACTGTGCTTCAAATCACTGGCTTGATGATATATTGAAAAGACCTAAATTTAATGGAAAGGTTTCGTGAGGCTTTATTTCTCCATAATAATTTGGTACAGAGTTATTAAGTTCTTTCTAGTCTTCTGCCTTTCCCTCCTGTGTGTTTTCTCTAGAGGAGAAGTAGACATTCCAACACAGGTCACAGGGATTGCAGAGGGAAACATGTATCTAATTAAGGAATTCCATTGATTTTAGAAATGTAAAATAATTAAAATGTGGAGGATAATTTCTCTTTAAATTTATATTGATATTTTAAAAACACATCTTCTTCTGAAGCCATTAGGAATCACATTACATTGTACTAGATGTTACTTCTTATAAAAATGTTGTTTTGTTTACATTTTTGTGTTACATAATAAATTGCAACAGACACTATTACTCATTGAGTACAATAACCAGCTCCTTCTAAAAGGGGCTAATTAGGTAAGCTAACACTCCTTGTAACCCACAGAATGAGTTTCCAGGTATCCCTCTGTGAACTAGTTATAATTTCTCTAATATAAAATGTGTGACTATGGAAGGTGATGACTGAGTTGAATTTATCAAAAATTGTATTCCACATTCTGTTGGCTTCAGGCAAACTAGATGACTTCAAAATCTGTTTCATTCCTCTCTTATACTAATGTGAAAATTATTGTACTGCATGGGGGTATTTTGAAGTTCACTTAAAATTTATGTAGAGTTTTAAATCCAAATCTATAAAGTTATGCGTGGGAGTCCTGTTTGTTTATATTGCTGATATGTTGTCAAAATAGGTAAAGAGAATTAGGACACTGTATTTTACACAGGAAACTATGGTTTTAGGTAAAATAATTTTGAACCTGATATTGAAGGTCCTTGAATTGAATCTTTATCATTTTATGAGTTCAGCCATGGAAATTCCTTGGACAAATTTTAAAACTTATCTGGAAGCTTGATTTTTCTTTTGTAAAGCTGCTAATGTTGCATTGACTTCCCATGGTTTCTGTAAATCACAAATGTGACAATATTTGTAAAATCAATTGTTTTGAGTGGCTGCTAAGATGCTAAAACACTGAGGGGCTCCTAGAGGTGAGGAGTATCGAAGCCCAGCCCAAGAGAGGATGATGTGCTGAATCATCAGGAACGCATATATATATTTATATATACTCTTAGGGGAATTTATTCTATGGTCTGTAAAAATTTAACAAACAACTGTAATTAAAGTCAGGAGATCAGCAGAAAAAGTTCTCAAGCCTTGAGACAATATCGGAACCCAACAGGAAGAAGAAAGACTCCCCTTGTTCTCTGGCAAAAACTCAGCTTATGAAAAGCCAGAGAGAGAGAGAGAGAGAGAAGTAAACTCTGTTTACTGTATCTCTCCAAACTTCCTTTTCCCCTCTCCTTACCTTGCTCTGCAAGGACTTGAAAATGGCTAATATGGTATCAATTCCCACACTGCAATTTTCTAATGATCTGAAATAAACCCATCCTTTCTGGAGAAATAACTGGCAGTCTATATGTTTTCAGTTCAGTTCAGTTCAGTCGCTCAGTTGTGTCCGACTCTTTGTGACACCATGAACCGCAGCACACCAGGCCTCCCTATCTATCACCAACTCCTGGAGTCCACTCAAACCCATGTCCATTGAGTCATTGATGCCATCCAACCATTTCATCCTCTGTCGTCCACTTCTCCTCCTGCCCTCAATCTTTCCCAGCATCAGGGTCTTTTCAAATGAGTCAGCTCTTTGCATCAGGTGGTCAAAGTATTGGAGTTTCAGCTTCAACATCAATCCTTCCAATGAACACCCAGGACTGATCTCCTTTAGAATGGATCACCTTGCAGTCCAAGGGACTCTCAAGAGTCTTCTCCAACACCACACTTCAAAAGCATCAATTCTTCGGCGCTCAGCTTTCTTCACAGTCCAACTCTCACATCCATACATGACCACTGGAAAAACCATAGTCTGACCAGACGGACCTTTGTTGACAAAGTAATGTCTCTGCTTTTTAATATGCTGTCTATATTGGTCATAACTTTCCTTCCAAGGAGTAAGCGTCTTTTAATTTCATGGCTGCAGTCACCATCTGCAGTGATTTTGGAGCCCCCCAAAATAAAGTCAGCCATTGTTTCCACAGTTTCCCCAACTATTTCCCATGCAGTGATGGGACCAGATGCCATGATCATAGTTTTATGAATGTTGAACTTTAAGCCAACTTTTTCACTCTCCTCTTTCACTTTCATCAGAGCCTCTTTAGTTCTTCTTCACTTTCTGCCATAGGGGTAGTGTCATCTGCATATCTGAGGTTATTGATATTTCTCCCAGCAATCTTGATTCCAGCTTGCGCTTCCTCTAGCCAGCGTTTCTCATGATGTAATCTGCATAGAAGTTAAATAAGTAGGGTGACAATATACAGCCTTGACATACTCTTTTTCCTATTTGGAACCAGTCTGTTCTATGTCCAGTTCTAACTGTTGCTTCCTGACCTGCATACAGGTTTCTCAAGAGGCAGGTCAGGTGGTCTGGTATTCCCATCTCTTTCAGAATTTCCCACAGTTTACTGTGATCTACACAGTCAAAGGCTTTGGCATAGTCAATAAAGCAGAAATAGATGTTTTTCTGGAACTCTCTTGCTTTTTCGATGATCCAGCAGTGCCGGGAGCCAGCGTGAGGAATTCCGCCTGTGGCAAAGGTCATGAGAAAGGAGGCTCGGCATACGCAAAGGCGGGATCGAGCCTCAGAAGTCCCCCTGGAAATTCTCGAGCATCTACCCCGAAAACCAGAGTCTGCCTACTTTACTGCTTTGTGCTCTCACCTACACCTCTGACTACGGGGAGCTGTCCCCTGCCACCTCTCTCTGAAAAAGAGTTAACTTACAACTCCAGTTAATAAAGTTCCTGGGCGTGACAAGAGTGTTTTAGTTCACAACCATGAGAGGCATGAGATGTTCTAAACTGTCTAAATACAGATCCCTTTGAGCAGTTAAAAGATTGATTAGAAATTGTATTGGTGAAGGGTTTTTCACTTGTTGGGCCAATGTTTGCTGCTAAGTTTGCATATCCCTTACCTACTGTGTCCCTGGCAGTGTACTGATTAATATAATTGGTATATAGGAATGTAAATAGTAGCTTTAATGTTTGTAACCTTGGACCCTTGAGTTAATTTTTTTCTTGTTATAGCCCACCACACCTTTGCCCTATAGGAATGCAGCTTTATCTAATGCTTTTGGAGGGTGGTGCCTGACTTTAGAATAATCACCTTTAGAGAAAAGTAAGTTTTCTGAAGAAAGGGTCTTAAAATGTTAACAGGCTTCTGGGCCAGAAGATGATGCAAATCACCTAAGCTTTTGCATATGATAAGTTTGCAGGAAGAAAGCCTGGCTTACTGCATGACTCCACCCCTTCCCCCATTATCCTCTACGCATAACTTAAGGTATAAAAACTACTTTGGAAAATAAAGTGTGGGCCTTATTCACCGAAACTTGGTCTCCCCATGTCGTTCTTTGTCTCACCTTCTGGCTAGGGTAAGAACTAGGGCGTGGAGGCTCGTCAAGCCTACTAATTTTGCCTGGGCTTCTAAGATCTGACCGGGGAGGCCTTAGTGTCTCCTCTCCTTCGGGAGAATGGGAGGATGCCTGCGGCCTACGTAGGTGACATAAATTCCTTATTTTGGAATTTTATTAGCCTTCCACGTAAACCAAGTTATTCAGCCTCTTTTCTCCACTGAATTTTCTCACTGAGCTATCCTTATTTAACCACTCTTTATATCTTTAATTCTATTGTATCCTGATCGCCGAAGCCGTCTCCCCTTCGAAACCCCTGACTCCGCCGGGGCTGGACCCTGGCACAGCAGATGTTGGCAATTTGATTTCTGGTTCCTCTGCCTTTTCTAAAACCAGCTTGAATATCTGGAAGTTCATGGTTCACATATTGCTGAAGCCTGGCTTGGAGAATTTTAAGCATTACTTTACTAGCATGTGAGATAGTGCAATTGTGTGGTAGTTTGAGCATTCTTTGGCCATTGCCTTTGGGATTGGAATGAAAACTGACTTTTTCTAGTCCTGTGGCCACTGCTGAGTTGTCCAAATTTGTTGGCATATTGAGTGCAGCACTTTCACAGCAGCATCATTTAGGATTAGAATTAGCTCAACTGGAATTCCGTCACCTCCACCAACTTTGTTTGTAGTGATGCCTCTTAAGGCCCACTTGATTTCACATTTCAGGATGTCTGGCTCTAGGTGAGTGATCACACCATCATGATTATCTGGGTGGTGAAGTTCTTTTTCATAAAGTTCTTTTGTGTATTCTTGCCACCTCTTCTTAATATCTCCTGCTTCTCTTACTTCCATACCATTTCTGCCCTTTATTGAGCCCATCTTTGCATGAAATGTTACCTTGGTATGTCTAATTTTCTTGAAGAGATCTCTTGTCTTTCCCATTCTATTTTTTTTTTTTTTTCCTCTATTTCTTTGCATTGATCTCTGAGGAAGGCTTTCTATCTCTCCTTGCTATTCTTTGGAACTCTGCATTCAAATGGGTATATCTTTCCTCTTCTCCTTTGCTTTTCGCTTCTCTTCTTTTCAGAGCTATTTATAAGGCCTCCTCAGACAGCCATTTTAAAATTGCCTAGATCCAAAAGTTGCCTAGATCCTTGTAACTCAAAGAGCCGTCCATGAACCAGCATTATCAACAATAATTGAGAGCATTCTAAGGATCCATCCCAGACAGGCTGAGTCAGAATCTGCAATTTAAAAAGATGTTTGAGAGCCTGGGTGAGAGGGGAGTTTGAGGGAGAATGGATACACGTGTATGTATGGTTGAGTCCCTTTGCTTGTCTTCCTGAAACTATCACAACATTGTTAACTGGCTATATTCTAATATAAAATTAAAAGTTAAAATAAATAAAAAGATGACTGAGTGATTTATATATACCTATATTAAAGTTTACAGATATTGGCCTTGATCTTGTGACATAACTTAGGAATGCATATCCTTAATACATCCCCTTGGAATTAATCATAATCAAATACACACAGGAGGTCTAGACCAATCAGGCCTGGTAGTGTTTTAGAATTTTATTCCCCCTTCTCCTATCTTTAGATCCTCCTATTCACAAATTTCCCCAAGCACAGACCCATTTCCTGATCCCTACAACCAAAGACCAGTATATCCAGAGAAGTTAGTCACTTTCAGGATTTAGGTCTTTATAAGAATAGAGATCTCAAATAAGAGCTATTGACTGTTTTATTTTATATTCTTCTTACAAAGGAAGGCTAGCCACCCTGGTTGCTTCCTTATAATTACTCAAAAAGTCATTTAAGTGTCTGAGAGGAAGCACTGGGTGTAGACCAGGGCATAAGAAAACCAGGGCATATTTTCAATGCTTAAGAAACATAAAAATACAGATTCCAATGCTCCAAACCCCCAAAGGCTGATTTTTCCAGGAATATTATTTTTCAAATGGATTATTCTTTGTTCATTTATAGATAAATTCACTATACCTGGCTTTATTTAAACCTGTGATTTTGCCTGTCTAGGAACTGACTGTATAGACTGGTCAACATGTACTCTCTTGCATTCTTTGTTATCAGAAACTTACCTCACAGTGTGCTGGACTAATGTGAGGTCCATGAATCACCTGCATGATGAACCTGGTCTGCTTGTCAAAATTTCAGTTTCCTTAGCCACTCCTAAACAATGAGCCTCACTGGAGGGACTTGGTATTGCTTCTGTTTCCCCAGGAACATCTAATACACAGTCAAGTCTGGAAACCACTTCTCTAGAGCATTAGTTCTTAACTCCAGTTGCATATTAGAACCACCTGAGGACATTTCAAGTCTACTCTACTGTGCCCCAAGCCCAGTGCTTCTGATTTATCTGGTCTGCGGAGGTGAGATGGGCAGCCATCAGTATTAAATGTCCTACGGTGATTCTAACCGGTTTTCCTGCTAATATAGCCCACAACTAACTGGTGACCACAAAATGAGGTGCGAAAGAATTGATGGTTTTGAATTGTTGGAGAAGACTCTTGAGAGTCCTTGGACAGCAAAGAGATCAAACCAGTCAATCCTAAAGGAAATCAATACTGAATATTCATTGGAAGGACTAATGCAGAAGCTCCAATACCTCGGCCACCTGATGCAAAGAGCTGACTTAATGGAAAAGTCCCTGATGCTAGGACAGATTGAAGACAAAAGGAGAAAAGGGTGGTAGAGGATGAGATGGTTAGATAGCATCACTGACTCAGTGGACATGAATCTGAGTAAACTCCAGGAGATGGTGAAGGACAGGGAAGCCTGGCATACTGCAGTCCATAGGGTCACAAAATGTTGGACATGACTTAGCAACAATGAGCACATGAAAATAATTATGTCAACATTGGTGCTTTGTCATCCTGAGTGGGCACTTTCTATACCGTAAACCCCTTTCTGATGTTCACCTAATGCTTCCCTCTCTGCTCATCAAAGGTCAAGTAGATTCTATCATTATAACTGCAGATCAGTGAAGAAGTGTCCATCTTCAAAATCAAAAGGGAACAATTTACAGATATACTCTCACGTACCTTGCGTTTGGATTCATTATCCTTAGCCACAGTTCTTTGCCTTCACAGGATGGCTACTGTATTTCATTTTGAAGAAATGGAGCATATTTCAATCAGAGGAAATGGTGCAGTAAGTGTAGTCTTCACTAAAATGTCATAAGTGACTTCTTTTAATTCATGAAGCAGGTCATGAGTGATAGTAAGAAGACATGAGATTCTTATTCTATTTCTCTTCCAAGCCATAAAAGAAAACAGGGAAATTATCATTACAACAGGTGCAGTTTGATGGATAGTTATACTAAAAAGCTGTGTCTAAATCACAAATATTATAAATAAAGTAAGGACCCTACCAGAGACAGATGTAAGAAGGATCTCTGTAGTTTATCCTTTTGTAAAGTAAAAAAGGAAATTGATTTTTTTTAAAGTACAAGTTTTAGGATAGGGTGATAGTTTACAAAGAAAGATGTGCATTTATGTAGACACAATAATTTTATATAATTGATTAGACAAAAGAGAGCTTAGAAATACTCTAGCACTAATTTACTTGTTTACATGCGGGAAAAAGACAAATACCATTAGAGATGATGTGACATTTTTTATACTGTAGTTAAAAGCAGCAAGAAGTGTCCTGACTTCTTGCCTGTGTTCTTCCCACTCCAACATCTTCTTTGTCTTTGAAAGGATAAATGAAATTAAATATAAGAATCTGACATTTAGATTCATACCATGAAATCAGGTGTTTTAAAGGCATGATTGATTCATAAGGTGCAAAAGATCACTAATGCATGAGCATTTAAATATCTAAATTGGATGTAATAATACATTTTATAGAAGATTTAAAATGGTCTGGGCTTTTAAAATTAATAGTTTTCAAACATATCCTAATAGGTAGGCCAATTAACACAGAATGAATACTTAGGGCCATCATTTAAATAATGTGAAAGTTAAATGTGCTTCTTATCTTTTCCCCCTTTTATTTTGAGACACTAAGTATTAGTTTGCATCTGGTAAGCTTTACTATTCACATGTGGCTTTTGTTGTACAGTTTGTAAATAAAGCAGGACTAGAAGCAAATTCAAATTAAAAAATAAAATCCGTGGCCAATAGTCTCCTAAAAGACTGGTTAGATGGCAGGTAGATAGAGTGATACTTGGCGAATTACCTACTCCATCTTCTCCTCATTCTCTGACTTATAAAAGGGGACTTACAACTATTCCTTTATAAAAAAGATAATTTGTGTAAAGATTCAGTATTTACATTTGAAAGAACCCATTCATATTGTCAAGCACAACTTTCGTAGCTAATTATTTTTGAGATGTTTTTTGAAACATAAAAGAAAATAAAAGAAAAGAAATAAAAGAAAAGAAAGGGCGCAGTCTTGAGTAGTCTGGGTGGAGTAGCATTAAAAAGTTATTAGTGCAGAATAATTATATTACAATAAGTTTTTTGTATTCCATATAAAATTTTGAGCATCCCAGGTGGTGATAGTGGAATAATCATTTAAATAAGTAAAACCTTGATTGAAATAAACATAATCTGTTTAAGGAAAGGTGAAGTGCTTTCTCAAGGAAGTTAGGTGCGATAAACTGAATAAGAGAACTGAAAGTCTGATTCAGAATACTTACTAGCTGTGAAAGGTTGGGGAATACTATAGATGAACGTGGACCAAATGTCATAAAAGGAGTGTGAAGTGAAAGTCGCTCAATTGTGTTCAACTCTTTGTGACCCCCTGGACTGTAGCCCACCAGGCTCCTCTGTCCAGGGAATTCTCCAGGCCAGAATACTGGAGTGGATAGCCATTCCCTTCTCCAGGGAATCTTCCTGACCCAGGGATCAAACCCAGGTTTCCTGCACAAGACTCAAAAAGAAGGCCACTGCCTTCTAGAGCCAATTCACTATCTGCTGAAAAGAAATAAAGATGATTATCACACTGATCTTAGTACTAACTGCACATTGCAGATTTAGCATTTTCCCTGATAATTTGTGAGAGGCACATTTAGCTAGTGAGTAAACCTAGCTAGCTGTCTGTCCAGTAAGCGAAATGCCACATAGCTTTTTTGTTCTATATGCATTACTTCATATGCTATAATGCTTAGGTTGTGATTTTGAAACAAAGATGAATTTAAAAATATTATTATTTTTATTATTTTTTTAATGAACACTCAAAAGAAATCACAATCAGCTATTTGCTGAGAGTAAACATAAGCCAAGAATTCCACGAAACTCTTAGAGGGTAAGTCAAGGGCTAGAGAGCCTCACTGGGGCAGGCAGGATGCAGGGTGTGGCAGTAAGAGGCAGTGCACCAAGTGCCCGCTGGACTCGGACTGGTGGGCCTCCTCCTTGCACGTGGTCATGGTATTACACAGGTGGATGGTGATACACAAAGGCATCAACGTACCTTCAAATAATTCAGATCATTATTCTTCTTAGTGCCAAACTTAATCAGATAACCTGAGCTTTGCTTTTTAAGGGACAAAATATTTATCAGCTATAGGACATTAACAAGAAGAACAATGCAACTGTAGGCAGAAATGCCTCTGATAACTTGACTTTCAAATGTATTATGTTAATACTGCCAAGCAGATGTTACAGCTCTGTGACCATTTTATGGGGTTGGCCAAAAACTGTGTTTGAGTTTTTCCTGTAAGATGTCATGGAAAACCATGGAGGACCTTTTTGGCCAATCCAATATATGAGCTGCTGGAGGAAAATTTGAGAATTTTTTTCTTTATATGTGAGGATGCTTTTCAATGAATTAAACCTAAGATAGTCATGATGAGGAGAGAAAATCCATTCTGGTAACTCTTAAGTGATATTTCTATTGGCAATGGCTGTTTGGGGGTATCTGTTAGAGAGATTTTTCTCACTACTAAGTTAAACCAATGATGATTCTTTCTCATCCAACAATGAGTTGGATATGATTTGTAATCTTTGAAAACCTTCAGAGGCTGCGATATGAAGGTTTGAGCATTTCATAAATAATTGCACACATTTGGTAAAATCAATTCTCAGTTTAGTGTCTAAGAGGGAAAGTATAGCTCTGGGCACATCTAATGACCCTCCCACCATAGATAAGGATGAGTACTCTGTGTGAAGGATATAATAGGGTAAAAGGATTCAGATTCTCCAATCCTTTGATTATGATCCATTTCATAGATAATAACTCTTTAGCTGCTTCGCTGATTCTTCAACAAAGTGTCAGGTTTTCTCAGATAGCTGATGGTGTAAAATCATCCATGCCCTGTGACTTAACAAAAGCCAGTTAAAATTTTCCATATAACATTGATTTCATAGCAATGGAAATACCTTACCTTCTTTATGTGCTGTGCATTATTCAGTTGGTTACTACATGATTAGATGTATGATAATTAGTAAAAGTGAAAATTTCATAACAATTTTCAAATTTGCTGTATTGTCATCTTGAAATGCTATTGACAGTAAAAATAGCAACTGAGGCAGAAGAGATATGAAATATGAAAATTACGATTTGGCAACAACCACAATAATAATTGTTTAGACAAGAGGTACTGATAGTTACTAAATTGAGAGAATTGTAAGAGACAGAGTATCATCGGTACCTCCCATAAAATACTAATTAATTATAAGCACAATAACAGAATCTTTGCCATGTAGAAACCTGGCAGACACCACCATAGCCAGGTTGATCATAACTAACTTTAACAATAATGGGATAACTGCCTCCTAATGAATGATTAATCAAAAGTACAACATTTCTTTTCTGGTGTTCCTCCCCAAAATGTGTAACTTGAATTTAAATTTGAGGATACCTCAGACATAGTTCTATAAATAAAGAGCTTGCGCTGTTTAAAAAGGTCAAGGACACAATAGAAAGACTAAAGAACTGTTCCAGATTAAAGAAGACTAATGAGGAATGACAATTAAATGCAACATGTAGTCCTGGCTTGAATTTTAGACCTGAAATTTGTTTCCTTTGCCATAAAGAACATTAGTGGGACAATTGGAATTTGAATAAGGAATGTAAATTGGATAACAGTGCTGATTTAATGTCAGTTTTCTGAATTAACTACGTGTGAGAATTTTGTGAGTCTTAGGAAATATATGCTGAAGTATTTAGGGGTAAAAGAGTGTCACATGTGCAACACTTACTGTTAAATGATTTAGATACTATAAAAGATGTATGGACAGAGAAATAAGGGGAATGACAATACAAATGCCCACATATCAGAAAGGAAGGGTTTAGGACAACGGTACTCAGCACTAGGGTACTGAGGAGGCATAGGCATTGGGACAGCACACAGTCTGGGAGATTTCCATAGGGATCCTGTCTGACCTTCTACTCAACGTATGCTCCATGGATGAGAAATATGGACACTAGCTGGAAAATCATTAGACAAGCAGAACTTTTGGTCCTACCTAAGATCTAACGTTCAAAAACTTGCATCTTAATAAGGTCAGCAGGTGATTGGTACGTTATGAACTTCTGAAAAGCACTACTCTGTAACCTTCACACCAGGTACAGTGTGACTGGAGTCATAGGAATGAGGTGGGGAAACTGGAGTCTTGCTCTGCTTAGAGATGCCTTCCTTGGAATATGTCTGGAATGTGAGTCATTGTTACTGTTAGCCAAGTATATGCAAAAACTCAAAGGACCTAAAAATCATTGTCAGAATTTTTATGCTTTTCTTATCTTGAACTAGAATTTTCATTTGAAATTGTTGTAAAATCAGTGCAGAAAGTTACGATCAGTATTATTTTAAATGAAATAGCATAGAATGAAGTAGAAAATGTGAAAATTCATTACACGTGGTTAGTAAATCCTGTGTCACCCTGAAGACATGGAATGGCCCCCAAGTTTGGTTCAGATGTAGTGATTGATGATGCCACCCAGGAAAGTATGAAAGTATGAAAAAATATACTTTAGCCCCCAAGTTTGGTTCAGATGTAGTGATTGATGATGCCACCCAGGAAAGTATGAAAGTATGAAAAAATATACTTTAGCGACTTGAAGTAGGCTAAAAAAATGACTTCAGAGAGTTATGTAAGGGGAGTAGTGTGGGGTTTTCATGATGTTAAGGAGTGGAGATGTGGCAAAAATTCCCATGAGCAAACTGGACCTTGAGTGGCTTGAAATCCCACACCTCTGTTAGCTCCAAAGGAGGGAACTTATTAGTTTCCCCAGATGTGAGATAAGAGGAAAAGGGAGTATGTTGGGGCACGGAGGCTGTCAGTAGCCAAATATCAAAAGCTGAGTCACACTCTTCATCACAGAAAGCATCACACATATCATGACAATTTTTTTCAGTAGTAAGTGTGCACACATGTATATGCACTGGATTCTGAGAAGACATACTCTTTTAGTTTGTGGTTAGAAAAGTTTGAAAGTCAGAAACCTCAGAGTTAATGAACAGGTTACATTAAATTATTGCTTCACTTAAAGAACACAGATTCATAGTGGTTTGTTTTTTTCTTTCCTGAGTTCATGATCAGATTAAGTGCAGAAATGAATTTTAATGGTCTCACTCAGGTTTCTTTTATTCCAGGGAATTTAAGGACTGGAAAATTTAAAGTCCATATATTAACACTCTTACTGCCTGCCAAGCCGTTTGGTTCATTTGGACTGTATTGCTAAAGTTATTTCATTTAATTTAAACTTGACAATTAGATCCTGTGGTCCAGTCCCAACACAGAACAATCTGATGGTATAAATACTTAAATCCCACATATATTAATCTTTCTCATAGCATATTTCTTGATACTTCCTTCTTATCTATTTTTTAGCACAATTTGGGATAGATTTTTTGAATTTTTAGAATCCACAAAAACAGAAATTCAAAATAAACTTCTCTTTCTACCCAGAAGAAGTTCTTACTATTATTTGGTTTAACCAGATAGGTGTAAATTTTCTATAATATATTTTATTATCAAGCAGAATTTAATTAAAAATATTTTATTTCAATGAGCCTACAATATATTTAGCACCTGTTTTGCCTCATATCTCCTCCTGCTAACCCCTCTCCCAACACTGACCCTGATTATAGCATTTCAGGATATTCCTGTGTTAGTGTATATTGGCTCTTATCTAACATTCTAACTATTTCCTTTTTCTTGGAGTTACACCTATGAGTTATGGTCACATGAATAGGATTTTCAGAGATATAACTTTCTGACATAGTAAGTTTTAAATTTTCTTATTCTTGAGCTAAGTATACTTTTAAATGTAGATAATTTGGCAATGAGATGATGCCAATCACACAGACATGCACATACACACACACACACACATTTACACACACAGAGCCTGATAGACAGATGGAAAATGTTGATTAAAATGATATCACTTTTCAATGTTAATTGGACTGTGATCTCACTGTATAATAAGCTTCCATTTTCAAAAAGTCTGCAATGTGAGGTGATTTGGACACTGAATTTTAGATTAGAACATAGCTGACTATACAGTTTTCTAACTTAAAAAGCACAATTGCACAATTACCACTCTTTAAAAGAACAGCAGAAGTCACTAGAAATCCTGACATGTGAGGGTCTCATGTTGTTATTCATCTAGAAGCAGGCTCAGCCCGTGAGTTGGAAGCTATGTGAAGAGAAATGAAGAGTAAAGACACATTTCTGCTTTGGGTTTTCCTCCCTAGGTACTGCTAGAGATTTTTATTGATAAATTTTGAGCATTTTTCTTTTTTTGGTTGTTCTGCTGCCACTTCTACTTTTAAAAATTATTTTAAAGTTACTTTAGTCATCTTCTTGCTTCTTTTTATTTTAACTTGCTCTATTAAATGCTATAAAATTCAGATATAGATGGGCTTGTGGAAGAATGTTGATTAGATAAGAGGAAATACGGGGTGGGGCTTTTTTCTCCTCCTGAAAGTTAGCTCTGTTACCTCAGTTTTCAAAAATGCCTAAGGTTTGTCTGAACTTACATTTGGAAAAGACTCAGAGGAAGTGCTTAGTTTTGCTCCCAGCAGAGCAATAAAGATAACTAGCTGTGGTAGTCTAAATGCCATATGGTCTATGACTTTCAATTAGAGTACAAACACCTTGGAGAAAACCTTACTGACTAAAAAGAGAGGTATCATCTATTACTATTGGGTTTTCCTTAATAAGAAGCTCTATCACATGGCATTCCAAAGTACTCTGTGCCCCATATTCCAGAAGGGACATACTTCGTTAAAATACCTTTGCCCATTTTCAAGTCTCATTTTTATTAACTTTTTTTTTGCTATATCACCACACATTTGGGTTTGTTATTGTATAGTTGAGCTAAAAATTTGATTTCCAGAATGTTTCAGAAACACATGCTTATTAATAGTATGGATTAATCATATAATAATGTATGTGAAACTAATTACTCAACCGTTGCTGTTTGAGGTAATTTGCCATTTTAAACTGTAAGTTTCAAAGGTCAAGGGCAAAACAACAAATGATGGAAAATGAAGTTTAATTGGTAATTTAGTTATGAAGTTACACATTACATAAAAATAAAAATCTATTAATGTATTATCTGCACATTAGCTATCTATCTATATTTCTACCTAAATCACCAATTAAAATAACCATTTAAGAATTCCATGGGTGACTTCCTTCTTTTCTGACATAATTAAGATTAACTTTTTTATGACAATACTAAACAAAGCACCTCATACGCTGTCTTTCAGCACGTATATTAGGCCTAATCTGAAAACTGAGGGTAGCAAAGAAACTGTGAAATGCCTTACGAATCTCATGACAACATAACTGTTTTCACTGGCCAAATATCTATATTTAGATCTATATATATGAATACATCTCTTTCTATTAATACTAGCCCACTTTGGCTCCTCATCCTCAATATTTTATTGCCTAACTATAATCAAAATATGTTTGCCAATCCATTCTAGCAATTCCAACAAGCAACTCTTACCATTTAGCTCTTGTTTCAGAAAGCTCATTTAAAAATAACAATCATGATATTTACTAATCTCAATTGTGTTGACTATATTTCCATTCACTGTCATCTTTCAAACACCATCCAACTCAGCGCCTAGATTACCTCAGTATGTCTCTTCATTATAAAACAGAAAATTGAAAAAGATTAGACATCATGGGTGTCTCTCACATCACATGGCATCACCTGCTCTATGGCCATGATTTTGAGCAAGCTCTGGGAGTCGGTGATGGATAGGGAAGCCTGGCATGCTGCAGTCCATGGGGTCTCAAAGAGTCAAACATTTCTGAGCGACTGAACTGACTGACTGTGGGGTCTCTTTGTTATAGATGCTTTCAAAATACAAAATCAAAACTGGCTTTTGCACATCAAAAGCCATTGTTCATGTCACTGAGATGAAAAAAAAAAAAGGTGGATTTATGAAGAGGATTTTTTTGGAGATAGCCATTGAGACCTGTAGGGTAACAGTGGAACTTGATCAAGCCTGGTGTGGAGACTTTTCAACAAACTTCTGAGAAAGTTTAATAACATGACCTACAATATTGAATGGTGGGCTTCTGTCTAGCTTCTATTTGAAAAATACAAGGGTTAAAATGTTTTAGCATCTGATAGAGGAGTTGATCCAGAGGTGTATGCATTTTCAGAGTTCATTGGAGCAGAAAGTATGTGAATGTTTCCCAGAATGAGTGGTGGGCTACAAGGGGGTGATGGTTGGCCTGGTAGTATTTTAGTCTGAAAGGAGTCTCTGTAGAATTGACCAGCAAGAAACAAAATGAGGAGAGGAGTAAAAGTGAGCAGAAAATGTTTTGTGGGTAGTGCAGTGGATATTCTCAGTGGGACCTCAAAAATCCATTAAAAAGTGCCCTAAAAGAGTTAGCTTCAAATACCAACAGTGCCCAGAGACTGTAAAGCCATAGAAAAACCAGCACCAGTCAAGAATTTTCCTGTTCCCCCTTACTCTCCTCTCTACACTAAACCCAAGAGCCATCAGAATTCTCTTTTTGCAAGTGGGCAAATCGAATGGGAAAATAAAAATGAACCACAATACCACCCTACACTATTTGCTGGCCTCTTGCCTGTAGAGTAGCATAACTATGAAAGGGAAGATTTAATTGTATAATATAAGAGTTTAATCATATAGGTCTTACAGTTATAATTTTTGAACTGAGACATTATTTCCTGATTTAAAACAGTCATATGATTTTATTACCTATGAGTATTCAGAAAAGCCAGTGGACTGAGTTTTCATGTACATGCAAAGAAAAAATCTGAAAACTGACTTTTTTCTACTTTTTATTACAGAAAATTTCAAACATTTGATCAGAGTTATCAATGAACTCACACGAGCCTAGTACCAATTAGAACAGGCATCAATTTATGCCCGGCCTGTTTCATCTATACCACCAGTTTTGGCTTTATTGAAGCACATTTCAGATATTGTATCACCTACTGAGTTAATTTAAAAAAGACAAAGGGGACAGAGTTACTTTAAGATTATATTTTAAGAGTCTTATAAGTCTAACTGATGTAGAGCAACAGACATATGAGTGCTTCTGTGTGCAACGGCAGGGATGGTGCTGGCCTGGATTTTAAATCATGCTTAAAGACAGCTGGATTTATGAGATCCAAGAAAGTGGAATTGATTTAAAATGACTTGAAACTGTTGTCTCCTAACCCACTTTGGGCTTCTGGGGAGTAATTCATTCTCTGTCTTAGAATTTATTGTGAAACATTTCATTAATACCTGGGGATGTTTTAATACCTTTCAGTTCAGTTCAGTTCACTTGTTCAGTTGTGTCTGACTCTTCGCGACCCCATGGACTGCAACACGCCAGGCCTCCCTGTCCATCACCAACCCCCAGAATTTTCTCAAACTCAGGTTCACTGAGTTGGTGATGCCATACAACCATCTTATCCTCTGCCGTCCCCTTTTTCTCCTGCCTTCAATCTTTCCCAGCATCAGGGTCTTTTCAAATGAGTCAGTTCTTCACATCAGGTGGCCAAAGTATCAGAGTTTCAGCTTCAACATCAGTCCTTCCAATGAATATTTAGGACTGATGTCTTTTAGGGTGGACTGGTTAGATCTCTTGCTGTCCAAGGGACTCTCAAGGGCCTTCTCCAACACCATAGTTCAAAGCATCAATTCTTTGGCGCTCAGCTTTCTTTATAGTCCAAATCTCACATCCATATATGACTACTGGAAAAACCATAGCCTTGACTAGATGGACCTTTGTTGACAAAGTAATGTCTCTGCTTTTTAATATGCTGTCTATGTTGGTCATAACTTTTCTCCCAAGGAGCAAGCGTCTTTTAATTTAATGGCTGCAGTCACCATCTGCAGTGATTTTTGGAGCCCCCCAAAATAAAGTCTGTCACTGTTTCCACTGTTTCCCCATCTATTTGCCATGAAGTGAAGGGACCGGATGCCATAATCTTAGTTTTATGAGACTTGAGCTTTAATCAACTTTTTAACTCTGCTCTTTCATTTTCATCAAAAAGCTCTTTAGTTCTTCTTTGCTTTCTGCCATAAGGGTGGTGTCATCTGCATATCTGAGGTTATTGATATTTCTCCCGGCAATCTTGATTCCAGCTTGTGCTTCCTCCAGCCCAGCGTTTCTCATGATGTACTCTGCTTACAAGTTAAATAAGCAGGGTGACAATATACAGCCTTGATGTACTCCTTTTCCTATTTGGAAACTGTCTGTGGTTCCATGTCCATTAATATCTTCAGATCAGATCAGTCACTCAGTCGTGTCCGACTCTTTATGACCTCATGAATCGCAGCACGCCAGGCCTCCCTGTCCATCACCAACTCCCGGAGTTCACTCAGACTCACGTCCATCGAGTCAGTGATGCCATCCAGCCATCTCATCCTCTGTCGTCCCCTTCTCCTCTTGCCCCCATTCCCTCCCAGCATCAGAGTCTTTTCCAATGAGTCAACTCTTCGCATGAGGTGGCCAAAGTGCTGGAATTTCAGCTTTAGCATCATTCCTTCCAAAGAAATCCCAGGGCTGATCTCCTTCAGAATGGACTGGTTGGATCTCCTTGCAGTCCAAGGGACTCTCAAGAGTCTTCTCCAATACCACAGTTTAAAAGCATCAATTCTTCAGCGCTCAGCCTTCTTCACAGTCCAACTCTCACATCCATACATGACCACTGGAAAAACCATAGCCTTGACTAGACGGACCTTTGTTGGCAAAGTAATGTCTTTGCTTTTGAATATGCTGTCTAGGTTGGTCATAACTTTCCTTCCAAGGAGTAAGTGTACCCCGCGTCTGAGGTCAGGGGCGGTGGCCGGGAGGAGCTACCCCACACCCCCACGCCCGAGGCCAAGGGCGGTGGCCAGGAGGAGCAACCCCATGCCTGAGGCCAGGGGCAGTAGCTGGGAGGACCAACCCCACGTCCAAGAAGCCCTGGCTGCGCGGGCGCAGGAGGGCCTAGAGGAGCTATCCCACGTTGAAGGTCAGGAAGGGTGGCAGTGAGGAGATACCCCTTGCCCAAAGTAAGGAGCAATGGCTGCGCTTTGCTGGAGCAGCTGTGAAGAGATATCCCACGCCCAAGGTAAGAGAAACCCAAGTAAGACGGTAGGTGTTGCAAGAGGGCATCAGAGGGCAAACACACTGAAACCATACTCACAGAAAACTAGTCAATCTAATCACACTAGGACCACAGCCTTGTCTAACTCAATGAAACTAAGCCATGCCCATGGGTCATGGTGGAGAGATCTGACAGAATGTGGTCCACTGGAGAAGGGAATGGCAAACCACTTCAGTATTCTTGCCTTGAGAACCCCATGAACAGTATGAAAAGGCAAAATGATAGGATACTGAAAGAGAAACTCCCCAGGTCAGTAGGTGCCCAATATGCTACTGGAGATCAGTGGAGAAATAACTCCAGAAATAATGAAGGGATGGAGCCAAAGCAAAAAGAATACCCAGCTGTGGATGTGACTGGTGATAGAAGCAAGGTCCGATGCTGTAAAGAGCAATATTGCATAGGAACCTGGAATGTCAGGTCCATGAATCAAGGCAAATTGGAAGTGGTCAAACAAGAGATGGCAAGAGTGATTGTCAACATTCTAGGAATCAGTGAACTAAAATGGACTGGAATGGGTGAATTTAACTCAGATAACCATTATATATACTACTGCAGGCAGGAATCCCACAGAAGAAATGGAGTGGCCATCACGGTCAACAAAAGAGCCCAAAATGCAGTACTTGGATGCAATCTCAAAAACGACAGAATGATCTCTGTTCATTTCCAAGGCAAATCATTCAATATCACAGTAATCCAAGTCTATGCCCCAACCAGTAACGCTGAAGAAGCTAAAGTTGAACAGTTCTATGAAGACCTACAAGACCTTTTAGAACTAACACCCAAAAAAGTAGTCCTTTTCATTATAGGGGACTGGAATGCAAAAGTAGGAAGTCAAGAAACACCTGGAGTAATGGGCAAATTTGGCCTTGGAATATGGAATGAAGCAGGGCAAAGACTAATAGAGTTTTGCCAAGAAAATGCACTGGTCATAACAAACACCCTCTTCCAACAACACAAGAGAAGACTCTATACATGGACATCACCAAATGGTCAACACCGAAATCAGATTGATTATATTCTTTGCAGCCAAAGATGGAGAAGCTCTATACAGTCAGCAAAAACAAGACCAGGAGCTGACTGTGGTTCAGACCATGAACTCCTTATTGCCAAATCCAGACTTAAATTGAAGAAAGTATGGAAAACCACGAGACCATTCAGGTATGACCTAAATCAAATCCCTTATGATTATACAGTGGAAGTGAGAAATAGAT
This sequence comes from Bos javanicus, assembly GCF_032452875.1. Lineage (NCBI taxonomy): Eukaryota > Metazoa > Chordata > Mammalia > Artiodactyla > Bovidae > Bos > Bos javanicus. The sequence goes on along the minus strand of NC_083871.1, from coordinate 59,314,222 downwards.
TTAAGGGCCTAGATCTGATAGATAGAGTGCCTGATGAACTATGGAATGAGGTTCGTGACATTGTACAGGAGACAGGGATTAAGACCATTCCCATGGAAAAGAAATGCAAAAAAGCAAAATGGCTGTCTGGGGAGGCCTTACAAATAGCTGTGAAAAGAAGAGAGGTGAAAAGCAAAGAAGAAAAGGAAAGATATAAATATCTGAATGCAGAGTTCCAAAGAATAGCAAGAAGAGATAAAAAAGCCTTCTTCAGCGATCAATGCAAAGAAATAGAGGAAAACAACAGAATGGGAAAGACTAGGGATCTCTTCAAGAAAATCAGAGATACCAAAGGAACATTTCATGCAAAGATGGGCTCGATTAATACCTTTATAAGGCAAAATATTAAAATAATCCAAGTAATTGAATTATCAATACTAGGGAAACACTCTGTATACTCCTCCCTGACCCTGGTCCATTTCTCCTCCTCCCTGTGAAAACCATGAATCATACTTTTGTATTTATCATAGATTTTTTCCAAAAGAATTGTTTCACATGTATGTATTCTTAAATATATATATTATTTAGTTTTGCATGTTTTGGGGCCTTATGTGAAAAGTATCATTGATGATGAAGATTTTGATTGTTCCTAGTTTTTTGGACATCATGAACAATGCTACAATAAAATTCTTTTATGTGACTCCTTGGGCATTTGGGATAGAATTTCTCTAGGGTATATGCCTAGGAATGGACTTGCTGGGCCATAAGACTCACATCATAAACTGGTTGAATTTAGGTTTATCCATAATGTAGTTTTCAAATTTACATTCCTGCCAATTCTGTGTGATAGTTCTCAATGCCCCACATCCAAAAATAACCCCTAAAATAGGCAAAGAAAAGTTCTGTCAATCTGATTCATGTGAAATTGTACTTTACTATTGTTTTGATTTGCAATTTCCATGAAGTTTCCCATGAATTTACCATGCTTTCATATTTGTGTATGTTGTGTGTGCCTCTCTCACTTAAAATAAATGGCATTGATTTTCACCCAATTTTTAATTTGGTTAATTTCACACCCTAATTTGTAACAGTAAATGATACATTCTGATACAATGCCTTTATCAGTATTGTATGTTAAAAGACATATGTTCAATGTGCAGCTTTTAATCTAAAATTTTTCTCTTTGATTAGTGAAGGCTTTAAGTATGTAATCTTTTTTATCATGAGTTGTACTTTTTATGTCTTGTTTAATATATTATTACCTTAATTTCATGACATTTTTTCCTACATTTACTTTTACATTAGCCTTAAAAGTTTTTCACATTTTCAAATTTTCATTATCTGGATTTAATTTTTCTATACAACCTATGGGCTGCCCTGGTAGCTCGGCTGGTAAAGAATCAGCCTACAATGCAGGAGACCCCCGTTAGATTCCTGGGTCAGGAAGAACTGCAGGAGAAAGGATAGGCCACCCACTCCAGTATTCTTGAGCTTCCCTGGTGGCTCAGCTGGTAAAGAATCTGCCTGCAATATGGGAGACTTGGGTTCAATCCCTGGCATTGAGGAAATTCCCTGGAAAAAGGAACGGGTACCCACTCCAGTTTTGTCTAAAGTGGGTTACAAAATTATCTTTTGCTAAATGCGCAATCATCCTTCAATAAATGGTCCATTCTGTCTCCAGCTGATCTTTAGAAGCAAATCAGATTGATACCAAGATTTGCAATACTAAGAATCTGCTTCTGGGATCTTAATATATGATCATTGGCTATTTCATTATCCATATACAAATACTATTGTTTAGCTATAATTACAATTTTACTATAATTTTGGTAGGGCTACATAATATCCTTTTATAGTGTTAAAAATATATTCTTGAAATTTTACAGACTTTATAATTATGTTACATTGGTTTTTCATGGGAAAAGAAATGTGTGTATACGTTAATGTTGGGAAAATATCAGTTTCATAACATTGTGTCTTTTTCAGGGATATATTGAGTTGAACCATATGAAATTGCTGATATCTGACCAAATCTGACCTAACAAAACAGCAGTATCATATTAGTTCAGTTCAGTTCAGTTCAGTCGCTCAGTCGTGTCTGACTCTTTGCAACCCCAAAATCACATAATGCCAGGCCTCCCTGTGCATCACCAACTCCCGGAGTTCACTCATGTCCATTGAGTCAGTGATGCCATCCAGCCATCTCATCTTCTGTCGTCCCCTTCTCCTCCTGCCCCCAATCCCTCCCAGCATCAGAGTCTTTTCCAGTGAGTCAACTTTTCGCATGAGGTAGCCAAAGTACTGGAGTTTCAGCTTTAGCATCAGTCCTTCCAATGAACACCCAGGACTGATCTCCTTTAGGATGGACTGGTTGGATCTCCTTGCAGTCCAAGGGACTCTCAACAGTCTTCTCCAACACCACAGTTCAAAACCATCAATTCTTTGGCGCTCAGTTTTCTTCACAGTCCAATTCTCACATCCATACATGACCACTGGAAAAACCATAGCCTTGACTAGACGGACCTTTGTTGGCAAAGTAATGTCTCTGCTTTTGAATATGCTATCTAGGTTGGTCATAACTTTCCTTCCAAAGAGTGTTTTTTAATTTCATGGCTGCAATCCCCATCTGCAGTGATTTTGGAGCCCATAAAAATAAAGTCTGACACTGTTTCTCCATCTATTTCCCAGGAAGTGATGGGACCAGATGCCATGATCTTCATTTTCTGAATGTTGAGCTTTAAGCCAACTTATTTACTCTCCTCTTTCACTTTCATCAAGAGATTTTTTAGTTTCTCTTCACTTTCTGCCATAAGAGTGGTGTCATCTGCATATCTGAGGTTATTGATATTTCTCCCAGCAATCTTGATTCCAGCTTGTGCTTCTTCCAGCCCAGTGTTTCTCATGATGTACTCAGCATATAAGTTAAATAAGCAGGGTGACAATATACTGCCTTGACATACTCCTTTTACTATTTGGAACCAGTCTGTTGTTCCATGTCCAGTTCTAACTGTTGCTTCCTGACCTGCATATAGGTTTCTCAAGCATATAATTCAACTTAATACCTTACCTCTCAATTTATTTTTATTCCTTTAATGTTTTTCATTACATGCTACTATTAATATTTTCTCCATGAATTCACCAACATTTTTGTTATATTTAACTCTAGGCAAAGATTTTTGTTTTAATCTTTAATTGTGAAATAAATTCATTTTTAAAATTACACTTTAGCTTTGCTAATATAATTTACTTAAACTCATCTTTTATGTATTAATTATATTTCCTTAACTAGATTCTTTAGTATGATATTTATATGAACAGTGATCAGCAGTGTCTTTGTCTCATTCCTTGGGCTTCCCTGATAGCTCAGTTGGTAAAGGATCTGCCTGCAGTGTGGGAGACCCTGATTTAATTACTGGGACGGGAGGACCCACTGGAGAATGGATAGGCTACTCACTCCAGTGTTCTGGCCTGGAGAATTCCATGGACTATATAGTTCATGCGGTCACAAAGAGTCAGACATGACTGAGCAACTTTCACTTGGTCTCATTCCGTTCTTGATTTTGAAGGAAAGGCTTAAAAATTTTTATCATTAAAATATAATGTTTGGTTGAGGTTTTTGATCAATAATCTTAATAGGCTGAAGAGTTATCATTTGTAATCTTAGTTCACAACAAATGATTTACTTTATCATGAATGAAGGTTAAAAATTATCAACAGATTTTTCTGCATTTATTGATAGGAACATGTGGATTTTGTCCTTTTAACTAAAAAAGATTATAGTGTAAAGTATTACTGACTGGCATTTGTGGAGAAAGACATATGTTTTTACCAGTATTTTTTCATTAATAAAATTAGGTAACATGTTTACATAAAAGTGAGTAAATATGTACATATGATACAGAATAATACTTATAAAATTAACACTTATTTGCTTTATCCACCACAAGAGATAGGAAAGTATCATTATCCCAAAGGCTATGCAGAAATAAATACTAGGCAAAGTTTTGTAAACAAAATAATAATAATAATGATAATTAACCTGTATTTGCTTCTGGAAAGCAAACAATTCTGACCTCTGGCCTGAAGGGAGACACTGTCTCTGTCTCCCCAACTTGTGTGCTCTACAACACTCTTAACAGTTTGGAACATAACAACTTTTGAACAAAGGCCAAAATAAGATGTGCAGCAACATGAGATACTCATGGAGAGTAACATAGTGGGATTTGGAGTTGTCTGTTTTAGGGATGGCTAGCAGCAACAGCAAAGAAATAGAGGAAACAACAGAATGGGAAAGACTAGAGATCTCTTCAAGAAAATTAGAGATACCAAGGGAACATTTCATGCAAAGATGGGCTCTATAAAGGACAGAAATGGTACGGACCTAACAGAAGCAGACAATATTAAGAAGAGGTGGCAAGAATACATGAAGAACTGTACAAAAAAGATCTTCAAGACCAAGATAATCACGATGGTGTGATCACTCACCTAGAACCAGACATCCTGGAATGTGAAGTCAAGTGGCCCTTAGGAAGCATCACTATGAACAAAGCTAGTGGAGGTGATGGAATTCCATTTGAGCTATTTCAAATCCTGAAAGACGATGCTGTGAAAGTGCTGCACTCAATATGTCAGCAAATTTGGAAAACTCAGCAGTGGCCACAGGACTGGAAAAGATCAGTTTTCATTCCAATCCCAAAGAAAGGCAATGCCAAAGAATGCTCAAACTACCACACAATTGCACTCATCTCACACGCTAGTAAAGTAATGCTTAAAATTCTTCAGGTCAGGCTTCAGCAATACATGAACTGTGAACTTCCAGATGTTTAAGCTGGTTTTAGAAAAGGCAGAGGAACCAGAGATCAAATTGCCAACATCCGCTGGATCATGGAAAAACCAAGAGAGTTCCAGAAAAACATCTATTTCTGCTTTATTGACCATGCCAAAGCCTTTAACTGTGTGGATGACAATAAACTGTGGAAAATTCTGAAAGAGATGGGAATACCAGACCACCTGATCTGCCTCTTGAGAAACCTGTATGCAGGTCAGGAAGCAACAGTTAGAACTGGACATGGAACAACAGACTGGTTCCAAATAGGAAAAGCAGTACGTCAAGGCAGTATATTGGCACCCTCTTATTTAACTTATGTGCAGAGTACATCATGAGAAACACTGGGCTGGAAGAGGCACAAGCTGGAATCAAGATTGCCAGGAGAAATATCAATAATCTCAGATATGCAGATGACACCACTCTTATGACAAAAAGTGAAGAGGAACTAAAAAGCCTCTTGATGAAAGTGAAAGTGGACAGTGAAAAGTTGGCTTAAAGCTCAACATTCAGAAAACGAAGATCATGGCATCTGATCCCATCACTTCATGGGAAATAGATGGGAAAACAGTGGAAACAGTGTCAGACTTTATTTTTATGGGCTCCAAAATCACTGCAGATGGTGACTGTAGCCATGAAATTAAAAGACGCTTACTCCTTGGAAGGAAAGTTATGACCAACCTAGATAGCATATTCAAAAGTAGAGGCATTACTTTTCCAACAATGGTCCGTTTAGTCAAGGCTATGGTTTTTCCAATAGTCATGTATGGATGTGAGAGTTGGACTGTGAAGAAAGCTGAGCACCAAAGAATGGATGATTTGGAACTGTGGTGTTGGAAAAGACTCTTGAGAGTCCCTTGGACTGCAAGGAGATCCAACCAGTTCTTTCTAAAGGAGATCAGTCCTGGGTGTTCTTTGGAAGGACTGATGCTAAAGATGAAACTCCAGTTCTTTGGCCACCTCATGCGAAGAGTTGACTCACTGGAAAAGACTCTGATGCTGGGAGGGATTGGCGGCAGGAGGAGAAGGGGACGACAGAGGATGAGATGGCTGGATGGCATCACTGACTCGATGGACATGAGTTTGAGTGAACTCCAGGAGTTAGTGATGGACAGGATGGCCTGGCGTGCTGCAACTCATGGGGTGGCAAAGAGTTGGACATGACTGAGTAAATGAACTGAACTGAACTGAGATGACCTCTCTCTGCAAAGAAGGGAGTTTCATATTTGGAGACCAGAAAGGCAGATGGTAACAAAGACCACAAATGCTTGTAATATCCATCTTTGTCTTTGTCCTCAATTTACCAGTAGACATCACTTCTCACATCTCTTGCAACTACGTGAAGTTCTGTGACTAGTTCTCATGAATAGACCATGGCTGAAATTATGTGCTAACAATTACCAAAGTTATTAAGAGGGGATATACCTGCCACATGTTCTGCTCTTTTTCTTTTGTGTGTCAGCAAACACAAAGAATCAAAGACCTCAGAAAATGACAAAAGTGCTTAGTGAGTAGAGTCTAGTAGGCTCCTGATTGAACAGAGCAACGCCTCCTTTCTGACTTTAGTCAGACTATAAAATAAGGGATAATTTTATTTTGTCATGTTAAACCTCTGAGACAGTTGTTACAGCAACTAACCTTCCCTGATTCATACAGAGATCGTAGTAATTTATAACAGCATTGTACTGGGTACTTATCGTATGACAGATACCATGTATTAGCAAATTTAGTTCTCTCACAGCCTATGACAAAGGTTTATTAACCCCTCTGAGAAATTAACTTTCCTCTTCTAATCCGTCACATGGCTTTTAAGGGCTGATGTTAGTACTTCAAACTAGTTTTAAGTGGATCCACATTGTGTGCTCTTAACCCATTTGCTATTTTGTCTGTAGTTAATTTCTTGGTGTTCCAAACAAATAAACAAAAATCATATCCTTAGTCTTGGGTAAATCCATCAACTCAAATTGAAAATCTCAAACTGTAGCTCATCAAAGTTTGGTCTGTAGAGTAAGAATTCATAATTACAACACAGCTGAAGGGAAATGTGAAGCATACTCATGAACTAACAGTTTTATTAATAATGCATATGGCATTGCTGCTTAACATTCATCACTGCTGTAAGTTTACAGAGAACCGAAGCTCTGATCATTTACATGGAAAACTACATCCATCATTTTAACTTCTAATGTCCCCCGCACACATATATAAGGGTGTTTATGTGTATATGATACTTTGCTTATTTGAAATTATATTTGCAAATTTTTGAAACAATCTTAAGTTTATACAAATCAAAGTTTTAAATGTTTTAAAAGATCTTAATGTATTTTAAAAAGTATAGTGTTGATGTGATATCCTATTACCTCCTAATTTCTTTATATTTTTTCTACAAACAAGAATGGTCTTCTGCACAAATTCAGTATAATCATTCCATTTTCTTTCTCTACTTCAAGCACACACACACACCTTATTCCTATGTTTCTCTATATCTATATGTTGAAAACTACAAGTTCATACCAATACCTTCAATCTTAATCCAATACCAGTAATTTATTCTGCTTTTCTCCCTTTGCAGATTTGGCGATGCCTTCTCCTTCAGTGAGAAACCAGCGTTCACTATCCCTCACAGCTACACTTTCTGTTGTATCTACTTCCCTTACAAGGATGACTTGCTCACCCTGCTCAGGCTCCAGCAGCCTGAGATAGGTTCCCTTCTCACACACTTGGACACTAACTCTTCACACATGACTGCCCTGACCCACTACATGGATGTTCTCCTTATCCTACTCCAGCTCTAACACCCTACTAATCTTACCTTATCCAGGCTCTGACACCAAACAAACATGCCTTCCCCTCCTACTTGGTTACCAATATCCCACTCAGGGCATCTAAAATTCTCACCATGGTACACACTTAAATACAGAAAGTATATCTGTGAAGGACAGTGAAAGTTGATTTTTCACCTAAGGAAAAGGGACTAAAAAAATTGGAAAGGGATAAAGGAAAATAGACTCTGTGGTATTAGACTAGATTTGAAGATACTGGAACAAAATTTTAGTTTTCAATATACAGATATTGAAATGCCTACCTTTCTCTTTCCTGTCTCATGATTTTGAGTCCAAATTGTTCATGAATAGAAGGAAAGATGAAGAGAAGCCAAAATTACAAATTTTAACAGCTGTATTATTTTCTATGTTTGTGCCATGTTTTTTAAATTCATTCTTTTAGTCTTTGATACCTTAAGAGTCTTGAATTTTTCCCTAATATGGCAATGAGTTTTGGATCTTTAGCTTATTAGAGAAGGTTGCTAAAACTGAAATTACTAGATTGTTGCTGCTGCTACTGCTGCTAAGACGCTTCAGTCGTGTCTGACTCTGTGCAACCCCATAGACGGCAGCCCACCAGGCTCCCCCGTCCCTGGGATTCTCCAGGCAAGAACACTGGAGTGGGTTGCCATTTCCCTCTCCAATGCATGAAAGTGAAAAGTGAAAGTGAAATCGCTCAGTCGTGTCCGACTCTTCGAGACCCCATGGACAGTCTTCCAGGCTCCTCTGTCCATGGGATTTTCCAGACAAGAGTACTGGAGTAGGGTGCCATTGCCTACCATGCCAAATTCTTAAACCTTTATAATATGACAAGGGGGAAAAAAAGGCCTCCTGGGTAGCTCAAATGGTAAAGAATCTGCCTGCAATTCGGGAGACCCAGGTTCGATCCCTCGGTCAGGAAGATCCCCTGGAGAAGGGCATGGCAACCCATTCCAGTATTCTTTCCTGGAGAATTCCACGGACAGAGGAGCCTGGCAGTCCATGGGTCATGAAGTGTCAGACATGACTGAGTGACTAACACACACACATTCACTGTTATAATCTCCATTTCTTTGCTGTTTTGTTCAATCACTACATCATGTCTGACTCTTTGTGAACCCGTGGACTGCAGCAGGCCAGACTCCTCTGTCCTCCACTGTCTCCTGGACTGTGCTCAAATTCATGTCCTTTGAGCCAGTGATGCTAACCATTTTATCCTCTGCTGCCTCCTTCTCCTTTTGCCTTCAATCTTTCCCAGCATCAGGGTCTTCTCCAATGAGTCCACTCTTTGCATCAGGTGGTCAAAGTATTGGGGCTTCAGTTTCAGCAATAATCCTTCCAGGGAACATTCAGGGTTGATTTCCTTTAGGATTGACTGGTTTGATCTTGTAGTCCAAGGGACTCTCATGAGTCTTCTCCATTTCTTTAATTATCAATAAAATTACATGCTTTTTCTTGTTTATTTCCCATTTTTCCTTTGAATTATTTTTTCACACTGACACTACTTCTTATAGTACTTTCTTGATGACTCTTAAAATCTGTTTATATTAAGCAAAGTAATATGCTGTCATATTTATTGCAAATATACTTACTAGCTTTTCTTTTTTGCTTTTATGGTATATTTTAATGTATTATAATTGAAAACAGTTTTAATATTATTGAATAGCTTCTTTGGCATGTTCAGAAAATTCTACCTCAGTGGGAATTTAACTGATCATCTAACACTCCCTTCTAAGGGTTTTTATGGTTTTAACTAACTATATCTGTCAAAGATTTGTTTTGTGTGGTTTCTGGTGAAGATTTGATTTATTTCTTTTCTTAATATAGCACAATTTCCCCTATATTATTAAACATGTTTATTTATTTAAATATTATATTATATATACTAATATCCATTTGGAGGCAGTTTCTTATATTCTGTCCACTTTTCAAATCTTATGACAATACTGCAGTGTTTAAATTATCGTGTGTTTAAAAAGCCAATAGAATGAGAAAATTCCTTTCACACCTCATTAAAAGAGTTCTGGAGTCAAGTCCAATGTGGAGGTGGCGGGGGTGGAGGGAGGTATAGAAGGGAGGGTTTTCTCACGCTAACAAGCAACTCTCAGACACCAATAGTATATGCAAGAATTTAACTCAATGCAACTCAATTCTGATATCTTCCTCAGAGAGCATCACATTCCACCAGTTAGGGGTTCAGTCTTATGAGACTGCCCCAAGGCCCATTTCAGATGCTAGTCACAAGCCCATGTTGCTACCTGCAATTCTGACTGTCTAGCTATAAGTCAGAAGTTCCCACAATCAATCTTTCCTTGGGTTCAACTAATTTTCTGTAATGGCTCACAGAACTCAGAACATCTTTTCACTAACTAGATTGCCAGTTTATTATATAAACAAAATCTAAGTTAGGAACAGCCAGAGAGAAGATGCACAGGACAAGGTGGGGGGAAGAGTGAGGAGCTTCCATGCCCTCTCCAGCAGCTAACCCTCTCCTCACACTCTATGTGTTCACCAACTCAGAAGTTCTCCAAACCCCATCATTTTGGGTTTTTATAGAGGCTTCAATACATGTGCTCAGTCACTCAGTCATGTCCAACTCTTTACAACCCCCTGAACAGTAGTCTGCCAGGCTCCTCTGTCTGTGGAATTTTCCAGGCAGGAATACTGGAGCGGGTTGCCATTTCCTTCCCCATGGAAGCTTCCTGGCCCAAGGATCAAAGTCATATCTCTCGTGTCTCCTGCATGGGCAGGTAGATTCTTTACCATTGCACTACCGGGGAAGCCCTTCAATACATAGTCATGGCCAATTAATTACTGGCCACGGGCATCTGATTCACCCTCCAGTCCCTTGGCTTCCCTGGAGGTCAGGGGATGGGACTGAAAGTTCCACCCCTTTAGTTGTATGGTTGGTTCTTCTAGCAACCAGTCCCATCCTTAGATGGGGTCCAGAAATGCACTTCATTAATATAACAAGAGACACATTTGTCACTGTCAACACTTAGGAAATTCTAAGGATTTGGAAAACTGTGAGCCAGGAACTGTGGATGAAGATAAGATGCATATGAGAAATATATTTTGATCATCTGAATGTATATAGTTCTTATAAGTCACAAAATTGCATCATCATATTCAATAATTCCTGACCTATGATATTGTGAGTCTTCTTCCAAATAGTTTTAGAATCACCTTTCTTGTTTTTTTCCAAAGAGAATTTAAAGTATGTTTAACATACTATAATTTATTACTCATTCAAATCTATGATATGTCTTTCCTTTTTATTCAGTCTTTTTATTTTTTGAAAAGTTTTCATCTTTTCTTGGTATACCTACTTAGTTGTTTTTTAAAGTGATTTCATTTTCATTGTGAATGAATTCACATTTTTAAAATAATTTCACTGTCTTATATAGGAAAATAATTGATTTTTGTGCATTTATCTTATGCCAAGCTATTTTACTATAGTCCTTTGTACTGTAAATATTATGCTTTTCTTGATATTTTAGGAATAAAATGGCATTGCCTGAAAATCTCCCATGTGTCTCCTCCCAAATAAAATACTACATTTAAATAAATATATCAGTATATTAGGAGAGCTAAACTTTCCTAGCCACATTCTCCTCTGGGATGACAATATACTTTAGTGATGTCTTGTTGGATAATATACTGTTGGAAATTATAACTACTACAAAACCCACATCAATAAGAGGAAATACAAATGGCTATTTAAATATAATATATTTTTGCTAACACAAATAATACTGTAAAACAAAGAATGTTGTTCATCACCTGGTTCTACAAGGATTAAATCATTAGCCTGCAGGTGCTGACCAACAGTATACCCCAAAAGGAATTCAGAAGGAAAAACAGCATGAGGCACTCTGTGCTTTGGAAAAGCAGACCTGCTAGATAGTTAGATAAATCTAGAGAAGAATTTTAATGAGTCCAGATTCTTGAATCTTCCTATACACATAAAAGCTCTAAAAGCATTGAGATAGCTGTTCCTTGTAATTAGCAGTGACCTTTTTACAGAGGAGTGTGCTTGACTATGGGCTTCCCAAGTGGTAAGAGTGGTAAAGAAGTGAAGTGAAGTCGCTCGGTCGTGTCCAACTCTTTGCGACCCAATGGACTGTAGCCTACCGGGCTCCTCTGTCCATGGGATTTTCCAGGCAAGCGTACTGGAGTGGGTTGCCATTTCCTTCTATAGAGGATCTTCCCGACCCAGGGCTCGAAGCCAGGTCTCCCACAGTGTAGGCAGACGCTTTACTGTTTGCTAATTTAGGAGACATAAGGGACCTGGGTTCAACCCCTGGGACAGGAAAATATCCTGGAGGAGGGCATGGCAACCCACTCCAGTATTCTTGCCTGGAGAATCCTATGGACATTGGAGCCCGTCAGGCTATAGTCTATAGGGTCACAAAAAGTTGGATAGGATTAAAGCAGCTTAGCACACACACATGCTTGACTGCCTGTATTCCCTAGGCAAAATCATGTATATAACTGGCTTCTCCCTCTACTTCCCAGGAGCAGTTCTCTCTGCGATTTCACTGAAAGTCTGCTTCCCAAGCTATAGTCTTCAGTAAGACCCTGAATAAAACTCAACTCACAGTTCTTATAGGGTGCATTTTTCTTTCAGTTGACAATGCACAGCCACAATATCACATAAATGTTTTTTAGCTTAATATGTATTTTTTTTCTAATTTTATTTTCCCCTCTTTTTATACAGATCATTCTTGAATCTGATTTCTAATAGTAGTGAATTGCATTTCAAAGTCAGTCTGTATTATATTGCTACACAATTACCATGAAATAGTCAATGCTTTAGGAAACCCCAATCCTTAACTTCAGGAAAGGACCAAGCATATAGAAGAGGAATCTATAAAGTTCACCTTTAACAGAGAATTTTAGAAAGATGTCTAATATTCAAAACTGGAAAAAAAAAATCCAGACATCATTTTGAAGATCAGTCAATATAGGCTAAAGCTGTAGTTACCATTAAGTGAAGTTCACTAAGGATACAACCTTCTTTCCTGTAATTTTACTGACTTTAATTTGTTTGTCTCACTACCCTGTGCCAGGCCAAAAATAGTAGGTGGTGAAGAACCACCCAAGAACTAGTGAAATTTTTCTAATTTGAAGAAAACACATCTTAGAATAACTTTTCTTCTTAAATAATGTGCTATCATAAGGAACTGGTTTTGTTTACTCTTGTCTAAATATTCCAAGCCTCAGAACCTGGTAGGTCTTTGAATTCCATGAAAACTATTAACTTACCTTGAAAACTTAGTCTATGAATATCTGAGTATTTATGCCACCTCAGCATAGGAAATCCTAATGGATTCATTGGCATTTTCTTGAAGATAAATGTCTACATCTATCTATTCTGTTTTTATTCAGTAAACTGTTAATTAGTCCATATTTTACTTCCTCAGACATGTAGAGAAACTCACTAATTATCTCGGAACATTAGGCTGGGTAGAAAACCTGGTGAGAACTTCTGTGGGCAGAATCATTTTTCAACATGTTTCCAAGGATGTGGGAAGGGCTTGGATTGTAATGTACCTGTTTAATAGCTACCTGGAGTAAGCTGATACACAGCACTCATTCTGCAGATATTATTCTCTTCACCTTCAGCAAGATGTTAAATGTTTTTAAATAGCTGTTCTGTACTGTTTTATTGGTGTTAACAGAACTCTTATGGTTGTTACTGGCCATTTTTATAGTCCTTTGCTGCTTCATTTCCACAGCAGGCAAGTCTGGCTACCAAAAATGTCATTGATCATAGTTTTAAGCATCATCCATAGATGATAAAATTGGTGATATCACTGAATGACAGATTCAAAAGTATCATAAAAACTCCTTCAAACAGATGGCAAATATACCACTGTTTACATATTTTAAATGGATGCTACAGATGGTAAGAAATTATTCCACCATGTTTAATAGGAAAATTCCACAGCATTTCTACAAAGGCACTTTTCTTTTTACTGCAAGGAAATATATTCGGTAATTTAGCTACCAACCACTCTTTTACCTTCCAAATTGTATATTGGAAGCATATGGGAAAGATGGTTAGAAAGCCTGTATTCATTTCTTCTTTATGTAGCCTTAAATTTATTGAACAATAAAAATAAATAGGACTGAGAAAGGTGTATGGATGTGTTCATTGTTTAGTAAAAACTGATAATTCTTATAAGCATTCTCAAATAATTTACTTGTTGAATTACAACTAGTTTCATGATTAAAATTTTTTGGCTATAAAGAAAATAGTAAATTGTCACCTGTTAACAATTTTAAAATATTTTTTAATGTATGAATAATCCATTTGTATTGTATACTAATTGTATGATTATTCTGTGAAATGATGGTATAATTTGTTATGGTATATTTGCTTTGAGCAACAGGAATAATTCAGCAAATTAAGTAAAGACTTGAAAACAAGAGTTTAAATTTTGTATTGGATTATAAATGTGATTATAGAGTAGCTGAGTATCAGAGATTATTGCACTTTACATAAACAACCGTTCATTCCTTAAAATATTTCATTCTGTTCTCTCAATACTGTACACCTATTCCTTGGACCTTGGTGAGGAAATTAGTCCCTCTATAAGCAAACTTACTTCGAATTACATATTCTGAAAAACATAAAATTCATTCTAAATCAGGATCCTTCATAGAACTTCCATATCATTCTCACCTTCTTTTCATTTGAACAATTACTATAACTAGCTTTTCAAAATACATTTATTTTTAACTTTTAAAAAGTAAACTTGATCTATTCAAACATATGGATGATCAGATTTTCCCCTTCATATAGCTTTCTGAAATATTTCTCAGTTGTGAGCATAAGGCTGCCCTTTGTGAAGGACTAGTAGTAGAGTTGCTTCTTCTTTTATCATGTATAGAAAATAACCTATTATATTTACGTGTTAAGAGCTGAAGTAGTCTTCCTTGTCTTCTAGCTATTGTTTGTTTCTATTACTTCTTCTTCATATTGGAGAAGGAAATGGCAACCCATTCCAGTACTCTTGCCTGAAGAATCCCATGGAGGGAGGAGCCTGATAGGCTACAATCCATGGAGTCACAGAGTCGGACACGACTGAGCAATTTCACTATATAGATCTTTACAAAAAACTTTATTAAAATTCAAAATCTAAAAATCTTTTTTACCAAGATAATACAGAAATTGAGAGGTGGACATAGAAACTGATATTTATAGCTCAAAATTTGAATACTACATGGTACAACTTCTATTTTGTGATAAGATGGTGATCAACACCCTTCCAGAATCAGGACACAGACATTGCTCCATTGAACCAAAACCGAGGCCATTTAAGACAACACCGTTAGAACTTAAAGTTTTGATCTGTAGTTTCTAAACAGTGGTTCGCAAATGTTATATTACATTAGAATCACTTAGAAGACTTTCAAAAATAAAGATTATTGGGTACCAGACCCAGAGTTTTGGATCCAACAGTCTGGAGCTATAAAATTAACTTTTCTAAGAAGCTCCCAGTTGACTTTTATGCTGCTCATCCAGAGACCATACTTTGAGCACTACCTTAGCCTGAAAACAAAGGGGAGAAGCACTGAACTGAGATGTTTTGACATTACCTGTGTGATCTTGGAGAAGGTATTTACTATCCCAGGTTTACTGTTTTATCTTTTTCAAATAAAAGTGCGGGTGCAGGTGATTGCTCTTTTCCTGTGTTTTACTCTAAAATCTATGAATATAAATCAAGAGCCACAAAAGAGCATACAATGCCCTTAATTAGGGTGATTCAAAGGTCTTACAGAAGATAGAGGTTTGAAAACACTTTACAAAGGAGCTTCTTCCTTCATTTTGGCTTCCTCTGTCAAGGTAATTAAACTTGAGTTCAAAATCTCTCTGCTTGAGCTACACAAGCAAACAAACAAACAGAACTAATGGGTATGTGGTTTTAAATTCGGTTTTTTCTTTAGCAAATTATTAATATGAAATTATTGCTGAGGAGACTGGGTATTTGGAGATTTCTTCACCACAGGCTGCTCTCTGGACTCAATGTCATAAAGTTAGTTTCTCGCCTGTCTACATTGATTTAAAACCTGAGGGTTTTAAAGCCTCATGCCAATCCACCTCCGTGATAGGTTGTGCAATAAATACTGCTGCTGCTGCTGCTAAGTTGCTTCAGTAGTGTCCGACTCTGTGCAACACCATAGATGGCAGCCCACCAGGCTCCCCCATCCCTGGGATTCTCCAGGCAAGAATACTGGAGTGGGTTGCCATTTCCTTCTCCAATGCATGAAAGTGAAAAGTGAAAGTGAAGTCGCTTAGTCATGTCTGACTCCTAGCGACCCCATAGACTGCAGCCTACCAGGCTCCTCTGTCCATGGGATTTTCCAGGCAAGAGTAGTGGAGTGGGTTGCCATTGCCTTCTGTTAATTACATTGGTGGCTCTTTCCACCCCTGTATGTCAGAGACTTTAAATTCTCTGAGCTAGAGAAAACTAGAGAGAATAGGCTAGGCTTCAGTTCAGTTCAGTCGCTCAGTTGTGTCTGACTCTTTGTGACCCCATGAATCACACAGCACACCAGGCCTCCCTGTCCATCACCAACTCCCTGAGTTCACTCAAACTCATTTCCATCAAGTCGGTGATGCCTTCCAGCCATCTCATCCTCTGTCGTCCCCTTCTCCTCCTGCTCCCAATCCCTCCCAGCATCAGGGTATTTTCCAATGAGTCAACTCTTCGCATTCTGAGGTGGCCAAAGTATTGTAGTTTCAGTCCTTCCAATGGAGCATCAATCCTTCCAATGAACACCCAGGACTGATCTCCTTTAGAATGGACTGGTTGGATCTCCTTGCAGTTCAAGGGACTCTCAAGAGTCTTCTCCAACACCACAGTTCAAAAGCATCAATTCTTCGGTGCTCAGCTTTCTTCACAGTCAAACTTTCAATGGAAACACACAAATGTTCTCTCCATAGGTGATCTGACTAGAGTCTACCTAGGCTAGCCTTACTTAGGTCCACCTGGCCGCTCTTGAATTATGTTTTTTCCATTTCAATTACTGTTAAGACAATTTCAGTCACTGAAGGAAACAGACTGGAAAGATGATTGACTACTCAGAATCAATAAAGAGTGTCAGAGGTTTGATGTTTTGAGGGGGCAACGGAGTGTTAGGAAAATCGTTTTCTAATTTGTACTCTTAGCAGTTCCCAAAGTTTTAACAAAGGGCTATTAAATTAAAGTATTAATAGTTTTAAAGAAATCAGATATAGTATTCTTAAGTTATATTTGTAGTCTATTATAAAATTGATTCACCTAAAAAGTTGTCTGCCCTGAAGGTTTTTCTTTTCTTTTCCCCCTTACATAATAATCTTTTTCACTATTATTTTTTTAAAAAAGCATATGGCAGTCTCAAAACTCCCTCCAGTGCTTGTCCTGATGTGGAAAAATCTCCAGAATGGCAAATATAGGAACGTTTCCACAACCGTTTCAAGTAATCCATGACCATCTCAAATGAATTTTACTTTATAAAAATAGTATTTATTAAAATTCATTATATTTTTCCTGTGTTAAGTAAATCAAGTACAAATAATACTTCAATAAAAAGTCACTCTAAGAGATATATAGAGCTTTATGGCTACATAATATTTAAATTTAAAAATAAATATCTGTAGAAAAATACAATAAGATGGTCAATAGAATACTAAGTTTAAAATCATACTTTAGGATAAATTAATGTTGCAGAATTAGAATGGTAATAAAAATTCAACTAGACAAAATTAATGGTATAAAATTTCCTATTAAATAATAATTTGGTATTAAAAATAAATTAATACTTTTTATTATTTATTTGGGTTTCCCTGGTGGCTCAGAGGTTAAAGTGTCTGTCTGGAATGCAGGAGACCCAGGTTCGATCCCTGGGTCGGGAAGATCCCCTGGAGAAGGAAATGGCAACCCATTCCAGTACTCTTGCCTGGACAATCCCATGGAGGAAGGAGCCTGGTAGACTACAGTCCATGTGGTCTCAAAGAGTCGGACATGACTGAGTGACTTCACTTTCACTTTCATTATTTATTTATTTGGCTGCACCAGGTCTTGGTTGTGGTATGCAGGGTCTTTAACTGTAGCATGTGGGATCTAGTTCCCTGACCAGGGATCAGACCCAGGTCCCCTGAATGGGGAGCGTAGAGTCTGAGCCACTGGATCACCAGGGAAGTCCCCTTGTATACTTTAAATGAATGATGGTGATATAAATTTATTATAGTATTCATGTTCTATTGCTGTCAATACTTAAATAAGATCACAATTTCATTTACCTATGCTAAAATAAAATGTTTAGGTGTCAATTTAGAGTAGAATCATTTTCAGCAATGTATTTTGGAGTAACTGTAATATCTGACCACCTGTGTCTTATTATTTCACTAAGTATAAAATTGGCAACTCTAATAATAATAATAACTTATAACTTAGCTTAAAAATACTTCTGAAATATATTAAATTGAAATGTTCATATAATAAAGTAGGCATTATTTTCTATTTGTAGATAAGGAAACTGGCCATTGGGTAACAGGCAAATCACTTGCTTGAAATGAAAATGACATGAAAGTTGAAACCAGGACAAAATTTGATCCAGTGTTTTATGTTTGCTTTTTCTACCTACTTCTACCTAAGTGTAAAAAGTGATCGACCATGACAATAACATACAAATTTTGTATAGATCTGCAAGATCTATGCATCTGCATTTCATACATCTACACTATGCATATACATTTCACTGGGGGTCTGAAAACTTTGTAGATTTTTTGTTTAGGTTTCATCAAAATGTTCCCAGTTAATAATTCTTTAACAATTACTATATTGTAATATCATATACTTCCTTCCTAGAACTCTAATATCATTCAATTTTGAACTGTTCTTCTGTAATTAGTTTAGGTCACTCTTCCATCTTTTGTTAAAATATTATTAGTGAAGCATCAGTGGATTCAATGTCATCAAATCCAATGAAGTTAAATTATCACTTGTGACTGATAATTCTGAGTAGCAAATTATCTCTGAATTCATCAGGGAGATTAACATTTATAATCACTTTTATAAAAAAATGAAGTCTAAATTATTTCAACCAAGAAAAGTGATAAAATATTTTTTTATTTGACTAAAATGTTGCTGTTGGTTCTAATAGAAGAAAAATGAGTGTCTGAGCTGCCAAGAATATTTGTTACATTGCAACTGTCTTGCTCTCACATTTCCCTCTATTAAAAGGTGTTAGATTCTGCCTTTATTTTAATAACTAGGCAGTCTCAAAGTTTAAATCAACACTTGCAATCAAAAACCTTGTCAATCATTCTGACTTGAAAAGAAAATCTTGAGGATTGTGTCAACCACCATCTAACATTTTGCCTTCAAATATCTGTTAAAGAGTATTATCAGCTGTTCAACTAGCATTTTCAGGGGAAAGAGATAGAACCTACTCTGAGCTCCATGAACTTGTTGATTTAATGTAATCTAATACATAATTTTCAATACCTCAAATATATGCTCCTTCTGAGAAACATGTCCGTGGCTCACAAGATGGCTATTGTTCAGCCTTAAGGTGGAAAACAGTTCTTCAGTTCACTTCCAGACATTTCCAATATTTACATATATGGTACAAGATGCCATATAACCAGAAAATATCTCAAGAAACTTTATTCTATCTCACCATACCAGAAAGTTATGCTTAAAACTTGCCACGTATCTACTTGTGAGAGAATAGAATTTTTAAAACATCATTACTAATTTCCCTAATACTAGATATTATCTATAATGAGCAACCTTCACTCACACCTGAAGAACAGCATCATAATGATGCTTAAGTGTAAATGACATGCCATCTACATTTAATATCATAGATGATTAGTGATGGAAGTGTTTTTGAAGGATACATTATTTTTTAAAAATCTGGTTCCTCTCTTAAACACAAAACACCGGACTTTGCTGCAGATAATGAAGAATATTTTAAAAGGTTATACATATGAGTGAAAAAGTTGGCTTAAAGCTCAACATTCAGAAAACTAAGACCATAGCATCCGGTCCCATCACTTCATGGCAGATAGATGGGGAAACAGTGGTTGACTTTATTTTTGGGGCTCCAAAATCAGTGCAGATGGTGATTGCAACCGTGAAATTAAAAGACGCTTACTCCTTGGAAGGAACGTTATGACCAACCTAGACAGCATATTAAAAAGTAGAGACATTACTTTGTCAACAAAGGTCCATCTAGTCAAGGCTATGGTTTTTCTGGTAGTCATGTATGGATGCGAGAGTTGGACTATAAAGAAAGCTGAGCACAGAAGAATTGATGCATTTGAACTGTGGTGTTGGAGAAGACTCTTGAGAGTCCCTTGGACTGCAAGGAGATCCAACCAGTCCATCCTAAAGGAGATCAGTCCTGGGTGTTCATTGGAAGGACTGACTTTGAAGCTGAAACTCCAATACTTTGGCCACTTGATGTGAAGAGCTGACTCATTGGAAATGACCCTGATGCTGGGAAAGATTGAAGGTGGGAGGAGAAGGGGATGACAGAGGATGCGATGGTTGGATGGCATCACCGACTCAATGGACATGGGTTTGGGTAGACTCCGGCAGTTGGTGATGGACAGGGAGGCCTGACGTGCTGCAATTCATGGGGTCCAAAGAGTCTGACAGGACTGAGTGACTGAATTGGAACTGGAACTGGATACATATGTTATTATGCCAGTTACATGTTAACCCTAAAAGGTCTGGATGATGGTAATAATTTGTTGTTAAGTCACCCAGTTGTGTCCGACTCTTTGCAACCCCCATAGACTGCAGCACGCCAGGCCTTCCTGTCTGTCACCATCTCCCGAAGTTTGCCCAAGTTCATGTCCATTGCACTGGTGATGCTATTCAGCCATCTCATCCTCTGATGCTCTCTTCTTCTGCATTCAGTCTTTTCCAGCATCAGGGACTTATCCAATGAGTAGGCTGATGGTAATAATAGCACATGTCTATTTAAAAAATGGACAATGGACAGAATTGAAGAAAGAACACAGATGAAAGCTTGCCCTTTCTTAGTGAAATTGTGACACAGATGGATTACAAAATTTATTGAAAAGTATTCTCCATAATGGGTAGAGAGGGTTTTCCTTTGCTTATTAATCAGAGTAATGCTCATGACATTTCTAAGCCTTTGAAGAGTTGGAATGCATAATAGATCCAATCACACCTGTGTATAAATTATGCAGTCATAAGGTACCAAAATGAAGGCATTTTTAAAAGTTCAGAATGAAGTAAAATTCATTTTCTAAACATTGGATAATTCTGTGCTGTGCTTAATAGCTCAATCTGTCTGACTCTTTGCAACTCCGTGGACTGTAGTCCGCCAGGCTCCTCTGTCCATGGGGATTCTCCAGGCAAAATACTGGAGGGGGTTGCCCTCCTCCAGGGGATCTTCCCAACCCAGGGATCAAACCCAGGTCTTCCACATTGCAGGTGGATTCTTTACCATCTGAGCTACCAGCGAAGCCCAAGAATACTGGAGTGGGTAGCCTATCCCTTCTCCAGGGAAACTTCCCTACCCAGGAATCGAACCAGGGTCTCCTGTATTGCAGGTGGATTGTTTACCAGCTGAGCTACCAGGAAGCCCTGGATAATTCTATTAGAATATTTTTTTTTAAATCTTTCCCAAATTATCACAATAAAGGCATTTCTTCAATAAACTTTATTTGGTTAAATGTGTTTATGAGAAGAAGCTTCAAATGTCTGCATACAAATACAATAAATCCAAAGCTCAGTCCATTGCTAGTGAAGTCAATTACTCTTTTCTTGGTCACATGTTTTTTGGCAGGAAGTCTATTGTTTCTGCAACATTCAGGTTTTACAAGCAGGCCTATTTTATAGGAAGTTGTGGCAGTATTTTTTAAAGAGAAGCTATATAATGCATTTCAGAGTCTCTGAGGTGAAGATTTATTGTATTCACTGGTGCCAAGAATAGATAGCATGGGCAGGCAATATACAAACATTTCCACAGTCATGATACAGTAGTCCAGTCCTGGCATACAAAATTTGTCCTATTTCTGCCCTTGATATCTCACTGGAAATTAGCAGCTCAATCTCATGTTGACTTGTCCAACACGAGGTAGATTTTGTAAATAAAAACTCTAAATACATTTACTATTATGTGACTTCTCCATAGAAATTGCCTACTTTTAAGCAAATAGAACTTATTTGCACAACTATTTTGATTGTAAGACTTTTATTAAATCAGCTATGATGTATAAAATATTTAAGCAGTGTTTTATAATCATCTTAGAATTTATATCTAATTTTTAAGTATTAATCTATTTATTTTTGGCTGTGCTGGGTCTTCATTGCTTCGTGGGCTTTCTCTAATTGTGATAAATGAGGGCCTCTCTCCAGTTATGATGTGAAGACTTCTTATTGTGGTGGGATTTCTGCTTTATTGACTATGCCAAAGCTTTTGACTGTGTGGATCACAATAAACTGTGGAAAATTCTGAAAGAGATGGGAATACCAGAACACCTGATCTGCCTTTTGAGAAATTTGTATGCAGCTCAGGAAGCAACAGTTAGAACTGGACATGGAACAACAGACTGGTTCCAAATAGGAAAAGGAGTACGTCAAGGCTGTATATTGTCACCCTGTTTATTTAACCTATAAGCAGAGTACATCATGAGAAACGCTGGATTGGAAGAAACACAAGCTGGAATCGAGATTGCCGGGAGAAATATCAATAACCTCAGATATGCAGATGACACCACCCTTATGGCAGAAAGTGAAGAGGAACTCAAAAGCCTCTTGATGAAAGTGAAAGTGGAGAGTGAAAAAATTGGCTTAAAGCTCAACATTCAGAAAACGAAGATCATGGCATCCGGTCCCACCACTTCATGGGAAATAGATGGGGAAACAGTGGAAACAGTGTCAGACTTTATTTTTCTGGGCATCTGGTCCCACCACTTTATGGGAAATAGATGGGGAAACAGTGGAAACAGTGTCAGACTTTATTTTTCTGGGCTCCAAAATCACTGAAGATGGTGACTGCAGCCATGAAATTAAAAGACACTTACTCCTCGGAAAGAATGTTATGACCAACCTAGATAGCATATTCAAAAGCAGAGACATTACTTTGCCAACAAAGGTCCATCTAGTCAAGGCTATGGTTTTTCCTGTGGTCATGTATGGATGTGAGAGTTGAACTGTGAAGAAGGCTGAGCGCTGAAGAATTGATGCTTTTGAACTGTGGTGTTGGAGAAGACTCTTGAGAGTCTCTTGGACTGCAAGGAGATCCAACCAGTCCATTCTGAAGGAGATCAGCCCTGGGATTTCTTTGGAAAGAATGATGCTAAAGCTGAAACTCCAGTACTTTGGCCACCTCATGCGAAGAATCGACTCATTGGAAAAGACTCTGATGCTGGGAGGGATTGGGGGCAGGAGGAGAAGGGGACGCCAGAGGATGAGATGGCTGGATGGTATCACTGACTCGATGGACGTGAGTCTGAGTGAACTCTGGGAGTTGGTGATGGACAGGGAGGCCTGGCGTGCTGCGATTCATGGGGTCGCAAAGAGTCGGACACGACTGAGCCACTGATCTGATCTGATCTCTTGTTGTGCAGCACAGACTCTAGAGCGCAGGCTCAGCAGTTGTGGTGCATGGGCTTAGTTGCTCAGCAGCATGTGAGATCTTCCCAGACTGGAGATCAAACCCGTCTCTCCTGCATTGGCAGGTGGATTCTTAACAAGGGACCACCAGGGAAATCCCTTCTAAATTAAATTTGATCAGTCTATTAAAAAACGTTGAACTTTAATGAGTAGCTCACCTTCATTGTCAGAAGTAATTTGGTCAAAGGGCAAAACATGGTAACTTACCTGACAGAAATATCAATGTTTATGGTGAAGGTGCATTTGAAAATCATAAAGAGTATTTTTATGTATTTCAATGAGAAATTTGTTTGCTCCATAGTAATCTGACATATTATAGCAGAGAAGATTGTTTCTTACTGCCTTTGCTTAGCTATATTAAGGCAATGGCACCCCACTCCAGTACTCTTGCCTGGAAAAATCCCATGGATGGAGGAGCCTGGTGGGATGAAGTCCATGGGTCGCAGAGAGTTGGACACGACTGAGTGACTTCACTTTCACTTTTCACTTACATGCATTGGAGAAGGAAATGGCAACCCACTCCAGTGTTCTTGCCTGGAGAATCCCAGGGACGGGGAAGCCTGGTGGGCTGCCGTCTATGGGGTCGTACAGAGTCAGACACGACTAAAGTGACTTAGCAGCATTCAGGTAATTGTATGTAATTTTAACAAAGCTTTTAGCTTAAGAGAAAAGTATATTTCCACCATGAAGATATTAAGCTATGCATTTAAGCATGCTGCTGCTGCCGCTAAGTCGCTTCAGTCATGTCCGACTCTGTGTGACCCCATAGACGGCAGCCCATTAGTCTCCCCCGTCCCTGGGATTCTCCAGGCAAGAACACTGGAGTGGATTGCCATTTCCTTCTCCAATGCATGAAAGTGAAGTCACTCAGTCGTGTCCAGCTCTTCACGACCCCTTGGATTGCAGCCTACCAGACTCCTCCATCCATGGGATTTTCCAGGCAAGAGTACTGGAGTGGGGTACCATCGCCTTCTCCTGCATTTAAGCATAACTGATATTAAAACACTTGTCATACTAATGATCTCATTAATCAAAGATGATGTAGTACAAGTATGGAAGGAAGAATATCTCATGAGTCTTTAACAAACAGATTTAATAGCAAAGGATTCTATAAAAACTAGAATATATATGCTAGGATGTCTTCATTATTCTGCCTGATTGAGGTATGCTACTTTTATAGAAGGGATACACGATGAATGAGTGGACAAACTAGCAAACAATTAAGTTTACAATATAATTAAATTACCAACATTTTGAACCTGTGCTTACTTTTACAGCTTTCATGTCTACTCTAATAACCCTTGGACACAGTGATTATTATCAAGTATAGATTCAAATCACGCTCACCAAAAAATGGTGTTACTTTACAAGGGCCTGTCATCCAATTTCATAGGAAAGTCTGCCTCAAATCAGTAAACCTTTGAATTAACCACATGCTGACACATCAGCTGCTGAGTTATGCATTTTGAGATTCATTTTTAATGCAACTTTATTGATTAACCTATCATAATAATTTTTAGGTTTCAAAATTGTGAACTATATTGACTAAAAAAACAATGAAAGGTGAAGTGGTATGTTAGGTTTTATTATTTCTAAGCAACAAAAATAACTATGTTGCTAACCCTAGAAATCTGTCATTTTGAGTGTCTATTTTCTTCACCAATCTACTGTTTAATCTTTTATTAAATGTATAGCACAGACACAACATAGTTACCTTCATTGGCAATATTTTTCTTATCTCAGAAGGGGAGCATATGTAATTAAGTATCATCTTATGTCTTATTTGATTACTTAGAGTAGTGTTATAAACAGGGCATATACCTGTCTAACAAATGTCCAATTTATTTAGTATTATATGACAAATCTTTCAAAGCCTTACCAATTCTGCATACTGTTAGAAAAGTGTAGTATTATTTCCAGATGAACCATATGAAAGAAATGACACCTGTTGGAAGGCCTTTTTTTTTTTTTTTTAATGAAAATGCCTATAATCCATATTAGGAGTGAAGGAAATGCTTTAGATTCTAAATTTAAAAATGATATAAAGATAGATAGATACCTGATTATTTTTATGTTAACCAAAATGAAACCGATAGCTTAAATGAGACTAAGACTTTTTAAAAGTATTTAAAATTTCAGAGTGAATATACTGAGCAAATTTAATAGAACACTAAATATTAATATGAGGAAATTTTAATGAGAAAATGTAGAAACAGAAGTACTTGACAAAATATCTTGAGGCAATTAAAGAATATTATTAGCATAGAGCAAATAGTGTGAAATTACTTGCATGGGATCATATTAAAAACAAAAAAGACAAATAAGAGAAAATGAAGCACATTATTTGGAATTAAGAATCAATTTAAAGCAAAAAGAGAGTCAATCAAAGCATACAAAACAGCCAGGAGATAGCCTTTAATAATAAAATTGAGGTATATTGATAGTGAAAAGTAAAAGAAGGCAAATTTCAAATAGACCCAAATAGATCTTCAAGAGTTAAATATATTCATATATATACATCATGGTATTAACAATAGAAACTCAATGGATAGATTTACTCAGCAACTTAAACTCAAGAGAAGAAAGTATAAATGTATCAAAGATAGATGTGAATAATGGACTGATCTTGAAGCCATTCATGGAATACACAGAAGTCCCTATCATACACAGGAAGAGGAGTTTCATCATAGATGCTATTGGAGTTTCAGAAAGACTTGATTTTATAAATTGGATTTCATGTGCTGCTGGTGAATGTGCAGATTGGTAACCATACTGGAGACAATTTAGGATTCATGTGTATCACCAGTTTTCAGAAATCCAACTTCTACCTATGAAATGACCCTAAAGGAATTATTTCAAATGCATCAGGGGACCTATAGGAGCAGATTCATCACAGAAGCAATAGCAAAAACAACCCAAATCTTCATAAGGGTTAAAATAATTAATGACAATGTACACAATCAACAGAATATTATATATTAATAGTATTGGAAATAAATGACTACTGCTACATGAGATAGAAAGAATGAATATCAAAAATATGTCAAGCAAAATGGAAATCCTCAGAAAAATATGCACACTATTAATCCATTAATAAAAATTAGGTATTAGCAACATTAATTTTTGTTTATGTCTACATATTTATGCAGCAAATCTATAGAAATAAAGAAAATTATTATTATAAAATTTAAGATGAAAAAAGTGAAAGTGTTAGTTGCTCAGTCATGTCCAACTCTTTGCGACCGCCTGAGCTGCCAGGCTCCTCTGTCCATGGAATTCTCCAGGCAAGAATACTGGAGTAAGTAGCTAGTTTCTTTTCCAGGGGATCTTTCCAACCTACAAAGCAAACCCAGGTCTCTTGTGTTGCAGGCAGAATCTTTACAGCCTGAGCCACCAGGGAAGTCCAAAATTTAAGATAGGAGTTATTTTTGGGGAAAAAAGAGATGTGATAGGGTTGAGGGAGAACACAGTGGCTTGGAATTGGATGATGTGGTATCTAAGCAACACAAAAGTTCTGTCTCTTAATCAGCAGAATAAAAGCAGTGTTCATATTAGTATCTTTCTTTAAATACTACATATAGTATTCATGCAAGTTTTCTGTATATATCATTATTATTCAGGTTGAAAATAAGGAATATCTGTGCAATCAATGTAGTATTTTTGAAAATGGATTCTTTATACTTGTTTGATGATGTAAAAACTATTTAACTGTATTAAATACAGACCCATATATTAAATATAACATATAACCCTTAAATAAGGTATTTGTTTGGACTGAACCATGTCCTCTCAAAATTCATATGTTGAAGCCTTAATCCTCAACTTGACAGCATTTGGAGATAGGGTCTTTAAGGAGGTAATTAAGGTTAAATGAGATATAAAGGCTTGACCCTAATCTCACAAGACTGGTGTACTTATAAGAAATGGAAGAAAACTAGAGAGAGCTCTCTCTCACACACATTCTCAGAGAAAAGGTCATGTAAAGATATCTAGAAAGTGGCACTCTGCAAGCCTGGAAGAAAGGTCTTAACCAAAAACCAAGTCTGTTAGTGTCATAATCTTGAACTTTCAATCATCAGGCTGAGAAAATAGTTTCTTTTGTTTGAGCAACCAGTCCATGTTATTTTGTCATGACAACCCAAGCAGACCAATAAAACATTATATATATATATATAATCACTTTGAAGAGTAGAACTTGTTATCCAAATGATGTTATTAAAGTGAGTGAAGTTGCTCAGTTGTGTCCGACTCTTTGCGACCCTGTGGACCGTAGCCCACCAGGCTCCTCTGTCCATGGGATTCTCCAGGCAAGAATACTGGAGTGGGTTTCCATTTCCTTTTCCAGGGGATCTTCCTGACCCAGGGATCGAACTTAGGTCTCGTGCATTGCAGGCAGACGCCTTAACCTCTGAGCCACCAGGGAAGCCCTGATGTTATTAAAGTGATTACTAATACTAGAAGCACTATTATTAATAGTTCTCAATTTGCCACATTTTTTCCGGAGCAAAAGGCCAATTACATGTTGAGCACTATCTCTGGTGCTATTAATGTTGATTAAATAGCTATGCTATCCAATAGCTTCATTAAGTTATCTACTAATACCTTTTGGGCTTCCCTGGTGGCTCAGACGGTAAAGCGTCTGTCTGCAATGCAGGAGACCCAAATTCAATCCCTGGGTTGGGAAGATCCCCTGGAGAAGGAAATGGCAGCCCACTGCAGTATTCTTGCCTGGAAAATCCCATGGACGGAGGAGCCTGGTAGGCTACTGTCCATGGGGTTGCAAAGAGTCAGACACGACTGAGCAACTACACTTCACTGAGCAAAAGGCCAATTACATGTTGAGCACTATCTCTGGTGCTGTTAATGTTGACTAAAAGACGCTTACTCCTTGGAAGAAAAGTTATGCCCAACCTAGATAGCATATTGAAAAGCAGAGACATTACTTTGCCAACAAAGGTCTGTCTAGTCAAGGCTATGGTTTTTCCAGTGGTCATGTATGGATGTGAGAGTTGGACTGTGAAGAAAGCTGAGCGCTAAAGAATAGATGCTTTTGAACTGTGGTGTTGGAGAAGACTCTTGAGAGTCCCTTGGACTGCAAGGAGATCCAACCAGTCCATCCTAAAGATCAGCCCTGGATGTTCTTTGGAAGGAATGATGCTAAAGCTGAAACTCCAGTACTTTGGCCACCTCATGTGAAGAGTTGACTCATTGGAAAAGACTCTGATACTGGGAAGGATTGGGGGCAGGAGGAAAAGGGGACAATAGAGGATGAGATGGCTGGATGGCATCACCAACTCAATGGACGTGAGTCTGAGTGAACTCCCGGAGTTGGTGATCGACAGGGAGGCCTGGCGTGCTGCAATTCATGGGGTCGCAAAGAGTAGGACACGACTGAGTGACTGAACTGAACTGAAATAACTATGCTATCTAATAGCTTCATTAAGATATCTACTAATACCTTTAAGGAAGAATAAATTTGAGCTAACACACAGAAGAAGGGAAGAACCAAACACTTAGGGTGGATTTAACTAGTCATGCCAAATAAACATTATCAAATGACTTCAGTCACTTTTAACTAATCACTTAACATTTATTTAGATTATACCTATCACATTTTCTCATTTTGTCACCCTAAACCTTCTTTTAAATTGTACTTCTTCGAAGGGACCCATCTAGTTGGAATTTGTCATTTAAAATTTGTTCTCCAGGACTTCTTCTTTTGGCCATAAGGATTAACTGAACTAGTCTTTTCTCATAAACAACCAGAAATTTGAACAAGATAAATGAAAAATAAATCCTGCTTTCCAGCATTGAACAAAGACAACATAAGACTATGAGCCCTCAGAATAGAGAACAAATGATGTAAGCCCTGCAGCTAACTTTTTGATAGGAGGATTTTACCAAAGCACAGACAGGAAGGGGGATTCATGCAGAAAACTGGTTTTGAGAGACTGCAGAGACAGAGATTAGGGTGTAGGTTAACTACAGTAGAAAGCATTTACAAGAGGAAGATACACAGAAAAGTAACTATCAAATCTGCATAGGTGTTCCTTTGAATTGTTGCACAGTCCTGATGTGGGCATTTGAAGATAAGACTCCAGGTAGTCAGGAAAGAAAAATGACCAGAAAAAAAAAATTGTCAATAATTTATGAATGGAACATTTCCTATAACTTGCACAGGATTGGGAGGTATTCGAGATCTGACAAAACAGAGACCTTGTTAAACACCTGAGACATTTAGTGAAGAATCCTAAACTCTCTTTTCTTTCCTTTAAGGGGAGAATTAAATTTTCTTGCTGGAAAAAAGGTGATGGTGCTTTAGTGGCTAAGTCATGTCTGACTCTTGTGATCCCATGGACTGTAGCCTGCCAGGCTTCTCTGTCCATGGGATTCTTCAGGCGAGAATATTGGAGTGGGTTGCCATTTCCTTCTCCAGAGGCGAAGAGGAGAATTAAACTTTCTTGCTGGCAAAAAAGTACTTTAGAATAAAGCTGCCATCATCATCATTGTCAAGATGATCTGGAAGTAAGGTAATGATTGAAAAATTAAGCTGAAAACCAAAATAAATTAATATCTGCCTGGGAAAATAAGCAAGCAAATGTTCAATATGCTTTGAAGAAGAATAATGAAAACACAACCCAAAACTGTATCCAGTATCTTATAAAAAAATTTAGTATACATATAAGGAGTCAGAAATCATGATGCATAATTGAAAATCATGATGGTGGGTAAAGATGGTAGTTATACCAGACATACCACATGCAGAGAAGGCAAATCTATATCCAGAATAAATGTCTATTCCAATAAGAACAAAATACTTCCCATAGTGGAAGTGGTTCAGAGTAATCAGTCTGATATCAAGAAGCCATATTGGGGACTCAATGTCAATCTCTGTTTGGTCAATGGAGCATTCATTAGTAGCCATAGATTGGTGAGCCTTGGTGAGTAGAAATCCATATTATTATTTGCAGAGAACAAATTAGAAAATTTAAAAACATATTATTTTTTAATAATAAACATGTAGATGGGTAATTAATAAGTCTATATTGTAAAAAGCAGGTTTCCTTTGTGACTCAGTTGATAAAAATACTGCCTGCAATTCAGGAGACCTGGGTTCAATACCTGGGTCAGGAAGATCCCCTGGAGAAGGAAATGGCAACCCACTCCAGTATTCTTCCCTGGAGAATTCCATGAACAGAGGAGTCAGGCAGGCTACAGTCCCTGGGATTGCAAAGAGTTGGACATGACTGTGCAACTAACTTTCATATTGTAAAAAGTTACAGAAATCAGATGTGAGGTTTCACAAGAGATTGAAAATACATAAATAACAAGGAGAAGTATCCTTAATTTATTAATATTTCTATCTTACAATATATAACACTTCTGATAATATGACATTTATATATAAAGTTGTGTATGCACATAGCATGTAACTTACTCTTCACATTGCTCATTGTACCATAAGACCAGAGCTTCACATTGTTTGTGAACTGAACTTCACACATCCATTGTATAATTTCACATTTTGTTGTGTTAACTTGGTAACTGAATTAGTGTGATGTGAAACAAGGGGACATTTTTATTCCTGTCGATTATGCAGTGACCACATTAAATAGAAGACATCACCCACAGAGCACTCTTATCAGGGCGTTAACATTTATTTGTGAAGTAATAAAATGTTGGGGTATCAGAAGGGCATTTTTGCAAGGCCTACTTGCAACCACTGCGCTGGATGTCAGAGACCAGAGGCCTAATTACCTTTCAGCGGTAACTGCTCTGGTTATAGGATTGTGTTTTCAGCATAATTGGCTTGAGCTTTGACTTCTGAGGGGAGTTTACCTCATTTTTGGTAAATAAACTTTCACTAACAATGTTCAAATTCCCAGCAAAACTGAGGTGTATGTCTTAAGTTGTACAAAATAGATATTTATTTTCTATGAGTGAGATACTATATGAATTAAACACAATTTCTAAATGCTGAGAAAAAAAAGAGCAAAACAAATAAAGTAGAGCATTTCTATAAATAATTTGGTCAAAATGAATATTTCAGAAGACTTTCAAAATATAATAACATATCGACATTAAATGATGAAAGTGAATAATCTATTTACAGCATAAGGATGGATGCATACATGATCTTTGAAGCTATTATTCATACAGATAACAATTTAATATTAGATGAAACCACATGAAATTGGAATTTTATTTTAAAAGGGTTGAATATTAGCAATTTCATATCAGTGCAGTTCAGTTCAGTCACTCTGTCATGTCTGACTCTTTGTGACCCCATGGACTGCAGCATGACAGGCTCCCTTGTTCTTCACTAACACCCAGAGCTTACTCAAACTCATGTCCATCAAGTCAATGATGCCATCCAACCATCTAATTCTCTGTTGGCCCTTTCTCCTCCCACTTTCAATCTTTCCCAGCATCAGGGTCTTTTTCAATGAGTCAGTACTTCGTGTCAGGTAGCCAAAGTATTGGAGTTTCAGCTTCAGCATCAGTCCTCCCAATGAATATTCAGGACTGATTTCCTTTAGGATAGACTGGTTGGATCTAATTATTTTATAATTTTATTTTTTTATCATTGTGTAGTTAGACACACACACTGTGTATTTAGACTCCTTTTACTTAAAGGAGTTATTTTTTCTTCAGTCACAGATATATTTTAAAAATCATATTTATTGTTTTAGAGAACCATGGTGCTGAACTTAAGTCATTTTTAAGGACAGACATTTTCTATTCTAGACTGTGATGACATTATTTTGCTGGTCTCTCATACAACATGGCAGTTAGGGCATGTTTCAAAAAAGTTCTGGCTGGCCAAAACCTGCTCAGGGTTCATTTTGGTCTTGCAGATATAAATGGTGTAATTCATGAAATAGCACGAAGATAAGTATGCCAATGCAACATGCCGCTTTTCAAGGAGTTTTCAGTAAGACATTCTCAGAAAAGATGGGTACAATAAAGGACAGAAACAGTATGGACCTAACAGAAGCAGAAAATATTAAAAAAGAGGTGGCAAGAATACACAGAAGAACTGTACAAAAATATCTAAATGACTCAGATAACCGTGATGGTGTAGTCACTCACCTCAAGGCAAACATCCTGGAATGTGAAGGCAAGTAGGCCTTAGGAAGCATCACTACGAACAAAGCTAGTGGAGGTGATGGAATTCCAGCTGAGCTCTTTCAAATCCTAAAAGATGATGCTGTGCTAGTGCTGCATCCAATATGGCAGCAAATTAGGAAAACTCAGCAGTGGCCACAGAACAGGAAAAGGTCAGTTTTCATTCCAATCCCAAAGAAAGACACTGCCAATGAATCTTCAAAGAAAGTGAAAGAAAGTGAAGTCGCTCAGTCATGTCTGACTCTTTGTAACCCCATGAACTGTAGCCTACCAGGTTCTTCCGTTCATGGGATTTTTCCAGGCAAGAATACCAAAGTGGGTTGCCACAAACTACTGCCCAACTGCACCCATCTCACATGCTAGCAAAGTAATGCTCAAAATTTTCCAAGCTAGGCTTCAAAACTATGTGAACGGAGAACTTCCAGATGTTCAAGCTGGATTTAGAAAAGGCAAAGGAACCAAAGATCAAATTGCCAACATAAGTTGGATCATAGAAAAAGCAAGAGAATTCCAGAAAAATATCTACTCCTGCTTCACTGACTATACTAAAGCCTTTGACCGTGTGGATCACAAGAAACTGTGGAAAATTCTTCAAGAGATGGGAATACCAGACCATCTCACCTGCGTCCTGAGAAATCTGTATACAAGTCAAGAAGCAACAGTTAGAACTGGACATGGAACAACAGACTGGTTCCAAATTTGGAAAAGACTATGTCAAGGCTGTATATTGTCCCCCTGCTTATTTAACTTCTATGCAGAGTACATCATGAGAAACGGTGGGCTGGATGAAGCACAAACTGGAATCAAGACTGCCAGGAGAAAAATCAATAACCTCAGATACATAGATGACATCACTTCAGTTACAGCAAAAAGCAAAGAGGAACTAAAGAGCTTCTTGATGAAAGTGAAAGAAAGAGTGAAAAAGCTGGATTAAAACTCAACATTCAAACAACTAAGATCATGGCATCTGGTCCCATCACTTCATGGCAAATAGATGGGGAAACAGTGGAAACAGTGACAGACTTTATTGGGGGTGTCTCCAAAATCACGGCAGATGGTGAATGCAGCCATGAAATTAAAAGACACTTCCTCCTTGGAAGGAACATTATGACCAACATAGACAGCTTATTAAAAAGCAGAGTCATTACTTTGCCAACAAAGGTCCATCTAGTCAAGGCTATGGTTTTTACAGTAGTCATGTATGGATGTGAGAGTTGGACTATAAAGAAAGCTGAGAGCTAAAGAATTGATGCTTTTGAACTGTGGTGTTGGAGAAGACTCTTGAGAGTCACTTGGGCTGCAATGAGATCCAACCAGTCCATCCTAAAGGAAATCAGTCTGGAACATTCATTGGAAGGACTAATGCTGAAGCTGAAACTCCAATACTTTGGCCATCTGATGCGAAGAACTGACTGATTAGGAAAGACCCTGATGCAGGGAAAGATTGAAAATGGGAGGAGAAGGGGACAACAGAGGATGAAATGGTTGGATGGCATCACCAACTCAATGGACATGAGTTGGAGTAGACTCCTGGAGTTGATGGACAGGGAAGTGTGGTGTGCTGCAGTCCATGGGGTGGCAAAGAGTCAGAGAAGACTGTGTGACTGACCTGAACTTAATAAGGTAGACGATGGAATGGTTAACCCTGGATTGGCTCCTCTTCTTGTGGAGGAAGAGGTCATTGGAATGTCTGTTTGGGAAGGAACTCTAGACTACAGCAGATTCATTTCACCTAGTGTCAGACATCCTGGAATGTGAAGTCAAGTGGTCCTTAGGAAGCATCACTATAAACAAAGCTAGTGGAGGTGATGGAACTCCAGTGGAGCTTTTCAAATCCTAAAGATGATGCTGTGAAAGGCTATACTACATATGCCAGCAATTTGGAAAACTCAGCAGTGGCCACAGGACTGGAAAAGGTCAGTTTTCATTCCAATCTCAAAGAAAGACAATGTCAAAGAATCTTCAAGCTACAACACAATTGCATTCATATCACAGGCTAGCAAAGTAATGCTCAAAATTCTCCAAGCCAGGCTTCAACAGTATGTGAACTGAGAACCTCCAGATGTTCAAGCTGGATTTAGAAAAGGCAGAGGAACCAGAGATCAAATTGCCAACATCCGCTGGATCATGGAAAAAGCAAGAGAGTTCCAGAAAAACGTCTATTTATGCTTTATTGACTATGCCAAAGCCTTTGTGTGGATCACAACAAACTGTGTAAAATTCTAAAAGAGATGGGACTACCAGACCACCTGACCTGCCCTTTGAGAAATCTGTATACAGGTCAGGAAGCAACAGTTAGAACTGGACATGGAACAACAGACTCGTTCCAAATCAGGAAAGGAGTACGCCAAGGCTGTATATTGTCACCCTGCTTATTTAACTTATATGCAGAGTACATCTTGAGAAATGCTGGACTGGATGAAGTACAAGCTGGAATCAAGATTGCCAGGAGAAATAACAATAACCTCAGATATGCAGATGACATCACCTTTATGGCAGAAAGCAAAGAGGAACTGAAGAACCTCTTGATGAAAGTGAAAAAGGAGAGTGAATAAGCTGGCTTAAAAGTCAACATTCAAAAAAGTAAGATCATGGCATCTGGTCCTATCACTTTATGGCAAATAGATGGGGAATCAATGGAAACAGTGATAGACTTTATTTTGGGGGGCTCCAAAATCACTGCAGATGGTGACTGCAGCCATGAAATTAAAAGACACTTACTCCTTGGAAGGAAAGCTATGACAAACTTAGCGTATTAAAAAGCAAGGACATTACTATGCCAACAAAGATCTGTATAGCCTACACTATCCTTTTTCCAGTAGTCATGTATGGATGTGAGAGTTGGACCATAAAGAAGGGTGCGCACTGAAGAAATGATGCTTTTGAACTGTGGTGTTGGAGAAGTCTGTTCAAAGTCTCTTGGACTACAAGAAGATTAAAGCAGTCAATCCTAAAGGGAATCAACCCTGAATATTCATTAGAAGGACTGATGCTGAAGCTGAGGCTCCAGTACTTTGGCCACCTGATGCAAAGAGCCAACACGTTAGAAAAGACCCTGATGCTGGGAAAGATTGAAAGCAGGAGGAGACAGGGATGACAGGATGAGATGGTTTGATGGCATCACCGTCTCAATGGATGTGAGTTTGAGCAAGCTCCAGGAGATGATGAAGGACAGGGAGCCTGCTGTGCTGCAGCCCATGGGGTCACAGAGTCTAACACAACTGAGTGACTGAACAACAACAGGAGAGTCAAACCCCATATAAAGATTTAGGCCTTGTGCTCATGAACTCATTGCTATGCCTCTTATACTGCTTGAAGAAAAGCTGACACTCAAGTTGATTTTCAGCTTTGTTTTCTTTTACCCTTTTGAAGCTTAACAGATACCTAGCAGGGGGAAGGAAAGAACAGAGAATATAGGGCTGAGTGAGAGACGATGCACAGGACAGACACACAAACAAGCTTGTGTGACTTAGTTCAGGAGGGGCCCTACCAACAAAATACACCTTCGGTTTGCATTTTTTTTCACCAATGTGGAGCTTTCAGGAAGGTTAGTGAGAGAGTGATCACCATTTTCACAAATAATTATAAGAAAACTTTTCTTTTCCAAATCAATATTTTACCCCGGCATCAGTTTAAAAAATTTACCTTTGTTTGTCCTTGATTCTCTCCTATGAAAGTATCCAGAGAAGAACTTTTTTTTAAAAGCCATTCATTGAAATGTCTGTTAATACCAATCTTTACCCTGGAGTGACAAGCCCTGTCAAAATGACAGACACTGGACATACTGATGCACCTGTGCTTTAGCCACCCATGATTGGAGGCTTATTTTGTCATTTGAACTTTACACCTAATGGGTACCAGCTGAACACAAATGACAGAAAAACTGGATCAATACCTTGTCTCTCAATGGAAGGTTGCACAGCACCTCACCTGAGGAGATTTTGTGCTGGTGGGAATCTTGGCGTGGTGTTGGCCCAAGCCTGCCGTAACACGGGCTCACCTTTCTTCGATGTGGTTTTCAATTCCTGATTTATAGCTCTGACATTTGACAGAGCAAAGGAAAACATCAGAAGCAAAATTCAGTGACAGCTAACAACTTTCTCTTCCCTCAAAGATTTTGTAGCTTTGCCTGAGGAGAAGCAACATTTCAACTATTTGATGGTTAATTAGGACTGCTGAATGAACACAACACCATCAAATTAAATATAATCTGGTGTATGTCATCTTACATTAGCAATGGTGGGGTGAAATCATCAGTTTATTGCAATTCACAAATAACTCCTTCAAGGACTGTGGGAGTGATTTGCCCCAAAGAAGATTTTCAGTGTATTCTCATTTCAAAATTTGTTATATCATACTACAGAAAAGTAATAAATTTCAATACAAACATGTGGAGGCTGTCCTTAATACCCTTATTTACTAAACTTAGTTTAAACTGCATGCCATTCAGTCTAGACTGTACTCCACCCATCAAAAGAAAATTGGATTAACAATTTACTGAGCATGACCCTGACAATCAGAAGCAGACCCAGTTTCCCCCTCAGTCAGTGTCTCCCACCAGGAAACTTTTATAAGCCTCTTATCCTTCTCCATCTGAGGGCAGACAGACTGAAAACCACAGTCACAGAAAACTAACCAACTTAATCACATGGATCACAGCCTTGTCTAACTCAATGAAACTATGAGCCATGTCGTGTAGGACCACCTAAGATGAAGGCTCATGGTGGAGAGTTCTGAAAGAATGTGGTCCACTGGAGAAGGGAATGGCAAACCACTTCATTATCCTTGTCTTGAGAACCCCATGAGCAGTACAAAAAGGCAAAAAGTTAGGACACTGAAAGATGAACTCCCAGGTCAGTAGGTGCCCAATATGCTACT
This sequence comes from Bos javanicus, assembly GCF_032452875.1. NCBI lineage: Eukaryota > Metazoa > Chordata > Mammalia > Artiodactyla > Bovidae > Bos > Bos javanicus. Next base: position 59,276,954 of record NC_083871.1, on the reverse strand, counting down.
GTTATCAGTGGAGAAATATCTCCAGAAAGAATGAAGGGTCAGAGCTAAAGCAAAAACAACACCCAGTTGTGGATGTGACTGGTGATGGAACAAGGTCCAATGCTGTAAAAAGCAATATTGCATAGGAACCTGGAATCTTTGGTGCTGAATCAAGGCAAATTGGAAGTGGTCAAACAGGAGACGGCAACAGTGAATGTCGACATTTTAGGAATCAGTGAATTAAAATGGACTGGAATGCATGAATTTAACTCAGATGACCATTATATCTACTACTGTGGGCAAGAATCCCTTAGAAGCAATGGAGCAGCCACCATAGTCAACAAAAGAGTCTAAAATGTAGTACTTGGATGCAATCTCAAAAATGATAGAATGATCTCTGTTTGTTTAAAGGGAAACCATTCAATATCATGGTAATCCAAGTCTAAGCCCCAAGCAGTAATGCTTAAGAAGCTGAAGTTGAACAGTTCTATGAAGATCTACAAGACCTTCTAAAACTCACACCCCCCAAAAGATGTCCTTTTCATTATAGGGGACTGGAATGGAAAAGTAGGAAGTCAAGAAACACCTGGAGTAACAGGCAAATTTGGCCTTGGAGTACAGAATGAAGCAGGGCAAAGGCTAACAGAGTTTTGCCAAAACAACACAGTGGTCATAGCAAACACCCCCTTCCAACAACACAAGAGAAGACTCTACACATGGACATCACCAGATGGTCAACACTGAAATCAGATTGATTATATTCTCTGCAGCCAAAGATGGAGAAGCTCTATATAGTCAGCAAAAACAAGACCAGGAGCTGACTGTGGCTCAGATCATGAACTCCTTATTGCCAAATTCAGATGTAAATTGAAAAAGTAGGGAAAATCACTGACCATTCAAGTATGACCTAAATTGAATCCATTATGATTATACAGTGCAGGTGAGAAATAGATTTAAGGGACCAGGTCTGATAGAGTGCCTGATGAACTAAAGACGGAGGTTTGTGACATTGTACAGGAGACAGGGATCAAGACCATCCCCATGGAAAAGAAATGAAAAAAAGCAAAATGGCTGTCTGGGGAGGCCTTACAAATAGCTGTGGAAAGAAGAGAAGCAAAAAGCAAAGAAGAAAAGGAAAGATATACCCATTTGAATGCAGAGTTCCAAAGAATAGCAAGGAGAGATAAGAAAGCCTTCTTCAGTGATCAATGCAAAGAAATAGAGGAAAACAATAGAATGGGAAAGACTAGAAGTCTCTTCAAGAAAATTAGAGATACCAAGGGAACATTTCATGAAAAGATGGGCTCAATAAAGGACAGAAATAGTATGGATGTAAGAGAAGCAGAAGATATTAAGAAGAGGTGGCAGGAATACACAGAAGAACTGTATCAAAAAGATTTTCATGACCCATTTTCACGATGGTGTGATGATCACTCACCTAGAGCCAGACATCCTGGAATGTGAAGTCAAGAGGGCCTTAGGAAGCATCACTATGAACAAAGCTAGTGGAGGTGATGGAATTCCAGTTGAGCTATTTCAAATCCTAAAAGATAATGCTGTGAAAGTGCTCCACTCAATATGCCAGCAAATTTGGAAATGCTGCAGTGGCCACAGGACTGGAAAAGGTCAGTTTTCATTCCAATCCCAAAGAAAGGCAATGCCAAAGAATGCTCAAACTGCCGCAAAATTGTACTCATCTCACACGCTAGTAATGCTCAAAATTCTCCAAGTCAGGATTCAACAATATGTGAACCGTGAACTTTCAGATGTTCAAGCTGGTTTTAGAAAAGGCAGAGGAACCAGAGATCAAATTGCCAACATCCGCTGGATCATGGAAAAAGCAAGAGAGTTCCAGAAAAGCATCTATTTCTGCTTTATTGATTATGCCAAGGCCTTTGACTGTGTGGATCACAATATACTGTGGAAAGTTCTGAAAGAAATGGGAATACCAGACCACTGACCTGCCTCTTTATGTATCTGTATGCAGGTGAGGAAGCAACAGTTAGAATTGGACATGGAACAACAGACTGGTTCCAAATAGGAAAAGAAGTACATCAAGGCTGTATATTGTCACCCTGCTTATTTAACTTAGATGCAGAGTACACCATGTGAAATGCTGGGCTGGAAGAAGCACAAGCTGGAATCAAGATTGCTGGGAGAAATATCAATAACCTCAGATATGCAGATAACACTACTCTTATGGCAGAAAGTGAAGAGGAACTAAAAAGCCTCTTGATGAAAGTGAAAGAGGAGAGTGAAAAAGTTGGCTTAAAGCTCAACATTCAAAAAACTAAGATCATGGCATCCGGTCCCCAAACTTCATGGCAAATAGATGGAGAAACAGTGGAAACAGTGGTGGACTTATTTTTGGGCTCCAAAATCACTGCTCATGGTGACTGCAGCCATGAAATTAAGGGACACTTACTCCTTAGGAGAAAAGTTATGACCAACCTAGACAGCCTATTAAAAAGCAGAGATGTTACTTTGCCAAAAAACGTCCATCTAGTCAAGGCTATGGTTTTTCCAGTAGTCATTTATGGATGTGAGAGTTGGACTATAAGAAAAGCTGAGCACCAAGAATTGATGCTTTTGAACTATGATGTTGGAGAGGACTCTTGAGAGTCCCTTGGACTGCAAGGATATGCAACCAGTTCATCCTAAAGGAAATCAGTATTGAATATTCATTGGAAGTACTGATGTTGAATCTCAAACCCCAATACTTTAGTCACCTGATGTGGAAAGCTCATTTGAAAAGAGCTTTCATTTGAAAAGACCCTGATGCTCGAAAGATTGAAGGCGGGAGAAGGGGACGACAGAGGATGAGATGGTTGGATGGCCTCACTGACTCAATGGACATGAGTTTGAGTAAACTCCAGGAGTTGGTGATGGACAGGGAGGCCTGGTGTGCTGCAGTCCATGGGGTCACAAAGAGTTGGACACAACTGAGAGACTGAACTGAACTGAATGCCATTTATACAGAAATTCAACCATGGAAACTGTATTTCGTGTTCAGTTTGCAATGCAGGAAATGTACATTCAATCCCTGGGTCTGGAAGATCCCCCGGAGAAGGGCATGGCAATCTACTCCAGTATTCTTGCCTGGAAAATCATATGGAAAGAGTAGTCTGCCAGGCTACAGTCCATGGTTTTGCAAAGAGTTGGACACAAATGAGCTACTAACAAACAGTTTCACTTTTTACTTGCTGACAGTAGAACACTTGAGTTTTTCAGATAAGTTAATATGAAAAACTTGACACCCTTTAAAAAAAATTGTTAGTGCTTTTCTTGAAGAACAGATCACTATGGAGATGGCATTGATGTCTAAATTCACATTTTAAATACAGATGACCAGCACTGGTCATGTCATATGAGAAACCTCACAAATAATATTTGATATGATAATATGGGAAAATAGTTTAAAAAGATGTTGTGTCATTACTACGAGAGATTGCCGCATCTCAAAGTTTTCAATGACACTATTATCTTACCTAGTTTGTAGTTTATGAGTGGGTGCATGTAGCTTTCTTTGTCAATGGTTCATAAAACAGTAAGTGTAATTAAAAATTTATTTGACTTTTTTCTGGTTTGCTAATTATGTAATTTTTCATTTCTTTATTACATTAGTTTCAAATGTATGGTCAAGCATAAACGTTACCTTTTCAGCTATTCATTTATTAGCACTGATCACTTGTGTATAGTAAAGCACTGGAAGGTTCTATTTTTAAACATGTATTGTTTGTTAGTCTCTCTGACTTATCTGTTCTCAGTCATTCAATTTATTATCCTCAATATTTTAGTTTGATTTATATTGTTATTTTTTTTTAGTGTGTTTCCATTTTGTTTTGATCTATCTTTGTCCCTTTTTTCAGATTCTCTATTGATGACAGTCATTATTTACTGAGACACTTTGTTAAATACTCTTATATCCTAGATTTACCTTTATTCTTCTAATAGTGTGGAGATGTAGATATATCATTGTCTCTGTTTCATGGATTAGGCACAGAGAGGTAACTTGTTGTAATTCACATAGTTAGAAGTGATAAAATCAGAAATTTGGATGAAAGCCATCAGGTCCTTGAAGACCTACACTGCTTTCTCTCCTAGAGCATACTGCTTTCCAGGGGTCTAGACTATCAATTAACTGCCTAACTCAACAGGGTTATCTCCAAGAAGGATATCAGAGCTAGGTAGGATCTGTTTTACCTGCCCTTTCCTCTAAATATGTTTTACATATATATATATATATATATATATATATATATATATATATATATATATATATATATATATATATATATATATATTTACATTTATATATATATAAATAAATAATTTGGGGGGAATATATATTTATATACATATATATATATATTTACCTGCCCTTTCCTCTAAATATATGTTTTATATATATTTATATATATATATATATATATAATTTGGGGGGAATATATATTTATATATATATATATTTCCTTATTTCCCCCCAAATTCTCTATTAACGCAAAATTGTTCCTCATGACTTAAATTAAACAGGTAATACATTTGCATACACAAGTGTGAAAGTGAAGTGAAAGTGATAGTCCCTCAATGCTGTCTAACTCTTTTTAACCCCATGGACTACAGCCTGCCAAGCTCCTCTGTCTATGGAATTCTCCAAGCAAGAATACTGCACTGAGTTGCAATTGCCCTCTCCAGGGCATCTTCCTGACCCAGGAACTGAACCTGGGTCTCCTGAGTTACCGGTAGGTTCTTTACCAATTGAGTCACCAGGGAAGCCCTTGAAAATAATTACTTAGTCTAAATGAATGGCTGTCAAAATTCAGATAGCTCCCTAAAAAAAGATATCGTGTACACTGAAACTTTTGAGAAAACATCATATTACCGTGCAATTACTTCAGTTTTATAATGCAAATGGATTTCCTTGGTGGCTAAAGAATTCCCCTGGCAATGCAGGACACACAGGTTCAATCCGTGGGTTAGGAAGATCCTCTGGAGAAGGAAATGGCAACCCAGTCCAATATTCTTGCCCTGAAAATTCCAAGGACAGAAGAGCCTGGCAGGTAATAGTCCATGTGGTCACAAAAGAATTCTACATGACTTAGGGACTAAACAACAACAACATACTCCAAACATATAAATATCATCTCTCTGCTTCTCCCCACCCCACAATTTAATCAGTATATTAATGGGGAAGAATTAGTCTTTCTTCAGATATTTAGTGAAAAACTAAAATTTTGAAATTCAAATGTCAGTTTGTGCTACTCAAGTCATTTGAAAAAAAAAAGCAGAATAAATATCTGTATGTAATATAAATCTTTATTCTAACCCTAAAGAAGGGCAATGCCAAAGAATGTTCAAACTACTGCCCAGTTGCACTCATCTTATGACATGTTATCAAAATAATGCTAAAGATTTTTCAAGACAGACTTCAACAATATGTCAACCGAGAACTTTCAGATGTTCAAGCTGGATTTATAAAAGGCAGAGTAACCAGAGATCAAATTGCTAACATCTGTTGGATCATAGAAAAAGCAAGAGAACTCCAGAAAAACATCTACTTCTATTTCACTAACCATGCTAAAGCCTCTGTTTGTGTTGATCACAAAAAACTGTGGAAAATTCTTTAAGAGATGGGAATACCAGACCACCTGACCTGCCTCCTGAGAAATCTGTATGCAGTTCAAGAAGCAACAGTTAGAACCTAACATGGAACAAGGGACTGGTTCCAAACTGGGAAAGGAGTACATCAAGGCTGCATATTGTCACCTTGCTTATTTAACTTATATGCAGAGTACATCACGCAAAATGCCAGGCTAGATGAAGCACAAACTGGAATTAAGTTGCTGGGATAAATATAAATAACTTTAGATATGCAGATGACACCACCCTTATGGCAGAAAGCAAAGAGGAACTAAAAAGCCTCATGATGAAGGTCCAAGAGGAGAGTGAAAAGCTGGCTATAAATTCAACATTCAAAAAACTTAGATAATGGCATCTTTTCCCATCACTTCATGGCAGATAGATGGTGAAACAATGGAAACAGTGACAGGCTTTGTTTTTGGGAGCTCCAAAATCACTACTGATGGTGACTACAGCCATGAATTAAAAGATGCTTCCTCCTTGGAAGAAAAGCTATGAGAAACCTAGATAGCATATTAAAAAGCAGAAACATTACCTTGCTGACCAAGGTGCATCTAGTCAAAGCTATGGTTTTTCCAGTAGTAATGTGTGGATGCGAGAGTTGGACCATAGAGAAAGTTGAGCACTGAAAAATTGATGTTTTTGAACTGCTGTTTTGGAGAAGACTCTTGAGAGTCCGTTGGACTGCAAGGATATCAAATCATTCATTCCTAAAGGAAATCAACCCTGAATATTCATTACAAGGACTGATGCTGAAACTGAAGCTCTAATACTTTGGCCACCTGATGAAAAGAGCCAACTCACTGGAAAAGTCCTTGAGGCTGGGAAAAATGAAGGCAGGAGGAGAAGGGGATGACAGTGGATGCGATGGTTGGATGGCAAAAATGACTCAATGGACCTGAGTTTGAACAAGCTCCGGGAGATGAAGATCAGGAAGCCTAGCGTGCTGCAGTCCATGGGTCGCAAAGAGCTGGACATGACTGAGTGACTAAACAACAAAATGTAATATGAAAGTGAAAAGCATGATAAATGAGGACTGTGTAGTTTTCTGTTTCCCTTACTCTATCAACCTATTAAATATTAACAGTTTCTGGTAGAAATAATTGTGCATCCCTTTACTTATGCATTTGAATTTTTATGTATACACACACATTATCTGTCCATAAAAAATATATACAGGTAACTTTTCTACATTTAATATTGGCTTATAAGAAATCCCCATAGAAGCATTAAAGTAAATAATCAAAGAAACTAACCCTCATTTAATAGAATCTGAACACAGATCCTTTATAGTTAATTTTCTTCATATCCAAAATAATATTTCTGTTATTGACTATGCCAAAGCCTTAGACTGTGTGGATCACAATAAACTGTGGAAAATTCTAAAAAGAGATGGGAATACCAGGCCACCTGACCTGCCTCTTGAGAAACCTGTATGCAGGTCAGGAAGCAACAGTTAGAACTGGACATGGAAAAAAAGACTGGTTCCAAATAGGAAAAGGAGTACGTCAAGGCTGTATATTGTCACCCTGCTTATTTAACTTATATGCAGAGTACATCATGAGAAACGCTGGACTGGAAGAAGCACAAGCTGGAATCAAGATTGCTGGGAGAAATATCAATAACCTCAGATATGCAGATGACACCACCCTTATGGCAGAAAGTGAAGTAGAACTAAAGAGCCTCTTGATGAAAGTGAAAGAGGAGAGTGAAAAATCTCAGCATTCAGAAAACTAAGATCATGGCATCTGGTCCCATCACTTCATGGCAAATAGATGGGGAAATAGTGGCTGACTTTATTTTTTTGGATTCCAAAATCACTGCAGATGGTGAGTGCAGCCATGAAATTAAAAGATGCTTACTCCTTGGAAGGAAAGTTATGACCAACCTAGACAGCATATTAAAAAGCAGAGATATTACTTTGTCAATAAAGGTCTGTCTAGTCAAAGCCGTGGTTTTTGTAGTAGTCGTGTATGGATGTGAGAGTTGGACTACAAAGAAAGCTGAGCACAAAAGAATTGATGCTTTTGAACTGTGGTGTTGGAGAAGACTCTTGAGAGTCCCTTAGACTGCAAGGAGATCCAACCAGTCCATCCTAAGGGAAATCAGTCCTGAATATTCATTGGAAGGACTGATATTGAAGCTGAAACTCCAATAATTTAGCCACCTGATGTGAAGAGCTGACTCACTGGAAAAGACTCTGATGTTGGGAAAGATTGAAGGCAGAAGGAGAAGATGAGAGGATGAGATGGTTAGATGGCATCACCGACTCAATGGACATGAGTTTGGGTAAACTCCAGGAGTTCTTGATGAACAGGGAAGGCTGGTGTGCTGCTTTTCATGGCGTCACAAAGAGTTAGACACAACTGAGCAACCGAACTGAACTGAAAATAATGATCACAATTAGCTATTAAGAAAAAAGAAGATAGGCCCTCTAATATGGTTGTAAGAATCTGGAAGGAGGTAAAACCTACTGTGAAATTTGTTTAGCCTCAATTTTTAAATTGTCCTTGTTAAGATGACTTTCTTCAAGATTCTATACTTAACCATAAGAGAAAAAAGGGGTAAAAATCACACTCTCAATTTCACATCTTTACTTCTCTTGGCTATTCCTTGTACAATACCTTTGTTGGTAGTTACCAAAGCCCCTAGCAGGATGTTAAACTTCAGTGTACTGCTTGCCATATACCATATTTGGCACAGCAATGTGGGGAAACTGCATTTTTATTTGTTTATTTTGCCAACAAAGGTCGGTCTCATCAAGGTTATGGTTTTTCCAGTGGTCATGTATGGATGTGAGAGTTGGACTGTGAAGAAAGCTGAGTGCCAAAGAATTGATGCTTTTGAACTGTGGTGTTGGAGAAGACTCTTGAGAGTCCCTTGGACTGTAAGGAGATCCAATCAATCCATTCTAAGGAGATCAGTCCTGGGTGTTCTTTGGAAGGACTGATGCTAAAGATGAAACTCCAATACTTTGGCCACCTCATGCGAAGAGTTGACTCATTGAAAAAGACTCTGATGCTGGGAGGAATTGGGGGCAGGAGGAAAAGGGGATGACAGAGAATGAGATGGCTAGATGGCATCACTCACTCAATGGACATGAGTGTGAGTAAACTCCAGGAGTTGGTGATGGACAGGGAGTCCTGGCATGCTGTGATTCATGGGGTCACAAAGAGTCGGACATGACTGAGCGACTGAACTGAACTGAAGCAAATACAGTAATAATTGTTCAATATCAGTATCTTGCCACAGATAAAGATGATAATCAGTCATTATCAATTCGTTTTGACATACATTTATTTTCTTCTACTTGGAGGAATATCTGGCTCAATCAGTCTACAGAGATACAAAAACAAACGTCTAGGAAAAATAAGGGTCATAATTAGTTCTTAAGAAATTTGATGGTAGAAGATTTTTAATTATGTGTTAACATAGTTTCTTGAAATGATCATTTTGTATTCAAGAAAAAGTTGGGATCATTTTAGCAGTATTATACATTAAAATCAATTTTTGAGTTTCTGCTCTTCATATATTTATTATTAACATTTATAAAATAAATTATTGTTTTATGTTAAGAGATCATCTTTGATTTTAGTTCTTTAGTATTTCAGTTTCCCAACCTTACTTACTCCTAAAATACCCTTGATCTATTGAAACCTTATTAAGGTGATCTTGTCTGTTCAATACTGGGATCAGTCCACACCTTTTTTGTAGATATGCATATTATTATTAAACACATTAGATACATAAAATTTTTCATGTAATCAAAAGGTTATTAATTATCTTTATAGAACTCCTTTGCACTTTGGAAACTGATTTGCACAATTTCTTTGTGTACCCTGCCATATCATTAAATTTAAGATATTATTTTATTGCAAAGTATTTTTCCACAATTTTCTAGGAAATTATCCATTGTAACTCCAGCAAATGGTTTATCTAAAAGTAGACAATCACTCATTCATTTGTACATAATTATATCGATGAAGCTCCAAGGATGTAATTTTGCAAAGTTGGTGGGTGCCCTGATATTTACATTTAATTTGCTAAGGACAGCTAAAATTTTATTCTGAACTGTTTGACCACACTAAAATTGCTATACAAGAACATAGCAATGGTATTCTAAAAATTATTTTTGGCATTTTTGCAGTAAATGAGAGGAAAGCCATTTGCATCTCTCTGAGGCTTGTTTATGGACTCATTATCTTTATTCATTCAACTATTTTTTTCCTTTTTTTTTCTGTCTTGTCACTCTTTATATTGTGATGTATAATTATTGGCAATCAATTCAATAGATGTTTATTGTGAATCAACTATGCATTATGCATTAATCTAGGGACTAGATTTATAAAGATAAGCCTGCATTCAGGAATTATATAGTTGGGCAGCTATGGAAGTAAAAGATAATTATAATACAGTGTGATAAAAGCAATAATTACTCTGAATGGAATGATGTGACATGACAAAAAAAGAAAGATTGAGTAATTACTTTGGCTAGAGCTGTTTCAAAAAGCTTTATAGAGATGATGCTGAATTGGTTCTTGGCATATAAACAACAGATTGTTGCTCCTGTTTTTTGCTTGTTTGTTTTTTCTCAATGTTTCTATTGTGGTAAAATAAACATAACATTAAATTTACAATTTTAACCATTTTTCAGTGTGCTGTTCAATGATATTAAATACATCCAGAATGTGCAACGATCATTACCCCCAATCTCCATAACTCTACATCTTATAAAACTGAAACTTTGTACCCATTAACAATTCTTCATACTATTCTCCCAGCTCCCAACAAGCACTATTCTATTGTCTCTATGTATGTTTCTGACTATATTCAGTATCTCATATGAGTGGAATCATACAGTATTTGTCGCTTTGTAACTGGATGTTCTGCTTAGCATAATGTCCTTAAGATTTATCCAGGTTGGATGTGTGAGCATAGTTACTGAGTTGTATCCAACTTTTTGTGACCCCATGAACTGTAGTGCACCAGTCTCCTCTGTCCATGGGATTTTTCAGGCAAGAATACTGGAGTGGGTGCCTTTCCCTCCTGCAGATCTTCCCAACCTAGTGATCGAACATGTCTCCTGTGTCTTCTGCACTGCAGGCAGATTCGTTACCCACTGAGCCATCAAGGAACAGCACATGTCAAAATTTTCTTCCTTTTTAAGGCTGAACATCTATATATATATAATATTTTTTATTTATCCATTCATCTATCGACAGGCAATTGGGTAGATTCTACATTTTAGCTATCATAAAATCATACTGCTGTGAACATGGGTATACCAATATCTCCTTGAGACCTTGCTTTCAGTTCTATTGAGTATATACCCAAAAGTAGAAATGCTGGATCATATGGTAATTCTATGTTTAATTTTTTGAAGAACTGTTATAATGTTTTCTACAGCAGTTCTAACATTTTACATTCCCACCAAGATTACACAACGGTTTCAATTTTTCCACATACTCACCAACACTTGTTATTATCTGTTTTTGTTGTTGTTTTCTTTAATAGTAGCCATCCTAATTGGTATTAGAAGGCATTTCATTGTAGCTTTGATTTGAGTTCATCTTAGTTTTTTATTGGCTTTTGGGTGGCTAATTTTCCTTAGATCTTAATGTGTTTCAAAATGTGTTTCAAGGATCACATAATTAAAATCACATTGTTAATGTCAGAATGTTTATTAAAAATGTAATTTCTTATGCTAGCAAACTTCTATCCAATAGTTATGGTACTTTATGCAGAATATACATTTTAGAACTTATTAGGTAATTTTTAACAGAATAAACTTTGCCACAGAAACTAGTAAAAATTATTTCTTTTTGCATCAATGTTACTATCATATTCATAATCATATTGTCTATAACTATCATCTCCAAGTTGTATTAATAAGAACATTTATTTAGCTTTCACTAATGTATTGTGCTGTGCTGTGCTTATTCGCACAGTCATGTCTGACTCTGTGCGACCCCATGGACTGTAGCCCACCAGGCTCCTCTGTCCATGGAATTCCCCAGGCAAGAATACTGGAGTGGGTTGCCATGCCCTCCTCCAGGGGAATCTTCCCAACCCAGGGATCATTCTCTTGCATTGCAGGTAGATTCCTTACCGACTGAGCCACAAAGGAAGCCAAAGAATGGCATGGGTAGCCTATCCCTTCTCCAGGGCATCTTCTGGACCCAGGAATCAAATCTGGGTCTCCTGCATTGCAGCCAGATTCTTTACCAGCTGAGCTTCCAGGGACCTCCAAAAACCTGGTTTTCTTAGAGATAAATTAGATTCAATGACCGAAAATCCTGGGATTGGTGGACACTTTATAGACCTAAGTGATTTAAGACCCCATCTAATCCTCAGACCCTCTATGCAATACCCTACTAACTCACCTAGCCTGTGCAATGTCTTTGAACCTATAGGTTCCTTTTTCTGGAATACATTTGAACCGTCACTCACTGCATGGTATTCACTCATGTTTCATGTCCAGCCCAAGTGCCTTCTCCATGAAACCATCCATAAATGCCTCCAGCCATGCAGATCTGATGTTATCTTCTACTGTATGATCACCAGACCTACCTTTACTCTTGTGGTTACACTACCTTGCAAATTTTCTTGACAAGGTTGCCCTAAATTCTTTGAGGATAGAAATTATTCTAATTGTTATTATTATTATTATTTTATCTTAGGCAGTACCTTACATCTGAGATATAAACATATGCTCTTTATTTAAATGGATTTTAACAAAACTTTAAAAAGTATGCTAACCAAGCAGTCCTAGATAGATTGATACAGATAATTTTATTCACACAGAGGGATGAGAATTAAGAATTACATAGATCTTTTCAAGATAAAAAACATTAGAATTTGAATTTATTGATTAAAAAATGTCTATAGAGATATAGAAATAGTACATTTGTAGGAGTCTACATAACAAAAATGTGTATTTTTTTAGATTTTTTTTCAGTGATAAAGATGAAAAAATTTTAATAGGTATATAAGGACATGTTTATCTCTTTTTCTTAACATGTATAATTTAAGCTTCCGAATCAAATAAGGTTGGAAAGTGTTCTGTATATAAAGTCTTAATACAGATATTTTGCAGTGTACAGTGTACAATTTCAAGAAAAATTATTAATTTTTTAGATTTTTTTAATAGAAAAATTCTGTTTTAAAATACTAATGGACTTTGAGATGCCATTTGGGGATCATTTTATAAACAGTAAAATAGAAAAAAAAATCATGGGATACAGTTCTCCTTGGGAAACTATATCTGGCTCACTGGTATCTGTTCTCTTGAGAGATGAATCCAATCTTGGAGCCACTGAGTCTCTCACAGATGACAAACTCTAACACCATGGACAACACAGAACTGCTTTACCACTAATTCCCTCTTGGTCGCTCAGATAAATAGTTGTGGGTAAAAATCGATAGCTGTACCCCCCAGGGTTTGTCATTCCTGAGCCAGTATTATCATTCACAGTATCAGTTGTGTGTTCTAGAGATCTGTGACAATCTCATGGCAGGCAAATAATTGCAATAAGATAACAACTGAACAGGTGCTTCAGAATAATGACTCAAACCTTTTACAGAAAGCCTATGGAAAACAGAGGTCAAGCCAGCCCGGAGATGCTGGTAATGAGGAAGTGAAATGCCTATGATGGCAGTAAGCCAATCATTATCTGATTCATTATCTAGGTACAAAAATTCTGTGAGAATCCCCATTAAAAATCAGTGCATATTAGCCTTTTCCCCAAAATCCGCCTCCTGAGAAACATCTGAGGATCTTTCAATTTGAAATTATAAATGAGAAAGCAAAAAGAAAAAAAAAAAGATTTTTTTTTAAGTATAAGAAAGCTCTCATAGAGTTTCTATATAAAGTTTTAGGACTGCTTTGGTCCATCCCAGAAATGTTTACAATACTGACACTCAGGATGTGAATGTAGCTCTTAGGAGTGTGCTGACACACTCTTCTCTATCCTGTTCTCTTTCTCACCAGTATCATTTCTGAACCACCACCTACTTCCTAGGGCTTCAGGAAATGCTCCACAGTTTCTTCTGAAAGCAAGTAAAACACACAGTTTTTATTTTAATAGAGTTATATATATGTGAGAAAGAAAATAAAACTACTCAAAATTTGCCAATGTATTGAAAGGTGATGGTTTAAAATTATTTGTCAGATCAATCAGTAGACTTCAAATATCAAATTGATAGGCTAGCATTTCTAAAGTCACACTGTTTTGTCTGGGAAGTGAAAGTCGCGCAGTCTTGTCCGACTCTCTGCCACATGTGTCCAGGGACTATATAGTCCATGGCCAGAATTCTCCAGGCCAGCATACGTTCTCCAGGATCTTTCTACAAGATCCTTTCTCCAGGGCATCTTCCCAACCCAGGGACTGAACCCAGGTCTTCCGCATTGCAGATGGATTCTTTACCAGCTGAGCCACCAGGGAAGCGCTTTGTCTGGGAAAGTCCCTGGAAATTTTGTTCTCTGGGGGTTATTCCTCTGTCAGAGAGCACTCCTAAGCCTGTTTCATCGGGCAAAGTTGTATTGAGTGTTCTTTCTTCACAGCCAGCAAGTGAGTGGGGGTGACTGTCAGTTTTGATCTATTGAACATTTTGATAGTCCTACCCTAGTGACATCAGTCATCTGGCCAAGACTGTGCAGCCATTCTCAGCACTCAGAGGTGTTGTCTTTTGACAGATGGACAGACAGGGGCTGAAGGTAGCTTGACAGCACTTGAGATCCTATTGTGTGTTAGAATCAACCTAAAGACTGGAACCAGATGAAGGCAAATGTATTAACAGAAGACATTACCTGCTAGAGTGAGTGTGCCCTTATAGTCTAGACTCTTTTGGTTTATATACTGCTTTGTTTCACACTTACTTTGAATATGTTTCATTTTTATATTCTGTGACTAGAATTCTGGGAGCGGCCCCATCTTTGATGTCTGGGAATCTTACAGGAACTGAGCATGTGAGTCTGTAGAAAACCATCCACATAGGCATTCGGGAGACACATGTAACTCAGTTTACAGAGTAAGTCTATTGGAGAATTTTTTACTCTGCTAAATTTCTTTAGAAACTAGAAGATCCACTGATTGATAACCAAACACACTATCTTTGAAATAAGGAGGATAACATGTCTCATCATCACAATAATTGTTTAGTTACAGAATTATAATAACTAAACAGAATCTGCCGGTTTTAGTTCTGTGTGAAGGATCCTGGACATTCAGCTTACAGAGGCATAGTGCAGAGGGTCTCTGCTCCCTCATCCATGCTAAGCTGCCTGCACTCATAAGTTGCTACCGAGAAAGAACTTCATTATAAATTCAGTAAAGTTTCTGTCATAGTTTCAGGTCTAAAAAGAAAAAAACAAAAAAACAAAAAACAGTGGTACTCCCAGGCTGGAAATCACAGAGAAGACAGCAGTGCAAGCTCAGTTTCCCCATCTCTCCACATCCTGTGGGGAGATATACCTATGGCAGGACAGGGCTAGATGAACTGTGTGTGTGTGCATGCGTGGTCAGTTGTGGCCAATGTTTTGTGACTCCTCGGACTGTAGCCTCACCAGGCTTCTCTGTCCATGAGATTTTTCTGAACTTCAGGACAACTTTCTACAGTTATGGTATGAACACTGCTGGTACTCCATTCAGATCTCCTCAACTGCACTTGACCATTTCAACTCCCCTTCCCCAGCTTCAGTGCACTTTCGCCTCTAACAGCTAGTACCTGAGGCCCTTGTCCATCATATTGACCTTCAGATATGAGCTGTTTCCATAAAAGCACAAAAAGAAAAGGTACCTGCTAGGTTACATCCTACCACATTCTTCCTGTCTCCAATCAAGCTGCCCTTTGTCAATGATTAACAGCTGCGAGCATTTGAAGGCCCACCTCCCTTGGCTTTGTGCAGGTGAAATCTGAGGAACAACACACTCCAGGGTTCCCATGTGGGCCCAGGCTAAAGCTACTCTCCTCCAGACTTGCCTGGAATTGCATTTTGGCTTGCCTTCTTCTTCCCTAAGTAGTTTTCTCCACTTCTTTCCATGCTTCTGCAGGAGGACTTCACTAAATCACTTGTACAAGATAATCCTTAATCCATGCCCGGATCTGCTACTAGACAACTTGACCTAAACATGGGGCAAGTGTAAACTCTGTGTTATACTGACAGGTTTGCTGGTCACCAGACTAACTGAACACAGTGTCAACAGTTCTCAGCTGTGAGACAGGAGCTGCTAAGCACTTGGAGACCTGAGGAACCCATAGGAGCTCAGGTCGGCATATTAGTTATCTATGGCTAGATAACAAATTCCCCAGAAGTGTAACAGTTTAAACAATACACATTTGTAATCTCATTTGTAATTACAATACACATTTGTAATACACACAGTTCCTGTGTGCCAGCTATCCTGGCACTTAACTAGGCTGGGTCTTCTTCTCCAGGAGCCTGCACAGGCTGTAGCCTACATATCAGCCATGGTTGTAGTCATCTCCAGGCTTAACTAGGCTGGGAGCCACATCCATGCTCCCTTAATGGTTATTGGTAGGATTCAGTCATTCATGGCTTGCTGGATTTACTTCCTCAGTAGCTGTTGGGCAACAGCCCCTCTGAGGTCTTCACCCACTAGAGCCACTGCACATGGCAGCTTGCTTTGGTAAAGCAAAAATAAACTAGAAAGCAAGTGAGAGCAAGAACTAGAAAGATAAGAGTCACAGTCTCTTGTAACCTCATCTTGAAAGTGATATATCATCACTTTTGCCATTATTTTCTTCATTAGAAGCAAGTCACTAGATACAGCCCATGCTCAGAGGAAGGAGACTGCATAAGAGCCAGCATACAGGGAAGTGGGAAGTGGACTCTCCCTCTACAGCTTGCATTCTTCTAGGCAACCTGACAATACTTAGATACCTAAGTATCTAGGCTCATTTTTGCAGATTCTTGCTTGTCACTCCAATTTCCTTTCATTAAAGTTTTCATTTATACTTCAATGATCATATTCAAAAGTAAACTCTATCTAGTTTATTATTCCAGATAAAGAAGTAAAATACATATTTACACATAAATACCATTTAAATGTGGGCATAAGGAAGAAATACTTCTAACAGTTCCATTCTTGGAATAAGTTGTAAAAAATAAAATGGTTAAAATTCTGTTTTGACAAATCATGTAGTTTAGAAACTCAAAAACCTCTGCTGCCACTTGGTTGGCATTTCTTTTGACACATTCTGAAATGATGCTCAGATAATTTGCTTCTTTGCTCAACCTGGATTGACAACTGAAAGGTATTTTGTGCTGGTCTTCTATGAAAAGCCCTGTGTCCACTTCAGTGGCTCCAAAATGAATCAGTTCGACTCCCGGATATGAATGATTCATTGGATCTTATCTCCCTCATGCTGGCTGCCTTGGTGCTCAATTCCCTAATATAATGATTTCTAAATACTGGGTCCAGATGTTTCCCTGGGATAAGCTGGGCAGTGAGAATACAGGTGTGTGAAAGGATGAACTATGTTTTATTCTGAATTTTGAACTTGAAATAATTGCAGTTAGGGCTTATAGTCAGAACATGCTAAAACTTTTAATGCATTGATTTAGGCATCCCTTTTCTTTTCACCTGCATGATTATATACGAAAATAAAAGTAAAAATCTGTGGCTCAGTGATATACAGAAAATAAATGAGCTAATCAATAGAGTTGCCAACATAGTTATTATCTTGAAGTTGGCCTTACACCTGTCTAAAATTTCAGAAAAGATTGCAAAGCCCCTGCCTTTACTGGTTAATAAGAAAATCAAGTGGCATTAAATAAAAAGTAGTGATCTAATGCCCGATCAAGTAGTCTTTTATGCTCACTGACTCTAGATTGAGCTGTAACTACCGACAGGCAGGAGTGACCTTGTTTTAACATTAACTATGCATGAAGATCATTTCTGTGGTTTCCAGAAATTCTTATTCTTATACGTGAATTGATTTTAAATTAATCACTATTGAGGTTACTCCTTAATTGTATGTATATATATACATATTTCAAAAATATATATAATTATAAATTATAATAAAAGTATATTGCAGCTAATAGCTTTATAAAAGCCTTACTTTGTACCAGAATGCTTAAAGATCCCAGGGCACCATCAGCCAGACATCCTCTCAGATAACCGAACAAAACAATAGAGATGTGCAATTCATATAAATGCACACAGGTGTAACCTTGGAAATCCATTATTTTTCTTGCAGGATACATTCTGTCTCAACAGTAATAAAATTTACACAATTGTTAAACCAAACAGATGTGGCTTACCTTGTATCTAAAAGCTACCAAATCTGGATTCTGGAAGAATTAGCCCTTGTGTCAAAACTGTAAGCCCTGCACTAGCTTCGCAAACGTTTATGCTGCTGTGAAGGGATAAATAGAAGGTGAAATTAGATCTCAATCTACAGTTTAAACTTTCCCAAATGAAAGGAAGCATTTGCAGAGCAAGAAGCATGTAACGCCTCTCATACCAATTAAGAAATTCTCAGGACTGTGTGCAGGACACAGAAATTCTGGTAGCTGGGATACTAAGATATGAAGTGAGCCGACCAAAGCCTTTCTGAAGACATGGACTATTTTCTAAAAATCTAACAAAATCTGATCCAACAAAATATTTTGATCTTATTTTTTTAATATTATAAATCCAGTATTTAAAAGAGTGAGTATTAAAAATCTGTCAACCATTATTTCATTCAACATAGAGAACTATAAATATTTTCATTCATAAAGACACATGTGTGTATATATGTATACACATATATTTATACACACACCGTAACTCCTTTTGAAGAACAAAATCATATAATACATATGCTTTCCAAACTGCCTTTCTAATTTAAAAATATATCATGAATGCCTTGTGGGTTACAGTAGACACTGTTAGCTACCTACAAAATCAAAAGGAAACTTTTGATTTTCTGATTAAGTAAGATGGATACAACTAGCTTGCTTCTTTCCTTTCCCCTCCCCTACGTTCTTCTGACTTGCATATAGATGTGAAGGCTGATGCTATGGTAGCCATCTTGGGAGGATTAGAGAAAGGCAAAGAGCATCACAGAGGTGCTATCCCTGAACCTAAGCTAGCACTGCCTACCTAAGTTCTTTGACTTAGTTTATTAGTAGAAAAATAAATTATTAAAGCCATTGTGATTGAGTTTTCTGTTATTTGAAGTCAAATACATGTCTTCTACTTTTAATCTACCTTTGATTTTTCTTAAAGATAGGATACATACTGCTGACATAATGATTACAAAATTGAATTTCAAACAGTTTAGGACAAGACACTAAATAATATTAAATCATACAGAAAAAGTTTATGTCATTTTGTTTTATTATAGTTATTCTGAAGAGATGATATAAACAAGAGGTTCTAACTTAAATTACAAATTTTTGCTAATCATCCTTTTGAAAAATGCCTTAACAGACTTAGCTCAAAATTAACAATTTTGCTTTGATTTTTTGTTATCATTACTCTTAATTCATATTAAGCAATACTGGTTTCTACTTTTGATAAGAGAGTGGATTTAGGAAGATATATTAAGAAAATATCAATTCAGTTGTCACATGCATATGAGAAAATCTTAAATGTGGAATAGCATATAATTAAAGTTGGGAAACACAATTTTCTACTATATCACTTTTTTTTAACAACATTTAAAGTTTAATTCTAGAGCACAATGTGAAGGGATTAATTATTGTCCCACTTTCTTAGTTGTTTTAGTAGAAAAATTGAATTTAGAATATGCTGTGGGACATTATTTGGGAGTCCATATATTTATTCAGTAAGATTTTTGAAGAGATTATCTGCACTGTCCATTCCTGGCCCACACACAGAAATGAACTCCATTATATCTGTCATGTCGCTTTAAAGGACAGTTGAGTGAAAAAAAAAAAAAAAAAAGCAAAACCAATACAATATTGTAAAGTAATTAGCCTCCAGTTAAAATAAGTAAATTTATATTAAAAAAATTACAGAGGAAGGAACACTTTCAAACTCATTCTACCATCACCCTGATACCAAAACCAGACAATGACAACACACAAAAAAGAAAATCCTCAACAAAATTCTAGCAAATAGAATTCAGCAATACATGAAAAAGAGATCATATACCATGATCAAGTCAGATTTATCCCAGGGATGCAAGGATTCTTCAATATACACAAGTGAATCAATAAGATACATGGTATTAACAAATTGAAAGATAAAAATCATATGACAATCTCAATAAATGCAGAAAAAGTCTTTGATAAAATTCAGAACCCATTTATGTTTAAAAACGCTTCAAAAAAAAAAAAAAACAATGGGCTTAGAAAGACCTACCTCTATACAGTAAATACTGTATATGATAAACCCACAGCAAACATTCTAAATGGTGAAAAACTGAAAGCATTCCAAGATCAGGAACAAGACAAGGGTGCCCACACTACTACTATATCACTTTTAAAAGTTATATACTATATTCTCATAAGGTTATATTTGATGGTAACATTTAAAACGGTTAACAACTGGTATATTGTGGTTGCCAACCATCAACTAATGACCATAAAGCAAATACAGAAACAGATGCCAACATAAACTACTGGGATTGTTACTGAGTACAAGCTGCATATCTATCCTCGTTGTATCAACAGTGCATTTAATCAATTAACCTCTTAGCAAGTATTTAAGTTGTGACACACTAATGCCTAAATCATTGCTTAATATATTTGCCAAATAAGTCCTTGATTATTTCCTCAGGATAAATGACTAAAAGTTAAATTTCTGAGAAACAGCATAAACATTATTAAGCATTTCATATGTATTTGCCTAATTAGCCCAGAATGCTTGTACCAGTTATATTCTCACAATACCATAGAAGATTGAATTTTTTCTGAATCTTTCTATCATGTTTTGTACACTCAAAAAAGCAGAGAAATAAAAGAATAATAATATATTAAAATTAACATACACTAGTGTTCTCTCTCTTCCTCTCATACACACACACACACACACACACACACACACACACACACGTGTTTTGGTTTTGTTTTTGAAATGAGCTTATTTGTTCATAATACTTCACTATATTATATTTACTTTGTTTAACATATAAAATATTATATCATAGATCAGTTCAGTTCAGTCTCTCAGTGGTGTCCGACTCTTTGACACCCCTTAGCAGCATACCAGAATTCTTGTCAATCTCCAACTCCTGGAGCTTACCAAAACTCATGTCCATTGAGTCAGTGATGCCATCCAACCTTATCTTCTGTCGTACCCTTCTCCTCCCGCCTTCAATCTTTCCCAGCATCAGGGTCTTTTCAAATGAGCCAGTTCTTTGCATCAGGTGGAAAAGTATTGCAGTTTCAGCTTCAACACCAGTCCTTCCAATGAATATTCAGGACTGATTTCATTTAAGATAGTCTGGGTGGATCTCCGGGCAGTCCAAGAGACTCTCAAGAGTCTTCTCCAACACCACAGTTTAAAAGAATCAATTCTTCAGTGCTCAGCTTTCTTTATAGTCCAACTCTCACATCCATACATAACTACTGGAAAAACTATAGCTTTGACTAGATGGACCTTTGTTGGCAAAGTAATATCTCTGCTTTTTAATATACTGTCTAGGTTGGTCATAGCTTTCCTTCCAAGGAGCAAGCATCTTTTAATTTCATGACTGAAGTCACCATCTGCAGTGATTTTGGAGCCCCCCAAAAATAAAGTCTCTCACTGTTTCCATTGTTTCCCCATCTATTTGCCATGAAGTGATGGGACTGGATGCCATGACCTTTGTTTTTTGAATGTAAAGTTTTAAGCTAACTTTTTCACTCTCCTCTTTCACTTTCATCAAGAGGCTCTTTAGTTCTTTGCTTTCTGCCATTAAGAGTGGTGTCATCTGTGTACCTGAAGTTCCTGATATTTCTCCCAGCAATCTTGGTTCCAGCTTATGCTTCAGGCAGCACTCTGAATATTAGTTAGGCAAGCAGGGTGACAATATACAGCCTTGTTGTACTCCTTTCCCAACTTGGAACTAGTCTGTTGTTCCATGTCCAGTTGTAACTGTTGCTTCCTGACCTGTATACAGATTTGTCAAAGAGCAGATCAGGTGGTCTGGTATTCCCATCTCTTGAAGAATTTTCCACAGGTGGTTGTGATGCACACAGTCAAAGGCTTTGGCTTAGTCAATAAAGCAAAAATAGATGTTTTTCTGGAACTCTCTTGCTTTTTCAATGATCCAAAGGATGTTGGCATTTGACCTCTGGTTCCTCTGCCTATTCTAAATCCAGCTTGAACATGTGGAATTTCATGGGTCATGTACTGTTGAAGCCTGACTTGGAGGATTTTGAGCATTACTTTGCTAGTGTGTGAGATGAGTGCAATTGTGTGATAGTTGAAACATTCTATGGCATTGCCTTTCTTTGGGATTGAATTGAAAACTGACCTTTTCCAGTCCTGTGGCCACTGCTGAATTTTCCAAACTTGCTTTCATATTTTACAGCATCATCTTTTAGGATTTGAAATAGCTAAACTGGAATTCCATCACCTCCATTAGCTTTGTTTGTAGTGATAATTCTTAAGGCCCACTTGACTTCACATTCCAGGATGTCTGGCTCTAGGTGAGTGATCACACCATCATGATTATCTGAGTCATGAAGATCTTTTTTGTATAGGTCTTCTGTGTATTCTTGCCACCTCTTCTTAATATCTTCTGCTTCTGTTAGGTCCATACCATTTCTATCCTTTATTGAGCCCATCTTTGCATGAAATGTTCCCTTGGTATCTCTAATTTTCTTGAAGAGATTTCTAGTCTTTCCCATTCTATTATTTTCCTCTATTTCTTTGCATTGATCACTGAGGAAGGCTTTCTTATCTCTCCTTGCTATTCTTTGGAACTCTTCATTCAATTGAGTATATCTTTCCTTTTCTCCTTTGTCTTTAGCTTGTCTTCTTTTTTCAGCTATTTGTAAGGCCTCCTCAGACAACCATTTTGCCTTTTTGCATTTCTTTTTATTGGGGATGGTCTTGATCCCTGTCTCCTGTACAATGTCACGAACCTCTGGCCATAGTTCTCAGACACTCTATCAATTCTAAACCCTTAAATCTGTTTCTCACTTCCACTGTATCATCATAAGGGACTTGATTTAGGTCATACCTGAATGGTCTAGTGGTTTTCCCTACTTTCTTCAATTTAAGTCTGAATTTGGCAATAAGGAGTTCATGATCTGAGCCACAGTCAGCTCCTGGTCTTGTTTTTGCTGCCTGTATATAGCTTCTCCATCTTTGGCTGCAAAGAATATAATCAATCTGATTTCGGTATTGACTATTTGGTGATGTCCACGTGTAGAGTCTTCTCTTGTGTTGTTGAAAGAATGTGTTTGCTTTGACCAGGGTGTTCTTTTGGCAAAACTTATAAGCCTTTGACCTGCTTTATTTTGTACTCCAAGGCCATATTTGGCTGTTATTCTAGGTATCTCCTGTCTTCCTACTTTTGCATTCCAGTCCCCTATAATGAAAAAGACATCTTTTTTGGTTGTTAGTTCTAGAAGGTCTTGTAGGTCTTCATAGAACCTTTCAACTTCAGCTTTACTTGTTGGGTAATGCTGGGGCATAGACTTGGATTACTGTAATATTGAATGGTTTCCCTTTAAACAAACAGAGATCATTCTGTCATTTTTGAGATTGCATCCAAGTTCTGCATTTCTGACTCTTGTTGACTATGATGGCTACTCCATTTCTTCTAAGGGTTTCTTTCCCATATAGTAATATCACAGTAATCTTCCAATTTAATGTAATTGATCTAGCTAATTATTTCAAACTTTCAGTCTATTTTAAATTATAAAAGTCACACACACAATTTTTGTAACAAATTAAACAATGCTAAAATGTAAAAATAAAATGGTAGTAATCTCACTTCCCTCTTCAAATATAACTACCTCAAACTTATCTTTATTAATATAGATATCTCATATCTTTCTCCATGTTTAAACACAAGTGTGCCAACATACACAGGCATATATAGGCACTTTATCTACTGCAAAAAAAAAAAAAAAAAAATAGGATTTTACAAATATACAGTGCATCATTTTTTTCTTTAGTATAACATTTGTATTCCTTACACATCAAAAGTGAGCGATATAACTCATTTTAATAGCTGAGTAATATTTTACCATGTTGTTGTTGTGTCTTTCAGTCACTAAGTCATGTCCAACTCTTGGTGACCCCATTGACTGCAGCATGCCAGGCTTCCCTATTCTTCACTATCTCCTGGGGTTTGCTCAAATTCATGTTCACTGAGTCAGAGATGCTATATAACCATTAATAGCCTATAATTAATTCAAATATTTTGTTACAGGCATATATGCTTCCAGTTTCCAACTCTTTTACTCCATTGAAAAATGTCTCTGTAGACATTCACTTTTCTTTGTGTTTGTTTGATTTTCCTCTAGGCTAGAGATGCCCCCACTACCACCTCGCACACACAAGAATAGGATTATTAAGTCAGAGTATCTACATTTTTTACTACAGAATAGGTGAGGATATCAAATTTACCCATGAAATGTTCCAATATACACATTTATCCATTTAATAGGTTTACTAGTCTTTTTAAAACTATGCTGATATAATACATTTTAAAAAATGGCATTTTACTGTGATTTATCTACCATGAAGTTGAGAAAGTTTTTCCTTTCTTTCTTTTCCATTTTTTAAAAAAATTTTTCAGTGTACTTTTAAATGTTTTTCTGCTTCTGAATTTATAGAGCTTTTCATATATCTCTTAGTGATATTAACTTTCATTTTCAATAAATGCTGCAGGTTCTTCATTAGTCTATCATTTGTCTTTTAGCTTTTCTTGGTGTATATTTACCATTTTAATTATCAAGTTGTATTTGTTTATGTAATAAAATGTATATATTTTTACATGCAGATTCTTAAACAATAAAGATTTTATTTCTGTGTCAAGTGTGCTAAACATTTAACTGCATTTTCTCTAAGTTGGACAGGCAATTGTTCCAGGTTCATTTATTGAGCAAATTATCCTTTTCCAACTGACCTTTGCTAGTGGTGTGCTTCATACACAAACTATTTAATTTTCTAGGAGAATTTGACAGTCGTTAGATTGGTATCTTAATGTCCAAGGTAGGAGGAGTATTTATACCATAGAAACAAGAAATCAATAGATTGGGCTCCTTCCAACCCATCTCTGCTCCAGAGAGCTGGTTGTGAAACATTCATTATCCATCACTCCTTTGGTTATATGTGGTTTCCTCATATCCTTGGGCCTATCCTTGGACTTGGTATTTTGATTCATTCATCTATTTGCTTTAGTTCAGTTCAGTCACTCAGTTGTGTCCAACTCTTTGCCATCCCATGAACTGCAGCATACCAGGCCTCCCTATTCATCACCAACTGCCAGAGTCTACCCAAGCCCATGTCCATTGAGCTGATGATGCCATCCAGCCATCTCATCCTCTGTCGTCCCCTTCTCCTCCTGCCCTCAATCTTTCCCAGCATCAGGGTCTTTTCAAATGAATCAGCTCTTCGCATCAGGTGGCCAGTTTTGGAGTTTCAGCTTCAACATCAGTCCTTCCAGTGATATGCAAATATTATATTTCTATGGACAGTAGATTTGTCTTCAAATCTGTTATGACATAAAGGCTTCTCTCCACTCTTTTGCAAAAATCTTTTGTCACTTCTGAAGTACATACTTTGTGCTAAAAATAATTTTGACAAGTTATAGCTCTCAAATTGACCAAAACAAACAAAAATGTTGTTCTTATCAAAGTCTATTAAATTGATATATTCATTTTGGAATAATAGATTTTTTCATATTAAAAAATCTTCCATTCAGCAAATTCATTTCTCCTTTATTTAGGGCGTTAGCATTTTAGAGAAATCTATTATTGACCTCTTTAGGCTCAGTGTAATAAATCTACTCATTTGACTGATTTTATTTAAATTGTACCACTGAAATTAAAAGAGATCACTCCCATTTCAAATTGCAAAATGCATAAAAACCTAAAGGAAATGGTGTCCATTTTTATGTCCTTTCCATAATGTAATCTACTAATCTGGAGACAATTGCTAAGTAGTCTATCTATCATCTGTCTATCTAAGATCTGTAATTAATGTGGCAAATAATTGAACAGAACAGTTGCCAATATAGTAACTTAAAGACTGTCTTAGTCAAAGCTACTAGCATTTTTGGCAGTTCTCAGAGATGATTGTCTCTGCTCCCTAAGTGACACTGTTCATATCACTATATGTTATCAACACATCTGACCAAAACATTACTGTTTTATCATTTCCGCCCATCATAATGTGTGCAGAGAGGAGAAACAATTTGGAGGAAAGGAGCATTTTTTCTCATGGTTTTTTAGAAGTTTCAGGGATGAAGTTATTCCTCTAACTTGTCCGTAAGAAACATAACAAAAAGCCTTGTGCCTCAGTCTTACTGTTAATAAATATGAAAAGAATATGAGGGATGAATCCCAGACGGAAGATTGAAGTGTGGGGGGAGATGCTTTTGACTTCTTTGGCATTAACTTACTGATAAAATATTGTACTGAGAGACAAACAAAGTTCTGAATAAGTCTGAATAATTAAATTTTAAAGAGGAAAGAAAATGGAAATTTGCTATAGGTATGTATGGGCTTCCCTTATAGCTCAATTGGTAAAGAATCCACCTAGAATGCAGGAGACCTTGGTTCCATTCCTGGGTCAGGAAGATCTGCTGGAGAAGGGATGGGCTACCCACTCCACTGTTCTTGGGCTTCCCTTGTGGCTCAGCTGGTAAAGAATTCGCCTGCAATGTGGAGACCTGGGTTCGATCCCTGGGTTGGGAAGATCTCCTGGGGAAGGCAAAGGCTACCCATTCTAGCATTCTGGCCTGGGGAATTCCATGGAGACCTCAGTTCGATTGTTGGATTGGGAAGATCCCCTGGAGAAGGGTTAGGCCACCCAGTCCAATATTCTTGGACTTCCCTGGTGGCTCAAACGGTAAGGAATCGGCTGCAATGTGGGAGACCTGGGTTCAGTTCCTGAGTTGGGAAGATCCCTTGGAGGAGGGCATGGCAACGCACTCCAGTATTCTTGCCTGGAGAATACAACGAACAGAGGAGCCTGACAGGCTACAGTCCACAGGGTCACAAGGAGTTGAACATGACTGATACAACTTAGCCTGCACATATGTAAAGAGTAGAGTAAAAACTTCACAGACACACTTGTTCTTTAAATAGTAGATACTGTAAGGGTGAATGACACCTTGGAAAAGCTGGTGGTGGGATTTGTTTTCACAAATGAGATTTAGGTTATTTCAGAGAACTCCCACTTTTGAAAGTTCACTATATGCCACTTCACTAACATTAGTACATGTTTCCGCTAACCAAAAAAAAAATCTGAAGAGGATTTTAGCTTTTACCAAGAAAAAAGAAAAAAGAAGGCAAAAAGTGATGCTAGTTTTCAGTGTTTGTTTTGTAGCAGGTGTTACAGGAGGCAGTGAGACTGACACCACTAAGCTCCCTCCAAAACTACACTCAGCATCTCAGCATTAAGTCACCCTAACTTTGAACTGTGTCTGTGAGCCTTTGTGCTTGATCTTGATTTATTTTGTGCAGCTGTTAGCAAGATGTATTGCATCATAATTGCTTCTTTGCTTCATGCCATTTCCGCTTAGAAAGTTTTCATAGGCATGCTCTATTTCCAGAAAGCTGGAAACTTCGGATTTAGTCATTTTCATCTGCTATCCTCTGTGAACTGGAGGAAAGGTGCAACCCACAACTGGAAATAGTGAACACAAGCATTGCAAATGATTTTAGTCAGCAATAAGACCTCGAATCCTTTCCAAATTTTTTGTTTGTTTTTCAATAAAGATAATATGGAGGATGTGTGTGTATGTATAAGTGGGTGTTTGTGATGAAACTGAAATCAAAACCTTTCATTACTCTTAACCTTAGAGTTTATTTGAACTTCACTTATTATTAGATCATCACCATGTCTAAGACATTCTGGGTTCTTTTCTTGGTGAGACTTACATTAGGTGGCCAAATTCTTATACATGATGAATATACAACAGTTGGTCCATCCTTCCTAGAATATTACCTTATAATTTGTGGGTGAATTTCTGAGGGTAAATATGCCTGTGTTGTAGAGAATTAATAGTCATTTCTCTCATAAGAAGATAATGACTCACAGGAATATAAGGTATAACATGGGGGATATAGTCAATAATATTGTAATAACTCTGTATGGTGACAGATGGTAACTAGACTTGGTGGTGATAATTCTGTAATACATAAAATTATTGAATCACTATGTTGAACACCTGAAACTAATATAATACTATATATAAATTATATTCTAATAAAGAAAAATTTATGAGATTATCATTATCTCTATTAAGTGTAGTAGCAGTAACAGCAACAGTAGTAGTAATAGCAATAGCCAATTATATATTTGCATAATCTTATCTAAAGAGTATCATGTTTTGTTTATCCAAAATGAATTGGCTCATAACAAACACCAAGCTGATGGTCTAAGAGAACCTGAACTAAGAACTTAAATTCTATCATGGAATGATGTGTCTCTCAGAGCCAAACTGATAACTAGGTTAATATTTATAATGTATATATACACACACACACATATATACATACATATATATATATAAAAGCAGAGCAAATGAAATGTTCATTTTAGTTAGCAAATGAAAAGCATCAGCAAATGAAAAGACAACATATAGAATGAGAGAAAATATTGCAAATGATGCAGCTGACAAGGATTTAATACTCAAAATACACAAACAGCTCATACAGCTTAATATAAAAAAAGAAAACAACCCAATCAAAAAATGGGCATAAGATCTAAATACATATTTCCCTAAAGAAGACAGAGAGATGGCCAACAGGCACATGAGAAGATGCTCAGCGTGGCAATTTTTAGAGAAATGTAAATCAAAACTTCAGGGAGGTATAACCTCACTGGTCAATGTGGCCATCATCAAAAATGCTACAAATAATAAATGCTGGAGAGAATGTGGGGAAAAAGAAACTCCCCCAACACAGTTGGTGTGAATGCAAATTGGTATAGCTACTATGAGAACAGTATGGAGATTCTTTAAAAAACTAAATATAGAGCTATCATAAAATCCTTCAATCCCACTACTGAACATATATCCAGAGTACACTCTAATTTGAAAAGATAAACGCACATCAATGTTCACTTGAAACACCAGTTACAACAGCCAAGACATGGAAGCAACCTAAATGTCCATTGACAGATAAATAAAGATGTGGTGTGTGTGTGTGTGTGTGTGTGTGTGTGTGTGTAATGGAGTATTACTCAGCTATAACAGAAAATGAAACAATGCCATTTTCAGCAACATAGATAGGCCTAGAGATTATCACCATAAGTGAAGGAAGCCGGACAGAGAAAGATGAGTATTCTATGATACCACTTGTATGTGAAATATAAAAAGAATGATACAATGAACTTGTACACAAAACAGAACTAGATCCGCAGACACAGAAAACAAATTTATGGACAGCAAAAAGGGGAGAAAGGAGAGTAGATATAAATTACAAATATAGAATTAACAGATACAAACTCCTATACCTGAAATAGATAAGGAACAAGGATGTACTGTATAGCACAGAGAATTATATTCAATATCTTATAACTTATTATGGAAAATAATTCCCCCAAAACATATGACTGAATCACTTTGCTGTATATCTGAAACTAACACAATATTGTAAATTAAATATACATCAATAAAAATGCAGACTCTGACAAGAGTTCAGAGGGTCCCAATTTCTACAAATGTTTTGAAGAATCTAAGATACCCATTTTTAAGCTGAGAGTCAATACCAACCGAATACAGTATAAATATGGGGACTATAGAGAATACCTGGCTGGGTTCAAATGCAAATTCCCCACTGTCTTCTCTGGCTTCCGTCTCGGCTTCTCTCTGACATTATCCCCTACCTCCCTCCTGGGCTCATTGCACTTCAGCCATGGTGGCTTGCTCTTGATACATTTTCCATTATGTATTGTCCCTCTTTATACCTGGTAATATTTCTTTTTCCTGAAGACTAATCTGATATTAATACAGCCTTCAAGACTTCTTCTGATTTGCATTATCATGATCTGGACACAAATCTCATTTGGGATTTGCTTAGCTTCTTGTATCTGCAAACTCACGTCTTTTACCTTTGCCAAAATGCTACATATGTTTGGATTTTATTTTGTTCCATTGTTCTTTTGGTCTATTCTTGTGCCAATACCAGTTTATTTTAATCATTTAATGTCTTGATGTTTGGTAGTGTATGTTCTATAAATAAGAAGCCCCCAGATAGATAAGAGAAGCAAAAATCAAAGAAAAAAATGGAAAATAAACAACAAAATGGAATATTTAATTGCTAACATATCCATGCTCAGTTGCTCAGTTGTGTCTGACTCTTTGCACTATAGCCCACCAGACTCCTCTGTCCATGGAATTTTCCAGGCAAGAATACTAGTGTGAGTGGCCATTTCTTACTCCAAAACATACCAATATTTAATATGCATGTCTAAATTCACCAACCGAAGACAAAGACTGGCCAAGGCAGTGAAAATGCTAAGTCCTAACCACTGGACAGCCAGAGAATTCCCTGGGACATCTTTCCAAATGGTTTAATTTTTAATTGCAAAATAATCTAAAATACTTTCATATAAAGGCTTAGAATTTTCATATATATAAATGGTATCTTCAAAAACTTCAAATAGACAAGTTGCATACAAATGTCTAATTCACATTTCTGCAGCATGTAATTATACAAGATTATCAAGCAAAAGAAGATACATTATACAAATTGTAGAAAAATGTAAAATACGGCTGGCATTTTTGACATTTTTAGTTAGGTTATAAGCAGTAAGATATCAAGTTAGTTGCTAAGATAGTAAGTAGCAATTTTTGCTCCCTATATATATACCACACACTCATTAATCTATTTGCTGGTTGAGTATAATTTTTAAATGTCATGGTTGATTTGTGAATTGAAGTACACTGTAATAGATGCTGAATTCTACCATGAAAATACTCATTTTGTACAATTCTTTCAGTACAGGTGTAGCTTTTACTTATTAATATGACTGCAGGAATCATCATTATTTTAACAATCTTTAGAATATGACAATTTACTCTGTGATATATACTACCATTCTCACTAAGCTATCTGCCACATGATTGTCATTTAATGGAAGGAAGGCAGAGGACCCCTGAGCTTTCAATAAAAAAGCCAGTGGACTTGTAGGTAGTGCCTACTGTGGTAAAATATTGAAAATCATAACTTTAAAGTTAGAGGAATGAGAATATCAAAGGTGAAGAATGATTGAAAATGAATGTAACTATATTCTATTATATTCTTTTCAATTTCTACCTGGACTTATATAAGAATCCTTGCAATTTCTTTTTATTTTTTTTTTAATTTTGTTTTCATCATTACTAAGATGCTTCTATTTCTAAACGCTTTTAAATAACTATGTCAAATTTAGACTGTGTGTGTGTGTATTCCTAACAAAGGAACACATATTCCTAACAAAGAATTAAAAATCCAAAATACGGACTATGGTAAATGCAGTTTGCCCATTACAGATTGGATAAATGGCTGGACAGTAGAGAACTGGTAATTCACTTACCAAGCTGTATTGCTCCACTGAGAAGACTAATTGCCCAGAACAGCCAACCACATCACATAATTCTCATCTAGTTCATTCTTCCTCTGCTGATAGCAGCTAATTCCAGGTGTCAACCTAAACCTCAGGAATGTATGAGGTTTTAGATAAGAATGGAGCCCTGGCCTTCTAAGTCTTCTCAGTTATCTAGCTTCTGTTTGATTGCAAAATATATATTCTTTTAAAAACAAACATTCCTATCACTTCTTACCCATTAACCAGTTTTTCCACAATTCTCTCTTGTCCACTACCACTTCCACAACGAATATCTTGTCTGTCTCTATAGATTTGTCTACTATGGATATTTCTTAAAGACAGAATTTTATAATATTTGAGCTTTTGTGTATTGGTTCTTTGGTTTAGCATAGTGTTTTTGAGGTTCATTCATATTGCAGTATGTATCACAAATTGATTTTTATGGATGAATAATATTCATATTTATATAACTGCAATGTGTTTATCCATTCATCTGTTGCTGTCATTATAGCTGTTTCTACCTTTTGGCTATTGTGAATACTGCTACTGTAACATGCATGTACATATACTTCTTTGAATATCCAGTTTCAATTATTTTGGATATATATCTAGATCTAAAAGTGGAATTTGGGGACATATTGTAATTTTATGCTTAACTTTTTGAGGAACCAGTAAATGTTTATTCACCACAAATGAATCTTTTTACATTCTCATCAGGATTGTACAATTGTGTTACTCCCTGTGCATTCTTGCCAACATATTTCCTTTTTGCTCTTGCAGTGGGTATAAAGTAATACCTGACATCGATAAATGAAATAGAAAATAGAAAACAGGGATTCTCAATGAAACCAAAAATTGTTTCTTTGAATCAACACAATTAGCAAAGCTTTGGCTAAACTGACAGAGGAAACAAGAAGAAATAAAACATTTTTAATATTTTAGCTTACAACTGTATATTTAATGGAGATAGAAATCTAAATATAGGGGGCAAATACTTTATTCTATTACTTATTGTCCTACCATTCTAGTTTGTTATTCTATCTCTAATCCATCTCAAGGTTTAATCTCTAACAATATATTTTAAAAATTTTAAATTGCTTCTGTAATGTTAATCAAAGCATTTTCCTTTAGGAAGGAAGGAACATTCCTTTTTTACATTATCTATGTATATGAAAGAAAAGGTACACAAACATAAACGCTTATGCAAGTTAACATCAGGTCATTTTGATTCCGTGCACATCTTTCTGTACATAAAGAATGAATTTGTATAAGGAGTTTATAAAGCAATTTTAATTTATTCTGATTCAGATGTTTTCCTTTTTTGTTATATATGCTACATATGTGCAAAATCAAGGTGAGAGAGCATTCACTCAGGAACAAGAATTAGAATGCTTAGGACCAATTACTTCTTTAAAATTACACATAAATATTTCCATTCCTTTTGTTTGGGTGATGATGACAGCAATCAACAAAGCCCAACAATTAAAAGTAGCTGAAAAAGAAATGGAAAGGCAAAGTAGATTGTTCCCTGTGCTAATTTACCTTAGTTTATTTCCTATTCAAAGTGTTGTATATACACAGTCTAAAATAATTCAAAGTCCATATTCAGAACAAAATTAAAAATTATATTAAGGCAAAGTTTGACAAATATGATAGTGTATCTGAAGAGTTGTTTTTTCTTTTTTGATTTGGATTCTACAATAGTATGGAAGAAACATGTTCTCAATACCCAAAAGACAAATTATAAAATTCCTCGGATGTTGACCTGATATTCTTCATTTAACTATGAACAGTGTTTTCATTAGAGAGGAGTCAATATTATACTTTAACTTTCTCAAAGTATTTTCAATGTTTATAGAGTAATGGTGTTCTAAAGAGTATCTCTATAATGGTTTATAGCTCCTATTCCCTTTTTTGAAAAGAATGCATTACAAATCTTTCTTGACTTAGAGAGGAAGCCTATGTATTCTACCAGTGTTATCAAGAGACATATATCTCAGTGTAGGAATCTGCCCTCCATGATTTAAACCTCAAAATAGAAATTGTTAACTAAACAACTCCATTAACTCTAAATATAATAGAGTTCTATTATCTACAAACCTTGCTGAATTAATTCCTTTTTGTGCCTAAACAGTTTCTCAGAGTAATAAATTCAAATTATGATGTGTAAAGAAGGACTTCTTTTACCTGTCTTTAAAAAACTCCACATTCACACAGTTACAGTAAGTTTGAAAAGGACTGATTTTAATTTTAGTTATAAGATCTAGCAATATCCTGCTTCCTCATATCTGCAAAGAGAATACTACATATCTTTTACATATGTTGTTGGGGAAAGAATATAAGATAAAGAATATTAAAGTGTTCTGTCTGCTATAAAGCACTCTACCCATGAACATAATGCTTAAGGAATATTCTGAAATTTGGAGAACATGTCCAGCTGTTTGTGATTTCATAGAAATAAATCAAATTTTTTAGCCTTCATATTTTCAAACTAAAAAAGGTCTGACTTTTTCAGTTGTCCTTTTAGAAATTTCAGTCAAAACAAAGATTTATTAGTGCCCACTATCTACTGAGCACTTCACTAGCTATTTATATTCCATAGATGAACATGGCAGGATTCATCTCTTTACTTCCTTCCTAATCTCCTTATCACTTATTCAGTGCTTCTAACATTGTTCAGCTGAAATTTGCTCTTGGTTGAATATTGTGATTATAGGCCTGGGGGAGAAATACTGGGAGTAAGCATGCCTGAGTTTGAGGAGAAGATTGTATGTCTTCCATTGTCTTTCAGAAGAGCAATGAATAGAACTGCCTGCCTGTTTTTCAGTGTGATTGTCCATTCTAAGAAAAAGATTTATTTCTAAAGATTTTATCCAATACATAAGTGTAATGAACATATCTCTACCCAAATAGCTTTTCACTTTTTACTTGTACCCTAGTCAAGTTAAAAAGTTAATATACTAATGTGGGAACACGGGACATAAAAATATCATGAATAGATAAAAAGTGGGTGGATAGGAAAATACATTTTTTTCAAGACATGAGCACAGCATTGTAAATATTACACATTCTCCCACCCGCTCAGCAAGAGACTGTTTTCACAATTTGCCACCCAGAATGATATAGCCTTTTAGGATATATAGACACGACAGCAAGTTCTCACCCTTTGTCATAAGTAAAAGCGCATGTTTAGCCTTTTATGAATATAGTGAAGCTACAAAATGGCATACGGATCTGAAAACCTATTCAACATGCCTGTATTTATAACTTCAAAGCCTTATCAGCAGTGTGGGGTTTCTTTGATCATGTACACTTGAAGGTGGTTTAAGTAAACTCATCTCTTAAAAAGCTTGGATGCATGACAATTTGTATAGTGGTCTGAAAATATGATCTAAATCACCTGGAAGTCCACATTAGTGGTTAACTATTTTCTCATTGTTTATGACTATGAGAAACATAGTCACTAAGAATATGCTATGTATATTAAAAAACTGACAAGAAGGGTCCCTGGTTTGCATTTCTTGACTTTCTGAAGTTACTTTAGCTCTGTTGAGAAGAGATGACTTGTAGCATGGCTCTGCCATTTCAGTTCTCACATGGTTTCTTGCATCCCTTATTCTTAACTATATTCTTTTATAATTTATTAGTAATGGGCATAGAAACAGGGAAATGAATGCAGATATTAAATATAATCTCTATATACATGACTAGATACATAAAACAAGTTTGTCCAAAAATGAGTTATCTAACAATTTTGTTGTCTCAACACCTATATTTGCTTATTAAGATTGTTTACAACTCTCAACAGTTTAAAAAAGATAGCATTAAAAAATTACAACTTCATAGGATGCTTACATCTTTTGTTCCCTTCATTTATTTATTATTGTTGGCTTTGACACTCAACTTCATATTGTTGAAACCATTCTTTTCTAGGCCAAATCATTTTTAAAAGGAAAAGGCAGTGCTATAAAAATCAATGAGTAATTCTAAACTGAGTAAGTAGTTCAACAGTGAAAGTCAAGATTGCTAATATAAAATGCACCATTTGAAACAGAAATTTAGGTCATGTCATTCCTTTCCTCTCTCATTGACAAAATGGGTCACTAACTCCTGAACCTCTCTGCAAAGAGTTTCCTCATTTACTTTACTCAAAAAAAAAACAAACAATAATAATACTAATAAAGGATTTAGCTGTAGATATGAAATACAGAACATATAAATTTTGAATATAAAACAATTTAAAAGTTACCAGAATCATGCTCTTAAAGACATATAATGGGATACAAAGCATCTTTCATGTTATCACAAAATATGTTTAGTTTAGAGAAATTCAACATATTGAACACTCATTAACAAACGCTGACATTCTGTTGGGGATTTTTGTTCAAATCCCACCCACCTGCCTAATCACCAGGTGGCAGTGTAGCAGCAGTCATCTGTATCTGTCTTTGAGAAGCCTCAATAAAAATGGCATTGCAATGATATTGATACTTGATAGAATTATTTGGGTTTAAAAATTTTTAAGTGTTGTCCTCTCTTAGTATTAAAATAGTCCTGCATACACTTTCACAAATTGCCTTTTGCTTTGAGGAACTATATAGATAGTTCCTTTCTCTTGTTTCTTAACTACAAAAAATTGTATACATATCACCTAACTGTTTGTTGTCTTACAGTTTTAAATAGCAATGTTTTATGCATCATAGTTGGAACTGAATCACATTTTTTTTCAACTAACACCTTTCAACAATTGGATTAAGGCAAGGTTTCCCATTCTTTCAACAAACGCATATGCCAGGAGACTACAAACTTTTAAGACGAGGATTCTGACGTTTCATTTTCTCTTATCTAAACTTCTCCAGCTGTCATTATGCCATCTGAGACAAGTTTTCAGTCTACAGTACTATCCTACTCTATCAATTCCTTTGTATTTGCACAATGTCTATTCAGCAGTTTAACCAGGACAAAAGAACCAATTTCAACAGTTGATTTCAGATACTCAGGATTTATTATGTGTTTAAAGTATGTCTGAATTCTTTTTTGCAGATGGAAATTCAGAAATCCAGGTTATGTCATCTGATCCAATATCAACTAGTGAGTATAGTTCAAAAGCTAAAACTTAAAACATTTATGTGAAATACTCTTAGTGGACTGGAAAGAAGGTGTTTGGGAATATGTCCCAAACCATGAATATAATTTTTTCCTGTATTTAGACTCAGTGGAGGAGGAGATTGTCTTCACCTTTGGAGGAACTATGCCGGTACTGTTTGGGAGGAAACTGTTTTTTCTGCAGGAACTGGGTTAAACTGCAGATATGGTTCTTTAAAACTTGACTACAGGAAGCCTTTGGAAAACAAAAAGAAAGGGAACTACTTACTATATGATCTGTAGAGTTACTGGAGATTTTAGAGGACAGAACTGAAAAAAATATTTATTTTGATTTGAGAAATCTTTCCTCTACTTCCATATGCTTGAGGCAGTTGACATTTTTTTATCCTAAATAAAATGATCCAAACTTGCAGCTAATCTAGAAAATGACACAGTTATAATCTATGTCACACTATTTAGAAACTATATTTTGCTAATGCATAATTTTCTTAAATTTATATTAGAACATTTTGCAAAATATGTTTAAAAGGTTAAAGGGAAAAGACACAAAATTAGTATCCTAATATTTCAAATTAGTCTCAGTCCTAGCCTTGAGGAACTCTTTGGTTGTACTAGAATTCCAAATATGTTGGGTCAAGGCTCAACTATACATCTTTATAGCCAAAGTTTATGTAGCTCTATTTGGATAAAACTGGATAGATGGATGGATCCAAATTTTCAAAAGATACTCTATTGAATTATAAGACTTTTTAATTTCTTGATTTTTAGAATGTTCCTTCTAGAATTCTTCACATATAAACATATATAATGTCATAAAATAATTACACTAAAACTCATTCAACTTATGCAGTGTATACTAAAATGGAAATTTACTTGAGCTTCAAGGTAAAAATATTGTGAATGATAATTTTAAGATGTTATATATTAAATGTTTCAGTAATTTTTGTAGCTAGTAAAATATCATATAGATTCATTTTTATTTATATCCATAACTATAAAGTTATATTCTTTTTTAAGACAAATTTTATAAAAATTATTTAAAAATAAATATTAAATTAGATAATAAGTAATGATATTACATCAATTTTTTTGTCTTAATATAAATTAACCAATAAACATTTCTGGAGAAGGCAATGGCAACCCACTCCAGTACTCTTGCCTGGAAAACCCCATGGACAGAGGAGCCTGGTGGGCTGCAGTCCATGGGGTCACTAAGAGTCGGACACGACTGAGCGACTTCATTTTCACTTTTCACTTTCATGCATTGGAGAAGGAAATGGCAACCCACTCCAGTGTTCTTGCCTGGAGAATCCCAGGGATGGGGGGAGCCTGGTGGGCTGCCGTCTATGGGGTCGCACAGAGTCGGACACGACTGAAGCGACTTAGCAGCAGCAGCAGAGATCTTATAATTTAAGAGCTAGAAAGGTCTTTGGAGATATCCTAGAAAAACATATTTCTTTTATAAATGAAGGACTGAGGTATAATGAAGTAAGTAACTTATCTAAAAGGATACCAATAATCAATGGTGAAATTAGGATTATAATTCAAATCTCCTGAGTCAAGAGCCACCCTTAAAGTTTTCCAATTTTTTAAATAGATATACTGGAACTGTTCAATTACATTCATGTTTTATATTTACAATTCCTGGTGGATTCCTGAAGCTTAATACATAATTTAAGGCAAATTTTTCATATTACTCTTATTAGGAAAAGTTACTATTTTTGTCCATTCTTTGAGATCAAATTAATTGGCTGAGAACGACAAATATAGAAAAAAATAAGACTGAATTCAATCCTATGCATGTCTATACAAATTTTGGACAAATCACTTAACTTTTCTGAGTTTTAATTTCCTCATTTATATAATAAAAATAAGTATGTGCCTTTCTCCAGGTTTATGGCAAGGATTAAAGAAAATATGTCTTTATGTTTGCATTTAGTTATTAATGTAGTAACAGATAATAATAGCAGTATCAATTACTATAAAGTGAATGTGGTAAGGTTTCTGCTGACCTATATTATGAAAAAATGACTCTATATTATCTTTCCAGGTTTTTAAAACACAAATTCCTAATTGAATACAGTGATCACTTGGTTCTCTCAGTTGACTTGCAATCAGTGTTTAGGCATAAATAGTTTTTAATTGAAAATGTATTAAGTATACATACCTCATAAATATGAGAATAATCTAGCTCAAATACTGAGGCTAATAGAAGTTGGAAGAAGCTAAGAGCCACACAACAAATCAGTACCAAGTTTAGTCAAGAACTTGAATCATTTTACTTTCAGTCAATGTCCTCATTTCTACTATTAGTGGTTTTCAAACTATATGTAAAGGATCCTAAGGATTCTTCTAAGGTGTTACAAGGCCAATGAATGGACACCAGAAAGCTGCCAGAGAGTATGGCTGATATGAAAAGGCTTCAAGTTTCCTCCCTCCTTATCAGATAAATCAGGTTTATTTTAATTAACCATATGTACTTAGAATTTGCATAACATAGGTAGATTCTGTTTACAAAAGTTTACAGTGCATGTATCTTTAGAGTATTAAATTGAATCATAAACAAGGAACATTTAATTATTCAAACAGTCACTGGTAGAAAAGTTGGTAAGAGCAAGGAAAAAATGTTTAACTCCATTTAGACCTCTAGTACCAGCTACTAAGGAAATATATTTAAATTTTTATAATTAAAATACATTATTATTAAAAAAATAAATTATATTTTCCTAATGACCTAGTGACCCTATCATAAAAATAGATAAAACCCATTATATGTTAAAATATGAATTAAGCAGTCAAAATGTGTTAGATGATTACAGAGGAAAAGAGAAAGCAATTTATTACTAACAAGTGATAACTTATGCTAACATTAAAAAGTCTCTTGAAAAGAATATAGGATTTTAAGCATCAGTAAAATTTGTAAATTGATGATAAATCCTTAAATTTCACCCAGAGAACAATATTGTATTACAGAAATTTTCCCAAGGGAAAGAAAAAAGCAAAATAATAAGATGTTCAATTGAGAGCATGGTGGTGGTTTAGTCACTAAGTCGTGTCCAACTCTTGCGACCCTATCGACTGCAGACTGCCAGGATCCTCTGTCCATGGGATTCTTTAGTCAAGAATACTGTAGTGGGTTGCCATTTCCTTCTCCAAGGGATCTTCCCAACCCAAGAATTGAACCTGGGTCTCCTGCATTGCAGGCAGATTCTTTACTGACTGAGATACAGGAGAAGCATATGTGCTAATAATTTCAAATCCTCTGGACAGAGGAGCCTGGCAGGCTACAGTCCACTGGATTGCAAAGAGTTGGACATGACCGAGGGACTGAATATGCACACGGAAATAGATAGACAGATAGATAGATAAAGATAATCAAATAAGAATACATGGCTTATTCATATGACTAAAATTTCTAAATTAATCATGCTGTGGCCAACCCAATCATGATACAGACATAGCCAAAATGAAAGTAAATAAACTTGGGTTTATGGATGTAAAACTATGATGACAGAAAGAAAGGTGGAATATGATAAATTATCTGGCTGTTAGGTAAATGCTGCCTCCGATCTAACTTCATGGTTGAATTAAACTGTAAGAAATTATTTCATTATAACTTAATTTTATAGATACAACTTTAGTTAGATAAAAAAATGTTATGCAAAAAATCTGTAAAAAATAATGTTTTAAAAAAGAGGCAATGAATATGATAATATATGTAACCTATACTATTCTATCCCTATTTGCTACCTGCAAAAATGAGGAGCAGTTGGAAGCAGTAGTGGAAATTATTCTTGCATCTAGATTAGATTCTGTGATCTAAAGTCTCATATAAATAATGACAACCTTCAGGTATAAAAGGATTTCAAAATCATGGACCTCTATTATTTAGTTAGGAGTTGCCATGCCTGACTTAAGCGTTCTTAAGTTGAATTGAAATCACAGCATCTGCTGTAGGATACAACTTTACTTGATTGCTTTACTTGCATCCTCTGCTCCATCTGACCAGGGAGCTCACTAGGCAGTTTTGCTACATTTGGGTCTCAGCCACTGAGCCATAATGGCCATGGAGCCATTTCTATGGCCCTGTCCAGGCAAGGAAGCAAATGTACAGTCCCATCCAATTGCTGAATATAATAGACAATTCCAGCTGGTGAGAAGACATAATCAAAGCATCCAGGCAGTCACATAACTCATCTACAGCCAAACTAGGGCTTGGAATCAGTCAGCACTCCTATACAATTGTTTCCAACCAGTGGCACTGCTCTTGACCTCACAGCATGAGCATCAGGCCCACCCAAATAAAGACACTGATAGCAAGTCCCATCTGCCCAAGGATGATGCCAGCTCACTTATCCAGAACTCTAAGCTGAGCTGACTGTGAAGGACCATGTCTGCTGAAGTGAACCTGTGAGGTCTGGAATAGGAGATACATTCAAATGTGCAAATTTCAATCAGATCAGATCAGATCAGATCAGTCGCTCAGTCGTGTCCGACTCTTTGTGACCCCATGAATCCCAGCACGCCAGGCCTCCCTGTCCATCACCAATTCCCGGAGTTCACTCAGACTCACGTCCATCGAGTCAGTGATGCCATCCAGCCATCTCATCCTCTGTCGTCCCCTTCTCCTCCTGCCCCCAATCCCTCCCAGCATCAGGGTCTTTTCCAATGAGTCAACCCTTCACATGAGGTGGCCAAAGTACTGGAGTTTCATCCTTAGCATCATTCCTTCCAAAGAAATCCCAGGGCTGATCTTCTTCAGAATGGACTGGTTAGATCTCCTTGCAGTCCCAAGGGACTCTCAAGAGTCTTCTCCAACACCACAGTGCAAAAGCATCAATTCTTTGGCGCTCAGCCTTCTTTACAGTCCAACTCTCACATCCATACATGACTACTGGAAAAACCATAGTCTTGACTAGACGGACCTTTGTTGGCAAAGTAATGTCTCTGCTTTTGAATATGCTATCTAGGTTGGTCATAACTTTCCTTCCAAGGAGTAAGCGTCTTTTAATTTCATGGCTGCAGTCACCATCTGTAGTGATTTTGGAGCCCAGAAAAATAAAGTCTGACACTGTTTCCACTGTTTCCCCATGTATTTCCCATGAAGTGATGGGACTGGATGCCATGATGCAGATACCAATAGAAGGAATCAAAAATCATGAAGAAGCAAGTGAACATGATGCCCATTCACAGGAAACTAATGAAGCTCTTTTGGTAATCAAAAGATATCAGAGGTAGGTATACTTATATCAGACAAAATAGACTTTAAGAGAAAAATAGTTGAGACATGGACATTAAATAAAAGAGACAATCCATCAAAAAGATATAACGAGGCATCAAGCTTTCTAATTCAAGCAACAAAAAATGAAAACAAACAAAAAGTGAAAGTGAAAGTTGCTCAGTGGTGTCCAGACTCTTTGTGACTCTACATAATCCATGGAATTCTCCAGGCCAGAACTGGAGTGGGTGGCCATTCCCTTCGCCAGGGAATCTTCCCAACCCAGGGATCAAACCAAGGTCTCCCTCATTGCAGGTCAATTCTTAACCAGCTGAGCCACCAGGGAAGCCCAAGAATACTGGAGTGAGTAGCCTAACCCTTCTCCAGCAGATTTTCCCAACCAGGAATCTAACCAGGGTCTCCTGAATTGCAGATGGATTCCTTACCAACTGAGCTAGCAGGGAAGCCCCAAAACAAACAGGCAAAATAATGACAATAATAATAATAATAACAAGCAAAAAACAAACAAAAAAAAGTTATTGGGTAGAGGGCATTCACTGTAAATTAGATGAGGTAGTCCGCTAAGGTCATTTCAATTGAGTTATGACCAAAATACTGAGATAGTCCTTGGTGGCTCAGATGGTAAAGCCTCTGCCTGCAATGCAAGATACCCGGGTTCAATTCCTGGATCAGGAAGATCCCCTGGAGAAGGAAATGGCAATCCACTCCAGCACTCTTGCCTGGAAAATTCCATGGATGGGGGAGCTTGATAGGCTACAGTCCATGGGGTCGCAAAGAGTCAGACACGACTGAGCGACTTCACTTCACTCAAAAGTACCTTTGGAAAAATTAATTCCAAAGCTCCAACTTGGAGGAAATTAAATAATAAGGTTTAATAATAATCAAGCCTATTACAGGGAAGAATTATGAATTTAAAAAAGGAAAAATCTACCATAGACAAATGGACCTAAATGAATTTCCACTTTCATCCACTATCTACAATATAATGTTGAACAAGTTCATTAAACTCTGAACCTCAGTTTCTTCAGTAGCAAACTGCAGATATTAATTGCCTAGTAAAGTTTTTTTCTGTGTAGTAAATGAAATGATATATTAAAAAACTCTGACTCATAATAGGCATTCTGACCTGCCTCTTGAGAAATCTGTATGCAGGTCAAGAAGCAACAGTTACAACTGGACATGGAACAACAGACTGGTTCCAAATAGGAAAAGGAGTATGTGAAGGCTGTATATTGTCACCCTGCTTATTTAACTTATATGCAGAGTACATCATGAGAAACGCTGGGCTGGAAGAAACACAAGCTGGAATCAAGATTTCTGGGAGAAATATCAATAACCTCAGATATGTAGATGACACCACCCTTATGGCAGAAAGTGAAGA
Source organism: Bos javanicus (assembly GCF_032452875.1). Lineage (NCBI taxonomy): Eukaryota > Metazoa > Chordata > Mammalia > Artiodactyla > Bovidae > Bos > Bos javanicus. Next base: position 59,233,924 of record NC_083871.1, on the reverse strand, counting down.
GAAACTAAAAAGCCTCTTGATGAAAGTGAAAGTGGAGAGTGAAAAAGTTGGCTTAAAGCTCAACATTCAGAAAATGAAGATCATGGCATCTGGTCCCATCACTTCATGGGAAATAGATGAGGAAACAGTGGAAACAGTGGCTGACTTTATTTTTGGGGGCTCCAAAATCACTGCAGATGGTGACTGCAAGCCATGAAATTAAAAGACGCTTACTCCTTGGAAGGAAAGTTATGACCAACCTAGATAGCATATTCAAAAGCAGAGACATGACTTTGCCAACAAAGGTCCATCTAGTCAAGGCTATGGTTTTTCCAGTGGTCATGTATGGATGTGAGAGTTGGACTGTGAAGAAGGCTGAGTGCCAAAGAATTGATGCTTTTGAACTGTGGTGTTGGAGAAGACTCTTGAGAGTTCCTTGGACTGCAAGGAGATCTAACCAGTCCATTCTGAAGAAGATCAGCCCTGGGATTTCTTTGGAAGGAATGATGCTAAAGATGAAACTCCAGTACTTTGGCCACCTCATGCGAAGAGTTGACTCATTGGAAAAGACTCATGCTGGGAGGGATTGGGGGCAGGAGGAGAAGGGGACGACAGAGGATGAGATGGCTGGATGACATCAGTGACTCGATGGACATGAGTCTTAGTGAACTCCGGGAATTGGTGATGGACAGGGAGGCCCGGCGTGCTGGGATTCATGGGGTCGCAAAGAGTCGGACACGACTGAGCGACTGAACTGAGCTGAACATTTTATTCCATGTTTCATTGGAAGTAGTTAAACAAATGTTGACATATTACCACTTAATTCATTCCAAACTCAAAAAAAAAAAAAAAATCATTTCCTATGGAGAGGAATTAGACTATTTAGTATAAACTAATGAGAGAAGATAAGAAATTGTCCCTTCAAAAGAAAAAAACACACTGAATCTTTGTGTTTTAAAAAATTTCCTGATTATTTATTAATGATATATAAATAGAAATATTTAAAAATTACACATCTGTTAGTACTGCAATCTATTTTTTATGTATTAGGTGCCTCATGCTCTGCTACTTACTTCAGTTAGTATTTGAAGAAAATTTTTAGATTCAGAAGAATCCTGTAATTAACTAGTAAATATTTAAAGATAAGAATTATTGGAACCTGAACACTGTACAGGGTATGAGGAAGAAACAGGCAGGATTGTGTGAGGGAAAATAAATAAACAGAGAATGATAGGGAATGAAAATTAAGAAGTGTATTGCCTTCATAAATATTCTTTGACTGGGGTCAGAAAATAAAGTGCTAATCAAATGCTGACTTGATTTAGTATCAAAGGAAGGTACTCATAGTGTGAGTAGGTGTTTCAGGGAGGGAGATGCAGTTCTCTAAAACTATTCCTGGTTAAGAAAGTCCTCATAAATATAATAAAACAAAATTCCTGAAAATGAAAAAAAGAAATAAAACTATATTACATAAGGGAACTGCATTGTTTTCTTCAAGGAAAATTAATTTTAAATATAAAGTAAAAATAATAATTCAAAAGATTCTAACTAATTTCCAAAATGATCAAATGACCTTATGTGCACATTGATCAGCTCGGTTTTCTCTGGTGTAACTTCTATTAGACCAATGTGCTACAGTCCATGGGATTGCAGACAGTCAGACATGACATAGCAACTGAACAACAACTGCTGCTGCTGCTGCTGCTAAGTTGCTTCAGTCGTGTCCGACTCTGTGCGACCCCAGAGTTGGCAGCCCACCAGGCTCCCCGTCCCTGGGATTCTCCAGACAAGAACACTGGAGTGGGTTGCCATTTCCTTCTCCAATGCATGAAAGTGAAAGGTGAAAGTGAAGTCGCTCAGTCGTGTCTAACTCTTAGCGACCCCATGGACTGCAGCCTACCAGGCTCCTCCGTCCATTGGATTTTCCAAGCAAGAGTACTGGAGTGGGTGCTATTGCCTTCTCCGGAACAACAACAATATATATATCAATTATTTATTTCAGCACATCAACATTTTTCTGCCAGATTCTATTTTACTTCTTCCTATGGTTGTTATAATTAATTGGTAGGCAGTATAAATTGTCAGGGAATTTTCCTATGCTAATAAGTTAAAGTGGTGGGTAGTGGGCTAGTACCCACAGAACACTGGTTTTCTGTGGTCTTGTTTTAGAGAAAAAGCGAGGCTATAATCTATGTTTAAATGCAATACAAGTCAAAGAAAAAGTAAATGAGATATAAAATGAGATATAAAAATAAAAGTGTATATGGATAGAAAGATTAGAACAGGCAATAAAAAGACAAAGAAATAAAAGGTTTCAGATATTATTCACCTGAAGTTCATATTTACCAATGATAGCATGTCAGTTGGAGAAGGCAATGGCACCCCACTCCAGTACTCTTGCCTGGAAAAATCCCATGGATGGAGGAGCCTGGTAGGCTGCAGACCATGGTGTCGCTAAGAGTTGGACACGACTGAGCGACTTCACTTTCACTTTCCACTTTCACGCATTGGAGAAGAAAATGGCAGCCCACTCCAGTGTTCTTGTCTGGAGAATCCCAGGGACGGGGGAGCCTGGTGGGCTGCCGTCTATGGGGTCACACAGAGTCGGACACGACTGAAGCGACTTAGCAGCAGCAGCAGCAGCATGTCAGTACAAGAGATGGCTTTAGGTTTCCACTTTCATTCTGCTCAGTCTCAATTCAAATTTCAGCCTCCTCAACATTCTCTACTTGATTTCTTTTAACTAAAATAGAAAAACACACACACACACACAAATTTCTCCTCTCTGAAAGGCTTTCTATTCACAATCATAAATTAAGCCTCGAGACTCTCAACTTTCATACTTTCTTTCATTTTTAAAAATATTATCATATGATAATTGTAATGAAAATAATCAAAGTATCTATCTGTGTGCTTGTCATATAATCTGTCAATAATTGTGACAACAAATTACTTTGGAAAGGGAGAAATTATTAAGCTGATAAAGTGGCCATTTGAGTGGAAAAGTTATTTAATTACCTGTTTTCCCTGCAGACATGTTAAAGTGGGAAAACAACTGACTATGGCAATATAATGAAACTGAATTAAGCATATAACTTTGTGAATTGTATATTTTTATTTTCTGCAGCATGAAGTTTTTCAATCAATACACTCTTGTCAGTTAGGGTCAAAGTTCCATCCATTTGAGGAAGTGTGATCAAGTTCAAAGATGTTACTGATTTTACACCCCTCCCCACTCTCACTGTAATCTAACATAAAGATAATAAAAGATGGGGTACAAAAAACAAATGCATGTAGAAAATGTATAATAGATTTGAATGAGGGGCATATATGAAGCAGTAAAATTCAGAAATAAGAGCTGTTACTGAGACATATTAATTTCTCAGTAAATGTTAATTACACTTACCTATTGATTTATTCATTGAATTAAACATTGTCTACCACTCCCAACATAAAGTCCATGTATGGGCTTTGAACCACTGTATTTCCAGCATATATGGTATCTTCAATGCATAATTTATTGAATAAATGCATACATGCCTACTCTTCAGGAAAATATGGCAAAAGCACTAGCTTCTAGGATTTTTTGGAACTTATATGTACATATTGATTGGAGAGTACATTAAAAATACAGTTTTGTCTGTCTTGGGTACCTATTAGTTTCTGAAATAAGAGAACCAAACTTTGCTGATTGAAGAAAATTCACTGAGCTAAAAGAATTCAATCTTTACTTACAAAAAGGTAAAATCAAATAGAAAATTGAAGCAGTCATAGAATATATCATGACCATATTTTGAATAGAAGTTTTCTCTTTGCTTAAAATCTCCAGATAATTAAACTTTCACATTTATTTTGTATGAGTAGGATATGTCAAGAGATGCCACCCCCTACTCATGTGCTCAAACTCACAACTTTAGAGTCCTCCATGTCTCTCTTTACTACTCTCAGACAGTTCAGTTTCTCCACCTTCAAATGTGTTGAATCTGCCCAATTCTTTCCATCTCCATGGCTAGTCTAAACCAACATTACTTTCCTCCTGGATAACTATGATAACCTTCCTGCTTCTGCTCCTGCCCTCCTTCAGTCCTTTCCTAAATAACAGCGTGAAAGACCATTTTTCAGAGCCAGTCCAATTGTGCTATTTCCATGTTTCAAAGACTCTAGTGACTTCTAGTTCCACCTCAGATAAAATCCAAATTCCTTACATGGCTTATGAAACTTGATATAGTCTGCACCTATCTTAGCTCATAACCACAAACTATAGTACACTGTATTCTAGCAACATTGGCATTTTCTCTGTTCTTCAAAACACTGATTTTTTTCCCCCAACCCAGGGCCTTTGCATATGATGCATCCCTTGCCCACATACTTCAATCCTGGGTATTCACAAGCTTGGCCCCTTAGCATTCACGCTCACATCCTCTGAAAGGTCTTCCCTGATAGTCCCATCTATAGAAACTACTCACCTCCACTTATTCTCTCTTCCAGGTACTGGCATACTGTAGCTCCCAATTTAGCTGCCTGTGTTAGTAAATACAGATTCATTAAAACAGAGCTATCCTATTTGTTTACGTATGACTGCTTTTATGCCATAAAATCAGAGTAGTATCGTTGCAGCAGAGACAAAAGGGTCCATAAAACCTAAAACCTTTACTATTGGGCCATTTAAGAAAATATTTGTCAACCAATGTTTTGGGTCATGACTTAGACTACTATCTGACAGTATGTTATTAATATATTCACATATGCTTCCCTGTTGACTATCTGTGAGCTCTATAAGAGCAGTTATGTATCTGTATAATTCAGGTCTTCAGTACTATACCTTCCAAGAACATAGCAGGCTTTAAATAAATATTGTTTTAATCTTCAATGCAAAACATTATAAAAGATTTAGCTTTTCAGAGGGTGAATACATTACAATATAGTTCAAACTATGGTTGTTTTTTTCCCTACTTCATTAAAACCATGTCTGACCTTGTGACTTGTGATACATTCTGGGGGAAGACTACACCCTCTCCTTATTGCTATGGCTGTTGAACTGAGAATGGCTGTTTATCTATATCTGGCAAATGAAAAGTGAATAAAAATACTAAATGCCAATTTGGAGGAGAAACTGCAAAAGCCAGCTCTTGGTTCACGCACTCATTCTTTTCTCTTTATCACAAGACCAGCAATGTCCAGAATGAGCACTGCTTCATCAACATAGATCCTGAAGTAAAGACCTGACTGAAGTGGCTCAAGAAGAAATAACCTGTTTACTACAAATCTTTCAGCTTGGGAGGTCGTATCTATCACAGTCCAACTTACGCCAAATAAGTTGATACAAAGAGTCATAGGATATATTGTAGATAAAAATAGGCTAGCTTTTAGGTCAATGAAATAAATCTTCTTCCAATTACATAGACATATTTTCTTGTTACAGCCTGGGTGTTTAATGTATCCTTACTAACTGTTCTCTCACATCTCTTGTGATTGGGAACAGATGGCTGCAATGATTTTCAGATGATGTTCTGATGATCTGGGAAACACTGAGTAATCTTTAATCATCGTGAAATTCTTAAGAAATAATTTGCTATGTATTGTTAAAAAATGAGCTGCAGGATATTTTTTTTTCATCAAGAATGACTTAGCATAGAAAATACCCATCAAATATCAAGACAAAGTACTATTCAAGTATTCTAACTGATATCAACCTTAATTTTCTTTTTTATCAACGTATAAAGATCATATCAGATCAGATCAGACAGTCACTCAGTCCTGTCCGAATCTTTGTGACCCCATGAATTGCAGCACACCAGGTCTCCCTGTCCATCACCAATTCCTGGAGTTCACTCAGACTCACGTCCATCGAGTCAGTGATGCCATCCAGCCATCTCATCCTCTATTATCCCCTTCTCCTCCTGCCCCCAATCCCTCCCAGCATCAGAGTCTTTTCCAATGAGTCAACTCTTCCCATGAGGTGGCCAAAGTACTGGAGTTTCAGCTTAAGATTCATTCCTTCCAAAGAAATCCCAGGGTTGATCTTCTTCAGAATGGACTGGTTGGATCTCCTTGTAGTCCAAGGGACTCTTAAGAGTCTTCTCCAACACCACAGTTCAAAAGCATCAGTTCTTCAGTGCTCAGCCTTCTTCACAGTCCAACTTTCACATCCATACATGACCACAGGAAAAACCATAGCCTTGACTAGACAGACCATTGTTGGCAAAGTAATGTCTCTGCTTTTGAATATGCTATCTAGATTGGTCATAACTTTTCTTCCAAGGAGTAAGTGTCTTTTAATTTCATGGCTGCAGTCACCATCTGCAGTGATTTTGGAGCCCCCCAAAATAAAGTCTGACACTGTTTCCACTGTTTCCCCATCTGTTTCCCATGAAGTGATGGGACCAGATGCCATGATCTTGGTTTTCTGAATGTTGAGCTTTAAGCCAACTTTTTCACTCTCCTCTTTCACTTTCATCAAGAGGCTTTTTAGTTCCTCTACAATTTCTGCCATAAGGGTGGTGTCATCTGCATATCTGAGGTTATTGATATTTCTCCTGGCAATCTTGATTCCAGCTTGTGCTTCTTCCAGCCCAGCGTTTCTCATAATGTACTCTGTATGTAAGTTAAATAAACAGGGTGACAATATACAGCCTTGACAAACTCCTTCTCCTATTTGGAACCAGTCTGTTGTTCCATGTCCAGTTCTAACTGTTGCTTCCTGACCTGCATACAGATTTCTCAAGAGGCAGATCAGGTGGTCTGGTATTCCCATCTCTTTCAGAATTTTCCACAGTTTATTGTGATCCACACAGTCAAAGGCTTTGGCACAGTCAATAAAGCAGAAATAGAAGTTTTTCTGGAACTCTCTTGCTTTTTCCATGATCCAGTGGATGTTGGCAATTTGATCTCTGGTTCCTCTGCCTTTTCTAAAACCAGTTTGAACATCAGGAAGTTCACGGTTTACATATTGCTGAAGCCTGGCTTGGAGAATTTTGAACATTACTTTACTAGTGTGTGAGATGAGTGCAATGGTGCGGTAGTTTGAGCATTCTTTGGCATTGCCTTTCTTTGAGATTGGAATGAAAACTGACCTTTTCCAGTCCTGTGGCCACTGCTGAGTCTTCCAAATTTGGTGGCATATTGAGTGCAGCACTTTCACAGCATCGTCTTTCAGGATTTGAAATAGCTCAACTGGAACTCTATAATCTCCACTAGCTTTGTTTGTAGTGATGCTTTCTAGGGCCCACTTGACTTCACATTTCAGGATGTCTGGCTGTAGTTCAGTGGTCACACCATCATGATTATCTGGGTCTTGAAGATCTTTTTTGTACAGTTCTTCTGTGTATTCTTGCTATCTCTTCTTAATATCTTCTGCTTCTGTTAGGTCCATACCATTTCTGTCCTTTATTGAGTCTATATTTGCATGAAATGTTCCTTTAGTATCTCTGATTTTCTTGAAGAGATCCCTAGTCTTTCCCATTCTGTTGTTTTCCTCTATTTCTTTGCATTGATCACTGAAGAAGGCTTTCTTATCTCTTCTTGCTATTCTTTGGAACTCTGCATTCACATGTTTATATCTTTTCTTTTCTCCTTTGCTTTTCACCTCTCTTCTTTTCACAGCTGTTTGCAAGGCCTCCCCAGACAGCCATTTTGCTTTTTGCATTTCTTTTCCATGGGGATGGTCTTGATCCCTGTCTCCTGTACAATGTCACGAACCTCATTCCATAGTTCATCAAGCACCCTATCTATCAGATCTAGGCCCTTAAATCTATTTCTCACTTCCACTGTATAATCATAAGGGATTTGATTTAGGTCATACTTGAATGATCTAGTGGTTTTCCCTACTTTCTTCAATTTAAGTCTGAATTTAGCAATAAGGAGTTCATGGTCTGAACCACAGTCAGCTCCTGGTCTTGTTTTTGCTGACCGTATAGAGCTTCTCCATCTTTGGCTGCAAAGAATATAATCAATCTGATTTCGGTGTTGACCATCTGGTGATGTCCATGTATAGAGTCTTCTCTTGTGTTGTTGGAAGAGGGTGTTTGTTATGATCAGTGCATTTTCTTGGCAAAACTCTATTAGTCTTTGCCCTGCTTCATTCCGTATTCCAAGGCCAAATTTGCCCATTACTCCAGGTGTTTCCTGACTTCCTACTTTTGCATTCTAGTTCCCTATAATGAAAAGGACATCTTTTTTGGGTGTTAGTTCTAAAAAGTCTTGTAGGTTTTCATAGAACCGTTCAGCTTCTTCAGCTGAATATAGCTGTATAAAGATCAGTGTTGTGCAAAACTATTCAAGATTCTGAATACTAAGCAAACAGATCAGACAAAAGTAGCAGAATGTTACAGCATTCAAATAGATACATATAAAGTTGAAATTGTAAATTGAAGTAAAAATATTTAGTGAGATCATTAAGTTTTAGTCATTAATATCTTCATGGTTACTGTTTTAATGAAAATATATATCAAGCATGATAAAACACATAAGATTACCTTTTTTATTTAATATAATTTTATTTATATAAATAACAATGGAGATAATATAAAGAAAAAAACTATGAACTTCATCATTCTGAAGTTATTCAGTTCAGTTCAGTTCAGTTCAGTCACTTAGTCGTGTCCAACTCTTTGCAACCCCATGAATTGCAGCACGCCAGGCCTCCCTGTCCATCAACATTTCCCGGAGTTTACCCAAACTCATGTCCATCGAGTTGGTGATGCCATCCAGCCATCTCATCCTCTGTCATCCCCTTCTTCTCCTGCCCCCAATCCCTCCCAGCATCAGGGTCTTTTCCAAAGAGTCAGCTCTTCGCGTGAGGTGGCCAAAGTATTGGAGTTTCAGCTTCAGCATCAATCCTTCCAATGAACACCCAGGACTGACCTTTAGGATGAACTGGTTGGATCTCCTTGCAGTCCAAGGGACTCTCAAGAGTCTTCTCCAACACCACAGTTCAAAAACATCAATTCTTCTGTGCTCAGCTTTCTTTATAGTCCAACTCTTACATCCATACATGACCACTGGAAAAACCATAGCCTTGACTAGATGAACCTTTGTTTGCAAAGTAATGTCTCTGCTTTTTCTGAAGTTATTTATCACAGTCAATATTTGGACCTGGTTTTTATAATTTGTCTATATTATATGAGAGTGTGTGCTCAGTCATTCTCATGCCTGACTCTTTGTGACCCTATGGACAGACTGTAACCTGTTAGGCTCCTCTGTCTATGGGATTTCCCAGCAAGAATACTGGAATTGGCTGCCATTTCCTCCTCCAGGGGATCCTTTGAACCCAGTGATCAAACCCCCATCTCCTGTATCTCCTGCATTGCAGGCAGATTGAGCCACCCACCAGGGAAGTCCATTGTCTATATTATATCTATTCCTATATCTGTCTAAGGTTTTAGTCAGCTTAATATCCTGGAATTTTTGTCATTATAAGTGATTTCTAATTCTTAGATATATTTAGAAAATATATTTTATTAATAACTTAATAATAGATAATACAGAGATTTACTGAAAACTGCCCTACTTTTGCCAATTTTTGTTCATGAATTTTGCTATGAAAAACTCTATTAAAAGAAATTCTTCCCTTTTTCAGTGTATGCACATGCTATTCATATTGCAAACGTAATTGAAGAACTAGACCACTGACAAATATTTATTGTTTTATATATAGTTTGTACCAATTTTCCACCTGTATTAAATATGCATGGAAGTACAATCTTAATGTATGCTCACTAGAAATATTTTTTTTGTTTTATTTTTGTATTTTGTTGGCTTATAAAGTAAGTAAAAAATGTTTTCTTAATTGTTTTAGTGCATATTGTTTCAAATACTTCTATTTATTTGTTATACAGAATTTACATATTTAAGTATTTGAATATCAAATATATTTTCTTTATATAAAGACTACCTCTCAGTTTTCTATTGTTTTATTGATCCACTTTATACAACAATAATTTATATTATAGATCTTTTCTTCTTAGATATTGGAATTATTTCTTCAATAATGGTAGCAAAATGATAGTAGCAGTTGAAGTTTCTTGAGTTTTTAGTATGTGTTACTAAATACACATTTGAATGCAGAGTTCCAAAGAAGAGCAAGGAGAGGTAAGAAAGCCTTCCTCAGTGACCAGTGCAAAGAAATAGAGGAAAACAATAGAATGGGAAAGACTAGAGATCTCTTCAAGAAAATTAGAGATACCAAGAGAACATTTCACGCAAAGATGAGCTCAATAAAGGATAGAAATGGTATGGCCCTAAAAGAAACAAAAGATATAAAGAAGAGGGGGCAAGAATACACAGAAGAACTATACAAAAAAGATCTTCATAAACCAGATAATCATGATGGTGTGATCACTCACCTAAAGCCAGACATCCTGGAATGTGAAGTCAAGTGGGCCTTAGAAAGCATCACTACAAACAAAGCTAGTGGAGGTGATGAAATTCCAGTTGAGCTATTTAAAATCCTAAAAGATGATGCTGTGAAAGTGCTGCACTCAATATGCCAGCAAATTTGGAAAACTGAGCAGTGGCCACAGGACTGGAAAAGGTCAGTTTTCATTCCAATCTCAAAGAAAGGCAATGCCAAAGAATGCTCAAACTACCGCACAATTCCACTCATCTCACAGGCTAGCAAAGTAATGTTCAAAATTCTCCAAGCTAAGCTTCAACAGTATGTGAACTGTGAACTACCAGATGTTCAAGCTGGTTTTAGAAAAGGCAGAGGAACCCGAGATCAAATTGCCAACAACCGTCGTATCATCTTAAAAACAAGAGAGTTCCGGAAAAACATCTATTTCTGCTTTATTGACTATGCCAAAGCCTTTGACTGTGTGGATCACAATAAACTGTGGAAAATTCTGAAAGAGATAGGAATACCAGACCACCTGACCTGCCTCCTGAGAAATCTGTATGCAGGTCAGGAAGAAACAGTTAGAATTGGACATAGGACAACAGACTGGATCCAAATAGGGAAAGGAGTACATCAAGGTTGTATGTTGTCATCCTGCTTATTTAATTTATATGCAGAGTATATCATGAGAAATGCTGGGCTGGATGAAGCACAAGCTGGAATCAAGATTGCCAGGAGAAATATCAATAACGTCAGAAATGCAGATGACTCCACCCTTAAGGCAGAAAGTGAAGAACTAAAGAGCCTCTTGATGAAAGTGAAAGAGGAGAGTGAAAAAGTTGACTTAAAACTCAACATTCAGAAAACTAAGATGATGGCATGTGGTCCCATCACTTCATGGCAATTAGATGGGGAAACAATGGAAACAATGAGAGACTTTATTTTTTTGGGCTCCAAAATCACTACAGATGGTGACTGCAGCCGTGAAATCAAAAGACACTTGCTCCTTGGAAGAAAAGTTATGACCAACTTAGACAGTATATTAAAAATCAGAGACATTACTTTGCCAACTAAAGTCTGTCTAGTCAAAGCTCTGGTTTTTCCAGTAGTCATGTATGGATGTGAGAGTTGGATGATAAAGAAAACAGCACCGAAAAATTGATGCTTTTGAACTGTGGTGTTGGAGAAGACTTTGAGAGTTCTTTGGACTACAAGGAGATCCAACCAGTCCATCCTAAAGGAAATTAGTCCTGAATATCCACTGGAAGGACTGATGCTGAAGCTGAAACTCCAATATTTTGGCCACCTGATCTGATGAACCTACTCATTAGAAAAGACCTTGATGCTGAGAAAAATTAAAGGCAGGAGGAGAAGGGGATGACAGAGGATGAGATGGTTGGATGGCATCACAGACTCAATGGACATGAGTTTGAGTAAACTCCGGGAGTTGGTGATGGACAGGGAGGCCTGGAGTGCTGCAGTCCACAGGGTTGCAAATAGTCGTATAAGACTGATCAACTGAACTGACCTACATTGGTGAGTAGATAAATCGAATCAGGTAATTAGGTATATAAATTAGTGTGTGTGTGTGCCTGTGCAAGCACATGTTTTGCCTCAAGAAAATAATTTTTTTATTATTATCTAATGACTTTCTCTTTCTAAAATTGTCTTATTTTTTAAATTTTGTCACATATGACATAATCAACCAAGTGCTTTTTTTTCTTTTTGAATATTAGCACAGTTTTTGCCATATTTTTACTTTCAATAACTCTTTGCTACTTTACTTCATGTATGTGTCTGAAATCAACATATAGCTAGATTTTTAAAAACTAAAAAAGTTTAGTCTGTTTATGAGTGTTATTATTATTAATACTTGTAGAACTTTTACACAAAACTATTTTTTTTAATTTAGTATCTCTTTTTTTGCCTGTGTAAATGTTAGTTTTAAAATTTACTTTATAGTATTCCAATTTATTTATTTTGATCTTTACTCATTAGTAATATATATATATTATTTAATCAATATTCAACTTTTATAGCTTTCCTTATTATATTATATTATATACATACATATCCATATATGTGCATGCAATTTCTTAAACCTTTGGAGCACAAATAAATATTATTTTTCATTATATTTCTTTTGATATGTGTTTTTTCATCCTTTTGTGTGTAAGTTCATATTCTCACTTCTTGGATTGCTCTCAAATATTTTTCCACTTCTTAAAGTACACCAACAAGGAACATTGCCATTATTTGATATCTCCTTATGGTTAGGATATTTCAAATAAGTTTTCATTCTGCCATACTTGCTGAGAATACAATTTTATTAATGGGGAGAGGAGCGAGGCTCAAGAGGAAGGAGATATTTGTATAATTATGTCTCATTCACTTTGTAGTATGGCAGTTTTGTAAAGCAGTTTTCGCCCAATTAAAAAATAAATTTAAGAAAAAGAAAAGGATAGAATGGAATTTTGTTTTCAGGTAGTGAAATGATTTTCCAGGCAACAGTACTGGAGTGGATTGTCATTTCCTTCTCCAGGGGATCTTCCCGACCCAGGGATCGAACCCTGGTCTCCCGCATTGTAGACAGACGCTTAACTGTCTGAGCCACCAGGGAAGTCCCAGTGAAATATTCTAGGTTCCCCATTTTCTAAGTTTTTTTCCTTCTCAGAATTTTGGAATTCCATCGAGAGATACTAGAGGGTGAATAGGTTGGTTCTGGTGTCCAAGCCTCTCTGCCAAGTGCAATTCTGTTTACAACCAGCTTTATAGTTCATGCAAGACTTTCTGTGTGAAAAAAGTGATGATAATGCTAAAAGACGGAATATCACTGTGCTAGAAACTCTCTGAGCCACAAGAGAGAAGTGGATGCACAGCTGTGGGCTGCTTTCACTCTCCATGAACTGATGCTGAGAACTAAGATGAATGATGTCAGCCTCATTTGAACAATAAAATATGTGCAATGATTCGGGGCCACTGTCATAAGTAAAGGAGAGGCAATGTGCCACCTCAGTATACGCTCCAGTCTTCTGAACAGTTCTCACATGTTCCACCAAGACAGACACTTGGATGACTCTGTAAGTCCCTTAGGAATCTGCTTTAGGTTTAGGAACTGCATTAGGCAGCAGCTGCTGGCTACAGCTGAATGGTTATCTATTCAAATGGAACAGATTCTAGGCAGGGTGTGAAAACAGGTTTTCCCCTCACAGTGACTCGGCAAGGCAGAGTTTTGAGCCACGTGAAGCCAAAAGGAGAGTCAAGCAACAGTATTTTATGGTGGTGCTCAGCTTTTCCAAAATTATTCTGAAGAGACAGATGTGAACAAACAAACAAAATGTAGCAATGAAAGGACACTGAAAAAAATAAATCCCTCCAACATCTAGAAATAATGTAAGGATGATAAAAACTTCATTTTTTTTTCAGCCTAGTTTGCTGTCCTATGTAATTTTTGTGCTGATGAATGAATTTCCTTATCCTGTAAATTAGATAAGGAACAACTGAATGTATGAGCACACCATTCATCACAATGGACCTGATCTATAGAAAAAATTCAAGTGGGCTTTATGTGATTTTTCTAAGGACACTTTTCAGAAATGATTCAATTAAAATGAGTGATTGCACAGCTGTTGCATATAGCAGCTGAAAAGTGCCCACTTCTGCCTGATCAGCAATTAAACATAGGTGAAGGGAAATGCCACTGTTCTCCTGCTGATCATATATTCACAGATACCTTTTATCTTGAATAGTGGTAGAGATAACAGTGTTCCTATCACCTGGTTCAAATATTAGGTTGGCCAAAAAATTCTTTTGAGTTTTTCTGTCACGTTTTATGGAAAATCATGAAAGAATCTTTTGGCCAAACCAATACTATCATCATGACAATAGTAAACACAATTTTGAAATATACTAGCATAAATTATATATATGTTAAAAAATACATATCACAAATCCTTACATGTAATTCTAGCTAAAAAGAAATATTTCATATTATTTTATACAAAAAGGCCTCTATAAATCAAGTTCTTTAGAAGAATGCTAAACTAAATAGTTAGATTGGTTTCCACTGTATAAGATTTTTCAGAGACTTTAGTTGTAAATTCTGAGAGGAGAATATGGTAGGACTTTTCTCTTCTGCTGATGATAGAATTGGTGTGTGTGTGGTGGGGGGAGGGGTGAGTAGGTGTGTGTGTGTAGAGGATATGTAAAATATCTTGAAAAATATAGTGTTGCATAAAAATATAATTTGGGAAAATAGTCGAGAGTGTTCTGTGGACATTTGTTGCTTACTAAGAACACTGTGTGCCTAGACCTGAAAATAGAATTGCTTAACTAAATGGTCTATACCTGCCCTTGTCTTCAGTTGTAGTGACTACAAACAAGCATATTGATCATATTTTAAATCATTTATCATGCAGTCTTCATGTATTAAGATCTAAAAATCACTCTGATAATAGATCTTATATCATTGGCCTTTTCCCCAGAAATACATAAATCACTCCAGGCATTTACAGACCCCTTGAAACTTCCCAGAGTACAAAAAGGGAAAGGAGTCTCATTCACAAAAATACTTTGGGGAAAACATTTGTGGGCTATAAAATAAAAACTTGAGGGATTCTGAGAATCATTCAAATCTAAAACTAGGAGATGGACTTGGGACTTTTTCCTCTGTGGCCAGAAGAAACTTGAACAGGATAGGTTACAGAAGAAATGAGAAGGGAGTCATGATTATATATTAATGAATAGTGAGAACTCTAGCCTTTAAACACAACACATGAACATTTCTTTTTTTTTAATGTGACATATTTTTAAATTAATTTTGTGTTTTTTTATATGGTATTATACATGTTTTAATGCCATTCTCCCAAATCATCCCCCACCTCCCTCTCCCACAGAGTCCAAAAGGCTGTTCTATACATCTGTGTCTCTTTTGCTGTCTCGCATACAGGGTTGTCATCACCATCTTTCTAAATTCCTTATATATGCGTTAGTATACTGTATTGGTGTTTTTCTTTCTGGCTTACTTCACTCTGTATAATAGTCTCCAGTTTCATCCACCTCATTAGAATGGATTCAAATGTGTTCTTTTTAATGGCTGAGTAATACTCCATTGTGTGTATGTACCACAGCTTTCTTATCCATTCGTCTGCTGATGGACATCTATGTTGCTTCCATGTCCTGGCTATTATAAACAGTGCTGTGATGAACATTGGAGTACACGTGTCTCTTTCAATTCTGGTTTCCTCGGTGTGTATGCCCAGCAGTGGGATTGCTGGGTCGTATGGCAGTTCTATTTCCAGTTTTTTAAGGAATCTCCACACTGTTCTCCATAGTGGCTGTGCTAGTTTGCATTCCCACCAACAGTGTAAGAGGGTTCCCTTTTCTCCACATCCTCTCCAGCATTTATTGCTTGTAAACTGTTGGATCACAGCCATTCTGACTGGCGTGAAATGGTGCCTAATTGTGGTTTTGATTTGCATTTCTCTGATAATGAGTGACGTTGAGCATCTTTTCATGTATTTGTTAGCCATCTGTATGTCTTCTTTGGAGAAATGTCTATTTAGTTCTTTGGCCCATTTTTTGATTGGGTCGTTTATTTTTCTGGAATTGAGCTGCAGGAGTTGCTTGTATATTTTTGAGATTAGTTCTTTGTCAGTTGCTTCATTTGCTATTATTTTCTCCCATTCTGGAGGCTGTCTTTTCACCTTGCTTATAGTTTCCTTTGTTGTGCAGAAGCTTTTAATTTTAATTAGGTCCCATTTGTTTATTTTTGCTTTTATTTCCAATATTCTGGGAGGTGGGTCATAGAAGATCCCGCTGTGATGTATGTCAGAGAGCGTTTGGCCTGTGTTCTCCTCTAGGAGTTTAATAGTTTCTGGTCTTATGTTTAGATCTTTAGTCCATTTTGAGTTTATTTTTGTGTATGGTGTTAGAAAGTGTTCTAGTTTCATTCTTTTATAAGTGGTTGACCAGTTTTCCCAGCACCACTTGTTAAAGAGATTGTCTTTTCTCCATTGTATATTCTTGCCTCCTTTGTCAAAGATAAATCAAACACTGGGACTCTCCTCGTGGTCCAATGGTAAAGAATCCACTGCCAATGCAGGGGACATGGATTCCATCCCTGTTCCAGAAAGATTCCACATGCCGCAGGGCAACTAAGCCTTCGAGCCCCAACTACGGAGGCCACACATTGCAACTACTGAAGCCTATGCTTCCTAGAGCCTGTGCTCCACAAGAGGAGCCCCCACAGTCAGAAGCCTGTGCACTGCAGCTACAGAGTAGCCTCCGTTTGCAGCAGCTAGAGAAAGCCCACGCATGGTGGCAAAGCCAAAAGTAGATAAATAAAATAGTAAAAATTTTAATAGATTGTAAAAAGATGAAGTTCTTTAAAAAAGTCAAACACCAGAAGTACCTCACTTAAAGTTCTCAGCCTCACCCAGAGCAGAAGGTGAGTAGCTCTGTCTTGAAGGGATCAAAGAGCTGAGGCACAGTGGTTAGAGTACAGACTTTGGAGTCAGACTGCATGAGCTCGTACCCCTATTACAAACTACGTGAACTTGAGCAAATCGTGTAGCCTAGAAGTATCTTCACTGCCTCATCTGTAAAATGCAGATAATAATAATAATAACAATAAACTAGGCTATCAGGTTGTGATGTTTCAAGCAGTTAACTTTTTTAAAGCACTGAATGCCTGGTATATATAGATGGAAATACAGACAGAGAAATGGATAGATGTAAAAACAATATGTATATATATTATATATAACTATATATGTATAAGTGGAATAATATGCTTAACACGCTACTGGTGCCAATAAATTCTATCCCATGTCAATCTGTCTGGCTCTGCCCCCAGTAGAAGGAAGATGTGACCTCTGTATGCAGAGAAGACATTTCCATGAGATGCTACAAAAGACAGTTTTGTGAATAGTCTTGTATGGCCTGGCTTGAATGCAATATTATCATTTATAAAATTCTTTCCATGAGGAAAACTATTCCTACTGTAAGCGTTTTAACAATGCTTTTTAACTAACAGCCTATGTATTTCGCTTTCCCAGGTGGCACTAGTGGTAAGGAATCTGCCTGTCAATGCAGGAGACATTGGAGACATGAGTTCAATCCCTGGGTCTGGAAGATCCCCTAGAGGAGTTCCTGGCAACCCACTCAAGTATTCTTGCCTGGAGAATCCCATGGACAGAGGAGCCTGACGTGCTAAAGTCCATCGGGTCACAAAGAGTTGGACACAACTGAAGCAACTTAGCACACAGCACAGCAGCATGTATAATTTGAGGGTACCTTGGGAAATTTATGCAGTAAGCTTCACTTTAAAATAGGAAATGTTTTGAGTGTTTGAGCATGTGTTCTACTGGAAAGGGAAAAGGGTAAAATAGTTTGCGTGTAGGGGAAGGACTTTGATTCTAGGACCACGACCTTTTGAGGCACAAGAGCACTAGAAAGTTTCAAAACAATTCAGAAACTTCTGGTCTTGAAGACAGGATAGAACCTGAGACTCTTTGCTGCAGTACTTGCACCTGGACAAACATCTTCTCAAGCAAGAGAATACAAAGAGGGACTAGAAATGTAACTGTGCACATTTATGGACAAAAAAGATATAAAAAGACCAAAATCCCACTGCCACTTCTAAAGAGCTGGGAGCAAAAACAGGGTGCTGTGCATTCCTCCTGCACCGAACACCACCAAAGGGGTGGGCAAACCAGTTAGGTCACCCTTCCTGTCCAACCCCTGGACAAGTCCCTATTCTCACCCCACCAAAGGGTGGGTAAACCAACTAGACCACCCTTCCAGTCCAACCCCTGGACATGTCCCTACTTTCACCCCATATAAGGAACCAGCTTGCCCCAGCCACAGGGAGTGAGCAAGGGGACCTGTTAGCTGTTTTTGATCCCCCAAGTTGCTGCAGGGGCCTGTAAAGCCTCACTTGAATTTCTTGTCTGGCCTCTTATCAGTTTCTACTGACTAAGGAAGGCCAAGAAACTTCTTAGATATTTTAAACCATAGTATACTCTTTTATCCATAGCTTTTCCAGTGATTAATCTGCTAACTTGCAGGTTCAGTCCAAGGCAGGTAGGAAATACAAAATGGCTAATGGGCTAGGTCATCAGAAACTGGATGTGACTGTAAAAGATGTGCAAAAAATAGAGACTTTTCACTAGGCTTCATAATTTCAGCATTTCTCCAGAAGAATTTCATTCCACATAAAGAAACACATAAAACATTTTTATTTTCAAAATTTTTTTTTCTTTTTGGCTCATGTGGCCAGCAATATTTGTTTTTGTACAAAGGAAACAAATATTACTTTTTAATGCAAATATTTAGGAGTTGCACTGTCAGTGGTAGCTTTCATCCCAAACTGTCTGGGGTCATGTACATGATCTGTCATTTTCCATCTGTGTGATCTCGATCGAATTCTCTGACAATTCTGAATTACTCCATCAATTTAATACCGAGAACAATAGTTTCTTCCTTAATAGAGTTGCTGTGAGTGCTCAATTCTGATCAATAAGAATATACATTTTAAAGACTTAGAATACAACTTGGAAAATAATAAGAAGTGATGGATAAATTTTGACTATCATAATAGTGAATTACCAGACTGTATATCAGCTGAGTCTGAACTGTTTGTTATTCTGTCTTTGTAGGGTTCCCCCCCACCCCCCCGCTTACAATGAGGCTAATCTTATTTTCACTGAGAAAAGATTCCTTGTCATTATATGAAGACATCGAATAGATGTGATTCCCATAAATGATCAGCGAACTGTTAACATAGCCTTTTTGGATTCCCATACTTTCATTTACCAAAGTTGTTGCTCTCTGGTTTGCAATCATTATTGTGCAGCTTAGTGTGGAAAAAAGTGTTTAGCTTCAGTAAAGCACAGATATCACTTACACGCAGAACTAAAGTGTCAATTACATCTAGGAACACCCCTGCACATTTCTATTAGTGAGTAATATACCAGGATAACAGATCATTCATATAATTTAGATTTGAAATGTGATCCATGGAGAGACTTCACAGATGTGGCTTATAGCAGGAAACTCTGAAATCTGTAATTTGACCAGAGCACAGATTCAAACCTTGCCTTATTATCAAATATCTCAAAGCATATACACAATTCAATTCCGTACATTAGGAAGCAGAGGAGAAAACCTATCCTCAGAGAGCCTCCCTTAACAGCTGTCAGATTTGAGATTGACACAGTAATTTACATAAACACTATCAGTTCTTGTAAAAGATCCAACAAGCAGAGACTTGGATTGCTGCTACTGCTGCTGCTGCTAAGTCGCTTCAGTCATGTCCGACTCTGTGCGACCCCATAGACGGCAGCCTACCAGGCTTCCCCATCCCTGGGATTCTCTAGGCAAGAACACTGGAGTGGGTTGCCATTTCCTTCTCCAGTGCATGAAAGTGAAAAGTGAAAGTGAAGTCACTCAGTCGTGTCCGACCCTCAGCGACCCCATGGACTGCAGCCTTCCAGGCTCCTCCGTCCATGGGATTTTCCAGGCAAGAGTATTGGAGTCGGGTGCCATTGCCTTCTCCAAAGGAAGTTCTAGGCTTTGTCAAACAAAGAACTTATTTTAGGGACATCAGAAATGATAGTCATCCATTCTCTCTCCAATTTCACATCAGAAAGATGATCATCTCTTTAGTATTTTAAAGCAAATGAACCTTAAAAGAAAGTGCTTCCATGCTTAGTTGCTTAGTGTCTGATTCTTTGTGACCCTTTGGACTGTAGCCCACCAGGCTCCCATGTCGATGAGATTATCTTGGCAAAAATGCTGGAGTGGGTTGCCATTTTTCTCCTCTAGGGGATTTTCCCCACCCAGGTATCAAACCCGCATTTCCTGGGTCTCCTACATTGGAGGCAGATTCTTTACCTGCTTAGCCATGGGTAAAGTGAGCTAACATTAAATGTCCTCATACTATAATTAAGGAAAATAAAATCCCCAAAGGGTAAGTTATTTACCTAAGAAAAAAACAATGGAATAGACTGAAGTAGATTCTAGATACTCTTTGTGTGCTAGGCCAGGGATAAAAACTCCATTGCTTCCTACTTCTTTGCTCTTTCATTTCTCTCTCTCTCTCTCTGTTTTTTTTTCTTTCTTAATGTGTAATTCAAAGAAGCTGCATTTGCTGGGCCTCTACATCTGTAAGAAATTGAACATCAGGAAATTTTTTCTATCCATTCTAGATCCCAGCATTTGTGACTGTTTATGTTGCTACCATCAGATGTTCAACAGGGAAGAAAAAATTCCCTGAGTTTGCCAGATAAGAAACAACAACCTGACTAGAGTACTTATAGTATTGAGTGATACACAGTTAAGTTTCAGTTAATTTTCCCCTTTTCTCTGCCCTTTGCTGGCATTGCTAGAAATGGCTCTGAATGCTTCTTCGACAGAAGCTTTCCCACTTTTATCATAGATAACACCTATAAACCATCCATCTATTAATATTTAAAGCTATTTATCATCCTTCGGGGAAAAGATTTAGGGAGATGATTAAAAGGCTTGTCTATTTTCCCTCAAAAATATATTTTGTAAAGAGTGAAGTCACTTAGTCGTGTCCGACTCTTTGTGACCCCAAGGACTGTAGCCTGCCAGGCTTCTCTGTCCATGGAATTTTCCAGGCAAGGGTACTGGAGTGGGTTGCCATTTCCTTCTCCAGGGGATCTTCCTGATCCAGGGATAGAACCCAGATCTCCTGCATTGCAGGCAGACCCTTTACCTTCTGAGCCACCAGGGAAGCCCTAATTATTTTGTAATCTCCTCTTAAATATTACCTGGCTGGGCCCTTGGGGCTAATATCCTGCTCTTAGTTGAACTCTCTAAGAATTAAAATCCAACTTAGTTCATGACTGCTCTTCTTTAATTTTTTAAAAACCTATTATTAATTTTTTAAATTTATTCAAGCAAAAGGAAATACTCCTAGGTATCTGAGAACATATCTAAATTTATCAAGTTTTATTTTGCTATATTTGGTTCATAATTTTTGATGAAGTAAAAACACTACATAGAGGTTGTAGCCCCTTAGGTGCTGTTCACCAGTGAAATTATTCTCCCTTCATGTGCAGAAAACAGACTATGGTGTTTTATGTGTTCTATATGTGCACATATATATGTGTACACATTAACATATTTTAATTAACACATGCTAACATGTAGATGACACCACCCTTATGGCAAAAAGTGAAGAGGAACTCAAAAGCCTCTTGATGAAAGTGAAAGTGGAGAGTGAAAAAGTTGGCTTAAAGCTCAACATTCAGAAAACGAAGATCATGGCATCCGGTCCCATCACTTCATGGGAAATAGATGGGGAAACAGTGGAAACAGTGTCAGACTTTATTTTTGGGGCTCCAAAATCACTGCAGATGGTGACTGCAGCCATGAAATTAAAAGACGCTTACTCCTTGGAAGGAAAGTTATGACCAACTTAGATAGCATAGCATATTCAAAAGCAAAGACATTACTTTGCCAACAAAGGTCCGTCTAGTCAAGGCTATGGTTTTTCCTGTGCTCATGTATGAATGTGAGAGTTGGACTGTGAAGAAGGCTGAGTGCCAAAGAATTGATGCTTTTGAACTGTGGTGTTGGAGAAGACTTTTGAGAGTCCCTTGGACTGCAAGGAGATCCAACCAGTCCATTCTGAAGGAGATCAGCCCTGGGATTTCTTTGGAGGGAATGATGCTGAAGCTGAAACTCCAGTACTTTGGCCACCTCATGCGAAGAGTTGACTCATTGGAAAAGACTCTGATGCTGGGAGGGATTGGGGGCAGGAGGAGAAGGGGATGACAGAGGATGAGATGGCTGGATGGCATCACTGACTCGATGGACGTGAGTCTGGGTGAACTCCAGGAGTTGGTGATGGACAGGGAGGCCTGGCGTGCTGCGATTCATGGGGTCGCAAAGAGTTGGACAGGACTGAGTGACTGAACTGAACATGTAATTAACATATGTTGCATATAATCGACATGTGTTACATATAATTAATATATGTTATTATTTACATGTTTAAACTATGACATTATCTTGTGTCACTTTGTATTGGACATTCTGTTGTACTTGTTAATTTTACAATTCATCAATATCAATAGATAAAACTTTATAGTTCACTAGCTACTATATAGTGGAGAAGACGATGGCACCCCACTCCAATACTCTTGCCTGGAAAATCCCATGGATGAAGGAGTCTGGTAGGCGCAGTCCATGGGGTCCCGAAGAGTCAGACATGACTAAATGATTTCCCTTTCACTTTTCACTTTCATGCATTGGAGAAGTAAATGGCAACCCACTCCAGTGTTCTTGCCTGGAGAATCCCAGGGACCGAGGAACCTGGTGGCCTGCCGTCTGTGGGGTCACACAGAGTCGGACACGACTGAAGTGACTTAGAGCAACAGCAGCTACTATATAATGTTTTATTATATTCAGTTCAGTTCAGTTGCTCAGTCATGTCCAACTCTTTGCAACACCATGAATCATAGCACACCAGGCCTCCCTGTCCATCACCAACTCTGGAGTCCCCCCAAACTCATGTTCATTGTGTCAGTGTTGCCATCTAAATATTTCAACCTCTGTCGTCTCCTTCTCCTCCTGCCCTCAATCTTTCCCAATATCAGGGTGTTTTCAAATGAGTCAGCTCTCCCCATAAGGTGGCCAAAGTATTGGAGTTTCAGCTTCAACACCAGTCCCTCCAATGAACACCCAGGACTGATCTCCTTTAGAATGGACTGGTTGGATCTCCTTGCAGTCCAAGGGACTCTCAAGAGTCTTCTCCAACACCACAGTTCAAAAGCATCAATTCTTCTATGCTCAGCCTTCTTTACAGTCCAACTCTCACATCAGTACATGACTACTGGAAAAACCACAGCCTTGAATAGACGGACCTTTGTTGGCAAAGTAATGTCTCTGCTTTTTAACATGCTGTCTAGGTTGGTTATAACTTTCCTTTCAAGGAGCAAGTGTCTGTTAATTTCATGGCTGCAATCACCATCCACAGTGATTTCAGAGCCCAGAAATATAAAGTCAGCCACTGTTTCCACTGTTTCCCCATCTATTTGCCATGAAGTGATGGGACCTGATGCCATGATCTTGGTTTTCTGAATGTTGAGCGTTAAGCCAACTTTTTCACTCTCTTCTTTCACTTTCATCATGAGATTCTTTTTTTTTTTTTTCATCAAGAGATTCTTTAGCTCTTCTTCATTTTCTGCCATAAGGATGGTGTTATCTGCGTATTTGAGGTTATTGATATTTCTCCCGGCAATCTTGATTCCACCTTGTGCTTCTTCCAGCCCAGCGTTTCTCATAATGTACTCTGCATATAAGTTAAATAAGCAGGGTGACAATATACAGCCTTGACGTACTCCTTTCCTATTTGGAGCCAGTCTGTTGTTCCATGTCCAGTTCTAACTACTGCTTACTGACCTGCACACAGGTTTCTCAAGAGGCAGGTCAGGTGGTCTGGTATTCCCATCTCTTTCTGAATTTTCCACAGTTTATTGTGATCCACACAGTCAAAGGCCTTGGCATAGTCAATAAAGCAGAAATAGATGTTTTTCTGGAACTCTCTTGCTTTTTCCATGATCCAGCGGATGTTGGCAATTTGATCTCTGGGTCCTCTGCCTTTTCTAAAACCAGCTTGAACATCTGGAAGTTCACTGTTCACGTATTGCTGAAGCCCAGCTTGGAGAATTTTGAGCATTACTTTATTAGCATGTGAGATGAGTGCAATTGTGCAGTAGTTTGAGCATTCTTTGGCATTGCCTTTCTTTGGGATTGGAATGAAAACTGACCTTTTCCAGTCCTGTGGCCACTGCTGAGTTTTCCAATTTTCTGTCATATTGAGTGTAGCACTTTCACAGCATCATCTTTTAGAATTTGATATAGCTCAATTGGAATTCCATTGCCTCTACTAGCTTTGTTCGTAGTGTTGCTTCCTAAGGCCCACCTGATTTCACATTACAGTATGTCTGGCTCTAGGTGAGTGTGAGTGATGGAAATCACTATTTTTCCTTTCATTGATGATTAAATTGGCTTATAAATTACTACTAAAAATAATGATTTAATAAAATATTCTTGTTGATGTCTCATAGTGTACATGCACAAGAGTTTCTTGAAGGTACACAACCAGAAAATGAGACATCTGCTTACTGAGTAATTTCTACTATTTTACCAGATCTTGCCAGATTGCTCTGCAAAATGATTGCTACAGATTGCATACCCTTTCTTAATAACTTTTTTGCTAGACACTCAGCAACACTTGTTATTACCAACATTTTAATTTTTTTAAACCAATATGATGGGTTAAAATAATGTCTTGTTTTAATTTGGATTTTATGGTTGCTATTAAAAGGAACATTTGTTTTCTACATTTTTTTAGCCGTTTGAGCTTTCACTTCTGTAACTTCTTTGCTAATGTCCTTTAACTTTTTAAATTGAAATGTCTGCCTTTTTCTTATTGCTTTTTAGTGATTCTTTATATATTCTGGATACCTATTCTTTGCTTATTATATGTATGGCAAATAATCCAAGTCTATAGTTTATATCTTCATTTTGTCTATGATGCATTTTGATGTCTATTTTGTTTGTTTTTTATACTCAAATGGATCAATATTTTCCTTCTTTTATTTTTTACTTATTTATGTTAGTTAATAAATCCTTCTCTAATCCATGTAAAAATTATCTTTTTAAATTAAGAAATTAATAAAATGTTGCCTTTCTCATTCATATTTGAATTCACCTGAAATTTATTTATAATGTAAAATTAAATTCTATTTTATTTTTGTGTGTAAAGTATTGCTTCTACCTTATTATTAAATGTTTAATCAGTAATTTATAGTTTCCTTTATAATTTAGCAATTTTCCATATATATTATATAATTTTGTCTCTCCACTCTAATCTTATTTGTTCAACTACATAACCCTGAAAAATGCAACACTGTCTTAACTAACTTATCCTACAATTTCCCCTATCTCTATGAAGTCAGAGATTTCCATCAGCTTGTTCACTAATTTATTGTTATAAACATTTAACCCAATGTCCAGTACATACATTGTCTTCAATAAATATTTGTGGAATGAGTATCTCTAGGTGTAGGTATAGATTCCCTCAACTACTTTTTCTACAAACTAGGTCTGTTTCTCAAGGTAAGATTTTGTTCAACGTTTCAACCCCTGTGAAAAATATTATTGCGCTGTTGTGGGAAATGCGTTAGATTGTACAACATTTGGAGATACCTTTTATTTTCCTGTTACTAAGCATTCTTATCCACGAATGAAGATTCTCTATTTGGATTTTTTTTATCATGACTTCCATGAAAGGTTTATATATTTTCTCCAGGAAGAATCTTTCATATTTTTGTTTCATATATATCATACTGATTTGTTAAATGCTATTTAAGGAATAATTTTTTTTAATTTTATGGATTATATATAGGGTCAAATTATTTTTTTGTAGCAAATTTACTATATGTTATAACCTAGCAATGCTAATTAGTATTGAGTATTTGAAGATTCTCCTGGATTTTCTATGTAAACAATCATACAGAGGTTGAAAATGACACGTGTTTTTCTTTTCAAACATTTACTTTTATCCTTATTTCACTATATAATTTAACACATGTAGCATGATATTGAATAGAATGTAAAGGGAATGGCTATACATTTTAACATTATGATGTAACCTTTCACTATATGCCTTTTATCTAACTTCTTGATTTGGATAGTTAACAATTTTCAGACTTTCTTCTTTTGTTGTATAAACCTTTTAAGGTATAAACCTTTAGGTTATACTTTTGTTTTCTAACTATGACATTACTTTTATTACATAAGGTTTTGTGCATAGTTCTCATTATTAATACTAAGTTATCTCTATTCATGTATTTTTAATTTCTTAAATTTATTTTTAATTGAAGAATAATTGCTTTACAGTATTGTGTAGGTTTCTTTCAAATATCAACATGAATCAGTCATAGGAATCCCTATGTCCCCTCCCTCTTGAACATCCCTCCCTCCTCCCTCCCCATCCCGCCCCTCTAGGTTGTTATAGAGACCCAATTTGAGTTACCTGAGTCGTACAGAAAATTCCCACTGGTTATCTATTTTACATATTGTAATGTACATTTGCCAACAAAGGTCTGTCTAGTCAAAGCTATGGTTTTTCCAGTAGTCATATATGGATGTGAGAGTTGGACCGTAAAGAAAGCTGAGCACCAAAGAATTGATGCTTTTGAACTGTGGTGTTGGAGAAGACTCTTGAGAGTTCCTTGGACTGCAAGGAGATCCAACCAGTCCATCCTAAAGGAAATCAGTCCTGAATATTCATTGGAAGGACTGATGCTGAGGCTGAAACTCCAATACTTTGGCTACCTAATAAGAAGAACTGACTCACTGGAAAAGATCCTGATGCTGGGAAAGATTGAAGGCAGGAGGAGAAGGGGGCAACAGAGGATGAGATGGTTGGATGGCATCACCGACTCTATGGACATGAGTTTGAGCAAGCTCTGGGAGTTGGTGATGGACAGGGAAGCCTGGCGTGCTGCAGCCCATGGAGTCACAAAGAGTTGGACTTAGCTGAGCGACTGAACTGACTGAAGGCATATATGTTGAATCAAGAAAGATGATACTGATGAATCTATTTTCAGGGCAGTAATGGAGACACAGACATAGAGAATAGACCTTTGGACATGGGGATGGGGGAGGAAGAACAGTATGGGCTGTATGGAGAGAGTAATAAAGTCTGTCACTATTTCCATTGTTTTCCCATCTATTTGCCATGAAGTGATATATAATATACATGCATTAGTATATGATATGTGTTTTTCTCTTTCTGACTTACTTCACTCTATATAATATAGTTATGTATAGTATTATTGCTGAATTTTTCAAACAGAAGTTCTTTTCCTTTAACTTTGGGAAAAAATAATAAAAAGTTATAGTTAAAAACAGAGTCATGAACTTCATAGGGATATGGCACTGAAATTTATACAGACCGTGCTGAGTCCTAAAAGTGTCTATATCTCCCTATGGTAGTGAACACAAGTTTTTTTGTCCTGGTGCAACATTCTACTGAGCAGGTCTCCTTTTAGAATCCCAGGCCATGCCTCTGTTTGAACATTGAATTAGTCTAATCTAAAATGTTTGACTCCTATCAATATGGATCTTGTCTGAATGACGTAACTATCTCAGAAAGATAGCCCGAGATCATGTAACTACACCCAAAGCAGCCATGGTGTAAGCCCAGGACCATACTGCTTCAGTTGTTAGTCCTCTTTACATCACTAGCTCCTTGAAATAGACCTTATAGCGTAAGTTGTCCATTTAAGACGGTGTTTAATACATGTTAATTTTCATTTTCTGTATCTGTTGTAATAGGGTTTCAAGTTCTTCCTTTGATTATATAGCTAGGATCAAATGTCTGCTCTTCTGTGTTTATTTTTATTTGCTTCCCTATCAATTATAGAGCTTTCAACCCAGTGCTCTCTGAATAGTTCAGCTCACAGCTCTTTTCTAACTCTAGCTATGCTAAATAAGCCATTTGGTCAGTTCAAAGGTAGGCTGTATTACATCCCTTTACCTCATAGCTTCTGCCCCAATCTCTTCTCCTTTTTATCTAGTAAAATATTTAGTGAAAAGGTGACAATACTTTTTTATTTACCAACCTACTTCTTCCCCTAGCATCCAGCCTTTCTGGTCACATGAATATTTTTGCAGATCTTGTCATTATCTAGCAGGAATGGAAAATGTGTTTCATCCTGGAAACACATTCTAGAGGTCCTGGCTGCCTGCAATGTGCTAGAAAGAACTTTAGCTGCTTTTAGACTAGGAAGAGGGTGGGATGTGGTGTGGGGAGGATTATGATTGATAACAAGAGAGATGTTTTAAAATCACTGCACAGTAACACATTATAATTTACAATTACCCAAGATATATCATCATGTCAAAATAATTCAGATTTGGTGAGGAGAGGATGTTTTCATCAGCACACTGTGTTATTTACTGCTCAAGTGCCTCTCTCTATTTAACTCACCATTTCCAAGTCATACTTATTGTATTAGCAAGAGTATGAGATTTAAAGTTAGGAATAGGCCAAATTTCAATCTTGGTTCTACCACTTACTAATGAGGTGACTTGAGATTTTAAAGCACCTACTCTCACATGTACCTGGAGGAGGGCATGGCAATCTACTCTAGTATTCTTGTCTGGAGAATCCCACAGACAGAGGAGACTGGTGGGCTACAGTTCACAGAGCTGTAAAGAGTTCAACAGGACTGAAGTGACTTAGCATGCACGCACACACTCTCACATGCATTATATAGTTTTTTTATTGTATATTATATTCTAGCTTTGCACTAGATGCCCTAAAACCTGATACTTCAATCACTTATAAACAGACTGAAAGCTCAATATTATAATTCTTGCCAAGGAGATGACAAAACTGAGTCTCTCAAACTCATAACTCACTTTTGTGAGTTGCTCTTTAGTCACTAAGTCATGTCCAACATTTTTGCAACCCCATGGACTGAAGCCTACCAGGCTCCTCTGTCCATGGAATTTCCCAGGCAAGAATACTGGAGTGGGTTGCCATTTCCTTCCCCAGAGGATCTCCCTGACCCAGGGATTGAACTCACATGTCCTGCATTGGCAGGCGAATTCTTTACCACTGAGCCACCAGGCAAGCCCACAGTCACACTTTACTTTGCTATAAACAATGATTGTTTGTAACCACTTTATACAGTAACCATTATATAATTTATAGCTATTTCAGAAGAGACAATACCATCTTCTCATAGGAAGAATTTTTTAAAAAATACTCTTCCCTAAATTGTAGTACTAAAACATAATAATTTAAAATATACATATTATTTTTAGTAAATTTCATTGGTCTATCATAATATAACCTTCCTCTGAGCACTTTTTAGTGACTTTCTAGGTATTTCCTATTTGCTAAGATAATTAATGATCATATAATTTCTTTAATGCAGAATGGAGGCAGTTTTACTTTCTGTGACATGGTAATAAGCTATTTCAAAAACAAAACTAGTATATTAGTCAGAGTCCAGTCAGGAGACAGAAAACCTACCTGCAGGATGGTCTTGCTACAAAGAACTGAATCACCAGTTGAGGAGACAGCTGCCTGAGAATATGGATGAAACTATGCTCCCATCTCTGTGAAGGCCAATGCTTGTACTTTTAAATAGCTAAAAATGCTTTGCATGAATAATTTTTCACAATTTTGGGGAAGAAATATGGAAATTTTTCTGTTCTGTCAAATTAAATGTCCTCTTCTCTTTTTGTTTCATTTTAATAAAGCCATTTTGGGGAAATACAGGGGAAGAAGAATAGAAGTGATGGGTTAGAGGATAAAGGCAAGACAGAGGTGGGAAAGGGAAGTGTGAATGAAACATGATGCTGACTGGGCCAGTTGTTTCTGCCAAGTTATTTACAGGCACTTTTATCCACATTCCACTTCTTAGATCTGCCAACACTTAGACCACTTCTTTCACCGGTCCCCTGGGCCACTGCCAGATCCTGCGTCTCCACTCCAGCATTTACCTATTCATTTTTTATTCCTTCAGAGTCCCAAAGCAAAACCCAGAAAGTTTATTATTTGGCTATACCAGAAGATAAGTATTCCTCTTTTCTGGTCCCAGGTCTATATAGTTTGTGAAGACTCTGGGATCAATACTAAGTACTTATTTTGATTTTTTTCTTTTTTATAGACTTTGAGCAATGGTAAGAGAAACATTATAAACACATAAAGTTGGACATCGCTCTCTGGGGTCAAGCAAAGTCTACCTATTGCTTCTATGTTCAGACTGTCTTAGTCAGCATCTTAAAATTTGTAAATTCCTGGGGAAAATATCCTGGGTAATTTAAACAAGGTAACTTATTCACCAGAGTCATAATTACAAAACTCAGTTTGAGAAAATGTTTTGAAAGAATTTTTTTTTTAAAAGTCTGACTGCAGTTTTTCTTCGGAGAGTTATTTAATGCATTTGTTGTTAGTGCTAGGAAACCAGCTAACCTCAGGGGAAAAAAATCCTTAAAATAGTCAAGATTTTTGAAACTAGATAGAGAAGAAAGCAGACTTGATTGCTCAATATAAAGCTAAGTAAAAAAGGATGTTATCAGCAATTAACTACAAAGCTTGATTCCAAAGCAAAACAAGGAATCAAAGTGGAAACATTTTTAAAGAGATGAAAACACTACTGGGAGCTCCACAGGATATGGAATTTCTAAGAGACCAGAATCAATTCATATTTTCTTGTTTCTAAGCAATACTCAGTTGTCAGTTATTTTATAGAGACATGAGGGATACACTGCTGCGAACATATTTAAAAATTAGAATAAGTCAGAATGACCCTGGAGCTTTCATCACTCTCTTTTTACGCTTGTTTTCCCTCATTGTGCTTTGCAAATAAATTATCACTATAAGCCAAAAATGGAACTGAAACATCACTTCATTAAAAATCAAACAAAATCCAATCACTTGCAGTAGTCATGATAAGATTGATGATAAACTGCTAAGTTGCTCAAATGGGGGATGAACTAAAAAGAAATAAACATTCTGGGTGATAACCCAGGGGAAGAAATGCCAGGTAAGTAAACAAACAAGCAGAGTCTTTTATGAATTTGAGTTAGAGTTGTTGTAAAGAAAATAATGGTTGCATTAAAAAGAAACCCCCTTTTTTTTTTCCTTAGGAAAAATGAGAATGTCTGCTGTTTAAAAGAATTTCCATTGAGGTTTTCTGCCAATGTACTTTTGCATAACCCCAGAATTACAAAAGCTAGTGACAGTAAAACATATGCCCAATTATCTGGGGGGCCAGGCATGTATCAAAGAAAACCACACAGAAAGAGGAAGATCTGTATCAGGTACCAGGAGAAGGAAATATCTATTTCTCCTTAGAAATTGAATGAATGTCCTTAGACACATTATAGCTTTGAGGTAGAAGTCGGGGCATAGATTTGCCACCACCCTTTCACGTGAATTTATTATTACACAAGTATAAGAGTCCTAGACTTCCTCTCATGTCCTGGTGCCCAATCAGATTTCCCAACCTGACAGTGTGAAAACATATTTCTAGAAGTATAATGTGTAATTATGGTTAAGAGATCCAGAAAAATGTAGAAATTTAGTGTCATATACTTTGAATAATAGTTGTGTTTGTTTATTTTTATTTTTTTCCCAATGTCAAAATAGTAATAGAAAATCATTACTTACTAACCTCTTAACAAGCAAAAATAGCAGAAGACAATTTTTTCCAGTCATTCTGTTCTAGTTCCCAACTTTACTCTTTCCTTACAATCCAGAATTTATACCTTGGTTCTTAAAACTTAGGAGTGAGAGCATGTACTCATCCTCTTCCATCTGGTGAATGTTAAGGTGTTCTCCCTTTCAGTGAAATTGAGAGGACTATTTTTTTTTTTCAGGATAGAAGGCATTCCACCTCTTGGGCTGGCAAAGAGACACTGCAGAGGATGATTTCAGCTGTCAAATACCATAGCTCTGAAGATACAGAGCAGAAAAATATTAGGCTCTGTCTTTGCATTGCTATTCATTAATGCTATTGAGCACGTAATGCCTGACAGATTTACAGGTGGCAGGAATAAAAGATTAATTGTTTTATTTTATTTATGTCTGGAATGTAACTGAAGACTAAGTAATTTGATTCCCATCAGTAATCTGTTTCCTTTTGTCATTTCCCAACACCTGTCATTCTGTTAATTCATCCTTCTGCTTATAAATGTTAGGCACTTAAAGAAAAAGCATATATGTGTTCAGTTCAGTTCAGTTCAGTTCAGTCGCTCAGTTGTGTCTGACTCTTTGTGACCCCATGAATCGTGTATATATATATATGTGTGTGTGTGTGTGTGTGTGTGTGTATTATTCACTTAGGTTGAACTAGTATAGTGGGAAACTTTCCTCTTTGCATTTTAGTTCCCCTTAGTAAAAAAAGAAAAGACACATTCTAAAAAACTTCAGCCTACTATAGAAATTCTGTTTTTCTCTCCTTAAATTACAGAGGGTAAAGAGATGAGTATGGCCAAAGAAACACATAAATTAAAGAAAAAACCAAACAACCACTACTACCAAAACCTCACCCACTTCACCATTTCCTACTGGCTAAAAATTGTTTAAAATCTAGTGTAAGAATTGTTTAGATGTAAAAGTATACTTGTCTCCTTTTTTTCTTCTTCTTCCAAAGGATGCCATTTTTCTGATTTTCTCTTTTTTCCTGTCTTTTATTAGTAGCACTGAAATATTAAAATTATTCCAGAGAATGACAACCATTATATCTGTCAAACATTTCCACTCTAGTCCTGCACCAAGTTCACAAAGAATGTGCTCTCTGTAGCCCTGGGAGAGGCAGCCAAATATGTAACATGGCCCAGCTTAGTTGCTCACTGTCATGCAGCTTAGAAGGATTGTCACTGTTCACATAATAATCTTGGTATCACCTACGGATACAGCTTTTCATCAAGGGATGGCTATCATAAATGTCAGGATTGGGCATACCTTCCTAGTCTGAATTCCAGGACCTTGTCTTTCTACGTGTCTTTCTACTACTTGTCTTTCTACTATAGCAAAACTAGTCTTCTTCTCAGTCCTTTTTCTAGGTGAAGTATCTAACTAGATATTTATGTCTAAAAAGACAAAGTTAGAACTTCCTTCTGGAGAGAGTCTATCCCAGGTTCTGTATCCGACTTAAAAGTTTTATTTATTTTTTTCTTCTTTTTTTTTTTGTTTTTGTTTTTGTTTTCATTCGGAAAGTATCGTTTAGTTACACTTCTCTCTTTTTTTTAAGGTCTCTGGACATTTATTTTGTTATTGCTGAGTATTTGCTGCATGCTTGTCTATTTGACAACATAGGAAGAAACCTGCATACAATACCAGCCTTGCTTATTCTACAGTAGTAACATGTTTCTTATTATTCCTTTTGATCCCACAGGAAGTTTGAATGCTGTGGAGGTCAATTTCTGACTTAAGGGGATTATACTCAGTAAATCATGTCAAAATTAACAAATAGAATTGTACTGACACTCTAGTTGGGTTGGATTTAATTAAAATGTTTAAATGGTATTTTTATTTATTTATTTATTTTAATTGGTGGCTAATTATTTTACAATATTGTATTGGTTTTGCCATACATCAACATGAATCTGCCACGGGTATACACGTGTTCCCCATCCTGAACCGCCCTCCCACTTCCCTCCCCATACCATCCCTCTGGGTCATCCCAGTGCACCAGCCCCAAGCATCCAGGATCGTGCATCGAACCTAGACTGGCGACTCGTTTCATATATGATATTATACATGTTTCAATGCCATTCTCCCAAATCATCCCACCCTCTCCCTCTCCCACAGAGTCCAAAGGACTGTTCTATACATCAGTGTCACTTTTGCTGTCTCGTACACAGGGTTACTGTTACCATCTTTCTAAATTCCATATATATGCATTAGTATACTGTATTGGTGTTTTTCTTTCTGGCTTACTTCACTCTGTATAATAGGCTCCAGTTTCATCCACCTCATTAGAACTGATTCAAATGTATTCTTTTGAATGGCTGAGTAATACTCCATTGTGTATATGTACCATAGCTTTCTTATCCATTCATCTGCCAATGGACATTTAGGTTGCTTCCATGTCCTGGCTATTATAAACAGTGCTGCAATGAACACCAGGGTACATTTGTCTCTTTCCCTTCTGGTTTCCTCAGTGTGTATGCCCAGTAGTGAAATTGCTGGGTGATAAGGCAGTTCTATTTCCAGTTTTTTAAGGAATCTCCACACTGTTCTCCATAGTGGCTGTGCTAGTTTGCATTCCCACCAACAGTGTAAGAGGGTTCCCTTTTCTCCACATCCTCTCCAGCATTTATTAGTTGTAGACTTTTGGATCTCAGCCATTCTGATTGGCGTGAAATGGTACCTCATAGTGGTTTTGATTTGCATTTCTCTGATAATGAGTGACGTTGAGCATCTTTTCATGTGTTTGTTAGCCATCTGTATGCCTTCTTTGAAAAAAATGTCTGTTTAGTTCTTTGGCCCATTTTTTGATTGGGTCGTTTATTATTCTGGAATTGAGCTGCAGGAGTTGCTTGTATATTTTTGAGATTAGTTCTTTGTCAGTTGCTTCATTTGCTATTATTTTCTCCCATTCTGAAGGCTGTCTTTTCACCTTGCTTATAGTTTCCTTTGTTGTGCAGAAGCTTTTAATTTTAATTAGGTCCCATTTGTTTATTTTTGATTTTATTTCCAATATTCTGGGAGGTGGGTCATAGAGGATCCTGCTGTGATGTATGTCAGAGAGTGTTTTGCCTATGTTCTCCTCTAGGAGTTTTATAGTTTCTGGTCTTACATTTAGATCTTTAGTCCATTTTGAGTTTATTTTTGTGTATGGTGTTAGAAAGTGTTCTAGTTTCTTTCTTTTACAAGTGGTTGCCCAGTTTTCCCAGCACCACTTGTTAAAGAGACTGTCTTTTCTCCATTGTTTATTCTTGCCTCCTTTGTCAAAGATAAGGTGTCTATAGGTGCATGGATTTATCTCTGGGCTTTCTATTTTGTTCCATTGATCTATATTTCTATCTTTGTGCCAGTACCATACTGTCTTGATGACTGTGGCTTTGTAGTAGAGCCTGAAGTCAGGCAGGTTGATTCCTCCAGTTCCATTGTTCTTTCTCAAGATTGCTTTGGCTATTCGAGGTTTTTTGTATTTCCATACAAATTGTGGAATTATTTGTTCTAGCTCTGTGAAAAATACCATTGGTAGCTTGACAGGGATTGCATTGAATCTATAGATTGCTTTGGGTAGTATACTCATTTTCACTATATTGATTCTTCCAATTCATGAACACGGTATATTTCCTCATCTATTAGTGTCCTCTTTGATTTCTTTCACCAGTGTTTTATAGTTTTCTATATATAGGTCTTTAGTTTCTTTAGGTAGATATATTCCTAAGTATTTTATTCTTTTCGTTGCAATGGCGAATGGAATTGTTTCCTTAATTTCTCTTTCTATTTTCTCATTATTAGTGTATAGGAATGGAAGGGATTTCTGTGTGTTGATTTTATATCCTACAATTTTACTATATTCATTGATCAGTTCTAGTAATTTTCTGGTAGGCTGCCATCTATGGGGTCACTAAGAGTCCGACAAGACTGAGGGACTTCACTTTCACTTTTCACTTTCATGCACTGGAGAAGGAAATGGCAACCCACTCCAGTGTTCTTTCCTGGAGAATCCCAGGGACGGGAGAGCCTGGTGGGCTGCCATCTATGGGGTAGCACAGAGTCGGACACGACTGAAGCGACTTAGCAGCAGCAGCAGTAATTTTCTGGTGGAGTCTTCAGGGTTTTCTATGTAGAGGATCATGTCATCTGCAAACAGTGAGAGTTTTACTTCTTTTCCAATTTGGATTCCTTTTATTTCTTTTTCTGCTCTGATTGCTGTGGCCAAAACTTCCAAAACTATGTTGAATAGTAGTGGTGAAAGTGGGCATCCTTGTCTTGTTCCTGACATTAGGGCAAATGCTTTCAATTTTTCACCATTGAGGATAGTTTGCTGTGGGTTTGTCATATATAGCTTTTATTATGTTGAGGTATGTCCCTTCTATTCCTGCTTTCTGGAGAGTTTTTATCATAAATGGATGTTGAATTTTGTCAAAGGCTTTCTCTGCATCTATTGAGATAGTCATATGGCTTTTATTTTTCAATTTGTTGAAGTGGTGTATTACATTGATTGATTTGCGGAAATTGAAGAATCCTTGCATCCCTGGGATAAAGCCCACTTGGTCATGGTGTGTGATCTTTTTAATGTGTTATTGGATTCTGATTGCTAGAATTTTGTTAAGGATTTTTGCATCTATGTTCATCAGTGATAGTGGCCTGTAGTTTTCTTTTTTTGTGGCATCTTTGTCAGATTTTGGTATCAGGGTGATGGAGGCCTCATAGTATGAGTTTGCAAGTTTACCTTCCTCTGCAATTTTCTGGAAGAGTTTGAGTAGGATAGGTGTTAATTCTTCTCTAAATTTTTGGTAGAATTCAGCTGTGAAGCCGTCTGGACCTGGGCTTTTGTTTGCTGGAAGATTTCTGATTACAATTTCAATTTCCGTGCTTGTGATGGGTCTGTTAAGATTTTCTATTTCTCCCTGGTTCAGTTTTGGAAAGTTGTTGTTTTTTAAGAATTTGTCCATTTCTTCCAAGTTGTCCATTTTATTGGCATATAATTGCTGATAGTGGTCTCTTAAGATCTTTTGTATGTCTGTGTTGTCTGTTGTGATCTCTCCATTTTCATTTCTAATTTTATTGATTTGATTTTTCTCCCCTTGTTTCTTGATGAGTCTGGCTAATGGTTTGTCAATTTTATTTATCCTCTCAAAGAACCAGCTTTTGGCTTTGTTGATTTTCGCTATGGTCTCTCTTTTTTTCTTTTGTATTTCTTTCCTTCTACTAACCCAGGTTCTTCATTTCTTCCTTTTCTAGTTGCTTTAGGTAGTAGAGTTAGGTTATTTATTTGACTTTTTTCTTGTTTCTTGAGGTATGCCTGTATTGCTAGGAACCTTCCCCTTAGCACTGCTTTTACAGTGTCCGACAGGTTTTGGGTTGTTGTGTTTTCATTTTCATTCATTTCTATGCATATTTTGATTTCTTTTTTTATTTTTTCTGTGATTTGTTGATTATTCAGCAGCGTGTTGTTCAGCCTCCATATGTTGGAATTTTTAATAGTTTTCCCCCTGTAATTGAGATCTAATCTTGCTGCATTGTGGTCAGAAAAGATGCTTGGAATGATATCAATTTTTTTGAATTATCAAGGCTATATTTATGGCCCAGGATGTGATCTATCCTGGAGGTTTCATGTGCACTTGAGAAAAAGGTGAAATTCATTGTTGTGGGGTGAAATGTCCTATACTTTTTTATCTCAAAGTGAGCTTGATCATCAATAGTCGATCATGGAACAAGATGAGTTGGGGAAAGTAGAAAGAGATGAAACTAGCCAGATGATCAGAGATCACATGAGAAAAGGTCCGGTGTGAAAGAAAATGTTTGAATATTATCCTAGAGTCAATATGGACAAATGATAAGTGAAGTTTTAAAATAGTACATGATCAAATTATAGATGTGGATAATTTTGACAGCAGGCACAAGGATAGTTTGGGAGGGACTAAGCCCATTACCAAGAAGAACACAAGAAAAGGCTGTTACAGCAATCCAGGTAATAAATATGGAGCTATTATGTTAAGAAAGAAATAATATAAACAGGAGGGGATAGTTTTAACTGTATTGAGACCATTGAATGAATTAGAGTAGGTAACCATTGACATGCAGGTTATGAAAGAGAAGTAAATCAGGAATAATCCAGAAATGTCCAACTTGTTCTCTTGCAAGGTAACCAAGATGAGAAATTTAGTAATAAATTCCACTGGGGAGAGTTGCCTTCAAGGTTTGGATATACAAATGAAGTAGGAAGTTGAACAGATGGGTACAAATATTAACAGACAAGAATTCAAGGTTCAGGTTGGCAAGTCATTATCATTTATGTAGCAGTTGAAGCTATATTTGTTGGATGAAGTCACTGAGAGATCATAAGGTCATTAGAACTATATTCTCTTATACTTTGGTGTGCACTTCTTGTGCACATTATAGGATTATATTGATCTGTCCCTTTGAAGTCAATCTTCACTATATTACTCACTTTGGCCAACCAAAGTGAGATGAAGGAATTTATGCCTCTTGGGGCAGATGCAGGTTCTAGTTGGTGCTCACTTCTAAATTGGTGGTTCCCCTCCCCCTGGCACTATGAACATGATGGAAGAGTTGTTGACCTTGCACCTGAATTAAGACAATGTGATGGAAACCCCCAGATAAACTATGATAAACCTATAATATGAGCAAGAACTGAATGTTGAATGTTTTAAGCCACTGAGATTGTAAGGGTAATTCAGCTTATCCTGTCTTGATAGAGTGACAGTGAGATAAGGAATATTCAGGGATGGAACCTTAGAAAATAGTAGCTTGTAGGCAAGAGGTACTGAAAGATTCTACTGATAAGGCTGAGGATAAAAACCAAAAAAGGTAGAAAGAGGAATAAAAGAAAAAATATACCTGAAACCTAGGGAGGATGAATGTTCCCAGTAGAAGGAAGAACAGTCATCATAACACTAATTGGTAACCTTATTTAAAGTCATTTAGATAGAATGTGATATGGGCAGAACTCCAAATGTAACATGCTGAGAAATGAAGAAGGAAGGTGAAAAAGAGATGTAAATTGTTTATTGTACTTTTGAGTAATGTGGCTCTCTGAAATGAAAAGGAAAGTATTGTAACAGTATAGGGGAGAAAACCCTTGGAAAACAATTTTTTGTTGTTGTTTATGGATAGGCAGTACTAGTGAATTTTTATAAAACAAAAGGCAAGAGTAAAGAGGGAGAGGTTGAAGATAAAGATAAGAAAGGGTAGTGAATGACCTCTCACATGTTAGAAAGAACTAAAACACAGACTCACTTGAAGTGAGAAAAAATTGCTCTAGCAAATA
This sequence comes from Bos javanicus, assembly GCF_032452875.1. Classification (NCBI taxonomy): domain Eukaryota; kingdom Metazoa; phylum Chordata; class Mammalia; order Artiodactyla; family Bovidae; genus Bos; species Bos javanicus. The sequence goes on along the minus strand of NC_083871.1, from coordinate 59,195,065 downwards.
ATAGCGTTTATATGTCTACTCTCATGAAAGACAGTTCTTAAGGGGACTTAGTATAAATCCATTCATTAAACTCTCCTACACTGAGTTTATTCTGTAGCTTAGACTCTCAATAGAACTAACTATACAAGAATGCTATCTAACATGAAAAAGAAACGATTCAAAGTCATGATTCCCTACACTGGCATTTTTATTCCATATATACCCTATAATAGTACAGCATTAAAGTAGGTTTATTTTGAGATTTACTGCATATATGCTACACTTTTTTTTCACCTATAGTAGTACATATACATCCTATAATATATACACCTTATATATATATACATCTATCTATCTATATATATATATATCATATAATATACTCTATAATTTATTCACCTATAATAGTATATATACACCCTATAATATATACACCTTATATGCTGCTGCTGCTGCTGCTAAGTCCGACTCTGGGCGACCCCCACCCCACAGACAGCAGCCCACTAGGCTCCCCCGTCCCTGGGATTCTCCAGGCAACAACATTGGAGTGGGTTGCCATTTCCTTTCCAATGCATGGAAGTGAAAAGTGAAAGTGAAGTTGCTCAGTCGTGTCCGACTCTATGCGACCCCATGGACTGTGTAGCCCACCAGGCTCCTCCATCCATGGGATTTTCCAGACAAGAGTACTGGAGTTAGTACAGCATTAAAGAAGGTTTATTTTGAGATTAACTGCATTTATGCTACACTTTTTTTCCCACAGGATTTGGAGGTAGTGATGATGGTGAGGTGTAGTGGTATTTTGTTTGATTGTGCACTAAGTAGGCAGATTATTCTTAATATAAAATATTTTTGCTGATATAAAACATCAGTGCCTTACTGATCCTAAGGGAATGTATGGATACAACATTAAATTTCTCTTTAGAAAATTATGATATTATGAATCTCTGATTAGATTCATTTTTATCCTCGATATCTTGTGGTGTTCCCTATAGAAGTTATTTACTATGTATATTTGCTTTGGGGAACAGTGTACTGCATAGATGGTAAGAGTATCTGAAAAAATATATTTTTTCTACATGTTTATTTGCATCTAATGTTTAATGATTATTATGCTGATCCAGTGTTTTTAATTGTTTTAGATCAGAATTAATGAGCTTTGGGCTTGGAATTGTCAAAAATCATTTCAAATATTCTTTTGATTTACAACTTGAAAATATATTGGTATTTACAACTTGAAAATATATTCTTATGCTTTCTCAACACTATAATTTTGATATAGGGTTATAAACTGTATGATTGTCATTAGATCTGCTTTCTACATCATCCCAATATTTTTTAAATTCTTTTTATATTTCAGAAATTCTTTGGACTTGACTTTGTAAGGATTACAAAACAAACCAAAGTGATCCAAAGTTCCCTTTCTTATTTATTATTTATCAATTGACTCCCTTATACCTTACTTTTCCAGAAAATGAGCGATAATGCTAATTTGACATATAAGAATTATTCATCCAGAAATACTTTATGTGAAAATTTCACAGTAAAAAATTGTACAATGGCATAGCTAGCCTAGAAATTTGAAATTCAGAAATAAAATAGGAAATGTTGCAGAGTACCTTATGTGAGAAAACTTGTGTGATATTTTACCACTTTTAGCCAACTGTTCCCAATTACTTCACAGTCATATCTAATATTCTTCTCAGTATACTTTCATAGTTGATAGTGACTATCTTGTAGGGAGATGCTCTGGCATTTAGAGTTTTAGCTGTAAAACTTGATAACTGATTGCAAGATTCTATTCAATACCAGGATTTGATGGCTCCATGAACTCTAAAAGTTTTCATCTTCCTCAATTCTTAATAGTCTGACCCTCTAGCAGATTGCCAGGTGGCTCAGTGGTAAAGAATCCGCCTGCAGTGCAGGAGATGCAAGGGACGCAGTTCGATCCCTGGGTCAGGAAGATCCCCTGGAGGAGGAAATGGCAATGCACTTAAGTATTCTTGCCTGGAAGATCTCATGGACAGAGAAGCCTGGCAGACTACAGTCCATGGAGTTGCAGAGTCAGGCATGACTGAGCATGCATTCATGAACTAGCGAATTACTCCAGATTATTTCAGATTTCAAAACTCTCCTTTCACCATCTCCCTGACTTCTGAGCTTGCCAAATGAATTACTCAGTGTTACCTATATTACTAAATTTATCTTTTATGGTGGTTTTATAAAGCTTAGTTACTTATGCAATGCAGGCTACAAAGGTTTTTTTGAAACCAATAGCATAGAATACCAGATTGATAAACTAATAATTGATACTTTTTTAATTAAAATTTAAAAAATACCAAGGAAGTTGTTTGAAAATGGACAAATAAGCTCCAATATGCTGGCAGATAAAAGCTACAAACTGTGAAAAAATATAATTAACAATTACTTGAAGGCTCTAGAGTCAATGGTAGCAGGATCAGCAGATTCCTGAGGTGATTCAAAAACTTGAAAAAGAGTTTCACATGAATGGTTTCCAATTTTTTTCAGCTTTAACTCAGAAAGATTTCATGGCAAGTCATACTTGTTAGCATGTGAAAAAATCCGGGATACAAAATAACAGATAAACACACTTCAATATTGTGTGTATTCTGTACCCAGCAAAAGTGAAAGTTAATCACTCAGTTCAGTTCAGTTCAGTTCATTTGCTCAGTCGTGTCCGACTCTTTGTGACCCCATGAATTGCAGCATGCCAGGACTCTCTGTCCATCACCAACTCCAGGAGTTCACTGAGACTCATGTCCATCGAGTCAGTGATGCCATCCAGCCATCTCATGCTCTGCCGTCCCCTTCTCCTCCTGCCCCCAATCCCTCCCAGCATCAGAGTCTTTTCTAATGAGTCAACTCTTTGCATGAGGTGGCCAAAGTACTGGAGTTTCAGCTTTAGCATCATTCCTTCCAAAGAAATCCCAGGGCTGATCTCCTTCAGAATGGACTGGTTGGATCTCCTTGCAGTCCAAGGGATTCTCAAGAGTCTTCTCCAACACCACAGTTCAAAAGCATCAATTCTTTGGCGCTCAGCCTTCTTCACAGTCCAACTCTCACATCCATACATGACCACTGGAAAAACCATAGCCTTGACTAGACAGACCATTGTTGGCAAAGTAATGTCTCTGCTTTTGAATATGCTATCTAGGTTGGACATAACTTTCCTTCCAAGGAGTAAGCGTCTTTTAATTTCATGGCTGCAGTCACCATCTGCAGTGATTTTGGAGCCCCAAAAATAAAGTCTGACACTGTTTCCACTGTTTCCTCATCTATTTCCCATGAAGTGATGGGACCGGATGCTATGATCTTCATTTTCTGAATGTTGAGCTTTAAGCCAACTTTTTCACTCTCCACTTTCACTTTTATCAAGAGGCTTTTGAGTTCCTCTTCACTTTGTGCCATAAGGGTGGTGTCATCTGCATATCTGAGGTTATTGATATTTCTCCCAGTAATCTTGATTCCAGGTTGCGTTTCTTCCAGTCCAGCTTTCACTCAGTCGTGTCCAACTCTTTGCAACCCCATGGACTGTAGGGATCCTTAGGATCCTCTGTCCATGGGATTCTCCCAGCAAGAATAGTGGAGTGGGGAGCCATTCCCTTCTCCAGGAGATCTTCCTGACCCAGGGATCAAACCCAGGTCTCCTGCATTGCAGGCAGATTCTTTACAGTCTGAGCCACCAGGAACACATAGTGAAGGACAGGGAAGCCTGGCATGCTGCAATCCATGGGATCAAAAAGAGTCAGACAGAATTTAGTGACTGAACAACAAAAACCACATTAGCAAGGAGCACACTTCGAACTGTCAGCTAAGGGGAGAAAATGGGTATGAGGTGAAAACACTTGCTACTTTAAGCCAGTTCCAGCTTCCACGTGTACTACTCTTTTACTGTAAAAATCATGCACTTGTATGCCATAAATATCCAGAGCTTAAAGGTTGCCCCCAATTACTTGAATAATGATAATGTGTCTTGCAGGGTATTTGCCAAATATTTTTCACCAATCCTAATAAAGAAAGGAAACAAGAGAAGAGACTAATAAAGCTGAAAAATTTTAGAAATGTGGTTCAATTTTCCACTGACAAAAATGTTAAAAAAACTAAGCACTGATGATGGTGAAAATGAGCTTGTAAAATGAAGTGTTGCCTCACTCCTCTAAAAGTATACAAATCAATCATTCCTGGAACTGCATTAAGTCTGCCAATGTCAAAATGTGTATTGTTTAACTTGTTCTAAATGTGTATTTTTTAACTTTATCTACTATCCAAAAGAACAGATAAAATGTCTTCAAGAAATCTGGAATCATGTAAATAGCATGGCAAGATGGCAACTGTTTCTGTCTAGTATTTTCTCTTTCGAGTAAATTCTGAGAAACATGGACAAAGGAAACTGGACATGAAGCTGGCTTCTCCAGAGTCTCATGGGTCAGTTCTTATGTCAATGGTTCAGTCCCTGGTTATTTGTGTTACCTTCAACTTTCTGCTAAAATGATTTTTTTTTTTAATTTTCTTTCATGTAGGAAGAATAAAGATATTTGCAAGTCTTTTCTGCCCCACCAAAAGAAGAAAAAATAATGATTCATGTGTTATAATGAAGTAAAGAATCAGACATAAAATATTCAGGTATAATTGGATTTTTGTCTTTAAATCAGCATACAATTTCAGTGCCCAAATATATGATAACAGAAGCTTAGCATTGATTGATAGTCAAGAGAACTGTCAAGTTGCTGAAAGTGCTCCGTGTATTGCAGCTCTGGTGCAGTAAGGTGAAGCCCATGTCTATTAAACAATGAACAACAGCCAACTATCAAGTCAAACAAACCTATGCTCAGCTTTCAGATGGGCTGGTTGATAGCAGCGTCACTGTCTTCAAGGACGGCTGGTTTTACAAGAGACAAACAGATATGTTTCCAAGTAAATGATTAATGATATAAAAAAGTAAATAAGTATTTTGATGCTACAATGGTGTGAATTATTAATCTTACATACAGCTAAAGTTGAATATTTGTTTTCATAAATGCTAAAAAGTCATTTAGTTATATCTATATTCTTCTACAGAATGAGTTTTTAGGGAGCTCATTTATTCTTACTAACCTGATTACTTGATTACTAATTATACCAATGATCTATTTCACAGGCATTTGATAAAGAAATCCATGAAATAAGACACTCACATTTAGTTTATGCATTAATTTCTGAAGCATTTATGGAGTGTTTATTGTATGCTGATCTCTGTACTTTTCTGGTACCAGCAACATCTGGTAAGTGATCAGCCAATTTTTTTTTTTTTTTTCTTTTGATAGCTGTAGTCCTGGTAAGTGACACTTCTAAGTGATAAAAAATATTTTCATTGCACTTGAATAAAACATGCCTCCTACTGTCTTCACTCATTCATTGAACATATATTTGAGCAACTAGTGTGGACAAGTATTATATAGGACAAAGAGGATGGGAATTAATTTAATTCTTATTTATGCTCTCAGGAAACTCATTGCCTTCTCCCGATAGTACACAGACTTCCTCATTAATCTTGCTTGTGTCATGAATCACATAAACTGGGGTTCCCAATTTTGGTTGTCTAATTAGAATTACCTGGATAATACAGATTCCTAAGGGCCACTCTTAAGTCTACTTAATAGTTCTTGGATGGAGTCCTAAAATCTCCATTTTATAAAATTTTATAATTGATACCCAAACATAATCAAGTTCATTATCTAGAAAATTAACAGTATCTCCTTAACCTTATAACCATTCAAACATGTGGAAACAGATATTCTGCACTCCCAATTTTCTCTACAGTTTCTGTGGCTTGGGAGGGCTTCCCCAGTGGCTCAGATAGTAAAGAATCTGCCTACAGTGCAGGAGACCTGGGTTCAATCACTGGGTCAGGAAGATCCCAGGAAATAGCATATTTCCTTTCCTTCCTGGAGAAGGAAATAGCAACCCACTCCAGTATTCTTGCCTGGAGAATCCCATAGACAGAGAATTCTGGAGGGCTAGAGACCATGGAGTCACAAAGAGTCGGACACAACTGAGCAATTAATGCTTTCACATTTTCACTTTTTTGTGATTCATGTAATTTAAGTCTTGTAACTAATACTACATAACTAAAATATTGTAATTAAAATATATAATTTTGAGCATAATATTCCAAAATCATGGACTCAACCAACAATTTGACAATTTTGATTTTTTTTTCTTAAAATAGATCTAACCATATCAAACCTATAAGAGGCTACTATATGTTTTTCTTCTTTAACCAGCATTTTAGTTGTTCCATCCTAATACCATAATAATAGTAATAAAAAATGAAGGAGGTTTTTTATATTAAATAATACTTGCAGGAATATAACTGTTTTCAGGAATCTTAAAAATTCCTACTTATAAATATCATTTATGCTATTAATAATTTGAAATTAACAATTTATTTATTTATTTTTACCCAAAAAACTCACACACATTTTTTAATTTTATATTTAGTTTCTCTAGAAAAGAGAAAAAAAATTTAAAACAAATAATCCTACTATGGAATGATTTTAACCATAAAGTACGTATTTTTATTTTAAATAAAAACTTGAATTAAAATAACAAAAATTCCTAATACCGACTCTTTGTGACCCCATTGACTGTAGCCCACCAGGCTCCTCTGTCCATGGTATTCTCCAGACAAGAATACTGGAATGGGTTGCTATTTCCTTCTCTGTGGGATCTTCCCGACCCAGAGATTAAACCCAGGTCTCCTGTACTGCAGGTGGATTCTGTACCATCTGAGCCCACTGAAGAACCCTACCCCTCCAAAAACAGAAAAAAAAAATCCTGGGTATCAATAAACCTCTGAGAGCTAATAAACATTATTTACTTTAAAACAGCAAGAATGTACTGTGGATGTAAAGGGTCAAGTTTACAGGACTATGCACTCCAGACTACCAGGATTGCTTATAACTTTCCACTTTGTAAAATTACCGTTTTTTCTATCTGATTTACAGACTGTATACCACAGTAACAGACTGTTGTATCTGCATCATGCATGCTGATCAGATACCCTTGTATTTATTATAGAAACAAACTCATGATTCCACAGCTAATCCAACCATGCCATCTGACAAATGTTTACCCGAGAGCACGACTGCCAGCCTGGGTGCGTGCACTTCTGCTTATCGTCGTTTAGTCCAGTCCGACTCTTTATGACCTGATGGACAATAGCCCTCCAGGCTCCTCTGTCCATGGGATTTCACAGGCAAGAATACTGGAGTGGATTGCCATTCCCTTCCCAGATCTTCCTGACCCAGGTATTGAATCCTTGTTTCCTGCATTGGAAAGCAGATTCTTTACCTCTGAGCTCACAAGGGAAGCTCACACTTCATGAGGGATCCGTGAAAGAATCTGTCAGGGATCAGCCTCTCGGTATGGTGTGATATTAAGATAAACTGAAAAGCAGAGTTTCTCTGAGATGATACAAATAAAATCTTATTTTAATGCTGAACACTATGGTTCCAAATACCTTAAAAAATGAAAAGTTATCCATGTAGTACCGAAATCTGCACTGAAGACACATATAGGCTTTAAAGTCTGGCACACATGAATACATAGTGAGGGGAATCATTTAATCTAAAATTAATTCATCTAGAAATTTCTCCTTAAACATGCTATTCCACACTCATGGAAAATACACATTTGTAGTCATTCATAACAATTATTCAAAACTTTTGGGTAAATAGCACACATTTTTAAACGTTTCTTTTAGGAACTGCAAATTTTGAATTATATTGCAAATTTTTCATTACATTGAAAAATTGAAATTTCAAAAATAATTATTTATCTCTCCACTTAACATGTTCTTGGTTAAAATATATACTATTTTTCATTGAAGAAAGGCAATGCTTCCAGAATTATTAAATGAAAAATATATTAAAATAGTAAACATCCTAAAGTAGTGTCAGTTCTTAAATACAGAGCCCTGATTTTGGGGAGAAAATCCACTGTTATTTCATCCTTTATTTTAATGCAAGGCAAGCCCTTTTCTTTCACTTCACTTTAATAATTTAGTTTCATCATAATCATTTTATGTCCATCATTTATGTGTCATTGCCATTTTAAGACTGTTGTCCTTAAGGGGTAGCCACTTTCTGCCTTAATATTTCTCATCTGTCCTTTTCTTTCTGACATATAGGCTTAATTGTAATTTTAAACAACCTCTGCTCTACTGGATCATTGTTAGCATTCTCCTCAGAACATGAAATAGGCTGGGACAAGAAGCTGCCTAATTTCCAGTAGTTTTAAGGGCTAGAAAAGAGCAGGGACTTCTGAAGTAAGGCAGCTAAATAAGCATCCAAAGCTCTTGGAACTGAATGAATGACAATAGTTCTACAGGCTCCTAGGGTCTAAGAATCAAAAACAGATTTCTCAAGGTCATCAGATTATGACTGAAATGTTCTGCTTTCCAATGTTCGCTTGTCACCTATAAACAGGCAGCTTTACTCTTCAGCTTTAAAGCCCATAGTTCTAATTATAGCAGTCAGAATCCTTAGATGTCAATTAGCCTGAGCTTGGTATTGTTCTGGTGGCTCGGACGGTAAAGCGTCTGTCCACAATGCGAGAGACCCAGGTTCCATCCCTGGGTTGGGAAGATCCCCTGGAGAAGGAAATGGCAATCCACTCCAGGACTATTGCCTGGAAAATCCCATGGACAGAGAAGCCTGGTAGGCTACAGCCCATGGGGTCGCAAAGAGTTGGACACGACTGAGTGACTTCACTTTCACTTTGGTATTGTTCCTAGCAGATGAATGCACCTAAGTGAACAACTCCTAACCACAATCGTGCAGCTCCATGAATCAGGCTCCAACAACCCCCTCCTCAGAACTCACTATTATGAGGTAAAATGCAATTATTTTATTAGAATTGACAGTACTTTACAGATATACTTGCCTTTGACTAGCACCATAATCATGAGCAGGAAGAACTGAGATAACTAACTTTGGTAGTTTAATCAACACAAATTCAAGTTCTGACCAATGAATTTACCTTATTATTTGACATGGCTCTACACAAAGCTAACCACGGTCAAATTTGTGATTCTTGAAAATTTTTAATTTTGCAATTTACATTAATCATGCTTTCATATAATTCATAAAGAATCACTTGAAGCTTTTGTTATCCCTCCTGACTTTGCTCCATTTATTCCTTATGCTCTTTTCATGATTTTTTTTTCTCCTTTCTTTATTAGTGTCTCAGGCATCCTTGGAAATTATGGATAGCAAAAGAGTTCACCCTGAAAATAATCACTTACCTTTTTAAGAAAAGTTACCCATGCAATGATATTTTATTAAATCTTCATAAAAATGTGTGTAATCTTTCTTTGACACAAGTAACTTTTTCAAAGTCACAAATATGGAGAGTTTCTAAAGACTCCTTAAATCTAGATTCTGAAAGCTAGACTTCCCACTGAATATGCATTGAAGAAGATGTCTGGGGAGAATATTATTTAACACAAATGACTTAATTACATAAGTGGGAGTTAAAACTAAAGAAATGCTTACTGTTATAATTACTACTTAGACGACCATCTGTCATGTCTCAAGCTATACCATGTACACAAGCCCCCACTTCAAATAACTTTGATCTTATGCTGCTATGCTGTTCATGGTCCATTAAATATTCATGAAATTGACAGATTCTGGATGATCAATAAACTAAAACAACTCCAGACATAGGCAGAATGGCTAGAGGTGGTAGAGATATAATAATTATGGCTGGAGATACATAGAATTAAAGGGAAAAGAGAATTAAATAAAAAGCCTCTCTCCCTTTTAGTAATTTTGGTTTCAGTGCAGTCACTCAGTTGTGTCCAGCTCTTTGTGACCCCAAGGACTGCAGCATGTCAGGCCTCACAGTCCATCACCAACTCCTGGAGTTTACTCAAACTCATGTCCACTAAGTCAGCGATGCCATCCAATCATTTCATCCTCTGTCGTCCCCTTCTCCTTCTGCCTTCAATCTTTCCCAGCATCAAGGTCTTTTCAAATGAGTCAGTTCTTCACATCAAGTGGCCAAAGTATAGGAGTTTCAGCTTTAGCATCAGTCTTTCCAATGAATATTCAGGACTGATTTCTTTAGGATTAGCTGGTTGGATCACCTTGAAGTCAAAGGGACTCTCAAGAGTCTTCTCCAACACCACAGTTCAAAAGCATCAATTCTTCTGTGCTCAGCTTTCTTTATAGTCCAACTCTCACATCCATACATGACTACTGGAAAAACAATAGCTTTGACTAGACAGACCTCGGTTGGCAATGTAATGTCTCTGCTTTTTAATAAGCTGTCTAGGTTGATCATAATTTTCCTTCTAAGGAGCAAGCATCTTTTAATTTCATGGCTTCAGTCACCATCTGCAGTGATTTTGGAGCCCCCCAAAATAAAGTCTCTCACTGTTTCCACTGTTTCCTCATCTATTTGCCATGAAGTGATGGGACCAGATGCCAGGATCTTAGTTTTCTGAATGTTGAGTTTTAAGCCAACTTTTCAGTCTCCTCTTTCACTTTCATCAAGAGATTCTTTAGTTCTTCACTTTCTGCATAAGTGTGGTATCATCTGCATATCTGAGGTTATTGATATTTCTCCCAGCAATCTTGAATCCAGCTGGTGGATTTTGGTATTAGTAAAGGAAAATATTATTTTAAATGTAAGGAAGGTAAGAGGCTCATTATAGATTCCTTATCTTAGGAAATTTTATTTTGGAAACATATGTCTTTGATTGGGTTATGTGAAAACAATGCTGGCAACAAAACAGAGGCACAGACTGTAACAATGGCACACTGTTTATATTAAACATAATCCAAAGTTTTCAAGGAAAAAGGTGAGAATAATGCTAAATGGAAAAGAATAAACCACTATTTGAAACAGAAGAGACTGTGGCAGTGTTCATTCCCATCAGTTTAGCACATTGATACCTGCTCCAGAATTACCATTTCCTTGGCCAGAGCTGAAGATTTTAGGTTGAACTCTCAAGGAGTGTTACTCAGACTTCTACACTTTTTCAGCACAGATAATTCATGTAGACACCAAAGATGAGGACTTTAGAACTACTGGTGTGAGGAATATCACCAGACGTAAATTATAAGAGAACTGCTACTGCTGCTAAGTCACTTCAGTCGTGTCCGACTCTGTGCGACCCCATAGACGGCAGCCCACTAGGCTCTCCCATCCCTGGGATTCTGCAGGCAAGAACACTGGGGTGGGTTGCCATTTCCTTCTCCAATGCAGGAAAGTGAAAAGTGAAAATGAAGTCGCTCAGTCGTGTCCTACCCTCAGCGACCCCATGGACTACAGCCCACCAGGCTCCTCCATCCATGGGATTTTCCAGGCAAGAACACTGGAGTGGGGTGCCATTGCCTTCTCCGATAAGAGAACTAGAGATTTGTTAATAACTTATGAAATTATAGCATAGCATACACTTACATTTGTAAAACCTGATTTATTATGTCTACTAAATTTGGAAATAATTTCAGAAATGATCTAAGCTACTTTGAGCCATAATTTGTCTTTGTTATTTAGTTGTTAAGTCATGTCCAACTCCTTGAGATCCCATGGAGTTCAGCACACCAGATTTCCTACTCTTTCACTATAATTTGTCTAATACATCTATTGAAAACTATTGACTCACTATCAGGACACAGAATGTCAATGACTTCTCATATTTGTGATTATCATATATATTATCCCTCCCTTCCATCTGGCAGGTGAAAACATCTTGAACATCTTATTTACTAAAATATCTTGTGGACTAATTTTTTTTTTTAAGTGCTCAACTGCCTATACACACACACACACACACACACACACACACACACACACTGTGGATTGAATGACAAAGTGGAATAATCTGAAATATAAAATATGAACTCAGGAGACAGTAACATTCTGTGTCAAGGGCAGACCAGAGGATGCTGGATTCAGTAAGAACAGACCATGCCACATTTCTAAAGGGATTTTTTTCTTTTATCCATAGTAAAATTTAAATTAGAGCAATCTCTTTTCAGAAAGTCTAGACATCAGAAAATTGACAGAGAGTAGATATAAAAGTAGTGCTTCTCTGATACATGATGGTGCTATTTTAGATTTTATTCAGAATAATTCCTTTTTCTCCTTTGGTATGATAAAGGATAAGTCTCTGAAATTTATTAACAGTAGAAAGCTTTACTAAAAATTAGAAATGGGAACTATTTATTTCTAAAAATAATTTTTAAATAAAAATTTGATATATGGCAAAACTTCCACAATATTGTGAAGTAATTATCCTCCAATTAAATTAATCAATTAAAAATTTAAATAAAAATACTTCCCAATTATAATCTAAATATATCTAAAGTAATATATCTAAAATAATATATTGACAGCATTTGTCAGTTATCAATACCAAAATTCCAGTCGAATGAAACTGAAATAATATTTTCAACAAAGAAAGTAATGAAAAAATCCAGTGAAAAGTAATATAGGACATCCCTTAAGGAAGACTTTATCTTTGGAGATCAAACACAGAGCTGGATATTAATTTAGCAAAACACAGGAAGCTTAACCTCCACTCCTCTCCATTTGTAGGGAGACAAGGGCTCAGTGGTAAAGAATCTGCCTGGATTGGATCCCCTATATTAAAAGACTCCACGAATGTTCAACCCTTGAATCAAAAAAGATCCACAAGTAGGTATAACACCATGAAATTTCAAAACATCAATAAGAAAGACAAAAAATCCTAAAATCTCCTACAAAAAAAGAAAAAAGGAGAAACTAATTGTATACAAAAATGAATAATAAACTTTAGGACAATAATTGCATAAACTTTCAAAACTATTCTAGATGCCGGAAAGCATGAAAGCAATGCCTAAAATGTTAAGGGAAGTTGATTTTTAACCAAAAATTGTATATTCAGACAAACAGTGTATTAAGATTAAGGTTATAAAGATATTTTTAAGAACCAAATATCTAATAAGTTTACCTTAGAACTTTGTTCACAGAGATTCAGCAAAATTCAAGTATTGGCCAAAGGAGAGAAGGACATGGCATCTAGACTACAGGGAATGAACCTAAGTAGTGAGTTTAATTCAGTTGCTCAGTTGTGTCCGACTTCTTGCGACTCCATTGACTGCATCACACCAGGCTTCCCTGTCCATCATCAACTCCTGGAGCTTACTCAAACTCATGTCCATCGAGTTAGTGATGCCATCCAACCATCTTATCCTCTGTCATTCACTTCTCTTCCTGCCTTCGATCTTTCCCAGTGTCAGGGTCTTTTCAGATGAGTCACTTATTTGCATCAGGGGGCCAAAGTATTGGAGCTTCTGCATCAGTCCTTCCAGTGAATATTTAGGACTGATTTCCTTTAGGATGGACTGGTTGGATCTCCTTGCAGTCCAAGGGACTCTCAAGAGTCTTCTCCAACACCACAGTTCAAAAGCATCAATTCTTCGGCACTCAGCTTTCTTTATGGTGCAACTCTCATATCCATACATGACTACTGGAAAAACATAGCTTTGACTAGATGGACCTTTGTTGGCAAAGTAATGTCTCTGCTTTTTAATGTGTCTATTTAATATGCTGTCTAAAGAAAAATTGTCCTTCAGACCTAGACAGCAGGGAAGACTGGAGCCAAAACACAACAGCCTCCAGAGGAGACAGAGCTAAGGAGGAATATAACATTGGTAGAATATCTTTATGTATGTGAGCATTTGGAAAGCATTACAAAGGCTGAGACAGATAAGATGAGATGCAGTTAAGATCGGAGAGGTTCATTATGCAAAACTATGCAGGTAAAAACAAAATTAGGCAATTTTCAGCTTCAGGGAAAAATAACACTTAAGAAAGAAAACATACTAGTGGTACACTAGAGGATACAATGATGGAAAATGTTAAATTGATTTAATAATACAAACACTGACTTCATTTAATTTTTATATATGGGCATGATAAGGGGAAGAAAAGTGGGAAGTAGTGTAAAGGCTAAGCCTCAAATTGACAAATGAAAGACAATATAACTTATTGTTTAGGATACACTGGTAACTGTAAGAAACTGTTTAAAAATCTGAAAATGGGTGTCACTTCTAGTGTGGAATAAGACGGGGGTGATAGAGTTAGTACAGTGAACTATTATTTTCAGCATCTTGTAGTATTAGCTGATTTTTTGAGATAAGTGAATATATTACTTTCATTGAAATAAATACCTATATTTAATATCAAAAACAAACACAATACAACAACAATAATATAAAGCTTACTGTATATAATAAAAGTAGGAAGAATGGAAAAAAGAACATAACAAAAAAGATATTAAGATTGTACTTGTGAAAGTATTTTATTTAAAAAGAATATTTTAAAATTAAATACATTAAAATAAAATTTAGAGAAAAATAATGATTTTGAGAAAGTTCTAGCTGCCTAGCTTCTTCCTGTTTATATTTCCACATTGTTCCAGATGTCTTCTTTATTCACTTGCAATGCAGATGATTACAAAGATGAGCATATTAGACCTTTCGGTAGATATTTTTATTATTTTTATTTACATTACACATCATGTCTCCAATAATAGAACTCTGACATAAAATTTTGTAACAAATTATTATCCTCCTGGTTACATAGCATCACTGGCTCAATGGACATGAACTAGATCAAACTCTGGGATATAGTGGAGGACAGGGAAGCCTGGAGTAGTTCAGTTTAAGGGGTCACAAAGAGTTGGACACGACAGTGACTGAACATTATCCTTCTAGTCTATTCCTCTAGGTTATTTATTTATTTTTTTTACCATAGAGTAACCAAGGTTCTAAAAAGTCTCATCTATGAATATTATTATATAGAGTATTATTTCTATTTTTATATCTATAACTCACATGATTCTACATAGGTTAATTTTTTAAACAGTAATCAAAATAAGCAGATCAAATTGAGATAATTCAATAATGCTGTAGTTTTAAAAAATCAATCATTTGAATAACAGTATTCCTTATAGTTCAGCCATTATGATGATTAAAATTGTTATACAATCTGAAAATAAGTGATAAAAATTATATTTATATAATATGCAATTGGGTCACAAACAAATATAAATACCAGTTTCCTTTTATTCCATATTAATAAATAAACATATTTCAGATAATCTAAGCTATTAAATTATCAACATAGTTATGGATATTTATAACACATGAATATTTTTCAATGTGTCAAATTTTATCCTCAAATCTGTTAGTAATGACTAGTATGGTGGGAATAAAGCTATATTTTTTCTGTTACAAATTTTTTTTAAACCAGTAATATCTTTTACTTCAAGTCAGTTTATGAAACCTCTCATTACTTATTCAAGATGAACTGTATCAAATTAAGAAATCTGTCTCTCTATAAACACCCTCCTCTTCTTGAATGCTGTCTTCTGTGGCATGCTTGAGCTGATATGTGTGTGCATCCTGTCTCTTCAGTCATGTCTAACTCTTCAAAATCCATGGACTGTAGCCCTCCAGGCTCCTCTGTCCGTGGGATTCTCCAGGCAAGAATACTGGAGTGGGTTGCGATGCCTTCCTGCAGGTGATCTTTCCCACTCAGGGATCAAACCTACATATACTGTGGCTCCTGCATTGAAGGCAGATTCTTTACCGCTGAGCCGCTGGGAAGCCCCTTAAGCTATTAACACTTTTATGTAAAAACTTGAGATTGTGACTAAAATGACAAATCAAGGTTACCTTCTGCAGAAATTGAAAGATTTAATATCCAAATAGCTACTTTCAGAATGTTGCTAGGTCTATCAAAACATTTAATTATAGGTAAAAAGGCCTATAATCTAGGACTCAGAGAACTAAAATGAACTGGAATGGGTGAATTTAACTCAGATGACCATTATATATACGACAGTGGGCAGGAATCTCTTAGAAGAAATGGAGTAGCCATCATGGTCAACAAAAGAGTCCGAAATGCAGTACTTGGATGCAATCTCAAAAATGAGAGAATGATCTCTGTTCATTTCCAAAGCAAACCATTCAATATCGTGGTAATCCAAGCCTATGCCCCAACCAGTAACGCTGAAGAAGCTGAAGTTGAACGGTTCTGTGAAGACCTACAAGACCTTTTAGAACTAACACCCAAAAAAGATGTCCTTTTCATTATAGGGGATGGGATGCAAAAGCAGGAAGTCAAGAAACACCTGAAGTAACAGGCAAATTTGGCCTTGGAGTACGGAATGAAGTAGGGCAAAGGCTAATAGAGTTTTGCTAAGAGAATGCACTGGTCGTAACAAACACTGTCTTTCAACAATACAAGAGAAGACTCTAACATGAACATCACCAGATGGTCAACACCGAAATCAGATTGATTATATTCTTTGCAGCCAAAGATGGAGAAGCTCTATACAGTCAGCAAAAACAAGATGGGGAGCTGACTGTGGCTCAGATCATGAACTCCTTACTGCCAAATTCAGACTGAATTTGAAGAAAGTGGAGAATACCACTATACCATTCAGGTAAGACCTAAATCAAATCCCTTATGATTATACAGTGGAAGTGAGAAATAGATTTAAAGGACTAGATCTGATAGAGTGACTGATGAACTATGGACAGAGGTTTGTGACATTGTACAGGAGACAGAGATCAAGACCATCCCCATGGAAAAGAAACGCAAAAAAGTGAAATAGCTGTCTGAGGAGGCCTTACATTTACCTGTGAAAAGAAGTGAAAAGCAAAGGAGAAAAGGAAAGATATAAGCATCTGAATGCAGAGATCCAAAGAATAGCAAGGAGAGATAAGAAAGCCTTCCTCAGCGATCAATGCAAAGAATTAGAGGAAAACACCAGAATGGGAAAGACTAGAGATCTCTTCAAGAAAGTTAGAGATACCAAGGGAGCATTTCATGCAAAGATGGGCTCAATCAGGGACAGAAATGGTATGGACCTAACAGAAGCAGAAGATATTAAGAAGAGGTGGCAAGAATACACAGAAGAACTGTACAAAAAAGAGCTTCATGACCAAATTAATCATGATGGTGTGATCACTCACCTAGAACCAGACATCCTGGAATATGAAGTCAAGTGGGCCTTAGAAAGCATCACTATAAACAAAGCTAGTGGAGGTGATGGAATTCCAGTTGAGCTATTTCAAATCTTAAAAGATGATGCTGTGAAACTGCTGCACTCAATATGCTAGCAAGTGTGGAAAACTCTGCAGTGGCCACAGGACTGGAAAAGGTCAGTTTTCATTCCAATCCCAAAGAAAGGCAAAGCCAAAAAATGCTCAAACTACTGCACAATTGCACTCATCTCACCCACTACTAAAGTAACGCTCAAAATTCTCCAATCCAGGTTTCAACAGTACATGAACCGTGAACTTCCAGATGTTCAAGCTGGTTTTAGAAAAGGCAGAGATCAAATTGCCAACATCTGCTGGATCATGGAAAAAGCAAGAGAGTTCCAGAAAAACATCTATTTCTGCTTTATTGACTATGCCAAAGCCTTTGACTGTGTGGATCACAATAAACTGTGGAAAATTCAGAAAGAGATGGGAATACCAGACCACCTGACCTGCCTCTTGAGAAACCTGTAGGCAGGTCAGGAAGCAACAGTTAGAACTGGACATGGAACAACAGACTGGTTCCAAATAGGAAATGGAGTCTGTCAAGGCTGTATATTGTCACCCTGCTTATTTAACTTCTATGCAGAGTACATCATGAGAAACGCTGGGCTGGAGGCAGCACAAGCTGGAATCAAGATTGCCAGGAGAAATATCAATAAACTCAGATATGCAGATGACACCACTCTTATGGCAGAAAGTGAAGAGGAACTAAAAAGCCTCTTGAGGAAAGTGAAAGAGAGTGGAAAAAGTTGGCTTAAAGCTCAACATTCAGAAAACGAAGATCATGGCATCTGGTCCCATCACTTCATGGGAAATAGATGGGGAAACAGTGGAAACAGTGTCAGGCTTTGTTTTTTTGGGCTCTGAAATCACTGCAGATGGTGTCTGCAGCCATGAAATTGAAAGATGCTTACTCCTTGGAAGGAAAGTTATGACCAACCTAGATAGTATATTGAAAAGCAGAGACATTACTTTGGCAACAAAGGTCCATCTAGTCAAGGCCATGGTTTTTCCAGTGGTCATGTGTGGATGTGAGAGTTGGACTGTGAAGAAAGGTGAGCACCAAAGAATTGATACTTTTGAACTGTGGTGTTGGAAAAGACTCTTGAGAGTCCCTTGGGACTGCAAGGAGATCCAACCAGTCCATCCTAAAGATCAGTCCTGGGTGTTCATTGGTGCTGGGTGTTCACTGATTCTGAAGCGGAAACTCCAATATTTTGGCTACCTCATGCAAAGAGTTGACTCATTGGAAAAGAACCTGATGCTGGGAGGGATTGAGGGCAGGAGGAGAAGGGGATGACAGAGGATGAGATGGCTGGATGGCATCACCGACTCGATGGACATGAGTTTGAGTGAATTCCAGGAGTTGGTGAATGACAGAGAGGCCTGGCATGCGTGATTCATGGGGTTGTAAAGAGTTGGACACGACTGAGGGACTGAACTGAATTGAACTGAAAAGGACCTTCTGTCTTCCTGAAGTTCTAAGAGACAAAAAGCGACTCAGTGACTTCACTAACTAGATCGAATGTTGTAAGGACTGGGAATTCAGGACTAGTTTTCTATCCATTCTCTTCAAAGTGGATGTGTGAACCAACCATTTCTTAACTGATCAGATGCTTGTGGGTCTGATTAACTAGCAGATTTGGAATGTCAATTTGTCAAGCAACTGGAACTCTTTCATTTCCTGATTTTTCATTTTAATGTCTTTGCCTCCTTCCACATGATCTCCCAGGCATCTACTGCTGTCATCTGGTAGAGTTAATTATTAAAAGAAGAATTTCAGCCAAAAGAAGGAGAAGTTTGGGGTCAGAAGCCAAATTGCACTTTGCAAGCTGGGCCACTTAAGCATTCACTATCACCACACAAAAGGTGGATCCTAAAGGAGGACCACATATGTGTACATTATCACAAGGGAAAGTAAGGGAAATGTTTCCAGTGAATGAAATTTTTCTTTGAAGGAAGTTTTATACAATACTAGACAATAATAGCAGTCAAATAACTTGCCAAGAAAGTATATTAAAATATACAGGGTTTCTAACTCTCATATTTTGACATATTCTATATTTCCTACTAAGTAGCCAATTGGTATTTTCATCACTATTGATCCCTTCCTTATATTTTTCTTCTATTTATCATTTTGGGGAATTTGTTTTCATTATCTTTTTATTTAAGTACTTAGATTAAGAAATTACCCACTGCTGGGCATACACACTGAGGAAACCAGAAGGGAAAAAGACACGTGTACCCCAATGTTCATCACAGCACTGTTTATAATAGCCAAGACATGGAAGCAACCTAGATGTCCATCAGCAGATGAATGGATAAGAAAGCTGTGGTACATATACACAATGGAGTATTACTCAGCCATTCAAAAGAATACATTTGAATCAGTTCTAATGAGGTGGATGAAACTGGAGCCTATTATACAGAGTGAAGTAAGCCAGAAGGAAAAATATAAATACAGTATACTAATGCATATATATGGAATTTAGAAAGAGGGTAACAATAACCTGGTGTACGAGACAGCAAAAGAGACACTGATGTATAGAACAGTCTTATGGACTCTGTGGGAGAGGGAGAGGGTGGGAAGATTTGGGAGAATGGCAATGAAACATGTAAAATATCATGTAGGAAACGAGTTGCCAGTCCAGGTTCGATGCACGATGCTGGATGCTTGGGGCTGGTGCACTAGGACGGCCCAGAGGGAGGGTATGGGGAGGGAGGAGGGAGGAGGGTTTGGGATGGGGAAAAAAAAAAAGAAAAAAAAAAAAAAGAAATTTCCTCTTGAGCAAACTATAACTGTACTCCCTATGTTCTATTACAAAATGTTCCCACTACAAATATGCTCACTCTGAAGTTCTGATTTCTATTCTTCTTTTACTAACAGGCTACTTCAGTTTTTGTTTTTTTTTTTTCCTAAATTTCTCAATAGAAAAACTTTCTGTGTTTGTCATTAACTTCTAGTTTTATTGCATTGTGATCTTTTGCATTGAAAACTTTGTCTTTGGGAGCTCTAATACATCTTTTTATTTTCTTTGTGGTGGTTCTTCAGGCACTTAAAAATAAATTACATGATCCCTTTTCAGTGAACAGTGTGCATGTGTTTGGCCAGCTGTGTCTGTTCTATGCCTTCCATAGCCTTATTTATTTTTGTCCACTTGATGTTTTAATGCATTAACAAAGATGCATTAAAGTCTCCTGTTTTCCGACTGATTTCTCCTTTTATCTCTTATAATTTTTGCTTTGTAAGTGTCACGATTATGGCACTCCATGCATAGATCCTCAAAACTATTTAAATGTATAAAGAATAGAAATATTTTAAAATGTTTTTTCTTATTTATTACTGTCTCATGTGATTATTAATATTTATACTGGAGACTGTTCTGTTTTGGTTTATCTGTGTGATATTTATGCATAATCTTTATTTTTTTATTAAACACTATTTAGAGCATTTAACGGAGAAGGCAATGGCAACCCACTCCAGTACTCTCGCCTGGAAAATCCCATGGACGGAGGAGCCTGGTAGGACTGGGGTCGCTAAGAGTAGGACATGACTGAGTGACTTCACTTTCACTTTTCACTTTCATGCATTGGAGAAGGAAATGGCAACCCACTCAAGTGTTCTTGCCTGGAGAATCCCAGGGGCGGGGGAGCCTGGTGGGCTGCTGTCTGTGGGGTCGCACAGAGTTGGACACGACTGAAGCGACGTAGTAGTAGTAGTAGAGCATTTAAGGTTTACAACAAAATTGCAAGGAAGATACATAGATTTCCCACACGCTCTCAGCTTCCGCATGCTTTGCCTCCCCCATTATCAGTATCATTCAAGTGAATGGTACAGTTTAACAAGATAAGCCTACATTGACATATCCCAATCAGCCAAAGTCTTCAGTTTATCTTAGTGTTCACTCTTGATGTTATACATTCTATGTGGACAAACCATATCTTTTATTTTTAAGCTTTATGAATCATTCTAATTTAGTTTTATTTTCTACTCTAAAGAGAATGGTGTCTATATGGCAATATAATTGAAAAATATCTTCTTTCCATAAGTGAATTTACTATCATTGATGTGACAGATATTACTGATCTTAATTCTGTCATACTCCTTTTCTGTTTTCTAATTTTTAAAAAATAATAAATGAGAGTTGGAATATGCAGTATGATTTAATTGCTCTGCAATGTGCATGTGTATGTAAAACATTTTTATATTTCATAGGCTTCATAGTTGCATTTTTAATCTTTTTTTATTTAACAAATATTTACATCACATGTACTATGTGCTAGACTTTTGTCTGAGTGCTCTACAAATACTATGATAATTCTAATAATAACCTTGAAGTAAGTTCTCTTATTATTTCTGTTACATTAAACAAAATTGAGATATAAGGAGGTTAATTGATTTCCCCACCATCATATAAGTGGTTGGAACTGATTTAAGTGTAGTCAGTCTCATATCAAAATCCATACTCTTAACAACTTCACTAAATAGCCTCTCAAATTGATAGTCCTTTATGTAGCTCTTAATCATGTATTTCTTTTAAGTGGTATTTTTGAGTATTTATAATAGGACTTCAGGGTTGAGAGAAGGATAAAAACATGGAGGACAAAGGATTTTTGGAGCAGAGAAACTACTTTTATGATGCTGTAATACTGTATAAATGCCATTATATGTTTGTCTAAACCCACAGTCTGTACACCAAGAATGAATCCTAATGTAGACTGGACTTTTGGTGACTATGATTTGTCAATATGGATTATCAGTTGCAACAAGTGTACTAATCCAGTGAGAGATGTTGATAATGAGAGGCTATGCAGGGTCAGGGGCTATAGAGAAATCTATATCTTGTACTCAGTTTTGCTGTGAACCTAAATATACTAGGTGGAGAAAGAAATGGCAACCCACTCCAATATTCTTGCCTGGAGAATCCCATGGATGGAGGAGCTTGGTGGGCCACAGTCCATGGGCTGCAAAGAGTCAGACATGACTGAGTGACTTCTCTTTCACTCTCACTTTAATTATACTAGGAGAGATGGTGCAAATGCAAGGGATATATAGGAAATCTCAGCACCTTCCTCTAAATTTTTCTATGAACCTAAAACTGCTCTCCCCTTCATGAATCACAGCCCTGTTGTAGTGAGGGGTTTGTATAACTCTATGAAGCTGTGAGACATGCTGTGCAGGACCATCCAAGACAGACAAGTCATAGTAAAGAGTTATGACAAAACAAGATGCACTGAAGGAGGAAATGGCAAATCAGTCTAGTATCCTTGCCTGGAGAGCCCCATGAACAATATGAAAAGACAAAAGGATATGACATCAGAAGATGAGCCCCCTAGGACAAAAGATGTTCAAGATGCTACCGGAGAAGTTGTTGTTGTTGTTTAGTAACTAAGTCATATCCAATTCTTTTGTGACCCCATGGACTGTAGTCTGCCAGGATCCTCTGTTAATGGGATTAAGAAGAGGTGGCAAGAATACACAGAAGAACTATATAAAAAATATCTTAATGACTCTTATAACCATGATGGTGTGTCACTCATCTTGAGCCAGACATCCTGGAGAGTGAAGTCAAGTGGGACTTAGGAAGGATTACTACAAACAAAGCTAGTGGAGGTGACAAAATTCCAGCCAAGCTATTTAAAATCCAAGAAGTTGATGCTTTTATATGCTGCATTCAATATGTCAGTACATTTGGAAAACTCAGCCGTGGCCACAAAGACTAGAAATGATCAGTTTTCATTCCATTCCCAAAGAAGAGTAATGCCAAAGAGTGTTTGAAACTGTGGTACAATTCTGCTCATTTCACATGCTAGCAAGGTTATGCTCAAAATCCTTCAAGCTACCCTTCAATAGTATGTGAACTGAGTCTTTCAGTTGTACAAACTGGGTTTAGAAAAGGCAGAGAAACCAGAGATAAAATTGCCAACATCAGCTGGATCATAGAAAAAGCAACAGAATTCAAGAAAAACATCTGCTTCTATGGCCATGCTAAAGCCCTCGACTGTATGGATCACAACAACCTGGGGAAAATTCTTAAAAGAGATGGGTGTACCAGACACCATACCTGTCTCCTGGGAAACCTGTATGTGGTCAAGAAGCAACAGTCAGAACAGCCATGGAACAACTGATTGGTTCAAACTTGGGAAAGGAGTATGACAAGGCTGTATATTGTCACCTTGTTTTTTTAACTTATATGCAGAGTATATCATGAGAGAGTACATCATGCAAAATGCCAGGCTGGATGAATCATAACCTGGAATCAAGACTGCCAGGAGAAATATCAGCAGCCTCAGATAAGCAGATGATACCACTCTAATGGCAGAAAGTGAAGATAAATTAAAGAGCCTCTTGATGACGGTGAAAGAGGAGAGTGAAAAAGCTGGCTTGAAATGCAACATTTAAAAAAATAAGATCATGGCATCTGTTCCTATCACTTCATGGCAAATAGAAGGGGAGAAAAGTGGAAGCAGTGACAGATTTTATTTTCTTGGGGTTAAAATCACTGTGGATGGTGACTCCAGTCATGAAATTAAAAGATGCTTGCTCCTTGGAAGAAAAGTGATGAAAAAACTAGACAGCATATTAAAAAGCAGAGACATTACTTTGACAAAAAAGGTCCATATAGTCAAAGCTATGGTTTTTCTAGTAGTCATGGATGTAAGAGTTGTACCATAAAGAAGGCTCAGATGAAAAACTGATACTTTCAAAATGGAGTGCTTGAGAAGACCCTTGAGAATCCCTTGGACTTCAAGGAAATGAAACCAGTAAATACTAAAGAAAATCAATCTTGAATATTCATTGGAAGGACTGATGCTGAAGCTGAAGTTCCAATACTTTGACAACCTGATGCGAAGAGTTGACTCACTGGAAAAGACTCTGTTGCTGGGAAAGATAGAAGGCAAAAGGAGGGAAGAGCAGATCATGAACTGGTTACAGAACATCACTGATTCAACAGACACGAATTTGAGCAAACTCCAGGAGATAGTGGAGGACAGAGAAACCTAGCGTGCTGCAGTACATGGTGTTGCAAAGCATCCCATATGACTTAGCAAATAAACAACTAAAACTACTCTAAATTATAAACTATGTTTAGAAAATCAAATATAATCAATATTTTCCTGTTGAAAATACATAAGCAAAAACCTAGAAAAATATTATGTGGAATGCACCATATTTTAAATAAGGTATACTTGAGTTTAGAAGATATGGAGTAGCCATGATAGTAAACAAGAGAGTCTGACATGCAGTATTTGGATGAATCTGAAAAACAACAGAATGATCTCTGTTCATTTCCAAGGCAAACTGTTCAATATCACAGTAATCCAAGTCATGCCAAGACCAGTAATGTTGAAGAAGCTGAAGTAAAATGGCTCTATGAAAACCTAAAAGACCTTCTAGAAAACATCCAAAAAAGATGTTCTTTTCATTATAGGAGATTGGAATGCAAAAGTAGGAAGTCAAGAGATACCTGGAGTAACAGGCAAATTTGTCCTTGGACTACAAAATGAAGCAGGTCAAAGCCTAACAGAGTTTTCCAAGAGAATGCACTGGTCATAGCAAACACCCTCTTCCAACAACACAAGAGAAGACTCTACACAAGGACATCACCAGATGGTCAATACCAAAATCAGATTGATTGTATTCTTTGCAGCCAAAGATGGATAAGATCTATACAGTCAGCAAAAACAAGACTGGGAGCTGACTGTGGCCCAGATCATGAAATCCTCATTGCCAAATCCAGACTTAAATTGAACAAAGTAGGGAAAACCACTAGACTATTCAGGTATGACCTAAATAAAATCCCTTACGATTATACAGTGAAAGTGACAAATGGAGTCAAGGAATTAGATCTGAGAGAGAGAGAGTGCCTGAAGAACTATAGACAGAGGTTTGTGACATTGTACAAGAGGCAGTGATCAAGACCATCCCCAAGAAAAAGAAATGCAGAAAGGCAAAATGGTTGTCTGAGGAGCCTGTACTGAGAAAAAAAAGAGAAACTAAACAAAGGAGAAAAGGAACAATATACCCATTTGAATGCAGAGTTCCAAAGAATAGCAAGGAAAGATAAAAAAGACTTCCTCAGTGATCAATGTAAAGAAATAGAGGAAAACAATAGAATGGGAAAGACTAGAGATTTCTTGAAGAAAAATCACAGATACCAAGGGAACATTTCATGCAAGATGGGCTCAATAAAGGACAGAAATGGTATGGACCTAACAGAAGCAGAAGATATTAAGAAGAGGTGACAAGAATACACAGAAGAACTATACAAAAAGAATTTCATGACCCAGATAACCACAGTGGTGTGATCACTCACCTAGAGCCAGACATCCTGGAATGACAAGTAAAGAAGACCTTAGGAAGCATCACTAAGAACAAAACTAGTGGAGGTGATGGAATTCCATTTGAGCTATTTTAAATCCTAAAAGATGATGCTGTGAAAGTGTTCCAATCAATATGCCAGCAAATTTGGAAAACTCAACAGTGGCCACAGGACTGGAAAAGGTCAGCTTTCATTCCAATCCCAAAGAAAGGCAATGCCAAAACATGTTCAAACTACTGCACAACTGCACTCACCTCACACGCTAGCAAAGTAATGCTCAAAATTCTCCAAGACAAGTTTCAACAGTACGTGAACCGTGAACTTCCAGATGTTCAAGCTGGATTTAGAAAAGGCAGGGGAGCCAGAGATCAACTGCAAAATCATTTGATCATTGAAAACAAGAAAATTCCAGAAAAACATCTACTTCTGCTTTATTGACTACGCCAAAGCCTTTGACTTTTGGGATCATAACAAACTGTGGAAAGTTCGTAAAGAGATGGGAATACCAAACCACCTGACCTGCCTCCTGAGAAATCTGTATGCAAGTCAGGAAACAACAGTTACAACTGGACATGGAACAACAGATTACTTCCAAATCTGGAAAGGAGTATGTGAAGGCTGTATACTGTAACCCAGCTTATTTAACTTATATGCAGAGTACATCATGTGAAATGCCAGGCTAGATGAAGCACATGCTGGAATCAAGATTGCTAGGAGAAATATCAATAACCTCAGATATGCAGATGACACCAACCTTATGGCAGAAAGTGAAGAACTAAAAAGCCTCTTGATGAAAGAGAGGACAAAAGTGAAAAAGTAGGCTTAAAACTCAACATTTAGAAAACTAAGATCATGGCATCTGGTCCCATCACTTCATGGCAAATAGATGGGGAAACAGTGGAAACAGTGAGAGACTGTTATTTTCTTGGGCTCCAAAATCACTGCAGATGGTGACTGCAGCCATGAAATTAAAAGCTGCTTGTTCCTTGGAAGAAAAGTTATGATCAACCTAGGGAACATATTAAAAGGCAGAGACATTACTTTGCCAACAAAGATCAATCTAGTGAAAGCTATAGTTTTTCCAGTAGTCATGTATGGATGTAAGAGTTGGACTATAAAGAAAGCTCACTTCAATTCAGTTCAGTCCTTCAGTTGTGTCTGACTCTTTGCGACCCCGTGAATCACAGCACGCCAGGCCTCCCTGTCTATCACCAACTCCCGGAGTTCACGCAAACTCATGTCCATCGAGTCGGGGATGCCATCCAGCCATCTCATCCTCTGTCGTCTCCTTCTCCTCCTGCCCCCAATCCTTCCCAGCATCAGTGTCTTTTCCAATGAGTCAACTCTTCACATTCAGAGGTGGCAAAAGTATTGGAGTTTCAGATTCAGCATCATTCCTTCCAATGAACACCCAGGACTGATCTCCTTTAGGGTGGACTGGTTGGATCTCCTTGCAGTCCAAGGGACTTTCAAGAGTCTTCTCCAACACCACACTTCAAAAGCATCAATTCTTTGGTGCTTAGCTTTTGTCACAGTCCAACTTTCACGTCCATACATGACTACTGGAAAAACCATAGCCTTGACTAGATGGACCTTTGTTGGAAAAGTGATATATCTCTGCATTTCAATGTACTATCTAGGTTGGTCATAACTTTCCTTCCAAGGAGTAGGCGTCTTTTAATTTCATGGCTGCAGTCACCATCTGCATGTGATTTTGGAGCCCAGAAAAATAAAGTTTGACACTGTTTCCACTGTTTCCCCCTCTATTTGCCATGAAGTGATGGGACCAGATGCCATGCTCTTCGTTTTCTGAATGTTGAGCTTTAAGCCAACTTATTCACTCTCCTCTTTCACTTTCATCAAGAGGCTTTTTAGTTCCTCTTCACTTTCTGCCATAAGGGTGGTGTCATCTGCATATCTGAGGTTATTGATATTTCTCCCGGCAATCTTGATTCCAGCTTGTGCCTCATCCAGCCCAAAGATTCTCATGATGTATTCTGCATGTAAGTTAAACAAGCAGGGTGACAATATACAGCCTTGACGTACTCCTTTTCCTATTTGGAACCAGTCTGTTGTTCCATGTCCAGTTCTCTTGCTTCCTGAGCTGCATATAGGTTTCTCAAGAGGCAGATCAGGTGGTCTGGTATTCCCATCTCTTTCAGAATTTTCCACAATTGATTGTGATCCACACAGTCAAAGGCTTTGGCATAGTCAATAAAGCAGAAATAGATGTTTTTCTGGAACTCTCTTGCTTTTTCCATGATCCAGCGGATGTTGGCAATTTGATTTCTGGTTCCTCTGCCTTTTCGAAAACCAGCTTGAACATCTGGAAGTTCACGGTTCATGTATTGCTGAAGCCTGGTTTGGAGAATTTGAGCATTACTTTACTAGCGTGTAAGATGAGTGCAACTGTGCGTTAGCTTGAGCATTCTTTGGGATTGCCTTTCTTTGGTGTTGGAATGAAAGCTGACCTTTTCCAGTCCTGTGGCCACTGCTGAGTTTTCCAAATTTGCTGGCATATTGAGTGTAGCACTTTCACAGCATCATCTTTCAGGATTTGAAATAGCTCAACTGGAATTCCATCACTTCCGCTAGCTTTGTTCATAGTGATGCTTCCTAAGGCCCACTTGACTTCACATTCCAGGATGTCTGGTCTAGGTGAGGGATCACACCATCATGAGTATCTGGGTAAACAAAGCTCACTGTTGAAGAACTGATGCTTTTGAACTGTGGTGTCAGAGAATATTCTACAGAGTCCGTTGGACTGCAAGGAGATCCAACCAGCTAATTCTAAAGGGAATCAGGCCTGAATATTCATTGGAAGGACTGATACTGAAGCTGAAACTCCAATACATTGGCTACTTGATGCGAAAAACTGACTCGTAGAAAAGATCCTGATGCTGGGAAAGATCGAATGCAAGAGGAGAAGGGGACGACAGAGAATGAGATGGTTGGATGGCATCACTGACTGGATGGACATGAGTTTGAGTAAGCTCCGGGAGTTGGTGTTGGACAAGGAACCCTGGTGTGCTGCAGTCCATGGGGTCACAAAAAGCTGGACATGACTGAGGGACTGAACTGAACTGACTGATACTTGATTTTATCTGCTTATCAAGTCCACACATGTAATTTTTATACTTATTCATGCGGAATGATACATTTATTTTTTAATATTTTTACTTTTCATGAGCAAAAATCATATGATTATAAAAATTGGAAATAAATGAAATTATAAAACAGATCACAGTCATATTTCTTTCATCCAGGAATATTAACTTTTTGTCAAAATTTTCCCAGTATCTTTTAAGTGTGATGGATGTGCAAATACATAGAAAAAGGAGACAGAGAGAGTAAATTGACAGATTTTGTTCATTTTTTGATTTAGACTTTATTTTTTATTTTTTTTTTGTTTTGCTTTTTTAAATTTTATTTTATTTAACTTTACAATATTGTATTGGTTTTGCCATATATCAAAATGAATCTGCCACAGGTATACATGTGTTCCCCATCCTGAACCCTCCTCTCTCCTCCCTCCCCATACCATCCCTCTGAGTGGTCCCAGTGCACCAGCCCCAAGCATCCAGTATCATGCATCGAACCTAGACTTTTTAAATTAGCACTATATTTTAAGTATATTTGGGTGTATAAAACTGAAATCATTTTTGAAAAATGGAATTACTTCCTGATAAATATCCCAGTTATTCTAAACATATTTTATTATTTTACTCAATGTTATATTAGTTACTATAAATTATTTGAGAGTAAAGGAGGTTTTCCAATGTTTGCTATTATGAATAATATCCTCTTACTTAAATCTTTGTCCACTG
Organism: Bos javanicus; assembly: GCF_032452875.1. Classification (NCBI taxonomy): domain Eukaryota; kingdom Metazoa; phylum Chordata; class Mammalia; order Artiodactyla; family Bovidae; genus Bos; species Bos javanicus. Next base: position 59,165,824 of record NC_083871.1, on the reverse strand, counting down.
TTCTAATTAGGTTCTTAAAGTAAATTCCCAAAGACAGAATTAGTACATTACAGGGTATGGACATATTTAAGGCTTTATATGTTGCTAGCAAACTGGTTTCTAGAATATTTTAAATAACTAATATTTCATTGATATTAAATACAGCTACCTGTCTTCCAGCAACGAACTTTTGTTTGTTTAATCTCTGCCAAATCATCGTGACAAATTGTTTCTTATCTTTTACTTTATTATGACTGCATAAATTGTCATAAGCTTAGAGTTATTAAACAATACCTATATATTACCTCAGCACTCCTTAGTTCAGAAGTTTAGCTACACTGTGCCTCAGCTGGTTCTCTGCTTTTGGTGTCAGAAGGCGTTAGGCAGGGCTTTCTTTCTCTCTGGAGGTTCTAGAACTGATTACCTTTAAAGTTTGTTCAGATTGCTCGAAGCATTCAGTTCCATGTGGTTGTAGGACTGAAGTGCTGGATAACTTTCTGGCTGTTGGTGTTCAACTTTCAGAGGACACTCAAATTTTGGGCTGGGGCCTTTTCCCCCCATCTTCAAAAAGCTATCAAAGGCAGATAGAATACTTCTTATAACTCTAATCTTTATAAATTCCCCTTGTGCTGCATCTCCCCTCCTCCTTCTTCTACCCTATGTGACTTATCTTTCTGCCTTCTCCTCCTGATTTTAAAAGGTTCTTATAACAACATTAGACCCACCAGGATAATCAGTTCAGTTCTGTTCAGTTGCTCAGTCATGTCCAACACTTTGTGACCCCATGGACTGCAGCACACCAGGCCACCCTGTCCATCACCAACTCCCGGAGTTTCCCAAACTCAGTTCCATTGAGTTGGTGATGCCATCCAACCATCTCATCCTCTGTCATCCCCTTCTCCTCCCACCTTCAATCTTTCCCAGCATCAGGGTCTTTTCCAATGAGTCAGTTATCCGCATAAGGTGGCCAAAGTATTGGGAGTTTCAGCTTCAACATCAGTCATTCCAGTGAACGCTCAAGACTGATCATCTTGAGGATGGACTGGTTGGATCTCCTTGCAGTCCAAAGGACTCTCAAAAGTCTACTCCAACATCACAGTTCAAAAGCATCAATTCTTCGGCACTCAGCTTTCTTTATACTCCAAATCTCACATCCATACATGGCTACTGGAAAAACCATAGCCTTGACTAGTTGGAACTTTGTTGGTGAAGTAATGTCTCTGCTTTTTAATATGCTGTCTAGGTTGGTCATAACTTTCCTTCCAAGGAGTAAGCATCTTTTTAACTTCATGGCTGCAATCACCATCTGCAATGCTATTGGAGCCCACCAAAAAAGTCTGCCACTATTTCCACTGTTTCCCCATCTATTTGCCATGAAGTGATGGGACTGGAGGCCATGATCTTTGTTTTCCAAATGTTGAGCTTTAAGACAACTTTTTCACTCTCCTTTTTCACTTTCATCAAGAGGCTCTTTAGTTCTTTTTCACTTTCTGCCATAAGGGTGGTGTCATCTGCATATCTGAGGTTACCATTAACTTCTTAAAATCTTTAGTACAGTAATGTATATCTGTTTTTCTGCAGGAATATGCTTTATAGAGTCTAATTATATTTTTGCTTATTCCTTCATTTTTTGGTATTATTGAAATTCAATGAAGTGATATTTATGTGGATCTGTGCTATCCAAAACAGCAGATAATAATTACATGTGGCTACTATATTTGAGCCTTTCACTGAGTGGATCACAACAAACCGTGGAAAATTCTTAAAGAGATGGGAATACCAGACAACCTGAACTGCCTCCTGAGAAATCTGTATGCAGGTCAAAAAGCAACAGCCAGAACTGGACATGCAACAACAGACTGGTTTCAAATAGGAAAAGGAGTATATCAAGGCTATATGATGTCACCCTGCTTATTTAAATTACATGCAGAGTTTACCATGCAAAATGCCAGGCTGGATAAAGCATAAGCTGGAATCAAGATTGCCAGGAGAAATATCAATAACCTGAGATATGCAGATGACACCACCCTTATGGCAGAAAGCAAAGAAGAACTAAAGAGCCTCTTGATGAAAGTGAACACAGAAGAGAGTGAAAAAGCGGACTTAAAACTCAACGTTCAGGAAACTAAGATCATGGCATGTGGTCCCATCACTTCATGGCAAATAGATAGGGAAACAATGGAAACAATGAGAGACTTTATTTTTGGGGGCTCCAAAATCACTGCAGATGGTGACTTCAACCATGAAATTAAAAGATGCTGGCTCCTTGGAAGAAATGCTATGACCAACCTAGACAGCATATTAAAAAACAGAGACATTACTTAGACAACAAAGATCCATCTAGTCAAAGCCATGGTTTTTCCAGTAGTCATGTATGGATTTGAGAGTTGGACCATAAAGAAAGCTGAGCGCCAAAGAATTGATGCTTTTGAACTGTGGTGTAGGAGAAGACTCTTGAGAGTCCCTTGGACAGCAAGGAGATCCAACCAGTCCATCTTAAAGGAAATCAGTCCTGAATATTCATTAGAAGGACTGACACTGAAGCTGAAACTCCAATACTCTGGCCACCTGATGTGAACAACTGACTGATTAGAAAAGACCCTGATCCTGGGAGAGATTGAGGCAGGAGGAGAAGGGAAAGACAGAGGATGAAATGGTTGGATAGCATTACCGACTCAATGGACATGAATTTGAGTAAACTCTGGGAGTTGGTGATGAACAGGGAGGCCTGGCATGCTGCATCCATGGGGTTGCAAAGAGTTGGACAGGTCTGAGTGACTGAACTGAACTGAACCATATTCAAACTATTCAAGCAAAATTAAATTAAAAATTAAATTTCTCATGATGGTGGCTACATCTATTTTCACACATTAAAATTACAAAAGATTTTGGGACAACTGAATATCCATCTGAAAAAGAAGGAAGTTGGATGTGCACTTCACACATTAAGCAGAAAATACAGTATATCATTAAATACATAAAATTTATAAGCATTGTGATATGATATTAGAGGCAGTCATAATAGGTCTTCAAGTCTTAAAATAAAGTCCTATAGAATATGAAGCCTTAGAAGACTGAGGAGATCTCTCAAACTAGGGCTAGCCTCCATTATTTAATGTTGATTTGTGGAAGGATAACCAATTCATTTCTTTTTTATTCTTTTAACTTTATTTTGTATTGGGGTATAGCAATTTCTTATTTGACATTTCTTTGTATCAAAATATTAATGCAGAAACATAAGTTGAAAGCAACTTGGCTTTCTAAAGTAGACTAATAATGTGTGGATTTTATTCAGTTGGTTGATATGGGTCCTTTGAGGCCAGTTGAGGTCAGTGTCATAGACTGGCTTCATTATGCTGCTTGGAGTCTGTTGATAGCATCCTTGATCAAATATAATATGAGAGAAACTGAATGGGTTTGGTCCTAGTCCCTATTGGTCACATAATCCAGTGGCAGATGGAATTTTTTCTTTTGTTGTTTAGCTGCTAAGTCATGTCCAACTCTGTAGCCCCATGGAATGTAGCCTGCCAGGCTCCATGGGATTTCCCACACAAGAGTACTAGACTGGGTTGCCATTTCCTTCCCCAGGGATCTTCCCAACCCAGGGATTGAACCTCTGTCTCCTGCATTGGCAGGCCCATTCTATACTGCTGAGCCACCAGGAAGTCTTATTTACAGAAAAATTCTGCTGGAGCCAAACCAGTGTGAAAAATGAAGGATGGATGTTGTTGGAAGTCAGTTCTCTGTGAGTCTCATGGATTTTTGCATGGGTTACATGCCCTTTGGAGGCTGCAGGAGAGACTGTTCTTTGCCTTTTTCACTTTTTGGTAACTATTGGCATTATTTGACTTGTGGCCATGCTTAGTCACTCAGTTGTGTCTGACTCTTTTGGACCCCATGGGCCGTAGCCTGGCGGAGTCCTCTGTTCATCAGATTCTCCAAGAAAGAATCCTGGTATGAGTAGCTGTTCCCTTCTCCAGGGGATCTTCCCAACACAAAGATCAAACCAGCGTCTCCTGGTTGGTAGGTGGATTCTTTGCCACTGAGGCACCTGGGAAGCCCAAAATGGAATATTGTACTAAATATTGCCTAAAATGCAGTGTACTAGCAAGACATAAAAAGATATGGAGGGACTTTATATATTACTAAGTGAAAGTAGCCAATCAGAAAAGGGTACATGCTGTATGATTTCAACTATATGACATTCTGAAGAGGCAAAACAATGGGCATAGTAGTTGTAGGGAGAGAAGGATGAATAGGTGAAGCACAGGGGATTTTTTTAGAGAGAGATATATATATAACTTCTAAAAATTAGCTATTATTAAAAAAAGAAAAAAGAGGAGGAAGAGGAGAAGGACAGGAAGGAAGGAGAATAAGAGAAAATCAGATTTAAATCATGTAAGACAAACTCAACACATTCTTGCTGGTTCTGCAGATGAAGGAGACAAGGAGCCTAAAATTGTGAAATACTACAATTTTCAAAAACAGCTTTGTCAGGACTTCCCTGGTGATCCAGTGGCTAGGCCCAGTGCAATAAGATAGGTTTGATACCTAGTTGGGGAACTGAATCCTACATACTGAATCTAAGACCCAGTGCATCCAAATAAATAAATAAATATTTAAAAAGGTTTAATTTTGTCAACAACCTGAACAAGCTTGGAAGAGGATTCTTACTTAGAGCCTTTAGCAGTTGCCTAGCCAACTGACATCTTGATATTGCTCTTGTAAGGCCCTAACAAACTAAGCTGTGCTGTGCTCAGATTTCTGACCTATAGAATTGTGAGCTAATACTTGGCTACTCAGTTTGTGTTAATTTGTAGAATTTGCAATAGAATTCTAGTGCAATTCTCAAATTCTATAAAGCAAGTACCATTAATACTATTTCATAACTGAGAGAATTGAGGCCCGGGAAAGTCATACAGCAATTGAATATGAGAATGAGCATGTTCTATCACTCTATGCTCAGATCAGATCAGATCAGATCAGTCGCTCAGTCGTGTCCAACTCTTTGCGACCCCATGAATCGCAGCATGCCAGGCCTCCCTGTCTATCACATCACCAACTCCCAGAGTTCACTCAGACTCACATCCATCGAGTCACTGATGCCATCCAGCCATCTCATCCTCTGTCGTCCCCTTCTCCTCCTGCCCCCAATCCCTCCCAGCATCAGTCTTTTCCAGTGAGTCAACTCTTCGCATGAAGTGGCCAAAGTCCTGGAGTTTCAGCTTTAGCATCATTCCTTCCAAAGAAATCCCATGGCTGATCTCCTTCAGAATGGACTGGTTGGATCTCCTTGCAGTCCAAGGGACTCTCAAGAGTCTTCTCCAACACCACAGTTCAAAAGCATCAATTCTTCGGTGCTCAGCCTTCTTCACAGTCCAACTCTCACATCCATACATGACCACAGGAAAAACCATAGCCTTGACTAGACGGACCTTTGTTGGCAAAGTAATATCTCTGCTTTTGAATATGCTATCTAGGTTGGTCATAACTTTCCTTCCAAGGAGTAAGCGTCTTTTAATTTCATGGCTGCAGTCACCATCTGTAGTGATTTTGGAGCCCAGAAAAATAAAGTCTGACACTGTTTCCACTGTTTCCCCATCTATTTCCCATGAAATGATGGGACTGGATGCCATGATCTTCATTTTCTGAATGTTGAGCTTTAAGCCAACTTTTTCACTCTCCACTTTCCCTTTCATCAAGAGGCTTTTGAGTTCCTCTTCACTGTCTGCCATAAGGGTGGTGTCATCTGCATATCTCAGGTTATTGATATTTCTCCTGGCAATCTTGATTCCAGCTTGTGTTTCTTCCAGTCCAGCGTTTCTCATGATGTACTCTGCATATAACTTAAATAAATAGGGTGACAATATACAGCCTTGACGTACTCCTTTTCCTATTTGGAACCAGTCTGTTGTTTCATGTCCAGTTCTAACTGTTGCTTCCTAACCTGCATACAAATTTCTCAAGAGGCAGATCAGGTGGTCTGGTATTCCCATCTCTTTCAGAATTTTCCACAGTTTATTGTGATCCACACAGTCAAAGGCTTTGGCATAGTCAATAAAGCAGAAGTAGGTGTTTTTCTGAAACTCTCTTGCTTTTTCCATTCTCCAGCGACTGTTGGCAATTTGATCTCTGATTCCTCTGCCTTTTCTAAAACCAGCTTGAACATCAGGAAGTTCACGGTTCACATATCACTCTATGCTACCAGAGGTCAAATTGGATATCTATTTAGTTTTTACCAAAAGATTTTACCTAGAGAATGCTAGAGCTAAAACATTTTTAGAGAAAAATTAGTTTGAATTCTGTTGATTCAGAGTGTATGATGACCAAGGCATTGTTTGTAGGTTTCTCATTGTGCATAGTTTAAAATCAAGGAAGTAACCTGGAAATATGACATTATAAGAAACAATTCTACAATGTTAGCTACCTCAGTATTATTAACTTAGTTAATTTTACTAACACTAGTTTATATTTTAGTTGTTGAAACTAGTAAGCTAGAAAGTCATAAACTTCCTATCTTATAATTTAAATTCTGCCAGCATTCTGCTTTCTTACTCTTTCTTTTTCTCTTTATTTAGAACCAAGTATTATCAGGTGGAATTTAAGTTAGATCTTTTTGTGCATTTAATATTTATAAGTAAATGAGTTCTTAGCACAGAAGATTTTTAGAGAGTTGAGATAATCAGTTTAGCTTCATAAGAAGGCTGTGTAAAGGATATGATTTAAAATTAAGGACAAAATAAAAGGCAACTTTAATGATTCAGGAGAAATTGATTTATGTGTTTCAATTTGGCTCAAATAAGGATAGTTGTCTGTTTTCATGTAATATGACAGTTTATTTCTTTAAAGAAAACCTATTACACCCTTTGAGAATTGCTTCATTTGTTTTTGTCCTTTTAACATACATGCAAGTTTACCTAAATTAATCTCTAAAATATATTTCAATCTGGTCATTTTAATGACCAAATAAATATCAAGAAATTATCTCATATAAACAGATAATCCAATTGATTTTATCATAACACATGATTAATCTTTTCACATTTCAAAATATTGTGTTTTGTGTACAATCCTCATGAAGTCATTGAAGATTCACTAGATCATAAGGAACCATAAAAGAATATGAAATAAAACACAGAAAAACATTCAAAATCATGGCCTATAGGTTACTCATCTTGGGAAACACTTAAGTAAAAGACATGAAAGTGGCTCATTGTTAAGTAAATTCAGAAAAATGCATTAAAACACTAAATATTGAGGTATTTCCAGTGATAGATAAATATTTAACTCAATATTTCCCAAACTTATTTTACCTTGGGAAGCTTTTCCCCAAATAACTCCATTAGCTGAAGTTTCATGGAAAGGTATTTTTGAAACATTGGCATAGAGTAATTCCTGGAACATAAAATATGTTTTGAAAGACAGTGATATACAAGACCAAAGTACAGATTCTACTGGCAACAGAATGGCTCTGAAACTAGACTCCAAACACACACTACCTAAATGAAATGATTTTTTTTTTTTTTTAAGATTTTTATTTACTTTCGGCTGTGCAATGAAATGATTTATAGGTTTGAAGTCCCACAGTTTCCTTATTGGTTAAATGGGAACAATAAGGAAAGGCATGGTATTTTAAGATTACAAGACCCAGGGCTGGAACATCTGGGTTTGAATTCCTATTTCTCCACACACTAGTCATATGATCTCAGCCAAGGTATTTAACCTAGTTGAACCTCATGGATAGCTTTTGAAGACCACTGGGTTAAATTTTTAAATATATGTGGAGAAATTAAATGAATATATGGGAAAAACAAGTTTTCAGTAATTTCAGCTAGCATCATAATTGTTTATATGGCTTTTAGGATGATTAAATGAGACTATTTAGGAAATATTTAGAAGAATGCCTGACATGGTTCAGTTACAGATATTTTTGCTTTTCCTCTCTTCCTCTTCATTGGCACTGATTCTTCCTTCTTTTCCAAGGTAAGATTTAATCCACTGTGGAGTTTCTGATATAATTATTCTGTTGGATGATGCCTTGTTTACAAAGAATTTGGAGAAAGCAAACAGATGTGGAAATCAGGTCAAAGTAAAACTGAGAGCATGGAATTAAAACTAAATCAGAAACTATTAGAATATATAGTAACCCATTCCATATATTCCAAAGGTTGCTAGAAATGGCTAAATAATTTTCTCTAAGTTTCAAAATAAAATGGTGAACAAACTTAGTTGCTTATTAAAACAGTATCTTTTTCTAGTACTGAGACCTAAAAACCTTTTCTATGTGTTTGAAAAAGGACACTCCTATGTTGAACATAATGCTGCTACTGCTGCTAAGTCACTTCAGTCGTGTCTGAATCTGTGTGGCCCCATAGACAGCAGCCCCCAGGCTCCCCTGTCCCTGGGATTCTCCAGGCAAGAACACTAGAGTGGGTTGCCATTTCCTTCTACAATGCAGGAAAGTGAAAAGTGAAAGTGAAGTTGCTCAGTCGTATCCAACTCATAGCGACTCCATGGACTGCAGCCTACCAGGCTCCTCCGTCCATGGGATTTTCCAGGCAGGAGTACTGGAGTGGGGTGCCATTGCCTTCTCCATTCAGAATCCATAATGACATTTTCTTAAATGTAAGGTGTAAACACAGTCACACAATTCAGCCAAAGAAATTTTCCACAAGCCTTCCTTATTAAAACTAAAACAACCAATTAAATAATTTAAAAAGCTATAAGATGACCTAGTGAAACGAGTGGACATCCACACTGATAACCACTTCAAACATTGAAAGTCAGAGGTTCTATTTTGTGCTAAAGCCAGCTAAATGCTCCTGCCAATAGAGAGCAAAACAGTACTCTATGAGTAAAGAAAACAGTGACACTCTTGTATACACATAATGGGATCTGATATCTGACGAAACAGTCTACACCATCTCTAAGTCTACATCATCTACTAAGCCTCAGACATGCTTGAGGTTTTCTTCAGAAAATCATCATTTTGGAACATAGAAAAAATGACCAAAGTATTTGCATGTAGACCAATATCAATTACTTTTGTCTAGTAAAATGCCAAAGTAAATATTATCAGTTGACAAATTAACATTTAAAAACTCTCAATAAAGTACCCCACAGGTATTTACTATTCATTAACATAGATTCTTGGATCATAATTTCATTTAGATTAATTATAAATGAAGTCTGTAAAAAGAAGTTGAAAATTAGCTGGCTACATATTACTTGTATGTGTATGTGGAACATGATTTAATTGTAGAATAATTTCTTTAACCATTGCTCTGACAATACTTTATAGCTTATACACTCTTAAGTTGTATCTATTTCAGTTCAGTTCAGTTCAGTCACTCAGTCATGTCTGACTCTTTGCGACCCCATGGATTGCAGCACGCCAGGCCTCCCTGTCTATCACCAACTCCTGGAGTTCACTCAAACTCATGCCCATTGAGTCGGTGATGCCATCCAGCCATCTCATCCTCTATCATCCCCTTCTCCTCTTGCCCTCAATTCCTCCCAGCATCAGAGACTTTTCCAATGAGTCAACTCTTCGCATGAGGTGGCCAAAGTACTGGAGTTTCAGCTTTAGCATCAGTCCTTCCAAAGAATACCCAGAACTGATCTCCTTTAAAATGGACTGGTTGGATCTCCTTGCAGTCCAAGGGACTCTCAAGAGTCTTCTCCAACACCACACTTCAAAAGCATCAATTCTTTGGCACTCAGCCTTCTTCACAGTCCAACTCTCACATCCATACATGACTACTGGAAAAACCATGGCCTTGACTAGATGGACCTTTGTTGGCAAAGTAATGTCTCTGCTTTTGAATATGCTATCTAGGTTGGTCATAACTTTCCTTCCAAGGAGTAAGCGTCTTTTAATTTCATGGCTGCAGTCACCATCTACAGTGATTTTGGAGCCCCAAAAAATAAAGTCTGACACTGTTTCCACTGTTTCCCCATCTATTTCCCATCTATTTAGGGACAATTAAGTCATATAATCAATATGAAAATAAAAATACTTAGTATTCCCTATTCAAAGCAGGAGCAAATGGATCCAAATCTTCCAGGAGCAGTTATGAGCCATTAAGTTACAAATTTAAGAGAATGTGTTATGGCATATCTTTGTTTTATACCACTAGAAATAGCTAACATCCGCAAACAACCATTTCTATAGACTTTGATCTCAGTGTATCAAGATGTAGGCTCAGTTTGATCAAGAATAATCAGGGGAATATTGCTTTTATAATATTTCTATTCCAATTGAAAACATTAAAATTCAAAATGTTTAAGAACACATTAAATATTATAATGAAAACTTACATTTTTGACAGATTGGAACATTTGAAAATTTATTAGGGAGGTTCTTAAATGTCATAATGATTGTAAAAACAGTAATAATGTTAATACAATAAAAAGAGCACATTTTAAAATCCAGTGTTTGCTATAAGGTCTTTCAATATACCACAGAAAGTAACATTACCAAACTCAGATTTCTTTTCTCTATAAAACACAAGCTGTTCATTTTAAAATATAATTTAATTTCCATTCTGAGTAAATGAAATTCCTTACCAGGAAATATTGCAAACATTAATCTAGCATAATTAAAAAGTGATTTCCTTTAAAAGCTACAGTGTGGAGAGATAACATATAATTTGAAATTAATTTTAAAGGGAGTATTACAGATACACCAAATCATAGTGGGTTTAATATGGATGGGAAATTGATAGCAAGATATTAGATGTGCTTTCATTTGCAATCCCTAAAACATACTACAGTTCACTGGTATCAGGGAACAAAACTCAGCTTTACTCAGTCACTGAAAGTGGTGAGGACAGAGGCAGAATGGGCTGTCTCCTTATATCTTATTCTTCTGAGCATCTCCAAAGGAACATCAGTCAGAGAAAACATACTTAAATTTATAGCCAGGCATCTGACCATCCTTGTCAACAAAGGAAAGGACATATTTCACATTAATAGGAAGAAAATTATAATCATAAAAAAATGGATAAACGGTGAAGAGGAGACTGATGTAGAGAAAATTCTGACTACATCTCCACAGAATGTCAATTAGGCTCACTGAATTACTATTTTGTAGTTACAATTGATTTGACTACCTAGATTGTTTTTTTAAATCAGGACATGTAATTAAAATACACATTGTGTTTGAATGATAGCCCTTTGCTGAATAGAAACATCACTTTAGTTTTTTAACTTAAAGCTATTCATTATACTACTATTGCTAATTTTTTTAAAAAGTAAACAGGCATGGTGTCTTTAATTTTCTTGTATGTTTTTAAGTCAACAGGTAATGATTAAAATCTTATTGTGATGAGAAAAAAGGCAACATTAAAGCCTCCTAGGAAAAAAATCTCATTCTATAGACAACATAAACCTTTGAAACAGTCATAATCTGCCTTGTGTCAATACTTAGTGAAGTGCTAAAACTAATTCTACAGACAATAAAAGCCAAAAAAAAAAACCTTCCAAGGGGAGATATTAATGAAGGAAGGAACAAAAAAGAAAGCATAATGAAGGAGGTGAGACTGGTGGGTGTTGACTTAAGTTACAGTTGGCATTTGGATAGGCTAAGAAAGGGGCAAAATGTTTAAGGGAAGATGAAGCTCTGAGATCAAGACTGTGTAAAAACATAAACAGATCTATGTCTAACTGGAACCTACAGTGTGTACTAAGAGATGAACAGAATTGGATAGATAGGAATAAGTCACATTAGAGGAGGGAGAGTGAGCTTCAAAATGAAATGGAAAGCAGGAGCATCATTCTACCTGCAAAAGAGAAATAGTGATAAGAAAAATAACATGTTATTTCAATTAACTTCCAAGGTCACTCCCACTATTCACTCATCTAAAATTAACTCTCTATCAGAACTTTATAGAAGAAATTGTTGGGGCGTGGAGATGTTACCACTCAGGGTGGTTGGGTGAGGCTGATGGAGGCTGAGCAGATCTAATTTGATTCTGAGCTGACTTTAGGCCCCTGACCTCCCTTTCCTTAGACAACTTACTTAAAACAAATCTTGTAATTATAAGTCCTTCTCTGTTCCTTTAAGATGTAAAATTTCTAACACCTCTTGTCAGTTGTACAACCCAGGAATGTCTTTCTCAAACACCTGGGAACCATCTATTTGAAATGTAATCATTTATTAGTTTGTGGGACAGTAGAAGCCTAACTTCTACAGGTATTCTTGCTTCAAGTTAGTTATTAGATTATTTTGTGTTATAAAGATGGAAGAAAGTTGACTTTTCCTTTGGATAAGCTCAGGTGGATTCAATTGACCTATGATCTTCTCCTCATCCAGGCCCTTAAAAACCCTTTAGACTTTCAACTAGAGCTGAGTTCAGACTGAATTTTATTCTCATTCTTCTACTGATATAGCCTTAAATAAAGTCTTCTTTGCCTGCTTAACATTGCTGAATGCAATTTTTGCTTTGAAATTGAATTTACCCATCTGCTTTGCATTACGAACTCTGATATTATCACTCTGTGTTAATCATATGTTAATAGGAACTACTTGAGGGGAGCCTTATGCATTACACTATTTGTATCTGCCTTATTCACTAACCTAGAGCCAGACATCCTGGAATGCAAAGTCAAGTAGGCCTTAGGAAGCATCACTACAAAGCTAATGAAGGTGATGGAATTCCAGTTGAGCTTTTTCAAATCCAAAACATGATGCTCTGAAAGTGCTGCACTCAATATGTCAAAATTTGGAAAACTCAGCAGTGGCCACAGGACTTGAAAAGATTAATTTTCATTCCAACCCCAAAGAAAGGCAATGTCAAAGAATGTTCAAACTATCGCACAATTGCACTCATCTCACACACTAGCAAAATAATATTCAAAAATCTCCAAGCTAGGCTTCAACAGTACGTGACCTGAGGACTTCCAGCTGTTCAAGCTGGATTTAGAAAAGGCAGAGGAACCAGAGATCAAATTGCCAACATCAATTGGATCAAAGCAAGAGAAATCCAGGAAAACATCTATTTCTGCTTCATTGACTATGCTAAAGCCTTTGACTGTGTGGACCACAATAAAATGGAAAATTCTTCAAGAGATGGAAATACTAGATCACCTTCCATACCTCCTGAGAAATCTGTATGCAGGTCAAAAAGCAACAATTAGACCTGGACATGGAACAATGGACTGGTTCCAAATTGGGAAAGGAGTACATCAAGGCTATATATTGTCATCCTGGTTATTTAACTTATATGCAGAGTACATCATGTGAAATGCTGGGCTAGATGAAGCACGAGCCAGAATCAAGATTGCCAGGAGAAATACAAATAATATTTCAGATTATTCAAATAATCAGATATACAGATGACACCACCCTTATGGCAGAAAGTAAAGAAGAACTAAAGAGCCTCTTTATGCAAGTGAATGAGAAGAGTGAAAAAGCTGGCTAAAACTCAACATTCAGAAAACTAAAATCACAGCATCTGGTCCCATCACTTCATGGTAAATAGATGGGGAAACAATGGAAACCAGAGAAGGCAATGGCACCCCACTCCAGGACTCTTGCCTGGAAAATCCCATGGATGGAGGAGCCCGGTAGGCTGCAGTCCATGGGGTCTCTAAGAGTCGGACATGACTGAGTGACTTCACTTTCACTTTTCACTTTCATGCATTAGAGAAGGATATGGCAACCCACTGCAGTGTTCTTGCCTGGAGAATCCCAGGGATGGGGGAGCCTGGTGGGCTGCCTATGGGGTCGCACAGAGTTGGACACAACTGAAGTGACTTAGCAGCAGCAGCAGCAACAACAATGGAAACAGTGACAGACTATTTTCTTGGGCTCCAAAATCACTGCACATGGTAAATGCAGCCATGAAATTAAAAGATGTTTGCTCCTTAGAAGAAAAGTTATGACCAACACAGACAGCTTATTAAAAAGAAGGGACAGACAACAAAGGTCCATCTAGTCAAAGCTATGGTTTTTCCAGTAGTCATGTATGGATGTGAGAGTGGACTATAAAAAAAGTTGAGCACCAAAGAACTGATGCTTTTGAACTGTGGTGTTGGAGGACTCTTGAGAGTCCCTTGGATACTAAGTAGATCAAACCAATAAATCCCAAAGGAAATCAACCCTGAATATTCATTGCATGGACTGATGCTGAAGCTGAAGCTCCAATACTTTGGCCACCTGATGTGAAGAATTGACTGATTGGAAAAGACCCTGAAGCTGGGAAAGATTAAAGGCAGGAGGAGTACAGGATGACAGAGGATGAGATGGTTGGATGACATCACTGACTAGATAGACATGAGTTTGAGTAATCTCTGGGAGATGGTGATGACCAGGAAAGCCTGGCATGCTGCAGTCCATGGTATCACAAAGTCAGACACAACTGAGCAACTGAACTGAGAACTAATCTGGGTTATTGCAAAGACCATTTTAGAGAAAACAGCTTTATACAGACACATATAATTTTATTGTGCTTCAGAGATACTGTGTTTGTTTTTTTTTTTTTCCTTTTTGCAAATTGAAGGATTTAAGTCCACCCTACATTAAGTAAGCCTAACAATATCATTTTTCCAACAGCATTTGCTCACTTCCTGTTTCTCTGTCACATTTTTGGTATTTTTTCAAATAGCTTGAATAGTTTCATTATTATTATATGTGATTGGTGACCTATGCTTGCTGATCTTTGGTGATCTTTGACTCACTGAAGGCTCAGATGATGATTAACATTTTTTAGCAATAAAATATATTTTAAGATATGTGCATTTTTTTAGATATAATGCTATTCCACACTTAACAGACTACAGCATAGTGTAAACATAATTTTTATATTCACTGTGAAACCAAAAAATTCATGTGACTCACTTTATTGTGATATTTGCTTTATTGTGCTGGTCTGCAACCAAACCTGCAATATCTCTGAAATATGCCCGTAAGCTGTATTTTTTACTTCTACTTTATCAGGTAATCATAATGTAATGCATTAAAACAGACTCATGTGACAGTATAGGACACAGAAAATAGCGTAAAACAACCATTGTTGGGTGTATATTCTCCTATGTGTATTTGGTAATAATGGGTTTCCCAAGTGGCTCAGTGGTAAAGAATCTGCCTGCCAATACAGGACCTGCAGGAAATGTCGGTTTGGTCTCTGGGTTGGGAAGATCCCCTGGAGGGGGAAACGGCAACTCAATCCAGTATTCCTGCCTGAAAAAAAATCCCAGGGACAGAGGGGCCTGGCAGGTTACAGCCCATGGGGTCGAAAAGATTGGACATAACCAAGCACACACACAGTTTATCAATAGCTTTCTCTACAATTGTATAAAATGATGGTTTTAAACAAAATAATTCCCTTGACCCTCGTATATGTAACAAAATATATTTAACAAAATAGTTCACATATATTTAAGTAAATAGTTCCCTTGACTTCTCAGGAGGAAAAGGAGACAACATAGGATGAGATGGTTGGCATCACTGACTCAAAGGACATGAGTTTGAGCAAGCTCTGGGAGTTGATGATGGACAGGGAGGCCTGGCGTGCTGCAATCTACTCCTGGGATCGCAGAGTTGGACACGACAGAGAGACTGAACTGAACTGAACTGACCCTCATAAGAAACATTTATTATACAGACTACGCCTTGTCATAATTCAGCCAGGATATAAAAAAATTGAAAATATATGATCTGACACTTTGCCTTTTAAATTTATTGTTATCTGCTTTTTTAAAAACGAGTCAATTTTCTATATTTTCGGCATAATTTTTATGGGTAACATCTACATATTCGTTTGCACTGTTCATTTTCCAGGCTTTTTGCTCATTTTCTCTAAGACAAAGGTTTTATATCCAGAATGAGGAAAAACATTTTAATTTGTGGATAATGTTACATTCCATAATGACTCAATTACTTACGGCACATATGTTTTCTTTACACATTACTATATCATTTTAACAAATATACTGTATTAATTTATGAAGAAATGCACAAATCATCAAAACACCCTATAATGGTATCATAGAATGCTTCCAAAAGGCTGTTTATCCATTTCATTGCTTTATTTGTATGAGGCAGCAGTGACACTTACAAAGCAGCTGTTGTGATAACAGGTGTGCATGCCCCCTGGATATCCAAAGGATATATTCCTGCTAAGTGGTAGTCTAACCACCCAAGCTCCCTGGAAGCCTAAATTTAAATCAGATGTTAATCGCATCCAGAGTTCAGCTGATCTTTGCATTCAATTATCTTTCCTAAAGCCAAATGGAAAAGTGCTTTGACTCAGGAAATTGTATATGAAATTCACATCTGCAACAAGAAAAACATGTTTACAAAACATGTGCATTTGAAAAAGAGACAACATTCAGACATTCTCAAATCTATTATTTCCCCCACTATCTGATGTCTTCATCAAATAGTTTCTATGAAAAGATTATATCTGGAAAATCTCTGCTTTACAACTTTGCTTGTCGTTGCAAGCTTCTTTAAATAAGGACTGAATTTTCTCATCTCTCTATATTGGGCATTTTCTAGGAAGTTTCTGTTGTCTACCTAAGTTGTTCCACACATTCATGACAATGGACCTTAGAGACTTACAGTAGGCAGACATTAGAAAGAGCTATTTATTTTCTCAACTCTCTCTTTCATTAACTTAGTTTCTAACTTTCCCAACTCCTCTTACTCCTTTTTTCCTTTTACTATAGCAATTCTACAATGAATAATTTCTTGGTGCTTCTCTGCTCTATCTTTAATTCCTCAGTTCCTGAGTCACCTTATCTAAAGTCACCTCAGTGCAGGTAGCTTATGTCTTCAGTTTTGATCTCTTCCAAGTTTCAATCTCAGCTTTCCAATTATATGGTGGACACACAGGAAAATCATCCTGGTAATCTAATTCTATCCATCGCTTCCCTCCCAATATGGATATCTGCTTTCTTTCTTAGGCTATATACTTTATCTTTCATCACTATACTAATGAAATTTTAAGGTCAAACTTTCAGCGTGAGCTTGATTCCTTTCATTCTGTTTCTTTCTCTTTGTTAACCCCCAACGATCCACTTTTATTTAATCTTTTTCAGTTTCCTAATTTATTTTGCTGAAAAAAATTTCTGGTCCTATTGAGCTTCATACAATTGTTACTCTGTGAGGAATTGACATTACCTACTAAGTTTACACTTCTAAACTCATGGTGGGCATCTTAGTTGTAGCAAGCAAAAATTTGTGTTAAGGCTATATATACTCCAATCATATTGTTCTTGAAGTTCCAGTATTTGATCCCTTGTTTTATATATAATAGAATGTCAGAACGTTCTTTCATTGTCCTGCCTAATTTATACATTTTTATCAAAAATGAATGGAGAAAATTGTTTTCTAAGATCAGACTATTGGAATTAGTTATTTTAAAAGGACATTGCATAAAGTGTTAAATTTCTGGGCAAAACAAAACAAAATCCAGATTATTACAAATGTCTATTCTAACCTTAAGACAAATTAAAAGCCAGGGGTTGCAACTATCCCAAAGAAGAAAGATCAACCAACCTACTTGTGGAGTCAAAATCAATTGATGGGCAGCAGAAACCATAGTAAATACTCTATACCACACAGTAAGACCCATGTACACATGGCACACGGTTCTTTGGGAAACAGGGGAAAGCACAATTAGTTGAAGCCTATCCAACCACCAGAAATCTATTTCATACTCTTGTTTTCTATCATAAAATAAATGTATATAAGCCTGTCTTTCTATGTTATTATTGTTACTTAAAAAAAAAATTCAGACAGGCACTGAGTAAAAGGAGCTCAGAAATGTAACTGAAGACTAAAGTAATATCACTGTGCTTTTTCCCCCCTTTAAACCCTCATAACATAAAACAGGCAAACCAATTTAAATGAGATTTGGAAAATAAAAGTTGCTGTCTGCCTAGTTTAATCCCAGTGAATTTTATATCAGAACAATAAATTCCTGAAAATGCAGGCTTCCAAAGGAACCTTGATAAATATTTAATCATAGGCACTAGGCCCATAACCATAAGCTGTGTTCTTTATTCTTATTTGTTTCAACAGTAACTTTTATTCTTTTTATGGAAGACATCAAATGATGAGGGATAATCACTCATGTGAATATATGTGTGCTTACCAATACCATCAGTGCAATACTGCTGCATATAGATTTAGTTGTGCAAGGGTGAAATTATAATAATGACTACTTCTGCAACAGAAAGGAAGAAAATCTCTCTCCTGTACATTTGCTAGGTAATTGAGATGACGGTGAAGGCACATACCTAAAAGTTGTTTTATGTTTATATTAAAAATTTTATTTTAAGCTATCAGAAGGCATCACTTTAATACCCAAATATACACAGCACCAATATAGGAGTAGTGCACACTTTAAAGCAAATTTTTACTTATTCATAGCTTAGCTTAAATGTCACTCCCTTAAGGACGCCTTCTTGGACCAACCTCCAGAGAACAGGTCTTTTCTTCTGATCTATGCCCTGTAGTGACCTCTCTTTTCCTTTCATGGTCTGCATTTCAATGATGAGGCTAGTCAAATTAGATTCTAGTCTCCATGAGGGTTGAAACCACACGTATTCTATTAGAGTCTGTATTCCACTAAGTACTCAATAAATATTTATAGGTACACATTTGATAATTTCATTGAATTATCAATAATTTAAAAGCTGATAAAACAGACTGAGGAAAATATTTTAAAAGGTCTTTGGATGCCCAAATCTCTATGGACAAGAAGAGGTGGAGGAAACAACCTACCTACAAACACAGGCTATTTCCTATGTAAAAGGAAAGATGATTTTGCACAATTAAAAATCCAGTGGGCTTGTTAGGGGAAGCACACTGACTGAAACCACAGACTCTGGCCAGGCTCTCTAGTAACCATTCTCATGAGTTGTTTTATGACAGGAGGTCCTGGTAAGGAATATGGAACTAATAAGCCACCACCAACCGGAAGAGTTTGGGAAGGGTCAAAAGGAGACACCTCGTGTCCGTCTACTTCCCAGAATCCCTCTCGCTAAGCATTCTTCCTTGACCACCAGGAAGGACACTGAGTCAGAATGATTGGCCAAAGACAACCCAGAAACTAATCCCATTACCACAAAACCCTAGACTGTAAGCCACATGGCAGAGCAGTTCTCTTGGTTTCCCTTACCCTGCTGCTCTCTGCCCCCGGTGCCTTTTTTCCAATAAAGTCCCTTGCTTTGCCAGCACATGTCTCCTCGGACAATTATTTTCCAACAAAAACATTAGACAAGAGCCTGCTCTTGGGGCCCTGGAAGGGGCCCCTCTTCCTACAAAGGCAGAATAACAGGAGAAGTAGGGCAGAAAGCAGGACTGAACTTTAATCAAGGAACTGGCAAAAGTAATTCTGTCAACATTTAGAATTATTAATGATGAGTGACTGTTGTGTATCTCCCTTATCTCCTCTTTTTACACTGAAATGTCAGTTATTGTCTTACACATGACAATTGGGGCTTCCCAGGTGGCACTGGTGGTAAAGAAGCCCCCTGCCAATGCAGGAGACATAAGAGTTGTGGATTTATTCTCTGGGTTGGGAAGATCCCCTGGAGGAGGGCATCACAACCCACTCCAATATTCTTTCCTGGAGAATCCCACAGACAAAGGAGCCTGGTGAGCTATAGCCCATAGTGTCACAAAAAGTTGGACATGACTATAGCAACTTAGTATGCACACACGCACACCTGACAATTATTGAATACTAGATGACTATGATGGAGAAGGCAATGGCAACCTGCTCCAGTACTCTTGCCTGGAAAATCCCATGGATGGAAGAGCCTGGTAGGCTGCAGTCCATGGGGTCTCGAAGAGTCGGACACAACAGAGCGATTTCACTTTCACTTTTCACTTTCATGCATTGGAAAAGGAAATGGCAACCCACTCCAGTGTTCTTGCCTGGAGAATCCCAGGGAAGGAGGAGCCTGGTAGGCTGCCGTCTCTGGCATCCCACAGAGTTGGACACGACTGAAGTGACAGCAGCAGCAGCAGGTGACTATGAAGCAGATAACTGATCTCTTTAGTTTTCAAATCAAGAGGAATCATACCAAGGAGTCAAATTCAATGACTCTTATTCACATGTAGACCTGTTTTAGATAACAAAAATCTGAATCTTGACCCTGATTCTCTAAGAGGATGAGATTTTGAGAAAGGTCTTTGAAAGAATAAGTATACTTTGCATAGTGGAAGAATATAAATAATTTTTGGCCAAAACAGTCTGTAGAAATTTTAAAACATTTCTGCAAATCTTGAATATTCATTCCTTTGGGAGGTAGGAGCATATGCCTTTTCCCCTTGAGCCTGTGACTATTTAAATAATATTTAATAGAATATATTGACAATAAAAAATTATGCTATGTAACTGCAGAGGTGAAGTGATAGTCTTTCAGCTTCTGCCTTACCTGCTGTGACATTCACTAATACACCATATAAGAAGTCCAACTACCCTGAATCCATTATGCTATAAGGAAACTCAGCTACAGGGAGAAGCCAATTGAAAACATTCAGCTGAGCCAATCTTTGGATCACCACAATAGCGTACATGAAGATCAGGGCTTCACAAAGTTTAGTCCATGGAAACTCTAAGATGTACTGAAATTCTTTCAAGGAGGCTGTGAACTCAAAACTATTTTCTAAATAATGCTGTTGCTGCTGCTGCTAAGTCGCTTCAGTCGTGTCCAACTCTGTGCGACCCCATAGATGACAGCCCACCAGGCTCCCCTGACCCTGGGATTCTCCAGGCAAGAACACTGCAGTGGTTGCCATTTCCTTCTCCAATGCATGAAAGTGAAAAGTGAAAGTGAAGTTGCTCAGTTGTGTCTGACTCTTCGTGACCCCATGGACTGCAGCCTACCAGGCTCCTCCATGGGATTTTCCAGGCAAGAGTACTGGAGTGGGGTGCCATTGCCTTCTCCAAATAATACTAATACATTATTTGCCTTTTTCCCTTTGTTGATATTTGAAGTGGTCAAACAAACAAAAAAAATCTGAAGCCTT
The DNA here is from genome assembly GCF_032452875.1 of Bos javanicus. NCBI lineage: Eukaryota > Metazoa > Chordata > Mammalia > Artiodactyla > Bovidae > Bos > Bos javanicus. Next base: position 59,144,853 of record NC_083871.1, on the reverse strand, counting down.
AGCATAAATCACGGAAGACATACCACAGTGTACTAACATTCTTTAAATTCTTTACTTCCATACACTTGTAGGAAAAAAAAATATCATTTTCACTTAAGAATATTCCTTTTTTAAAAAATATTCTTAATAATGTAGAAAAATCAATTTTATCAAGTCAAAATTCTTTAGTACTCATCTTTTTAATATTCTGTGTGTCAAGATGTGAAATATGTATGAAGTACATTGCTGCATACAAAAGTATTATCCTTCTCTCAAGAAAAAGCCCTTGGCAATTGATTTGTGGGTTGAACTAGGTGCTTCTTTCATAGAACACCATTTTTACAAGAAAGAATGACTGGAAAAAGTAGAGTAATTCATCATTAGGTATCTGGAAAATGTTTTCTTGAAAAATAAAGTATTTCAAAGAAAAAAGTTGACAGTATTGACTGTCAATAATAAATTTTAAGTTTTTATCTGCCACCATCAGCTTCATACCTTCCCAGACTTTTCTGGTAAGATGGGCAATGACTTTAATAAATATAATTTAAAAAATTTTATTATAATGAATTATATCAACATTTGCAAGATCTGCATAGTTGAGTAAAACAATACTTTCCTAATGACCTGTGTACATTATAAAAATCATTCATGAGTAAAAACTCACTCAAAGTACAAGATATGTGGATGGATTTTAATGTAACAGAGTGCAAAAAGTTCACTAGTACAGTTTTAGATTCCCTGTAGAAACTAAACTTTAAAAAAATATCTCTTGTCAAGTTTTTATACAGTACTAAAGGAAAATTATCTCAAGGCTATTAAAATATTTCCCCTTTTTCCCACATTTACCTTTGTATAGGGTCAGATTTTCTGCATATACTTCAATCAAAACAACATATTGCAGCATTGGGCACAGAAGCAGATATGAGAAACAGGATATTTTCTAGTAAGCCCCAAATTAAGGGGTTTTGCAAAAAAAAAAAAAAAAAAAGTGCCACTTTTTACAAATTTGTTTTGCTTTGGAAAATATATCTTTTTATTTTAAAACTATATATGGTATCAATTAAAGGGATTATAACAACTATTTTTAAAAATCAAAATAAATATTTAATAAATATGCTTTAATTTTTAATACAATGAATACTAATGGTTATAATCCACATAACAAAGACCCTTTGAGGTCCTGAATGATTTTTTAGCCATGTGAAACTATTCCCTGAATAATTTTTAACCATGTTAAAAGTGTTCTGAGACAAAAAAGATTGTTCCAGATAATTGTAGACAGCAGTTGTCCCAGTCATCCTAGTCATTCAGATCTTTCCAGGTGAGGCCAAAAACATCATGGAGCAAACACAAGCCATCCCTGCTGTGCTCTTTCTGAATTCTTCACTCACAACATCCATGACCATAAAAGAACAGTGGTTGTCTTATGCCACTTAGTCAGAATGGGTTTATCCTACAATGATAGATAATTAAAACACTAACTTGTTGTATCTCGCCTTTGTTACCTGATCCCACTTTTTACATTCACTCCCTGCATCCAGTCACCTATGTTGGCAGCCTTGCAGTTTCTTAGATTTCTTCAACCTCCTCCCTCCATTTTCCTGGATTTACCAAGTAAGACAGAGTTTACTTGGTAACTCAAGAAATCCTTCCATCTTCATAGCTAGAAATTTAACTCAGGCCGTTCAAGCTCTCATCTAAGAGATGGCAATAGCGTCTAACCAATTTTCCTTGCTCCAGCCATCATTTTAGTCAGAGTACTACTTTGTGTCAGGGATTTTTTTTTTTTAAGTTTAAGGATAAATTTGGCATTATTAGCTTCCCGCTGGAAAGCCTTCAATAGCTAGTCACTACCATCAGGATAAAGAGTAAACTCTAAAAACTCAAGCAATCTGATTCCTACTGTCTCTGTGGCATCATCGCCATCATAAATTTCAATATTCTGCTGTACCAACAGTAGCTTCCAGACTAAACCATTATCTCTGAAATCTCTGTACTTGTGTGTTCACTTTTCCTTCTGCTATATCCTGCCAGACTGTCAAGATCCATGTTAATAATCATCTTTTTTCAGAAGCAACATATGATTTCAGAAGAATGAATTAGATTTTCTGCCCTGTGTATTTATATTACACTAGCTTTTACCTGCATTTTAACATTTATCAGAATATATAACTTGTACTGTACTGAGAGCTCACTAAACTAAGAGATGGAATTACTTTCCTTCTTTGTATTTTTGAAAGTCTGTTATCACAGTGATGAACAAATATCTGTGGGATGAATAATGGAATAGTTTTTATACAGTAGACATTTTCACAAATATTTGAAAATAATTTAGTCACCTGTAGTGAGAATGTGATATTAAACAAAGATTCAGAATGAAAGAGTTATAAATAGTCTTTAAACAAGTCAAGAAAAAAAGAAAGACAGGCCATTACAGTCTAGGTAAATGTTATTATTAAGAAGACATCACAGATTCTATTAGTTTTAATCTAGGAGTTGCACTATGTCTTTTTTACTATTTAATATCTGCTTAATCTAGCATTCCAGAGCTGATTAATACTTTCATGCTTTCAAAGATATAAAACTACACAGTAACAGTCCACAACATAATTCTATGCTCAAATATGCTTTTCAGTGCAATATTCATGCTTCAAATATTTATACAATATTTTTAGCTTAGCATAGCACAATTATTCTCTGTGTATTGCCAACTGAATACCTTTCTGCTTCCTTAACAAACTTGGTTTCAATTTATGATGCAGAAAAAAGCATTAAATGGAGTAGGGGAAAGAGGGAAGGTTTTGACCAGAGAAATAACATAATCTGGCATAGGCTTTAAAAAGATCAATTTGGCTACAGTTTTCAGAATAACCTTTAAAAGTAGTATATTGAACATCTTTCATTTGCAACTCTTGACTTATTCTCCATCTTTCTCAACTCTGCCTTGCACCCCAGGAGATCCTTCCATACGAATGTCATCAACTGACTTCCTTTCTTCCAGCTCCTAGTTGGATCTGGCCAACTGAAGAGTATTACATACATTTTGTTTCCCAGGTGACTCAGTGGTAAAGAATCTTCCTGCAAATGCAGGAGACACGAGAGGTGCAGGTTCTATCCCTGGGTTGGGAAGATCCCCCTGGACAAGGAAATGCCAACCCACTTCAGTATTCCTGCCTGGAGAATCCCATGGACAGAGGAACCTGGTGGATTGTGGTCCACAGGGTCACAGAAGAGTTGGACACAACTGAGCATGCACGCATTCATCCTAGATACTTTCTGAATCCAGGTTTACATTCTTTTCAGCTGCAGCTGAACACTCAACTACTAGCTTTGATTCAAGTATCTGTATAGCACTTAGCCGAACCATCAAACAATATGGAATGGGACAAAATGGAAAATGCTTGTCTCTGTTAATTTTTGGCTGACACAGCTAAAAATATTCTTTACGTTTATGAGAAGGTCCAAGAAGGATCAAACTCCAACTGCCTCTGGAGGGAATCAAACTCAGTAATATATACTTGTATTGACTTTTCTGTCTTGTATTATTTCGTTCTTTCCTATTCTTCTCTCAACTCCCTGTATAACTTTCTGAATGATCTACCTGAGTAAGAGTAGTTGTTTGTTTGGAGGAAAGCCCAGCCTAAGACACTGGTAGGGAGGCACTGATAGGAGATCTAAAAGTTGTAAAGAGAGTTAAGTAAAGATATCTATTTCTTTTGATGTATCTGCCACATCAATGTAGGTTTACTCAATCCTCTTGCTATAAGGATAAATACAGAAAATAAAAATAAGAGGCTTAATTCTCCGAATTGAAAATATGAAAAGAAATTTCCTTTCTCTCTCTTTTCCTAGAGCATTTACTTTAGAAACTTGTTAAGTTCTTTTTCTGTCTCTGAAATGTATGTAAATCTTTTTAAGAGCTAAATAAGCCTCTTGCCAGCTTTACAACCCAAGCATATCTTTCTCAAGGACCCTGGAGCCATCGCTTTGAAATGTAATCAAGGAAGATAATGCTCCTATCTGTGGGAAAGTAGGAGCCCAAACTTCAGGGGCCTCTGTGGCCAAGTTGCAAAAATACCTCTTTGTATTAAAAAAACTTGAGACATTCACTTTTGCTCTGTATAAAGCCAATTAATTAGCACAGATGATCACCTTAATTATCAGATGAATTTAGGAATGAACTGTTTGTGACAAATGGTGCTGTCAAGTCCTTGTACTTGAGGACTAGTTACTGTTTATCTTGTATCTTGAGAACATGCACATAATTGAGTGTGTCTGTTTGGCTATAAAAGGGTGAGATTCATCTCTGTCTTTTCAGTCTCTTAGCAGATTGCCTGCAATGCACATCAAATTCGGTTTAATGTTTATTCAATAATAAAACTGTTTTATTCTTTTTCTACATTATTGGTGAGGTTTTCTGGGTTGACAGGGGATTTTATTTTTAATTATATCTCCCCAACATTTCCAAAGACTAAAGACTTGTTATTGGAGAAGGCAATGGCACCCCACTCCAGTACTCTTGCCTGGAAAATCCCATGGATGGAAGAGCCTGGTAGGCTGCAGTCCATGGGGTCGCGAAGAGTCGGACACGACTGAATGACTTCCCTTTCACTTTTCACTTTCATGCATTGGAGAAGGAAATGGCAACCCACTCCAGTGTTCTTGCCTGGAGAATCCCAGGGTCAGGGGAGCCTGGTGGGCTGCCGTCTATGGGGTCGCACAGAGTCGGACATGACTGAAGTGACTTAGCAGCAAAGACTTGTTATAGCCCTCTCCTGATTCTGGTAACTGCTCCCTCTAATGGATGCTCTAAGCCTAGGTGTGGTAATAGCTACTAACTATTATTAGCCCCCAAGCACTGCAGGTTTTTCTGTTGTTCTTCTCAAACCATACCAAGAAGTTTGTAAATAGTTCTTTCATTAAATTCTCCTAAAATTCCAAATTCGAGTATGACATTAATTTCCTTTCAGAACCTTGATCAACAAAATAGAAGAGACTGAAAGCAGGGAAATCATACAATATATGATTTGTATCATGCATTATTTATCCATTCGTTTATCAATGGGTACTTAGGTTGCTTCCATATCTTGATTATTGTAAATAATATTGCAATGAACATAGGGTTCATATATTTTTTGATTTAGTGTTTTTTTCTTTCTTTGGATAAATACCCATCAGGGGAATTGCTGAGTTGTGTGGTGATTCTAGGTTTAATTTAGTGAAGAAACTCCATATTATTTTCCTAGTGGCTGCTTCCATTTACGTTCCCACCAACTGAACAGGGCAGTTCCTTTTACTCCACATCCTTGCCCCAAACTTGTCATTTGTTGTTTTTTTGATAATGACCAATTCTTATAGGTATGAGATGTTATCTCATTGTGGTTTTGATTTGTATTTCTCTAATGATTACTAACATTAAGCATCTTTTCATGTGCCCGTTGGCCATATGTATTTCTCCTTTGGAAAAATATCTATTCAGGTCCTCTGCCCATTTTTTAATTGAGTTGTTTGTTTTTTTTGATATTGCATTGTATGACAATCATTTTTGACACTTTATTCTTTCATAAGCTCCAACTTGATACTTCTGAAAATTCTAATATTTCACTTTCAGAATAAACATAGAACCAACCATTTCTCAACTCTCATCAGCTAACCAAGCATCCTCACCTTCACTGATTATTAAAAGAGCTGTTTTATTATTCTGTTTTCACTCTTAGGGCCTTTGAGCTATTCTCAATACAGAGAACAGAGTCATCTTTTTAAAACATAGGCAACATATAAATATTGCTTTTTTAAAAAAATAATAATTTTATTGAGACATGAGTAATGTACAAAAGGCTACACACATTTGTGTACATTGAGTTTGGAAATAAGTATATATCCATGAAACCATCACAACGATCTATGCCATTAACTCAGCCATATTCATCACCTGTAAATATTTCCTCCTGCCCTTTTTATTTATTGTTACTTTTTTTGTGATAAGAACACTTAGCATAAGATTTACCCTCTTAGCAAAAAATTTAAGTATATAGTATAGTATAATTGAGTATAGGCAATGAGCTGGAACTTTCCAAGTGGCTCATTGGTAAAAGACTCCTGCTGCCAATGAGGGGGAGGCAAGAGACGCCTGTTCAATCCCAGCTTGGGAAGATCCCCTGAAGGAGAAAATGGCAACCCACTCCAGTATGCTTGCCCAGAAAATTCCATGGACAGAGGAGCCTGGCAAGCTACAGACAGAGTCCTAAAGAGTCTGACACGACTGAGCAACTGATCACACATACAATGAGTTATACAGTAGATCTCTAGAAATTATTCATCTTATATAATTGAAACCTTATACCATTTGATGAATACCTCCCTTTCCTCTTCCTCTCAGGTTCTGGCAACTACCATTCGACTCTCTTCTGTAAGCATTTGAATATTTTAGATTTCTCATAATTGATATGGGCTTCCCTGGTGGCTCAGATGGTAAAAAATCTGCCTGCAATGCAGGAGACTTAGTTTCAATCCCTTGGTCAGGCAGATACTCTAGAGAAGAAAATGGCAACCTACTCCACTATTCTTGCTTGGAGAATCCCATGGAGAGAGGAGCCTGGTGGGCTATGGTCCATGGGGTTGCAAAGAGTCAGACATGGCTGAGCATGCACATATATTACAGTTGGTATAATGTAGTATTTCCCTCTATCAGTTCAATTCAGTCGCTAAGGCATGTCTGACTCTTTGCACCACCACGGACTGCAGCACACCAGGCTTCCCCGTCCATCACCAATTCCCTGAATTTACTCAAACTCATGTCCATTGAGTCGGTGATGTCATCCAACCATCTCATCCTCTGTTGTCCCCTTCTCCTTCAGCCCTCAACCTTTTCTAGCATCACGGTCTTCTCAAATCAGAGGGTCTCAAATCAGGTCCTCAAATCAGGGTCTTCTCAGCATCAGAGTTAGCTCTTTGCATCAGGTGGCCAAAGTATTGGAGCTTCAGCTTCAGCATCAGTCCTTCCAATGAATATTCAGGACTGATTTCCTTTAGGATGGACTGGTTGGATCTCCTTGCAGTCCAAGGGACTCTCAAGAGTCTTCTCCAACACCACAGTTCAAAAGCATCAATTCTTTGGTGCTCAGCTTTCTTTATACTCCAACACTCACATCTATACATGGCCATTGGAAAAACTATAGCTTTGACAAGATGGACCTTTGTTGGCAAAGTAATGTCTCTGCTTTTTAATACTCTGTCTAGGTTGGTTCTAACTTTTCTTCTAAGAAGTAAGTGTCTTTTAATTTCATGGCTGCAATCACCATCTGCAGTGATTTTAGAGCCCCCAAAATAAAGTCTCTCACTGTTTCAACTGCATCTCCATCTATTTGCCATGAAGTGATGGAAGTGGATACCATGATCATTTTCTGAATGTTGAGCTTTAAGTCAACTTTTTCACTCTCCTCTTTCATTTTCATCAAGAGGCTCTTCAGTTCTTCTTCACTTTCTGCCACAAGGGTTGTGTCATCTGCATATCTGAGGTTATTGATATTTCTCCCGGCAATCTTGATTCCAGCTTGTGCTTCCTCCAGCGCAGCATTTCTCATGATGTACTCTGCATATAAGTTAAATAAGCAGGGTGACAATATACAGCCTTGATGTCCTCCTTTCCTGATTTGGAACCAGTCTGTTGTCCTTGTCTGATTCTAACTGTTGCTTCCTAACCTGCATACAGATTTCTCAAGAGGCAGGTCAGGTGGTCTGGTATTCCCATCTCTTTCAGAATTTTCCACAGTTTGTTGTGAAACACACAGTCAAAGGCTTTGGCATAGTCAATAAAGCAGAAGTAGATGTTTTCTGGAACTCTCTTGCTTTTTTGATGACACAATGGATATTGGCAATTTGATCTCTGGTTCCTCTGCCTTTTCTAAATCCAGCTTGAACATCTGGAAGTTCATGGTTCACATGCTGTTGAAGCCTGGCTTGGAGAATTTTGAGCATTATTTTACTAGTGTGTGAGATGAGTGCAATTGTGCAGTAGTTTGAGCTTTCTTTGGCACTGCCTTTCTTTGAGATTGGAATAAAAACTGACCTTTTTCAGTCCTGTGGCCACTGCTGAGTTTTCCAAATTTCCTCGCATATTGAGTGCAACACTTTCACAGCATCATCTTTTAGGATTAGAAATAGCTTAAATGGAATTCCATCACCTCCACTAGCTTTGTTCATAGTGATGTCCTAAGGCCTACTTGACTTTGTATTCCAGGATATTCAGCTCTAGGTGAGTGATTACACCTTTGTGATTTTCTGGGTCATGAAGATCTTTTTTGCATAGTTCTTCTGTGTATTCTTGCCACTTCTTCTTAATATCTTCTGCTTCTGTTAGGTCCATACCATTTCTGTCCTTCATTGAGCCCATCTTTGCATGAAATGTTTCCTTGATATCTCTAATTTTCTTGAAGAGATGTCTAGTCTTTCCCATCCTGTTATTTTCCTCTATTTCTTTGCATTTATCACTGAGGAAGGCTTTCTTATCTCTCCTTGCTATTCTTTGAAACTCTGCATTCAAATGGGTATATCTTTCCATTTCTCCTTTGCCTTTCACTTCTCTTCTTTTCACAGCCATTTGTAAGGCCTCCTCAGACTACCATTTCACGTTTTTGCATTTCTTTTCCTTTTCCTTAACATGCTTTCTAGGTATATTCCTGTTGTTGCAAATGACAGGATTTTCTTTTTTTAAAGCTTAATTATATTCTTTTGTATGAATGTATCACATTTTATTTTGGGCTTTCTGGGTGATGCTAGTGGTAAAGAATCTGCCTGACAATGCAGGAGACATAAGAGATGTGCGTTAGATCCCTGGGTTGGGAAGATCCCCTGGAGGAGGGCATAACAACCCGCTCTAGTATTTTTGCCTGGAGAATCCCATGAACAGAAGAGTCTGGTGGGCTATCATCCATAGGGTAGTAGAGTCGCACATGCCTGAAGTGACTTAGCATGCACACATCACATTTATTTTCTTTATCCATTTGTGCATCAGTGGACATTTAGGTTGCCTCCATAGCTTGGCCATTATCAGTAATGCTGCAATGAATATGACAGTGCAGATACTTCAGTATTTCAATTCCTTCCAATACATAAGCAGAGGTTTAACTGAATCGTATGGTAGTTCTAGCTTTAATTTTTTTGAGTGGTCTCTGTACTGTTTTCCATAGTGGCTGCACCAATTTACAGTCACACCAACGATGCACAAGAGTTCCCTTTTCTTCACATCTTCAGCAATATTAGTTTTATATTTAAATAATGGCCATCCTAAATATTGAGGTGATATTTCACTGGGGTTTTGACTTACATTGCCATGATGATTAGTGATGTTGAGCATGTCTTCACACACTTGTTAGCCATTTGTATGTTTTCATGGGAGAAATGTCTATTGAGTGGCTTTCCTTATTTTCAAATTATTTTTTGGCTATTGAGTTGAAGAAGTTCCCTATATATTTTGCATATTAACCCTTTACCAGATTCATGACTTGACAATATTTTATCCTATATTCCATAGGTTGCCTTTTATTTTGCTGTTTCCTTTGCTATACAATTTTTTTCTCTTTTTATAAATTTTTTTTTTTTGGTGTTATGTAGTTGTACTTGTCTACTTTTGCCTTTGTGGACTGTGTTTTTCATGTCAGATCCAGGAAATCATTGCCAAGACCAATGTCAAGAAGCTTTTATCCCATGTTTCTTGTAGAAGTTTTACAGTTTTAACTCACTCTTCTGTGCATACACTCTAATGAATATACTTCACTCAGAATTAACACCACGGGTCCTATAATTCTCTCAAGATTGATCATGATCAGGCTTCTCACTCTTTCTCCAGCTTCTCTTTCTCCTTCCACTTGCTTCCTCTGGTCCAGCTTTACCTGCCTCAACGTCACTCACTGAGTGAGACCTACTCTGACCGCTCTGTTTTACATTCTCTCTACCCCCACCCTCAGCACAGTTGGTTACCTTACCCTCATTTATTGTTTTTCATAGACTTGTCATCTTCTAAAGTACAATTTCATTGATGACGGTCTTTCTCTTTCCACTGGAATATAAATTTGATGAGAACAGAAATTTCTCAGCACAAGGAATATTGTTTAGCACAAAGTACTTGTCCAATAACTATGTGTTGAATGAATAAATGCATTTGTGGTTTGAAGATTGAGAATTTTTGCTTCAAAATTTTCTTTTAAAAATTCATGGAGCTTCCGTGGCCCCTAAAACAAGTGAAATGAGGGTCAGTCCCATTTTGGAAACCTTAAGTCCTTACTTGAATATTTTGTTAAAATGCAATTAAATGGCAGTTTCAACTATAATAGAAGAAATAATATCTATCTCTCTCTTCTATCACGGATAGTTCTTGAGATCTACTAGCAGAGCTCACCTTCATGAAAATCCAATACCAAACCTTTCTATTCTCTTGGGCATCACAAGTTCCTCCTTTAAAGACTCTTTCAAAGAGAGGTGCTACAGTTTCTATAAAGAACCTTCTTGGGTGCCAGAAAAGCATGCCTGGCTTGAAGCCTGTCAAAATTGTTAACACACATTCTACAGCCATTTCCTTTTTGTTCATAGACTTCCTATCCCAAAACAATAACAATAGAGCTTTGTGGTTTTCCAGATCTTAGAGAAGATATGGGATTCATTGGCATACCTGATCTATCTGTTCATTCTGTCTGCTCTCTGGACCAAGTCACTATGATTACCCAAGCCTTTATTTTTTTAATGCATAGTAATCGTTTTAAACTGACTCAATGGACATGGGTTTGGGTGGACTCTGGGAGTTGGTGATGGACAGGGAGGCCTGGCATGTTGTGGTTCATGGGGTCGCAAAGAGTTGGACATGACTGAGCGACTGAACTGAACTGAACTGAATCATTTTAACAACAAATGTACTTAAATTATCTTTGCATGTACTAAGTCGTTCAGTCATGTCTAACTCTTGTGACCCCATGTACTATAGCCTGCCAGGCTCCTCTGTCCATGGGATTTCCCAAGCAAGAATACTGGAGTGGGTTGCCATTTCCTTCTCCAGGGGATCTTCCCAACCCAGGGATCAAACCCATGTTTCCTACACTTCCTGTTTGGCAAGCATATTCTTTACCACTGAGCCTCCTGGGAAGCTCCAATTCTCTCTACATTTGTGTATATGAACATGAGGATCAGATAAAGAAAAAACTATTGAAATATTGCAAAGGATAATACAATAGTCTAGGTCAAAAGAAAGTACATCTCAGTGGGTTAATTATGAGACCAAGCTATTTGAGCTCACATTCCAAATCCAACACTCAGTGCAATCTTAAACTACTCATTTAACCTCTCGGTGCCTCATTTTTTCATCATGGAAATATTAGCAATTAAAGTTAGCTATTATGTTGTTGTTGTTGTATAGTAAAGCTATTCCTAAAATCAGTTTTAGATTAATATCCTTGAGACCTTTTGTTGTTCAGTCACTCAGGCATATCCAACTTTTGAGACCCCATGGACTGCAGCATGCCAGGCTTCCCTATTCTTCACTATTTCCCAGACTTTGCTCAAATTCATATCCATTGAGTCAGTGATGCCATCCAATCATCTCATCCTCCATCACCCCCATCTCTTCTTGCCCTCAGTCTTTCCCAGCATCAAGGGCTTTTCCAGTGAGTCAGCTCTTCGCATCAGGTAGCCAAAATATTGGAGCTTCAGCTTCAGCATCGGTCCTTCCAGTGAATATTCAGGGTTAATTTCCTTTAGGATTGACTGGTTTGATCTACTTGCTTCCCCTGGGACTCTTACAAGTGTTCTCCAGCACCACAGGTTGCAAGCACCAATTCTTTGGTACTCAACCTTCTTTATGGTCCAACTCTCACATCCATGTATGACTACAGGAAAAACCATAGCTTTGACTATATGGACCTTTGCTGGCAAAGTGATGTCTCTGCTTTTTAATATGCTGTCTAAGTTAACACCTTACATTACTAAAATTACAGTAAAACAGAAGGATTTAGAGAGTGGAGAAAACAAGAAGATAATGGAAAATACTTCTGGTTCAACTTATATATATAATTTTAAAACTTAAAGAATCTAAGTGTCTTGGTGAGACTTTGATTCTTTTTGCAATTCCTTCTATGACCATCTTAAATCCTTTGTTTCTTGACTGTTTTTATCAAGTTTAATTCCTTTGCCGAAATAAATCTTTATCTTGTGTGTGTGGTGACTATTAAGTACAACAGTTGATTGCCGCAGTGTGTTCTACTAATGAGCCGTAAGAAATTCTCTCTCCTGTCACTTTTATACAGCTGACTTGATTCACACTGCATAAATGAACACCTAAAACCATTTCAGTGTCAGTTTTTATTAATATGTAGTGGTTTTCAGATTGCAGTTATCACAACCAGAAAATGAATTTGTTGGTGAAAAGTGAAGATTAAAAAATGATGAATTTCTGAGAATTATATTTCAATTGCACCTTTCAGTGAAGTAAATATTGGAGATAGTATAGTAAAGGGGAAAGAACACAGAATGAGACAGAGTGGAATTTGACTACCACATTCTTTCCACTATTCGTTATGTGAATTTGATGGAGTTAACCTCCTTGAGCCTCAAATTATCTGTATATAAAATATAATTCCTTTCTTACTAAATCCAGACTATCCAGAGCAATTAAAAAAAAAAAAACACACACATTTGAATACAGTAAAAGGCAAAAATGGTTTGTGGACCATAAAAATAAAGATGTTAAATTTCCAAACCCACAGGGGAAGGGGGTGGTAAAGTGAGTATAGAGGGCAGAAATGCACGGCTTGAAAGGGCTCATTACATGGATAAATGGGTCTTTGGGCCTCTAACTTGTTTTTATGTATTCACTAGCTGGCTATTCCCCATGTCCAAGGTGATGTCTCATGGATTCTGGGTCCCTGTACTCTCTACTTGTCTCTTGTGCTGTTCTGTTTATTTGCATTATACTTTTTCTGAGGGGAGCACTGGTCATCCCCTTTGAAGAATTAGGTTCCCCTTGACAAGGGGAAGAAGACATTTGAGGAATGGTGTATCCTCCACCTGGTTCTGTTACAATTGTTTGCTTTCCATCTCTGTTTTAAAATCACTTAACTCCACTCTACCAGGGCTCCTACTAGACCTATAGGCATCTCAAGGGAACTGAGGGCAATTCAGATGTTCCAACTATGACCTGGCCACTGTGCTCCATCCTCTTAACCAGTATATATTATCCCATTTTGCAGTGGGACCTCTATTCGAGTCTCCTCCTGCTAGCCTATCTGGAACAAAGTGACTATTCTATGCTTTCTGCAATCCTTAATTCTATTAAACACATATCCAAAGATGGCCTCCAGTGAACTACACCTCAGGGTATTCAGTTTGGTTGGCCATAGGACTGATTTACCAGTGGCAGAGGTGACACTACAAGCCTTCTGAGTCTAGCCCAGAAGAAGCATGGTAGCTTCTGCCCTAGTCTATTGGAATGCTTGCTCTGAATGCTAGCCACCATGTGAGGAATCTGAATACCCTGAAAACGCCCAGTGAAGAAGACCTGACCAGCTATGTTGAGTGGCCACATGGAAAGAAATGCTCAACCAGCTCTAGTTATTCCAGTCATCAGAAATCAGGTACCAGACACATAGTGGAAGATACTTTTCAAATATCTTAGTCTCAGTCTTTATTTGATTGCACCCTCAAGGTAGAACCATCAACCAGACCATAAACCCAACCAATATCATTTTTACTTAGTGTTGTAAGCTAATATGCTTTGATGGGGGGAGCATATGTTCTGAAGCAACAGATAAGCAGAATACTTCCTCTTATTCAAAATCCAAAAGGGAGAATTGGGCCACAAGTCTGTTTTTTTTCAAACTATTATCTATCTCCTTTCTTTTCTTTCCACATTTCTAGGGACTGTAAATAGGTGACAGCAGTTATGATTGTGATGACACCGATAATTAACAACTATGAGGTTTTTGTTGGTGGCGCCTTATGCTTTATTATGTTTTATTCTTCTTCTTCTTTCTAAGCCATAATAGTTTACTGGTTTCTCTCCTCTACACCAAGAGTCTCTAAACTTTTTTGATTTAATACTCTTCCAAATAAAAGTCATGTTGAGAATTCACATGTAAATTATTTATTAAGAAAATGCACTCAAAGGGAAAAATTATTACAGAATGGGTGAAGCAGAACAGAACAGAGAAAGAGACCAAGCAAAAGTGCAATTTCAGGCCATCTTAGGTACATAGCTTTAGTCTGATTCTTAAGAGAAACCCTAAGTTTAAATTATGCCTCAAGAGCTTGCCCTGGCTTAAGTGAGGGAAACTGAGTTTTTTTTTTTTTTTTATTCCTATCTTGATTAGTCAGTGGCTAAGGGTTCCTTGGGGAAATGGGGTGGTGGGAAGATAAACTCCTAGGATCTGTATCTCTGAGCACGAGCAGACAAAGAAGCACCAGAGGCAGCCATCCAAAGACATCCACAGACATCCAAATAGGTGTGCACCATTTAAAGAAAATATAGACAGAAGCCAGGGAATCTAAACACAAGAAAAAGAATCTAAGGAAATTTCATCAGCACCAACTGAATGTGTTATATCCCACAATAAATGGTATGGTTGGGAAATAAGAAAAGACATAAGAACATTTGGATTTGGAGTATACTTTACATACAATAAAGTTTAAGATATAGTACCAGAAAAACATCTATTTCTGCCTTATTGACTATGCCAAAGCCTTTGACTGTGTGGATCACAATCAACTGTGGAAAATTCTGAAAGACATGGGAATACCAGACCACCTGACCTGCCTCTTGAGAAATCTGTATGCAGGTGAGGAAGCAACAGTTAGAACTGGACATGGAACAACAGACTGGTTCCAAATAGGAAAAGGAGTAAGTCAAGGCTGTATATTATCACCCTGCTTATTTAATTTATATGCAGAGTACATCGTGAGAAATGTTGGACTGGAAGAAACACAAGCTGAAATCAAGATTGCCAGGAGAAATATCAATAACCTCAGATATGCAGATGACACCACTCTTATGGCAGAAAGTGAGGAGGAACTACAAGGCCTCTTGATGAAAGTGAAAAAGGAGAGTGAAAAAGTTGGCTTAAAGCTCAACATTCAGAAAATGACGATCATGGCCTCTGGTCCCACCACTTCATGGGAAATAGATGGGGAAACAGTGGAAACAATGTCAGACTTTATTTTTTTGGGCTCCAAAATCACTGCATATGAAATTAAAAGCCACTTACTCCTTGGAAGGAAAGTTATGACCAACCTAGATAGCATATTCAAAAGCAGAGACATTACTTTGCCAACAAAGGTTCGTCTAGTCAAGGCTATGGTTTTTCCTATGGTCATGTATGGATGTGAGAGTTGGACTGTGAAGAAGGCTGAGCACCGAAGAATTGATGCTTTTGAACTGTGGTGTTGGAGAAGACTCTTGAGAGTCCCTTGGACTGCAAAGGAGAACTAACCAGTCCATTCTGAAGGAGATCAGCCCTGGGATTTCTTTGGAGGGACTGATGCTGAAGCTGAAACTCCAGTACTTTGGCCACCTCATGCGAAGAGTTGACTCAGTGGAAAAGACTCTGATGCTGGGAGGGATTGGGGGCAGGAGGAGAAGGGGACGACAGAGGATGAGATGGCTGGATGGCATCACTGACTCGATGGACGTGAGTCTGAGTGAACTCCGGGAGTTGGTGATGGACAGGGAGGCCTGGGGTGCTGCGATTCATGGGGTCGCAAAGAGTCGGACATGACTGAGCAACTGAACTGAATTGAATTGAAGTGCCATTTATGAAATTCATGGAGATTTGCAAAACTGTTTTTTGAGGTAGAGAAGGGGTAACAAAAAAAGCAAATTCTCATTTTCAATTCACCACACTGTTTTAAAAACAATATATCAGACAGAATTGTATCGAAATCAACCCAAAAGCATTTTTTTAGGTACTTCCAAAAAGTCATCTAACAAATCAAAAACTGATAAAAGGAAACTAAGACAACTGGGCAGTCAGGACTGATATTATTTTAAAGCTGGACTGGCATACAAGTAATAGATATAATTTTCCAGGAAATCATATAAACTGGATTCAGGAAAGCCTAGTAGTTGGCTATTCTCTATAATAATGACTCATAAGCTTACTGTAGACCTTTCTTGATAGTTGTTTTAAAAGGGACAATCTATGATAGGACCACCAGAATATCTAGCTGTATGCTCACCAACGAGTTGGAAAAGGAAATGGCAACCCACTCCAATATTTTTGCCTGGAGAATCCCATGGACAGAGGAGCCTGGGGGGCTATAATCCACGGGGTAGCAAAAAGTTGGACACAACTAAAGCAACTTAGCACACACATGCATGCATGCTCACCTACTTACCAATATGAAATATGAACGTTAAGTTTCTCAGTCGTGTCCGACTCTTTGCAACCCCATAGACTGTAGCCTACCAGGCTCCTCTGTCCATGGGATTTTCCAGGCAATGGTACTGGAGTGGGTTGCCATTTCCTTCTCCAGGGGATCTTCCCAACCCAGGGATCGAACCCAGGTCTCCCACATTGCAGGCAGACACTTTACCATCAAATGGCCATTGTCTATTCCAGGATAATGTCTATTTCACTTTTTAGAAATTAGGTTTGTATAGTATAGTAGTATAAAGGTAACACTTAAATATATAAAACTACTTAAAAATAGATAATAATAAATCAAATAATTATAAAATGAACTGACTTTTTAAAAATACCTTGTCCATCATGACAGCATCATGATATTAATGACTATTATTTCAAAGCACATAAAAACCTAATGATCTGGTTAGTTGTCAGGGACTGAAAATAATATCAATTTTTAAGACAGTCATTTTTTTCCAACTTTTTGTCATATTGGCACTTCTTTATTTCATAATATGTTCACGTGTGCATTCATACAAGAAGTAGAAATATCTTTGCCATCAATTTCTTGTTGTCTGTTTGCTGGTCAGTGCACAGCTTCATTGCATAAATTATTTAAGCAACATATCCATTTTGAAAGGATTGTATTTGGTTGGGATGAGAGGGTATGCTCTAAAAATCCATTTATCAGTACATATTACTGCAGTATGTCACAATATGTTAAGACAATCCATTTGGTGAGGACATCATCACTTATTATCATACAGTCCCTACGAGGTCCTCTGAGTAGCTCATGAAACAGGTCCTCTATCATAAATGACAGAATTAGGGCAACTTTAAAATCCCTATGCTAAATATTAGTACAGTATTTTAATTATTTTTAGATAAATATTAAATTTAAATATAGGATCTACTATTTTCTTCCCCACAATAAAATCAGATTATTTTGTGCAATTTCTGGGGTGCACAGAAATATATATAAATATGTAAAAAATATATATATATTTGCTTACTTTCTGTCTTCCCAATTTCAGCTAGACCATATTTGTGGGCAAGGATTCTATCAGAGTCTCCACCATACAGAGTAACTCTATGGGCTGAGTTTTTCAGGTTTGGCAAATTGAAACACTAAAGAGTCAGACTTAAATTGAAGAAAGTAGGAAAAACCATGAGGCTATTCATGTATGACCTAAAGCAAATTCCTTTTGATTATACACTAGAGGTGACAAATAGATTCAAGGGATTAGATTAGGGAGACAATACCTGAAGAACTATAGACAGAGGTTTGTAACATTGTACAAGAAGCAGTGACCAAAACCATCCAAAGAAAAAGAAACACAAGAAAGCAAAGTAGTTGTCTAAGAAAGCTTTACGAATAGCTGAGCAAAGAAGAGAACAGAAAAACTTAGGTAAAAGGTAATATTTTATGTAAAGAAGGACATGATAATGGACAGAAATGGTAAGGCCCAAACAGAGGCAGAAAAGACTAAGAAGAGGTGGCAAGAACACACAGAAGAACTACCCAAAAAAGGTATTAAAAATTACCCAGGTAACTATGATGGTGTGGTCACTCACCTAGAGCCACAGATCCTGAAGTGTGATCAAGTGGGCCTTAGTAAGCATTACTGTGAACAATCTAGTGGAGGTGATGGAAAGCCAGCTGAGCTATTTAAAAATTTAAAATATGATGCTGTTAAAGTGCTACACTCAATATGCCACCAAATTGAAAAACTCAGCAATGGTCACAGGATTGGAAAAGGTCAGTTTTCATTCCAATCCCAAAGAAAGGCAATGCCAAAGAATGTTCAAACTACCATACAATTGTCCTCATGTCACAGGCTACTAAGGTTATGCTCAAAATCCTTCAATCTAGGCCTCAGCTGTACATGAAACTGAGAACTTTCAGATGTACAACTTGGGATTAGAAAAGGCTGAGGAACCAGAGATCAAATTGTCAACATTTGTTGTATCATGAAGAAAACAAGGAAATTCCAGAAAAATATCAAATAAAAAACATCAAGGCTTCATTGAATACATGAAAGCCTTTGTGTGGATCACAACAAACTGTGGAACATTCTTAAAAAGATGGGAATACCAGACCACCTTACCTGTCTCATGAGAAACCTGTATATGGGTCAAGAAAAAACAGTTAGAACCTTATATGAAAAACTGACTGGTTCAAAATTAGGAAAGGAGTATGACAAAGCTGTGTATTATCACCCATTTATTTAACTTATATAAAGTATATCATTATAGTTAAAATATATAGAGTATATCATGCAATATGCTGGGCTGCATGAATCAAAAGATGGAATCAAGAATTTTGGGAGAATTATCAACCATCTCAGATATGCAAATGATACCACTCTAAAGGGAGAAAGCCTCTTGAGGAGGGCGAAAGAGGACAGTGAAAAAGCTGGTTTAAAACTCAACATTAAAAAAACTAAGATCATGGCATCCTCTCCCATCACTCCATGGCAGATATAAGGGGAAAAAGTGGAAGCAGTGACAGATTTTATTTTCTTGGGCTCCAAAACCACTGTGGATGAAATTAAAAGACACTTGCTCCTTGGAAGGAAAGCTCTGACAAACCGAGACAGCATATTAAAAAGCAAAGACATCATTTTGCTGACAATGGTTCATATAGTCAAACCTATGGTTTTTCCAGTAGCCATGTTTGGATATGAGAGTCGGCTCATTAAGAAGGCTGAAGAATTTATGCTGAAGAACCAAAGAACTTATGCTTTCGAATTGTGGTAAAGATAAGACTCTTGAGAGTCCCTTGGACAGCAAGGAGGTCAAATCAGTCAATTCTAAAGGAAATCAACCATGAATACTCATTGAAAAGACTGATGCTGAAGCTCCAATAATTTAGCCACCTGATTTGAAGTGCCAACTCACTGGAAAAGATCCTGATGCTGGGAATGATTGAAGGTAATTGATGAAAAGGGCAACAGAGAATGAGATGGTTAAACAGCATAATCAATTCAACGGACATGAATTTGAGCAGACTTTGGTAGATAGTGACAGACAGGGAAGCTTGGCATGCTGCTGTCCATGGGGTCACAAAAAAGTTGGATACAACTTAGCAACTGAACAACAACAAAACACTTAAAGAGATAAAATAATTATTCAAATCCTCTCTCTACAGTTTTTCCCTTTATGGCATTTTTTTCTTTCTTTTTTGGCTAAAAATTTAGTAAATACATTCATCCTCATTTGTATTTACTTAAATACCCTTGAAGATTCAGTTCAGTTCAGTTGCTCAGTCATGTCTGAATCTTTGTGACCCCAGGAACCACAGCACGCGAAGCCTCCCTGTCCATCACCAACTCCTGGAGTCCACCCAAACCCATGTCCATTGAATCAGTTATGCCATCCAACCATCTTATCCTCTATTGTCCCCTTCTTCTCCTGCCCACAATCTTTCCCGGCATCAGGGTCTTTTCCAGTGAGTCAGCTCTTCGCATCAGGTGGCCAAAGTATTGGAGCTTCAGCTTCAACATCAGTCCTTCCAATGAACACCCAGGACTGATCTCCTTTAGGATGGACTGGTTGGATCTCCTTGCAGTCCAAGGGACTCTCAAGAGTCTTCTCCAACACCACAGTTCAAAAGCATCAATTCTTTGGCACTCAGCTTTCTTTATAGTCCAACTCTTACATCTATACATGACCACTGGAAAAACCATAGCCTTGACCAGACGGACCTTTTTTGACAAAGTAATGTCTCTGCTTTTTAATATGCTGTCTAGGTTGGTCATAATCTTCCTTCCAAGGAGTAAGGATCTTTTAATTTCATGGTTGTAATCACCATCTGCAGTGATTTTGGAGCCCAGAAAAATAAAGTCACTGTTTCCACTGTTTCCCCATCTATTTGCCATGAAGTGATGGGACCGGATGCCATGATCTAAGTTTTCTGAACATTGAACTTTAAGCCAACTTTTTCACTCTCCTCTTTCACTTTCATCAAGAGACTTTTTCGTTCTTCTTCACTTTCTGCCATAAGGATGGTGTCATCTGCATATCTGAGGTTATTGATGCTTCTCCTGGCAATCTTGATTCCAGCTTGTGCTTCCTCCAGCCCAGCATTTCTCATGATGTACTCTGCATAGAAGTTAAATAAGCAGGGTGATAATATACAGCCTTGACGTTCTCCTTTTCCTATTTGGAACCAGTCTGTTGTTCCATGTCCAGTTCTAACTGTTGCTTCCTGACCTGCATACAGGTTTCTTAAGAGGCAGGTCAGGTGGTCTGGTATTCCCATCTCTTTCAGAATTTTCCACAGTTTATTGTGATCCACACAGTCAAAGGCTTTGGCATAGTCAATAAGGCAGAAATAGATGTTTTTCTGGGACTGTCTTGCTTTTTCCATGATCCAGTGGATGTTGGCAATTTGATCTCTGGTTCCTCTGCCTTTTCTAAAACCAGCTTGAACACCTTTAAGATTAAAAGCCTGCAATACAACATGATTTAAGGAATGCTTTCTATTCTTTCCTGCATAATAAATACCTGGAGAAATCTTAAAGATTCTGATACCTGGGTTCTATTCCAGAGATTCAGATGTCATTTGTTCAGGGTACAACCTGTGCATCAGGATTTATTCCAAGCACACAAAGTGATTCCATGTATGCAGTTAAGGTAAAATACCACTGGCTTAAAGGCCAAAATTAAAATACTTTAGTTTAATATGTGCAAAAATACCATTCCTGTTTTAATAGGTTATTACCACAAAACACAATGCATGATGACATGGCCATTTCTTGCAACAGTTTACTCTGTCTTCCCCATATATTCAGCTTGTGAAAAATGGGGCCTGGTCATATCATTTTTTCAAAATTTTGAAAAGGGAAAGTACTTAGATTCAAAGTGGAACCCCTACTACCTCCCTTGTTTCAAAGAGAGAAATTGCATTTTCCCTAACGTCTATTATTTCCCCTGTTAATCTCCTTCAGCCACTCACATTCCAAAGACTGTTGTAATAAACAAATAGCATGTCACAGAGAAAGCACCTAACAGGTCAACAACTCTTATAATCTCCAGGGGCTGTATTAGTGGGTGATTTTTTTTTTTAATGTGTGCATGATAAAATTTGCCACTTTAACCGTTTTTAAGCATATATTTCAAGTGGCATTGATGATACTCACAATGTTGTACTCACAATCATGATCACTATTTCCAGAGCTTTTTTATAACCTCAAATAAAAAATCTATAACCATTTATCAAAAGCTAACCATTTCCCTTTCCTTGGCCTCTAGTAACCTTTAAAGTTTTTTGTCTCTGTGAATTTTCCCATTCTAGATATTTCATATAAGAGGAATCATACATTCGCTCTTTTGTGTGAGTGTTTCTTAGCTCTGTACTGGCTGGAATTTTTAGTTTTCTGTGGTGATGCTTTTTCTTTGCCTGATTGTCACAAGCCCCATCAGCCCCTTTTGTTCTTATTCTCAACAAATGTTCTTTTCCCATGTAATTCTGAATTCAACACTTCAGTATTATGTAAAGCATAATATACTATAAAATACACATATGCCTGCATGTACTAATATAAGTAGAATTCTTGCACAGTCTATTTGAAAATATTGCTATCCAGGTTTGATGCACGATACTGGATGCTTGGGGCTGGTGCACTGGGATGACCCAGAGGGGTGGTATGGGGAGGGAGGAGGGAGGAGGGTTCAGGTTGGGGAACACATGTATACCTGTGGCAGATTCATTTTGATATATGGCAAAACCAATACAATATTGTAAAGTTAAATAAAATAAAATAAAATAAATATCCTATTCATTATAAAGTGAATTTATAAAATTATAAGGTGAATTAACTAAGAGGAAAAAGTTTTTTGCTTACAATATTAATTAAGGAAATAGCACATTCTGCTTAATTTGCATATCTTACTGGTAGCTGAAACATGCCAATTGAGCAATTATCTTAATTAATCGTTGTTCACTGAAGTACAGTGTTGCATTTCATAAAGAATTAAGACAGACCACTGACTGCTTAATTCTTTGTAGTCTTGACAGATTACAAATCATACTAAACCACATTAAGATAATTACAAAGTTGTATTCACACACACACATAAATCTGTTCATTTAAAAACAGAAAATTATAACAGGTCTCAGGTTTTCAGTGAGTGTAGAACAAAAATTTTTTTAAATATAAAAAAAGTGATGTTATTTTTTCCAATGGCAAACAGAAATTTGTCTTTTCTTTCTAGTAGGTTTAGTGAAAAATTCCAGAGTAGACAAATCAATTTATTTGTCTATTCTAGAAAATACTGAACAACTTTTTTGCTAAATGAAAAGTAAAAATGAAATTACTGTCTGCTTTCCTTAAAAAATATTGGCTATAAATTAATTATAAATTAGAACAGTGCTTAGTACTCAGAATATTACAAAAAAGACAATCTACTTTTCCTGAAGATCATAGCATATTATAAGACAAAGCCCAGATAAAATAGCCCTTTCATAGGCAGTTATGGTTGCCTATGGCTATTTTTCTCATCAAGTGGTCAGTTGTTAACGTGGGTACTCTGATTTTTGTAGGAGTTTGATTGATGATTTGTTCTGGCTCTTTCTGATTAAGAATTTCCATCATCAAAGAAACAGAAAACACAATTTCTCAAGAGTGGTGGGAGTGTGGTGGGTATGATTCATCAGAACATTGTGTATCTGTAATCTTGTCAGCTTGCTCCTCCTGTCTATATCATGGTGAAGAAGGTGGGGATGAGGGGCTCTGAGAGAGTGGCATAACTCTATTCTCTTTCAGTGTAAGTACCACTATACTCAATGTTACCTTCTTTTTAAGATAAAGAAGTTGAGCCTCAGAGACATTTAGTGACTTGTCCAAGATTACAAGTATTATTTCTAGGAAGTCATTCAACTGGAGGACAGGCGGTTTCTTCCAGACATCAGGATACGCTGGTGGCAATGGTTATTAAAATGATGGGGTTAATGGTTAGTAATCTTTCTGCCTTAACTTTTCCACTTCAAAAGATAGTACACTTTTGTGCAACAAAGATCAGTTTAAATACATAAATGGAGTGGCAAACCCTTTGCTGTTGTTGTTCTCTGAGTGTGAAAGCAAGCTATGAAGATAAGTTACACTACACTCTTAAAAATCAAAATTAACAATTTTTATCATATTAAAAAAAACCTCTCAAAATTAGTTTACCATCAATCTCTGACAGGATATATCTTAATTTTCACACTCAAAAATACGTTTTCTACGCCTCTTAGTTACATAGAATAGAAAATGCCTTTCAAAATATTTCTACATTATATAATATCTTATAAAATACAGAATGTCAGGTGTCTTTCCCCACTGCATCCCTCCTTTACAAGTAAAAGATAAAAATATCTTCTTCATATCTTCTTTACTTTTATGCTAACCCAGTCTTAGCTCCAAGTGTAAAGTTCTGGTTTTCATGCACTAAATAAGTTGACTGTTTTTTATTAACTCCTCTCTAAAGTTGCCAGGATTATGAATGCCAGCTTCATAACAAACATTCTTTCCCTATCCCAGCTATGACTCCTAATGCACTCTAACTGCTGTCAAGTAGGAAGACCTTAGGGAAATGATGATGGGGATGAGGGAATCTGATCAGGGCTGCAGTCAGTGGTGACACAGAGAAAAGACACCCAGAGTGTAACTAAGATCTCAAAACATCACTGTGGAATTCTCTGCACCATGATACTGTGTGTTCTTGGAAAGAGTACTTTTAAAAGCTGCCTGGGTCTTAGAGTCTTAGGGTGGAGGGTGGGGAGAAGAGATGATCTCAAAAAAGCGTGCTCTTAACTGAATTCTTAAGGAGATAATGTTATGTAAACAGGCCAAAGGTGGCCCCTGTTTAATGGGCTTAATGTCCCCTGTGTTATTTACTTCTTCACAGCAGGTTAGAAATATCCAGCCAAAGTCCACTGGTGCCAAACTCAAATTCTTGCAATCCAATGGCTTCAAGCATAGTCCAAATAAACAAAGTTTTGCCATTTAGACCCTATCTGGTTCACATACCCTGTGAAACTGCTCCCAAATCTGCTACCTCTAACTAAGATAAATGCTGTAACTATAAAGACCCCAAACTGTTGCAGCCCTTTGGGGCTTTCTGCCCAGAGGCTCCCACCTTGCCTCACTGTCTCTGAAAGGTCTCTTGTCAGTAGAGACTTGCCCTCTCTTTTAATCATGTCTAAATACTGTCCAATAAAGCTTGTATATTACCACCTGTTATGGTCCTGTCTTTTATTTGATCAACCTTGAAATCCTCAAACAGATAACTCATATAACCTGAAGTACTTTGGGCTTCTCTAGTGGGGAGAAAAATAAGATCAGATCTATATTCCTTGGGTACATAACAGAAAAGAACCAAACTCCATTAATAGAGATTTTCATCTTCTCTATCTCTCCTCCATGTGTCCATTAGCCCTTTCACCAAATAAACACTGAACAAACTTTTAAAGCACTGTGTATTGCTTTGAGGCAGTATCAAAGTATTAGCAATTTAATAGCTTGGAGTGCTACGGTGATAGAGAACACCACAGTACATTTTCCTGAAGAGAAAACAAGAGGGCAGTGGGTGCCCTGGAGTACTCACAAGAGACTAAAGACATACAGTAGCCACCGGCACACTGAGTAGAGCCTTATCTGTGGCATCGACTCAGTGATGGAAGTCAGGAAGGGCTTTTTTGTTGTTGTTTCATGTCTTGAGTTTCTTTGAGATTATCCTAGAATATCTACTGTCACCATGTTTCTTCTGCATGATATTGGTTATGTCAGCTGTACCGGGTATTGTGGTGAAAATTCCACAGTGTACACCTCTAATTTTATCTATGGAGATAAATTATGTGCTGTTATTTGCAACAAGGAATAACAGCAGGCAGGCTATTCTTTCTCTGACATGAATGAAGCTTTTCTTTCAAAACGCTCTTGAACCAAGATTTAAAAACCATCTTTTGAAAGGGTGAGATCTATTTATTTTTGAATTAAAGACTTCAGGTTAAAAGACGAAATAAATAGTCTCATTTAGAATAAAGCACGACACCTCATACGATAAAAGGAAATGATGCAATGGAAGACACTTTTGAAAAGTTCTCAGAAAGTTTGGCAGGAAATTAAAGGCTTCATTGAAGCTCATTTATCATGCATTCACCTTTAGCTCATGACACATTCCCAGTAATGGTGACATTTGCAAACTAATTTAATTGCATGTTCTTTATTTAGGAGTGATACTATAGGACATACTTTCTAAATAACTATAATATCATGTTGGTCATTATATTTAGTTACTTTTTTAATCCAACTTCAAAATATATATAATTATGGTTGATACCACATGAAAGGAAACTAATTAACTGGTCAGCATTTAGAAGCTACTTTTAAAATTAAAGGGAAAAACCATTTAAAGGTATCATATAAATGGTTAAATGAGGTCTCAGGAATTGAATTCCAGAGCCTAAACAGAACAGATGAGATAGTGAAAAAAATTGCTTTCCACTCCAAGAGTTGAGATGCTTAAACATTTTCCTGCACGGCTCCACAGCTCTAGATGCCATGTTAGGCCCTAGTAAGTAGTTGAAGGGACTAGAGCAGTGAAATGCTGTCTACAATAAACATGTCTGGACAGATCCAGAACTTCCAGTAATGGCTAGAATGGAGGAAGGATACTACTGCTCACCTGGGATAAAATATACAAAACAAACCTGCAAATAAACTGCATCCAGGGAAAACCCATCCTCCTGACTGAGGAACTGGGAAAACCCTCTGAGCTGGAAAGTGTGGTAGAAATTTGTGTTGTTTCTAAGAGTCTGTATGTCTGTCTCTCTCTCTTCTCTATTGTTTCTGCCTCAAGGTCATGGATCTACATGGTTTCAGAGGTGGTAGTTTTGGCACCTGAAATTCAAAAGAAAAATCATTTTTCTGCAGAGAGGAAAATGGAAAAAAGTCCTTTTGTTGCAAATACTTCTGGAAGAAATATTTGTTATTTTTTTCACCTTTTCTTTCAACACTTAGCCAAGGATGAGTTCATTCAGCAGGTGGGACTATGCAACTGTGTGGGAGACTAAAATGCTAAAGAACACGGACTTGTCAGAGAAACTGAGAAAAACACCACTGGGAGCCTATAAGTGTAAAGAAAATGTTGAGACGCAAGGTATAGAGAAGGGTCCCCTAATTCTGAGTATGAACCTATATGTTTCAGGCCTATCTCCAAATGGAGTACACATGTAATGCACCCTGGAAGTAGAATGAAGGCTCTGAGAATTGAACCACAATACCAGTCACTACCTAAGTCACAGGCTAATACCTTAGAAAAGCATTCCAACACAAACCCAAACAGAACAACAAAAGTTTCTTTAAAATATAACTGCAGTCTGTTGCTGTTGCTCAGTCATTAGTTTGTGTCCAACTATTTTTGACCACACAGACTTCAGCAAACCAAGTTCCTCTGTCCTCTACTATCTCCCTGAGTTTGCTCAAATTCATGTCCACTGAGTTAGTGATGCTATCTAACCATCTCATCTTCTGCTGCCCCTTTCTTCTTTTGCCTTCATTCTTTCCCAGAATCAAGGTCTTATCTAATGAGTCTCCTGCTTGATCACATCCAATTTACCTTGATTCATGGACCTAGCATTCCAGGGTCCTATGCAATATTGTTCTTTACAGCATTGGACTTTACTTTTACCACCAGACATATTCACCATTGAACATCATTTCTGCTTTGGCCCATCTGCTTCGTTTTTTCTAAAGCTATTAGTAATCACCCTCCATTCTTCCCCAGTAGCATACTGGACACTTTCCAATCTGGAGGGCTCATCTTCTGATGTCATATCTTTTTGCTTTTTCATACTGTTCAAGGGTTTCTCCAGGCAAGAATACTACAGTGGGTTGCCATTTCCTCCTCTGCTTCTGCTGCTGCGCCACATCAGTCGTGTCCAACTCTGCGAGACCCCATAGACAGCAGCCCACCAGGCTCCGCCATCCCTGGGATTCTCCAGGCAAGAACACTGAAGTGGGTTGCCATTTCCTTCTCCAATGCAGGAAAGTGAAAAGTGAAAGTGAAGTCGCTCAGTCATGTCCCACTCTTCCAACCCTATGGACTGCAGCCTACCAGGCTCCTCCATTCATGGGATTTTCCAGGCAAGAGTACTGGAGTGGATTGCCATTGCCTTCTCCGATTTCCTCCTCTAGTGGACCACATTTTGTCAGAACTCTTCACTATCACCTGTCTATCTTCGGTGACCCCGCATGGCATGGCTCATAGCTTCATTGAGCTATGCAAGTCTCTTCACCATGATAAGGCTGTGTTCCATAAAGGGGAAATATAACTGTTCAGTTTAGTTCCGTTAAGTTCAGTCACTCAGTCGTGTCAGACTTTCTGTGACCCCATGAATCGCAGCACGCCAGGCCTCCCTGTCCATCACCATCTCCCGGAGTTCACTCAAACTCACGTCCATCAAGTCAGTGATGCCATCCATCCATTTCATCCTCTGTTGTCCCTTCTTTCTTCTGCCCCCAATCCCTCCCAGCATCAGAGTCTTCTCCAATGAGTCAACTCTTTGCATGAGGTGGCCAAAGTACTGGAGTTTCAGCCTTAGCATCATTCCTTCTAAAGAACACCCAGGGCTGATCTCCTTTAGAATGGACTAGTTGGATCTCCTTGCAGTCCAAGGGACTCTCAAGAGTCTTCTCCAACACCACAGTTCAAAAGCATCAATTCTTCGGCACTCGGCATTCTTCACAGTCCAACTCTCGCGTCCATACATGACCACTGGAAAAACCATAGCTGTTATTGTAACCTAAATAAGATGCCAGTGAACCTGTAGCCTAAACCAAAAATACTTATTGCCCACTGAAATCACAATAAAGGGCTAAAGAGTATGTGCAAGGCACTTACTCCTTGGAAGGAAAGGTATGACCAACCTAGACAGCATATTAAGAGGCAGAGACATTGCTTTGCCAACAAAGGTCCATCTAGTCAAGGCTGTGGTTTTTCCAGTGGTCATGTATGGATGTGAGAGTAGGACTTTGAAGAAAGCTGAGTGCCAAAGAATTGATGCTTTTGAACTGTGGTGTTGGAGAAGACTCTTGAGAGTCTCTTGGACTGCAAGGAGATCCAACCAGTCCATTCTAAAGGAGATCAGCCCTGGGATTTCTTTGGAAGGACTGATGCTAGAGCTGAAACTCCAATACTTTGGCCACCTCATGCGAAGAATTGACTCATTGGAAAAGACTCTGATGCTTGGAGGGATTGGGGGCAGGAGAAGGCAACAATAGAGGATGAGCTGGCTGGATGGCATCACTGACTCGATGGACATGAGTTTGAGTGAACTCCCGGAGTTGGTGATGGACAGGGAGGCCTGGCGTGCTGCGATTCATGGGGTCACAAAGTCAGACACGACTGAGCGACTGATCTGAACTGATGTGCAAGTAGAATTTTCATACACTGCCAATGGGGGTATATTCTTGAAAACAATTTGACAATTAATTATAAATTTAAACATGTTCTCACTGTATAATCCAGCACCAATCCTAAGGATTTACCCACATAAGATATAATCTTTATTCACATAAAAGCCTGCAAGCTAATATTTCAGGAGTTTTATTCAAAATCACCAAAAACTGGAAACAAGCTAAATATTCCTCAACTAGAGGATGGAGAAACAGGTTCTGGCATAGCCATGCAATGGAATATTACTTAACAATGAAAAGGAACAAACTACTTATATATAGAAGGATAAATCTCAAATGTCTTATGCTATGTGAATGAAATCAGACTCAAAATTCTACATATTGTATAAACCTATATATATGATGGTTTGGAAAAGACAACACTGTAGAAATGGAGACTACATCAGTATTTACTAAGCATTAAAGGGAAGGGAAACAGAGGGACCCAGAGAAGTCTGACTACATTGGATGCCCCCTCCTTGAGGGCTCTATAAGCATGATGAGATACGGAAAAAGTGGGTGCATGCAGGCCAGAGGGCCTACTGCTGGTTGTTTTTGAACACCTGGGGCTTTCCAAGTGACCTAAGGGCACCATCGATACCTCTCCAGCAGGTGACTTAGAAATAGGCACAGAGCCAGCATGGGATGTTCTTGGCCAAGGATCCCATGGGCCCTCTGGCTCTAATCAATCTGGTCCAGGGGGACCCAGAAACATCTTACACCACCCCACCCTCATGGAAGATCCACCTCTACCCAGGTTGTTCTCACATCCTCTTCTAACAAGAAAAGGCTGATCAAGGCTCTGGGTTGGCCTTGATCACACACACACATACATTATTCATATACACATACTACACATACACACATACATGCATACACATATACACATACACTGTTCTAGACAAGAGGGCTGATATCTTGTTATCAGCACTCCTTCTTAGTGTTTCCATTTAGGCTACTAAAATAAACAAGACTTCATCACAAAAAGGGGGGTAGTATGACTCCCCTTTTGCATAAAAGACTTTTTCGAAGGTGATCTAACTGTTGGGGCTTCACTTGTAGCTCAGTCAGTAAAGAATCCACCTGCAGTGTAGGAGACCTGGATTTAATCCCTGGGTTGGGAAGACCCCCTGGAGAAGGAAATGGCAACCCACTCCAGTATCCTTGCCTGGAAAAATCTCATGGACAGAGGAGCCTTAGTATTCTTTCTTATTTATATTGCTGATTACATGGCTATTTATTTGTGAAAACTAGTAGATAAGTACACCAAAAACAGTGAATTTTACTTCACATAAAAAAATAAATTAAAAATGGCCTAATATATGCTAAACCTAGCACTCTATATTAAAAAAAATAAAATTAAAGATAAGCTGAAATGTTCAAATACTATCTCTGAATGCCACAGTAAATTGACTGTTTAGGGCCAAGTTGTTTTGCCTACTAAGCTAGAAACCCTAATTTACTGGCTGATACAGTGAGGTCATTAAGAGAAATTAAACAACAAAGCAAATCTTGTTATTTAAGTTGGTTAAGAAGCTTACAGCATCAAACCACTGGTGGCTTTGCATCAGTAATTTAGGGTGCAGAGATAGTACCATCACTTTACTATGTGAAAAGTACCGATATTTGAGAACCTAAGTAATTTGGTCCTTCTAAATTAGATTTTCCAAAAAGTAATATCATATCTTCATTTCACTTTATATACTTCATTCTTACAGAAGACCAAATAAATGAGCTAAAGAACACTAGAATTGGTTAAAAGCTTTTCTTGATGAAAAGTTTTTTCATTCAAGTTCATTCCCCAGAACAGTTTTGGAATCCTAGGTAGTGAATGTTAGGTGACACAGCTCACACTGACTCCACACTTAACCTCCTGAACTGCAGCAAGAATTCCCCAGCTGCAGGAAGTCTGGGAAGTCTCTCGGCTTAGAATTTCCTTTTGTTGAAGAGAGCTACCTTGCTTAAGGTCATAACCACTCCTCAAGTTCAGGCCACATCCAATGCTTGGCCAATGAAGAAGTATAAAGGTCTGGCCCCCTGCTTACGTTGGAACAACTGTGGGAGGCTCTCTGAGCTGTAGACCATGGCTTGGTATCAGCGGACACTTCCGTTGCAGTTGCATCAGGATTGAACTTCCTTTCACTTCTTTTCTGTCTCTTTCAATGTCCCTGGATGTAGATTTCAAAAATAGTCACCAACACCTTTCCTGAAGCAAATCTCCACATCAGTTTCTGTTTTGCCAGAACCCTGACCTATAAAACTTGGTGTCAAAAAGGGTGCAAGGAAAACACTCACTGAAAGGAGATACTGGAGCTAAATGGCCTTCCCAGTAACTAGCAGTGAGAAATCATTATTGATGGTGTGTGGAACACTAGTAGTCCCTGGTATGCTGTGGTGGTGTGATTGTTAAAACTTTCACAGGTGGGTGTAAATTCACTGGCAGGTGCAATGTTTCAGGCTGAGGTAGTAATTTCAAGGATTATAGAATTAAATGACTTATTCAAAGTGCTGGAGAAAAACAATGCAGAACTGGGGTTGATTAATCACCAATTAAACATTAAGTGTGAAAACCTTGGCAGCTTATAAAAAGACTCTCATCCCACATAGAGATGAAGAGCTGGTGAAGCTGAGGATGAGGTCATACCTTAACATTTTTAGGTATAAAGGCTTGAGAGCAGATTGGATTTTCAGTTTTGAAAGATCTTCTATGTCAAAGTGACAGCCTTGCTTAGGAAGGAGTAAGATCCTGGGACTTGGGATACAGATGTCTTTGTTGATGCATTTAAAAACTTAGATTCAAATGCATGTTTTGACCTTCAGAAATATCTCACTCCGCAAATATAAAACAAACAAAATTTGCTTGTAAGAAAATGCAGACTTCATCAGGTTTTATTGTCACTGGCTCTTCTGGTCACCAATATGTCCCGATGTAGCCTGTCTAAAAAAGTGCCAGGTCTAGTAAAACGGAAAGAGACAAGCCTCAAAGAAGCTACAGAGGTTAAGCAATATGCACCAGTAGGAGTCCACAGAAGATGCATGGCAATGAACCCTAGGAGTGCAGAATCAAAGACAGATGAAACATTAAGCTTGGATTAAACAACAGTTTAGACTGGGGTACACTTCTATTTTATAAAATTTCACACCCTAGTCAGGATCTGAAAACAACAACTCACACTATTAGGATGGCTCTTCAGAAAGTGATGGCTCATCCTCCATCCTCCAAGAAGCAGAAGTGCTTGAAAGAGGGAACAAAAAGGTTCAGATGTGAGGGCATGCTAGCGGGATATGCTGTATGAGGCCCCAGATGACAATGTTACATGTGAGATCCCAGAGGACACTCAATGTACCAATGATATGGTATACCCACTGATAAGAAGGGCTTCAACATCCTGGAGAAGCTCAGTGGAGGCTATCTCTTGTAGGGCAGAATAAATGGTTGAAATGCTCTTTTTCTCACCACACCACCTACCATGTGGGATCTTAGTTCCAGGACCATGGAAAAAACATCCCAGATCCCCTGTAGTGGAAACGCAGAGACTTAACTATTGGACTTCCAGGGAAGTCCTTGAAATGCTCCTATAAAACTGTGCTCCTTGATAGCAATAGGGATTAGAGAATCCCAACATAACAGAGATGAGCTATCAATAGTTAACTACTGGAAGGAAGGTGTACACAATTATTGCAATAAACAGCATGGTGCAGCAACCAGGGAACCCTGATCTGCAAAAAAGTATGGAGTTCTTAGGAGCAAAATAAATGAGTACACAATAGAGGCTGTTTACCATCTGTAATAACATAATGGACCAAAAAACTCAGGAATGGATGGTTTGGAACATAAGAGCAGCCATCTCAATAAAATGTCACAGTACATTGTTCAGTTTTAGGACCTGAGCCAAATCTCCAATCTGGAAACCAGTGGCCTAAAGAAAAGCCAGGCCCTGAAGAGGAAGGACCCTGCAACCCTGCAGCAAGTGTCTGTGTAATAACTTCCCCAGATTTTCCCCAAAATGACCTACAGACAGGGCAAGCTTCAGGGGCTGTGATATTCCTCTTTGCTCTGAAGGGCCTTGTCCCTGGCTCAATGCTCTGATGTTACCATCCTGAAATTCTTAATAATTCTGTCATTGAACCTGTGCTTTGCAAGTGAAGTTTGATGTAGCAAAGGACTCTGTATGTGAGTAGATTGGATGTGCACAATCTGTGTGCCCTTCTATTCCTGCTATTCCATTTGTGCAGTGTTGTCATGCCCCATGACAAGAGAATTCTAGCAGACCCATGAGAATTCAGTGAGATTCAGGGTGAGTACAATCATGTTGCATTTATGACTAGGTAATAAGAGTCCCTGAAAGACCACGCTTTTCAACTGAACCAGAACTTGCTCTGAACTCAGAAAGAAGGCAGTGACATTCTGAAGCAACACAAGTGACCAGGGAACTCAATTACATCCTTTCTTTCTCTTGTTGCTTGCCTGTATGTGTTGACTACTAATGCTGAAAATGACTTAGAAAGATAGAGCAACATAGCTTCCTTTTCCTTCAGTCCTTCCTTACTGATCAGTAAATTGAAGAGAGAGAGTTGGTAGAATGTACGAATATCAAGAAGTGAAAAAAAAAAACAGTTGAATTAGTTTTGTGGAACATATCTGCTATTCTGGTAAGAATAAAATGCATATGCATGTGTGAATTACAAAATGCTAATTATTCCATTTTGATGATTCTGCATATGAGTAAATGCTCTTTAAAACCAGCATTGTATGATATAAAGATGAACAGCAAAATGTATGCTAACTATTATGTCATTTTTTTTACTTTAGAATATTAAACAACAAATTAAAAATGCTGTGATGAATTCAATGGAAACCTCCCACCATGATGGGAGGACACTACTTGCTAAGTTTCTTTAAATATTCTTTTGTTGTTGTTGTTCAATCCCTAACTCGTGTCCAACTCTGTGACCCCATGAACTGAAGCATGCCAGACTCCTCTGTCCATGACTATCTCCCAGAGTTTTTCAAATTCATGTCTATTGAGTCAGTGATGCTATCTAACAAGCACGTCCTCTGCCACCCTCTTCTCCTTTGCCCTCAGTATTCCCCAATATCCACTGCTTTTCCAGTGACGAGGCTTTGCACATCAGATGGCCAAATGATTGGAGCTTTAGCTTCAGCAACAGTCCTTCCAACGAATATTCAGGGTTGATTTCCTTTAGGATTGTCTACTTTGATCTCCTTGCATTCCAAGGAACTTTCAAGAGTCTTTTCCAGCACCACAATTTGAAAGCATCATCAGTGCTCAGTTGCATCAATTCTTTAGCACTCAGATTCAGCATCAATTCTTCAGCATAAACCAGAGTTTATGGTCCAACACTCACATCCCTACAAAACTATTGGAAAAACCATAGCTTTGGCTATAAGGACTTCTGTCAGACAAATCATGTCTCTGTTTTTTAAAACACTATCTAGGTTGGTCATAGCTTTCCTTCCAAGGAGCATGTGTCTTTTAATTCCATGGCTGAAGTCACCATCCACAGTGATTTTGAAGCACAAGAAAATAAAATCTGTCAATGTTTCCACTTTTTCCCCTTCTATTGGCCATGAAGTGATAGAACCAGAGGTCATGATATTAGTTTTCTGAATGTTGAGTTTCAAGCCAGCTTTTTCACTCTCCTCTTTCAACTTCATCAAGAGCTCTTTAGTTCCTCTTCACTTTCTGCCATAAGGGTGGTATCATTTGCCTATCTGAGGTTGTTATTTCTCCTGGCAATCTTGATTCCAGCTTGTGGTTCATCCAGCCTAGCATTTCCCTAGCATTTATATGCAGATGTGCTCTGCATATAACTTAAATAAGCAGGGTGACAATACACAGCCTTGTCATAATCCTTTCCCAATTTTGAAAGTTGTTGTTCTATGTCCAGTTCTAACTGTTACTTCTTGACCCACATACAGGTTTCTCAGAAGGCAGTTAGTGGTCTGGTAGTCCCATCTCTTGAAGAATTTTCCACAATTTGTTGTGATCCACACTGCCAAAGAGTTCAGTGTAGTCAATGAAGCAGAAGTAGATGTTTTTCTAGAACTCCCTTGCTTTTTCTATGATCCTATGAATGTTGACCAATTTGATCTCTGATTCCTACACCTCTTTGAAACTCAGCTTGTACATCTGGAAGTTCTTGGTACATGCACTAATGAAGCCTAGCTTGAAGGATTTTGAGCATAACCTTGCTAGCATTTGAAATGAGTGCAGCTACATGATAGTTTGAACATAATCTTTGACACTGCCCTTCTTTGGGATTGGAATGAAAATTGACCTTCTCCAGTACTGTGGTCACTACTGAGTTTTCCAAATTTGCTGACATATTGAGTGCAGTTCTCTAACAGCATCATCTTTTACTTCAAATACTAGAGCTAGCAGGTTTCTCATTTGGAGAAGAATCACAATATACACCCACAGGGTTCAGGATATAGGGTCTCTCACAGTAGAGAAGGACAAACTTTTTTCAAAAATAGCTTTTGGGGAGCTATCTGACCTTGAAAAAGTAGGGCACTTAACCATGGGATATCAAATATCATGTAGCCCAAACCACTTGTCAAGAGCTGTATTCTGTCAGACACACCAAGTTACAAGTTCAGTGGAAATAATGGATCAGGCATGAACAGGGTCACCAAGATGGACAAGTACAAGTAAGTGGGGTGATTAAGAGGTCCAGAGCCTCCACTTTTGAAGCCAGTAACTTTCCTTCAGTTCATGCCTACTACCATATGAGGGATACTGACTATAGCTGATGGAGGAAGAAAAACACATCGTTCAAAAATGTAGTAAACACACGAACTCAACCACCTATAACATGGCAGTATGTCCTTTTAAAGTAGAATACATGGGTACAGAGACAAAAACATAAAAATACAAATGGTTCCACTTATTGACACTTCTAGGAATCCACTTGAGCTATTTTTCCTAATCATCCCTGAAACTGAGTTTCCTAGGTTACTTATAAGTCCAGGTTTCCAGATAGTGAACACTTCTACAAGAGGACACTCAGAGCTTCTCATTATATTTCAAGCTATGGCTGCAACCTCTTTTTCTCATGATTCTCTTTCCACAAGACCACCAGACAAGGAAAGGAGTCACCATTTGGGGAGGTATAATTGACCCTGACCATCAGGAGGAGACAGGGCAAAGACGTGAGGGCAAAGAAAAATATGTTTGACATCTAAGTGATCCCTTACAATGACACTTGCCCAATTTTGCAAATCAGTTCAGTCGTTCAGTCGTGTCTGACTCTTTTGGCAATATGTAGTCAAATACAGCAGCCATGGTTTAAGCAGGTATAATGATCAGTGGCTTAGATCCCATAAATATAAAATTCCGTGCCATCCCACTAGTGAAGGCACCTAGATCAGCAGAGCTGGCAGAAAAAGTGAGGGGGAATCTACAATGGGTTACAGGGGAGGGAGATGAAGACTATCACTTGCAGCTTAAGAACACAGGGCAGTGGAGTGTGGATAGGAGGTCTGCAGTTTATCTGATCAACTTTTCCTTTTGTGTGCTTTTCAGGAAAGGCATCACACCACGATCCTGAAAGAACTCTCCAAGAACGTATATGACACACATGCAGCTGCTTCGCACAAGCAGTGGGTGGTGGTGGGTGCTCTGGTGAGTATGCAGATTATTTGCTCCACTTCTTAGACTGAAACACTCATTCTCCTAGCAACTGGGTGTATTGGAAGATAACAGATCTCACTTGAGTTCAGCCACACCTAAAGAAAACACTTCAGCCAGGGTCAATTTCTCTTCTTGCGGGCAGCCTGAACCTAACGACTGGCCACTGGAAGGCATGAAAACTTGCCTCTTTTCCTTGATTTCAGATAACTCTGAAAAGATATCCCAGCAAATGAGCTTCCTGTGCTATCAGCTGAGCAATGAGGCATACTCAATCCTTGCTCAATCAAACTTCTTTTAATCACCCATTTTGTACAATAATCTTCCTGCAAATCTCTGTCTCAGAGTCTGTTTCCTAAGAAATCTACCTTGTGAGCCCTTGTGATAGTCAATTCCACTGTTGCAAGCCGAGAGAAATGAGGTAAATAATGATAGGACCATTTTTTGCATGTGCAGATTGCTGTCGCATATTTCAACCACAGAGAGCTATAACTTTGATATAAAATATTGCTTATCACATACAAAATACCCAGACAAGTGTGTATCTGAACTAAATTACCAGGCAAATTCCTTTCCTCATCATTGATTTAATAGGATAAATAATATGGGAGCCAAAGAAAGTTCCATTTATATGCAATGTAAATGAAACCGAATAAAGAATTTCATTCATTTCTTTATGAGATGTCAAATTAAAAAGCTGATAGGAGAGCTAAATGAACTGAAACAGGATGAACAACAACAACAAAAGTCCCATATTATTCTTTGATTGCTGGTCACATAAATATTAAAGGGATTATCAGAACCAGGCTTTATTTAACAAGCAAGCTAATCAAAAAGCAGAAATAGATGAGCATTAATTACATTTGCACTTGAAATCAAATACACAGAAAGTATTTTAAGAGAATGCGGCAATGCCAATTGACCATGTTAGAGAAGCTATAAACCATTTCCCTAAATTTGTCTTCCCTAGATATCCAGATTGCTTATATGGCCACAGCTCCACTGGAATTTCTCTCCCCATTCAACCTGTGAACTATTGCTTAATTCTTGCTTTCAGAATGAAAGCGTATCAGCTATGGCTGATATCTTCTATAGCAGAGACTAGAGTCTGTGGTCTAATATCTTCAGAGAATAGTACAGACTAGAAGTGACAGCATGCTGTGTGGAAAGGGAGATTAAGGATGTTCAGATGATGTTTTGGTAGATTTTTTTGCTTTCCTAAGCCACTATATTTAAAAGATAGTACCTGAAAATATACTGCTTAGAGAAACATTAAATAAAATAAAAAGGAAAAAAAAGTATTTAGGCAATATTTCCAAGGTAATGGGGCATGAAAGATTCTGCTGAAGGACTGAGACTGAAAGTTAAGCTGACAACTTCTCTAATTGTGAATGCTACATGACTACGGTGTTAGGATGCAGTGATCTTTGGATCATTGATTAGAAGTTTCCCCATGATTGAATTGAACTGAAAATAGAGATAGTACAGTAGCAGCTTAATTATCTTATGAAATAAATAAAAGATTCTATGCCAATGGGAAAAACAAACATAGTCTCTGAATAGTGAACAAAATCAGAAAATAAGCTCCCCAAATAAACAATCCAGTGTATATTTCAAGAATGGATTCTGTCACCAAACCAATTGTATAATCGATCACTGAGCTAGAACTTTTTTTGAAGACTGAGATCTTGCTTGTATTATAAGGCGTGATTTTCTTTCTGTTATGAGGGGGAGAATAACTGATGGGCCTCAGGAAGTCTGTACTGCTTCTTTTCTTTTCTGAAATGGAAAAAAAAAAAAACAAACTAGGAATATTAGAGGACATATTCAGGTGATCAAATATTCTAAAAATATCTCCAAGAAAAGAGAATTTGAGAGAGAGAAAAATTATCAAAGAAGAAATTACTAATAATAAAAAGCCATGCACCAATACAATACAAATTATTGTGTAATTTTTAGGTCTCTGACTATACAGACAATCTTAATGATTTGCAGAGAGAAAAAAAATATCTCATACATAGAGGAAAAGGAACTGGAACACATCAGATATTTTAAGACCAACAGTGGTAGTTTAAAAATGTCTTTACAATTCTGAATAAAAAGGTTTTCCAATCTTGAATTCAATATTATATAGTCTCCTTATGCATTAATCACATGTGGATTTTTAAAAAATCTTTCAGAACTGCAAATTCTCCAAAAGTTTGTCTTTGTTGCATTCTTTTTTTTTTATTTTATTTTTAAACTTTACAATATTGTATTAGTTTTGCCAAATATCGAAATGAATCCGCCACAGGTATACCCGCGTTCCCCATCCTGAACCTTCCTCCCTCCTCCCTCCCATACCCTCCCTCTGGTTCGTCGCAGTGCACCAGCCCCAAGCATCCAGTACCGTGCATCGAACCTGGACTGGCGACTCGTTTCATACATGATATTATACATGTTTCAATGCTATTAAGAATGGAACTGGAGGAATCAACCTACCTGTTGCATACTTTTGACAAAGCTACCCTCCAGTAAAACAAGAAGGTAAACTGAGAAAGACAACATGGGATCAAGAAAACATAAGTCTCAATCCCAGAAGAGAAGTGAAAGGGCTTCCCAGGGTGACTGCAAAAGGCAAACATTGGAAAAGACTTGTTAAGAACAAGTCTAAAAAAAAAAAAAAAAAAAAAGAACAAGTCTAGATTGAAATATAAAAGACTTTAAGGAGAGAGCCCCTCAATAACAAAAATGTAAACAGAGTAAATAACATATTTGGCCATATTTAAAGGAACTTTAACAGTTTCTCTATGCTGCTGCTGCTGCTGCTAAGTCGCTTCAGTCGTGTCCGACTCTGTGCGACCCCATAGATGGCAGCCCACCAGGCTCCTCTGTCCATGGGATTTTCTAGGCAAAAGTACTGGAGTGGGGTGCCATTGCCTTCTTTGACAGTTTCTCTATATTGCTCATTAATTCATTCTGTGGGAATGAACTAATAATAGCTAATTAAAATGCAAACAAATTATAAAAAATAAAGCAACTATAAATTGATACTTTCTATGCTGCTCAGGGTGGTAAGGTATTTTCATGTTATA
Source organism: Bos javanicus (assembly GCF_032452875.1). Taxonomy (NCBI): domain Eukaryota; kingdom Metazoa; phylum Chordata; class Mammalia; order Artiodactyla; family Bovidae; genus Bos; species Bos javanicus. Next base: position 59,105,320 of record NC_083871.1, on the reverse strand, counting down.
TACTAAAAATATCAGTCACAGTTTTTTCAGTCTTGTAGAACTCAAACATACTTTGAACTCTCATCTTTGAACTCTTGAAACTAAGAATTATTATTTCACAATGAGAAAATAAAAACTCTGAGAACTAAAAGATGTGTCCTAAATCAAACAGTTAGCAAGAAATGAAATGATTCAAATCTGTATTCTAATGTCTAAGCCTTTTCTAATAAAGCTTGCTTAACTGGCATGCTAATACATACATACTCATATTGCACACATGAAATTCAGTGTTACACACCATGCTGATATGTAATGTTGCATTTGTTCTTTACTTCTGCTGTGTATTTCTTTCTTTTTCTTGGGGATGGTTTTGATCATGGCCTCCTGTACAATGTTACGAACCTCCATCCAAAAATTTTCAGGCACTCTATCAGATCTAATCCCTTGAATCTATTTGCCACTTCCACTGTATAATCATTAAGGGATTTGATTTAGGTCACATCTGTTGGTCTTTCCCTACTTTCTTCAATTTAAGTCTGAATTTTGCAATAAGAAATTCATAATCTGAGACACAGTCAGCTCCCAGTCTTGTTTTTGCTGACTATATAGAGCTTCACCATCTTCAACTGCAAAAAATATAATAAATCTGATTTCAGTATTGACCATCTGGTGATGTCCATATGTAGAGTTGTCTCTTGTGTTGTTGGAAGAGGGTATTTGCTATGACCAGTGTGTTCTGTTGGCAAAACTCTGTTAGCCTTTGCCCTGCTTCATTTTGTACTCCAAGGCCAAAGTTTCCTGTTACTCCAGGTATCTCTTGACTCCCTACATTTGCATTTCAATCCCTTATGGTGAAAAAGACATCTTTTTTTGGTGTTAGTTCTAGAAGGTCCTGTAGGTTATCAAAAAACCACAAAGTCTTCCTAAGTGATCAACACAAAGAAATAGACAAAAACAATAGAATAGGAAAGACAAGAGATCTCTTCAAGAAAATTAGAGATACCAAGGGAAGGTTTCATTTAAAGATGGGCACAATAAAGGACAGAAATAGTATGGACCTAACAGAAGCAGAAGATATTAAGAAGAGGTGGCAAGAATACACTGAAGAACTGTACAAAAAATATCTTAATGACTCAGATAACTATGATGGTGTGATTACTTACCTAGAGTCAGACATCCTGGAGTGCAAAGTTAAGTGGACATTAGGAAGCATCACTACAAACAAGGCTAGTGAAGGTGATGGAATCCCAGCTGAGCTATTTCAAACCCTAAAAGATGATACTATGAAAGTGCTGTACTCAATATGCCAGCAAATTTGGAAAACTCAGCAGTGGCCACAGGACTGGAAAAGGTCAGTTTTCATTCCAGTCCCAAAGAAGGGCAATGCCAAAGAATGCCCAAACTACCAAACAATTGCACTCATTTTACATGCTAGAAAAGTAATGCTGAAAATTCTCCAAACTAGGCTTCAACAGTACATGAACGAAGAACTTCCAGAATTCAAGCTGGATTTAGAAAAGGCAGAGGAACCAGAGATCAAATTGCCAACATCCATTGTATCAAAGAAAACACAAGAGAATTCCAGAAAAACATCTACATCTTTTTCATTGAGTATGCTAAAGCTTTGGACTGTGTGGATCACAACAAATGGTGGAAAATTCTTAAAGGGATGGGAATACCAGACCACCTGACCTGCCTCTTGAGAAATCTGTATGCAGGTCAGGAAGCAACAGTTAGAACTGGACATGGAACAACAGACTGGTTCCAAATTGGAAAAGGAATACGACAAGGCTATATATTGTCACCCTGCTTATTTAACTTATAGGCAGAGTACATCATGTGAAATGCCAGACTGGATGAAGCACAAGCTGGAATCAAGATTGCCTGGAGAAAAATCAATAATCTCAGATATACAGATGACACAATCTTTATGGCAGAAAACAAAGAGCAACTAAAGAGACTCTCAATGAAAGTGAAAGAGGAGAGTGAAAAAGTTGGCTTAAAGCTCAACATTCAGAAAACGAAGATCATAGCATCCAGTCCCATCACTTCATGGCAAACAAATGGGGAAACAATGAAAACAGTGGCAGATTTATTTTTTGGGCTCCAAAATCACTGCGGATGGTGACTGCAGCCATGAAATTAAAAGATGATTGCTCCTTGGAAGAAAAGCTATGAGCAACCTAGACAAAATATTAAAACGCAGAGACATTACTTTGCCAACAAAGGTCCGTCTAGTCAAAGCTATGGTTTTTCCAGTGGTCATGTATGAATGTGAGAGTTGGACAATAAAAAATGCTGAGCACCTAAGAATTGATGTTTCTGAACTGTGGTGTTGGAGAAGACTCTTGAGAGTCCCTTGGAGAGCAAGGAGATCAAATCAGTCAATCCTAAAGGAATCAGTCCTGAATATTCATTGAAAGAACTGATGCTAAGGGTGAAGCTCCAATACTTTGGTCACCTGATGTGAAGAACTGACTCATTGGAATAGACCCTGATGCTGGGAAAGATTGAAGACAGGAAAAGGGAATGAAAGAATAGATTATTGCATGACATACCGACTTGATGGACATGAGTTTGAGCAAACTCTGGCAGTACTGGTGACGGACAGGAAAGCCTGGCATGCTCCAACCCGTGGGGTGGCAAACAGTCAGACCCACCTAAGCAACTGAACGGGCTGAGCCCACTGTGCTATGTATGTATGCTATATGTGTTTGTCGGTAGGTAGGTAGGTCATAGGTACACAAATGTAACTTTCTCAGCGAGAGCATAAGCATTCGGAAGAGAGGAATTATATATTTCATACTCAAATTTACTGTTTTTGTGCATCATCTACCTCTTAGCAGAGAACTTTACACACAACTATCTTTCAGACGTTGTTCATTTAGCAGACGCTTGTCTGAGCTCTAAAGAAAATCTTTTTAACATAAAAAATATACATAGCATGAATACAGTATACTAATGCATATATATGGAATTTAGAAAGATGGTAACAATAACCCTGTGTACGAGACAGCAAAAGAGACCCTGATGTATAGAACAGTCTTTTGGACTCTGTGGGAGAGGGAGAGGGTGGGATGATTTGGGAGAATGACATTGAAATATGTGTAATATCATGTATGAAATGAGTCGCCAGTCCAGGTTCTATGCACGATACTGGATGCCTGGGGCTGGTGCACTGGGACGACCCAGAGGGATGGTATGGGGAGGGAGGAGGGAGGAGGGTTCAGGATGGGGAACACATGTATACCTGTGGCAGATTCATTTTGATATATGGCAAAACCAATACAATATTGTAAAGTTAAATAAAATAAAATTTAAAAAAATAAATAAAGGAGGTAACTAAAAAAAATAATAAAATGTTAATAGCAAAATATATATATATATAGCATGAATAAGTGACATAGTTATATTCTTACATCTACCTCCTTAGAACTTTACTTTCAAAGTATTTTTACCTTTAAAATGAAATACTACATGTGGTAGGGAATCGTTTTTACATTTGTCTGTGCTAGGAAGAATAAACCTGTACAATCGAATTACAATACCAACTTTACTTCGAAATCATTAGATGAAATGCTGTAATAAGATTTAATTATGAGTGTCCGATATCAGAAATCTGTATACTTACGGAATGTCCAGAAGAGTAATAGAAAAGAGTATCCACAAAAATGTTTGGTTTTATAGAAGCTGAGAGTGTTTCTAAAAAGAAGAGTTATGCAACCACTAAATACTACTGAAATGATTCCAACAGATTCTACAACATGAATGCCAATGGTAACTTGAGGAGATGTCTTACAGAGAGAGGTAGATGAGGTGAAAGCCACACTGCAGGGCTTATTTTACAACTGCCCACTAAAACGTAAGCTCCATAAGAAGTTTGTTTTTTTTTTTCCCCTTCCTAGTGCTGTCTCTAGTATCTGTTACAATGCTAGATAGAAAAGGAACTCCACAACAATTTATTACATTTTAAGCACAACTATATTCCAGGTCCTGTGGTAAATTGCTAAGTGCTGGGATTTAAATTGAACAAAACATATTTTTCCCCAGGTGCTAATGAGCTCTATAGAGAAAAAAGTAAGAAAAGCGGACAGGGAATGTATTAATAGGAGGCAAAAGGGGTAGATCACGATTGTCAGTGAGCAGATCAGGGGAGGCCGCTTTAAGGTAGTTATGTTTTCACAGAAACATGAAATGGCTGAGGACAGAAGCCCTGGCAAAATCTGTGAGAAGTGCACTGTAAGTAGAGGGAAAACTTAACCCCTGACCTCCTGATGTAAGACTGTGCCTAGAATATTTGAGAAACAAGAAAAAAAAATAATTGATTATCATAATTGTTTTTAAAATTTGCCCAAACACACTAGGAGGTGATTCTTAGTTCCATTTTGTGAATAATGAAATGCAGATTCAGAAAAGTCACCCAGTATGTTACGGTCAGGTTTCCTTCCACAAAGTGAGGCTTGCTGTGGGCCATGGTTTCTCAACAGTGGCACATTTGATATTTTGGGCTGGATAATTCTTTGTTGTCAGGAGGGATCCTGTGCCTCATAGGCTTCTACCTACTATATGCTGATAGCACCCCTCTCCCCTCAAATCCCACATGACAATAAAAAATTTCTCCAGATGTTTTCAAATGACCCCTGGGGTAGGGAGGATGAAATTACCCCTGGTTGAGAACCACTGCCACTGAGTAATACAGATAACAGGCAAGATATCATTCTAAATGACTGACAGTTACTTTAGGCCCTGTTTTGAAGAAATGAGCAAATTAGTTGCATTCCAATGATGATATTTAATCCTATTAATGGTCATTTTATGCCTAATTGATTGACTCTGCTATAGGCATTTAAATCAGCTGCAGAAAGAGCCCCAAATACTAAAGCGACTAGAGTGAGGTTGTGCTTTGCATTACTCAACAATGTCTTATGTACGTGTAAAATTAAAGCACACCATGGAAATTTTGAGCAATTTTACTTAATTTTAGCATGAGAATATGTGCACACTTTATTAAACGAATTCATTTTATTAAAGAGCATAAAAATATTTTATATTCCAAGTTATAGGATAAAGCTATCATTAGATTTTACTAATTTTCCGAACAAATCAATCTCAGTGTAATTAACTCTCAATGAGTACACCCTCACTTCACAATATCTTGAACTCTCCAACTACAATTTATATACCCCACAACTAACAGAGTAAGTATGCTTGAAAATACTGTCTGTGCCAATTTATTGAGGATGTGGCTTGGGAATATATTCATTTAAGTTTGCCTTATATTCCTTAGTAAAGAAATACATCATTGTAAATTAAGGAGGCTCAACTTTCATCATTTAAGTAAACATACATAACTTTTCCCTGCCTCGTAAAGATAGATATCCATTTCACCATTGGGCCCATCCTTGTCTTAATGATAAATGAATGCTATCATGGACCTGTTTAAGCATGGCACTGAGTAGAGCAACCCGGAGTGCATTCAAACGTGAATTGAGTGAAGGCAGTTCAGAAGCTTTTCAACTGGCCTTAACCTTATAGAATGTGTTTCTCCCCTGGCCTCCTGGACAGAGCCTGCTGTTGCTGGGCCTGTGGGAGAAACTTAAATACAGCTTTGTTTTACAATCGGACACCGAAAGCTTTCCTACCAGATTGAAGACATGCAAGTGTGTTAGAGAAGGGATTATGCACAGGAGCTGTTGTTGACAACATGATTTGGGCTATTTAAAAATTATAATACACAAAAACTCATGGAGACCTTAGCAAAGAAAGTGAAGATGAATCCTAATGCTGTTTGATCAAGCACAAAATCATAAGATCTTCTAAAAAAAATTTGAACCTCTGATAATATTTATATTAGAAAGTTTACTACAAATCCATCGTATTCCTAAAAATAGAAAAAGATCATGATGTATATGATTTTTTTTACTTTAAATTTGTTTTAAAAAGCTAAACACAATTGAGATGTTTCTTGCAACTAGACCTATTTACACTGCAAGTGTTATGAAGTCACAATCACATAGGGCAATTATATTTCTTATGTAGCTCAAAATTTGGGCTACCATCCTAATGATATGTATGGTGGTTTAGTTGCTCAGGCATGTACGACTCACAACTCCGTGAACTGTAGCCTGCCAGGCTCCTCTGTCTATTGGATTCTAGGTAAGAATACTGGAGTGGGTTGCCTTCTCCTTCTTCAGGGGATCTTTCCAACCCAGGAATCAAACCCAGGTCTCCTGAATAGCAGGTAGATTCTTTACTGACTGAGCTACAAGGAAATGATATGTATGCAGGTAATGTTTTCTTTTTCCCCTTAACTGATTTGTTGTTGTTTAGTCACTAAGCTGTGTCCAACTCTTTTGTGACCTCATGGACTATAGCCCACCAGGCTCTTTTGTCCAAGGAATTTCCCAGGCAAGAATACTGGAGTGGGTTTCCATTTCCTTCTTCGGGGGATGTTCCTGATCCAGGGATTGAACTCGTGTCCCCAGCACTGGCAGGTGGATTCTTTACCAAGGAAGTCACCAGGAAAGCCCCCTTAAAGAATATTATTATCTAACTTGAAGTCATCTAGTAATACTACCCTATGGCTATTTCCAAAATACATAAAACCCTAATATTTGAATTCACATGACATATTCTCATCATCATTTTTACCAAGCAAAAATTTTCATGTTGACTACTGTTTGCTCATTTCCTCCCTCTCTCTCTCCTCTCTCATTTCATTCTATTATTCATTCTGCCATCTCCTAAGAAAGAATGGTGCTGAATATAAGGAACTCTGTATCAATAGTTGATACAGGGACTTGGCTTTACTGAAGATTATTTTCTTAATATGCCAAAAGCTGACATTTTAAGTAAAACTATGTCTTTCTTTTCATTATAAATCTATAGATTAATAAATACAGGAGGAATTCTATGAATGTTGTGAAAAGAAAGTAGAATTTTGAGCAAGGGGGAGAATTTTTAGTTGTGATAGTTTTATTAGATACTATGCCTTCCAAATGGAGAAGGCAATGGCACTCCACTCCAGTACTCTTGCCTGGAAAATCCATGGACAGAGGAGCCTGGTAGGCTGCAGTCCATGGGGTCGCCAAGAGTCGGACACAACTGAGCGACTTCACTTTCACTTTTCACTTTCATGCATTGGAGATGGAAATGGCAACCCACTCCAGTGTTCTTGCCTGGAAAATCCCAGGGACGGACGGGGAAGCTTGGTAGGCTACCATCTATGGGTTCACACAGAGTCAGACACAACTGAAGCGACTTAGCAACAGCAGCAGCATACCTTCCAAAGACTCTCATAAGTCCAGGAATTCAAGAATGGCATAGTGAGTTCAGATAAGATCCACAATTGAATGACTAATTTTTTAAGCAAGTGCGATTTATATTACTATTGCAATAAACATAGTTATTACCAGCAAAGGGAGGCAATTTTGCAGCCATTTTGTTAAAATCTCTTCCTATTTTCCTAACTTTTCAAATTCATGTAAACAAATGAAAGATATTTCAATAACAGATTGCATGCATCATTTTTTTTTTTAATACTCACAGTGCTTTGTTCATTCTAGAAGAAAGGGTTTAAATCTAGCGTGCTGCTGGCAAGAATGAGACTCACTCTTGATAACAGTGCTTAAAAGAATTAGTTTCTTTCAAGATGCTTAATGGCAAATTATTCTTCAAAGTTAAAAGTATATGCTAAATCAAAGCTCTCATTGCTGTGCTTTTATTTTTCCTTCTCACCAGCACTGCAGAATTAATTTAAGCATATTTTACCAGCACTTTACTTTAGAGTTTAATTTCCTGAGTATTAAGTGAAACATGAAGGAATGTGTGTGTGTGTGTGTGTGGTATATGAGAGAAATTGTTTCCAAAATTCTTTGAAAAATATCAAGATCTGATGAAAAAACACTTAGATGAGATAGCACTAGCATTTCAAAAAGAAAGAAAAAAAAACACCAATTCACTGGATGCTTTATGGCATAAGTGCTATTTCTAAGAGGAGAGGAAAGAGCAACCCCCAAATGTTGGCATAATTGTCAAAACAGCAAATGCACCTAAAGGAAAGACTGCCTTCAAAAAGCTGAGCAAAAGAATGAGATAAAGTAATGAGGTGTGACTGGCATTTCATACTGACATTCATCATGTTGTCACTTCAACAATCACTCTCTTGGGGGATGATGCCAATTGTGCAACAGCTAGTTGAGTCACCTCTATATTTATCTTACAGTAAATAAGTGGGTGAATAAGTTTCTGCCCAACTTCACCTTTACTTGATTTATAACCCTTACTAATCACATTAGACACAGGTAAGACATAACCAAATGAGGCATTGGTGTGGAAGTTGAGTGGCCAGGAATAATGTGATTGACCCCAATTGAATATTGCATTTTTAATTTATCCAAAGATGCAACAAAAGCAACATATTCCCCATTTTAACCTATTCACTTGCTTCTCCTGTAACATAGACACAGTTATTCATGAAAAAGAAAAAGAAAACTACAATAGTTTCAAGATGATTCAAATATTAACTAGGAGTCTGATCAAGAGTTCCTTAATTAAGGTTGCTGTTGCCTTAAAATAAGCCTGTCTACAATACTTAGATACAGTTAATATACTTTAATGAGTGAACATGATCACATACAATATTCAAAGGGACGGAACCATCTTTCTCTTTATTGCATATTAACCTTGTATATAAATTCAACTGAATTTAAAAGCATAATTTGCTTTTTCCCTAATATTAAGTACTCAGAAATGTTTTGTCTTTATTCTGATTGCAAATTAGATTAGTATGTTCACAGTTGATTTCCTCTCAGACAGTATAAGGCTTTTCTCTTCATTCAAACAAAGGTGGAAAATCAGTATAATTATAGCTCAGTGACACTCTGTAATGCAGAGAGATGTAGATGATACTTTAGTTAATACGTGAAAAATTAATTATCTATTCCATTAAAGAGGTTTCCCAATAATTTAGAAATGTAGAAAGAAACTGTTTTTCTGTGAGCTTCACCTTTCCATTTCTGGCTCTATTTTGTGGCACCCGCCACATGAATGGAAAGGCCAATTTAAAAAGAGAGTACTTAAACACATACTGAGCTTTTACCATATACCACATACTCTACTAGGTATCCTGAAAATAAAAAGAAATATGAAATAATTATATGAGGTATTCAAAGCAAAATAGAATAAAATATTTTTGATAAAGATTCTTATGAATTATATTAATAAATTTTACTTTATGAATTTTACTCTGTTCTCTTTATTTGGTAAATGTATTTAAAAACACAACTCAATATGAAAATGCATCTCCTACTGCTATAATATAGTCACAGTAATTCATGAGAAAACAATGGAAACAACCCCATTATACTTTTTTCCCTTACTTTTATTGTATACAAATTATTGCAAAATGTAATGGCTTAAGACAATCCACCATACTCCTAGGTCCTGTGGGTCAGGAACTCAAATAGGCCATAGAAGCAGTATATTTTTTTTGTTGTTGTATGGTATGAGATCTCAGTCAGGAAGACTCTAAAACTGAGTAATTTGATGAGTGTGCCTGGAACCATTTGCTGCTCATTCACTTCCATATCTGGCATTAGCTTGGGCTAACAGGAACACTAGGATTGCTGTTCAGAAGACCTACACACACTATTTTTATGTGAGTTGGTCTTTTCACAGCATGGCAGTCTAAGAATAGTAAGGTTTCTGACATTAGCAACCTAGAGCTTTAACAGTAAATATTCGAGGGATTATTATAGAAGATAGAATTGTGACTGTATAAATGGAAAAATGAATAACACAGTACCTTCAGCCATTTAAAAATATCAAACTGAACCCTAAGTACATCTAATTCTATTTATACCTGTAATCTCAATAACCTCAGATATGCAGATGACACCACCCTTATGGCAGAAAGTGAAGAGGAACTCAAAAGCCTCTTGATGAAAGTGAAAGATGAGAGTGAAAAAGCTGGCTTAAAACACAACATTCAGAAAACGAAGATCATGGCATCTGGTCCCATCACTCCATGGGAAATAGATGGGGAAACAGTGGAAACAGTGTCAGACTATTTTTGGGGGCTCCAAAATCACTGCAGATGGTGACTGCAGCCATGAAATTAAAAGACGCTTATTCCTTGGAAGGAAAGTTATGACCAACCTAGATAGCATATTGAAAAGCAGAGACATTACTTTGCCAACAAATGTTCGTCTAGTCAAGGCTATGGTTTTTCCAGTGGTCATGTATGGATGTGAGAGTTGGACTGTGAAGAAAGCTGAGCACTGAAGAACTGATGTTTTTCAACTGTGGTGTTGGAGAAGACTCTTGAGAGTCCTTTGGACTGCAAGGAGATCCAACCAGTCCCTTCTAAAGGAGATCAGCGCTGGGATTTCATTGGAAGGAATGATGATAAAGCTGAAACTCCAGTACTTTGGCCACTTCATGCAAAGAGTTGACTCATTGGAAAAGACTCTGATGCTGAGAGGGATTGGGGGCAGGAGGAAAAGGGGATGACAGAGGATGAGATGGCTGCATGGCATCACTAACTCAATGGACGTGAGTTTGAGTGAACTCCGGAGATGGTGATGGACAGGGAGGCCTGGCATGTCGCAAAGAGTCGGACATGACAGCGATTGAACTGACTGATTGATACCTGTAATTTACTTACTGCATCAGTTTGTATAATTTAAATCTTGATTTCCCCTCTACATGAAAATGGCCTTTGGTATTCCTTGGTTCTCAAGTAAAATACATTTATCATGATGAATTAATAGGCTAGAATTCTAATTATAATCAATCACAAGTTAGGGTCATGGACCTCAGCCAAACCTTCAGTTTACAATCAGGATGGATGAGCAGAGGATTAGACCCTGGGTTCTGAGGTGATGGCTCGGAAGGTAAAGAATATGTTGGCAATAACAGGAGATTTAGCTTTGATCTCTGGGTTGGGAAGATGCCCTGGAGAAGGAAATGGCTGCTCACTCCAGCATTCTTGCCTGGAGAATCCCATGGACAGAGGAGCCTGGTCGCCATGGACCCATGGGGTCGCCAAGAGTCAGACATGACTGAGTGGCTAACAATTTTACCGTTTCTTTTTTCTGAGGAGATACCACCGAATTAGTAATATCTTGCCTAAAGCAAAGGTATTAATATCTTCCCTTTCTTTTCACCTCTGTATACCCATACTGTAATTGCTATAACAAATGAGAACTATGTTTTCTGGGATCATAGACTAACTTTGAAATGACTTTTTTACCTAGACACTTTCTCATATGTTTACTCACTCAGTCATTCATATATTCTTTTTTTGGAACACCCCCCTCATTACTTATCACACATAGAATAAAATCTAATCTCTGTTATTACAGCCTAAAAAAAGTCATTTGTTTGGATTTTTGTTTGTTGTGCTTACTGATATTTGAAAGTCATTATATCATTTGTCTCCTTTAATTTCCTATAATCTCCACAAGAACTGAGACATTTCAGTTATTCACCATCCTGTGTGTGTGTGCTCAGCAGTGTCTGCCTTTTTGCAACCCTCATGGACTGTAGCCTTCCAGGTTCCTCAGTCCATGGGATTTTACAGGCAAGAATACTGGAGTGGGTTGCCATTCCGTTCTCCAGGGGATCTTTCCCGACACAGGGATTGAACCTGTGTCTCTTGCATCGCCTACATTGGCAGGAAGATTTTCTACCACTAGCACCACCTGGAAAGCCCATTCGCTATCCTATATTTAGTCCTAAATCAGTACTTACTTCCTGCATGCATGCTAAGTCACTTTAGTCGTGTCTGAGTCTTGTGACCCTATGGACCATGGTCTGCCAGGCTCCTCTGTCCATGGGATTCTCCAGGCAAGAATACTGGAGTGGGCTGCCATGGCCTCCTCCAAGGAATCTTGCTGATCCAGGGATTGAACCTGCCCTCTTATGTCTCCAGCATTGGCAGGCAGGTTCCTTACCACTATCACCACCTTGGAAGCCCATTTATTGCACAGAAATAATTAAATAGGTATAGTTTACATTGGATTGATGTTTAGGCCAATTCAAAAAAGGACTAAGACTACTATCTTTAGGGACTGGTCATTTTTCAGAAACAATATGTATTTTATTTATCTGTTTAGCAAAAAAATGGGAAAAGACAATTTTAGAAGGCAAATAAATCTCCTAAATAACTTAAAAGATACTGGGTCAGATTTTTAAAAGGAAATAAGTACAAGGATGTATGTGCTCAGGCAAGTTAAAAACATGATTAAGCATTATGGCTATAATATCAACATTGTACTTATGTTCTCAAGTTTTAAACAGTAACTATTTAAGGAGATTTTTATTTGCAGCATATGATAATAGATTGAGTTTTGATAACAGCATTTGCACTAAATTCATCTAGGCAACCAATGATAACCTGAGAAAGAATAATATCTGGCATAAAGAAGGGGCTAAACTGAGAGCTATCATAAAGAAAGAAGTAGCTAATTCTGGTGCATGAGATTGAGATATTTTAAAAAAAAAAAGGGAAAATAAAGGAAAATAGAAAAATTAATCCTACTTCCAGAATCAGAGAGGCTGTATCTGATTACAGAATGGTTACATTGGCAGAATAGGAAAACCAGTTAAAAAAAAAAAAAAAACAAAAAAAGGAGCCAATAACATTCTTAAGTTTGGTGTGGACGTACTGACTTTTGGGAGAATACTCAAGTGAAAATATTTTATTAATAACTGAAAATGTTTGACTAGTGTTGGGCTAACAGTATATGTAGCTGATCTGGTAAGATTTCTAAAGATGCCCTCTACCCAAAGATTCCTATTTCATGGGTATTCAATAAAATAGTAATCTAGGTATGATGGTAAAGAAAATTTTGCAGATGGAATTAAAATCTCTAATCAATTCAACTTCAGAAAAATATTCTGGATTATTCAGGTGGGTCGTGTTTCATGACATGAGTCAGAAGAGGCAGTCACAGAGAGATGTACTGAAGAAAGTGATAGAGGAGAAATGAGGGTAAAGTCCAGATAATCACGATGGTGTGATCACTCACCTAGAGCCAGACATCTTGGCATGTGAAGTCAAGTGGGCCTTAGAAAGCATCACTACGAACAAAGCTAGTGGAGCTGATGGAATTCCAGTTGAACTCTTTCAAATCCTGAAAGATGATGCTGTGAAAGTGTTGCACTCAATATGCCAGCAAATTTGGAAAACTCAGCAGTGGCCACAGGACTGGAAAAGGTCAGTTTTCATTCCAATCCCAAAGAAAGGCAATGCCAAAGAATGCTCAAACTACTGCACAATTGCATTCATCTCACATGCTAGTAAAGTAATGCTCAAAATTCTTCAAGCCAGGCTTCAGCAATATGTGAACCGTGAACTTCCAGATGTTCAAGCTGGTTTTAGAAAAGCAGAGGAACCAGAGATAAAATTGCCAACATCCACTGGATCATGGAAAAAGCAAGAGAGTTCCAGAAAAACATCTATTTCTGCTTTATTGACTATGCCAAGGCCTTTGACTGTGTGGATCACAATAAACTGTGGAAAATTCTGAAAAAGATGGGAATACCAGACCACCTGATCTGCCTCTTGATAAATTTGTATGCAGGTCAGGAGGCAACAGTTAGAAGTGGACATGGAACAAAAGACTGGTTCCAAATAGGAAAAGGAGTACGTCAAGGCTGTATATTGTCACCCTGTTTATTTAACTTCTATGCAGAGTACATCATGAGAAACGCTGGACTGGAAGAAGCACAAGCTGGAATCAAGATTGCAGGGAGAAATATCAATAACCTCAGATATGCAGATGACACCACCCTTATGGCAGAAAGTGAAGAGGAACTCAAAAGCCTCTTGATGAAAGTGAAAGAGGAGAGTGAAAAAGCTGGCTTAAAGCTCAACATTCAGAAAACAAAGATCATGGCATCTGGTCCCATCACTTCATGGGAAATAGATGGGGAAAGAGTGGAAACAGTGTCAGACTTTATTTTGGGGGGCTCCAAAATCACTGAAGATGGTGACTGCAGCCATGAAATTAAAAGATGCTCACTCCTTGGAAGGAAAGTTATGACCAACCTAGATAGCATATTCAAAAGCAGAGACATTACTTTGCCAACAAAGTTTCGTCTAGACAAGGCTATGGTTTTTCCAGTGGTCATGTATGGATGTGAGAGTTGGACTGTGAAGAAGGCTGAGCACCAAAGAACTGATGCTTTTGAACTGTGGTGTTGGAGAAGACTCTTGAGAGTCCCATGGACTGCAAGGAGATCCAACCAGTCCATTCTGAAGGAGATCAACCCTGGGATTTCTTTGGAAGGAATGATGCTAAAGCTGAAACTCCAATACTTTGGCCACCTGATGCGAAGAGTTGACTCATTGGAAAAGACTCTGATGCTGGGAGGGATTGGGGGCAGGAGGAGAAGGGGATGTAACAGAGGATGAGATGGCTGGATGGCATCACTGACTTGATGGACGTGAGTCTGAGTGAACTCTGGGAGTTGGTGATGGACAGGGAGGCCTGGCGTGCTCCGATTCATGGGGTCGCAAAGAGTTGGACATGACTGAGCGACTGAACTGACCTGAATGTCAGAGAGATTTGAACCATGAGAATGATTCAATCCATTGTCTCTGACTTTGCATACAGAGGATGGAAGCTATGTTCCAAGGAATGGAAGAAGTTTCTAAAAGCTGAAAATGATCCCTGGCTAACAGCTAGCAAGTAAGTGGGACTCTCAGAACGACAACTGCTTGGAAATGAATTCCAACAGTACACTCTAGTCAGTTTGAAAGCATGTTAAACCCAGAGATTCAAGGAAAGAATGCAGCCCTGCTGACACGCTGATTTGATGAAGTCAAGAGTAAACAGCCAGTTCAGCTCCTTTATGCCTAGACTTCTGACCCATAGAACTCTTAGAAAATGAGGTGTGTTGTTTTAAGCACCTAAACCTGTAATAATTTATTATAGCAACAATAGAGTATCTAACATAGCAGTGACTCAATAAATACCTCTTAAGTGACATTTTAACTGAAGCACACAGAAAAGAGAGAAGAGTTTCTAGGTTAAGGTTAAGCTTTGGGAGTCCTACTTAAAATGAGGAGGTGACTGGCATGAGTAAGGTCAGTGAAACCACACCAAACAATGTGGAGTGAATACATGGATGGTCAGTGATCAAAAGGACATTTGACAATTATAGGAACTACCCAGAGTCATGTAAATGAAGGCAGCTAAAAACAGGAGTGGATAATCAATAACTTAATGTTACAGAAAAGTCAAGCAGGGACAAGATGAAGAAAAGATCAAAAGAAGAAAAGAAAATATTTGAGGAAATCATTGGAGCTAGAAATCAAATTGGAGGAACACAGAGTGGCAAAGAAACAGTTTGCAACTAGTATAGATTGCTTACTTTAGGAGTTTAGATATGGATGCATAAAAGAGTGAGTTTGCAGGAGCAAAGACAAGGAATTACTGAAATAAGTGACTTCAGTAAAAAAGATGACACATTTACCAAAGAACTGTCAATATTAATTATCACATGTCTACATTGTGTTTTCATTATGTAAAAGCAAAAGTGGAAGAAAGGGAAGTCGCTCTGTCGTGTCCGACACTTTGCGACCCTATGGACTATAACCCACCAGGATTCTACATCCATGGAATTTTCCAGGCATGAGTACTGGAGTGGGTTGCCCTTTCCTTCTCCAGGGGATCTTCCCGACCCAGAGATTGAACCCAGATCTCCCGCATTGCAGACAGACACTTTACCATCTGAGCTACCAGTGTAGCTCCCATGCAAAAGCAAAACCTTCTACTAATTCTTAAAGTGCTCACTAAAGGGCAGAGGGAGGCATGGTGTAAAGAAGAAATACTGGGGTAAACCTTAGTCTAAAAAACCTGAGCAAATCCTTAACATTCTCAAGTTTCAACTTCCTCAGCAAATATGCAGGGCTAATAATACATGCTCACAAACTTGACATGACAATTACATGAAGAGAAAAGTACAAACCAGTTCAGTCTCTGGCATGAGTAGGGTCAGTGAAACCACACTAAACAATGTGGAGTGAATACATGGATGGTCAAACTATACAAATACATGGATGGTCAAAAAGTACAAACTAGAAGAGATTGAACAATCTGAATCCAGAACTAAAAGTTCCAAATTGTATACCCCTTTTATGGTGAGACCTTAACTCCTATCCCAGAGGAGGGCTGAGAATTGAGAATATTAAATGGACTTAACAGCCAGACAGAAAGTCAATTTTTGGCCTGAATACTTTCTCTATTCTTCTAATGCATTCTAATAAATAAACTGTATCACCAGACTTTTTGAGTTTCCAGTTGGCAGATTGCAGACCACGGAACTTGTCAGCCTCCATAAGTGCATAAGCCAATACCTTACAAAAAATCTCTTTACAATGCCTTATAACAGTCTTATGGACTCTGTTGGAGAGGGAGAGGGTGGGAAGATTTGGGAGAATGGCATTGAAACATGTAAAATATCATGTAAGAAACGAGTCGCCAGTCCAGGTTCGATGCACAATACTGGATGCTTGGGGCTGGTGCACTGGGATGACCCAGAGGGATGGTATGGGGAGGGAGGAGGGAGGAGGGTTCAGGATGGAGAACACATGTATACCTGTACCTGTGGCAGATTCATTTCTATATTTGGCAAAACTAATATAATATTGTAAAGTTTAAAAATAAAATTTAAAAAAAAACAATATCTTATATATACAATTCTTACATTCTCTCTCATGTGAAAAATATAGATATTTATATTAGATATATCTTATTAATTTTGTTTCACTAGAGGACTTTAATGCATTTAATGTCACAGAAATTTTAAGGGAAAAAAAATCATGCTAGGCTGTAAAATGGATCATATAAATAAAAAGATAATTATGTTCTTCTAATACTTGTTATTGTTGTTTAGTTGCTAAGTCATGTCTGACTTTTTGTGACCCCATGGACTGTAGTCTACCAACCTCCTCTGATCATGGGATTTCCCATGCAAGAATACTGGACTGGGTTGCCATTTCCTTCTCCAGGGGATCTTCTCCACCCAGTGATAGAACCCATATCTCCTGCATTGCAGGTGGATTCTTTACTGCTGAGCCAGTATTAGGAAGCCCCCTAATACTTGTTCAGTTGAAAAAAATTCTATGGGTTCTTTCTACTTTCTCTAAGTCCAATCCTGCATAAAACAAAACTAAAGGGAATTGATATCCTGAATATAACATAAAAACTATTTTAAAAACACCTAAGAGAACAAAAGGCAGATGTGCTATGCCCATGTGGAGAAATTTGGTAGTATAAATGATAACTGTAATATCAATGAAAATATATTGCAAAAAGAAAAATTTAAATGCCTATTTACTAGGAAAAAAGAAACAGTAATTCAAGAAAATATAGAATAAAAACCACACTAGCACCCAACATTATAGCCTTGTACTATTTAAACACATTAACAGAAATAGAAAGATAGAAAAATGTATTATTTTAATTGGGTATTTCACATGCATCTGAAAACCTGCTGGTCAGACAAGAAACACAACAAAGTGATACAAATAAGCAAAGAAACAAGGAATACGTGAAGAAGTAGAAGCAAATATCATGAGAAATAAATAATATATATTCATACTATCTTTTATGGAGATTATATACGATGCATATATAATATCTCTCTATATGCAACATATAACAAACTATATATGTCATATATATGCAACATATTGAGTGCACATAAATATAGATATCATATATATTGCAGAGAAGAAAGATCACCTTTGAGATTATATGAAATATTCACATGTCAGCTAGGTATAAAGGCCATCAAAGAAGCCATAATAATTAGAATGAATCAATATTATATAGTGTCTTAGAATTTAAACAAGCAGTAAAAATATAACAAAAAAGCTTTAAACATTCTGGAAGCTAAAGGTCATTATACAAATAAATCTATATCATACATAAGATAATATACAAAGTAAATGTATTCTAAATTAAAGTGACAATAGAGTAATTAGCAACCAAATGTGTAAGTCAAAGGAGTGCATAAAAGAAGCTTCATACTCTTACATATATTTATCAAAGAACAAAGGAGAATGAAAACAAATGAACTTAGTGTATAATTGAAACATCCAAAACAAGTTCAAGGAAAGCTGAAACAGAAGAATATAGGGGTTGGGGGGACAAGGAGGAAGCAGAGGAGGTGAAAGAGGAGGCAAAAGAAAATAAGAAGATGTGACAACAGCCGGACAGATAAACATAAAACTTTAAAAGCTTATTCATTTCAGTTCCTTTTCCCCAGTACATCATGTCCAGATTTCATTAAAAAAAAAAAAAAATACTAGGCATGCTGCTGCTACTGCTAAGTCACTTCAGTCGTGTACGACTCTGTGTGACCCCATAGACGGCAGCCCACCAGGCTCCCGTGTCCCTGGGATTCTCCAGGCAAGAACACTGGAGTGGGTTGCCATTTCCTTCTTCAATGCATGAAAGTGAAAAGTGAAAGTGAAGTCACTCAGTCATGTCTGACTCTTAGCAACCCCATGGACTGCAGCCTTCCAGGCTCCTCCATCCATGGGATTTTCCAGGCAGGAGTACTGGAGTGGGGTGCCATTGCCTTCTCTGAATACTAGGCATACTAAAAGACAAAAAACAAAGTTTGAGGAAATAGAAATGGCAATTATTTTGCAATTATCAGACCAGAAAAGGAGGATTGTTAGAGGAGAAATAAATAAGGTAAGATAAAATATTTGACTTTTCTTAATTTTAATTGATCTAACAATAATAATTGATTCACACTTACAATAGCCACAATGTATTCAGTGTTTACAGCTAATGGATAACTGAAATGAATGAGAGAAATGTCAAATGGCATTATTTAAAAGTGGACTTCAATTAGTTGTAAATTTATATTACAAGCTCGATGGCAATGACTAAAACAAATTTAAAAAGAAGATAACTGATACACTAAGGAATCAAAAAAGAATCATAAAAATGCTTATTAAATGCAGAAAAGACAGAAAAATAATAGGAAAAAAGAAACAAAAGACAACTAAATAGAAAACAGTAACAAATATGACCGATATTAATTAAATATATCAATCATTACTTTAAACATCAGTGGTCTAAATATACTTAAAAAAGAAAGGCTATCCACAAGAAACCCAGTAAAAATACAAACACACAAATAGAAGAGCTAACAAATGGAAAAAGCTACATCATGCTAACAGTAAACAAACAGAAACTGGAGTAGCTATACTAATCTCAGACAAAGCAGACTTTTGAGTAAGGAAAATTATCAGGAATAAGGAGGAGCATCCTGATCACTGATGTTGAAGGATCACACTAAAAGCTAGAGAAAGAGATAGACAGAAAATATGTACAATGAAATAACAATCAAATTGAAAACAGAACTACATCAGCAAAAACAGAGTCCAAAGACAATTGAACAAGTTTTAAAAGACTGAAGAATAGTAATACCCAGGCTAAATTTCTATAAAAATTATCACTTAAGATTAAGGATTAATTAATAATATTTTTCAGTGACAGAAGAATGAGTTAACTGCTCAGAATTTCTTGCTGCTAAAAACTTAAAGAATATGTTTAAGGAAAAATAACTTGAACTAGTAAAGTTAAGGCTTGCTGCTGTTTAATAGCTAAGTCATGTCCAACTCTTTTTGCGACACCATGGACTATAACTTTGCCAACAAATTTTCATCTAGTCAAGGCTATGGTTTTTCCTGTGGTCATGTATGGATCTGAGAATTGGACTGTGAAGAAGGCTGAGCGCCAAAGAATTGATGTTTTTGAACTGTGGTGTTGGAGAAGACTCTTGAGAGTCCCTTGGACTGCAAGGAGATCCAACCAGTCCATTCTGAAGGAGATCAGCCCGGGGATTTCTTTGGAAGGAATGATGCTAAAGCTGAAACTCCAGTACTTTGGCCACCTCATGCGAAGAGTTGACTCATTGGAAAAGACTCTGATGCTGGGAGGAATTGGGGGAAGGAGGAGAAGGGGATGACAGAGGATGAGATGGCTGGATGGCATCACTGACTCAATGGACGTGAGTCTCAGTGAACTTCGAGAGTTGGTGATGGACAGGGAGGCCTGACGTGCTGCAATTCATGGGGTCGCAAAGAGTCGGACATGACTGAGCGACTGATCTGATCTGATCTGACTGATCTGATCTGATGGACTATAACCAGCCAAGCTCCTCTGTCCATGGAATTTTTCAGGCAGGAACACAGGAGTGGGTTGCCACTTCGTTCTCCAGGGGTTCTTCCTGACCCAGGGATGGAACCCGCATCTCCTGCATTGCAGGCAGATTCTTTATGAATTGAACTACAAGGGAATGAGCATGGTCAGTTCAGTTCAGTCGCTCAGTCATGTCCAACTCTTTGCGACCCCATGAATCGAAGCACGCCAGGCCTCCCTGTCCATCACCAACTCCTGTAGTTCACTCAGACTCACGTCCATCGAGTCACTGATGCCATCCAGCCATCTTATCCTCTGTTGTCCTCTTCTCCTCCTGCCCCCAATCCCTCCCAGCATCAGAGTCTTTTCCAATGAGTCAACTCTTTGCATGAAGTGGCCAAAGTACTGGAGTTTCAGCTTTAGCATCAGTCCTTCCAAAGAAATCCCAGGGTTGATCTCCTTCAGAATGGACTGGTTGGATCTCCTTGCAGTCCAAGGGACTCTCAAGAGTCTTCTCCAACGCCACAGTGCAAAAGCATCAATTCTTCGGTGCTCAGCCTTCTTCACAGTCCAACTCTCACATCCATACATGACCACAGGAAAAACCATAGCCTTGACTAGGTGGACCTTTGTTGGCAAAGTAATGTCTCTGCTTTTGAATATGCTATCTAGGTTGGTCATAACTTTCCTTCCAAGGAGTAAGAGTCTTTTAATTTCATGGCTGCAGTCACCACCTGCAGTGATTTTGGAGCCCCCAAAAATAAAGTCTGACACTGTTTCCACTCTTTCCCCATCTATTTCCCATGAAGTGGTGGGACCGGATGCCATGATCTTCGTTTTCTGAATGTTGAGCTTTAGGCCAACTTTTTCACTCTCCACTTTCCCTTTCATCAAGAGGCTTTTTAGTTCCTCTTCACTTTCTGCCATAAGGGTGGTGTCATCTGCATATCTGAGGTTATTGATATTTCTCCCTGCAATCTTGATTCCAGATTGCGCTTCTTCCAGTCCAGCATTTCTCATGATGTACTCTGCATATAAGTTAAATAAGCAGGGTGACAATATACAGCCTTGATGTACTCCATTTCCTGTTTAGAACCAGTCTGTTGTTCCATGTCCACTTCTAACAGTTGCCTCCTGACCTGCATACAGATTTCTCAAGAGGCAGGTCAGGTGGTCTGGTAGTCCCATCTCTTTCAGAATTTTCCACAGTTTATTGTGATCCACACAGTCAAAGGCTTTGGCATAGTCAATAAAGCAGAAATAGATGCTTTTCTGGAACTCTCTTGCTTTTTCCATGATCCAGTGGATGTTGGCAATTTGATCTCTGGTTCCTCTGCTTTTCTAAAACCAGCTTGAACATCAGGAAGTTCACAGTTCACATAGTGCTGAAGCCTGGCTTGGAGAATTTTCAGCATTACTTTACTAGCCTGTGAGACGAGTGCAATTGTGCAGTAGTTTGAACATTCTTTGGCATTGCCTTTCTTTGGCAAAATGAGCATGGTAGATTACATCATTGTTCAAAGTATTTGCTTCCCCTTCTCACTGATAATTAAGACTGGCTATATGATTTACTGAGTAACACAAAGATTGAATTGTGAAATCACACTCAAGTGAGTCAGACATTGTATCCAATACCAGGATCTACTAATAATTGCAAGGATACAAATAATCAAGCTATTCAGATAAAGCATAGAGAGTCTTCAGACATGCTGAGCAGCTCCCTGGGTCTTTCCTCCGCATATTCAACATGCATTCTTGACCAAGAACAGTACATGTATTATTATCATGAACATTTTGTTTATGAAATATCTCCAATTAACGACCAGACTAAGCAACTAAGCACAGCACAGCATACCTCATAAATCCACAGATTCTGTTTTCATTTACTATAAGTCATCTTTAGCCAATGGTGCCCCATTAAGAATTTTCCCTAATGACTCCCCCATCCTAGAATATGTCATTATTTACCCAGAGATTCAGTTATCATGTTGCCAAGGAGATGTGACCAGAAGCTTCCTCTCATAAAATAGAGTGATTAAGTCACAGACTAGATTTTTTAATACATTCTTCCATATTACAACACTGTTTTGGGGAGAATTATGTTTCCCTGTGTCACTGAATTCAGGACTGTCCATGTATTTTCCTTTGGTAAATAAAATGTGAGTGAACATAAAGTGTGCCACTTCTGAGTAAAGTTTTAATACCAGCTTGTAGTTTGCCATTTATCTCTTTTAGACTGCCAAGAGAATATAAATGTCCCAGATAAAGGTCACACTGTTATTCTTGATTCCAAGTGAAAAATGATGTGATAGGCATTTAGAGTGAGCAAGAATTAAAATTGTTGCTTTAAGTCACTGAACAGGTTGCTTTATTATTGCATCTGATTAGAGAGAATGAGCAGAGAAAAATTTTAGCATGCTGGAACCTAAAGAGAAAGACTGAGAGAAAGTCCCTATGGCCATGGAACTCTAAGAATATTATTTTGTCTCATCCGATACTATCGTATTCCTGAATAACAACATATTCCATCTTGGTTATAACCAGAATATCAATAAATTATTGTATTGATACTATCATAATAAACAATAGAACAGCCTGGGAGTGATTTATTGGTTAAGTAGTGTTGACAGTAAAACCACTGTTAGGACGGGTCACATGTACTTAAGATTTTGTTTCAGAAAAGATGCAAAAATTTACTCCTTACTGTGCAAGCAAGCAACTCTCACAATGTAAACTACGCATGAAGAGTTCATAGAAATTTCTCAGTACGTAATAAAATTGCAAAATTTTCCAATAACATAAAGGAAGGCTCCTGAATTTTCAACCTTCTTCCTTAGTACTGCAGAAATATAAGAAGTTAGAATGGACAAATATTGTTTTCATAGTGAAGCTCTTTTGTTTTCTGTGGGAAATATTCTGATATATCTATTCAAGTTGTAAGAGGATACTTATGAATTTTTAGATGAAATCTTGAATCTATATGGCCACTATATAAAAAGTATAGTCCTTGACATAAGTATATGTATTTTAGATACAATTTGGTCATTTGTAAAATGTAACTTTACCCTTTAAGGCAAAGTTATATCAATTTTCTAAGAACACAACTAGGTGTAGAAAGTAATTATAGAGTGAGTTCCTCTTTAGATTAAGTTTGACACAGTTTTAGTGACAGAAAACACCAAAGTAATACTGAGTAAAAATACGATTTAATAACTCATGCATAAATGAAGGCAGACACTATTAAGAGTAAGGACTCCACTATTATAAATTAGAGAGGTATACACCTTTTTATTAATGGTCTGCCATCTTTCAATCCTGGTTTCCATCTCATAGTCCGAGATAGCTACTCTAGATCAAACTCTCATATCTGCCTTCTAGCCAGACAGAAGGAGAAAAAAGAAGGGAGAAGGATATATTTCCCCACTTTAAGCATATTTTCTAGAAGCTGAACACAACTTTTCAACTTTTTTTCTACATGGATTCCATTGAGTAGAACAATCAAACAGAAAATCTAGCTGCAAAGAAGGTCTGAAAATGCAGGTTGTATGCTGTACAACCGTACATACTGATATCATTGTGGAGATCAATTGCTAATGAAAGATGAAATGATATGCAAAGAAGAAAAACTATCTGCCTTAGGAATTCAATTGACTCAGAATTTGGACCCTTTTCTTATCTGGATCAGTCAGTCAGGCAGTTCAGTCACTCAGTCGGGTCCAAATCTTTGTGACCCCACGGACTGCAGCACGACAGGCCTCCCTGTCCATCACCAACTCTCTGAATTTACTCAAACTCATGTCCATTGAGTCGGTGATGCTATCCAATCATCTCATCCTCTATCGTCCCCTTCTCCTCCCGCGTTCAATCTTTCCCAGCATCAGGATCATTTCAAATAAGTCAATTCTTTGCATTGGGTGGCAAAAGTATTAGAGTTTCAGCTTCAACATCAGTCCTTCCAATGAATAATCAGGACTGATTTCCTTTAGGAGGGACTGGTTGGATCTCCTTGTGGTCCAGGGACTCTCAAGAGTCTTCTCCAACACCACAGTTCAAAACCATCAATTCTTTCTCACTCAGCTTTCTTTATAGTCCAGCTCTCACATCCATACATGATTACTAGAAAAACCATAGCCTTGACTAGATGGTAGGGAAACCACTAGACCATTCAGGTATGACCTAAATCAAATCCCTTATGATTACAGAGTGGAAGTGACAAATAG
This sequence comes from Bos javanicus, assembly GCF_032452875.1. NCBI lineage: Eukaryota > Metazoa > Chordata > Mammalia > Artiodactyla > Bovidae > Bos > Bos javanicus. The sequence goes on along the minus strand of NC_083871.1, from coordinate 59,080,944 downwards.
ATTAAAGGGTTTAGATCTGATAGAGAGCCTGAAGAACTATGGAGAGAGGTTCATGACATTGTACAGGAGGCAGTGATCAAGACCATCCCCAAGACAAAGAAACACAAAGAGGCAAAGCGATTGTTTGTGGAAGCCTTAAAAATAACTGAGAAAAGAAGAGAAGCTAAACACAAAGGAGAAAAGGAAAGATATATCCATTTGAATGCAGAGTTCCAAAGAATAGCAAGGGGAGATAAGAAAGCCTTCCTCAGTGATCAATGCAAAAAAATAGAGGAAAACAATAGAATGGGAAAGACTAGAGATCTCTTCAAGAAAAATCACAGATACCAAGAGAACATTTCATGCAAATATGGGCACAATAAAGGACAGAAATGGTATGGACCTAACAGAAGCAGAAGATATTAAGAAGAGATGGCAACAATACACAGAAGAACTACACAAAAAAGATCTTCATGACCCAGATAAAAATGATGGTGTGATCACTCACATAAAACCAGACACCCTGGAATTCTAAGTCAAGAGGGTCTTAGAAAGCATCACTATGAACAAAGCCAGTGGAGGTGATGAAATTCCAGTTTGAGCTATTTCAAATAAAAGATGATGCTGTGAAAGTGTTGCACTCAATATGCCAGCAAATTTGGAAGACTCAGCAGTGGCCACAAGACTGGAAAAGCTCAGTTCTCATTCCAATTCCAAAGAAGGGCAATGCCAAAGAATGTTCAAACCACTACACAGCTTCACACATCTCACACACTGCAAAGTAATCCTCAAAATTCTCCAAGCCAGGCTTCAACAGTACGTGAACCATGAGTTTCAAGCTGGATTTAGAAAAGGCAGAGGAACCAGTGATCAAATTGTCAACATCCAGTGGATCATTGAAAAAGCAAGAGAGTTTCAGAAAATATCTACTTCTGCTTTATTGACTATGCCAACGCCTTTGATTGTGTGGACCACAACAAACTCTGGAAAATTCTAAAAGATACGGGAGTAGCAGACCACCTGACCTGCCTCCTGAGAAATCTGTATACAGGTCAAGAAACAACAGTTAGAATTGGACTTGGAACAACAGACTGGTTCCAAATCAGGAAAGGAGCACATCAAAGCTGAATATTGTAATCCTGTTTATTTAACTTATATGCAGAGTACGTCATGTGAAATGCCAGGCTGTATGAAGCACAAGCTGGAATCAAGATTGTCGGGAGAAATATCAATAACCTCAGATATGCAGATGACACCACTCATGGAAGAAAGTGAAGAACTAAAGAGCCTCTTGATGGAAGTGAAAGAGGAGAGTGAAAAAGTTGGCTTAAAACTCAACATTCAGAAAACTTAGATCATGGCATGTGGTCCCATCACTTCATGGCAAACAGATGGGGAAACAATGGAAACAGTGAAAGACTATTTTATTGGGCTCCAAAATCACTGCAGATAGTGACTGCAGCCATGAAATTAAAAGATGCTTGCTCCTTGGTAGAAAAGTTATGACCAACCTAGACAGCATATTAAAAAGCAGAGACATTACTTTGCCAACAAAGGTCCATCTAGTCAAAGCTATGGCTTTTCCAATAGTCATGTACAGATGTGAGAGTTGAACTATAAAGAAAGCTGAGCGCCGAAGAATTGATGCTTTTGAACTGTGGTGTTCGAGAAGACCCTTGAGAGTCCCATAGACTGCAAGGAGATCCCCCAGTCCATCCTAAAGGAAATCAGTACTAACTATTCTTTGGAAGGACTGATCCTGAAACTGAAAACCAATACTTTGGCCACCTGATGCAAAGAAGTGACTCATTGGGAATGACCCTGATGCTGGGAAAGATTGAAGGCAGGAGGAGAAGGGAATGACAGAGGATATGATGGTTGGATGGCATCACCGACTCAATGGACACGAGTTTGAGGAAGCTCCAGGAGTTGGTGAAGGACAGAGAAGCCTGGTGTGCTGCATTCCATGGTATCACAGGGGCAGACACGACTGAGCAACTGAACTGAATAACTTTAGAGAAGGCAACTAACTTCTTTGTCTTATTCAACAACATGCACATATGATTCTCAACACTGTTTAGCAACAAATGAAAAAGATATCCTGTATTGACTAGATTATATTTTGTTCTTTATCAAAACACATCAAATTGAATACCTCACTTATTACTGACTGATCATAAAAACTGCAGTCTTTCCAGTGAGGAACATATTCTCAGGTATTTAATTTTGTGCCTTGAATATATATTTTATTTACATGAAATTTATTTTTACATTTATTTTAAATAAAGTAACGGTGTTTTAGGTTTATCACCTTCATTTTTATGTTACCTTTTATCTAGTAAATTAATTTCATGTTCAATTTTCAGTGTGACATAAATTCCTTTCTAAAATTCTTCCATATAAAAAGACTGAGGCAATTTAAACCAGTATATTAGGCATGGGTGGTAGCGGATATGGCTAAAGTGAATGTAAATAAATGACTGATAGTTACACTACATGAAGAGGAATGTAGTCATCGTTGTTCAAAACAATCTTTCATACAGAGCATGTATACTAATTAAACATTTAGTGGTCATTGATAAGTAGTAAGTTTGAGATGCTATTTTTTGAAGTAGACTTTTTCAATGTTCTATGTTAAAGGCAGAAACAGGCATTAATAGCCAATGAATTGTGAAGAAATTCATATAGAAAAATGAAGCATCTAGTATCAATGGAAGACTATTCACTTTCACAAAGAGTTGATATAAAAAGCACCACAGCACCATATACATTTTTATCCATGTGTTACTCGGTCCTTGATATAACAGAGAGGAATGGATGACAAAGGGCAAAATTCTATCCCTGAATGGCCTCAATTATTTTAACTTGGTAATATGTATGCTAAAGCAGTATTGACAACTTATCATGAATCATGATTCATTAATTATAACAAAACATCCATTTATCATATAACTTTTAGCAAAATAACTTCTTTGCATCACTAGCAAATATACTGCTTGAAGAGGTATGACCTGGTTATTAAGTGTGTATTTTTGATTGTCTAATCCCAGTACTGGCCAACATTCCACAACTGATTTGCAATGAATATACCTTAGTAACACTTTTGTGTCTGTTGGAAAAATCAGGACTAAACAAATATTTCAATATTTTACTTATGACATACTTCACAATAATAAATATATTTTAAATTCTTCATATTCATAAAACAATTCACAACTTGATATATCAACACAACACACACATTCCCCAACTTAAACTGTTTCTCCAACTGTTTTTGTTTTTTTTTATCTGTCCACTTTAGCATATTATGGTTTTGGTGACAAATCAATAAAGGGATTAAAACCACACAAAATTTCAGTAATAACTAGGACACTGACCTTACTACAGGACAATAATAACTCCTGGTGTCTATAAAAGCATCTCCAGTTGTTTATTTATTAAGCTTGGTTATCTTTCACTGTGACAGAGTTTAAGTTAAAATCTTTATTTCATTGACCAAATTATAGCCCATGCTCATGGGGAAGAGTTATCATATGTTCTAATAAACATTTTTTTCTAGTGTTAGGCTTCATAATATGCTATGCCTCATCACTCACATTTTAGCTCATCACATATTGTCATATAACAGAACATATACTCAAATTTAGTAATAATAAGCTTCACATATTCATCAAAATCATACACACTATGAAGCTTTGGCAGGACATCAAAGAGGCACAGAAAACTTTCTGACAACCACTGGCTCCAAAAACAACATAGTTTGCTTCCACTGTGAATGGTCTATAATTAATTGAATGTACGTTCTTTAGACTAAATTAACAAATTAGTACTCTATGGACATACTTGGTTTCCAATATGAATGTATTTTTTTTTGTTCTTATTTATTTTCCTTGAATACTATCTACCTTCATATTTAACAAGTAAAGCTGTTAGTACACCAACTTATATTCTAACATCACTTTGTAGAATGTGCAGTGTACCCAGCAAAATATTCCACACGTTTAGCAGACGCTGTCATATTCCTGACTAAATTCTTTAGGTGCAGCCATTTCAGCATATTCTAGAAGGCTTCCAAATCCCATTATTTGCATCTCTTCCACTGTGGGTTTTTTTCTGAAACCATGCAGGACTATTCTACCCAAGCATACTGCAGGCCAGATGTCCTAGGAATTAATATCCCCTGGAAACCGCCCTCAGCCAGTGAGGGGTGGGAATCAAGTATGTGTAGATGTCTTACTGTCCCTCTTCCTTTGTTGGAATAATTTTGAGCCATGCGAGCTATCCATCCCCCTGAGTTTCCCTGTGGGAACAAACCCCAGTCACCCACTTGGATATCCCTGATCACTTCCCTCCTTGTCCAGTCACTCTCTAACAGGGCCACTGACATTTGCAATTTTTACTCAAATGTTTCCTCTTTAATTTGGGAAATCAAACTACTACAGTATGATAAATGAATCTCTGATAAATGAACCTCCTTCTGGTATAATTTTCTCTTCTTTTGTCTTAATATAATAATATCTTACTTTCACTTGCCTGCATTTTGACAGTAAACACTTTTTGGATCTCTTTGGTTCCAACTCATACTGTTACCAGCTTTCTTATTAAAATCCAGGGTTGGACTTGACTCAAGCCTGCTCATAAATTTTCAGTGCATTTTCTATACTAGTCTAATAGGCAAAATCTTACTTGGATATTTTCTTTCAATCTTACCTTTCACATTGCTCCAGTTGGTTCAGGGACATGGCCGCCTCCAAAGCCCCGCATCTCTATCTTCAGTGCTTCTATTCAGGTTGGTTTCTCAGCCACAACTTGTGCAGTTCAATATGGCAGCCATTAAATAAAAATTAAGTAAGTTTAAAATTGCAGTTAAAAAATATCAAGTTCTCAAAGGCCATAAGTAGTTGGTGACTACCACAGTAGACGGTATAGATACATAACATTTCTCTCATCACCGAAAATTCTACTGGACAGAGCTGGTTTGCAGCATTCTCCCTTTCATATCTAATTTTTGAAATACTGTGTTGGTTTTTTTTCTTTAAGTTCCATCTCAAAGCTAACTTTCTGTGGAAAATTCTCCCAAAGTAAAATTAATTCTGTCATGTGCCTCTATTTATTTTTAGTTTAACTTTAGTTCATTCAATTATAAGACAGGTGCTATATATTTTATTATGAATATTCCTGCATATAAATCATTCACATATAGGTGCATCTCTTCAAGACAGGATTAGTGCATTCTCCTCCTTGTATTTCTTAAGACAGCACAGTGCTTTACTTCTCAACAAATATTGGTTTAATGCTTATGAACTAGTCAAACTGACCTAAACCTTTCCAGATATTCATAAAAACTTATTTTGAACCACTTCTTTCCTAATTCAGTATTTTTGCTGTCATTATTTATGATGTATAATCATATATACTAAAGGCTGAAGGCTTACTGAATTTATTGTGAATCTTAATTTTATCATCTATCTCAATTAACACAGGCATTTTAATATTTTATATACAAAGTTGATACACAGTTTATTTTTCAGAGCATTATTTTTTTTCTCTCCTGGCATCTGAATACACTGATACAAGATTCAAGTTCCATTTTAGAATTTTAAGATTCTAAAGAATCGATAACCATGTGTTGTGTAATTAAAAATGCTGATTTCCTTGCATAGAATTTTGCTTAATATCTGCTTTATTTTGAAGCATATTGTCACCTGTAGAGCCTATTTGTAGAGAGAATTCCCCATACAAGTGAAGCTGGAGGGCTTACACAGCTCTTCAACACAGATACAGGGTCCTTGTTTCTTTTTCATTTATTTAGCTAAACATTAATAGATGTTTCGAATAGAACTGGCAAACAATAACCCTGGATTTCCACTAGATGTTTCAATCTTCCTAACTTTGCTGCATACTCTTTATTCATTGCTGTTTAACCTTCTATATACTTCAAATAACACTGCTATTATCTTTCTCAATCTTTTTGGAGAAAAAATCTCAATTATTTTCTCTATACAGATTTTAAGGAAGATTCAAACTTGATTTTCATTTTAATAGGGATAGTATATAGACTTTCCAAATGATCACTAAATTATTTCAAAATGCTGGCAAACTAGTGACAGAATCTGAGCTTAAATGAACCCAAGATAATCTTTAAAAAATCACTTATTTATACACAGGCTACACATAGTGCATTTTGCCTTTGAGGCATCAAACAATAAATTATTTTTCTTTGGAAAAAGTTCCCTAAACTACCATCAAATCTATGGTGAAATCTCATTTCAAGAGTAAATGGTTGCTCAGCTATATGATATTAGAGAGTGTACTTAACTTTCTCAGTATACATAAACAAAGTTTGAATATAACAGTCTCCAAATATTAACTCTTATCTATTACATGTCTCAAATTTAAAACAAAGTATGTCAAGAATTAAATGTCAAGAATCAATGTCTAACCATTAGTTACCTAATCTACAAAATCATATGATTCCATATGTTTTGTTATTCATGCCTAGGAATTTTAGATTTTTAAGTTTTAAAATAGAAAATGTAATTTTACTTTCTTTATGCTTTAATTAAGGATGGAATATTCAGAGGTGTCTAACACCTGCTTTATAATAAGTAGAGTATTATTTCAAATGACAGATGGACCAATTAAAATATTCTTTTAGATGATACACAATCTTGTGATGTAGGTAATTTTTTAAATCCAAATTTAAATATGCACTGTAAGAATGTAAAATTATCTAAGTACATATTAATGAAATACCTTCAATTTTACCCTGGAGAGAGTTCAAAGAACAAAGTTTTTCTTTTTTTCCCTTCGCCAACATCCCCTCATTCTGTTGCAGAAACCAGTACTCAAGAAACCAAGCACCATACTTGGAGAGTTGGAGAACTCAGGTTTATTATGCTGGCAGGCCCAGAGGAGTTAATGCTCAAAGCTCTGAGCCCCGAACAAAGGGGTCACAGAGTTTTTATATATGGGCAGGCATGATTAAGCGGGTTTGCGGGTTTGCAAGGGCTAGGGCAATTGCAAGGAGCAGGACAAGAGTGAATGAGACAAGCTCCAGTTCCTAGTATTGTGAGTCCCCACTTTCTGAGACCTACATGATCTAGACTTTGCAAGGAGCAAGCTGAGTTACAGAGGCAGAAAGAGAAGGAGGTAAGATTTTAACCTTTCCTCTTCAATTCTTGACCTCCAATTCCACTGTTTTAACATCCAGTGTTGGATGGTTCTCTCGGTTCTCCAAGACTATTGCTGTTAAGAATCAGCTCATATTTCATAAATAAATGAATTCCCCAGAACAAAGTGAAGATTACAGACTTTTAACCTGCAAGTGATTGAAAATTAAAATCAATAAAGATATAAGGTATAGAGAAATACAGACCTGATAGGATAAATAAAAATACTTTACAAAGACGACATCGTCAGCTGGCTCCTGACACAGTTTATGCAGCTCACACTGCAGGGATCCCATTTGTAGTTTCTACCAGAATCATCCACCAGCACATATTTCCAACACTCTCAGGGCACAATTTTCATGTATAGTCCCTCAAAAAGTTTTGTGCACAGTCACTAATGCCTTTCTTACACCCACCATTGTAAACAGCTGATTTTGTATAAAGTTACTGGGTTTCCCATCTCTAGTCAGAAAATAATTTCATAACTTCATTATGGTCAGGCAAAGACAGTGGCTTGACCTTCTGTTTTATTTCGGCACTTTGTTTATATCTAGTTGGTAGCATTGAGCACTTTGCTTTTACTTTTCCTATTCCATATTATTCTTCCCAAGTGACCTCCAAGGTCCTCTGGGACCAAGGCCTAATGTCATCAATCTTTGTATCTGTGAGGCCTAGAACATCAAAGGTTTCTGTGCACTTGGCTGTGGGTTATGCCATATGTGATTCTTAGTCTTATCACTATGTATGGCTTAATCTCTTTTTTAAATCATTTTTGGAAAATTTTATATTGAAGTATAGTTGAGGAAAATTCTGAAAGAGATGGGAATACCAGACCACCTGACCTGGCTCTTGAGAAATTTGTATGCAGGTCAGGAAGCAACAGTTAGAACTGGACATGGAACAACAGACTGGTTCCACATAGGAAAAGGAGTACGTCAAGGCTGTATATTGTCACCCTGTTTATTTAACTTCTATGCAGAGTACATCATGAGAAACGCTGGACTGGAAGAAACACAAGCTGGAATCAAGATTGCCGGGAGAAATATCAATAACCTCAGATATGCAGATGACACCACCCTTATGGCAGAAAGTGAAGAGGAACTCAAAAGCCTCTTGATGAAAGTGAAAGTGGAGAGTGAAAAAGTTGGCTTAAAACTCACCATTCAGAAAACTACGATCATGGTATCAGGTCCCATCACTTCATGGGAAATAGATAGGAAACAGTGGAAACAGTGTCAGACTTTATTTTTTGGGGCTCCAAAATCACTGCAGATGGTGGCTGTAGCCATGAAATTAAAAGACGCTTACTCCTTGGAAGGAAAGTTATGACCAACCTAGACAGCATATTGAAAGGCAGAGATATTACTTTGCCAACAAAGGTCCGTCGAGTCAAGGCTATGGTTTTTCCAGTAGTCATGTATGGATGTGAGAGTTGGACTGTGAAGAAGGATGAGCGCTGAAGAATTGATGCTTTTGAACTGTGGTGTTGAAGAAGACTCTTGAGAGTCCCTTGGACTGCAAAGAGATCCAACCAGTCCATTCTGAAGGAGATCAGCCCTGGGATTTCTTAGGAAGGACTGATGCTAAAGCTGAAACTCCAGTACTTTGGCCACCTCATGCGAAGAGTTGACTCATTGGAAAAGACTCTGATGCTGGGAGGGATTGGGGGCAGGAGGAGAAGGGGACGACAGAGGATGAGATGGCTGGATGGCATCACTGACTCAATGGATGTGAGTCTGAGTGAACTCCAGGAGTTGGTGATGGACAAGGAAGTCTGGGGTGCTGCGATTCATGGGGTCGCAAAGAGTTGGACATGACTGAGCGACTGATCTGATCTGATCTGATTAACAACATTGTATTAGTTTCAGATGTATGGCAAAGTGATTCAGATTTGGAAGATGTATGGCTCGATCTTCTCATAATGACAAATACAGTCACCAATATCCCCATCAGAGGCCACCTGAGGATGGAGCTACCAGACAGAGCTACTGCCTAAACCCACATCTCGGAGAAACCACCCTGCTGGTCAACAGTAACAGAGAGAGGCTAAGTGTCGGTTGATTTATATTCAGTCTTTTATCACCTTTCTATTCAGTGTACAACTTTTTATTCAGTACACTTATTATTCAGTATATAGCTAAAGTAGACTGTCAGATGAAATTTCAGCACCATTCTGACACCTTGTTCTGTGTCTTCTTTCCACATTAGATTTTTTACTGAGGGCCCTTATACAGACTGCTTGTATGTATTTGATGTGACTATATCTATATATTCAACACAACCTATGATTGCTACCTGTTAACTATAAAAATCATGTTTTCAGACTTATAAGAATCTAGCTTCTTTTTGAAAGAACCAGATCTTTATAGAGTCCTTTAAATGGCAACCCACTCCAGTATTTTTGCCTGGAAAATCCCATGGACAGAGGAGCCTGGTAGACAAGAGTCCATGGCGTCACAAAAAGCTGGACATGACTGAGCAACTTCACTTTCACTTTCTTTAAAGCCTAGAGAGTTTAGAGGACTACAGTTTAACAGTTGTCCTCATCTATAGCCTTCAAGACATTATGAACACAATGGTTGAATGTATGTCTAATAGGGTATGGCTATAGTCCAAACAGGATGCTTAATGACATCCTGCCAAGCTACAGAGACAATATTCTGCCGGGAGATGAGAGTTGAACTGTGCTATTGGAGAAGACTTTTGAGAGTCCTTTGGACTCCAAGGAGATCAAACCGTCAATCCTAAAGGAAATCAACTCTGAATATTTATTAGAAGGACTGATGCTGAAGCTAAAGCTCCAATACTTTGGCCACCTGACTTGAAGAGCCAACTCATTAGAAAAGTCTCTGATGCTGGGAAATACTGAAGGCAGGAGGAGAAGGGGACAACAGAGGATGAGATGGCTGGATGGCATCACCAACTCAATGGACATGAATTTGAGCAAGCTCTAGGAGACTGTGAAGGACAGGGAAGTCTGGCATGCTGCAGTCCATGGAGTCGCAGAGTTGGACATGACTGAGCGACTGAACAACAACAAGATGGGAGTCAGGGAGAAGATTAGTTTTTAACTTAGAATGTGGTCAGTATGTTAGTTTTCTTCACCGAAGATTTAGGTCAGATGAGAGACCACATAATGCAGTTTATAGACCTTAACACCGAGATCAAAGGTGAGAGACATTCAAAAACTCTTGGCTTCTCCAAAATATAGAGAAGAATCATCCTAGAGTAATATGAAACTGACCAGGGAGCCAGAATGTTGCTGTCAGTTGGAAGTAAGGAAGCACTGTGTGCCCAAATGTTGGTACAATTTCAGAATGAAACTGAATGAAGCTGAGCAAGTACATAAACAAAATCCAAAAACTTTCTGCATAAAAGCAAAGTTATTTTATGTGTGTCTCTGCATACCATGCCTGTGTAAGAGACAGAAAGAAAGGGAAATAGAATGCCAGAAAATATCACGGTTTGCTCCACAGAAAGAGAAGAGAAATATGAACTAGCTTAGAATAAAGACTAGTTCTTTAAAATATTTCAAGAGTTCATTAGTGTGGAGGCATTAGAAGTTTATTTATATCTCCTGCTACCTATGTATGTAGTTTTTATATGTAAAAAATTTGGTTCTTGTTACCACAATTTTGTTTTGCTCTTGACATACATGCTCCAAAAAAGATCTCTATTTAGGGGCAAAAGTAGACAAAACTAGATGCAGCACTCTTGCAAGACTCTTGCTTTAACAGGACATAAATGAAGAGAGTACTCTGCAGTATATATTATGCCATGAAGTGAGAAGTCTTAAAAATATATATCACCTTATGTCTACAGATGTCAGTGTGAACAGACACATCTAGAAAAGTGAAATCCAAAGACATATTATTTTCATTCATTGATGATTTGACAGATGTTTACTTTAGCAAATCCACTCAAGCCTCAAAAAGTTTTGTTAAAACATAACCCAGTAAGCAAATAGAGCTCAATTGTTCACTGAAGGGAGTATATTTATAACTCTCAGTGTTATCTATTAATATATTGGCTTATATGATCTGTGTGGTTCTTTTCAACTCTAAATTTTTGAACTAATTTATATGCATTATAGGTATGTGAATGTATGTTAGAGTTTCAAAATTACTCTGGAGACAGGAGTTCTAGCAATAATACCAAATGTCTTTTCAGTTCAGTTCAGTCGTTCAGTCATGTCCAATTCTTTGTGACCCCATAGAGTGCAGCACACCAGGCCTCCCTGTCCATCACCAACTTCCAGAGTTTACTCAAACTCATATCCATTGAGTCGGTGATGCCATCCAACCATCTCATCCTCTGTCGTCCCCTTCTCCTCCCACCTTCAATCTTTCCCAGCATCAGGGTCTTTTCAAATGAGTCAATTCTTCACATCTGGTGGCCAAAGTATTGGAGCTTCAACTTCAGCATCAGCCCTTCCAATGAATATTCAGGACTGATTTCCTTTAGGATGGACTGATTGGATCTCCTTGCAGTCCAAGGGGCTCTCAAGAGTCTTCTCCAACACCACAGTTCAAAAGCATCAATTCTGCTCTCAGCTTTCTTTATAGTCCAACTCTTACATCCATACATGACTACTGGAAAAACCATAGCTTTGACTAGACGGACCTTTGTTGGCAAAGTAATGTCTCTGCTTTTTAATATGCTGTCTATGCTGGTCACAACTTTTCTTCCAAGAAGTAAGTATCTTTTAATTTCATGGCTGCAGTCACCATCTGCAGTGATTTTGGAGCCCCAAAAAGTAAAGTCTGTCACTGTTTCCACTGTTTCCCCATCTATTTCCCATGAAGTGATGGGAACAGATGCCATGATCTTAGTTTTCTGAATGTTGAGCTTAAGCCAACTTTTTCACTCTCCTCTTTCACTTTCATCAAGAGGCTCTTTAGTTCTTCTTTGCTTTCTGCCATAAGGCTGGTGTCATCTGTATATCTGAGGTTATTGATATTTTTCCCTGCAATCTTGATTCCAGCTTGTGCTTCATCCAGCACAGCGTTTCTCAAAATTGTCTTTACAGATCATTAAAGAAGAAACAGGTTACTCTAAAGATTTGTGCAGATAATGATAACAAGAATCATTGATGTCATATTTAAATCTGTTTTCTTTATAGCTGGAATTAATACATGAAAAAAATCACCTTAATTTTTTTCTCAAACACAAATGAAGGAAGTCAGGACCTTTCATCCCTTTGAATCAGTCAGTATAAACTAAAAACAATGACTAATGTTCTGCTGTAGAACAATTTTTTATAAGATGAGAATTTGTATTAATGGGAATTTAAGATAATTTTCTTATACAGTTCTTACATTATCTAAAGGTCAATTAGATGAATAATTTTTCTTTCAATTTTATCAACTATATCATCTCATAACCTAGTTTCATTTTTATGTGTTTTAAAGTATCTATTCATTAACAGGCATACAATGAGCATTAGTTGTACACAACTTGTCCTAAAGAACAGGAGAGCTCTACAGTAATTTGAAATACACTATTTTCTTCAATGAACTTAAACTTATTTGTATTATTTTATATATAAATTATATATTAACAATATGATATGTGTAATGCATTTATGACTAGTGTGTTAATACATAGACATATATGACACTAAAATCACAAACACACACAAAAAATTTTTAAGCACCAAATAAGTGAATTAGTTACTTAGCACAATAGGATGTCAGGTTACACGTATGTCACCATGGAATGAAATGATTAGGAAAAGCTTAACAAACAACATTAGAATTAGGTTATGCCTTAAACGTGAATAAACTTCAAATAGAATCAGAACTTTAGTAGATCTAGAAAACGGAATAAGAAATGGGTTAAAATAGAGTGTTGGATGACATCACCAACCCGATGGACATGAGTTGAGCAAGTTCTGGGAGTTGGTGATGGACAGGGAAGCCTGGTGTGCTGCAGCCCATGGGGTTGCAAAGAGTCGGACACGACTAAGCGACTGAACTGAACTGAGAGTGTGTCCAAAACATATTTAAGTGACAAGGAAGACTGGACTCATCAGGGAAAGGAGAAGAACTGACACATTCACTTGCAGTGTAAGTTAAATTCAGATTCTGGGGAGTTTTTTGTTACTAGTTAAGAAATGTTTGGTTGCATTATTATATATGAAATGAGAAACCATGGAATGTTTTTTCTAAAACAAACTACTTTGGAGAAAATGTTATGATAATTAGTCTTAAAGAATTAAAATTAGGAAGAGAAACTAGAGATTAAAAAAAAAAAGGCTCAGGGACTATTTCAAACTCTCTAGCTAATATGATTAGAACCTAAACTATATATGATTCTTAAATGCAAGAGATGAAAAGGAAGGAATGGATATTTTCAACACATATTTTCTGAAAAACTGGCAAATTTTGATGAAGGATTTAGAATGGTGGGGTGAAACAGAAAATTTTGGGTTTTATTCGTGTGTGACTAAAAAGTGTCTCTATCATTCATAAAGAAAATAATGTTTCTCTTGAGAAGTAAGAACATGTACACTACAAAAGTTGAATTTTAGGTCATAATGAGTTATCCAAAGAGACACAATGATGAAAAATGATGAAGATACAGAGTGGGAGATCCAAACCATAAATATATATGGATAATGATGCCTTAACAAAAAGAAGGGGATTTACTAATGAGAGATCATTTGTGATGACCAACGCTGCAGGCTCCATGAAGGGGTTAAAGACAAAACAGATTTGGGAGGACAAGGAAAGGGAGAAGGGCTATAGATCATTTGTATTTAAATCACTTAACAATGAAGAGAAGAAATAATAGGAAACACAATCAGCAGAAATAAGCTTTTAAAAATTTTAATGCACTATATTTAGCAAGCACTTATTCATGACTGAAGACAAAAATCGTTCTTATACACACATGGTCTTAATTCTATCTACCACATAAATACTCAGCTGAATATATTATTTGAAATTTCAGAATGGGTGAAGATAACCTGAAATCCAAGATTTTAAGGATAGTGAAATACCAGAAAAAATTACTCACAAATACTGAAACTTTTTAAACACATAGACATATGTCTAAAAAATGTACACATGTGTATATATATATACATATATGAGTGAAAGCAAATCCCCATACGTTTATATATTGTGTCAATGCTTCCAGAGCTTTTAAGAGTCATGGAAAATTAATAAAAAATAGAACTGTATCTTCAAATGAGTCTAACAAGAATAAAAATAATGTGACATCAGAATTTTTAAAACATGCTTCTGAGATAGAGTTCTGACCACTTGTACCTTAAAATGCCGAATTGACATGGTGGTCCAGGACACTCCAGGTTGACATGTCTGCCCATAAGGTCTCCTATGGAAAAGGGGATGGCTATCAGGACTTTAGCAGAGGAACCAATTCCTTCGATATAATGTCCTATTATAGCAAATGAAAAGAATGAAAGCAAAAACAAGCAATCTAAGACCTTAGACTACAGTTTACTCAACTTAGGTATCCAGCATAATCCTAAAACATGGTAGAACCCCAGTTAATAACTTTTAAGTGGAATTAAAGAACTGGGCCCTATGCTAGTCACAATTTACCATTAAAGTGTTTCTACAAATGTACCATGAAATTAGAGTCCTTTTTTTTGTCTATAATTAATTAAAACTTTAAAATTCTCTTTGTGTGAATTTTATTAAATGCAATGGCTACACCAAAGGGAATATTTATGTGGGAAATTTAATGACATGAAATTAATTTCCAATGATATGATTCTGATTTAAAATTCAAGGACATCTGAACAGTAGGTGTGTGAAAAGGTATTAAAGGCCTTCTGGCTGTTTCTTTCATCAACTTCTTTTGTTTCCTTTTACCATCCTTCTTTATATCTAGCAGGCATGCCATAACATGACCAGGAATTTGAAAAATAAATGATTGCAGCTGTCAGGGCCTCCTGCTTGAATTCGTGAATGTCTTTATGAAGATTTGGGCTGCATTGTGTTTTCTAGTAGCGAGCCATTTCAAAAGGAGGCATGATGGCTCTTTCATGTAAATTAATTTATACAGCTGTAACTTTCACAGTTAGCCTGGGGCTCTTCTTTCAGAGTTTTGCATTTATTTTAAGCATAGGATTTTGAAAATTAAAATGTGTTTTATTGAGTTTAACTTTTATTGGAGACAGCTTGAAGTTATTACTTGATCTGCATTTTATTTATTTTTTCACAGAAAACATTGTTTTATTAACTGCCTTAACCAATTCACGAGTTGAGGGGTCCTGAAGACACAGGCCCTAGTGAGGGCTGGACTCTGGAAATCCCCATGAGTGAGCAAGACAGGATGGCATGGGAGCAACAGGGCAGCGGCAGCACAGAATCACAGGGCACATGGGCATCAGCTCTACATTTTAAAAACAACTAATAAACATGTCCTTCTTAAATAATTGCTTGGTGACTATTATGCCACCATGGCATCCTTTATCTGTACAGACTACTTATAATGCAGCTCCCCTATTCGCCCCACTGCCCTGCCACATTTCATTCCTTTTGCTGGTTTTTTTTTTTTTTTCCATTAACCTAAGGACACTTTTATTTGAGTCCATGGTCCAGCCTAAATTGTTACCTTTTGAGTTCTTTAGAAATTTAGGCTTCTCAAAACTGTGATGATCACTCAAGATACCTTATTCTGATAAACCAAATGTATTACATAATTAAAACGTTCTTTCTGGCTTTTAGCTAGTTAATCTCAAAATTTTGTCAGTGTTAGTGACCTTAAAAATGTAAGGTCACTTTCAGTCAGTTCAATTCAGTTTAGTTGCTCAGTCATGTCCGACTCTTTGTGACCCCATGGACTGTAGTACGCCAGGCCTCCCTGTCCATCAACAACTCCTGGAGTTTACTCAAACTTATGTCCATTGAGTTGGTGATGCCATCCAACCATCTCATCCTCTGTCATCCCCTTCTCCTCCTGCCCTCAATCGTTCCCAGCATCAGGGTCTTTTCCAATGAGTCAGTTCTTTGCATTAGGTGGCCAAAGTATTAGAGTTTCAGCTTCAGCATCAGTCCTTCCAATGAATATTCAGGACTAATATCCTTTAGGATGGACTAAAGGAAAAGATCCTAGTTGGATCTCCTTGCTGCCCAAGAGACTCTCAAGAGTCTTCTCCAACACCACAGTTCAAAAGCATCAATTTGTCGACACTCAGCTTTCTTTATAGTCCAACTCTCACATCCATACATGACTACTGGAAAAACCATAGCTTTGACTAGATGGACCTTTGTTGGTAAAGTAATGTCTCTGCTTTTTAATATACTGTCTATGTTGGTCATAACTTTATTCCAAGGAGTAAGCGTCTTTTAATTTCATGGCTGCAGTCACCATCTGCAGTGATTTTGGAGCCTTCAAAAATAAAGTCTGCCACTGTTTCCATTGGTCACTTTGGTTTTAACTAAATATAGACATTATCATAATCATCCTGTTTATTTTCTGTATATAGTCTTGAAATCTTCTTAAGGACACAAATCTAGTTTTATTACTTACTCTCTGACTCATATTTGGAAGAAATATTGTTTTCATATCATCAGATAATAAACATCCTTGAGAAATCTGTGTTTAGAGTTAAGATGCATCAACACACTGTAGAAATGTCTCTGTTTCAGACAGTGATGATTCTTTTTATTCAAGACTGGCAATATTTTTTGACAAAAAACATATGACCAAAACTTTACTGGTAACAGAAAAAAGTAGATTTGCATAGGTATACAATGATTAAAAAAAGAAATCTACTCTGCTTATGGCAGTTTGTTTCATGCAAAAAAGAATATAACTTGGTATCCAGGAGTCAGGTGAAGCAGGGTTCAGATCTTGAGACCACCACTTAGTTGTGTGACACATGGGCCAAGTTCCCAGTCCTTCTCAACTTCATATTTTTCATAGGTAAAATAGGAGCTAAAACAGTCCCTAAAGAGACGGAGAGTTACCATTCATACTGATTTGTCAGGCAGTGTAATCAAATATGTATCTCTTTTCCTACATAGATTGCAAATTTCCATTTTAATTTTTAAACATCTTATATTTTTTACACATATCCTTTCACTCTTTTAAAATGTCATACTGTCCACAGCTTTATTTCCAGATACCCAGAAGGCAATGGCACCCCACTCCAACACTCTTGCCTGGAAAATCCCATGGACGGAGTAGCCTGGTAGGCTGCAGTCCATGGGGTCTCTAAGAGTCGGACACGGCTGAGCGACTTCACTTTGACTTTTCACTCTCATGCATTGGAGAAGGAAATGGCAACCCACTCCAGTGTTCTTGCCTGGAGAATCCCAGGGACAGGGGAGCCTGGTGGGCTGCCGTCTCTGGGGTCGCACAGAGTCGGACACGACTGAAACGACTTAGCAGCAGCAGCAGCAGCAGACAGTTGTGCTAATACTATTTAATCTATTTTTATCCCACTTAGTTGAAGTGCCACCCACATCACTTAATAAATTTGTATATCATGGAAGCTGTTGCTGAATTATTTTCTGTACTCTCATCCTAACCCAACACTGTCTTGATCTGTTTATAGTGACTTTATAGCTTTTTGTAATATCTGTTAAATTCTTTTACCTATTGTCGCTTGCAAACTTTTCTTAGTTATATTTAGAAATTTGTAATTTAATGTAAATTGTAAAAAACTGTATATTTTTTGCTCAGTTTTATCACAAAATCTAATTTGCATTCCAATTTAAATGAAATAGAAGAAAAAAACACACATTTATTTTCAAAGTGCCTACTTAAGTTCTTAATAAATACTTGAAGTTTGGCTGGAGACATCATTTATCTTTCTGTTATTGTCATTGATTTTCCACTTTAGTCTCAAACATATCTCATTTTCAATTTTTCTTTCTTATGCTTGAATGAAGGAATCTTACTTCCTAGTTAACTCTCTATATAAAGTTTTCTTCAATTCATTTTTGTTACCAAAATTTTGTTTATTTTACCTGTTTAACTTCATAATCATAAAGTTATTTTGAGATGTTAAGGGACAACAAAGTTTGATGCAAGAAATGCCTGCACATACCCTCACATACAAAAAGATATGAGAACTCAATAGACAATTCAATTAGATTTGCTATATATCCTTTAAAGGAAAACTTATTTCATGGAAGATAAAAATTTTAATTGAAAATGGAATACATGAATAAGAATATACTGAAAAGTTTGTTATCAGGGAAGAGTACAAATGACAAACCTAAATTTATTGAAAACAATAACTGGAACAAAATAAAATGCAATGTGGGTTGTTAAATAAAGAAGTCAATTGGGTAAGTGTACCAGAATTTAGTCGATTTGTCTTTTCCTTTTTATGCAGTTTTAAATTAAATTTCAAAGCATAAATAAGGCCACATTTTCTAAGAAACCTTCTATATTTTATTAATTAATATGCATGATCACCTATTTTTGTGGTTTTACATCTTTCTCTCTATACTCACACAAACATACACATGCATGAATAACTAAAATGAAAGCTTTAAATTTCTAATAAATTTTCTACTTTAGCTTTGAAAATTGCTGTCTCATTTAAAGAAAGAAAATTTATGTCAGAAGAGGCAAATTCCCTGGACCCTTCTCCAGAAATGTGAATTCAGGGTGTCTGGTGTTGGAGCACAGGAATCTGAATTTAAGAACATATGGTGATTTAAATGATGATTGAGTGTAACTACATCTTGATAAATATCACACTATTTCACTTCCTTGGTGAGTTCAGTTTTGTTTTTTTCTATCACTAGGTTTTAACTATGTAATAGGGATGATAAAGCTGGTTTTAGAAAAGGCAGAGGAACCAGAGATCAAATTGCCAACATCTGCTGTATCATTGAAAAAGCAAGAGAGTTCCAGAAAAGCATCTATTTCTGCTTTATTGACTATGCCAAATCCTTTGACTGTGTGGATCACAATAAACTGTGCAAAATTCTGAAAGAGATGGGACTACCAGACCACCTGATCTGCCTACTTAGAAATCTGTATGCAGGTCAGGAAGCAACAGTTAGAACTGGACATGGAACAACAGACTGGTTCCAAATAGGAAAAGGAGTATGTCAAGGCTGTATATTGTCACTCTGCTTATTTAACTTATATGCAGAGTACATCATGAGAAATGCTGGGCTGGAAGAAGCACAAGCTGGAATTGTCGGGAGAAATATCAATAACCTCAGATATGCAGATGACACCACCCTTATGGCAGAAAGTGAAGAGGAACTAAAAAGCCTCTTGATGAAAGTGAAAGAGGAGAGTGAAAAAGTTGGCTTAAAACTCAACACTCAGAAAACGAAGATCATGGCATCTGGTCCCATCACTTCATGGGAAATAGATAGGGAAAGAGTGGAAACAGTGTCAGACTTTATTTTGGGGGGCTCCAAAATCACTGCAGATGGTGACTGCAGCCATGAAATTAAAAGACGCTTACTGCTTGGAAGGAAAGTTATGACCAACCTAGACAGCATATTGAAAAGCAGAGACATTATTTTGCCAACACAGGTTCGTCTGGTCAAGGCTATGGTTTTTCCTGTGGTCATGTATGGATGTAAGAGTTAGACTGTGAAGAAAGCTGAGCGCTGAAGAATTGATGCTTTTGAACTGTGGTGTTGGAGAAGACTCTTGAGAGCCCCTTGGACTGCAAGGAGATCCAACCAGTCCATTCTGAAGGAGGTCAGTCCTGGGTATTCTTTCGAAGGACTGATGCTAAAGCTGAAACTCCAGTACTTTGGCCACCTCATGCGAAGAGTTGACTCATTGGAAAAGACTCTGATGCTGGGAGGGATTGGGGACAGGAGGAGAAGGGGACGACAGAGGATGAGATGGCTGGATGACATCACCTACTCGATGGACGTGAGTTTGAGTGAACTCCGGGAGTTGGTGATGGACGAGGAGGCCTGGCGTGCTGTGATTCATGGGTTCGCAAAGAGTCGGACACGACTAAGTGACTGAACTGAACTGTACTGAGGGATGAGAAAGGGCCTCCCCTGTGGCTCAGTGGTAAAGAACTCACCTGCCAGTACAGGAGACACAAGAGACATGAGTTTGATCCCTGGGTCCAGAAGATCCCCTGGAGTAAAGGCAACTCACTCCAGTATCTTGCCTGGAAAGTTCCATGGACAGAGGAGGTTGGTGGGCTACAGTCCATAGGGTCACAGAGTTGGACAGGACTGAGCGACTGAGCACACACACGCGGCGATGATGAAAGTGTAAGTTCCCTCATTCCTGTAAAAGTTAAACAAGAAATAATGTGCATAATCAGCACAGCAGCGAGTACACAGTATTTGCTCACTAAGGAATAGCTTCTATTTTCATTCATCATTTTCCACAATGGAAATGTTATCATTGGGCTTCCCCTGTGGTTCAGCTGGCAAAGAATCCACCCACAATGTGCAAGACCTGGGTTCTATCCCTGGGTTGGGAAGATCCCCTGGAGATGGGAAAGGCTACCCACTCCAGTATTCTTGCCAGGAGAAGTCCATGACTGTATACTCCATGGGGTCACAAAGAGTCAAGCATGACTGAGCGACTTTCACTTTCACTTCCAATGTTAACATTACACCATCATGATCTATTTATGCATTCATTCCCCTTTGAATTGTAATTTCCTGAGGGAAGAGAATATTTTTTTTTTCTATATTTGTGCCTCTAGAATCTGGCTTGATGTTTGATATGTCACATGTGCTCAGTACATTTGTGTTGAATGAGTTTAAGTAGGCACACAGAAAACTATCAGAATTAGTAGGGAAGACATAAAGTAGAAGGCAAATGGGATATGACAGAACCAGGTGACAATTGGAGATAAAATGCGAGGATGGATGCCCTGAGGCAATCCTACTCTCGTCTCTGCTCATAATCTGGTTCAGTCCGTGTTTGATCTCTCTGGGCTGGGTCAGCACCCTCACCTGCTCACACAAGTGGACCCCATTCAACTCTGCAGCTTCATTTTATTATCTCTCCTCATTACCCTTGCTCTCTGTATTTGCTGTAATATAGATTGTGTGCCCCTCTGCCTGCCAATGCAAGAGACATGAGTTCTGTCCCTGGGTCTGGAAGATTTCCTGGGGAAGGAAATAAAAACCCACTCCACTCTTCTTGTCTGGGAAATCTCACAGACGGAGGACCCTGGCAGGCTACAGTCCAATGGGTTGCAAAAGGGTCAGACATGACTTGGCAGTTAAAACAACAACTGAAATAATTGTCTTATTAGACAAATATACTACCATTATTCTTTAAACCAAGTGCCTGTTAAAAGCACATTAATGGGAGATTTCTCTAATATAAGAATGTTACTAGGAATGTTTCTTTAATTTTATTTCTTAGTTTTTTTCCCCAGAGTATCCACTATGATACTTTCTTAGGGCACAAATATAATTGAAACATTTATTAAAATGCATAAAATGATAAGAACAGTTATTTACACAATACTAAATTTTGTCAGCTATAGGGAAATATTAAGTGTACTTCATTCATAAGCCTCATTTTAAAATAAAATACAATGATTTTAAATATTGCCTCCAAGCAACCTTAAATATTTAGTTCCAAATTCAAAGAAAAGTCTATAGATTAACACGTGCATCTTAAAATAATCGAAGTATTTACATCATTTGGAGTGACAATGAAATTTTTCCTAAGAATTAGCTGGTGCACAAAAACACTACCAACAACAAATATCTGATAATTTGAGTATATAACATAAGCTATCAGTTAATAAATTATTGGTTTATACTCTATATATAATTATACTCTAAACGATGGATTGAAAGAATTACCGGAACTTACCAAAGAAAGTAAATCACTCTGGAGTGTATATTATATGCTAGGGATATAAGGTTTAATACATATTAAAAATGATTTATTAAAATTCTCATCTTCCCCACCATGATGACACATGCTGGAGGGAGGTAAACTTTAAATGTAGCAACTATTCAATCTCTTCCACAAAAAATATTTTTCAGTTTATTGTTATATGTATATTCTTGTTGTCATTTTTTTTCACTTTATTTCAAAAGAGACTACTTGATGTCAGTATTTAGTCAGCAAGAATTTTCTTAATGTATATTTTTAGAAGTTATGATAAAATAAGGTGCGGAACATATGCACATCAGTTTTCTTGGCAGATTCAGCTTCTAAACTAGCTCCCAGGTATTAACATAAACAGAGTTGATGTGGGCATCATCTTGGCGACACTGTGATACAATGTGGTGACACGTTAGTTAGGCTGTGAAACTGCATAACAGATGCAAAAAGCAAGATAAGCAGCTCAGAATTGTAAGTAAATATTAACTCCAGATGATGTGAGAATGATTAAATTACAAACAGAGCAAAGTTATGTTTATAGCAGGATTCATTCATTTAATACACATTTATTGAATCACTACTATGAGTTAGGTGTGATTATGGGTGCTCATCGATCAAACTTAAAATCTCATGATCTCTGTTCTCAACAGAGCTAGGGATAGATTGACCAACTCAGTTTTAAAAGTGATCTCCAAGTTAACAGAGTCCAAAATGGTAATAAAAATTATCAACAGTTCCACAGGGAATTCTCTAGGTCCTGGCTCGTGTCTCTCGGACCTGTGCGTTCTAGTCCTGAGAGAAACATAATCCTATATTGATTTCTAGTTCAAATTATACACAGCATCCTTTAGGAGAATATTCTGAATTTTATAGAGAATAAGGTTATAGAGTGAAAAAGAATTTGTTCAATCACTACACTTCTCTACAATTGGTCTGATGGTTTTGATTCTCAATTGCCAAAAACAATTGTTTTGAAGACACATGTAACCCTTAAATGGTTGGCTTATCTTTCTTAGATACTTACTATACACAGTTACAATGCCACAAGATTATTCTTGTGTTCATATATAATACAAAGAAGTATCTCGGGTAACTTTTCTTCATAGCCCTTGTAGAGTAGAGGTACAAGGCCAGATACATGGGCTTAGATTTCAGAGGAGTACCTAAGGTCTTTGCAGAACTTCCCATCCACAGTGAATGTACCTGTATCTTGTTAGTTTTCACCCTTTCTTCTTATCCTCTACTGCTAAAACATCTCTTCATTTATTCCTTCTTTAAAAAGAATATTAATTGAATATTAATTCCCTGATGGCTCAGTGGGTAAATAATCTTTCTGCAACGCAAGAGACACAGGAGATGCAGGTTTGATCCTTGGTTCAGGAAGATTCCCTGGAGAAGGAAATGGCAATCCATTCCAGTATTCCTGCCATGAACAGAAGAGCCTGGCAGGCTACAGTTCAAAGGGTCATACAGAATTGGACATGACTAAGCACATAGACACAATTAAATATTATTGGTCAACTTTATACTAATAATCATAAGTTTTCTGTATATATTCAATTATATTTTAGGGCCTTTTCCTCAGCTTTACTGACAGCAGGGAACTTTTGGTGAAATATTGCCACCTTTGAAGCATATATATTTAGTACTATATGTCTGCTGTTAACTTTAGTTAACTAGTTGTAATGATACATGTCATCATTACAGTGTCATCTAGCGGTCTATCAGACTGCCCAGGAAGCTGTCAAGATAAAGCAGACCTCTGTTAAATCCATATTATAAAAGACAACTTTCTATCATTGTCCATTCTAATCCACGATCATGCAATAGAAACCCATGGGCAAATTATGGATTACTCTACTACATTCTAAGAGGAGGATATGGCAATCCACTCCAGTATTCTTGCTGGAGAATCCCATGGACGGAGGAGCCTGGTGGGCTACACAGTCCATGGAGTGACAAAGAGTCAGGCACGACTGAAGTAACTTAGCACACATGCTACTGCATTCTGAAGCTTGAGTTTTACCATTGCTTCACTATTATCATCAATTTGTAAAACACTTTCTTTACAAATTGTTGTTTGTATTTTCTTAAGAATGTATGTTTCTTTTAAGATGTTGCTCAGTTACCCATTCATGTCTAACACTGCGACCTCATGGACTGCAGCACGCCAGGCCTCCTTGTTCCTCACCATCTCCTGAAGTTTGTCCAAGTTCATGTCCACTGCATTGGTGATGCCATCCAGCCATCTCATCCTCTGATGCCCTCTTCTCCTTCTGCCCTCAATCTTTCCTAGCATCAGGGACTTTTCCAATGAGTCAGCTGATTGAACCAGGTGACCAAAAGACCGGATCTTCAGCTTCAGCATCAGTCATTCCAACGAATATTCATGGAAGATTTCCTTTAAGATTGGCTGGTTTGATCTCCTTGTTGTTCAACGGACTCTCAGGAGTCTTCTCCAACACCACAGTTTAAAGGCATCAATTCTTTGGTCTTCTTCCTTCTTTGCAGTCCAACTTTTACAATCATACGTGACCATGGGGGAGACTCTGACGCACTTTTATTCAAATCCTATAGGTGTATATGTAAATCTTAGTTCTGATGAACCCTATGCACAAGTCCATAGGCAATTTATTCTACTCTCAATTGATTTGTTGATCAAAAGAAGAGTAATTATAGTGGCTAAATAACAAGCAATGACAGTACATTTCCATAGTGTGCATCACTACCAAAGCCAAGTATGTTGGAACTATCTCTGTTCCACGTCATCACAGGTTCTCTGCACATCAAGGTGTGCAATCTTGACATTGGCAGAAGCACAGAGGGTATGTGAACACCGGACAACTCAGACTTTAATACAACAAAGCTCTGAAGTGTAGACAGACATGATACACTGATGGCTCTAGAAGGGCTGACATGGTCTTTTTCGGTGTCTGCCGACGAGGACTTTGGCCCTCTGGATGCCCGCAAGGCTCTTGGCCTTTGGACAGCAACCTGGTGCTGGATTTGGCCCTTGCCACAGAGGCCACCCTCCTGGGCCTGTGTACAGGCTCTTGCATGTGTGTCTGGCTGACCCGACCGGGGATGCTACCTCTGGTCTCTGGCTAAACTGAGGGTTGGCATTACGAGGCAGTGTGGGTCTTCTACCCTGTTCACTCCCCACCGCAGGCACCCAGTGGTGGCTGGGATGACCCCCACCCTGTGAGGCTCCTTCTCACGTCTCAGGTCTTCTCTCGGGTGTCCTAGGTCACTCTCACCTGAGAGAAGGAGCAGGGAGAGATTGCTGGTGGGCTTCCCTGGTGGCTCAGACAGTAAAGAATCTGCCTGCAGTGTGGAAGACCTGGTTTAGATCCCTGGGTTGGGAAGACCCCCCTGGAGAAGGGCATAACAATTCACTCCAGTATTCTTGCCTGGAGAATCCCCATGGATAGAGGGACCTGGCAGCCGGCTACAAGTCCATGGGGTCACAGAGTTGGCTAGGACTGAGCAACTAAGCACACACACTGAAGGGCCTAGTCTGCAAATGAAGAGGATCAGTGAGCAGACCAGACTCGAAGCGCAAAGGTCTGTATCTAGGCAGATGATTGCTTCCAAGCACTCCCTGGAGGGCTTTTGTAGGTGATTTAATCTTTTCAACTTAGCAACACTGCTGGCTTTTTAGATCCCCATCCCAGCACATCCTCTTCTCCAAAGGTAAGCTCTTTCCCTATCCCTGTCTTGTTGAGCAGAGATATGTATAGTCATGTGGAGTAAACGTAGAAGAGAATGTATTAGGAAAATATATACCATCAGGAAAGCAGCCGCCTTGTGATAACCAGCACTCCAGTTCTTGTTTTCAAACACAGCAGCAGTCTCTGTGATGTTTGCCTGTAATGGACAAACCATGGGATGTCTTCCTGGGTGGAGGGACTATTTTGATGCTTTGCAGACTTGTCTGGTGACAAGGAACATCTGAAAGACTATAAATGTTTCTGATTGAGGAACTGGCCTTGTTTGAAAGATGGAGCCTCTGAGATCAGCTACTGCAATCTATCAGTGTTTCCTGAAACTAACTCACATCTGTCAAGCCAGATTTTAACTCAGATTCCTGAAAGGAAGAGAAAGCAAGCCTCTACCGACATACATACTTGTTTTTCCTTGCCATTCTAGTTCATCTACCTCATTTTCTATTTGTTAAGGGAGGGAATAGGGAAAGGAGTGTCATCAGTATATTCTGTCTGGGATTTTTATTTCAATCTTCTATATCAACGTCCTTTGATTCTCAAGACCCTAATTAGATTTTTTTTAAACATGACCTACAATAGTTTCTTTTTAATTACATTCTGCTCTAGACAACATTTAAAAGAGCTAGAATTTCTGGAAGTGAGGAAAGCATGAAGATAAATATGTCAAGATTTTATCTTGCTATTTCTATTTCACAAGGTTTTTCTTGAGAATTAAGTGAGATAAAGTATGTAAAGCATTCATCCTAATGCTTGTTAAGTATAAACTAAGGATTTGATTTATTGAGCTTCATTTCGATAGCTATTAGTTACAAGTCAAGTTTGTTACAAGATGTCCTTATATGCAATGAATATAATAGCATGTTTCAGGCTCATTTCAATATAGTGATTTGGTAATAACAATTTCTTTAAATTCAACCATTTCTAATTATCAAATAAAACTGGCTTTGTCATTCAGCCTCTGTTGTTGTTTGTTGCTCAGCTGCTAAGTCATGTCCAACTCTTTGCAACCCCATGGACTGAAACACGCTAGGCTTCCCTGTCTTTCACTTTCTCCCAAAGTTTGCTCAAACTCATGTCCATCAAGTCGGTGATGCCATCCAACCATCTCATCCTCTGTTGTCCCCTTCTCTTTCTGCCCTCAATCTTCCCAAGTATCAGGGTCTTTTCCAATGAATTAGCTCTTTGCATCAGGTGGACAAAATATTGGAGCTTCAGCTTCAGCATCAATCTTCCAGTGAATATTCAGGGTTGATTTCCTTCAGTACTGACTGGTTTTATCTCCTTGATGTCCAAGGGACTCTTCCAAATTTGCTTTCAGGCTCTAATACTGCTATTTAATGTCACTGAAATTGAAAGAATATATGGGATGCAATACAGATAAATTAACAAATGACTTACAACTGTGTATTAACAATAAACAAGATGATAAGCAAAGTAAACCAAATCTAATTTAGTAATAATACTTCTAATAATAATCTATTGGTTTTTAAGGATTACAAATAAGATATAGTCAATATTCTTTCAGTTCAGTTCAGTTCAGTCGCTCAGTCATGTCCGACTCTTTGCAACCCCATGAAATGCAGCATGTCAGGCCTCCCTGTCCATCACCAACTCCCGGAGTTTATTCAAACTCATGTCCTTTGAGTCGGTGATGCCATACAGCCATCTCATCCTCTGTCGTCCCCTTCTCCTCCTGCCCCCAATCCCTCCCAGCATCTTGGAAGGAAAGTTACAACCAACCTAGATAGCATATTCAAAAGCAGAGACATTACTTTGCCAACAAAGGTCCATCTAGTCCAGGCTGTGGTTTTTCCAGTGGTCATGTATGGATGTGAGAGTTGGACTGTGAAGAAGGCTGAGCGCCAAAGAATTGATGCTTTTGAACTGTGGTGTTGGAGAAGACTCTTGAGAGTCCATTGGACTGCAAAGAGATCCAACCAGTCCATTTTAAAGGAGATCAATATTCTTTAAAAGACCCTAAATATTAAGAATATTTAGTTTCATTTCTTGGGAAAGGAAAGGAAAGGTAGGAGAAAATAAATAAATGGCCCAAATGCAACATAACTTATAAGTAAGAAGTGCAAGACTCAAGTCCAGATCTACCTCATTCTCTAACTAAATCTCTCACTATTAGACCAAACTGTCTGACAAACATTTCCTATTTTCCCAGAACTAGTAGCTTAGAGAAAAATTCCACTGGCTGTATTCACAGTGTACTTATATTCTGATAGTTATTTATTGTGAAATTCTTTATCCTTGTAGTTATTCTAATGGAAAAAATAAACTGGGATGAAAATTCCATGGGAATACTGAGGGGTATTTATCTTAATTATTTCTTAACTCCTTTGGCAACAAATAAACAAGATCTTTCTCATATGAAATTAGCATTTAGCATCAGGTTATGATTAATAAATAATAAAATGATGCCTGAATCTTAAGGAAAATTAATGAAGCTCCCTGATCATCCAACCTATTATTCAATTGCTATAAGGCATGATGAAATTTGAGTCAAGTTTAATTTCCATTGATTACCAGTATAGTGATATACTTGGTTATTCTTCTATTTTTCCTTTTAACACTGTCAATCCAGATATGTTAAATGGCACAGAATTTTCACAGTGAATAAATCTTGCATTCAAAAACTTATTTTAGTCTTTACGTTAATAAGTAAGCCACAGAACACCTGTGAGTTTACTAAGAATAAATGCTTGGCAAAAGGATTACTGTAATAGTTTCTCATTGCATATAACACAATACTGTCACTTCATGTACTGAACAGATAGAAATAAAGGCCTAAGGACATGGTCTATGTGTGTTGAAATCTGGGAGGAAGTAACCTTTATTTCAGCCAAATTGACACATTATCACACACACATTAAACTATTCACATTTGTCTCTTGATACATTAAATTCCTATCCTGGGCTCTTCAGTCTAAGCTTTAAAGACAGTCTTCTGATCTAGCATATTAAATAATTAGATCAACAGGTAGATGTTTAAATAAAAATGTATATACAGTGGAAGTGAGAAATAGATTTAAGGAACTAGATCTGATAGATAGAATGCCTAATGAACTATGGACTGAGGTTCCTGACATTATACAGGAGATAGGGATCAAGACCATCCCCATGGAAAAGAAATGCAAAAAAGCAAAATGGCTGTCTGGGGAGGCCTTACAAATAGCTGTGAAAAGAAGAGAAGTGAAAAGCAAAGGCGAAAAGGAAAGATATAAGCATCTAAATGCAGAGTTCCAAAGAACAGCAAGAGATAAGAAAGCTTTCCTCAGCGATCAATGTAAAGAAATAGAGGAAAACAACAGAATGGGAAAGACTAGAGATCTCTTCAAGAAAATTAGAGATACCAAGGGAACATTTCATGAAAAGATGGGCTCGATAAAGGACAGAAATGGTATGGACCTAACAGAAGCAGAAGATATTAAGAAGAGATGGCAAGAATACACAGAAGACTGTACAAAAAAGATCTTCATGACCCAGATAATCATGATGGTGTGATCACTGACCTAGAGCCAGATATCCTGGAATGTGAAGTCAAGTGGGCCTTAGAAAACATCACTATGAACAAAGCTAGTGGAAGTGATGGAATTCCAGTTGAACTATTTCACATCCTGAAAGATGATGCTGTGAAAGTGCTGCACTCAATATGCCAGCAAATTTGGAAAACTCAGCAGTGGCCATAGGACTGGCAAAGGTCAGTTTTCATTTCAATCCCAAAGAAAGGCAATGCCAAAGAATGCTCAAACTACTGCATAATTGCACTCATCTCACACACTAGTAAAGTAATGCTCAAAATTCTCCAAGCCAGGCTTCAGCAATATGTGAACCGTGAACTTCCTGATGTTCAAGCTGGTTTTAGAAAAGGCAGAGGAACCAGAGATCAAATTGCCAACACCCGCTGGATCATGGAAAAAGCAAGAGAGTTCCAGAAAAGCATCTATTTCTGCTTTATTGACTATGCCAAAGCCTTTGACTGTGTGGATCACAATAAACTGTGGAAAATTCTGAAAGAGATGGGAATACCAGACCACCTGACCTGTCTTTTGAGAAACCTATATGCAGGTCAGGAAGCAACAGTTAGAACTGGACATGGAACAACAGACTGGTTCCAAATAGGAAAAGGAGTTCGTCAAGGCTGTATATTGTCACCCTGCTTATTTAACTTCTATGCAGAGTACATCATGAGAAACACTGGGCTGGAAGATGCACAAGCTGGAATCAAGATTGTCGGGAGAAATATCAATAAACTCAGATATGCAGATGACACCACCCTTATGGCAGAAAGTGAAGAGGAACTAAAAAGCCTCTTGATGAAGGTGAAAGAGGAAAGTGAAAAAGTTGGCTTAAAACTCAACATTCAGAAAACTACGATCATGGCATCAGGTCCCATCACTTCATGGGAAATAGATAGGAAACAGTGTCAGACTTTATTTTTGGGGGCTCCAAAATCACTGCAGATGGTGGCTGTAGCCATGAAATTAAAAGATGCTTACTCCTTGGAAGGAAAGTTATGACCAACCTAGATAGCATATTCAAAAGCAGAGACATTACTTTGCCAACAAAGGTCTGTCTAGTCAAGGCTATGGTTTTTCCTGTGGTCATGTATGGATGTGAGAGTTGGACTGTGAAGAAGACTGAGTGCCAAAGAATTGATGCTTTTGAACTGTGGTGTTGGAGAAGACTCTTGAGAGTCCCTTGGACTGCAAGGAGATCCAACCAGTCCATTCTGAAGGACATCAGTCCTGGGTGTTCATTGGAAGGACTGATGCTAAAGCTGAAACTCCAGTACTTTGGCCACCTCATGCAAAGAGTTGACTCAGTGGAAAAGACTCTGATGCTGGGAGGGACTGGGGGCAGGAGGAGAAGGGGATGACAGAGGATGAGATGGCTGGATGGCATCACTGACTCTATGGACCTGAATCTGAGTGAACTCCGGGAGTTGGTGATAGACAGGGAGGCCTGGTGTGCTACGATTCATGGGGTCGCAAAGAGTTGGACATGACTGAGCGACTGAACTGAACTGAACTGATACATACTTATACACATGCATTATACACAGAATATACACATATTCATTTGATCCATTGAATTCCAAAGCCCCAATTCTAACATTTCATCGTCGTGATGTTATTCATTTATAAAACACTCACAAACATGCAAATCACAGGACTATTGTTTGTTTTGTTTAACATAAGAAAACAAAAGCTTCCTAAGGGCTTCATAGTCCCTTTGAGAATACTAAAGATTGCATATGAATCTTAATTCTGTCATATTCTATGCACATATTAACACACGCACTCATACTTAGTACATTAAACATGCACTCCTGTTTCCACTTGAGGGTTGAAGGTATCCAAAATACACTTTATTAGTCAAGGTTCTTCAGAGAAACAGAACCAATACGCTGGATGGATTAATGGATGGATAGATAGACAGATCTAAAAAGAGATTCTATTTTATTGGCTCATGCAATTATGGAGGCTAAGAAGTCCTATAACCTGCCATCTGTAAGATAGAGACACAGGAAAGCTGGTAGTGTGGTTTGCAGGTCTGAGAACCAGAGAAATGAGGATTCCAGTCCAAGTCTAAAGGCCTGACAATCAGGAGCATAGAGCACAGGAGAAAATCAATGTTCTGGTTCAGCCAGTCAGGCGGAGAGAAAATTTAGCAGTATTCCACTTCTTCATTCTATTCAGGCCTTCAGTGACTGGATGAGGCTCACCATCTGCCTTACTCAGTTCACTCATTCAGCTAGTCTCTTGCAAACACCCTCACAAACACACCCAGAAATGTTTAACCAGATAGATGGGCATCTTGTGTACCAGTAAAGTTGACCCAGAGAATTCACACACCAAACTCTAGTTCCC
Source organism: Bos javanicus (assembly GCF_032452875.1). Taxonomy (NCBI): domain Eukaryota; kingdom Metazoa; phylum Chordata; class Mammalia; order Artiodactyla; family Bovidae; genus Bos; species Bos javanicus. The sequence continues at coordinate 59,049,402 of NC_083871.1, read as the reverse complement.
CTATTAGTAAAATAAAGATGGTAATAATAGCAATGTAATATGTAACAAGGGTAAGTATATACATGGGAATACCAAAGTACTTGTGATCTACTCTAACTCTTACATTAATTTCATGGATGCCTGAAACTAGGAAAGTACGTGTAAAAAATGCTTCAGCGGCAGGTCAATAGAGAAAAGTCATTTCAGTAGCAAAGTTGAATTTTTGTTCTACCAATTTGAACGGGAAATATAAGTAGGCATATGTACCGAGTTTATCATTATGATATTTATTTTTTCTTTAAGAACATCAATTCCTAAAACTTACAGTGTTGCACTTAGGTAAAATGAATAATTACTGGTTACACTTGTGGCTCAGCTGGTAAAGAATCCACCTGCAATGCAGGAGACTTCGGTTCGATCCCTGGGTTGGGAAGATCCCCTGCAGAGGGCAAAGGGTACCCTCTTCACTATTCTGACCTAGAGAATTCAATGGACTCGATAGTCCATGAGGTAGCAAAGAGTCAGACACGACTGAGAAACTTTCACTTTCACACAGAAAATAAAAATATCATGTTATTTAAAGGTAGTTGTAGGACTTTCTGAGTCATTACATCCAACTCTGAATGATACACATACAGGAAATTCTAGGCACTCTGTGATGACCATGGCAGCTTCACATGAGGATATAGCTATGTGAGTAAAGCGAACAGGACCTATTTTTGACCTCTTGTGAACATTGGGCTTCCCTGGTGGCTCAGAGGTTAAAGCATCTGCCTGCAATGCAGGAGACCTGGGTTCCATCCCTGGGTTGGGAAGATCCCCTGGAGAAGGCAATGGCAACCCACTCCAGTACTCTTGCCTGGAGAATACCATGGAGGGAGGAGCCTGGTAGGCTACAGTCTATGGGTCACAAAGAGTCGGACACGACTGAGCGACTTCCCTTGTGAACATTACCAATTGCCCCTTTAATTCAGAGTTTTCATTTTTAGATGAGGGAATGTAGAATATATACTGCAAATCCCCACCATTAATGGAATTTGGGACTTTGTTTATGGATTGATTCTCATTCTTGGCAAATTCTGCACTTACTATTGGACAAAAAGGGATCCTGCTGTCTTAGCATTAATATTAGTGAAGAAAGTGAAAGTGGCTCAGTGATGTCCAACTCTTTGTGACCCCATGGACTATACAGTCCATGGAATTCTCTAGGCCAGAATACTGGAGTGGGTAGCCGCTCCCTTCTCCAGGGGATCTGCCTAACCCAGGGATCGAAACCCAGGTCTCTCTCATCGCAGGTGGATTCTTTACCAGCTGAGCCACCAGGGAAGCCCAAGAATACTGGAGTGGGTAGCCTATCCCTTCTCCAGCAGATCTTCCCAACCCAGGAATTGAACCAGGGTCTCCTGCATTGCAGGCGAATTCCTTACCAACTGAGCAACTAAGGAAGCTTAATATTAGTGATAGTGTCTTGCAATTGCTACCATCCTTACCCAAACAGTGGCCCATAAAACAAAAATAAAGAAGAAAACATTCTATAAACAACAATAAATTAATGTGAATCAATTATTAAATGAGAAGATCCTCTCTTGTGAAATAGGTATTTGAATAGAGGTGACACTAAAGTGAAATTCTGCACTCCAAGCCTTCCCCAGTGCCTCTCTCCCAACTCACATTTGATTGATGAGATCCACAGTGGATTTGGAATAGTGTGATGAGGTGTGAGATTTTGAGAAGGTTAGGCTCAGAAGAGAAGGCACTTCTCCAGGCACTCTGTGGTGAAACTGCATTTTAAATTATATATCCCCTTGGCTTCCCATGCGCTGGAGGGTCTCAAAGCTGGGTACTTTTAGAAACTCAGTGTGTTCAAAAGTTGGGTGAGAAATAAGAAAAGTAAGAAAGCGGGCTTCTCAGTGAAGCTGTTCACTGAGAAAAAGTTCAGGCTAGACCCAAAGAAAGAAGTGAACCAACGAATGAAAAGCCAGAATCCAGGGTTTGTCAGGATCCAGCACAGGGTCAGAAGCAGAAGGCTCTAGCAGGAAGCCATGGAATGTTACTGGCCTATTCAAAGCTGAGTGAGGAACGTGAGCTGTGAATCTATAGCTAAAAATTGCTCAGAATGTTGTCTGTGCCCTAAGAAGGCTTTCTTTTGAGACATGTAAAAGCATACATGGTATTAAGAGGAGTTTCAGGTTGTGGGAGGTGTGGATTAACCTATAAGTCTTTTTTTTTAAAACTTTTTATTTTATTGGAATACAGCTGACGTGGGAGGCCTGGGTTCAATCCCTGGGTTGGGAAGATGCCCTGGAGAAGGGAAAGGCTACCCACTCCAGTATTCTGGCCTGAAGAATTCCATGGACTGTATAGTCCATGGGGTCGCAAAGAATCAGACACAACTGAGTGACTTTTATACTTACAGCTGATTAATAATGCTGTGATAGTTTCAGATGGACAGCAAAGGGACTCAGCTATACATAGCCATGTATCCATTCTCCCCCAACTCCCCTCCTATTCTGGCTGCTACATAACACTGAACAGAGTTCCCTAAGCATATTATATGGAATCTCTAGGACTTTTTAAGGAATCAATAGGCCCTCAATGGTGGCCTACAGACAGAACTGTGTCAGAAAACAGAATCTAGCCCTAAATCTGTTACTACTATCTGCCTAAGCACTTGTGGCTATTATTAAAACTTTCTGGACTACATCCCTTATCTTTAAAATTAGGAAATTATTAATTGCTTTAAAATGCCATAATTAAATATCAGGTCCAACTACTGTATGAATATGAGAGTGGTAATTCATTTATGCAGATATGACAAATCCTCCTTTAATTTTCACTCCATTCCCTCATCTGTGAACCAATACAGATATTTATAATATATGGTTTAATGCAATGCAGATTCTACCATTGGTCTTTTTACTGTTTTTAGAGCTATCTAAAGAAAATTCCCAATGGTAAGTGATACAATTACAAATTAATTCTTAGAAAGCAAGCTCATAAATCAAAGGTCAATAGCAGTAGAGACCTTAATAAGGAAAACAGGATGAAAACTGTCTTCTTGATTTCAAATGGGTTAAAATAAAATATATCTAATTTCAAATTGGTGCCAAGGAAGCATAATAGTCCCTCTCTATATTTTATACATTCATTCATGTATGCCTTCATCTAACAAACATTTATTGAGCACCTACAATATGCCTAAAACTCTACCAGGCTGGGGTGATAGAACAGAGAACAAAACAGAGATCTCTGCACTATTGGAGCTGAATGACGCACATGAAAAAAATGCAGAGAGCAGAACAGCGTTCCCAGCGGGAGTGGAGATCACATCTCCTGAGGAAGCCCAGCTGTGGTCAGAAGCATTTGATGAGCTGCTAGCCAGTAAATATGGTCTTGCTGCATTCAGGGCTTTTTTAAAATCTGAATTCTGTGAAGAAAATATTGAATTAAAGCTGTCCTCAAAAGCAAAGAAAATATATACTGACTTCATAGAAAGACTTTCAAACCAAAAGTCTTGCCCAAAACATACAGGAGGCTACCAGTGGCTGCTTCACAAATGCCCAGAAAAGGGTGTACAGCTTGATGGAGAAGAATTCTACCAGGACTTGTGTAAAAAGCCGCAGATCACCACAGAACCCCATGCCACATGAGAGGCTGTCACCTGCCGAAAAGACTGACCTTGAATTCAGCCTGGGTGTTCAGGAAACATCACTCAGAACTATTGATTCAGAGCTGGGTAGTGAATCAGTTCTCAAGCTGGAGAAGCAGGAGTTTAAGACTGAAAGATAACAATGTAACACTATTGGTCCAGAAGCATTTACAATCAATAGGTCTGGGATTATGTACAAGTCCTTGTTACCACATAGTGGTTTAGATTAGCTTCTTTAGTTCTAGGTAATATATGTTTATGTGCAAGGGTACTGAAGTTCCTATGTCTACAGATCATCAGTACTGTTGTCTCACATAACTCTAAAACTGAAATGATTGTGTTTGAACTGTCAATTGGTGTTTGTTCTAGAATGAGTGCTTTTGTGTAGAAAATGACAATGTCCATTATGAGTGCCAAAACTGTCCTGATGGCAGCTATGCAGAGAAGGTGCTTGGGAATGGGTGACAGAGAGTGGCAGATGTCTCATTTTACAGACAGCCATCAGGAGATGTCATTCTAAGAAAGGAAAGTAACCTTGGAGTCCTTGACTTCTTGAGGTGACTAAGGAAACCTAAAATAAATGACATACTCAACTTAATTGCTTTAGTCATGATGATCCTACTGTGGGTCATTCCAGTGAAGCTGTGAGAGTTGGGAAGAGGGAACAAAACAGAGGGCCATGCCAGAATTGTGCAGAAGTCTGAGTACCTCCCTACCCTGCCAAAGTTGATGTGAAGGCTCAAAAAGAGGTACAGGCCCTTCTGCATGGTTTAAAAATACTCAATAATCAAACAGCTGAATTAATAGGGAGAAAGTTTTTAAAAATCTACTTTAAATTAGTTTAATATTTGAGAAGAAAAGAGGGACATTTACACATGTAACTATTGAGAGGCTGGTAGGAAAATGACAAAACTTTCACTTTAAATGACATACATACTTTGAATTTAAGTCAGAACTAATGTAAGAAGTTAGTAAGCATATTTTAAGATATTAAAAAGCGATCCTTTCTGCAGGAATGCAAGTGTAGTGAACATGCAAACTTTAAAAATAGAGCAAGTACGAACATCCCTGGAAAAGGAAATGGCAATCCACTCCAGTGTTCTTGCCTGGAGAATCCCATGGGATGGACAGAGGAGCCTGCTAAGCTACAGTCCACAGGGTCGCAAAAAAGTCGGACACAACTAAAGTGAAGTATGAGTATCTGTTAGGATTTTTAACAAAGTAAGAAATTTCAGTACTGTTGTACTGAAATATAAAATGTACATTTTATATGAAATATTAAAAAATACAAAATGTACATTTAAAAGATCAAATGAGAATCCGTATGTCAAATATACATGCCCTTTCTATTCATCGAGGGGAAAGCACATTAAACAAAGCTCTACTTCTCCCTAGCACTACTGTTTATTAACACTGCATGGACTAATCTCTTATAGCTTGAAGGAGGTGATCATGGGATCCATATTTAATATTAATGCTTAGTTTCAGATACCATTGAGAGAGTCTTTAAAGACTTTAGAAGAATTGGACTGACAACATGCAATGTCTTGATTAAAAACAAAGGAAGTAAAAATGTGTCAATTCTCCTACTTTACTGTTGACGTTATTCACAAAAATAAATATCTGGGGGCAATTCAAGAAATAAACTAAACAACTAAACCAAGCAATAGGTTTATTGAGAGGCCTGTACACAAATGAATAAGAAGACAACTAAACAACAGACAAACAAACAAACAGAAATACATATACATGCACAGTCACACAAAAAAAACACTGCCCTTTTTTTTTTTTTTCATGCTTTTGTGCTTAGGTATTTAGTACCCTCTGTATAATACTCTTCCAAGTTCTAATTAATGCTTTGGTGAAATTTCGATTTTATGACATGATTTGGTTTAAAAGTAAAGGAATCAAAGTTTTAAAAGTTAAAGGAGTATATATTAATGTATGTTTCGAATCTTCCAGGATTATATTGGCTTTTATTCTACTTCTCCACTCCACATGCCATAAAGTTGTTTTTAAAATGATTAATTACAGTTCCACAGAAAATATGTTAGATTTTCACACAGAGATCATTTTACTAATGTGATTCAGTTGAAAGATATTTCATCTGTTGTAGTCAAAAAAGAAATGACAGATTGCTAAATGAGGATGAACTTTTGATTAATAAATATGCACACATGTCTACAGAAAAATTATTTTTTGAGAAATCTATATAAAACGAATGGTAAAAATATTAAAGACACAAGAAAAGTCAAGTTTTAAGAGTTAGTCTGCACCTGGTATTATGGATATTAACTGAAATTTCTATTTTTTAACTATTTTAAACCTTTAATGATTGTGACTGTTTAATGAATAGTGATAAAAGTAAAATAAGTATTAAAAATGCCAGTTTCTTTCCTCATGATTACATTCTCCTTTTTAAATTTTATGTAAATTATTATCTTGTTTCTCTTTATAATTTTACCATATATGTCAGTGCTAAACAATGTATCATTTAGTTTTGCCTGGTTTTGAAAATGGAATCATATAATATGTACACTTTAGTACTTTATTTCAATCAGTATTATATTTTTGAGATCCATCCGTATTGTTGTATGGTTTATTCATTTTCAATGTCACATAACATTCAATTATATGACCACATGATCATTTATTTGTTAGTTCTGTCAATGAATATTTTGATTATCTGAAGTTGCTTTTTTTCCTTTTTACTTATAATTCTGCTGTTAACATGTATATACCTTCTTGTATCAAGCAAAAGTGTTCTTTTGGAACATTTATCTATGAGTGGAATTTTAAGGTTGTAGGATGCACGTTTAACTTTATTAAGTAATATCAATTCATTTTCCAAAGCACTGCTAACAAACGATATCCCTACCTACAATGTATGGGTTTTCCTCTTTTTTCACATCCTCACCAACACTTAATGAGAAAAGCTTAAATGTTGACAGTTTTGCAAGTTTAACTCACATCTTTTAATTATTAATTAGCATCATTAATAAGTCTAAACATATATTTCTTTATTTATTAGACTTTAGTGTCTCTTTCATGAATTGTCTATTTGTCCTTCTATCAATTTTCTATTGAGATATTCCCATTTATTTGAGAAATTATATATTCTGAGTACAACACTTTGTCAGTCATTAGCATTACAAGTATCTTTTCATAGATTCAACTCTGCCTGATAACTTCCTTTACAGTGATTAGCAGTTTTGATTAACAGTTGTTCTTAATATTAAGTATTTTAAATTAAAATTCACCTGCTTAAATAACTTAAATATGGAGGCATAAGAAATGAATATAAGACATGGAATAAATCTAAAGAAATCCATACCAGGACACATAAATAGTCAAAGTTTTGAAAAGTAAAGACAAAGCCTTAAAACCATGGAAAAGATCACCTATCTTCTAGTCATAAATAACTCAAATGACACTAGATTTCTCATTGGAAACCATGGAGTCCAAATTATGTGAAACAAAGACTGATAGAACTAAAAGGAGAAATAAAGAAGCCCACAATTACAGTCAGAGACTTCAGTACCCTTCTCTCAACGATACACAGAACAAACCAGACAACCAAGTCCCATAGTTTATATAAAAACTAACTCAAAATGGAAGCACAGACTCAAATGTAAATGGGAAAAATTACATGTAAAATATTCAAAAATTTTATTTAAAAACATAGGGGAAAATTATTAGTATATAGGGTTAGTCAGAGAGTTCTTACACCACTTGATTCTTAAAGAATGATCTATAAAAGGAAAAATAGATAAATTGGACTTCACTAATTTTAAAAATTTTGCTATGTAAAAGACTCTGTTAAAGTCATGAAAAGTCAAGCCACAGAGTTGGAGAAATATTTTCAGACCACTTATCCAACAGAGAACTAGTATCTAGAATATATAGTGAACAGGAAGAAAAACATACAATTAGATATGGAAAAAATATATGAAAAAATATTTCACTGAAGAAGAAATATAGATGGTAAATAAGAAAATTAAATGATGCTAAATGTCACTAGCCAATAGATAAGTGTAAAATAAAACCATAGTGAGATAATCACTACTTGCCTATCAAAATAGCTTAAAAAAATTAAGTAGAATATCAAATACTGGTGAGGATATGGACAAAATAGATTACTTATACATTATTTGAGATTGTAAACTGTTATAGCTATTCTGGAAACTATGCTGACAGTTTCCTTAGAAAAAAAAATTAAACATTCAAGTGCTATACAATCCAGAAATTTCACTGCTGAGCATTTATATTAGAGAAATAAAAACTATGCACACAGAAAAACTTTTACAGAAATGTTTACTGTTATTTCACTTATAATAGCTAAAAATTAAAAATACGGATATCATCCTTCAACACATAGATTCAAAATAAGGAATAGTGTATTGTTTCCCACATCAGCCTAGATAAATCTCAAGAGAACCAAACTGAGAAAAACCCACCCCCAAAGGTAATATATTGTGTGATTTTATTCATAAAACATTCCTGAAATGGAAAAGACATAGAGAGCTTGAGAGCACATATTGATATTAGTGACTGCCAGCGAGTAAGAGTTGGGGAGAGGGAGTTAGGTGCTGCTGTAAGAGGGGACGTGAAGAGTCTGTGTTGTTGGAAATGTGTGGATTTTGTTTTCATTTGAAGCAGAACTGATTTACAGTGTTGTATTAGTTTCTGGTATACAGCAAAGTGATTCAATTATATATATTCAGATTCTTTTTCATTATAGGTTATTATAAGACATTGAATATAATTTCCTGGACAATACAGCAAGACCTTATTTATGTTTTTTATATATGAACTTCCCTGGTGGCTCAGACAGTAAAGCGTCTGCCTACAATGAGGGAGACCCAGGTTTGATCCCTGGGTTGGGAAGATCCGTTGAAGAAGGAAATGGCATATATAGCATCAAATGTAAAACTCCCAAACTCCTAATTTATTTCTCTCCCTGATTTCCCCTTTGGTAATCATAAGAATAACAATAAATTATATCCTCAAAATCTTCTGATTATATTTATAGTTAGTGGCATTTTTCAATGCCAATCGATTTCATTCATATATTTCATCTACTAAATATACTTTTCTTCTTTCCTTATGGAAAAGCAACTAACTTGTGTTTGGATCTTATATTGAGATAGCCCACTAAACTCACAAATTATAAGTATATATAGCTGTATATGTCATTGTTGTTTAGTCACTCTGTCCAACTCTCTGCGACCCCACAGAGTGTAGACTACCAGACTCCTCTGTCCATAAGATTTTCCAGGCAAGAATATTGGGTTGGGTTGCCATCCTGACTCAGGGAGGGAACCCACATCTCCTGCATTGGCAAGTGTATTCTTTACAGGGAAGCTCATGCATGCATGCATGCTAAGTTGCCTCAGTGGTGTTCAACTCTTTGCAACCCCTATGAACTATGGCCTGCCAGGCTCCTCTGCCCATGGGATTCTCTAAGCAAGAATACTGAAATGGGTAGGAAAAATGTTAATCCAGAATCTCCTTATAATTTCCACTTAAGATTTTTAAACAATACAGCCCATGGGATTATTCCCCCAAAGGAGCACAAGTATAGGCTAGAAGTCAGGGATTTTCAAAGGACTGTTTTCCTTTTAGCCTTCAAGTAGGCTCAGTGTCAGATCAGACAGACAACACACTAGACATATATGCAGGACCTGGGTCTCATGTTTATAGCTGTACAGGTGATGGGCAAAGCCTCCTCTCACTTGAAAAAGTTTACAGTGATCCAATCGCACATAAATATAATGCTTACCTATGTATATTCATACAGTTTCTTCATCCACATGGTTATCTATTTGTCACTAAGTCATGTCTGAATCTTTTGCATCCCCATGGACTGTAGCCTGACAGGCTCCTCTGTCCATGGGGTTTCCCAGGCAAGAATACTGGAGTGGGTTGCCATTTCCTACTCCAGGAGATCTTGCCTACCCAGGGATTCAGCCTGCATTTCCTGAATTGCAGGTGGATTCTTCACTACTGAGCCACCCAGGCAACCATGGTTATCTGTAAAAGAGCTCAAACTCTTCAACAATGTTCATTTATCTTACAGTGATGGTGTTTGGCTTTATCTGAGTTCTACTTAACTTTGTATTTGATTTTCTTATTCATAGTTTGTACTAAACTTAATAGGCTAAATTTTAAAGTCAGGAATGATTCTAAGTTCATCTCTTTACATATATTCTAAATTACAAGATTAAGTGATGTTTCCTAAATGTCAGCCCCATACACACATTTCACTCCAGCTTCTTCCCTCAAAGTATTGTCCTAACCTCATGCTCCACAAAGTCCCACTGTGGTGAAAATCTATTACCACCTCAAGGCCTAAGTAAAACATAAAATTCAGTAAGTATTCCCTTGCTTGCTATTTGCTCCCACAGTCATACCACACTACCAAGGTTATTTATTTTATTCTTTTATGTTAAGCTTTAATAAAAATTATTCATCCTCATTTCATCAAATCTATAATTAAATACCTGATTAAAGAAATCTTGACCTTTCTTGTAATACTGTTAAAATAACATGAAATAATCTGTTTTCTCAGATGAGAAAGTTAAGAATTTAAAATATTATATATAAAGTAAACAGAACATTTATTTAAAAGCAATTAAAAATGACTAATGGCAGAAAGAGAAACTGATGAAGAATGACTTGATGCAATAGCTATGTAACTTAAAATCTCAGGGCATACATTTACAGAGCTGTTTTTCTTTAATGTACTGCAGTTTTGAAACAAATAAATGAGACTTGGATGCAATTCTTTTCAACTATGGCTCTGAGATATACACTACTTTGAAAGTAAAAATGTTACATTTCAGTAATAGATTATAAAAATATGAATTAGTGGATCTGATAAAATTACACTAGAGATGTTAACATCAAGAAGTAAAAACCAATAAATCACCCTTCAAAGGGATACAAAACAGAGCCCTCTCCCAGATGTATATTTGGGAAATGAATTATGGGCCACACAAGTAAACACCTGAAGGAGAAATATAAAACTGTGTGCGATTTAATTGATTATACCGATCTCACTGTGACAAACATAGCAATGGTTTTTCATTAAAATTTACTTTAAAAAACTACAAAGGTTACAAACAGTTCATAGTTTTAATGTTCCTTCATTATCCACTTTTTTCACCTTCTTGTGCTTCTTTTATATTTTAAACCATTTTCATTTAGCATTCAGCTAAAAGAAACAGCAGGGCTCTCTTGAACCTGCCACCAATGATTTATTAAGCTCATTTTCTAGTCATTTGTTTATAGATCAAACATAGAAAGAAAGGCTCAACATTATTGAACATATTTAATAAAAAGCACACACACCAAGTATTTAAACTTTACATTGTGCTAGGTTAGACATTTTGGAAGAAAGACAATAATTACACATAGGCAATTGCTTTGATGTAGCCTCTCAAATCAATACAGCTACTTAGTACAAGGTAGGCATTTATGTATGTTTAGCATTGGCAGTCTTTCCAGAGTATGACATTTCAGGTAAATGTGCTTTATTGCAGACATAGGAAAGCAGATAAATGAACTTCGTATTGACAGCATCTTTCTCACTTGCTAGCCTTTATAAATGGGATGTCATTAATCTCCCATTTGCTGCAACAGCAGCCTCCAAATTGTTGACCATGCACCCCATTAGTAAAAAGTGTTTGTTTTTCCTACTCTACTTTATGATTTACAAATAATAAAATATACTACTCTTATGTAGATGATGAAAACTAAGAAACTTTCCAAAGTAGAAATTTTAAATGAATATGATAAACACTAGCAATAGACAGATCTAATATTTTCTTTCTGTACCTTTGTGGATCATCTTGCTCATTCCCTGAGGTATTCATGCATCATTCTGGAGACCATCATTCTAGAAAACCCATGTGTTTTTGTGAGACACTGCATGTAATTGAATATAATAAATATGCACAGAATGTAGGACACTATAATAAATGCTTTCCTCATACATGCCCATAAAATCAGAATATTTTTGTTAAGTAATCTTCATGTTTAAGGAAAATGAATCTTTAACAGCATTACCACATAATACAACTGTTTTGCTCAGTCATAACAGCTAAGGTCTCACCAACAACTGGCATTCCAGAATGAAAGGATTAATATTAGGTCCAGCATAATTATGGGATAGTCTACAGAGTCTAGCCTATTTTTCATTGTGTCAATATTTTTTATGCAATAATTAGGATTTTTCCATTCTAAAAGTAAGCATGCTGCTAAGTCACTTCAGTCATGTCCGACTCTGTGCGACCCCACAGACGGCATCCCACCAGGCTCCATCCCTGGGATTCTTCAGGCAAGAACACTGGAGTGGGTTGCCATTTCCTTCTCCAATGCATGAAAGGGAAAAGTGAAAGTGAAGTCGCTCAATTGTGTCCAGCTCTTAGCAACCCCATGGACTGCAGCCTACCAGGCTCCTCTGTCCATGGGATTTTCCAGGCAAGAGTACTGGAGTGGGGTGCCATTGCCTTCTCTGAAAGTAAGCATAGGATGTATTATCAAGTTAGACTGCTATGTTCTGGTATATTTAACATGTATGTGTAAAAATTTAGTAACTAAGTTTTTCCATTTATGTGGTTTTACTCTTGGTTTCAGTGGTCAGAGTTTGTTCCAATACACAAAATATTGTGAGGAGCCATGTTCATCTATGCCTATTTCCATTTAACAATGAGAACAAAAGTGACTCCATAAGTTGAATTGCTATAGACGTATACCTTCTTAGAAATAAATTTAAAAATTCAAGTTTTAAAAATCTACCAAAATAAGGGGCTTTTAAGTGTAGCTGCATTTACACCAAAACATCCCCAAACTATATATTCCCAATGAGGTGGAATGATGAAAGTGGGTATAATTTAGACTAATCCCTCATTTTAAACCCAGTGTCCTGTGTTAGGGTTTCATGTTACCAGAGTTGCTTTTTCATGAAAAAGTAGATCAATGATTCTCTGCAGGTTATATGTCTTCTTAGAGAGAACACAGTGTCTCTGATGAGTCCTTGATAGACTATTGCAAGGCCGATGTGATTACCAAAATGTACACCTTAACCAGATAAAATGAGGTGTTTTAGCAAAAAAGAAATACTGATTTCCGATGACATTTTGACATCTACAATGCAAAGCTAACCAAAAAAAAAAGAAGCATATTGTGTTTTATGACAACAAATCACTGCATTTCAGAGTCCACTTGTGACCATGATATGCTCCTTTCATACAAGTTCCTTGCATGACAGTTTTGAGGCAACATATAAGCAAATAAGATATTGCATTAGATACCAATAGACGTGAGAGTTAATTTTAAATTTGTGAAGACTATATAAAATCAAGGAAACAATGATTTGAAGATTCAAACAATAAGATGTAAGTACAATATTATGTGGTCTATTAAGTTTTTCTAGGAAACACCCAGAATCCTAGTATCTTAGAAGTTAAAAGTCAGTGGATGCATCAATTTAGTTCAATCGTCTTTTGCTTTTATAGATGAGGAAACTGAGGGCAGAGAGATGAAATATCTTACTCAAGGTCATAAAGTGAGAGAGCGAAGAATCTATACCAAACTCTGGCATCCGTTCCTTAGTCTTAAATATTCTTTCTTTTACCCTACCTACAGTACATTTCTTAGTCTATTAAATGATTTTATTGTATAACTAAAAAGTAAACTAAATTTTTTTCAACAATAAAAAGCCCTTTGAATAAATCTTGGCAAACAAGGTTGATTTTTTTTAATTGTTCTAACTATAAAATAATGAGAATTATTTCTTTCTCATTATCTTATTTTGAGGGCAGTTTCAAAATATTTGAATCAAGAGAAGGAATATGTATTTATATGAAATCAAATATATTAATAAATATAAAAATTAATATGTAAATATATGTAATTACATACAATGCATATATACATAGATACAAACATATACATATACATACACATGTATACAACATTCATGAATACTAAATTCATTTGGAGGATTATATTTCCATATTTTCAAGAATCAGTTGTTCATTATTTTATACTGTAATCATTGCCTATAAAATAATAAATGATGAGTCTGTGATATATTCCAACACAGAAAAACACAAGGCAAAGCAAATTAGGTTATTATTTACAAAGGGGAATTAAACAGAGAGAAAATGAGGATAACTGATAAAATAAGAGATTTTCTTCCTGATCAACCACATAAGAATCTCAAAACTTTTCAAATGAAACAATTCTTAGAGGTCTTAACTATGCTACAAATTATATTTCTAAAATTTTATGGCTATGATTGGTGACAGCCCTCTTGCCAAAAATGAAGCAAAGTGAAGCATCTTTAGCAAATTGGTAAATCTCTTACCTGCAAATTTAGGAAACAGGAATATTACAGTTTTGTATTTTGTTTCACTATGTTATTTTGATATATTTTATTTTAACGTCAGCTCTGATTCCTTCTTAATATTCCAGTGAGATCCATGGTTTCCTTATTAGAGAATCATAAGCTTCGTTACTGTCCTGTCTTTGAAAAATGGAAGAAGAAATACTTTCAACTGGAAACTCGCAGCAGAAAAGAGTATTAAAAAAAATACGCATACATGTATTGTGTGTCACAGGGATTATATCAGGAAAAAATTTATTTGTTAAACTATCTAGGTCATTCAGGTGGGGAAATACTACTATCTTAATCTAAAAACCAAATTTCCAACAGGTAAGTGAAAAAAATAAGTTAACCTTTACAGTTTTGTGTCCTAAAGTTACATAAAGATGACAACATAATATTCAGATAGCATTAACACAAAAGTAATGTATCCCTCCATGAAAAATGAACATAACCGGGAAGAGCTGTGAGGAGGGCTAGAAACTGCCAAATACCCAGTGACGCTGCCTGTTGACGTTCTCCTCAATCCAATCCATTTTGCATGGCCTCTCAGTTTTAATGTGCAGAACATTCACATTTGCTGGCCCGGTGCTTTTCAATTACATCTCTTGGTTGGCCTGATACTAAATGTGCCACAGGGTGACAGGCAGAGCAAGATGAAAAAAAGTCTATTCTGTCTCTCTTTTCCTGACCTGCCATGCCTCATGCCCATCCCCTCCTTGACCCTATTTTATGCTCATATGATCACAATCCTTGTGGTGTATTGCCCTGAAATTTCTTCACAAATACCTCTGTCCCTAAATTGCTCTCCATTGAAGAAAGATATATACCCCCTATTCCCTAAGTGACTAACAGATCCTTAATCCTCAGAATAAGACCAGTACTAGGAAAATGGTACGTTGCCAAATGACTGGTGCACTGCATATAACACCAGTAGGAAAAGTAACACACTGAATTCAGAGGATCCAGTTTTTTCAAGAGAGACTAAATGAATTATATATACCAGTTAGTCATACTGTTCATTGATTTTTATTTTTAAAAATTAAATAGATACTTTAACATATGACCTTTAAATCAATGAGCTTATAACTTCTGGTCATGGATTTCTTTCTCTTGAGGAAAAAAATTATGGTACATAAAAGTTGTCATCAAGAATACTATAGATATTAACAACTGCTCTACCAATGTAATCAATTATTTGTGTATTTATTTTTATGTAAGAAATTAAAGCACACATGTTGCTATGGATTAGCCCATGTTACCTAGAAAATCAAAAGACTAAACTGAGATTTATCTCACCTTCGGTATTGGCCCTAATATCAACATATAAAAAAATTTAAATTTTATGCTTTACAAAACTTTGTTCTTTTTCTTGAACAGAGCAATTCAAGTTAGCTTAGTTTTTGAAGCAGAACTATAAAATTACTTTCTTTCCTATAAACTATTCAAGTGTTCAATCTTAAGGCATGGTATTTGTTCTTACTTCTCTGGGGATCTCCAATGATCCCGTTAATTAATTGGCACTCTTTATATTAGAAATTGGACTTCCCTCGTGGCTCAGATGGTAAAGAATCTTCCTGCAATGCAGGAGGCCTGGGTTCAATCCCTGGGTCAGGAAGATCCCTGAATTCTTGTCTGGAAAGTACTTTTGTATGGAAAATCCAATGGATAGAGGAGCTGGTGGGTTACAGTCCACGGGGTATCGTCAAAGAGTGTAACACAACTCACAAAATAACAACATATTAGAAATTAGGGGATAGTTCTTCCTTTCTAAATGAGATCACATAAATCCCAGACCCTCTGACTTCTAGTAAAATTACATAGGGGTTTTATATAACCATCCTAACAATGGTTAGGATTTTTAGGTTATAGACTATGTGTGCTCAGCTCCTCAATCATGTCCAACTTTATGTGATCCCATGGACTGTAGCCCACCAGGCTCCTCTCTCCATGGAATTTTCCAGACAAGACTATTGGAGCAGGTGGCCATTTCCTATTCCAGGGGATCTTCCAGACCCAGACTCAGCGAGCCAGGGAAGTTGATTCTCCTGCACCAGTGGATTCTTTACCACTCTGTCACCTAGGAAGCCCAGTAGTCTTGCTTTATACTAAGCTTTATAGCTTTATGGGGAATCTTAAATCTTTCTATTTTTAATCATAAAATGTTCTCTGACTCTCAGTGAGATTTGGAAGTCCCTATAATCAACACATGATTTGGGAGGTCCTGATAGAGTTTTTGGAATAGCAGAGAAGTATGAGAGATAAAATACTCTAGGCTTTCAAATGTTTTTCTGTATTGAAATGCATAATTGCTTTGTGAAGTATCTAATGTATTTTGCTTTACAAACATACTATAATATGTACTTCTTAGGAGTTACTTTTAATCTCCGTTGAAGCTCAGCTTTAATTTAATCAGTTGTCTTTTTGTTTTATATAATATTCTAATTTCAGATGATTTATAGTTTTATTACCAGAATATTTTGTAGTAATTTATTCACAATTTTGAAAAACTGGGGTAATTGAGAATAATGTATGCAGAATAATCTAATTAACTGCAAAAATATATTGGAAATTTAAATTCTATAGCTATTAATTAAAATAGTTATTCAATACCATTCTGCTGAACAAACTTACAAAATTAAATTAAAAGTTAATTCACAATGTTAAATCAATGGAAATTTTTACAGATTGACTCTGATTTGAATAATACTAGAAAGTAAAGAAATCAGAATTCCAGTATAGTGACAGAGAGGTGGAATTATGAGACTTTAATTTTTACCTTTTTGTTTTTCTGTACTCTTCAAACTTTCAAAACATGAATGAATAAATTTATTAAATTTTAATTTAAATGTGACCCAGCTATTATCTAGGGTAATTACTTGATTACAGAATCTTCTAAAAGTAATAATTCTTTTGGCAGGAATAATCATGTTCCTGAAAGTCATACCAAGTCAGCATAGCTACAGTTCATCCTCTGGTGTGCTTTTCCAACAATTTCTGGTCTTTGATGCCCTTCTCCTCCCAGAATCCACCTACTCTTGTAATGAGGATAAACTGGACATGTTGGTAACTAAATGAGCATTTTTCACTACAAATTAAGTCCAGTCAAGGTTCTATCTCAAGCAACTATTAGGCTTTAAATCAATAAAGACTTTCAGACATAGTCTTCTAATTTCTCACTGTGAAATTAAAAAAAAAAAAAAACTTACTCATTGAAGGAATTTAATAAGGAGCTCTGCTACCAAAAATAACTGCATATGATAGTGTTTTTACCTCAAGAAATTCAAGCTCTAGCTAGATAATTAGATACAGTAATCAAATAATTACAAAATGGCATGAAAAATATCAAAACAGATGTCTATTTACAAGTGGTAAGTGAGCACAACAAAGCAAATTATTTTACTTAGGGAATCTGTATTAAAAAAAAAAGACATTTGGGAAAAAGAAAATACAAAGAGGAATGAAAAATGGAATCTTTGTCACTGGGAATAGGACGGACAAATGCACAGAGGCTCAAACTTCTGAACAAAAAAATCTGTAGTGATGATGTTGGTGAGAAAGGAATCTGAAATTTACTTTGAGCTTGCTTCTGATGAAATGGTATCTCATGTTAGCAAGCTGACTTTTGTGCAATAGAGAAGAGGACAAAGATATATCTTGGGGGTAAACAAGGAATATGGTCTTTTAAAATCTCAATCAGATCAGATCAGTCGCTCAGTCGTGTCTGACTCTTTGCGACCCCATGAATCGCAGCACGCCAGACCTCCTTGTCCATCACCAACTCCCGGAGTTCACTGAGACTCACATCCATCGAGTCACTGATGCCATCCAGCCATCTCATCCTCTGTCATCCCCTTCTCCTCCTGCCCCCAATCCCTCCCAGCATCAGAGTCTTTTCCAATGAGTCAACTCTTCACATGAGGTGGCCAAAGTACTGGAGTTTCAGCTTTAGCACCATTCTTTCCAAAGAAATACCAGGGCTGATCTCCTTCAGAATGGACTGGTTGGATCTCCCTGCAGTCCAAGGGACTCTCAAGAGTCTTCTCCAACACCACAGTTCAAAAGCATCAATTCTTCGGCGCTCAGCCTTCTTCACAGTCCAACTCTCACATCCATACATGACCACAGGAAAAACCATAGCCTTGACTAGACGAACCTTGTTGGCAAAGTAATGTCTCTGCTTTTCAATATGCTATCTAGGTTGGTCATAACTTTCCTTCCAAGGAATAAGCGTCTTTTAATTTCATGGCTGCAGTCACCATCTGCAGTGATTTTGGAGCCCCCCAAAATAAAGTCTGACACTGTTTCCACTCTTTCCCCATCTATTTCCCATGAAGTGATGGGATTGGATGCCATGATCTTCATTTTCTGAATGTTGAGCTTTAAGCCAACTTTTTCACTCTCCTCTTTCACCTTCATCAAGAGGCTTTTTAGTTCCTCTTCACTTTCTGCCATAAGGAAGGTGTCATCTGCATATCTGAGGTTATTGATATTTCTCCCAGCAATCCTGATTCCAGCTTGTGTTTCTTCCAGTCCAGTGTTTCTCATGATGTCCTCTGCATAGAAGTTAAATAAACAGGGTGACAATATACAGCCTTGACGAACTCCTTTTCCTATTTGGAACCAGTCTGTTGTTCAATGTCCAGTTCTAACTGTTGCTTCCTGACCTGCATACAAATTTCTCTAGAGGCAGATCAGGTGGTCTGGTATTCCCATCTCTTTCAGAATTTTGCACAGTTTATTGTGATCCACACAGTCAAAGGCTTTGGCATAGTCAATAAAGCAGAAATAGATGCTTTTCTGGAACTCTCTTGCTTTTTTCCTTGATCCAGCGGATGTTGGCAATTTGATCTCTGGTTCCTCTGCCTTTTCTAAAACCAGCTTGAACATCAGGAAGTTCACTGTTCACATATTGCTGAAGCCTGGCTTGGAGAATTTTGAGCATTACTTTACTGGCATGTGAGATGAGTGCAATTGTGCGGTAGTTTAAAGCATTTTTGGCATTGCCTTTCTTTGGGATTGGAAAGAAAACTGACCTTTTCCAGTCCTGTGGCCACTGCTGAGTTTTCTAAATTTGCTGGCATATTGAGTGCAGCACTTTCACAGCATCATCTTTCAGGACTTGGAATAGCTCAACTGGAATTCCATCACCTCCACTAGCTTTGTTCATAGTGATGCTTTCTAAGGCCCACTTGACTTCACATTCCAGGATGCCTGGCTCTAGGTCAGTGATCACACCATTGTGATTATCTGGGTCATGAAGATCTTTTTTGTACAGTTCTTCTGTGTATTCTTGCCATCTCTTCTTAATATCTTCTGCTTCTGTTAGGTCCATACCATTTCTGTCCTTTATCGAGCTCATCTTTGCATGAAATGTTCCTTTAGTATCTCTGATTTTCTTGAAGAGATCCCTAGTCTTTCCAATTCTGTTGTTTTCCTCTATTTCTTTGCATTGATCACTGAAGAAGGCTTTCTTATCTCTTCTTGCTATTCTTTGGAACTCTGCATTCAGATATTTATATCTTTCCTTTTCTCCTTTGCTTTTCACTTCTCTTCTTTTCACAGCTATTTGTAAGGCCTCCCCAGACAGCCATTTTGCTTTTTTGCATTTCTTTTCTATGGGAATGGACTTGATCCCTGTCTCCTGTACAATGTCATGAACCTCTTTCCATAGTTCATCAGGCACTCTATCTATCAGATCTAGGCCCTTAAATCTATTTCTCACTTCCACTGTATAATCATAAGGGATTTGATTTAGGTCATACCTGAATGGTCTAGAGGTTTTCCCTACTTTCTTCAATTTAAGTCTGAATTTGGTAATAAGGAGTCCATGGTTCTAGCCACAGTCAGCTCCTGGTCTTGTTTTTGCTGACTGTATAGAGCTTCTCCATCTTTGGCTGCAAAGAATATAATCAATCTGATTTCAGTGTTGACCATCTGGTGATGTCCATGTGTAGAGTCTTCTCTTGTGTTGTTGGAAGAGGGTGTTTGTTATGACCAGTGCATTTTCTTGGCAAAACTCTATTAGTCTTTGCCCTGATTCATTCCGTATTCCAAGGCCAAATTTGCCTGTTACTCCAGGTGTTTCTTGACTTCCTACTTTTGCATTCCAGTCCCCTATAATGAAAAGGACATCTTTTTTGGGTGTTAGTTCTAAAAGGTCTTGGAGGTCTTCATAGAACCGTTCATCTTCAGCTTCTTCAGCGTTACTGGTTGGGGCATAGACTTGGATTACTGTGATATTGAATGGTTTGCCTTGGAAACGAACAGAGATCATTCTGTCGTTTTTGAGATTGCATCCAAGTACTGCATTTCGGACTCTTTTGTTGACCATGATGGCTACTCCATTTCTTCTGAGGGATTCCTGCCCGCAGTAGTAGATATAATGGTCATCTGAGTTAAACTCACCCATTCCAGTCCATTTCAGTTCGCTGATTCCTAGAATGTCGACATTCACTCTTGCCATCTCTTGTTTGACCACTTCCAATTTGCCTTGATTCATGGACCTGACATTCCAGGTTCCTATGCAATATTGCTGTTTACAGCATTGGACCTTGCTTCTATCACCAGTCACAGCCAAAGCTGGGTATTGTTTTTGCTTTGGCTCCATCCCTTCATTCTTTCTGGAGTTATTTCTCCACTGATCTACAGTAGAATATTGGACACCTACTGACCTGGGGAGTTTCTCTTTCAGTATCCTATCATTTTGCCTTTTCATACTGTTTATGGGGTTCTCAAGGCAAGAATAAAAATCTCAATACA
The DNA here is from genome assembly GCF_032452875.1 of Bos javanicus. NCBI lineage: Eukaryota > Metazoa > Chordata > Mammalia > Artiodactyla > Bovidae > Bos > Bos javanicus. Next base: position 59,028,619 of record NC_083871.1, on the reverse strand, counting down.
CATTACTAAATGAAGCTTGCCAATTGAATTGAAGTCTTCTGAGTATGAGGCATCAATGAGAGGAGATAGGTCCATGGTGAAGACTATCCCAATGCTTATCTTTTGTGTTCCCCAATGCTTATTTTTGTGTTCTTCCATGTAGCAGTAGACACATTTATTCAGAGAATCCTTGCTTTCCTATGCTGAATGAACTGGGACTAGGCAGATGATTGTAGTTGTGGCAGAAACTGAAGACTCAGCCCTGGGGCCATGTGGCTGATCAGCCCATTGCTTTTTGCTCCCTGCCTTTTCAGGGCTGTTGTCAACATTTTGTCTCATGAAACTATATGATTCATGTTTTAATAATCTGATTCCTTGTTTTAGTTAATGTTAAGTGGCATTTTTTAAAAAGAATTCTGGTCAAGGGTGTATTCATCGCTCTATAAGAACTGCAGTATTCATTTAAAGATAGCATGGAGAAACTCATCCAACTTTTATTTTAAACTGTATCATTAATTTAGCTAAAGAAGTTTCAAGGACTGTTTAGTTCTATTCTTTGAATGTGAGTATTAATGAATACATATATTGGGCTTCCCAGGTGGCTCAGATGGTTAACAATCTGCCTACAATGCAGGAGACCTGGGTTTGATCCCTGGGTCATGAAGATCTCCTGGATAAGAAAATGGCTACTTATTACATCTGCATGTGCTCAATCACTCAGTAGAATCTGACTCTCTGTGATCCCATGGACTGTAGCCTGCCGGGCTTCTCTGTCCATGGGACTTTCCAGGCAAGAATACTGGAGTGGGTTGCTATTTCCTCCTCCAGGGGATCTTCCCAACCCAGGGACTGAACTCGAGTCCCGTGTCTCCTGCACTGGCAGGCAGATTCTCTATCACTGCACCATTACATATCAGTATATATTTGAACTGACTGAATAAAATTACCTTTTTATACTCCTTCCAGTGTTACTAATTCATTCATTTAAAAAGTATTTATCAAGTATTATTCTAGGCCAGGTAATTTTTCACACTGGAGAAACACCAGTGAACAGAATGAAATCTCTGTGTGCCATTCTAAAGAGGAAGACAGAAAACAAACAAATACATAAACATATGACATGATGCATAGTATTTGGTAAGCAGTGGTAACTTTTTTTATTATGAAAAAAATAAAATCAGAATTAGGAAATCCACCATGCCTGGGAGGGAGGGCTATTTCAGGTTGAGTGTTCTAATAAGACTTCCCTGATAAGCTGATATTTCAACTGTGTTGTGAGTGGCCTGGGCTCCAATTTTTTCAAATAATAATGACAGCAGGAGAAGAGAAAATGGCACAAAGGGTATTTCCAGAGAGCAATTATAAGGCTCAACTTCAGAGTATATTATGATGGCAAAGAAGGAAATCTGTGAGTTCTTGGCGCAGTTTGGTGATTGACAATGAGCAAGTAGTGGGGACAACAGATGGGAGGTATTAGAATTATTGGAGCCATAGTCAGCTGGCTAGGAACATGGGAGATGCTAGACAGTATAGACTGGTTGAATTCAAGATTTGAGAGGTAGTGTTGTTTCTTTGTTTTTTAATTTCCAAAGGCTTCATGTTTCTTCAATGAACATGTAGGAGATAGTTACACCACTCCATTACATATGGCCTAATTAGAATATCCACAAGTAGAGGCAGTAGTCTTATTGGTGATTGTATCAGTCAGAGACCTCCCGAAAAACAGAAGGAATAGATGGTAGATAGATAGACAGATAGACAGGCAGACAGATAGGTAGATATATAGGGATAGAGGTTGTTCCTTGGTATCCACAGGGGATTGATTCCAGGACCTATCACAGATAACAAAATCTGTGGATATTTAAGTTCCTTATATAAAATGGTGTAGTATTTCCATATAACCTACACACATTCTTCTGTATAATTTAAACCATTTCTAGATTACTTATAACAACTAATACAATGTAAATAGTATATAAATAGTTGCCAGAGCACAGAAAATTCAAGTTTTGCTTTTTGGAACTTTCTGGAACTTTTTAAAAGATATTTTTCATCTGAGTTTGTTTGTGAAATGCTCAGATAGGATAGCTGACTATACAGATTTGGATATATAGATATGAAAACATACATAAGAGAAGATATATTATAGGAAGTGGCTCACACAGTTGTGGAGACTGAGAAGTCCCAGGGTCTACTGTCTGCAAGCTGGAGAACCACTAAAGGTAGTGAGTGGTATGATTCAGTTTGAATCTGCGTTATGAGAACCAGTGGAGCCACTGGGGTAAGACTTCCCTGAAGTCTAAAGACCAGTGAACGAGGACCTCCTATGTCCCAGAGTAGAAGAAGATGGTCCCAGTTCAAGATGAGAGAAAGAATTTTCCGTATATCCATCAATTGTTTTGTTTGGGCCCTCAGTGTATTAGATGATGCCTATTCATATCAGTGAGGGAAGATCTTTTTACTTGGCATACTGAATTACATGCTAATCTATTCCAGAAACATTCTCTCAGACACATTCCAAATAATGTTTTACTATCTATTTGGGAATCTTTAGCCCAGTCAAGTTGACACACAAAGTTAACCATTACAGTGAAGTGCTAGTAACTACCTGCATACATTCTGTGTGCCAAGTCACCTCAATCATGTCTGATTCTTGGTGACACTGTGGGCTGTAGCTCTTCAGGCTCCTCTGTCCATAGGAATCTGCAGGCAGGAGTACTGGAGTAGGTTCCCATGCCCTCCTCCAGGGGATCTTCCTGATCTAGGGATAGAACACAGGGTTCTTTACCATTAGCATCACTGAGAAGCCCACAGTGAATACCTACAGTTCCCCCAAAACTGTTGTCTCCTTTCTTGTAGCAGCACACTTACTTCAGTTTCATCTAGGCATGTGGATACCAAACTACAGTCTATGCTTCCCTACCCTCTCTGAAGCTATCTATGGCTATGGTGTTGATGGGTGCTACCTCTAGATCACGTCCTTGAGAGAAAACTACCTGCCTGGACAATACCCTGTCCACCTCAAAAAAATAACTTCTTGTAGTCTATAATGCAGACATGTGAAAAGTTTCCACCCCAAGGATGAGGGCACCACTGCAGAAGATGGTATAATGGCACCATGGAAAAACCTGGGTCCCTGAGTGACCCAACGGGCAGAGATGACCCTCCAAACCAGATCATCTACCTTGTATTAGGAGACAAAGAAATAAACATTTCTTGAAAGCAGTGGCAATTGTGTTCTTTGATCAAGTCAGCTGCTAATAGATACCCAAATACCTTGTTTCTCAAACTATGGAGTAGCAGCATTGATGCTACACTACACACTTTAAGATCCCACTCCTAACTCACTAAATCGGGCTAAATAGCAATCAGGTCTACAGGTGATGTTTGAGGAGCATTGCCCTAATACTTAGATCTTGAATACAGAAATCCAGTCCTCAGGAATTATGTCTGAAGTGGACATAAAGGGTTAAAGTGGGGTGGCTAGAAAACATTGTAAGTACAGAGATAAGTAAATGAGAAACTAGGATGTTAAAAATATGTCTATGTGGTAGTTGAATAATCACCAAGACTGATCATGGAGAATAAGGAAAGAAAATGTTAGAAAAAGAGTGATATGGATCTAAAATTTTTAATTAGGAGAGTATGATCCTTAATTCTTAGTGGCAACTTGACTGGGTCATAGGGTGCCCAGACATTTGGTCAAATATTATTCTATGTGTGTCTGTGAGAGTGTTCTGGATAAAATTAACATTTGAATTGGTAGACTGAGTAAAGAAGATTTTCTTCTCTACTATGGGTGGGATTCATCTAATCAATTGAGGACCTGAATAGAAAAAAAAAAAAAAATTAAAAGGCTAAGATGAAATACCTCCTGCCTGACTATTTAAGATGAAACACCAGTATTTTCCTTTCTTTGGACTCAAAAAGAAAAATTGATTCTTCTTGGATTCTAAACACACCAGCTTCCAGAATGGAACTTACCCCCATCAGCTCTTCTTGATCTCCAGCTAGCAATGTAGATCTTGAGGACTTTTCAACCTCTAAAATTACATAAGTCAATTTTTTATGTTGCTGCTGTTGTTCAGTAACTCAGTCATATCCGACTCTTTGCGATTCCATGGACTGCAGCATGCCAGGCTTCCCTGTCTTTCACCGTCTCCCAGAGTCTGTTCAAACTCATGTCCATTGAGTCACTGATGCCATCCTCTGTTGCCCGCTTTTCCTCCTGCCCTTAACCTTTCCCAGAATGAGTGTCTTTTCCAATGAGTCAGCTCTTCACATCAGGTGACCAAAATATTGAAGCTTCAGCTTCAGCATCAGTCATTCAAATGAATGTTTAGGATTGATTTCCTTTAGGACTGACTAGTTTGATCTCCTTGCTGTCCAAGGAACTCTCAAGAATCTTCTCCAACCAAAAAAGTTCAAAAGTATTAATTCTTTGGTGCTCAGTCTTCTTTATGGTCCAACTCTCACATCTCAACTCTCACATACATGACTACTGGAAAAACCATAGCTTTGACTATACAAACCTTTGTTACAAAAGTGATGTCTTTTGGAACATCACTTATGTATTATAAAAATACACCTTATAATATTTATTCTTATAATATTTATTGGTTCTGTTTCTCTAGAGAACCCTAACACAGGAAGGAAGTCACCAAGAAGACATCTGTAAATGATAGGAAGGAAGGGCAATAGGAAAAAAGTTCTGAATATACAACTTTCTAGAAGAGCTGGGATTATTGAAGTATTGAGGAAAAGTTACTTAAAAGCAATGATGAAGAACAAAGATTTTTATTACCACAAAATGATGCTTTGGAATAATTGTGCTGTCAGTGAAATAAAGCAAATACCTCTTGAGATAATTTCCAGGGAGCAATATTTGGGGGATACAGTAACACTTTAACTAGAGAACACTGGTGAAGGGACTATTAATAGAACGGTTTATAAAATAGGGCTGCTTTGTGATTAAAAAGCATGGTTTCCAAAGAGGACTATGGAAGTATTTGTGGGTGAAGGAAGAGAGGTGGGTAGAAGAAGAGTCTGGATTGGAGGCTGTACAACTCAGTGAAGTAATAAATGTTCATATGATGATGAACAATAGAAGAGAGACATCTGATAGTAAGTAAGTAAGTGAAAGTAGCTCAGTCTTGTCCGATTCTTTGCAACCCCATGTACTATATAGTCCATGGAATTCTCTAGGCCAGAATACTGGAGTGGGTAGCCTTTCCCTTCTCCAGGGGACCTTCCCAACCCAGGGATCGAACCCAGGTGTCCCACAGTGCAGGCAGATTCTTTACCAGATTAGCTACAAGGGAAGCCCACCTCTGATAGTAGTTGAAGGTAACTTGTAGTCTAAGAAGGATGCATCTCCAAGAAAACTCTTAGAGAAAATAAGAGATTGACTCAATATGGATGTTTTAATTGGGGAAGATGGATAATTATTTATTCCAGTAGTTCAAAGAGATAAAGTACACCTAGAGAGGGCAAGCTCTCAAGAAGCTGTTCAAAGTTCTATGTGAGCTTGGGAATGAGACCTAGGGGACACTATGCACACTGAGCCACAGGGAGTTATCAGTGATTAAAGTTTTGTGGAGACCCAGCAGTACCCTTGCCTGGAAAATCCCAAGGATGACAGAGCCTGGTAGGCTGCAGTCCATGGGGTCGCTAAGAGTCAGACATGACTGAGCGACTTCACTTTCACTTTTCACTTTCATGCATTGGAGAAGGAAATGGCAACCCACTCCAGTGTTCTTGCCTGGAGAATCCCAGGGATGGGGGAGCCTGATGGACTGCCGTCTATGGGGTTGCACAGAGTCAGACACAACTGAAGCGACTTAGCAGCAGCAGCAGCAGCAGCAGCAGCAGACTAGGAAATTGAAAAATTAAGCGAGGCAAAGAATTCTAAGGTTGGTGGCAACTGGACTAACATATGCACCAAAAAAGTTGGAAACTATCGCTCTAAAACATTATATAAGTGTGTATGTGTTATCTATAAAATGTGTAAATCAATAATGATTTATTCATAAATAATCCCTGAGAGTTGTTCTGCTCTATAATATGTCTATAGACACATCTTTCTATAATCACTCAGCAAGTAAGCTTTCAGAAGGCACTACTACTTAAGGAACTTTATGAATTTATGAATGGCTAGAGAAACATGTAGACATCTCAAATCACATTTTCACTTTGCCAATTATTTGAATTATGTATAGGTAGTTCAGCAAGTATTTTCTTATATCATAAAAAATAAATTTTAATTGGAAGCTAAAAGCTATCATTCAACTTAGGCAAGAGTAAGATGCCAGATAATTTACTATTCAGTTAAACTAACTACTTTGAGATATTTATAATATTCAAGCCAAAGTCCTGACAGAATCATTTTGCTCAAAACTTTCAGCCTGTATTTGTGTTTAATCTCCAACAAGATTTCTGCAGCTGATGGATTTTTTTAAATCATTATTATTGATTTCCCAATCTTCCTTAATATTTATGTGCTAACAAAAACATATTTCTGACCAAGGAAACTAAAAGGTTCATACATAAGTTATAAGATTAGATGAATCTTTTCACTTTCATATCTTCGAATCTCTAGAACTCTGAACCTCACCTATGTTTTGACTTTGTAATTTAAAATAAGTCATTAAGTCAGTTTAATGACTCTAGTTGACAAAACACTGAACAGTTTCAATTCATTTAAAAATTATCACAAGATTACTGAATTAATTGCATGGTTTTGATTTATAAAGTACCATTCAAGGCAACAACAACAAAAAAAGAGTAATGATTTTAGTTTGTAATAAAATTTATTTTCAAATGTTCCCCATTTGTTTATGAAAAATGAAGCACTGAGGTATTCCCTCAAGTCTTCACTCTAATTATAATTGTATTAGCCCTCAATATAGAAAATACTTTGATTCTTCCCCTTGACATCTTCCCCAGTACACACCTTTATTTCACTAAAAAATGTGAGATTTTCTATTTATTTTATTATTTCTCTCCATTTCTATTGCTACACACACACACACACACACACACACATACACACACCTGTGCACACAAACTCAAAAACAGAAAAAATATAATTTCTGTCTGAAATAAGAAAATTAAAATGAGGCTTGAGTTTATTTTCTCTGCCCCAAGGCCTTGTTGTCTTTCCCAGTAGCAAATGTGGTCTGGCAGAGCAAAACAAAAACATGGTCTTAAAAGTCTGATAGATTTGGGTTCAACTTTTAGCTGTATTAATGACCTACAGTTGGATAAGTTTTAAAATTACTTAAAATCTCAGTGTTCTCCCAGGTAAAATAAGAATACATATGACTTCTTCTACTGATTCTAGTGACAATAAACTGTTTTGAGGTTCCCAACTTTCCCACTATGGTCCTGTCAAAGGCAAAAGGGAGTTAATGCAGATGGACTTCTGAAAGGAGAACTATAATAAATTCAAATTTTATTTAAAGTTTTGCATCAATATGGAGGGATAAAATATCAATATATGGGAACTCTTAGCTTCTTTATTTCCCTTTTCTCACTTCATGATACCCCATTGAAGACGAGAGTGAAAAAGTTGGCTTAAAACTCAACATTCAGAAAACTAAGATCATGGCAACTGGTCCTATCACTTCATGGCAAATAGATGGGGAAACAGTGGAAACAGTAACAGACTTTATTTTGGGGGGCTCCAAAATCACTGCAGATGGTGATTGCAGCCATGAAATTAAAAGACACTTGCTTCTTGGAAGAAAAGTTATGACCAACCTAGACAGCATATTAAAAAGCAGAGACACTATTTTGCCAACAAAGGTCCATCTAGTTATAGCTATGGTTTTTCTGGTAGTCATGTATAGATGTGAGAACTGGACTATAAAGAAAGCTGAGTGTAGAAGAATTGATACTTTTGAACTGTGGTGCTGAAGACTCTTGAGAGTCCCTTGGACAGAAAGGAGATCCAACCAGTCCATTCTAAAGGAAATCAGTCCTGAATATTCATTGGAGGGACTGATGCTGAAGCTGAAACTCCAATACTTTGGCCACCTAATGCAAAGAACTAACTCATTGGAAAAGACTCTGATGGTGGGAAAGGTTGAAGACAGGATGAGAAGGGGCCGACAAAAGATGAGATGGTTGGATGGCATCACTGACTCAATGGACATGAGTTTGAGTCAACTCCTGGAGTTGGTGATGGACAGGGAGGCCTGGCGAGCTGCAGTCCATGCAGTCACAAAGAGTCAGACACGACTGAGCAACTGAACTGAACTGAACTACTCTATGAGCAATAACCTATGAGGACTATTTTACTTGAAAAGCAATCAGAACACAGAATACTATGTAACATCTTCAATTGCAGAGTTTCACAATAAAGTACTAAAATATTATAGGAAGCATACTATGCATAACTTCGGCAAGAAATAGAGAGTTAACAGAAGTATACACTATGTGGAACATGATGGTATGAACAAGAAACAAGAAGGTTCTTTTATTTGGTAACTCCTATAGTTTTAAGATGCCAAGGAATAGAAAAGGAGCAAATGTAGTATTAAGAGCTGTAGTAATGTTGCAATGTTGTATTAAAAGTTGTGATGTCAAAACATTACTGAGTCACAGGTCTCATGACTTTCTAAGACTACTAAGACAACAACATATATATACTGCAAAGTGCTCCATTATATATCCACTTTTATTTTAATATGAAAGTAATTCATGCAAATCTTTGTAGAAAATTGGTATCACAGGAAGGTTGGTATGGTTTCAAGGGCCAACATCTCTGTTGGTAAAAAATTTGAATGCAATCTCTTGCCTGTTTAGCTTACGGCTTGCCCCACTGTAGTGGATTATAAATATTAGCTACTATTCTGAATCTGTATTTGTGATGATTAGCGGTATGTGCAGACTTGGTTAGACAACTGTGTCCAGATGATTGATCAAACATTACTCCGGATGTTTCTGTGAAGGTGTTTTTGCATGAAATTAACATTTCAATCAGTGGACTTTGAGTAAAGTAGATTGGCCTTTAAAATATAATATGAATGAGCATCATTCAATCAGCTGAAGGTCAGATAGTCTGACCTGCTCAGAGCAAGAAGGAATTCTGTAGAAGATGAACTCTGGACTTAAACCATAACACTGGCTCATCCTGAATCTCTGGTCTGCTGGGCCACTCTGCATATTTGGGACTTGCCAGTCTCCATAATCACCTGAGACAATTCCTTTATACATATACATACATATGTGTGTGTTTACATGCATACATATACACACACACACAACCAATTGATTCTATTTCTTTGGACAACCTTAATATGACAAAGACAAAATCATTTACTACCTATTAGAAGACAATGATACAGTAATCTCATGTAATTTTCAAAGACTCCTGAACACATCTGAATTAAAACCGGGACCATCTATGGACTGAATTGTGTCTCTCAAGATTCATATGTTGGAATCCTAGTCCCCAGGAAGCCTTGGAATGTGACTGAATTTGGAGACAGGACCTTTAAAGAGGCAATGAACAAGGTCATATGCATAGGACCTAATCCAACATGACCGATGTCCTTATAAAAAGAGATTAGAACAGCAACACACATAGGGAAAACCATGTGAAGACACAGGAGAAGGCAGACATCTAGAAGGAAAAAGAGAGGCCTTAGAAATCAACCTTGTTAATATTAATACTTTGACCCCAGACCTCTGGCCTTCAGAACAGTGATAAAAACAAATTTCTGTTGTTTAAGCCACCATATCTGTGGTCCTGTGTTATGACAGCCCTAGCAAACTAGTACAGGCTCCAAATTCATTTTGGGTAACAGGACAGTTATTCTCTGACTTGTTTACAGAGCTCCATACCGAATTTAATCAGCAAGAGATGTATTGAGTAGATTCATTAGTAAATAGTAGTTTCTAAGGCTTTTTAAATATGCAATTTATTTAAGATATAGTCTTAAGTTAAAACCTTCGGTAACACTCCAAAAATGTTAACAATAACCTTTATAAGTGCAAACTGCATGCAGATTTCATTGCCTTCTCCTTCAGAATATGGTCCTGCAGTTGGACTGAGGTAGGCAGGCAAGGCTCCTGATACAAAAGGATGAACTGATCTTTATGATCTGCTGTTTAAGGGATCACTGTTTATCAGTTCTGAAGCAGACAGTCCTTTTCCCTTTAAGATGAAACAGTAAACATTTGAATCACTCTCTTGACAACCCTCCTAATATCAAAATATCTTTTATTTTCCCTGGTTACCAGTCCTACTAAGGTTTATAAAATGTTCTGAAGCATTTAAAGGTCTCACGTGGAACATACAAGTTGCTCTGTTTGTTGAATGTGCCTAAGAAGACAAGTGATGCATTACTGCAAAAATTTTATGATTATTTATTTAATGAAATGCCCCGAGTATAAAAACATCTTCCTCCCTCTCATACAAACACACACAGAAATATTAGTATCATAAGCTGTAGTTCTAAATCAAATGATCTAAAATACATTTAGTGAAAACTTTTCTCTCATGAGCTTTGAGCTTTCATTTCACTTTACTGAACTCAGCTGGTAAAGACCCCAGTTTGATTCCTGGGTCAGGAAGATCCCCTGGAGAAGGGCTATTCACTTCAGTATTCTTGGGCTTCCCTGGTAGCTCAGCTGGTAAAGAATCCGCCTGCAATGATGGTAGACCTGGGTTTGATCCCTGGGTTGGGAAGATCCCTGGAGAAGGGAATGGCTACCCACTCCAATATTGTGGCCTGAAGAATTGGAGTTGGATACGACTGAGTGATTTTCACTTTCATAGTGACCATTATTATTATTGTTATTATTATTGAGTTTAATTGCAATCTTAGGAAATGCTTATCATTTAATGAGTGGCATTTTCAAATAAAGTCATATACAAAATACAAAACTGAACCTCATTTTTCCCAATAATCTTACAACAAAACTTTTCTGTACTTCAGTTTTTCAGGAAATCAAACTAGTTTTCATAAATAGCATTAGGGAGTATGTCTCAACAAAAAAAATTAAGGTGCTTTTTTTGTGTATTAGAAAATGTACTCTGCAACAACATCATAATCCTTTACTGTTTAACTAAATGTTTTCACTTTCATTAACCTCTTCTGATTTTTCTAAAATTAAAATTTTCCTCAAGAAGTGTATTGCTTTTCAATATTTCCTTACCCTAAAAGTGTGTCTCCCACTGCATTCTAGTCTACTAAGAATGTTAGTTTCCAAATCCCTCTTAGGGGTTTTTAAGGAAAAAAATGAAATACTTACATTTGTTAAGATTTTGATTTGTTAAAAATATTTTACATTGTTACAATAAATTTGAAACCTAGAGTTCTTAAGAGGAACTCTGAAGTAGGTTTAGAAGTTATAACCTTTATAGTCTGGTATTTAGTTGAGTGTATCCAAATGACTAGCTTGTTCAAATTCTGTATGCAATCAACAGTTTTAAATGTAGTACAGGAAACGATTAGCTTAACAAGCATACTGTACTGTCCAGGTTATTATACAGAATTTCTATCATTTTCTTTTGTGTGTGTGTGATGCTTGCAGATAGCAATGACTAATTATTAGCATTAAAATATTAGATCCAATGCTCAACATCTATAATATTTGCTCCTCTGTGAACTTACTGAATCATTTCGATTAAATCATTTAACTTCTCTGCGCATTCTCTCTTATATCCATAAGAAAACTCCTTATATAGATTAAATAAATGAGGTTTCATGAATTTTAAGATTGTCAAATAAAATGTACCAATTAATCCTACACAGAGTTTATAACTAAAGTCAATGTAATTTAATTATGTATTATAGCAGCTCAAAGACAATCCCATGAAAAAAAGATCTATTATAGTTTTTATCTTTAGTTTTTCAAAAGTAAAAACAAAATTATAGTAAAGATTTATTTATATAAGTGCTCTTTTTCAATTCCTATTGACTTCATAGAATCCAAATATTTAGTACCACTAGCTTTGAAAGTTGTTTTAAATCTGTTATAAAAATTCTGTAAAATCCATATTATTAACAAAGATACTATTTGTTAAATAAAGGATTAATAAATGCAGTGACAGCTCAAGAAAGAAGAGAAAGAAAAAGTAAAACCACTATAGAAATGAAAGTTAAACTGCAAGGAGCATTAAAGAGAACAAACATTGCTGAAAACTGAAGTAAGGTAATTTGTGGATAGAAATGAAAAGAAAAGGAATAAAATGTTAAATTCCTGTGACTAATTTGAAATGATTTGAAAGGTAAGTATGATACATCAAAGATGTCAAGGAAAGAAAAACCAATATATTCATAATTGTTATTATGAGATAATCATATTGATGATGAAAAATATTTACAGTTATAATTAAGAAAGTATCACAGAAATGAAACAACATGAATCTATACACTAAAAAAGAATATTCTATGTGTCAGGAAAATTTCACCACAGGCCAATCAGAGAAAACCTTCCAACAGTTTGAGAAAATAAGAGATATAGTACAGTTTGTGCGGTGCTGAGAGATGCTGAAATTTCAGTTTGAAAATTAGAAAGTTCTTTTTCTTGATCACAAACATTGTAGTAAAGAAAGATAATTCAGTTACATTTCCTTGCAAATATGGTAATAATATTATTACTTGGAAAATAGGGAGTAAGAAAGTCCTTATCTATGGAATGCATTAGGCAGAATGTACCTGAAATGACTAAGATAGTTCATAAAATTTAACCCTAAAATCTATACATTTGTAGAAAATGACTTCTTGAAATAGTGTTATTTAAAGTTTGTTAATTATCAGTGACTAAAAAGGGGATTTTTAAAAACTAATTTCACTCTTCTATTTTTGGTTGTGCTGGGTCTTTGTTGCTGTGCAGGCTTTTCTCTAGGTTGCAGTCAGTGGGGGCCTACTCTGTACTTGCGGTGATCAGGCTTCTGGTTGTGGTGATTCCTGTTGTTGAGGACAGCAGGTTCTAGGGGACACACTTCAATAGTTGTAGGGCATGGATTAAGTAGTTGTGATTCCTGAACAGACTCAATAGTTGTGATGCATAGGCCTAGCTGTTCTGCGGCATATGGGATCTTCCTGGATCAGGGATGGAACCCATGTCTCCTGCATTGGCAGGCAGATTCTTTACCACTGAGCCACCAGTTCAGTTCAGTTCAGTGGCTCAGTCGCGTCTGACTCTTTGTGACCCTGTGAACCGCAGCATGCCAGGCCTCCCTGTCCATCACCAACTGCCAGAGTCTACCCAAACCCATGTCCATGAGTTGGTGATGCCGTCCAACCATCTCATCCTCTGTCATCCCCTTCTTTTCAAGCCTTCAATCTTTCCCAGCATCAGGGTCTTTTCAAATGAGTCAACTCTTTGCATGAGGTGGCCAAAGTACTGGAGTTTCAGCTTCAGCATCAGTCCTTCCAATGTACACCCAGGACTGATTTCCTTTAGGATGGACTGGTTGGATCTCCTTGCAGTCCAAGGGACTCTCAAGAGTCTTCTCCAACACCACAGTTCAAAAGCATCAATTCTTCGGCACTCAGCTTTCTTTATACTACAATTCTCACATCCATACATGACCACTGGAAAAACCATAGCCTTGACTAGATGGACCTTTGTTGGCAAAGTAATGTCTCTGCTTTTTAATATGCTGTCTATGTTGGTCATAACTTTCCTTCAAGGAGTAAACGTCTTTTAATTTCATGGCTGCAATCACCATCTGCAGTGATTTTGGAGCCGCCCAAAATAAAGTCAGCCACTGTTTCCACTGTTTACCCAACTATTTGCTATGAAGTGATGGGACTGGATGCCATGATCTTAGTTTTCTGAATGTTGAGCTTTAAGCCAGTTTTTTTACTCTCTTCTTTCACTTTCATCAAGAGGCTCTTTAGTTCTTCTTTACTTTCTGCCATAAGGGTGGTGTCATCTGCATATCTGAGGTTATTGATATTTCTCCCGGCAATCTTGATGCTAGCTTGTGCTTCATCCAGCCCAGTGTTTCTCATGATGTACTCTGCATATAAGTTAAATAAGCAGGGTGACAATATACAGCCTTGACGTTCTCCTTTTCCTATTTGGAACCAGTCTGTTGTTCCATGTCCAGTTTTAACTGTTGCTTCCTGACCTGCATACAGATTTCTCAAGAGGCAGGTCAGGTGGTCTGATATTCCCATCTCTTGAAGAATTTTCCACAGTTTATTGTGATCTACACAGTCAAAGGCTTTGGCATAGTCAATAAAGCAGAAATAAAGCAGTTCCAGAAATGCTTTTCTGGAACTCTCTTGCTTTTTTGATGAATCAGCAGATGTTGGCAATTTGATCTCTGGTTCTTCTGCCTTTTCTAAAACCAGCTTGAACATCTGGAAGTTTATGGTTCACGTATTGCTGAAGCCTGGCATGGAGAATTTTAAGCATTACTTCACTAGTGTGTGAGATGAGTGCAATTGTGTGGTAGTTTGAGCATTCTTTGGCATTGTCTTTCTTTGGGATTAGAAGGAAAACCTATGGCCACTGCTGAGTTTTCCAAATTTGCTGGCATATTGAGTGCAGCACTTTCACAGCATCATCTTTCAGGATTTGAAATAGTTCAACTGGAATTCCATCACCTCCACTAGCTTTTTTCATAGTGATGCTTCCTAATGTCCACTTGACTTCACATTCCAGGATGTCTGGCTCTAGGTGAGTGATCACACCATTGTGATTATCTGGGTCATGAAGATCTTTTTTATACAGTTCTTCTGAACCCCATATACAGTATGAAAATGCAGAAAGATAGGACAGTCATGTATAGTTCCAAACCCCATGAACAGCATGAAAAGGCAAAAACGACATTGAAAGATGAACGCCCCAGGACAATAGGTGCCCAATATGCTATTGCAGATTAGTGGAGAAATAACTCCAGAAAGAATGAAGGGATGGAGCCAACACAAAAACAATACCCAGTTGTGGATGGGACTGGTAATAGAAGCAAGGTTCGATGCTATAAAGAGCAATATTGCATAGGGACTTAGAATGTTATGTCCATTAATCAAGGCAAATTGGAAGTGGTCAAACAGGAGATAGCAAGAGTGAACATCGACATTCTAGGAATCAGCGAACTAAGATGGACTGGAATGGGTGAATTTAACTCAGATGACCATTATATCTACTACTGCGGGCAGGAATCCCTTAGAAGAAATGGAGTAGCAATCGTGGTCAACAAAAGAGTCCGAAATGCAGTACTTGGATGCAATCTCTAAAACGACATAATGATCTTTGTTCATTTCCAAGGCAAACCATTCAATATCACAGTAATCCAAGTCTATGCCCCAACCAGTAATACTGAAGAAGTTGACGTTGAACGGTTCTATGAAGACCTCCAAGACCTTTTGGAACTAACACCCAAAAAAGATGTCCTTTTCATAATAGGGGACTGGAATGCAAAAGTAGGAAGTCAAGAAACACCTGGAGTAACAGGCAAATTTGGCCTTGGAGCCACCAGGGAAGCCCCCCATATGGGTATGTTTTGTGACCAAATTAGTTCTCCTGTGTCTTTCATGTGTAACTTAAGACAGTCCTCGTACACTAAGTCTGTGACAGAATGTATACTAACACATCAAGAAAGGCTCTAGAGAACAGTATAGATGCTCCAGGATATCTCTATCATTTTTTTTTTCTCAAGCACCTGTATCCTTGAAATGATGAAAAGAGTTTAACAGGGTAAGATCTCTGATCCATGTGAATCTGATTCAACAATCCAGTCTTCATATTAACTCCAAATGGCATTGGAATCAGAATTTTTTTTTTTTTCAGTCCCAGGAATCATAACAGCTAGGCATTTTTGACAAAGACAAGAATTTAAAAGATGAGGATTTGGTGCCAAGATTGCAGTCTAGCTAATTGTTTTCTAAAGTAGAAAAATTCTTTGTTTAAAGCAGCAAAATCTTTTTTTCAATTATGGGGACAAGTCTTTCCAATAGGATTTTGAGGAAATGAATATAGAAACATGAGACTAATATACTGGATATTTGGAATGTGTTAGGCAAGTGAAAATTTCTATTACTTGTCTTTTGCTAGCAGCCCTGATAAAATTTAAACCTCAGAAGTAGGAAACTGAAGCAGTGGGAAAAATAACATTATAGGCAGTTTTGTCCTATTTCTGGAAAGTATTTTCAGGCTTCAGTGGCTAGCTGGGCAGATGTGATTTTCACTCACCAAGTAATTAAAGACCATTAATTAATTAAAAGAAAAAAACTATACAGGTTGTGTGGCAGCCCCAGAGAAATACCCATAGAATCCTAAGATTATACTGATAAATGTTAAGATACTTACAAAAGATATCATCAGAAACTTGATTCATCATTACTGATACAAGTTCTGAGAATTAATGATTGAAGAGACTATCACAAATTTTAGAGACTGATAAATGACAACAAATTTTTGTGAGTAGATGCTTCTGATGGTATGACAACTTACTCACTAGAAATGAGTGAAATAAGGAATTTGGCAGACTTAACCTGAGAGAGTGAAGTCCCAGCCATCATCAGTTCTGTAATGGAATATTCTTACCTAAGCAACAAGAATATCATGAACATTGTAGACACTACCCTACCTTAATGAACAGATATCCCTAATTTAGTGCCCTTGATGCTGATATATACTGTGATAGTCACATCTCTAGATCTATCTTAGCTACCTGAGTTCATCAAATCTGTGAAAGTCACATCCCTAGAGCTACTTTATGAATGACCTGAGTTTGCAAAATAAGCAAACATGTGAATGCTTTAGTTTATGCACTAATGGGAAAAGAAAGCAAACAACTGAAGTGAGAAAGAACTTTTCCAGTGTCACTGAAAAATAACTGTAAAAATGGTCATGGGGCAGATTTACCATGATCAAGGGAACTGGTACATCTGGCAGGTGAATTTTTTTGGCCTGCTTAGTCAAAGGAGTGCAAGGTGTTAGCTAAGATTAAGCCTCTAACCTAGGCTTTCCTTACCATATGTAACATAAGCAATCTCAGAAAATATTGTCTAACTGCATACATCACTCTTGATGACAAAACATAGTCTACTGTTACCAGTTTATACAATGGGCAAGGAAATACATTATACAAACCAACCATTCATCATCAGAGTAGCAACATCATAAAAAACAGGAAGGGGAAACTATAAAACTAGTTATTAAAACTGGTGATAAAAAAGATCTGAAAGTTTGGCATCATTGTTTAAACTGTCATTAGTTTGAGTATGAAGACAAAGAAGATAGAAGACTCCACTAATACGATTTCTAAAATTAAGTGTTGAAAATAAAGGGTCTGGGGAGGATGCAACTGTGTATCTTTTTCTTAAGACTCACAGAACCTCTGGTTCTGTCTGTTATAGTATACCCAAGGAAGGTGATATGAATAAAACACCATATTCATATCACAAAATTTGATATCAAATAATTATAATGTATTTTAGGCTGTGTCCAAAATGTTACTTTTCATCAAAATTAGAACAAATGGTAAACTTAGTCCATCAGCAAGCAGTTAGAAACCATCTTGTGAATTTTCCCTTGTCACACTTAATATCAGCCCAATGGTGAAGCCAAAGAAAAATGATAGTGAGTCTGCTATAATTGTAAACTCTATTGTTAAGTATTAAGCTAAGCTATACATCCCAAAATGCTGGGCTAGGTGAATTACAAGCTGGAATCAAGTTTGCCAGGAGAAATAACAACCTCAGATATGTAGATGATACCACTTTAATGGTAGAAAGTGAAAAGGAACTAAAGAGCCTCTTGATGAAGGTGAAAGAGGAGAGTGAAAAAGCTGGCTTAAAATTCAACATTCAAAAAATGAAGATCATGGCATCCAGTCCTATCACATCATGGCAAATAGATGGAAAAAATATGGAAACAGTGTCAGATTTCATTTTCTTGGGCTCCTAAATCAATGTGACAGTGACTGCAGCCACGAAATGAAAGGTGTTTGCTCCTTGGAAGAATAGCTATGACAAACATAAACAGTGTATTAAAAAGCAGAGAAATCACTTAGCTGAAAAAGGTCTATGGAGTCAAGGCTATGGTTTTTCCAGTAGTCATGTTTGGATGTGAGATTTGGACCATGAAGAAGGCTGAGCATCAAAGAATTGATGCTTTTGAACTGTGGTGCTGGAGAAGATTCTTGAGAGTCCCTTGGACTGCAAGGAGATCAAACCAGTCAATCCTAACTATTCATAAATCAGTCCTAACTATTCATTGGAAGGACTGATGCTAAAGCCTAGTTCCAATAGTTTGGCCACCTGATGTGAAGAGCTGACTCACTGGAAAAGACCCTGATGCTGGGAAAACTGAGGACAAGAGGAGCAGGGGGCAACAGAGGATGAGATGTTTGGATGGCATCACTGACTCAATGTACATGAGTTTGAGCAAACTCAGGGAGATAGTGATGGACAGAGAAGCCTGGCATGCTGCAGTACATGGGGTCTCAAAGAATCGAACCCAACTTGGCAACTGAACGAAAACAACAATATACGCCAACCATGAGAGAAAAGTGTGGCTCAATTACAAACAGGCTGATAATATAGAAAACAAAAAATAAGTGCATTATATTTCTTGGCCAGAACTAATCCACACAATTTCTATGAGAATGTCCAGAGAAAGAAAACAGTACTTTTTCTGTTACATCTTAGATCCCGAACTGATTATTTGTTAAGATGGAAAAAACAAATAAAAAACCTCTCCCTGCCTTCAAGATACCTATTTTCCTCAGAAAGGCACTGGACTCCTAATAATTCATTTACTGGCCAAAAAATAACATAAAATATTGAAGAAAAATAATGACAATGATTTCAATAACTTTCAATAACAACACACTCATAGCCATATATAGCAATCATTGGTAAAATATGTTATAGGCTATATTTATTATTATGAATATTTTTCCAGATGATCCAAGAGAAATTACCAGTAAATCATGTAAGATGATGGATGTTGAACAGCAGAGTTTCTGAACTTTACCAAGTCATAACTTATGATGATATGTTGCTAAGACAGTAATGATAGGAAATGGATTGCTGCTGCATGTTCAATATATCAGAGCTTGATTTGCTCCTTTTCATCTACCAAATGTATGTACGGACAGAATGCATTTTCCATGTATTTCATGAAAGATATAAATATTACCATGGCATCCTTACAAAAATTATACATACAGTTAAATATCTACATTAACACACACTAAAAGGTTTCAATAACTACAGATGATGACATTAAAAGAATAACTGAGTTAGAATTCTTACTCATTGAAAGTAAGTTGGATAGTTCAAACACTAATGTTCAATGGAAAGTTTATAAGATTATTCTTTTGCACAAAATTTTTCAGAAAAATAGTGCAAAAATGATTAAAATAAACCTGAGAAATAAATATGTAGCAAGGGCATATTGGCCAAGATAAGAGTTCAGACTAGAAAATATTAGAACAGGATTGCAATTTATTCTTTCTTTTCCTTTGGAAGACACCTAGATAAGAAAGAAAGACAACTCAGACCCTCAGTAAACATGCTAATGTTTAAAGCAGAAGTAAAAACCTTCCGGAAGACATGCTAACTGTATGAACCAGCAGGAGCGCCCTTACCTACGAAAAATGTAAAGCAAAATGTATCTGAGTCCTGGCTTTTGGTAAATGTCACATAAAATATGTAATTATAAAAAGAAAATATTTAGTAACTGAAAGTGTTCCCTTTTGGGTTAAGTGGTGTCCAACATACATTATGAAGAGACCTTATATTTACATCCAGGTCAGAGCAATTCTAATGTAGGAAAAATGGGTCCAAGAAACTCTGTTATGATTCCAGATATGACCTGTGCTTTGTCTATTTCTCACACTAGCAAATTTTGCAAATTTGTGAGCTCTATTTCCTTATGAGTCTGATCATTAGTGTTGTATAATGGGCCAACCTTGTTCACATACCCTGCATTAGGAGACAAGAAAGGTTATGCCTTGGATACAAAGATCATGACCTTGAGTAAGGGCTACTCTAGAGTCATTCTCCCAAAATGCCTAAAAAACATAGTTATAAGATGTTATTTGTTAGTTACAAGAAATGAAGAGATTCCTTTTATTTTAAATTCAAGTATTAATAAGAGCCTTTCTATGCTACAGATTTTGTCTTGTCTTATTCAGGTCTTATGGCTAAATGGCATTAAAAAAAAAATTGGTTCCCCTGTGTGTGTTTTATTTCTAAGTATTTAATAAAATGGTATTGAGAAGTAATGACACCACTGTCATTTTAACTGAAAATCTGCTAAAGATATTTTACAGCATCTTTCTTCTAGACTTGCTCAGCATAAAACATGACATTTTTAAGCACCTTAAGGCTTTCAACAGCTCTACATCCTTTAGGAGGAAGAAGTGGCCCATTTAGCCTAATTCTATTGATTCACTGAAACCAAGAGAGCAGTGAATCTCAACTACTTTATGCCATAGTATATATCCCTGCATTATATTGCCACCCTTCTGCCAAAGACATAATCCCCCCAGCCCCCTGGCTCCTAGACAAAAGGCTCTACAAACACTTTTATCTACAAAGCAGCTGCTTCCATTCGAAGCTGTGGACCTCTGGAGGTTGTACATGCTGCCACACTTCCCGCAGCATAACAAACAGAACTCAAGTGCCTCAAAAGGCTCTGAGAACAAGGCAGAACGCAGCTGTTTAGAAACAAAGGCATCACTGCTGCTTTGAACAGGACAATTAATAATCTCCCACTGTCATGGTAATAAGGCCACTTGCCTAAATAAGTGTTAATTTAAAAATGACAGACCACATCTCTTTTATCGTCTGTCCCCATGGTTCCTATAACTTGGAACACATGTCCTTCTACTTGTTATGGAGTGTTCTCTGCTTTAAGTAGTTTATTCTTGGTTTTAACATTTATGAAGTTCCCTTATACATACACAAGCAATCATAAGGAAATGCAATGGAAACAGTTACACTGGTGCTCTCTAGGTTTTGATCCCAAGAATGATCCACTGTATTCATCTGGTGTCTGAATACGACTCTCCTTCTTTCCAGAAATTTACTCAATTAGGATTCAAACTTTAGTCTTCAGTGTGTTTGTATTACAAACACAAGTTAACTCTCCTCCTCACACCCATTTGGCTAAAAAATTACTGAAAAAATAAGTCTGAATTATGGTTTATTTTTTTTTTCACAACTATATCCATGTTACCAGAAAAACTTAGCTAGGGGGTTTCGGTCCAGCTTGGTTCAACTTTTAACTTTACATGTATTTTATACTTTAGACTCTAAACCGTTCTCAGACATTTAATGCTTTTCATCGTGTGAATGGATGGGATTTGCCTCAGAAGCATGTTAGCATTTTCTCTGTTTTTATATACTATATCTGAAACTGAATCTGAATCCTCCTCCCTGGTGGCAAAATCATGATTAACCATCTTCAGTCTGAATGTAGGTCTCTGTCTACATTTTTTCTATTATTGGGACATTGGTGAACTGATCATTGAACAAATATATTTCAGAAAATTAACCTACAGCAAGACATTTGATGGTATTTCCAAAGACACAGAGTACTATATTCCATTGTTAAAGAGGACATAAAGAACATTCATATATATATATATATATATATGAATATATATACACATATATGAATATATATATACACACACATACATATATATGGCCATTTCTGAGATATGAAAGTCTTTAGAAAAAAAATTCATTGTGATATAATATGCAAACCATAAAATTTGCCATTTGAAAATATACAATTCAGTGTTTTTTAATGTGGTCACAAGATGAAACATTACCACTATCTAATTTCTGAACATTTTCATTACTCTAGAAAAGAACACTGTACCCATTAGCAGTTACTTCCAATTCCTCCGCTACTAACCCCTGACTACCTCTGATATAATTTCTATCTCCATGGACTTTATATTCTGTATATTTCATGTAAATAGAATCATACAATAGATGACCGTTTATAACAAGCTTTTTTCATTCAGCATAGTGTTTATAAAGTTCATTTGTGTTTTACCATGTATGAATGCTTAATTCCTTTTTATGGCTGAATAATATTTCATTGTACAGATGTATCACCATTTGTTTATTAATCAGCTGATGGACATTTAGATAGATTGGTTTCACTTATTGGTAATCATAACATAATGCTGCTATAAACATTTGTGTATAAGTTTTTGTTTCAACATCTGTTTTCAGTGTGCTTGAATTTATACTTAAAGAGTGGAGCTGCTGTGTCATATGCTAACCCTAACTTTTTGAGGAATTTCCAAACTATTTCCCGAATTCGTATCATAGTGCATTCCACCAGCAATGATGAAGTTTTAATTTCTTCATTTTCTCACCAACATTTATTTTATGGCTAACAAACACGTGAAAAGATGCTCAACATCGCTCATTATTAGAGAAATGCAAGTCAAGACCACAATAAGATATCACCTCACACTGGTCAGAACGGCCATCATCAAAAAGTCTACAAACAACAAATGCTTGAGAAGGTGTGGAGAAAAGGGAATGCTCTTGCACTGTTGGTGGGAATGTAAATTGATACAACCACTATGGAAGATGGTATGGAGATTCCTTAAAAACGAGGAATAAAACAGCCATATGACCCAGCAATCCCACTTATAGGCATAGAAAGAAACCTGAGGAAACCAGGGTTGAAAAAGACACATGCTCCCGTTGTTCATTGCAACACTATGTACAATAGCTAGAACATGGAAGCAACCTAGATGCCCATTGACAGATGAATGGATAAAGAAGTTGTGGTACATATACACAATGGAATATTACTCAGCCATAAAAAGAAATGCATTTGAGACAGTTCTGATGAGGTGGATGAACCTAGAACCTATTATACAGAGTGAAGTGAGTCAGAAAGAGAAAGATATATATCGTATTCTAATGCACATATACAGAACCTAGAAAAATGGTTCTGAAGAATTTATTTTCAGGGAAACAATGGAGAAACAGACATAGAGAACAGACTTATGGACATGGGAGCGGGGAGGAGAGGGTGAGATGTATGGAAAGAGTAACATGGAAACTTACATTACCATATGTAAAATAGATAGTCAACAGGAATTTGCTATATGGCTCAGGAAACTCAAACAGGGGCTTTTTTATCAACCTAGAGGGGTGATATACAGAAGGAGGTGGGAGGGAGGTTCCAAAGGGAAGGGATATATGTATACCAATGGCTGATTCATGTTGAAGTTTGACAGAAAACAACAAAATTCTGTAAAGCAATTATCCTTCAATAAAAAAATAAATTAAAAAAATAGCGATAGCCATATTTGTGGGTATGAAGTGCTATCCTACTGTTTTGATTCCCATTTCCCTAGCAACTACTGATGTTGTGTGTCTTCTCATGTGCTTATCAGACATTTGTATATATTCTCTGGAGAAATGTTTATGCAAATTATTTGCCCATTTTATACTTGGGTTATGTTTCTCTTAAGTTGTAAGAGATCTTTATATAACTGGCTACTAAACCCTTATCAGATATATTAATATGATTTGCAATTATTTTCTCCTATTCTTCAGATTGTCTTTTCACTTTCTTGATCATGTACTTTAACATGAAAATTTTTATTTGTTGTTGAAGTCTTAATTTATCTATAGCTTATTTGGTTGACTGTGTTATTGCTTTCAAATCTAAGAAAGCTTTGTCTAATTCAAGACCATGAAGTTACCCTTATTTATACCTTTAATAGATTTATGATTACAACTTTTTATAGTTAAGCTTTTGGTTCATTTTGGATTTTTTTTTTTTCATATAATGTGAAGAAATAGTCTAAATTCATTCCTGCACATGTGGATATTCTAATATCATTGGCTGAAATACTATTTTCTCCTCATTGAATGTTATTAAAACCCATATCAAAAATCAATTAAGGACTGTTGAGTTTATTTCTGGCCTCTCAATTACATTTCACTGATCTATTTATATATATTTCATTGCCATGCTGTCATGGTTACTATAGCTGTGTAGTAGATTCTAAAATTGACAAGTGTGTCTTTCAGTGTTGTTCTTCATTTCCCAGATTGTTGTAGCTATCTTAGGACACTGTTTACGGATCAGAACTTTTTATTTCTTTTCATGTCTCATAATTTTGTTGAACACTGGACATTTTAAAGAATAAAATATGGCAGTTCAGGAAGTCAGATTATCCCTACCCCAAGGTTGCTTTGTATTGCTACTTGTTGTAATTGCTGTTGCTCATTTAGTGGAATTCCTGAACCAATCCTCCAAGAACTGTATATTTGTTAAGTGTGACACTAACATCCGTATTCAGCTTCCTTTGTTATTGTTCATTCGCATCTGACACTTGCGACCCCAGGCCTACAACATGCCAGGCTTCCCTGTCCTTAATTATCTCCTGGAGCTTACACAAATCCATGTCCATTGAGTCAGTGATGCTATCTAACCATCTCATCCTCTTCCACCCCCTTCTGCACTTTCCTTCAATCTTTCCCAGCAACAGGGTCTTTTTCAATGAGTCAGCTCTTCGCATTAGGTGACCAAAGTATTAGAGCTTCAGCTTCAACAGGCCTTCCAGTGAATATTCAGGGTTGATTTCCTTTAGGATTGACTGGTTTGATCTCCTTGCAGACAAAGGACGCTAGAGTCTTCTCCAGAGCCGCAATTCGAAAGCATCAATTCAGCACTGAACCTTCATTGTGGACCAACTCTCACAACTCTACTGGAATGTGAATACTGGAAAACTATCCTTTTGACTATATGAACATTTGTCAGCAAAGACATGGCTCTGCTTTTTAACACACTGTCTAGGTTTGTCATATCTTTTCTTCCAAGGAGCAAGTGTCTTTTAATTTCATGGCTACAGTCACTATCCACAGTGATTTTGGAGCCTAAGAAAATAAAGTCTGTCACTGCTTCCACTTTTCCCTTTCTATTTGCCATGAAGGGAAGGGACTGGATATCATGATCTTCGTTTTTGGAATGTTGAGTTCCAATCCAGATTCTTCACTCTCCTCTTTCACTTTCATCAAGAAGCTCTTTAGTTCCTCTTTACTTTCTACCATTAGAGTGGTATCATTTGCATATCTGAGATTGTTGATATTTCCCCTGGCAATCTTGATTCCAGCTTATGATTCATCCAGCCCAGAATTTCTTATGATATACTCTGCATAGAAGTTAAATAAGCTGAGTGACAATATACAGTTTTGACATACTCCTTGCCCAATTTTGAACCAATCAGTTATTCCATGTTCAGTTCTAATTGTTGCTTCTTGACCCACACACAGGTTTCTCAGTCTGGTATTCCCATCTCTTGAAGAGTTTTCCACAGTTTGTTGTGATCTACACAGTCAAAAGCTTTAATGAAATCAATGAAGCAAAAGTAGATGTTTTGCTGGAACTCCTTTGCTTTCTTCATGATCCAGTGAATGTTGGCAATTTGATCTTTGGTACCTCTGCCTTTTCTAAATCCAGCTTGGACATATGGAAGTTCTCAGTTCAAGTACTGCTGAAACTTAGCATGAAAGATTTTGAGCATTACCTTGCTACCATGTGAAATGAGTGTTTAGTGGTCAGTTAATTATTGGACAGATATTTCCTTACATATCTAAAACCATTGAGTTTTTAAGTCTTTGCCAAAGAGTTTAGGTGGATATTGGGTATGCTTTCCACACTCAACCAGGTATTTTACAATTCTTTATTTGCCTCTACTTTCAGTTTGTTAAAAGCTATTAGGTCAATCAGAAGCAAAAGAGATTAGAATCTTCTCAGATCTCTTCTGAACAGTATACAAACCGATAAGTGGACATGACCTTCTTGTTGTTGTTCAGTTGCTAAGTCATGTTCGATTCTTTGCGACCCCATGAACTGTAGCACGCCAGGCTTCCCTGTCCTTCACAGTCTGCTGGAGTTTGCTTAAACTCCTACCCATTGAGTCAGTGATGCCATCCAACCATCTTTTCCTCTGTCTCCCCATTCTCCTCTTGCCCTCAATCTTTCCCAGCATCAGGGTCTTTCCCAGTGAGTCAGCTCTTCCCATCAGGTGGCCAAAGTATTTGCAGCTTCAGCATCAGTCCTTCCTATGAATATTCAGGTTTGATCTTTCTAGGATTG
Source organism: Bos javanicus (assembly GCF_032452875.1). NCBI lineage: Eukaryota > Metazoa > Chordata > Mammalia > Artiodactyla > Bovidae > Bos > Bos javanicus. The sequence continues at coordinate 59,002,564 of NC_083871.1, read as the reverse complement.
ACTGGTTTGACATCCTTGCTGTCCAAGGGATTCTCAAGAGTCTTCTCCAGCACCACAATTCGAACGCATTAATTCTTCAGCACTCAGCCTTCTTTATGGTCCAATTCTTACATCTGTACATGATTACTGGAAAAACTGTAGCTTTGATTACACCGACCTTTGTCAGCCAAGTGATGTCTCTGCTTTTTAATATGCTGTCTAAATTTGTCATAGCTTTTCTTCTAAGGAGCAAGCATCTTTTGATTTTGTGGCTGCAGTCACTGTCCATGGTGATTATGGAGACTAAGAAAATAATATCTGTCACTGTTTCATTTTTTTCCCCATCTATTTGCCATAAAGTGATGTGACCTTCTAGACTCCTAAAAATGTTGAGTTTCCTAAGGCACCTACGAACATCTCATCCACAGAATATCCATTTTGGTTAGTGTACTGTTTGTCCCATGCCTTCAAAGGGTTTAATGTCAAGACATTCAATATAGGCCAATAAACAAAGTCAGTACTTTCATGTGGAAACTTTCAGGGAACTACAAGAAGGGTCAAATAATGACACCTCCCTCAGAATAAGGGTTTGCGAGCACTACAACAGTGCTCTACTCCTTCCAAGACTGGGAACGTGAGCTGTTATTTTTCAAGACTGTTGCAAAGCAAAGGAGCATGGCATTGAACTAAGGCAAGTTAAAACCCACAAAGCTATCTGTTTTAACCAAAAGGCTGACAGTTTTATTATTATCACCATAATCCTCATCAAGTGGTCCCCACGTCATTGCAAGCCTTTGATTAATTTCTAGAGTTCTCTAAAAGTTGATTCTGGCCATTATTGCCAGGTTTATTTTGTTGCTGCATAAAGGAGTGAAGTTTCTGGGGTTTTTGCCATTTTCCCTGATGCCACCATCTCTAACTTTTTATTCATTAGAATAGTGTATAGATTGCAATCTCTGAAGTCAAATATTCATCTCTTGGTTAAAGATTCAATTCAAAAGATGTCAAAGTCTGTTTGAGTGTAGAGTATGTACAATTAGGGTAAATATTTTTAGGAAATTTTATTCGGAATAAATTTAAACACTAAAGATGTCCATTAGAATTGTCACCTGAAGTGATAATCTATATTTAGACTGGATTTAGATGATATAGTCAGTGACTTTCAGTGATATTCTCCATGAGATGTTTATTTTGTAGTAAATATTTCATCAAAGCCAGGCATAGAATTTTTAACAGAGGTGCAGTAGAGCTACATGATTTCCATGGGGGACTCAGAACCATTTAAGGAGAATTTTGTCTGACATTTTCTCTGTCAAGTTATTACGTATGCCAGATGAGTGAAATATTTTACATCCATATGGCCCTCTGATTTTTTTTTCAAGTTGAATTATTACATGCTAAGTAAATCACCTTTTACGTTAAAGCCAATCATATAAAAAGTATAAAAACTGCATGTAGAACCTAGGGATTTTCATGCTTAAAACGGACACACTGAACTATTTACTAGGAATCTTGAAGAATATCCAGTTCAAATTTTGTGTCTTTTCCTCTAAATTTAGGCACTATGTTCTATGCTGAGTAAGGAAAGATAATTGATATTGCTAGTATTTTCTGAAAGCTTATAGATGGGAAGACAAAAATAATGTCATTTAAATATTAATAATTTATTTTGGGAATTCACTATACCCTAGGTGATCCTAGAAAAGGAGTATGTGTCATGAAATCAGGAAAGGTAATCTGTATGCAGGTCAGGAAGCAACAGTTAGAACTGGACATGGAACAACAGACTGGTTCAAATAGGAAAAGGAGTACGTCAAGGCTGTATATTGTCACCCTGCTTATTTAACTTATATGCAGAGTACATCATGTGAAATACTGGGCTGGATGAAGCACAAGCTGGAATCAAGATTGCCGGGAGAAATATCAATAACCTCAGATATTCAGATGACACCACCCTTATGGCAGAAAGTGAAGAGGAACTAAAAAGCCTCTTGATTTTTGAAAGTGAAAGTGAAGAGTGAAAAAGTTGGTTTAAAGCTCAACATTCAGAAAACCAAGATCATGGCATCCGGTCCCATCACTTCATGGCAAATAGATGGGGAAACAGTGGAAACAGTGTCAGACATTATTTTTCTGGGCTCCAAAATCACTGCAGATGGTGACTGCCGCCATGAAATTAAAAGACGCTTACTCCTTGGAAGGAAAGTTATGACCAACCTAGATAGCATATTGAAAGCAGAGACATTACTTTGCCAACAAAGGTCCATCTAGTCAAGGCTATGGTTTTTCCTGTGGTCATGTATGGATGTGAGAGTTGGACTGTGAAGAAGGCTGAGTGCTGAAGAATTGATGCTTTTGAACTGTGGTGTTGGAGAAGACTCTCGAGAGTCCCTTGGACTGCTAGGAGATCCAACCAGTCCATTCTGAAGGAGATCAGTCCTGGGTATTCTTTGGAAGGACTGATGCTAAAGCTGAAACTCCAGTACTTTGGCCACCTGATGCGAAGAGTTGACTCATTGGAAAAGACTCTGATGCTGGGAGGGTTTGGGGGCAGGAGGAGAAGGGGACGACAGAGGACGAGATGGCTGGATGGCATCACTGACTCGATGGACGTGAGTCTGAGTGAACTCTGGGAGTTGGTGATGGACAGTTTCAGTGAACTCTGGGAGTTGGTGATGGACAGGGAGGTCTGGTGTGCTGCGATTCATGGGGTCACAAAGAGTCGGACACGACTGAGCGACTGATCTGATCTGATCTGAAAATCATTGCAGGTGGTGATTGCAGCCATGAAATTAAAAGACGCTTACTCCTTGGAAGAAAAGTTATGACCAACCGAGACAGCATATTACAAAGCAGAGACATTACTTTGCCAACAAAGGTCCATCTAGTCAAGGCTATGGTTTTTACAGTGGTCATGTATGGATGTGAGAGTTGTACTATAAAGAAAGCTGAGTGCCGAAGAATTGATGCTTTTGAACTGTGGTGTTGGAGAAGACTCTTGAGAGTCCCTTGGACTGCAAGGAGATCCAACCAGTCCATCCTAAAGGAGATCAGTCCTGGGTGTTCATTGGAAGGACTGATGTTGAAGGTGAAACTCCAATACTTTGGCCACCTGATGCGAAGAGCCAACTCATTGGAAAAGACCCTGATGCTGGGAAAGACTGAAGGTGTGAGGAGAAAGGGACAACAGAGGATGATATGGTTGGATGGCATCACCGACTCAATGGAGATGAATTTGAGTAAACTCCAGGAGTTGGCAATGGACAAGGAGACCTGGTGTGCTGTGGTTCATGGGGTCATGAAGAGTCAGACACGACTGACTGACTGAAATGAACTGAACTGAACACAAAGGAGAAGAAGTTTCAGCTAAATTTTGCAAAATGAATAGAACTGTATCATCTAAAATTAAGCCAGGAATATTCCAAAAACAAGGAATAGTATACATATATAAAATATTATTGTTTTCTTATGGTACACCCATTTAGTTCTGTACCTCCTAAAAAAAAAAATCTTATTTTGTTTTCAGACACTCATCCTACTTTCATATTGTCTCATGGGAATCTGAACTAACACATTATCTCGAGAAGTGGGCCTAACTGGTTGGTCTATGTTTAATGAAATGGTAATGTGGCCCAATTCTGACCAATGAGATGCAACAGAAAGCTTAATGAGGGGCTTCTCAAAAAAAGTTTAGTAGTCTCTAAGTGAAAAATCAAGGGACTAATTATCACTTTTATCCCTCTAGAAAGTGTCATATCTGACTTTAATGTATGGAATTTATGCAGCATCTTGCTATGCATTTAAATTGATAGCCATCACTGAAACTGACCAAATTGAGGATGGAAAAAAATACTAGATCATCAGTAATATCTTTGAAGTCTGAGTCAATCAACCTTAAGAGAACCCTATCTCTGGCCCTCTATAACTTGATATTCTCCTAATTCATATATGCTCTGAAATATACACACAAGGATACACACACACACACACACAGAGTGATTTATATCAATATATCCCTGGTGTCTCAGACAGTAAAGAATCTGACTGGAATGCAGGAGACCCAGTTTGGAAACGCAGAAGATCCCCTGGAGAAGGGAATGGCTACCCACTCCAGTATTGTTGTCTGGAGAATTCATGGACAGAGGAGCCTGGTGAGCTACAGTCCATGGGTCCCAAAAAGATGGACAGGACTGAGCAACTAACACATTCTTTTTCACTTTTCATGCATATATTTAGGGATATATTGTGCATATCCTTAAATAGGTAAGCCTACTGGTATGGTAAATGAGACAAAAGTTAATTATAATATTTTTTACAAAGATGACTTGATTTAACATTGAGCATAAGTTGTAATTAATTTCAATATACAATAAACATACCCCTATTTTTTAAATCAATATTGGAAAACCTCAGTGGCTAGCCACCCCATCTGTCACCTGCTCCCAGAGTCATGCTATGACATACTACATGACATATAAGAAAGTTGAAGATTTCTACCATCATGTGAAGGGCTGAAAGAAGGGAATCTAGCCTCTGCATGACTAATTATTTGATAGAAACTCAAAGATATATCGGAGAAGGAGATGGCACCCCACTCCAGTACTCTTGCCTGGAAAATCCCATGGACGGAGGAGCCTGGTAGGCTGCAGTCCATGGGGTCGCAAAGAGTCAGACACGACTGAGTGACTTCACTTTCACTTTTCACTTTCCTGCATTGGAGAAGGAAATGGCAACCCACTCCAGTGTTCTTGCCTGGAGAATCCCAGGGACAGGGGAGCCTGGTGGGCTGCCGTCTATGGGGTCGCACAGAGTCAGACACGACTGAAGCGACTTAGCAGCAGCAGTAGCAGCAAAGACATATAAAACTCTCTGACTCATACCTCCAAATATCCTAAAATTTCTATCTCAAAAATTCAAAGCATCCAGGTAAAGACTAGACCAGGAAGTGAGAGGCATTTCCACATATATCTGACTTTGGCATCATTTTTTAGAGATATGGTGATAAAATATATGCAGATAATGGTTCATGTGTTACAACTTCACAAAATGTCACATTATTCATCAGCCTAATTGATAATACTTTCTGTGCTTCTACCAGATTTGTGACATTTTTGCTAAGCATCAGTAATAGAGATTTTAACAAAATAGTAAAATTCTTGTGATTATGGATTTTAAGATCTAACAAATAAGATAATCATTAAACAGATAATCACAGTTATTTAATTATGATAGTCATGAGTAGAGGAACAGAATAGCAAAAAATACTTTCAGAATATGCTTGTGATCATGTAACTAGAAAGGTAAACTAGTTGAAGAAAAAGAGAAAGAGAAAACATTTTCTACTCCCAAGGGTCCTTAAGAATTACACAGCAAGAAGCATGGTGTAATGAAAGCTACAACACCTTCAGTCACTTGAGGATACTTCTGTTAAGCTATTTTTAATACCTTCCTAGCTTACAAATTGTCTGTGGAGGAATAGACAGAAGTATTCTCTTGGATCCAGGAGGTATCATTAGTCTTATTAAAATTATCATTTATAAAAGTGAAAAATGATTTATTATACTCTTGGAAATAAGTAGCAAAAAAAATTACCATCTGGCATCTTTCCAGTTTTCCAACAAAGTAGTACAGTTAAATAAAATGAGTCTCTCAGTTAGTAATTTTAAATAAATTACTGTTCACTTCAGTCCAGATATAAGTATACTATTTACATGACAATTCGGCTAAAGAACTGATTAAACTGTACAAAGGAAATGAATGAGAAAACAAAGGGTTGCTTTGTTTCTTTATCTGCTTTTGTTTAACAATTAAGATTTTTCAGAAAATGTACCTGATACCAAAATTTTAATCAGGTCTTTTTGAAGTAGGAGTAATGAACTGAAATGCAAATCTACATATACACGCACACACTCACTCACACACACACACACACACACACACACAGATACACAAATCCATGGTATTAATTCTAATTAACATAACCATTATTCTATCTTTTAGGGTTATTATCAAGGCTATCCTAAACTTAGAGATAAATAAAGGCAACTAGAGACTCTGGGAGATCTCCTAGTAAACTGCTTCTGTCTTACTTCAAAAGGTCCTAATAGTATCCTTTGGTGAAACTTAGGACAATATATTTTGCACGTTTAAGTCTTTTTAATGTCTACTCCAAGAAATCAGAGTTAAAATTGTTTAGGCCCATTTCACATGGGCATAGCATTCTATATACTGCTACCTCTATATGTTTTAACCCTTACCTCCAAATTCCTCCCTCCATCTGATTACTAAAAATAGTGATTTAAATAGCCTTCTAATAGAACGGTAATTGCATCATTGGGTCATACCATTTAGAACTACGGTCATCATTTCTCCAAGTGAATACCTGATTCCAGTCACTATTACAGTAATTTTTATAAAATAAATATATAATTATTTAAATTAAAATTTAAATAATTTAATTATTTAATACCTAAATAACCAAATCTGAGAAGGCAATGGCACCCCACTCCAGTACTCTTGCCTGGAAAATCCCATGGATGGAGGAGCCTGGTAGGCTGCAGTCCATGGGGTCACTAAGAGTCGGATACGACTGAGCGACTTCACTTTCACTTTTCACTTTCCTGCATTTGAGAAGGAAATGGCAACCCACTCTGGTGCTCTTGCCTGGAGAATCCCAAGGACGGGAGAGCCTGGTGGGCTGCCGTCTATGGGGTTGCACAGAGTCAGACACGACTGAAGTGACTTAGCAGCAGCAAATAACCAAATTGCCTAGAAAACAAATATTTGTCTTCTTTATGTAAATGGAAAAATCAAATATTCAAAAAGCTAACTTACTCATGGCAACACAGTATAGAACAGAGGAGTAAGAGCCATATGTCAAATCCAGAACTCCCCAAGCAAACTCTCCAAAACTGAAACGAGGCAACAGTTTCATAGGAAAAAAGTTAAGGATAGATCTCTATTTTTTAAAAAGCACATATGTCTCTAACGCATTAATCACGTTTTTGATATACTGGAACCTTTAAAATATATCAGAAGTGATTTCCCAAGAACAAATATAGACTATTATTTTTTAAAGTATCTGAAGTAAATAACAGATAATGTAATATTTCAGATTAAAATTAGGATAAAGGGTGATGGAGAAAGTTTCGTATGCTTGATTTGATTTATAATGAGGATAGTGGCAATTTCAAATGAGACTGGGAATGTTGGAGGAAACATCTTCGGTATTTGGAAGAAATTGAGAATAATTATTAAAGAATGTGGAGAAAACTAAAAGGCTGCTTTTAAAAACTAAAAACATTAAATGGTTATATTTTGGTAAGAGGGACAGGGCAATGATACTTTGTTAAGAAACAGGTGCATAGTGCAGAATGAGCGGATTCCAAAAGCAAGGGAAGGAGAGTAGTGGAATAGCTAACATATGACAGAAGCTGCAATAGCTGAGTTTGTTGCCACACTTGAATGTAGTCATGTATACTTCTGAAGCTTCAGCAGAAAAAAAGGGCAGAAACTTGTAAGCAAACAGAATGTTTAAATTCAAAGGCTGATTCCTGTCCAGACAGAACCTGTAAATCCACTACTATATCCCTCAGTCCCAAGCTGACTAGTTATAAAACAGGTATAAATTGCTGCTAAATATTCCCCCTAAAATTCATAATGAACCTCTAGGCACCTGGAGAAAAGGTTACCACAGCATACAGCAATACACAGAGTTGATGAATACTTACATGACAGGAAAAATAGTAATGATGACTATTCTAAACACTTATATACATCAAGATTTTAACAGAGCTCTGTAAACTATACTGCCATTTCAAGAGGAATGTGACACTGAAAATCCTCATATTAAAATTCAAGGCATTTAGCAGCAATTATCTAATGGATTTTCACTTCCCTGGATTTAGTCCAGATTTCTTATTTCTAAATGAGACGTGTATAGCATGATTTCTCTTTAGCAGCTTGGGTGAAGTAGAAGCCCCTGCTGTTCTGCTTCTTTGCACAGAGCTTTGGGAAAAGCATTTCACAGGATGATACAGAAGGGAAGGTGAAAGTGTGCATGATATCACTTGTCACCTGAGTTGTACTTTATGTATTAGCTGTGCTAAATAATACGGGGATAGAATAATATCACTGGGCTTTCCTCGTGGCTCAGATGGCAAAGAATCTGCCTGCAAAAGCACGAGACTCAGGTTCAATCCTTGGGTGGGCAAGATCCCCTGGAGATCCACTTCAACATTCTTGCCTGGAAAATTTCATGGACAGAGGAGCCTGGCAGGCTGCAGTCCAAGGAATCACAAAGAGTTAGACGTGACGGAGTGAATCATATCACTAAAATTCTTATAAAAGGCCCTCACTCTGCATATGTACTGGCAGCATTTCAAGATAAATTAACTACCCCTCTTTTTTTATTCTTAAGTAGAAAGCCTACAAATTGAAATTTGTATCGATGTGGTATATAAACCATACATTCAATTCCATGGAGATTTTTTCCTTATTAATACTAGAAGCCTTCCATCGTGACTAAATAATTTGGTTTTCTATTTTTAAGAGAAATAGAAAATAGAAAAACCATAAACTCTTATTAGCCCTGTCTCTTGGTAAGAGAAAGATGAAGCTTTAAATTTAAGAACTTTCTTAGTTTAGATTCTGGGGAAAACAGAGCTGGAAGGGAGAACGAATGCTCTGACACTTTATTTGGAAAGTGTAACCCAGGGCAGCAAGAGTGAGGAAAAGGGGAAATGAGATAAAGGAAGATATGAAGCAATATGTAGTTATATACTACTAGGCTGCCTACTGCTTTACAAAGAGCCATAGAGAGGGGCGGAGCAGGTCACCCAGCCAAGACATGCACTTGGCCTCAAGAGTCACCCATGAAAGAGGAAAGAAACGCATTGTATCTTCTCAGTTCTCCCATTCTCGTTTCCCACTGGTTGAAGTTGCACTGTTGGGAAGTAATTCCCCTGTACATCCATGTTACAGCATCAGGCCCTTTTAGCTACCATTTCAGATGTCAGATATCATGTTCTATGATGTGTCTGTTCATCCAAATCCAAAAAAAAACAGTGGAAGCTAATAGCATCTCAGGGCATGTGATGGGCCACTGTGCTGTATGGGGACACCTAAGGAAAGTAGGAGTCAGACCCGACTGAGCGACTTCACTTTCACTTTCCACTTTCCTGCATTGGAGAAAGAAATGGCAACCCACTCCAGTGTTCTTGCCTGGAGAATCCCAGGGACAGGGGAGCCTTGTGGGCTGCCGTCTATGGGGTCGCACAAAGTCGGACACGACTGAAGTGACTTAGCAGCAGTAGCAGCAAGGAAAGTAGCCAAGCCCTCCGAGGGGAATGACTGGTGAGCACCACATGGTGGAGACTTCTCAGCCCAATGGAATTGGTTAGGCACTTGAAGCAGAGCAAGGAGCTCAGGAGATACCGAGGAATTTCAGAAAAGGCATACAATTTGAGTCTGATACAAATTACAAACACACACAAAAATTCACTGATAATAATGAGGATTTATATATGACAGATAATAAGTAAAACAAAGTTCAGTATTACTGCTTTTTAAGGATTTGTTGAATAAATGAGAACAGCCAGCAGACACAAGGAAAACTGCTTCCTGAATTAGCAAAGAAAATAGGAGGTGATTTGCTAACTCTTGTTTTGATTTGGAGAAGTGACTGGTTTGAGGTGTTACATTCATTTTCTCTTTTGGAGTAAAGGTGTTTGATTGAAATATTACTGTAAGGAATCATAAGAAAGGACAGAAGGTAATTTCCACCTCATGGAAAACGATAGTTATAAGTAATGCAACTATAGCACAACTGGATTCTGCTTGATAGACAGGGGAAATAGAAAGCGGATAGTCATCAGAGAAACCTGTTATAAAAATTCTTTCATTTTTAGCACTCAACAAAACTGTTCTGAAATTAAAAAACAAAACAAAACAAACCTGCCAGGTTCAGTTCAGTTCAGTTCAGTCGCTCAGTCGTGTCCGACTCTTTGCGACCCCATGAATCGCAGCACCCCAGGCCTCCCTGTCCATCACCAACTCCCGGAGTTCACTCAGACTCACGTCCATTGAGACAGTGATGCCATCCAGCCATCTCATCCTCTGTCGTCCCCTTCTCCTCCTGCCCCCAATCCCTCCCAGCATCAGAGTCTTTTCCAATGAGTCAACTCTTCGCATCAGGTGGCCAAAGTACTGGAGTTTCAGCTTTAGCATCAGTCCTTCCAATGAACACCCAGGACTGATCTCCTTTAGAATGGATTGGTTGGATCTCCTTGCAGTCCAAGGGACTCTCAAGAGTCTTCTCCAATACCACAGTTCAAAAGCATCAATTTTTCTGTGCTCAGCTTTCTTTACAGTCCAACTCTCACATCCATACATGGGTTAAATACTTCATAAAATTCTTTTAAGTTTTGGAACTGTGTTGGAATTTTACTTCCACATATGTTAGTTTTGTTTTCTCTAGTTGTTTATTTCTCTAAAGATAGAGATAGAAAATTTTATAAGGACCCTCATTTGGCTGGCTCCTATGTTGAATAAAAAATATTAAGCACGTTTAAAACATGTATTTATAATTCTAGTAGAATATTTTGGAGGTAGGCAAAATAACTCTCAGAAAGTAGATAATATATTATTAGGGGTTCTGCCTAACATACACAAAAGCCTCATTATTCAGACTCCATATTTTTGAATACACTAACTCACTAAATTTGTAATTCCAAAAGCAACGATCAGAGCAATTTCATGGACATTCACTGATGCAACCAGTGAAAAACTTGAACTGAAGGATGTGTATGTTTCCAGCTGAGGTCAAACAAGGCAACATCCTGCCTTCTTGTTTCAGCCCATTTTGCAAACAAGTATCCTTCTCACAATCTATTTAGTGCCCTATTTTCCACATTGTTATGTGCATTTTGTTGGTGAGTTCACTGTTTTAAATGGGCCTGAAGCAAATTGCTAATCTACCTCTACTGTGACATGCCCAAAGGAGAAACTAAGCATAAGCATCCAGGCATGATTATAGTGTTACTGGTCTTGAGTTTAATTTTAATAAATCAGCAACATTATTAAATAAGGTGCCTTTAAACAGAAACACACATAAAGTATGTTTATGTATTGATCAGTTGAAGAATATGTTGCAACCAGAGGCTCACAGTGACTTAACTCTGAATTTCATCTATGAGCAATGATTCAGTATTTGATAACTCAGTATTTCTTGCTGACGTAATAGAACAAAACTCTAGTTAAAAAAACTCTGTATTTGAGAAAAAGAAACAATTGAAAATCTATTAATATTATTCCAAACTCTATTTGAAAACTTGATTTGGGGTGAGTTCTGACAGTGACAGATTGCAGAAGAGTAGAGAGTTGAACTTTCTGTCAATTCCTTTCTTCCTTTGATCTCTTCCTTACAAAGAGTTCATAAGTTAATCAGCAAAGAATACTTAAGATAATTACAGGGTAAAGAAGATCCAATAAATGGCATTCTTCTCAAATTCAAAACTGATTTTGAGAGGTAAATACAGGCATCAGATAAATGGAATTCCAAAAGTAAGCTTTATTTCTGACAAAAGTTACATGAAAGGACATGTATCAGATGCTCAGCTAATTGGGTTTTCTAATTCTGAACTCCTAGATTTAGACGCACTCATCCATCCAGGCAGAGGGAATGCTAACAAACTTCACAGACCCCTTAGACAGGGCCAGTCTCTTCTGCAAATTTATAGGCTAAAAGAGCTTCCCTGGTGGCTCAGAAAGTACAGAATCCGACTGCAATGCAAGAGACTCGGGTTTGATCCCTGCATCAGGAAGATCCCTTAGAGAAGGAAATGACAACCCACGCCAGCATTCCTGCCTGGAGAATTTCATAGACAGAGGAGCCTGGCAGGCTATAGTCCATGGAATCGCAAAAAGCTATATACACAACTGGGCAACTAACACTTTCACTTCACATTCAAAAGTCAGAGGAAGGCTGAGCTAAAAAAGAATGATCATTTAGAACTTTAAGTGTTTTAAAGAGAAGTCACAAATCCATCTAGACAAATCAGTTTAACAGACTAGCTGGAAGTATTGAAGAATGAAGAATTCCTCCATATTATAAAAATTAATATTACTATAGTCTAAAAATGCACTGGGCAATGTGAGAATGCATGGTGCAGTGTCAGTAACTGTCATCTAAACTAGATGAGGTTTCAGCAATCCAAACTGTCTAGAAATGCATTCTACAAGGAATTGATTCTGTCTCAACTACTATTTTAAGGTTGCAACATTAAAAAAAAAAAAAGTACAGTTGAGCACTCATGGATTTTTAAGCCACAGCAACCCACTCCAGTATTCTTGCCTGGAGAATCCCATGGATGGAGGAGCTTGGTGGGCTACAGTCCACGGGTTGCAAAGAGTCAGACATGACTGAGCGACTTCACTTTCACTTTCTATAATTACTGCCTCCAATAGTTTAAGGCTAAATTTTAACTAGTACTTCACAAATGTAATAATTAATTAATTGACTATGGCTTTATGAATGAATCAGATAAATGCCTTTTATATGAGTATATATAATTTCACTCCTACTTTTTTTTAAGTGCTCCAGCCATGCCCTGGTGTAAGACTTCCTAAACCCAGCCTTCCAGCTTCCGTGGTGGCTCAGTGGTGAAGAATCTGCCTGCAATGTAGAGAGGCAGGTTTTTTCCCTGGGTCAGGAAGATTCCCTGGAGGAGGGCATGGCTACCCACTCCAGTATTCTTGCCTGGGAAATCCCATGGACAGAGAAGCTTCCACAGTCCCAGAGGTTGTAAAGAGTTGGATACGGCTGAAATGATTGAGCACAGCACAAGCCCAGCTTTCAACAAGTTGCTGATTTACATTACCTTATATCTAAATTAGATTTCTGTAGAGCCTTTTTTCCGACTTCTGTTTGCAATATCTCATATTAAGTTAAATATTAAATATATTTTGGTTTACAATGGAATATTCTGTGAAGCAGACATAATTCTGTAACAATAATCCAGAACTGGTTAGAATATTTTTGTTTACCAACTGATCTTCAGGAGGATAATAAAGTAATTGAGCTAAAGTAATTAAGCACGTACTCCTTTAACTCTATCTAAAAAGAATAATAAGGCAATAAAACACAAGCCTTCTCCTGTGATACAACAGATTTGAGAAAAGAGGACCACAATGTATTTGGAGAGCAAAAGGAGCAGGAGATTCTAGACACAGAGTGGAGCTGCTGGATTTCAATTGACTTCCACCATGTGGATATGACATACAGTTCACCTATATCTTTAATATGATAGCCAACATCACAGAGACTATGGGATATTATCCTCCTCTGGGTCCAGGGGTGGGAGAATTGGGAAATTAGTAGTAATTTCTATGCCTCTTTATTATCTTAAATTAATAATTTTAGCACTTTTCAAATAATGCAAAAGTATTATAGCATTTTTACTCCATATACATGATTTCTGCCTTATTGATGTTCTCACCATATACTAAATGTGTATTGTAAAATCAGAGAAGACCTTACACTGTTATTATTTTAAATATCCAGCTCTCATTTAAAGTTAACCCCATAGTCACTTTTCCTGTTTCTCTTTCATTTCTGTTTCTCTTATTACATTTCTGGGCGCCTGGCAAGGCCAATTTTCTTGACTGATCCCTTTAATATAATCAACTTTTCTGATTACATATTCTTTAAGTGTTGCTCTGTGTGAAAATAGAATTCAAGTTGAATGATATTTAAGTGCTTTATAAATTTGTGATTCCACTGTCTTCTAGTTCGTGTTGTTTATGTTAAATAGTCTTTCATTAGCCTTATTTTATTTTCTTGAAAGTAATATGTCACTTTTTCTCAGGCTGCTTTAAAAATTTTCTCATGGTCTTCACTGTCATATACTAAACTGCACAGTTTAGACCATACTGTATCTATGGATTGGTTTATTAGTGTTCAAAGCTTATTTTTCAGTGTTTTATTAAATATTAATTCTGTCAAATTCTGTCTCTTCTGCTTCTAGGCTCTCAACTACACATATATCAGAAATATCTACCCATGTGTCATATATTATTTGTTTTTCCTCCATATTTTTTTCTTGTTTTCTTCAACCTGGATACTCTTTATTGACTGAAGTTCCTTTTCTCTATTGTTTTCTGTCACATCTAATATGTTTTGAAGCACTCTAATAAATTTCTTAATTATATTTATTGCATATTTTAGTATTGAATTTCTATCTGATTCATTTTTTAGGAGATTATAGATATTTGGGGAAAATTTCCCATTTGTTTATAACATGTTATCATAGTTCTATTTTCTGAGAGAAAACTTCAGCATCTAGATTTCCTTTTTCTTCATTTTATTTTGGTTTTGTATCCTTTGGTCTTGTTTACTGTTAAAGTTGGTAACTTTTTTATTGAATTGGCAATGTCTTATAGGAAAAATATTATAGAGATGATGATATTATCTTCCTTTAGATAGTACTAACTTTACTCTTAGCAGAGAGATAAAAAAATAAGATCACTTTGATCTAGCTGTGTTGGATTTTAGCCTTTTATTGGGCTGCACTATTTCCAGTTTTCACTATTCTCAATGTTTATTCTTACTCTAAGACTTGGTAGTTACTCTGTGACTCTGTAGTCTAAGAAAAAAGCTTGAAGTATTTAGTAAGGCTCCTGTATTTTTGAAAGGTTCTAAAATTCAACCTACATATTACCAACATTGTGAGATCATTTATGTATGGGATCATATTGTTAATTATGTACCTGATGATGTCTACTTTTTTTCTTACAGAGTTCTTTGCACACATAGTGTTCCTTGCATATGAAAGAAACAACAGACCTTCCAGGGAAAACAGTGAACAGTATTTTGAGCTCATTGCTTTATGGTTTCTTTCCCTTTGAGATTTCAGCCCCTGGACATCCTGGGTGCCTTGACTATCTAGAAATCCATGTTCTGTCTCTTCTGCCCATGTTGCTGCAGACCCCAAGCAACATGCTTTTGGATTTATGTTTAGGCCCTGCATTAAGAGTTATCATTTCCCTGAGGGAAAAGAATACGTGAATATGAAAATCACTCAGTGTATTTCTCATCTCTCTAGCTGAAAGGAAACCAAACCTCCCTCCAAGTTCTGGAAACCTCAGTCAATCTCTTATGCTTTCAAACATTTCTTTTCTATTGTGTCTCCTGTTGTTCTATTTTACCTTTGTGAAAGACCTCATGTGATACAAACTATTCTGTCATGGTTAGATGCAGAGGCTATTATTATGATATTTGTATTGTCAAGATTCTCCTAAATAATAATGTAACCGGTGGCCTCAGATTTGTTTAATAAATTAATACAATAGGTTAATTTACTCAAAGGGAAAGTTATAAAAGTTAAAAGTCAATCTTAATTTTCATTATTATGATATTATTTGATTTCCCAAATATCTGTAATTAAATTGATGCCTCTGATTTGTATGAGGGATGTAGAAAAAAGAGAGAGAGAGAGACCTAATTTTCACCAAACTAATATCTATTTCAAAAACAAAGGTCACATATTTTATAATTCCATTTGCTTGAAATATTTACAATAAGTAAATACATAAAGATCGAATGAAAACTGAGGGAAGGGTGAAGTAGGTAGTAAGTGTTTAATGGGTATGACATTTTATCTAGACATAACACAAACATTTTAATAGATAGATAGATGTGGTAGTTGCATAATATTGTGAATGTACTTAATGCCACTGAATTGTTCACTTTAAAGCGGTTCATTTCATGTTATGTAAATTTTATCCACAACACATTTTATATATGGACATATATTAAAGTTGTTACTTCTTTCAAAAAAAAAAAAAGTGAGTTCTTTTAGGAGTAGTAATTATCAATAAATTACACAAATCTGAAAAGTTACATGACCTTAGAACCATAAAGAAAACATAGGAGGAAAAATTTTTAATGCATTTTGTTTGAGGATAAAGGCAAAGACCATCAAGAGCAAAGAACATAAGGAAAGACTTCTTGTGAAGAAAATAACAAAAACAATATTAGCTTGCAGTTGGACCTTGAATTGCTATTGTGGGAAACAAAGAAAAATGATGAATTTAATATCATTCTGAGCCTTCTTACCAGTTATAGCTCACTATAGTAGGACAGTTAAGCTTTCTCATGATCTCCTGGTTAATACACAAAATTTCCAGAAAGAAACAATATGGTATGTATGACTTTATCCATATGTAAAATGTTTTAGTGTTAATTAATTAATACAAAATGACTATAGAAAAAGTCATGATTGAAAATATTCAATCAAGAACTTCCACCACTTTCATATCCCATTTTCTATCCCGAAATTCTCCTCAGAAACTAACAATTTAGGATTCTCAAATACCTACATTTTATGAATACTAACATGATTTTTATACATATGTGCATGTATGGTCACACAGACAATCAGAAAGCAGCAACATTCATTCTTATTTAAGAACTTTCTAAGCACTACACAAATTGACTACTTCACTACTTTTATCCAAGAAAAATTAAGTCAAACTAGAAATTGGCACAGACAACAGATATAACAGTCAATCCATAGATAATATAGGACAAGACTTAGGTTAACTCCCTAGAGAATTTAAGCAAGATAAATTACAGGCTTCCACAGAATGCATTAGAGGTATGTCAGCCATTGGCAGATGCTTTTAAAATGAAAGCCTTGTTCAAAATGAGGGATTAGTGTGACACTAAAAGGCTGCCGAGTAGCACAACTGTGTCCTGGAATTGCAGCAACTGCTTTTATCTCAAGGGTGGGAGCAGTTGACTTCCTGGAAGATCTGTGGTTTTATCAAAATCAATGTTTGAAAACTATGGAAAGAAAAGAGAACAAGTACAACATATTAATGTTCGCCATATGACAAACCATATGCCAGCTACACTCCTCAAGCCATATTTCCAAGGAACACTGATAGAAGAACTAATGGAGAATCCTGCAACGTATTTTATTTAGGAAAACTCACAGAGCCAACATTTTTGGTTAGCTGTCACTATGGTTAGGATATTCCAACAAGGCACAGCAATGTGTCTGGTATATTCTACCATACTAAGCATCTAAATATTTTTCACCACAACACCAGGCCTTCCTTATCATGAATTTTAAGCTGTTAAAAGTGAGATTGAAAACTAACGGAAAAGATCACCAGATATCAAGTCATTTTCTTCAAGTCCTCGTTTATTTTAAATTCTCACAGAAGTAATTAAAGAAATAAAATAACAGGGAAAAGTCTGTGTGAGCATTCAAAGCTAAAAAAGGGAGCCATTGATTTTTCAAACACTTACAGTATGCTATTAGTTTTCCATTGCTGTGTAAAAACTTAACCACCAACTTAGTGGCTTAAAATAACATCCATTTGGTATCATATTATCTGTACTCCAAGCCTGGCTTAATGGGAGTCTCTGCTTTGAATCACAAGGCTAAAAATGAGGTATCAGCTCAACTTAGTGGTAGAAGAAGAGATGGCTAAATAGCATTACTGACTCAACGGACATGAGTTTGAGCAAACTCCAGGAGATGGTGAAGAACAGGAAAGCCTGGCATGATGCAGTCCGTGGTGGGTCACAAACAGTTGGACATGTTTAGCAATTGAACAACAATTATATCACATCATTTCAGATCAGTCGCTCAGTCATGTCGACTCTTTGCGACCCCATGAATTACAGCACGCCAGGCCTCCCTGTCCATCATCAACTCCCGGAGTTCACTGAGACTCACCATCTCACTGTCTATCGAGTCAGTGATGCCATCCAGACATCTCATCCTCTGTCGTCCCCTTCTCCTCTTGCCCCCAATCCCTCCCAGCATCAGAGTCTTTTCCAATGAGTCAACTCTTCACATGAGGTGGCCAAAGTACTGGAGTTTCAGCTTTAGCATCATTTCTTCCAAAGAAATCCCAGGGCTGAACTCCTTCAGAATGGACTGGTTGGATCTCCTTGCAGTCCAAGGGACTCTCAAGAGTCTTCTCCAACACCACACTTCAAAAGCATCAATTCTTCGGAGCTCAGCCTTCTTCACAGTCCAACTCTCACATCCATACATGACCACAGGAAAAACCATAGCCTTAACTAGACGAACCTTTGTTGGCAAAGTAATGTCTCTGCTTTTCAATATGCTACCTAGATTGGACATAACTTTCCTTCCAAGGAGTAAGCGTCTTTTAATTTCATGGCTGCAGTCACCATCTGCAGTGATTTTGGAGCCCAGAAAAATAATGTCTGACACTGTTTCCACTGTTTCCCCATCTATTTGCCATGAAGTGATGGGACCGGATGCCATGATCTTGGTTTTCTGAATGTTGAGCCTTAAGCCAACTTTTTCACTCTCCACTTTCACTTTCATCAAGAGGCTTTTGAGTTCCTCTTCACTTTCTGCCATAAGGGTGGTGTCATCTGCATATCTGAGGTTATTGATATTTCTCCCGGCCATCTTGATTCTAACTTGTGTTTCTTCCAGTCCAGCATTTCTCATGATGTACTCTGCATATAAGTTAAATAAACAGGGTGACAATATACAGCCTTGACGTACTCCTTTTCCTATTTGGAACCAGTCTGTTGTTCCATGTCCAGTTCTAACTGTTGCTTCCTGACCTGTATACAAATTTCTCAAAAGGCATGTCAGGTGGTCTGATATTCCCATCTCTTTCAGAATTTTCCACAGTTTATTGTGATCCACACAGTCAAAGGCTTTGGCATAGTCAATAAAGCAGAAATAGATGCTTTTCTGGAACTCTCTTGCTTTTTCCTTGATCCAGCGGATGTTGGCAATTTGATCTCTGGTTCCTCTGCCTTTTCTAAAACCAGCTTGAACATCAGGAAGTTCATGGTTCACATATTGCTGAAGCCTGGCTTGGAGAATTTTGAGCATTACTTATCTAGCATGTGAGATGAGTGCAATTGTGCTGTAGTTTGAGCATTCTTTGGCATTGCCTTTCTTTGGGATTGGAATGAAAACTGACCTTTTCCAGTCCTGTGGCCACTGCTGAGTTTTCCAAATTTGCTGGCATATTGAGTGCAGCACTTTCACAGCATTATCTTTCAGGATTTGGAATAGCTCAACTGGAATTCCATCACCTCCACTAGCTTTGTTCGTAGTGATATTTTCTAACACCCACTTGACTTCACATTCCAGGATGTCTGGCTCTAGGTCAGTGATCACACCATTGTGATTATCTGGGTCGTGAAGATCTTTTTTGTACAGTTCTTCTGTGTATTCTTGCCACCTCCTCTTTATATCTTCTGCTTCTCTTAGCCTGCCTTAATTCCTTTCTGGAGCTTGTGTTTTTGTTTTCCCAAGTTTATTCAGGTTACACTCTCCTATACCAGATCCTTGACCTTCTTTATAGGAAGTTCACAAATGTTCTCAACATAACTGTCACTTTCATCTATGGGCAAGAAAGTATCTCTTATCCTTAAATTTCTTTTAAAGGGCTTGCCTGATTAGTCAGTGGCAAGCAGGTTAATCTCATTTTCTATTAATTCAGGGTCAACTGACATAGAAGTGATACCCTATCATACACACAGGTCTTGCCCACTTTAAAGGGAAAACAATTTTTATAGGTTGTGTTCACCAAGGCATGGGAATCCTGGAAGGCATCATAGAAGTCTACCAACCATAAGATCTTAATGAAGAGTATAAAGTAAGTAAGAAAATACTTAGGGAAGAATTAACTAATCTTGGATTCACTGTATTTGAAATAGTAGAAAGAAAAAGCAGTGGTACCCAATATAAAATTTAGTTTGGTATGCTGTTGTTGTTCATTCACAGTCGTGTCCTACTCTTTGTGACTCCGTGAACTGCAGCACACCGGGCCCTCCTATCCCTCACCATCTCCCAAAGTTTTCCAAAGTTCATGTCCATTGCATCAGTGATGCCATCCAGCCATCTCATCCTCTGATGCCCTCCTCTCTTCCTGCCCTCAATCTTTTGCAGCATCAGGGACTTTTCCAATGAGTCAACCATTAACATCAGGTGAGCAAAACACTGGAGCTTCAGCTTCAGCATCAGTCCTCCCAAGGGATTCATATGAGACTATTTTAGAGGGCCACTGAAAAGTACACCATGTGAGAGGGCTTAGATCTTGAATAGAGAGAGAGAGGATTCCCAGCAGAGTTCATGGTTTTTCCAAGACACTGGGGTTCCATAAAGAGGGACAGGACTGATGAAGCGAGACTACTTTAATGCAATCTTCTTCCTTTGCCTAAGAACTGTTCACCATCGCCTTTCCCATGATAATTCTAAGAACCTTAGAACTTTATATCTTTATCACTGTTTTCCTTGCTTTAACTTGTGCAATTACTTTTGCAGAGGGATGGATAAAAAAATTTTCCATCTTTGACTCATGTATTCAGTAATACATACTGAAATTGAATGGGAGAATGAGGATGACCGCTTATTAAGGGTAACTTTAAAATTTCTTTGTTTAACATCTCTATATAAATGCTTTATGACTTTAAATTTAGAAAACAAAATTCATTTTCATTCTGTCTTTTAAATTTGTCTGGCCTTTGAACAAGCTAAGATCAAATTTGCTATTTTAACTATCTAAATAAATAAACAGAATATTGGATCTCAATACATGCATGTATTATTAGGGCTTACTTTGAGAGAGAATTAAGATTTATAAGTATATCTTTTTAAATTAAAACCCTTCAATTATTTCCATTGGAGAGAAAACAAGAAGTATTTTTTTTCTATCATCTTATAAATCTCCTTTCAGATAGCAACTATTTCAATTGATAATCATTTGTTTGGTTTAAAAATACTCCTGCATAAAATTAATAGAATAATCTTCTATTGTTTACATCATCATATTACAGAAACAGGACTATACTTTGGGATTATTAAAAATAATCTACTTGACATTTCTTGTTTGCTATAAGAAAATTTAACATTCACATAGCCATAAGCTCTTCAAGTGAAGGCTCTAGTATTTTGGTCATCTGATGTGAACAATCAACTCAATGGAAAAGTCCCTGATGCTGGGAAAGATTGAAGGCAGAAGGAGAAGAGCGTGTCAGAGAATGAGATGGATGGATGGCATCACCAATGCAATGTACACAGACTTGGGCCAGGGAGGCCTGGTTGCTACAGTCCATGGAGTTGCCAAGAGTCAGACACGGCTGGGCAACTGAGCAGCAACAGCAAAGGAGGTGCTGAAACAAAAGTGAGTACATACGTGGAAATCATCCACACCTAACTTGTCTGAAGAAAAGGTCTTCAGGTACAATAAATTACTCAAAAGCAATACAATACCTTAAAAAATATCTATTCCATCTTATTCTACAAGACTTAGATTTTCTATTCCCACTTGGATCTGGTTTGGGGTAATCTGGCCCAGTGGGTATTCAGATGAGTCAGGAGCAACCTAGCTTTCCACTAGTCTAGAATTTGGTCTTAGCGTTTAAGAGCTTTGATAAGCAAAAAGAAAATAAGAATAACTAGAAACACTAGAAGTCAGCATCATTCCAGTCTCTAAAGTAGTGACAGAAGTGTGTATTCTGGGCCTACAAGCAAAATTTTGCCAAAGTTCCCCACCCTGCAGTTAATCCTGCTAATACCATGGAGAAAAGAGGAGTAGGGGTGGGAGTGGGCTGGATGCTCAAATACTTTGGATCTTCCTGCAGGAGTTGTGCCATGAATGGCCCTCTCATGAAATAACTTATCCTATAGTGATTTGATTGTACTTTGTGGAATGACAATTCTGGAAGACAGAGATAGGGTCCCAGGCAATAATTCCTTTAATCCTCAAAGGTTATCTGATGCCCTTCAGAGATGCCACTGAAAGATCATCAGTAATAATCAAATTGGAAAGATTACTCTTGACTTTATAGGAAGGATCTATTTCATTTCCATTTCATTTTCTAAACAAGAATCTATAAGACTTAGAAAAGTCAACTCTTCTGAAGGATTAGATTCTTTTTGTGGTTCTTTATTGAACTCATTTTCAAAAGGCTGTTTGATTTCTCAGCCACAGTTTCTGTGTGTTTGTTTGTACGTGAAATGATTCATCAACTGCCATGTGCCCCTCAGATAAATTTAAAAACTGTTCCCCACAACAGCCAAGCCTTATTTTTAACAGAAATAATTGAAAAGGCACCAGGGTCTTCTTGAGAGCTCTGACTGTGCCATTGCAAGAACACCATTTCCTGAATCAAGTCAATAAGACAGCAGCATGAGAAATAGGTTCCGAGCGACATAATTTTTCAGGGGAACAAGCAGATACCAGATAATATTTGGAGTATATTTTGTGATCTTCAAAAAACAAGAGGAACTATATAAAATGTCCTTCTCAACCAAATCCAGTTGTTTACCAGCAACATTTTAGGGCTCCATCTGATTGTTCATGATTCCAATTATTATAGGAAAATAGGTCATGTCCTGCTTATTGAAATTCCTTGTTTTATTATATAGTGACAACATTATATATTCTGTTGTTGTTTAGTCACTAAGCTGGGTCTCACCCTGAGAGCCCACGAACGTGTAAGCCCACCAGGCTCCTCTGTCCATGGCATTTCCCAGGCAAGAATACTGGAGTGGGTTGTCATTCCCTTCTTCAGGGGATCTTCCTGACCCAGATATCAAACCTGCATCTCTTGCATTGGCAAGCCGATTCTTTACCACTGAGCCACCTAGGAAGCCCTTATCTATTCTGACCAATCTGCAATTAACCCATGATGATCTGTGGGGATATGATAATTATCACCATACGAGAACTAGGTTTCAAAAAGCATTGCTATTACTTTTAAAAATCCGTGTGTGTGCTTTTGTGACTCCTTTATTTCAGCTATTCAAGCAGGAAGCATATACTCTAAACCTGATAAGGGGAATGAGTTTATTTGAATGAAAATGTGATATTTTGTAACAAGCAAAGCAAGAAAATGAGTATGCTCTTACATATTTAGCTATGTGAAGCAAAATGCACTCCTGAGAAAACTGGTAATGGGGACAGGCACAAGCAAAATACGGGTAGTATAATTCCAAAGCTGCAGCTTGAATAGCAATTAATTTTATTGACTCGTGCATAAAAGTACGTAGCTCTTGATTTATTGAAGATCGTGCCTTGAACATTTGTTTTGTCACTTTAATTCTTCATTTCTTTTGCTTTGCGTGTACCTTACTTCTCTCCCTTTATCCTCCCCCCACCATTTAATTCACTGTAAAGTCTTATTACTAGGAGAGAAGATTGTAAAATGAAAGTGGTGTTGGCGAGAGTGAAAATAGGATGATTTTTCTTTCCTTAGGCTGAGTTGTGACTTCGAGGGGCAGAGTAGGAAAACTTAGGAATACCTTGTCTTAGATTCCTAACAAAATTGCTTTGGAACATTTTCTAAGACCAATTCATTAACAGGAACAGAGCTTATTCAGAAAGATTTTGCTACCCATAGCCCATATTCTTTAAAAAAAAATACAAATGAAATGATCTGTCAGACTCTGCAGTCTGTTTTCTTACCAGATAAAACTGTTAAACTATAGAGTTTCCTTTTGTCATTAACCTGTTTTTGCACAAACAACCTTAGTAAAATGGTTTACTGAGGACATCAAAGTTATAACATGTCCTTCGGAGTTGTAAAAATAAAAATATCCCAACTACCTTATAGTAATCGCCTCTGAAATTATACTATTTGATCCTGTTAAAATTGTTGCAAATGGGACAAATACACATTTTATTTTAAAAAGCATTTTGCATTTTATTTTGTTTTCTTTAATTGATGAATTTTGAGCATGTAATCCCTTATAATGATGCCATGTATATTCTATCATTTCCAAATTGTTCGTGTCTGTTTATATAGAAATAAGATATAAAGTGGACGACAAAAAGCATATTGAAAAGCCTGAAAGTAACTTCTTGGATATGTAAACAGATAGCTGCATTAGTTTCTGACCATCACAATGATAAATGGTGTTCTTCTTTCAAAGGCTTTAGGTCAAACCAACAAAATCCTGTTTGCTCCATTTCTTCTTACACTTTGGCTTCTTTCTCATAAATTCGATGCCATATTATTATTGAAGAAAAATTAAATAATTCCCTAGAATCTAAAGTAGCCAAGTTATAAATTGTTTTGTGTCATCAGTTTTCCAGGACTCCTAAAAGTAAGTGTATTTTTGATATATCCATTTTATCAGTTTTATATATATATATATATATATATATATGTTAACTTTTTGTTGGTAATTCTTTTTACTATAGCAATAGGAAAATCGATTCTCTCTCTCTTTTTTTACCAAGTTAAATATCTGCCTTTGCTATTTTTCAAAAAAATGTGTTTAAACTCAAGTTCTTAATAATTTTTTAGTAATTGTAAATACTGTAGTATTTACAATTTATATACAATTATATAGTTGTAAATACTATAGTATTTACAAATGGTAATAAAACAACCAATATATGAATATTTCAGGTAGTATACAGGCATACCTTGTCTTATTGTACATTGCTTTACTATACTTCACAGATACTGAGGTTTTTTACAAACTTTCTGGCACCTCTATTTTAAGGAACTCTACTCACACCATATTTCCAACAGCATTTGCTCACTTTGTGTCTCTGTGTCATGTTTTGGTAATTCTAACCCTAACTCTCACTTTAAGTCAAAAGCTAAAAATGATTAAGCTTAGTGAGGAGGGCATGTCAAAAGCTGAGATAGGCTGAAAACTAGGCCTCTCTCACACCAGTTAGCCAAGTTGTGACTGCAAAGGAAATTTTCTTTAAGGCAATTAAAAGTGCTAATCCAGTTACTACATAAACAATGAGAAAGCAAAACAGCCTGTGTGGATCAACCAGTCAGAACATTGTCAAAGCCTGATCCAGAGCAAGGCTTTAATTCCTCTTCAGTCCTACCAAGGCTGCAAAAGATGAGGAAGCAGCAGAGAAAAATCTGAAGCTAGCGAAGTTTGATTCATGAGGTTGAAAGAAAGAAGCTGTTTTTGTAACACTAAAGTGCAAGGTGAAGCAGCAAGTGCTTATACACAACCTACAGCAAGTCATCCAGAAGATCTAACCAAGATAATGAATGAAGGTGGCTAGACTAAGTCACAGATTTACAGGGAGGAGGAAATAGCCTTATGCTGGAAGAAGATGCCATCTAAGACTTTCATAGCAAGAGAGAAGTCAATACCTGTCTTTGAAGCTTCAACGGAAAAGTTGACACTCCACTTTGGGGCTAATGCAGCTAATGACTTTTAGTTGAAGCCAAAGTCCATTCACGATTCCTGAAAACTCTAGGATGTCTAAGAATTATGCTAAGTCTATACTTCCTATGCTCTATCTGTGCTCTATAAATGAAACAACAACAAAGCCTGGAAGACACAAGCACATCTGTTTACAACATGGTTTCCTGAATATTTTAGGCCAACTGTTTACTGCTTAGAAAAAAAAAAAAAAATCCTCTCAAAATATCACTGCTCACTGACAACACAACTGGTCACCCAATAACTCTGATGGACATATACAAGAAAACTTACATTATTTTCATACCTGTCAACACAACATCCATTCTGCAGCCTGTGGATCAAGGAATCATTTTTACTTTTAAGTTTTATTTATTATTTAATAAATACATTTTGTAAAGCTATAGCTGCCACAGATAGTGATTCCTTTGATGGATCTGGCAAAATAAATTGAAAACCTTCTGGAAAGGATTCACCATTTCAGATACCGTTAAGGACATTTGTGATTTACTGGAAGAGATCAAAATATTAACATTAACAGGAACTTGGAAGAAGGTGAAATCAATACTCATGGTTCAATGCTTGAACCCTTTGAAGGGTTCAAGACTTCAAGGAGGAAGTAACTGCAGGTGTGGTGGGGAAAGCAAGAGAACTAGAATTAGAAGTGGAACCTGAAGATGTGACTGGGTTGATATAATCTTATGATAAAACTAACAGATGAGAGGGCAGTTATTATGAATGAGCAAAAAAAAATGATTTCTTTAGATGGAATCTACTTCTGGTGAAGATGCTATGAATATTGCTGAGATGACAACAAAGGATTAAGAATATTATATAAAGTTAGTTAATAAAGTAGAAGCAGAGTTTGAAATGACTGACTCCAATTTTAAAAGAAGTTCTACTTTGGGTAAAATGCTATTAGCATTACAGGCTACAGAAAAATCATTCACGAAAGGAAGAGTCTATTGATGCCTCAAACTTCCCTGTTATCTTGTTTTAAGAACTTGCTCCCATCAACCCCAACTTTCAGCAACCACCATCCTGATCAGTCAGAAGCCAGCAAAAAGATAACTCACTGAAGGTTTAGATGATGGCACTTTTTAGCAATAAGGTATCTTTTTAAATTAAGGTAGGTACATTGTTCTATAGACATAATGCCTTTGTATACTTAATAGACTACAGTATAGTATAAACATAAATTTTATATGTACCAGAAAACCAAAAATTTGTGTGACTTACTTTATTTTGATATTCCCTTTATTGCAGTGGTCTGGAACCAGATCTGTTAAAGATATGTCTGTAGGACATATATCTAAATATGACCTATATCTGTATGATATGTATCTCATTTGAACACCATAACAACCACACAGGGTAAGTACATACAAATTATTATTAAACCATTTGATAGATAAGAAAAAGTGAGATAATAAGAGGTAAATGTTATTTTTCCTAAGGTCACTTAGCTGATAAATATCAGAAAAAGAACACATATGTAGATATTCAGAATCAAACTTTCAGTATGCACCAGTTTCTGATAGGATTTGCAAATATAAAGATGAATGAGGCCTGTCCTGTCCTCTCCAGGAGCTCACAACCTGTTGGTATATTATTAATTATGCTTAGTGTGGGGAAATGGTAGAAGCATTTAATTCTGTTTGACCTAGTCTGAAAGAATTATTGAAAACTACCATCCTGAACTGAGTCTTTAAGGACAACAGGAGTTTTCCAGGTAAATTCTATAGGAATGGGATAGGAATATTCTTTCCCAAATGATAAAACAACATGGGGCAGGAAGGAGAGTAGACCCAATTTCAGAAAGACAGAAGAGGCATGAGCCAGTAAGTGTCAGTGGGTGAGCTGGAGAGTTAGGGTAATTGAGGAATTTGAATGAAAGGGTTTTTATCTGGTATTACAAGTAACTATTAAAGGTTTTTTTTTTAAATTTTTATTTTATTTAACTTTACAATATTGTATTTGTTTTGCCACATATCAAAATGAATCTGCCACAGGAATACATGTGTTCCCCATCCTGAACCCTCCCCCCTCCTCCCTCCCCATATCATCCCTCTGGGTCATCCCAGTGCACCAGCCCCAAGCATCCAGTATCGTGCATCGAACCTGGACTGGCAACTCGTTTCATACATGATATTATACATATTTCAATGCCATTCTCCCAAATCATCCCACCCTCTCCCTCAAAGGGTTTTAAGAAAGTAAGATTGACAATGTATTTTTTTCCAACAGATTTCTAGTAAGTCTGAATATATCAGGAAACGAGCCTAAGGGTAGGAGGTCTAGTTTGTATGTGTATTCAGTTGCTCAGTTGTGTCCATCTCTTTGTGACCCTTTGGATTGTAGCCCACTAGGCTTCTCTGTCTGTGATGTTTTTCTGGCAATAATACTGGAGTGGGTTGCCATTTCCTTCTCCAGGGGATCTGATTCTCAAGACAGGGGTCAAACACGTGTCTCCTACAATGCAGGTTCAGTTAGTTGTCTATAAAAATTACCCAATAAGAGATGCTAAAGGCCTGGACTAGGATAATAGGAGTAAGACTCGACAGGAAAAGAGGTTTCAACAAGTGGGTAACAGTTTACAAATGACTGGATTTGGGAATGAGTGACATGGAGGATTCCAGGTTGACCGAGTGAATGGAAGACAATGGGATCCCTAACTGAATGAAGAAACACAGGAAAAGCCAGTTTTAGAAGAGGAAATGTGCTTAATTTGGGACAGAATTACTGATGTTAAACATGTTCTTAGGAATTTAGACTTCAGAACAGCAGGTGGAAAACAGGGTACTAGATTAATTTGGAAGTCAACTAAATATTTGTGACTGTTGAACATGAGAGTAAATTATATCTTTTCAACAATTTCATGAGAGGAGAAATGAGTAGAAAACATAAATATGAAGAACACTAAGAATTAAAGATCAAGGTAAAAAAAATCAGAGAACATGATGAATAAATGGCACAGTATCAGTAGAGTTTTGAGACAAAAGGGATGGTCAACAGCTTCAAATATAGACAATTTTAGTAACTGATGATGATATTTGGATTTGGCAAAGGTTAGACCATTTTTTGGTAAAAAAATCATCTTCAGAAGTGTGTTCCTCCTTTGAATCTTCTGGGGATATTATTCTTTTCCCTCATACTACAGAACCGTGATTGTTTTTCTTGCTTTATTAATTCTTCAATGAGGTATGGAGAGTGACATCAGTCAGATGAGGGAATCCTCACTGACCACTATGATCTTGGCATTTTCCACTGTCAGTCTGAATCCCTGAATAGGAATATAATGCTAAACAAACAGCCTCTGACTGTGGAATTCTTAAACCAAGCCAGTAAGTCACATGCAGTCTATACTTTGGTTCTGTATGAACAAAGGACTGCATATCCCAAAACACTGCTCCACTGACTCCACACAACCCCACTCTTGACCTTTTGCTTGTTGACAACGTTCTCCCTGGGTTGACTTTCTCTCCTAGGAGATACTGTCATTGTACTAACACTTATTTATGGTCTTGGTGGTTTGTGCAGTGAATATATACACTGTTCTTTTTAATTGCCTGGCACCTAGATCCCTTCTTTAAAATGGGGAATTTCTCACCTTTTGAATCCTGGTGAGAGGAAGAGCTCAGGACTTCTACTGAAGTTGACTGTTTCAGCTATTTGCTCTCCCAGTGTTCAGATGACTTGCCCATTTTCTCTCAGATCCATTTCCTCCCGTTCTCTGCTCAGCTAGCTCTGTGTCACAAGAAATTACAATGAACTTCAGGAGAGGTTAGGACAATGGAAGGCAATGATGGATATTTGGAACATGGAAGGCATGGAGAAGCTAGGCAGGGTAATTGTGTCTCTCTCATTCTATTTCAGGCAGCGTCTCCATCACATCTCACCCATAACTCAACCTCCTGGGGAGATTTATCCCTCAGGGTCTCAACTTTATCCAGGCAGTCTTTCATTTATTTTTAGTTTCAATCAAATCTCCCTCTCTTCTGGGCTCTGGTAACACCCATTTTTCCTCTAGCCCTAGTTACTAGCTTCTTTTTGTTCCTTAATCTTGAGATGGACTCACTGTCTTCTATTTGGCTACTCAACTCTTCCAACCCTGCATTACAGACCCACTATGTTTGTAAGAAAAGTTGCTGTTACCATGATAAAGCAAAAACTAGACAGAGAGCCCTCACTGGCTGTTATTAATACACGTGTTTCCGTGTAATGTTAGCGATGGTGTCCACTGCCCCATTTCATTATTTTCAGGGGTACAAGCTGCACTGTCCAGTGCTTAAAGGTAATAGCAGCAGTTTGGAATTCTGGTTAGGAGCATTATTATCTCCTCATGTAAGTTTCAAAGCCACCTAGGAAATACTATACAAGAAACTTCTAGTACATGCTTTGTCTAAGACAAGAGAATTCATTTTTCTTGCTTGTCACTAAGAACACTGACTAATATGCATTGAATCCTAGGCGTTACAGTCTGAAAACCAATATAGAATAAGAAAATGTAGGCAACTCCCTGGTGGCCCAGCAGTTAGGAGTCCAAGCTTCCACACAAGGAGTCCAGGTTCATTGGGGAACTAAGATTATGAAAGCTGTATGGGGTGTCCAAAATAACCAAAAATGTGAGAGAAATAGTTGTAAAAAAATGAGCCTCAATCTGACCAATCTGACAGTTCCAATGCAATTCCACCTGATAACATCCTTGAGTTTCAAACTTAGGGACAGCAATTTGGGATGTTCTAGGTCAGAAGATAGAGCATGTAAAGTACAGAGTTTTCTATAAATCTCTCCAGACACCAACTTAGTTCTTCTCTTTAGTTTGTAGCACTGCTGCCCAGATTAGATTCATGTATCTACATTCAGGGGTATTTCAATAGAAACTTAGATGATTTGGCATGGCTCATTAGCCAAAATGTCATCACAGTGCCCAGTCCCTGTAAACCATGCTACAATTGTTTATTTGCTCTCTCTGATGGGACAATGAGCTCCTCAGCAACAAACACTGGGTCACTATGCTCCATATTCTAACCTAGCAGAGAACAGGAAAGATACTCAACAGATATTTACTGAACAAATGAATGGATTCTGGAAAACCAGACTGAGAAAATAAAACTGCTCTATTTTGAATCTGAAAATACTATCACAGAATTGAGAACACTGTGTTTGGAGAGAGTACACAAAGTTATTTAGTTCAGCTATTCTCCAGACTCCTCCAGGCTTTCTCCTTCATATTTCTTTATATTATCCCTCTTGTGATCGTTCGGTAAAGTGTCATCTCTGGAAAATCTCCTTGTAAACCAACAGTTATTTCTTCCTTTGTGGTACAATATCACTTTGTGTTTATGTTGATGATAAGAATTGTTGTAACACATTGGGTAATTTGTCTAATTGCCTGTATCCTCCAGTTCAGTTCAGTTCAGTCGCTCAGTCATGTCCAACTCTTTGCGACCCCATGAATCGCAGCATGCCAGGCCTCCCTGTCCATCACCAACTGCCAGAGTTCACCCAGACTCACGTCCATCGAGTCAGTGATGCCATCCAGACATCTCATCCTCTGTTGTCCTCTTTTCCTCCTGCCCTCAATCCCTCCCAGCATCAGAGTCTTTTCCAATGAGTCAACTCTTCGCATGAGGTGGCCAAAGTACTGGAGTTTCAGCTTTAGCATCAATCCTTCCAAAGAAATCCCAGGGCTGATCTCCTTCAGAATAGACTGGTTGGATCTCCTTGCAGTCCAAGGGACTCTCAAGAGTCTTCTCCAACACCACAGTGCAAAAGCATCAATTCTTTGGTGCTCAGCCTTCTTCACAGTCCAACTCTCACATCCATACATGACCCCAGGAAACACCATAGCCTTGACTAGATGAACCTTTGCTGGCAAAGTAATGTCTCTGCTTTTGAATATGCTATCTAGGTTGGTCATAACTTTCCTTCCAAGGAGTAAGAGTCTTTTAATTTCATGGCTGCAGTCACCATCTGCAGTGATTTTGGAGCCCCCAAAAATAAAGTCTGACATTGTTTCCATTGTTTCCCCATCCATTTGCCATGAAGTGATGGGACCGGATGCCATGATCTTGGTTTTCTGAATGTTGAGCTTTAAGCCAACTTTTTCACTCTCCACTTTCACTTTCATCAAGAGGCCTTTTAGTTCCTCTTCACTTTCTGCCATAAGGGTGGTGTCATCTGCATATCTGAGGTTATTGATATTTCTCCTGGCAATCTTGTTTCCAGCTTGTGCTTCTTCCAGCCCAGAGTTTCTCATGATGTACTCTGCATATAAGTTACATAAGCAGGGTGACAATATACAACCATGACATACTCCTTTTCCTATTTGGAACCAGTCTGTTGTTCCATGTCCAGTTCTAACTGTTGCTTCCTGACCTGCATACAAATTTCTCAAGAGGCAGATCAGGTGGTTGATATTCCCATTTCTTTCCGAATTTTCCACAGTTTACTGTGATCCACACAGTCAAAGGCTTTGGTATAGTCAATAAAGCAGAAATAGATGTTTTTTCTGGAACTCTCTTGCTTTTTCCATGATCCAGTGGATGTTGGCAATTTGATCTCTGGTTCCTAAGCCTTTTCTAAAACTAGCTTGAACATCAGGAAGTTCACAGTTCACATATTGCTGAAACTTGGCTTGGAGAATTTTGAGCATTATTTACTAGCGTGTGAAATGAGTGCAATTGTGCGGTAGTTTGAGCATTCTTTGGCATTGCCTTTCTTTGGGATTGGAATGAAAACTGACCTTTTCCAGTCCTGTGGCCACTGCTGAGTTTTCCAAAGTTGCTGGCATATTGAGTGCAGCACTTTCACAGCATCATCTTTCAGGATTTGGAATAGTTCAACAGGAATTCCATCACCTCCACTAGCTTTGTTTGTAGTGATGCTTTCTAAGGCCCACTTGACTTCACATTCCAGGATGTCTGGCTCTAGGTCGGTGATCACACCATCATGATTATCTGGGTCGTGAAGTACTTTTTTGTACAGTTCTTCTGTGTATTCTTGCCACCTCTTCTTAATATCTTCTGCTTCTGTCTAAGAGATCTCTAGTCTTTCCCCTTCTGTTGTTTTCCTCTATTTCTTTGCATTAATCGCTGAAGAAGGCTTTCTTATCTCTTCTTGCTACTCATTGCAACTCGGCATTCAGATGCTTATATCTTTCCTTTTCTCCTTTGCTTTTTGCTTCTCTTCTTTTCACAGCTATTTGTAAGGCCTCCCCAGACAGCCATTTTACTTTTTTGCATTTCTTTTCCATGGGGATGGTCTTGATCCCTGTCTCCTGTACAATGTCACGAACCTCATTCCATAGTTCATCAGGCACTCTATCTATCAGATCTAGGCCCTTAAATCTATTTCTCACTTCCACTGTATAATCATAAGGGATTTGATTTAGGTCATACCTGAATGGTCTCATGGTTTTCCTTACTTTCTTCAATTTCAGTCTGAATTTGGCAATAAGGAGTTCATGATCTGAGCCACAGTCAGATCCTAGTCTTGTTTTTGTTGACTGTATAGAGCTTCTCCATCTTTGGCTGCAAAGAATGTAATCAATCTGATTTCGGTGTTGACCATCTGGTGATGTCCATGTGTAGAGTCTTCTCTTGTGTTGTTAGAAGAGGGTGTTTGTTATGACCAGTGCATTTTCTTGGCAAAACTCTATTAGTCTTTGCCCTGCTTCATTCCGTATTCCAAGGCCAAATTTGCCTGTTACTCCAGGTGTTTCTTGACTTCCTACTTTTGCATTCCAGTCCACTATAATGAAAAGGACATCTTTTTTGGGTGTTAGTTCTAAAAGGTCTTGGAGGTCTTCATAGAACCGTTCAACTTCAGCTTCTTCAGCATTACTGGTTGGGGCATAGACTTGGATTACTGTGATATTGAATGGTTTGCCTTGGAAACGAACAGAGATCATTCTGTCGTTTTTGAGATTGCATCCAAGTACTGCATTTTGGACTCTTTTGTTGACCATGATGGCTACTCCATTTCTTCTGAGGGATTCCTGCCCACAGTAGTAGATATAATGGTCATCTGAGTTAAATTCACCCATTGCAGTCCATTTTAGTTTGCTGATTCCTAGAATGTTGATATTCACTCTTGCCATCTCTTGTTTGACCACTTGCAATTTGCCTTGATTCATGGACCTAACTTAGAATATTTCAATGACCAGAACCACAGTACAAAATCTGCATCAATCCTGTGCACGATCTCAGCCATATTTTAGAACTAAGGTTCTGCACTTGGAGGGATTGAACAATACAGATTTTCTTCTATTGCATGCAAAATTTCAGGCCAGCACATGCTCTTTCTTGAAGTAGAGGACCATTAAGTATTATAAATATTTGTTGTATGTAATTTAATCAATCTGAATATTAAATATTCTCTTGTTTTATTATATCCTAATTTTTCAATACAAACTACATTATAACAATTTTTAAATTTGATACAGTATTGTTTCTACATTCATTCCATAATAAAATATAATGCTGGGATAAAGAAAGAAAAAGAAAAACAAGGAGAAAATAATGTCTTCTCTAGAGAATGTTCTAGCCCATCTCCTTTCTCTCCCTAGGCAAGGAATTTCCCAAACTGTGCTAAGATGTTACCAATTATGAAATGAGATGGAAAGAAAAGCACTGAACTAAATAGTTCTGACTTGACTCCACTGAGGCATTAAAGTCACTTCAACCCAGTACTCAATTTAAAAATATGTTGCTGGGACTTCCCTGGCAGTCCAGTGGTTAAGACTACCTGCTTCCACTGCAGGGGGCACAGGTTCAATCCCTGGTCAGAGAACTAAGATCCACATGCTGCACAGCGATACCAAAATAAACAAACAGAACTCGTTAATAAAAGGATAAAAAACACTTAAGAAAACATATATATATATATATATATATATTTGTGTGTATATATACTAAGTCGCTTCAGTCGTGTCCAACTCTTTGCAATCCTATGGACTGTAGCCCACCAGGCTCCTCTGTCCATGGGATTCTTTCTCCAAGCAAGAATACTGGAGTGGGTGGCCATGTTCTCCTCCAAGGGATTTTCCCAACTCCTGTCTCTTACATCTCCTGCATTGGCAGGTTGGTTCTTTATCACTATCACCACCAGAAAGCCTGTGTGTGTGTGTGTGTGTGTGTGTGTGTGTGTATAGCTGATTTTTCTCACCAGAGTTCTTCAGTCTACAGTTCTTTATTTGAGCTTCCTGAGGTCAGGTGGGCTTTCAAATGTTGTATTTTTCTAAATACTAAAAAGGTAATAAAATGCATTTACTGTCACAGCACCCTAGCAGAATCTGGGACAGCATCCCAAGTTCCAACACTAAAAATGCTGTAGAAAATTACATGGATATTCAGAGTGAGAAAGATAAATAAAGACTATAAATAAACCAATATCATTCTTTGAAGCCAAATGAGTTCAATTAGGTCAAGTTTTGCTGCCAAAACAAAAAACAAATAGTTTTCTGAGTTATTTGGATCTTGGAAATACAGGCTTCCGTTCAATTGTCACTATTAGGCTCCTTATTACAAATTTTTTCATTGAATTATTTTTCTTAAACCATATCAACTTCAAACTCATAATGGACCCTATGGAAAGCCATCACTGCCAAAAGAATAGTACGTGAAAAGTAATGAGTTATAGGGGGCGTGGAGAGAGGAAACCTCAGCATCTTAAAGTATCAACTACCTCAGAAACAATACAGAGTTTTAGAAACTATGTATGTCACATATAAACACACACACACACTCAAACACACGCACGCACACACACACACACACTCACACACACACACACACACACACCAGGTAAGCAACAGCAAACAGAATACTAAATGGCATACAGGCATGGTCAAGGTCACTTTGGATGCTATTATGCTAGAAGTTGAATGAGAAAGTATGGGGGGAAAAATAGGATGTGGAACAAGGAGACTGTCAAGGTCTCTACCTCAGGATGCTTAAGCTTTCCATAAGGATATTAGATAAATACTCGCAAAACTGTTTAAAAAAATAAATAAATAAAGGACCAAAATCATCTCAACATTCACAAATGTTCAGAGCAGAGGTATTCACAAAACTTCTCATTGTGAACTCAGTGGTTAAACAGTCTTCAGCAGAAAGCAAAGGTACAGTTTATCGTTAGTCATTCTAATTAAAGTCTCTTTTCCATTGATTTTCACAGGTGGACCTGCTCTGAATTATGTCATTTAAAAAAATATTGGGAAAAATTTCATTGAGAAGGTAAGAGATAAGCAATCCAAGCATCCTATTAAAAAGTTATTTCAGATGACTAGAAGCAAAATATACTAAAATGAGGAAGTGAAAAATAAAAGTACTCTTTCATGCCTAGCATGAACATAAATTAAATGCTTTAAAAAAAACCTTAATTTTACCACCAACAATAAGGATCTTCTCAAAAGCATATGAATTGAAACATGAGGACCTAGTTCACTAATTGAAATGTTTCATTATACAGTGTGTGTCATCTATAAATTATTATCAGTGACAATTCATAATACAAATAAAGTTCAGTCACATGTTTAAAAATCATGCTTAGCAAACTCATTTTTTTGTAAATAATGTCCTTATAAAAGTATTTCAAAAGCATAAATTAGATAAATAGATACCCCTTCCACGGTATTAATTTCCTGAACTCAAAATAGCAAGTGAATGTAACCGAACTATCATGGGAAAAAACAAATTCTGCTTGCTCCGTACAGAGAGGTAAATTATACCACTAAGATATGGGATGCTGGAGACCATACATTCCACTGATTCAATTTACTCCCAAATATCCAATCTTGTCAATGAAACATCCACCATATTCTTTCCTCATGAGTTATTAAAAGAAACCACTCTGGGCAAACAGCAGTACCTATCAGATCACTGATGTGAAGGTGTGAGCAGAGTGACACATGATACATGTGCTTCACACATTCTCAGAGTAACCTAATTACAATCAATGATTGTCTTATCTTTCACATTTCCCCCAGGGAATATTTATTTCCTCCTTTAACTTCATTGTGTTTGTTCAGTCTCCCTCTGGAATTTTTACTTTTTCAATTTCCTGACTTCCTATTGCTCCTTAATTTCATACTTCTTGTTCTTCTGCCTCCGTTAGGAGTCTAGTCTAAAGCAAGTATGTTAGAAAGGGAAATTTAAATACAATGGCATTAGAAAGTAAATAAACCAATGAAGAAAATAAAATAAAATGAATAAAATAAACCAAGGAGAGATAAGAAAGTCTTCCTCAGTGATCACTGCAAAGAAATAGAGGAAAACAATAGAATGGGAAAGACTAGAGATCTCTCCAAGAAAATCAGAGATAACAAAGGACCATTTCATGCAAAGATGGGCTAAATATTGGAGAGAAATGGTGTGGACCTAACAGAAGCAGAAGATATTAAGAAGAGGTGGCAAGAATACACAGAAGAACTGTACAAAAAAGATCTTCATGACTCAGATAATCACGATAGTGTGATCACTCACCTAGAGCCAGACATCCTGGAATGTGAAGTCAAGTGGGCCTTAGGAAGCATCACTATGAACAAAGTTAGTGCAGGTGATGGAATTCCAGTTGAATTACTTCAAATCCTAAAAGATGATGCTGTGAAAGTGCTGCACTCAATATGCCAGCAAATTTGGAAAACTCAGCAGTGGCCACAGGACTGGAAAAGGTCAGTCTTCCTTCCAATCCCAAAAAAAAGCAATGCCAAAGAATGCACAAACTATCACACAATTGCACTCATTTCACATGCTAGCAAAGTAATGTTCAAAATTCTCCAAGCCAGGCTTCAACAGTACATGAACTGTGAACTTCCAGATGTTCAAGCTGTATTTAGAAAAGGCAGGGGAACCAGAGATCAAATTGCCGACATCTGCTGGATCATTGAAAAGCAAGAGAGTTCCAGAAAAAACATCTATTTCTGCTTTATTGACTATACCAAAGCCTTTGACTGTGTGGATCACAATAAACTGTGGAAAATTCTGAAAGAGAAGGGAATACCAGACCACCTGACCTGCCTCTTGAGAAATTTGTATGCAGGTCAGGAAGCAACAGTTAGAACTGGACATGGAACAACAGACTGGTTCCAAATCAGGAAACGAGTACATCAAGGTTGTATACTGTCACCCTGCTTATGTAACTTATATGCAGAGTACATCATGAGAAATGCTGGACTGGATGAAGCACAAGCTGGAATCAAGATTGTCGGGAGATATATCAAAAATCAGATATGCAGAGGATACCACCCTTATGGCAGAAAGTGAAGAAGAACTAAAGAGCCTCTTGAGAGTGAAAGAGGAGAGTGAAAAAGTTGGCTTAAAACTCAACATTCAGAAAGCTAAGATCATGGCATTCGGTTCCGTCACTTCATGGCAAATAGATGGGGAAACAGTGTCAGACTTTATTTTGGGGGGTTCCAAAATCACTGCAGATGGTGATTGCAGCCATGAAATTAAAAGACTCTTACTCCTTGAAAGGAAAGTTATGACCAACCGAGACAGCATATTAAAAAGCAAAGACATTACTTTGTCAACAAACATCCTCTAGTCAAGGCTATGAATTTTCCAGTAGTCATGTATGGATGTGAGAGTTGGACTGTAAAAAAAGCTGAGCACCAAAAAATTGATGCTTTTGAACTGTGGTGTTGGAGAAGACTCTTGAGAGTCCCTTGGACTGCAAGGAGATCCAACCAGCCCATCCTAAAGGAGATCAGTCCTGGGTGTTCATTCGAAGGACTGATGTTGAAGCTGAAACTCTAGTACTTTGGCCACCTGATGTGAAGAGCCGACTCATTGGAAAAGACCCTGATGCTGGGAAGGACTGAGGGCAGGAAGAGAAGAGGACAAATGAGGATGAGATGGTTGGATGGCATCACTGACTCAATGGACATGAGTTTGGGTAGGCTCCAGGAGTTTGTGATGGACAGGGAGGCCTGGCGTGTAGTGGTTCATTGAGTCGAAAATAGTCAGACACAACTGAGCGAAGGAACTGAACTGACTGAAACCAATGAATATAGCCTTTTTAAATGACAGTATTATTGATTCACAAATATTTTAAGATTATATACATCTTATTAATTACCATAATTAGGCTGTTAGTGTAGTAAAAGGAGTACGTCAAGGCTGTGTATTGTCACCCTGCTTATTTATCTTATATGCAGAGTACATCATGAGAAACGCTGGACTAGAAGAAGCATAAGCTGGAATCAAGATTGCCGGGAGAAATATCAATAACCTCAGATATGCAGATGACACCACCCTTATGGCAGAAAGTGAAGAGGAACTAAAAAGCCTCTTGATGAAAGTGAAAGGGGAGAGTGAAAAAGTTGGCTTAAAGCTCAGCATTCAGAAAACGAAGATCATGGCATCTGGTCCCATCACTTCATGGGAAATAGATGGGGAAACAGTGGAAACAGTGTCAGACTTTATTTTTTGGGCTGTTAAATCACTGCAGATGGTGATTGCAGCCATGAAATTAAAAGACGCTTACTCCTTGGAAGGAAAGTTATGACCAACCTAGATAGTATATTCAAAAGCAGAGATGTTACGGTGCCAACAAAGGTCCATCTCGTCAAGGCTATGGTTTTTCCTGTGGTCATGTATGGATGTGAGAGTTGGACTGTGAAGAAAGCTGAGCGTCAAAGAGTTGATGCTTTTGAACTGTGGTGTTGGAGAAGACTCTTGAAAGTCCCTTGGACTGCAAGGAGATCCAACCAGTTGGTTCTGAAGGACATCAGCCCTGGGTGTTCTTTGGAGGGAATGATGCTAAAGATGAAACTCCAGTATTTGGCCACCTCATGCAAAGAGTTGAGTCATTGGAAAAGACTCTCATGCTGGGAGGGATTGGGGGCAGGAGGAAAAGGGGATGACAGAGGATGAGATGGCTGGATGGCATCACCGACTCAATGGATGTGAGTCTGAGTGAACTCTGGGAGTTGATGATGGACAGGGAGGCCTGGCGTGCTGCAATTCATGGGGTTGCAAAGAGTCAGACACGACTGAGCAACTGAACTGAACTGATGCTGTTAATATACGTTAATATATGTATACAATCTTGAAAGACAACTTGAACTCGTAGTGTTCACTGTAAGCAAATACTAATAAACCCTTAAAAAGAGCTACATTAATATTTAAAATGAAGATTAACACAAAACAGAGAAATGGAAAGAGTCTCTGAGACTTTCAGAAAAGTCTATGAAAAAAGACTGTGGATGGCATTTGTAGTGAAAACAGTATCACTGAAATGGTTACTATATTCTATCATTTTGAAATCATAGTATATGATGCCACTGATGACTCCATCCCCACAAATCTGGGAAACAGAAATATTACTTATTTTTTCAAGTAAATTGATGAAACACTGAAGCTTCTGAAAATTTCTAGATAGGAATGGTTATGTGGAAGCAGATGCTGAAGTGATTGCTTTCACTCTCTCTCTGTTCCTCTCAACATGCACATCCACACACATACATACAATATGAAGGGTCATCTCACCATATTATAGCATATCAGGAATCCACTCTGTGTTAGTTAGCTTCATCAAATATATTTTTGAACTCATCATAATTATTATAAAATAATTCATCTCTTCATAGTTTTTCTTCATGAAATTTCTATGGAAAGAATTCTAGAATTTAATAAGCAACTCACTGATAAAATTAAAAGAGAATATAAATTATTTTGAGAAGCATAAAAAAGTACTAGTCTAAATTAGTACAGAAATTTCTACCTGCTATGATCAGATTCAACTATTTAAATATTTCTTAAGAATTCATTTTTAAATTTCTATTAACAGGTTTAGTTTCTTTATGTAAACTCAGTTCTCCTAAGAAACGGTTTGACATTAGTGTATACAGTTCACAAAAGTGTTTGCTAATGAATCAGAACTTGCATGTAAATATGCTTGGGGAAAGAAAAAAAGTGAAAATAAGATTACAACTACCAATATTCTACTTGATATAAATCTCTGTAGATTCAACATTGTCTTACCAATGGATAGATGATAATGCATTTGAACATTTGACAAGATCTATAGGCAACTGAGAGGGGCACACTGCAGAAAGTTAAAAAGTTAATAATTATTTTGAGAGTTCAGTTGTAACCAGTGCTATGTAGATTTCAGACAATAACATGAAAATGAAGTGATGTGGAATATGTAAATAAACAACCATGAAAAACCCACTGAGGTTGTTGTTCAGTAACTAAGTCTTGCCGATGCTTTGCAATACCATGTAATGCAGCACGCCAGGCTTCCCTGTCCATCACTGTCTTCTGGAATTTGCTCAAACTCATGTCCATTGAGTCGGTGATGTCATCCAACCATCTCAGCCTCTGTTGCCCTCTTCTTCTCCTGCCCTCAATCCTTCCCAGCAGCAGGGTCGTTTCCAATGAATCAGCTCTTCCCATCAGGTGCCCGAAGTATTAGAGCTTCAGCTTCAGCATCAGTCCTTCCAGTGAATATTCAGGGTTGATTTCCTTTAGGATTGACTGGTTTGATTTCCTTGTAGTCCCAGAGACTCTCACGAGTCTTCTTCAACACCACAGTTCAAAAGCATCAACTCTTCGGTGCTCAGCTTTCTTTATAGTCCAACTCTCATATCTGTACATGATTACTGGAAAAGCCATACCTTTGACTATACTGACCTTTGTTGGTAAAGTGATGTCTCTGCTTTTTAATATGCTGTCTAGTTTTGTCAGGGCTTTCCAGGTGGTGCTAGTGATAAAGAATCTGACTGTCAATGCAGGAGACATAAGAGACTCAAGGTTCAATCACTGGGTTAGGAAGATACCCTGGAGGAGGGCATGGCAACCCACTCCAGTATTCTTGCCTGGAGAATTTCATGGACAGATGAGCCTGGATGGTCATGGTGTCTAAGGTCATGAAGACTAAGACAACTGAGGTGACTTAGCACACAAGCTAGGTTGGTCATAGCTTTCCCTCCAAGGAGCAAGAGTCTTTCAGTTTCATGGCTGCAATCACCAACTGCAGTGCCATCCGTTTGCCAGGAAGCGATGGGACGGATCTCACGTTCTTTGTTTTTTTAATGTTGAGTATTAAGCCAGATTTTCACTCTTCCCTTTCACCCTCTTCAAGAGGCTCTTTAATTCCTCTTCTTCCTTCCCTCTAATGGGAAAAAAACCCATTGGCTGGGGGAAGGTTATAGTCTCACCAAACACTGGCCCAAAAGGAGAGAATTATTTAAAAGGCAACATAAACCTCCAAGTGTTTAGACATGGGGGCTTCCCAAGTGGCTCAGTGGTAAAGAACCTGCCCATCAAGCAGGAAATGCAGATGAAATCCCTTGGGTCTAGCAGATACCCTGGAAAAGGAAATGGCAACCCATTCCAGGATTCTTGCCCCCACGGACAGAGGAGCCTGGCAGGCTACAGTTCACTGAGTTGCAAACAGTTGGACTCAACTGAGCTACTGAGCACACATGCAGGCACATAAACCTCCAAGCACTTAGACAACTTATAAGTAAAAGCTAACGGTATGTTGAGTGAGTGTCAAACAAGGATCACCACAGTAAGCAAGTTGTCCACTGAGCACAGAATTTTTAAGTCGTGAAAAATGGATATTACATTTTCTCATTCCTGTTTGAAATTATTCCTGATGATATGGAAGGTGAAATTAGTTGTTTTTTTTGTTTGTTTCAATTAGAATTTGGTGAAGCACATTTAAATGTGACAGATAAACTAGAATCTTTCCTTGTAATTTATTAGCTGAACTAAAAATTCATCCATTTGACAATTATCTTCCATTAAAGACCTCTGCCTCTTCCTCCAGCTTTCTAGCTACCTGTAATGTTCTCCACATCAGATTTCAGCACTGTTTTCAGACAAGTCA
The DNA here is from genome assembly GCF_032452875.1 of Bos javanicus. Lineage (NCBI taxonomy): Eukaryota > Metazoa > Chordata > Mammalia > Artiodactyla > Bovidae > Bos > Bos javanicus. The sequence continues at coordinate 58,960,535 of NC_083871.1, read as the reverse complement.
CTATAACCCTACAAGACTCTCTTTTGACAAGCTCTGCCCTGTCTTATCCATTTATACCAAATGTCTGAGCTTTTCTGTACATTTATATTCTAGTAATTAAAGAATATTAAAGATTGGGAATCTAAAAAATGTATACAGTTGCTAAAAATAACAAAGTTCACAAATGAAGTTAGCTCATTATTTCCTTCCTTCTCCAAGAGTATCTTAATTTATTTGGGAGTTACTCCCACAAAACAACAGGTTTCTCCGTCTTCACTCACAGATGTCGCATACTTTTCCCTACATTCCGATGTTCTCACTCGCTTCTAAGATTCTCTCCCTTTGAGAACCAGCACACACTGAGGTTTCTTAAAAATTGTCACAAAAGTATCAAAGTCCTCCAATAAATTTCAGTATCGCCTTTTTTCCGAAAAGGACAGATATCTGAGGTCATTCCAGCAAAGATTTTAATTCACTTCATAAAGAAGAGTAGAACAACTGTCTTCTGGCATAATATAATCTAATTACTGGAAATTCTATTTTCCTCATTTTCATCTGTGAAAGATCACTTAAAAACCTGAGCTTAGCCTTTTTTTTTTTTAAATATGAAAAGGAACAGATATTATAAGTTGGAAGCAAAAACCTATAAGTATTATTAACTTAAAAACTTCACATGAGAAAAAAGAATGTAAAAATATTTCAGATCCTGAAATGTTTCACACATTCAAAAAGCAAGATATTTTTCTATCATAGTAATTCATATTTTTGTTATTGAAAGTTTTAGACTTTAAAAAATCAAATATTTCAACATAGTTTAATTATCATTGTTTTTGCTTATAATTAGATACCAAAGTCTTTTAATTTTTCCATTTTGTGGTATCACTTTAGATTACTATGATAAGTTAAAGTCACTCTTTTACATGAAATTCTTTAAAGATTATTAAAATACGTTAACTAGTGTTCTTCCAAAGTCTAAGGAGCAAGCAGAAAGAAGAGCAGGGTAAAGTACACTTCTGAAAAGAACTGGAAATTATGAAGTGACTTGTAAGGGATTTTAAATCATACTATAAAAGGGAGGCTTGAGTTAAGAAAAAAAGCCAAATTAGTTATCCTATTAGAAATACAGTACAAGATAAAATTGCAGATAGGGCAAATATTTTATTCATAACATGCTAACTAAAATTTAAAAAGCTGAAGTAATAACTTATACATATGCCTCAAAGATAAATATTAATGAATAAAATAAATTTCCATACTGGAGAATGGGAAGAAATCTATAGCAACAAATCAGCCTACAGGTATTTTCTTTGTTTCATTTTCTTTTGTCTGCTGTATGATTTCAATAAAATTCAAATTCTTTGAGTATTTTTCCTATGCTCATATTTTTGGGAATGTGTAAGTGAAGTGGAGCTGGCATGCTCCAAGTTCATAGCCACGGTTGATTCCACCAATGGATCTAATTAGTCCTCTTCTTGCACATGTGTAAAATCTCACTCTTTAGTGGAACAATACAACAATTGATTAATATCTTTCTAATGTAATTTATACTTTTGCCTGGACGGAGGAGGCTGGTGGGCTGCAGTCCATGGGGTCGCCAGAGTCGGACACGACTGAGGGACTTCACTTTCACTTTTCACTTTCATGCACTGGAGAAGGAAATGGCAACCCACTCCAGTGTTCTTGCCTGGAGAATCCCAGGGACGGGGGAGCCTAGTGGGCTGCCGTCTCTGGGGTCGCACAGAGTCGGACACGACTGAAGCGACTTAGCAGCAGCAGCAGCAGCAATGTAATTTATATATCATTTTAATATATTTATCTCATATCCTAACTCTTTATAGTCCCTACTGCTAAAACAAGTTTAAGAACACTAAATTCAAATAAATTAGTATGTGTAATTGACTTTAAGTTCCAATTCATAAAAGATCACAAAGTCTCTTTACCAACTGAATGTGTGTAGAACTTTTGGGGATCTCATGCAAAAAAATTCACAATGATATTTCCTCTTACATACTCCTAAAAGGAATCAGCCTCAGTAATAAGAATGGAAGGGTCTATGGAGAACATGCATAATACTTGAGTAATGAAAATGAGAAAAAGTCAGTGTCACTAACCCTAAGCATTTATAACTTTGTGTGAAAATTATTTACTATTAAGAAAACATTTATTTTTAAAGTCCATTGCCTGGTATCAAAGTATGTTTGATTATAAGTGTTTATATTTTAGATGCAGAGTGATGGATTCCAAAACCATTTTATGAAGCAATTTTTTTAACTTAAAAGAATAAGAAAAACATAAAAGTTTTAACATAACATGTTTGTTACCACACTGCTGCTTTTTACAGAGGCTAAGTCATATAGTTGGACACAACTGAGCAACTGAACTGAACCGAAGTAATATATGAGTATGAGAGTTGGACTGTAAAGAAAGCTGAGTGCCAAAGAATTGATGCTTTTGAACTGTGGTGTTGGAGAAGACTCTTGAGAGTCCCTTGGACTGCAAGGAGATCCAACTAGTCCATCTAAAGGAAATCAGTCCTGAATATTCATTGGAAGGACTGACGCTGAAGTTGAAACTCCAATATTTTGGCCACCTGATGCGAACAACTGACTCACTGGAAAAGACCCTGATGCTGGGAAAGATTGAAGGTGGGAGGAGAAGGGGAATACAGAGGATGAGATAATTGGATGGCATCACTGACTCAATGGACATGAGTTTGAGTAAACTCCAGGAGTTGGTGATGGACAAGGAGGCCTGGTGTGCTGCAGTCTATGGGGTCACCAAGAGTCAAACACACCTGAGTGACTGAACTGAACTGAACTGGATTGCAAGGAGCTACAACCAGTCAATCCTAAAGGAAATAAGTCTTGAATACTCATTGGAAGGACTGATGCTGAAGCTGAAACTCCAATACTTTGGCTACCTGATGTGAAGAACTGACTCATTGCAAAAGACCCTGGGAAAGATTGAAGGCAAGAGGAAAAGGGAATGACAGAGGATGAGATGGTTGGATGGCATCACCAAAGTGATGGACATGAGTTTGAGTAGGCTCCGGGAGTTGGTGATGGACAGGGAAGCCTGGTGTTCTGCAGTCCGACTTGCAAGGAGATGAACATGATTGAGCAACTGAACTGAACTGAAGTCATGCTATCTGGATTAAGCTTTGGAATGAATTAAAATTTAAAATGTCATTATCAATCAATGTCTTATTTATCTTTACAATACTTCTTGCCCAGTACATAACACAGCGTTTTTGCTTTTATTTTTATTTTTTTCTCTTTTTTTGGCCATCATTGGTACTTCTAAATATTTTAAAATTACAATCTGTTTAGAGAGTAAGAGAAATTCATTTATTATAAATGATCAGAGATACAGAGTTTTTAAATATAGCCTCTTTATCTATATGACTGGGAAACAGAATTATCTGAAAAAAATAAAAAATTTTATGGCAGACTGATTATATACTGAAAGGCAACTTTATATACTTTGCTCTTTGACTCCAGAGTTGAGCATTGCAAACTGTATTTTCAAGATTCTCTGATAATAGGAACTAATACAGGGAATGTTAATTTTCTCCCTGTGATTGAAGATGATGCAACAAAACTGTTCATATTCCATCCACTTTGGGAAGAAAACTTCCTTTTAGGAATGTAAACTAAATGTTATGCCTATTTTTGAACTTTAAGTAAATGGAAATCTACTTTATATGTCTTATGGCTTGCTTATTTAGCTCAACATTGTTTGTTTCATCTATCTTTGTGTTTTACACAAAGCAGTAGATTATTACTTTTCACATGTATAAAATGTCATCGTCTAAAAATATCACTAGTCATTTATTTAATGTAATATTGATAGCCATCTGGGTTTTCACCAGTATTAAAGTTTTCTAACTGTTATTTCTATGAACAGATATATCCTCAGAAGTCGAATGAATGGAACCGAGCGTGTATATATTCAAATTTTCTACATGATGGCAGACTCTTTTCCAAAGTGACTGTACAAATTTTCACACTAACTCAGCAATATGTGAAAGTTGTAATAGCTTTATATCTTCTTTTAAAAAGTACCATTCTCACTCCTTTTCAAATTATATCATTTCTGTTTATCTATCTTCAGGTCCATGCCACATTCCTTGGTTTTCTACATTCTTCTAGAAATCTCATCCACTGAGATTTTATAAATTTTATTATAGTTTTAAATTCTAAAATGTCTATTTGTTTCTTGTTTATAATTTCTACTTCTCATTTGAGCTTTACTATCCTTTCATTCATCACAAGTACATTTTCCTTTGTCATATTAATCACACTTCACTTACATTCTTTTGTGATAATTCCACCATCTGGGATATCTCAGTTGATTTTCTTCTCCTTTGATAGTAATACCATTTTCCTGGTTCCTCTTATGTTAAGTAATTTAGGAGTTTATCCTGGACAGTGAGAAAATTGTATGGTGGAGAATCTTGATAGTGTTATATTCTTCTGAAAAGCTTTTACCTATTGTTTAGCAAACAATTACATGATTAGGCTCCAACTGCAATCTCTGTCTCATTTGAAATAAGTACCAACTCAATTTTAAGTACAATTTTTTTTTTTTTTTTTACCTTTTAGGCAGAATGCCTGCAAGTACTATTTATAGATCAGGTAGGGCCTTAATGATTATACATAGAATACAGTTCAGTTCAGTTCAGTTCAGTTGCTCAGTTGTGTCCGACTCTTTGCGACCCCAAGAATCACAGCACACCAGGCCTCCCTATCTATCACCAACTCCTGGAGCTCACTCAACTCATGCCCATCGAGTCAGTGATGCCATCCAGCCATTTCATCCTCTGTCGTCCCCTTCTCCTCCTGCCTCCAATCCCTCCCAGCATCAATCTTTTCCAGTGAGTCAACTCTTCGCATGAGGTGGCCTAAGTATTGTAGTTTCAGCTTCAGCATCAGTCCTTCCAACGAACACCCAGGACTGATCTCCTTTAGGATGGACTGGTTGTATCTCCTTGCAGTCCAAGGGACTCTCAAGAGTCTTCTCCAACACTACAGTTCTCCTAAATACTCTATCCTTTCCAGGACACTTGGACACTCTTATTCTCCAGCACAAGTAATGGACTTTTTATTCAAGTTCAGCTGTCTTTCTCTGTGCTGTAAACATGGGTCATCCTCAGGCCAAATCCACAAAAATGGTACATACCTATCCCAGGACTATTCAAGTTTCAACTTTCATCTAAAGTCCACCTTTTTAATTTTTCTTTTCTTTTCATTCACTCTCTGGAGTCCCCAAAATGGTTGATTTTCTTTCTTTCTTTTTTTTTGTATTAGTCCAGAATTGATTCAGGGCTTTCCATATAGCTCAGTGGTAAAGAATCCACTTGCCAGCACAGAATACACAGGTTCAATCCCTGGGTCGAGAAGATCCCCTGGAGGAGGAAATGGCAACCCACTCCAGTATTCTTGCCTGGAAAATCCCATGGAAAGAGGAGTCTGGTGGGCTATAGTCCATGAGGTCGCAGAGTCGAAGGCAACTGAGCAACTGAACATGCAAGCAGAGGTGACTCATATTGTTTTGGAACAATTAGAATATTAGAGGTTTACCCTGCCAGATGGTCTTCTCTGGTGGCTCAGATGGTACAGAATCTGTCTGAAATGCAGGAGACATGGGTTCAATCTCTGGGTCGGGAAGACCCCTGAAGAAGGGAATGGCTTCCCACTCCAGTATTCTTGCCTAGAGAATTCCATGAACAGAGGAGCCTCATGGGCTAAAGGAAATCAACCCTAAATATTTATTGGAAGGACCAATGCTGAAGCTGAAGCTCAAATACCTTGGCCACCTGATGAAGAGAGCCAACTCATTGGAAAAGACCCTGATGCTGGGAAAAATTGAGGGCAGGAAGAGAAGGGGTAGACAGAAGATGAGATGGTTGGATGGCATCACTGACTCAACAGACATGAGTTTGAGCAAACTCTGATAGTGAAGGAGAGGGAAGCCTGGCATGCTCCAGTTCATGGGATCACAAACAGTCAGACAAGACTTAGTAACTGAACAACAACCCTGCCAAATGGTAACAAAACTCCACAAATTCTCTTTTTAATGCAATCTTCTATGTAACCCATATGTGCTGTGCTGTGCTTAGTTGCTCATTCATGTCTGACTCTTGGCAACCCCATGTACCGTGGCCTGCCTGGCTTCTCTGTCCATGGGGATTCTCCAGGCAAGAATACTGAAGTGGGTTGCCATGCCCTCCTCCAGGGGATCTTCCCAAACCAGAGATTGAACCCATGTCTCCTGCATTGCAGGTGGATTCTTTATCATCTGAGCCCTTACGGAAGCCCATGAATACTGGAGTGGGTAGCCTATCCCTTCTCCAGGGGATCTTCCCAACCCAAAAATTGAAGGAGTCTCCTGCACTGCAGGCGCATTCTTTACCAGCTGAGCTACCAATGCATTCTAAATTCGATGATAATCTCTTTCATTTCCAAATCTTTGGTTGCTTTTTTCTGTTCTTGTTTATCTTTTACAATTGGGCTGGCAATTTTTGATGATTTATTATTCCTTTCTATGTTTATGGTTTTAAAATCTATATGTTATTTCTTCAAGTAATTTTAAAACAATTACTTTATATTTTGAATTAAGTAATTCCAATATCAAGAGTTCTTAGAAATATATTTATGCCGGTTTGTTAAGTCTGTTCACACTTACTCACAGGAGCTTTTTTCACTTCTATATTTGGTAAACTTATTATGTACTCATATTAGGCTTTTTAAAGGGAGCTTATTTGAATTTGTTTCTGTCACATGTCTTCCAGTTTCATAAACCCAGGGCCTCTTTATTTTTTCAGCTTAGGATTCTCTGGACCTTGAAATTAAGAGGACATTTAATTTACAACTAATATGAGGAAGGTCTGCTGCTGCTGCTGCTAAGTCACTTCAGTCGTGTCCGACTCTGTGCGACCCAATGGATGGCAGCCCACCAGGCTCCCTCATCCCTCGGATTCTCCAGGCAAGAACACTGGAGTGGGTTGCCATTTCCTTCTCCAATGCATGAAAGGGAAAAGTGAAAGTGAAGTCGTTCAGTTGTGTCCGACTCTTCGCGACTCCATGGACTGCAGCCTACCAGGCTCCTGCATCCATGGGATTTTCCAGGCAAGAGTACTGGAGTGGGGTGCCATTGCCTACTCCATGAGGAAGGTCTATAGTTACAAATTCTCAGAGAGAGTTTTTATTTTCTTTTTCTGAATCTACCTAAAATACACAAGTTATCTTGTCATCTTCTTTGATTGCAGGTTAGGTTTTCCATCACCCTTTCATTGGCATTATAGCTATCTGAGAGTTTTTGTTTTACATGTGGGCCTTGATTCCAACTTGTCACTTTGTAAGAGTCCTAGGTATTACATTAGTTTCACCAAAGAGCCTATAAAAATCAAGTCTAGCTCCCAGTAAAAGTATCAATAAACGTCCCAAAGCAGCCACAAATTCTATATATCCTTACTGTTTTGGTTAAATTTTTCAACTTTTTAATTTTAGCAATCAATTTTATAGCCTATTTGCATTGATTTTCCTCCCCCTAAATGTTTCATAATGACACTGTTTTTCAGAATATCTAGTTACCCACCATATTGGTGGAAAAATGAGTTCTGTAAGAATTCATGATTTTCTGACTACTCTTTCGGTTTAGTATTTTTCTTATTTCCTTTAAATCCATACAAAATTTCATGAAAATAGACAAATTTGTTTTACTACAAACTTTTGCTAACTCTCCAATGATTTATTCATATACACTTGATTGCCTTTTCTACTTTCCTTAAGTTCCCTATTCCTTTCTGTGGATATTATAGTCTACTATTATCTGAGGCCATTCAGTACTTTTTTGAAAATTCTATTAGAGCATAGTTTATTTACAATAGTATGTTAGTTTCAAGTATACAGCAAAGTGAATCAAAGTCATTCTGTACTAATTGGTTATTGTCTCAATTTTCTTGCCTCAAAAAATCTGTATTTTCACACATTCTCTTTTCTTTTCCTTTCACTTCACAAGATTGACACTTGTGCCCTACTTTCATTCTCCCTATCATCTTCACAACCATTATGCCTAAAGAGTATTTTACCACGCTTTTGAGTAGCCAATTTCCAAGATATCTCACTGTACAATATGGTCTTCATTTTTCTAAATCTCTTCTTGAACTCACTACTCCTTTAAGCCATACATTCTCCTTTTGCTACTTCAAATGTTTTGAGAAAGTAATCTTCCTTTCATAATCACTCACTTCATTTAAAATTGCATTGACACAATTTCACCAATGATTCACTCCATCAAAGTCCTTTGGCCTTTTTCTCATATCCTTAACCTTGCTGCAAATTACTGTACATAAACCTTAGGTCACAAACTCTTCTACCTTTTGGAAGTCTCCTTACTAATTTAGAGTTTCTTATTCTTGACCTTATCTAAAGTGTAGGCATTTCTCACAGTTCCAGGTTTTTGTCAAGCTCCTGTCCCCATAACTCTCCATACTACATCATTTACTGATCTCTTTCATCCCATAGTTCAAAATATTACCTCCATGAAATCAATTTCTAAATTTATAGCTCAAGGGAACCCCTTTTCTGGCAGTCACTTAAGCAAAGTTGCCTAAAGCATTCTTTATTCCTCCCTCTTTGAACCCTGCCATCCAAGCAGTTGCCCCACAGAGACCATTTTACTCACACAGAATACTTTTCATTCCTACTGCCATCACTTTACTGCACAATCACATCACCGACTTAGTCTCTCAGTTTGTCTATTTCACTCTCTTCCCTCAGTCTATTCTGCATATTGAAGCTGAGTTAATGTTTCAAGGATGTATCTCTGAACATGTCACCATGACTGTGCTCAGAAACTATCTTTTATTGTTCCCAAACTAGAAAATCTGATTGGTATCATGGAATTCTATAACTTGAGCCTCATTTAACTTCAGCACAGTTTGCACTGATTCACTTTAGGTACTCTGGGCACAAATCAATCTAGATTCATCATTTGATCATAATATGTTAGTCAAGAATCTGATTTCAAGGAACAAAATACACACAAGTAGTTCATAAAAGGAGAGTTTATTGAAAGGGCATAGTCTTTAAATAGGACCAAAATAGAGTTAAATCACATGAAACCTGAAGATGAAACTTGGAAAACTACTGAAAATTCAGGCAACCTTTTAAAACTTTCTTTGCTTCTCAGCAGTAAATATATCAAAAACAAAGTTTTCACTGTCCTGACTCCATGTGATATTTTTACAAACTCATGTCTACCATCTTACCTCAGTGCCTTTATTACTTAGTTTGAAGTTTTGAAAGACAGATTCCACTTGGCAACTGGCCAATGAATGGTATGATTCAAAATAGGTGTAATGTCCAGAGAAGGAGTCTTAAACAGTGCAGGCAATCAAAAGCATGTTAATTCAAGAACATGTACAGTGTTTCTGTTTCTGAGTTATTTTTTATATATACCTTCCACTTGTGACTGTATGTACTTCCCTGAATCCCATTTTTTCAAATACCCAAAATTATCCTCCAAGACTTCACACAAATACTATATCCTCCTTGAAGTTTTTCCAGATTTCTCAACTGAAAGTAATTGTTCCCTCCTGTGAACTCTCCTAGCTTTTCCTCTGACTCTCTGCTGTGGCAAGTCTTATCTCCCAAATTCAGCTGAAAGCAGAAAACTACAGTATTCCCCAACAATCCTTAGGTCAATACAAGGAACACAGTAACACTCGATAAATGTTCACCGAATGGCAAATGGGATTCTAAAGGAAAATTAAAGGCAGGAAGTACTTCTGAACCTTAAACTGAAGCTTTTTTTCAGAAAGTATGTCACGTATTGTCATAAATATTCTCACAAGAAAGGAAAAATTGATGGGAGTTAGAATATGTCCCAAACCAATTTAATGTCACTTAAAAAAAAATGAGACTGCGTTTATCTTCTAGGTGGGAAACGCCAATGATAAATATACTTTTAAGAAAAACATGAACAAACACACAAAAAATCATTCAGTAAGAATTCACTCTAGACTTAAAAGGACTCTACTCTTGTGTTGACATCTTACTTATGGTAATAACATTTTTTGTTTCCTAGCAACAAGACAATCATTAGTTAACCATTCTATAAGCTTCCTCTAAATAGAACCATCATTAAACTTTGTTGCTAATCAGTATATTACCTTCTGCAGAGAGGCAAACACAAGCAACAAGATGTATGGTGCATTTCCTCACTTTCCACTAGTCTTAAAATTCTAAATTGCATGTGCTTACTATTCAAATTCTCCAAAGGGAGAGACCCTGTGCTAGCTAGGAACTGTGATATATTATTAAAGCAATAAATATGAAGCAACTAATGCATCCTTGCACCAAAATGCTAATTCGTTAAAATATTACAGTCTTAACTATTACTGCACAAGAGAATGGGGACAGAAACCTTACTTCAGAAGACTTGCTCAGTTCCTGTGTGGTGCAGAGTTGACAAGAAGGCTAGAGTGTGGGGGAATATTCTGCTAGCATTTAGGATTAATAGTTAAACATGACTTGATCTCTGCAAAGTTCATTCTGTTCATTCTGATATTTTTACTCAATATTTTACCTCCTTATCCAGGTCCCTCTCTGGCTTATTAAAGCAGTTTATCTTTCTCACATATTTTGAATAGTAATTTTGAACTGTAAACAATGAAATGTGTTTGTGGTCTCTGTACTCCAGGGCTCTAACTGTGAGACATCTTCTCTACGATTCTTAGATAAAGAAAGATAAATAACTCCAGAACATCATTCCTTTATGTATAGTACCCCTTCTGCTACTAAGAATTCCCAAATAAATTTATATTGAGGTCTATTCTTACAATAGTTTTGCTGTGTATTTGAATTTTCCTATCCAGATTAGAGTATTGTTTAGCAGAATTACTTTAAGTGTTTGTATTTTGCCTAGCCAACATTTCACCACAGGATCGTTTTAATTGGATTTGTCCTAGGCTTACTGAATGATATCCCAATGTAATTTTTTTCACTTTTTTCTCAAAGTAAATGCTTTGATTATAGTCAGTGGTGTCACCAAAGAATGACTTTAACCCCATAAACCTTCATTACCCTCTCCAGAGTTCCCTTTCCCAAAATAAGCACACAATATGCATATAAATGGCAGTTTCACTATGCAAATACAGTTTCTAGAAACAGCTCCTTATTATGTGCTCTTTCCAACTAGATTATCCTTTTCCCCTTCATACATATGCAAGTTCTTCTAATACAGCTTTCTATGTACTTTTCCTTTTGAAGAAAATGAAGAGACAGCATTTTAAACAAGTTCATGCCTACCGTTTAGCATCACTCAGTGTCAAGCACATAATACCAGATACTCAAAAGCTGTAGATTAAACAAAACTATTTTTGGGGTTGCTTTTCCCCTCTGGGATGAAAAATTTTGTGTATGGGATGGTTTGTGTATGTTGTTAATCTAACCACTGGGTTGTACAATTAGATGTAATTACAATTTGATTCCATTACAATCAGATGTAAGTAAGCATAAAACAAAATTTAAAACAAATAAATTTAAAAAATAAATAAATAAAAATAAAATAAAATTTCCCTTTAAAATAATGCTAAAATTAATTGCTTTCCCTAGTGTAGTGTACTCAGGTCTCAGCCAGAAGTAACATCTTTCTATCACTAATATGTAAAAGTACCAATGAATATTTAAGAAATGTAAGAAAGCATGTCTTGCTTCAGGATGAATTAAATTACATTGCTCCCAGTGACTTGGTGTTATTAATTCTTTAACTTATCAGGTTAGGTCATGATGCAAACTTAAAAGAATGCCAAAGAGAATCTTAGGATCCTGAAAATTCACCCCAAAAAACAAGAATTCCACTTGTTATATGTATAATACCCTGCGTTTTCCAGCTGAAGATGCCTTCCTCTTGTCCTTTTCTTTATGAGGAATAATTTAGCCATCCCATCTTAAATCGTTTGAGATCCTGTTTAAAGAACACCTACTCCAATTAGCTTTTTTTAACTCATTACTTTCATCTTTCCTTGTCTCACCCTCACCAATTTATGATAACATATATATTATATTAAAGTTGTTTCAGATATCTGTTTCATTAAACCAAAAACTCATTGGATTAGCAATTTAGTTTTATTATCTTTGTATTTCAAAAGCCTTGACTAAGGCTGGACAGCAAGACAAATTCAATAAATATACGTTGTATGTTTATAATCTGACATGGTCGAATACTTCAGAAGGATGAGCTAATACTGTGTCTATATTTAAAGCATATAGTGATCTTTTCAAATGTCACTTCAGAAGCACCATGACAACAGGTGTCAATGGTGAACTGCTATTTCAGGAGTAATTTTTGATTTAAAAATAAGATCATTCATCCTTGCCATTGTAAGGTAATTAATGTAAATTCATTTGCATATTCTTGGCTTCATTTCTTTTCATTCTTTAATCTTGTAATCACTCCTAGTAATACTCTGAAAAGGTGACCTTAGGAAGTGATTAACATATTTGTTTAGAATAATAGAATAATTGCTTGTTTATTAGTGTAGTGTTTGAACAAATAAACAATAGATTAACTGAGGAAGAATGTTTCTCAAACTTGAAAATTGGTCGACAATACTAATACATGTCATCTTTTCAAAGAACAAGTAATGAATTTATTAAAATATTAAAGGAATATAAGCTTTTGGCAGAAACTGACATTTAACAGACTTCAGTACAGCATTGCTTTATTAACTTTTGTTTCTTTGTATTTTTCCCTTTGTTTTCTTCCTTATATTTCTATCATGTCTTTCTGAAAATATTCATTTACACCTCAGGTTCACTGCTGTGTTTTTTCTGGGTCTTTTGTTATAATATTTCCTTTCCCATAGGTTCTAAAATCTCTCTTCCATCATTTACTTCTTAATCATTTCTTCTTGTTCTAGTTCTTATAAACTTCATAATTTTCACTTCCTAAAACATTTCTCATTTTTTTCTCACATCTTTTATACCACTTGTCATATCTTCCTTTCCTGCGTTCTCTTGTATCACACTCTTCATTATATCTTACAGTTATTCTCTATCTTGCACACTTTTCTCATTCATCTGGGCCTGTAATTCCTCATACTCAAAAATTTTAGCTCTTTTTAGAAATGTCTCTAATTCAGTTTCCAGTTCTTCAAGAAGCCACATCTAATTGTACCTGTTATTGCCATCAGAAGAGACTACTTTGCACAGGAATCTTTCACATATTTCACAGCCTTGAGCTTCTTCTTCATTTCCAGTGAAATTTAATTAATGAATTTAAGAAGATCAATATGGAATTTATGACACATATTCTATCATCAATAACCCCCATCCTATCTCAATCATTTCCATTTCAAAAAGCCCAGAATACAAAAATCCCAGCTAGGAGGTTTTTTTTTTTTTTATTTTAAATTCAATAGTAAAAGAATACTAGTTAACATCAAACAATTAAAAATATCCTGGACCTTTTTTATTCACATCTTATCCATGTTTGAGGAAATCAAACTATCAGTATTAAAAATACATGTGGTCAGGTACACACTTCAATGCCCAAACAGATGCCACTTATTTCTTCTCAATGGGCTATAAAATGGCAATAGTTATTTTCAAAAATAGCTTACTTTAATAGAACATTTGCTGTATTCCAGGTGCTATCCTAAAGTTTTAAATGTATGAACTAAGTCTTCACTACAACACTATGAGGTGTATGCAATTTTTAGCCTTTTTTTTTTTTTCGCAGATGAGAAAACTGAGATACAAAGAGTCTGAGTAACTTCTGGGTCTCTCAGCCCAGGGTCATCCCAGATCTAGACAGCTTGCATTTAGAGGCTGCATACATGAGCTGTCCAAAAACATGCTGGGCACCCATGTAGTCTATAGAGGTGACAGGTACCCTTGTTCGGTGAATCCTCACTATGAGTAGATAAAGTAAGTAACTAAAGTTAAGGATGTAGGTGAGCATAAAGAGGCAAAATTGGTTGTTTTTCTCATAATAGTTCAAGATTTGTCAAATTATTTAAATGTTGCTGTGGATCTCTCATGGTACTAGCAACAAAAATATTTGCATTTTTTACAACATTTGTTGGCACAAATCATGTAAATACCATATATAAATTAAACCATCCAAGATAATCAATATATATATAAGTTTGAGTCATATACTGATTCCATGAAACTTCTATCAATAAAATTATAATTCTGCACTGATTATAATATTAAATGATTATATACACATACATTTAAACACATTTACTTTAAGTTCTTTAAAAAAATCAATTGCAAATATTATAATTTTAACTGTGTTGTTATTTATTTTCAATTTTATGCAATACACAGACAATTCAAAGGCAAACATAATATTCCACATTAATGAATCATAACTGAAGATATCGAATGTAGAAGACTGTGTTTACTACAACATATTGTAAAACTGGTATATTTAAGGGTTTGCTTATACAAATATATTGATTTTTTAAGTATTCCTTGCATGTATTATAGAATTTCATTCCTAACCCTAAACAACCTGAAACAATCAACAACAACGATCCTGAAACAACATTTTGGGATAGGTTCTATTTTTATCATCATGAGGAAGAGTATTCATAATATTAAACAACAGGTATAACAAGAGCACGGACCATTTAGAATGCAGGCTAACCATGATGGAGGAGGATTCTGAGTCCAGTTCTGTGTTGAGGAGAACCTGGAGAGGGCACTCTTGAGGGGGACTCAGATAGCCAGAGTGGTTGTGGGCAGGGGAGCACGTAGTGGACTACGGGCATTAATTATTTATTGATTGGTATCTCTCATAAAATGCTTTTAATTTGCTCATAAAAAACCCTTGCCATTAGTTAAAAAGCTATTAAATATTTATATATATATATATATTTCGATTAATTTTAATGGGAACAATTATGATGCATTTCATCTCAACCCAAGACTCTCAAACAATTTTCAAAGATAGAAAAATATAAACAATTTAAATAACATGAAATATCACAACAGTTTATTGTATTGAACAAGGAGCAAAGTATGACTAAATAGCAAGTGGAGGTAAGTGGAAAGGGTACAAAGAAATCATACTGGGGAAGGAATGAATAAATGAAGAGGAAAATGATTGACTCTGAGACAAGGAAGCTTTGGGGGAGGTACAGGGTGACTCTGCATTGAAACTGCAATGAAAAATAATTACAGCACAGAAAAACAACAACAATAACCTATAAAAATAAAATCTGAGAGCATTTAGAAATAAGTCAAACTTGTGTTTGGCTCACAATAGAGAGAGGGAGGTATCAGAGAAGCATCCACCTCTCCATACCTCTCGCTAGTTCTAATTACACAAAGCAATCATGCTAATACAGCAATTAGAAATTATTTTGTACTCTATTCTCTAACCAAAAGCTGATGATTTTTAAAATGTTTTTGCCTAAAATAAAAGGGTCAAATGTTATTATATTTCTTTATTAAGGTGCGGGATAGAAAAGTGTTATATTGAAATAAAGAGGTCATCTGAAAAGTGGTGTAACTTTTTAAGAATCATGACTCTTAAATAACTGAAGGGCTAGCAATCAATACAGCCATATGAGGCATACAAGCTGAGGATCTGACGATCATTTCCATGTTCCAGTGCAGCAAATGAGACTGAATTAGTCAAACCTTGGTCACAAAGGTAATAAGATGCACAGTCAGAACTTCACCCCAATTCTGTCTCATATCAAAACCTATGTCCCAAATAATTGTGTTATATATGAAGAATTTCCTATTTATGTCTATTGCCAACATTTGAATGATAAAAAGGATTATACAAAGTTTTATCAAAAAGTAGGATAAGTAAATGATCATATCTGCAAGGGTCTGCTTTGCAAATCTTATCATTTACAGGTGAAGTCAGTAGAGTTTTCCTAAAAAATATTTCCGTTGCCAAAACCCTCTTGCCACTGACTGAAACTCTACCATTTGATTTCAGATGGGTTTAAAAATTGTCCGGAATACAATGTATTCTGGGATAAAAGCTAAAGGAAGATTTTATCACACATAAATACCACATGAGATTTAACTAATAAATGGCTTTCCAGAGTAGTGCCATGGAAAGAACCCTGAAGTGTGAGTCAGAAGACCTCCATTTTAGTTCTTACCACTTACTAACTGATTGGTATGATGATGTTACTTGACCTTTCTGAAATTAGTTTGTTTACATAATGGAGGCAACAATGCCTTTATAATTATATTGCACTAACACCTAATTACATTGCAAAATATTTCTTGCAGTTGGGCAAGTTATTGTATTTTTAAAGCTTTTCACCACATTAACAGGTACGCTGTCAGATCTGTTGGATGGAAAGGGATTCGTATTCCATAGCTGTTGTTCAGTAGCTAAGTCATGTCTTACTCTTGCAGGCCCATGGACTGTAGCCCACCAGGCTTCTCTGTCCATGGCATTTCCCAGGCAAGAATACGGAGTGGGTTGCCATTTTCTTCTCTAGGGGATCTTCCTTATCCATGGATCAAACCCATATCTCCTGTTTTGGCAGGTAGATTCTTTACCACTGAGCCACCAGGGAAGCTCCACATTCCATAGACAAAAGCTTTATTTGTAGTACTGAATAAGATGCAGAAAAGTGTCTCTGGGTACCTGGTGTAAACGTGGGGAGTACACAAATGGAGAGAGAGGTGCTAAAAACAACAGAAACACAAACCATCTATTGTACAATTTTGTTTGTAGATGGCCATGAGATTTAATGTATAAGAAAATAAAGTAAAACTAAGTGAAAAATAAAATGCAAGTTCTTTTTCATAGTCTCTTGTTTTACTTGCTCTGGAATTGTAGGTTTCTTTAAAATGGAAATGGAAAGAAAGAAAGAGGAAAGGAGGGAAGGAAGGAAGAAGAAAAGAGGGAAGGAAGAAAAGAGAAAAGAAGGAAGGGAGAGAGGGAAGGAAAAAGATTTAAATAGAAATGCTATGAAATATGCAATTTCTTGTTGACAGTCTCATTCTGGACTTTGGCTTCAGATTTCTGCCATCAGGTTATTCCTCCTGTGTTGTGGGATTTGACTTGCCAACACTCATCCTGAATGCTGAGCCATTTAGAAATCACTCATTCATGGCTTGGAAAACAAATTGGTCAGAATATTTTCAGAATACAGATAAATTATGACTACCACCTTACTCATCACAGCCATCTCACTAGGACTGCTGAATGGATCTAAATTAGACTCTGTCCATTTTAACCCATAGAGGCTATGACCATTAGGTCTTTTTTATTTTTTTTCAATAAAAATCAGTTGTAGCAAAATAACTTGGCTTCATTAATAAAGGATAACTTGGGAACTACCTAGCAATTAGTTAACAAATAGTATCTCATCCTGAGGTACCAAGAGAACAAATCATAAAATATAACAACTTTTTTCCTCTAGTTTTACTACAACATATAACTAAAGTTAATGTTAATTTTAAGGAGACCATATAACTTATTAACACAGCTATCACTGTCTTGTATATCTGATCTTTTACCTTTATTTCAGTATTAAAAAATATCCCTTATACTTGAGAAATGACAACCCTTTTTCTAATTATGAAATGATAAAATGCCTCCTTTACAACTCATGATTCTAGTGAGAAGTGAGAATATTCTATTCATTGTAATTCCCATGTGTTATTAGTAATTTATTGATCAACAAAGATTTTAAATGTCTGTAAATATATCTCTGAAAACTCCCACCACTTCTTCTCTCCAAATTTCAGTTTAAAAACTGTACAGATCTAAGCATGAAATAATCTTTAATCTTTCTTCAAATTTCAGCCTCATGAGTGGTACTCAGAGAGAAAAACTTGAGAGCACTCCCTATAGCCAATAAGAAACAATATGGAAAACTGATAATCTCCTACATAGCCACTGATCCTTTAGCCAGGAAGGAGAGATGTATGAGAGAAAAAGAGAGAGATTTTGTTGTTCAAAAATGCCAGTAGTATATTGTATTATTAATGAATATATGAAACAGTAATTGGTTAAAAAGGCCAAGAGTCTATTCCCAAAAGCATCTTTACATGACCCCTAAAGCTAGAGGAGGCTAATGGCACCCTGGACCTTAGGATAGCCATCATGTTCAGACTCAATTTTTCTTATATCATAAGTGAATAAACCCAGCAAAGCAAGCAGCCATTAATAATGCACATAATGGGTTTCTTCCCTCAGTACCCAGACTTTACTTGATAAGAAAAGGAGTACGTCAAGGCTGTATATTGTCAGCCTATTTATTTAATTTCTATGCAGAGTACATCATGAGAAACGCTGGACTGGAAGAAACACAAGCTGGAATCAAGATTGCCGAGAGAAATATCAATAACCTCAGATACGCAGATGACACCACCCTTATGGCAGAAAGTGAAGAAGAACTAAAGAGCCTCTTGATGAAAGTGAAAGAGGAGAAAAAGTTGGCTTAAAGCTCAACATTTAGAAAACTAAGATCATGGCATGTGGTCCCATCACTTCATGGGAAATAGATGGGGAAACAGTGGAAACAGTGTCAGACTTTATTTTTCTGGGCTCCAAAATCACTGCAGATGGTGACTGCAGCCATGAAATTAAAAGACACTTACTCCTTGGAAGGAAAGTTATGACCAACCTAGATAGCATATTCAAAAGCAGAGACATTACTTTGCCAACAAAGGTCCATCTAGTCAAGGCTATGGTGTTTCCTGGGGTCATGTATGGATGTGAGAGTTGAATTATAAAGAAAGCTGAGCACTGAAGAATTGATGCTTTTGAACTGTGGTGTTGGAGAAGACTCTTGAGAGTCCCTTAGACTGCAAGGAGATTCAACCAGTCCATTCTGAAGGAGATCAGCCCTGGGATTTCTTTGGAAGTAATGATGTTAAAGCTGAAACTCCAGTACTATGGCCACCTCATGCGAAGAGTTGACTCATTGGAAAAGACTCTGATGCTGGGAGGGATTGAGGGCAAGAGGAGAAGGGGACGACAGAGGATGAGATGGCTGGATGGCATCACTGACTCGATGGACGTGAGTCTGGGTGAACTCCGGGAGTTAGTGATGGACAGGGAGGCCTGGCGTGCTGCGATTCATGGGGTTGCAAAGAGTCGGACACGACTGAGCGACTGATCTGATCTGATCTGATTTCCAGGAAGGAGAAACAAAATTCATTGGTGGCCCAGCAACAAAATCAGAATCTCTCCTGAAATAAATGTAGATATATTCCTTATCTTAAAATTCCTTTTAAGGAATTGTAAAAATGAAAATTCCTTTTTTCAAAGAAAGTATATTTCTGAAATTATTATTCATTCCAAAGTAAAAATACTGAGTCTACAAATATAAGATTCCTGTTTATTTGCCTTTTAATCATATATGTGATGTTCATATATATACGTGTGCATACAAACATGCATAGTGCAAAACTGTTACATCATGTGGTTCATTCTTTTATGATTTTGGATATTTCCTTTCCATTTTGAGAAAGAGTTCAAATTAACATGCTTGATTGCATACCATGTACAAACACTATCCTTAACTATGATTATCCCTAACTATCATAAAGTACTAAGTGATTTTGCTTCCCAAAACAAATGAAAAACAATTAACAGCTTTGCAAACATGCTAATTAGGTGTCAAGCTTCTTTAATATGCATCTTTTTGCTAAAAGTTGAGGCAATAGGGGGGTTATCATTTTTCAGTATAAAATCGACACAAATTTTAATTAATCTTGTAAATGTCCTTGTGCTAAAATGACACCTGTATGCTTCATTTTCCAGAAAGCACCATGCTATAGCCAAGTAAAAATACACATAGATTCTTGGTAAGATCTGTAAGGAAAATGCCTGTCATGGGAAATTCAGCACCTGTGGCACTACAAACCAGGGGAAATATTTCCAATATTTTTACATCAGGGCCCTTTGGCACTCTCAAATCACACTTAAGTGTTGACTTCCTATACTGCTTTCCCCTAGGATATCCCGGATATGTCCCTTGGCAGGAATCCATCACTATTAAAATAAATTGCTTTCAGCTGTGAATATTTAATTCAAATAATGAGGAATAGAGAAGGCAGAAAATATCTATTACTAGTTAACCGGAATACAAGTCTGGTCTAGTGTCAGACTAAAGTGGGTTACAATCAAGATGAAGTCATCAGTTAAATATTTGGTACAGTAATTTAAACATGTTCAAGCTGAAACTCCAATATTTTGGCCACCTGATGTGAACAGCTGACTCATTTGAAAAGATCCTGATGTTGGGAAAGATTGAAGGCAGGAGGAGAAGGGGACAACAGAGGATGAGATGGTTAGATGGCATCACCAACTCAATGGACATGAGTTTGGGTGGACTCCGGGAGTTGGTGATGGACAGGGAGGCCTGGTGTGCTGCGGTTCATGGGGTCGCAAAGAGTCGGACGTGACTGAGCGACTGAACTGAATCTAAACAACTGCCTGATCAAATTAAAACAAAGCCAAAAAGGTCTGCTTTGGCTATAGAATTTAATATGAAAATATGGGAAAAAAGAGCAAAAAATCCTGCTGTTACACAGGTTTGGGCTGTACTGTGTAGTCTTAGTAGCAGTAATAGTAATAGTTCCCTGTGTAGTAAGGGAAACTGAAACTCTCTAAAGAAGCTTCCACAGAATTAATGGAGAAGTCTCCCTTGTCAGCTGACCAGGTGATGTTTCTTGAAGAAATGAAAAATGGATGCAGTATGTTTGTGTTGACAACTGTAAAACCAAGGGATTCATGTGGATTGACAAAGCCTTTGTAAGATATAGATAGGGTGTCCTGGGGTAGCACCACTGGCAAAATAAAGACACAGCACTATACATCTTTCAGGAGAGCCACAAGGGCAATGAGAAGCCAGGTGCTGAGGTAAACATCTAACGTATGACAACTGTACCCGATCCAACTCCACATACTGTATTTGCAGGATGGCAGTGGAGGGGTGATTTGCATTAGGAAACAATTGTTCACTTCAGATTTCTTTTAAAAAAGAATTCCCCTAGTATATTTTTGTAAGGACAATCACTGAGGTATAACTAACAATAAAAAGATAAACTTCACACATTTAACAACTAACACTTAATTTTAGCATTTCTATATCTATTTTAAGATAATGAATCAATTCATTATCCCCCAAAATATTCCTCGTGGACCTTTTAATTCATACCACCTACCCCACTTCCCAGGCAAAGTATAATTTTGTTTCTTTCATAATAGATTAGCTTGTATTTTCTAAAATATTATGTAAATAAAATCATACAGTAAGTACATTTTTGTCTGTCTTGTTTCAGCCTAGTTATTTTGACACTCATTCACGCTCCCACATGTTAAGAGTATTCCTTTTTAATTGCTGAGTAATATTCCTGTGAATGGATACATTGGTTTGTTTTTTCAATCATCTCTTGATGGAAATTTGGGCTGTTTCCACTTATGAATTACTATAAAGAAAGCATCAATGAATGTACATGCACAATTTATTCAATGGATATATGACCTCATATACCACAGACTTTGCAAGCCACAGACAGAGGAAATGACTGTATTTAGAACATGTAAGGAAGAGTTTACAACATTCAGTAATATGAAAACAAAATCACCAATGAAAAAAATCAGTAAAAGTTTTGAAAACACTTCACTAAAAAAGATATATGGAAGGCAGACAAGCACAAAATAAAATTTCTGAACATTATTAGTCATTCAGAAAATACAAACTGAGAGCACAGTGAGCAGCCTCTATATACATATTTGATTGGCTGAAGTTTAAAAGCCCTGGCCATACCAAGTGCTGACAAGGGTATAGAAGAGTTGGAATACTCACCTAAAGCTGGTGATGAAGTAAAAAGTTACCACCACTTTGGAAAACAGTTGACACTTTTTTGAAAAGTTAAGTATGTATCTAACATGTGATTCAGCCATTACCTTCCTAAACAAAACATCACTTCATTTAAAATTATGTTTTTTTAAATTTCTGCATGTTTGTAATTTACTTGATTCTCAATATCACTTCAGTTCAGTCACTCAGTTGTGTCCGATGGATTCCAACCCATGGACTGCACCACACCAGGCTTCCCTGTCCATCACCAAACTGCCAGAGCTTGCTCAAATTCATGTCCATCAACTTGATGATGCCGTCCAACCATCTCATCCTCTGTCATCTCCTTCTCCTCCTGCCTTCAATCTTTTCCAGCATCCAGGTCTTTTCAAATGAGTCAGTTCTTCCCATCAGGTGGCCAAAGAATTGGAGCTTCAGCTTCAGCATCAGTCCTTCCAATGAATATTCAGGATTGACTTCCTTTAGGATGGACTGGATGGATCTCCTTGCAGTCCAAAAGACTCTCAGGAGTCCTCTCCAACACCACAGTTCAAAAGCATCGATTTTTCAGTGCTCAGCTTTCTTTATAATCTGACTCTCTATCCATGCATAATACTGGAAAAACCATAGTTTTGACTAGACGGACCTTTGTCGGCAAAGTAATGTCTCTGCTTTTCAATATGCAGTCTAGGTTGGTCATACCTTTTCTTCCAAGAAGCAAGAGTCTTTTAATTTCATGGCTTCAGTCACCATCTGCAGGGATTCTGGAGCCCAAAAATATAAAGTCTCTCATTGTTTCCATTCTTTCCCCATCTATTTGCCATGAAGTGAGGGGACAGGATGCCATGATCTATGCTTTCTGAATGTTGAGTTTTAAGCCAGCTTTTCACCCTCCTCTTCCACTTTCACCGAGAGATTTTTTTAATTCTTCACTTTCTGCCATAAGGGTGCTATCATCTGCATATCTGAGGTTATTGATATTTCTCCTGGCAATCTTGATTCCAGCTTGTGCTTCCTCAAGCCCAGAATTTCTCATGATGTACTCTCCATATAAGTTAAATAAGCAGGGTGACAATATACAGCCTTGACGTACTCCTTTCCCTATTTGGAACCAGTCTGTTGTTCCATGTCCAGTTCTAACTGTTGCTTCCTGCCCTGCATACAGGTTTCTCAAGAGGCAGGTCAGGTGGTCTGGTATTCCCATCTCTTTCAGAATTTTCCACAGTTTATTTTGACCCACACAGTCAAAGGCTTTGGCATAGTCAATAAAGCAGAAATAGATATATTTCTGGAACTCTCTTACTTTTTCGATGATCCAGCGGATGTTGGCAATATGCAGATAACACCACCCTTATGGCAGAAAGTGAAGAAGAACTAAAGAGCCTCTTGATGAAAGTGAAAGTGGAGAGTGAAAAAGTTGGTTTAAGATTCAGAATTCAGAAAACTAAGATTATGGCATCCAGTCCCATCACTTCATGGCAGATAGATGGGGAAACAGTGGAAAAAGTAGCTGACTTTATTTTCCTGGGCTTCAAAATCACTGCAGATGGTGATTGCAGCCATGAAATTAAAAGACGCTTACTCCTTGGAAGGAAAGTTATGACCAACCTAGGCAGCATAGTAAAAAGCAGAAACATTACCTTGCCAAGAAAGGCGCATCTAGTCAAGGCTATGGTTTTTCCAGTGGTCATGTATGGATGTGAGAGTTGAATTATAAAGAAAGCTGAGTGCTGAAGAATTGATGCTTTTGAACTGTGGTGTTGTAGAAGACTCTTGAGAGTCCCTTGGACTGCGAGGAGATCCAACCAGTCCGTCCTAAAAGAGATCAGACCTGGCTGTTCATCGGAAGGACTGATATTGAAGCTGAAACTCCAGTACTTTGGCCACCTGATGCGAAGAGCTGACTCATTGGCAAAGACCCTGATGCTGGGAAAGACTGAGGGCAGGAGAAAGGGACAACAGAGGATGAGAGGGTTGGATAGCATCACCAACTCAACAGACATGGGTGGACTCCAGGAGTTGGTAATGGACAGGGAGCCCTGGCGTGCTGCAGTTCATGGGGTTGCAAAGACTCAGACACGACTGCACGACTTAACTGAACTGAACTGAGATGAATGCAATTGCGCAGTAGTTTGAATATTCTTTGGCATTGCCTTTCTTTGGGATTGGAAGGACAACTGACCTTTTCCAGTCCTGTGGCCATTGCTGAGTTTTCCAAATTTTCTGGCATATTGAGTGTAGCACTTTCACAGCATCATCTTTGAGGATTTGAAATAGCTCAACGGGAATTCCATCACCTCCACTAGCTTTGTTAGTAGTGGTGCTTCCTAAGGCCCACTTGACTTTGCATTCCAGGATGTCAGGCTCTAGGTGAGTGATCACACCATCATGGTTATCTGTGTCATGAAGATATTTTTTGTATAGTTCCTCTGTGTATTTCTTGCCACCTCTTCTTAATATCTTCCACTTCTGTTAGGCCCATACCATTTGCCCTATATTGTGCCCATCTTTGCATAAAGTGTTTCCTTGGTATCTCTAATCTTGAAGAGATCTCTAGTCCCCCCCATTCTATTTTTTTTTTCTCTGTTTCTTTGCATTGATCACTGAGGAAGGCTTTCTTATCTCTCTTTGCTCTTCTTTGGAACTCTGCATTCAAATGGGTATATATCTTTCCTTTTCCCCTTTGCCTTTAGATTCCCTTTTCTCAGCAATTTATAAGGCCTCCTCAGACAACCATTTTGCCTTTTTGCATTTCTTTCTCTTGGGGATGGTCTTTATCATTGCCTCCTGTACAATGTCACAAACCTCCATTCACAGTTCTTCAGGCACTGTCTATCAGATGTAATCCCTTGAATCTATTTGTCACTTCCACTGTAAAATCATAAGAGATTTGATTTAGGTCATCCTGAGTGGTCTAGTGGTTTTCCCTACTTTCTTCAATTTAAGTCTGAATTTAGGAGTAAGGCAATGAGGAGTTCATGATCTGAGCCACAGTCAGCACCTAGTCTTGTTTTTGCTGACTGTATAGATGACACGACCCTTATGGCAGAAAGTGAAGAGGAACTCAAAAGCCTCTTGATGAAAGTGAAAGAGGAGAGTGAAAAAGTTGGCTTAAAGCTCAACATTCAGAAAACTAAGATCATGTCTGGTCCCATCACTTCATGGGAAATAGATGGGGGAAACAGTGTCAGACTTTATTTTTGGGGGCTCCAAAATCATTGTAGATGGTGATTGCAGACATGAAACTAAAAGATACTTACTCCTTGGAAGGAAAGTTATGACCAACCTAGATAGCATATTCAAAAGCAGAGACATTACTTTGCTAACAAAGGTCCGCCTAGTCAAGGCTATGGTTTTTCCAGTGGTCATGTATGGGTGTGAGTGTTGGACTGTGAAGAAAGCTGAGCACTGAAGAATTGATGCTTTTGAACTGTGGTGTTGGAGAAGACTCTTGAGAATTCCTTGGACTGCAAGGAGATCCAACCAGTCCATTCTAAAGGAGATCAGTCCTGGGTGTTCTTTGGAAGGACTGATGCTAAAGCTGAAATTCCAGTACTTTGGCCACCTCATGCGAAGAGTTGACTCATTGGAAAAGCCTCTGATGCTGGGAGGGATTGGGGGCAGGAGGAGAAGGGGACGACAGAGGATGAGATGGCTGGATGGCATCACGGACTCGATGGACGTGAGTCTGAGTGAACTCCAGGAGTTGGTGATGGACAGGGAGGCCTGGCATGCTGCAATTCATGGGGGTTGCAAGGAGTCAGACACGATTGAGCAACTGATCTGATCTGATCTAATCTGATGGAGCATCTTCATCTTTGGCTGCAAAGAATATAATCAATTTGATTTCGGGATTGACCATCTGGTGATGTCCATGTGTAGAATCTTCTTGTGTTGTTGGAAGTGGGTGTTTGCTATAACCATTGCATTCTCTTGGCAAAACATTGTTAGCCTTTGCCCTGCTTCATTTTGTACTCCAAGGCCAAATTTGCCTGTTACTCCAGGTACCTCTTGATTTCCTACTTTTGCATTTCAGTCCCCTTTAATGTAAAGGACATTTTTGGGGTGTTAGTTCTAGAAGGTCTTGTAGGTCTTCACAGAACTGTTTAAGTTCAGCTTCTTCAGCATTACTGATTGGGGCATAGACTTGGATTACTGTGACAGTGAATGGTTTGCCTTGGAAATGAACATAAATCCTTCTGTCATTTTTGAGATTGCACCTAAGAACTGCATTTTGGAATCTTTTGTTGACTATGAGGGCTACTATATTTCTTCTAAGGGATTCTTTCCTACAGTAGTAGATGTAATGTCATCTGAATTATAGTTCTCACTATGCTATGGTCCTCATTATGCTAGAAACCAAAAGCCATGTAAACATATTTTTCATGAAAGGAACATTTATAGTTTGACATGTTTTCTGCTGAGCTAGTATAATAATTTCAGAAGCCCTTTATCTCACATGGAAACTAAGGCAAAGTCTAGAAAGAGAAAGTAATCACCTGTAGAATTTAAAATATTGTAATACTGTTGAAGCCATCCTATTTTGCCATTATTTCTTTCATATTAATGAGATAAGCATCAGTATGGCAAAAGGAGAAATTCATCATTATACTTTTTGAGAAAATAAAAGAATAGCCTTTCTCTCTTCTATTTGGAAGTTCTCCAAAGACACACGTCTAATGGACAAGGCAATAAAATGTAGTCTACCTCTGTTCCCTTCTTTTCAGTAAAACAAATACCATTAAATCAATGCTCAAAGAGGGCACTTGAACACTGCCCTTTTGAACAGAATATGTCTTCAAACTTAAACCTAAAGATCACTGAAGATACGTGTTCATCTAAACTTTTGCTTTTATTCTAGTAACCTATTTTAGTTTCTTCTTAAAGACTGTTGATTAGGGTCAGATTTTAGTTCTATAAAGTGAATCTTCCTGCCTTCACCATTCATAAACCCATAAAAGAAAAAATTATGAAGTTAAAACATTAGCTATGCAGCCACATGTTTTCCTAAAGGTAAAACAGTGAGCTTGAAAACAAAGATCCTTTAGTGACATATAGACTCTAACTAGCTGTGTGTCATCTTTTAAAATGACCAAGAATGTGTTATGTTGAGTGACATGGAACAAATGTTTATTATGCACTTCTCATTTCTCAGTCAATTCTAGGAGTGATGAGTCAAATACTGTTTTTCCTCTATGAACCTAACACACTAATCATGGAATATGTAAAATAATCAGGCTAATCAATAAACAGACAATCACAAATCTGTTTGTAGAAATAGTGAACTTCTGGACTCATTTATCTTCTTTCTTTTACCTAGCAACTGAGCACCCTTTCTGTTTGAAAAATCGGCTGTTGAATGACAACCCAGAAATTGAATCTAGGACGTGAAGTAGGGTAGATTCATTCTAGGAGTAGAAGGTATACTGTCTAAGACAACCTCCAAAGTCCAAGAGGAGTGGCACGAATGCCCAGCAGTGAATATCATTAGCACTATACTGGGCTGATGTTGTAACATGACCAGGACTGAGATTGTCTGACCACTTAGCCTCTTATGGTTCCTCTCTAACTACTGAGGTTAGATCTCCAGTATTTATATCAATTTTGGAAACTACCCCAAACACTTTTTTTTTTCTTATGTTGGCCAGAATCCGTTTAACATTAGTTGATATAAAACACATTAAACAGAATTCTGCAGCAGAGAATAATGAATGGGGATTATTACAGATTTGTTGGGACATGGAAGGCCATCTGAGGTGATAACATCTAAGATGAGACTTGAAAGAAAACTGATAGTCATGTGAAGAATAAAGTTGCCCATAGGATGAATGATATGCTAAGGGTTTAACATGGGAAACACTGATTGTGATACAAGACCTTGAGCGACTGAACTGAACTGAACTGAAAGCTCCTTTACAATGAGAAAATGAAGAGAAAGAAAGAGAGGGGACTCTTGCTGAAGTTACAGATTTGAGGAGGGCCCTATCATTTGGGACCTTGAAGGACCTAATCAAGCTATTAATTGTTATTCTAAAGATAATGAAAAGTTTTTAAAAGAATCTCAGAGGTGGAGCCACACAATCAAATTTGCATTTTAAAATACCATTTTGTTTTTATGTGCGGAATGGAGTAGAGGGGCAAGAAAAGACTCAGGGACACCAGATAGGAGGTTATTTCAAATATTCAGGAGAGCCTGGACTAGGATTGTAGTGATACAGACCAAAACAAGTGGGAAGATTTGCAACGCACTTTGAAATAGTTCCAATTCAAACATGTCTGTGCATTAGAGGTAGAGTAAGGGAGGAGAAGTTTCTGAAGGAAAGAAAAAAAATATATCAAGGACATACAGAGATAATCCAAAGGAGAAAACAAAAAAGAGATTAAATATATAAGTTTCTAGAAATGGTCAGTACTGAAGGCATACAGATTTGGGAGACATCAGCATAGAGATACTTCTAAAGACATGGAGATGGATGAATCATTCAAAGAGAAATGTATTTTTTAAAATATTGAAAAGAATCTGAGTTAAAGCCCTGAGGAACTTCAATATTTAGAATCTGGATGAGAACGGGCAGTACAGGAAACTGAAAGCTCTTCAAAGAGGTACCAGGCAAGCTTGCTTCGCATAACCCAAAAGAAAAGCAGGAAGGCGGAGAGAGTGTTTAGCTCTAGATTCAAGCTCTGAGGAATTCAAGATTACAGAAGAAAGTGTCCACTGAATTTCAAAGTAAGGGTAATTGATGATGTTGGAAAGACCAATTCCAGTAGAAAGCAAGTCCATAAGTCTCATTGAAATGGGCTGTAGAGCAAATAAAATTCAAATGTTAAAATGAGTGAATTAGATCTTTATGTGAGCTTCCCTGGTGGCTCAGTAGTAAAGAATCCACCTGCCAAAGCAGGAGATGCAGGTCCAATCCCTGGTCTGGGAAGATACCCTGCAGAAGGAAATGGCAACCCACTCCAGTATACTTGCCTGGGAAATTCCAAAGACAGAGGAGCCTGGCAGGCTACAGTCCATGGGATTGATTGCAAAGAGTCTTAGTGACTGAACAACAACAATAATAGGTCTTTATGTATCAACTTGGATAAAATTTGAAAAACGAATGCAGAGTGAAATTAAATACTGATAAAGATATGTTAAGGCATCATTAATCTCAGCTTAATGATATTACATATCATTTACAAATATACATATATGTGGTAAATGTTTAAAATCACAAATGGAAGGACGTACTCCAAATTCAGAATAGCAGTCATTTCTGGGGAGGAAGAGATGGGATATGAAAGAGGAATGGAATTTCTTCAACTGTGTTTTATTCCTTAAAATAAAAAGGACTCTCATGTAAAAGTGGTGTGAGTGATAATGGAGAACATAGCTTTCTGATAAACTGAGGCTCCCAGAGGGTAATTACCAAGTTTCCAAAACTAGTTAGTGAAGTCTGAATCCAGAGCCTTTCCTTTCAAATGTAGTTTCTCTCTCTCTCTTATACACACACACCTTACTGGGTATCTCATAGTCCCTTTAAAGGTAAATTAAGGCCATTATTTTTTTAAAAATCTGTTGCAGTATCTGATCAAAAAACTATTTTTGCTAAGAAGAGGGATTAAAATTACTTTACATCTGTTTAATGCTTTAATATCATATTTCTCTCATGTCTATCATTCATTTGATCCTCACAAGTTCTTAAATTTATTTACATATAATACATATTAATGACTCTCCAACACAGATCAATACAAATCCTTCAAAGAATACACAGCAGTTTCTAATTAATTCAACACAAACCTGCCTTTATTGTTTTGCTGTAATCTATTTCATTCTCCTTTATTATACAGTGTGTTTACCTTTCTGGACTGTTTATGGAATTCATTGCATATTCATGAGGTTTATACATTTTTGCTACTGGAAAGAGTGTGTATCTTAAAAGTATTAGTTCTTTATTCCTCATCCTTTCCATTTTATAAAATTGAAAAAAATCTTTCCATAACTGTAATTTACACATTTTCTTCATGAACTTGGATAGCTGACTTTAAAAGCCTTTAAAAGCCTTTGAAGTAGCACAGTCAGATACTAAATGTTATGGTGTCACCTCCTCTCTACATCCTTCATTTAGGCTGAGACTGTCCTCTCAACCTATAACTTCTCTGTTATTCTTACTTACCGCTCAGAGTGTGAGGCTGCATACGTGAAACCTTTGCTTTATTTTAGTGTCTCTAAAAAGCACCTGCCTAGTAGGAATATTGCAAAGATTAGTAAAATAACACATATAAAAATATTAGAGCAATATCAGGCACACAGTAGTTACTCAGTAAATAATAGCTATTAATTTATTACTATGGTTGCCTATTAATTTATTACTATTAGTAAATAGTAGCTATTTATTATTATTGTTGCCTTATAAATAGATTTAATAACTATTTACAAAGCTCATTCTCTTATTTATAAGTACAGGCATATTTTATTTTTTTTTAGGTAATGATTTTCTGCATTTCCACATTTTCCAATTCTTCACAATTAATTGTCCTAATAATATCCTTTTCATGGCTTGGCTTTTGTTTTAAAATATTCCACTTTCCTCTCATATTTCAATAACAGTAAGTGAAGTTTGAATTTAAGCTGTCACTGCCTTAAGTTATTTTTACCTTAATACTGAAAAAACAAAACAAAACATTACACTCTTACAAAATTCTGTATCAATCGGGCCATGCTCTCTTTCTTTTTGTTATATTCCACAATATATCCAAGATCCCAAACAGTAGGATATAGGATATCCTGTAGCATGAGCATTAAGTCAGAAGATGTACATGAAATGATTGGGATCATGGCTGGAACACAGCAACTGTTCATTAAAAGTTAATGCTTTGCTGTGGTATTGATCTATCCAAGCAATGAGACGGCAGGAAACCTCAGTTCCTAGAACTATAAATACCTTCAAGTGTTTGGGTGGGTGTCTATAGGGCAGGATTTCCTTTGAGCTTCAAAAATAACCAAAGATATTTCCAGAGTAAGTGTGTGTGCATGCTAAGTCACATCAGTCGTGTTCAACTCTGTGCAACCCTATGGACTGAAGCCCACCAGGCTCCTCTGTTCACGGGATTCTCCAGGGAAGAACACTGGAGTGAGTTGCCATGCCCTCCTCCAGGGGATCTTCCTGACCCAGGGATCAAACCCATGTCTCTTACATCTCCTGCATTGGCAGGCAGATTCTTCACAACTAGCGACACAGAGTAAGCAGGAGAGACAAATGGCAGAAGGATGAACAAAAAAACTAATTCTCAAAACACATGAAATGGCAGCTGGCCTTGTTGGCGAAAGCCTAGACCACCAACATGATGATAAAGGGCTCTATCGTATCACCATAAAATAATGGTGGGAGCTGCTGTTTTTTCCCCATCTCAGATTTATTCTTCTCCAGATAGCATAGTAAAAATTCTGCTCAATTTTCACCTTCAGTATGATTTCTGATTCTTCCTATATTCAGTAAAGAACTGTACCTTCTCTGTCGGTCTGTCATTTCTTTCCCCCAGTCTTAGTAAAAGAAGCCCCAGAAAAAATCTGTAATCTCTTCCTGTAATACAGTGACTCCAATTTTTAATTTTTTTTTAATAACTATTACTAAACGTCACTAGCATGCCTTTGTTTAATAGGCCTTGCTTTGTTACACCAGGAATTTCATCTTTCTCCCACATGCTGTTGAAAAAGGCAGGTAAAGGTTTGTTCTGATTTGTGTAGAGATTTGTGGTGAAGACAAAAGCATGCACCACGACTACCCTCCATCCTCTTGCCGCAGCTTTGTCTTCTGGCATCCTGGACCTGAAATATCTTTTCTTAAATTCAGTATGCCCTCACCCTTTGATTAATAGTGAGCTATCTCATTAAATCTGGACCTCTGTTTTATAACAAAAAGTAATATATTTTTTTGTTTGCAAAAGTTCCAGAAGGAACTGAACTTCCAAAGTTTCTTTTTCACTCTGCCATCCCAACCTAGCTGTTTTTCTTTCAAGTTTCGCACCATCTTATTTTAGTTATATCACCTCTGATGTGAGTCTCTTGCTTTTACCTGTCCTTACTTTCTCTTAGATCTCTAATCACACTGCCCCATCTCTACAGAAAGATTTGTATGGGTAGTTTATTTTTTTTTTTTTCACATTTGTTCCTGTTGCATATGCATTTTGTTAATTATTTCTGTAGCTGTAAATACCTATTTTACTAAATTAAAGTTTTTGACTCTACATCTTCTCTTGAGACTTTTCTTCAATTTTAATTTGTCTCGCCATTCTGAGCTTTTGAGAATTAAGCAAAGAAATATGTATTGGCAGTTCTTTCAGTTCTACCAGAAATTTTCTTATCTTACATACACCTATGCAAAATACACTTTTGAGAAAATCATTTAACCTATTATCAATGAGCAAAAAATATTGCATTTCTTCCCCCTTCATAATCTCCATTTTGTAATATATATATATATGTACAACTCTGTAGATCCACCTCCCTGATTTCTGCTAATATGTATATTCAAGTATATGTCTTCTGGTTCAATGAAGTTAAGTGATTCTGACGCTAAGTGGGTAGTATTTATACTTATGATAGTCTACTTCTCTTGCTGAATCATTTCCTATGTGACAGCCACTATGAAAAGAATGACCTCTTATTAAATGCTGTGGCATATATTATCAGTGCTCATAAACAGATGGTCCTCCTCTTCTCTCTAACATACACAGCCCATTTGCACTTAGGCAGGGTTAGGTGACCAGCTGTGGATAATGGGATGAATGAAGCATTTATGTGTGGAAGCTCCATGCTCACTTCTGCTCCAGCCAGTGAGAAAGTCAAGACTCTGGAGCTTCCTTTAGTTTAGGTAGCTCTGTGATTGCAAGGTTCAGAGCACCTGCCAACTCACAGTGCTCATGTAGCATGCACAGGAAGGAGACCTGAGTTGTATTATGCCATGGAGATTTGGTCATTAATTTCAAAGCGGTCTAACCTCACATATTCTAACACCACCCCATGGCGATATTAAGTACTATACTTAACACTAGTTCATGGATGAAACTAAGGCTTAGAAAGTTAACTCTCTGGGCCTCAGTTTGCTCATTTGGAAAAAGGGATCTGCATGACATTATTGATATGAGATAGTAAATATAATTAATAATACTGCATCCATAATGTCAGCACTTTATTGACATTGGTGCCCTGTTACTATGACAACTATCATCATCATTATCATCATTATTCCCTAAGACAACATTATTTCCTAAGTCTTTTCTTTTTGAAAAGAAAGCAGTCTCATGTCTTGGCCTAATAAGTGAATATAAAAACAATTTCTGGTAAGAAGGATCAATATTGTGAAAATGACTGTACTATCAAATGCAATCTACAGATTCAATATGCCCCCTATCAAATTACCAATGGCATTTTTCACAGAACTAGAACAAAAACATTCACAATTCATATGAAAACACAAAAGACCTTGAATAGCCAAAGAAGTCTTGAGAAAAAGAATGGAACTGGAGGAATCAACCCTCCTGACTTCAGATTATACTACAAAGCTACAGTCATCAAGACAGTATGGTACTTGCACAAAATCAGAATTATAGACCAATGGAGCAAGATATAAAACTGAAAAATAAACTCGTGTGCCTATGGGAACCTTATTTTTGACAAAGGAGGGAAGAATATACAGTGGGGCAAATACAGCCTCTTCAATGAGTGGTGCTGGGAAAACTGGACAGCTACATGTAAAAGAATGAAATTAGAACAATTCCTAACACCATACACAAAGATAAACTCAAAATGGATTAAAGACCTAAATGTAAGGCCAGAAACTATAAAACTCTTAAGAGGAAAACACAGGCAGAACACTCAATGTCATAAATCAAAACAAGATTTATGATCCACCTCTAAGACCCACCTCCTAACATAATGGAAATTAAAACAAAAGTAAACAAGTGGGACCTGATTAAACTTAAAAACTTTTGCACAGCAAAGGAAACTACAAATAAGGTAAAAAGACAACTCTCAGAATGGGAGAAAATAATAGCAAATGAAACAAATGACAAAGGATTAATTTCTAAAATATGCAAGTATCTCATACAACTCAATATCAGAAAAACAAACAACCCAGTCAAAAAGTGGGGAAAAGATCTAAACAGGAATTTCTCCAAAGAAGACATACAGATGGCTAACAAACACATAAAAAGATGCTCAATATAACTGTTAGAGAAATGCAAATCAAAACTACAATGAGGTATCACCTCACACCAGTCAGAATGACCATCAAAAGATCTACAAACAATAAATGCTGGAGAGGGTGTGGAGAAAAAGGAACCCTCTTGCACTGTCAGTGGGAATGTAAATTGATACAGCCACTATGGAAGACGGTATGGCGATTCCTTAAAAAACTAGGAATAAAACACCATATGACCCAGCAATCCCACTCCTAGGCATATACCTGAGGAAACCAAAATTGAAAAAGACACAAGTACCCCAATGTTCATTGTAGCACTATTTAAATAGCTAGAACATGGAAGCAACCTAGATGTCCATCAACAGATGAATGAATAAAGAAGCTGTGGTACATATACACAATGGAATATTACTCAGCCATAAAAAGGAATGTATTTGAGTCAGTTCTAACAAGGTGGATGAACCTAGAGCCTATTATACAGAATGAAGTAAGTCAGAAAGAGAAAGATAAATATCATATACTGACATATATATACGGAATCTAGAAAGATGGTACCAAATAATTTATTTGCAAGGGCAGCAATGGAGAAAAGACATAGAGAACAGACTTATAGACATGGGGAGAGGGCAAGATATATGGAGACAGTAACATGGAAACTAACATTACCGTATGTAAAATAGATAGCCAATGGGAATTTGCTGTATGTCTCAGGGAACTCAAACAGGGGCTCTGTATCAACCTAGAAGACTGGGATGGGGAGGGTGATGGGAGGGAGGTTCAAGAGGGAGGGGCCATATGTACACCTATGGCTGATTCATGTTTAGGTTTGACAGAAAACAACAAAATTCTGTAAAACAATTATCCTTCAACTAAAAAATTAATTAATTAAAAAAAAAACTTCTTATAGAAATCCTGGTATCCTTGCCCTTTCTTACAAGCATACATACACACACACTCATATACTCTCTTTGAAAGGAAGAGAAAAGATACTGGAAATGAAAGTGAAAGTGTTTTGCTCAGTTGTGTCCAACTCTTTGCAACCCCATGGACTGTAGCCCGCCAGGCTCCTCTGTCCATGGGATTATCCAGGCAAGAATACTGGAGTGGGTAGGTGTTCCCTTTTCCACAGGATCTTCCTGACCCAGGGACTGAACTGGGGTCCCCTGGATTGCAGGCGGATTCTTTACCATCTGAGTCACCAGGGAAGCCCTTTTACATGTTTAACACCAAATGTACATTTTTATACTCCACCATCATGCATGCTCATCCTGCTCCAGAGTAAAAATTGGTTCTGTGTTATTTAATATCCTTCTCCATCCCAATATTCTTTTTCTATTTGCATATTTAATCTTTAAATTAATTTCAGTTTTATTTATTTTCCTACTTGCTTTTGGTTTTTTTGGTAATGTCACAACATGAATCCTGGGATCCTCTATGCTTTATAACACCTAAACTGAAATACATCTCATTTCAGCTCTATAATATTCTCTTGCCTCATTTTTATTTTACAAACTTGTATTTTTTTTTTTCAGTATTTTTCTTCTGCTCTAGAATGAAAGCACAAGGAGGACAGGGATCTTAGTCTCTGCTGCATATTTTACACTGAGAAAGTTTCCTGAACTATAGGGGTCTCTTGCATTGCACGCATATTCTTTACCATCTGAGCCACCAGGGAAGCCTAATTTACTTTGTAATCAGGAACATTTTTATTTTTTGCAAAATTTCCAGGCATATGACAAAGGTTAATATTTTTTTGATAGGCTGCAAATTTCTCACTCTTGCTTTTGATATATAGGTACACTCATGGGTACGAGTATATATGTATATATGTATGTGTATGTAATCTATATGATCTCTATACTTTATATAATCATTTATGTATTGGTTAGTATTTAGTCATAGTCTTTCATATTATTAATCTAGATCTTAAAAATTATTAATGTTTCTTTTTTCAGTATCTTGTGACACTATCAACACTATTAAATTTACTTTGCAATTTCAAATCACTTTTACTGTATAAACTTAGCTACTCTATTTCCTCAGTTCAGTCGTGTCCGACTCTTTATGACCCCATGGACTGCAGCACCCCAGGCTTCCCTGTCCATTACCAACTCCCAGAGCCTACTCAAAAATGTCTATCAAAAAAAAAAAAAGTCTATCGAGTGGGTGATGCCATCCAACCATTTCATCCTCTGTTGTCCCCTTTTCCTCCTGCATTTAATCTTTCCCAGCATTAGGGTCTTTTCCAAAGAGTCAGTTCTTTGCATCAGGTCTTTTTGCCTTTTCATACTGTTCATGGGGTTCTAAAGGCAAGAATACTGAAGTAGTTTGCCATTTCCTTCTCCAGTGGACTACGTCTTGTTAGAACTCTCCACCATGACCTGTCTATCTTGGGTGGCCCTACACGGCATGGCTCATAGTCTCATTGAAGAGTCTCCAGCGGAGACTCTGGCAGTGGCCTGCTACAGGGGGCACTGAGTACTCTATTTCCTAAAGCACACAAATATATGAGAAAAACATCTAGTCTATAAATTGTGTCTTTTATCATTATGTAATGTTCCATTTATGCTGCTCAGTTGTTCAATGCTTTTGTCCTTAAAAATAAAATATGAATGTAATTAATGATGTCACTTACTTAAAAAAATTTTTTTTTATTTCTCTACTATCTGCTTACCTATCCTTTTATTTCTAACTTTATCACTGTTTTAATGTGTTCATCTTTCTTTAATGAACTTTTTCTATTTTCACAGTATATGAGTTTTAACAGAAAAATGTAGATTATTCACATTTTGTATAACAATAGATTTTATTTCTCGATCTTATTTTATGTTTACTATTCATTTACTTTATTAGTTCTTTTTTTTTCTTTTCCTTTTTCTAATATTCCCTAGTTTTATTGAGTCATTACACAACCTCCTTTCCCTCCTGTTACTCTGGAAACATTCTTCCCAAGATGGTTACTTTCTTATTCCAAGGACTCATTAAGGAATACATGTCTCTCTACTCTTACATGAAAGAAAGATTAGAACGGTTTTCCCCACTCACAGCTTTGTTCCCAATTTACTTTTCTTACTCAATAAGATGAGGTTTGGGGTATCAGTACTTCCTGCAACCCACTCCAACCCAATGTCTGAAAAGATCTTTGCTGGCTCTTCTTTCTTTTGCCTCTTCTCTCATCCCTGATTCTTTGTTTCACTGGGACAGTTTAGCACTTTTCACTGCAGACTCTTATTAGGATTGCTTTGACAATATCTCCTCTACTTTCAGAATCTTTATTTAGCTTCATTAATGTTTCTTCCCCTCTCTATCTCCTATTCTCCTAAGGCCACTGTTGTGATTCATTCATCATTCTAGTGGAATTCTTGCTCAATTTTCTTCAGATGGACTGTGTGGATCTTATATACGCTGAGTCTTTGCTTATCAACTAATATCTTTCTTTCCCCTTGACAGGTAAATTATATCTCATCCACATGTAGGATTCTTGAGTTGAAGTCCATTTCTTTCACTAGTCAGCAGAAGTTATTACACTGTGCTTTTAGCTTCCAGTATTAAAGATAAGAAGTTCAATGAAAGTCTGACTTTTTTTTTTCCTTGTATGTTACTTTTTCCTTTCTGTTTAGAGCCTTGTAAGAATGTTCTCTTTATTTTATGAATCAGAAACATCACTAGAATATATCTAAATAGGTCTTTTTATATCAATCTTGCCTGGAACCTATTAAGTTCTTTTAATGAACAAACTAAAAATCATTCTTCAAACTAGGGAAAATTTCCTTTGTCATTTCTTTAATTATTATAATTCCTCCATGTATTCATTCTTCTCCTTCCAAATTTCTATCATCCAACATTCTCCCAAGTCTCTAATCTTTTCCTTCAATGTTTCAATGTCTTTGCATTTCCATTCTGAAACTTTAGTTATTTCTTCTATTTTATCTTCCAGGCCACTAAACTGGTTCTCAGTAGTGATCACCCTATTCTTCAAGATAATTTCTCAATGAAACACTATGGAATATTGAACATTTATACGTAAGTTGAAACAACAGTATAATTACATACTTCTCTTCCCACTTCCCATGTACTCACCACCTAGTTTCAACTATCACCCAGCACATGGCCAGTGTTGTTTCATGGAAACCCATATGCACTATCCTCCTAACCCTACTGGACTATTTTATAACAAATCCCAGACATTGTACCCTTTCATCCCTAAATACATAAGGATCTAAGGTTTTTGTTTTTTGGGGGGCCACACCCTGCAGCATGTGAATTTTAGTTCCCTAACCAGGGATCTAACCATGGCCCCTATATTGGAAGCATGGAGTTCTAACCACTGGATCACCAGAGAAATCCCTCATCTTATATGTCCAATTATTTTTGGTTAAAATTCTTACTGTCTCCATGATTCCTATTTCAACAGGAGGCCTCTGTCCTGGGTGTTCTCTTTTTCATTTGTATACAAAAGTTTCTAGGCACCTGAACTCAAGATGCTACAATGCTTTACATTGTAGGCATTGGGTGTAATCAGCGTTCTTAACTGCAGGCTGGAGAAGACTCTTCAGAGTCCCATGGACTGCAAGGAGATCCAACCAGTCCATTCTGAAGGAGATCAGCCCTGGGTGTTCTTTGGAAGGACTGATGCTAAAGCTGAAACTCCAGTACTTTGGCCACCTCATGCGAAGAGTTGACTCATTGGAAAAGACTCCGATGCTGGGAGGGATTGGGGGCAGGAGGAGAAGGGGACGACAGAGGATGAGATGGCTGGATGGCATCACTGACTCGATGGACGTGAGTCTGGGTGAACTCCGGGAGTTGGTGATGGACAGGGAGGCCTGGTGTGCTGCGATTCATGGGGTCGCAAAGAGTCGGACACGACTGAGTGATTGAACTGAACTGAAGACAACAGAAGTAACAAAGCTTCATTATCTGCTTTCCTTCCTCTTTCCTTTTCTTTCACCTCTCTGCTCCTGCAGACTGGCAATCTGACAGCTGGTAAACCATCAGTCTCTTACAGTGGCAAGAGAAAGACACTGCTCCTCTATTCTCTCTTCAGCTGTGAATCTGTGGTCTGCATGCCGCAGGACAGGGATGGATTAAAGCTACCTGTCTTCTGTAAACCCTTACTGTCCAAGGAGACTAGCAAAGTCTTCCTCCCACGACCCTTTATGCAAGATAGTGCTGCCCCTCCTCTCAGGGGTCAGTGGATCTCCATGGGCCAAATTGTTCCAATAACCACAGTCTTGATTCTTGCCACAGAGCTCTCTACTACCAATCCAGAGTTTCAGATCAGATCAATTGCTCAGTCGTGTCCGACTCTTTGCGATCCCATGAATTGCAGCATGCCAGGCCTCCCTGTCCATCACCAACTCCCGGAGTTCACTCAGACACACGTCCATCAAGTCAGTGATGCCATCCAGCCATCTCATCCTCTGTCGTCCCCTTCTCCTCCTGCCCCCAATCCCTCCCAGCATCAGAGTCTTTTCCAATGAGTCAACTCCTCGCATGAGGTGGCCAAAGTACTGGAGTTTCAGCTTCAGCATCATTCCTTCCAAAGAAATCCCAGGGCTGATCTCCTTCAGAATGGACTGGTTGGATCTCCTTGCAGTCCAAGGGACTCTCAAGAGTCTTCTCCAACACCACAGTTCCAATGCATCTATTCTTTGGTGCTCAGCCTTCCTCACAGTACAACTCTCACATCCTTACATGACCACAGGAAAAACCATAGCCTTGACTAGACGGACCTTTGTTGGCAAAGTCATGTCTCTGCTTTTGAATATGCTATCTAGGTTGGTCATAACTTTCCTTCCAAGGAGTAAGCGTCTTTTAATTTCATGGCTGCAGTCACCATCTGTAGTGATTTTGGAGCCCAGAAAAATAAAGTCTGACACTGTTTCCACTGTTTCCCCATCTATTTCCCATGAAGTGGTGGGACCAGATGCCATGATCTTCGTTTTCTGAATGTTGAGCTTTAAGCCAACTTTTTCACTCTCCACTTTCACTTTCATCAAGAGGCTTTTGAGTTCCTCTTCACTTTCTGCCATAAGGGTGGTGTCATCTGCATATCTGAGGTTATTGATATTTCTCCCGGCATTCTTGATTCCAGTTTGTTTCTTCCAGTCCAGTGTTTCTCATCAGTCCCAAATGGGGAATGAAGTCCTAAGCCCTCAGTTTCATCCCTTTCTGAAAACCAGGGAGGCCACTGCTCTCACAAACTTGTCAGACTCCACCTGCTTGTAGGCACTGGTAGCTGTGCACGTGGATGAACTGTAATTCACACTGGAGGAAGAGGGAATGCTGATGAGTCACCATCCCCACAGAACCACTCCCTCTTCACCTTCTACTCACAATACTTTTTTTTTTCTCACACTATATGTCATTTTAAGGAATTTGAATCTTACCAAATGCTCTGTACCTAAAAATCTGAACTTAAGCAAACGTTACCAATACTGTAACAAGTCAACATCCTATACACCTTTCCTAAGCAGATTATCATCTCTTGTAGAAAAGATAATAAAGTATAAAGGGAAAGAAATTTAATGAAGTTGTTCTGACATCTGTTTCTAAGAAAACTTATAATGTCTAAACGGAAGTTTTTGTATTTTTGTATGGCTGATCACTAGTCTATGAGCCCCACAGGAAGACAACTTGGTTCAACACTAGAAAGACTTTAGTATTAGAAAACTATAGTATAATGAAATCAGGCAGTCTTTGTACTTACAAGTATATTAAAGATCATATTAAAGGTCATATGGACACACATGCGTAAACATTCTAACTCCTCTTTCATACTAAAAGACCCATGTGATTTTTCTGAAGGTAACTGATGCACATTTCCCCAGGCCACCAACATGTGTTTTACAATGTACCCAAGAAAATATCATTTTCTCTGAACATGGACTTGTTCAATTTTGTTGTCTGTCATACTTTGTTAAAAATTTGTGGTGAAATAACACCACAGGTGTTCAAATATACAAAAGAATCCATCAAAATTAGAACTAGCATAAACAAATATAATACATAGATGAGGTAAATCTATGCTTTAAGAAAAAACATTCTATAGAAGTATTGTGCAGAGAAGGCAATGGCACCCCACTCCAGTACTCTTGCCTGGAGAATCCCATGGACAGAGGAGCCTGGTGGGCTGCAATCTGTGGGGTCGGACACAACTGAGCGACTTCACTTTCACTTTTCATTTTCTTGCATTGAAGAAGGAAATGGCAACCCACTCCAGTACTCTTGCCTGGACAATCCCAGGGATGGGGGAGCCTGGAGGGCTGCCATCTATGGGGTCGTACAGAGTCGGACACAACTGAAGCAACTTAGCAGCAGCAGCAGCAGAAGTATTGTGGGCATTTTTTATAAGTACAAAAGTAGATGGATGACACTATGTACTTGCTAGTATTTGAAATTGAGGTACCTAAATGAGCACAGAAAAATCTGTGTCTACTCACTTAAATTTTT
Source organism: Bos javanicus (assembly GCF_032452875.1). Taxonomy (NCBI): domain Eukaryota; kingdom Metazoa; phylum Chordata; class Mammalia; order Artiodactyla; family Bovidae; genus Bos; species Bos javanicus. The sequence goes on along the minus strand of NC_083871.1, from coordinate 58,919,096 downwards.
AAAATGCAGCATCTCAGGGAATTTATTATAGAATTAGATTGATCTGTATACCAGAATCAGTACACAATACATATGGGGAGGTACATCAAACTCTACATTTCTTCTTTGGCTTTGCCAAAGAAATGAAGTCCATATTATTTTTAAATATGGAATTAACTGCATGTGAGACCACAACAAAATCAGAAACAGAAACAAGCAAGACACATGTATTAAAGTGAACTGAAATGCAAAGAAAGAACCATTCCCTGAGTTAGGAAGGCACAGCAGGTTCTTTTGGAAACAGAATGATGGCTGGAGACAACTGTGTGTGTGATTGGCATCTAATATCAGCCATTATTTTGTCATATCTATTTTATCAGTGAGTGCAAAGTCTCATAATTTTGAATGAAATTGACCAAAGTTATTCTCAGAGTTCTCTATCAAAACTCTTATACAATATACTTGCTAAATTACAAGTCATCTTTTCAATACCTCTTCTACAATAGTCTGGTACCCATTTCAGTTACTTCCAGTAAACTAATCTTATGACTTTACAGTTGAATTCTGAAGATTTAAAAACTATATATGGCAGAATACACATTTACTTTAAAAAGAAAATAATCTCACATCAAAAATATCCATTATATATGCTTAATAGGTAAAGGCTAAATAAATATGGTTACTACTTTAATAAATAATCTTAAACACAGAATAAGCCACCATTTGTGTTAAATACATTTTTAGAACTCTAAGAACTCTTCAATATAAATGAAATATTGTCATCAAAAGATATAAATCAATATTGAAATAATCAAGCTTTGTTCTAGAACCAGAGATGGATAATATGTCCAAAAAGCATCTGAAATTCAGTTGAAAAAACAAAAACATAAAACCTGCATGTCATTCCTGGATACCTTATGGAGCACAGGGTTATTTTATCCCATAACCTAGAGGATCTGTACTAGTATTTCAGACCATGGCCAATCTGAGAGATAGTTAATTTTTTCTCACCTATCTGGGAAAGTCAGGTAGAGTGAAGAAAAGAAAGAATCCTTATGTCTCTAAGCTGCTGAACCAGTGCCTCCAATTGCCCAAAAAAGAGGGACATAAAGAACAAAAGATTATGGCTGCTAGGCATGATTTTTTTTTTCCACTATGGCCTCAGGGGTCATGTATAAGCCAACTGCAAAACTTAACAAAGATTCTCATTTAAAAACAAAAATTGCATCAAAGGACCTAAACAGAAATTTTAAAATAATCTAAAGGATGACCGTGCACTCAGTAATGTGTGACTCTTTGCAAATCCAAGGACTGTAGTGCACCAGACTCCTCTGTCCATGCAATTCCCTAGGCTAGAATACTAGAGTGGACAGCCATTCCCTTCTCCTCTGGAGAAGGGAATGAACCAGGGACTGTACCTGGGTCTCCTGCATTGGCAGGCAGATTCTTCATCACTGAGCCAACAGGGAAGCCCCAATCCAAAGGGCAGAACAACACAAATTAAACATGCTTAAATTCATTTTAATTATATAAATTAAAAATTATAAAATATTGCTTTTTTTCTTTCAGATTAGCAAATATAAAAAGACTGAAAATCAGATCAGATCAGATCAGTTGCTCAGCCGTGTCAGACTCTTTGCGACCCCACAAATCGCAGCACGCCAGGCCTCCCTGCCCATCACAAACTCCTGGAGTTCACTCAGACTCATGTCCATCAAGTCAGTGATGCCATCCAGCCATCTCATCCTCTGTCATTCCCTTCTCCTCCTGCCCCCAATCCCTCCCAGCATCAGAGTCTTTTCCAATGAGTCAACTCTTCACATGAGGTGGCCAAAGTACTGGAGTTTCAGCTTCAGCATCATTCCTTCCAAAGAAATCCCAGGGCTGATCTCCTTCAGAATGGACTGGTTGGATCTCCTTGCAGTCCAAGGGACTCTCAAGAGTCTTCTCCAACACTACAGTGCAAAAGCATCAATTCTTCAGCGCTCAGCCTTCTTCACAGTCCAACTCTCACATCCATACATGACCACAGGAAAAACCATAGCCTTGACTAGACGGACCTTTGTTGGCAAAGTCATGTCTCTGCTTTTGAATATGCTATCTAGGTTGGTCATAACTTTCCTTCCAAGGAGTAAGCGTCTTTTAATTTCATGGCTGCAGTCACCATCTGTAGTGATTTTGGAGCCCAGAAAAATAAAGTCTGACACTGTTTCCACTGTTTCCCCATCTATTTCCCATGAAGTGGTGGGACCAGATGCCATGATCTTCGTTTTCTGAATGTTGAGCTTTAAGCCAACTTTTTCACTCTCCACTTGCACTTTCATCAAGAGGCTTTTGAGTTCCTCTTCACTTTCTGCCATAAGGGTGGTGTCATCTGCATATCTGAGGTTATTGATATTTCTCTCGGCAATCTTGATTCCAGCTTGTGTTTCTTCCAGTCCAGTGTTTCTCATGATGTACTCTGCATATAAGTTAAATAAACAGGGTGACAATATACAGCCTTGACGTACTCCTTTTCCTATTTGGAACCAGTCTGTTGTTCCATGTCCAGTTCTAACTGTTGCTTCCTGACCTGCATACAAATTTCTCAAGAGGCAGATCAGGTGGTCTGGTATTCCCATCTCTTTCAGAATTTTCCACAGGTTATTGTGATCCACACAGTCAAAGGCTTTGGCATAGTCAATAAAGCAGAAATAGATGTTTTTCTGGAACTCTCTTGCTTTTTCTATGATCCAGTGGATGTCGTCAATTTGGTCTCTGGTTCCTCTACCTTTTCTAAAACCAGCTTGAACATCAGGAAGTTCACGGTTGACATATTGCTGAAGCCTGGCTTGGATAATTTTGAGCATTACCTTACTAGCGTGTGAAAATATACAGCACTAAATGGCAACTCACTCCAGTATTTTTGTCTGGGAAATCCCATGGACAGAGGAGCCTGGTGGGTTACAGACCATGAAGTCACAAAGAGTTGGACACAACTGAGCGACTAACACTATAGAGAGCACAAAGATCTATCCAACATAGTGTCAGTAGGAAAGGGTGACTCTTATTCTGGAAATTCTACCACTAAGACTGTACCTTCAGAAGACACACAGTAAGAGTTCAAGAAACATAAATGTTCACAGGAGCATTTTTTAATGTCAGAAGTTTGGAAACAATCTGAATTTCTGTTAGGAACTTAATTATCCTGAGTTATGTAAGCTCCATTGAAGAATGATCATGAATATCAATGTTCATTTGAGCCTCTGCATTTACTGCTCCCCATAAACCTATGTGCTCCCCAATATGTCCAGGGGCTCTCCATATTTCCCAATGTCCTTTCAGTTAAGCCAAGGAGTATGACTAATTATGGATAATGTTGTTGAGCATAAGTCATTCGTGGCATGTCCATATTAAAGCATTTATGAGCCAGTGTGTGAACACCCAACACCCCTGTGCCTGACCTAGAAACTATATATTCTAAACAGCATGTTTGCAAGATAACTGTTTTCTGAATTATTGAGTCACTACTTGGAAAATAGCTAGTGGACCCACAACAGACTTTGTGAGAATAAGAAAAAATTTTAAATTGTTGTTAGGAAAATTTGGAATATATTAATTACCACCATAGAGACTAGACTAATCTGACTAATAAAAACATTTATGGCCAAAAAAAGGGATACTGTTATTAAAAACAAACAAACAAACAAACAAACACTGAAATTTATGACACTGGCTCATCAAGCTATCATTAGAGAGCTATTCACTTGACAACCTGAATAGTTGTCATGTGAATCTCGGTAGTGAGAAAACTGTCTCCAGAGAGCAGGGAAATACAGATTCATGCTGTGCTGCAGCAAAACATTTGATAAAACTGAAGACTTGATAACTGGAAAGAAGCTATATATCTAATGAACTTGTAGCTCTGGGCTGATGATTATGATGATTAAATGAACTTAATAGTGTGTGTTAATTGCTAATTGATTGTGTACGGCAAGCTATTACAAGAGAACAATGAGTTCAGACAGTAAAGTCACAAGAAAAAATAAAAGATAACTTGGGGTCTTGGAGACTTGGAAAAGCATTTCTTCTAGACACCACATATTTGGAAATAAAATTAAAGATGGTTGTGATTGATATGATGACCTGGGTTCAGCACTAAATTGGAAAGGAAGGTTGTGCCCCTGAAGCTCTGCCTTCATGTTTTTTTGTCAATTTGTAAGAATAGCAACAAATGGACAAATCATAGGGGTATCAGTAACATTCAAGAATGTGGCTATTATACTCCTGAACCCTACTCAAAGGACCTGGTCAGAGACGTGCCAATGGAGACACAGTGGAAAGTCTTATCAGTGGATAACCATAAAACTAAACAGACATTTCAGTAGGAGCAAGATGAAGAGCTCAAGGCGGTAGAAGGAGAATTTCCAAATCAGAGCTACCCAGAAAAAGTCTGGAGAGTTAATGATTTTATGGTAGCCAGATACTAGAGAAAGCCACTGGATCATTCAGTGTGTTCCCAAGCAAAATTCTGTTATGTTCATTAACAGCAAAGTGCTGATAGAGATACTCTATTTTAAAAGTATAAACACTGTTTAATCTGAGTATTAGACCTCTTCCTTCAAGAAAAAGTACCCTGTGAATATGACTGAAATATAATTTAGAATAAATGTTTAAAAAGAAAAAAAAAATTCTAGTGAGCTAACTGGAAACTCAACACTTGATTTCAAAAGTGACAAAATATATATTGGAACAAATCCTGGAACTCTGCACACTACTTTTATCATCTGTTGTCCTTCTGTTAAGATTCTGGTAAATGGAGTATTCAAAGAAGTCATTATGAAGAAAGAAATTAAAAGAATCCCCTTCCTTCTATGAGCTTGCTGTTATTGGCAGCATTGTCTCAGCAATGTCTCACCTCAGCATTTGATAACGGTCTCTCAGTTCAGTTCAGTCACTCAGTCATGTCCGACTCTTTGTGACCCCATGAATCGCAGCATGCCAGGCCTCCCTGTCCATCACCAACTTCCGGAGTTCACTCAGACACACGTCCATTGATCAGCGATGCCATCCAGCCATCTCATCCTCTGTCTTCCCCTTCTCCTCCTGCCCCCAATCCCTCCCAGCATCAGAGTCTTTTCCAATGAGTCAACTCTTCACATGAGGTGGCCAAAGTACTGGAGTTTCAGCTTTAGCATCATTCCTTCCAAAGAAATCCCAGGGCTGATCTTCTTCAGAATGGACTGGTTGGATCTCCTTGCAGTCCAAGGGACTCTCAAGAGTCTTCTCCAACACCACAGTTCAAAAGCATCAATTCTTCAGTGCTCAGCCTTCTTCACAGTCCAACTCTCACATCCATACATGACTACTGGAAAAACCATAGCCTTGACTAGATGGACCTTTGTTGGCAAAGTCATGTCTCTGCTTTTTAATATGCTATGTAGGTTGGTCATAACTTTCCTTCCAAGGAGTAAGCCTCTTTTAATTTCATGGCTGCAGTCACCATCTGCAGTGATTTTGGAGCCCAGAAAAATAAAGTCTGACATTGTTTCCACATCTATTTCCCATGAAGTGATGGGACCAGATGCCATGATCTTAGTTTTCTGAATGTTGAGCTTTAAGCCAACTTTTTCACTCTCCACTTGCACTTTCATCAAGAGGCTTTTGAGTTCCTCTTCACCTTCTGTCATAAGGGTGGTGTCATCTGCATATCTGAGGTTATTGATATTTCTCCTGGAAATCTTGATTCCAGCTTGTGTTTCTTCCATCCAGCGTTTCTCATGATGTACTCTCCATATAAGTTAAATAAGCAGAGTGACAATATACAGCCTTGACGTACTCCTTTTCCTATTTGGAACCAGTCTGTTGTTCCATGTCCAGTTCTAACTGTTGCTTCCTGACCTGCATACAGATTTCTCAAGAGGCAGGTCAGGTGGTCTAGTATTCCCATCTCTTTCAGAATTTTCCACAGTTTTTGGGATCCACACAGTCAAAGGCTTTGGCATAGTCAATAAAGCAGAAATAGATGCTTTTCTGGAACTCTCTTGCTTTTTCCATGATCCAGCGGATGTTGGCAATTTGATCTCTGGTTCCTCTGCCTCTAGTATCTTTCAGAACCAGCTTCACTGTACCCTCTCAATGGTTACCAGAAGAACCAAACTGCACCCGTCCCCAGAAAATAAATTCTAGATCCATAAATTGCCTCCTCCAAGCTCCTGGTGAGGTACTAACAGCAGCCAAGTTGTGCCCCTTTTTAAGAGGCTAAAATCTTAACCTTGTTGATTCTCATCTCTGAGCTTCCAAGTTTGATAATGCCAAGCAACCATTTCTCTTTAATCCTTCTAACCCATGGGTAACAACAACTTCTGTAGTTTTTACCTATGTGTTTCTTTAAATTTTTGCTGCTTAATGTTTCTATTACTGCAACACTGGCTAACCAATTCCCTGTATTTAACTCTCTTTTGAGATACTTAGTATGGTTTCTATTATATTTTCTGAACTCTGAATGATACAGTGCATGGTACTGAAAGAGGTCCTAGGAAGCAAGCCCTTAAAATAGATATTTTGGACAATTATTTTTTACCTTGGTTGTGAAAACAGAGCTGAGTCCCTTTTTAATACAACAGGATGCTGGAAATCCATGACGTTCTATGGTATTCACAACTAATTAAAAGATCATCTGTGACTAATTGCAAAGGTCTGTTATTACAAGTGCTTTAAGATACTAAGGGGTGCCACATGTTTCTGTCATGTAATTATTATTTAAAAACACTAGTGAGGAAGAGATAACTCTTCACTGCAAAGTCTGCCGAAAGAAATGGCAAGCTTGGGATTTGAAAATCCTGAGTTCAAAGCAAAAGATGATTTATCAGGATATTAATGGAACAAATGGCAATACTTCCAGTGAGAAAATAAATTGTAATTACTGAAATATGCCCAAGGATGAAATTGTGATGTGAATGTTTTGAAAATGAGTTGGGAGGAATTATTTATTTTACCAATACATAATTGATCATGGTGTCTTTAGAAGTGAAATAAATGGGCATCCCTATAAATAGCACTTGTTACAATCTGAATGTTTGTGTCTCCCCAATATTCATATGTTTAAACCCTAATCTCCAATGTGATGATACTAGGAGATAGGGGCTTTGGTGATTAGATCAAGAAGGTGGAACCCTCATGAATAACATTAATGTACTTATAAAGGAGGCCCAAATCTTTGAACTGGAGGAAGGACTTTACATGAACTCTATCTTGCTAGCACCCTGATCCTGGACTTCCAGCCTCCAGAACTGTGAGCATGAAATTTACATTGTTTATAAGCTACCCATCTATGGGACTTTTTTTGTTTTTGTTTTTTAATACAGCCTCAACAAACTAAGACATGGCTTCATCTATATAACAGAAAATACAGCTAGATCTGGTTGCCAAAACCAAACTTGAGTCACCACAACTGAAGTCATAGCTATTTACCTAGTTCATAGATTTAAGGCTGGTCACACACCTAAAGGTCTTGATAGATGGGGAGGCTAGTTTCCCTTAAGGAATGACCTTAAGTAACTGCAATATATACTATTGGGCTTCCTAGGTGGCTCAGTGGTGAAGAATCTGCCTGCCAGTGCAGAAAACATAGGGGATGCAGGTTCCATCCCTGGGTCAGGAAGATCTCTGGAAAAAGAAATGGCAACCCACTCCAGTATTCTTGCCTGGAGAATCCTATGGACAGAGGAGCCTGGCAGTCTACAGTCTATGGAGTTGCAAAGACACGACTTAGCAAATAAGCACATGTATAGTATAAATCTCTTAGTCTGCCCAAAGGTGTTTACCACTATTTACTTTGGTGACTGGTACATAGGAAAGGTAAGAGATTCCTAGATCTTTAAAAATTTATTAAATACAGGCTCAGAACTGGTGTTTATCCCTGAAGGTCCAAAGTGCCACAATATTTTGCAAGTCAAAAGAGGGCATGTTGTGATAATTCGATAAATGGTGTTTTCATTCAAATCTGTATCACAATGAACTCAGTGGACCCAAAAACCCATACTGTGATTGTAGTCCCATTTGCTGGAGACATAACTTAAACAGATCTACTCAGCAAGTGGCAGAATCCACACATTGGCTTGCTACCTCATGGAATAAAAGCAGAGCAACGTGAAAGCCCCTAGAATTTCCTCTACAAGAGCAGTAAACCATTGCTATAGCACAACTAGGAATCTGGAAAGATAAGAGCCACCAGCAGAAAGCAGCTGCAAATAACTATGCACCATCATAAACTTAATCAGGTGGTCACACCACTTACAACTGCTATTCTAAAAGTATATTTGAACAGATCATCAAAGCCTCTGGTACCTGGCATAGAGCTGGTACAGGTGAGTTTCCTCTGAGTTCTTCTTCCAGAACCTGGGAGGTGGGGATGCATGAAAGCATCTAGGGCAGTAGAACAAGTGACACAGGGAGGAGTTCCAAGCATGTATAGGCTGACATCTGAGACACCTTTACGAGCTTCCCTCTGGTGCCGTGGCTCCCCACAGCAGGGCTGGGCATCTGAGGCCCCACGGTTTCCTGGGTCAAAGGGAGACTCCTTGCTGGGGAAGACACCGAGGCCACACTGCATCACATTCTGGCTCTCTCTCCAATTAGGACTATAACAAAATCCAGACTATGCCTTGTCAACTGGCGTTCTGCATTTTATTCCCCCCTCCTTTTTTTTGAAATACAGAAGAGCTGCCAGGGAAAATGATGTTGGTGTTCAAACAGTACTGCATCCATGACATAATGGCTTTAGTTTTCTCATTTCCAAATGTGTCGACATCGTTTTTCTTCTTTTTTCTTCCATCTGTTTATTGAAATGCATATTGTACTTTTAAGTTACAGATCCTCTTTTCTGCCACTCACCTAGAACTTCCCAGAAAAGCCTCCATTTCTTCTTTGATCCCGTTTCTTACAAGTAGCACAAAGTGAATATCTATGTTTTGAGGGTCACAGCTGACAAACTCCTGGTTGTTGGTCTTCCTGGCTAGACCATGGCAAGGTCAGTGAAGGTCACATGGGAAGAATCTTCAGAAGAAAGGGGGTGGCCACCAGACGGAATTGTGGTGGTAGCACGTGGCCAGGTGGTGGTGCCCAAGTGCACCATGGCCCGACCCGCAGTAAGAGTGAGTGGGCGCACTCTCACCCGCAGGGATAGTGGGTGCACTGACTTCATGTCCTTTGTGGGTTCTGCTGGTAGGCTTCCTGACCCTTATCCTAGCCTCAGTCACCGCCCTTGCCAGACCCAAGCAAGCAAGGCCCGAGAGAGAGGCCCAGAGCACCTCTGCTTAACTGGTATGCAGCTATTGTTTGATTTTCCCTTCAGGTCAGGAAACCTGAATGGGGAGTCTGCTTTTACCTAACAGGCTCGAACGTTGTTTAGAGTCAAATTAACTCTCCAGTTCTCTACCAAACTCTAGTCTGACTAGGTTTGTATCACAATCAAATCCTACAGAATACATTTCTTCATTACATTAATGACATGAAAATCGGACCTGCTAAGTAGGAAGCAGAAATCACCTCAGTTGATTTAATAAAACATGTTAACAGGAAGTAGGAGAGAGAAAATGGATAAAATTCCAGGGGTTATTTACTTCACTGTTGTTTCTGGGATCTAGTATTTGGGATATTCTTTCCAAAGTGAAAGATCAATTACTATAATCCCACTTTTTGGTATCGAAAAAAAGGTACAGTGGTTAGAGGTCATCTGGATTCTTCAGAGCAACTACATATACCACTTCGGAATGTGCTAATCTCAGCAATTTACAGGATAACCCATAAGATTTGCAGTTTTGGTGGGATCTGCAATGGCACCCCACTCCAGTACTCTTGCCTGGCAAATCCCATGGACGGAGGGGACTGGTAGGCTGCAGTCCATGGGGTCGCTAAGAGTCGGACAGGACTGAGCGACTTCACTTTCACTTTTCACTTTCATGCATTGGAGAAGGAAATGGCAACCCACTCCAGTATTCTTGCCTGGAGAATCCCAGGGACGGCGGAGCCTTGGGGGCTGCCGTCTATGGGGTCGCACAGAGTCGGACACCACTGAAGCGACTTAGCAGCAGTAGCAGCAGCAGCATTTAGCACCGGCGGCTGCGGACGGCGCATTTACCGTGGGCAGCTACCCCACATCCGAGGTCAGGGGCAGAAGCTGGGAGGACCCCATGCCCGAGAGGAGGCGGCCAAGAGGAGTTACCCCATGTCTGAGGTCAGGGGCAAGCGGCCAAGAGTGCCAGGCTGTGACAGCACAGGAACTGCGGAGAGGAGCTACCCCGCATCCAAGGTTAGGGGCAGCGGCCAGAAGGAGCAACCCCACCTCCAAGGAGCGGTGGCTGCGTGGGCGCAGGAGAGCCTAGAGGAGCTATTCCACGTTCAAGGTCAGAAGGGGTGGCGGTGAGGAGATACCCCTCGGTAGGGAGCAATGGCTGTGCTTTGCTGGAGCAGCCGTGAAGAGATACCCATGTCCAAGGTAAGAGAAACCCAAGTTAAGACGATAGGTATTGCAAGAGGGCATCAGAGGGCAGACACACTGAAACCATACTCACAGAAAACTAGTCAATCTAATCACACTAGGACCACAGCCTTGTCTAACTCAATGAAACTAAGCCATGCCCGTGGGGCCACCCAAGACAGGCGGGTCATGGTGGAGATGTCTGACAGAATGTGGTCCACTGAAGAAGGGAATGGCAAATTAGTATTTTTGCCTTGAGAACCCCATGAACAGTATGAAAAGGCAAAATGATAGGATACTGAAAGAGGAACTCCCCAGGTCAGTAGGTGCCCAATATGCTACTGGAGATCAGTGGAGAAATAACTCCAGAAAGAATGAAGAGATGGAGCCAAAGCAAAAACAATACCCAGTTGTGGATGTGACTGGTGATAGAAGCAAGGTCTGATGCTGTAAAGAGCAATATTGCATAGGAACCTGGAATGTCAGGTCCATGAATCAAGGCAAATTAGAAATGGTCAAACAGGAGATAGCAAGAATGAACATGCACATTCTAGGAATCAGCGAACTAAAATGGACTGGAATGGGTGAATTTAACTCAGATGACCATTATATCTGCTATTGCGGGCAGGAATCCCTCAGAAGAAATGGAGTGGCCATCATAGTCAACAAAAGAGTCCGAAATGCAGTACTTGGATGCAATCTCAAAAACGACAGAATGATCTCTGTTCGTTTCCAAGGGAAACCATTCAATATCACAGTAATCCAAGTCTATGCCCCAACCAGTACTGCTGAAGAAGCTGAAGTTGAACGGTTCTATGAAGACCTCCAAGACCTTTTAGAACTAACACCCAAAAAAGATGTCCATTTCATAATAGGGGACTGGAATGCAAAGTAGGAAGTCAAGAAACACCTGGAGTAACACGCAAATTTGGCCTTGGAATACGGAATGAAGCAGGGCAAAGACTAATAGAGTTTTGCCAAGAAAATGCACTGGTCATAGCAAACACCGTCTTCCAACAACACAAGAGAAGACTCTATACATGGACATCACCAGATGGTCAACACCGAAATCAGATTGATTATATTCTCTGCAGCCAAAGATGGAGAAGCTCTATACAGTCAGCAAAAACAAGACCAGGAGCTGACTGTAGCTCAGATCCTGAACTCCTTATTGCCAAATTCAGACTTAAATTGAAGAAAGTAGGGAAAACCACCAGACCATTCAGGTATGACCTAAATCAAATCCCTTACAATTATACAGTGGAAGTGAGAAATAGATTTAAGGGACTAGATCTGATAGATAGAGTGCCTGATGAACTATGGAATGAGGTTCGTGACATTGTACAGGAGACAGGGATCAAGACCATACCCATGGAAAAGAAATGCAAAAAAGCAAAATGGCTGTCTGGGGAGGCCTTACAAATAGCTGTGAAAAGAAGAGAAGGGAAAAGCAAAGGAGAAAAGGAAAGATATGAGCATCTGAATGCAGAGTTCCAAAGAATAGCAAGAAGAGATAAGAAAGCCTTCTTCAGAGATCAATGCAAAGAAATAGAGGAAAACAACAGAATGGGAAAGACTAGAGGGCTCTACAAGAAAATCAGAGATACCAAAGGAATATTTCATGCAAAGATGGGCTCGATAAAGAACAGAAATGGTATGGACCTAACAGAAGCAGAAGATATTAAGAAGAGATGGCAAGAATACACAGAAGAACTGTACAAAAATAGCTTCACGACCCAGATAATCACGATGGTGTGATCATTGACCTAGAGCCAGACATCCTGGAATGTGAAGTCAAGTGGGCCTTAGAAAGCATCACTACGAACAAAGCTAGTGGAGGTGATGGAATTCCAGTTGAGCTATTCTAAATCCTGAAAGATGATGCTGTGAAAGTGCTGCACTCAATATGCCAGCAAATTTGGAAAACTCAGCAGTGGCCACAGGACTGGAAAAGGTCTGTTTTTATTCCAATCCCAAAGAAAGGCAATGCCAAAGAATGCTCAAACTACCACACAATTGCACTCATCTCACACACTAGTAAAGTAATGCTTAAAATTCTCCAAGCCAGGCTTCAGCAATACGTGAACTGTGAATTTCCAGATGCTCAAGCTGGTTTTAGAAAAGGCAGAGGAACCAGAGACCAAATTGCCAACATCCTCTGGATCATGGAAAAAGCAAGAGAGTTCCAGAAAAACATCTATTTCTGCTTTATTGACTATGCCAAAGCCTTTGACTGTGTGGATCACAATCAACTGTGGAAAATTCTGAAAGAGATGGGAATACCAGACCACCTGACCTGCCTCTTGAGAAATTTGTATGCAGGTCAGGAAGCACAGTTAGAACTGGACATGGAACAACAGACTGGTTCCAAATAGGAAAAGGAGTACGTCAAGGCTGTATATTGTCACCCTGCTTATTTAACTTATATGCAGAGTACATCATGAGAAACTCTGGACTGGATGAAGCACAAGCTGGAATCAAGATTGCCAGGAGAAATATCAATAACCTCAGATATGCAGATGACACCACCCTTATGACAGAAAGTAAAGAGGAACTAAAAAGCCTCTTGATGAAGGTGAAAGAGGAGAGTGAAAAGGTTGGCTTAAATCTCAATATTCAGAAAACTAAAATTATGGCATCCGGTCCCATCATGTCATAGGAAATAGATGGGGAAACAGTGTCAGACTTTATTTTTCTGGGCTCCAAAATCACTGCAGATGGTGATTGCAGCCATGAAATTAAAAGATGCTTACTCCTTGGAAGGAAAATTATGACCAACCTAGATAGCATATTGAAAAGCAGAGACATTACTTTGCCAACAAAGGTGCGTCTAGTCAAGGCTATGGTTTTTCCAGTGGTCATGTATGGATGTGAGAATTGTAGTATAAAGAAAGCTGAGTGCCGAAGAATTGATGCTTTTGAACTGCAGTGTTGGAGAAGACTCCTGAGAGTCCCTTGGACTGCAAGGAGATCCAACCAGTCCATTCTGAAGGAGATCAGCCCTGGGATTTCTTTGGAGGAATGATGCTAAAGCTGAAACTCCAGTACTTTGACCACCTCATGCGAAGAGTTGACTCATTGGAAAAGACTCTGATGCTGGGAGGGATTGGGGGCAGGAAGAGAAGGGGATGACAGAGGATGAGATGGCTGGATGGCATCACTGACTCGTTGGACCTGAGTCTGAGTGAACTCCAGGAGTCGGTGATGGACAGGGAGGCCTGGCGTGCTGCAATTCATGGGGTCGCAAAGAGTCGGACATGACTGAGTGGCTGAACTGAACTAAACTGAACTGAGAGGAAGAGAGGGGCATGAGGCTGGCCCTGATTTTAATGAGAGTCTCTCTACGACTTAAGGCTTCCCTGGTGGCTCAGACAGTAAAGAATCTGCCTGCAATGTGGGAGACCTAAGATCAATCCCTGGGTCAGAAAGATCCCCTAAAGGTGGGAACCGCTACCCACTCTAGTATTTTTGCCTGGAGAATACCATGGACAGAGGAGACTGGCAGTATACAGTCCTTGGGGTCGCGAGAGTCCGACTGAGCGACTAACACTCACACACACACTACTACTTGAGCCTATTGTCACCGCACGTCGAATGATACAGTGTCTAAAAAAATAAGAATGTTGTATACAGCTCTGGCAATTTCCAGCAGGAGAAACTCAGTGCATACACAGAGGGTCTGGGAGTAAAACCACTACACCCACTACACACAAATACTATTTTCTCTTACACAGAAAATCATTTATTTGACAACTATGTTTTCTGCATTTCCCTTCTTCCTCATGCTACATCTTTGTCTTCCTGGGAAGTTCCAGTAACAAACTGTATAAGTCATTCAGCCAGTGCACAAAAGTTGACTGTAGGAAAGGCTTGGTTGTGCACAGTGGGTGCCACACACCCTCACAAAATGCTCCTCACTGGGCAGGATCATGCTGGGTAAGGGAAGAGTGGGTCTGGTGGGTTGCAGGCTCAGGAGAATTGAGCCATACCAGTGACAAGGCCTGTGAATGCAAAATGCAAGCACTTGTGAACAAATGAGAATTAAAACAGGTGAAAAACACTGTGAATGTTTGAAAGTGTGAATGTGTTCAACAGCAGATCAAAACGTATTACATATCAATGAATTTATATCAGGGAAAATTTATCAAATCTATTATGGGGAAATAAAGCTGTTCTCTTAGATATAATTTTATGTTATAAATCATGTTTCAGAGGTGAGACCAAACGTTTTCTAGAAAAGATTACAGAATTTTTTTTATTAATAAATTCAGTCACTGGAATATAAAGCTATTCAAAAAGCAATTGAATATTTTTAATAATCAGACAATGTACATTAGCATATATACAAACTTCCCCTAGAAAAGAAAGGGTTTATATAACTGAAAATGTAGATCAGAACTTCTTATTAATCTAACATAACCATGACTATGAAATTAATATAGTAAATAATATAACTAGCATACATTTATAAAGATTTTCTACATTAATACCACCATTATGGTAAAACATACAATGGAAATAAAATAATGCATTTAGAAATTTAACTATCATTCTACAAACCTTTTTTCCTATTCTTTCCCAGCAATTCTAAATAGCTCTGACATTTGTAACTGAATAGTTATTTTAATAAAGAGCTATTATTTTGGTTAAGTTGGAAAAAAGGACTTTGTGTGAAAAATAGTAAAACATATCAGCAGATTAAAAAGTTTCAGGTCTAAAATTAGGCTAAGGGCATTGTCAGAAAGTGAATATTTTCATGTTAAGGTTTTTGAAATGCATTTTACTGGAACCTGAGTGAAGGGAAAGAGTTGGCAGTTAAAAGATAACTGAATAAATAATATACCTCAGGGAGGGATTAAAGATTTACCTCACTAGAAGTGTGTGTTATCTATCAACAGGGAATGAGATCTGTGCCATAAAGATATTCCAGGGGATGTAAACTGGAAAAGGCTTGCTGAATCCCACTCCCATGCCTCCATGAAAGTAAATGTTTATTTACATTCTAGAGAGTAAGAACCAAGGCTATTTTGTTTACATATTAAAGCTTACTATCCCTCTCTCAGGAGGAGAAGAGGAACATCTGTCTTCCTATAAACTCTCAGCTTCATGGTTTTGAGATTCCTCACTTAGAAATCCACATACGTTAGGGTCACCTTTATCTAACTTTCATCACATCACTCAAGAGTATGTGGAAGAATTGAGGAAAAGAGATCAATGCCATTATTGCTAGAAGTAATAATAGGTCCCTGCCTCAGAAACCTTGTACTATTTTTGGAATAATGCAAATAAATATGCATATTAAAATCTTAATAGGTATGAACTTCCAGATAGTCTCACATTACACACTATTAAACTGAGAGAGAAAGACCTTTAAAAGCATAAGAGGAAAGATATAAAATAGATGGAAGCCCTCTTATAGATTATTATAGATGGGGCTACTGGCACATGGAATAGAGTAATCTGAAAGATAAGCAGTCTTTTTTAAGATTATAAGAGAGCTATACTACCAAATATATATATAAATCGGTTTTGCCTTAAACAACCTGTGATTGTTCAGTACTTAAAACGACTTTTGGCTCCACAGTTCTCCATAGTCAGGAACTAGATGACAAAAGTATGCAACTACCAAAAAGAGCAAAGCCTTAACACCCACTTCAAATGTGCCCAAGAAAGATGAAAATAGATAAATAAATAAAAACCTCATGACAAGTGGTGTCTGGGAACCTCAGATTCAACAGCAATTCTAGGAGCCTAGTCACTGCCCCCTGCCCCCACACTCCTAGGATAAAAGATTTTCACAGTATCCACCCAGAAAAATTCCAGAACTGCTTTAGACCAGTGATATTTGGTGCCTAGAAGTGAGGCAGACACATTTCTTAATTGCCAAACATCTATGCATTCCCCCACTTTCCTCAGTCCCTTTGCAGTTAAAAGTTGTGTTCTGCCCAATAGACAGTGAGCAGGAGTGACGTGAGTCACTTGGACAGAAGCATTAAGATCTAGTTCTCACTTCCTGTCATAATCACCTGAAAGCCAGATGGTATTTCTACATGACGCAAGTCTCAACTTGGATCCTACAACTTAGAAGGAAGCTAACCTTGAGAACTGTTGGACTCCACAGATTTTGCAGAGAAGTTAGTACATGTGTTCAACTGAAATGTGGAGGATTTTGTTACCACAGTGTTGCCTTTCCCAGTAGTCTCAATAAGGCATAATTCTGCCCCAGTGGAGACATTTGGTCATGTCTGGAGGTACCTAGGTTGTCACAACTGGGAAGGAAGGGCTACTGATACCTAGTGAGTGGAGGCTAAACATCTTACAATGCACAGGACAGCCCTCTTCCCCAAAAAAGAATCATATGGCCCCAAATATTAATTGTGCCACTGCTGAGAGGCCCTGGACAAGGCTAACCTAACCCACACAGCATTTAATGGTCGATGCTATATTGTTAACTGAGAAATAGCAGGTTTATTCTCATCACCTTTATACTACATTTTGAGATTGTATAAATCTTCTTGAATCATTCATGCCTCTGGTTCATTCTTCCCAGTCACCACAATGATCTTTTTTAAAAATGTAAAGTAAATCACATCACTTCTCTTCTGCCCCAAACCATCAAGAGCTATACTAACACTTGTAATAAAAACTCTTCTCTGTACCTTGACCTACAAGACACCCACCCTCCTACCTCTCCAACATCATTGCTTTCCTTCTAGTCGGTCCTCACAGTCCCTTATGCCGTCCTTCAACCTCCCAACCCCATTCCTGCCTTAGAGCCGAAAGACACCACCTCCTCCTCATGTGTTTAGCCTCTAGACATTTCAAGGTTCTTCCCTCAGTTGAGGGCTCTGTTCCAGTGTCTCCTCAAAGAGGCTTTCCCTGATCACCCTACCTGAAATAAATATCCCCTCCAATCATTCTTTATTCTTTTACTCTATTTTATTTTCTCTCACAGAACTTATCTTATCTGAAATTTTGCTATGTAATTTTTTTTTTAATTTACAATTTCCCTCACCCAAATTAGCTCCACAAAGTAAAGGGTTTAATATTTTGCTCACAACATATCTGAGTCTAGATCATGACTAGATCATAATAAGTACACAATGCATACTTGTTGAATAAATGACTGAATGTATGGATATCAATGCACTGAGACACCAGGTACTATGTCAAAATGTTAGTATCAATCACCATTCAGGTGTACAATTTCAGAAGATTTTCATTTTCCTACAATTTTATACCTTCCCTCATTTTCTACCTGTGTTACCTTTATAAACCAAATTTTCATTTTACTTTTCAAAGAAAAAATTCAAATATGATGGACAATATGAAAATATATTGTGCATACTGAGCAACAATTTTGTTGTACATAATGAACATGAAAATACAAACATATAAAATGGTTGAGTTTGGGAGTTACTTTCTTTAGTATATCCATGAATAGAGAAATTATATAGCTAATCCACACTTTGGTCTATGATATTGTTTTGGAATCAAATGAAATAGCCCAGATTCCTCTAGTTTTATATTTTAATAAGAATTTTTATTTTGATTGATATTAAGTCCATCAGAGGAAATACAGGAGTAGGAGAAATTTCCCCAGCATCTCAAAGGATTTTAACTGAAAGGATCAAGTTAAAAGAAAGTCTCACAAATAACATGTGGTTATAAAACTATATGATTCCTATCCAGTCTCAACCTTCAGAATAGCTCTTAGAAATTAAAAGCACTTGTGTATTCATCATTAGTGGTCTCTGAATGAACTGCAAACAATGATGAAAGAAAATATGAATTTTTCCTAATGAGAAACTCTGGGTACAAACCACATTTGAGATAATTAAAAAATAATGGACATTGAATATTGAGAAAGGAGGTTAATCTTCACTAATGAATGAGATGATATTATGATGTTATAATTAAAATGTCTGTAGTTTATTTTTGATGACAAGCATGATCATAATAAGGAAACTTTGATATGGGCTTATGAAAGTCCAATCTCAGTGAATCTTTAAGAAAAATCTGTGGTGGATTTGTGTAGCAAATCAAAAAGAGCATGCATTCTTCACATACTAGAATGAGAAATTTTCAGGGGATAAAAACAAATAGTTAAATGAAAGCATTTTATGTTTTCAGGTTATAAGCAGTTTCAATAAAAACAACATCCTAAACAAATAATATAACATTTTAAAACATTCAGCTAGTGCTCTATACATATCTGTCAGTGCATTTATTTTTGGACTATGTCCAATAGGAGAGGAAAATATTGTACAGATGGGCAGCTGGAAAGTGTTTAAAATGCTAAAATACTAGATACTAATGACAAAATTGATATGACACTTTGAATAAATAATATCTGTGTTAGCACAACTATTTGCTTCATATCTTAAAGAAAATGGCTCACCAAAATACTGAGTCATTTATAAAACTCATATCTTGCTTAAAGAGATAAAATGCCTGTTCATATAAATGGACATTCAATCAAGACTGCATAAAAAATATTGAGATAATATATCCAAATATCTAGAGAATAGGTAATGAAATCAAGAGTAATAAGCCAGTAATATGACAAAGTTATGCTTAATAGATTTTTTTTTTACTTAATAGCTTTACTCAGTTGAAGAATATGACTATGAACAGAATACAATAGATATTTTATATTAAGGAGTCATTAACAATTTTGACATGATGTCCCCTGATATTTGACTTCCAAAATTAATACAAATTGGTTTGGATATGAACATAATCCTGTAGATAGGAAACAGATTTTTAGAATAAGTAAAAGTTAACCACAAATTAATATTAATGGAGCCTACTAGATACAGGTCCAATCAGCTCAGGTAGCAGTGAACTTCTGCACTGGAAGCCATTGGGTTTAATGGTAAACAAAGCATTTAATTGAGTACCTACTAATGGGTAATAAATGAGCTTTAATTACATCTGCTCATTATGTTAAAATGGAAGAGTACTGAAAAATAACAAAATGTGTTGTGCTGGGTTTCAGCAGGAATAAAGTTCAGAGTGTGAGGGACAGGTGATTTAGACAAATATTGCTTGGGATTCCATTTCAGTGAGATGATGTTTGGGCATTTTGTTTATTTATGTATTTTTCTCCTAAAGCAATCATTTTATTTGCCTGAAGGAAGCAGCAACCATAAAAGAATGGGCAGATTTGGGGATTTGTGGCTGTTTTCAATTATATATTTTGTCAATTCACAAAAATTATTTTAACCTGGCGGTTGTTTGCCAGAATTTAAGTACTCCAGAAGGTCAAAATGGATAACCATGAAAAAAATGTGAAAATACAATTTGATAATTTGTTCATGCTACACATATTTATTGTGCTCCTAATCTATGCCATGCATTGTTCTAAGAGATTAAGAATATTTGTGAATAAAAGAGATTCATCTTTGCCCACTCCCCACTGTGAAATTTACACTGTAGTAAAATTACTTTCTCCTGGACTTTTTTTTCCTCCTTCAGTTATGCAGTACAAAGTTTTACATGAGAGCATAATAGTCATCCTTGGTACTAGCAGAGAGAACAGGAGAAGGGAACTGGTATTTTATTCAGCACCTACTGGTTTTCTGTGTTGTGGCTTGAAAGATACAGAGATAGAAAGTATCTACGGCTGCTGGGGAAGTTTATGGGGCAAAAAATGTTGAGGGGATGGAAGCTATCTGAGACTTGATGAAATTTGTTAGACAGATGAGGGAAGAGCATGTGAAAAGGTATTGAGCAAGAGAAATCATGCCATTTCCGATGAACTTAAGGAATGGTAGGAGATGAAGGTATGAAAACGCCAGTTCATAATGAGCCTTATGTATCTTTCAAACAGCTTTAGAATGACATCATGGTGAAATGGGACTCATTGAAGGATTTGTAGTAGCAGGGAAATATGATATAATTTGTATAAGGCTCATGCTCGTAAAGAGAAATATGAGCCTAAGTACAGAGACCCTGATAAAGTCTATTGCAACAGCCCTGGAGACAGATGAAAAACCTATGCTATCTAATATGGGAGCTCCTAGTCACATGTACTATTATGGAGAACAGTGTGGAGATTCCTTAAAAAACTGGAAATAGAACTGCCTTATGATCCAGCAATCCCACTGCTGGGCATACACTGTGTACCCCAATGTTCATCGCAGCACTGTTTATAATAGCCAGGTCATGGAAGCAACCTAGATGTCCATCAGCAGATGAATGGATAAGAAAGCTGTGGTACATATACACAATGGAGTATTACTCAGCCATTAAAAAGAATACACTTGAATCAGTTCTAATGAGGTGGATGAAACTGGAGCCTATTATACAGAGTGAAGTAAGCCAGAAGGAAAAACACCAATACAGTATACTAACGCATATATATGGAATTTAGAAAGATGGTAACGATAACCCTGTATACGAGACAGCAAAGAGACACTGACGTATAAAACAGTCTTATGGACAGAATGGCATTGAAACATGTAAAATATCATGTATGAAACGAGATGCCAGTCAGGTTCAATGCACGATACTGGATGCTTGGGGCTAGTGCACTGGGACGACCCAGGATATGTATACCTGTGGTGGATTCATTTTGATGTTTGGCAAAGCTAATACAATTATGTGGAGTTTGAAAATAAAATAAAATTAATTAAAATTTAAAAAAAAATGTAAATTTAAATTAATTAAAATAAAATAGAATTAAGAATTCAGTTCCTTAATCACACTAGCCATGCTTCATACATTATATAGCACAGATGTAGAAAAGTCATCTTTCAAAAATGCTCAGTGGCACCACTGGTTACCTAACTGTGGAAAATAATCACCTCTTCCAAGGAAGAAAGTGAGGTTACACTGAGGGAGAAAGAATAACATTTTAAACGGAGAAAATTTCCGAATTTATTCAGTATGTCTCTGTGTTTGTTTGTTTTTTTTCTTTTACAACAAGAATGCACTCAGACACCACTTGTGAAAATTGAAAGAAAAAAAAGAACTAAATTTGGTAATTATTGAGGAGTGAAAAAGAAGTAACTGGCAGAGAGGTAGACTAAATCTCCCTTCAAATTTTGTTGACTATTTTTAATGCTCTCTACTTGATCCTGACTAGAAAATCCATAATTTAGAGTATAAACTCTGAATTTGTCAAATGCTTACTAGAGTATTTACAGTTAACAAAAAAATAATTGATGCCACATGCTATTGACCCTCACCATCATGATAATTATTATTGTTTACTGGAAAAATTAACACTCAAAGGCATGAAATTATGCTGACCATGAATACATGAGGAAGATTCAGAGGGAAGACAGAGGAATCTGTCTCCCTAGTCGCTTGAGCAGAAAGGCAGTACCTATCGGCGCAATGGAGTGCCAGTGACTTCACCCTTCCAGGGTGAGTGTGTTAGGCTCACAGTGTATTTGAGGATGCCCAGAGAGTCCAGTCAGAGTGGAGCACCACAGTCTTCTTGCTCTCTAGCTGCCAGATTGCCAAAATGCCAGATTCCTAAGCTGACAAGTCAAAGAAGGCTTCAAAACAAGCTACTCAGGCATTTCAGCACTTGGATCTTGTCTAAACCTTGCCTGTTGTGCTGAATGTGATGTTGCTTCTTTAGCCAAAGTAATGAAACTTAAGGATGAAAACAAAACTAATGCATACTTTGGAAAAATCAGCCCTTTTCAGAGTTAACTTACAAGATGGTGTCAAAGTGAAAGTGAAGTTGCTCAGTCGAGTCCGACTCTTTGTGACCCCATGGACTGTAGCCTGCCAGGCTCCTCTATCCATAGAATTCTCCAGGCAAGAATACTAAAGTGGGTTACCATGCTCTTTTCCAGGGGATCTTCCCAATCCAGGGATCAAGTCTGGGTCTCCCATATCGCAGGCAGATTCTTTACCATCTGAGCCACAGGGGAAGCCCCAAGATGGTGTCAAATGATATCTAATTCACCACACTTCCATTCAAATTGTAGAAATTATATTTTTAAAGAAATTAGCATTTAAATCCCTGAAATGAAATTATGAGGCAGACATTCAAAAATCTATATAAATTAGCCACTCTTTATCAATAAACTGCAACATTTTGTTTATCAATAAACTGGAAAGCTTAAACATTGCCTAACTCCCATCAGCTGCAGAATTGCTTGGGTTTAGATTGCTGCTATCAGGAGAGTTCTAATTTTTATTTTTGCAACAAAAATAAGACAGGTTAGGGATGCAATATGGAGATTATGTATTACCTAGTTCTCCTAGGTGAAATCTTCTGTGGCTTGTTTTGTTAGAATTTTTCAAAAGTGCTGAAAGTCTCTTCTTCTCCCAAACCTGTGGCAACCCCAGACCTGAAATTAACAAACGTGAGAGAGATCTGCGTTCGGCTCATTTCAGGAACCCAGACCCCAGGGAAACTCTCAGTGTCGGCACTGGGATCTTTTGTCACAAGGAGCAATGCTAGCCCCATGAGAACCATCTCTTTACCTCCTAGGTTTCTACTTTAAGATGTTTACAAAACTCCAAAGAATGAAGAAGAACTGGACCAAGAATTTGACCTGGAGACTGAAGCTTTATTTGGAGGATTAATGAACCCAACTGATTTTGAGTTGAGTTCCCAGATGAAGTGAGGGAAGAAGTGGCTGGTTCACATGGTTCTCTTTGGCCACGTGCCTGTGTCTCAAATAACCAACCAGCATGCAAGGAAGATTCCTAATCTAAAGAAGAAGAAGAGAAAAAAAAAAAAAAGAATCCAGCTTGGAAATTTACCTAGTAAAAACAAACCTCAACCAAAAGCTGACTTGGAAGTCAACCCATGTAAAATATTTTATTCTTAGAAGTTCACAGAGGTGGAGAAACTGAAAGGAGAGAAGAAACAGGAAACTCTAGCGGAGAGAGACTGGAACATCAGACTGAGAAAACAGAGTGCAGCCAACTTGGGCAATTTTTCAGCTCTTTCCTGCTATCTTCTGGGCCTGCTTCTCATCCTGGAATATGGGAAATTACATTAGTATGCTTTCAATGCTTTAACTATAATATCAATTACTTTATTTTACTCAGGTGGTTTTCATCTTCTGTAGTGGCAAAAACTAAAATATTAGATGCTGTCAATTCTGAATATATTTAAAATTTTCATATAACTCCCCTTTTGTTCAGTTTTATTGACATCAGCACTGTAGATGTTTAAGGTGTACAGCATAATGATTTAACTTACATGTATTGGGAAGTGACTACCACAATAAGTTAACATAAATCATCTATATAGATACAAAACAAAGAGAAAAAAGAATAAATGTTTTCTCCTTATGATGAGAAAAAAGGAAGTCTTAAAAGTCATTTAAATCTACCATATAACTACATAGAATTATATATCATATATATTAGAGGACCTGAAAAATATATAGTATATATATTATATATGTATTATATCTCATACATCATGCATGTGCTCAGTCATGTCCTACTATGGACTGTAGCCTGCCAGGCTCCTCTGTCCATGGGATTTCCCAGGCAGAAATACTGGAGCGGGTTGCCATTTCCTTCTCCAGGAGATCTTCCCAACCCAGGGACTGAACCCGCTTCTCTGGTAGTGGTAGGCAATGCTTTACCACTGAGTAACCAGGCAGTCTTAAAAACCTAGAAATGGTATTTAAATATGTTAGAACTACATATTCTCCTGGCAAATCATAGCTTTTCTTACTTAATAATTCTACAAATTAAACTAAATATTACCACTGAACAATTTTTTATTACTATAGAAAAGGAAAGAGAAAATATCACATGACTCAAAAGTGAACACCTCTTATGTGATGTGAGGAATAGAACCCAGGTCAGATCATCTTTCAGTTGGGATTAAACCTTTACAGAAAGTAATCCCTTAAAAGTAAAAGCAAAGATTGATATTCTTTTTGTCTAATACTGTAATCAGAACAGTGTTTTTCTCAGCTATCTCAAACCAAGTCCTCTGCCAGCTTTTCCAAATAGTGTACCAGCCCATGTTCATCCATTCAGGGTTGACTGGTGTTTCTGCACCTCAAGCACTCATATTTTGTATCCAGAACCTGCTGCCATCCAAGACACTCATCCCAGGCCAACTTGCATAAAAGTGGTTTCCAGCAGGGTTATCAGGCCTTTTCACTAGTTCTATCTAGACACCTGAGCCGGTACCTCGTGCATTTCCTGCAGGTCTGTCCAACAGAACTTAAGTTTGAGGAGTTCTAGAAACATTTGTCTGGGATTATTTATAATTTGCTGTGAATTAAAATAGATTTCACATAAAGGACAAAATATATTTTTTTCACACTAATATGAAAAAAAGGTATGTGGAGATACATATGGCACAAACACATATATCAGTCAGTTCAGTCACTCAGTTGTGACCGACTCTTTGTGACTCCATGGACTGCAGCATGCAAGCTTCCCTGTCCATTACCAACTCCCAAAATTTATTCATACTTATGTCCATCGAGTCGGTGATGCCATCCAACCATTTCATCCTCTGTCATCCCCTTCTGCTCCCACCTTCAATCTTTCCCAGCATCAGGGTCTTTTCCAATAAGTCAGTTCTTGCATATCAGGTGGCCAAAGTATTGGAGTTTCAGCTTCAGCATCAGTCCTTCTAATGAATATTCAGGACTGATTTCCTTCAGGATGGACTGGTTGGATCTCCTTGCAATCCAAGGGACTCTCAGGAGTCTTCTCCAACACCACACTTCAAAAGTATCGATTCTTTGGTGCTCAACTTTCTTTATAGTCCAACTCTCACATTCACACATAACTACTGGAAAAACCATAGCTTTGACTAGATGGACCTTTGTTGGCAAAATAATGTTTCTGCTTTTAAATATGCTAAGTTAGTCATAGCTTTTCTTCCAAGGAGCAAGTGTCTTTTAATTTCATGGCTGTGGTCACCATCTGCAGTGATTTTGGAGCCCAAGAAAATGAAGTCTCTAACTGTTTCCATTGTTTCCCCATCTATTTGCCATAAAGTGATGGGACCAAATGCCAAATCTTAGTTTTCTGAATGTTGAGTTTTAAGCCAACTTTTTCACTCTCCTCTTTTACTTTCATCAAGAGGCTCTTTAGTTCTTCCTCACTTTCTGCTATAAGAGTGGTGTCATCTGCGTATCTGAGGTTGTTGGTATTTTTCCCAGCAATCTTGATTCCAGCCTGTGCTTCATCCAGTCTGGCATTTCTCATGATGTACTCTGCATATAAGTTAAATAAGCAGGGTGACAGTATACAGCCTTGACATACTCCTTTCCCGATTTGGAACTAGTCTGTTGTTCCATGTCCAGTTATAACTGTTGCTTCTTGACCTGCAGAAGATTTCTCAAGAGGCAGGTCAGGTGGTCTGGTAGTCCCATCTCTTTAAGAATTTTCTACAGTCAAATGGAGAAGGAATTGGCAACCCATATCAGTATTCTTGCCTGGAGAATCCCTTGAACAGGGGAGCCTGGTGGGCTGAAGTCCAAACCTGGTGGGTCCACAGAGAGTCAGACACAGCAGATTTTTTTAAGCATAAGTAATTTTAAGTATTTCTTTGCTAGCATGTGAAATGAGTGTAATTTGTGGTAGTTGAACATTTTTTTGGCTTTGCCTTTCTTTGGGATAAGAATGAAAACTGACATTTTCCAGTCCTGTGGCCACTGATGAGTTTTCCAAATTTGCTGGCATATTGAGTGCAGCACTTTCACAAAGGCTTTGGTGTAGTCAACAAAGCAGAAGTAGATATTTTTCTGGAAATCTCTTCCTTTTTCAATGATCCAAAGGATGTTGGCAATTTGATCTCTGGTTCCTCAGCTTTTCTAAATCCAGCACGAACATATGGAAGTTCTTGGTTCACGTACTGCTGAAGCCTGGCTTGGAGACTTTTAAGCATTACTTTGCTAGTGTGTAAAATGAATGCAGTTTTCAGTAGTTTGAACATTCTTTGTCATTGTCTGTCTTTGGGATCAGAATGAAAACTGACCTTTTCCAGTCCTGTGGCTACTGCTGAGTTTTCCAAATTTGCTGGCATATTGAGAGCAGCACTTTCACAGCATTATCTTTTAGGATTTGAAATAGCTTAACTGGAATTCCATCACCTCTGCTAGCTTTGTTCGTAGTGGTGCTTCCTAAGGCCCACTTGACTTTGCATTCCAGAATGTCTGTCCGTAGGTGAGTGATCACATCATCGTGATTATCTAGGTCATTAAGATCTTTTTTGTATAGTTCTGCAGTGTTCTTGCCTGGAGAATCCCAGGGACGGGGGAGCCTGGTGGGCTGCCATCTATGGGGTCGCACAGAGTTGGACATGGCTGAAGTGACTTAGCATAGCATAGCATAGCATAGCTGCATATTCTTGCTGCTTTTTCTTAATATCTTCTGCTTCTGTTAGGACCATACCATTTCTGTTCTTTATTGTACCCATCTTAGCATGAAATATTTCCTTGGTATCGCTAATTTTCTTGAAGAGATCTCTAGTCATTCCCACTCTATTGTTTTCCTCTATTTCTTTGCATTGATCACTGATGAAGGCTTTCTTATCTCTCCTTGCTATTCTTTGAAACTCTCCATTCAAACGGGTATATCTTTCCTTTTCTCCTTTGCCTTTCACTTCTCTTTTCTCAGCTATTTGTAAGGCCTCCTCAGACAACTGTTTTGCCTTTTTGCATTTCTTTTTTCTTGGGGATGGTCTTGATCAGGCAGTCCGTCTATAAGATCTAATCCCTTGAATTTATTTGTCACTTCTACTGTATAATCATAAGGGATTTGATTTAGGTCATATCTGAATGGTTTAATGGTTTTTCTTGCTTTCTTCAATTTAAGTCTGAATTTGGCAATAAGGAGTTCATGATCTGAACCACAGTCTGCTCCTGGTCTTGTTTTTGCTGACTGTATAGGGCTTCTTCAACTTTGACTGCAAAGAATATAATCAATCTGATTTTAGTATTGACTATTTGGTGATGTCCATGTGTAGAGTCTTCTCTTGTGTTGTTGGAAGAGGATGTTTGCTATGACCAGCGTGTTCTCTTGGAAAAACTTTATTAACCTTTGCTCTGCTTCATTGTGTACTCCAAGGCCAAATTTGCCTGTTACTCCAGGTGTTTCTTGACTTCCTACTTTTGCATTCCAGTCCCCTGTAATGAAAAGGACATCTTTTTTGGGTGTTAGTTCTAGAGGGTCTTGTAGTCTTCATAGAAGTATTCAAATTCAGCTTCTTCAGCATTACTTGTTGTGGCATAGACTTGGATTATTGTGATATTAAATGGTTTGCCTTAGAAACAAACCAATCATTCTGTCATTTTGGAGACTGAATCCAAGTACTGCATTTCAGACTCTTCTGTTGACTATGATGGCTACTCCATTTCTTCTAAGGGATTCTTGCCCACAGCAGTAAATATAATGGTCATCTGAGTTGGATTCACCCATTTCAGTCCATTTTAGTTCACTGATTCCTAAAATGTCGATGTTCACTCTTGCCATCTCCTGTTTGATACTTTTGATTTACCTTGATTCATGGTCCTAACGTTCCAGGATCTTATGCAATATTGTTATTTACAGCATCAGACTTTACTTCCATCATCAGTCACATCCACAACTGGGTGTTGTTTTTGCTTTGGCTCTGTCTCTTCATTCTTTTCGGAGTTATTTCTCCACTGTTCTCCAGTAGCACATTGGGCACCTATCAACCTGGGCAGTTCATCTTCCAGTGTCCTATTTTTTTGTCTTTTCATACTGTTCATGGGGTTCTCAAGGCAAAAATACTGAAGTGGTTTGCCATTCCCTTGTCCAGAGGACCATGTTTTGTCAGAACTCTCCACCATGACACATCCATCTTGGGTGGCCCTACATGGCATGGCTTATAGTTTCATTGAGTTAGACAAGGTTGTGGTCCATGTGATCAGTTTGATTAGTTTTCTGTCATTGCAGTTTTCATTTCTTCTGCCGTCTGATGGATAAGGATAAGAGGCTTATGGAAGCTTCCTGATGGGAAAGACTGACTAAGGGGGAAACTGTGTCTTGTTCTGGTGTATGGAGCCATTCTCGGTAAATCTTTAATCCAATTTTCTGTTGATGGGCAGAGATGTCCCCTCTCTGTTTTTTGACCTGAGGCCAAACTATGTGCCTGGACCTTGCAGCAGGCCACCCTGGACCCAAGCCTCCACCAGAGACTCCTGGACACTCATGGGCAAGTCTGTGTCAGGAGTGTGCTCATCTTCTCCTGCGAGAACTCCAAAATTGCAACTCACTGCTGAACAACCGTTGGCAGGAGAATGTTGGATCCTACCAAAAAAAGAAATCCCATGTCCAAGGGCAAAGAGGCAGCCCCAGCAAGACGGTAGGAGGGGCAAAATCATGTTTCTAATCAAAACCCATACCCACCAGAGCCATTCAGAGAGCTCAAACAAAATGTGTGCACTAGGAGATCCCACAAAGACTGAGCCAGGTCTGCCTTTGAGTGTTTGATGGTCTCCTGCAGAGGTATGGGTCAGCAGTGGCCTGCTGCAGGGGCAGGGGCTCTGGGTGCAGCAGCCTTGGGTATGGCCATAAGCCATCTTGGAGGAGGTTACCATTAACACCATCACAGAGCTGCCAGAACTTACACAGGACTGGGAAAGCAGACTCTTGGAGGGCACAAACAGAACCCTGTGTGCACCAGGACCCAGGAGAAAGGATCAGTGACCCCACAAGAGACTGACCCAGACTTATCTTGGCTTCAGTTCAGTTCAGTTCAGTTGCTCAGTCGTGTCCGACTCTTTGCAACCCCATGAATCACAGCACACCAGGCCTCCCTGTCCATCACCGTCTCCTGGAGTTCACTCAAACTCATGTCCATCGAGTCCGTGATGCCATACAGCCATCTCATCCTCTGTCGTCCCCTTCTGCTCCTGCCCTCAATCCCTCCCAGTATCAGGGTCTTTTCCAATGAGTCAACTCTTCACATGAGGTGGCCAAAGTATTGGAGTTTCAGCTTTAGCATCAGTCCCTCCAAAGAAATCCCAGGGCTGATCTCCTTTAGAATGGACTGGTTGGATCTCCTTGCAGTCTAAGGGACTCTCAAGAGTCTTCTCCAACACCACAGTTCAAAAGCATCAATTCTTTGGCGCTCAGCTTTCTTCACAGTACAACTCTCGCATCCATACTCAAAAACAATGCATTGCCTCTTGTTCACCTTCCCCATACCATACTGAAGAGTTTGCACAAAAGAGCCTGCCAGTTGATCTTCTAGAGGATAATTACACTTTCTCTCTACTCACAAGTGTCCTGAACATTCCCGATCCTATACTCACTTCCTCCTTTGCATTTGTCTTTCAGTCTTTAGTAACAAAATCTCCGCCCCCCCACCCCTTAAGCACTATCTGAATTACATCCATTTCCCAGAACACCTTAGTCTGTAGTGATTTTATTCCCCCTTGTCTTCACACTAAGTCTTGATCACATGTTCTACAATCCCATTCCATCATGTAATGATTTTATTTTTTCAGCAGAAAAAGACTTTCAAATTTCTACCTTATTAATCTTCTGCCTCATGTCTGTACCAATGTTCACGATTCTAACCAGCCATGAGGATATCTCCATTTAACATTATGAAGTACTGTCCCAGGTGGCACTAGTGGTAAAGAACATGTCTGCCATTGCATGAAAGATGAGAGACTCGGGTCTGATCCCTGGGTTGGGGAGATCCCCTGGAGATAGCAACCATAGAAACCCACTCCAGTATCCTTGCCTGGAGAATCCCATGGACAGAAGAGCTTGGTGGGCTACCATCCATGGGTTTGCAAAGAGTTGGACGTGACTGAGTGACTTAGCACACACGAACAGTCACACATCCTTCATACTTCGCCTGCTTTGATAAGCCCATGTTCCTAATTATGTAAGCATACATATGACATTCCTTACAATTTTGTGTACCAATACCCAAAGAAGCAAAGCATTTCCAAGCTAAAAAAGGAGCTTAGAGATTACTGGGCAGTAACCAATGTTTTCAAGTAACTTGCCCAAGGTCATACAGGTAGCAACTGAGCTGGTTCCAAAACCATAGCTTGCTAACTCTGATTTCAGCCTCCCTTCTCAAAGAGATGCAGATCAAAATAGATTCCTGTAGTTCCTATCTTGTGAACACCAATTGCACTCTGTTTTTCGACCCTTTCCCCCCACCCCATTATTTCACCCTCCTCCAGCTCCTCACTTCTGTGTGTTTTTCCTTCTATTCATGTCCTCTATTAACTTTTCCAAATTTGGAGTCACTTAGCTCTTGGTGGTATTTATTTCCTTTAAATACCAATAGTCCTTCATCTATATTTCTCCTGTTGAATTTATCATAATCTACCAAACATAACAGTTATTTATATTCTTGCTGTATATTGCTATGAGAAAGCAAGTTACTTATCAGAGAACTCACCATGTCTTACATATCCTTGTAGCCCTGTGGTTCTTAATAAATCAGTGTTCACCTGAATATGATGTGACCTGTCATAGAATATAGCTGGATGAGAGGCAAATTGGTTATCAGTCAACATTTAATCTATCTGATTTGCCATGGTTTAAATTTTTTTTTTTTGAGTTCAGTATTTCTTTCTTTTTTACGTTATTTGCCAGACCACAATAATAAACTATAGCAAATAAAAATTGAACTTCTTCAGTCACATTCAATTCAATCAAATTGTAGATCAAATGCTCCCATAAATAAAATAACTCTTATTTTTCTTACTTCATACCTTCTCTAACAAAGCCATATTCAGAAAGGTTCCGTGTAGATGTTTATATTAATACTAGAGCCAAGGCTGAAACAGGAAGTAACTGGCAAATATTTGAGCTCAAAAGTATCAGAATTACCATTTTGTATTTAGAATTCTGAATTATGATATGAAATTTCTACTTTGTACTTGTCTTAACTGGCAGAAAAAATTTAAATGTCCCAAATTTTGTGATTTTCATGGTGTTGTTTTAACATTATGAGCTCACGTAAGATACAGTAAAAGTGACCACAATTTGGGGGTGTGAATAGCAGAGTTTAGTATAGAATTGATTCTCAATGAAAGCTAAGTGAATGAATTATTGACTAGTTTACACTAGCATATCCCTGAACTTATTCTTTTGGTATCATCTTCAGCATTTATTTCCTGTATGAGAAGGAGAAATTAGAAACACATTGTCTGTTCATTTGCAGCAGGTGAAAGTAATGTAAATAATCTTCCTCAAGCACAAAAGCTTTGTTTTTAGAACATCCTACATCTGAAATTCTTTCTTAACATTACTGGACAAACTTCTTAACAGTTGGGTTTCCCGTTATGCTTAACACTAAGTGAGCATAGAAGCTACCTCAGGATATAAGATACTACCTCCTCACTCATATAAACCAGAGCCCCATCATCTCAATTAAGTTTGGATAACACTTGCAAGAA
Source organism: Bos javanicus (assembly GCF_032452875.1). Taxonomy (NCBI): domain Eukaryota; kingdom Metazoa; phylum Chordata; class Mammalia; order Artiodactyla; family Bovidae; genus Bos; species Bos javanicus. Next base: position 58,887,302 of record NC_083871.1, on the reverse strand, counting down.
AGAAAATGTTCTGTAATCCTCTTAAACTGAAGCATTACTTACACTCAGAACCAGATTTTCTGGGAAAAAGTAACCTAAGAGGCACTGTGTGGTCAACAGCTCACAAATCTCAACTAATAAGAAAATACAAAATAAGTTCAAATTGGTCTTTGATGACCTATTACTTTGCGATGCTTATTAGCATAGACAAATGTATTTCAGCATCTTATTGCTATCTGATCATGCTCTCAGGGCTACCTGTTGGTCCACCTATAACTACAATTGTTTTTGTGGTTGACTCTGTACTTGTTATACAATTATCTTACTTGTGCGAAGTAAAATTAAGTGAGTGTTATTTGAAGTAGAGAAGCCTCATAAGCTCTCATTAATGACATACAGTTAGATACCTATAATATCAGTTATACTCATACTAGCAACCATGTTTTCAGATGATATTTCATGAAAGAGCTAAAGAAACTCAGAGTGCACAGGCTGCCATTCTATGTCTAGCCATTTCCATTCTAGTCTAACTTTACACATGTAGATATAAATTTCAAAAATATTCAGTAATATACATACAAAGTGCAAGCCATTGCACCCTATATTCAAACATTTAAAACATTTAAACATTTAAAAGTACCTTGACACTATATATTTAGATTACTTAGTAAAACAAAATCCTTCTTTAAGATCAATTTCTTTTGATAAAAATCCATTCAAATGTTATTAAGGAGAATTTACTGAACCATGAGTATCAAACGTTTACACTCATGAATCTGGAAAATATAGAAGGAGTTATAAGGGTAGGGGGCTTCCCAGGTGGCACTAGTGGTAAATAACCCCTTGCCAATGCAAGAGACATAAGGGATGTAGGTTCGATTCCTGGGTTGGGGAGATCCCCTGGAGGAGGGTATGGCAACCCACTCCAGTATTCTTGCCTAGAAAGTCCCATGGACAGAGGAGCCTGGAGGGCTACAGTCCATAGGGTCGCAAAGAGTTGGATACGATTGAAGTGACTTAACATGCACACTCACATAAGGGTAGGAAATACCCAATGTCAAATGGTGCTTGAAAAATACGTATTCTTCTTTGGGGGCTATAATGTATTTCTCCAAAAGTCATTTTTACCACACCGCTGCTCTTCAAACAGACACACACACCCATAGAACTGACAAGTAATTCCAACAAGTAGTCAATGGATTTTAGTAATTCAAGATTTAGAAAAGGCTAAATGGTAATTCATCTTAAATATCTACCCTAGGGTTTAATTATGGGCAATAATACCTGCATCCAAAGAGTCTGTGGAGATGCAAGGATGGGTTTGATTATGTCTAGAATAACTCTTTGAATTGCCTACTGAATAAAGCTATAATAATTTGCAGCAATATTGTGTTATCTATTGCCATGAGATTGTTAACTTGTGTTTATATAATGTCTTTCTTAGATTAATTGGAAATGCTCCATTTGAAATCAGAACAGTCTCTGGAGAACACTGTTAAAATGTTTTATCCATTAAAAACAATTCAAAGCCAGTTAACTGGCCAATGAAAAAATTTAATGCTTAAGAAGTCTCTTCTAAACACTTACTATGAGCCACCATGCATGTCTGTATTTAGCTTTTGAATTAAATCTCCACGTAGTATACTCCATGTTAAGGAACATCAGCAGAAATGGATAGAAATGCATCTATCTGATGCAAGGGATGGTAATAATGATTGAAATGACCAATCAGCTCTTTCTCATGTATGCAGGGAAACAACTGGCTGGAGATGGGCCTCAAAAGGAAACACTCACTTTATATTTTATAGCATTTAATAATTGTTAAACAATTTGTATGTAACCCCATAGATACCTCAGAAAAATTATATGAATCCTCATAATAAACATAGTAATAATAATTCCTACTAACTGTGATATGGAAAGTATATGCTAGGCATAGACATAGGCCTATATTTTTAAGATAACTGTTCAGTTCAGTTCAGTCCCTCAGTCGTGTCCGACTCTTTGCAACCCTGTGGACTGCAGCACGCCAGGCCTCCCTGTCCATCACCAACTCCGGGAGTTTACCCAAATTCATAGTGCACACTTTAGCATGCCAAGTGAATGAACAAGGCATTCATTTGCCAGCTGAAAGAAGGGTTGATTTTTAAGCTAACTTCCTAGGAATTTCCTTTAGCCAAAGAGAGCTGTCTCCCTCAACATTATGTACCCTTTACTCAGGGCAGCCTGCACCCAACAACTTGTTGATAAAATGTTAACAGAGGCCTGAATCACTTACCTCAATTCAAGACATTTTAATTCCAGGGATACTCTGGTTCAGAGCCCCCCACAGGATTGATTGAGGCCTTTATTTCAGATGAATAGAAGTTCAGCTTTCCCTCTTCCCTCACTTCTTCACAGATGCCATTCTTGAAAGCACTTCTCCCCATTCAATATACCTCCTCCGGTTCAGTGTCTGTTTCTTCTCTAACATAACCTAAGACAAGAATCTCCACATTGTGGATGAGGAAAGTGGGAATCAGAATGAATGCAAGAAATAAACCTCAAAACCACAGCTTTTTTTTTTTTTTTAAATATATATATAGCTCAGTGCTATCTGGCTAGGAAGAAGCAGATCCAAACTCTAAAACCTCCTATTTCTTAATGAAAAATTATTTCATCTGTGGGCGTAAGAAAACCTATGTCCAGTCCTGATTAAATAAATTCCTTGACTTTCATGTAAAGGAAAGTTTATTAAATAGCTATCTGTATCATCTTTTTAAAAATAATAGATCTAAAAATGTTAACTTTCTACTCTTTTTCTTTATGAAGTGCTAATTAATTCAGGTACATTCCATTTAAAAATTGAAAAGGTCTAATACAAAGAAATAAAAGTAAGGAAATGAGATTTGTGCTATTCTGGAATACAGAGAAATGCAAAACATTCTGAGTGAACAAATTCCATCTCAAAGGTCTATAACTGTTGATTGACCTATTAGTTGTATGACATTAAGTACAAATAACAGAACATTGGTTAATGGGATTTAAACTTTTGCTTTCTGTCCATATGTTTATCTAGAGCATTTGCTATTCTGCTGATACAAGTATATTACTAGTAGGACAAACTAAGAGTATCCTTTTCCTATAAAGTTTACTTTCAAGACACAATAAATTAAAATACATCTAGCATAAAAGGTACAAATTTCCAGTTATAAAAATGTACCAGGGATGTAACATATAACATGATAAACATATCTTATATGAAAGCTGCTACGAGAGTAAATCCAAAGACTTCTCATCACAAAGAAAGAATATGTCTTCCTTTTCCCTTTTATATTGTATATATATGAGATAGCTCAAAATTCTGCAAGCCAGGCTTCAGCAGTATGTGAACCGTGAACTTCCGGATGTTCAAGCTGGTTTTAGAAAAGGCAGAGGAACCAGAGATCAAATTGCCGACATCCGCTGGATCATTGAAAAAGCAAGAGAGTTCCAGAAAAACATCTATTTCTGCTTTATTGACTATGCCAAAGCCTTTGACTGTGTAGACCAGAATAAACTGTGGAAAATTCGTAAAGAGACGGGAATACCAGACCACCTGACCTGCCTCTTGAGAAACCTCTATGCAGGTCAGGAAGCAACAGTTAGAACTGGATATGGAACAACAGACTGGTTCCAAATAGGAAAAGGAGTACATCAAGGCTGTATATTGTCACCCTGCTTATTTAACTTATATGCTGAGTACATCATGAGAAATGCTGGGCTGGATGAAGCACAAGCTGGAATCACGATTGCCAGGAGAAATATCAATAACCTCGGATATGCAGATGACACCACCCTTATGGCAGAAAGTGAAGAGGAACTCAAAAGCCTCTTGATAAAAGTGAAAGTGGAGAGTGAAAAAGTGGGCTTAAAGCTCAACATTCAGAAAACAAAGATCATGGCATCTGGTCCCATTACTTCATGGCAGATAGATGGGGAAACAGTGGAAACAGTGTCAGACTTTATTTTGGGGGGCTCTAAAATCACTGTAGATTGCAGCCATGAAATTAAAATACACTTACTCCTTGGGAGAAAAGTTATGACCAACCTAGACAGCATATTGAAAAGCAGAGATAGTACTTTGCCAACAAAGGTCCGTCTAGTTAAGGCTATGGTTTTTCCTGTGGTCATGTATGGATGTGAGAATTGGACTGTGAAGAAAGCTGAGTGCCGAAAATTGATGCTTTTGAACTGTGGTGTTGGAGAAGACTCTTAAGAGTCCCTTAGACTGCAAGGAGATCCAACCAGTCCATCTTAAAGGAGATCAGTCCTGGGTGTTTATTGAAGGGACTGATGCTGAAGCTGAAACTCCAATATTTTGGCCACCTCATTCGAAAAGTTGACTCATTGGAAAAGACCCTGATGCTGGGAGGGATTGGGGGCAGGAGGAGAAGGGGACGCCAGAGGATGAGATGGCTGGATGGCATCGCTGACTCGATGGACACGAGTTTCAGTAAACTCCGGGAGTTGGTGATGGATAGGGAGGCCTGATGTGCTGTAATTCATGGGGTCACAAAGAGTCGGACAAGACTGAGTGACTGAACTGAACTGAATCTATATGAGAATGTGGATGTCACTAAACTTATTGTGGTAATCATTGCATGATGTACATAAGTCAAATCATTATGCTGGCACACTTTACTCTTATTCAGTGTGGTATGTCAACTGTACTGAAAGGAAAAATAAAATAATAATATAAAATACACCTAGCATCTTATCTTGAATAATAGTCACAGCCCTGCATAAAGTAATGCTGAAGGTTTTACGTAGTTCCATTTCTGATAAGGTGTTTTTGTTTCTGGTTTTAGCTCTAAACATAGAGTGGTAGAAGTCTTCCAAAGCGATTTATTAGGTCATTGACATAATAAATGTGAAAACTATACTCCACTTATTTTTAAGAAAAGACAATACTTTTCCCATATGTCTTTATATTAATAACAATCTTCTAAAGATATACAGCACTTCAGGTTTCTTTTAATTTTAAAGGGTTCTTTTACTTAAAAGATACATGTCCCTGTGTGAAATAAAAGCCTTCATATTCTAGATCACATTCTTTCAATTCCTTTTTTTCTAACGCCTTAGATATTACACCCCTGAGCCTAACTTCATTGGAATTAAAAATTAGGAAACAGTATTACAGCAGTGCAATTAGATAATGTGTTAAAACCTGTTTGATTTGTTACCTATCGTTTTCTGCATAAAATGACAAAATTGTGGTAGATGGCAGAATATGAGATAGAATTAGACAAGAAAAGGTCAAGTGTACTATAAATTCTGAAAAACACAAAATTTGAAAGGTGTGTTTTGCCAAACCACCTAGCTCCTTACCTATTTCAACTATGTATGAAAAATCAGGGATTTAAAATATTTTAAATTGATCAGTTTGCCATTTCAACCAAATTATTCCCCAACCAAATGCTATAACCCAAATCAAAAATCATGATGTCAAGGCAAGAGCTGCACATTAGCTCTGGGCACAGGAGCTACTCATGACCTGAATCTGGGCTAATGAAACCCTTAATATAAACATTTTTTTTTTTTGCTAGTACTTGGTTAAACCAAGGAGCTACTTAGAAGAAATATATTCGTGTCTGCTTTAGGGAACAAGTGCCTAAGACAAACTCAAGCTCACTGGTAAAGAACTATTCCAGCTGATGAATATGCCTGCTAATAAGTAGTCATTGGACACCATAAGTCATAACTTGTAGAAGAACTCAATGTTTTTCCATGTAATAACTTTTGCTGGAAACTTTACTGAGATGCTTCTACTCTAGGAAACTTCATGAATGTAAGCAGAAGAATATCAGCACTTATGGGAATAGTCGTAAAACCCATGCACCCACAAGGATTGGACTGCTTGTTCTTTTTATAGAATCCTTAAAATCACCATAATCTAAAACAGCCACAAAATGAGCCTCTTAGAATTTGGAACTCTCTCACATGCCTGAGCTCTTATGCTACCAGCAATGCTCAGAAAGTAATATTTGGCTATATGAAAATAACAAGCACAGTGATTTAAATAAGAAAAGAGCATTTATTGCTAGATATTAAAACACTGCTATATTTGGTTTCCTATTAGCACCAGCAGGAAGAAAAATTTTCTAATTAGTGGCTGGGCTGTAAGGACTGTTACTGGTAGATATGGAAACTTCTGGGTTGCATAATAAGAATACAAAGCTAAAGAATTTCTGAATTTTTGTAAGCAAATCTAGGGAATTACCACCACCTTTCCAGATGCTGAAGACCATTTGTGTGCATAGAACTGTTTCACTCAAGTTGAAATAACAAAGGGCCTCTACAAGTCTCCCTGCTGTGTGTTTTGAGTGTCTGGTTTTTAAATATGACCGAAGCAGATACAGAAATTACAGAGAGGAGAGCACAGCCCCACATTATCCCTGCCTGGGATACTTTTCCTCTTTATGTTACTCCCTGTACCCTGAGATCTTGGAGCCTTTTCTTGTGTTATACAATAACTAGACAAAGGAGGGCAGAACCAGCACTGCCCTGTGGCTTCTGCTTGTCTTTATCAGGATGCTTAAGGGAATACTCTTCCCACTAGGTACATTTTCTGGGCAAGAAAATTACTTACATTCATTTCAGAGAGAAAGAAAGAAAATTAGAGAGCCAGGTAACTACTGTCCTGAGGGAATTGTTGTTTGTTAACCTCCCAATTGTTTCTCTGGACAGGTGAAAACTCAGAGAGACACTCCTTTCAACTGTGGGAAAAGTTTATCTTTGGCAGCTTATAAATTATCAATGCTCTATACATACTTGATGTCATATTTTTGTCTTTCCCTTCAAAAATCTATCAGGTCTGTCATGCTTGATGACCACAAATTTAAGAGGAAAGCAAGAGAAGGAAAGTGGAATAAAATGATAATAGACCTGCAGCAACTTTATAGTCTATTCTCATCTTCCATTCCCTTGCTGCCAGGCATGTAGGACTTATGTCATAGGAGTTCTAGAAAAATCAATAATACCTGGTCCTACCTCTATGCAAGGTGCTTAGTATTTGAAAGACAACAAAGAAACCCTTAGTTTTCAAACAGGTGTGGATAAAACAAATTTGATACTAAATAATCCTATATAGTTTCAAAATATATATTTAAATACACACACATATATATACATACACATACATAAAATGTCACAACCTTAGGTATGCTCAATATTGGAGCATCAGAAAAGGTTTGAGAAGAGCTGAGGTTTAAGGGAAGCTATGTAGGAAAAGGCTTTAACAGGAGCTATCATGTAGTGAACTTGAAAGTTTGGACATGTTGGGGAGATTGTAAGGAAATGAGAGAAAACGCAGAATGGTCTCAAGGAAATAATCTGATGGGAAGACCATCAGAGCAATATGTGCAGTAAAATAAAATGAGTCGAAATGGAATTATAACCCAGACCTGACTGACAAAGGGGAAATTTATACATAATGTAGAAATTGAGACATTATTGGAGGCATTTTATCAGAGCCAGAGGATTGAAACTTAAAGAATGAACTGATTATAATGTATAGCATGGATTTTAGAGCAGAGAGAAAGAAAACAAAGAATCCAGTAGAGACAAGACTAATCAACCAGGATGATGACATAATTAGGAAAAAAGAACAAAAGATGCATAGATCAAATATATATGACTTTTGGAACTGGTTTGAATACAGAAATCAGAGTGCAGAAATAAATCTTATCCCCAGCTTTTGAGTCTGGCTTACTTAAAGAATGCTAGTGGCAAAGAGAAGAGGAAACATGTGAAGTAAAAGCAACAATTCAGCTTTTGGTTTGTTGATATTAAGGAGCTTTCAAAACAAACAGTTGGAAAGGTTAAGCATGCTGGTTTGAAATTTAGAAACAAGGTCTGGACCACTCTTATAGCTCTGGGAATTATATGCATAGAAGTAATAGGTAGTAAGTGTAAAAATCGACAAAATCCCTATTAGACGGAGAATGCAAACCATACATAAAGGAGGACCAATGATAGAACCTGGGTCAGGCATACCTTCAGGAGCTGGAAAGAGAATAAAACAACAAAGAAGGAAAAGGAGAAACGTCCAAAGTGAAAAAGGGGGTAAAAAAGGTTGAAGAAACTCCATATTCTCATGTACATGGGACTCAATAATTAGGACCTATTAGTGGATTTCCCTATTTGGAACCAGTCTGTTGTTCCATGTCCAGGTCTAACTGTTGCTTCTTGACCTGCATACGGATTTCTCAGGAGGCAGGTCAGGTGGTCTGGTATTTCTATCTCTTTAAGAATTTTCCACAGTTTGTTGTGATCCAGTCAAAGGCTTTGGTGTAGTCAATAAAGCAGAAGTAGATGTTTTTTGGGAACTCTTTTGTTTTATGATGATCCAACAGATGTTGGCAATTTGATCTCTAGTTCCTCTGCCTTTTCTAAATCTAGCTTGAACATCTGGAAGTTCACAGTTCACACGCTGTTGAAGCCTGGCTTGGAGAATTTTGAGGATTACTTTGCTAGTGTGTTGAGATGAGTGCAATTGTGTGGTAGTTTGAACATTCTTTGGCATTGCCTTTCTTTGAGATTGGAATCAAAACTGACCTTTTCCAGTCCTGTGGCCACTGCTGAGTTTTCCAGATTTGCTGGCATACTGAGTGTAGCACTTTCACAGCATCATCTTTTAGGATTTTAAATAGCTCAACTGGAATTCCATCAGCTCCACTAGCTTTGTTTGTAGTGATGCTTCCTAAGGCCCACTTGACTTCTCATTCCAGGATGTCTGTCTATAGGTGAGTGATCACACCATCATGGTTATCTGCGTCATGAAGATCTTCTTTATATAATTCTTCTGTGTATTCTTGACACATCTTAATATCTTATGCTTCTGTTAGGTCCATACCATTTCTGTCCTTTATTGTGCCCATCTTTGTATGAAATGTTCCCTTGGTATCTCTGATTTTCTTGAAGAGATCTCTAGTCTTTCCCATTCTATTGTTTTCCTCTATTTCTTTGCACTGATCACTGAAGAAGGATTTCTTATCTCTCCTTGCTATTCTTGGGAACTGGTTCCAAATCAAGAAAGGATTATGTCAAGGCTGTATAATGTCACCCTGCTTATTTAACTTACGCAGAGTACATGATGCAAAATGCCAGACTGGATGAAGTGCAAGCCAGAATCAAGATTGCTGGGAGAAATATCAATAACCTCAGATATGCAGATGATACCACCCTTAGGGCAGAAAGTGAGGAAGAACTAAAGAGCCTCTTGATGAAAGTGAAAAAGTTGGCTTAAAGCTCAACATTCAGAAAATGAAGTCATGGCATCTGATCCTATCACTTCATGGCAAATAGATGGAGAAACAGTGGAAACAGTGGCAGACTATTTTTTGGGCTCCTAAATCACTGCAGATGGTGAATGCAGCCATGAAATTAAAAGACGCTTGCTCCTTGGAAGAAAAGCTATGACCAATCTACAGAGCATATTAAAAAGCAGAGACATTACGTTACCAACAAATGTTCATCTAGTCAAAGCTATGGTTTTTCCAGTAGTCATGTGTATATGTGAGAGTTGGACTATAAAGAAAGCTGAGCACCGAAGAACTGATGCCTTTGAACTGTGGTGTTGGAGAAGACTCTTGCGAGTACCTTGGACTGCAAGGAGATCCAACCAGTCCATCCTAAAGGAAATCAGTCCTGAGTGTTCATTGGAAGGACTGATATTGAACCTGAAACTCCAAAACTTTGGCCACTTGATGCCAAGAACTGACTCATTGGAAAAGACCCTGATGCTGGGAAAGATTGAAGGTGGGGGAAAAAGGGGATAACAGAGGATGAGATGGCTGGATGGCATCACCAACACGATGGACATGAGTTTGAGTAAGCTCTGGGAGCTGGTGATGGACAGGGAAGTCTGGCATGCTGCAATCCATGGGGGTGGCAAAGGGTCAGACACGACTGAGCAACTGAACTGAACTTATTAGTGGCTTTATAATTTTAAAGAAAATAGAAAAAATATTAAACCAATGAAAAATATAAAAAGAACTAATTAAGACCAGAGTATTGAACAATATGCCCACACATATAGAAGTAGCATGCACCTATTTTCTTGTCTTGCATAATTTTAGATTTTGACCACTAACATTTTCAAACAATATTAGGATAAGACTTTTATAAAATATTTGTTCCACCTTTTTCATTTGTCACCAACAATCCTGAGGATGTATGGCTGAAGATCAGAAAAGGCATGGTAAAGAAAGTGACTTAAAATCACTCAATGTGCTTATTATTATTATTTTTTCTTCATGAGAAGTTAGTGATTAACAAGTAAAATAATTTGAAACATTAGAAAATAACAATAAAGAAAAAATTAGTATTGTACTGGGTAAACAATAGGTGAAAAACCAGTTGATGTGAATTTAAAATTTCTCCTTAAAACTACAAAGCTACAACTCTAGGAAGTGGTTCTTACAGAAAAGATTTCAGACATTGTCCTTCTCCACAAACTCAGAGGTGTCCTAGGAGCCAGATGATCGTTCAGCAGGACACCGAAATCCCTTAACAACCAGTGACTCATATTCAAAAGCACAGGACAAAAGGAAAACATTTTTGAAGATGCAAATTTGATTTTAACAAATTATCTATATGCCTTCCTACAATATCAGCCAACATTTGAGATAAGCTTTCTGGCAAAGTTACAAATATCAGCAATCTTTTGACTTTTTGATAAGACAGAAAGACTTGTAACTAGCATTAAGAATCTTTTTGAAACACCTTCCTATATATTTCACCCTACCCTTCAGGATACCATTATGGTGGCATTGTCTCTAAAATATTATTTATGTCCACTTAAGAAGATTTACACAGAGCTTAAAGAACTTTTAATTATTCACAATATGTAAAAGGCAAGAATGTCCAGCTACCTGTGAAAATACATTAAAACAAAACTGGGCAGTGCACTAAGAGAGAAGCCTGCAGTTTTATAGTCAAAAAGGGGTAATAAATAATCTATCTTACATAAATGGACAGTAATACTTATAAAATTATCATAATTGTGCAAAATGATTCTATCAATAAAAAACCAGAAAGAATAATAAAAACATAATTTAATTTTAAATAAAATTTTATAATTGCTCAAAGTTTGGAAGCTAGTAAGTTTGGGGTACTTGGTCACTAGTCTTAGCAAATATTTACTAATACTATTTAGCTTCTTATAGCCATGGAAATAACTACTAATAGATGTTGAAAACAAGAGAATACACCCCAAATGGAGTCAGTTTTACTAAGCCTCATGTCACAAAAGACTTCATTACAGTTTCAGCTCTCTCAGCAATGAAATCTTAAACCAGCCAGTTGGGAATTACCTGGTTAGTTACATAATCTGCCTGATAGACCCTGACATCCCCTAAAGTTGGTTTTGCAATAACCAACCCACTTCTTTGGCTCATACATCTTGTTTGTTCCCACTCCCTTATGGCTATCAAAGTCTTTTCATTTTGTAGAGCTCCTTGGAGCTCCTTTGTATTTGCTAGATTAGATGCTGTTTGATTAGAGTGAATTTTTTGATCAAAAAACTCATAGTTTTTAGTATTATTCAGTTTATCTTATAACAATTCTGACTTAAGAAGAATAAACTGAAGGAGACCTCCAAAAGCCCTCAAAAGCAGCAAGCAAGATACAGTAGGTACTTGTTGAACACTTTGAGCCAGCAGCCTTTTAGCTCCCTCTGGATGTGGCAGGTAAGTCCTCCTCACATCCCAGCCTCAGTGTTTGCATCATGAGCTTGAAGTCTTTGTTCGAGCATTTCTTCCACTGGACTGGTCCAGAAACAAGCAGGGTCAAATTAGGTTGCACTTAAAAAACTGGGCTGGGTCCAGCTTAGAAACTGAACTGGGTCTGGGGTAAAAATGGATTTTATTTAAACTAGACTTGAACCAGTGTGAGGCCTCAGGTGAATAGAATTTTGTTTTAAGGCTGAAAAAATAGGTTAGCCTTACCAAAGATAGTCTTGAATTACAGTGGCCATGGTGGAGAACTTCCAACCGTCTTAGATAAACTTATCCATTTAGGAGATGCCCTAGAGCAAAAGAGGTCTCAGCCAGGCACTCACTGTCAAGGGCAGAGGGGAAATTATTTTTCTTCCTCTGTGGTTTCTAGTGTCCAGGATGAGTCCTGCCAGGCACCCGCACTTGCTCCAGAACTTGTGGCATCCTGGGAAAACTGCTGAAAGTCAGCCAAAGGTGAGAAACCTCATGAAGTCAGCTCCCAAACAGCTCTCTCTGTGGTGCCCAGTTGAGAGAAGACACTAAAATTTCATGGTTTTCATTGCTTTCCAAATTCAGTTGGGCAGAAAACACTTGTAAGATATTGTACTGTGACTTGTGAGTTTGCTTTTGGGTCAGTCAATCAGTCAGTCAGTTCAGTCATTCAGTCGTGTTTGACTCTTTGCAATCCCATGGACTGCAGCACACCAGGCCTCCCTGTCCATCACCAACTCCCAGAGCCTACTCAAACTCATGTCCATTGAGTCAGTGATGCCATCCAACCATTTCATCCTTTGTTGTCCCCTTCTCCTCCCACCTGCACTCTTTCCCAGCATCAGGGTCTTTTCTAATGAGTCATTTATTTGTATCTGGTGGTCAAAGATTTGGAGTTTCAGCTTCAGCATCAGTCCTTCTAATGAATATTCAGGACTGATTTCCTTTAGGATGGACTGGTTGGATCTCCTTGCAGTCCAAGGGACACTGAAGAGTCTTCTCCAACACCACAGTTCAAAAGCATCAATTCTTTGGTGCTCATCTTTCTTTACAGTCCAACTCGCGCATCCACACATGACTACTGGAAAACTCATAGCTTTGACTAGATGGACAATTGTTGGTAAAGTAGCATCTCTGCTTTTTAATATGATGTCCAGGTTGGTCATAACTTTCCTTCCAAGGAGCAAGTGTCTTTTAATTTCATGGCTGCAGTCACCATCTGCAGTGATTTTGGAGCCCCAAAAATAAAATCAGCCAATGTTTCCACTGTTTCCCCATCTATTTCCCATGAAGTAATAGGACTGGATGCCATGATCTTAGTTTTCTGAATGTTGAGCTTTAAACCAATTTTTCACTCTCTTCTTTCACTTTCATCAAGAGGCTCTTTAGTTCTTTTTCTTTTTGTTCTGCTTTTGGGTACCCATTGATTATCAAGCTTATCTTTCCCTGGGACAGCTATTGCCTTCTTGTTGGTCTCATTTTGTATTCTGAGAACCTGACTTGACAACCATCAAGTTGGGGCCCCAAAATTATGATCAGAAAGAACTGTGGGTTGCACCCTATTTGCAGCCAGGGCCAGACCACACCTGGAGTTGGATGTTAGTGGCAATGCTCAGAGTTGTCCACTGCAACTCCTGCTGGCTAATGCCAAGAATGAAGGGATGGCCTCCAGTGATGTGCAGGAGATGAGGAAAGTTCTGCTCTGACAGTGGTGTGTTGGTAAAAAGGTAACAAGCTCTCCAGGGAGAAATTTCCTGATTTGTAGCATTTTTCTCCCTATAGCTTCAATACTCCTACCTGGGCAGATACCATGCTATCACACATGAACTGGGATTTTTCTGCAGGTCCTCCTAGATCAGATTAAGGCCATCAAAGAATTAAAACAAAATAATAATTAAAAAAAAAAAAAACCTATTAACAGTAGAATCTCAAACTCTCCAGACATTCCTCAACATTTGGCATACAGCAAGAACCAAATCAGAAAATGAAATAACTCTACATTCTTAAAGGCAAACTGGAAATTCATAGGCATCTTTATCACTGTGGCTTCATGAAGCTGAGGTGTGCTTGTGGGAATAAGCTAAGTGGAATACCAGCACCATAGACTGCCATTTCCTCTGTGCCATCAACTTTCCAAGGAAAGAAGGAAATCACTACAGATTCCTTCCTGAGCCTAATTCCATCACCAGTGCTTCTTCTGAGAACTTCAGCCTATAATATGCTCATGACTTCTCATCCTTGGCCCTAATTAAATGAATCTTACCTCTCTTTCTGTTTAACAACATATGCTTTTTTTTTTTTTTTTTTTTTGCTGGCATCTTTGACTCAGTGTTGGTTAAGGAAAGCTTTAATTGTCACCAAACTGATAAAGGAAAATAAAGGAAGGAGAGGAAGACATAATCTTTTTCTAGTTTATGTATTATCTACCTGATACTCTGGGACCTTTCAAGAGACTCAGGCTCTTTTCTATGCTCTCAGAAAAAGCAGGTAGAAGCTGGCAACTATGTATGATTTTCACCACATTGGGGTAGAGAGTAAAGAAAGATCTGGTTCCATAGATGTGCACAATTTGCAACTGGTACAGAAATAATTCATCCAATGAAGAGGAAGAGTTATTTAATGAATGGTTGTTAAGTGTATGACGGGTTTAATAAAGAATGAAGTGAAGTGAAGTGAAGTCACATAGTCGTGTCTGACTCTTTGCGACCCCATGGACTGTAGCCTACCAGGCTCCTCCGTCCCTGGGATTCTCCAGGCAGGAATAGTGGAGTGGGTTGCCATTTCCTTCTCCAGGAGATCTTCCCAACCCAGGGATCAAACCCGGGTCTCCCATATTGCAGGCAGACGCTTTGCCATCTGAGCCACCAGGGAATCTCTTAATAAAGAATATGGGAGATCAAAAAAAAAAAAAAATACTTTGAATAGGAAATGTAGAAGGAAGAAAAATCTACCAATTATGAAATATATTACCTATCAATCTTGATTTCTATCTCATGTTACAACTATATCCAACCCATTCTGAAATGCTAATAGCTGCAGCTGCGCCTTGTATTAACTTCCTCACCATGGCCATGGAACTCTGCACCTTCTAGCACTCTGGTCTTGGATAGACAAATTTTGCTCCTATCTTATCTTGAGCAGTCTGTGTTTAACATTATCTAATTGAATAGACACCATAATGTTTCCAATAGAAATATCACATAGAGTATGTATGTGGTAAGCTTATGAGGTAAGCTTGTATGTATGATTTCTTACTTAGCTTACAAATAATAATAAAGCCACATATAACCATTAACATGTCTGTTAAGCTCCTTGTGGTCAAAGACTATGTTGTGACTTTTTCACACATGCATCTTGAAAAACTAAATATCTTAGAACAGAGGATGACTATTGAATACTGAATAGAGAATACTGAATCTTCCATCCAGTCCCTACTGCCTTTGGGGAAGATAAAGTATTATTTAAAATCCAGTGGTTAAGACTCCAGACTTCCAATGCAAGGGGTGTGGTTTCTACCCTTGGTTGGGAAACTAAGATCCCACATGCCATGGGGCACAGCCAAGAAAAGAAAATACTCATTCCTTGAAATAAACATATTTCATCTAGGATGAAACATTTATTATATTGTTTCCTATATTGGCCTGTGCATAGGAGTTGATTAAGGGAGATTAACTTTTTCTTAATACAGAGTTTCTGTCTTATCAATTCAGTGTTTATAGGGATTGACTCTGGGAATCTGCATTGAACATGTGTCCCAATGACTCATGTTATAGTGAACTTAGGAAATGTTGCTTTATTAAGCTCACTCACTGTAATCAAGTCAAGTGGAGGCTCTGAAGGAAAAGGGAAAAGCCTGAGCCAAAGGGCTGCTCAGGCATGATGGGTCTGGTTGAATCTTGACAGCAGAACAGAAATCAATAGTGAGAAGAGAACTACTGGCCCACAAGAAGCGCTGATGAATTATAGATCACTATTGCCCTGGGCCATCTTGCCTGTTCCTGTGCACGTTGTTTTTGTTGAACGTGTATGCATTTCTAATCCCACAGATTTGATTCTCATCTACCCTAATTTGCCCACTTAAGCTTATACCATCTGTGGTGTTTAGTATATTGCTTTTAACAGTTTAAGTGCTCATAAATGGTCAACAACTGACCATTGGACCAATTATCAGAATCTGTTCAAGTGTCTGTAAATCTCTGTATACATTTAATCTCAGAGCCACAGCATGACTCTAGAAGAATAATCATTATCCTTTCCATTCTGGAAGCTTTATCTGTGTCTGCTTACCATGCTCAAATCTGTTCCAGACTTTAAAGTTTTGTCCAGATTCCTAATGATGGTCATGTCTATCTAGAAAGAACCATACCTGCTGTCTTTTCCTCAATATATATTTCACTTAAAATGTATTGCTTCCCCAAATTGCAACTTAAAAGCAAGATATCTTTGTAACACTTTTACTTCCTACACAATTTTCCAGAAAATGAAAAAACAGTCCAGATTTTCATAAAATAACTCTGTGAAGACTTACATATCTATACCCTTTCACCGTCAGCTTTAGGTATACAAGCTTGTATAAGGATTCTAAAACAACAAGAGAAACCAGCTACTGCTCTAGCGAATAAAGGCAACTGCTTGATAAACTCCTATTGACTTTTATCACTGTTCTTGAGAGTCTGTTGGACTGCAAAGAGATCAAACCAGTCAATCCTAAAGGAAATTAACTCTGAATATGAATTGGAAGGACTGATGCTGAAACTGAAGCTCCAATACTTTGCCCACCTGATGCAGAGTCAACTCATTAGAAAAGCCCTGATGCTGGGAAAGACTGAAGACAGGAGGAGAAGCGGATGGCAGAGGACAGGATGGTTGGATGGCATCACCGATTCAAAGGACATCAGTTTGAGAAAGCTCTGGGAGATGGTGAAGGACAAGTAAGCCAAGCATGCTGCAGTCCCTGGGGTGGCAAAGACTGAGTGACTGAACAACAACTGCTCCAGGTTCCTGTAATCTAAAGGATAACCATTAGGCCTCTGAAGACAAACTTATCTGAGAAAGTCAAAATAATGCATCCATAACGACATCAGCCTGATGCAGGGTTTAGACACTCCAGGGCAGGTGGCTTCAGAGTAAAAAGTCTATTAAAGGAGGGAGGCAATTTGACCATGATCTAATTTTGCCACACTGATTGTTCTGTGAGTGGTTTTCTACCTTATTGTTCTTAATACTAATAGGGTCATGTTCCTCTCATTTGTCAGAATCACATCAAATGAAATGAAAAGATTTTTACCTGTTTATTTGTTGATTGGTTATATCAACCTTTCTCACTAATAGGCTATCTCAAACTACAGCTGGCTGCATTTGATAATATAATCAGCGGTATGTTCCTGCCTTAAAATTGCAGAATAAACCAGATGATTTGCTTTGGTCCCCTGTCTGGTATAAGAGCTTTGACAAATATTAGGCTGTTTTATGCTTGCATTAAAAAAAAAAGGAAGGAAATGGTATTTATTGGAAAGAATCACTTAGGAGGAATATAAAGTTATGTTACTCTGGGATAAACTAAAGTGATTTTAAACAGTTTGTGATTGCATAAGAAAAATGAAAAAAAAATATGGAGAAAAGATGAAAAATTTTCTGTTTTGCCTTGTGATAAATAGATAATTCAAACAAGCTAATATTTATTCATGAGCCAAAACCAATATTAAAACCAACTTGAAAGCTGAAGTCTTTATCCTTAAGTCGCAGCTAACTGTTAATAGCTTCTTAAGAAATATTTGCTTAAACCCACAAGGAAGGAAAAAAACATTTTAAATGTCTGAGAACAATCCCAGAAAAAAGTTAAGGATCTAGCTGATTTAGTGCAAAACTTCTGAAAAACTTTAAAGATCATCATAGTTTATAGGATAAGATTTTCAAGCCTTCATAGAGGTAAATGATTTTAGCACATTACTACTATCAAGCTTCATTATCCCTGAGCTAAGAGAGAGGTCAGAGAGCTAAGCAAACAGCTCAGATGCTTCATTTATGGTCTTTTTAAATGATGGAAAATTTCCCACTGAGCAGTTAAATTTGACCAGTCAAATTGTTTCTTGGGGAAGCAAGGTAGCATTTCAATTCCAATCTACTATTCCCACACTGTAGGAGCATAAAAATGAAAATTTCTTCTTGGAGAATATATATATATATGAAGTATTATTTAGGAGGCTAGAATTAAATGCAGTGGTCTTTTTAGCAGCTCCTATTCTTTGGTTAGTTGAAGTCCCACCAAAAATTTAACAAGAAGGAAGATGGAAAAGGGCTAATTTTTATTTTTCATTCAATGATTAAATTTAGATTTGAGTGTCTCCTTCAAACTTCTTTTTCTCTTCCTTTTTTTTTTTTTTATTCTGTGACTAAAAAGAGGACTTATCAGAAGGATGTACAAATCACTTGTCAAGGACTGCTGAAAGGTATGTGAATTATTAGTGAAAAATGTGGACAAAAGAGTAGTATTGCACTGATCTACTGAAACTGTGTCCCCATGTATTTCAAGCATTAAAGGCATTAAGAGCCTTATCCTTATACTTAATTTTGAAATATCAGAATTTTTAATTTTTAAAATAAAAATGAATTGCTATCATATTTTTTAATGGTCAAATTAATACCTTTGTGGCCTATTGATTGACAAGGGAAATGATGATAAAAGGCTTCACAGAATCATTATTGTCTAAAGTCTCAATCCAGGAGATTCTTACAGAATTGAGGTATTTGACCCTTATTCTAACTAAGTGGCATTTCATTTAAGAATGTGCTTGGAATAGAAAAAAAAAAAAAAAGTAACCTGAAGAAGCTGAAGGTAATAAGTGGAAAATATACTTAATGTCTAAATGCATTGCATTTTTTTAATGAAACTCTAATATTGAAGAGAAATGCCAGGCCCAGCATGTGTTTCAATACATAACCACAGAGTCCTAGGTGCAGGATCTACATGAAAGGTGGTCCTACAGGGTAAGAGTCATATTTCCAGAGAGTTTGATGTGACCCTTATGGCACCCCACTCCGGTACTCTTGCTTGGAAAATCCCATGGACGGAGGAGCCTGGTAGGCTGCAATCCATGGGGTCGCTAAGAGTTGGACACAGCTGAGCGACTTCACTTTCACTTTTCACTTTCATGCATTGGAGAAGGAAATGGCAACCCACTCCAGTGTTCTTACCTGGAGAATCCCAGGGAGCCTGGTGGGCTGCCGTCTATGGGGTCGCACAGAGTCGGACACGACTGAAGTGACTTAGCATTATTATCTCAGGCGTAATTTTCGTAATACATTTTCCCTAAAAGAATCTTAAAAACCTAGAATCTGCAGCTGTGTCAACATTCATAAGCTTCTGAATCATTTAGAGTAGTAAATAAATGCATAATTTATGACAGTGTTTATACCTGATCTCATCCTCAATCAATTCTTATTAACCTTTGTCAAAATAGTGATTATGGAAACCAACAGTCCTTCACATCCCACTTGTCTCCTTTCCTTCCTCCTGTTGTTCTTGTTAATATGATCTTTGGGCTGTTGTTGAACCTGTATTTAATGTTTTCATCAATATGTCCTGTGTATAGGGCTCATTGTTGGTACAAGTTAGTACACTATGATTATACTACCTTTCTGTGTAATTTTTATATTGTTCAGAGGAAATCATTGCCCCTTTGTTTTCCATCTGCTTATTCTTCTTCAAATCTCTTGCATAGTTCCTGACATCAAACTTCAGACAATCTTTACCAGTTTCATTTTTCTGTCTTCTGTCTTTATGTTCTTATATAGCCTAATTGCCTACTTTAGTCTATTATTATAAAACTATGGTCCTTGGTGTGCCTACTTCTCTTTCCCATACAGAATTTCTTATCTCTTGAATCCTACATTTTACCATTTTGTTTTCTTCTTTATTTTGATGGAGCATGTTCTTCAGTAGCTTCTTGGAGTTCAGAGGAGCCTAATGTTTTTGAGAATTTGATGTCAATAAGATGTTCCAATATTACCTTCATATTTGATTGATACTTAGGCTCATCATAAAAATTTGGGTTAAAACCATTTTATCCAGAATAGTTAAGACATTATTATATTGCTTTCTAGTTTCTAATACTACTTTTGAGAAGTCTGATGTCATTTTGATACCCAGTTATTTGTACTGATGTACTTTTTTCTTTCTGAAGTTTATTAGATATTCTCTGTATCCTTGGCGTTTATCTCTAGTACCTTCAGTTAGATTTTTGTACTGAGGACTCAGAGAAATTTCTAGCATGTATAACTATATCTTTCAGTTCTAGGAAGCTTTGCAGGGGGAGGGCTTGCATAATACCCCTTAGCTTTCTCTTTGTAGACTTCCTATTAAATGGATTTTCAATCCCCCAAACATATATCATAAATATCATATTATTTCTCTTCTATTCTTTTATCTCTTTGAGTTTTTATTCCAAGTACTGATATTTTCAATTACAAAAACTAGAATGGTAAAGAAATATATATTTTAAATTGTTACATATTGTTGGGATGGGAATAGGGATTAAGGAATATAAGACAAAAGACATATTGCTCGTGTCATGTCAGTATCATTCTAATAGTTTGTCATTTGAATAATATAAAAATATAGGTAAAATAAATAAAATGAACTTCAAGTATAAAATACAATAAATAAGCAGTTTTGTTACATACCAAACACTAAATATACGTTACCTATTATTTTATCAGTCAGAGATCCATCAGGAGAACAGAAACTCCACTAGATGTTTCAAATAGCAACGTGTTTAATTCAGAGTAATGGGTTCTTAATATCATGGAAAGGCTTATGATACATAGATTAGATAAAGCCACCACTAGCTTTTAGGAAATTAGAAAGATATAGGAATCTGAGAAAACCATGATTGATGCCTGCAGCACCAAAGCAATTTTCACAACATAATGCTTGAAAGCCACTGGCAAAACTGTACACCTGCTGCCTCTTAAAATCACATTCTTGCTTTCCAATCTTGAAGTAGCCATAACAGCTTTAGTTGTTCTTCTGCCTTCTGAATCTGAATCATGAAAGGGCTTCTCATTGGCATCGAAACTGCTGGCAAAGATCTTGAGAAATGAGGTTTCTCAGTTTCCAGCTCCTCTGTGATAGTAGAAAATATAAAGCAAAAAGTGTGGCCAGAAGGCAATCTGACACTATTATGAATATGATTGTTTTCAATATTAACATTTTCTTTTGAAATACTGTTGTCCCCTACATTGTTTCTGTTTTTCTCTGTTTATAGCTCTTTTAGTGTTGTTGTTGTGTGTTTATTTTCTCAGATCCCTGGTAACTCTCTCAGTGAAATACTAAAGCCTCCATAAGCTCTGTGTATATGGGTGAGACCTGTCTCCAGGTGAATGAAGATTATCTCTAGGTGTTCTGTCACTGCGTGCATTTGATAGATTTTTTGCTGGGAATGCTAGTATCTACCTCTATGTTCTAAATGTTCAGTTTCTGTATAGGTGGCTTCTCCAGACTTCTCAAGGAGTGAATAGCCTGAATGACAGGAAGGTTGTCGTGAATGATGGTGGGAATGATACCTCACCATTGAGTAGATATTACATTAGATATTAATGTAATTTCATTTTTAGTAACATACCTCACTCCTGCCCTTCTCTCTACCTGGTGTTTCTGAGCATGGAGGCTCTCTGCAGAGCCACCTTCATGGGTGGCTTGATACACTTGTATACTTGCACTTAGAAAGACCCTGCACTTTCATTTTTTACAATGAGAATGTAGT
This sequence comes from Bos javanicus, assembly GCF_032452875.1. Lineage (NCBI taxonomy): Eukaryota > Metazoa > Chordata > Mammalia > Artiodactyla > Bovidae > Bos > Bos javanicus. The sequence continues at coordinate 58,865,830 of NC_083871.1, read as the reverse complement.
CATCCTGAAATTCATTTGTGAATAACGGCCCCACCTTTTCATTTGTACTGGGCCCCACAAGTCCTATAGTTGTACTTGGCTCTGTTTCAGTTTCTACCAGTCTGCCTCTTGACTTATGCAGGGACTAAGGATGGGTAATTTATATGGACTTTCACAAAGAAACATAAGAAAATCAGATCCCCAAGTATCTGCTAACTCCAAGTGCAAGTTTTCCTGAGTCTTCCCAAGTAACCTCCTCCACAGACACTGAGTCGCACTGGATTTTGCTTGCCGAGTCACTGGATGACTCCAATGGTTTTCACATCCTGTGCTTAGGGATACTGATATCTCCTAGTTTTGTTCAGGATCAGTTTTGTACTTTTTGTTTCTTTTTTGCTAATTCTATTATCTTGGGGGCCATTTTAGAAAGCAAAGGGAATAGAAATTTTTGCTCACTGCCACCTTGAAACCGAAAGTACTCATAACATTTTTACAATAGTACCTAGAAAAAGAAAATTTAAGAGTCTGCTTCAGGCTGATTTCAAAACTGAAACACATGGTTTTGAAACATATAGCCAAGAGCTAAAGTCAAGTATCTTTTTTAGTTATTTCAACTGAATATGCTACTTGGTCAAATTGTTATAAATATTATTTTGTAGACATCCTTCCTGTTGAAGTGCAATGGTTAACATATAGTTGCAGCAGAGAAACACCCTCCACCCAAATCAAGAGGATTCTTCTAGCCTTTGCAGTTAATTATTTCCGTATTTCTAAACTAAAGGTTTTAGCCATTTGTGGCATGTGTTTTTTAATTCTGTTACTTATATCCCATGTCTTTAAAAATATAAAGTATTTATAGTATACAAAACAAATAATTTTAAGAATATAAAATTACGTTCATAAAAAGAAAATGGAAGATTTAGAACTATGAAAACAAAGATTTCCAATGATTGATCATGATGTTAAGATCTGCATTTCTGGAGCAAATAATAAGTTGTACAGTTTTAATGAGCCTCTGTGATGGTAGATAATTTGCTCTTTATTCAGCTAACTGTGTTTCAGGATTTTTTCAGTAGATACCTCTCATGTCCTCTAGTGGGAAAAACTAAATATTTCTCTCTATGGAAAACCATGGAGGGGCACGTTCCTCACTGGCTGTCTCCTCTTCCACATTCTCTAACCCAGCAGTGAGCACTGTAGTGTGGGCTGTCTTATTCTAGCAAACCTCAGTCCTAACTGAGTTATTTCTCTTTCCTTCTATATATGCATGTATTTAATTAGTTTGGACTTCTGGTATACCAGTAATCTTGGATTGGTATTAATAATTATTAATGATGTGCCCTTGGACTGCAAGGAGATCCAATCAGTCCATCCTAAAGGAGGTCAGTGCTGGGTGTTCATTGAAAGGACTGATGCTAAAGCTGAAACTCCAATACCCCGGCCACCTGATGCGAAGAGTTGACTCATTGGAAAAGACTCTGATGATAGGAGGGATTGGGGGCAGGAGGAGAAGGGGACAACAGAGGATGAGAATACTGGATGGCATCACCGACTCGATGGACATGAGTTTGAGTGAACTCTGGGAGCTGATGATGGACAGGGAGGCCTGGTGTGCTGCAATTCATGGGGTCGCAAAGAGTCAGACACGACTGAGCAACTGAACTGAACTGAATAATAATACATATTAATAAGAACACATTATTAATCCATGCATTTCTATCTATTGAGTTACTAATTTGTAATATTGGAACAAACACTCTTGAAACCAATGACCAACATAGAGTCTATAAACTTAAGAATAAGTTTTATCTCACCATAGCGTTCATAGAGTAACCTCCTCTACTTCATTCACCTACCTTCCCTGAACCTGAATCCTGTATCCAACATTTTCTTTATTTCCTTTATTTAACTTATTACAAATATTTGTATTCCTAAAATGTGCAGCAGAGGAGTAAGTGTTTGTGTGTGTGTTATTTGATTTAATTTTATGAAAAGTTACTATTGTGCTTCCCTCATAGCTCAGTTGGGAAAGAATCTGCCTGCAGTGCAGGAGACCTCGGTTCGATTCCTAGGTTGGGAAGATCTGCTGGAGAAGGGATAAGCTACCCACTCCAGTATTCTTGGACATCCCTTGTGGCTCAGCTGGTAAAGAATATGCCTGCAATGTGGGAGAGCTGGGTTTGATCCCTGGGTTGGGAAGATTCCCCTGGAGAAGGGAAAGGCTACCCAGTCCAGTATTCTGGCCTAGAGAATTCCATGGACTGTATAAGTGCATGGAGTTGCAAAGAGTCGGACACAACTGAGCAACTTTCATTCACTCAAAGTTTCTATGCTATGCTATTCAGAATTCTTACTATTTCTCTTTAATATTATATAGCTAAGATTCATTAATGTTATTGAATGTTTTGTTAATTTTACCAGTATATAATGTGATATTATACAAATATACTTCTCTATCCTTTTCATTCATTCATTCAGCCAATATTTATGAAGTGTATACTCTCTTAAGCACTATATATGCAATGATATGCAAAACAATTCTTTTCTATCATTTTGAGTCCCATCTATAAGGCAATGCTATTACATCTCCCAATTTCTCTTCTTTATACTGAAAGAAATGGCCTGATAAACTCATCTACACTCCACTATTAGTACACACATCAACAGTAGTCCAAAGCAGTGAAATGTCAATGGTGGAATTTCAGGTTGCAGCACGAGATGAAAAAGGTGCTGGGTGAGCGAAGGAGAGAATTGTATTGCCCTTCAGATCTTACATCTTAGGCGACCATTTCTGCAATATTCTTTTAACCAACCCTACCCAGGGTAAAATCTTTCCATTTATAAAAGGACACATGAATATAGCTAAATTGAGATGACATTTGAGAATCAAAAAGCATGCATCCCTAAATGAATCTTTGAAATAAAAAAAAATAATAATAAAAGGACTTTGAATCTAGCATCCAGTATACAGCATAGGATATAACAGTTGCTGATAAGATGAGCACATTTCAGAATTCATACAAAAAGAGAAATAAGGAATAATAGCATATTCCTTTGAAGCTGAATATATCTTTTTCTCAGACTATGTGCATACCCTTTTCCCCCTCCCTTATTCTAAATGAGCTTACTGAAGAATGGCACTTCTCCTAAAATGTAGCTTTAGAATGTTTCATTAAAATGACCCTTTTTTTTTTCTTCTTCTTCATGAGAATTGTCTCTACTTCTGATCTTTATATACTGTTTTCTTCCAATTCTTCCACACAGTTTGTCATCTAGTATCTTCCCTCCCACTTGTGCATCCACATACTGGCCTCCTCATAGCAACACCTACTCCATTCTGAAAATGCCTGTTGCGATACCCCAGCCCTGCCCTGGAGATTACAGAAAACTTTGGTTATTGCAAAAGATATAATTAAAACCCAGAGGCGGGAAAAATAGTTTTTCAGGGTAGCAAGGATTTCAAGCTAAGCACATAACACATTCTTTCATTCGTCACTTCCATCAAGTTTCTTTTCTTACTGGTTATTGCTTTCTTGGCACCTTCTTAAATCCAGCTTCTAATCTTTACTTGCAGGTTCTTTAGATTTTTCTCCATTAGTCCAATTTTATGTTCCCTCACTTTTTCTAGTTTTGCTTCCTTTGTCCTTTGTCCTTGAAAACCTGTTTCTTTGGGCTGTTTTCACTTTACTATATCAGAAGTGGTTTTTCGATTTTACCTAATCTTGTTATATGAATGCTAAATTATTTTTTAAATTTTATTTTAAAACCGGACACCTTGACAGCTAATAGGTTCTTCTGAAGGAGCATATATAGACGTGAAAATTACAAAAACTGCTTGAGAAGTTTCTCAAAGCCCTAGGTTGAATTTTATCATCTGTTTGGGAGTTAATGTCAAAATGATTCAAATCAAGATTTTTTAAAACAAAAGTAGTGCATATGTCTTATTAAAAGAAGGAATTCCATTTTAAGAAACAGCATATGCTGTAGTATTTTCCAGTGAGAAAATAAAATACATTTTATATTTAAATAATAATAGTTTATAACATTCTATCAACAAAAAGATACTAAAGTACCTAGGAATGAATCTAACAAAAAACACCCAATTCTTTTCATAGAAATATTATAAAGATCATTGGAGGACAGAAAAGGAGATTGAAGAAATGGAAAAACATGTGTAAAAGATGATAACATTCCCCAAAAGTAACCTATAAATGCAATGGATATTTTAATCAAAATCCCAAGTTACTTAAGGAATTTAGAAGTCAGTACTTAAATAAGTATAGATGCATAAAGGACAAAGAATTGTCAAAATAATTTTTCAGGGATGGGATTCTGATGTCAGGACAACTATCATGCATGAAGGTTTGTTTACTTACCATGCTGCTAAGTCGCTTCAGTCGTGTCCGACTCTGTGTGACGCCATAGACGGCAGCCCCAGCTTCCCTCATCCCTGGGTTTCTCCAGGCAAGAACACTGGAGTGGGTTGCCATTTCCTTCTCCAATGCACAAAAGTGAAAAGTGAAAGGGAAGTCGCTCAGTCGTGTTCGACTTTTCGCGACCCCATGGACTGTAGCCTACCAGGCTCCTCCGTCCATGGGATTTTCCAGGCAAGAGTACTGGAGTGGGGTGCCATTGAGTCACAATAATTAAGAGAGTATGGTATTGGTGTAGACAAGAACAAACACACCTCTGGAACACAGATATAGACGTATATGTGAAGAAGTGGCAAAATTAATGTGAAGCAGAGATGGCATTACAAATTATGTGGAAAAGATCAGTTCAGTTCAGTTCAGTCGCTCAGTCGTGTCCGACTCTTTGCCACTCTCAGAGTTCACTCAGACTCACGTCCATCGAGTCAGTGGTGCCATCCAGCCATCTCATCCTCTGTCGTCCCCTTCTCCTCCTGCTCCCAATCCCTCCCGGCATCAGAGTCTTTTCCAGTGAGTCAACTCTTCGCATGAGGTGGCCAAAGTACTGGAGTTTCAGCTTTAGCATCATTCCTTCCAAAGAAATCCCAGGGCTGATCTCCTTCAGAATGGACTGGTTGGAACTCTCAAGAGTCTTCTCCAACACCACAGTTCAAAAGCATCAATTCTTCGTGGAAAAGATAAACCAGTTCCAATACATTGCAGTGGAACAATTGGTTATCTATACAAAAATAAATAGACCCATGCCCCAACCTCACACTATGGGTAAAAGAAATTCTAAGGAATTAATAACTTAAATGTATACAACAAGACTTACAACTTGTAGAAGAAACTGTAAGAGCATATTTCATTGATGTTTGTGTAGAAATAACAAGATACAAAGATTATAAATTCTACATAGGGAAAAAGATTAGTGGATTTACCTGCCTTAAACTTAATTTTATATACTGAAAAATACACCACACATAAAAATTTAAGACAGAGTTTTGGTCTTGGAGAAGATATTTGTTAGTATACAACTGTCAGATGACTAATGCTCAGAATTTATAAAGGACTCCTAAAATTAATAAGAGAAAAAAGAAAAACAGACCACAGAAAAATTTGAAAAGCATAACAGGCCATTCACACAAAGAATCCCCAAAAAAGCTGAACTTCACAAGAGGTCAGAGAGGCATACATGTTTTTGTTTTATATATGTGTGTGTGTGTGTGTGTGTGTCTATGTGAGTGCACTCAGTTGCTCAGTCATGACAGAATCTTTGAGACCCCATGGACTGCAGCTCACAAGGCTCCTCTATCCATGGGATTCTCCAGGCAAGAATACTGGAGTGAGTTGCCATTTCCTTCTCCAGGGGATCTTCCTGACCCAGGAATTGAACCCACATCTCCTGTGTCCTGCAATGGTAGGTGGATCCTTTACCACTGAATCACCTGGAAAGCTCCTACATTTAAATACAGTATAGTTTAAATATATATTTACTATACATATATACACACATAATTATGTATATACACATATACATATGCATGTGTATGTATATATACATGTGTGTGTGTGTATATATATATATATTTTTTTTTTCAGACAGATTAGCAAAAGTCTTTAAGCCTGACAAAACAAAGTTCTGGAGAAACTACAGAGAAATGGAAACCCTCTGTAGTGCGTATAAGTTTGTTATTGGAGAGAAGTACACTGTAGGGCATTTTGATAGCAACAAGTAAAGCAAATGTGCTTTAATGTGTGTACCTTCAATCAAGCAGTTCTACTTCTGGGTACATAATGCAGATAATTTTTGCACATCTGTACCAGAAACCTATTACAAGAATTTTCATTGCCTTATTATTTCTTAATAACAAAAAAACATTTTAAAATACTCATTAACAGAAGAATGGACGAATAAATTGTGGTGTGCTAATGCTGAATACAGCAATTAAAATAGTTACATAAGTTAATATGGACAAATCTCAAAAACAGAATGCTAAGTTTAAAAAGCAAATTGCCTAACAATGAATTCAGTAAACCTGCAAAAGAAAATCATATAAATGTCTATGGATACAGCTGACGTTAGTATTGATATAAAGCATGAATAGAATGACAAATATCAAATTCAAGAAAGCAGCTATGGGATTGGAATTAGAGAGATGTGCACGAGGGGGCTTTAGCACTCTCTGTAATGCTTTAGTTTGTACAAAAGTTCTGAAGCAAATAAATCAAGATATTAGGATTTGAAAAAGCATCTAAAGGCAAAATGAAGTGGGTATGACAAATCATCAAACCAAGAAGTTAGGTAGGGAGATAGAATCATGATGTGTTTTAGCATGAAACCCAAAAAGCATGAAGCAATGCCTGATGGAAAACGGGAAGTGAAACCAGGAAAATTCTCTGAGATTTGGAAACAGTACCACAGGCTGTTTGTGTAGGTTTCCTGTGATATCTGTTAAGTGAAGATTCCCTTTGCCTTCACACTCATAGAAATAAGGTGCTAGAAGATCTTATAATCAGGTCTTTGTAATTCTTAATCTTTGTAATTTTGACAACTTTGGGGGAATTTCATCAGTTCAGTTCAGTCACTCAGTCATCTCCGACTCTCTGTGACCCCATGGACTGCAGCACACCAACTCCTGGAGTTTACCCAAACTCAAGTCCATCACCAACTCCCGGGGTTTACCCAAACTCAAGTCCATTGAGTCGGTGAAGCCATCCAACCGTCTCGTCCTCTGTCATCCCCTTCTTCTCCTGCCCTCAATCATTCCCAGCATCAGGGTCTTTTCAAATGAGTCAGATCTTCACATCAGGTGGCCAAAGTATTGGAGTTTCAGCTTCAGCATAAGTTCTTCCAATGAATATTCAGGACTGATTTCCTTTAGGATGGACTGGTTGGATATCCTTGCAGTCCAAAGGACTCTCAGGAGTTTTCTCCAACATCACAGTTCAAAAGCATCAATTTTTCGGTGCTCAGCTTTCTTTATAGTCCAACTCTCAAATCCATACGTGACTACTGGAAAACCATAGCTTTGAGTAGACGGACCTCTGTTGGTAAACTAACGTCTCTGCTTTCTAATATGCTGTCTAGGTTGGTCATAACTTTCCTTCCAAGGAGTAAGTGTCTTTTAATTTCATGGCTGCGGTCACCATCTGCAGTGATTTTGGAGCTCAGAAAAATAAAGTCAGCCACTGTTTCCCCATCTATTTCCCATGAAGTGATGGGACCAGATGCAATGATCTTCATTTTCTGAATGTTGAGTTTTAAGCCAGCCTTTTCACTCTACTCTTTCACTTTCATCAAGAGGCTCTTTAGTTCTTTCCTGCTTTCTGCCATACGGGTGGTGTCATCTGCATATCTGAGGTTATTGATTACTGTTTTTTCTCCTGGCAAGCTTGATTCCAGCTTGTGCTTCATCCAGTCTGGCATTTTGCATTTTGTACTCTGCATATAAGTTAAATAAGCAGGGTGACAATATACGGTCTTGATGTACTCCTTTTCCTGTTTGGAACCAGTCTGTTGTTTCATGTCCAGTTCTAACTGTTGCTTCCTAACCTACATACAGATTTCTCAAGAGGCAGGTCAGGTGGTCTGGTATTCCTATCTCTTTAAGAATTTTACACAGTTTGTTGTGATCCACACAGTCAAAGGCTTTGGCATAGTCAATAAAGCGAAAGTAGACGTTTTTCTGGATCTTTTTTGTTTTTTCAATGATCCAGTAGAGGTTGTCAGTTTGATCTCTGGCTCCTCTGCCTTTTCTAAATCCAGCTAGAATATCTGTAAGTTCACGATTCATGTACTGTTGAAGCCTGGCTTGGAGAATTTTGAACTTTACTTTAATTTACTTGCCTTTCATTGGGATTGGAATGAAAACTGACCTTTGCCAGCACTGTGGCCACTGCTGAGTTTTCCAAATTTGCTGACATATTGAGTGCAGCACTTTCACAGCATCATCTTTCAGGATTTGAAATAGCTCAACTGGAATTCCATCACCTCCACTAGCTTTATTCATAGTGATGCTTCCTAAGGCCCACTTGACTTCGCATTCCAGGATGTCTGTCCATAGGTGAGTGATCACATCATCGTGGTTATCTAGGTCATTAAGATCTTTTTTGTATAGTTCTTCTGTGTATTCTTGCCACCTCTTCTTAATATCTTCTGCTTCTGTTTGGTTCATACCATTTCTGTCCTTTATTGTGCCCATCTTTGCATGAAATGTTTCCTTGGTATCTCTCATTTTCTTGAACAGATCTCTAGTCATTCCCATTCTATTGTTTTCCTCTATTTCTTTACATTGATCACTGAGGAAGGCTTTCTTATCTCTCCTTGTTATTCTTTGGAACTCTGCATTCAAATGGGTATATCTTTCCTTTTCTCCTTTGCCTTTCACTTCTTTCTTTTCTCAGCTATTTGTAAGGCCTCCTCAGACAACCATTTTGCCTTTTTGCATTTCTTTTTCTAGGGAATGGTCTTGATCCCTGCCTCCTATACAATGTCACGAACCTCCATCCATAGTTCTTCAGGTACTCTATCAGATCTAATCTCTTGAATCTGTTTGTCACTTCCACTGTATATTTGTAAGGGATTTTATTTAGGTCATACCTGAATGGTCTAGTGGTTTTCCCTACTTTCTTCAATTAAATCGGAATTTGGCAATAAGTAGATCATGATCTGAGACATAGTCAGCTCCTGGTCTTGTTTTTGCTGACTGTATAGAGCTTCTTTGTCTTTGGCTGCAAAGAATATAATCAATCCTATTTGGGCATTGACTATGTGGTGATGTCCATGTGTAGTCTTCCCTTGTGTTGTTGGAAGCGGGTGTTTGCTATGACCAGTGCGTTCTCTTGGCAAAACTCTATTAACCTTTGCACTGCTTCATTGTGCACTCCAAGGCCAAATTTTCCTGTTACTCCAGGTATTTCTTGACTTCCTACTTTTGCATTCCAGTCCCCTATAATGAAAAGGACATCTTTTTTGGGTTTTAGTTCTAGAAGGTATTGTCGGTCTTCATAGAACTTTCAACCTTCTTCATCTTCTGCTTCTTCAGCATTACTGGTCGGGGCATAGACTTGGATTACTGTGATATTGAATGGTTTCCTTTAAAACAAACAGAGATCATTCTGTCATTTTTGAGATTGTATCCAAATACTGCATTTTGGACCCTTGTTGACTATGATGGCTACTCCATTTCTTCTAAGGGATTCTTGCCCATAGTAGTAGATATAATGTTCATCTGAGTTGAATTTACCCATTCCAGTCCATTATAGTTCACTGATTCCTAAAATGTCGATGTTCACTCTTGCCACCTCCCGTTTGATACTTCTGATTTACCTTGATTCATGGACCTCACATTCCAGGTTGCTATGCAATATTGCTTTTTATAGCATTAGACCTTGTTTCCATCACCAGTCACATCCACAACTGGGTGTTGTTTTTGCCTTGGCTCTGTCTCTTCATTCTTTTTGCAGTTATTTCTCCACTGTTCTGTAGCACATCGGGCACTTATTAACCTGGGCAGTTCATCTTTCATTGTCCTATCATTTGGCCTTTTCATACTGTTCATGGGGTTCTCAAGGCAAGAACACTGAAGTGGTTTGCTATTCCCTTGTCTAGTGACCCACATTTTCTCAGAACTCTCCACCATGACCCGTCCATCTTGGGTGGCCCTACATGGCATGGCTCATAGTTTCATTGAATTAGACAAGGCTGTGGTCCATGTGATCAATTCGTTAGTTTTCTGTGATTGTGGTTTTCATCCTGTCTGCCCTCTGATGGAGAAGGATAAGAGGCTTATGGAAGCTTCCTGATGGGAGACACTGACTGAGGGGGAAACTGGGTCTTGTTCTGATGGGTAAGGCCATGCTCAGTAAATCTTTAATCCAATTTTCTGTTGGTGGTTGAGGCTGTGTTCCCTCTCTGTTATTTACCTGGAGCCAAACTATGGTGGAGATAATGAAGATTATGGTGACCTTCTTCAAAAGGTCCCATGCATGCCCTGCTACACTCAGCGCCCCCAACCCTGCAGCAGGCCACCGCCTACCCATGCCTCTGTTGGAGACTCCTGGACACTCACAGGCAAGTCTGGGTCAGTCTCCTGTGGGGTCACTGCTCCTCTCTCCTGGGTCCTGGTGTATACAAGGTTCTGTTTGTGCCCTGCAAGAGCCTGTTTCCCAGTCCCATGTAAGTTCTGGTGGCTCTATGGTAAAGATAATGGTGATGTCCTCCAAGAGGGGCTTATGCCATACCCCGGTCTGCTGCACCCGGAGCCCCTGCCCCTGCAGCAGTCCACTGCTGACCTGTACCTCCACAGAAGACGCACAAACACAGTTCTGTCTCAGTCTCTTGGGGTCCCTGAGTCCTGGTGGGCACAAGGTTTGTTTGAGCCCTCTGAGTGTCTCTGGCAGATATGGAGTTTGGTTCTAAATGCGATTTTGCCCCTCTTACCATCTTGCTGGGACTTCTCCTTTGCTTGGGCATGAGTTTATCTCCTCATGGCCATGCTGCGCAGCTGTCACTCCACATGTTCAATAGTGAGGCAAAATTTCTCCCTTCAATTTTCTATGTTTCTTGATGGATATAGTTACAAATTAACTTTTCTTGATCTCATTATTTGTAAACCTCAATAAAGTATCATTCCTACAAATTATAACCCAATTTTCAAGCTTGACTCATTCTTCTCTCGAAGAGAATGGGCTGCCTTTCTCTGTGCCTGGTGTCCTCCACCAGCATTCAGAAGTTTTTTTTGTAAGTTGCTCAGCATTCAAATGATCTTTTGATGAATTTGTAGGAGAAAAAGTGGTCTCTCCATCCTATTCCTCAGCCATCTAATTTCATATTGGGGCATATTATGGCACCTGGGAATGCCTGGGAAATGCTAGTATCAGACACTAGTAATGGTAGTATCAGGTTGCTGCCTGAATGCAAGTTATTGTTAATATGAAAAAAATGTGAAAGCCTCCCCACACTCACATAGCTACTAGGGCATTGAAAGAAACAGCCCATTATTACTCCCATCACAGTAACCATGATAAGCTGGGAGACCAATTGACTAAATGTCACTAAAATTGTCCAGGACCATCTCAGATGACTTGAATTCAGACAGGAAGACTAGACGTTTAAGGAAATTCGCACATAATTCACCAAGCTCATTACCATACTCCTCTTTAAAGCTGTGAGGCATCATTCAAAGGCAAAGTGCCTCCATGAACTGTTCTGCCTCCTCCAGTATCAGATTGAATACCTGAGTTATTTGCGTTGTATGAAAAAGGCCTACGAAATATTGGATTCCAACTATCTCTTGCTTCTCTCTTCTCCCAGTAATCTCTTCACCAGTGCACATGGTGAAAGCCTCTCCCAGAGAGAGTAATGAGACTGGGAGATGAGTTAAGTCATTTATTTTTCCATTCCATCATGAAAGAGTCCAACATGACCACTTTCAACAAGAAGCCGATGGATCATGTAACCGCTCAGCAGTGCTCATTCAGAGCACTCATTCTCTCAGCACGTCTGAATTTATTCATGAAGGCAGAAAGCATCATCAAAAGCCTTGGATGAGACTACATGAAATTCAATAGGCCTGATGATGCTTTCAAAAAACTCTTCCTATATGTGTAAGCTGCATACACATTCTACAGGGTAACCTGTAATAGACAGGAAATATTGGCATTCATGAAGCAATGGTCCATTCTGCCTCCCCAAATGGGGCTGACTTCAAAACCACAGTCACCTACAGAGACCAGAAACACCCAGAAAATATGAAATGGTCTTACTGGTGCTCTCATAATGCCTCCAACTCTGTATCTAAACATTTCTGATTCTCAGTAGATAAAATTTAAATTGTTTTTTTTCATAAAATATTTCATGGAAATATACAAGAATTTTGATATTTTCAGTACATTTTCTATTCTCCTTAATATGCCACTCACCCATGAAATGCTGCTGCTAGCAAGGGTCAAATATTCTTGAAGACTGAGCCTGCCTTCCAGATAAAAACAATTTTTACATTTGTCCTGCCTCATGTAATCTCTATTTCATAATCAGGCTGTGAAATCCCAACTGCTTCCTTAAATGCCTTTTCAACTGGTCCTAAATGAAAATCTGTAAAGTCTGTATTGCTGACAGTCGATTGCTTACTTAGCAATCTCTTATCTTCAGGTTCCATAGCAATGGGAAATGCCACTAAAAAGATGGTCATTAGCCTCATGAAGAGGTGAAACTCCACATTTAGAGTAAGAAAATATCTAACCACTCCTATGAATATGAATGAATGCTTAACCATCATATACTCTCATCAACCATTCGGTTGGGGGGGGGGGGGCAAATATTTCTGTGACAATTTGGTGGTGGTGGTAGTTAGTGTTAGTTTTCCTACTCTATATTTAGGCTACACACTCAGGAACAACCCTCTCACTAAATTTCTCTATTGCCACCCAGGAGCACAGAAAACAAAAACTTGCCTGAGTGATAACCAGTCTGTGGTAAGTATAGAATTCAGTATTGACAACTTTAGGAATAATGACTCTCAAAAGAGTGAATAGTTATTAAGGAGTTTCTTCTTTAAATTGTTGAGAAATAAGATCGATGGATATAAAAAATAATCTGAGAAAATTTTCTTTATAGTTAGCATAAATCTGGTCTTTCTTCAGCCAAATTTTAGGGACTTACCCCAAATTTTAAATTTTACTTTATATAGATGAATTGTTGTAAACCAGTCACTGTTTTTTGTATAGGCTGAATTATTAAAGCAAATTCTCTATCTTATGCATAAAGCAATCAAGTGGAACCCTACCTGTGCTCTAGGGGGATGTCTTATAGGCATCACTGGAGGATAGCTGGGTATCTATCTTGCTCACATATGATCTGAGGGAAATGGGGGTTTCTCTTATTCCTAGCAAGGTTGTATGAAGACCAATGTCTGTAGAATTGTAGGTGTAAAATCGGGATGCGGGGGTGGGCATCTAGTTTGGCGTATGTCTAGAGGTCCACTGAAACACACTCCAGTGATGGAGGCCAGTGCATGCTAAGCCACTTCAGCCATGTTCGACTCTTTGTGACCCTGTGGACTGTAGCCCATTAGGCTACTGTGTCCATGGGATTCTCTAGGCAAGAATACTGGAGTGGGTTGCCATTCCCTTACTCCAGAGGATCTTCCTGACCCAATGATCGAACCCAACTCTCTTATGCTGTTTGCATTAGCAGTTGGGTTCTTGACCACTCCCACCACCTGGGAAGCCCATGGAGGCCAGTGGACATCATCCATGTATTTTCTCTCTGACTTGCTACAAAATGCTAGCATCTCCTGGAAAGGAGCTTGTACACTTCATAATTCTCAAATATTTCATAATTTTTGAAATTATTTTGAAGTACTTAGTACTGTTTTCTGATCTTCTTTTTGTTTGCTCCTTAGATTGATGAAGAACATAAGTTAACCTATATTTTAATAATCTCCTCTAATAAGCAATTTTCATGACAAGAGTAACTTTAACTTTACTGGCCTAAAATGATACAACTATATGGAAAAAATTAAGAAAATCTTTAGAGTAACTAATACCTAGTTATGAGCAAAAACAATAATAAACTTTATTGTAATATTTGATTTTTAAGTCTAAAAGCTTCTAATGAAAATTTTATTATGTTACAACAATATATTACTTTTTGAACATGAAATATTTTTACATATTTTTCTCATTCAAAATGTATAAGTTAACAGTATGTTTCTGTTGTTTCCAACTTTGCAATACTTGTCCTTCTCCATAATTAAAAAAAAGTGGCTAAGTTCAGGTTAGTTAAATGGTCCTTCTGATGACAGAGAAAAATACATTCCAATGACTAGATTATAATATTATAGTAGAGGACCAGGAATGCTGAAAAAGCTGAAGTTTAACAGTTCTATGAAGACCTACAAGACCATCTGGAACTAACAACCAAAAAGGATGCCCTTTTCATTATAAGGGACTGGAATGCAAAAGTAGGCAGTCAAGAGATACCTGAGGTAACAGGCAAATTTGGCCTTGGAGTCCACAGTGAAGTAGTATAAAGGCTAACAGTTTTGCCAAGAGAACACACTGGTCATAGCAAACACCCTCTTCCAACAACACAAGAGAAGACTCTACACATAAATATCACCAGATGGTCAATACTGAAATCAGATTGATTATATTCTTTGTAGCCAAAGACAAAGAAGCTCTATAGAGTCAGCAAAAACAAGACCAGGAGCTGACTGTGGTTCAGATCATGAACTCCTTATGCAGAATTCAGACTTAAATTGAAGACAGCAGGGAAAAACACTAGACCATTCAGGTATGACCTAAATAAAATCCCTTACAAATATACAGTGGAAGTGTGACAAATAGATTCAAGGGATTAGATCTGATAGAGTGCCTGAAGAACTATGAATAGAAGTTCATGACATTGTACAGGGGGCAGAGATTAAGACCATCCCAAAGGAAAAGAAATGCAAAAGACAAAATGGTTGTCTGAGGAGGCCTTACAAATAGCTGAGAAAAGAAGAGAAGCGAAAGGTAAAGGAGAAAAGGAAAGAGATACCCATCTCACTGCAGAGTTCCAAAGAATAACAAGGAGAGATAAGAAAGCCTTCCACAGTGATCAATGTAAAGAAATAGAGGAACACAATAGAATGGGAAAGACTAGAGATCTGTTCAAGAAAATTAGAGATAGCAAGGGAACATTTCATGAGAAGATGGGCACAATAAAGGTAAAAAATGGTATGGACCTAACATAAGCAGAAGATATTAAGAAGAGCTGGCAAGAATACATGGAAAAACTATACAAAAAACAATTTAATGACCCAGATGACCATGATAGTGTGATCACTCACCTAGAGCCAGACATCCTAGAATTCTAAGCCAAGTGGGCCTTAGGAAGCATCACTATGAATAAAGCTAGTGGAGGTGATGGAATTCCAGTTGAGCTATTTCAAATCAAACAAGGTGATGCGGTCAAAGTGCTGCACTCAATATGCCAGCAAATTTTGAAAATTCAGCAGTGGACACAGGACTGGAAAAGGTCAGTTTTCATTCCAATCCCAAGGAAAGTCAATGCCAAAGAATGTTCAAACCACAACACAATTGTACTCATCTCACCCATTAGTAAAATGATGCTCAAAATTCTCCAAGCCAAGCTTCAACAGTACATGAATTGTGAAATTCCAGATGTCCAAGCTGGATTTAGAAAAGACAGAGGAACTAGAGATCACATTGCCAATATCCACTGGATCACCGAAAAAGAAAGAGTTTCCGAAAAAAAATCTACTTTTGCTTTATTGACTATGCCAAAGCCTTTGACTGTGTGGATCACAGCAAACTGTAGAACATTCTTAAAGAGATGGAAATACCAGACTACCTGACCTGCCTCTTGAGAAATTTGTATGCAGGTCAGGAAGCAACAGTTAGAACTGGACATGGAACAATGGACTAGTTCCAAATCAGGAAAGGAGTAGTCAAGGCTATATATTGTCACCCTGCTTATTTAACTTATATGCAGAGTACAAAATGCAAAATGCTAGACTGGGTGAAGCACAAGTTAGAATCAAGATTGCTGGGAGAAATACCAATAACCTCAGATATGCAGAGGACACTACACATATGGCAGAAAGTGAAGAAGAACTAAAGAGCCTCCTGATGAAAGTGAAAGTGGACAGTGAAAAAGCTGGCTTAAAACTCAACATTCAGAAAACCAAGATCATGGCATCCGGTCCCACCACTTCATGGCAAATAGATGGGGAAACAGTGGACACAGTGGCTGACTTTAATTCTGGGGGCTCCAAAATCACTGCAGATGGTGACTGCAGCCATGAAATTAAAAGACGCTTACTCCTTGGAAGGAAAGTTATGACCAATCTAGACAGCATATTAAAAAGCAGACACACTACTTTGTCAACAAAGGTCCGTCTAGTCAAGACTATGGTTTTTCCAGTAGTCATGTATGGATGTGAGAGTTGGACTCTAAAGAAAGCTGAGCACCAAAGAATTGATGCTTTTGAACTGTGGTGTTGGAGAAGACTCTTGAGAGTCCCTTGGACTGCAAGGAGATCCAACCAGTCCATTCTGAAGGAGTTCAGCCCTGGGATTTCTTTGGAAGGAATGATGCTAAAGTTGAAACTCTAATACTTTGGCCACCTCATGCGAAGAGTTGACTCATTGGAAAAGACTCTGATGCTGGGAGGGATTGAGGGCAGGAGGAGAAGGGGACGACAGAGGATGAGATGGCTGTATGGCATCACTGACTTGATGGACGTGAGTCTGAGTGAACTCTGGGAGTTGGTGATGGACAGGGAGCCCTGGCGTGCTACGGTTCATGGGGTTGCAAAGAGTAGGACACGACTGAGCAACTGAACTGAACTGAACTGAAGGTCATTTATATATAATAATAGAGATAATTTTTTAAATATTAACATCTACTAAAGAAGATTTCTATTTTTGGACACTCTTCCAAGATATATATATATATTTTAGTCCCCAGTCTGTAAAATTTACCAGGGAACCACTCCTTCTGTAGCCTGCCAGGCTCCTCTGTCCATAGGAGCCTCCAGGCAAGAAGACTGGAGTGGGTTGTCGCAGCCTTCCCCAGGAGATCTTCCTGACCAGGGATTGAATTCATGTCTCTTAAGTCTCCTGGAATGGCAGGCAGGTTCTTTACCACTAGTGCCACCTGGGAAGCCCCCAATGTATCTTTGCAGATAATCAAAGGAATCTTATTTGGCAAATATTCACCTAAAGGTTTTATTCTATACTATTCTATTCTATACCTCTTAGGTTTTTTGTGAAATCAGATCAAATATTCATTTAACATAGATGAGAATGCTTATTATATACCAGAAAGTCACTAGATAATAGTTAAAAACACTGGGGAAAATGTCAGGAGGGATAAAGAAAGGCAGAAGCCTAAATTTAATACCTTTAATTACTGCAGCTAAATAATCCTTATAATGCTATCCCTCTCTGCATGTGTGTATGCTCAGTCATGTCCAGCTCTTTGTGATCCCATGGGCTGTAGCCTGCCAGACTCCACTGTCCATGAAATTTCACAGGCAAGAATTCCTTCTTACCTCTTCCTATTAAATTTAGAGTGACTGTAATAGAAAGATTGTATTAAGAGACCCGAGTAATTAAATATTATTTACTTATGTACTACCATCATGTTTTTATGATGCTTGTTCCAGTTCATCAATTATTTTCTAACCGTAAATCAAGAATACTACTTACTACTTACTACAGAAAATTTTAGAATGTAATTTTCTGGATTTGGAGGGGAGGAGGAAAACAGAAATGAATATTTTCCTATTGTTTTCAATGGAAAATATAAATATTAAATGACAGTTTAAGGACTTTGAATTCCCATGAACAGATAGCAAATGGTATTTTTAAATTATTGTATTTTAAAATGATAAAAAGGTATTCAATTTATAAATTGAACATCAAACCTCTTGTATATTAAAGTTAAATAAGTGAATTGAACATAAATGAAAATAAATCACAGGAACTCTTATTAAGAGAAAGAGGATGAATTCTGGAATCAATTAATTTTTACAAAAGCACTGCTTAGTAGTTCAGTTCAGTTTAGTCTCCCAGTCATGACTGACTCTTTGCGACCCCATGAACCGCAGCACGCCAGGCCTCCCTGTCCATCACCAACTACTGGAGTCTACCCAAACCCATGTCCATTGAGTTGGTGATGCCATCCAACCATCTCATCCTCTGTAGTCCCTTTCTCCTCCTGCCCTCAATCTCTCCCAGCATCAGGATCTTTTCCAATGAGTCAGCTATTCTCATCAGGTGGCCAAAGTATTAGAGTTTCAGCTTCAACATCAGTCCTTCCAATGAACACCCAGGACTGATCTGCTTTAGAATGGACTGGTTGGATCTCCTTGCAGTCCAAGGGACTCTCAAGAGTCTTCTCCAACACCACAGTTCAAAAGCATCAATTCTTCGGTGCTTAGCTTTCTTTAGAGTCCAACTCTGAAATCCATACATGACTACTGGAAAAACCATAGCCTTGACTAGACAGACCTTTGTTGACAAAGTAATGTGTCTGCTTTTTAATATGCTCTCTAGGTTGGTCATAAGTTTCCTTCCAAGGAGTAAGGGTCTTAATTTCATGGCTGCAATCACCATCTGCAGTGATTTTGGAGCCCCCAGAATTAAAGTCAGCCACTGTGTCCACTGTTTCCCCATCTATTCTCCATGAAGTGATGGGACTGGATGCTATGATCTTAGTTTTCTGATTGTTGAGCTTTAAGCCAACTTTTTCACTCTCCTCTTTCACTTTCATCAAGAGGCTTTTTAGTTCTTCTTCACTTTTTGCCATAAGGGTGGTGTCATCTGCATATCTGAGGTTATTGATATTTCTCCTGGCAATCTTGATTCCAGCTTGTGCTTCTTCCAGCCCAGTGTTTCTCATGATGTACTCTGCATAGAAGTTAAATAAGCAGGGTGACAATATACAGCCTTGACGTACTCCTTTTCCTATTTGGAACCAGTCTGTTGTTCCACGTTCAGTTCTAACTGTTGCTTCCTGACCTGCATACAAATTTCCTAAGAGGCAGGTCAGGTGGTCTGGTATTCCCATCTCTTTCAAAATTTTCCACAGTTAATTGTGATCTACACAGTCAAAGGCTTTGGCATAGTCAATAAAGCAGAAATAGATATTTTTCTGGAACTCTCTTGCTTTTTTGATGATCCAGCAGATGTTGGCAATTTGATCTCTTGTTCCTAAGCCTTTTCTGAAACCAGCTTGAACATCTGGAAGTTCACGGTTGACATATTGCTGAAGCCTGGCTTGGAGAATTTTAAGCATTACTTTACTAGCATGTGAGATGAATGCAATTGTGTGGTAGTTTGAGCATTCTTTGGCATTGGCTTTGTTTGGGATTGGAATGCAAACTGACCTTTTCCAGTCCTGTGGCCACTGCTGAGTTTTCCAAATTTGCTGACATATTGAGTGCAGCACTTTCACAGCATCATCTTTCAGGATTTGAAATAGCTCAACTGGAATTCCATCACCTTCACTAGCTCTGTTCATAGTGATTCTTCCTAAGGCCCACTTTACTTCACATTCCAGGATGTCTGCTTCTAGATGAGTGTGAGTTATCACACCATCATGATTATCTGGGTCATGAAGTGGTTGAACATAATTCTGGGCACTTTCATTTCAGCATCTTCCCAGAAGTCCTTGCAAATGTAATTTATCTCAATGCACACAGGTTCACAAGAACTTCTAGTAATTAGCTCCTTTTCTTTTCCTGCATGTATTGCACAATGAACCATTGTACTTGCATTGTCTTACCTTATCCACTTTCTTTTTCCATCCTTCAGTTTTATTTATCAAGTCAGATTCCATTTCTTTTCAGAGACTGCCAGGTTATCAGCTCCATTCTCACTGTGTCAAGCAGTCTTCCTGTCAATTTATAGTCTTCTCTTTTTTACAACTCTAAATTTCCATAGGTTGATGTCTAGAGAATATATGAACTTTGTGTTTTATATAGTTTTAATAGCAATAAAGTACTTTCATGAAGTTTATGACAGAGCCTACTCTAATACTTGCATTATAGCCTAATATACATATAACTATACGTATTCTTTATTTTTCTAGGACTATAATGTCAACTAAGTTCAATAAAGAGAATTTTAAAACTTTTTATTTTATAAAGGAGTATGGCTCAGATGGTAAAGAATCTGCCTGCCAATGCCAGAGATGCAGGTTTGATTCCTGGGTTGGGAAGATCCCCTAGAGAAGGGAAAGGCTACCCACTCCAGTATTCTTGCCTAGAGAATCCCATGGACAGAGGAGCCTAGTGGCCTATAGTCCTTGGGGTTGCAAAGAGTAGGACACGACTGAGTGACTAAGCATGTATAGTTGATTAGAAATGTTGTGATAGTTCAGGTGTACAGCAAAGTGATTCAGTTATACATACACATGCATCCACTCCTTTTCAAGTTCTTTTCCCATTAAGGTTGTCACATAACATCGAGCAGAATTCCCTGTGCTATACAGTAGGTCTTTGTTGGTTATCTATTTTAAATATAGTAGTGTGTATATATCAATACCAAACTGTTTTTGATATAGTAGTTCTTCTGCCATAGAGAAACATTTTACAGACTTACTAAGGGGTCTTGCTCAATAAATTAGTCTTCAATGAAGGTATATCACAAAAACATCTTAAAGTATGTGGTAGAAGTATGAATTAGTAAAGCATGTAAACTTTCTCTGGATTGTATCATAAAAGAATAAATTTCAGTCATTTATTCTTTGTATTTTGGAATAGTCAAACTTTAGCTAATAAGCTCAGAGAAGGCAATGGCACCCCACTCCAGTACTCTTGCCTGGAAAATCCCATGGATGGAGGAGCCTGGTAGGCTGCAGTCCGTGGGGTCGCCTAGAGTCAGACACGACTGAGCGACTTCGCTTTCACTTTTCACTTTCATGCATTGGAGAAGGAAATAGCAACCCACTCCAGTGTTCTTGCCTGGAGAATCCCACGGACGGGGGAGCCTGGTGGGCTGCTGTGCGATAGGGTCGCACAGAGTCGGACACGACTGAAGAGACTTAGCAGCAGCAGTAGCAGCAGCTAATAAGCTATACTTGTTCACTTATCTCCAAATATTCAAAACCATGTTGAAGAATATGGATGCTTCCAAGTTTTCCAGCTTAAACCACTGACCGAATGAGTTATAAGCATGTTCTCCTCTGATGTCATGACTACCATTATTAGTTAGCAGTTTCTCTTCTAAACCTCTGTTTAGTTTCTAATTGAATGATAATTAAACATTTCTAATCTACTTGAAATTTACATTTTAGGGGATTACTTTGCATTATTAGCTGGATATTCAGTACCCTTGTATTAATAATAACTGAAACAAATGACAAATGAGTTTTACTTGTCCCTTCAAAAAAGTTCTTCCTAGCTGTTGTTTGATCACTCATGGATATCATCTTTATACAAATTGTTATTGAGTAATCATGTGGTTTTATGTATTAATCCTGTATTTTGGCACTTGAAAATCTAAATCCGAAAGTACATTTGACTAATGTACTTTTGATGGGATTATAATTAAAGAAATGGATTTCCCTTAGCTCTCATTTAGTCTCTAAATTTAAGTGCCTACATCATCCCCAAACCAAATGATTTTTTTACATCTTTTCCATTCTTTCTGTGGCAGCCACATATACTTTAAATCATATTTGGAGACCTTTATGGCTAAAACTAATTTTTCTCATTAAGTCAGGTAGATAGGAGTATACATTAATTTTTATTGAATTTAATTTTTATATGGTTTTTAAAGTAAGGTTGTAAAAATCTCCTAAATGGGATCAAGTTGCTGAAATTATATGATAGTCTGACATATGTCTAGTGGATGATATAATTTAAATATTTCGGGCTTTTTGTATCTGAATTTTTGGTTTCTCATTACTTCTAATTTTCCCTTTGAGAGAAAAGCACTGAGGTTTGCTAAAGTATTGCCGTCTCTCCTATGTAATTCTCTCATACTCATGCAATCAGTGTGATCTTTTCCCCATAATTATCTCCATGGTAGAGCACAAAGAATAAGAATTGGGCCCATAATACCCACTTATCTTCTCTTGACACTATGGTACTATGTAGTTCAGCACCATATATTCCTTCCAGGGAATAAAATGATGGTGATGATGACAACAATGACAATGACTGCAACCATTATTTAGCAAATACCCTCCATGTAACAGACACTGTTAAGTGATTTACATAAATTATATCATATAATCTTCTCAACAACCCCTAATTTAAAAGGTAGATTGCTATTTGTGTTGTACAGTTGAGAAGACTGAGGCTCAGAGACATTAAATGATCTGCGTGGAGTCACATAGCTAGAAAGTGTAGAACCAAGATTGGAACCCAGCATCCATCTGACTCTTTTGGAGAGCCAGGGCACATTGTCTCCCATTCATTTTGGTGATTTTCCAACTTGAATCATTTTCACAATCTGCTGGGGGTTGTTTTCTAATGCAAATAATTGTGGACTCTAATCCAACTGAGTTTTAGCTAGACAGATGCTTGGGGCAGGGGCAAGGAGTTTTCTCTTTCAGAATTTTTAGGAGATGCTTTCTTTAGTCTTGGGTTACCTCTGGGAACATATGAAATTTTTCCAGAAGGTGTGAAGCATGTGTAGTTTCAGGTGATTTTCTATTCTACATCTTCCAAAACTGATCTGCTGGCCTTATTCCCTCTCAGAAAAGAAAAGAATGCTTTACCCATCTCCGATCTTAATATGGTACTTTCCCACACACTATAAAATCTGTAGACCAAAGAGTTTTTTAAAATGGAAAACATTAGGTGTTGATAAAGTGAATGACCCTTCCTTGTGTTAATTTCTCAGCTGTGCCTGACTCTTTGTGACCCCATGAATTGTATACACCCATCTTCTTTATTCATCTGTTGATGGATACTTAGGTTGCTTCCATGTCTTGATTACTATAAATATCATTGCTATCTTTTTTAATTAGACCTTTTGTCTTTTCTGGATATATGTCCAGAAGGGGGATTGCTAGATCATTTTTGTCTATAGAGGCATCCCTCAATACACACAGGTAATTGGTGTCAGGACCTGCACAGATGCCAGAATCTGCAGGTGATTAAGTACCATGGTCAGCCCTCCATATCCATGGTTCTGCATCCATGGATGCAACCAAGTGATGATCATATAGAACTGTAGTGTTTATTGAGGGAAAGAAATCCACATATGAGTCAACAACACAGTTCAAACCCATTTTGTTCAAGGGTCAATTGCATCTGCTGAAATTTAATGATAGCTCTAAATCAAGAAAAAAAATCATGGAAACTTCAGTGTCTGTGGTCTAGGTGCTTATACTTATTTAGAAGAAAAGGCATTTAACTTTAAAATCAATCCAAGGACATTTCAGAAACTCAGTGAAGAGGAGATTGTGTACAATAGTTACAGTTTTTGGCACTGCTATGTTTTAACCATTTTATCCTCATAGCCTCCCTGATCACAATCACCAACACTGGGTCAATCATCATCACTTTTATGTACATGTTACCAAAAAGTACAAAGTTACTAACAACTTGAACTGTATGTACTTTTATCCGTCTGCAGTGTCATCAGGAAAAGGATATCCCGTACTGTGCCTAAAATATCCTATATTAATCTGGTCATGGAAATGATATTAATATTGACAACATATATTGACATTTTCAAATTGAACCAAATTATTTTCTAAAAAGGCTTTGCTCCTGTTTAATCACTTCAAAAGCACATTGTACTTTTAAGAAAACAAAAGCTCTACCAAAAGGACAGTCTTTACTCAAAACTAAAAAGTTAAAGTAAAGGACTTGAGGACAAAGTTAGCTTTGCTGAAATCAGATACTCTGTATCAGAAATAGCTGTTATTTCAAAGTATTTTTCCTTTTATTATTAAATATTGTTTCTGAATCATTGAAAATATGTCTTTAGACATATTTTCTAGACAATATGTCTTTAGAATCAAGTAGTTTAGTTTCTTGAAGATGAAGATATAGAAAACCTATGTATTTCATTCCAACTCCCCAAACTTATTTTTTTAATAAACACTCATATTTAATAAGTGGCTATTATATGGGTTAAAAAATCACTTTATTTAATGATATTATCACATTAGATAAAAATTATGACAGTAAGAGTTAAACATACAAAGAAGTTTTATTCATGACTATTGCAATAGGAGTCAATACTACTACAATAGGAGAGAGAGATTGACTTCAACTTCTTTGAAACAGAACGCTGAAGAGTTTTCATTCGTGTTGGGGTGAGCTATGGAAAAATACAGGTAGATGCTAGCCAGGAAGTTGATCAGCTGATTAGGCCATCTGGCGCTTAGAGAAGTCAGGCTTTTACTTTTCTACAGAGACTGGGAGGTCATCTTTTTTAATGATTATATTTCAATAGAATGGCTCCCAAGTCCTTAAGAAAGACTTTGCTGATTGTAAAACTGGCAAGAGGCTGGAAAAAGATTTACATCTCAGAGAGATAGAAAAATGATTTACAGTTGCAAGTTTACTAAAATAAATACTCTAAGAAAAGTGCAACTAGGGGCCTTAGGAAGAAAATTGGCTATAGTTTAGTCAAACTGAGGGGAACTGTCTTGGTAATCATAACAAAGGTAATTCTGGCTGTTGAAAAAATTCAGCAAAAAGATGGCTATTCTTTCTCTATAATCATGAGTATGTCACTTGTCTTAGGACAGGGTGAGCCAGGTAATTTGCCTGGTGAAGCCGGGAACTTTTGTCAGTTAAGATTGGTCATGTAGCTGTAACATGCTTATGTGTCCAGCTTCCTATAAGAGATCTCACCTAGGGGAAAAAACAAACAGGAACCCTTGTTACAGAGGTAATTCATATGTTCTCAAGCAGATGACAGTTCCAGACCTGAAGGTTAAGCACATCCCATGAAGACAAAGAAACCTGAGCCTGGGATCTCCAGACCTCTTTCTCAGTGCATACCCTCCAGCTATTACTATTCTTTCATTTTTGCCTATGATAAAGCTGTTTTGTGACTGTAAGCTGAGTTTAGTGAGCTCTTTCAGCAACTGAACACTTAGGGTGATTATCTTGTCATTAATACAGGTAGTATAAGCTTATTTATTTTGATACATATTTAGAAACTAAATCATAAACTCAGGAGAGATTACTCATTTCAATTAATAGAATTTATTTTTCAAAAGATTTTGATCATGATAGTTGATAAATGTTTTTTTTTTTTTCAGATTTGGACCATCTATACATGGATTGATGCACATAAACTCTAAAATATCTATGTATTAAGGCCTAAAAATTTGAAACAGTTTTATAAACTAGAGACCTCTAGGCCAATATTTTAAAAAATGAATATATTTCAACATTTAAAAATTGAAAGATTTCACATATAAATTCTGTTTGCTTCCTTCATTTGAAAAATTGGAAGTTCTGGCCAAATGAATATCTCCACCCAGCATATTGGCTTCTCTCTTTATACCAGGCATGGCATTTTCTGTCTACCATAGTCCACACTTAGCTTACTTCACACTTTTATGTTTCCAACCTATCTAAGAACCATACAGCATCTGATATAATGCCATTCAAAGAATAACTGAAAGGGGTGGGAAATTTTAGACTAGAGAATAGAAGCCTCAGAAACTACATGATCATTCTCTTCAACTCTTTCAAATATTTTTACATAGTAGATGTAATAAAAAAATTTTTGTTACCTTATTTAAAATTCTAATACCTTAATTCTCCATAGAACCTTACCTCATTTATGCTTCAAAGCCACTGACTATAAGAAATGCCAAATTTCTAAAATCCATTTTATAGATGACAAAACTCAAAAATATTAAGGAGCATGCCAATGATCACAAAACTGGGAAAGCTGGAGAGCTGGGACTGGAACCCAGGTCCTTTGATCTCAAGGACAACTACTAGACACAAACCCAAATGCTTTAGGGACCAGGCAAATAACACAAAGATGTTATCTGTGGAGAAGCATGGAGTGACAGTAGAGGGTGGTGGGGCCTGTGGAACTTTGGAGAATACCTGCATCAATCAAAATTTAACTTAAAACCGATGATGGGCAAAAACACATCTGCTTTTGGATATGGACTAGAGCCATGAGTCTTGAACTTTTGCTTCAACTATATGCTGCCCAGAATGAATGGTAAATGCTACTCCATAGAATAGTAGTCTAAAATTGAGTTTACTATTGCTGTAGGTATGTTAACTTTGTATGGATGCAGTACGTGCCTGCCAAGTTGCTTCAGTTGTGTCCAATTCTTTGTGACCCTATGGACCATAGCCCAACAGGCTCCTCTGTCCATGAGGTTCTCCAGGCAGGAATACTAGAGTGGGTTGCCATGCCTTCCTCCAGGAGTTTTTCCCCACCCAGGGATCTGAACTCACATCTCTTACATCTCCTGCATTGCCAAGCAGGTTTTTTTTTTTTTTTACCACTAGAGCCACCTGAGAAGCCCAAGAGATGCTGTACTAGGATACAAACTCAAAATGAATTGAATTAGGCAACTTTTAAAATGTTTCTGACTCTAAAATCCTGAGTAATTTTTTTTAAGATGTGTTTCTAGTGGTTTTAAAATACAGGATGACCAAGGTGAAATGTGCATCTCATTTAGTTTCCAAAAGGACTGTGCTATACCCTACTGAATACAGAGGTAAAAGAAGTTATACTGACATTTCACGTTTCCTAGCAGAAGGAAATGGCAACCCACTCCAGTATTCTTGCCTAGAGAATTCCGTGGACAGAGGAGCCTGGTGGGTTGCTGTCCATGGGGTCGCACAGAGTCAGACATGACTGAAGTGATTTAGCATGCCTGCATGCATTGGAGAAGGAAATGGCAACCCACTCCAGTATTCTTGCCTGGAGAATCCCAGGGATGGGGAGCCCGGTGGGCTGCCGTCTATGGGGTCACACAGAGTCAGACACGACTGAAGCAACTTAGCAGCAGTAGCAGTAGCAGCAGTTGTAATATTCTACTTGTTCAGCCCAGGTGGTTAATACAAGGTAAATGCACTAATAAAGATAACACTGGCTGTTATAACAGATAAATTCCAAAATGAATAATTTTCAAACACAATACTTTATTTCTACTTTCAGATAGCTTCCAAAACTATGGGGTCCTGAATGATGGTGGTCCTTCTCCTAGCAGTGATTCAAGAACTCAGGTTCATTCCCTCTTGTGGATTCCCTTGTGTATGTGTAGTCCAAAGGCTGCCTTGGAGATTATCTTGTTTGCAACCACTGAAAGGTGACAGGAATATAAAGTTATTGCACCTAGGAAGATTTTATGTTCCATGCTTGGAAATAATGCTCAACACCTCTGCCCATATTCCACTGGCCAAAACTTCCTAACACGGCATACTTCATGCAAGAGAGGGTGGCAACCATAGTCTGACTATGTGCCTACAGGGAAGAAGAAATAGGTTTAGTGAATAGCTAGTCAATTTCTGTCACAGCAATGCTCAGGCTTATTTTAGGGTAAACAAAGATTGCTAAACTTTTTAGATATACACAAAAGTTATATATACTTTTCAACATGGTTTTACGTTCAGTATTGCAAGTGATCCTGACAACGTCCTCTATGAGTGAACTGATCTTCTATACTCCTCTTTTCTGAGCTATGATGCAAATTTAGGCACATGACCTCTGCAGTCAGAAATACTTGGGTTCAAATCCCAGTTCAACCACTTAGTAACAGTGTACTCCTGGGTGAGTTACATTACCATTCTAAATCTATCTTCATCAGTAAAACGATTATGTAATGGCTGCTGCTGCTGCTAACTCGCTTCAGTCATGTCCAACTCTGTGCAACCCCATAGACGGCAGCCCACCAGGCTCCCCCGTCCCTGGGATTCTCCAGGCAAGAACACTGGAGTGGGTTGCCATTTCCTTCTCCAATGCATGAAAGTGAAAAGTGAAAAGTGAAAGTGAAGTCGCTCAGTCGTGTCTGACTTTTAGCGACCTCATGGACTGCAGCCTACCAGGCTCCTCCGTCCATGGGATTTTCCAGGCAAGAGTACTGGAGTGGGTTGCCATTGCCTTCTCCGATGTAATGACAAATTTTGAACAATTATCATGTGTCAGATACTGATGATCTTATTTAATCCTAAAAACAATTCTGTGAAGAAGTTCTGCCATTGTCTGAATTCTACAGATGAGGAAATCAATGTACAGAAAAGTTAAGTGAGTTGGGAGTCACAGTAGCTTGGAATTAGTAGAGCCAGTATTTTAAGTTAGGCCTGTCAAACTCTCAAACTCAGAGCCAGTAATCTTAACCACTTTGATATTCTATTTTTAGTAGAATGTATATTTTGCAGAGTTGCAATGAAGATCACATTTTAAAATAAAGAAAAACATGAATGAATTAATGTGGATGAATAAATGAACAAATGAATCCTCATTTGTCTTATAATGTGATCAAGTAAGACTAAACAAATAAAGATATTTGAGCCCTGTTACCTCATCAGAATCTTTATAATTCAAAAGATGAATTGCCCTGATAGAGAAGTACAAAAGTGTTCATGTGTCTTTATGACTTTTTCTAGATTGCTCTAGTGTTAGCATAAGTTACTAAAAATGTAACTAATGAAAGAAGTTTGGTTAGCATCATTTTTTTCTCTCTTATCTCACTCCCTTTTCAAGGTACATGGTGACATTTTGTGATAGACTTTAAGAAGTATTTCAAATAGATTAACAGTAACTTGTATTTTTTTTAATCACTTCTTAGAAACTTTAACATTTGTTATAGAAACACCCATTCAAAGCAAAACATGACAGTCAGTGCTGCTGTAGCAGTGGTGATTATAAATGATTCACCTACAATATGTGACTCTGCAACCTTGAAATGATGCCACCAGGGTACAGTCTGCATACGGCACTGATGCCCACAAAAAGACCTGTAATTACCAAGCACATGTTACAGAATATAACTTCTTGCTATGGGAGAAATCAAAAATCTTGTGTCTCTTAGCTCAAGCATGGCTCATATCACTTTAATGTGTGACAGAGGTACCATATACTCAATTTTACATGTTACCTCTGAATGTCGAACAATGCCCTGGAAACATCCATTGAAATCTGTGTGCAAAACCCATACAGGAGGTGTATCACTCTGGACAAATATTTCTAGGTATCCTTCCCAGAGAAAAGGCTGTTACATTTCCTTGGGGAATGAAGTCAACTTTTTAGTTGCAAGAAGCCAAGCTAAAAATAGAAATACTCCTGGAGAACAGATCAGGAAGAGGCAGGACTTAAAGGACTTTGGGTACATTTAAAGACAAGGCACTGTTTAACGAAAGATAATGAGATGTTCTTATCCTTGGTAGTCTGAGGGCAAATGGAAAAAAATAACCAGAAATCTTCATAATCTGGGGCTCTAGAATCCATATCTGTAGGAAATCATGTCGCTGTGTTCTAATACCAATTGAATCTGTGACTCTAATTCCTTAGTGCCTGCCTCATAAAGGTGCCCCGAATGGATAAAAAAGTTAAGCCTCTCAAATACCTCCTTTCCTCTTTCTGGAGAAACGAACATGGTTGCTAAACCTCCCAGTTAAAGAGAGGCCAACATCCAGCTTCAGATGGATCATTATGTACAAATAATCTTTCCTCTTTGTTCACAAATTTCCCCCTTGATCCATTTCTACATAGTCCTAGGTATATGGCGTTCTCATCATCAAGCTGAATTAAATAGATCAAAGACAGAACTGCACAGCTTTCTCCACTTTACCAATTCCTCTTTTAAGCTTGCATTTCTGAGTTGTCATTTGATAATGCAAGATAGTAAAGATAAAATGTTAACCTTAAAACATAAAATGGAGAAAATGAATATAATAAAAATTTTTTTCATTCCATCAATTCATGCCACAAATATTTATTATGTGCTTACCATGAGTACCGAGTACTGCTCTTGCTGCTAAGGCAGTGGCCAGGAAGCCGAGCATTCCCCTGGCTTCATGCAGCTCTCAGTCTGATGGAGAGAGAGAGAACAAAATTACAGTCCAATGTGCTATGTGCTTTGAAGGAAAATAGTGCAGGGAAAAAGGGCAGAGAGGGATGAAGTGGTAGGGGGGAGATCTCTCTGAATAGATGCATTTTGATTTGAACAATCAAAGGGAAAAATACTTCAGGATGAAGGATGAACCAGTGTGAAGATTCTGAAGTGTACCGAGCTTGTTATGTTCAAGCAGCAGTAAGAAAGTCAGTTTGACTGGAGCTGAGTGACAATGGGGGAGCAGGGATGGTAGTGAAAGATGAGTTGAGAGAGAGCAAGGATTAGATAGATAGCAAAGCAAATATCAATTATTGATATCATCTTCTATGAAACAGGTCTCTAGTTTTCTCTTTGTAGAGATCTATGGTCTTCCTAGAGAATCTGTCTGCAATGCAGGAGACCTGGGTTCAATCCCTGGGTCAGGAGGATCCCTGTGGAGAAGGGAATGGCAACCCACTTCAGTATTCTTGCCTGGAGAATTCCATGGTCAGAGGCGCCTGACAGGTTACAGTCCATGGGGTCGCAAAGAGTTGGAGCCGCCGACTGAGCAACGAACACTTGACTGGTCTTTATGTGACCACGATCACTGTTTCTATGTGCTTTATACACCAGGGTAGAAGTATCTCAGTCTGAAGGGAAAAGATAAAGCACTAAAAAAAGACATCCTGATGCTATAAACCAGAACTATGCCTGGTGGGCTACAGTTCATGGGGTTGTAAAGAGTTGGACATGACTGAGAGACTTTCACTTTCATTTTTCATAGAACTTTTACTGCAGAGTGTCTACCAGAAAGCCAACTAAGGAGTCTTATGGCAAAGAGAGTCTTTTGGGTTTTGGACTACACTGCTAAATATGTGGATAATGAACTATTACTCTGCTTCCGTATTTGGCACTCAAATGTGTATGCTTTAAAATTACTTTAACCTTTCAGACAGAAATAGCCTGTGTCCGTGTATGTGTGTGTGTGACTCTTTGCTACCCCATGGACTGTAGCCCTCCAGGTTCCTCTGTCCATGGAATTTCCCATGCAAGAATACTGGAATGGATTGCCATTACCTTCTCCAGGGTATCTTCCCCACTCTGGGATTGAGCCCAGATTTCCTGTGTCTCCTGCATTGGCAGGTGGATTCTTTACCACTGTGCCATCTGGGAAACCCCAAAGAGATGGCCTCTTGCCCTTCAGAAGACATTACATTACCACAAATATGCATTTACAAAGGGTGTTTTTTCCCAACATTCTCTATCAGGTTAA
Organism: Bos javanicus; assembly: GCF_032452875.1. Taxonomy (NCBI): domain Eukaryota; kingdom Metazoa; phylum Chordata; class Mammalia; order Artiodactyla; family Bovidae; genus Bos; species Bos javanicus. Next base: position 58,834,662 of record NC_083871.1, on the reverse strand, counting down.
GTGCAGTCTTTAAAAGGCCACTTATAAAGATGCACGTTGTGGTGAGAAACCTCTGCTGTTCTTCCTGATCAGAAAGACAGCGCAGTCATATGCTGAGCAGGAAAGTCTCCAAATGATGGTGCCTCTAAATATGTCCAACCCCTTTTCTAAGTGAAAACCAAAATCAGCACAGCACAACTCTCAGTTTCTTATTTTGGAACATATACAGCACTAGTCTACAAATGTACCTCATTTTCATAACTGCATAACCTACAGAAGCATCATAAACATTTGGGAAATGATACTTATTCCTCAAACCTTTATACTTAATGGAAATTGCAGAATAGAAGAAAATTGAAACCAGGTTGTGTCCTTACTAAAAATATCTCCTTTTAATGGAAAAAATACTCTATAAAGCTAATGTTTTCCTATTCCTATGCACAGTTTCTTCCTCGATTTTTTAAGTCTAAAACTTCTAGGCTGTCAGTTTGCTATATAGTAGAAAAGGCACCCAACTGGGATCTGGTTTTGGAACCATCACTTACTGATTGGTTATCTTTAGGTAAACTTGGGCAAGACACTTACTGTGTCCCATAAAACTGAGAAGATGTGTTCTGCCCTCTTCAAGAGTTGTTGTAAATTTATGAATGAATGAATAAATGAATATTTTCCTGAGATATCTCTGAGAGGCCTGGATGATTGGATATGCTTCATTCTTTCTGGTATCTGCGTGTGCTTGAACCATTCTCTTTATGCTTAGTTGTTCATATCTACATCAATGCCCAAAATATGTGTCTGCAGCTCATTCTTCAGGTCAGCTATTTGGAATACAACACTTTTCTTTCTTGAATTCTTAACAGCATTTAGCACAGTCTATCACATAATAGTTGCTAATGAAAAAAAAGTGGAATCCAGATATATCAATGATTCAATAATTCCACTTTATAGTATGACATTTGCTAGTTGGAAGAAAGACGAGGTATTGTTAGAGACCTATTAGCTGAATTATTCTAATCACCTTTTCTTCCATCTATCTGTTGCTTATGAATAGGTCTCTCTGAAATGCTAGAAGTGTTCTATATCTGTGTTTTCTAATACATAATCACTAGCCTCTTGTGCTCACTGAAACCTAAAACTGGTGCTGGTGCAATTGAGGAACTAAATGTTTAATTTAACTTTAATTAATTAAAATAAAAGTAGCTTTATGGCTAATGGTTCTGGTGTTAAACAGTGCAGAACTGTATGAAAGTCACAAAAATATTTTTAGGGCAAAGCAAAGTTTTCATGGGCACTTGGATACTTCAAATAGTTTAGACAGGGAACCTGCCCGCTTTTGTACATTGTGAAATTGACTTCAGGTAAAACTCTTTATCTATAGCCATCAATTCCCTTTTTAAATAATCTACACAGAGCCAACTAGCACACCTGCTTATTGGTTTGAAATATTTCCCATTGAAGGTTAGCAAAGACAATGTACCGGGGGTGAGCTGTTTTCTGGTAGCTCAAGCTTCTGTTTTCAAGGAAGACATTTTGAACATCTTAATGATCACTGATTTTCAGATATGACTTCAAAAAATTCTTTGAGATGAAATTTTAGACATAGCCACAAGTGAAAAGAAGTTAAATGATTTTTTCCAATGATGCCACAGGATCATTGATCTTGTGGGAACTAAGGAAGAAATATCTGAGCCTGGTAGTCAAAGAGTATTTTCAAGAGAAGCTCAATTTTTATCTTCTGTAGGAGAAAGTCACACAAGTAGAGCATTTGAATGTACGTTTTGTTACTGTATCTTTCCTCCAAAGCAGAGTTAAAATGTAAAAGCTGTGGTCTTCTTAGCAAAGACTGCTTCAGAATATAAAAAAGCCATAAGACCCAGCAAGACACTCAAAAGATGATAAAACTTTGGTTTGATAAGAGCAAACACAATACATTTTGGATCAGCTATACAAAGTATGACCATATTAAAATTCTCCAAACCCAGACGTTTTGACAGTGAGAAGTGGCACTCTAAGTGCTTATGCTGGGAATATAGGTGGAAATTGGAATTGTTCTGAGTAAACCCAGATGTATGATCACACTAACTTTTTGAAAGGATGCGTTCTAGATCAACATTAATTGTTTAACAGCAATCTGATAGTTCTTCTCTGTAGGATATGTCCTCGTTCTTTTAAAACTCATTGTTTTTTGAACTACCAGGAATTGGGTTTTTAAGAATTTTAACTTTTGAAAAGATTTTTAAATCAGTAGCTACTGAAAAAAAGAATCAGGGACTTTTGAAAGTTCCACTATGCAGCTTTGTCATGAGAAATATTCCTCATAACCCTAAAACTCTGTGTCCAATTTAGTGATGGGGTCTTCTGATGTTATCATATCTGAAATACATTCTCTAGCACTCAGAGCTACATGGAATATTTATATTAGAGATTGGCAAACTTTTCTATGGAAGGTCAGATAGTAAGTATTTTACATTTGGTAGTATATGGCCTCCTGTACAACTACCCAAAACCAGTTGTAATATAAAAACAACCATAAGCAATACATAAACAAATGGACATGGCAGTATTCCAGTAAAAACACGTGGTTGGCTGGTTGAGCTAAATATACTCTAGCATAAGAGACATAAAAGTCAGACCACATTAAGTTTCCCTATATTGCCATAGGGCTTCCCCTCACACATATACAATTCCTTCCCTCCCTCCCTCTCTCTTTCCCTCTCTTCCTTCTTTCCTTTTCTTCTGTCTCCCTCCCCTCTTTTCTTCCCTTTTCCTTTCTCTCCTTCCCCTTCCTCTGTCTTTCCTTTATTTCTTCTTCATTCTTTAAGAAAACATTTAATGAGAACCAACTCCACACCACCCATTGAGATTTCAGAGAAAAATAAGGCATCATTTCTGCTTTTTTTTTTTTTTTTTTTGATGAATTTCTAACACTTTGGGCAAAGATATGTAATATGTCTTGGTACTAGAGAAATTGGGGTCCATGGTCATAGAACAGCTGAAGCAGAGACAGAACTACACTTCACTAATCTGACTTAAGTCCACTGAACCATCCTTGACTGCTAGTGCCTGGCGTATGTTGGGATGGTCAAGAAAAAAAGTAGAAAAACATAAATACATTTTAGAAACCCCTTTATACCTTACATTCTATACATAGCAGCATTTCCTCATTCTTCCAAAGAAGATTTTTGTTTTTAATAACCTTAATAGAAGATAAATAATAAATGTTTTATATCATATTATATTTTTATCAGAAACTACTATAAGTATGTAAAATGATATCATGGCAAAGTAATTAGTAATTACATTTTTATGAAATTCAATTAAATATTCTGCTCTTTGATAGGTATACATTAATGAGTAAGAACATTTATACAAAAGTGTTTTGTCTTTCTACCATTCTATTTTTTTAATGAGATTTACCTTAGAATTGCTTATTTTCCTTAGATCTAATTCTTAAAAATAAAACAAATTATATTTTGATGTAAAGTTGAGATTGTCCTTAGCAGAAATGATTTAATTTCCACTTTGCTGTTGTATTAACCAGGCTCAGGTCATCGGGCCCCAGCCTGTGGTTTAGTTCCTTTAGCATATGAAATGTACTTAAAGTAGCTTCAACATATTAAGGCAAAGACAAAGTTTCTCCAGCTCACTTCATTTCATTAAACTTGAACATAATCTCTTAAAGAAATCTAGTAAAATACCTACTAGTGCACCTTCTAAGTTTCCAAGGTATGTTACATCGAATATCTCAAAGAAAGTTACATAATTGTCCTGACATTCATGGGAATACCTGTTATCAGGACAGAAAATCTTTGTTCAATTTACCCTTAGTACAAAATTAATTAAGATATTATATAGAATAAAATGGCAGACTTTCCATTAATATCTTCCATAATTCTCATTTAAACCATGTGAGTATGGGGATATAAAACTTCCTTGGATTTCTCAGTACTCTTGTAGAAAAAAAAAGAACAAAAACAAAAAAACTAGCTTGCTGAGATTTCTTTCTCTTTATAAAAAGCAGAGAAAAATGACTTTTCCCTATCCCTTGACTATAGAATGTTCAGCTACTCATGTAGGACGATGGAGCTGACTCTCATTGCATTGCTTCAGGGTCAAGACTAAGGAAAGAAGGCGATCCACAGGCTATTTACTGAAGTAATAAAAAACCTTTCTGTGTCGTATATTTTTGCCTTTCATACTCTTCATGGGGTTCTCAAGGCAAGAAGGCTTAAGTGGTTTGCCATTCTCTTCTCCAGTGGACCACGTTTGGTCAGAACTATCCACTGTAATCTGTCCATCTTGGGTGGCCCTACAGGGCATGGCTCATAGTTTCAATGAATGAGACAAGGCTGTGATCCATGTGATCAGTTTGTTTGGTTTTCTGTGACTATGGTTTTCATTCTGTCTGCCCTCTGATGAAAGAGCATAAGAGGCTTGTGGAAGGTTCCTAATGGGAGGGACTGGCTATGGGGAAAACTGGGTATTGCTCTGGTGGGAGGGGCCATGCTCAGTAAATCTTTAATCCAATTTTCTGCTAAAGGGTGGGACTGTGTTCCCTTCCTGTAGTTTGGCCTAAGACTAAACTATGGTAGGGGTAATGGCATAATGGGGACCTTCTTCAAAAGAACTTATGCCAGCATGCCACCACGGCTCCCAGGACTGTTGTATTCAGTGCTCCTGATGACCCACACCTCTACCTGAGACTCCTGGAGACTCACAGGCAAGTCTGGCTCAGTCTTTTGTGGGGTCACTGCTCGTTTCCCTGGGTATTGGTGCACACAAGGTTTCGTTTGTGCCCTCTGAGCATCTCTGACAGGTGTGAGATTTGATTTGATTCTAAATGCAATTTCACCCGTCCTACTGTCTTGTTGAGGAGTCTCCTTTGCCCATGGACACGGGGTATCTTTTTTTAGTGGGATCCAACATTCTGTCCAATGGTTGTTCAGCAGAGAGTTGCAATTTTGGTGATTTTGCAGGAGAGGATGAGTACATGTCCTTCTACTCCACCATCTTGAGTGGTGAGGCTGAAGTTCCAGTACTTTGGCCACCTGATGTGAAGAGACGACTCAGCCGACTCAACCAAACCCAGTAGTGAGATAAATCCTTTGTACAGATGAGACGTCAGACACTTACTAGAATATAAAGAAGTTGAAGTTAACAGATGAGTTGTAGAAATTGAAATCCCTCCCATCTTAATCCATTTGGGCTGCTATAACACAGTACCAGAGGCTGGGTGGCTTAGGAAAAGCAGAATCTTATTTCTCACAGTTTGGGAGGCTGGGAAATCCAAGACCAACATCCTGGCAGATTCAGTGTCTGGTAAGAACCTACTTCTTCCTTGGTGGCCATCTTCTCTCTGTGTTTTCATATTGTGGAAAAGGCAAAAGAGCTTTCACTGGTGGCTTTTTTTTTCAAGTCTTATTTTTAAATTTTTGGCCATGCAGTGCAACATGCAGAACTTCGCCAACCACGGATCAAACTCATGCCCCTGCAGTGGGTGCTAGAAGTCATAATGCTGGACAAACATGGAAGTCCACTGGTGGCTTTTATAAGATCACTTATTTTATTCAGGAGGGCTCCACACTCATAACCTCATCATCTCCGAGTGACCCACCTCCTAATACCATCACTTTGGGGACTAGGTTTCAACATTTGAATTTTAGGGGACACAGACACATGGATCATAGCACCTCAACATCACTGAGACTCCAGTTTCCTTGGTCTTGGTTGTTGAAGTGGTAGGAAGATTCCTGGACCAGCTTCCTCTTGGCTCCAGTTGCCTGCCCTTGTCTCCAGGCTTAAACCTCCTCCTGCCCTACTGCTGCATCTCCCTTATCTTTTCCTGCAGGACTTTTGCACCCTATTGGCTGCTTCTTGGTCTCAGGCACATCTGCATCTGTATCCTTCTTGCATTACTCAGGTATTCATGCCCTTGGTGTGTGTAAAATATCCCCACTAATGTCCCTACCTCTCTACATTGCTGCACTTCATTCCCTTATGCAGGTGACAATCATTTATTCATTCATTCTTCATTCAACACTTGCCTTGTTTACTTTTGTTTGTTTGCTTGCTCTATTTCTTTCTTTCTTTCTTTTTTTTTTTTTTTTGTCTTAAAGAGGTTCTCCTGCCACTCTGCATATTCCCTTTTATATGGTGCAGGTTCTCAACATTTTATCCACAATTCTAAAATCCAACTTGTCCTGAAAATTGAGATTTCTTTGTTGATTGATTGGTTGAGATTGGTTTTACCTTTTTATCAGCAAAACTCTCCTGACCTAAATTTATTTAGGAGCAAAACCTAGCCTGAACTGACAAAAGGCTGCTGCTGCTGCTGCTAAGTCGCGTCAGTCGTGTCCAACTCTGTGTGACCCCATAGACAGCAGCCTACCAGGATCTTCCATCCCTGGGGTTCTCCAGGCAAGAACACTGGAGTGGGTTGCAGAGGATATTTCTCCAACTGTAGGCAGATTAGATAGAGGGTTTCTGAGAGGAAAAGATTCAGGCATAGCTTTTTATCATGTGATCTAAGCTTGGCCACAATGCTTCCCTGTGCAGAAGAACAGGTCTCAGTTGTTAATGAGTTTAATGGAATAAAAAAATGTAAGAACAAACTGCTAATTTACCATGGCCAGAGGAATAACTTAACCACTTCAGAGACAATAAATCAGTTGTAAAGCCTCCAGTTTTGTTTTGAAGGTAAACGTTAGCCTGAAGCACATTCTTGAGCTATTTGCTGAATCCAAACTCCCTCAAGCACTCAACCACCAGGCTATCTAAAACTTAAGGAATGAAGATGCTGACTTTTGCTTATCTCTTCAGACGGTAAAGCATCTGTGTACAATGCGGGAGACCTGGGTTCGATCCCTGGGTTGGGAAGATCCCCTGGAGAAGGAAATGGCAATCCACTCCAGGACTATTGCCTGGAAAATCCCATGGACAGAGGAGCCTGGTAGGCTACAGTCCATGGGGTCACAAAGAGTCGGACACCACTGAGCGACTTCATTTTCTTTCACTTTGACTTCAATCAGTTAGAGCCTGGATTCTGCCAACTTTTGCCCCAGTTCTATTCCGAATTCTCCCTTCAAGAATATGCACATATTTAGCTTAAAACTTCCCCAGTTTTGCTGTTTGGGAAGACTGCTTTGGGAAATAGCCCCAATGTTCCCCTTGTTGCAAGTAATATTAATACTCCCTTCTCTCACTCTTTGGCTTGGTTGTATCTTTTAACTTAATACCTGCCCAGTGACAAACCAGTTTACAGATAATACAATCTGATGTGTAAAATTTGTACATTTCATGGCAGCCCTTTAATATGCTTACTTTAGAGCGCTGCCTCTGATTCCTTGGATGTAAGAAGGTGCTTCTGCAGTCTATACTATGAACTCCATATTATTCAGAAATGTTGGGAAAATTTTTGGCTTCCAAAAAACACCTGGCCTGAGTTGTTCAGAGAAAAGATTGGGCACTGCACTCCCTTCCAAGGAATACCCCTTCCAAGGAGACCAACTATGTTTCAGAACTGTTTCCTAACTATATCTTGCCTACTCAACTGAACATGAAATGCTGCTAGGCCTTCTTACTCTACTCCTGTTAAAACTAAGTTTAATTTCTTCGTATCTGAGGAGAGTTCTGGAGTGAAGATAAAGGTCTAAATGCTTTATAAAGGGGACTGTGCATTTAGTGGCAGAGAGACATAGCGCTTTCTGAAGGGAGAGAACACATCTAGGAATTAAATTCTGGATGGTGATGCTGACCATGGCTATAGACTAGGGATCTATTTGAACATTGGTCCTCCATTCTAGAAGAAATCCAATACCACTCCTTAAATTTCATTCCTCTTAGGTTTTTAGATCTTAGGACATGTTTAGTCTGGTAGAAAACTGAGGAGAAAAATCTGCCTTTAAAGGCATTCAAATCCAATTTAAAAAATTAATTAGCCTTCTGATGCCAAATTGGCAAATGAACCACACCACTTTGAGAGATGCCTAAAGGGACTACTGCTGCCAGTTGATAATTGTTGTTTTTTTTCTTTTTCTTCTCTCTCATGTCACTATGGCTGGTAGATGTTGTTCTTGTTCCCTCATGCTCTTCCTTCTTTCATTGACTCATCTGTCTTGCTTTCCTTTGCTATATATTGCTTCCTCTTTCTAAACACCCTATCCTCTCTCCTTTGTTGGCTTGCATCCTCCAGGATTTCAGTATCCCCCTGCATTCTTCTATAATGTCTCTGTCTGTGCTCTGGATGTTTGCACATCCTCCTTTCTGGCAAAAATGAATACATTAAGCCCATTTATAAGTTTATTTATTGAATTTGTTGTTGTTTGTTTAGTCCAACTCTTTGTGACCCCATGGACTAGCCCACCAGGCTCCTCTTCCATGAGATTCTCCAGGAAAGATTACTGGAGTGGGTTGCCATACCTCCTCCAGGGGATCTTTCCAACACAAGGATCAAACTCAAGTCTCCTGCTTAGCAGGTGGATTCTTTATCTCTGAGCCACCAGGGAAGCCCATTTGTTGAATAGCATAGCATAGTGAAATCGTTCAGTCGTGTCTGACTCTTTGCAACCCCATGGGCTGTAGCCTACCAGGCTTCTCCATCCATGGGATTTTCCAGGCAAGAGTACTGGAGTGGATTGCCATTTCCTTCTCCAGGGGACCTTCCCAACCCAGGGATCAAACCTAGGTCTCCCACATTGTAGGCAGATGCTTTACCGTTTGAACCACCAGGGAAGATGAGAGTAAGCCAATATCCAAATTCAGGAATTTGTTGAATAATGATTATTAAAAAACAAAATTCAACTGACTAAATTTGTAGAACCAGTTGGCTTTATTGAGCAATTCATGAATTGGGTGGTGTCCCATCTAACAAATAGAAGGGCACTTTGACAGGCAGTGGTGTCGGCTAGCCAGCAGCGAGAGGCAGCGTGAAACAAGACTTTAATTCCTTCCCCAGGAAGTGAACCTGGGAAGCCTGAATGGAACCAAGAATCCTAGCCACCAGACCAGAAGGGCTAGAGGCTAGAAGCTATTTTTTCCCTGGATCTTTGTCCCCAGTGATAAATGCATTTAACACGGAGACAAAAACTGTAAATGCAGGTACAAAGTTTATTACTGCAGACATAGCACAACAAGTTGCAAAGCACAGAGAGAAATGGTTTGTTAAGACAGAAGCAAGGCAGAGATGCACACCCAGAGAGAAGAGGTGTGGGTGTCCCCCTTACTGAGGGGGAATGCAGTAAGGAAGTGGTTAAGTCATTTATATAGGTCAGTTCTTCCCAATCTTTGTTTTCCTTTAGCCAATTATCTGGTTTCTTTTTCCACACCTGACCTGCCCTGAGACCCTCACTTTGGTGCGCACACACCCTCAGGCAAGATGGATCTCGAAGTGAAGGCTTCTGGGAGGAGCAAGACTCATTATGGTATCCCTTAATGACTTTTGATCCCTAAGGACCCTTTCTGTGTGTCCTGGTTCCTTGTCCCCAAAGAAGGAGGTGGAGCTGAGAGCCCTTAATCCTTTACTCAAACAGGGTTTTGCCCCTCTTTGTCCTTGCCATGACCGTTACCTTACGCTGTTTACAAGAGGCAAAAAACTGGCCGTTTACTCTGTTTCTGTTGTTCCTTCTGTTTCAGAGGGCAAACACGAGGCTGTCGTAAATGCCTTAACTGTAGTCCACCTATGTCTTGGGGCTTCCCTGGTGGTTCAGTCAGTGAAGAATCCATCTGCAATGCAGGAGATCGCCTGCAGCACAGGAGACCCAGTTTCAATCCCTGGGTCAGGAAGATCCCTTGGAGAAGGAAATGGCGACCCACTCAAGTGTTCTTGCCTGGAGAATCCCATGGACCGAGGAACCTGGTGGGCTATAGTGCATGAGGTCACAAAGAGTCAGACACGACTGGGCAACTGAACAACAACCATTGTCTTATCTCAGGAAATGCAAACAGCAGACTGGTTATAAGTGTCCAGCCTGAAGCTCACTTCTTCCTGCCTCATGAAGTGCAAACAGGAGGCCTGTTTAATTTCTAACGTGGAGCCCATCTATCTCCTGCCTCAGTAGTACAGAATGGAAAGAATTTTTTTAATAGGCGGAAGGAGGGTGGCAAGAAGATATTAGCAGTATAAAAGAAAAGATTGTTTCCAGCCAGCCTGTCTTCTTTTTTGGAGTAAGGGAAAGGCAGGCGTCTTTATCATGCAGATGATCTGATTAGTGTTGATCAGGAAATTTCAGACTGTTTAAAGATCACATTCCTGGAAAAGGCTGAAACCGTAATTAAGTCTTGTTTTGCTGTCCTGGGGGAAAATGACTCCATTTGGGGCCTTTTTTTTTTTTTTTTTCTTTTTCCTTTTTAAACAATAACATTTACCTCTGATTTTAATTTAGCATGAAACTGAATAGAAAGATTTGTTGTCCTTAAAATATTTTATCCTTCTCCTACCCCCTACCTCCATTAAATACAGCCTTTGAATTTTGAGTATAGCTTCTGAGTATATATATTTTTTTCTATTGGTCACTTATACTTAATTTATAGAAATTTCTGTTTTCTCTTGTTTAAGATTTACCTCATACTAAATGGCAACCCACTCCAGTGTTCTTGCCTGGAGAATCCCAGGGACGGGGAGCCTGGTGGGCTGCTGTCTATGGGGTCGCATAGAGTCGGATAGGACTGAAGCGACTTAGCAGCAGTAGCAGCAGCAATCTTATTAAAGGGACTTCCCAGGGGGCACAGTGGTAAAGATTTCACCTGCCAGTGCAGGAGACGCAGGAAATGAGAGTTCAGTTCCTGGAGGGAAGAGCCCCTGGAGGAGGAAATGGCAACCCACTCCAATATTCTTGCTTGGAAAATCCCATGAACAGAGGAGCCTGGCAGGCTACAGTCCATGGGGTCACAAAGAGTTGGACATGACTGAGCATGGAGGCAGGCAATCATACTAAAATCTTTTATTTATTTATTTTTTTAAGAGAAGCAACTGTCCTGTTCTAAAGAGTTAACTAATTCACAGTTAATGGTCCTTTTTTTAAATTTTTAAAATAATAAATAATAATTTATAATAAAATAATAATATTAATAAAAATAATAAATTTTAAAATAAATTTAAAATAATAAATTTTAAAATAAAATTTTAAAAATAATAAAGAACACAACTGAAATGCCCTTGGGAAAGCACATGCATTCTTTCTGAGCAGGAATTTCCCTAAAGCAAAATTCCAGCACAGTCAAGTTTACTTTCTTATTCAACAATCTAGAGAATGGCAGCAAATATTGGCTGCCTACTATTGGAGATAAGTAGGAAAAAAGGGTGGAAGTGGAATTTGGGAGAAAAAAAGTAGGGTTTGAGCACATGACTAAGCAGGAAGGGATCTGTTATACTCATTTTCAAAGGGAGAAATGAGGCAGAGAGAGAATAACTTGAGTCTCAGAACATTCTTCCTGGGTGTTGGGAGGACCAGAAGCCTTCAGTCTTACAAAAATTGCCGGTGGAGCCAAGTCTAAGACTTCTGCTACCTTCTAGGATCCTCTGGTGAATAACCTCTGTTCAGGAATTTGAAGCATTCCCCCATTTATTGCTAGAACATATGTGTCAGAAAACACAAGCATATTATCTGAGGCATGCAAGTTTTTCTACAGTTATGCAATAGAGTTGGGCAGAAGAAGTTGGGAGGCAGAAGTTAAAAGCTCTGATTTTAAAAAATTAGAAAGAGATTGAGATCTTGGAGGGAAGAAGAGACTAAAGGAGAAGTAGGGTAGAAGAAAATGCCTCTCCCAAGGCGTAGTTTTGTTGACTGAAATAAAAAATTCACAGTGTGCATTTGAGAACTGTGAGCGTCACTTTTATTCTTGAATCTTACTGAATATTGTGTCCCAGGAGACAGCCTCTCAGGTAGCTCTGAGGAACTGTTCTTAAGAGAGACCAGCATGGAGATACATGTGTATATATATATATACACAGTGGCTCAGACAGTAAAGAATCTGCATGCAATGCAGGAGACATGGGTTCGATCTCTGAGTTGGGGAGATACTCTGGAGAAGGGGATGGATACTGGAACATTCTTGCCTAGAGAATTCCATGGACAGAGGAGTCTGGTGGGCTAAAGTCCATGGGGTTTGCAAAGAGTTGGATAGGACTGAGAAACTATCACTTTCACAGATAGATTTAGATATGATTTTGGCTAAGAAGGATGTGTAATCAAGCACACATCTCAGTAGAAGGTCATTGCAAGTCAGGAGGAACAGATTTCTCAGTTAATGATTTTAGTGTTTTTCTAAGTACAGGAAGATACAAGAATTTAGGTTCATAAAACATTTCTTTCCTAAAATATAACTGAGGGCCAGTTTTGCCTGTTTTCTCAAAGCACAGAGTATCTCATTCTGTTCTTTGTCTTGAATTCCTTTCAGGGTGTACTGTGGGTTAAGGACTGCAGTGCCTGGCAACTTAATCCTTGTAAACCTGGATAAGCAAACAGTCTTTGTTTTAGCTTCTACAACAAAGCACAATTGATTTCAAGCATTTCTTTCATACTGAATAAAAAGAAGATTCTGAGCAAAGGATGGTATGAAAACTGCATCTCGGGATCAATTATTACTATTTAAGTTATGTAAAAGTTATTGATAACTTCTTTATTTGCTGTGTGTCGTGGTTGTTATTGTCTTAGTTTTAGCAAATACTTAAAATACTTAAGATTCCCTTTCATTAAAAAAAAAAGATTTCCTTTAATGACCTTAGTTAGTCTAATATTAATTATCCCAGTAAAGTTTTTTTTTTTTTTTTTTTGACTTAAAGTTCTCTTGTTATGAGGAATTTTAGAAACATAGTCATTATAGTTGTTGGTATTGGGGGAAGGAATATAGAACTTTTGATTTAGGAATTCAGGAAACTTATCAGTATAGGATTCCTAAAAAGCACTTACCCAAGTTTTGTTTAATTGCCTCAAGTTAACAGAAAATTCACTGTCATTATAGACAGCCCATTAATTTTCAGATGGAGTTTTGTTTGAAATGTTTCCTTACAGTGGCCTAAAATTTTCTTCTTGGCAATTTCTTCTACCCTTTGAAGTAATGCAGTAAAATCTGTATCCTTTCCTAAGAGGTGACAGTAGCATTTATGCATGTGGTCCAATTTCCTTTCCTTAGTAGAAGGTTTCCCATGCATTCCTTCACAGCGTGCTATTTTTAATTACAAAATATAATATTTTTATTCCCATAATGCCATTATATCCAATATTGTTCAACAGTTTCATTTAATCTTATTCCATTTAATCTCTAATTCCTCTTCCTTCCTGTTCCCTGGTTCCCACACTTATAATTCATTTTCCCAGCCTTTCTTTCCACTCCTATAATTCCTACCTTTGTCCCTGATTGCTCCTCCTCTCCTGCAAACAAACAAATAAGAGCCTGGGCTTGAGTTTGACAAGTGGCTCCTCAAAGGCAGGTGAAGAAGCAGAAGTCAGACAAAGGACAGGGCACCTCTGGGTCTGGGAGAGAAATTAAAACTGACTCAGAATCACTAGCCTGAGCAGTAGAGTGTCTCTGAGATGGTGCCTCTAAAAGGTCCCTTGAGGGAGCTGAACAGGGTAGGAAGGTGCTAGAATCCCAAAGGACTAGATGCATCTGAGCCTACAGCTCTGAGGCCTCTGGAAGCCTGATGTTGAAATCAGAGGAGCCTGGGAGCTGCCGGGTTATTTGACAGTGTTTGTACATTTCATATTTGAAATGCTTTAGGAACATGGATTCCCTGATTTTTACAAATTCTGACACTTAAAAATAATAAAATACCAGTGGTAATATTGGTAGATCAGTCTCTTGGGAAATAACACCAACTGCAGGAATAAGAACTATTTCCTTTCCTTTTACAACCACTCCATTCCCCACAGAGCCTTCCTGTCAGCAATTTTCACGCATTCATCAGTTTCATCCTCTGTTCCTAAACAACAGGATTTTAGTCCCATTTTCTGGATATTCTGTCTTAATGCGTAATGCATTTATGTGACTAATTTGGGTATTGACCTATCCGTTACTTAGATATTCATTCAATGAACACAATGAAAGTGAACAATCAGGCACTGGGATAATTGCTGGGGATTCAAAAGTGAATGAGATAGAGGGTCAGGACAAGGTGATGATGGGACTTCCCTGGTGATCCACTGGCTAAGACTCCAAGCTCCCAATGCAGGGGGCATGGGTTTGATACCTGGTCAGGGGATCCCATATGCTGCAACTAAGAGTTCACATGCCACAGCTGAAGATCCTACATGCACAATGAAGATGTGGTGCAGTCAAAAAACAAAAAGGGTGACGATGGTTAAGCCTGTGGGCTCTGGAGCTGGGATGACTACATTCCAGCCCTTCCATCTCCCAGCTCTCCTAGCTTTAATTAAGCACTGTTTCTGTGACTCAATTTTCTCATCTCTCAAATGGTGATACTAGTAGTAATACTAATTAAAAATCTTATAGGGTTGTTGTGAGGATTAAATGTCTTCATACTGATACATGTAAACCACTTAGAACAGCACTTGGCAGTCCCTAAATATTTAATAACTGGCATGTGTTAGTATTTCAAATGTATCCTGCTCTCAAATTCCTTATAATTTAGTAAATAGAGCAAGAATTTCAGACAGTGATAAACTGGAAACATTTGTTAAGGTCATTTGGTCAAGTAAGGATCTGCCAACAGCTGTTCTTCTGTCATTATTTTTAATTTCTCCATCTAATCCATGAAGATATCTCAAGATTGGCCAATGACATTCAGATGTCTCTGCTTAGTACATTATGATTACCAGTATTATGTGTGGAAGATAAAGCTGTCTGGTACCTTCGGAAAGGTGTGTTTCTACTGTCAAAGAGTCTGTCTATTAATTTTCCATGAAAAAATGGGCAATGTCTTAGTTAGCTTGGGTTGCTATAACAAAATTTCATGGATTACGTGCTTCAAAGATAGAAATTTAGTTCTCACACTTCTGGAGGTTGAAAAGACCAAGATCAAGGTGCTGACAGGTCTTATTTCTGGTGAAGACCCATTTCCTGGTTAGTAGACAACCGTCCTCTTACTGTGTGCTTACATGACATTTTCTCAGTGCTCATGTATGAAGAGAGATATGTGTCTTCCCCTTCTTATTAGGGCACTAGTTTCATCGTGAGGTCCCCACCCTCATGATCTAATCTAAATCTAATTATCTTACAAATGATCTCTAAATACCATAACAGTAGAAATTATGGCTCCAACAAAAGAATTTTTTTTGGGCACACAAACATTCAGCCTTGAATAGGCAAGTTACAAAACATTCCAACAACTCAAATTCTTCATCTATAAGGTTAAGATCAACTATACCAATAATACTTAATAGGATTATTAATCTCATTTGCAATGAGATGCTCTATATAGGGCCTCCCAGGTGGCGCTAGTGGAAAGAACTTGCCTGCCAATGCAGAATACACAGGGTTCAGTCCCTTGGTTGGGAAGGCTCCTTGCCTGGAGAATCCCAAGGACAGAGGAAACCTGGAAGGCTACTGTCACAAAGAGTCAGAGATGACTGAAGCAACTTAGCACGCACACATGCTGTATGTAAAGCCCAGTTCTCAGAATCTCAGAGGTCTTTTTGAGTTAATAACTGATGTGCATAATAAATTCCAAGAATACATCCTGAAAGTAGAAACATGTATTGTGTATTCTATTAATCTGCCACTGATAGATGTATAAAATTTAATCTCCTTCTTTGTATTATCTTTCCACACAATTTTTGCAAATGCATCAAAGAATTATTTCAATATCCTTAGAGAATGACCATGTATGTATCTTTTGAGAGCACAACTCTATTTAGTAGATGACAGCTGAGAGGTATTTCAATCTTGATTATCATTCAAACATTATCAGATAGAATTTTAATTGATCTTAAAGCTTGTCTTTCGTTGATGTTTTATTGTGTAGTTTCAGGAAGTAGATCCTTCGCTTTGTGAGGCTTAGACATTTTTAAAAGTATTGAAGTAGGCATCCAATGAATATTGGGCATCAAGAAAATATTCTCCAGAATAGTTGGGCTGCCCCGGTGGCATTAATGTGGCATCCAAAGATTCTTGCCAATAAACACTGTAGTTATTAGATGCTGCAGATGAGTGGGAGCCCCCAGTTTGAGAAGAGAGTGTTTGTGAGTGGCAGGCAGCCTTGGGTACACAGGTTGGATGTTGGTGGGACTGAGAGTAGAACACTTTCACTCTTACTGCAGTAAATGGCAGTTGAATAGGCAACCAGTAGTTTGAGTAAATATTTCAGTATTGTTTAATTCAGTAAAAATAATTCACCTGCAATGCAGGAGATGCAGATTTGATCCCCGGGTCAGGAAGATCCCCTGGAGGAGGAAATGGCAACCCACTCCAATATTCTTGCCTGGGAAATCCCATGGACAGAGGAGCCTGGCAGGCTACAGTCCAGGGAGTCGCAAAGAGTCAGACACAAATGAGCACATTGCATTTAAAGTAGCAAATGGGAAAAGACAAGCAAAAACCAATTGGAAGTTTAAACAATGGAGACAGCTAAGGCCAACTTCAGTTGTGAGAGAAATGTAATGGAGCTATGTATTGATAATAGGCAATACTTTGGACACCTGATGAGAAGAGCAAACTCATTGGAAAAGACCATTATGTTGGGAAAGACTGAGGGTAGGAGGAGAAGGGGACAACAGAGGATGAGATGCTTGGATGGCATTGCTGACTCAATGGACATGAGTTTAAGTAAGCTTTGGGAGTTGGTGATGGACAGGGAAGCCTGGCGTGCTGCAGTTCATGGGGTCGCAAAGAGTCGGACATGACTGAGCAACTGAACTGAACTGATAATGTCCAGAAGATGTAGATTGAAGTAACTTTGAGAAAGTTGCTGTTTTTTTTTCTTCTTTGGGAAAAAATAGATGGACACATCCTTTTCAGATTGGTAAAAAATATAATTATGTGGAATGTGTGTTTGTTGACATAAAGCGTTCTCTGTGCCTTTCTTCTGTGTTTTTCAGCTCCTGCCTCATGAAAGGAAAATTGGGAAATCAAGATAAGGAGACTATCCTGTCTCCATCCCCACTCTCAAATGCTCACCTGAGGGAGAGACACAGAATAACCATACTTGTCTATGAGATGCAAAAGAAACTACCAGGACTCTAACTTCAAGGAGAGCCCAAGAACTGGGGAAAAAAATGCCAAATGTTTAACAGGTAAGAGCCTTATAGTAACACTTTGAATATTTTGAATACTTCCCAGAAGAAGATACAGTGTCTCCCCTTTAAATTAAAGAGGGACTTTTACTATTTACAGAGAAGAACCATTAGCCAATAAAATCCATGGAATCTGTTAGCATTCTAGGTGCAGATGAGAACGCCAGGTTGAAGTGTTGACTTCAAATATAAAAGTGCTCTTTTCGCAGAGGATAATGGCTGGTTGTTTTATTTCACACACAGGTCATGAATGGAAATTGAATTTACAATAAGGTATGAGGTTTTGGAATAAGTCACAGAGAAGAATTTCTGGAGCACTTTCACTGTTACAAATCAGAATACGTTGCTAGTGGAGAAACAATGCTATTTCTTTGCCAATTTCTATAAAATAATAATTTCTTATTTGCTGTGATCTAAGTATGATTCCGGAAGTTTTGGTTAGATTTTACTTCAAGTCCTACTAAGAGTCAGACACAACTTAGTGCCCCAGCACAAGCATGAGAGTCCTTTAAAATAATTTGTAATCATTTGAAGTCTCCTTGGAGTAAGTGTTGATGTTCAAGTTTCCCTCCATGAATAAATAACACTGGTACAGGAATGGTGGCTACTCAGAAAACAATCACAAGGAGGGAGTGTGTTGCTTGCATTCAAACACACTTGTGAAAGTGTGTATTTTCCACACACTTTTATTTATCTTTCTCACCCATTAAACTTCTGTGTCAGCAGAGGTACCAGTTAATATACAATATATCATATATATTTATTCTTTTTAGGATCAAATGTAAACAGGTGCTGGGTGAAGAGGGCTGTCAATAAAAAAAAAAAAAAACTGAACTTTCATATGTGGATGAAAGGATGCTGAACAGAATGCTGATTACCCTGGAAATCTCTCTTTGCTCTTAAATAGTACATATTAGGGTTTTTTTAGCAATGATATTAAAAAAAAAAATGAAAACAGAAACTGGCAAGTAAGAATGGAGAGTGTAATTCAGCTAATCTAGTTCATGTCAGAATTTAGATTCAAAATATTTTTAAAGGGATCGAAAAAATAGATGTTCAAAGGGATGTATGTCTAACTCATCTAATATTCCATTAACAGAACTCAGAAGATAATGTATTTACAGGAAACTATCACCCTGCCCTTACATTGGTTCAAACGCATTTCTTTTCGTTTTTAGTTTCATAGACAAAAGGTGGCTATCTAATTAGCTACCCGGGGACAACCACAGCCTTTCATTACAATCAAAGCTGATGCGGGCTCATCCAGAGGTTTAGCATACTGCAGGCCCTGTCAATGCTTACAAGGATATTGGATAATTCTCATAATTAATATAGAAACTAGAGTTGATTTTCTGCTTTGAAATTACATATTAAATTTAAAAGTGAGACTGGCAGAGTGATGAAAAATTAGACACATAAGAGAAGTAAACAAATTATTATGTACAGTCAGGAAAACACTGCTTAAACATTACAGTCTAGCCAGTCATGATCTGAAGGAACAGTATAGAAATGAGATTGTCACCATTTCATAAAATTCATTGTTTAAATTTAAATCTTAAATGATCTAATATTTTTAGTTTCTCTAGCCTCTGAGCTTCGTTATTAAAATGAAGGTCTAATTATAAATCTTTACTATGTCCTTGGGAGTTAATTCAGTAGTGACATCATGAATTCATTATATATACTATGATGCTTTATTGCATTTATAGTCTGGAAAAATAATTTTTTTTTTGTGGAAGGAGACCATGTTTCAAAATAGTAGGTCAATTCTAGGTCTTTTGAATTGGGTCAACCATATTTTGTTATTTTCATCAAGATTGCCTCATATGTAAACAAAATGAAAATTCCCAAAAGTAAGTCCTGTTTAGTCTGAATATATGAGACATACATGACCCATATTACTAAACATTTAAAAGGTTGTACCAGAATCAAATATTTCTATTGTAGAATCTTCTCTGCCTCTTAGCTTAGTTTTAGAGATGAATTGTCTAGTTGTGTATGGAAACTAATCAAATGTATCTGCTCTCGATAATCATATGGAGAAGGAAATGGCAACCCACTTCAATATTCTTGCCTGGAGAATCCCATGGACAGGGGAGCCTGGCAGGCTACAGTCCATGGGGATCACAAAGAGCAGGACAAGACTGAGCGACTAACACAGACAGATAACCATATGTAGCGTCTTGCTGCTACACTTTTCTTCAAATGCATTCTTGTCTCCTTTGACTATCAGGAAGATGAGGCAGGAAGAGAGGAAAGACTGAGGAGGGGAGAGAAAGAGAGACAACTTTGCCTGCGAGTGCCCTTATTATAACCCGTAAACCTTCTTCAGTCCACTCTGGCTGGCATCACTGTTGATTTCACCTGCAGCTGCTGCCTCAATTAAGTTCATCCTCACTAATTAGGGCAGATAGGTGGAGTCAGAACCAGTTTCTGAGTAATTGGGGTGAGTTCTGGATATCTGAATGTTCACTGAAAGTGAGCTTGCTTTACTTAAGACCTTTCAGACTAGTCTGCATAATTGTATAACCATTTTTTTTTTTTAATTTTATTTTATTTTTAAACTTTACATAATTGTATTAGTTTTGCCAAATATCAAAATGAATCCACCACAGGTATACATGTGTTCCCCATCCATCCCTCTGGGTCGTCCCAGTGCACTAGCCCCAAGCATCCAGTATCGTGCATCGAACCTGGACTGGCAACTCGTTTCTTACATGATATTTTACATGTTACAATGTCATTCTCCCAAATCTTCCCACCTCTCCTCTCCCACAGAGTCCATAAGACTGTTCTATACATCAGTGTCTCTTTTGCTGTCTCGTACACAGGGTTATTGTTACCATCTTCTAAATTCCATATATGCGTTAGAATACTGTATTTATGTTTTCCTTCTGGCTTACTTCACTCTGTATAATAGGCTCCAGTTTCATCCACCTCATTAGAACTGATTCAAATGTATTCTTTTTAATGGCTGAGTAATACTCCATTGTGTATATGTACCACAGTTTCTTTATCCATTCATCTGCTGATGGACATCTAGGTTGCTTCCATGTCTTGGCTATTATAAACAGTGCTGCGATGAACATTGGGGTACACGTGTCTCTTTCCCTTCTGGTTTCCTCAGTGTGTACCCAGCAGTGGGGTTGCTGGATCATAAGGCAGTTCTATTTCCAGTTTTTTAAGGAATCTCCACACTGTTCTCCATAGTGGCTGTACTAGTTTACATTCCCACCAACAGTGTAAGAGGGTTCCCTTTTCTCCACACCCTCTCCAGCATTTATTATTTGTAGACTTTTGATCGCAGCCATTCTGACTGGTGTGAAATGGTACCTCATAGTGGTTTTGATTTGCATTTCTCTGATAATGAGTGATGTTGAGCATCTTTTCATGTGTTTGTTAGCCATCTGTATGTCTTTTTGGAGAAATGTCTATTTAGTTCTTTGCCCATTTTTTGATTGGGTCGTTTATTTTTCTGGAGTTGAGCTGTAGGAGTTGCTTGTATATTTTTGAGATTAGTTGTTTGTCGGGGACAACGTGGAAGAAATGGACAAATTCTTAGAAAAGTACAACTTTCCAAAACTGACCAGGAAGAAATAGAAATCTTAACAGACCCATCACAAGCATGGAAATTGAAACTGTAATCAAAAATCTTCCAGCAAACAAAAGCCCCGGTCCAGACGGCTTCACAGCTGAATTCTACCAAAAATTTAGAGAAGAGCTAACACCTATCCTGCTCAAACTCTTCCAGAAAATTGCAGAGGAAGGTAAACTTCCAAACTCATTCTATGAGGCCACCATCACCCTAATACCAAAACCTGACAAAGATCCACAAAAAAGAAAACTACAGGCCAATATCACTGATGAACATAGATGCAAAAATCCTTAACAAAATTCTAGCAATCAGAATCCAACAACACATTAAAAAGATCATACACCATGATCAAGTGGGCTGTATAACCATTTTTAAAAGAAATTGGACAGTTTAGAAACAAACTGCACAGAAAGAGTTCAGACAGTTTGCCTCTTGCCCAGCCCTTTTCATTTGAAGACTTGCAAGGGTCTGCTCCTCTAATAAGCTTTGTGAACCCTTTTCACTGGACAAAGTGAGGGAAGAGCTATTCTGAACACCACCAAACACCCTAGGCACTACCTAGAGACCACCTTTCAAAGTTGCCACCTACCTGGACTCCCTCTACTTTATTCTCCAAGCCTTCTTTCCCAACCCTCTTTATTCCCTTTTCTATCTTAAAAATGTATTAAGCACCTACTTTGTGTCAGTTGCTGTGCTGCATGCTGGAGAATTCAAGGTAAAAAGTGCCATTCTTGTCTCAAGTAAGTCTGAGATAAGTGTGGAAGACAGACATTAATACTTCACCAAGCAAATTGCCCTTATGCTGGTCTTCCCTGTGCTAAGGGAAGTCAGAGAAGAAAGATGTGATTCTGCTTTTGGAGCTGGTGTCATTAATAAACCAGATTTGTTTTGCCTGATGCGCAGCAAGTCAGAATGCTCAGACCCTGTTTGCAGCCAAGAGAGAGGGTTTACCCACAAGACAGGCAAGTAAGGAGATAGGAAAACGAGTCTTATATCTGTCTCCCTAAAAGCTCAGGATCCTTATGGGATAAGTAAAAAAGTGGTAGGGCTAGAATGGGGAAAGGTAATTGGAAAATGTGTGGTTGTCATCATTCTGCACAAGTGTAGCTAAATTCAGGCCTCTGGACATGAAAAATGGAGGTGTTTAGGAAGATCTGAGGGTAGGGTTTTCAGCCCTCAGTGGTCAAATGGTTATCTAGTGGACACTACTTGAAAGGTCAGTGGTCCTATTCAGCATAGCCACCTCAGATGGAACTAGACACAACTAACTTCAACTTCTTGGAAAACTTTGGTGAACATTTTATCGTTCAGGCTACACTGTCTAAAGGACACACAGCTCTTAAAACAACCTTGATTTAGTGAAGACAGGTGATACAGATTTGGGTAGTTATTAGCTCGGGTTTGCCTGGTGGCTCAGTGGTAAAAGAATCTGCCTGCCAATGTAGGAGGCTCGGGTTTGATCCCTGTGGCAAGAACATCCCCTGGAGAAGGAAATGGCAACCCACTCCAGTATTCTTGCTTGGGAAATCCCGTGGACAGAGGAGCTTGGAGGGCTACAGTCCATGGGGTCGCAAAAGATTCAGACAAGACTTAGCGACTAGATCAAACAAATTATTATCTAATAATTACCCTTGGTTTTAGTGTGTCAGGGGTGGGTGAAGAGAGAGTGGTTAAAGGCAATGCTAACTTGCAAAAATCCTTTCTCTGGCTTCAAGTTGAATGTAGTTTATGATCTAAATATTTTGGTTATACCCAGAGGCCCCCCATGATCTTCCCTCATCTAGTGCATCCCTGCCTGGCCCACCCTCTCTGGAGTTCTCTAGTGCTCTGAGCTCTTTCCTTGTTCAGAGCCATTGCACGTGTTTCTCCCTCTTTGAGGAAAACGCTTGTGCCTATTTGTCCAGCTTGATGCCTAGACATACTTAAGATTTCATCTTACATGTTATTTTATTCAGAGCCTTTCTCTGTCCCTCCAATTTATTACCTTTCCTCACCTTTGCACTTTCTGGCCTTGATCTCCTGAGTGCTTACCACAGGCTATAATTATGTGCTTTATTCATTTTTATCAAGAGCTGTGCAGTTCAATATAATAGCCATTAGGCACATG
Organism: Bos javanicus; assembly: GCF_032452875.1. NCBI lineage: Eukaryota > Metazoa > Chordata > Mammalia > Artiodactyla > Bovidae > Bos > Bos javanicus. Next base: position 58,811,795 of record NC_083871.1, on the reverse strand, counting down.
AAGCTGTTGGGCACCTGGACTATGGCTCGTCTGAATTGAGATGTGCTGTACGTGTGGAATACACTTTGACAACTTAGTACGAAAAGAGAGCATGAACTGTCTCATTAATATTTAATACTAGTTACAGATTGAAATAGTGATATGTTGTGTTAAATAAAACGCTATTAGATTAACTTTACCTTTTTTAAGGTAGTTACTAGAAGATTTGGGCTTCCCTGGTGGCTCAGAGGTTAAAGTGTCTGCCTGCAATGCGGGAGACCTGGGTTCGATCCCTGGGTTGGAAAGATCCCCTGGAGAAGGAAATGGCAACCCACTCCAGCATTCTTGCCTGGAGAATCCCATGTACAGAGGAGCCTGGTGGGCTACAGTCCATGGGGTTGCAAAGAATCAGACATGACTGAGCGACTTCACTTTCACTAGAAGATTTAACATAAACATGGTCTTTCTTGTCCTTTCCATTTCTGTCTTGGGACTCCTTTCTCATCCTTTGATTCTCAACTTGAGTAACTTCTGATGGAAAATTTCCCTGTAGGATCACCCTGCACCCAGCTGCTTCTGTGCAGAATTCCTCCAGTATTTTGTTTTGTTTTCTTTCAGAGTATTTCCATTTGTGTGACCATCTGATTTCTCTCTGGTGCTTCAGCTAGGCTCCTGGCAGCATCTGTGTCTGTTTCCCTCATGACTTCACCGCCATATCCTCTTCACACATATTTAGTATTAAATGTACTTGGTGAAAGAAGTATTTACTTGGTGAAATACTTAGTATTACTTAGTGTATACTTGGTGAAAAGGTAAGCAGTCGAATAAATGAATCTGGAGCTTGGGAGGCAGGTTGTAGCCTTGAAGTTAAGATTCACACCAGGACAGCACTTTGCTGGTTGACAGTGGAAACAGTGTCAGACTTTATTTTTCTGGGCTCCAAAATCACTGCAGATGGTGACTGCAGCCATGAAATTAAAAGACGCTTACTCCTTGGAAGAAAAGTTATGACCAACCTAGATAGCATATTCAAAACCAGGGACATTACTTTGCCAACAAAGGTCCGTCTAGTCAAGGCTATGGTTTTTCCTGTGGTCATGTATGGATGTGAGAGTTGGACTGTGAAGAAAGCTGAGCGCCGAAGAATTGATACTTTTGAACTGTGGTGTTGGAGAAGACTCTTGAGAGTCCCTTGGACTGCAAGGAGATCCAACCAGTCCATTCTGAAGGAGATCAGCCCTGGGTGTTCTTTGGAAGGAGTGATGCTGAAGCTGAAGCTCCAGTACTTTGGCCACCTCATGTGAAGAGTTGACTCATTGGAAAAGACTCTGATGCTGGGAGGGATTGGGGGCAGGAGGAGAAGGGGACGACAGAGGATGAGATGGCTGGATGGTATCACTGACTCGATGGACGTGAGTCTGAGTGAACTCCGGGAGTTGGTGATGGACAGGGAGGCCTGGAGTGCTGCAATTCATGGGGTCGCAAAGAGTCAGACACAACTGAGCGACTGAACTGAACTGATCTGAACTGAACCTGAAGACTCTGTGTTCCTTTGCTTCAAGAGCTTGCATGATCACCTGCACTGCCAAAACACCCCTCTAGGGGGTGGCAATAACAGAATTCACTTCCCTGCCCTGTAGCCCACCCAGATACCTCCTCTGTTTTTCCAGTTTGATTTTCTAATGAGCCAAGCTGATTTTTGCAAGTAGTACATGTTGAGAATGAAAAACAGGTATTTGGGCAGGTTTAGTGAAGGATGAAATAGAATATTTGGGCATCTTAAGGATCTCAATTTTGATTTTTTTTTAACTTTTCATTTGTAGGTAATTCACAAACTATGTCAATGAACTGAAGAATTACTGCAGAATCCAGTCACCCAGAAAGTTCACATTAGAAGAATCAGCATTATAAATGCTGTAGCATATAGAAATATGTGAAAGTAGACCCTACCAAAAAAAAAATATTTATCATGAATAACTTATGTGATTCTTCTATTAACTGTTCAGTGGATTTTCACTTCTCAAGTCTTAGTCAATGTGAATTATATACATTTCAAGCTCTGTGATGCTTTATCTGGTTAGCTTTGTCTTTAAACACTAAGCAGCTGGTTTTGAGAGCTGAATTTTTTATCACTCAACATCCAAACTGAAGAGGCAATTGCTGTTTGCTATGCATGGGGTATCTATATTCAATGATAAATCTGGGTTTAAACTTTAATGTGACACTTCATAAATAAATAGGGAAAACTGCATAATTATCCCAAACACGTGTACTTGCCTGAGTAATACTTTAACACATGCAACCTGGCTGCAATCTGTACAAAGAATATCTTTAAAATTTTAATGTGGCACCTCATAGATGGAAAAGTTACCATTATAAAGTTGTTAAAATTGTAGTTTTTTCCTGTTGATTGGAAAATAATTCTAATTAGACCAATAATAATGTTGAGTGTGTGCATGCTCAGTCACTAAGTTAAGTTTGACTCTGTGACCCCATGGACTGTAGCCCACCAGGCTCCTCTGTACATGGGATTCTCCAGGCAAGAGTACTGGAGAGGGTTGCCATTTCCTCCTTCAGAGGATCTTCCTGACCCAGTGATCCAACCTGTGTCTCCTAATTTAACAGGTAGATTCTTAACCAGTTCATCACCTGGGAAGCCCAATGTTAGGTACAAGTTATCTAATACAAAAAAGGAAAACTAAAGATCTTGTACTTTTTTTAGCTCACCGAAAAGTAGTGCTCCTTGAATGTGGGAAAGAACAAACAAATAACCTCATGGATAAGTCAACCCAATTCAGTATGGTTTTTGCCAAAAAAAAAAAGACATCTTATTATTAACATCAAGGATTGTTCAACAATATAAGCAATAATATGGTAAGATTTTTTTTACACTGTCCAACTCATCTTTGTTCTGTGGAATATCTCTTATTTGTATTTATTTAGATCTCTCCATCTTCTGATCACAGAAATGAATCCCCTAGCTATTGTGGTAGGCATTAACCTTGAAGGAGTCTGGGATCTAACAGAATTTTTCAGCTCTTGCCCATGTGACTAATCCAAGCAATGGGCAGGTAATCCAAGTTTGGGCAATACAATTCATTTACTGTGACTTTTCAAGGTCAAGTTAGGAAAAGAGAGCCTTTTCTCTCTCTCTAGTCACAAGCTCTAGGAGCTTGAGGCAAATAAACCTAGGGCTGTGTGGGGCTTGCTTGTTTGTTTTTGGCCACATGAAGAAACTAATCTGAGGGAAAGAAGCTGGTAGGAAGATTTGAGAGATAGAATATACAACCAAAGAGGTCTAAGTCCTTGGATTTGGGTCCAGAGGTCAGGTCCACATATGTCTTTTCAACCCATCAGCAGATGGGTTATATGAGCCAATAAATTTGCTGTTGTCCATTGTGGCTGGTTCACTTGGGGATTCAGTCATTTGAAATAAGAAACATCATGACTGATACATCCCATTAATGAGGCAGGGACTCAATAAAAAAATGAAAAGGCCACTACTTTTAGTATCCTTAAATCCAAATATACATAATGTGGCTTTCACCATCATTCTATTTCTTTCAAATAAGTTTAGTTTCCTCAAAAACAAAACCTTCTATAGGATTTCAATGAAGTAATCAAGTAATTGCTGACATTTTTATTATGAGAATTTTAGTTTAAAAAACATTTAAAAACAACATTTTATTCAAACTAATCTCTAAAATGGACCTCCTAGTAGGCAATCAGGACTGTCAAAGATAAATATTACACTGTTGATGTAAAGTGGAATTTACATCTGAATATTCTGCCATGAGTTGCCAAAAGCATTTGTCATGATGTTTTTCAAATCCTATCACCCTGAAGCAGCAGTGTCATCTGTCTTTGCTTATAGCAATTTCCATGCAGTGACATTAAGAACAAACTTAATTGACAGTCAGCAGGAACCCAAGGGCAGTACGCATGATCAATTATCTAAATATGCTGGCAGTTACTGAAGAGAATGGAGTCCATGAATCTCATATAACAAGGTTTATATGTAAAAAGATTTTTGTTCTTTGGTGGCATAGTGCTATCACCTAAACCTGAGTTATTTTTATTTCAAGTATTATATATATTAAATGAAATTGCAATAAGCTTTCCCCCATTTGAAATTTTGAGAACTTTGCTGGTGCAAACTAACCCTAAATAGAATTACAAATATGAATAGCAATAGATAGTTCCTATCTGTCAGCTCTTTTCTGAGTATTACTCTTTTGATAGAAGATTCGTGAAGTCTCCATCCTTTAACTGTTCTCACAGATTCTGTTCCTGTACTGTCACAATTACATTTGGGGAAAGAGAGAGCCTCTATAGTAGGGATTGGATTCTGGCATCATTTTTTTTCGATTCTAAAGTTACTATATATCAAGTTTTTGCTTTAAGAAGTCATTTGTAATAGAGATAATTAATTCATTTTACCAAAGTGTTATTTTGGAAAAAAAAATGATAAGTTTTCTGGGAAGAGTTTGAATTTTACGTGAAAAATTCTAGATATTCAAAAACCTACCCTGGTCATAAGGCTTTGGGGTTTGGAATCAGAAAGACTTAGGTTTGAATCTCAATGTTGCCTTTTACCTTCTGTGTAACCATAGGCAAGTTTCCTTAACTTTAATTTCTTCATGTGTAAACTAAACGATGATAATATTAATACCGCCCTTATAAGATTGTTCTGAGAATTAAATCAGATAATGTTTGAAAAGAGCTTAGTAAAGGACTAAGCACAGGATAATCATTCAATGCATTGTATTCCTTTAAAAATTGTTGCACTTTTCCCCAAAATTAAATATAGATCAATATTCTGATGAGAACTGATTTCAATGGTTTGAAATGTTCCTTTTGGATATGTGTGTCTTATAAGATACGATGACAGAATTTGTGTATAGCAAGACATAATTTGTGTATATCATAGTTAAGCTTCCTTTCTTCTTTTTATCATTGTTTGTCATGGTCCCAGAGGTGGTGATAAACAATTTAGAATTTCTGATAGTCTGATAAACCTAGCGCTTGTTACAAAATGTACATCTTTATTATCTTGAATAGTCATGTTAGGCACTGTGGAAGTAATATGGCATGGACCTTGTCCCAAAGAGCTTATAATCTGGGAGGAGTCTTGAGTCAGGCACACATATAGCCACAGTGGATTTATGTTCGATAGGAATATGGTTTCTTCCTCCTGCTGGAACAAGGAATGTTGTTTTAATTTTCACAGTAATCATCTTTTTGACCACAAAGAAAATTAGACAGGATTAAACAGTAGGGCTCAGAAGGAATTTAAGGAATTTCTAATTCTTGAAGGAATCTAAGTCTTCCTTGATATCAGAGAGAAATGAAAAGTTCTGTGGAAGTTCAGGATCAGGAGAGATTTACTTTCAGCTGTGGGCAGGAAAGACTAAGTTGTTGTTCTGGAACAATAGTCCTCAGTCTTGATTGGACATCAGAATCACCTGAAAAGTTTTAAAAATCAAAAACCAATGTCTGTGCCCTCCCCCAGACCAATTAAATCAGAAACTCTGGGAAAGTGTCCCAGGCTTAAGTAATTTAAAAAATCTCCCCAAGTGATTATAATATATAATTACTTTTGAGAACAGGTGTCCTAAAAGTAGAAGCAGTCATTTAGCTGATCGATTGAAATAGGGGTTAGTGGAAGTTCCCAGTGGAAACACTAATGCTCACAAAGTTAAGACCAGGAGATGGAGCAGAGCACCTGGAGAATGGTGAGTGTCATGGTCTGGTTGGAGTGTAAAGAATGTTCATGTTTTAAGGCTGTGTTGAGTACAAATTATAGGGAAGTAGGAATTTAGTGTAACAGTGTTTAGCTGTTATTTTGTAAGACAAAAAGAGAACCATAATGACAAGATCAGATTTGTATTTTAGGGAGACAGTGTGAGTAATCTGCACTATGTCATCCTGCTGATCATTGCTTGATTGGACATCCATGACTGTCTTCTTCCTGGTGGAAACATGTCTTTGTTTAGGTATCCCAGACGGCCCTCACATGACTTGAGGGAATATAATTCTATTTGCCTTCCTCCTGGAATGGATTCTCATTAGTTAAATAGCTAAACAAACAAACAAACAAACCACATAGCTTTCATCTGGAACTCTTTAGACTCCAGGGACAAGCTTATGAGTAAAATGGACTCAGTCACATGAAAGAAGGATTTGTGTTCGATAGGAATATGGTTTCTTCCTCCTGCTGGAACAACATTGTTTTAATTTTCACAGTAATCATCTTTTGACCACAAAGAGAATTAGACTTAGGATAAAACAGTAGGGCTCAGAAGGAATTTAAAGAATTTCTAAATCTTGAAGGAATCTAAGTCTTCATTGATATCTTTGGGCTGTGGATTAGGTTCTAATTCACTCTTCTTTCCTTTCCTCCATACTGCCCCTGGATTGGAGTTGCATACAATAATAATTTCTTATGGTTTAAGACAGTTTGAGACAAGGTTGCTTTTTTTTTTTTTTAACAATCACTATTACTGATCCAAGGGAGTTTGGGTGGAAAGAAATAAGCATGTGTTCAAGGTTTAAAATTGATGAGGAGAATGAGAGTGCCATTAATAGAAATCACAATGCTGAGAGGAAGAGGAGGGAATATTGGTTCTTGTCATGTGTTTCAGGGGCAGCTGGCAAGTAGGCACAAGTGTCCAATAGACTTTTGAATATGCTGCCCTGAGTTTCAGAAGACAGGAGGAGACTAGAGAAACATATTTGAGAAACAACTGTATAGGAATATCTGGAATATTTAAAAAGTAATTGAGAATCCCAAGGGATTCCCAGGTGGCACAGTGGTGAAGAATCCTCCTGCCAGTGAAGAAGACATAGAAGACACAGCTTGAATCCCTGAGTCAGGAAGATCCCTTGGAGTAAGAAATGACAACTCAATCCAGTATTCTTGCCTAGAAAATCCCATGAACAGAGGAGCCCTGCAGGCTGCAGTCCATGGGGTTGCAAAGAGTTGGACATGAGTAAGCAACTGAGCACACAACCAGTGTGTGCAACCCAAGACAGAGGTTGGAATACCTGGCCTTACCTACTTGAGTTTACAAAATCAATTCACATTTGCTTTCACGTCCTTGTTATGCTATCTCTTCCTCTCCTGCCTAAGCAGGAACTTAGCTGGGGATCATTATGGGAATGGTTTCTGGAGCCCTTAGAGAGAGGATCACACAGACTGCCAAGTGTTCTGGCCCCACAAGCTTAGGGACTGGAGTGGTCTTCATCCTGCAAGGTGAGAATCCGTTCTTCATCAAACTTCTGTGCTTTTCCAGCTGCACCTTCTTGTACTTTTGTACAATTTACAAAGACTCTAGGAATCCTTTCATATTCTAGGCCTTACCTTCTCTTGAAACTACAGTCAGTTCAGTTCAGTCACTCAGTTGTGTTCAACTCTTTGCAATCCCATGGACTGCAGCACACCAGGCATCCCTATCCATGACAAACTCCAGGAGCTTGCTCAAACTCATGTCCATCAAGTCAGTGATGGCATCCAACCATCTCATCCTGTCATCCCCTTCTGTACCTGCCTTCAATCTTTCCCAGCATCAGAGTCTTTTTCAGTGAGTCAATTCTTCACATCAGGTGGCCAAAGTATTGGAGTTTCAGCTTCAACATCAGTCCTTCCAATGAATATACTTATTTCCTTCAGGATGGACTGGTTGGATCTCCTTGCAGTCCAAGGGACTCTCAAGAGTCTTCTACAACACCACAGTTCAAAAGCATCAGTTCTTCAGTGCTCAGCTTTCTTTAGAATACAACTCTCATATCCACACATGACTACTGGAAAAACCATAGCTTTGACTAGACAGAGCTTTGTTGGTAAAGTAATGTCTCTGCTTTTTAATATGCTGTCTAGGTCATAGCTTTTCTTCCAAGGAGCAAGCATCTTCTAATTTCATAGCTGCAGTCACCATCTGCAGTGATTTTGGAGCCCCCAAAAATAAAGTCTGACACTGTTTTCCACTGTTTCCCCATCTATTTGCCATGAAGTGATGGGACCAGATGCCATGATCTTAGTTTTCTGAATGTTGAGCTTTAAGCCAACTTTTTCACTCTCCTCTTTCACTTTCATCAACAGGCTCTTTAGTTCTTCTTTGCTTTCTGCCATAAGGGTAGTGTCATCTGTATATCTTCGGTAATTAATATTTGTCCCAGAAATCTTGATTCCAGCTTGTGCTTCATCCAGCCCAGCATTTCGCATGATGTACACTGCATATAAATTAAGTAAACAGGGTGATAATATACAGCCTTGATGTACTCCTTTTCCTATTTGGAACCAGTCTGTTGTTCAGAGTCCAGTTCTAACTGTTGTTTCTTGACCTGCATACAGATTTCTCAGGAGGCAGGTGAGGTGGTCTGTTATACTACTCTTGAAACTACAGTTTTTCTTAAAATTTGATTTTTTAGATTTTAGCCTGTGCCTCTTCAATGACAGTGCCTCACACTCAGTGCAAGGGTCCAAATCAACAAAGAGATGGGAGAGGGATTGGAGAGTTAGTTTTTAATAGGGACAGAGTTTCAATTTAGGAACGTGAAACATTCGGGAGATGGTTGATCATGAGAACTGCACAACAATGTGAGTGCACTTAGTGCCCTGAACTGTACAGTTTAATACGGTTAAAATCATATGTTTTATATTATGTGACTTTTACCACAATAAAAAATGTTAAAAAAGATCAACCAAAGAAACCAAACTATGTCTTCCAGTTTCCTTTATTTCCCCCTAGTCCCTGCTCCATCAAAAAACATTAATCCTTTTTTTTTTTTTGAATGAATAAATATTCATTCATGTAAGTTATTACAAACAGGTACAGGGTTCTGAGGGTTAGTTAAGCAGAAGAAAGGGTCTGCCTTTCTTTTCATATTAATGCCTGATTTTACTGGAGTGATTAGTTTCCAAAATGGCCCCAAATGATCCCGGCCTTCTGCAGTTCCTCCCGCATTGTATCAGGGATGGGATGATGTGACCAAGAGCACTTGGTGGGTTCACTTCCCACTATAGGGTTCATTTCTATGATTAGGTTATAAAAGACTGTGGCTTCCATCTTACGTTTTCAAAGTTAAGAAAGGAGAGGGGAGTAGAGACATGGAAACAAGATATGCAACTGTTTTTTGAATAATTAGTTGTAATATTGAGGGAGATTAGGGAAAATGGGGTAGAATAAAATATATATCTTATGATTGTCACTTAAAATTTTATTTTACATTATTTTATTTGTGATATGTTGAAATGGAAGTACTCAAGCTATTTTGCATTTGAAATCAGAAACAAAGTAATCCTACTACAAAACACATTCAGATATGAATTACGTATAAATATGTATAATTTTGTATATTATACATATTTGTATTACAATTTGTATTACAAATATGTTATACATATGTATATGTATAACATATACGTATTATACAAATTTGTAAATTATGTATAAATATGAACATACTATATATGAATTAGTGAGGTAAAATCAATACTGCTGTAATATATTAACTTTGGTATATTTAATGCATATTCCAGTGTTCATTACAATGAAGGCTTCATTACATAGTCCCACTGATTTTAAGGGATAAAATAGTAGATACTACAAGAGTTACTAAAAGCTTTAGAGAAAATGTCTTAAAAATTCATCTGAAAGAGTACTGGTCAAGTATTTTGAAGAAAGTCCTCCAACACGATTTTATGTGATGTTTTTCTCAAGATTGGACTGGGGTTGTTGGTTCTGGGGAGGAAGAGCACAGGTGTAAAGTACCATTCTCATCATACAATATCAAGAATATAGCTATTAACTATTAGTGTTACTAATGTTGAACATCAATTTTTGAGGTATTTCTGTTCATTCAGAGTTCAGGATCATGTAATCAGAGGCTCATATACTGATGAAAATGCCAGAGCCTAGGAGGAAGAATTTGTTGACAGTTAAATTCAGAGTGCGGAGAAGGCAATGGCACCCCACTCCTGTACTCTTGCCTGGAAAATCCCATGGATGGAGGAGCCTGGTAGGCTGCAGTCCATGGGGTTGCTAAGAGTCGGACATGACTGAGCAACTTCACTTTCACTTTTCACTCTCATGCATTGGAGAAGGAAATGGCAACCCACTCCAGTGTTCTTGCCTGGAGAATCCCAGGGATGGGGGAGCCTGGTGGGCTGCCGTCTATGGGGTCGCACAGAGTCGGACACAACTGAAGCGACTTAGCAGCAGCAGCAGCAAATTCAGAGTGAGGGCTGTCTGGAGTGTGCTGAATCATGGAGGAAAGAAGAAAACGTTTGGCTAAAAGTTACCACAGACAGGATGCAGTTGCTGTGGGACCACCACCCACCCCTGAGGCAGAGGAAAAGAGGGAGAAATACCTGGCTTCTCCCATTCTCTGAAGCTCTAGCTGCTCACTGTCTCCTACTGGCTGAGCCTACATGGATGCCAGTTAACAAGAGAGGGAGAGTAATACAGTGTTCTTAGTAGGCAGGACAGAGCAAGAGAAGGACAGAGTATGGCTCTAAGCCTCAAATAGGCAAAAGACTGGTACTGCAAGTAAAATAATGTGGTTTGTGTCATAAAATAAGGGTGAATAATTTATGATAGGGGCTTCCCTTGTGGCTCAGAAACAGAGAAAAAGATTAATTTCCATTGGGTGAGAGTTCAGCTGATAAATGACCTTAGAGAACAATGTTTTTACAAATGAATGAGGGCTGATCTGAGAAAAGAGAGAGCAAATTTGATTATAAATAATGGTAATTCAGTCACTCAGTCATGCCTGAAATCTTTGTGACCTCATGGACTGCAGCACTCCAGGCTTCCCTGTCCTTCACTATCACCCAGAGTTTGCACAAACTCGTGTCCATTGAGTTGATGATGCCATCCAACCATCTCATACTCTGTTGCCTCTTTCTCCTCCTGCCCTCAGCCTTTCCCAGCATCAGGGTCTTTTCCAATGAGGTGGCTCTTCGCATCAAGTGGCCAAAGCATTGGAGCTTCAGCTTTGAATCAGTCCTTCCAATGAATTGTCAGGGTTGAATTCCTTTAGGCTTGACTGGTTTGATCTTGCTGTCCAAGGGACTCTCAAGAGTATTCTCCAGCACCACAGTTTGAAAGCCTCAGTTCATCAGTGCTTAGCCCTTTTTATGATCCAGCTCTTATATCTGTACATGACTGCTAGAAAATCCATAGCTTGGACTACATGGACGGTTGTCAGCAAAGTGATGTCTCTGCTTTTTAATACACTGTCTAGGTTTATCATAGCTTTTTATCTGAGTAGCTAGCATCTTATAAATATAGTTGCCACTAAATTTTTTTTATGTGTAATTTCACAAATATTTTCTACACAATCTGAGAAGTTAAACTTTGCCCCTCCATGTTTCTAAGCGTCCTTGGCATGAGAAGATGGGGATGGATAACTAAAATTTCTCCTGATTGGTCCATTCAGCATCCTACTCTTCTGATGCTAATCATTACTAGCAATCTGGTTTTAGTAATCCCTCTGCCAAAGTCTTTGACTGTGTGGATCACAGAAAAATGTGTAAAATTCTGAAAGAGATGGGAACACCAGACCACCTGACCTGCCTCTTGAGAAACCTATATGCAGGCCAGGAAGCAACAGTTAGAACTGGACATGGAACAACAGACGGGTTCTAAATAGGAAAAGGAGTATGTCAAGGCTGTATATTGTCACCCTGCTTATTTAACTTATATGCAGAGTACATCATGAGAAACGCTGGGCTGGAGGAAGCACAAGCTAAAATCAAGAATGCCGGAGAAATATCAATAACCTCAGATATGCAGATGACACCACCCTTATGGCAGAAAGCAAAAAAACCTGAGCAGTCTCTTGATGAAAGCAAAAGAAGAGAATGAAAAAGTTGGCTTAAAGCTCAACATTAAAAAAACTAAGATCATGGCATCTGGTCCCATCACTTCATGGCAGATAGATGGGGAAACAGTGTAAATAGTGGCAGACTTTATTTTTGGGGGCTCAAAAATCACTGAAGATGGTGACTGCAGCCATAAAATTGAAAGAAGCTTACTCCTTTGAAGAAAAGTTATGACCCACCTAGACAGCATATTAAAAAGCAGTGATACTATTTGCCAACAAAGGTCCATCTAGTCAAGGCTATGGTTTTTCCAGTGGTCATGTATGGATGTGAGAGTTGGACTATAAAGAAAGAGGAGTGCTGAAGAATTGATGCCTTTGAACTATGGTGTTGGAGGAGACTCTTGAGAGTCCTTTGGACTACAAGGAGATTCAACCAGTCCATCCTAAAGGAAATCAGTCCTGAATATTCATTGGAATGACTGGTGTTGAAGCTGAAACTCCAATAATTTGGCTACCTGATGCAAAAAACTGACTCACTGGAAAAGACTCTGATGCTGGGAAACATTGAAGGTGAGAGGAGAAGGGGATGACAGAGAATAAGATGGTTGGATGGCATCACTGACTCAACAGACATGAGTTTGAGTAAACTCCAGGAATTGGTGATGGACAGGAAGGCCTGGCATGCTGCAGTACATGGGATCACAAACAGTCGGACATGACTGAGTGACTGAACTAAACTGAACTGAACTGCAGGGTTGTTATCTTCTCTTGCTTCTTATCTCCTTCTTAATGTTGAGGATATTTCTCTTTCCTTCATCCTCTCATAGTGTCCGTGTATGTATAAAGCATGTTGAATGTTTCTGTATCCAGTTCAGTTCAGTTCAGTCGCTCAGTCATGTCAGACTCTTTGTGACCTCATGAAACGCAGCACGCCAGGTCTCCCTGTCCATCACTAACTCCCGGAGTCCACCTAAACTCATGTCTATCAAGCCAGTGATACCATCCAACCATCTCATCCTCTGTTGTCCCCTTTTCATCCTGCCTTCAATCTTTCAGCATCAGGGTCTTTTCCAATAAGTCAGCCCTTCACATCAGGTAGCCAAAGTATTGGGGCTTCAGTTTCAACATCAGCCCTTCCAATAAACACCCAGGACTGATCTCCTTTAGGATGGACTCATTGGATCTCCTTGCAGTCCAAGGGACTCTCAAGAGTCTTCTCCAACACCACAGTTCAAAAGCATCAATTTTTCAGAGCTCAGCTTTCTTTATAGTCCAACTCTCTCATCCATACATGACCACTAGAAAAACCATAGCCTTGACTAGATGAACCTTTGTTGACAAAGTAATGTCTCTGCTTTTCAATATGCTGTCTAGATGGGTCATAACTTTCCTTCCAAGGAGTAAGTGTCTTTTAATTTCATGGCTTAATCACCATTTGCAGTGATTTTGGAGCCCCCCAAAATTAAAGTCATCCACTGTGTCCACTGTTTCCCCATCTATTTGCTATGAAGTGATGAGACCAGACGCCGTGATCTTAGTTTTCTGAATGTTGAGCTTAAAGCCAACTTTTTCACTCTCCACTTTCACTTTCATCAAGAGGCTCTTTAGTTCTTCTTCACTTTCTGCCATGAGGATGAAGTCATCTGCATATCTGAGGTTATTGATATTTCTCCCAGCAATCTTGATTCCAGCTTGTGCTTCATCCAGCCCAGCGTTCTCATGATGTACTTTGCATATAAGTTAAATAAGCAGGGTGACAATATACAGCCTTGACGTACTCCTTTTCCTATTTGGAACCAGTCTGTTGTTCCATGTCCAGTTCTAACTGTTTCTTCCTGACCTGCATACAAATTTCTCAAGAGGCAGGTCAGGTGGTTTGGTATTCCCATCTCTTTCAGAATTTTCCACAGTTTCTTGTGATCCACACAGTCAAATGCTTTGGCATAATCAATAAAGTTGAAGTAGATGTTTTTCTGAAACTCTCTTGCTTTTTCAATGATCCAGCAGATGTTGGCAATTGGATCTCTGGTTCCTGTGCCTTTTCTAAAACCAGCTCGAACATCTGGAAGTTCGTGGTTCATGTATTGCTGAAGTCTGTTTTGGAGGATTTTAAGCATTACTTTGCTAGCATGTGAGATGAGTGCAATTGTGCGGTAGTTTAAGCATTCTTTGGCATTGCCTTTCTTTGGGATTGGAATGCAAACTGACCTTTTCCAGTCCTGTGGCCACTGCTGAATTTTCCAAATTTGCTGGCATATTGAGTGTAGCACCTTCACAGCACCTTCACTTTCAGGATTTGAAATAGCTCAACTGGAATTCCACCACCTCCACTTGCTCTGTTTCTGTATGGAAGAATATAATTACAATGCAAGACTGAACACAACTTTAAATTCTTCCCATTCTAGAAACATGTTGCATTGTCACATTACAGAAATTATCTTTCCTAGTCCTCCATTATCTTACCGAATCATTTTCTTATCTTCCTTTATCCTCATAAATTTCCTCATCTACTAAATGTGTCATCCTCCAAACACAAGACACCTAAATCTGCAACTATCATGAAGAACTCCCAGATATTCGCTGCTGCTAAAATTTAAGGGGCTTCCCTGGTGTCTCAGTGGTAAAGAATTGGCTACAATGTAAGACATACAGGTTTGATCCCTGTTGTCAGGAAGATCCCCTGGAGAAGGACATAACAATCTATTCCAGTAGTCTTGTCTAGGAAATCCCAGGGGCAGAGAACCTGACAGGCTGTAGAAACAACTTACTGACCAAACAACATTTTAAGGATTTTGATTAAATCATTAGATTCTAAAGCTCAAATATTTAGGTCTTCAGGGAGGTTTTAAGTCTGCAAGTTTATGTATAAAGAAAAGTATAGAAGTTTTGTATGGAATTTAGTAATAAATTGGATGGAAATTTGTAAAAATCCATGAGAATAGCCCTACAAAGTGACCTCTAAGTTCTGTGTCCTGGTGTTGAACTTGATTTCACCGTCAAAAGAAATTCTACCACTAAATCTGAAACCATTGTTTCTTTCATTGGGAAATGGAGGTTATATAACTTTTATATAGCTCATACACATTGACATCTTAAATAAGTACATCACAAGTATATTTTAAATATGAAATAACATGAGATCAAACTCGCTGCTAATGCCAGAATTTCAGCTCTAAAATAATCATAGGGGGATCTTAAATACAAAACTGTGTTTACCTCTATGAATAAGTATCAACTTCCCTAGCACTTAGGGAACACTGTAGCTTTTTGGTTTAGGCATTTTTCATTTGATTTTAGTCATGGGACATAGCATCTCAACTATCTAAATACAGAAAGTATGCACAAAAATAATCCTTTTTATGTGATTTATGTATTTTTTATGTGTTCACTGAGTAAATTTGGCTTATTCATGATTCTAATGAAGATCTGCTTAAGATTCATTGTGTTTTTACATCTATAAAGAAGTAAAATTTCTCATCTACTTATACACTTAGATATGGAAGAGGGACACCTTGCCTCCCCAATACAAAACACTATAGCCAGTTCTATAAGAACTTCATTCTTCGGATATGGAACAATTTTTTTCTTTAAAAATACCTAAAGGACCTATCGTTACTTATATAATTGTAATTGTTCCTTACCCGAGACTCATGTATCTCATTTAAATTCTGTTTGAGGAAAATAATGAGAATTGAGAAATGCACATGGAGTTGTAGGAAAGAGCGGGCAACACAGCTGGAGAAAAGAAAGGGTCTTACTTGGTTTTTAAAAACAAGGCAAAAAATGTCAAATCCTCAATTTGATTTAAGATCAGTCTTGCATATATTCTATTGAAGCATGATTTTATGATTGTGAATTGCCTCCACATTTTATAACAACAGAATTTTAAAATAATTATTGTCTTAATAGCTAATATCAGAATCATCTTAGGAGGGTATTATTTTTATTAGAAAAATTCCTTGATCAGTCTTTCTGCTAGAAGAAAGACCCACAGGCCTGGTCATGAGTCTCAAGTTTCTGAGAGAAGAGCTGAACTGTTCTGCCTAACCAAAGAAGTTTTTGGAGCTCCTAGAACTGTAGAACAAGGAGAAATTGGGATATAGAACTAGGTGCTAATGACTTTATGGTCTGTAATGTGATTACTCTTGACCTCTGATTCTCCAGTAAGGTCTATTAATACTAAACTCATACATTATTTAGTGAAAACAAGTGATAGTATTTTCATGTCTGGGGTGATGTAGTGTAAATAGAAATGCTGTCTCTACTTATGGAGATCCAGAAGCTAGAAGAACCCATGAACATGGATGCTTCAAGAGAATTTCCAGAAATCTTGAGGTACACTCTGAACTTGTATCAACTAGGGAAATGGTGAAGGAGTATGTGTGTATGTGAGTGGAGGGTGTTGAGTTAAACTAACTTGGCTCAGAATGGCAGGGGAACACCACTTGGCATCTGGGTTTCACTGCTTATAGGTTACGTATGACTCTCCTGGTCATTTCTCTGCACACACTCACTACCAGAAAGACAAAAGAAAGACGGTAAAAGAAAGTGCAACACAGGTTTGAATCTGAATGAGCTAAAGTGTCAAGGACTAATGTGGGTAGTTGAGAATAGAAAATCAATAGCATGAGTCAAAGGTTGTGGTCACTGGCTTTCTTCAGGATTCAAGTATACTTCAACTTAATACTCTGTTTCTCATGCCTTTCACATTTCTCTGCATGCCTTTTCCATACCACAAATCATTAGTTTGTTGATTGTCATGCACGGTTTTGAAATTATTAATAATAACCATGTCAAAAGTAATACTTTATTTTGTAGAGATAGCTCTTTGTAATTTGCTTAACGTTTTACAAGCATCTCATTTGATTTTTGCAGTAACCTTGAGGATATACAAGGTTTTATTATTATTGTCATTTACAAATAAAATAGTAAATTCTAGACAGGTCGAGTACTCACTCTCAGTTGCACAATTAGCAGGTTGAAGTTGGTTTTTAAACAATTTTATTGAGGTGTACTTAACATAAATTGCACATAATGAAAGCACGCAATTTAATAAATTTTGACATATGTATACAACAGTGAATAATCACTCAGTTAACATAGTGAATAGTATCCATCACCCCCAAAAGTTTCTTGGTTTTACTTTGCAATTTCTCCCTCCTGACCCTTCTGCCTCACCCTAACTCCCATTTCCAGGCAACCACTGATCTGATTTCTGTCTATATATATTAGTTTCCATTTCCCAGAATTTTATATAAATTAAATCATACAGTATATGTTCCTTTTTGTCTGTCTTCATCACTAAATATATATATATTTTTAGTATCATCCAAACTATAATGAACATCAATATTCATTTCTTTAATTGCTGAGTTATATTCCATTGTATGAATGTACACAAGTTGTCTATCCACTCACATGTTGAAAAACATTTTGGTTTCCAATTTCTGACTATTCCAAATAAATCTGCTATGGACATTGCTAGTGGAGGTGATGGAATTCCAGTTGAGCTATTTCAAATCCTGAAAAATGATGCTGTGAAAGTGCTGCACTCAATATGCCAGCAAATTTGGAAAACTCAGCAGTGGCCACAGGACTGGAAAAGGTCAGTTTGCATTCCAATCCCGAAGAAAGGCAATGCCAAAGAATGCTCAAACTACCGTACAATTGCACTCATCTCACATGTTAGTAAAGTAATGCTCAAAATTCTCCAAACCAGGATTCAGCAATATGTGAACCGTGAACTTTCTGATGTTCAAGCTGGTTTTAGAAAAGGCAGAGGAACCAGAGATCAAATTGCCAACATCTGCTGGATCGTGGAAAAAGCAAGAGAGTTCGAGAAAAACATCTATTTCTGCTTTATTGACTATGCCAAAGCCTTTGACTGTGTGGATCACAATAAACTGTGGAAAATTCTGAAAGAGACGGGAATACCAGACCACCTGACCTGCCTCTTGAGAAACCTATATGCAGGTCAGGAAGCAACAGTTAGAACTGGACATGGAACAACAGACTGGTTCCAAACAGGAAAAGGAGTACGTCAAGGCTGTATATTGTCACCCTGCTTATTTAACTTCTATGCAGAGTACATCATGAGACATGCTGGACTGGAAGAAACACAAGCTGGAATCAAGATTGCCGGGAGAAATATCAATAACCTCAGATATGCAGATGACACCATCCTTATGGCAGAAAGTGAAGAGGAACTAAAAAGCCTCTTGATGAAAGTGAAAGTGGAGAGTGAAAAAGTTGGCTTAAAGCTCAACATTCAGAAAATGAAGATCATGGCATCCAGTCCCATCATTTCATGGGAGATAGATGGGGAAACAGTGTCAGACTTTATTTTTGGGGGCTCCAAAATCACCGCAGATGGCGACTGCAGCCATGAAATTAAAAGATGCTTACTCCTTGGAAGGAAGGTTGTGACCAATCTAGATAGCATATTCAAAAGCAGAGACATTACTTTGCCAACAAAGGTCCGTCTAGTCAAGGCTATGGTTTTTCCAGTGGTCATGTATGGATGTGAGAGTTGGACTGTGAAGAAGGCTGAGCACTGAAGAGTTGATGCTTTTGAACTGTGGTGTTGGAGAAGACTCTTAAGAGTCCCTTAGACTGCAAGGAGATCCAACCAGTCCATTCTGAAGGAGATCAGCCTGGGATTTCTTTGGAAGGAATGATGCTAAAGCTGAAACTCCAGTACTTTGGCCACCTCATGTGAAGAGTTGACTCATTGGAAAAGACTCTGATGCTGGGAGGGATTGGGGGCAGGAGGAGAAAGGGATGACAGAGGATGAGATGGCTGGATGGCATCACTGACTCGATGGACGTGAGTCTGAGTGAACTCCGGGAGTTGGTGATGGACAGGGAGGCCTGGTATGCTGCAATTCATGGGGTCTCAAAGAGTCGGACACAACTGAGCAACTGAACTGAACTGATGGACATTCATGTACAAGTCTACATATGGACACATGCTTCTCTTTCTCTTAGGTAAATACCTAGGAGTAGAATGGGTGGATTATATGGTAGGCATAAGTTAAAATTTTAAGAAGCTGTCAAATTGTTTTCTATAGTTGTTATACAATTGTATATTCCCACTAGCAGTGAGTGAGACTGCAAATTGCTTCATATTCTTGCCAAAACTTCTCATAGTCAATCCCTTTCATTTTATCCACTCTAGCCATGTATAATTGTATCTCATTGTGGTTCTAATTTACATTTCCCTAATGAGTAATGATTTTAAGCATTTTCTCACGTGCTTATCTACCATCCATATATCTCCTTTGTTGAAATGTCTGTTGAAATCTTTTGCCTATATTTAAATTAGGTTTTCAGTCTTTTATTATTGAGTTGTAAAAGTTCTGTGTATAATCTATACACAAGTCCTTTGATAGTTTGTTTTATGTTTTGTAATTATTTTCTCCCAGTCTGTGGTTTCATTTGTGTTTTCTTAATAGTGATTTTTAAAACACAGAAACTTTTACTTTTGATTAAATCCAGTTTATCAATTTCTTTATGAATCATGCTTTTAACATTGCATCTTAGAAAGTTTCCCTACAATTATATTTTCTACTGTAGGTTTTACAGCTTTAGGTATTGCATTTTGGTCTATCAACTGTTTCTGAGTTAATAATTTCATTATGGTGTGAGAAATGAATGGAAATTTTGAGGGGTTTGG
This sequence comes from Bos javanicus, assembly GCF_032452875.1. Classification (NCBI taxonomy): domain Eukaryota; kingdom Metazoa; phylum Chordata; class Mammalia; order Artiodactyla; family Bovidae; genus Bos; species Bos javanicus. The sequence continues at coordinate 58,792,312 of NC_083871.1, read as the reverse complement.
GGGGTTTTGCATTGGATTTTCAATGGCTCCAATATCATTTCTTGAAAAGACTATCCTTTATCCACTGAAATACCTTTGCAGCACTACCAGTTTAATGATTCTTGGGCCTAGAGTAGGAAATGAAAGCTTAAAAATCTGTGATTTGAGACTCTTGGATTGAGGGATGCAGCACTTTTAAATGATTCCCCCATTTTGTAAGAGTCTCTTTAGTCGAAGACTAGGGTTCTCCTGTCAATGTTTATTATAGTCATCAACTTTGGGGCACAGTGTCCAAGGTACCTGAGAGTAACTGTGATAATTAAAGTGTCTATTTCCTCCTAAGCACATGCCATCTGTCAGTCAGACAGATCCAGGAGACATTGTGACCTCAGCTGAGTAAGCCCTATTATTATATACAGAAAGGACTCACTGACATCATCACTGTCAGAGAAGTCAAAGGAGAATATACAAATGGGAGAATGTAATGCTTGATCTGATCCAAAGCAATTAATATAATTTTCTGTTTAAGCTAAATTTGCTGATATGACACTGGTGCAGGGTTTGATTCATGAGATTTGGTTTAAATTCCAATAAAAGAAAGAAAATTAATCAAGAAGGAATACGATCTAAAAGTATATTATGATGGATTTCCTTATCATTATTATTATTAATGTAACAAGGCTAATTATAGTCTTAGTAATACAGTAATCATTAATATGCTGATACTATGATCATTATGTGTCAACTTTTGATTTGAAAAGGAATCATTGACTGAGACCCTGGTTTTTGGTCATTTATTACTTCTTGTTTGGAGTTGAGGAATGGCTCTTTTTAACCTTCATAATCAAAAACTTTATTTCAGTGATTACACAATGAACAAGAAGTAATGTGTTCTTAGTGTTTTATGTCACTATGGTTTCTATGTCTCTAAGAGAAGAAAGATATTCTCTTTTTAAAACCAGAAATATATTCTGCCTGAAGTAACTTGAAAACTTCCTCATTGTGAAGTTTGCAGGGATATCAAGGATCACAGAGATTTCTGTTACTCAGATATATCTTCTCCTTCATCCTTGTGGTTACTCTTCCTACAGACATGCTTGCCTGCTCAGTAGCTAAGTGGTGTCTGACTCCTTGAGATCCCATGGACTATAGCTCACCAGTTCCTCTATCCATGGGATTTCTTTGGCAAGAATGTGGAGTGGGTTGCCACTTCCTCCTCCAGAGGGTCTTCCTGATCCAGTGATCAAACCTGCATCTCCTGCACTGGCAGGCCGGTTCTTTACCTCTGCAGCACCTGGGAAGCCCACTCTTCCTACAGACAGGGAAGGACAATTTTACAGTTATGATCAAAGGATCCTTTAAGATTTAATTGAAAGTACCTCAATATTCTTCATTTGTAGAGTAGCTACATATAACTTATGGGCAGAGGCAGAGTCTAATTTATATTGATGTCTCCAATATCTACTGTATTTCCTGACAGAGAACAGATGCATACTCAACACTTCTTGAAAAATGTGGGCAAATATCACAGATTTCTTTGACCAACTATGACTAGGTTAGTCTTAATCCAAAATGATGAGGGATGTCATTAGATTTAATTCATTTATGTCTATTTGCTGCTAAGTCGCTTCAGTCGTGTCCGACTCTGCGTGACCCCACAGACAGCAGCCCACCAGGCTCCCCAGTCCTTGGGATTCTCCAGGCAAGAACACTGGAGTGGCTTGCCATTTCCTTCTCCATTATGTCTATTTACAAACTTGAATTTTAGAAATGGCAATTATATTATTATTTGGTAGAGTCCTATTTTTAAATGTATTGCCTAAGAATTTTTAATCAGCCAGGACATATACTTTATGAGTAGTTGGCTTATATAAAAGTATAAATAACTATATCATTAACAATTCAATCTGGTTACTTCTGAGGTGACCTCCCTTTGGACTTGCAGTCCTTTCAATCAAATGAATAGAATGCTTGATGAAGACTAGCTTAAAGCAATGGGGCTAGTTTTATCATGTAATAAGAAATCCAATTGCTGCCAATAGTTTGGCTAAAAAATGCCAGACTTTTGTTCTGGCTTCTCTGGCCTAATTATTATTATTATTTTTATATTTACTTGGCTGTCTTGGGTCTTAGTTGAGAATCCTTAGTTGCATCATGTGGGAACCAGTTCCCTGACCAGAGATTCAACTGGGCCCCCTGCATTGGGAGCATGGAATCTTTGCCACCGGACCACCAGCAAAGTTCCTCTCTGGCTTTCTTATTTTTATGGCTGCTTCTTATATCACATGCTCACAAAATTATGTTAAAAGCAGAAGCCAATGGGTGATTTGCTTTTCTATTTTCCTTTGTCAATAAAATTTGTTTCCCTTACTACCTTTTAATCTAACTTTCAATTAATCTTTATATGTTTAGTACTACCTTTAGGCCACTTTCATAAGGACCGGATACCATCAATTTCTGAGTTCTTCATGAGTTCTGGAACAAAATGGAAATCAAGTTGCTTATTGGTTTTCTATGTTGTTGAGTAGGGGCTCAGCTTTCTTGTATCTAAATTACTGATGACATATCTATTTGCTTTCCAGCATCTTAAGTGTTCCTGTTATTGTCTCCTCTTTTTCTGTCTTTGACTTTGTGGGGTTTTTTTTTTCCCCCTTTAAAAAACCTCTTTACTGTCACTTTTAGGGTTCCAGGAAGGAGTGAGCCTATATGTATGTGTTCAATCTGCCATTACCATCTTTTACTGGAAGTCTCCTTAGCAATAGTTTCTTTGTATAATATATTGAGAACATCTTTCAGTATGATTAAATTCTTCTACTACACAATTTTTAATAGCTGCATCATGTTCTATTGTGGGAATATATGATCATTTATTTAATAACTTTCTTTTGGGTCATTTCCAATTTTTTAGTTTTAGAAGCAATGCTGTGATGAACATCTGCGTAGAAAATTTTGTACATGCCCATAAGTATTTCACTAAAACAAATTCCTAGAACCGGTATTATTTAATCAAGAGGTACACACATATATTAAGACTTCTGATATTTATTGATAACCCAGAAGAGAGGCTTTATTGATTTCATGTCTACCGGCTATTTATAAAAATGATCTTTTCCTCACACACTCATCAACATTAGGCGTTATCATTTTAAAAATTCCCTTATACTTTTATTTTTTATTTTGTCAAATCAGAAGTGGACTCAACACAACTGGTTTTGCTCTAATGTAATCATTAGAAAGAATGGATTAAAATCCATTATTCTAAAACTGAATAAATTATATTTGGCAGAAGTCTCTAAATTTTAATCAATTTATATTAAAAAATAAAACCCTCCAGCAGATATTTGCTTTGGTTGTTCAGAAATATGTATTTCTACTGACTCTTAAAGCAATTTCAATAGAGACCTTTCTTACTCAATTAGATAGTCACTGAGAAAAAGTGAAGCTTACTTCTTATGGGATTGGTGGAAATTTTATAAATCCTAATCAGTCAATTGTCTCTTCTACTCTCTGTTAAACAAAATTGTAAAGGACTTGATCAATTATTTGTTCATGTTGGGAGCAGACCTGGGACTCTTATTTCTATATCTCTTAATTTGAGGGAAATATCCTAGCCTCACCTGAAGGTATTCCTTTGGCCACAGCAGAAAAAAATGGAAAGAACCATTTATTCAGGAGTGAGCCATGCTGCTCAATTTCATCCAGTAATGTTAGCCTTGCATGTGTGCTAAGTCATTTCAGTCATGTCCAACTCTTTGTGACCCTATGAACCCCACCTGGCTCCTCTGTCCAGGGGATTCTCCAGGCAGGAATACTAGAGTGGGTTGCCATTCCCTCCTCCCAGAGATCTTCCTGACCCAGGGATCGAACCAGACATTTTTTATGTCTCTTGTGTTGGCAGGCAAGTTCTTTACCACTCGCACCACCTGGGAAGCCCAATGCTAGTTTTATCGCCTGTTTATTTGGTCTTTAAAGAGTATGGAGCTGTTCTTAATAGCATTAGAGAATGTCTGTGAACAAAGTTAATTCTTTCCTGTTCACATTTATTAAAATCCTAGAGACAACTAGCAATTATGAAAGATTGTTTGAATGACAGGCAATTCATCCATCCCAAGTGAGCTGTGACTTTCAAATACCTTTTTTAATTGCTGAAGCCTTTCTTTACATGAAATTTTAAGTCTTACTTGCTTGACTTCCCCTCACTTCTGATAAGGTGAGCAATTTCCATCAGAAGGAAATGCCAAGAACATTTTGCTAGCTCTCTGAAAGAGAGGTGTGTAATTGAGTGTCTCCCTCTTACCACTGTCAAAATGTTTGGAGACAAACTTTGTAACTATAAGTTCCCTTCCCAACTTTTCTTCTGGTATAATGTATCTGTTTACTTTTTCTATGGTGATAAAGTGAAAGTGAAGTCGCTCAGTCGTGTCTGACTCTTTGCGACCCCATGGACTGTAGCCTACCATGCTCCTCCGTCCATGGGATTTTCCAGGCAAGAGTACTGGAGTGGGGTGCCATTGCCTTCTCCAAAGGATTTTCCAGACCCAGGGATCAAACCCAGGTCTCCAGCATTGTAGGCAGACGCTTTACCATCTGAGCCACCATGAGCTTATATTCATATTTTCTCTTACTAAATATATTTTATCAGCTGCTAATTCACTGAAAAACATGTTGAGAAACAAAGAAAAAGAACATTTTTTAAAACTGTCATGGAAATGGGGAGCCCTCAAAGATTTCTAAAAAGAATGATTTAATTATGTTTATAGGGTAGTAAGATAACACAGGTAGCTTTGTCAGGATAATTTAAAGGGGGTTTCAGATTGGGAACAAAATGGCACAGTAAGGACATTATAAAGGCTCTTGAACTTCAGGGGTTTACAGCCAAGAAAGGGAATAAAACTGTGTATATCAGACAGGTTACAGTTACAAAAACAGAAACCATTCTTAGTTTTCCAGACAGAGGGGTTTTAATGAAAAAACGTGTTTACAAAGGTGTGTCACAAGCTGGGAAGCCAAACATGAAATTGTAAGTAACCCAGAGTTGAGCAACAAAAAGTGCTAACATTTCTCTGAAGGGAAAGAGAGAGGAAGGAGGTGATGTGACAAGGCCCCAACTGGGGCAGTTTGGCTCGAGCTGCATCCATGGTGAGGACTGTCTGGAAGGTGCTAAGTCATGGAGGAGGAAGATGTCTGATGAAGGTGACCACAGAGAAGATGCAGCTGCTGCTGTGGGGCCACCACGACCCCTTGAGGCAGATAGGCGAGGGAGAAATACCCTGGCTTCTCCCTCCCATGCTCCAGTCTTTCACAATCTCCCATTGGCTGAGCCTACCTGGAGGCCAACTGACGAGAGAGAGAGGCAATGTAGTACCCTAGTAGGCAGGACAGAGCAGGAGAAGGACAGTATGGGCCCGAGCCTCAAACATGCAAAAGACTGCATGTTTGCACATAAAGGAATGAGGTTGTATTGAATACAATAAAATAACGGTGAACAATTTATGATGGAGCCAGAGAGAAAGATCAATTTCTACTCAGGTTAGAGTACAGCTGATAAAGACCCACAGGGAACAATGTTTGCAGATGAATGAGGGCTGATTTGGGAACAAAGAGAGCAGATTCGATTATAAATACAGCTGCCACTAAATTTTAAGGGGTTTGGTTGTCTTACCAGAATTTTAAAGAAGACTAAGAGCATAAATCCTTAGACTTTCGAAGACATTTAAAAGTCTTCTGTCAATTTATACATGTAGAAAAAACATACAGAAGTTATTTTTTGAAAATGGATAAAGATTTGTTAATATTCAAAAGAAAAATGGCCTATGAAATTGACTTTTAAGGGCTCCAAAGAGAAAGACCTTGAGGTTTACTGTGTGACATTCAGCTCAAATTCAAGGAAGTTGTGTTCTAATATTGTATTGAGACACTGGAAAGAGCTTTTAGTGTTCCTGTTGCTTGCAAAACAATTAAGCAATTTATGGGTGCATTTTAAATACCCAGAAATGCCACAAAGAACATGAGACTAAATTCACTGTTAATGGCAGACCTCAGACTATATACCATGATTCCAGCTCTGAAACTATTACATGATTCTATTATCATAGTCACATTTATCCCCATACATAAATATCAACTTCCTTCCCCTTGAATTTGATCAAGCCACCTTTGGCTGCTAATATATGCCTTGTTGGCTTCTTTATTGAGGTGTATTTTTCATTTAATTTGATTTATTCCCTGATAGCTCAGTTGGCAAAGAATCTGCCTGCAATGCAGGAGACCCTGGTTCAATCCTGGGTTGGGAAGATCACTAGAGATGGCATAAGCTACCCATTCCAGTGTTCTTGGGCTTTCCTTGTGGCTCAGCTGGTAAAGAATCCGCCTGCAATGCGGGAGACCTGGGTTTGATCCCCGGGTTGGGAAGATCCCTTGGAGAAGGGAAAGGCTACCCACTCGAGTATTCTGGCCTGGAGAATTCCATGGACTGTATAGTCCATGGGGTTGCAGAGTCACACACAACTGAACGACTTTCACTTCACTTCACATTTAATTGTTTATTTATTTGGTTACACTGGGTCTTAGTTGTAGCACACAGGATCTTTGATTTCATCTTTCTTGATGCATGTGGTACTTTTTTTTTTTTTTTTTGGTTGCTGTATTGGAAATCTAGGGATTGACCAGGGATCGAACACATGTCCCCTGTGTTGGATTTTTTTTAATCCTGGAATATGGTTATCTAATTTCCAAAATCAGACAATCATGCACAAAATTAGTATTTGTTGACTATTTATTTATACTGAGTGAACCCATCATGTATATGGTTCTATTGAACACCACAGTAAAATTCTTTATGTCTTTCTATACCTATGAAGTAACTAATTGCCCTCAATTTTTGGGTCTTTAGGAACATATTATTCCCTTTTTTCCCTCATATTTTGCCCTACATAACCATAGGCTATTTAAAAGCTCAACATTTAATTTTGCAGACCAGATTTTCTAGAATATTTAAGGATTCCATTTATCTCTGGGTTTTTTACATTAGATACTTGTAAGATGTCTAGGCAGTTGATCTATAATAATGCCTTCATTTTGATATTCTGTAAAATTCTAAAAGTTTAATATCTGGTTAACACAAGGATGTTCTAGAAGACTCATTTGTTGAAGCCTATTCTATGGCTTCCCTGGTGGCTCAGTGGTAAAAAACCTGCTTGCCAATGCAAGAGACATAGGTTCAATCCCTGGGTCAGGAAGATTCCCTGGAGAAGGAAATGGCGACCCACTCCAGTATTCCTGCCTGGGAAATCCCATGGACAGAGGAGCCTGATGGGCTACAGTCCATGAGGTCACAAAAGAGTTGGACACAACTTGGCAACTAAACAACAGCAACAACAGCAATTCTAGCTCCAACCTGGGGTTAGTAACTATGGAAAATCACTGGTGCCCTCAGTTAAATGCCATTATGTACAAAGTAAGAGCTTTAGACCTTTTCCATCTACAGGGAAACTTCTAGCTGATAGAGTGTTTCTATCTTGACATGTGAGGGAAGAAAATGTAACTTCTTTTTTCTGGTATTTTGTTATTGAAATATCAACAATGCTTTAAAGCAGGGGTTCCCGACTTCCAGGATCTAATGCCTAATGATCTGTGGTAGAGCTGATGTAATAATAATAGAAATAAAGCACACAATGAATGTAATCAGCCTAAAACCACCTCCTGCCCCCCATCTGCTGCTTGTCTGTGGAAAACCTGTCTTCCATGAAATTGGTCCCTGCTATCAAAAAGTTTGGGGACTGCTGCTAGATCATTCCCTGTTTTCCTGTCACAGTTTACACAGAATGCCCTGGAATATAACCTGCCTTGGTGCTTTAGCCACTCTGAGAATGACAAGTCTTTGTATATCTAAAAATCTCATTTGACATGAAATTATAACATGTTGAAGAATAGTCTTTTATCTTGAAGCCAGAAGAAAGAACTTTTTATGGTATTTGGATTCTGAATACCAGCTGGGTTGACTTCTTAAGTCTTCAATTAGAAATTTGATTGGTATGAATCACAGGGGCGATAGTAGGATAGAATGAATCTAATTTCATCATGCGGCTCAGATCTCTCTCCAGGTGGGTCTAATTCACTACACAGGATCAAGATGAGCCAGCTGCTCAACTTTGCCTTGTGATCAATAGGATGGAACTGTTCTTGAAGGTATTCAGTGTTTTGTGGGCTCTGAGTTCTCTCTTTGTCTCTTTTCTCTCTCAATCTCTCTGCTTCTCTTCCTCCCTCTTTAATGGAATGCCTATATAAATTCTGGTTAAGATGGACTTTTAGCAAGGATTCCAAATTTTATAAACCTTGTAAAAAGATAAAAGTGTAGCATGGTGATGCTATTCTTTGCTGGGTACAAGAGAACATCTTACAGACTTTAAAGTGTTAATACAGTTTTCAAAACAGAATGGAGGAACCAGGCCAGAGGCCGAGTCACCCTGACCACTCTTCCCAGAAGAAACCCAATCTGGGATCTCAGGATTTCTCTAAGGGCAGCATGAGAATCCTGGATGAACAACACGTGTGCCCTGGCATTTTGCCCCCGCCTCCATGCTAGTCCATAAAGGGTCTGGCTCATGCCACGTGTGGGTCAAGCCCCACCCCTCGTGAAAGACTCCCTTCTCTCCCAGCTCAGAGGAGCTGTGGAGTGGCCCCCAGAATCCATCTGAGAGTCTGAAGGCTTACTTGCAGCAAAACAGGCTTCTGGAGCTGAATTTGGGGCTCCAATCTGACATCTGTTAAGGTATGAAAACAATTTTTTTTCCCGAGTATCTCAGAAAACTTCCAGATGTACTATGGTTTGTACAATATCGTGGTAATGGATTTACCCTTCAGGCTTTTCATTAGGAATAACTTCTGAAAGGGCTGAGAAATATCTTTTATTAAAGAGCATTATACTCTTCTTGCTTTGTTTTCTGCTTTGTCATTATCATGTCTTCAGGATGTTCTCAAGCATTCTGTGGGCTTGGGTCTCACAAGGCAAATTGATTTGTACTTCAGGCTATGCTTAGTTATCTCTATGTCCTGTTTTCATCTCATAGAAACTTGTAGGTATCACTCATCTGCCTAAGGTCCCTCTCTTGTCTTTGTTGATTTATACTCCCATGTTTCAATCATTTGGCAGAACTTTTTATTTTAATATTTTTGTATCACTGGCTTTTAAAAAAAGTTTGTGGTAGAATACATATAACATAAAAGTTACTATCTTAACCATTTTTTAAATTCACTGGTATTAAATATACTCACGTTATTGTGCAATTACGGCCACCATCCATCCCCATAACCTTTTATCTGTAAAAGTGAAACCGATTACCTATTGAACAGTATGTTGTATGGTAGATTAAACAGTGTATTTATTAAAAAGTATGCTGATTACCTATCAAATTCCCTATGCTCCCCTCCCCTAAGCCTGTGACAACTATCACTACACTCTTTATGATTTTGACTACTCTAAGTCCCTCATATAGGTGGAATTGGACCGTGTTTCTTTGTAACCCATTTATTTTACCTAGCATAAAGTCCTCGAGTTTCATGCATGTTGTGGCCTGTTTAATCTCCCTTGTTTCTTAGGAGTGGGTAAAAGGAGTCAACTGATTGTTCAAGGGCCAGGGTAGGGGGTGGTAAAGGGCTATTCTCTCTTTGGTTAGATTCTTAATCTTAAAAAAAAAATTATTTTTTTTTTTTTAAGTCTATAACAGTTTCATTGTCCCTCCCAATGGGAAACCCCACTGGAGAATCCTGTTTTTACAGAAAGTTCTTAGAACTCCTAACCACCCCTACCCTTTTCACTTTCCTTTCCATCTCATTCTTCCTCTATAGTTACCAGGGTATTTTGCACTTGATTACATATCCTTCATTTTTTTCTCTTCATCTGCATTCATTTTCTCTTCATCACCCCCTGAACAGGTTTTGAAAGAGAGGCTGGAGGGTGGTGGGGTTGTAGGGAAGAGGTGGAAGAAAAATAGGAAGGATTTTATCTCTCCTGTTACTTATAAGAAAAAAAAGTTGTTTGGCACCAATGTCCTTGTTGCTATTGCTGTTTTATGTGTGTGTGTGTAAGTCGGTCAGTTGTGTCCAACTCTGTGACTCCATGGACCATACAGTCCATAGAATTCTCCAGGTCAGAATTCTAGAGTGAGTAGCCTTTCCCTTCTCCAGGGGATCTCTCCAACTCAGGGATTGAACCCAGGTCTCCTGCATGGCAGGCAGGTTCTTTACCAACTGAGCCACAAGGGTCTGATTTTATATCTTTAAGCATATTAAAAAGCAAGTGAGACGAATTATCATGCTAATATTGTTGTCAAAGTTTAAATACCTATATATTCTCGATGACTGCAGTGAAGGGCTTTTAAGGAGAGGGAGAACTAAGTTTAATGATCTTTTTTTCAATCCGAAGACTTCTTTCAGCTGTATATTTTACAGCTGAACTTCTGGTATTTGACTTACTGTATTGGTAGCCATGGCTTTAGCAGCTGAGTTGAGTGAGTCCAAGGGCTACTTTATAAAGATTCTCCTTGCCTGGGAACATTCTGAGGTGGATAGGGCATCTACATTAGAATAGAGGAGCTAAATTCCTTGTTCTGGGCATGAGCTCTTAGCTTTAACACTCACCGTGCTGTGAAAGGATATTAAGATAACCCAAGAGTAGGGGAAACAAGAGGGCTCTGAAAAACATCCAAATTAATCTTTAAAATGTGTTATATGACTAAGAAACATTTTAGGCTTGAACTCAGTGCAGCATTTCAAAACTTAAGCTCAATGAGCTTTAATAGGGGCTAATCATAAAATTCTTAACAGCCTTTAATTAGTGCAGGGTATAGCAATGCTTTGTAATGCGAACAGCAGTGAGATGCTATACCACTGTCTTTTCAAACAGTAGAACTGCCTTCAGCACCCTAAAAAATAATTACACTTCAAAGTGCTCCCTAGGATTGACCCCAAATGAGGGGGAAAAATGGAGAAAGTAAAATCAGATAAAGACAGAAAGTTTCGTCTTCAGTGGGTTTTTTTAAAAAAATTCAATTTATTGACATGATAATTACAATTGAAGTTACAGCTGAATTCCATTATTTCAGATCTGGGGAATGAAAATTCATAGACTTATTCATGTTAAAACTGAGAGTAATTTGTTCAAAATATCCTGGTGGGAAGAAAATTGCCTTATGTCTTTGAGGGGTCATAAGAGTTTTCACAGTGTCTACAATAAACCCAATGCAGGACATAACAGATAATTGAAAACAAAGCTGAATATATTAAGTCTGTTGGTGTAAAGGTTAAAGCAGTGGAATGAAGTATTCAGGTTAAGTGATGCTATTAATGCAGTGTCTTCACAGGTGGTATGTCTAGCACATTAATACTTAATATGGCTCTTATGCTTTTCTTATAAAGTTTCCACACTTGCTTGTAATTTGAACATTTTTTAGAAGATAGGGTTTTTTTGTTTTTTGTTTTACAATGAACATTTTTTCTAAAAGCCTTTTTTAACTGTAGGTTAATCAAGCAATTGTGCCATGATCAAAGAGAACTAAAACTAACCTGAGGGATAAATCATTATTGTTGGCAAACACACGTGTTTACTATCCTAGCCAGTAAAATAAAAGCACATCATTTTCAAATGTGTCAATATCCATAATACATAGGCTGATGAAAGTAACCATATAAAACTCAAAAATGGTTATTAAGGCTTTATTTTTTCCAAAACACTGAAAGTTTAGTTTTCAGATATTTAGAAAAGAATATGTTCCTTCATTTTCCTTGATTTCCATCTTTTCCCTCTCTTTGTATTCTGTGCTTGCCCACAATACTTTTGTTTACTCTTTCCTCCTATTATCCTGTTTCTCCTTCTTACTTCACTCTGTCTTGCTCTTTACACATTTTACTTCTGCAGCCTTCTTCTAAAGAAGAGAAAGACAATCATCAAATTATGTAATGTTTATTCAAAGTGTTGATGAGATTTCAGAGTCTTCAGTATTGTACACCTCAGAGCCAATGAGAAGGCACCAATCTTCAAATGTCTTCATTTCTACTCTGATATATCTCCAGTGGTGCCTACAAATATTATTGAATAGGTTGATATTATTTTATCAGGCTTAGCCTCCCAGGCAGACTTTCACTCCAGGCTTTATTCCCTCTGTCAACTTGTATACTGCCATGAAGAATTTTCAGGCACAAAAATTGAGTGTGTTCTCAGAAATATTTAATGCATCTCCATCAACCACAATAGGGCTACCACCCTTGGGGTACTAGGCTCATCACTGTATGAGCTCAGTCAACAAGTCTAGTTCCTGCTTCTTCCACTCCCTGAATTCTAGCCCTCCACTCTCTCTGGTTGCTCCTGCTTCCCCCCTGCCTCCCCCAACCCTTGCTATCTCATTCTTCCCTCCACTTATCCAGACTTAGAGCAAATCACAACTTTTTTTCTGGGCTCCCGCTTCATTTTGTAAGTACCCACATATTAGCATGTGTTTTAATTCCAAGGGCACTTACGTGCTTCTCTTTCACAGAAGATACGGGATTCTAAACTCTTTGAGGGCAGAACAGGAATTTGAATTCAGGTCTTTTTAACCTGAAAAGCCACTGTGTTTTATGTCATATTGAATCTGAGGAATTGATAGCAAATGAAGAAGTTGAAGGTACAACTAAGATTTCAAATTTAAATGAGTGGGCAGATGGTGATTACTTGGATCAAGAGAGAGACTATGGAAGAAGTAGTTTATGGGTGGCAACATTACAAACCCATAGTGAAGGATGTGAATACAAAGAGTGTGACGAGTGGCTCATTGAGAAATGCCAACATATAAGGCTTGAGGGCTGGAGCTCAGAAGAAGGGAACAATGCAAGGATAGAAGCCAAGGTGGACAGATTTTTAAGGAGAAAAGAATTATCACTAGAAGATGCTTTAAAAGTCCATTACATGTGGGGACTGACGATAGACTGGTGATACACAGAAAATCATTCCAAAGACATCTTGATATCCAGGGTGGGGGTAAATAGATTGTAGTAAATTCTAGAGTAAGATGAAGTTGACATATAGTTGGAGTATATGTGTTACTAAGTTTGGACTTGAAAGTGGGTAAGGAATGGGGGTTGCATGTTTGGTGCAAGACGTTTCTTGGAAGTGAGAAATAGGCGTGTGTGGAGGTATTTTTAATGTACTTGTAGGTTGAAGGGAGGGAGCTGGTAGGGATAAGGGTGTGAATGTACAGAAAAGAGGAGGGGACTAGTATGCAGAGGAAAAAGAATGGGACAGGATGCAGAGCACAGATGGAGAGTTTGGCTGGGTTGGACTTTTCTCTCAGTCTAGAGGGATGAGTGAGATGCTGCGTGAAGGTATATTATGTTTGAGAAGGAAGGGAAAAGATTGGATAATTTTATAACTCATAATTCTGATCATTCCTTTATTACATGGAAGGGACCTTTTAAATTCAGATGTTGTTAGAGTGCTGATATCTTGTATTTGCCTTCTGAATTTTGTGATGTCAAAAGGTGGGCACCACCTTGCCTTTGTCCAACTTATGCCTCTATCAGTGGCAATTTATATCAGCCTCAGGAGAGAAATGAAGTTCTGTAGCTCAATGTAGGAAAGCAGTGGGGGTGTACTGATGGACCCCACAAGTGTTTACCTCCAATTGTGATATCTGAAAGTTTTAAAAATTCTTATGCAGAAAAGTAATTTTTTTCCAGGCTATTTTAGTAGTCATTAATGCAATTAAAGCAATTAAGCTTTGCATTCTATGGCTCTGCTTACTTCCGGACTTTTATTGCACAGTGAGTTTGGAGATGTGCATATAATGCTTGTTAAGCCTTGAAGAGCTCAGGAACATAATTTTTTTTTTTTTTACCAAAATTAATAATGTTTATAAAACACAGAAACCTGGAAAAATATTATAAACTTAGAATAGAGCAATTGTTTTATAAAATGCAGTGTGGTGAGTACTCAATATGTGTGCTTAGTTGTTTAGTCGTGTCTGACTATTTGCTACCCCATGGACTATAGCCTGCCAGGTTCCTCTGTCCACGGGATTTTTCAAGCAAGAATACTGGAGTGGGTTGACATTTCCTTCTCCAGGGGATCTTTCTGACCCAGGGTTCAAACCTGAGTCTCCTGTAGCTCCTGCATTGCCGGCAGATTCTTTACTGCTGAGCCATCAGGGAAACCTAGGTACTTAATGTGATTAGTTGCTCAGTCATGTCTGACTCTTTGCGACCCCATGGGCTGTAGCCCATCAGGCTCCTCTGTCCATGGGATTCTCCAGGCAAGAATACTGGAGTGGGTTGCCATGCCCTCTTCCAGGGGAATCTTCCTAAACCAGGGATCGAACACATGTCTCCCACATTTCAGGCAGATTCTTTACCATCTGAGCCAACAGGGAAGCTCAAGTACTCAATAAATACTCATTATTATCAATACACATCTTCAGAACAATCTTACAATGTGTGTATTTTTATTTAGAGCTTACTAATTGGAGAATAAAAGTTAAGAAAATTTAAATTACCCAAGACCCACAGCACAACTAAAATAATGCTAGACTTGAAGTTCAAATTGAAGTCCTTTTCCAGATAAAGCCTTATTTCTTCTGAGATAATAGACTGCCTCTCAATTCCGTGAAATCGCATCAGGGAACATCGGTTTTCGTAGAAGTCAAATGGCACGCAGTTATGACCCAAAACCGTAATGTAGCTCAGGGATCTACATGAGGAAGTCAGCGTTTTTGTCCTCTTAACCTCAAATCTTTATGCAGTGTAATTTTCTGTAGGCCATACTTTAATTCGTGTTTTATGGAATATGCACATTTAATTCTGCTTGATTGCATAGGGTACAGTTATCCATACTCTTTCAAAATTTTCACTATGTTTAATTCATGAAATTCCTGCTTTCATGAGCTCATATGGCTTCAACTTTTAAGTGTAGCCTACTTTAAATATTTGATGGGTTAATGAAAAAAATTTTGAGCCTTTCGTTTTTATAAATGGATTTTTTTGAACATGTATTAGAACTCTCAACATAAAGAGAGCCTTGGGATTAACTTTTTTTGGCAGAGTTATAATAGCTACTATTTATAGAATCCCTACCATACATTAAAAGCTTTGCATGCAGAATCTTATTTATTTGAAGAGCCAGTGTCTAATCTCACTATGGTGTCAGTTTGAACTCCTGGATGTTGACTCTTCAATTCTTACAATGAGAGAATTAGCATTTTTTTTTTTAATTCCTCCCAACTTCAGTTCAGTTCAATTCAGTCACTCAGTTGTGTCTGACTCTTTGAGACCCCATGAATCGCAGCACGCCAGGCCTCCCTGTCCATCACCAACTCCCAGAGTTCACTCAGACTCACGCCCATTGATCAGCGATGCCATCCGGCCATCTCATCCTCTGTCTTCCCCTTCTCCTCCTGCCCCCAATCCCTCCCAGCATCAGAGTCTTTTCCAATGAGTCAACTCTTCCCATGAGGTGGCCAAAGTACTGGAGTTTCAGCTTTAGCATCATTCCTTCCAAAGAAATCCCAGGGCTGATCTCCTTCAGAATGGACTGGCTGGATCTCCTTGCAGTCCAAGGGACTCTCAAGAGTCTTCTCCAACACCACAGTTCAAAAGCATCAATTCTTCAGTGCTCAGCTTCCTCCCAACTTAGTCCATGCTTAAACCAGAAAGAGAAACTAAATCATTGCTATCCAAATAAAGCAACAAATGAAATGAGGCAATACTTTTCTTCACAAGGACTGGTTTAGAAAGTGATTAATGCAAGGTTATTTAAAAGTGCTAAGTAGCCATTAATAAAATATTGAGTGAATTAATCCAACATTGTGAATACTACACTTTTGATTTTTTTAATGTTGTATGTAGTCTGGAAATTACTTGGCTTGTTTTTCATACTGCTTGTGAGGTTCTGGATTTCTGGGATTACAGTAGGCTTCCCTCATAGCTCAGTTGGTAAAGAATCCTCCTGCAATGCAGGAGACCCCAGGTCGATTCCTGTGTTGGGAAGATCCACTGGAGAAGGGATAGGCTACCCTTCAGTATTCTTGGGCTTCCCTTGTTCCTCAGCTGGTAAAAAAAATCTGCCTGCAACGTGGGAGACCTGGGTTTGATCCCTGGGTGGGAAGATCCCCTGGAGAAGGGAAAAGCTACTCACTCCAGTATTCTGGCCTGGAGAATTCCATGGACTGTATAGTCCACGGGGTTGCAAAGAGTCGGACACGACTGAGCAACTTTGTCACTTTCACAATTCACATAGTATTTGCTAAGCATGTCTGATATGGGCAAGGTTCTATGATAGGTCTCAGGAGGGAAGAAGCTAGGGTAAGGTTAGGGATTGGGAAGGAAGGAAAAATTTACTATGTTTCCTGCCAGTGGAATTGACAAAATTGTGAGAAGGAAGGATAATACAAATTACTGTGACACACTTAACAAATGCAGAATAGTGACGAATGAAAGTACTGAAAACACTGCCACCTTTATGATTCTATATTTAAAAATTGAAATTGATTTTTAAAAATATTTTACTCTTATGGGATGCACTAAAGCATGAGAAAAAGTAATTATATTTTGAGTTTGTTTGGGTTTTTCCCTACATGTTAGTTGCTTAGTCATACTCAACTCTTTGCAACCCCATGGACTGTAGTCCACCAAGCTTCTCTGTCCATAGGATTCTCCAGGCAAGAATACTGGAGAGGGTAGCCATTCCCTTCTCCAGGGGGTTTTCCCTAAGAAGGTACAGAAAAACCCAAATGAACTTTTTAGCCACCTCAGTATATTCTGTATCATTTCTCTCCAAGAAATGGTGTTTTCAAGGATGGAGTCTCTCCAGCACAGGCATCTATTAACACTGAAACTCCTTTCCAAACTGACCCTCCTATTTTCCATTACAACTGGCATTTGCTAAGTGTTTTACAAACTAAACGATAAGCCAATTAGCAATTAGGCATTAATGACTCACTGCAGTTTCTGTTAGAGATAATATATTTACAAATTTACAGGAGCTGTCTTTAATCAAAAGATCGGATGTGGTGGTAGTCATTAATGTCCACATGGCAAATCCATGGGGAAATCTTTTGGCGTTAGACTGGGTTTTGAATGCTCTATGTCAAGAACTGTGAAATTCTAAGATTTTTGTCCTCCTTGACAGCTAACAAATTAGCCCACCCCAGTTTAACAGAAGCTGGCAGAAAATCTGAGACTCCAAGGGGAGACACCAAGGACAAGGTTATATGATTGGCCTCAAGCAGTATACGTAAGGCAGTAGGGTAGCCAGAGCCTCATTGATTTCTCCTGCCATTTCCTGAGGCTCAATTCCCACAGGGTGATGGAACAAGCTTCTAGTCTTGCCTGCACACCTGATGGGTTGTGTGACAGGCTAGCTACCCCAAGCACCAGTAACCTGACTCTTTTATAATAGATCCAACTAAACTAGCCAGAACTTTGTCCCAGGAGAGAACATTCTCCATGTGATACTGGATAGTAGGCACACATGCCTTGTTCTCTGGACAGAGAAATTGTCTCCCTCTTCCAAGCTGTTTACTGGATAAATGTCCTTGAAAGAGTCCAAAACAGTAGGGCAGTTAGTGCCTCTGCATGGAAAACATACAGAAATACATAATACCCTTGGGAAATTGTCTCCTGACACTCTGAATTGATGAGTTTTTCAACAACTGTCTCCCATTACATTCCAAGCAATGTTCTAGGATGTTTTTTTAAAGGATACTTTAAAACATCCTCATTTACTTTTCACATGATCTTTTTTCATATTTTATTTTCCTACTATATACTTTTATCCCTATATCAAAGGGATAGACGTTTTATATTCCTGTTTCATAGAAGAGTAGCCTGAGGCTTAGAGAGGTCAGGTTATTTGCTTAGATACAAACAATGAGTCCCACTGATGGGATTTAACCCTAGGCTTTTCTGACTCCCATAAGTGAATAAGTAAGTGAAGTTGCTCAGTCCTGTCCGACTCTTTGTGACCCCATGGACTGTAGCCCACCAGGCTCCTCCGTCCATGGGATTCTCCAGGCAAGAATACTGGAATGGGTTTCCATACCCAGGCTTTTAATTACTGCACCCTCCCACTGCAAAGATCAACCTACTTTAAATTTCTGTTTGGATTTTGTTAACAACCTTAATGACCCCACAGGAGCATGATTTAACTTGAAAGTCTTCATGCAAAGGTGATTATACATAGCAATTCATTAAACTAATAAATATATCTGCCTTTATATACATACTCCATTGTCTAAGTTCATTTTTTAAAAGGGAATTAGTGAAAAAAGAAAATATAGGTCCCATTAAGAACCTCTGAGCCTCTAGTTTGCTTCTTGTTTTACTAGTATAGTCATTAGATTAGTTCTCTGAAAAATATTTCATTTTCACATAGTTCATTACTTTGTTTGGAATACTTTATTGCTGTTAAACAATCGGTAGAATGAGGTAGTCTTGACTCACTAGCTATTAAAATATAGTTTGTGTTTTTGACCACCCAGGACTGTTGAAAGTCCCTTATTAAAGGCCTATTGGATTCTGCTTTAATCCTACTTTTGTGTGCACATGTTCTATGCATCATTTGTAGGACAAGTCCTACGTGGCGGTAACATTTAGGCGGCTCTCTCTGCCTCCAATGTTCTCCTTCCACTGTATTCTATTATCTTCCAGTTTCATCCCATGAAGGTGCTTCTAATCTCTCCCACAGATTATAATCATTCTTCTGGTGAATTTCCTTAGGTTTTATTTATCCTTTTCATGGGTAATTTTGATTGTGTATCTTTTTTATCCATATAGTTCTACTATAAACTTCTTTTGGCAGAACGGGTATCTTACTTATCTTTGTATATTGTTATATTGTATAAATTATATTTGTTGCAATGTAGCCTAAGAGTTTAGGCTTCAGAGGAACTGGCAAGGAGGATATAAGGAATTATATCCTCTCAATGTGAAGAGGGAAGACATTTCTCTTTTATGGCTAGGCCCCAGGTCCTTCTGTGGTGTGCAAAAAGGGGATATGAGCTCTCTTTCTGTTGTGGCCTGGCACCCATTTTGTTTGTCTTGCTTCCTGCATTACATATTTCCTATGGAGATTTTGAGGGGAGCTCCTTCATATGTTCTAAAACATTCTGGAACTTCCTTTGCGTTGCTTATTCCAAAGTCTTACTATATGATATACCAAGCCAAAAAAAAAAAAAAAATTAGAAACCCTCTGTTCTCAGTGTTTGTTTTTTTTTTTTTTATAAAAGAATAATATTCTTTTAATAGGTAGTAACACTAATTAGTATTGTAAGCAGATGGCTTTCCACTTTCTTCCTATTCAAAGCAGATGATGGGTTATGCTTCAAATCTTTGTATGTCATACTCTCTGTGACATCAATCTGCAGTGAGTAAATGGAATGTGTGTGTTCACCAAGATTTAAATATAAAAGTTTTCCATGACCATTCCTTTTTTCTAATATGTATTCAGTATATGTATCTATAAATGTAGTTATGTATATCTGTAACATAATATACATACACATATACACCTTAATTTTAAGATGCATATATTTGCACATTAAAATGTTTTCTGATACTAGACTGCTTTTTATGTTGACTCATATATTTAATGTGTTTCTTCCTCTGAAAAGCTATTATTAACTGATGGTGTGTTTCACAATTGATGCCTTAAGAACAGCTAAATAAATCACTTATATAAGGGAAAGGCCAGTTGAAATAAAATTACCATAGTTTGTAATGAGAAATAAGCCTCTTGCCAGAGTTAAGCACCCACATATGGTTGCTCTTCCCCTGAGATTTCTGAGTAGAAGGAGCAGTGGAGTCAGTGTTCCACGTCAATCTGGCGTTAACACGACATGGCAAGTATTCCTGGGGCTGCTGTAATTCCAACAACACAGTCTTCTCCTGCCTAACATCACAGTAATCTTTGTTGGCGTTAAAGCTATTTCATCTCTGGCAGAGTAACATTCAGTGGATGGATTAGGAGCCTTATCTTGCTAAGACCAGCAACATCAGAAATCAATAGATGAGTGACTTCTGCAAATAGTACCTGCAGGAGGAGCACACTTTTCCCCAAAGGTTCCAGGGATGATCCCAACACTGCAGATGGCATAAATGGGGAAGTGCAGGAATGTGATTTTTCTGAGAATTCTTCAAGCTTGGACTAGGTCCCAGGGGATGAACAATTTAAGTTCAGCTGTTTTTGGTTTTAAAGCAATAAAAGGAAAACAACTCAAACATTTTGTTCCTTCCTTTTTCAGGTACAAAAACTGATGCAGGATATAGACTTTGCTGAAAACACCTAAATAAACCATGCCATGCTACCAATTTATTTTTCATAAATGATTTTCACTCTCCTCTAATACAGTGTGTATGTTTGAATCACCTGAAAGTAAGTGAGAGTGTTAGTTGCCCAGTCACGTCTGTCTCTTTGAAACCTCATGGACTGACTGTAGCCCGCCAGGCTCCTCTGTCCGTGGGTGGAATTCTCTAGGCAAGAATACTGAGGTAGGTAGCCATTCCATTCTCCAGGGGATCTTCTTAACCCAGCGATCGAACCCAGGTCTTCTGTGTTGCAGGCAGATTCTTAATCATCTGAACCACTGGGGAATAATAGAGATAATTTTTTTTTCTTCCGCAATAACATTCTTTTCCTTTTAAAAATGGTAACTTGGCAAGGAAGCAGTTTTCTTTTCTAGCTTCAGTTTACTCATCTGAAAAATGGTGAAAACAGTAGTTCATATTTCAAAGGTTGTTATGGAGAGTGGATTTTATAATATGAGCAAGGTACTTGTCCTGGTGGCTGACTATTGCAACAGTTCAGTAAATAATACACAATAAGTGCATGAACATACTTTCCACACTTACACATTTTTAGATGCTTTCATAACTTGTATGTCCATCTCTCCCTGGTGAGCAGAGCATGAAGATATGTGCCAGTGAAAACTGGGCTTCAGTCTTTTTATTGTAGTCCATGTATCCCTACTCTTGGCAGATGTCTCCCCTGATTCTGTCTGTAAGAAGCTTATTTCTCAGTACTCAGAGATTACAGACTGTCCACATCGGCTCCAAGGAGGGTTGGTTTCAACGGATTTCTCACGGAGAGATGGGTCACTGTACTCAGAGCCAAGCTCATAAAAATCACATTCAGCTTCCATTTCATCTTCCAGCCTTTCTCCATCTTGTGATGAGCAGTGCCTGCCACCTCTGCCATTTCATCTAGTCACTTTCCATCTCGAAACGCAGTGAAGCTTCTCTTCTCTGATCTCCCAACACTGAAGCAAATTATTCTTATTCTTGTTGGTGGTGGAAAGTGAATTAAATTGAAGTCTGAAGTGCAGTCGCCTGTAGATGTTACTCTGGGTTTTTTTTTGCAAAGCTATGTCATCAGCCAACAGCTAACATCTTTCTTTCTGGTTTTGTTTGCAATTTTGCCTACACATGGCACTAAACAAGAGACCAGAAAAAGAGAGAAATATGCAGAAGCTGACAATAAGAAATAGATCGTTGACAAGATCATTGACACCACTATTTGCAAGTCCCTTTTCTCATCTGCCTCTCTTTATCTGAATGGAAAGGGAAGACAACTGCATCAGCAGACAGTTGCACCTTGGCCAGATAATCTGGAGGCAGGCTTCCATCCCACCTTCTGGGGTAGAAATGGGGAGTTCATTGGAGATAAAGAATAATTCCTGGGACAGATTTTCTTCCAGACAATACATGCCACTGGAATGAATGGAAAAGGGTAGTTAAGGGCCTGCCATATCAACTTCCCAGAGAAGACAATGGCAACGCACTCCAGTACTCTTGCCTGGAAAATCCCATGGATGGAGGAGACTGGTAGGCTACAGTCCATGGGGTTGCGAAGAGTCAGACATGACTGAGCGACTTCACTTTCACTTTTCACTTTCATGCATTGGAGAAGGAAATGGCAACCCACTCCAGTGTTCTTGTCTGGAGAATCCCAGGGATGGGGGAGCCTGGTGGGCTGCCGTCTATGGGGTCGCACAGAGTCGGACATGACTGAAGTGACTTAGCAGCAGCAGCATATCAACTACCATTTATTTTCCAGGAGCCATAAGATATTTACATTATTTAAAAGAAAAATGGACCACAGGTAATTAGCTCAGACTTTGAGGAAGCTGTGGGGTAACGCATGGAGGGAACACTACCCTGAGTTAGGAATCCTTTACTAAAGCTGATTCAGCCCCCAAGAACCTGTGGGGTATTGCCTAGAGCCTTCACTATAATCAGCATAGTTCCTTTGTACAACGAAATGGGTTTGTACATTTTATTCTGAGGATCACAAAATGGACATACTCTGGAGCCACTTTAAGACGTGAGTGTACAGGTACTTACTAGTATCTGTCATTTTCTTTCTCAACAATTAGAGAATAATTAATCAGTTGATGAGATTGGAGCTTACCAATTATTTTCCTTTCCTCTTGCAGCTTACTTTTGGGTTATTTCAGCATTCACTGATTATAACACACACACACACATATGGCTGAGGAAGTCATAAATACAGGAACTTAAAGAAGTCCATCTAACTTCTTAGTAATAACTCTGGTAAAGGGCTTCAGGGCAAAGAACTGAAACCCATGATTACAATGAGATTTGGAGATTAAGATTTTGATAGGGTTTAGAAACATACTGTTTCATTTATTTTATGTGTTCTATTGCAATCGATGGCAGATAATGGCTATAACATAAATGAGAGTTTGAGGTAGGAGATGCATAATTCCTAAATACATTGAGAGATTTGTATGCATAACCTTGATTTCCAAATTTGATACAGGACTTAAAAAGTAATTATCATTCATGAAGCACCAGCAAAGCTTATGGCTTATGGTAGTAGAATGAATACTTTTTATATCTATCAGGACAAGGCTTTTCCTGGAAGCTTAGACTAGTCTAAACTCTCCCAGTAATTAAAGAAACATTATCAGTATTGTTATCCTAATTAGCCTCAATGTATATTATAGAGTACACAAGCAAATACCCCATTTGGGGGAAGGAAAAGGACCTAACATAGTTACTGTATGTCTGGCACTTTGCCCAGCTCATTGCATGTTTTATTTTGTTCTTTAAGAAAAGCAGTAACATCTATAGTGCCAAAAACTTATCATCTTCCTTGAATGTTAATGGAAGGTCATTGTTCTTCACCACACTTTATTTTTTTTCCTTTCTCCCATTCATTTCCTAGTATCCTTCTTTCTAAGTTCCTTTCTTCCTTCTCCTTTCCTGGAGTCCTTGGTCTTTTTCTTCTCTCCCTTTCCCTGTGTTGCTTTTCTGCAGTTCTCAGTATGCCACAGGCTCCTGTGGGTATCCTTTAGTTCTAGTGGTAACTTTTATAGCTAAAACTGTTGCAGGCTGCTGGCATAAGTCAAATCACATTTGGCAAATGTATGTTATGTATCTGGAAACTGGGTTATACTCATTCTAGAGCAATTAACTAAAGAATTTTCTGGCATAAAGACAGCCTTGTACTATTCTTGTAATGAAATAGATAATTTTAACTAGAGCTCCACCTAATACTTCCAGGGAGTGCTAAAAAACCTGGCCCATTCTTGATTCAGATCGATTAAATGGCTCTGAAGCATTTTTATTTTCTTTTTCCGGAATTGTGCAGGCCTTAATCACTGTTTTTAAACTAGGAGTCCTTGGTCACTCATGAAATAAAAAACAAATGCTCTTTGAATTGAGCAAATTATGCAATGGAGAAAGCAAAACCTTTACCATCTCTTCATCCTCTAATTTTTCTTCTGTTTTGCTAAGGCATTTTCCCAGCTAGTTCAATACATGAGATCTGTCACTGAAAAAAGATGAGTAAGTTCCTTGTTCCAAGATGTGACATTAGAAAGAATTTTGCAAAGGAGAGGAAAAGGATGTTTCCGGTCTGGTATTGGTGGTGTTTACATCAATGTCTCATTCATCTTCCACCTGATCTGACTATTGGCTGGGTAGTTAGAGACAGAAATCTGTGTGCTCAGCTTTGTGTGGTTCTGCTGTTCCACAAACAGGGAAAATAAGAAGGTATTGCTATCTTGCTCCTAGGTGTTTATAATATTGTTGGGGAGTTTAGAGGATCCTATTTACATAGTTAAGAACAAGTTCTGCAGGAGATCTGGGGGTAACCTGTATTGTTGTTGTTATCCTTTACTGTCCAGATAGTGTTTGGAGAAAACAAACAAGAAAAAAACCTGAACAGCTAATGAAGAGTTTTTTTTTTGAAGGGTTTGGAGTTGAAGATGAGCCCCAGAGAAAGTGATTCAGAAAGAAGAGAGTGTCTCTAGCAAGGAATGTTTTTCTCTTTTTTCCTCTTTACTCACCTCCTCCTCTGCTGTGAGGTGGAGTGGAGATGCTTTTACCCAGTAGTACATTGGAACCTGAGACCATTAGTTTGGATTGTTTGTTTCTACCTACTGCCAAGACCTCTACCTAAGTCTTGGTCAGTCATCTGTAAAAGGGGGATGATAATAGCCCTTATCTCTGGGGGGAGGTCTCAGAGGATTTTTTGTGATATTCTTCATATACAGTATACGTGTGTTCTTAGCAGTTAATTCTAGGATCTCTGCTAGACTTGGGAAATTTAGAGGTAAGCATATTGGATATGTTTTTGTCCTCAAGGAGCTCAGAGTGCAGCAGAGAGGATAAATGTACTTATATAAAATTTTCTGCACAGTTCTGGACTCATAGCAAGACTTTAGTGAGTACTGGGCATGTCAGCAGCTTTCAATGATCATAGCACCTAGTGGGGAAATGTAAAATAGAAGAAATAGCCTCAACCTTTCTGCCAATGCAGTTGGACCAGCCTGTGGTATTATGCAATTCAATATTGTATATTGTCATTAGACCTTCTTAAAAGCTTCCCAGTATTGAGCACTGTAATATACTGATGTTTTATATATGCAGCAATACGTTAGGCTGAACTGCACCTCCTTCAATAGGAATTCTGCCTTTGTATTTATATGATCAGTGGCAAGAAACTGTACAGCATAAAGGGGTACCTCATCTTTGAAATTGAGATACCTATTATTTTCTTGACCCTCATTGTGAATTAAATGTACCCAGTCATCCAACCCTTCGGCGCTCAAAGATGTCCTGCTATGCAGATGGCACCTGGGGACACACCTCAGTCCAGTATCTACTTAGTCTTACACAGTTTCATCTTTTCTATGTGTCTTTTGTCTTCTTTTCCCACTAGTTTCTGATGCTTACTGTCGCAGATTCCTGAGAAGCAGGAATCTGAATCTGGTACAGAGATTATGTGCATGAAGTTTATTGGAGAGTGCGCAGGGATCACACCTAAGCCAGAGACAAGACAGAGAAAATAGACGTGGGCAGAGCAAGAACTTGGGCTGTGCAGTGGTGTCACTGAAATAAATCCCCAGCCACCCCAATGGGAGGTTTGAACCTGGAAGATTCCTTCAGAATTGCCACGAGCTGGGGCAATGTTGCAAGGCCTTTATATCCCCATGTTGATCAAACATTGGGTGAGGGCTATCCCGGGAATAGGGCATGGCTTTGGGTGAGGTGATGTCTTCAGGCAAGGTAACTTCCTAAGTGGGCTGGCAGTGCTAGTCCCTTCCTTCTGAAGGATCTGGATGTTGCATCACAACTTCCACTACATATATGCTGCTGCTGCTAAGTCGCTTCAGTCGTGTCCGACTCTGTGCGACCCCGTAGACGGCAGCCCACCAGGCTCCCTGTCCCTGGGATTCTCCAGGCAAGAACACTGAGTGGGTTGCCATTTCCTTCTCCAATGCATGACAGTGGAAAGTGAAAGTGAAGTCTCTCAGTCATGTCCGACTCTGTGCGACCCCATAGACGGCAGCCCACCAGGCTCCCCCATCCCTGGGATTCTCCAGGCAAGAACACTGGAGTGGGTTGCCATTTCCTTCTCCAATGCATGACAGTGGAAAGTGAAAAGTGAAAGTGAAGTCGCTCAGTCGTGCCCGACTCCTAGCAACCCCATGGACTGCAGCCTACCAGGCTCCTCCCTCCATGGGATTTTCCAGGCAAGAGTCCTGGAGTGGGGTGCCATTGCCTTCTCCACACTACATATATACTCATCCCTAAAAGATAAATTTAGGATAGAATCCAAAGTGATTTATTTGTAATTTTTATGTTCTACCATGAGATTGCCAATGCCTTCTTAGAATGATTATGAAACTGGTCTTCGGACACACTTAAATCTTCCAAGAGTCTCCATTACAACAGAAAATTGACACAATGGTGAGACTTGGATTCTCTGAAATACATAGCTATTGAGGTTGGAGAAGAGACTGAGTGTTTTCCAGGTAATGAGCCCACCTTTATGATGACTCCTTCTGCCCTAATTCGTTATATATATTTTCTCATCTATTTGGTTGTATATGGTAGAGCTGAAACTTTTGCTCTTTTTTGAACTCTTTCTTGGGTCCTGAGTCAGCATTCTCATGAAAATGTTGTAGTCAAATTAGGTAGTTACCTATCATTTACTGCCTTCCTTATTGCATGTATATTCTTCTTAATCTTGTTTACATTAGCAAATAAATAGCTCCTGGAGAGCCAAATGATACTTTTATTTCCATCAAGCACTATCATCACTGGTTCGACCATATCATAATCATGATGCATTGCTGTACTAGCTAAACTAATGAGTCCTCAAAACAGTGCAATAAACATCACAAATGAGAGTTTACTCAATTTTCAGTAATTGTGAGTTAAATCTCCCAGGAATGAGTAAAATATAAGCCTTCTGAGTTTGTGATTATTTTCTTACTTTTAATTTGTTACTTTATATCTGATATATTTTAATTCCAATTCAGAAATGGTGAAATCTTACATTGTTTAAAAATTTGTCCTTTAATGTTTTTATGCTTCTTAGATGTAAAAGAGCTATAAGGTAATACAGTGGGGGGAAAGTAAATTACACATAAAAAATCCATTTCAATGCTAATGAAGTCTGCTTTTGGAGAGAGAATAGATAATACTTAAATTTATTTCCATTGAGAAAAGGTGGTTGTTAAAAATATGAGCGTGAGCTTTCTAGTTATTTACATTTTTCTATTCATGTCTTAAAGGAAGTGTTTTGTTTGAAATTACTAGGAAAAAAAATTCCACAAACAAAACAAAATAGATTAATAACTGGTTACAGATTTAAAACTCTCTGTTTCTTATTTTTCTATAGTTAAACCTAGGAGTATTGCTTTCAAACTTTTAAAAGAATTGGAATATTTTTTACTCTGTAATACAGGTTGAAAACAAAATATCCATTTTATTTTAATAAGCAAGGATTCCTACTTTACCCTTTCAACTAGTATTCTTTTTATTAGTTCATTTCTGTACTTTTGAAGTATAAAGGATAAGATTATAAAACTTCTCTATGTATCTCTCACTAGTTTCTTCAATTATCAAATTTAATCTTGTTTTGTCTACACTACCCACTCTCCCTATCCCCATCCAGATTAGTTTGTGTGTGTGTGAAAGTCACTCAGTCATATCCAACTCTTTGCCACCCTATGGACTATACAGTCATTGAATTCTCCAGTCCAGAATACTGGAGTGGGTAGCCTTTCCCTTCTCCAGGGGATCTTCCCAATCCAGGGAGCCAACCCAGGTCTCCCGCATCACACCCAGATTCTTTACCAGCTGAGCCACAAGGGAAGCCCAAGAATACTGGAGTGGGTAGCCTATCCCTTCTCCAGCTGATCTTCCTTACCCAGGAATCCACTGGGGTCTCTTGCATTGTTGGCAGATTCTTTACCAGCTGAGCTATCAGGGAAGCCAGATTACTTTAAAGTTATATAATTTCTCTGTAAATATTTCAGTATGTATTTTCATAGGCTAAGGACTCTTAAAACACAGAATCATAGGCCTACTATTATACTTAAAAATTAACAATTTTCTAACAGCCTTAGATATCAAGTATGTGTTCAGGTTCTTTAAATATGTCAGAAATTACATGTTTCAAATCATCAGCATTCAAATAAGACTCACACGTTACAGCTGGTTGATAAAACTATGAAGTCTCTTTTGCTATATAGGTTTCCTCTCCATGTCTAATTTTGTTTTACAATTTCTTTGTGGAAGAAATCAGGTCATTTATTCTGTATGGATTCTGCTGATTGCATTCCAGTGTGTCAATCATCATGTTCCACTGTCTCATTTATTTCCTGTAAATTGGTAGTAAAGTCTTCAGAATTGATTAGATTTAGCTTTAATTTTTGGACATGAATACTTGAGATAACGTGTTGTATTTCCATTCTACCAGGAAGCATGTAATATCTGTTTAACTTTTTTATGATAACAGTAGCCATTAATGATTATTGCCTAGATCCATTCTTTAATTCCAGTGTTAAAATATTAAAATTCTATCTCACATTTCATTTATTATCTGGGGTACTACTGTTCAGTTCAGTTCAGTTGTTCAGTTCAGTGGCTTGTCCGACTCTTTGCAACCCCATGAACCGCAGCACGCCAGGCCTCCTTGTCCATCACCAACTCCCAGAGTCTACCCAAACCCATGTCCATTGAGTCGGTGATGCCATCCAACCATCTCAGCCTCTGTCATCCCCTTCTCCTCCTGCCCTCAATCTTTCCTAGCATCAGGATCTTTTCAAATGAGTCAGCTCTTTGCATCAGGTGGCCAAAGGATTGGAGTTTCAGCTTCAACATCAGTCCTTCCAATGAACACCCAGGACTGATCTGCTTTAGGATGGACTGGTTGGATCTCCTTGCAGTCCAAGGGACTCTCAAGAGTCTTATCCAGCACCACAGTTCAAAAGCATCAATTCTTTGACACTCAGCTTTCTTTGTAGTCCAACTCTCACATCCATACGTGACCACTGGAAAAACCATAGCCTTGACTAGACGGACCTTTGTTGACAAAGTAAGGTCTCTGCTTTTTAATATGCTGTCTAGGTTGGTCATAACTTTCCTTCCAAAGAGTAAGGGTCTTTTAATTCCATGGCTGCAATCACCATCTTCAGTGATTTTGGGGTACTACTGTAAAGAAATACTACTCTAAAGGGATGTTCAAGTTTAAGGAGATGTGGATACACCTGTGGCTGATTCATGTTGATGTTTGCTAGAAACCAACACAATACTATAAAGCAATTATCCTTCAATTAAAAATAAAAGAAATACTTCTCCTTATCAACTATTTATGTATCTTAAGATACAGTTTGCATACAGATTCAGTTTGCATGATTCTTTATTAGTACAAAACAACAATGGATTCCCAACATCCTGTAGATATAACAAGTAAATTTTATTATCTACTACATGCTATATATTTTTTATGTGTTAATCCATTGAAGTTGTTTTATGCATTGATGTTTGATTGTCCTATCTTTAGCCAATGAAATAAGTTGGTTTGTGAGTCCAAAGGACTGTAATACTCTTTAGTATCTTCCTAGTTTTCTGTTATAATAAAACGTGCTAGTTTCATTTTATACATTTTATGTAACAGACATCAAAATCTCCAGAATTTCAGGAAATTGTATTAAAAGTAACAATTTGGGTGCTAGGGTTAGGGGTTGTTTGCTCACTGTTAAAGGTTATTACTTTTGCTTTGGTCCTTGAATCTGGGTTTTTCCAGTGACCAGAACTTTTCTTGTCTTAATAAATTACATCATGAGTTCTTATTGATACATTCTACTCACTTTTAAGATTATAGAATTTTTATTTAACTGTATTGATCTTACATATATATCTCGTTTGTCTCATGCTGGAAACCTCAGTTCTCGAAGAAATCAATATAATCATTCAGTTGCTTTATTCTCTAATACACACACACACAATGAATTCAATAAAGTAAAAACACCACCATGGGCAATATGCTTAATACATTTAAAATTTTTTTTCCAATTATTATTATTTTTTGTACTTAGGTTATGACTCACCTCACATGTAGTAAAAGTTTCTGTGTTTCAAAGTCACTTAAAATAGTCCTGTTTTCCTACAAACTCAGAACATAGTTGGGTTTATTTGCTTTACTTCAGCTTTTTAGAATTTGCCTTTGAAAATTTTTATGTGCATTTTCATTGTTCCAATATCAATATCAAGTCTATAAACAAAGCATGTGCAGAGAACCGAGTTCTATCTCCATCTTCCTGACCTCAGGCCTTATAACTCCTGTATAGGTAAACTGAAAATTTTTCAACTGATCCATCCATCAAAACCCCTTTTCTTTTTCTTTTTTTTTTTTTTTTTTGACACTTAAGGTTTGTATTTTTGCTTTAATGATTATTTTATACAAATATGTTTATGTAATAACCACAGTCCCTTTCTAGATGTTATCCCACTACCAGTGCAACTGAAAGTAGTGATGACCTATTTCTCTTTCCGCCTTCTCTCCCAGCATTTTATGTAATGCGTTATTCTTTCTCAGCTAATAATGTAATGATTACTTTGATCTATTTTTAATCTATTCTTTCCATTCTTCACCTCTTTTGATAAATGTATATAAGGTTGTATAGCCTTCACATACTATGATTTCTGTACTAAACATCATTTAGCTTTAATTTTTTCAGGCACATATTCATGTAACATTCATTGCTAGTCCTAATGTTTTCACTCTATTTATTTTGATTTTCAAAAGCTCATTCTTAGAAAATGCCTAAAGAAGGGTTTATAGGCATAATGTTCTTAGAACTCTTGAATTTTCATAACATTTTGTCATGACTTTTATACTTGAAATCACTTATGCTTAATATTAAATCATTGGCTCACATTTACATGCCGTTTTTTTTTTTTTTTTACTAAATTCCGCCATGTTTCTGTTTTACTAAATTGTTTTCTGTCATAAAATGTTGCTTCAGACAATTTGATAATCTCATCTTTTTTATTAGTAACTTAGTACTTTTCCCTGTCTGTCCATGGACTCCATTTTCTTTTAAGGTTAATCATACTGTTAGTGTATTTTCCCATGCTGGCTCTTCTGGTTATAACTCCAAGTTGCTGCTTATTTTAAAGCTTATCAAGTTGAAAATTTTAGTATTCTATTCCATTGTAGTTTTTCCTCTTTTCTCGTGTGTGTGTGGTGGGCGGGGGGGGGATCTTTACTTTCACTTTCTCTATTTCTATCACTGTCTCTTGAATCTTATAGCTTCATTTTTTAATTTTAAAGTTTTCTTCCCATATGCTATTTCTCTTCATTTATTATCCCTGGTACTTCTTCACTCGTGTTCTCCCATTTATTTTTGAAATATTTTTCTTTTTTATTTCCAGATATTTTCTGTATTTGTCCAGCAGTCTTTTCAAGTCTTTAGTCATCTAAATTCTGAGCTTTTGTACATCAGTTATGTCATTATTTCATCATTAATTTCTTGCAAATTCTTTTGATGTGGCATTATAATTCTCACCTTTTCAGGAGTATCTTTCTGATATGCATTCATTTGTTTACAGACCTATTGTTCTGGACCTTAGTTTTTAGTTGAAGTAAAGTCAATTTACAACGTTGTTTCAGGTGAACAGCATAGTGATCTGCACCTTATTTTTTAAACATATTTTGGGTGAGGTTTTATCATAAACCTTTCGCTATTCATGTTTAAATGGGATCGTTTTTCTTGTATTTTTATTAGAAGATGGGCCTGGATAGCTTCCCTCATTCAGATCTGAGGAACTCCTTTGGTTACTTTCACAGTGTTCAACATTATGACCTGTGCTTTCTGTGATACGAAAACCACCATCCTTCTCACCTCTGCTTTTATCAGAACCGTTTTTTGTCTCTCTGTCCCTGTCTTGTTCAGTTTGGTTTCTATTTCCAGTAGTTTGTTCTCAGTGTCGACCTCTTGTTCTAGAAGAGAGCTTCAGCTAGTTAGAGTCAGAGTTTAAAAGACCCAGACCACTCCACCGCCACCTGACATGATTGTGGTTCTCTGCCACTAACCTGCAAATTGGAGCCCGTAAACCTCCCTGCCATCTTTGGCTCCTTCTCTCAGATTGGCCTGTTGAGTATTCTGGTTAGTATGGCTGGTTTTCTGGGTCTTAATGTCATTGGAAGTCTTTTTTTTTTTTTTTTTTCTGTTTCCTCTTCTAAATTGCAGATTCCACATGGGTCTTATTGGTGCTGTGTATCTCCCAATTTGAATTTTCAGGTTTGGGGATCACCTTACAGCTTTTTTTTTTGCAGCGAAACTTTGAGACTTTGTAGTCTTCCAGTGGCTCTGTCAGTTATTGTGGAAGGCTATGGCATTCAGATAGGTCTTCAAAAAGCTTTTCTGCCATCATCATTTTCCTAGGCTAGTATCTTAAACTTAAGTTCTACTCAACATTGTTGAAAGAGAAAAATTGTATGGAAACTTCCATCAAAATCTGTCCAACTCAGTTTTATTAGGTAAAGCAATATGTTTTTATTTGAATTTATTAGAAAAAACTATGTGAATAGTGTTCTGGGAAAAAATAATATATAAAAATAAATCAGTCCTATATCATAGCAAGGGAAAATTAACTGCACAAACAATATAGTTAGATTTGATGTGACACCATTATCACTGAGTAATTTCCTAGCTTTTTATTGAGTCTCCATTTCAGTGCTGAGCTCACTGTAGGCACCTGGTAAATCTTGTGAATGAATAATTGAAACCATTTGAGCCCTGGTAGCTTCCTTGTTGAGTTACTCTTGAGAGTGACAAAGAATAGATATAAAGTGCCTCACACATCTTTCTCCTGCCTTCATTACCTTAGGTCTCCTAAGGACAAATGAGTGTGTTTATGTGTGAGGGCACATGCATGTAAGGAGCATTCCCACCTCCCAGTACTGAAGATCTGTTCATCAGAGCTTTTTATGGTAATATTTAAGTAAATTATGCATGTATGCATGCGTGCCAAGTTGCTTCTGTCATGTCTTTGTAATCCTCTAGGCTTTTTAAAAAGTCAGAAATATGCCTTCATGACTGACTTATTTAATTTTGAAATTGCTGACAATCTCAGGCCTCTGTCGTGGGGATGCTGGCTGGTAGGTTATCATTTGACCTCAGAAAAATGCCTCAAACAACATCAGCAAGGCTTGGAAATAGCAAAGACACTTTACTGAGGCTTTTAGGGCAAGCTTAACTGGAGCAATGATAAGACTGGTGACTAGGAACAAGAGGAGGAAAAAAGTACCAATTTTAAGAAAAGATCAACACTCACAACAATCCAAAAATGAAGGCTGACAGGCAATTGATTGCTTCACTCCACTTCCACTAACCATAAGGGCAATAAAACGATGGAGAAAAACAACTGATGAATGCCCAGGCTTGGCCTCTTAAAGAGAACAGTGCACTTACTTAATGGAAGCCAGGAATATCTTTTCCCTCTCTCAGTATTAGTTTCTGGATTCATAGATTAGGTTGGGATCAAGCAGAAATGTGAGCAAACTGATTTTTTCTACTTTTTAAAGAAATTATTGAGACAGTTAATTTATAGTATTAGTTTTAGGTGTACAAAATAGTGATTCAAAAATTTTATGTATTATTCTCCATTATTAGTTATTATAAAATATTGGGTGTATTCCCTGTAGTGAACAATATATGCTTGCAACTTATTTTATACATAATAGTCTGTAAACCTCTTGATCCCCAACCCTTATCTTGTCCCTCTCTTTCCCTCTCCCCACTGGTCACCACTAGTTTGTTCTGTGAGTCTGTTTCTTGCTTGTTACACTTATTAGTTTATGGTTTAGATCCCACATATAAATGATGCCGTAGAGTATTTGCTTTTATCTGAATTATTTCACTAAAAATGATAACCTCTGGGTACATCCATGTTGTTGCAAATAGCAAAATTTCATTCTGTTGTTATGACTGTGTATGTGTGTGAGTGTAGTCACAGCTTCTTTATCCTTTGGTCTGTTGATGGACCCTTAGGTTGCTTCTGTATCTTGGCTATTGTAAATAATGATACTATGAACATTAGGGTGCAAGTATCTTAATGAATGAGTGTTTTTGTTTTCTTCAGATATGTACCCAGGAGTAGAATTGCTGGATCATGGGTTATTTCCATTTTCAGTTTTTTGAGGCAACTTCATTCTGTTTTCCACAATGGGTATACCAGTTTACATTCCCATCAGCAGTGTACAAGAGTTCCCTTTTCTCCACATCCTTATCAATATTTGTTATTTGTAGATTTCTTTAAGGATAGTATTTTTGGTAGGTGTAAAGTGATATCTCATTGTGGTTTTGTTTGTATTCCTCTGATTAATGATGTTGAGCATCTCTTCTTGTGCCTATTGGTCATCTGCATGTCCTCTTTGGGAAAAATGTCTATTCAGGTCTTCTTCCCATAGACAAACTGCTGTTTGTGCTAGAAATGGTATTTAAGTAAACAGATGACTGTTCTCAGCTCTGTCTCTATATTTCTAACCTACACTTTGAGTTTAATTTCAGTAAATGAATCAAGTAGGAAGTAGAAGAGATTGAAGATTGATTCTTTTAAGCATTGTGTCAGTTTCAAATACCTCAAATACAGTGTTGTCAATAGGGGCTGAATCTTGCTTTTTATGTACTGCGTAAGTTCAAGACTTTAGAGGAACAGAAAACAGTTATGGAGAAGATTCTTCTTAGCATAGTAGAAATGTGTAGATGAATGCTTGATACACTGGGAATTGAAACAACAACTTAGGCCCATAAATTTGCCCCTGACTTTAAGTCAGAGGAAGAAACCACAACCAAAGTGGGAACTGAGCACACTCATGGTAAATTGTCTACACTTCCTGCTGGCAGAACTTGAGTCTAGATAGAGTTCTTTTCAGATACAAGTAAGTAAACAGGAAAAAAGCAAGATGAGTCTATAAAATGAAAAGCAAGAATACTAACAGCAGCAGCAGCAGCAACAAAACTGCAGAATAGGAAAATAGGAATGTTATGACTATTTAGAAGAACATGCCACTGAAAATGGTCTATTTTCAGAATTCATATAGGAACCAGAAAAACAAGTTGTTCTGCTTCTTTGAGAGTATATCAGAAGGCGAGAAAAGATTTTGGTGAAAAGTTAAAGTAAGAAAAAAAAGGGAGATGGTAAGATTGTTGCAAAGAACCAAGAAAATACAATAGCAGAATTAAAAGCTACATTGGAGATACAGTATGTGAAAGAATGAAAGTATGGAAAATAAAATTAATAAAGAGAAAATGTAAAGTTCTCCAGAAATATAAAGAAAAAGTACAAAGAGATTAATATCATGATAGAGTCAACAATAACAAAACAGATAAAGATTCAATCTAGAAATTAAAGGTATTTCTGAATTAGATACTAGAATAAAGATCATTTAAGAATATAGTTAAATACTGAATATTCATTTTATTTATAAAATATCTGAGAATGTAGATTTAAAGACTTTGCATACTTATGTAAAAGCTAAAGGAAAGAGATTCATATCTAAACATTCTACCAAAAATTTTTAGGAAAGATTAAAAGAAATCAAGCACTCATTGAGTCAGGGTATATGATTATCGCTTAAAAATAATACAAATTGGATGGACCTGAGACTGTTCCTCTGTAGTATAGAAAACATGACAAATGGATCAGGATCTCTTGGGGGAAAAATTGAGGGAGGGGAGTGCAGACTAACCAGTAGTCATTATCTTTCATATGTAAAGAGAAAAAGAGACTATAAGGTGTACAAGGACTTAGAAGACACATTATTTACATATTATTCTTGATACAGTAACAACTACCAAACATAATGATTAGTCAAGAATGCATATTCATTATAAGAATATCAAGTTCAAGTGAATCTTTTCTTGTTTATTTTATACAAAATTAAGATACCTGACTTTCATCAGATTACTTTTGTAACTTGGATCCAAACTTGAGGCCTATAATATTTTACTAGATCATTTATGCTCTATCAGATCAGATCAGATCAGTCGCTCAGTCGTGTCCGACTCTTTGCGACCCCATGAATCGCAGCACACCAGGCCTCCCTGTCCATCACCAACTCCCGGAGTTCACTCAGACTCACGTCCATCGAGTCAGTGATGCCATCCAGCCATCTCATCCTCTGTCATCCCCTTCTCCTCCTGCCCCCAATCCCTCCCAGCATCACAGTCTTTTCCAATGAGTCAACTCTTCGCATGAGGTGGCCAAAGTACTGGAGTTTCGGCTTTAGCATAGATTTGTCTTTTTATTGAAGTATAGTTGAATTACAATGTGTTAGTTTCAGATGTATAGCAAAGTGATTTAGTTATACTTATACATATACATATATGTGCTCAGGCACTCAGTCATGTTTGACTCTGTGGCCACATGAACTGCAGCCTACTAGGCTCCTGTGTCCATGGAATTCTCCAGGCAAGAATATTGGAGCGGGTTGCCATTACCTTCTCTAAACACACACACACACACACACACACACATTCTTTTTAAGATTCTTTCCCCTTATAGGTTATTGCAAAATATTGAATATAGTTCCCTATGCTATATAATAGGTCCTTCAGTTCAGTTCAGTTGCTCAGTCACTTCTGACTCTTTGCAACCCCATGAATCACAGCACGCCAGGCCTCCCTGTCCATCGCCAACTCCCAGAATTCACCCAGACTCATGTCCATCGAGTCAGTGATGCCATCCAGCCATCTCATCCTCTGTCATCCCCTTCTCCTCCTGCCCCCAATCCCTCCCAGCATCAGAGTCTTTTCCAATGAGTCAACTCTTTGCATGAGGTGGCCAAAGTACTGGAGTTTCAGCTTTAGCATCATTCCCTCCAAAGAAATCCCAGGGCTGATCTCCTTCAGAATGGACTGGTTGGTTCTCCTTGCAGTCCAAGGGACTCTCGAGAGTCTTCTCCAACACCACAGTTCAAAAGCATCAATTCTTCGGCATTCAGCCTTCCTCACAGTCCAACTCTCACATCCATACATGACCACAGGAAAAACCATAGCCTTGACTAGATGAACCTTTGCTGGCAAAGTAATGTCTCTGCTTTTGAATATGCTATCTAGGTTGGTCATAACTTTCCTTCCAAGGAGTAAGCGGCTTTTAATTTCATGGCTGCAGTCACCATCTGCAGTGATTTTGGAGCCCAAAAATAATAAAGTCTGACACTGTTTCCACTGTTTCCCCATCTATTTCCCATGAAGTGATGTGACCAGATGCCATGATCTTTGTTTTCTGAATGTTGAGCTTTAAGTCAACTTTTTCACTCTCCTCTTTCACTTTCATCAAAAGGCTTTTTAGTTCCTCTTCACTTTCTGCCATAAGGGTGGTGTCATCTGCATATCTGAAGTTATTGATATTTCTTCTGGCAATCTTGATTCCAGCTTGTGCTTCTTCCAGCCCAGCATTTCTCATGATGTACTCTGCATGGCAGTTAAATAAGCAGGGTCATAATACACAGCCTTGACGTACTCCTTTTCCTATTTGGAACCAGTCTGTTGTTCCATGTCCAGTTCTAACTGTTGCTTCCTGACCTGCATACAAATTTCTCAAGAGTCAGGTCAGGTGGTCTGGTATTCCCATCTCTTTCAGAATTTTTCACAGTTTATTGTGATCCACACAGTCAAAGGTCCTTATTGGTTATCTATTTTGTATAATAATTTCTCTCAATTTCTACACATTTCCCTGTAGCAGGAAAATGTTTCTTATACCTTTTAGCACTAAGTCATATCATATAGTCCACAGTTAAGGTGTAATCTCTTGCTATCTTTAAAGACTGCTTCAAATAATTTGGTTCTAATGTAGATAAGTATTAAACATAAATGTATAAATTGGTACGTGTATAGAGTACATAAACAGATATGTGTTTTAATATCTGTATATTTACATAGGCACAATTGTAACCATATAAAGTTGAGTGATGTGCCCTATACAAACATACTGAAGGGGCAGGAAGGGGTTGGCAACATCTGGTCCAATGTTGTCTCATCAAGGAGCACCCTAGCAGAGAGCTATATCTGTGTGAAGAATGACAAACAGGTGACTTTTCTTGATTAGTGTTTCAAACCCTGTCCTCACAGAGCTAGATCCCTTCCTAATCCATCTCCTAGGAAGGGTGGGATGGATATACTAGCTGTCATGAATGTACCACATAGACTACCAGTATGGTATACTATACAAAGAATTCTTAAACAAATTGCAGTGTCTCTCCCTCATATAGAAGTTGTGAAGAATAATATAAAAGCCATTTTGATCACCAGTGACCTTAAGTGATGACTTTCTAATAAAGAGTATTAAGCAAACCTATCCCTCATAGCTCAGTTGGTAAAGAATCGACCTGCAAGGTAGGAGACCCCAGCTTGATTCCTGGGTCAGGAAGATCCTCTGGAGAAGAGATAGGCTACCCACTCCAGTATTCTTGGGCTTCCCTTGTGGCTCAGCTGGTAAAGAATCTGCCTGCAATGAGGGAGACCTGGGTTGGATCCCTGGATTGGGAAGATTGCCTGGAGAAGGGAAAGACTACCCGCTCCAGTATTTTGGCCTGGAGAATTCCATGGACTATACAGTCCATGGAGTCACAAAGAGTCAGCATACGACTGAGCAACTTTAACTTTCAAGCAAACCTATGGTTAAACTCTCATCAAATCACAGTCCAGCTAAACCCAGTAAATGTCCCTAAGGTAACAATACTTAAAAATCACTACTACATAAACTGGTGTGTATAAAAAATAGGCATAGCCATTAGCTTATGGATTCTGTGAAATTTAAGCCCTCCAGTCTCACTTGACAGATCAAAAGAAGGGAGGTTTAAAGAAATGAAGGGGAGGGGGATGTTGCATATAGTACTGAAAAAGCTATGCTGACCTAGAAAAACAAGTGTAAGGAAATAATAAAAATAGTGCCAGTTACTATTTCTGTCAGGTGATATTTTTGAAAATTTCTTGTTTTGTTCAAATTGTATATGAAAATCTATACCGCCTTACACCAGTACAAATCACGTGTCATGTGATTAGAACTCTGAAAAATATTTTCAGGACAAAAAGATTAGAAGTAATCATGTACATGTGTTATTTTGCCAGGTGGTAAGACTAGGGATTTTATTTTCCTCTCCTTTTCTATATTTTAAAATTATCTGTAATTTACAATATCTTATTTCCTTAAAACAAGTGTGCTTTTCATTTAAATTTTTCTTTAAATAATGGGGAATTTGTGGCAAGACTGAAAAAAATTAAGAACATTCCATCTTGTAGAACTGATTTCAATGCTCTAGGAGCACTGCTGCTCTTCTATTGTTATTTACACAACACTTGGCTTATTACAGTTCTTCGCTCACATTCACAAAGGAGTTCCTCATAATGAGCTCTTGTACAAATATTGTCTTACAGAAGAATAGTTAAGATTCTTTTCAGATTTAATTTACTTTGGCCCTTAATAAGCTTGCTAATAATACTTTCATCTAAATTTATAGCAACCATACTTGGTACTTAAATGTTTTCTCTATGTCTAAAAATTGAAAAATTCTATAAGCATTGCTTATTATGCCTCAATATTTTTGTGAAGTAGTAGAAAGGAATAGTTATCTCCATATTAGCTGAACCAACTGAGACTTTCAAAGATTTGGCTCAATCAATGGAGATGCAGAAGAGGGACTTTGGCTCCTAGCCAGGTCACTAATATGCCTAAAAATATAATCTGGGAAAGACATTTTTCCTTAAATTTGGTTTTCAAGCTCCTTCGGGGGACAGACTTGTTCTCCTGTACCTGTCACCAGTGAGACTTCATTCCACATACCTGCCTGAGAGTCTGCTTAGCTTGACTAAATTTTAACAGGCTTCTTCCTGACTCTACCTCCCTGACCTCTCTTTCTGAGAGCATTTACTTTAGAAAACTTGTAAACTATAATTTCTCTGCCTGAAATGTAAATATTCTCTCAGTCTCTTGCCAGTTCAACCCAAGAACATCTTTCTCAAGGACCTGGTATGCAACCTTTTGAAATGTCAATTCTTGAGAAGGGAAGGTGGTACCCCTATATCTTCGTCTCTGTGGGAAGGTAGGAGCTGAACTTGAATGAGAGCCAGTTAAGAATCAGAATGGCCGTGGCAGATTCATGTTGATGTATGGCAAAACCAACACATTATTGTAAAGTCATTAGCCTCCAACTAAAATAAATAAATTTATATTAAAAAATAAAAAAGAATCAGAATGGCCTGATTACATTGACCAAGCCACCCTTTAATTTTCCTCAGTACTTGTCCACCATCTCCTGCCTTTTGTTTCAGTGGGGCTGGATTTACTCTTTCCCCTGTTGGAACAGTCTTTAGTGAAGTTTTCCTTGTCTGTTTTAATTCTCTGGTACAGTTTTTTTTCTTTGACAAGTCATGTAATGTGCATTTGAGTCATGGATCTTTGCCATCTGAAAGGAACAAATCTAAGACTTTGACTACTGTCTCTGAAATAATGTATGGAGCAATGAAAGACCATCTCCTTGAGGGGATCCAAAAGGGAATGGCAAAGAATCTATGTAACATCAATATCTCCCATTTCTTTCTTTAGTGTCAGTGTAGTATTCCTGTTGAGAAAAGTCACACTATATTCAGGTATTTAATTAAAACGTAAACATTATAGTCAAACCCACATTTTTTTATGTCCACTGAATGTATGATATTGAAGAAAGTTTATCCCAGGACATTTAGAATAGCCTGTCAACTTAAAAGTCACCTGACAGGGGTCATGGGACATAGTTTGGATAGTTTAACCCTGTCTTCTTTATTAGGAGGCTTTTTTTTTTTTAGGGGATGAGGTAATCTTTGGGACTCAGTAGTGATACGAGGTGAACTCTATACTCTATGTTGAATGGAAACCTGAGGATTTTCTTCAGGTTCGTCACTTTGGTTGCTTTGGTTATGGGCTTGTTGTCATTTCCTA
This sequence comes from Bos javanicus, assembly GCF_032452875.1. NCBI lineage: Eukaryota > Metazoa > Chordata > Mammalia > Artiodactyla > Bovidae > Bos > Bos javanicus. Next base: position 58,751,563 of record NC_083871.1, on the reverse strand, counting down.
TACATGAGTGCTGTGTGGTACAAAAGTGCTGTCCTCACAGGGTCTTGGATGTTTAAATATGTTTCTCCATTGGCTTTATACTTGAAGAACTTGGCAGTGTATTCAGGCTTGGGATCTACTGCCCTAATAATTTGGTAAACTTTGTTCTACTCTCTTGGCATTGTGTTGTTGTGGCAAAGTCTGCAGCCATTCTGATGTGTGTGTGTGTACACCCTTCCTATATAACTTTTCCTGTATGGATAACCATGTTTTTATGGCTTTAAGTTCAGTAACTTTCCCCAAGATTAGGTCTTAAAATATTCCTAAATGATTATTGCTTTATTTTTAAATAGGGATCCCTATTATCTGAAAAATAGCTATCCACACAGAGTAGGGAGGGAAATTTAGCTAGAGGCTGTTTACAGTCTTGACTTGGTTTATCATTTCTTATGCCTGTGACTAAATCGGTTTCTTTTGACTAGGGATGCATTTCTTCCTAAATCATGGATAACTGAAGGATATGAATATGGATATATATATATATCATATATATATAATATAATATGATATATATGATATGATATATGGATAATATGATATATGATATAATATGATATATGGATAATAATATGGATAATATGAAGGATAGTCCTTCATATCAGTGATTCCTCTATATCCCTTGACTCAAGCAACCACAATCATGAATTGATCGCTGTTGAAAAATCTGTGTATGCCTAAGTGTACCTGCCTTAGTTCAAACTTGTGTTGTTCAAGGATCACACGTAAATCTCTTAATATATAATATTTAATCTCTACATAATCTCTTTAAATATATATACACATAAAATATCTCATTGTATATAATGTAGAATATATTTGGATTTGTATATAATATCTTCTCTTTAGAGAGATATGTTAAAATAAGTTAAAATATCATGTCTAAAATCACTAATTAAATCATCATACTCTATGTAGTATGCTATGTCAGTTCAGTTCAATCTCTCAGTCGTGTCTGGCTCTTTGCAAAACCTTGGACTGTAGCACGACAGGCCTTCCTGTCCATCATTACTATTGGAGTCTACTCAAACTCATGTCCATCGAATCAGTGATGCCATCCAATCATCTCATCCTCTGTCATCCCCTTCTTCTCCTGCCTTCAATCTTTCCCAGCATCGGATCTTTTCCAATGAGTCATTTCTTTGCATCAGATGGCCAAAGTATTGGAGTTTCAGCTTCAACATCAATACTTCCAATGAATATTCAGGACTGATTTCCTTTAGGATGGACTGGTTGATCTCCTTGCAGTCCAAGGGATTTTCGAAAGTCTTCAATATGACAATTCAAAAGCATCAATTCTTGAGCCCTCAGCTTCCTTTATAGTCCAAATCTCACATCCATACATGACTACTGGAAAAACCATGATGGACCTTTGTTGTCAAAGTAATGTCTCTGCTTTTTAATATGCTGTCTAGGTTCGTCATAACTTTCCAAGGAGCAAGTGACTTTTAATTTCATGGCTGCAATCACCATCTACAGTGATTTTGGAGCCCAACAAAAAGAAAGTCTGACACTGTTTCTACTGTTTGCCCATCTATTTGCCATAAAGTGATGGGACTGGATGCCATGATCTTAGTTTTCTGAATGCTGCGTTTTAAGCCAAGTTTTTCACTCTCCTCTTTCACTTCATCAAGAGGCTCTTTAGTTCCTCTTCACTTTCTGCCATAAGGGTGGTGTCATCTGCATATCTGAGGTTATTGATATTTCTCCCAGAAATCTTGATTCCAGCTTGTGTTTCTTCCAGTCCAGCATTTCTCATGATGTACTCTGCATATAAGTTAAATAAGCAGGGTGACAATTTACAGCCTTGATGTATTCCTTTCCTGATTTGGAGCCAGTCTGTTGTTCCGTGTCCACTTCTAACTGTTGCTTCCTGACCTGCATACAGATTTCTCAAGAGGCAGGTCAGGTGGTCCGGTATTCCCATCTCATTAAGAAGTTTCCTGAGTTTGTTGTGGTCCACACAGTCAAAGGCTTTGGCATAGTCAATAAAGCAGAAATAGATGTTTTTCTCGAACTCTCTTGCTTTTTGATGACCCAAAGGATGTTGGCAATTTGATCTCTGGTTCCTCTGCCTTTTCTAAAACCAGCTTGAACATCTGGAAGTTCACAGTTCACGTATTGCTGAAGCCTGGCTTGGAGAATTTTGAGCATTACTTTACTAGCATGTGAGATGAGTGCAGTTGTGCGATAGAATGAGCATTCTTTGGCATTGCCTTTCTTTGGGATTGAAATGCAAACTGACCTTTTCCAGTCCTGTGGCCACTGCTGAGTTTTCCAAAGTTGCTGGCATATTGAGTGCAGCACTTTCACAGCATCATCTTTCAGGATTTGAAATAGCTCAACTGGAATTCCATCACCTCCACTAGCTTTGTTCGTAGTGATGCTTTCTAAGGCCCACTTGACTTCACATTCCAGGATGTCTGGCTCTAGGTCAGTGATCACACCATTGTGATTATTTGGGTCATGAAGATCTGTTTTGTATAGTTCTCCTGTGTATTCTTGACACCTCTTCTTAATATCTTCTGCTTCTGTTATGTCCATACCATTTCTGTCCTTTACTGAGCCCATCTTTGCATGAAATGTTCCCTTGGTATCTCTAATTGTCTTGAAGAGATCTCTAGTCTTTCCCATTCTGTTGTTTTCCTCTATTTCTTTGCATTGATCACTGAGGAAGGCTTTCTTATCTCTCCTTGCTATTCTTTGAATCTCTGCATTCAAATAGATATATCTTTCCTTTTCTCCTTTACTTTTCGCTTCTCTTGTTTTCACAGCTATACTATGGTATGCAGTATGTACTACTATATTCTTTCTATAACTACTTAGTAATTTTTTTGTGTATCTATATAGTATCTATTATAGAATTTATTATATCAATGACATATTTAATAGAATTATGTACTATATATCTTAGATATATAATGTATGATATATATATGCAATTATGTGATCCTTTATTATAATCATGTTTTATATATCTTAACATACTTATCTATATTTCCATCTTGATCAACCACTTGAGATTAGTTACATACATCATGACACTTTATCATAAATTCTTCAAATACTTATCCTATCATAAAATGCTCTCCTAGATAACCAGAAAACAATTTTCACACTCAAATTTAACATTGCTATAAAGCTATTATGTAATATACAGTTTAAACTCACATTTATTAATATCCAGTAATGTTCCTCATAGCCTTGCTTTTAAAAAAATTAAAATATAATTTAAAAGTCATTTATTTAATTTAGTAGTTAATTCACTTTTATTTTTTATTTTTTTAAATTGGAATATATTTTATTTTATTTTTTGTTTTTAATTTTTTTTAATTTTATTTTGTTTTGTTTTTTTTTAATATATTTCTTTTATTCTTCCTTGCTTTACTGAAGTACAGTTGATTAACAATATTATATTATTTTCAGGTATTCAACATAGTTATTTTGTTTTTAAACTTTACAAAATTGTATTAGTTTTTTTTTAGTCTTCTTTATTCTAGAATAGTTTCCTTCCTCCTCCTGCTTGCCACCCCAACTTGCCTTTTTCTTTAAAGACATTGGCAATTTAAAATCATTTGTCTGATTTTGTCTTGTTTTCTCATGTTAAGCTTCAAGTAAACCTTTGTGAGACGAACACTACATAGACAACTGTGTGTACCTTCTGAAACATCACACGAGAAGTAATATAAAGTCTGTCACATGATTCGGGATGATCTTTCAGATCATTTGTTAAGGGTGTACCTATCAGATCCCTATTTCATTTATCTTTTTTCTTTGTAACTAATAGGTAATCTGGTAGTTTAGACTTCAGACAGTGTGAATATCCTGATCCCAAATCAACTTTCACCTAAATATTTTAGTATTGAGTAATTATTCTTGGCTGAACTGATTTTTAAAATCATTGTTACAAAGTGAGATCCATTCTTTTTCTGCCACCAGTAATTTAGCCTTTGGATTATGAGCACTTTGGCACCTATATCTGGTTTTTAGCTTTTAGTGCATTAGCTTAAACTGACACAGATAGAACTTGAGTATAACATCCTGACATAAATTGTTACTATTAATACTTTTTTTGAGCAAAGACTTCTGCTACTTTGCATTATAAACACTTCATGTCCTAGCATGATTACGTCTAAATGGAACATAGTAAAAAAAAAAAAACAAAAAAAAAAAACTGAACGTTTGATTAAATGTGAAAATATTGCACATATATGTATGTATATCTTTACACTAGAATTTTGCACTGGCCCTAATTGAAAGAAATTTCTACGTTAAAATAATACATGAGTTTGGAATGTCAAGAAGCTTTCTTGATTGTACTTAAAATATTTGACATTTGGGAAATAGTATACTTCAATATTCTCCAAGACAGGCTTCAGTAATACGTGAAGCGTGAGCTTCTACATGTTCAAGCTGGTTTTAGAAAAAGCAGAGGAATCAGAGATCAAATTGCCAACATCTGCTGGATCATCGAAAAAGCAAGAGAGTTCCAGAAAAATATCTATTTCTGCTTTATTGACTATGCCAAAGCCTTTGACTGTATGGATCACAATAAACTGTGGAACATTCTGAGAGAGATGGGAATATGAGACCACCTGACCTGCCTCTTGAGAAACCTGTATGCAGGTCAGGAAGCAACAGTTAGAACTGGACATGGAACAATAGACTGGTTCCAAACAGGAAAAGGAGTACGTCAAGCCTGTATATTGTCACCCTGATTATTTAACTTATATGCAGAGTACATCATGAGAAACGCTGGGCTGGAAGAAGCACAAGCTGGAATCAAGATTGCTGGGAGAAATATCAATTACCTCAGATAGGCAGATGACACCACCCTTATGGCAGAAAGTGAAGAGGAACTAAAAAGCCTCTTGATTAAGGTGAAAGAGGAAAGTGAAAAAGTTGGCTTTAAGCTCAACATTCAGAAAACTGAATGGCATCAGTTTCTGGCATCCAGATCATGGCATCCAGGCCCATTACTTCATGGGAAATAGATGGGTAAACAGTGGAAACGTGTCAGACTTTATTTTTGGGGGCTCCAAAATCACTGCAATGGTGACTGCAGCCATGAAATTAAAAGACACTCACTCCTTGGAAGGAAAGTTATGAACAACCTAGATAGCATATTCAAAAGCAGACACATTAATTTGCCAACAAAGGTCCGTCTAGTCAAGGCTATGGTTTTTCCAGTGGTCATGTATGGATGTGAGAGTTGGACTGTGAAGAAAGCTGAGCGCCAAAGAATTGATGCTTTTGAACTATGGTGTTGGAGAAGACTCTTGAGAGTCCCTTGGACTGCCAGGAGATCCAACCAGTTCATCCTAAAGGAGACTGGTCCTGGGTGTTCTTTTGAAGGAATGATGCTAAAGCCGAAACTCCAGTACTTTGGCCACCCCATGAAAAAAGTTGACTCATTGGAAAAGACTCTAATGCTGGGAGGGATTGGGGACAGGAGAAGAAGGGGACGCCAGAGGATGAGATGGCTGGATGGCATCACTGACTCGATGGACGTGAGTCTGAGTGAACTCCGGGAGTTGGTGATGGACAGGGAGGCCTGGTGTGCTGCAGTTCATGGGGTCACAAAGAGTCAAACATGACTGAGCGACTGAACTGAACTGAAATGATACTTGTAGGTCGGGGCTTCCCTGGTGGCTCTGGTAAAGAATCTGCCGGCAAAGCAGAAGACACAGAACAAGTGGGTTTGATCCCTGGTTTGGGAAGATCCCCTGGAGGAGGGCATGGCAACCCGCTCCAGTATTGTTTCCTAGGGAATCCCATGGACAGAGGAGCCTGGTAGGCTACAGTCCATGGTGTCACAAAGAAATGACTGAAGTGACTGAGCAGCAGCATACTCATGGATAAATATAGGCTTAGATATAGACATTTGTGTGAATTTGAGTATATTCCTTCGGAGAAGGCAATGGCAACCCACTCCAGTACTCTTGCCTGGAAAATCCCATGGACGGAGGAGCCTGGTAGGCTGCAATCCATGGGGTCGCTAAGAGTCGGACATGACTGAGCGACTTTACTTTCACTTTTCCCTTTCATACATTGGAGAAGGACATGGCAACCCACTCCAGTGTTCTTGCCTGGAGAATCCCAGGGACGGGGGAGCCTGGTGGGCTGCTGTCTATGGGGTCGCACAGAGTTGGACACGACTGAAGCGACTTAGCAGCAGCAGCAGCAGAGTTTATTCCTTAAGTTCTCTTTGTCTCATTTCTGTAATATTTAAAATGGAACAAATAATACCCACATCTCAGGAAAGTTTTAAGGTAAAATGACATAAGTAGAAACTGTTTGACGTAATTCCTGACACAAGGCCATGTCTGAAACAGGATACTTGATAAATGGTGAGATAGAGTATTATTATTTTTGCAACTGAATCATATTAGTAAAAACCAGTATTGCTCTGTCAAATATGCTCTTGAGTGTGTACAAATACTATATACAATAAACAAGTAAAATATAAACTAAATATCAAAATTTGACATTATCTAAAGGAGAAAAGGAAAGATATACCCATTTGAATGCAGAGTTCCAAAGAATACCAAGGAGAGATAAGAAAGCCTTCCTCCGTGATCAATGTAAAGAAATAGAGGAACACAATAGAATGGGAAAATCTAAAGTTCTCTTCAAGACAATAAGAGATACCAGGGGAATATTTCATGCAAAGGTGGGCTCAATAAAGAAATGGTATGGACCTAATAGAAGCAGACAATGTTAAGAGATGACAAGGATACACAAAAGAACTATACAAAATAGATCTTCACAACCCAAATAATCACGATGGTGTGATCACTGACCTGGAGCCAGACATCCTGGAATGTGAAATCAAATGGGCCTTAGGAAGCATCACTACGAACAAAGCTAGTGGAGGTGATGGAATTCCAGTTGAGCTATGTCAAATCCTGAAAGATGATGCTGTGAAAGTGCTACACTCAATATGCCAGCAAATTTGGAAAACTCAGCAGCGGCCACAGGACTGGAAAAGGTCAGTTTTCATTTCAATCCCAAAGAAAGGCCATGCCAAAGAATGCTCATTCTACCACATAATTGTACTCATCTCACATGCTAGTAAAGTAATGCTCAATATTCTCCAAGCCAGGCTTCAACAGTACATGAACTGTGAATTTCCAGATGTTCAAGCTGGTTTTAGAAAAGGCAGAGGAACCAGAGATCAATTGCCAACATCCTTTGGGTCACCAAAAAAGCAAGAGAGTTCCAGAGAAATGTTTATTTCTGCTTTAATGACTATGTGAAAGCCTCTGACTGTGTGGACCGCAACAAACTCTGGATATATCTGAAAGAGATGGGAATACCAGACCACCTGACCTGCCTCTTGAGAAATCTGTATGCAGGTCAGGAACCAACAATTAGAAGTGGATATGGAATAACAGACTGGCTCTAAATTGGGAAAGGAATACATCAAGGCTGTATATTGTCACCGTGCTTATTTAACTTATGTGCAGAGTACATCATGAGAAATGCTGGGCTGGATGAAGCACAAGCTGGGCTCATGCTTGCCAGGAGAAATATCAATAACCTCAGATATGCAGATGACATCACCCTTACGCAGAAAGAAAGAACTAAAGAGCCTCTTGTTGCAAGTGAAAGAGGAGAGTGAAAAAGTTGGCTTAAACTCAACATTCAGAAAACTAAGATCATAGCATCTGGTCCCATTGTTTCAGGGCAAACAGATTGTTAAACGGTGGAAACAGTGATTGCTATTAAAGGAATAGCTATGTTTCTTGCTATTCTTTATTTTTCTGGACTCCAAAATTGCTGCAAATGGTGACTGCAGCCATGAAATTAAAAGACGCCTGCTCCTTGGAAGAAAAGTTATGACCCACCTAGACAGCGTATTAAAAAGCAGAGACATTACTTTGCCAACAAAGGTCCATCGAGCCAAGGCTATGGTTTTTCCAGTAGTCATGTATGGATGTGAGAGCTGGACTATAAAAAAAGCTGAGCACCAAAGAATTGATGATTTTAAACTGTGGTCTTGGAGAAGACTCTTGAGAGCCCCTTGGACTGCAAGGAGATCCAACCAGTCCATCCTAAAGGAAATCAGTCCTGAATATTTATTTGGAAGGGCTGATGTTAAAGCTGAAACTCCAGTCCTTTGGCCGCCTGATGCAAAGAACTGACTCATTGGAAAAGACCCTGATGCTGGGAAAGATTGAAGGCAGGAAGAGAGGGGGATGACAGAGGAAGAGGTTGCTGGATGGCATCACTGACTCAATGGACATGAGTTTGAGTAACCGGGAGTCGGCAATGGACAGGAAGGCCTGGCGTGCGGCAGTTCATTGGGTCTCAAAGAGTCAGAAGCGACTGAGTGATTGAACTGAACTGGCTCTTCTATGATCCAAATATTTGTGAATATTTTTATGAGCTTTGCTTATAGCAGATATTTACAAATTAAATCATGTTGTAGGGTTCTTAAAATACAACTTACCCCTTTCAACTCATGACATAATTTTTTCAAAGCTTTTCTAAAGAGACAAATGCAGTTTTTTATTTCTTTTGGTGGAGGGGTGACGGTGGTTTAACATGGTGTCTAGTCTTTTTTTTTTTTCTTTTTAAACTTCATTTTTAGTTGCCTGACCGATTGCCCCTATAAGCTTTTAGATTTTTCTTTTGATTTTTCTTATTTATCTCTTAGTAAAACATTCAGATTCACTTTGTCTGTTTTTCCTAGGAACTCAGCTCTTACAATTTTCTATTGTTCTTTTTTCTCTGTAGCAATTTCACCTTGCCAAGCTGTGTGCACTGCTCTCTGAAGAGTTAACACAAAATCTATTTGGTATCTCATAACAGCATGACTTTAGTCCATCTTCATTTAATCATAAATTATCAGGCTGCAAAGAGTCCTTGCAGTGTCCAGCCAAATTGAAAAGAGCTTTCTAAAGCCCATTCCTGGTCATCTGTTCTTAATGGTTTTGCCTTCACTTTGAATAGGGTTAGTGCACCTTAGAGCAAAATCATCTTTGAAGATGTGGAATTTTTAATGACTCCTAATGTAATAGAGTTCACTGTGAAAGACTTGAATGGTAATATTTACACAAACCATATCTAAATTAAGCTGGCTTCTCAGGCTAGAAAATCCTTCAAGAATAATTCCCCACTCTGTGGATGGAAAAAAATGTCTTCAGAGAATAGAATGGCCATGGACAATGAGCACTGAACAATCTACTTGGAAATCAAGGAGGTGGTACTGGGAGAAAATTACATTTAATTTGCCTTGTCTGTCTTTTTGTGTTTACTTTCTTCAGAGGAAATCATGATGTGAACATTATAAAAAGTTTTGGAAAGCAGCATGCTGGTATATGTGCGTGGTACATGTGTGAGCACAACAGGATATTAATACCGAGATAACTCCAAACTCCAGGGCATTTTCTGTTAAACATTTTTTTTTTTTTTACTGTGATGTGTATGTGAGTGTGTGTGTGTGTGTGTGTGTGTGTGTATAAAGAATTATACGTGTTGTAGAACTTAAATTATCAACTCTACATCTTTTTTAAAATTACCTTTGAGAATAAACAAGGTTCTGACTTATCAGGACCACCTGATGTTGGCTGTCTGCTCTGTAGACCAAAGGTAAGCCTGCCTGGATGGGTCAGTAAGTGGGTAATACAGAAGTGAGTGGGTTATGCAGAAGAGCGGGGTTCTACTGTATTAAAATAAACCTTTATTTGTCTAGGGCAACAAATTCTGCTAGAGGATGCAATATGTGATTTGTGTATGTGCAAACGTTGGAACTTGAAGTCATCTTTTCTATTATCTTTTTGACATTGAGCTTTTCTTTCAGTCTCAGAGATGGTTTGGAAAAAAGTTGAAATCTGCCATGTAGCTTATCATGTATTTCTGATAGAAGTATAGTTGGCCATCTTGAGACCATAATTTTGCTTAAAGGTTTTCATGTTTAAAATGCCTCTGTGTGGATGGTGATCTGAGAACAGTCACCAGTCACCTTATAAATGTGTGTGTGCTAAGCTGCTTCAGTCCTGTCCAACTCTGTGCAACACTATGGACTGTAGCCCGCCAGGTTCCTCTGTCCATTGGATTCTCCAGGCAAGAATACTGGAGTGGTTTGCCATGCCCTTCTCCAGGGGAACTTCCTGACCCAGAGATGGAACCTGCATCTCTTTTGTCTCCTGTGTTTGTAGTCAGGTTTTTTTTTTTTGTTTTTTTGTTTTTCCACTAGTACTACCTGGGAAGCTCCACCTTACATATAGGAGAAACTTAATGATCAGATGGGGACAGCCAGCTTGCCTCAACTTTCCAACTTCCTTGATTTTGGACTCTGTGCAAGGAGAAAGAGGAGAGGGATAAAGGTCCAAAGTTGCAGTGAGCTTGGGCCCAGCGAGGAATGGGGACATCACATGGGCAGGACTTTGGTTGGGGCGTTCCTGTCTCTGTACATATATCCAGACGGTGAGCAAAGATTCTGCTGCTCAAAATGGCTGGTATGAACCTAAAGCATCACTCATGTCTTCACTCAATCTAGTCTCTGGTTCAGATATAGCTGATTTGCTTATTGCCTTCTGCCCTGAGATAGTGCCTGTTTTTATCTCTTGTTACAACTGGTTTTCAGGTGTGGCTTGTGTTAAACAGACTTTCTTTGGCTCTACAGCCTCAAGATTTCCTTCTCTTTCTCTCCATTCTGTAGATCCCAGTCCTAATAAACTTTAAGTCCAAGGTCAGAGCTGACTGGGTCATTCTCCATCATGGCAAAATAAGGATGTGTGATACTAGGTGGTCCAAGGCAGGACAGATGTCTTTCCACTCCTATTCCTTCTACTTCTGTTCAGAGAAAAATTGGCATGCATGCATTTCCGTTGCCAAAGCTATGAAGAACACTCAGATACCATCTTCTCCTCTAACTTATGGGGGTGGGATAGATATTTCAGAAGCTGCAGTAATCCCTGCTTGTCTTCACTGGAGTAGGATCTAGTGTCAGTATTTATGCTATGTTAGATTTGGCAATAGTATAAATTATTTAATTTCAAAGTCAATTGTAATCTAACAGACTCTTTGGTCCATTTCTTAGTTATTTTCTTTCCCTTCTTCCCTCCTTGAGATGCTTATTTCCTTGACTTTTATGATGATACTTCCATATTTTCTCCTTTTTCTCTGTACCTTCATCTTAGTATCTCTGCTAGCTTCTTTCCCTCAACTGAAACTTTTAAGTATTATAGGGCCCTTGGGCATTACTCTAGGCTCTTTATAGTCTCTCTTTCAGTGTCATGTCCTCCTGTCCTATAGCTTTTGTATTTTTTGTGTGTCTGTGCTTGTGGTTCACAAACTTGTCTCTAGACCAGATTGCTCCCTTGAGTGGCTTATTCTATACTTCAGCCTACCAATGTATCTCTGTTTTCCCACCTACACCTACTCTGAGCAAGCTGTGCCATTGCTTTGCACTTTTCCCCTCTGCTATCCCACTTTAGCCAAAAACACCACCATCTTTCCCCTAAACTGCTACGAGTCTAACATGTTTTTTTTATTCTTTGTGATCTCTAATGATGCAATATCCATACAGAAATCATAGTGACTTTTAAAATATATATATATATCATTTCAGTTCAGTCGCTCAGTCATGTCCGACTCTTTTCGACCCCATGAATCGCAGCACGCCAGGCCTCCCTGTCCATCACCAACTCCCAGAGTTCACTCAGACTCACGTCCATCGAGTCAGTGATGCCATCCAGCCATCTCATCCTCTGTCGTCCCCTTCTCCTCCTGCCCCCAATCCCTCCCAGCATCAGAGTCTTTTCCAATGAGTCAACTCTTCGCATGACGTGGCCAAAGTACTGGAGTTTCAGCTTTAGTATCTTTCCTTCCAAAGAAATCCCAGGGCTGATCTTCAGAATGGACTGGTTGGATCTCCTTACAGTCCAAGGGACTCTCAAGGGTCTTCTCCAACACCACAGTCCAAAAGCATCAATTCTTCGGCGCTCAGCCTTCTTCACAGTCCAACTCTCACATCCATACATGACCACTGGAAAAACCATAGCCTTGACTAGATGGACCTTTGTTGGCAAAGTAATGTCTCTGCTTTTCAATATGCTGTCTAGATGGGTCATAACTTTCCTTCCAAGGAGTAAGCATCTTTTAATTTCATGGCTGCAATCACCATCTGCAGTGATTTTGGAGCCCCCCAAAATTAAAGTCATCCACTGTGTCCACTGTTTCCCCATCTATTTGCTATGAAGTGATGAGACCAGATGCCGTGATCTTAGTTTTCTGAATGTTGAGCTTTAAGCCAACTTTTTCACTCTCCTCTTTCACTTTAATCAAGCGGCTCTTTAGTTCTTCTTCACTTTCTGCCATGAGGATGATGTCATCTGCATATCTGAGGTTACTGATATTTCTCCCAGTAATCTTGATTCCAGCTTGTCCTTCCTCCAGCCCAGCGTTTCTCATGATGTACTCTGCATATAAATTAAATAAGCAGAGTGACAATATACAGCCTTGACGTACTCCTTTTCCTATTTGGAACCAGTCTGTTGTTCCATTTCCAGTTCTAACTGTTGCTTCCTGACCTGCATACAGGTTTCTCAAGAGGCAGGTCAGGTGATCCAGTATTCCCATCTCTTTCAGAATTTTCCACAGTTTATTGTGATCCACACAGTCAAAGGCTTTGGCATAGTCAATAAATCAGAAATAGATGTTTTTCTGGAACTCTCTTGCTTTTTCCATGATCCAGCAGATGTTGGCAATTTGATCTCTGATTCCTCTGCCTTTTCTAAAACCAGCTTGAACATCAGGAAGTTCTTGGTTCACGTATTGCTGAAGCCTGGCTTGGAAAATTTTGAGCATTACTTTACTAGCATGTGAGATGAGCGCAATTGTGCAGTAGTTTGAGTATTATTTGGCTTTGCCTTTCTTTGGGATTGGAATGAAAACTGACCTTTTCCAGTCCTGTGGCCACTGCTGAGTTTTCCAAAGTTGCTGGCATATTGAGTGCAGCACTTTCACAGCATTGTCTTTCAGGATTTGAAATAGCTCAGCTGGAATTCCATCACCTCTACTAGCTTTGTTCGTAGTGATGCTTTCTAAGGCCCACTTGACTTCACATTCCAAGATTTCTGGCTCTAGGTCATATATATAAATTTATAGAACCCTCCTGCATAAAATATTTTACTTCCTTATTGTACCTACAGTGAAATACGTAGGCTACAAGGCTGTGTGACCATGTCTGACTCTTGCTACCTCATTGGTTGTATCACTATTATCTAGGTGTGCCGCCCCTCCTTTCTGGCCTTGAAATTTACCAAACTCTTTCATACTTCAATCTTTATGCTTGTAATTCCTTCTTTTTTGGAAAACTTGACTCCTGGCTTGGCACCTGTTTTTTCTCTTTCATATCTAAGACCTGCCCCATTTATCTGAAGTCTACCCTATACTCAGTTCTCTCCAACCTCCTTATGACCTTTCATTCTTATCATGCTCTGTAGTGATCTACTTGCTGTTTGTTTTCCATTCATTCCTTGCCACTGCTCCACCTACTGAGAATGTCAACTCTGGGGGCCCATGGTACTTGGCTGCCTCATTCGTGGCCGTATCCCTTGTTCTAGCAGTTTCTGACACATATTGAGTGCTCAGTAAAATTTTGATGAATGAATGCATGGGAAGTTGTATATGGCCACATATGACTTATAGAAGACAACAGTCTATTCTTTCATTTGAACAAAACTTTTTTTCTCTTTTTAAGAGGGACTGCTGAGAGAATACTAGCAAACAAGAAGGTAGGAGTCCCTGAAGCTCCTTGTCATGTTGAAATCGATTGTAGACTAAATTTGGAACATTTGGAACCCGCTGTATAAGGGTTTTCTTGTTCACCTCCATTGCAGGTTTCGGTGCATTTCTTCTGTTTCCTCAGACCACAGAAATGAAAATTCATAGCTTAGTACAACCTGAAACAAGGCTACTTTTTCAAGTACTGTGTCCAGGTAGATCAGGATTCAGCTGCAAGAAAATGATGATCAGAGTTAATGAGAACTTAACAGTGCAAGTCGATTTGTGTGAAAGCCAAATATAAAGCTCCAGCCCGGGTTGTAAGTCCAAAATCCAAAACACTCTGAGAAGTGAACAGTTTTGCTGAAAGTTTTTGAACAACTCTTCTTGCAGCAAACTCTGATCTGAACTTACATGAGCCAATTTCAAGTTTTTATTTATCCAAAACTGCATGGTACCCTGGAGGAATGTTAAAGTTTTTAGTCAGTATAAGATACTTGCAGCATCAAAGGATGCTTTGAGGGGATTTTGAAATTATACTCCTATGCATTTTGAGCTGGATTCAGTGTGGGTTTTTTGTGGTGTCCCAGAATTATGTTATATTATTGAATTCAAAATATTTCCCACTTCCTTTCATCACTTATTATTTAAGTAAACACCCATTTAAGGTGCACTGAAATGTTTTTGTCCAAGAAATTAAAACATACAAGCTTCTGACTATAATTTATTTGGAGAAGGGAAATAAGTTTCTTTTTAATAAGTGCTATCTAACATGGTTGAAGAAATTGCAACAGAGATGTGGTAGCACATGGTATGAAAAATGATAGGTAGTAATAATCCAGATCTTATAGTTTTAATAGCTTTTCAAGCAAATGACAGATGGTGACAAAATTTTGAGTGTGATCCATGTTGAACTGGCCATCACTAATTACCAGGTATTTTGTTTGTACTTGGCTTTCATACTGATTGGCTTATGATATGCCAGATTCAGTCAACTGTAAATTCAAACTCAACATTTCCCAGCATTGACAACTCTTCATTAACTCTGACCAGCATTTCACTGCAGCTGAATCCTCATCTATCTGGAGGGGATACATGAGGAACCAGTCTCGTTTCAAGTTCTGCCGTGGGATATTTATGTCCTCAGGTGCTGCCACTGCAATTAGTCAACCCCGTGTTTGGTATTTCTTATTTCTAAGGTTCAGGACTTAGTGCTTGATAGCTGATAGATTGTTTGACATAAGGTACTACTGCAAGCAGTGTTAGTTCCAAGGATAAAATAATAGACTGTCAGCACATTTTATTTTCTTTCCTATACCTGGTGCTTTATTCTTTTTCTGCTTCTTCAATCTGTCTCTAATGGACCCTGGTGAACTTAGAAACCAGCAGTTAAAAATAGGAGCTTTCAAGGACAAAGAAGAGAAATGACTCTAGGTTGGTAAATATTATCAGTCCTAAAGAAATAGGAATAAAGTGCTTGATATCGAACATGTACATAGAATTTGTGATTTCTAAGTATGCAACATGATGACCTCCTAAATGGGGAAAAAAATGCTTTCTGTATGAAATTCAAAGAACAATTTACTCTTTCCTGCTCTTGTATATTCTACAAGAATGACCAAAAAAAAAAAAAATGCCATAGATTTTAATAGCACTTTTTTTGAGGTAAAATCCATGTACAGTGAAATGTATATATCTTAAATACTTCAGTGAGTGTTGATAAACATCTATAGCCACGTAACCTATAGCCCTATAAAGATGTACAATATTTTCATCGACTCAAAGTATCCCCCTTTCTAATAACATAGATAACTTTTTTCTGTTCTTAAACTTTTTATAAGGGGAATCGGAGAATCATCATACAGTGATTTGTATCTGACTTTCTTTGCTCAATATAATGTTTTTGAAATTCATTTATGCTGTTTTATGTATCTGTATTTTGTTGTTGAATAGTATTTTATTATAAAGTATAAAACAGGTTCATTTTTCTAAATCTGTTCATGACTTGTGGGTTATTTCTAGGTTTGGTTATTTTGAATAAAGTTGCTTGAACATTCTTGCACAAATCTATTGGCTACGTTTTTCTGGGTGAATAACTAAAAGTGTGATTGCTGTGTCATAGAGTAAGTGTATGCTTCACTTTGTAGGAAACCATCGATGTTCCAATGTGATTGTATCATTTTACATTCCTATTAGTACTGTATGAGGGTTCCAGTTGCTCTATAAATTCTTTACAATAGAATTAGCCACTTGAGTTAGTGCTTTTACTTTCTGACAATTTTAATCTGCATTTCTCGGATAACTAATGAGTCTGGGACACCTTTTATGCACCTTCTCTGACATCAAGTAGGGAGGAAGCTGGGCACAGATTATTGAAATAAATAATACAGGAGGAGAAAAGGGAAAGAGAGGATTTTGTATTGGGTATATCAGACAGCTGGAAATTTGGCATTGAATTTCAAAGAGTTGGGAGACACAAGTTTAGAAATCTATTGACATGTTAAATATGATAGCATTTGGGTCCTGGTAAAAGGACTCAAACCCAGTTTTATAATTCTATAAATTGTCACAAAATGATTGCCTCTAACCTTTCTCCTTTCCTGCTCTGCCTCCATTAGAATGAGAAACCATCTGGTCAGGGGAAGAGAAGGCTTTTGTTGTGTTGAAGATATATATGGATCTTTTTTCTAACTCCGATGTATAAGAGGCTTTGTGTCATTGTGACCTGTTAAAGGGAATAAAGGATACAGGCATACCTCATTTTATTGTGTCTTATTTTATTGCACATCACAAATACAGTGGGGATTTTGTTTGTTTTTTTCACAAATTGAAGATTCGGAGCAACCTGACATTGTCAGATGATTATTAGTATTTTTTAGCAATAGATTACTTTTAAAAATATGTACATTGTTTTTTAGACATAATGCTTTTGCACACTTCATAGACTACAGTATAGCATAAACCTAATTTTTATATGCCAAAAATTTTGTGTGACCTGCTTTATTGTGATATTTGCTTTACGGAGGTGGCCTGGCAGAGAATCCACAATATCTCCAAGGTATATCTATATTTGTTTTCCAAATAACACGTTCTTTCTAAATTAAAGTCTGGGTGTTCATAATTACTCCTTTCCAGACCTCAGAATTCCCTGAGAAGACCTACCGAAAAGCATATGATGCTCTTGGTCTGGACTCTCTGAAAAGTCCTAGTCCTGGTCCCTGTCATCTTTCTGCAAACTTAACCCTCTCCCAGAAAGACTTACTCCATCTGGAAGTGGGTATCTGAGTTGTTCTCTAACTCTGCATCTTAACAGATCCTGTTTGGTATTTGAGAATCCAAAACAAAATAAAACGTAGGCCTCTAGAGATCTTGATTTACTAGCCATGGGATTAGATTTGTAGATTTAAAGTCACACACTACAGGTAATTCTGAGACAGATGAGCTATAGACATATTTTAGGAAAAACTAATATTGATAAATAGAAAAGCTCATTTCCTTTTTATCATTCTTCTTATACTCAGAGTGTGAAAGTGAGTATGATTGGATTTTGTATCCTGTTATCCTATTCATACACAATTCCCAGACTAAAATGTCATCTCCCCTTTAAACCTATAGTTAACAAATTAATACACAATCCATTGCATGTTATAGTGCTCATCTGAAGCTATTCTATTTGAGCCTTAGAGACATTTTTTTTTTTTTAATTTCTCCAGTGCTTGCCCACTCTAAGACACTAATCTGGGGCCTCAGAAAGAAAGAACTTTTTTTTTAAAAAATGTATGTTATTGTGGTGAGAACACTTAACATGAGATGTACCCTCTTAACATTATAAGTGTGTAGTGCAATCATGTTGACTGCAGACATAGTGTTATACAGCAGATTTCTAGAACTTGCTCATCATGCAGAACCTTTATTCCCATCGATTCCAACTCTGCATTTTCCTGTATCCCTTGCCCCTGACAACAGCTAGTCTGCTCTCTGCTTCCATGAAATTAACTATTTCTGATACTCCATATGAATGACTCATGTTATATTGTCCTTTTGTGACTTGTTTCACTTAGCATAATGTCCTCAGGGTTCATTGATGCTGCATATAGCAGAATTTTCTTTTTAAAGGCTGAACTATGTCAGATCAACTCAGGATAATCTTCCTTTGATAAACTCCAGAATCAACTGCTTTGGGGCCCTATTTATATATTCAGAATCCCTTTAGCCTTGTCTTATAAAAAACCTAATAACAGGAGTAAACTCCGTATTCATGTGCCATCAACAGTGTTCAGTTTAGTTGCTCAGTCGTGTCCGACTCTTTGCAACTACATGAACCGCAGCACGCCAGGCCTCCCTGTCCATCACCAACTCCTGGAGTCGACCCAAACCCATGTCTATTGAGTCGGTGATGCCATCCAGCCATCTCATCCTCTGTTGTCTCCTTCTCCTCCTACCCTCAATCTTTCCCAGCATCAGAGTCTTTTCAAATGAGTCAACTCTTTGCATCACATGGCCAAAGTATTGGAGTTTCAGCTTCAACATCAGTCCTACCAAAGAACACCCAGGACTGATCTCCTTTAGGATGGACTGGTAGAATCTCCTTACAGTCCAAGGGACTCTCAAGAGTCTTCTCCAACACCACAGTTCAAAAGCATCAATTCTTCGGCACTCATATTTCTTTATAGTGCAACTCTAACATCCATACATGACTACTGGAAAAACCATAGCCTTGACTAGATGGACCTTTATTGGCAAAGTAATGTCTCTGCTTTTGAATATGCTATCTAGATTGGTCATAACCTTCCTTCCAAGGAGTAAGCGTCTTTTAATTTCATGGCTGCAGTCACCATCTGCAGTGATTTTGGAGCCCCAAAAAATAAAGTCTGACACTGTTTCCACTGTTTCCCCATCTATTTCCCATTAAGTGATGGGACCGGATGCCATGATCTTCGTTTTCTGAATGTTGAGCTTTAAGCCAACTTTTTCACTCTCCACTTTCACTTTCATCAAGAGGCTTTTGAGTTCCTCTTCACTTTCTGCCATAAGGGTGGTGTCATCTGCATATCTGAGGTTATTGATATTTCTCCCGGCAGTCTTGATTCCAGCTTGTGCTTCTTCCAGTCCAGCGTTTCTCATGATGTACTCTGCATATAAGTTAAATAATCAGGGTGACAATATACAGCCTTGACGTACTCCTTTCCCTATTTGGAACATGTTGTTCCATGTCCAGTTCTGTTTCTTCCTGACCTGCATATAGGTTCCTCAAGAGGCAGGTCAGGTGGTCTGGTATTCCCATCTCTTTCAGAATTTTCCACAGTTGATTGTGATCCACACAGTCAAAGGCTTTGGCATAGTCAATAAAGCAGAAATAGATGTTTTTTTGGAACACTGTAGAGAATGGGAATATGCAGTTGTTACATCAAGAGGCAGGGATATTGGGGTCCATACTAGACTTCTGCCTAAAACACCTCCTCTTAGTGGCTGCTTGATGATATTTCTTTAACATATAGAACTTGCTGATTTTTTCTGGGTGATACACACTCCACCAACAGATAACTCAGTCGACTTGTATACTATAGCATGTGTGTGTGTGCTCAATTGTGTCCAACTCTTTGTAACCTTAAGGACTGTAGCTCACCAGGCTTCTCTATCCATGGGATTCTCAGGAAATAATACTGGAGTGGGTTGCCAATTACTCCTCCAGGGGAATCTACCTGACCTAGGGATCAAACCCATGTCTCTCATGTCTTCTGCACTGGCAGGTGAATTCTTTACCAATAATGCCACCAGGGAAGTTATCCTGTAGTGTAGATAGAGTTTGTGAAGTGAAGCGATAGTCACTCAGTCATGTCCAACTCTTTGTGACTGCATGGACGGTAGCCCACCAGGCTCCTCTGTCAATGGAATTCTCTAGGCAAGAATACTGGAGTTGGCTGCCGTTTCCTTCTCCAATAAATAGAGTATATTTCTCAACAAATAAAAACATGACTTGAGTCTACCTTTTCATTTTGAAGAAGCATCACTTGCTTTTATTACCTCCCATATAAACCATACAATCTATAAATAACTTACTTTAAAAAGCAACAGAAATTTAACACTAGAAATATGAGGAGATATTTCTTGTTTCTTGTTGATATTTGCAGGAAACTATTTTATGTAACCAAATTCTACTGTAACTTTTATTTGATTCCAGATCCTTCAATCTCACAAGTTCTCCTCATTTAAAAGATGGTCTCCTTTAGGATAGAAATCAGGAAATACCCCTAATTATGAATGCCTATTGAAATATTTAAAGAAAACTAAATTCTTACATTGTTTGCCTAGGAGAAAATATTTTTGTATGTATCTTTTAAAATTCCTGTTGAATTCCTTAAGTAACTTAATAATGACTTTTAAAATATTCAAGCACTTTATAAATGCATATTACATAAGTAGCTATAGAGACATGAACATCTTAAAGTGGAGGGGAGAAGGAAGCAGAATAATCCAGAAAGAAATAGATCTTTTATAATTTGTTCTTAGTTAACATATTTAATGTATTTAATTAAAATGTTTGGGAGAGAATGGACACATGTATATGCATGACTGAGTCCCTTTGCTGTCAATCTGAAACTATCACAAACTTGTTAATCATCTGTACTCCAATAAATATATAAAGTTAGAAAAATACAAATTATTTCTCTCAATTTTACCTTTTTATTAAATAGTTGAGTAGGGTAATGAAAATACTGATATTTGTAAGAACTTTGAGTAGTACTAATTTCTTGGTTTTATAGGCTTTACACTTGGCCGTGCCCAGCAGCAACTCTTAACTTCACTTTTTGTGTGATTCACCTTGTAAGGCAAATCTTCAATTTAGGAGGAGGCAACAAAGATCAGCAACAAGCATGTAAAATAAGTAACCCTTGTAAAGTTTTTAAAGTCTTATATATAACACTTTAACAGGTTTAGGGAAGGATATAAAGGTACCCCCGATAGTATCCACTCTTTTGTCTCTCGGCCAGAGCGGCTCACATCACTTCTGTAACACAAGATCGTTGTAGAGATTCATTAGCCTGTAGTGTGTGTGTGTAAAGGTGAGGGGGAATCATTAAATATATAAACCGATAACCATTATTAGAATGTGTGCTGCAGTGTTGGCTGGTGTCTTCTACTAACAGAAACTGCTGCTACTGCTGCTAAGTCGCTTCAGTCGTGTCCAACTCTGTGCGACCCCAGAGACGGCAGCCCACCAGTCTCCCCTGTCCCTGGGATTCTCTAGGCAAGAACACTGGAGTGGGTTGCATTTCCTTCTCCAATGCATGAAAGTGAAAAGTGAAAGTGAAGTCGCTCAGTCGTGTCCGACTCTTAGTTACCCCATGGACTGCAGCCTACCAGGCTCCTGCCTCCATGGGATTTTCCAGGCAAGAGTACTGGAGTGGGTTGCCATTGCCTTCTCCAACTAACAGAAAAGACCGTTTTATTTAGCATCTTTTGCTGGAATAAAAATAAAAGAAGGAAATTTGGGACACTAAAGGAAAAGAAATAAGGTTTACTTTTTCTCTTTACTAATTGATGGGTATTTAGTGGGACTCAATAGTCATGAAGAACTAGAGGCCCAGGGCAGGCTGAAATGGGTAGGGATGAGTGTGGGTCTTGAGACTGGAAACTGGACATACAAACCAAAGACCCAGAGAGTGCTCAGAGTCAGGACCTAGGGAGGGTGGGGCTTCCAGGAGTCTCAAAGGGCCTGGGCAGAATAATGCCTCTGGCTGCTCTAGTTAGAAATGGTGAAGCAGGGGCCATGGAGCATCCGATTACTGCTTGCAGAATTTCTTCTTGATTTAGTCATAGTAGATACAGTCTAGTAGATGTAGTTCATACTTTCATTAGTGTTTATGAGGAATGCTGAATGGATGGTTGGGGAAAAGTTCGGTTTTCTTTAAAAAAAAAATGATTTGGCTACACTGGGTCTTAGTATTGTAGCACATGGGATCTTTATTGTTGCATGCCAACTCTTAGGTGCATCATGTAAGATCTAGTTCCCCGACTAGGGACTGAACTGGGCCCCCTGCATTGGGAGCTCAGAGTCTCAGCCACTGGACCACCAGGAAAGTCCCAAATTTGATTTTCTTAATTTGCACAGGCTAAGAGGCATTGTCTGTTTTCTTTGTAACTAGTGCCACTATGATACACTCATCTTGTAGTGCTTTTTACTTCTTTACAACCAGTTACTATTTCAGTAACAAATTAAAACCCTGAAGTTGGGGATCTTTGGGATCTTTAATTATTGCATAGGGCTTAATTCTAAAACATACTCATTGTAATAGATTTAACATAAAAGGTTTTCTTGTAGAAATTATAGATAGTGAAGCAATACATGACTAAACAGTTTCCAAAGTTCCTGTCCTATCTTATTACTGCCAAATATGGTAGCTCAGCCTGGAAAAATTCCACTAGAAAGGAAGAAACAAATAGTCCTTTGATCAGATATCTGTTGAACCCCTACTTAGGGCACTGTTGGAGGAGCTGAGCATTAAAAGAATTTATAAAGTGTTTATAGTCTCATGCTATACCCTGTGTGCTCTTACCTCATAAAATTAAAAAGGAAATTTAATCATATATTCTTAGGGAGTTATTTGTTTAAAACAGAACTATGAGCACAAAGAGAGAGAGTACGATATATAATCTCTATAGAAAGCTCCATATTCCAGCCTCGGCCTAGGTGAAGTTGAAACTCTCTTAGTTTGGCCGCACTGCATGACATGTGAAGTCCTAGTTCCCTGACCAGGTATTGAACCTGGGCCCCTGGGCTTCCCAGGTGGCACTGGTGGTAAAGAACCTGCCTGCCAGTTCAGAAGATATAAGAGATGCAGTGTTGATCCCTGGGTCAGGTAGCTTCCCTGGAGGAGGGCATGGCAACCCACTCCAGTGTTATTGCCTGGAGAATCCCATGGACAGAGGAGCCTGTGGGCTACAGACCATGAGGTTGCAGAGAGTCAGACACAGCTAAAGCAACTTAGTATGCACGCAGCCAGCAGTGAAAGCCCTGAGTCCTAACACAGACTGCCAGTGTATATTTTGATGGGTTTTGTAGTTAACAGAATGACAAAATCTCAGGTGTACAAAAGGAGGCATTTTATTTAGCTCATACATCTGAAGAACAGCTGGAGTTGGTTGATCTAGGCTGGTGCACCTGGGGGCTGCGTCACATGTCTCATCTTTTTCCTGGGACCAGGGGCTACCCTAGTTATGTTCCTTCCATGGTGATGGAAAGTACAAGAACACTGATGGGCACACCATCATCTTTACCCAGTTCTATTTACCAAAGCAGGTTGTAGGACCCAAATCACCAGGTAGAGAAGTAACTTGTTCTTTTAGTGGAAGAAACTGAAAGTCATCACATGACAAAGGGCATGAAGATGGGGAAAAGTGAAGAATTGGCACCAAGAATATAGTCTACTACAGGTATTAAACTTAATCTTGGCAACAGCTTCATGAAATGGATACTCTTCAACTTCCTTAAATTTAAGAGTAGTGTATTGGAGAACACCTGAAGCTAGAAGGTGCTGAGTCCACTGCTGGCTCTGTCCTTAACTAGCTACGTGGCTTTCAGCACTTACCTAACCCATTTGTGCCTCAGTTCCCTCTTACATAAAGTGGGAAAGATCATTTTATTTACCCTATAGGGTATCATTAAGAATAACTGAGTTTGTGTGCAAGACATTGAGAATAGTGTTAGGTATATAATATGTAATAGTACTGATGCCTAACATTGCTGGAAAGTCTAACTAGAGTCACAAAAGCATGTAACTCAGTGTCAACAATAATAATAATGCACAGAACAATTGATATCTTACATCATATATACTCCTGTTCTTGATCTTAAAATTTCTGGCTCAGTTCTCCACCTGTTACTTAAAACTAACACTTTTTTCCTTTATATATATTGTTACATTTAACAATAAACAAAAACACAGCTGTTAATAAAACTATACATTAATAATAGTTACTGACAAATTTCCATTTGTCATCAGTTTTTAAGACATGTCATTTAGTTCTTATGAAAAGCTCTATTTACAGGAAATATACTCTCCATCCAAATGTCAGATATTTTTTTCTTTGTCTAACTCAAATGCACCCAATATTCATAAATAAGTAATTTGGAATTTTCCAAGTTTCAGAAAAAGTATAAGAATTTAATGTTTTAGAATTCTGCATGTAGGGTTTTATATTTGAGGAGAAGCTATTTGTTCTTTGCGACAAAGTATAAAAGGGGATATATATTCAATCACTATATTATTATTTGTAGACCTTCTACTCTCAGATAAAACATGTTGTAAGCACAAGAAACACAGGTGATTTCAAAAAGAACAGAAGAACAATGTTTTAATTTCCCCATTTCTAATGGTAATTTTTTAAAAGTAAACAATTATAATACAGTGGGATAGGTTTCAATAATTATCCACACAGTGTTCTGGTCACTGTATCTAAATGACAGGGAGGGAATTTGGCAAAGCTTAGGAGTGAAGCAAGCAGAAAAGGAGTATGCAGAGTGCAAAGGACAGGGACCTACTGGTTGGAGAGAACAGCAGAGGGCAAATTTAGGGGTGTGGCAATAAAGTCACTGGATGTTGTTGAAATGGGAGAAGAGCTGACTCTGCAAAGAGAGGCGTGGATCAGATCTGTAAGGACCTGGGATATCATCCTGAGAATTGTGGACTTCATTTAAAAATGTTGGGCGACAGTTGAAGATTATTTTTTAACACAATCTCATGTACATGTTCTCATGATGCTTTTAAGAGTGTTGCGGTAAATGGATTGGCAAAGAAAGCAAGACTAATTAGGAGGCTCTTGCCTCCAGATAAGTAACAACAAACTGAGTCAGACCTAAGACACTGAGAATAAGAATGGAGAGAAGAGGAAGAATTCCAGAGATATTAAGGATCTAGGCAGAGAGGACCAAAACAGCTCCACTTGTTGTTGTTCAGTCACTAAGTCATATCCAACTCTTTGTGACTCCATGGACTGCAACATACCAGGCTTCCCTGTCCTTCACTGTCTCCTGGAGTTTTCTCAAACTTGTCTATTGAATCAGTGATGCCATCGAACTATCTCATCCTCTGTTACCCCCTTCTTCTCCTGCCCATCATCAGGATCTTTTCTAATGAGTTGGCTCTTCCCATCAAGTTGTATTAAACAAGAGGGTAACAATGTGTCATTTGAAGCTGCGTATACCTTCTGATTGTAATCTCTATATCCACAGAAAATATTTCAGGTATTTAGCAATAAGCACTTGCTACCATAAACCACCACCACCAACAAAGCCACAAACCAAGGGTGGATACACAGGCTGTTTGAATTGATTGCATGAAAATCCAGATCTATCAGGTGATAAAGCTGGCCCCAAGGTAAAGTGCTTTTACTTAATCAAATCTGGTCCTTTGGAATTTTTGTATTTAAAGATAACCACATAAACCCATCATGCAAATGAGAATAGTGAGGTCATGAGACACTAAGGAGTTGTCAATGATCAAAACTACTACTAAAATCCAAGTAGTTTAACTTAGTTTGTAGTACTTTCTGTAACACCATACTACTACTGCTATTTTATTTGCAATTTATTCTTGCTTGGGTTAAATTGTTTTTCTTGTAATCCTTGAATGAGTCTTTAATCATCTTTTTTTATTAGTTTCAACATCTTATCCCTGCTCATTTTTTTTTTTCATTTTGTGTTTTTAGTTCCACTTGATGATTTTCCTTTAACACAATAAAATTTTAGTTTTGCCTAGTATTGCAAAAGAAATGGAGAGGAATAAAACTTTTCAAAAGAATAATTTTAGCCTCAAATGCATTCCACAGCAATTTGATATTGGAGCACTTTTAAATAAATTATAGTTAATTAAGCATGCAAATACACTAACTACTTTAAGTACCCAATTAGCTACCTTAACTGAAATAACTGTCCTGAATAGCACATTTTTAAAGGCATTTCCCAAGGTGTTATATAAATCTTTGTCTCTGGTGTGAAAAATGCAATTACTCTTGGAAGAAAGGATATAGTAGCAGTTGATTGTTCAGGAATACAAATGTTGTAGCATGAATTACTAGCCTCTTTAGACCCCAGTGTCTTC
Organism: Bos javanicus; assembly: GCF_032452875.1. NCBI lineage: Eukaryota > Metazoa > Chordata > Mammalia > Artiodactyla > Bovidae > Bos > Bos javanicus. The sequence continues at coordinate 58,725,689 of NC_083871.1, read as the reverse complement.
ATCTATTAAATAAAGTGCCTGACCTAGAAATTTACAAAGGTTCTCCACTTCTCTAAAAGTCTTGCAATCATTCATCTCTGAACTGTGATCTATAACTCATTTTGTCCACAGGATACTATACATTTCTCCCAAGTCTGAATAGGTTTTAATATGAACATCTGCTCCCATGTCCCCATTCCAGCCTTATTGCATCTCATTATTTTCTGTGTTCATTAATGTGGGGGAAAAAAAAAAATTCCTCAAAATCTGACCTGAAGACATATCCTCAAGGGCCTGCACAGCCAATCTCTCTCTCTCTCTCTGTTTTTATTTAAATAAACTTTTAATAAAAGCTTTCTGGGATCATTAGGTTGACTCCTCATGACTGGTACTACTGCTTGATTTCTGTGCTTGTGTTATATTTTTAAAGTCATAACAAAGGAAGAAGAACAGACTTTCCCTGTATCCTCAGAGCTTCCATTCTTTTCATCCTACCTTTAAATGTTCAAAATGCTGTTTTTTTTTAACGTTGATAACAATCTAAAGTTAACCATTTTTCTTCTCCTCTTCCAAAACAGTGTATTAGAAAAGTTTAAATGTAATCTATGCTCTTTTTCTAATTTGTTATAATGTAGCATTTTAGTTGTATTTGTTTAAAAAAATCAGCTTCTGGCCTATACATAAAATACGCACATGTTAAGAGTACATTGAGTTTTGATAATTGCATACATATTTCCATTTGGCTTTTAACATCTTCTAAATTAGTCACTATTGTTCAGATCAGATCAGTCGCTCAGTCGTGTCCGACTCTTTGCGACCCCATGAATCGCAGCACACCAGGCCTCCCCGTCCATCACCAACTCCCGGAGTTCACTGGGACTCACGTCCATCGAGTCAGTGATGTCATCCAGCCATCTCATCCTCTGTCGTCCCCTTCTCCTCCTGCCCCCAATCCCTCCCAGCATTAGAGTCTTTTCCAATGAGTCAACTCTTTGCATGAGGTGGCCAAAGTACTGGAGTTTCAGCTTTAGCATCATTCCTTCCAAAGAAATCCCAGGGCTGATCTCCTTTAGAATGGACTGGTTGGATCTCCTTGCAGTCCAAGGGACTCTCAAGAGTCTTCTCCAACACCACAGTTCAAAAGCATCAATTCTTCAGCACTCATCCTTCTTCACAGTCCAACTCTCACATCCATACATGACCACAGGAAAAACCATAGCCTTTACTAGACGGACCTTTGCTGGCAAAGTAATGTCTCTGCTTTTGAATATGCTATCTAGGTTGGTCATAACTTTCCTTCTAAGGAGTAAGCGGCTTTTAATTTCATGGCTGCAGTCACCATCTGCAGTGATTTTGGAGCCCCCAAAAATAAAGTCTGACACTGTTTCCACTGTTTCCCCATCTATTTCCCATTAAGTGATGGGACCGGATGCCATGATCTTCGTTTTCTGAATGTTGAGCTTTAAGCCAACTTTTTCACTCTCTTCTTTCACTTTCATCAAGAGGCTTTTGAGTTCCTCTTCACTTTCTGCCATAAGGGTAGTGTCATCTGCATATGTGAGGTTATTGATATTTCTCCCGGCAATCTTGATTCCAGCTTGTGTTTCTTCCAGTCCAGCGTTTCTCATGATGTACTCTGAATATAAGTTAAATAAGCAGGGTGACAATATACAGCCTTGATGTACTCCTTTTCCTATTTGGAACCAGTCTGTTGTTCCATGTCCAGTTCTAACAGTTGCTTCCTGACCTGCATACAGATTTCTCAAGAGGCAGGTCAGGTGGTCTGGTATTCCCATCTCTTGAAGAATTTTCCACAGTTTATTGCACAGTCAAAGGCTTTGGCATAGTCAATAAAGCAGAAATAGATGTTTTTCTGGAACTCTCTTGCTTTTTCCATGATCCAGCGGATGTTGGCAATTTGACCTCTGGTTCCTCTGCCTTTTCTAAAACCAGCTTGAACATCAGGAAGTTCTTGGTTCACGTATTGCTGAAGCCTGGCTTGGAGAATTTTGAGCATTACTTTACTAGCGTGTGAGATGAGTGCAATTGTGCAGTAGTTTGAGCATTTCTTTGGGATTGGAATGCAAACTGACCTTTTCCAGTCCTGTGGCCACTGCTGAGTTTTCCAAATTTGCTGGCATATTGAGTGCAGCACTTTCACAGCATCATCTTTCAGGATTTGGAATAGCTCAACTGGAATTCTATCACCTCCATTAGCTTTGTTCATATTGATGCTTTCTAAGGCCCACTTGACTTCACGTTCCAGGATGTCTGGCTCTAGGTCAGTGATCACACCATCGTGATTATCTGGGTCGTGAAGATCTTTTTGTACAGTTCTTCTGTGTATTCTTGCCATCTCTTCTTAATATCTTCTGCTTCTGTTAGGTCCATACCATTTCTGTCCTTTATCGAGCCCATCTTTGCATGAAATGTTCCTTTGGTATCTCTGATTTTCTTGAAGAGATCTCTAGTCTTTCCCATTCTGCTGTTTTCCTCTATTTCTTTGCATTTCTTTAACTACCAGTAGGGTTCAACCTAATTTTTAAATATACTTGAGTGTAGATATATGTGCAATTATTTTAGCTCCTTTGGTCCTTATTGCTTTTTTCATTTTGTGTTCAACCTTATATCTCCAAAAACACAATGTTTAGTCTCCTGCATATACAACTCTAGCTTTGAGAGTTGTCTTTCAGCACATTTCAAGCTGCTTTAGATCTCCTACAGTTTCATGTAATCATATTCTTGGGACTTTATTTTTATCTGTCCTGCTTGGGCTCTATTGCACTTCCTGGAGGAGAGAGATTTTCTATCAACTTTGGGAAATTCTTGTTACTTCAGGTGATATTCTCCATTTTCTATATTTCCTCCTCCTACATCTCCTTTTTGGCTAATACTCAGTCTTATTATTTTATCCTTTGTGTCTTTTAATCTTTATTTCAACTTATAAGGTCTTTATTTCTCTATGCTGCATTCTGGGTAGTAATCTCACTTACATATTGATATTTATTTTGTTATGTCTGACTTTTAACTTGTTCATGGAGATTTTAATTGGTCTATCTATATTTCTCTTTTTTATATCACCTGTTTTTTATGTCTTATTTTATTTTTATATCTTTGCCTTCTCATATCTCTTTATTTTACACCTGCTTACTTGGTGTCTCTCTATTAGTTTCCTAGGGCTCTTGTAGTAAAGTACCACAAACAACACAAATTTGTTGTCAGCAGTCTTGAGGCTAGAAGTCCAAAACCAATGTGTCAGCAGGATTGGTTTCTTCTGGGAGCTGCGAGGGGAGGATCGGTCCCAGGTCTCTCTCCTAGCTGCTCATGGTTTGCTGGCAAGTTCTTGCATTTCTTGGCTCATAGAAGCATCACCTGGATTTCTGCATTCATGTCCATATGGTCTTATCCCTATGTGTATGTCTCTTTGTCCAGATTTTGTCTTTTTATAAGGAAATGGGTCTTAATGGATTAGGGGCTCACCCTTTCCAGGAAGGCCTTTTCTTTATTTCTTTCTTTTTTTTTTTTAATTTATTAGGTAGAAAAGAAGCTTTTATTTATTTAAAAATTTTAATTTTTTGTTGGATAATAGGCAATTAACAAACAGTGTTGTGACAGTGTCAGGTGAACAGCGCAGGGCCTCAGCTATACATACACGTGTATCCATTCTCCCCCAAACTCCTTTGCATTCAGGCCACCACACAGCGTTGAGGAGACTTCCATGGGCTGTACAATAGGTCCTTGTCAGCTATCCTATTTTAAATAAAGCAGTGTATACGTGTCCATCCCAAACTCCCCAACTATCCCTTCCACCAACCCTCCCTCCAAAACCATAAGTTCAATCTGCAAGTCTGTGATTCTCTTTTTGTTTTGTAAGTAAATTCATACGTATCATTTCTTTTTAGATTCCACATATAAGAGATGTCATATGATATTTTTCCTTCTCTGCCTGACTGACTTCTCTCAGTATGACAATCTCTAGGTCCATAGGAAGGACTCATCTTAGTTACACCTGCTATGACTATTCCCAAATAAGGTCATGTTCAGAGGTATTGGGAGTTAGGACTTCAATGTATGAATATTAGTGGTAGGGAGTGGAGGGAACAAAATTCTACTCATCACAGGCTTGTTAAAATTATGAATCTAAAATTTGAGATCCTGGAGTGTTAATTGTCTGGTTTTCACGTCTGCTGATTGCTTCCCTTGGGTTTTGAAATTTTTGAATGTGAATTTGAATTTCCAATGAGGGAAAATTGATTTTTCTCTCTACAGAGATGACAACGTCTGGGTGGCTGAAGGGTCCTTAACAGCAATTTTACATGTACTTCTGCTACAGGCCGACTTAGGATAGTACCACTTCAAGTCTGTTTTGTTGTCACTGTTATTAATTTCTGGCCCTGATTTTTCTGCACCATATCTTATATAAATTTGTGCTCCAAACCACTGAGGGAAAGCTAGAGTTGAAAATTGTTTCTGAAGACATTTTTCCATTGAGTGCCAGGGTAGAGATCAACTTCCTTGACTTTGCCATGGGCTATAGAGCCCAGATTATTTTAAGTGTATTAGTTACACAGTTGTGTCCGACTCTTAGTGACCCCATGAACTGTGGCCCACCAGGTTTCTCTGTCCTTTGAATTTTCCAGGCAAGAATACTGGATTGGGTTTGCCATTCCCTTATTCAGGGGATCTACCCAACCCTGAGATTGAATCTGGGTCTCAGGTGAATTCTTTACCCTCTGAACCACCAGCAAAATCCCTCCTTATCTACAATTTCAGCCTTCAGAGGAACCAGGAATTATTCAATTTTCAGGCCCATGACCCCTCCTCAAGTGCCCAAGGTCTCATAATATGTCCCAGGATGGTGGAAAATGACCCACCTCCAGCCATTCCTAAGACTCCAGGGCTGCCAGTCTGGCTCTCAACCTTTCTTTTCTCTCTGCCCATCTGAGGATTTTCCTTTTTCTCATTCTTTTTAAACATCTCGGACATCAAATATAGGTTATATGTTACCTCACATTCGTTCATGCCAGTGGAGGAATGATCTCTTCTGGGGCCTTTCCTCATCTGCTGGAAGTAGCAGTTCTAATCCCCTCTTATTGAAGAGTTAAACATAAAAGTCCCAAAAGATTAAAGTACCTTAGGTAAAGTCACACATTATTTAGAATTCTAATCTTTTAACTTCCTGTTGGGTGACATTTTACCTTCTCTCTCTGATTTTTCTTTCTTACCATTATCACCTCATTCAACAAAGCAATTTACAGACCTTTTATTATAGTTTGATATCATTTTGTCCAGATTCTAGACTCCCTCCAAAGTCTTCTGAATCCCAGGAACTCTAGTAGTAAGTGGTTTAAATATAGAGATGTGGAATAATTTTAATGTCACTAGTGATTATTATAGAAAAAAAATCTTCTCTTTTCTTAAGACTGACCAAATACTGAGTGACATTATGATCTAATTCTCCTTGAAGTCTTCTAGACCTTTAATAGTAAATAATCCTATGTTGTTTTAAGATATAAAGTTGATATTTCTTTAACTCCATATGAATGTTATTTGAGTCCAAGGCAGATTTAAGTGATTCCTTAATTGGAACCTCATTTAATTATCTTTGGGGACATCACTATAGATTCAGCCACAGGGCTGATTTCTACCATGAATCTAGCAAGAATGGGATTCTATAGGGAAAACCTGCTAGAGACAAGTATGACTAAGGATTGGGTTTATTGGAGTTTGTGTCTTATTCTCCATGTGGGATAATGCATGTTTAATTCCCATTTTCTCTTAGGCCAGACTGACTATATATATCAAGGCCCCTGTCAGTCTCTCAGATACACTTCACCCAAAAGACTCTTGACTCAAATTCATGGATTCCCTCGTGATGGTCAATTACAGATTGGAATTAATGTATACAGTTAGTTTCAGACACTTTATAACATATTGTTTCCTTTATTTTTTAGTTTATCTTCAAAAAATGGGATACTAGTTTTCTTATTAGGCTGAACCAAAACATAATTCTGCATGTGAACAAGGAAGGATTTAAGGGAAGGGGCAAACAGAATGACAGGGACCCAGACCTTTCATTAGGCAGACTAAGAATATCTACCACAACATGAAATCTCACCAGTTTATAATGAATAAGTTAGGGATCAAAGAATACCTGGAAGATTCCCTTGGTTACTTTTTGACTGTCAAGAGCTGTGTGTGTGTAGTGGCAGGGAGTTGGGGGGTAGGAGTCTCACACACATGCCAGGGCTTCAGTCCCTTTCACTGGCAAGCACCTTAATTTGTATCCTTCTTGGATGTGAAAAGAATCTGGCTGTGACATCTTAATATCAAGAAAAGCTAGCAAAAATTCAGATGATCAACTGTGGTAAACTATGTTCCCAATGTTTTATCATTCATGGAAAAGTAAGTTTTTCATTGAAAAAGGAACACTGATCGTTTCACTTTCTTCCAAATTTTGCTATATCTTACAAACCTACTGGAAAAACAGAAGCAACATTTATTAAGATAAACTGCTCTCCATTAAGTGGTGAGGCAATCAAAACCTTAGGAGAGTGTTTATTCCCTACATCTCAGTATATTCATAAAACACCATTACTTTATTTATAATTCAGTTCAGTCGCTCAATTGTGTCCGACTCTTTGAGACCCCATGAACCACAGCATGCCAGGCCTCCCTGTCCATAACCAACTCCCAGAGTCCACCCAAACCCATGTCCATCGAGTTGGTGATGCCATCCAACCATCTCATCCTCTGTAGCATATGTATAAAATTTTATCATTGCTCAGGTTTGTTTGCTACCATTTTGAAGAGAAAAAAAGATGGATATAAGATCCCATGAAAGACCATATCTTGGTTAGCTAAAAGACCTAGGAAACCTCTTAGGATAGGTTCTTTCATGAAGGAGTCAAAAAACTGTCAGTGATTAAAAAAGAATAGAGAAAGTCATGAGTGTGCACTGATTGCAAAAAAGACTCTTAGTAACTCTTCTTAAAGTTAATGAATAGAGACCTCCTATGTGGTGTGAAAATATTCTTCCTACTTCAGTTTAGTTCAGTCGCTCAGTTGTGTCCGACTCGTTGTGACCCCATGAATCGCAGCACTCCAGGCCTCCTTGTCCATCACCAACTCCCAGAGTTCACTCAGATTCATGTCCATCAAGTCAGTGATGCCATCTCATCCTCTGTCGTCCCCTTCTCCTCTTGCCCCCAATCCCTCCCAGCATCAGAGTCTTTTCCAATGAGTCAACTCTTCCCATGAGGTGGCCAAAGTACTGGAGTTTCAGCTTTAGCATCATTCCTTCGAAGGAAATCCCAGGGCTGATCTTCAGAATGGACTGGTTGGATCTCCTTGCAGTCCAAGGGACTCTCAAGAGTCTTCTCCAACACCACAGTTCAAAAGCATCAATTCTTCGGCGCTCATCCTTCTTCACAGTCCAACTCTCACATCCATACATGACCACTGGAAAAACCATAGCCTTGACTAGATGGACTTTTGCTGGCAAAGTAATGTCTCTGCTTTTGAATATGCTATCTAGGTTGGTCATAACTTTTCTTCCTAGGAGTAAGAGTCTTTTAATTTCATGGCTGCAGTCACCATCTGCAGTTGCCGGGAGCTGGCCTGAGGAGCTCCACCCGTGGCAAAGGTCATGAGGGAGGAGGCTCGGCATACGCAAAGGCGGGATCGAGCCTCAGGAGTCCCCCTGGAAATTCTTGAGCATCTACCCCCAAAACCAGAGTCTGCCTACTTTCTGTTTTGTGCTCTCACCTATACCTCTGACTTTATGGGGGGCTGTCCCCCACTACCTCTCTCTGAAAAAAAGAGTTAACTTACAGCTCCAGTTAATAATTTCTGGGTGTGACAGTGTTTCAACCTACAAACTCCTTTGGAAGTCCTCTAGCCTGCCTGAATAGGTTTTTCTGGCCACATGTGATTGTTCAGAGCCTCCCAACTGTGAGAGGCATGAGATGTTCTAAACTGAATACAGATTCCTTTGAGCAGTTAAAAGATTGATTAGAAATTGTATTGGTGAAGGGTTTTTAACTTGTTGGGCCATGTTTGCTGCTAAGTCTTCATATCCCTTACCTGCTGTGTCCCTGGCAGTGTATTGATTAATATAATTGGTGTAAGTAGTAGCTTTAATATTTGTAACCTTTGTTGTAGCCCACCACACCTTTGGCCTATAGGAATGCAACTTTATCTAATGCTTTTGGAGGCTGGTGCCTGACTTTAGAATAATCACCTTTAGAGAAAAATAAGTTTCTTAAAATGTTAACAGGCCTCCGGGCCAGAAGATGATGCAAATCACCTAAACTTTTGCATATGATAAGTTTGCAGGAAGAAAGCCTGGCTTACTGCATGACTCTACCCCTTCCCCCATTATCCTCTATGCATAACTTAAGGTATAAAAAATACTTTGGAAAATAAAGTGTGGGCCTTGTTCACTGAAACTTGGTCTCCCCATGTCATTCTTTCTCTCACCTTGTGGCTGAATTATTCAGTCTCTTTTTCTCCACTGAATTTCCTCACTGAGCTATCCTTATTTAACCACTCCTTATATCTTTAACATTTAAATAAGCTGTTGTTTCCTGATGGCCGATGCCATCTCCCCTTCGAAACCCCTGGATCCACCAGGGCTGGACCCTGGCATGCAGTGATTTTGGAGCCCAGAAAAATAAAGTCTGACACTCTTATCCCATCTATTTCCCATGAAGTGATGTGACCAGATGCCATGATCTTCATTTTCTGAATGTTCAGCTTTAAGCCAACTTTTTCACTCTCCTCTTTCACTTTCATCAAGAGGCCTTTTAGTTGCTCTTCACTTTCTGCCATAAGGGTGGTGTCATCTGCATATCTGAGGTTATTGGTATTTCTCCCAGCAATCTTGATTCTGGCTTGTGCTTCTTCCAGCCCAGCATTTCTCATGATGTACTCTGTATATAAGTTAAATAAGCAGGGTGACAATATACAGCCTTGATGTCCTGCTTTTCCTATTTGGAACCAGTCTGTTGTTTCAGGTCCAGTTCTAACTGCTGCTTCCTGACCTGCATATAGGTTTCTCAAGAGGCAGATCAGGTGGTCTGGTATTCCCATCTCTTTCAGAATGTTCCACAGTTGATTGTGATCCACACAGCCAAAGGCTTTAGCATAGTCAATAAAGCAGAAATAGATATTTTTCTGGAACTCTCTTGCTTTTTTGATGATCCAGTGGATGTTAGCAATTTGATCTCTGGTTCCTCTGCCTTTTCTAAAACCAGCTTGAACATCTGGAAGTTCACGCTTCATGTCTTGCTGAAGCCTGGCTTGGAGAATTTTGAGCATTACTTTACTAGCGTGTGAGATGAGTGCAATTGTGCGGTAGTTTGAGCCTTCTTTGGCATTGCCTTTCTTTGGGATTGGAATGCAAACTGACCTTTTCCAGTCCTGTGGCCACTGCTGAGTTTTCCAAACTTGCTGTGCAGCACTTTCACGGCATCATCTTTCAGGATTTGAAAGAGCTCAACTGAAATTCCGTCACCTCCACTAGCTTTGTTCGTAGTGATGCTTTCTAAGGCCCACTTGACTTCACATTCCAGGATGTCTGCCTCTAGGAGAGTGATCACACTATCATGATTATCTTGGTCATGAAGATCTTTTTTGTATAGTTCTTCTGTTCTTCTTCCTACTTATAGTACTTTAAAACTTCAGCCATCTGGAATAATCCTAAGGAATGTTTACCACTAGGTTCTACATTATATTCAGAACTCACTGTTTTAATGGATATCTTCCTATTATTAAACTTTATTTCATTATTGAGTATTTGGCATTTTGCCTTTCCTAAATTAAGGAGTCTTATCCAAATGCAAAGGAAATAAAAAAGCTTTCTCATCAGAACAGAGAAAGAGAAATGCTGTTAACTCACTCTGCATTATGGTTCCTATTTTTTCCATCAAACTACCTTATGTTTCCAAATAGGGTATCTAAAAGATATTTTCTAAGGTATGTACATATATAAATACATCTTTGCTTTTTATCCTGGTATTGTTTTCCAGTAAGAGCTAAACAATGGGAACACTTCCAGATAACCACTAACTGGATTGACAGTAGGGTGAGTGAGATGGTGGAGTCAGGGCTGACTGCGTAATTCCAGCTGGGCCAGATGAGGGAAATGGTGGAGCTGTTCACAAACAGAAGTTAGTGGTATAAGTGCAGGTTTTAAGAGAGAGTTACAGCTTCTCTAGTGTAAAGAATCAGATGGTAAAGAATCTGCCTACAATGCAGGAGACCCAGGTTTGATCCCTGGGTCAGGAAGATCCCCTGGAGAAGGGAATGGCTACCCATTCCAGTATTCTTGCATGGAGAATCCCATGGACAGAAGGGCCTGGCTGGTTACAGTTCATGAGATCACAGCAGTATGACACGACTGAGCAACTAAGTCTACAGTGAATTGTTCTAGAGTGAATTGTAGAGTTTGATGTGTCTAGGACATATTTAAGTAGATACAGTCTATAACTGTTGGATTCAGAGATCTGGAGCTAAACATTTCGATGGGCTACAGATAAAGTTCTGGGAGTCTTCAGAATATTCTATCTGCCCCAAGTATTCAACTGATGTGTTTTGAGAACAAGCAACATGCTTTTGGTTAAAATATGCTGCTTTTCATAATTGTACAGTAGCTATAATTAGATATACTGAAATAATTATTTTATACAAATCCTTGTTATAATCCTATGGGATTGGTATTTCTTAGAGGGACAAGTGGTGTTCAGCCACCCGAGACTGAGCAATAACAGGTCTGTGATGCCCTTTTAGACTTCCTTGGTGGCTCAGACGGTAAAACGTCTGCCTACAGTGCGGGAGACCCGGGTTCGATCTCTGGGTTGGGAAGATCCCCTGGAGAAGGAAATGGCAACCCACTCCAGTCTTCTTGCTTGGAAAATCCCATGGACGGAGGAGCCTACAGTCCACAGGGCCGCAAAGAGCCGGACACGACTGAGCATAGGAAGCAACTCAAGGCTTAATTAGGCTACCCACTCCAGTCAGTATTCCTGGGCTTCCCTTGTGACTCAGCTGGTAAAGAATCTGCCTGCAATATGGGAGACCTGGGTTTGATCCCTGGGTTGGGAGGATCCCCTGGAGAAGGGAAAGGCTATCCAGTCCAGTATTCTGGCCTGGAGAATTACATGGATTAAGTCCAGGGGGTCGCAAAGAGTCGGACATGACATCACTTCACTTCATTTCAAGGCTTAATTAAATAACTTGTCCAGTGTCACACTGCTTTTAAGTGAATGCTGGAGCAAGAACTTGAACCTGTCAGACTACAAGCCTGTGTTGTGGGGGTCCTGTGAGCTTTGATTTACATCTCCAGGTAGTATGAATTATTTCTACTAGGCAGCTTGATATCTATATTTGATGGAATTGGTCATTCAACAAGTGTTAGATATTAATATATCAGTAAATAAGGGGCAAAGTTTCATGCAAAAATATATAGTTCTTCATTCTTTCCAGCTCCCCCTCCCTGCAAAAAAAAAAAAATGTAGAGTTCTTTTTAGGAGAAATTAAATAAATTTTAAAAGATTAATGTCTGTAAGTTTAAATGTGATGAACATCCACTGTACAGAATAGTTGACAAAAAGGTGCCATTAATAACTTTATAGAACTCTGTTACAAAATGTTCTAATATATCACTTATGATTCTCAAAACAGGCTGGTGAAACAGATATTCTTATTTAATAGTTTAAGAGACTGAGGCACTTAAGCACATTAGGCATCGCCTTTTTGCATATTAATACAACCCTAGCATTAAAAGTATAATGCTCTTATATTGATATGTTGGAATAGCTTATCAAGGAAACAATACCCAGTCAAATTGTTATGTAAGTTTTAATCTCCTAAAATATCCCAGGTGATCAATTTTTCTTTTCCTTATAAGAATGATGATTTTCTTCTCACAGAGACTGAAACTTAATTAAACTTTAGTTGTTGTTTAGCCAAATTGCAGCACAATTTCATTGATTAGAAATGATGAATCATATTCATAACTTAACAGCATTAGGAAATGAAAATATATTGTGTAATACTTTAAGAAAAGTAACTTTTATGAAGGGGAAGCAATACTTCAAAGGAGGTTACAAAAAGGAATATTAAGTGTAACATTTGTTTGACCACTGAAAAAAAGTTCTAGCAAGTCATTGTCATCCTAATAACCCATTTTACACATGGCTGTTAGTAATGAGACAGCTTGGCCAAATGGCCCATCAAGCCATACAAATAGTTTTGAACTCTTGGTCTGAATTTACCACAGTAGGTTCACATAAAGTGCCACCAAGAACCAGGTCATCTAAAGAGTCACATAGGAGTATCTTTAAATTCCACATTTATATTTAGGCAAAGCACTGCCCTAGTAAAAGATGCATTGCACTGTTTGGAAAAATATTTTAAACATTGTATAAGAGAAATTAAAGGAATATTTCTGATTTACTTTGCATACTTAATTCAGAATCATTTATAGAGATTATAAATGATGCTAAATTGCAAAAAGCTACAACTGAACTATATTCAGTAGAATTCCGCAGGGGTTCTGGCTTACAACAAAATGACTAGCAAAAAAAAAAAAAAACCACGGTGTCTTTTTTCATCAAAGTGAGAACAACCTAAAAGATAAGCACTTTAAAAATGGTTTCCCTTTTATTTACTAATTGTATTGGAAAGGAGCATGACAGGAAATGGCAGAATGAGAGTTCAAGGTTATTTTGGGCTTTATAGAGAGAGACATCAGTGCTTTGGAATAAAAGTGCCGGTCCTTTAAACTGTGACCAGAGTGACTTGATTCACTGAGGAGGGGTCTCCTTAAGATTAAAGAAATACTGAAAAATAGTAGAATTGAGATTTTTAAAAGATCAAAGAATTGCTTTATGAATAAAAAGGCTAAAATGAAATCGGGGGGAGGCCCATTGCCCATTTGCTTCAGAATCCTTGGACCCCAAAGATCTAGTTCAGTTGAACTGACTCTTCATTGATTGTCTAGTATACAATTCTGGGGGTTCTGATACAAGGGTAGCAACCAGATAGGTCAAGATCAGTCCATGTCCTCAGGGATTTTACATTCTAGTTTAATGAGAGCAGAGCCGAAGGACAGTAATATAAAGCACAAAATAAGACATTTCTCAAGAGTTATAAGCATAATATTGCACTGAGTCAGGGGATGGAGAGATTCTATTTAATCTGCAAAACAAAGCAGGGTTTTATGCAGAGAAGGGGCCTTTGAAGTTGGTCTTGGAAAATGGGTAGAAGCTGAAATGAGTTATACTGGAGAGAGTCTAAACAAAGCTTATAGGTTGCAATGAATTGAGAGGGTTGGGAATGCTGAGTATAGATTCTGGTTGAATTGTAGGCTGTTTGGACGAGAACAGTGAGAAGGAAAGCTGGGAAGGTATAATGGGGATTCACTGATGAGGGAATACAGTGCCAGATGAAGAAAGCAGGCAGAGGAGCCCTTGATGGCTTTTGACAACTGGATGATTCAGCACCTGGATGTGGGCCTCTGATAAACCTTGATGTAAAGACATAGTCTGCTCTTTTTGTGGTGCATTTCCTTGTGCAGGATTAAATTCATTGAAACTTTTTTTATCTCCTCTCCACAATAAAAACGATGATTTTTAGTGCCTACTTCCAAGAGTTATGAGAATCTGATAAGATAATGATGTTGCTCATTGTACAAAGTAGATCATCATTAAATGTTCAATTGACGTTGTTATTGATGCTGAGATTAAGAAAGATTTATCTAATAGCAGTATGCACAGTAGATTTGAATAGAGAGATACCAGTGATGGAAAGAGCAGTAAGGAAGCAGAAACAATGAGAAAATTTATAGGACTTAACAACAGGTTTTTATATGTCATGAAATGAGGAAAGTTCAGGGTGACTACAAAAATTAATCCTAGATTAAAGGGAAACACTAGGTTTTTCTTGTGGGGTAGATATGTTAGGTTTGACATGCTACATTGGCGATTTGGATAAGTCATTCAGTTCAGATCTGTTCAGTCACTCAGTCGTGTCCGACTCTTTGCGACCCCATGAATCGCAGCACGCCAGGGTTCCCTGTCCATCACCAACTCCCGGAATTCACTCAAACTTACGTCCATTGAGTCAGTGATACCATCCAACCATCTCATCCTCTGTTGTCCCCTTCTCCTCCTGCCCCCAATCCCTCCCAGCATCAGAGTCTTTTCCTATGAGTCAACTCTTCACATGAGGTGGCCAAAGAATTGGAGTTTCAGCTTTAGCATCATTCCTTCTGTCACGCAAGTGTATGTTCCTTGGTTCTTTGTCTCGTCACAACAAAGATTTGGAGCAACGGACATTAAAGCCCTCGACGCGTCACAGCTCTCGGGTCTTGGACAAACCGTTATATAGCTCTTAGGCAAATCAGTGTTACACTTCTATTTTATTTAGAAGACAGCAGGAGAGAGAGAGAAAGAGCACACACACGCAGGAGAGAGAGAGAGAGAGAGTCCGTAAGAAAGTGCTTTGGCTCCTCCTTTTATATGTTTTTTCCTCCTCCTGGGCCTGCCCTATGCAAATTGGGCTTAGCCAGGAGTGCTGTTTGTTCTGCCTGAAGTCTTCACTTTGGTCTTCGGACCTTCCTTTGACCTTCCTTGTCTTTTAGCCACTGCCATTTTGGATTCCTTTTTCCTATTCTACCTACCTAACATTCCCCCCTCAAGAGATGGGCAGCCCAATTCTTTGGGAATAGGGGCATCAAGGTCTTTCTGGCTACTTCCTGCTGAACTGGGATGGCAAGGGGTATTGGGCCTCCCCCTCTTGCTAGTCTCAATCCTCAGAGTCCTTATAGCGGTGTCCAAGGCTGTGTGATATTTTCCATGGTCGGCTGTAGTTTTATATCTTTGTTGAACTGGCACTGCATGTTGTAGCTGGTTGACCTGGGCAGAGACAAAACAGGTTAGCCAATTGACAGTACATGGAATAATCATAAGCACCATCAATATAGCATAACAAGGACTAATAGGGACATTAGTCAATTTTAAATTCACATCGCCAGGATGGCTCAAGTCCCTCCTTGTTCAGGGATCAGAAGATCTATCTCCTGTCTGATTTGGAGTACAGTCACTGTCAAGCTGTGTTAGCTCTTTAGAGTTATCCTGAGAAATCTTATCCCCAGAAACCAGATTTTGGGGGTGTTCATTAGAATGACACTCACTGGTAGTCCTGAATAGGTATCTGAGATCTCCTAGGGGCTCACAGGTGTATTGAGTGTCCTCTTCTGTTTTCTTCCATGGCTTGACTCTTGAGTAGTGAATCCAGGAGTCATGTCCTGGTACCTTGACTGCTGTGGGAGTAGAAAGTATTACAGGGTAGGGGCCCTTCCATGTGGTCTGGAGTTGAGCCTTTGGGGACCCATCTTTCCAGACTTTAATTAGGACTTGAGTTCCTGGAGCATATAGTGGTGACTCTTTAGAATCTTTTGGGTCCTGGTTCATACCCCACAAGCGTATATCCTGCTGGAATTGTCCAATGGCCATGGTATAAGACTGGAGGATCTGAACCTCTGGATCTAGGAAGAGGTCATTGACATAAACTAAAGGTCTCCCATATAGCATCTCATAAGGACTAAGACCAACCTGTTCCTTAGGGGCAATATGGGTGTGGAGGAGAGCTATTGGTAAAGCCTTCCATCCCAGGGAGGTCTCTTGGGTTATCTTTTTTTATCGCTGATTTTAAGAATTGATTGGCTCTTTCTACTTTTCCTGAAGATTGAGGCCTCTGGGCACAATGGAGATAATAAGTAATGCCCAATGCGTTCGAGACTCCTTGGATGACCTTAGAAGTAAATGATGTCCCATTGTCACTTTGTAATGACCTGGGCAGACCAAATCTTGGAATAATTTCATGGAGCAGTTTTTTTTTTACCACCTCCTCAGCCTTCTCAGTCTGGGTGGGGAAGCCTTCAATCCATTCTGTGAATGTATCTATCATAACTAACAGGTATTTATACCCTTGAGAAACTGGCATCTGGGTGAAGTCCATCTGCCAGTCCTCTCCTGGGTAGGCCCCACATCATTGGACGGGCTGGGCCAGCTGGGGTCTTCAAGCTCCTTGGGGGTTGTTTAATTGACAAGTGGGACAAGAGGAGACCACCTGTCTTATAGTTATTTGGAAACCTGTTCCTCTGAAGGACCTTTCTAGTAATCTTTGGAGGGCCTTTTCTCCTAAATGAGTAGTGGCATGTAAGGAGTTAACCAACTTCCATTGGAGGTTTCCAGGCAGAAAAAGGAGTCCCTCCTTTTGGAACCACCGTATATGATCTTGAAAGCCCTTGCTCTTAGCTTTAAGAGTCTCACCTTCAGTATATGAAGGAGTTTCTGGCAAATTAGTCTGTGGAACTAAGGTGGCAATCCCTATTAGGTCATGGTTCTGTAATGCTGCTCTCCTAGCTGCCTGATCAGCTGCTTGGTTCCCTCGTGCCACTTCCATGTTTCCTTTTTGGTGTCCTTTGCAGTGGGAAACTGAAACCTCAGTGGGCAGATGGACTGCCTCCAAGAGTCAAAAAATCTGATCACCATATTTGATTGGGGACCCTCGGGTGGTCAAGTGGCCCCTTTCTTTCCAAATAGCCGTATGTGCATGTAGCACCAGAAAGGCATACTTGGAGTCAGTGTAAATCGCTATTCTTTTTCCTTTTCCCAGCTCTAAAGCTAGAGTCAGGGCTATGAGCTCAACTAATTGGGCTGAAGTACCTGGTGGCAGAGGCTTAGCCTCTATGGTCTCAAAATTGGAGACTACTGCATACCCAGCTCTTCTTTTTCCATCCAGGACAAAGCTGCTTCCATCAGTGTGCTAGATTTCCTCAGGATTGGTCAGAGGATCTTTTGACAATCCCTCTCGGGGTTTTGTCCAGTGGTCCAAGGTTTCTAGACAAGAGTGAAAGGGAAGAGAGCCCTCGGGGGTAGGTAGGAGGGTGGCTGGGTTAAGAATCTCACAAGGGGATATAGTGAGGCCTGGACTTTCCATCAGCATTACTTGATATCTGAGGATTCTTTGATCAGACATCCATAAATGGCCTCTCCCATTTAGGAGTTGTTTTACTTGGTGGCTGATAAAAGTAGTTTGCCCCCAAAGGAGAGTTTTAAAGCATCTTCTATCATGATTGTGAGAGCTGCAAGATTCCGAAGGCAGGGGGGCCAGCCTTGGGTAGTTGGATCGAGCCTCTTGGATAAGTAAGCTACAGGCTGGGGCTCAGATCCCAACCTTTGAGTTAACACTCCCAAGGCTATTCCCTCTCTTTCATGGACATAAAGTTGGAATGCTTTTTCTGTGTCTGGCAACCTCAAGACAGATACCTGAGTTAAGGCCTGTTTTAGTGTAACCTCTGCCTTCTTTTGAGGAGTTCCCCACATCAGTGGGATTGAATCATTCCGTCTCTTTAAGCTTTCATATAAGGGCTGGGCAATTAGACCATAGTTGGGTATCCAGATTCTATAATAACCAATTAGCCCCCGGAAAGCTCGCAATTGTTTTCGAGTCGTGGGGGAGGGCAACTGGAGGATTCCTTGTACTCAATCAGAGGACAGCCTCCTGGACCCGTGTGTAATCTGAACTCCCAGGTAAGTGACCTTTGTCTCGATCATCTGTGCCTTAGCATGGGAGACTTTATATCCCCTTTCTGCCAAGAAGTTCAGAACCTGAATTGCATGTTGTTGGGCATTTTTCTCATCTGGAGACCAGATTAGTAGGTCATCTACGTATTGTAATATTTTCCCATTAGGTCCCAGGTCCAGATCTAGGAGATCCAGGCTAAGGGCCTGTCCAAACAGGTGGGGGCTATCTCTGAACCCCTGAGGTAATACTGTCCAAGTCATCTGTTGGTGTTTTTGTCCTGGGGCTTCCCACTCAAAGGCAAAAAGGTATTGGGATTCTTTAGCCAGTGGTATGCAAAAAAATGCATCTTTGAGATCCAAGACTGTAAACCACTTGGCACTGGGTGGGATTTCTCCCAAGATTACATAGGGATTGGGTACTGTGGGATGGAGGGGGACTACAGCTTCATTTATGATCTGGAGATCTTGAACCATTCGCCAGGTTCCGTCTTTTTCTTTACTGAGAGGATTGGGGTGTTACATGGAGAACTGGTGGGGACCAATAGCCCACAAGCAAGGAATTTATTTATTAAAGGCTGTAGTCCCTCTTGAGCCTCTCTTTTGAGAGGATATCGTTTCCGGTTAGGAAACCAAGTGGGATCTCGGAGGACAATGATGACCGGTTAGCTTGGTGGGCTCGTCCAGGAATCCCCTGGTCATAGTTTTTGGTCCCTCTCTATTGAAGGTGTAAGTAGTAGTAGCCAGGAGCTGTAGAGCTCTAGGGGCTGAAAAACTTCCCATCACAAGGGTGGTCCCCAGTTTAGTGAGTATATCTCTTTCCAATAAGGGGGTAGGACACTCAGGGACCACCGGAAACTGGTGGGAAAATATTTGTCCATCCCAGCAACAAAGAAGTGCTCGGGTGAATCTTTTAGTAGTTGCTTTTCCTGTAGCACCCAAAATGGTACAGGTTTGGGAGGAGAAGGCTCCGGAGTAGGAAATCAAGACAGAGTAGGTAACCCCTATGTCAACCAAGAAATTCTCGGACCTACCTGCCACATCCAGTTGCACCCTTGGCTCCAGCCCCGTGATGCTTATCTGTGACAGGCGGGCTGGCTGGAGCAGGCCACTTCAGTCCTCTTGAACCATCGTGAGGGTAGGCTTGGCGCTTGACCTTGAGGCTCTTGGGTCCCGAGGGCAGAGTGCCGCCTAATGTCCCAGTTGATGGCATTTGTGGCAAGCCATTCTAGGAGACTTGTCACGGTTTGGACACTCTTTGGCCCAATGCCCCACCTGTCTACAGATCAGGAATTTGTCTCATGCCTTGTCCTTCAAGGACTCGGGGTTTGCCATAGGGCTTCTCTGGAGGGCAGCCAGCATCTGGGCATGCTTTGTCTCTTTCTTTCTCTCCTCCTCCTGGGACTTGGCCTCCTTCTCCTGTTCTCTGTTATAAAAGGTATTGGTGGCTGTCTGGACCATCTCATCTAAAGAGGCAGCAGGGTCCTGCTGTTGTAGCTGCTGTAACTTAATTCTGATATCTGATGCACATTGGGACAGGAATTTGTCCTTTAAAATCACCCGTCCCTCGTAAGAGTCTAAGTCCAGGTTGGTAAACTTTTGGAGTGCCTCTTTTAGCCTCTCCAGAAAGGCAATGGGGTTCTCATTGGGCTTCTGAGTTATTGCTGAAACTGGGCACAGTCTCACAAGTAATAGGCTTCCTTTCTGTTTCCATAGGCAGACTTCCTTAGGGGTAAGTCTTTCTGAAGCTTATCCTGCCCAGAACTGTTGCAACTTGAGAACCAGGCGTCCCCGGGTCAGGGTGCAGATCCCCAGGCAGGCTAAGGTGTGACAGCCTCCTAGAGATCAAATCCCCAGGCAGGTCGAGGCATGACGGCCTTCCGAGAATTGGGTCCCTGGGCAGGTTGAGGCATGATGACCTCCTGGGACCCCTGGGACTAGAGGATCCCCGAACAGGTTGAGGCATGACAACCTTTCGAAGACTGATCCCTAGGCAGGTCAAGGCGTGATGACCTCCTGGGATCCCCCAGACAAGTTTGGGCGTCCCCAAGATCTCCAGTGTGACCAGTATTGGGTAGGATTAGGGGGTTGGATATTAAATAGAGTATTTCCCTCCCAAGGCCAGCTATTTTCTGGTTGTCTCTCCAGAAGATTGTAGAGGCAACCTTGTGGGTCTGGATGGGGCTCAGGAAAAGAGCATGAAAAGAGGGAAGGGGGCAGAGTACAACCTTTGAAAGAATGACATAGCACATGGGTATAATGTAAACCAATTAAAATCAATTGGGTCCAAGATTACAAGTCAAATTCAAGTAAACCTTAGGCCCCAATCTATAAGCCAACAGACACACCCAGAGGTGGCAGGACAGCTCCAAGGCACAAGGTCAAAAGAGGGAGGAGTGAGTGGTTCCCCAATGACTGAGATGATCCTCTCACTCATTAGCATATGAATTCCATCCCCTCACAAAACCTGCTGCTGCTGCTAAGTCACTTCAGTTGTGTCCGACTCTGTGTGACCCCATAGATGGCAGCCCACCAGGCTCCGCCATCCCTGGGATTCTCCAGACAAGAACACTGGAGTGGGTTGCCATTTCCTTCTCCAATGCATGAAAGTGAAAACTGAAAGGGAAGTTGTTCAGTCGTGTAAGACTCTTAGCGACCCCATGGACTGCAGCCTACCAGGCTCCTCCATCCATGGGATTTTCCAAGCAAGAGTACAGGAGTGGGGTGCCATTGCCTTCTCCAAAACCTAGCCAGGCCTAATACCATGGTCCCAGCCCTTGCCCTTGGCAACGGTTTGCACCCTGAAGAGTGGCTTCTCTCTGGATCCTAACAAATCCACCTCTTATCACTTTGTCTCTCAATGAATTTTTGCTATGAGCCATCAGAGCCTGAGTTTCATTAGTTTTGGCCAGGCTTGAGTCCCAGGAGAGAGCTGAAGGACAGGAGGGAAAAGCGGTGGGAAAATGTGCCAAGGAATCCCCTTCATAGCCCGCCAGAAAATTTGCTAAATATCTGACCGGTGCTCACAGTTTCATTGGTCTGATCCTTGGCACAGAGAAGAGAAAGGACAGAAGAACCCCCACCAGCTTGTGTAACAGCTACTGGGGCTCAGCAGATAGCGCCTGTGGGACATGCTGAGGAGTAGCCTCTCCGGAGTCCCTCAGTTGTGCCCCCTGCCACTCGCTTGTTTGTGGGAGGTTCAAGGAAACAAGAAACAAGAGATTGTAAAGGTCCCTCCAGCCATAGGAGCCAGGACCTTTTACCTTAACTGGAGGTCTTCTGGAATCTGAGACTGGGCTGCGTGAGCTTTCTGCTGAGTTCGTTTTTCGCAGTCCCGGTTTCCAGCAGGATGGGCCTTCCCCTGCACTGGGTTTCTTTGCCTTCCACTTCTAGCGTGGGAGCTTTGCTGAGTTGGGCTCCTGCTGTGCTTGGCCTCTTCCGTGCGGAGGTTGTTTCAGCCAGGTTAAACCCGAGTCACGGCATCATAGATGTCACGCGAGTGTATGTTCCTTGGTTCTTTGTCTCGTCACAACAAAGATTTGGAATGACGGACAATAAAGCCCTCGGCGCGTCACAGCTCTCAGGTCTTGGACAAACTGTGTTATAGCTCTTAGGCAAATCAGTGTTATAGCTCTATTTTATTTAGAAGATAGCGGGGGGCAGGGGGGGAGAGAGAGAGAGAGAGAGACCTTCCTTTGACCTTATTTGTCTTTTAGCCACCACCATTTTGGACTCCTTTTCCCTATTCTACCTACCTAACACTTCCAAAGAACACCCAGGACTGATCTCCTTTGGATCTCCTTGCAGTCCAAGGGACTCTCAAGAGTCTTCTCCAACACCACAGTTCAAAAGCATCAATTCTTTGGTGCTCAGCTTTCTTCACAGTCCAACTCTCACATCCATACATGACCACTGGGAAAACCATAGCCTTGACTAGACGGACCTTTAGCTGGCAAAGTAATGACTCTGCTTTTGAATATGCTATCTAGGTTGGTCCCAACTTTCCTTCCAAGGAGTAAGCGTCTTTTAATTTCATGGCTGTAATCACCATCTGCAGTGATTTTGGAGCCCAAAAAAAATAAAGTCTGACACTGTTTCCACTGTTTCCCCATCTATTTCCCATGAAGTGGTGGGACCATATGCCATGATCTTAGTTTTCTGAATGTTGAGCTTTAAGCCAACTTTTTCACTCTCTTCTTTCACTTTCATCAAGAGGCTTTTTATTTCATCTTCACTTTCTGCCATAAGGGTGGTGTCATCTGCATATCTGAGGTTATTGATATTTCTCCCAGCAATCTTGATTTCAGCTTGTGCTTTTTCCAGCCCAGCATTTCTCATGATGTACTCTGCATATAAGTTAAATAAGCAGGGTGACAATATTACAGCCTTGACATACTCCTTTTCCTATTTGGAACCAGTCTGTTGTTCCATGTCCAGTTCTAACTGTTGCTTCCTGACCAGATACAGATTTCTCAAGAGGCAGGCCAGGTGTTCTGGTATTCCCATCTCTTTCAGAATTTGCACAGTTAATTGTGATCCACACAGTCAAAGGCTTTGGCGTAGTCAATAAAGCAGAAATAGATGTTTTTCTGGAACTCTCTTGCTTTTTCCATGATCCAGTGGATGTTGGCAATTTGACCTCTGGTTCCTCTGCCTTTTCTAAAACCAGCTTGGAAGTTCATGGTTCAGGTATTGCTGAAGCCTGGCTTGGAGAATTTTGAGCATTACTTTACTAGCGTGTGACATGAGTGCAATTGTGTGGTAGTTTGAGCATTCTTTGGCATTGCCTTTCTTTGGGATTGGAATGAAAGCTGACTTTTTTCAGTCCTGTGGCCACTGCTGAGTTTTCCAAATTTGCTGGCATATTGAGTGCAGCACTTTCACAGCATCATCTTTCAGGATTTGGAATAGCTCAACTGGAATTCCATCACCTCCACTAGCTTTGTTTGTAGTGATGCTTTCTAAGGCCCACTTGACTTCACGTTCCAGGATGTCTGGCTCTAGGTCAGTGATCACGCCATCATGATTATCTTGGTCGTGAAGCTATTTTTTGTACAGTTCTTCTGTGTATTCTTGCCACCTCTTCTTAATATCTTCTGCTTCTGTTAGGTCCATACCATTTCTGTCCTTTATCGAGCCCATCTTTGCATGAAATGTTTCCTTGGTATCTCTAATTTTCTTGAAGAGATCTCTAGTCTTTCCCATTCTGTTGTTTTCCTCTATTTCTTTGCCTTGATCACTGAGGAAGGCTTTCTTATCTCTTCTTGCTATTCTTTGGAACTCTGCATTCAGATGCTTATATCTTTCCTTTTCTCCTTTGCTTTTCACTTCTCTTCTTTTCACAGCTATTTGTAAGGTTTCCCCAGATAAGTCATTCAGATATGTTCAAAGGCAGTTAAAAATGCAGGTCTTAGACTTAGGAGAGAGGTTGAAGTTAGTGATCAGGGAATGAAATTGGCAAGGGCTATCATGTAGACAACAGGATGGTAGAGGATGTAATCTTGAGGATCATCTGCATGTAAGGACCAGGTGGAGGATGTGGTGCCATAAAGAAAGGAGGGCATAATAGGATAATCCTCCTGAGAACCAGTCAGTGACATAGGGAGATCTAAGGAGATAGCCACAGAAGGTACAGAAAGTCCCAGAGAATGAGGACTCTCAAAAACATCCCCTTAATCTGGTGAAAAGGGGGTCTTTGAAATAGCACTGAGGAAAGTATTGGGAGCAGAGTCAGATTGAAGGAGATTTAGGGATGAATAGAAAAGTGATCATAGATTATTAAAAGGCTGAATAGTAAAGTTAAAAAAAAAAAAAACAGGATTTGAGCCTGGAAACCAGTATTATAGCTCAGACAGTAACAATCTGCCTGCAATGTGGGAGACCCAGGGGTCTCCCACAATGTGGGTCAGGAAGATACTCTGGAGAAGGAAATGGTGATCCACTCCAGCATCTTTGCCTGGAGAATTCCGTGATAGGGGAGCCTGATAGCTACAGTCTGGGATCACAAAGAGTTGGGCATGACTGAGCAACTAGAGCAAGGAGATCCAACCAGTCCATTCTAAAGGAGATCAGCCCTGGGATTTCTTTGGAAGGAATGATGCTAAAGCTGAAACTCCAGTACTTTGGCCACCTCATGACAAGAGTTGACTCATTGGAAAACACTCTGATGCTGGGAGGATGCTGGGAGGGACTGGGGGCAAGAGGAGAAGGGGATGACAGAGGATGACATGGCTGGATGGCATCACTGACTTGATGGACGTGAGTCTGAGTGAACTCCGGGAGTTGGTGATGGACAGGGAGGCCTGGCGTGCTGCAATTCATGGGGTCGCAAAGAGTCAGACACTACTGAGTGACTGATCAGATCAGATCAGATCAGACTGAGCCTGGGAAGATATTGAAAAGGAGAGAAGAGTTTTTAAAGTATGTGCGTGGGTGGGGGACTGTGGAATAATGTAAGATGTGTGTGTGTTTGTAGGCAGAGACATTGGAAAAGACAGAGCTGAAAAAGAAGGAAGAACATTTCCTTTACAGTGACTCTGGCAATGGAACTAACACCCCAAGTAAAAATGTGAGATCTTGTGGCTGGTTCAGAATTACATTTCAGATTTTGAAGAATATTTTGCTCAGTCTTAGTCTACTTAAGAGCCCCAACTATAATATGGCTGGGTGAGCAAGTGATTCCATGGTTGAAGTAAGCATTTTGAGTAGTAAAACTATAGAGAAAGCAATAATGCATGCTGTCAAAACACCAATGAGATTAGGATTCAGACAATCAGTGATTGAAACTCTACCACTTACAAGCTATGTGATTTTAAGCAGGTTTCTTAATCACTGAAAGCTTCAACCTCCTGATAAAAGAAAAAAGGTTTACAGAGACTCTTCCATTTTCTGCAATAGATACACAACATTTGCTAAATTTAGTGTGAATCCTAGGATGTCATACATATGCTCATATAATATTTATATTTTTAGTTAATATTATAACTGTACTATTAATGTCCTATTACTATATTTTTTCCTGATTATAAAGTTCTCTGTCTTCCACTGAAGTAATAGTTTAGTAAATACTTTTTTAGGTAAACTGAGAAAATCACTGTATATTCTTAAAAGTAATTGATCAATTATCTTCCTTCCTATAATTAAGAATTAATTGAAGATATTGAATCAGTATTTCCTAATATGTATATTATGCAATAAAATATAATACAGTTGCGCTTCCCAGGTGGCAAAGTGGTAAAGAATTCTTCCCAGTGTTAAGGATCTGTCTGCCAGGCAGGAGACATTTATTCAATCCCTGGGTCGCAAAAATCCTCTGGAGGTGGAGATGGCAAATCATTCCAGTATTTTTGCCTGGGAAATCCCATGGACAAAGGAGTCTGGCAGGCTATAGTCCATGGGGTCACAAAGAATCACACACAACTTAGAGACTTCAACAACAAAAGTAAAAGAACAAAACACCTTTTTTCTCATTAGTGAGGTCGAATAACTGACACCTTTTCAGTGTCCTAGTATATCGTCTTGGAGAAGGCAATGGCACCCCACTCCAGTACTGTTGCCTGGAATAACCCATGGATGGAGGAGCCTGGTGGGCTGCAGTCCACAGTGTCGCTAAGAGTTGGACACGACTGAGCAACTTCACTTTCAGTTTCCACTTTCATGCATTGGAGAAAGAAATGGCAACCCACTCCAGTGTTCTTGCCTGGAGAATCCCATGGATGGAGAAGCCTGGTAGGCTGCAGTCCATGGGGTCGCATAGAGTCAGACGTGACTGAAGCAACTTAGCGTAGCAGTATATCGTCTTGGTTTTACATATGTGCAGTAATGATGGTCTATAAGAGCCTGATGGGGAGTGGTTTTCCCTTGTCCTAAATTAGCTCTTCTTCTAAGGGCTTCCAGCAGATTTTTCAGACAGACAATGTTCATAGGTAGTATCCAGGAGCATTTTTTTTTTTTAATCTTTTCTCATCTTGAATTGGAAAACATCAATAGCCTCTTTTGAACATCTGTATCATACTAGTCATTAAATACCTATCCTTTTCACTCATTCCCAAAGCAGAATTCTCAAGCAAAATGCCTGGATGGTAAAAGAGACAGACAAAGTGAAGTCAGCTCAGTCATGTCTGACTCTTTGCAACCCCATAGACTGTAGCCTACCAGGCTCCCCTGTCCATGGGATTTTCCAAGCAAGAATACTGGAGTGGGTTGCCATTTCCTTCTCCAGGAGATCTTCCTGACCCAGGGATTGAACCTGGGTCTCCCGCATTGTAGGCAGACGCTTTACTGTCTGAGCAACCAGGGAAGTCCAGTGGGTCATAATTTTATGGAAGGATACAAGTTAGGCACAATCTAAAAATAGTAGATCCCTAAACTGAGGGCATCTGAAATTCTCTAGACAGGGTTACACAGACCATGGCATCTGCTTTCTAGACTTTAAACTCTCAAGGTATGGATGGTGTTTGGCAAGCCAGTAAAACTCTAAGTTTTTTTTTTTCTATTGTGTGAAGATCACATACTAGGATTAAATAACCAGTATTCTTATAAGTAATAAGTAAGGAGGAAGAAGAGGTAACTGGAGTCTGCAGATCCCTGTGATAAACAACGTGACAGGTGGGGGGAGAGATTTGAGCAGAAAACACTGAGAAACTAGAGAGCAGTAGGAAGCTTTCTGGTCTTTACAGACTGGGCTGAAGCAAGGAATAAGAAAGAGGGAATCATGAAAATATTTACTGAAATTATACAGGGATAAAAAGCTTATCCATTCTGTAGACTGAGAAGTTAAGGTTCAGGGAATTTAAATGACTTGCCCATTATTGGTAAGTGGCAGAGCTTAGATTTCTACCTAAGTCTAACTCCTAGCCTAAGAAATATTTCCACAACATTGTACTAAATTGGAGGAGAAGTAGGCAAGGGGCAGAGAGTAGAAGGCATTTGCTATATTGATGGTCACCATTTACATCTCAGTTTTGTTTGGGGCTGTCTATAAAAGTTGTGCTTCCTGGCAAGAGAATTCAGGTGTTACTCAGATAATACAAAAAGGCTACCTTCTTGTTCCAGGCTGTCAAGACAGACCTGGAGCCTGCTTATTTCAGTGCTTGATCCTGCCCAGGCTTCAGGGCAAGAAGAGAAGTTCTCCCTGTGAAATTCTTGGTGTTCCTTTAACTGTCAGCACATTCTATTCTTTCAATATCCTTATATTGACTCAGTATAACCTAGGACTACAAGATAAACTTTTTTCTTTTTAAAAAACATACTCTCCCACCTTATGAATATTCAGGTTCAGAGGGTAGAATCTTAGAGGTAGAAATACCTTCAGAGGTTGTCTCCTCCCATTCTGGATCAAAGCCCCAGAGGCTTAGTTATCTGCAGCGGACCAGGCAGTCTCGGGATGGAGGGGAGCTCTGATCTCATCTACCGTCTGGGGTGGTGCAGACAGCAAGGACACAGACAAAGCTGTAGTGTCCACAGAGAGTGAGTTGGGATAAGAGTTTAGACTGAGGAAGAACCTAGCAGAGAGAAGGTGGGTCCAGGATAAGAACATAGGATATTAGAGAACTTACCCAGGGACACAGGGATATGGACAGGACAGGGATCTAGGAACTGATTCTATTAGAACAGGTACCGTCCGTTAGAATATAGAAGGGTCTAAGTACAGGGGTCTGGTTACAGGGATCTTGGTCTCAATCACAGGCCAAGACTGGGAAAACAGAGCACATGGGCTCAATACTGAGTGTTGGGTTTGTTCCCTGAGTTCTTGGCCATTGGTTTTCAATAACAAAGCAGGACATTTGTTGGTGGGCTCAGTTTCCTGTTTGCTGAGCCTGGCAGGACCTAACATGTCTTCTTAGGGAGTGAATGAGCAGGGCCTTGATTCAGATGAAATAACATGCACAGCCTAACCCTACTATTTAATGTCCACTTGGTGAATTATTTAACATCTCTATTTCTCAGTTTTCTTTATGGGTAGAAGAAGGATAGTAACAGCCCGTATTTCACAGAGCTATTGAGAAGATCAGATAATGTGCTTAGAATACATAGTCAGTGCTGTGCATTTATTAATATAGTTTATTGATGGCACTTGTTAATGTTTATTACTTAGATCTACTACTAGACTGAGGTAACTAATAATATTTGTGTATATAATTGGTAGTAAAAGCAAAGGCTTTTCAGGTGGTGCAGTGGTAAAGAATCCGCCTGCCAATACAGGAGACGCAAGAGACATGGGTTAGGTCCCTGGGTTGGGAAGACCCCTTGGTGGAGGAAATGGCAACCTGCTCCAGTATTCTTGCCTGGGAAATCCCATGGACAGAAGAGCCTGACGTGCTACAGTCCATGGAGTGGCAGAGAGTCGGACATGACTGAGCACACCATAAAAGTAAACCTGGTGGATAAATGGGGAATAAATGTCTCACTCCTTTGTCTTGGACAGAATTTGCTAAGAGAACATGGCATTCTTCCCTAACAAACCTGTAGCTTCAGAAATATCCTCCATAAAGAGATATGGGCAGTCCCTACCAATCACCTGGGGCAGGAAATCTTTTATATCTTTGTTCTGATCTAACGTATGGATTCCCTTGAAGCTCCCTTGACAGACGAACATCTAGCTTTCTTATAAACGTTTTACTGTCAGTGAGCTTATTTCCTCCTAAAGTTATCCATTCATTGTTCTGTTCAGTTCAGTTCAGTCGCTCAATCATGTCCGACTCTGTTCGACTCCATGAATCACAGCACGCCAGGCCTCCCTGTCCATCACCAACTCCCGGAGTTCACTCAGACTCACGTCCATCGAGTCAGTGATGCCATCCAGCCATCTCATCCTCTGTCGTCCCCTTCTCCTCCTGCCCCCAATTCCTCCCAGCATCAGAGTCTTTTCCAGTGAGTCAACTCTTCGCATGAGGTGGCCAAAGTACTGGAGTTTCAGCTTTAGCATCATTCCTTCCAAAGAAATCCCAGGGCTGATCTCCTTTAGGATGGACTGGTTGGACCTCGTTGCAGTCCAAGGGACTCTCAAGAGTCTTCTCCAACACCACAGTTCAAAAGCATCAATTCTTTGGCACTCAGCTTTCTTCACAGTCCAACTCTCACCTCCATACATGACCACTGGAAAAACCATAGCCTTGACTAGATGGACCTTAGTTGGCAAAGTAATGTCTCTGCTTTTGAATATGCTATCTAGGTTGGTCATAACTTTCCTTCCAAGGAGTAAGCATCTTTTAATTTCATGGCTGTAGTCACCATCTGCAGTGATTTTGGAGCCCCAAAAATAAAGTCTGACACTGTTTCCCCATCTATTTCCCATAAAGTGATTGGACCGGATGCCATGATCTTAGTTTTCTGAATGTTGCGATCAATGCAAAGAAATAGAGGAAAACAACAGAATGGGAAAGACTAGAGATCTCTTCAAGAAAATTAGAGATACCAAGGGAACATTTCATGCAAAGATGGGCTCGATAAAGAATAGAAATGGTATGGACCTAACAGAAGCAGAAGATATTAAGAAGAGATGGCAAGAATACACAGAAGAACTGTACAAAAAAAGAGCTTCATGACCAAGATAATGACCATGGTGTGATCACTGACCTAGAGCCAGACATCCTGGAATGTGAAATCAAGTGGGCCTTAGAAAGCATCGCTATGAACAAAGCTAGTGGAGGTGATGGAATTCCAGTTGAGCTATTTCAAATCCTGAAAGGTGATGCTGTGAAAGTGCTGTACTCAATTTCATTATTAGCTATTCCTAATTATTACATAGTATTTGGTGGGGAATAAATATCTACTTATTAATATAAATTGAAAAAATGTTTAAAAAATAAATTATTAAAAAAATAAAATCCAGCTTATCTCATTCTCAGAAGAGAGATTTGTGTTTGCTACCATATCATATCTATAGATATATATTATTTCTTATATGAACATCTATGAACATCCATCAACTTCTAGGTTCATACTTGCTAATATTCAGAAAAGTTGTCAGATATTTCTTTATAGGTGTTAATTTGCATTTAGCAGCTGGCTTTCAATAAAAAGTTCAGTGTTCTTGCAGATATGACTTTGACATTTATTCTTGGCAAGATAAATACTGTCGTAATGCTTTCTTTTCTTTTTTTTTTTTTTTTAAACAATATCACACTCGCAAAAGTAGCAGTAGTGGGCAAATAAATGTTTCAACTGTCTAAATAAATATTTTTGAATTGGTGTACTCATGATTATAGATATGAATTTCTAATACAGTCATGAGTTTCAGTTACATCTTAACAACAACAACAAATAAAACTGAAAACCAAAGCCAAAATTTTAATGGGGTAACAGACAGGGTTGAATATTAAGGCAAACATTTTCATTCTTGATTATCCAATTTCTATCAGTTACATTTAGATAATATTGTTAGTACTTCAGAGGAATGAAAACCAAGAAGATATCAACATGCTTTTTATTGCCATTTTTTTTTCTCCATTTATACAGATGCTGAGTCTGGTCTTCAAATATTTTAAGTAGGGCAAAGGCCTTTTTTAAAATAAAGTTTTTCTGTTGTTTCTGTTACCTCTTCATGCCCAGTGTGAAATGGTTTCCAACATTAGTCACCAGTCTACTAGATCTGTTCCTCTTTTGACTGTTTCCCATACAGGTCTGTGTCTACATGACAGTTAAAAAGCCTTTGCCCTTTTTGGTACAAATATATATAGAATGTTTTTACTGACATTTACATAGAAATAATTTGAGATACTGTTTATAATATTTTTTTCAAACTAATAGGAGATGAAATAACAATAATCATTTATTAAACATATATGAAGTGTCAGGTGATTAAATACTTATCAAAACGCTGGGCTGGAGGAAGCACAAACTGGAATCAATATTGCCAAGAGAAATATCAATAACCTCAGATATGCGGATGATACCACCCTTATGGCAGAAAGTGAAGAAGAACTAAAGAGCCTCTTGATGAAAGTGAGAGGAGGGTGAAAAAGTTGGCTTAAAGCTCAACAATCAGAAAACTAAGATCATGGCATCCGGTCCCATCACTTCATGGCAAATAGATGGGGAAACAGTGGACACAGTGGCTGACTTTATTTTTCTGGGCTCCAAAATCACTACAGATGGTGACTGCAGCCATGAAATTAAAAGATGCTTACTCCTTGGAATGCAAGTTATGACCAACCTAGACAGCATATTAAAAAGCAGACACATTACTTTGCCAACAAAGGTCCGTCTAGTCAAGGCTATGGTTTTTCCAGTGGTCATGTATGGATGTGAGAGTTGGACTATAAAGAAAGCTGAGCGCCGAAGAATTGATGCTTTTGAACTGTGGTGTTGGAGAAGACTCTTGAGAGTCCCTTGGACTGCAAGGAGGTCCAACCAGTCCATCCTAAAGGAGATCAGTCCTGGGTGTTCATTGGAAGGACTGATGTTGAAGCTGAAACTTCAGTACTTTTGGCCACCTGATGCGAAGAGCTGACTCATTTGAAAAGACCTTGATGCTGGGAAAGATTGAGGACAGGAGGAGAAGGGGACAACAGAGGATAAGATGGTTGGATGGCATCACCAACGAAATGGATATGGGTTTGGGTAGACTCCAAGAGTTGGTGATGGATAGGGAGGCCTGGCATGCCTGCCTGCGTTCATGGAGTCACAAAGAGTCAGACACAACGGAGTGACTAAACTGAACTCATTATTTTAATCCATCTAAAAAGTAATGTGTGTAATCTTCATTTTAATAGAAGAGGAAACTGAGGCTCAGAAGCTTTAGGCCAATTAAGTCACTTGCCCAATGCTTCTCTGTTAAGTGCTTTTGTTGTTGTTGAGTCACTAAGTTGTGTCTGACTCTTTGTGACCCTCTGGATTGTAGCCTGCCAGGCTCCTTTGTCTATGAGATTCTCCAGGCAAGAATACTGGAGTGGGTTGCCATTTCCTCCTCCAGAGGATCTTCCCGACCCAGTGATTGAACCTGCGTTTCCTGTTGGCAGGCGGATTCTTTACCACTGCACCATCTGGGAAGACCCATTAAGTGGGAACCTGGGTGTGTTTGGTATTGCTGAAATTCCTTCACCTCCCATTGAGCCATCCTGACTCTTACCCAAATTGAAAGACTTGATTGAATGAATGGGCCTGGAAGAGGAAAGGCAACTCAGGTCCTCAGAGGCTACGTTTCATATGGGAATCACACATGCTACACATCTGATGGTACCTGCCATATACTTGAGGGAAAGAAAGTCCTAAAAAGAAGAAAATACTCTGAAAGAAATTTGGGCAAAACCATCAAAGTCCTGAGATTCATTATTTTCGCAGAGTCCAAGATCTAAAACAGAGCCATAAGTAACCTTATGACTCCCCAGGAGGGTTGTTCTTCTTCTTCTTTTCATTTTACAGCTAGCTGTCTGTGGTTTTATTACATCTTTAATTGGCCAGGGCCTTTAATTATGGTTAGGTGAATCCATTTGTGTGAAATAACAAGCATAAACTTTCTTCCACTTTCAAAAGTGAACATTTGTGCAAATTCAGATTGTCCTTTTTATTTGACCACTGTATTTATCCTTCACTGTAGTCCCCCATTTCTATGTAATTTGTGTCTTTCAGACTTTATATTATTAGCTGTGAAATGTGACAGGTAGAAGGAAGGTACAAGGTCATTTCATTATTCTTTGAATCAGTTTCAGGCACATCACTTTCTTGGCTAGAAAAAAAAAAAGTTGTATAATAACTTGCAATTTAATCTCTGTTTTAAATGTCTTCTTTCCTGATGACATTCCTTCACCTGCTTGATTCAGCATAAATGCTAAAGCAGATATCAAGTTTTTCATTGAAAGTTCTACATTTTACTTTGAAAGTGTAAATTAAAAAATAAACCTCAGGATGGGGAACACGTGTATACCCATGGCAGATGCATGTTAATGTATGGCAAAACCAATACAATATTGTAAAGTGAAAAAATAATAATAATTTAAAAATAAAAAATAAATAAATTAAAAAATAATAATAATAAACCTCTACCAAATTCTGGGAAGATGGAATCAGTGGCAGCCTGAGTTTGGGGTCTTCCTAAATTCCTCCATAAAAAATAGACTAGAAAGCAGGAGCAAAAGCCACGTTCAACATTTATAGCAATACTAGTTGTCACAAGTCTTAGAAGCTCAAGGTACAAGCAAGTGGGGACTAACTACTAAGAGTCATGAAAGCTTGTGTGCCATTAGCATTTGTGCAGTGAAAACTGAAGACAACGCGGCCAATCACAGAGATATGGTCCCTCTGACTCTGCTTTTAAGTTGCCCTGCTGGAGGGACATGGTTAGCTGTTAGCTTTCTTCAAACCTACTTCACTTTTGAACTCACATCTTTTTGGGGAGGGGTCCCTGCTAATGGCTGAGCAAGATTGGGGTGAAGGGTCTAGCATCTTCCACCAGGAATTGGTACCTCTAATGCAAAATGCAGACTATGGATCTACACTACTCTATGGAACTACACTGTGGTTGGATGGCTTTTCTTGCCCAGTCTTGCTCTTCCTCACCTTTCCTTTCAGAATGTTAGACTTTTGCATTCCTAACTTATTCTCAGTGTCTGCTTCAGGGAGGACTTTACTGACACAGCAGGCCCAGATTGTTGTGAGAAAGCAGGCGGTGAGACGGGGTGACAGGTGGGATAGTCCCTGGCACCAGGCAGTGGACCAGTTGCTAAAGTCTTCCCTGATGGTGATGTGAGAGAATGTTTTGGTGGAGGTGAGTTGAAGATGCAATGATTCAGGCTTTGAAAGTATGTGGGGAGAAAAATGGAATTGGCTGGTATTGTTATTTTGATTGTCTACAAAGGATTAATGTAAAGCTGAGAACAGTTAACAATTAAAAACTAAGTATGTAGAAGATGGCTTTGGCAAAATTTACAAAGGGGCCTATATACACTAGTTGGCAGAAAACTAGAAACCAAACTCATTTCCTTAGGGAAAGACACC
This sequence comes from Bos javanicus, assembly GCF_032452875.1. Lineage (NCBI taxonomy): Eukaryota > Metazoa > Chordata > Mammalia > Artiodactyla > Bovidae > Bos > Bos javanicus. Next base: position 58,692,180 of record NC_083871.1, on the reverse strand, counting down.
CCACCCCTGCCACCCCAGGATCTCCTCCTACTTCCACTTCTGGCTACCAGATCAGTAACTTGGGCTAATTTTCAGCTTAACCCAGCTGGAGACGTGCTGGACCTGATAAGGGAGGAATGGAGCTCTACCCCAAAGATGCCAGCATATCCCAGAAGCTGATAGAATACCCATGGGCCTGAATATTGATGGTCCTAGACCAAGGGAACCACCAGATGAGTATAAGCCTAGATAGGGGAGATCTTGTTGACCTAAGGAAGCTTTACTGGCAGGCAAGATATAATACTCTGACAAAAACCTCAGAGGCTGGTACAGATTCACTTTGGGGAGGTCTCCTAGAACCTAGAGTAAGTGCTTGCCTGTGCTGAGAGAAATAAACAAGCCTGAATTTCCATGGTAGAGAGCAGAGCAGGGACATGGAATGTTTACAAAAGGGGATATGCTGGAGTGGCTATAAGATGTGAGGCCAGAGACCTGCTGAAAGTTTTACCTAGGTCATCAGGAATGTGATAATGAGAAAAGAACCAGCTTCAGCAAGAAACTCACCAGTGACTCTCCCCTGGAGAGCAGGGCTGATGGAGACAGCGCTACAGAGGTGGCTCTCTGGTGAAATGGGATAAGAGGGCCCTGAAGTAATAGGAGCCAGGTGGTGGCACTTAACCTCCAGATATCATAAAGGGCAGCCAAGTGGACTTAACCTGCAGAGAATTATAAAAATGCTCAATGCACAAGGTGTGCTCAGGGGCAAAATATGTGGACAGCCCACAGGGTTACTGCTGAATATACATAATGGCAGAGAAACACATGGGCAGGAGACTAAGCAATTTTCCCAATAAAAATCACTCTCTCTGTCTAGTTTCCAGATCTGAACCATTTTTTTTAGAAGTAGAATTCATTGACTGAAGTGGTAGCTAGGTCACCAAGAGGAAGGATTTTGCAACAGGACAACAGCTGTATGCCGTGATGGTTATCCCAGCCCTTCCCCACAGGACTAATGAGCCAGTGTGCTCTAAGTCAAAGAAATGAATTTCTGTTGGGACAATTAAAAAAAAAAAAAAATCTCTGTATTAGTCGTTAAAGGCTATGCCCCACACAGATCAAATCTAAATCTTGTACGTATCTTTCCATTTTGACTTCAGAGTGGTTGGTTCTGTAACAAAAATGGCATGGTTCATTGATTGGAATGGACTGTCTATGATTCAGTTCTCTATTTTGAAAAACATAGCCATATTTAGTCTGCTATATTTTACAAACTAGATGTAATTCTTACTGACTAGAGGCATTTTCTCTTGTTCTGTTCCCACCCCCCTTCCCGGCCTTTATCGTCATACAGAATCTATAGAAAGCTCCAGCAGCAGGTCCAGGCCCACCTGACTGTCACGGCAATTCAGGATGGAGCAAAAAGGTGTCTTAAGCCTTAGTCTGAAGCCAGTATCTGATGGGCCAAAGATAGCCCTGAGGTCTGTGCAGCTTCCAAGTCTCTCAATATTTCCCTTGTTTCTCTTTAGCCCAATCCTACAATTGAAATCCTTTTTAAAATCCTGTTCTATTTCTGCCCAGTAAGCCTGTTTAGTTTTGCAGTCTCTCTCATGGGTTGAAGTACTAATTTAGATTTGTTCTACTAATATAGTCTAGTTATTTCCGGCCACTCTTCATCCTCCTAGTCACTTTATGGCTGAGAGTGGATTATGTTTCTTGCACCCAGACCTCTGTCTTACTCAATGATAATGTCCATCGCTTTGCCAGGAAGCAGCTGCCCCTCTACCATTCTGATAATTTGGATTTCTCCAGCCCACTTAGAGGGTTTCCCAGGGGGTTCAGTGGTAAAGAACTCACCTGCCAATCCAAGAGACATGGGTTCAATTCCTGGGTTGGAAAGATCCTCTGGAGGAGGAAATGGCAACCCACTTGAGCATTCTTGCCAGGAAAATCCCATGGAGCCTCGTTGCCTACAGTCTATGGGGTTGCCAAGAGTCTGACACAAAGAAGTGTCTGAGCATATACGCACAGCCCTCTTAACACTGCACCAAACACTATTTACCTGCCTGTTGCTTCAGCCTGATACATCTTTAGGATATTATACCTTGCATTTGCAACTGGCATCTTTGGATTCCACCCCAGGAATTGGTTATTTTCCTTGCTTGCTTCTAGTAAGGCTCATGCAATAGTCTGGTATTTGTGTGACATAGCACTAGGAAACAAAAGCTCACTGTTTATACTAACTCTATTAGTATTTGTATGAATAACAAGAGGTAACTTGTCTTTTCATATTCATACTGTGGTTAAAGAAAATCTAGTTTTTGTACTGAACTTGTGGTGCTTCCCCATGTTAAGAACTGTAATGTTTTTGATATTTTACCTCCTTGCAAGCTAACATGTTTACTTGTTATAGTTTCATCGATACCACCAGAAGACCAGAGACTTCTGGTAGAGAAACAGAGGACTCTATTACAACCAACAGCAAGTGGAATGTATATCATGTTTGCATTGGTTCCCCTGGGTCACACGGAGAGACCGAGGAGAATACTCCACACACAGGGACTGCATTACAAGTGAGGAATCCTGAACTAGTATAGGATACCTGAATCTTGCACAATGGGCAGTAAGTCTGCCTTCCTCTGAGCCTGTCTTTTGGCCCAGAGGACAATATTATCTTGGTTACATAGGGTAGTAAAGAAATGTGTCCTTTTCTCTGGAGGGAGATGCTATTACTGTCTCCAAGTTTGTTCTCTCTATAAATGTCCTAAAGATCATTTGGAACGAAGGCAGTCAGTGCCTCTTCTCATAGCACCAGATATCCATGAAGAATTGCTGCCCACCAGCCCCTACTTCGGTGTGGAACACAGTGTGCCTACTCTGTTTCCTTGCCCAACCTCTCTGAAGACATCTTGACAGTACTCTTTAATTGATCAGTTAATCCTATTATTATTATTGAGATCCTTCCACGATTTTTCTTATTTCCTAATATAGGCATTTTCACCTCCAGGATGACCAGGAATAGAGAACCTAAGTGCAAATCTTAAGAACAATAATGTATCTTTTGAACCTTATAAAGCAAGTTATTACCTTTTCTCTTAACTAAACAACATTGCCTTGCTTCCTTCTCCTGCCAGGTACCTAAATCTCTTGAAATGGAAATATGTACTGCAATGTAATTGAATTCATTGCTTTTGATCCCTCAGATTGGGAGTATGGGAAATACAGACTTCAGTGGCAGGAATCTGGTGACACAATATTTTGTCTGACTTTTAATGGGTTGTCTCTTTTATCTCATTACTCTGTCCTTATTTTATCTGGAACTTGGACTGCTGAGTGGATGTCTGTATTGAGCTAGATGCCTCTCCTTATGAATTCATGTCTGTTATTTACCTAACTCTGTCATCAAACTGCTATATAATTTTAGGTAAGCCCCATTATTTTTTTGGACTTCAGTTTGCAGATCTGAAAAATGAGAGGCTTGGAAAAGGTCATAAGTCAAGAACTCAAATGCCTAGGGCAGGGCCATCGGGTGAACATAATTCCACAGAGTGATATTCCCACTGTAGTCTATATACATGGACGACCTTGAGGAACAGAGCCTTCTAGAGGCGTGCATCTTGGGCTCCTTGTCTACAGGAGGGCCAGACAGTAACACCATTGTGTTAATAGGGCCAGGATATAATAATATAGTGTCACAACCTATGGCCAAATCAGAAACATCATGTTTTCGCTAGAGGTGGGCCAATCATAGCTGAAAGGGGTAAGAGTATATACTGTGGTATAAATGGTTTTCAGAGTTCCTACCCAGGTTCTACATTTTCTGATTCTGTTGGTTTGTTGCCTTTACAGGTGATCTTACTTCTCTTTCATTTCCACTTTGAGTAGTCCTTTCTCTGATGGGTACAATCACTAGAAAGTAAGAAAGGTAAGAAAGAAATGAATGGATAAAAGCAGATGAAACACCATTCTGGCTCAGAGAGAAGCTGTGGTTCTGTTTTCCAAAGACCAGGTCCTAGACTAGCTGTATAAGAATCATCTGGAGAACTACTAAAAGTAATCAAAAAGCTTTCTAGTGTGCTGTGCCAAGTCACTTCAGTCATGTCCAACTGTTTGCAGCCACATGGACCGTAGTCCTTCAAGCTTCTCTGTCCATGAGATTCTCCAAGCATGAGTACTGGAGTAGGTTTTCATGCCCTTCTCCAGGGAATCTTCACGACCCGCAGATCAAACCTGCACCTCTTATGTCTCCTGCATTGGCAAGTGAGTTCTTTACCATTAGTGCCACCAGAAAGTTTTCTTAGACCATGTCTACTGAATCAGTGTCTCTGGGGTGAAGGCCAGGGGTTTGTGTGTTTTCAAAGCTCCCTTCAGTGATTCTAAAATGCAGCCTAGATTGGGAACCAGTGACTATGCAGAAGTGTCTGGGAGGTACAGAGACTTTCTGGTGATCAACTCTCCATCTCCACTATAAAGCTGCTCACTTTGAGTAGACTGGGTGTCCTGGCATGGTACAGTTCAAGTTCAAGGCAGTGCTGCTTTCTCTAAACAGCTGGTTTAAGAAACACAGATGTTCACATCAGTACAGGTTTGAATATGCTTGTCAAATTATTTTGAAGTGTTTCTCTCTAATGGGTAACAGATTTTGGAAACTGAAGATTGGCTAAGGATTGGTAAAAGTGTTTTAAATGCCCAAATAATAGTAATTACTTCAATTGAAGTCAATTAACTTCCTTTTGGCCCTCATGTAAGTTTCTAGCTGGTCTGAGATTTGATTCTTAATAGGGTGTATTCAGAATTGCACTGAAAAGAATGTGTTCCTATTCAGATTAAAAATCAGGTGAATTCATTCTTTAGTTCTCTTATGTCTGGGTCTATAAAGCAGAACTGAAATGTGTGCAGGACCATAAAATTAGCTCCAGAGAGTTCCCCAGGAGACATCCTGATGATGGATAAACAGCAACCTATTCCTGCCCCTTACCTCATGGGCTGACTGTGTGATGACACTTGGTAATTCAGTGGACCTAGTTTTGCCAGCTAGCCTGGAGACAGTATTCACAGGGCATTTAGGGCACCAGCAGCTTCCTTGGAGCTTATGGCAGACGTGATCTCTCAGTTGTGGCATCCTTTTGCACTGAGCCCTGCTGTGGCCTCAGAATCTCTATGAAGAGTGATGGAGGGCACCACTACCAGCTCAGCAGAACTGCCTCCCAGAATGATCTGTGGTGAGGTGGAGTAGGAAAAGTGCAAAGAAGGGAAGAAACTCGGACCTTGAACAAACCACTTCTCCTCTCAATGTTTTGTGTTCCTCACATGCGAAATGAGACAGCTGGTTCCTTTTCAATTTTCTTTTTTGAGTTCTTGAGAGTGTCTGGCTTTGTTGTAGTTAGAGGTATCAGTTAGTAGCTACTGTTCAGTTGTATTTAAATGTAAACCAGCTCATTCCATACCGATTCTTACTTTCTGAGTTTAACGTAACATGATTTCTGAGACTTGTTTGTTTTAAAAGAGCACTATCTAGGACCTTGCTGTTGTGATAACTATATGTTAGGTGCCTATAAGACATAGTATAAGACAAATTTGGAGATGGACAGAAACAAATTTATAGGAAACTCAGAACCGAATACTTAGAACAAAGTGTCCCTGTGAAAAGGAATTCATTTGCCCTGAACCTCTTTCTCTCACACTTTTTCAATTTTCTAAAATTCAAAATATCTAATGCCCTGTCTTCTGACTGGGTCAGCACATTTTCTGTTACAATCAGCTCTTAAATTATTGACTAGCTTCCAGACAGAAACTTCCAAAGCTGGAAGCTGACAAAGTAGAAGTATGCAGAGCCAAAGGTAGCCAACCACTTCCCTAGGACTTCCTCCTGCCTTAATTAGCCATTGACCTAGGGCAATCTTCTCTGTGGTAGTCCCTACCCCACCCTTTGTTTGAATGAACACTTTGTTGGGTAGGTCTGTTCCATCTTTGGAGAAGGAAATGGCAACCCACTCCAGTGTTCTTGCATGGAGAATCCCAGGGACCTGGGTTCCATCATAGTGGGAATGGGATAGTTTCACTGTCTACAATCTGTCTGACAAAATAAGGTAGGTATAAAGCACTTACTGAGAAGGCAATGCTTTTCCTTAAAATATATATATATATATATATTTTAATCCTAGAAAAGATCAGTTTAAAAAACAAAAACAAACCAATCAGTGTACTAAACCTTATTCATCAGCTTCTACTACAGGTGATGACACTGATTTAAACTGATAAAACCTTCAAGTTCTCCCTTTAAATCTAAAGGACCCACGAATAATCCTTTCTTCAAGATGTGGTGTGTGAATAAAGTGCTGTGCTCCTTGAGGGTGTTATTCAAAATACAAAAGGTGTTATTCATAATACCTCTTTTACTGTAGAAAATACATGCTTGCTAACTTGGGCTTCAGCTGTTAAAAGAAAATCTGCAGATAGAGCAAAAGGGCAAAAGGGTGACATCTGGCATAACAGACTTTCTAAGACAGTGTTGGCACATAGCCTGCATTAAACAGCAGAAGCAGTGAAAAAAAATCTATTGAAATAAAAAGAAAAAATGAGGACAGTACCACATTGACTTCTCATCTTTGGCAAATCTGTTTAAAACCAGTGCAACCGTTTTGTTGTTGTCGTGACCTGAAATGGGCCATCACCTCTAATATTGGCTCTGAAAGATAGGTGGATAGGAATGTGATAGTTTCTCAAGTGAAGGAGGCTGAGTCTTTTTCATAAATTTCCAACCACTGTACACTTGACTTCACCTTTTTGCCTGAGTGAGTAATACACAGAAATGTCCACATTATTACGGGATCTCCTCCACTTGACTTGTTTGGATACTTGCTAAACATAATGTATCAAATGCAGCTTGAAGTAATAAAGAATATATTTCATCTTCCAAACAACAGGGCTGTAGAAATTATGATCCCTATAGCTTGAAAAGAAAATAACATACTGCTTGATACAAACAAGGGATAAATTAGGATAAAGTTTCTAAGTCATGTAATTACTTAAGACCCGGAAAGATAAGAATCACTGTAGAGAGTTACCTTTGCAGGGGGGAGGTTTAAAACTAGGAATTTCCTGGGCTCTCTCTCTTTTTTTTTTTTTTAAACTATATTTTGCCTGGATCATCTCAGCTTAACAGCAAGTGGGTATGTGAGAGGGAGGCAAGAGCGTGGTTATCAATTCTAGATGATCAATAACCTATTGTTTGACAGCTTCCAGGCAGTGATCCTGCTGCATTCTGAGTGACTGAGCCCTTTGGTTCGCTGTGATCTGAGCAGTCTCAAACAGTTTGTGCCTGTTGCTTTGATATGTATGTACATCTGTGAGGTGACCGAGCCCTGGCAACAATTCTGTTAAAAATCAGCCTTTGTGTTTGGCTTTGGACCCCATTCAATTACATTGGAGCCTGAACTTTACTGATGTAAAGGGCTTCTGCCTTCACCCTAGTTTCTCACATGGAGATGAAAGTGAGAATATTATCCACGGTAAGACCTTGATCCACACATGACAAGTCTCAGTGGGAGTAGGGCATGTGGACTGAGGATACAATATGGCCTTTGAAAGTTGTTTATAAATAGAACCTGTGTTGCCTTACATGATTTATAAAGCCATAATTCTGGAGGTTAAGCAATATTTGTTGGTTGAGAGAGAGAGAGAGAAAGCTATAATGACAGAATAACAGATAACAGAATGCTACTTTAAGTAACAGATATGTGAACCTTTTTAGGCTAGAGTTCCTGAGCCCAAACATTGAATGACAGGAATTTTTATTTCTAATGCCCAATTAATTTTAATACTAAAAATGTAGGCTCCACCCACTATTTGTTGATTGTCAGTCAAGGAGAATTACCAAAAAAAAAAAAAAAAAGAAGGAGAAAAAGTATTAAATGAAAGGAAAATGAGATTCTGAGACCTTCATTTAGAGGGGATATATCTACAGCATTAATGAGAAATTTAATTCTTTTGAATGTCAAGTTGATTTGATGATAAAGAACCATGGATTTACATTTTTTTCACATGGGTTATCTGTGAGAGTGATTTCTCTCTTTAATGAGTTATCTCGTGTTTCAGGTCCTTTACTCTGTGAGACTGGGTTTGGATATAACAAAAAGTAGATCCAAAATGGAAAAGAATAAGAGTTAGGCATGTATAGGCATAAATATTTAGAATTAAGGAGGAATTTTTAAAAATATGATATCATTAAAAAGAATATCATTCTTAATTACAGAATATTCACAGATTTCATTTTATCTTGCATGGATACAGAGAGTAATAACAAGTAGTGTATTACATTTATGTTCTCCATACTCAAAATTGTCATTCAAATATATAAAATGTCTCAAAAAAATTAAGGAGGAAGTAGAGAGGAGAGTGGAAAAATTGGCTTAAAACTCAACATTCAAAGAATGAAGATCATGGCATCCGGTCCCATCACTTCATGGCAAATAGATGGTGAAACAATGGAAACTGGTGACAGACTGTATTTTCTTAGGCTCCAAAATCACTGCAGATGATGACTGTAGCCATGAACTTAAAAGACACTTGCTCCTTGGAAGAAAAGTTTTGACCAACCTAGACAGCATGTTAAAAAGCAAAGACATTACTTTGCTGGCAAAGGTCCATCTAGTCAAAGCTATAATTTTTCCAGTAGTCATGTATGGATGTGAGAGTTGGACCATAAAGAAAGCTGAGCACAGAAGAATTGATGCTTTTGAGCTGTGGTGTTGAAGAAGACTCTTGAGAGTCCCTTGGACTGCAAGGAGATCCAACCAGTCCATCTTAAAGGAAATCAGTCCTGAATATTCATTGGAAGGACTGATGTTGAAGCTGAAACTCCAATCCTTTGGCCACCTCATGCAAAGAACTGACTCATTTCAAAAGACCCTGATACTGGGAAAGATTGAGACAGGAGGAGAAGACAAGGATGGATGAGATGATTGTATGCCATCACTGACTCAATGGACATGAATTTGAGCAAGCTCTAAGGGTTAGTGATGAACAGGGAGGCCTAGGATGCTGCAGTCCATTGGGTTGCAAAGAGTCAGACATGACTGAGCAACTGAACTGAACTAAACTGAGAGAAGAGTGACTAATGGCAAAGGATCTGAGAGAAGACTGTTTCTAATTTGAATTCTGAATTGTAAGTGAATGTGTTAGTTACTCAGTTGTGTCTCTTTGTGACTCCATGGACTGTAATCCCCAGGCTCCTCTGTCCATAGGTTTTTCCGGGCCAGGATAATGGAGTGGATAACTGTTCCCTTTCCAGGGGATCTCCCCCACCCAGTGATCAAGTCCAGGTCTTCTACATTGCAGGCAGATTCTTTACCAACTGGGCCTCCAGGGAAGCCCACTACTTGTTATCTTCATGAATTATTATGCCCTAGTGTTCTTTTGTGCATCATGAGGATAATATGGATAGATGTGGTTTATGATGTTCACAACTCATTCCACCTTCTATCTAGCATACCTTTCTCTCTGCAGTGTAGAAAACTAAAAACTGCTGTTTGTGAGATTGTTCACTGCTTGCTGTAAAGGATGAATTTTTATAGGAATTGTTCTTGTGCTGTAAGCAATTAGAAAGCTGGAGAAAATTTATAAAAACAAATGTTTTTTTAAAAAAACAGAAGACAAGCACTGTGATCCCAGACAGAAAGGGAACAGATGAAGTGAGTTCTAGTATTTACTGTTTAAGAACATTTCCCAGGTCACAGCATGGGAAAGGGACACCAAAGGAAATCTGGTAGCCTTGCTAAATAGAAGAGGTAGAGAGTAGAATCCAAGGAAGCCAAGGTAGCTCTAATTTGCAAGATCAAATTTTAGAAAGGAAAAAGTTATAAAGAGAGAGAGTGCCAACATTTTTTAGGGTGTCTTGTTTATTCATTGAGTACCAATTTGTGTAAATATGAAGTGAAATACCATGAAGCTGGGTGAAATTTAAAGCATTGAAAGTGACTGGCCAAATGATTGCAGAAGCATTTAAGATTTGAAATGCATCACATGTCTTCCAGCCAGAGTGGTTAAGCTTCATAATACCCAAACCACTGGATAGCATACTCAGAAAAGGGAAGCTATAGTAGTGAAGAGAGATTATTCCAGAGGAAAGACAGCTCTGTGTATGCCAGGAAAAAAGTTAAAATCCCAAAAGGGTCAAACTGAACTAAAAGTCATTTTATTGCAGGTCAGAACAAAGTTGAGCATTTTAAAGAGAATACAATAAAATCTAGCATTCATTACCTTTAAATGTACAATGTCTGGCATCAGTGAAAAACATTGTCCTTGACCAAGAGAAAAATCAATAGAAACAGATATAAGCTGATAGATGATATAATTGACAGAAAGAGACTCCAGACAGTGATTATGAATCTTATAAATATGTTTAAGAATGTAAAAGAAAGTAAATGTTAAGGTGAGAAAAATGAAAAAGACTTAGGTAGAATTTAAAACAATGAAAATGCAATATATGAAATGAAAAATGCACCAGAGAGGGTTAATGATAAATTAGGGCCGAAGAAATGATCAGTGAACTTGAAAACATTGCACCAAAGATATAAAAATGAAGCATCGGGAGAAAACTAGGCTGAAGAAATTTTAAAAGAGCATCAGCTACTGTGGGACAATATCAATATGTCTCAGAGACTTTTGAGTCCTGGAAAGTGAAAGTAAAAGTCATGCAGTTATGTCCGACTCTTTGTGACCCCATGGACTATACAATCCATGGAATTCTCCAGGCCAGAATACTAGAGTGGGTAGCCTTTCCCTTCTCCAGTGGATCTTCCTGACCTAGGAATCAAACTGGTGTCTCCTGCGTTGCAGGCAGATTCTTTGCCAACTGAGCTATCAGGGAAGCCCTTTGAGTCCTAGAAGGAAAGAAAGATGGTTGCTTAGGGAGAAGACAGTAGTATTCGAAGAAAATATTGGCCAAAAATTCTAAATGGATGAAAATGTAAGCCCTTGGATCCAAGAAGCTCTAAGAACCCCAAGCCAAACGAAAGTACAGAAAGCTTCATCAGGACACAATATTATCAAACTGTTCCCAAAATGTGATAAAAGAAAAATCTTAAAAGTTGCCAAAGAGAAGACAAAAAATTTCATTCAAACGTGAAGACAAAAGAAAAATATTTTTCAAACAGTCAGAAATGAGGATAATTATTTTCTAGGAAACCTGCACTACAGTGAATGTTGAGGTTTTTTGTCAGGCAGAAGAAAATTAGTACCAGAAAAAATACTATAAAAATAAGTGAAAATTGTGAGAAATAGTAAATATATGAGTAGGTACAAAATACATTTTTATCTCAATTAAAATCTCTTAAAAGATAATTGTTAAAAGCAAAATAATGTGAGGTTTATAACATATAAAAGTAAACTGTATGAAAGCAACAGCACAGATGAGAGAAGAAATGGATGTATACGGCTGTAATGGTATAAACAGTATTGAAATTGTTATGTAGGGCAGACTGTGGGACCATAGAAGTCTGTTTTAGAGCAATCCACCAAAAAACAAACATTAATGTATATAGAAAATAAGCCATTAGTGGAAATAAATAGAATCATAATCAAATACTCAATTCAAAAGAAGTGGGGAAAGAAGAAAAAGGAATGGTTAAAAATTGAGGCAATTAATTAGGAGGACAAGTAGTGAAATAATTCATTGAAAATACTCATTGAAAATCACAGCAATGGTATTGTCTGTGTGTGTGAGTTGCTCAGTCGTGTCTGACTCTTTGCAACCCACCAGGCTCCTCTGTCCATGGAATTCTCCAGGCAAAAATACTGGAGTGAGTTGCCATTTCCTTCTCGAGGGAATCTTCCCAACCCAGGGATTGATGTGACCCAATCCGCATTGCAGGTGGATGCTTTTACCATCTGAGCTACTAGGGAACCCCGTGGTCTTGTCTAAGCATTCTGAAAGTAGACAAAGTCTGCGTAAGTTTTTCATCTTTAGTGAAAAAGCAAGGTACAACCATATTGTATTTAAAGGAACCTATTTGAAATGTAAACAGAAAGATAGATAAAAACAAAAGGATGGAGAAAAATATACTATGTAAACCATAATCAGCGGAATAATATTAGTATGGGGATAATCTACACATCAGTGATTCTCACCTCTTGGTGTGAGGACACCTTTCCACTCTTAAAAAGCATTGAGGATCTGAAAGGGCTTTTTGCTTATATGAGTCATATGAATTATACCTGTTGATATCTACCGTATATTCTAATTAATTTAATACAAAAATTAAAATGATTTTTTTAGAATATATATTTGAACAATTAATTTTAAATATTCCCTTTAAAATATAATTGCATTATCAGAAAACATGCTTTTGATGAAAAATGGTATAAGTTCATAAGCTCTTCAAAAATTGGATGAGTGGCATTTTAAAAATATCTTTTTAGTATCCAGCTTATTAAGAAACAACTAGATTCACTTCTGTTTCTGCATTCAATTGGTTACAATATCATACAGTGTAGCCTCTAGAAAACTCAGTTGAAAATTTGTTAGAGAACAAAAGTGAAAAGGTAAATGGCTTAGTATTATTATGAAAACAATTTTGACTTCAGAGATCTCTGAAAAGATCTCTGAGACCTAGATTATACTTTGAGAACCAGATATAGATCAATGAAATAGAATAAAATATCTAGAAATAGACTTTTAATATATACTCAATTGATTTTGAGCAGAAGTATAAAGGAAATCCAGTGGGAAAAAAATAATCTTTTCAACAAATGGTGGGGAATTGGGCAGGCATGTTTAGAAAAATGAACCTCAGCCCTTCCCTCACACCACATACCAAAAGCTAACACAAAATGGATCACAGACTTAAACACAGGAGTTAAAATTCTAAGCCTTCTGGATAAAAATAAAAATCAGTTTCTTTTTGATCTTGAGTTAATCGAAGATCTTTTAGAAAAAAAGCATAAACCAAAAAACAAAGATACATAAGACATCATGAAAACTTGTGCTCTTTGAAAGAAAATGACAAGACACAAACTGGAGGAATATATTTGTCAATCATTTCTATAAAAAAAGACTTTTATCTAGAATATGTACTCAACTCTTTAAATGTTAAAAAAAAATGACTAAAAAAATAAAACTTGAATAGATACTAAACATAAACTGATAAGTGAATGAAATATTGAAAAATCACAAAAATATCCATTATTAGTTATTAAGACAAAGCAAATTAAACAACATAGCACAATACAAACCACTAGAATGGATAGGAAAAAAATTATACTATCAAATGCTAATGAAGGTGTAGAATGTTTGTACCCCTCATATCAAAACTGGTGGAAAGGCAAAATACTCTGACCACTTAGGAAAATGCCTTGAAAATCTTATAAAGTTAAGCATGCTGCCAAGTCACTCCAGTCGTGTCCGACTCTATGAAACCCCAGAGACGGCCTCCTACCAGGCTCCTCCGTCCCTGGGATTCTCCAGGCAAGAACACTGGAGTGGGTTGCCATTGCCTTCTCCAAAAGTTAAGCATACATATAAATATATATCATGTTGTTGTTCAGTTGATCAGTCATCATGTCCTACTCTGTGACCCCATGGAATGCAGCACAACAGGCTTCCCTGTTCTTCACTATCTCCCGGAGTTTGCTCAAACTCATGTCCATTGAGTCAATGATGCCATCCAACCACCGCATCTTCTGTTGCCCGTTTCTCCTCCTACCTTCAATCTTTCTCAGCATCAGGGTCTTTTCCAATGAGTCAGCTCTTCGCATCAGGTGACCAAAGTATTGGAGCTTCAGCTTCAGCATCAATCCTTCCAATGAATATTTAGGACTGATTTCCTTTAGGATGGACTGGTTTGATCTCTCTGTTGTCCAAGAGAATCTCAAGAGTCTTCTCCAGCACCACAATTCAAAAACATTAATTCTTCAGTGCTCAGACTTCTTTATGGTCCAACTCTCACATCCGTACATGACTACTGGAAAAACCATAGCTTTGACTAGACAGACCTTTATCAGCAAAGTAATGTCTCTGCCTTTTAATATGCTGTCTAGATTTGCAATAAATTTTCTTTCAAGGAGCAAGCATCTTTTAATTTCATGTTTGCAGTCACCATCTGCAAAGATTTTGGAGTCCAAGAAAATTAAGTCTGTTACTGTTTCCATTGTTTCCTCACCTATTTGCCATGAAGCAATGGAACTGGATGCCATGATCTTCATTTTATGAATGTTGAGTTTTAAGCCAACTTTTTCACTCTCCTCTTTCACCTTCAAGAAGCTCTTTAGTTCCTCTTTGCTTTCTACCATTAGGATGGGGTCATCTGCCTATCTGTTATTGATATTTCTCCCTGCAGTCTTGATTCCAGCTTGAGCTTCAACTAGCCTGGCATTTTGCATGATATACTCTGTATAGAAGTTAAATAAGCAGGATGACAATATACAGTCTTCACGTACTCCTTTCCCAATTTTAAACCAGTTTGTTGTTCCATGTCTGGCTCTAACTGTTGCTTCTTAACTTGTTTACCAATTTATTAAGAGGCAGGTAAGGTGGCCTGGTATCCTCATCTCTTTAAGAATTTTCCACGGTTTGTTGTGATCCACACAGTCAAAGGTTTTAGCATAGTCAATGAAGCAGAAATAGATGTTTTCTGGAATTTCCTTGCTTTTTCTATGATCCAGTGGATGTTGGCAAGTTGATCTCTTGTTCCTCTGCCTTTTCTAAATCCAGCTTGTATGTCTGGAAGTTCTTGGTTCACATACTGTTGAAGTCTAGCTTAGGGGATTTTGAGCATTACATTACTAGCATGTGCAATGAGTGCAATTGTGCAGTAGTTTGAATGTTCCTTGGCATTGCCTTTTTTGAGGATTGGAATGAAAACTAACCTTTTCCAGTCCTGTGGCCACTGCTCAGTTTTCCAAATTGCTGGCATATTGAGTGAAACACTTTAACACCATCATCTTTTAGAATTTGAAACAGCTCCTGTTTGATCATGTCCAATTTACCTTGATTCATGTGCCTAACATTCCAGATTCCTATACAATATTGTTCTTTACAGCATTGGACTTTACTTTCACCACCAGACTCATCCACAACTGGGTGTTTTTCTGCTTTGGCTCAGCCTGTTTGTTCCTACTGAAGCAATTTCTTTGCTTTTCTCCAGTAGCATATTGGACACCTACTGACCTAGATGGTTCATCTTTCAGTGTCATATCTTTCGGTGTCAAATATCATATGACCCAACAGTTCATCTTTCAATATCATATATCATATGACTCAACAATCTCATTTCTAGGAATTTACTCATGAGAAATGAAAATACATATTCACAAAAGACTTGTAAGTGAATTTTTGTAGCACTTTGCTCCTAGTAGCTTATGCAATAACAGGCAAATGCAAAAGCTTTATACTAAGTGAAAAATCAGTAGAAGACAATGTAATATATTATTTCATCTATATGAAATTCTCTAAGGCAAAACTACAAAAATAGAAAACAGATTCATGGTTCCCTTGGGCAATGGTGGTAGGCGATGACTGACTGGGGAGGAACACCAGCAAACATTTTAGGGTGGTGGGAAGTTGTATATCTTGGTTGTGGTAGTTAAATAACTGTATACTTTCTCAAAAGTCATTGAACTCTACACTTTCAGTGGGAGAATTAAACTTTATGTAAACTGTGACCCAATAAAGCCACATCAAATGTGGCTTATTCCAGTCTCATATCTCATAAAGCTGCATATTCCAGTCTCACTTGCAGCTAGGGCTCTGGGTATGATAGTAGATACATTTCTTGAAATTTGAAAGGCTGAAGTGAAGCAGACGATGTACTTCTGTTTTTTTCCTGCTGGCAAAGAGGTATCGGAGGCATTTCATTTGTTCTGTGGCAGCATTAAGCAGAGATCATCATGTCCAATCATTTGCTTTGTAGGCGCCAAGAGGCAGGCATGGGACATCCATTCTGCTCGTCCAGATTGTTGCTAGCATGGAATGATTCCTAGGCTGGCAGCTAGAGAGGCTTCTGATTCATGGCAGTTCTTTGATTGTGGCAGCCACCTGGCTGTTGTGGCTTCCTGACCAGCATCAGTTTGGGGACCAAGGATTTTCTGATCTTAGAAGAGGAGCACTGATTTTGTGGTGTGGCTTTTGGAACTGTTCTCTTTTGCTTCTTTAAGCTATGTAATACCTTATATTAAAAAGTCATTTAATGTAGCTAGAATGGAGGTTGTTCTTTAGCTAAATGCTAATATAGTGCCCTGTAGGCATATTGTGAGAAATAAATGAAATGAGGAGTGTAAAAAGAGCTTAATAGTACCTGTTACTTAGTAAAGAATTCAAAGACTTCTGTTATTGTTACCTAATACTAGGTAAACGCATGGTGGGCAAACCAGCTTGGGAGTATAGTTGACTTTTTGCTAGTTGTCTTAGTTCCGGCTGCTATAAAAAGTTACCATAGACCAATTGACTTAAATAACAAACATCTGTGACAGTTTTGAAAGCTAAAAGTCCAAGATCAAGGTGCCAGTAGACCCAGTGTTTGGTGAGGACCCCTTTCCCAGCTTATAGGTTGCTATCTTTTTTTCATAGTATCCTCCAGTCACACAGAATAGCAAGTTTCTCCAAACTCTTGCAAGGACACTAATCCCATTCAGGTGTGTTCTGCCCTCCTGGTCTCATCTAAATCTAATAACCTCCCAAAGGTTATTAATATACCTCTTAATACAATCAAATTGAGGGTTAGGTTTCAACATATGAACTTTGGGATGACACAAACATTTTCCTTAAGACTTACCTATTCAGAAAGTACTGAAATCATGTTATAATACCATGATACTATGGCTAACCAAGATATGCCTGGTTTTCCAGTCTATGCTAATTTGCCTTCTATGATATGGCCCTTTCCTACCCCATTAATCCCATCATCTACTGCTCTCCAGCTTGTTTATTGCACTCCAGACAAATGGGTCTAATGCTCTGTCTCAAATTTATATCTGCCTGAGAGAATGAATGCAGAATACTAAGTTAATAGTCCAGGGTGTCTCATTTCTTTTTCATCTTGAGTTCAAAATGCAGATGACTTATATCCAGTAATCAAAAAAAAAAAAAAAATTGAAATATGATGGTTGGTGTTTGATTACAAACCATAGAAAATAAGAGATGTTCCAGAATATGGAAGGTTGGTAAATGCTGTTCTGATTTCTTTAAAAAATCAGGGGAAATTAGATTTGAAAAACTATGGAGTGACAGTTCCAATGTAAATATATAGCAAAACTATTTAATGGATGTTTTAAATGGGTTTGAGTGGTTGGGAAAAAATGTATTAGCCAGATATTAGTTTATAGAGAACAAAGTCAGCCAAGTGAAATGTACTATTTCTTTTTAAGGGAGGGTTATATGACTGGCAGGTTAAGGGGATGCTATAGACATACTTCAGCAGGAATTTAAGCAAGTTATAATATCCTTAGCAAAGACATGGAGAAATGTAAGAGGGCTCTTAACACAATGCAATGACTTATCTGACCCAGTATATCTAATATGGGACCAATTAGTGAGTAGCCACTGGCAGGCTCAATCCCACTTAAGGCTCTGAGACCATTCTTGGCCCAGGTCAAGACTTAAGTCAGAGATTTAGTGACTTAACATGCAAGTCAGCATGATACCTGGTTCTCCCAAGCATCTTGTTTCAAATCTTGATTTGAGAACTTGGAGTCATTTTTGACATCCCTCTCACTTATGTTCATTGTCTGTTAAATACTGATTACTTTTATCTTATCCCAATTATCCCATGGTCATTTTCCTCAGAGGCTATCTCATCTTCTATCTATCACAACTATTGCAATGGGCTTCTACCATGAGTCTTTTTGCCACAGGGGCTCTGCTTCTCCCAACAGATCCTCCATTTTGTCTTCTTCCTAAAAATCAAATCCAATCATGTTACTCACCTGATAAAATATCCCAAACAAAATAAGATGAAAACGCCTTCATAACCAACCCAGATCTGTATTTTTAGATTCACTTCCTGTGTTTATTGGAGTACTTAAACTTTCCCGTTGTAAAACTTACTAAAAAAAACTATAGTAATCAAGACAGTATGGCCATGGCATAAGGAGACACATATAGAGAATGGAATGTAATTGAAAATCCAGACATGAACCATACATTTATGGTCAACTGATTCAACACTGTGCCAAGACAGTTCAGTGGGCAAAAGATAGTATTTTCAAGAAAAATTTTCAAACACAATTAACAACAACCCTAAGAGTCAATTTTTACCCTTACCATATGCACAAAATGACTCAAAAATGAATCAAAGACCCAAAGGTAAGAGTTAAGGTATAAAAGAATGTGAAGAACACAGAGGTGTCAATTTTTATGAGCTTAGGTCAGAAAATGTTTTTTAGATATGACAACAAAATCACAAATGATCAAAAATAGTTGACCTCATCAAGAGTTAAACCAAAGAGAAGACATTATCAAAGTGACAGTACAACCCATAGTATGGGAGAAAATACTATATATCATGTATTTGAAAAGAGACTACTATCCATCCAGAATATATAAAAGTTCTTATAACTCAATAATAAAAAGTAAACTGAACCCATTAAAAACTGGCAAAGAATTAAACAGACCTTTATCTGGAAAAGATATTGATATAGCCAATAAGCATGTGAAGAGATGCTCATATGCTCAACATTACTAGCCAGGAGGAAAGTCTAAATCCAAATCACATCCTCTAAAATAGATACACCCAAGAAGGCAGACAATAACAAGTGTTGGTGAAACTGTATAAAAAACAGAACCCTTGTGCATGCTTTTCAGTTTGCTGGCAGGAATGTAAATGTTGCAGCTGTTTTTGGGAAACAGTTTGGCAGCTAAATGCATAGAATTTCCATATGACTCAGTAATTCCACTCCTAGGTACATATCCAAGAAAAATTAAAAGATCTGTCCAAAAATGTTTACATAATATTCACAGTAGCATTAGTCAAAATAGTCAAAAAGTGGAAAAAGTTCCAAAGTATCCATGAAGTGATGAATCAATAAACAAAACATGGTATATCAATGCATGCAATGGAATATTTTTTGGCAATAAAAAATCAACAACGTGTTTATTAGTCCTAAAACGTGGACCAATCTCAAAAGCATTAGGCTAAGCAAAAGAAGTTGGCTCCAAAATAAAAAATAATCCATATATTGTTTGATTTTTGGCCATGTAAATTTTTCAGGATAGGCAAATTTATAGCAAGTAGATTAATAGGTACCTAGTCAGGAGGGTGGGCACGACTAATGGGTCTGGAGTTTCTTATTGGGATTATGAACATGTTCTAATGTTAGATTGTGGTTATGGTTCCACAGTTCTGCATATGATAAAGTATACTGAAATATAGACTTTAAATAAGTGGTGAATTTTATGCTGTTAGTTATAGCTTAATAAAAATGTAATTAGAATTTTTTTTAACTAAAGTGGTTAAAATTTAGAGAAAGGTGAGAGAAAAAAGAAAAAAAACTTAATCTTTACAATGTGTGTGAGAATGAGGAGATGCAATAAGGGGCCACAAAAAATATTTTATGTCAGCTTTCTACTAAGGAACTTTCATGGCATCTCACTGAGGCAGAAAGATGTGAGTAATCCAGTAGCAAGAGTAAAAGGGCAAAAAACCTTAGCAAACCATTGAATTTCCTGAAGAGGCAGACTGCTTCCTATGCTGCCACAATAACATAAGAAGTCAAGAGTAGGCCTGTCATATAGGCAATAAACTAGTATTTCATAAAGTACTTTAATTCCTAGACTTTACAGAATATCTTTAATTTTCAGTTAGGTTAGAAATTATCTTAGAGGTCCAACCTAAGACCCTCTTACTGTATTCATAAGACTATTCATGAAGCTCTATTTGGCCAAGCAGAAATAACTCAAATATCCATCAATGGCACTGGTTGAATAAACCATGCTGTTACATACACATGATTGAATATTAAGCAGCTAGAAAATAGATTAAAGAATATACATACCATTGCATATTCTTAAGCAAAACAACTCAATGGAAAATAGTATGTACAGTGTGTTACCACATATCTAAGAAAAGAGGAATGGACAGAGGTAGTAGTTTGTTTTATCTGACTCTAACACAAAATTTAGAGATTAATCTTAGAGATTAAAAGTACAATGAAATTGATGGAAAAAACCTTTAATTGTACTGAATTTATATTTTCTAAATTAAAAACAAAACCCATTTTTACTTCAGAGGATACTAGTCAGGTATTTATGGCATACATTGTCTGAATCTTCTTGGTGTATTCAATGACCTGAAAATATTTAATGCTTTTGTTAGTATATTTTTATCTTATGGAACACTTATTATGTGGCTGCAAAGTACTAAAACCTTTTCTTCTCATCTTATTTAATCCTGACAATGACACAGAGAGTTCTTATGAGCTGCTTTTTATGGCTGTGAATACCAAGACTTGAGACATTGAATGACCTGGCCAAGATCAGTTTGACTCACCCAAGGTAGATGTCATCTAACAGTCTTAACCAAGACCATACTGCTTGTTATTAAATTGATACTAATCTAAAGGACATATAAGCATCATAGTAGGAGTTAATAGTTAGAAAATGCATGGTTCACTTTTATTATATTTTTCCATTAATGAAAATGTTTTGCATTTTACACATCAGTTCAAGTAAGAGTTGATTCACCTAATTCTTCTACCATAAAACAGGGGGGTGTGAAATTTGAAAGTTTGTAATATTCAAAACCTTTTTCATTTTTATCAGTATGTTACCTTTTTGAAAAGGACTTTCCTGGTATCTCAGACAGTAAAGAATCTGCCTACAATGCAGGAAATCTGGCTTCTCTCCCTGGGTCAGGAAGATCCCCTTAAGAAGAGAATGACTACCAAATCCAAGATTCTTGCCTGGAGAATTCCATGGATAGAGGAGCCTGGCAGGCTATAGTCCATGGGGTCACAGAGAATCAGACAGGACTGAGCAACTAACACATAACATTACGTTTTTTAAAAAGGAAATACATTATTAAATGATTAGTCAATAAAAGTAGTGTAAATAGGACTCCATTGTTTTTAAATTACTATCTACTGCAAAGCTCAAAGGGGATAATTTTGGCCATTTTATAGATACATTTTGATTAAACTTCTTGGGAACAGTGATGCCTAATGTATATTCTCGTAACACTTAGCATAGTGCTTTATATAAGTAACAAATGTTTGTTTAATTAATATGTGAAAACTTGCTACAAATAAGAACAGAATCCAGATTCTGTAAGAAACAATAATCAGCTTTTAAATGAGTAATGTTGACAACCAAATTCATCAATTGTCCTCCATCTTTATTTATTTATTTATTTTTTGCTTCATATATTCATCCCTTTCACAAACATTTGTTGAGCAGAGTGCAGCAGGCTTTGTGTATTGGCTCTCTCCCCGTGGAGCCCTCTGAATGCCTCTCCCACCAGGTGAGCATTTTATCTCATCTGGAGTCTTTTAAGGACACATTCAAGAGACTGAGCCCCATAACATATGGGACTTGCTTTTGCTGACTATTTTTGTGCAGAAATTACCGACCCATAGACATACAGAGACCTGTCAGAAAATCAAGTGAAATTGGCCACCATAGTGTGTGGTGGGTTCCCAGCAAACTGGGGGTAGCAATATCGAAGATCCCTCTGTTGTCACGATTATAAATTGTAGAACCCAGGTTATAAAAACTTCCCAAAAAGACAGGAAACTAGAGTTTTATGTGAAAGATGGTAATCCAGAAATTTTTACTGTGAAAAAGCAATTAGAAAAATAGCAAAAAATTTAAAATAACTTGCGACCTCCTATGTAGTTCTGGATGAATAGAACCTGTTTACTGATTGAATTTGACCTGTAGACCAACACCACATGACCTCTGCTTTACAATATGTTCTGAGTTCCATATTCTTGTCTAGCATTCCATCTCTTCCCTAGGAGGTGGATATTGGGATAGTTTATACTGTTTAGTGATGGACAGGGAGGCCTGCTGCTAAGTCGCTTCAGTCGTGTCTGACTCTGTGCGACCCCAGAGACGGAAGCCCACCAGGTTCCCCTGTCCTTGGGATTCTCCAGGCAAGAACACTGGAATGGGTTGCCATTTCCTTTTCCAATGCATGAAAGTGAAAAGTGAAAGGGAAGTCGCTCAGTCGTGTCCAACTCTTAGCGACCCCATGGACTACAGCCTACCAGGCTCCTCCATCCGTGGGATTTTCCAGGCAAGAGTGCTGGAGTGGGGTGCCATTGCGTGCTGCAATTCATGGGGTTGCAAAGAGTCGGACACAACTGAGAGACTGAACTGAACTGAACTGAATACTGTTTTGAAAAGCCTTCAACTTGTAATCAGTATCTTGATCTTGTTCTATGACCTCACCAAGACAGTGGCTCAAAATATAATAAAATCCAGCATCTGCACAAAATCTACATATTTTTATAGGTTTTCTCTTCAAGACCCAGGGCGTAATTTTATGTCTCTTCATCAGATCAGATCAGATCAGATCAGTCGCTCAGTCGTGTCGGACTCTTTGTGACCCCATGAATCACAGCACGCCAGGCCTCCCTGTCCATCACCAACTCCCAGAGTTCACTCAGACTCACGTCCATCGAGTCAGTGATGCCATCCAGCCAGCTCATCCTCTGTCGTCCCCTTCTCCTCCTGCCCCCAATCCCTCCCAGCATCAGAGGCTTTTCCAATGAGTTAACTCTTCGCATGAGGTGGCCAAAGTACTGGAGTTTCAGCTTTAGCATCATTCCTTCCAAAGAAATCCCAGGGCTGATCTCCTTCAGAATGGACTGGCTGGATCTCCTTGCAGTCCAAGGGACTCTGAAGAGTCTTCTCCAACACCACAGTTCAAAAGCATCAATTCTTCGGTGCTCAGCCTTCTTCACAGTCCAACTCTCACATCCATACATGACCACAGGAAAAACCATAGCCTTGACTAGATGAACCTCTTCATACACATGTGTAAATGTCATTTTTTTCCTTTTGTATCCCTCAATATTTCAGATTTGTTTCAGTAATTTGTACTTTTAGGACTTTGTTCTTGGAAACTAAGCACACTCGAACTAGAATTTGTTGAAAAAGAAATGGTGTGGGAACACATTAACACTTTTAGACCTGTCACTTGATTTCTGTTTCTTTCTTATTTCTAGCAAATCCAACCTCATTGTCTCTTTGAACTGAGACTTCCCCTTAGTTTTTTTGTTCAGAAAGACTGTCTTTTTAAACTTAAGACTGTCAGTATTTAGACATTAGGAATGTTATAGTTGGTCCTTAATGCTAAAACCTCAACTGTAGAGTCAGAGGTAAAGGATGAATTTCCTTCCCTACCGCCTTTTTGCATAAAATGAAAACTACCTAGCTAGAGTAAGAAATTTGAAGTTCCTTCTTCCCCATTTCAATTACAAAGGCATCTTGGCACTCAAGCAATAACTCATTCAGAATGAGGAGTGGTGTCTAATCTCTCAGAGCCACTGGTCAAGGAAGTAATATCTCTGGTGGAAGGAATCACCAACCTTATTGCAAGAGTAGAGGCAGAACATTGTGGTAGATGTTGGCCCATTCAGTACACAATTTAATCTATTTCTAATGTGGAGTCTCTCAATTAGATAAATTTTCATGAGACTTGAATTTGGAACTATGGAGAGGCTGGGATGCATCTAGCCGGAAAAAAAAAAAAAAAAAGGTTCTGGGGCCAGGTTGTCGTAACAACACTCTAATTCCACAGGCAGCCCCTAACTGAAGCAGGGGCAGAAGTTCCTTCGGTGGTGCTGTTGTGCACTATGGTTTGGGACTCCCTCCTAGAAACTCAAACTCGAGTCTCTTCAACCTTCTTAATAATTCTTGCAACCACTTAAAATTAGCTTTAGTCTGTTGAAACGGATGTATTGTGTGTGTGCTAATGACCAAAGCAACTTAACACACACACACAATACATCCATTCCTTTTAAAATAGTAAAGTTAGAGTGAAGTGTTAGTCACCCACTAAATTGTCCTGTAGCCAGGCTAAGCACTGAGCCCCAAAGGAAACACCATGGCGACTGTATTTCTGGGTCAGGTAAAGGTAGGAAGAGAAGGTTGATTTGAGAATGAAAGAAAAGCTTCAAAGGGAAGGACTCCTTGACCAAACACCTTACTGCTTCTTCAGCAATATCATCTCTAATCATCCAGTCATGTTGAAGGGACTTCTAATCTCCCACTACTTACCCCTGGGGGTGGGGAGAATAGTATAATTTTGATTCACTGGTGATTGGCCAGTCATGAACCACACCACATCCCTTTGTGCTATAAATTTCAGGGGCTCCAGAGCTTTAGAACACTCTGGAGATGGCTCTGACTGTCTAGGCAGAGACTCACAAGTACCCATTTGATAAGGACTTGGGTATTACCCGAAGCCTTAGCTTATATCACTGCTGAAAAATTGAGTGGGCCAAAACATTTGTTCAGGTTTTTTCCATAAGAGCATACAGAAAAACCTGAATGAACTTTTTGGTCAAACAATGGTATGCCCAAATCATGTATCAAAGTTCGAAACCAGGGGATCTCTCTTTTATATGCTTGCCAATCTGTCACCACTGCTGCTGCTAAGTCGCTTCAGTCGTGTCCGACTCTGCGACCACAGAGACAGCAGCCCACCACTGAGCACTATGCAAAAGGCAGGCCCCGTTTCCACAGGAACCTGTTTCAACAACTGTATTCTTTCTCTGTATCACCACTCTCTTCCACCCTATGAGCTCTTCCTCCTCAATTTGTAAATGTGCTTGGTTCTTTCCCAAATCAAAAGACTCAACCCATCCTCAATCCACACTATTTGCCAGTATCTTACCTTTCTTCCACTGTCTAAAATTTTCACAAACATTGTGGGGTTGTTCTGGCTAACATGCCTGGCTTTAAATATTTAAAAAAACCTAAACAACAGAGACTGGAAACTCAGTCATTTGAAAATAGCAGGTAGATTTTTAAGGGCAGATAAAATGCTTTTTTGTTGTCATTCTGGGAAAATATTTAATTCATCATCTTTGTTAGATAAATATAAAGAAGCATTCCCCTATTGTTCTTGTGGAGAACAGAACATTATTAACCCAAATCTCATATCTTTCTAGACCTAGAATTCTGTTGGCAATATAAACTGTTTTGTTTTCTGGAGTATATTAACATCTCTGAGATGTTCTTTGTTTTTGTTTATGTAATGGGAGCACATAAGAGAACTCTTTTTGGTCCTGAATAAATTTAGAAGGACCAGTGTTGTAAAATGTTGCTTGCTATTGGGGGAGCTATGGGTATTCTTTTTCAAGAGGCTAAGGAAGGAGATAAGTAATCAAGGCAATTGGATGCCTGCAGAAAGGACATAGAATCATTACCAGGAGGATTACCTGCACCTGATATTGAAGAGCAGCTGAAAAAAGAAACCAGACTCGTTCCAATATTCAGTGCTATATGTCTAATTGATGCAGAAAGTGCTAATATTGTATAAATTGTCCATATGGAAAGGCTGTGATTCTATGAATGAGAATATTTTCTCTACAATTGGAAGATATTCTTCTATCAACTATTCAACATTCTTGATCATACTTCTTTCAAGTATAACCTGGCACAGGAAATGCGGATTTAAGGTCCTGGGCACTAACACTCCAATAAAAGTGGTGTCATGATATGGCTTCTATGCACCATTCAGTAAAATGAACCACCCCTTCTTGAAGGGAAAAATTTTCTTCCAGGACCAAGACAGAGAAAGTACAAGATGAGGCTGGGAATTTTATTTTGCTAAAAAGTAAGAATATGTTACTAGAAGGGTGGGGACATGCCAAAGCACATGGAATCCAGCTTCAAGTGGCTCCTGATAAGCAAATATGGCATAATTTGAGCATCAAAATTAAAGAAAACAACGACAACAACAAAAACTTTGACAATATTGATCATAACCAATTGAATAAAGTAGTAATCCATGAGCTCATACTGATATAAATAAGTGGACTGATATAAATAAGTCAAACATTGGATCATGAATAGCAAATTCACATAACCTCAAAATAATTCCTCATGAAAACCTGACTTATTACAAAGAGATGAAGAGTAACTTCACAGCTACTATCCAGGCAGACACTACCTTAATCAAGAGACCAAAGTAATGGGAAAAATGGAAATCATGTACCACATAATAGACACAGTAAGTACACTGTTTTACCTCTGTGATATAACTACTCAAGAGGTATGCTGCTGCTGCTAAGTCGCTTCAGTCGTGTCTGACTCCGTGCGACGCCATAGACGGCAGCCCACCAGGCTCCCTGGTCCCTGGGATTCTCCAGGCAAGAACACTGGAGTGGGTTGCCATTTCCTTCTCCAATGCATGAAAGTGAAAAGTGAAAGTGAAGTCGCTCAGTCGTGTCCTACTCTTAGTGACCCCATGGACTGCAGCCTACCAGGCTCCTCCGTCCATGGGATTTTCCAGGCAAGAGTACTGGAGTGGGGTGCCATTGCCTTCTCCAACTCAAGAGGCATAACCTGAGCCTAATCATCAGGAAGTAGCAAATAAACCCAAACTGAGGAATAGTCTACACAATAACCAGCCTATAATCTTCAAAAGTATAAAGTCCTTAAAACCAAAGAAAGACAGACTATTTCAAATGGAAAGAAACTAAAGAGAAATGACAAATATGCGTGGTCCTGGGCTGGATGTTTTTTGCTGTAAAAGATATTAAAGCTTGAATGGGGTTTGATCATTACATGGGGGAACTTTATCAATGTGTTTCCTTATTTTGATGATTGTCTTGAGGTTATGTAAGAATCAACAAATAAAACAAAAATGGTTAATGTCATCCCATTTTATCCCCAGTGGCCAGTAAGGCCTGAATATTGTGTGAGAAAACAGTAGTGTGCACTCTTTGTTTCTAGTTCTTACCTCTCATTCAAGTTTTAACAACAGTAATTTTCCTTTTCTTTCATCTACTCCACTGTAACTGCTCACCAAGGACTTCAGTATAATCCTGGTTAACCAACCTTGTGCCACTTAGATCTGTGTGATCTTAGAAACTTTATTTCCCCTGTGCCTCAGTTCACTGTAGTCTATCACATGGGAAAACAATTGTGGTTGAGATTTAAATACATATAAAATGCCTAAAATCACTCTTGGTACAGGTTAAGTGTTCAAAAATGCCAGCTACTGACTATTTCCATTGCAGAATTCTTGCCTATAATTCAGACCTATGTATTCAAATGCTCACTGGACATTTTCACCTGGATGTTGCATAGGCACCTGGAACAGAATGCCAACACCTAAACTCTGTACATAAGCACTTGTTCCCATTCTTCTCAGTCCATATTCCTTATCCTCATGAAAGCCTACACCAGAAACCTGACAACCACCCTTTATCCTTTCTTTGAAATTTTTCCCATTCAATGGATGACCGAACAGTGTTAGTTAATTTTCTTAATATCCTCCTCCTTCCTTGTCACTCCATTAGTTCATCATCTCATTATCTCTCCTATGTTTTTGTCAGTTTGTTGAGTATTTGGGGAGGGAGGTGTTGTTTCTTTATTTTCTGAATGAGATGGAAAAACCCTCAAAGTGGAAGTATTTATGCAAGAGGTCTGGCAGGATAGGAGAGTGCGAGTCAGTCCATGTGCCAAGACATACAGATTCTGAAGTAGATTCAGAGATTCAGATTGAGGCCTTTTTCAGAAATAGGCAGTGAGGAGTTCAGCTTTGATCAGTCACCATGGTAATTTCCTAGAGTGAACTGAGTTGAAGGAGGCAGTGTGCCAGGAGCACTAAGGCCTCAGGCTTCAGCCCCCAGGCAGGCAATTATCTGGTATGGTCCTGGTCTCACTCCCACCCCTGACCCGAAAGTTCCCCTGCCCTCTTCTCAGCCTGAGAGTTATCTGGAAGGGTGGGCCCAGGACAAGTGTCCTGTCATCCACAAACATCTCGCCACTTTGACCACTTCGCCTGAGATGCCAACTCGAGTGTTGGGGCTAGGTCACCACTCAGAATGAAACCCCTCATTGTCTCTCCTTTTAATAACTGCAGTTTACCTAGATTTCCTGCTTATCCTTGGCACTCTCCCATCACTTTTCTATTCTATCTCAAAAATAATCTTTCTAAAATGTGAATATGAGTAAGTCTACCTTCCTTTAATGAATTCACGCTATCTTTAACATAGAATAAAACACTTTAGTATAGCTTCCAGGGCCCTTCTCTCTCGCTTTATGCTTGCTCCTCTCCTTCTCCCTTCTACTGACTTAATCACAGAGTTCTGAACTAATCAGATACCCATAAGCACCACTAATTCACTCTGAGAACTCTGTTCAAATGCTATTCTCTCTGGGCTGCTGTTGCACTTATTTCTTGCTTAGCTAACTTTTGCACTTTTTTAAGACTGAGCTCACGCATAATCACCTACAGGAAGCTTTGTGTGCACCCTGCAGTGGGTTACATGCTTTCCCATCTTGTGCTTCTTTCATCACAAGGTTTCATAGCTACCTGAAGTCTTAAATGTCCTCTATTGTCCTAGTCACCCAGATTCTCTATTCCTGCATTACTCTGAAAACAACCTGAGTGCAGGCACTCTGGATGTGTGTGGTTGTGTGAGTCTCTTTAGCTCTTATGTTGCATTTCTAGGGCTTAGTACATTGATAGAAATGTAGAAAAGATTTTTAAAAGACTTTTGAGGAAGTAAATAGCACCAGCTGGATTAGTGACTTTCTTCCTAACTCTACATCATTTAGCAAATTGACAAATCATCATGCACTTAAAATATATTGACAAGTTAGTCAATATTTACTTTCTATTCTCAGTATCTGGCTTTCAATAAGTACTCAATAAACATTTTAAAATATACAAGTTTTTAATTAAGACATTGAACCAGATATTAAACCCTTCTTTAAATTATTTCTTTAAAAATGTATGCTTTTTCTATGCTTATAAGATATGGACTTTCTAGAGCCTTTAAGATGACAGCTACTTTTTAGTAGCTGACTTATTAAAGATAAAAATAATTATGTTTTTGTGATTTTTCAAGGATTCTTTTTCTACCATGTGAGGCATTGGCTTTGGAGCAATTCCCCACTCTCATTAGACCAATGAGTTATTTTCTGTATTTTTCCTGTAGCTTTATAATCATCTAAACTTCACATGGTACCAAAAAGTAACTAGGATACTTTATACCACAAGAGTTCATAAAACAGAAAACATAAAAACGATCGATAAATCCTAAAAATGAGTCTCTTAAAAGTATTTTATAAAAGTTCGGAGGAATATCTCCAGGAAAATACAGACCTAGCTTTTATAAAGTTCTAGGTTTCTAGCTTGGGTGTAAATCAAGCCTCAGTGGCTTTACTTTATGTGACTGAAACAGATATGGCTCAAAAATATTTGTTGTTTGTTTTATATATTTTCAGTGACTCTGGATTGGTATTATATCTAGCTTATAGGGCACACTAAAATAAAGTACTAAGTGTGGAATCACCAATGATTTCAACAATGGACCTATTTTTGGCATATCTCCTGGATGATAGACAAACATTTGACCAAAGATTTGGACATGACTGAGAAACTGAACAACCTTTATATCTAGGATTCTGTCATCATGCTTAGGAGGGATCAACTCCATGGGTTAGCTCTGTTGCCACTATAATAAAATCAGTCAGTTCTGCATCCTCAGTTGAATGAATTCCACTAAGAAATGACTGGGATGTAGTAGTAGAGCCCTAACATTTAGCTGCTAAGGCCCTGGGTGACTAGGATAATAGAGGACATTTAAGACCTCAGTAGGTTATTGTGAAAGTGGAGCTTACAGAAGAAAAAAAGTAGATGCTATTTTATCTAATGATTTTTGTCCGCTCTACAAGATCACCCAAAGGTGGAAAGCTGACCATGCTCCACAAAGGACATGTCCTAGAGAAATCAGAAGTCCATTGACTCTGGAGGGATTCTAGTCAGAGGTCACCACGTCAGACCTGTTTACATGGTCACTAGCCTGAAAATAGGCCTATAAGTCATGGATGTTACCTCTAGAGATATTTAATCTATTGAAACCATCAGAAGATAAAAAAAAAAAAAGCCCATTATTCTGTCCCACATTTAGGGAAAAAAAATCCGTAAATATCATCAATAGATAAGTTAGCTCATCTCTAAAGCTCCTTCCTAACTTACAGAGCTACTTCAGCCCAAAGTGCTCATGGTACCTTCCTAAGAATTTCTACATTTGGGTAGAAAGAATTAGATAGATTTAATTCTTGTGACTTTCAGTAATTTACTTTGAGACTCAAAGTAGGATTTATCAGTAAGGTAAAGCTCTTAATATAAATCTCATGGTTTCTGATTATAGAAACACCCAGTGGGTGGTAGCCTTCATTATTACTATATAATTAAATTTGTATTTCTTGAAATACTTTAGTAGTTCTCAAAGCCTCTTGAACAATGGGGAGTACTTATTGTCTACTTATTGAATACATCATCGAGTAATAATTTCCACTAAGTTTCTTAAGAAGCTTTGCCATTTATTTCAGATGGGAACCTGTTGACAAATAGATAAATGAATAACCAAAGGAACTACAGAAAGGAACACCATATTCCACATCAACCCAGAATAAAACAGACATGAAAATATAAAAAGATGCAAATAAAAATCCATGCATTTATTTTTAAACTATTTATTGAAATCTGTCTATATGCAAAGTGCTCTCGTTAATGTCCAGAGAGCAGAGAGGGTGCTCCTTTATGATTATACAGCCCAGTGACATTGCTAAGATAAATGGTCAAATATAAGACCTAAGAATACTATTTCTTCTTTGTTTCATGTCTCTTCTGCAATATGGATAAAATCAACTATGGAACAAGCTATGGTTTGTGCATTTTGCTGTTTAGAATAATTTCTAGCAGAGGTGATGACTATAATTTTTAAAGAATAATTGTGGCAAATTTGATAAAAAGTAACCACAGCAGAAGTCTGAATTGTACTATAATGAGACAGAATGCATGAGTTTTTGATCACAGGGCCTCGGACAATTCACATTTATGAACTTTCAGTTTTCTCTTCTGTAAAATATAAAAGATAGAACTGTGTCATTGTTTATCTTTTTTACATGGAGACGTATGGGATTGAAGAGATATATAAGGTAAAAGGAAAAACAATACCCTGGTGACATAGATATTATTAACATGGGAGGAAATGAGGATTTAGGAAGATTAAGTATCTTGTGAAAGGTTATACAAGGGAGTGGCTGAGTTGTGCCAAGGTTCATAAACTCTTATTACCATTTTCATCTTGGAAATATATATGAAAAGGTAATTCTTGAGTTCGTTACTTTGCTCTCTTTACAGATTTTGTATAGCAGTTACCGTTTAATCCCTGGCTGTGGTATGTATACAACGGTTTTGACTTTTTTGTGCATGCTTGCTTGCTTGCTTGCTTGCTAAGTCGCTTCAGTCATGTCTGACTCTGTGCGACCCCATAGACGGCAGCCCACCAGGCTCCCCCATCTCTGGGATTCTCTAGGCAAGAACACTGGAGTGGGTTGCCATTTCCTTCTCCAATGCATGAAAGTGAAAAGTGAAAGGGAAGTCGCTTAGTCGTGTCCGACTCTTAGTGACCCCATGGACTGCAGCCTACAAGACTCCTCCGTCCATGGGATTTTCTAGGCAAAAGTACTGGAGTAGGGTGCCATTGTCTTCTCCATTTTTGTGCATAAGAATTATCTAGTAAGCTTATTTAAAATGTGGGTTTTGGAATACACTTTACCTCCCACACTGATTCACTGTATCTGGTGTGGAACCCAGGAATCCACATTTTTAACAACTACTCCCCAGGTGATTCCATCACAGGTGATCCATAGATTAACTTTTGAGAAACACCTATTTCCATCACATGGAGGATTTTAGCAGAAAAGCAGGTATCTTTCTGTTTTTTTAGAATCCAGCATATTGACAGTGTCTAGGTCCTATCAAAATACCTAATTAAATATGTTACATAAAGCTGAAATGACCTCAAGTTCAGTATGATCCAATTTATCTTTAATTGGATGGATTTGAACTGAGCCCCCCAAATGATTTAATACATATAATTGTATGCATATACACAAGGTAGATGCTTTCTGTGGTAGAAGAACAAAAAGTATTCTTAATTGCTGATTTTTCAGCTAGATTTGATATTAAAATTCTTAAGGGAAATTTATTGTATCAATTTAGTAGATCAAAAAGGAAGAGTGATATCTCTGGATTAGATTTTTAAGAAGCATGTAAATTTAATTCTGTGAAACACAGCAAAACAGAACTTTGAGGCCTTGAGGTAATGTTTCCACAAATCTTTGCCTAGTCCGTTCTTTAGAAATCATACAGGAAGGTGCTCTATCGATGCTTTTGTAAATCTTCTCTTCTGTCTCCTCATTAAATTGACTTGAGCCTAAATTGATCTGCTTAGCATACAGTGGTTGACTTTATACCTGAAGGCATCTAATCACCCTCTGTCTAATCCAGGACTGGTAATAGATCAATGGACAAACAAATTCAAGATTATTTACAGGTTACTGAAATTCCCTGCAATCCTTTGTCAGGATAAACATCAAAGGGCTAGCAATTTTTCTGTTTGCTTGTTTTTACTGTCATAAGACAAAATATTTATGGTATTCTAAGAATGTGTAAGAAGAATATTAATTTCAAAGTCAAAAGAAGAGGCCAGTCTTGGAGCTATTCTACCCAGACCAAAGGTTTTGGATATTTCAGATGTAGTGTCTGTGTGGTCAGAAAACTAACCATTTTCCCAGAAAGCCTACTTACTGTCATTTGCACCGTGTGGATTGTTGCATGAATGATGAGACCATTAAGATGCCACACTCCAGAATGTAGTAGGTAGACATTTTTTTCTGGAGAGAAACAAAGAAAACTACTAATGTGTATCAGTGTCCATCTAGAGTCTTAATAGACTCCAGGTTAATAAGGACCTTCAAGACTACCTAGTTTAATCGTTATGGGCCTCTGTAGTCTGTTTGACTGTTGTTTTTAAACATGTGACCACTTTGGAATCTTTGGCTTATAGTTAAAAAAGCAAATGGCTGGACTTCAATTTTGTTTTTAAAAAGAATAGTATTTATTGTAGTAAAAGTCTGGAGAAGATGTTTCCCTACACCAATATGTCAGCTAATTACCACCTCACCTTTAATGCTACTTACAAGAAACACATTTCTTCTATAAATGTAAAGAATTTATTAAAAATCATAGCAATATTGATTTAAATAAAATTAACCATAAAGAAAAGTAGAAATAATTCACCATTAATGAACACCTGATGGTACTAGTCTCTGTGATAGTGCTTTATATGTAATCCTTTCAAAGATGTTATGAGAGCAGTGTCATTACCATATCTTACAAATGACATGGGTTTAAAAAGTACTAAACTAAAGGGTTTAGAAAGTACTAAACAACTTACCCAATTTCATATAACCAGTAAGTGGCAGAACAAGCTTCTACCTTGTCTGCCTGACTTGGAAGCCCATGATTTTTCTCACAGAGCCATTTGCTCTTCTCATTCATAATTTCCAGAAAAATCATCTGCGGAAAAATCACAGCAATTATAGTTTTCACTTTTCCTCTATCCCACCTCTGACATCTGCCCCAGCATTGTGGAGAATCATAATATGGAATAGAAAAACGTGGGCCTGGTAATCAGATCACATCTCCTACTTTCTGTGTAACTTTGAAAGGTATCTTCTTTTTGAAATTCAGTTTATTCATCTGTAAAGTGGGTATAAAATAATCAGCCTCAGTAGCACTTTCTAAGTATTGCCTTCCTCTTCCTTCAATCAAGAAGGAAAGAAGAGTGGGAGTAGGGTAAATATACTGAAGCCGGAGAAAATTTTATCTTCTCTCCACCTACTGTATCATATGTACCACTGTGACCAGTCCAAAATAGATGC
This sequence comes from Bos javanicus, assembly GCF_032452875.1. NCBI lineage: Eukaryota > Metazoa > Chordata > Mammalia > Artiodactyla > Bovidae > Bos > Bos javanicus. The sequence continues at coordinate 58,658,288 of NC_083871.1, read as the reverse complement.
CTTAGGACAATCTGCTGAAATAGTTGGACTGGAGACATTACAAACTATTGAAAGACAGATTAATGATAGTCATGAAGGAAACAACTCTGTAGTTCTGGTTTATTCAGTCCGTTCAGTTCAGTCACTCAGTCGTGTCCGACTCTATGCTACCCCATAGACTGCAGCATGCCAGGCTTTCCTGTCCATCACCAACTTCCAGAGTTAAGCAAACTCATGTCCATTGAGTCGGTGACGCCATCCAACCATCTCATCCTCTGTCATGCCCTTCTCTTCTCGCCTTCAATCTTTCCCAGCATCAGGGTCTTTTCCAATAAGTCAGCTCTTCACATCAGGTAGCCGAAGTATTGGGGTTTCAACATCAACATCAGTGATTTCAATGAACATTCAGGACTGATTTCCTTTAGGATGAACTGGTTGGATCTCCTTGCAGTCCAGGGGACTCTCAAGAGTCTTCTCCAACACCACAGTTCAAAAGCATCAATCCTTCAGCACTTAGCTTTCCTTATAGTCCAATGCTCACACCCATATATGACTACTGGAAAAACCATAGCGTTGACTAGATGGACCTTTGTTGGAAAAATAATGTCTCTACTTTTTAATATGCTATCTAGGTTGGTCATAACTTTTCTTCCAAGGAGTAAGTGTCTTTTAGTTTCATGGCTGCAGTCACCATCTGCAGTGATTTTGGAGCCCCAGAAAATAAAGTCTGCCACTGTTTCCACTGTTTCTCCACCTATTTCCCATGAAGTGATGGGATGGGATGCCATGATCTTTGTTTTCTGAATGTTGACTTTCAGCCAACATTTTAACTCTCCTCTTTCATTTTCATCAAGAGGCTCTTTAGTTCTTCTTCGCTTTCTACCATAACGGTGTTGTCATCTGCATATCTAAGGTTATTGATATTTCTCCTGGCAATCTTCAGTCTAGCTTGTGCTTCATCCAGCCCAGAATTTCTCATGATTTACTCTGCATATAAGTTAAATAAGCAGGATGACAATATACAGCCCTGACATACTCTTTTTCCTATTTGGAACCGGTTCCTATTTGAAACCAATCCATGTCCAGTTCTAACTGTTGCTTCCTGACCTACATACAGATTTCTCAAGAGGTAGATCAGGTGGTCTGGTATTCCCATCTGTTTCAGAATTTTGCACAGTTTATTGTGATCCACACAGTCAAGGCTTTGGCATAGTTAATAAAGCAGAAATATATGTTTTTCTGGACCTCTCTTGCTTTTTCCATGATGCAACAGATGTTGGCCTTTGATCTCTGGTTCTTCTGACTTTTCTAAAACCAGCTTGAACAGCTGGAAGTTCACGGTTCATGTATTACTAAAGTCTGGCTTGGAGAATTTTGAGCATTACTTTACTAGCGTGTGAGATAAGTGCAATTGTGTGGTAGTTTGAGCATTTTTTGGCATTGCCTTTCTTTGGGATTGGAATGAAAACTGACCTTTTCCAGTCCTGTGGCCACTGCTGAGTTTTCCACATTTGCTGGCATATTGAGTGCAGCACTTTCACAGCATCATCTTTCAGGAATTGGAATAGCTCAACTGGAATTCTATCACATCCACTAGCTTTGTTTGTAGTGATGCTTTCTAAGGCTCACTTGACTTCACATTCCAGGATGTCTGGCTCTAGGTCAGTGATCACACCATCGTGATTATCTGGGTCGTGAAGATCTTTTTTGTACAGTTGTTTTGTGTATTCCTGCCATCTCTTCTTAATATCTTCTGCTTCTTTTAGGTCCATACCATTTCTGTCCTTTATCAAGCCCAACTTTGCATGAAATGTTCCTTTGGTATCTCTGATTTTCTTGAAGAGATCCCTAGTCTTTCCCATTCTGTTGTTTTCCTCTATTTCTTTGCATTGGTTGCTGAAGAAGGCTTTCTTATCTCTTCTTGCTGTTCTTTGGAACTCTGCATTCAGATATTTATATCTTTCCTTTTCTCCTTTGCTTTTCGCTTCTCTTCTTTTCACAGCTATTTGTAAGGCCTCCCCAGACAACCATTTTGCTTTTTTGCATTTCTTTCCATGGGAATGGTCTTGATCCCTGTCTCCTGTACAATGTCACGAACCTCATTCCATAGTTCATCAGGCACTCTATCTATCAGACCTAAGCCCTTAAATCTATTTCTCATTTCCACTGTATAATCATAAGGGATTTGATTTAGGTCATACCTGAATGGTCTAGTGGTTTTCCCTACTTTCTTCAATTTAAGTCTGAATTTCCTTTGTAGGGACACACAATTATTATGAAACTGAAAGTTTGAGTTGGAACAGCTCTTAGTTCCCTCTACCTGGAAAGTCTAAGAGTTTATGTTTGTTTGTTTGTTTTTTAATGAATTCATGCAACTCTTTAACATCAGTAAGTCACCATGGCCACTATACATTTCTTATACAATATGTGCAGCCTCTGTCAGGCACTCTTAGACATAGATGGATCTGGCATAGTTTTTAAATATTCTACCTTACCAGCACCTTGTTGTATTTGGGTAAGGCTGATTCCCCCTAGATGAGAAGCAGATTTTATGTGGGTAGGTCAGAATGATTTGTAAAAGTCCTCACTAGTTTCTTTCGAATCCCTTATCAGTTGCTTTCTGTCCCTTGTTTATTCTTATTCTTCCTTAAGAGATGTGACTTCACACTTAGTGCCTCATTCAGGGCAGTGCTTCCATCCATGGACAATTTTAGGGAATAAGTCAAGGTCCTCTCTCTTTTCTACATGCAGGGAGCATTAGACTGAGATGAACCTCTAAAGAAATCTCTCAGAGAACAGACAACCATTCCTTCCACATTTATAGTAATAATACTTCTAGGTCCCTGTCACAGATTATTTATGGTTGCTCTTAAATTTCTAATATGCATTATTCTAAATTGAAAAGGCACCAGCATATCCAGAATAATAGGCCCTTTGTTATTTTTTCATTAACTTCCTTACTCCCCCTCAATCAATTATAAAAAGCTGTCTCTACTGATGTTTTTTAACACTTCCTACTTTAGTATTAACAGTAAATTTATTTACCATGTTGTTTACCTGTTCTGTTTTCCTTAATAAGCATCTAAATTATTGGACTCAAACCGCACTTGCAACACCCTATCATAACAATCCCCCAACAATGAGTCTTCATTTATCATTGTCTTTGACTTCTAATCCTTGAGACTTTTAAAAAATCCTACAGAGCTGTGTTCTTAGTTAACATTTCTTGACTGCATTCTTGAAGTAAAATATTTTATGAGACTAATTTTTTGCATCCAGTTGCATTTATGTAAAAATCAAAAGGCAGATTGGCTAAGAGTAAACTCAGCCTGCTTCTTCCCCATTAATTTGTGATATTCTTAGTTCATACATTTTTTTAAATTTCTTTTTTTTTTTTTTCAATTGCTTTGCTCAAATTCTGGGATATTATTTTTAGGACCCTTCTCTCAGGAAATTCTTGATTATTTGCAGATTGATAAGTAAATATTCAGGAAAATCATGCGTCTTCTTTATATTTCTTTCTAGGTTGTTTTTAGTCATATCTGACTCATTTTTACTGATGATACAGAGTGGGAGATAAAAGAAGGTTGTCAGTTCCCTGAGGACTGAAACTGTCATCCATTCATATTCCTTACAGAGGTTTAAATGGCAGATATTTAGTTCGTATTTCCTATAACTCTCAGTAGGCTGTGAGCTCTGTTGGCCTGGAGATCACTTGTACACATTGGCCCCAACAAGGACTACCATATGTTGGTTGGCTTTCCCTCTCTCTTTTGTTTTTAATTTGTTTATTTTTTTACATAAACATACATTTGTTTAATTTTTTTCACTGATGTATAGCTTATTTTCTGTGAAATGCACTGATCTTAGGTATACAGTTTGATAATTTCTGACCAATGTATACACACATAACCCACATCCTACCAAACTACAGAACATTGTCTTTATCTTAAATTCCCTTATGTCTCCTCCCAGTCAAAACCTCCCTCTTTTCTTTAAGCATGTCCTAGTTTTGCCTGTTATAGAACTTCAAGCAGTAGGAGCTCTTGTGTTCAACAGATTTTACCAGTTTTTGTGGTTTGTCCTTGTAGCTCGTCCAGCAGTATTTTGTTTCATATTGTTAATGGGCATTGAGTATATCGTAATTTCAAATCCATTCTCCTGTTGTTGTTGAATTAGTATAAATTTGAAACAATTAGCATTCTCTACAGTTTGTAGTTCTTGTGAATTAAGCTGCTATGAACATTCCTATACAAGTCATCTGTGTGTGTATGTGTATGTGTATCTGTTTTTGTTTCTCTTAAGCAGGTACCTAGAAGTGGTGTTGCCAAGAGGTAAGCATATGTTTATGAAAAACTGCCAGTTGATTCCTCAAATGATTACTATTTTATGCTCTCACTAGCAACGTGTGAGAGTTTCAGTTCCTCCAAATCCTTGCCCACAGTTGGCATTCTCAGTCTCAGTTGTATCCTATTGGGGATGTACAATAGGACAGCCACTTGGTAAAACAATTTGATGATTCAGCAAAATGTTAAACATAGTGTTGATGTAGGATCCAACAGTCCTCCTCCTCGGTACACACCTAAGAAAAATGAAAACATATGTTCTCACAGAAGTTTGTACAGGTTCAATCATGGCAGCATTATTTATTTTATTTTTATTGAAGTATCATTGATTTACAATGTGTCAGGTATACAGCAAAGTGATACATATATATATATATATATATATATATACATTTTCCATTATAGCTTATTACAAGATACTGAATATAGTTCCCTGTGCTAGATAGTTGGTCCTTGTCATTTATCTATTTTATGTGTATAACTTATATTTTACATATATAACTGTGTATCTGTTCATCTCAAATTCCTAATTTATCCCCCCCTTGCCCTTTTGGTGACCATAAGTTTTTTTTCTATGTCTGTGAACCTATTTGTCTTTTGTAAATAGGTTATTTGTATCCTTCTTTTATTGTGGAATATATATATTAGATTATATATATTAGACTATATATATATTTAGATTGTGGCATATATATATACACATATATGTCACACCTTCTTTGTTCATTCATCTGTCGATGGACATTTACGTTGCTTCCATGTCTTTCCTGTTGCATATAGTGCTGCTATGAAGACTGAGGGGTGTGTGTGTGTTTTTTTTTTTTTTACTTTGAATTTTTGTCTTTTCTGGATATATGTCCAGGAGTTGGATTGTTAGATCATAATGGTAGCTCCATTTTTAGATTTTTAAGGAATGTCCATACTGTTATCCACAGTGGCTGCACCAATTTACATCCGCACCAGCAGTGTAGGAGGGTTCTCTTTTCTCCACACCTTCTCCAGCATCTGTGGACATTTTGATGATGGACATTCTGACCAGTGTGAGGTGATACTTCATTGTAGTTTTGAGAACATCATTACTCATAATAACCAGAATAGAAAATGGTTCAATGTTTATCAACTAATAAATGGATAGATTAAAAATGAAGCATATTCATACAATGGAATATTAGCAACAAAAAGTAATGAAGCATTGATATATATTACAATATGGATGAATCTTTAAATCAATGTGCAAAGTAAAAGAAACCAGTCACATGGCTACATAGTGCATGATTCCATTTATATAAAATGTCCAAAACAGGAAAACGTAGATAGAAAGTAGATTTATGGTTTTCTGTGGTTTGGGGGATTGGAGAAGGAAATGGCAACCCACTCCAGTGTTCTTGCCTGGAAAATCCCAGGGACTGGGGAGCCTGGTGGGCCGCCGTCTATGGGGTTGCACAGAGTCGGACACGACTGACGCGACTTAGCAGCAGCAGCAGCATGGCTTGAGGGGCAGGGAGGGGAAAAAGGAGAAATGAGGAGAAAGACATGTTATGGGATTTCTATTGGAGGGGACAAAATGTTCTAAAATTGAAAGTGGTGATGGTTGTATAGACCTGTGACTGTACTAAAAAAACATTGAATTGTACACTTATGGGTGAATTGTGTGCTGTGTGAATTATATCTCAACAAAACCGTTTTTTTTTTTTTTTTTTTTTCCAAAATAACTTAATGCAGAGGGCATATAAGTACAAAGGCCCTGAGGCAGAGAGTGGTTGGTGTAAATGAGGAGCAACCAGAAGCTCTGTGTTACTTGAATGGAGTGAACACAGCAGAGAAAGTAGTGAGAGATGAGGTTGGAGAGGTAGGTAGGGGCCAGGATATGTAGGGCTGTGTAGCCCATGAGGAGTGTAGAGTCTATTATGAATGTTGTAGGAGGCCCCTGGAGGATGGAGATGGAGAATTAGGGTGATCTGATGGGTATAATAAGAACTCACTCTGCTTCCCTGGTGGCTCAGATGATAAAGAATCCTCCTGCAAGAGACCTGGGTTTCATTCCTGGGTTGGGAAGATCCCCTGGAGAAGACAATCGTGATCCACTCCAGTATTCTTGCCTGGAGAATTCCATGGAGGGAGGATCTTGGCAGGCTATAGTCCATGGGGTCACAAAGAGTTGGACATGACTGAGCAACTTTCACTTTCTGCTGTCTGTGTGGGGTGGGAACTACAGAATGGGAACAGGGAGAACAATTAGGAAACTGGCAGGAGTCTGAATGAGAAATGGTTGTGGGTGGAACCAGAATGAAAGCTGCGGTGGTCATGAAAAGTGGATGTATTAATATTTTGAAGTCAGAACTTCTTGGCACAGGAGATATTTGATGTAAGGGAAAGAAAACTATTAAGGAAAAAAAAAGTTTGTATTTGGATGTGCATTCCACTCCGTAATAAAGCAAAAGCTGACTTCATTATTTTAGTTTGTTCTAAAGACACAAGAACAGTTTCCCAGGTGGTGCAATGGGAAAGAATCTACGTGCAATGCAGGAGATGTGGCAGAAGCCATGGGTTCGAACCCTGGGTGGGGAAGATCCCCTGGAGTAGGAAATGGCAACCCACTCTACTCTAGTATTCTTGCCCGAAAAATCCCACGGACAGAGGAACCTGGTGGGCTACAATCCATGGGGTTGCAAAGAGTAGGACACATCTGAACACACAAACATATAACATTTTATTTGGAAGTGAAAACAATATGGTCACATTTTTGTCTCTGCAAGCTCATATTTTATTCATTGGATAGGCATATCCAAATAAACTCAGAGAATGTTCTTAATATTGTTGATATAAGAAGCAAATTATCCATAAAGTTCAAACATATATTTTACATACATGGTAATGACCTAAGAGAGAGAGAGAGAGAATGTTCTCTGGAAACATATTTCCCTGTGAAAATTTCATGTTGTAGTTCTGAACTGAATGTTTGCAATTGATCATTATATTTTCTTTTTTCTTAGCTTTGAGGTAATTGTTTAAACATTGGGAGGTCTTTCTGTTGGGTGATTTTTGTGCAGCCATTTTTACCTTCTCACATGGCTTCTTCTTATGTCTGAGTACTATTTAAATTAAGTACTATTTAAATTAAATGCTCATTTTCTTTATGTAATCATTGCATAGTTGGTGTCTTTGCAGCAATGGATTTATTTTCTAAGTAGCATTTTGAACTACAATGTACACGTGGAAAAGTGTCAGCAACACTCAAATTTTGTATTTGAAGTGATCATTTATATGCACACTGCACCTTGCGTGTATAGTTGTGAAACCAGGAGAAGATAAATAGTTCACTAGCCACAAAATGCATCAAGTGCATTGTTGACTGCAAAGATTATAGTGAGCTATAAGCCAGTTCATTTGAATTTCCATTAGGATCCACTGAATTGCATAATTATGCTATTGTTGTTGAGTGGTGACCTACAGTAAAGGTGCCTGTGGTTATTGCCTAAGATTCTTATCAAGATAAACAAAGGCCTTAAATATTCCAAATAAATTATTCATCCTGAGACTTTAGTGTTGCAGGTTTGTAGGCATTTCAGAAAATTCTTTTTAGGTTAACCCTAGCTTCATCTTTCTCATTTCTTATGTCCCTCGTGGGGAGATGAGGAATCCTTCCAGTAGGATCTCTTTTCTGATTTTAATGATAGCAAAGGGTGCTCTAATTCCCAGAAGTAGGTGATATTATTGACTACTGTTCTCATTCATAAGACACTTTGGGAAGCCAATGATCTGGCCCTTATTCATTCATGGTGGGTACTGCAATCAATCATGCAGTATGGCTGACATTAATGCTGCCTGCCATCAAGTCTCCTGGGCTCCTTTCTCCATCTCTACTTTTATTTCCACGGTGGGAACACTCTCCAAGGATGAGGAGAGTGTGGTGGTGGATTGTGACTCCCAGAGTGTTGAAGCAAGAGTTGCAAGTGCTCTGCTTTTGATTCATGGATAACAAGGTTGAGGACAGTTCTTACTGCCCACAAAGAATTTTAACTGGAGTTAGATGTTAGCAGGCTGAATCAGTAGAGAAGGCAAGTGCCAGGCATTTGGAGGTACATACTAAATAAAGGGAAGAGAAACCCCAGGAAAGGGAGAAGGTGTAAAGACAAAGGTGTAAAGACAATGGCTCTTTTCTGTACCAAGGAAACATGCCATGCTTCCTGCACATGGCAGGGGGCTGCAGATCAACCATCAAAGACATAAATAAAATTCTAGCAAGCTTCCTGATGCAAGCAGTACTCCATAAATATTCACAACATGAACAGCATTTATTGTTATTGTGTTATTCAATCTGATTTTTCCTCATAATGGAGATAGCTTGTATTTTTTAAAGTGCATTCATAGTGACCAGTGTTTTACAATTGGAATCAGCAACCTAGGGTGCAAGCTGATCAGTTTACCTCACTGAAAAGCAGTTAGAAATAATCCACACAAGCATCTAGCCCTGCCTCAATTTAGACCCTGCTCATTTCCTGGTCATACAGCTTATAATCATTAAGTTACAAGCATATATGTCAGAACTACTGTGAAAGTAAGTCCTTAAGCAGGTACTATAGATGCCTATCAATCAAATGTGAGTGTAAAGAATAGTTGCATATTTTCTCATCAGCTCTATTAATAACAAACAGAGAGTGGGAGAGACAGTCTTGTCAATGCTTCTGTTTTTTTTACATGCATGATTTAATATGTCCAGCCATATGTACTTTTATAGACATAGGAGTAAGTGGTAATAGGCCTCAAAATATCTATTATTATTGCAATTCTCATTTTTGACCTGTGACTGGGCTTTGGACATTTTTAAACAGAAAAGTTAGTAATATAATTGAAAGCTGACTGTCTTCTTGGCCAGTAACACTAGAATGCCAGCTTCATTGTTTATAATGGATAAAACTGGAAAAATGGAATAGTAATGGTTAGCTCAGCAGGTAGAATAAGCAGGTGATGAAACCGTTGGCTTCTCTGCTCTACCGTTCTGAAGGAGACATTTTTAAAACAATAAACATATTCTAGCTGGCCAGCTTTCACTCATGGTATACTATAAATCAAACACACAAAAATAATACAACAGTGAAAGGTGTGCACCCTGGAGTCAAGCTCTCTGTAATAATTCCAAATAAGTTACTTAAAACTAAATTTTCTCATCTACCAAATAGGGTATTATTTGTACCTAATGTGTATGGTTTCGATGAGGAAGAAGTAGTATATGCATCTGGTACTAGTTTAACACACATCTTTATCATTTGACCACTCCACATATTTCAGTTTCCCAAGGGGGAAAAACAACAGTATTTGTTATAAAAGGAAACTCTCATAAATTAAAACTTCTTTCATTCTCAATTCCCAATTTGGTTACCAAAAAACTTTCAAAGAAATAATCTGATTATCAAGATCAGCTCTTATCACAACCAAAGATGTAAAACAGGTAGACTTAGCAAGACATAGGCGGTCATGAATTTTTTATTGATATGTTAGTCACATAACATAAAATTCACTATCTCAAGTGTACAATTCAGTGACTTAGTATATTCACTGTGTTTTGCAACCATTACCACTATCTAATTTCAGAATATTTCCATCACCCCAATTGGAAAACCCATAACCCCAAACCTATTAGCAGTTCCAATTCTCCTCATTCCCCTATCAGCCACTAATTTACTTTCTATCCCTATGGATATATCAATCCTGAACCCTTCATATATATGGAATCTTAAAATACATTGCCTCTTGTATCTGCCATCTCTCAGAATAATTTTTTCAAGGTTCATCCATGTCGTAGCATGTAATAGTACTTCACTTCTTTTTTGTGATTAAATAATATTCAATAGTATAGACACCCAGATGGTGCTAGTGGTGAAGAATCTACCTGCCAGTGCAGAAGACGCAGGGACTCAGATCATATCCTTGGGTCAGGAAGACCCGCAGGAGGAGGAAACAGCATCCCACTCCAGTGTTCTTGCCTGGTAAATTGTATGGACAGAGGAGCCTGGTAGGCGACAGTCCATGGAGTCACAGAGAGTCACACATGACTGAACAGTTGAGCAAACAAAATAAACAAAAATTTTGTTTATTTATTCACCAGTTAATGAACATTTGAATCCTTCCCATTTGGGATTATTATGAATAATGCTGCTATGAACGTTCATGTTTAAGTTTTTGTGTCAACATGTTTTCAATTCTCTCAGTATATACCTAAGATTGAAACTGCTGATTCAATTTTATAGCACTTCTGTTCTATTTTAAAGAAACTGCAAAAATATTTTCCAAGGTGGCTACACCATTTTACATTCTCACTAGCAATATATGAGAATATCAATTTCTCTTCATACTTGCTAGTACTTTTTTTTTTCTTTTCAATATAACCATCTTAATAGGTATAGAGTGTGATCTCATTGTGGTTTTGATTTGCATTTCTCTAATAACCAATCATGTTGAGTTTTTCATGTGTTTATTGGCAATTTGTATATCTTCTTTGGAGAAATGTCTCTCCATCAGTTGATGGACCCTTTAAAATTGGATTGTATGTCTTTTTACTGTTGTATGTGAGTCTTTTGTATATTCTGAATGCCAGACCCTATATAATTTGCAAAATGAAATACTAAAATTTCTAATTTGCAAATATTTTCTTTCTTTCAGTGGGTTGTTTTTTCACTTTATTAATAGTGTTTTAAAGACAAAGTTTTTTTTTTTTTTAAATTAACAAAGTCCATTTGTTTCTTTGATTGCTTATGTTGTAGGTATTTAAGAAACTGTTACCTAATCCAAATTTGTGCACATTTACACCACTGTTTCCTTCTGAGAGTTTTGTGGTTTGAGTTCTCGCATTTAAGTTTTTGTTTCATTTTGAGTTAATTTTTACATACTGTGTGACATACGAGTCCAACTTAATTCTTTTGCATATGGGCGTATATTCATCTTGGTCATGAATTGTTGAGAGAGCCAGTCCTAGATAGTTCCTAAAACTCAAATGACACCTGGGCTGATTCTGCTGCTTATTGGTTGTGCTTAATAGTTTGAATCCTTGAAAACTATAGATAGTTTTTAAAACATTTCCAATTAAACAGAAAAATTTGAAGGACAGAAGAAATATAAAAAAAAAATGAAAATCACTCATACACCTAAAACTTAAGGCTAACCAGTTTAAATATTTTGCTGTATATATTTCTGTCTTCTATTTATGTATTCATATCACAAAATGCCTAATCTTTTATAAATATATTTTAATTAATATGAGTATTTTACTGTGGCAAATTTTAAAAGTTTTGTTCATAGTATTAGATCATGTGACTGTACTATCAATTTTATTTCTCAATGTTACAGTTTTTTAAAATTGAGTGTTACTATGAGTATTTTTATACCTTAATGTATATATGTGACTCTGATTATTTCCCTGGGTAAATTAATAGGATTTGAATTTCAGTATCAGAGGCTTTTGATTGATATTGCCTGCTTTCTAGAAATACTTGAAGTGATGATTGATTTTTGCCTCTGGAGTTGTTTTTAATTCTTTTTAGGATTTTTATCTCTCTGATTACACTGCTCATCTGGTGCATATTACCCACTTTCTCCATTAGAGCCCTTAGCCTATTAATCATAGCTGCCTTAAATTCTCTGTCTGATAATCCCACATCTCTGCCATATCTGCTTCTGACACTTGTTCTGTCTCTTCCAATTGTGTTTTTTAGTTTTAGGTAAGCCAAGAAATTTTTCTTTTTTGTGGTAGCTGAACATGCATGCTAAATCACTTCCAGTCTTATCCAACTCTTTGTGACTCTATAACCTGTAGACAACCAGGTTCCTCTGTCCATGGGATTCTCTAGGCAAGAGTACCAGAATGGGTTGCATGCCCTCCTCCAGGGAATCTTCCCAACCCAGGGATCAAACCTGTGTCTCTTATGTCTCCTGCATTGGCAGGTGGGTTCTTTGCTGAACATGGTACTGGGTAAAAGGAACTGTAATGAATAGGCCTTTAGTAGTATGGTAACGAGATGAAGCAGAGACATTACTTTGCCAAGAAAGGTCCGTCTAGTCAAGGCTATGGTTTTTCCAGTGGTCATGTATGGATGTGAGAGTTGAACTGTGAAGAAAGCTGAGCGCCGAAGAATTGATGCTTTTGAACTGTGGTGTTGGAGAAGACTCTTGAGAGTCCCTTGGACTGCAAGGAGATCCAACCAGTCCATTCTAAAGGAGATCAGCCCTGGGCGTTCATTGGAAGGAATGATGCTAAAACTGAAACTCCAGTACTTTGGCCACCTCATGCAAAGAGTTGACTCATTGGAAAAGACCCTGATGCTGGGAGGGATTGGGGGCAGGAGGAAAAGGGGACAACAGAGGATGAGATGGCTGGATGGCATCACTGACTTGATGGACGTGAGTCTGAGTGAACTCCAGGAGTTGGTGATAGACAGGGAGGCCTGGCGTGCTGCCATTCAAGGGGTCTCGAAGAGTCGGACACGACTGAGTGACTGACCTGAACTGAAAGAGATTAAGAGGGAGGGGAAGTTTTTTATAGTCTGCGATTAGGTCTCAATCTTTCAGTGACCCTATGCTTTTGGGCTATGAACTGCCTGTGTTTCTGTTTTTTCTTTCTGCTCAGGTGGGACCAGAAGCTAGGAGGGCTAGAGGTAGGTGTTTTCCTACCTCTGGGTCAGCTACACTCTGATAATACCCCAGGGCTTGTGAGTGCTAAGTTGCTTCAGTCCTGTCCGACTCTTTGCAACCGTATGGACTATAGTCCAGCAGGCTCCTCTGTCCATAGGATTCTCCAGACAAGAATACTGGAGTGGGTTGCCATTTCCTTTTCCAGGGGATCTTCCCAACCCGGGATCAATTCTGGGTCTCCTGCATTGCAGGCGGATTCTTTACAATCTGAGCCACCAGGGAAGCCCACCCCAGAGTTTAGGCCCCTGTTAACTAGCTTACCCTCAAGGCAGGCCTTGTTAAGAGGAACAGAGTGTTCTGGTATATTTCAAAGTAGTTTCTTTGTCCTATTCTGTATTGGAAGCACAAGGGAATTTTTCTCTGATATTTACTATGGGTATTTGGTAAGGCTCCTGCAGGTAAATCTCACAATGTTGTAGGGGTCCCCTAATGAATAAGTCCCCCTGAATTTTTTAAAATCTCAGCTTTATTGCACTGAGTCTCCAGCAATTCCTCATTACGGATCACATTTCCTTACTTCATCCTCGTTTTCAAGGCTGTTTCAGCTCCAGAATCTCTTCTCTGGTAAGCTATTCCTCCTTGTAAATATCTGCCTACCTCCCTCTCTAATCTTGAGATCAGTTGTTTGCCCTGTGTCCTTCTCTCTCCCATGGTTTCAGAAAGAGTTGTCATTTTTCAGTGTTCAGCTTTTTATTATACTTGTTATTAGGACATAGTCACAACTTCCCAAATCCTCATATGCAGAACTGGAAATAAGAAATGAATGATCAACTTTGAATTATTTTAGTAGAAATGTAGGATTTACAAAAACTAGCTAGGAAGGAAGCCTAACTATCCCTCACTTGAATGGAAAGAAGTTTTGAGGAAGAAGTGTCAATTGAATTTTTACTTAAAGTCTACACTTTTCTTATTTCTTTTAAGGGAAATATTTAGAAGCATAATATCATCTAAATTGAGACTGAATGAGGCATCATTTTAAATTTTTTGTGAACAGGATCTAGATATCATTTCTTTTGTAAACTCTTATAACATAATTAGTCAGTAAATATTGATTGGCAACCTGGAAGAAATGTAATTTCTGAGACCCATGGGCTATGTATGTATGTTGCTCAGTGGTGTCCGACTCTTTGTGACCTTATGGACTGTAGCCCACCAGGCTTCTCTGTCCATGTAATTCTCTAGGCAGCCATACTGGAGTGGGTTGCCATTCCCTTTTCCAGAGTATCTTCACAACCCAATGATTGAACCCATGTCTCCTGCATTGCAGACAGATTCTTTACCATCTGAGCTGCCAGGGAAGCATTGACCCAAGGGCTAGTTACTTGAAAGTATCTACAAATCATAGAGCCCCTTCTAAGGAGTAATTCAACCACAGATTGTGGGAATGGTCAGTATTATGGGACTATATTTTCTACAGTAGGGGTTTTTCCTTAATAAAACCAGTGGTGAGCATTGAGTAGAAGGCTGATCCCATGGTATGGCTGCATACAAATACATGACTGGGTCAGTAAGATTCTACCTCTTAGAAAACTGACCTGGGAAATTTTGTGAGACTAATGTCATGGAAAGCAAGGAGATGAAGCTGAATGAGTTTATTACTGAGGACATAAGATGGAACAGGAACATAAGCCGTGATGATAAGCCAACAACATGAGAGAGAAGAGGCCATTAATTAAATAAAGACTATGAGAAGACTGTGAGGTCACCATTATCTTCATTACCTCCACCATAGATTCAGTTCAGTTCAGTTGCTCAGCTGTGCCTGACTCTTTGGGACCCCATGGACTACAGCACTGCCAGACCTCCCTGTCCATCACCAACTTGCAGAGTTTACTCAAACTCGTGTCCGTTGAGTCAGTGATGCCATCCAATCGTCTCATCCTCTGTCCACCATAGTTTGCTGCTGCTGCTGCTAAGTCACTTCAGTCATGTCCAATTCTGTACGATGGCAGCCCACCAGGCTCTGCTGTCCTTGGATTCTCCAGGCAAGAACACTGGAATGGGTTGCCATTTCCTTCTCCAATGCATGAAAGTGAAAAGTGAAAGTGAAGTCACTCAGTTGTGTCTGACTCTTCGGGATCCCATGGACTGCAGCCTACCAGGCTCCTCTGGTAGGCTTTTTGCCTGGAAATCATGGGATTTTCCAGGCAAGAGTACTGGAGTGGGGTGCCATTGCCTTCTCCGGCACCATAGTTTGGCCCCAGATAAATAACAGGGAGGGAACACAGCTCCACCCATCAACAGAAAACAGGATTAAAGACTTACTGAGCATGGCCCTGCCTGTCAGAACAAGACCCAGTTTCCTCCTCAGTCAGTCCATACATATCTTATCCTTTTCCATCAGATGGCAGGCAGACTGAATATCACAATCAGAATAGAATGGGAAAGACTAGAGTCCTCTGCAAGAAAATTAGAGACACCAAGGGAACACTTCATGCGAAGATGGGCACAATAAAGGACAGAAATGGTATGGACCTAACAGAAGCAGAAAATATTAAGAAGAGATGGCAAGAATATACAGAAGAACTATACAAAAAAGATCTTCATGACCCAGATAATCATGATGGTGTGATCACTCACCTAGAGCCAGACATCCTGGAATTCGAAGTCAAGTGGGCCTTAAGAAGCATCACTACCAACAAAGCTAGTGAAGATGATGAAATTCCAGTTTAGCTATTTCAAATTCTAAAAGATTATGCTGTGAAAGTGCTGTATTCAATATGTCAGCAAATTTGGAAAACTCAACAGTGGCCACTGGACTGGAAAAGGACTGGAAAAGGTCAGTTTTCATTCCAATCCCAAAGAAAGGCAATGCCAAAGAATGCTCAAACTATCACACAATTGCACTTATCTCACACACTAGCAAAGTAATGCTCAAAATTCTCCAAGCCAGGCTTCAACAGTGTGTGAACCGTGAACCTCCACATGTTCAAGCTGGTTTTAGAAAAGGCAGAGGAACCAGAGATCAAATTGCCAACATCCACTGGATTATCAAAAAAGCAAGAGAGTTCCACAAAAACATCTATTTCTGCCTTATTGACTATGCTAAAGCCTTTGACTGTGTGGGTCACAATAAACTGTGGAAAATTCTTAAAGAGATGGGAATACCTGCCTCTTGAGAAACCTGTATGCAGGTCAGCAACCAACAGTTAGAAGTGGACATGGAACAGACTTGTTCCAAATCGGGAAAGGGGTACATCAAGGCTGTATATTGTCACCCTGCTTATTTAACTGATATGCAGAGTACATCATGAGAAACAGTGGGCTAGATGAAGCACAAGCTGGAATCAAGATTGCTGGGAGAAATATCAATAACCTCAGATATGCAGATGACATCACCCTTATGGCAGAAAGTGAAGAGGAACTAAAGAGCCTCTTGGTTAAAATGAGAGAGGAGAATGAAAAAGTTGGCTTAAGGCTCAACATTCAGAAATCTAAGACCATGGCATCTGGTCCCATCACTTCATGAGAAATAGATGGGGAAACAGTGGCTAACTTTATTTTCTTAGGCTCAAAAATCACTGCAGATGGTGCCTGCAGCCATGAAATTAAAAGATGCTTGCTCCTTGGAAGAAAAGCTATGACCAACATAGACAGCATATTAAAAAGCAGGGACATTACTTTGCCAACAAAGGTCCATCTAGTCAAATCTATGGTTTTTCTAGTAGTCATGTAGGGATATGAGCTCTGGACTCGAAAGAAAGCTGAGCACCAAAGAACTGATGCTTTTGAACTGTCATTTTGGAGAAGACTCTTGGGAGTCCCTTGGACTGCAAGGAGATCCAACCAGTCCCTCCTAAAGGAAATCAGTCCTGAATATTCATTAGAAGGATTGATGCTGAAGCTGAAACTCCAAACTTTGGCTACCTCATGGGAAGAACCTACTCATTTGAAAAGATCCTAATGCTGGGAAAGATTGAAGGCAGGAGGAGATGGGGATGACAGAGGATGAGATGGTTGAATGGCACCACCTACTCAGTGGACATGAGTTGAATAAACTCTGGGAGTTGGTGATAGACAGGGAGGCCTGGTGTGCTGCAGTCCATGGGGTTGCAAACTGTCGGACACGACTGAACGACTGAACTGAACTGATGAAAAGGTAAAGTTAAACTACAGGGTAAGGATTTCAGTTATTAAGAAAAGATTGAAACAGATGTTAAAATAAGAGATTATTATCTAAGTCCTCCTCCTGGCAGATTCCCATATGGTTCAGTGGTAAGAATCCACTTGCTAATGCAGGAGCCACAGGAGACATCATTTGATCTCTGGGTTGGGAAGATCACCTGAAGGAGGAAATGGCAATCCACTCCAGTATTCTTCCTAGGATAATTCCATAGACAAAGAGGCTTAGTGACTGCAGTCCATGGAGTTGCAAAGAGTTGGACATAACTAAGCTGTACACATTCCTACTGGTAGGATCTTGATTTGCTTTGGGTCCAGAATGGCTATTCTCTACTAAGTCCAAATCTGCTTTATCTCCTGTTTCATGAAATTTCATCTCACTTATGGTTCCATATGCATCCTTTAATAACCTACTCATCCAGGTCTTACTTAGCTACCTTTTGGCAACAGAACAGTCTAAATAAAATAACATATATGGACTTTTATCTACTTATATGTAGATAAAGCTTGAAATATTTCAGTATCTAAGACAAAAAATACCAAATATTTTCCGACAAACTCATTAAAAGAGAAATCTCTTTTAATTCAGAATAGTTGAATAATGTTGGCCATTCTTTGAACTGATTTTGTTATCTAGTTGTCCACCTAATTTATATTGCTTATGTTTAAGTTAAAACTTGTTGTATGTTTTAGCAGAGTGTGCCTAATAAGAAAAAAAGAAAATAGCCTCTCTATTTAAGTACTCCAGACTGTAAGCAGCTCACCAGTTTGGGATTTGAGAGGTTTTTTTTTTTTTTCCCCCAGAAGCATTTATTATAGTTGGCTTCTGAATTCCTTAGGCTTTCTTCAGGGACATCAATATCAGTCTCTCTCATACAGTAAATAATCTGCCTACAATGCAGGAGACCTAGGTGCTATCCCTGGGTTGGGAAGATCCCCTGGAGAGGGAAATGGCAACACACTCCAGTATTCTTGCCCAGAAAATCCCATGGACAGAAGAGCCTAATGAGCTACAGTCCATGGGGTTGTGAAGAGTCAGACGTGACTGAGCAACTAACACAATAGTGGTTTGAGAGTGATATTTTAGTTTAATAACATAACTATGGAATTCTTACAGAAGCTAGACTAAATTATGCAAAGTTATTTGCTTTTTTATATTTTTGCTCCTAAAAGATATAAAAATCAAAGAAAAGTTAATTTTTGTTTTTACAAAAGGCTTCCCTTTACAATTAAAACAACTCAAGCCCCACAAATAGTTCCCATAAACAGTAAATATTTATTCTTGACTAGAGGCCTTTAGTGATATTACACAAACTTAATACTACAAGAAGAGCAACAGAAATAAAGTTCACAGGTATTTTGACCTATCTTATATGCCCACTGCCAGAAACCCTTGAGAGCAAAGGAGATGCTCAGGTGGGTTGGTGACATGACATAGTAAATAGAAGAAAAGGCATTTTATTCATTCTTAACACAAATTATTTAGATGAGAGAAGAGGTGGTAAACAGTAAAAAGGGAAGAAGAAAGATTTGGAAACAGTTGGAGAAAATGGAAAGAATCTTAGACAAAATCAATACATTTAAGGAAAATTATATACTGTGTCCATAAGCCTACTCCACAAACAAAGAAGGGAATGGTATGATTCATAAAGCAGTATTCAGTCTTTTACCCTATAATTTTCTAAGCACTTACGAATGCAAATTAGTGGAGAGGTAGAAATGTTCTTCTAACTCTAAAAGAGAATATAGACATCTGTTTATGTACAATTAAGCAATGATAATAAGAAATTTTTCTTGTAACACTATAATAGTTCTTTTGTTAACCTTGCATAAAGAAAAATAATTCAGTTCTTTCTTCCAGTACTATGGAAAAATAGATTCTCTAAGAACTGTTTGCCATACAGAACATCATGCCTCAGCAAAGTTAATCATCTACTTTAAAGTACGATAGATTAGAATAGTCCAGAGTCCTTATCATAAACAAAAGCAAATTATTTTCATGAAATATAAATTCAACATTGCCTTTCAAGATTAGTAGAGATTTAACCAGCCAAATAAATGGGTCTTAATAAAATATAGGAAAAAACCACTTGTTGTGAGAGAAAATCAGAAGAAAATTTCAATTTCAGAAATGGAGCTCAAAGAACATTGCATACTGAAATGACCATAAAATATACTTTTAAAAATATGAATATAATATTCAATAAGTAAAAAGCAAAGTTAAAAGGGGATGGCGAGTCAATTGCAAGTAACCTGGCAAATTTGAAAACCCCTAAAGCATTTAAATTTTAAATTTAAATAATTTAAATTAAAAAAAACACAAATATTGACATTTAGCACTAAAATAAAAGTTAAATAATAGATTAATTACATTTGAAGGGAAAATTCATGAACTGGAAGGTAGGTCTGAAAAATTAGGCTTGAAGAGATCAAATTTATGTAAGTCAGGGTAAGTGTCAAAAAGAATTTTACTAGTTTGCATTCCCACCAACAGTGTAAGAGGGTTCCCTTTTCTCCACACCCTCTCCAGCATTTATTGCTTGTAGACCTTTGGATCGCAGCCATTCTGACTGGTGTGAAATGGTACCTCATAGTGGTTTTGATTTGCATTTCTCTGATAATGAGTGATGTTGAGCATCTTTTCATGTGTTTGTTAGCCATCTGTATGTCTTCTTTGGAGAAATGTCTATTCAGTTATTTGGCCCATTTTTTGATTGGGTCATTTATTTTTCTGGAGTTGAGCTGTAGGAGTTGCTTGTATATTTTTGAGATTAGTTGTTTGTCCGTTGCTTCATTTGCTATTATTTTCTCCCATTCTGAAGGCTGCCTTTTCACCTTGCTAATAGTTTCCTTTGTTGTGCAGAAGCTTTTAAGTTTAATTAGGTCCCATTTGTTTATTTTTGCTTTTATTTCCAATATTCTGGGAGGTGGGTCATAGAGGATCCTGCTGTGATGTATGTCAGAGAGTGTTTTACCTATGTTCTCCTCTAGGAGTTTTATAGTTTCTGGTCTTATGTTGAGATCTTTAATCCATTTTGAGTTTATTTTTGTGTAGGGTGTTAGAAAGTGTTCTAGTTTCATTCTTTTACAAGTGGTTGACCAGTTTTCCCAGCACCACTTGTTAAAGAGATTGTCTTTAATCCATTGTATATTCTTGCCTCCTTTGTCAAAGATAAGGTGTCCATATGTGCGTGGATTTATCTCTGGGCTTTCTATTTTGTTCCATTGATCAATATTTCTGTCTTTGTGCCAGTACCATACTGTCTTGATAACTGTGGCTTTGTAGTAGAGCCTGAAGTCAGGTAGGTTGATTCCTCCAGTTCCATTCTTCTTTCTCAAGATAGCTTTGGCTATTCAAGGTTTTTTGTATTTCCATACAAATTGTGAAATTAGTTGTTCTAGCTCTGTGAAGAATACCGTTGGTAGCTTGATAGGGATTGCATTGAATCTATAAATTGCTTTGGGTAGTATACTCATTTTCACTATATTGATTCTTCCAATCCCTATGGAGAACAGTGTGGAGATTCCTTAAAAAACTGGAAATAGAACTGCCTTATGATCCAGCAATCCCACTGCTGGGCATACACACTGAGGAAACCAGAAGGGAAAGAGACACGTGTTCCCCAATGTTCATCGCAGCACTGTTTATAATAGCCAGGACATGGAAGCAACCTAGATGTCCATCAGCAGATGAATGGATAAGAAAGCTGTGGTACATATACACAATGGAGTATTACTCAGCCATTAAAAAGAATACATTTGAATCAGTTCTAATGAGATGGATGAAACTGGAACCTATTATACAGAGTGAAGTAAGCCAGAAAGAAAAACACCAATACAGTATACTAATGCATATATATAAGGAATTTAGAAAGATGGTAACAATAACCCTGTGTACAAGACAGCAAAAGAGACACTGATGTATAGATCAGTCTTATGGACTCTGTGGGAGAGGGAGAGGGTGGAGAGATTTGGGAGAATAGCATTGAAACATGTGTAATATCATGTATGAAATGAGTCACCAGTCCAGGTTCAATGCACGGTACTGGATGCTTGGGGCTGGTGCACTGGGACAACCCAGAGGGAGGGTAGGGGAGGAAGGGGGGAGGAGGGTTCAGGATGGGGAACGTGGGTATACCTGTGGCGGATTCATTTCGATATTTGGCAAAACTAATACAATATTGTAAAGTTTAAAAATAAAATAAAATTAAAGAAAAAAAAATTTTTTTTTAATTATCTCATTTTTCCTGTTGTATTTTCTAGGTACAGTATTTAAAATGAGTCAGTCAATATTCAAAGTGATAATAGCTGAGACCTTTTCAGAATAGATGAGAGATAGGAGTATTCACAGTAAATTCCAAATAGAATTAAGTAAAAGCGGTCATTTTTTTACTTGCAGTAAATGCAGAAGACAAAAGAAAAAAGAATGAAAAGACCCCTACAAAGTAATGACAGTAACCTAGTAGGAAACTTCTCAATAGCAATAATAGGAGCAAGAAAATAATAAAAGATTTTCTTCAAAACATTGAGAGGAAAAATAAGTATTAAAATAATATTGAGTACCTATAAACAATTATTTCAGAAGAGAGCAAGATTAAGGCCTTTAAAAATATAAAAATGAAGGACTATATTAGTAACAGTGTAGAGTAAAAAGAAAATGATCCCAAAAGGAAGATGTGAATGCAAAAAAGAATGAAATTCATGAAGATGGGGTATGAAATTAGTAAGCAGAAAAAAATCCTGTTGGCAATAAAATAGTGTTATTAAATTATATATATGTTTGTATATGCATATAAACATTGATTATTTCAAATAACAATTTTGGAGTTTTAATAAGAACAAGAAAGCATTAGCGTATTATCAACTGGGGGATTTTCACAGAAACTAATGCCTATTATTGTAATATATCTCTGGTCAATACTGTGTTAATTAAGTTTGGAGTTTAAGTATATAAATTAAAGTTTTAAGGATGCCCACAAAAAATAACAGATTAGAGCAGAGGTCAGCAAACTTTCTCTGTGAAAACAGTTAACTATTTCAAGCCTTGTAGCATACATGATCTTTGTAGTAACTAACTCTGCCACTGCGGTATGAGAGCAGCCAAAGACAGGGGTGAGGAACTGAGCTGAACGTTCTACCCTGGTTCTTAAAGCTTCACCTGGAAGTGACATGTCACTTTGTTCACAGCTCAAGAACTACAAGTCACATGGTCCCATCCAGCTCAAAGTAAGTGCACAGAAGTAGAATTAGAAATATCTGGTGGACAACTCTGGTGATTATCACAAAATAGATTATCTTTGTATTTTCCATATTGATGGAAAAAATCTTCAATTTTTACATTGTCCAAGAATAAAAAGACTTGCTTTTCACCTTTTTAAAGAAAATGAAATGAGCATGACTGTATTTCAATAAAACTTTATTTATGACAATAAGCAGGGCAGAGTTGGCCAGTGGGCTGTAGTTTGCTTATCCCTAGGTTAGAAGGTATAACTACCAAACAATTTGAAAATTATAGGTTTACCAAACTTTATCAATCTAAATGTGGAAAAGGAAATAGAAAAAAATAAGATTAGAAAAAGCAAACAGATCCATAATGATGTAGATAAGTAGAATCAATAAATATAAACAAATTACAGTACTTAAATAAGAGAGATTGCTGAAAAGGTACAAAACAAAATCTAGTTTTAGGATCTTTACCAAAAAAAAAGAAAGAAAATCTTAGGCCACAGGGAGATGGAAGTGTAGAGATATACCAAGATATACCAGGAAAAAACTAATCTTATAATAGCATAAGAATGCTATTATATCTGCATAAATTTTAAGGAAATGCATTTCGACAAGTTTTTTAAAGAGCATTATTATTTATAAAGAAGAGAGAGCAGAATAATAATGAGTTCATCAAGAATATATGAAACTACTAATATATATATGATGAGTAGAAAGTGACAGGATTACAAGGAAAAAATAGATGCATCAAGATAATAAGAACTTTTAATGTATTTCACTCAGGAATTGATAGAACAATCAGAAAAATATTAGCAAAATATAGAAAATTTAAATAGCACAGGAATGAGCTGTATCTAATGAATAGTTATAGAACTCATTTCCTACAATGAGGAAAGACCAGTCCATAAAAGCAAGTCTTAATAAATTTTAAAGATTGTCTATTATTTTACCAACATTCACCCACTTCAGGGCTGTTAAGAACCAATTTAATTGCATAGCTTTGATAATAAAATACTATTGTTAATTCCCACCACAATAATTTATATATTCAGTGTGTTGACAATAAAAGTGTTGCTAGTGGTTTTCTTGAAACATATAATGTCTGATTTTTAAAACGTATATGGAAGAGTATGACCAAAAATGACAATTCTGAGAGAAAAAAGCTTGCTTTACCAGAAATTAAGACTTTTTATGAAGCTTTGTAAATCAAGACACATTGACCAAATAGAACAGAACAAAGAATATCAAAATAAATCTATACATATATAGAAATGCAAGATATGATGTAATTATTGCAGATCACTGGGGAGAAATGAATTGTTAAGAAATGTCGAGAAAAGTAGCTCAACGTATGAAAAAATAATGTCACATTCCTACCTCACAGAAGATGCATGTGTAAATGAAAACTTATACTCACATAATAACTTCAAGTGCATATAATAAGTCATATCTTTAGATGTTTTAGAAAAATCTTAGAAAAATAATTTTATGTTTGCAAGTCATAGAAATATTTTTTGAACTTATATCTCTGTTCTCTAAACACTCAATGATACATATAAATGCCTGAACTAAACAAATAAAGTTGCTTTACTACTATATTTGGTAAATGCCTGAGGCACAAGCCCTGGATTATATTTATATGAATGCTTCATAGTCTAACACTTCGCAGTGCAACAATTGGGCAACTCCCTGTTATGGCATAAAGCCAAATGAAAAGACAGATGGGATTTGAAAGCAACTATTGGCTGCACAGTGACAATTCTCTGAGTGGCCAAAAAGGAATTTGAAAATTACACAGTACTCTTGGGATATATATAATGAATGAGTTCAGTGAATGACTCAGAATTGTGATTATTAAAAAATACTTCTCCCCCACGTTATTGGGTTGGTCAAGAAGTTCATTCGGAATTTCCCATAACATATTACAGAAAACACTGAATGAACATTTTGGCCAATCTGGTATTTTACAGTGATGATGGCATGGCTTTTTGTAGGTGATAACATCTGTCTTGTGTAAGTATAAGCAAATTAGGGCCTAGAGTTTTCCTGTAAAGAGTAAAGATTCACCATTTTTACCTATGCTAATTTTTCATGATATTATAACAATATAATTTTAGAGTAGATAGGGAACAACTTTCTACTTCAACTTGTTGTCCCACATTTTTTTTTTTTTTTTTTTTTTTGACATTTGAGCATAAAGGGAAGAAACAGTACAGATGGGAGAGCAGCTTTTATTTGTAGATAGCTGAAAGATGAAAGAAGATATACTAGTCCCAACTTTAAAGTAACAGAAGCTGAGCAATAGAATTGGATGCTGAATAGGACTTCTTCTGGCCTCCATATGTAAATAATAGGTTACTTACAAAGAGAATCAAATTTCTGATTTGTACACTAGAAGTTTTAGAAGACTATGGAATAGTGACTACTAAGACTATTGCATGAGAAGGTCTGAACATGAGAATCCATTTTTTTAGTTAAGGTAGCAGACACTTATTAAGGAGAAAGAAAGATACTTGTTAATATACAGTATTCAAAAATTATATTAACTACATACTTTAAGTGACGAAAATACATGGGTAAAGATTCTGACCTATTTGAATCACTTCCCTGAACTCCTGAAACTAAGGCAACATTGTAAAGCAACTGCACTTCAAAAACAACAACAAAAGAAACAAATGAAAGGAAAATTTAACCAAGTAACAAATCTCAAAGGAGGCGTCAAGAGAGGGGATGACCAAGAAGAAGCAGTAATGAGCAATGGACCTTCTCTCCCAGGAGAAGGCGATGGCACCTCACTCCAGTACTCTTGCCTGGAAAACCCCATGGACAGCGGGGCCTGGTAGGCTGCAGTCCATGGGGTCTCTAAGAGTCGGACACAACTGAGTGACTTCCCTTTCACTTTTCACTTTCACACAATGGAGAAGGCAATGGCAACCCACTCCAGTGTTCTTGCCTGGAGAAGCCCAGGGATGGGGGAGCCTGGTGGGCTTCCGTCTGTGGGGTCACACAGAGTTGGACACGACTGAAGTGACTTAGCAGAAGCAGCAGTATTAAATGATGATGTGGCAAATGAAAAATCTACAAATAATCTAGGATAAAAGGACTAGAAAATTTTGGTAAAATCTATAAACTGAGGTGAGAGAGATAATGATGAAGTAAAAAGCCTTTTTAGAGGGCAATTTTAGAATGGAAAAAGTAAAGATATCTTAGGAGTTTTATCTTTTGGGCACAGGAAAATGCACATTGTGGAGGAGAAATGATGAGTGCCTTAGTTTTATATGATACTTGAAAATAAGTACCAAATTCTGTATTTTAGGAATCAATTGCTTTGTTTTTGCTTGAGTTTTTTTTTCTGCTAATTTTTTAAAAATTGAAGTATAGTTGATCTATTTATATTAGTTTCAGGTACAGCATAGTAATTCAACACTTTTATAGATAGTATTCCATTTAAAAACTCACATATACTGTTGGTGGGAATGTCAATTGGTACAGCCACTATGGAAAACATTATGGAGTTTCTCAAAAAAAAAAAAAAAAAAAAAAACCTAAAAATATAATTACCATATAATCCAGCAATTCTACTCCTGGGTATATAGCCAAAGGAAATGAAAACACTAATTCCAAAAGATACATGCACCCTAATGTTAATGGCAGTATTATTTACAGTTACTAAGGGAGAAGGCAATGGCACCCCACTCCAGTACTCTTGCCTGGAGAATCCCATGGATGGAGAAGCCTGGTGGGCTGCACTCCATGGGGTCGCTAAAAGTCGGACACGACTGAGCGACTTCACTTTCACTTTTCACTTTTATGCATTGGAGAAGGAAATGGCAACCCACTCCAGTGTTCTTGCCTGGAGAGTCCCAGGGACGGGGGAGCCTGGTGGGCTGCCGTCTATGGGGTCACACAGAGTCGGACATGACTGAAGCGACAGCAGCAGCAAGGCTATGTAAACAACCTAAGTGTTCACGAATGGATGAATGGATAAAGAAGTTGTGGTATATACATGCAAATGGACTATTATTCAGCCATTAACAGAATGTAAATCTGCCATTTGCAACAGTGTGCATGGACTTAGGAATCTATTTTCTTTGTAGAAAAAGTGAAGAATTTTTAAATTATCAAAGAAGATTTCTAAAGGGGATGAATCATACCAGCTTGATCATACCAGGTAAAATATAGATCAATAAAACAGAAAGCCATGAAGGATGATAGTCAACATAAATTACAATGGAGGAAATGCAACCAAGAATATAAGATATATTAAATGTGAATGGCTTTAAATCCCCATAAGCCAGAGATTCAGTTTGGATTAGAAGGCAAAACCCAGAAATATACACTCACAAGAAATGACAAAAGCACACTGCAAAAAAGAAAATGGGCAAAAAGACTCCCAGGCAACTGCAAATGCAAGTAAGTGGTCATTGCAATATTAATACTAGACAGTGTGGGATTTAAATTAACAACACTAAACAATATGAAGAGGACAGAGGTACTTATGTACTCAGTCGCTAAGTCATGTCTGACTCTTTGTGACCCCATGTAACACTGTAGCCCACCAGGCTCCTCTGTCTATGAGATTTCTCAAGCAAGAAAATGAGAGGGTAGCCAGTTTCTTCTCCAGGGGATCTTCCCAACAGAGGGGTCAAACCTGTATCTCCTGCATTGCAGGCTGATTCTTTACCACTAAGCCACCTGGGAAACCCAAGATTGCCTAATCTGGAACTGTAAAAACTATATTTCATGAAGATGATGTAGCAAACAGAATCCTGTATGTCTAAATATTAGAGCTGATATAGAAAATAAAATTAATTTGAATGAAAGTCCATGTTGCCAAATTATGATGAGAGAGTTTAACATATTCCTTTTATATTTGGAAATGAAATGGCAATCCACTCCAGTACTATTGCCTGGAAAATCCCATGGACAGAGGAGCCTGGTAGGCTACAGTCCACGCGGTCGCAGAGTCGGACAGGACTGAGCGACTTCACGTTCACGTTCAACATAAAAATTAGTTAAAGTATGGAATAATTGAATGAAATAACATATCTGTTTATAATATAGATTCCAGGTGGCTCAGATGGTAAAGAATCTGCCTGCAATTCAGGAGACCCAGGTTTGACCCAGGGTCGGGAAGATCCCCTGGAGAAGGAAACAGCAACCCATTCCAGTATTCTTGCCTGGGAAATACCATGGACACAGGAGCCTGGCATGTTACAGCTCATGGGGTTGCAAAGAGTTAGAACTGAGCAACTAACAGTTTCAGTTCATATAATATATAATACATCATTAAGATGCAAAGTTTATATACTTATATATATGATGAAGTGATACATATTTGCATATTTCCATGAATAATTAAAAGAAAATATAAAGAAGTAAAACTACTTTGAGTGAAAAGGGAATATAGAGGAAAAAATTTCACCACAAACTATAGGACACAAGGAAAAATCTATAATCAAAAGAAAACTAATAAGTTTACATGCCTTCATTAGACTAAAAATATTATTTCTCTCTAGCAATTAGAAATTGCATAGTAAAATAAGCATAAACAGGATGAAGGATTAATTTTAAAACTAAAGTTAGTAAAATATAAACAAATAAAAAATGATAGTACAATAAAAAACTAAAACTAAATCCCAAATTAGATTTTTAGGAAGAAAATTCAGAGTGTTAAATGCCAAACCAAAGGAAGAATCTTTAAAAAGCAAGAGAGTAAAAATATACTTGATAAATAATGAGAACTCACAAATATTGAAGATTAATAGATTGTAAAAACAAAAAACCCCAAAACTGTTCAATTCTATGGTGAGAAATATTAAAAACTAAAGGAGATGATTAAACATAACCCGCCAGAGAAAGATTGATGAACGTAAAAGAGACTATAATGATTAAAGATTACCATTAAAATGAAATAACAAGACAGGTGGAGTCACATCCAATTTGTATTTAAATTTTAAATATAAATCCATGTTACTTAAACTGTGTCAAACAGATGATAAATCTCAATTACTTTATGAAGGCTATATAACTTTAATATAAAAGATAATATATGCAATACCCCAGTGAAAATAATAGGTAAAACATATGATTAATAAGTTGTAAAAAATATTATCAAAGAAAACTCAGCAATGCAAGAGTGGTTCAATAACAGGAAATCTGTCAACATAATTCAAAATGTCACTCTTAGTGTTGGATACACATAACATGTTTATACCAATAAATTCCAGAAATGTCTCTGCTTATATTACTTATTTGCTTTTGCAAATAAGATTCCTTATTCCATTAGAACCCTTAAAATATTAATAATGTTTTTAAATTTTCTAATAATTCTAACATCTGTATTACATCTGAGTCTGGTTATGATGCTTACTTTGGCTCTTCAGACTATATTTCTTCTTGGCTTTTGGCGTGCCTTGTAATTTGTTATTGAAAGCTGGGCCTGTTGTAGAGGGTAACAGGAAATGAGATAAATAGACCTTTAGTACAAGAACCCATGGATTAACATACTAAATAATAAAAATATTATTAATCAATTATTGATATATTTTAATAGCTAGGAGTTGGGCTAAAATAGGAGTTACAGGTTTCAGAGGCTTTAGATTTCACTAGCATCCTTGTTTTTATCTTTCCTTTTGGCTTAAGATTTTCCTAAGTGCTGCTTCTTAGACAGTTTATGTGTTGTAGCTCTTTCAGATATAATCCAGGGTTATTATACCAGAACCCTATTGGCATAGTGCTAAGGTATGAGGGAAGATGAGTGTTCTACAATCTTCCAATTAAATGTCAGTCCTTCAGTGGACTTGTATTTCAGGACTGTTATAAGTGTTTCTCCAATAATACAGGTTTTTCGTTTTTTTTTTTTCTCCCTGCCCCCTTATTTCTGAATTGGTGGCCCCTGTTTGCTATGTATCCCTGGTTGCCTAATTAGGTAAGACTGGAGGGCTGGAGGGACCTGGGTGGGAGGAATTCCCTTTCCCTAGCAGGGCTTTTTACGTACTTTGCTCAAGAGTGTAGGCATTTGTTATAAAGAAGGCTCTGGGCTGATTTTGCAATGGCTACTCTTTCCCTCTGTCAGAGCTCATAGGGATGTCCTGGAATCCTTAGCATAAGGACTTGATAGAATTCTGGGAAAAGCAGCCCCAAAAGCGTGATTGCCCCTGGAGTTTTGCATTCTCCACTTGTTCATAATCAGCCTCCAGTAAGTCATCAAAATTACATTTAAATGTTCCTACCACTTTATTGCTCTAGCAACTTCTGCTCCAAGAAGCAGGTTTCAGTTTTCTTTCTTCCTTGAGGCACCTGTCTCTCCACATTTGAGGGATGATGGTTTATCTGCAACTCCAGTTCTCTGATGGATTCAAGAAAACTGTCAATCTTCAGTTTGTATGGCTTTTCCTTGTTACAAGGATGGGACTGATGCCTTTCAAGCTGTTTGTGTGTGAGAGCTAAAACTGGAAGCTATATGACTGAAAAAAGAAACTTTTGTTCTAGGGAAGGAATAGAGAGATGCAGACATAGAGAAGGGACATGTGGACACAGAGGGGGAAAGAGAGGATGAATTGGGAAATTCGATTTGACATAAATATACTACCATGTGTAAAATAGATAGCTAGCAGGAGCCTGGGGTATGGTATAGGCAGCTCAGCTCAGCTCGGTGCTCTGTGATGACCTAGATGGAATAGGGGGATGGAGGGGGAGGAAGTGCAAGAGGGAGGGGATATATATGTACATATAGCTGATTCACTTTATGGTACCGCAGAAACTAACACAATATTCTAGAGCAATTACACTCCAACAAAGCAAAGGAAAAATAAAAAACTTTAGCAAAAAGCATAGATAAAATCATTTTGAAGAAGACACAGATTTTGGAAATACCTATTTGCGAACTGCATTACAGCTAAAGTGGACACTTCTATACAATACAAAGAAGGCTTATCAATAGACAAGATAAAGATAGACAAGCAAATAGGAACAAACCCAGTTCACAAAAAGCTAACCAAATGGCCAGTAAACTTGTGAAAAATTACTAAATTAATAGTTGTGGCAATGCAAACAATAGCAGCAAAACTTAAAAATTAATATAAAAACTCAGGCACTCATACATTTTGGGTTAATAGAAATATGAATTGCTGCACACTTTTTAACAACCTGGCAGCAATCATTAAGGTTCACAAACCTTAAGCCCTAGACAATTCAATATTTCATCTCTATCTTATACAAATAAAAGCAAATTAAAGTATATTCACATGGATATTGATGGCATATGACTGTTAACAATGTGAATGCTTGGTGCTAGAAAATACTTAAATAATAATGAAACAGCCAAACTATGGGATATTTTGCACTAATTTAAATGCATGACAGCTACGCTTGTTGAGTTGGAAGGATTGCCATGAAGTATTTATGAATAAGAAAAGCAGAATGTAGAAAATTGTTTACTATAATTCTAATTTTAGAAAACAACAAAAAGCCAGACATCATTAGATCTACACAAAGATTTTGCCAGATTTGCAGATTCTTTTTATAGTGTGATTTAATGACAAAATAAGCAACTGAGCAAAGGGAATTTTTTAAATGTCTGTTTATATGCATGAAGATCTTTGATAAGTTTAAATAAGCAAGTTGAGATATATGGAAAAATAGACAAGATATAGGTTGGCTCATGATAGAAAGATGGGATGAGAGAAGGAACATGGAGCTGATGGTGAATTTTTTCTTTATCTTTGTATTTCTTCACTACTTTCAAGTTTATATTAAAATAGTAAACTTAAAAAAATCAAATACACAAATTCTAAACTTTAAAAACACGTTTATACTACTATTCAGGTTTTACTGAGTGTATCAGTCTCAATTTGCTGAGAATAACAGTCACAACTATTAAAGGAACAGGGATTTAATATAGGAATTAACTGTTTCCTAGCTTTGTGAGTAGCTGAGGGAATGATGGTCCATGAGGCTGTGTGTGGAAGATCAGAGAAAGTTACTAGCCATTTTCAGAGATGCTGTCAGTTCCCTCATGATCTCCCTAGAAAAATGTTGTTTATTTCACTTCTGTTTTATCTTTTTTTTTTTAATTGTTTCTTTTTTATTTTATTTTATTTTTAAACTTTACATAATTGTATTAGTTTTGCCAAATATCAAAATGAATCCGCCACAGGTATACATGTGTTCCCCATCCTGAACCGTCCTCCCTCCTTCCTCCCCATACCATCCTTCTGGGTCGTCCCAGTGCACTAGCCCCAAGCATCCAGTATCGTGCATCGAACCTGGACTGGCAACTCGTTTCTTACATGATATTTTACATGTTTCAATGCCATTCTCCCAAATCTTCCCACCCTCTCCCTCTCCCACAGAGTCCATAAGATTGTTCTATACATCAATGTCTCTTTTGCTATCTAGTACACAGGGTTATTGTTACCATCTTTCTAAATTCCATATATATGCGTTAGTATACTGTATTGGTGTTTTTCTTTCTGGCTTACTTCACTCTGTATAATAGGCTCCAGTTTCATCCACCTCATTAGAACTGATTCAAATGTATTCTTTTTAATGGCTGAGTAATACTCCATTGTATATATGTACCACTGCTTTCTTTATCCATTCATCTGCTGATGGACATCTAGGTTGCTTCTATGTCCTGGCTATTATAAACAGTGCTGCGATGAACATTGGGGTACACGTGTCTCTTTCCCTTCTGGTTTCCTCAGTGTGTATGCCCAGCAGTGGGATTGCTGGATCATAAGGCAGTTCTATTTCCAGTTTTTTAAGGAATCTCCACACTGTTCTCCACAGTGGCTGTACTAGTTTGCATTCCCACCAACAGTGTAAGAGGGTTCCCTTTTCTCTACACCCTCTCCAGCATTTATTATTTGTAGGCTTTTGGATCACAGCCATTCTGACTGGTGTGAAATGGTACCTCATAGTGGTTTTGATTTGCATTTCTCTGATAATGAGTGATGTTGAGCATCTTTTCATGTGTTAACACAAGTTCTTTCACTTACCAACTTGATTTGTCATTGTTCCAAGCTAACTAAAATGGCATGGTACAATCCAGCACAGTCTACTCTTTTGTCAACTTGGCACTCATACAATCCACATCATGGCTCTGACTAATAATTATATCATGGTGTGGTTTAATCACTAAGTTGTGGCTGACTCTTTGTGACCCCATAGACTGTAGCCCACCAGGCTCCTCTGTCCGTGGGATTTCCCAGGAAAGAATACTGGAATGGGTTGCCATTCATTTCCTCCTCCAGGGGATCTTCCTAACCCAGGGATAGAAATCATGTCTCCTGCATCTCCTGCATCAGCAGGTGGATTCTTTACCACTGAACCACCTGGGAAGCCCAATTATATCATACTGTATGTTATATTACAACTATGTTATATATAATGTTTTCTACATATATATAATGCAAATATGTGTGCATCGAATGTCTATAGATAAAAGAAAATATGTATCACTGTAATATCCCTTATTTCTGCATTGTGGTCACATAGGCATAAATTGGTATTTTATCTCCCTGTTTTACTCCTCATGTCATATCCCTTTGTTCTCAGCAAGTACCTCAATTGTTTGTGGTTCTTTGCCTGCTTGGTGACCCAGACTTTTTACTCCAGAGACATTCTATGCTATTAGTCATCATGCTTATGTTGTAGTTTTCCATTCAGTTTTGTCACAAGATTATGAAGAGGTGCCCTAGGAAAACTCCTGAATCATGGGAGTATAGATTATCTGTTCCTGCACAACAGATTACCACAAAGTCTAGCAATTTTAAACAACACATCTTTATTATCTTATAAATTATATAGATTAGGAATCTGGGCGTGGCTTAGCTGAATGCTTTGCTTGAGGATCCATCACAGGTTATAATAAAGCTGTTGACTGGAATATAGTTATCTCAAGGCCTGACTGGCAAAGGATCCATATCCAGACGACTCTGGTTATTGTCAAGATTGAATTTATCATGGGCTATTGGACTTGGGTGGGTGGGGAGTGGGGTGGGCAGCTCATTTCCTTACTGACTATTGCCCAGAGGCTTCTGTCACTTCCTTACCAAGCAAACATGGAAGCTTGCTTCCTCAAACTATGCAAGCTGGAAAGACGGTACAGTCTAAGACACAAGTTGTAATATTTTGTAACCTAATAATGAAATAGCAACATATTCCGTAAGAAACTAAAACTCATTGCCGTATCCTTTTTGTTAGAAGCATGTCATTACGTTCATTCCACACTCAAAAGGAGTGGATTACACAAGGGCATAAATATCAAATGCTGGAGATCCTTGGGGCCATCTTGGAAGTCGGCCTGTCTCATTGGGCATACTTCTTTCTGCCACCATTGTGTACTAGCGATCCAGCTGAACCAGTCACTCAAGTTACCATGTTTTGGGCTGTTCATTCCATAGTGTAAGGAACTTAAAGTGACTAGGTGGCATTCTCAACTTTTAGTTTAATGAAGCCATTATTCTATCTCCTTGCAGAGTCATTATTTTATTGGAAACTTAAATCTAAGCCAGCAGAAAACTTTTGAGCAAGGAAGACAAATTCAAATCCAGCTTTAGTGTTTAATCTAGCAAGAACAGATCACTGCCCCTTTCATGAGAGAATATAATTAACCTGTTGTCATATAGCCATCTGCCCTAGAATCCTTACTAGGCAAAGCTAAGATACCAAGGGCTCATGGTTTCTCTCTACTGTTGGCAGGTTGGACACTCAGCACTGATAAAGTCATATCAGCATTAAGTGGACACCCATATTGATGAGTATATCTATTCCAGCTCTACACTTTAGTATAAGAAACATGACCATACAGTATCTTGAGAACCCCTCTGCAGGTGATTAAACAGAGTTAATCACCTCTCTCTCTCAAGTCCTCTTTCTGAAAAGTAGACACTGTGCTATTTTGTGTCCCCAAGAATTTGTGTTAGCTCAAACCTAGTGTCCAGAAATCTCTTAAGATATTTGGTTACTTCTTACCCAAAGCACAAATACCCTACAGGTTCTTCTGGAAAAATCTAAATGAATAATTTATAATATACATTTTTGGCAGTGTGGCTATATTTTTCCTTAAGGGAATCAAGCCTCCTTACCATGTAAAGAGGTCTGAATCTGCAAACCATTGAAGTTTGGAAAGTAAGGTCCACGACTATTGTAGAAATGCAATTCAGGCCTCTACTCACTGGTCCCAAAGGTTTGTACTTATGCATATCAAGTAGATTTGGTGTAGTAGGCTGTTCATCTTTGTTAGTCCTAGGAATATAATTATTTAGCCACAAACAGGGCTTTCTACATGTCTACATGTCCTTGCTACCCCTTATAGTAACTTTGCCTACCTTGACTCTGTTAATTAAGTTCCAGTAGCAGCTAAATGTATTCTGTGGCTCCTTGCCATGTCATAATCCCGCCATCTTCATTGTTTTCTGGGAGTGTCTTCCACTAATAGCCTCTCTGTATTCCTGATTTGCACAGAATAGCCATTAAAGACACTTTCAGGGTTGCTTGTTCCCCCTAAATACTGTATTTCTGAAAAACTTGGAGAAAGGGGTGAGTGTGAGCAGTGGAACCTAGAAATTCCATTTCTATCTCCATAAGCCTTTGGATACTACCTTCAGTTCATTTTGGCCACCACAGGGACATAGTTGTAGTCAATTAAACAAGCTGCTAGAGTTATTCCTAACTGTTCAAGGTAGCACACTGAATCCAAAATCACTTGTCAGTGATTCATATAAATAAACCCAGCTGAATCAGTGTGTTTCTTCCTCTCTGTTGTAACATCCTTACATCCTCAGTGATATTTCCCCAGGTTCCACTGATGTAAACTGTCAAACTTGTTAACGTTCTTGGTGTGTGTATTGCTTCCAGAGTAAGACTTTTGTTGTTGTTTTTTCCCCAAGGTTTGAATCCTTGTTAAAGGTTTAGTATCAGTGAGAGGTGATGGGATGAGTTGTGAGAATCAGCATTTCTCCCACAAGGCTACAGGATTTTTAGCAAGAGAAAAATGAATCTATTTAGGCAAAGGAGGTTCCTACTAGGTGGAATTTGGGGGTTCAGGTTTCTTTGCTTCATTGGAATCTATCCAGATATCTCTATCTCAATCTTCAGGGTTCCAGTCCTTCCCAATCAATGTCATAGACATACTGTAAGAAATCCCAAGAAGTTATGAATTTGACCCACATTTTAATTTAGTCACTGGCAGCATTAGATTTTGGATTTGGTTTTCAAAATTTGCAAACCTTCAATTAAAAGCAATAGGCAATCTTTCACGGTAGCCATTGATGTTTCTGGTTCCTTACTTGGGACTTGAGATGGAAATTTAAAGCCTTGACATCGTTTACTTTTTTTCCCAATTTTTCCAGTGCTGTTAAAATAGCCAGCCTTCTCCTCTGCCCCTAACCTGTCCTTATAGTCCATGTTATCATGATATTTTTTGTAGGCTCCCTAGTGGTTCAGATGGTAAAGAATCTGCCTGCAATCCAGGAGACCCAGATTCAACCCTGAGCCCTGAAGAAGGAAAAGGCAACCTACTCCAGTATTCTTGTCTGGGAAATCCCATGGGCAGAGGAACCTGGTGGACTATAGTCCATGGGGTTGCAAACAGTTAGACACAACTGAGTGACTCACACTTTCACTTTCATTTTCATATGGTCACTCAAAGTTATTATCTCCTGACTCCAGTTGACCCCAGGGGATAATTTAAGAAACTATTTTACAACCATATGTTGTGGTATGTATCATATTTACCGAGCTTCCCTGGTGGCTCAGACAGTAAAGAATCTATCTGCAATGCAGAAGATGCAAGTTCGATTCCTGGTTCAGAAAGATTCCCTGGAGAAGGGAATGGCAATCCACTGTGATATTCTTGCTTGGAGAATTCCATGGACAGAGGAGCCTGGCAGGCTACAATCCATGGGGTCACAAAGAGTGGTATTTACCATTGACAATGAGGTTATTAGTGCTTTTAAATCTAATCATGTTATAGAACTAATTTTAGAGTCTCATCTTTAAGATTCTATTCCCCTGGATCCACTTTTAGTACCAAAAGCTGTGTAAGTCGGTGTTTGCTCAGAGCCACTACAAGTACAATGGTTTAATATGAGAATTGAAATTTATATGAATCTGTGGGTAGCTGCTAGAGAATTGTCTGCAGAGCTGCAGCTAGAGGATAGAGGAACTCTCATTAATCCCTTTATTCTGAAGCACTAGCGTGAGTGAAAAATCTTGAACAATATTTGAGTTCTGTCCATGAAACCTCAAATTGGGAACTCATGAAAATACTTGAAGAAGCACTGCATTGAATGAGGTCATCATGTTTGACTCCCATGGCCTCCAGGAATAATGGCTTCTACCTCAATTTCACCTTCCAAATAATTTGTGAGATCCTCTCATTACCAAACATCAGCATGAAATCACACAGAGAAGGGGATTCTGTAAAATAAATTTTCCACACTTGAATGAAGAAAGTAGCAGTTGTATCAGATTGTCAACAGACAATCCAGAACAGCATCATTCTTTTTTGTCTCTGATACAGTTTTCTAAATGCCCAAACTCTAAACAAAATCCAGTCATTCTTAGAAACACTCTGTATTAGAGTGTTGAATTCAATCAACATTTTTTGAGTGCTCTGTCAGACATTACACTGAAATATGGGAATAACAAGATGAACACATCAGATTTCTTCCAAATCTCCTATGTTGGCAGGGAAGGAAAACAGGGCAATAACAAAGTGGTGTTTATTTTAAGGATACTGCTAATAATGACATTATTCAAGCTAGAGTGAAGAAAAATGGATTTTTGGCAGATGAAAAAAGTGAAGGCTATTCTAACCAAAGAGATGTGAAAAGGCATATGTTCTGAAAGATGAAATATTTAGAAGATATTCAAGTAGTTTTGTTTGGCTGGAAATTAAGAGTTCAAAGTGACAATAGGGGAGATTCAATTGAAAAAAGCAGGCAGAAGTAAAGTCAGGAGAAATGCGTACACAATGTTTAACCATTTTCTCTAGGAAATTCAAACCAATAAAGGGATTTAAGCCCCGGAGATTTTTGTATAAAATCACTTTTATAGCAATATTGTGGAGGAACAGGAATGGGTCAAGGCCAGAGGCAGAAACGTATTTTTGGAGGCAATTGCCATAGTCTAAGTGAAAATTACATAAATCCTGTGGTACTTGAAGAGGGAGAGAGTTGTTTCAAAAGAGGATTCCACTTAATTTAGTGATTTAACTGATGGCTCCTGCCAGAGAAGGCAGTGGCACCCCACTCCAGTACTCTTGCCTGAAAAATCCCACGGACAGAGGAGCCTGGTAGGCTACAGTCCATGGGGTCGCAAAGAGTCGGACACGACTGAGTGACTTCACTTTCACTTTTCACTTTCATGCATTGGAGAAGGAAATGGCAACCCACTCCAGCATTCTTGCCTGGAGAATCCCAGGGACGGGGGAGCCTGGTGGGCTGCCGTCTATGGGGTTGCACAGAGTAGGACATGACTGAAGCGACTTAGCAGCAGCAGCAGGTCGGTCCTGGAGATGCCAGGAAGAGATGATCGGGCATAACCTTTCTAGTCCTGGCTTGATTGACCAGATAAAAAGATAAAGGCCATCAGCTAAAGTGGGAACTCAAGTTAACATATATTTTGTAAGAATTAAATAATGGAGAGATATCTTGATCCATTTTACTATTTTGAAAAGGATTTATTTTTAAAATTATAAACTGTACAAAGTGTTCATATGTCTCCATGGTACATAAGAAGAACATACTTTAACAATGTCAAAATAAGAAGTATAATATATGTGCAAATTTAGCTGCTCAACATGAACTTTCATATCTGTCAATTAGAAACCCTTGTAAATAGTGAATGTTGGAAAATGTAGGTAAAAGTGTAGGAAATTCATGGAATTTAATCTAAACTGTTCTTTTTATACTAGTCAAGACACATTTTTTCCTTCATTTCCTATATTTTTCTTTCTCTCTCACTTTGTTTTTTTGTTTAATTTGTAAATTGAGTTCACAGTCTACATCTTCATCTTATGGTTTTCTTGCCACAGTGACTAAAAATAGTTCTATTCATAAACATCCTTTCTGAAATAATAAATGAATCATTTAACTTATGAATTAATCAAATGTAGAGTTGCACTATTGCAGGCTCAAGTTGGGAGAACCTGAATTCTCAGTTCTGTCACTTTAGCAGATGACCTAATTCTCTTTGAATCTCCAATACATGATCTAAAAGACTAGTTACTTCGTTTTTTGCTTTTATAAGACTGTTTTCATGTATTTGCTTTCAGGAATACCCTGCTTGATAGGATATGTATTTCCAACAATTGTCTGACTCTTTACAATCCCATGGACTGTAGTGTGCCAGGCTCCTCTGTCCATGGAATTCTCCAGGCAAGAATATTGGAGTGGGTAGCCATTCCCTTCTTCAAGAGATCTTCCTGACCCAGGGATCAATCAAACCCAGATCTTCTGCATTGCAGGAAGATTCTTTGCTGTATGAGCCATCAGGGAAGCCCAAACCAAACATACGATAGATGCTTAATGAATAATAGTTGAAAGATTAGATAGTTAATTATCAAGAGTATGAAGGAAGGTTAAGGTATGGAAGGTGTTATCAAAACAGTATCTTGAAGATCTGTAGTAACCAAGGTCAAGAAAAGACCCCAAACTGAGGTTTGAAAAGCAATAATAGGTCGATGGTAAAGCCATGGGGTAAGTTTGGAATACCTGAACTCCAGTGCAGCAAGCCTGCCCTGGGGATTAAAAGGAAAACATAGTCTTGAGCAAGAGTGATTTGCATCTGGCCTATTTTAGATTTTTAACCAATTGTGAGAATTGCTAGGTTTTGAGAATGTAATGTAATAAATAATTAGCTGAAAATTGTCTGCTTCTGGGATGACCCCATTTGTTTGGTGCTGGGGGCTGGGGTGGGGTGGAGTAGTGGTAGTAGAGAATAGTTAATGTGTTGCAAAAGGATGTTTTTCTTTCAGCTTTTATCTTAAATATATTTTTTCAGAGTCAGAAATAGTCTGTGGTTAAAAGTTGACTCAGACTTCCACCAACACCTGTTCAGATCATGTCCTCATAAGGGTGCCGGCCTGAGGCATAAGAATGTACGTCAGGCTCTTTTTGCCAAGTCATGACCCTGGGAGGAAGAAAGAGGGAAGAATTATGTTTTTAGTTGGTTGGCCCCACAGGAAACTTTTTTGTCTAATTTGTGTAAGGGTGCATATGTCCTGGCTCTAATGGTACCGAAAGCACATCCAAAAAGCAATAACAAATTACCGCTATAGATTCTGATGTCATAAAGCACTTCAGATTTCTCTATATAATATTCTTAATATTTATCACACGGCAAGTTCTACAAAGCTAATGCTGGGGAGGGTAATGAATCATTTCCAGTAACTTTATGCATAGCAGCTACATTTGAAGTTGGTACTTAATGAATTCTTCCTGGGCATCAATAGAGAAATAGGAAACTCATATGTAAGCACTGACCTATTGTGAGATATCACCCCTTGATCTTTGTAAGAAACTTTCTAATTTCCATACCTTGGAGACATATTAATGAATAAATTACTGATTAAAAACATTTCTTATTGAATTCGTGCACTTCCTGAAAAATTAGCTAGGATAAAGTTTTAGATGTTCTTGAATATGTGATGTTTTGTTTTGGAGACTTTAGAGGCGTGGTTGATTGGCAAACATTTTTCCTTGGGTTTTTGTCTTGGTCTAGTTTCTTCAATCTTCATTTTGATTAAAAAAGAAAAGTGTAAAAACAGGCACATATAACTAAATATCCTCATCTATTTAATCCAACCTGTGACTTAGATGCAAAGATACTTTAAAATGTATTCATTGAGTTCCCATTTCTCAGTTCAAAGAGACAATGAGTTTGCATTTGTTTGAAGCAAGTAAGAAACAGAAATCAAGTGACAGGTCTAAAAGTGTTAATGTGTTCCCAAACCAATTCTTTTTCAACAAATTCTAGCTTGAATGTGCTTAGTTTCCAAGAACCGGAGAAGGCAATGGCACCCCACTCCAGTACTCTTGCCTGGAAACTCCCATGGACAGAGGAGCCTGGTAGTCTGCAGTCCATGGGGTTGCGAAGAGTCAGACACGACGGAGTGACTTCACTTTCACTTTCATGCATTGGGGAAGGAAATGGCAGCCCACTCCAGCATTCTTGCCTGGAGAATCCAAGGACAGCGGAGCCTGGTGGGCTGCTGTCTATGGGGTCGCACAGAGTCGGACATGACTGAAGTGACTTAGCAGCAGCAGTTTCCAAGAACAAGAAATATTTGAACTAGGAAAATCCCAATGGCTGTAATCTTAATTTATCACTTCATAAAGCCTCTACTTGAATACTCACCATGAATGAAACAGGAAGAAGTGGGTCATTTGTTTCCTATATGTCCTACCTGCATTGCTGAACTGAAATTCTGCCTTCTTGAGGATCTATTATTTTAGATTTCTTCTTCAGTTCAGTTCAGTTCAGTTGCTCAGTCGTGTCTGACTCTTTGTGACCCCGTGAATCGCAGCACACCAGGCCTCCCTGTCCATCACCAACTCCCAGAGTTCACCCAGACTCACGTCCATCGAATCAGTGATGCCATCCAGCCATCTCATCCTCTGTCGTCCCCTTCTCCTCCTGCCCCCAATCCCTCCCAGCATCAGAGTCTTTTCCAATGAGTCAACTCTTCGCATGAGGTGGCCAAAGTACTGGACTTTCAGCTTTAGCATCATTGCTTCCAAAGAAATCCCAGGGCTAATCTCCTTCAGAATGGACTGGTTGGATCTCCTTGCAGTCCAAGGGACTCTCAAGAGTCTTCTCCAACACCACAGTTCAAAAGCATCAATTTTTTGGTGCTCAGCTTTCTTCACAGTCCAACTCTCACATCCATACATGACCACAGGAAAAACCATAGCCTTGACTAGACGGACCTTTGTTGGCAAAGAAATAGATGGAGAAACAGTGGAAACAGTGTTAGACTTTATTTTTGGGGCTCCAAAATCACTACAGATGGTGATTGCAGCCATGAAATTAAAAGACCCTTACTCCTTGGAAGGAAAGTTATGACCAACCTAGATAGCATATTCAAAAGCAGAGATTTCTTCTTACCTCTCTTCTAACCTGAGGTACTCAGGAATATTTTCAAAGTAGCTCATATTTCACTAGGTCAAAACAGTTCTAACTGAGTTTTGTCTCTTCCACACTGTGTAGTTCCAGGTCTGCCGCTCATTCTGTATACCATCTAATTTCCTGACAGTTCACATTCTTGTTTCTCTTCTTCTTGCCAGTCTTTAGTTTTGTGAACAACCCCTTTAAAAGACTACTCATGTTTGAATTCCAGGTCTACTCCATACTGGCTCCAGGACTTTGAATAATTATTTAACCTCTCTGTGCCTCAGTTTACTTATTACCTCTAAAACATTCATTTATTTCACAAATATCTGTTGAGCACCTACTGTGTACCACACTATCTTCTAAGTGGTTGAAAAACGTCAGCAGCATAAATAAAGTACCTAGCTCTTATTCTTATGATGGCTCCCAGCACTTGGTAAATGATATCAGTTATGTATGTGCATTTCTCTGTATATGTATAAGAAGATGATATCCAAAATTGTCAAAATACATCATACATACTCTCACTAATGCTGAATATATCAGGATTATGTTATGCTAAGTCACTTCAGTTGTGTCCGACTCTGTGCAACCCCATAGATGGCAGCCCACCAGGTTCCCCCGTCCCTGGGATTCTCCAGGCAAGAACACTGAAGTGGGCTGCCATTTCCTTCTCCAATGCATGAAAGTGAAAAGTGAAAGTGAAGTTGCTCGGTCATGTCCGACTCTTAGCGACCCCATGGATTGCAGCCTAACAGGCTCCTCCGTCCATGGGATTTTCCAAGCAAGAGTACTGGAGTGGGGTGCCATTGCCTTTTTAAAGTTGAATGAATAGTACTTCTTATAAAGTGGCATACAATTGTTTTAGTGGCTGGGTTAACTACTGCTTTTGTTAGGGCTGAGGTCAACTGAAACTTTTTAGTAATTACTATTTTTAAAATAACACTGAGTACTATTATTTTAAGTATAAACTTAAAGTAAAACTCATCCATGTATGGAGTGTGAAGCGATGGAGAAGCCCAGAATCTATCCTGTGTGTGTTTTTGCATGGGGCAAAGTCTCCTTGACCTTGCCTCTGTCTTACTGACAGCTCTGCTTCTGTTTGCTTGCCTTTGATCCTTCTGCCCACTCTCCACCAGCCCAGTGGTGTGCTCAAGCCAACTTGTACCTCATGTTCAGATGATTATTAAAAATTCAAGGATTTTACAAGCTGGTTGAAAGCTACTGATAATGGAGAATATTTATACCACAGAAATCAGCAAATCCTGTACATCAAAACTTTTTTTTTTGAGCCAGCTCACCCGTACACAGCTCCAGTCCAACACTATTTAACCAGTGTTTCATTTTTGTGTTTTCAGTTGCCAATTGAGCTCCGATTAAATGTTTACTAAGTTAGGTTTTTGGCTGATATAATTTAACTGTACCTTCCATCTAAGACAATTTTATTTTAAGACAGAAAGTTTTTTTAAGATGAAAAGTCTTTCAAAGTAAATAGGAAAATAAGCTATGATGGTGGAAGGGAGTTCCTAAGAACATTTATGAGGACAGGACTTTTTTTGGTCACTGATGTATCTCAGCCACCTAGGTGATATTGCATGGGTGCTAAGTCTTGTTCTACTCTCTGTGTCCCTATGGACTCTAACCACCAAGCTCCTCTGTCCATGGAATTCTCCAGGCAAGAATACTGGAGTGGGTTTCCATTTCCTTCTCCAGGGGATCTTCCCAACCCAGGGATTGAAACCACATCTCTTAAGTCTCCTGCATTGCCAGGTAGTTCCTTACCCCTAGTGCCACCTGGGAAGTCTAGAAGATTATATAGTATATGACAGTTGTTCAATAAATACTTGTAAAATGAACTTTACACGTAACAATTAAACTGAAGCATACAGTTGCTAAATAGCTATGTGAGGTCATGCAGTCAGTACAGAGTGGAGACAGAATTCAAATACAGGCAATTTTTTTTAAAGTTTCTTCTTTTCAAAATGAAAAGAGTTAAAATAGCTGATCATTCTATCCAAGGGTGATATCCTGAGGCAAAGAATAGAAGGCAGGTTACCCTATCAAATCTTTTTGTGATCTGAAAGTTAGGATACACAGAGCATTAGTATTACTCAAGAAACTGTAGCTATTTTGTTGTTGTTGTTAAGTAATGTCCAAGTCTTTGTGATCCCATGTACTGTAGCATGCCAGGCTCCTCTGTCCTCCACTATCTCCCAGACTTTGCTCAAATTCATGTCCATTCAGTCAGTGATGCCATCCAACCATCTCATCCTCTGCTGCCCCCTTCTCTTTTTGCCTTCAATCTTTCCCAACATCAGGGTTTCTTCCAGTGAGTCAACTCTTTGCATCAGGTAGCCAAAGTATTGAAGCTTCAGCCTAAATATCAATCCTTCCAATGAAAATTCAAATTGATTTCTTTTAGGATTAACTGGTTTAATCTCCTTGCAG
The DNA here is from genome assembly GCF_032452875.1 of Bos javanicus. Classification (NCBI taxonomy): domain Eukaryota; kingdom Metazoa; phylum Chordata; class Mammalia; order Artiodactyla; family Bovidae; genus Bos; species Bos javanicus. The sequence continues at coordinate 58,614,357 of NC_083871.1, read as the reverse complement.
TCTGAGGGACTCTCGAGTCTTCTCTAGCACAACAATTCAAAAGCATCAATTGTGCTTAGTCTTCTTTATGGGCAAACTCTCACATCCCATCTGTACATGACTACTGGAAAAGCCACAGCTTTGACAGTATGGACCTTTGTCAGCAACCCGATGCCTCTGCTTTTTTAATACACTGTCTAGGTTTGTAATAGTTTTCCTTCAAAGGACCAAGTGTCTTTAATTTCATGGCTGCAGTCACCATCTACAGTGGTTTTGAAGCCCAAGAAAATACAGTCTGTCACTGTTTCCATTGTTCCCCATTCTGTTTGCCATGAAGTGATAGGACCAGATGCCATGATCTTAGTTTTTTGAATGTTGAGTTTCAAGCCAGCTTTTCCACTCTCCTCTTTCACCCTTATCAAGAGGCTCTTTAGCTCCTCTTTGCTTTCTGCCATTATAGTAGTATCATCTGCATATCTGTGGTTGTTGATATTCTCCCAGGAGTCTTGATTCCAGCTTGTGATTCATTCAGCCTGGTATTTCATATGATATATTCTGCATATAAGTTAAACAAACAGTGTTACAATATACAGTCTTGTCCTACTCTTTCCCAGTTTTGGGCCAGTCAGTTGTTCCATGTCCAGTTCTAAATGTTGCTTCTTGACCTGCATACAGGTTTCTCAGGAGACAGGTAAGATGGTCTTATATTCCCATCTCTTTAAGAATTTTCCATAGTTTGTTGTGATCAACATAGTCAAAGGCTTTAGGGTAGTCAATGAAGCAGAAGTAGATGTTTTTCTAGAACTCCCTTGCTTTCTCTATGATCCAGTGAATGTTGGCAATTTGATCTCTGGTTTCTCTGCCTTTTCTAAATCCTGCTTGTACATCTGGAAATTCTCAGTTCACATACTGGTGAAGTCTGGTTTGAATAATTTTGAGCATAATCCAGTTAGAATGTGAAATGAATACAATTGTATGATAGTTTGAACACTCTTTGTAGGTATGTAGTATTCCTAAATGGATGCTCCAGACAGGGCTACCTTTCAGTTCAGTTCAGTCGCTCAGTTGTGTCCAACTCTTTGCGACCCCATGAATCGCAGCATGCCAGGCCTCCCTGTCCATCACCAACTCCCAGAGTTCACCCAGACTCACGTCCATCGAGTCAGTGATGCCATCCAGCCATCTCATCCTCTGTCGTCCCCTTCTCCTCCTGTCCCCAATACCTCCCAGCATCAGAGTCTTTTCCAATGAGTCAACTCTTCGCATGAGGTGGCCAAAGTACTGGAGTTTCAGCTTTAGCATCAGTCCTTCCAAAGAAATCCCAGGGCTGATCTCCTTCAGAATGGACTGGTTGGATCTCCTTGCAGTCCAAGGGACTCTCAAGAGTCTTCTCCAACACCACAGTTCAAAAGCATCAATTTTTCGGCGCTCAACCTTCTCCACAGTCCAACTCTCACATCCATACATGACCACAGGAAAAACCATAGCCTTGACTAGACGGACCTTTGTTGGCAAAGTAATGTCTCTGCTTTTGAATATTCTATCTAGGTTAGTCATAACTTTCCTTCCAAGGAGTAAGCGTCTTTTAATTTCATGGCTGCAGTCACCATCTGCAGTGATTTTGGAGCCCAAAAAGATAAAGTCTGACACTGTTTCCACTGTTTCCCCATCTATTTCCCATGAAGTGGTGGGACCAGATGCCATGATCTTCATTTTCTGAATGCTGAGCTTTAAGCCAACTTTTTCACTCTCCTCTTTCACTTTCATCAACAGGCTTTTGAGTTCCTCTTCACTTTCTGCCATAAGGGTGGTGTCATCGGCATATCTGAGGTTATTGATATTTCTTCTGGCAGTCTTGATTCCAGCTTGTGCTTCTTCCAGCCCAGCATTTCTCATGATGTACTCTGCATATAAGTTAAATAAACAGGGTGACAATATACAGCCTTGACGAACTCCTTTTCCTATTTGGAACCAGTCTTTTGTTCCATGTCCAGTTCTAACTGTTGCTTCCTGACCTGCATACAAATTTCTCAAGAGGCAGATCAGGTGGTCTGGTATTCCCATCTCTTGAAGAATTTTCCACAGTTGATTGTGATCCACACAGTCAAAGGCTTTGGCATAGTCAATAAAGCAGAAATAGATGTTTTTCTGGAACTCTCTTGCTTTTTCTGCCTTTAGGGCAGGTAAAACCCAGGGCAAATATTTTCTAGGGATATGGGGTGTGGGAGCCCTGTCTATATAATTTGATTAGATAACAGAAAATAAAATGAATTCTCGTAGGGTATGTGAAGTGAAAGTCACTCAGTTGTGTACAACTCTTTGTGACCCCATGGACTAGAAAGTCCGTGGAATTCTCCAGGCCAGAATATTGGAGTGGGTAGCCTTTCCCTTCTCCAGGGGATGTTTCCAACCCAGCAGTTGAACCCAGGTCTCCCACATTGTAGGCAGATTCTTTACCAGCTTAGCCACTTAAATATTTATTTTCTTATCAGAGCACATGATAACTCTTCATGGTGTCCAGGCAGCATCAGATCCAGGAACAATGTTCTTCATGCTCTTGTCAAATGTGCCCTTCCTAACAAATTTTTTATTTCCTACTTAATCAAAAGGTATTGATACTGTTGTTACTCACAGTGTCATGGATCTTCCTTATTTCTACTGAAACAACAGGAATATTCTTGGCTCTACAGCTCCCTGAAATCATATATTTATTACTCTGTTTGTATTATTATTACAGGATGCTATATTATCCATCATGTACTTATGAATATGGACCTCAAGTGCTCTAAGGTTGTGATTGTGCTTTGTTGTTGATACCCACAAGTGCAAGACTTTCATAGAGCATGCAGGTAAATGTGAATGACAATTACTTCATGGTCCTGTTAAATTTAATGTTTAGAATTTTATAGCATAAATTTTATTGTATATGCCGATCATGTGTTCCTTTGAACGCCTCATGCCATAATCACTGCATTCCTATGATGTGACCTCATTCACTGCTGACCACATCTCTCTTTTATACTCATCAGTACCAGGAACTGCTAGGCAGGAGGTCATAGTTAGAATAAAAAGAGAGATCCTACTTGGGAAAGGAATGTTTGTCATTTGCCTGGTCCACCTTAAACCTGACCTAGGAGAGCATGATATCACCACTCCAGTCAGACACTGGGCATCCCTAGTGACGGGTTTTGTCCCTGCGTTGGGAAGATCCCCTGGAGAAGGAAATGGCCACCCATTCCAGCATTCTTGCCTGGAAAATTCCATGGACAGAGGAGCCTGGCAGGCTAGACTCCATGGGGTCACAAAGAGTTGGACACAACTGAGCATGCACAACAATCAGAGGTTAATTGGAATGTCCCATTTGTGTTGCAAAACAATGAGTGAAAAATCCTTGGAAGAGATGGATGTGGCTACTTGAGGACAATGCCTGATATGTCATATAGAACCGTTAGAAGCTGTAGGGTAACTGCATTGTGTGCTGGCACTGGGGCACACAGAGTAAAGGATGCCTGCCACCACCTCCACCACTCTCATGTATGAAGCCCATAGGGAGCACCACAGCCAGGGCGTAGACAGGTTAGAGCTGACACATGGACCTAAACAAGCAGCTCAAGCCCAAGGTTCAGAGTTGGGCTGACCTCTCAGAAATCTGTACTTGTTCTGTGTCTGATATGAATGCGAGTCACACAGAATCAATGTGTAAGCACAATTCTGGTCACCAGATTTCATGAGATGTAATGAAAGAAATACACTGTCCAGAGGAAGCAAACCGTTTGTAAGGCTGCCCTCTTGGAACTGGGTCTGGTCCTTGGACTGTGGAGCTACATCAAAACCAACCAGAGCTTCTCAAGGCATTTGGTTAACTCCAAGTATAATATAAAGGATTAGAAAGAGCTCCAAAGAAACCATGGCACATGTGGCTCTGTACCAGCAGGGAATTACTGATTCTAGGCAGCCCTGGTCATTGGAAGGGACTTAGAAACTTTTGTGGATGGCATTTCTATCAAAGGGGCCCAAATAGAATCTGGTCCTGGTTAAGGACATTGTGATGAGACAGTATTGCTGGTCTCAACCAGTCCCAACCATCAGAATGAGACAGAAAATTTTGAGTTAAGTGTTTCTGGTGACCATGTAGGACCAGGTTTGAGCTTAGGATACTCTGCCTGAATTGACTACTTCATATAATCCCAGACACTGAAGCAGAACGTAGAAAATTTCAATGAAGGGACTCTCTGAGGGACCTGTCCTGGAGCAGAGGCCCTACTTAATAGGTCTGAGGGTGAAACTATTCCCTGGCCAATGTATTATTTAATAAAATTAGAATTTATGAGGCATGGCTTCCAGGAGAATACAGTATAACTGCTATAACTCTCTAGGGTATTAAATGGAGATATTTCACAGTTAAAGCCTTTCTGCTATATGAGGGTCTTCGCTGGTGGCTCAGATGGTAAAGAATCTGCCTGCAATGTGGGAGACCCAGGTTCGATCCTTGAGTTGCGAGGATCCCTTGGAGATGAGAATTGGTAGCCACTCCAGTATTCTTGCCTGGAGAATTCCATGGGCAGAGGAGCCTTTGGGTTATAGTCCATGGGATTGCAAAGAATAGGACATTACTGAGTGACTAACACTTTCTGCTATATTAAGTAATGTCACAGACTACTTTTAGAGATTTATTTTTTATTTCTTGTTATGTGCCAAAGGTTAATGTTTTACCTGGCAGAATAAGTCTGAGGAACTGCCCTTGATGTCCTAGGCATCTTTCTACTCTGTTGAGTCTCTTGATTGTCTATATTCTTGAAATTACTAGTAAAATATAATGCCTGGTAAGATCTCTGATTTGTTTAAGTGTGATTTGCCAGTCAGGTCTTGTATGTGACTCAGATGGTGAATAGGATTGATGCGTGGGTATATAAGCCATGTACTGGGTGGAACATTAGCTGCTCCCTCATATGCTTAACTCAGAAGGTGCCAAATAGGTATCAAAGCAGCAGCTTTGGTCTTTTCTTTCAGTGAGGGTGGAAGGGAATAGTGAAGAAGATCTGTCCAGTATTTTTTTTTTTATTTTATATTTGTATATATTGAAAATATGATGTATGGGTACACCACTATGTATGGTGATGGATGTTAACTAGACTCAAACACCCATTACCATACATAGTTATAATTTTTTTCCCGTGATGAGAATTTTGAAGACTCACTCTTTTAGCAGCTTTCAAAGATATAGTCCAGTAAAAGTAGCTATAGTCACCATGCTGTACTTTACTTTCCCCCATGACTTACTTATTTTATAACCTAAAACTTGTCCCTTTCACCCATGCCTTCATCTGTTGCCTCTGGCAATCACCAGTCTGGTCTCTGTATCCATGAGCTCAGTGCTATTTTTAGATCCCATGTATAAATGAGATCATATGGTCTTTTTTGTCTGACTTACTTCACTTAATATCATGCCCTGAAGGTCCATCCAGGTTGTTACCAATGGTGTGATTTCATTCTTTTTTATGGCTGAATAATATTACATATACGTCACATACACACTCACTCACACATATAGACACATACACATGTTTGCACGCGCACACACACACACACACACATATATATCACATTTTCATTATTCATTCTTCCATTGTTGTACACAAGTTTTTTCCATAACTTGGTTATTGTACATCATGCTTCCATGAACGTTGGAGTTCATATATCTTTTTGAGTTAGTTTTTCTTTTTTTCAGATAAATACACAGAAGCAGAACTGCTGGATCATACGGTAGTCAGGGTTTTTAACTTTTGGGGAACTTCCATACTGTTTGCTGTAGTGGCTACACAAATTTTATTCCCATTAACAGTACACAAGGATTCCCTTTTCTCCACATCCTTACCAATACTTCTTATCTTTTTTATAATAGCCCACTCTAACAGTTTGTGATCTCTCACAGTGGTTATGACTTGCATTTTTCTGATTAGTGATGTTGAGCACCTTTTCCTGTACCTGCTGGCCATCTGTATTGTCTTCTTTAAAAAATGCCTATTCAGATATTCTGTTCAGTTTTAAATTGAACTGTTTGGATTTTTGCTACTGAATTGTATGAGTTCTTTATATATTTGGATATTAACCCCATTGTCAAATACATGACATGTTTTATCATTCATTGGGTTGCCTGTTCACTTTATTGATGGTTTCCTTTGCAGTGCAGAAGCTTTTTAGTTTGATGTAGTCCCACAAGTTTATTTTTGCTTTTGGTGTCAAATCCCCAAAAATCATGGCCAAGACCAATTTCTATGAATATACCACCCATATTTTCTTCTAGAAGTTTTATGGTTTCAGATCACATGTTTAAGTTTTCAATGCATTTTGGGTTATTTTTTGTCTGTGGTGTAATATTGTAGTGGTTCAGTGTCATTATTTTGCATGTGATTCTTCAATTTTCCCAGAACCATTTATCAAAGAGACTGTTCTTCCCTCATTGTATAGTCTTGGCTTCTTTGTTGTAAAGTCCTTGACTACATATCCATGGATTTATCTCTGGGCTCTCTATTCTGTTGTATTAATCTACATGTCTATTTCCATACCAATGCAGTACTGTTTTGATTATTATAACTTTGTAATATAGTTTAAAATCAGGATGCGTTCTATTTCCAGCTTTGTTCTTCTTTCTCAAGATTGCTTTGGCTATTCAGGGTAAGGTCTACCTAGTTCTCAAATTAGTATTCCCAAAGAAATATCCTATTTCTGTGTACATGACTAGTTTGCAAAAAAATTTTAGAAACACGTTTCAATAGTCTATGTGAATAATAGGGACAAAGCACTCAATTTCACAGCATGCATCACTCTATCAAATTTAACTGTATACTTCTATCCTAGTCCTTCCTCTGTAAAGGAGAATTATCCCAGCAAAGCTCAATTCTTTAAAATATTTTTGGCTTTGGGTACCCATTTTTAGGACAGGCTATCCTAACATGGGTGTTGATTTGTACAAGTAAAATTTAGCCAGAATCTCTAAGTTTATATGACTTCACAGAAGTCAAGGTGATCATTTTTGTACACTGCAGACTTAGCTTGATGGGATAGCTTTTTGAATTCTAAAGAATAATTTATTAATTAGGCTTAAGTGATACATACTGTCCATTTTAGGAAACTGGCCTGAATCATTGTTATTGACCATCATACTTTCATGGTGTTTACTGTAAATTTATTGAAACTTCACGTGCTAGGCATTGATTTTAGAACTTTATGTGGAATATCTCATTTTATGTTTCCAGAGACACCTGAAGTAAATACTTTTATATCCCTACTTTACAGATGAAAAAACTGAGGTATGAGGAAATTAAATAGCTTACATGGTACATAGTTTGTAATTGTTATAAGTGAAACAGTTCAAATTGGTTTCAACCTCAACCAGACTTCAAGATCACAGTGGACATGGCACCTGAAATGTAAAGATGAGGTAATTATAGATGATTCTTTTCTAGGTCTTTATATCTACATCCTAAGCTGAAGCAATGAATCCAAAACTTCAGAAGGACTAAAAGAATGCACTTAGGCCATTCTCCTTAACTGTTAATTTAAGGTACATGGAAATAATAATAAACAACAAGTATATTTTACTTTTAGGCATACTACTTCCTCCATCCCCACATTCACAACTACATTCTGAGGAATGACTCAGAAGGGAGATAGGGCAGAGTGTTTAGGAAGGTGGTGTTTGGCATTGCGCTGATTAGTTTTGTCTTCCTCTCTCATTTACTGGTCAATCACACTTGTTAATAAATTAATAAGTTAATTAATTAATAATTTATTAATTAATAAATACTGTATTATATATCTATAGGAAGTTTTTAATATTTGGTACAAAATGATGCCCTTCCAAACTTTATGGTTTTAAAAATAAAGAGAAAAAGTTAAGAGTATAAGAGTAAAAACTTAGGTTTCTTTTATTATTATTATATAAAACACCTTATTAAATTATGGTTGACATGTAAAAATCTTTATATATTTAATGGCTATCACTCAGTGAATTTAGGGTAAGTATGTGATAGCTCAGTTGGTAAAGAATCTGCCTGCAAAGCAGGAGACCCTTGTTCAATTTCTGGGTCAGGAAGAGCCACTGGAGAAGGGAAAGGTTACCCACTCTAGTATTCTGGCCTAGAAAATTCCATGGACCATGTAATCCATGGGGTCACAAAGAGTGGGCCAGGACTGAGAGACTTTCACTTTCACTGTACTGGTTAGCAAACATGATCCTCTATGCGTTACATGCATCTTTATCTTACAATGGGCTTCCCTGGTGGCTCAGAGGGTAAAGTGTCTGCCTGCAATGTGGGAGGTCTAGGTTCAATTCCTGGGTCGGGAAGATCCCCTGGAGAAGGAAACAGCAACCCACTCCAGTATTCTTGCCTGGAAAATCCCATGGACAGAGAAGCCTGGTAGGCTACAGTCCATGGAGTCGCAAAGAGTCAGACATGACTAGGCAGCTTCACTTTCACCTTCACATATAACTTACTTCTATAAATATACATCTTATAAACTTACATTTAGTTCTTAGTTTTATGGTCAATGTTATAATCATTATTTAAGATTATGTATATGTTTATACTTTTGTAACAGTAATGTTTTTTATTTGTTATCCCTTCTAAATACTATGCCTTTATTTATTTAGAAGCAGAGGTAGTTTCCCATTAGTTTATAAGGATGAATGCTTTGCATTATATTTTAAATGTTGCTCTGAAAACAGCAATTAGTTATAAAGCAGGCCTGCCATTGTCATTTATTGATGAAGAAACTCTGATACAGAGTTCTTTCTTTTATAAATTTGAGATAAGCTGTCCTCCCAAAGACATCTAGATAAGAGGAATCAATGTACATTGTCATTTTGACAGGCCATACTCTCCTGTTAGTTTACACATCTGCTCAAGGAGAAAAAAGTACTATCAGATATTTCTGCTGATAATGATAAACAAGAGAGGGAGTCTTGAGTTGGTATCTGTGGACAGCCTGTCAAGGCCAATGGAAACACAATTCTCATTCTAATGAATGCCTTTGCCCTACAGGGGGAGCCATGATGACAGCTGATCCCTCCCCTGGAATTTGAAGTCCTTGCTAATGACATGACTGTAATTCTCAGATCTGTCAACAAGGATCTGACATGCTTTTTCAGTCCAGTAGGGTAATGTGAGTTATATTCATATGTGTTTTCAGGACTTTATACCTATTTTGAGGTAACTCTGTTCTGTTAGGGTATGAACACCAAGGACCATTCAGTGGGTCCCAAATGATTTGGAGAAAGAGCTAGTTCATGTTAGAAAGTGAGGGAAAAAATGACATTTTTTTATGCAGATAATAAAAAACTTAACTCAGGGAGACAATATTACAATAAATACAGTTTAATTAAACATTTTCCAAATGTCCTCCTGCCTTCACAAGACCAGCACATGGTCTTAGTCTTACAAAATAGCTGTGTTACTCCTGCCTCCTCTTTCTTTTTAGGAAGTCAACTAGCTTTGAGTTTGGCTGAGAAGCATCACTCTCTTCTCTATTTTCTCCCTCCTCCCTTTCTTATGTCAGAAAATATCTAATATTTTCTATTTACCATTACATTAAAGAAATGCTGGTGTGTTTTCAGAGATTCGGTCTTCAAAACCAATGTATCACAACCAAAGGAACTAATGGTTTTAAGTCAGATTTTTAAAGATAATTTTAAAATCAATAAAATTAATCCAGTAAAACCAATAAAAGTAGAATAATATTAATCAAAAAATGATTTGAGAATTTTAGGTGAGTCACAGATTCTCTGGGAATTCATAGTCCCTTCGCCAGATCCCCAAGTTGGGAAATCTGTTGTGAGTCCTAGAACTTTCTTAACAGTGAGAGAATTTCTTTGGTATAATTGTTGTGCAGTTTGTGGGTCCTCTGCTTGATGGCCCTATGGTGGGGTTAATGGTGACCTCCTCCAAGAGGGCTTATGCCTCAGGCTGTGTGACCAGGTAGCTGCACCCAGAGCCCCTGCCCCTGCAGCAGGCCAGGAAACAGCCTGGAGGGCACAAACAAAGCCTTATGTGCACCAGGACCCAGAAGAAGGGAGCAGTGACCCCAAAGAGACTGACCCAGACTTGCCTGTGAGGGTCCAGGAGTCTCTGGTGGAGGCATGGGTCGGCAGTGGCCTGCTGCAGGGTCAGGGGCACTGAGTGTAGCAGTGCATGCAAGGGAGCTTTTGAAGGAGGTCACCATTATCTTCATTACCTCCACCATAGTTTGGTCTCAGGTCAAACAACAGGGAAGGAACAGAGCCCTGCCCATCAACAGAAAATTGGATTAAAGATTTAATGAGCATGGCACCGCCCACCAGAGCAAGACCCAGTTTTCCCCAAAGCCAGTCCTTCCCATTAGGAAGCTTCCACAAGCCTCTCATCCTCGTTCATTAGAGGGAAGACACAATGAAAACCACAATCACAGAAACTAATCAAACAGATCACATGTACCACAGCCTTGTCTAATTCAATGAAACTATGAGTCATGTCGTGTAAGGCCACCCAAGACGGATGGACCGTGGTGGAGAGTTCTAACAAAATGTGATCCACTGGAGAAGGGAATGGCAAACCACTTCAGTATTCTTGCCTTGAGAACCCCATGAATAGTATGAAAAGGCAAAAAGATATTAAACATTAAAAAAACTAATATCATGGCATCCCGTCCCATCAGTCCATGGCAAATAGATGGATAAACAATGGAAACAGTGAGAGGCTTTATTTTCTTGGGCTCCAAAATCACTGCAGATGGTGATTGCAGCCATGAAATTAAAAGATGCTTGCTCCTTGGAAGAAAAACTCTGACCAACCTAGACAGTATATTCAAAAGCAGAGACATTACTTTCCCAACAAAGATCCATCTAGTCAAATCTATGGTTTTTCCAGTAGTCATGTAAGGATGTGAGAGTTGGACTATAAAGGGAGCTGAGTGCCTAAGAATTGATGCTTTTGAACTGTAGTGTTGGAGCAGATTCTTGAGAGCCCCTTGGACAGCAAGGAGATCCAATCAGTCGATCCTAAAGGAAATCAGTCCTGAATATTCATTGGAAGGACTGATGCTGATGCTGAAGCACCAATACTTTGGCCACTTAATGCGAAGAATTGACTCATTGGAAAAGACTCTGATGCTGGGAAAGATTGAAGGCAAGAGGAGAAGGGGTCGACAGACGATGAAATGGTTGGATGGCATCACTGACTTGATGGACATGAGTTTGAACAAGCTCCAGGAGTTGGTGATGGACAGGGAAGCTGTGTGCTGCAGTCCATGGGGTCGCAGAGAGTCAGACTGAGTGACTGAACTGACTGAACTGAGGTGAATTGCAGACTATTTTTATTTATGTAAAATAAAGAGCAAGGTGAAGATAGATTATTAAAATAATTAAAGATTCAAAAAAATAAAAATCATTTGAAGTGTCCCCAATAAAGCAGAAATGATGGTGTGTTTAAGTTGAAAATGAACCTAGATTTTCCCCTTTAAAGCTTGAATGAAATATGTGATAAGATGAAATAGTAAGTCAAAGTGCCTTACTCAGATGCTGGAGTTTAGTAAGTACTAAATAAGTGTGGATATATGAATTATGGCCTCTGACTTCTGTTATTTTTTCTAAAGATGACATCCTAAAAATTTATGATGTGTGTGCCGCTTGATTTTTCTTTTATTTTTATAATATTTGTGTTTTAGGATAAAAATGATGAGGATATTGAAAACACAAAATTATTTTCATGGTTGCTGTGGTTTTATAAATTAACATGGACCACTGTGTCATCAGTGGAGCTATGGTATCCGTACCAACAGTGAATACTGACTCTGTAGATTGAGCTTTTTACAATAATTTTGCATTCCAGGCCTGCTGGGCTGAGTTTTGGTTCATGGAGTATAAAGTCTTTAGAATCTGATTTAAGGTTAAAGAACCCAGGACAAAGAGCTCTACAGTATAAGTGTTTTGAAGTTATTTTTGCTTTTCTACATTATTCCCTTTCTCACTTGTATTCTGTTCAGGGGCAAAAATATAAGGAGATGGCCAAAAAATACTTTTCATAGTCTTTTGTGCAATTACTACTAAAAGTGATTATTATGATTAATTCAACCAACAAACCCCATTGGATGGGTTCCAATAAAGATGTGCCTATCCTGGATGGGCTTCCCTGGTAGCTGAGCTGGTAAAGAATCTGCCTGCAATGCAGAAGATCCTGGTTTGATTCCTGGGTTGGGCAGATCCCCTCGAAAAGGGACAGGCTATTCACTCCAGTGTTCTTGGGCTTCCCTTGTGGCTCAGCTGGTAAAGAATCCACCCGCAATGCGGGAGACCTGGGTTCGATCCCTAGGTTGGGAAGATCCCCTGGAGAAAGGAAAGGCTACCTACTCCAGTATTCTGGCCTGAAGAATTCCATGAACTGTATAGTCCATGGGGTCACAAAGAGTCAGACACAGTTGAGCAACTTTCACAGCCTAGATGGGAGCAGAGTTTGGGGGAGAATAGATACATGTATATATCCTTGGACAGAGGAGCCTGGCAGGCTATGACTGAACACACACCCACACACACACGTAAGTATGGCTGAGTCTCTTCGCTGTTCACCTGCGACTATTACAGCATTGTTTGTTAATAGGCTACATCTCAGTACAAAGTAAAAAGTTTTTTAAAAATTAAAAAAAAGTAGAGCTAAAGTTGGAAAAGAGAAAAAGGGAGATGTGCCTGGTACTAAAATTCAGTCTTCCAACACTATACCTTCAGTTAAAAAAAAAGGAAACTGACAAAGAATTACTCCGATCTTTTCCCTTTAGACTATTAATATAAATTGATTCTGGTTTCCTGAACCAAAATTTTACTTGGTTTTAATTCATTTTTGATAGCATAAGAAAGAAAACAGCTCTTTCTAAATTATTCACCATGTTGTTTAATAAGAGTGAGCACCGCACAATGCTATGGCTCGTGAAAATCCATTAGTCTATTGTGAAATATATAATTACAGACTATTATGAAAATAAGAAATTTTTATTACACATATGCATTTGACAGCCTGCAATTAGTTTTAGACTCTCTAATTAACATATGTTTTACTTAATGGTGAGTGATTATGGATTATCATTTAATTATAGATAATTATAAATACTCATCTATTTTTTGTGCATCTAAAAATAAAATTAAGCATTTGTTAAGAACCAGAAGAATATGCTTTTCTCTTTATTTTTGTCCAATACCAAGAATGATTATCAAGTAAGTAGTAATAGCTTTGAGTAAATTGCTGAATACTTTTTATCATATATATATCCTGCTATTATATTTATGAATGGTGCTATTCTTTTATGAGTTATTCATGAGTAATTTTTTATAAAAAGAGGAATCAATAGTACAAAGAGCTATGGAAACTGTTATGAGTTGCATTAATTAAATACAACTTTTTTTTTCCTGAGTAGTCATTCTAAACACTTAGATTTCATCAATCTACCCTAATTAGAAGAATGTATTTGTATAATCAGGTTACAGAACAAATTATACTTTTTAATGTAACAATACCTGATCATCCTTGAATAGTTCTTTCATTTTTATATAATGTTTTATGGACTCCTGAAGTTTTTCTATTTGTTAGTTTTGCTATATCTCATATACAAATTACTAGGTTTAGAAAAACAATATATAAATAGGAAAAAAATAAAACTTATGAATCCATTTCTTCCTCCATGTAACAACTGAAACTGACATCAAAATACAAAGTCTTAGAAATGCTCTTGTTTTCTTTCTATAAATCCAGAGTGAATAAAATTAGAGAGTTAATATTTCTAAAATCAGAATTTCTTTATTGAGGTTTGTAAGCAAGGGAAAGACATTTAGTAATTCCTTACAACATCTATCTTGGTATTTATGGTTTAATTTGCATTTTGGGCAGAATATATTGCTTAAAAAAAATCCACACATTATAAAATGTAAGTAGAGAGAGTGTAATTAAGTTTGGGCTGGGTAAATGTTTGCTGAAAGTAACTAATACCATAAAGCAGAGTTAAAAGAAAAAAAGAGGGTTATACTTATCTGCTGTATCTATCTTTGAAATATAAGTTGGGCTGCATAAATAAATGTATTGCTTTTCTGTTTGTTTTGATGAAACCTTAACTAGAATGTTGGGGCTTCCCTAGGGGCTCAGTGGTAAAGAATCCTCCTGCAAAGCAAAAGATGCAGGTTCCATCTCTGGGTTAGGAAGATCCCTTGGAGAAGGGAACGGCAACCCACTCCAGTATCTTGTCTGGAAAATCCATGGACAGAGGAGCCTGGCATGCTACAGTCCATGGGGTCACAAAGAATCAGACATGACTGAGCAACTGAACTGAACTAAACTGAATATTTCTTTCAGAAGTGAGTATCTTACAGTACCTTAAGATTATAATTAGAACTATCAATTCTTAATGGGTAGAAATGTAGGGGAACAAATGTCAGGCCTTGGTGGATTTTATTTTATTTTTTATAGTTTTTATTTTATTTTATTTTTAACTTTACAGTATTGGTTTTGCTATATATCAACATGAATCCACCACAGTTTTTAAAGTTAACTTTGTGTTAATATCTCAAGTCTCAAACCAATATTTCCCTGTCCCTGTGGAATAAAACAATATGTTAAGTTTTACATTCTATAGATTTCCATTATCCAAGACTGGATATTTTGAATAAGGTAAAGATTTCCTTTTTTTCATTCTTTACCTGAATCCATCCTTCCTGTTTTTACCCTTACTGATTTGAAAAATCTAAGCTATCTGAGACCCATAAAGCCATTTTATATTTAATATATATCATGTGTCCTGTATTTCTAGTAAACTTATCTGCACAGGAGTTTTTTCTTTAGTTAAATCCCCCTATGTTTTTCTTCACATCTTTACATTTTTAATTCTGCCAGAGTTTTACACTTTTATCCATACCTATTTGTCATTTGCCTTCTGAATCTGATTAATTGAACCTACTTACTGTTCCTAAATAGGTCCCCCTCTGCCTCTTCTTCTTGGTTTATATTGTGTATGATGGTGGACAGAAATTTTTCTTGAACTCATTTCTCATTTTCTCTACACTTTTTAATATGTTAATATCATTCAATTCCTGTTTTTCATTTAGATAGTATCTGATGATGACAGCTTTGCAGTATAAATTGTACACAAGGTAGTTTAAAATGCATTTTTATGACTGCTCCATGTGCATGAGGCACAGTATTAAAGCTTGTCCATCTTTACTCAAACCCGCCTCCACAGAACTTAAGGGGGTTATCCATTCTAGCTCTCTGACATTCACAAGAAAAAACAAACAGGAAACGAAACAGTGAAATAATTAATTGCAAATGTCATCCCTCAGAAGCTATGAAATAATGTTAATTATAATTATCATTATTATGGGAGGAGCCACAAGGTGCAATGGTAAAGAATCCACCTGTCAACAGGAAACCTGGGTTCGATCCCTGGATCAGGAAGATCCCCTGGAGAAAGGAATGTCAACCCACTGCAGTATTGTTGCCTGGAAAATTCCATGGACAGAGGAGCCTGGCGGGCTACAGTCCACGGGGGTCACAAAGAATTGGACACAATTGAGCTCCTGACACTTTCATTTTCTTTCACAAGACCTACACTGTTTATTGCTGGTCATGTGCCCAAGACTGAAAGATACATAGTGGTATTTGGAACTTTTACAAAGTCCTTCAATCAGCTTCCTACAACCACTGCAGGTTTATGAGACCAAAGGGAATTACAAAAAAGAAAGGCCAAAACTAAAACAAAACACTTAGAAATATCTAAGATTTAGACCCAAAGTTTATCTTTGGAACCTCAGGCCCCAATTAATTAGTTAATTAGTGGTCCTCAAAGCGTGATCCCCATCCCAGTAACATTGAAATCACCTGGGAACTTGTTAAAATGCAAAAACTTCAGCTCTACCTCAGAGTTACTGAATCAGAAACTCTTGGGGGAAAGTCCATGAATTTGTGTTTTAACAATCTCTCCAGGTGATTCCGATGTGTGTCATGTCTGAGAACCTGCGATGTAGATCCTAGGGGAGCCAGGAAGTCATTTCTCAAGGACGAGTCTTATTTAAGCAATTTTGATGATGCTTCCTTTTTTGTTAACTAGACCCCAGCTTTCTCTTATCCTTCAAGACTGGAGTGAGTTTCCAGGGCAGAGAATCAGCCACAGTACAAGAAAAAAGCAAATAAAAACATAAATTAAAAACAAACACACACACACATACTGTAACACTAGTAAGACCTCATAGGTCTAGACACTTTTAACTTATTTTCACTCCGAGAATTCTGTTCCTTAGCATACAGCGGGCCAGAAGAGTTCTCAAAGCTGGGCCAGGTAGACATATGATGTTTTATGACATTCAGTGTTGTCAGTAAATTCATATTTCCACAGATGACAGGTCTCACTCCTAACAAAGTTACCACCTTTGACTGAACAAACAGACAAGCAAACAATCACCCTCATTGTTGCCAATTAATCTTTAAGGAGTACTTTGTAGTTTTCCATATAGAATGTACTATACAACCACAGCACACCCACCAAATCCCATGGCCAGCTACTTCATGACTGCAGACAGCTAAAAACTTGAAAAAATAATCCATGAGGTGTGGTGTTTACTCAGAATCAGTACTCTATTTCATTGATTTAAATACCTTTATTATGCTCCTTAAGAAATTCTCTGGTTTGGAAAATTGCAATTTGATGACAATTTAAATATTCTGAATGCTGTGTTATGTTCAGTACATATGATAAATTCCTTACTTCAAATTTAAATTGAGGTGTACAGCTTTTATTAATAAAACACTTGTTTCTCACTGCTCCCACTAAATAAATATTAAACATGTATTCTAAACTACTAGTAAAAAGAGTTTTTAGCTTTTCAGAGTCACTTATATGTTCCCATTTGTCTTTGTCTAGATTCCTATGAACATTTCTCTTCAAGGTGGAAGAAAAATGAATCCTTTAGCAACGTTTAGGATGTGACCTTTGTCTTTAGCTAAAATAAAATACGCATCTTTATTTGGTAAAATTCTGTGGGAGGCTTTTTTCATATGTTTAACAGTAGCATTAGTTGAGAGACTCTCTCTGCTTTAAGGTATTACAGTAGTTTTCTACTCCATCTCCCTTGTCCCAGTTTTTTTTTCCCCCCCTTTTTCCCCCCTTTTAATTCCTCTTACTACTAAATACATTTTTCTAATGTATTTTTCTAACCTTACCTGTCATCAAACCCTTCATAGGTTTTTATTACCTGTGGGCCAAGTCATATTGACTTCATCTGTGTGAAGGGAATGGAATAGCAAACACTGTATTCAGTGTATGGATAATTTTATAAGAAGCTCTCACAATGTTGGCTAAAAAAGCCATTTTATATCCTCATCAGGCACTTATATCCTCATCAAATGAAAGTTCCAGTTGTTCCACATTCTTGGCAGCATTTGATATTAACATTTTTGTCATTCTGTCTGCTGTTCTGATTTGGTGATTTTTATTATTCTATCTTCTAGGTCACTTATTTGTTTTTCTGCATTTATTTTCTGCTATTTTTAGCTTCGGGGCTTCCCTCGTGGCTCAGCAATAAAGAAACTGCCTGTCAATGCAAGAGACAAGGGTTTGATCCCTGGGTTGGTAAGATCCCCTAGAGAAGGAAATAGCAATTCAACCCACTCCAGTATTCTTGCCTGGGAAATCCTATGGACAGAGGAGCCTTGCGGGCTACAGTCTATGGGGTCACAAAGACTCAGACACAATTTAGTGATTAAACAACAATAGCAACTTACTGCCTTTAGCTGAGTTTTCATCTTGGCAACTGAGTTGCCTAATTTTGACTGGCTCCTCACAGTTTCTATTTCCTTGTTACAATGACCTGCCTTTCTGTCAATAGCCTTCTTCATTCCTTCAGCATCATTACAATTTTGCCTATTATTTGAACTCATGGTCCAGTAGACTGGAGAGGTCTGTCCCATCATTTGTTCTTGCAGGGAAATTCTCTTGTTCTTTTCATTGGGAGTGGTTCGCCAGCTTCTTCATTTTACTTAGGAGAAACAGTGGTCTGCTGTGGTTTTGATGGGTTACTCTTCTTTGGGAGTATCCCTGTGCCGTCTTCATGAGTCTAGTATTTTTGGCATGAGGGCTGTTTTGGGTATGGAGCCGCCTTGCCTTTCCTCAGGGTGTGCTAGTCATTGTCCCATTGATAGAGGGTCTGGTTGGTATTGTAGTGACCACAGCCTGCCCTTGATGTTGGGTGGGGTCTTCTCTTTGCTCTGTGCCTGTCACAGCCCTGTCGGGTACAGGATCTTCTCCCCATTTGTTATAGTAGAAGCCCCCAGATAGTGTTCTAAGCTGAAGTTATTAATCTTTTAAATTTCAATGTCTCAGTGATATTTGATTTGAGGTTCCCTGATAAGTAGTGATGTTGAGCACTTTTTCAGGCTCTTACTGCTCTTCCCCAGCATGCTTGGCCTCAGGTTAAACAACAGGGAGGGAACACAGCCCCTCCCATTGACAGAAAATTATGTGTAATAGCCTCAGCCATCTTGGAACCTGAAAGGTCTTGAGGTTGGATACACAGATACAGAGAAGACCACATAATAATGAAGGCAGAGACTGGAACAATGCAACTGCAAGGCAAAGAAACCCATGGAGTTCCAGAAAATGTGAAAAGCTAGAAGCAAGGAAGAATTCATTTTCTGGTTTTTCATAGGGAGCACAGCCCAGCCATGCCATGTAGGGCCCCACCCAAGACAGACGAGTCATGATGGAGAGTTCTGACAAAATGTGGTCCACTGGAGAAGGAATGGCAAACCACTTCAGTACTCTTGCCATGAGAACCCCATGAACAGTATGAAAAGGCAAAAAATTAGGACACTGAAAGATGAACTCCCCAGGTTGGTAGGTGCCCAATATGTTAGTGGAGATAGGTGGAGAAATAACTCCAGAAAGAATGAAGAGATGGAGCCAAAGCAAAAACAACACCTAGTTGTGGATGTGACTGTTGATGGAAGTAAAATCTGATGCTGTAAGGTTAGGTCCATGAATCAAGGTGAATTGAAAGTGGTCAAACAGGAGATGGCAAGAGTGAGCATCAACATTTTAGGAATCAGTGAACTAAAATGGACTGGAATGGGTGAATTTAATTCAGATGATCATTATATCTACTACTGTGGGCAAGAATCCCTTAGAAGAAATGGAATACCTATCATTCTCAACAGAAGAGTCCGAAATGCAATACTTGGATGCAATCTCAAAAATGACAGAATGATCTCTGTTCATTTACAAGGCAAACCATTCATTATCAGAGTAATCCAAGTCTATCCCCTGATCAATAATTGAAGAAGCTGAAGTTGAATGTTTCTATAAAGATCTACAAGACTTTCTAGAACTAACACCCAAAAAAGATGTCCTTTTCATTATAGGGGACTGGAATGCAAAAGAAGGAAGTCAAGAAATACTTGGAGTAACAGGCAAATTTTACTTGGAGTACAAAATGAAGCAGGACAAAGGCTAACACAGTTTTGCCAAGAGAATGCACTGGTCATAGCAAACACCCTCTTCCAACAACAAAAGAGAAGACTCTACACATGGACATCACCAGATCGTCAATACCGAAATCTGATTGATTATATTCTTTGCAGCCAAAGATGGAGAAGCTCTATACAGTCAGCAAAAACAAGAACAGGAGCTGACTGTGGCTCAGATCATGAACTCCTTATTGCTAATTTCAGACTTAAATTGAAGAAAGTAGGGAAAACCACTAGACCATTCAGGTATGATCTACATCAAATCCTTTACAGTGGAAGTGAGAAATAGGTTCAAGGGATTAGATCTGATAGAGTGCCTGAAGAACTATGGGTGGAGGTTTGTGACATTGTACAGGAGGCAGTGATCAAGACCATCCCTAAGAAAAAGAAATGCAAAATGTCAAAATGGTTGCCTGAGGAGGCCTTACAAATAGTTGAGAAAAGCAAAGAAGGGAAAGGCAAAGGAGAAAAGGAAAGATATACCCATTTGAATGAGGAGTTCCAAAGAATGGCAAGGAGAGATAAGAAAGCCTTCCTCAGTGATCAGTGCAAAGAAATAGAAGAAATGGAATGGGAAAGACTAGAAATCTCTTCAAGAAAATTAGAGATACCAAGGGAATATTTCATGCAAAGATGGGCGTGATAGAGGACAGAAATGGTATGCACCTAACAGAAGCAGAAGATATTATGAAGAGGTGGCAAGAATACACAGAAGAACTACACAAGAAGAATTTGATGACCCAGATAACCACAGTGGTGTGATCCTGGAATGTGAAATCAAGTGAGCCTTAGGAAGCATCACTACGAACAAAGCTAGTGGAAGTGATAGAATTCCAGTTGAGCTATTTCAAGTCCTAAAAGATGATGCTGTGAAAGTGCTACACTCAAAATGCCAGCAAACTTGGAAAACTCAGTAGTGGCCACAGGACTGGAAAAGGTCAGTTTTCATTCCAATCCCAAAGAAAGGAAATGACAAAAGAATGCTCAAACTACTGCACAATTGCATTCATCTCACATGCTAGTAAAGTAGTGCTCAAAATTCTCCAAGCCAGGCTTCAACTTGTAGTACATGAACCATGAACTTCCAGATGTTCAAGCTGGTTTTAGAAAAGGCAGAGGAACCAGAGATCAAATTGCCAACATCCACTGGATCATCAAAAAAGCAAGAAAGTTCCAGAAAAACATCTTCTTCTTTATTGACTATACCAAAGCTTTTTACTGTGTGGATCACCACAAACTCTGGAAAATTCTTAAAGATATGAGAATATCAGACCACCTGACCTGCCTCCTGAGAAATCTGTATGCAGATCAAGAAGCAACAATTAGAACTGGACATGGAACAACAGACTAGTTCCAAATAGGGAAAGGAGTACGTCAAGGCTGTATATTGTCTCCCTGCTTATTTAACTTATACGCAGAGTACATCATGAGAAATGCTGGGCTGGATGAAGCACAACCTGGAATCAAGATTGCTGAGAGAAGTATCAATAACCTCAGATATTCAGATGACACCACCCTAATGGCAGAAAGCAAGTAAGAACTAAAAAGCCTCTTGATAAAAGTGAAAGAAGAGAGTGAAAAAGTTGGCTTAAAACTCAACATTCAGAAAGCGAAGATCATGGCATCCAGTCCCATCACTTCATGGAAAATAGACGGGAAACAATGAAAATAGTGACACACTTTATTTTGGGGGGCTCCAAAATCACTGCAAATGGTTACTCCTTGGAAGAAATTAAAATATGCTTGTTCCTTGGAAGAAAAGCTATGACCAATCTAGACAGCATAATAAAAAGCAAAAACATACTTTGCCAATAAAGGCCCATCTAGTGAACGCTATGTTTTTTCCAGTGGTCATGTATGGATGTGACACTTGGACTACAAAGAAAGCTGAGCACCGAAGAATTGATGCTTTTGAACTGTGGTGTTGGAGAAGACTTTGAGAGTCCCTTGGACTGCAAGGAGATCCAACCAGTCCGTCCTAAAGAATGGGATGAAAAGGGGATGAGAGAGGATGAGATGGTTGGATGGCATCACCAACTCTGTGGACATGAGTTTGAGTAAGCTCCAGGAGTTGGTGATGGACAGGGAGGCCTGGTGTGCTGCAGTCCATGGGGTTGCAAAGAGTCAGACATGACTGAGTGACTGAACTGAACTGCTCTTCCCAATATTTTCAATTGCTCAGTTTTGTCGGACTCTTTCTGAGACCATTTACTGTAGCCCACCAGGTTCTTCTGTCCATGGAATTCTCCAGGCAAGAATACTCTAGTGGGTTGCCTTTCCCTTCTCCAGGGGATCTTCCTGATCCAGAGATCAAACCTGGGTCTCCTGCTTTGCAGACACATTCTTTACCATCTGAGCCACTAGGGAGCCCCAGTTTTCATGTGAGCCTTGCTAAACTCTTTTCCATTTTAAAATTATATTGTTCATCTATTATGTTGAGTTATAAGAGTTTTTAAATATCTAGATACAAGTTTTTTTGTCTGATATTTGTGTATGTATATGATGTTTGCATGTGTATAAATATCAGCTTGTATATTCCTGATACATGAACATTGGCTTTTTAACTGGGAAAACTGGCATCTTAAAAATATTGAGTCTTAACAATACTGATACATTAAATTCATGTGTATTTCCATTTATTTAGTCTCTTAAGATATCTCTCAGCAATGTTTTATATTTTCAGTATATAGGTTTTATACATGTAGAAAATTATCTGTAAATATTTTATCTTTTGGATGCTATTGGAAATTGTATCATTAAAAATCTTATTTTCTAGTGTATAGAGTTACAGTTGGTTCTTATATTTTAGTCATAAATACAGTGTCTGAGACCTCAGTAAATTCACTTAGTTTAGTACTTGTTTCGCATTTTTCTTTCTATACATACAGTCTTAGTTGCTGAGAATAGTGACAGTTTAATTTTTTTCTTTCAATTTTATATGCTTTATTTTTTTTCTCTTCTTGTATAATTATAGTCGCTGGAACCCTCAGTGGGATATTTGAGTGCTGAGAGCAGACTTCCTTTTCTCTCCAGGTTTATTGGCATATTACACTGGAATGCTATATAATTTGCAATAATGATTGACACATAATGTTATGTTAGTTTAACCCTGTTGATTTGATATACTTATATTTTGCAAAATGATTACCACCATAGTATTAGCTAACACCTCTATCAAGTTACTTAATTACCATTTCTTTTCTATTATGAGAATATATAAGATCTACTCTCAACACCTTTCAAGTATAAAATACAGTATTATAATATTAATTATAAATGCCTTGCCATACATTAGCTCCTCAGAACTTATTTATCTTCTAACTGGACATGTGTACTGTTTAACTAAGCAGACTTTTACTTGCCTTTCTCCCAAACTTGGGGGGCAAGGGACAGTCTTTCACTACTAAATATGGCATTAATGTGATATTTTTCATAGAGGCCTTTGGTCAGATAGAATTTTCTTTCATTCTTCATTTGCTAGTAAACCTATATAAGTGGTTATCCAGTATAATCACATACATTTATAGAGTTAATCATATTTTCTTCCTTTATTCTGTTAAGATAGGGAATAACATTCGTTTTCAATTGTTAAAGCATCCTCAAATTCCTGGAGTAAATGCCCCTTGGTCACAATATTTTTTTTACATATATTGTGGGTTCAGTTTTATATTTTGTTAAGGATTTTTGCATTTGTGCTCATGAGGGATAGTGACTTTGTAGGTTTCTCTTCTTGTAATGCTCTTGTCTAATTTTAGCACTGGAGCACTTCTGACTTCATGTGATGATTTTGTAAGTGTTTCATCCTTCTCTATTTTCTAAAATAATATATATATAGGATTAGCATTTTTGTATAAATATTTCATAGACCACTATAATGAGTTATCTGGGTCTGAAATTTCCCTGTAGAGATTTTAATTATCCTTTCAAATTCTTAATAGACATATGGCTATTTATACTTTCTTTATCTTATTTCAACTTTGGTAATTTATATCTTTCCAGGACTTTATTTTGTTTAATGAACTGACATAAAATTGTTCAAATTATACTTTTAATTTCTGTAGTATTTGCATTGATATGCTATCTTTTATTCCCATTATGGGTCATCTGTTTTTTTTTTTTTTTTTTCTCGTTTAGCCTAGGTAGAGGTTTGTCAATTTAAATGATTTTTCTAAAGAATCACCTTTTATTTCATTAATTTTTCCTTGATTTTATTTTATCGATTGATTTATATTTCCTTAATTTGCTCTTCTTTTGGAAGCTTTTTAAGATTGACTCTTAGGTATTTTAATATTTAGATCTTTATTTTTGAATATTAACAACACTCTCCTAGATGACCCATGGATCAAAGAAGTCATAAAAGATACTAGAAAATATTTTGAACAAGTGATGATGAAAGAAAACATGTAAAACAAATTGTGAGATACAAATAATGTAGTACTTCTCACAATTTTTTTACATGTTTTCTTTCATCATCACTTGTTCAAAATATTTTCTAGTATCTTTTATGACTTCTTTGATCCATGGGTCATCTAGGAGAGTGTTGTTAATATTCAAAATATTTGGCAATATTCCATGAAATTCTTTAAAAAAAAATAGATTTCTAGCAATCATGTTGTGGTTAGAGAATCTAATCTGTTCAAATATTGAAACAGCTTTTAAGGTCAGCAGATGATCTGTTTTGGTGAATATTCCATTTGCACTTAAAATATAATTGGAAAGGACTGTTCTGTGAATGTCAACTAAATCAGGTTAGTTGATAGTGTGATTCAATTATTCTTTGTACTTACTTTTGAATTACTATTTTTAATGATTCCTGAGCACACTGTTGAAGTCACCATTCAAAAATGGACAAGCATATTTATGTTATTCCTTCTTAATAAATTGCCCCTCTTATTACAATGAAATTTTCTTTTCTATCCCTGATAAATTTCTTGTCTAGAAATCTACTTAGGTGTTAATATAACCACTCCCAGACTCCTTATGATTAGTATTTTTGTAATTTTCTTTGTTTATCCTTTTACATGTGTCTTTATATTTAAAGAGTATTTCTATAGACATGTAGTAGTTTGCTTTTGATTTTTATTCAGTCCAATAATTTCTACTTTGATTACTTTGCTTCATGTATATTTAGTATAAAATTTTGTATAGTTGAGTTTAAGTGCAAAATAATATTTATTTTCTGTTTGTGCCATTTTCTGCTGTTGTTCCTTTGTCCCTTGGTTCCTGCCTTCTCTTGCATTAATTACATTTTGCCTTTCATTTTATATACATTACTGAAGTATAAGTTATAGCTTTTTTATTGGTGATTGTAGAGTTAACAGTGAGTGCCCTTATCAGTCATCCTGAGATAATATGATATCCCTTCAGACAGTTTCAGAAACTTAGTTTACCCCCTAATTCTTTCATCCTTTATGCTGTTGTTGTAAAACATTTTATTTCTACATAATTTTGTAATATATTTTTATTTTTTATCATGTTATCTTTTTTTATTTTCTCTCATCCCTTTTATTTTTTATTTATTTTATTGAATGTTGAATTTTATTTTATTTTTTTAATTTAAATTTATTTATTTTAACTGAAGGCTAATTACTTTATAATATTGTATTGGTTTTACTATACATCAACATGAATCCACCACTGGTGTACACGTGCTCCCCATCCT
Organism: Bos javanicus; assembly: GCF_032452875.1. NCBI lineage: Eukaryota > Metazoa > Chordata > Mammalia > Artiodactyla > Bovidae > Bos > Bos javanicus. The sequence goes on along the minus strand of NC_083871.1, from coordinate 58,589,190 downwards.
GAACCCCCCTCCCACCTCCCTCCCCGTACCATCCCTCTGGGTCATCCCATCTTTTAAAGAAATTTTAAAATGTGGATATCATTTACATTTACACACATCATTACTGTTTTAGAAGCTTCTGATGATATATGCAGATCAAAGTTGTCATTTGGTACCTTCTTCCTTCTGCCTGAAGAACTTTCTTTACCATTTCTTATAGTGCATATTTGCTGGTAACACCTTTTTTTTTTTTCTTTTGGCTTTGTTTGTCTAAAAATGACATTTTTTACCTTCTTTTTTTTTGCTGAGTATAAAACTTTAGAATAACAATTTTCAGCACTTTAAATAAATTATCTTTCTTATTGATAGCATTGTTTTTGAACAAAGCTCTGGTCCTTCCTTTCATATATATATTTGTGTGTGTGAAAGTCACTCAGTTGTGTGACTCTTTGTGACCCCCTGGACTATACAGTCCATAGAATTCTCCAGGCCAGAATACTGAAGAGGGTAGCCTTTCCCTTCTCCAGGGGATCTTCCCAATCCAGGTATCAAACCCAGGTCTCCCGCATTGCAGGAGGATTCTTTACCAGCTGAGCCACAAGGGAAGCCCTTCATGTATATTTAGTAGGTCTTTTTTTTTTCCATGATTGCCTTTAAGATTTTCTCTTTTTGATTATGCATGCCGTGGTATGGCTACTTTATACTTTATTTTTTTATTTCTTTTGAGTCATTGAGTTTCTTGGATCCATGGGTGTATAGATATCAAATATACACTTTTCATCAAATATGAAAAAATTTTGGACAGTTTCTCTTTACATAATTTGCTTCTGCTGACTCTACCTTTTGTCACTTAAATTACATATCTGTCAGACCATTTTAAGTTGTCCCATAAGTCACTTTGGCTCTGTTCAGTTTTTCTCTTAGTCACTTTCTCTGTTTCAATTTGAATATTTTTTATTGCTATGTCTTCAGAAGTACTGATTTATTTTTTCCATCAGTGTATAATCTCCTATTTTGCCTATCCAGTGATATATATGTGTGTGTGTATGTGTGTGTGTGTGTGTGTGTGTGTGTGTTTACCAGAGTTTGCATTAGAGGAATCAGTAACTTCATGTTCTGATTTAATTCCCTGATAAGTTGGGTGTGGTTTGTTTCAATATTTACATCACTTCTGTCATGTTTCATAATATTAGCTTTGATATCTGGTCACATTTTGATGCTCTTTTAACCTCTGTTTATACTTTGAATAACACAGAGTTATTTTTTCTGGGGATTCGTGGTGGGATCAATAAAACTACTGAGAAATTTAGAATATTGCTTTTTCTGTGGACCATTTCTCTGGGGGTAAGAGAATCAATCACAATAAAAGATTTTCTAACCACATTTATCTATAAACAGAATGTGCTGAATTGGAATAAATCTTGGGATACTTTACCTTGGAAATTCAGTAATTCTGACCTCTGAACTTTTATCTATGAAAGCTTTCCCATCCTCTTTGCCTATTTTAATTATTATCCAGGGCCCAGCTAAAGTTCCATTCTGTCCACTCAGTCTTTGCTCACCACTTCAGTGCACGCTGGTGTCTTTGCCCTCTGAATTCTTAAACCATTTTATGACTTGCATATAATTAATTAATTAGCTATTACATATTATTCATGTAGTGTTCTGTTCCCTGTCTTTACTCTGTGAAGGTAATCACTATTTACTTATTTTGCTTTTCATTCAAGTGTTTATTAAGTGTCTACTCTGTGTCAGGCACTTTGCTAGGAGGTGATATACAATGGTGAATAAAAATATAATGGTATCCACTCTGAAGCAGCTTGCAGTGGCAGGAGAAATATGTGTCAGGCAAAATATACATAAGTGTTTAATAATAAATTGTGGTAAACTCCTTGACAGAAAGGAACTGAGATCCATAAAAAAATATTAGATGAAACCTAATTCACTTTGAGTGGTTAGGGAAAGTCTCACTGTGAAAAGGATATTTGATCTGAGATATGAATAATGAAAAATAATTATCTAGGCAAAGAATTTAAGGAAAAACCTTGTAGTTGTTAGACATGACCTGATAGAAACCTATGGTTTGAGGAGCAGCTTGACACAGGGAAGAAAGTGGAAGTCAGACTGTGGCTAGAGGGCTGCGGCTGCTGCTGTTGCTGCTAAGTAGCTTCAGTTGTGTCTGACTCTGTGCGACCCCATAGATGGCAGCCCATCTCTGGGATTCTCCAGGCAAGAACAATGGGGTGGGTGGCGAGGGCAGCTGACTTTAGTAAAGGATGGATTCGGAAAGGAAGGCAGAAGTCAGATCTGCAGGGCCATGAAGCTACATCATGAGTTAATTAATTGTATTCTTGTAATATATACAAGCTGCTTGATCACTTTATTCTGAATGAAAATGAGTCCAGGAGGCAGAAACTTGCTTAAAAGGGAGAATCGTCTAAACCCTCAGAGTATAAGGCAAAGGTAAAGGTGTGCTAGAATAGTAGTTCTCAAACTTGAGTGTTCATCAGAATAATCTGTGTGCTTATTAGAAATGTAGATTTCTGACGCTCAGCTGCAGAGATTCTGAGTCAGATTTTCTCTTTTTGTAAGCAACCAAGTGATTTCTTTCTGATATAAGTAGCTGTGATTCCATTCTGTAAAATATAGATATAAGCAGTTAATCTTTTCCTTCAAAAAAAAAAAAAATGTTACAATAGGAATGAACCTGAGGGACACCTCAGTGGAATAAAAGGTATAAGGCAGGTTTGTACTTTGTTGCTGTATAATGGAATATGGATATTAAAGTCCTGAAATATTAAAAGTTCAGCTGTTAAAGTCTAAGTTATGGAAGTCCCAATTTCTTAACATCAATGAACAGGTAGTAACATGTGTTCCCTTGAAGACAGTAACTATGCCTGATAGCACTTCTCACCCTGCCCAGTATTGGCCATAGATTTGGTGATTTACAACTGTTGAATACACGAATGAATGCATTAATGAGTATTTTCCTGATTCTTCTTGCTCTAATTTTTCCCTGCACGCTTATCACCTTGTACCTCACAGTTTGGGAAAGAGGTAAGGGGCTGATAGTTCTAATAAATGATATACTGCTCTTTGGAATAATTTAAATGAAATAATGTCTGGAAGAGAGCAATGATTAACCAAAAGAAAATGACCTTCATTCTCTATCCTCATCTCATCATCATCATCACTTCAGTAGCTCAGTTATGTCCAACTTTTTGCAACCCCATGGACTGTTCCCCTCCTAGGCTCCTCTGACCATGGAATTTTCCCAGCAAGAGTGCTGGAGTGGGCTGCCATTTCCTCCTCCAGGGGATCTCCCCAACCCAGGGGTCGAACCTGTGTCTCCTGTCTCTCATGCACTGTAAGTGGACTATTTACCTACTGAGCCATCAAGGAAGCCCTATATCCTCATAACACTCCATAAATGTTTCTATTCTCTGCATCTATGAAATAACCATAAAATAGTACAATATACCTTATTTCTTTCTACTTGAACTGTGAGCTCCTCAAGGGTAGGATATAGAGTTACCCATAGTATCACTTTTGGCTAGTGCTAAAATAATTTGTGTTGAGTTGAATTATAATGAAGATATTGCAAATAATTTGGCACCTGGATTGGGGCAATTTTTGAGATAAAGAACTTTCTTAATAATTCTTATATCTGTGCTCTTTTTTCCTCCTCCCAAGTTACAGTGGGATCCAAGGGCACAGATCATTGCACCATTGAGGGGGAAGAGCAGTACTCCCCAACTCTATAGACTTTGGGTGGGTGACAGACAGGGATATATAACAGACACTGCTGCTGCTGCTGCTGCTGCTAAGTTGCTTCAGTCACGTCCGACTCTGTGCGACCCCAGAGACGGCACCCCACCAGGCTCCGCCATCCCCGGGACTCTCCAGACACTAGGATGCTGCATTTGGGTGACCTTGAGACTCATTTAAGATCTCAGATGAACTCAAACTAAAGATATGTTGATTTCTTGACAACTTGGTGCCAACAGCAATAGAGAAAGTCATTATTAGATGGGGCTTTCCCAGGTGGCACTGGTGGTAAAGAACCTGCCTGCCAATACAGGAGACATAGAGATATGGGTTCAATCCCTGGGTCTGGAAGATCCCCTGAGAAGGGCATGGCAACCCACTCCAGTATTCTTGCTTTGGAGAATCTCATGGACAGAGGAGCCTGGAGGGCTATGGTCCATAGAGTTGCAAAGAGTTGAATACAACTGAAGAGACTTAGCACACAGCACACATTATTGATGGATACAGCCTTCTTAGTTTGTGGATTGAAGAGAGGAGAAAACCACAAGAGTTCATAAAGAATGATCTCATAATTGAGAGCTGGGTGGTCCAAAGCAACAATATTCAGGATGATTTGGGTTTGGATTATCTGAACCCAGAGCTCTAATCTGGATGATGGCAGTGGGAATACAGTGAGCAACGTATGGTGGTGTCCAGTTCATAACTCAGGCAGATGGTATTTGACCAATGGAGATTGCTCCACATACACATGTTAGAGAGTAACCACTACCATGGAAAGCATGGTAATAGAATGTAGCTCAAGTGAAAATGGTTTGTTAGGACGGAGGCCATAAGCTCTGGTCTGTTTGGGGAAAATCAGGAAACTGGGCAATTTGAGCTAGAAATTATGCCAAATCGGTGTCTAGCAAAAAACTTCTGGTTTTTCTTGCTTCCCTGGTATATTGATATGAGAGTCACTTTGTGTATGTAGACAGCAATAGAATGTGCATAAACATTTCACTTCAGCTGCCCTTGATTTGATCAGTTTATGAGACTGACCTCACCCATTTTGAAGCAGGCTTTAGACAGAAGCAATATTAACTTGCTTGGTTAAGAAGTGCATCGCCTTGACAGCCTTAGTATTATTTTACAGAAAAGCTTCTCGCTCTCTCTCTTTTTTTTTTTTTTTTTTGATGCCCCTAAACCTTATTTATGAAGAGCATTTTCAGTTTCCCTTTAAGAACATCTTCAATGGACGATTTTATGTCAGCTGGTGCCTGGCTCTTCATCAGCTTCTTTCTAAATTTAATTTCCCTGTTTCTTTTCCTTGCTCCACTGAGCCCTTCCTTAATTATCAGATTACAGTGTTCAGCATGATTCCTGGAATTGTTCGTTTTGTCAACCAGAAAGAAAACAGACCTTTGATATATGTAAGACTGTGCCTTCTGGTTTAATGATTCTTCAATTAGTGTCCCAGTCAATCTCGGGAATTGCGTCTGAAATAACTGGTGAACCAACTTTCCTTCTTTTCTGCTTCCTAATTCTCTTCCACTGCTAGCTTTATCCATAAATTGTAAAACTGGATTTTGGTGAAATAGTCGTTTAATGTCATGTGACTATCAGATCACTGTTGTTAGCTCTCTTACTCAGTGAGTTTCTTCTAATCTCTTTTTGTGTAGAACTCAGGGTGTACATATCCCGTGTTTTGCCCCTAAGCATGGTGAATTTTAATTTTTTTAATTAGATAAGCATGTGTTTTAGGCTGCTGAGTGCACTAGAAAGTACTTTGGCCAAAAAACAAGGCAGTGTGTCCAGGCTGGCTTCATGGAGGTACAGCCTAAGTAGACTTGTGATGAGAAGGGCCCTGCCTTTGTTGAATGCTTTGGGGTTATTTTGAAATTCTTAACAATTTTCTTTTTCAACTTGTATTTTGTAAGTGCAGTTCAATAGGACAATGGAACATTTGTGTAAGCAGAATGGATTAGCACAAAATGTGTGCTCACCTTTTGAGCCACCTCATTTGCATATAGTGTTTAGGATGCCCCAGGAGCACAATGTATGAATGCTCAGCAAAACAGAAAGTGAGTCCAAGAGAAGCGTGTGCTATCTGCACCTGAGAAAGTGGGTGAACTGACAGCCTGGGGTTCTGTGTTTTCTATTTGAATCAGAATTTGCTTCAAATGTGAAAAGAAGGCAGAGGTGTTCTAAGAAATATGAACTGTGAGATAATTGAAAATAAGTTGGTCTCTGCCTCCAGCTCCTAGCACAGAGCTCCTTGCTGCTGCTGCTGCTGCTGCTGCTGCTAAGTCGCTTCAGTCGTGTCTGACTCTGTGCGACCTCATAGACGGCAGCCCACCAGGCTCCACCATCCCTGGGATTCTCCATGCAAGAACACTGGAGTGGGTTGCCATTTCCTTCTCCAATGCATGAAAGTGAAGAGTGAAAGGGAAGTCACTCAGTTGTGTCCGACTCTTCGTGATCCCATGGACTGCAGCCCACCAGGCTCCTCCGTCCATGGGACTTTCCAGGCAAGAGTACTGGAGTGGGTTGCCATTGCCCTCTCCGACAGAGCTCCTTAAACCCTTGTGATTTCCTGAGTGATAAGAGTACTAACAGCATTTTTCCCCTTGTATTTTATCTTTGATCCCAATTCCTGACACAGAGCTTCTAAGTTCCTTGCAATTTCTCAGGTGATTGCAATGTCTTTAGTTCTAAAGGGTAATCTGGGAATGTTCAGCTCAACCTCTCACTTTCCAAGAAAAGAAGAGGAGCTGGAGACTGAGTTAGCCATCTCTCACGCCTTTGTGCACAGAAGGCAATGGCACCCCACTCCAGTGCTCTTGCCTGGAAAATCCCATGGACGGAGGAGCCTGGAAGGCTGCAGTCCATGGGGTCGCTGAGGGTTGGACATGACTGAGCAACTTCACTTTCACTTTTCACTTTCCTGCATTGGAGAAGGAAATGGCAGCCCACTCCAGTGTTCTTGCCTGGAGAATCCCAGGGACAGCAGAGCCTAGTGGGCTGCCATCTATGGAGTCGCACGGAGTTGGACACGACTGAGATGACTTAGCAGCAGCAGCAGCATGCCTTTGTGATAAAAATCCCAAGTGTAGGGTTTGGAGAGCTTCCAGTCTGGTGAACATCCATGTGCTGAGAGGGTGGCCCTCCCCTACTCCACAGGGGTGGAAGGTCCTTCCTTGGGACCCTTCGGACCTTGCCCTTGACATCTCTTCCATCTGGATGTTCATCTATATTCTTTATAATATCTTTGTATAATAAACCAGTAAACATAAGTGTTGTCATGAGTTCTATGATCCATTTTCAGAAATTGTCAAACCTGAAATGGGATCATGGGAACCCAAGATCAGATCAGATCAGTCGCTCAGTCGTGTCTGACTCTTTGCGACCCCATAAACTTATAGCCAATTAGCCAGAAGCATAGGTGCCAATCTGAAATTTATAATTACCTTCTAAAGTGAAAGTAGGGGGCAGTCTTGAAGAACTGAGCTTTTTTAACCTGTGGGATCTCCAGATAGATGGCATTAGAATTGAGTTAAACTGTGGGACATCTAGTTGATGTTGGAGAATTGTTGGTTCAGGGAACCTTCCGCATATACCAACATGATCAGAAGTGTCAGAGAGTTCTGTGTGAGTTGATGTCCAGTCACTCAGACATGTCTGACTCTGAGACCTCATGGGCTGCTGCACACCAGGCTTCCCTGTCCTTCACTACCTCCCAGAGTTTGCTCAGACTCATGCCCATTGAGTTGATGATGCCATCCAACCATCTCATCCCCTGTCACCCCCTTTTTCTCCCACCCTCAATCTTTCCCAGCATCAGGGTCTTTTCCAATGAGTTGGCTCTTCACATCAGGTGGTCAAAGTGTTGGAACTTCAGCTTCAACATCAATCCTTCCAATGAATATTCAGGACTGATTTCCTTTAGGATTGTCTGTTTTGATCTCTTTGCAGTCTAAGGGACTCTCAAGAGTTGTCTTCAAAACCACAATTCAAAAGCATCAATTCTTCGGCATTCTGCCTTCTTTATGGTCCAACTCTCACATCCATACGTGACTACTGGAAAAACCATAGCTTTGACCATGGAGATCATTGTTGGCCAAGTGATGTCTCTGCATTTTAATACACTGTCTAGGTTTGTCATAGCTTTTTTCCAAGGACCAGGCATCTTTTAATTCCATGGCTGCAGTTTGTATGAGTAGTCTAGGAGAAACACCAAGAGTACTTTTTCTATACAATCACCAAGGAAGCGTATCATATCCTTTCTTACTCATGTTACTTCCCTGTATTAGCCAGCCACTTATGCTGAAAATGATGACACAGAAGGGAAAGGAAATAGGAAAACCATAGTTCCTTTTCCCTTCATTCCTTCTAATTTGTCAGTAAACATAGAGAATGTTGGTAGAATGTGTTCATATCAAGAAGTGAAATAAAAACAGTTGAATTTTGAGCAGTATTTCCACTGTTCTAAGAACAACATACATATGCATGTACAAGGCTTCAAAATATGAATTGTGTAATTTTGGTGATGCTGCAATTGAGCTAAATGCCCTTTTATTTGCATTTAAAATAGGCATTGCAGAATCTAAACAGCAAGGGTAAAATTCATGCTAATAATTAAAAAATTTAAGTTCTTCTTAGAATGACATTTAATAGCAAATTAAAAAGTCAGGAGGAAGATGAGGAAGAAAGGAAAAAAGCTTTGTTTTAGCACTTTTAATGGCACTTGGTTCCAGCTTTTTGCAGCAGAAACACGAGATTTTCATTTTACTCTGGGCCCTGCAAATCTTTGGGCCGCCTTGCAGAATGTCCTCAGGCTCACTTTTATTTTTTCTTTCTCTACCATGGATTTCCAAAAAGTGTTTTTGGCTTGAGGAAGAGGCTGACAGACAGACCTCCCTGTGTAAACCCCTACAGTGCCAGGCTACGTCATACAGCCTAATGGCTCTGATCCATGGGAATGGCAATCTTTGTAGAAAGTCTATCTACCAGAGATGGGACCTCCATCATAGGAGAGGTCTTACTCTGTGTCTTTTTGCCTTCCCTCTCTGATCATTTTCTTTATTCACAATTGATCGTGGCCCCACAGCACCTTGGTTGCCAGACACATTTACAGTCAACAGTGAAGAGGACTTCTTGCTTGTTTGGAATGCTGCGACAATTCTAGGTTACCAGCAGCTGCTAAGTCGCTTCAGTCATATCCGACTCTGTGTGACCCCATAGATGGCAGCCCACCAGGCTCTTCATCCCTGGGATTCTCCAGGCAAGAACACTGGAGTGGGTTGCCATTCTTACCAGCAGCTAAGAACACATAATTGGACGTTTACAGTTATTCTGGTACAGCGCAGCTTTTAGATGTCAAGCCACTGGCCCTATAATGGTATCACTGTGTGAGTGAGTGAGTGTGTGTGAGTGAGAGAGAGACAGAGAGAGAGTAAGCTAGGGGAAGAGGGAAAGATGGAGAGACAGGGAGAGAGACAAAGAAAGTGGAGGGAGACACGTTGTATGTCTCCCTGCAGTCATAGCAGAAGGTTATGGGAGGAGAGGAGGGGAAGAAGAGGGTAAAATCTTTTTCTTCATTCCTACTTCTCTACAAATAGCCATCCCAAACTATGAGACATTTCTGAAAATTATTTTCATCATTTGAAGGCCATAGAGTATATATTCTAACTTCTAAAATGCTGATTTCTTCTCATTATAAAGAATGAAGATGAAAGGGGAAAATGCCTATAATTCCATCAAATATTTAGCCAGTGTTAACATTTCAGTGTATTTTCACTTTGTCTTTTTCTCTCTTCTTTCCTCTTATCTCCCTCTTTCTCTCCTACTTTCTAGTCCTTTCCTTCGTCTAGTCCTTTTATGTATGTATGAAATCCCTCCGAACAAAGTGGCTTTATACTCATTGTATAGCTTTGTCATCTGCCCTTTCCCTTAACATTATGTGAACATTTCCGATGTCATTAACTTGTCTCTGAAAACACTATTTAAAAAGTTGCATCAGAAAAGCGCTTATATAGATGTGCTGTGTAACTTACAAGTCAACCTCTTATAGTTGTACATGTAGGCTATTTGCAAATTAGTCTTCTGTGGTTGTAAATGTATGGATGTCTACATCTACTTAAAAAAAAATTTTAGAGAATGTCATAGAGATAATTTATGTCTATATTGGATTAAACAGTGACCAATCTGGTACTTTCTACAGGTTTAAGATTTTGATTACAGTACAGTCAATGCCATCCTTGTGTAGTCACAGGGAATTTAAAGTGACCAAAAATAGGATAGATTCAGTCAATTTGATATCTGTGAATAGAATCAGCTTCAGTCATCACAAGATTAATCAGGAAGGTGTTAACATAAACCAATAAAGCAGAGAGACTTCAAATTAAGAACTTTCTATCTTTTAAAGTCTCACCCCATTATCCTTTCCATGCAAGTGCCCTCAGGCTTTTGAATTAATTGTGTGTGGTTTAAGAAGATTTAAGATGAGGGCGATCCACTCAGCAGAGAGCAAAGTTGACCATGGCTATCTTACTTTAATTAATCTCTTTATTCTCTCTCTCTCTCAGTTCACTCAACACCCAAATCAAGAAAAAGTAAAATCGTGTTCTTTTGAGTTGAGGAAACAATTGAGTTACAAAGTAATCTGATACAGAGTGATCAAGGACTGTAAAACTTAGAATTCCTAACAAGTGGACCTGAATTGAAAGCTCTTTTACACTGGCTTTTTCATGCTTCAGTAGCAGACTTTTCTTCAGGTTCCCTGGATCATGCCCTTAACCCCTTGGGGTTGGTGAACATAAAGCTTTCTTCCTTTGACTTACAGCCTAGGCTAGCGTTGTAAAAATGATTGGGTTCAAAAAGTTACTCCTTTTTTAACTCTGTAAGAATTTAAGGCTCTTTTAGAAACCAAATCCTCTTGAGACACCTGGAAAGTGTTCTCATTTTCCATAGCAACCCTTTTATTGCATGTTGCAGACTTGGTTAGTTTATAAGTGCTTTTGCACCTGCAGTCATTCATTTACCTGAAGAGGATTTATTGACTAATTGACTACCTACTATTTGTCTACTGTCTACACCCTCTTGGAGCCTATTCTTTGGGGGAGAAACAGACATTAATCATATGACCAAAGTGAAACAACAAATGTGAAAGATACTGATACTGATACTTAATTGGTGCTATTAATATAAATGTTCATAGTAGAGGATGGTCATCTGGAGAGTAGGCAGTTTCAATGAGATTGAAAGTTGAGAAGGTATATGCCATAGGGAAGGGACAGGGGAAGAAAGAAAATTTCAGAAAAGGGAACCACACTGTCAAAGACTGTGAGGAGAAGCAGTACAGCAAGCACATAAGAGTGTATGTGACCTGAACAGATTCACATTTACAAAAGATCACACAGGCTACAGTGAGCTAAATGATGGGTCTCTAGGTCCTAAAGCTGTGATCTCTGGTTTGGTGGTGAAATCACTACTATAAATCAGCCATGAGATGGCACAGATTAATCATACAAAAATATTATTAAGCCATCCAGTAGTACACTGTATTATTCACAATTCATTTTACTCAAAGATTGAAAATAAAATGCAAAAAAAAAAAAAAACATTGCATGACTAAAGGCTTTATAGAACAGACCACATTTGATAGAGAAATAGCTTCTAAGTTCTAGTAAGGAAAAGACAAAGCAAATTCAGGAATGTTCCATTCAATAACACAGTATGTCAGATGAGGATGCAGGTGGTGACAAAGACTTGAGAGAGGCATTGCTCTAGATGCTAACGGTACAGAATCACTGCCCTCGAGGAACTGAGAGGCTGGTGGTGCAGACATGTGATCAAGCCCCTTACGGCACACTCGGACATATTCTAAGACAAATGAGCACACAGAACAGAGTGTCTGCCCCGATGGTATGAGCCATCAGCCAGGTTTAATGCAGGTTGGAAGCTAAGTCTGAGTGCCTAGGAGGGAAAATTCTTGATGTGAACATGAGAAGGGAAAACAAAAACGTCAAAAAGGGACAGAATGAGCGAAGGCATTATGTTATGCTAAGGAAATTTCTCAGTGCTAAAGAGCAGTGCATTCCTCCAGAAGCTGGTTTGGGATTTCATTGTTATTAGTCCATCACAAAATGAGGAAAATGGGGATGATAAAGAGCACACACACGTTTTCAAAGACACAGATTTCCCAGGTACTGGGAATACAACAATGGACAAAGTCTGCCTTTATGAAGCGTATGTTCTACTGGAGAGCCAGCCAATAAATACATAAGTGAAAAGTGTTTTCAAATAGAAGTGCTTTGAAGAAAAGTAAAACTGTATGAAAGAAAGTGACTGGGGGAAGTTTTTTAGATACTGTGATAGGCATTTCTGCTGAGGTGACAGTTAGACGGAGACAGGCATGAAGTGGGAGAGTGAGCCCTGCCATTATCTGGACAAATAACTGTTCTTGATAGAGGGAACAGTAAGGACAGATGCTCAGAGGCAGGAACATGCCTGGCGTGTTTAAAGAACAATATGAAGAAGAGGTGAACTGGAGTAAAGGGAGCAAGAAGGAGAGGCATAACATAGGAGTATGAATAGATTGGGCTTCCCAGGTGGTGCTATTGGTAAAGTACCCACCTGCCAGTGCAGGAGATGTGAGAGATGCAGGTCCAATCCCTGGGTCAGAAGATCCCCTGGAGGAGGGCATGGAAACCCACTCCAGTATTCTTGCCTGGAGAATCCGATGGACAGAGGGACCTGGCAGGCTACAGTCCACAGGTTCACAAAGAGTTAGACATGACTGAAGTGACTTAGCATGCACACATGCATGAATAGACAGCTGGGGTCCAGATTATATAGGTCACATCTCTGCATCACATTTTCTTGTAGGAAATCAAGATAGGCCACTCAGATTTTATTCTATGTTGAGAGAAAATAAATCTAGTTCTGTGTTTCCCTGAGAACATTCTGTGGAATACCCTAGATAAGAAATGAATTAAAAAAAAAAAAAATTCCAGTATATTTTAAGGTCCAGCCTGCTGTGTCTTCCTGGGGTAGACTTGGTATGTCTCTTAGATGGTTCTTCTTAAAAGAAAACCTGGGTCAAGGATGTAGCTGCTGATTGTTTTTTAGACAAGTGAGCCCAAGGAACTGGAGTGAAGCACTGGGAAAGGTAAGAAGAAATGTGAAGCCTAAGAAGCTATGTTGAATTGATAGTCAGAAAACAGTGAAAAACCCCACTGGGGTATGACCGATGGAGCATGTTATTTCTTTAATGCTCAGCATTATTCTTTGTTAAGTATTTGCCTTAAAATAACATCATGTTTGGAGTCACTTCACATTTTCAGCTTAGAGACAATTAAAACTGCCCAGTCATTGTCCGTGGTCATGTGGCTGCTCACAGACGTGAAGCTGGAGGTGCTGAGAGAATATCCCATGCAACTACCAGTAACTGAGTCACTTTGGGAAAGTCATTCTTTGACTTGGAGCATCTCATTCCTGTTTAAACTTAAAGGGCTTGGAACAACTCTTAGATTGCTTTTATTCATTTAGAACTTACATGTTTATATTCTTGCCTGGAGAACCCCATGGACTGAGGAGCCTGGTGGGCTACAGTCCACTGAGTTGCAAGGAGTCAGACATGACTGAAGTGACTGAGCACACAGCACATTTATATGAATTATTTTTTAAAAATATATGTATTTATTTTTGGCTGTGCTTGGGTCTTCATTGCTGTGCAGGCTTCTCTCCAGTGGCATTTCTAGGGCTTCTTCTTGCAGTGGCTCCTCCTGTTGTGGAGCAAGGCCTCTAGGGGGCATGGACTTCAGTAGTTGTGGCTCCCGGGCTCTAGAACACAGGCTCAGTAGCTGTGACGCACAGGCTTAGATGCTCCACGACATGTGGTATCTTCTCATACCAGGGATCAACCCCGTGTCTTCTGCATTGGCAAGTGGATTCGTTACCACTGAGCCACATGGGGAGTCCCTATATGAGTTACTTTTCATGTGCAGCTCCTCTTCTATATTTGTACAGTATTTTAAAATACTTGAGTAAAGTACTTTTAACCTAACGAAGCTTTATGTTGTTAGAACTGGGACATTCACTGAGGGCTTTGTGGTCTTTTGGATCCTGACTGTCTATGGATTGTTGTCCCTCTTAATTTCATTATATATATGTGAAAATCTCATCAAATGCCATGAATATCTCCATATAAGATATTGATAAACACAGGGCATGAAACTTCTTTCGTATTTTTGCCCCGGGGGAGAAATCTAAATGACAGAAAATATTACATTGCACAGTCCTATGTACTATGATCGAACAAATAATGAAATTAAAACAGGCAGACATGAATATTTCATGGAGGAAATCAATGTATCTAAATATCAAAACAAAGGGAAACAAAATTTTAAAAAATCTTCTATTAAATAGTATAAGATGCAATAGGAGAGCAATTTATTTTTTATGAATAATGGTGGCTAACATTAAGACATAATCCAATAGTTTAAAATCTAAGAATTTCATTAAACATTTCCTAATTGATAGTAAGAGTTTTTCAAAAAAGTTTATAGGAGTTTATTCTTCAGAGCCTAATATCTGCCAACCAGCTCACTACTCCTCTAAATTTGGTAAAACTCCCTGTGGAGTAGTGATATGCCACTTTTGACCTCCATTTCAATGGAAGGAAGGATTTCATTAATACCCTTTCTTAACTACTCTAATTAATATGTACAAGTCAAAGGAGTTGATTTACACTACCTGGATTTCATAAAGAAGAGGAACTAAGAAATCATGAAATAAAAGCTTTATCTAAATACACAGGAAGACGCTCAATAATGCATACTAAAAGTGAATTTCTCATCAGGGAGCATCCAGCCAGAACTCTAGTGCCGAGCAATTCCACTGGCAGAATGTGAAGTTGTGTTTTCTATCATCAGGAGGCTCCGCTGAAAAGGGAGCCCAACAAAATGAGAAGAGGTTGAATGAAGGCCAGGTGAAGAGAAATGCAACTTCTCTCGTAGGGACTGTCTTCAAATACTCCAACACTATTTAAAGGTATTTCAGTCACTCTGGATTTATTTAAGAGGCTTCTGTTTGCCTCACAAATAAGTAGGAGAAAGATTGGTTACCCTTATTTCTTTTATACCAATTTCTTAGGAATGGCATTTAAGATACAATCCTTTTCTTTTCCCCCTGAAAGTCAGTCTGTGACAAAATCAATCAAATAGACTTAAAAATACTAAAAATTTCCAAATCTCACCTTCATTTTGTATTTAGAATTATAGCAACATCTGCCAAAGAAAATCCTGAATATAAAGAAGATAAAGAAATATGGGCTGTGATTACTCAGTGGGAGTAGAATCATACAGACTTTATTTTAGGGACAGTCCCTACAGTATTTAGTGAAGAAGCTACTATATATAATTTCCCTTCATCTATCTGCTGAGAACTAAGTTTGTAACAATTCCAAATTCCTCTTCTCTTAGTTCTGTCAACCTCATCTGGTAATCTGTGAAGGAGTCTTAAATTAGTTTTCTGTCTAAGATGATACTCTCCCATGAAATTTTCGGAAAAAATCACATTAAAAACTCATTTGACTTAATTCAAAAAGGTGTGATGCTAGTTGCTGGGGATGATTCATATGGGATGAAAACACGATTCCTTTTCTCATGAACTATACAGCTACACCTAGCAGTTGGAAGGGGATTGTGAGGAAGGGGAGTTGAATCAGAGAATCTTCATGAAGGGAAGGACATTTGAGTGGGTCAGAAAAGGTTTGGAGGGAGAAAGCCTAACTCAAATGAAAGGATCTCAGCAGAGGCAGAGATATTGAAAAGTGTTGACTCAGTTCAGTTCAGTCGCTCAGTCGTGTCTGACTCTTTGTGACCCCATGAATAGCAGTACCCCGGGCCTCCCTGTCCATCACCAACTCCTGGAGTTCACTATAATTCATGTCCATCAAGTTGGTGATGCCATCCAGCCGTCTGTCCTCTGTCGTCCCCTTCTCCACCTGCCCCCAATCCCTCCCAGCATCAGAGTCTTTTCCAATGAGTCAACCCTTCGCATGAGGTGGCCAAAGTATTGGAGTTTCAGGTTCAGCATCATTCTTTCCAATGAACACCGAGGACCAATCTCCTTAAGAATGGACTGGTTGGATCTCCTTGCAGTCCAGGACTCTCAAGAGTCTTCTCCAACACCACAGTTCAAAAGCATCAATTCTTCGGGGCTCAGCTTTCTTCACAGTCCAACTCTCACATCCATACATGACCACTGGAAAACCATAGCCTTGACTAGACGGACCTTTCTTGGCAAAGTAATGTCTCTGCTTTTGAATATTCTGTCTAGGTTGGTCATAACTTTCCTTCCAAAGAGTAAGTGTCTTTTAATTTCATGGCTGCAGTCACCATCTGCAGTGATTTTGGAGCCCCAAAAAATAGTCTGATACTGTTTCCACTGTTTCCCCATCTATTTCCCATGAAGTGATGGGACCAGATGCCATGATCTTATTTTTCTGAATGTTGAGCGTTAGGCCAACTTTTTCACTCTCCTCTTTCACTTTCATCAGGAGGCTTTTTAGTTCCTCTTCATTTTCTGCCATAAGGGTGGTGTCATCTGCATATCTGAGGTTATTGATATTTCTCCTGGCAATCCTGATTCCAGCTTGTGCTTCTTCCAGCCCAGCGTTTCTCATGATGTACTCTGCAGATAAGTTAAATAAGGAGGGTGACAATATACAGCCTTGATGTACCCTTTTCCTATTTGGAACCAGTCTGTTGTTTCATGTCCAGTTCTAACTGTTGCTTTCTGACCTGCATACAGATTTCTCAAGAGGCAGGTCAGCTAGTCTGGTATTCCCATCTCTTTCAGAATTTTCCACAGTTAATTGTGATCCACACAGTCAAAGGCTTTGGCATAGTCAATAAAGCAGAAATAGTCTTTTTTTCTGGAACTCTCTTGCTTTTTTCATGATCCAGCAGATGTTGGCAATTTGATCTCTGGTTCCTCTGCCTTTTCTAAAACCAGCTTGAACATCAGGAAGTTCATGGTTCACGTATTGCTGAAGCCTGGCTTGGAGAATTTTGAGCATTACTTTACTAGCGTGTGAGATGAGTACAATTGTGCAGTAGTTTGAGCATTCTTTGGCATTGCCTTTCTTTGGATTGGAATGCAAACTGACCTTTTCCAGTCCTGTGGCCACTGCTGAGTTTTCCAAATTTGCTGGCATATTGAATGCAGCACATTCACAGCATCATCTTTCAGGATTTGAAATAGCTCAACTGGAATTCCATCACCTCCACTAGCTTTGTTCGTAGTGATGCTTTCTAAGGCCCACTTGACTTCCAATTCCAGGATGTCTGGCTCTAGGTGAGTAATCACACCATCATGATTATCTTGGTCATGAAGCTATTTTTTGTACAGTTCTTCTGTGTATTCTTGCCACCTCTTCTTAATATCTTCTGCTTCTGTCCAAGGTAAGTGAAACCCAAGTAAGATGGTAGGTGTTGCAAGAGGGCATCAGAGGGCAGACACACTGAAACCCAATGATAGAAAACTAGTCAATCTGATCACACGGACCACAGCCTTGTCTAACTCATTGAAACTAAGCCATGCCGTGTGGGGCCACCCAAGACGGGCAGGTCATGATGGAGAGGTCTGGCAGAATGTGGTCCACTGGAGAAGGGAATGTCAAACCACTTCAGTATTCTTGTCTTGAGAACCCCATGAGCAGTATGAAAAGGCAAAATGATAGGATACTGAAAGAGGAACTCCCCGGGTCGGTAGGTGCCCAATATGCTACTGGAGATCAGTGGAGAAATAACTCCAGAAAGAATGAAGGGATGGAGCCAAAGCAAAAACAATATCTAGTTGTGGATGCGACTGGTGATAGAAGCAAGGTCCGATGCTGTAAAGGGCAATATTGCATAGGAACCTGGAATGTCAGGTCCATGAATCAAGGCAAATTGGAAGTGGTCAAACAGGAGATGGCAAGGGTGAATGCTGACATTCTAGGAATCAGTGAACTAAAATGGACTGGAATGGGTGAATTTAACTCAGATGACCATTATATCTACTACTGTGGGCAGGAATCCCTTAGAAGAAATGGAGTAGCCATCATGGTCAACAGAAGAGTCTGAAATGCAGTACTTGGATGCAATCTCAAAAATGACAGAATGATCTCTGTTCATTTCCAAGGCAAACCATTCAATATCACAGTAATCCAAGCCTATGCCCCAACCAGTAGTGCTGAAGAAGGTGAAGTTGAACAGTTCTATGAAGACCTGCAAGACCTTTTAGAACTAACACCCAAAACAGATGTCCTTTTCATTATAGGAGACTGGAATGCAAAAGTAGGAAGTCAAGAAACACCTGGGGTAACAGGGAAATTTGGCCTTGGAATATGGAACGAAGCAGGGCAAAGGCTAATAGAGTTTTGCCAAGACAATGCACTGGTCATAACAAACACCCTCTTCCAACAACACAATAGAAGACTCTACACATGGACATCACCAGATGGTCAACACTGAAATCATATTGATTATATTCTTTGCAGCCAAAGATGGAGAAGCTCTATACAGTCAGCAGAAACAAGACCAGGAGCTGACTGTGGCTCAGATCATGAACTCCTTATTACCAAATTCAGAGTTAAGTTAAAAGTAGGGAAAACCACTAGACCATTCAGGTATGACATAAATCAAATCCCTTATGATTATACAGTAGAAGTGAGAAATAGATTTAAGGGATTAGATCTGATAGACAGAGTGCCTGATGCACTATGGATGGAGGTTCATGACATTGTGCAGGAGACAGGGATCAAGACCATCCCCATGGAAAAGAAATGCAAAAAGCAAAATGGCTGTCTGGGGAGGCCTTACAAATAGCTGTGAAAAGAAAAGAAGGGAAAAGCAAAGGAAAAAAGGAAAGATATAAGCATCTGAATGCAGAGTTCCAAAGAATAGCAAGGAGAGATAAGAAAGCTTTCCTCAGTGATCAACGCAAAGAAGTAGAGGAAAACAACAGGATGGGAAAGACTAGAGATCTCTTCAAGAAAATTAGAGATACCAAGGGAACATTTCATGCAAAGATGGGCTCGATAAAGGACAGAAATGGTATGGACCTAACAGAAGCAGAAGATATTAAGAAGAGGTGGCAAGAATACACAGAACTGTATTTAAAAAAGTGTTGACTAGTTCTACCCAATAGAGAAGAATCTTGATGGTCTGAAGTGTAGAATTTGAGAGGAAGATTTGGGGAATAAAACTGCAGAAACTGGCTGAGGTAAGAGCTCAGAGTGGAATGAAGCAATGGTGTTGTGACTGCAGTGATGTGTGTATGTGTCTAGTTGCTCAGTTATGTCCAACTCTTTGTGACTCCATAGACTGTAGCCTGCCATGATAGTACATGCAAATGTTTCCTCAGAGAAATGGCATGAGCAACGATATGTTTAGGAAGATCAGTCTGAAATGCACAGTAGGGTGGATTAAGGAAAAGAAAAGACTATAGCAGGGAGAATGATTAGATATAAATACAGTGTATGGGCCTGACAGCTTGATTCTAGAAATGGACTTGTGAACCTTGAGAGATTCTTTTTTTAATTCTAGAGGGTTAAAAGTTTTAAAGATGAAAAGTTCTTTAGTTGCCATCCCCTCTCTCCTACAGATAATAAAAAAAATAAAAAAAAATCTCATTTTTTTCCAATTGGCTATTTATATAAAAAATACAGCCCAAATACGTCTTCAAGTATTCAAAACATCAGTATCCAAGCTCTGATAAAATGTAGGCCTTTTACTGTTTTTATGGATTTTTTTTCTACTTCAATGCAGAAAGTGTGAAGTACTCTGATGATCACATCTTGTCTTTGTAAAGAAGGTCTCCTTTTTGTCTCTTCTAGGGCTGATCATAGTATTTGAGGTGTTTTTTACACAGTACCACTCAGTGAAAATCATATGTTATTGGGAGTCCAAGTGCAGCAATTCAAGTGACGTTGATTGATTTGATACAGGTTACTATGAAGAAAATACTTCAGCCAACTCAATGTTCTGCTAATATTAACTTAAATGCTGATACTTACAACATTCACAATTTAAGCCTAAGTGAAACATCCCCAAGTTTCATTATGTAACACAATCAAAGAAATATAAAAGATGACTGATGCCCTACGTTTCTATTTAAATATTTGTATGTGGATAATCATTGAACTAAATCTATTCCTGCTATTACAATGTGACATAATCATAATTCCTCAGAAGTTCCTGTTAAAAGACTGGAAGTGAACTGTTAAGCTTTGGCTCAAGGGTACAATAACCCTCACGTCAACAAAAATTAATCATCAATGCAAGCTAATGGAAAATTAAATCTGATGCTCAATACATTACAATTCCTTCCTCATATATCCCATGACTATAGATTTTCTAAAATGGATGAATTTTATATGATGAAATATCATACTCGACAGAAAAACTCTTTTTCTTTTATAACTTTTTTATTTGGGAGTAGAAGTTATCTCATTTCTCCTCTACCTAATTGGTAAATGATTTTTTTTTTTACTATGCTTGAAAATAATTCTTTAATAATTTGTTTTCATAGATATACATGAGAATTAACAATTGGAAATTGGAGAAATGGAGTCAAGTTGTATTTTGTAGCTTATATAATATTTCATTTACTTGTCATAACAAGTGTACTAGATTGTACAGTGTTCTTCTAAAATTCATATCAACCTAGAACCTATAAATGACACCCTATTTGGAAACAGGGATATTGCAGATGTAATCAAGTTGAGTTTAGACTGGGTTCAGGTGAGCCCTAAATCCAATATAACAAATGGCTTTATAAGAAAAGGGAAATTGTGGACTTCAATTGTGGCTCAGCTGGTAAAGAATCTGCCTACAATGTGGGAGACCTGGGTTCGACCCCTGGGTTGGGAAGATCCCCTGGAGAAGGGAAAGGCTACCCTCTCCAGTATTCTGGCCTGGAGAATTCCATGGATTGTACAATCCGTGGGGTCCCAAAGAGTCGGACATGATTGAGCAACTTTCACTTCACTTTCACTGGTGGTCGAATGGTTGGCGATCAGCCTGCCATTGCAGGGGACATAAGCTCGATCTCTGGTCCAGGAAAATTCTACATGCTGTGAGGAAATTAAGACCACTCACCACAACTACTGAGCCCATGAGCTACAACAAAAGAAGCCACATTAATGAGAAGTCCATGCACTGCAACTAGAGAGTAGCCCTCACTTGTCACAACTGTAGGAAACCTTCATGCAGCAATGAAGACCCAGGACAGTGAAAAGTTAATAAGTAATTTAAAAACGAAAAGGGAAATTTCCATACAGAGACACCCAGGGATGATGCCATATGATGATGGAGGCAGAGACTATAGTGACGCATCTCCTTCCACATTAAGAAATGCCAAGCAGCAACCACCAGAAGCCAGGAAGGCAGCTAGGAGTAATTCTCCCCTAGGACCTTTAGAGAGGGCATGACCCTTCCAACATCTAGATTTGGAACTTCTAGGCTTCAGAACTGTGAGAAAATAAACTTGCATTGTTTAAACCTACCAGTTTGTGGTAATTTGTTATAGCAGACCTAAGAAACGAATACATCTGGAAAAAAAAAAAAATTATCCAAATAGATTAGTAAAGCATCTATGGAGGAAATGAGTATTTCTGACTGCCTAATTTTTAAGAGAATTTTATATAATTTATTGTGTCTTATTTTCATAATAATCTGCAAGGCAGGTATTAGTAGCTACATTTTAAAAACTAAGCAGACTCTGCATAGGAAGGGAGTTTGGGGGAGAGGGGCTACATGTATATGTTTGGCTGGGTCCCTTTGCTGTTCGCCTGAAACAATCACAACATTGTTAACTGCCTATCAGTTCAGTTCAGTTCAGTAGCTCAGTCGTGTCCGACTCTTTGTGACCCCATGAATTGCAGCACACCAGGCCTCCCTGTCCATCACTGGCTAAACTCTAACACAAAATAAAAAGTTAAAAACAAACAAACAAACTAAAGAGGCTCGAAAAAGTTCAGAACATTTGCCATAGTTACTCGTATCTTTTCACTCAAGCCTTGAGCTCTTTCCTTTACCTCAAGCAGCTTTGTGAAGTGGTACAAACTATTAGCAGGAGTTTCAGCTCCGTCTGGGCACCTCTCTCTGCAGGAGTTAGTGCACAAAGGATTTGTGGATTTGGTGAGGTGTTAAGTAAGCTAACATCTAATTCTTTTCCAATTCTGAGGTCCTAGAAGAGGTCCACCAGGTCCCTCAGGGTTCTAGAATACCACTGGATTGTAGAGCGCCTGCTAAAACCCAGGCTCCCAACCAAAACGCTTAGGCTGCCTCCATCCCCACAGAACACAGGAAGTAGAGCAGCAGCGCAGCTGGGAACTAGTCACTCGGCTCCTTTAATCCCTGACCACTTTGCTGCATGCTGTGAAGGCACAGCAGGTGTTCTGGGTTGCATTGCCAGTTGAGCTAATAACGTTTAAAAGTCATCAGTTTCTAAATGGAAATTCTCGTATAGCTAAATTCATCTTTATTATGTATGTTACCTATATCAAAATTCTTGTATCTGTGTAATATAAAAAGTACCACTGGACTATGAGTCAGAAGGCCTAGATTCTAAGTTTGGATTTGCCATAAATGAGCAAATGGTGCAATCTCTTTACTTCCGTAGCTATCTATAAAATGAGAGAGAGCATGACTTACTCAGCAAACATTTGTTGAGCTTTAATATGGATCAGGTGCTGAGAATAGTCCCCTTAACGGTAGAATAGAGAAGACAGATATGTTGATTGGTGTTAAGTGCTATCTGTATTTTCGTTAAATTTTTGTATCATTTCCTCTCCTGACATTCGGTAATGTTTTGTATATATGAGAAAAACATTTCCTAAACTATAATGTCCTACTGTTGTTTTATTTAACCAGACCATTTCAAACAGATCTTTCTCTCCATTTACTTTTCATTCCCATAGATATTTGAATAAGAAGGATAGAGCAGACCATAACTCACAAACACAAAGAGAACTGTTCAACATGGCGGAGTTTTCATTTTAAAACCATCATTTGAGTAAGTACCAAGTGTATTTAACTTTGTAGAATAACCCAAGTAAGAGTGGTAGCAAATGACACACTTCCCAGGTCAAAACAAAAGCAAAAAAGAAGTTTTAATCACATCTATGCTGCTGCTGTTCAGTCAGTAAGGCATGTCTGACTCTTTGCGACCCCATAGACTGTAGTCTGCCAGGCTCCTCTCTTCATGGGATTCTCCAGGCAAAAATACTGGAGTGCGTTGCCATTTCCAACTCCAGGGGATCTTTCCAACCTAGGGATCAAACCTGAGTCTCCTGCTTGGCAAGTGGATTCTTTACCACTGAGCCACCTGAGAAGCCTTGTCACATCTATAGGCTCAAGCTAATTTACAAAATGAAAGGAGAACTTGTAAAAAGTTAAGTTGACATTTCAAGTCAAGTTGGGCCAAACTGAAGGACTATGATAATGTTTAGAGGACATCTTTCCTAACAGTTCTAAGATTCCTGGCATATGAAGAGATTGAATTTCTGGGTGCCTTCGTGGAGCTAAGAGTAGTATCAGAACAAGAAGGAATGTGAAGGAAAAGTCATCTAGTTTAATTCCTCAGATAAAATGTCTGAAGTCCGGAGTGGTTTAGAGACTTGCTGTGTGTTTACCTCCTAAAAATCCCAGAATAGTCATGAAGAACACTGCACATGCCCATCTGTGATCAGGTTGAATATAATAATCTGTTTTCTGTCCATTAGTCTTGTAAGAGGATAAACATTTTTTTTTTTTCTCTTTTTTGGCCACTTTTTACATATGTCTGTACTTATCTATTGAGTATTATACATTTTGGTATAAAATTCAGAGAACTCTTTTAAAACTCTTCCCAGTACTGTTTTTTGATCCTTCAGTCCTACTATTAGGTTGAATTGGGTTGAATTAGGTTGTGTTAAGATTGAGTTAGGTTGAATTAGATTAATGTAAGAGATTCTCCCTCCCTCTCTCTCCCTCTCTCGCCTTCCTTCCTTTCCTCTCTTCTTCTGTCTCCTTTCTTTCTGTACAAATGCAATTGTATATATTTCAGAGCTACTTCTTGGCTTCTTTCTTACTTTATATCCATTTTGGGCAGTTTACACTTTTAACTGCTTTAGATTTGATGAAATATCATAAGGAAAAGCTATTAAGATTTTTCTCTTGCCTTTTGATGGAAAAAAATATCAGAAATCATACAGCAAAGTCTATCTTTTTAAGATAGTTTGCCCTATTAATCAGCCCAAAGTATTCAAATGGCTCAGTAGTTGATGGTATATTTTTCAGATCTAAGGCAGTCAGTGACTACATCTAGGCTGGGGTCAGCTTGAACTTACTTCATAAGCCAGTAGCTACATTTCACAGACAGATGAAAATCCAATTACGAAAAATAGCATTCCGTAAAAGGTATTACTTGAATGGACACAAAGATTGTATTGACTAAATGTTTACATATGTATCCTGGTAAAATGGCATACTGCCAACAAAATGATCTGGCTCTGTTTTCAATTTGTCTGTCTTTGGAATTTCTCTAATCAACTGACTGAAAGATTATTAAAATAGCTGAAGTTTTTCAGCTATGACTGAAATTTTTATTTAAATTCAGATTATAAAGTAAATATTAAGTAATGAAAATGTATATAGATTGCCCAAACCAGGTGGGAAATCATTATTAAACTAGCCTTTGAATATATGTTATGTATATGCAACAAAGTGATAGCAGATTGTAGTTTTTACATCAGTAACATCTTTGCTGCATTAAATGTTTCTAATTCAGAAGGAGAGCATAAAGTTAACCCTAGTAACCTTGGTGATATATGGGTTAGAAAAGAAAATCCAAGGCCTACTGAAAGACTTGAAGATTTTATTATAATTCACATTCAAGTTCTGTCACTTGGAGTGTCAGGCAAAATTCCATAAATTTCAGGATGCTTCATTTTCCTCTTTGCAGAAAAGATTTCATAATAATTCTCACCCACCTATTATATTGTTATTACAAGACTTATTATGACACCTGACACAACATAGGTCCTTAACAAAAGTCTGAGAAACTCTGGAGAACATGTGTATAAAGGAGTAAGTTCAGTTCAGTCGCTCAGTCGTGTCTGACTCTTTGCAACCCCATGAATCGCAGCACACCATGCCTCCCTGTCCATCACCAACTCCCAGAGTTTACCCAAACTCATGTCCATCGAGTTGGTGATGCCATCCAACCATCTCATCCTCTGTCGTCCCCTTCTCCTCCTGCCCCAACCCCTCCCAGCATCAGGGTCTTTTCAAATGAGTCAGCTCTTCGCACCAGGTGGCCAAAGTACTGGAATTTCAGCTTCATCATCAGTCCTTCCAATGAACACCCAGGACTAATCTCCTTTAGGATGGACTGGTTGGATCTCCTTGCAGTCCAAGGGACTCTCAAAAGTCTTCTCCAATACCACAGTTCAAAAGCATCAATTCTTCGGCACTCAGCTTTCTTCACAGTCCAATTTTCACATCCATACATGACTACTGGAAAAACCATAGCCTTGACTAGATGGACCTTTGTTGGCAAAGTAATGTCTCTGCTTTTTAACATGCTATCTAGATTTGTTGTAACTTTCCTTCCAAGGAGTAAGTGAAAGCAGTATGCAAATCGTGTGTCTATCCACCTAAATGTTTATCTATTTTCTAAGTATCAAGCCAGACATATATGCTGCTTCAGATCCCCTGTGGCCCTTTTGAGTACATTTTCACTTAATTTCATTTCTGAAGCAACAGCTGGATATCCCTGAAGAAAAATTTAAGGGATGTGTGCCTGCATGACCACCCACACAGATCCAGGCAACACCTGGTTTCTTTGAACTTTCATGGGACCATGTGCTCAAGTATAGAGTTCAGTGATTTGTAGCTGAGGGTAATACACCTATGTCCGTAAGACAGGTAATTCATCCCTTGACTTTTACAATCTCAATAGACACACATTTTATCTTACTTGCTTAACCAAGTGAAAATAGAAGTCAAAAAGGCTGAGGAGAGATTTGTACTGTATTTGAAAACCAAGGTAGTCTGCTCGAGTTTCATAGACGTTTTGTTGGTGCAAGACCTATGACTTCTGAGTCAGAAACTAAAATGTTACAACTCACAGCACAGCAGGCACCATGAGTTTTTTGCTCACACTGGTCCTCAACTCCTTGTCCCCAAGTCCTAGAGCAGTGATTCAGTGCAGGTCCAGGTGGAGGCTGGGTGCACAATAGGCTTGTGTCACAGTTGAGGGACATCAAACTTTAATAAGAGGACTTCAAGGGAATCTGGTTAACTTTAGTCTCAAAGGGAAACATTGTCTGTCTTTCAAGGCTGTTCACTATACAAACATCCTTGAAAAAATAGTGCAGAAAAAAATCCGTTCGTGTCCAGGCTCTCAGGATGTTTAGAAATGGAGGCCCCATTGAGAACTGTGTTGTGAGAGGTCACAGGCCTCCTTCATCTCTAAATACTTCAGTGTGCATCTCCTAAGATTGAGGACATTCTCCTTCATGGCCATATTGCTATTATCACTTCTAAAAAAATTACCATTAGTTATCAACTTTTAAAAAATTTCTTGTTTAATTTCCTCTTTTGCTAGACTCTTTGGCACATGCAAGTATATGTAATGGTGACTAACTCACAAGTATTCTATTCAGAATTCTCTAGAAGCAATCATTTATCAATACATTTAAGATCTCTGCTGTGTCCTATGGCATCATGAGAAAGAACTGAATAGGCAAAACTTGTTTTTGCTAGAAAATAAATAAAATGAAATAATGAAACATGGTTGCAAATACAATAATAGCAACATTAATAATCAGATCAGATTAGATCAGATCAGTCGCTCAGTCATGTCCGACTCTTTGCGACCCCATGAATCGCAGCATGCCAGGCCTCCCTGTCCATCACCAACTCCCGGAGTTCACTGAGACTCACGTCCATCGAGTCAATGATGCCATCCAGCCATCTCATCCTCTGTCGTCCCCTTCTCCTCCTGCCCCCAATCCCTCCCAGCATCAGAAATAATAGCTGGCATTTGATAAAGCTCTTTTTATGCATTGGGCCCTGTGCCAAGACTTTACATCATTTATTTCACTCATTTTTGTTAGCAATCCCATGAAGTTTTCACAAATAAGAAATTAAAGTAAGTTTCTCATGGTCAGTGAGTAAACAGCAGAACCAAGACCTGGGTTCAGGTCTAGATAATTCTACAGCCCTCGCCCTCAACCATTATGCCATCATACCACTCACCCTCCATTGGTGTCATTTTGCCAGTGTGCACTTGCTTGTGCTCCATTAGCACCAATCATTTCCACAAAGCTATCCACCCTTGAACATGGGCCTGTATATCTGTTGACTTTGGTAGCTTCCCACACCATCCTAGAAGCATCACCATATTCAAGACTTTAACAAGAGGGAGGCAATGCAGTATCAGAAGGGACTGTTTCAGGGTCATCAGAGACCTGAGGCCCAGAGTGAAACTTAACCCATTCAAATCCCCACTGATCACCTACTCTGTGGGAGCTGGGCAGATCACCTAACCTCTGCATGGTGACTCTTCTGTAAGATGTGGATGATGGTGCCACTTCAGTCCTACAACAAAGTCAAAGATAAAAACTTGTCATGGATGATTCTTCACTTAGCACCTCCCTCTGGGGAGCCCCCGAACCCAGCTTTGTAAAGGGAGAGTAAAAACAGCAAGAACAACCAGGGATGCAGCTTGCTGTATCTCAAGACAGATGAGTATGTATGAGTCCCTAGAGACAGAGCATCTCATTTGCTCCCTTCCAGCAGCACTGATAATAGGTAAAAACCACAGATAGGAAACAGCATTGTTTATTGGCTGAACTGCCCTGACTCTGGGTGTCCAGTGTCACAGGTGCCCAGTGCTCAGAAACACTCCTGAGAACATCAACTCAAGCATTTCTCTTTCATGACTTTATTCCTTTTCTGTGTTAAATACATTTTAATGAACTCCCCAGCATCTGATCCTGTGGAGTGGATGCAGCCACAATTGACTTAGCCTCTAATTACTGCTCACTTCATTTGCCTCCATCTTGGCTCCTAATACCACAGCCTTAAGACCTGGGAGCACCGGGCAGGGAGGAGTGGGCACTCCCACTGCTATTAGCATATGGGCAGTAGAACTCCAGTCTGAGCCATCTGACTCCAACCATGTTCTGGCCTTTCCTTGGCTTTGTAGTTGGTCCCTTTTATCTACTTACAAATTACTGACATTTAGAGGAAGGTAAAAATATCCACATTATCTAGCTACTGCTAGATTCCCCCACCCATTCCTAATATTCAGGGATAGCTGCTTCTGAAGACTGTTCCCTTAGGGGTAATTTCAATCTCCTACAACTAAGGGTCCTAGGAAGTGCCTCCTCAGAGAAGAGT
Source organism: Bos javanicus (assembly GCF_032452875.1). NCBI lineage: Eukaryota > Metazoa > Chordata > Mammalia > Artiodactyla > Bovidae > Bos > Bos javanicus. The sequence continues at coordinate 58,561,021 of NC_083871.1, read as the reverse complement.
CCCTAATAGAGTTCATTGTTTTCCATGATTGCTAAAAAAATTCATGATTAATGCCAAAATTGGGGTGACTCATGTCTTCTCTCAGTCATACTGGCCTCTCACCATTCCTGAAAATCAGATGAGGAAATCCTTCCACAAGAACCACATAGGGAAATATCATCATAAGTTCCACAATTTTCTTCCATGAAATTCAAGAACACATGAAATATACCATACCCCCCAACACTAATTTCCCACAGCAACTTCAGTTACATACATGCTTGGCATACACTCAATGACTTGAATTCCAGGTATGGACTTTTAAGAGAAAAGTAAGAGCAGTGCTGTAAATTTACAAGTGAAAGTGTGACCATCTAATACTGTAGCTAAATGTTTATTAGACCATACTTTCCTTTATTCAAATAAATTGTTATGTGGAGACAGGGTGACTGTGGTTCTGGTGATACGCTTGCCCTGTAAGCACTCTCCCATTCAGTTCAGTTCAGTTCAGTCCAGTCGCTCAGTTGTGTCTGACTCTTTGCGACCTCACAGCACTTCAGGCCTCTCTGTCAATCACCAACTCCTGGAGTTCACTTAAACTCATGTCCATCAAGTCGGTGATGCCATCCAGCCATTTCATCCTCTGTCGTCCCCTTCTCCTCCTGCCCCCAATCCCTCCCAGCATCAAGGTCTTTTCCAATGACTCAACTCTTCGCATGAGGTAGCCAAAGTATTGGAGTTTCAGCTTCAGCATCAGTCCTTCCAATGAACACCCAGGACTGATCTCCTTTAGAATGGACTGGTTGGATCTTCTTGCAGTCCAAGGGACTCTCAAGAGTCTTCTCCAACACCACAGTCCAAAAGCATCAATTCTTCAGCGCTCAGCCTTCTGCATAGTCCAACTCTCACATCCATACATGACCACTGGAAAAACCATTGCCTTGACTAAATGGACCTTTGTTGGCAAAGTAATATCTCTGCTTTTCAATATGCTATCTAGGTTGGTAATAACTTTCCTTCCAAGGAGTAAGCATCTTTTAATTTTATGGCTGCAGTCACCATCTGCAGTGATTTTGGAGCCCATAAAAATAAAGTCTGACACTGTTTCCCCCTCTATTTGCCATGAAGTGATGGGACCAGATGCCATGATCTTAGTTTTCTGAATGTTGAGCTTTAAGCCAACTTTTTCACTCTCCTCTTTCACTGTCATCAAGAGGCTTTTTAGTTCCTCTTCACTTTCTGCCATAAGGGTGGTATTATCTGCATATCTGAGGTTATTGATATTTCTCCCAGGAATCTTGATTCCAGCTTGTGTTTCTTCCAGCCCAGCATTTCTCATGATGTACTATGCATATAAGTTAAATAAGCAGGGTGACAATATACAGCCTTGATATACTCCTTTTCCTATTTGGAACCAGTCTGTTGTTCCATGCCCAGTTCTAACTGTTGCTTCCTGACTTGCATATAGGTTTCTCAAGAGGCAGATCAGGTGGTCTGGTATTCCCATCTCTTTCAGAATTTTCCACAGTTTATTGTGATCTACACAGTCAAAGGCTTTGGCATAGTTAATAAAGCAGAAATGGATGTTTCTCTGGAACTCTCTTGCTTTTTTCATGATCCAGCCAATGTTGGCAATTCGATCTCTGGTTCCTCTGCCTTTTCTAAAACCAGCTTGAACATCTGGAAGTTCATGGTTCACGTATTGCTGAAGCCTGGCTTGGAGAATTTTGAGCATTACTTTACTAGTGTGTGAGATGAGTGCAATTGTGTGGTAGTTTGAGCATTCTTTGGCATTGCCTTTCTTTGGGATTGGAATGAAAACTGACCTTTTCCAGTCCTGTGGCCACTGCTGAGTTTTCCAAATTTGCTGGCATATTGAGTGCAGCACTTTCACAGCATCATCTTTCAGGATTTGAAATAGCTCAACTGGAATTCCATCACCTCCACTAGCTTTGTTCGTAGTGATGCTTTCTAAGGCTCACTTGACTTCACATTCCAGGATGTCTGGCTCTACGTGAGTGATCATACCTTCGTGATTATCTTGGTCATGAAGATCTTTTTTGTACAGTTCTGTGTATTCTTGCCATCTCTTCTTAATATTTTCTGCTTCTGTTAGGTCCATACCATTTCTGTCCTTTATCGAGCCCATCTTTGCATGAAATGTTCCATTGGTATCTCTAATTGTCTTGAAGAGATCTCTAGTCTTTCCCATTCTGTTGTTTTCCTCTGTTTCTTTGCATTGATTCCTGAGGAAGGCTTTCTTATCTCTCCTTGCTATTCTTTGGAACTCTGCATTCAGATGTTTATATCTTTCCTTTTCTCCTTTGCTTTTCCCTTCTCATCTTTTCACAGCTATTTATAAGGCCTCCCCAGACAGCCATTTTGCTCTCTTGCATTTCTTTTTCATGGGGATGGTCTTGATCCCTGTCTCCTGTATAATGTCATGAACCTCCATCCATAGTTCATCAGGCACTCTGTCTATCAGATCTAATCCCCTAAATCTATTTCTCACTTCTACTGTATAATCATAAGGGATTTGATTTAGGTCATACCTGAATGGTCTAGTGGTTTTCCCCACTTTCTTCAATTTAAATCTGAATTTGGCAATAAGGAGTTCATGATCTGAGTCACAGTCAGCTCCCAGTCTTGTTTTTGCTTACTGTATAGAGCTTCTCCATCTTTGGCTGCAAAGAATATAATCAATCTGATTTCGGCATTGACCATCTGGTGATGTCCATGTGTAGAGTCTTCTCTTGTGTTGTTGGAAGGGGGTGTTTGCTATGACCAGTGCGTTTTCTTGGCAAAACTCGAATAGCCTTTGCCCTGATTCATCCCATACTCCAAGGCCAAATTTGCCTGTTACCCCAGGTGTTTCTTGACTTCCTACTTTTGCATTCCTGTCCCCTATAATGAAAAGGACATCTTTTGTGGGTGTTAGTTCTAAAAGGTCTTGTAGGTCTTCATAGAACCATTCAACTTCAGCTTCTTCAGCATTACTGGTTGGGGCATAAGCTTGGATTACTGTGATATTGAATGGTTTGCCTTGGAAACGAACAGATATCATTCTGCATTTTTAAGTCTGCATCCAAGTACTGCCTTTAGGACTCTTCTGTTGACCATGAGGGCTACTCAATTTCTTCTAAGGGATTCCTGCCCACAGTAGTAGATATAATGGTCATCTGAGTTAAATTCACCCATTCCAGTCCATTTTAGTTCGCTGTTTCCTAGAATGTTGACGTTCACTCTTGCCATCTCCTGTTTGACCACTTCCAATTTGCCTTGATTCATGGACCTGACATTCCAGGTTCCTATGCAATATTACTCTTTATAACATCTGACCTTGCTTCTATCACCAGTTGCATCCACAACTGGGTATTGTTTTTGCTTTGGCTCCATCCCTTCATTCTTTCTGGAGTTATTTCTCCACTGATCTCCAGTAGCATATTGGGCACCTACTGACCCAGGGAGTTCCCCTTTCAGTATCCTATCATTTTGCCTTTTCATACTGTTCATGGGGTTCTCAAGACAAGAAATCTGAAGTGATTTGCCATTCCCTTCTCCAGTGAACCACGTTCTGTCAGACCTCTCCATCATGACCACCATCTTGGGTGGCCCTACATGGCATGGATTAGTTTCATTGAGTTAGACAAGGCTGTGGTCCGTGTGATCAGATTGGCTAGTTTCCTGTGATTATGGTTTCTTGTGTCTGCCTTCTGATGCCCTCTCACAACACCTACCATATTACTTGGGTTTTCTTAGACGTGGGGTGTCTCTTCAAGGCTGCTCCAGCAAAGCGCAGCCTCTGCTCCTTACCTTGGATGTGAAGTAGCTCCTCTTGGCCACCGCCCTGACCTCGAGTGTGGTTTAGCTCGCCCATTAGTGTGTTCTAAAGAGTTCTGTGGAGCACAGTTTAGAAATTCTTGATCTAATCAACCCTCTGTTCACTTATAAATCACTGAATAGTTGTTGAACATCTACATTACTGATACTCCACTAAGTGCTTGTATGTGTGTTAGTTGCTCAGTTGTGTCCAACTCTTTGTGACCCATTGACTGTAGCCTGTCAGGTTCCTCCATCCCTGGAATTCTCCAGGCAAGAACACTGGAGTGGGTGCCATTTCCACTGAGTTCTTAGAATACGGGAAAAAAAAAAAAAAAACCTGTGGTCCCAACCTTCACAGCCCTTACATTCTAGAGAGAATTTATTGCATAATTTAATGTGCTCAACATTTTGATTGACTTGTTGGAAAAGACCCTGATGCTGGGAAAAATTGAAGGCAAAAGGAAAAGGGGGCAGCAGATGATGAGATGGTTAGACAGCATCACCAACTCAATGGACATGAATTTGAGTGAACTCTGGGAGATAGTGAAGGGCAGGGAAGCCTGGCGTGCCACAGTCCATGAGATCACAAATAGCTGGACATGACTTAGCAACTGAACAAAAACAAGAAAGATGTTTTGATTAATGTTTGCTTGGCATTTGGGACTGCAGAAAAGCACAGTCTAGGAACTGTAAGGAAGGACTCTCTGTGAAAGTTGATCTGGATGGTTAACTTGTTGGAATAAAACCACATTGGAAACATAAACAGGACCTATAATTTAACTGATTGGTGTACAGTTTAGAATCTTGGTTTTGGAGGTCAGACTGACTGGGCTTTACTCCCAGGCTGCTGTTTACCAAGTTGGTCAACTTGGGCTAGAGTCCCTTAATCTCAGTACTCAGCCATAAAAGGATGATCATACTTGACTCAGGGTGCTCCAAATTATGTCTTCAGAATGCTGGGTCTCATGCCCAGAGCATGGTAGCTACTGAAAAATCTGTCTTCTACCCTTCTCCTGCCTAAAGCATGTGATGTTGATGAGAGAAAAGCTAGTTTCTATGCATAGTGCCACTAAAGAGGAGACTGTGGTTTGTAAAAAATATTTTAAGTTATTACTGTTTCAAAATTTGCCACTTCATGCCCTTTTGGGTTGAAGAATAAATGCTTCAAAGAGTACAGGCTTCTGGAATTGCTACTGACACTGCAGAAAAGCTTTTTAGCATTTAGATTCTTTTACCTATCCTCTAAGCTTGGTTGTATGAGAAGATGCCTGATGTCATGAGTCATTTCTGCAATGTTTTCTTCTATAATTTAAGTGGCACATAAATTCAGGAGCAAAAGTGATCCACAATGAAATGAGATACTAATTGACACACACCCAAAAACACATGCATGCCATTGTTGCTTATTATGAACACATGTGCATCTTCCATTACAGTGCAGTTTAAATTCTTTATATATTTTAATCGTGTCTGAAAGAGATAAAATGGTTGAATTACTATCAACTTCTCTTTTTAAAGAACCTATTTAGAGATAGGTAACAGGTGGAAGTCTTGGGCTGTGTTTCAGACTGAAACAGTTGTTGTTTTCTTTTCAGTTATTCTAAATTTATTTCCATGACTGAAAATAAAACTCTGTGAAAGAGACTTGCCCTTATCTCTGTGTATGCAGAAGATGAGTGATATTTCCATGTTGCTACTTTTCATGTTTCTTATGATTGACTGATGAGGATTTCATTTGCTGTTGTTTTTTTTTTTTTTCTTCAGCTCCCATCCATTTGAAATAGATATTGAAAGATGCCCCTAGGTATATCATAATTATTTCCTGTCCACCTTTTTTTTTTTTTGCCTTCAGGTTTCCATGCATGTCTTTATTAAATAAATGTTTGTAAAAGTAACCTTATCATTCTGATTTTCCACTGTAGCTTTGCTAGATAGATTCTTCATCATTTATTATCATCTACCGAACATGCCTCAAGCCTTTTATTTGAATCCGATGATGCTTGCTCAGGGGAGAAATAAATGAACCTACTACTAACAGAAGCTTTAAAAGAATTTGGTTTTCCTTGATACATGATTTCTTCTTCTTTGTGTTTTTCAAGAGGAAGAAACAACCTGTTCTGGAGGGATTTACCAGCTAGATTTTAATTTGCACCTCTTCCCATAGTGCCTGAAATTCACACATCCTCACCCAAGTGTTCTTAGCTATATTTTTAAAGCTTGGCTTAAAATATTCTTTACTTGCATTTTCTCTTCTGCATCTGCTGTCTGACCTAAATGACACAGAACAATATCTTAAGTGGCTGTACTCTCGGGTTCATTTCACAATGGAGTACATTTAGCATCCAGTCCAATGACATTTCAAAACTTCTTTTCATATTGATCTTCCATTTGGGATCATGCAGAAACAGTACAACTGGGTTCATTCTAGCCTGTTCCAGGAAATGTGTCTCCTAAGCATAAGTGGGCAACAAAATACCTGTTTACAGTAAAGGCATATTTTGTGAGTAGTTCATAAACACTGTCAAAAACAGAAAAACAGGCTAATGAAAAATCTTTTATCCCAGAGAATTCTCTTCACTTCTTTATAATTTCCACTGGGGATGGTTCTGAGAACTAAATTCATTTACTTCGTGTTTGTCAGACACTTTCACACAGCAAAATTGTGAGCCAGACTTAATTTTAGTTTTCAAGGGTTCATAAGTAAGTACCTGCCCTCAAAGAAGCAGTTTCTTAGCTCTTTCTCATGCAGCACACTCCATTAAGTCTTATTGTTGATGCTGTGTTTGTTGAAAACATAGATAAAAGTCAATCAGGACATCCTTATAAAAATCTACATAGACATTCTATTTGTTTGGCAAATCATTCTACAATGAGCCTGTGTAGCCTCTTACAAACCTTGAAGGTAAGATGTTTTTCTATCATGTGATGACATTTTTAATATACTCATGCATATTTTAATGTTTTCTCTTTTATCCTTATACTAATCTGTTCCCTTTTATCCCAATATAAATGTTGAGATAAATAACTATGACTCTCTTTAGGACTTTATACTAATATGCTATGGTAATGAAAGGACACCAGTGGAAAGGAGTATACATTAACATAATTAGGCCCATTCCTTCATGTTGCATTAAATTATGTCAGATTATGTTAGGTGCATACTATGTACTACACACTATACAAGATATGGAGAGACTAGGGGTGCATAAGAAGATTTTTTTCTTCAGGATTTTCTCAGTAAAAGGAGACCAACAAGTGAGTCAACAGTGATCAAATGAAGTGAAGGATGTTTTGTCAGAGCTATGAATTTTTGCTCCAGGAGCACTGCAGGAGTAACTAACTCAGCCTGGGAGTAGCATCTCAGTGGAAAGACAGCTAACACTGATCATTGAAAGACAAATACAACTTTTAGGGACCATTGTGGATAACAAGCTTTAGATGATGTAAACTAGAATCTAGATGCAGTGAAAGAAATTGAAAATATATAGGAGGTAGAGTTGTGATAGATGAGACTGTAGAAAGAAACAAGAGCCATTCATGGAAAGACACCAATTTGTTTTAAAGACTTTGTGTGTTAGTCTGAAAGCTCTAAGGAGGCACAAAGGACAGTCTCTTCCCCCTTCTCTCTATTCCTCTTTCCCTTTCTCCCTCAATCTAGTCTAATCTGGTCTACTGTATTCTCGCCTCTTTCTTTCTGTTTCTCTTATATTATAAAAACCATGCATCATTAGAAGGTACAATCTGAAAAACTTTTTCAAGAATCCACATACTCATAAAACCATTCAATATAGTCACAATAATGGACATATTCATCACCCCCAAAATTTCCTGCAGAAAGTTTGTAATCTGTTTCCTTGCTATAGATTAGTTTGCATTTTCTAGAAGTTTATAAGAAATGACACAGTTATGTATGTTTTAAGTCTAGATTTTCATTCAGAATATTTTTATATTCATCAATATTGTGTAATATTCTATTATATGAATATGCCACAATTTATTTATCTGTTTACCTACTGATACCAATTTGTGTTGTCTTGGTTTGTTGCCATTATAAATGAAGTTATAATAGCTGTCTTAATGTTCTTGCCTAAGATTTCTATCATCTGTATAATACAGTTTTTCATTTATTAATTTTTCTCTTCAGTTCAGTTGCTCAGTCATGTCTGACTCTTTGGCACCTCAGCATGCCAGGCCTCCCTGTCCATCACCAGCTCCCAGAGTTTACCGAAACTCATGTCCATTGAGTTGGTGATGCCATCCAACCATCTAATCCTCTATTGTCCCCTTCTCCTCCTGCCTTCAATCTTTCCCATATCGGGTCTTTTCAAATGAGTCAGCTCTTTGCATTAGGTGGCCAAAGTATTGGAATTTCAGCTTCAACGTCAGTCCTTCCAATGAACACCCAGGACTGATCTCCTTTAGGATGGACTGGTTGGATCTCCTTGCAGTCCAAGGGACTCTCAAGACTCTTCTCCAACACCACAGTTCAAAAGCATCAATTCTTTGACACTCAGCTTTCTTTATAGTCCAACTCTCATGTCCATACGTGACTACTGGAAAAACCATAGATTTGACTAGACAGACCTTTGTTGACAAAGTAATGTGTCTGCTTTTTAATATGCTGTGTAGGTTGGTCATAACTTTCCTTCCAAAGAGTAAGCGTCTTTTAATTTCATGGCTGCAGTCACCATCTGCAGTGATTTTGGAGCCCCCAAAAATAGAGTCAGCCCATCTATTTGCCGTGAAGTGACGGGGCTGGATGCCATGATCTTAGTTTTCTGAATGTTGAGCTTTAAGCCAACTTTTCCACTCTCCTCTTTCACTTTCATCAAAAGGCTCTTCAGTTCTTCTTCACTTTCTGCCATAAGGGTGGTGTCATCTGCATTTCTGAGGTTATTGATATTTCTCCTGGCAATCTTGATTCCAGCTTGTGCTTCTTCCAGCCCAGCATTTCTCATGATGTACTTTGCATATAAGTTAAATAAACAGGGTGACAATATACAGCCTTGACGTACTCCTTTTCCTATTTGGAACCAGTCTGTTGTTCCATGTCCAGTTCTAGCTGTTGCTTCCTGACCTGCATACAGATTTCTCAAGAGGCAGGTCAGCTGGTCTGGTATTCCCATCTCTTTCAGAATTTTCCAGAGTTTATTGTGATCCACAGTCAAAGACTTTGTCATAGTCAATAAAGCAGATATAGATACTTTTCTGGAACTCTCTTGCTTTTTCTATGATCCAGCGGATGTTGGCAATTTGATCTCTGGTTCTTCTGCCTTTTCTAAAACCAGCTTGAATATCTGGAAGTTCATGGTTCACGTACTGTTGAAGCCTGGCTTGGAGAATTTTGAGCATTACTTTACTAGCATATGAGATGAGAGCAATTGTGTGGCAGTTTGAGCATTCTTTGGCATTGCCTTCTGTGGAGAAGGCAATGGCAACCCACTCCAGTACTCTCACCTGGAAAATCCCACGGACCAAGTAGCCTGGTAGGCTGCAGTCCATGGGGTTGCACAGAGTCAGACACGACTGAGCGACTTCACTTCACTTTCTCTTCAGTTTGAGTTATACATTCCTGTTTACTTGTATGTCCAGTAATTTTTATTGGATGATAGAAATTGTAATTTTACTTTATTGGTGAGAAAAAAATTTTTTTCATTCTTAAAAAGTTTTCTTGAACTTTATTCTGGGTCATAGTTAAGTTCCATGGAAATCATGTAATCTTTTTGGAATTTGATTTACATCTTTGTTAGGCAGGGTCAGATTAATGTTTACTCAAACTCTTTTTTTTTTTTTCTTTTTGCCCATTAATGAGATAAAGGGCTTCCCTAGTGACTCAGATGGTAAAGAATCTGCCTGCAATGCAGGAGACCCAGGTTTGATCCTTGGGTTGGGAAGATCCCCTGGAGAAGGGAATGGCTACCCATTCCAGTATTCTTGCCTGGAGAATTCCGATGGTCAGAGAAACCAAGAAGCCTGGTAGGCTACAGTACATGGGGTCACAAAGAGTTAGACATGACTGAAACTATCACTTCAATGACGCAAAAATTTTTCTTTCCTACTTTTTTTGGGTAAGATTTTGTAGGATTTTTCTACTAACTTCTACTTTACCTGATACTCTGAGAATTATGGGGTGTTCTATTCTGGCCCATGGGAACAGTACTATTCCCAGATCTATTTGTGCTGCAAAAAAAAAAAAAAAAATTCCCCTTATCTTTTCAAGCAACTCTTTCCTTAGCCTCAGATAGTGTCTTTCTATGTGTGTGCTAATTAGAACATTGATGAATACTCAAGGGGTTTCCTCTAAAGATATCCAGAGTCTTCTTTTCAGCTGTCTTTTCTTTAGTACTCTATTCTGTAAACTTCAGTCATACTGACCTCCCTGAACTCTCAACTCCATCTACTTCATTCTGTAAGATCTCCAGAGTTTGCTTGGGTTTCTCCATCTTGGGTCACAGCCTGGAAACACTTCCCAAACAATAGAATTGGGCAATCATAGGGATTAGTCCTTTTGTTTCCCTATCATGGGCATAACTGTTTTGTCCAATATCATGTCCAGTGTTTTAAAATATGTTTTACATATTCTATTGAGTGTTTTCACTTTTTCAAACAGAAGAGTTAATTAGTTACCTTCCTTCTATCTTGGTTGGATACAAAGGTTTTTTTAAGAATGGCAGTGAATCATTTTTGAATTTGAATGCTGACTATAGCTCAATGTGTGAGCCTGCTAAGTCACTTCAGTTGTGTCCAACTCTGCTTCCCCATGAACTATAGCCTGCCAGGCTCCTCTGTCCATGGGATTCTCCAGGTAAGAATATTGGAGTGGGTTGCCATGCATTTCTCCAGGGGATCTTCCCAACCCAGGGACTGAACCCTTGTTTCTGGCATCCCCTGCATTGCAGGCAGATTCTTTACTGTTGAGCCACTGGGGAAGCCATAGCTCAACGTAGATTACAGATTTTAGAGGACACAGGATAAAAAAAAATTTTTTTCATAATAATGCAGAAAAAGTAAATGGACCTGATGGCAGAGTGTGGCAGTTGGAACATTAGATAATTAAGAATTTTATAGCCATTTAAAAATAGTTTACAATGACCAAATGGCATGATTGAAAACAAGTTATGATATAGCATTAAAATTTTTAAAGCAGGGTACTAAATCATTTATATATTTACTAAGAGGAAAAAAGAAGCCTTCCATAGAGGTCTATATTTAGGAAAGAATAGGACTAGCAGTAAAACATGGCATTTTATCTATTATATAGTAAAATCATAAGCAATTATATTTCTTATTGTTTTCCTATATTTTCCAAATTTTATTTGATAGCATTACTTTTATTATAAGAAAACAAACTTTTTAAAAAGTTATTTTTAATTGGAGGATATTTGCTTTACAATATTGTTGGTCTCTGCCATACATCAACATGAATCAGCTGTTAGTACTCAGATGTCCCCTCCCTCCCACCTCCCATTCCATCCCATCCCTCTTGGTTGTCACAAAGCACCTGATTTGAGCTCCTTGTGTCATACGGCAAATTTTCGCTGGCTATATATTTTACATATGGTAATGTATATGTTTCAATGCTACTTTCTCAATTTGTCTCACCCTCAACTTCCCCCCCTATGTCCACTAATCTGTTCTCTATATCTGTCTCTCCATTGCTGCCCTGTGAATAGGTTCATCAGTATCATCTTTCTAGATTCCATATATACACATTAATACATGATATTTGTTTCTTTTTTTTTTTGACTTACTTCACTGTGTTTAATAGGCTCTAGTTTCATCCACCTCATTAGGACTTATTCAAATGTGTTCATTTTTAGATATGTTCATTGTTATGACTGAGTAATATTTCATCATATATATGTACCATGACTTCTTTATCCATTCATCTGTCAATGGACATCTAGGTTGCTTTTATGTCCTAGTTATTGTAATAGTGCTGCAATGAACACTGGAGTACATGAATCTTTTCATTTATGGTTTTCTCAGGGTATATGCCCAGTAGTGGGATTGTGAGGTCATATGGGAGTTCTAGTCCTAGTTTTTTAATGAATCTCCACACTGTTCTCTGTAGTGGCTGTATCAATTTATATCCCCACCAACAGTGAAGAGGGTTCCGTTTTCTCCACATCCTCTCCAGCATTTATTATTTGTAGATTTTTTGCTGACAGCCATTCTGACCAGTGTGAGGTGATTCCTTACTGTAGTTTAATTTGTATTTCTGTAATAATAAAAACAAATTTTTTAAGATTTTTAGAACTTAGAATAAATAGTATTAGATACTGATTGATAGTAGTGAATAAGTATGGATCAGGGGACTAGGTTAACTCTTTCATTCTTAATTTGGGACTAGGATGGATAACTAGTCTAAAATGTACTGAGGGTAAAGCAGCTCTATGGGAGAAAATATTATGTTTATATTTGAACCTTTTGAATTTGAAATGCTTGAGGACTATCTAGTAGAAATGTCTAGCAGGGTGTTTTCAAGTTTCTGAAACTCAGAAATAAACCTTTGGGCAAAAATATCTATTTGGGAGTCATCAATAGCATTTGAAGTTACAGGTTTATATGTAGTAACCTAAATGTCATAATTATTGTGATTTTATCATGATATTTTAAATTTAACTCCCTAAATGGACAGAGTGCTCTATTAAAATAATTTAGCAAATGTCATGCCTATTTGCCTTATAATAAACATATATATATATTATATATATATAATTATATATAATATTTAATTATATATATAATTATTATATAAAATAAATATATAATTGCTTTCAGCATCACAGTACAGTTGGTTAATTTGATCATTCCCCTACTTTCACTTTTCAAGTATTAAAAAGATTCCAAATTTAGAAACTGAGGAAATATTGTAGGATGATAGTGTCTGCTTAAGGACTTATGTATATCAAACTTTGGATGCCAACTGTATCCTAAGCTTTTTGAAATCAATCAGTCAATGGGTCTGAATCTGTCTAGCATAAGGGTAGGTACATAGTAGAAACTCAATAAATAGCTGTTAAATGTGTGACAAAGACTGTGTAGCAACTGAACAAGACTAGGCTTCCCTGGTGGTGCAGTGGTAAAGAATCTGCCAGCAATGCAGGAGACGTAGGTTCCATCCCTGGGCCAGAAAAACCCCTTGGAGTGGGGGCATGGCAACCCACTTCAGTATTCTTGCCTGGAAAATCCCATGGACTGAGGAGCCTGGAGGGCTTCAGGCCATAGGGTCACAAAGAGGCGGACAGGACTGAAGAGACTGAGCATGCGTGCACAAATGGAAACTAAATATGTACAGAAAATAATGTCTACCAGGCTATTGTTTCTTGATCACTTTTTCTCTTTCCTTCCTTCTTACATGCATTCTCCTTAACCATTTCATGTAAAGACTGAAAAATTGAAACAGGTTGTTTCCAACATTTTATTTTGTGTGTTTTCAAACATATGGTGAAGATCAAAGAATTTTACTGTTACCACACATGTGTCCACCATTAAATTGGTTTTTACTGTCTTATCATTGTTTTATTACATTTGTTTATCATATACTTATCCACTTATCTATCCTTTTGTTAATCCTTACTTAGTTCATCTCATTTCTTGATGCACTTAAAATAAATTGAAGATATCAGTTCACCTTCTATTAAACAGTTCAGCAGAAGTATCTTTTAACTAGAATTGTAAACACGTAATAGTCTTTTTAAGATAAAATCTACGTACAATGAAAACCACGTTAGTGTGCACTTGCTGCTTTTGTACAAGTATACAACTGTGTAACCCAAACTTTCATCAAAAAGTAGAACAGCGCCATCAGTCCAGAAAGGTGTCCCAGGCTCCTTTTCCAGCAAGCCCCTCTGCCACTGTTTCTGAGGCAAGTGGTGTTCTGATTTGTTTCTACTACAGATTAGTTTTATCTATTCTAGACCTTTCTCTAAACAGGAATGCACATATTCTTTTATATAAGGATTCTTTCGCTGAGCACATTCTGAGATTTATGTTAAATTATCAGTGTTTTCATTCTATTTTATTGCTGAATAGAATTTCCTGGTATGTATGAATAGTTTGTTGATCCATTCTCCTATGGAAGGTGCTGAGGCTGTTTTCAGTGCCAGGCTGAAATGATTAAACTGCTCTGAATATTCCTGTGCGTGTTTTTTGGTAGGCATATATTTTAATGTCTCTTTGGTAAATACCTGGAAGTGAGATTGCTGGATCATAAAGCATATGTATGTTTACTTTTTTAAAAAATAAAACTCCAGAACTCCCTTCTCTGAAGTAGTTGTTTTACATTTTAAGTGTAAATGTAACTACAATTAAAAATTAAAGTCGTTATTTTACCACTTTACATTCCCACTGGAAATACACGTGAGTTCAGCCTGTCTATGTTCTTCTTTACCTTGTCAGGCTTTTCCATCTTAGTGGAAGCTGTAGTTGTATCTTGAGATATTTATTTGTGTTTCCCTGATGATTAACAGAGTCCAGCACCTATTCAGATGCTTATTGGCTATTTGTATAATCTTCTGTGGAGTGTCTCTTCAAAATTTTACCCATTTCTTAGGGAGCTATTTATATTGTTTATTGAACTGTGGGAGTTTGAAACTAGATAACAGATATTTGAAAGAACAACGTTTTATGTGTTGTATTTCTCCCTGAAACTAGTGTAGGGTGTTGTGCATGAGTGCTCAAAATATTTGCTACTTACTCGTGTTGCACTGAAAAGGAAAAAAGAGGAATGAGTCTTTCTCTTTCCCTTTACTTAGAACAAAGAAGATAAAGAAACAGTGAGCCCACCTGAACGTTCCTAGTTTTTGTTTTCTCTTTTACTTTAACTGCTCCTAACTCTGCATGTCTATAACTAAGCTTGCTCTTCTTCCCCCTAACTCTGCAAGAGCTACAATTCACATTTTTCCCTTTGACTCTGTGCTAAATACACCCCCTATCTGGTGTTTACCCTTACAACACCCTTCCCCTTGTAGTTACATATCAGAAAAAAGCCAAAGAGCCACCGAACTGCAAGACTCAATTACTGGGTTACTGACCTGGTTTATGTCTGTCTTTGACACAATGCAAGAGGAAGAAATCAAGATCATATCACCTTTGTTCCTCATCACTGACTGCTGCCTCCTTGCCTTATATAAATCCCTGGACTCCACATGGAGCTGGGGGACAGTTGTTGAGGCATGGGTCTACTGTGTTCTCCTCTCCACCGACTGAGAATTAAAGCCACCTTTATATTTCCTCCAAACTATGTCTCATTCAGCTTCAGGGGGCAGAGAAGGCAAAGGTTTTGGCTAGTAACACTTGTAATTTGAAATTGACACTCCTAAAAAGATAGGCATAACCCAGCACTTGAAACTTTGAAAAATGCTTCATATCAATATTGTACCATTTACCATACTCTTCTCTCCACAAAACAAAGAATTTGATTGGCTTGCTCTCCCACAGTTTGACAGATTTTTTTGTTTGTTTGTTTTTTCTTTTTGTTTTTAGTTATCACTTTTGTTGAAGAGAGCACAAGGTAGAGAGAAGCAGCTTTTTATGTCCTGGAGTAGACTGTGCCCGGGGTCATAATTTCAATGCTATTAAGACCACAATCACAGAAAACTAACCAAATTGATCACATGGACCACAGCCTTGTCTAGCTCAATGAAATATGAGCCGTACCATGTAGGGCCATCCAAGACGGACGGGTATTGGCAGAGAGTTCTGACAAAATGTTGTCCACTGGACAGGGGAATGACAAATCACTTCACTATTCTTGCCTTGAGAACCCCATGAACAGTATGAAAAGACAAAAAGATAGAACACTGAAAGATTAACTCCCCAGGTCAGTAGGTGCCCAATATGCTACTGGAGATCAGTGGAGAAAAAACTCCAGAAAGAATGAAGAGACGGAGCCAAAGCAAAAACAACACCCAGCTGTGGGTGCAACTGGTGATGGAAATAAAGTCCGATGCTGTAAAGAGCAATATTGCATAGGAACCTGGAATGTCAGGTCCATGAATCAAGGCAAATTGGAAGTGGTCAAACAGGAGATGGCAAGAGTGAGCATTGACATTTTAGGAATCAGCGAACAAAATGGACTGGAATGGGTGAATTTAACTCAGATGACCATTATATCTACTACTGTGGGCAAGAATCCCTTAGAAGAAATGGAGTAGCCATCATAATCAACAAAAGAGTCTGAATACAATGCTTGGATGCAATCTCAAAAATGACACAATGATCTTTGTTCATTTCCAAGGCAAACCATTCAGTATTACATAATCCAAGTCTATGCCCTGACCAGTAATGCTGAAGAAGCTGAAGTTGAACGGTTCTATGAAGACCTACAAGACCTTCTAGAACGAACACCCAAAAAAGATGTCCTTTTCATTATAGGGAACTGGAATGTAAAAGTAGAAAGTAAAGAAATACCTGGAGTAACAGGCAAATTTGGCCTTGCAGTACAAAACGAAGCAGGTCAAAGGCTAACAGAGTTTTGCCAAGAGAACGCACTGGTCATAGCAAACACCCTCTTCCAACAACACAAGAGAAGACTTTACACATGGACGTCACCAGATGGTCAATGCCGAAATCAAATTAATTATATTCCTTGGAGCCAAAGATGGAGAAGCTCCATACAATCAACAAAAACAAGACCAGAAGCTGACTGTGGCTCAGATCATGAACTCCTTATTGCCAAATTCAGAGGTAAATTGAAGAAAGTAGGGAAAACCACTAGACCATTCAGGTATGGCCTAAATCAAATCCTTTATGATTATACACTGGAAATGACAAATAGATTCAAGGGATTAGATCTGATAGAGTGCCTGAAAAATATGGATGGAAGTTTGTGACATTGTACAAGAGACAGTGATCAAGACCATCCCCAAGAAAAAGAAATGCCTAAAACAAAATGATTGTCTGAGGAGCCCTTACAAACAGCTGTGAAAAGAAGAGAAGTGAAAGGCAAAGGAGAAAATGCAGGATATACCCATTTGAATGAGGAGTTCCAAAGAATAGCAAGGAGAGATAAGAAAGCCTTCCTCAGTGATCAATGCAAAGAAATAGAGGAAAACAACAGAATGGGAAAGACTAAGATCTCTTCAAGAAAATTGGAGATATCAAGGGAACATTTCATGCAATGATGAGCACAATAAAAGACAAATTGTATGGACCTAATAGAAGCAGGAGATATTCAGAAGAGATGGCAAGAATATACAGAAGAAGTATACAAAAAAAGATCTTCATGATCCAGATAACCATGATGGTGTGATCACTCACCTAGAGCCAGACATCCTGGAATGCAAAGTCAAGTGGGACTTAGGAAGCATCACTACAAACAAAGCTAGTGGAGGTGATGGAATTCCAGTTGAGCTATTTCAAATCCTGAAAGATGATGCTGTGAAAGTGCTGCACTCCATATGCAGCAAGTTTGGAAAACTCAGCAGTGGCCAAAGGACTGGAAAAGGTATATTTTTATTCCAATCCCAAGGAAAGGCAATGCCAAAGAATGCTCAAACTATCGCACAATTGCACTCATCTCACACGCTAGCAAAGTAATGCTCCAAATTCTCCAGGCTAGACTTCAACAATACATTAACCGTAAACTTCCAGATGTTCAAAGTGGATTTAGAAAAGGGAGAGGAACCATAGATCAAATTGCCAACATCTGCTGGATCATTGAAAAAGCGAGAGAGTTTCAGAAAAACATCTATTTCTGCTTTATTGACTATGCCAAAGCCTTTGACTGTGTGGATCACAATAAACTGTGGAAAATTCTTAAAGAGATGAGAATACCAGACCTGAGAAATCTGTATTCAGGTCAAGAAGCAATAGTTAGAACTGGACACAGAACAACAGACTAGTTACAAATAGGGAAAGAAGTATGTCAAAGCTGTATACTGTCTCCCTGCTGATTTAACTTTATATGCAGAGTACATCTGGAGAAGGCAATGGCATCCCACTCCAGTACTCTTGCCTGGAAAATCCCATGGATGGAGGAGCCTGGTAGGCTACAGTCCATGGGGTCACTAAGGGTCGGACTCGACTGAGAGATTTCACTTTCACTTTTCACTCTCATGCATTGGAGAAGGAAATGGCAACCCACTCCAGTGTTCTTGCCTGGAGAATCCCAGGGATGGGGGAGCCTGGTTGGCTGCCATCTATGGGGTCGCACAGAGTTGGACATGACTGAAGCGTCGCAGCAGCAGCAGCAGCAGCAGAGTACATCATGAGAAATGCTGGGCTAGAGGAAGCACAAGCTGGAATCAAGATTGCCAGGAGAAATATCAATAACCTTAGATATGCAGATGACACCACCCCTATGGCAGAAAACAAAGAAAAACTAAAAAGCCTCTGGATGAAAGTGAAAGAGAAAAGTGGAAAAGTTGGCTTAAAACTCAATATTCAGAAAACTAAGATCATGGCATCCAGTCCCATCACTTCATACCAAAAAGATGGGGAAACAATGGAAACAGTGAGAGACTTTATTTGGGGGGGCTCCAAAATCACTGTAGATGGTGACTACCACCATGAAATTAAAAGATGCTTGCTCCTTGGAAGAAAAGCTATGATCATCCTAGATGGCATATTAAAAAGTAGAGACATTACTTTGTCAACAAAGATCAGTCTGGTCAAAGCTATGGTTTTTCCAGTAGTCATGCGTAGATGTGAGAGTTGGACTATAAAGAAAGCTGAGCACCAAAGAATTGCTGTTTTTGAAATGTGGTATTGGATAAGACTCTTGAGAGTCCCTTGGACTGCAAGGAGATCCAACCAGTCAATCCTAAAGACAATCAGTCCTAAATATTCATTAGAAGGGCTGATGCTGAAGCTGAAACTCCAATACTTTGGCCACCTGATGCTAAGAACTGACTCATTGGAAAAGACCCTTATGCTGAGAAAGATTGAAGGTGGGAGGAGAAAGGGATGGCAGAAAATGAGATGTTTGGATGGCATCATCAACGTGATGGACATGAGTTTGAGTACACTCCAGGAGTTGGTGATGGACAGGGAAACCTGGTGTGCTACAGTACATTGGGTCGCAAAGAGTCAGACATGTCTGCGTGACTGAACTGACTGAACTGAAAACCTTGGAAACAAGAGATTTTGCACTCAGGCTCCTACATCCTTCAGAGGATTGGCTGAGTTGTTAGAAATCTCAGAGAAGCCTGAGAGTTTTTTGTGATAAGGCCACAGCAAGACAGAAAGGCTTTTTAAAAAATGAAATTTGCTAATCTTGACTGAATGTGTAATTATAGCTGTCATAAGCAGTGTTACAAGTGGGGCACGCTTTAGAGGAGGAGGTTGGACTATGACAAACATGTTAGGCATTGATGCTCATTCCATAGTGGCAAGTTCTCAATAGAGGGTAGATTTGCTAGCTGGCTTTTGCCTCAGAAGCCTGAAGGACCAAGTACGACCTCATATTCAGTGATTCTGGTCACACTGAGCTGGGGCAGCAGAGCTAGAGGACTGGGTTTAGATGGCTACAATATTGCGCTACCACTTATTTGCTTGTTGGCCTTTGGGAAGTTACTGAATCTTTCTAAGACTCAATTTCTTGAGGATGGGGATGGTGATTGTGCTTATATCAGAGCAACGCGTAAGAACTACTTGGATGATAAATGTAAAAACGCAATTACATGCAGTAAAGTCAGGCAGAGAAAGACAAACATCATATAGCATTGCTTATATGTGGAATCTTTAACAAACGGTACAAATAAGCCTATTTACAAAACAAATTGAGTCACAGATACAGAAAACAAATTTATGGTTACCAAGGGGAGCGGGAGTGAGGGATAAATTAGGAGATTGCAATCGACATATATACGCTGTGTGTGTGCACATTGCATGCTCAGTTGTGTCCGACTGCCATCCCGTGGACTGTAGCTCACCAGGCTCCTCTGTTTATGGGATTTCCCAGGCAAGAATACTGAAGTGGGTTACCATTTCCTACTCCAGGGGATCTTCCCAACCCAGGGATCAAACCTGCATCTCTTGTCTCTTGCACTGACAGACAGATTATTTACCATGGCACCGCCTGGGAAGCCTCTCATATACACAGTGTGCTGTGCTGTGCTTAGTCATGTCTGACTCTTCGCACCCCATGGACTGTAGCCCGCCAGGCTCTTCTGTCCATGGGGATTCTCCAGGCCAGGATAGTTAACTTAAAAGGACCTACTATATAGTACAGGGAACTCTACTCAGTACTCTAGGATAACCTATATTGGAAATGAATCTAAAAAAGAGTGGGTTTATGTATATGTATAGCTGACCCACTTTGCTGTACAGCAGAAACTAACACAGCATTGTAAGTCAACTAGATTCTAATAAAATTAATTTTAAAAAAGCTTGGTTATAGGAATCAACTCTGTAGATAGTAACTACCATTATTACTTTTACTGATCCTCCCTGGTGGCTCAGTGGTAAAGAATCTGCCTGCCAGTGCAGAGATCAGGTTCAGTCCCTGGATTGGGAAGAGTCCTTGAAAAAGGAAATGGCAACCCACACCAGTATTCTTGCTAGGAAAATTCCACGAACAGAGGAGCCCAGTCAATTAGTGTCCAGGGTCACGAAGAGTCAGACAGGACTTAGGCACTAAACAACAACAACAGGCAGAAGTAGTAGCATAACCGCAATCATAGTACTCCTACTTTAGGAGGGAGGTAAACACCAAGCCTTTCCCAACAATAAAAGCATGGTAACTGAGCATTTTTATCTTTCTCTTTAATTGGCACTGACTTAGATAGAGATACACTGGTTCCTTTTGAAGGCTTTCTCCCTCTTCAAGTATCCAAATCAGTTGCCATGGCCACGCTTTCTTCCTCACCACAATTTTAATTCTTAGCTTTTCTCTGCCTTCCTTCCTTTAGAAAAATCAGCACTTGGAGAGTCAGCACCTCTGGTCATTGATGTGCACTGTCAGCACTTTCCCACCCTTGAGGATCATAAAGCCTGGGGGAAATGAAAAACTGTACCTTATCAGAAAAATGCAGAGGCTCCTGTCACAATACTTCCTTCAGGTTTGCAATTAAACCTGGCTGGAGGGGAGAGGGATGTTTTGCAGGAACCAGGGACAGG
This sequence comes from Bos javanicus, assembly GCF_032452875.1. Classification (NCBI taxonomy): domain Eukaryota; kingdom Metazoa; phylum Chordata; class Mammalia; order Artiodactyla; family Bovidae; genus Bos; species Bos javanicus. The sequence goes on along the minus strand of NC_083871.1, from coordinate 58,540,153 downwards.
ACTGTGTTTTTCTTCTGCTCATTGAAAGCAGAGACAAGAGAATTCAGAGCAAGTATAATACTTTGAGTGACCAAGAGGCAGTGAGAAGCTACTATTCCAGAGGCTTCTCTGCTTTCTGGGCCAGGGTGTTCATTTGTGACATTGTTGAGACTACTGATGAACTGACCATGTAGGTATCTTTCCTTAACCGCTAAGGAGGTAAGCTTGTTATCTGTAGCTCATGCTTGAAGTTGGGCTCAGCATGAAATGCAGCAGCCTGGACATCCATGTCAGAGGTCAACATGATTCTGTCAGAGTCATGCCACCTTCAAGTGTATGCTCACAGAGGGAGAGAGGAAGCAGGGGTAAATAAGCTTCTGCTAACTTGCTCTCCCAAGTCCGGGTCGATACTGGGCTGTGCCAAGAAATTTTTCCTTCCGGATTCCTTTTGATTCAGGATGTTAATATAAAGCAAGACTCCTCTAAGAACCCAACTAAAAATTATCATGGCCAATAAAGGAAGAGGTTAATTGAACAGATTTCTTCCAATCAATAAAACTGCTAGTAAAATTGTGTTTTCTTTCTTGATATCTTTTAAAAATAATTAAGAGATTTTCTTTCTAGCATTTAATTATGCCCTATAGAATTAGGAGCAAGAAATGCTATTTCCTTTTGTGACCCAAAATTGGCTATTATAGAATAACTATGAGAAAGAAATATTAATATCGAATGATGAAGAAAAGAGTAAATTACATGTTAATTTGGCCCTGTGCTTTCATAGCTTTGCCTGAAGGATTTTCAGCTTAAAATAAAACAATAATTCAGTCATTAATCTAGTTTCCTTCTCCATCCTTTACCCCCTGCAAGGTGGAATAAGATTTACTAAAAGTGATAAAGTTGTTGAATTAAAATATTTGATAAAGAATAATCCAACTGGAAACACAATATCCCAGAAAATGATTTTATTCCAAAAAATAACAATTAAGAACTTAGTATCCTTGGAATTAAGATGATCAAAATTTTACTTGGCATCACTGAATACTTTCTGGTCTATAGTAGGAAAGACTATCAAGGAAAGTCTTTTTGGTGATCAAAACAGAAATGCATTTAGATCTGAAGGAATGGTCAAATTCCATGACAACATTGCATTAACGACTTTGTTTCTGAAGGGCATACTAGAGGCTGCTGGCTGCCATGTGGATGGTATGAGTCATTTATTCATTTATTCAGCATCTGGTGTTCCCAAGATAAAGAAATCTTTGAAAACTGAAGATATAGGAGTGAGACCAGAGTGAGAAAGAGACAAGAAAGTGCAGTTGTGCCCAGAGGTAGTGGAAGCTCTGTTGAGCCTCAGGTCTCTCTTCAAATGCATTATTTTAAAGCTTAAAATACAGGTCTCAAGGATGTAGATCTCAAGGAAAGGGTTATAACGCTTTTATTTCTCTTCTTGGGGTTCTAGTAAGTGCTGTCATTTTTCATTTTACTTTGGTGTTCAGAAAATACTAAATTTTAAATGTACAGTGGCAACTGGGATTACCATTGTTCTTTATCTTGAGAATTCAGGAGAAGACTAATTCCTATAAAAGACAATTTAGTCCAGTCACTCAGTTATGTCTGACTCTGTGTGACCCCATTGACTGCAGTACACCAGGCTTCCCTGTCCATCACCAACTCCTGGAGCTTGCTCAAACTCATGTTCATCGAGTAGGTGATGCCATCCAACCATCTCATCCTCTGTCGTCCCCTTCTCCTCCCACTTTCAGTCTTTCCCAGCATTAGGGTCTTTTCTAATGAGTCAGTTCTTCCCATCAGGTGGCCAAAGTATTGAAGTTTCAGCTTCAACATCAGTCCTTCCAATGAATATTCAGGACTGATTTCCTTTAGGATTGACTGGTTGGATCTCCTTGCAGTCCAAGAGAGTCTCAAGAGTTTTCTCCAACATCAGAGTTCAGATGGTTGATATACTTGTGACATGTTACTCATTTGTTTCATTTGGAAAGAGTGGAGTTTCATTCTGACTTTTAAAGTTTATTGTGGAATTTATGAAAGATTCACAAATACATTAAATAGAATGAAAAAAACCATAATTTATCAGCAATAAATATCTGTTGATATTTTGGTGTATATATACATCAAGCCTTTTAAGTTCTTTGCACATGTAGCCATTCTGCTAAGTAGCCCAAACTTAGTAGAGCATGAATGTGAAAATGTTTGTCTTTCTTCTATTAGTCTCTATCTTCTAGACTATGTGACTGAACCACTTAACAAAAAGTTGCGTAGATTCCAAAACTTTCTGATCATTTCCCTTTTTTCAAGCATATAAACAAGAAGAAGCAAACACAAAAGTAGACCACTGTCTTCTCTAAGTCATGTCTGACTCTGCGACCCAATGGCTGTAGCCCACCAGGCTCCTCTGTACATGGTATTTCCCAGGCAAGAATACTGGAGTGGGTTGCCATTTTCTTCTCCAGGGGATATTCATGACCCAGGGATTGGGTCCAAATCTCCTGCATTGGCAGGTGGATTCTTGACCATTGAGCCACCAGGAAAACCATGTATATATAAGGAGTGAACGTAGTGCATGAAAACATGTTGCTGTACTTTTCTCATTTGCCTGTTCATACATGCTCTTCGCCAGTCAGCTTAAGGCATCATTCTGCTATTCTTGATGGTGAAGTGTGTATTTGGTGGGGTGAGGAAGGGGTGGGACAAAGGGGTACAGCAAGCATTCAGTGAAAAACTTTTCAGCTTCTAACTTCCAAGATAGAATTCTACAACAAAACCCCAAGCTTGAAACCCAGGCATTAATATAGAGAGAATGCTAGAAAATCATTATATTAAGAATCAGGTTATAAGGACTCAGATTATGGGATGTCTGGCACAGTAGAGAGATAATCCCCCTTCTGCCTGTCATGGCCAGAGCATGAGAGAAAATGACATAGGCAGAGTAGGAAATCTAAGAGAAAATCTAGCCCTAGCAGAATCCAAAGTATGCATCATATAGATGGGGAGAAAAGCAGAAGGGGATAAAGTATGTGGCTCCCAATCTCTTTTCCTCTGTGACTTAGAAAGTCAGAAGAAATTCAGATAAATTGAGATATGTCTGGAGTTTTTATCCCAATTCCTGTTTAGAAAAAGATTGTCACAGATGGGACCTCCAGAGATAACCTGGAAATGACCACATCAGGTAAATTCAATTGTGCAGTCTAGTTAGGCAGGAGAAAGGCAAGACTTTCTGGGATGTTCCCAGTTCTTACAGGCCAGGTTTGGGAGCCATACTTTCCCACAGTCCTCTAACAGCTTCTTTGAAGCTGCCATAAATAGAAGCAAGTTGATTTGGAATAGCTTCTATGACACATACAGTATAGGACAGAGGAGACAGAGCGGGAAGAGTAGAGAACAGAGGCCTCTACCCTTTATCCAGGGCCATGAAGATTGATGTATGATCTTCATTAAGACCAATCAAATAAACAGGGACAAAACCTTGAATTCTGCTTGCAGGATACACAGTAGAAACCATCACTGTGGTAGATGGTAGCACCAAAGGTACACATACCCAGAACTCCCTCTCCCGAGCCACCAGGAGGACACACAAGTCCCATAGATACCACACAGATCATCATGAGCAAGAATGGGTAAAGGAAGGTGGTTTAAATTCCTAACATTTAGCTAAAGACTTGAGCTAATTAAAGAGACAGTTGACATTAGAGAATACCAGACACTAAACCTAATATTTTTTCTACTGCTCAATGTGTGTGTGTATAGGAGGTTTGAATTTTAGACTTCAAATTTATTTTTAGTCCTTCTTGTAAAAAAATGCTATAAAAAATTGAATTTTATTCTTCTGTCTATTCACTATTACAGAAAAAGCTATGTTTAATAATCTCCTAAACATGCATGTATGTATACATAAGCAAGTATGTTGCAAAGATATATTTTCAGATATAGAATTTTTCCGCTAAAGCTTAAATGCATTTTCAATTTTGATATACTTTACCAATTCTTTATAATGAAGAAGAAAGCCTCAATTTTCACTGTTCACAATAGAATATGAGAAGGTCTACCTTCCCATACCCTTAGTCTTTTTGGCAATATCTAGGAAAGCTGAAAATGCTCATAACCCAGAACTCATGTTTAATTTTTGAGATCTTTAAGAGAAAAATTATTCCTTATGTTAACCAGAAGTCATACTAAGAGATTCACTTCAGTTCTTGAAGTGTAAAATGTTTATAATATGAAAATTTGGCTATAAATCAAATGTCCACCCATAGTGATGGGTAGACTATGATACATTCAAATGACATGTTATATAAAAGTTAAGATGAGTGCACTAGGACAACTAGCACAAATTGAATTCAAAAACACATGGAAATACAAAATCATGTTTCAGAAAGCAACACACCATGTGTTATTTATAGATATATATATTACTAAATGGTTACAAAAATTCACCCAATTAATGATAGCAGAGAAATAGAGTTTAGGGTGGGAAGAGAAGGATTGGAGGGAGTGAAAACAAAGATTCTACTTTACTATGTTTTGTTTCTTTTATTATTACATGATATTGTTAGTCATTAACAAAGTAGCATTAACCAATTCTGTGTAGTATATATTATAAATATTGATTTTTTTCTCATACAGTTTTGCATTTTTTTCAAAGAAAGAAATCCAGGTCTCTTGGTTCTTAGCCTGTTAAGAGTACCTTAACCCAACAGCACCTAGATTTCATGCCTATTTATTAAATATTAAATATTAATACTAAACATATAGTTGTTGTTGTTTAGTTGCTCAGTTGTGTCTAACTCTTTTGAGACCACATGGACTGTAGCTCACCAGGCTCCTCTGTCCATGGAATTTCCCAGGCAAGAATAGTGGAGTGGATTGCTACTTCCTTCTCCAGGAGATCTTTCAGACCCAGGGATTGCACCCATGTCTCCTGCATTGGCAGCTTGATTCTTTACCTCTGAGCCACCTGGGAAGCCCGAACATACGGTAGTAAAGCATGAAATTCTAAAGTTCCAAGGCTAATATTAACAACCTCATTCTCCTAGATTGCTCTATTTTCTAGACTATTTTTCTTTGCCTAAGTGAAATTCAAAAAAATATTTTGAGAATGGTTGGTTGTTTTCCATTACATCATATGTTTATTTCCTTTGTACTCTGAAAATAGTAATAAAGCATTGCTTCTTCACACAGTAGGTAGTCATATTCTGACTGATTAATAGATTGAGTGAAAATTTTAAAAGAAATTTGTAGTCAACCAAACCAGTTCTGGACTGGAAACCAAAATATGCTGGGACTTTGTAAAGTGGGTATAGACTCTGGCCTTCATATTGCCTGTGTGAAAATTCACTTTGGAGTTACAAATAAATTGCCAGTTGTCTGTCCTGTTCAATTACATTTGACAAAACCATCTTGTTATACGTACATTGTTGAAGCTGGTGACTGAGAATTTAACCTGAAAATGCTGAAGAGGGAGCCTGCAGTACTGGAATGATTCTCAGCTGGTGCTCTCAGGTGGGCTTCTTACCAGTGCCTTATTGAGCCCCCCTGTGAGGATGGTATCAGGTTTGTGGGGTCCACAGAAAGAAATGTGTTAATTTGTTTTGTAAAGGAAAGAGCATGGGTCTGTGAAGTATACATGTAGCTGTAACTAACCATCTGTTCCAGCAAACCCTAATCCCCATCCTCAGCTCTGGTGGGCTGCTATGCAAAATAGTGGTCCAGTTTCACACTCTTGCCCCTGGAGTGTGAGAGCTCCTGTTGGCTACTACTTCCTTAGCATTTGACATATTCAGACTTTTAAATTGCGGCAACCAGAGGTATTTCTTTATTGTTTTATTTGCCTTTCCCTCATTACTAATGAAGTGTAGCATCTTAGAAGTTTATTGGCTGCTGGAAAACGCTTCTGTGAATTATAGCTTCATATACTTTCTTCATTGATTTGACCTTTTCTTATTGATTTGTAGTTCATTGATATTCTGAGTGAAGGACTCTTGAGAGTCCCTTGGACTACAAGGAGATCTAACCAGTCCATTCTGAAGGAGATCAGCCCTGGGATTTCTTTAGAAGGAATGATGCTAAAGCTGAAACTCCAGTACTTTGGCCACCTCATGCGAAGAGTTGACTCATTGGAAAAGACTCTGATGCTGGGAGGGATTGGGGGCAGGAAGAGAAGGGGACGGCAGAGGATGAGATGGCTAGATGGCATCACTGACTCGATGGACGTGAGTCTGAGTGAACTCCGGGAGTTGGTGATGGACAGGGAGGCCTGGCGTGCTGCGATTCATGGGATCACAAAGAGTCGGACACGACTGAGCAACTGATCTGATCTGACTGATATATATAGTGGTTTATTTGCTAAGTTGTGTCCAACTCTTGCGACCCCATGGACCTGCCAGTCTCCTCTGTTTTGGGGATTTCACAGGCAAGAATACTGGAGTGGGTTGCCATTTCCTTCCTCATATATATATTTATATAAATATATGTATTTCCAAATGTTCTTACAGGACGTTTAGCCTTGTTTATGGGGTCTAAAGCTGAATTTTAAAATGTTGTTATTGTCAAATTTATCAACTATTTCCTTCATTGATTATGCTATTTGAGCCCTGTTTAAGTTCTTTTCTATGTCAAGGTCACAAAGATAATCTTGTATAATTTCTTCTGGTGGTCTCAAAGGTTTTTATTCTTTGTAGGTTTTTTTTTTTTTTTTAATTAAAGTCTCTAAGATATCTGGATCTCATTTCAAAATACAGTTTTAGATAAGGGTCCAATGGTTCCATATGAATATCCCAATTACTTATGCCATTCACTGAATATCTAACATTTTCCCATGATATTTAGTTCCATTTCTATTATATATACTAGGTTTCTATGTCTTTGGTGGTCTATTTGATATTTGTTATTATTTTGTTCTAAATATACAATTTTTAATAATTTTCATTATCATGTATTCAACCCAGGTACTTTTCAGCAATGTGACTTTTAGTTTCACTCATATTTTAAAATAGTTCTGATATTGGCCATTTCTGATTTAACAGTTATGGAGCAATACAACATGGCTGTACAGGAGTTCTTTGGGGGGATTTGCTGAGACTTTATGGACTACTGAGTGGTCAGCTTTGGAACATTTTCATATGCACTTGAAAATTAGTTGTGTGGAATTAAAAACATATCTAGTAAATACAGCATGTTAATTTGTGTTGTTAAAATCTTCTGTAGCTATAGTAGCTTTACTAGTATTTGAGCTATCAGTTTCCAACAGATGATTTAAAATATTCTGCTTGAATGTCAGATTACTAAATTGCTCCCTATAATTCCATCAGTTTTTTCCTTATATGTTTTGCACAGTGACGTTAGTTGCATAGGAATTGGGATTTCTGTATCTCCACTGCACATTACTTTCTTTGTTATTGTACATTGGGTGCTTATCTTCAGTGAATTTTTGTTGTTATTTTGTTTTGCTTTGCAAGTTGTCTGGATATGAAGTCCATCCTAGATGGTGGTTTTCCATTTCCCTCTATCTGATCCCATGGATTCCATGATTTCTGATTTGTTTTCTTGTTAACTTCTTGGCTTTTGTTCTTAGTTAATTACTTTAGTGTGCAATTCCAGTTTCTTATGGTTGGTTCTACTTTTCATCCACAGCCCTGTGTGAATCATAAGCAGTTAGTTTATTCTCAGAATCAGTTGGTGGACTTTCTCATTTCACACATCAAGTCCCTCTTACTAGCCTTTTGTGTTTCTCAGTATTTTGCTGCTAGACCTGCTCTAGCACTGGGAGTGATTTGGGCTGTTAAAAGTCCTTTTCCACAACCCTCAACATTAGGGTTTCTATGCACCTGTAATAGCTGCAAACCATTTATCTGCACCCTTTGATCACCACTCTGTGTATTTATCTTACGTTCAGTTCCCAAGTTTTCAAGGAACTCTTTTCAGTTTTAAGTTCAGCTATGCATTTTCTGTTTTTAAAGGTAACTTTATTATATTTCATCTTGAAAGTCTATGTGCGTTTGTGTATGTGTGTGTGCATGCATGTGTGCATGGGGGAGAATAGATGATAATTCCAAGGGAGTTAATCCCTTAAATCAACTGCTAAGCTTCAGTCATGTATGAATCTTTGTGACCCCATGGACTGTAGCCCACCCAGCTCCTCTGTCCATGGGATTCTCCAGGGAAGAATACTGGAGAGGGTTGCCATGTCCTTCTCCAGGGAATCTTTCCAACCCAGGGATCGAACATAAATACAAATACATATGAGCATTTTTTTGCCTCTAATTTTAATGAAAAAGATATCATTCAACCATTAATGATTCTTCTGATCATTGGTTCAAAATACATACAATCTAAAGTATGTGTTTTGAATAGTCATATAGTAATGCATAGTGGAGACAAAAAATACATCTACCATTGCTCTATTAGAGGTTTACTTGATTTTATTGTATTACATGCAATGATATAGTAAAAATAACTTTACTTGGTATTCCATATTTGTACGTTTAATCTAGAGTAGATAACCAAAAATAGAATTTCTTGATTTAAATGCGTATATTTTATTTTACTCTGTTTTGGTACATATGTTGTTACTGCTGTCCAGTCACTCGGTCATGTCTGATTATTGTGACTGCATGGACTGCAGCACGCCAGGCTCCCTATCCTTCACCATCTCCCGGAGCTTGCTCAAACTCATGTCCATTGAGTTGGTGATGCCATCCAACCATCTAGTCCTCTGTCATCCCCGTCTCCTCCTACCTTCAATCTTTCCCAGCATCAGGGTCTTTTCTAAAGAGTCTACTCTTCACAACAGGTGGCCAAAATATTGGAGCTTCAGCTTCAGCATCAGTCATTCCAATGAATATTCAGGACTGATTTCCTTTAGGATTGACTGGTTTGATTTCCTTGGAGTTCAAGGGGCCTCTCAAGAGTCTTCTCCAATACCACAGTTCAAAGGCATCAATTCTTCAGTTCTCAACCTTCTTTATAGTCCAATTCTCACATTCATACATGACTCCTGGAAAAACCAATCATTTGACTATATGAACTATACAGACTTTTGTTGGTAAATTAATGTCTCTGCTTTTTAATATGCTGTCTGGGTTTATCATAGCTTTTCTTCCAAAGGGCAAGCATCTTTTAATTTCATGGCTGTAGTCACCATCTGCAGTGATTTTGGAGCCCAAGAAAATAAAGTCTGTCAGTTTTCATTGTGTCCCCATCTATTTGTCATGAAGTGATGGGAACAGATGCTATGATCTTAGTTTTTTGAATGTTGAGGTTTTCTTTTTAAAATTAATTTATTTTTTAATTGAAAGGTAATTGCTTTACAGAATTTTGTTGTTTTATGTCAAATATAAACATGAATAAGCCATAGCTTTTTCCCTCTTCTCTTTCACCTTCATCAAAAGGCTCTTTCAGTTCAGTTCAGTCACTCAGACCTGTCTGACTCTTTGCAACCCTATGGACTGCAGCATGTCAGGCCTCCCTGTCCATCACCAACTCCCAGAGTTTACTCAAACTCATGTCCATTGAGTCAGTGATGCCATCCAACCATCTCATCCTCTGTTGTCCCCTTCTCCTTCCGCCTTCAATCTTTCTCAGCATTAAGGTCTTTTCCAATGAGTCAGTTTTTTGCATCAGGTGGCCAAAGTATTGGAGTTTCAGCTTCAACATCAGTCCTTCCAATGAATATTCAGGACTGATTTCCTTTAGGATGGACTGGTTGGATCTCCTTGCAGTCCAAGGGACTCTCAAGAGTCTTCTCCAACACCACAGTCAAAAGCATCAATTCTTCAGTGCTCAGTTTTCTTTATAGTCCAACTCTCACATCCATACATGACCACTGGAAAAACCATAAATAGCCTTGACAAGATGGACCTTTTTTGGCAAAGTAATGTCTCTGCTTTTGAACGTGCTGTCTAGGTTGGTCATGACTTTTCTTCCAAGGAACAAGAGTCTTTTAATTTTATGGCTGCAATCACCATCTGCAGTGATTTTGAAGCCCCCAGAAATAAAGTCTGACACTATTTCCACTGTTTCCCTGTCTATTTTCTATGAAGTGATGGGACCATATGCCATGATCTTAGTTTTCTGAATGTTGAGCTTTAAGCCAACTTTTTCACTCTCCTCTTTCACTTTCATCAAGAGGCTCTTTAGTTCTTAGCTTTCTGCCATAAGGGTGATGTCATCTGCATATCTGAGGTTATCGATATTTCTCCTGGAAATCTTGATTCCAGCCTCTGCTTCATCCAATCCAGCTTTTCTTATGATGTACTCTGCATATAAGTTAAATCAGCAGGAAGACAGTATACAGCCTTGACGTCCTCCTTTCCTGACTTGGAACCAGTCTGTTGTTCCATGTCCAGTTCTAACTGTTGCTTCCTGACCTGCATACAGATTTCTCAAGAGGCAGGTCAGGTGGTCTGGTATTCCTATCTCTTTAAGAATTTTCCACAGTTTATGGTGATACACATAGTCAAAGGCTTTGACATAGTCAGTAAAGCAGAATTAGATGTTTTTCTGAAATTCTCTTGGTTTTTTGATGATCTAACGGATGTTGGCAATTTGATCTCTGGTTCCTCTGCATTTTCTAAATCCAGCTTGTACATCTGTAGTTCTTGGTTCATGCACTTTTGAAGCCTAGCATGGAGGATTTTGAGCATGACATTGCTAGCATGTGAAATGAGTTCAGTTGTGCAGTAGTTTGAACATTCTTTGGCATTGCCTTTCTTTGGGATTGGAAAGAAAATTGACCTTTTCCAGTCCTGTTGCCACTGTTGAGTTTTTCAAATTTGCTGGCATATTGAGTATAGCACTTTAATAGCATCATATTTTAGGATTTGAAATAGATATGTGCATTTTCAAATTTTTTTTATGTAAAATTTACATCACTCTCAACAATATTTGATTCTGTTAATTTCTCTATGTCTTTTCAAATCTGGGTATTATTGCAAGTATCAATTTTTGTCAGTCTGATAAGTGGAATATAGTTTCAGTTGGCATTTACCTGACTACCTTTAGGATTGGGCATCATTCCATAGAAGTCATTTGGATTTCTTTTTCTACAATTTGTCTTCCCAGTAAAGGAAAATTTATCCTTTTCACCTTGATCATTTTTTAAAAATAAACCAGTCACTCTTTGTGAAATGATGCTGAGCATGTTCATGTGGACAAATGTGCATGTTTAGTCATGTCAGACTCTTTGCAACCCCACGGACTTTAGCCCACCAATCTCCAGGCAAGAATACTAGTGTGGGTTTCCATGCCCTGCTCCAGGGAATTTTCCCGACCCAGGACCTGAGCCTGTGTCTCCTGCATTGGCAGGCAGATTCTTTACCACTGAGCCACCTGGGAAACCCAATGTGGTCAAATATGTGTTTTTATTTTATTAAATCATATTTCTTATTAAAGAAATTATTTCTAACACTGGTTATTCATATATAAGTTTATATCATTTGATTCCTATGTCTTTAAATATATATGTGTGTATATATGCATATATATTTATGTATATATGTTGTTAAGGGTCTTTTTTGGCACTTCCCTGGTAGCTCAGCTGGTAAAAAATCTGTCTACATGGCAGGAGATCCCTGTTTGATTTCTGGATCAGGAAGATCTCCTGGAGAAAGATAGGGTACACACCCCAATATTCTTGGGCTTCTATAGTGGCTCAGACAGTAAAGAATCCACCTGCAATTCAGGAGACCCGGGTTTGATCCTTGGGTTGGGAAGATCCCATAGAGAAGGGAATGACTACCCGCTCCAGTATTCTGGCCTGGAGAATTCTATGGACAGAGGAGCCTGGAAGGCTATAGTCCATGGGATCGCAAAGAGTTCAACATGACTTGATGACTTTCACTTGCTAAAATTAGGGAACAGTATGATGTAGCTCTAGAACTTACATGGGTGGGAAAAAAGGTGAGGGAAGGAGGAAAATGGATGAAAATTTAAGTCTATTCAGGTGAAATAATAATTTACTTTTTGATAGCACCAAGTGTTGTAGTCAAAGTCAGCTTTCTTATTCATAAGAAATAAATGATGCTATTATAATTGACTGCCTCATCAAATTTCCAAGCCAATAAGGGTCCTCTAAATTAGATCAGCCACTTCACTAAGAGCAGTGGTTCTCAAACTAAAATGCATCAGAATTATCTAAAATGTTTATTAAAACACAAATTACTGGGCTCCATACACAATTTCTGATTTAGCAGGTTTAGCGTCATTGTTTCAGGTCAAACAATTTGCATTTCTAATAAGTTCTCAAATGATGCTGCTGCTGCTATTCCAGAGACCACACTTTGAGAAGCATTGACTTAGAAAAATGGCCTTTAACTTCAGAGTCACCTAGAGAGCTAGGTGACTAGAGTTAAAGATTTGGATGTCTAAGTCCTCCCTAGAGCAGTTAAATCACCTTCTAATTTAGATAATGCTTCCTTGGCTTTATTCTAAAGACCAAGTCCACTGTCAGCTCTTTTAACTTGTGAGGATGGGGAGTGGCCTGACTGCCCAAGCTTTCTGTAAGCTGACTTTCTAATCAGTTTATTCTTAACACGTTATTTTTTAAGCTCTGTTCTTTATAGTTGTTCCCTCTAAATTCAGAATTTCTTACCAGCTTCATTTGGTGGAATAGCTCACACCTTTGTCAGTCTTCTTGTACACGCATTAGAATGTGTCGTGCTTTTGTTTTCAGCATGTCTGAGTCCATTTGGTATTTTAAAAATAGATTTGTTTATATTTGAGACTTGGAGAAAAAATGATAATTAAAGACAACAAAAAATAATAGCTGCAAACATAGGTGCTCTTATTATTAATTCATAAGTGAACTCAGTCTCCAAGAATGTAAATAGTATGTTCAATTATGAACTGGTATAATTATGTGTCCCAGTTATATACCCAGGCAGAGTAACTCCAGGCAGGTACATTGAATTCTCCCAGTAAACCTGGGTTCACTGTTAGAGTAGTGAGATCTATTTCTCACTCTTGTGTGAATTTATTTACCAGGTAGCAGATACATAAGCTGGTGGGTTCACTGAATGGGATCAGGAGAGAGGCAAATATACTCAACATGAACACAGATATAAGAGGCAGAGAAGCTCATTTATATCTTTTAGAAATTTCTCAGCATTTCTGTCCTGTTGATGATACTCTCTCTAGAATCCTAGCATAATTATAAAATTATAATTCTTACATGTTTCCCTTTACTTTGTGATTTGTTGGGAGGGGCAAAGTTAGATTTGTATTCAGTTCACCATCCTGAAAGGAACGAGACCTGGATTTCTGACTTTAATTCTACAAAAACAAAATAGTTCTGTGACCTTGAAATAAATAACTTTATCTTACTGAGTCTGGTTTTCTTTTTTTCTTCTGCAAAAAACATGAAATAGGAGATTTTTAAAATTATTTCTAGTTCTAACATTATAAAGTCGAATGATATAGCTCCACCCACTTGTGACAAGTGAAGTCTTACAATGAACTGTTCCCACATCATTATTCTCAAAATATTTATGTGTCTCATTACAGAGATTTATTGTGATCATGCAATAATTCTCAGTCCCCCAGAGAACAATTTGTTTATCTGGTTTTTATAAAAACATTAGAAAGAACAAAAATCACTCCCAAGTCAAAACCAAAATAACAGATAGAGAGTCCCTGATCTCGAGATGCCGTTAGTCAAACAAATGAGAAAAAAATAACCCCAACTCTGTATTTCAATTTTACTGGAATTTATTAATGCATAGATAAAGTGTTTTGTGCTGCATAGTTAAAATTGCTACATCTGTGTCATATATTATCAGAGTTACTGCTGTTACCAGAATACATTATATCATAAACCTTTCTTCTGTTTCCAGGGAGATGAACTGACAGTTGCGTACAGATGTCTCCAGTGGCAGGCAATGATTTTTTGTGTAAAAAGTACATTATGAAAGAACTCCCAGTCTAAGCATATTTACCTACACATAGGTGCACCTTTACACACACATGCACACACACACACACACATAATGCTCATTTCATTAGTGGCAGAGTATCTGAGGAACTTCAACAACAATTTCAGATGCAGCTGTCTTAATCTCCTTCCAAGATATATGCATGCTCAGGTAATTGTCATATGCTTCTGACTTCTAAGGACACCTGTCTTTTTAATTCTTCATGTATGTTTTCTATAGCTTACAGAATAGGAAATACATTTTGTATAAAGGTAAATAATTTTCTCTTGGAAGTTAGTCTTTCATTTTAAAAGTCTTTTCCAGAAGGTAAATAATGAACTGAAACAGTAAGAAATTTGGGGAGTAGATCACAATTAAAGCTTAAAATAGTAGTAGTTAACATTCATTCCCTTTGAGTATTCATTATTTTACTTAGGTGGTTGATACTTTGGGTGTATCTTTGGCTGCAGTATTCAATTTCATTAAATAATAGCTGTATAAATAAGGTCATGATATCTTAAGTTGGGTTCCAGGAAAACAGGCTCTGAGACTGAAATTTGCATGCAGTAAGTTTATAGGGTGAGTGCTCTCAGGAACAATAACTGTGAGGGAGTGAGAAAGGCAGGATGGGCAGAGGAAGAAGTTGAACCATAATGCAGCTACAGCAGAGGTCACGGTCAAGGCCACAGGGAGCTCCAGAGCTGGCAGGGTCCTCCAGAGTTGTGAATCAAGGCAGAGGGGCTGTGACTTCATACCAAACATGGACCAGCCATTGGTTTTGTGCTACCCCTGGGAGGGAATACAACCTTACATCAGGGAGCTCATTTCTGCAAAACATAACTTCCAAGTGAAGAGCTGCGGGTATTTTGTCTGGGACTAAAAACTAACCTTATGAGACAGGTATGGCATAGGAGGACCAGAGATTTGTAGTGTTTTCCACAAATTATGACAGACACGTGAGAAATTTTATAGAGACTGTGAGTATTAATGCCAATGATGGATTTTCACTTAGTAATTACACTGAAGTTTGAAAATGTATTTTTCATGTTTGAAGATTGAAACTTTGCAAATGTATAATTATTTGTATATAAAATATGCTTTCCTAAAGGAGTTCAAAGTTTAAGTCATTATATTTGTTTTATTCAAATGTTTCTAGTAATGAAGTAACAGAATGAATATGCAACCTGGGTAGAGAACTTAAGTATGGAGAATGTATATGAATTTGATCTTTTTACTACATGTGTTTGCAGAGGACATGATATGTTCTCTGTACCATATGTGTGTCTGAAAGACTTTCTGATGGTTGTTGGCTTGATCTCATATTAAGTTTGACTGAAGCAGTCTATATGCCTATGTCCAGAATCCAGCCATGTCTTGCAGGTACACACCATCAACAGTCTGAGACAAAACCCATCACCTCTTGACTGGATTATTGAAGTAGCCTCTTTCCTACCTTTTTCTTCCCATCCTTGCTTCTAACATTGTTTGCTCTCGGCGCATCAGCCTGTGACAATTACAATGCAAGATGATCTAACTACTTTACTTACAAGCCTCTCCTGACTTCCTGTCTCACTCAGTATAAAAGCAGAAGTCCTTACAACAGCCTCCAGGGGCCTGTATGATCTGACCCCTGACTGTTCCTCCTACTCTGCCATCACATGATCTGCTCTGGGCACACTGGCATTTTTGCTTTTCCCTGAACATGCCATATCTCGGGGATTTAAAACTTGTTCTTTTGTGTGTCTGGAGTACTCATCTCCTGATCTTTGTATGGCTTGTTACCTCACCCCCTTTAACCATTTACTCAGAAATCATCTTCTTTGCAATTCTTCCTGGATATCCTGCCTGAAATTTCCATAATCCTTTCCTACTCCATCACATCTGTCTTTTTTGCCTCCTTAATACTTACCATTACTTAGCAAGGTACATATTTTACCTATTTCTCTTGCCTGTCATCAGTCTCTCTTGCTGGAATAAAAATCCATGAGGGCTAAGATTTTTGTCTTTTTCATTTATTCCTCTAGCTGTGGTATTGAAAATTAATGCATAGCACATAATAAGCATTCAATATATTTTTAAGGAATGATAGTAGATTTGAATGAGAATTGTGAGTATATACTTACTGCTTTCATACAGTTAGTCCCCAGTGTCAAGTTACTACGTGACACAGTTAACAGTAGAAGAAGGAAAGACTTTCTATGGGATCTGCCTCTTTTTTCATAGAGTGAGGGTTTCCAGAACAGCAAGAGACCTTCTTTAATTAGTGTTAATTATGCTCTGGGCTTTCCCACATGAGCTGAGCAGAAAGCCTAAAGGAGAGATAGTTCTCTAGACTCATGGAAGCTTGTTCGTACCTAGCAGTGAATCCATCAGACAACACTGCTATCCCATGAGAGTCAAGAAGAAGAAATTTGGGACTGATGAGAACAATAAGACTGTCATATTGCTTATTAAGGGGCTTCTCCAATGTCTCAGTGGTAAAGAATCTGCCTGCAATGCAGGAGACACAGGAGACGCGGGTTCTGTCCCTGGGCCAGGAAGATCCCCTAGAGGAGGAAATGACAACCCACTCCAGTAATCTTGCCTGGAAAACCCCACGGACAGAGGAGCTTGGCTGGCCACAGTCCGGAGGGTTGAAAAGAGTTGGACATGGCCGATTGAGTGCGCACACACACACACTAATGCTTATTAAGAAACTATTTTTCTTTCCAAACTAACTGTTCCCCAGTTCCTATTCAAAACAGCACATGATACTCCAAGGTCAATTTTAAGACGATTAGCTCTAGATCATAGTCAAAGTCTGCTTTCTATGAACTTCTCTCTGAAATGTGTATCTAAGTAGTGTTTCAATGTC
Organism: Bos javanicus; assembly: GCF_032452875.1. NCBI lineage: Eukaryota > Metazoa > Chordata > Mammalia > Artiodactyla > Bovidae > Bos > Bos javanicus. The sequence continues at coordinate 58,523,398 of NC_083871.1, read as the reverse complement.
ATTTGTGACATGAATGTAGCAGAAATTCTTAAGGAAGTTGTAAGAGATATGCCTTAGACTGTCAACTTCTTTTCTTAAAGGATGCTAAAATTTGGCTCTCATCTTGCATTAAAAGTGACTTTTTTGTAACACCATTGGGTATCACATGCAAAGCATGCTTTTCACATGTGATATCTGTCAGTTTTATAAATCCCACAGGATCTGTGCTATCAAATGTCAGCTCTTCCCCTATCATACTTTTAGAGCTTACACAACATCAGAAGATTGATGTCTGACTACTGGTAGGCCACCTCGAGGCACAGGGGAAAAGTGACTGAAAACAAAGAGCATGGCTGTTGACTTTGTTAAGGTGCATGTGAGTTCTACCTTCTCCATGTGTTACCGATGGCCATCATAGTTACAATCACCTCAGGACTCCTAACAATGAGGAACTCTGAGACAACCGTCAAGAGCGCTGTAGGCATTAACCAGTCTGTGGCCTCTTCCTTCAACATCACTTCGGATGCTATTCTAAAGCAATCCAATATAACAGGCTCCCCCTGCAAGTCTGTGCTGACAGCAAAGCATAAGAGATGGCTTACAGTGCAGTACTTCTCGGTCCTGAATACTAAAGATGGAGCCTGCTGCGTATCCTCTCTACTTCCAGCGAAGCCTCAGAAAAACCAGAATAGCTTATGGCCCATTAGGATGCAGGTGGGATAGGATGCTAAGCACCTCATCACTGTGGCTAAGTACCCAAGAGCAAAATCATGATTTATACATTTTCCAGTCTTCTTTGGCTGCAGAGTTTTGAAGTTTGGGGGCTTGGCAGAGACTAGGTTTGGATAAACACAAATGCTGAGGCCGTATTTAGATGTCCCAGATGTTCAGATGTCCTTCCTATTCTCTCAGGAAGGGGACATGAGAAAGCCAATAAACAAGTTAATTTAAAGTAAAAAGGAAAAATCATCAAAAGGCTATCTGGCTTTATTAAAAATGGAATTACATTAAAAAATAGGATTTCAGTGCCCAAGTGTGGCACCAGGATGGGGTGGTCCATTGCCTTCCTGCTTGTGGAGGGAGAGCCCATCCTGGTCTGTGGGCACTGCTGTAGCATCATCACAGCCTATGTGGGCTGAGGGCTGTAGGTCCCTGAGACGGGAAAGGAGGCCCACTGTGTCCCACGTGGCTGCTTGAGGCCTTCTGAGTCTGAAAGCATTGCAGGTAGACATTTGCCCATAAGAAGCTGAAGGGGAATGGGGATGCTCTTTGGATTTCACTCTGCTCAGCCATCTGAGGAGTTCCCATCCCTGTGTGGGATGCCAGCATGTCCCAAAGGAAAGTGAACATTTCACCCAATCTCATGAAAGTTTGTCAGTATAACTCCAGAATCCTAGAGCTTGAGATGATTTGTTTACCTTCTGCTCTCAATGTTTTTCCATCAAATGGACAAAGTCTAATGTGGCCAAATGTGTCAGGGTTCTATTTGAATATTAAGCCAGAAGTAACAGAATGCCCTCTGCCTGTACCAGATCATCTGTTGCTTCTCTACAAAGCCAAGGTTGTATGAGCAGAAGCCACTAACCCCTCTTCCCTCTTTCTCTGTTAAGCCTGTGTGTATCAGAATAGCACAGCTATAGCATTCCCTCTTTTCCCCTAGTCACAATATCTTGAGTGTGGGATGATTAGGTATCTTAATGGCAAAGGGCAGTGAGCATGGAAGACTGGAGACACAAACTGTTCAGAGGGTTCTACACGCTCTATGTGCTTTGGACCAAAAGGGAAGAAAAACATTGACAGAACAGGGATGCTGTGAGGATTAGGAGGGATCAAAGCAAAGCCTGGCTGGAAAGATTTGCTAGCCACGTGACCCTCTGAAGGTGCTAAGAGTTTCTCAGATAAAAAGGTAAGACGGTCAAAGTATCTCTCTGAGAATACTGTTTGTCTCGTAGGCCATTTAACTATATTTCCATGTTACAGACTGTGTGGAAATGATGGGAGAATTTTCCTATTATCTGCACAAAGAAATAAGGAGTCAGTTTTCTAGTATAAAGAGATTAGCTTGCAGCTCAGCTTCCCATGCCCTGCCATTTTATGCAGCAAGCCTAAGGTCTGTCATCCTTGTATCTATGGAGGGGCTCAGCTAGAGTCTAACTTTTCTGTTGAACATCTCACTGTAGCTGCTGATAAAATCCACAAAGGAGACAAGGACAGTCTCATGAAAAAAAAAAAAATTATTCTGTGTATCATAGACCAGGTGAAAGGCAGAGGCATACATTATTCTTTGTCCTGCCTTTGAATTGCTAGCCTATCAAAAGTCCAAAGCTAAAAATTGTATCTGTATTCGTGGTAACTTGGGAATGTTCCTTGCATTGAGGCATCATTTGACAAGGAGATAACAACCTGCATTAAGAAAGTGAGAGCATCTCTTGGGAGACTGGCAGGAATGGTAATGGAGCAGTGTGCCGTGCAGATGAAAATCAACACTTCAAAGGGAGACTGGTATTGAATTCTCTTTGGAGACAGGGTAAAATTCTTAGTAGATTGCTATTGCATTAGTTTTGTTTTTTTTGTCCAAAATCTGATAGACGGTACTAGACTATTGTGGATTCCTCTAAGGCTGGTCTTCCTTTCTTGCCGGGCACATGCCATGCTCATCCCCAGCCCCTGGCCATTGCTAGTGCTGTTTCCTTTCATAAAATTCTTGCCCAGACCATCCTTTCATGCAGCTACCATCCATACTTCGTACTATGAGCCAATGGTAGTTACACTGTGGTAGTTAGTTAACTGTGTCCCACCACTAAAGTAAATTTGTGTGTGTACATATTATTCATGTTAATCCTGATCACAGCTCTGTAAGATAAATACTATTACTATTCTCAACTGACAAATAATTAAATTGGTGCCATAGACATCCAGTAATTTGTCCAAGGCTGTTCAGTTAGTGAATGGAGAAATCCAAATTTGAATCTAGGTCCTCTGACACCACCTGCCATACTCTTAGCCACTATGCCACACTGCTCCCTATGGTAAATCAAGTATCTTTACATGTCCATAAAGCCATAACCATCAATTCCTGTTCATAGCCATATGCTTTCTTTTCATTCCAATTGCATTGTTTGCAACATTCATTCCAGCACTTGACCTTATGTTATCATTGATGATTATCTAAGGTGTTTATTAAAGGAAAATTTTTCCCTATTAGATTACATAGTCTTTAAGAGAATATGTACACCAGGGAAGCCCCAGTATTTTTTGTATCATACCATTTTATTTTTGTATTATACTAGCCTGGAGAAGGCAATGGCACCCCACTCCAGTACTCTTGCCTGGAGAATTCCAGGGACGGGGGAGCCTGGTAGGCTGCCGTCTGTGGGGTCGCACAGAGTCGGACACGACTGAAGTGACTTAGCAGCAGCAGCAGCCTGATAGTGCAAATGCTCAATACCTAGTAAATGAACTAAATAAGTCACTTAATATAGTTGCACTAAATTTATTAAAGGTAAAATAAATACTACAGTCATCATTCAGAGACCCACTTTGCTAAGCATTACAAAATCAAGACCATGGCAACTTTCACCACATGTCTATGATCACCCCCTGTGATGTGTTGGCTGATCAGAACACTATAGAAATTCAGCTCTATTGTGTAGGCAGGGCAAGTGAGTACATTTCTGAACAATTCAATAGTGAATAGGTCAGAGGGCTGTCAAGTTAAGACACTAAAGCGATGTGCTAAAAACAAGCCAGAAGCAATGCAGAAATCAATAAAGACATCTAAGAAATAGCTGGGGTTGACCAGACTTTCTAGGCAGGTCTGCCAGCAAGATGTGCTCTAGTTTATCCATAAACCAACCACTACTACGGAGATAAAACAGAAGAGATGTAACTAGTGTTAGGTTTTCTTTATTGAGACTTAAGGGAGACATATCAAGATAATCGCTTATGTATAATTGATGCTTCTGAGGATGCTGGCTATCAGTAGGCCTGTAGGCTAATTCTGAGCCTCCTGGGAAATACCCTTGGCATGAATCATGTAAGAGGACAGTTTCCATTACAGAAGATGCTCCACAGTCGAGTGATTAAGAGGATTGTCTCTAATATGAGACTGCCTGCTTGAACATCATTTACAGATGTGAGAACATGCACAAGTTATTCAACTGCTCTGTGCCTGCATCTTCATCGCAAGTTAGCATGTAGTAAAAAGAAGGCGTATTGATTAGCTATTTTAAATACGTTGATGCCTACACCTTTCTTAGCACAGTGCCTGGCTGTGATAAGTATGAGCTCAGTAATGAAGAGATGGGAGAGTGAAGGATGTATGTTACAAATGTGGACAGAATAGGGTGTAGCCATTAATTTATTCAGTGAGTGTTTATTGAGAATCTACTTTGGTGGATGTTGGGTATGGAATCTACACGAAATCAACCTGATCCCTATTTATATGGGTCATAAACAAGCAAAGATATAACTATATCATTCTCAATTATGAAGAAGTGCTCTGAAAGAAATCTAGGAGACTGAGATAGAGAGTAATGTAAGAAGATCTATTAATATTTAAAATTGGCTGGCTGAGACAATTGCCTTGAGAATAACATCTAAGGTGAAACTTTAAAGACCAAGAGAATACAATGATGTCAACAGGATAGAGTGGAGAAGTCATCAGGCAGAAGGAGTCCCAGCACATGAAGCCCTAAGGAAGGAAAAATCTTAACCTGATCTCTTTGCTAGATTAGGAAAGAAGGTTACAATGATGGAACCAAGATGAAGAGGGAGAGAGCCACTCAGGGACAGGTTGAAGGCAAGAGAACTGGCAGGACAAGTTAATTCAGAGCTTTGTAGGCTACGGTGAGGAGTTTGGAGTTAATAGGAAGGGTAACAGGAGGTTATTGAAAGGATCCAACTTTCATCTAACTAGATTCAACTTTTATCCAACTAGATCATCTGCTCTATGGTGAATATGTTGCTGGAACAAGAATAAAAGCAGGAAAACCAATCGGGCAGCCATTCTAGTAGTCCAAGCTAGAGATAAGAATGGGTTGAGCTTGGGCATGGATGGAAGCAGTGGGTAAGAAGAGAGGTAGACAGGATTGAGATGCATTTTGAGGCAGCATCTATAGGACAAACACATAAAAGCACATTTATATTTGATATAAAAAGGGATATAGATTGATGATCCCTGTCAAATCTATGTCAGTTTTAAATAGTGTAATATAAAGACAGCTTAAAAGTCACTGTTGATCTGTAGTCAATTGTATTTAAAGGTTTTATCAATTCTAACATGTGCATTAAAAAAAAAGAAAAACTCTCTGAAATCAAGATTATTGTATAATTGAAGACAGATGAAAGGAAATGCTATATCTGTCGTTTATTTAATGGCATGAGAAATTCCCAGGTAACATTTTTCCCATGTGTGACTTTAAATTTATCCATAGATCAGTCTTATGGACTCTGTGGGAGAGGGAGAGGGTGGGGAGATTTGGGAAAATAGCATTGAAACATGTATAATATCATGTATGAAGCGAGTCACCAGTCCAGATTCGATGCATGGTACTGGATGCTTGGGGCTGGTGCACTGGGACGACCCAGAGAGGGGAGGGGAGGGAGGAGGGTGGAGGGTTCAGGATGGGGAACGCAGGTATACCTGTGGCGGATTCATTTCGATATTTGGCAAAACTAATACAATATTGTAAAGTTTAAAAATAAAATAAAAAAAAAAAAAAAAATAGTATCCTACCGGTAAAAAAAAAAAAAAATTCTTCAAGCTCAAGCTGATTACGACCCTAAAGCTGTGAAATTTAGTTTCTGATATCAAAGCATACAACAGGGCACAAGAAGAATGGTGTTGTATACCAAGTGTTTCTGCTATAAATTAACTCCCCTCAGTTGAGAAAGTGGGGCAGAGATGACCAAGAAAAAAAAATGTAGCAGAGCCCATAAACTAAAGGCTGTTATTTATTTCCTGTTACAGAATTATTCAGAAATGAGTACATTTTCAAGGCATTTGTGGGAATTGGGCAGTTGAGTCCCCTTGTGATATTTTAAAGTTTCACCCAGAAGAGTTTATCTACATTTATAATAATACGGTTGGAGAAAGAGATGGCAACCCACTCCAGTATTCTTGCCTGGAGAATCCCATGGACAGAGGAGCCTGGCAGACTGCAGTCACAGGGGTCACAAAGTGTTGGACATGACTGAGTGTATGTGCATAATAACACTGTAATTATTTTCTGACTTCAATCTGTATTTTAATTGTATAAAACTGTATTTTATATGATGATTAACAGTTGCCCATGCACAAGCTCACAAGTCCTGTTGATGTAAACCTTTTCCCCTTGCCGCACCATTAGATGGCATAGCTTTCCGAGTGGGAGATTCCACCCATGCATCCCTGCCTAAGAACTCACTCTCCTATGCCAGATGAGCTTTGTGTTTCTGCTGAGTCACTACAGCTGACGGACCCATCTGGCCGGTAGCCGTCACAGATAGAGAACTCATTTTGAACAAATGGACCAAGTGATCCAGGTGGCAGTGAGCTGAAGTGACAACCCAGAGCCAGCCATACACATAGACTGAGTAACCAGCTGTCTCTACTGGGATTTGAAATAACCTTGAAGAACACACTCCCCAGGCTTGGCTCTCTAGCAACTTTTCTCACTCGATGCTACCATATTGGCTTACTTGACAACATTACTCACTCCTTTGAATTATGTTACTAAAGATGCCACTAAAATGCATGTTTCTTAGAACTGTCTTTAGGTTCCTATGCCCTCCCTATACCACACAACCAGCCCCATAGAAAATCATGTTTCTGGCATCCTCAGACTGTCCATAGGCACTTTTCTGAACTCTCACCTAGGTGACTTGCTCTCTGCTTCCTTTTCTATGTTAATCTATAAATTTCAATTTAGGTGTTGTGGTTGACATAAGAACATCTTTAAAGAAGCCTTGAACATCTAGAAAAAATTATGAGTGACTTTTGTTGTTTTAGTCTCTAAGTCATGTCTGACTCTTTGTGTGTGTGTGTGTGTGTGTGTGTGAGCCAGGCTGCCAGGCTCCTCTGTCCATGGGATTCCCCAGGCAAGAATACTGGAATAGGTTGCCATTTCCTTCTCCAGGGGATTTTCCCAACCCAAGTATCAAATCTGTGTCTCCTCCATTGGCAGTCCAATTCTGTACCACTGAGCCACCTGGAAGGACCATGAGTTACTCTATCAGAGATAGAGGAAGGAAAGCCACCAAAAATGAGGTACTTGGGGACTCAGATTCAGGCAATAGAGAAAGTAAAGGATGAAGGTGGTGGATTGGGACAGTTAGAGGTTTAAAGGTAAGCACATAGTGGTTGACTGAAGGAAGGGTTGTTTAACACAGAAGTAGATAGGTTAGCTTTACTTTTATCACCATTGGGGCTACGGAAATATTTATTAGAGTTCTACATATAGATGGGTAGTATCTTCTAAAATGTGTTATGTGGAACATCAATCCCATGAGATGCTTTATGAAAACAGGATTCCATGGATTAATAAAAGCAGGAAATGCTGCATGTTCAATTCTCCTCTCAGAAATTCACTTGACATGTTAGCATATTGGAGGCTTTTCATTAAAAAAAAAAAAAAAGTGATTTGACTTGTTTAACTTCTTTTTTCCCAAATAAAAGACTAGAGAAACATAGTTTGATAAGTTGTGCTTATGCAATTTAAAGAGGCAAAAAATAAATAAATAACCTTTATGAGTAGGTATTCAAATAACAAGAATCCAAACCAAAGGTTTCCAAAATTTTGAGTTCTCTGCTCTAATTAACCTATTATATTTATTTAAAAGTTACATACATATAACTATGCAATAATTTATTATGAACATTATAGCACACATAAAATAGAAATCTAGATGAGAAAAATGAGAACAATTGTCATGTTTACTCTCTTTCTTTATATTTTACTGTTTAAAAACATTTTTCTCTTGCCAAAGTATTAATGACACCTTTTAGTGAACAAAGTAATTAAAGTTTTTAAATATATTTTTGATTATTGACCCTCTGGGTTTATATCCTGGTTTAAGAATTATGCTATAGTGAGTCAAAGGGGGGCGGTTTCCAAGTGGAGTTTGTTTCCATATTAGATTTAAGTAATTAAATTACATGAATAAAGGTAACTCAATATATAAAGTAATACAAGTGAAAGATGGCATTGAATTACATTAACTAATACCTAAAAGGTGTAATTATATACATGGGATTGCCATGGAAGCAACCTAGATGTCCTTCAACAGATGAATGGATAAAGAAGTTGTGGTACATTTATATAAATGAAATATTAGTCATAAAAAGGAACAAATTTGAGTCAGTTCTAGTGAGGTGGATGAACCTAGAGCCTGTTATACAGACTGAAGTAAGTCAGAAAGAGAAAAACAAATGTATATTAATGCATATATATATGAAATCTAGAAAAATGATGCTGATGAACCTATTTGCAAGGCAGGAATAGAGATTCAGACATAAAGAAAAGCCTTATGGACACAGCAAGGGCAGGAGAACATGGAATGAATTGAGAGAGTAGTATGGAAATATATATATTACCATATGTAAAATGGGCTTCCCTGGTGACTCAGACGGTAAAAAATCTTCCTGCAATGAAGGAGACCCAGGTTCAGTCCCTGGGTTGGGAAGATTCCAACCACTAGTGGTTAGATAGCTAACCACTCCAGTATTCTTGCCTGGAGAATCCCATGGACAGAGAAGCCTGGTGGGCTACAGTCCATGGGGTTGCAAAGAGTTGGACACTCCTGAGCAACTAACACACACGTGTGTAAAATAGACAGCAGTGGAAATTTGCTGTATGACACAGGGAGCTCAAGTCAGGTGCTCTGTGACAACCTAAAGGGGTGGGATGGGGTGAGAGGGAGGTTTCAGAGAGAGGAGACATATGTATGCCTATGGCTGATTCATGTAGATGTATAACAGAAACCAAAACAACACTGTAAAATGACTATCCTCCAATTAAAAATAAATAAACATTTTAAAGCCCTAAAACAAATAAAGGGAAAGGAAAAGTGAGAAAAAGAACAGCATTAGTAATGGTGGACATGGATCCATATTTTAAGTAAGCTTCTAGATTATTTACTTAGTTTGGGTTTCTTGTCTGATCTGGTAATATCATTATAACATTTTCTATGGTATTTAGAGTGCTGTACCCAACTCCTCTCTGTGGAGGTGTCTTATACATGGTTCCTTAGTGGGACTCTTGTAAGACTTTCCAGACATTTCAAAAGGATTAGCATAGATAGAATTAGACAGTATAATTATCTGTGAACTTGGTGTGAAAGTAAAGTAGCTCAGTCGTGTCTGACTCTTTGCAACCACATGGACTGTAACCTACCAGGTTCCTTTGTCCATGGGATTTTCCAGGCAAGAATACTGGAGTGGGTTGCCATTTCCTGCTCCAGGAGATCTTACCCAACCCAGGGATTGAACCCAGATCTCCCGCATTGTAGACAGATGCTTTACCATCTGAGCCACCGGGGAACTTGATATAATAAACTGCAAATCTTCATAATATGCCAAAAATCAGGTGAAAGAGATCTCAGTCATCAGCTATCCTCACCTTTCCTTCAGAGTACTCTAGATACATACATGATCTAGGACCATAGAACTTGGCAGGGTAACAAAGACCAGAACCCATCTGAATATCAAATATTTGCAAAACATTCTTACATTAAAATATGCATTCTATTATACAGAGTGAAGTAAGCCAGAAGGAAAACATAAATACAGTATACTAACGCATATATATGGAATTTAGAAAGATGGTAACAATAACCCGGTGTACGAGACAGCAAAAGAGACACTGATGTATAGAACAGTCTTATGGACTCTGTGGGAGAGGAGAGGGTGGGAAGATTTGGGAGAATGGCAATGAAACATGTAAAATATCATGTAGGAAACGAGTTGCCAGTCCAGGTTCGATGCATGATGCTGGATGCTTGGGGCTGGTGCACTGGGACGGCCCAGAGGGATGGTATGGGGAGGGAGGAGGGAGGAGGGTTCGGGATGGGGAACACATGTATACCTGTGGCGGATTCATTTTGATATTTGGCAAAACTAATACAATTATGTAAAGTTTAAAAATAAATTAAAATTAGAGAGAAAAAAAAAATAAATAAAATAAAATATGCATTCTAGCATTTTTCTTCTTCTTCCATCCTCCAGTGGATTGTCTTGCTTATCTTTTGGGCTACATGAAGCTCATTTTGGAGACTTGTCCATATTTTTAAGAATTTCAACTTCAATTCTAACCTATGTCAGGCCTGTTCCACTTCTCAGGAGAGTATTGTTTTTAAGCACATGGGCAGATGAAACCACAAATCAAACTTCCTTCAGCCACCAGTACTCCTTCAGGTGTGTTTTAAAAGCCCCTGGACATCGAGTACTCTGAGTTCATTTTTCAACTGAATTTCACAGAGAAAGATTTCTGAAGGAAGTACTTTAGACCCTTGATGTGCAACCAGATAAAATGACAAGATTGTCAAAAAGGAATGATATTCCAGAAAAGGAGAGGAACTATCAGAGCTATTTTCTCTTACATGACAATGACTTTATCAGACATTATTACTTTAGATTAATGTGTGTGTATATGTATGTATGTGCACATGGAAAGAGGAGCCTGGTAGGTTACAGTCCATGGGATCACAGAGACTCAGACATGACTTAGCAACTAAATCAAACAGAATACCTTTGCTAAAATGTCTGTTGCTTAATAAATCTTGCAATATAAATGGATTTATTTTTCCCCAGAAAATTTAAAGCAATAAGGTTCTTCAGTAAGGCTTGTAAGGAAAGAAAACAGAGATATGCAGTAAAAAATGAACCTCTGATTTATTAAGGGTGGTCTGAGAGTCAACTGTGATAGGTAAAAGAAATGCTTAGTGCAGTGCCAGCCGCCTGCTTTCAATAGATCGTAGCTACCATACCTGTTACATCACCACCTGGTGTTGTAGGAAGATCACAACCCCTTTACAACAATGAAGAAAATTTCCTTTTAAACGAAAGTGATATTGCTATATAATAACAATAATTAAAATTGCAAGCAAAAGTAATATATTCAGCAACACATATTTAAGTGAGAAGTACAGTAGGCCTTTGGGAATGAAATAGGAAATTAGAGGATAGGAATCTTTAATAAAAGAAAGATCAAGCAATCCCCAGGAATACATAGGAAGGGCCAAAAATCTCTTATTAATCAAGTAGGACATTGTGGATTGCCAGTGAATAAAATCTTAATAATTTGCATCATAATAAGTGAAGCTGAGTTATTGGTTTCTAAGTGTCTCCAAGACACTGACTGATTTACTATGTATCACATCAATGATTTTTAAGGAAAATTTCCCAGTGTTAAAATATATCACAGCTGGTTTAAAAATGTTTCCATCTGGCATCATAGTTGGAGTTTATTTTTGTGCTAAGCCATGGATATGATAAAGAAGAGTTTTCCAAATTGCTTGAAAATGATAAAGTGATAGCTAAATGAAAAGAGAATAGCCATCAGGAAGGCAAAAATTTAACACTGCCATATAGTGCTGCTAGGAGTGAAATTCACTTAAGTGCACTGGAAAAACTTTCTGGGGGTATCTGCTTAAGTTCATGGGATGTTGATCTCATGACTCAGAACTTTCACTCTTAGATTTATGTCTGGCAGAGTTGTATACACATGTGCTCCAAGAGACTTATAAAAGAATATTCTTAGAGTAATTATTAACAAGAAAAAACTGGAAATGATCTAAATGTACATTAACAGTAGAACAGAAGGTAAGTTGTGATATATTTATATAAGAAAATACTATATAGCAGTGAAAATGTATGAACTATAGCTATTCGCAGCAATCTGAATGATATTTTAAACACAATCTGAAATGAATGAATGGATCTTGTAATTCCATTTATATGAACTTCCAAAACCTCAAAAGTGATCTATGGTTTGAAATCAGGATAGTTGTTGGGAGGAAAAGGGTTGTATAATGATTAGGGAGACATATTTGTAAGTCATGACCTAAGTGGAGGAGGACTTACATTTTTTTGATCTGTTTTATTTTTTAAATTGAAGCTATGGTTTTTCCTGTGGTCATGTATGGATGTGAGAGTTGGACTGTGAAGGCTGAGCGCGGAAAAATTGATTCTTTTGAACTGCAGTGTTGGAGAAGACTCTTGAGAGTCCCTTGGACTGCAAGGAGATCCAACCAGTCCATTCTGAAGGAGATCAGCCCTGGGATTTCTTTGGAAGGAATGATGCTACAGCTGAAACTCCAGTACTCTGGCCACCTCATGCGAAAAGTTGACTCATTGGAAAAGACTCTGATGCTGAAAGGGATTGGGGGCAGGAGGAAAAGGGGACGACAGAGGATGAGATGGCTGGATGGCATCACTGACTCGATGGACATGAGTCTGAGTGAACTCCAGGAGTTGGTGATGGACAGGGAGGCCTGGCATGCTGCGATTCATGGGGTCGCAAAGAGTCGGACACGACTGAGCGACTGATCTGATCTGATCTGATAGTTAATTTACATTGCAGGCAAATTCTTTACTGCCTGAGCTACTAGGGTTTCCCTGCAGGAGACCTGGGTTCTACCTCTGGGTTGAGAAGATCCCCTGGAGGAGGGCACGGCAACCCACTCCAGTATTCTTGCCTGGAGAATCCCCATGGACAGAGGAGCCTGGCAGGCCCTAGTCCATGGGGTTGCAAAGAGTCAGACACAACTGAATGACTAATCACAGCACAGAATAGTTAATTTACAAAATTATATTAGTTTCAGGAATACAGCATAGTGATTCAGTATTTTTATAGATTGTAATTTATTAAAAGTTATTATAAGATAATAATTATACTATGCTAACTAATATATGGGAGAAGGCAATGGCACCCCACTCCAGTACTATTGCCCAGAAAATCCCATGGATGGAGGAGCCTGGTAGGCTGCAGTCCATGGGGTCACTAAGAGTTGGACACGACTGAGCAACTTCACTTTCACTTTTGACTTTCATACATTGGAGAAGGAAATGGCAACCCACTCCAGTGTTCTTGCCTGGAGAATCCCAGGGACGGAGAAGCCTGGTGGGCTGCAGTTCATGGGGTCACACAGAGTCGAATACGACTGAAGTGTCTTAGCAGCAGCAGCAGCAACTAATATATATAGCTTATCTTATAGCTTATCAATTTTATACATAATAGTTTGTATTTCTTAATCCCATACCCTTAATTTGCCCCCTCCTCTCTCTCCCCTTGGTAACCACTAGTTTATTTTCTGTATCTGTTCATCTGTTTTTGTTTTGCATATACATTTGTATTATTTTTTAGATTCTGCATTTAAGTGATATTATACGACACTTATCTTCTTTACCTTTAGAATAACAGGATCAATACGTGTACATTTTATCTTTGAAAAAAAGGAGAAAGAATACATCCAGATGCTTAGATTTTGTCTAGAGTTCTAGACTTTTAGGTTTTTAGACATCTTGTTCTAGGTTTTTAGGAAATCAGTTGTACTGGATTCTATATCAACTCAGCATCACTGCCAGTGATCCTGGAATTCTCTTGCTCAGAATCCCTTCCCTATGTAATTCTGGATAATAGTATACCAATGAGAGGCACTTGCTTTGGGAGGGAGAAGAAAAGGAAAAACTAATGTCTGCAGTTGTAGAATCACCCAGTTCGGTGCCTTATTAGGTTGCTTAGGCTGTCATAACAAAATATCACAACATGAGTGACTTAAACAACCAGCACGTTTTTTTCCTCTCACAATTCTGCTGCTGCTACTGCTGCTAAGTCACTTCAGTCATGTCCGACTCTGTGCGACCCCATAGACAGCAGCCCACCAGGCTCCCCTGTCCCTGGGGTTCTCCAGGCAAGAACACTGGAGTGGGTTGCCATTTCCTTCTCCAATGCAGGAAAGTGAAGTCGCTCAGTCGTGGGCGACCCTCAGCAACCGCATGGACTCTAGAGGCTGGCAAGTCTAAGACCTGCAGCATGGGCTGACAGGTTGGAGATACGAGAGCCAGTGGTACATGTGAAGTCTGAAGGCAGTCTGAGGACAAACTCTTTGCTCAGGGAGGACAATCTTTAAGTTCTAAACAGGCCTTCCACTGATTGAATGAGGCCCACCCACATTATGAAGGACAATCTGCTCTACTCAGAGTTCAGTGATTTAAATGTTAATCTCATTGAAAAATACCTTCTAAGTTAACATGTAAAATTAACCATCCTACAAATAACATAACTTATGTTTGGGCGTTGATGTCGAATTCCTACTCACAGAATTGGTTCTATGCTTGGACAGGTCTGACTAAAAAGATGTGTTTATCTCATCCCTGTTTTTTGCACCCTAGCTTTGCTTCATCTTTCTACATCTTCTATGAACAATAACAAAATTTCACTCCCTATATGGTGTATGATACTGATTGCAAGGAATATGTCTACAGTTATGAGGTTCACGCATTATTTATAGTTTTCATCAGCTATTTATTTTTAAACCTCCTGGGCAATCCACGTTACAGTAATTATGGCACAGCCCTATGACAAGCTAGAGATCAAGGAAGTGCTCAAACATCTGTGATAACGCCTTCTATGGTTTCTCATTACTGGAAGCACTAGTAAAGTGTGCCTTTATTTTCTGCCTCTGTGTTGTGATTATAAGAAGCATTAACTATTTTAGCCTGTCTTTGACTGAAAAGAGAACAGTTTTTCTAAGATGACTTGTGATTACACAGTCACCCTTTTTTCTTTCTTACTCTCTGAGCCACCAGGGACTTTGCTATATAGTATGGAGAACTCAGTTGTGGTTCTAATAAGAGCAGTCATGGTAACCTGAACTCATTTCTGTCATGGGATGGATTTACTAACTTAGCAAATTAGGAACATGTACTATTGTATTTTTTGTGAAATACTTGTGAACAAGAGAAATAAACGAGGGCTGGTTGTAAGCATCAGTATAAGAAATTGCAGTTGATTGAAAAACCATGAATAAATAGCATTCATTAAGGAATTGATGTCATCCCAAAATGCATGCTGTATGTATGATTTGTCATAATGTCTCTTGGTCTTCTCCGGTTCTGTAATTGCTTTGCCCATGAATGGAGGGAAATGGTTTAAGATGCTACATCCTATTTGGATTTTAATGGGAGACACTACATACAAAAGAGAGTGAGTTAATAATGTTGTGGCTACAGTGATAGAGACAAATGTGGGGGTACTATGGCCGCACTGAAGAAGGTACCTCCTCCACGTAAGCAGAGTTGAGTAGAGAGGTGAGGGCCAGTTGGGCTTACTTCAGTATGTCAATCCCAGTTTGATCCTTAGTTTTTATATTTTGGCCACTTCTTGTAGGTACTTTTAATTGGGTGCCTCTTTTGAGAAAACAATAGGAGAGAAAATGGCAACCCACTCCAATATTCTTTCCTGGAGAATTCCATGGACAGAGGAACTTGGTTAGCTACAGTCCATGGGGTCACGAAGAGTTGGACATGACCACACCACTAACACACACACACATCATTTATGTACTAATAAAACCAAAGCACAACCAAAAACCCTTTCCTTCTCCTCAAAAAACTCAAGGCTGATACAAACATACAAGATTGGAGTAAAGACAATGGGAATATTCAACACTAATATCTGACAACAAGAATGGGGATAGGCTTTTACTTTCTAAATTTCTAAATTATTAGCATTTTCTCTTCAGTAAGCATATATTACTTTGATAACATCAAAAAATAATCTACTTTTTGATTTTGTAGAGAAGTAATCTCTTCCAACCACATATTGGATTAGAGAGAAATATCCTCCTCCCTCAGTAAAAACTCTATAAGCTACTTGACATCTTCCATTTTCTTTGTGTCTGTGGGAGGGTGAAGGTTTGGCAGCAGACAAATCTTATCAGTTTATCCACTGGTAATTGGGATGAATTTTCTAATTAATTTCAGAAACCACTGAAATGTGTGATTCTTTAGAAAAATTGCAGCACTGAGCTATGGACTCCTGGTGACATTTTGTGAACCAAATATTATTATTTTTAATTGATCAGATGCAATCCTTTTGCTTCTTTTTCTAAATCAGAGTGCTTTGTGTGTCTTTGAAGTAAACTTGATAAGCTTGGAACTTTCATTGTGTCTTAATGCTACTAATAGTAGCTTTGCTGAAAACTATTATAAAATGAAATAAATTTATTCAAAGTAATATGTCATTTTCGATAGTTTTCTATAACATCTTGTTTACATTTCTCCTTCTCTTTTTTTGCTTGGATTCACTAGATTAGCACCAAGGAAAAAAATAGATTTGACAGACATATGGGTAATAATTGATGACAGTCAAATGCAATTGAATTTCATCCTTTTGAAATTTATAGGTAGCAAGGTACTATTCACCACTGTTGTGATTTACACAACTTTTTCACTTGACTTAAGAGCTCAGGTATCAGCTCCTTTTCCTTCTCATAACTCACTTCATCTCACACATCCAGAATCTACTTATTACAATTTGTGTGGTTAAAAGCCTTTCTGAAGGAAAATTCACTCGGGCATAGTGACTTCCTCAGGTCCAGTTTGGAAGCCTGGTTCTCCACAACTTCTAGACTAGGATTTCCAATACCAAATGCATGGAATTATGTAATGAAGTAATGGACAACCTCTGCCATATATCTCAGAGGATAAAGCAGAAATCCCAAGATATTGTTGTTCAGTTGCTAAGTAGTGTTAAAGACTCTTTGTGACCTATGAACTGCAGCACTCCAGGATTCCCTGTCCTTCACTGTCTCCCACATTTGCTCAAACTCATGTCTATTGAGTCAGTGATGCCATCCAACCATCTCATACTCTGTCACCCCCTTCTCCTCTGCCCTCAATCTTTCCCAGCATCAGGGTCTTTTCAAATGAGGCAGTTCTTTGCATCAGGTGGCCAAAGTATTAGAGTTTCAGCTTCAGCATCAGTCCTTCCAAAGAATATTCAGGACTGATTTCCTTTAGAATTGACTGGTCTGATCTCCTTGCTGTCCAAGGGACTCAAGAGTCTTCTCCAGCACCACAATTTGAAAGCATAAATTCTTCAGTGTTCAGCCTTCTTTGTGGTCCAACTCCCACACCTGTACATGACTACTGGAAAAACCATAGCTTTGACGAAATGGGTCTCTCTTGGCAAAGTGATATCTTTGCTTTTAAATATGCTGTCCAGATTTGTCATAGCTTTTCTTCCAATAGCAAGCATCTTTTAATTTTGTGGGGGCAGTCACCATCCACAGTGATTTTGGAGCCCAAGAAAAAATCTGCCACTGTTTCTACTTTTCCCCCATCAGTTTGCCATGAAGTTTGGAGCCCAAGATATTAGTGGAGACTACAGATAAAAGTCATATGTTTCTATCTTTAGTGTGCCTAACAGTGTTCTCCAGGAAGATGTGTCCAAGTTCTAACACCAAATACCTCTCAGCATGACCTTATTTGCAAATAGGACCTTTATATTGAACACTGCAAGATGAGATCATCCTGGACTTAGGGAAGACCTTCAATATTCTTATAAGAAGGGGAGAGGACATAGACATACAGGGAAGAAGTTTTTGCAAAGATGGTGAGGAGATGTGTGGGGGAGGAGCATGCAGTCCCAAGCCAAAGAACCATTCAAGACACCAGAGGCTGAGGGGCAAAGTGGGATTTACTTCTGGAGCCTTTGGAGGTAGCATGGCCCTATTGACACCTTGATTTTGGAATTCAGGCTCTAAAAACTGTGAGAGATTCCATTTCAGTTGCTTTAAGCCACCAAGTTGTGGTCATTGGTTAGAATAGTCCAAGGAAACCAACAGACACTTTGATACTAGGAAGCAGGCTGCTTTTGTAACAAATATATAAAAATACGCAAGTTGATTTGGAATTGGACAAGTGGTCCACTCAGTTGGACCATCTGAGTGGTGGATCAAATGGTAAAGAATGTGCTTCCAATGCAGGAGACCCAGGTTCAATCCCTGGGTCAAGAAGATCCCCTGGAGAAGGGAATGGATACCCACTCCAGTATTCTTGCCTGGAGAATTCTATGGATAGAGGAGCCTGGCAGGTACAGTTCATAGGGTCCCAAAGAATTAGATACAACTGAGTGACATACTTTCATAGGCTGGAAGAACTTTGATATGTATGATAGAAAAAGCCTGCACTGAAGATCTAATTAATGAAAATAAATACACTAAAGGCTATTTTGGTGAGGGCTCAGAAGGAAATAGAAAGTACAGTAGAGAAAGTGCCTTTTATCTGAAAGGATACTATATTGTCATAAACAGAATGGTGATAGAAATGTGAATGTTGAAGTTATTTCTGTAATGACTCAGTAGAAAATGAGGAACATGTTATTGGAGGTAAGGTGATTCTCATTATAAAGTGGCAGAGAACATGATTGAATTGCATTCTACTTTTGGATGGAAAAGAAATGAACTTGGATATTTAGCTGGGGAGATTGCCAAACAAAGTGTTGAAGATGTGGCCTGATTTTCCCTTGTTTATAGTAAAATGCAAAGGGAAAGAGAAGAATTGAGGAAGGAACTGCTAAACAAAAAGGAAGCAGCACTTCATAATTTGGGATGTTTTCAGGGTACCCAGGTTGCAAAGGATGCTAAAATGAGGAAATTCATTGTTGGGAAAGCAGACTCTGAAGTGAAGCCCAGGAACATGGCTGGGAAACCTTTGGCTGAAGAGACTAGGTGTGTGGCTCATGGTTCTGCTCAGCCACTTCAGCAGGCACAAGTAATAGAGATGGGGTTATTCAGGAAAGATCTGTGGAGCCCCTCATGTCTAATGATACACAGTAAGCCTATGAGGTTTTTAAGAATGTTGAAATGCTGCCAGCTTGGATTGAAGGGGACAGAGACAGGGATAGAGAGAAGAAGGCTCTGTGAGGATGCACACGGAGACTGGGTTTAGGCCACCACAAACCAAGAAATGCTAGGGGCCGTGTGAAGTTAAAAGAAGCCAGGAAAGATTCTCCCTTAGATCCTTGAGTGGGAGCGTGGTCCAGATGACACCTTGATTTCAGACTTCTGGCCTCCAGAACTGTGAGAGAATAAATTTATGGTGTTTGAGGCCACCAAGTTTGTGGTAATTGTTATGGCAGCTCTAGGAAAGTAATTTATTATCTAGTACTCTTTTTTTCTGATTCTGTCCATGCAGATGAAGGAATCATACACTTAAGCTCTGGCTCTGAGTTCCTTTAACCCAGTCCCAGTCGTATTTATTCTACCTTTGGATATTCCAAAGGAATAAACTCCCCAACCCTCTCCTGTTAACTGTTTCTGGGAACAACATGCAAAGCTTTATACATTGTACAAAGCCTCATTAGCATCTAAATCTTATCATCTTGGCAACAATGAATTGGAGGTCATTTTAAGTGTTTTGAAAGGCTTTTAAAAACATACTGTCATGATGGTGAATAAAAAACTACAGCTTGTTGTATACACATATAGATAGGATAGAGAAATGAGCAGGAGAAAGGGCTGGGAATATTGGAGAAAACCAGTGAAACTTTCCAGTAAATTTTATAGATGTTATATTCACACTCTTTTTACAATATTATATATTTATGCATGTATAATCTTTTTAGCTATTAAGGTTTATGGAACAACAAAGTACTTAATGATAGTTCGTTTCCGCATTCCATCATGTGTCTTATCCACATGATAATTGTAGCAATAATGATTCCCACTCATATTTAACTTCACAGTCTGCAGAAGGCTTGTTAGTAAACTATGTAGCTGATGTCTACAAAAATAAGTTCTTACAGCAGTTCTGTGGTACACAGGGGACTTGTTCTTATCTCACCTTACAAATAAGGAAACTGAGGCCGGACTTTCCAAGTTCATAGAATAAGGATCAGAACATTGACCAGAACCCAAGCCCCCTGATTCTAGTCAGTGATCTTTTGGTTTCTTTCTGCTGACTTCTGAAAAGGTGACTGTAGTAAAGTTATAAGTTTATATATTCTACCTATTCTTATTTTATGATTGAGAATTTTACACCTAAAAAAAAAAAAAAGTGTGAATCTCTTTGTTTAATGGCTTGCTTTTCTGAACATATGCTTTGAGACTTTTTGCATTGATAATGAAATTAAACAAGGGATGGAGATAAGGTGCATTTAAATTTATTTGTTTCTTTGTCAAACTATGGTATTCTACCAGTAATGGGTGTGGTTTAAGGAGAAAGTGCTTATGCTGTGTTGGACATAGGATGGTGACTTTGTTTTTTTTAACAATCTGAGAGTATTGTATTTTTTTAATGTTATCTAGGACCTATGGGTGGAATGAGATTGACCCAGAAGGGCAATCTGTTATCACTAGAAGGCCAAGGAAACTTCTAGGAAATAATTTTAAAATATTTATACACTGAGTTCCCCTAAATCTTTAAGGAAGGAAAATGAATCAATGCAATGAAAGACCAATGTGTTTTATGCTAGTAATTTGGCAGATGTACAAAGGTCACCATGAATAAGGATACATTTTGAGGGAACATTCAAAAAAGTCCTTTAAATTTAATTATTTAGTTTTTTAAAAAGAACCATTAAGGAACTAATAGTTTAGCTGAATTGATACCTGGAAAATAATCTCCGTCTAATAGAAATTTGCTTCAAAGGCAGAGTGCTTCTCAGAAAATTGCTAAAAATAAAATAAATTAAGCATACCAGAGTCAAACCTATTTTCTCCTTGCTGCTGTTGATGTTGGTACAATCACATATTTCCAGAATAACAGCTACTTAGGGTCCCCGCAACATCAGGGAACTGAAAATACTTAAATACTTGTCTTTGAAAAATGTATACTCAGGAACCTGAAGGCAGTGGTTAGTCATGCAGTGTGATATATTTTTACATACATAGGTAAATGCACATAAAAGCAAGATGAGAACACTGGGGTCATTTGGATGTTTAAATTGACAATATAGACTTGAGAGTCCAGAAATATGAATGTTAATATTGTTGTATCAACCTTGACACACACAATGCTGGAGAGGGAGCTTTTCTGAGATGACTGTGACTACACACACCTCTCGAGTGGGAGGTGAGAGTACCCACTGATCTCAGGAGGGCTTACTTTGTGAGTGTCATTGGGCCTGAAAATGTAGGAGGTATCCTAGGACTGCCCAGAGATACCAGGGATGTGGGGCAATCATCTTGCTTTTCCTTAATTCTAATCTGGGCTTTCTGTCCCTTCCGTGATGAATGACAAGCTGAACATTCTCTCGTTGAATTATTATGCTCCGTAAAGTAAGTGAAAATTAAGAAATGTCAGCTTATTCAATTAAGTCCTTGAGCATAGGAAAAAGAGAGTCAGATCATTTGTGTTCATGGGTTCAGTTGTTTTAAAAGACTGCGTGTGGCCATCCAGGTTTTGGTTTTGGTAGTCATTGTGTAGTTTCGCTTTGCAAAATGATTCCAAGTTTCAAACTCAAAGCCATTAGTGATCACTAGTTGTCATTCCTATTTGAGTATGCCAGTAGAAAAGACAAAAGCCCTGGTTAAACTACCTAAACCAGAAGAATCCAATGAGATTTAGAAATTCCTTTCTCTAAATTGTCTACTATCCCCTCACTAGACACTGAGGCATGCAGCGCTGTGTCATTGTTTATTTTTCTTACTTCTGTTAATCCATCTATCTTATTTTGGGCACAAGGGTATTGCTTAGGGTCTGTTCTCTTCTTTCTGTTTCTGTTTTTAGATCCAGAAACTTCTCTCAAGGGCATGTCCTTCCTTTTTCCCTTTGCCAAAGGTTGATGAGTGCATACCCATACACATAACTCTCAGGGCAGTTTTGCCCAGTGGGTGAGGGGCAAAATTGGCAGAAATGTGTTTGGTAGGGAAAAAATAGTAGCTGCGCAGTCCAAATCACTCTTAAAAGATACCGAGTTGGCTGTCACAGAGCTTAAGCTCCTGATGGACAGAGAATACCAAAAGTACTCATAGAGGCCTATGAGCTCATAGGGAAGACTGACCCTCTTCCAGCCTGTCATCCTGAAGGAACTGATGGGAAACATCCAGAAGACGCCCATGTGCTCCTCTTTGACCTCAATATGTGATGCAAGTGAAGAAGTGACACACAGAGTTACATGTACTGCTATGGAGATGCTTTCCTCCAATATCACAGACACTGTCACCCTCAGAAAATGCCAGTATTACCACACTATGCCCTATATCTGAATTTCTGTCAGTCACGCAAGAAGCCCTCAGTCAGTGAAGAATCTGCCTGCAATGCAGGAGACCCAGGTTCGATTCTTGCACTGGGGAAATAACCTGGAGAAGGAAATGGCAACCAACTCCAGTATTATTGCCTGGAGAATCCCATGGACAAAGGGGCTACAGTCCATGGGGTCACAAGAGTCAGACAGGACTTAGTGACTAAACCACCACCACACAAGAAGTCCAAGAGACTTAGCTCATCCCATCACATGGATGCTCATTCTCAAGCAGCTTGAACTATCCTGTAACTAGCTCACATCTCCCACTTTTTTCAACCCCCAAACCTTTCTTCTTCACCCACAGGGAAATATCAGTCATCAGAAACATCCCCTTCTACTTCAGCTCTTCTCAGATTATTGCCTTCACCCTCTTTTTCTAAAATCTGGCTCTTTCTAGAGGACACTTAAAGAGTTGTCTTCTCAAGTTGTGGTGGTTTTCTCTCTCATGCCCTTCATACTACTGGGTCTGGAGTTTAGATAATTTTATTTCCTGATTCTTCTCATCTCTTTCAGACCTTTGTTCCTTCTTGTCCTCCAGACCCCCTGATTTCTTTTGAAATTGTTACTAAGAGATTACCCTCTACCCAGACTGGCTGCAGTTATCCAACCAAGCCTCAGATCATTTTTCTTCATTTCTTAAAGATTTTATCATATGATTCACACCATTACTACTTTGTCACAATTTTTGGTGATTCTATATTCATGCAGAAAATCTGATCACTCCTGGCTTTTTAGTTCCTTATTCTCCTTTTTGGCTAGAATCATATTCCCTACTGTATCAGCTGCCCAATCTCATGTGGTTATCCTAGACTTCGTCATTACTAGTAACAGCTCTCCTTCCATAACCTCACTTTTAAGTACCCCACTCTCCAATCTACTCTTCATATCTTTCTAACACATTCCTGCTGTTTCCTTCCCCAAACAATTCATCAACTTATCTGAAGTCTTTAGTCTATGGGTCATATGGATTTTTCATTCCAGACATTTTCTCAAATCTTTAAAATTCTCATATTCCTTCATCTAAACTTAGATTCTGTGGTCCATATTTATGTTTACCTCTTGTTTACATGTTCAACCATTTGGTCTTTTTCATTACATCTTCTCATATGCCTGCATAACCCAGCCCCAGTCACATTCAACTCTCAGTCTCTTCTGCATCTACTCATGTCTGGACGAAAGTACACACAAATATTCTCTTATCTTAAATAAATGCACCTTATCTTCAAGTTGGATCTTGGTTCTGTCCTCTGACTCTTTGAATTTCCTTCGTAAATTTTCTCTTACTCTCCTAGATGACTATTTCACTTCTTTGTCTAACATCCATCTCTACCATTCTCTTCTTTTGCTCTTTTTGAGCTAAAAAAAAAAATTGCACTTTTAAAAAAAAAAATTTTTGTATGCTTAACAATAGGTCTTTGGTTATGGTTTTTCCTGTGGTCATGTATGGATGTGAGAGTTGGACTCTAAAGAAAGCTGAGCACCAAAGAATTGATGCTTTTGAACTGTGGTGTTGGAGAAGACTCTTGAGAGTCCCTTGGACTGCAAGGAGATCCAACCAGTCCATTCTGAAGGAGATCAGCCCTGGGATTTCTTTGGAAGGAATGATGCTAAAGCTGAAACTCCAGCACTTTGGCCACCTCATGTGAAAAGTTGACTCATTGGAAAAGACTCTGATGCTGGGAGGGGTTGGGGGCAGGAGGAGAAGGGGACAACAGAGGATGAGATGGCTGGATGGCATCACTGACTTGATGGACATGAGTCTGAGTGAACTCCAGGAGTTGGTGATGGACAGGGAGGCCTGGCTTGCTGCGATTTATGGGGTCACAAAGAGTCAGACACGACTGAGCGACTGAACTGAACTGAGATGTTCTTGGCTCCTGTCTGTCTCTTTTGCTACATCCTGTAAATCAGTACTACCTCTTGTGTCTATTGTTTCCTGCTGCTGCTTAGTTCAATCCTTTATTAACATCTCACTGGACAATTTGAATAGATTCCTATTGCCTTGCCCTTTCTCAGTTCTCTAGCCCAGACAAGGGAATTGGGTTAAATCAACACATGATGAATACATGCAGATTTTAAGAGTTGAATCTTTTATGAATTCTTTGTTAGGTTTAGCATCTTAGGAAACAGCTTCTATTATATCATATTTTTCAAAAGTTTCATAAGATTACATACTGCTTATTGAAGAAAATTGTGATTTCTTACTCTGGTAATAAAAATCCACAGTGATACTTTCTGATTTATATATCTTGAGGAGTGCTGAATTATTGACGATTTCTTCAATATGTACTATGAACTTTCTCCATTCTCTTCCCATGTATGGAAATTTGATCAATCCTTTAAAAAAGTAAGTGAGTAAAATAATTAGTCATATAATAAGCATCCATATTCTTGCCACTCAGATTGAGAAACTGAATTTACCATCTTTTTTTCTTTTCATGAGTTATTTTAGTTCCCTGAGCAGGGATTGAACCTATGCTCCCTGCAGTGGAAGTGCAGAGTCTTAACCACTGGACTGCCAGGCAAGTTCCAATTTATCATCTTTTATTACAGAATTTTTATTTGTCAAAAGGAAAAGAAATCATTGTGGAAAGAGTAAAAGGGTCCTTAACCACCACCTCTGATTGTGTTCTTCTATACTTTTACTTCCATAGTTTATACTCTTGTCAGTATTTGTGGGTATTCTTCACTCTACTTTTGTTTTGCATCTATATATATATATGTGTATATATATTGGAGAAGGCAATGGCACCCCACTCCAGTACTCTTGCCTGGAAAATCCCATGGACGGAGGAGCCTGGTGGGCTGCAGTCCATGGGGTCGCTAGGAGCCGGACACAACTGAGCGACTTCACTTTCACTTTTCACTTTCATGCATTGGAGAAGGAAATGGCAATCCACTCCAGTGTTCTTGCCTGGAGAATTCCAGGAATGGGGAGCCTGGTGGGCTGCCATCTATGGAGTCACACAGAGTCGGACACGACTGACGCGACTTAGCAGCAGCATATATAGATAGATAGATAGATAGATGGTTGAATGCTTTCTCAGCTTTTCTCTGGAGCAGAGGCAAAGGATGGGGGAGTACTAGGGCAGATTTTTTGAAGAACTTGTCTTTCATATGGGCAAAGAATTTTCTATCCAACTTTTAAGACCCAGATTTACCTGTCCTTTAAGATCCATTATCCTTCTCGTTATGTAGAACTCCAGTGCCAACATATTTGGAAATCTTTTTTATGCCTTGTATCATGTGAGGTTTATATATATATGCATAAATATGCTTCTTGATATTGGCATTACTTTTTATCATCTCTGAGACTATCTTTACATCTGCACCTGCAAAATGTGTTGCAGAATATACACATACAGACATTTAAAGCCCCATGCATGCATGTATATGTGTATACTTAATTATATCCCTCTGTTCCCTTTTTTTTTTTTACTTCAAATATAAAAAAATAAAGGAATGAATGATAGAATGGTTGACTAAGGAGCATCTAACGCTTCAGATTCAGTAGGTGCTCATTATCTAAGTGATGTACCATACTGCTAATTCTTCATTCCTTTATTACACATGGCACTAGTAAAAAAGTAATAAAGGGCTCTTAGCTACTTGAAGTGTTCCCATAACCTATAGGAGCATCATTTGTCTTGGTGGCAGCTAGGAAAGGAGCAAAGAACAATTTGTCTTTTTTTGACTCATATTTCCACTTAAATGTAGAGAGATAAAAAGCAAGAGACAGCTTGTACTAATTAGGAGGAGAAAATTTAAGAGAATATTGCTCTTGGCAGTGTTCAAAATACCAAGGTCAAACACGTACATTCTGTAACTCTTTGCTTCTCCACAGAATAGTGTGTTGAGAAAGAGGATTGTATGGTGGCATCTTTTTGGATTCTACAACAAGGGCCTAGCAACATGGAGTCAA
Source organism: Bos javanicus (assembly GCF_032452875.1). Taxonomy (NCBI): domain Eukaryota; kingdom Metazoa; phylum Chordata; class Mammalia; order Artiodactyla; family Bovidae; genus Bos; species Bos javanicus. The sequence continues at coordinate 58,497,265 of NC_083871.1, read as the reverse complement.
AAGATTAAAAGTCAATTTCTTAAATGGTCACTGGGAAACCATAAGATCCTGTTTATTCATTAAACATCGTTCTTAAGAACATTAATCTAAGCCTGAAAGATTAATTCACCCGGGTCTGCTGCTCCCTTGGGGTACCATTTATTTGCTCTGTCACTTAAAAATGGCTTAGACAATGAGGTCCAAGGACTCTTTCTCCTTTCACTCCCACCCCCTTATATATCATATAATTCAGCACTGTCATGACTTTTTGACTGACTTGTGGTTCATTTGTATGGAATTACCAGTTAGTTTCTTGCTTCCATAGAAAACCACACACATATACCTCCTGGAAAAAATCAGTCTGTTCAGTGTCCTTTTTTCATTTGTTGGCAGATTAAGAAATAAAATAGATGTCTGGTAAAGACTAAGATTTCCTATTTTGTTAATCTGAAAGTCCAAGTATGCCCATTAAATTGCTCATCCATGCCATTAATTTCCCAGGAAAGAGTTAATTAGCCAATTTTCTGAAATGTTCTATAAGATCAGTAACACAATACTACTAAAATGACCTTAACTAATTGAAACTAATTTGCATCTGTCAAAATAAACAAATAAAATATGTTTAGGAATGCAATTTATTTAATTTCTACTGTACATATTCACTAAATTTCTAATTTTGATTTCTTAGGGTCTCACTTTTCATTGTCAGGTGGGGATCATTAAATTCTAACCAGAATTAAAACACATTTACTCTCTATTTGAAACTGTTAATAAAATCTATCAGTCCTCTTTGTTCAGAGGAGACTTTCATTCAATTCCCTTACTGCTTGTTTTTCTATGTGGCAATGCAAAATAATTGCATTATACTTAGGGCAATTATATTTAGGGTCCCACATTGATATGGTTTTGGGGGGTTTCCCTGATGGCTCAGATGGTACAGAATCTGCCTGCAGTGCAGGAGACCTGGATTCTATCCCTGAGTTGGGAAGATCCCCAGGAGAAGAGGACGGCTATCCATTCCAGTATTGCCTGGAGAATTCCATGGACAAAGGAGCCTGGCTGGCTATAGTCCATGGGGTCGCACAGTCTAACATGACTGAGAAACTAACACTTTTGCTTTTCACTACTTTAGGACAATTGCACATTGTCAGGACAAAGCCCTTTTATTTTAATATAGTTAGGTAGACATCTCAACATTGAAGCACAAAGAGAGATCCCATGACAGATGTCTAGTATGATGTTCCTTAAGAATTACATTTTATTCTACAGAGTGTAAGTTCCATGAGGGTAGTAGTCCTTTTTAAGCTTATTCATAACTATATACCATTGCTTTGCCTAGTGCTTGTATAATAAACACTCAATAAATGTTAGCATTTATTGTCGTAAGTCATGCTGCTGACCTTGTTTACTCAGACTAAATTATGCAAATTCTAACATAAATATTGTATATATCTGACCTTCAGTGGTATATGCAAATAACAATAGCCCTGTTTTAGGTGATGTTTTATGAGTGTTTTACTTCTTTTATAAGGCTAATCCAAAGCAGTTGACCTTAACCTTCTACATAAAGCATCGCTTAAAACTATATTTTAGATTCTGTCATAATTCATCCACATAAACCCCACATGTGATAGATTGGATTTTTTAATATAAATCAGGAATAAATAAAATCATGCTGTTGCTGCTGCTGCTGTTAAGTCACTTCAGTCGTGTCTGACTCTGTGCAACCCCATAGACAGCAGCCCACCAGGCTCCCCCGTCCCTGGGATTCTCCAGGCAAGAACACTGGAGTGGGTTGCCATTTCTTTCTCCAATGCATGAAAGTGAAAAGTGAAAGTGAAGTCGCTCAGTTGTATCCAACTTCTAGCGACCCCATGGACTGCAGCCTACCAAGCTCCCCCATCCATGGGCGGGTGCTATTCCTTCCTCTCTCTATAGTTGGAAAACTAATGTAAATCCTGTTTTGGTGGGCCAACAAGAAAAAGAGATTAGCTCGTGACTGAGAGCTATTGCTCTTCCTCACCTCTTCATTATCCTTGGATTCTTCCATTTGAGATACATTGGAATTTTCTCTTCTTAAAAGGCTTTTATTCATGTCTCAAATCTCTGTATCAGGTGTGTGGTGCAACAGACTGTCATTTCGCTTTTTCTTTAGGGAAGCAACTTTTGAGAATACCACAGACGCCAGCTTTTCATGCTATATTTAGAAGATAATTTGCTGTACCTTCTTGGATCGATTTTGCCATCTCAGTTACTTTGTGAGAGATAATTGACATTCTTTGTGCTGTGACAACTGTATGTGATGGATTAGTTCTAGTGGTTGACACTGGTTAGTTTCATATCATTTGCAGAATTTCATAAGCTACAAGATCCAAATCCTATGCAAGACACAAGAGATTTCCAGGAATATAGTGGAACTTTAGTAAAAGAGCAAACATATTCTCTCTTTAAAGAAATTTTGAATCATTCAAAGTCGTGAAAAAGATGAAAACTCAGTAGACTATTAGTAAAACAGTATTTAATGGTCAGCATATATTATAATTGAAAATTTTCAAGGTATAACTGTAACTATTGTGGTACTTTTATATCAAAGCATTAGAGCCTTAAAAGAAGTAGCTAAATGACTTTTAAAGAAATTAATTGCTTACAAATTAGCCTGCAAAAGTTAAAAATTCTTTCAAAAGGATTCATAACTTAGTTATGTTTAAAGGAGTACATGATGGGGATATATTCTGGAGATAATTTTCTCTTATAATCTTGAATATTAATTAAATACTGATAGAAATAGTAGTATCTATTAAAACATTGAATGATAGAAGATGTATCCATAGAGGGATTGAGAGATCTTAAGACTTTGAGTTGTATTTTCTTTCGTAATGACTTATCTAGTTGTTTACCTCCTTACATTTTATACTCTCAAAGCTTATTTTCCTTTAAGTATTCCAAGTTTAGATGTAATGTAAAGATGTAGTCTCTATTTTGTTCAACATAAATATTATTCATTCTCCTTCACTTAAGTGATTTAATTTCTTGTAGCTCCTCTATATTGATCTTATATTGTTATATTTAACCTCACAATGTTTTTTTCACTGATAAGTGAAGGAGGCTTAGTAATATAATCTACATGTTAATGGCTGGGAAGGAATGACTTGAGCCTGAACTAATGTAAACACAAAGCCAAAATACCCAATTGCAAAGTATAATTTACATGTCTAAAATGTTCAAACAATATAGAAATTAGTTTACTAATACACAGACTTATTATTTAAAATGAGTCAATGCCACAATGCCACAATTCATTGATCAAGTTCTAACTGTGTACATTTCCGTTTCACTTTCTAATACACTTCCTAATACACTAATACACTTCCTATTACACAGACTTATTATTTAAAACGAGTCGGTGCCACAATACCACAATTCATTGGTCAAGTTCTAACTGTGTATGTTTCTATTTCACTTCCTAATACACTTACTATTATACAGGCTTATTATTTAAAATGAGTCAATGCCACAATGCCACAATTCACTGGTCAATTTCTAACTGTGTATGTTTTCATTTCACTTCCAAGTTGGCCAGACGATCCATCTTCACAAAACTTAGAACCATCTCTCTATACTTTATGCAAAACTATTTATACTCAGACTTGATGGGTCTTGATTCCTCTGAGTGTCTTTGGGCACCAACCATATTACTCTTTATTGAATCTTGCCCATCTAACTGAACCAAATCACCATAAAAGATTTTCCTTTCAAATACTGTTTATAGTAGTTTTCAACGTAACTTTCCTGTTTCTTCTTATGTATATCTTCTTTACTCCCTCCCTTCTCTCTCCCATGCTTATTTTTCCCTTCCCTCCCTATTTTATTTCTTCTTTCTTTGCTTTCCTCCTTTTCTGTGCCTTTCTTCCTCTCCTATCTTTCTCTTCCTCTCTACCTCCCTTTCTTCATTAGCTCTTCCTTATTCAGTTCATTTATCCTTAGGTCGGGGCCTTTTTGTACCAAGATGTTTTTCCCAAAACTAAATCTTCATTCGCAGATTCCCAGAACTATATACATGGAGTATCTTTTCTGTGTTCCAGGAAACTAGAGATACCAACGTAATCTACTCAAAATTGCAGACTGTGAAATTTAGCCCATGGTAGCTAAATGATGCTAAACACTGATAGGGTTTATTTGCTGAAAGTTCTTTCCTTGGTAAATACTGATTTTCTTAATTTTATAGAACAGTCACTATGGTGAATTTTCCCATTTTTAGGGACAGGTCTATTTTAGTCATCTCAGTTTTTTTTAATTAATGGAGGAGCTATTGCTATAGGAGTCTATTAAATATGTGTTATATAGAGTTGTTTTATAAGATAGCAATTACCTAGGGAAGATTTTGGTAAGAGAACACAGAATTCAGATATAACATGAATAGGTTTTGCAGATCTAATGTACAACATGGTGACTGTAGTTAATAGTGTTGTACGCTTAATTTAAGAGAATAGATCTTAACTGTTCCCCCCACATACACACATGCACACACACACACACAAAACTATGTCAAGTGATGGATGTGCTAATTAGCTTGGTTGTAGAATCATCTCACAATGTAAAGGCACACCAAATCATCATGTTTTACATCTTAAGTGTATATAATTTTTATTTGTCAGTTAAACCATAATAAAGATGGGGAAAAATCGCTTAAGTGTATATAATTTTTATTTGTCAGTTATACCATAATAAAGCTGGGGGAAAATTACTAAATATTAAAGAAGCAGGTTTTGTGGATGAATGAAAAGAAATGTGCTCAAAGAAGTAACTGTGTGTGTTAACTCGCTTCACTGTATCTGCCTGTGACTCTATGGACTGTAGCCAGCCAGGTTCTTCTGTCCATGGGATTCTCCAGACAAGAACACTGGAGTGTGTTGCCATGCTGTCCTCTAGGAGATCTTCCCAACCCAGGGATCCAACCCATGTCTCTTAGGTCTCCTGCATTGGTAGGCAGGTTCTTTACCACGAATGCTAACTAGGTTAAAAAAAAAAAAAACTCTAGAATACAGAGGGATAAGTCTTAATTAAGAGACCATTGTTGAGAGTTGGTATTCTTTATTCATTAGTAAGAACTGGAGAAAATATTTAAGTACTTTGACCTAAAGGACCTAGAGAGAAAGAATACTATAAAGAGCACAGATAGCTACACATACACACACTATCTTACACTTGTGTATATACATTCTATGTGTACATCAAGAAAGCACAGGGGAGAAATGGTGAGTTGTCAGTTGCTGAGGATAGTTTCAGCCTCAGTCTAAACTAAACAGTCAGAATAGACTGGGCTTCCTTAAGAATTAGGAATTCGTATGAACAGAATTAGCTTAGGTGATCTAGCTGTTGTCACTGTGATGAGAATTTAGACTGTTCTCTGTAACTTGCCTGCCCTCAGATTCCTCACTTGGAAAAGCAGGTAAATTTCTACAAGCTAAATATGAGGTGAAACCACCAGTTGACTCTAGAAGTGAACAAAATTCAGACTTCTTAGTTTATCTTACCTGCCCCAAGATTTCTTACCTGGAAAATAAAGCAGATTGCTGTATGCTGAATATAAACTGGATTTGGGGTTAAATCAGCAAATTCAAAGGAGAGGAGAAAGTGATGGGGTTCTAAGGCTTTAGTGATGAAATATATATATATATATAAAATCTTTAATTACTGGGGATATGATAGAAGGGAAATTCTCTGGTGGGCCTGGATGGAAGGCTTAGGTTGGACATGCTTGTAAAGGTTCATTAGAGAAACAGAACTGGCAGGTAACACAAAGCCATTTATGCATTATTTTTGTTGAATATGCCTAGATTTTCTGGATTTGTTAAATAACCTCAGTTTCAGTTTTGGACTACTCTAGATTATTTCTTAACATTATTTCAAGGTCAATTTACAAATAAAGATTAAACATCTATAGAAGTATATTCAACTTTAGGTCTAGAATTTTTCTTTCACTAGTGTATTTTTATTTGTAAAAAAAAAAAAAAACTAGCACAAGAAATCCTTTTAATCTCACATGGGATGAGCAAAATTTGTTTTTGTTAGGACTTTTGAATTGTTACCTAAAAGACTTTATTTTCCTGAAATTTGCATATTCTTTCATTTGCATAAGCATCAAATTTGCATACGCTGCTGTGCTTAGTCACTCAGCCTGCCAGGCTCCTCTGTCCATGGGGATTCTCCAGGCAAGAATACTGGAGTGGATTCCCATGTCCTCTTCCAGGGGATCTTTCCAACCCAGGAATGGAACCAGGTCTCCCACATTGCAGGCAGGTTCTTTACTGACTGAGTCACCAGGAAGCCCCATTCTTTCATTTAGGGCTAGCAAAAGTAGCTAGATACATTACTATGATTTAAATCCTAAGACAAACAGAAAGAGATATTTGAGAATATCAAAAAAGCCAAGAATACATATATGCTCAATTATGGAGATCTTATATATACTAATATTTCTATTCCTTTTTCTATGATTTGTTCATCCTGGAAATGAACTGATAATACTTATGTGTGTAAAAATGATGAGGCAGTAAGTGAGTTTTACTGGATGTTCTTTGCTTCCTCAGTGTTTGTGCTGGAATTGGAACTTCCAAGCCCAGCAATCCTGCCTGTGCCATCAAGTACTGAGAATGACTTGATGACTTTTGTTGTTATTTGCTCTTTCTGTTTTACGCAGACATCATTCTCTCAGACATTCATTACTGCAATATAAATAAGCATCCTTTAAAAGTTAAAGCTTCAATACTTTCATTTGATTAGAAATCCCTTGGCTTGGGGTTGCTACGTTGTGTCTGACTCTTAATAGTGAAAAATTCTCTGGCTATCCAGTGGTTAAGACTCCATGCTTCCACTGTAGAAGGTATAGGTTCGATCCCTGATCAGGGAACTAAAGATTCCACATGTCCAGCAGCCAAAAAAATGAAAGAAATCCCTTAGTAGCAACTTAACCTGGATTGCAGAAGTTGACTCAGCATGAAAACCTGTTTCCACCATTCAGTGCTTGCAACCTATGTCCTAAAAGGAGCACTCAGTTACTAGTACAGTCCTATTTTCTAACTTGGCCGCTGTGAGTCCTTCAATATGAAGAAAGTGCAATGTTCCAAAGAGGAAATAGTGAGTTTGAAATGTATCCATCAAGAGTATTGTAAGCTGCCTGACCAGCTACAGGTATAGAAAAGGACAGCTCCCTGCCGTGCACTCTTGTCTGAGAAAAGAGTTGCTGACATCTTTTAGTCTTTTCTCCATGAGAGTTCATTTCCTTTTTCTCCATCTATAGTGTCTCTAAGATCCACTTCCTAAGAGAAAGGAAAGAAGAAAAAAGACAGGTGTGAAATGCAATCGTAAGCCACATCTTGAAATCTATACTTTACTAGCAAGAGCCTAATAAGGCAGAGGTTCTATGGCCTCCTATCAAGGTTCACTTTCAAAAGGTGACCGGACATGCCTTAGACTTTTGCTACAACCACGATGATCCGACTCATCAATTTCCAGCATCAAAACTGCGGCCCTTTCTCTGATCTCAATAAGAAATGACTGGGAGGCAGCTTATAAAATATAATTGGCAACCTGTGCTGAGGATGAACACAGTAGTTTGCAAACCTTTGTAACCCTGAAGTTTATGACAGGTTGCCTTCCTGTGCTAGGGAGCAAGAGGACACGGGTCATGGTTAAATGCCCTGAGCAGAACAAGTCAACCTCACACCTTTATTTTAAACATTACTCTTCCTCCACTTTTACTCATCCCAGTGAACGGAGGCCCAATAATAACCTGGAAACCAATGGTAACTCTTCCCTCTGCCCTGTTTTCTCACATCCAAAGTCTAAATCTTATTATAATTAATGTGTCCATTTATTTCTCTGCAAACTCATGCCTCCTATGTACCTTGCCTGGATTCCTAAAACTGTCCTCAGAATATCTTCCTGGCTTCAGTTCTGGTCCCTTGTGGTGTATACTTCACTGTAAGTCAGAATAATCTTTCTGAAAGGCAGAAATCCTTATAATTCTCAATGTCCCTATTGTCCTCAAAAGCCCAGAATCCTAAACATCTTTATCTCTCACCAGTCCCCCTTTCTCTGTACTGAATTAAATAGTCCCTGATTCTCCTATTCTCTCCTCTTATGTTTTAACATATGTTCCTGTTTTCTCTGTAACATTTTCTTGCCTTACTGGCTTGCTCCCATGTATCTTTTAAGCCTCGGTCTTCCTTGATTAGGCTCTTCTACTCCTGCCCCTTTAGTTCCTTCTTGTAATCCTCATTTCACATCCCTGTGATAACTGTAGGTATATCTTCATCATGAGAATGGACATTCCATGATAACTGTAGGGGCAGAAAAGGTACCTCAGCTTTTACTCAGCTTTTATTTACTCTCATATGCCCATGACTCCATAATGTTTGCTGAATGAAAGAATGAATTAACTTTCCTACACTCTCTGAGATCCAGGGCCATAAATGGCCAGCTGAGAAGTAGATTCTCTTTTCCTAGCCTACCTGGAAATTGAGAGAGTGGTTGACAAGATGAAGCACAGACGTATCCCCCCAAAAAGGGAATGGGCTTCCACGGTGGCTCAGAGGTAAAGAATCTGCCTGCCAGTGCAGGAGATGAGGGTTCAATCCCCGAGTCAGGAAGATCCCCTGGAGGGGGAAATGGCAGCCCATTCCAATATTCTTGTCTGGAAAATCCCATGGATAGAGGAGCCCAGCAGGCTACAGTCCATGGGGTCACAAAGAGTCGGACACAGTTGAGCATGCATGCACAAAGAGAAGAAATAGATGAAAATTGCTTGTTCACAGAGAAGACTGGGCTATTTGGGGGGAACATTATCCCTTTCCTGGGTTTGACCTGAAAGCTTCAAACTGGGGAAAGAAGTGAACATGGGATAGGAACTTTAATTACAACCTGATGTTTGTAGAAAACATGTAGAATTAAAATGTAGACGTAGTTTAAAAAAAATACTGGGGCAAAGAAAAAAATGTCCTAAGCTTTCAGGAAACCTGAGAAAATACAGGGTCGGCAGAACTGAAAACATAGAATCTTCTTTTACATTTCTTCTCCCATGATCAGTCTTTTAAAATCCCTAATTCTGACCTGCCGACACTTTCTTTCCTTCCTTCCTTCCCTCCCCACTGGCCACACAGTTGCTGTGAGCCTATAACATGCCAGGTACACTTCTAGGTGGGGAGGATACAATGGTATCCACCATTGTAAAAGCAAAACCACCAACTTCATGGAGCTTATATTTTAGTGGAGACAATAAGTAAATAAATGAGTAATATTAATAGAATGTCAGGTAGTGATAAGTGCTCTGAAGAAAAACAAAGCAGACTGAGGCATAAATAGTGACTAGATTTAGGTATGGGGAGAACAGAGGGAATAGGCTATTCAAGACATAGGGGTCAGAGCAGATTCTCTCTGTCAAAGAGGTGTCAAAGAAAGATTGCATTGGGCAGAATTAAAGAGACAGGAGATTTTATTCAAGACTACTATAGGGAGGTCAACCGAAGAAACAGATTGAATTCTGATGACACAAAAGGCAGGAGAATTTTTAATTACTGAGTTGAGCTAGTGGAAAAGCACTAGAGGAGGATATTAGGGGTAGGCAGTCAAGTGATTTAGCCATCTGCGTTTGCTAATTCTCCCTTAGAGAATTTAGGCTCCTGTCCTCCCATAGAGACTGGAAGACAGTGGTGCCATCTTCCATGATGATTCCATATCAAAGGGATGGCTCCCAGGTCCCTGAAACACATTCCTTGGTGGTAAGACTGGCAAGAGGTAGGAAGATTTACACCTCAAATGGGACTGAGAATTGAACACTGCCAGTTTTCTAAAGGGAGAAAGAAGGGGTCTATAGTTAGGAAGAAACTCATGTAAAGCTTAGTCAAGCTAAGAGGAACATTAAAACCATGTTGGTCACAGGTAGCATTTGGGCAGAGAACTAGAGGAAGTGAGAGGGAGAGTCCTGAACAGATCTGAGCAAACACTGGAGGCCAAGGCAAGAGGAAACACAAAGGCTACCAGAGAACATCAAGACTGAGATTGGAGAAGCAATCGAAACAGGCTAATAGGGCTATAGTGGAGTGAGCAAGGAGGGAGCTGGGCTGTGGCTGAAGCCAGAGAGCTGTGCCCAGACCAGACCAGGAAGTTTGGCAGGGAAGAAGTTTGGAATTTACTGTGAGGACCCTGGGAAGGTGTTGATGAATTTAAAGAAGAGAGTTTCATAATCTACACTTAAAAGGACCTCTAAAGCTACTGTATGAGAAGGGAATTTGGGAGTTGGTGGGCAGAAGCAGGGAGACTAGTTAGGAGGCTGCTACAGAAATGTGAGTACAAATCTTGGACTAGGGTGGTAATAGCGGCCTTAGGGAAGTTTAACATACATGAAGATGTATGTTCCTTGCTGAAGAAATAGATAGAGGTAAAAAATAGGATGAAGGAAAGCTCAAAATTTCTGACCTGAGTGACTAGGTGAATATTGTTGCTGCCGTGGGATGGAGAAGCCTGGATAGAGAGCAGGTTTGGAGGCTAGGTGACAGATATAAAATGAATATCTCAGTGTTGGCTATGTTATATATGAAGAGCCAAGAAAGTATGTCATCTAGACCATTGCATATATCACCCTGTAGCTCAAGGGAGAAGTCAGAGATGGAGGAAATTATTTGGGAATCACGAGTGTAGGTAGTACTTAGAGCCAGGCCAAATTTCCTTCAGGGTATGACAGTGAGAAGAAAGTACATTTATTTTTCAAATTTACCTTTATCTGGCAATTCTGTTTACTGACTCTTCCCAGCTTTTTTTCCTTTTTTTTTTTTAATCCATTTGGATTAATAGCTCCTCACTCTTTCTTTCAGTAAACATTTATTCTGATGCACCCAGGCTTTCAGGCAAAAGCAAAGCAAGTGTTTTAGTCTGCTCAGGCTGCTATAACAAGGTGCCATAGAGTGGGTGTCTTAAAAACAATAAATATTTTAGAATTCTGGAGGCTGGAAGTCTAAGGTACTAGAGCACAAGCCGTCTTGTGACTCATATAAGGACCATAATCCCTTTCATGAAGTCTCCAACCTCATGCTCTGTTCCAATCTTAGTTACTTCCCCACCTCCTAATACATCAGAGGGTAGGATTTCTACATATGAATTTTTGGAGGACACAGTCTTTCCATAACATATTAAAACATATTCAGCACCCTGAATATGTTTTAAAGAATACATTTGATGTTTGTTTCAAAAGTTTATATGAAATAGGAAGAATCAGAAAAAGCAGAATTGTGTTTGATTTTTATAACCTTTGACTTCCCTAGTGGCTCAGATGGTAAAGAATCTGCTGCAATGCAGGAGAACCAGGTTTGATTTGTGGGTTGGGCAGATCCCTTGGAGAAGGGAATGGCCACCCATTCCAGCATTCTTGCCTGGAGAATTCCAAGGACAGAGGAGCCTGGCGGGCTACAGTCCATGGGGTCATAAAGAGTCAGACACGACTGAACGACTAACAGTTTCACTTTTACTTTTATAACCTCATTTTAAAATTTAGTATTTTTTAGAATATGCATACACTTTGAGAGAGGACACAATAATTTTCAGTCTTAATACTGCCATGGCCAGGCTCTGAACTTGGTATCAGCCTCTATAAAAAACAAATGTCAGCTCATTTTTTTCAAATGTGTTTTTGAATCCTCTTCTAAGCATTAAATAAAACAAAAATGACTGCATAAATTAATAATAACATTGCACTAACTGGTGATGCTTTTACTTCTTTATTAAATTTCTCTTCACAAAGAGAAAATCTCCAGACAATACTTTACTATTGTGTCCTAAAATTTTTTTTTTCACTTTTTTTTCTACACAGTTATTGTTGTTCATTGTTCAGTTCCTAAGTCATGTCCAACTCCTTGTGACCCTGTGAACCACAGCACACAAGACTTAGGTGTCCTTCACTGTCTCCCAGAGTTGGCTCAAATTCATGTCCGCTGAGTTGATGATACCATCCAGCCATCTCATCCTCTGTCACCCCCTTCTCCTCCTGCCCTCAGTCTATAAGGTTGCAAAGACTCAGACACAACCTAGAGACTAAACAACAATTGCAATAATATAGGTAAAGTGATGATTAGCAATGACAATGGACCATGGGATTAGCGATGGAGGTAGTAAGAGTTGACTAGAAATATTTTGAAAATTCAGCTGGTAGAATTTGAAGAATTGTATGTGGATTGAGAGAGAAAAGAGTTGAGGGTAACCTCAAAGTTTTTGGTCTGTACAATTGGAAGAATGGTGTTACCATCTACTGAATGGCTGTTGAAGGAACAGGTTTGAGGATGAAGATAAGAAATTTGTTTTAGAACATTTTTTTTCTTTGAGGTGTAAAATAAAACTAAAATATACTAATATATATTAGTAAAATAAACTAATATATATTTTAAGAGTAAATTAAGAATGTAATTTCCCCCTTGTCATTTTAAAAAATATTTTATTGAAGTATAGTTACTTTACAATGTTGTGCTTCTACTGTGCAGCAAAGTGAATCAGCTATGCATATACATATGTCCCCTCTTTTTTGGATTTCCTTCCCATTTAGGTCACCAAAGAGCATTGAGTAGAGTTCCTGTACTATACAGTAGGTTCTCATTAGTTATTTTTATATATAATATTAACTGTATATATCAACAGAGAATGAGATGGTTGGATGGCATCACTGACTCGATGGATGTGAATTTGAGCAAGCTCCAGGAGTTGGTGATGGACAGGGAAGCCTAGCATGCTGCAGTCCATGGGGTCACAAAGTCAGACACAACTGAGTGACTGAACTGAACTATATATTTATATGTCAATCCCAATCTCCCTATTTATCCTACCCCTCCCTTTCCTTCTTGGTATTTGTACATTCGTTCACAACATCTGTTACATCTTTGTCTCTATTTATGCTTTGTAAATAAGATCATCAGAGAAAAACAAATATCATATATTAATACACATTTGTTTCAGGACATTTTAAGTTTGATATACCTACTAGAACTCCAAGTGGGGTTATCAAGAAGGCAGTTAAATTCATGAGTCTGGAGTTCAGGGTTGAGGTCTAGGGCTATCTGTTTGGGATCATCTACCTCTAGCTGGTGTTTAAATGAATGAATGAGCACCTCAAGATTGATGCTTTCTAACTGTGGTGCTGGAGAAGACCCTTGAGAGTCCCTTGGACAGCATGGAGATCAAACCAGTCAATCCTAAAGGAAATCAACCCTGAATATTCATTGGAAGGACTGATGCTGAAGCTGAAGCTCCAATACTTAGGCCACCTGATGCACAGAGCTGACTCATTAGTAAAGATCCTAATTCTGGAAAAAATGGAGGGCAGGAGGAGAAGGGGCCGACAGAGGATAAGATGGTGGGATGGCATCACTGACTCAAAGCACATGAGTTTGAGCAAAGGACAGGGAGGCCTGGTGTGCTGTAGTTCATGGGGTCACAAAGAGTTGAACACGACTTAGCTATCGAATAACAACAAAGTAGACAGTGTCTAGGGACCAAAGCCAGGGATGTTGCCTCCATGTTTATAATTGGAAAGATGAGGATGAACCTGTCAAGGAGAATGAAAAGCATGATATAAAGAAGAAATTCAGTAGAGTGTTGTCCTGGAAACCAAGTAAAAGAAGCATTTGAACGAGTAATCGACTGTGTCTGATGATGCTGATAGGACTAGAAATAAGGACTGATCATACAGCGTTGCATTTAGCAACATGGAGGCCATTGGTGACCTTGGCCAAGCAGTTTCAGAGCAATGGTGGGGCAGAGAATGTGTTAGCATTAGTGAATATAGAGAATTCCTTTGAAGAATTTATTATAAAGAAGAGCAGATGAAAGAGGTCTTGACTAGAAGAACTGAAGTCAGTAGAGTTTTGTCACTTTTTTTAGATTAGAGAAATGCATGTAATGGCTGAAAACTGGTGGTCAAAGACAGAAGTTTTGATACTACAGGAGAGAGAGGGGAGAAGGGAGAATTGCTAGAGCCATGTCTTTGAGTAGTGAAGTAGGCCTGGGATTATACTCAGAGAAGATGCCCTTAGCTACAACGTGAGACCAAGGGTCTCTCTCTCTCCCCTCCTCTGCTCTTTCTTCTTCTGCTCTTCATCCCAGTCTCTCTTTCCCTCCCTCATTCTCTATATTCCATGTCCACGTCTTCTCCCCAACACACACTTTTTGTCAAAAAATAATTTGAGATGTCTTACTGGCAATTTTAATTAATTGATTAAAATATGAAAAGATGGGGTGAAAAATCTATCAAGAGCTTGACTTCTTCAGCAATAAGTAAAAGTGTTGAGCTTAATATCTAAGATCCCTAAAATTATTAAAATCTCAACTTGCAATATATTAATTTCATAACTTTATTAATTAGTTAACTACTGATTCAAAGATGACCCATTTTTTTATGTTTGACTCAAGTATGTGATGCTGAATCCATTTATTTTTTATGTAGAACATACTATTCATTTTCAAAATGTTTAGGGTAAATACTTTTGATATTCCATCATAGTATGGCTTACTATGATTTTTAAGAATGTTTAATAAGGAATAGATTTGCATGGGATTTAAAACTTTTTCTTATCAGCTTTATTTTTTCTAAATAAAATGAAGTATACAAAATAGTGGTAACTACAAAACTGAATTATACATAAAAAGAAACTACACTTGGAACTTTTAAATAATCTCTTAAACATTTTTATTCCATTATCGTCTTTAACCCTCTAGGAAAACGAAGCTAACGTGCATGATATTGGAATTGAGGTTCCTCTGAAAATGAGAGTGAATGTGTAAATTGTTCATTATATGCTAAAATATAAAATAGATGAATTTTTATCATCCTTATCATCCTTTAAGTGTTCTAAATGGTCCCTCTGGAGATATCTCTCTCTCTCTTTCTTTGGTCCATAATGAGCTGTGAATCCTATTATGTCTCTTAAAAACTTTCACTTTCTATGAATTTTCTGAATTTTCTTACAAACTTAACACTTCCTTAATTTACTGCAATCACAAGAAAAATAAATCAATTTTAGATTTTATTAGTAAAAATTCCACATTGCCCCCACAGATTTTAAAACACATCTGGTATATGTGTGACCCCGACGGGTTCTCTATAGAATGAGTGGACAGTCAGCAAGTCTTTGATTCTATACTCACAACACCCAGTAGAGTGAGGCATATTGCCTCTTTTAAGCATAAAAATTGAAATACTTCAGACTATTTTTGTCAACCCAGCATATAAATGCCAAATAAGTGGTGTCATCATTTCAAGACTGGACTAAACATTGGGATTGGTTCTTAAAATGTGTTCTGTGTCATTTAATGATGTTTAGTGATCTCATTAAAATCAAATCAAACTAAACCAAACGAAAATCCTCCATCAAAGTTATGTTTGAGTCTAGCTGTCACTCTGTTTTTCCCCTTCAAAACCAGACCCTCTCCCGGCACACCGCTCACACTGCTTTCCCCACCTTTGAGCTCTGAATTCCAAACCGAGGGAGGACTTTTTGATCCTTTTCTCTCTCTCACCCTGGCCATTTCATTTTTTTGTCCAAACCCCTCTAACCAAACTCTTCTCCCTTTGCTCTTATGACATTATTCTCTCAGTTTTATTCCTGTGTTTACACCTCCTTTCTTTTCAGGGCTCCCTAATACTACCTTTGCTTTAATAGTGATATTTCTCAGAATTCTTCCTGACCTGGCAAAGGAGTGACCTTAAAAGTGCTGACTGCTGGTCAAAGACATGAGAGCTATAACTTTAATTGACTGACATTTTAATGTATTTAGAACTTTGGTTATAATAGGACAAATATAAAAATAATTGAAAAGGTAGGAAAGCAATAACTTGATCAGAGAAAGCTCAGCATATGATATGGACAGAGTATAGGTCACAGGCCCTAACATGATGTGAAGATAATAAAATGCTTGACAGTCAGTGGCTTGGACCATTGGATACTCATCCCCTTAAATTTTGGAATTCATGATATAACAAGCATTAAATACTGTCCTCAGCTTGATTAGTTAAGATGATAAATGTCTCCTATTAGTGAGTCTTTTTCAACCCTGGAAATATATACAACTAAGAATAGGAATGTTTAGAAGGTCATAGCAATATGTGATTGTTTTTATGATAGAGAATGTGATATTTATTATTGTATATTACTTACACTATTTTTTTTAATTCTTTTTTTTATTTTTAAACTTTACAAAATTGTATTAGTTTTGCCAAATATCAAAATGAATCTGCCACATTACAGTTGGTATTGAAAATGGATAAATAATTATGTTGACTTGTAATTTTAAGTTGAAATCTCTGGCACAAATTGGGTTTGGCTCATTCACTACTCATTCTGAATCTGTTCTACGTATTAAAAATAGAGGGCTAAAAGTTACATTTTTTCACACTCCCTTGCAGCCACAGTTCTATGTATAGATTGAATGCACTTGAATAAGACTTGGATTCAGAACTGAATAGCCTGAGGTTAAGGGAGTCCATTATGGGAAGTCAGATTATTGCAGAAGCATCATGGTTCTAGAGCCAATAGTTGTAGAGGTAGCTTCCTGATTCAGCAGGCAGTAGATTCCTAATTTGACATCTTCCTAATGGTGTGGCTTCCTTTAAGAGTCAACACCAGACTGCATCTTCCTGATTCTTCACCAACCACCTGCAGCAGAAGGAACAGCATCCTATGGTTTTCATTCTCCTGTATTTTTGAGCATGCTGCCTTCTGCATTTAGGAGGCCTTTTCTTTCTCTGCCTGAATCATATAAACTTGGTTTTTCTGACTCAGTCAATATATCAGTTTATTGTGGAAGATTTTCCTAATATCCCTTACCCTCACACCCTGCTGCCCTGGCTGTTAGGTCACCCATACATACATTCTCTTTTATACTTTGTTTATCTCCAGCTTACTGAATGACACACTTCACTACTGGTTTACTTGCCTAGTTTTTCATCATATAGTAAGAACCTTGTGGACAGAAACTCTTTGTTTTTGTTTCAACCATGAAACCCTAGCCCTACATGTGATATCTGACACATAGTAGGCACTCAACACATGAATAAATGAAATAATGAATAAACGGATGACTGAGTGCCAGTCAGGGGCTTCAAATTGCAATTTGCCCTTTTCATTAAAATAGCTATTTCTAAACACATATGTGAAAATATTCCCAAAAGGAAGAATCTAATTACTCTGTGATTCAAATGAAGTAGCAATCTAATCTGCTTTCGTACAGAGTTTTCATGATTATCAGGCCCATAAAACACCATTGAATTCCCTAATTCTTCCTTTTTTGATAAGAGCCCATTAACTTAACTGAAAAGAAAGAAGGCTCAGTGCCAGGTTTTGTTTTGGGGTGAGGCAAACATATAAAGTGTTCACCAAATGTTTGAAAAAGGCATAGCTAAGGTAAAATGAAGATTTGTTTCTTTAGTAACGTTTGTTTTTGGTGTTCAGCAGCTAAAGTCTCTCCTAATCTGTGATCCCATGGACTACAGTATGCCAGGCTTCCGGGTCTTTCACCATCTCCCAGAGTTTACTCAGATTCATGTCCATTGAGTCAGTGATGAGTGTAGGATTTAAAAATTCTGTCTTGTTTGTTTAATTATGACCGAAGGAGAAACAGAACATGGGCTCAGGTGGTTGGAAGAATTTCTTAAAATGTTAGATTCAGAATATAGAAATCTTAGAATTATGGCACACTAAAAAGCAGGATTTTTCATTCACAGAACTTCTGTGTGTGATTTAGGTAATGATTGTTAGGTTTTTATACCAACAATATTGCTGCAGGGGAAGCAGAAAAATGTAATACAAAAGAAAATTTTGGTACTTGTATCTTCTCATTACAATACATGATAAATTGAGTACAGTAGAATTTTAATATCTGAATTTATTAAAATTGTTTATGTCTTCCAAACATTTAACTAAACAGGTATAAAGATAACTGATAATCTTCTAGTTTTTTTATGATGAAGTAGCCAGAATGTTTGTACGTGCCACATTACAGAGTAGTCAGGAAAAAGGCTGAAAGAGTTAAAATAGTTTCACACTGCTAACCCATCTGTAAAGCCAGGTCAAGGAAACCTTTAACCTTTTAACCTCATACAGTCTATAGTACAGTGAAAATCTTGTTTGCAATAACAGAAAAATAAAAAATAAAACTTCTCAGTTTCTGTTTCTTCAGTTCAGTTCAGGGCTCAGTCATGTCTGACTCTTTGCAGCACACCAGGCCTCCCTGTCCATCACCAACTCCCGGAGTTCACTCAGACTCACGTCCATCGAGTTGGTGATGCCATTCAGCCATCTCATCCTCTGTCCTCCCCTTCTCCTCTTGCCCCCAATCCCTCCCAGCATAAGGGTCTTTTCCAATGAGTCAACTCTTCACATGAAGTGGCCAAAGTACTGGAGTTTCAGCTTTAGCATCAGTCCTTCCAAAGAACACCCAGGACTGATCTCCTTTAGAATGGACTGGTTGGATCTCCTTGCAGTCCAAGGGACTCTCAAGAGTCTTCTCCAACACCACAGTTCAAAAGCATCACTTCTTCGGCACTCAGCCGTCTTCATAGTCCAACTCTCACATCCATACATGACCACAGGAAAAACCATAGCCTTGACTAGATGAACCTTTGTTGGCAAAGTAATGTCTCTGCTTTTGAATATGCTATCTAGGTTGGTCATAACTTTCCTTCCAAGGAGTAAGTGTCTTTTAATTTCATGGCTGCAGTCACCATCTGCAGTGATTTTGGAGCCCAAAAAAGAAAGTCTGACACTGTTTCCACTGTTTCCCCATCTATTTCCCATTTTCTTAACTGGCTGTTATTGGATATAATGGTTTTCATCAACAAACGAAGGAACCACAGTTTCTCATTCAGCATCTTCTAGCTACAGCCATGAATCCACTAACATATGCTCTTATTTTTACTGATGTACACTACTCCTAACATTGCTTTGGGCACTATTCATTCATTTAATAAATACACTTTTTGTGCCTCTTCTCTACCTGGCACTGTTGCAGGAATTGAGGAGCCAGTGGTAGAAAACCAGAGACATAACACTGGCTTTTTTGATTTATAGTTGCCACCTGGAAAAGAGATACATACAAATAATGTTAAACAAAGTAAAGATAGTAATAAGTACTGTGACAGAAACTAACAGAATAATGTAGAGAAGATTAAGAGTAGACATGGTCTTCATGGGCTCCCAGGTCACCACGTCCTTGCACGCTGCTGGGCCTCTCCAGGCTGCCCCACAATTTCCCTGTGATGTTGACAGTGTCCCCTTACCTCATGCTGAACAGAATTTTCTGGGAAGATGAGCTCCAAGCTGTCTTATACTTTGCTTTCTAGCACCTGATGTCCTCCAAGCTCCTTTCCCCCTTAAGAGGCCCTTATAATTATTGAAAGAATACTTAATACCCTAGACTGAAGTATTTGAATTTGCTTTTGCATAACTTGAATTGCTGGACTTTCCTGAGAATACATGTGAATATTTACCCAACTGTTTTGAGACTGAAAGAGTCACTGTGGTAGTCGCAAATAGAGAAACTAGCTCTTCCCCAAACAGTGAATATACTACTTATTTTATGTGGACAAAAATAAAGAAATAGGCAGATAATTTAGGTTTGGAATTTTTACAGAACCCCATTAGCACCATTATATGGCCAATTAACTAAATAACAGAAGTATGGCAGTATTCTGGTTTTATCTCAGGAAAATGAGTTCACGTCTAGGTGCTGGTATTTACCATACTTCCTTTATGACACTGTGCAAATTATGTTTCTGACAGGTGGGCTCACCCCCAATCAATCCAAACAGAAACAAATGCTCTATCTTACTCCCCGGAGACTTTGATGTTAAAATGGAAGTGTGCTGTAGAATTATACATTGATATTGTTTTTCCTTAAATTTAGAATAAACTGGAGAAAGCAATGGCACCTCACTTCAGTACTCTTGCCTGGAAAATCCCATGGGTGGAGGAGCCTGGTAACCTGTAGTCCATGGGGTCTCTAAGAGTCGGACACAATTGAGCAACTTCACTTTCACTTTTCACCTTCATGCATTGGAGAAGGAAATGGCAACCCACTCCAGTGTTCTTGCCTGGAGAATCCCAGGGACAGGGGAGCCTGGTGAGCTGCCATCTATGGGGTCACACAGAGTCGGACATGACTGAAGCGACTTAGTACTAGTAGTAGTAGTAGTAGTAGAATAAACTAATTTTTTATAAGGACCAACTAAATGTCAGGAATTACCCAGTGTAGACAAAACTATCTTTATGTTGCCAATGGACAAAAAACAGAAGGTAAAAAATTTACCCCCAGTCACATTGGTAATAAGTATTACTGAAGTGAATAAATGAAGTCATTTGATAGGATGCCCTATTCTTTTTCTCTTAAATCAAGCAGAAAAATTTACAATGTGACTTGTGCTATATATTTTTTGAAGATTGGTATTCAAATACCTATAGTCAGTGTTCTTTAAGAAGTGGAGATCTGAATAATTTGGTTCCTGCTCTTACCCCCGGGTGGGTCTATTTTCACTTGGTGTGCACACTGTCCTCTTAAAATTTATTTTAAATCAAGAGTTCTTAGATTAACATGAAAGAGTGGATGAATGACCCTCATTTAGAGAGTCATAAATTGGCAAAATTATTTGCAAGCTAGCCAATGTTTTGCTCTTAGAAAGAAGGCTGTGTAGACTCCTGTGATAATTTTCCAAAATATTTGAAAAATACTCAAACAAAGGCTTAGGAATGTTAGTTGGTTTATTCAGTATTGTCTCCAAGGAAACTACTCTCTCTCTTTTTTTTTTTTTTTTTTTTGTAGCCTGAGAATGACTGTGTAGGAGGGATCCTGTGAAAGGACCTGTTAAATTATGATAAATATTCATTTGCTCATTTTAGCATCTGGATAAAGACTTTTTTATACTTTGAAAGATACATTCCAAAAAAGACTTTAATTGACTTGGTGAACTATCTTTCTACCAACAAGAAGGATAAGTAAACTGGGGCCATATATTTTTTCATATTGCAAAAACATAAAAAATATCATAAAGGGAAATCAAAGTAGTAACCAACCGGTAGAACTGCTGAGATAGTTGTAATATTTTTTCAAACACTTTAGCAGAGCAATATTGATTTTCTATACATATGTATGCAGAAATATACAGGTGTTTACAGTCTTGGTATAGTTTGTAATGAATTTTAAAGGTGTTGCGAACAACAGCAGCAAAGCATGAGTGATTAGCATTTCAAATCCAAGATGGATAGAAGGTATGATGAAACAGCAAATTATACTTTTTAATAAGTGTATTGTTCTGCTGAAAGAGATTATTATATTCACAGACAGCCAATTTTGTAGTGATGAATTATTGTTTAAAAGCGTTTTCCCTATGATATTTTTGGTAAGCAGTTAACAAATAACTGCTTAGCTGATTTTTATGTATGCATTTATAAATCTTTGCTATTGTTAAATTTCATACCAAGTAAACTGATATGTTTTTTATTGTATATGTACCATCTTCATTTTTTCTTTCATTTGAATTTTCCAAAACAGCGTAATTTTTTCAACCATGAAAGTGAAGCATGATATGAAAAAGATGACAAGGTTGAGGGCATAATCTTAGGGTTATACCTGATGTCCTTTTTAACCAGAAGCTCTAATCAACATGTAGAATACCATTGTCACCTTGTCTTCAAATAGTGAAACATTTGCCATTATTCCCTCAAACTGTGAGTAATTGCAGGGAAATTTTTCTCTTATCTGGCACCTCTTTCAATCTTCTGGTCTTTAAAAGTCAGTCGATGTTGGGCAAAACTAATACAATATTGTAAAGTTTAAAAAAAAAAAAAGAATACTGGAAAAAAAAATTAAATAAAAGTCAAGGAAACTTATTCTACTTACTATAGATTTTTCCCCCAAAGTAGATTAAGCATAAGAGAAAACTAGCTTGTTTATTTTCAAATTGAAATTAATGAATAGTTTTACATAGTATTGAAGTTTTATGTTTTAAAATTTAATATTCTCATTTTAATTGTTATAACCATCTCAGGGTTCTGGAGTCTATTACCAATAATCATTATGATTTTCTGATTAATCAGTAGTTTTAGTGTTAATCACTCCTATAAGCTGCTTATCTGAGTGATAGGTGAAGGCAGGGATGATTTAGTTATGGAAATGTAAGGTATGCAGGAAGATGGCCGCCAAATAAAATAGTCTCTGTCAAATACCTGAAAAATAAACTTCGGATATTTTCTTTGAAAGGTTAGACAGAATCTAAACAGTTGTACCTTAAAATGTTGCCTCCAACTACACTGAAATTTTAAATATAATGCCATATTCTTGGATGAATCATGCCATCCTCTTACTCACGTCAAGTTGTTTCAGCTTAATTTTTCAAAATACTTCACTTGTAATGAACTTCCATTTTTTTACCTTTGGGTGATTTCTACCTTGAGTTAATAACAGGACAACGGTAATTGTGTTTTTAGTAAGATCTTTTTTTTGTCATGTAGTTTTAAACAGTAATGACTAACATAAGGCGTAGATACTTGGAATAGTTTATAACTTTCTGTCCTCCTGTGTCTTACCAATACCTTTACATTCATATTTATTCACAACTTCCCTCCACCTGCAGAGGCAAGTCTGGAACAAGAGCTATTTTGTCCCGTAGCTTTAGTAAATCTATATCCTACTGAGAAATAAGAAAAAATTAAAGGCAGAATAGTCTTTTGTTATCTGAACACCCTGTCCAATTTTCTCTCAATGTTCTTTTATCCATTTTACTCATTAAATGTCAGTAAATTATCACCCCCACAGAAAGCAATGACTAAGTACAATACAAAAAGGTTTTTCTTTGAAACCCAGTTCTGTATAATTGCGCTTACCTTTGAAGATTCAGGTCTTCAATGAAGATTATTTATTTCTTGGGTAGTAAGGCTTTCTTTTTTGGTCCTGCATGGGGTAGTTTGGAGCTCTTCTGTGGATTGTTGTTCACCTGGAAATATGCTGGACTAAAGTGGAAAAGAGTCCGAAATGCAGTACGTGGATACAGTCTCAAAAACAACAGAATGATGTCCCTTCATTTCCAAGGCAACCCATTCAATATCACGGTAATCCAAGTCTGGGCCCCGACCAGTAATGCTGAAGAAGCTGAAGTTGAACAGTTCTATGAAGACCTACAAGACTTTCTATAATTAACACCCAAAAAAGATGTCCTTTTCATTAAGAGGGCTGGAATTATATGACATCAACAAACACCTGGAGTAACAGGCAAATTTGGCCTTGGAGTACAGAATGAAGCAAGGCAAAGGCTAATAGAGTTCTGCCAAGAAGGCTCATTGGTCACAGCAAACACCCTCTTCCAACAACATAAGAGAAGACTCTACACATGGACATCACCAGATGGTCAATACCATAATCAGATTGATTATATTCTTTGCAGCCAAAGATGGAGAAGCTGGACAAGACAGCTTGTCAGTAAAAACAAGACCAGGAGCTGACTGTGGCTCAGATCATGAACATTATTGCCAAATTCAGACAAATTGAAGAAAGTATGGAAAACCACTAGACCATTCAGGTATGAGCTAAATCAAATCTTTTATGATTACACAGTGGAAATGAGAAATACATTTAAGGAACTAGATCTGATAGAGTGCCTGATGAACAATGGACAGAGGTTCGTGACATTGTACAGGAGACGGAACAAGACCATGCCCAAGAAAAAGAAATGCAAAAAAGCAAAATGGCTGTCTGAGGAGGCCTTACAAATAGCTGTGAAAAGAAGAGAAGCAAAAAGCAAAGGAGAAAAGGAAAGATATTCCAATTTGAATGCAGAGTTCCAAAGAATAGCAAGAAGAGATAAGAAAACTGTCTTCAGTGATCAGTGCAAAGAACTAGAGGAAAACAATAGAATGGGAGAAACTAGAGATCTCTTCAAGAAAATTAGAGATACCAAGGGAAATTTTCATGCAAAGATGGGCTCAATAAAGGACAGAAATGGTATGGACCTGACAGAAGCAGAGGATATTAAGAAGAGGTGTCAAGCATACACAGAAGAACTGTATAAAAAAGATCTTCATGACCCATATAATCATGACGGTGTGATCACTCACCTAGAGCCAGACATCCTGGAATGTGAAGTCAAGTGGGCCTTAGGAAACATCACTATGAACAAAGCTAGTGGAGGTGATGGAATTCCAGTTGAGCTATTTCAAATTCTGAAAGATGATGATGTGAAAGTGCTCCACTCAATATTCCAGCAAATTTGGAAAACTCAGCAGTGGCCACAGGACTGGAAAAGGTCAGTTTTCATTCCAACCCCAAAGAAAGGCAATGGCAAAGAATGCTCAAACTACTGTACAATTGCACTCATCTCACATGCTAGTAAAGTAATGCTCAAAATTCTCCAAGCCAGGCTTCAGCAATACATGAACTGTGAACTTCCAGATGTTCAAGCTGGTTTTATAAGGCAGAGGAACCAGAGATCAAATCGCCAACATCTGCTGGATCATGGAAAAAGGAAGCAAGTTCCAGAAAAGATCTATTTCTGCTTTATTGACTATGCCAAAGCCTTTGACTGTGTGGATCACAATCAACTGTGGAAAATTCTGAAAGAGATGGGAACACCAGACCACCTGGCATGCCTCTTGAGAAACCTGTATGCAGGTCAGGAAGCAACAGTTAGAACTGGACATGGAACAACAGACTAGTTCCAAATATGAAAAGGAGTATGTCAAGGCTGTATATTGTCACTTTGCTTATTTAACTTATATGCAGAGTACATCATGAGAAACGCAGGTCTGGATGAAGCACAAGCTGGAATCAGGATTGACGGGAGAATTATCAATAACCTCAGATATGCAGATAACACCACCCTTATGGCAGAAATTGAAGAGGAACTAAAGAGCCTCTTGATGAAAGTGAAAGTGGAGAGTGAAAAAGGTCGCTTAAAGCTCAACATTCAGAAAACAAAGATCATGGCATCCAGTCCCATCACTTCATGGCAAATAGATGGATAAACAGTGGAAACAGTGGCAGACTTTATTTTGGGGGGCTCCAAAATCACTGCAGATGGTGATTGTAGCTATGAAATAAAAAGATACTTACTCCTTGGAAGAAAAGCTATGACCAACCTAGACAGCATATTAAAAAGCAGAGACTACTCTGCCAACAAGGTCTATCTGGTCAAGGCTATGGTTTTTCCAGTAGTCATGTATGGATGTGAGATTTGGACTATAAAGAAAGCTGAGCACCAACGAATTGATGCTTTTGACTGTGGTGTTGGAGAAGACTCTTGAGAGTCCCTTGGACTGCAAGGAGATCCAACCAGTCCATCCTAAAGGAGATCAGTCCTGAGTGTTCATTGGAAGGACTGATGTTGAAGCTGAAATTCCAATACTTTGGCCACCTGATGCAAAAAGCTGACTCATTTGAAAAGACCCTGATGCTGGGAAAGATTGAAGGCAGGAGGAGAAGGGGACGACTGACTGAGGATGAGATGGTTGAATGGCATCAACGATGTGATGGACATGAGTTTGAGTAAACTCTGGGAGTTGGTGATAGACAGGGAGGCCTGGCATGCTGCAGTCCATGGGGTCACAAAGAGTCGGATACTACTGAGTGACTGGACTGAACTGAAAGTGGAAAATTATTGTCTCTGCACAGAATTCCTCTCTTTTCTGGGCTGTACACTCAGCAAGAGAGCTACTTCCCTTATTTCCCTTTCTTTCTTGTGGATCCCTTACTGGGATCTGGAACTGGAATGGAGATAGCATCTTCTGTCAATTCAATCAAGCTTTTCACTTTTGAGGTGGCTGTATGAGGTTGGTCTAGACAAGAAATGCCTGAGGCCAGTTTATCACTGTAGACAATAGTAACAACAGCAGTTCAGATAATGTTTTGGGTTTGTTGGTTTGTTTGGGACCATATCTTTCATAGTCTCAATGCAAAAAATGCATTGGACAGAATTAAAGAAGGAAGTGAAGTAAATCAGAAAGATAAATGTCGTGTACTAATGCATATATACAGAATCAAGAAAGATGGTACTGAAGAATTTATTTGTAGGGCAGCAGTGGAGAAACAGATATAGAGAAGAGACTTATGGACCTGGGAAGTGGGGAGGAGAGGATTAGATGTATGGAGAGAGTAACATGGAGACTTGCATTACCATATGTAAAATAGATAGCCAATGGGAATTTGCTGTATGTCTCAGGGAACTCAAACAAGGGCTCTGTATCAAACTAGATGGGTGGGATGAGGAGGGAGATAGGAAGGAGGTTCAAGAGGGAGAGGACATATGTTTACCTATGGCTGATTTATCTGAGATTTGACAGAAAACAACAAAATTCTGTAAAGCAATTATCCTTCAATTTAAAAATAAAGGAACTCTGTTTGAAGAGCAACAATGATTTATGGAGATGATAAATTTGGGAGAGGGGGAACTGAAAATGTCAAACCTCTGGCCTAAAGTTTTTGTAAAAGTATAAAAGAGAATCTTAAACTTGGAATAAACAAGCAGTCCATAGAAAAAAATAAATAAATAAATAAATTTAAAGAAAAAAAGCAAGGAAGACTATTCTGACTCTTGCTATTGGCAGAGAAACTGAACTCAGATCCTCTGAAACAAATGATGTGTTTTTAAGCACTGAAAGTGAAAAGTGAAGTTGCTCAGTCATGTTTGACTCTGTGACCTCACGGACTGTAGCCTACCACACTCCTCTGTCCATGAGATTTTCCAAGCAAGAGTACTGGATTGGGTTGCCATTTCTTTCTCCAGAGGATCTTCCTGACCCAGGGATTGAACCCGGGTCTCCCACATTGTAGGCAGATGCTTTACTGTCTGAGCCACCAAGGAAGTCCTAATTGGTGCCTATCTAAATTAGGCTTCTACCCTCCCACAGAAACTGTGAGCTAAGGGCACTATATTCTAGATGAAAAACATTGCAAAGAGTGGGCTCCAGAGTCTTAGAGAAAGTCATTCTAGGTTATAAAACTAGCAAGAAGATTTTTTTTTTTTAAGGGGCAGAGAAAGAATTGACAATGACAAGTTTTCTAAAGTAAATGTTCTAAGAAAAGAATCACTAGAGGCAGAGATAGGAAGAAGCTTTATCTTAATGAAACTGAAAGAGGAGAGTGAAAAAGTTGGCTTAAAGCTCAACATTCAGAAAACTAAAATCATGGCATCCGGTCCCACCACTTCATGGCAAATAGATGAGGAACAGTGGAAACGGTGGCTGACTGTTATTGGGGGCTCCAAAATCACTGCAGATGGTGATTGCAGCCATGAAATTAAAAGACGCTTACTCCTTGGAAGGAAAGTTATGACCAACCTAGACAGTATATTAAAAAACAGAGACATTACTTTGCCAACAAAGTTCCGTCTAGTTGAGGCTATGGTTTTTCCAGTCATGTATGGATGTGAGAGTTGGACTATAAAGAAAGCTGAGCACCAAAGAATTGATGCTTTTGAACTGTGGGGTTGGAGAAGACTCTTGAGAGTTCCTTGGAATGCAAGGAGATCCAACCAGTCCATCCTAAAGGAGATCAGTCCTGAGTGTTCATTGGAAGGACTGATGTTGAAGCTGAAACTCCAATACTTTGGCCACCTCATGTGAAGAGTTAACTCATTGGAAAAGACCCTGATGTTAGGAAAGATTGAAGTTTGGAGGAGAAGGGAACAACAGCAGGTGAGATGGTTAGATGGAATCACCAACTCAATGGACATGGGTTTGTGTGGACTCCGGGAGTTGGTGATGGACAGGGAGGCCTGGTGTGCTGCAGTTCATGGGGTTGCAAAGAGTTGGTCATGACTGAGTGACTGAACTGAACTGAACTGAAATGGAGGAAAATATTCAGGCTTTTTTAGTCAATGACAGACATAGTTTCTGCTTATACTGCTCCAGCCATGAAGTCTCATTAATTCTCAAATAACCAGTTTAAAAATCTGTATTATTTTGGCCTAAGTTTGAACTGATGTGCATCTCTATGGTCTGTCTATAACAGACATAGAATATAACATATTCTAAACAAGTGAATAGTTGAAGCCAAATGTTTCAAAATATTTAAAATTAATTGAAAAAAATTTAAATTACATTTTGTTCTTAAATTATACCCAATTTCATATCACTGTTGTTTTAGAAATTATAACTCTTTTCTAGTTATTAAAACAAATCCCCTAACATCTCTACAAGATTTTTTTACCACCTCATTCATCAAAGAACTAGTGATTTTAAAGAGTAATTCTATAACCTCTATTTTTTTGCCTATAAATTAAAAATATAATATAAGCCTGTGATCATAATATAGCTATATCAGATATTTTCAAATATTTTAAACAAAATATTAAGTATTTATAATTTGAAGACGAGAGCAAGTGAGCAACTAGTCTATGAGAAAGTTTGTGTCTGGATAGAGGACAGAATAAATATTGTTATTTTAACTCTTACATTAGTATTCTCGGAGAAGGCAATGGCACCCCACTCCAGTACTCTTGCCTGGAAAATCCCATGGACAGAGGAGCCCGGTGGACTGCCGTCTATGGGGTCGCGAAAAGTCGGACATGACTGAACACCTTCATTTCCACTTTTCACTTTCATGCATTGGAGAAGGAAATGGCAACCCAGTCCAGTGTTCTTGCCCGGAGAATCCCAGGAACGGGGGACCTGGTGGGCTTCCGTCTATGGGGTCGCACAGAGTCGGACACGACTGAAGCGACTTAGCAGCAGCATTAGTATTCTATTAGAAACGTTGTCGTTTTTCATCAATACGTAGGACAAATATTACCCATCAATGGCTAAGTTTGTTGTGACTCTTTGAGTGGAACAAAGGTTTAGTATGTTTAACCTTCCCCTCACACTCTCCCTTAGTCCTTGGAAGCAGCTTCTGTATGATACTCAGCATTCAATATAGTAGTATTTTCAGTACCTTGTTATAAAGAAAAGTTTTCTTTATAAAGTTTTCTTTATGCATGTTTCAATCAGAGTGAAATTCAGGTCCCTGTAGTCTCTTTTTCCCTAGTTTTTTAGCTATATCTTATTGCTCCTAGGGTTACTTATACCTACAATTGACCCTTAAACAGCATAAGGGTTGGGAATACTAATCCTCTGTGTAGTTGAAAATCCTCATAAAACTTATAGCCACCGAATAGTATCTGAGGTTCCTCCATGTCCGTAGTTCTACATCTGCAGATTCAACCAAATTAGGATCATGTTATACTGTAGTATTTTTTTTTTAACTTTTCATTTTATGTTGGACAATAGCCATTAAGCTACTTGTAATAGTTACTATTGAAAAACATTTACAATTGAACCCATGCAGATCAAATCCATGTTTTTCAAGGGTTAACTGTATTTTTATCCATTGTTTGTTAGTGTGGTAAAATATATATAAATTTTACCATCTTAACCATTTTTTTTCCATCTTAACCATTTTTAAGTGGACACTTCAGTGACATTAAGCATTAATAGTGCTGTGCTACCATAACCACTATACATGTGTGGAACTCTTTTTATCCTGAAAATCTGAAATTCTATGCCTATTGAATAAGTTCCTATTCCCCTCTCCTTTCAGCCCTTGGAAACCACCATTCCTCTCTCTTTGATTTTGATCACTCTAAGCTCCTCATATACGTAGAATAAAAAATTACTTGTATTTTTGTGGCTGGCTTACTTAACTTGGCAAAGTGTTATCAAGATTCATCCATGCTGTACAATATGTCCTAATTTTCTTCCTTCTTGAGATTGAATAATATTTCATTGCATATATACACACACAAACACACATACATACACCATATTTCACTTATCTATTCATCTGTAGGTGAGTACTTGATTTGCTTCCACATTTTGGCTATTATGAATGATACTGCTATGAACATGGGTTTACAAATATCTCTTTGAGACTGGGATTTTAGATCTTTGGTGCATATACTCAGAAGTGGGATTCCTGAAATATTGTAATTCTATTTTTAATTATTGAGGGACAATCATGTTATTTTTCCCACAGTAGCTATACTTGTTTACGTTCCCACCAATAGTGCACAGACTTTTGCCACATCCTTGCCAACATTTGTGATTTTCTGTTCATATGTATATTGTTATTCAGTCACTAAATCATGTCGAACTCTGTGACCCCAAGGACTGAAGCACGCCAGTCTCCCCTGTCTTTCACTATCTCCTGGAGTTTGTTCAAACTCATGTCCATTGAGTCATTGGTGCCATCTAACCATCTCATCCTCTGTCACCCTCTTCTCCTCTTGCCCTCAATCTTTCCCAGCATCAGAGTCTTTTCAAGTGAGTCAGCTCTTCACAACAGGTGACCAAGGTATTGGAGTTTCAACTTCAGCATCAGTTCTTCCAGTGAATATTCAGGGTTGATTTCCTTTAGGATTGATTGGTTTGATCACCTTGCTGTCCAAGGGACTCTAAAGAGTCTTTTCTAGCACCACAGTTGGAAAGCATCAATTCTTTGGCACTCAGCCTTCTTTATAGTCCAAATCTCACATCCATATGTGACTACTGGAAAAACCATAGCTTTGACTATATGGACCTTGTTGGCAAAGTGATGTTTCTGCTTTTTAAATATGCTGTCTAGTTTTGTCATAGCTATTCTTCCAAGGAGCAAGTGTCTTTTAATTTCATGCCCGCAGTCACCATCCTCAGTGATTTTGGAGTCCAAGAAAATAAATTCTGTCATTGTTCCCATATTTTCCCCATCTATTTGCAGTGAAGTGATAGGAATGGATGCCATGATCTTAGTTTTTTGAATATTGAGTTTTAAGTCAGGTTTTTCACTCTCCTCTTTAAACTTCATCAAGAAGCTGTTAGTTTCCCTTCACTTTCTGCCATTAGAGTGGTGTCATCTGCATATCTGAGTTTATTGATATTTCTCCTGGCAATCTTGATTCCAGCTTGAGCTTCATCCAGTCCAACATTTTGCATGATGTACTTTGCATATAAATTAAATAGGCAAGGTGACAATATACAGCCTTGATGTACTCCTTTCCCAATTTGGAAAACCAGTCCATTGTTTCATGTTCATTTCTAACTATTGCTTTTTGACCTGCATACAGGTTTCTTAGGAGATAGGTAAGGTGATTTGATAATCCCATTTCTTTAAGAATTTTCCACAGTTTGCTATGATCCACACAATCAAAGGCTTTAGTGTAGTCAGGGAAGTGAAGTAGATGTTGTTCTGTAATTCCCTTGTTTTTCCTATGATCCAATGGATGTTGGCAATTTGATCTCTGATTCCTCTGCCTTTCCTAAGTCCAGCTTGCACATCTGGAAGTTCTCAGTTTATGTACTTTTTAAGCATAGCTTGAAGGATTTTGAGCATTACCTTGCTAGCATGTGAAATGAGTGAATCTGTGGGGTAGTTTGAACATTCTTTGACATTGCCTTTTGGGGATTGGAATGAAAACCGACCTTTTCCAGTCCTGTGGCCACTGCTGAGTTTTCCAAATTTGCTGACATAATGAGTGCAGCACTTAAACACCATCATCTTCTGGATTTACAAAAGCTCAGGTAGAATTCCATCACCTCCACTAGCTTTTTTTGTAATAATGCTTCCTAAGGCCCACTTGATTTCACAATCCAGGATGTCTGGCTCTAGGTGAGAGACTATACCATCGTGGTTGTCAGGGTCATTAAGACCTGTTTGGTATAGTTCTATGTATTCTTGCCACCTCTTCTTAATATCTTCTGCTCCTGTTAGATTCATACTGTTTCTGTCCTTTATTGTGTCCATTTTTGCATGAAATGTTCCCTTGAAATGTATCTTTTATTTTCTTAAAGAGATTTCAGTCTTTCCCATTCTATTATTTTTCTCTATTTCCTTGCACTGTTCACTTAAGAAGGCATTTTTATCTCTTCCTGCTATTCTTTGGAGCTCTGCATTCAAATGGGTGTATCTTTCCTTTTCTCCTTTGCCTTTCACTTCTATTCTTTTCTAAGCTCCTTGTAAGGCCTCCATAGACAACCATTTTGCCTTTTTGCATTTCTTTTTCTTGGGGAAGATTTTGATCAGAGCCTCCTGTACAATGTTATAAAACTTTGTCCATAGTTCTTTAGGCACTCTGTCTCTGATCTAATACCTTGAATATATTTGTCACTCCTACTGTATAATCAAAGGATTTAATTTAGGTCATACCTGAAGGCCTAGTGGTTTTCCCTACCTTCTTCAATTTAAGTCTGAATTTTGCAATAAGGAGCCCATGATCTGCGCCACAGTCAGCGCCCAGTCTTGCTTTTGTTGACTGTATAGAGCTTCTCCATATTTGGCTACAAAGAATATAATCAATCTGATTTTGATATTGACCATCTGATGATGTCCATGTGTAGAGTCATCATTTGTGTTGTTGGAAGATGGTATTTGCAACGATCAGTGCATTCTCTTGGCAAAACTCTATTAGCCTTTGCCCTGCTTCATTTTGTACTCCAAGGCCAGACTTGCCTATTACTCCATTTATCTCTTGACTTCTTACTTTTGCATTCCAGTCCCCTATGATGAAAAGGACATCTTGTTTTGGTGTTAGTTCTAGAAGGTCTTATATGTCTTCATAGAATTGTTCAACTTCAGCTTCTTCAGCATGATTGATTGGGTTATATACTTGGATTACCGGGATATTGAATGATTTGCCTTGGAAATGAACCAAGATTATTCTGTCATTTTTGAGGTTGCACCCAACTACTATATTTCAGACTCTTGTATTGACTATGAGGGCTACTCCATTTCTTCTAAGGGATTCTTGCTCACAGTAGTAGATATAACGGGCATCTAAATTTGCCTACTCCTGTCCATTTTAGTTCACTGATTCCTAAAATGTCAGTGTTCACTCTTGCCATCTCCTGTTTGACCACTTCCAATTTACATTGATTCGTGGAACTGACTTACCATGTTCCTATGCAGTATTGTTCTATATAGCATCAGGCTCTACTTTCACGACCAGACATATCCACAACTTCAACTGGCATCATTTCTACTTTGGCTCAGCCTCTTCATTCCTTCTGAAGCTATTTATCTGCTCTTATTAGACATTAGGTTTACATTTTATAAAAAATATTAAAAATGTATAAACATATAAAATATTTTTAAAATGTATATATTTTTCTTTGCTTTCAAAATGACTCAATGTGGAACAGTATTTTTATTTCCAGTGTATGGATAAGGAAACTAAGATACAGAGAATGTTGTCCAAGGTCACAAAGCTAGTGAGTGGCAGAACCAGTTTTGAAATCTAGGCAATCACTCTCCAGATCAATATACTTAACAACAGTGTCAAACAAATAAGTATAACAGTAAATCAATATTGCAATATTTGATAAATGCTACAAAGGAGGGAAAGAAAAAAAAACAGAATGGTTTAAGAGTGGAAAACATTATGAATCTCCTTGAGAATGGGTAGTCAAGGAAAGCCACTCTGAATGAGAATGTACGTTTTAGTTGATGCCTAAAGCTTAAATACCCACGGGATCACAAAAGTGACTAAACAACTTAGTAACTTGGTGACTAAACACCAGCAACAAAGCTCGAATAGGAGCCATTAGTTGAATGCCTGGGGCCCCAGCAATCCTTTGTAGAAACTAATCAATATAGTTAAACCCCTCCAGCCACCCCACGTTTATCTTGCTCACTTCTGCTTTCATGCCTTTGCCTGGGCCCTACTGTTCTTTCCTGTGTTGTAATTTTTTTCCACCTAAAAATATTTTTTTGACTGAATGTAAAACTTACCTTATTTCTCTAAACTCTTTTGACATATAACAAGTCATGTTCAAGCTACCTAATAGTTCCTTGTCTTATTTTATTGGTAGCTATGTTTATATTCAATATGCCATGCAAACCATTGGCTAGTGACATGGGCCCTCCCTTATTGTGAGGAGTTCATTACCTTTATAAGTCAGAACATGTGATACATGATACACGATACACACCATGTGATCCTTGACATGACTTTACCCTAAGGCTACAGGCTGAACCAGGCCTGGATCCCTGAGCTGAGAGTGATCAGTCTTGAGGCTGGCCTATGAGGAGGTATCATGAGGAATCTCCCTCATTAGATCATGCTTTTCTGATTGCTATTTAAACCAACATAGTTCTTTCTTTGAGAGTTTAAATAGGTAACAGAAATTAAAAGAGATCAGAAGTATTTGCCTAAACCCTCTAAGCAAAGGCAGGAGGAATCTTTGTGAAAACATTTCTGATAATCAAAGTTAGGAGACACAGCTTAGTATAAGACCAGACCTGAGAGAAGAGATAAAGACTTTCTGTTTGATGTAACTGATACTTTATCCTATGTGACTGTCATCTATCCTGTCAGGGAAGTGTGTAATTTCCTAAGTTCTGTCTCATCACAACAAAAATTTGAAAGGATGGATGTTAAAGCCCTTGGCGTGTCAAGCTCTCGGACAGATCAGTGTTACGGCTCATGTTACAGCTCAGTTTTATTTAGAAGATAAAGGAAACTACATCCTTGAGGCATGAGAGCATGCTGACCCAAGCATGCCAACCCAAAAGACACGAAGAGAAGAGAGAGAGAGAGAGAGTGCATGAGAAAGAGCAGGAGAATGGGAGAAAGGGAGAGTAGGAGAGAGGGAGAGGGAGAGCGGGAGAGAGGCCCCTGGCCCTTTGGCTCCTCTTTCTATATGTTTTTTTCTCCTTCCTCTGGCCTGCCCTATGTAAATTGGGCTAGCCAGATGTGCTGTTTGTTCTACCTGAAGTCCTCACTCTGGTCCTTGGACCTTCCTTTGTTCTATTTTCACAGGCTTTTCCCTTTCTTGTCTTTTAGCCACCGCCATTCTGGACTCCTTTTTCCTATTCTAACTACCTGACATTCCCCTCTCAAGAGATATAAGGCCCAATTCTTTGGGAATAGGGGTGTCGAGGTCATTCTGGCTACTTCCTGCTGAACTGGTATGGCGAGGGGCTTGGGCCTCCCCTCTCTTCCTAATCTCAGGCCTCAGAGTGCTTATAGCAGTGTCCGTCTAAGGGTGAGTGATGTTTTCCATGGTCAGCTGTAGTTTCATATATCCTTGTTGAACTGGCACTGCAAGTTGTAGCTTGTTGACCTGGGTAGAGACAAAAGGGGTTAGACAAATGATAATACATGGAGCAATCATACACATCATCAATATGCCATAACAAGGACTAGTAGGGGCATTAGCCAACTCCAAATTCCCATCACCAGGATGGCTTAAATTCCTCCTTGTTAGGGATCAGAAGATCTGTCTCCTGTCTGTTTTGGAGTACAACCCCTGCCAAGCTGTGTTGGCTCTTTAGAGCTGTCCTGAGAAATCTTATCCCCAGAAACTAGATTTTGGGGGTGTTCATTAGAATGGCACTCATTTGTAGTTCTGAATAGGTATCTGAGATCTCCCAGGGGCTCACAGGTGTATTGAGTGTCCTCTTCTGTTTTCTTCCATGGCTTGATTTGTGAGTAGTGAATCCAAGAGTCGTCCTGGTACCTTGACTGCTGTGGGGGTAGAAAGTATTACAGGGTAGGGATCCTTCCATGTGGGCTGGAGTTGAGCCTCTGGGGACCCACATTTCCAGACTTTAATTAGGACTTGAGTCCCTGGAGCATATAGTGGTGACTCCTTAGAATCTTTTGGGTCCTGGTTCACACCCCACAAGCATATATCCTGTTGGAACTGCCCAATGTCCATGGTATAAGACTGGAGGGTCTGAGCCTCTGGATCTAGGAAGAGGTCATTGACATAAACTAAAGGTTTCCTATATAGCATCTCATAAGGACTAAGACCAACCTCTTCCTTAGGGGCAATATGGATGTGGAGGAGAGCTATTGGTAAAGCCTCCTTCCATCCCAGGGAGGTCTCCTGGGTTATCTTTTTTATCACTGATTTTAAGAATTGGTTGGCTCTTTCTACTTTTCCTGAAGACTGAGGCCTCCAGGCACAATGGAGATAGTAAGTAATGCCCAATGCTTTCGAGACCCCTTGGGTGACCTTAGAAGTAAATGATATCTCATTGTCTCTTTGTAAAGACCTGGGCAGACCAAACCTCAGAATGATTTCATGGAACAGTTTTTTTACCACCTCCTCAGCCTTAGTCCAGGTGGGAAAGCCTTCAATCCATCCTGTGAATGTATCTATCATGACTAATAGGTATTAATACCTTTGAGAAACTGGCATCTGGGTGAAGTCCATCTACCAGTCCTCTCCTGGGTAGGCCCCACGTCACTGGACAGGTTGGGCCAACTGGGGTCTTTGAACTCCTTGGGGGTTGTTTAATTGGCAAGTGGGACAAGTGGAGACCACTTGCCTTATAGTTGTTTGGAGGTCTGTTCTTCTGAAGGACCTTTCTAGTAACCTTTGGAGGGCCTTTTCCCCCTAAATGAGTGGTGGCATAAAGGAGTTAACCAACTTTCATTGGAGGTTCCCAGGCAGAAAAAGGAGTCCCTCCTTTTGGAACTACCCCATATGACCTTCTTAAAAACCCTCACTGTTAGCTTTAAGATTCTCATCTTCAGTATATGAAGGAGTTCCTGGCAAATTAGTCTGTGGAACTAAGGTGACAACCCCTATCAGGTCATTGTTCTGTAATGCTGCTCTCTTAGCCGCCTGATCAGCTGATTGGTTCCCTAGTGCCACTTCCGTGCTCCCTTTTTGGTGTCCTTTGCACTGGGAGACTGAAACCTCAGCAGACAGATGGGTTGCCTCTAAAAATCTAAGGATTTGATCACCATATTTGCTTGGGGACCCTCAGGTGATCAAGTGGCCTTTCTTTCCAAATAGCAGCATGTGCATGTAGCACCAGAAAGGCATACTTGAAGTCAGTGTAAATGGCTACTCTTTTTCCTTTTCCCAGCTCTAAAGCTCAAGTCAGGGCTATGAGCTTGGCTAATTGAGCTAAAGTACCTGGTGCCAAAGGTTTAGCCTCTATGGTCTCAAAATTGGAGACTACTACATATCCAGCTCTTCCTTTTCTATCCAAGACAAAGCTGCTTCCATAAGTGTATCAGATTTCCTCAGGATTGGTCAGAGGATATTCCAACAACCACTCTCAGGGTTTTGTCCAGTGGTCCAAGGTTTCTAGGCAAGAGTGAAAGGAGATAGAGGGTGGCTGGGTTAAGAACCTCACAAAGGGATATAGTAAGGCCTGGATTTTCCATCAGCACTACTTGATACCTGAGGATTCTTTGATCAGACATCCATAAATGGCCTCTCCCATTTAGGAGTGTTTCACTTGGTGGCTGATAAAAATACTTTGTTTGCCCCCAAAAGAGAGTTTTAAAGAATCTTCTATCAGGATTGCAATAGCTGCAAGATTTGGAAGGCAGGGAGGCCAGTCTCGGGTGGTTGGGTCAAGCCTCTTGGATAAGTAAGCTACAGGCTGGGGCTCAGATCCCAACCTTTGAGTTAACACTCCCAAGGCTATTCCTTGTCTTTCGTGGACATAAAATTGGAATGCTTTTTCTGGGTCTGGCAACCTCAAGGCAGGTGCTTGAGTTAAGGTTTGTTTTAGTGTAGCCTCTGCCTTCTTTTGAGGAGTTCCCCACATCAGTGGGATTGAATCATCCCATCCCTTTCATATAATGGCTGGGCTATTAGACCATAGTTGGGTATCCAGATTCTACAATACCCAGTTAGCCCCAGGAAAGCTCACAATTGTTTTCAAGTCGTGGGGGAGGGCAACTGGAGGATTCCTTGTACCCAATCAGAGGACAGCCTCCTGGATCCATGTGTAATCTAAACTCCCAGGTAAGTGACCTTTGTCTCAACCATCTGTGCCTTAGCATGGGAGACTTTATATTCCCTCTCTGCCAAAAAGTTTAGAACCTGAATTGCCGTTGGGCATTTTTCTGATCTGGAGAGCAAATTAGTAGCTCATCTACATATTGTAATATTTTCCCATTAGGCCCCAGGTCCAGGTCTAGGAGATCCCAGCTAAGGGCCTGTCCAAACAGGTGAGGGCTATCTCTGAACCCCTGAGGTAATACTGTCCAAGTCGTCTGTTGGTGTTTTTCTCCTGGAGCCTCCCACTCGAAGGCAAAAAGGTATTGGGTTTCTTTAGCCAGAGGTATGCAAAAAAATGCATCTTTGAGATCCAAGACTGTAAACCATTTGACACCGGGTGGGATTTCTCCCAAGATTACTTAGGGATTGGATACTGTGGGATAGAGAGGGACTACAGCTTCTTATATGATCAGGAGATCTTGAACCATTTGCCAGGTTCAGTCCTTTTTCTTTACTGAGAGTCCTTTACTGAGAGTCCTTTTTCTTTACCAATAGCCCACAAGCAAGGAATTTATTTATTAGAGACTGTAGTCCCTCCCGAGCCTCTCTTTTGAGGGGATATTGTTTCCGGTTAGGAAACCGAGTGGGATCCTAAAACTAATGATGAGCAGTTCAGCTTGGTGGGCTCATCCAGGAGTCCCCTGGTCCCATACCTGGAGGTTAACTTTGTCCTCCCATAATTTTTGGTCCCTCTCTATTGGAGAGGGTGTAATGGGTTCTTCAGCAGTAACCAGAAGCTGTGGGGTTCTAGGGGCTGAAAAGCTTCCCATCACAAAGGTGGTCCCCAGTTTAGTGAGTATATCTCTTCCCAATAAGGGAGTAGGGCACTCAGGAACCACCAGAAACTGGTGGGAAAATATTTGTCCATCCCAGCAACAAAGAAGTGTTTGGGTGAATCTTTTAGTAGTCGTTTTTCCTGTAGCACCCAAAATGGTACAGGTTTGGGAGGAGAAGGCTCTGCAGTAGGACCTCAGGACAGGGTAAGTAGCCTCTGTGTCAACCAAGGAATTCTCAGACCTACCTGCCCCATCCAGTTGCACCCTTAGCTCTAGCCCCGTGATGGTTATCTGTGACAGGCGGGCTGGCTGGAGCAGGCCACTTCAGTTCTGTTGAACCATCGTGAGGGAAGGCTTGGTGCTTGACCTTGAGGCTCTTGGGTCCCAAGGGCAGAGTGCCTCCCAATGTCCCAATTTATAGCATTTATAGCAAGCCATTTTAGGAGCCTTGTCATGGTTTGGTCACTCTTTGGCCCAGTGCCCCACCTGTCTACAGATTAGACATTGTCCTTCAAGGACTCTGGGTTTCCCATAGGGCTTCTCTGGAGGGTGGCCAGTTTCTGGGCATCCTTGTCTCTTTCCTTTTCTCCCTTTCCTGGGCCTTGGCCTCCTTCTCCTGTACTCTGTTATAAAAGGTATTGATGGCTGTTTGGACCATCTCATCTAAAGAAGCAGCAGGGTCCTGCTGCTGTAGCTGTTGTAACTTTATTCTGATGTCTGATTCACATTGGGACAGGAATTTGTCTTTTAAAATCACCTGTCCCTCATAAGAGTCTAAGTCCAGATAGGTAAACTTTTGGAGGGCCTCTTTTAGCCTTTCCAGAAAGGCAATGGGTTCTCATTGGGCTTCTGAGTTATTGCTGAGACTGGGCACAGTCCCACAAGTAATAGGCTTCCTTCTATTTCCATGGGTGGACTTCCTTAGGGGTGAGTTTTCTGAAGCTTATCCTACCTAGTACTGTTGTAACCCAGGCATCCCTGGGTCAGGGTGCAGATCCCCAGGCAGGCTGAGGTGTGACAGCCTCGTGCAGATTAAATCCCCAAGCAGGTCGAGGCAGGTCAGCCTCCCAAGAATTGGGTCCCTGGGCAGGTTGAGTTGTGATGACCTTCTGAGAACCCTGGACTGGCAGATCCCCAAGCAGGTTGACGTGTGACAACCTTTCGAGGACCAGATCCCCAGGTAGGTTAAGACAGGTTGACCTCATGGGACCCCTGGGCTGGAGTTGGGTGTCTCCAAGGTCTCCAGCATGACCAGTGCTGGGTAGGGTTAGGGACTGTAATTTTAACTCATTGCCAGTTTGTTCACCGCAGATGGGAATAGATACCATGATGTAAAGCAATCCAAGGCTGTGCCCTGAGACTGGGAACCTGGTGAAATAGTCATGAGCCTTGTCCTTTTACTGCTGTAAGGGACTATAAGTCACTGATTTCCTCCCCTAGTCCTCCATAAGAGCAGGTTAGGGTGTCTCCAATGGTAAACATTTCATTGTTATAGACCCACTTTAGGCAACAACAGAAATAATGACAAAGGAGTGGTTTATCTGGCCTTCTTAGGGGCATTAAAGTATTTTAATAATAGGCTGGGTGGAGCAATGTTGCCTACAAGGGGGTTGTAGGAGTTAGTAATTGGCTTAAGAACAAATTGGTAAGAGGCAACAGACCAGTTGTTCCATAAAAGTGGAGTGGAGATTTGATCTGGGGATATGTTTATAACTTTAGGAGAAGAGTGGTAAGGATTTGGGCCTGAACAGCCTGCAAGGCTAACTGCCAAACATTATCCCTGGAAGCCCATTTGCCTTTGAAGGGATGCCAACAGATGGACTTCTAGCAGGCATTGTGTGCCTGTCGCCCGCCCTAGCCGGTTCACTGAGAGATGCTGTTGTTGTACATGTTGTAGGAAACATGGAAGATGAAGGCCTGAATATCTAGAGGGGTTGGATATTATACAGTATTTCCCTCCCAAGGGTCAGCTATTTTCTGGTTGTCCCTCCAGAAGATTGTAGAGGCAACAACGTGGGCCCAGATTGGGGCTCAGGAAAAGAGCATGAAACAGGAGGGAAGGGGGCAGGGCACAACGTTTGAAAGAATGACATAGCACAAGGGCATAACATAAACCAATGAAAATCAATTGGGTCCAAGATGACAAGTCAAATTCAAGTAAACCTTAATCCCCAATCTGTAAGCTAAATGACACACCCAGATGTGGCAGGACAGCTCCAAGACACTGTCAAAAGAGGGAGGAGTGGGTGGTTCCCCAATGGCTGGGATGATTCTCCCACTCATTAGCATATGAATTCACCCAGCTTGAAAAAACTAGCCAGACCAGGGTCAAATTCCATGGTCAAAGCCCTTGCCCTCTGCAATGGCCCACAACCTGCTGAGTGTGTTTCTCTCTGAATCCTAACAAATCCACCTCTTATCTATCGCTGTGTCTCTCACTGAATTTTTGCAATGAGACATCAGAGCCTGAGCTTCACTAGGTCCTGAAGCCAGGCATCATGGGTTTTGGCTGGGCTCAAGTCCCAGGAGAAAGGAGCTGAAGGACGGGAGGAAAAAGCAATGAGAAAATGTGCCAAGGAATCCCCTTCATAGCCTGCTGGAAAATCTGCTAAATACCTGACCTGTGCTCATAGTTTCCATTGGCCTGATCCTTGGCATAAAGAAGATTAAGGACAG
This sequence comes from Bos javanicus, assembly GCF_032452875.1. Taxonomy (NCBI): domain Eukaryota; kingdom Metazoa; phylum Chordata; class Mammalia; order Artiodactyla; family Bovidae; genus Bos; species Bos javanicus. The sequence goes on along the minus strand of NC_083871.1, from coordinate 58,456,059 downwards.
AAGAACCCCCACCGGCTTGGGTAACAGCTACTGGGGCTCAGCAGATAGTGAAGCCTTTGGGACATATTGAGGCGTAGCCTCTCCAGAGTCTCTCAGTTGTACCCACTGCCACTTGCCTGTTCATGGGAGGGTCGAGAAAACAAGAAAGGAGAGATTGTAAAGGAATTAAGATTTTGTTAGGCATATGTCCTTCCAGCCATAGGAGCAAGGACCTCCTACCTTAAACAGAAGTCTTCTGGAACCTGAGACTGAGTTGCTTGAGCTTTCTGCTATGTTTGTTATTCTTTGTCCCAGTTTCTAGCATGCTGGGCTTCTTGTCACTTCCCCTGAGCTGGGTTTTCTTCGTGTTCCACTTCTACTGCGAGCTTTCACCAAGTTGGGCTCCTGCTGTGCTTGGCCTCCTCCTTGCAGGGACTGCTAAGGTTGTTTCAGCCAGATTAAATCTGAGTCACCATAGATGTCAGGGGAGTGTGTAATTTCCTTGGTTCTGCCTCATCACAACAAAAATTTGAAGCAATGGACGTTAAAGCCTTCAGTGTGTCACAGCTCTCAGACAGACTGTGTCTTAGCTCTCAGACAGGTCAGTGTTACCACTCCGTGTTACAGCTCAGTTTTATTTAGAAAATAAAAGAAAATACATCCTTGAGGCATAAGAGCATGCCAACCCAAAAGTCGCGAAGAGAAGAGAGAGAAAGGAAGAGCAGGAGAGAGGGAGAGAGACCCCCGGCCCTTTGGCTTCTCTTTCTACATGTTTTTTCTCCTCCCCCTGGGCCTGTGCTATGTAAATGGGGCTAGCCGGGAGTGCTGTGTGTTCTACCTGAGGTCCTCACTCCAGTCTTTGGATCTTCCTTTGTTCTATTTTCATGGGCTTTTCCCTTTCTTGTCTTTTAGCCACAACCACTTTGGACTCCTTTTTCCTGTTCTAACAACATAACAATTCCATGGAAGGAGCAAGTCATGGAAAGAGCTAAGATGATAGAAAGAAAAGTCCCTGTGCCCAAAATAATCACTACATTATGGCTAGGAACCTGAGAAAGGCCTGGTGAAAGTGAAAGTCGCTCAGTCATGTACGACTCTTTGCAACCCCATAGACTTAGTCCATGGAATTCTCCAGGCCAGAATACTGGAGTGGGTAGCCTTTCCTTTCTCCAAGGGATCTTCCCAACCCAGGGATCAAACCCAGGTCTCCCACATTACAGGCGGATTTTTTACCAGCTGAGCCACAAGGGAAGCCCAAGAATACTGGAGTAGGTATCCTATCCCTTCTGTAGTGGATTTTCCCCACTCAGCAATCAAACCAGGGTCTCCTGCATTGCAAGCAGATTCTTTACCAACTGAGCTATGAGGGAAGCCCTTAGGAGAACCAAAGGAAAGACAAATGTGGTTTCTTGCTGAAATGGCACTTAAACTGAGAATTTGGAACTAGAGAATGGAAGGAAAGATGTTTGCTTGTACATACCATTGTTTTGAAGAAAACAGATTAAATATCTAAGAAATAATATGAGAAATTTGTTATCTGGTCTGTATAAACATAAAATGACAGTAAGGCTGTTGAGAGATGCGTTTAGGCATTCATCACCAAACCAGAACAAGCTCTCTCCATCAGATTCAACAAACATCTTTCTAACTTAGATGGCTAGAGAACATTTCTTTTCAAGCTTAATCTCTATGACTTAAACATTTTTGTCTCTCATTATTTGTGAGCAAGATCTGGGTTCTTGGAGTCATATTCATGGAGTTTGAATGTTGCACTTAAAAAAAAAACAACTACAAAAATTGTCAATCAAGAGAGAACTGATTTTCCTTTCACTGAACATTTTCAAGCAGAATCTGTTGCTTTTGAAGAGATACTATAGAGGTTATTCATTAAGCTTTAGGTAGAAGTTGGATTAATTGACCTCTTAAATTCTTCCTAGTATGTAACTATATTTCCTTGAAACAAGAATTAAAACAGAAAAGGAATTAAATCATTTTATTATCTTTTAGAACTCAAGCATATTAAAGATGATTAGATTAAGACCCAGTCTTGTCCTGATACTTTATTTACAAAGGATTAGAGATAATAACAGCAGCAGCAGCAGCAGAGATAATATAACTGTATGTTTTGTTCTACTTTATTTCTCAAAATTAGTGAATTTTATTCCCTCGGAAAATTTTCCAAGTTGATTACATCAGATAAATTTGTAAACCAAGAACTCAGGGGCTTACTAAAAACCTTGGTTTTGTTAAAAAGTGTTAATTCACAACCTCCTTAGGAGCTTCCCTGGTCTTATCTGAAACTGGCCCCTGGACACAGAGGACAGATAGGGACCAAAGAAGGAGGCAGACACTCTAGGTTAGTGGCTGGCAGATTTAATATGCAAGAGAACTTATGAGGTTTGTCTTGGGTGGTTGCAAGGCAAATAGATCTCCATGCCAGCCCACTACAATCTTGAAAGTTTATGTTAAGGCCTAAACTGGATTCAGTCACATACCCAGTCAGATAGTTTCATCACTAGATCAGAGCTGTATCTAGGAGCAGCTTCTGACAGTAGGAAAGGCAAACAGATCCAAAAACAGAAGAATGGGTGAGGAGCCTTCAGTTGCTTGGGCCTAGCAGACCGGTCAAACCAGCAGTCACATCCTCTCAGTGACTTCCAGTAGGAAGTCAAACATAATTTAAGAATTATTTGCTAGATTAAATGTGCCATTAAATTGCAGAAAATAAAATGTGTAATTTACAAAGCTCATTTTTTTTACTCTCATGTTTGTGTTTTAATGTTTTCGTAAGAGCATTTGCACAGAATATTTACCTTCCTTCATAAGAGGAAGCATGATACTGACAGCTATTCTATAATTCATACTTTTAGGAAGTTTGTGAGGATATTTCATCTCTTTCATCTCTGTATTCTCAATAAGCGAAAAAAATCATTGGCAAAACATAATTAAAATATTCAAGCAGCATACCTCTTAGAAAAAAAATTAAAGCTAAAAACCATTGATGAAATACAAAAATACAAAGCATAACCCATTGATATATTAGAACTTCCACTGAATAAAAATGACTAGTATTATTAGGGGTAACATTTAGAGATAGTTAATTTTGTTTGGGGTAAAGAAAGGGATTTATACTGAAACTAGAAAGATACTCATCATGTATAACTATAATGCAAAGCTATTGAACATTATATGGGTTAGAATTAAATAATATACTGGATACAGATTTTAGAAATTGCTTTTTCTTACTCTTATTTGTTCTTAGTCTCATTCTCTCTCTCATTATATTACATACATGCATATAAAGCATGCACCACAAGCATACATAGATACACGTACTTTGTATGTGCACACACACACAAAACTGAAGAACAGAAATGTTTTTGTGTATGTGTATGATAGTTAGCTCAGAGAAGGCAATGGCACCCCACTCCAGTACTCTTGCTTGGAAAATCCCATGGACGGAGGAGCCTGGTAGGCTGCAGTCCATGGGGTCGCTAAGAGTCGGACACGACTGAACGACTTTACTTTCACCTTTCACTTTCATGCATTGGAGAAGGAAATGGCAACCCACTCCAGTGTTCTTGCCTGGGGAACCCCAGGGATGGCGGAGCCTGGCGGGCTGCCGTCTATGGGGTTGCACAGAGTCGGACACGACTGAAGCGACTTAGCAGCAGCAGCAGCAGCATGATAGTTAGCTATACACTTTCAACGTTTTCCTGATTTTAGCAAAAGAGATTGAAGTGGCAATCTAGAAAACTAAATTTAACTAGCTCTTAAGTGCAAATCTAGAAAACTAGATGATTTGGAAGTAGGTAAGGATGCTAAAGCTGAAACTCCAGTACTTTGGCCACCTCATTCGAAGAGTTGACTCATTGGAAAAGACTCTGATGCTGGGAGGGATTGGGGGCAGGAGGAGAAGGGGACGACAGAGAATGAGATGGCTAGATGGCATCACCAACTCTATGGACATGAGTTTGAGTCAACTCTGGGAGTTGGTGATGGACAGGGAGGCCTGGTGTGCTGCAATTCATGGGGTCTCAAAGAGTCGGACACGACTGAGCGACTAAACTGAATTGAACTGAAGGAGCATTTGTGGGCTTCCCGGTTGGCTCAGCAGTAAAGGATCCACCTGTAATGCATGAGTCGCTGGAGATGCAGCTTCTATCCCTGGTTTGGGAAGATCCCCTGGAGGAGGGCATGGTAATCCACTCCAGTATTCTTGCCTGGAGAATCCCATGGACAGAGGATCCTGACAGACTACAATCCATAGCATTGCAAAGAGGTGGACACGACTGAAGCAAATGCAAGGGGCGTTTGTAGCCCAGGTAAAAGTACTAGATTTCTCAGGGCCCAATCTTTGAACTCACACTCAAGGAGGAGAAACTGTGGGTTGATGTGAAAGATAAAAGATATATGATACAGAAGCTGCAACCCGAATTTGGGGTTCTAGCAGGAATAGACAGATCTCTGTCCCGTAACTCTAGATCAGTTAAAATAATCTCTTTTCTGCAATTTTAACAGGGTAACCAAGTTTAGTTCCTTGAAGGAAAGACATCTCTTCATCCATAAAGATGCAAAATTATTCTATCAGCAGTAAAGTCTGTAAATGTTACATATATCTATGATATATTCAATGTTATGGCAGAAGTATCCTTGAATCTGCCTATATAAGTTTGGTTTTAGAATATCTGAAATGATTAACAAAAGTCCATAATTGTTTGTTTGTTTGTTTTTGTAGAGCTGAATTTATTCAATGGATCAAATTTGTAAGGCAGACTAGTTAGAACAACTCCCACTTCTCTAAAATCAGGAACAGAATTGAAAACCAAAAGAGGTTCTGAAATGTCTCTACCTGGAAATCTTTTAGGAAATCACATTGCCAGTCCCTTTAGAGAAAGTCTTAACAATAAAGCAGAAGGAGAGAAATTCAAGTCAGGGATTGATATTCATCCTTATAAAGCCCCGGCTGACAGGAATTACTTTTCTTTCCCCTTCCTACTTACAGCTTTGCTGCTAAGTCGCTTGAGTCGTGTCCGACTCTGTGCAACCCCATAGACGGCAACCCACCAGGCTCCCCGTCCCTGGGATTCTCCAGGCAAGAACACTGGAGTGGGCTGCCATTTCCTTCTCCAATGCATGAAAGTGAAAAGTGAAACTGAAGTCGCTCAGTCGTGCCCTACTCTTAGCGACCCCATAGACTGCAGCCTACCAGGTTCCTCCATCCATGGGATTTTCCAGGCAAGAGTACTGGAGTGGGGTGCCATTGCCTTCTTGACTTACAGCTTTAGTGAGGTATAACTGACAAATAAAAATTAAAATTCTATATTTGAGTTTTACAGTTTGATGCTTTGATTTACATGTAACATTGTGAATAACTGCAACTAAACTAATTAACATTATCAATTACCCAACACAGTTACCAATTCCTTCCTTCTTTCTTTCTTTCCTTCTTTTTCTGTGGTGATAAGAACACTTGAGACCTACCCTCTTGACAAGTTTCAATGACACAGTATTGTATTGCTAACTATAGTCACATTAATGTATATTAGATCTTCAGACTTTTTCATCTTGCATAACTGAAGTTTTGTCAAAAGGCCAAGATTTAGAGTGCCTAAAGGGAGTAGTATTTCAGCTAACTGATTTAATGAGACTTGAGGTAATACAGTCTCACTTGCACAGTGCCCTCCCAATCCACGTGGGCATTGGCATGAGACAGTCTTACTTAGTGAGGATTAGAACAGAGGGTGCAAGTGAAGCTCTTCAGTGCAACAAATGTTGGGCACAGAGTCCATATACTCTGTGGACGGGTGGTGACACTGATGATAAAGACAATGGTGTTACACACACAGGGAGGCTTTACCAACCAAGGGACTAAGGGGCTGATGAATTGCATCCTTGTCCTCTGCTTTATCGGGACAGAATTCCCATGTGGACCAAACTGCTCACCTGCATGTGAGTGCCTTATTGCAAGAGCAAGATCAGATGTGTTTGGTAGAAATGGATGAGATTTTCTGTTGGGTTATAATTCTTCTAAGTCTGCCAACTTTACCTTTCCACACTTTAAGCTTTATGCCCCATTATAATAGCTTGTATCTCTCATTTTAGGATAGTCCTTTAAACACCTAATCAGCTACCATTTTCTCAGTTTCTAAGTTACTTTCTTTATTCTCTTCACAGAATCCCTAAGAATTGCTGAACAACCTACATGGTCAAACAGTATTTCCAAGATTTGCAGTTGCTCGTGAGGTAACCCCTTGGCAATCTATGCAAGATAAATAACTTTCTTCCCTCTGATGTTTCTGTACAGATTCTCATTTTGTGGGAAAAAAAATATCGTGATCAATTTTTGTGGTTTTACTCTTGTTTTCTAAATACTTTTCTTAAAAATGGCCTTCGCATTATAAGATGTCTTTATCTATATAGCATCCAACACAGCTTCATGCAGGTAGTGAAGCTCCATAGATGACAGCTGAAAGAAGGTAAGCAGAAAAGAAAAAGGAAAGGAGGAAGAAAGATGGCGGTGGGTATAAGTGTTTGCTTGTTTTGTGTGGCTTATAGGATTTGGAGAAGGAGCTCTTTTTAAATATATCTCTAAAATATCTGAAATTTCATCATGAATATTTGCTTTTGAGTATTGTACACTGGTACTTTCACATACACCTAGAATGAGTCCTTACCATCTTAGAATTAGTTCAGGGGGACATTTTGTTTTTCCTTTTATAGAAACAACTATAATAATGCTAGAATACCTGCTTGTAAAATGACTATGATCTTGATGTCACTTATAAATATGAGAATTATGTCAACATAAAGGTGAAGTTAGGTTGGTTCATATGTGACCAATTCTAGGCAAAAAGCTGGTGTAGCAATAATTAGAAATTTCTGGAGGAAAAGAAAAATCCATTAGGCTGGATCTTATACAGATAGGAGTCCTTTTTGTTATATTTTAAGACAACGGAAAATGAGCTTTTAACTGGGGATTCCTTTCCAGAAAGCCAAACCTCTACTTTAACCAGCTTTCCCCTTCAGGCAGTTTGTTCATCCCCTGGTCCAGAGCACCACTTTTGTCTGCACTGTCTCTGTATCTGTAAGCCAGCATTTCTACTTCATGGCTTTATGTGACTCTTATATGTCCTTGCAGTGGCCTTCAGTCAAGCTCAGTGCCTGCCTAGCTGCCCAAGTGATCTCTGGAGGTACCAATTATGGTTTAGCTCAGTCTCTGGTTACCAAATAGCTTAGATTTGAATGATCTTCCAACTCTATTTTTCCCACCAGCCCTGTTTCTTTAGTAGGGTTTTCAAGAACATGAATTTTGGGGGAAATACATATTTTGGACTATAGTAGAAATTAAATGTTACCAAGGTGTTAGTAGGGGACTGTGGAATGGTGTTTTGAGGAGAATAAAGGGAAAGGAGAGGTGCTGAAGTTAGAGACAAATAAAGCTGGACTTTTCAAATTTTAAATGCATTGGAATCAGACCAGGATCCTATTTAAAAGGCAGATTCTGATTCAGTAGGTCTGAGAAGGAGCTTAGATCTTGCTTTCTAACAAGCTCCGAGTGATTCTTGCTGCTAACTGGGGATGATACTTGAAGTAGCAGAAGCCTGAAGGACAGGTAGCAATTTGAAGAGGCACCATCTAGCGCTGGGCTACTGTGAAGCTTTTTTTTTTTTTTTCAAGTTGTGATGTGTTTTCCAGTCTCCCAAACAAATCAGGATCATTACTAAAATCTTCAGTTTGAAACTAATCAAGAGCTTAAAAAAAATAAAAACGTTTGACGAACACCCATGTTCCTTTTATTTTTCTCAAACATGCACTTAGAAAGCTATGTTTATCATCTGGTTGTTAAAATATTAATACTCAGAAAGAGGTTCTTTCTTTTATCTTGTGTTAGAAGCAGCTTAAGTTATAACCTCCAACTGTCTTCTGGGCTAATGAAAGAGGCAGGAAAGATAACCAGGTCCAATCACTTTTATTGACTAAACAAAGTGAGTTGTCTGCATTACTTTTATTTCTTGACATTTCACTTTTACTTGTCTGGATTCACAATAACTATGATGTGATTTCAGTGACCTTCAGTGCTGCTAAAGGATGCCAGGGTATATTGTAAGTTTGGGCTAGCAATTCAAAAGCAAACAGGGCCTTTTAGAAGTTTAAAAATTAATTTCTTCTGTAAATTAACAATTTTGAAACCATATAAAATGTAGATAGGTGATGCATAGATACATGATTGTACCAAATAAGATCTACTCTTGACAAAAGACAAAATAATTATTTTTAAGAAGGCTTTTAGCTATCATTTGTTGTGTTGTTTTACATATATTATCTTACCCAACTCATGAAAAGTTTATTAGATGTCATTAACCTCATTTCACAGAGGAAGGAACCAAGGCTGGGAGAAAAGAACTAACTCAATGTCACACAGCTAGTGAGTGACATGCCAAGATCTAAACCTAGATTTGCTTAGGTCCAAAATTCATGTTCTTAATCACTAAGCTCTCAATCCATTTGGAGCCACTAAAATTTACATAGAAATTATGTGTGATTTATATGTTATGACAAACAAGAAGACCATGAAATTCTCTTTGGCATGTGTCCCTTCCTCTCTGGCAGTTACCTAAAGTCATTTTTGGAAGTAAGTGGTGTGTAAATTTTAAATAAATAAAAACTTAAAATGCCCTTTACTCACCTCAAAGACTTTCTAAGTACAGTCTGTGTTTTGGAGGAATAAGTCAGTGCCATTAGCCCATGAACCCCTGATGTACTATGAGTCCTTTGGGAGGGTCTCTATCCTGTGACTGTTGAAGCACCTGAATAAATAATATTCTCAGGGTTTGTATTAGCTGTTCTTCACTCTAGCTTTGATTTGAACCACATCATGTGCTATTGGTAAATTAAAACATAGTGTGAGTGTGAGGTAGAGGTTATGTTGGTTCACGCACAATTATGTCTAGCCTGTTAATGTTTTGAAGCAACTGGGGGCAAGCTTCTCAAAATTAAAAGGACCATCTTTTCAATATATGAAGACCTTTTTTAAAAAAAAAGGCACAAATATCTCAAAAATGCCCTCTTTTACAGCAAAAAGTAGCTATTTGCTTCAAGAGTTGCTAGGCTTTCCTCTATGTTCAGCTGTCTGGGAAGCACACATGTGGAGACATTTCATCTTGAATTAAAATAACGTAGTAAAAAAAATTCTGATGAAAAGTCTTTTATCAAAAGTGTATGCCTTTATATAGTGGAAGTGAGAAATAGATTTAAGGGCCTAGATCTAAAAGATAGAGTGCCTGATGGACTATGGAATGAGGTTCGTGACATTGCACAGGAGACAGGGATCAAGACCATCCCCATGGAAAAGAAATGCCAAAAAGCAAAATGGCTGTCTGGGGAGGCCTTACAAATAGCTGTGAAAAGAAGAGAAGCAAAAAGCAAAGGAGAAAAGGAAAGATATAAACAACTGAATGCAGAGTTCCAAAGAATAGCAAGAGATAAAAAAGCCTTCTTCAGCGATCAATGCAAAGAAATAGAGGAAAACAACAGAATGGGAAAGACTAGGGATCTCTTCAAGAAAATCAGAGATACCAAAGGAACATTTCATGCAAAGATGGGCTTGATAAAGGACAGAAATAGTATGAACCTAACAGAAGCAGAAGATATTAAGAAGAGATGGCAAGACTACACAGAAGAACTGTACAAAAAAGATCTTTACGACCAAGATAATCATGATGGTGTGATCACTGACCTAGAGCCAGACATCCTGGAATGTGAAGTCAAGTGGGCCTTAGAAAGCGTCACTACGAACAAAGCTAGTGGAGGTGATGGAATTCCAGTTGAGCTATTCCAAATCCTGAAAGATGATGCTATGAAAGTGCTGCACTCCATATGCCAGCAAATTTGGAAAACTCAGCAGTGGCCACAGGACTGGAAAAGGTCAGTTTGCATTCCAATCCCAAAGAAAGGCAATGCCAAAGAATTCTCCAACTACCACACAATTGCACTCATCTCACACGCTAGTAAAGTAATGCTCAAAATTCTCCAAGCCAGGCTTCAGCAATATGTGAACCATGAACTTCCTGATGTTCAAGCTGGTTTTAGAAAAGGCAGAGGAAACAGAGATCAAATTGCCAACATCTGCTGGATCATGGAAAAAGCAAGAGAATTGCAGAAAAGCATCTATTTCTGCTTTATTGACTATGCCAAAGCCTTTCACTCTGTGGATCACAATAAACAGTGGAAAATTCTGAAAGAGATGGGAATACCAGACTAGCTGACCTGCCTCTTGAGAAATTTGTATGCAGGTCAGGAAGCAACAGTTAGAACTGGACATGGAACAACAGACTGGTTCCAAATAGGAAAAGGAGTTCGTCAAGGCTGTATATTGTCACCTTGTTTATTTAACTTATATGCAGAGTACATCATGAGAAACGCTGGACTGGAAGAAACACAAGCTGGAATCAAGATTGCCGGGAGAAATCTCAATAACCTCAGATATGCAGATGACACCACCCTTATGGCAGAAAGTGAAGAGGAACTAAAAAGCCTCTTGATGAAAGTGAAAGTGGAAAGTGAAAAAGTTGGCTTAAAGCTCAACATTCAGAAAACAAAGATCATGGCATCTGGTCCCATCACTTCATGGGAAATAGATGGGGAAACAGTGGGAACAGTGTCAGACTTTATTATTTTTGGGCTCCAAAATCACTACAGATGGTGACTGCAGCCATGAAATTAAAAGACACTTAACTCCTTGGAAGGAAAGTTATGACCAACCTAGATAGCATATTCAAAAGCAGAGACATTACTTTGCCAACAAAGGTTCATCCAGTCAAGGCTATGGTTTTTCCTGTGGTCATGTATGGATGTGAGAGTTGGACTGTGAAGAAGGCTGAGCGCTGAAGAATTGATGCTTTTGAACTGTGGTGTTGGAGAAGACTCTTGAGAGTCCCTTGGACTGCAAGGAGATCCAACCAGTCCATTCTGAAGGAGATCAGCCCTGGGATTTCTTTGGAAGGAATGATGCTAAAGCTGAAACTCCAGTACTTTGGCCACCTCATTCGAAGAGTTGACTCATTGGAAAGGACTCTGATGCTTGGAGGGATTGGGGGCAAGAGGAGAAGGGGATGACAGAGGATGAGATGGCTGGATGGCATCACTGACTCGATGGATGTGGGTCTCAGTGAACTCTGGGTATTGGTAATGGACAGAGAGGCCTGGCATGCTGTGATTCATGGGGTCGCAAAGAGTCGGACACGACTGAGCGACTGATCTGATCTGATCTGATGCCTTCTAGGATCTATATATGGAAGGAGGAAGCACAGGGAAAACACTGCAAAAAACTTTCCAAGAGTGATGCTCTTGGAGACTTAACTTTACTAGGATCCTTTATTAGAGGTATTATTGTTTTTGTGAGTGTTTTGATCACAAAGTTCTAAGCTAGCGCTGATTCTCTTTTTCCATGAGTCTTGTTTTTTTTAGTGCTCAATTTTGCAAAATGTAATACTGTTTAAAACAAGGTTGTATTATATGAAGCTAGGTTGAAGCAAAGAATGAATAGTTCTCAGAAGTGCATCATTTTTCTTTCTCTAGGAGGTACATGAAATGTGTTGTATGCTTGACTTACAACCACTTTTCTATGCAGCAATCAATAGCTGAAGCATTTGTTTGAACATCTTGTGGGTGAAGCCTAGGAAAAACACTTTAAAGGATGACTTTGTAATATAGGGCATATGGAGTTAATAAACTAACCTTTCATAAAGAACATTCTTGACACCATTACTTTTGACATCAAATTAAAATATTTACATTTAATATTGGATTACTCCAGAAGCCACTGCGCTGTGCTTAGTCGCTCAGTCATGTTAGACTCTTTGCTACCCCATGGACTATAGCACACCAGGTTCCTCTCCTCTGTCCATGGAAATTCTCCAGCAAAAACACTGAAGGAGGTTGCCATGCCCTCCTCCAGGGGATCTTCCCAACCCAAGGATCAAACCCAGGTCTCCTGCATTGCAGGTGGATTCTTTACTGTCTGAGACATCAGGGTACCCTCCAGAATCCATTAAAAAGACTAATTATATGTATGTTACATATATACATATGTGTATACATGTATATGTGTGTGTATGTGTGTGTGTGTATAGTAAAAAGGGATCTGCAAAAGAAAATATTTTAAAAATTAGAGTTGTTCATGAATGGATTGGCTAGCCTTTTAAGCTAGTGTGTGTGCTGTGCTAAGTTGCTTCAGTAGTGTACAACTCTGTGTGACCCTATGGACTATAGCCTGCCAGGCTCCTCTGTCCATGGGATTCTCCAGGAAAGAATACTGGAGTGGGTTGCATTTTCTTCTCCATGGGATCTTCCCAGTGCAGGGATCAAACCTGGGTCTCCTGCATTACAGGCGGATTCTTTTCCACCTGAGCATCTAGGGTTAGCCTAATGAAAATCAGAAATAACACAGCAGTGACACCTATACTGTGTGGGATACAGGATGAGATAAATAAAGAGCTCTTTTCCAAAGTAATAATAGGTATGATTTCTTGAAATTAACTAGATGTTAAGTCCTGCACTAAATTTTTACATTCATTTTCTACCCAAGGGATAGATATTTTTATCTTCCGTAAATAGATAAGAAAAATGAAGCCTAAAGAGGTTAAGGAACTAGTCCAAAGTGATAAGTACCAGCACCAGCATTTGAATTCATTTCAGTAGAACTTCAGTTAGGCCGTGACGTTTTTCAACTTTAAACATATGATTTTATGTGCTCTATGTAATTAAGGTCATCTTTGAGGTGAGATATGAACATTCTATATTTGTTCATCTATTATAAGAAATTTTAAATAGTTGACACAGTATGGTTGATATTAACTTGCTTTATTTCAAAAGGTGCAAAGATAAAGAAATTCAATAACTAAGGACTACATAAGGGAAACTAGAAACTAGACAGTGGCTATAAAATTCCTCAGAGCACAATTGAGAATAAGTATTTTTGCATGAATGAATGATTTGATAGTTTGTGCTAACTCTTTTAAAAGTATTCCCAAGTAGTTCTTAAGATTTCATATTTCAAATAAATTCAAACTGACCTATAATTTTTGCTCAGATTTCCATGCCTTGTTATGCCACTGATTTGTCCTTCACTTTGATTTTTGACCTCGACATAGATTATGAAGCCTTTTAGATTCCTACATTTTTATATATAATAATTGACCATCTTTCATTCTTAGACTCTGCTCTTGTCCCTGTATATTATTTACGGTTTACCTATTCCTCTCTGGTACTGTGTTCTGGACACTTTGTGATACATAAGGCCTCTGTTAACCTCAGGTAAAAGTACTCTGCTTTGAATGAAAGTAATCATCAATGTCGTTTATGGTCTAGGGACTGTTAACAGTTTTATTACAGTTTGTTCAAAGAGTGTGAAATGCATAAGAAATCCAGGAACTTCTTAGGGTATGTAAATATTGTGTCACATATATATCAATTTTGATGATGAACGTTGATATTCATGATAAAAAAGCAACTGGAATTGGAATTTTTCCTAGAATATCTGAATTAAGCACATAGGTTAATCAAATCTACTGAATTATTTGGTATAAAGCCACTACATTACTTATTCATATTAACAAAAATGGAAAAAGATAAATTTGTAATTGATATGTTTACATGATTAGGCTTTACACTCAGGATTCTGAGGTTTTCACCCATAATCATTCAAAAAAATCTGTGATCAGTCTAGGATATTGAAACCATGTGAAGATAGTGAAGTGTTGGAAGTGTTAGTCACTCAGTCCTATCTGACTCTTTGCCACCCCATGGACCGTAGCCCACCAGGCTCCTCCATCCATGGGATTTTCCAGGTAAGAATACTGGAGTGGGTTTCCATTTCATTCCCTCACTAGGGGATCTTCCTGATTTAGGGATTGAACCTCGGTCTCCCACATTGCAGGCAGATTCTTTGCCGTCTGAGCCTTCAGGGAAGCCATGTGAATATAGTGATGTTCATCAAATACCTCACCTGTATTTCCCAGTCTCCTTGAAATTAAATGAGGCCAAGTACATACGGGTTTGGCCAGTGGTTTGGGAAGGAAAGTGATTGTGTCACTTCTGGGCTGAGGTTTTGCATTTCTCTTTCACTGGTATAGGGTTCCAGGCATGTCTTCTGGTTCCACTCTTCTTAAACTTTAATGTACAGACAGATCACTTGGGGATCTTGTTAAAATGCAGATTCTAACTTGGGTCCAAGGTAGGCACAAATACTCTTCATTTCTAATAAAATTCCTAATGATACCAGTGATGCTGGTGTGCAGATCATACATTGCGCAGCAAGACTGTAAATGAAATACTTTCAATATAATAGAAACTTCCCCAGCCAAGATCCCTGAATGACTGTGTGGAATAGAGCCTTACATTTGGCATGTAGTATGAGTGTGATATAAATGTGGTATGAGCTATGCAGAATATCAAAGACAGTGTTTTTTTTTTTTTTTTTTTTTTGTAGAAATGAACTTTTGTGAGTTAGTATAGATACAGAAGCTAAGTATAGATATGGAAATGAAAAAAATAAGTAATTTGAGTTCACAGGTTCATAAGTTATAGGAAATGAACCACACTAATGCAAGATGTTAATAATAGGGGACACTGTTTGGCAAGGTGAGGGTCTATATAGAAAATCTCTGTATTTTCCACTCAATTTTTCTATAACCCTAAAACTGCTCTAAATATTAGTCCAATTATTAAAATTTTTTGATTAAAACCTCCTTATCCCTCTTTTCCCCACTCCAAAAAATAAACTAATGAATAAATAAAAGCCAAATGCTACTCTGATAATGGAAGTAAAAAGGAAGAGACAAGTTCAAAGAACATGGTTTTCTTAGGAAGGCAATAAATTCAGACAGTTTAAAGAACAACATTCAAATTTTACTGTAGATTAAACCTATTATTCTTAGCCCAATATCTACTTCATATACAAAACAAGAAGAGATTTGTGCAACTATCCTTTTGTAAGAATATATTCCCTCAAAATATTATGAAAATTAAGACAAAGAGATAAAAATTCAGTTAAAGTTGAAAAGAAGTTAACTTTGTTGTGTAAAAGCCTATGTAGAGAAGATGGCAGAGAATAAGACAGGGAGACCACTTTCTCCCCCACAAATTCATCAAAAGATCATTTGAATGCTGAGCAACTTCCACAAAACAACTTCTGAATGTAGGCGGAGGACACCAGGCACCCAGAAAGTCAGCCCATTCTCTTTGAAAGGAGGTAGGACAAAATGTAAAAGACAAAAGAGTTATGGATGGAGGTCCATCCTGAGGAGGGAGTTGTGAAGGAGTAGAAGTTTCCAAGCAGTAGGAAACCCTCTCACAGACGGGTCTGTGGGGAGTTTTGGAATCTCAGAGGGCAACATATCCAGGAGAAAAAAAATAATAATGATAACCCACAGAATATGCGCCTAACAGCAACTGCCATCAAAGAAGTAACCCAGAGGCTCATGTCCACCACCAGCGAGCAGCGGCTGGACAGGGAGGCACAAGCTGCATCATGGGTCCTTAGAGTGAGGACCAGGCCTGAATGCCCTGAGGACCACCTGAGGGAGCTAACTTGAGATAGCAACCCAAACTGTGGGATCGCCAGAGAAAGAAAAAGGAAGAGAGAACTTTCCTACGAAAGCCTCTAATTCGCAGCCTGGCCTGCTCCCAGAACAAAGGATTGAGTGAAAACCAAAGGTGAGCTAGCCAGATGTATACAGGCCCCTCCCTCTGCTGGAGGCAGAGAGGCAGGCATGCAATAGCCAGAGCCAGAAGGCAAGGGGCTGCTGCAGTCTCAGCCCCAGAGACTGGCATCCTCCACCAAATTGTGTGTGAGCAGGCTCCCAGTTGCTAACCACGTCTTCCTGGGGTCCTGGACAGTTGACATCCGCCAGGAGGGTCGCAGCCTGAGATCAGTTCTCAGAGGAGACATACGGCACACCTGAGATGGTGCTCTTACCGGCACACCCGGGAAACCGAGTGGCCGGGACTGGCGAGGTGATTGACGCACAGTTCACCTGGGACAGTGCGCTCACAAACACCTGGTCACCTGAGCTGCCTGGACCTGAGAAGGGAACAAAATGCATGCCCAACTGAGCCTGTGTGCTTGCAGATTACCTGAAAACCTGAGCAGCTTGGACCTGGGAAGTGCACAAAACACAGGGCCCACTGTGGACAGTGCCCCTGCAGAGCACCTTGGAGCCTGAGCAGTGTGGACCCAGGAAGCACATGCCGCCTTGAGCTGGGGCAAACCCAGTGCAGTCCATACAGTGCAAGCACTCCCCCACACACGCCAGCTATATTTGTTTGCAGTATCCTTCCCTCCACATGACACGGCTGAACAAGTGAGCCTAAATAAGTGACCACCTTTCGCCCCCATGTGTCAGGGTGGAAATTAGACAATGAAGAGACTTGGAAACAGAGGAAGCCAAAATAAACAAAGAACACAGAACTGCTCTGGAAGTGACAGGTACAACTGATTAAAACCCTGTAGTTAACATTGTCCAAGTGTTGGAGGGGACCTATAGACCTTGAGAACAAGTACAAGCTGGAACAAGGAACTATCTGAAACTGAACTGACCCCACACTGCCCACAAAAGTTCCAGAGAAATTCCTAGATATATTTTTACTATTATCACTTTTTAATTTTTTTTTAATTTAAGTTCTTTATTACTCCTTTAATTTTCATTTTTATAACCTACTATTACCTTACCAAAAAAAGACCCTATTTTAAAGCAAATTTCATATATATTTATATATTATAATTTTGTGGGTTTTTTTTTTTTTTTTTTGTATTTTTAATATCACTTTTTTGAGAATCTAACCTCTACCCTAGATCAGGGAGGCCTGGCGTGCTACAATTCATGGGGTCGCAAGGAGTTGGACACGACTGAGCAACTGAACTGAACCTCTACTCTAGATTTTTAATCTTTGCTTTTTGGTATTTGTTATCAATTTTGTACCTTTATGAATCTAACCTTCAGTATCCATTTTCACTTAGGGGCGTGATTACTGGCTTGATTGGTCTCTCCCCTTTTGACTCTTCCTTTTCTTCCTCAGGTCACCTCTATCTCCTCCCTTCCCCTTCTCTTCTCTACATAACTCTGTGAATCTCTCTGGGTGTTCCAGACTATGGAGAACACTTAGGGAACTGATTACTGGCTAAATTGCTCTCTCCCCTTTTGAGTCCCCCTCTTCTCATCCTGATCACTTTATCTCCTTCCTCCTTCTTCTCTTCTCCATGTAATTCTGTGAATCTCTCGTGGTGTCTCTCACTGTGGAGAATTGTTTCACCATTAACCTAGATCTTTTATCATCAGTGCAGTATGGATGGAGAAGTCTTGAGGCTACTATAAGAATAAGACTGAAAGCCAGAGGCAGGAGGCTTAACTCCAAAACCTGAGAACATCAGAGAACTCTTGATTCCAGGGAACATTAATAGACAAGAGCTCACCCCAAACCCTCCATACCTACAATGAAACCAAGCTCCACACAACAGCCAACAAGTCCAAAGCAAGACTTCTCCAGCAAATCAGGAGCACCATCCTGAGCATTAAAAGACAGGCTGCCCAAAGCCATGCCAAACCCATAGGCATCCCAAACTCTCTAATGGACACTTCATTGCACTCCAGAGAAAAGAAATCCAGCTCCACCCACCAGAACACAGACACAAGCTCCCCTAACCAGGAATCCTTGGCAAGCCACTAGTCCAACCCCACCCACAGGGAGCAGGCTCCACAGTAAAGAGAAACTATGAACTTCCAGCCTACAGAAAGGGCACCCCAAACACAGCAATCTAAACAAAATGAAAAGGCAGAGAAATATTCAGCAGGTAAAGGAACGTGATAAATGTGCACCAAACCAAACAAAAGAGGAGGAGATAGGGAGTCCACCTGGAAAAGAATTCAGAATAATGATAGTACAGATAATCCAAAATCTTAAAAACAAAATGGAGTTACAGATAAATAGACTACAGACAAGGATTGAGAAGATGCAAGAAATGTTTAACAAAGACCTAGAAGAAATAGAGAAGAGTCAATCAATAATGAACAGTGCAAAATTAAGATCAGAAGCACTCTGGAGGGAACTAACAGTAGAATAACTGAGGCAGAAGATAGGATAAGTGAGGTGGAAGATAGAATGGTGGAAATAAATGAAAAAAGAAAAAAATAAATGAGGACAACCTCAGAGACCTCTGAGACAATGTTAAATGCCCCAACATTCAAGTCATAGGAGTCCCAAAAAAGAAGACAAAAAGAAAGGGCATGAGAAAATACTTGAGAACATAATAGTTGAAAAAACTTCCCTAAAATGGGGACAGAAATAGCCACCCAAGTCCAAGAAACCCAGAGAGTCCCAAACAGGATAAACCCAAGGTGAGACAACCCAAGACACATAGTAATCAAACTAATGAAGATCAAACACAAATATTAAAAGCAGCAAGGGAAAAGCAACAAATAACACACAAGGAGATCCCCATAAGGATAACAGCTGATCTTTCAATAGAAACTCTTCAGGCCAGAAGGGAATGGCAGGAAATACTTAAAGTGACGAAAAAGAAAAACCTAAAACCCAGATTACTATACCCAGCAAGGATCTCATTCAAATATGAAGGAGAAATCAAAAACTTTACAGACAAGCTAAAGCTGAGAGAATTCAGCATCATCAAACCAGCTTTTCAACAAATGCTAAAGGATCTTCTCTAGACAGGAAACACAGAAAAGGTTTATAAACTCGAACCCAAAACAACAAAGAATCAATCTCAAAAACATACAAGCAGCTCATGCAGCTCAGTACCAGAAAAATAAATGACCCCTTCAAAAAATGGGACAAAGAACTAAACAGACATTTCTCCAAAGAAGACATACAGATGGCTAACAAACACACGAAAAGATGCTCAACATCACTCTTTTCAGAGAAATGCAAATAAAAACTACAATGAGGTACCCTCTCACACCAGTCAGAATGACCGCTATCATAAAGTCTACAAATGATAAAAGATGGAGAGGTTATGGAGAAAAAGGAATCCTCTTACACTATTGGTGAGAATGCAAACTAGTACAGCCACTATGGAGAATAGTGTGGAGATTGCTTGAAAAACTGGAAATAGAACTGCCGTATGACCCAGCAATCCCACTGCTGGGCATACACACAGGGGAAACCAGAATTGAAAGAGACACGTGTACCCCAATGTTTATCGCAGCACTGCTTGCAATACCTAGGACATGGAAGCAACCTAGATGTCCATTGGCAGACTAACGGGTAAGAAAACTGTGGTACATATAAACAATGGAATATTACTCAGCTATTAAAAAGAACACCTTTGAATCAGTTCCAATAAGGTGGATGAAACTGGAGCCTATTACACAGAGTGAATTAAGTCAGAAAGAAAAACACCAATACAGTATATTAACACATATATATGGAATTTAGAAAGATGGTAACAATGACTCTATATGCAAGATAGCAAAAGAGACACAGATATAAATAAGAGTTTTGAACTCTGTGGGAGAAGGTGAGGATGGGATGATTTGAGAAAATAGCATTGAAACATGTATATTACCATATGTGAAATAGATGACCAGTTCAAATTCAATGCATGAAACAGGGCCCCCAAAGCCAGTGCACTGGGACAACCCAGCGGGGTACGATGGGGAGGGAGGTGGGAGGGGGGTTCAGATGGGGGACACTTGTATACCCGTGGCTGATTCATGTCAATGTATGGCAAAAATCACCACAATATTGTAAAGTAATTAGCCTCCAATTAAAATAAATAAAATACTTTTTTTAAAGCCTATGTAGAAAGCATGACAATGGGAACAGTTTGAAAATATTTTTGTATTTCTCAAAATATACATTCTAAAAGTTAAGAACTTCATACTTACAGCAGTAGGTATGCATTTGAGGTATTATGAATTATGAGATTAACAGTTTTTGAAAATTCTTATTATAGCAGTAATAGATATACTTGGATAAAAGTTATAAAAATGTAGAAAATTATACACTGAAAGCTAAAAGCCTTTTCTACCTTCACATTAAGTCTAGCCCCAGTTTTACTCTTGAGTTTTTGAAGATTACACTCCTGACACTAAATAATACATGTGTATCTCCATTGATTGTCAAATTAAGGTTGAAGATTTTATTATGGTTATATTGCTTCTCTTCTTCCAAAGCTTCTAGTTTTTTTATATTACTATTTTATTTCTGATTGAATATAAATTTCATATGGTTCAATCTAACCATGAGAGTTGAGGGCTCATTTCTATATAAATATATAAATTCACATGTTATATTTCTTAACTTTAAATTGAACATGGACCATAAAATATTTAATTTATAGTCTAAACATTAATAATGTATCTTGGTTCCCTGTGTGTAAAATTAGGAGATTCCCACCCTCATATGCTTCACCTCTCCTTTTTAATCCAACACTGCATGATATTTTTAGCCATGATGATATCTTAGCATGGTTCAAATGGATAAAATTGCCAATCTATTGTATAACTGTAACAAAATCTATGCTATAACTAAATATATCCTGTAGTTTAACTCTATAACTTAAAATCAAATTAATAGATTTTTAATAGAGAAATTCTGCATTTACTCTGCAGTATTTTTATCCCCATAAAATATGTTACAGCATATTTCAAGCATAAATTTAGCTATTATCTCAATTTAAAAAATGCAGAAGTTGAAATTTAGACATTTCTGGTATTAGATAGTTTAGTGGTGGAGCAGAATAAAAACCAAAGTCTGTCTCCCTCTAAATTGTATGCTTTTAACTACTCCATGTACTTAACCCTTTACTTCAAGAACATTTTTTCTGATTCTTTGGTTTACTTCATTTCTCAACCAGCACAGCACTAAAATGTTGGTAATCTCTGAATTCTCTTTCTGTTTCAACAGTGTGTAGCTCTGATTCACTGCTTACTGGGATTAAGAAATAGTTACTGTTTCAGCATTGCTGTAGACTAAGCTTGATACTATGGGACTGAATAGCCCCTTGAAAAGTACAACATCACCACGGTAGGATCACCATGGTAGGATGGTTGGATTTCTTTTTCCTGACGGAACACATGATACACAGTCAAAATGCATCATACTTTTCATAGGCTGTATTTATTGCACAAATATAGCTACAAAATAATTTTTATTGTTTCTACTTAACTTCCAAATATAAAATCATTTATATTTTTCCTTGAGATAAAGGGCCAGCAATATATTATATATTAAATTTTATTAACAGGGACACATTAAATCAATGGTCAAGTTTTGGACATAGGCAATATTGGACCTTTTTGATAATTTCCTATCTTTTAAAAATATTTCCCCTTGATGTTTTTTCTATATCATGGAAATTTTAGTGTGTGTTTTCATTTTGAGATGGAAAATGGAGTAAAATGACAGCAATAATAAACAAAATACAGTTTTACCCATAGGAGATGGGGGCATGGCATGAGCCAGGTGGAGACTCTGTCCAATTCTTGAAAGAGCAACAGCAGATAAGACCCTACCAAACTGACCATCTTAAAATATACATGTGAATTCTGTGTTCTCTTTATAATATAGCTATAACCATTTTAATATAAATGTACACTTTAAAATACTTTCTATTAAATAAAACTAACAACCCAAAGGGGTTCCCTGGTGGCTCAGATTGTAAAGAATCTGCCTGCAATTCAGGAGACCTGGGTTTGATCAATGGATCAGGAAGATCCCCTGGAGCAGGAAATGGCAACCCACTCCAGTATTCTTGCCTGGAGAATTCCATGGACAGAGGAGCCTGGCGTACTACAGTCCATGGGGTGGCAAAGAGTCGGACACAACTGAGCAACTAACATACACACACACAACAATTCAAATGTATGTGTCATATTATGTTGTGTTTTTTATCCCAGAACACTTGAGGTACATTCCAGTTTGAGAACTAGAGAACCAGGGTCAAGAACAGTTTTTCACATGCTTAATCTTGGTTTGCTAAATGATTTTTTATAGAGTCTGTTTCTTACAACTGCATAGCCTGGGTTCCTTTCCCTTTCATATTTCTCAGAGATTCTTTGACAGTAGTCTACTCTTTCCCCGTGATCTTTATCAATGTTGCTTTTCCTAATTTAATTGCATGCCATTTCACATTCCAGGGTCTGTTTATTTTAATGTATTTGTTAAACGAATTTTTTTGTCTTACACCTGTCCCTTCTTTTTTCTGCCATAGCTAGTTTTCCCATTCTTGTCTAGTCTCTATTGTGAACTCTGAGCTTCACTCCTCTGTTGCTAATTAGCTCCTGGAACCCTAGGCTAGCCATTTATCATCTTATAGCATCATGATGCCCCTGGTAGATGCTATCTAGATTGCTCTTTGGTTTATTGCAGTATCCCCACAGTACAACACAGAGGTACAGAAAATGTAATAGGGCGTGATGAAAGTGTAAAACTTCCTGGGAGAAACTACAATGTAGTTAAAAGAGCATTCTTCATATTGGATACTAGCTATAACTTTTCATCTGGCTAAAATAAATCCATACAGGGTTCCCTCAGTAGAGTGTTCCTGTTTCTCTCCCTCCAGTTCTAACTAGCTCCTTACTTGCAACACTCTGCCAAAACAGGAAAAATATTGCAAGACAGTAGCATCGTTTTTTAGATCTACTCTTTTGTTTGGTTTGATAGAAGACAGCTGGAGTCTCATATCTATTTTTGCTTTTAATTTGTTGTAATATCATACATCATATGGCCTCTGGAAAACTCCACTGAACACTCATGAGAGAATAAAGACTGAAAACATCAAATGATGTATTACTATTATCATGGAAATAGATTGGGATGAGGAGATCCCTAAAAAGGTCTTGGGGGTAAATGAACATGTACTGTACATGATCACAGTTTGAGAACTACTGATGGAGAGTATTTAAAACAGTGCCTGTCACAGAGTGAATCTGGTTGAATGAATTAGCTATTATTATTAACTTTATTTCCAAAGATAATGAAAGTACCTAGCTTACATCAGTTCACGTTTTCAGCTCCCCTTGCATATATCGGTTCCCCTATTTCCTTTGCTTCCCTAGTTTCTCTGTTTTAGCCTCTTTCCAAAACTGGAGACTTTCTTATAAGCTGTTCTTTGTTGAACTTTGGTCACCTTTTGAGCAAAACATCTGTTATTTACTCATTCTGATAAATAAGCACTTTGCATTGCATTTCATTATCCCCCTGGTTCTCAAGAGAGACTTGCCTCTCACCTGGGCTTCCAGCTAGGGTTAGAAAACCCAGATCATGAAGTAGGTCTTAATATGTCACCAGAATGAAAAACTGGAAGCACAAATAAGGAGCTACAGTGGACTCAGATGAAGACATAAACTTTGCCCAGGACTGATATACTGACTCTATTGTCTGATACACAGGCTGAGATGGGACCAGGTGGTTAAGAAATGGAGGAAGGAAATGGCAGAAAGGGAAAATAGGCAAGAAGAAATTGAAATGCTGACTATATAATGGAATAAGAGGAAATGAATAATAACATTAATTATTCATGACCTAGGATTAGGCAAAGATTTCTTAGATATGACATCAAATGCATGATCCATAAAATTAAAATAAATTGGACTTCATTAAAAGAAATGAAGATTGGTCTGCAAAAGATCCTGTTAAGAGGGTAAAAAGGCCTCAGCAACTGGGAGAAGAAAATATCAGGCAAATTGCTTGCATATGGAATATCTATTGAGCTCTACCAACTTAATGGTCACAAAACAATTCAGTTAGAAAATAGATAAAGTAACTGAACAGATACTGTATCAGAGAAGATGTATGGATGGCAGATAAACACATGGAAAAATGTTCAACACTGCTTGCCTTTAGGGAAATGAAAATAAGCTATCACTACATACCTATCAGAATGTGTAAAATAAAGAATACTAATACTACTAAACGCTGGTGAAGATGCAAAAAACCCTGCATCTCTCATACACTGCTAGTAAAAACAAAAAAAGTACAGCCACTCTGGAAAAGAGTAAGGCAGTTTCCTAAAAACTTACCAATGAGACCTAGCACTTTCCCCCTTCCCTTTCCTCTTCCACTTCCTTCCTCTTTTCCTTCCTCCCTCCCTCCTTTCCTTCCTCATCCTCTCTTCTTTCCTTCCCTCTACTCTCTTCTCCCTTCTCTAATCAATCCATCCATTAGTTTTGGTTTATTTTATCTTGGGCAGGGAGGAAGGAAAAGAGGAAGGAAGTGGAAGAGGAAAGAGAAGGGGGAAAGTGCTAGGTCTCATTGGTAAGTTTTTAGGAAACTGCCCTATTCTTTTCCAGAGTGGGAAATAGATGGGGAAACAGTGGAAACAGTATCAGACTTTATTTTGGGGGGCTCCAAAATCACTGCAGATGGTGACTGCAGCCATGAAATTAAAAGATGCTTACTCCTTGGAAGGAAAGTTATGTCCAACCCAGATAGCATATTCAAAAGCAGAGACATTACTTTGCCAACAAAGGTCCGTCTAGTCAAGGCTATGGTTTTTCCTGGGGTCATGTATGGATGTGAAAGTTGGACTGTGAAGAAGGCTGAGCGCCGAAGAATTAATGCTTTTGAACTGTGGTGTTGGAGAAGACTCTTGAGAGTCCCTTGGACTGCAAGGAGAGCCAACCAGTCCATTCTGAAGGAGATCAGCCCTGGGATTTCTTTGGAAGGAATGATGCTAAGGCTGAAACTCCAGTACTTTGGCTACCTCATGCGAAGAGTTGACTCATTGGAAAAGACTCTGATGCTGGGAGGGATTTGGAGCAGGAGGAGAAGGGGACGACAGAGGATGAGATGGCTGGATGGCATCCCTGACTCGATGGACGTGAGTCTGAGTGAACTCCAGGAGTTGGTGATGGACAGGGAGGCCTGGCGTGCTGCGATTCATGGGGTCGCAAAGAGTCAGACACGACTGAGTGACTGAACTGAACTGAACTTTAAATAGGTATCTATTCAGCATGTATCAGAAAGAGGTTGGCTTCAAGTAACTGAATTATTTACTTATGTAAGTGTAAGTCTAAATGGCAGATGACTTAAGATCAGCAAAAATTCAATGGCTTTAGCTTCATTTCTTTGTGGTCTTTGGTTTTCCATTAGCTGCTTTCCTATGGCTTTATAACCATACCTCATGATGCTGAGAGGAGGAAACAGAGTTGCTTAGATAAATTCTCTCAAGTGTGAGAACAAACCCTTTCTAGAGGAACCCAGGAAATTCAGCCTTGGGTCTCAATGTTCTGGAACAAGTTATATACCCATTTCTCAATAAGTGCCTGCACAGGAAACTTCCACGTTTGTACATACTGCTGCTGCTGCTGCTGAGTCGCTTCAGCCATGTCCGACTCTGTGCGATCCCATAGATGGCAGCCCACCAGGCTCCCCCGTCCCTGGTATTCTCCAGGCAAGAACACTGGAGTGGGTTACCATTTCCTTCTCCAATGCATGAAAGTGAAAAGTGAAAGTGAAGTTGCTCAGTCGTATGCGACCCTCAGTGACCCCATGGACTGCAGCCTTCCAGGCTCCTCCATCCATGGGATTTTCCAGGCAAGAGTACTGGAGTGGGGGGTCATTGCTTTCTCCGTTGTACATACTAAAACCAAACAATTTATTAAGGTACATGAGACTATCTTGACTGCCTTAGGTTAATCAGAGTTCACCTCTGGATTGGTCAGCCCCCCAATCTGTATATTTACAAATGGTGGGCATAATTGATACAGATGTAGAGAAGAAAACCACAGTGTCAGATGCACAACATGTATATCCTTTCCTGTGCACATTTTTAGAGGAAGCAAAGCCATTATACCAATCGTGTATTTTAGAAGATGACAAAAACATTTAAGCTTGCCCTACAAGCTGATATTAGTTCTATTAAAATACTACATTTGCTTATATCCAGCCAAAAAAGTCACATTAGAGAATGAATGTGAAACATTGAGCCATTTGTGACTATTGTAGTATCTATGCTATCCACCTTAGTTCAGTTGCTCAGTCGTGTCTGACTCTTTGCAATCCCATGGACTGCAGCACACCAGACCTCCCTGTCCATCACCAACTCCCAGAGTTTACTCAAACTCGTGTCTATTGAGTCAGTGATGCCATTCAACCATCTCATCCTCTGTCATCCCCTTCTCCTCCCACCTTCAATCTTTCCCAGCATTAGGGTCTGTTCAAATGAGTCAGTTCTTCACATCAGTCGGCCAAAGTATTGGAGTTTCAGCTTTAACATCAGTCCTTCCAATGAATATTCAGGACTGATTTCCTTTAGGATGGACTGGTTGGCTCTCCTTGCAGTCCAAGGGACTCTCAAGAGTCTTCTCCAACACCACAGTTCAAAAGCATCAGTTCTTTGGCACTCAGCTTTCTTTATGGTCCAACTCTCACATCCATACATGGCTACTGGAAAAACCATAGCCTTGACTAGATGGACCTTTGTTGGCAAAGTAATGTCTCTGCTTTTTAATACGCTGTCTAGGTTGGTCATAACTTTTCTTCCAAGGGGTAAGGGTCTTTTAATTTCATGGATGCAGTCACTATCTGCAGTGATTTTGGAGCCCCCCAAAATAAAGTCAGCCACTGTTTCCACTGTTTCCCCATCTATTTCCCATAAAGTGATGGGATGAGATACCATGATCCACCTAGGTAGCATTTAATGTTTTTGACAATTGAGATGTCATGTTTGGTAATATGTATAATATCATTTTTTAGAGTAAGTGTAGCTTTCTGGCTAAGATATCCATCTGTAGTCATTATTGAATGATAATAAAAATTGCTTTGTAATAATAAGGCTAATTTCTAATTCATTGGTTTCACTTTTCTTCATGTAATAATAAATATATTAAAAAAATTTTTGCCTAGATTTCAGTTCTGGTATAAAGTTTGACTAAAGACTTTTTTTCCTTCATTGACTATTCTTATTTAATGACCCAGGCCATCCTTGCTTTGTGATTCAGTGTCAAGACACAGATTTCCTATTGGGTAAGACAACAAATCAGACAAAAGTAGACTTGAGACAGTGAGCTGGGTGAACAAACCTGTATCCACTTGCAGAAAAGCTCTGCTCTCTAAAGATCCTTGTAGTAACTGTGCATACACACATAGACAATAAATTGTGAATGAGACTTGATAAAAGAACACCTTTACAGCAGAAATTGTGATGGTCTTGGAGCTGCTCCAAGGGAATCATGGAAATGAAATGAGATCTTTCTCCTTGTGACTGTCAGCATTTTCAGCATGGTCACCTCCCCTCCCTGTAGCCATCTGTTCTCACCTTACCTCCTGATTGTCTCATTTTCCACTTTGGCGCTACTTCTTCAGTCAGTCTCTCAACTCTGAAAAGAAAGACCATAAATCTAAATGAATAACTTTTTATTTTTTATAAATTCCAGTATTATCTTCTATATTAGTGAGTCATTCTATCAATATTTATTGAGTACTTCTATATACAAGGCTCTGGGAGGTATTTTAGAAAACATAAATATGAGACATAAAATTTCAAAAAGCTTAGCTAGAAATGGCTTGTTTCAGGCTTAAAAATAAGCACTATGGTCACTCAAAGGAGTCAGTGTGAATGCCTACATGGGGAGCCAATGGTATAGAAATGGACCCTATGTGGTCTCGGGCTGTGGTAGGGAGAAAGCTTCTTGCCCCGAATTTTTTTTTTTCCCCCATCTACTACTTGATGCTTGTGTGCATTGTGTCACATAATTATCACTCTTTATAGGTTTGATCTTTACATAACTACGCATTAGCCTTATATCATTCTACCTCAGGGCAAACAATTGGGTATTACTTAAGACCACTGTTTTCTTCCTTTTCTTTGGCAATCAGCGAGTGCTCTTGAAACTGTGCTGCTCCAACTGTTACACTCTCTGCTTTATAAATATCTTTAATGGAGTGGTTTCTTATTCCTTTATGCTCTGATAGCATTCTACATATTTCTCTATTATAGAATATAGAGTGTTTTAGTATGGTTACTTATCTGTACATTCCTCTTCCTTATTATATGGTGAGGGACTAGATACTAAAATAGATATTCAGCCAGGGACTAGATACTAAAATAGATATTTAAAAATGCTTTGTATACTATAAGAGCTTCACAGGTGGCACTAGTGGTAAAGAACCCGCCTGCCAATGCAGGAGACGTAAGAGACCCAGGTTCAGTCCCTGGGTTGGGAAGATCCCCTGGAGAAGAAATGGCAACCCAGTCCTGTATTCTTGCCTGGAGAACCTCATGAACAGAGGAGCCTGGTTGGCTACAGTCCATAGGGTTGCAAAGAGTTGGACATGACTGAAGCAACTTAACACATGTACTACAAAGTGTAATAAAGTAATTATAAATATAAAAAAATGTAAATGTATTGTTTATTACACATATTGTTTATATATGATTATAATTAATGGATTTTATGCCAAAAGAAGATGTTAAAAATATAGAAAGGAAAAAGAAGTAAAAAAATCACTAATAATTGCATAATGGAGATCTTATTTACATATAGACACATATCTACCCAAATTTATATATGAGGACTCTCACACAGACTCCTGGCATCATGCTATGTATGTGATGTAGTACTTTTCATTTTTTTCTGCTAAATGCTTTATTGTGCTCTTCTTACCCTAATGAGTACACAATGGTCTATTTCATAGTTATGTCACAATTTACTTGGACATTTAAGTCTAAATGTAGTTTCCAGTATTTCACAGTATTCAAAACACACATTGATGATCCCTTATTAATTAAAATGTGCTAAACCTACTGTGAGCAGGGTACACCTCTAGACACTGAAATTTATGTACACAGAACTGGGTATGCATTTTGATGATTTTGTAGCATATATTAATAAAATTATAGGCCAAAGGTCATGCTGACATTTTAGAGAGTTGATACCTCTCTAGACATGTAATAGTTAATGCTTTCATAGTGATATATAAGCAACTCCTCTCCTTACTTGTGTAATTTTAAATTAAAATATAATGTTAGACTGACACTTATTATTTGTGATGGAAATAACAGTAAGGATAAGGGCTGAGAAAGAATAAAGTCATTTAAGAGTTGGGAAAATGAGGTGCTGTGAAGGGTTTTATTTCAAGTTGCAGTTTTATTTTGCTTAACCAAAAGTTTGAGCACTTTTCTTGAGTTACTTTTGTTTCTTTAATTTTTTCAGATTTTTTTTCGTACTTGTTTTTAAAAATAAGATAGAGTTATATGTCATAATCTCATACTTATTGTTATGCCCCTTTATCATTATGTTTTTTCTCAATACAAAGTACACTATTAATAATCATATATAATCCTGATATTATTTAGAGAGAATTCTAAAATTCAGTTAGAAAACTTGCTTCTCTTTCTATTTCTCCAAGGTGTTTATGGGTTCTACCCATAGTATGTTTCAGTAATCAGAAATAAAATCCCCTTCAAATGAGATAAAGATTTAGCTAATTTGCTGCCTAAAAATACAAAGACAAATTTGTCATTGAACCAAATTGGATTAGAGACTATATCTTCTTTTTCTCATTTTTCTCTCAGTAATGAAAGAGAAACTCCAGAAGCTATACTTAAAAAGTAAAAGTTACATGAAAGTTTCTCCTTCAGGGGAGGTTTGAAACATACATCCCTTGACATTTTTCTCTCCATCTCCCAGTATTTTTAGTTACTCCAGGGCCTGAAGGGAAACCAAGGCCTAGGGATTCAATCTTAACCATGTTCACATTTGCCAGAGGTCTGCCTTGTGTAAATCTCTTCAAAGAACCAGTGCATTTATTTATTGACTGTATTGCCTTTTTACTTTTTAGTAGATTAATTTAACCTTATACCTTTATTTTTCTTCTTGTTTTGAGTTAAATGCTTGGTAGGTTTCCCCCATACCCCTTATTTTAAATATTATAAACAGAGTTTTAATTTTTTTTAATTAAAAAAATTTTTTTTCTCTAAGCACACCCTGGCTGTATTCATTAATTTTATGTATATTATTTTCATTTAATTATATTCTCAAGTGTCTGTATTTGTATATTTAGGTCACTAACTCAAGAGTTTAAGGACTTTTTTTCTTTTTTGTTATTTTCTTTTTTATTATTTTTTTAAATTTTATTTTATTTAACTTTACAATATTGTATTGGTTTTGCCATATATCAAAATGAATCTGCCACAGGTATACATGTGTTACCCATCCTGAACCCTCTTCCCTCCTCCCTCCCCATACCATCCCTCTGGGTCGTCCCAGTGCACCAGCCCCAAGCATCCAGTATTGTGCATCGAACTTGGACTGGTGACTCATTTCATATATAATATTATACATATTTCAATGCCATTCTCCCACATCATCCCACCCTCTCCCTCTCCCACAGAGTCCAAAAGACTGTTCTATACATCAGTGTCTCTTTTGCTGTCTCGTATACAGGGTTATTGTTACCATCTTTCTAAATTCCATATATATGTGTTAGTATACTGTATTGGTGTTTTTCTTTCTGTCTTACTTCACTCTGTATAATAGGCTCCAGTTTCATCTATCTCATTAGAACTGATTCAAATGTATTATTTTTAATGGCCGAGTAATACTCCATTGTATATATGTACCACAGCTTTCTTATCCATTCACCTGCTGATGGACATCTAGGTTGCTTCCACGTCCTGGCTATTATAAACAGTGCTGCGATGAACATTGGGGTACACGTGTCTCTTTCCCTTCTGGTTTCCTCAGTGTGTATGCCCAGCAGTGGGATTGCTGGATCATAAGGCAGTTCTATTTGAAGTTTTTTAAGGAATCTCCACACTGTTCTCCATAGTGGCTGTACTAGTTTGCATTTCCACCAACAGTGTAAGAGGGTTCCCTTTTCTCCACACCCTCTCCAGCATTTATTGGACTTTTGGATCACAGCCATTCTGACTGGCGTGAAATGGTACCTCATAGTGGTTTTGATCTGCATTTCTCTGATAATGAGTGATGTTGAGCATCTTTTCATGTGTTTGTTAGCCATCTGTATGTCTTCTTTGGAGAAATGTCTATTTAGTTCTTTGGCCCATTTTTTGATTGGGTCGTTTATTTTTCTGGAATTGAGCTGTAGGAGTTGCTTGTATATTTTTAAGGTTGTATTTTTAGGTTTCGAGTTTGCCCTATATGCATGTGTGTGTGTGTATCTTTATGTGCAAATCTGTTAATGGCTAGCTTTATTACATTATTGTCAGAAAAATGTGATTATCATAATTTCCAGTTAGGGAATTTGTCAGTGTTCTCTTTGTCATCTGTTATATGACTAACACTTCTTGGAAATTTGAAAATAATTTTTGTTTTTCACTGGTAGAGATCAGTGTTTGGCCTATGCTTTGTATATTTTTTAAAAAAAATATTTTCTTTAAATTCTATGTATTTCAGTATTCCATTTCTTGGCAAATAAAGATATAGACTATCAAGTGTCCATTAGGGCATGCCTTCTCTAAATATAAAACAACAGCAAATCATTTAATATTTTGAAATCTTGTACTTCGTGTAAAGATGATGATCTGGAAGGTCTGGGTATTAATTTACTGGAGTGACTGCTGTGTGCACAGTGCCCCAGGGAGCTGGCAGAAGAGGAGGGGTGAGGGGAAGAGCCCCGAAAGGCCCACTAAAGGATTGCTTTGCTAGGTTGACTCTTCAGTATTTTCCAAAAGTGATGGGCCTCATGAGATAATAAAAGGAATTAGGACAAAATCTGCTTTTGAGGTATATTTTGATGGAATTTTAATGGAGACTCTTAAAAATATCAATATTTTGTCAAATTTTTGCAGCAAGGAAAACATTCAAACATTTTCTATCACAGTTCTCTACTCACAGTATCTTGAGCTTTCTTCACTATTAGAACTATATATATATATATATATATATACACACACACACACACATATATATATATGTATATATTTAGAAACTCCCAGTTTTCTTCCCTATAATTTTCCCACTTTTTTTTTTATAGCTCACAACTACTCAGATGCTTTTACTTTACAGAACCCTAAACTGTCTCTTCTACAATTATAATATCCTGTTCCATGTGTTCACTGCCAGTTTCTCAAAAGACCACCAGGAAAACCTGACTAAACAAAGATGTACTGCAGTAAGGGAAACTATCATTTTGCCAAAATTGCAGTGGTAACATCTGAAAATAGGGAAATTAGGAAAGGGTGTCTGTGGGAATTCAGGACCTAGGACGTGTCACATAGGATGAATCTGATGAGAGAGACTTCTTGAGATTAGATTATGTGTAACATAATAGCGTTGGATCAATGGTCAAATTGAGGGAGAGTCTCAGAGTTAGTCTTGGTGGAAAAGCTGTTTGGTTGTGTCACAGGTTTAACTTTCAGAGTAGTGTTTCAGATGGGTCATTTTGCTTAGTCTCGGTACTGCTCAACACAGGAATGGACGAGTATGCCTCTGGACCTACTAATGTTTAACCCAGAAATAGGGTGTTACTCTGGTTTTGGTTCTTATCATTCACAATGCATTTCCCAGGTGGCGTTAGTGGTAAAGAACCCCCGTGCTAATGTAGGAGATGTGAGAGACATGGGTTCAGTCCCTGGGTTGGGAAGATTCTCTGGAGGACAGTCTAACAACCCACTCCAGTATTCTTGCCTGGAGAATCCTATGGACAGGGCAGCCTGGTGGGCTACAGTCCCTGGAGTTGCAGAGTCGGACACAATTGAAATGACTTAGCGTACACATACGCACTACTTAAAATATCACCACTGGGAATTGCCTGGTGGTCTAGTGATTAGAACTCCGTGCTTTTACTGCTGTGGCCTGGGTTTGATGCTTGGTGGGGTAACTAAGATCCTGCAAGTGTGGTCCCACCAAAAATAAATAAATAAAAAATAAACATAAAGTGCCACCACCAACTTTCTTTTGAATACCATCATCTCCTCTTTTTCTCTAACAACCTCTAATCTTGCTTTGCTCTCAAGATCTTTCCAGCTGCTCTTTCTCTATACAACCTTTAATGTCCGTTTGCTCTCAGGAAAACTGAAACAGTTTAGGGAAGACAGAGGTCTTATGAGTGAAGGGATGATTTGTAGTCTCAAAAAAGACTTCTTATAGCCCCACAAATTGCCAAAATCGCTCACTTTCCTTCTGACTATACTTCTCAATCTGTTACTCTTCTCACACATTCTTTTACTTTTTCTCTTCTCAGTTTCTACTCACTACTGTGTTCTTTGGATATAAATTCTAAGACCCGACCTGCCCCAAACCACCCACAAAACAAATGAATGGCAACCAGGCCAGAAGAGAGAGTAAAATATTGATTTCAAATACAGTCATGAATAGTAAGCATACTAGAAGCTTTAAAAAAAAAATTTTTTTTTCTTTCATGATGAATTGCTGTTTCTGTTTCCTCTTTTGATTTTTCTTGCAGGTGATATATGAAAGTACTTGGAAAGACTTATTGTTATAAAAAGAGGAGAAAAAGCCAAAATATAAACTAATCCCTAAATAAACAGCACTGAGGTTGTACTGAAATAAATTGCAACAGCATTGTCCTGGTTTTATTTACATGTTTTTCAAGGAAGATATAGAAGGAAAGCAGTTAAGTGGAGAGCCATTGCTTTATCCTTACTATTCTTATATCCTTTTCTCATTTTTAAAAAGTTGAAAATTTTCAAACCTGTAGAACAATTGAAAGAATGATGTAATAGGTCCCAATATGCCCCTCCCTTATTTGACAAATGGAACATTTTTGTAAAATACTTTTACCTGATATACTTCCACATATATCCTAAAAATAATTAGACCCTCCTACATAGTCACAATACATCTATCACCATTGTCATTATATTGATGGTTGGTGGGAGTGGATATAGAATTAGGCTCATTTATCTATTCCACAAAAAATATAGCTTACTAACTAAGTCAGTGGTGCTTGGTGCTTACATTTAATTAAAATTTTAAAAATATAGTAGGAAATTCACGTTTCTTCATTCAATGAATATTTTGGAATGAACTTTCTCTGGAAATAAGATTTGAGAATATTTTCCAGGGGATTTTGATACTCACAGCTAGTTTTGAAAAGTGAAAGCCATATCTTCATTTTTTTTCCAGCTTCATTAATGTATAACTGATAAACATTGTATACAGTTAAGGTGTACAATGTTATAAATTGATATCCATTGTGAAATGATTATCATAATCAAGTTAAAAAGCAAGTAGGACATCAAACTACAAAGTTTCTGCAGAGGAAAGGAAATAATCAACAAAAGAAAAAGGTAATCAATGGAGCAGGAGACACTACTTGCAATGCAATATTTATCTAGTTTTGATTCTCATATGGCTCCAGGGTTCAGAGCATTCTGGACAGAAAGCTTCCTCTCCCCAAGGCTCAGTAATCATGAGTGGAATGACTGTAGATAAAAGAGGCTGAAATATCCCTAGAGTATGCTAATATACATTGAGAAAGAACCAAGGCTAATGAGTAGGAATTATTCGTGAACTACAGGGACACCAAGAAATAGTCACTCCCCAGGAGGCAAGTGAATAAAATCTAAGGGAAAGAGTAGAAAGCAATATCAAATGTTGTTGAAAGGTCAATAAAATGAAGGCTAAGGAGTTGATAGACTTTATGTTGGGGGGCTCCAAAATCACTGCAGATGGTGACTGCAGCCATGAAATTAAAAGATGCTTGCTCCTTGGAAGAAAAGTTATGACCAACCTAGACAGCATATTAAAAAGCAGAGACGTTACTTTGTCAACAATACTTTGACTAGCTTTCTAGTCAAAGCTATGGTTTGTCCAGTAGTCATGTATGGATGTGAGAGTTGGACCATAAAGAAAGCTGAGCACTGAAGAATTGATGCTTTTGAACTGTGGTGTTGGAGAAGACTCTTGAAAGTCCCTTGGACTGCAAGGAGATCCAACCAGTCCATCCTAAAGGAAATCAGTCCTGAATATTCATTGGAAGGACTGATACTGAAGCTGAAACTCCAATACTTGGGCCACCTGATGCGGAGAACTGACTCATTTGAAAAGACCGTGATGCTGGGAAAGATTGAAGGCAGGAGGAGAAGGGGATGACAGAGGATGAGACGGTTGGATGGTATCACCCAGTTGATGGACTTCAGTTTGAGTAAGCTCCAGGAATTGGTGGTGGATAGGGAGGCCTGGTGTGCTGCAGTCCATGGGGTTGCAAAGAGTCGGACATGACTGAATGACTGAACTGAACTGAACTGAAGGAGTTGACTTTGGTATATTAGAGGTCTCTGGTAACCCTGACACAAAAAGTTCTAGTTGAGTGGTGGGGTCAATGCTTGAATGGATTTGAGACAGAGTGTAGGCAATTCTTTTGAGGAGCTGATTTATATAGAAATAAGGCATGCAAGGGAGTGACTGGAATAAAAAGGGGGCATGTGTCAAGGGAAAGGGTTGTGAGGTGGGAGAAATGACAGCATACTGACACGCTGATGGGAGAGATGGCGAGAAAAGAAAAAGTGGTAATGTAGAGACAGGGGTCAATTACTATAGTAATTTCCTCAAGTAGGAAAAAGGGCTTGGGTCTAACAAAGAGTGGACTTATGAGAACTCTTACACATACATTTTTAAACCAATTTGTACTGCAGTCTGAATATATTTTCAAACTTATCTTCCTAGTCATGGATTCAACTTTCTGAAATGGAAAGTTGCATTTAAATGGGTTTATCAGCAGTCAGGAAGCAGAATACATGGATACAGGTACACATAGCCCTCTTAGACATGGTTCTGGCAAGATGCTGAAGTCCTTTTCTTATTCTTTATATATTCTCTAAATTGGAAGTAAAGTCATTAGTTCAGGGTGAGCATTAGGAAAAGATGTAACATCATTCTGAACGGGAAAATATAAATTAATCTTCAAAGAAGATGAATGGATGAACTAGATAAATATAGTGGGAAAGGGATAGAAACATATTGAGATTTTGAATCTGGACAGCATTTTTTTAAAAATCCATGACATCGCCCAGAGAGAGCAAAGCTTTGTATAAAGACTGCAGAATTATAGGAATAGGAGAAAATTGGTGAGAAATGTTTTATTCTTGCAAAAAGGATCAGTGGGGTTAGAATGATCCGAGGGGAAAATATGTATGCCGAAGGCTCCCATGCTCTTCATAGAAGTAATGTTTCACCCAAAATAGAGGATATACATGTTGTGAGAAGACTGAAAAGAGTAGCGTAGAGACCTGTGTTGGAGCAGGTCAGTGGGACCTCCTGCTTGTCAGCCCTTGCTTGTTGTGTTTGGAGATGAACCCTCTTGTTAGGTCTTCAGGTTCTTTGTGGGTGGATCTGGACTCTTTGCAACTGGGGATTGGATACCACCCTGTTAGTAGAACTGATTAGAGACTTGCTAATCTTGTGATTTAAAGCATTTAATGTAATGAAAAATTACTGTAGCTTCAAATTAAACGTCAGTAAGATCAAACTAAAAGCCCAAATTGAATCTTATCATGAAAACTATTTAACATAACAAATTCCTCCTGAATTTGATGTATTTTCCCGAGTGAATTTAATAACCTTCCCATTTTGCTCTGCCAGGTGAACATTTCCATTCTATAATCTGTATATATTAGAATGGTTCATAACAGTGTCTTGTCTACTTGAAGATCAAAAAATAAGTAATCAGTTGATTTTGATACTGAAATGCATATGAAGTTTGTTATCAAATTTTAGAAATAGAGATCTTAACCTTTAAAAGACAGAGGTAATAGTCTTGGCTCAAAGAAGAGCTAACCCAAAGACAGTCCTTTAAGCTATACTAAGGAGTCCTCCTCTGTGTGATTGTTCAGTTACTAGGTTGTGTCCGACTCGGCAACTGCCTGGTCTGCAGCATGCCAGGCTCTTCCATCCTTCACTATCTCCTGGAGTTTGTTCAAATTCAGGCCCACTGAGTGAGTGATGCTATCTAACCATTTTATTCTTTCTCTATAGGAATCTCTATTAATTAACCTATGTTAGTTGTGCTAACAGACTTCAACATCTCAATGAATTTACAGAATAGAAATGTGTTTCTTGCTCAACTAATAGTCCAGGGAAAATGTTTCAGTTGTGTTGGCTTTTATTCAGGTGGTCACTCAGGGACTCTCACATTTTCCATCACATGTTTCTCTTAACCTTTAAGGTCTTATAATCATTAGCTTCCCACTGGAGACATGGGACGAGCCTAGAGGAGCCCATGAGAGGTTTTATGTGCCAGACGCATTAATCATTTTTAGTCATAATCTGAGTTGTCAAGAACTCAGAAACTTGGTCATAACTAACTGCAGGAAACCTGGAAAACATAACTTAGTGTTATTTCTAGGAAAAAGAGGAAAATTATTTTGGTGAACTACTTAAAACTTCTACCATCCTAATGAAGGAAAGCAAATCTGACAAAATAAGGACATTGCTGAAGATTTTGTTTATGGGAAGCCAGTTGTAAGAGAGATGCATGAGAGATTTCTGACTTTTAAAATATAAAATTTTAAGAGGTTTATTCTCATGTGTTTAAGGAGAAAAATGGGTAGTACAGGAAAATAGCTTTTGGTGAGAAATTTATAGCTGGAGTCACTTTCACTTCTTGAATTCATCAGGAAAGGAGAGAATTTAAAAGATATTAAGAGATCAAAACCCAAGGTAGAAAAAGGGTATCTCCAAATTATTTTTTTTATTGAGGTATAATTGACATATAGCATTATATTGACTTTAGGTATGCAACACAATGATTCCATATTTCCATGTATTATGAAATGATCACCACAGTAAGTCTAGTTAACATGTATCACCATACATAGTTTTTTCCTAGTGGTAACTTCTAAGCTGTATTCTCTGAAGTGCTCGTATATGTAACACAGTGTAATTAACCAGAGTCACCATGCTATATATCACATCCCCGTGACTTACAGCTGAAAGTTCCTGCCTTTTGACCTCCTTTACCCATTTTATGCCTCACCCCTTCACCTCTGGCCACCACCAATTTGTTCTCTGTACCTGTGAGCTTCTATTTTTCATCTTCTTTCTTTTCCTTTTTTGGTTTTCATATATAAGAGAAATCATACAATATTTGTCTTTTTCTGTATAAATTATTTCACTTAGCATAAGGTTCTCAAAGTCTGTGTTGTCATAAATAGCAAGATCTCCATTTTTTTTTAAATGGTTGAATACTGTTCCATTGGATATATATCCCATGTCTGTTTGTTCATCTTTCATTGGATACTTAGGTTGTATCTATCTATGCCTTGGCTACTCTGTTAGGGCTGCAATAAAAATGGGGGTGGATGTATCTTTTTGAGTTAGTGTTTTTGTTCTCTTCAGATGACATTCCCAGAAGTGGAATTGTTGGATTATATGGGCTTCCCTGGTGGCTCATATGGTAAAGAATCTGCCTGCAGTGCAGGAGACCTGAGTTCGATCCCTGGGTCAGGAAGATCCCCTGGAGAAGGGCATGGCAACCCGCTCCAGTATTCTTGCCTGGAGAATCCCATAGACAGAGAAGCCTGATAGGCTACAGTCCATGGGGTTGCAAAGAGTCGGACATGACTGAGTGACTAACACAGCAACAGTATATGGTAGTTTTAATTATTTGAGGAACGTCTATATATTTTCCATAGTGGCTGTACCAATTTACATTCCCACCAACAGTGCATAAGAGTCCCCTTTTATCCATATCCTCCCTCTTCTTTTCTTTTTGGCAGATGTTTTATCTGGTGTAAGGTGATACCTCATTGTGATTTTGATTTGCATTTCCCTGATGAGCGTGATGTGAACGTCTTTTTATGTAACTGTTGGTCATGTATGTCTCTCTTTTGGAAAAATGTCCAAGAGGCTTTGGATTTTTTTTTTTTTTTCTTTAGCAATTGAGTTTCATGAGTTTTTTTATATGTTCTGGACATTAAGCCCTAACAAGATATATGATTTGCCAATGTTTCATCCCATTTGGT
The DNA here is from genome assembly GCF_032452875.1 of Bos javanicus. Lineage (NCBI taxonomy): Eukaryota > Metazoa > Chordata > Mammalia > Artiodactyla > Bovidae > Bos > Bos javanicus. The sequence goes on along the minus strand of NC_083871.1, from coordinate 58,417,166 downwards.
AGGTTGATTTTGCTAAGTCTCCTTTGCTGTGCAGAAGCTTTTAGTTTAATGTCGTCCTACATGCTTATTTTGCTTTTGTTGCTTTTGCTTCTGGTGTCACTTCCAAAAAATCATCACCAAGACCAATGTCAAGGAGCTTGCCACCTATGTTTTCTTCTAGGAGTTAATGATTTCAAGTGTTCAAGTTTTTAATCTATTTTGAGACATTTTTTTGTGTATGGTGGAAGATGGTGGTCATTCTTTTTCCTGTGGCTGTCCACTTTTCCTAACATTTATTGAAAAACTGTCCTTTCTCTATTGTATATCCTTGGTCTTTGGTCATTAACTAATTGATGACATAGGCATGGGTTTATTTCTTGGCCATTTTGTTCCTTTGATGTATGTGTCTGTTTCTATGCCAGGACCATTCTGCTTTGATTACTATAGTTTGTAGTATATTTGTTGTTTGGTCACTCAGTCCAACTCTTTGTGACCCCATGGACTGCAGGATGCCAGGATTCCCTGTCCTTCACTATCACTTGGAGTTTGCTCAAACTCATATCGATTGAATCAAAGATGCCATCCAAAAATCTCGTCCTCTGACGCCCCCTTCTCTTCCTGCCTTCAGTCTTTCCCAGCATCAGGGTCTTTTCCAATGAGTCAGCTCTTTGCATCAGGTGGCCAGAGTATTGCAGCTTCAGCATCAGTCCTTCCAGTGAAGAGTCAAGGTTGATTTCCTTTAGGATCAACTGGTTTGATCTCCTTCCTGTCCAAGGGACTCTCAAAAGTCTTCTCTAGCACCTCAGTTTGAAAGCATCAATCCTTTGGTGCTCAGCCTTCTTTATGGTCCAACTCTCACATCCATACATGACTACTGGGAAAACCACAGCTTTTACTATACAGACCATTGTGATATCTCTGCTTTTTAATATATCATCTAGGTTTGTCATAGCTTTTTTTCCAAGGAGCAAGCACCTTTTAATTTCATGCCTGCAGTCACCATCCATAGTGATTTTGGAACCCAAGGAAATAACATCTGTCATGTTTCCATTGTTTCCCCACCTATGTGCCATGAAATGATGGGACCAGATTCCATGATTTTAGCTTTTTGAATGCCGAGTTTTAAGCCAGCTTTGTCACTCTCCTCTTTCACTTTCATCAAAAAGTTCTTTAGTTCTTCCTTACTTTCTGCCATTAGAGTGGTGTCATCTACATATCTGGAGAAGGCAATGGCACCCCACTCCAGAAACTGAGCAACTTCACTTTCACTTTTCACTTTCATGCATTGGAGAAGGAAACAGCAACCCACTCCAGTGTTCTTGCCTGAAGAATCCCAGGGACAAGGGATCCTGGTGGGCTGCCGTCTATGGGGTGGCAAAGAATCAGACCCATCTGTGGGGTGGCACAGAGTCAGACACAACTGAAGCGACTTAGCAGCAGCAGCAGTATCTACATATCTGAGGCTATTGATCTTGTTTCCAGGTTGTGCATCATCCAGCCCAGCATTTCACATGATGTGCTCTGTATAGAAGTTAAATAAGCAAGGTGACAATATACAGCTTCAACGTACTCCTTTCACAATTTTGAACCAGTCCATTGTTCCATGTCTGGTTCTAACATGTCTTGCTTCTTCACTTGCATACAGGTTTCTTGGGAGGCAGGTAAGGTGCTCTGGTATTCCTCTTTCTTTAAGAATTTTCCACAGCTTGTTGTAATCCACACAGTCAAAAGTTTTAACATAGTCAATGAAGCAGAAGTAGATGATTTCTAGAATTCCCTTGTTTTTTCTATGATCCAATGGATGTTGGCAATTTGATCTCTGGTTCCTCTGTCTTTTCTAAATCCAGCTTGAATATCTGGAAATTCTCAGTTCACATACTCATGAAGCCTAGCTTGGAGAATTTTGAGCATTACCTTGCTAGCATGTGAGATGAGTGCAATTGTGCAGTAGTTTGAAAATTCTTTGGCACTGCTCTTCTTTGGGATTAGAATGAAAACTGACCTTTTCCAGTCCTGTGGCCACTGTTGAGTTTTCCAAATTTGTTGGCATATTGAGTGCAGCACTTTAACAGCATAATCTCTTAGGATTTGAAATAACTCAGCTGGACTTCTATCACCTCCACTAGCTTTGTTCATAGTGATGCTTCCTAAGGCCCACCTGACCTTGTACTCTAAGATGTCTGGCTCTAGGTGAATGATCATCATGGTTATCTAGGTCATAAAGATCTCTTCTGTATAGTTCTTCTGTGTATTCTTGCCACCTCTTCTTAATATCTTCTGCTTCTGTTAGGTCCATGCCATTTCTGTCCTTTAGTGTGCCCATCCTTGCATGAAATGTTCCCGTGGTATCTCTCATTTTCCAGACAAGACCTTTAGTCTTTCCCATTCTATTGTTTTCCTCTATTTCTTTGCATTGTTCACTTGAGAATGCTTTCTTATCTCCTTGCTGTATTATCTCTCCTTATAATATATTGGGTTGGCCAAAACATTTATTTGGGCTTTTCTGTAAGATAGTTTGGAAGCACCCAAATGATCTTTTTGGCCAACCCAGTAGTTGAAGTCAAGGAAGATGGTGGCTTAAGTTTTGTACTTTCTCAAGATTGCTTTTGGATATTCAGTGTCTTTTGTGGTTCTATGTAGACTTTAGGATTGGTATATTTCTGTGAGAAACGCCATTGAAATTTGGTAGGAGAAATTTTCTAATTTCAATCTACATGTAAGTGTCCAGTTTTCCCAGTACTACTTATTGAAGAAATTGTCTTTTCTCTATTGCATATTCTTGCCTCTGTCATAGATCAACTGACCATAAGGGCATAGATTTATTTCTGGGATTTCTACTGTGTCTCTTCTTGTGCCAGTACCATACTGTTCTGATGACTGTAGCTTTGAGTATAATGTGAAGTCAGGATGTGTGAAACCTCCAGCTTTGTTCTTTATTCTCAAGATTGCTTTGGCGATTCAGGATATTTTGTGGTTTCACATTTTTGCAGTATTTGTTCTAGTTCTGTGAAAAATGTCATTCATGCATCTTTCATAGGGATTGCAATAAATCTATAGATTGCTTTGGATGTATAGACATTTTATTTAGATAATATAGACAGTCTCATTGTTGTTGTTCAGTTGCTAAATCATGTCTGACTCTTTGCAGCCCCATGGACTGCAGCCTGCCAGGCTTCCTTGTCCTTCATTATCTTCTGGAGTTTGCTCAAAGTCATGTCCATTGAGTCAGTGATGCCATCTAACTATCTCATCCTCTGCTGCCCTCTTCTCCTTTTGCCTTCAATCTTTCCCAGCATCAGGGTCTTTTCCAATGAGTTGGCTTTTCATATCAGGTGGCTAAAGTATTGGAGCCTCCTCTTCAGTGTCAGTCCTTCCAATGGGCATTCAGGGTTGATTTCCTTTAGGACTGCCTGGTTTGATACCTTGTAATCCATGGGACTCTCAAGAGTCTTCTCTAGCACCACAATCCAAAAGCATCAGTTCTTTTTTAATCTTGGGTATCCTTTAATTATTGTAGCTAGTAGTTATTTTTCTTAGCATTGTCTTTTAACCTTCATACTAGCTTTATAAATGATTCATCTACCACCTTTACATTAGATTATTCTGAATTTTACTATATATTTAACTTTACTCTGAGACTTATACTTTTATGTTTTCCTGTTACTAATTAGTACCATTTCATTTTAGATTAAAGTAGTCTCTTTAACTTTTCTCATAAAGTTGGTTTAGTGCTGATGAACTCCTTTACTATTTGCTGGTATGGAGGACTCTTTCCCACTCCTTCAACAACTTTGCCAGGTAGAATATTATTGGTTGGAAGTTTTTGTTTGTTTTCTTTCAGGATTTCAAGTATACTGTGTCACATCCTTCTAGCCTACAAAGTTTCTGCTGAAACACCTGCTAACAATCTTGCAGGATTTCCCTTGTATGCCATGTTGTTTATCTCTTGCTGCTTTGATTTTCTTCTCGTCGTTACTTTTGATAGTTTAATTATAACATGTTTTGGTCGCTTTAGGTTCATCTTTTTTGGAACTTCTAGGTTTCCTGCATCTGGTTGTCTGTTTCCTTCCTCAGGTTTGGAAAATTTTCAGCCATTGTTCAAATAAGTCATCTATAGGACCCCTATAATGTAAACATTGGTCTGCTTGATGTCCCATAATCCCTTTCAACTATCTTCACACTTTTTCATTCTTTATTCTTTTTGCTGCTCTGATTGTGTGAGTTCCACTGCTCTGTTTTCAATTCCATTGATCCTTTCTTCTATTTCATCTATCTAGTCTGCTATTGAATCCCTCTAGTATAGTTTTCAGTTCAGTTATTGTATTTAGCTCTGTGACTTCTCTTTCCTTTACTTTCTTATATTTTCTGCCTCTTTGTTGAAGTTCTGTGGTCATTTATTCTCCCATGTTTGGTGACCATCTTTATTACCACTATTTTGAAAACTTTTTTAGGTAAATATTTATCTGTTTCATTATTGACTTTTTCTCAGGTTTTATTTTGTTCTTTCATTTGGAATATATCCCTATTTCTTCATTTTCCTTGACTCTCCATGTTTCTATGCACTAAATAAAACAACCATTGCTACCAATCTTAAAGGAGCAGCCATGTGAAGGAGATACACCTTATCGTTCTGCTCTGCCTTAGTGCTTGGTTGCTCCTCAATCCTTTGTGATTGTCCCTGCAGTCTGTCTTATATTTAGTGGCTCTTGCTAGCTGAGGATGTGCCAAGACCTATCAACAGAGAGGAGGATCTCAGTCAGCCTGGATTCAAGTGGTTTGGAAGCTAGGGCTTTATGCAGCAGCTTTTAAAGTATGTAAGTGCATATAGTCCTGTGGGATCACAAATGTAAATCTTACTGTCCTCCAGTCATGCAATCTAGAGGGGTCTCTTGTGTGGCAGTCACAAAAATCAGAGTGTCATACAAGCTTTCTTCTGGAAGATGTTGGCAACCTGGAATGAGGCAGAGGGAGAGCACAGATACGGCATCCACCTACCTCCATCCTGGTGTCCTTACCTCAGAAGGCCCCTAGGTGTGTGCCAAACCAGACCTCTGCACCTCAGACCAAAGTTCCAGGTCAAGCAAATGGGCCACTTTCCCAGAAATAGTGGGCATCTATTTTAGGCACCCATCTGTGCCTTGCCCGGGGGTGACAATCAGCCAAGAAGTGACTCTCCAATTGTTAGTTCTGTGGGACACAAGAATGCCAGCACTGCTGGCCATCAGAGTCAGGTGATCAAAGGGTGTCCCACGAGTGGCAGTCACAAAAAACAAGGGCACCAGACATGAGTAAGGTTCTTCTCTGGGAGATACTGGTGCTCTGGACTGTAACAGAGGGAGAGTGCAAAGATAGGACCTGCCCTCTGAGGTCTCTGGAAAGGATTACAGTCACCTCTTAGACTTGTGTTTAATTAGAAGCCTGCCCCTTGGATCATAGCTATGAATATAAGCTAATAAGCCTCTTTCACAGAAAGATTGGGCTCCTGGGTCTATGACTTCTTGCTGTGCCCTGGGAGTGGTGGACAGTTAATAACTCTTTCTTCTTAATATTTAGAGTGATTGATGGACTCATGAAAGTACATACTAGGTAACACAGTTATAATCTCTGCCAAGAGTTGCATCTTTGAGGAGGTAGCTTATGAGCTGACTTGTTCAACAAGCATCACATATTAACTCGGTTGGTTATATGCTAGATGGTTTGAGAATACAAAAGTAAACAGAAGGAGCATTTGTCTCCTGTCTTAAGATTTACAATCTTGAGTTAATAGTTGGAATAGGAAGATATAGTCAGTCAATAAGGTAATAAGGCTGACAGACAGTTTGCTGAATTGTTAAAATACCAAATTCTTCCATAGCAGGATAAAGTGAAAAGTGAAAGTGAAGTCGCTCAGTTGTATACAACTCTCTGCAACCCCATGGACTGTAGCCTACCATGCTCCTCCATCCATGGAATCTTCCAGCAAGAATACTGGAGTGGTTTGCCATTTCCTTCTCCAGGGGATCTTCCCAACCCAGGGATCAAACCCAGGTCTCCCACATTGCAGGCAGACACTTTACCACCTGAGCCACCAGGGAAGCCATAGCAGGATAAGTAGCAGCTAATCCAGGTACCCCTTTATTTGTTCTTTGTCTCGCCTCATTATCTCCCCCAGTCCCATCTTCCATAGTCCCTGGACTTTCCTATGCTCTAGCAACTAAAGGGTTAATACTTTTATGCACTCAATATTTTACATATAATCCTAGGGGATGCACTTTACCAAGGGAAAAAAGTTACAAGCCTTGAAATAGCAATGAGAATTTGGTAATTTGCAGTTAAAGGCCAGAGTGTGAAGCTTAAGTTGGGGAAGAGAGGGAAGTAGAAAAGAAGAACTCATAAGGATAATACAGATTGATCAAGAGATATTAAGCAGACCTTTTTTTTTAAATGATAATTTTGACCAATCTTAGTGTATAAGTATTCACTGATGTGTGCTGAACTAGCTATTATGATGCTAATGAATTATTATTAGTAACATATGCTCTCAATATGCATATGTTTTTTGTGGTTGCTCTTTCTGTTTCTGCTAGCTAATAATGAGTTTGTATCCACATTTGCAAGATGGTTAATTCTTGTTTGGTATCTTATCTGTTGATGAAACAAAAGCAAATGAGACCAGGCATACAGAGGAGATTGATCTAGAGATGTAGTTCCCATAAGCACAAACCTCCAACCAATGGGAGAAAAAAAAAAAAAAAGAAAGGTTTCATAAATGCAGGCTTGCATAAAGAGAATCTACCTTCTTAGCTATACAATTATAAAACCTGTCAGTATTGCCCCCCCACCCCTGTTTAGTAGGTGATTTCAGAACTATAGATAGGAGCACTGAAAAATCACTAGGACAGGAAAAAAAAATCAGACTTGGTTGAAGTGATTTTTTCCATTTCACTCAGAACATTTTACCAAATAGTGGCCAAATACTGAAAAATAAGTTTACTCATCAGTGTGAATAGGCATGAGATCACTAAGAAATTTTGGATTAAAAGTGGGCCAGTAAGAAAGATTTGGTTGTGTAAAAATACTGAGAGACCCGGTTCCCCAATATTTAATTCTTTACTTCCAAAAGAAAGAATATATTCCTTATTAATGGACTATTACCAGTTTAGTGATAAACACCCAACACAGTACCTGAACAAATCAATGTTTTATTTTTGCATCATAGTTTGCTGTTCTTCCTAGCTGGCAGTCACTGCACTGTAGATACTGTCAATTATAATGTAATTCCTAATGTTTCTTCATGTTCCATCTTAAGAGTAAATGAATAGTTATCTACTTTCATCAAATATTAGTTTTCATATTCTTCCAGCAGAAAGCTCCAAAATCAAAATCTAACAATGAATAGAACATGTATGCATAAAAATCCAAAATGTATCCCCTTTGAGACATTTGGGAATAAAATTTTCATATTTCCAAAAGTCTGCATTTTGGGGACATGAAACAGCATTACAATTTAACACAAAATCAGGTGCCATTTAATACTGTTTAATATTTTAAAACTCTCTCTAATAATACAGATCATCTTAATGTGATAGAAATATTTCTTGCAAGAAGCTTTGCCCTTTTCAGTGTCGTTCTTCTCCATCCCACTTCCCGTGATTGGTGGCAGTGGTGCCTCTCCATGGCAGCAGCTTAGGGGGATCCTTACAGGCAGTCCTCTTCACTCTGAACCAGCAAGCGCTCTGGAGGAAGAACAGACTCTAATTTCTGCCAGCGCTTTGGAGGCCACAGGATATGTGTAGCATGGGCATGCAGGAGTCCTAGGGAAACCTGAACCCAAGAGAGACACAAAGAAAGCAAGAAAGACATTCTTTTATATAGGAACATCATTAACATCTTAAAAGCAGAATTTGATCCAGGTCTGATATTTCATGGAAAGATGATGCTTAAGAGAATAAACACTTATTGGGATTTTTCTAGGTTCTTTATATACGTAAATATGTTTAATACAACCATTTGAGGTAGGTACTGATATTATCCCCTTTTTTGCATAAGAGAATACCGGAGTAGGCTGCCATTTCCTTAAGTCACAAAGCTACCAAGCTACGGAGGCTGGCTTTAGGGCTTAATAGTCCTGCTTTTAGAGGCTAAAAACCCCAGTGAGTATGAATCTGGTTTACATTCTCAGAGTTTCTGCCAGAGCTCCCAGTATCTCAGAGAAACTTTTTTTTTTTGGGGGGTGGGGTGGGGGGGGGACAGACATACCCTTAAAAAAATCTATATTTTGTTAAAAAAAGAATACTGGATGCTTGGGGCTGGTACAATGGGACGACCCAGAGGGATGGTAAGGGGAGGGAGGACGGAGGAGGGTTCAGGGTGGGGAACACATGTATACCTGTGGCAGATTCATTTTGATATATGGCAAAACCAATACAATATTGTAAAGTTAAAAAATAAAATTAAATTAAAAAAAAAAGAAAAGAAATACTGTCCCACCTACTGGATGAGTAGCAGGAGTTAGGTGTGAGATTGGGTAAGGTGCTTCCACAGACAGTATACAGAACAATGTGAATTTAGTGCTCACGGAGAGAGGTGGGAAACAAGGAGAAAAAAATCCAGTATATGGTCCTTAACTGATGATGATGGTTTGACTCAGGATTTTTTTGAGTATATGATGGTGTGAAAGTGAGATGTGTTCAGTAGAAACAATACTTCCATTTTTGATTTTTCCCAGGCTAGCAATATACAATATGATACTGATACTCTCTTGTAATGTGACACAATGAACTGCAGCATGCCAGGCCTCCCTGTCCATCACCAACTCCTGGAGTTTACCCAAACTCATGACCATTGAATCGGTGATGCCATCTAACCATCTCATCTTCTGCCATCCCCTTCTCCTGCCTTCAATCTTTCCCAACATCAGTGTCTTTTCAAAAGAGTCACTTCACATCAGGTGGCCAAAATATTGGAGTTTCAGCTTCAACATTAGTCCTTCCAATGAACACCCAGGACTGATTTCCTTTAGGATGGACTGGTTGGATCTCTTTGCAGTCCAAGGGACTCTCAAGAGTCTTCTCCAACACCACAGTTCAAAAGCATCAATTCTTCTGTGCTCAGCTTTCTTTATGGTCCAACTCTCACATCCATACATGACTACTGGAAAAACCATAGCCTTGACTAGATGGACATTTGTTGACAAAATAATGTCTCTGCTTTTTAATATGCTGTCTAGGTTGGTCATAACTTTCCTTCCAAGGACTAAGTGTCTGTTAATTTCATGGCTGCAATCACCATCTTCAGCAACCTTGGAGCCCCCAAAAATAAAGTCAGCCACTGTTTCCACTATTTTCCCATCTATTTGCCATGAAGTGATGGGACCAGATGCCATGATCTTTGTTTTCTGAATCTTGAGCTTTAAGCCAACTTTTTCACTCTCCACCTTCACTTTCAACAAGAGGCTCTTTAGTTCTTCACTTTCTGCCCTAAGGGTGGTGTCATCTGCATATCTGAGGTTATTGATATTTCTCCCAGCAATCTTGATTCCAGCTTGTGCTTCATCCAGCCCAGCATTTCAACTGGTATTGTACCCATCCCATTTTATCACATCAGGAGGCACAAAATATTAGTTAATCCCATTGTTGTCATGTGAAGTTTGATCATTTGATTAAGGTGATGGTGATCAGGTTTCTCTATTGTAAATCAGTCATTTTCCTTTTGTAACTAAAAAGTAATTGAGGGGATGATATTTTGAAACATGTAACTGCCCCATATGTTAATAACATATCTCACTGCTCTCTGGAGGAAGATGGTTTCTAAAGCATCTAAAATAATTTTAACAGCATTTCTCATGATGTACTCTGCATATAAGTTAAATAAGCAGGTGACAATGTACAGCCTTGATGTACTCCTTTTCCTATTTGGAACCAGTCTGTTGTTCCATGTCCAGTTCTAACTGTTGCTTCCTGACCTGCATACAGGTTTCTCAAGAGGCAGGTCAGGTGGTCTGGTATTCCCATCTCTCTCAGAATTTTCCACAGTTTATTGTGATCCGCATAGTCAAGGGCTTTGTCATAGTCAATAAAGCAGAAATAGATGTTTTCCTGGAACTCTCTTGCTTTTTTGATTGTACTTTATTTTTTAAAACTTTATTTTATTGTTTATATATTATTTATTTGGCTGTGCTGGATCTCGGTTGCGGTATGTGGGCTTCAGTAATTGCAGCAGGTAGGCTTAGTTGCTCCAAGACAGGTGGGATCTTAGTTCCCTGACCAGGGATTTAACCCATGTCTCCTGCATTGCAAGGCAGATTCTTAACCACTGGACATCAGGGAAGACCCCCTTGTACTTTAAACCTGTTCCATCTGAAATTAGACATCTCTTTAAGGAGGCTTTGATGTCTTTTACCAAGGAATGCTGTTTAGAAACCAAGACCAGGTGGAGATGTGCTGCTTGCTCCTGGTGGTGTCAATCTATGCCATTTCAGGGGATGGACATAAAAAGCCCATACCACAGGCATCCTTCTCACCTTCCTGCATTCCAAATTTATGTCTCTCTTATTCCATAGTGAATGCTCTGTCTCCCAGTAACAACGTTTACACTACCCTATAATACATACAAAAAGGTAGTTTTAAGTTCACTCTAAATAATACCTACAACAAATTTATTCAGTAAAAATCGAGATTTCTTTATAATTATTTCGGTCTTTAAAATAATTCCAGTATATTAGCAAAGTCCTGTGTTCAAAAAAAGCTTGCTTGAATCTAGTCTGTATCCTCCCCAATACAGTTATGTTTCCTTTCGATATATGGTTAAGCCCATTTGTTTCTATTTGTATTCAATTTTAGAGTTCACTTTTGTTATCCTTTTTGATTCAGCTTTATTTGTGAATAAACATTTAAATGGTTCAGAAGGTATGGCATGCAGAATATGCCCCCACACACACCAAATACGTACACACACCAGTCCCCCAGACATGGTGAATATGGGATATGTCAGGACAAAATGGAAATTAAAGTTACTAATCAGTTGATCTGAGGATAAGAAGACTATCCTATATGAGCCCATGGACATGTGTAATCACAAAGGTCTTAAATGTAGACCAGCTAGGTAGAAGGATCAGATTCAAAGAGAGATTTGAGGATGCGGATGTCAAACAGGGCCATGAGCCAAGGAATGCAGGTGGACTCTGTAAGCTGGCAAGGAAACAAATTATCCCCTAGAGCTTCCAGAATGAAGCCAGCCCTGATGACACCTGAATTTTAGCCCAGTGAGACCCATTTTGGACTTCTGACCTCCAGAACTGTAAAATTATACACTCATGTTGTCTTAAGCCACTAAACTTGTGATTTATTACAGCAGCAATAGGAAACTAATAAACTAACAAAAATGCACACAGAGAAATTCCAGTATCTGCTACCTTACCTCTCTAGTAGGATAACTATATTAATTTCTGGCTTATCCTTCTTTTCCAGTAAAGAAAACCAAATACACATATTTATCAGTTTTTATCTATCTGTGTATATCTATATTTTTATGTGTACATATTGTGTCTATATATATTATGTGTACATATTTTTATACACACACACACATACACATTATTTCCCTATTTCTCATACTGAAGGTAGCTACTGTTATGCATATTCCCTTTTGATGGTACTTTTATTCTTAACAGCACATCCTGGAAACCACTTCCTATCATTTCATAGAAATGGAGCCTGTGGTTTTTACAAAAGCTCTACTCCCACACCCAGGCAATCCTGATCAACCCCAGGAGAAATCTAGATCTGGGTTTTCCACTTGGCTTCACACCAAGAAAAGGTAAACCTAACCAACTCTAAAGACTTCTAAGTATATTTGGAACATCCTAAGTAACCATTCTAACCAAATTAACTGCAGAAGCCTAGCTCTAAATGGTCTGCCACACTGCCGTTCTTATCTATTTTTGTTCTTGTCTGGGCTCAGCTAAGCTAGAGAACAGCTGGTCTCCATCCCCTCCACAGTAACCCTTTTTAGATTTGATAGCTGCTGCTCGGTTGTCCCTCAAGCCTTTATTTGCTTTTCCAACTTGTTTAACTTTTTTCCTAAGGTTTGATCTGCCAGTCTTTTAACTTGGCTGAACTCTTGCCAACATATTTGCCTGATTTCCTAGTTTTGGAGCTCAGTTTTAACATAGTGATTCAGTTTTTTTTTTCCTTTTAAATCATTCATTTTACCAAAACCTATTATAATTTTATTCCATTTATTAAAGATGCTACTCTCACTTCCGGAAAAAAATGATTCATCTTCATAATTATAAATAATGGTGAAAATTCCCACAGATGGATAATGTCAGTATCATGTTCAAACATGGTATGTGAATGCAGAATATATGTTTTTTAAAGACTGTGATTAATATAGAAAGTGCCTAGTCACTCTCTTAGCTATCTTGTCATATGATCTTTTTTATTGGTATGTACATAGACATGCAAAGAACACAGTGAATTTAAAAGGGCATAAAAATCCAGAAATACATTAAACTTATAAAAATTATAAGTCCTTTTCAGGTGCAGCTTTGGTGTCCACACATACTGTGTTAGGGGTGGTCCTCCAGAGAAACAACTAATAAGATGTGTGTATATATAGAAACAGAATTAAGAAATTAGCTCACACAGTTATGGAGGTTGGTACGTCCAAAATCTGATGCAGAAGACCAGTAGGCTAGGGGCTCAGGAAAGAGTTGAAGTTCAAAGGTAATCTGCTGGTAAATTCTTCCCTGGTTGAGGGAATGCCAGCCCTTTGTTCTCTGCAGGCCTTCAACTGACTGATCTCCAATATGTGAGTGTGACTTATTTAACCTGCTTTCAAAGTCCACCATTTAAATGTAAATTATATCCAAAACGACTCTCATAGAAACATCCAGAATGATGTTTGACCAAATATCTGGGCACTTGGGCCCAGCCAAGTTGACACACAAAATTAACCATTACACCTGACAACTACAGTCACACCTGATAAACATGTCCTCTGTGCTTCCTCAGGGTCACGCACACAGTGCTGACTATACTCAGGGCAGGGTTCCGAACGATCCTACATATGGCCTCATTTAATCTCTTAATAACCCTGATGCAGGTACTACTATTGTCTCTACTTCATAGTCGAGGAAACCTCGGTCCAACCACAGTTTTTGGATATATGCCTTCTGGCTCCGAGAACTCTACAACAGGATTACAATATAATTTATCACACAATATCATTTATCATACAAATGAGAGACTTCTGACAGCCAATGGGGGCACTTTTTAAATTAAGTCAGGATGAAAATTTGTTCAGGACCTTCAGGGACAAATCAAGATATGATTACCCTAATCATACTTCTTGATATTGCTGAGTCCCACATACTTTCCTGTAATAGATTTATTAAAAAGAAATGCACATTATGGACTGAATTGTGTTCCCCCAAATTGCTATGTTGAAGCTCTAACCCCAAACACCTCAGAATGTGACCATATTTGGAGATAGGGCCTTGGCCCTAACCTGATCTGATGGTATGATTGCAAGAAAAGGAGATTAAGACACACAAAGAGATAACAGAGTTGCATGTGGACAAAGGAAAGACTATGTGGGGACATAGCAGAAGGATAGCCACTTGCATGCTAATGAGAGAGACCTTTGAAGAAACCAGACCCACCAACACTATGATCTTGGACTTCTAGGCTCCAGAACTGTGAGAAATTTTGTTGCTTAAGCCCTGCAGTCTGTGGCATTTTGTTATGGCAGCCCTACCAAACCAATACAGACATAAATAAAAGAAACATTGCTGGAAGCCAGTTCCTGAGATAGCCCAATATTCACCCAAAATAGGGGAACTAAGGAGAATGAGAAAAAGGGGGGAAAAAAAAGTCTGTTATTTAGGGGAGACAGAGAGAGATGTTTATGCATACACAATTTTTTTCAATAGCTTAAATACTCTGACGGACCAACCTAATATTTTATTGGTACCCGATTCTCCTGTCTCTTTGCTCTTTCGTGACCCTATGTAGATGTGTCTCCTCCAATAGATTCACAATATTCTTAGGCTAGAGGAATTCACTTTTATAGTAAATTTTAAAACAGAGCACTAAAACTATATTAAATAAAACATTATAAACCCTTAGCAGATTATTGTATTTTTAGTATCTACTGAATGAGAAAATAGGTCCATTTACATGTATTAAGGAGCATTTACAAAACTCTGTTGCCTAAAGATGGAGAATCAAGGATCTAGAATAACAAACAAACAAGTTTGACTGTGTACCCCACCAGCAAAAATACTTGTATTCACATACTTAAAATTATCCATATAATATGTAAATATAAAATATATAAAATTATATCAAAATAATCTATACATATATTAGTATTAACACTCTATAAAAGCAAATGTTAAATAAAGCTCAAATTGTTATTTTTTAGATCCAAAGTTCTACTTTATTTTGTATCCAGGGGATCATTATAAACATCCGCTGTATAGTCCTGCTCCTTCTTTAGCAGCAATCCCCTCTCTGGAAAACACCAGGATTACTAGTTGGAAAGTGATCAGTGTTGTCAGTCAATTGGTTTATTTGGTCCACATGATGCCAAGAAACCACATGGACTAAAATTACAGTGAATTGACTGTCTTTGATTGACTTGGCTCCACTGAGAAGTTATTTTGGCATCTGATAGACACAGCCTTCATGGGCCCAGATTTTGATTCAAGTGCCAGGGGCAGAGATGTGTTACTCTGGTTCCTTTCACTCCTTACCACAGGGCTACAGTTTACAGAACACTCTTCCAGCTTTTGGCTTCAGGACACCCTCCCTTGAAATAAGAGCTTGCAAGAAAAAGCTGTGAGTACGGTGGTAAAATAATAAAAATAAAATCAATTACTTTGTACTGGTCATTGCTGACCAAGGACTAACATAAGCACATAAGTCTAGAGATAGGGCAGAAAGAAAGTGAAAGTGAAAGTCACTCAGTTGTGTCCAGATTCTTTGCAACCCCATGGACCATACAGTTCATGGAACTCTCCAGGCCAGAATACTGGAGCGGGTAGCCTATCACTTCTCCAGTGGATCTTTCCGACCCAGGCATGGAAGCAGTGTCTCCTGCACTGCAGGTGGATTCTTTACCAGTTGAGCTACCAGGATAGGGCAGAGGGGAAACACAGAAAAGAAACTAAGAAAGAAAGAAAATGACTAATCATGCAACTCCTTTTTAAAAAGATGTTCAGAACTAGAACATCTAGATGTTCAGTTCTAGAACAGGGTCAGGAGAGAAATGAGTAATGAGATGAAGCACAGAACTCCCAAGGTTATTTGATAAAAAGGTTTTCTGAAAAGAGCAGTGTTTGTACAAGATTAGGAACTACTTGTCAGCAACAAATATTTGTTGAATGAGTGAATGTTCATTAAGGAGGAAGTCTTCAATCTGGAAATGCTACATTTTCTGATCTGGTCATCAAAGAAATTCCCTAACTTAAGAGAAACATCCACAGTTTTCTGGAAAACAATATTATTTAGGCATGAGAGCTTCACAGACGACATGCCACAATGGACTGACCATCAACTAGTGCTACCAAATGACTGTGATACCGTTCTCAATATAGATCCTCAGTGCAGTCTCAAAATAATTTTTAAAAGGTACAGTATGGAATTTAAAAACATACATATGTAATGCATAGATTTTAAATTTTTATATTCACTGCAGATTAAGAATTTTTAAAATATATTACACAGGCAAAGAAAATTGGCTTGGATTGCCTCTGGTGACCCCCATTTACCTCAAAAACAAATGAACAAGATTAGGAAGGAGAGAAACTTATAATGCCTGGTCTTCATTCTCCTGGGATAAGTACCATTGATGTTTTGAGTAATAGACCAGAATCCTGGCTGTTTGTCCTCTTCCACATATGACAGTTTCCCTGAACACAGCATCTGCTCTAGTCTGCTCACAGTGGCAGCCAGGGAACACTACTCAGCGGTGCCCTGACAGAGCACTTCGGCTGTTTCTGGACTGGAGCACCACAAGAGAGAATTTTGTCTCTATACCTACTGCTAAGACCAGGGATGGGACGGTACATGGAGAGCAGGCCACTAGGAACATGGGGCTGCACTCGGAGCCGGCTCTTTGGTGCTGTGGTTCAATCTGATGCTGCAGGTGGGGAGTGTAGGGCAGAGTCCCATGCACTGGTGATGAATCCCGAAAGAGCAGGGCATTGTACACAAGGTACTAATCCCCTGGAAGGACTCTAGCTAGATGGAGGACAGCAGAGATCATCACAACGCCAGCCACCAGGAAGAGACATCTGACACCTCGCTCACTGCATCTTGGTGTCAGAGTCATGAAGGAAAACACAGCGCCATCAAGCACTGGATAGAACGGTGTATCACACAGAGAAGAGACAGAGCAAGATCGCTTCCTTCATGGGTGTCGGTGACACTCAGCTCCATAGAGGATGCCCCAATTGTGCAGGGACGCCTTCCTCAGCCTACCTCTGCGGTCACCACTTTCTGGTCATGTCAGTATTACACAACAACATCAGCACTAAAAGCAGTCTCTTCAAAATAACCTACAAGACTGAGAAAGAGAGAAAGGTTGAGGACAGCAAGATATTTCCCTTATCAGGTAGCATAGAAGTGAATTTTCTTGAACATATGAACAAAAAAGCAGATGTACAGCCTAAGTAAAGCAAACAATTAGAAATAAAGACAGGCAAAAATGTATCATATGGAAAAATAAGCAATAACACTGTTTCAAAATATTATGAAAAAAATATTTTTTTAAAAGTCTGAAGGATAGAAATGCTGCGACCTACTTGATTCTTACACATGGATTAACATATACAGATTTGACATTTCATTAACACTGTCTGATGCAGTAGACAAGGGTCATGAAGAGAGGAGTAGTGGCTTGTCATCCAGCACACATTCCCAAGATGCTTATCAACACAGCACCGAGCAGATAAAACATAGTTCTCCAAACAAAAACATGCAGGGAGACTGCTTCCACTCTAAGCAAGCACTGATGGACATCTACTCCAAGACAAACAAATAACTCAGTGCTTTGGCTGTTGAGGTGAATGAGAGGCAGGAGGGCTGTGTGCCAAAGAATTATGCGGAAGACAAACAAGGAAAATATCAAGACTCCTAAGACCTAAGCAAAAAATATATTTACTAGTAAATGAGGAGAGAAGGAAAACTAGAAAAATGGAGAAGAGGGGAAGCAGTAGCTGATAAAGTAGAAGGCGCAGAAGCAGCACAATGAGAAAGCTTTACATGTGGGGAATGAACCACTTCCATTACCTCCTCCCACAGAGCCCCAAGTAGCAGCACCAGTTATGAGGACACATCGCCATCCAGAAAAGAACCCAGCATTGCTCTTTTTGCTCCTTGAAATGACAAGAGGAAGGGTCCTTGTGTTGGGGAATAGTTCCCTTAGATGAGAACATTTCTCTTCCTAAAGACGCAATACAGGCTGATAACACCTTATCTGCAATTCCAAAATCCAACAAGCTACAAAAATTCACTGTTGTGTAATCTCTAGTAGCAAAAACCAGACGTGACCCAAACTGTTTGTTAGAAAATCATACCCTTTATTTTTCCCCTCAGTGTGCCTTTCATAATTTTTGCTCCAGAAATATTAATGTGCTTGATTATAGACATTACCCCAGACTCTACTGGGAGCATTACATTACGGTATAGATATCATTCAGCTGCTGTTTGCACACACTGACACTACCTTCCCAAAATCCAAACAATCTGATTTCTGAAGTATCTGCCCTCCGAGGTTTCAGATCTGGTATTACTGTCTTTAAATATCTGCAAAAATGAATATTTACCAAAGAGGATAAATGTACCCAGAGTTTTGGCTCAGTCCTAGGTGGGATGGGACCCCATCTGGGATCTCACTATCTGACGAGAGAGAGATATTTAAACAGAGCATCAAAATACAACCCGATAGAGCAGACATAAGGAGGAGCCTGGCAGCAGAGGGTGTGGTCATGCCTTGGGAAGTTTCCTCTGAGCCCATGCATCTAAGCTGCCTCCCAGGGATGCTGACAACCTCTCTCCTGAGGGTAGATCTTTACCCAATGACATCTCCTGCCAGATTTTTGTCTAGAGCATCCTCCTAATCCTCCATACCCTCCACTGAGGTGCAAATTTGAGACGATGTGATAGGTTGATACAACCCAATATTTTGCCATTGAAAAGGAAAGCCATAGTACTTTACAAAAGATTCCAAATGAGATTCTCTCATCTAAAGGCCTCATTCTAGGACAAGTGTTTTCCTTCATAACCAACAATTTTAACTCTAATCATTTCAAAGCAATTTCCCTGTTCAAGACTGAGCTTCAATCAGAATGCATTTTCAGGTCACTTCATGGCATCTTCACAATTCTGTCTAGATAACTATAGAATCATGCATAATCATTCTAGTCCCCCCTAGACTCTTTGAGTAAGTAGTTAGTTCCATTTTTTTGTAACTATTTTATGCAGAAATAGATACAAAACAGGCCTCTAGGGATATCTCCAGCTAATTTTCATGAATTAATTTCCCAGGATTAATGTTTATGCACCAGTCTCTTCACCACATAATCAAATCACTGGAGTTGAAGTGGTCTAACTCTTTATTTTGCAGCTTGATTAAGCAGGTGATGAAATACTTGAATATAATTTGGAGAGTGAGAAACTCACAGTATCCACAATAAACCACAGTGGAGGATGACTTACTGACGATGCCTTGGATGTTGACTGGTGTTCTCTCTAGTAGCTCATGTTTTCCAGGCTATTTTTATGTAGGAGATAAAACAGTTTGCATAAATACATGCGGGGAGAGGCATAAAAGTCTTTACTGTTGTTGACATTGTTTTAAACCATGCTTAGACCATTGGGCAGACAGCACTGAGACAACCTAGAGGGCCATTGGTAGGAGAGGATTCGGGACAAGAAGGTTTCAATAGCTACTGCCAGCCCTGCTGCCATGGTAGATGCAGCCACTCTCGGCCATGGTAAACTCTGTCTTTCCTGCCAGATGGTGAGATCCTAGATGGGTCCCATCCCACCTAGGACTGAGCCAAAACTCTGGTGACATTTATCCTCCTGGCAAATATTCATCTTTGCAGATGTTTAAAGACGGTAATACCAGATCTAAAACGGTGGGTGGTTTTCTGGCATCCAGCCTCTTTCTAACTATCTCTCCCTACTTCCACCCCTCTTTTATTCCTTTTTTCCAAAAGAAAATGAGGAGGCTTTCAAAACAATGAACCAGAAACAAGAGAAGGTCTATAAAAATGACAGCTCTGAGGGCCAAGATGGTTGCTGTGGAGAACACACATGGTATGTTTTCGTCTTCCTGGTGACTCTCGGATAGCTAGCTTACACAACCCTCAAAGGAGGGGAGGGAGAATCCCGGTTTTTTAAGGGAAACTAAGTTTTTGTCTGAGTAAATTTCTACAAGCTCTCAGACGTGGGCTTTGCCACAAGATACCTAAAGCCTCAAAATGGACAGTGTGCGTGGAAGTAGGTCCCACCCAAAAGACTGTAGAACAATTCAATTTGCTGGCAATTAGTTGAATTCTGTTCTGTAAGAGATTAAGGCAACGTCATCTTGTATGTAGTCTAGTTGTTCAGTCTCTAAGTCATGTCTGACTTTTTGTGACCCTATGACCTGCAGAGTGACCGACTTCCCTGTCTTTCATAATCTCCCAGAGTTTGCTCCAACTCATGTCCAATGAGTTGGTCTAACTTATTCCAGTGATAAGTACTTGGATTACCTGGAAGCACAGATAGATAGAATGCCCTTTAAATGGTCTTTTAGAAATATCATTTCTTTCCATTGTGTTTCTGATATACAAGATCTGTTTTGTGTGGTTTGTGGCTGGAGATAATTCCTGACCCCCAGAATCTTGCTGTGTGTCTACAAGTGAGTGATGAGTGGAATTAGTGATCTACTGAACTCTGCCCTTCTCCTCATCCCAGAACAATATCTTAGTGGTCAGAGCTATAACTACTGTTCTTAAATTTAAGCTTACCAAAATCTAAAGAATTGGGTTGACAAGGAAAAAATAAAGTACACAGTATGATAAAAGATAACTGAGAGAATGGCCTAAACCATAGCAAAACTGGCTTTTCTAGGAGAAATATCTGCCAGGTATTTGAAGTGTTAAAGGTACACATAGTGAAGTAGGATCTTAATGGTCAGTGAGACCATTATAGGTGTGGGCATGGTATTCACAGGCAACCACCCATCTTAAGCACCTTTGTGTGTCTGTATCAGTCTTAGAAGCAATGCATCATCCACTGCCTACTCCCCAAGTTGGGTGGTCCAGATGTTCCTTCTTTCCACTGCCAGTAGCTAAGGGAAGGCACCTGAACAGGGCTCAACCATTCAGATACCCACATCCAGGACTATGAGTGTGGAGTGAGTTAAGCAAAGACACAGGAATAGTAGATTTCTGGCAGAGACAAGAGTGCCATGAAGTGCCCAGTGATGCCAGTTGCTGAACCTGTCATCCTGCTCCTAAGTGTGACATAAGGACTTCCTATGTTACTAATTTTCAAGCCTTCTTTCCATCCCATTCATTCAGTGATATCAAATATCAATATCCTTCCTATGACATCTTTTCTACCTAAATTAGTCAAGATGAGTTTGTGTTATTTGCAACCAAGATACCTGATTGATACACTGCCATAAAGATACATGTACAAGAATAATGTTTATAAGTATATTAGAAATTAAGTCTAATCCCCAGTCCCTCAGGTGAGGAAATTTAGGCTCAGAAAAGCTGCCTAGCTCAGTTAGAGTTCGGATGCAGCACTGGCTCCTGGTTCAAAGTTGTTTTCACCATACCTGTCAGTGATACAAAGTGTAGAGCCCTGGAAATCATAGTGTTTGGCATAGGGCTCTGCTTTCTGAACCCGCTTTTACCCCAGGGAAAAGTGAGGCCTTTCATTTTGTTCAGGGAAGGAAAAAAACCACCAAACATTGCACAGTGAAGTTTGTACACATCCATACCACTCTGTCTGGGAGCTGTTACTGATTTGCAACAGCAGGGCACGTTACAAGTCACTGGGCTGTAAGGAACGCCTGTTGGCAGTGACAGGAAAGCAGAGCTTACTACAGCCATGCAGTTATGTCCACATGCATGAAAGAGCCTGCAAAATGAAGAAATAGGGGAAGACTCTAAAAGATATTCCCACTCAGGGGTTTCCCTGGTGGCTCAGATAGTAAAGAATCTGCCTGCAATGTAGGAGACCTGGGTTCCATCCCTGGGTCAGAAAGATCCCCTGCAGAAGGGAATGGCTACCCACTCCAGTATTCTGGCCTAGAGAATCCCATGAACAGAGGAGCCTGGTGGGATACTGTCCATGGGGTTAAAAAGAGTCAGATATGACTGAGTGACTTAACACTTAACTCCACAGGACTTATAGGTAAAAGCCTACTGTGTGCAAAGCACAGGACATGGTGTTCTAAATGTACTAAGATATATAACCCATAAATCTGAACTTGAGGAGTTTACGACTCAGAGGGGAAGATGGTTGGCACAAGCTTGATCCACAGGATATGTTTGGCACAAGTGGAGGTTGCAGGGAATGAAAGTGACCTGGTGAGTAACACAGGCCATTGAAGGCTCAAGAGGAGTAACAGGGATGGCCACCTCTGACCACAATCTGAGGAAAGAAAAGAAAAGAGTGTGGAAAGCAAGAGAACGGTCAGGAGATTTTTACGATGGTGCTACCGAGAGATATGATTGTGGGTAAGAGAAATGGAGAGAAAGGAACCTTTGGGAATGAAATCCACATTTCCTAGCATGGTGGACCTGGCTCCCCGCTCCTCAACTTGTGCTAGAATCAGGCTTACACCTCCGCACAGCTGCACAGACTGCTGCTTCTGCCTCCTGAAAGGCTCTGTTTCACCCTTTACCTGGAAAACTTCTCTTCATCCTTTCAGACACAGCTTACATGTTACTTTCTCCTGGAAGGCCTCCAGGTCCTCTGCCCAGTCTCCACAGTCCAGACTTATTATGATAACTAGTGATTACCACCCTGTACAGGGAGGGGTATATTTAACTCTTTGTATCTTATGTGGTATGAACTTCCTGAAGCAGGTATTATCTCATATTCTATTGATAAACCCATGGCATGAAAGTAGAAAGAAGCTCAAAAAATGTTGATTGATTAAATAAATGAAACCCAAGAGCATGTGGATTTAGACTGGTTATAGTTTAGCAACTGGTTAGACCTGGGAGCTGAGAAAAGAACAGGATTTGGAGATGGCTCATTTCTCACCTGCTCGAAAGATGGTAATGCTATTAACAATAATAGACAGATCACAGTAGAAGGAGCAGATGTGGGAAATAACAAATTCAGTTTTGGATTACCAATCTGAGGATTCTATTGAATATGATGGGAAGACAACCCAAGTGCAACTGAAAATTCTGTGCAAAAGTCTAGGCAAGGGTAGGAAGTAGACATTCAGGACTCACCCAGTTGTACCCTGGGAATTAATGTGCTCACCTAGAGAAGAAGAAAGACTGCTAAGGACACAGCCCGGGGGGCATTGCATTTCAAAGGTAATGTTTGGAGGTTGTCAGCTACATGCAAGAATCAATACATTTTCTCAAGCAGTAACACATCCACCTCCAGACTAGAGCTTGTGAAACTTTTGCACGAGTAGAGACATACTGTTCTCAGCTTGTAAAAGGGTGAGCATTGAGAAAAAAGCACAGATTAAGGGAAGAAATACTTGTAAATCAGCTTTAAAACTATAGTTACCAGTTTTTTTTGTTTGTTTGTTTGTTTGACTGAGCCTAGAGAACATATAAAGATCTGGGGGTGGGGGGAACTATTAAAATTCTAAAAATGATATTCACCTGGTATAGTTATACATTTGTATATATGTAATGACTCATATGGAATAAATATGTAATATAATAACAGATCAGTGGGTTGATCAAACTATATCCTCTAATGGAAAGAAATGTTTTGTTACTTTTAAACATTTTGTTTTCAGAAGGTAAGTAAAATGCTTTCTAAGAATTTTAGCTGAGTTTTAAATGTGTTTCAGACTGTGTGAACTAAAAATGCTACTTAAATGGCTGTATTATTTATGAGAAATAATACTGTTTATGAGGAATAATAATAAATCTTTTAGTTTAAATATTATGATCTATTTATTTACTTTTATTCAGGTTCACTCCTAAGTGAATAAAAAACAAAAATTTATTGAATAGATCTTTGTCCTACTTTTATTAGTTGTAAAAAATCTTGTTGCCTTCTTGAGAAGACATCTTGATAGTATAGTTTGAATCAACAAAGAAATGATGATACTGTGATCATGTGAAAAGCAGACACACAAAGAAAAAGTTAACTATGTGATGTGATGGGTGTGTTAATTATCTTGGTCTTGGTAAACATTCCTCAGTATATATGCATATCAAACCATTCCATTGTGCACTATAATTATATATTTGTCATGTATTACTCAATAAATTTGGGAGGGGGAAACATATTGGCCCATCATCAATTCTAATATTAAGTCCTGAATATATAGTCCTAATTATTTTGTGCATTAGGGAGAATTAAATTAATGGAGTCATCTCAGCTTTGCATGCTTTGTATTGCTGCTATGATTTTTTGGTTGTTTTGAGCTTCTACAAATAATAGTTGTCTGGCTTTTGTACTTTGATTACAGTAGTTAATTCAGAGAAATCTCTTGAGGACTACTCAACATTCAATCAATAAACATGCTAACACAATGCCAGGAGCTGGGATGCTGTGTGAGACAGCAATTGCAGTATATTGAAATCAGGGTAAGAGTAAACAACATTTAGTCTTTTGATTTTTAATATGCACAGTTATTATCTAAATAACAGACAATATTTAAAGTTGAAGTTTGTATAATGATAGATAATCCATGTCAAAGATGGTGTAGTAGCAATAAGACAAATAGTGGCTGGACTACTAAGAAACAAAAGGAATCCCCAAGAGCTAACTATAGACTATGTGTGGATTATTTACAGAAACTTTCTATATTCCAAACTATTTGCTCAGTTAGCATGAATGATTCTAAGTCATATCTCCTTTCTCTAATATTAGCTGTGTGTGTGTGTGTGTGTGTGTATGTACCTTGGAAAGGTGGATAATTTCAATAGTGGCCTAAGGAAATTTAATAAGGAAAAATTTATTTTTCCAGTGCAAAATTACAAATTATCTTTGATCTGGAACTATGCATTATACATGACTTTACTCCACTGACTCAGATAATTGAACATTGTCTAATGTATGAATCCTCTTAATGTTGTACCAAGCAATTTTGTTGTCTTATATGTTAATGTTGACAGTGCAATAGGCTGATATGCACTGTTAAAACTCTAGATGCTTTATATTAATAAATTCATAGATTTATGTTACGTCGTCAGGACTTAAGCCTAAGGAAAGACTGGGCTTAGCCCTTGTGGCCCCAGAGCTAGGTGGAAATATTTGCTGTCTCGGGGTGAGGAACAGAGATTTGGCCGATAATGATGGTTTGCACATATTGGGCGCTCTGTCTTCACGGCTGCTCTGTGCCACCTTGTCAGTGTCAGGAAAGTGTCATCAATCATTACCAAAGTAGGTGGAGTACACAAAACACTGGGAGTAGAGCTTGCCCTGCCTCTGGATAAAGTCTTCTCATGAAGATCCTGGCCTTATTTAGTCTGTCACACATTCAGTGCTGATAGCAACAGTTCCAATTAGCTTTCCCTGTCCTGTTAGTATTCCCTCCCTGCCCTTGGCTGGCTTTTCCATGTCTTAAACTGGAAAAGCCAACTGCTTCATTACTTTAAAAAGAATGTTTAACTTAAGGAGATGGAAGGGATATCTCAACCCAAACAAACCTGTGAAAGACAAGAGTCAAAAAAGATCCTCTCTAATCATAAAAAATCCTGATGCTTCAGCATCAATAGCACACTGTCCATGTTGCTGGTGTAACATGATACCTGGATGGTCCACGGAAAAGGAGTAGAGTGAACATCAGTAGCAGAGTGCTGAGAGCAGAAACTCTGGAGTCAAGAAATCCCACGGGGTGGGATCCAGACTGGAAAAATCAATAGCTGTTCATCTTTGGTAAGTACTCCATTTCTTTCAGCATTACTTTTTCCATTGTCAAAATGGGGGCAAAAATAATCCACCTTGCAAGGTTGCCATAAGAATGAAAGGGCAGGAAGTACACAGGTCTAACAGAGCCTGTTACATACTAACTACTATGCTAGCCCCATGGTAAATCAAGTGCAGAGGAAGCCTGAAGTATATAATAAAATGACGACAAAAGAGAAGAAAATGAAGTTTGTAATAGCTACATTATATTGCATCCCACTGTTAACCGTGAGTAGTGTCCAAATATAGGTTATGCCTTTGAGAAAAATTGTATTTAGTTAGTTTATGATATTGGTTTATAAGTTCAAAAATGATTGCAAGAATTCTGTCCCAATAAAGTTACTTCTTAGGAGCTCCATCAACAATAGCAATAAAACATGGTTGCTGTTATGCTTAATTTTTTTTTTTGATACAGGGCTAAACTTTGTAGGAGCTTTTCTATACACTGAGATGAGCTCAATAAAATCAAAATCCTCTGGATTAAGGTAACATCCCTAAGAGACCTCTGGCGCTGGTACAGGCATTTGCAGTAATGAACAAAAGAGGAACAGAGGGCTCTGTTGTTGCTTTAAATTACATGTGTGACAGATCACAGAGAATTGCTCTTAGGTAAATGAGCAATATTTTCTTGATTTTCTCCCAGCTCTTCAATACCAGCTGAATGAAGGTCCCCAGGAAGCAAGCATTTTCTTAGCAAAATAATGCTGCACTATAAATGATACCAGTTTCTGACCATTGACAAATCCCTTAACCTTTGCTGACTTCTGTTTACACAATGCTGTGGAACAGTGAACTTAAACATCAGTGGCCTGTCTTCAGTCTCCATCTTCCTCTGTAATTTTCAGCCCTGCTGATCACTCCTGGCTAAAAGCCACCCCCAGTGATTCGTTCTCTTCCCAGTGCTCTAAATGTACTCCAGTTTTGCTGGCTTGTCATCATCCCGATTTCCTGCATATAGGTATTCCCTGGAGTTATATCTTCTGTCTGTATATGTATTCCCTTGGTAAGATCATTCATTGCCATATCTTCAGTCCCCACCACTCTGTCAATAATCCTCAAATCCCTATTTCTAGCCTTAGCCTCTCTCCTGACCTCCAGACCTGAATCTCCCCCAAACAAGGAGTCCTCATTAGGCAAACACGATGTACACAACATACCAGCTCATCAGCAGTCCCCTCAAATGAGTGCCTTACCCTGGGTTCTTGATTTGGAGATCTCCTTATTGCCCAGTCTTAACTATAATCTTGAAGCCATAATTAGATGTCTGACTTTGCCTCACCACTGTCTTATCAAATTCGTTGCCAGATTCTTCCTTGCTTGAGTCCCTCTGCTCCTTCCTATTCTCACCACTGTCACCCTGGGACAGGTTCTGATTTCCTGTTTCCTGAATAAACACAGCAACCTCTATCCCAAACTCCCCAGTTCCAACCTTGTTTTATTGCAACTGCCATCCATACTGGTACCAGATTGCTTTTCTAAAGCTTGGCTTCCATCAGGTAATTCCCAGGATTATCACACTTCAGTGATTCTTCACTGCCTCCTCATATAAATAACAGAAGTACAGCATAGCATTCAAGACAATAACAGGCCCACTTACCTACATTTCTATTCTTTTCTCTCACTCTTCCTTTATCATGTATCTCTTGGTACATAAGGTACCATGTACCTCCAGCTCCAAATGAGTTCTTCAGGGTGACTTTAGTGTCCATCAGAGCTTGAGAATTCCTGCCGTAAATTATAACCAAACTGAAATGGTCACAACGATTGCTTGGTTCGTCTGCACCTATGCCTGTACTCTTGCCTCCTCTCAGTATCTTCATCATCGCCTCCACATTCTCATTCTACCAAGCTTTTGACTTCTAGCAACATTTCTTTACAGATTTTTAGAAAAACTCTCTTCCACTCTCAGTTCCATATATTTCTCTCTCATTCAGTTCGGTCGCTCAGTCATGTCTGACTCTTTGCGACCCCATGAATCACAGCATGCCAGGCATCCCTGTCCATCACCAACTCCTGGAGTTCACTCAGACTCATGTCCATTGAGTCAGTGATGCCATCCAGCCATCTCATCCTCCGTTGTCCCCTTCTCCTCCTGCCCCCAATCCCTCCCAGCATCAGGGTCTTTTCCAATGAGTCAACTCTTCGCATGAGGTGGCCAAAGTATTGGAGTTTCAGCTTCAGCATCAGTCCTTCCAATGAACACCCAGGACTGATCTCCTTTAGGATGGACTGGTTGGATCTCCTCGCAGTCCAAGGGACTCTCAAGAGTCTTCTCCAACACCACAGTTCAAAAGCATCAATTCTTCGGTCCTCAGCTTTCATTACCTTATTTATAATTATATAGTATGCCTTTATCTTCCCTAGATGACTGTATGGTCCTCTAAGGCAGAACCTGTGTCTAATATATCTTTTCATTCCTTAAATTACTCTGTAACATTTTATCCATAATGGGCACTCAACACATACCTTCTTCATAAACAAATAATAGAATGTCTAAAATAACCACATTTCCCTAGACAAGGCCAGTTTAGGAAAGAACCACTAACTATGTATGGCTGACAACATGAAGTGCATTTCATAACATTGATTACTTTAAAATATAGATCTTTTATCAAGCATAGACATATATCTTTAAAAATAAACTTTTGAGCTTTTACTTCTTGGAAAAACACCCAAAGTTGTATACATAAAGGATTCTAATTACTACTTTATATAAACAAACTGCCTATGGCATATCATCTTTTTCAAAGATGACCACAAAAGTACCTCACAACCCAAATGCTCTTCTGCAGTGTCATCTTGCCACCTCACTTTCCCTTTAAGAGGTGAAGTCTATTTCTTCATCTGGTTGGGAGTGGGTACCTGTGACTGCTTTGATCAATTCTGGTCAGAGCACTTAAAGTGCTCTGGCAGCTTATGCTTCTTGGAAACTATCTGTCATATGAGAATTGTGACTCTGTGAGATCACCATGCTGTGAGCAGCCCAAACCACACTGAGAGGCCCTGGAGAATGAAATGTCACATGAGAGGAGAGAGGGAGGTAACAAAGAACGCAGAAGCCACCAGACATTTCAGCAAAGATGCTCAAAGTGGGTCCTCCAGCCCTTCCCACTCTAGTTGATGCCACATGAGTCAGACACAAACCACCTAGCTGAGTCTTTTCTGAATTCCTGATGCATAAAATTGTGGGCAAAATAAAATGTTTGTTTTATACCACCAGGTTTTGGCATATCTTGTTACGCAGCAATATATAAACACTACTCATCATTGCTTTAGACACGTAGAGCTGTGTCCATGCAAATGCAAAATTAAACTAGTATGCCAATAAAGCAGCACCTAATCTTACAAACTGATATCCTGTGCAGCCTAAATGCTGAGAAAACCCAATACTAGCCAATTAGTACCAATGCTCCTTTATTATGTCCTTAGCAAAAAATTAATAGGAAACATGAATTTCTTTTGTTTTGTTTTGTTTTGAAACATGAATTTCTTATCTCTAATATTTTCCAAGTCCAGCCTCTATTACAGAGGTACATTAAAAAGTAAGTTAAAAAATAAGCTGTAGAATATCAAAGAAACATAGCTGAAGAATATTAAAGAAACACAAGATGTAGGTAAATAATTAGAAAAGTTGTCAAATGTATTCTGGTAAGTCCATTCTTAGTTTATATGAATTATGATGTATCCCAATACTAAAATTCTAAAGATAGCCATTAAAAATAATTATAGAGCTACACTGGCAGTAAAAATGTTCATAATATGTTAAAGGTAAAAAGCCAAATACAAAACTGTGAAGAACACAGTTGTCTTTTTGTAAAGTTATGCATTTGTCCCCTTTTCTCCTAACCCCAACACATATATTTTTTCCTTCAGGAAAAAAAAAAGATTAAAAGGACACATATCAATCTGTTCCTTGGACAGCAAGTAGACCAAACCAGTCCATCCTAAAGGAAATCAACCCTGAATACTCATTGGAAGGAATGATGTTGAAGCTGAAGCTCCAATACTTTGGCCACCTGATGAGAAGAGCTGACTCATTGGAAAAGACCCTGATGCTGGGAAAGATTGAAGGCAGGAGGAGAAGAGGGTGACAGAGGATGAGATGGTTGGATGGCATCACCGACTCAATGGACATGAATTTGAGCAAGCTCTGGGAGTTGGTGATGGACAGGGAAACCTTGTTTGCTGCACTTCATAGGGTGGCAAAGAGTCAGACACAATTTAGCAAGTAAAGAACAACAAATACATTCTCTACAGTGACAGCCTGGACCTTCTTTTGCTTTTTGTTGTTGACTTGTTTTTTGTTTGTCATTCAGAGTCCTGAAACAGAACAAACTACCCACAGTATTAGGAAACAACTAAACAACTAAAGTTTGCTGGTTAGCCTTTCCCTGGGGAGGTCAGGCCTTTCACGGCCCAGGCCTTCTATGGAGGTTTCTGTCTCAATTCTCACACACACCTCAGCTTTCACAAACCACACTTCCTGCACTAAGACAGGCCCTATATATAGCTTGGTAACCACCCAGACTGCAACACCTTCACGTGCTGAGTTTACTTCACTTTGTTTTCTCAGTTTTTTTCCTCAAGGTCAACTTTGTATTATATTTGGTCTTTTTAAGTGTTTATAGAAAGAGGGAATTTAACATTCATTCAGCCTGCCATATTGATGGCCCTTCTTTAATTTTCATTAAAATTGATGGCATTTTCTTTAATTTTGTTATATTGCTCTTGCAATTAATTTAAAAAACCTCAGTTATTGAAAATGGGCTAAGCTTAACATAGTATTTTAGATTCTTATATATAGATTATTAAAGAGAATCATAGCACTTGATTTTAGGAACTGAAAATAATCTTTTTTTAAAGAAAAGTCTCAAACCTGGATGATTATATAAGATTTGTTATTTAATTTTTCTTTTGGTATAGATTATCACTAGGTGTATAAACAGCTCTTTCTAGGAAGAAAATTCTGAGCAATCTTAACCAGTGTGAAAACAGCTAGAAGCAGGAAATTAAAATATTGCTTATTCCTATGAAAGGCAGGCGATTCCATTAGATAATGTCAGTGTGATCAGTTAGTGATTTATTAAACAGTATAGTACAGAGGAACCCATACAGTTCAAGACGTAGGACAGGGTAGGTTTGAATGCTAGACCTGCCTGATACTAGCCATGTGAACCTGGACAAAACTTTTAACCTAATATCAAGAATACATTCTGTTAAAGTTGTGATGATCAGAAAGGCAGAAAGTGCTTAGTAACTCATTTTATTGCTTTTGTTATTGAGAGCAGTTTGGGACTTAAGGGAGATTGGGACTATAAATAGTTTTTCTCAAAATACAGCCCAAGATATCTGCATAATACCCTGCCAGGGTGCTTATTCAAATTTCCACTTTAAACAGTCCTTACTGGTGATGTTTCTCCATGTTTCAAGTTTGAGATCAACTGGTTAAGTATATAAAAGTAACAATTTTTGTGAGAGAATACAGGGCATGTAAAAAAAGAACTGAAGTTCCATTTGAGACAAAGAAGAATGAAAACTAAAGACACCTTTTATGAACTACAGGATGTACACTAACTGGTCTGCTTCTCAAGAAGAGCAAGGGTTTTTGTGTGCTCTAATGCAAAGTGTGGAGAAGGCAATGGCACCCCACTCCAGTACTCTTGCCTGGAAAATCCCATGGATGGAGGAGTCCATGGGGTTGCTAAGAGTCGGACACAACTGAGCGACCTCACTTTCACTTTTCACTTTCATGCATTGGAGAAGGAAATGGCAACCCACCCCAGTGTTTTTGCCTGGAGAATCCCAGGGATGGGGGAGTCTGGTGGGCTGCCGTCTATGGGGTCGCACAGAGTTGGACACGACTGAAGTGACTTAGCAGTAGCAGCAATGCAAAGTGAGCTCCCAGCAGAAGAAAAATCACAGCCATCCCAACCACTCTAGTCCAAGACACCAGCATCTTTTACTAGGACTATTTCCTCAGTCCCCTGGCAGGCTCAAAGGTCACCTTATCAGAGAAGCTTTCTATGACTTCAATATTTAAAATAGCATCATCTGGTTCTCCTTATGCTATGCTACTTTTCTTCACAGCACTTATCAATTGTCATATGTAATTGATAAACTACACATCACAGATTTATTTCTTTGTTTTGTAGATACATCCACTCACTAGACTATGAAACTATGAGAACAAGGACTTTGTTTGGCTAGCTGCTATATCCCTAGTGCCTCGAAGACTGCAGGGCACATGTCAAGAAATACCTGTTGATGAATGAGCCTAGGGAAGCCCTCTCTTTCTTTTGGTTTATTAGAATGGGGAATTCCTAGAGAGAATAGGAAAAAATAGTCGAGTTGGACCAGAAAGGAGGATGTATTGTGGGTGGTGGGCAAAGCAAACCAGTGTCATGAGTTTGAAATGAGGAGGAATCTCACACCAAAGGGAAAGAAAGGTAGAACTTCTGAGCTCCTGGAACTCTTGACAGAAATCAGTTTCTTGTAAGAGAAGGTCAAACCGTTCCTCTGGAACAGCAGCAGTAGCAATGATGCAAAGGAAGCTATCGAGACCCTAGCAAGTGGGAGGTCCTCTGCTTATTATGAAGCTTCCCTTTTGAGGGTCCCACAGATGGACTATTATCTCAACCAGGTGCTATGTTTCCTACCTTGGATGAGTATCCCAAATACAACAGACTTCAGACATCACTATTTCTGATGAATGGCCCTGGACGAATAAAAATATAAAACTATCTCCCTACAGATTTGTGAAATTCTGGAATACATAAGATATTAAGCTGCTTTTTTTTCCAGTTCAAGCTCTGGCCTTTGAAAAAAATCACACAAAAGTGAAAAGCTGGCTAAAAAAGAGAAATATAGTAGAATTTGTTTCTCTGGATAGTGACTTACAATTTTGGAATCATTGGCTCCTAGTAGGGACAGAGCAAAATTGCAAGAAGATGAGAAAGAAAGTGTTTGGCAGCCTTGCCCACTGGATAAAGATGTTCTAAACCCAGATCAAATAAGATACAAAAAAGAACAATAGATGTGATATAGAAAAAAAGAACCACAGTGGTAGACAGTCTAGGAAGTGTCAAGGGAATGAAGGGCAAGGGGAAGGGAAATAAAGTCTAGTATTCAGGCTGATAACTGTGAATCAGAGCATAAATTCTGACACAGGGGAGAAAATGTGATCTCTTAGATATTCTTAAGGCATTATGAGAAAGGTACTCAAGACTGAACACACCATTGATTAAGAGAGAGTGTGTGTGTTTAGTAGTTCCTCAGAAAGTTAAATATAGAATCACTATATGACCCAGCAACGCCTATTCTCATTATATATCCAAAAGACTTGAAGAATGCTCATAGCAGCACTACTCACAATAGTCCAGAGTGGAAACAATTCCCAAACCACCTGAATGGACTATATATATATATATTTATATGTTGTATATACACACACACACACACATATCTATGTGTGTGTGTATATATATATACACATACACACAGAGAGACATACAACAAATTATTCAGTTATAAAAAGGAATGAAGTGCTGGTACATGAACATGGATAAACATGGATAAACCTAGAAAACATTGTGCTAAATGAAAGAAGCCAGACACAAAAGGTCATACAGTGTATGGTTCCCTTTATATGAAATGTCCAGGTGAACCCTAGAAAATATATCATTGCCAGAGGCTTGGAGAGGAGGAAAACAGGGGATTAGTTCCTTAATGGGTATGGGATTTCCTTCAATATCTTAAAAATGTTTTAGAATTAGCTGGAGATGCCAATTGCACAGCATTGTACATGAACCGAATACCACAGAGTTGTTTGCTTTAAAATAATTTCAAATTATGTGAATTTCATCTCAATAAAAAATATACAATCTCAAAGGTGAAAATATATCTTAAAAGTGTTTTTAAAAGACAGTGAAGGGTGGGGAGGGGAGGAAAGGGACTGGCGGGTGGTACATGATAGAAAGAGATATGCTTATAATGTGGGGTACTTCACAAGACTAACAGTGTCAGATCAGATCAGATCAGTCGCTCAGTCGTGTCCGACTCTTTGTGACCCCATGAATCGCAGCACGCAGAGAAAGGCAGAAGCCACCAAATTATGAAAGGAAGACAGTCAACTCAGAAAGACCATTAAGAACAATGCCTTCTAATTAAGAATGAAAAACAGAGACAAAAAACGAATGATGTATTCAGATGGTGACATATACTCTGAACACTGCCAAGGTTAGTAAGGGGCACTCTGTCTCTCTAGGCTAACACTCTAATATAGCTGTGACTTTCAGAAGAAGACCTATGCCATGATGGAGAAAGATGGAAGAGTTAGGATCATTCAGAGGAAGAAGAAAACACTTTTCAAAAGCGGGAACAGCAAAAGCTTCATGAACATTTGCACTGTCCCTTGCTGAATGGTCAGAGATGGGGGTAGGAGAAGAAGTGAACAAGCACACAGAACACAAGGCATGTCACACGCTCTGAAGGCTCTCTCAGCACCAAGGTCAGCGAAGAGGGCTGTCGCTAGACTAGGGCCTGACTGCCAGGCTAAAGAGTCTAAATTCTATTTATTAGTGGGGAGCCATGGAGGTCTGCGAGCACTGAATGACATGAGGTGTGCTTCAGGAAAATTAATCTGGCAGCTATGTGTATGGCTGATTAGAGAAACAAGGGACTCATGGTAGGGTGAGCAACAAGAAGTCGATTCTAATAGTCCAGGCAAGAGGAAATTGTACCTGTACTGAGATAATGGCCCTGGGATCAGAGAAAAGAGACAGATAAAACAGGTATTAGAAAGCTGACTGGAAGTAGGGGACAAAAAAGGGATACTCCAAGAATTCGATTTAGAGAGACCAGGAAGGTAATTTGGTCATTAACTTAAAAAAAAAAAAAGTAAGTGTTGTAGGTAATTAGATAGAAGGTGGATATGGAACAAACAAGAGTTCCATTTTGCATGTATTATGTTTGAAATGCTAGCAGAGACTCCAATAGATAGTAATAAAGCCTGGGGGAGATGAGAGGCCTGGGAAATAATCATAAAGGTGTTAAGTGTTGAAATGCGATTGAAGTTTGTTATGCAAATGGTTGGTGAGCAGTTGGGGAAATGAAATTAACCAGAAGCAAGTACAAGTTTTCTGCCAACTAGTTATGCCAAATTAACCTCAATTCCTTTGTGACAGGTAGCTTGACTGTAAATCAGAGAACTGTTCTAGACATGGTATATCTTGATTGCAGCTAAATATGTGACAAATATTTTATATCCTTGGAAACATATCAAGGACAAAAGCAGATATAGATGGATTCGTAGTGGATTGAGCAACCGTACCTGAATCACATTGATTATGACATGATTGCAAACACAGGAAAGCCTAAAAAAGCTCTAACTTTACACTAAAATGTTCATTACCTTAAAGAAATGGCTTATTTATCTCATTTAGTGGTTGAAAGGAAACTCCAATAGAACCCTAACAAAACATTTTGTTGGTTTAAAGTGCCATTCCATGGTTTGGCATTTTAACTAAACTTGAACACAGAAAGAATTTCTAAGAATTTATTTAAAATGAGTAATATACCTGTTACTTGTGAATATTATTTGGAAAGAAACTGCTAAACACAGCATGTTGTTTTTGTACAGTGTAAACATGGAAGCTTTCCTGTTTCATGATTTGGAAAGCTTACACATTTTTTTGTTCTAAAATACCATTGCCAAATGAACATATCACTATATGTTAATCTTTGTCAAAATATTTGTTATAAAGATGTTGCCTTTCAATATTTTGAATCATCAGTAATTTCCGTATGAGGAATTTATTAGTAAAATTCCTTGAGGAGTCATCAGCAGGACCTGGGTGTTAAGCACAGGGAAGATGAAGAAATTGAGTTTCTATCCAAACTCTCCAGCATAGTCATTGACTATGAGAGCCAATATATAATTTGCAAAATACACTGAAAATAAAGTATTAGAAAAGTGCCTAACAAAAACAATATGTTCTCTGCAAAGAGAAATCCATCATCCATAACTGCTGCTTAGCGGAATAAATAGGTTTAGTCGTTGAGATATTAATGTTATGTCTCAATATAAAACATAAGTTATAGTATCCTTACTAATGACACTTACAAAGCAGTTACCCCTCAATATAAGAGTCATCTTATTTCATTATAATTCTACCTTTAGAATCCAGAATTGTGAAGGATAAATGGATGAATGGATAAGCAATCTTTTCCCCAGTTTAGATACCACTGCAAGATTGCATTTGTAGTATGTGGCAGAGACTGCTACTTGCAAAACCAGCATGCCTCCTCTCCTTATTACAGTACACTGACTTTCTTCCTGTGGCAATATGCCAGTAGAGACTGTGTTACCCAGCCTCCTTCATTACCAGTTTGGTCAAGGAGATGAAAATGGAAGTTAATGTCCACAAAGGCTTTTAAAAGGGGGCTTTCAGAGAATACCCTCTCTCTTACCCTTGACTGTCTTCCTCTTTCTTCCTTTCTAGAATTCAGAACTGATGGCTGGTATCAGAAGCTTTGAAGCCATAGAAACTGACATAGAAATTTCAGCTCCCTGCCATTAGGACCTAAAGTTGTGCTAAAAGGATGGCAGCGCCAGAAGACAGAGCGTTCTGGACATCTTAAAAGTGGAAGAAAGCCAAATGGATTTTTCATCGTATACAGTTAACTTTAACCACAACTAATAACTTCGTGTATCCAGCATTCATCTTTGAACCTTTTCACGCCACCTTTCCAGGCAAAACATGTTGTCTAATTCAAAGCTAGAATGTTTGCAATTCATTTAAAGGCTTTTACAAATAACGAAGTATGGAAAGACACCAGCACATGCTTAGATAGTTTTTGGCCTTGTGTCCAGCTAAGCTACCTTGAGAATTCATATTGTTTAATACCTTGAATTCATATTGTTTTAAGTAAATGCTAATGCATGGTAATTGTTTTTTCTATATTTACAATGAAGGGTGAAGTGCTTTGACAGCTGTCAGTAAAGTGTCGAATAGACTGTGGCAGTGAAAGGTGAGGGGATTTAAAAGCCCTTATTCTTGGTGGTCCTTAACTTGGCATGATATCAAGCTGTTAAAATTGGCACCCACTGAAGAAACAGAGTTTACCCTTTCACAGAGCTGCCCCACCTCCTGTTACTTCTCTTTGCCTCAGCTTCCCCAACCCTCTCTCACTTGTACTAAAAGACAACCACTATTGCAGAAAAGCTTCTACCCTAGACCCTGTGCCATTCCCATCTGACTCTTGAAGTACCTGTTCTTTCCCATATCCCATTTAATGGGACCCAGAATATCAGGACTTTGGGCTTTTTACACCAAGAAACATTACTGGGCTCATTCCCTGTGGCAGGAAGAATTCTGAGATGACCTCCATGATCTCCACCCACCCAGGATGGCTCCTCTCCCCTTTAGTGCAAGTGATTTTATTCTAATCAAGAGAATATGGAAACAGTGATAGGATGTCACATCTATGATTATGTGTTATTAAGACTCTGTCTTAGCACACTGGCATGCACGAGATTCTCCTGTGGATCTTGAAGAAGCAAACAGCCATGCTGCAAACTGCTGACAGAGGGCCTTGTAGTAGAAACAGCCTCTTTGACCTAATGGGGCCTCCAATTAATAGTAAGAAGCAAGGGGCCTCATTTTTGGGGGGGAGGAGGGGCCTCTTTTAAAGCCACAGGGAAATGAATTCTAGGAAAAAACCTGAATGAGCTTGGAAACTTGATTCTCCCTCAGTCAAGCCTCCAGGTAAAGGCATAGTCCAGACAACATTTTAATTACAGCCTTCAGAGACTTTGAGCAAAGAATCCCATTAAGTCACATTTGTTATATACATGCAATGGAATATTATTCAGTCATAAAAAAGAACGAAATAATGCCACCTGCCGCAACATGGATGCAACTAGAGATTACGATAGATAGAGACTCATAGACATAGAGAACAGACTTATTACCAAGGTAAGAGGTCATCCCAACCTAGGGACTGGACCAGTGTCTCCTGCACTGGCAGGCGGATTCTTTACCACTGAGCCATCAGAGAAGCCCCTACTGTATAGCACAGGAAACTATATTTAATATCCTGTGATAAACCATAATGGAAAAGAATATGAAAAAGAATCTATATATAAGTGAATCATTTGCTGTACAGCAGAAATTAACATTGTAAATCAACTATACTTAAATAATATATATATATATTTTTTAAATGTTTAATACGGGTAACATATTAGTACTCCTATGTGCTGATTTTGTATGTATAATTTTGTATGTATGTATAATTTTACACCAGTTCAAGTTAGGGGAAACTGGAATTGTAATGTCAAATAAGTATCTGCTAAATATCTGAATCCACTTTATAGACCTTACACCATATTTTTAAAAGAGATCCAAGTGATTTTTAATAGATCTAAAGTATTATGAAATAGTATCATCAAGGAATCTGTTTTATGAAATGTGGTACATTTTATCTTGAGGCTATTTTGAACAAAAACATAACAAACACTTATATAAAATTCCTATGATAAAGTTATTATATATCTACTTTAATCTACCATACTGTAGTTTTAATAAATTAATTGTAATGATCATTGGATATTTTCTGTATTGTAGTATATATTATGTAATGTGTAGTATATAGTGTTTACTGCCTCTAATATCAGGTCACCATCACTATCAAGAATAATAAAAACTATTGGACTTCCCTGGTGGTACAGTGGATAAAAATCCACCTGTGATTTCAGGGTACATGGGTTCAATCCCTGTACCGGGAAGATTCCACAAGCCGTGGAGCTTCTGAGCCTGAGCACCACAACTACTGAGTCCATGCTCTAGAGCCTACGAGCCTCAACGACTGAAGCCTGTGTGCCTAGAGCCAATGCCCCGCAGCAAGAGTAGCCACTTCAATGAGAAGCCACCTCTCACTGCAACCAAAGAAAGCCTGTATGCTGCAAAGAAGACCTAGAGCAACCAAAAATAAATAAATAAAGAATTAGCTGGAATCAAGATTGCCGGGAGAAATATCAATAACTTCAGATATGCAGATAACACCACCCTTATGGCAGAAAGTGAAGAAGAACTAAAGAGCCTCTTGATGAAAGTGAAAGAGAGTGAAAAAGTTGGCTTAAAGCTAAACACTCAGAAAACTAAGATCATGGCATCCTGTCCCAATACTTCATGGCAAATAGATGGGGAAACAGTGGAAACAGTGGCTGACTTTATTTTGGGGGGGCTCCAAAATCACTGCAGATGGTGACTGCAGCCATGAAATTAAAAGACGCTTAGTCCTTGGAAGGAAAGTTATGACCAACCTAGACAGCATATTAAAAAGCAGAGACATTACTTTGCCAACAAAGGTCCATCTAGTCAAGGCTGTGGTTTTTCCAGTAGTCATGTATGGATGTGAGAGTTGGACTATAAAGAAAGCTGAGCACCGAAGAATTGATGTTTTTGAACTGTAGTGTTAGAGAAGATTCTTGAAAGTCCGTTGGACTGCAAGGAGATCCAACCAGTCTATCCTAAAGGAGATAAGTCCTGGGTGTTCATTGGAAGGACTGATGTTGAAACTGAAACTCCAATACTTTGACCACCTGATGCAAAGAGCTGACTCATTGGAAAAGACCCTGATGCTGGGAGAGATTGAGGGCAAGGAGGACAAGGG
Source organism: Bos javanicus (assembly GCF_032452875.1). Classification (NCBI taxonomy): domain Eukaryota; kingdom Metazoa; phylum Chordata; class Mammalia; order Artiodactyla; family Bovidae; genus Bos; species Bos javanicus. Next base: position 58,378,401 of record NC_083871.1, on the reverse strand, counting down.
GACGACAGAGGATGAGATGGTTGGATGGCATCACCAACTCAATGGACATGAGTTTGGGTGAACTCCGGGAGTTGGTGATGGACAGGGAGACTGGTGTGCTGCAGTTCATGGGGTTGCAAAGAGTCAGACACGACTGAGTGACCAAACTGAACTGAACTGAAGTAGCAGACATCTTAAATGCTTTAGATAAATTATCTCATTAAATCTAGGCAAAATATGATGACAAAGCATTTCCCATTTTATAGATAAGAAATTAGAAGATTAAAGAAACTAGATAAATTTCAAAAGATAACACCATTGCCAACCAGGATTTAAACCCAAGTTTTTCTGACACCATATTTAATCCCCTATTGTGATGTACCAGCTCGAATATTCTTCCTATACCTACGTAGTCAAATAAACTGTTGCTGAAAGATTTCTAAAGTTTTATTGAAGGATAGTATACGCAGTTAATTTAGGACATGAATTTGGATTCTGTTTTAGCTCACATCTTATTTGGCTTTACTGCATGCATACATACAAAGTGTTGTGTGTGTATACACATGTATATGCATTCACAGAATTTTTTGGTTCAATATTTACCTACAAATAAATATATCACAGGCAATAGTTTCAGGACAAAGCTAATGCAAAACATGAATATTAAAATTTAAGTGACTGGGATTACATTGAATCTGTAAACCAAATTATGGACATCTTAACAATATTGTCTTCCAATCCAAGAATATAGCATATTTTTAAAATTTATCTAGGTTTTCTTTATTTGACAAATATTTTGTAGTTTCCAGAATTAAAGTGTTGCATATATTCTGTTTGGAGAAGGCAATGACATCCCACTCCAGTACTCTTGCCTGGAAAATCCCATGGATGGAGGAGCCTGGTAGGCTGCAGTCCATGGGGTCGCTAAGAGTCAGACACGACTGAGCGACTTCACTTTCACTTTTCACTTTCATGCATTGGAGAAGGAAATGGCAACCCACTCCAGTGTTCTTGCCTGGAGAGTCCCAGGGACGGGGGAGCCTGGTGGGCTGCCGTCTCTGGGGTCGCACAGAGTTGGACACGACTGAAGTGACTTAGCATAGCATATGTTAAATTTATCTCTGAGTATCTCATGGGTTTGTTGCTATTGCAAATAGTACTATTAATATTTTAAAAATTTAATTTCCAATTATTCATTCCTAATATTTAGAAACACAAGATATTTTTATATTGACCTTATATTCCTTAACCTTATTAAACTCACATCTTAGTTCTAGTAATGTTTTCATACATTCCTTACTATTTTCTATACATATAATTATGTTATTTTCAAAACTTTTTTACATTAGGCTTACTATCTGTATGCCTCTTATGTTTCTTGTAGTGTTTGTAGTATCTAGGATCTCTAATAAACAATAAAACTGACGAGATAGGATATCCATGCCTTGTTTTCTATCTCAGAGAAAAAGAATTATAATGCATTTGATTATGCAATTCTTTATGATTTATGAAAGCATAGTTAACTATGATGTTGCAGTAGGTTTTTACAGATACCCTGCGTCAGAATGAGGCAGTTCCCTTATATTCTTATATTTCTCAGAATTTTTATTCTGAATGGATATTGAGTTTTGTCAAATGTTTTTTCTGCATTGATTCAGATAATCATTTGGTTTAGCTCCTTTATTATATTAATACGAAAATTTACATTGATTAACTGCTGAAAGTTATACAACATTTCATTCCTGGGATAATCCTCACTTGGTTGTAACATATTACCCCTTTTTTATATTGCACTAAATTCAATCTGCTAATATTTTTAGAAGGACTTTTGTGTCTGTTTATAGAGACATTGGTCTGTAGTTTTCTTTCCTTGTAATGTCTTTGTCTGCTTTTGATAAAGTAATTCTTGCCTTCTCAACTGATTTAGGAAGTATTTTTCTTCCTCCTCCTCCTTTTTTATATATTATTATATTGAAATATAAAATGAAGTTTCAGAACTCGTTAGTTTCTCTGCTTCACCTTCCCACATATCCATCTCCCAGAGATAATTCCTTTTACTCAGGTGTTCCAAAACCTCAATGTATAGCTCATTCACATTTTGAAATAGATCAATATACAAAATCAATTGACCTTTTAGGAACAACTTTGTAGAACTATAAGCTATGAGGAGCAGAGGGGAGAAAATAAATGATTAGAAATGATACTGAGTTCAGAAAATAAATGATGTTTTCAGATAAGGCTATATGTGAAGAAAGCTACACTCACATATTGACTAGGTTTTAAATAAAAACGTATAATAGTTAAAATCATATTGAATTCTAACTATATAGAGCAGGGCAGTTTTCTAATTGCTACCTCCTTAAATTCCTAATATTCCCCACTGGGGTATTCATGCTCTCAAAAGAAAAGAGTCAAAGTAACTATACTTGTGAAATATGTGTAGTGGGAAAATCAACAATTTAATGTGGTAATAACAGCTCCCACATTGCTGAATAAGAAAAATCAAGTCTGAGTTGCCACAGATTAGATTATTTCTCTGAGGAGTATCCCTCTTTCCTAACATTTCCAAATCTCTCTTACAATATTATCACACCTATTAAAGACCACAACATTTCAATGCAATGTGTAACTATAAACTATTCCCAGTGATGTTTACAGTTCTCTTAATTGCTAAGAGACTCTATCCTAACCACTTTGATATGTGGGGAATATGGCATCTTTGAGAACCACTATTGTGGCAATGCTCTGAAATAGTCCCTTCCAAAGCTCAGGTGACAGCAAGGACCATGAGACCACATGGTAGCTACTCATTAGACTATCAACTTTGTCTAACCCAGTTTGTCAAGTTTTTGTGTTCTAAATGTCAATTGCTATTCATTTAATTTCTTTTCACTTGCTTTTTGCCAAACTAAGAATAAATTGCCTTTTTTCAAGGAAAAGAAAAGGAAGTAAGACTACTAGGAAGACTAAACTCACAAGTCTCTAAGGGAAAAAGTCAAGAACTGGGGTGAATCATCTTTAAGTTAATTAACCAGTTTGGGAGATTATTAAGATTCTTCCTTCATCTTGTTTATCTAACACTGCTCTTCTGCCCTGAATTTAACACTTGGGTACTCACTGCTGTTTACTTTGATTTTATAGCATCTGCCAATGTGAGAAAACTTTCCAGTAAAGCATTTGCTTAGACCAGATCAAATCACTTCCTTTTTGGGGGGTGGGGGGAAGCTTATTTCATAATCCAATGATAAAAGTCAGTAGTCAGTTTTATATATAATCAGCTCATTATTATTATTTCCATCAGAAGGCATGATAGAGAACTGGAAAGAGATTAAACTAGACATATACTTTCTGCTGTTTATTAACAGGCATTATGAGCGATTTAGTGATGGAGGAATTTATAGGTACTGGCTAAGAAGACAGTTTGAAATGATCTGTAAATGTCTTTCATCCATGCTGATCTATTACCTAAGACAATCAAGAGATCAAGAGTGGCTAAAATACCTCTAACACCTCATAAAACACATTATTTTCAACAGTTGGTTGGGTTAGCAGAAACAGACTGTTAAATGTGTCTAGTAGTGTTCGAGTTATGAACAGAAAGTAAATGTCTTGATTAAATCCCAGACTTAAAAAAAAACAAAAACAAAAAACTGCAACTTTAAACTTACTCTACGGTATTTTTGTCATTTACTTAAAAAACATCATACCTGCCTGCTGTGAACTCATTTGTCTAAGCCCTAAGAGATATTCTCTCAGGTAATTAATGTCACTAACTTGGTATAAGTTTATAAAATGTCTTGAAACAAATGCAAATGGCTGAAGAGGATCAAAGTATTTTCTTCCATTAATTTTCACTGTTATGCTCATCCAGTCATTTTTGGGGGGGAGTCCCAATATTTCTGGTATAAATATTATCAAAGAAGGGAATGATCTATTCAGGAAAGAATAAAGTTTTTAGAAATGTGAAGGATAAAAGATAAATATAATCTGCAGAAGTTTTCTGACTGAGTAAGTGTGATTAAAAACGGAGGAGGATGAAAGGATAACTCCCAAATTTCTGGTATAAGATGATCATACTGCTCATTGAAATTGGAAACCGAAGATAAGTAAGCATTTAGAAATACGGAATTATAACTCATGACGGATGTGAGAGTCATAAGAACACAAGGAATACAAGTTGGTGAAGACTTGGCTAAGTTCATTTTACAGACTACTTGGAATGAAAAAGAAGGCAGAGGATGAAATCCCACTGGTTGGCAATATCTAAAGATTTATTTGAAAGATGAGGCAGCATCTAAATAGTCAAAAAGGCACAGTCTAAAATATAAACAGCACACAGCGTAAGCTCTCAAAGGGCAGGCACCATGTCTACACCGCTTGTCGTCTAGTTGAGTATCCACAGCACCTTATGAGACTTCCCAGAACACAACAGGAAGTCACTTGTTAAGTAAATGAACAAACCAACCAAGAGATTGATGCTATGAAAACCAAACACACAGAACATTTCAAGGAGGAAATCATTTACAGTGGTATGAAGATACGACTGTTAGATCTGGCAAATTAGAAAGTCATTCAAAAACCTTATCAAGAACAAAGTCTGTGGAGTGTGGGGAATGGAATCCACTGAGGAGCAGATGCATAATGAAGCAGTGATGTTCAAGACGGGTTTCTCTTTCAAAAAGACTGGCAGAGAAGAGAAGGAATTATTAGTAGATAAAAGAGAGGAGGAAACATTAGTGAGAACTTTAAAAAAAAAATAAGTTGGGGAGATCTGAGAAGGTGTATGTACTGGGAAATAAGCCAAAAGAAGGAAAAACTGAGAAGGTAAAACAAGAGCAAATGTGGAAGCTAGGACATGGAGGGGATACTTTCTACAGCAGAGATGGAAGAATCAGTCTCTGACTGATTCTTAAATAGAGAGGCATATCCTCTCTATTTAAGTAGTGATTAAAAGTTGAGCGTGAGGCTTCCGTGATCTATACCTCTTATCTCACACCTCCAACAACAAGTAAGAATAGGAACAAATACAGGCATGCTTATTGGTATAAAAATAGGAAGTTTGAGGGCAATTATTTCTCATATTTTTCACTGAAGTAGCAATGAAGCCATTCTTTTAGGAGGTTAAGGATAAAGTAGGGATTTTGAAGATACTTGGAGCAAACTCTGGTATTGGATTAGGGAAGATAACGGATACATGGAAAGGGCTGCTACTGTGCAGCTGAAGAGGAGATGACATATTTGGGTTGACTGTACCAATCAGCTTAAACAGTTTGGTTTTCTCTAGTGGCATTCAGCAGTGCTGGGATAAGGACCCAAAAGGCAAAGGGCAGGTCTGACAATCCAAGGCGGGACATTGGCAGAGAAGTATGATAGGATGGGTAGGAGCTGAAGAGTTGACAGTGCTGAAATCTACACATTTGAGAATCAGGCTGCAGAGAGAGAAAGGAAGGTGGCAGTGTCTTAAGTTTAAAAGGAGGGGATGGAAGAGATTAAAAGACTTAAAGAGTATGAAGAGGAAGAGGAATTAGAAGGAATAAGGCCTAATATCTGTGCCTAATATCTGGGTGATATTGAACTGTGGTGTTGGAGAAGACTCTTGAGAGTCCCTTGGACTGCAAGGAGATCCAACCAGTCCATTCTGAAGGAGATCAGCCCTGGGTGTTCTTTGGAAGGACTGATGCTAAAGCTGAAACTCCAATACTTTGGCCACCTCATGCGAAGAGTTGACTCATTGGAAAAGACTCTGATGCTGGGAGGGATTGGGGGCAGGAGAAGAAGGGGACGACAGAGGATGAGATGGCTGGATGGCATCCCTGACTCAATGGACGTGAGTTTGAGTGAACTCCGGGAGTTGGTGATGGACAGGGAGGCCTGGCGTGCTGTGATTCATGGGGTCGCAAAGAGTCGGACATGACTGAGGGACTGAACTGAACTGAAAGAGACACAACTGAGCAACTGAACTGAACTGAACTAAATATCTGGGCCTGTGGATATCTCAAGGATGAGAAAGGATTATTCTCCTGAATCCTTCCCTCAAGGAGGGAGAATAAAAGGCAGATTTAACTGGGTTTGGTTCCAGACTGGGTGGGATCTTCAGTGCACTTGGTAGGTCAGCTCAGGGTTTACAGGAAAAAGGCAGAAGCAGCAAGATAGGAGGATGGGTGTAAACACCCTCTGTTAGTCAGGACACACATTAAAAATGTTGACATTTGTCTGGCACTCTTGAATGAAAGAAGGAGGCTGCCTGAAGCTGTCAGTGACTGCTGACAAGGGGTCCTTCTGCCCGAACTCATCCCAAACACCGATAACTCACTCTCGTCTATTCACTGCCTGGGCAGCAGAACACACTTGGTTTAGGAAAATTATGCCTTAGGAAACATTGAAGGTCAAACTCAGGGAAATCAAATAACTACTGACATAGCTCAGAAGGGTAAGGATGAGAAGTTCAAAACAAAGATAATAGGATCTAAATCCAGGCAAACATTGAACTGGACGTGGGAAGAGAGAGCAAGGATAGGCTACAGAGAAAGAATCTATGACTTATGTGCGTGTTCAGTCATGTCCAACTCTTTGCAGCCCCATGGACAATAACTCGCCAGGCTCCACTGTCCATGGAATCTTCCACGCGAGAATACTGGAGCAGGTTGCCATTTCCTTCTCCAAGGGATCTAACCAACGCAGGGATCAAACCCATGTCTCTTGCGTATTCTGCATTGGCAGGGGGTTTTTTACCAGCTGAGCCACTGGGGAAGTCATATGACTGTTGTACTGATGGCCTTGACATTTAGAGTCAAGGTGATATTTAGAGTCTGTGGATTCAAGAATGAGTATTCTTGGTGTTAAGTATTCAAGGTGTTAAGAAGTAAGGCTTCTAGTAATTTTAATTACTCATATAATACACAATCAAGTATTACAGGCAATTAATCAGGATTTTTTTTTAAAGAGAGGTAATTTAAAAGCTGTAGAGTTTTTACAAATAAAACAATAGTGCTCGGTGGTGGGGGGTGGGGGGCATTGTTTAAATACAAAAGTTCACTTCTCAACATGTATCCCAACATTTTTCTCTTTGGCAACAGCACAAACTAACATAAAGTTCTGTTGGTCTGGGATTCTTATAAGAATAATCTTTTTTGTGTGTCAGTAGAATATTAGATGCTTTATTCTGCTTGAACATCTTTGAAGGAATGATCAAAGAAGCAGAATGTCATCTGCATTGTCAAATGACCTTGGTCTGTGATCTTCATAGAAAACAAACAGCTTAAATGAAAAGAAGCTGTCAATTTGGCCATATTACAATAACGAGAGTTCATCACATGCTCTATCCTGTGATTCTGAATTATAGCACTCTTTCATGTAGTTACCCTGTAAATCACTAACCACTATTTATGGTATTTCTGCACTTCTGGCCAAAATATCCAGTAAATCAAGTTGGAGATGAAATATTTTTGGCTTAAACGGATTCAATATGTTCTAGCTCCTGACAGCTGTAAAACTCGAGAGTTATTTTACATCTCAGTGTTTGAAATGTAAAAAAAAAAAATCACAATTTTGGATGACCGGATCCACTCCAACCAAAATCCTGGAAATCTCATGATGTCTGCGAATTTAGCTAAAAGAGGCATGAGCAGATACTGTAACTGGATGAAACTCACAGGAGAATCATAGTAAGAGGTCATTAACTAAGAAGCCAAAAGTAAGAGATTATGAACAACAAAATTTTAAGAGAGACCTAAACTGGAATGAAGGTGTGGCTATTACAAGATGCTAAAATACAGACGGATTGATTTATTCTAGAAAGTCAGCTAAGGTAAGAGTCAGAGCCCCAGGTGAGTCTGGCAATTATACTAACAAAACATTTACGTAGAAAGTAATCACTCTTCTTTAAGCCTTTTGTAACAATTAGTAAAAGAAATAAAAGAGGACTAAAGGGATGAGCTCAAGCAAGAATATAAACACTAATGAAACAGTTCAGCACCAATGGGGAATACTGTTATGATTGTTTGAGGTTTTGTAGGTAAAAATGTCTCTGTCAGTATTATTATCTTAAAATAACTTAATGAAGCCACTGGATGATTTACACATACACCAAAACAATTTAAATTCTGGAAAATAAAAGATAATGTAGTCTTTGCTCCACTGTTAACAGCAGAGAAATATACTAACAACCAGAAGTGGGGGGCTGAGCTCATGGCACTTCTGTTCATATGTGAGCAGTCTTGTATTGATGGGAATGTAACCCCTGGAAACTCAGAATTTGTGCTGAATATTTCTGCAATCTTTTAAGTGCATTTCTTTTAGCAGTTATGACTACTATTATAAAACAGCAGAGAAATACCTTTTGCTTCTCACCACCCTGTTTTACAGCATAGGCTGAATCCAAAGGTGAACTTGCATTCACAAGTACCTAGGAACTCAGATTTCTCCTTTTGATTCTGTGAAAGTCACTCACTGTCTGACTCTTTGCAACCTCATGGACAGTAGCACACCAGGCTCCTCTGTCCATGGAATTCTCCAGGCAAGAATACTGCAGTGGGTTGCCAGGCCCTTCTCTAGGGGATTTTCCCTACTCCGGGATTAAACTCAGGTCTCCTGCATTGTAGGCAAATTTTACCAGCTGAGCCACAAGGGTAGCCCATGAACTGCTTACTAGTAAGGAAAAAACCTTACAAGATATCTTCATTTCCTACAACTTTTCAAGGTTACTATTGTCCATGTTTTCTACTGGATAAGCTATTTGCAAGGAAAAATTGAAAGAAACATGAATACAATCACTAACAATAATATTAAAAATGACTGGCCTTGACTGAGTACTTCCTACTTGCCCAAGCACTTCACAATGTGCTATTTCATGTAGTCCTTGCAACTAACCTAAACAATCTGAGACTTAGGGAGGTTAGAAGTTTCCCAAGGTCACACACATAGAAAGAGGTGGTGTCAGTCCCTTTTAGCTTGTTTCTGGTATGTGTCAAAGTCCATCTGATGCCTCAGTTCAGTTCAGTCGCTCAGTCGTGTCCGACTCTTTGCGACTCCATGAATCGCAGCACTCCAGGCCTCCCTGTCCATCACCAACTCCCGGAGTTCACTTAGACTCACGTCCATCGAGTCAGGGATGCCATCCAGCCATCTCATCCTCTGTCGTCCCCTGCTCCTCCTGCCCTCAATCCCTCCCAGCATCAGAGTCTTTTCCAATGAGTCAACTCTTCGCATGAGGTGGCCAAAGTACTGGAGTTTCAGCTTTAGCATCATTCCTTCCAAAGAAATCCCGGGGCTGATCTCCTTCAGAATGGACTGGTTGGATCTCCTTGCAGTCCAAGGGACTCTCAAGAGTCTTCTCCAACACCACAGTTCAAAAGCATCAATTCTTCGGCGCTCAGCCTTCTTCACAGTCCAACTCTCACATCCATACATAACCACTGGAAAAACCATAGCCTTGACTAGACAGACCTTTGCTGGCAAAGTAATGTCTCTGCTTTTGAATATGCTATCTAGGTTGGTCATAACTTTCCTTCCAAGGAGTAAGCGTCTTTTAATTTCATGGCTGCAGTCACCATCTGTAGTGATTTTGGAGCCCAGAAAAATAAAGCCTGATACTGTTTCCACTGTTTCCCCATCTATTTGCCATGAAGTGGTGGGACCAGATGCCATGATCTTCCTTTTCTGAATGTTGAGCTTTACGCCAACTTTTTCACTCTCCACTTTCACTTTCATCAAGAAACTAAAAAAGTTCCTCTTCACTTTCTGCCCTAAGGGTGGTGTCATCTGCATATCTGAGGTCACTGATATTTCTCCCGGCAATCTTGATTCCAGCTTGTGCTTCTTCCAGCCCAGCGTTTCTCATGATGTACTCTGCATATAAGTTAAATAAGCAGGGTGACAATATACAGCCTTGATCTACTCCTTTTCCTATTTGGAACCAGTCTGTTGTTCCATGTCCAGTTCTAACTGTTGCTTCCTGACCTGCATACAAATTTCTCAAGAGGCAGATCAGGTGGTCTGGTATTCCCATCTCTTTCAGAATTTTGATGCCTAGGTCCATATATTTGACCAGTATGCTACACTGTCACTCACTGATGACACCAGATACAGGAATGGTCGAGGACAGTGATTCCATTGGATGTGAGGCAAGGGAACTCTTCTTGAAATGGACTGTGTTTAAAAAACACTATTTGTATGTATTGTGTATGAATCCTGATGTTGTTGGATGGAGGACAGCATGAGACAGCTGGGAGAAAGAGGGAAGGCCAAGCCATCCCAAAGCAGTAGTTGATTCTACAGTTGCTGCAAATCCAAAGTCAAAGCAACTCCCTGATGGCTCAGCTGGTAAAGAATCCGCCTGTAATAGAGGAAACATGGGTTCAATCCCTGGGTCAGGAAGATGCCCTGGAGAAGGGAATGGCTAACTGCTCCAGTATTCTTGCCTAGAGAACCCAATGGACAGAGGAGCCTAGTGGGCTTACAGTCCATGGGTCGCAAAGAGTCAGACACAACTGAGAGACTAACACCTTTTCTTTCAAGCAGTACCTAGTATCCCACAGGTACTTTGTATTCTATTACTCATTTGGAAAATCTCATGTGTGAGGAATCATAGTACCATAAGTTATATTATTATCAGGGGGACTAATTATCAGGAAATGAGATTTTCTGGAAAACAGAAAATTCTGACTAGAAAATGAATTGTCATCTGTTATGGACTGAATTGTGTCCTCCCTAATTTGTACACTGAAGTCCTAACAGCCAGTACCTCAGAATGTGACTATATTTTGGTGTGTGTGTGTGTTAGTCGCTCAGTCATGTCCTACTCTTTGCAACCCGCCTGCCAGGCTCCTCTGTCCGTGGAATTCTCCAGGTAATAATACTGGACTGGGTTGTCATTCCCTTCTCCAGGGGATCTTCCTGACCTAGGGATTGATCCCCGGTTTCCTGTATTACAGGCAGATTCTTTACCATCTGAGCCACCAGGGAAGCAACTGATGGCATACTGGATGTTGGGCTTTTCAAGAAGTGATTTACTTAAAATAAAGCCCTCTGGATGATCTCTAATCCACTCTGGCTGATGTCATTGTAAGAAGAGATTAGGACAGAGAGAAACCCAGGGTGCATGAGCCCAGGGGGACAGCCATGTAAAGCAGCAGCAAAAGGGTGGTCATCTTTGAGTCAAGGACAGAGGCATCAGAACAGACCAGTCCTGCAAGAACCTTGATCCTGGATTTCCAGCCTCCAGAGGGATGAGAAAATAAATTTCTGTTTAAGCCACTCAGTCAGTGGTATTTTGTTAAAGCAGGCCTAGCAAATTAATACATCATCTATGGGTGACTGACTAGCAAAATAACAATATGACCAAAAAAAACCACACAATTCTAAAACACGGTTAAGGTCATTTGATTATTTAGCAAATATTTCAGTCTCTTATATTGTCTCAGATTTATCTGTAATGACCACCAACTTTCATTTTACCAGCAAAGAGTGGAAACCCTTGCTCTTAGAAAATTCTGGATAACAACTTATTTCAACAAGTATTGATTGCATTATAACCATATGGAAAAGCCTTGTGCTCATAGGAGAAGACTGTATGTAACAGGAGCAAATAAAGATAAGAAAGTATTTCAAATACCTTACAATACAATGCAGGGAGCAGGGTGGAGAAAAAGAGTTGTAAACAACCATAAGAACAAATTAAAGTTCTGTAATAAATGTGAAGACCTAGGGATTTGAAAGCACAGCTGTGTGAAGGATTGATTTTACCCAGGCACACTGATGAAGATTTAGTTGAGAAGACACATTTGATCTGGTACTTCAAAGATGAATAAGATTACAATAGATGAGAAAGACGAGAGCATTCCAAGAATAAGTAGCAGGATAAAAGTATTCTGGAATATTTGTAAAACATAGGGCAATGGTCAAATAAGCAGAATAGAGTGGAGAGGGAGCAATGAAGAAAGTGTGAAAGGGTTTGAGTATTGGTGGACTCTTAACAAGTATTAATAGAAACAGCAGTGGGAGCAGAAGCAGAAACTATTTTAGTAATAACAGGACTAGTTAAGCAGTTAATGCTTATTTAGTACTCACTGCATGCCAGGCACTTAATAAGAGCTTCATGTTCTTTATCTCAATTATTTCTTACAACCACTCCTTAAGACATGTACCATCTCTGTCTTTTAAAATGAGAAACCAGATTCAAGGCAGTTAAGAAACTTGCCAGAAGTAATACAGGTAAAAGTGGTAAGTTGGGTTCAAATAGATCTCACTGACTCCAAAATTCATTTAGTTAATTCACATGAATATTTTCTTTGATATGAAAACTAAGACATCATATAATTCATCTTTCCAAATAGATGAATCTACTGTTTTTCTTTTGTTTGTGTGTGTGTAAGGGGAAGCAAATAGATGTTATATATTGCAATCAGTTTGAAAATATATTCCAACTTGTGTTTTTATAAAAAAAAAGTTTATTAAAAGTTTGAAAGGCAAACTTAAAACATATTATTCTTCTTGACGAGGACATAAAAGCCTATCTTCTGAGTCCTTGCTACAATGATTGAGAGAATAGATCCTAACTCAGCCAGTTTTTCTTAAAATTACCAACTGGGATGGTTTGAAGATGTGGTGAATGCTAGAAGAACAGGGTAGGGCTGTAGAACAGAGAAATGTGTGGGCAAAACACATTCTGAAAATAAAAGCTAATAATTTTTCATTATGGTGCCTCTCAGGCTTCCCTGGTGGCTCAGATGGTAAAGAATATGCCTGCAAGGCTGGAGACCTGGGCTCGATCCCCTGGGTTGGGAAGATCCCCTGGATGAGGGCATGGCAACCCACTCCAGGATTCTTGCCTGGAGAATCTCATAGACAAAGGAGCCTGGCAGGGCGTTGCAAAGAGTCAGACATGACTGAGTGACTAAGCACACACATGGTGCTTCTCATACCATAAAAGTCTAGAACTTGTTACAACCTGAGCAGTAAAAACTCAAGCTGGAGAGCTGGCAACCTTGGCAAACCTGTCAAAGTTCTCTTTAGCTCTGTGTCCTACTCACCAAGTCTTCCTTAGAAGGAAGATTTCCTGGTGCTAGGACACTGAAATGCATTCTCTAAAAAAAAGACATGCCAATTGAAAGCTGAAAAAAACACTTTTATAAGTAATAAATAATAAAATGGCCAATACACTATAGTCTGAAACTTTAGTCATCAGACCATAGATAAGGATGCCAAAATGTATTACAGTGAGGATTTTGAGGTGTTCACAAATAGAGACAGAAGTTATGCATGTGTGTAAACATTCCCCTCCAGGCAACGAAGATGGCTGGAAGTCACTGTCATACCAGCTAATGGAAAAAGCCACCAGCAGTACGACCCCAAACCCTGACCCTAGCTTTTGATCCTTTAGTCTGTATGTGCCTGTCACAGGGCAGTCCTGCTCACAAGCAAACTGAAATCCACGTGCTTAGGAGTGTCTGGTTTTTAATTTTTTGAGATTGATATTTTCACTCACCAAAGGGAAAAAAAGTAGTGGGTAGTGACTCATTGGGGTTATTACTATTTTTTTATGCTCTTAATGAATCTTTGCCGATTAGCAACTGAAGCAGTACTAGTAGAGAAAGATACTGTCCATATGTCTGGCAATATGTTTTAATAAAATGCTTTCTGTAAAATGTATATGAAAATAAAAAACATTCACAGCATTGAGAGATACTAACTAAAACCTTTACTTTATAGTCTCTGGTTATGGTCATGGGAACAAATGAATTAGAAAACAGAGGTAATTATAGATATAAGCCAGGTAACCCTCAGCTGCCATCTCCAGTGATTCCCACACCTAAGAATAGATGTTTTGGTAACAACAGGAATTTAGGAGGGAAATACTACTCAGCAAATACTTAGCACACAAGTTTGCAAATACTTAGTAGAAAGGGCTTATAAATAATTTATATGAATTATAATAGTAACTAATGTGTTTATGCTAAATTTTGATATCTTAACTTTGACTAATATAATTTCTAATTATTTTGTTTCTTATGCAATTTTATTAACAACTCTCAAAATACTGTAGAACACTTACAATATCTGAAGCGATTTGTGACTGTCAACATATCTTTCATATTTTAAGCAAGCAACATAGTTTGAGATTTATAACTAAAAAACAGATTTCAAATGGTCACAATTTGCTTGGTTCAGAGTTTTTGTTGGTACAGTTTTCCATCTGAAATATACTAATTAGCTAGATCCTTAACCACATCCAACTTTCCCAAACTAAGCTTAATGAAGGGCCAGGGGCTGGGGAAGGGGAGGGGGAGTATAGTTAGAATTAACACTTTAACTCCCAAACTGGATCCTGTCAATGACATCCCTTGCAGAGTATTTCTATCAAAACATTCTACTGGGTTGCATTCAGGAACATTCTGGAACCAAGGTGTCTGTTTGCTACAGTGCAGGAAAGCAATAGGTACAGGGATATACAATAGTATAGATACACTGTTAAAATGTCTTTTATTAACGTTGCAAATTCCCTGAGGAATATTGGTGTGGCCTCTTGAAGGTTGCTAAGGATGAGGGAAAATGTCCTCCACCTTTTTTGTGTGTGTCAGAAAAGAGATAGCTTAAAAATTAGATTCATACAAGAAGGAAAGGTATTCCAATAATTTCACTCATTTTGTAAATGTGGTTTCAGAAATACGGTTCTCACCCCTCAGGTTCTTTGTTAATAACTACCAAATTCACAAGAACTAAACTAAGCCTCCTCCCATCAATAATGGTCTGACCCCTCCCTTTTCAGCCAAGAATTACTAACATTAAAGGGATTCTCTACCTGTGAGTGGCTTATCAAGGCTTGGCAGTGAGATGTTAAAACTTTCACGACCTTGACTTGAGTGAGCACATTTCCAAGTACAATTCATTTAACTGGACCATTATACTGGACAACAGGTCTGTGACTGTGCAAGCAGAATAGTAAAACTCCAAGTCCCTCGGGGTAGACAGAGAAAGTGAGGCAGAACCTGTCTAAACAACACATTTGTTATAACTAGTTGTGATATTTTCAAAGTCTTTGCTTTGAAACTACACCGATTATACCAGGTTTCACCTTATCACTGCTGCCACAAAAGGGTCTCAGACACAGATCAGGCTTGCCTGTCTCTGTTTTATACACAGAAAACCAGAGACGATGCTATGTATCAACAACTGAATCCAAGCTCACATTTTGCATGGACATGTACTCAGCTACCAAAGACATTCTTTTTCTAAATATTTTGCTTTTCTACTTTTTTAAGAAGCCAATATTTGGGCAAATGTTGGCTTTTGTTACTGTATTTACAAAATAGAATATTTTCTTGGTCTAATATTAATTTCAAATATTTGGCAGACTTTATTAATAATTAGAAAATGCTTTTATCTCACATGGTATTTGCCTTCTATACACACATTCTAAAAAGAATATTCTTATTTTATAATATTCTTTAATTTCAATGTTTTAAATTAGAAATGAAACAATAGAAATGTAATAGAAAAAGTCAATAATATATATTATATATATACATGTAATATTACAATGTATGTATTTACACACACTTTTATACTTAACATATGTTTGAGTGAGTGAGTGAAATTCTCTCAGTTGTGTCTGACTCTTTGTGACTCCATGGACTATAGCCTGCCAGGCTGCTTTGTCCATGGAATTCTCCAAGCAAGAATACTGGAGTGAGCAACTGTTTCCTTCTCCAGGGGACATTCCCAATCCAAGGATCGGACCCAGGTCTCCTACACTGGAGGAGGACTCCTTACCATCTGAGCCATCAGGGAAGGCTTATATATGTTTACATCACAGTAATAAAAATAAAATTCGATAGCCAATCTTAAAAAAAAGTAACTTTGAGATTTTAAAAGTTAGATTCAACCATTCCACAAAAAGAAGAGGGGAAAGAAACTATTGCTTGCTGACCATGTCTGCTATGTTTGAGCACTGTGTCCAGCAAGAAATACAATGAATGACCTTGAAAGAAGGACTGGCTAGGAGAGAAGTACTATGTTAGCACTAACCTGGGCACCTGTGACAAGGGTGACAGCAAAGCAAAGAAAGCGCTTTGAGACCAAAGATTAAACGCTACCCTTTGGGATAATCCTCAAAGAATTCCCCAAGTGGGAGATATTTAAACTGAATATTAAAAGATGAATAGAAGGGCTACCCTGGTGGTCCAGAGGTTAAGAATCTGCCTGCCAATGCAGGGGACACGGGTTTGATCCCAGGTCTGGGAAGGTCCACGTGCTGTGGAGCCGCCAAGCTGGCATGCCGCAACTACTGAAGCTGTGCTCTGTAACAAAAAGCAGCCACCACAATCAGAAGCTTGCGCACCTCAATGAAGGGCAGCCTCCACTCTATTGCCACAAATAGAGTTAGCCCAAGCACAGCAGTGACAACCCAGCACAGTCAAAAAGTGAATAAATAATTTGTTTTAAGACTAATGGTAGTGGTAGTAGTAATAACAATAATTACATCTATTGCTATTTCCCTTACACAGTTCATGCTATAGGCCAGACATTGTTTTAAGAGTCCTTGATATATTAACTCCTTTAATTCTCACAAATGCTACAAGGCAAGTACTATTATCCCTATAGGTCTTCCCAGGTGGCTCAGTGGTAAAGAATTTGCCTGCCAATGCAGGAGAAACAGGTTTGATCCCTGGGTCAGGAAGATCCCCTGGAGGAGGAAATGGCAGTCCACTCCAGTATTCCTGCCTAGGCAATCCCATGGACAGAGGAACCTGGTGGGTTACAGTCCATGGGGTCACAGAGTTGGGTACAAATGAGAGAGCACACAGCACATTATCCCTATTCTTCAGATGAGGAAAGTGAGGTTCAAAGAGATTCAATGACTTGCCCAAGGACACACAACTACTAAATTGTGGAGCTGGGATTTGATCCAGATCATCTAGTTCAGAGTCTGTAACTCACAACTACTATATTGAACTGCCCCTCCTATAAAAGTTCACCAAAGAGGAGGGTCAACAGGCCATCCTAAACAGAGGGAACAATAACAGAGGATGAGTTATGAGACAATCTGCTGTACCTGGGCTGCTTGAACATCTCCTTTGCTATCTGAGTAGATATGTGAAGTATATAGCAAAGCCTTATTCCACTCACCACATACTGTCAATTCAACTGTCTTAATAAGAGAGAGAGAAAAGGAAGAAAATGGATGAAGAAAAGCACACAAAAGCACGGAAATCCAATTTATCTGAGAGTAAATTATTACACATGTGTATGCACGTTTAGTCACTTAGTCCTGCCCAACTCTGCAATCCCATGGACATAATAGAAGATTAAAAAGAAGAGTTTTGGCTGAAGCACCAAGAAAATAATTAACACATTCCAAAGGAGGAATTAGACCATGTGCTGAATTCCCAAAGGAGGATTCTAAGAGCCAATTACACAATTCTTAAGTGCTACATCCATGTCCAAATTCTAGAGCTGGAAGTTAGGGAGGAGAATTTTGGGGGAGGAAAGGTATTTTAAGCTATGAATTCAACTCTGGAATATAGAAGATATCTCCTCCTCACCTCAGACTGGAGAGAGACTTCAATAGGACCTCTTGGAGACCTCAGTATTTGTTCCCTGCAATTTGATGGGCACAGGTATTGGTGTCTGGCTGATGCATGAGAGTGATTGGTTAATTCCCTTAGAGCAAAAAAGAGATTGCTAAGTCAAGAATCACCAGTTCCAAGCATACACTGGGGTTCCTAATCTTTGAGAGTTTTCTTTGCGATAGATATGGGCATTTTAGAAGAGGGAATCAGAGTGGGTCATATCAAAGAAGACCATCTGGGTAGGGGTAACAGATTCAAAAGCTGGAGAGACCACTGGCTTTCCTGGCCAGAAAAGATATGTTTTGACACAGTTAAAACCATTGCAGCAAGAAGAGTCTACCTAGAACCACTTAAATCTTTCACAATAAAGTTTGCCTTAACCCCCCAAGTTCAGAGAGCAGCAATGCTAGACAACCACTGAAAAAAGTGAAAAGTGAATGTGTTAGTAGCTCAGCTGTGTCTGACCCATGGCCTATAGCCTGCCAAGATCCTCTGTCGATGGGTTTTCCCAGGCAAGAATACTGGAGTGGGTGGCCATGCCCTCTTCCAAGGGATCTTCCTGACCCAGGGATTGAACTCATGTCTCTAAAGTCTCCTGCATTGGCAGGTAGGTTCTTTACCACTAGCGCCACCTGGGAAGCTGATGACTAACACTGTGGTATTTATGAACTTTACTATCTTTCCATCCATTCCAGTGCTCCAAATGCAGAGGAGTCAGAACCCAACATCACCAAACAGGATGGAGGAGCAGACAGCCAGGTGGTGAAAGATACTGGAGACCAGAGCAGGGAAAGGGACAGTTCCAGCCTCTGGAGCCCTGAACCTGGAGTCAAGGGAAGCAAGTTTAAATAAAGCTTGGAATATTAAATAGTACATGGCCTGGAGATATAAATGATTAAATTGAATCTGATTTTGCCTAAAAAGTACTACAGGAAATATTATTATCTAAGAATGCCCAGAAAAGTCAGTAGTGTCCAGAAAAGTCAGCCTGAACATGTAATCAATGGGCAAGGAAAACACTTGCTGCACAGAGTGGATTTAAGGGGATTCAAACTAAATCTGCTTTATCATTACATTTAACAAATTGCACTTAATCAACAAGGCAGCTACATATATGGCAATCTCTGTGTTGAACATGTGTGCACATGGAAGTCTCCTCACTTCTATTCACAACATAAAAGGCGGCAGAAGGAGCTTCAGGCTCTGGGCTCTAGGACCAATGTGCCTTGAGAACAGAAATAACAACAGTATATACTTCATAGTGTTGGTTGGGAGGATTAAGTGAAGCATATGTGAAAGCATTTACTATAGTGCTTTATCCATAGTAAGCACTCCACAAATGATACTTGCCATGCTAGATGTTGTTACCATTAAGAACAGTAAATGGTTCTTTAAGACACACCTTACCTGTTCAGAACAGCCAGAGCAGGAAGCTCATCACTATTATGTTTTATCTAAGCCCGGGAAATGGCAACCCACTCCAGTACTCTCGCCTGGAAAATTCCATGGATGGAGGAGCCTGGTAGGCTACAGTCCATGGGGTCGCAAAGAGTCGGACACAACTGAGCAACTTCTCTTTCTTTCTTTCTATAGTTTCTTTTGGAGAAGGAAATGGCAACCCCCTCCAGTGTTCTTGCCTGGAGAATCCCATGGATGGAGGGGCCTGGTGGGCTGCCGTCTATGGGGCTGCACAGAGTCGGACACGACTAAGCAACTCACACACACTAACTACTTGCAAATCAGCAGAAGCAAATACTGCCACTGCCATTCCTCCCATCCAGCCTCAAAAATAAAATAAAATAAAATAAAATAAAAGTAACAACTACCAATGTTTATTGCCTGCCTGCTACCACCACACACTGTACTCTGGGCTCTGGATACATTCTCTCATCCATCCCTCCCCATATCCTCAGAGGTGGCTACTCTATTATCCCCATTTTTATGATGAGAAACTAGGACTTAGAAAGGTTAAGGACCTTGTCCATGGTAACAACATGTGGTTGAAGACATGTTGAACATGTCTTGAACAACAACCATGTTGTTGAAGCCCGATAAGTAGTTATTGTCAGCATTTTCGTCAACTTACAGCCATAAAAAACTATTTTGCTAATGAAAACTAGTATCTTTAGGGGGCCTGATATTTAATGTGCTACATGTTCAAAGGGATTTCACTAAAGACTACTAGTAACCCAAATTAAAGTGATGCAACTTTTATGAAGAAGCAATCCTTCTTTAGTCATACTGAATAACTATTTCTAGAATATATTGAATATGATGCTGCAAAATCAAACAGACTGCCCTTCAATTTCAAGTGGAAAGTTTTCATGTTAGAACGCATACAAAACCAAGCAGTAATTAAATACATACTACAACTGATGGGTTCGCAATTTAATGGGTATGAATAAGAAGAGGTGGCAATTTAAATGAATTTAAAGCATAATATCCAATCAGGTAAATGCTTCTGAAAAGTCATTTTTATGCCATACCTTCTTTTAACCTCTTAGACTCCAGTCCCTGATATTTAAAATGGGGATTATTTAAATGAAATAAATACACACACACACCCACACACACACACAAAAGGAAAGTATTATATGCATATAGATAAGTTAAAGTATACATATTTATAAAAATTATTTTTTTAGGTATAAAAGGCTGTAAAATGTAAGCATTTCTTTGTTATGAGATATTGCTATTTTTAATATACAGAATATCATCAAAAATTTAAATATAAATATTTAGCTGCCCAAAGGTGTACAATGCTTGACATACAGAAGGTGTTCCAAAATGTTAATTAATAAATGCAGATGCGCTGAGCTCCTTACCAACAGCGGGAACACACCCAGCATTCAGAAATGAGGTGAGCAGTAACCTCAAACATTTGTTATGATAATGAACTCTACCTAGAGCTTCTGTAGTTTAAGGAAAACACAAGAGAGAGAAGCTTACAAAGACACACAGAATATACATTGGTCCTGAATCTGGAATTCAAACTTATGTTTTCGTTTTTGTAGTTTTTTTCCCCCCTCTAAGAGCTTTGGCAAATGTACAAATACAAGCATGATAAGTGACACTAAAAACAATACCTTGCAATAATTAGGTGAAGAAATATTGACATGCTAGAATATTATGGTGTTTATGTCATGAGTATGAGATTGAGAAATCCATTTATTAGAATGAGATAGATAAAAGTGCCATCACTAATAACATATAATATATTCACCATTCCATTGTTATTAAGTACCTACTGTGTACCAGATACTGAATTACAAGAGTGGCCCCTTTGAAGAGTTTTCAGACTAGTTAGAAACACACACAATCAACCAGCAGTTAGGAAAGGGTATGATACCTGCTAGGAATGGGGAAGTAAAGAAGAGGAACCCATGAGAGGGATTTTTTAGAAGAGTTCACGGTGCAAAGTGATGTCAGAGTTGCACCTTGGGGGTGGGGCAAGGGTACCGTAGTAGGAGAACATAGAGGATGGGGAATGTTCAGGGGACTGGACAACATGGAGAATTCAATAACCTGCTAGACTGAGAGCGGGGAGGGACAGATCATAAAATGTCTTAGGAGGTACGACTCCTCAGGAAAAACTTTAAGAATCCTGAATTTAAAACAGCATTGAATATTGAATAAAAATCCTTTTTGTCCAACTTTTTCATTTCTGCTGCTATTATTGCTTAGTCAGTTGCTTCCTTAAAAACTTCAGAATTTAACTAAAAAAGAAAGAGTTTAAGATCTGAAATAAGCCATTCTAAATACTTTTCTAATCAAAAATAAAGAGATTTTTAGAACTGCTCCTCCCCACTTCTGGCCATGTGTATTAGGATTTGAGAACATGGAAAATGGTACTGATATCACCTTCTCTGAGAAAAAATGGACACGGATTGCAGAAAGGAGACTTTTCCTTTGGCCTTACACTAGTGTGTCTTCATAAACATTTTATACTCTGTCCATGAACACTAGGAACTCATGGAAAAATTAATGTTCCCAAAGCCAAATAATGGGGTTTTAGAAACATGTCAATAGTTTCAATTTATTGATAGATGATGATTTCCTCAGTACTCAAGTATCTAGATTGTCCCTGCCTAATGGCTCAGGGATCTGGTGTGAGAGTTGCTAAATAGAAAGGAGAAACACTCAAGTACAGTGGACTCCAACTTCTTTTCAGTTAAGATTACTGGATCAGTTAAGATCAGTTAAGTTACATATACTGGAGTGGGTAGTCTTTCCTTCTCCAGGGGATCTTCCCAACCCAGGGATCAAACCCAGATCTTCCACATTGCAGGCAGATTCTTTACCAGCTGAGCCACAAGGAAAGCCCAAGAATACAGCAGTGGGTAGCCTATCCCTTCTTTAGCGGATCTTCCCAACCCAGGAATTAAACTGGGGTCTCCTGCATTACAGGCAGATTCTTTACCAACTAAGCTATCAGGGAAGCCCAAGATTGGATTTGGCTGCAAGAAACAGAGCTTCGCTTCAACGGACCCACCCCCCCAAACAGTGATTTAAACAAGATACTAGTTCTAGTTATGCTGGCAGGGGCTAGTGCAACAGCTCTACAGGTTTATCAGGGACTAGTCTTCTTGCATGTCAACTTTCTACCATTGTAGGTGCTAGTGCCCTCGTAGTCCAAAATAGCTGCTGAGATGCCAGGCATCACAGCTGGAGTTTAAGATGTGAGAGAGGAAGAAGGAGAGGAACGGCATTCCTCCTCCCTTTGAAGGAACCCTCTGGGAAGTTGTACACAATTCTACTAAAATTTTATTTGCCAAAATTTAGTCACGAGGCTCCAACTAACTACAAAAAGAGCCCAGGGAGTATACTTTTTTTCTTTTTTTAGATGTGTCAAAAAGTATCCAACTGAAAAAGTGTGTTTTTCTAAGTAAGGAGGAAAGAAGGAAGGATAGATATTGGAAGGCAATTTTCAAACTCTGCCATAAGTACACATTCGTGAATTTTAAAATGTGAGCATGTAACCCCAGTATATGTTTGTTTATAAATTATATACATATTCTACTATTATTTTATAGAATTTATAAAATCTGGACAAATAATTTTGTTAAAAACTAAAATAAAAATATAAATAAAATGTCCTATACTGTCCTTTAAACCTCAGGGGATTGTAATGTATACATCACTTTAAAAACTACTGCTCTAGGAGGCAATCAGTAAAAACACTTGTATTCTACTGCTTCAGATTGGCAAGAAAATAGTCACAGACTCTAGAAAGTCTATATGGATATAAGTTATCTCCACTGAGAAAAATGATCACTCAGACAGCTGGACTAATTCATTGGCAAGACGAGAAAAAAGTCTAAGTATCACTGTAGGAATCAGAACATTAGCATGCCAAAACACTAGCACTACAGGACAATGTGGAAAGTAGAGACAATATAAATCACTAAGTGTTAGTACACGAAGATTTTGAAGTTATTTTTGTATAATTCCTCTAAATGGGGACTTGTTTCTAAAAATATAATTATACCAGTGTTTTTGGAAAGTACAATGACAATGTGTATCCAAAAGCCTTACAAATGTTTTTACTTCATGAATAAACTTCTAAACATTAATCCTAGGGGAAGAATCTGAGATGTGGTGATATATTTTAAAATAAATGTACAAATAAAGGTATGCACTGAAAACCAGTATTTCACAATATAATAATTAGAAACAGTGTATATATCCAAAAACACAGGTGAAAATAGTTAAGTGAATCATGATACAGCCAAACAATGACCCATTCTGCAAATACTAAAAATTATACTTTCAAAGACTATTATATAACATAAAAATGCCCATGAATATATTCTTAACTGGGGAAAGCAACTTAAGAAATTAGTTTACACACACAGTTCTCCCCTCTTTCTCTCTCACACACACATGTATGTTCCTATCTAGATCACACAGATGAAAGCCTAAATTGAAGCCCACACCTGTTTTAATTTTGCCTAGGGAGTTATATTAGTGATGCTTTTTACCATTGTTCATAGTTTTCTGTATTTTCTAAGTTTCCTAGCACAAATTCGTGTTATATTTACATATTCAGAACTCGTTATTAAAAATCAATCTCAGTGAAGGTTATCATGACAGAAAATATAAGTATGTAGATACTCAAAGTTAATAGATATTAAATAGAAATCTATAGGTTTATAGTGCTAGACAATGGAGAGACAGATGGCCTCTGCGTTGAAGAAAGGGTAGTTTAAAGGACAATTTAGAGAATTAATTTTACTTCACATGGCAGAAAATATCTAAATTATAATTTAGATAGTAATTATTCATATTATGGGCTTCCCTAGTAGCTCAGTTGGTAAAAGAAGCCACCTGCAATGCAGGAGACCCCAATTCAATTCCTGGGTTGGGAAGATCCCCTGGAGAAGGGATAGGCTACCCACTCCAGTATTCTTGGGATTCCCCTGTGGCTCAGCTGGTAAAGAATCCGCCTGCAATGAGAGAGACCTGGGTTTGATCTCTGGGTTGGGAAGATCCCCTGGAGAAGGGAAAGGCTACCCATTCCAGTATCCTGGCCTGGAGAATTCCATGGACAGTCCATGGGGTCGCAAAGAGTCGGACACAACGGAGTGACTTTCACTTTCATTCATATTATAGTAACTGTATTATCAAATAATGCATTTTTGAATTGGAATTTGCAGAGCCTGTATTGTTTCAAAGTAACTTTCAGAGTATTAAGTAAAAGTTAATCAGAATACAGTACGGTGTTTATTTAAACTGTTATATTAAACAACTGCCATTATGCTAAACTTCAGATCAGAGCAAACCTTTTGCAACTAAGATTCAGCTCCCAGAAAGTAATAGTTACACATGGAAAAGCTGGTGGGACCAAATGGTAACCACTCAAATATATCACTAATATGAAAACTTTTCAACAGATAAACACAATAAGGATTACCTGGTTTAAGTTTCCAAGTGCAAATTCAATTTGAAATGATATTGTCAAAAATCTTTATGGTCTAAAGGAGTTTTTTTCCTAACATCTACAAAGAGAATGTACACTTAAAGCTTCTACTCACTGATCTGGGCTTTCAGAAACACATCAATACATGCAGTACATAAGAACCAGCTGTAAGATATTTTTTTGTCAATACAAAGCAAGGTCGTTGCATTATAGGAAGACTCAGCACTGTTTATTTCACTTCCAAAAGGGATTGTTCAAGGGCAAATTCTGAAAGAATGATTCTGAAGAACACTGAAACTCCTGGAAGAGCAGACAACTTTGGGGAAACTCTGAATACCTACTAGGGTATTTTTGGATTATGTTGTAAATAAAAACAAAGAGTTATTTTAAGATATATATTTTTTGCATTTATCTTCATGTAACTAAAAGTCCTTACTACTTATTTCATAACACAGAATTATAAATATCATAAAGAAAATAATAAATCAATGCCAATTATAGTGATTCACACTGGAAATTTAATATAACACAAAATAAAGAAAACTTGTAACTAAATGCTGACCAAAACCTCAATTCAATTTACTGATTCAATTCAATTCAATTTTAATTCCCTATGTTAGATACCATACTAGTTGATGAGATCCACTGTTAATGCTGCCTAAATAATGTACTTTCTCTCTACAGAGCATATTAATGGGGGATAGAGCCAGTCCAGGGTGAGGACACTTATACATTTACCTCAGGTACCAAATTTAAGGGGCACAAAAACCTCATTAATCAAGATAAACAATAACAAAATATTAAAAAATAGAACTAATGCAAGAAATGCATAATAAAAATATCCACATTTTAATACAGGTAAGATCTGTCAGAAAACATGTACCAAATACTACTTATTTTTTAAAAAATTCATGTTACAAATGTTTTCCAGTGCTAAATTTCAAGTTATAAAATAAATAAGTCATGGGGACATAATGCATAGATAGCAAGGTGGCTCTAGTTAATAATGCTGTAATTCATATTTGAAAGTTGATAAGACAGCAGATCTTAAAAATTCTTATCACAAGGGGAAAAAAATGTACTTACGTATGGTGACAAATGTCAGCTAGACTTACTGTGGTGATCATTTTATAATATACACAAAGGTATCAAGTCAGTATGTTGTATACTTGAAACTAATATATATATATACACACACACACACAATATAAAGTTATATGTCAACTATACCACAATTAAAAAAGAAAATTTAATATTATAGGAAAAATGTTTTTAAAATGAACAGAAGATAGACCTTTTACAAAGATGTCTTTAAGACTTTAAGATCTTCACATAATTCTCTCTCAAGAACATCAAGATGAAACACCACCCAGAATATTTCAGCTTTGTCCCTCATTAAGAGATGGAAAGGAAATCATGTTTAAGACATGGATCTTCACAAGAAAGCCATTAACAGAATATAAAACATTGGTATTTACAAAGCAAATCTCATTCTTCATGAGGGATGGTTAAAAGAAGAGAATTTTTTTTTGTAATTATTATGATACTCCTTTAGAAACATGTATTTAATATTTGGATAACCTCCTTTTTTTCATTGTCTAGACACTGACTTATTTCCCCAAGCCTTTTACAAACAATCTGTTTGAAAGCCAACATCCATGTTACTCTGAGAAGCCTTGAGGAAATAAGATGAAATATACACAAGAAACAAAAGTAAGAACATTGAAGAGAAAAAAGAATAGTCCCTGATAACCAGCTAGTGCTTCAGGAAATTTTCTTTGGAACACTGAACAAGATCTAGCTGTAACATAATACATTGAAATAAGGAAAAGAAAGTACCCCAGAGCTATGGAATATCAAATTAGCAAATCGGGAACTGTGGTATTTAATGAACTAAAGACTAGTTTGTTTAAACCTGTGCTATATTCTTTGAATGAAATTGTTACTTACAAGTAATTCAGTGATTATATGTAACTAAATTCTTCACTTATATTGAATGTTTGAAGATTTTGAAAAGTAAATTAATAGTATTTTAAAATAAATGAATATAGGAATATGACTTCATAAGATTATACATATACAAACAATATGATTAACATCTGAGTTGCTGTATTCCACTCTAGATTCTCATCTGAAAAATTCTCATCTCCTTGATGAAGTAAGATTATTGAAATATTAAAATGGTTAATTCCTAATTCCCATGTCAAATATTCTAAATCAATACTTCTAGAGTTGGGACCTGAGAAATGGCCTTTTTCTCTTTTTTGCCACACCGCATGGCATATGGGATCTTATTCCCTAGCCAGGAATCATACCCATGCCCCCTGAATTGGAAGTACAGAGTCTTAACCCCTGGATGGTCAAGGAAGTCCAAGTAACTACATTTTTACGAAGGCTTATACATCGGAGGCTTATATGTCAAAGTTTGAGAACTGTTGCTGAGCGTAGAGCTTTAATTTGGATTTTTAAAAACAAGAATGATGGAAATAGTTCATGGGACAAATTTTTAGGTTTAGTACTATAAAATGATCAGCTCCAAAGCATTTTTATAGGATTTAAGTTCTGTTTCTTTGATTCAGTTAAACTGAGGTTGACTGATGGTAATTATAATAGCTTGCTTAGGTAATTACAATAGCATAATTGTCCATTACTGCAGGGAAAAAAAAAAAAACAAACTAAAAACTGTGTTCTAGTGCTTCAGTGTCTCAGTCTTAAAATGTCTAAATAAAGATTTAAAAAAACACAGAACACTATAATTTGTTAGTGCCTACATTATGAAAGCTTATAAGTACTAATTTCTTCACTATTTATATGTAAAATTATTTTATTTATATTCTTAAATCTTAGTTTCAATTCTGTTAAACAACAGAAAATGACACATGCTACCATTAATGTTGCTATTATTTTCAAGTCTAGTATTTCAGGATCTTCAGATTCTCAACCCTCCACTGCCATGGTGGCATGGTTATTCTGCCAGCATGAAGATCTTCAGACACATACTTCTCCAACACTCAAGGGAAGCAGACGTGGAAGCTTCAATCAATCATGGAGGTGAGTCTCACCATGAAGAGACCTGGAGAAGAGATGGGCCAGCTTGTCTAAAGAAGAGGCTGGGCTGAGCATGCATCCCCATCCATCAGTGGGAAACAGAAGGACAACTGAATCTGTAGCAACTCAAGCATTATAGATTATAGACTGTTAATGCCAGAATGGATTTGAGGGGACATATAAACAAGGCCCTTCATTTTACCAGTGAGAAAGTAAAAGCAGAGAGCAGTTAAGTAAATTGCTAGGTCTTTGAAAAGAAAAGATCTTAAGGATCACCACAGTAACACTGTTTATTATGGTCTCCATGAAGTCTCTCTAACCCATAACGGAATATGTGAACTTACTCTTCATAGTAATTACACTCTATGGGCAATGCTTGCTCAATCTTAGGAAAGTTGAAAGTAAAGGGATGGAAAAAAAGACTGCAAATGCTCTCTAAATTGACCACTGTGTGTGTGTGTAAATCAAGCTACTTTTTAAATCTCCTTGAATCTTCCTACCTCACATAGTTGACTTAAGGAGTCAAACTAGCTTTCAGACTATCTACCCAAATGAAAGAATGCTCAAAAAAGATGACAAATGTTAGACAAGGAATAGAAGGGAGTATAAAATGATATAATCCATGGTGGTTTCTCCAAAGAAGACCCATTATTGCTAAGTCACTTCAGTCATGTCCCACTCTGTGCGGCCCCATAGACAGCAGCCCACCAGGCTCCCCCGTCCCTGGGATTCTCCAGGCAAGAACACTGGAGTGGGTTGCCATTTCCTTCTCCAATGCATGAAAGTGAAAAGTGAAAGTGAAGTCGCTCAGTCATGTCTGACTCTCAGAGACCCCATGGACTGCAGCCTTCCAGGCTCCTCCATCCATGGGACTTTTCAGGCAAAAGTACTGGAGTGGGGTGCCATTGCCTTCTCCGAAGAAGACATATGGATGGCTAATAAACACATGAAAAGATGCTTAACATCGCTCACTATTAAAGAAATGCAAACCAAAACTACAATGAGATATCACCTCAACACCAGTCAGAATGGCCATCATCAAAAAATCTGAAAACAATAAGTGATGGAGAGGGTATGGAGAAAAGGGAACCCTCTTGCACTGTTGGTGGGAATGTAAATTGATGTAGCCACTATGGAGACTTAAAAACAAAAACAACTAGGAGCAAAACCACCATATAATCCAGCAATCCCACTACTAGTCATATATTCTGAGGAAACCAAAATGGAAAAAAGATACATGTACTCTAAAGTTCATTGCAGCTCTATTTATAATAGCTGGGACATGGAAGCAATCTAGATGCCCACTGACAGATGAATGGATAAAGAAGTTGTGGTACATATACACAATGGAATATTACTCAGCCGTAAAAAGGAATACATTTGAGTCAGTCCTAATGAGGTGGATGGACATAGAGCCTAGTATACAGAGTGAAGCAAGTCAGAAAGAGAAAAACAAATGCCATATACTAATGCATATATATGGAATCTAGAGAGATGGTATTGATGAACTTATTTGCAGAGCAGCAGTGGAGACACAGAGATAAAGAACAGACATATGGACATGGCTGAGTGGCAGGGAGGAAGGAGAGAATGGGATGTATGGAGAGAGTAACATGGAAACATATATTATCATATGTAAAATAGATAGCCATTGGGAATTTGCTGTATGACTCAGAGAACTCAAACTAGGGCTCGGGAATAACCTAGTGTTGTTGGTGGGATGGGGAGTGATGTTCAAGAGGGCAGGGGCATGGGTAAACCTATGGTTGATTTTTGTTGATGTTTGATAGAAACCAACACAATACTATAAAGCAATTATCCTTCAATTAAAAATAAATTTAAAAGATCTTAAATGTTAGAAAAGAAATAGAAGGAAGTATAAAATGATCCATGGTTTCTTTTGATCAGAACACTTTTTTTTTTTTTTTCATTTGTTTCAGTTCAGTTCAGTCACTCAGTCGTGTCTGACTCTTTGTGACCCCATGGACTACAGCATGCCAGGCTTCCCTGTCCATTACCAACTCCCGGAGCCTGCTCAAACTCATGTCCATTGAGTTGGTGATGCCACCCAACCATTCCATCCTCTCCATCCCCTTCTCCTCCTGCCTTCAATTTTTCCCAGCATCAGGGTCTTTTCCAAGGAGTCATTTCTTTGCACCAGGTGGCCAAAGTATTGGAGTTTCAGCTTCATTTGCTTATTCATAACCAAAGAGCTGAGCTTCAGTTTTCATTACTGATCCCTGCAAATAGGCACATACCCTCTGACATTTAACTCTTATTGCAAAATTCCACACAATGTCATAATGGAACTATACATAAAGCCCATGCTTCAGTGAAACATAGAATCCTAAACTATCAGAGCAACATGAAGATACCTTGTTTTGTAACAACCATTCATGGAATCATAACTTATTCATGACTGATGGTCCTTAAATGGACATTCATACTGGGACATACCAAGGACGTGTGATAGCATATCATGTTTGATTTTTCAAAGAACAGTCAAAGGAAAATGGTCATAGAGGTGAGTCTTTTGTTTGAAAATGTATGTGTGTCAGTATTCGTGTGTGTGTGTGTGTGTGTGTGTGTGTGCGTGTAGTTAGGGAAACATGAAGAGAGATGAAATAGAAGAAAACATGGGCAATAGAAGAAAACTTTGTATGAACATGAGCATAATGAACAGTCTTTATTCAGGAGATCTTGAGTCACTTTACAATGGATGTAGTTAGGTAGATGGAGGCCCAGCCATCTCTACTTCCTATCATGAAAGTTTTGGGGCGTTATTCAATCTTCCCAGTAGACTGGCATTGAATTTCTTTCTATAAGATTTAGTGCATAGAATAAAACCACCGTCACAGTATTGGGGAAAGTTTTCTGGCTAGAATTTTCCCAAACCTTTCTCCAAGCTTATACATTCCCATCAAATAATGTACCTCTTTCTGAAGCCCATCTTTAAAAAAATGAGGTCAAAGGGTAAAATATATCAACATTCAATTCATAATGCCAGAGAAGAAAAATAATGTAATGGTTTTCCAGTTCTCTTTTGTATATTTTACCATGTTTTAAGTAATCATGATTCAGTTAATATAATTACTGAATATCACTGCTACCCTAAGATGAATAATATCTTATTTCAGAGATGACTGGGGTTAGCTACACTGTCTTTGTTCAGAAAGTCCAGATTTCATAGCCTGGGGATGTAGAATACAGTTTTTCTATCTACAAACTGCATTTTTTGTAGAAATCTGTCAGCTTTACTCAGCAGCTATCTCTACCCAAAGGCCTATCTATTCTGGATTAAATGTCAGTCCTCTCGTCTTTTCTCCCTGCTTTTCTATGGGCACAGAAATAGTTTATAGAAAGTGAAAAGTTATTTTTGGATCTGGTGATATTAGCTTGGATTTTGAATTTTGGAAATTCAGTTTAGGAGTTTTTGCAGTGTACACATCTGCTTTCTGCTCAGTATAAAACTAATAATAATCAAGCTCATAAAATGTTGTAAAAAACTAATTTTTTTTAGTTTAACAAAAAACAAAAGGAAATTTTCAGGGTACCATAATATATTTGCAATAAGAGCCTTTTGCTGGTAATTGGAAGATTCGGCTTCACTTCACTGTTTAATTACCCACAAAACTGTTTATTGCCCTATATATTCCTCCAACAAGAACATAATCCTTTTAATGTGCCCCTCAGAAAACCAGGGAACATGGCATGGGTACAGCACAGGCTATTCTTTTCAAACATCACAGCCAAATTTTAATCTGACCTTCAGACTCTGACAATGCATTCTAAAATTAGTATATGTTTGAACTGAAAGGAGTTATTATTTGAAGCTGAATGACATAACCATGCGGTGCACTGAAACATGTGTAATATCATATATGAAACAAATCACCAGTCCAGGTTTGAAGCATGATACAGGATGCTTGGAGCTGGTGCACTGGGATGACGCAGAGGGATGGTACGGGGAGGGAGAAGGGAGGGGGAGTCAGGATGGGGAGCACATGTATACCCGTGGCAGATTCATATTGATGTATGGCAAAACCAATACAGTATTGTAAAGTAATTAGCCTCCGACTAAAATAAATAAATTTATATTTAAAAAAGACCTAATTAATCATTATACATAAATAATGTGTCAGCAATATTACTTTTAATTAAATATAACTGATAGTTTATACAACTATACTTTTTAAAATTTTTGAGATATTTTGTAAGTGATTAAATATTGTGTACTTGTGTATATTTATTTAGAGAGATATATTTATCTTTCCTTTTAAAGCTTATAAATAAATTTAATGATTACAAACTACTGATTTTTTGTTTAAAAGGTAACTTTTTCATAGTCATTAAAAGCAAAATAAGACTAGCTACCTTTCATACTTTCTACGAAAAAATCATTAGAGAATAGTTAATATTATTTACAATATTGTTTAAAAGACTTTAACATTTAAGTATTTTCAATGACAATTGTGCAGTTCTAGACCTGTGGTTTAAATTTATGCACACACGTGCACTTTGTGTAATAGCCAGAATCAAAATGTAGCATCTATTCATCTCATTTATTTAGCAGTGACAATAATATGTGCTGGTTATTGTGCTAGACATGGGGCTAGGGGCTACAAAGATAAGATGTCTCTTCTCCAAAGGAATTTAGAATCTAGCGGAAAGCAAGATATCTAAACCAACTGTTATAATGTGTGATGTGAGACTATCATGGGGTCATTATAAGGTGCTGTGGGAAGAGAGGGAGGGAGGTGGGTTTAGAAGAGAAGCAGAAATTTGCTGGGTTGGATAGACTGGGGAAAGCATTCTCTGTAGGAGGAATAACACTGGGTGCTAAGGCCGCTGCTGCTGCTAAGTTATGACAGTCGTGTCTGAGTCTGTGCGACCCCACAGACGGCAGCCCACCAGGCTCCCATCCCTGGGATTCTCCAGGCAAGAATACTGGAGTGGGTTGCCATTGCCTTCTCCAGGTGCTAAGGCAGGGAGAGACATTAAAGACCATGGAAAAGATTCTGTTCTATATGTGCAAGTCACTTGGGTAAGCAATATATGCTGGTAAGACATCGAGGTCTCAGATAAAACCTTGTAGGATTCTACTTGACATCTAAAGAAGCTCAGGTTTCACGTTATTGATGAAGAGAAAATACTGAAAATATTACATAGGAGACATGGGAAGATCTACATGTAAGAAGGAAAGGATGCATTAGCAGCATAGTAGATAACAGATTTAACAGCATGGTTAAACGCAACAAGGCTACTCAGGGTACCAACTGTCAAAATGAATGAGGTTAACAAATGGGGAGATGAGAAGCAGATTCAGATATGAGAGGTATTTAGGAGGTGAAAAACAATAGGCTGTGTGGATAATTATATGGTAGGTGAGGAAGTGAGAGAGGTCACCAGAGACTCCTAGGTTTCCTGCAGGGATAATGAGGGATGAAGATACTGTCCTCAGAGGCAAAGCAGGAAGAGCAGGCTGGTGGTTAGAGCGGAGAAGGGAAAAACAGTGATATCTATTCTGAGTGGGTTTGATATATCTATGAGACTTTACAAGTAATGAAATTGTAGTAGGCAGTTGGACTAGACCATGTCCATTTTGAAGCCCAGGTGAAAGATACCGGCTGGAGATAGTGTCTGTGCCTCATCTAAGTGCTATTTTGATCCAGGAGCTACAGACGAGCTTGCTGCAAAGCGTGCATAGTGAGAGAAGTAGGCCAGGCACAGAACTCTGAGAAGCAGTCATTCTGGAATAGACCACAAAGAATAGTAGCTGAGTTCACACCACAGAAATAATCCTTAGAAAACTTGAAAATTATATTCACGCACACATTTCTATTCTAAATGCCAACTGTTCATTTAAGTTAGAGGTCTTGTTTTGATTACTTCCTCTACATAAGAGATTATTCAGATAGATGATCTTAAATACAGAGAATTTAAAAAATGATCCTTTCCAGTGAGAGATACTGGCCTACAGTCAACTCTGGGTTTTGGCTTCTAGAGAGAAGGGCTAGGGAAGGGGAAACAAGCTAAATTAGTAAGTGTGATCCCTTTCTGGAGCTTTTCTTCTTCTCTTTTCCAGGAGTAGCTGTATATATTTACACATGTTAATTGCATTTACTATGTATCATTGAGTGTTTGAGACAAGATGTGCCATATGTAACAAAAGCTACTAAAATCTCTGCCTGGGGAGCTCAAATTGACTGGGGCAGAGAGATGATAAATTAACCAAATAATTTAAATTGTATAGCAAGTGAGATTCGGACAGATGTAGTAGAGAAAATAAAGTATGGAAGAAAAACTGGGAATTCAGTGTTGGGGGCAAGGGTTGAAATCAAGACTGGCTTCCTGGGTATGCAGGCGATGCAGTCACACAGGGCCCCAGGTGCAGAAGGGCTCCATGTTGGGTGTAACGTTCCACTGCCAATGTCATAGACTTCTTAATTTTTAAACAAGTGGCCCTTGAAATGATGCACTCAGTCCTGGTTGTAATTGTCAATATGGTGGGTGAGAAAGCCCACTTTTACTGGTATCTTTCCTTTGGCTCACCAGATAGATTCTCTACCTTTCTCTGAACTCTTCTGTCCCAGGAGGCAGACCACATGGACAGTATCAGGGACCTCTTTTGCCCTCTGGCTGTACATTTGGTTCCAATCATAGGAAGCCCGGGCAGAAGTTCAAGAGGTCATTGTTTCTCTCAAGAGGTCCCGACTACCCACTTCTGTTGACCTAGGTTCTACAGCTGCTTCTATGTCCATCTAAGGCTCTGCTAACCAAGCCTGCCATGTACATACCTAGCTGGTCTACCTGTTCTCTGCCCATACCTTTAATAAATCATACTTAAACTTTTCTCATTTGAGTATGACACGAATGTAATGCCAGTACTCTGACTGAAATATACCTCATTAAGAAGGTGACACTTGAGTAGATTCTGATGAGAGGGGAGTGGAAAGCAGTGGGGCTATCTGGAGAAGATAATCCTAAGTCTTGGAATCGCAAAGGGTCTGCAAACCAGTCTGTAGGACAAATCTGTAGTCTGTAGCCTGCTGCCTGTTATTGTAAATAAAGTGCAATTGGAACAAAGCCACATCCATTCCTGTATGCATTATTTATGGCTATTTTGTGTTACAATGCCAGAGTTCAGTAGTTGTGACAGAAAGCACATGCCTACAAAGCCTGAATTATGTACTGTAAATACCCCACATTCAAACAAGTTCCTTTCAGACATGTGAGTCCAGTTTGTTCATAGGTCCAACAAAGTTAGCCTAGGTACCCAACTAACACAACCAGCTATATAATACTGCACTGTAATGGGCTTATAAAGCTTTTCAGACATATGATGCAGGGAGCCAGCATGAGGAACTCCGCCCATGGCAAAGGTCATGAGGAAGGAGGCTCGGCATACGCAAAGGCGGGATTGAGCCTCAGGAGTCCCCCTGGAAATTCTCAAGCATCTACCCCCAAAACCAGAGTATGCCTACTTTACTGCTTTGTGCTCTCACCTACACCTCTGACTTTACGGGGGGCTGTCCCCCACCACCTCTCTCTGAAAAAGAGTTAACTTACAGCTCCAGTTAATAAAGTTCCTGGGCATGACAAGAGTGTTTCAACCTACAAACTCCTTTGGAAGTTCTCTAGCCTGCCTGAATAGGTTCTTCCAGCCACATGTGATTGTTCACAGCCTCCCAACCGTGAGAGGCATGAGATGTTCTAAACTGTCTAAATACAGATTCCTTTGAGCAGTTAAAAAATTGATTAGAAATTGTATTGGTGAAGGATTTTTTCACTTGTTGGGCCAATGTTTGCTGCTAAGTTTCCATATCCCTTACCTACTGTGTCCCTGGCAGTGTATTGATTAATATAATTGGTGTATAGGAAAGTAAGTAGTAGCTTTAATGTTTGTAACCTTGGACCCTTGAGTTAATTCTTTTCTTGTTATAGCTCACCACACCTTTGCCCTATAGGAATGCAAAATATCTAATGCTTTTGGAGGGCAGCGCCTGACTTTAGAATAATCACCTTTAGAGAAAAATAAGCTTTCTGAAGAAAGGGTCATAAAATGTTAACAGGCCTCCTGGCCAGAAGATGATGTAAATCACCTAAACCTTTGCATATGGTAAGTTTGAAAGCCTGGCTTCAATTAGGATCAAGGACTGCTGTCCTTGCATGACTCTACTCCTTCCCCCATTATCCTCTATGCACAACTTAAGGTATAAAAACTACTTTGGAAAATAAAGTGCAGGCCTTGTTCACCGAAACTTGGTCTCCCCATGTCGTTCTTTCTCTCACCTTCTGGCTGAATTCCCATCTGGAGAGTGGAGGCTCATCAAGCCTACTAATTTTGCCTGGGCTTCTAAGATCTGACCGAGGAGGCCTTAGTGTCCCCTCTCCTTCGGGAGAACAGGAGGGCGCCTGCAGCCTACGTAGGTGATGCGAATTCCTCATCTTGGAATTTTATTAGCTTTCCATGTAAACCAAGTTATTCAGCCTCTTTTCTCCACTGAATTTTCTCACTGAGCTATACTTATTTGATCACTCTTTATATTTT
Organism: Bos javanicus; assembly: GCF_032452875.1. Lineage (NCBI taxonomy): Eukaryota > Metazoa > Chordata > Mammalia > Artiodactyla > Bovidae > Bos > Bos javanicus. The sequence goes on along the minus strand of NC_083871.1, from coordinate 58,342,337 downwards.
TAATTCTATCGTATCCTGATCACCGAAGCCGTCTTCCCTTCGAAATCCCTGGATCCACCGGGGCTGGACCCCGGTAATATGATACATAAGAAGCAAACACAAAAAATAAAACATTTTTCATCTTAACAGTACAGAACCTTGTAACAACAGCTGGCACACAGCTGGTATCAAATGAATAGACAGAGGAGTTACTGACTGGAGAAGGGAAAGGAGGTGGGAGATGGTAGAGCTGAAGGATCATCATCAACAGGAGATGGAGGGTGAGCTGCAATTTCACTCACACCTGACATTGATTCTGGTTCCTTGCTGGAGCCAGATGTATGTTCGCATCTTTGAAACACTGAAGGTTTGTATGTAGGGGACTTACTGTACTATCTTTTCTGTTACAGATAGCTTGCTAACCCCTGAATCAGGTGAATAGGAAGGAGACCAAAGAGTATGGAGTTTAGTGGTTGATGCAAAGAGTGACAGAAGACAATGTCACAGAAGAAATAGGAGGACAAGTGATTTAGGGCCTCGTTAGTCTTATGAAATGCTTTGAGGGAAGGACTTAAATTTTACCAGGATAACTCTGGTTATTGCCTTAAGACTAGTCTTAAGCAAGGATAAAAGTAGAGAGATGGGGTGGGGGAGGGGACATACTCTTTTAATAAGCCAGAAATGAAGTGATGGCAGCTTCGTAGCAGTAGAGCTGCTGAGAAGTGGTCAGAGTCTATCATAGTCATGATAGAGCCAAATTAATTCACTGATGAATTGAATGTGAAGTGTGAAAGGAGACTGAACCACAGTTTTCTTCCATGAGCAACTACAAGTATGGAGCCATCATGAACTGAGGTGGGAAAGTTTGTGGAAGGGGAGGGGGAGATAGGGTAAGAGTAGAGTGACTGTGGCACAGCTCGTGAGTTCAGGGTCAGACTTTGTAAACTTTAAAGTTTGATTAAGCATACAAGTAGCTCTGAGGCAGAAGGACAATGCTTTGTTCTGGGATTTGAGGAAGAAAATGTTTCAAGAAGGCAGGCAGGCCACTGTACCACAGACAGAAAAGGACTCTGGGGCACTGGCCTTTTACGGCCAAGTGCAGCTGCAGGGCCATTAGGATGAGGTTGAAGAAGTGACCATTGAGGTCAACAACTAGGAGTTCACTGCTGACCTTCACAGGAGCAATCTCTGCAGAGTGATGCGGCTACAAGCCTGCCAGGAGCGAACTTCAGAGAGAATAGGAGGCAAGAGGAAACAGACAGGGAGCACAGACAACTCTCAGTTTGGTAATGACAAAAAGATGAAAAGGAGAAAAGTAGGAGGTTACTAGAGGTAGAAACTAAGAGTTTTTAAGTGATAGAATAAAACCCAGCATGTTAGTATGCTGTTAGGAAGGATCTTATAGACAGGAAGATATTGATGATGCAGGATAGAGGGTAAGAATTATCCTTGTAGGTGAAAGGGGATGCGATCTAGTAAGTAAGCATCGGCCTTAGCGACCAGCAGGGAGACAGACATCTCGTGGCCTGTGACACTGAGCTATTTAGTAAATAATCAGTCGATCAATATTGAATTTCAGTCTTCCTACAGTTAAACCTCCTAATACTTTGTGAACAGTTTGGGCATTAGTATATAATCAAGAGCCTGAAGTTCAGTTCACGGTTTTGTCACTGATGAGCTCTGAAGACTCTCAAGCAAGACATCTAACCTTTCTTTGACTTAGTTTGCTTTTCATTAAGAAATACAGTATCTACTGGTCAACGTAGTGCCTGGCAAATTAATAAGTTATCTAAATAAGCCTTCCCAGGCACCAAATCTCTCTGATTCTTGCTCCTACAGAATTCCATATAGAGAAAAAAAAAAGAAAAAGAAAAACGACAGGTATTTGTAGACTCAGAGGTCTACACCTGAGTTAGTAAGATCCCCTGGAGAAGGGAATGGCAACCCATTCCAGTATCCTTCCCTGCAGAATTCTGTGGACAGAGGAGCCTGGCGGGCTACAGTCCATGGGTCGCAAAGAGTCAGACACAACTGAGTGACTAACACACGACACACTATGTCTACATAGTAATAGCCACACACAGATGCTGTCGTAGTGCATTATTGCCATTTGTATATCTTAAATTTCCTCCAAATGAAATGTATTTACTCTCTATGTCGTAACACTCTCTATAATTAAGTTTAATTTATGAGAAGACTTACCTTTTACACAAACAGCATATATTTAATCTTCTAGTAGCTATTATTCCCACAAGGCTGTCACATGTTAAGCTTGACCAAATATTTTAAGTATACCCTGTTCATCTTTGGAGACACAGCACAAATATCACCCCCACCGGGAGGCACTCCTGGATCTCCTTGGGGAGAATGCCTCCTCTTCTGGCCCCACTGCAGCCTATGCACACCCGTGCTCTGACACTGGCCAGCGTGTAATCTGTTGACATTTCTGTCTCCTTTTCCAGATTATAAGCACCTTATCCTGTTCTACCTGTGCTGTCAGTGACTGGCACAGAGTAGACATGAGATAAATATTTGCTGAATGAATTTCATTGTATACACTTCCGAATGGAGGCTGATCAAATAAAATGGCATGATATGCAAGGAAAGAAATGGAGTAAAAGCCTGCTAAGATAGTAGGCTTGTGTAAATGTTCACTAGAAAGGCAGTCTCATAGTACTGCTGCTGCTGCTGCTAAGTCTCTTCAGTCGTGTCTGACTCTGTGTGACCCCATAGACAGCAGCCCACCAGGCTCCCCCGTCCCTGGGATTCTCAGGCAAGAACACTGGAGTGTGTTGCCATTTCCTTCTCCAGTGCATCAAAGTGAAAAGTGAAAGTGAAGTCGCTCAGTCGTGTCCGACTCTTTGTGACCCCATGGACTGCAGCCTACCAGGCTCCTCTGTCCATGGGATTTTCCAGGCAAGAGTACTGGACTGGGTTGCCATTGCCTTCTCTGTCTCATAGTACACATACTTACAATTCAGAGTCTGTGATGAAAAGACTCTAGTTTTCAAGAACTGCTTTGGTAGAGTCCAGAGAGACTTTTTGGACTAGGTTACAATGGCACCCCACTCCAGTACTCTTGCCTGGAAAATCCCATGGATGGGGGAGCCTGGTGGGCTGCAGTCCATGGGGTCACACAGAGTCAGACACGACTGAAGAGACTTAGCAGCAGCAGCAGCACTCAGTATTAAAAACAGATTTCTGATCTATTCTACTTCCACTCTTGGTAACACATATTAAAAAGACTTAGGGGTTTATTTTCTTAAGAAAGTACACATATGTCCTTGATCAACCTTTATTTTAGGAGTGTATTGACAACAATGAACTACAGAAGCTATAGATCTAAGACTCTCAAGTAAGAAAGTGTATAAATAGAGTTTATACTATGTGAATTTTCAGCACTGAACTTCCTGGTAGAAGGAAGCTGACTTATCACTGTTAGATTCACTCTTTCCCAACCTAGTCGTTCTCTTTCCCTTGCTGTGAGGTCTCTGTCTTCAAATTCTCTATTAGATTTCTTAATGGACAATCTGCTTCAGCACTTTTCTGAGAAAAAAAAAAAAAAATAGCTTCATTTCCCTCCACAATGGCAGTTAAACCTTCCATTTCATATGAAATCAAGTGGAGACATCTGTGCTTTGTCATCAAAAAAGTAAACAGTTTTATTTTTCTAATTATTATCTGCTTATCAGCCTTGGAGTAAGAATTCACTTGCCTTTTTGCCACCTTGAGAATTCAGTCTTAATTCCCCAAGTCCAGGCCCAAGATAGACTCGTTACCTTTCTGTTAGTGTTTATCTGCATCTGCTCGGATGTATGCTGTTTATATCCAGTATTGAACCGCCCTTCACATTAAGCTTAAATTAGAAACATTTTTTTCCCAGTAAAGATAATCTATATCCCACTAGTCTTCAGGAAATTTAATCATTCAGCAGTAGATGAAAATGTTTCAGAGCCATGAAGGGCTTTGAAGCTGATGTCTTCCATTATCAGATTCAGTAAATACACTGAAAGTCAGAAATGAAATGCCCACATCAACCACTGAGAAGTCCGAAGCTCTCATCTACTATTCATTGCTTTCAGCTTGTATTGACAGAGAGCGAGCTTTTGCTGTCCCCAAGTCCCAGGAGGGCAACTACTCAGAAGGAATGAAGTGTCTAGATAACAGATCACAATGAAAGGGAGAAAAGAACACGCTGGTTTTGCTTCTCTCTAGACACACTACAGAACTGGTTTTCTGAGGGTGTTTTCTTTTTGTTCTATAATATGATTATTTGAAAAACCCTCACAGCACTCCATACCCGGGAGATCTCAAAAGGTCTGTTGACTGTTGTAACAGCTCTGACTAAACACCCATTTCTTACGACAAGTGTAGAACGCCACATATGGCGATCACAACCAGTGCCTCACAGGTGTCACGCAGACCCTGAGGAAATCTGGGCCCAGCAGATCACAGGAGCCAGACCTTAAGCCAAACCAGATTTCCAAGTTACATAAACGGGCCTACTGGGGTGAAGGGAAAAGAGAGAGCAAATGTTGCAATGAAACAGTAGCGAGGAAACTAATGAATTAAGAACATTTGCTGGTAAATCACAGAGAAGGGGAACTGGTGATTGCTTTAGCACTGCTCTGTCTGGACAGCTGAGATGCTTAGGTAGTCCAGTGTTTAGCCAATCAGATTTTAAACTGTTGGTCTCTGCTAATATCTCTAACAGTGTAAGAGTCCAGAGGGGACTAAGTGGTCCCTCTGTCTATGGAACACTAGCACTCCACCAGAGAAAGAAGAGACTGCTTAACAGAAATCATGACATCTGGAGGATGGAGATGGTTAATAAAAAGAAAGAAAAGGAAAGGAAAAAAGAAAAGTATAGCCATTCCTCTTTATCCACCTCACATCAAGCCCTCCTGAATAATAAGTGCAGAAGAAAGCATTCAAGAAAAATGTAGCCATTTCAAGAAATGTGCTGAATAATAAGTACATAATAAAACTTTCAAGTGATCAGGGATGCCATTTCCATCCCAGAAACATTTTGAACTGTTCACCTGGATTGAGAAATAGAATTAGATGCATTTATACCAGTTGTAAGAAATCTAGAACGATATAATAGAATCCTCCCACATGATATCCAAAATTCAACATATTCTACTGGGAGATCCATATTGCTCTAAAGTTGAAGTAGATACTGCATCCACTAAGCACCTCTCAAAAGACTTTGAATTTTTACAAAAGTAACTCTCTTATTTATCAGATGCTTACTCTATGCTGGGAACACACTATGTGTAAATGGCTAAACTAATTTACACATATTGTCTAATTCCATCATTACAACTACCTTATGGACTACATACAATTATGAATCCAATTTCACAGATGAGAAACCTGAGGCTTAAAGAGTTGAAACAAACACTTAACCATTAATTGGAAGGCTGAGCTCTTAACCTCTATTCTATGTTGACTATCAGTCACAAACTATTCATTTCTCTAACTTCTGACCCCTGGTGTCACAATAGCAATTGTCAGGCCTGTATAACATATCTTGCGTTGTTTGCACCAAAGCTAAAATACTGCTCCTGGCCAGCACTGGGCCTAGCTCCCAGCACCTGACACTCTTCTGAGCTTCTATCTGGACCAAGGTCTTAGAAGCAGAGAACACTTTGAATTCTTCCTGCAATAAAGCTATTGTCTTTTACTTTCCAAAGAATCAGGAAATGTGACAAATATCTGAATGGCTATTTTAAGACATTTTGAATGCTTTAAATGCAACTCATTTCATGTGCCTCCTCATGCAGTTCTAAATTTCATTTCTCCTAAATGCAAAAAAAAAAAAAAACAAAAACTTTTTTTTCAGAGGTTTTATCAGGGAAAGAGACTTTTGGTAAATATGCCATCTTTTTCTTCCATCATTATTATACTTCTAAGTGCTATAAAATGGAAAAAAACACTTGAAATAGAGTACAGCTGAAAATTTCTGAACTGTTAAAATCAAGGGTTTATAAAATGATAAATCCTGATCACTCAATCCATGTAAGAAAAAGGCCACCACTGTCACGGTAGGATCATTACTGGCTGCAAAGTGACAGAGTGCATGGCTGATGCAGACCTTCACTTCAACAGCTTATATCGCCTCAACATCAACTCCCCTTCAGACTTGCCTTGGTGTCTGGGTTACCTTCATTCTCAAAGTCACCTCAGATCTTGCACTTTCGCATCCTTCTTGACCTCTACACAAGCACGGAATCTTATTATTTTTTCTTTTAAGTAGCTTTGTCTGGGAGGGCACAGGTCAGAGGCAGGTCGGTAGCGATGGACTAGTGGGGTCTTCTGGAGGTCTCTACAGAAATCTGATCTGCTGAACTGGGTTAATGTCCATTCGTAATTTGGACAGATGCCCAGAAGCTAGTAGACAGCAGGGTCTTTTAAAAACAACACAATTACAAACACAGAAAGCAAAATAAATAAGTAAATGAAAGTAATGTTTGGAGAGCAAGGGAGACCATAAAAATACATTGTAGTCCATCAGGTATTTGATTTAAATTTTTTTTCCCATTTCTATTATTAATCAGGATTTTTTTAAGTTTAATTTTAATTATTCTCTTTTCCTATAACACTGCATGCAATAAAATCATCCTTAGAGCTGAGGAATAGCTCCATGGTAACAGATTCTAAAACATCAGCTCAGGATGGAGCTTTCAGTGTGTGATCACAGTTCGAAAAGGAGGAGAAGGAAATGATGAAATTCCACACTGGTTTGTTTTTTTTTTTTCCCCTTCCTTGGGAATAATATCCTGTGAAAGAAATCTGCAATCTCAGGAGGTAATTGGAAGCAGGGCAGGGAGGAAAATAGAGTCAAATGGCAGATCATGCTTAAAATGTCATTAAACTAGTTATGGAATTTCTAGCTTTGAAATAAATCCTTTATTTTAGTTCCCTAGAGAGACGAAAATAAAAAGTATTTCCTACTCAATAGAGCAGAAAAGAACTCTCTACCATGATGCCACACTTTTCAGCACATATAGAAAAAGATGAATTCATTCACTCACTCAAAATTCACTGGGAGCCTAGTATTTGCAAACAAATCCCCATGGCAGGTGATGTGTAGAGTCTAAGCCCTGTGGGTTTTTATATGACAAGTTTTTGTGAAAAGCTATTTTACAGTACACCTAGACAATGGAGTATTGCTGCTGCTAAGTCGCTTCAGTCGTGTCCGACTCTGTGCGACCCCATGGACGGCAGCCCACCAGGCTCCCCCGTCCCTGGGATTCTCCAGGCAAGAACACTGGAGTGGGTTGCCATTTCCTTCTCCAGTGCATGAAAGTGAAAAGGGAAAGTGAAGTCACTCTGTCGTGCTCGACTCTTAGCGACCCCATGGACTGCAGCCTACCAGGCTCCTCTGTCCATGGGATTTTCCAGGCAAGAGTACTGGAGTGGGTTGCCATTGCCTTCAGGAAATGAGCTATTAAGCCATGTAAAGACAAGAAGGAAACTTAAATTTATATTACCAACTTAAAGAAGTCAATCTGAAAACACTACATACTACTATGATTACAACTATATGACATTCTGGAAAAGGCAAAATTATAGACAATAAAAAGTTCACTAGTTGCTGGTGCAGACGGTAAAAATGAATAGATAGAGCACAAAAGATTTTTAGGGCTGTAAAAATACTTTTCATGATATTATAATGATGGATACATGTTCTTATGGGCTTCCCTGGTGACCCAGATGGTAAAGAATCCACCTGTAATGTGGGAGACCTGGGTTTGATCTCTGGTTTGGGAAGATCCCCTGGAAAATGGCATGGCAATCCACTGCAGTATTCTTGCTTGGAGAATTCCATGGACAGAAGAGCCTGGTAGGATATAGTCCAAGGGGTCACAAAGAGTCGTACACGACTGAGCAACTAAGCACAACATGTTCTTATAACATTTGTTCAAACCTATAGAATGTAGAATGGACTGCATCAACAGTGAACCCTAAGGTAAGCGACAGACTCTGGCTAATTACAAGGGAGTAAAGTAGCTTCATTCTTGGTTTAAAGAAAAGAAAAGAAAGTAACATTTTGGTGAATGATGCGGACAATGGGAGAGCCTTTCCACATATGGAGACAGGGAGTATGTGGAAAAGGAGACTTCTGTATCTCTTAATTTGGTTGTAAACCTAAAACTCCTGTAAAACACTGACATCTTTACAAGGTTTTAATAAACTTTTAAAAAGTACTATACAGAGAATGATTTAAAAGTCCTCATCTCAAATAGTCAGCTGTTCCAGAAGCTGGTCAGCAAAGGTCCACCTGTATGCTGCTCACTGGGAAGATCGCCTCCACTTTAGGATCACTGTGTAACACGGACAAGCAACCTAGTCTGTACACAGACTCAACAACTTGTTTGTCAAGTTCAACCTAGCCTCACAGATTTGGAATAACTGGGCTTAAAGCAGGGGAAGAGTGAATTAGGGGACTATTCCGAATAAGGGCCATTTATTTAAAATTCTCTTCACTGTGGCTGGATAGTGATCCTGCTTTAAGAAACTCAGGATAAATTTTGAGATAGGCTTGAGATATATGGCTAGGTATATGGCTAGATACACAGCTAGGTTGAGATAGACTCTAGGTATATGGATGCTTCGAAAGTGCTTTAGGGTGTTCAACACCATTTGTTCTTCCAATCTTGTTTGCACTATTCATTTGGTTAATGGGTTAGTAATCCTCTCTTTATAGATAGTAGGAAAGCAAACTTCAGCCCAGCACTTTTCTAAATTATTACATCCTCTGAACAAATGGGGTACAGATTAATGAGGTTTTACTCAAAGCTTTGAATTCACATGAGCCTTAAATGAAGCAACACTTCCTTGTTTCCATTTAATGAAAATAACAGTCAAGAAATGTAAATCTGACTTGTATGCAGGGTAACAGAGCTGGATAACTACGTGCCAACATTGAAAACACCCTCAAAGTCTATCCCCTGGCAAAATGAGAGGGCTCTGATCATTCACTGAAAATTTCAACTACACAACCATTTGAAGAGGGACAGAAAGTCACATGTGCTATTTCCCTTTCCTATTTGCAGTCAGGCTTACAATATCACGTTAGTACTTACAACGTTACTGCATATTAACCAAAGAGGGTTTCTGATTTTCAGGATTTTAGTTCATTTAAATCAACTAAGAGTTTCTCCTCCTCTGAAATGCCAAATATTCCATTTTATTTATATCAGCAAAAAGCAAATGAGTAGATGAGATAACATAGTTACACAAAATATTTTTACTCACTACTACATACGAAAAAGATAACTAATAAGGACCAACTGGGAACTCTTTTCAATATTCAGTAATGACTTGGCTAGGAAGAATCTAAAAAAGAGTGGATGTATGTATAACTGCACCTGATGCAAAGAACTGACTCATTTGAAAAGACCCTGATGCTGGGAAAAATTGAAGGCAGGAGGAGAAGGGGATGACAGAGGATGAGATGGCTGGACGGCATCACTGACTCAATGGACATGAGTTTGGGTAAACTCTGGGAGTTGGCGATGGACAGGGAGGCCTGGCGTGCTGCAGTCCATGGGGTCACAAAGAGTCAGACACGACTGAGCAGCTGAAATGAACTGAACTGATGTATAACAATTCACTTTGCTCTACAGCAGAAACTAACACATTTTAAATCAACTATACTCTATTAAAATTTTTAAAAAGATAATAAAAACTATTTTCTACCCTGTCAGCATATCATGTTCAAGCTTTTCAATAACTCTTTGGTTCTGGGAATTCTCTGTATAAGGTGCAATTAATTTCATTTCAACAAAACTTGTGTAAAAAAATGTGAACTTATGAAACCAACAAATACGTATTTTGAAATGACTGCTCATAAAGTAGTACTTAATTACAATAATAAAAAATTCAAATCTAGGAGAAATGAGTATGTCAGTGAAAGAGAATTATGACCTCAAAGAAGGAAAACAAATATCCAGCTTCTTTTCTGTGTTACTAAATTATTTGGGGGAGAAAATGTTAAGATTTTAATTGTAGCATCTCTACTCCTGAATGTGATACTCATGAATCCATCAAACTCAGAGTAAATGCTACTATTACTTTATTTTTAATCTTCTAGCCAATCAGGATGTTATTTAAAATGGCATAATATCTTTGTGGGTTTTTGTAATGATGCAAAGTGACAATAGGAAGGGACTGAAAACTACACCATTTCAGTAAAGGCTCACATGTGAATTCCAAACCTTTTTTTTTTTTTTTCTCTTTAACCTGTAAAATGAAGAAATAGTGCTGACCTAGACATTCTACTGGTATAATCTTAGTCAGCAACCCAAAGGGGAAAAGCTTAATGTCTGTACTGCAATGCAAGATCAAGGTGCCAGATATTCTGTAGATTTGAAAGGTACATCATTGCTATGCAAAACTGGGTAGAATAGTTTCCTCTTCCCTTCATAAGGCATTATATGCCTATAATAAATCATATCACTAAGGTTAATGATGGATAGAAGTTTCTAACTGTAAACGTTATCATAGGAAATTAAATACTTACAAAGGTAAGTGATAGACCTATTTATATCCCAGAAGAGAAGGCAAGATTTCTAATGAGATCCCAAGTTTCCCAAAATTGTTGGGTAGGCTGAAACAGTTATCATAACTCTCAATATATGGCCATTAAAAAAGATGGAGGGAGGCAGTATGGACACAGTTCAGTTCAGTCGCTCAGTCGTGTCTTGACTCTTTGCGACCCCATGGAATGCAGCACACCAGACCTCCCTGTCCATCCCCAATTCCCAGAATTTACTCAAACTTGTATCCATTGAGTCAGTGATGCCATCCAATCATCTCATCCTCTGTCGTTGCCTTCTCCCACCTTCAATCTTTCCCAGCATCAGAGTCTTTTCAAATAAGTCTGCTCTTCTCTGACTTTGTATGGACACAAGAGAAGGCCAAATAGTCTTCAAATGACTTTCCCCAAACTGACATTATCATAATTACTTTTTATTTGAGTACAGATTCAGTATTCAGTGCTTTGTCTATACTTGGGGCTTCCCTGGTGGCTCAGATGCCTATAATTAGGGTATGGTGTCACTAGATGGCAGTAAAGGTTCACTAAGTAAGTAAGTGAAGGTCACTTGGTCATGTCCGACTCTGCAACCCCATGGACTGTAATCCATGGGAGGACTGTAACCTTATTCTCCAGACCCGAATACTGGAGTGGTTTACTACCGGGGATAAAATTCATTCATTCAAGAAATCTCTGAAAGTATCTACTAAACATTCTGTTTATATTATCAATGTATTATATAAATCTTTACATTACCACTAGGGTTGGGAAGATCCCCTGGAGAAGGGAAAGGCTACCCACTCTAGTATTCTGGCCTAGAGAATTCCATGGACTGTATAGTCCATGGGGTCACAAAGAGTTGGACACGAGTGAGCAACTTTCACTTTCACTTTATTCACACAACAAATTACACAATCCTGGAGAACATTTTTTTTTAATTTGAATATTGAGATTTATCTTATTATTGATTTAATCTAATTCCTAATCCCAGGTAGCTCAGCTGGTAAAGAATCCACTTGCAATGCAGGAGACCCCAGTTTGATTACTGGGTCAGGAATTTTCTCTAGAGAAGGCATAGGCTACCCAGTCCAGTATTCTTGGGCTTCCCTGTTGGCTTAGATGGTAAAGAATGCACCTGCAATGCAGGAGACCTGGATTTGATCCCCAGTTGGGAAGATCCCCTGGAGGAGGGAATGGCAACCCACTCCAGTATTCTTCCTGGAGAATCCCCATGGTCAGAGAAGCCTGGAGGGCTACAGTCCTTGGGGTCCCCAAGAGTTGGACATGACTGAGAGACTAAGTGCACACTCACTCTCTCTCTCTCTCTCTCTCTCTCTCTCACACACACACACACACACACACACACTCATTCTTATATGTTAATCAGAATAGCCTTAAATAACTATTTTGAAATTTTCTTTTGGCCCTTCCTATGATTGATTCTCAAACCTGGGAGCAGTTCTGAAATGGTGTATTTTGGTGTCTAAATCTATTTCTATCAATAATATTCTATTTCTTTGAAGTATTTTTTCCCTATTACCTATTGGATTCTTATACTGCTAAAGTTGTGTGTGTATGCACACACTTTAATTCATCCCACATTTCTTATTTTTCTATGTTTTTCCTTTCTTGGTTCTTTGATTATGTCTTACAATTTCACTTTTTTCCCACTGGTTTGGTAGTTTCCATCTACTTTACATGTACTCCTTTAGTGATTTAAATGGAAATGTAAATATGCCTATTTTATTGATTTCTTCCTTTCCTTCCTTCTTCTTGCCAAAGACCTCTACTACTGAGTGAACAGAAGTGATAAGAGATAACCCTTTTACCTTAGAATGGTATTTGTCACTGGCTTTAGGTAGATACATCTTGTTACAGCCACAGAGCCCCTTTCTATTCTTAGTTTGCTTGGAGAATTTTTAAAATAATGAATCAAGGCAAAATAGCATCAAAGGTTTTCTTTATCTAATGAGATGACCACATCCTTTTTTCCATTTAAAAAACAAAGATCATGGCATCTGGTCCCATAACTTCATGGCAAATGGAAGGGAGAAAAGTGGAAGCAATGACAAATTTTATTTTCTTGGGCTCCAAAATCACTGTGGATGGTGACTGCAGCCATGAAATTAAGATGCTTGCTTCTGGAAGGAAAGTTAAGACAAACTTAGCCAGCATATTAAAAAGCAGAGACATCACTTTGCCAACAAGGGTCCATAGAGTCAAAGCTATGGTTTTTTCAGTAGTCATGTACAGATATGAGACTTGGAACATAAATAAGGCTGAGCATCAAAAAATCGATGCTTTTGAATTGTGGTTCTGGAGAAGATTCTTGAGAGTCTCTTGGACAGCAAGGAGATCAAACCAGTCAATTCTAAAGGAAATCAACCCTGAATATTCATTGGAAGGACTGATGATGAAGCTGAAGCTCCAACACTTTGGCTGCCTTATGCGAAGAGCTCACTCATTGAATAAGACCCTTTCCCCACATCAGCAGGGAAAGATTGAAGGCAAAAAGAGAAGTGGGAGGCAGAGGATGAGATGGTTAGACAGCATTACTGACTCAGTGGACATGAATTTGAGCAAACTCCAGGAGATAGTAGAGGACAGAGGAGCCTGGTGTACTATAGTCCACAGGGTTGCAAAAAGTCAGACACAATTTAATGACTGAGATTTAGTAACTGAATTGTAAATTACGAATAATCTTACCCAGAGAGGATTAGGCTAAGAACTTTGTAAGCTTCAGCCCTATTATACATATCAAGTTGAGCCTCTATTATATGTTACAAGATTTTCTTGCTGAAGAAAATGTTAGAAAATTGGGTACAAAACAATGTCACATCCATGCCTTTCTGAATATAACTGGTGTAACATATACCACATATACATGTGTATATATATATATATCGGAGAAGGCAATGGCACCCCACTCCAGTACTTTTGCCTGGAAACTCCCATGGATGGAGGAGCGTGGTAGGCTGCAGTCCATGGGGTCGCTAAGAGTTGGACACGACTGAGTGACTTCACTTTCACTTTTCACTTTCATGCATTGGAGAAGGAAATGGCAACCCACTCCAGTGTTCTTGCCTGGAGAATCCCAGGGATGGGGGAGCCTGGTGGGCTGCCGTCTATGGGGTCACACAGAGTTGGACATGACTGAAGTGACTTAGCAACAAAATATATATATATATATATATATATTCTATTTGAGTAACACCAGTTACTCAGATGCCAGTATAGTCCCTTCAGTTACAGAATGAAATCAGAAAGTCAGAGATATGACATTGTTTTGTACCCAATTTTCTAACATTTTCCCCAGCAAGAATTAGCCGCTAAACATATTTAAATATCGTTACTGTGACGACACCCAATCATCTCACTCAGTCCTTCCTAATTCCTGTTGGCCACACTACCCATCAGAAGGGCTTACTCTTCACCTCTCCCACACACTGCCTCATTTTGTCTTTTTTCATAGTTGAACAGCCTCAGTATTTTCTTTTGCCTCTTACATCAAGCTACCTTCCATTTTTCTTCAACACCAAGTCCTGGATATACTATAATACTCAAGCATTTACGATATTGGAATTTAACAAGTCTTTTAAACTGGTATTCTTACTAGATTTTTTTAAAAAATTGCTTTTGATAGTATTCTGGTTGCAAAGTTGTAAAAGTTTTGAGTGGTCTGTCTCAAATCTATTTTCCCCATAAATGACTATTTTCAGTGTATAGTTTTGCAGATTGTGGGTATTTTTAGGCCCACATATATCACCTTATGGTAGAAATTCTATATTGCTTGGCTATAATGTATTTGCCATATAATTATTGGTTCCAACAATTTTATTAAATACTAGAATTTTTTGTGACTGTATTGGCTATTGAGTTACCTACAAGTGGAACAAATTAAACTTTTCCAAATAACATGGAGATTACATAATTGAATTAACTGGTGAAACACAAGCTAAAGGTGGGCTTGTTCCAACTACTTTTTACTAAATGTATTTGACTCCAATCTTAAGGGCTTTATTTGTCAAGTATTAGTGAAACAATACATTGATAAATGTATGTGACCTAGAAAAGCAGTGTTTCATTTCTTATTTGGGAACAGAAGATTTTACAGTGGGGATGGAGATAGGGAATAAAAATCACACTAATTTTTAAATCCCTTCAAATTATTTTTTAATCCTTATGAAAGTTGAGAATCTACATTTCATTGTTTAGTTCTTCAAGAGAACATGCTTAATGCCCTTGATTTCTAGTCTCCTATAAAGAAAACACAATCATAACTAATTAGAAATTCTGATGAACTTGGAGAGTTGTAATCAGAAACTTTAGGCAGTGCTTACAATGAAACTTCTGGCAGTTTTCATGCTTAATTGGGCCACTGGATCCTGTCTGTGTTAGGGGAGGAAAGAAGGTCTTGTTTCTTTGGCATTTAAAATGATTTGATTAATGATTACCTGAAAGTATTAACATTAGCATCATTACAATACCATCAGCATTTCCTGTTTTTCTTGTGCTAAATATTTATTTTGCAAGATGCAACACTGACCTTTCAGTCTGTCATGTAATTTATTTATCCTATTAAGCCATACTGTTGTTGCTCATGAGTCAGGGAGACTTAACTCAAGGTAACCTTACCTACTACAGGACAGTTTACCTGTTGAAAATTAACCAGAGACAAACAAGCAGACAGGCCTAGAAAGAGACTTCACGCAAAGGTGAAACTTCTCAAACCTAAAATTTTTAAATTTCTTTTAAGATGGGTTTACATTTTTTAAATTTGATTTTGAATTTGTATGTGTACCTCAAGATTTCAGTGCCAACCCTTCTCAGTCTCATTCTTGCCGCCCTCTCCCTCAGCACGACTGCATCCTCTTCCATCTATTTGCTGGTGACTCTCAAATCCAGATATCTCATTATATCTCTTTCTCTCTGCTCAGTTATACAAGAAAAATGCTTGGATATCATCTTGACTCCTCCTCCTCCTTCTTATGCCTATCTAATTAGTCATCACATACAATGTAGAATTGACCCTTGAACAATGGAGGAGACGGAGTGCCAACCCTCCATATGGTAGATAAATACTGTATGACCTCATATGTGAAATCTAAAACGTTGAATTCATTGAAACAGAGTAGAATAATGCCTTTCAGAGGCTAAAGGGTGAGGGAAATGGGAAGATGTTGGTCAAAGGGTTCAAACTTTCAATAATAAGATGAATAAATCCCGGGAATCTAATATACAGGATGGTGACCATGGTGGTTAATAATACTGAATTGTATACTTGAAAGCTGCTATGAGATTAGAGCTTTAATGTTCTCTCCTTGAAAATGACAAAATGATAATAATTGAGGCGAAGAATGTGCTAACATTATGTGGTAAACATTTCACAGTATAAAAATGTATCAAGTCATCACATTGTGTACTTTAAATTTGATTTCCCAGGTGGTGGTGTGGTAAAGAATCTGCCTGCCAGTGTAGGAGATGCAGGTTCGATCCCTGGGTCAGGAAGATCCCCTGGAGAAGGGAATGGCAACCCACTCCAGTATTCTTACTTGGGTAATCCCATGGACAGAGGAGCCTGGCGGGCTTAAGTCCATAGGGTCACAAAGCGTCAGACACAATTTAGCGACTAAACCCCACCACCACCATCACCTTAAATTTTACACAGTGTTCTATGTGAATTATATTTCTACAAAGCTGGGGGTGGGGGAAACTTGAAAGGATTCCCTTCAGTTTTTTCCACTTCTTCCTCTCTACTCTTACTGTTCTGTAGCCATTTGGTGTCACAGCGCTCCAGTGCTCGTTCCCCAGGCTTGTGCACAGGCTGCTCCCTCTGCCTGGAGAATCTCTAACTCCATCAGTGCCACCCTTACTCTCTATCTCTCCCTGCTGGCTTCCACTTAGCCCTGCTACCTCTCAATGCAGACATCCTTGCCTGGAGGAAGTCTTCTGCTCCCTCCCAGATGGAGACATATATCCCTCGTTTATGGTTTCAAGTTTCAGCTTCACAGCAGTTATTCCAACATGTTGAGATTGCTTAGCGGTCTATCTCCCTCGCTAGACCATCAGCTTCTTGAAAACTCACATTGCCTAGTCAATTTCTGTTTATTCTGCACCAGTGCAGAGCCTTGATGGAGAGCAGGCATTCAAAATGTTTTCTGAATGAATAAAGCAGCTTTTTAAAGTAATAGTGGCTATTGAATGCTTACAGGTAAAGATGGTTTTATGGAAACAAGAATACAAGTAGGTGTGCTTAAAATGTTTCGAAGAAAATAAACAGAGTATGCACCAAAACTTCTTGTAAATGTCCTGCTATCTCTTTGTCTGATACCACAATTTCTTAAGTACCTCAACATCTTTGATCCAATCTTTTGAATGCATTTTCATTTTCTCAGCACACATTTCTTAAGTGCACACTGTATTCTCCCATTGTACTCTATTATTTTTCTAAATTATTTTCCTGATTACCAATGCTCTCTCCTTGCTATTTTCTTTACCTTCCTCACTCTTTCCTGGTTGCATTTCCCATTTTACATCCAGCCTCTTAACCTCATGAACTGCCACGCTGACTTCTGAACCACTCCATATTCATCTGGCGTGGCAAGAATGACCTCTTGCAGAGAACACTTGCCTGTTCCCTACCACCCTTCATTTGCATATTGGCTTGTAATTTAATAGTGAACTCATTCCTCGTTAAGACCTCGTCCTTCATTTCCCCACTTAATTTTCCATCTTCTGGCCACAGCATGTTTGTATTTTCACTAAATAAATGCAGAGGTGAAGACAGGCAGTGAAATGCAAATGAATCCATTCTGATCATTTTTGAGTGGGCTCATAATAGGATTTGGTGGAAAACGATGAAATGATTGGTTTAATGCAGAATTTTAAACTGTCGATTGATGTCACTTATCCATGCTATTTCTGGTCACCGTTCAATGTGGATAATTGGAAAGGAAATGGACAGAATGTGGAAATTAGAGAAAAATGAAAAGAAAAGAAAGAGCAAGAAGTGAGAGAGAAGTTAAAGTGCAATAGAGCTCAGCCAAAGACTGAGTGGAGACTGCCCTGGACTTGAAGCAGTTTCCACTGTGTTTTCTGATGGGGAAACAGTGCAAACCTGTGGATAAACATCCATCTAACATTTCACGTATCTGATGTGCTAAGTATGTACTAGACTAAAAATCCAACAGGTTGACTATCTGAACCATTTCGCTTTATAACCCTTCCAGTGGAGATGAGCCACTGAAGACACCCCAGTCCACAAATACTGACACAAACAGAGCCACACACACATACATACCCAACTCAATGGCATATAATTAGCGCTTTCCTAATACCAAAGGGACCTAGAGACTTGCATTTTTAAGAAAATTTAAAAGAAAAAACGGATAGTGCTATGAAGTCTTGGGCACTTACGTAGAGCAATAGCTAACTATTTTCTGTGGAGAAGTCAGGGGATGGAGGGTCTAATCCTTAATTCCAATATAGCTAATGTGAAACCATCTGCATTTATGCAGGGTCATTCCTGCATTAATGCAATCCTCTGAGTGCAATGTGCCCCTCAATATAATGGTACTCATTAGTGAATGTACATTTCTGTGAATATATTAGAAAGTTAAAAAAATTAGCCTTTGTTTATAATTAGAAAACATCAGTGATAATGTATTTTAATTCATGGACTTTTTTGACTACATTAAAATTACAATGAAATACCCCCTCTCCCACCTTCCCCTCAGACCCCATAAAAGTTCAAGTCCTTATACCGGCATGCATTATCTTGTCCCTGTCAAAATCTTTTTGATGTGTTTGGTGGCAGTAGATGTTTTTGGTTATTTATATATATTGTGCTGTGTGCTTAGTTGCTCAGTCATGTCTGAATCTTTGCCACCCCATGGACTGTAGCCCACTAGGCTCCTCTGTCCATGGGGATTCTCCAGGCTAGAATACTGGAGTGGGTTGCCATTCCCTCCTTCAGGGGATCTTCCCAACCCAGGGATCAAAGCCAGGTCTCTTGCACTGCAGGCAGATTCTTTACCATCTGAGCCACCAGGGAAGCCCACATTTACATACACACACACACACACACACACACACACACACACACAATATGGTGAATGTTCCTTTTGAGCCACTCTGTATCTTCAATAGAAGATATTGAAAGTTATGCTTATTTGGGTAATTACTACCTTAGTGGTGTATAGAAAAAGACAATTGTTGGATGACAGAGGTTTACTTGAAGGCATTATATTATTAGGTGGATAGAATATTCCTGGAATATGTGCCCCCAAAGATGATATTATAGGAAAGTTTGGGACTTCTGTGCAACACACATCATTTTATGGTGAAAAGAATATCACTCTGGCAAAATCATCATGTATTAACATCTTATTAACATGCAGGATTTTTAACAAATAAATGGATTATTTGTTATTACAAATTTGCAATAACAAATCTTACAGAGTCAACTTGTTCTTTGTAATATTTACACACTTGCTCCATGGACCTGTGTTATACTTCTGGGCTCCATCAGGGACACCTAAAGTTGGCTTAACCATTGAGACCTGGGCAGGAGACTGAAGGCTGATGGCAAGAAGGGGAAGAAAACATGATAACAGCCAGGGAAACTTCATCTCTGGAGGATCTCAATGGTAAATAACTTGAATTTCCCCAAAGACGGGATTGCTGTTCTTGAGCTTTTAGAGCAAACTTACTTCAGGGAGGTGAAGTTAGGCCAAGAAAGCCTGTGGGACTGAGATACTGGATGAGAATCTCCTTGAGCAGGATCCAGTGGAGCATAACTGTTGATGCTGTTGGTAAGATGGATGAGGGAGATGTCCAGGGCCTCCTTGCTAGGGGGCAGTACCTCAACCAATTTGGCTATATTTTTGAGAAATGAGAAAAAAGCAAGGCTCATCCTAATACACGTCTCTTGAGTCTCCTGCATTGGCAGACAGATTCTTTACTACTGCATCACTTGGAAAGCATATACATACACACACACACACACACACACACATGTGGACGTACATATGTACACACATATATGTACATGTACATGTTTTATATCAGGACTAAGTTTCAAATAACAAGAGCTAAAAAATATTCTTGGTCATCTTGGAGCAAGGTTTCATAAGAGACTATTAAGCAGAAAATGTAGCATTATTAGTCTAGTGTATGTTAGAAAATCAAGGATTTTCAATTGTATAAACAAATGAAAAGGTGAACCTTTCAATATTTCAAGGTCTCTATAACTGACAAAGTGTTCACAACCTGCCTGAGGCTATAATCTTGCAACTGCTTTAAGCAAAGGGCACTAAATATACCTCTTAATAGGCTGAGACAGACAGAAATTTCAGGTGTTTCAGAAAACAGTAAAAATGATTCATTAGATCACTCTGAAGATATTCTGAATGAGCATCTCAACTGAACATTATGGAATACTTTACATTGGGGGTCTTGTCTACAAAATTAAACATCAGTCATTAAATATCAGGTGCAGAAATAGATTACATTTGGAAATTTGGCCAAATGCTATATTGTATTATAATGCTTTAAGATTTTCCTTCAACTATATTTTCAAAGATCCATAAATATAAAAATAACAATCATAGTAAAAAATCTATGATAATATTATTACATCATCTAACCTGGTTGTCCCAAAAGGTATCTAGCAACCAGGCCATCCAAACTGAGAGTTGCAGGTAAGAAAGATCAGCATGATTCAATCATCCATTTCACTTGGGGGTCACACCATTCTGGAGAGCAACCAGGCAATTAAATTTTTTCATTTTTTAAATTTTCTAAAGATTCTGCACTCGTATTTTTAAAACTATTCTTTGCTAGAGTACAAATCATAACATCGGGATCAGATCAGATCAGATCAGTCGCTCAGTCATGTCTGACTCTTTGCAACCCTGTGAATCGCAGCACGCCAGGCCTCCCTGTCCATCACCAACTCCCGGAGTTCACTCAGACTCACGTCCATCGAGTCAGTGATGCCATCCAGCCATCTCATCCTCTGTCGTCCCCTTCTCCTCCTGCCCCCAATCCCTTCCAGCATCAGAGTCTTTTCCAATGAGTCAACTCTTCTCATGAGATGGCCAAAGTACTGGAGTTTCAACTTTAGCATCATTCCTTCCAAAGAAATCCCAGGGCTGATCTCCTTCAGAATGGACTGGTTGGATCTCCTTGCAGTCCAAGGGACTCTCAAGAGTCTTCAACACCACAGTTCAAAAGCATTGGGAAAAATAATCTAAAAATCTCTATGAGTAGCCATTTTAGAAAGGGTAGTATTAGAAACAGATACATTTATTTTCTATATCTTTAGAAATGAAATTATTCCCCTTTTGTCTTTGATAAACTATTGCTGTTTGAGATTTTTTATATTTAACTACCCTTTGAGAGAATACCAAGTTTAAATATGGCATGTATGTCCCATAAAAATTGTGTCTTGAGTTTTGGAGTTTCACCAAGTTCAAAGACAACTAGTCTACAGAAGAGTGGAAAATATTTTGCAAAGGAAAAGAAGGTAGAAGCAGTGATTGGTAAACCTTCAGTTACTAAAACTTTGATCATACTCTTTGGTTAGCTAGAAGTGGAAATTGATAGAGACAGAGTAATGGGGGAAAATAGGTGATTAAATAGTAAATCCTACTAAGGGATCATAAGTAAAGAAAAAGGTATGGGAGACCCCTGTAAGTTAATGATTATCTAGAAAGCAGGCTTGCCTAACAGCAAAACTGAGCGGACTTGCTTAGCAAAAAAAAACCCATGGAACAGAAGCATGAGAAATGACCCCAAACAATAACACAATGGTAAAGAGAGACCCATAACCTGCCCAGTGAGGTCAGTAAGTTAATGATTCCTAATCCATACTCCTCTGTGTTCACTAAAGACAAAATACAGGAAAAATGCAGTATTATAATATTAATAAAACCTGAGATGATTAACAATTTTTACCATATGTTACCCCCCTTCTGTTAATTTAAATAGCACTGTAACAGTCCTGGCTTGACCATGGCAGGACACAAAAACTCCCCCTGCCTGATGTGGAGGAGAAAGTGATCATGGAAACTTGACACATGTTCAAAAATGAGGAAGAAGGTGGTCTTCCTCCTTTCCCAAATTTTCCTTTGATTATAAAATTGTAAAAAGTTCTCAGGGTATCACCCTCTTGCCTACCTGCTTGTAAACCTCACAAGCATCCTATCCTAATAAACCATTTCTTATCTACCACCTTGCCTCTTGTTGAACTCTTTCTTTCCTGAAACATAAAGAATCAGAGCTCCTCGGAACCCATCCCTACCCTGAGATGCATTTTTGCAGTTTCAAAACTGTTTTTCAGCACTGCAAAGCTCACCAAGCAAAGATGGAAAAGGCAAAATTCATATGTAAACATGGTGCAAAGTAAATATCCCCAGCTGCTTTTCCACATCCCACAGCAAATGAAAACCTATAAAAATATTTATTTTATCTTGAGATAAATTGTTATTACTTTTACTAAGATGTAAACAAATTAACCGTCACTACATCATAAAATAATTTAAATCTGTTTCAAAAACTTTTTTTTTTACATTCAGTTTAAACACATATGAATGTATATGCCCACATCTTTAGAGACTAAATTTTAAATTGTAAACAAAAATTCTAAGTGTCAAGAAGAATAGACAGAGTAATGAGGGAAAGTAGGTGATTAAATAGTAAATCCTACTAAAGGATCATAAATAAAGAAAAAAGTATGGAAGACCCCTGTAAGTTAACGATTATCTAGAAAGCAGGCTTGCCGAACAACAAAACTGAGAAGGGAATAAATAAATCATGGAAAATCCATAGAACAGAATATTATGCAGCCAACAGAAATCATCCTTCACTGATTAGTGATAAAAGAAGATGCTCATAGCAGGTAAAATGAAAGATATAAAACTTTACATATTGTATTACAACTTTGAAATAATAATGTATGCATATAGAAAACACTAAGAGGAAACACTAGTGTTAACATCTTCTTGAGAGTGAGATCATGCATGTTTTCTTATACTTTTTTGATTTTTCCAAATTTTTTACTATGAGCATGTAATGCTTAAGTCCGTCATGTGTTATGTGTGGTTCTGATCTAACATTAGCTTGCTTGTTGCTTAAACGTGAACAGTTTCAAATATGAAAATGACAGAGGGTCGAGTTCAATGTTAAGGTTAATGTCACCTGAAATAGAAATATTCTATTTAGATTCCAGGTACATATCTGATAGCAACTGGAAACCTAAAGGAGGTGGCCATTGTATGAAATGTCTTCTAGGCCTGAACTGGTCGAGAAAATGATTAATGGAGAAAAGGCCATGCAGGTTTCATTCTGTCATTCCAAGATATAAAAATATATCTTGAATTTAAACTTTCAAATAAAAACATTTGTCTCTAGTTCAAAGGCACTCCTGGAAAGACCCTCAAATACTTTCCTTTTTGCTACATCTAATGCTATTCTTCTTCATTTGAAAACAAAATATTTAATGTAAAGCAAATACAATTAAAGTAAAGCAGCCACCAGAGATGAAGGGAACTCAGTGTTTTCCTATGGGGTTGTTGTGGGGGGGGCGCACGGTGGGGGGATTATGAGAGCTACTCTTGAGAAGGAAAGGTGTGTCTCCTTTAGTATATTACATCCACACACTACTCTGGTTCTGCACAAGCCTGGGGCAACAAAGTCAAGTTGCTGTTAGAAAAACAAAAACAGGGGCTTCCCTGGTGGCTCAGTGGTAAAGAATCTGCCTGCCAATGCAGGAGACATGGGTTCGATCCCTGATCTGGGAGGATCCCACATGCTGCTGAGCAACTTAGCCCCTGCACCACAACTACTGAGCCTGTGGTCTAGAGCCCAGGAGCCGTAACTACTGAGTCCACATGCTGCAACTACCGAAGCCCCCACGCCCTAGAGCCTGTGCTCCGCAACAAGAGAAGCCGTTGTAGTGAAAAGCTCATGCACTGCAGCCAGAGTAGTCCCCATCACCACAACTCACAACAACGAAACATCTACAGAAAAATAACTGCTTGAGGAAAGAACTTATAAACCTCGAAAGACAGCTAAAAGTCAAACTCAGACAAATAAGAAATTATCTGTATTAATAATTTACAAAATAAATTTCATGATAAATAGTGCCTGTGCATGTGTAAATTATCTTTAATCTATACCATGTGTAAGTTTAATGAGCACGTAAGTACGCCAATCAGAATTCATACCCCAGGATAGTTAGCATCTGAAGATCATTAGCAAGAGTTCACATTCTAGGGATGGCTATGTCATACATTTCAAATATCACCATCTGTACCACAGGGTTGGAGTAATGGTAAAAATAATTATTCTTTAAAAAATGAGTGGTATTTGAGAGGTGGTTTCCTAGAAAGATTACACAGTTCTCTCTGCCCTTCCATGTATGAGATAGAAAAACTCAGCAGGACAAATAGCACTCAAGGTGTAGAACTCCTTTTAGCTGTGTGTCCTTTAATGGAAGACCCTATCAGCTATTTGAGAAAGACGGAGGGCTTCCTGTCTTGCCACCTTAATATCCCTGCATCTTCTTTAGAGGGACCCTTGCATTAAAGCTAATTGTCAGGAGTTCCTAAATGGACAAAGAGTAGACTAGTTTTGTGCCTGCATGCTACTAAAGGTCTGGCAGGGTGCAGATTAACATTGCTTTTATTTTAACATAGGGGTAAAGACCTGTATCTTCCATTTACCCTCAATTTCTAGAAGTCACTGGTATTTAACACAAAAGCCTGGCAACTATATAACTCAGTTCAAGGGTCACTTTCTTTTTCAACATTTTGCTTTTCTCCTTTATGTTTCCCAGCATACAGGCTACTGTATTTATTATATCATACTGCAAAGCATTTACTTTTTTTTTTGTATGTATATCTTTTCTGATTGTGTGTTTGTTTCTTTATATTTAAAAGTTTAGAGTAGGGAACATTTTAACTTCATCCCAGGATGGTGCTTTTTAATATTTGTAGCTATAAATTTAACAGTGGCTCTATGTTAAACTTCAGGTTAAAAAAAAAATAGTGAGGGCTTAGCATCACTGGAAATTCCTGGGAATGTCTCAAATTCTGTTCTGTGTGCCTTCTTCTCATTTGCACACCATTATGGGCTGTGGGTTTCTTGGACAAAATTCTGCATCCTTGTGCAAACATCATAGGGGCCCATCTCAGTACATGTGTCTGACAATCACCTGGTCAGGCCACATTTGGAAGCTAAAGACAAAAAATGTATGACTGTAACTCCTCTAGGCTATTGCAACCCCATAGGCTATTGTTTTCCATGAGGGGAAGAATGAGTTTTGTGGCAATATTAATAAGCAAGACTCACTTATTTGGGAGAATTTGGGAGCAATGAAACCTGACACTTACACGTATTTCCTACACTTATTTTTTCCCTAAGAAAAATAGTTTTAAACTTGCTGCTCCAATAAGACCCTGTAAATCACATAGTTTCTTTATCCCATTAATTTAGTGTGAACATTCTATACCAAAAGTAATATTGAGGAATAATGCTGAGAAGTTGGTGATGGACAGGGAGGCCTGGCATGCTGCAGTCCCTGGGGTTGCAAAGAGTTGGACACGACTGAGCTGAACTGAACTGAATGCTGAGAAAGCTGCAGAGCTAGAGAATGAATACTGTTTCTAGAAAAGGATGTCTTACATTATATAAGCTTCATTCTATAAATATGTTTGGCAGAAGTGTCATTCTGCATTATTTTTGCTACAATATGTTATTCTGAGGATCTGTTATAGTGGTGACTTGCAGATCCACTATACTAAAATTTCCATATTGACAGTTACAAGAGAGAAAATAATCTAAATACCAAATAAACTGTCAAAAAGATATGGTTCAGTGGTTGTGGATATAGTCTCTTATTTTAAAATGAATAGATTATTTTAATTTTAAGAGGCAGAAAATAAGTCTTTTCTGTTCTAAGACTTTGACTTGTTTTTCATTTATTGTTCTGCTAGTCTAAAAAAGGAAGTCTAACATTTTATAACTGATGGACAGCATTGAATTCTTTTTCACTGAAACACCCACACTTAAAACTTCTTGCAGTTTTTAAGGCAAGGCTGGGTTAGAAAGAAGATGATGAGAATATGTCAACTTAACTAAGATGAACATCTGGCTTCTAGAGCCACCAAATACAGGCAAAAATGTAGGATGTAAAACATATTTCATTATATGAAAGTTTTCTGATGGAAAAACCTAATGGACAGAGAATCTGAAAGCTTTTGTAGATAAACAAAAATGAAGAGTTGAAATTTGTGTTTCTACATGTGAGTAAATATACATCTTAAAGAAAATAGTTTTTTAAACAGAATTAATAGAAGACATTGAACAATCCAGAATGTTGTCTTCTATTCAAGAAAGACCTACTTAGCACCTGTACCATATATTGAAAGCAGTATTGGTAATATAAAGATGAAGACAATCTCCTAGGATACATATGTACATCATCACTTATTTCTGTTGTAAGTTAGTCAGCTTTTATCCTCATTGCTCTAACTTTACTCTTATTGACCCAGGGATTGAACCCAGGTCTCTTGCATTACAGGCAGATTCTTTATCATCTGAGCCACCAGGGAAACCCCAACTCTTTTTGAAGTTACCATTTTTCAATGCAAAAATAAACTAAAACAGAGCAAAGCAAAATTATTTTCACTTCCTCCATAATTTAGAAGCCTCTGTGACAAAGGTTCTTAAATTTTAGTGGAGAAAATAACTTGCTTGGACAAAAGAACTCTATTGAGAGACTGGGGTGGGACCAAGGAGACTAGTTTTAAACAAGCCCAGGAGAGGGCTGAAACACAGGTGCTATAAAAACCACCAGGTGAGATACAACCACTGCCTTAAGATCTGTAACAGCATGTATTCATTTCCAGCATGTTAGATGACATTCCACAGGCGTACACGGCCTGCACTTGCCTAACTTTAAGACGAAAGAAAGAGCCTGGGGACAGCAATAGAGATACCAGTGGTTTAATAGATGGGCAAGCTTACATGTCTGAAGCAAAATCCTCGAGCAAGGATCCATGTGTGATGGATGGTGGGCAGGACATGGTGGAAGTCATTGCTCCCAAGTGGAAGGGGAAATTTATTACCAGTTATAGGGCAACTGACATCAGGTGGGCTCATTAGATACCAGGAAACCAGTAGAGAGGCACACCCCTCACCACCCCTCTGATAAGAAGAATCACTAGCTGGGACCTGAGGAAAGTGTAGGAAGATCAGTCATGAGCATAGGGTAGGGATAAAGAATCTGCCTGCAGTGCAGGAGACCAGGTTCTATCCCTGGGTTGGGAAGATCCTCCAAAGAAGGAAATGGTAAAATCTTATGGACAGAGGAGCCTGGTGGGCTACAGCCCACTGGGTCACAAGGGTCAGACATGACATAGTGACTAAACCACCACCACCATTGGTGAAGCAGGCACTGGTCAAGCAGGAGATGTACATAAAGCAAGAGAATAGCCATCCTGGGTGGTCTGAACATGTAAAACAAAACTCTGCTATTAAAAAAAAAAAAAAGGTGTGCTGGAAAAGTTTCAAAAACTGGCTCTCAGGGTAGAGTGAAGCTGACTTGTAGGGTCTGCCTATTTCCATGGCGTAAATACTCCCAGCATGGCTAATTTCAAGTGACTGACATGAAATTACTGGATGTGGAATTGGCAAAAGATGCTTAGTGGCACATCATTATGTTCACCAGGTATAACAGTAAACTGGAGTCAGAGAATTAGAAAGTGAGGTTTGGGGAATTTATTACCTTCATTTTAAATTATAGTTATTTTCCAAGTTTATAAAATTTTAACAATGGCTTTTTTTTAACAACCACTCACAAAATTCCTGAAAATTTTTATAATTGGCTCCCCAAAACCAGTATAAGTCAGCTTCGGCACATTGGCTAGACGAGTCATTTTATTTTGACTCTTTTATGTGACTATTTCACATTAGTTTGATAGACATGTAAAAATGAAGAAAAAGATTCTACCAGTTAACCTTATAGCTGCTACTATATGCAAATAAAATCAAGTCAAAGTTAATACTTTTATATGCAGTGACTAACAAATTGTTTTTTTATTCAAACTTCTTTTACACCCAAAAGATACAGGAAGTTACCACAAAGATGGAGGCAAAGCAAATTTGAGTCACCAGGGACTATCCTTACTAATGTGAACACTGGACGTTCAAAGACTGAGAAGGGCATGCCTTGAAGTATGGCATGGGGAATATGGTACTTCTAACTCATGGGCATTTTTGCTAATGTGCTGCTGTACTATTTTTATTTCTATTTTTGCTCATGTGTTAGCTCTAAAACTTTCCAGTAGCCTCCAACCTTTTTGGCACCAGAAACTGGTTTCGTGGAAGACCATTTTTATACAGACCAGGTTGGGGGGGGGGATGGTTTCAGGATGATTCTCCAGTGTATTACATTTAATGTGTACTTTATTTCTGTTATTATTACATCAGCTCCATCTCAGATCATCAGGCATTAGATTCCAGGAGCTGGGGACTGCTGCTAAATATGTATCCATGGGCTGTGGTAACAGCAATAATTACCATTCATCTTTCCACAGTAAGGGAAACAGAGGAATACATGTCCTAGGGAACTTTCTACTAAGGAGTTAATAGGAAATCAGAACTTTGAGGTCCAGGTTTTTTTAAGCCACAGGTTGGCTATAAAGGAAATATATAAAATGACTATTTCCTACAAGCTTTTCAGCATGAAGACTATTAAGAGCATATCCTCTAGTGCTAATTAAATAAAACTGTTGGTCCTATTTTTATGCCTTTTGTACTGTCTTTAGAGTCATCTTTAATACAGGATTTATCTGGCTGGCCTAGATATGAGTCTCTTTAGGAAGCTCTGTGATCTCCTTGTTCCCTTTTCCACTTCATTATATTTTGAATGTCTTGCACCAAACTTCAAAAACAAGGTTAATACAAATTAGTATTCAGAAATTAAGTGTACTGCTTAATTCCTGAAATTGAGTTAGAAACTGATTCTCTGGATTATTTCTCTATACAATAGATGGAAAAAAGACATTGTGTTTAAAGACCCAACTGTTATGGTTTACACTGGTAACAATTCACCATTGGCATAAAGAGGGAAGTACTACTGAAATGAAACAAAACATCTTCCCTGTGTCTTTCTCTGTAAATGTAGAACTCACTCCCAGGTAGACATCAGTAGTATAGTCAGAGGTAAACTTTCAGACTTTGACTGGTCCTGTTATTTTGGACATCTCTTCCCTTCTCATTTCACAATTCTTCAAGCACACAACCTGCCTGAAAGTGAAAGTGTTAGTCACTCAGTCGTGTCTGACTTTTTGTGACCCCATGGACTGTAGCCCACCAGGCTCCTCTGTCCATGGAAATTCCCAGGCAAGAGTACTGGACTGAGTTGTCATTTCCTTTTCCAGGGGATCTTCCTGACCCAGGGGTCGAACCCAGGTCTCCTGCATCACGGGCAGATTCTTTACCATTTGAGCCACCAGGGAAGTGTTAACAACCTGCCTACCCCCTCACAACATCTCTTCCCATTGCCATTGCCCTTTCTGCATTCCCACTGTGGTTTATTCCTCATTAGGAGTCAGTCTATTCATTCTGCCTCCTGAGTTTAGAAGCTGCATAAGACAGAAGCTCCACTAGTGTGGGGCTCAGACAGTAAAGCGTCTGTCTACAGTGCGGGAGACCCGGGTTCCCTGGGTTGGGAAGATCCCCTGGAGAAGGAAATGGCAATCCACTCCAGGACTATTGCCTGGAAAATCCCATGGACAGAGGAGCCTGAGAGGCTACAGTCCATGGGATTGCAAAGAGTCGGACAGGACTGAGAGACTTCACTTTCACTTTCCACTAATGTGGGTTTACTACCTATTAATGCAGGATTTTCATTAGGAGACTAAAGTGTTCAAAGTTAGAGTTTATATGTATTTACCACTTGTTAACCTTGCAAAATGTAAGGATAATTTTGATTATGATTTTATAAGAACTCATGGAACACTCAAGAGGCTTTTAGTTATATATACCAGGTTTAGTATTAATATAGGGCAAACCAAAAAGCTGTAAATTTTCCTCAGTAATGTATTTGACCCTGTGCTACAAAACCCATCCATTTACTAAATGAGCAGTTGAAGAAATTAACTCCTTTCTTTTCTCTAATAATGTAGAACATCTATATTCACTACAGATTTTCACTGAGATTCACAAAGTAAAAATTCTCAGCCTAGTGCAGCCTATGTTTTATTCCACATATTGAAAATATAAACTAAAAAAAAAGTACATTTTCCAAATAATTTTTAAATGAATTAAATGCATTGTTTTCCCCTTAATCTCCAGTTTCAGAGATTGACAAAAAATAAATGGCAAAAATAAATGACCAAATTTTAGTTTGTCATTATGGTGTTATTAGTCATTAATAATATGAAATATCAGTTCAATATATTATTTTTCTTTCTAAAATAAAGACATTTTATAATTTATTTTAAGAAACCTATGCACAAGATATGTTCCTAATATGAACTAAAATATTCATTTTCCACATTCAGATATAATTTAGGTAAGATATAAATGGAACTTATCTGACAACATGCTATGAATTGTCAAAAATCTTCATCCAAAATAAAACAGACCCATATAAAATATTAACAATAGCCTGTGCCTGAAATAAAACTTTAAAGAGATAATTATAAAGCAAGTCAGCCTATCTAATTGTACTTATTTTAATAACAAAAAGTACATATAAAGTTTCACTATAATTATATACCTAAGGTGATCTGCTATATACCCTTAAACTTCTTTGAAAAATTAATAGGCAATCAAAATCAAATTCTTTTTTCCAACAAAGGAGAATGATCACCTTATGCAATTAGTTTAAAGACACCTTCTTTGAATATGAAGTGGGAAAAGATTAGCTTGTTATCCTAGTTTCTTGCTAATCTAGTTGTGGGTGGAAGAGATGAGACCTGAAGATAACTTATAGGGTTGAGTCCATCCTATAAGCACCTCCACTCTGCCTTATTTCTTGGTCATTTCTGGCCTTTAAACCCAAACATATGCAAAAAAAAAAAAAAAAAGATTCTGAGACATTCACTAGACTTATAATTTATATCTGAAAACATACTTTAAGCCTAAGGTAGGCAGGGTACAAACTCCAATCCTCAGGAAGATTATATTTGCAAAGACAACATACATAAATACTTTCAATTAGAACTAACAATAGTGGGAAAATCTACAAACAGGATATGACAGTCTATCCTGCCACATGATTCTAACAGTTCTGGGAGACTTTACCTTAGCATTTCCAATTTACAGCTTCCTTTCCTGACAAGTTATTTGCTTAAATATATTGATGCAACTTCAATGGGAAAGGGGAAGAGATTAGCAATGGAACCGTACTGGTTCTTTCCAAACTCTTTTTTAAATGCTGTTTTGATAGTTTTTAGGCAATTTGACCCAGTATTCCCCTTAAGGTGTGTTTATTTTAACACGTGATGTCTTTCAATTTTAAAAAATGTATGAGGAAGTTCTATTTATATTGATATAAGCTTAACACTTACGCTAACAGTAGGTACTTAATATGTGCTGGGTACTCATCTAGATATATTTACCTAATTTGTTTTCGAGTACCAGGTCCAGGCTAGAATACTGGAGTATTCTGTTTTCTTCAGGCCAGAGTACTGGAGTGGGTAGCCTTTCCCTTCTTCAGGGGATCTTCACAACCAAGGGATCAAACCCAAAACTTGTGCATTGCAAGCGGATTCTTTACCAGCTGAGCCACAAGGGAAGCCCACAGAAGAGGAATAAATAAAGGATAATCATGATTTTTTTCTGGGAGGATATGGACTAGGGGAGGAAGTGTTAGAAGACACTGGGGTTGGCAAAGGGACAGAGAATTTCATAGGAGTATATGGTAACATGTTTCCTTGCTCTCTGTCTTGGGTCTAATTAACTTAAACTCAGCTGTCAGGAATAGACAAAACAGGGAACACCATAACATGCTCTAACTCTGGAACAAATAAATCTCTTTACAAGGACCTTAATGACTCATGAGTCCAATAATTGAAGAATTAACTCTCCAATCTGCCATTCCCCGGATGACTTACTTTTAGGTAACAAAAGTAAAACAGATAATAGTCCTCTTCAGTGATATAATTCTTAAACTCATTCAGTGTTACAGTTAGTGAATAAACACTTTATGGCAAAACCTATAAGCTCCTTCAGCAATGGAAAGGTCCTGTACATTTTTAAGTATCTGGATACACAGACTTAAAACTCATGATATGCAGAAACTTTCATGTTTGCCTTTTAAGACCCTCTCTTCATAATCTTCCTGTGAATGGAGAACAGAAAACAAGTATGCAAAGCTCCTTTCAGGTCTACAAAATGAACAAACGACTCCTAAAGGATAGCATTTAGTCCAAGATGGTGGCGTGGAAGGACATTTGCTCATCTTCTCCTGGGAGAGCTCGAAAATCACAACTCGCTGCTGAACAACCATCACAGGAGAATGTTGGATCCCACCAAAAAAAGATACCCCACATC
This sequence comes from Bos javanicus, assembly GCF_032452875.1. Lineage (NCBI taxonomy): Eukaryota > Metazoa > Chordata > Mammalia > Artiodactyla > Bovidae > Bos > Bos javanicus. The sequence goes on along the minus strand of NC_083871.1, from coordinate 58,310,239 downwards.
CAAGGGCAAAGGAGAAGCCCCAGCAAGACAGTAGGAGGGGCAAAACCACAATTAGAATCAAACCCCATACCCACCAGAGATGCTCAGAGGGCTCAAACAAACCTTGTATGCACCAGGACCCAGACACCCCAAAGAGACTGAGCCAGAATGGTAACCGAATGTCTCCTGTGGAGATATGGGTCAGTAGCTAGCTGCTGCAGGGGCAGGGGCTCTGGGTGCAGTACACCTGGGTATACCATACTTCCTCGGGTAGGAGGTCTCCATTAAACCCACCATAGAGCCCCCAGAACTTACACAGGACTGGGGAAACAGACTCTTAGAGGGCACAAACAAAACCTTGTGTGCACCAGGACCCAGGAGAATGGAGCAGTGATCCCACAAGAGACTGACCCAGACTTGCCTGTGAGTTAGTGTCTAGGACTCTCCAGCAGAGGTGTGGGTCAGCAGTGGCCTGCTGCAGGGTCCGGGGCATTGAGTGCAACAGTGCATGCATGGGAGCTTTTGAAGGAGGTCTTCATGATCTTCATTATCTCTACCATAGTTTGGCCTCAGGTCAAACAACAGGGAGGGAACACAGCCCCACCCATCAACAGAAAATTGGATTAAAGATTTACTAAGCATGGCCTTGCCCATCAGAACAAGACCCAGTTTCCCCCTCAGTCAGTCTCTCCCATCAGGAATCTTCCATAAGCTTCCATAAGTCTCTTATCTTAATTCATCAGAGGGCAGACAGACTGAAAAACACAATCACAGAAAACTAACCAATCTGATCACATGGACCACAGCCTTGTCTAACTCAATGAAACTATGAGCCACACCCTGTAGGGCCACCCAAGAAGGACAGGTCATGGTGGAGAGTTCTGACAAAATGTGGTCCACTGAAGAAGGGAATGGCAATATTCTTCCCTTGAGAACCCCAAGAACAGTATGAAAAGGCAAAAAGATAGGACACTGAAAGATGAACTCCCCAGGTCAGTGGGTGTCCAATTGCTACTGGAGATCAGTGGAGAAATAACTCCAGAAAGAATGAAGAGATGGATCGAAAGCAAAAACAACATCCAACTGTGGAAGTGACTGGTGATCGAACTAAAAGTCTGATGCTGCAAAGAGCAATATTGCATAGAAACCAGGAATGTTAGATCCATGAATCAAATCCAATTGGAAGAGGTCAAACAGGAGATGGCAAGAGTGAATGTCGACATTTTAGGAATCAGTGAACTAAAATGGACTGGAATGGGAGAATTTAACTCAGATGACCATTATACCTACTATTGCGGGCAAGAATCCCTAAGAAGAAATGGAGTAGACATCTGTTAACAAAAGAGTCCGAAATGCAGTACTTGGATGCAGTCTCAAAAATGACAGAATGATCTCTGTTCGAATCCAAGGCAAACCATTCAATATCATAGTAATCCAAGTTTATGCCCTGACCAGTAATTCTGAGAAAGCTGAAGTTGAATGGTTCTATGAAGACCTACAAGACTTTCTAGAACTAACACCCAAAAGAGATGTCCTTTTTATTATAGGAGACTGGAATGCAAAAGAAGGAAGTCAAGAGATACTTGTAGTAATCAGGCAAATTTGGCCTTGGAGAACAAAGCAAAGCAGGGCAAAGGCTAATAGAGTTTTGCCAAGAGAATGCACTGGTCATAACAAACACCCTCTTCCAACGATACAAGAGAAGACTCTACACATGGGTATCACCAGAAGGTCAATACCGAAATCAGATTGATTATATTCTTTGCAGCCAAAGATGCAGAAGCTCTATACAGTCAGCAAAAACAAGACCAGGAACTGACTGTGGCTCAGATCATGAACTTCTTATTGCCAAATTCAGACTTAAATTGAAGAAAGCAGGGAAAACCACTAGACCATTCAGGTATGACCTAAATCAAATCCCTTATGACTATACAGTGGAAGTGAGAAATAGATTTATGGGACTAGATCTGATAGAGTGCCTGAAGAACTATGGACATTGTACAGGACATTGTACAGGAGACAGTGATCAAGATCATCCCCAAGAAAAAGAAATACAAAAAAGCAAAATGTTTGTCTGAGGAGATCTTACAAATAGCTGAGAAAAGACACAAAAGGCAAAGGATAAAAGGAAAGATATACCCATTTGAATGCAGAGTTCCCAAGAATAGCAAGGAGAGATAAGAAAACCTTCCTCAGTGATCAATGCAAAGAAACAGAGAAAAATAATAGAATGGGAAAGACTAGAGATCTCTTCAAGAAAATCAGAGATACCAAGGGAACATTTCTTGCAAAGATGGCCATAATAAAGGACAGAAATGGTATGGACCTAATAGAAGCAGAATATATTAAGAAAAGGTGGCAAGAATACACAGAAGAACTGTACAAAAAAGATCTTCATAACCCAGATAACCATGATAGTGTGATCACTCACCTAGAGAAAGACATCCTGGAATGTGAAGTCAAGTGGGCCTTAGGAACCCAGATAACCATGATAGTGTGATCACTTACCTAGAGCCAGATATCCTGGAATGTGAAGTCAAGTGGGCCTTAGGAAGCATCACTACGAACAAAGCTAGTGGAGGTGATGGAATTCCAGTTGAGCTCTTTCAAATCCTAAAAGATGATGCTTTGATAGTGCTGCACTCAATATGCCAGCAAATTTGGAAAACTCAGCAGTGGCCAAAGGACTGGAAAAAGTCATTTTTCATTCCAATCCCAAAGAAAGGTAATGACAAAGAATGCTCAAATTACTGCCCAATTGCACTCATTTCACACTCTAGTGAAGTAATGCTCAAAATTCTCCAAGCCAGGTTTCAACAGTACATGAACTGTGAACCTCCAGATGTTCAAGCTGAATTTAGATAGAGCCAATGGAACCAGAGATCAAATTGTCAACATCCTTTGGATAATTAAAAAAGCAAGAGTTCCAGAAAAACATCTACTTCCATTTTATTGAGTACACCAAAGCCTTTGACAGTGTGGATCACAACAAACTGTGGAAAATTCTTCGAGAGATGAGAATACCAGACCACCTTATCTGCCTCCTGAGAAATCTGTATGCAGGTCAGGAAGCAACAGTTAGAACAAGACATGGAACAACAGACTGGTTCCAAATTGGGAAAGGAGTATGTCACCTTGTTTATTTAATTTATATACAGAGTACATAGTGAGAAATGCCGGGCTTGATGACGTATAAGCAGAATCAAGATAGCCGGGAGAAATATCAATAACCTCAGATATGCAGATTACACCACCCTTATGGCAGAAAGTGAAGAAGAACTAAAGAGCCTCTTGATGAAAGTGAAAAAGGAATGAAAAAATTGGCTTAAAACTCAACATTCAGAAAACTAAGATCATGGCATCGGTCCCATCACTTCATGGCAAATAGATGGGGAAACAGTGGAAACAGTGAGAGACTTTATTTTGGGGGACTCCAAAATCACTGCAGATGGTGACTTAGCCATGAAATTAAAAGACACTTGCTCCTTGGAAGAAAAGCTATGACCAACCTAGACAGCATATTAAAAAGCAGAGACATTACTTTGCCGACAAAGGTCCGTCTAGTCAAAGCTATGGTTTTTCTAGTAGTCATGTATGGATGTGAGAGTTGGACTATAAAGAAAGCTGAGCACTGAAGAATTGATGCTTTTGAACTGTGGTGTTAGAGAAGACTCTTGAGAATCCCTTGGACTGCAGGGAGATCCAACCAGTCCATCCTAAAGGAAATTAGTTGTGAATATTCGTTGGAAGGACTGATGCTGAAGCTGAAGCTCCAAAACTTTCGCCACTTGTTGCGAAGAACTGACTCATTGGAAAAGACCTTGATACTGGGAAAGATTGAAGGCAGGAGGAGCAGGGGACAACAGAGGATGAGATGATTGGATGGCATCACCGAAGTAATGGACATGAGTTTGAGTAAGCTCTGGGAACTGGTGATGAACTGGGAAGCCTGGTGTGCTGCAGTCCATGGGGTTGCAAAGAGTTGACACGACTGAGTGAGTGAACTGAAATGATAGCATAATTTAACTACCACAGTTTTATAAATTATTAAGAGTACTCAATCTGTTTTTAATGTTTCCAATTAAAACTAAAAAAAGCAAAAAAAAAAAAAAAAGTATAGAAAAATCCTGTAACTTTTACATCTTTTTTTTTCAGCATCCTCTGACCACAGTGAACAGCATCTCTACCCTCCTCCTGCACATTCAATCTGTAATCAGGACTCTTCATCTACTAAACAACTCCTGATTCCGTCTCTATATACCACGAAGTCATCATCTCTGAGCTGGGCTACTTCCAAATGCTCCTAAAGATTGGCAAGCACTTATATCTACTTTATTTCCCTCACTTCTGTTCTCTGTGATTTCACCAGAGTGTCCTTATAAAAATGTAAATACAGGCATGCCATATTCCTGTTTAAAACTCCTAAAGGTTTATCATTGTATAAAAGCAAAACATCTCAACAAGGTCCTCAATCCACAGGGTTGTGAATCACTCAGAAAACTGTAATAAACATCCTGATGCCAAGGCCCCACCCTCAGAGATTCTGATGTAATTAATCTGGGGGGTTACACACTGCTATATTTAAGATGGATAACCAGTAAGAACCTACTGTAGAGCATAGAACCTACTGTATAATTCTTGCTCAATGTTATTTGGCAGCCTGGATCGGAGGGGAGTTTTAAGTGAAGTTGCTCAGACATGTCCGACTGTTTGCGACCCCATGGACTGTAGCCTACCAGGCTCCTCTGTCCATGGGGTTTTCCAGGCAGTAGTACTGGAGTGGATTGCCATTTCCTTCTCCAGGGGATCTTCCCAACCCAGGGATCGAACCCTGGGAGGGGAGTTTGGGGGAGAGTAAATACATGTATATGTATGACTGAATCCCTTTACTGTCCACGTGCAACTATCACAACGTTGACTGGCTATACTCCAATGCAAAAAATAAATAAATAACTAAATAAATAAATAATGTAAATACAATCATGCCATATTCCTGTTTAAAACTCTTTTTAAGGTTTTTCATTGTTCTAACCCTTCAACAGGGTCCCCAGTCCACACACTGTTCCTCATACTTGGCTGCACATTGGAATCACTGAGAAAACTTTAATAAAAATCCTGATGCCTAGGCCCCACTCTCAAAGATTCTGATGTAATCAGCCTAGGCTGGGCCTAGGCAGCTGGGTTTTTGCAAGTTTCAGTGAGAGCTCTCCCATTAGACCAGGGCTGAGAACTAGTGATCCAGAGTTGCATCATCTGATGTGGTATGGTAGTCTCTTATCACATGTGGCCATTATGCACTTGAAATGTGGCTGGTCTGAATATTGACACGCTGTGACTATAAAACATATAGTAGATTTTAAAGACATCGTAGAGCTACTCTGGTGGCTCAGTGGTAAAGAAACCACCTGCCAATGCGGAGACACAGGTTTGATCCCTGATCTGGGAAGATCTCACATGCCACAGAATGACTAAGTCCATTTGCCGCAACTACTGAAGCCTACTGTGCCCTATAGCCCATTCTCTAGAACAAGAGAGGCCACTCCAGTGGGAAGCCTGTGCACCACAGCTAGACAGCAGCCCCTGCTTGCTGCAACAAGATGAAAGCCTGTGCAGCAGTGAACACCTAGAACCGCCAAGATAAAATAAAAATATTAAAAAAAATAAAGCTGCTGATGCTACTGCCAAGTTGCTTCAGTTGTGTCCAACTCTGCAACCCCATAGACGGCAGCCCACCAGGCTCCCCGGCCCTTGGGATTCTCCAGGCAAGAACACTGGAGTGGGTTGCCATTTCCTTCTCCAATGCAGGAAAGTGAAAAGTGAAAGTGAAGTCACTCAGTCGTGTCCAACTCTTCGTGACCCCATGGACTGCAGCCCACCGGGCTCCTCCATCCATGGGATTTTCCAGGCAAGAGTACGGGAGTGGGGTGCCATTGCCTGCTCCAAAAAAATAAAGACACTATGAGAAACAGAATAAAATGTATCAGTAATTTTAAATATAGATTAAGTGCTGAAATAATATTTTGGAAATATTAGGTTAAATAAAATACTATGAAAATTAATTCCAAGTTCTTCCACTTTTTAAAGTGGCTGCTAACAAAAACTTAAAAATTACCTATGTGGCTCGTATTCAATTTCCATCAGACAGTGCCATAAGAGCTTTATCTAGCACCACACTCCCCCTCTCCTGCTTTGCCCCTCACCTTCTCTTCATTTCTGAGATTTTCCTCCTCCTCACCACAAGGTCTTTGTATGCTCTCTGCCTGAGCTGTATTCTTTTCCTCCTTTTTTCCTGGTTAACTGCAAATTATCCTCCGGATCTCATCTGAAGGGGTAATGGTACACTGGTACACACCCTTCACACAGGCATCTCCCTCACATGCACACATTTCTGAGACTATATAATGTCCATTTCTCTTACTAGTAAGTTCTGTAAACACAGGTTAATATATAATTTTGCATGATGACTCAGATTTAAATATGTGCTGCATAAATGACATAATACCAGAAACAAAAATATAGGAACTGTCACATTAGAAATACTGAATCTACAAAACATTCATCCATGTGCCAGAGAGTCCATTGCTAACACGTAAAATAAACTTTAAACTTTGTGGACTAGGACAGGTATACTCTTCATTTGTCACAGTGACACCCCGAGAGTGTAAACTAGTTACATATGTTTATATATGTATGTCTATATAAACACACAAATACACATATATACATATGCACATTTCTTTACTCAAGTATACAGGTAAATATATATGTAAAGAAATGTGTATATGTATTTTAATTTACACATACATGCTAAGGTAATTTTGGGCTTCCCTTGTGGCTCAGCTGGTGAAGAATCCGCCTGCAGTGTGGGAGACCTGGGTTCGATATCTGGGTGGGGATGATCCCTTGGAGAAGGGAAAGGCTACCCATTCCAGTATGCTGGCCTAGAGAATTTTATGGACTGTATAGTCCATGGGGTCACAAAGAGTCAGACACGACTAAGTGACTTTCACTTTTCACTTTCAAGGTAATTTTTCATATTTTGATATTGCAAAAAAATCTATTCACAGGTATAAAAATTTGCTTTTAGCATGGCAACAGAAACTGTATTTTTAATAAAGATATTAAAGAAAAATACTACTATCTATAGGAGCAGAAGAAAATCTCTCAAAGAATGCTTCTTGATTCTTCAGAAAGTCTGTAAACATTTCAAAGTGGAAAGCATAATTCTCCAACATTTTAACAGATAATCCTTTTTGCCTGAGTAAAATTTACTCAAGAGTAACCTCCTTCTATGTTCTTTTTCAATGTATATCATTATTAAGTCTGATAGTTTACTGCCAAATATATATATGTGTGTGTGTGTGTGTGTGTGTGTATATATATATATATATATATAAAAGTATAAATCCCATTTTATTGTAGTCTGAAGATGTAATGATGACACTCAATGCAAAAAGAAACTTGAACAAGAGCTAACGTGACCCTCATACCCAGTCTTACTCTACAAACCCAGCTGAGGAATCTTAATCAGCTCCTTTCTCTACTAAAGTGAGTCTCCCCTAAGGAAATCCAATGAGGTGTAAGCCTTCTTTATTTCCTTCTTGATTTGTCAGTCTGCCAAGATGCAACTTTTGCTATTTTAAGAGTGTGTGATATAACTCCCAGGAGGGTGATCAAGGCAAAAGTATCAAACTATATAGTCACTGACCTAGTTGGAGAAATACTTTGTCCTATATAATCTCAAATAACTGAATTCAAATTCTCTTTTGAATATCAGAAAATTAACCTTCCAACATTCTACAATAAATGAAATCCAGCTAAATATGATGATTTAGGTCAGAGGTCAGTGAATTTTTTTCCTAAAGAGGCAGATGGCAAATATTTTAGCCTGTGAGGGCCTTACGGTCTCAGTTGCACATATTCATCTCTGTTGTCACGGCATAAAAGCTGCCACAGACATCATGGTAACAAACAAGCATGGCTGTATTCCAATATAACTTTACTGCAATATAGGTGGTGGGCCAGGTTTGGGCTGTAGGGTATTATTAGTTAATTCCAGATTCAAAAGCAAAGTAACTGGCTCTGTAAAATTAACCATGGACTCATCAAAAGGAAACTATGAAGATGACTTTCCAGTTGAAATTTTACTACAGTACTTTAATTCTTAGAGGTTGATGTTTTTTCTTATAACTGCATCTTGCTTTGCAGTTTACATTGTTGCATATTTGTGACCTGATGAATTCTTACGAGAACTTTGCAAGGTAGCTCTCACTGATGCAATTCAATAATTGAAATTGAGGTCACTTACATGAAATGATTCTCTTAAAATCATACAGGCATAGAAAGCAGAGCAAGAAGTCAAACACGGTTCTAATGTCAAGGAGCTGGAAGAGCTCTAATACATAAGATTTTCCACTCGCTTTCCCATTTTATTACTAGACAAATAATCAGAAAATAAATGACTTCTACTATTTATAAAATAGGTAACTAATAAGAACCTAGTATACAACACAGGGAACTCTGCTCAATACTCTTGTCATGAACTATATGGGAATAGAATCTAAAAATGAATGGATGTATGTATGTGTACAACTGATTCACTTTGTTGTACAGCAGAAACTAAAAATTACAAATTGAGTATACTCCAATAAAAATTAACTTAAAAAAAAAAAAGAAGTGACTTCGAAGCAAAGATAGAATCACTGTCTTCCATCCCTTATTAGTCTTTTCAAGATAATATCCTTGGGAAGAAATGCAAATACACCAATGACAGAAATGCGTATTTATCAATATAATGTAACTGTAAACCATATAGGCTTTATTTTATTGTAGCAATGTCTTATCTGTCCAACAGGCTACCACTGGGTACCTATTATAACTAAAAACTTTTAACGACGGAAATCACTGCAACAAAATGTCTTTATTTTGATCTGTAATAACACTTGTTTGGGTCTGCATAATTTTATCAACTGCACATTGATAGTTCTCTTTGTTCATACATTTGGATCTCGGTTTTCAAAGACAGTCTAGATTCCTTGAAAGAGAGAGGCTATCATAAGTGGGTTTTTTTTTTTTTTTTCACATTTTCCACAAGGCAGCCCAGACCTCAGCACATAAGTCCTTTCAGAAATTATGAACTCAGAGAAGAATGCTTATTAGTATGCTTTATTTCCTTGTATATATTTCATTGCCAGTATATTTTATTACCATCATGCCCCAAAATAAACTCAAAACGGCTTAAAGACTTAAACGGAAGACATGACACCATAAAACCCCAAGGAGAAAGCACAGGCAAAATGTTCTCTGACGTAGACTGTACCCCTGTTTTCTTAGGTTAGTCGCTTAACGTAATAGAGATAGAAGCAAAAATAAACAAATGGGAACTATCAAACGTACAAGCTTTTGCCCAGCAAAGGAAATCATTTAAAAAAAAAAAAAAAACCTAAAAGACAACCGATGGAATGAAAAAAAAATATTAGAAAATGATGTGACACACAGGGGCTTAATCTCCAAAAATACAAACAGCTCACACAACTCAGCAACAACAAAAACAAACAAGCCAATTGAAAAATAGAAGACCATAATAGACTTTCTCCAAAGAAGGCATACAGACGGCCAGTAGGCAAATGAAAAGATGCTCAACATCACTAAATATTAGGAAAATGCAAATCAAAATTAAAATGAAGTACCACCTCACACCAGTCAGAATAGCCATCATTAAAAAGTCTACAAAAAAATAACAAATGCTGCAGAGGGTGTGTAGAAAAGGGAACCCTCCTACACTGTTGATGGGAATATAAGTTGGCACAGTCACTGTGGAGTACGGTATGGAGGTTTCTTAAGAAACTAAAAATAAAGCTACCATACAATCCAGCAATCCCAGTCTTAGGAATATACTCAGACAAAACTGTAATTCAAAAATATACATGCACCGCTACATTTCTACATTGTGTGCTGCTATGAAGAGCAACACTATTCACAATAGCCAAATCATGGAAACAATCTAAATGTCTATTGGCAGATGAATGGTAAAGGAGAAATGGTACATATAACAATGGAATACCACTCAGCCATAAAAAAGAGTGAAATAACGTGATTCGCAGCAACAGATGCAATTAACATACTTAGTGAAGTACTTCGGAGGAGAAACTGGCAACCCACCCCAGTATTCCTGCCTGGAGAATCCCATGGACAAAGGAGCCTGGTGGGCTGCTGTATATGGGGTCGTACAGGCTCAGACATGACTGAAGTGACTTAGCATGCATGCATGCATTGGAGAAGGAAATGGCAACCCACTCCAGTAGTCTTGCCTGGAGAAGCCCAGGGACAGAGGTGCCTAGTGGGCTGCAGTCTATGGGGTCGCACAGAGTTGGACATGACTGAAGTGAGTTAGCAGCAGCAGCAGCAGTGAAGTACTTAACATACTTAGCTAGAGATTAACATACTTAGTGAAGTAAGTCAGAAAGAGAAAGATAAATACCATATGATATCACTAATGCATGCATATATGCTAAGTTGCTTTGGTTGTGTCTGACTCTCTCTGATCCTATGGACTGTAGCCAGCCAGGCCCCTCTGTCTATGGGATTCTCCAGGTAAGAATACTGGAGGGGGTTGCCATGCCCTTCTCCAGGGAATCTTCCTGACCCAGAGAATGAACCCATGTCTCTTAGGTCTCCTGCATTGGCAGGTGGGTTCTTTACCACTGGCAGCACCTGGGAAGTCCAATATCACTTACATGTAATCTAAAATGTGGCACAGATGAACCTATCTACAAAACAGAGAGAGGCTCATAGGCACAGAGAACAGGCTTGTGGCCAGCAAGGTAGGCACATGACAGCTGTGGACGGGAGTTTAGGTGGGTAGATGCAAACCATTCCCTTTATAATGGATGAACAACGAAGTCTTAGTGTATAGCAAGAGAACTATACATAATATTCCGTGATGAATGGTAATAGAATATTAAAGAATTTTAAAGAATATTTATAAGAATATTAAAGAATATTAAAAAAGAACGTGTGTGCGTGTGTGTGCGTGCACGTAACTGAGTCATTTTGCTATACAGGAGAGTTTGGTACAGCATTGTAAATCAACTATACTTCAATAAAAAAATAATACTAAATAAAAATGGAGAAACAACAACAACAAAAAGAAATACCGTCTTTTTTTTTTTACATTATTTCTGACTAATATGTTTATTTTAACTACTGTTAAGTTCTCATGCTTGCTCAAATATTGTATGAAGGAAACAGCCACATAAAAAGAAAATAATTATTTTAGTCTAAACAAAATGGCAACCCACTCCAGTATTCTTGCCTGGGATATCCCATGGACAGAGGAACCTGGCGGGCTAAAGTCCACGGGGTGGCAAAAGCCCTAACTTAGCACCTAAATAATAACAATAATGTTTTAGAGTTATTTTTCTAATAAACTGTGTTGAATATAATGCATGGTTACTTGAATCTAAAAGTATATCTTTCAATAAAAAAATCAGGTAAATTTTCAGCTGCAATTTGGCATTTAAAAACATTTACATGCTAGCAAAACATTATAATTTGCAGGAACATCATGCTTTTCTGGAAACACATGAGAGTTCAAATAGAATCTGTTCTACCTTTTTTCCAGAGTGAAGTTGCTAAAAATAGAGTGGGCATAAGCTGGGCCACAGTTTTGTGAAATTGCCATCACTTCACAGGAAAATGGAGGAAATGAAACAAGTCTGCTTTGGTGGGGAGGAGCAGGGAGGCTGCTGTAGATGATGGATGGGCCCTCACCTGCCAGTGCATTAGTGCTGTTATACCAAAGGTCTTTTACAGCTTATAGTTAAACTTAATGCTAAGTATAATCTGAATATATGATACCTCATTGTACTTGTATTACTGTATGCAAATATAAATAAAGTTACCACAAATTGGTGAACAATTAATGAGATTCATTGCAGGGATATTTCATCACTGAACACTGTTTTCCTGCCAACTGAGACATGATGTATTTAATTCTAAATGACAACACCTGCTCCCACCTCTAAGTGAAATGAAAAAGCTGCCAAAGGGCATGTTGGGAATTCACTTGCAGACTTCCTTTTAATCAGGCATTTCTCCATAATATTGAAAGCCAAAAACATCATGAAAAATAACACAGTTTTGTAAGTCGATAGTTGAATTTGGAGTGCTTGCTGAAGAAAAGAAACTTAGTGTGTGTATGTGTATGTATGTGTATGTATATGTGTGTATATATATATATATATATATATATATATATATATATATATATGATATTCCCTGACAATAGTATTCATTTCTTGTTGTGAAATTACTTTCTTACTCTAAAGGGGAACAAAGAAAAAAAGATATGTATGAAAATACAATATTATCTGACATGACAAATCAATGAGAAGTGACTTATAACAGGAGAGTGGACTGAATGTTTTCATTTGTCATAGTTACCTAGATAACCATGCTGTGAACTTACAGATTGTCTAAGCCAAAGTGTTTCTCTAACATCATTTCAAAATGTTTCAGTACCCTCTTGCCCCAGTGAACTATCAACATGTGATCAAGCATTTTCCTAGCAGGTAGGAGAAGTTAGAGGATGGACAGGTATGTTTTTAAGAACCTTGCAGGACCTTCCTTACAGCTTTTCTCTAGACATTCAGTCCCCTCCCCAAGCCACTGAACTGCTATTCAACATGAGAACTGGAGGGCGTCGGAGGGTACAGAACAAGAGTATATACCAGTTTCTCTTCTAGCGTGTCTATCAAATGAGGATCCGTTTTCCAAAGTCATCAAGTTGCTAAGGATAGTGTAGACAGTATAAGATCTGCTGAATTAGTTTCCCATTAACTCATGCTTTCATCCCTAGACATTTCAAAATAATGTCCCAATTGAAAAGTGATGTCAAAATCACATTTGAACTGCTAATGTTTATAAAATAACTTTAAAAGGCCCTAAGCCAAAACAAAGACTCACATAAAAATAAGTCACTCTTGCATTCATTCAGGAGTCATTCACCCAAAACACATTTTAAAAATATCCTCTACATGCCAGGTTCTAGGTGTTAGGAACAGACAGGCAAAATCCTTGCCCTCAGAGAGTTTACATTCTGACGGGTGATAGGGAACAAACATCCTCCCATTTGTTCTTTTTTTTAAAAAAGAATTTTATTTCTTTATTTATCTTTGGCTGTGCTGGATCTTCGTAGGCTTTTTCTCTAGTTGCGGAGAATGGGGGCTACTTTCTAGTTACAGTGCACGGACTTTTCATTGCAGTGATTTCTCTTGTAGAGCAATGTCTCTAGGGCACTTCTGCATCTGTGGCACATGGGCTCAGTAGTTTTGGTTCCCCAGCTCTAGAGCACAGTCTCAGTAGTTGTGGCGCATGGGCTTCCTTGCTCTGAAGCATGTGGGACCTTCCAGGATCAGGGATTGAACCCATGTCTCCTGCACGGGCAGGTGACGTCTTTACCACTGAGTCACCAAGGAAGCCCCTCCTGTTTCCTCTTGAACCCACACAAACCTGGTTTTGATCTCCACCACTCAAAAAGATAGCTCTTCAGAGTCATCACTAACTTTCATATTGCCAAAGTTAATTTTTTCTTCTCTTGGTTTCGAGCACACCACTTTGTTAGCAGGACTGGCAACCCACAATCTTCTTGGCTGGTTCCTTCTCGTCTTCCTGACTTGGAACTATGAAGTGGTTTGAGCCTCAGTCCTAGGACCTTCCTTTCCCTATTTATCCCCACTCTGTCTCATTCATGTTTTTAAGTAGATGAATGACTTCCAAACATATCAGCAGCCCAAAGAACCTCTTCAAATTCAGACACTCAACTGCTTTACTTGATATTTCTGCTTTGTTGTCCAATACATATCACAAATAAAATGCTTTCAAATTAATTCTTAATTTTGAGATCTCATACACACTTGCTACTCTCACAGTCTTCCCCATTGAAACAGACTCTGCATTCCAAAGATGGCTTCCACAATATCATCCATTGCATTGCCCTTCTTGCCTTGACATGGCTTCCATTGAGTGGTAATGTGTCTGTCCTCTCTTCCTTTAATCTGGGTTGCGACTGCCTTATCTAATAGAATATGGGGAATGTAACATTATGTGATTTCTAAGACTAGGTTATGAAAGTTTCATGTACCTCCATTTGGCTCTCCTGGGTCACTCACTCTTAGGACCTAGCTGCTTTGCTTTGTGGAAGCCAGAATTGCAGATTACCTGCAGAGGACATGGGTAGGCATTCCAGCTACAACAAAGCGGAGGCCCTAACCAAAAGCTGTACATGTGAATGAAGATACTTCCAGATAACTCTAGCTTCCCACCATTGAGTCAAATCCAGGTTTTGAGTCTTCCAAATAGAGGCACCATTTATTGTGGAACAGAGACCAGGACTTCCTCCTGGGCCACGTTTGAATTCATAACCCAATGAACGTGTGAGCAAAATAATATGGCTATTTTATGCCACTAAACTTATTACAACAATAGTAACTAGGATAGATTCACCAACTGCTTAGGAAAAAATCCTTAGAATTGCCTTCAACTTTCCCTTTTCTCATACCCACACCCAAGCTATCAGCAAACTCTATGATATCTAGCTCTTCCTTTGAAATATATCCAGGATTTATGACTTCACACCACTCTCTCTCTCATCTCAACTATTACAGTAGACGCCTAACGAGTCTTTTCTTGCTTCTATTAACACCTTCTTTCTTATACTGTCTACTCTCAACACAGTAGGAAGAATAATCTTCTGAAAATGTAAGATCATGTCACTTCAATGCTCAGAACCTTCCGATGGCTTTCTTTGTTATACAGCTAAAAAGTCAAAGTTCTTAATGGCCTACAAAAAAACTCTTCACGAACTGGAACTCCACCACCTTGCTAGCTCTGATACTTCTACTACTCTAGCTGCCTTGATATTTTATTCTAAGTATGTTGGTCTCCTAGCTCTTTTTTGAAAATATGTGGCATATTCACACCCCAGGGCCTTTGCATTTCCTGTTCTCCCTGCCTGGAATATGCTTCCCTCCAAATAGCCATGTGGCCACGTGGTCTCTATTCATCTAATACTGATTTACCATCACCTAAACTATTTTACTTTTTTTTTTTTTGCTTATTTTCTGTCTCTCTTCTACATGGAGAAGCTTCCTGAGGACAAAAACTTTGTCTTGTTGAAAACTCTAGTTCCTAGGACTGTAGTAATACCTAGAGATAGCATGAACTTGGCAAGTTAAAGACCATTCCAAGCAGAGGGAAGATCAAGAGCAAAGATCCTGAAATAGGAACTAGCTTGACATGTTAGAGAAACAGGGTGACTATGACAGAACGAATACGGGGGACAGATGAGGTAGCAGAGAAAATCAAGGGCCAGGCAATTTCTTATAGGCTATGACAAAGACTTGTGGGAAAAAGCCAAAAGGCAGTGATATGATCTGATTGGCATTTAAAAAATAAAACTCTTAGGGAGACTGTTCCAGAGGATTTTGCAGTAATTTAGACAAATAAGAGATGACAGTGCCTTGAATTATGATAATAATGACAGAGAACTCCAAGGTGATCAGACATATTTTGAAAGCAGAGCTGAAGAGACCTTGCCGGGAGCCAGCATGAGGAACTCCGCCCGTGGCAAAGGTCATGAGGAAAGAGGCTCGACATACGCAAAGGCAGGATCGAGCCTCAGGAGTCCCCCTGGAAATTCTTGAGCATCTACCCCCAAAACCAGAGCCTGCCTACTTTACTACTTTGTGCTCTCACCTACACCTCTGACTTTATGGTGGGCTGTCCCCCACCACCTCTTTCGGAGAAGGAGTTAACGTAGAGCTCCAGTTAATAATAATTCCTGGGCGTGATAGGAATGTTTCAACCTACAAACTCCTCTGAAGGTTCTCTAGCCTGCCTGACAGGCTTGTCTGGCCACATGTGATTGCTCACAGCCTCCCAACCGTGAGAGGCACGAGATGCTTTAAACCTTCTAAAAACAGGTTCTTTAGAGAAGTTAGAAAACTATTAGTATAGTATAGTGGGCTGATTAGAAATTGTATTGGTGAAGGGTTTTTCATTTGTTGAGCCAATGTTTGCTGCTAAGTCTCCACATCCCCTGCCCTTATACACACTAATGAATATATAGAAGAAATAAGCATTAACCTTTGATATTAATCATGTTAGACCTTAAGCTAAATAAATTCTTTTCTTAATTAAAACCCACTACACCCCCACCCTATAGGAATGTAACTTTATCTGGTACCTTCGGAAGGTGGCGTCTGTTTTAAGAATAATCACCCCTGGAGAAATAAGTGTTCTGGTTGACTGACCGCAGTCACAAGGAGAGGGTCATAAATTGTCAGCAGGCCCCCTGGCCAGAAGATGATGTAAACCCCTAAGACCTCTGTATACATTTGTATGAAGCAACTGCCTTTAATAAAAGTCAGGACTGCTGACCCCACGTGACTTTTGTATAACATCTCAGTGTATAAAAACAGACCCTGGAAAAATAAAAAATGGGATCAGTTCCTTGAAAGACTGGTCTCCCCATGTCGTTCTTTCTCTCGCCTTCTGGCTGAATTCCCATCTGGAACGTGGAAGCTCGTCAAGCCTACTAATTATGCCTGGGCTTCTAAGATCTGACCGGGGAGGCCTTAGTGTCTCCTCTCCTTCAGGAGAATGGGAGGACGCCTGCGGCCTACGTAGGTGACCTAAATTCCTTATTTTGGAATTTTATTAGCTTTCCACATAAACCAAGTTATTCAGCCTCTTTTCTCCAATGAATTTTCTCGCTGATCTATCCTTATTCTATTACTCTTTATATCTCTAATTAATATTTAATTAAAGCTATCATATCCTGATCGCTGAAGCCGTCTCTCCTTCGAATTTCCCTGGATCCACTGGGGCTGGACCCCGGCAAGACCTGATGATCTACACATAAGATAATGAGAACAATCAAAGATTATCCCTAGGTTTTTGCCTTGCAGGCATGCTCAGTAGCTTCAATCATGTCCAACTCTTTGCAACCCCATGGACTGTAGCCCAGCAGGCTCCTCTTTCCATGGGATTTGCAAGTGGTTAAACAGTGGCATCATTTTAGTAGTAGTTTTACTCTAAACAAGGGTCCTCTTTTTATAGGATGAATTCAGCATTGGCAAGCAAGTTCCAAATCAAAGCTCAACTGTATGATGGTTTAGGTCAACAGGAGTTCTAAGAACCAATGCATAAATTCTTTGATTCTCAGAGAGTCCTGGACATAATACCTAAACTTGAATAAAAATATGCCAAGAGATGAATAGAGACCCTCATGTAATAGAGATCAATATGTACCACTGTCTTGAAGAAGCACCCCTGACCCCTGCAAGCACAGATGGCCTAACTGGACTCCCTGAAGACTGACAGGATTGATATGTGGCAGGCAAGTCCTCAAGAAAATTCCACAGACAGACATCTGTCCACAGAGACATATCTCTTCAGAACACTTACAGATACTCTGGAGGGAAAAAAACAATCACACTAAAATCCTAATACAATAGAACCACTCATATAATAAAGAATTAAGTACTCCCATGTCTTTCTCCCAACATGTACATAAAAGAAAACAAATCTGTAGGACAGCTGCTGACCAGAGTTAAAAAGGAATGTAAAATATTGAAAGAGCATAAGAAGTACAGCTCTGTAGGGAGTACCCATTAAAATGGGCTCTGCAGACTTGGTGCTATCCAAATAGAAAAAGCAAGCTCATCTGGACATCCCTTCTTTTCCATAAACTAGTAGCTCCTTTAACACTGTCATTCAGTGTCCCTAAAATAATTTGGCAGTAACTTTCTCTCTCCTCCAGAAGCAGAAGTGAAAATTATTACTATATCATCTTTAATGATAATTTATATAAAATTTATATATAAATATATACATGTGCACTGGGCATAGTTACTTCAGTCTTGTCTGACTCTTTGTGACCCTATGGACTGAAGCCTGCTGGGCCCCTCTGTCCATGGGATTCTCCAGGCAAGAATACTGGACTGGGTTGCCATGCCTCCTCCAGGGGATTTTTCCGACCAAGGAATCGAGCCTGTATCTCCTGCATTGCAGGTGGTTCTTTACTGCTGAACCACCAGGGAAGCCCATAAATGTATATAAAAATATATAAAACATTTTTAAAAACTATTGATCCTCTCTACTTTGTCCTGTCTACTTTTGAGGTTTCTGGTAACCAAAAGAAAAAATAATTTTATTTTCCCAATTTGGAACTAGCTGAGAGATAGACTAAGAAGATCAAAATGTCAGCTTTTTTACTGATGAAGGTGATCAAAGAATGGGATTTAGAGGTGCCACTCTGGTGATTTCCACTAATATTGCCTAATACCCCTGAACTGCATAGTTCCCAGTGATGTTGGAAATTGCCAACCACTCTCTCAGAGGAGACCCTGGACTGAAAGCTCCCGGAGCAGAGGACCAGAGATGTCTGTCACAGAGAGGAGCCAAAGGGGTGACATAGGCACGGTCATTTTTTTCTGCAAAGCTCCACTGTGAAAAGAAGCCATTCCTCCTGTCCTGGGAGGAGCAAATGATGAGGTGGAGAACATATCTTCTTCACATGCATTTCCCTCCTGGACAGAGGAGTGGAAATTACCTCCCTCCATGAAACTGTAAGGAGTTAGGAATAAATGTTCCTTCATCTCACTCTCTGAAATTGGAGGAGTGAACTAAATTTTATCTTTAATTGTGGAGCTGAATTTTTACAAACATCTACATATACTTCCCCCTTTCATTTTTCTTCACATTCATAAATGAGACAGCGGGTTGGGCAGAGAAGCATGAAACCTACTTCTTCCATCTATAGCTTATGGAATTTAGCAAAAAAAAAAAAGGGGGGGGTCGTGGGGAGGTACTAGGAAGACAGTTTAACCTGAAAAGTGGCTATACTATCTCCTAGGGTTTGTCAGAATTAAATGGAAATAAACTTGAAGGGCTTGGCATACGAGTACTGAATTAATTTTCTTCCTTTCCCTACCTGATTCAGTACTAAGACAGGGATTAAATTTTGTACTGAACCAAAGTCCACATCTGTCTTCTAGACACTGCCACGTGGTTGATCTCCATAGTCATTGGGAGTAAACCTGAGGCTTCTGCGGTCTTGTTTTCAGTGCTAATAAAAGATTACTTTAAGAAAATACATCTTCCATTGTTTTCATCTAGTGCTTAAATTCAGTCAGCTGTTTCTTTCTTCTTTTTTTTGAAAAAGAAACAGCATGAATCTTTAAAGAAAAAGTAACAAGAGCAAGACAAACCACTACCACAAAACACACCTCCTCAGCATCCTGTGACTATCACAGAAGATGACCATTGCCATCTCCACCTTGGGACAAAGTACTTTCCAGATTTACGTAGTGGGCAGGTACAAAGGAGAATGTTTTGCTCATACGATGAAGATCCTACAGAATCATACATATTGAGTTAGAAAGAACTTTATTATAATCCTAACCCTTTAATTAAAAATTTATATTCATATAAAGATAGAGTTTGAATGACTTGAAATTACACACTTAGTAGTCAACGACAGGACTCAGCCTTCTGACTCTTGGCTCCGTGGTCTTATCTCTGGTTCAGACACAGGGAGGAAAGCAGAGAGGATGGGTTCAGGACTCAGGGAGACCAGTACTTTGAGAACAGAGAGGATGAGAAAAGGGATGATTGCAAATAGCAGCTAGAATATGTTGAAAACAAAAGTGGCTAACTTCACGATGGTGTTCCAAACAAAATATGGTTTAGGATTATATTGTGCTCCTGATTTGCTGTTTGTACCCGGCCCTGCTTCTTGTCCTGACCACAGAAGCAAGCTAGTACAGTTGCCCTGGCTGTCGATTCAACATTTATCACCTGATTTCATATTCTTCTACTTACTATGATTAAAAACCTAAAGCAAACACAGCATTTGTAAAAATAAGCATCCTAGGATGGGTTAAATAAGAGATATTGAGCAAGTAGGCCAGAAACAGGATGAGACTTCCTTTCCTGCATCAGTAATGATGAACACTGTCATACAAGTCTCTCTTGAGGACAAGGCAGTGTGCTGACAGAGCTTCTTCCTAACAGCCCTGACAACCAACTCAAGCATAAGCATAGCAGCCATGGAGAAACATCTGCAGAACCAGAAATATGAAGACACATTACATCTATGACCAAAAGAGAAGATAGCTTTGGAAATAAGGGCTCTCTGTAATTCAAGTCTATCCTGCTTTTCAGCCCCAGAACTGAGGCTCTGTGCATTGAATCAGGGAATCAGTCTAAGACCAGTAATATATCTGGGAATCCAATAGGAATTAACTAATATTCAGAAAATAGTGACTAAATTCCAGGGTCTGGGATACAGAGGGCAAGGCACCTTTCTAACCCTCAAGAACAGCACTACAAAGTACTTAGCCTTGCAGTGAGGCAGAGATCGATGAACTTGGAATTCATCCGATGTTTCCCCTAGAAGCCAAGGCATGGAAAGGTAATGAGTTCACGGCAGTGGCTGAAATTGGCAGAGCTCCAGTTTTCTGAATCCTAACTTAGCGCTGTTTTTAAAACTCAAAATGAAAACATACTCTATTTGACCATCCTTTCTGCTCTTCAGGGTCCAAGATCTTTGTTTCTGACTTTTAGAACGAGGTTTGCTAGTCAAAACTTTCTCAGTGAATACCACTGAAACTTGCTCTCATTCTGTGATAGCTTAAAACATAATTTCAACTTGAGAGATTCCACCCAATAATAAAAACATACCCTATGTTATATCACAGAATACATTTAAAAGCTTACCATTTAAGCTAGGTAAGAAAGAACCTGAACAGATTCTGCATACTAACAGGAATCTGATGTCATAACCCACCACCTTAGTTACTTCATAAGCAAGATCACAGGTAAAAAGACAGCCTTTCTCCATGGAATATTTGATTAAAATTATTGATTTACAGAGTATTACCCCAGACCTCCAGAAAATATCCTGTTTGCAATATATAGAGAGAGTTAAGTGCCTTAAACCACATTGTGCTCAGTCTCTCAATCCTATCTGACTTTGTAACCCCGTGGACTGTAGCCTGCCAGGCTTCTCTCCCATTGAATTTTCCAGGCAATGCAGTGGGGTGCCATTTCCCACCCCAGGGGATCTTCCTGACCCAGGGATCAAACCCCTGTCTTCTGTATTGGCAGGCAGATTCCTTACCACTAGCACCACCTAGGAAGCCCTAACCCACATTAGCTGCTCTCTTAATGAGAATCATTAAGAGCTCAGCAAATAATAAGTTAATTCATTACAAGCCCTTCCCCCAGAAAAGTTCCCTTCAGTATCTCATTCTCCTTGCTCCCTATAAGTAAACAACTCCAGGTAAGTATTAACATGCAGGAATGTACAGAGCTTGGCTTTTCAATTTCAAAGGTGAAGAGCAAGGTTATCTTTCATGATCCTTTTGCTCAGGGAATAAGTTCTGTCTGCGTCAGTCTCAGCTCATGCAAAAAGAAGAAAAGATGCTATGCAACTTAAATTATCATTATCTTATTTCAACACACTGAAACATCTAAGTGAAAAAAAAAAAAACAACCTCTAAATGGACCAAGTCAACTAATTTGACTCCTCACCAAAACCACATGATATGCCATAGGAAAAATACCAGAAGCAGCTTGAGGGGGAAAATAATAAATAATGTTAGTTTTAAGAAACTGCCATTATATAAGGATAAAAGCTAACAGGAAAAGAAAAGTTTAAAAGTTTAGTGTGAATTAAAACATAATTTTCATATCTTTTTTGTCCTTGCTGTAATTCAGAAAAGTAAAATTAACCTTATTTTGAAACATTCAAGTAAATCAAGCCTGAGAAATAGATAAAAGCAATCAGTTAGACAACACATTTCTGTTGTCCCAGAGTAACTATGTACGTGTGTGAGCTCACTAGGTACTAGTATCTCTCTCTCCCTCTCTCTCTCCAGTCGCTAAGTCGTGTCTGACTCTTGTGACCCCATGGACTGAAGCTTCTCACCCCATGGGATTCTCCAGGCAAGATTACTGGAGTGGGTTGCCATTTCCTTCTCCAAGGTACTAGTATAGGAATGCCTAATGTTTTACACACCTATATTTTACATTAGGAACTAATTTATTTATCTGACATTTGTTGGTTACTTACTATTTGAAAGACACTGTGCAAGGCCCTGTCAAGTTATAAGGCAATCCTTGACCTGTTTGAAGTTAAGATCTATTAACAGAAGTAAATAGATTTGTAAATTATATCTGAATGTTTACAATGCATCACTGTATAAGCATCATGTCTGCCTCAAGAAATGCCAAATTATGGAACATAGTTCACTTATTTTAAAATGAATTCCTGCATTTGCCTGTGAAAAATTCAATGATGAAGACGACATTTAAAGAATAACTACCATCCCTGAGAATAACAGAAGGACAAACTATGGTTACTTAAGCAAAAGAAATATCAAAGTATAAGGTATGCTTTGCAATTAACCATAGTCTTAAGAATTCTTGGAGGTCATGGAGTTAATGGCTAATTTTATTAAGCAAAATATAAAATATTGTATTTGATTCTAATCCTACTATGACAAAACTACAGAAGAAATGCACACACATTTTAAAGTTTAGGTGCTATAATTAACTATTCAGACATGTGAAAATTCATCCTATTTTAAATTCCCAAAGAAAGCAGGACTGAAAGATAATTACGAGAAGACTCAATCAGAAAACACATTTCTGGTGAACATTCGCCCTCTGCTTGGCTTTATGGAGATACAGAGAAGAATCAGAGGGGAAGCTGCTTGATGCAGGGAATATACCTCTTCACAATTCTATCCATAGTGTTTAGCACTAGCCCAAAGGGGATCATCAGTTAGTGTTCATATTTTCAGGAAATGAACCTAGAGGAATGACCGACTGATTGACTGACTGACTGAATCCCTAACTTGGTCTCAATCTATTCTTAGAAAAACATTGTACAAACTTGCAATTGGAAAGCTAAAAGCAATGCTAAAAAGATAAGAACACAAATAGAAAGGGCTGACAAAAACCACTTAGAGCTGAGGAAAGATGGTTACATCAACTGAATATCATCTTTCTTTCTGAGATCTCTAGCAGTCAAGGAAAGAAGGAAGCAATTTTGCAGTTCTTATTGTCTGGCTAAAGGAAAACACCAGTCTTGAGAGAAAGACATTTTCTTAGAACTATATTACAAGTAAATTTTTTTTTTTTCTTTCTTACATAGAAGGAACTCTGGGTAACTTAAAGGGCAATGATGTCAAAAACTTCTTGGAGAAGATGAAGAAAGGCTCTTGCTATCTTAATGTATTTTAAGTGACTTTTGATAAAAACTAAAAGAATGGTAATGAAATGTAACCCCCCCAAAAAAAGCATTTTTATTGGTAGCTAAGCTTGTTGCTTTCTGGAGATGGTTTTAACATAAATTTGGGGACAATGGAGAGGAGTAAGCGGTGAATATCACCAATCTCAAATGCCAACAGTTTCCCTGAGATTCTATTGGCAAGATATTGGCAAAGAATGCTCAGAGAGAAGACTCCTGTGTTTGTTAATTCAGTGTTTACCACATGTACATCTAAAGCTCAGAGTTAGAAAATAAAGGCCTGAATTTGAGGATGTTAAAACTAGTTTTTAAAAAGGGGACTCTCACTAAAACCAAGTGAAAAGGAACTTTACAGACAATTCAGTACATTTTAAGTGAACAACTTCCTTTTATTTCTGTAAGTCAGGCTAGAATATATTTTTAAGACTAATTTATTGAGGATATTATACAATAAATTAGGACTTTAGGTTTTTTAAAGATGTTAAACATTTTTTTTTCTATTTTTATATATCAGTGAATGTGTTCTTAGAAGCACTTCATGGGAAGTATGAATTATCACCCATATTGAATTGTCTATATATTTGTCTGAATACTTTAATAAAGAGGAACATACTAGGATCATGTTTACTCAAGGAACTATGCCTATATATTTTCTTGAAGAAAAAAATAATGATGAGAATTTTTCTTTTTTCTTTACTATCAATAATTTTATTACACCAAACTAAAGGGAGAAAGTGTGCAGGCAAAATCAAAATACCATAGGCCAAGAAGACTGGTAATACTGATGGCTTTGTCTGAATTACCAGTTCTACTGGTTGATGCTTTGCTGCAGTTCATGCAAGAGTCTCTAAAATAAGCAACTTAGCAGTGATAACTGCTAGTCCAACTCCACAGTACATCATCCATGACAATGAGGGTGGATTCTGAAATTCATTTCCATAAAAGTTCCCTGAAGTTGTGCCATAAATTATTTTAACACAAAATTGACCTTAAAGGTACCCTAAAATATTAAATACATAATGTTTAAAATATTTATTAATCATATATTCTTTATTGCAAAGTCCTATCTGTTCAAACAGAATTCATGCACTTGAAAGAGGAGCCTGGTGGTTTCTTCTCTGATCCCTATTTTCTTTTCACTTCCAAGTTTCTAGTTCATTGTGGGTGTTGTTTGTTTCACAAACAAAGCACTTAGCTTTGGAGATCATCGTAGAGAAGATCATCAGGAAATGTGAGGAAGTATCAAACCAGTCAATCCTAATGGAAATCAACCCTGAATATTCATTGGAAGGACTGATGCTACAGCTGAAGCTCCAATAATTTGGCCATCTGATGCAAAGGGCAGACTTATTGGAAAAGACCCTGATGCTGGGAGAGATTGAGGGCAGGAGAAGGGGATTACAGAGGATGAGATGGTTGGATGGCATCACTGACTCAATGGACATGAGTTTGAACAAACTTTAGGGGACAGTGAAAGACAGGGAAGCCTGGTGTGCTGCAGTCTGTGGGGTCACAAAGAGTTGGACACTACTTAATGACTGAACAACAACTAAGTAAGAAATCTGAAGAAACCGATACAACTGTGGATTAGAAACAGTTTGAGAATGAATATGACATTGTTGTTCAGTTGTCCAGTTGTGTCCAACTCTTTGGAACTCCATGGACTGCAGCACGCCAGACCTCCCTATCCCTCACCATCTCCTGGAGTTTAACAGTGATGCCATCTAGCCATCTCATCCTCTGATGCCTTCTTCTCCTGCCCTTGACCTTTCCCAACATCAAGGGCTTTTCCAATGAACCATTTGTTCGCATCAAAATACTGGAGTTTCAGCTTCATCATCAGTGAATATTTAGGAGATCTCTCTTAAGATTGACTGGTTTGATCTCCTTGCTGTCCAAGGGACCACAATTTGAAGGCATCAATTCTTTGGCATTCTGCCTTTTTTACGGTCCAGCTCTCACAACCATATGTGACCACTGGGAAGACCACAGCCTTGCCTATATGGACCTTTGTTGGCAGAGTAATCTCTGTTTTTCAACACTCTGTTTAGGTTTATCTTTGCTTTCCTGCCAAGAAGCAATCGTGTTCTGATTTCATGGCTGTAGTTACCATCTGCAGTGATTTTGGAGCCCAAGAAGAGAAAATTTGTTACTACTTCCACCTCTTCCCCTTCTATTTGCCATGCAGTAATTGGGCCAGATGCCATGATCTTAGTTTTTTTAATATTTAGTCTTAAGCTGTACTCTGCTCCTTCACCAGCATCAAGAGGCTCTTTAGTTCCTCTTCACTTTCTGCCATTAAGAGTGGTATTATCCACATATCTGAGGTTGCTGATGTTTCTCCTGCCTATCTTAATTCCGACTTGTAACTCATCCAGCCCAGCTTTTCTCATGATGTGCTCAGTGTATAGATTAAACAAACAGGGTGACAGCAGACAGCCTTGTTGTACTCCTTTCTTGATCTTGAATCAGTCAAATGTTCCATATAGGGTTCTAACTGTTGCTTCTTCACCCACATACAGGTTTTTCAGGAGACAAGTAAGATGGTCTGGTATTCCCATCTCTCTAAGAGCTTTCCACAGTTTGTCATGATCCACACAGAAAAAGGCTTTAGCGTAGTCGATGAAACAGAGATAGATGTATTTCTGAAATTCCCTTGCTTTCTCTATAATCCCGTGAATGTTGGCAATTCAATCTCTAGTTCCTCTTCCTTTTCTAAACCCAGATTGGATATCTGGAGGTTCTTGGATCACATAATGCTGAAGCCTAGCATGAAAGATTTTAAGCATAACCTTACTGTCAAGGAAGACAGAGAGCAAATAATCACACTCCCTCTCATCCAGAGCTGAATGGCATGTGCACCTGATCTAATGATGTTTCTTTTCTGTGTAAACTAATTTTTAGAGTTTCCCATGGATCAGTAGAGAATTTCTGAATGGCCTAGTAGGAATGACAACAAAACCAGAAAACATGCAGACACATCTCAAGCAACACAAAATACTAAATCTACAAAATTCATAAAGTATCTCCTGTATGTGCACACCCACAACCCCTTGAGAAATTATAAAAGGAATGAACCAGTTTCTGTCCACAGAGTTGATACACTTGTTAGAATGAAAATATATCTATATAAACCATTTTTCTGATAATAAACTTCCCTAAGATAATACTTTTAAGATTATCATGGTAGTTTTACTCACTGTTACAAAGGACATTTGTATATTTTCTTGAAAACGATGGCAGGCTGGCACCATTTGGCCCCAACTACATTACACCTCCAAGTCTCGTGTAGCTGGATATTAACCAATCATAACTTCTTTACATGGTGCAGTTGGTAAGGGTAGAATGCCTATGATGCAGGGTGAAGAAGTGCTCCCAAGATGAACCTGGTCTGTTCCACAGCTTTAGCCCACTACTTCTAAATGGGAGCCATTGGGCCTAGAGCATACCTTAATAGGGAATGTGAATCAAGTATTTTAAAAAATCCTAATAAAACCAAAGCACAAGGCTTACAGTCTATGCTCTGATAGATTCATTTTTTATGTATGGATGGCAGCAGGCTATT
The DNA here is from genome assembly GCF_032452875.1 of Bos javanicus. NCBI lineage: Eukaryota > Metazoa > Chordata > Mammalia > Artiodactyla > Bovidae > Bos > Bos javanicus. The sequence continues at coordinate 58,283,372 of NC_083871.1, read as the reverse complement.
ACCTGTGACTCCTTTTAGCTTATTTACTTTGCTGTACATAGTTGAAAATGATGCCAGACCTAAGTTTCCACCAGCTTTCTAGATCTGTCCAGAAAAATCAAAGCCATGCACATCCTGACATAAAGCCCACACATGTTACCTGCTATTTACGTAGCTGATACAGTTGCCCTTTTAGGGTTGTCTTGCTGCTGAATCTAATATTCTGCTCGGATTGAGTTTTCCCATATGTTGCTCATGTTAGCTGTATTCAAACTTCCCAAATTAGAAATGAATGCATGTGCTATATATCTCAGTCTCAAACGTGGATTTTTCAACTATGTGCTTGATTTGTACTTTATGCTGTTGAAATTGCTGTTCTTATGTGGACTAACTTGGCTGAATGAGATTCTGAATAAGGACTATAAAAAAAGCAAACAGCAATGCCCTTTAATCAGATCCTAGAGCAGGGGTCCCAACCTCTGGGATCTAATGCCTGATTATATGAGGTGGAGCTGATGTAAGAATAATAGAAATTAAGTGCACAATGAATGTAATGTCCTTGAATCATCCTGAAACCATCACCTGGTCCCCAGTGCCAAAAAGGTTGGGGACTGCTGTCCTAGAGGATTGGGTAAGAGAATAACTGACATTCCTGCTTATCTATGTTACTTAAAATCTAGCTAGAATTAGAAATTGAATAGGACTGTAGAATGTGAAAATGGACTTCATCTTCAATTATTTCAGCTGCAAACCCTCTGAAACTAATAGAGGAGGAAGGTCACAGTTAGATACAACCAAAGTCCCTTTATGGCTATAAATGGAAGACAGCTAGGCCCTAGACACATGCATTTGTAAAGGACAATCTCCCAGGGTGACACAGCAGGGTTGTCAAGACCTGAAACACAGGATAACAGATACTGGGCTAGTAGCAGATCCTGGATGGCTTTACTTGCTGACTGATAGAATGATTGCCTTATATGTGCTCTCTCTGGCATTGACTCGCTGGGATGGATAAAATACATCAAGTCCATAATCTTAGGATCCTCTTAGTTAATAGTGAGGTCTCATTCTATGCAGCACCCAAGATCACCAAACCTCAGATGTATCTCTTCTAAATACATGAAGTCCTGGGGATACACCACGACTCTGTGATATATATTCTTCATTGCGTTAGGAGTGAACATAAGTAAAATCAAATTTCAAACCAACTCCAAGTCAATGATCTTGCCTGTCTTTGAATCTAGGTAAGATTCCTTGGTCTAGCCTAGCACAGATAGAAAGCATAATTTAGAATGAAAATTAAAGCCAGCTTACATTAGTAAAAATTAGTTTCTGAATTTGCATGAAAGTGGAAGATTTGGGATTAACTTGGTGGTATGATTACATTTGGAGAAGGCAATGGCACCCTACTCCAGTACTCTTGCCTGGAAAATCCCATGGATGGAGGAGCCTGGTGGGCTACAGTCCATGGGGTCGCTGAGAGTCGGACACGACTGAGTGACTTCACTTTCACTTTTCACTCTTATGCATTGGAGAAGGAAATGGCAACCCACTCCAGTGTTCTTGCCTTGAGAATCCCAGGGACAGGGGAGCCTGGTGGGCTGCTGTCTATGGGGTTGCACAGAGTCGGACACGACTGAAGCGACTTAGCAGCAGTAGCAGCATGACTACATTTAAAAGGAATTTTTATTTTAAAGATAATTTATGTATGTAGTTTCATAGGCATAACACCACATTTTTTAATTATATTTTTTCCACATTGTTAGGTGGAATGCTGTAGGTTACTTCAAATTAATATCCCATAGCATTATTTTGTAATTTTATTTATAAGTCTATTGTAAAATATTCAAATTATAAAGAGCTCATCATCTTGGGATACTATAAGGATTAAAACATAAAGAAAAGTATAATAAAATTGTAAAATATGGTCTTCTATTCAGAATACATATTATTAGCATGTTCTTTCTTATGGGCCATAAAACCCATCAACTATATACAAGGTTTCTTTATCCAGTAAGTAGTAATGGAACATCTGCTTTCTACAAAGCACAGCACTAAGAACCATGAGAACATAAAGCTAAAAACCAAAAGCCTGTCCTTGAGAAACATGTAAAGAGAATAAAGTGCAAAGATACATAAGGAGAAATGGTAGAGAAATTACAAGGCAACACGAGCAAACTGCAGGGCCCTTTGTAACAGGACACACTTATGGATTAGTTGTGTGTTCAAGGATGACTACAGGTATGATCTTTGCCCTCAGGGAGTTCATTGTCTGGAAGGATAGACAAATGAATATTAAAAATGTTCATTTTTCAATACTACATAATGTTATAGGAAATATGCACAAGTGCAGATTATAAATATTTACTATAAATAATTACTGATATTCTCAAGATCAGTACTATAGTGCTTTTCTATTGAAGGCTTCTTGAAATAGACAAGTTTGAATCTGAGCCTTGAAAGACACAAGGATTAGGACAGGTAAAAGGAAAGCTCTGCAGCGGTATTTTGGGCGTTAAGAACAAAATGGATAAAAACCTTAAGGCAGGAATTTGTAGTAGGAGCTGTGGAGGGAATGGTGAAGATCAGACAGACAGGATATGCGGGTTAGAAAGTGGCTGTGAGCCATGAGTTGCAGAGCCTTAGGGATGGTGAGTGGACTTCAAACTTGAATACCAACTCAGAGACGGGACTCAATTTGATGGGCCACAGAGAAACACTGGAGGCTGAATCACTCCTGTTACAGACTAAGGTCTCTAGAAAGGCAGACTCTGAACAGTTTGGTGTTCAGGATGTTTATCAGAAGTGTCCTTGATGTTAACACTTAGGGAGGAGGAGAAATCAGAAAAGCCCAGGGATAAGTCAGCTGACTCCACAAGGAGCTCTGGAGCTGAAATAGCCAGGAAGCCAGGAAAAGTGGTGTTATGTCTTCATATTGCTGCTGCAAGAAGGCACTACCTATGGGCCATTCCAGGAAGAGATGTGAATAGGACCATACAGCTGTCACCAGGGCAGTCCCTGAAGTGGCTGACATGCTGGCCACTGGTAGTAAATCCATGCAGGTGTGACTCCTGGATGGACACAGAAATCTTTCTGTGTCCTTTGTTTCTTTTTGTAGGCACTAGTTTTCAGCCTTCATGACCTTCCCTGAGTTCCAGAGAGCAGTTTTTACTCAGGGAAGGGATGAAATGCAGAGACAAGGGAGGAACAGCCTTGTCTACAAAAAACAGTAGTGCAGCCTTGGGGCAGGGTCCTAGGACGGTCCAGGTGGTCCTAGCAGTGAAGAACCCACCTGCCAAATTCAGGCGACATAAGAGATGCAGGTGCGATCCTGGGTCAGGAAGATCCCCTGAAGAAGGCAACGGCAACCCACCCTAGTATTCTTGCCTGGAGAATCCCATGAACAGAGAAGCCTGGCAGGCTACACTCCATGGGGGTCACAAGGAGTCAGACACGACTGAAGCAACTTAGCACACATGCACGGGGCAAGGTCCTGGTTCCACCTCAAGGGATACATGTAACAGTATCTTTGAGCTGTTTTATGGAACTAAAAAGCCCTGAGTGAAAGATGTCAGTATTCTTCATTTCAGAGAAGGTCACATTTTGATAGCCTCAAGAAGCTCATCAGGAGAACACCTGAGGCCACAATAATAATAAAGTACAGGCCCTGCACACACCCTGAACCTTATCAACCCTGCCCTTGAGTAGTGTGTTAGTCACTCAGTCGTTTCTGACTGTGACCCCATGGACTGTAGCCTGCCACTGCCAGGCTCCTCTGCCCATGGGATTTCCCAGGCAAGAATACTGGAGTGGGTTGCTATTTCCTTCTCCCAGGAGATCTTCCCAACCTAGGGATCGAACCCAGGTCTCCTGTATTGCAGGCAGATTCTTTATTGTCTGAGCTAAGGAGACTCAGGCCTGTCCTTGAACTAGTCCTCAAAAATTCCTCACCAAATCCTACAGTGTTGAGACACAAAGTTTTGAGAGGCACAAGCATGCTGTGTTCCCCTCTTCGCCTGGCAAAGCAATAAAGCTGTTATTTCTACTTCACTCAAAACCCTGTCTCTGATATGCGCTTTGGCACCAGGGCACAGAGGCCAACTTTTGGACATAGGTAGCACTTTCAGCAGCTGGGACAAATCCTTCCTTGAAAGAAAACCTGAGGAGTTATGATTACCAGTTTCATTTAACAGTGCAAAAGGCAGTGGTTCTCAAAGTGCAAGAAGGAGCAACACGCGAAGATGGAAGTACAGCATTTAAGGAACTGAGCCTCCAAATGACCTAAAAGTGCAGAACAAAACTGTCACGCTAGGACAGAACTGTCATGTGAGAGAGAAACAAACCTCTATCATTTTTGTTTGACTGCTTAACCTTTACCCTAAATTGTACATCCACAGCTGTGTCAGAAGAAAGTACTTCTAGTTAAATAAGGAAATTAGGTCATTTATGTCCTTCAAGCTCCTGAACTGCTTGGAAAGAAGTTCAACTTAATTTTCAGTATTATCATAGATGCATATTGAAGTATTTCCTATTCGTGAAGATAGTGCAAACTAAGTCGAACCAGTTTTAAGATAGGTAATTCAGATGTACTGTTAAAGTATGCAGGAAGTGCTTTATCTATTACTGACATAATGTCAATTACCTAAAGTTTAATAGAAAACTTACTAAAAATTTTCTGTAAGTAACATTTTTAACACCAAGCCTTAACAGCATGATATCTGATAACTTTTGGTTAATAGTATAAATCACTTCTAGAACATAAGCTTCATGAAAATAATTAATGGTTATTTGTTAAATACACAGAACCTAGAAAATATTCCTGGCATGTAATAGGCATGGTATAAGACTGTAGAATGAATGAGTGTAATTTCTTTTGTGGTCTTAACATTTGTTAAAAAAAAAAAAAGAAAAACAGAACAGATAGCTACAAAGTACTGAAAGATTTTTATTTATCCTGAAACAAACCTTCTCAAAATCAAACCTTCTCAAAATCAACCACAATGAAGTAGTTGTTTAAATTACATAAAGAAAAAAAACTCCATGATTCTATAACAAAACTTTCAGTATTAGACTCACTGATAAAATTCAAGGTTTATGAACAGTTGTGTCATGGGAAAATATAAGCTCCTAGAACTCAAGAAAAATGTAAAATATATGAAATTGTATTTTATTAAATGAACAGTGAGTTCCCTTATAATAATGGACCAATACTGGACTTACAATCCTAGCATGTTTTAAACATGGCTTTTATTATCTACAGTTATGTTTTAGAAATAGTATTTTGAAACTTTTCTTAAATCTACAAATGATTGAAGCGGTATAATGCTAAACCCAGTGCACATACTTTATACCAGGTAAAAAAGATCAAGAAGACTTGAGGTTTGGCATTATCTAGTCTAGGGCTTCAGTCAACTACTCTAGTTGGATCAACCCTTTAAAGTGGGCAAAACTATTAGTTCTATAAGTCAGTCAGTGAACCAGTTATCTTTGTTCCATTTTAAGGCCAAAGAATACATTCTTAACTGGGAATTATTGCCATTAGATTGCAGAGGGATCCTACTGAGTAATTTGATAGATAGGTAATCTATAAGACTACCAGGAAAACAGCTCAGCTCCATTGCATATGTTTAAGGCAATGAGCTCAAGTGTCAGTATAAGTTTAAGAGTTGGCTCATGTTCTGGCTCTGTGGTTCATCATTAAGGGTGACTCTGTTTAGACTTCACTATGACATAATTTTTCAATATGTTTACTGCAGATATTATTTTCCATCCATTTAACTCATAGAAACATTAACAGAATAACATGACAAGATGCATTAAAATAGAATAGGGAATATGGAGGAAAGATACAGTATGAATCCAAGATAGCATTAAACTTATTTTATTACTAGTGAAGATTTATGCATAGTTTCAGAAGTATTTCATGTCTCAGTCATTATTTGTGTGCATTAGAAGATAATCCTCTTCATTATACATTAAGAATGAAGAATTTTTCACAAATTTTCCAAAAAGAAATGGCCTCAAGAAATATATGTCCACTGCAATGTATGCTGCACACTAAAATAGAAGTTACGATAGTAAAATATTTCTTTGCTCAGACATCTGACTGCTAATTTCTGATTAATGTCCTAATACAGAAATATGCTCCAATTCAAATGCCTTTTTAAAATCCCCTCTTCGAATACTCTGGCATATTCCGAGAATGGTGATATAAAAGATGAAAAAATCTTAATCTTGCCAGAAAATATAAGGGAATCTTAAAAAGTAAAAAGAAGTCAGAAAAAAATGTTAAATATTTTCTTAGGACCAATTGCTAGGTAACCAAATAGTCCCCACTCTCTGCATGAGTTTTTAGTCACTGTTGACACGGCTTGTTTTGGGTCTTAGTTTTATAATTTTTCTGATGTGTACATTAAAGCCAAGAATGGTCCAGTTTTATATATCCCTTGTAGACTCTTACTTTGGTTTCCCTTTTCTGAGCGCCTTTATTGTTGGAGCTGATTCTTCTAATCATCAGGGAGTTCTGCCCCGTTTTAACACTGATATCGTTAGCTCCACTCTAACATGGGATCCTCTTTCTTATTCTCATCCCAGGAGGACATTTCTTTGTTTGGCCATGGAAAACTCAATTTGAAGGGTGTATCTGAATTTCCTGTGTATTAGAAAATCCTGTGTTTGTTTTAACTATCTCCATATCATATCAAACAAAACAAAAAAGAAACAAGCCCCCTACCTCTTCCTAATGATGTCCCTTTGTTAGCTGCATCCTCCTTCTTACAATCAGACACAAAGTCTAATTTCTACCAAGTAAGTATAAGATTATTTGAAATAAGTTACTCAGGACTTAGCATGAAAGCTACTCGTATTCCGCAGTTATTCAGGAAACTTAATACATGTATACATATGTCTTAAAAATGTCTCTGTGTAGAAATCTAAATTTATCCACCTAAATTATACCACCTTATTAATCTTAGTTATTTCAGATGTCATCCCACGTAGGAAAAAGCAAATTTTTAAATTTCATATGCAAGTCCTGTTGTCCTCACAAAGCTGACCCCCAGCTACACCACTGATTCATTCTCAACTTTCCTTCAAAACAGATTTAAGTCGCAAGAAATGAGTGCAACTTCCGCCCCAGTTGATGATATGCATTGACTTAATATCCATGTGTTAAGACTGCAATGTTTTCTAAAGCTACACACTGCAGAGAGGTTTTTGCTTAAGAAAAAAGTTACAAGTGAGTTAGGTGCAATATTTCCAAGGGGTTTTAATTTCACCTTAAAGTAAGATTGTTGATGTAAGGATGATAAATTGTAAAAATAATGAATTTTCACTATAATAATGACATTTTACTATATGTCTCTCACTCAATTCTGCTTAAAATATATATTTTGACAGAGACAAAAGCGATCTCAAGTAAGGACTGTAAAACTTCATTTACATATGTTCCATTGAGAATAATTTCATTTTTACATTGTGCCAATATCCTGTACACACCTAGGAATTTGGCACAGTGGCATAAGGCTGTATAACTCAGCATCCATCAGGGACTCAGGATCTTACTACACTTGCTGTCATCCAACATTTCAAATCTTCAGCCTAAAATTATACTAGGGGTAAGGAATAAAGAGTTTCTTTATTTTAGGCAGCACAGTCACGAAAAGGCTAATTGTATCTTCTGAGCTATTAATTGACTTAGCTCCAGGATGACTATATAAAACATATGGTGTAAGATTTTAGCAACTGTCCAGAGCCATGCACAGAGGGCATTTGGCTTCTTTTTGTAGAGAAGAACCGAAGGTAATCCCTTTGCAGCTGCAGTGCAGATGGTTTTCTTTACACCATTTCACTGAATACTAAACAGAAACTGGAAAAAGTTTGAAAACATAACAAACAAACAGCTGAGTGTTAGTTTAAATGCTCTTTGCATCCATCAGAGAGAAGCATTCAGAAACTCTGGATGTTTACCAGATAGTTTGAAAGGAAAACAGAGATGTGAAAATGGAATAAAATGATTTTGAAATTGTACCTAAATATGGTTCTGTGTGGTTTTCTTCAAAGTAACAATATAATTAAATCTCTCTGAAACTTCAATTATGGGTGTCATGATTCATAATCCTCCACATCATCAAAAGTTTAGGTTTCCCTAAAAATATGCTGAGATGAATAAAGCTGAAATCACCTATTGCTAAAGGAGGTACTTGAAAATCATGTCATCTGTTAACCTTCATTCTTGCTCTCTGGTGTGGCAACCTAACATGCTGTCTTCCTTTTAAATTAAAATGTACAGTGCAGCTTGCTTACCATTTCAACTTCACATCATTTATTCTACTGTGACAGAAAGAAAATGCTACATCAAAGACTAGTCAGTAGGGGAAAAAGCAAAGTCATGCCAATGAAGGGGTTTGGCCTGTTAAGATGCTAGGAAATAATAATGGTATATTAAGTCCACTGGAAAGCTTTACCATATTAATACACAAAAAATTCATTTATATGAATGTGCTTGATATTCTTCTAGACATATTGGTTGTTATAGTAACAAAATATTGTCATATGCTTAGTATTTCATGGGGCTTCCCTGGTGGCTCAGACAGTAAAGAATCTGCCTGCAGTGCAAGACACCCTAGTTTAATCCCTGAGTTGGGAAGATTCCCTGGAGAAGTGAATGGCTACCCACTCCAGTATTCTTGCCTGGAGAACTTCACAGACAGAGGAGCCTGGTGGGCTACAGTCCATGGGGTCGCAAAGAGGCAGATATGACTGAGTGACTGATACTTTCAATTTCATACATAACTAGAATGAACATTGTCAAAATACTGCCACTTTTAGTTTCTAATTACGGATAAGATTATGGTGAGTATTTATGGATAATTTTTCTTAGCTAACTTGTCTCAGATGCTGTCTGGACTTCCTAAAATAAACAACTTTCATATTTAAAAAGTTATTTTAAAAAATGATGTGATATTAATAATAAGCAGGCCTCAATCAGAAGTTGATATTTTATGTAAAAGTAAGTTATACATTTGGTAAACAGAATAATTTCCAAACTTCCTAGAAGTCAAGCATTACAATGAAGGTCTCCTCGAAACTGAAATAAACACTGCATTTCTCTAACAGAGCAACTATGGACTTCATCAGTTGGACAGTTCTGGAGTTGTAAACAGCAATATGATTTAGCCAAATTATGTTCTGAAACCCTACTATCCGATGGTATCAAACCTCATGTGACCTAAATGAAAATGAATTCCTCTTCTCCACTGCTCAAGTCTTCCCTATACTTGAGTTCCATAAGGCAAACAGAAATTGCCTTGCATTATGAAAAAAAAAAAAAAAGCAAAGACACTGCATGCCAATGCCAGCTCTAAATGGTTGGTCGTTGGTGTGACGTCTTTTTTCCTAAATGTCTGCCATCTGGAGCAGGCATCCTCACTGCTCTGTCTTGCCAGCATCCATCTCATTCCCAACTTCTAGCTAAAACTGTTTTGCATATCCCTTGTTTAGTCCCCTGAATTCCTTTCTTCTCACTTGCTTGCCTTTCACTTAACTTGGTAAAACACTACAATGGCTGCATTTAATTATCTTATCAATGTTCAGCTAAAAAGGACAATACCAAATTCACATATGGCTGCTGCTATCATTTGCAGCCCAATGAGTAAAAAGATGCTTTACATCTGAATCCTTCAACCAGAAAAGTTGTGCTATAACACATTGAAGAAATAATTGGTTCCAACTTGATAGACTATGTTTCCAAAGAAGCTGAGAAGACCGCCTTAATATACTGGGAGGCACTTTTTTAGACACATCAGTTACTAACCAGCCTAAGAAAAATGCTGAAGTGTTGGCATGGGAATGAATGCTTAAGTTTGTGATACACAGCTGCTTGTCAGTCCTCTGGCCCTGAAGAGGGCTTTCATGGGGCTCAGGTATCCTGAGGAAGCTCTTGATTCTCAGCAGCAGAGCCTGAAGCTGGAGGAGAAAGAGCCTATAGCTTGATTCAGCTTGAGAATGGGTTAGTCGTGATGAGAGATACATGAATCCATTACATAGTACTTGGAAATTACTTGGGTCTCAAATAATATGGTTTCCCTCAAACTAATAATACGATTAAAACAATTAAATCTGTCTGAAATTTCAAATATGAGTGCCATGACTTATTATTAAAAGCTTATGTTTCCCTGTAAAAGCACTGAGCTGGGTAAAGTTGAAACCATTTCCATTTCTATGAAGACTCCAACGCAGAGTACCTTCTATCCTAGGATGAGGAGAGGGGCTCAAGTGCAAGCACAGGAAGCAGAGCCTGGGGTGAATGAAGGACATTTCAGACAGGTTTCTGATGACACCACACCCATATGTTTGGATATTTTTTACTCACTTGGCAGGTTATAATGCTGAGGTAATGAGACCAGTAAAATGTATCAGTTCTTTGTTGGATTATTAGTCCTTTTTCCTAAGGAATGCTATTACTTTTTAGCAATTTTCTCTATTCCTAAAACATTACAAAATACTTTAAATGTTCCATGAATTCCAAAAGGACCATAAGGTTCAAAGGGCAGAAGGACTTTTACTTTGCCAGTTCTAGAATAACCTTAGTGTCTAATAAAGACAATATCACAGAAAACCCTAAAACTCACCTCTACACAGCCTTAATGCCAAGCATCAGTCTAGTGAGAAATGTGATAAAGGGTAATATATTCATAAACAAATAAGGGGTGACAATCTATTATAAATAGCATACTGGGCTTTTTCATCAAAGTGCCTGTATAGATGAAGGGCAGGTGTACAAAAAACTTTATTGTTTATGTTAATCCTTATGATTTGTCATAAGTATTAGTTCAACTCTATAAAAATTTAATTCAAATTGAAAATCTTCCATGTATTTTGTTTTATATATATAGTGTAATATTTATGCTATGTTACCTTTTGATTACTAAAGTGGTACATACTTGTTATAAATAAAGCAAGAAATCTGAAGGGAGTATTATCATGCAAAACTGCTGTATTTACTATTCAGCACCAACTGTCCCATTGGAAGGAACATCCTGGTGTTCCTCATGGAAAAACCACCCATCTCCAGCTGTTAAGACTGTGGTTTGGGTAGATCATCTCCTGGCTTTAGGGTGAACCCACCGAATACTAGCACTCTCATCCTCTGGCCAAAGACACTGGCACGCATATAAGCCAATGACCTAAGCCATTTTACCAAGATCCAACTTTATAACATGGCTGTTGCTTCTGCTTCTATTTCCATTCTCCAGGTATAATCGTTGATATCAGTTTGGTATGTTTCTATCCAGACTTATTTCTCTGTTATATATATTTGACAATAAAATAAGCCTATACAGACATATGTGTGTGTGTGTGTGTGTGTATACACACTGCTATTCATGTATATACGCCTACAAATAAAGTTTCTAAATAGCGTGGTAAAGTGTATGAAACTAATTTACTTTTACTCACATCTTTTCATTTTAGGGCAACAGACATACATTACTTTGCTTAATCACAGCGTAATACTCTATCACATAGAAAAGGCATACTTTACATCACTAGTAGGGTATTCTATCAGTGAGCCTTGATAGGAGAAAAACACTGGCTAAAACAATAATCTCATTTGCCACTATCATTAGTTGGCACCTCAGGAATGCCACAGAGAAGGCAGTGGCACCCCACTCCAGTACTCCTGCCTGGAGAATCCCATGGATGGAGGAACCTGGTAGGCTGCAGTCCATGGGGTCGCTGAGGGTCAGACACGACTAAGCAACTTCACTTTCACTTTTCACTTTCATGCATTGGAGAAGGAAATGGCAACCCACTCCAGTGTCCTTGCCTGGAGAATCCCAGGGATGGGGGAGCCTGGTGGGCTGCCGTCTATGGGGTCACACAGAGTCGGACACGACTGAAGTGACTTAGTAGTAGTAGTAGCAGGAATGCCATAAGATGTAGAAGTAGCCAAGTTGCACAGTGGTAAAGAATCCCCCTGCCAATGCAGGAGACACAGAGCAGGAAGATCCCGTGGGGGAAGAAATAGCAACCCACTCCAGTACTCTTGCCTGAAAAATCCCATGGGCAGAGAAGCCTGATGGACTATACAGTCCACAGGGTCATAAGAGCTGGACACGACTGAGTGACTTGGAATGCATTGCTAAGGGGACAGAGTCCTGAAGAAATTGAGCCTATGAAAAAGGTTAAAGAGACTCAGCAGAACTCAAGGAAAAAGAAAAAAAGATGTCATTTGTACCCAGTCTCACTGCTATCTTCCTCATATTCTCATCTGACAGAGCAGGATCTAACATCAGAAGACTTACTTTCTTTAACAAGGGAAAAAAAAAATAGAAATCATGCTTTGTTTTTAGTAAAACCAGGCTTACATTAGCCTTGGAATTGAGCCCTAACTCCTGAAATCAGGATTGAGAGTTTGGGATTGAAATCTCAATTGATTCAAAGGAGATGGAAGTTGGCAGTAATGAATGCAGATCTGAGGAAATTACAAGTATGCAAAGACCAAGACCTGGGGGACCTCTGGCGGTTCATAGGTTCATAAGCAAAAATATGCAAAAGGGTTGGCTTTATCAAAGTCCAAAACTGCATGTGTCCATTTAATTGATCATTAATTTAAAAGTTTCCATATGTGGACCATAGCAACTAGTGTATCCTAAGTATTAATTCCTTAGATCAGGAATCATATTCCCTCAATATTCCATACACAAAACATGTTTTTTTTTATGTACACAGTATATTATATTTAGAGAAGTTACTTAAGATTGATATCTTTTACTCTTTACTTTTTCATACTGATTGAATATTTAATTAACTGCAATGATTTGCTTAAAGACTTTTGTATGAGATTTTCAGTTCCTTTGGGAAAGAAACCACATCTGTTTTATTCTGTAGTATATCTCTGGCATATATGCCATGCGTTTGCCCTAGCCAGTGCATTTTGTTCAGTGTGTTTGCGAGCAATGAGGAGAAAAAGGAGGACAAAATGCAAAGAGGAGAAGAAATGAGAAAAATGGAGATGAAAGATAAAGAAAAAGCCTAAAGAAGAAAAGAAAAAACTCATTTCTAAATCATGCATATAGTCTGCAATATTACCCCATGAAGACGAGATGTTTTTGCAAAGTAACTAAGAACAGGATGGCTTGAAGGAAGCAGATTACAATGGCTCCCTTTTGTTTTTCATCCATTCATACCTAAAATTCTATACATAGACTATTTCCTTACACATTTCTCCCTTCTCAAAAAGGCAGGTCAAGCAAATGTCAAGTCTATTTTTATTATAGCCAAGTACATGTATACTCACATAAGTGGCATTTCAAATGGTATTGAGTCTTTCCTATGCCAGCTAGAATACTTAATAACCCCCCAGAACACCTAAAGCCGCACAAAACTGAACAAGAGTTATATGAAAACACTCTGAAGTTAAGTGTTTTTCCCCATATTTAGTACTATCCTCTCTTTTCAGGATTAAGCACATTGTGGAAAAGTTGTCATAAAATCAAAGGATATTGAATGAAAAGAGGTACATGAAGAGGCTTCCTAACTTTTGAAATCATCTTATTTTTATATTTTATTCAATAACTAATTCTCATTCTAAATGGAAACGTCTCTCATTTGAGCAAGAGAAAACAAGGTCAAAGTTTTGTTCCTTTTTGATCCATTTTATCAGGAAAAAGTACCATTTTGCAACATTTACTTCATGTCTGTACTTTGTATGGTAATTCTTAATTGTCTGTAGAGTTTGGATTATCCAAAAACATCAAGTTTAATCAAAATGGAGCTACCAGGGAGAATGGGAGAAAAATGTATTAGTACAGTTAATTGTAGCTCTAACATAAGGAAGCTAAAAATTTTAATTTTGCTTAGAAAGAATAGAAATTCCAAGTGAATACTCATGAATTTCATCATTTCCATATAGATATTTTCCCAATCTAATTTAATATTTATTAAGTCTCTACTCGGAGAAGGCAGTGGCACCCCGCTCCAGTCCTCTTGCCTGGAAAATCCCATGGACGGAGGAGCCTGGTGGGCTGCAGTCCATGGGGTCGATGAGGGTTGGACGTGACTGAGCGACTTCACTTTCACTTTTCACTTTCATGCATTGGAGAAGGAAATGTCAACCCACTCCAGTGTTCTTGTCTGGAGAATCCCAGGGAGGGGGGAGCCTGGTGGGCTGCCGTCTATGGGGTGGCACAGAGTCAGACATGACTGAAGTGACTTAGCAGCAGCAGCAAGTCTCTACTATAAAACATTTTTAGTACATTTTTAAAACTGAGTTCAAAATTTAAAAAAAAAAAAAAAAAACACTTCAAAATTATACCCACAGGGAAGTCATTTTATTGTGCTGTTTCTTCTGATAAAATAATTTCCTCTAAACTACCTTCCCAGACAGAAAAATATTTTCCACACTTAATTCAGAACTCAAACTTATCTTTTATGCTTTTGAGTGTAGATTAACTAAAGGCATTAATCCCCAAAAAACCAAATAGCACTGGATTAGATGGGCCAGATTGGGTTCTCTGTGTTTATACAACTAGCCAGAAAATTGCTACATTTCAATGTCACTTTATCTTTTCAGAACCAGTTCTAGACAAAGAGTCAAGAAACATTGCAAATTCCATTCTGCCTTTCCTCTATGGGAAGTTTTTCCAGTGTCTACAGAAATGATGGTGCTTAATGCCTTTATACAAAATTCAGATTTTGGGGGAAGATAAAATCATTAAGGAGAGCCCACTTGAATTTTATATTTTGATCAGAGTCTTGCATATATTGACATCTAAGTTTATTTCATTATGTCTCAAAATAAATTAAGTAACATTCACTCCCAATTTAATCCTCTCTAAGATTATGCCAGCAAATTTGGAAAACTCAGCAGTGGCCACAGAACTGGAAAAGGTCAGTTTTCATTCCAATCCCAAAGAAAGGCAATGCCTAAGAATGATCAAACTGCCGCACAATTGTACTCATCTCACATGCTAGTAAAGTAATGCTCAAAATTCTCCAAGCCAGGCTTCAGCAATACATGAACTATGAACTTCCAGATGTTCAAGCTGGTTTTAGAAAAGGGAGAGGAACCAGAGATCAAATTGCCAACATCCTCTGGATCATGGAAAAAGCAAGAGAGTTCCAGAAAAACATCTATTTCTGCTTTATTGACTATGCCAAAGCCTTGGACTGTGTGGATCACAATAAACTGTGGAAAATTCTGAAAGACATGGGAATACCAGACCACCTGACCTGCCTCTTGAGAAATTTGTATGCAGGTCAGGCAGCAACAGTTCGAACTGGACATGGAACAACAGACTGGTTCCAAATAGGAAAAGGAGGACATCAAGGCTGTATATTGTCACCCTGCTATTTAACTTATATGCAGAGTACATCATGAGAAACGCTGGGCTGGAAGAAACACAAGCTGGAATCAAGATTGCTGGGAGAAATATCAATAACCTCAGATATGCAGATGACACCACACTTATGGCAGAAAGTGAAGAGGAACTCAAGAGCCTCTTGATGAAAGTGAAAGAGGAGAGTGAAAAAGTTGGCTTAAAGCTCAACATTCAGAAAACAAAGATCATGGCATCTGGTCCTGTCACTTCATGGCAAATAGATGCAGAAACAGTGGAAACAGTGTCAGACTTTATTTTTCTGGGCTCCAAAATCACTACAGATGGTGACTGCAGCCATGAAATTAAAAGACGCTTACTCCTTGGAAGGAAAGTTATGACTACCCTAGATAGGATATTCAAAAGCAGAGACATTAGTTTTCCAACAAAGGTCCATCTAGTCCAGGCTATGGTTTTTTTGGTGGTCAGGTATGAATGTGAGAGTTGGACTATGAAGAAAGCTGAGCACCGAAGAATTGATGCTTTTGAACTGTGGTGTTGGAGAAGACTCTCGAGAGTCCCTTGGACTGCAAGGAAATCTAACCAGTCCATCCTAAACAAGATCAGTCCTGGGTGTTCATTGGAAGGACTGATGCTGAAGCTGAAACTCCAATACTTTGGCCACCTCATGCGAAGAGTTCACTCACTGGAAAAGACTCTGATGCTGGGAGGGATTGAGGGCAGGAGGAGAAGGGGATGACAGAGGATGAGATGGCTGGATGGCATCACTGACTGGATGGACATGGGTTTGAGTAAACTCCGGGAGTTGGTGATGGACAGGGAGGCCTGGCGTGCTGCGATTCATGGGGTCGCAAAGAGTCGGACACGACTGAGCAACTGAACTGAATTGAAGATTCATCCACAACTTTGAGAAAACAGTTCTATGTAGCCAAAAAAACATTACCAGAGTATAATATTCTAATAATTAAATAAGATAATGCTTTTGCCTAAAAATGCCATCACAAATCAATAAACTATTTTGGTTGTTAACACATGTCCTGTATTTACCACAAAAGTCTGATTTCTTTTGTCAACAAAAAAATCTGTGAAGTATAGAACTATGTAAATTAAAATTTAATTTCATGTAGATTTCCAGTAATTTATTGCTCATAAAATGTTAATTTCATCATAAATGGGTATTGTAAATATGTAATAAACCAGAAGACACAATGCAGTCACAGTATTTAACTTGCTAACATGCATTTATTATGATGTTTAATCTATCTCCTCCTCATTGAGCTGGGTTCTATGCAGGTTACAGAAATGAAACACATGGTCCTTTTCTTATAGAAGATTAAAATATAATTGAGATGATAGCAAGCCTCATAAAACCACACTGAACCATAATTGCTCAACTGTGAGGTGCCACGAAAAAGTGCTCTGGGAGTATAACTCAGTAAATCAGCAGAGACTGGAGGAGTTCACAGAGGGTTCAGCCGTTAGCTGAGATTTGTGTGGGCCCCTGCTGGAAAGTAGGATGTGGATGAGTGAAGGAAGAGAAGCAGCTTGGTGTCTATATGAGCAAGGCTCAGAGAACTGGGGGAAATAAGGCTGAGGTGGAACTGAGAAAGGCCATCAAGCTGAAGCCTTTGGGGTGTGATTTCGACCTTACTTTGTGTATAAATGTGTGGCATAGGTTTTGACTGATATGCAGAAGTATGTTCAATTTGGAGCAAGTGAAGAGGGCTCAGGAGGTCTGGCAGAAACAAGGTAAATGCAAGGAAAGGGACCTCTTAAATGTGTTGATGAAGGAAGGGTTGCTTTCATCATTTCTTTCTACTCTTTCATCCTTGGGGCAAACCTAAGGCACCAAGATCAAAAGTAACAAAAGCAGGGACCACAGCTGGCAAGGTTGTTAGATATTCATTATGAACTTCTTAAACTACCCAGTTTATTTTTTAAATAAGCAAGTCCTCAATGATTTTACTAAATAAAATGCCCCACTGCAAAAAAAAAAAAAAAAAAAATCCTGGGATTTTAGAGCTAAAGGAGCTCAGAATGGGAACGAAATGAGTGATAGTGCAAATTAAAAGGAAGAAGAGGGTAAAATTTCCAGTTAAGTAATTATAACCAACTCCATCTTCCAAGCAAAGCTGCAAATATTCATTTTCATGGTGTGCTTAAATTAGACTGGATAAAAGTGTGCTCCTTAGATCCATTCCATTTTTCCTCATAATTTCTCTATATCATGTAACTAATTTAGTTGAACACTATTAATTTGTTTTTATTTAATTTGCCATATTTATCTTAATTTTTCATATTTAGGGCCTGACGATTAAGCTATTGTTTGTTTTTGATGACAGAAATGTTTTATTTGGCACCACTTATTACGGACAGATGATAAAAAGCTATGCTCAATTTTTTTTTTTTTTAATCACCACAGCCTAACTCCTAGAGTAGACTACACAAATCCAAGAAGAATCCAAATCTACTTATCTTCAGGGTACAATACAAAACCTATCTATTCAAGTCTTTGACTAATAGCATTTACATTTATAAATTTCTCTGGGCTCTGCGGGTTGAAAATATTTTATATGAAACTCAAATATTATTAAGTAATATTCTATGATGTTATCACAGTGTTTTTAGCACCTATGTGCAAATATTCAATAACTTTAGCCTGAGGTATAATATTTTAAGTTTGTTAGTTTAGAACACAGGAAATTTTCCTCTGAAAGTATGAGTGTACCTAATAAATCAGAAAAAAAAGATAAAATTGAAGGTGTATCAAGAAATTACTTTATGCTATCTTGGTGTTTTGTTTCCCATTGAATGTTGGGTAGTCTGCAAACCACTACATAAAAACTATTATGTATAATATTATAAATATATATGTACAATATAATGAATTTTATGAATAGTTCATTCTAATGAATGCACACACATACACACATGTACATAAGAGTTAATGTCCAATTTGAACTAATATCCACAAACTTTGAACTTTTGGATATTAGCAAATCATTAATAAAGAATAATATTCATATTATATTGTATATAAAACATACTATCAACTAAAAGTATATGTTTTCTCAACCTTCTCACGAAGGCACAAGGTCCTACTTTAACAAAGAGTGACAACAAGGACGTGAAGCTGAGGAGGACCTCATCTTCAGGCTTGTCTTTCTCTAGGTGATTCCAGGCTTCCTCTTCCCTCATGTACACTGATATGATTATCTCCAACATCCCCTCACTGACTAAAATCGTGCCATTTGATGATAATAAATTATTATGATGCTGCTATTGCCTCTGATGCTGTCAGTTACACACTGTTGCCCAATTATTGGTCAGTCACTACCCTATATACTTTATATGTGCTCAGTCCAACTCTTCATGACCCCATGGACTGTAGCCTTCCAGGCTCCTCTGTCCATGGGATTTCCCAGGCAAGAATACTGGAGTGGGTTGCCATTTCCTTCTCCAATAATTTATACTCATTTAATTTTCACACCAACCTAGGAGGTAGATATTCTGATTATTTCCATTTTAGAAAAAAGGTTAAACAATTTGTAGAAAATTCTTCAAGACATGGGAATACCTTTCCCATGTCCAGACCACCTTTCCTGCCTCCTGCGAAATCTGTATGCAGGTCAAGAAGCAACAGTTAGAACCGGGCATAGAACAATGGACTGGTTCAAAATTGGCAAAGGAGTACATCAAGGCTGTATGTTGTCACCCTGCTTATTTAACTTATATGCAGAGTACATCATGTGAAATACCAGCCTGGATGAAGCACAAGCTGGAATCAAGATTGCAGGGAGAAATATCAACAACCTCAGATCTGCAGATGACACTACCCTTAGGGCAGAAAGCGAAGAGGAACTAAAGAGCCTTTTGATGATGGTGAAATAACAGAGTGAAAAAGCTGGCTTAAAACTCAACATTCAGAAAACTAAGATCATGGCATCCTGTCCCATTGCTTCATAGCAAATAAATGGGGAAACAATGGAAACAGTGACAGACCTTATTTTCTTGGGCTCCAAAATCACTGCAGATGGTGACCGCAGCCATGGAATTAAAAAACACTTACTACTTGAAAGAAAAGCAATGATAAACCTACACAACATACTAAAAAGCAGAGATGCTGCTTTGCCAACAAAGGTCTGTCCAGTCAAAGGTATGGTTTTTCCAGCGGTCATGTATGGATGTGAGAGTTGGACCATAAAGAAAGCTGAACGTGTGCTGCAGTCCATGGGCTTGCGAAGAGTCAGACACAACTGGGTGGCTTAACTGAACTGAAAGGGATTTCAGTTACCAAAATATGTGATTCTTAAAAAAAACCCTGTGAAGAATATTGAATAGTTTTTTTTTTACATTTGCATTTCATTTATGATAATTTTGAGCTAAGACCCAGACATTTAAAAGACCTCCAAAGTTAAGCTGCATTAAATCTCTAACAGAACAGGGAAAGGTATAACTTGTAGCAAAGTCAATGGATTATGCAGCACAGCTAGAAACTTCAGATTCCTGACTTCTACTCTTGCCTAAATGTTTAGCATTCTCAAATCCTTTCTGCAATGTAGGTCTCTCTCCTGCCTAAGGAGCTAACAAATCAGAATTGATAAAGTGAAATAAAGTTTATCATTTTCTCCTCAAACCTATTTTTTCTCCTAAATTCCTTCTTTTGATTAATGGTCAACAATTATTAATCCAAAGCAAAATCGAGAAGTCTTTCTCTCTGTTAATCCCACATTGTCACTCATTTCCACAAATTCTACCTTGAAAATATTGCCCAAATCTATTTATATATCTCATTCCCATTGCTATTGCTAAAAGTCTTGAATCATTTGCAGGCTATGAAAGATCCTCTGTGTCTGAGGACCATAAACTCACCATTCTCATTTTTACTCTTCTGTACCCTAGGCATCACCTCATCAAACTACATTCAGAATTCCTTATATTTTTACCACAAGTTCAAAGCTCCTGTGCATAACATTCTCTCTGCCTGGAATTCTCTTGGCTATGCACATTTCCTTATTCTAAACAGTTCCTGCTCTAAGAGATTTTTCCTTACCTGTCCCCATCCCCAAATGAATCACTTTCTTTTTTGTCCATGCCCATATTATAGGGCCTTTCATATTGCAGTATTAGGGTAATACATTCCATTCGATGAGATTTAGTTCTAGGTCTTGCATTTTGAATATGTTTAATCCATAAAACAGCATGCAATGAGCATATTTTTTCATTTTACAGATGAAATCCCTGAAATACAGAGATTAGAAAGCTATATAATTCAGAAGTGAAGTCCAGACTTAAATTTTTTTTATTGCCAAAACTCTATTCTCTTCCTATTTACCACAGCACTTTATTATTTGCTTATATGTCTGTCTGCTTCACTGGCAACTGAACTCTTAAAATACAAGAAATATATCTTATTCATCACCAAGGCCTTAGTACCTGGTACATGATATGGCACTCAACAAATATCCTGTGAGTAAATGAATGAGCCCATGAACTGTTTGACTCACTATATAAAATCTTGTTGTTTTATTAAATACCATTTAAATAGAAATGCCAGTTTCATAAATGTGACTGGTGGGGAAAGATTTTAACAATGTTTATGAGTTTTTAATGTAATTTTTATTGAGTTCCTTACATCCTAACTCATTAATAAAAGAAATAAGGAATAATATTGCTATGCTTTATCTCCCTACATTATTCAAATGCACTTTTTTCTTTCAATAAGATGTTTGGGATAAATTATTAATCTGTTCTTCCAGAAAGGCACATCCATTTTTCACACAATGACCTAAGCCCTGATTTATAAAAATATATTTGCACATACAATCTATAGATGCAATCATATGTTGACTCTTCAAAAGGCAATACTGGAAACCACTAAGTGATTTTTTTTTTAAATACAATAAAGTCTGGAATGTTCTCTCTGCTCTTCGCTCTATGTTCTCTTAAGGCAAAATGTATCACTTGTTTCCTAGCCTCAACCTATTGCAAAGATAAATCTATCCTAAGAATAGGGGCCTTCTACTAAGTAAATTATACTTTATGGGACTGGCAATTGTGAGATAAAATTCTTGTCATAAGATTATGAAAGAATGCTTCCTGCCATGGTATAGTACAAAATTAAGTGAATGCTGGCTTATTTGTCTCAGCGGCCCTTCTATACTTTGAGAATAAAATTGAATAGGAAAAGTAAATGCTATGAAAATGGCCAAAAATGAAATTTTGAAAAATTTTAAAGTTTCTGAG
Organism: Bos javanicus; assembly: GCF_032452875.1. NCBI lineage: Eukaryota > Metazoa > Chordata > Mammalia > Artiodactyla > Bovidae > Bos > Bos javanicus. The sequence continues at coordinate 58,261,806 of NC_083871.1, read as the reverse complement.
GGATATGGAAGACATTTGCTGTAGAACTTTCATTTCAAATACTATGGCTATTCTTTCACAAAAAAAGTAGGATCAAAAGTTGCCGAGGACCAGCCCCGGCTGATCCAGGGTATTCGAAGGGGAGACGGCGTCGGCGACTATTTATATGCTAATTAGAGATATAGAGAACAATAGAATGAGGATAGCTCAGTAGGAAAATTCAGTGGAGAAAAGAAGCTGAGTAGCTTGGTTTACGCGGGAGACCAATAAAACTTCAAGACAAGAAGTTTGCACCACTTACGTAGGCCGCAGGCGCCCTCTCGAATAGCGGAAGGTGTCTCACCCTAGACACCTTCTCCAGTGGGTCTTAGAAGCCCAGGCATGATTAGTAAGCGTGGTGGGTTCCGCGCTCCAGATGGAGACTCAGCTGGAAGTTAAAAGGAAGAATGACATGGGGAGACCAAGCGTTGGTGAGCAAGGCCCGTAGCTTTATTTTTAACAGGGGCTTTTATACCCTAAGTTACACATAGAGGATAATAGGGGATGCAAAGTCAGCAGTCTTTGATTCTTATCAAAAACCAAGGTTTCTTTCCTGCAAATGTATCGTATACAAATGGTTTAGGTGATTTACATCATCTTCTGGCCAGAAGGCCTACTAACATTTTATGACTCTTGACAAGGACTTATCAACAAAGACTTACTTTCTCTAAGAGTAATTATTTCAAGGTTTGGCACCATCTTCCAAAGATAAAATTGCATTCCTATAGGGCGGATGTGTAATGGGTTTACAACAAAGAAAGAATTTATTACCTTAAGGGTCTAAAGTTACTAACACCAAGGCCACTACTTATTTTTTCTACATACCCACTATTAATTGATACATATTCAAGGATACAATTCAGGGGATGTGAAAACTTGGCAACAAGCATTGACTCATCAATGAAATCCTTTACTAGTTTATTCTGACAGTTTTTAACTCTCTGAGAGGCTCTAAGCTATTTGAATATCTTAAGCTTCCCATGCCTCTCGAGGCTGGGAGACTGTAAACAATCGTATGCATAGCTGCAGGAGTCCGGGTAAACTTGTCAGGCGAGTTAGAGAGCCATCTGAGGGGTTTGGATTTAAACACTCCTAATTGCCCAGGAACTTTATTAATTGGAGTTGTAAGTTAACTCTTTGACAGAGAGAGAGCGAGATGGTGGTAGGGGACAGCCCCCAGTAAAGTCAGAGGTGAGAGCACAAAGCAATAAAGTAGGCAGACTCTGGTTTTGGGGGAAAATGCTCGAGAATATCCGGGGGACTCCTGAGGCTCGATCCCGCCTTTGCGTATGCCGAGCCTCCTTCCTCATGACCTTTGTCACGAGTGGAATGCCTCACCGGCTCCCCGCAAAAAGTAATCAGAATTCAACCCTAGAGGTCAATTTGATAAACTCAGAGACAGAATTCTTTCTTGTTTATGATATTTTTATCAAGCTATCCTTCAGTAATTGCTTGGAGAATGCTCTACCTGCCACCACACAAATTCATGATGCTGTCTTTTACTCACCCACCCACTGCTCACAGAGCAAATTACTATAGGTCAGGAGATTTCACATTATCTCAACTAGTTTTCATTACAATTCTAAGTATTATCACCTCAATTTTTTATACAAAAAAAGTGAATGTGGTTAAAAAAAATAAAATTTGGAAAGGTGTGAAATGAAAAATGAATGCCTCCTTCCACCCTTCCTCAACTGCCAATCACTTTTTTCCCCAATAAAACTCTGGTTTCCAATTTCCAGGCATTTATTTCTACAGAGATCCACTAATTATTTACAATGAAGACATATTCAAAATATTTTCCTGCATCCTTTAAAAAATTCTTTAATATTTTAGTATCTTGCAGATATTTTCATAGTTCCGCAGATATATATGAGAATGTCTGTTTCCACCACATCTGCTCAGGACCTCTTCCTATTCTTAAAAATGGAGGAATTTAAAGGGCTTTCATTATGTGAATTCTATCAATCCAAACTTCTCATATTATAAATTAAAATTGAGAAATTAAAAATGTTTAACATTCAATTTTTTCATATTAACCATTTTTTTTCTAATTTTATTTTATTTTTAATCTTTACATAATTGTATTAGTTTTGCAAAATATCAAAATTAATCAGCCACAGGTATACATGTGTTCCCCATCCCGAACCCTCCTCCCTCCTCCCTCCCCATACCAACCCTCTGGGCCGTCCAGTGCACCAGCCCCAAGCATCCAGCATCGTGCATCGAACCTGGACTGGCAACTCGTTTCCTACATGATATTTTACATGTTTCAATGCCATTCTCCCAAATCTTCCCACCCTCTCCCTCTCCCACAGAGTCCATAAGACTGTTCTATACATCAGTGTCTCTTTTGCTGTCTCGTATACAGAGTTATTGTTACCATCTTTCTAAATTCCATATATATGCGTTAGTATACTGTATTTATGTTTTTCCTTCTGGCTTACTTCACTCTGTATAATAGGCTCCAGTTTCATCCACCTCATTAGAACTGATTCAAATGTATTCTTTTTAATGGCTGAGTAATACTCCATTGTGTATATGTACCACAGCTTTCTTATCCATTCATCTGCTGATGGACATCTAGGTTGCTTCCATGTCCTGGCTATTATAAACAGTGCTGCGATGAACATTGGGGTGCACGTGTCTCTTTCCCTTCTGGTTTCCTCAGTGTGTATGCCCAGCAGTGGGATTGCTGGATCATAAGGCAGTTCTATTTCCAGTTTTTTAAGGAATCTCCACACTGTTCTCCATAGTGGCTGTACTAGGTTGCATTCCCACCAACAGTGTAAGAGGGTTCCCTTTTCTCCACACCCTCTCCAGCATTTATTATTTGTAGACTTTTGGATCGCAGCCATTCTGACTGGTGTGAAATGGTACCTCATAGTGGTTTTGATTTGCATTTCTCTGATAATGAGTGATGTTGAGCATCTTTTCATGTGTTTGTTAGCCATCTGTATGTCTTCTTTGGAGAAATGACAAAACAAATGGGACCTAATTAACCTTAAAAGCTTCTGCACATCAAAGGAAACTATTAGCAAGGTGAAAAGACAGCCTTCAGAATGGGAGAAAATAATAGCAAATGAAGCAACCGACAAACAACTAATCTCAAAAATATACAAGCAACTCCTACAGCTCAACTCCAGAAAAATAAACGACCCAATCAAAAAATGGGCCAAAGAACTAAATAGACATATTAACCATTTTTAAGTGAAGCATAATTGATGTATAATATTATATAAGTTACAGGTGTATAATATGGCAATTCACAATCTTTAAAGGTTGTACTCCACTTATAGTCATCATAAAATACTCTCTATATTCCCCATTTGTACAACATATCCTTGTAGCTTATTTTGTATCTAATAGTTTGTGTCTCTTAATTTCCTATCCCTGTTGCCCCTTTCCTTTTCCCTCTCCCGACTAGTAGTTTGTTCTCTACATCTGTGGGTCTGGTTCTTTTTTGTTATATTCACTAGCTTGTTGTACCTTTTAGATTCCTCATATAAGAGGTGTCATTTAGTCCTCTTACTTCACCTAGCATAATGCCCTCCATGTTTATCCACGTTGTAATGGCAAAATTTCTTTCCCTTTTTATGTCTGAATAGTATGGAGTGGGTTGCCATTTCCTTCTCCAAGGGATCTTCCCAACCCAGGGATCGAGGAGCCAGGGTCTCCTGCAGATTATTCACCGACTGAGCCACCAGTGAAGCCATATACATACACGTGTATATATACATGATACATCTGCTTTATCCATTCATCTGTTGATGGACATTTCAGTTGCTTCCATATCCTGGCAATTATAGATAGTCTAAAATATTTTAAATGTTATAAATATTTTTAATTAAAATGATGATTATATATGATATATATATGATAATATGATATATATTATATAATGATGATTATATATTAATATGAATAACATTTTGATGATAACTAACCATAATCTTCATGACCCAGATAATCACGATGGTGTGATCGCTGACCTATAGCCAGACATCCTGGAATGTGAAGTCAAGTGGGCTTTAGAAAGCATCACTATGAACAAAGCTAGTGGAGGTGATGGAATTCCAGTTGAGCTCTTTCAAATCCTGAAAGATGATGCTGTGAAAATGCTGCACTCAATATGCCAGCAAATTTAGAAAACTCAGCAGTGGCCACAGGACTGGAAAAGGTCAGTTTTCATTCCAATTCCAAAGAAAGGCAATGCCAAAGAATGCTCAAACTACTGCACAATTGCACTCATCTCACACGCTAGTAAAGTAATGCTCAAAATTCTCCAAGCCAGGCGTCAGCAATATGTGAACCGTGAACTTCCTGATGTTCAAGCTGGTTTTAGAAAAGGCAGAGGAACCAGAGATCAAATTGCCAACATCTGCTGGATCATGGAAAAAGCAAGAGAGTTTCAGAAAAACATCTATTTCTGCTTTATTGACTATGCCAAAGCCTTGGACTGTGTGGATCACAATAAACTGTGGAAAATTCTGAAAGACATGGGAATACCAGACCACCTGATCTTCCTCTTGAGAAATTTGTATGCAGGTCAGGCAGCAACAGTTAGAACTGGACATGGAACAACAGACTGGTTCCAAATAGGAAAAGCAGGACGTCAAGGCTGTATATTGTCACCCTGCTTATTTAACTTATATGCAGAGTACATCATGAGAAACGCTGGGCTGGAAGAAGCACAAGCTGGAATCAAGATTGCTGGGAGAAATATCAATAACCTCAGATATGCAGATGACACCACACTTATGGCAGAAAGTGAAGAGGAACTAAAAAGCCTCTTGATGAAAGTGAAAGTGGAGAGTGAAAAAGTTGGCTTAAAGCTCAACATTCAGAAAACGAAGATCATGGCACCTGGTCCCATCACTTCATGGGAAATAGATGCAGAAACAGTGGAAACAGTGTCAGACTTTATTTTTGGGGGCTCCAAAATCACTGCAGATGGTGACTGCAGCCATGAAATTAAAAGACGCTTACTCCTTGGAAGGAAAGTTATGACCAACCTAATAGCATATTCAAAAGCAGAGACATTATTTTTCCAACAAAGGTTTGTCTAGTCAAGGCTATGATTTTTCCTGTGGTCATGTATGGATGTGAGAGTTGGACTGTGAAGAAGGCTGAGCGCCAAAGAATTGATGCTTTTGAACTGTGGTGTTGGAGAAGACTCTTGAGAGACCCTTGGACTGCAAGGAGATCCAACCAGTCCATTCTGAAGGGGATCAGCCCTGGGATTTCTTTGGAAGGAATGATGCTAAAGCTGAAACTCCAGTACTTTGGCCACCTCATGCAAAGAGTTGACTCATTGGAAAGGACTCTGATGCTGGGAGGGATTGCGGGCAGGAGGAGAAGGGGATGACAGAGGATGAGTTGGCTGGATGGCATTACTGACTCGATGGACGTGAGTCTGAGTGAACTCCGGGAGTTGGTGATGGACAGGGAGGCCTGGCATGCTATGATTCATGGGGTCGCAAAGAGTCGGACATGACTGAGCGACTGAACTGAACCATAATCTGATCTTTGTATTGAAGTTCAAAGATTAAGTAACCTCCTCTAAAAACAAACAAACATACAAAAAACAGTGAGAGTAATGACTTTGTTTTACATTTTTTGTAAAACTTTTTAATGTCTGTTTTAAGAAAAGACAGCTGAATTTTCATATCTGTATCCAATCTATTGCATTATGCTGTTTTGTTTCAAGTATATGAAAAAAAATTGGCCTCACGTAGCAGCAGGTGTGTGGTTGAAGAGGGAGGTGCACTTCACCAGTCCTTTCACATTGCAGATATTCTTCTTTGACAGCATACCAAAACTCAACCGTGGTAGCTTCTTAAAGAATAATTGCAACATAGAATCTGAAATCCTACCAAAGAACTTAATAATTCTTAATAAGAGAGTCATGACTCTCTTACATTACAATCTATGTATTAGTCCTGAGGCATTAATATACATAATAATGTATATTAACACACTTTGAATTGATCTTTATCTTTGTATGATTTTAACGCATGATTTTGTAACATTGTGCACTGGTCACTTGGAAAATCCTAGTTTACTAGATTATGCAGATGTTTCAAATATAGTCTTCTTGCATTATATAATAGTTTAAAATAACTTATAATATCACTGATCTTTTCACAAAAGTCCTTAGGAACTAAACAACTCTAAAGTTTATGGTAAAAGATATTGTGCCCAACTCTTTGTGACCCCATGGACTATATAGTCCATGGAATTCTCCAGGCCAGAATACTGGAGCGGGTAGCCTTTCCCTACTCCAGGCGATCTTCCCAATCTAGGGATTGAATCCAAGTCTCCCACATTGCAGGTGGATTCTTTACCATCTGAGCCACAAGGAAAGCTTTCCAAAATTAAAAATGGTGCTTAGAAGCATAATTCAATCATCAGAGACAAATACTGCTGTTGTTTTCCTTGAAGAGTTAAGTTCACTTTATCAACTTTTGGGAAGATATCTGTCAAATACCAAAGTCTGGATAACTATACTGCAATTTATCAGTGATTTGAGCAAAAATGATGTTACCATGTGGGAGAAGGCAATGGCACCCCACTCCAATACTGTTGCCTGGAAAATCCCATGGATGGAGGAGCCCGGGAGGCTGCAGTTCATGGGATCCCTAAGAGTCAGACACTTTCCACTTTCATGCATTGGAGAAGGAAATGGCAACCCACTCCAGTGTTCTTGCTTGGAGAATCCCATGGACGGAGAAGCCTGGTAGGTTGCAGTCCATGGGGTCGCACAGAGTCGGACACGACTGAAGCGACTTAGTAGTAGTAGTAGTAGTAGTAGTAGTAGTAGATGTTACCATGTACAACAGTGGCTTAGTTCAGTTGGCAACTCAATAATAGCACAAGTATCTTTACTCAAGACAGCCATTAAATTTCAAAATGCTGCAAAAATAGGTACTTCTAATTTTATCACACAAAATATTAAAAAGGACATTGCACTCAAAGATTGAGACTTAATAAAACTAGTAATTCTACTCCTTCATCCAGGGCATTCATAAATGAAACTGGCATTTTTCTTTTTTTCTGACAGCGTATAATGAAGAAAGCATTAATGCTAGTTCAACTTTGTGCCTTGATTCATGCTAAACCACCAATAGTTTTCCCACCATTGCTTTTGCACCATCAATGAGACTAAGTGAAAAGGGTAAACAATGCCTTAGCATTCTTAAAACACAGTTTTGACAGTCACAAACTTCTTAAAAGATCTTGGGGATGCTCAGTGTTCTGCAGACCATAGTTAGAAAACTGGTGCCTAAATCATTTCTATTTCAAAGTTAAGGAAACTGATACACTAAGAAATCTACATAATGACAAACAGTAAAAACACAACAGGAGAAATTCAAACCTAGGAATTTTAACCCCAAGTCCTGCTCTTTGAGGACTGCAGCACTACTTAGGCCATATTGCTGCCAATATTATCACAAAGTTCTTTTTACTGACATTTTGCAGTGGCCCTTTCTTTGCCCTCTGGTATTATAATATACACTCATTCATCAAGTATTTAGATTGCTTCTATTATGAGCCAGGGACTGAGCCCCATGATGGGATGCCAGAATGAATAAGGTATTGAGCTCACTTTCAAGGATTTCACATTGACTGGCAAGATAAATGAATAAACAACTACCTGTAATGCAGTGTGATAAATGCTGTAATAGTACTCTTTCCAGCATATTTTGGAGGCACAGAAGACAGAGTGATCAATTCTGTCCGAAGAAGGGAGATCAGGGGCTTAACCAAGAAAGTACATTTGAGTCGGACTTGAAGGACAAATACATCATCTGATCTCTTTATTCACAGAATAGTCCTTCACATACTTGCATACAGTTATTGTGTGTTCTGCATAAGTTTTCACTACTTTGAATTAAGTATTTCCATTGCTTGAAGAATGTATTATGAGGATAAATATAGGAAACAAATCCCCAAATTATGGGATATGTCTTCTGAAAATACATGTCTATCATTCTTTTGCAAATATATTTTTACATTTGTTAACATCCACCTGTAATTAATCATGAGACCCCACTGATTTTGCCTAATATCCAAATAGCTTAAGCCAAACCACAGTTGGGACAAATGCACAAACTGAACAGACTATTCACAAAACGCTGCAACCAGACTTTTTCAGTTATCTTTCCTCTAAGCCAGAGGTCAGAAAACTTTTTCTGTAAAGAACCAGACAGCAAATATTCTATGCTCTGTAGGCCAGATGATCTCTGACATAACTATTCAGCTCTGCCTTACAATGTAAATGAATGGGTGTGGCAGCATTCCAATAAAACTTTATTTATGGAACAGGCAGTGGACCACATATGCCCTCAGGAGAGCTGTAGGAGACTTGGAATCAAGAGACACAGCTTTTAATTTGACCTCACTACTAACCAGCTATGTGATCTTAGGCAAACTGCTTTACTCTGGCCTGTGTTTCTTGTATCATTTCAAGGATCTTTAGATTATATGATCACTAATGGCCCTAAATTCCAAAGAATTACCTCAAAAAAACTCGTGTACCCACAGTATTCTTAATCCATTCCATCATGGAATAAACAGTGTGATTTTGGGTAATATTAATAGAAATGTTTACCTCAAATGAAAAGAGGGCAGGTCTACTTCTCTCTCTAAAAGTTCAATTATGAGTAAAACAATAATAAAATTGTGCAGGAGAAAGCAACCAAGGACCTAAAAACTCTGGAAACTTTAGCAAATCAAATATATTTGAAAGAACTGTATTAAAGGGTAGAAAGCAGAAACATAGTGGACATGATATTCTTCAAATACTTTGTTGTTGTTTTAGTCACTAAGTTGTGTCCAACTCGTTTGCGACTGCATAGACCGTAGCCTGCCAGACTCTTCTGTCCGTGGGATTTCCCAGGCAAGAATACTGGAGTGGGTTGCCATTTCCTTCTCCAGGGGATCCTCCCAAACCAGGAATTGAACCTACACTTTCTGCATTGCAGGAGGATTCTTTACCACTGAGCCACCTGGGAAGCCCTTCAAATGCTTAGAATCAAACAAAGATTAGAACTTAAAATATCCTAGGTCTGAATAATATTTCTGAGTTCTTTGTTCTGACCAATTTTAAATGCTGTGTCTTCTGAACCTTTGCAATATCTTAAGTCTGTGAAATTATTGCTCATAATAATGTTAAATTAACATCACTAACCTCTTATATTTGTACAGCCATTTAGTTTATATATCTTTGTGTAGCAGATCATTTGAACTTCTGGCCCTATGAGATTGGAAAAGGTAAATATCATAGTCTTTTTAGAAATAAGGAAGCCCCAATTCAAAAGGATTGTTCTCCACCTAGAGATTCTTGACATATGTCATAAAAAGTGGAGGGACTAAAGCTAAGCTCCCAGATCAGCTTTGAAAATACATACTAAACACTAAAAACAGACACTCACAAATAATTTGTAAAGCATCACCTCCTTTTTATTCTAGGAGGAAGGAGAACTTGGGGGAGTGGGATTTAGCTTACCAGCATCAAAGCATTGTAAACTTGGAAATAGTTGCCAAGTGTTTCACTTTAGTTTTTAGTGTTCAATTTACCTGGTTTTTCTAAGTGCTTCAAGCAAATGTAAATGCTTTATGACTACAGCTCATAAAATGTACGAGGGGGAGGAGGGGTGTCCTATATTAAAACAACCTTGACTAGGAAGGATTCTAAAAGCAAAGAATATTCCTTTCAGTTTGATTGGCTTCATAGATAAAAGCCATATTCTTATAAAAATAAAATACAAGCAGCTGTGAATAATTCAAATCACTAAATGGCATGAATGGATTAATATTTTAATGTTATACTTGCCTTTTATCCAGACACAGCTTTGAACATAATAAATTTGGTTTCAGAACGAAATCCTCAAAATTCTGAGTTTTTTTTTTAATATGTATAATTAAATTCATCTTTGAAGGCTCCTGAAGGTTGTAGAGGGCAGAAGAAATGTATTTTTATTCAAATAAGCCAATCTGTGGGAGGCCTCCACAGTTCCCTACACAGAAAACTACAAAGAGTTGAGAAAGCAGCAGCAATTCGACGCTCAGTTATCCAAAGAGAAAGACTATCATGGATCAGGAGATTCCTCTCCATCAGCTTGTTTTCCTGGACTTCGAGCATACCAGGAGGGAAGCAGCACTAAGCACGTCACACGTACACCTGGTGCTCTTCCCTTTCACTCACCCTTCAATTGTTCACAGATTAAATCAGATTGCTTATCACTAACACCCCAGGTTACCTTCTAAGGAAAAAAAAAGTAAGAAAAGAATAATTTGTGGAATCCTTGGAAAGGAGAAAGGTACATTTCACTCTTGTGTGGAGCAAGTTGGAGGAATCCATGGACTGACTGTGCATACATGTCAAATGACTTGTAGCAATAGTGCGTGAAACTGCTCCACTTTTTCTTGCAGGCTGCCTCTTCCTAGAACCTCAAGTTCTCCTAAGACTGTGGCTGGGAGAGGTGGTATGCAGCACAATGGTTGCATCTTATGTGGGAATTGGTTTCTAAAATCAGTCTACTAGGAAAAAAAAAGGCTAAAATCAAAATACCCTTGAAAATCTCTTGTATTTTCCTTGAAGTACATTAGGTATGGCTTTGGATACATAATCCATTAATTGTGCATATATATAATGTACTGGATATTATACAATTTACAAGCCAGAAGTCCAATTTGTAGCTGCCTCAAAAAATCCTTTCAAAAATTTAAGGATTAGAATCAGTCTTGTGAGAAACTAATACCATCAGACATGCAAAAAGCCACTCGGGGGTCACAGTCTCCCTAAAAGGAATGGAGGCAAATTATCCCTACTTTGTAATGTTAGACTCCCTTCTCTCTTCTTTCTGTTTTCATTCTCTCTTTCTGCATTCAGCCATCTCTCTACCCGACTAGGTATAGGCGACTTCAAGTCATCCTGGGCACTAAGGCACTCTTGCTATAACCAATTACACAAACTTAAAACAATTAGATCATATGCAGGCTTGAAACAACACAGACCTTACCTCACAGGTCTGTAGGTCAGAGGGTGGGACTGGCTGCTCTAGGTTCTCTGCTCGGGGTTTCCCAGGGTTGAAATCAAGGTGTCCACTGTTTCTGGAGGGAATCCACTTGAAAGCTCACTCAGGCTGTTGGCTGAATTTACTTCCACGCAGCCACAGGACTGAGGTCCTACTTCCTCACTGGCTGTGGGGCAGGGGTCATTCTCAGCTTCTAAAGGCCACACATTGGCCCCGGCCCTTTCTCCATATTTAAAGCCAGAGACAATGGATTGAGTCCGTCTCTTGTTCCAAATCTCTCGACCTCTACTCCTTTGGCTTCTCTCTCCTCTGCTTTCTTCTTAAACTGCATCTCTCTGACTGACTCTCTTGGCCTTTCTCCTGTGATTCTCAAGGCGCATGTGGTTAAACTGAACCCACCTGGAAAAACGCACGTTCCTTGCCCTCTTTTAAGACCAGCTGATGATTAACCTTAACTATCTATAAAGTCCTTCCATAGCAGTTCCTAGGTGAGGGTTTGATTGAAAAACATCCTCTTGAGAAGACACTTTTATTATTCTGCCTATACACTGTAAAAACAGATTTCCGACCTCTCAAACACATTCCTTATATACCCTAAATTATATTACACATTTAGCCAAAAGTCACAGGTGGCCAGGTTGGCAATTAAGATTTCACTGCAAAATGAAGAACCAAATGAAAACATATCAAAGAGGACTATTATAAGACATTACAAATATTTGAATTAAACAAAAGAGTTCAAAGAGCAGGTACAAAAATAAGCATGCAATAAAGGAAGACTGACAAAAATTCTAGAGGGAAAGAGCTTGCAGAAGCTTCATTTGTACTCTAGATATTTGGGGTCAGATATATTGAGAGGTGCCCAGATGTTATATTTTGCCAGGTGAAGTCTAAAGTGCTTAGTGCTTTGAAACAAAGAGATCTGTTCAATGCCCAGGTGAAAATCCCTAATTGAATCTAAAGATTCCAGCTGGGGTTTGAGATGCTTCCAAACTGACTTGAATTCAAAAGCACTACGTCATTCTTATTTGGGTATTTGCACTGTACTGTCTTTATCCTGGCATATTCTTGGGTTTTGCTAAATGACATTTGAGCAGAGTCAGCCATCCTGAAAGTCAGGATTCCTAAGAGTTAACATGTCACTTGGGCTTCCCACGTGGCTCAGTGGTAAAGAATCCACCTGTCAATATAGTAGACATGGTTTGATCCCTGGGTCAGGAAGATCCCCTGGAGAAGGGAATGGCAACCCACTCCAGTATTCTTGCCTGGGAAATCTCACAGACAGAGGAGCGGGCTACAGTCCACAACACCACAAGAGAGTCAGACATGATTTAGTGACTAAATAACAACAACAACTTTTTCTAGGCCCAATGGCCAGAGCTTTCACCACTCTCTTCAGCTGACAAGCCAGCGTCCCTTAATTCTTTCATAGTCTAAAAGGGGACTGCTGGTGGCATGTTTGTAGCTTCTCTGTCACTTTACCTGGTCTGGAAGCCAAGGGTTAACTCAGAGCATTGTGAAATCCAAGCGTACTCTGTACATCCCTACATCCACCCAGAACTGAGTTTATATCATGTGACCTGCCAGTGAACCTTGGACAGGCATTTCACGGGTATTTGACACTGACGATGATGAACAGGTCCCCTTTCCCCACAAAAGTACCATAAAGCAACTTAGAATTTTTCATGGGAATTCTAGAGACCAAAAATGACTGAGTAATTAGAAAATGGGGGAGAGATTACGTTTATTCTCACCATTTAAAGGATACAACCACATATGATATAAAATGACTTTTTGACCTGAGAAGCTGACTTTGGTAACAGGTCAGTAGGAGAAAGGATTAGACGTGTTTTCTCTGCTTCTTCCAGTGCATTTTCTGATCTGTTTTCCTCTGGAAACTCTACAGATGATGCACAATGCCAAGTTCCTCCCCACCATTCCTTATTGATAATACAAGAGGTAATCAATAAACCTTGAATGGTGCTGCTCTTACTTAACTGAAAGGTCATAGAAAAATTTTCACATTGGAACTCAAAATCATGGGAGATATTCACTTCAAAACAAAGGAAAGAAGATCTCTTAGAAGAACTCTAATCATTAAATCAAAGTATCCTTAATTAAGTACGCCCTTCCACCTACGGGCACTGTTACACCATTTGATGGCATGTCTGATTCCCAGAGGATTCATCAGTTCAGTTCAGTCATTCAGTCATGTCCGACTCTTTGCGACCCCATGAATCGCAGCACACCAGGCCTCCCTGTCCATCATCAACTCCCGGAGTTCACCCAAACTCATGTGCATCGAGTCAGTAATGCCATCCAGCCATCTCATCCTCTGTCGTCCCCTTCTCCTCCTGCCCCCAATCCCTCCCAGCATCAGGGTCTTTTCCAATGAGGATTCACAGTATATTCATTAAGGTAAAACATAATATTAAATCTTCAGCTTTTTCAGAAGTTCAGTATTAGAAAGAAATTTTATGGCAATGGGGTTTCCCTGGTGGCTCGGACAGTAAATGCAGGGGATGCCAGCAATGCAGGGACCAGGGATCAATTCATGGGTAGGGAAGATCCCCTGGAGAAAAGAATGGCTACCTGCTCCAGGATTCTTGCTTGGAGAATCCCATGGACAGAGGAGGTTGGCAGGCTACAGTCCATGGGGTGGTAAAGAGTCAGACACAACTGAACAATCAACACTTTTTAGCAATGGCCATTTATGTGCTCTTTTAATAAAATATTTACATTATCCATTTATTTTATATTACAGAATGCCAAATAGACATATGTGATGTTTCTCCTGTATTTCAATTCTAGCTCAGGAGTTATTAATTGGTATCTATCCCTATCCCCATCTCTGGTTTTAACTGGACAGCAAAGACTCTGGTTTGGTTTGGTTTTAGTTTGAATTTCTTTGGATGGGGCAAACACAATGTGTACCATTCTCCATGGTTCACACCAAGCCTCATCCTCCTTTACCTTCTGGCCTGTGCACTGCAGCCCCTGAGATGAAAGCTCATAAATGAAAGCTCTCTTCAGTTCAACACGGAGAACTAGGTAAACCAAAATATCTTCTTTTTTTTTTTTTTGCTCTGGTTTTCAATAACTTGAGTTAGGTTTAGTGCTCATCTATATTAATAAATTCATTTGAAGTTGATTCTAACTTTTCTTCCTTATAATTTCATTGCTTGTTCTGAGTTTATTTTGAATTTATTAGCTTTTTCCTGCAATTTATAGTTTCAAGTCTTCTCATAAACAATAAATCTTAATTATATTTATAAATAGGGTCTTCCACAAAAACATACCAGATATAGTTGCCTCTGTAGTACACACAATTTATTACAGCCCTTTTCCAGCCTAGAAACAGCCACCAGACATAAAGCAGGCCTCATCTGCCATATTAACACAAAGAAGTTAACAAGGGCTTAAGCCAGTATACACATTACATACTTAAGGGGATGAGAACATGCCACTCCAAAACATTCTGATTTGGCTATTGAGTATTTTGAGCTGAAGACACTTAAAAGATAGCAGATGTAGGAAGGGGTCTCCAACCTCTTCCTTTACACTTAAAAGCAGATCATAAAATTTCCCATGGGAGAGATGAACTCCCTGTACGAGGAGAACATTCTTCTCACTGGAAACTGGGAACCTAGAAATGGACCTGTAGAAGCAAATCAACTAAAATAACCCTTGTCTTCCATTAGTTTCCCCCATATATCTCATAATCATATCCCCACAATTTACTGCCCCCATCTGAAACTCCTTTGTCTTATAATTTCTCCACAAATTTATTATTATTTGTTTTAAAAAAAAGTATATAAATTCTCAGTCCTAACTGCTTATTCGAGCCTCCCTTTGTCTTATAAGGAACCTCATGTGCCCATAAAGTATTTAAATGTTTTTCTCATTCATCTATCTTATATCAGTTTAATTCTCAGGCCCAGCCACAGAACCTAAAAGGATAGAAGAAGGATTGTCCCCTCCCACCATGCATATACAAATTAGCGCAAATCAATTTTGCAAGGATGTGTCTAATTGTTCTAGCAACTGATCGTAAGAGGGACCAGTGACAAAATAGCACCTAGGCACAGGAAGGAAGGACGTTTTTGCCTCCTTCCTTCCTTCCAATTGTGTCACCATTATTGTAACAAAGAACTAAATTTTTATGTTTAAAGCTTTTGTAGTTTAGTATTTATTACATAATGAAAAACATATCACTGAATTCCAGTCAGGTTGAAGAGAAACTTACAGCATGTGACAGCACAGATTATGAAAACAGTCTAGGGCTGGGCTTGCTTCCTGCTACAGAGAATTGTACAGATTAATAAAAACTTAACAGAAAGCAAAAAAAGAACTGATCACAGTCAGCGGTGGTGAACCTCTCAGATCCTGACTTTGGGAAGCAAAACAGAACACGGTTCTGTGTCACAGGTGCTTTTTGCATCTGCCAGAAGTCCACTCTCTTACCATGTAACCAGTCAGCCTCAGAAGAAGAGATGAGACATAATCACTGAGAGCGCAGAAGTGGCTTCAGTGAGAGCATTCATCTGGAAATTTCTTCCTGATTATAGACCAGTCACATCAGTGCCATGTGGGATCCTAATGTCACTGTATGAGGACCCCAAGAAAGAATAATTACGTAAAACAGATAACTAAGTCACCTCTAGTGCTCAGAGCAGGAAAAGTATTTGCTTCACCAAAGAAATAAAACATAACAAAAAGAAAACAATAAAGAAAACAAATCCTTACTGCTAAAGTATCAAAAAAAATATAGCCAAGGGACCCATCTTAGTAATGATGAGAGAGAACTTCTCTGGATGGGAGTAGTATGACTCTATTATTGTGTGCTGATGAACAAAGGCATTTATTATGTGAGACCAAAGATCTGACCCACCAACCAAATATGGGACATGACAGTACTTTTTACAATTTTTGTCTTCAAAAATCTCAGATTAGCAAGGAAAGACTCTTTGAAAAACTGTCAAGAAGTCTTCCCAAACATCTATAGAGCCTAGGACCAAGGAAAACCATAAAGTAGAGAATACGACCAGGGGTAGCAGAGCCGGGAAAAAGAAGTTAGTTGGTTGTAAGTGTCAACTTATTTCCCTGACATATTTTCCTTTGTTCCCCAAAGACAGTTCTGAGCTAAACTTATTAGCTATATTTCTGTTCCTAAATCTTTTTTCTTTCTTTGTGAATTTAACTGGGCAGAAATAATAGCTATCATCATTGCATATATGAAACTATATTCAACAAATGCTAAATAATAAAAGATTTAAAACCTTTTTACTATCCTGTGTATTATTCTCAGTGTCTGTTTTTTCTTATTCTTCTCATTTAACAAAGCTTTCTTCAAATGTATCACATTAGGGGGCTGCTGTCTACCCTGATGGGTCATTGACTTTGTAGAGCATGGCATATGGGGAATTGAACATTGTAATTACATTTAGACCCAGGGCAACACCCAATTGTTCACTCTTATTTGTAGCTGGAAGCACCTACAAATGACATGTTTTAATGAATTACAGATCCTGTGGTGAGCTAATAGGATAACAAATCTCAGTCAGTATTGCATCAGTTGGGGTGGGAAGAAGCTGATCTCTTTGTAAACATATAACCTGGCCGAAACAGTTAAGAAATGATAAGGTTGAGTTAATGTTAGTCCTTGTATTCTTACTGCTGTGTCGACCTATTCAGTTGGGTAGGCTGGCTGTTTCCCAGAATTTCTCTGAGGGTAAGACCTGAATTTACAAATATTGCTGTAATTTGGAGAAGAGGTGTGTGAATGTGTGAAAGTCACTCAGTTGTGTCCAACACTTTGAGACCCTAAGGACTGTAGCCTGCCAGGCTCCTCTGTCCATGGGGATTCTCCAGGCAAGAATACTGGAGTGGGTTGCCATTTCCTTCTCCAGAGGATCTTCCCAACCCAGGGATTGAACCCAGGTCTCCCACATTGCAGGGGAATTCCTTACAATCTGAGCTATCAGGGAAGATCTCCCTCATTGCAGGCAGATTCTTTACCAACTGAGGACCATGCATTGCCCTTGCACTTCAGGTGGCTGGTATGGAAGAATGAAACACAAAGCATTAATGAGATTCTATTTTATTTTTGGGCTTCCCTGGTGACTCAGTGGTAAAAAATCTGCCTGCTAATGCAGAAGACTCAGATTCAGTCCCTGGGTTGGGAAGACATCCTGGAGAAGGAAATGGCAATCCACTCTAGTATTCCTGTCTGGGAAACCCCATGGACAGACGAGCCTGGCAGGGTACAATCTGTGAGTCACAAAAGAGTTGGACATGACTTAGCAACTAAACAATAACAATTTTATTTTTACACATCAAATTTGAAAAATGGAAAAGACGGATAATATCCAGTACCAGTAAGGATGCCTAGGAATGCAATGGAACTCATTCACTGCTACTGGCCACGTTTAGAGCTATCACCTTTCTGGAAAGTAACATGGTAATGGAATCTTTCTGACCGAGGAATCAAACCCCTGGTCTCCTGCATTGCAAGCAGACTCTTTACCATCTAAGCTACCAGGGAAGCCCTAATATACATTACAACTTAAAGGTAAAGGTACCTTTTGAATCAGCAATCTAAGGTTAGGGGATTTTTTTCATATACATTTGAAAGAGCATACATAAGGATTTCTGTATAGTCATTTACTATAGTATTGTCAGTAATGGTATAAGACTGGAAGTAACCTGAATGTTGATCAATAGAGGAATGATTAAAGAAAACACGTGACTCCCATATCATGGAATATTATACAAATATTAAAAAGAATGGATTTCATCTATAAGTATTGACATCAGGGGAATGCATGTGATACATTATATAAAAGGAAACAAGTGTTAGAATATATGTATAGTATCATTCCAGTTTAGGGAAAAAAGGGAGAAAAAAAAGAGGGAGCAAGAAGAGTGAAGCAGGCATGGGGTAGGGAAAAAGAAAAAATGAAACAGAAAAGTTAAGGGAAAAGGCAAAACTGTGTTTCTGTGAGTGCTTATCTATCTTTATAAGAGCATGGCGAAGGAATGCTATACTGCAGATAGTTATCTAACAATGGCTATGTTAGGTAAGCATCTGAATGCAGAGTTCCAAAGAATAGCAAGGAGAGATGAGAAAGCCTTCCTCAGTGATCAATGCAAAGAAACAGAGGAAAACAACAGGATGGGAAAGACTAGAGATCTCTTTAAGAAAATTATAGATACCAAGGGAACATTTCATGCAAAGATGGGCTCTATAAAGGACAGAAATGGTATGGACCTAACAGAAGCAGAAGATATTAAGAAGAGGTGGCAAGAAAACACAGAACTGTACCAAAAAGATCTTCATGACCCAGATAATCATGATGGTGTGATCACTGACCTAGAGCCAGACATCCTGGAAGGTGAAGTCAAGCGGGCCTAAGAAAGCATCACTACGAACAAAGCTAGTGGAGGTGATGGAATTCCAGTTGAGCTATTTCAAATCCTGAAAGATGATGCTGTGAAAGTGCTGCACTCATTATGCCAGCAAATTTGGAAAACTCAGCAGTGGCCACAGGACTGGAAAAGGTCAGTTTTCATTCCGATTCCAAAGAAAGGCAGTGACAAAGAATGCTCAAACTACTGCACAATTGCACTCATCTCACACGCTAGTAAAGTAATGCTCAAAATTCTCCAAGCCAGGCTTCAGCAATACGTGAACCATGAACTTCCAGATGTTCAAGCTGGTTTTAGAAAAGGCAGAGAACCAGAGGTCAAATTTCCAACATCTGCTGGATCATGGAAAAAGGAAGTGAGTTCCAGAAAAACATCTATTTCTGCTTTATTGACTATGCCAAAGCCTTGGACTGTGTGGATCACAATAAACTGTGGAAAATTCTGAAAGAGATGGGAATACCAGACCACCTGACCTGCCTCTTGAGAAACCTATATGCAGGTCAGGAAGCAATAGTTAGAACTGGACATGGAACAACAGACTGGTTCCAAATAGGAAAAGCAGGACGTCAAGGCTGTATATTGTCACCCTGCTTATTTAACTTATATGCAGAGTACATCATGAGGAATGCTGGGCTGGAAGAAGCACAAGCTGGAATCAAGACAGCCAGGAAAAATATCAATCACCTCAGATATGCAGATAACACCACACTTATGGCAGAAAGTGAAGAGGAACTAAAGAGCCTCTTGATGAAAGTGAAAGAGGAGAGTGAACAAGTTGGCTTAAAGCTCAACATTCAGAAAACGAAGATCATGGCATCTGGTCCCATCGCTTCATGGAAAATAGATGGGGAAACAGTGGAAACAGTGTCAGACTTTATTTTGGGGGGCTCTAAAATCACTGCAGATGGTGATTGCAGCCATGAAATTAAAAGACGCTTACTCCTTGTACGGAAAGTTATGACCAACCTAGACAGCATATTCAAAAGCAGAGACATTACTTTGCAAACAAAAGTTTGTCTAGTCAAGGCTATGGTTTTTCCTGTGGTCATGTACGGATGTGAGAGTTGGACTGTGAAGAAAGCCTAACGCCGAAGAATTGATGCTTTTGAAATGTGGTGTTGGAGAAGACTCTTGAGAGTCCCTTGGATTGCAAGGAGATCCAACCAGTCCGTTTCAAAGGAGATCAGTCCTGGGTGTTCATTGGAAGGACTGTTGCTAAAGCTGAAACTCCAATACTTTGGCTATCTCATGCAAAGAGTTGACTCATTGGAAAAGACTCTGATGCTGGGAGGGATTGGGGGAGGAGAAGAAGGAGACGACAGAGGGTGAGATGGCTGGATGGCATCACCGACTCAGTGCACGTGAGTTTGAGTGAACTCCAGGAGGTGGTGATGGACAGGGAGGCATGGTATACTGCGATTCCTGGAGTCGCAAAGAGTCAGACACGACTGAGCAACTGAAATGAACTGAACTGAACCGAAGGGTTTTATTTGATGTATGTATGTCTGACACATGGATAACTGTTGTTGACCCCACCATTGTTTAAGAACAACAGCACAATCCAAAGACAGGGTGATGTAGACCATGTAGGGACCTCCAACTTCTTCTTGGGAAGGAACCAACTTTTAGTTGGATGAAGCTTTAAGATAACTGAAGTGGAATTCAGGTTCAGTCAGTTATTTCAGTCTTTAATCCTATCTTCTTAAAGAATCTTTGAGCACGCCTTCTTAGTAAATGTAAATTTATTTTAAGACAATATGTATATTCTACTATTAATCAACATTTTGACTTAATTTTTGATGAAAGTAAATAGAAGTAGTTATATTATTTTTTTCTTAATGCATCCCAATGGATCATTCTTTATGTTTCTTGTGAATTGTATACTCTTTGGGATCTATGGCTTTACTGGTCCTAATGATTTATTTATTAAATGCATTTATGAGTTCCATTAAAAACACTGAGGGGCTTCTCTGATGGCTCAGCAAGTAAAGAATCCACTTGCAAGGCAGGAGACGCAGCAGATGCGGGTTCAATCCCTGGGTCAGGCAGGTCCCCTGGAGAAGGAAATGGCACCCCACTCCAGTATTCTTGCCTGGGAAATCCCATGACAGAGGAGCCTACAGGCCATGGGGTGGCAAAAGAGTCAGACATGACTGAGCAACTAAGCACAGCACACAGCACAGAAAAATTGAACAGGTAGTTTGAGTCAGAAAAACATCAAAAGGAGAAATCCCTGTCATCAATTAATGTAGCCTTAAATGTTTTAAGATCTAGTGATTTTACTTCCCACAAGTACTCTAGGTCTATTAGATGTCCTTATCAATATGACCGATTTAATAACACAATCAATGTCACATGAATTCTTCAACAATTCATTTCAGTGTTATTAGCTGTCCCTTAAATCCCTTGATTTAAGCCACTTTAATATACAAACATACAAATTTAAACAAAAGATAGATTAGGAGACGTTGATTCACATAATAAAGGGATTATTTTGTTTAGTGAGAAACAGATCTTGGAATATCTTTAAGTAACTAAGTTCATTAATTATTTTGCGAAATTATGCTATTTATAGATTGACATCAGCAGAAACATCAGGTGAACAAAGTGATATTCATTAGGACATGTAAATAACACTTAACCAATTGAAACAAACAAACAACAAAAGGCCTATTAGACTAATCCAGATTGTGATAAAAAGTGTATAGATTTACCAAAAATCCATACTTATGACAGAAAAGATCAGTCCTTAAAGCATATGTTGGGTGTGGCTCCCTGAACTGCTGCCTTCTCTCACAGCTATCCTTCTACCCAAGTACTCAAATATATACACACCCAGATTAATGATTTGAGAAAGTTCAGTGAAGTTCAAGCCCCAGAATTTAGCAAATATATTTTAGTGTGTTGAAACATTTAAAGATTTCACCATTGTTCCCCATTGTTCACTCATCAATTGAACATCTACTAAGATAGATATTCCCTGTTGGCACACAACCCTCCTTCCCTTGCTTCCATCTCTTCTCTTCCTTTCTCCATCTTTCTCTGTGCCCATAGATGCAGTCTTTGATGGAGTATATTGATAGGCTTCTCTAGTCCCTGGCTGTTTAGGGGGTTTAGTCAGTAATAGGCCAATGAAAAGCATTGTGAAGGCATCAAAGAATGAGGCCGTCTTTCTGCCGGGCTTCAGTTTTACAGTAGCCTGAAGTCCTCTAAGGGCCACAGCTCTTGCCAGCAGTTCTCTCTTAGAGCAAGAAGCTCAGCTACAGCCCTTTTAGATCCTGGTACCCTCTCCACAGTTCCGACCCTCAGGCCTAGGAGTGGTAATAGCTCTCCACTATCGCTTTGTTGTCCTCCACCTCTCATCCCTGCTCACATCTCTATAAATAGTCCCCACACTAAACACTCCTCAGTTACACCAACGAAATGTGCCATCTCTTTTCATTATGGGATCCTGACCCAGACTTTGACACGTTAAGAATCTATAAGAGTGCTGTTAACACATAGAAATAAATTATAAATTGTTTCTGCTCTCAAACAGTTTATAGTTTTTGAGAGCACTATCTGATATTATTAGTTAAGATTTGCTTAGATAGAGTTGAGAAGGTGAGTGTATTGTCACATTAATGCAGGGGAAAAAGAATGGTAGAACATTGCATGAAATGATTTATTATCTAAATGCTAGCTTGAAATAATTTAAATTTATTATGACAGAATGAAACTGTATTCAGAAACATTATATCAAGACTTTAAAAGATGTCTATCTTTCTATAATTTGTGTACACGCAATGTGATGTTTGTAAAAGCAATGAAAAATTATCTGCCTTTGCCCCAATGGATAATTTCATACACATACTTATGAAAAAATTTCTTGTTTATTTTCTGTATACTGTTTTTTTTTTAACTTTTGCATACAAGCCCACACACTAAACTTTCTCTCAGAGACTATTTAAAACTATATGGTATTAATGGAACTGTTAATTACACATTTTAGCAATCTGGAGGGGATAAACTCAATTTTGGTAATATTTAATTATAATAAACAATTGGCTGGGTTCTAGCAGTGAGAAGGCACTAAGTGTTCAAGCAAAAAAGATACTATTTAATGCCATTTATTTAATTCAGTGGTTCATTCAATAAAACAGAAAAAAGTAGCACCTTTACACGTATAGTTAACTTTAGACTTTAAAGCCTTGGATTTGAATATCCGTGTCAGAAGGATTAAAAAGAGTATAATACATGCTTCTCAACAGAATAGTTACTTCAAAAATTTCAATTGACAGTTATATGTTCTCAATGTATAAGCAACAGATGAAATGACTAAAAATAAAAAGAGATAGCTCCTCTCCTTAAAATCCTTTCATCGGAAATCTGCATGAAAATTAATGATAGATTACAAAGCAGGATCAGTTCTCTATAGGTATTTATTTTTAGATAACTAGTAAGGCTAATCTAGAATAATTTAGTTTAATTAGACTTTTGACATATATTCCCACATGAATATGTTCATGCTACTTTATAGCTTCCTGGATTTCTTTCATCATAATAAATTTGTCATTCACAGTGCATTTCAAATCAGATTTTACATGACTTCACTAGACATATTATAGAATTAACAAATACGAGAATACTGTTGCTTGAAGTCTTCTTTTAAGAAATGGGGTTTAGGGGGAAATTAATTTTTAGGTAAGAGTTACTGAATGCAAGTTGGATTATATCTGGATTGGCAAAGAGAAGGTGCTTAAGCATTTGCAGAAGTAACTAGAGTGAACGAGTCCATTATCAAATTATATCTAAGAAAAGAATTAAGATTTTGAAATTTGCCTTTGTCCCAGTGGCCTGGTTTTCAAAATGGTATAAACATAAATATATCTTCATTAAAATAAACACTAGGTCAGTAAATTTCAAATTCATAAAGTATATTCAACGTTTTGAACTCTAGAGTCCCAAGTGATATATTAACAGTGCAGACATACATTAAAGCACTTAGCATGAAAACTGTCCACTGTAAAATGGGGCAGAAACACATTAAATATTCTTATGCATCTCAAGTCCAAAAGGATTAGAATTTAGAACATATGTGGGATCAGTAACACAAAATGGATTCAATAGCTTCTCCAATCATTTTCTCATTATTTTGAGTTTTGTTCCCCCTATACTTTTGAATCTAATGAACAGGAAGAACAAAAAGGAAATATTTAAATAATTTATTTTTGTTTATTTGGCTGGAATAGCAAAACACGAAACATGGACTGAACAAAATTAGCTCCTCTGCACTGTGATTCCAAATCTCTATGGATGTGGGGCCAGCTGACCAGATGGTGTGCCTTAGCATAATGCTTTTGAAAAGAGGCGTGAGTTTAGGGCCACAGGCCACAGGACAACAGAGGCAGATTGTGATGGGGAAATGACATATTCAACTAGGAAAGCCTGGGGCTGGCAACTGTTGCTGGGCTCTGAAACCAAAGGGCAAACCACAGGCCACCTTCTACATGCCCCTGCTCTATCTCAGCATGTGGTTGCTCCTGTGTTTTAACCTTTAATTGGGGTTAGAGGGACAAGTGATTTTGAGAGATCAGAGGAACAAAAGAGAAGAGGGAAGAAAATCGGTTTCCAAAATATTCATAACTGGTCATGCAGAGAAAAGGATTTGTGGACAAAGAGTCGGACACGACTGAGCGACTGAAGTCATTCCTCTAAATCACATTGTATACAAAGGGAATTTCTCAAAAAAAAATTTGTTCTTAATCAATGAGACTGATTGGCTACCAGTCTGCCTTATGACTAAGACTGACAGAGTTTAATGGAAGAGATGCTTAATTGCAGAAAAGCAATGGAAGAAATTCATTAGCGAAGTCTTGAAACCTGAAAATTATAGACAAGGCAGGCTACCCAAATGGAAATTGAGCAATTTAAGATGTCTTAATTAGGTTCAAAACCAGAGCTTAGAAAAACTTAATTAGCTCTATCGAGTCAGAGAATCAGATAAAAAAATTCTAAGATAAAATGCATAGTCATTATTGGATTATTCATGATGATCTATCTGTACAATGTTGCTCTGGTGATGAGAAAGTCAACTTTTATGAGGAATAACCACAATAACAAAAAGACAGAGGATAGTGAGCACAGACCTTAAATAGTACTGCATTCATTCCTAACCTTGAAGGTTTAAGAAGATGATTTAATAACTGTCTCCTGCCAAATTATCTTAAAGAAATCCAAAAACGGTATGCAGAGGAGAACTTAATTTCAATTTTGTTGGCAAAATATTAGAAGAAAAAAGAAACCAAATGTTCCAATTTATTATTCATTTGAGAGCTATAAATTTACATAAACCTATGATTCAAAGGTGATAATGGTATGCATATGGAGGTGGCCAGCCAAACAGTTATCAGAATTCTATAATTACTAGATAAGAAGCGGTCATTCGGGTTAAAAATAAAGGGTGACTAGAGGAGTAGAGCAGTATTTATAGTAACTACAATCCTAAAGCTTGTGGCTCATTCAGTCGTGTTTACTGGGCAAATAAGTCTCAAGCACTGTGCTGGGAATATACAAGGTCCCTGACATAGTGGAGACTAAAGGCTAGTAAACAGGATAGACTTTAAACAAAATGACAGAGGTGAACATAAATCACGCATTGAAATTAGCATCATAAAATGTACAAAGCACCAAACTGAGACTATTCTAGGGAAATGTGATTTGGGGAGGGCCTCAGGGAAGCAGTATCCACACCTAGACCTGGAGTTGGAGGGAGGAACAGCTAACAGCTAATTGGTGCCCAGGGAAGACTATCCCCTGCAGAGGGGTCTGGGGCAGCTGAGGACAGTTTCCAGGGAAGTGGGGGGAGGGGAGGAGCGACAGACTGGAGGAGGAGGAAGAGGCAGCAGGCCAGAAAAGACTGTGGATTTCACACCAAGGCTTGGGATCTAAGTGAAGCATGAAGCCTTTGGATGGATTTAAGCAGAAAAGTGACATGATTAGATTTGCATTTTAAAAAGATTGCTGTCACTGCCTACACTGCCTACAGAGAGGTCTCTGGATCCTCAGAGCACACCGGTTAGTGCATTCATTTAATATTCTTTTGAGAAACATTTTTCAGCATCTGTTGTTTGCCAGTTCCCCTGAAGAGATAGGAAATGTGAAGATCAATAAGGCTTGGATTTTGCTTTCCAGAAATATAACAAATTAGTAAATAAATATGGTTTATTAGAGGTAAATGTATATTTAGAGGCATGTATAAAATGTTCAGGGAAACAAGGGGAAAGGATACAAAAGTGATAAACATTGAACTGCTTCCTATGGGGGAAGATATTCCAGCTGATAGCAATGGCAAACAATGGAGGCATATGAGAGTATGGAATGAAATGGAGACAAACGAAGTTCAGCAATGTTGCCCTTAAGGGAAAAAACAAACAAAAAAAGGATGGGAAAAAGTAAACCTGTGACAAATGGATGGGATCGACGGGGCTATTTTATGTGCCAAGGGATTTGAACTTTATCCTGTGTGCAGTGAGGACACTTGGATGAATTTAAGTCAGACAAGATATTGCATTTTAGAAAGATAATTAGATCCATGCAAAAGAGTAACTGGAGCAGGAAGGTACTAGTAACAGGAAGAACAGTTAAGAAAATTCTCCAGTAGTTCAGAGGAGAGATGCTGTTACAGACTGAATTTCTATGTGCCCCCCAATTTATATGCTAAAATCTAATCCCCAATGTTATAGTTACTTGGAGGTGCCACTGGGAGGTAATTAGGTCATGAGGGTGGAGCCCCCATGAATAATATCCATGCCCTTATGAGAAGAGGCAAGAGAGCTGAAAAGTTCTCTTTCTGCCAAGTAAGGACACAAAAAGTCATCAGTCTACAATGTGGAAGAAGGTCTTCACCAGAATCTGATCACACTGGGACCCTTGATCTCAGATTTTCAGCCTTTAGAAATCCAGTAAATACATTTCTGCTATCTATAAGTCAACAACTCTATGTTAGTTTGTTATAGCAGCCCAAGATGACTAAGATGACTAAGACATAACCTCCACAATGGAGTGTGGAGATGCCCTGGATGGATAGAATTGCTCTCTCAATTCCCTCACACTTCTATCTTTGCTTCTCCTGAAACCACCTATGGCCAGGAATTTTACTGGAGAGTTACCAGGTTCCACTGCCTGTTCACCAAAGACAACATAAGAATCTCTGGAATCAAGCTGCAATGAAGAGGATTAGAAGAAGAGTCCCAGAAATGGAGGCTGGAGAGCCCTGGGCATAAATTTCCCTACTTTCTCATTTTGTCTAGGAAATTGGGTAGCTTGTGCTTCCACCTCCCAATTCTCAGCAGCTGAAATTTTAAAGTAATGTGTGCCATAATTTTAGTATTTCAACCTAAAATTCAAGAGAGCAGTTGATTCTGTGCTAGAGTATACTCAGATCTCTCTCTCACCTTCCTTTCCCCTCTCTTTTATTCATTGGTCTTATATATTATTTATTTTTATATCTGTCTTCTTTAGCACCTAGCACAGTGCTTCGCTAGTACATAATATCAGCTTACTGCTCATTTAGGGCTTCCCAGGTGGCACAGTGGTAAGGATTCTGCCTGCCAATGCAGGAAACACAAGAGATGCGGGTTTCATCCCTGGGTCAGGAGGATTCCCTGGAGTAGGAAAGGGCTTGTGCTGGTATTCTTGCCTGGAAAATTCCATAGACAGAGGAGCCTGGCAGGCTGCAGTCCATGCGGTCACAAGGCGTTGGACACAACAGAGCACAGCACCACCACATTGTGACAGTAACTGATGAGTGATGAGTGAAAAATTCATGTTCATTATTTATTTTTGTTTCAGTCTTAGAACTTTGGAAAAGTATCAGCTCCACTCCCCAACTCCCAGGATTAGAATTATTTATGGTGAGACCTGATCATTAGTATTTTTAAAAAGCTCCGAGGTAATTCTCCTCTGTAGCCAGCTTAAGATCTCTTATCCTATAAACTCCTGTTATGTCACATTCTCAAATATTGCATTTCTATACATTTAACAACATGGACACAAAAAATGTTGCTTATCACACAGTCAGAAATATTTGTTGAATTATGCCACCATTTAAGAATCAAAATACATACATTGTAACAAATTAAAATTATAGGATTTTTTCAATAAGATTTAGAAAATTTTAGCCAGCATACAGTGGTTTGTTGTAGAAACAGACTCACAGACATAAAAAAAAAAACTCGTGGTTAACAAAGGGGGAAGGGAGGAATAAGGGATAAACTAGGAATTTGAGATTAACATATACACACTACTATATATATAAATAAATAACCAACTAGGGTCTACTGTATATCACCTCATTATATAACTAGTGTACTTTATATATACTATACTTTATATATTATATACTTTGTATATACTATATAACTATACTCAATATCTTATAATAACCTAAAATGAAAAAGAATCTAAAAAGAATATACATATAAATATATATATATATAAACTGAATCATTTTGCTATACACATGAAACTATTATAATACAACATTGCAAATCAAGTATATTTTAATTTAAAAAAGGTTTGTTGTAAAACTTTCAAAAATGTACAGGATGGGTGGGGAGAATATAATATATGCAAAGCAACTGACTTTCTCCTTGTATTTTTGTACTAGCATTATATATTTTACTCTATATTTCTTTTAGCCTGATTATAATAAATGTAACACACATTTACTTGAAAAAATTTCAGATAATGTAGAATATACCAAGCAAAAAAGTAAAATTTATTCTTTACTGATCACTGTAAAATATTTTGGTATGTATATTTTATAATTTTTTCTGTAATAGGGCAGTGAATGACTCTTGACCCAGAATTAGGGAGCACGACTGAAAGTTGAGGTTAAGGAGATGCTTTGTTCCCAAGGGCATATCAACCCCACAGCTGACAAGGCTGCATACTGCAGGATTCCGACTACAGCTGACCCTTGAACAACCGTGTGAACTGCACAGGTGCACCTGCATCTGAATTTTTCCACTAAATGCATACTACAATGCCACACGATACAAGATGGGCTGACTCTGCACATGTGGAACCACAGTTAAGGAGGGCCAACCATTAATATAAGTTATGCTAGGATTTTCGGGCCTCCCTGGTGGCTCAGAGGTTAAAGCATCTGCCTGCAATGCGGGAGACCTGGGTTCAATCCCTGGGTTGGGAAAATCCCCTGGAGAAGGAAATGGCAACCCACTCCAGTATTCTTGCCTGATGAATCTGATGGACGGAGGAGCCTGGTGGGCTACAGTCCACAGGGTCGCAAAGAGTCGGACACGACTGACTTCAGTCACTCACTCACTCATGCTAGGATTTTCAACTGAGTTGGTTAGGAGTCAGAGCTCCTAACCCACTTCTACCTCCCAAATGTTGTCTAAAGTTCAACTCTACATGACATTCTGGAAAAGATAAAACTATGGAGATAGTTAAAGGGTCTGTGGTTGCCAGGGGTTATGAGGGGGAGAAGGGTGAATATGCAGAGCACAGATATTCAGGGGAATGAACATATTCTGAATGTATCACAATGGTGTACAGGTGTGCATGCTCAGTGACTCAGTTGTATCTGACTCTTTGTAACCCAGTGGACTGTAGCATCCACCAGGTTCCTCTATCCATAGGATTCTTCAGGCAACAATACTGGAGTGTGTTGCCATTTTCTTCTCAAGGTGATCTTCCAGACCCAAGGACTGAACCCATGTCTCTTGCATCTCCTTGCACTGGCAGGCAAATTCATTATCACTGAGCCACCTAGGAAGCCCATCACAATTGTACAGTCATAATATATATTTGTCAAAATTGATATAAAGTATACCACTAAGAGTGAACCCTAATGAAAGCTATGGACTTTGGATGATAAAAATGTGTTAATGTAAGCTGAAAAATAAAATTAGAAGAGAAATGAGAACTAGAAATCATATGTGCAAACTTAAACACTACTTCTTCATTGTGTACATAGCTAAACCATCAAAAAGAAAAAGGGAATACACCCCATGAAAAAAATAGAAAAATATAAGAAAAACAACTTACTAAAGGAAAATGACAATAACAATCACGTGAAAAGAAGTTCATTCTCAGAAAACAAATTAAATAGAAACAAGGAAAACAAAAACAATTATTTTCTGTTTATCTTTTAGATTGATAGCACTTAGGACGTGGATTTGGGCTTCCCTGGTGGGTCAGTTGGTAGAGGATCTGCCTGCAAGGCAGGAGACCCGCGTTCGATCCCTAGGTTGGGAAGATCCCCTGGAGTAAGAAATGGCAACCCATTCCAGTATTCTTGCCTGGAGAATTCCGTGAACAGAGGAATTTGGCAGGCTACAGTCTATGAGGTCTCAAAGATTCAGACACAACTAAGCAACTAACACACACAGGACATTAAGTCTACAAAACAAGATTAAGTTCTGCGATTCCTTGGTAGAATATACATTGCACAGTGGGAAAATTAGTAATTTTTGTCAATAGACTGCAAAATTTAATATGTACATGTGTGATCATTTTGAGATTTCAATTCTATAACTTATGTTAAGAATATAATTTGGCGAGTACATGTGAATTATTCTAGATAGATGGTTTTCATATAAAAATTCATGACAGTAAGAAAAATATTCAACACCTCTTGTAAGCCACTTCAGATTTACTGAGTCCAAGGTAGAAGTGGCAGTACTCAAGCACGCAAATGATGTACAAAGGAAAGCATGTCCCACAAGGAGACTGAACAATGGGAAATGGGAGTCAGCAGACAAATTACTCTCCCTTCTTTCCTTGTCCTGAGACAATGTTTATGTCACCTCTTAGAATATGGTTCTGCAAGACTGAACAATCAATTGTGCTGTATACTGAGCACTGGGCAACTCAATAAATCATCCTCACTTTGTCTCTCCCACCATCCTGTCTCACTCTCTTTTCTCTCTCACTAACCCCCTAGGACTGGACAAACCCATAATGTTATGATACACAAGCCTTTGCCTTACTCATTACTATCTTAGGAATCCTAAGCTAAAGGAAAGTGGAAATTCTCAGTGTCCATCGACAAGAATTTAAATTATGCACAAGTTAAACAGGATGAGATATCTTCAGTTGTATTGATATACAACTTGTATTGATTATATTGAGTCCCAGTTGTATTGATATTTAAAAATGTGTCCCAGCAATATTTCTGGTCTTAAATTTTCTTCCAGAATCTTAGCACTCTCTTATTAAGAGTTGGTGTCTACTTCTTCTAACCTTGAACTTAGGCCCTTGTGAGTGATTGACCAATAAAATCCATCAAGACTGAGACAGCTTGGCTTCTGAAGCTATGATATTCAAGGTGATACAGCTTCCACCTGATTCTGTCTGTCTCCAGACAACTGCCTTTTGAACACAGTGACCACTTTGGAAGGAAACTGTTAAGTCAGGTAATGTGAAAGGAATGAGATTTAACCTTATTTGCAATTAAAGATTCCTAGACTCCACAGTATGTATGTATGTAGTATGTACACTCATAAATACATATAGTATTTTGCATTTTCTTTTCCTTTCTATCTCTCACACACACACACCACAGAAAACATGAGGCCTCAGGATCAGAAACAAAGACAGCTTATTAGTCACAGTAGAAGCAGCAACTAGAGCAATACCTTGCTTGAGTTTCCCAACCCCAGTCCTTGCAGGGCGACACGGTGGCAGCCATCTATAATGAATCCATGCAGTGGGGTGCATTATAGAAGACAGATCCCCACACTAGGAAACTCTGATTATAACATAGGGCTGCTGGTGATGTCCAGTCTTCCCCTAAGACGAAACAGACTTTATTTTGGTTCTTTATAAGTACATCTTCTGGGGAAGGGAAGGATAGGATTTTATCTTTACCACCTTGGACTGGGAGGAAGATGTCCCTCAGTTTTACTATCCTTGAAAATCTCCTTATAAAAACATTCTTAAATTGGCTGTAAATGCCTGTGTTCAGAAAAACTGGACCATGTAGAAACATGAAATATTCATGGGGAAATGTCTCCCAATAGAAACCCAGGCCACATGGAGACCACAAGTAGAAAACATTCCAAAGGATGGGCCCAGCCAAAAGCCAGCAACAACTGCCAGACACTGGAGTGAACAAGTTTCTCCATGATTCCAGCTCCCAAACTTTCAGCCATCCCAGCTGATGCCAAGTGGAATGGAGATGGGCTGTCTCCAGTCTCCTGCCCATGACTGGAGATGCTGCTGTTGTTTTAAGTCATTAAATTTTGAGATGGCCTCTTATGCAACAATAGATTATGGAGCAAACAGGGGGAAATGTCTGTGACAAATTTAATTATACAAGTGGTCATAGAACAAAATTATAACTTGGTTTCATTTGAAGATACATTTCTGTGGTGTTGGAGAAGACTCTTGAGAGACCCTTGGACTGCAAGGAGATCCAACCAGTCCATTCTGAAGGAGATCAACCCTGGGATTTCTTTGGAAGGAATGAAGCTAAAGCTGAAACTCCAGTACTTTGGCCATCTCATGCGAAGAGTTGACTCATTGGAAAAGACTCTGATGCTGGGAGGGATTAGGGGCAGGAGGAGAAGGGGATGACAGAGGATGAGATGGGTGGATGGCATCGCTGACTCGATGGACGTGAGTCTGAGTGAACTCCGGGAGTTGGTGATGGACAGGGAGGCCTGGCGTGCTGCGACTCATGGGGTCACAAAGAGTCGGACACGACTGAGTGACTGATCTGATCTGATCTGATCTGATACAAATATAGACATAGAAATAGGAAGAAGACAAACACAAACATATGCAAACACAAAAACATTATGGTCATAAATCAAAATGGTTCATTCTGGTGGAACTTGAAGTTTCTATTTTATACCTATATATATTAGTTGATTTGTTTTTAAAAAGATTTCCACAACTTCCCTGGTGGCTCAGATGCTAAAGCGTCTGCCTACAATGCGGGAGACCTGGGTTCAATCCCTGGTTTCCGAAGATCTCCTGGAGAAGGAAATGGCAACCCACTCCAGTATTCTTGCCTGGAAAATCCCATGGATGGAGGAGCCTGGTAGGCTACAGTCCATGGGGTCACAAAGAGTCGGACACGACTGACCGACTTCACTTTCACTTTAAAAAGATATGTATTAGTTTTATCACTGAGGACAGTGACTGCAGCCATGAAATTAAAAGATGCTTGCTCTTGGAAAGAAAAGCTATGACAAACTAAGATAGCATATTAAAAAGCAGAGACATCACTTTACCAACAAAGGTCTGTATAGTCAAAGCTATGGTTTTTCCAGTAGTCATATATGGATATGAGAGTTGGACCCTAAAGAAGGCTGAGCATGAAGAAGTGATGTTTTCAAACTGCGGTGCTAGAGAGGACTCTTGAGAGTCCCTTGGACTGCAAGGAGATCAAACCAGCCAATCCTAGAGAAAATCAATCCTGAGAATTCATTGGAAGGACTGATGCTGAAGCTGGAGCTTCAATATTTCAGCAACCTGACGCAAAGTGATGACTCATTGGAGGAGACCCTGATCCTGGGAAAGACTGAAGGCAGGAGGAGAAGAGGGCAACAGAGGATGAGATGGTTGGATGGCACCACCAACTCAGTGGACATGAGTTTGAGCAAACTCCTAGACATAGTGAAGGACAGGGAAACCTGGCATGCTGCAGTCCATGGGGTTACAAAGAGTCAGCCATGGCATAGTGACTGAACAACAATGATTAGTTGATTTGTTTTAAAAAAAGATTTATATTAGTTTTATTGGTTAAAAATTGCTTTTGTAAAATAGTGTAAAATAGTTAAACACTTTAACCTCTGGATTTTATGTTCATGAGTTTCTTTTCTTCCTTATATTTTCTTCCATCTTCCCAAAGTTTCTATAAACAGTAGGCATTGAGTGCAAATATAGTGATGTGTGGTAATTAGGATAGCAGTGGGAATGCTCTCAGACAGTAAAAGTTGGTTTCTTTTAAGGTAGAGTGTCAGGCAATTTTCTACAGCATATGAGATGATGGGACCTTTAGGGGACTTTTAAAGAAGAAAATGCTCTCCTATACATCAAGATAGATAGTGCCTCTTCTATCATTCTTTTGACACTTGATCGTGATTATCATGTTCCTATTTTTCTCTTTAGAAGTACCTTTATAAGATAGACAAGAAAATGCTAAAAATTGAAACTACAATTGTTAAAAATAAAATGGTAGACATAATTTTATCAGATTTTTCATGAAATAAAAATTCAACTAGAGTTTCAAAACCAAATAATGAATAAAATTATTTATCTGAGTTATTACACTGGATCATGGAAAAAGCAAGAGAGTTCCAGAAAAACATCTATTTCTGCTTTATTGACTATGCCAAAGCCTTTGACTGTGTGGATCACAATAAACTGTGGAAAATTCTTCAAGAGATGGGAATACCAGACCACCTGATCTGCCTCTTGAGAAATTTGTATGCAGGTCAGGAAGCAACAGTTAGAACTGGGCATGGAACAACAGACTGGTTCCAAATAGGAAAAGGAGGACATCAAGGCTGTATATTGTCACCCTGCTTATTTAACTTATATGCAGAGTACATCATGAGAAATGCTGGACTGGAAGAAACACAAGCTGGAATCAAGATTGCAGGGAGAAATATCAATAACCTCAGATATGCAGATGACACCACCCTTATGGCAGAAAGTGAAGAGGAACTCAAAAGCCTCCTGATGAAAGTGAAAGAGGAGAGTGAAAAAGTTGGCTTAAAGCTCAACATTCAGAAAACAAAGATCATGGCATCCGGTCCCATCACTTCATGGGAAATAGATGGGGAAACAGTGGAAACAATGTCAGACTATTTTTGGGGGCTCCAAAATCACTGCAGATGGTGACTGCAGCCATGAAATTAAAAGATGCTTACTCCTTGGAAGGAAAGTTACAACCAACCTAGATAGCATATTCAAAAGCAGAGACATTACTTTGCCAACAAAGGTCTGTCTAGTCAAGGCTATGGTTTTTCCTGTGGTCATGTATGGATGTGAGAGTTGGACTATGGAGAAGACTGAGCGCCAAAAAATTGATGCTTTTGAACTGTGGTGTTGGAGAAGACTCTTGAGAGTCCTTTGGACTGCAAGGAGATCCAACCAGTCCATTCTAAAGGAGATCAGTCCTGGGTGTTCATTGGAAGGAATGATGCGAAAGCTGAAACTGCAGTACTTTGGCCACCTCATGTGAAGAGTTGACTCATTGGAAAAGACTCTGATGCTGGGAGGGATTGGGGGCAGGAGGAGAAGGGGATGACAGAGGATGAGATGGCTGGATGGCATCACTGACTCGATGGACGTGAGTCTGAGTGAACTCCGGAAGTTGGTGATGGACAGGGAGGCCTGGCGTGCTGCGATTCATGGGATCGCAAAGAGTCAGACACGACTGAGTGACTGATCTGATCTGATCTGATCTGATGTGTGTTATTTGGCCTTAATATTAAATAGCCAAAGAAACTATAACTTTCATAGTAAACAATAACCACAAAAATGGATTGACTTTAATACATTTTAAAAATGCTGTTCTCACATTAGGTAGAATAATTTTTCTGTTTAAAGGTGTAGGCTCAATATTTACTAAGAATATTATTAAATCATCTAAAAACAAGAGTATATTTCTTATGTCTTGTGTTTAGTTGTGTCATGTAGTTCAGTCGTGTCCCTCTCTTTGCAACCACCAGGCTCCTCAGTCCATGGGGATTCTCCAGGCAAGAACACTAGAGTGGGTCGCCATGTTCTCCTTCAGGGGATCGTCTCAACCCAGGGATCAAAAAAAAAAAAAAAAAAAAAAAACCAGGGATTGAACCCAGGTCTCCCTCATTGCAGATGGATTCTTTACTGTCTGAGCCACCAAGGAAGCATATTTCTTATGATCATCAATAAATAGTACCATATTCTTAAGATAAAATTGTGTTACTCAGATACTGCATACACATTTTTTTAAATACATGCATTCTAATATTCTACAAGTTTCTAATAATACAAAAAATTTAGAAGTAGCTATCTACGTTTTTCATTTAGCACATTTATATTTATCTTTTTAAAAATATTTTGACAACTGTTATTATCAGTAGGAAAAATAAAGAATATTATACCTATTAGACTAAACCCGTCTGGAATGAATCCTGTGGAACACTTATTCCGAGTAATTTTTGAAAATTCATAAAAAGAATTATGTAGTCTTTTTATTAATATAAAATGCTAGTTTTTAAAAGTGTTCTACATTAAAGTTTATTGTGTCAAAAATAATACAAATGTGTATTTTTTTTGTCCATCTTAACAATGATGTAACTTGAAACATTACTGAATAGTGTAGACCTTGACTAGCCATAGGACTAAACCTTAAATCCCATGACAAGTAATTAATCTTCCAAATTAAATAATAAAAAGTAATTGATATGTGAATACACTATGATTTTAAGATTATCATTTTAAAAACATATCTAACTCTCACAGACTGAAGCAATTTAAGTAAAAATCAGCTAAAAGGAGTTTTTACCAAATGGTCAGACCTCAAACTGCACACCATATTTTTAAAATAAAATGGTTTGCCTGAGTGTCTAGTATTGTTTGCTTACTCATATCTGTTCCCTACTAGACTGTAAAGTTCTAGAAGTCAGTGACTATCTACATATGATTTTGTATCCTAGAGTGTACATGATGCCTGAAATATAGAACAATAGAACCTATGAAGGGACAGTTATGTTTTTAAGGACAGTTTCATCACAATTTAAGAAAACACACCAGGATGAGACAGTTTAAAAAAAAAAGTTAGTCAATCTAGCAGTACACATTAAGAAGATAACAGGCAAAATACATAAATGTGGTGGAACAAGGTTAACTGTAATTTAGAAAGAAATCTAAAATGATTACCAAAGTTTTCCCTAGGAAGAAATAGATCATAATAGAAAAAAATAATAATAACGGGCCACTAAGTGACTGATCTGATCTGATCTGAAGCCTTTGACTGTGTGGATCACAATAAACTGTGGAAAATTCTTCAAGAGATGGGAATACCAGACCACCTGATCTGCCTCTTGAGAAATTTGTATGCAGGTCAGGAAGCAACAGTTCGAACTGGACATGGAACAACAGACTGGTTCCAAATAGGAAAAGGAGGACATCAAGGCTGTATATTGTCACCCTGCTTATTTAACTTATATGCAGAGTACATCATGAGAAACGCTGGACTGGAAGAAACACAAGCTGGAATCAAGATTGCCGGGGGTAATATCAATAACCTCAGATATGCAGATGACACCACCCTTATGGCAGAAAGTGAAGAGGAACTCAAAAGCCTCCTGATGAAAGTGAAAGAGGAGAGTGAAAAAGTTGGTTTAAAGCTCAACATTCAGAAAACAAAGATCATGGCATCCGGTCCCATCACTTCATGGGAAATAGATGGGGAAACAGTGGAAACAGTGTCAGACTTTATTTTTTTGGGCTCCAAAATCACTACAGATGGTGATTGCAGCCATGAAATTAAAAGACGCTTACTCCTTGGAAGGAAAGTTACAACCAACCTAGATAGCATATTCAAAAGCAGAGACATTAGTTTTCCAACAAAGGTCCATCTAGTCAAGGCTATGGTTTTTCCTGTGATCATGTATGGATGTGAGAGTTGGACTGTGGAGAAGGCTGAGCACCGAAGAATTGATGCTTTTGAACTGTGGTGTTGGAGAAGACTCTTGAGAGTCCCTTGGACTGCAAGGAGATCCAGTCCATTCTGAAGGAGATCAGCCCTGGGATTTCTTTGGAAGGAATGATGCGAAAGCTGAAACTCCAGTACTTTGGCCACCTCATGCAAAGAGTTGACTCATTGGAAAAGACTCTGATGCTGAGAGTGATGGGGCGCAGGAGGAGAAGGGGATGACAGAGGATGAGATGGCTGGATGGCATCACTGACTCAATGGACGTGAGTCTGGGTGAACTCCAGGAGTTGGTGATGGACAGAGAGGCCTGGCATGCTGCAATGCATGGGATCTCAAAGAGTCAGACATGATTGAGCGACTGAACTGAACTGAGGTTACCAACCTCAAGTCCTTTATAATAGACACTTCTATCTTCTCTATAATTCTAAAATGTTCAGGATAATAGAGATCTAAAAATGGAGTGATATAGTACTTCAAGTCCAGAGAAGGCACTGGCAACCCACTCCAGTACTCTTGCCTGGAAAATCCCATGGATGGAGGAGCCTGGTAGGCTGCAGTCCATGGGGTTGATAAGAGTCAGACACGACTGAGTAACTTCACTTTCACTTTCCTGCATTGGAAAAGGAGATGGCAGCCCACTCCAGTGTTCTTGCCTGGAGAATCCCAGGGATGGCGGAGCCTGGTGGGCTGCTGTCTATGGGGTCGCACAGAGTCGGACATGACTGGAGCGACTTAGCAGCTGCAGCAGTACTAAAAGGCAGCATAATGCACTCTGTATTAGAAACTGGGCATTCTGGCTCCACCACCACCACAGCCAGTAGTCTGGGTAGAGAGAAGCCAGATTACTTCTCAGGGCTTTGTTTCATAGCGTAAAATGTGCAAGATGAATGAGACAATCTTCCAAACACCCGATTCTACGCTAAAAACCATTCTGAGCAGAAGCAGACTCTGCAAAAGGAAGATAATTCTTCATGATCCTAAAGGGAACATTTGGTATCCCTTGTATCTTTAGCCATCTGTCGATTTACTCAACTTGAA
Organism: Bos javanicus; assembly: GCF_032452875.1. Classification (NCBI taxonomy): domain Eukaryota; kingdom Metazoa; phylum Chordata; class Mammalia; order Artiodactyla; family Bovidae; genus Bos; species Bos javanicus. The sequence continues at coordinate 58,223,612 of NC_083871.1, read as the reverse complement.
TGATATTTCTATTTTCCCAGTCCAAATTTGTCCCTCTTCTTTCTTCCAAAACTCTGCCAACACTCTTCTCCAAGTTTCCTTGACAAACATCCCACCTTTATTTGACCATTATAGTACAATTAGATATGCCACTTCTTAAAGTTAAAATTAGACATGCACTTGTCAATCTACATTTTAATTTATATATGGGCACTTTCTTTACAAATGATGGGAGCATTCAATTATGGGAGCATTAACTAATCAATCAACTCAATGCTCATAAAATAATATGATAAACCCATCAATGGATAACTGTGTTTATTATAAGCTACATTATTTCCTAAAGTTTTAGAAAAAGTTTTGACAATATGTAAAGTTTCAATTTTCTTTTGCCACATAACTCTTTTAAATTTTGAGCCACTCATTTACTACAGAGACCATTCTTCTGATTAAATGTGCCTTCTTCCAAAGCTACCAAATTTATAGAAATTTCAGTTAAACAAAACAAAACAAAACAAAACAGTGAGAACTGCATCAAAACTACTACTTAAAAACACTCATCATCAAGTTTGTTAAAGTGAGATTGTAAGGTAAAGCAACCTAAGGGACTCTACCTTTTAATGGTAAGAGTACTTTTTGTGTCAAGTTTTTTTTTTTTTTCTTTCTCTTTAGTTCTCAGCTAAAAAGCATGTAAAGATTTTGAAAGGTTATAAGTACATTTACTTAAAGGCAGAGTGATGCCATTGTCAAGACAGGTAGAAAAATGATGCTAATTTCTAGAAGGGAAACCAATCACCTAGAACATGCCATCTAAAAATTAATGCAAGACAGAAGCAGCCATCCATAAGCCTGCTGATGTACAGTGAAAGTGACTTTATTTTATCTGCTGCAAATTTATGCAAAGGAAAAATCAGAGTATTTTCTTGTAAAAGACCAAAAATTACATGGGTCTTGAACAGCCAGCAAGACCTGACATGTCAAATCAGTCCTCTACTTAAGAGACATTGATTTGGAAAAGGGAGAATGTCCATTTTCTTTCTTTCTGGTATAAAAAATAATACATATGTTAAATGAACATTTACATGAAGATATGCTTGGACTGTTGCCAGTTAATCAATAGAGGTTCAGACCAGGGGTTTTACATTAATAATAAAAAAGTAAAAACTCTCAATACTATAGGCCTCCTAAATGCTGATGAAATGCATGATGCTCATTAAACAGGAGTGGTCTTAAGAGACAAGGAATTCTGGGATCTGCCAGCTGTTGCAAGAATGACTCATCATTAACCTTGATATAACAAAAACCACTGCCTCTGGCAGACATTCATCTGATCCATATTAAATCGCATCATGTAACAGGTCAATGTGTTCAATTGTCTGAGGAACATTTAGCCTCTCACTCATCCTGGCAGACATATCTGGAGACCTGTACAGGGTCATATTAAGGCTTTTTGGATAGATATGGTATGATATAGGTAACACTTTCTTCAAAGATTTCTAAATAAAAACCATCTCTGACTTGTTGTAATTTGACATTTGAATTCATCAGTGACCCAAATGCCAGAGCAAACTCACAATTGTTTCTTGCAGAAAACCCAGCCTTAACTGTAAGAAACCTCTGGGTAGCTGGTCTGTCTAGCCTAGGGTACCCGTCTCACTCTGTAATTCTTGTAATAGAATGAAAGCCCTACCATCTGTTTGATCCCTTGTAGACCTGCCTTTAATCAGTGCTATAGAATACCTGCCATCTAGGCTGTCTTCAGATAGTATAACACTGAGAAAATTGTTACCCAATTCCTATAAAAATTTTAACTCACATAAAAGAAATCTGATAAAGAGAGTCCAAGTGAGTGGTTTGCAAGGGCTAGACCAGTTGCAGTAGAATCCTATCAGGTACCTGTTAAAAAGGTATGCCTGGATCTCATCATGTACTGCCTAAATCAGACATACCAGGAATAGAGTCAAAAAACCTATATTTTTAACCAGAACTGTATTTGACTCTAATGGATACCCAAATTGAAAACAACCAGCCTATGGGATTCAGAATCTAGTCAGTCCTCAGGGTACTCAAGGTTCTTCTGTCTTTGGGTTGATTAAATCTCTGTAGCGATGAATGACAACTTCACTGTATGAAAAATTAGCTTGATTTATAAGTGTTTTGAAGTTATGGCATCATTTTTTTATTTTGATAATGATCACAAAGAGTTATGTGATTTCTGCTACACCCTTTGCCATAAAAAATGTTAAGAAGGACACTGCTAACATCACTCATGGTCAACTCTCTTTATAAGAAATGGGATGAATTCATTTTCCTGACTATACAAACTATGTTACCTATAGTATCTCTCTTTTCTCCTGGGCTTCCAGGAAGCTCACCACCAAACTGATGCTTAACTGCACCTATCACACTCATCTTCACAGCAATAAGTATTGCTTCCTCCCTTTTCTTCTCTGTTCCTTTTCAATGACATCTGTAATATTTTTTAGGTTTAAAAGAAAAACACTCCCAAAGTTCTCTTCGAAAAAGACAGGTATGAAAAAAATCTCAAAAATTATAATGGTTTTTAAATTTTTATCCTCTTTGATTTAGAATATTCATTGGTATACATTTGGGGATGGCTTTATACTATTTTTCTCCAAACATTTATCTGTACAAAAATGTAGGTCTAGATTAGTCACAAGGCATCCTTAGATGCCTAAGAACTTAGTTCCTAAGAACTAAGTCAGTTCCTAAGTTAGTTCCTAAGTTCTTAGTTCTTAGTTCCTAAGAACTCCAGGGAGATGATTATTGCTTCCAAACTAAAGTTTTTGGAACATTTTAGAATAAATAAAATTCTTTGGAATAGCAGAGGCGGAGAGAATGAAAACCAACTATTAACCAGTTTGAAATCTATGGTCCATGACCAACCCAAACTCATGATTAAGAATTCAGCTTTATGTCTTAGAAATACCTAGAACCTACAAGATTAACTGGAATAAACCTGCTAGAAGCCTATACCAATTTGAGAAAACTAAGAAATCACTAATTTCTGCTTTTTGATCATATTTAAGATCATTAGCAGAGAAGGCAATGGCATCCCACTCCAGTACTCTTGCCTGGAAAATCCCATAGATGGAGGAGCCTGGAAGGCTGTAGTCCATGGGATCGCTGAGGGTCGGACACGACTGAGCGACTTCACTTTCACTTTCATGCATTGGAGAAGGAAATGGCAACCCACTCCAGTGTTCTTGCCTGGAGAATCCCAGGGATGGCGGGGCCTGGTGGGCTGCTGTCTATGGGGTCACACAGAGTCGTACACGACTGAAGTGACTCAGCAGCAGCAAGATCATTAGATCAATCATTTTGTATAGTTAGTTCACAACACATGAACAACTGACTGATGTTCTTTTCTTTTATTGTTTCTTTTTCATTTAACTGGAAATGACTAGTGGGTTACTTCCTTTGATTAATGTAAAAGATAAATGTAGAATTCTTTGGACCACAGTGACAATTTCATAATAAAACTGAGAGTACTCATCAAAATTCTGAGAATTTCAAGGTCTTTTTTAAAGGCTTTTATTTGAAAGAACTGTAGTATTAGAGAATTTAGGGCTTTCCAAAGACAGTCTCTTTTCAGTCTTTAATTATGGCAGCCTCGTATCTTTGACACACAGAAAAAATGAAAATGTTAGTCACTCAGTCATGTCCAACTCTGCAACCCCATGGACTGTAGTCCACCAGGCTCCTCTGTCCATGGAATTCTCCAGGCAAAAACACTGGAGTGGGTAGCCATTCCCTTCTTAGGGGATCTTCCCAAATCAGGGATCGAAGCTAGGTCTCCTGCCTTGCTGGTGGATCTTTTGCTGTCTGAGCCCCCAGGGAAGCCCAGAACAACTGGATATCCATTTGTTTAAGGTGAACCTAGACTCAGACCCTACACTCTTCCCAAAAATCACCTAAAAATGGACCAGAGACCTACATATAAAACACACAACTATCAAACTCCTTGAGGATATCATAAAAGAAAATCTAGATGGCCTTAGGTAGAGTGAGGAATTTTTGATATAATATAAAGGCCATAGTCCGTGAAAGAAATAAATCACTGATAAGATGATTAAACTTCTGCTCTAGGGAACTGTCAAGAGAGTGAGAAGACAAATCACAGACTAAGAGAAAATAGGCACAAAACACATATCTTATAAAGGACTATTATTCAAAATACAAAAAATAAGATTAAAGCTCAACAACAAGAAAACAAATAACCCAATTTTTAAAAAGGGAAAAAGACCTCACTTCTCAATGAAGACACATAGATGGCAAAGATGCATATGAATATAAGCTCCACATCATATATCACTTTCAGTTCAGTTCAGTTCAGTCACTCAGTCCTGTCCAACTCTTTGTGACCCCATGAACCGCAGCACGTCAAGCCTCCCTGTCCATCACCAACTCCCGGAGTTCACCCAAACCCATGTACATCAAGTCGGTGATGCCATTCAACCATCTCATCCTCTGTCATCCCCTTCTCCTCCTGCCTTCAATCTTTCCCAGCATCACGGTCTTTTCAAATAAGTCAGCTCTTCACATCAGGTGGCCAAAGTATTGGAGTTTCAGCTTCAGCATCAGTCCTTCCAATGAACACCCAGGACTGATCTCCAGTAGGATGGACTGGTTGGATCTCCTTGCAGTCCAAGGGACTCTCAAGAGTCTTCTCCAATGCCACAGTTCAAAAGCATCAATTCTTTGGTGCTCAACTTTCTTTATAGTCCAACTCTCACATCCATACATGACCACTGGAAAAACCATAGCCTTGACTAGATGGACCTTTATTGGCAAAATAATGTCTCTGCTTTTTAATGTGCTGTCTAGGCTGGCCATAACTTTCCTTCCAAGGAGTAAGCATCTTTTAATTTCATGGCTGCAATTATCATCTGTAGCAATCTTGGAGCCCAGAAAAATAAAGTCTGACACTGTTTCCACTGTTTCCCTATCTATTTGCCATGAAGTGATGGGACCAGATGCCATGATCTTAGTTTATTGAATGTTGAGCTTTAAGCCAACTTTTTCACTCTCCTCTTTCACTTTCATCAAGAGGCTTTTTATTTCTTCTTCACTTTCTGCCATAAGGGTGGTGTCATCTGCATATCTGAGGTTATTGATATTACCCCCGGCAATCTTGATTCCAGCTTGTGCTTCATCCAGACCTGCGTTTCTCATGATGTATTCTGCATATAAGTTAAATAAGCAGGGTGACAATATACAGCCTTGATGTCCTCCTTTTCCTATTTGGAACCAGTCTGTTGTTCCATGCCCAGTTCTAACTGTTGCTTCCTGACCTGCATACCAGTTTCTCAAGAGGCAGGTCAGGTGGTCTGGTATTCTCATCTCTCAGAATTTTCCACAGTTTATTGTGATCCACACAGTCAAAGGCTTTTGCATAGTCAATAAAGCAGAAATAGATATTTTTCTGGAACTCTCTTGCTTTTTCAATTGTCCTTGCTGCTGCTGCTGCTGCTAAGTTGCTTCAGTCATGTCCAACTCTGTGCGACCCCATAGACGGCAGCCTATCAGACTCCCCTGTCCCTAGAATTCTCCAGGCAAGAACACTGGAGTGGGTTGCCATTTCCTTCTCCAATGCATGAAAGTGAAAAGTGAAAGTGAAGTCGTTCAGTCGTGTCCGACTCTTAGTTACCGAATGGACTGAAGCCTACCAGGCTCCTCCGTCCATTGGATTTTTCAAGGCAATAGTACTGGAGTGGGTTGCCATTGCCTTCTCCGGTTCAATGATCCTTAGGGAATTACAAATCAAGACAATGGGATACCACTAGACACCTATTAGAGTAGCCAAAATCTGGAACACTGACAACACCAAATGCAGGACAGGACATGGAGTAATAGGATCTCTCATACAGATCAGGTAGTCTGGTATTCCCATCTCTTCTCTTGTTTAAATCCAAACCCCTCAGATAGCTCTCTAACTCGCCTGACAAGTTTACCTGGACTCCTACGATTGTTTACAGTCTCCCAGCCGTGAGAGGCACGGGAGCTTATGATATTCAAATAGCTTAGAGCCTCTCCGAGAGTTAGAAACTGTCAGAATAAAACTAGTAAAAGATTTCATTGATGAGCCAATGCTTGCTGCCAAGTTTCCACATCCCCTGTATTGTATCCTTGAATGTGTATTAATTAATATAGTTGGTATGTAGAAAAAATAAGTAGTGGCCTTAGTGTTAGCAACTTTAGACCGTTACGGTAATAAATTCTTTCCTTTGTTGTAAACCCACTGCACCTCTGCCCTATAGGAATGCAACTTTATCTAACACCTTCGGAGGATGGCACCAAAGCTTAAAATAATTACTCTTAGAGAAAATAAGTCTTACGGTTGACAAACCTTTGTCAAGAGTCATAAAATGTTAATAGGCCTTCTGGCCAGAAGATGATGTAAATCACCTAAACCACTTGTATACGATAAATTTGCAGAAAAGAAACCCCGGTTTCGATAAGGATCAAAGACTGCTGACTTTGCATGATTTCACACCCCCTATTATCCTCTATGTGCAACTTATGGTATAAAAGCCCCTGTTGAAAATAAAGCTACGGGCCTTGCTCACCGAAGCTTGGTCTCCCCATGTTATTCTTTCTTTCACATTCTGGCTGAGTCTCCATCTGGAGCGCGGAGGTCCTCTGCGACCATTTATTTGCTTGGGCTTCTAAGACCCACTCGAGAAGGTGCTTAAGGTTGGGCACCTTCTGCTATTCGAGAGGGCGCCTGAGGCCTCTGTGGTCAGAGCTAACCTGATGTCACAGGTTATATTGATTTTCCGCGTAAACCAAGTTACTCAGCCTCTTTTCTCCGCTGAATTTTCCTACTGAGCTATCCTCATTCTATTACTCTTTATATCTTTTATGAATGTTTAAACTAATCGCCAACGCCGTCTCCCCTTCGAACTCCCTGGATCAGTTGGGGCTGGATCCCGGCAGGTATTTTTTCAAATGAGTTGAAAACTTGTTTCCCCACAGAAACCTGCACATAGATGTTTACAGCAGCTTATTCATAATCACCAAAACTCAGAAGCAACCAGGATGTCCCTCACCAAGTGAATGGATTCATGGTAGTACCTCTAGAAATGGAATTTTATTTACTGTTAAAAAGAAAGGACCTATTAAATCATAGCATGAAAGAAAAATGCATATTACTAAGTGAACGAAGTTCATCTAAAAAGGTTCCACACTGTATGATTTCAACTATATAACATTCTGTTGCTGCTGCTGCTGCAGCAAGTTGCTTCAATTGTGTCTGACTTTGTGTGACCCCATAGACAGCAGCTCACCAGGCTCCGCCATTCCTGGGATTCTGCAGGCAAGAACACTGGAGTGGGTTGCCATAAAACATTGTAGAGAAGGCAAAACCATGAAGAAGAACTGTGCTTGTCAGAGGTTAGGGAGGAGTGAGAGATCAATTTGGTAAAGCACAAAAGATTTTTAGGGCAGTGTGATGCTATAATGGTAAATACATGCTATGATACATTTAAACCCATAGAATGAATGTACAACACCAGGAAGTGCACCCTAATGTGTAAAATATGGACTTTTGTGACAACGATATAACATGTGTTCATTGATTGTAGCAAATGTACTACTCTGGTATAGGATTTTGATAGTGAGGGAGGCTGTGTGTATATGCGGACAGGGAATATAAAGCAAATGTCTGTACTTTCTGCTCAATTTTGCAGTAAACCTAAAACTGCTCTAAAAAATAAATTCTACTAAAAATAGGTATTTTAGGAGTAAAATGTAATGAAAATAAAATCTTAACCATCTCCTTTACCAGGGGCATAGTTTTTCAGTTTGAAACTTAGACTAAGCTTAGTATCCAAGTTATTAGAGACTATTCTTCATAATCATATAGAATTATGTATTATAAACTTATTACTTGATCTTATCTACCATGAACTTAACTGGGTGTTCTATATTTAGCCTAAAATATTAATATGAGGGATGTACAAACTAATCCGCAACATAAATCACTGTTTATTTCTGTCTTTTTTATAATCAACATTTAGTCTGTTCAAACTGATTAAGTAGAGTTCACATCAACGTTTAGGTTGGGCAGAATAAAAAAATCAACTGCTGGGCAGCACCATGTTCTATTTTATAGAATAAGCAAAGTAAATAAACTGGATTGGGGAATAAAGGAAAATATAAGAGAATTAAAACACTTAATTTATAAATACATTTCCACTTTCCCTATTTGTAAAATATTCCAGTCATTTGAATATGCTATGACTAGAGACATAAGTTGATAGTAAATACTAATAGTAATTAATTAATATAAATACATTAAAGTATATTAATTACTTATCTTCTATAGAGAGACTCTACCTATATAGTATGTTCTTGGATTCCCTGAGATTAGTTAAAACGCAATGCCAACTTGAAGGTAGTATTTCTTATTGGCCAGTTTAAGGTTGACAGACACACAGATTTGAAAAACGCACTTCCTGGAAGCCAAAGAAAAAAGTTTCTTGTTACCTGAAACCATGTCTGTCACTAAGGTACTGCGTCATCAGAAGCGTGGCTCTCAGATTCTTGAAACTGGATCAGGGGTGGTATCATTTCTTATAAAAATGGGGAAAAATAATGTATTCTCTCACTGATGCTACAACTGTGCTGACAATCCACTAATATAGAGATTACATTTATAGTACCTGCCTTTACATCTGTCATCAACAGCTCCAAAATCATAACATGCTCTCTTTCAAACATATTTGGTAAGTGAACTCATACATCCTCCTGGACTATGGCTCAGAGGGTAGAAGCATCTGCTTGCAATGAGGGAGACCCGAGTTTGATCCCTGGGTCGGGAAGATTCCCTGGAGAAGGAAATGGCAACCCACTCCAGTATTCTTGCCTAGAAAATTCCATGGATGGAGGAACGTCGTAGGTTACAGTCCATGGGGTCGCAAAGAGTTGGACACGACTGAGCAACTTTACTTACTACATCCTTGGCATTTCTCAAAGTCATTTTGGAAAAATAAAAGAAAACCTAGTAAAACTAAAACAGAGGTTAACTAAATTTCCTTGCATGTTAAAAAAAAAAAAATCAGAGTACTGCTTTCAATTTTGAAAGCTCAAATAGACATACTTGCATGTAATCATTCAAATAATATTAAGGGATAAAAGCATATATAATGAATCCATCAAGTACGCATAGATACTGATACCAATATTTTCTGATTACAAAAAGTTTACAAATTATTTGAAGAGATTTGTTTTATCTCAAAGCCAAGAGAAAAAATGAATGACTAACATCAAAAAATTGTTTTAGGCTGCACTACTAATGGTTTTATGATTGACAAGAAAAGGGTCTACTCCAAGAGAAAGAGAAAACAAATGAGTGAAATCATTTTGGATAATATAGTAACCACCAATAGGAGGAAATCAAATGTACTTCCATCATTAAAACACATTTTGGTGATTTTCATTAAGCAGAAAAAAATGATTTTTAAAAAATTAGGAGGGGTTTATACACAAAAACTTGGAGCTTGCCTGTTGATAATCTGAAAGTACAATTCAAATGTCACCAAAAGCCTGTGCATTAACCATAGGTCAGAAAGAAAAAATAAATCAGAAATATACATTTCTTATTCCTCAACTAATTCTAAAGAGGTTGACCAACAGTAAGCATATTTCTAATTTAAAAAATTAATATAATGACCAAAGTAATATAATGTGAAAATATAAGTATTTACTGTAGTATCCAAATGTCGACAGCAGATTCAGAAGACAAGAAAACTGATTATTAATTCAAATTAACATTATTATATGGGCTTCCCAGTGGCAAAGAATCCACCTGCCAATGTAGGAGATCCAAGAGACATGGGTTTGATCCCTGAGTCAAGAAGATCCCCTGGAAAAGGAAATGGAAACCCATTACAGTATTTTTGCTTGGAAAATTTCATGGAGAGAGAAGACTGGCGGGCCACAGTCCATCGGTTCGCAGAGTTGGACATGATTGAACACTCACACAGAGATTACAAAATTATATCCACATGACCAGCATGATTTATTTCTAAAATGTTTTTAATGTAATAAATTTGAGTATTAACTTATATTTTAGAATTTTTAAATATCTCCAGAAGACCGTATATCTTCTTAAAAAATTTTTGAATAGGTGTTGAAACAACATATATTACACATTCATATAGACAAACACATGCATGTATGTATGTGTATGTATGTGTGTGTGTGTGTGTGTGTATATATATATATGGATTTTAATCTACCCGCACACCCTAGGTGGGGGAAGGAATTTCTTCAGAAAAGTAGACTTTTAAAGTAAAGTTCAATAGAGAAAGAAAAACCTCACTTTGGATTCTCAAAAATCACTACATCTTACCCATTATTCCAGCACGTATAAAGAACTCTGCTTTCTAAACACATGAATTTCTTTTACATAGTCTGCTTTCCAGAAAAGAATAATTCTGTAAATGTACTGAATAATAATGCAAAATAATGGCAAACACTGACTTCTTTTCAGGAGAATATGATCATTTTGATCTATTCTTCCTAATTGACTAACGTGATAGTTTGTTCTATATCCTTACTCTTTGGGATTAAGCAAGAATTATGCATGAAAGTGGAGAAGGCAATGGCACCCCACTCCAGTACTCTTGCCTAGAAAATCACATGGATGGAGGAGCCTGGTAGGCTGCAGTCCATGGGGTCGCTAAGAGTCTGATACGACTGAGCATCTTCACTTTCAGTTTTCACTTTCATGCATTGGAGAAGGAAATGGCAACCCACTCCAGTGTTCTTGCCTGGAGAATCCCAGGGATGGGGGAGCCTCGTGGGCTGCCGTCTATCGGGTCGCACAGAGTCGGACACAACTGAAGCGACTTAGCAGCAGCATGCATGAAAGTAAGATAGCATTCAGACTGGGGGAAAAATACAGAGAAAAGGAAAAAAGTGGATCTGATTCTAGCCTTCTGAAACCATAAAAAAGGAAAGAAAACTGATATCATGCCTTTCCTTAAAAGGGGGAAACTCATCCATCAAGTCACTTTGGCATGTTAACATTTTGTCTGTTCTTCTTATCTACCTGTGTCATTTCCTCTACCTTCCTGTTAGAATGAAAGCTCCTTGAGGGCTGGAATAGTTCTCTGTGCTCAACATATACTTGCTGTTGCAACACCATTCAACAGAATACAAGTCTCTAGCTTCTGGTTTACAGGTTCAGATTAGTGCTAGAGGTGCTAGAAAAAACTCGTCTGCTACTCATTGCAGAAAAATTGTGGTGATGTTTACTCAAATTGATGATTTTCTGAAATGCAGATTTCTGTGGGGGGGAAAATGTCTATCTGTGGCACACTTGCTGTATCTAATCCTCTTTACCTGGGGACAATAATTTTTAAAAATAGAACCTTATTACATTCCCTACATAGACTAGCTCTTTCTTTTATAAGTTATTTTGTATGATGTGGGTTTTATTTCCTAGCATTTATTATAGTTATCATTTTATATTTATCTATGCGATTATTTATGAATGAATCTTGCCCTCTGTTGGCTGTAAACTCTCTGAAGGCAGATACCACTTCTGCCTTGTCTGCCTCCCAGCTCAGCATTTGGCTGATATGCTTCACATATATCAAAATATAAAATTTCCCCCAAAGCAGCCCAGATTACATGAACTTGTATGAATCAGGCCCTTTGGTATGCCATATACAAACACATCGGAAGGATATACATGTGCACTCACCTGGAGGGTTATTTTGTTCTCAAATAGATTCCTAGATTGTTACAGGACTATGCTAAATGCCCATTCTTTTGTTTCTTTGTCATGTATCCTAAATCAGCAGCAGTACTGTTCCAAGTGGATTTTCTCAATTCTAAGCCACTTTCAAAAACCCAAATTTAACAAAATACATAACAGATATGAAAATGTAGGTTACAGAAACTGAGTGTATATACATCCCATTAGAAAAGAAAGCAATGATTTAAAGGACCAACTTTGTTTAATTAGAAAAAGACACAGAAACACATGCCAATCTAATTCATATCTTCTTTTGTGATAGAATTATTCCATGGCTAGGTTGAGTGGCTTGGCCCCTCACAGTCTCTTAAAGGCAAAATGGAACTCTGAGAGATGGATGACAATCCAGTTGGGTGGATTCATAAACGGCTAAATATTCACATCGACTGAGTATGTATTGATGAATGGATAGATAGCAGCTATGACAAGAATTTTTTCTTGACTCATTATTTGCTGATTTTTTTTATCATAGTGAACTAGAAGCATATTTATCTAATTTAAAATAACTAGTGAAAGGAGTGGCTTAGGGACATAGGTTTTGGTGTCTAAAACACTTGAGTTTGAATCTTAGCTTCTCAGATTAATATCACCTTGGGCAAACTATTTGACTTCTTGGCAGTTTAGTTTTTCTATTATAAACTAAATACTAATAACTGCCTTGCAGAGAGTAGTTATGTATGTTTGAGTCCCTAGTACTGTGCAATGCATGTATATAATCAACACTCAATAAATTATTGGGCCTCCCTGGTGGCTCACCTGGTAAAGAATCTGCCTGCAATGTAGGAGACCTGGGTTTGATCCCTGGGTTGGGAAGATCCCCTGGAGAAGGGAACAGCTACCCATTCCAGTATTCTGGCCTGGAGAATTCCATGGACTGTACGGTCCATGGGTTCGCAAAGAATCGGACATGACTGAGCAAACTTCACTTCACAATAAATTACTGTCATTCGTATGATAACTCAAAAAATTAGAGGTATGATTAGATATGAAATAATAAAAGGTAGTGCATAACACACAGTGTATTTGGTGGCTTTTGCTGGATTATACTGAAATAAGAAGTATTGGGAGATAATTCTGCATAGGTCTCTTGCATTATTGCCTATCTTGTAAGCAGAGGCACAGACTGTCTTTGCTCCAGACTATCTTTCAAGGATGTTTGTATAGTAAACAGCCTTAGAAGATGAAGATAACATCCCCCTCTCTGACAATGGGCAGGTTTGCTGACAGCCTTAGAAGACAGAGATAGCTCCCTCAGAAACCTTGGCTGCCATACTTCCTCCTCTTACAAATGATTCAGATTCAGGGCTCTTCTCCTGTAACACAGTACACAAAGTTTGTGCTTGTCGCCTGGGCCACTTTCACATCACCCGGTGGAAACTGGGGCTCAGGGAACAGCACAAAATCTGATATTCTGGCTCTTCATATGGCTTTGAATATTAAACTGTCCTTTGTCGCTGAATCAGGAGCGTCAAGTCCTCTGGCAGTGTCCATGACTCTAAACTGGCTAATCTATTAGCTTGAAAGTAGGGTGAAATTTCAACCTTCTGAGGTTCTTAACAAAAACCTCCAAATCTCAGGGGCTTATCGTAACGTAGGATTATTTCTCCTTTCCACAGACACTGCCCACTTTACATGTTGGCTATGTGTCAGTGTAGGTCAGCTTTGCTCTGCTTCAGGCACCTTTTTCTGAGACTGAAAGAACAGCTCCCATCTGGACATGTCTGTCATTAATGGCCCAGGAAAAAGAGCAGTGGAGGAGCCACCTATGTAGCTTTTAAAATATTTGCTTGGTCATGGCGTACATCACTTTCACACATACTCTGCTGACCACAGCAAGTCACGCTGAAGGCCTGGTATTAGTGGGGTGGCAAATTACACTCTTCTCACAGGAAGAACTGAAGTATTCTCACCCCATATGGAAAAAAACAAGGATGCATAAACTTCTTATGGTTTATGAAGGTGGGAGAATGCATAATGGAAACAGTAATACATTCTTCCACATATATATAACACATGCTCAGTAAATGATAACTATGTTAGGATGAGTTATATTAGGACACGACAGACATAATTAGTTATGTTAAGACAAAATAAAAAATTTAAAAGATTTTCTCCAGGTTTCAAAACTGTCTCTCATAGTTCTGTATTATACCTGTGACAGTGAAGAACATACCAACATTCAATGATTTTTGTAAACAAATCTTGATAGTAGGAATGGGTTCAACAAGATGGTATATAAATTGGAGTGAATAGAGTACAATGGGTGTGCTTGTGTTCAAACATGTACAGGGACACATAAACATGAAAAACCTATTTTTAAGAGGGATTGAGAGAAATGTTTCACTACTATTAAGAGAATAAACATATAGATAATGCAAAGTTTTGATCATGCTGTCATTTAACAATCAAAACCAAAGCTCCTAGAAGAATTATTTCACAAATATGCTTAGCAACTCCTCTATTCCCTCTTGAAACTTTCTGTTGTTTTTCTCAAAATCACCACCAAGAAATAGAGGTATATGAAGGGTTATTTGTAATTTTTCCACTGGATTGTTTCACATATAATCATCCTTTGAGCCATCTTTCCACTACATAATCTCTTTGAACTCATTACCTGTACACTGCTACATATATCGTCTAACTCAGCATGGAATAAATACATCTTACTTTGAGGCCAACGAACCTCAATGAATCAAAAATGACCTTTTTAGTCTCTATGACTAATTTCAAATCATAAGTCATACTTTTGGGATTCTAAGAACTATAGCAAGCAACTCCAGTCTACCAAGTCTTTTTAATCCTTTACTATTGTCTCTTCAATTTAATAATCCCACATGCCTTGATCCATTGACTACATTCCACCTTTGTAAACTGGTTATGCTCTATTCAAGGGATATTTTCTAAATTACCTAAGTGTTTAAATACCCAAATATTTAATATCTGAATATTCATGTTACCACATTATTTATATAACATCATTTGGGATATTCAATTATTTCACTGTTCTTCTCCATGTTTAACATAAGTGTTTTTATTTCAGCATTTGAAATTTATATACTTAAAAGTAGATTTCAGCTACATCCTGTATTACTTATATGAGACTTTAAGGGCATGAAGTGAATAATGGCACTCAATCGTGCATTTGAGTGCACCTGTGTGCCCGTGCATATTCTTTATTTTTTATTCACTGTTGGATCCAGTAAGTACGTATTGAATGAAAAAAAAAAAAAAGACAAATTAAGACAAACACTAAATCTGAACCATCTTCTGAAAGTACAAAATAAGACTGAGACTTTTCTGAAATTTTTCCAGAAAGAAATGTAAATATACTTCCTGTCCTTCAGCATTTTCACATCTTGTCTCAACCTTCCAGTATTATTCTTCATCTCATTCTTATCAACAACATTCAATCCACATTTACTCTGAATTCTACTTCTTAATTATAAACAATTGTTTGAAGCTCTAGCTATGGCTGATGTATTTTTACCTTACAAACGCTATTCTCTTGAACTTCCTGCTGGAAGAATGTTAGTAACAGATGGTGGAGCTTCTCGAGATATAAAATGAGACTTTGCATATCAATGCAAATCTGACAAGTGACTTAATCACAAAAGACACTCTCCTTCAAAAAAACAATCATCTAAGCAGCAGTGATGAACCCAAAGAAAAAAGTCATCTTAGATATAGACTTTTCTGTATTTTTCTATTTTCTTTAATTACACAGGCTAACA
Organism: Bos javanicus; assembly: GCF_032452875.1. Lineage (NCBI taxonomy): Eukaryota > Metazoa > Chordata > Mammalia > Artiodactyla > Bovidae > Bos > Bos javanicus. Next base: position 58,208,111 of record NC_083871.1, on the reverse strand, counting down.
GTTGAAGCAGCTTGCTATTTATAGTATTTAACTTGATTTTAGCTTCAGTTTTCATGGGGAGCATAAAGCAAGAATCTTGCATTTATTCCTCAGTTTTTTTAAGGCGTATGTAGGCATCAGTGCACTTAAGTATAGTGTAAAAAATTAATACAAGGCAGAATTACATCAAAATCATCTAGGCATGTCAAGGTGCATGAAATATTCACAGTGATGAGAGTAAAGGGATACAGAGAAGGCAAAAGTATCTTTGGAAAAAAATAATTAAGGGATTCTGCCTAGCAGACAGATTTCTATAATCTTTAGATAATATTTTAAGAACATAATTGACACATTTTAAAAATTGCCTTTTCTTTTCCAATAGCAAAGCCTGATCACAAATCCTTATCTGTGAGTATCTATTATATTTGTTGCTTTGGTTCAGACTTAAGGTTCTTTGGGCTTTCCTGGTAGCTCAGCTGGTAAAGAATCCATGTGCAATGCGGGAGACCCTAGTTCAATTCCTGGGTCGGGAAGACCCCCTGAAGAAGGGATAGGCTACCCATTCCAGTATTTTGAGGCTTCCCTGGTGGCTCAGACAGTAAAGAATCCATTTGCAATGTGGGAGACCTAGGTTTCATCCTTGGGTTAGAAAGATCTCCTGGAGGAGGGCATGCCAACCCACTCAGGATTCTTGACTGGAGAATCCCCATGGACAGGGGAGCCTGGCGGGCTACAGTCCAGGGGGTCACAAAGAGTTGGCCATGCCTGAGCAACTAAGCCCAGTAAGGCTCTTTGCTATCATTGTACTTTGGGTAATATCTTATTGGGGTAAAGAGAAGAAAAGATGAAAACCATTCATTTCAGCAAAAAGCCTAAGTGACAGAAAGGGGACTGGAGGTGAGCACAGTTTTAAGGGTCATATAAGCATCTGGAAGATGAGAGCGAGGATTAAAACAACACAAAGGCAGTGATTGGAGAATATTCAAACTATAAAGGAGGGGCAGAGAGAAGGAAAACTGTCTGAGCCACAGAGCAGAGAGTGCCGTATTCCAGTCACTCAGAGACAATGGGGTCTTCCTTTGTCACCTGAGCTCTCCCATGGGTGCTCTGGCCTCTAACACCCCACCTTTGTGGACATGTTCTGACCCATCTCCTTATTCTTATCTCTTCTTATTCAGAGTCTTAACCATCCTTCCTAAAATAAAACTTGCCACCTCAAAGATTACTCTATGCTGAGAAAAATATTAATGAAGTATCAATACATTATTTTTTGAGGGATACCAACATTTGACTGAGGGTTTTCCAGAGACAAAAGCCTTAAATCTAAAGGAATGAATCTCAAATCTTGGGCATTTCACATCTATCTATTGGTTCCTGGGAGCTTCCAGTGTTCCCTAAATCAAATCACACATGTGGCTGCCGGTTTTCCTGTACACTGGCCTTGAGGCATTTTATAAAATGTTCAAAGGACTCAAAACAAATGAAAAGAACCTCAGTCTACAATTACCAATTGCAAATACAATGATACAGTATCATATACCAAAAAAATTACACTCCTGTGTACACTATTGGTTAAGGGAAATTTTATGTCAATGAGATTATTTTATTCACACCTCCTAATCAGAAACCTGGGCTTTCCTGGAGGCTCAGTGGTAAAGAACCCACCTGCCAATGCAGGAGACACAGGTTCGAACCCTGGGTCAGGAGGATCCCCTGGAGGAGTGCATGGCAACCCACTCCAGCATTCTTGTCTGGGAAATCCAATGGAGAAGGAGTCTGGCAGGCTACAGTCCATGGGGTCGCAAAGATTCAAACACAACTTAGCAACTAAACAACAACAACAGTAAACCAATAATCTATTCCCATTGTAATTAATTATTATCATAGGAGTGCATCAGTCTGCTTAGGCTGCCATAACAAAATACATAGAGTGGGTGACTTCAACCGCTGACCTGTGCTTTCTCACAGTTCTGGAGGCCAGAAGTCAGAGTTGCCATCCTGGTCAGGTTCTAATGAGAGCTCTCTTCCTGGCTTGCAGAAGGCTGCTTTCTTGCAGTGTCCTCACAGGGCAGAGAGGGTGCTGGTGTGTCTTCCTCTGCTTATAAGGGAACTAATCCATTCATGAGGCTCTGACTCCCACATGTGCTAAGTCACTTCAGTCATGTCCTACTCTTTGTGACCCTGTGGACTGTAGCCTGCCAGGCTCTTGTGTCCAAGGGATTCTCCAGGCAAGAATACTGGAGTGGGTTGCCATTCCCTTCTCCAGCCAACTCCCATAGATGTTATCTAGAGCTAATTACACACTGAAGGCTCTATTTCTAAATATAATCATATTAGGGGCTAAGGCTTTAACACATGGATTTTGGGAAGACAAAATTTAGTCCATGGCAGTGAGAGAACACTCCTTGAAATTGTAAAAATAAGTATGAACAATAAAATTATGTATATGTGGGGAGATTTTTATTACCCCAAATCTTACCATGTTTTTTTAATAAGAACTTCCTGCGAATTTAACTATCCCTGAGTATCTTTTCTTTGGCCTCATCTCTAGATTTCACTTCAGATCCAGTTGAATGGCAAGGCCATTCCTGTGCACATGGAAACAACCACCACTCCAGGTTCCTCCAGGCTTTTGTTTGAAAGCTTTTTAATTTAGTAGGTGAGCCTCAGGCTCTTAAATTTCAAAAATAAGCAGGATTCCACCCAAATGCCTTTCTCAGAAGCTGGTTGGTTTCTGAAATGCCTGAACTCATTATCCTCATGTTGAGGTTTGCAAGGCAGACATTTCTTAGCCCCTCACCAGCACTCGTCAGTCAAGGGGATGTCACCCTGGGAGCTCCCCAGGGGTCTTTAGGGCTCCAGATGAAAATAATCAACATTCCAAGCCAGAAAACACAGCAATTAATTAAAGGCAACTGACCTTCAAAGAGACACAAACTTAAAGCAAAAAGTTTCTAACCCAAGTTCTTTTTATTTTGACTACAAGATTCTTGTGAGTTAAAAAAAAAATGTGTGATAGAGAGAAACATGAGGTATTGGATGAGCAAGACTAAGTCAAGCTGAGAAAAAGAAAACCTGGCTTATATTATGTTGCTTAAGGGTTTCTTTGTTTTTTATATGCCCGCCCCCAGCCCATTTTTATGATTGAAATAAGAGGCATGAAATTTGTCTATTCAATCATTATAGCAAGAGTAGCTATGTTGGATCAAGACAACCCTCAGAGCTAGTATATCCACATGAACCCAAATCAATCACCCCAAGCGTAACTATAGCCCAGTAGGTTATATCGTTACAATTTTGATCATTAAAAGGATGAGAGGGTGTGAATCATAGTACTATGATTGCATATTGTATTCTAAACTGCACTAGTCTAATCCAGACATGGATTAACCCTGTGAGTGTTAGGATTTGGGCTAGGCAAAGAGAACAGATACAAAGGTTACTCAGATGTGCTTTACCTTCAGAAAATCTCTAACAGTAGAGAACATGACATATATATGACATAGGGTAGGCACTGCTCTGTTTATGTAAGCAGTCAGTCATCCCTTGTCTTTAAATTAATAACCATAATGCACAGGATACCCCCACTAAACTCTGTATTTGGTGCTTCTTACACATATAATTTTCCTTGAATCAACTAGTCTATCTCCATTATTCTTTCTACACTCTAATCAATTTTTGTTTTGGAAAATAGCCAAGTTTTAACAGTTTCTGAACTAAATATAAAAAGAAAGTGCAAAAAATGAAACAATTTCTGGAAATCATTTTTTTAAACTAAGAAAAATTCCAATTAGCTTAATATTCTCTTGAAAAGGAAGCTTTAAGTTTATCTAAGAATATTTTTCTCTAGGTAATGCAATCATGTTTACAATTTAAATAGTTTCTTCAGGTTTTTTGGTCATACACGAACTGCTTACACAAATAACAGTGGAATTTCTGTTCCCAGAGTTCAGGAATATCACATAGGTAGAAGCAATTGTGGAGTAGGAAATGGCAACCCACTCCAGTATTCTTGACTGGAGAATCCCACAGACAGAGGAACCTGGTGGGCTACAGTCCATGGGGTCGCAAAGAGTCGGACACGGCTGAAGTGACTTGGCATGCATACATACAGAAGCAATTGTATATGGGGCTACTAAAACTAATAAGAGAAAATACATATTCAATTAACATACTTTCTCATTTTTCCCATCTAATGTTATAATTTAAAGTCAGATCCTATACATTCAAATAATGTATAAGTTATCTGAAACTCATATTTTTCAAGACTCAACCAAAAAAGAAAAAGCAGAGTATGCATAACTGTAATAATTAAAACACCCAATTCTTAGAAAGAGACATGTATAGAGTTTCACTATGTCTAAATAACCAACAATTAAATACCAAGCAAAATTTCAAGCACTCAAAACAATACTGAACTTTGTCTAAATGCTACATGAGAATAGGTAAAGCTGTGGTTCCTCTAAACCACTGTTTATCAAGCCATGACTGACCTTGCACTAGGTGGTATTAGTTTGATTTGGAGAATACTTGCTAAAATACAGTTTGCCAAAACCCATACAAGTACTACCAAATCAGTATCTCACAGAGGATGGGAAAGCTCTATTTTTCAATCTAGCATCCCAGTTGATTCTGACCCACTCTAAACTTTGTAAAACAGCGCTCTAAGATTTTAGTTATAGATGACAAAGAATCAGATTAGAGAGCTTCCAAATGGAATCAGAAGCTTTGGCTCTATTGCTCTTTTTATCTTCTCAGGGAGATTTTTTTAACCCCTACATTTCATATGATTCTGTACTAAATAAGACTCTATGGTCTTAACATCCCAGTAATCCCTTGAGAGAACCAATATCTTAGAGTCCTACTCTGGCTCTCTACATATGGAAGGTAAGTTTTGGTTGTCACCAAAGATTCCTACCATCCCTGTATATACACTCTTCCATTTTTCCAGGTTTCAGTCAGCTGGTCCACTTACTTATCACAAAAGCCCCGTGCTCTATCTGTAAGAAACCTTGGCTGTTTCTTCTTATTTTATTTGCTTTGGTTGAATCACCTTCTTATTTACTTATTTTTTGATCAGTTTGTTTTATTGTTAGTATTAGAGTCTGAATGTTTTAGAGCAAAAACCTACTTAGTTGAGCCTTATTTTCCCTATAATCTTTTAAATTAAAAATTATTTTTAGCTTTGAGGTATAGTTGACAATTAAAATTATAATATATATTTAAGTGTACAATGTGATGATTTGAAATCCATACATATTGTGAAAGGATTCTACTCATCTAGTTATTAACACATTTGTCTATATATAGATAGTTTGGGGGGTAGTTGGTAAGAACATTTAAGTTCTCCTCTTTTAGCAAATTTCAGTTATACATACAGTGTTGTTAACTGTACTCACCACGTTACACATTAGTTCTTAAGAGCCTCTCCATGTAAAGATGTGTACCCTTCTACCAACATCTCCCTATTTACTCAATCCTTCAGCGCATGGCAACCACTTTAAAACTCTCTGTTTCTACAAATTCTTTTTTCTTTAAATTCTTCATGTAAGAGATATCATTCAATATTTGTCTTTCTTTGGCTTATTTCACTTAGCACAATGCCCTCAAGGTCCATCATGTTGCAGCAAATGGTAATATTTCTTTTTTTCTCACAGCTGAATAATAAATATACTTTTGTGTGTGTATGCATATATATATATGCACATAATGAAGAAATTATGGTGTGCACATATATGTACATGTTTATATTACAATATTTTGTACATCTGTATGTACAACATGTATGTATAATATTTCTTTATTCATTTATCCTCTCATGGACACTTAGGATGTCTTCATATCTTGTCTAGTATGAATAATGCTGCAATGAACATGTACATTTATGTACATGTAAAGATACCTCTTCAAGATAATGGTTTTATTTCCTTTGGATATATACCCAGAAGTGAGATTGCTGGATCATCACTTTGTTTCCATATCACTCTCTAGAGTCATCCAGTGCTTTCTGGAAAGTACCCCATGCCATGACCCCAATTCCAACCTCCACTGGCCTCTACAAACAGAGTCTCTTTTTTCCAAAGATGTCCTTGGATACGTTCCACTAACTAACTTCTAAACCAGGAGGCACCATTAGAGCTAAGCTCATTCACAGATCAGAAAACCACTTATCCATTAAAAATATATATATATATTAAGTGCTTGTGATGAGCCAGGCACTGTTTTATATCAGTGAACTGGAAAGACATGGTTCTTGACCTCTTGAAACTTAATTTCTATTAGTGGGAATTAAAAAAAGAAAATAAATAAAGAAGTGAAATAAGATAGTGGCAAGTTATGAAAAAAATAGCACAGTAATAAGAGTGATGGCAGAAGTGTGTGTGTGTGTGTGTGTGTTTCACTTTAAACTGGGTACACAGCCAAATCTTCTCCAAACTGGGGAAAATAGGGAGCTGCTACAGAAAGACCTAAGGGAAGAGAATTCCAGGAAGAGGATCCACCTAGTACAGAAGACCTATGGCCTGTTCAAGTAACTGAAAGACCGGAGTGGTGCAGAGCATAGGGAAGACTGAAATGCGGGAGCCACGTGGTGCGAGACCCCTGAAGGCAACGGTCAAGCGAGTCAGAGAAAACACTGTAGAGAAGTTTTCTAATTCTAATAGCAACAGGAGGCCACTGAAGTGTTTCTTGTAGGAGAGAGACCTGATTTGTGGGTTAGATGGCCCCAGCTGCTATCTGGATATTAGAGTTTAGAAGATGAAGAAGGAAAGCTTGTGGGCCAGTTAAAGAACCTCTCGTGGTTGGGTGAGAGAGGCAGTAACAGAAGTGGGTGAAATAAGGCAAGTTTAGGATATGATGGTGGCAGAATTACCAGGCTCTGATGGTAGGGTGCAGATGGGAGTGATAAAAAGTGAGACATTAAGGACTCTGAGCTTTTTGGCTTGAGTAACTGGGTAGACGGTGATGTCATCTACTAAAATCTGGGAAATCTGAGGAAAGAAGATGGGAGTGGGAAGGAACAAAGAATTTCACTCTAGACATGTTAAATCTGAGATGCTTATTGACTATCCAAGTGTGATAAGATCAATCTGGAGATATAATTCCAAACACCAGTGCATAAAATACATCTTTTAAAGATATTAGATTCATTTTTTCTCAGGGAGAGCTTTAAATAGGGATGAAAGAATAGGACAGAGCTCAGGGGCAGGCCAAGGGAGAGAAAAATGAAAGTGAAAAGAGGCTGAGAAAAAAATGACTGGTTATACAGTTTCAAGGAAGCTAAGAGAAAAAAATTCTCAATATGTTTTAAAGAGGAAGTGGTCAACTATATAGAATACTGTTGAAAGGCTAAATAAGAGGAATACATGGGAAAGATCACTGGTTTTGGCAACATGAAAGTAACCCTGACAAACCCTAAGCCAAACGAATGAATCATCTCTTCAAAGCCTAGGCATCTAGCTGGGCTGACAAAGAAAATGATCGAAGAAAGGTACAATGGTGAAAAGGAAGAGGATGCAAAGAAAATCTTAGCACAGATTCAGACTCTTAGCAGCTTTTAATCTTAAACTGTCATACAAGAACAACTAACAATAAGATTAAAAACAAAATAAATATCACATACTAACTGGAACACATATTAAATCAATCTAAATATGAATCTTAGAATTTATCAGCACAGGATAAAAATTTTATTGCTCCAAGTTCAGGAGACATAAGGAGACTTTTGAAAAGACTTCTAATTAATTATTGAACAAAGAATAGCCAAGCAAAGTCTACTAATACAGTGCATCTGTGGAAGTACTCCTGGGAGGACTTATCACTCCCCACTCTGTTCAGGGTGAAGCTCCAAAAACCTGATGATTAATATCAATCTCCCATTTGTTAAACAGCCCAAGTCACCCTTTGTCATTTAAATTGTACTGAATTTGAATCTGCATAGACTGCAAGAAGAGAAGGAATCTTGAAGCTACATAAAATAACCTCACTTCAGTCTTAAAACAGAATACATTAATCTTTTCTGGCACTGCTTCCCCACCAAAACCACAGAACTCAGTGCTATTCCTTGGTGAGTCATGCTGTAAAATTTCCAGTTGACTTATCCACAGAGAGATGGCACCACATGAAATAGAGCCCATAGAAACTTGGGAGAGAAGTAAGGCTTCATGTCTTCAACCTTCTGCTTTGGCTCTGACTTCAGATATATTACACCAAAACCAAGGCTGAAATCCAGGGCTCTGAGCTGAGCAAGTTGCAAGGATGAACCAGGACTCTTTCATACTCAGATCCTAAACCGATTCTCCAGATCGCATGCCAAGATCTGCATTTCTCAAAGCAGTGTTCTCTGGCCACATTCACCTGGTGCTTTAAAAAAAAAAAAGCAAATCTCAAAGCCCCACTTCACACTTACACACCAAAATCTGTAAGGGGCAGGTAAAGACATCTGCATTTCTAATAAGCTCCCTTTAGTGTTTTTTAGGTATGAACTCTTGGCCTAATTTGTGTACTATGGATGATTATACAACATTTTTGCAGGGTAAGGTATTTCACCTTTTGGTTCATTCTCCAACTCATTTTACAGCATACTGTCAGATTAGTGTTCCTAAATTGCTGTTATTATCATTTCTCTACCCTGCCCAAAAGCCTTCTGAGTGCTTCACAGCCCAAAGGATAATGTTGAGACTTCTTTGTGTGATACTCAAGGTTCTTAGTCATGGCTTCAGAATTTGCCCTTCCCACAACTGAGTTTCCATCAAAATATAAAATTGCTCAAATACCCAGTATATGTTGTATAGACTTCCACCTCCCTGCTTCTAACTTGCTCTCTACTTCTAGAAAGTTACTTTCTCATTTGCTCAGAAGCCCAAATTCTGTCCTTTCTTTGAACTCATGGAAGCCTATCCATTTTTTTCCAGCCAGAAGTTCTGTGAACATCATAGTGCTTTATCTCTGTCTCTTGCTACAGGGTGTATGCGTTCTACCTTTTATTCTATGACAGCGTGGCCTATTCGCACCCTGCAGAAACTGGGAACAACAACTCCTTTCTCTACACTGGTATCAGCAAAATAAGATTTCCATGGGACTGTTAGGGGAAGCACACTGACAAACTGCCCACCCTGGCCAGGCACCATAGTAATCATTTGCATGAGTTGTTTTACCACAGGAGGTCCTGGTAAGGAACACAGAACTAATAAGCCACCACCAATTGGAAGAGTTGGGAAAGGTCAAAAGGAGACACCACCTGTTCAACCACCTCCCAGAATCCTTCTCCCTGGCATCCGTCTTGGCTGAACAAGGTGTGCACCACCAGGAAAGACTCTGAATCAGAATGATTGACTAAAGACAATTGGAAACTAATCCCATCACCATAAAACCCCAGACTGCAAGCCAAGCGGCAGAGCTGTTCTCCTGGGTTCCCTTAACTTACTGCTCTCTGCCTGGGTGCCCTTTCCCAATAAAATCTCTTGCTTTGTCAGCATGTGTCTCCTTGGACAATTCATTTCTGAGTGTTAGACAAGAGCCCGGTTTCAGGTCCTGGAAGAGGTCCCCCTTCCTGCAACAGGACTGCCACAATTTTTGTGTAATACTGCCTTCTGGCCACACTAGTTGATCCAGAAGTAGAAGCCTGATGCAAGCTATGGATACCATGGTGTTCCACTACTTGACAAAGATTGATTGTTCCAGGATGGGCATCAGAGGCCCGTCAGTCCTTTCTCATCTAGATTTTGTTCCATAGGTCATAGTTAGTTAGCTCAGGATTGGCACATGAGCAACCCTAGGGACTGAGAGTCTGAGGCACCAACTGTGATATGTATTGTAACTTTGGGAAGCAGAGCACAGCTTTGGACATGGGACTGAGCTTCCCTCAGCTCCAGAAGGCCTTGGGGTGGGGCATCAACTCAGGGTAGGGCTGGGTAAGGAGGCCACTTCAAATTGTTATTCACCATTGCTCTCAGGGACAAGCAAGGGAACCTCGTGATACTTTGAGGGAGCCATCACCACACAAACAATTGCTCTGCTTGCAACCTTATTTCTACTGCTTTATTAGTTTTTCTTTAAACTGAGTGGAAGAGAAAGTTCATGCTACATTTATAAAAAGTTGAAAGTAATACTTGCAAAAGATAGTATTTCTCTCCCCATCTTCCCTGATGCCCCCATCCTTTCTCTCTCTCTCTTTCTCTCTCTCTCTCTCTGTCTTAAAAGATTATTAGATTTCCTCCTTTGGGGAGGGGTAGTTTTGTTGTTTAGTTGCTGATGTGTCAGATTCTTTTATAACCCCATGGGATTTCCCAGGCAAGACTACTAGAGTGGGTTGCCATTTCCTTCTCCAGGGGATCTTCCTGACTCAGGGATCAAACCCTCATCTTCTGCTTGTCAGGAGGGTTCCTTACCACTGAGCTATCTGGGAAGAAAATAATTTTGAGAGCAGGTGAGATCTGGACACCGAAGGCAGAAGGGAGGCTTCTACTGTGTGTTAAAAGAAATAGGGGCTAAGAACATAGAATGTATAATGAGCTTTGAAGACATTATAGTTTACTCTAGGCCAGTTTATTTTCAATCAAGCCAGAAGAATATAGAGCATATATCCCATGCATCTGTAAATGATTCTGTTTGGCATGATTCCTGATGTTTTTGGTTGGTTTATTTTTAAACTAGATTGAAGTTATAGGAAAGCACATTCAAACAGATATACTCTGCAAAAGATCATGGTAACAGTCCCTATAGCCATATTGAAGATTTTGAGGAATTAAAAACAGAGAATATAGAAAATAACTGCATACAGAAGGCACTCTTCCTGAACCTAAAGGATAATCATATTTCGATTTAGGGTAATATCCTCATACACAGGTATATCCTATTTAAAACCTTTTCAAAAAGGATATCTTATTCATATTCTTCCTTAAAACCAAATAGTAATTCTCCTTTGCTAAAACAAATAAACAAAAAAGTGCTATAGATAATGAACTCCAAAAGAATTAGTGAGACAGTTAGGGGTAGTGATAGGGTGAAGAAGCACAGAATAAAAATTCACATGGATACAATACGGTATGGGAAATACATAAAGGCTGTAGAGAGACCTCTCTGAAATCAAATAGTAGTTTCATCTAAAGAGAAAAATACTTCAGCTAAAGCATGGTAGGATTTTTTTCCCCCTCCCAAATTAAAATATAAAGTATTAGGTGACTGAAATAAAATCAAATGAAAACTTACTCTTGAAAATTTATTTAAAATGTTTATAAAGTATACTTTTGTGACTCAACAGTAAACATCACTTGAAAAGATATAACAGTTAACTAGCAATGTCCATCTGGATAAAAAGGTGGTTTAAATACCATGCACTTTGATGAATGACTTTTTAAATGGCCTTGCCCATTTTGCACCATTAGTTTTCAGTCATTTCAGGGTAATGCATGGAATATGAAGATAACAGTCCATTGAAATCATGTCTTTAGATTTAAAGAATAATTCATTCATTTAATGGTATTACCATTCCCTATGCAATACATAAATTTTCTTTATTTAAAAGACTCAGCAAATACTTTTTTTTTGGTTTGCTTTTTGCTAATGTCAAAACCAGCATAAAATTAAGTAATTTTGTTTTAAAAGCCTCTGGACCAAATATTTTAAGGTTAGAACATTTCCTAGACCAGAGATTGTATAATTCCATAATGACTTGGAGAAATTACATAATTTATAATCTTATTAGGTTTTTTTTTTGAAGTGAAACTTAATTTATATGAACAACCTAAATATAATCATGGCTCATTTGAGAAGAATCTTTCATTTGACTGCAGCTTCTTAGTAAATACTAGGCAGATAGAGTTTAAAGCCTCTGTAGGGAATAGGCAAATACATTTCACAACAAGAGAGATTTAAGTAGCTTTGAAAATGTTCAGTTAAAGCCCTTCAACTATAAATAAAATCACTGGGGGTCTATGTAAAACTTTAGCCTAATGTAGTTGTTAGTCTAAAGTAAATTCTAGTTAATAATTATTACCTTTATGAAAACCAGGTTTAGTGATTCAGAAAAAAGCAAGGCCCCAAATTCTACAACTTGATGAAGCCATTTAATTTCCCCTTTCCTTCCACTGAACAGAATACCATTATAGAAATACTAAAATTTTATTTAAAGGGATGATCAGTTAATGTAAGTGGAAATTAGTGCAAATACTCTACATCATTCCTTCATCAAAACTAATGATTTTTTCTTGCTTTCTAAAACTACTGAAATGAAGTATATTCTATATACTACATTTCAAATAATAAAAGAAAATTTTAAACCTGCTTTTCTGTTGGCCAACAATCAAAATATTTATTTTACATAATATGTTTCCTTCTCATTAGCCTCTACATTCTTGGATTCATCTTCCACCCTTTGGAATAGGTAAGAACTTTAGAAAAGGAGCAGAGAAGGCCTGTGAAATGGATGAGTAGTTGATCAGCTGACATGGATGCTAAATGTAAAAGAACAGAAATGTTTTTTGTGGGGGGACAGGAGGGAGCACTCTGAGTGGCATGAGGATCTTACTTCCCTGACCAGGGGTGGAAATTGCATCTCTAGAGTAAAAGCCTGGAGTCTTAACCACTAGACCACCCGGAAAGTCCTGACAACAGAATTTTGATGGAATAATACTTGTCTTTAAGTGCTAAGGAGTCATAAGCAAAACTCAGTTCTCTTTCCTAAGGTCAGAATAGCAAGTCTAATCAGTATGAGCACAATTCTCACCAGGTAGCCAAGACTGCCACAATATCTCTACATACATTTTGCTAACCAAAGAAGCTTGGAGACATTACCTTGTCACTTCCATCTTTTGTTCTTCCATATAAAGATCATCACAAAACTATCATTATGATTAAAGCTCATCATGCTCAATTTTAAGATGTGATCCATCATAGGTGAGCGTGAAGGTAACTGAGTATTTGAGCTGGGAACTTCCCTAACAGATAGAGTGAGTTAATTCTAGTCAAAGGAATCTAACAAAAATCCAATCAATTCTTATTTCCTAAAAACTCAAATCAACACACTTCTTCATATTTCTATTATTGCCACTTTATCATCTTCCACTTAACCAATAATATCATTGAGTAATTGCATTCTCTGCTGCTGCTAAGTCACTTCAGTCATGTCCGACTCTGTGTGACCCCATAGACGGCAGCCCACCAGGCTCCCCTTCCCTGGGATTCTCCAGGGAAGAACACTGGAGTGGGTTGCCATTTCCTTCTCCAATGCATGAAAGTGAAAATTGAAAGTGAAGTCACTCAGTCGTATCAGACTCTTAGCGACCCCATGGACTGCAGCCTACCAGGCTCTTCCATCCATAGGATTTTCCAGGCAAGAGCACTGGAGTGGGGTGCCATTGCCTACTCCAAATTGCATTCTCTACCTGTGGTCTATTTGCAATCTAATCTCTCATTATTTTCCCAGATCAGTCTTGCTGACATGCCTTTTCTTACTCATTACCCTCCTGAGCAAAAAATTTTAATGCTTAAGTGCTTCTTAAATTTTCATATATGTAGTTTAGGATATGATATGCATAAAGGGTAATATAGACGTTTTTCATGGACAAATATATCGAACTCAAACCCTCAAACTGTAAATAGATATACTTTTATAAAAATATTTTAAAATATTAAATTCTTTGAATACCTAAAAATTCAATAATTTTTATATAATTTTTATGTTCATTAGTAGTCACTTTGCCTTTTGACTTTTAAGAGGTATTTTTTATATTTTCAGTTCAGTTCAGTCACTCAGTTGTTTCCAACTCTTTGAAACCCCATGGACTGCAGCACGCCAGGCTTCCCTGTCTATCACCAACTCCTGGTTTTTTGATGTTTTACAAAAAACTTTTAGAAAAATTTGAAAAAATTACTTTTCCATTTTTTCATTTCCATTTTGATAAATATATATTCAAATTTTCTATACTCTAATGTAATTAAATATTTTAATCCTTTATATAATTATTGTTTAAGTAAAATGCAAATTATGTGAAAATATTATAACAATATTGTGATTTTGCTAAAATGGAGGTCAGAAAAATTTTATGAATAAACATATAATAATTTATGAATTATATGTTTTACATTACTTTTTCAAATATCCCAGGCCTTTCAGTAGAATACATAGACTTATAATAATTAAATTCCATCATCTTTCATATGTTTGCTGGTTTTAGCCATATGCAGGTATAGTTGTCAAGTTAAGAGAAAAGATCAACTTGATTTATAGCTATAAAATATTTAGATGTGTGGCATGTGGACCTCCATACCTCATGACCCAAACCTATTAGAAAGATCTGCCATGAGTTTAGTGTGGCCACTGAAGCCAACTTTTAATATTTATGTAGTTGTTAAAAATATTCCACTTCAGACATACAAAGTATAACGCATAATATAATGAACAGCTATATCATTACCAGCCTGTTTAAGGTTTAAGACAGTACCAGTACTTTGGTGTCCCTGTTCACCCATCTCCACCTACGTTCACTCCATGCCTTCCAAAGCTAACCACTATCCTGCATTTTTTATTGCTATTTCCAATGGCAAGTTCTTTAAAGGTGTTTTCTATTTGTTGATGAAGTCTAGACCTGTTTGTCACCGTACATGATAGCTCTTACACAAACAAACTTGCGTACTTGTCTGAATAATTCTGCAGATTCCTCTTAGGTTTTCTAACTAGACAATAATACACTTGAGAACAAAAAAACTTTGGAATTTTCCTTTCCAATTGCCACATTTTCTATTTTTTCTTGCCTTAATCTGCACTGGCAATGACCTTTAGCACAGTGTTGAACAGAGGTGGTAAGCTAACCTTCTTGTTTTATTTCTGATTTAAGAGGGAAAGAAAGCTTCTAACATTTCTTCATTAAGCACGATAGGTGCTGTCAGCTGATGATATTATTTCAAGAAGTGAAATGATGTGATCAGAGTTCTTTTAAGAAAAACTCTTGCTTACAGGAGGATGAGTTGGAACAGAAATACCTAGGAACCATATTATAGGAATCAATGTTATTTTGTGAAAAAGTGATGGGGCCTGTGATGCCCCATCAGTAGAACACACCTCATGGTTCTGACTCTGACACTGTAATAAAGAATTCCATTTTCACTTGTTTGATTCATCAAGGTAGACAAATGTTAACATAACACAAACCCACATGGGTCTTCCAGTGGATAATATCTAAAACTATGGTTATTTTACTTCATTACAGACTCCATAGATGGCTCATTACACAGAAAAGAATTGTCTAAATCTTTGACAATCAAACTGATCTTTTAATTCTTTTGCAAGTTTTTTTCAGGAAATAGCCCAATAAGATGCTGACACAAATCAAAGCCATTTTTTAGGACTCGGTGGACACGGGTTTGGGTGGACTCTGGGAGTCGGTGATGGACAGGGAGACCTGGCGTGCTGCGGTTCATGGGGTCACAAAGAGTCAGACACAACTGAGCGGCTGAACTGAATTGACTGAAGAAAAGCTTTAGGAAAATTAAAAATTTCTAAAGAAAGTCATCTCTGAGAAGCTCAGCAGAAGGACAAAGTCATTTACATTGTTTTGCACTTGAAGAGGTAGACAGGAAATAGTACATATTTTATAAATAAATATCTATTGAAATGAGGAAATTCAATCTCAAACCTTAAACTGCAAAGTATTCAAGAGCTGATGTTTTTTTTCTCCTTATATTGTTTAGGCTAGTCAGTAGATTTTTCTTCTCTTTTGAGCTCCTTATATTTTTCATTTTATTTTTCTATGTAGACATGTAATATAGACACTGATTATGTCTTATAAATAATAAGATAATGATTTCAATCCCACTTAAAATTTTTGAGAATTTGTAAAACTGCTAAATTAATAATACTGCATATATTTCACTAATTTTTGTCTCCTGACCCACTGTCAGTAAATATAACATTTCTAGTGTAATGGACATGCTTAATTCTAACTAAATGGCCCTAAGGGATAGTATCTGCCATAGCAATGAAATTTAATGACAATTCTGCTGACATTTCTCCTATCTGAAAATGAAATCATGTGGAAAATGATTTCTATGTAGCAGAATAATTAAAACAAGCAAAATTTGATTTGGTAGAAACGGAAGCTCAGTTTGTCTCTGTTCTCATGGGAAGGAAGATGTACTTCACCACTAGCTCTAGTTGGTATTATGTTTCCATGCTCTTTAAAACAATCATATATATACATATATAGATATAATTTATATAGATGTTCTAATTGTATTATAACTAAATCCAACCAACACTGATGCTGATCCTAAGGGATTTTTGTGGGCTTTTTTGTTTCTTTTTGCTGTATGAACATTTCTCTGTTTTGAATATTGCTCCAGAGAATTGATTCTTTTCTGAGACTTAGCACTTTGGATATACAGATATTTTCATTATTATGGTATTGCTTCTCATTGGCTTTGGCCTTTTTATGAAATACATGCTTTTGTCTATACCACCCAAGTAAGAATTATACCTAAGTAAAATATGTGAGGTTGCTAGATTCTGGCACTGTTTAAAAGAAACTGTGAAAAACAATTGAAGGAAAACACCAAAGTAAGCTTTTATGATTTTTGGAACCAAGGGACTTCTATCACAAATATTCTTCTACAAAGAGAGATCGTTTTAGTTCCTAACAAAAGTTTTAATGAACAATAGCATGTACTACAAGGAAACTGGAAAATACAACCAATTAAAGTCTAAGCAACATATTTCAAAGAAAGTGTGAACAGAACACTTTACTTGAATTCTGTCAACATATTCTAATGACCTTTTTCTTTATTTGAAGATGGCTGATTTTAAATAAAAGTTATTCTATCTGAAGAAGAGAATTTACACAAGGAAAATGCTACACTTAACAATACATAAAATGAAATGTCAATTCATTCTCAAAAGTCCACAAGAATATTCTGTACTGTTCAAACAATGTTTTCAATGCAGCTGAAACATATTAACCACTCCAAGCATAAACCACTTCATTCACAAAACCTGTGGCATCCAGAGTGTTTTTTTGCAGTATGAGATTGTACCAAATAATTATTATTTTCATGGATTTCAGAACACTCTGTTTTACCAAACCCTCTCAGAAGATTTTATAGGTTTTTCTTATGGGTTTTCAGTACACAGATGTCTACTCTTCTAAGAGGATCTGTCTCACACCTCTACTTAAAGTGCTGTGTTGTTTTCTGCCCTATTATTTATCTGCCTCCTTCCAGGCTGGGCTTATACCTCAGTCGTTCTATCTACTGACCCACTTATGCTCTTTCTAGGCATCAAGGCATCTCTTGATGACAGTGGTGAAAGCATTGGGGAGACTCCCAGGTTCAGTGTACTCCTATCATCCACAACTTGAATCTCTGTCCTTACACCCTGAATCTTTCAAACATGTCCCCAAACTCCATTCCAATGCTTCCCTTTGTCAATTGGTCTATAAAATATAATACTCCTTCCCTTACTCTTCCTGTTAGCCTCGTTGTATCTCCAAGAACCTTATTTTGTTGCCCTGATCACATATTGTATTTCTTCTTCTTCTTTTTTTTTTTTTTTTACGAAAAATGCATAACATAGGGAGAAAATTCAAAATAGGAATGACTAATAAACCTCTTTCAATGTTCATTTCCCACATATTACTTAATCTAGTACTCTCTTTGTAGTTAATACAATCCTCATCTCTCCTGATCCATTCCAGCCAGCGCAATCCAGGCTAAAATCAATATGGATAACTGAAAGATGTTCAAAAATTTGTCTTGAAGACAGAACAAAAGACTTACATAATAGGAAAACATAAACTTTACTTTTCCTCTCCTTTACTTTTCGGTACTTTTGTAAAAAGTAAAAAATGTTTTGAATTTTGCTAAGTTCAAAAGGAGGTTAATGGAATTTTCATCTTCATTTCAATGCTTTCTTATAGATTATCATTTTTAGATCATCAATCATGTAATTAAGAAAGAATATTTCTAATACTCAATTATTTAAAAACTATTATCTATTAGACATATTTCCTTCAAGAAAACATTTTAGGGGGCTAGTATTTTATTTAATTAGGCATCTATGAAATAAGTGATTGAGTTAGCTTTTTTCCAAATGACTTGGAACTAAAAAAGAATTCATATTTAGTATAATTCCCTGGTTTCCTCTCTTAGATAGAGGCAGTATATCATACATAGTTTCTGCATCCAATTGTTCAGTTCTGCTTCATGGTTCCCACATAGAAATTGTTCACAAGGTGACACTATGACCACAAATCTAAAAGTCAAAACACTTTTATATAGACTAGAAAGGTCATGCCACCTGAAATGTTTTTTTTTTTTCCTCCTTAATATCCTTTGGTGAATGAAATTAAAAACATTATTTATTTTAGATACTATAACCCAAGAATTTCAATTATGACATACATTCTGACAACAAATCTTTATACAGCAAGTAATGAATGAATTTCAGTGGCTTGTGACTTAAAACTAGATTCAACTGAAAGAAATTGAAAGATAGGGAATGTACAAGCTAAATGGAGGCCATAGAAAGTGTCAATCTATGTTTTCACCAAAAAGAATGGGTATCTATGAAACCATTTCAAATATAAGTAATAAAATGAATATTTATAATAAATCAAAAAAAAAGAACTGTCTTCTTACTTGACGAACAGTCTGCTAATCTGAAATAGTTTAAAAATCACTATTTGAAAATTCATAGCTATGTGCACACACATACAAAAAAAAAGCTTGACTTTTATGTGCTTTCCTTCTAAAGCAAGCAGAAAATTCAATAATATCTATTGTAATCACTTATTTTTGGGTGGTGGCAAAGAACATACCTCAATAGAAATTATATTAATTCCATCTACACAGAAGTAGGGATGGTAAAGGGAAAGGCTATAATGTCTTTCACAGAGCAAAAAATTATTAAGAGAAGTGCTTTCTGAATTTTCTAAGCAACCATTAGCTATCTTTAATGCATACTCCAGTGAAATCAAGCAGTAATATGTACTGAAAAACATTTTCAGACAATAATAAAAACCTTAAAGGATGCTAACAAAGTATATTTTTCACACTGGAAATCTGAGCTAAAGTCATATATTAGTGAATCCATATTATGAGAAGATTGGACAGTTTCTATCATTGTACAATGATGATATATTCAAGAGATTTGGTACATAGATCTTCCATAGAGACATTCATAATTGAAACATTTTTTACCCAATCACATCTGTGATATAAATATTCTTCCCTTTGGCCATGGCATTATAAACCATTTTTAGAGAATTTAGAATAAAACTTAGAATTCATTACTTTAATCATCTTTATCTTATTTTTTTTAATATTTAGTTTTCTTCTGATTATAAAAATAATAAAAACTTGCTGTAGACCTTTTACAATATAGTGAAGTGCAAAGGTATAAAAAAGAATTGACCATAATCATAACTCCCGGCTCAATTAACATAACATTGTAATCTATTTTTCAGTTTCATGTACTCACTTAAAACAATACCATGAATGTGCTGTCATTAAATTCTTCACAGATACAGATTTGTAATGACTGCATAATATTTCATCCTATTGATAAAACATACTTAAATTGTATTCCTATTTTAGGTTGCTGAAGATGTTCTTTAAAAATTTTTTCTATATATATATATATATATTCAAAAACACATCACTGTTTCTAGTGAACATCCTCAACAATCTGAAATAGAAGTGCATTAAATAAATTATCAGAGAAGGCAATGGCACCCCACTCCAGTACTCTTGCCTGGAAAATCCCATGGATGGAGGAGCCTGGTAGGCTGCAGTCCATGGGGTCGCTGAGTCAGACACGACTGAGCGACTTCACTTTCACTTTCCACTTTCATGCACTGGAGAAGGAAATGGCAACCCACTCCAGTGTTCTTGCCTGGAGAATCCCAGGGACGGGGGAGCCTAGTGGGCTGCTGTCTATGGGGTCACGAAGAGTCGGACACGACTGAAGCGACTCAGTAGCTCAGTAGCAGTAGTAAATAAATTATATGTGCTGTGGTCCATGGGGTCACGAAGAGTCGGACACGACTGAGCGGCTGAACTGAACTGATGCTCATTATATTAAATAACTATTTAAGATGTATGGATGTGAGAGTTGGACTGTGAAGAAACCTGAGTGCCAAAGAATTGATGCTTTTGAACTGTGGTGTTGGAGAAGACTCTTGAGAGTCCCTTGGACTGCAAGGAGATCCAACCAGTCCATCCTAAAGGAGATCAGTCCTGGGTGTTCATTGGAAGGACTGATGCTAAAGCTGAAACTCCAATACTTTGGCCACCTGATGCGAAGAGCTGACTCATTGGAAAAGACCCTGATGCTGGGAAAGATTGAGGGCAGGAGGAGAAGGGGACGACAGGGAATGAGATGGTTAGATGTCATCACCGACTCAATGGACATGAGTTTGGATAAACTCCAGGAGTTGGTGATGGACAGGGAGGCCTGGCGTGCTGAGATTCATGGGGTCGCAAAGAGTCGAACACGACTGAGCAACTGAACTGAACTGAAATGAAAGATGAATTGAGAGGAGAGGAAATTCTTCCTTTTATACATAAGGAAATGTAGACCATATAAGTTATGTGAT
This sequence comes from Bos javanicus, assembly GCF_032452875.1. NCBI lineage: Eukaryota > Metazoa > Chordata > Mammalia > Artiodactyla > Bovidae > Bos > Bos javanicus. The sequence continues at coordinate 58,187,547 of NC_083871.1, read as the reverse complement.
TGACGAGGTCCAAAACTAAAGTTATCTGATTTTCCGTTTTACTCTATGTTCGTAAAGGAGTCTACTGGATTCTCTCCATAACATCATTCTCTACAAGTGAAAAGTGCAGATTTCGGATCTTATTCTGTTGTAATGCATTCTATTACTATTACAACTTTGCTATCTTTAAATTTATAACCCATTACTCATCTTTCATCCATAAAACTATTTAATTCCCTCTTGAGCCTACATACAGTGGCAATAAACCAAATCAGAAAAGAAAATTCAAAGATTAAAAAATAAATAGGAAATTTTAGAACAAATGAGGGAAAAAATAGAGTAAGATATTCTTTTCTTCTTCTTTTCTAGATTACAGCTAAAAATTTACTTGAATATGGAAAAAGTCAACTCCAACGTGATTACCCATAGGCAAAATTTAAAATAAATTGAAGAGATTCTATGATAAAGTATAATTACAGTTCAAAAAGTTAAAGGATGTTAAACATAGTTGGCTACAATTCTGAAGTTATTTGGGAGGGAAACGAAGGGTAAAGGCTTCAGTCAATTTCTACAAAGTCAAGATAAGCATCCTAGAGACAATTTTGGCTAATTTTAGATAGGGAGCTTACTTTCAGGAAAAGTGCATTCCCTGTTCCAAGGGGGAGAAATAAATCAACAATCCAGAAAGCCTGAAACTTTCTGACCTTCCACACTCTCCAGTATTACTGATGGATAAGTCAAAAACTTCAACTGAGAATTATTGGAAAAATATAACAGCTTTCAAGTCCATATGTATTTTAAGATTCAAGATTATTTTGCTTTTTTTTAGAATTGTAAAACTTTAGTTGTTATTTTTTAGAAGTATAAAAATATTAAAATAATTAAAATATTCAGATAACCATTAATTGGTCAAAAATGTAATACGAAATCTCTGTACTCAAACATCAGAGTTTAGCTTTAAATAAAGATGGTAGGCCTTGGAGAAGGAAATGGCAACCCACTCCAGTACTCTTGCCTGGAAAATTCCATGGATGGAGGAGCCTGGTAGGCTACAGTCCATGGGGTCGCAAAGAGTCGGATACGACTGAGTGACTTCACTCACTCTTTGCAAGCAGTTCATTGACTCTTCTTGCTAAGAAGAAGTAGGAAGAAAAATCCTTCTGGCAGTCTTGGGTATTTCTTTTAAGATTTCTGACAGTGTAGGATGGATGAATGCTGTGCAATATGAACTTCGGGTAAGTTAAAATGGGCCAGCCTTCCATGTTCATCTGTCTACCTCTTAATAAATAAAAAGCCTACTGTTTAAAAAAAAAAATGGTAGGCCTTTAATTCACTTTTTTTCCCCCTCTATTCTTTTAAACTCATTTAGGAGCATCATTACTAATCACTATTCCTAGTCATAAATGCTATTGGAACGTAAATATGAAATCTACTGTAAGGGTAAAAATATATGTACTAAAAGTCATAAATACAAATAGGTTAGTATTTGATGTGACAAATGTTTTCTTTCATTCTAGTACAGGTTCTTCATCTAATTTTGACAAATAAAACAATACAAATTAAGTAAATGGAAATTTATAGTTTATTCCAACTTGTGAACCAAAGGCCATTCTGCATCTATATATTTATATCCATTATAAAAAGAAGAAAATCACTAAATTTCAAAGTGGTTCTATGTCTCTGACTCATGTTACTGGTTCAAGTTGTAAATTCAAGTATATTTACTTTAAAAACTTGATGTAAATCAATGGCATTAAGGTCCTACACAGAATATATTTGTCAATGTTTTGCATATTGTAGTTTCTTATTGTAATAAACCCGATGAGACTGCCCTTCATACGTCTCTCACTTTTTCTTTCTTTCTTTTTTTAAGCTTATAAGTGACAGAAGATATTTTCATTGCTGATATATTTTCAACTTTCATAGGTCTACTTAAAGTTCAATGGTTCACAGTACTACTATGAAGTACACAGCAGGAAAGAGAACCCAGAAAGAACTGAACAATAGATATGATCCTGAAGGTTGGAATTGCAATTCCAAGTATTCTGGCTATCAACTCTATTAATAATTTTTCTCTCCCAAATAAGAAAGTTTCTGGAATACAAGTAACTGACAATAATACTAATTATATAGATAAGATTGCATTGGCTTCATTTGGTAATAAAGAAAAAGCAACTCAATTTCAAGCTTTAGTACTTATTAAATTAGTAATTATTTACCCCACATGTGCAACGGATAAGAGAACAACATTTTTAACACTTCATTTCAGAGTCACTTACCCTCACAATTAAAACCCAAACTAAAACTTACATTTTAATGTGGATTTGGCCAGCATGATACACTTAATAGATTTAATTTTAATGATGAAAAAGAAATAAAACTGCTTTTAGGTGATTTATTTTCACTTTCAAGTTGCTACTAAGTTTCTTCATGACAGTCACTTTTACTACACTCTTCAAGGGATCCTCTATAACAATTCCAATCTGTTCACTTCATTTCTGATACACCTTACAACGATTAAATTTTATTTCTTTAATAATTACTATGCAAAAGCAAGAAAGACCTTAGGCATTTTCATTAGTATCACTGCAGCTAGAAAAAGAAGTAGATGTTGTCTCCTAAAGTTCCTTTCCACTTCACACATAAACATTTATCCAGTCCCAAGCCTCTTGTACTTCTAGTCAAAGATGAGTAAAGTGACTGCTCCTGCAGTGATGGTAATAGTGGTTCCTCACAACAGGTGAAGAAAAATGTTTTATATAAGACCACCAACCATTTTGTTTTAGACAAAAGGATGTGAATAATATTTTTGCATACCTATGTAACTAACGGAGCTCAATATTATCTTTTACATACGTACAAGTAAGGACATGTCTAGATATAGGAAAATCTAATGGGTTGAAGATCTAGGATTTTAAAGAGACATAGGTGACTAGATAACAGAACAACAACATTTTTAACACTTCATTTCAGAGACACTTACTCTCTCAATTAAAACCCAAACTAAAGTTTACATTTTAATGTGGACTTGGCCAATATGATACATTTAACAGATTTAATCTTATTAATAAAAGAGAAATAATGCAGTTTCCATTAACTAAAATATTCTTTATACAATGAGTTATTACAAAGGTTCATAAATAGAGCACTTCTGTATGCATTCAAAACTGAAAAAAAATTGTAAAATATGAATTTAGTCACATATTTTACGGAATATAAACATGGTATAAGAACATGAACATTTCTGTTATAAATTAAAAGCTGAAAGATGTTACTTAACCAATATGATTTCCATTATAAATCCCTTTTAAACTACTGACTTATTTCTGTCAAACACTAATTGAAAACATAAGGTACAAAACATATATGTGAGAAAAAAACAAACATTTCTATTGAGATCATAGCAGGCTGAAAGCATCACTTGCCTGAATTGTCTAATATGTATGTCTCACTCACACACACACCTACACACCCACTGACAGCTTAAGTTATCCATATGATATTTAAAAGGAAATTTTCAAACATAAAGTGTTCCACTATAACATTCGTGGACAAGTCTTGACCGGGTTATCTGAGCAACATCTGTGATGTACTTGTGTTCCTATATTTGAAATCCAATCATATCAGTAATAAGATGACTTACCGGCCCAAATGAATTACTGTCAAAACTATGTCCATGATGATCACCTTCAACCCAGATGTGACCACGGGGGACTTTGACATAGCGGTTTTTGTGTCCCATAGTTCTAGAAATTAAAAAAAAAAAAAAAACTATTGAGAAAAGATCAGAAAAGAGCTCAAATAGGGAAGCATACAAACTCAGGAAGGACAAAACTGCTATTATAAAAATGCAATCGATTCTATAATAATCTTATAAACTTATATAATAAGTTAAGTGTAAGGCTACTGTAGAATTTTATTTTTAAATAAGATATGGTTCACTTTTCACTTTCATGCATTGGAGAAGGAAATGGCAACCCACTCCAGTACTCTTGCCAGAAGAATCCCAGGGATGGTGGAGCCTGGTGGGCTGCCATCTATGGGGTCGCACAGAGTTGGACACGACTGAAGTGACTTAGCAGCAGCAGCAGCAGCAGCAGCAGGACTCTGTAAACCTACCCACAGTATTTTGTTTTCATATTTTTGTAGGTAGAATTTTGTGCTTAAACAAGATGCATTAGCACAAGAAAATGGTTTGCTACTTAATTCATAATATCCTGTATTTTTTTTTTATAAAACCCAATAAGCCCCAACAAAATACAGATCTATTTCATTTCTGACATTTGCTTTTACCTCATTGGTCATAAGGCCAGCTGCAGTCTTCACTTTTTTAGTCAAATAAATGTCCCAAACCAAATGACAGAATTTTCATAACCTCTTAATGCTTTAAAATCCAGAATATTTAAGAAAGAAAGCTAGATAATCTCTTCAAAGACAAACTAACAATGTCAACTGAAAATTTTTGATTAGTGCCATTTGATTTTATAAATCATTCTTGAAAATGAGAAACTTTTTAACAATTTTAAAGACAGTATTTGAAGAGCAATGATCAATGAAGTACATTTAATGGGATATTCTATCTTCTGAAATCTGCTGCTGCTGCTGCTGCTGCTAAGTTGCTTCAGTCATGTCCGACTCTGTGCGACCCCATAGACATCAGCCCACCAGGCTCCCCTGTCCCTGGGATTCTCCAGGCAAGAACAGTGGAGGGAGTTGCCATTTCCTTCTCCAATGCATGAAAATGAAAAGTGAAAGTGAAGTCGCTCAGTTGTGTCTGACTCTCAGCGACTCCATGGAATGCAGCCTACCAGGCCCCTCTGTCCATGGGATTTTCCAGGCAAGAGTACTGGAGTGGGGTGCCATTGCCTTCTCCGTCTGAAATCTGACAAGAAAAGAAGTAAGGAAAGGGTCTCTCATACTGTGTTGGTAGCAATGTAAAATGATATAAATTTTTTTCCTATTTTGCCATTTGGGGTAGACTTTTGTCAAATTTATTAATAAACTAAAATGTATGTTCTTTTAATCTAGTTATTTACTGTTAGAAATACATTCCAAGGAAATAATGAGAAATACTAACAAATATTTATTACCAGATATGCTCAACATCGGCCTTTTACAGCAATAAAAAAGTATCTTTTTAAATAATCAATAAGGGATTGGTCACATAAATTATAATATAACTAAATAAAAGGGATGAAATTAGATTAAATATTATCCTAAGCCTATAATAATTCTTTTTCAGAGACTAATTTTTTTCTTCTTTTATTCCCAAAGAATTCCAGAAAATATCTAGCTTAAAGAAACTTTGCAGTAAATGATAGTTGAATGAATAAATGTCACTCCCAAGTCTATAGACTTAACCCCAGAGTCTGAGCTTTACACATAGTTCATGGAGGTAGAGTCTCAATCAGACCATTTTTGTTAGTAAGTTGTATATGTGCAGAAGAATACATTAAAAAGGAAAACTATAGATAAATTGGTGCTATAGAAATTGAAACTATTCATTATCTAGAATGGTTTTTAATTTTCAAGATAATTTCAGTGTTGAATTACTTTGCTTTAGATCAGTAAATCATTCATGCAAGGAAGCAATGTTGTGGCCACTATAAGCCCACAGTAAGTAAATGACTGCTATTTATTTTTAATTGCTACTGGGAAGAAGAGTTTCAGCTTTTTAAAGAAAAGCAAAACCAAGTTGAATATATCTTACTGTCATATAAATGCTCTTCAATTAAAATCAGTCAATTAGTTCTTGACATCACTACTGCTTTTATTATGAGACTCTTTCTAAGAACTACTATCCCAACATCAAGTGTTAATGATGCAGAAAAGACCCTTTTACTTACTTGTTGGCAAAGCACATTCTCCTGATAAGTCCAAATATTGGTTTACCTTATTAAACTGACTATTTTGGATAAGGACTTAGAAAGGAAACAATTACCTATTTTGTCTACTTAAATAATCATTCAAGCAGAATTATGAAATAAAACTAGTCATCTCTGCAATTATAGGATAGGTTTTAAGTCAAGCATATTGTTCTGGAAACCGAATCTGATACAAAACTTAGACTCAGTTTCAATGTCATATAAATCAAGAGGTTAAGATATTTATGATAGAAAATCATAGTATCATAAAATTGCTAGTGATAGTTGCACATTTTCTTGCATTGACTATCTTATTTAAAAATTTTAAATACATGCAAAAGAATGCACGGTACAAAGCGGTCAACAAACATTTGTTAAATGTATGACCAAAGGAATGTATAACTGAAGAATGAAAAATACTGTTACAAAGATTGAATAATATAGTATAAAGTGCATAGAGTCTTGAAATAGACTAAACCAGTTTTAAACTGGATGCTATTAATATTACTCACAAGTAATCCTGTGCAAGTTACTTAGTTTCCACCTCTATTTGTCCGCTTTTAAAATGGGACAGATTAGACACACCCTAACTTAGAAGGAAAGTTATGACCAACCTAGATAGCATATTACAAAGCAGATATATTACTTTGCCAACAAAGGTCCGTTTAGTTAAGGCTATGGTTTTTCCAGTAGTCATGTATGGATGTGAGAGTTGGACTGTGAAGAAAGCTGAGCGCCGAAGAATTGATGCTTTTGAGAAGCTGAGCGCCGAAGAATTGATGCTTTTGAGTCTTTTTGGAGAAGACTCTTGAGAGTCCCTTGGACTGAAAAGAGGTCCAACCAGTCCATCCTAAAGGAGATCGGTCCTGGGTGTTCATTGGAAGGACTGATGCTAAAGCTGAAACTCCAGTACTTTGGCCACCTCATGCGAAGAGTTGACTCATTGGAAAAGACCCTGATGCTGGGAGGGATTGGGGGCAAGAGGAGAAGGGGATGACAGAGGATGAGATGGCTGGATGGCATCACTGACTCGATGGACATGAGTTTGAGTGAACTCCGGGAGTTGGTGATGGACAGGGAGGCCTGGCATGCTGCGATTCATGGGGTCACAAAGAGTCAGACACAACTGAGCGACTGAACTGAACTGAACTGAACTGAACGGGGTTGAGGGCAGGGGAAGAGGGTATCAGAGGATGAGATGGCTGGATGGCATCACTGATTGAACATGAACTTGGACAAACTCAGGGAGATGGTGAGGGACAGGGAAGCCTGGCATGCTGCAGTTCATGGTGTCACAAAGAGTCAGACAGGATTCGGTGACTGAACAACAACAACAATGGGGTTGAGAGAAAGCTTAAGTAATTAGATGACAATATAACAGAGAGGCTGCTATAGAGTACAGTCTCTGCAGACAGCCTATCTTGGAGTTGATGTCTGACTTAACTTTAAAGTTTATGTAACCTTGGGGCAGTTGATAAAGGTCTTAACTGTCAGTTACCATATTTGCAGAATGGGGCAAATAATAGTACCTAACTCAAAAAACTGTTCTATGGACAAAAGTGGCATGTATTAAGCACTTGATAAATGGATTCTCTTAGAGTTGAGACTTTCTAAGTAAAGCACTCAATGTATTTCTAATGTATAGTAGGAACTCAGTAAGCTTAGTAAGCGGTAGTTATTATTGCTATCAACTTCTTTGTCCACTATTTTCTTTCATTTTATAATTCCGAATGTGTTCAGTTTCTACTACCTATTAGCATCAGTCTTTTAAAATTACCTGAGCTATGCTTCAATAATTCCTTTTCCCTACATTTGCACTGGTCTTGTAGACTATTTTTAATGGTACAGTGAATCTTATTTTTTCTTTTATTCTTATACCCTTCTGGGACATTCTAAAACTTATGTGTGGAAACACAATATATATGCTTGTGCATATTCAAACACGCAGAGAGTAGTAGGTAAAAGCACAATCTACCTATTTATGCTTTTACTTACTAATCTCTTGCATATTTGAATGTTGCTATGCTAACAGAGAATGGTTTACCTAGACACTAAACAGGGTGTGAAAGAACTCTGAGCTATAGAACCCTGCTGAAATTCATCCCGTGTACATAGTGTATATTTTTTCCCCTCAGGTTTCAATCTAATTTTTTAAAAAATAACCCAAAGTGGCTTTGAAAAATATGATGTTAAAATATTGAGCTAGTTCTCTTTAGGACTGCCAAAGAAATATAATACTCCTAATAGAATATCTCTAGAGAAGGAATTTTAAATAGCTTTGTGCTCCTGAATTCACATAAAAGAAAGACAAGATAATCTTTAAGGTGATTTAACAGTTAAGTGAGGTGTCAGCCTACAAGGTTGTATGTATATATGGGTTGCAAATAATTTTGGTTTTGACAGGCAAAAATGAATTCTGTATGGTATTCTAACTATCTATCTACAAAAAGGCATTTTTTGTACTAGTTTTACCAAGACAAGTTACCTAGGTCTTATAAATGGAATGAAGAATGATTGCTTCCAATTTGATTTGACCTTGAAAACAATGTTTTTTTGTCTCTGAATATTTTGAGTCATCAGTTGAACACAAAATTGTCTATGTAATCCCTGATGTCACAAGAAGGAAACAAATCCATATTTAAAGCATCTCATAAGCACACACACATATATATCCTTAATTTAGGTAAGCACTATTAATAAATCATGATTATTTAAGGTATTTTGAATTATTTATTTTTCAAAGAATTCTGTTAATTTATTTTCATTGTGCAAAGTAGATTCTGCCCTGAAAGTGTTCACTGGACATTCCCAGGATCCTAGACCCCTGAGTTTTCATTGTCAAGAAGGGATTCGGAGTACAGAGTTTAGGACTGTGTAAGATCAAGACCTATAACCAGATCACTTTTATCATCATTAATAGACTGGACTAGAAAAAAGATATCTATCATCAGGAAAGGAAAATGAAAAGAACATTGCCTATCTAAGGCAGGGGTCCCCAAACTCCAGGATCTAATGCCTGATAATCTGAGGTGGAAGAGAAGTAACAACAATAGAAATAAAATGCTCAATAAATGTAATCCACTTGAATCATCCTGAAACCAACCCTGCTCCCAGTCCATGGAAAAACTGTCTTCCACGAAACTGGTCCCTGGTGTCAAAAAGGTTGGGGGCTGATGATGTAGGGTGATTTCTGGAAGGGAAAAGATTCTCCCTTGAGAATCCACATACCATTCTCAAGGTGTGATGGGGTTAAGATTCACATTGCTTGTGGTTTGGAACAGTTAAGAATTAATTTCAATTGACTCCAAGAATCTGGCAGAAGGAACTATAAATCTTTTCAGGGATAATCTGTCAATTCAGAGTTCGAGTTTTCAAGTTTTCTATAAATAAGTTCCTACCAATAGGCACTTACTATCCAAAGACAGAACTCACAAGGAAGTAGCCAGCATTAATGAGTAAGAAAGTGTGTCAGTCATACAGTCGTGTCCAACCCCATGGACTGTAGCCCTCCAGTTTCCTCTGTCCATGGAATTCTCCAGGCACGTAGGTAGGCTTTCCTTTCTCCAGGAGATCTTCCTGACCCAGGGATTGGGTAACAATAAATGAAAGAAAGAAGAACTGGCATATCTGTCTAAAAGATTGCTTAGACTTTAGCATGGAGAGATAAGGAAATGAAAAGTGGAAGAGATGGAGAATGTGGGAGGGGTGTTCGGGATGGGGAACACGTGTACACTTGTGGTGGATTCATGTTGATGTATGGCAAAACCAATACAGTATTATAAAGTAATTAACCTCCAATTAAAATAAATAAATTTATATTTAAAAAAAGAGAAAATGTAATGTCAGTGTAATTAGAGTCCCAAAGGAAGAGAATAAAAAAGGAACAAGGAAGAGGTAACATTTGAGAGATAGTAACAGAATTTTCTACAACTGATAAAAGCATGACTTACAGCTTCTGTAATCAAAGTAAATCACAAGTAAGATAAATAAATAGAAAGAAATCACACTGTGATATACTGTAATAAAACTGCAGAACACTAAGGAACTCCTCTTCTCTAAAAATTTTATAAGAGCTGCCAGACAAAAAAGTAACGATTACTTTCAAAGGAATAATGACCTGCCAACAGAGTTTCCTTGTTAAGATAGAAACAACATTCAGCAATTTTAAGTATAAAATTCAATGAGTTTTCAAAATCTACCCAAGCACATAATCACCAGACCAATATATGAAACACCTGAATCACCCAAAAATGTTTCCTCATGCCCTTTCCCAAGCAAATCTGCCTCCATCTCCATCCTCGGCTCCCAGTTGAGCTTTCTGTCACTATGTTGTTCAGTTACTCAGTTGTGTCCAGCTCTTTACAACCCATGGACTGCAGCACGCCAGGCTTCCCTGTTCTTCACCATCTCTTGGAGCTTGCTCAAACTCATGGCCATTGAGTCAGTGATGCCATACAACCATTTCGTCCTGTCGTCCCCTTTCTAGAATTGTATATAAATGGAGTTATTCCATATGCATTCCTTTATTTGCATTTCTTTATTTGTTTTTGAATGTAGTCTATTTGCTTTTGAGGTTAATCCATGTTGCTGCATATATTAGTCATTTGTTACTTGTTTCTTAATACTATACTATTATAGAGATATGTCAATAACACAGTTAGTTTATCAATCGTTCATGGACACTTGGGTTGCTTCCAGTTTTTGGCTATTATCAATTAAGCAGCAATGAACATAAAAATATTTGCATGGATACATGTTTTCATTTCTCCTGGGTGAATATCTACAAACGAAATAGCTGAGTCATATAGTAACTGAATGTTTAACCTTATAGCAAATTTGTCAAACTGACTTTCAAAGGAGCTGTACCAATGGTATGTGAGTTCCAGTTGTTCCACAAACACTTATGATGTTGTTATGCAGTCACTAAGTTGTGTCCTACTCTGCAACTCCATGGACCGCAGAACACAAGACTTCCATCTCCTTCATGATCTCCCGGAGTTTGCTTAAATTCATGTCCATTGAGTTGGTGATGCTATCTAACCATCTTATCCTCTGTCACCTCCTTCTTCTCCTGTGCTCAATCTTTCCCACTATCAGGGTCTTTTCCAATGAGTCAGCTTTTTGCATTGGGTGGCTAAAGTATTGGAGCTCAGTTCAACCAGAATACTCAGGGTTGATTTCCTTTAGGATTGACTGGTTTGATCTCCCTGCAGTCCAAGGGACTCTCAAGACTCTACTCTAGCACCCCAGTTCAAAAGCATCAATTTTTTGGTGCTCAGTCTTCTTTATGGTCCAACTCTCACATATGTCCATGACTACAGGAAAAATCATAACTTTAAATATAGGGACCTCTGTTGAGAAAATGATTTCTCTGCTTTTTGATTATGTTGTCTATGTTTGTCATAGCTTTCCTTCCAAAGAGCAAGAGTTTTTTAATTTCATAGCTGCAGTCACCATCCACAGTGATTTTGGAGCCCACGAAAAGGAAATCTGTTACTGCTTCCACCTTTTCTACTTTTATTTGCCATGAAACCAGATGCCATGATCCTAGTTTTTTTCAATGTTGAATTTTAAGCCAGCTTTTTCACTTTCCTCTTTCACTCATCAAGAGGCTCTTTAGTTTCTCTTTACTTTTTGCCATTAGACTGGTATCATCTGCATACCTGAGGTTGTTGATATTTCTCACCACACACTAACACTTGGTAAATAACATTCTTTTAACTTTCGGTGGCTATGGTTTAGTTGTTAAGTCACGTCCCAGGGACTGTAGCTTGCCAGGCTCCTTAGTCCATGGGATTTCCTAAGCTAGAATACTGGAGTGGGTTGCCATTTCCTTCTCCAGGGGATCTTCCCCACTCAGGGAGCAAGCTTGTATCTCCTATTTGGCAGGTGGTTTCCTACACTGAAGGTTGATATTTTACTGACTGACATAGCAGGGGGCGTACAGTGGTTGTAATGCACATTTCCTAGTGACTAATGATTTGGAGTGCTTATTTATCCTTTGCTTTCTTCATGGGTGAAATATCTATTAAATTTCTTAAAAATTAAAGTTTTTTTGTTTGCCTTTTTATTATCTAGTTGTATGATTTCTTTATACAGTCTGCATAAAACTTACCAGAGTTTTGGCAAGTATTGCTTCCTAATATGTGGCTTTTTTTTTTTTTTTTCATTTTCTTAACAGTGTTCTTCAAAGAAAAAATATAGTAAATATTGATGAAGTTCATTTAGCCAATTCTTTTCTTTATGGTATTTGCCTTTTATACTTTAAGAAATCTTTGCCTAAACCAAAATCACAAAGATTCTCTCCTTTTTATTCCCCTGTTTTATAGTTTTAGTACTTACAAAAACTATGGTAAGAAAGTTCAAATTTATTTTTCTTTATTTCATCTTACTTTTCTTTTCACATGTGGAAATCCCAATTTTCTGGCACTGTTCTTTGAAAACATTATCTTTTCTTTATTAAATTATCTTGTGCTTTGGACTGACTTACGTGCCCTCAGAATTCATATACTGAACTCTACCTTCCAGTGTGATGATATTTGGAGATGGGGGCTATGGGGAGGTTTATTATGTTTAAATGAGGTCTTAAGGCTAGGCTCCTTATGATGGGATTAGTGCTTTTATTAGAAGAGACCACAGAGGTCACTCATCCCCTGCCTCCTTCTCTATTACATGAATACTTATACTAATAACATGTAGAAAAGGAGAAACATGTTTGTAAATAAATTTTCCCTGGTGGTTCAGACAGTAAAGAGTCTGCATGCAATGTGGGAGACCCAGGTTCAATTCCTGGGTCAGAAAGATCCCCTGAAGAAGGAATGGCAATGGCACTCCAGTATTCTTGCCTGGGAAATCCCATGGACGTAGGAGCCTGGCAGACTACAGTGCATGGGGTCCCAAAGAATCAGACATGACTAAGTGACTAATACTCAACTCAAGAAAGAGTAGGCATATTTATTACCTTTAGACTTTGTTAACTACGTATTTTTAAAGTTTTAAGAGTAATAATGTAGTGTATAACTTCCAAGTCAAATAAGAAATAGTATTTAAAAATATCCATTAAGGCAAAAGAATGCAGGAGAAGATGAGAAAAATGGGGAAAGTAAGATCAATAGAAAGCACAAAAATCAGATGGCATATAAATATACCAGTGGTCATAATAAAAGTAAATGAACTAATCTAGCTGTCTGGAAAAAAAAAAAGAACTGCGCAACTAAGGAAAAATTCTAGTTATGTGCTGCTTATAAGAGAGATACACAAAGCAAAAGGACATAGATACATAGAGAAGTTGACAATATAATAATACACTATAATTAATATCAGACAAAATGCAAACATTTCTGAGATAAGACACGTTGCAATAGAACCTGATCATGGAACACTACTGATGTCTATTTTACCCTGTAGAAGGATTTTAAGCAGGGAAAGTGAGCCTAGAAGTCTTTAAAGAATAGGTTAAATTTTGTTCCTAAAGTCCATGGTTGGGGTACTAGTCTAAAAACTACAAATAATTCTGTTACCACAATGATGCAAGCTTTTTGCTATTCAATTCTCTCTTGTCAGTATACATGTTGCCAATCATTATGTTGTTTAGCAATTAAATGCTGAAATATGGAGACTCAATGCTCCTTTCTGTGGAGCTTGACTTGAATTGGAAATGAAATATATGTAATTATTAGAGGCTGAATTTAAGCAAATTAAGTGATAAAATTTCTAGGAAGTTCAATCACATATAACTAACTATAAGGATTATGTCTTTTAGGATCACAGTTGGAAAGACCCTAGCAGTGATCTAACATAACTCCTTTTGCACAGACAAAATGGATACAAAAAGCATGTAGGTGAAATCACCTAATTAGTTAGTGGCAAGGCAAATGCAGGCAATGAAAACCAGATTCCATAATTTCCTTTCCATTGCATGGATCATAAGTACTTGAGATTTCAAAGAATATGTCTTAACATATTTTGCTGAAAAAAATGAAATGTCATTTTTTCTAAATAAACTATAGCCTGTTGCTAGGTAATCAGAGAAAGTCTATTTAACTCATTTAAATTAGAAATTAGATTTGTACATCTTCACAATAAAGTTACAGAATTAATTTTATAAATTTAATATGAATGCGCCTACTACAGCTAAGAATTTTTTGAGTGATGAATATTCTTGATACATTTTTTCTAAATTTGAATTATAGGAGTGTGTGACAAAAACGAACTGTGACAATTTCCTTAATATATAGAATGTTTTCTCCTGTTAAACATGCATTCTGAAAATACTGTGTAAATAAAAATCAATGCAACTGTTAGTGAGAACTGGAAAAAGAAATCAACAATCAGATTCCACCCATGGTCTATCAGGCATGTATTTAACCCATACTGAGGCCATGTCGATTGATCCAGCAATGGGGTAACATTTTATGCTGTGTTATTTCGTGTATTATGGTTAGTTTGTGAGGATAAGGTTATGAACAGCATAAAGGTGTGGGCCAGGGCATGAAGAAGAATAAGATCCTGTCCCTTCTACCAAGACTGTAACTTATACTATGATTCAAAACATAAGCTACAAAGTGAAAGTGAAGCTGCTCAGTCATTTCCTACTCTTCGAGACCCCATGGACTGTAGCCCGCCAGGTTCCTCCGTCCATGGGATTTTCCAGGCAAGAGTACTGGAGTGGGTTGCCATTTCCTTCTCCAGGAGATCTTCCCGACCCAGGGATTGGACCCTGGTCTCCCGCATTGTACCGTCTGAGCCACCTGGGAAGTCATAAGCCATAAAGCAGTCTATAAATAAATATATATAAATACACGTATACACATATACAGTTTAAACTACCACAACAAAATTTCACAAGTTGGAAGCATCTGCCAGAAAATAATTGGTGAGCGGAGGAATATATAAGTGAAGGAACGTCAAATGTTGCTAACTGCATAGGTATTCAAAGTATGGTGTTGTTTTAGCCTCAAATAGTCAGAAAAAGCATTGTGTCTCTTTGAATCAAGATGTGAAGAACAGATAAAAACTAAAAGGTAAAGAAAGTAGTGTGGATTTCAAATCTCCTTCACTTACAGACCAAAAAAAATGGATTTCTTTTTTCTTACTACATTATTTTCTGAAGATATGCCACTATAAAATAAGGGAGATATTTTATAAATCACTTTCTCATTAAGACATTCAGTTGTTATAATTATATAGAAAAATGAAATGTATTTAAATTATTTATTCTAAAAGCATATTAATGATTTTTCTCTTAAATATTCTATGTTATTATAGTATGCCCTAACTTAGATCATATTGAGTCAAAAATTTTAAGGTAAATATATTATTGAATTATAGGATAATTATAAACATTATATAAGCTCCCTGAATATATAAATGATAAATCCATAAAGAAAATGATGTATCTAATGCACATATATTTAAAACTAATTTTTTTGCTAAAATGATCATCAATTATATGAAATGTCAAAGGTGTAAATACCATAATCAGCGGATCTTATCACATAATAAAAATAGTGACTTATATTGTTATTCCATGCATGGCTTCCTAGCAAACCAATTTAAATAGAACAGTGAACTTGTAATGCATAATTTTATTTTTCAGAAAAATCAATATGTATTATAAATGGTATTGCTGCACTTGTTTACAAAGTTCTCTTTTGAAATAATTTCCTGGGTGTCCACTTCATTCATCATTTAGTTTCAAAGGTTTTTCCCATATGCTAGTTTTAAAGGGGAGAGGGACACATTTCAGCGCTTTTTTAATGCAAGGTCCAATCACACCTAGATATAAGAGAAACTATGAACAATTTTTCTTCTGTTGCTCTAATCTCAGTTTTATAACTTTAACTTTTTAGTATTAAAAGAAATGGTTACTATTGTTTCCCTACAAACAAAATGAATGACACTTTGGATTCATTACCAGTAAAACAAAATATATATGCCTTAGAGCTAAGGAGATCATAAAACAAGGGGTCTTCTTTAAAAGTATCTCTTTAGAATAGGAACAATAGATAATTTTGAAGCTGGAAAGCAGTGTGGCAGAGGGCAAATTAATGTGGGCTCCCCAGCTAGACAGACTTTAGGTTGAACTCCAGGTGTGCCACTTTCTCCTTGCATGGCCTTGAGTTCACCTGTTGTAACAGAGGATAATACTATCTGCTTCACAGAGGCATGATGAGAGATGAGATAATGCATGTAACGTTTTTAGAATAGTATCTGGCAGAATAAACTCCAATAAATGGTCACCTTTATTATCAGAATTAAGAAATAAGCTTACCTGTTCTTATGATATAGTAATTAATGCAGCTAGGAAAACAAAAAAGCTTTTCTAAATCAAATTAATTCCACAAATATTTATTAAGTACCCAGTGGCATCTGGAGAAGGGAATGGCAACCCACTCCAGTATTCTTTGCCTGAAGAATTCCATGGATAGAGGAGCCTGGTGGGCTACAGTCTATGGGATAGCAAAGAGTCAAACACAACTTGGGGACTAACACACACACATCCTCCAGTGATTTCAAGAAACTGTTATGCACTAGAGATGTAAACATAAATATGACACAGTCCTTCCCTGGAACAATTTGTAGCTTAGCCAGGTGAACAGACAACTTTTTAAAACATACAATTTCAACTCAAAGTGGTAAGTCAATGTTATAGGGGCAGAGAGGGCAAAATAAGGAGCTGGGTAAGAGATATCCAAGTCAGCTAGGATTACTGAGTAGTTTTTCAGGAAAAGGTGACACTTTTCATACATTATACCCATTATACCTATAATTCTGTTGAAATTAAGTATCAACATCTATGAATCGCATGATGAATATAAATTATCAGCATCCGTAAACCACCAAATTTAAGCCAAGGAATAATTTTGCCACTGTGGATGAAGAACATCATCTGCCACATCAGTAAACAAAGGATTTCAAGCCATCAGCCACTAAGGCAGCCCCTTCCCCAGTCCTGACTGTGTGCCCTGAGAGGGTTCAGTATGAAAAGGCAGGATACTGGCCCTAAACAGTTAAAGTATAAATCAAAGAAGTGATTTCAATGAGCCCTCACAGACTCTGGTAACCTTCCTATAAACAGAAAAGCACTAAAGTCATTAACTTGAGATGTCTGGCTTTCTTTAATTAACAATAATCTTTTGATGTCCTGAGTGTCTGGGTTTTGTTGTGAAACCCCTGTGCATTGACTCCTCCCTTACCTCCTGGGAGCAGTCGCTCAGCATTACCTGAGAGCCTGCCTCCCAGACTTGGGTCTTCAGAAAATCTTCGAATAAAACATAATTCTCAACTTTCAGTTTGTGCTTTTTTTTTTTTTTTTCAATTTATACAGTTAATTGTATAATTAATAAACAAGTATTTTAAATCATTTTAAAAAAGAATTTGAACGCTATATGTATGTTAGAATTGAGGAAAGCGTTTTAAAGCAAGACTAAAGCCAAAATTACAAAATAAAATATACAAATACCTGAATACTTGAGAATTAAAAACTTTTTGTATCATAAGGTTTAAAGTCAACAGATTAACACTACTTTGAAAGGAAACACTGCACAAATGACATACAAAGGGATAATACCTATACCATAAAGGAGCGCTCACAAAGTCACTCACACTAAAAAAAAAAAAAAGGTAAAACAATCCAACAGAAAATGGGTACAAGATATAAACAGGCAAGTTACAGATGAGACATATGAAAAATTCACTAGCAGTCAGGAAAATACAAATTAGAGTAAACACAAGATAATACTTTACAATCAACAGCTGAAAAATTAAAAAACAGCTTTAACATCTGTGGATGGCAGAGGTATAGGAAAAGCATACTCTTTTACTGGCAACAATATGAAGATTTATAATCTTTTTGGAAAGTAATCTGGCAACACTTATAAAATTCTAAAACTTCATTTGTCTTATGACCTAGCAATTTCAGTACTGGGATTCAATGCCATAAAAATGCTTGTATAAGGACACAGGTACAATAATGGTTATTACAACATTGCTCATGATGGCAAAAAAAAAAAAAAAATTAGAAGCAGAGATAATAACTACAAACAGAGGAATGATTTAAGAAATGATGCCAGACCCCATGTCACAGAATGCTATTCAACCCAGAAAAAGAACAAAAATAAAGCTATTCATTGACTTGAGAGATTTTTCCAAAAGGACTGTTGAATGATAAAAGTAGAAAAGCACATGTGCTATTTTTACTTTTGTGAAAAAATGATGACAAAATGTCACCATATATGTAAATGTGAATATAGGAAGTATTTTGTCAGAATAAAGCAAACCATATTCAGAAGAGGCTGTAGATCTGAGAGGCGGGTGGGCAAAACAATACAAAGGAGGAAGAAGGAAGCGTGAAGACAAAACAGCACATGTACAAAGCAATCAAAGGGCATTTCTAAATAAAGCATTATGATATTACCATATTTATGCCTTCCTGAAGACTTTAAGTAGATTCATATAAAAAATAACTAAAATAGACAAAATGCAAATATATGTATATATGTATGTATATATGCAAAACATAAACATTTAGAGATGAGCTAAATAGCATTGTTTCATAGCAGGGAAACTAGACAGAAAATAACAATAAGGAGTAAAACAGACACTCATTTATAAAAGCCAGAAATGTTAATTGGGTGTAATATTTCCAGAGGTCCTCCCACTTGGGGTCTTTCCTTTTAGGCTGAATGCATCAGCAGATAAATATTGCAGGGCGGCAGGGACAAAGGGAATACCAGTTTACAGAAATATCTTTTATTTTGCTATACCTAAGGGTCTTTAAGTAGCCATTCACCATACTAAGCAAAAGATCTGTCAAGTGTTAGTTCCAGTAAGATAAGTCATTTCTACTCAAGTTGTGGTTATGAAATGTCTTTGTATTTAGAAGTCAAAAATTTTAGATTCATCCACAGATACTGAAGGTTAGGGAAGGCAAATTTTCATCTCTGCCCTCTTAGACTGTTCAGCAAGGCCTGTGAAGTAAACTGACTTGAGCATCCCTGGGTTTGGGTATTTGAGGGGGTCCTGGAACCAATCCCCCTCTGATACTAAGGGACAACTAACTGGATACAATTTATGTAAGTTTTATGGTACATAGGAACCCTCATAAGCAACGAAAACCCAAAGAAAGGCAGAACCTACCTACATGTTTTTTATAGTTGGATAAACAAAGAGAGGCAATTATGGAGAAGTAACTGAATTATGTGCAGAGGCTAAAGGAAGATGACTTATTTTAGAAGGTCCATTTTTATAGAAATCTCTGGGTTTCAGTTTCTTGTCCTTGATATTAAGAATGTTACTTTACTCCTATTACAGCAAAGTCATCATTCACGTGAGAAGTCCATCTCCTGCTTTTAAGAAAAAGGGAACAGGATTTGCTATTTTTCAAGTCTTTTAAACTCAAAATAATCCTTTTGCCAAGATGGCATATTTTGGAGTGGCATATTCTACCACCCCTCACAGGCAAAAGTAAAACACAAAAATAAAGAAAAACTGAAACAACAAAAAATCCAACCAAATGAGAGCAACAACAAAAGAATGTATTTTCTACTTCCTGAGAAATTGCTCCCCATCTGTGATTAAAATTAAGAGAGAAAGATACAAGAGAGGGGATACCTACTGATGGGCTGAGGCTGCTCTGGGTCTTCTGGCAGAAAATTCATAAAGAATCAAAAGAGATCCTCCAGATGCAAAATCAGTTGTTTTTCCTAAGTTCATTTTAGTGAAATAACTTAGCCACAATTCTACATAGTCATTAGATTCAAACTTACTATCCTCTTTGGGGTAGAAAGCTCTGGAAAACTTCTGCCTCTGTATTTCTGTTCAGAGTTGATGATTTAATGTTTTTAAGCCATTTTTAGGCCTTCTGGGATACAAAAACAACTCTTTAATCGAGGCATGTGAACTGACCAATTTGTTTTCCTTTTCCTCTGATCTTCGTGGAAGCCTGCAAGTTTATGTTTTGAGAATGGGTTTCTCTGTTAACTCTACTCATTATTTATTGCTTACAACAGTTATTTGATCTTCAAAATGTAGCCTGATGTAGTATCTTTTGAAATAACTTTTCATTTATTTTTTAATCAGTGTTTCTTTTTAAGTTTTAATTACCTAATAATAACATTTTGATACATAACTATATTACAAGGACCAACTGGACTTTAGTTAAATTCAAATTGAGATTCTTCTTTATACATGATCAATATTGCAAAATAGAAGAACTAACTAATCAAAGTCAACAGGGATTAGTTTAATCATCAATCATTTTCCAACCAAATATTCCTTAATATGTCTCTATTTAATAGTTTCATTCAAACATACTACTACAGAGAGAGAATATAATGACTTCTTAAAAGAATTACCATACTAGATTACACATTTGACAGCAATAGATTTGTCTTTATAAAATATAAATATGAATAAAACAGGTATTGTAAAGTACCAAACAAGCAACTTGTTAATTTAAGTCCAAATTGCTTCAGCCTACAAGAAATTGTATTATAAATCCACATTATAATGCTTAGAATGCCAGTGTTATATAAAAAAGTGAGAGGATTGTTTGTAGGTGACAAAGGATGATGTTTTTCCTGCCCTAGTCATACGACTATTACATGGTGTCTGGGTCCTGACATGGGAATTTTCTGGGCTACAAAACATGGATGAAGCTATGGATCAAGTACCTGTAGGCGAAGTGGTTTGCTGTAAACATAAAGTTCACTTAAGGCTTCCTAGACTACTTTGCTTCATAATTATGTTTGGATATTTGCTACCAACAATGTAAATTTCAAGTAAGTAGCAAGCAATTTTATCAGCTTCCAGGAAATGTGCTCTGGAGTATATGTCTGACTTTTCCATTATGGAGGAGAAAATACAGAGAATGTTCAATTCAGGTAGAAAGAATAGGAAATCACTTTTAATGAGGTCTTATTGAACTTCTAATATAACCCAGAATAATATTAAGCAGCATAAAATTGACTTCTGGATCCACTGAGTCCATATGGTGAAGACTGACCTGTAAGAAACTGAATTCAAGTGGGTAAAGTATATCTTAAGAAGATGTAATTTCTCATATTCTTGTGAAGATACAAATTGAAGTGTAAATTCTCCCTCCATAGACACATCCTCTTGATATTTTGCCATGTCGGCCAATTGCTGTCCTAAAATTAATTTTTAAATGATATAAATCACCTTGTGAGACTTTGAAACCAGGTGGAAAAATTCGTTAAAAAGAAAAAAAAATTGTTGTTATTTATACGTGGGGGGTCCAACAACTACTTCCTTCCTCCTCAGCTCCCACGCTGGTCCAACCCACCAGCATCTACTTCCTGGACTCCCCGTTACCTCCACATTGGTTTTCATGTCTCTACCCGCCTCCATCTATAGTCATTCTCTACCTAAGTCCAATCATGGCATATGTCTGCCCTGTTGAAAAATGTCCAGTGGCTTCCTCTCACACTTAGAATAAAATGCAAATATCTTACTGTAACTGACAAGATCTTACATCTGAGATTCCGGGTCTTGGAACTATAGATATTATGAACAAGATAATTCTTAGCCATGAGGGGCTGTCCTATGCAATTTGGGATGTTTAGTAGTATTCCTGGCTTCCACCCACTAGAGGCCAGTCACATCCCTTTCACAGCTGTGACAACCAAAAATGTCACCAGGCATTGCCAAGTGTACCTCAGGGGCAAAGTCACCCCTTCCAGGAATCACTTCTCTGCGTGATGTGGCCCCTCATGACACCTCCGTCCTCATCTTCTCTGGCTTACTGGACTTCAGTTCCACGAGCCTCATCCATGTTCCTCCCATAAACCAAAAGCCCTCTTGACTCTGGCCTTTTTCTGTACTTGCTGTTCTCTGAATAGAATGCTGTATGTGTTCTAATGTCCCTGCTTAAACGTCCTCTCTATCTAAAATAGCTCCTCCTGCCAGCCTCTACCCCTTAGCATACTTTTCTTCATGGCACTTATCTGCTCCTTAGCTTTATAGTCTATCTCACAGTTGACTTAATTTTTGTCTATCTTCCTGACTTGATGAAATTCCACAATGCCAGAGACTTGAGCTGTTTTGTTCAACACTGTCTTTCTGATTTCTAAAACAGTGCCCGTCTATATTTTCAACAGTTGCTCAATATGTTGGCTAAATGGATGAATAAGTATGCATTCTGATAGTAGTCCTATTTATTTATTTATTGCTGCACCATGCAGCATGTGGAGCTTCCATGACCAGGAAATGAACCTGAAAACCCTGCACTGGAAGCATGGAGTCTTAACCACTGGATCACCAGAGAAGTCTAGTAGTCCTCTTTAGATTACTATAAACATTTGGAGGTTGTTGTGTCTCTTATTTCTATAACAGTTTCATATAATGTCTTTAACCAAAGAGGTTTTTAGAAATCTTCAGGTAACACAGTCATTTTACAAGTAAGAAATTCAAGGCCTGGAGAGATTACTTTGTCAACAATGACGCAATTTATCATTAATTGTTTATTTTAGTTGACCTTTAAAAATCAAAAGGATGAAAACCAAATTTCAGGGCTTCTCCTACAGTCTTCCTTGTGGGTATTTTACTGAGATTATTGGACATTTTATGTACAAATTACATTTTTAGAAATTTTTAATTGAATGAGGTTATCGGTATCAAGTACAAGATCATTATTTAAGGAGGCTACTAGTTGAAACATACACCATAGTTCATGATAAATTTTAACATGAATAGTGAGATTACTATCAATTCAACTCAATTTACATTTATTAAAGTGAGCACCTAAAATGTACATTATTTCAGGGGATTAAAAAGTTAAGTACCGCAAAGCCTCTGACCTCAAAAACCTTATAGTATAATATAGTACAAGAGATGAAGTAAGTACATAGAAACCACAACACAAGCAGATTCTGATAAATGCTGGATTCGAGATGTAATCATGATAATTGTTGAGTGTTTATTGTAGTAGTAACAAGTAGTGTACTAAATGATAGTAATTTAGGCTTTGTTAAGCAAAGAAAATAATAAAGACTTTGAATACAGACACAGAAAGCTGCATACTTAATTACTTATTCCACACTCCTTTAAGAAAAGGATTAATTCTGACCAGATTAATGCAGATCTGGGAAATTAGAAAAAATACAAATATGATAATGAGTGGTACAACATGTGACAAAGGGTAGGTAGATGATAAAGTGTATCAAGTGTTCATGTTAGAAAAACTCTGAATTCTTTGGTTTGGCTGGAGTGTATTGATAGTTTAATAGAAGCCAGCAAATGTAAGTTTAAGTAGCAAATGTAATGTGAGTATGGACTGACCATATAGAAACCTAAACATCATTCTAATCATATCTAAGCCTAAATATCATATATATATATATAAAACATATATATCATATATATATATAATATACATATATATGCATGTATATATATGTAGAAACCATATAGAAACCTAAATATCATTCTAATCATATCTAAGCCTAAATATCATATATATATATAACATACATATCATATATATAATATACATATATATCCATATATATCATATATATAACGTATATATATATGTTTTCTGGGCAAAGAGGAATATCTGAAGGGTGTTGATCAAAAAAGTTGGAAGATCATATGGAATTATTCACACAGGACTACCTGAATGGTCAGATGCCAATGAAAACCATCCCTCCAGATACATTTAACTAATCTCCAGAGAGGAGCCATTGCTACCTACATACACCAAGCTTCCATTGATTATAGGGACAAAAAATCAGTGCATATGTAGTGAGACCACTTCACTTGATGGTTGATGGTTCTGAGAGCTAACTGCATTCAACTCATCCCCCTGATTTGGGGACTTTCAATAGAAAGGCATCAGGGAAGCAAAATATCTGAGAACGGCAGCTTTTCAATTTTTGCACCTTTTAGGTTAAATGGCTTTTTGCCAGTGAAAGTGAGTCCAAAAAAAAGGAAGTGTTCTCTCTTAAGCATCAGAACCACATAATTGACACAATCTCTGTATCTGGAGAAGAGAATGGCAACCCACTCTAGGATTCTTGCCTAGAGAATCCCATGGACAGAGGAGCCTGGCAAGCTATAGTCCATAGGGCTGCATAGAGTTGGACACGACTGAAGTGACTTAAGAGGTGGCAAGAATACACAGAAGAACTGTACAAAAAAGATTTTCACGACCCAGATAATCACAATGGTGTGATCACTCACCTAGAGACAGACATCCTGGAATATGAAGTCAAGTGGGCCTTAGGAAGCATTATACAAACAAAGATAGTGGAGGTGATGGAATTCCAGTTGAGCTATTTCAAATCCTGAAAGATGATGCTGTGAAAGTGCTGCACTCAATAAGCCAGCAAATTTGGAAAACTCAGCAGTGGCCACAGGACTGGAAAAGGTCAGTCTTCATTCCAATCCCAAAGAAAGGCAATGCCGCACAATTGTACTCATATCACATGCTAGTAAAGTAATGCTCAAAATTCTCCAAGCCAGGCTTCAGCAATACGTGAGCCGTGAACTTCCAGATGTTCCAGCTGGTTTTAGAAAAGGCAGAGGAATCAGAGATTAAATTGCCAACATCCACTGGATCATGGAAAAAGCAAGAGAGTTCCAGAAAAACATCTATTTCTGCTTTATTGACTATGCCAAAGCCTTTCACTGTGTGGATCACAATAAACTGTGGAAAATTCTTCAAGAGATGGGAATACCAGACTACCTGACCTGCCTCTTGAGAAACCTGTATGCAGGTCAGGAAGCAACAGTTAGAACTGGACATGGAACAACAGACTGGTTCCAAATAGGAATAGGAGTACGTCAAGGCTGTATATTGCCACCCTGCTTATTCAACTTATATGCAGAGTACATCATGAGAAATGCTGGGCTGGATGAAGCACAAACTGGAATCAAGATTGCAGGGAGAAATATCAATAACCTCAGATATGCAGATGACACCACCCTTATGGCAGAAAGTGAAGAGGAACTCAACAGCCTCTTGATGAAAGTGAAAGAGGAGAGTGAAAAAGTTGGCTTAAAGCTCAACATTCAGAAAACTGAGATCATGGCATCTGGTCCCATCACTTCATGGAAAATAGATGGAGAAACAGTGGTAGACTTTATTTTGGGGGGCTCCAAAATCACTGCAGATGGTGACTGTAGCCATGAAATTAAAAGACGCTTACTTCTTGGAAGGAAAGTTATGACCAACCTAGATAGCATATTCAAAAGCAGAGATATTACTTTGCCAACAAAGGTCCATCTAGCCAAGGCTAGATGTTTTTCCAGTAGTCATGGTTTTTCCAGTAGTCATGTATGGATGCGAGAGTTAGACTGTAAAGAAAGCAGAGTGCCGAAGAATTGATGCTTTTGAACGGTGGTTTTGAAGAAGACTCTTAAGAGTCCCTTGGACTGCAAGGAGATCCAACCAGTCCATCCTAAAGGACATCAGTCCTGCGTGTTCATTGGAAGGACTGATACTGAAGCTGAAACTCCATTACTTTGGCCACCTGATGCAAAGAGCTGACTCATTTGAAAAGACCCTGATGCTGGGAAAGATTGAAGGTGGGAGGAGAAGGGGATGACAGAGGATGAGGTGGTTGGGTGGCATCACTGACTCAATGGACATGAGTTTGAGTAAACTCTGGGATTTGGTGATAGACAGGGAGACCTGGCATGCTGCTGTCCGTGGGGTTGCAAAGAGTCGGACACGACTGAGTGACTGAACTAAACTGAAGCAACTTAGCACGTGTGCGCGCACACACACACACAGAGCACTGTATGTTCTGATTGGATATCTGTCTCAACCTAATAAAAACAACTCTGTGTCACCCTTATCAAAAATCATTCCACTTAGATAATAAATGCTTGTAATTATATTCTCTTCAAAATTACAAAATACCACTTTGATTAGATAAAATAGGCTTACCAGGGAAACCTCTACAGCCACCCAAACCCTACTTTGCTATTTACTGTCTCAGTTATGGGTCATATTTAGTAACCTGCCTTGAACTACTAACAGTTTTCCCTCCCACAAATTATTGACCTAATCATATCTTAAAAAAAAAAAAAGCAAACAAACAACCAGTTTTTGTAGCTGATTATTCTCAAATCAGTATTTTACAGGATTCCCTTATCACACGAATTCTAGTCATGGGCAAGCCGGTGATTGTCCTGTAGATTCTGGATAGGATATTAGGATTAGAAATATTAGTAAATTTATTTCTTATCCTTATAATTATATATTTTTAAACTATCCTAATACTTCTTTCTCACAAAAGAAACAAATGCAATAAGGATGAATGCATTCATCATTTCCTCTAAAATTTTAATTACAATTTTTTTTCAGGTAGTTGTTTCTAATAGACATTTAGAGGAGAATATAGCCAGTTTGGGGAGATCTGTAAAGATACTGCAGAGCAAGTAATACCTAAAATGAAGAGACAAATCAAAGGTAGCAAAGAAGATTAGGAAAAGGCATTTCAAGCAAAAGGAAAGCATGTTCAAAGACAGAAAATGAGAGATCAGAAAGTGCCTCATAGGTTAATATTAGAAGAACTCTGAGTTCTGTGCTTTGGTTGGTGCTTGGATATGATGGTACATATGGTACCATATTTCAAAGAGATTAGAAACCCTCTCATCCAACAGTCCTGACTGACAACTTTTCAGGTAATTCTTTTTAAGTTGGCAAGGCACAGATAATACCAATATATCATATATTCATTTTATTAATCATATCATTGTACTATACAAAATATAATGCCCAATTAATTCACCGTCATTTGAGATGTCATTCTCTTTGGGTATAAGTCCACAAATTGAAATTCTCAGAAGTGTTTTACAAACCACACTCATGCTACACTGTTTAAATTCCCAGTTTTAGCTTCTTTATGTTGGAGTGAAAACGTAAAGATTATTTGTGACAAAATCTGAATACAGAATCTTTCTAGACATTTACAAATTTTCCCCAGGCTTTCACAGTTGTCTCACCACGTTTGACAACCATTTAAAAAAGAAAACTCATTATAAGTTAGTCTTTCAAAACATTTGACTGTTTTTTTTTTTTCCTTTCTTGTTCACATTTCATCAATTTGTGTAACATTTAATTAAATTAGATGCTTATGATAATAGGTATAGCTAGCATAAACATGCATGTTAATAACCACAACTGATGGTTATTTTTTAGGCATACAGTTTAGCTGATGGGAACAAAGTACATAGGATTGTAGAGTGTAACCTTTTAGTGGTGAGTATCCTGGGTCACAGGGCTCAGACAACTTTTACAGAAGGAATAGAGAGATTGAGTGAATCAAGCTTGTTCAGGTGATACTTCATTTAAGAGAGCACCTGCTTAGTTCAGTGTGGCAGATCAGCCAGACAGGAGAATGCAACGTCAAAGAAAATGGAGGTTGGGAAAAAGAGCCAGGTGAGCGCTGTGAGCTAGGCTCTAGACCTAGGGAGCTTATTAGGAACCATCGTGGTGCAGTGCTTCAGAACATGGATTACAGTGTGAATGCTCTCTATTCATTAGCCATGTATCTTTGGACAAGCTCCTTGTACTATACTACCCTTATATAATCATTAAGGTCCCACAATTTTCAGAGTCCTTATTCTTGGGATGTTGTTAGGATTACATGAGTTAATATTGTAATTATGTGTTTAAAATATAGGGGCTCAATTAACATCAGTTTTATTATTACATACCAAAGTGATGACTGGTAAGTTTCTAGATATGCTGTTCCAGGGCATAATCATGACTGAATATATGTAAAGTACTTTGAATATGACCTGGCATGTAATAAAAATTTCTGTATTAATTTGCTATTGTTACAAGCCATTTAAATGTTTTAAATGAAAGAGTGATCAGGTTTGCACTTTAGAAGGAACCATACCAACAGTAAGAGAGCGAGGGATTAAGGAGTGAGGTAGGTGTCAAACCAGGAGAAAATGCTTGGTCAATTACGGGTGCTGAGCTGACACAGTCCCAGGATGGACAGAGAGAGGACACGGAGGAGTCAGGACTTACTCATGTGGCAGAACTGGGAGTGCCTGCTGCTTGACTGGACACAGCTCAGGAGCAAGAGGGTGGAGCTGAAGACATTTATCATGGATGCCTTTTTCCATGCAGCTGCACTCAAATACTACATCTATTTTGGTTTAGGGGTGAACTCAGAGACGTAGTAAGGAAGTCAAAGCAGGTATTTCTAAGAAATTCACAAAATCAGCTACAAAAGGGGCAAAAGCCTTATCTTCATGAACAGTCTCTCTGCATCTAGCAACCTCAGTGACCAGAATTAACTGACCCCTTTCTTATTAAGCCATCAAACTTCTCTCTGCCCTTCAAAACTATTTATAGTTCAGCAGCACTAAACCAGGCAGGCAGTCTTTTAAGATCCAAACATGAGAAGTCTTGTGGAATAATTCTTTGAACATCTTTCTTTTAATATGAACTTGCTGGGTAACTGATTCAGTGTTTATTCTGCTGAGAAAACTCTATACAACAAAGTCAAGTAGTAAAATCATTATGCTCCCTCTATTGAAACATGAAAGCCTTTGAGGATGTTTCAGATTTTTTCAGTGTATAATCTTCCCTGGAATTGGGCAAATATTTATTCTTAAAATGTATTTGTGTTTCCCAAAATCCACACAGAGGGAGAAATATACTCCAAAGAACTGCCACCATGTCCTCTTTATTATGTAAAGGACAAAAATTAATATTTGTCTAAAATAGATAACCATGTAACTACAGAAACCCTGTTTTCATCTGTTTAGGATTAGAAGCCTTTTCATATGTATTCAAGTTCCTTCATGTTTTAGAGGGTTTAGATAATAGGATAACAATTTACACAATAAATCTGGGTTTATGGAGTAGTAAAATAACTAGATTTACAGGTGAAAATTAAGTCCTCAGTTCACTTAATTTAATAAACATTTATTGAGTACCTTGTAGGCGCCATGCACTGGGATATAAAAATGACAAAGGCAAATACACTCTATTTTTTTCAAGGAACTTCAAGTCTAGTGGGAAGATAAATATTAGTCAAGTAATCATTTAAAATGTAATATCATGTACAACTGACAAGGGTTTAATTTCCAAAATATACAAACAGCTGATATAGCTCAATATAGAAAAATATCAAAAAATGAGAAAAGACATAGATATTTCTTCAAAGATATATAGCTGGCCAACAGACACACAAAAAGATGCTCAACATTGTTAATTAATAGAGAAATGCAAATCAAAGCCACAATGAGGATTCACCTTATACCACTCAGAAAGACCATTATCAAAAAGTCTACAAATAATAAATACTGGAGAGGATGTGGAAAAAAGGGAATCCTCCAACACTATTGTTGGGAATGTAAATTGGTGCAACCACTATGGAGAACAGAATTGAGGTTCCTTTAAAAAACTAAAAACAGAGTTACCATATGATCCAGCAATCCTCTAATCAGAGAAGATACATACACCTCATTGTCAATAGCAACACTATTTACAATAACCAAGACATAGAAGCAACCTCGACAGATGAATAGACAAAGAAGGTATGGTGTGGTGTGAGTGTGTATAGTGGAATATTACTAAGACATCAAAAATAATGAAACAATGGCATTTGCAGCTACATGGATGGACTTAGAGATTATCATGCTAAGTGAAGTTAAGTCAGACAAAGAAAGACAAAAGTATTACTTACATACATTAAGTCGCTTCAGTCATGTCTGACTCTTTCCAACCCTATGGACTGTAGTCCACCAGGCTCCTCTTTCCATGGGATTCTCCAGGAAATATTACTGGAATAGATTTCCATGGCCTCATGCAGGGCATCTTCCCAACCCAAGGATTGAATCTGAATCTCTATGTCTCCTGTATTGTCAAGCAGTTTCTTTCTCACTAGAGATACCTGGGAAGCCCATATTACTTATATGCAGAATCTTAAAAAAATGGTACAAATGAAATTACAAGACAGAAATTGACTCACAGACATAGCAAACAAACTTATGGTTTCCAAAGCTAATGGGGGTGGGGCTACTGCTACATATAGTATAGATAAACAGCCAGGACCTGCTGTATAACACAGGGAAAGATATTCAATCTCGTGTAATGACCTATGTTGGAAAAGAATCTGAAAAAGAATTACTATGTTGTACACCTAAAACTAACACAAACTTGTAAATCAACAATACTTCCATTTAAAAAAATGTAATATCATAGCTACACTAAGAATTATGAAAGAAAGGAACTTGTAGACACAAATAATAGAGGAATCTGACCTAATCTGGGAGAATAAAGGGGGCAGTGAAGAGAAAGTTTCACACAGATTGAAAGCATATGTAGAAGTCCTACATCCAAAGGAAATCCAGGACATCTGGGAGCTGGAGAGAAGGCCAGAGGAGCAGGAAGGCCAAAGGAGTGGCAAAACTGAAGAAAATGATAGAAGAGTGATGTGTGTGGACCAAATTGTGCTGCATTCTACCGGGAGAATTAAGAATTACAGTACAATGATTTTGTTTATTCAGTTGATTAGGTACCCAAATAAATAGTTTATTCATGGTAGATGAAATAATTGCATGCTTAATCACAAGGAAATGAGTTCATGTTTCATAGACATGCAGTAACTGATGGCCCTAAAAGAAGTACCTGTGGAGACAGGACTGTGCAGCAGGATAGGGTGTAATGAGGTCACAGGACTTTCACCTAAAGGCACCAGCAGAGATTTCTAGTGCACTGACACCCAGAGAACAACGCCATGAAATTATTTCTACTAACCAGGACACACCACATGAGAGTCTGTTAAGGTAAAATCTTGAAGAAAAAAACATTCGTCTCTCTAGCCTTTTTTGAGTGAACTTTCTTCTCTTTTAGAAAATACTCTCTGGGTCTAGCATGAACTAATCCCACCTCCAGGCCCTCTTTAGCACATCTCTGTCCTCCGAAAACAAACTCCCACTCCATTCATCCAAGCATTTCATCCTTCTCCATCCTTCACCTGCAGGCACCCAGGGCTTACAAACCGTATCTACCACTTGCTCTATTCAATCAACTATAGCTGTATTCTCCAAGGAAAGGAAAGGATGGGTTCTCACTCTCATAAGTTGGAAGAAGAAGCCTTACCTTCAAGAAAAGTAGCCGTGTTAATAAACATGATACATTCAATCAACGAGAATGAGGAAATACTAGTATGGGCCAAAGCTGAGAGAACTTGTAAGTATGAATACTTGAGTTAATTGTTGAGGTGAGAGAAAGACTGGACAGGCTGGAGCATTCTAGAGTAAGCAATTCAGGCATGAAAACATGGAATAAAGGAAAGAGACATGTCAGGCTTGGGATAAAGCATGAGATACTAGGTAAAATATAAAAACTAGGGAAAATATAAAAACTACCATGAGTGCAACAGAGCATTTATAGGGAGAATAGAGATAACAATAAAATAAGGAGAGCAAGATCTTAATGAACCCCAAAGATGACAGTGAGGAGTTTGGTCTTTTTCTCTGTTGTTATCTGAGATCCACAGGGGGTAACTTTCTGAGAAATGTATTTTAATAAATTCCTACAATGAACCTTGTAGTGTTTATCTACTCATTCACCATGTGTTTATTTAATTCCTATAATGCCACCAAACACGGAAATAGGTGCTAGGAAGATACACAATAAACCAGTAAGGAGGATGTTCACTAAAACAAGTGTTGAAAAGTCTGATGTAGTTGTAGAAAGGATGTATCAAAAGACTGAAATTTTTATCACAGATTAAATCATTGAGTCAAAAGGAGGGAATTAAAGGTGACTCCACTGCTTGAACTTTGAGGTGATAAGACTATTGCAGCAAGCAGAAAATTAGGTCATATTTGGGGGGAAATTGATTAATCTCATCTATGAAATTTGAGTTTCAGGTGATGAGTGATTTCATCAAGTGGGGAGGTCCCATTGACATATGTAGGGCCTGATAACCCTCACTTTTCATTCATTATTTTTGGTTGACAATGCATAATGCTGGGATGTGGGACACATATTATTACACTAATCATTGCAGGAGATACTTTTGATTTAGAGGAAGCCTTTATATCTATATTCTGATTGCATGTTCAGTTTAATGAGATTTCATAGAAGATACCTAGTGAGAGGATTGCAGGATGTGTGAAAATCAAAGCTATTTAGGGAAGAATATTTTAAATTACCCTTAGATAAATGTTAAAGGGTGTTTATGTGTTTGTGAGCATGTATAATCACATATATGCATATGCATAAATGTGTCTATATACACATACACAAAATATACGTATATTTGTGTTTGTACAAATTTCTTTCAACAGAGATGTGGATAGTAGAGCTTTTCAGAATCAAGCAGTGGAAGAGAACCAAACATCTATTCAGGACCCCATTCCATTAAACCATCAAGAATTTCACATACACAATTCAAACAGCATTTCTGAATATGTTTTACTATTTAAGACAAGTCATAAATGTGGGTTTTTATGACCAACTAGAAATTAAAATGATAATATATACAAAGCCACAGAGGAAATGACTCAAACAAGAATTGCAGGCTTTCTAACCATCATTTACCTAAACTATCTTGCATAGCAAGAAATTTAAATCTAAAAGAAGTCATAAAGATGAATGAATTCAAGTCCAGTCTTACAAGTAAAATTAAAAATACATTACAAAATGTAAATCAAATGGCATTAATTTATGCTAAAATTGCCTTTCCCCCTAAAGGTTTTTAAGCACTCAAAACCTTGATTTTAGCAGTCATGCTCTACTTTATGTAGGAATTATTCTATCTTCATGAACATGAAAACAAAGGAATAAAGAATAAATGACTTGTTACTGATTGAAACACTATATTAGAAACTGTACAAATAAAGGGATTCATACTTGTAAATACTAAGTACTCTTAATAAACCAAAGTGGCTAAAAGATGTGGAAAGGACAGTTTTGAAAAATCTTCTGGGGGTCAGGTATGAAATGGATGCTATTGAACAGAACTGCATATGTTTTTACTTCCCCATCTTGACAGCAATATCCCTATTTTGTCTTCTGGCAATACAAATAAAATATTTTCTCTAGCTCTACCCATATTTATTAAGGAATAAAGTGACAACTGTTATTGCTATCTACTTTAACCTGTCTAATTCTTCAATTTCTATTCAGAGCTTCCTGGAAAATTCATGTGCTTATTTTCAGGCACTTAATGGAATAGTAAATATGTATCAAAATAATTTCCTCTACTGAAATCACAGTAAATGAAATGAGAAATTTATCCTGGAAGGCACAAAATGTTCCTAGAAGAAGGTGGCTTTGTATAGTACGGATCACTACAGTGTTACAAATATTGGTTAGGTACCCACACTGCAAATGTAGGTCTAGCCTTTCCTGAAATCCAGTTAAAATGCAAAAGAAGAAACAAATACACAAACAAATCAAAGAAAATACTCTCAAGTAAACTGAAAGTGAAAGAAGGCTGAATCATTTATTTCTCTCCACTTTTTAAAAAAACACATTATTTGGCTGCACCTATCAGATTTTAACATGTGTGAATTTTTGACCTAATAAATTTGAAAGTCTATCTGACAGAAGACACATGTATGAACATGATTACTTCAAAATTCTACTGCATAAGGACACAGGTATGAACATGATCATTGAAAAATTATTTGTAAGAGCAAAAAATAACAAACAATATAAGCGTTCAACAATAAATAAATGGCTTAGAAATTACAATGCATTTAAACTGACAAATGCTGTGTATAGATTACAAATGAGTTAGATTTGTGATAATATAAAGTTTATGACGCATCTCAGATTGAAAATATGGAGTTACAGAAAACCAAAGTTCTGGATTAAAGAAATACATATCCAGTTACATACATATGTGTTTCTATGAGAATTAAAAATTATAGATGGAAATACATTTAAATGTTAAGATTGTTCACCTCATGGGAGTAGGATAGTGGGACCTTATTTTAGGGAGAAAATTTCTTACATATTTTTAACTCTAGGAGCAGGAGAGTTTGGAAGTTGTAGCTTTTCATGTTCTGTCACCAAGGAATATCTCAAGTCTGATTTGGATTGCTAGGCTATGTCTAGTTTTCTTCATAGTCAGAAGGAAATTGGAGCAGATGTCTCACTCCTGCTTAGAAAGATCCTGGTAGATGAATAAACTCTGGGTATTGGGCAACAGGTGAGAGGCTATGCATTTACACTGCCTTTCAGTTTAAACTCTGACACTAAGATTCAATGAGCAGTGGTGGGCCCAGAACAAACTACATATCTTGCTGGCTAGCAAATTCCAAATAGACCTGAGTTACACCTTCCTCAAAAATCCACAAAACAAGTTTCCATCAGTGAAAATACTGTTACATAAAAGCATAACTTAGAATAAGATTTAGACAAGCTTTAAGGGTGAAAAGTTTAATAATACACTGGAAACTATTTACTAGTGAAAACTATATCATCTTTTAAACCATTCTTATCATATGGGCTGAGTAGTGAATTTAAAAAACTAGTAAGACATTTTTAGCTAGTATGAGGTTAACTGCTTGTGATGGCCAATATTTTTTAATTCTGACAATTAATAAAATGTTTATTGAAAGGATAACATTATATACAATGATACAATGCCTCCAGCATACTACTAACTTTATGGATGTATGGAGTTACTGTAAGTTAATCAAATATAAAAAATATTATAATTAGAATAGGATATCAGTGCATTTGTCATACAATTTGGTAATACACAAATTAAAGAATACTGCAATCACTATGCGGAGAAGGCAATGGCAACCCACTCCAGTACTCTTGCCTGAAAAATCCCCTGGACGGAGGAGCCTGATAGGCTGCAGTCCATGGGGTTGTGAAGAGTAGGACACGACTGAGAGACTTCACTTTCACTTTCATGCATTGGAGAAGGAAATGGAAACCCACTCCAGTGTTCTTGCCTGGAGAATCCCAGGGACAGCGGAGCCTGGTGGGCTGCCATCTATGGGGTCGCACAGAGTCGGAAAAAACTGAAGCGACTTAGCAGCAGCAGTCACTATAATGATACTGGTAGATGAACTGAAATTTTTATAGCATAAGTAACTCTGTTTGAATGCTTATAATGCAAAAGTCAATTTACTCAAGGCGATGGTTTTTCCAGTAGTCATGTATGGATGTGAGAGTTGGACTACAAAGAAAGCTGAGCACTGGAGAATTGATGCTTTTGAACTGCAGTGTTGGAGAAAACTCTTGAGAGTCCCTTGGACTGCAAGGAGATCCAACCAGTCCATCCTAAAGTAAATTAGTCCTGAGTGTTCACTGGAAGAACTGATGCTGAAGCTGAAAGTCCAATACTTTGGCCACCTCATGCGAAGAGTTGACTCATTGGAAAAGACACTGATGCTGGGAGGGATTGGGGGCAGGAGGAGAAGGGGACAACAGAGGATGGGATGGTTGGATGGCATCACCGACTCAGTGGACATAAGTTTGAGTAAACTCCAGAAGTTGGCACTGGACAGGGAGGCCTGGCGTGCTACAGTCCATGGGGTTGCAAAGAGTCGGACATGACTGAGCAACTGAACTGAACTGAGTGCAATAAAGAATTTTTCCCTTAGAAATGGTTATTTTTTGAAGCAAAGTGATATGGATTTCAAACAAAAAAATTAACATTTTCGCTACTCTTTGTGTTCCAAAAGACAGAAAAAGTACGTCTGGTGCCTCGATGACTTCCATCTCTTTTGCGCCATTAATAAGAATTATTAAGCCATTCTACTAGTATATAAAGGAGGTGGTCACCATTGGGACAAGAAATTTACAACAGAGAGTAAAAGTGACTTTTTGAATATGTGACAAGCCAATTCAAGTTTCGGTTGTCAAGTGGGATTAAAACCCATCAATTTCTTTTTAAATTTCTATTTCCTTCCCTTTTCCCCACACAAATATACCTAAAGACTTAGACGGTGGCAGGGAAACCAAATAATGGTACTAGCAAAAAGGAATTCATATTTTTGTTAGGGCCTGTTTTATTACCATAAATTTAATAATTTTATATTTTATAGGTTATCAATAAATTTTAACTAGGTATAATATTGATATAACTGTTGTTCAGTCACTAAGTCATGCCCAACTCTTTGTGACCCCATGGATTGTAGTCCACCAGGTTACTCTGTCCGTGGAATTCTCAAAGCAAGAATACTGGAGTGGGTTGCCACTTCCTACTCCAAAGGATCTTCCTGATCCAGGGATCGAACCCCAGTCTCCCACATTGCATGCAGATTCTTTACTGTCTGAGCCACCTGGGAAGCTTCCATTATCTCCTAGAGTTTACTCAAATTCATATCCATTGAGTCAGTGATGCTATCTAACCATCTCATCCTCTGCCACCTCCTTCTCCTTTTGCCCTCAATCTTTCCCAGCATCAGGGTCTTTTCCAGTGGGTCAGTTCTTCACATCAGGTGGCCAAAGTATTGGAGCTTCATCTTCAGCATCAGTACTTTCAATGAATATTCAGGGTTGATTTCCTTTAAGATTCACTGGCTTGATCTCCTTGTTGTCCAAGTACACGACTCCTAGAAAAACCATAGCTTTGACTAAACATATATGTATCTTTGTCTACAAAATGATGTCTCTGCCTTTTAATACAATGTATAGGTTTGTCATCACTTTCCTTCCAGGACCAAGCATCTTTTAATTTCAGGTCTACAGTCACCATCCTCAGTGATTTTGCTGTCCAGGAAAATAAAATGTTTCATTGCTTTCACTTTTCTCCATTTATTTACCATGAAGTGATGGGACCAGATGCCATGATCTTTGCCTTTTTTAATGTTGAGTTTCAAGCCAGCTTTTTCCACTCTCCTCTTTTACCATAATCAAGAGGCTCTTTAGTTCCTCTTTACTATCCCGCTGTTAATGTGGTATTATTTGCATATCTGATGTTGTTGATATTTCTCCCAGCAATCTTGATTGCAGCTTGATATTATATTGACATAATACTGACAAAAAACAAATGCCAATTGATACTTCCATATTTGCCTTATAATTTACAAGACATTAATAGTCCTTGAGAACACAAAGAACACAAAGAACATCACAAAATAAATGTTAAAAGATATTTGTAGTATGTGATTGATGTGCCCTCAAAAGATATGTCCACATTCTAATCCCTAGAACCTGTGAATGGAGCCTTATTTGGAAAAGGGTCTTTACAGATGCACACAAGTTAGGGATCTCCATTATCTGCTGCTAAGTCGCTTCAGTCATGTCCGACTCTGTGCCACCCCAGAGACGGCAGCCCACCAGGCTCCCCTGTCCCTGGGATTCTCCAGGCAAGAACACTGGAGTGGGTTGCCATTTCCTTCTCCAATGCATGAAAGTGAAAAGTGAAAGTGAAGTCACTCAGTCGGGTCTGACTCTTAGCAACCCCATGGACTGCAGCCCACCAGGCTCCTCTGTCCAGGGGATTCTCCAGGCAAGAGTACTGGAGTGGGGTGCCACCTAAATCTAAATAAGTCCTGATAAGAGACACAAGAAAAACAACACATACAGAAGAGAGAAAACCATGCCAAGGCAGTGGGAGAGACAAGAGTAATAAAGCCACAAGCCCAGGAATGCTGACAACCAGCTTTCCAGATGGCACTAGTGGTAAAGAACCTGCCTGGCAGCGCAGGAGACAAAAGAGATGTGGGTCTGACTCCTGGGTCAGGAAGATTCCTGGTCAGAAGGAGGAAGTAGCAACTCTTAGCACAGCACTCTAGCAGAGGCTGGTGGAGGCAAACATAGAATGTCCTTTTGGGTCTCTAAAGAGAGCACAGTGCTCTAAACACCTTGATTTCAGATTTCTGACTCCAAAATTGTGAGATGCCATTCCCGCTGTTTTACACCACCAAGTTTATGGTAATTTGTTCCGGCAGCCCTAGGGAACTAATACAACATTTTTTCTTTTCATGCCCCTCCGTTCATTCAAGATTATGACTAAGGATAATCATGCTTGCTGAGTATTAGCTGCATGTCAGAAATAGTGATAAATTTTTTTACAGTTTTTTTTTTTTTTAATCATTTGACCTTCTTAACAACCCTGTGAGGATTGTGCTAAGTCACTTCAGTCATGTCCAACTTTTTGCGACCCTATGGGCCATAGCCTACCAGGTTCCTCTGTCCATGGGATTCTCCAGGCAAGAATACTGGAGTGGCTGCCACTTCCTTCTCCAGCTTTGAGGTTGATGTTATTATTAACTCATCATAGAGGAAGAAACTGACAACTACAATTCAGACTCAAGTCAGTCTGATTTCAGTCTATCATCCTCCACTAAAGATACTAAAGAAGAAGGAACAGTATAAGGTACATGAATACTTCCTTATCTGCACGTGCATTAATAAAGTCTCTGGAAGGAGGGGAGGAAGTGGGAGATGAATGGCAGGGTGGGAGAGTATCTTTCATTCTATTACATTAAAAAAATATTTCTGAACCCTCTTAATCTATTATGTATTAAAATAATTAAAAAAACAGCAATTGTCTAGTGAAAGAAAAATGGTAAAATCCCAATTGAAACACAAATTAATAAAATTATAAATTTATGAGCAAATAATACAATTTTGATAATAGAAGTAAAATCATATCAGACTTAGAAAACAAGGAGACAGCTCAAGAAAGTATTAGGTGACTACTGGAGTTTGCTGACTGTAATTATTTAAATAAGAGTCAACCCTTTCCTATAATCTGTCCTACTCCCCACCTTCGGTTCCACTTGGAAGCATCCACGGGCAACAGGACAAGAGTGGCACAGGACAAGAGTGGACAACGATAACCAAATATCTCAAGGTTCAGTGTATAAGTCTCTCCTTCAAGCATCTCTCTCCCTTCCTTTAGCGGTAATTCTTAAAAGTTTAAGAATGTATTAAACTGCTGCTGCTGCTGAGTCACTTCAGTCGTGTCCGACCCTGTGTGACCCCATAGACGGCAGCCCACCAGGCTCCTCTGTCCCTGGGATTCTCCAGGCAAGAACACTGGAGTGGGTTGCCATTTCCTTCTCCAAGTATTAAACTAGGGGTCTCAAAATATACATTGTGAAATTATTATCAAGGAACTTTTAAATCTAGTCTCTGGATGTTAGTTAAGAAAACTGAAAATTTCTGTCTTAAGTGATTTACATTTATACTTAGAAGGGAATATTTATGATCTCTAATAGCTATTCCTGAACCTACAAGTATAGCATTTTAGTGGCTTTCACCATAATCCTTCTATCTAAACTGGGTGAGCTACAAAAATAATAACACAAATGGGATTCTTATTATTATATTCTTCTTCCCAGGAGTCTTCCTTATTAAGCACTCCTCTTTGCATTAAAAATAATTTCTCAAATAATTTACAAAAGAACAAGAGAATAAATTTTTGTCAAAATAGTGATTCATTTTTAAATTATTATCAATTAGCATTTTATCAAATCTTTACAACTACTCAATATGCCAATCGAAGCCAGTGCTTCATCTTTCCCAGAGACACATGCAAACCCCCAAAGATAACTAAGTAGATTAGAGTGAACACCAATAAAATCTAGGTCAAACTTAATAACCTTCAAAGAGCAGCAGCCATGGTGCATACTAAACACACCAACCATGAACAAGATGTTTTGATAAAGCTGAAACCAATTCAGGGCCTTCTGAGAGTGATGTATTTCCATATGGTGACTTTTGCATGACTTTGCTTTTTCAGTATATTTACTTGCAAATATAACTCTTATTTTGCTACTTTCAATATAGTAATTAAAAAGGTAAACTGGTTACTGAGCATTAATCTTTGGTTGACTCACTGAAATGAACTATTAGATACAGAAACTGGCTGGGGTAGAAAATTATGCCCATGGTACATTCAACCCACCTAAACTTTCAAGTAACCAGGATTTTACTATTAGGAATCAAAATGGAACTGAGAAAGAACAGAATCAGCAAATATTAATAAACTGAGCTGACACTACTTAAGGCTTTTCTCATCGCAGCACCACTTGCTTTCAGGATCAGTGACATCTAATTCTATGGAGCAGTGCAGGGGTGCCTTCAGCATCCTCAGGATAGCAAGGGCTTCAGTGAAATGTTTATCTCTAGGCTATTCTTCCCTTGAACTCCAGGAAGGTCCCTGAACCAAAGGTGCTCTTACAAAAAAAAAAATGCTTTACAATATATATTCTTCCCACAAATCCACTGATCCTTTGGAAAAAAAAATTCTACAAATACTTATAGACTAAGGTATTAGTGAAGATACACAATAATTAGGTTCTGATCTGGAGAATGGTCCCCCAGTTATGGCTGTGCTAAGTGGTGGTGACATGTGAAGCCCAAGGGTCCACAGACCACAGGTCTCTTTGTTCTAGAGAGTTCAGAAACTTTTCATATATGTCTTTGAGGTAGAAAGGCCACGGAAGAGCTATTCTTTTAAAGATTTTAGAAGTAATTTGGTTCTTTGCTCCTTTCAGATGAAGTATCTCATAATTTACCCTGTATCATTGAAGTAGTTGCCAGCTAACAGGTAAATTTGAAAGTTGGAATGCTGGGAATTGATCCTATGCATTCCTATACTTTTGAAATAGTGTTTTTATATTTAAAATGCTTTCCTAAGCTTCTCACTCTCATTGTACTTGTAGATTTTAAAAAATAAATCACCACTGTGGGATCTATCCCACTAATTATCATAGTTCTTACTCATGCCACACCTTTCCCCCAGTAAATGGTCTGAGTTTTTGTTAAACAAAGTATTTTCATCTAATTATCGACTTTGAGTTAGAAAAATAGTAGAGTGCCCATATACCTCTCACCTCAAATTTCCTAATTTAACAGCTTGCATAACCAAGGTATAATCATCAACATAATTGGTTTAATACTGTTAACTAACTGCAAAATTGATTCAGATTGCAAAAGTTCTTCCACAGTTGTCTTTTTTTTCCTCTTACAGCTTGACTTTTTTTTTTTTTTTAATAATTTAATGAGTGACTAGTTATTTGAGAAAGGAAAAAGAAGAGGAATTAGAATTGCCAGCTTCTTAAATGAGACATTCACGATTAAGAATATTTTTGTTTTGGACTTGCCTTATGGCACACTGGATAAGAATCTGCCTGTTGAAGCAGAGGACACAGATTTGATTCCTGATGCAAGAAGATCCCACATGCCTTGGAGCAACTGAACCTTTGTGCCACAACCACAGCCAGGAAGCTGCAACACCTGAGCCCAGGTGCTGCAGCTACTGAAGCTCGCACGCCTAGAGCCTGTGCTCCACAACAAGAGGAGACACTGCAGGAAGAAGCCCACACACCGCAGAGTAGCTCCCACTCGCTGTAACTGGAGAAAGCCGGCATGCAGCAACAAAGACCCAGCACAGCCAAAACTAAGGAATCAATAAAAAAGACTATTTTTGTTTTATGCTTGAAATATCAGTATAATTGTTTAAGCTCTGCCCAATGTTATTTTATGCATTACTTATTATATAACCTTGGCTGTACTCTGACACATAATAAATAGATGCACAAAAACATATTTTTCACAATTTCAGTCTCCACTCTCCCCTGTTATTTAAAACTAAAGGTAGTTCGCTACACTGGGGGTGGAAGGCTCAGTGCTGTCTGGTGAGGTTTCACAAGACAGGAGTATCTAGAAGGGCCCTGTCCTAGTGGGAGAGGGGTAGCTGCAGGCAGTCCCACTGAGATCCACATCTGTTAACAGCACCAGCACCTCCACTGTCTAATGTCAAAGCAAGAGGTGATTTGCTACCAGCACCTATGTACATTCCTCTTTTAACTCTGTATTAGCTCTTCATCCAATTAACCGATGAACTCTGCTTTAAATTATTCTCCCTTTGAGGAATTGCAATGTAAAATGCACATAAGAAGTCTAGAAGACCAAGCCAGGGAGAGAAAGGCCTGGGATGACAGTCTCTGCTTGTTTCTTTTTCTGTTCCCCTTCTCAGACTGGCAGCACTAGCTGAGATCACATTATATTTTCATGTATTCCGTAATGTGAAAGCTTGGATCTTGGAATAACAAATGTGCTTAACTACCCATGGCGCACCACCAGGAACATTATTTTGACACATATATGAAAACTGGAAGTATAAATTGCTCTGGCACGAGGAGGATACTCCATCTCTCCTAGAAGTTAACAGCAGACTACTTCAGTAAAACTGGTTGGGGAGTCGCCTTTTAGTAATTCTCGAGTCCTCGGCACTAGTCAGAAATTATCTTTTCTTGCAGTGTCATTTCTAAGGGTACTGCAAGGCACTTGCAGTTCTGCTGAAACCTGAAGCCTTATTATAGCTTTGGTTCATTAGGTAGAAAAAAAAAAAAAAAAAACATTAACAGCTACACTATTTCCTTCGGTTAAATAAGAATAAACTTGAGTCCGTTAGTATTTTCCACCACTCCCATACAACATTCACAGTGCCCAGGTGCTATGAAAATAAGAATTCCACTCTGCTCTGGAAATAGAAGTATTTATAAAATTGTGGAAATAATTGTTACTTACTTAAGAAGTGTGTTGGGAGGTCCAAAGCTTGGGAGAGAATGTATGTGCTGATGTTTACGAATTGTACAAAAGTATGCAAACTTCAGGCTTAAACGCAACGTTACTCCTTCCACAGACAGTTGCATATAAAAATTCTAAAATGTTTTGTCACTTGTCTACTATATTTGGTCCAAAAGACCTTGGTAGGATACCAAAGTTATAAATTATATTTAAATACACACACTAAAAATATACATATATATATATATATATATATATATATATATGATATAAAACTCCCAATCAACTTAGTTAAAGCTTCCTATAATTTGATATCAAATTTATAAGGTTTTTTATATAATTTATGTGTACTGTTTAAATCCATCTGACATATTCATATCCTTAAGAGAAGATTTTAAAAATTAAATGACTCAAAACTTATAATTAATGTTCAAAGCTATAAAATGTCATTTTTCTCCTTTTCACTTACTCTATTGCTTGGGTTAGGCTGAGGGGACCACAGAAATCTTAAAAACAAAAAAAACTGTGATCTGAAACTGTGCCCTGTTGTATACACTTCAAGCAGGATTTAGAATTAGGAAAAATTCTATGACCGATTGAGAGAATATAAGGTGGCCCTGGTACTTCAGATGTATAGTATGAGCAAGACATGTGATTTCTCATTAAATTCTGGATCGAATGTATTTCTCATCAGATTGATAGTCAAGGCTTTCATTTAATGTGTAACAAGGGAGAAGCTGGAAGCTGGTAATTTGGATTGATTTTCTGGTTTGGCCCACTGCATGGCACAGTCAATAATTAGATTAGTTGTATCAAAGAGTTTCACCATTCCAAATCTTCACTTGAGAAGAGGAAAGCCTGGGGCAGTTGCTATGGCTAGGCCCTCAGGCATAAACGCAATGCCCCACCAGTATAACCCTCTCTTGAATTTTAGTTATTGGACAACAATAAAGACAAAAAGTTGGAGAAGGAAATGGTTACCCACTGCATTATTCTTGCCTGGGAAATCCCAGAGATAGAGGAGCCTGGCTGACTACAGTCCATGGGGTTGCAAAGAACTAGATATGACTGAAGTGACTAACTAGCAACAGCAGCAAGGACAAAAATACATAAACAGTGAATCATTTATTGATCATGATTCAACTTTTCCTGATGAAGAAACAATGAATATCATTATTCTTTATAATAGATCTTAATGACCCAGATATAAAAGATCTTAATGACCCAGATCCTCACCTAGAGCTAGACATCCAGGACTGCAAGGTCAAGCAGGGCTTAGGAAGCATCACTATGAACAAACCTAGGGGAGATGATGGAATTCCAGCTGAACTGTTTCAAATCTGAAAAGATTATGTTAAAGTGCTGTTAAAGTGCTGCACTCAATATGGCAGCAAATCTGGAAAACTCAGCAGAGGCCATCGGACTGGAAAAGACCAGTTTTCATTCCAATCCCAAAGAAAGGTAATGCCAAAGAAAGTTTAAAATACTGAACAGTTGCACTCATCTCACATGCTAGCAGAGTAATGCTCAAAATTCTCCAAGCTTGGCTTCAGTAGTATGTGAACTGAGAATTTCCAGATGTTCAAGCTGGACTTAGAAAAGGCAGATGAACCAGCAATGAAATTGCCAACATCCACTGGATCATAGAAAAAGCAAGAAAATTCCAGAAAAAACATCTACTTCTGCTTCATTGACTGTGTGGAATTTCCACAACAAACTGTGGAAATTCTTCAAGAGATAGGAATACCAGACCCCGCGCTTACCTGCCTCCTGAGAAACCTGTATGACAGTCGAGAAGCAATATAGTTAAAATAGGACATGGAAAAATGGACTGGTTCCAAACTGGGAAAGGGGTATATCAAGGCTGTATATGGTCATCCTTATTTAATTTATATGCAGAGTACATCATGCAAAATGCTGGACTAGATGATGCATAAGCTGGAATCAAGATTGCCGGGAGAAATATCAATAACTTCAGATATTTGGATGATACCACCCTTATGGCAGAAAGTGAAGAGGAACTGAAGAGCCTCTTGATGAAAGTGAAAGAAGAGAGTGAAAAAACTGGCTTAAAACTCAACATTCAGAAAAACTAAGATCATGGCATACAGTCACATCACTTCATGGCAAATAGATGGGGAAACAATGGAAACAGTGACAGACTTTATTTTCTTGGGCTCCAAAATCACTGCAGATGGTGACTGCAGCTGTGAAATTAAAAGATGCTTGCTCCTTGAAAGAAACATTCTGAGAAACCTAGACGGCATATTAAAAAGTAGACTTTGCTGACAAAGGTCTGTCTAGTCAAAGCTATGGTTTTTTCAGTAGTCACATATGGATGTGAGAGTTGGACCATAAAGAAAGCTGAGTGCCACAGGATTGATGTTTTTGAACTGTGGTTTGAAGAAGACTCTTGAGAGTCCCTTGGACAGCAAGGAGATCAAACCAGTCAATCCTAAGGAAATCAGTCTTAAATATTCATTGTAAGACCTGATGTTGAAACTCCAAAACTTGAGCCACCTGATGTGAAGAACTGACTCATTGGAAAAG
Organism: Bos javanicus; assembly: GCF_032452875.1. Taxonomy (NCBI): domain Eukaryota; kingdom Metazoa; phylum Chordata; class Mammalia; order Artiodactyla; family Bovidae; genus Bos; species Bos javanicus. Next base: position 58,142,688 of record NC_083871.1, on the reverse strand, counting down.
ACCCTGATGCTGGGAAAGATTGAAAGCAGGAGGAGAAGGGGATGACAGAGGATGAGATGGTTGGATGGCATCACCGACTTGATGGACATGAGTATGAGTAAGCTCCAGGAGATGGTGAAGGACTGGGAAGCCTGGAGTGCTGCGGTTCACGGGGTCGCAAAGAGTTGGACATGACTGAGCAACTGAACTGACTAATTTTATTCTCAAAATAATTTATTCTCAAAATATTCTCAAAAATTTTATTCTCAAGAGTAATTCTTGTACTACTAGAGAATTTTTTTAAAAAAACATCATTTTTACTGGAGTATAGTTGCTTTACAATGTTGTGTTTGGAGAGAAATGTTTATTCCCTAAGCATAAATACAAGAAAAAGATAAGTTCCTGTTATAAAGTACCATTTTAAAGGACTTTCTTGGTGGTCCAGTGGTTAAAATTCCAGCCTTCTAATGTAGGAGCCTGGGTTCTATCCCTGTTCAGGGACTGAGGATCCAAACGTCTCACAACCCACCCCCACCCAAAGAAAGTAAAAAACAAGTATTATTTTGACAATAAAAGAAAGTATTTGATAGGGTCACTTACTCAGCAAATTACTTTTCTATATGAAGACAAACTACATACGCATTTGGTATCATTATTATCATGAAAAAAGAAAAGGAAATAAATAGAAGGTAAACTTTCAGGAGAAAATAGAAAGTGAGTTCATAAAATATCAACCCTTAAATATAGCTTTTATCTGAATGTAGGCTTTACTATCACTTCACTTTTAAAGAAAATTCTATATTTTTATTACTAGTGCAACCAAACAGGACCCTATAGGGCCTTCCTGGGACAGACCCTAGCCCCCCCCCACCATGTCCTCTGCTATATTCCTTCTCCAAAGTATCTAGGTGGCAGTATTTGATGCACATTTCCTGAGCTGTTTTATGGATGCTAAAACCTCTACCAAACGGAAGATGTTAACTGCTTGATGAGTGAGCACATAGTCCCCAGGCCTATTGCAGCTTAAGGACTGATAATGTTACCCACTATGACACCGCCCTGTTACCTCACCATCAACAAAGCAGGGAAGTGTGCACAAGCTGGTCACACAGCCTGGGTCTTCCCTCCCTTACTTGACCTTTAAAAATGCTCCGCTGAAACCCACAGGGAGTTCAGGTCATTTGCGCACTAGCTGCTCAGGATTTCTTGTATGTGTGCATATGTGCTAAGTCACTTCAGTTGTGTCTGACTCTGTGTGACCCTATGGACTGAAGCCTGCCAGGCTCCTCTGTCCATGGGATTCTCCAGGCAAGAATACTGGAGTGGGTTGCTGTACCTTCCTCCAGACTTCTTGTATAGGACCTTATAATAAATGCTGCACTTTCCTTCACCACAACCCAGGTCAGTAGATTGGCTTTACTGCGCATGGGTGAGTAAACCCAAATTTAGTTCTGTAACACTGGGACATTTAATAATAATTCACCAAGCCCACTATATATTTAAGCATTACTTTTTCATTAAGTCTATCAAGTCAACTTCATGCAAATATTTTGGCCACAGTCAATTTGGGACTCATAACTGAAATATACTGCTAATACATTGTTAATTTGATCTAAATTATGACTCAAAAGATCTCACTTTTAAGTTAGAACACTATTTCTTATCACTTGTAGTGTTACAGTCTTTATTTAAGCTATCCTTTGAGGTAGACTGAAACTGATTTCCCAGAACTAAGGTTAATGCGAGTGCAATATCCCAAAGTACTGGGGAGTATTTCACACTGTAGCCTTATTTCTGCTGATGGACAATAGAAATTCAGGTCGACGCTTGCCCAGGAATAGTCCCCTATGTATGCATGTACAAAGGAGGTAAAACCTACCCTTCTCTGTGGCTTTAAGGGAGCACCCAGCTCACCTTGTCACTTGGTGGCAAGTTTACCTAAGTGAGTCTTGTGTGTGACAAAGTAACAGTTCACAGGATTATTTTAAATTCTGCCTTCTATCTAAAACTTTTCTTCCCTCACTTTGTGGTCTCACATGGAACAATGCTTTATTTGAACAGTCAGCCTTTATCAGCCCGAAGCCAGGTTTAGGCTGATGAAGACAGGAGCAGAACTGTTTCTCTTTCTCCCCAGTGCTTCTACAATCCACTTTAAGCAAAATTGAGAAGAGGCTTCTGGTGACAACATCTGTAGTTCCTCAGGCAGATAAAATCACGTAGGTAGGGATCAGGATTTATGTATTTTTATTTTTCCCCAAATAATTTAGAATCAATATCCAATCTCAGGGAAAAAGATCTCAGGGATGTTAGAAGGCCTCTGGAGGTTCCAATTTGGCAGAATCTTTGCCAAAGGAGGCCTGCAGAAGATGTTTAAGGGCACCATCCGCCTTGTGTCACAGGGCCCTCTGGCTGTAGGTATCACATTTATGTTTCTGTCACTGTGGGAAACCAAACAGATTGATTTTATTCTAAATATCAAATACTTTAACAATGTAAATAAACAGGAGATCATAAGATCCTCACCTGGAGAACAGGATTCTCAAGTTTGAGAAAAATATGAAGATGGTTGTCGGATGTTTCACTTTTGATCCCATCTCTATGCTATAATTATTACTTCATAGTAGAACTGCTATACAGTCAATTAACCAATTTGGAGAAATGCTCTTTTTCTATTCTTCTGCCCCTACACTGCCCCAGAGTCTTTCATATATCATTCGACAAAAGATTGTCTTCTTAAGAGAAAGAAAGCAAAAGGAACAGTTGAAAAAATTTAACTCTTATCTGCCCATTTATGGCTATACATCATAATGAAGGCAAAGAATAGGACTTGGCAGGGAAAAGTTCTTGTTAAAAATTGTATTCCTGGGGTAAACAATCAAGAGTAAAAAAAGATCAGGTTTTCTTTTCTGTACAGAGCTATTCAAGCATGTAAACCACACTGTTTTTAGTAGGTTGAATGAACAGAAAATAAGGAGTTATACATAATTTTTTATATTTGGCCTTGATCAGTAACTCTCACTTCAGGGCATAGCTTCACACAAGGACAACAGTCTTTCTAGGCATAAAGAGTATATGAGAAGGTATCTTTAAAAATGAAAAACCCCAAAGGGTCCAGCCTTCAAATACTCCCATAGCTCCAGTTTGCTATAGATTTTTAGCATAGATGGCTATATTCAATTTCCATGTAGATCTAGTGACATTATGTCTGAGATAGAAATAGGTTAGGTTATTTGACAGCATTCAGAAGTTCTTTGTAATTTCCTGTTTTACTAGGTAGCAGTAGGGGAAAAAAACACAATAATTGAGTATGGATACTTAAATGAAAGAACATTAAAAAGCTGGTGAACTTGGCTTTCTATTAAGTATGCCATGTAATTACCTTTTATTCACTCATTCATTTCACAGTCTGTGTCCTATATTACTTAATTGCAGAGAAAAGAGTAGACCGCTCCTGTGTATTCTAACTGCTAAATGTATAAGTGAGTGAGTGACCCTGTTCTCAATTCTTGAGAGAAAAAATATATATATTAATGAAGACAATATAAAGGAGACAAAAATCATCCACAAAAATTTTTACTGCCTTCTTAGAAAAATGTGAATTAAGAACAGATCATCTAAGAACTAAGTTGATTAACTTCCACACTTTATCTTACTCATTTTATTCATAAATCTTACTCTAAATTAAAAAAATATATTTCACATCAGATTCAAACATCTGCAAAGAAATATTAATGATCAAAAGCCAATTACTATAACCATTTTATGTGCAAGGATGGGAGCTCAAGAGTAGCGAATGGACATCTGCTAAAAGGCTGTTCCACTGAAATTTGAAAATAACCATCTTCAAGTTGATATGTATTTATCTTCCAGACATTAAAAATGGTCTGTGTTGATTTCTGTCTGAAATTAGTGATTACATGAGGAGGAGCACAATTTATTGATTTCATCTAAGAACTCAACACCAAACTAACTTAAAAACCTAAAAACCTGCCGTGAACTGGCCACAAAGATTATTTTTACTTCTGGTTCTTGCCAAGAAATATATTCATGATCTCTTTTCTGCCTAAGTCATTTAAATGTTTTATCATAAAATATAATATTCATAGAAGATCAGCTGAAGGATAGTCCATTAATTTTTCTATAGTCTTTAAGTTTTTGATTGGATTCTTTTTAGTCCATTAGAGACTTTGGAATAAAGGCTTTAGAAACTTGTAGAATTTTTTTCCCCAAAAATGTACTTTGGTACTAGCACCCAGAAATGCTATAATAAATTTCTCTATGAATTTTATCATCATTTTTTTGTGCATGCAGACATTTGTGAGGCCATCAATTTTTACATCACACATAGTGTCCTTTTATGAGACCCATGAAAAAAAATATTTACTTGTTATCCCCCAGAAAAGCTGTTCAGGGGACACTGTAAATATTTTAAGGGGCTGTGGTAGTTTTAAAACATGTGTGAAAATTCTTTGACATTCCTTCAATCTAACTCCCATCTCTTGAATTTGGCTTTGCTTCGGTGTCTCAGTTTTAGTCAACAGAAAGTGATTCAAGTGATGCTGCATGATTTAGGAGGCTAGGATAGGAAAGGCAACACAGCTTCTACCATTTTCTTTCTCCTTCTCTCTCTTCCTTGCTCCTTCCTTCCTCACCTCCTTCCCTCCTTGTCTCCTCCTCTCCCACCCCCAGGCCTTGGAGACCTTAGTCATCATACAGAAGTTCAGCTACCTGGGCCTCTATGCTGCAGAAGCCACATGGAAGGATCATATGGACAGATAGAGATGCTCAAGGCATGGCAACTATCCCACCCTCTGCTCTTTGAGTCTTTCCAGCATCAAGTGCCAAGCATTTGAGTGAGAAAACACAGAGACGATTCCAGCCCCAACTTTCCACACAAACTGGCTAATGCCAGGTAGTACAAAAATGAAGTGACCCCGCCTCCATTAAACTGTCCACACTGCAGATGCATGAGCAAAATAAATGTTGTTATTCTCGAGTGATAGGCATGGAAATGTGCCCTCCATTGCCCAAAGATTGCCATATCCTGCCCCCTTGAGTCTACAGGTATGGTAGGTTATATAGAAAGCAGGAATTAAGGTTGCAGATGGTTTTAAGTTTGCTTGGAATTAGCTGCCCTCAAGATAGGGAGATTATTCTGGATTATCCAATGGTCAGTGTAATTACAAGGTCTTTAAAAGAGGAGGGGAGAGGCAGAAGAGAGTCAGAGGGAGAGTACAGAAGTATGATCAGTGAAATGCAACATCACTCCTTTGAAGATGAAGATAAGAAACTATAAGCCAAGGAACAGGGTAACCTATAGAAACTGGAAAAGGCAAAGAAACAGACTCTCTCCCAGAACTCTGCATAAAGAAACAGGATCTGACTTGATTTTAACTTGGTAAGATCTATGTGAGACTTCTTATATACAGAACTTTAAAACAATAAATTTGTGTTAAGTCATTGTTTGTTATAATTTATAACTTTAGCAATGAAATGAAGTGGAGTGAAAGTCATTCAGTCGTGTCTGACTCTTTGTGACCCCATGGACTGTAGCCCACCAGGCTCCTCTATCCATGGCAGCAATAGAAAACTATATACTCAAGCCTCTAAGTTTGGGGGTGGGGGGCTTTTTTATCTATTAATTTTGTAATTGGAACAGAGATCTTGCTTAATTCTTAGTTTTGACCTATAGGAAACTCAACCCAATCAATGAGCCATCTTGGACAACTCTGCAGGATCTCATATCTCCACTCTAATTTTCCCTTTCTTCTGCTCTATTTTCTCTCTGGCACTGTGCTTATATTTTATATACTACCTCAAATCCTTTTGGAACCAGGCCAGAAATAAATAAGATTGACTAAAATGATACACTGATATTTATCATAACCTATCAGAAGTAGTGAAACAGACAGAATGAAAAGCATCCTCTTCTTGTCTCTAGCAAAAACCAAACCAAACCTCTAAAGCAGATCAACAGTTTTGGAGAGCATCAACCCAAGACAGAAGCAAACATTTCATTTCATTTAATATTTCCTAAAATTAGGGAAGTATTCAACTCTTCTGTTTTTCAATTTAAGACCATGAAATAAAACTTATCTAAAATACAATTAAAAACTATATATGTGTATACACACATTTGATATAGACACATTTCAGCTTTGTATTGTCTGTTAAGAGAGAATAAAAAAGAGAAAAATATCAGGAGTTGACAGAGAAAAACACAGAAAGAAAAAAGAGATGTTAAGAATGGTGGGGAGAGAGAAAGAGATCCTCACAGAGACACACAGGAGATAGTCAAACAGACATGCAACAAAAAGAGGTACACTCAGAAGGGAGAGAAAGGCACTTTCATGGCATAATTAACACTCCCAGCATATGCCTTGTTACTGAGTATTTCTGATATTTCACTAGGTTTTAACATGATATCTCTCTCAGCAGTTACTCTCTAAACCTAGTGTACCTGGCCTTTCTCAGGTCTTCTCAACCTCAGAAATCACATTCCTTGAAGGCAGCTCAGCCTCTCCCAGTTCCTGAGCCAGAGGTAACCAGGGCAGAGAGTGCAGAGTAGAAGCCATCACCTGACAAATGGGATCCTTCCAGTTGCTTTAGGTGACTCTTCTGTACCTGCCACCTGGCTGCAACCATCTCCATGTAGATCACATTCTTGTCACTAGGATTCTGCCTCCCTCAGTTGTCCTTACCTGCCCTTACCCTTACCTGCATATGTGGTCTGGACAGCCTTTTAAATGTGTACCTCTGTCTCTCCTATCTACTTAATGCTACTCGCTAGAGTCCTGCTCTAAAACATATGCAAAAGGCAAAGCCACTGCATGAGATGACCTAGTCATAAACTCTCCCTGGAGGCAATTTTCTACTCCCTTTCAATATTATAATTTATAATTTTGGACACCTTCTTGAGATCTCTACAATTTTGCCCAAAAAAGAAATGGCAGAAGATTCCCTTCACATGGAGGCAGATGTGGTTAGGCTGCTTGTCAACTAAAAGCCAGAAAAAAAAAAGAAACAAAAACACTGCTGAGGTGTATTTATAGTCCCATCTCTGCAGAGTCCCCTGATTGAACAAAACTATTTGCCTATTGAGAATCAATGTGAAAAAAGAGAAACACCCTGGAAATTCTTAATGATTGTACCTTTGACTTTCTTGTAACTCTGCCATGGTTGGTACTGAATGCCCACAGGATTTAATGGCAACTGAAATTGCTCTCATTACCAAAATCCACAAAACATGGAAACTGGTGAAACAGTGTATAGGATTAAGTAACACTAAGACGTTTACCTCCATTTAAGAAAGTAATATGTGGTCTGGACAACTTTTTAAATGTGTACCTCTGTCTCGCCTATCTATTTATTACTACTGGCTGGACTGTGCTCCAAAATGTATGCAAAAGACAAAGCCACTGTATGAGATGACTGAGAAATAGACTCCCCCTGGAGGAGAGAAAGTAAGGTCCCTTTGAGAAGGTAGTGAACTCGTTCAGTCATTCTGACTCTTTTGCAACCCATGGACTGTAGCCTACCAGGCTCCTCCGTCCATGGAATTTTCCAGGCAAGAGTACTGGAGTGGGTTGCCATTTCCTTATTCAGGGGATCTTCCCAGCACAGGGATCAAACTTACGTCTCCTGCCTTGCAGACAGATGCTTTACCATCTGAGCCACCAGGGAAGCCTTTGAGAAGGTAAGGTCCCCTTTAATCTTGGACATCAATAGGAACTCCTCATTTTCCTTGAGATAGGTTCACCCATGGTTACAGAAATGCTGCCTATAAATTCTATTTTGTATCAGTAGAGTGCTTCCCAGTTTACAAAGCACCTGTACATTAATCATATAGAATGAAGTCTCTTTGTGTTCAGACTGTTTCTATACAAGTACAGAGTATTATGTGTAGATAGATGATGTGCTTCACTGAGCCTGCACTGAATTGTTCATGCAACAGCTGTAAATCAAGATTGACTTTTTGAACCTAACTTTGCATAATTCAACAAGTTCCTCAACATCTTTTGCCTAAGCAGGCTCATGACTTGCAAGAATCTGCAGAGCTAAATAGCTACCCATGACTGTCTCAAAACAATTCAATGAAAAAGGTTTTGCATTAACAAATCAGGGATTAGTCACTTACTATCTGATTCTTCACTGATCAAGAAGTGACAGAGAAGGTGCCACGCACAAAGATAAATGTCATAGAATGACTGAACTATGGATTTCTTCTAGTTCTCAATAATAAGAATATGACCACAAAAAGGAGGTGGTAGATGGTAGAAGATAACTGCTATTAAATACTAGTTTGTCAAGAGACACATTTATCAGAATCTTCATGGGAGATTTAGTCTTAGCTCAGGAGAAGTCATCAGATCTGTAGTTAATGAGTATATTGTGTTTTATCATTTCATTCTATTTAGGACTGAGCAGTGTAAATCAGAAACCCCATTAAGTCAATACATAGTAAATAGGTGTTTCAACACTGCAGAACAATAAAATTTCATTATCATGCTAAAATCTTTACCTCCTTTTCCTCTGTGGTACAATTACTTGGAAAGATGGTGACCAACTCCTGTACCAATGAGATTCCTTCACTGTGTCCTGCTTCTTTTACCTTCTTCTGAAAGCGAAAGTGTTAGTTGCTCAGTCCTGTCCAACTCTTTGCGAGCTCACGGACTGTAGCCTCCCGGGCTCCTCTGTCCATGGGATTTCCCAGGCAAGAATACTGGAGTGGGTTGCCGTTTCCTTCTGCAGGGGATCTTCCTGACCCAGAGATCGAACCTGGGTCTCCTGCATCACAGACCGATTCTACCGCCTGAGCCACCAGAGCAGCCCTACCTTCTTCTACCAAGGTCATTATCCTTCCACTGTGACCTGCCCTTGGAAGAGAGCAAACTTTTTGCTATTATCTTTTTCCCCCAGCTCCTGGAATTGGCCCATCCTCAGGCAGCTGGTACCTGAAAACACTTTGTTGACAAGACTCGTGTCATCAAAGGATTGTTATGATATCATCAGAAGGAGAAGAGCAAATGTGAATGTGATGAAGGAGAAGAACAAACGTGATAAAGAACGGTAGATTGACTTAACTGCACCTGGGTGAGCGGACCCAAGATTGGTTTGTTAACACTTACATCACAGTTCATACAGACTCATGAGAGTAGAGACACATTGCTTAGAACACCAGTTACATAGCAAGACTCAATAACTCTTTCCAGAATAATAACACACCCACGCACACACACCCACGCACACACACCCACGCCCACACACACACATACACACACAGGAAAAGTCTTCTGTGTTTAAGCCCTCTCTGAAACTGCTGCTTAAGAATTTACTTTTTACATGGGCTAAATACTTTTTTACACTCACTGATGATAGTAGAGAAAATATTTGGTATGTCTACTGTAGCAAAAAAGGGAGGATATGTCACCTACATTTTTCTTATACACATTTTTGAGTACTGTGGTCCTCCCTATGGGAATTTAACCTCAGAATTATAATGTGAGGATGAAAGAGATAATTGAAATAGTGTAAAAAATTTCATGTTGCCTTTCTGGAGAATGTAACAGCATTTTCTAAAATGATGTATTACGACACATGCCCTTGGTAATAAGGGGAATCTGCAAAAATGTTATTTCACAATATTACATCAGGGAAGAGCTCTAACTCTCCACTTTTGCCACGGGGTTTTTAAGATTGCTGTTACTGTGCTTACTTGAAACATAATCACAAATAAGAAGTGTGTGGAAACGACAGCTCTATTAACTTTATCACGTACAGTTATGTATTCAACACACTTGAAAGTGCTGCTCCCTCGTTTTCATGGTGTGCTCCCTAAAGAAACAGACTTGGAGGGAGGGCGGGGTGGAGGAGACAGAGCTGCAGTGCACTTGAACGGCACAGCCAGATACCCGCAGACCGGAGGCGGGTGACGAGGCCCTGATCAAACACTGGGTTCTCTGGCCCACACCGTGCGGAGCAGAGATGAAATAGCTAGACGCACCCCAGGCAGATGACCCAAGAGAAGGTAGAGTTAGGTCCACGAGGCTTGTCTTTGCATAATTTCCACCTCATTTAAAGCCACCCCTCACCCCACCTATTTCTCTCTCTACTCCCAGGTACTTTTCTTTGACAGCGGTAGACACAAAGGGAAGAATTCACAGAATTAAGCCTTCTTGTGATATCAGAAGGGAGAAATTATATGATGCTTTTGTAAAAAGAATGTGCCCTTTTAACACAGGATCTTGAAGATTTTTAAAAAGCTTTCAGTCTTGCTCTATGCTTTTCATCTTTGATGCTAAAATTCCAGGCTCTATGATTATTGGTTCAGGAGATATTTTCAGTCTTCCCTCAAATCTTTCTCTATGGGGTAGGCCCTTGGGCTTTGACTAGATGTAAGGTCGGCCCTGGCTCCAGAGGCTCTTTTTCAATAAAGAGAAAGTACAGATTCTCCCTCCTAAGATTTCTGTTCCTAATTAATGATAAAAACAAATAGAAAAGGAAAAGACAGAAAGTAATGACATATTGATAATGGCATATCCAGTCTGAATAGCAGTATTGAGCTGAGTGGGCCCCTGTGCTCACATGCACCCAGTCTGCAGGATGGGGTGAAGAGACTCATACAGCAGAGGAGTGCAGCTGAGTTTACATATCTGAGGACAGTTTCAGAGTACCCTAAATTCCAGGAGTGAGTTATAGCCCTGAGATTTAATGGCAAGAGTCTCTGCTGATTGATGCTATTCATTCTAACCCTGATTTCAGACAACTGCTCATACCGGACCATCTTACCTACAAAATGGCAGTATCATTTGGTTCAGCCACATACAACTGAAGGTAAGAATGGGAGTGGGAAGAAAAGGTTCACTTTCAGACTCCTTACACTTTGCAAAGTCAGTTTTGCTCCTATCACCAGTCTCTCATTTGTGGATGTACAAATTCATATTTATTTTTTATTTTACTTTTGGCTGTGCTGGGGTTTAGTTGCTATGTGGGCTTTCTCGAGTTGCAGGGGGCAGGGTGGGGGCTACTCTTTAGTTGCAGTGTGTGGGCTTCTCATTGCGGTGGCTTCTCTTGTCATGGAGCACGGGCTCTAGGCATTCAGGCTTCAGCAGTTGCAGGATTTGGGCTCAGCAATTGCAGCTACCCAGCCCTAGAGCACAGACAATCGTTGTGGCACACGGGCTTAGTTCCTCTGAGGCATGTGGGATCTTCCTGGACCAGGGATCGAACTCATGTTTTGGCAGGAAGAGTCTTTACCACTGAGTCACCAGGGAAGCCCAGTACAAAGCCATTTTATACTTTGGCCCATGTCTCGACAGGAAAGAACTTTGATGCTCTCAGAATAACTGGGCCTCTGGCTCCTCCTTCAGTGATTGTTGTCTAAGTGTCAGTTTTACCAACAAGGATGCATACAAAGCCCTGGCTGGTTTCTATAAGAAATCCACAAACACCAAGCATCTGAATTTTAAAAAGCTCTATTGAAAAACTTGGGAACCTTAGGGAGTAGCCTCCTGCCATCTGAATGGTCTTCTTTATCTCACCATCCCCCACCCCCACCATTTCCTGTTCCTTTTCCTGCTCCTGTGGTCTCCCTTGAAAGCCTGCTCCACACCTATCTCCTTGAATGGTATCAGTTCAACTCGTCCTGGCTTCTCATCTCCCAATGTCCATGTTTTCATCTGTTAGGTCAATGGCAAAACAATGCAACAGGATCTACTCTCTCAAAATGCAGTTTGGGTTATCAACACATGGTTCAACACACCTTTATAGACTATTCATAGGTGCTAGCAGGTAGGGTACCACATTAAGCAATGGATCCAAAATGCCTCATGGCGGAGAAATTCAGTCTGGTTGGATAGGTAGACATTTCATCAAAAAAGCAACTTGGTCAAGGGACAGAGAATAAGTGCTCTATGACAACACTTTTTTGAGCCAGACTGACTGAGAAAAAAATATGACAGGATATATGTATTTTACTGAAAAGATGCATAGAATAAACTCCTTACTTTAAATGAAACAACAGGAAATCCAAATAGCCCCTCTAAAACGAATTCATATATATATATATATATATATATATATATACACATATACACACACACACACTAATTATGACTTACACATTTGAATAAAGTAAATGCTGATAGAATTCTGGTTGAAAAAAATTATTTGTTTTTCTAATGGTCACCTAAGATGAAAAATATCTTTAAAATGCAATACTCAGTTCCCACTAGAAGATGAGGTAGCAGAGAGTGATACAGCAGAATGGAGACCTAAATGTTAGATGATTTTATATATGAATCACTTTCCTTAAAGCTATCAGGAAGTCTAAATATACCACTAAATTTAAGCTTCCGATGATACAGATCTTGCAACTGGCACGGAGGTTAACCAAACCACTTCACTCAGGAACATACAAATGACAGGGATTCTTTTATTTGCTCCCGAAGAGCAAAGCTTATACTGCTAGATCCTCTAAGCAAAAGAAATGCTTAGAGAAGGAAGAAAGCTTAGAGGGTTTTGTTTTTTTTTTTTTTTTTCCCCACCCTGGCCTGGGTACATGTGAGAATCCCCTGGGAAGTTTTTAAAATGCTGGATCCTGGGGCATCACCTCTATCAATTTGGATCTAAATGCTTTGACATAGAATCCAGCATTTTTTTTTTTTTAAGTGTCCCAGGTAAGTAAGTTCTTAAGAATTACAGATTCTTGGACTCTATTCCTGAGTGTTTCCAATTCAGTTGATCTGAAATGACTTCTAGGAATCTTGGTTCTAAAACGTGTCCCTAGAACTTTTGTGCTTGGACAGGTTTTAAAAACCACTGATCTAATGCAAAACTGCAGAAACTGGAGTTAGTTGGTTCCAAAATCATAAACCTAGTACAAGTACAGAGGGGTCAAACTATAATGTACTGGGGATCCTTCTGCTGTGGGACAAAGGCTGGCTTAGGGTCCCTGAAGGCCTCATGATTTCCTGGGTTACCCAGAAAGTAATGTTCATAACACTATGAAGTGTGAGTAAACCTCCCCTCCTTGAACTCTCAGCTCTAGAAATGTACGACTTCTCCATTCCCACATAAGGGGAGACAAGTCTATCTCCCCCTCGAAAAGCATGCCCACAGTAAATAGCCAGATAAATAGTCATTAAAGTATATCTCAGTGATTGACTTTAAATAAAGTGTGGGCATTTCACTATACTCATTGCATCAACTGAGAACGATATAGTGGGCTGTCAGGAAAGCTGTCATCTCAAAAGCTAAGTGCAACAAAAGAGATTTTACACAGAAGAGGCCATTGAGAGTTTTGACACTGACACCAGACAGAGGGTAATCCTCTGATGAATTCTGTTGAAAGGTGAAACAGAACTTAACATTATAAACTCAATAGGACAAAATAGTAAAACTACAACATAAACACACCATTGGCCCATAGTATTATTTGGAAGTAAAGGCAATCTAACTTCATAAATATCACAGTGGGGTAATCATCAAAAATGTTATAAATACATAAATATTGTGTAATAATATAGGCAAAGAGAAAAATAAGATTTTACATATGCACACTTGGTGCTTATTCATTAGAAAGAACAGAGACTTCCCTGGCAGTCCAGTAGCTAAGGCTCTGCACTCCCAATGCACAGGGTCCAGTTTCAATCCCTGGTCAGGGAACTAAATCCCATGTGCTGCAACTGAGATCTGGCAGAGCCCAGCCAAAGAAAAAATTCACATAACTACAGTATAACAGAAACACAAGGGTTTTCAGAGATTCAACTGCTCATCAGCCCAACAGATCAAATGACAACTGTGGTGAAGTTTAAGATTTGCAATGAGTATGATCCGATCCAGCTAGACTAAGGGTTAGGGTGTTGAATGACCTAACTACATTAATTCTTTAACTAATAGCTACATAAACATGGGAAAGTCACAAAATTTTCAAGTCTCCATTTCCTCATCTATGACATGAGTGAACTGAACTTGGTCTCAGAAATTCTTTGGTCCAGTTATGCAAATGTATATCACTCTATTTTAGTAATTTATTAAGCAAAGATGACAATCTGCCTGCCAATGCAAGAGACACAAGAGATGCAGGTTCAGTTCCGGGATCAGGAAGATCCCGTGGAGAAGGAAATAGCAACCCACTCCAGTATTCTTGCCTGGAAAATTCCATGGGCAGACTTTAGTCTGGCAGGCTAAAGGCCATAGGGTAGAAAAAGGGTCAGACTTGACTGAGCATACATGTACACGCACAAAGATGACAACATCTTTAGCTGCATTGACCCACTCAGCAGGTGGCCTATAGAAACCTGGAGGAACTCAACTATCAGGAAATGTTTCTGGTGTCCTGAAAGAGAAAGAAAAACCACAAGATAGAATTTAGACTACTAGATGACTCAGGGAAAAGACAGAAGAACATAAGTCTTTCTGACTAACATGCCTATAAGTGGGGTTTTAATCATGACCACATAATATGCTGACAGTGTGCCTCATGAAGGAAGCAGATATGAAAAAAAAATACTCAGGGGACCAATCATCACTGTTTCCATTCATCTGGCATGACAGAGGAAACCGCTATTAAGGAGAGTTTCATTCAGTACAGTGATAATACTGTCTTTAAAATGGAAATCAGAACCTAGAGTAACAGGATCTTTTTAGGTTGACTGCATCTCTCAGAAGAGTGGTTTGCACATGTCACATCTTCAACACAAGTTAAATATTTCATTTTATCAAGAAACCTACTGGGAGAAACATCCCACCTTCAGAGATTCTACTGATGACAGTATTGTGGATAATACCATATCAAACTGAAGCACCACAAGACAACATACCACACAATGTATGTTGCTCAGTGTAGTTTGTTTTTAAATCTTCATTTATTTGCAGCTATTGTGACTCTCTGGAAAAACTATAGATGGTCTCAAATATCTTCTTATTCTTTGGTGGTTTTCTGAATGAACAGTGCCTCTAATCCTTTTGCTCAACACGAACAAAAGAAATCTTTTCAGTTATGATTAAGTAATGGTGTGAAATTCTTATGATTACATTAATGCATTTAAGTATACAGTTAAAACTTAATTTATTGGTCATACTTCTATTTAGAGAATAAAATAGGACACTTAGTGTTCAATGAGAAACAATGGGTTTCAACTTGTAAATAACTGAAATAAATCCCAATCTGATTTTACTTACTGCATTCCTTCCCAGTGGGCTTAATTTAAACACCTCTACGCTTTGAAAAGTTTCTCCTGTATGCCTTTTTCATTGAGAAGGTAAAATCTATATCTTAAAGTGTTCCTTCATAAAGTCTATGCATAACAGAACACAAAGGAAAATCATAAACTCAATTCAATAATTGAATGCATCTGCAGGTTTCTTAGCGTCCAACAGAGTTGTCAACACATTCTAATTCATTAGGGTTTTTTGTTGCTGTTGTTCCTCCTCCTCCACAGATTTCTGAGTGAACTGTTGAGTTCAAATCTTCTGTTAAAATGGTACAGCTACCCTTTAATAGTTTTAAAAAAAATCATGTCTTGGTAAAAAGACTTAAGAATAAGTTAAAAAAACACCACTACTGCTGTATTAGTCTTGCTTGGGGGCACAGAATCTGTTGGTGATCAAATATTTTTTTTAAAAAACCGATGGCTTGCTCCGGATTATTTTTGTGGCTCACATGACAAATTCTATTTCCGAAGTATAAATCCACCATTTATTTTCATTGATGAATTACATTTCATTCAAGAGTTAGGTTTCTTGCAATAAATATTAACATAATGTGGGAAGAGCTTATAATTTTCCAACTGACTGGGAAGCCTTGACATCCAAATGCTGCACTGAAATTGTAGAATAACTCATTAGGAAATATGCAACAGCAGTTTCAAGATTTACAACAAATACATTGGTGGTGTTCTAAAAATTAATATTAAGCTGCCATGCTTGGCTTAATTAGTTTTCTTCTTCATTTACAAAGCATATCTGTCTGGTTTTATGAACTTGGTCTCCAGTCCCCTCTCCTACAAACGTGTTTAATTAAAGTTTAACAGCTGTGTATGCTTTGGAAACAGAATAATGATTTTTCTCCTTTGAACTACTTAATCCTTTCCTAAAATATGATCCTCTTGAATATATATTTAAAAAGCAATGGATGTGTAATCATCTACCACGAGAAAAACACTGACAGCTTAGGGTATAAGCACCATGTATTCAGTGAGTAGGCTGTATTCACTGAGAGAGTAATTTGCAAGCCAGAAAATGCAAGGCCCACAGTAGATCTCTTTCTTCAAAAATGAAATGAGAGCTACACAAAACAACAGAGAAAATTAAATAAATAAGCAGGAGATAAAACATACTATGAAATGGAATATTTATTGGATTTGGCAAAATTTCTGCAATGTATATTGTATGACTCTACACATCCAATACCCAAGAAGTCTGACTAATAAGGTGACACCAGCTATTTTGAATTGTTATCACTTTATCACTACACATGCACGTGTTTATGAAATAATTATATAGGTGTGTGTATAACATAAATTTCTAAAATGAGCAGAATTAAAGGACAAATAGACATGATGAACCTTTGAGCAGTACACCTTAACATGTGAGATTAAAAAATAATAATTATACAAAAATCTGTTCAGCTATCAGTAGCAAATGCCTACAGTTTCACACTATCAGCTTTCTTTCCTTCAAGTGCTCTTACGCAACATATGGACCTGACCGCAGTCTAGGGAAGCATCACAAGTATTGTCAGGCCCTTCTAAAAGATGCTTAAAAAGAGTCTGACTTAACCTTGTGTTCAATCGCTCAGTTGTGTCTGACTCTCTGCGACTCCGTGGACTGTAGCCCTCCAGGCTCCTCTGTCCACAGGATTTCCCAGGCAAAAATACCTGAGTGGGTTGCCATTTCCTCCTCCAAGGGATTTTCCTGATCCAGGGATCGAATCTGCGTCTCCTGCACCGGCAGGCAGATTCTTTACCATCTGAGCCACCTGACTTAACTGTAGACCCTGCTATTATGCTCTATTTGTGATGCATATTCAATTCATGTGTGTCGAATAGGCACACTGATCAGAGCAAAGAGAATTCATTTACAAGAGAACTCTAAAGGTGGCTTTAGTAGAGTCTGTTATGGGGAAGAATATATGTTGCCCACTCCCGAGGAATGGCTGTATACACAGCCCTGCTAAGAACAGGCGTGGCCCTGTGACTCATTTTGGCTAATGACACGTGGGTGGAAATGATATGTGCCTCTTCCTAACAGAAACCTTCAGGTCCATCCTATGGTTGCACCATGCTTTCTTTTCCATCTCCCCTGTGACTCTAAATACCCTGTCAGCCTGTGTCCCTAAGGGAAGGAAATATGGATCAGGGCTTCACACAGCCAATGGCAAACCGAGTGAGAAAAAAAAAAAAAACTTCTATTACAATAAACTGTTGAGATTTGGAGGTAGTTTTGTTATCACTGGGTAAGTCAGCATAAGATGACTGACACAGGGCCTGTGTAAGCCTTTTCAATAATGAACAGGCACATCCTCATACCCCTTGCTAGGCAGGGACAGGCCCCTGCGGCACTGATGCTGCTGGAGAGAGTAAAGGAAAACAGATGGCTGGGATTCATGTTCCTCACCATTTGCTTTCCTTAACCTTCAGCAACATGAAAAACTAATGTTCAGCAATTTAGAGAGCTTGCATTTTTAAAGATAAAGGGTTGGGATTGATGCTAATTGGACTGAGCTGAAAAATTTCCAGAATAAATAGAATCATTTCACAGAGCAAGATGCAGGACTGAAGTTTTATAAATATTGCACAGAGCCTTCTGTAGTCATTACGTATGACAAATCCTTATTGAGAATGTGTCTTAAGGCACTCGATTTCTTAAGACTGGACTCTGCTAGATGCTGGGCTCCAGGAATGACATGTTGCCCTTGACTTCAGGGAGTTCACAGGCAGAAAGAAACATGTTCAAATGGCTGTAATACAATTAGATGAATTTTACACATGTCGGATCAATAAAGTACTATGGCAAGAAAGAAGAGGACAGTCATTTCTGTCAGAAAAAGGGTACAGGATTTCATTAAATGGATCGAGGATGGAGAAGGGTCTGCTGAGCACAGGAGATTATGTGAGCATATGAAGAGAAGTATTGCAATTTTTAAAAGTTTGGAATAGTACAGCTTTAGCACACAGTGTGTGTGTGTGTGTGTGTGTGTGTGTGTGTGTGTGTGTGTGTGTGTGTATGCTTATAGAGCCATCCTCTTCCTCTTAACTGTTCCAGAGTGTTTCATTTCATGACTGTACCATCACAACCTTAACTCTACTGATGTGCATGTGGAAGGCTATAGTCCTTTGCTGTTATAAACAATGATGCCTTGGACACACTCCTTTCCACTCAAGTGCAAGTCCACCTCCAGATGAATTCCTAGAAGTGGAGTAGAAGTTACCCAGACAAAAATAAAACAAAGGGAACAAGACCAAAGGCAGGGTGCTTTCTGCAAAGGCAATGGTCTGTGAAAAGGTGTCTAATTGCCAAGAAACCTCAAACTACCAGGGTGGTTAGAACATACTGGAGAGAATGCAGCTGGAGAGACACTAACAGATCATCAGGTCATGAGGCGGCAGTCAAGCTGTGCTCCTGAGTGTGGGAGTCATAGCAAGACTTTGTTGTTCTGTTGCTAAGTTGTGTCTGACTCTTTGCAACGCCATGGACTGCACCCCGCCTGGCTTCCCTGTCCTTCACCATCTCCCGGAGTTTGCTCAAACTCATGTCCATTGAGTCAGTGATGCCATCCAACCATCTCATCTTCTGTCATCCCCTTCTCCTCCTCCTTTCAATCTTTCCCAGCATCAGGGTCTTTTCCAAAAATGAGTTGGCTCTTCACAAGACTAATATTTTAATAAAATCATCCCGGTGGAAGTGTGGGGGGTGAATGCTGCTGCTGCTAAGTTGCTTCAGTCGTGTCCGACTCTGTGCGACCCCATGGACTGCAGCCTACCAGGCTTCTCCGTCCATGGGATTCTCCAGGCAAGAACACTGGAGTGGGTTGCCATTTCCTTCTCCAATGCATGAAAGCGGAAAGTGAAAGTGAAGTCGCTCAGTCGTGTCCGACTCTTAGCGACCCCATGGACTGCAGCCTACCAGGCTCCTCCATCCATGGGATTTTCCGGGCAACAGTACTGGAGTGGGGTGCCATTGCCTTCTCTGTGGGGGGTGAATAGGCAAGGCTAAAATAAGGTAATCAGGATACAGGTGCAGTTATCTGGCATGGGTGGGGGGACAAAGGCCTAGTAACCCATCCTTTAGACACAATCAAAGAAGGTTCTCCGTTGCTTGTCTCCTGTGCTTTTCCCTTTTGAGCACATCCAAGGTCAATGTCTCAGATGCCTCAGCATAAAGCAACAGCTGTAGGGAATGATGGGCACTGGGATCCACCCCTCCACCCTGGGAGGGGGAAAGATTCTTCCAGTGCTAATAAGTCTACAAAAGTTAGGTATGGACTGAATCCTTCTTTCCTACAAAAATTATCTAGTATAGAATTTAAGAGCTAGAATATATGCCAAAAATCATTTGGTCTTATTTAGTCCAAGAATCCTCAAATGTATTTAAGTCATTTTCATCTTCCTAAAGGTTGAAATCCTACAGAAAGCATTACAAATAAAGGGGGAGTGAGTTCCTAAAACCTGACACTGATGTTCTCATCTGGAGAGCACTCTTTGAGAAACATTCTATTAGAAAATTGCCATTCTCCATATGGTAACGGTGTTACCTATAGAATGTACCTAGATATATGTATGTTGTTGTTCAGTCACTAAGTCATGTCCAACTCTTTGCAACCCCATGGACTGCAACACGTCAGGCTTCCCTGGCCTTCACCATCTCTCAGAGTTCGCTCAAATTCATGTTGACTGAGTCAGTGATGCCCTCCAACCATCTCATCCTGTCACCCCCTTCTCCTCCTGCTCTCAATCTTTCCCAGAATCAGGGTATTTTCCAGTGAGTTGGCTCTTCACATCAGGTGGCCAAAATATTGGAGCTGGAGCTTCAGCATCAGTCCTTCCAATGTTGACTTCCATGTTGTCCAAGGGACTCTGAAGAGACTTCTCTAGCACTACAGTTAGAAAGCATTAATTCTTTGGTGCTCAGCCATTTTGATGGGTCAACTCTGACATCTGTACATGACTACTGGAAAAACTATAGCCTCGACTATTAGGATTTTTATTGGCAAAGTGATGTCTCTGCTTTTTAATATGTTGTCTAGGTTTGCCATAGCTTTTCTTTCTATTTTTTTCCCATCTATTTGCCATGAAATGATAGGACCAGATGCCATGATCTTAGTTTTTTGAATGCTGAATTTTAAGTCAGCTTTTTCACTCTCTTCTTTCACCTTCATCAAGAAGCTCTTTAGTTCCTCTTCGCTTTTTGCCAGTCAGTTCAGTTCAGTTCAGTCATTCAGTTGTGTCTGACTCTTTGCAACTCCATGAACCGCAGCATGCCAGGCCTCCCTGTCCATCACCAACTCCCGGAGATTAGCCAAACTGATGTCCATTGAGTCGGTGATGCCATCCAACCATCTCTTCCTCTGTAGTCCCCTTCTCCTCCTGCCCTCAATCTTTCCCAGAATCAGGGTCTCTTCAAATGAGTCAGCCCTTCACATGATGTGGCCAAAGTATTGGAGTTTCTGCTTCAACATCAGTCCTTCCAATGAACACCCAGGACTGATCTCCCTTAGGATGGACAGGCTGGATCTCCTTGCAGTCCAAGGGACTCTCAAGGGTCTTCTCCAACACCACAATTCAAAAGCATCAATTCTTTGGCACTCAGCTTTCTTTATAGTCTAACTCTCACATCCATACATGACTACTGGAAAAACCATAGCCTTGACTAGAAGGACCTTTGTTGGCAAAGTCAAGTCTCTGCTTTTTAATATGCTGTCTAGGCTGGTCATAACCTTCCTTCCAAAGAGTAAGCATCTCTTAATTTCATGGCTTCAATCACCATCCACAGTGATCTTGGAGCCCCAAAAATAAAGTCAGCCACTGTTTCCCCATCTATTTCCCATGAACTAATGGGACCAGATGCCATGATCTTAGTTTTCTGAATGTTGAGCTTTAAGCCAACCTATTCACTCTCATCTTTCACTTTCATCAAGAGGCTCTTTAGTGCTTCTTCATTTTCTGTCATAAGAGTGGTGTCATCTGCATATCTGAGTTTATTGATATTTCTCCCTGCAATCTTGATTCCAGCTTGTGCTTCATCCAGCCCAGTGTTTCTCATGATGTACTCTGCATATAAGTTAAATAAGCAGGGTGACAATATACAGCCTTGACGTACTCCTTTCCCAATTTTGAGCTAGTCCATTGTTCTATGTCTGGGTCTGTGGCTTCTTGATCTGAATACAGGTTTCTCAGGTTCTCTCAGGAGGCAAGCAAAGTGATATAGTATTTCCATCTCTTTAAGAATTTTCCAGAATTTGTTGTAGTCTACAGAGTTAAAGGCTTTAGTGTAGACAATGAAGCAGCAGTAGATTTTTTTTTTTTTTCTGGAATTCCCTTGCTTTTTACTATGATCCAACGGATGTTAGCAATTTGATCTCTGTTTCCTCTGCCTTTTCTAAACCCAGCCTGTACATCAGAAAGTTCTCAGTTCACATACTGTTGAAGCCTAGCCTGAAGGATTTTGAGCATTACCTTGCTAGCGTGTGAAGTGAGAGCACTTGTGCGGTAGTGTGACATGTGTATGTGCTATGAGCTGTGCTAAGATGCTTCAGGCATGTCTGACTCTTTGTGACTCAATGGACTGTAGCCCACAAGGTTCCCCTGTACCTGGGATTCTCCAGGCAAGAATACTGAAGTGGATTGCTGAGCCCTTCTCCAGGGGACGTTCCTGACTCAGGGATTGAACCTGCATCTCTTACGTCTCCTGCATTAGTAGGTGGTTCTTTACCACTACCACCACCTCTTCTACAAAACCATGTTTCTAGATTTTTAAAACTTTAAAATATTGAAGAAACATTTTGTAAACTTTAGAGTGAACTCTCATTTCTCTGTATTTGTTAAACTCATAGATTAGCATTTTTGCACCAACTACTCACAGTAGACAAATGTGTAAAATTATTTCAGAGAATTCAATTTCTAAAGTTCTATTTTGGGACTTATAATTGTCAAAAATAAGATGAAATGACTTAAAAAGACTTACGTCCTTAAATTATCTATGAGAATGAATTAAACTAAATGGCAAATGAAATGTTTGATCTAAATATGACAAGGAGCTAACATACATAAAATATTCAAACTGAGAAGAAAACACTTAATACCTTTGTGAAATGAACAATTCTGGTAAAGACAGCTCTTAGAAAAAGAAATTAAAGGTTAATAATTACATAAAATTATATCCTAATTAGCAATAATAATACAAATGAAAACAGCGATAACATTTTTTCACCTTTTTTGGTAGTAAAGACTAAAATTATGTTAATACTGCTGACTCAAGGCATAGTGAAATTTTCATACCTCGTTAGTGTGAGAATGTGAAAAGTGAAACTTTCATACAAATTTTGTTATCATATCCTCCTTGCCCTCCTCTACATTATTACTAAGGGTGTTGCAAGTTTTAATAAAAAAAAGCATTATTTTTTGAAAGTCCTATGAGAATACTAGAGTTCAGAAACATTATAAAGTTAGGAGTCATTTCAATTCCCATCATGCAGTAAGCATACTCTTGATTTTAATGATAGTTGTATTAGATTTAGAATTCAGGCTTGATTTACATAATCCCCCAAAGATTTCCCAGAAATCCATTAAAGGTCACCTTAGTTTCCCGTATATATACCAAATTCTAATCCGCTCATTTGCTCCCACTTCTATTATCTTATTCCATGCTTTTGTAAACCTTACTGCTTATTATGGTTTCATCTCAAATAGAAAATCTTTCAGTTTGGCTTTCCATCCTACTAAACTCCATCCCAGTATGTATTACTTGCTCCTCTTCATGTTAGAGTAAAAGATTAAATAGTCATTTACTTTTTGATGTATGTAAAATTGAAATTTGGACTCCAGAAATGTTCCTTGGAATTATCAATACACCTGGAGGTTCAGCAGTGTGAGACTCACTGTTTATCACTGCCTGCTCCAGGCTGCATATTAAAATCAGGAATCACACAATAGTCAGGGTGTAGAATTTATTTCTGTAATAAACAAAGTAGAAAATCTCTTGGGTTCCCAGGTGACCAGTTGTGGAAGCCTGAAGTTAATGACTTGCTATTCATCATAAACCAAACCTAAAACTTTCATCATACAATTTCCTCTTCTGAAAGAAAATAACAATTGTCAGTCCCTTAATAATGAAGAAATTTTTAATTATTTTTACTCTGATTCTCATTTGAATCATAACAAGGATGATCAATTTCAAAATCTTATTAGTTCTGCTAGCCTGAACCATTCAGATTCTTATGTAGGATCACTTTCCAGGAGGGAAAAAAAAAAAAACAGAAGATTCCTTTTATAACAAGCAATTTACAATTAATATTTATGTTAACAAATATTTTCAAGTTGTATAAAACTGTGTAGACTTTAATTTCAAAATCGACATTTTAAGTATGGGAATAATTACTGCTTGTACCTAAGATGCTATTGTATACATAAGTGCCTATCATAATGACTTAGATAACATTTGAATATTTTCATTACACAGCGAAATAAATTGAGGAATAAAATTACTTAAAGGAACAGAACCTCTAGGTTATATCAGCTCCTTCCTCTCTGGACTCTCAGTTTAATCCAGCGTAGGCAGATTGAGCTAAAATAAAAGCCTCAGGTACACCTGTGGCGGATTCATTTCGATATTTGGCAAAACTAATACAATATTGTAAAGTTTAAAAATAAAATAAAATTTAAAAAAATAAATACATAAAAGCCAAAAGATAGCTGGACTTCTATGCTGGGCTTCTAAGAGGAGACAAAAATAGGATGAGGGTAATATTTGGATACTGAATTTTTCCAAGTGCAGGGCTGTTCCTTTTGTATTAAAAGAAACTATTTGGGCAATACAATTTATACTACTCTTTTATGAGCATTGTGACTGCTCCCCAGTAAAGATGGTTTGCAGGGTTCTTATAGGATAATAACTTTTCCCCATCCAGATCAAGACAAATATCTTCATTGTCCAGGTGCACTCATGCGACTTCTAGCAATTCAGCAAAGATCTCGGAAGAGCAGCTCAGTATTTTCTCTCCTACTGTCCTTTGATTCAACTAACATATAACCAAAGAACCCATGGATTTTAGGCTAATTCTTCTCTTCTATTTAAAGTATTGGCCAAGACTAGAAGTAAGTTTTGTAATTTTTATTGATTTCCAAGTTATGAGAATAAAAGTAGGCAACACAGACCAAGGATTGGCGAACTATGACCTATGGGCCAAATCTAGGCCAACATCTGTGTTTGTGAATAGATTTTTATTACAGCATTCATTTTGTGGATCATTGAGAGTTGTTTTCTTGGTACAATATCAGTGTTGAGTACTTTTGACAGAGACAGTGTGGCTTGCAAAGCCAAAACTATTATGGGCCTTTGACAGAGAAAGTATACTGATACCTACTATAGTACAATAAGAAACAAATATCAAAATTATGAAATATCTTGCCAACAGGTAACAGTGTACAAAAAAAAAAGCAGGTCAAGATCCTAAAGATAAGGTATAAGATGAAGTCTTTCAGTCGTATAGCCAACCTGGGAGTACGTGAATGGAAAGTTTTAAAAGTGATTTTTCTTCCAACTCTTGGATTCACAAAATATGGTGCTATATCTTAGTCTAGCAGCACAATCAAATTATTTCAACAAAGATAAAAAAAACAATAAATCTAAAATGGGCAAGACATTCTTCTAAGCATTGGTTTAGCTCTGCGCTAATCAAATTATATCTATTATTTCATGTAGAAAGTTAAATCACATTACATTTTGATAGCATGTTAAAACTCATAAGAGAGGATTAGTACATACACTAATTTACCTCATTTGGTCTTCACAATAACCCTGGAAATAGGTTTTTTTGAAAAACCAAAACTCAGAGAAGTCAATAACTTTCCCAAGGTTACACAGCTTGGAAGAAAACAGAGCTGCCATTGGATCTCTTATCATTTTAGTTCGAGTGTAACATTCTTTCCACTTTATCATGCGACCTCTATGGTTTTTAGGCATTTTAAAGACACTTTGAGATGAAAAAAATTAATAAAAACTTTAGAGCATCCACAACTAATTAAATCAACATATCAAACACATCTGCTTCCTACATGAAATTCTTCCTGCAAACATTTTAAAAGAGAAACCATGGTCAAAGTTAAGTTTAAACAAGGTTAGCTGAAATCTCACAAAAATAGAAGAGCTACCCATTCCATAATTATTAAGTAATTATCCAGGTCGAAATATTCTTGAATCTTCCTGGCATGCTTCTTAAGCTTAGTTAAAAAGGTATTTTAAGACAATCTTTTTAGTTTCCTACTGAGATAATTATACTTATATGTCTTTTCAAAATATTTGACAGACTTATATTATTGTGAGCAAAGGAAAAAAAAAAATCAATATTTCGTTCAAAGAAGTGTACAAAAGTTAGCATTTCTCTCTATTTTAACTGGGAGTCCACAACTTCAGAAAGTAATACTCCTAAGAAATGTAATTAAGCTAGCAGCAAAGAAGGCTAATACACTGATCACTGATAACTCCAGCCAGCTTTAAATGTGATACACTTCCTGTTAGGAAGAATCAGATTTCAGAAGAGCACTTCACATAACCTACCTGTACTGGGTAACTGGATGAGGCTAATGGCAGAAATGAGGAGCAAAGTCCCAAAGCCAGCTCAAGTAGAGAGAACAGGAGCTTAGTGCAAAGCATAGTTAGAAACTGACTACTGTCTTCGAGAGAGAAGCAAGGAGATGTGGACTAGGATGGAGCCACATCACAGCATCCTGCTAGGCTTCCTGGAGCTTCCCAGGTGGCACTAGTGGTAAAGAATCTGCTGCCAGTGCAGGAGAGGTAAGAGACTTGGGTTCGATCCCCTGGAGGAGGGCATGGTAACCCTCTCCAGGATTCTTGCCTAGAGAATCCCATGGACAGAAGAGCCTGGAGGGCTACAGTCCATAGAGTTGCAAAGAGCCAGACACGACTGAAACAACTTACCACAAGCTAAGCCAATGGGTTTCCTACCTGAAATACCGCAGTTATTTCAGTCCATGGACTTCCTGGAGAGGACATGATGGTGCTAATATTTCCTTTTAGATATGGTGAGTTTAATTTGAAGAGTATTAAATAATTAGAATATTAGTTAATATTTATTTTCATGTTCTTGCCTTTAATTTTCTATAAATGGTTTTCTCTAGATCATAAATCACAGCTACTGTACATTACTCCTGGGACTATTACTTATTACTTAGGCCTTATTAAATAAGCAATTCTGGAATTGCCATGTTTACAAATACCTACACAGTGTAGACATATG
This sequence comes from Bos javanicus, assembly GCF_032452875.1. Taxonomy (NCBI): domain Eukaryota; kingdom Metazoa; phylum Chordata; class Mammalia; order Artiodactyla; family Bovidae; genus Bos; species Bos javanicus. The sequence continues at coordinate 58,116,233 of NC_083871.1, read as the reverse complement.
AGTATACTAGTAGAACATAAATGTACCTTAGTATATACACATTAGGAAACATATACTTACAGAGCTATCTCAAGTATATATTTTTCTTTATGGAGTATTTAGGGAGAAACTTCTGCTATAAGATAAATATTTTTCAAATTATTTCATTCTCCTACTGTGTAACACAGATTAGAAAGATATATACCAGACAAACCTCTGTAAGGCTAATAAGCAAAAAGGGGCCTTTTCTTTTTACTTTATATGCCCAGTATTGTTTGAATTTTTTGTACTAACCCTGTATTACTTTCACAATTAAGGAAGAGGCTGGAAATGTCCTGTTCATCTTAATCTTCAACCTAAAAGTTGTCTCTAACACAGCCCAGCTCCTCAGGTCAACCACATGCCTTCCCTCCAATATTCCAGGGGCCTTGCCACATCTCCCTGGTGGCAATTCTTTTATTACATTGTTTTGTCTTTTTGCTGATTTTGTTGTTTTCAGACCAAACTATAAGTTTAGAAGGCAAAGACTACCTATGACTTTTTATAACCTCAGAATCCTGCAGTGTCTAGAACACTGTAAATACCCATGCACTCAATAAATGATTAAATCATGATACCTACTAATGATATCCGATATTTACTGAACACATACTTATGTGCCAAGCATTGTGCTAACCACATTATATTCACTACTGAATATAATCCTTAAGAAAACTCTATGGAGTATGTATTATTATAATTTCTATTTTAAAGACAGACGAAAGAATTAAGTTTAGAGAATTAAGTAATTTGGCAAAGTAAAACATTAAGAGGTAAAGCTGGGATATGAATCAAGGAAGACTGAATTCAGAGTCTGTATTCATAACCTCTACACCACAGAAGATGAATAAATGAATGACTATGCATGAATGAACAAATATGGAACAGTTTCATGTCTAAAGAAGATTCCTATTCAAGAGACAGGACATTTTCTAAGATAGAAAATGAAACCAGAGAATCTCTGATGGGGAGTGGAGAGAATACCACAAAAATAATATTATTATGGTATGTTAGTAATACCATAATAATACTTAGCAACTGAACAACAACAAATAATAATATAAATCTCCCTACAATTCTAAATTGATCACAGAAGTAATCTGAACTTTAAAAAAAAAAAAACAAGGTCAACATTTCTACATAGAAACTTAAGGTAACTATCTCTCTGATGTTTAGAAAGAAATACCTATTGCTAAGGCATAGAGTTTTTATTAGCAATTCCATTTTTATTCACAGATATAGCAGTAGTGTGACAAATAATCATCTACAACTATATAAAAGAAATAAATATTTCCAAAACGGTATGAGTTACCTATCAATCCCTAATTCTTGAATAAAGAAGACTTAAAATTCTCTAGCAAGAAGAAGGTAAAAATGTCCAGAATATATTAATAACTTCCCAGGTTCACATTGGAGGGAAGCTGATGATTTTTCACAAATACCTCTAATTTAGTGGTAACTGAACTCTTGGGCAGTCTTTGAAACACATATTTTCATTATTCAAACTCTTAGCTATTAACTAACAGCACTGGTTAGACTCTAAGTACTAAGCATAGATGTGCCATGCTATTTTGCTTTGGAAAAGTTAGTGTTCAAATTAAACCAAGCTAAAGGGCCTTAGAGCTTTCTGAAAACTTTCTGTTCAATTTCCCAACAGCTAGGGCCCAGTGTGTAAACATGCTGCTGTCCTCAGCAGCAACCATCTATCTCATTCCCATTTGAAAATTATAAAATAAACTGTTGTTTTCCATACTCATAGAAAACAATGCCTTCACCAATCTTTATCAGGGTTCTGGACACAGGCTTCTTTACAAGTTCCTTTTTCATTCTATCCTTCCTTTTAGGACATGAATTCCTAATCTACCAAAAATGCCATAAACTAATGTATGGTCTTCAAAGAGAGCCATATAGACACATCATATGCATTTGTGCTTAGTCACTCAGTTGTGTCTGACTCTTTGTGACCCCATGGACTGTAGCCCGCCAGGCTTCCTCTGGCCATGGGATTTCCCAAGTAGGAATACTGGAGTGTGTTGCCATTTCCTTCTCCAGGGGATCTTCCTGGCCCAGGGACCAAATCCAGGTCTCCTGCATTGCAGGTGGATTCTTTACTGTCTGAGCCACCAGGGAAGCCCAATAGACACATTAGGTTCCTATTATTCAGAATATTACACCAACCATAAAAAGAAGTTATTAAACAAACATCATTTTTAACTTTACTGGGGAAAATTCAATTTAGTTCTCTTTTTCTTCATATAAAGCTTCATCATTTGCTGGAATATAATATGTTCCAACCATCTGTGATAGGTTAATATTGATTTTCCTATCTTCAATAGCACATTTAAGATCAACAAGCTTTACAATGTTTAAATTCCAGTGATTCAATGGATTTTTTTTTTTTTTGCTAATACCAGAAAGTTATTTTTAATACATTAGGGTGTTTTGACATTTTACAAAGTAAAAGTCTCCAGACTTGAAGGGGAATTATTATTTAAATATTTTACAGTGAGAGAAGTCTCACAATTGTCTACCTCAGACTACACTGCAGTATCAATACTTGTGAGATCAAGTCTTACGCTATACTTCACAACAGGAAAAACACTGCTGTGAACACAACACCATTGATCCCAACAGATCTAATACATCCCTGGGGCCACAAAGTGATTGTTTTATATGAACACTTCTTGGAACTCTTCTGAACAAGGAAGGCTACAGACTAAATAGAATCCATTTCTGTGACATGAATTAGAAAGTAGATTATATTTTCTGGTAGGGTGACGACTTGTTGCAATTTGGGCAGTACTGTTTATGCTGATTACTCCAATGAAATAATTAACATCATCCCCTTTTGCTCTAAAAAGTGTCCCAGCTTAGGTGATAAAGTATTTGATTTCCCTCTTCACTAGGGGCTACAAAGACTATTCATTGAGTTCATTGAGGTTGCAGACCACACGGAAGCCCAGATTCCAAATGTCTGTAAAGTGTATTTGACCAAGGACAAGGACCAAGAATGCTAGATTTCATTTCTGACCGGGCTGACAACATCTGTAAAACAGAAATTAATGTCCCAATAAAAAATACTGATGCTTTAGAACTGTCAATTGTGGTGGATTCCTATTGACTTGACGTAATTTAGTACTTTGTACTCATTTTATGCTTTTCTAAAACAGGGCTTCTCTGTGAGTCATAACAAATTAATAAGAGAAAAACAAATAACTATGAAAAATATTTTGGTGGAGCTAATGAGTATTGATATTACTTTCATTAGCTTTTGACTGTTAATGTTATAGATAAGCATCCTCATTTGGGTTAACTTTATCACAAAAGCTAACATTCCTAACTAAGCTATCCAGAGAATCAAGCAATTGCTTTGTGATTTTAATCAATGTTAACATCAAGATAGAACATTTGGACCCCTGAAAGTCTCCTCTTTTACAGTCTTAGCAACAGTTGTCTGAATTTTTCGAACAAATACTTCAACTCTACTTATCATTTGTCAATATAATCATAATGACAGTGATTACAGATAATGTGACTACTTCTATGAATCACTCTGAAATAACAAATCAAAGTAGTCATCATTCATGTCATAAATAAGGTTACCTAACTACTGTTAGAAGAAGCTAGATGTGATTTTCTCAAGAGAAAAGTACTTTGACCGGTTATTTGGGTCAGACTGCCTCCCTTTAGCCTATTCTCCTCACAGCAGGCAGAGTGATCCTCTAAAAACACCAATCACATCATACCGCTCCATGGCTCAAAGCTCTCCACTGGCTTGCCATGCTCCTAGAATAAAATCCAAAGTCCTTACTATGACCCACAAGGTTCTGCAAGTCTCTAAAATCTAATCTCCTACATCTATTTTCTTCCTGCATGAAAATTCAACATGCTGACATCTTGTAAACTCATCTAACACGCATCCATCTCAGACGTGCATTTGTTATTTATTCCTTTAGTCTGAACTGTCCTTCCCCAGACACGAAAATGGCTCTCTTCCTCCTCTTCTCCCTTAATTTAGATATCTGCTCAAATCCCTTTTCCTGAGAGAGTTTTACAGTAAACACTCTACCTAAACTAGCAACCAGACTCCCACCATCACTCTATACTTCGTTTCCTACTGTATTTTTTTCCATAGCACTTCTAACTTGTGATACTGTATTATGCGATATATTTGTCTGTTTATTATTAGCTTCCATCCACTAGAATGTAAAGCTCCATGAAGGAAGAGACTGTCTCCTTTGCTCAACTACGTCTCTCTAGTGTCTACACTAGTGTTCATTCCATGAACAGTTGTAAGGACTATACTGTCAGTGAACCACTTATGTTAAATGTAACTTGATCATCTAGAACTATTTTCAGATTTTATGACGCAGTGTTTTGGTTTCTGGACATGATATTTAAGTCAATTTCTTCTGAAAGGGTATTTCATGCAGTGTTGGTAAGAGTGTAAATGATTTGGCTGTATATATTAAAACTAAAAGTAACAACAGCAGCAACCGCAAAGCATTTGTTGACTTTTCCCACTTATAGGTATCTATTCCACGAGAATAAACACACAAGCGTATGAAGGCATGTGTGCAAGGATGTTCATGACAGTACTTTACATTTTCCAAACTTGTGTTACTTCTGCAATAAAAACAAAACAAAAAAATCTTCCCTAGAGAGTATGGTCAGAGCAAATACCATGGAGAGCAGGTATAGTCTAATCAAAAATGAGATTGTGAAGGGCAATGCCAAGGAAAGTGACTCCTAATCTCACTGCCAGAATGTGGGAGGCTTCAGGGCATCTGCTATACAAGCTCATTCCAAGAGGTTCCTCATAACTGCAGCATGAGAACCAGGTAAATTACCTGCCTAGACACAGCTGACTAAACCAGGCAAGGGCACCTACTCCAAAGGCAGCTGACCAATTAGTTGACCAGTGGCCTGTAGGGAGGATGAATTCTAGATCAAAGGGGCAAACTCAGACTTCTCTCAGGTGGTTTAAGCATGGCCCACACCCAGGGAAGTCAGAAGTTGACAATGGAGCAATACCAGTGGGAACATAGACAAGGCAGCAGGCGTGCTGTGCCAGCAGACAGGGCACAGGTGTACAGAAACCAGAAGTGCTGCTCCTGGGCTCTGTCACCCTGCCTCCACCAGGTAACTTTCAAACGAGTGCTCTTTAAACTGGATTCTACTCAGGTTTGATCCCTGGAGAAGGGAACAGCAATGCACTCCAGTACTCTTGTCTGGAAAATTCCATGGACAGAGGAGCCTGGTGGACTGCAGTCTGTGGGATCTCAAAAAGTGAGACACAACCCACCTTTAGACACAACTCACTTTAAGAAACTAACACTTTTGGGCTTCCCTATTGATTCAGATGGTAAAGGATCTGCCTGCAGTGAAGGAGAGCTGGGTTCCATTTCTGGGTTGGGAAGATTCCCTGGAGAGGGGAATAGCTACCCACTCCAGTATTCTTGCCTGGAGAATTCCATGGAGAGAGGGGTCTGGCATGCCACAGTCCATGGGGTCGCAAAGAGATGGACACGACTGAGTGACTAACATTTAACTTAACTGTAATCTGAAGGAGTTTAACTAACAGAACATTAAATTGAGGACTTGATCAAGCTTTTCAAGGGCTTAACCTTTGAAAAGATGATGGTTCCCTTTATAGCCTCTAATTATGTGTAATTCAAAATAAAAATAGCATAGAATGCACAGTAAGTATAGCCAAGTCCTGATAAGTATTATTTTTTCCCCCTTTGGTCATTTAGTGAAATAATACTTCTTTTTTTCTAAAAAAAATTTTTTTTTTCTGGAAACCTACATTAGTGCTTAGCTTGCCTACTAGATAATCTGGTATTACCCAGGGTTAAAGTAAGAGTGGAAATTCTAGGTCTGGAAATGGCAACCTATTCCAGTATTCTTGCTTGGAGAATCCCATGGATAGAGAAGTGTGGTAGGCTATAGTCCATGGGGTCGCTTAGAGCTGGACACGACTGAGCGACTTCACTTTCACTTTTCACTTTCAGGCATTGGAGAAGGAAATGGCAACCCGTTCCAGTATTCTTTCTTGCCTGGAGAATCCCAGGGACAGGGGAGCCTGGTGGGCTGCCATCTATGGGGTCGCACAGAGTTGGACACGACTGAAGTGACTTAGCAGCAGCAGCAGCAGCAGCAGCAGCAGCACAGACAGAAGCACCTTGCCTACTACAAGTTAGGACACTAATGACAAATGATTTCCAGTGGTAGCGTGTATACATGCATGCTCAGTCATGTCCGACTCTTTGTGACCCCATGGACTGTAACTCACTAGCCCCTCTGCCCATGGAATTTTCCAGGCAAGAATACTTTTCTTTGTTACCATTTTAAGCATATGAGAATATATAAAATTTTTAATATGCTATGAGTGGTAGACAGATAGCATATTAACTTTTTATATGTTCTCATACACTTCAAAATGCATAACAGAGAAAGGGAGTAAGCACAGTAATAAACAGTATTTCATTCCCTAACTATCCCTTGATGTTTTTCAACATTGTTAGAAAATGATTATAGGAATATATTCAATTACTAATTAAAAGTACAAGAAGGCTAGGATATCTAGGATATGGAAGTTTCAGATGAATAAAAGTTAAATTTTTCTTTTAAAACACCAAATACAGAACTAGTTCTCTTTTAATCAAGTATTAAGCAGTTTTTAGAGGCTACAGAGCAGAAAAGTCTTGAGCCTTGTTACTTTCATGCTTTTATATCATTCATTCCTGCATGATAGAAGAATAGCGAAGAGGGCAGAAAGGGACGTATGTCTCAAGCATCAGTTTGCAGAATGGAACAAGCTAGAGGTTCACCATGTGGGTGGCAGCCATGGGGAAAGAAGCTGTAAACCTACTGCTGCTGCTACTGCTAAGTCGCTTCAGTTGTGTCCGACTCTGTGCGACCCCATAGACAGCAGCCCACCAGGCTCCCCTGTCCCTGGGATTCTCCAGGCAAGAACACTGGAGTGGGTTGCCATTTCAGCTCCGCCTCTCCTCTGTGAACAGAATATTTATATTTACTGAGGAAAGTAACAATCCTGCCTTTTTTTCAGAAAGGTCTGTTGTAGGGCTTTTGATTGCACATTTTTGGGGTTTTTTTTTTTTTTTTTTTCTTTTGCTCGTTTGTTTTTTAATGTCCAACCAAGCTTTGCAATCTCACATTGTGGACTAGTTATCTAGTGACCAATAATATTACATCAGAATTAAAGTTGTGTTCTCCTTGAATTACACTATAAAATGAGCCCCTTGCCATTCCTAATCCTGTTAGATTACTTTACATAGATGAAAGTTTCCCTGCTTTGTTGATCAATTTTTTGTTTTGTTTTAAAAATAGCTTTATTGAGGTGTAATTCATATAATCTACCCATTTAAAAAGTGGAACTCACTGATTTGCATATACTCATAGAGTTGTATGTTCATGTAATCAAACGTAATCAATAATATGAAGGAATAAACTACAGATGCACAAATGGAGAAACCAAAAAAAAAAAAAAATGCTGTGCTAAGTGAAAGTAACCAGAGACAAAGGACAACATATATTAAAATGTAAGTAAAATTTCTAGAAAAGGCTAACCCATAAAAAGCAGATCCATGGTTGTGTGGCATTAGCAGCGGGGATTTGTGGGAACCAGAGTTTAGGACAAATCTGGGAAGGGAGTGTTTGAAGGTAATAGGAAGCTTCAAATCTAGATGGTGGTGAGGGTTGCACAACTGTATAGATTTACGTTAAAAATCACTGCACAATATATTTATAAAGTGGGTGAATTGCACAGCATATAAAATATACTTCAATAAGGATATGACTGGGTGACTGAACAACAAGGATTTTGGAAGGAAAAAAGACCAAGCAAATACTCATGAAGAGAGACCAAGCACATCATACCCCAATAGCTCTACTGATAACTGAGGCCTGGAAGAACCTTTGTTTACGTGGATACTAGCTGTCAATATTTATCACATTAGAAATTATAGTGGAGAATTTTTAGATACGTTAGTTATTCAATATAAAATAACAATAATAAGCCTGTATGTTAACAAAAAGAACAAGTTGAATGGAAAGCACAACTGTTTTTCAAAACAAGAGAAAAAATAGTGAGAAGGGAGGCTTTTTTTTTTCCAAACATGTTTACCAATCTGTTTAGTATCTGGCTTAATAGAAGATAGCCCTTTCTGTTTCTACTTCTGCCTTCAGTCTGCTGCAATATCATACATTATATAACCTCTGGAAAACTCCACTGTACATTCAAGAGAAATGACAGTGAAAAAGCAAATAATATCTTAGTATTATCGGGAAAGTAGTTTTCATCTTAGAGACCCTCACAAAGGGTCTTGGAAACTCCCGGTGCCCTTTGGGTCATCATTTGAGAACTGCTGGTCGAGATTTTACTCTAGATCATTTTAATGAGATTGCTTAAACTGTACTGTCATTAATCAAATAGTCTAGGATCAAGCTTTTTGGGAAAACAGGATCAAAAAACTTTCTAAATATAGTTTCAAAGCATAGTGAATCCCACATTGTATAGACTTGGCTGTAACATATAATAAAGTAAGCAATCAACATGAGACATTGCACACTACATCAGTATTTACTTGTTGAATCTCAAGCATTATTCTAGATTTATCAGCAAGCAGAATAAATAAAACATTATTACATATTGTCAAAACAGCTGATTGTTACAATGTTATTTTCTTTTATTTTGGCCAAGTGTTCTATGGGATCTTAGTTCCCTGACCAGGGTCAAACCTGTGCCCTCTGTATAGAAGCATGGACTCTTAACCTTTGGATTGCCAGTGAAGTCCCAATGTTATTTTCTAAAGCTACTGTTTTTGTTACTGATTCAGAAGTTTCCGTTTCACATTCATTTACATCTTTCTCCATCCTTTTTACAATAAAACCTCCCCTTTTGTTTCTGTATTTGCTTCTAAAATAATAAAGTATTATTGAATTTTTCTAAATTGAAACTTAATATAATAATCTGAAAAATGATGCTAATTTAAATATATGAAATTCAGTTATTTAATGGTCATTTGACAAAATGTGGTTAATTTCACCTTAATTAATATCTATTTCAAATGTGTCTCCCAGTAAAGGATAAGAGTACCATCAGTCAGCTTATGGACCTGTTGCTGATACTGCTAAGTCACTTCAGTCGTGTCCGACTCTGTGCGACCCTATAGACGGCAGCCCACCAGGCTCCCCCGTCCCTGGGATTCTCCAGGCAAGAACACTGGAGTGGGTTGCCATTTCCTTCTCCATATCCTATCAAATGATTGATGATACTCACTAAAGAGGTAGTAGTTCATTTAGAAAGTCTCCAAAGCTTTGAAGCCATCAAATACACCTCTCTAGACTGAGATATACATTCCATGTAATGTGATTTAAAACTCAACAAAAATCTAGACATTTATAACCTGAACTCAAAAACCATAGCTTAAGTACTTACTTTACAATATCTCCTTCAAGAGCAATCACTCTCTTAATGATCTTCTGTTCTGGGTTTTTAGGGGACCTAGAAAAATAAAGTTATATAATCAGTTATGTCTGTTGTTTTGAGAAAATGGAAATAAATATTACAAGAAAATAAGCTATATTAAAGTCATTACAGGACCCTTTGCAACCATGACATGACATCAGTCCTACTTAAGTCTTCAGTGAGAAGGAATTATCAAAGTACCTGAAGGAAAGAGGAGTCATGAAACAAATCATTTCAGATATTACCTCCAAATGGTAGTATTTATACTTTTAGTTTTAGTCTGTCTTAAGGATGATCTAATATTCTATTTATGTAAACATCATCTTAACTTTTTAAATACTTCCAACACTAATATATTCTACTCTAAAAAAATAAACCTGAGTCATAAAATTAAGCTTCAGCTTTGAGTCCCTTTTTGAAGTTTTCATTTTGATGGGCTAATTTTCTTCTTCAGATGTGGATTTCCTTATCTTTAAAATGGATACAGGGTTGTGCAAAGAGGATCTTGGGAGAATTACAAATTAAGATACTACTATTAAATTAAATGAGGCAATGTATATAAAGCAACTAATTACATAAGAAAGTAATGAGGCATTTCTTAAATAACATACTTGTTTCATTTTATTTAAAATAAACAAAGGAGTTTGATTTTAAAAAGAAAACACTGAAGCTGAATTATTTTGAAAAAACAAAGAATTTGGAGTCTTTTTTGTTGTTTTTTCCATGTTGGTTTATTTCTAACAAAGCACTTGGACCAAGCCCACCCAGGAGAGAGGATATCACTTCCTCAAGGACTTGAAGTTTGGGGCTATTCTTAACCCCTTGGTTCCTTGCCACATTTCTTAGTTAAAGCTGCTCTGTTTCTTGTGCTAAAGGAGTAGTTGTGGAGGGGCAGAGCCCAGCTTTGCTGGAATCTTGTCATTGATACTAGCATTATTCTATCAAAACGCAGAGGGGACAGTGTTTGAGGTTCCTGTAAGCTCTGGGTTTTCCTTCCTCCAAGAAACTACCATCTTTTTGATATAATATCGGACACTCCTGGAGGGAGAGGCAGATGGAGGGAGAATCCGGGGTCTGAGTTTTAGGAAAGCTAAGGCACAAAAGGAGGAAATTATTTGAAAGTACACTTAGGTTTAGCCATGTAAAGATTATGTAATATAGAGTGCTAAGGTAAGGCTATTAACAGTTAAAGGAAACTGATACATTCTGATATGCTTAATGTGGACATCATTTATTTTAACCTATGATTAATAGCTATGGTAAATGTTACAAGGTAATACTATTTAATAAATACTCCCCTCCCCTTCTCTTTCCTCCTCCCTGCTCACTTTGTCTCTGGGATCCCTCACTCTGGGAGAAGCCATGTCTGTCCTCAGCAACCTTCCTGTGAGTGAGCTTAGAAGCAAATCCTTCAACAGACTCATAGATACAGAGAATAAAAGAGTGGTTGTAGGGAGAGACAGGCGTGGCGACAGATTGGTTGAAATAGATGAAGGGGATATAGGGGTACAGATTGCCAGTATCAAAATATATAAACCACCAGGATCTAATATATAGCACAAGGAATATGGTCAATAATATCATCATACTTTTGTATGGGGACAGATGGTTACTAGACTTATTGTGATCATTTCCCAATGTATGTAAATGTTGAATCACTATGTAATACTCCAGAAACGAACACAATATTGTATATCAAATACATTTTTTTTAAAAGTAGATCCTTTAGCCTCAGTCAAGTCTTCAGAAAGTACAGCTGTAGCCAACAGCTTCACCGCACCCTCATGAGAGACCCTGAGCCACACCACCCTCTGAAGATGCTTCTGGCTTCCTGATTCCTAGAAAATGTATGAGCTAATGAGTGTTTTCAGCCGCGGGAGGTTGGGGCACTTTGTTATAGAGCAATGGTTATCGCAATCTTAATATGTCCAATTTCCTGGCAGTAACATTTTAATTCTTTTGATCTTAAAAGACCTATTTCAAAAAATATCTCACACATCACATAAATGATCATTTAATATGGATTTGAAAATCAGCGATAGATAAAAAAATAATTCCAATTCAAGTCACATTTTGAATTGAATTACCTTTAAAAAGGAAGCTAAATGCAAAAATACTAAAAAGATTAAATACATTCAGAATTTAATACCTCATTAAGGGAAACATGCAGCTTTAATAAGGTGTCTATTTCACACGATATATTGCAGAGAAAAGAAAATCATCTGAACCACTTGTGGCTTAGATGTCATACTTACTGACACAACTTTTCACTAGATTGATTATTAACATTCTTTATTTTAAAATGGAAATTTGATCAGAGTTTTTGAGTGATCTGTCCCCTTCATGAAATGGAGTAAATCTACAAATTTAATGTCATTCATGTATAGCTAGAGTGAGGGATCTGGCCCATTCAAGATGATGGAATTCATATTTTCTGTGCAAAGTTACTTATTGACATTTAGGAAAATTTGCCCCCATGTCTCTCTGTTTAACCAGAAATGTATAAAAAAATTTTCAGCCTCAGTGATCATTAAAGAATTGTACATTAAAACAACAGGACACTGTTTTCCTGTTTTTTTCAACAAAGGAATAGTAATAATACCATTAATGCAATTTGTTATTGAGTGTTTAGGGACACGGGTACATGTCCTAAAGTATATGATCATGTAACATACCTTTCTGTAAACATGTCAAGATTTTATACTCTCTTTAACATATCACACTTTTAGAAATTTATTCTTATGAAATAGTTGTGTATATATACAAAATTTTAGCTACATGGATTCTGTCTATTTTTAAAGAGAAAAAAATCAACAAGATTGTTATAGTTCATCATATAATAAAATATCATTCAAACATTAAAGATGTTACAAAAGAATTTTTAATGATGTGTAAATATCAACAGAATATATAGATTAAACATGCGAGCACATGTATACCTGTGATGGATTCATTTTGATATTTGGCAAAACTAATACAATTATGTAAAGTTTAAAAATAAAATAAAATTTAAAAAAAATTTAAAAAAAGAAAAAAAAAGAAAAATGTATGTGTACCATGACTTTGCATCAGTAATTATAAAAAAGAAAATGTGCATGCAACTGTACTGGGAAAATTTAGGAAGGGTATAAAACCAAAGTGGCAAGCATAGTTCTGTGTGTGATAAAACACATATCCAGATTTTTGGTTCAGAGTACTGGAAAATCCATTAGAAGAGGACAAATGTTTGTATCACATGACACTACCTGAGAAGAAATGCTCTAAGACAGGGGTGAGAACTGAACTAATTCCAAGTCCCCCATCTAATATTGATGCAATGTTAATACAAAAAGCAACCTTTAACAGCATAAAACACTACTTATGCTGACAAATTTTAAGTTTCTGAGATATGTGCAAAGTATTTTATATTTTAAAATAATCTATATATTAAGATCATGAGGCAAAACAGAATATACAAAGTAAGCTACCTATATAATTAAAATTTTATAAATTACCACTTCAAACATATCTATAAATTTTAATGTTATATTAGTCTCATGAATCTAATCATATTATGAACATTAATCCCATTACTGCTCAATATCTATATTTTAATCATTAGGCTGCTGAATGCATTACAGGGATGTAAGTAGACATGTTATGAGAGTTATTACAGATTTACATTGTGAACTTCCTTTTGTCTGCATTTTCTTGGCCACTTGCCTATCTTCTAGAAGTGTGAAGGATAACAAGTGAAGGCTTACGCCTTACTTTAGGGGCATGATGTGTACTGACCAATAAAATTTGCATTTAAATTTGAAATTTAATATTTTCATAATAAACACAGTTTATAGTATTTCTTTCTGGAGCCTGGATTTTAAGCATTCTGCTCTATGCTGAAGATTTAATTAGGCAAGTTTCTCCAGAGGTTTGGACAAGATGCCTAGAATGGTCTCTCTACCATGTAGGTCTCAGTAGATCAGTTTGATGTGGCAGAATTTATCTCTAATGAGAATGGTAAAGGGAAAAGGTAAAGGGTTAGCATAGTCATAATAAGATTTCTGTGACACTTAACATTCTTGAGCTTCATTACCTATCTTAAGAGAAGTGTTGTCATTTTTACCCTGTGACAAGCCAACAGAGCCATGTCTTCGGTCTCATAATCTCTGTCGCTGATTTCATGTTTTTCATGTTTCCAAAAGGTTGTAATTTGAACCCTGTTTGGAACACTGGGAAGGTACTCCGGAATACTCAGGAGAGCCCCCGTGTGTTCTCGAGAATAGGGAGATTAGCAAGTGTACCTACCCTCTCTATTCCCAAACCCAGGGCTCATCCTGATGTCAGATCTCTAAGCATGCTCAGCCTTCTCCCGTTAATAGTAAAATTCTTATACCTTTCTGGGTGGGTTGTGTAGATTTTCATATTTAAAAGCATCAAGATTGCCCCAGATTATTTTAGAATTAACTTCAGGATTAGAAGTTACCATGGCATATGCCACAGAAAGATCTGAATTTTAACTCTTCATTAATGAGATAAAAACTAAAAACGAATATCCTGGGGATGGCTTATATTTCATAGGCTTTTTTTTTTTAACTGTCTAAAAGAATGTGTTATTGTTTCACTGCTAAGTCATGTCTTGACTCTTTGCGACCCCATGGACTGCAGCCTACCAGGCTTCTCTGTCGGGATTTCCTAGGCAAGAATACTGGAGTGGGTTGCCATTTCCTTCTCCAGATGGCCATGCATTAAATTATCTAACTTTACATCATCATAATGATAAAAAGTATTGCTGTTTTAATCATCAAAATGAGAATTAAAAGTCCACACAACAATAAAAAGTTACATTAAAAAAAATCATAGCAAATGATAACATCTTTTATTTTTGTAATTTTATTTTTTTATTTTATTTTTTTAGGAAGATATTGAACATTTATTTTACAATGAATGCCATGTTATCTACCACATAAAGCATCTTAACTGTACAGTATATTTTATAAATATGTTATAGCTTGAGTTGTCTAATAAAAATATTGCTCCCTTATGACTCATTGTTTTCATTATCTTTAAACTCTTTTACGGTTTTCTACTAATGTGGGTATCCAGGATTATAGATCGATTTTTGACCCAATTTCAATCTTTTAAAATAGGAATATTTAACCAGTTTGAGTGTGGTAACTCAGCAGTACCTGTATCAATCTATTTTATGCCAATTTTAATGCTTCCTTGCTGTCTTTCACCACTGCCCCTACAATTTGAATATGTCCTCTCTATTTGCAGCATTTATTGTCAAATTTACCTACAGTGATCTACTACATAAAGCTGTAGGTACTGATTTTCCACAGGCAAGATGTACTTTAAATAAGGTTTCAATCCACTACCACCCCAATCAATAATTTACAGTTTCCTTGTACACTACTAGTATTAGCATTACAGACAAATTTGCTACTTTCCCACTCCTATAATTAAAACTAGAGGAAATAAAACTGTACTACTGGTTTTCCCATTTTGTTAGGTTAACATTTGATATGCCTTTATTCTACAGGTTCTGTCCACAGTGACAAAGTCCTTTTATTTTACATGTTTAACTTAAGAACATGCATATCTTTACATGCTAAAAATAAAGCAGTATTTTTTTTGTTTTACATATTGAACATTTAGCATGCCTTTTAAGCTTATAAAGACATAAGCTGAAATTTTAGACCCAGTTTACATATTTATGTTTGCATTTAGTTTTATAATTCTATATAACACTGTAACCTTAAGGCCGTTTAACTAAACCTTACCACCAATTCTTTTATACCGTTGCCTCCTTACTCTTATTTTAATCCATGTTTTTTGTTGGATGCAGTACATCACTTAACAAAGTTTTCAATGGCAGTACTTAAAAGATATACTTTCTCAGCCTCTGCATATCTGTGAATGCTTCCCATTGCCTTGGTACAGAAATAACTTGTCAGGACATCTAACTGGTTCAAAACTATTTTCCCTTAAAACCATAGATGGGCTTCCCACATGGTAAAGAATCCACCTGCCACCAATGAATGAGGCAAAAGAGACAACTGTTCCATCTTTGGGTGGGGAAGATCCTCTGGAGGAGAAAATGGCACCCCACTCCACTATTCCTGCTGGGAGAATCCCACGGTCAGAGGAGCCTGACAGTCCATGGGGTCGTAAAGAGCAAGATAAGACCGAGCCTCTGAGCAAAAACTGTAGATATTGTTTTCTGGCATTTACAGTTGCAAGGGAAAATTTTGAGGTCAGGCTAACTTTCATCCTTTTATAAGTGGCTTGTCTTCTCTGGGATACTTGTGGACTTTTTTTCTTTATCCTTCCAATGGCACCCTGTGAGCCTTTTCTACTTGTAGATCTAGTTTGTTAACTCTGAACATTTTTCTTCAGTTAGTTCCTTAATTACAATTTGAGCTTCATTTGCTTTGTCCTCTGTTTCAGGTATTCCTATCATGCGTAGATTTTATCACCTGGACAGGTCATCGAGGTCTTCCTTCTTCTCTTGATTCCTTTTTCTGTTTTTTTTTTTTTTCCCTGCATGCTGTGAAAATTTCTCGTTTTGCATTCACTTCAGTAATTCGATTTTGTGCCCCATCAGACTTGAACATTTCTGTTCTCTCAGCTCCCTCACACTTTTCAAGTGCTCCGACAAGAGCAATTTTTATCATTAAGCATAGGTCTTTAAGCTCTGATGCGATATGATACTTAATCCTTGCTATCCCTTCTGTTTCCACCGCTATACTCGTTTCAAGAGGCGGCATTTTCTCAATTAGCTGTTTTCCTTTGGACCTGCGGTATCAGGACCTTTTGAACAACTCTTCTGAACAATGGCACCAAAAGGGAAAGGTGTTTTGATTAACGAACAAAACAAACGTCCAAAACGGTTCCCCTCTACATCATCTCTATTTTTGTAATTTTAGAAAATGTTGCCGGAGTTTGACATGATTTTCATAGGTTACAGCTAGAAAAGGCCTATGAGTGTACCTAGTCTTTTCCTGGCAATATTCAATCTCACTCATTTTCCATGGCCTAAGAACTTCTGCTTTTGTGTCATACAAAAGCATGGACTGGCGGGCAGTAGAAATGGAGTCCATGATCATGGTCATGGTCTACCTCTGGCACAGACAGCAGCTGACTGTAGGCAAGCTACATAACCAATGTGGGTCTCATATTCAAAGAGATAAGGCCAGATCAAACCAGAAGCCAGACAATCAAACCTAGCTTGTAGACATCTTTTGTTTGGTCCATACATCATTTATTTCTGTACTTTTAAATCTGGAGCTGGCCAAGCAAACAAGAGATCTCACATTTCTTGTTCCTCTTAGACAAATACAAAGATCTAGCACCCTAAAACCCACATTCTGGCATGAAAGGGAGTCCACTGGATCTGAGAAGCAGATCTTGAGGATTTGCCACAGTGCCAACAGTTTGTTTCATGTGGGTTTAAGGGTCTGAGGACATGTGAGTTTGGGAACCTCTAGAAATCCTGACAATTTCTTCTACCTCTATCATCATATCACAACTGAGAAAATATGTATGAAATCTCCATCAGAGAGTCTAACATGAATTAAAATGAAAAGAAAGAAATTCAAGTCACTCAGTCGTGTGTGACTCTTTGCGACCCCATGGACTGTAGCCTACCAGGCTCCTCAGTGCATGGAATTTTCCAGGCAAGAGTACTGGTGTGGGGGAGTGGGTTGCCATTTCCTTTTCCAGGGGATCTTCCCAACCCAGGGATTGAACCCGGGTCTCCGGGGTCTCCCGCATTGCAGGCAGACGCTTTACCATCTGAGCCATCAGGGAAGCCCTAACATGAATTAGGTTCTCAGTAAATCTTAGTGCCATCTCTTTCTAAAATAAATTTCTAAAGGTCAGTTAACTGAGCACAAGAAAATCATTAGGATCCTCTATTTTTAAGAGTTACATGGATTGATTTATTTATTTCATAAATGCTCCACTGATTTCAGTCAGTTGCATTAGAGGGTAAGAATGGCATTTTAAAGGTTTGGTCACATTTTATTACACAATTAACTAAAGAAACACGAAACTAAATATAATTGTATTCATATTGGAAAGTCACAGGTCAGTTTTAAATTAAATGGGTATTATCTGATAAAAATGAATAATTTCCATGTTGGATTCTGTATGCTTGCTTCACTATCAGTAGTAGCGTGAACTTTGTGCATTCAGCCCCTTTTATAATGATTCGTTTTCTAAATTCAATGCAATTTTATTAATTAGTACTCTAAAAGTTTTTACTTAGGTCAGCATTTCAGCTACATTTTTGCTGCTTGCAGACTTCTCTTTGTATTATGTAAGTCTTTAATATTTAAACAAAAGAAACTATCAAGATCTTTTTATTGCTCTTTGGGTTTATTCTTGAAATCTTCACAAGTGTGAAGCCTATGACTACAGATAGAGTTTCACAAAGTGTGTGTGTGTGTGTATGTATAAATGCAATCCCTAATAATTACTCTTGTCCAGATACTTCTTAAAATGCTCCAATCCAAGGGCCTCATTATTAGAAAAGTGAAGTAAAGAAGAGGTGGCAAGAACCCAGGTAAATGCTTCAAATTTGTCTGCTATAATACCATATGGTCTTGCATAGGAAATCTGTCTTAAGGAAAAGGGAAAACCTGGGAAAGGATCATCAGGAAGGTGCAGAGGGTTGTTCTATATATAGAAAAACCTGGTGAGAAGTGAGTAGAATTTCAGAGCACTAAGGCCAGTGCTCCTGGGCATGCTTGTTTCCTGGGTGGGAATGGAAGAAATGGCTTATTCTCTCCAAGTAAACCCCACCCAAAACAGGCTCCTGAGCAGTCGGAATAGACTCCTTCAGAGACTCCTGATAAAATCTGTATGCAGGTCAAGAAGCAACAGTTAGAACCAGACATGGAACAGTGAACTGGTTCCAAATTAGGAAAGGAGTACATCTAGGCTGTATATCGTAACCCTGTTTATTTAACTTAAATGCAAGTACATCATGCAAAATGCTGGGCTGGATGAAGCACAAACTGGGATCAAGATTGCAGGGAGAAAAAGAAAGATTGCAGGGAGAAATATTAATAACCTCAGATATGCAGATGACACCATCCTTATGGCAGAAAGCAAAAAGGAACTGAAAAGCCTCTTGATGAAAGTGAAAGAGGAGAGTGAAAAAGCTGGCTTAAAACTCAACATTCAAAACACTAAGATCATGGCATCTGGTCCCATCACTTCATGGCAAATAGATGGGGAAACAATGAAAACAGTGACAAACTTTATTTTCTTGGGCTCCAAAATCACTGCAGATGTTGACTGCAGCCATGAAATCAAAAGACACTTGCTCCTTGGAAGACAAGCTATGACCAACCTAGACAGCATAATAAAAAACAGAGACATCACCTTGCTGACACAGGTCCATCTAGTCAAAACTATGGTTTTTCCAGTGGTCATGTATGGATGTGAGAGTTGGACCATAAAGAAAGCTGAGCACCAAAGAGTTGATTCTTTTGAACTATGGTGTTGGAGAAGACTCTTGAGAGTCCCTTGGACTGCAAGGAGATCCAACCAGTCCATTCTAAAGGAAATCAGTCCTGAATATTCATTGGAAGCACTGATGCTGAAGCTGAAACTCCAATACTTTGGCCACCTGATGAGAAGAACTGACTCATTGGAAAAGACCCTGACGCTGGGAAAGATTGAAGACAGGAGAAGGGGACGACAGAGGATGAGATGGCTGGATGGCATCACCGACTCAATGGACATGAGTTTGAGCAATCTCCAGGAGTTGGTGATGGACAGGGAAGCCTGGTGTGCTGCAGCCCATGGGGTCGCAAAGTTGGACAGGACTGAGCCGAACTGAGAGACCCCCAGAGATTTCAGTCAGAGTTCAAATGATCCAAGAAGGTAGCAGCAGGAACAAGAAGTTTATGTTTCAGATTTATGACTAACAATTTCTTACACAAGTAAATACATTCTAAAAGTACTTATGAAACAACAAAAGCGTGAACTTTAAACAATTAAACTGTTGTTATTGATAAACATTTTCTTGGTTATATTTAAAAGTTGTCCGGCTGTCACTTACTACAATTAGAAGACATTTAATAAGCAAATAGTGACAACTGTTCTTAATAGTAAATCAGCCTTGATTATGTAAAATCAATTAAATGTGTATTATGACTAACTTCTGTAATTGAAAAAGCTGAAATAGTTTTGTAACTGACTGTTTTGATTCTGAAAAAAACAAATGTCCTTAATTGTGAAAACTCTAAGAAATACAGTGTAATCATAATGAGTTAATTTCTACCAATGTTTATTAATTCAGGCATTTCAAAACATAAAACACTGCGTCTTCAGGTGGTGAACAGAACTGCAAATATACTTCACCGTCTAGAATTGTATGTAAATGAATATATATAGTATATACATAAAATACATAGCACATATGTAATACACATATGTGTGTATGTGTGTGTATTCTACCATACAATATGGAATCATACTATTTAAAGAAACTCCTCTGAACTATAAAGAAACTTCTGGGCTGAAAAATACATCCCCTTATTTATTTTGTTATAAATTTGGGTTTCCACACATTGAATATGCTTCAAGTTGACATATCTGTGGAAGTGGAGGCGATGAATAGCTAACATCAATATAAATATTGACTCTTCTTTCAGTATAGATTTTCAAAGTGCAGATGTTCACATAGAAATACTACCACTCTGTCCCTAAAGTAGAATATGCACTCAGGAGTATCTGTGTGGTCTTTTGCTATAGTCAAGACAGGTTTTGCCCTTCTAGCCATACTATCTCATTGAGTATGACTTTTTAGTACAGTGCCACTTAAGGCCATAGAATAAAACAAAACTAACTGATCTCCAAATGAGTTAAAGCTATCTACCTAGTATCATAACCCTAACATTGTGATTAAGCTAACTGGGCTTATGCTTTAAGCTTTAAACAAGTAAGGAAATAGTACCACATATGCGTGGTAGGTTTGAAGGGGAATATAGACACCACAAAACATGAAAGTGAAAGCTACTGGTATTTTCCATACCGACCCATATCCATATGTGTCAATATGACACGGAAAAAGCAGACCAACTGAAATGCAAAATTAATACAGTAAGTTCTCTGCATCCCTGAGTTCTGCATCCATGAATTCAAGCAACCACAGATTGAAAATATTTGGGGGAAAAAAATTCCAGAAAGTTCCAGAAGGCAAAACTGGAATTTGCCATGCATTGAACACTATGCTAAATCCACTGCATGGTGTAATATGAAGGCTGCTATAGCCTCCTGCCTTCCCACAGATGCTCAGTCTCTGTTCAGTGCCTAGTTGTATGAACATTGTTCACCTCGCATCTTGTACATGGGCTGCTTATGCTATATATACTCTTTGTTTCTATGAAGAAAACGGCTCTTAAAAAGCAATTAAGTGGTCACAGCATCCCTCAAAGGTTAAGAGAGAGCATAAAGTGCTCTCTTTAGAAGAGAAAATGAAAGTCTGAGATCTTTTGAAAACATGGCATGCTGCTTGCCAAAGTGGGTGGAAAGGTAGGCAAGAAGGAATCAAGCATTTGCCCAATGAAGCAGAAAGAAGCTACAGTTTGTGGAAGTGTTAGTGCTGTTCCTACAGTGGCAACACCAGTGTCTCCAGTTGGTGTTAAATTCTTGCCAAGACTGAGAAAGCATTAAGTGTGGGGCTAGAGGAGACGTCACAGGAGCATATCCTGGCTGATGGCAAACTTTTGTGTGAAAAGCACCTCATTTGCAGAAGCGCTGCTGTGCTCTGTGAGGGATCACTGTGAGGGAGCTGAGGAGTGCGAGAGGAAGGAGTGGAAGGCTGGTAAACGATGACTGGTGAGCTACATAAAGATCACAGGAGAATTAGCATTGGCTGATGCCAAGGCAGCATTAGTGTTCCCAGAAAACCTTGAGAAACTTGTGCAAGAGAAAGACTATCTTCCAGAGCAAGGCTTCATTTGTGATGAAATGTTATGAAAACCAAAAATCGTCTGCCTGTGTTCTAGCAATACGACAAGGAGGCATGGGTGATGGCCATCTTGTTCTTGGAATAGTCCCACCAGAGCCTCATTCCTGAGTGAAAAAAATTCTCAAAAAGACAAGGCTGTCATTCAAGGGCCTCCTCATTACTGGCGATGTCCCCAGCCATCCCCTATCTTTCTGCTTCACAGACAATTATGCGGATGCAATGTCCCTGCCCCCTTAATACTATGTCTATGCTGCAGCCATTAGATCAAGGCATCAAGTGTACTAAGGCAACTTGCCTCACATTCTGAAGGACTTGTGGATTTATGGAAGAGCTTCACAATTACAGAGACCACAGATTCCCCAAAGCCCAAGACAGGAGTGCATGTTGGAAGCCATGATGGAATGAGGCTGTCTATGATTTCAGGGGCGTCCCCACTACTGATGCAAAAGTCAGGAATGTTCCAAGGAATTTGGTGGGGAAAGCTTCTCAAACATGATCAAGGACAATGTTGAAGCACAGAGAAACCCTTACCAAAAGAGAACTTGAAGGTCTACTGAAATCCTCTACAGACAATGATGATAGAGATGCAGAAGACTTAGAGCAGTTTTAGACTTAGAACCATCAGTTTGGACACTTGAAAAATCTGCAGCAATTTTTTAATAGTTTCATGTGTTAAAGGATATGAACTTCAATATGATCCTTTGATGGAATGAAGCCTCTGCGTCACCTGACAGATAACAGCATACCTAGAACCCCCGCAAGATCTATTTGATGAAGAAACAGTTTTCTATAACAATGTTTCTAACTAAAGCACCTGACCTGCGATTGTGAAGCCTTGACTTTCAAGCTTGAAAAGCCCCGGCCTTCAGCCTTCATAGACTCTGACATTACCATCATTGAGCCTCCGCCAAAGTCTCAACAGCTGTAAGGGAAACCCAGTTGACCCTTCTAATGTTCTGCCAGAAGATTCTGCCTGATATCTCACCACTTACCACTACAGTGTCAGACATCTCATCCTCTCACCCCATGAGCGCTGTAACATCATAAAACAATCACCACTGTCATCACCATCACCATCATCATCATCTTATGAGGGTTATCAAGAGAGAAGAATCAGGGTTTCAGTGAGGGTTAAAAGACCCTGATGTGGAAAAGACTGAGGGCAGGAGGAGACGGGGGCAACAGAAAATGAGATGGTTAGATGGCATCATTGACACAATGGACATGAGTTTGAGCAAACTCCAGGAAATAGTAAAAGACTGGGAAGCCTGGGGTGCCATGATTCATTTGGTCTCACAGAGCCGGACACAACTTAGAGACTGAAAAACAACACAGTGTGTGCATCTGAGAGAGAAGTGAATTTATATTTTCTCTGTTTATAATTACATTTTATATACATACTTGTATTTTAAATATCCTGTTTTATTCTATGTATTTCTCTTTCAAGTCATTAAATGAAAGCAATCTGTAAGTATTCAAAGAAAGAAAAATGTTATTTGTTGCTGATGTAGTTAGACCTATGGTAGCTGTGATTGTACTGAATATATACAGACGTTTCCTTGTCATTAGTATCTAAATAATACAGTATAGCAACTACATGGCATTTGCATTGTATTAGATATTAGAAATAATCTAGAGATGTTTTAAAGAATACAGGAGGATGTGCATAAGTTATATACCTTTTATATGAGGGACTTGAACATCTGTAAATTTTGGTATCTGAAGTCCCCTGTGGATACCAGGGGACAAGTGTATTAGTATGTAAAAGCTGAAATGAGGATATTTACATGGGCACTCATACAAGATAATAGTGGTATTAGCAATCAGCTGGAGAAGACTATTGGAAACATGACTCAAGGGTTATCCTGTATCTAACTGAGCTCACTCACCAATTTGTCAGTGTTGGTCATATTGTAAGGAATGACATGCTAAGTTCAGGACAGGGGAAATCCTGGTAAAAGAGAATAGTGTGTGTGTAGTCATGTCCAATTCTTTGCAACTCTATGGACTATAGCCTTCCAGGCTTCTCTGTCCATGGGATTCTCCAAGCAAGAATACTGGAATGGGTTGCCATGCCCTCCTCCAAGGGGTGTTCTCGACCCAGGCATTGAACCCATCCATGTCTTCTGCATTGCAGGTGGATTCTTTACCACTGAACCACCTGGGAAGCCCAAGTGAACAGAGAGGAACAAGACAGTCTTGACCATTTTTAACTGGAGCCAACATTTAGCACCCAACCCCTTTTTTACCCAGAATTCATTTCTAACAAGGATGAACGACCAAATATCTGAAAAAAAAAGAAAAAGAGAGAGACAGAATTTTCATTCTTAGAAATACAAAAAATGCTTATTTTATCTATGGTGAATTGAGCTCTTGAAGTTTGCCTAATTGGGCCCACTAGGTGCTTGCGATGGACAGAAGCCGTAGAATTCATACATGCCCATCTGAGGTGTGTACTTCAAACAACACAGCCAGAATGTCTTCGGTGTAACTTTCTGTGTCCAGATAAAAATGTGATGTGTAAACTGATATACCACCTTCCAGACCTATTGTCTCATGATTCTGGCTACCATGGAATAATTTTCAGGGTTAGGCAGTAAATAAAAAGAGGTGGATGGGAATGGGGGCATTTCAATGGATGCCAGCATGAGAGTGGAGGGTGTCAGTGGTGAGGGGTTGACAACTGAGACCCAGACAGGTCAACATAGGTCTCAATAGATACCAGCAGGCACTGAGGTCCAGCTGTTCCTCCCCTGAGGCTATCACAATATCCCCAAAGCAGAGATGCTACTCTGACAAGATGCAGAATTATAAACAGACTTAATTTGCCTTGAATTGCCTCAGAAGGTTCTTAGGTTTACCTCAATTTGAAAAGAATAGGTTTTGCTAGCAATAAAAAACCTAAATCCAGAAATGGCAAAATAAACGTATATATTTTGCATACCTGGATTTTATGGCCTGAATATTTGCATGCATTCCATTGTATTTATTCTTACTGCATATATCTGTGCATTACCATCTCTAGTTACTGTGGTGACATGCATTATTAATGTACCTACTGTGCCTTGGATTCAAATTTTCCTAGTAAAACTGAGTTAGGTATATGTGTGAAGATTCAAACTTTCCCAGTAAAACTGAGTTAGGTATATGTGTGAGAAGAGGTGATATTCCACAGGATCATGGAAACTATCTTAATTTCCCTAAAATATTTGCCTCTCATGGAGGATATTGACATTGTAGAAGTTAGAATATAAGTACAATATAAAGCTTTCTGGCTCATTTCTGTCCTAACCCTGTTGGACTTACTAATTTTTAAAATACAGTACCATTGTTTTACAGAAGAATTCTGTGGCTCCAATAACCACACACAATTGGCTCCTTTGAAAGGAGCAACTTTATGCCCCTCAGAGTTCACTGAATAGTATTTACAAACTGACTTCAGGAAAAAAAATATGCATGAGGTTTGAGATTTAACAAAATCCAACTACAACTGGTCACCTCTGACAGCAGCATTGTCATTGGTGTTCTCAGCTTGACAGTCACTAACACAGCTCTGACAAGAATCCGCCTGCAATGCAGGAGACCCCAGTTCAATTCCTGGGTCGGGAAGATCCGCTGAAGAAGGGATAGGCTACCCATTCCAGTATTCTTGGGCTTCCCTGGTGGCTCAGCTGGTAAAGAATCTGCCTATAATGCGGGAGATGTGGGTTTGATCCCTGGGTTGGGAAGATCCTGTGGAGAAGGGAAAGGTTACCCACTCCAGAATTCTGGCCTGGAGAATCCTACACAGTCCATGGGGTTCCAAAGAGTCGGACACCATTGACCAACTTTCACTCGCTGCTATATTATCAGAAACTTCTTCAAAGTATTTTATTTCCTGCTATTTATACTGCAGTAACTTATTACAATGATAGCTTATTTATAAAATTTTAAACTAAAAAAAAAAACAAAAACCTTCTACCATTAAATCAAATGTCTAATTCCTGTTTGTTTCTACATTTCCTAGTATTACCTTCCTCTCTGTTGGATGGAGTACATAGAGTTATAGAAAGGGATCAGAGCTAGAGGGGCTTAAGTTTTATATGGATTTTTAGTGGCCAAGAATAAATATCTTTGGAAAAAGGAGGCAGGGTGAGAATAGTAATTTTATTAGGGGTTAAAAGAATTGTGAGAGACCGTAAGGGAATCTGGGGTACCATAGAAGGAAAAGAGGGGAGGATATTTCTAAGAACTAAAAGAAACTACCTTCTTAGGGTAAACCAAGCCAAAGAGGTACAGAGCAGTGGCTAGAGAAACATAGCCAGGTAAGGAGGAAGAGCGTGCAGGGCCAGTAGATCCACCAAAGAGACCATTTAAGACAAAAGACCCTTACAGCTGCTCAGTTTGGTTTCTAAAAATTTATCAGAGCCTCAGAATAAGACAGTTATGCTGTTATTACAATGTCATGATTGTCCTTTCCCCTATTAGGTTATCCTGGGAAAGTTTTATTCTTTGTAAGAAAATTCAGAGGTCAAAATTTACCTACTTGCAAGTGTTTTAGATATAGAACACCAAAGGAATTCCTTTTCAAAAATTACAACTATATCTCAACCTGTGATGCATTGTCTTGCTATTTTTAGTTGGCCGTATATAGTCAGCAATAACTATAAAATGTGTTCAGGTATGTCTTTTTAAATAAAAACTGAGTATGTTGAGGCTACAATTTGCCAGATGATTTACTCTTTTCTATCATTCTTTAGTATAAATATATAGCAGACATTTTTTTCTAGTCCATAAAGTTTTATTGCAAATACTGGGAACCCACTTAAAATGGAATAAACAGTGTCTACCCACATGTGTTTTTCCTTACAGGAAGCCACTTTGATTCTGGGTTAAAAGACATTGATTAATGTGAGAAGGCTCGCCTGCTTCTGTGAGCACTGGTCCTCTAATTCTGTACACACACAGAATGGACTCTAATCTCTCCAGCTGTCATGTTGATGCTCTTCGTGAGCTGTACATTTCACAGGCTCTGGAACCACTCTGCAGCTCAAACACGATCAACAGCTTTCCTCAAAACCAGAACAGCAGTGAGAGATTATTAAATCAAAATGGAAGCAAACTCTCCTCTTCGTTTATCCAAGAAACTCACAGGGGAACCTGATTTCCATATGGTTCCCACAGCTGATGCTTAATGACTATCTTCCAGACACAGGTAAAACCTTCATAATTCTCAAATACCTCTACAATGAAGTAAAACAAGGCCAAACAGAATGAAGGGAAATCATCTCCAACTGGTCTTACATGACTATAGGTTAAAATGCATGAAGGAGGCTTTTGATTTAAATAAAAGCAGATTCTCAGAAACATATGCTCACCACCCACCATTCTTCATCTGAATGGTAGAAATTTATGAGTCTCATTTCACTGTAGCATGGGACCTTTGCCAAGACACAAGAGCCCAAACATCAGTGATTAAGAAAGATGTCCAGTAAATAACATGTTTTCAGGGGGCTAATCTACTTTAGAGAGAGTTTAAAGGCAATGGCATCATATTTTGGATTGACCACATGAAGAGATGTTTTCACTTACACATTATTAAACTTTGCTTTGGACTTTTAACTAATGTAAGCCTACTCCCTGAAATAAAATGTCATTCTTGAAAAGATATAACAAAATCACAAAAATACTTCTCACAAAAATCTTCTGATTCAGCTTCCTTGAAAAATGTAGAGCCCCAAAGCCTTGCTGATACATACTACCATATCTCTCCCACATTTTATCAGCTCTTTCTTGCCACTGCCATCTGTTTGCTTGCTTTTCCCACCCATTGCCTATCCCTGTAGGCTGTTCACTGGCACGCAAATGCCTCCCTCTAAATTCTTTAATCACATCATCCAAGCAGTGTTCCAGGTCTTCAATTCTTCTTCCCAAAGATTTTCTTCAACACTACCCTCCGTATAGTTTGGACACTATCCTCCTCAGATAATTTTTTTTCAAGTAAACACTATGTACATTTCTTCTGGCCTTCTGTTTCAAAAGCAGTTATCTGCCTTATGATCCAGCAATCCCACTGCTGGGCATACACACTGAGGAAACCAGAAGGGAAAGAGACATGTGTACCCCAATGTTCATCGCAGCACTGTTTATAATAGCCAGGACATGGAAGCAACCTAGATGTCCATCAGCAGATGAATGGATAAGAAAGCTATGGTACATATACACAATGGAGTATTACTCAGCCATTAAAAAGAATACATTTGAATCAGTTCTAATGAGGTGGATGCAATTGGAACCTATTATACAGAGTGAAGTAAGCCAGAAAGAAAAACACCAATACAGTATACTAACGCATATATATGGAATTTAGAAAGATGGTAACAATAACCCTGTGTACGAGACAGCAAAAGAGACACTGATGTACAGAACAGTCTTATGGACTCTGTGGGAGAGGGAGAGGGTGGGAAGATTTGGGAGAATGGCATTGAAACATGTAAAAT
The DNA here is from genome assembly GCF_032452875.1 of Bos javanicus. Classification (NCBI taxonomy): domain Eukaryota; kingdom Metazoa; phylum Chordata; class Mammalia; order Artiodactyla; family Bovidae; genus Bos; species Bos javanicus. The sequence continues at coordinate 58,088,275 of NC_083871.1, read as the reverse complement.
ATCATGTATGAAATGAGATGCCAGTCCAGGTTTGATGCACAATACTGGATGCTTGGGGCTAGTGCACTGGGACGACCCAGAGGGATGGTATGGGGAGGGAGGAGGGAGGAGGGTTCAGGATGGGGAACACATGTATACCTGTGGTGGATTCATTTTGATATTTGGCAAAACTAATACAATTATGTAAAGTTTAAAAATAAAATTAAATTAAAAAAAAACATTAATACATTAAAAAAAAAAGCAGTTATTTCCTGTTACACTGTCTTGTGTGATACAAAGGAGGAAAACTTCCTAAACATTTCATCTTTTACAATCATGGTTCCCTAAGTCCTTATCATCTCAGGCTTTAAAGACTTCAAGACAATACTCAGCAGAGTCCTACGATGGAGACGTAGCTAATTCAAGTGTTTCTGGAAAAGTCATATTTTCTTTTTATTAACTTTTAATACATAAAAGTCTAACTGTTCATAATTACACTGATCTAATCACATAATCAATATCCTAGAGTAAAACTGGTAGTTACAAATTTAAAACAAATATGTAACATGATTTAATAAAATAAAAATCAAGGAAATGGAACTCAAAGGTCACATCTCTACATAACTAAAAAGATTAAAAAGTAAGGTAAATGATCATATTGTTGAAACTGATAGTATCTTTCTAACTCTACCACTCCCGTTCTAAATTAAAATCTCATTTTAAATGAGTTCCCAACAATCCAGCCTAATCATTTCAAGACAAAGCCGCAGCTGTTTAGGATGCAGGCAGTGTGATTGCTGTGGCCCTGTGTACTTGACCTCGTGCCTGTTAACAAAGAGAGTCAATTAATTATTTGCTGTTTTGAATGGTTATTTCACTTCACCTCCACCTTTCTTTAAGTGCTAAAAGGCTCAGTTGCTTTATCACCTTAACCTTAGCTTTAGTGAATGCACGCAGAATTTCTTAACTGCTAACAAATAAACCATTTTGACCCAGAAAGCTAATTTTCAGGACCACAGTGCCTACATGTCTTATGCTGGAGTCAGCAGAAGTGACACAGTAACCCAGTGGCTCATCCTCTTCCAGGAGAACCCCTTTGTTTTGAAGGGCAGCTTGGTGGCAAAGTTGTTTCCTGGACATAGGTGAGGAGACACACTAGTACTGCAACAGGTTTTATGGTCACAGTTACAGTGAAACACTGGTTTCATTAGAGTTTTTACCAAACACAAAAATGGAATTCTCTCAGTGTAAACTGAAAGTCTGTTGATTAACAGTGTATTGGTTTCTCCTGCATACGGTTAGTTTTTCCTATATACTCTTCAGGTTACATTAAGTTCAGTTGCGTAATCTCATAATTAAATTCTAAAACACTAAACTAGAACAAGAAAACAGCTTCAAAATAAATATGAAAATGGTTTTTTGCAATGTATGGATATAGTAGAACTGATACCATTTAAGTTTTAAATGTGAAAAACTAGCCATAAAGACAAAAGCTAGTCTGGAATCTATCAAGAATATTCTCACTTGTCTTGAATTCCTTTAATATTAATACCATGAAACATTTTAGAAGTTCCCAATTGCTATTTATTTATTTTTAGTCTCCTCCAGTTGAAGGGAAGATGGGATAGTAGTGATTGTCTTAAGCTTCTCATTGAATACAGCCCGAAGTCAGTTACCAGGGCTTAAAAAAAGAACAGAAAAGTACTATTCCATAGTGAGTAGTTCATAAGAAACATACCAAGATGTTGCTATTAGTTAGCCCACAAAAGTGAAATCATATCATATTCTTTGTGTCTGGCTTATTTTAATTGGCATAATGTTTTCAGGTTTATCCATGCTATCTCATGTATCTATATTCCATTTCCTAATTGTCATTTTCATGACTAACATGAGTCTTTGCTCATGAATGTGCAAAATGATTTATCAACCTAATAGCGATATCTTGGCATATTTTTTATGATCTAATAAAATGGCAACTGAAATTTTGGGAAAAAAGACTCATAATTCCTCAATTCTTTCCAAGAGAATTTATATTGACATGAAAATGATTGATTTTCTATAGTCTATAGATCTTAGTCTACGGATTAGTAGTTCTGAAACTTTAAAGTCTAGGGTTGAATCTTAGGATTTTAAAAAGCATCTAGATGATGCTGTTGGTGGTGGTCCTAGCCCACCTTTGACAGACACAACTGGAAATCCTCACATACAAAGTCTATGAAATTCAGCATATTGGATCCTCAGATATCCAATAAGACATAAGCCACAAAGAATAGTCACAAAGTGCTTCCAAAATGAACAGGACACAGAATAGTGATTTCAGAGCATGTACAAAATTCTAAACTGGTGGGAAAACCCCATTTCCCACTAGGAAAAAAAAAACCATTCTAATAATTCCATATTTAACTCCAACCTGGAATTGGACCTACAACTAGTATGGAACAATGTAACTCAAGTAAGAAAGAGCAAAATGTTCCTTTTCCAGGGTTCCTTAGAGTACAAAAACCTCATTCAGTGTAAACAGTGATCAGACACTATGGTGTAACAGAGAGGTTATGGTATTAGATACAGATAACTTATTTTTTACAATCATTAGATCATTCAACAAATATTTGCCAAATGACAATTAGGTACCAGGCACTCTGAATGACACTAGTTTATAAAACAGACCTTATAACAATTCATGGCACTCATGGTATTTTTAGGATTCAAGCCCATATGTAAGCAGTAGCATCTTGAGCAACTCATTTACTGCTCATAGCATCTTTTGTGGTAAGGGGCATGACAATTGGCACCACTGACCCCCAAATCTTGCTTCAGAGAGCAAATGAATTTCTAAACAAAAGCTTCTGAGCATCTGCTTTTTATAGAATGAACCTTGGGAAATAGTAAGTTGTATTGACCGATGCCAAGGGTTCAATTCCTACTTTAGGGAAGAAGTTATAATCTCTGAAACTGAGACCACAAAATGCACTTCTCACCACAGAGATCACTATGTAACACTCTATAAGGCGTGTGCTCTGGTCTGTTACATGCAAAGATTCGCCACCAAGGAGAAATCTCCACTCTACTTCCAAACAAATGTCAAATGGCTTCTCTCTCTACAGATTCCCGCCTCTCTCTCTCCCGCCTCTCTTCTTTCTATACTCCCGCCTTCCTCTCTCTCTCTACCTGACTTCCTTCTTAGAACCTCTTCATAAAACCTGTTAATAACTGAAGATGGTGTAGAGATTAAGCTATTTTTAGGACCAATAATTTGTTGATTTTTTTTTCATTAGTTCATGAGCTGTTAAATTTGTAGCTAAATGTATTCTTACTGGGCAATTTAATTGCTCCAGTGAAATGCAAAATTTCCATCAACCAATTCTGTGGAGAAAGTGAAGGGAATCTAATTGTTCTGTCTATTGTATATTTTAATTAATTATCCTTCAGTGAAAAACCAGGTAACAAAAACAGTGATACTGTATTAAAAATGTTCAGGAAATTCATCAAATGGTTCACAAAGCATCCTTAAAACAGGTACAAATAGAGAAATCCAAGGCCTCAGAGATTCAGAATAAGCCACCAGAAAGTTGACACATGACAGGTATTTGCCTACATTTTAGTCTCATGTTTACTGATCCCTTTCTAGGATAATGGACTAGGCCATTTATTGGTAGGTTTTCTAGGCTTTTATCCTGAGTATTTTAAAATGTCAAAATTGACTTAATTATGGTAATACTTTTAAAGAGAAGCACAGTAAGTTCCCTACATACAAACTGCCAAGATGCAAAGTCTTCACGTGTCCAATCACATAAGTTAGTTCACCTGTCTGGTGTACACTGTCATGTGAGTGCATGCTCTACAAGTGTACTTCTGTGCTTTTGTGTACCTTACTGTAAAGCACTGTACAGTATAGAGTTCAGTACACCATAGAAATGCAGTATCTTCAAGCCCAGGATGTCCAGAAGCAAGTATAAGTGCAGAGGTGATACAGCTGGTACTACTGTACTTTTCAAGGTATTATATTGTAAGATTTAAAATGTTTTCATTTTTTATGTATGATTTGTGTGAAAATATATTATAAACCTATTATAGTACAGTATTATACAGCCGATTGTACTAGTTGGGTACCTAGCGCTTCCCTGGTGGCTCAAGGCAACAAAGAATCCTCCTGCACTGCAGGAGACCTGGTTTCAATCCCTGGATTGGGAAGATCCCCTGGAGAAGGGAAAGGCTACTCACTCCAGTATTCTTGCCTGAGAATTCCGCGGACAGAGGAGCCTAGAAGGCTACAGTCCATGGGGTTACAAAGTCAGACATGAGTGAGCAACTAACTTTCACTCTCAAGTGAATTTTGTTGAATTTAGGAACAAACTGAACTTACGAAACCACTCTCAGAACCGAACTTGTCTATATGCAGTACCTACATACCTTGTCTAAATGAGTACCTACATTTTACAATAAGAAAGTATGTCATAGACAAATATTTTCCAAAGAGCACAAATCAGATTGCTAGAACTGAGACTAGGACTATGTGTATGAGACTCTTCATTTATTAATCAGAATATTTTGTTATAATTTCTCATGGTAACCATTATTATTTTCATTTTTAAGAGGTCAATATAAAAACCTGTAAAGTAACACCAAAGAGAAATTAATGGTGACAGTCTAAAATTATTTTCATTCTTTCTAAAATGTATATTCACTATGAACAATGGTATGAAATAAACAGATCAAGCTGTTAATTGTTGAAAAAGACAAAATCCTACTTAAGATTATCATTTATACTAAGCACTCCATATTTCTATAATGAAAGATAAAATCATTGAATCACAATATGTATAGATTAATGATTGATATAAAGTTCCTGTAGAACCCTCCAGTTATTTTTCTGATGCTTTGATTTCTAAAATTCTTTGATAAATCTTTCTATGGTTTATATCTAAAAAACACTAATCCCTCTCTTAGAAAAATCTACAATTTTGCTAAAACATTTTATAATTCGTGACTTTAAAAACAGATAACTTTAAAATGTAAATATAACGTTAAAGATACATACAGCTTTTCCAGAACACATATATGTACAATATATCCTCATGAATCCATATAGCATATGCTAATTTTGTCTGGGGTGGAAGGTACAATGTTGTCTGGCTATCAATACAAATTGCTCCAAAGACTTTTCTATTACTTTTAGTTTCCAATTATTTTTTAAATTTTTTTTCTGAAAATAACCTTTTACTCATCACCCAGAAATAATTGCTAGTAAAATATTGGTATTTACATTTTTCCATTTTTTCTAATTCCACACATAATTTTTAAAAATAGAACTATATACTGCATACTGTTTTGTAATCTGTTCTTTTCAAAATTTAATACTTTACAATGACAAGATTTTCCAGATCCTAACTCCCAACAGAATGAGAAGTTTCAAGTGGGACTAACACAAATTAACAGTTATCCATGATTATCTGATTAATTCTATCAATATTGGTCTTCAGTGAGACACTAGCCCAAATTAGAACTTTGAGAGAATTGAATTATTGGGTTTGGGAGCAGTCACACTGCTAAAATTATGTGGGTAATTACCAATTCTTCCCTACAGTTAGGTCTATATTTGGCAAATCAAAACAACTGGTCGTGCTTTATGCAGTATTTAGGAAAACCTTGTTAAACTTACAATTAAGATCAGGACTGACAAAATAAACAATTAAAGCTAGTCTCCTGGGAAATAAAAAAAATGTTTAAAATAAAATTTGAGGATATCTTATTTAAATTTTTAGCAACTTTTCTTTCCCTGCATCTGGTCTTCTTCCACTTCTGCTGCCTTCCTTATTTTTGTTCTGTGGAGACAAGCATTATACAAAATCAACACCTGCCACCTTCTCAGTTAGGAGAGCTGAAACAACACTATTCAATGTTTGGAATAATAACTACCTTCTCTTAACCTCTATTCTATCATTTCTTGGGGAAGAAAAAGAATGGGGAAACTAAATATAAAGGGATTAATTTAAAAACTGATAGTAGGATATTTAAGGTGAAACATACACTGCAAGATCTTTTTCAAAGACTTTTGAAAATATTCCAGTGACGATTGCTCATGTATAAAATGGTCATATCTATTAATGTGTACGTGCATGCATGCTAAGTCACTTTAGTTGTGTCTGACTCTGCGATACTGTGAACTGTAGCCTGCCAGGCTCCTCTCTCCATGGGATTCTCCAGGCAAGAATACTGGAATCAAATGCCATGCCCTCCTCCAGAGAATCTTCCCGACCCAAGGATCGAATTTGCGTCTCCTGTATTGGTAGGCGGGTTCTTTACCACTAGTGCCACCTGGGAAGCTCACATCTATTAATACCTGAGTCTGATTTCAATTTCCATTAAAAGACCCTAGACAACATAGTGATTTTCCCTGTGTTTTACTCTCAAGGTATCAAAAATAACACAGATATATTCGAGCTGCTGCCTTCCAAAGGCTAGACCCTGCTGCGTCATTGAGGCAAAGGAATAAAACTGAATCAGGTCATGTATCCAAGTACACACTCCATGAAGGAGCCATTGATTTGGAACTCCCTATTTAGGGCAACATTTTGACCCTGGCTAGATTACTAGTTACTCAAAGTCAAGTAGTTTTAGTTGAGTTCTTATTGCATAAGTGCTCATATAGGAGGAAAAATATACATAGAACATCAAAATTTGCACCTCTGTAGGCAGTCTCAGTAGAGAATCCTAGGACTGAATAGACATGAAGATCTAGTAACTCTCTGATCCCTGGAGGTGGTTCCCTTAGGTCAGAAATGAAGCAAATTGCCTGGCACCATTGAAGGAACTAACACAACACGGTCCGTGAATTACCTAAAAAGACTCTGCTGTTATTGTGCAAGTATGCTTTGTGAGAACTAACGGATATTTGAAAAGATATGAGCAGTACATCCCAACTGCATTTATTTGTTCTTATAAAGTTTTCTTAATTATAATAATTAAATAATCTAGCTGCAACATCATCTAGATAAAGGTATTTTTTTAGATAGGATTTTGCAACTCAAATCTCTTATGGAAATGGTAGTTGATGAGTTTCCTTAAGTCAAACAATTTTGCTCATCTAATTTGAAAAGTCATGTGATTGAACCATTAACTATGACCCCATAATCACAACAGAAAGCCACAGGTTAAAGATCCTAATGTCTTAAAATTAACTATAACCTCTTAACATCCTCCCCTTTCAATTTAAGTCCCTATTTTTAAAATCATTCTTATTATGATGAAATATCACAAAATGCATAATTTTGATTCTATTTATACTCATGCAATTATCAACAAATAAATCCTCCTTGAAGTGAAAACATCTGATAAATTCCACACAAGTAATTTTTTTAAGAACTATAAATAAATTGGTCAGCTCCACCATTAAATTGTAATTATTGACAGTTATTGTATATGAAACAAAAAACAACAGTAAGTATTGAGAGGAAGTAGCATTTGACCCCAGACTTCAAGGAAGCCCAAGAGCCTAACTGTCCAGGTAATGAAGACACAAATAAAAGATCTATCTTCCTTTCTAAAAATAATAGTCCATCTAGTTCTAATGCTCAGAGAAGACAATGGCAACCCACTCCAGTACTCTTGCTTGGCAAATCCCATGGATGGAGGAGCCTGGTAGGCTGCAGTCCATGGGGTTGCTAGGAGTTGGACACGACTGAGAGACTTCACTTTCATTTTTCATTTTCATGCATTGGAGAAGGAAATGGCAACCCACTTCAGTGTTCTTGCCTGGAGAATCCCAGGAACGGGGGAGCCTGGTGGGCTGCCGTCTCTGGGGTCGCACAGAGTCGGACACGACTGAAGTGACTTAGCAGCAGCAGCAGCAGTCCTAATGCTAAGATTTCCCATGTGTCTTGCAAATCCTGCCATAGAGATGGTCCTCTACTCTCCCCAGAATGAAGCCTGCCCCAGTTAAGAGAATTTTGAAAAGATAAACCAAGAGGAACAAATGCACCTTCAGAATACAGAAACTTAGTTTTGATTCCTGGTAAAATCTCAGAGCTTCTCCCTGGCCCCGGTGGTTTATTTGTAAAACACAATCTCCTCAGCACCCCATCCAGTGCTGTGACACTGTGACTAGGGTAGATTGAAAGACATTTTAATGAATCTTTTTTAAGTCACACAGTAACATAACACTTCCTTCAGGAAAACAAGCTAGGATTTTATATAACACTCCACATATTTTAATTATTTTTCCTCTTAGATTATCTACTTTTCAAAGGAGAAATAAAGTACTACATAATGTTATGATTGGGATCTCCAGTTAACTTCCACGCTGAAATACTCACAAATTCTTCATGGAAATGACAAACAGCAGAGTATGAAAAACACGTGTCAAACTAGTGGAGTGAGAAAATAAAAAATTAAAAGTATCATAAATGTTCTTTACATGATCACTCCGTCATTTTTATGTTTACTTATAATGTTTGGGTAGGTAACAAGTTAAAAGTCAAGAAAGAGACACCTTGAACAACTAACTTAACTGCATTAAATAATCTATACTATTTATAAAGATGTCAAGAAAGAAAATAATACTTGAATTCTCACAGAACAAGTCTTCTCGTTATTATTAAGGTCTTGACAGAGGAAAGGATAATCAGAGTTGACAGGTGTTTACCATGCACTGTATTCCACTCAATAAACCTGTTTTTCAATATACAGTGACAACTCTTATTTTAATTGGAACAGCTATCTTTTTAAAACTACAAAATTTTAAATGGTTCTTTCTATTTGCTTGTTTGTCTTTTCGAAGGTTTATTTGACTCTAATATCCTAGGATATTGCTCACCAAACTCTGTTTTATGGAACACTAACTTTAGGGATTTAAAAATATTAACAGTACAACTTTAAGGCAAGGGTTCTATGGAAAATTAAGCTTTGGAACACTAGGTTAGAGAAGAGAGTTGAGTTTCTTTACTGCAAGGCTTCTCAGAGTCAAATGCTAACATGAACTGCACATTGCAAACAGATGGATATAGTATGCAGGTGTCCAAAATGTCTTTCAGAATAGAGTCTCTTTTTTGCCTAAGACAAGTTAACATCTCACAGATGGTATGGATAACACTTCTTTATGATTTAGTTAAGAAGCATTACATTCAAAGATATTAATTAAAAATTACAGTTGTTCCTGACAACTAAGATATTAATTAAAAATTACAGTTGTTCCTGACAACTAAGAAGTGTTATATTCAAAGATATTAATTAAAAATTACAGTTGTTCCTGACAACTAGGGGACAATTAAAGCTGTCCCCTAGTCTCCCAGAATATTTCACTAAAATAAAAATACTCTTAGGAAAGATGGAATATTATCCCATTATCTATCTCTAACAGCTTGGTTCTAGATTAGTTTAACAGAAAATGCCAGAAAAATAAGTGGGAGAAATGAAAATAAGATATACTTAAGAAGCAGAGTAAGCAGATTATGTAGGGCAAAGCAGAGCCTCAATTCTGTCTTTGGAGGCTTAAGAAAGAAGTTATTAGGGCTCTTATTAAGTGTACTCTAACTGCTCTAACAAATTGAGTGATCCCCAAAATGCATCATGGTTCAAACCTAAGTAAAGTTCACTTATGGCTCAGATAACTGTCAACAATCTGAAGCTTCGGTTGTTAGGAGCCACAGAGTGCACGCACCTCAACTCTGTTGTACTGTCAATAGCTTTTCCACAGTCAACACGTGGCTTCCAAGGTCACCTTTGGAAGGTCCATTCTAGCCAGTGGAAAAGGAATAGAAATTAGAGGTGCATGCAGGAGGATATTTTAAACTAGAAATCTGTACTTGGTGTGCATCACTCCTCATATTTCTTTGGCTAAGTAGAGTCACATGACCACAATAACTACAGGAGAAGTTGTGAAATGCGATCCAGCTGGTGCACAGAAGATTAGGAAAATATACATTTTTGTTAACACATAGTAGCCTTTGCTACATATATATAAGGAAAAAGAGGTTAAAATGAGATTCCACAGTAGGGAAATGTCACAAAGCACAAGGAAAACAAAGACAAATGTGTTCTATGCCATTGCCCAGTGCTAGAAGTGTTTGCACCATCATAAACAAACAAACAAAAAAGGACACAAAAAGCTATTTGGAAAAGTTAAAATTAATCCAAACATCAAAAATAGAACAATTAAATGAATTATGATTCCCTGGTGGCTCAGTGGTAAAGAGTCTGCCTGAAATGCAGGAGACACAGAGACTTGGATTTGATCCCTGGGTTGGGAAGATCCCCTGGAGAAGGAAATGGGAACCAACTTTAGTATTCTTGCCTAGAGAATCCCATGGACAGGGGAGCCTCATGGGCTACTGTCCATGGGGCTGCAAAAAGTTGGAGACAACTCAGCAAATAAACAACAACAGATTCATAGAATATCATGTAGTCAGTAAACATCATGTTGCAGAATAATGCCATAATGTTTGAAAATTTGCAAGATTTTCACAGTATTAAGATGTATAAATAGAGTATGTTCAATCTGACCTAATTTTTCTAAATATATATATATATATATACACATATATACAGTTATAAGCATGTGGGGAAGAAAGCCTAGAAAGACAGTCGTTAAGGTATTATTTCTGAGTACTATCCTTGGGTATTAAAATTATGGATATTTAATTTTTAAATTTTTATCTGTAATTTCTTATTTTAAAAAAATGAATACATAGTATGTTTATCATAAATAATATTTTCAAATAAAAATATAATAATGTAACTAAATATATATCAATTATAAAATTATGAAGCTGTTGATAGTAAAAAGTAAAGACAAAATAAAAAAACATGTATTTGATCTCTTTCCCCACATATCTGATGGGGACATTATATTAAGACATGAGGTAAAAACTGTGAACATGATTGCTGGTAGAGAAAAAAATAGCTTCAACTATTGCTGCAATCTTTACTTTATAATTTTAACAAACAACAACAAACATTTCTGAGCTTTCATTATGAACCTAGATAGACAAAGGCCAATGTTATTTTGTGCCACCAATTATCTCTGTTGATCGATGGACCAGCAATTACTTTCCATCCAGAGCTTTGCTCAGTAAAAACTCATACATTATTTTCTGTTTATTGATTCTGATGCATGCACCATTCTGTTGCATACAGCAACACAGAGAAAACAAAAGCTTATAAAGCAATTATTCAAATATATACGTATATATCTACATAGCCACACAACTACGGAATTTTAGCAATATATATGGTGACAATATCCTTAATACTTTGCGATTTTAAATTAATTTATAATTATCTCCAATAATTGTAAAGAGATTAAATTACATTTTAAGTAAGTATATTTGTGAACTTCTTTCTAAACATTATAAAATTCATGGCCACTGCCCCCACAAATAACACTAGGCAAAAGTGTAAATATTCAGGTATAATAGGTCAATAAGAAATATGACTAGGCCCATTAAGATCACAGAATAACTAATTTTACACCTGCCTCTACCACACTCTGTACTCCTAGGTAGCACCATTCCTCTAAAGATTTCATCTCAATTATTTTAGCTATATCCTAATTACATGGTTAAGTACTAAAAGGATAGAACCAATACTTATCTTTCATAAGTAAACTGGAGTAGTAGAAAGATCATGGGCATTGGGTCAGGATTTTTTACCTTGGAAAGCCTCCTTATCTTTGTCACTTTCTAAATCCAAGCCTTTATTATCTGGTACCTGCAATATCGCATAAACCTCATTACCAAGCCCCCTAACTCCACTGCTGATGTGCTCTTAGCTACCAAACTACCAAAAGATGGCTTTTAAAAAACAAGCCTGGGGACGTCATTTCTTGCTTGAGAACCTTGTTGGTTCTCCAGGTATGTGATATATAGAAAGTTAGATCTATTAGATCTGACCTTACTTTCCTTGGCAATATGGTCTCTTAATGGAATACTCTGATGTGTTGCTGGACAAAAATAGACTCATATTCATATGTGGCACCTTTTTCTTAATGGCACATTTTAAAGTTTTTCTTTTTTCTCTCTTGGAAAGTTATCTAATTTTCATGCAATAAGATGAAAATGTGTGTTTCATAATTAAAAGTAAATTTCATGAGTTATACTGGATTAGCACAAATCCTATGAACTGTTTACATAGTACTGGTATTTCAAACCACAATACTTAGGATGATCAAAGCAAAGTCTACAGAAGATTAATAAATGATAATGTTTTGTACATACAAGAAAATGTTATGGTCTTGACAAAACCTCTCAGAGGTTGAGAAAAGACCAGGATGCTTTCATTTTTTTGAGCCTCTCAGTATATTAAAAAAATAGAGAAGGGACAAAATATAATTGAATATAGTATGACTTATTCTAAGTGTTTATATTTAATAGATTAACATGTTCAACATTTAAAAATGTGATGCACTATAACTGTGCAAATTAACTGTGCACTATAACTCACAAATTAAGATTCATTATCACAATGAATATTCACAATTTATCAAAGGTGGTGTGGTTCAGTAATAGAAGCAAAGCTTAAAGGTTTTTGATGACCAACTTTCTGCAATCTTGTCAGGATGTCATTACATGATAACATCAAAATAATCCACTTAGGCCTCTTCTGAATGGAAACCTGGATCCACAGGCCACCCTGGCCCTCTTCGTCTGGTTTTTGTCCTCAGACACAGACTGTCAGACCCTGATAATTACATAGGAAGTACCTGGCTCTTAAAATAACAATAATAACCACGACTGCAATGGTTCCTATTATCTGTGAATTGAAATACTAGTTCAGTTCAGTTCAGTTCAGTCGTGTCCAACTCTTTGCAACCCCATGAATCACAGCATGCCAGGCCTCCCTGTCCATCACCAACTCCCAGAGTTCACTCAAACTCACGTTCATCGAGTTGGTGATGACATCCAGCCATCTCATCCTCTGTTGTCCCCTTCTCCTCCTGCCCCCAATCCCTCCGAGCATCAGAGTCTTTTCCAATGAGTCAACTCAAGCATCTTCAATTGAACATGGTTTCCACAATCACCTACCTATCACACTTCATACTTACTTTTTGCACCTAGCCTATCTATCCAGCTGCGAATTTAGATCCTGCTGTCCTCTTTGTTTTTGCGAAAGCTGTTCATTCAGCCTAGAAAGCGCTTTCCATTTCTGCCACCAAAATCCCACTGGCCAAGCCTTTTCTTAAATTATCTGCTCTTTTATGAAACTGTCACTGTTCCTGAATTTTGCTTTTTTTAATCCTTGATTGATTGCATTTCACATATGTTCACTACATAAATTATATGATAATATTATATGTACATTTATTTCCCAAGCAATTATATGTCTATTCGGGGCAAAGAAAATCCTGTATGCATCTCTACATTATCTCTGTCCCCTGGCCCAATATATCACACATGGTAAACATTTGATAAATATATATTAATTAGAATTACAATAGCCATAAGCTTTTGGCAACACACTTATTTGAGTAAATATTTCCAGTGGTTTCATAACATAAATACCCAACTACGTATTTAACAGCTAACTTATTAAATAACATGTATAATAATTATAGATTTACTACTCATTTCAAGTATATTAGGCATAAAGTATATACATTATAAATATTAAACAAAGAAGAAAGTATAATGATACTGCATCAATTATGTTATCAGCCCTCAAAAGTAAGATAAATCATAATCACATTCTAGCTTAATTTTCAAAACAAAACCTCAGCCATATTTGAAATTCAAATAAAGATGTATTGCTTCTTTTTAAAACTTAACTGACTTCCGAAATGTCTTGGCAAGAGTTTTATAATATACAACAGATTCATTAGGAAGTTTAATCAGATCACTGAAGCATTTGTTCATATGGAAAGTTCATCCAAATGTATCAAAACTCTTAGCCAATATCAATATAACTATAATTAAGAATATATTCAGAAATAATGCCATAATTAATGCTTACTCAAATTGCCAACTTCTTGGCAAATACATTAATGTTGTCCTTGTAGGCCACTTGTATTCAATCCTGGGAGTTAAGACAACTTGGCTGGACCCCAGTGACAAATTACTTAGGAGGGAAAAAGATAATTTCTTTAGTGAGAATTTATTGCATCAAAGGGAATACATACTGTAGGAAATAATAACCTACTTGTACTGACTGAGTTCTCAACCTTATCTTGTTTTATAAAAACAAAAGTATACATTTTCAAAATCATAAGGATACTAAAGCAACTAATGGAGAAAGAACTGATATTATATCATATCACATAACAAAGAAAAGGGTCAGGCTTTCCTAAGACCCTACTGCCTTTCAGCCTTTCAACCTATGCCAGCTCCTTACAGCTCACAGTAATAGGCAGACACACGCCATGCGAATGGCTGCAATGAAGAGGAAAAGGAAATGTTATCACAGCACCCTCCTCTCCTTCCTCTCCATGGCCAACTCTGCACATTAGTTAATTGTGTGGCTCGGACTCATGCTCCTATTATTCTACTAAAACTGGCCTCTTCAAAGTTATAATGATTTCCCAGTGAGTAAAATCAATTGGGTTCATTTCCTTGCCCTTGCTCTAAAAATTCTACCCTGATAACTGAGCCTCTCCTTCATGAAAATCTTTTCAATGTTAATGAAGATTCAGGGTTTTTTTTTTTTAAGTTCCTTTTTGAGCCCTTCCTGTCAGACCCCCCCAGGAAAGAGGATACCCCCAAAGCTGACCTTATCTCTCTTTGCCTTGGTATTCTCATGTGTTCAACTACTAGGCCCATAAAAATGAGAGGAAGGTCTAAAATCTCTTTTCCCCAAAGTCCTAGAGTTCTCCTTACTTCCCATCCAGTAGGTTGACTTTCTTGTGAACATAGCCGCCTAGGTGTTGCATTGATACCTCAAACTCAAATGGTCAAAAACCAAATATACTTGTCTCTCTTCTCCCCTACTGCCACAAAAAACAAACCACAAAACCACAGAACTGGAACCCTCCTCCTGACTTCTCTATTTCTTTGGCTGAAGACACTCTTTTTCTAGAGAATCGTGTTGGACACTGGAGTCAGATTCAACTTTTCCATTCCCTCTCTGCCCATTTCAGGGGAGCCTGCCTTGCCAATGTCTCTGGTGTTGGTCTTGTCTCTGTCCTTCTCACTATAAACACTCCAGAGCTACTTCTCGCTGGTTCTTATCTGGAATTTTTTTTTTTTAAGTCTCTATTTGTCCCTATGCATTCCATCTTCAATGCCATTTTCTTAAATTTTGACTATTATCCTCTCTCCAGGTCATTTTGCATAGAGAAACCACATAGCTGACTTTTACTGACAACCCCAAGTGATCTTTGCTCAGGTCCAAAACAGTTTCCTGTGATCTCACCTTCTTTGCCAAAGCCATAGGAACTCAGCCTACTAGTTAACCTGGCTCTCAGGGTTATTTCCCCCTCAGTTCAGTTCAGTTCAGTCACTCAGTCATGTCTGACTCTTTGCGACCCCATCAATTGCAGCACGCCAGGCCTCCCTGTCCATCACCAACTCCCGGAGTTCACTCAGACTAAAGTCCAACGAGTCAGTGATGCCATCCAGCCATCTCATCCTCTGTCGTCCCCTTCTCCTCCTGCCCCCAATCCCTCCCAGCATCAGAGTCTTTTCCAATGTGTCAGCTCTTCTCATGAGGTGGCCAAAGTATTGGAGTTTCAGCGTTAGCATCATTCCTTCCAAAGAACACCCAGGACTGATCTCCTTTAGAATGGATTGGTTGGATCTCCTTGCAGTCCAAGGGACTCTCAAGAGTCTTCTCCAACACCACAGTTCAAAAGCATCAATTCTTCGGCTCTCAGCTTTCTTTACAGTCCAACTCTCACATCCATACATGACCACTGGAAAAACCATAGCCTTGACTAGACGGACCTTTGTTGGCAAAGTAATGTCTCTGCTTTTGAATAAACTGTGGAAAATTCTTCAAGAGATGGGAATACCAGACCACCTGATCTGCCTCTTGAGAAATTTGTATGCAGGTCAGGAAGCAATAGTTAGAACTGGACATGAAACAACAGACTGGTTCCAAATAGGAAAAGGAGTATGTCAAGGCTGCATATTGTCACCCTGCTTATTTAACTTATATGCAGAGTACATCCTGAGAAACGCTGGGCTGGAAGAAGCACAAGCCGGAATCAAGATTGCTGGGAGAAATCTCAATAACGTCAGATATGCAGATGATACCACCCTTATGGCAGAAAGTGAAGAGGAACTAAAAAGCCTCTTGATGAAAGTGAAAGTGGAGAGTGAAAAAGTTGGCTTAAAGCTCAACATTGAGAAAATGAAGATCATGGCATCTGGTCCCATCACTTCATGGGAAATAGATGGGGAAACAGTGGGAAAAGTGTCAGACTTTATTTTTGGGGGGCTTCAGAATCACTGCAGATGGTGACTGCAGCCATGAAATTAAAAGACACTTACTCCTTGGAAGAAAAGTTATGACCAAACTAGATAGCATATTTCCACCTACCCCCACATTAAGCCTAAATAAAAAATGAGATAAGCTGTCCTGAATGTCTACTCTCAGCTTCTTCTTTTTAGCACTAGGAAAAGTGTACTCCTCAGCTAAACACTATATTTAATAGCCTCTTTTATTGCTAGGTGTGGTCATGTGACTATATTTTGCCAATGGGATATGAGGAGAAACCACATGCACAGCTCTCAGACTGTGCCTCTAAAAGAAAGCAGCAGGCACTCCACTTCTTTCTCCCTTTCCATCTTTAATCTCGCCAATGCCAGAAACACCTTAGGGGCTTTGGGACTGACGAGGATTCTGGGTCCTAAACAACCTCCTGGAGCAGCACCATGCCTTCCCATCCTTCTTTTCCAGGTCTCTGTAATTTGGATATTTATGTGTGAAAGAAACAAGCCTTTGTTATTTTATTCTGTTATTTGGTAGCTGATAAAACTGGTTATCTAATAAATAGACACAATCTCTCCAACACCTCTTCTCCTTGTGAACGACAAGGACATGTGTGGCTCCAGAGATATTGTAGAGCAAAGATTCAAACAGTAATAGTCCTCAGCTTCTAATGCCAACAGAAAAGTCTAATTGGTATTACACAGAAAGGAACATAGTACAAAAAACAGAGGAACATATTTTCAGCTTGAGCCCTAATAAGAAAATAAATCTTCCTTGAAAAAGGCCCACAGCTACAAGACATTTGAGGCAGATAGAAAATTAGAGAGCTGCAACAATCACACCATTGCTATTAGGAAGAAAAGGAGACATTCTGAAGAGCACAATAGAGAGAAGGAAAACTAACAGGAGCGTGTCACTGGCTCATACAAAGACTCAGAACTTGGAGATAAGGGTCAGGAGAAATAGAAGCTGCAGTCCCAATGCAGGCTGACATGGAGTGAAAACATTCTAGGGTCTGTTAAAGAGGAGCAATCCAATTGAAAGAATCCACCTGCAATGCAGGAAACCCCAGTTCAATTCCTGGGTCGGGAAGATCCACCGGAGAAGAGAAGGGATAGGCTACCCACTCCAGTATTCTTGGGCTTCCCTGGTGGCTCAGCAGGTAAAGAATCCGCCTGTAATATGGAGACCTGGGTTCCGTCCCTGAGTTGGGAAGATCCCCTGGAGAAGGGAACGGCTACCCACTCCAGTATTCTGGCCTGGAGAATTCCATGGACTGTATAGTCCATGTGCAGAGTTGAATACAACTGAGCGACTTTCACTTTCTTAAAGGAATTGAAAGAACACAAAAGCGTAAGGGAGATTCAGAATAGATCACAACAGATGCTAGACCCTAAGCTAAAATTTAAGACCTTCTCTGTAGAAAGGACGGAGAAGGCAATGGCAACCCACTCCAGTACTCTTGCCTGGAAAATCCCATGGATGGAGGAACCCAGTAGGCTGCAGTCCATGGGGTCTCTAAGAGTCGGACACGACTGAGCGACTTCACTTTCATTTTTCACTTTCACACATTGGAGAAGGAAATGGCAACCCACTCCAGTGTTATTGCCTGGAGGATCCCAGGGACAGGGGAGCCTGGTGGGCTGCCGTCTATGGGGTTGCACAGAGTTGTACATGACTGAAGCAACTTAGCAGCAGCAGCAGCTGTAGAAAGGAAAAATCCTGGGTTCATACCTGAACTCCACTGAAACAAATTTATAGTTATCTAGTTACTGATCATATTTGGATTTATGTTAAATAATAGTTGTAAGAAAACTGTTTCCCCCAGATGCTGACCAGCAAGAGGCAAAAGGTCATCAAGGACACAGTGAAATTACTGTTTCTTCTCTGAGATAAGGAAGTGAGTTGTGGTTACTGAGTTCGGTCCAGTGACAGGGAGATTCCAACCTTCACAAACAGTCCTTGAAGCGGACATGTCTGGTGCACAGATTTTGTATTTCAGTTCATTCCGGTTCAGGTTTCTAAGAATTAGCTGTTTTTCCAGTTCTGGCAAGACTATATAGTCTTGCAGCATCACAGGCAGCTGTGAACCCCATTAGGGATCCTGTATAAAGGAAAACCAGTGCTACATCTCTTTCCCAGCTTTTGCCAGTCTATGTAGCTTTAGTCAAATGAATCACAAGCTGTGTGTGTGTGTGTGTGTGTGTGTGTGTGTTTTCTAGCTGTCTATAAGCCACCAAAAATACTGGACTAATAAAGAAATATACTTCTATGGGTTAGGTCACTTTTAACAAATCCTTTTACAACATTCATAACATGCAGAAGTAAGAAATCCCTTCAGATGTAATACTCACAGGATGCCTTAGAACATAGCATTAATTGCATGGATTTCAGTATCAGAGAGGCCTGGGGTTAAATCCTAGCTTTACTGCTGGACTTCATGTATAACTTATAAATCATCTCCAAACTTCAGTATATTCTACTGCAAAATTAAGATCAAGTAATAACACAGACAAGTGTACAATTGCATGTATGTTAAGTGCTATTACAAATCAAAATACTGCAGAGAGATATTACAGGAGGTCTGACCTAGTTTAGGAAATCAGGGAATGCTTCCCTAAAGAAGTGAATTTCCAGTAAGATATAAAGGATGAAGAGGGCTAACCCAGGCTTAGCAAAGAGTGTTCCAGACAAGAGGAAATGTCTTCAGTTCTTAGATATCTGAACATGTCTCCAGGCTGCCTTTACAGAATGGAAGGCAAATACCACTGAACGTTGCAAAGGAGATTTTCCTTCGTAACTCTGTCTTCTGATGTCCGGTGCCGGGTCTGAGAAATCAGATGCAAATCTGATTGATCTATGTTTTTTAAGATTTTTTCTCTTCTCTTGAAACTTTTATGATATCCTGTTTATCTTTGGTGTTCCAAAAATTCAATATCATAGTATGGATTACTATATGGGAGCAATCAAATGACAAGTTTCCTTCTTCAGGTCTGGGTTATTGTCTTCTAGTATTTTCTTGCTAATTCTTTTTGTTTGCTTTTTCTATTTATCTGAGATTCCTATATTGCATTCCCTTTATTGGTGCTATGCCTTATTGCTTTATTTTTCATATTTTCATCTACTTGTCCTCTTGCTCTATTTTCTCCATGATTTTCTCAAAACTGTTTCCTAACTTTATTGATGTAAAATTTCCACAATAATTTTTTTTTTATCCTTTAAGAATGTTCTCTAGTTCTCTAATGAACAGGTCCTTTATCACAGTATCCCTAATTCTTATTTTAGATACATTATACTCTCAAGCTTTTCTGAGTATACGAGATTAAAAAAATAAGAGACTTATGCTCCCAGAATTATTATATGTTCATCTAGAATCAACTTTATTCCTTGTTTTTTTTTTTTTTTCATCTTTTACTTTCATGTTGTTGGGTCAGAAAGTGGAGTTGCTAATATAGGTTTCATTCACTGTTGTTTGAAAAGGACTTTTTCCTAAGTCTTTTCCTTGAGTGGGAATTCTGACTGGGACGCTTGTGTGGCATAGGGAAGCATCAGGGGAAGGAGCTGAAGGCAAAGAGTGAAAATTTCCAACTAGTTTGTTTTGCTGTTTAGTGGCTAAGTCATGTCTAACTCTTCCACAACACCATAGATTGCAGTCTGCCAGGCTCCCCTGTCCAGGGGATTGCCCAGGCAAAAATACTGGAGTTTGTTGCCATTTCCTTTCCAGGGGAACTTTCTGACCCAAGGACTGAACCTACATCTCCTGCAATGCAGGCGGACTATTTACCACTGAGCCACCAGGGACGCCCTGAAGGTTAAGGGATTAAAAGGACAGGGAACCACCTGACAGATTTCAGATGGCTGGATTTCAGTCTTCAGATTTGTTATGGTAGTTGACATAACAAGAAGACTTTACTTTGACTTAACAAGAAGACTTTACTCCTTTCAATCTGAGGCATTCATATCCATCTAGAAGCCTTAGCTTCCCCAAGTCAATTCATTCAATTTCTTTACAGAAGAATCAGCGGTTTTGTTGTTGTTAACTGAACACCTGCCACATGACTTTCTCTAAAAACAGAAGTTAGGGAGAAGTATGGAAAGTCAATTTCTATTTATAGTCACCCTTCTTATCAAAACCTCTATAGACCTTGTGAACTCAGCCTAGAGTTCCTCTCCTCTGTTAAAGCTTTATTGCTACAATATTGTAAAGTGATTAGCCTCCAATTAAAATTTTAAAAATGAAATAAATAAATAAAATGTTTCATTAGGTATGTAAGGCAAGCCCCCACTCCTGGTCTACTACTTCTAACTAAAAGTTCTTAATAGTCTTGTATGTGTAGTCTCAATCTAGCTGGGGTAATAGCTCTTGCCTTTAGAAGAACAAAATTCAAGGGATCACCAGAAGATGATATAACAGAAAAGGCAATTAGGTGATAATGAATTTGGATGAAGGGGCACTTCATTTTGTAAACACCTTTTATTATATATCACTTACAATGTATTTAGTTCAGTTCAGTTCAGTTCAGTCGCTCAGTCGTGTCTGACTCTTTGAGACCCCATGAATTGCAGCACGCCAGGCCTCCCTGTCCATCACCAACTCCTGGAATTCACTCAGACTCACATCCAACGAGTTGGTGATGCCATCCAGCCATCTCATCCTCTGTCGTCCCCTTCTCCTCCTGCCCCCAATCCCCCCCAGCATCAGAGTCTTTTCCAATGAGTCAGCTCTTCTCATCAGGTGGCCAAAGTATTGGAGTTTCAGTTTCAGCATTAGTCCTTCCAATGAACACCCAGGACTGATCTCCTTTAGGATGGACTGGTTGGATCTCCTTGCAGTCCAAGGGACTCTCAAGAGTGTTCTCCAACACCACAGTTCAAAAGCATCAATTCTTCGGCTCTCAGCCTTCTTCACAGCCCAACTCTCACATCTATACATGACCACTGGAAAAAACCATAGCCTTGACTAGACGGACCTTTGTTGGCAAAGTAATGTCTCTGCTTTTTTAATATGTTATCTAGGTTGGTCATAACTTTCCTTCCAAGGAGTAAGAGTCTTTTAATTTCATGGCTGCAATCACCATCTGCAGTGATTTTGGAGCCCCCAAAAATAAAGTCTGACACTGCTTCCACTGTTTCCCCATCTACTTCCCATGAAGTGATGGGACCAGATGCCATGATCTTAGTTTTCTGAATGTTGAGCTTTAAGCCAACCTTTTCACTCTCCTCTTTCACTTTCATCAAGAGGCTCTTTAGCTCCTCTTCACTTTCTGCCATAAGGGTGTCACTTTCTGCCATAAGGGTGTTATCATCTGCATATCTGAGGTTATTGATATTTCTCCCGGCAATCTTGATTCCAGCTTTTGCTTCTTCCAGCCCAGTGTTTCTCATGATGTACTCTGCATATAAATTAAATAAGTAGGGTGACAATATACAGCCTTGACGTACTCCTTTTCCTATTTGGAACCAGTCTGTTGTTCCATGCATTAGTTATTAACAAACACTCTTTAGAAAACATATGGGTGAGCCCCTGGGGCAGGCTGAAAATATGGGACTTCTCACCAATATTTTGAAACATGTTTGTTTGTTTTGTAAACATACAAAAAAGCTAGAAAAGCCAAAGTTAATAGTAAGAGCACTGAACAAGAACTACTTATAGATGTTCTATGTAGACAGTGATATTGATTGGTCAATTCATCAACATGTCACAAGATGGTGGTAATACATGAACAGAGCATTATCAATAGGACACAAGTAAACTTCTGCATGTCCAATTATAGCATAAGGATTCCAGTGTCACAAAGGATATGCAAAGACATAATTTTTTTAATCCCTAACATAGGTGCCAAAACACCTGTCAGTTGCTACTGTACAAAGGATTACTTTGCTCCTATAAAATAAAATAATGTAATGTTTAATTATTTCAAACATCCTTTTAAGCCAGTCTTCTATGAGGGTCCCAGTGTAATTAAAATCCATTGAAGCATAACTTCAACTTACATAATTTTCATACCTTATATGATTGTATTCAATCAAGTATGTAACCATCATAAAAATATAAAACTATTAAATATACCTATTAAATATAGTGTCCTTCTTAAAAGCTTTTGCAGTTTAGTTTCAAAGATATTAAAGAAAACTTGAGAGAACAGGTTAAAATCAGTTGTTTTTATGCCAAAAAGGAGATCTTGTTTCATCATAACTATTTGAATTAAAACTATTATGAAATTTGGTAGATAGTTAATTATACCTCACATGGCTCAATTAAAGAAACATTTAGGAGAATTTCTCAATTGATATTCTGGCAAAATCCTTCATTGCTAAAACATAATGAAAATTACATTGGAACGTAAGGCCAAGTATAAATATGAACATTTAGGGGTAAACTAAAGTCAAACTATAATACTCAATTTATAAGCAGATTACACTCTTTCTTTACCAAGAGATTTCCATCTAACACCACTCCCAAAATCAATAATCAAGAAAACAGACATATAATCCACTTTGATGTTAATGAGAAAGAAGCAAGCAATTAGAGGTAAAAAATTTACTACAGCCCAGGGCTACAAAGTTGACCATACCCTGATTCCTCCAACGTGCCAATACAATGTAAGGAATTACAATGGTACAGAGCAAACTAAAATAGAACTGCAGTGCCCATGGTACATACAACATTAAGTGAACTTCCTAATCCTATGAGAGTGAAGCCTAAGCAGAGAAGTATGAAGATGAATGAAGAGACCCTGTGAAGCACAAGCAGAATTTGGAAAATAATCTTTCTAAAATGAGCATAGATAAGAACTAACATAGGTAAAAGTTACTCTAAAGTGACAGAATTCTTTGCAGGCCCAAAGAGGGAGGATTAAAGTTTACTATTATCCAATCAAGGAGATTCCCTGGTGGCTCAGATGGTAAAGCATCTGCCTGCAATGCAGGAGACCCGGGTTCAATCCTTGGGTCGGGAAGATCCCCTGGAGAAGGAAATGGCAACCCACTACAGTATTCATGCCTGGAAAGTTCCACAGACAAAAGAGCCTGGTGAGCTACAGTCCATGGGGTCACAAAGAGTCAGACATGATGGAGCGACTTCACTTTATTATCCAATCAAAGGCATAAATATCCAGAGAAGGAATGTGTTAACTACCAAGGAGGCTGGTCAGGAAAAAGAGCAAGAAGAAAAGTTGAAGGAGCAATCAAATTGGCCAAAGTCTTATCCAGCAAAGTTGTCAGGGAAAGGGATGAAAAATTTGGGGGAGTTGGGCCACCTGCCAATTTCATGAAAGCTACATGCCTGATTTAAAGTAGAGATACTTTGAGAAAATTCTCTGGAGCACAGATGAGTGGTTTCAAATCTCAGGACTTGAGTTCTTGCAGCCCCCTCAGAAGCTGGAATGATAAGGGGTGGGGTACTTTGCCTGGAAAATCCCATGGATGGAGGAGCCTGGTAGGCTACAGTCCATGGGGTTGCTAAGAGTTGGACACGACTGAGCGACTTCCCTTTCACTTTTCACTTTCATGCATGGGAGAAGGAAATGGCAGCCCACTCCAGTGTTCTTGTCTGGAGAATCCCAGGGACGGGGGAGCCTGGTGGCTACCGTCTGTGGGATCACACAGAGTCGGACACGACTGAAGTGACTTAGCAGCAGCAGCAGGAGGAGAAGACACAAACTCCATTCTGCTTCCATCTGTTACACGTTTGAGCAAAGGACACGGGTCTTAAAAAATGGAAAAACTCCTGACTTAGCTGAAATTATTTCTATTATTCTGACTGTAGGTTCAGCACACAGTATTCCAGACAGTTTTTCAGGTCCCATGCATCCTGACTCTGGAGATGACCCCAGACAGCAGAATCAGCAATTTGGGTCACTAGAAAGAAAGAATCCTTTAGGAAACAACAACGTTGCCCTCTGATTATTTTGTTTTGTTTTCATCAACTCTTGTGAGTTTAGTGAGGGTGAGTCAAGGCACAGGAGGCCGAATAGCTTGGGAAAGGCAGGTAAAAGTTTTCCAAGTTTTCCAAGCTGCACATTCCAGGACTGCGGTAATGACACCATGCAGGTAATCCTTCCATGTATGTTCTCCTCTGAGAATTCAGAATGCTCTCGTAGTGACACTGCATCTAGAACCCTCACACCATAGGTGACCTTTAGGAGGATTTTCTACTACTGTGTCCTTATTGTTGGTGGCTTCCCAGGTGGCACTAGTGGGAAAGAGCCTGCTTGCCAATGCAGAAGACATAAGAGATGCAAGTTCAATCCCCGGGTCAGGAAAAATCTCTGGAGAAGGAAATGGCAACCCACTCCAGTATTCATACCTGGAGAATTCCATGGACAGAGGAGACTGGTGGGCTACAGTCCATAGGGTCACAAAAAGTCGGACACGACTGAGGTGACTTAGCATGTGCGTGTGCACATACACACACACACACACACACACACACACACATCCTTGCTTTTATTATTGTTACCTGATGTGAAGAGTTGACACATTAGAAAAGACATGCGGGGAAAGATTGAATGCAGGAGGAGAAGGGGACTACAAAGGATGAAATGGTTGGATAGCATCACTGATTCAATGGACATGTGTTTGAGCAAGCTCCAGGAGATGGTGAAGGACAGGGAAGCCTGACTTGCTTCAGTCCATGGGGTTGCAAAGAATTAGACACAATGGAGCAACTTAACAACAACAACAGATACTTTTTCCTCTCCATCTTAGATACTTGTATGAGACAAAGGCAAATAATATATTCTTTATAATACAATATATAAAGTATAAAACTACTTATCTTCTTGTTGTTTAATTGCTCGGTCATGTCTGACTCTTTTTTTGTGACTCCATGGACAGTAGGCTCCTCTGTCCATGTGATTTCCCAGGTAAGAACACTGGAATGAGTTACCATTTCCTTCTCCAGGGGATCTTTCAGACCCAAGGATCGAATCCACATCTCCTGCACTGGCAGGCAGATTCTCTACCACTGAGCCATCAGGGAATCCTTTCCTTAATTACCTATTCATCCACTTAATCAAAATATCCCTTAGATAAAGCCAGAAGCTATAATAAAATATTTTGCTTTTGTAAACTATGAAGTACTATGCAAATAAAAAATTGTTATTGCCATAAAAATGTTACTGTTCTTAATTTTTTTAATCTAACATAGATTAAAGTATAAAATATCAAATAAACATTAAATTTAGTGAAATAAGAAAAAGATATTTGGGCTAGTCACATAAGTGTATATTCTGAAAAACATATACTTAATAAACTGAGAGATGCTACTTCATATATTCTCAACTAGTTGTTCAATTGCCTAGTTGTGTCCAATTCTTTGTGACCCCATGGACTGCAGCATGCCAGGCCTCCCTGTCCCTCACCATCTCCTGAAGTTTGCACAAGTTCATGTACACTATGTCGGTGATGCCATCCAGCCCTCTCATCCTCTGATGCCCTCTTTTCCTTTGGCCCTCAATCTCTCCCAGCATCAGGGACTTTTCCAATGAGTTGGCTATTCACATCAGATGACCAAAACACTGGCGCTTCAGCATCAGTCCTTCCAATAATTATTTAGGGTTGATTTCCCTTAAGATTCATAAAATACCTAGATCAGTGCTTGTCACTGAGTAAAGATCTGATAACAATCATATTGTGGGGTGCTGTGCTCATTCACTCTCGTGTCTGACTGTTTGTGACCCCATGAACTGTAGCCCACCAGGCTCCTCCATCCATGGGATTTCCAAGGCAAGAATACTGGAGTGGGTTGCCAGTTCCTTCTAGAGGAGATCTTCCCAACCCAGGAATTAAACCCATTTGTCTTGCATCCCCTGAATTGGCAGGCAGTTTCTTTACCACTGAGCCACCTGGGAAATTAACACTTATTACATTACAGTCTCAAGTTTCTAATTCTACCTCCTTGCAAAAGGGGCATTTTAAGGTCTTCTGAGAAACAAATCATTATCCGAAGAATAAAAGCAATACCATGACCCATAAAATCTGATCAGAGCTGAAAAAATACAGAGAGTCCTCAGGCGGCTTACTCTTTCAAGGGATGCAAAGATCTGCAGGTTCTGCATGAAGTATATGCTTTCTGGTTATGTACTCAGCGCCTCTCACATCTGGGTATGGTTATTCCTTCAGTATATGTTATATGAGCAGTTTATTCCCTTACTTTCTAGAAATAATTCCATTAACAAAACTAGGCATTTAGCAATACAAATAAAAGTTGGATTTTGAAATCTCAAGGTAGATGTACAACGAAAAACACACCTACCTTTACTTATCACACAAAGCTATTTAATAAGTGTGTTGCTGCTGCTGCTGCTAAGTCGCTTCAGTCGTGTCCGACTCTGTGCGACCCCAGAGACGGCAGCCCGCCAGGCTCCCCCGTCCCTGGGATTCTCCAGACAAGAACACTGGAGTGGGTTGCCATTGCCTTCTCCAATGCATGAAAGTGAAAAGTGAAAGGCAAGTCGCTCAGTCATGTCCGACTCCTCGCGACCCCATGGACTGCAGCCTACCAGGCTCCTCTGTCCATGGGTGTAGCTCAATCTAATTCAAACTGTCCCAAACTGCAGTAAGATCCAATATATGGTATAGCTACTAAGTCATGAATAGCTCGGGAGCCCACCCCAAGAGAAATTACTTTTATCATCAGAAGGGGTGTAATATATGAATTTAGTATTCCAAGAACTTGTGTCCATATTCTTATTTATGTGGCTGTCACTTCAGCACTTCATTCTGTTGCTTTCTTGGTAGGTAGTTACATTTAGAATCCCACCTGCCTTACGGTACGTCTGCTATTGGTCCACCCAGAATGGCTGGCATATATATGCTGCTGCTGCTGAGTCGCATCAGTCGTGTCCGACTCTGTGCAACCCCATAGACAGCAGCCCACCAGGCTCCCCTGTCCCTGGGATTCTCCAGGCAAGAACACTGGAGTGGGTTGCCACTTCCTTCTCCAATGCATGAAAGTGAAAAACGAAAGTGAATTCGCTCAGTTGTGTCCGACTCTTCGCCACCCCATGGATTGCAGCCCACCAGGCTCCTCAGCCCATGGGATTCTCCAGGCAAGAGTACTGGGGTGGGTTGCCATTGCCTTCTCCAGGCATATATATATTGCCTGGAGTCAAAATTGTTTCATCATTATGCTATCTCTCATATAGGTTAAAAAAGAAGAAAACTAGATACAGTGTTTCTTATTAGCAAGAATACTTACACTGTTTCATACAGGAGCTCTTTATTTTGGAAAGTAGCTCTTTTCAAAATTAATGTTCCAACCTATACACCAAGCTAAGACTGAGATCACCCAGAGAGAACAAACATATACATATCATGAGATGATAAAGTTCTGGGAAACTATTTAAATCTAGCATACACATCACCAACATACAAAACAATTAATCACATTCAATCAGAGTACAGTTGCCTCAAATAGGCAGATACTTAGTCTACACAGTTCACCTCTTACTAATGTCCCTGTACGGAGAGCCACAATTATGAATGGCCTGATCAGCTTCTTTTCTGAAAAAGCCTAGTCTCCTGCAATTAAACTGTTACTAAAGGACTCCTTTATTCCTTTATTCAGATTTGATAATAAGACAACCACTCAAGAGAATGCAACTGTACTCTTTGAAAAGAAGGTCTTCTTTTCTAGTCACTAAATGCTAAAAACTGCCCTTCAGAATAATCCTTTCTAGCTTTAGGATGCATGTGAACTAAACTAACAGATGGATCACTACTCAGTGAACAACATAATATGAAGCAGATCATGGAAACAAATTTCAGCTTGGGCAGTGATTTTTTTAAGTTCTTAAAGTCACAGACCCCTTGGTCAAGTGACCAGCGACCACTGAGCTGCTCTCCTCCCTGTACGTACACTTTCCCTCTCCTGACTCTCAAGGGGATCGTCCAGGTCTGAGTCTGGGAGCATGCCATGCACATGTTTTAGGCTGAGTTTTGGCTACAGCTCACACATGGTTTAGGAAAGACTTAATTGTTGCTGTCATCTAATAAATCTACACTAGTGATGATACATAGATTTGACTTTGAATGCCAAAACAAATAAAAAAATAATGACATGGAAAAGATAATAAGGACAATTGATTCAGTGAGAAAAGAAAAAAAAAGTGTACAATGACATTTACAAAGATGGATAAGGCCATAACAAAGGAAAAATGATGACATTTGTATCATATATTTTGTCTTTGCATTGTGTAAAGGGCTTTCTTTTTCCATATGCTCATAGACTTTTAATATTAGAAGTGATTTTTAAAAAACAGCTGAATCCCCTAACGTAAAAGCACAGTTCCCTACAACAGCTATTTACTTTAACATTTACTCATTCACAAGATATTTAGTAAACACAAATCTGACAGATACAATATTGGGGGAAGCATATTTTCCTGCTTTTTTGTTTCTTTCAAGATCAATAGTTTCTTACTTCTCCTTTTGTCTTATCAGCTGTACCTTTTCAGTCTCCTTTGCTGACATGTCCTCCTCCCCATGACCTCTAAACGTTAGAGTTCCCCAGGACTTAGGCCTCATATCTCTCTTCAGCTGTACTTACTCCACAGTTAACCCCATCCAGCGCTGTGTGTTTAAATGCCATTAACAGATATATATGTACACATATGTCTACATATATACATACACAACTTTGTCAGTACATACATACATGTGTCTGCATGTATATAAATACATTCATTCTCAACTTCTCTGAATTCAAATTCATACATCCAACTGTCCACTTGTTATCTCTGCTCGGATGTATCCTACATATCAAAAACCTAACGTATTCTTAATGAAGCCTGACTTCTCACTTTCCACCCTGTTCCTCAGTCTTCTCTTCTGGCCTTGCAAACTGCAGTTAACAACTCCATCCTTCCAGACTATAAATCTTAAGGCATCATTGGCTCTTCTCTTTCTCTCTCACTAAATATAATTTATCAGCAAATTCTGTTTGCTCTCTCTTCCAAACACATCCAGAACCCAACTACTTTTCACCACCTCTCCTACCACTGGCCCTTCCAGACTACTATAAGAGTCTCCTGATCCTTTTTGCTATTTTTTTCTCTTGCCTCTCTCTGTTCTCAATTCTCAGCGTAACACCAGTGTGAATCTTTCATCAGGCCAGATCTGTATATTCTTTTGCTGACATCCACCAATGGTTTTTAAGGCCCTACACATTATGACTCCCTCCCTGACACTTGCCTGAAGTCACCTTCCGTCTACCTTCACCTGATCTAGGGTTGCTGTTCTCTGTGCAGAGAAAAGATTGCCCCTGTCTCAGGGGTTTGGCACCTGATGGTCCTGCCAGTGACAAACTGGCGCTTGCCAAGGGCCTTTGTCACCTGCCTCTGTGGGGACTGAATCTGTGTCCCTGCAGCTGTTGACTTCTGACACACCCTGAAGGGAGTTCAGGGTGGAAACTACAGCACTTTGTGCTCCAAGAAAACTGGTGAAACAGGTCCTTACATTGATATTTTCAGGAACCGATTTCATGTGCCCAATCCTTGCATCTGCTCATGTCTAGAAAAGCACTGAATCCCTTCAAGGTGACATCAGCTCCTTGTGACTAGTAGAAAATCTTTTGTAAGATAAGCGTTGATTGCAGGTACTCCCCCTTCACCAAAATCACATATACACTGACCTTCCCCCTGCCTCCCTGGAGCGGTCTCTCAGAGCTCTCTGCGGTGTTATTTCCTGGGCTGCAGTCCTCATTTTGCCCCAAATAAAATTTAACCAGCAAATCTCACACTGTGCATCTTTTTTTAAGTCAAGTCCCTTTGTCTAGATCACTCTTCCTCCAGGATGTCTGCACAATCCCCTCTCTCATTTGCTGCAAATCTCTGGTCAAATGTCACCATATTAGAAAGTCTTCCATGACAGTCACATAAAAGATGCCCATTCCATGCTTCTGGGCACCTATCCCTGTTGTACCTTAATTTTCTCCATAACACTTGTAGACCCACACAACTATATGTAGACACACACAAGCATTGCCATTACTGTTTATGTTTCTTCCTCCATCTCTACATAAACACAAAACAGTGTAGGTTACATGTTGACAGAGACTTGGACCGGGTGAGTTTACTGCTGTATCCTCAGTGGCTAGAATGATGCCTGGCACATAGTCAGAACTCAAAACGATTCGTTGAATGAGTAGAGAGTAGGAAATAAACACATGGGAAGGCCCAGCAAAGTTACAATGGAAAGACCCAATACTGGCCTGTCTTGAGTTACAAAGAGGGAGTCAGAGTTTTCAGAAGTGAAATAGCGTATTTTTAAAGCAGGTATATGCACTGATCTTGTACCACTTTGGGTCGCTGTAGCAGTGAATTATTTATGAAGAACCCTCCCCTACAGACTAGTCTCATTTACAGTGATTGCTCTCATATAGAAATTTCTTCGGCATGTATGATCTATAACACAGAATCTAATGTTTACTTCAGTATTATTTTCTGTGTTTTTCTGATTGTTCTTTTAATAAGATCAGTAAGTATTTATTGTTTATCTACTAGGTGCCTGCCATAACAATCTGCCAGAGTAATTCTCTCTAAAAACAAAATGAAACCAAACCTTGATTATCTGCCCTTATCAAATTGTTCTAGATAAGAAGATTGTACTGTTGCAAATCAGGTTTTTACTTCACCAAAACGGGTGTCCTATTTATTTGGTAAAAAACTGTAATTGCAAGAATTTCATTAACGCTATAATAGCAAATCAATTTAACTTCAGATTATATACAGCATATATATGTTTCTCAGTCTTTTTTATTATTATTTTAGTTGTGATCAAAACAATTTTCCTAAGATTTTAAACTCCATGAGGGTAGCAACTTTGTGGTGCTCAGGGCACCCAACAGAGGACCTCACGCAGGGGTGTGTGTGTGTGTGTGTGTGTGTACACGCTCAGTCATGTCCGACTCTTGCGACTTCATGGATGGGAGCCTCTCAGGCTCCTCTGTCCATGGACTTTTCCGGGTAAGAATACTGGAGTGGGTTGCCATTTCCTTTTCCACAGGATCTTCCCAATTCAGGGATCAAAGCTGCATGTCTTGCATCTCCTGCATTGGCAGGTGGATTCTTTACCACTGTGGTGCCTGGAAAGCCACCTCACACACAGAAAACACTAAAAAAAATGCCAGTAATGATAAACCCCGGCATGAGACACAGATTAAAAAAGAGTATCTTGAAGATGAAATATTTCCAATTTAAGCTGTTACTATGTGAAACATCAAAATTTTGATGAACTGAAAAGCTACATGTTATATTTTACTTTAACCATATTTAATTTTGCGTCTGTGTTCAGTCTGTCTCCAAAGTGAATAAGAAGAAAAAGTTGACTTTTGAATCTAAAGACTCACAAAGCCACTCTCACTTATATTCATATTCCATTCTGGAAAAAGGATTTCGGTTTCTCGGAACATCCTGAGTAGATGAAAAACAAATGCTGTGGTTTTGAAAGCACTGTAAAAGCAAAGAAGAGAAATTAAACAAAGGCTCTGAACCTTATTTGTGTTCTGTTAACACCGCTTCAAGGCAACATTTTTATTTTTAAATGTATGCCTTCATTTACTCAGGAAATTAAGAAATGAACTCCCTGTGCCAGTGTCCCTACTATTAAAACAACCTAGCCATGGGCTGATTTACAATGGGCTCCTAATTGAACAGTTATGGTTTTAACTATATCAGCGTATCTGCAGGTTCCTTAGATAAATATTCTAAGCATTTCCCATAGATTTCATAGGCAGAGTAAAGAGAGCCTTGGAGCAGACAAGATTTTCTAGAATACTTACCATGTCATTGGGCTTATTTTTCTTAGTTATATCTCATTTCTGACACATAGTTTCAAAGACCTGCTATCCAAAATATAAATGTTTTCATTAGCACCAAATAAGAGGTTTTAGAGAAATCATAGAGTCTTATGTCTTCAGTAACGTAGCAGATATTTTAGTTTAACAATTATTTGTACGGAGACAGAGCTTTCTCCCTGTTATACTGGTTCTTTTTCCTTCTAGCACCAAAAATCATATTTAATCATTTTAGTGAGTTCTTCCTCTATATTCACATGGCAGTTTATTCACTTAGATAACCTTTAGACTAGAAAAATATAAACAACCAAGGAGTGCATGCTCACAGATATAAGGGATCAAACATGGATACTTAAAAATATCAAAAAATGAATTCTTTATAATTCTATAAAGAATCTATAACTTGACTCAGCATGCTGACCTCAGAAAGACTTCCTCCTGATAAAGTTTATAAAAATTTTAGAGTTGGAAGGGAGCCTCCAGGTTTCAGCCAGACAACAATTTGACACAGAAGAAGATTGTGGTTTGTGGGCATCTGATGGATAAGGTCACAGAGCCAGCTGGGTCTTTAACTCCAGGTACACTGAGAAAAATCAGATAAGTGAAGCTCATTCTAGGTAGGGCACAGGGTGGGTTCAGTGAGTATAACAGCAGAGTTGTAAGCACCGCCCATATTTCAAACAAACAAAGAACACTCAGGGCTCAAGACTTCAAATGGAGGGCAATTTCAACTGAAACAAATTGGAGATATGGCTTCAAAGCTGATTACTTAATAAGGCTGTCAGAGTTACAAAAAAAAAAAGTCAAGAGGTAGGTGCAGGCATTGAATGTGTCCCTAGGATGAGATGTGGCAGGTGCCCCATCAGCACAGAAGGCAAGAGAGTGCTCCACAGATCAGTAGATGACGGTGACAACTAGGAACGGGCTGCAGGAGTGAGCGGTTTTGATGAGGGGTAGAGATGGGAAGATGGGCAGTGACTGCAGAAGAAAGAAAAATATCCACCAAAGAGGACTTGCAAATTCATGGGTCCAGTGATCTGTGTAAAGAGAGTCAGTAGCGTGCTGGGTTAATCACATTGTGAAACTGAATTTTAAATGGACTTCCATTTGCTGAGAGCAGTGTTCATTAATATGTAATTCAGTCTTGACACTCTTAACTGTTGACCAAACCGTATACCTGGAGAAAAATGCTCTTGCATTTTTCCTGAAGCCACATGCACCCAAAACAGATAGGTATATGTGCTATCATTAAAGAAGAAAATACTCATAAAGACATTTGCTCAAGAAACATTTTCCTTCAGGGATGGATCACATATGAAAAACAGTTTGCTTGTTCTATTATCCCTCTGAAAGGAAACCTGGGAGTGGGAGGTAATACAGGATGAATCTAGGGGGTCCTTTATCCTTCTTTTGTGGGCCAGGATCATTTCCAATGGTTCAGTAATTACACTTCTGGCCAAGATGTTTCCTTGGCATGATCTGCGAGTCTGCAACTTTGCTGCTTGGCAAGGAATGAATTTTGGCACCGTGTTGTATTAAAGACTGAAGCAGCTAAGAAAGAGTGTCAAGTGATTAAATTCTCCATAAAGAATGAATGGATGAATAAGTAAATGAACAAAAGAAGAAACTCTTCATTGCTTGTGTGATTTTGGTGGGTTATAAATTAATTCTCACCAGGAAGAAAGTATGCCTGGCGTTTGGAAGAGTATGACAAAAGCTTGGAACCGCTGTGTCTCTGGTGAGAGAAGCAGAGCAAAAAAATTTCATGATCACTACTTCCTTTCATGAACATGTCCCTCTGGAACTCTGAAGACTGGGAAGTTTATAACTGGAAATGGCTTTTCTAGTCATTTCTACTTATGTGTGGGACAGCAAGAGAGCAAGTATGTCAATTCTTAAAGCCTCCTGCCTATGCTGGTAACACAGGTACTGAGCGAGTTAGAGCAGGAAAAGACATGCAAGGAAAGAAGATTATATTAAGAAGATGGAATGCAATGCAGATCAAAGGTACAGGAACAAAAGAAATGTCTATAGTTAGTTAATATTTGATCTAGCTAATTCTAACACATAACACTTCTGATGAGATGTACAAACACGAGTTTTCAGAGTAAACAATACAATTATTTCCATTATTATTTTGAATGTATATTATGTGCTTCCTTTAGGAAACTTCAGTACCTCATACCATATGGCAATTACCCTCAGAAATATCTCACAACAGAGGTAATGGTACCTCAATAATGCAGCTAGTAAAATAAAAGCAAATGCATATTTCATAGAGGCATGCATACATCCATTTCCTCTATTTTATAGTTTCTCAATTTACAGGAAAGGTATTCACTTATAGTAATATTTATATGATACTAACATTGAGACAAATCAAGCCTAAGTTGAAAAAGACATATTTGACACTGAAAAAAGTTTAAACAAACCTTAATAGGGATTAAGCTTAAAAGTGATTAAGTGAAAAAGTTTAAACAAGCCTAAATAGTGATTAAGAAGGTAAATATATGATTAGAACTAATATATATACATAAAATGTATGACCTAAATCAAATCCCTTATGATTATACAGTGGAAGTCAGAAATAGGTTTAAAAGCCTAGATCTGATAGAGTGCCCAATGAACTATGGAATGAGGTTCGTGACATTGTACAGGAGACAGGGATCAAAACCATTCCCATAGAAAAGAAATGCAAAAAAGCAAAATGGCTGTCTGGGGAGGCCTTACAAATAGCTGTGAAAAGAAGAGAAGTGAAAAGCAAAGGAGAAAAGGAAAAATATAAACATCTGAATGCAGAGTTCCAAAGAAGAGCAAGAAGAGATAAGAAAGCCTTCTTCAGCGATCAGTGCAAAGAAATAGACGAAAACAACAGAATGGGAAAGACTAGGGATCTCTTCAAGAAAATCAGAGATACCAAAGGAACATTTCATGCAAAATCGATAAAGGACAGAAATGGTATGGACCTAACAGAAGCAGAAGATATTAAGAAGAGATGGCAAGAATACACATAAGAACTGTACAAAAAAGATCTTCACGACCCAGATAATCACGATGGTGTGATCACTCACCTAGAGCCAGACATCCTGGAATGTGAAGTCAAGTGGGCCTTAGAAAGCATCACTATGAACAAAGCTAGTGGAGGTGATGGAATTCCAGTTGAGCTATTCCAAATCCTGAAAGATGATGCTGTGAAAGTGCTGCACTCAATATGCCAGCACATTTGGAAAACTCAGCAGTGGCCACAGGACTGGAAAACGTCAGTTTTCATTCCAATCCCAAAGAAAGGCAATGCCAAAGAATGCTCAAACTACTGCACAATTGCACTCATCTCACACACTACTAAAGTAATGCTCAAAATTCTCCAAGCCAGGCTTCAGCAATATGTGAACTGTGAACTTCCTGATGTTCAAGCTGGTTTTAGAAAAGGCAGAGGAACCAGAGATCAAATTGCCAACATCCACTGGATCATAGAAAAAGCAAGAGAGTTCCAGAAAAACATCTATTTCTGCTTTATTGACTATGCCAAAGCCTTTGACTGTGTGGATCACAATAAACTGGAAAATTCTTCAAGAGATGGGAATACCAGACCACCTGATCTGCCTCTTGAGAAATTTGTATGCAGGTCAGGAAGCAACAGTTAGAACTGGACATGGAACGACAGACTGGTTCCAAATAGGAAAAGGAGTTCGTCAAGGCTGTATATTGTCACCCTGTTTATTTAACTTATATGCAGAGTACATCATGAGAAATGCTGGGCTGGAAGAAACACAAACTGGAATCAAGATTGCCGGGAGAATTCTCAATAACCTCAGATATGCAGATGATATCACCCTTATGGCAGAAAGTGAAGAGGAACTCAAAAGCCTCTTGATGAAAGTGAAAGTAGAGAGTGAAAAAGTTGGCTTAAAGCTCAACATTCAGAAAACGAAGATCATGGCATCTGGTCCCACCACTTCATGGGAAATAGATGGGGAAACAGTGGAAAACAGTATCAGACTTTATTTTTCTGGGCTCCAAAATCACTACAGAT
This sequence comes from Bos javanicus, assembly GCF_032452875.1. Taxonomy (NCBI): domain Eukaryota; kingdom Metazoa; phylum Chordata; class Mammalia; order Artiodactyla; family Bovidae; genus Bos; species Bos javanicus. Next base: position 58,052,108 of record NC_083871.1, on the reverse strand, counting down.
GGTGACTGCAGCCATGAAATTAAAAGACGCTTACTCCTTGGAAGGAAAGTTATGACCAACCTAGATAGCATATTAAAAGCAGAGACATTACTTTGCCAACAGAGGTCTGTCTAGTCAAGGCTATGGTTTTTCCTGTGGTCATGTATGGATGTGAGAGTTGGACTGTGAAGAAGGCTGAGCACCGAAGAATTGATGCTTTTGAACTGTGGTGTTGGAGAAGACTCTTGAGAGTCCCTTGGACTGCAAGGAGATCCAACCAGTCCATTCTGAATGAGATCAGCCCCTGGGATTTCTTTGAAAGGAATGATGCTAACGCTGAAACTTCAGTACTTTGGCCACCTCATGCGAAGAGTTGACTCATTGGAAAAGACCCTGATGCTGGGAGGGATTAGGAGCAGGAGGACAAGGGGACGACAGAGGATGAGATGGCTGGATGGCATCACTGACTCAATGGACGTGAGTCTGAGTGAACTTCGGGAGTTGGTGAAGGACAGGGAGGCCTGGCGTGCTGCGATTCGTGGGGTCGCAAAGAATTGGACACGACTGAGCGACTGATCTGATCTGAATAAATTTTATAAATATTTTATTGTATATATACACATATGTATGCATATAACATATGTGGCAGCTACTCTGGAATTTTAGGTAAAGTTAGGTGGCTATGTGTATGTGGGGTCACAGTGTTAAGTTTGCAATGACCTGGTCCACTACCTTTCAATTACAGATTTATCTGCCAAAGCTTTATCCTTTATCTTACAGATAAGGAAAGGGAAGCTTAGAGAACTTGTTCAAGCCTCCTTGGATGACAAAAAATAATAAATATACTAAGTCACTGTAAGAAAATTTGCAGTTAGGAAGAGGACAGCGTTCCCTATGCTTACCTGCACTGCTGCTTTTTTTCATTCAACACACTTTGATCACATGCCTAACGGAGTATACATCGCATTCGGTGGGCACAAGGGCTACAGCAGTGGGCTAGACTGACAAGATTTCTGACCTCAGGAAGCACACAGTTCACTGGGAGATACAGATTAGCAGAGAGGCAGTTAGAAGAACCTGAGATCAAGGCTATCAGAGGTGTAAGTAAATGACAGTAGATGAGATTGCTGGGGTGAACACGTGCCAGACTGCAGAAGGCTTGTGAGACATGCTAAGAGGATTAGTATTCAAGAGCAACTGAGAATCACGGAAGAATTTTAAGAATGAGGTTGACACGAGCAAAGTATATTTTAGGACAATGACTTCTAATTGAAGTAGGCAAGTCAAGGCAGGTAGAACAATAAGAAAAATGCTACTATGGTACTTAAAGACAGAACATGGCATCTTTGCTAAGGAGAGTGATAGCCGGGATAGGGAAGTGGTTTTAGAATTTTGGAGGTAAAACTGAAATCATCTGGTGATGGGACGTGATGTGTGAGGGAGATAAAGACTGAGGAATGGTATCCAGGAACTTGTTTTAATTAAGCGGGAGACAGTAAGTCATTCACACACAAAAATATACACAGGAGGAGAAAGAAAGATTTTTGAGATTAGGCTATGCCTCGCTCCAAATTAACGCTTCCCACATAATACTCACATATACACGCCTGCAGACAAGTGGGGGAAATAATCCATTTTACTTGCAAAGTAACCTAAGTCCCTGTAACTTGAGCATTATTAGAGAGTTAAATCTTAATTATGCATATCTCTTATTCAAATTTAGATTGCAGATTATCTTAGCATATTAGGCATAAAATAGCTTTTAAAAAAGCTATTTTTTTTAAGCAAAAAGCAAATCACATTCACTCCTTTGTAGCTCTGCATCCTACTAAGAAAATTCTTGAAAGAAGGACGTGTAAATCATTTCCTCAGGGGGTTAAGCCATGAAAATCAGACATATTTCCAGCTTTTCTTGAGTCATATATTCATGATAAAGCTTCATTATTTTGCTGCAATTACCTTTCAGAACTGTAGGCACACTCATAAGCAGATATAAACAAAAATTGCATTTTAAATGTAAATATAAATGACTCGGGTTAATCTTTGAATTACTGACCTCAGTTTTTATAATCAAAAGTTGACTGTATATATATATATATATATATATATATATGAATGTGTAAACGGTTTTTGAAATAACTTCTCGAATAGGACACTAATAGCACAAGAAACAGAGCAAAAACTGACAAATCGGACTATATCAAACTTAAAAGCTTATGCATCAAAGGGCACAATCAACAGAGTGAAAAAGAAAACAGAACAGGAGAAAATGTTTGCAAGTCATAAATCTGATAAGTGGCTAATGTCCACAATTTTAAAAGAATTACTACAACAAAAAAATCACATAATTCTATTTTAAATGGACAAAGAATTTGAGCAGACATCTCTCCAAAGATTATATAAAATGGTCAACAAGTTTATAAAAATATATAAAAAGCTCAGAGTCACTAATCATTAAAGAAATGCAAATCAAAAGAACAATGAGATATCATTTTACACCCATTAGGAAGGCACAATAAAAACAAACAGAAAACAGGTGTTGGTGAGGATGTAGAGAAACTGGAATCCTTGTGCACTGGGGGCACTGTTAAATGACGCAGTCGCTATGGAAGATACAGAAGTTCCTCAATAACTTAAAGATAGAGCTACTATATGATCCAGCAATTTCACTTCTGGGTATTTACACAAAATAATTGAAAGCAGGGTCTCAAAGAGACATTTGTACATTCATGTTTATAGCGCTATTTTCACACTAGCCAAGAGGTGGAAGCTACCAAAATGTTTACTGACAGGAGACTGGAAACAAAAATGTGGTATGTACAAACAATGGAATATTATCAGCCTTAAAATAGAAGGGAATTCTGTCACAGGCTAATACATGGATGAACCTTGAAGACGTTATGCCAAGTGAAATAAACCAGTCTTAGAAAGACAAACACTGTATAGTTCTACACATCTCAAGTAGTCAAATACAAAGAAACAGAAAGCAGAATAGCGGTTACCAGGGCCCAAGGGAGGAGGGCCAAAGGAAGTTGTTATCTAATGGGCATATTTCAGATTTACAAAGTGAGAATGTTCTGGAGACCTGTCTCACAATAGTACGAACATACCTAATGCCATTGAACTGTACATTTTAAAAAGGCTGAGATTTTTTAAACCTGTCAGTGTTATATTTTGTGCTTTTTACCACTTAAAAAAAAACACACATATTGTATGATTCTATTTATATGGACTGTCCAAATAGGCAAATCTATAGAAACAGAAACCAGATTAATAGCTGCCTAGGGTAGGGGAGATGGGAGGTCAATGGTGATGGCTGCACAGCTCTAAGTATATTAAAAACTGTTGAAATGTAAAGTTTAAAAAAGACTTTTGATGTCTAGTGATTGACATATGTGTCTTCTTCTTATACAGCCTCTTTTTCCTGCCAAAAATAGACTATTCAGTAATTCCAAACCATTCTGTACCCCCTTCAAACGATAAGAGATATAAAGTAGTTTTTCAAATACCTTATTAATTATTTTCTCTAAGTCACTGCATTCAACTCCCTAGGAATCCTAAGACAACAAACTAGAATGTAGCATTAATAATGCTGTGTTGAAAACAAAGCCATGATGCCAGAGAATTTCAAGGATAAAAATATGAAATCCTCTTGCCTGAGATTGTGCATTGCAAAAACAACTGTATGGATCAGTCAGCTTGACTAAGACGTTTTGACATCTTATTTCAACATCTAAAATTAAAACTACATCTTCAATTTGCACTAAAAGCCTTGTGTTTCATCTAGGTTAAACTCAGATAAAGATTTACTATGAAGAAGATTAGTTATAAGAATATTATTTGTATTCCCCTCTCAAATTTGAAAAAAGTTCAATAATTTGTAAATCTCCCAGAGTAATACAATAACTGTTTTGAGGATGTATTATGTTTACAATTTAATAACATTCTGAGCAGAAAAAAATAAAGTAGACATTTCACTAAAATGACAGCAATCACTTCATCTCAATAGACATTTCATAATGATGATAATTAATAGAACTTCAAATTCTATTTTCTAAATATATTTGCTTATTATAACTCTATTGCTGTTACTTATTTTCCAGTAATCTCAAAAGCCCAGATTAATGTAATATCTCTTGCTTTTAACAGAAATAATTATATGGGTCAGCTGGAAGGAAGGTTAGGTGTTTCTCAGTCTTGTGCCTGTAATTGCAAATACCACAGATCAGTGAGCAAAAAAGAAAAAAAAAGGAGGCTTAAACACCCCATCCTGGTTACAGAAATTGTCGTAGGTCCTCTTCATTTTACACTGTCCTTTCTTTTTACTCTGCATTCAGTTTACTTTCAAATGGGCTTTATGTTTGATACAATGCCTTCCTTATCATTCCTACCACAGGTGAAGGTCTCTTTGGTTCTGACCTTTGATGCTGTGCTCATATTCTCTACACCAAGAGCTCCAACTCAGACCCCGGCGTAGTCCTCTATGCAGGGCTCAGGCAGCTTTAGACAGCCCCCTAGAAGGTAGAGAGACATTGCAGGAACCACCAGGAGAACAGACCCAACAGAAACTGTGTCAAAGAAAACAACCACAGAACAGAAAGAAAGGTTCCTGACTTCAGAAAAAAATTCTGAATTAAACAAAGGCTTATTTTCCCAAAGCAAGAAACCCACTTAACCGTATCTTTGGGACAAACTGTTATTTTGTGAAATGAAAGAGACAAGAATCTTTAACGCCTTTAGATTCATACGGAATATTGATCACATGCAAGTTACAGCTATTCTTAAACTGTTTGCTTTTCTGTTTTTTCAAATCTGAGGCAGCATCGTTATTCTACTATTATTTGAGCTCAAGGTCTTTCTCAGAAGTAGGAAAAATCTAATAATTGTCTACAAGCACATTATGCTGAGAGGTAGCAAGACAATTTTCATTGCTACAGAGCCAGCTTGGATGTTCATTAAAAGTACCAGGCAGAGCGTGGGACCCAGTATTAATGGGACACAGTGTTGTTAGCAGGTCTCAGAAACAAGCACTGATACTGAATGCAAATTGTGCATGATAACATAAACTGGACTCTCTAGACTGTTCACTGACAAAGGGTGAAATTGGGTGTAAAAGATGGGCACCGAAACACAGGGAAGTTTCTAAAGAAAAGAAGTATTTAACCTCAGGCTGTTCCATTGTTAAGACCTTAAAAAGCAGACACACTTTCAATAATGACTAACATATAGCACTTGGTATGCACCAGCCACAGTTCTAAGTACTGTGTGTGTGTGTGTGTGTGCGTGTAAGTCTCTCAATCATGTCCTACTCTTTGTGACCCCATGGATTGTAGCCCACTAGCATCCTCTGTCCATGGAATTCTCCAGGCAAGAATACTGGAGTGGTTTGCCATTTCCTTCTCCAAGTACTTTGCATGTACTCATTTAATCATCAAACAACCATTCCAACAGTCCTAGAAGGTAGGTACTATTGCTCCCATTTCACATTAAAAAGAAAAAAAATAAGGTTCAGAGTAGCTCAATGACTTGCCTGCTATTATACAGCTAGCCAATGGAGAAACTAAAATTTGAATTGCATAGTTTGGCTTCAGAGTCCATGCTTTTAATCACGTTTTTTTTAATTGCATATTTTCCCACAAGTATTAGTGTTCTTTATAAATATCCATTTCACAGTGGCATCAATTTATTTTTTAATTACATGGATTACACTTACACATACATGGCTCAATCTTTCTAATAAACATGCTTGGTCAATTAATACTGTCAACTGTGTTAGTTTAATATGCTCAGACTAGCAGGGATGTAGACAAGTTAAATGCTGTTGTCCACTGTGATTACAAGTTATTTTGTTCCTAGATACCACACTGATAGTTCCGCTCTTTCAAAGAGATGACTACTGTCTTTGTATTCTGATTACCCAGTATAAACAATAAATGTGTTGAATGAGCATAGAAGGTAAATAAATCAACTCTACACAAAGGAAATGTCTGGCTGCACAGAAGGGCCAGCACACTGTGGAAAGAGGAGGAAGGAGCAACTCTTAATGGAGAGCTCCTCCCTGCTGCCTTTATTTCCCTGCTCTATGATGGTCTCCAGGGCCCAGGTTCTGTATTCCTGCAGGGCTGCAGAGGAGTTCAGAAAAGGGGGTGGCACCCCTGGCAGGGAAGCAGCTGCTGCTGAGTCACCCCCCATCTGGGAGCAATGGCAGGAGGGAGGCACCGGGAAGAGGGTCGAGGGGGAGGCAGGCAGCAAGGCCTCCCCCCTCTTTTTCAAAGAACTAAGAAGTCAAAATGAAAGAAAAAGGATTTCACCTCCTTTTACTCAGGGTCTTCAGTCTTTCTTTGAAAATGATGTTAGAAAGGAAAAGGCAGAGTTGAAAGGGAACACGGAAGAAAGTCAGATTCTTGCCTAGAGAGTTAAAACGTTTCAAGAGCCAGTGTAAATCAGCAGTTAATGCCTTTGGAAGGAACACGCTACCACTGGGTACTGGAAATTGGCCTGCTGACACTGTTAATTATTCCCAGGGAAAAAAAAAAATATTGCATGGAAGGACATAAATTGAAAAGAAACTCAATGACCTTCCTTCCCTCTGCTTTCCTGATTCATACTTTCACCTTTTTCTGAAACACTGCCACACATCTCCAAAATGCCATCTTTCCCACAAAGCTTTTCCTGATCAGTGGAATAACACACAGTCTAGGAAGCCCTTGGCTGTCCCTTGCATATTCCATTCACTTATTCAGTGTACATTTATTGCATGCTTGCCATGTGCCAGGCAGCTTTGTAGACACTGGTGATCCAGTGAGAACAAAACAGACACAAATTCCTGCATTCAGGGAACTTAGATTCTACTACAGTATATTTTGTATTAAATTGTAGTTGCTATACTTTGTATTACATATTTTATAAGTCTCTTACTGGACAGTAAACTTGTAACAAGCATCTTTTATATTGCTTATATTTTTGAATTCTCACTGTACCTACAAGGCTGTCTTACACAGAGCAGGCATTACTTTAAAAAAAAACATTGAGTTCAACTTTTTGAAATCAAAAGGAAATCTCTATTTCCCTACAGTATTAGAACATGTACTTTTGATAGGTTTCCAAGAGAGTATCTTACCTGTGTATTTGGTATAGATCTCGTCAAGAAAATTAGAGATACCGAGGGAACATTTCATGCAAAGATGGGCACAATAAAGGACAGAAGTGGTAAGGACCTAACAGAGGCAGAAGATATTAAGAAGAGGTGGCAAGAATACATAGAGACTTATACAAAAAAGATTTTCATGACCCAGATAACCATGATGGAGTGATCACTCACCTAGAGTCAGACATGCGAAGTCAAGTGGGCCTTAGGAAGCATCACTATGAGCAAAGCTAGTGGAGGTGATGGAATTTGAGCTATTTCAAATCCTAAAAGATGATGAGGTAAAAGTGTTGCACTTAATATGCCAGCAAATATGGAAACCTCAGCAGTGAGTGGCCATAGGACTGGAAAAGGTCAGTTTTCATTCCAATCCCTAAGAAAGGCAATGTCAATGAATTGTTCAAACTAAAGCACAATTGCACTCATCTCACACACTAGCAAAGTAATGCTCAAAATTCTCCAAGTGAGGCTTCAACAGTAAGTGAACCGTGAACTTCCAGATGTTCAAGCTGGTTTGAGAAAGGGCAGAGGAACCAGAGATAAAATTGCCAACATTTACTGGATCATCAAAAATGCAAGAGAGTTCCAGAAAAAAACATCTACTTCTGCTTTACTAACTATGCCAAAGCCTTTGACTATGTGGATCACAACAAACTGTGGAAAATTCTGAAAGAGATGGGAATACCAGACCATCTGACCTGCCTCCTGAGAAACCTATATACAGGTCAGGAAGCAACAGTTTGAGCTGGACATGGAACAACAGACTGGTTCCAAATCAGGAAAGGACTACATCAAGGTTATATATTGTCACCCTGCTTATGTAACTTATATGCAGAGTACATCATGAGAAATGCTGGACTGGATGAAGCACAAGCTGGAATCAAGATTGCCAGGAGAAGTATCAGTAACCTCAGATATGCAGATGACACCACCCTTATGGCAGAAAGTGAAGAGGAACTGAAGAGCCTCTTGATGAAAGTGAAAGAGGAGAGTGAAAAGTTGGCTTAAAACTCAACATTCAGAAAACTAAGATGATGGCATCTGGTCCCATCACTTCATGGCAAATAGATGGGGAAACAGTGGAAACAGTAGCAGACTTTACTTTTTCGGGCTCCAAAATCACTGCAGACGGTGACTGCAGCCATGAAATCAAAAGACACTTGCTCTTTGGAAGAAAAGCTATGACCAACCTAGACAGCATATTAAAAAGCAGAGATAGTACTTTGTCAACAAAGGTCCATCTAGTCATAGCTTTGGTTTTTCTAGTAGTCATGTATGGATGTGAGAGTTGGGACTATAAAGAAAGCTGAGCGCAGAAGAATTGATGCTTTTGAACTGTGGTGTTGGATAAAACTCTTGAGAATCCAACCAGTCCATCCTAAAGTGAATCAGTCCCGAATATTCACTGGAAATACTGATGCTGAAGCTGAAACTCCAATACTCTGGCCACCTGATGTGAAGAACCAACTCATTTAAAAAGACCCTAATGCTGGGAATGATTGAAGATGGAAGGAGTAGGGGACGGCAGAGGATGAGATGGTTAGATGGCATCACTGACACAATGGACATGAGTTTGAATAGGCTCAGGGAGTTGATGATGGACCAGGAGACCTGGAGTACTGCAGTCCATGGGGTTGCAAAGAGTCGGACACAACTGAGCAACTGAGCTGAACTAAACTGAACTGATTTGGTATAAATTCTCATAGTTTAGCACATACCGTTATTGATTTTTGCTAAGTTGTGTCTGATTTTTTGTGACCCCATGGAATGTACCTTGCCAGACTCCTCTGTCCACAGGATTTCCCAGGCAAGAATACTGGAGTGGGTTTCTATTTCCTTCTCCAGGGGATCTTCCCAACCCTGTGATTAAACCTGTGTCTCCTGCTTGGCAGGCAGATTCTTTACTACTGAGCCACCAGGAAAGCCCTTCACCACACATTCTAGACATTTAAAAGTAGATACATGTATACTTGGTCAGAGGAAAGGAAAGCCTTCATTTTTCTTTTCAGTATACTAAAAATGATGTGATAAAAACTTTTAAAGACATTATTATTGAGCTATTTCCAAAAGGGGTGTTTATTAAAATAAGTTAAAGGGAAGGGAGGGAGGAAGCAAGTTGAAAATTTGTGACTGACATAATTCAAATTATTTGCAAAGGAAATTTAAAAAGTGTGTCATGTGTTTCTTAAATTCCTGTTCATTTTGAAGAAGCATGACAATCTGAAATAATAAGAAGAGATGAAGTATTTCCTCATTTGACTGTAATCTCCAAAACCATCAAGTGCATTGAGGGAAACTGCAATATAATGAATACCTCTAATACACTGAAATCACTCATAAATTACATAGTAAGTTATCACACTACTGAGAGATATACTGCTCACTACAGATGATGAGTCTACAACACACCATTATTTACACCAGGAAACCACCATCGAATAGTGGCTTGAGGCTAGAGGGTACCTACTTCCTTGGGGGAGATAAAGCTCTTTCCATGATTCAACCCATCATTTCTGCCTCGTCTTCTCTCTCTTCTCTTTTCCTTTTGTATTCTATTTAGCAAATATTTTCATAAGCCTCAGAAAATTCTTTCTGCAACCAAGCAGGGTATAAATAAGAACTATTCTTCACAATTTGATTCCTCAGTCATCCTAATCCATCAAGAGCATTTCTTAAGTAGAATGACTTGTACTAAGCACTGTGCTATTCTCTTTCCAAATGAACTAAAAGTGGCCCTGTCCACCCCCAGAAAACTCCAGACTGAAGATACAGCCATTGTCTAAATCTCATTTTCCACACCAGTACAGGTGAGCCATGACCTTAGCTTTAACATATCCAAGGAGACTAGGGTGACAGGGACAAAGACAGACTGGTTGTAGAAGAACCTACAGCTCTCTGGCATCATAGTTTCAGGATTTAAGTGGCATCTTTAGCACGAAGACCCCCCACTGACCCAACAAAGGAAACAACGCCCAAGCCTAAAGCTTGGTTCACGTTGCCATTATGTTCTGAGAGATTCAGTGTCACGAGTCAATCTCTATACTTTTCTTTCTTTTTCCAATCTGGGGGTGTGGAGTTGAATAGGCTCTCCAGAGCACTGGGAGGAGATGGAACATTTTCCACTCTCTTCTCTTTAGACATTCTGAGATACCCTGTTCCCTTAAGAAATTAGGTGTTACCTGCTGTTGATGGGACTGTGTCATGCTCCTAGTGAGTGTTGGGGCAGCAAAAAAAAAAAGAAAAGAAAACACAGATCTAAAGTCAATAGAAACCTGCCCCTCCTCAAGGATGATCTATATCCTGTAGCTCCAGGACTCAAAACAGAAGCAGAGGGGTCACCAATTCATATCATGACATCCAATTTCTGGGTCACCAAATAAACTGATCCCTTCCCCAAAGCTCCATGGAACAGACCCAAGATGGCCTTTAAAAGCATACTGGAACTCTGATCAAAAATACATTTTGTTCATTTTTAATGCTGACCATCCTTTTTTTTTATGGGAAAATGTTGCAAAGTTATACGAGAAAGACAGCAAACACACAAGGTAGATCCAGTCACTTCTGGGCTCTGAACCAGATAAAACACAAAATCACACTTGCTTCTCTGTATCAACTGCTCATGCCCTCCGTAGAAGAGAGAGACACAACATGTAGCAGTGAAGCTGTTGACAAGGCTACATGGTCACCGAAGACCCTGCGAATTTGCTGCTGTGGACACAGGATGTAGTGTGTGAAGCTGGGCCCGAGGAAATTTCACATCTCTTTTAAAGTGCCCTGGAGGCAAGTTCTTGTTTACTTAGCATCTGCAGTAGTGTAAAAGTTCCCTAAAAGTGAACTCTTACGTTCACACATTTTCTATATCAGCTAAACCCATGCATACAGAATGATATTATTTCCTTATTAAATTGATACTTAAATATTCAAGTCCTTACAGCCTTAGTTAAAAAAAAAAAAAATCATGTAGACTATGATATCTCAAAATGCTCCCTTTCAAACAAATAGAAATTTGGAACTTTATTCAAATCATAGGTTCTTAAACTTCACAACTTTTACAGGTGCTGTGGTTAATGTATGGACTTTAGAGGATGAAACCATCAGAAATAAACATGCAGTTCTATGGGCTCAAAGTCCATGACTCTGATCAAATCTGCAAGAGGGTAAGAGACTCCAAAAAGGTTAAGAATCACTAATTTAGAGATATGTGTGAATAGTCAAGGATATTTTCAACTGCAGAGAACTACTGCAATTTTGGTTGCCTATAAGTAATTCTTACCAAATTATCAGAGTTCCCAAATGAGAATAGAGACAGTTCCGAAATCTCATTGCTGTCACTTTCAGATTCATCTACGAGATTCCTTTAGCTCCTTCCACCCCATCACCCTTTGACTCCCACCACACACTCCATCTTGCGTAGCACTCTGAAATTTGTCAGTAACAGCATGTGGGGATTGTGTGATTTTCATCAAACCACTTGTCAAAAACTCAGATGCAGCAGACAGGTGGTATAAATGATCCAGTTTCATTGCCTGTAAGATGTGGTTAATGATGCTATCGATAAGTGAAGATTAAATGAGAAAAAGGTTTCCTTTGGTAAAACTCAAAGTTTTATGTCAATACTAGGTATTTTACTATAAGAATTACTAGATCAAACCAGCTATTGTCCATGGCATAACCTAGAATGTTAGTGTTGAACGTAACATTTGTTATCCACAAAATTCAGAATGTTTCGCCACAAATACTAACAAATATGTGCTCTGATTTACATTGAATTGTTGGTACTGCCGTCGTTTTGACTTGATTTTTCTCAAATGGTAAAAGTACAGTTAAAATAGTGTCTCATCTATTAAGAATAGGACCAAGAATACAATTGATCCTTGAATAATAAAAGTTGGCTCTGTGCAGGTCCATTTATATGCAGATATTTTTCAATAAACATATCAAAAATGATTGGATATCCACATCAAATAAAAAAAAAATTGTAGATGAACCACATAGCCTAGAAATACAAAAAAAAAATTAAGAAAAATCTAGGTATGTCCTGAAGGCATAAAAAAATATACATAAATACAGATACTGATATATTCTTACAGAGCACTAAGATGAGTGATATTTAATAAAAAAATTTACATATTAGCTTTCTTACTGTTTTATAACTTTTATATCAAGGAATTATATTACTGTACATATGCATCTCTCATAACTGGAGAAACTGTATCAACCAATTATCACAGGTAAGCAGTCATTAAAAAAAATGTAACAATGTTTCCAAACATTTTATGATTCATTCATTAGTGTATGGGCTAGGCTACCATAAAGCAACCACAATTAGTACACTGGCTACCATAAAGCAATCATATTTCTCCTTCTTCAATACTAATGTATGAATTTTTATATTGTTTTGTTGAACAACTAAACAGTTGCTAAGTCCTATCTGACTCCTTTGTGACCCCATGGACTGTGGCCCACCAGACTCTTCTGTCCATGGGATTTCCCAGGCAAGAATGCTGGAGCATGTTGCCATTTCCTTCTCCAGGGGATCTCTCCAACCCAGAGATTGAACCCACATCTCTTGCATCTTCTGCATTGGCAGGCAGATTCTTTACCACTAAACTACCAGGGAAGCTCATGAATCATTATATCCACAAATAAACAGAAACTTATTTTTACATTATCTTTTCCTTTTTGATATCTAGGGTTCAGTTCAGTTCAGTCACTCAGTCGTGTCCGACTCTTTGCGACCCCATGAATTGCAGCACGCCAGGCCTCCCTGTCCATCACCATCTCCCGGAGTTCACTCAAACTCACGTCCATCGAGTCAGTGATGCCATCCAGCCATCTCACCCTCTGTCATCCCCTTCTCCTCCTGCCCCCAATCCCTCCCAGCATCAGAGTGTTTTCCAATGAGTCAACTCTTTGCATGAGGTGGCCAAAGTACTGGAGTTTCAGCTTTAACATCATTCCTTCCAAAGAACACCCAGGGCTGATCTCCTTTAGAATGGACTGGTTGGATCTCCTTGCAGTCCAAGGGACCCTCAAGAGTCTTCTCCAACACCACACTTCAGAAGCATCAATTCTTCGGTGCTCAGCTTTCTTCACAGTCCAACTCACATCCATACACGACCACTGGAAAAACCATAGCCTTGACTAGACAAAACTTTGTTGGCAAAGTAAGGTCTCTGCTTTTGAATATGCTATCTAGGTTGGTCATAACTTTCCTTCCAAGGAGTAAGCATCTTTTAATTTCATGGCTGCAATCCCCATCTGCAGTTAGTTATGCATATAACATCTACAGTGTTTTTCATATAAGACTACTGATGTAGGTACTTACAGAGAGATGGTTCATCTTATAAACAGATGACATAAACTTATGGTATCTGTAAATATGGTATAGTACTGTAAATGTATTTTATCATTCTTATGCTTTTTAATAGCATTTTCTCTAGCTTAATTTATTGTAAGAATACAGTATATAGTACATATGACATACAAAAGCTGTGTTAATCAATTATTTATGTTATTGGCAAAGTTTTGGGTCAATAGTACGCTAGTAATAGTAAAGTTTTGGGAGAGTTGAAAGTTACACTGGGAATTTTGACTGTGCAGGGGTTGGCACCGCTAACCCCTGCACTGTTCAAGGGTCAACAGTATAATCAAAGAAGACCTGTAGGCAGAAAATACAAATTTAGCAAAGAAGATGCATTTTATTTATAGGAAAAGCCATTTTACTTTATAAAGCATCTCTTATTCTGAAAATAATTGGAATAATTGTAGTAACCCTAGGGAGCTTGTGTTCATATTCATGAATTAGAAAGAATAAGAAGAATAGGGGAAGAAGGTTTCTGCTACAGAAGCAGAAAATAATAACTAGCAAGAAGACAGTATCAGTCTGGTAGTCAAAAATGAAGTAAAATTCAAAATCAAATCTAATAATCTAGTCATGTACATTATTTAAATATTGAATTCTAGGCCAGTGTAATAACCAAAACATGATCCCAGAAACATATATAAAAATTGAATCCAATACTTTCCATTTAGGGGTCATGTATTAGAAAGAGATCAACCTAAAACAGGTTGTGCTTCAAAAGATAACTATTAGCTATTTAGAAAAGACAAATACTCAGAACCATGCAGTTCTTGAAAATGGGAAATACTTAAATTTTTAATGTAACTTTCACTCAATGATATATTGGGTTGGTCAAACCCGACTGAACTTTTTGGTCAATCCAATACTTTAAGTTACAGTTCCAGTTACAAGAAGCTGCTCTTCATGACAGCCATGTGAGTCTCCTGTTTGCTATTGTACTCTCAGCATCCAGACCAGTTCTTAAGCCTAGCTGGGCATGATTTACTATTTACTAAAGAATGAATGAATGGATAGATACCTGAATGGATGGCTAGATGGCAGCATGAATAATAAACCTTATTTTAACTAATTTAGTATGAAACCTTTTAAAAAAAATATTGCTTGCTCCAGAATGCAGCTGGGATTCAGACTCCCCCCACCCTAGGCTCCTTTAATTTTAAACATCTCATGGTTGATAATAGGCATATAACAAGTTCCTACAGTATCTGTGTATGTGTGGTAGTCTCAGTTGTGCCCGACTCTTTGTGACCCCGTGGACTGTAGGCCACCAGGCTCCTCTGTCCATGGAATTCTCCAAGCAAGAATACTGCAGTGGGTTGCCATTCCCTTCCCCAGGGCATCTTCCTGACTCAGAGGTCGAACCTGGGTCTCCTGCATTGCAGGCAGATTCTTTACCTTCTGAGCCACCAGGGAAGCCTACCTGATAGGACTTCTGGCTAAGGTTTTCCCCAATAAACACAAATAAGGAAAAATGCATAAACAGAACAACTGCTTCAGTATCAGTTACCAAAGTCTCAAGCAGAACGCATTCTTTAAAATAAAATTCAATATAACAAAGTCTATTACAGCCAGAAAAATTGTGCAATTTTACTTTTTTTTCATCCTACTACCTGAAGCAAATCATTTGAATTCCTATTCCAAGTAGTTAGAAGTTAATGATATCTTTTTGCTCCCTATAAAACCTGGCAGCTCTGTCTAAGATGGTGTGTCACAGAAAAATTTCACCATTTAATCCTTAAAACAAAGTTTCCCTATCCTTTCCCTTATTGCAAAGGAGAGTGATGTTGACATAAGGATGAAACTGTTTGCCCTCAAATGCCATTATGAATGTATAACAGAGAGGGGGAAAAAAAGTGCAACTTAGATTAGATTACTGGGCTTCTGGCAGGTTTTCCCTATGCCAATTACAGAAGACTTTCTATTTACATATAAATAGCTCAGAAATTCCAACACAAATGTACTTGAAAATACTGAATCAAGTAGTTCAGAAAAACATGGATTAGGTGCATTTCAATTTAATTTTAAGGTGTTTACAACAAGCATGCCTTCAAGTAAATAAAAGGAATCAATTTTTATTACAACCAGGAACATCTTTTTAAATTATTGAAATTATTCCCACACTGCTCTTAAGACTTTTAGTCAAGGTTTCATTTACCATGCTTTTAGGTTTGATTTTTTTTTTTTTTTTGCTAGGGGAAAAAAAAAAGTGATTGAATATTGTACAGAGTTGTGAAGTTTGGGATTATATAATGCTGTTTTTTAAATTTTTTTCTCTTAGTTTTTTTTCTGTCTATATCAGAGATAGTTCTTGAGCTGGCTAAGGCCTTATAAGAGACACAAATGAAACAAGATGCATTTGTCCAACTTAAGTTGCTTTTATCTTTCTATATAACTCAGTTTACATTTTTAGTCCTTGTCATGTTCTTCACCCCTGGATTGCTAATTCATCATGAATTAACCACTCTATTTATTGACCTGTTGCTTATAAAGAGCCACTTCAACTTCTACTGCAGTTTCACAACTGGATTTGATAGATGGTATAAACAAACAACTCAGTGTGGCAGAAAACAAACAGGTCTGGATGTGGCCAATATGTGCCGAGTTCTCATTTTCTGAATTTACTTGTGGATCTAGATTGATACACAGAGAAAAGGAGTCTACTTTTGTTAATGACTTGTACATTGAAATAACATTGGTGATGGTTTTTATATTACAAATGAGATCACAAGGATTTATTTTGTGTAGATACCTGAAAATACTGAATTCACTGAATTTCACAGATAAAATGTCACAAGCTAAAATGGCTAAAATGTCTCCTGTTATTAATGGGGGATATGTGGGCGTGGAGGGTAGAGGGAGAGAGAGAAAGAGAACAAGAGCAAGAAGAGCCGCTGAGCCGTCTGTAACTGAGATGACCAAGGATGGTTAGTGGGAACCCTTGGTCCAGTGAGAGCTTCTGATCAGTGCACAGCACTACTGACCTACAGACACAGTTGAAGGACCGGCAAAAACGATGACTCTGATAAATTTCATCTTCAGTTGATAAACCACATACATTATTGACTATCTACCATGTGCAGGGAAGTCTAATACTGTTCATCTATGAGTTCAACAGTATTCAGACACAAACACTGATATATGTATAGAAAGGACAAAAAATTCTAACTTTAATTTCATGAGGCAGAAATTTGATTACGATGAAATCTAAATTCACAGACTAAAGCAGACTGTTGTCGTTGTTGTTGTTATTATTATTATTACCACAAAAGCTTCTTAGTGTGGAAAGACAGACTAGGAGGAATGATTTCTTAAAAGGCAAAGGCAAAAATGAAACAGATATTTGGCTAACAGATTTGAATACATGGGGACAAAATAAATCTTGAGTGTTTTAGAAAATTAATTTCTTAAAGCTTACATAGTTCCATGTTCTTAAACATTTAAGAAGCTCAAAAACACAGAGCGGACAAATCTTTAAAAAATAATAAAAATACAACAATTGTTGATCAACCTCTGCTGTTTCTTTATATAGACATCTGAAAAATTGTGAGGGGCAAAATTAACCTTTATTCATGTGTTGCAAATAAGTCACCAAATTCAGCATGAAAAATCAGATTTTTTTTGTAACACTAGCCAAAGTTTGGCAAAATGAATTTGCAGTGTCAAGTCCAGTAATCATAAACTCTGCAGCTCTGCCATTAGCTTACACATCAAACACCCTCATACTGATTACCAGGGCCAGTGACAAACTGAAAATACATTGTTTGGCGTGTGTTTTTTCCTTGTACTCCACCACATTCTCTCCGTCTCTCGCTTTATAAATTATACAAATTAGATTTCGCAATCAGCATAGAGAAATCTCTATGTCTGCCATTACTGCTGAATATACTTAATAATCACCTTCTTTCTAAACAAAGACAAAAGCAAAAGGCTGTGATGAGATTTTTATGCAATGGAAAAACTGTGCAATTTATTTGTAATGAATATGGTACAACTGCCTGTGAAGCTGCTTATTAAATATACCATCAAAAAGAGATTCTCTGGGAAAAAAATAACTCTGCTGTATTTCAATACGGGCCTCATTATTTCATAACTCGTTTCTCTGATATGCAGTAGATGCTGCTAACATACTAAGCTTTTTGTTAGTATTCCATGGTTTTCGTTGCTCTCTCTCATTTTCTCTTAATATCACAATGTGTTGCCAAAGAAAAACTATGTATTAAAAACATAAACAACATATATTTGCAATCTGAAATGATTGCATTTGGAATAGGGGAAGAAATCTTATGGGTAATATTGTAGAAACTAAGTTATAAAATCAGATTTTCTTCAAACATCCCTGGAGTCTGAACCTTCCTCTTAAGAAACCCTGAGATATACCTAATGGATTAGGATACACTGTCCATCAATTAAAATTATCTGATCTTGACATAAAATAACTATTGCTCTTTAGTATTCAAGTGAGTCAGTGAATGATAATTACTCAGTCATGCCTGACTCTGCAACTCCATGGACTGTAGCTTGCCAGGCTCCTCTGTCCATGGCATTCTCCAGGTATGATTACTGGAGTGGGTTGCCATTTCCTTCTCCAGGTTAATATTCAAGGGGCATGCTAAAATCACTTTTTAAAGTATTTCATATAAAATTCTAGTAAGCAGTTTCTATCACACTTCTGAAAATTCACTATTTAAAAGACACTAAAGAAACTATACAGAATTATTTTAAAGTAAGCAGATATGATTTTTCGATTTTTTGAAGTAGTTAGAGCTGATCAGATGTTATTGTAAAATAATCACTTATTACATGAGTTTTCAACAGACTAAGAACTCATGGACATTGAATCAATTTCCATACAGCAGTGGCCTAATGTAGGTGCAATACCAGAGTTTAACGACTTCCATTAGGCATAGTTCAGGGAAGGTCAAGAAGAGAATTACATCAGGGAGAGCTGTGGTTTCAGCTCAAGCTTCCTCCGGAATAGCTGACAGGAGACACAGTCTACATTTTGCTGACTGTTCTTCTGAGCAGTGAGGTCCACTGGGGAGGTACTCTCTTCATTTCAGATGTGAAGAAATGAAATACAGAGAGGTCGAGTAACATGATTCAAACAAGCTACCAATAAGCAGCCAAAGAAAAAGAGCTACCTGTCTTTCCCTCAGGTGGCTCTGGCCAGCAGGAGTAAACTTTGTAAAACCTGTTTGTCCCAAGAACCAAAGACTATAATTAAAATCACCTAACCTCAGCAGACAGAGAAGGCAATGGCAGCCCACTCCAGTACTCTTGCCTGGAAAATCCCATGGACGGAGGAGGCTGGTAGGCTGCAGTCCATGGGGTTGCGAAGAGTCGGACACGACTGAGCGACTTCACTTTCACGCATTGGAGAAGGAAATGGCAACCCACTCCAGTGTTCTTGCCTGGCGAATCCCAGGGACGGGGGAGCCTGGTGGGCTGCCATCTATGGGGTCGCACAGAGTCCGACACAACTGAAGTGACTTAGCAGCAGCAGCAGCAGCAACCTCAGCAGAGAACTAAACATCCCAAAGTAACCTGTCATATCTAGAGACCACTAGCAATGCTAAATACCATATGACCCTTTAGCCATGAATCTAATTATATAAATGGTTTATATATATATATATATATATATATATATATATATAAGCCTATCATGTTGGAAAAATAAAATGACTGTTATACTTGGAAAATAAGGTATTTGGGCATTTCAATTTATTGCTCACTGCTTTCCATACCAGCTATAACCTTAGCCACTTCAATTCAGCAACATATTTCTGACACAACTGAAAGAAAGAGAGAACCTGATGGTCCTTATTTTTAAGAAAATCCTTGTTAGTCAAAGAGAACAGCTTTTAAAAAATATTCACCGCCTGAGAGTGGTTTCTGGAATGATTCCAGATCATGTTTCTCAGGCAAGGTGAAAAGAGAACAAAAAAGGCAGTCACTCTAATGGGACAGTGACAGAATCACAGTCACAGAATTTTAAACCTTAATCTGCCAGAATCACTTCTTCTCCCAAGTTCCTGATTCTTATAGAATCTAGCTCATTCCAGCTCATTACTATTAATAAGGCTGGATCCTGCCAGGTGAGATTCTACCTCAATAGCCAAATGGTGTGAAAAACAGGTGCAGAGCTTGAGACTGAGTCTATTGCATCTGATCACCGAAAAGGAATTAGAGTTGAGGCAATCACTTAAAAAAAAAAAAAATCAGCTGCATTCCTCAATTTCATCATCAAAAGTGAAGAAGTTAAAAAAAAAAAGAAAACCATAAGTATGCTGAAAATTCTGTGAGTTAATTAAAAAATTTTTTTCTTTCATTAGACAAACTTATTTTTTCCAAATTTTTCCATTTATTTGTGAAAGCATATAATTATATAATGAATATTGGTAGACTATACAATTCATTTTGTTACTAGGGAACATCTTTGCTTCTTTTCTTCACATGAGCTTTGTACAGTTGGAATGATCTATAGAGCAAACATGGAGAAGTCAAAGATGATGACTTGGAATAATGGTTTAGTTTTGCAGCTCCTAAAAAAATTGCCTTTTATATTGTTTATGGGGTTATCCTGGCAAGAATGCTAGAGTGGCTTGGGAGACAGTGAGAGACAGGGAGGTCGGGCATGCATCAGTCCATGGAGTCACAAGGAGTCGGACACGACTTAGTGACTGAACAACAACAAAGAAATTGCATTAAGTTGCTGTCATTAAGACTCATGCTCAGAAAAAAAGAAAAGAAAGAAATACTGAGGGGAAACATAAATCTAATAAAATACATACAAGATCCTATATGAAGAAAATGGTAAAACCGAGATGTAAGAAATAAAAGAAGATATAAATGATCTAAATGACAGCTATTCCATGTAAATGAATAGGAAGACTCAACATTGTTAAGATGCTCCTGATGTGATATATGGATTCAACACAATTCCAGTGAAAATCACAGCAAGTCATTTTGAGGGTATCTACAAACTCACCCAATTATTTAACTTATATGCAGAGTAAATCATGTAAAATGCCAGGAATCAAGATTGCCAGGAGAAATATCATAACCTCAGATATGCAGATAACACCACCCTTATTGAATAAATTAAAAGAAGCTTACTCCTTGGAAGGAAAGTTATGACCAACCTAGATAGCATATTTAAAAGCAGAGACATTACTTTGCCAACAAAGGTTCATCTAGTCAAGGCTATGGTTTTTCCTGTGGTCATGTATGGATGTGAGAGTTGGACTGTGAAGAAGGCTGAGTGCCGAAGAATTGATGCCTTTGAACTGTGGTGTTGGAGAAGACTCTTGAGAGTCCCTTGGACTGCAAGAAGATCCAACCAGTCCATTCTGAAGGAGATCAGCCCTGGGATTTCTTTGGAAGGAATGATGCTAAAGCTGAAACTCCAGTACTTTGGCCACCTCATGCGAAGAGTTGACTCATTGGAAAAGACTCTGATGCTGGGAGGGATTGGGGGCAGGAGGAGAAGGGGACGACAGAGGATGAGATGGCTGGATGGCATCACTGACTCGATAGACGTGAGTCTCAGTGAACTCTGGGAGTTGGTGATGGACAGGGAGGCCTGGCGTGCTGCGATTCATGGGGTCGCAAAGAGTCGGACATGACTGAGCGACTGATCTGATCTGATCTGATCTGATCGCATAAAATGAGGAGGAACTACACTAAGAGGATGAGTGAAAGAGGGGAGTCAAAAAGCTAGTTTAAAACTCAACATTCAAAAAACTAAGATCACGGCATCTAGTCCCATCACTTCATGGCAAACAGATGGGGAAACAGTGGAAACAGTGACAGACTTTATTTTCTTGGGCTCCAAAATCATTGCAGATGGTGACTACAACCATTAGATTAAAAGATGCTTGCTCCTTGGAAGAAATTCTATAACAAACCTAGACAACATAGTAAAAAGCAGAGATATTACTTTGCCAACAAGGTCCATATAGTCAAAGCTATTGTTTTTCCAGTAGTCATGTATGGATGTGAGTTGGGCCATAAAGAAAGCTGAGCACCAAAGAGTTGATGCTTTTGAACTGTGGTGTTGGAGAAGACTCTTGAGAGTCCCTTGGACTATATGGAGATCAAACCAGTCAGTCTAAGCATACTCTTTCAGTACAATTCAGCTATTGCTTTCTTTGGTATTTACTCTCAAAAGTTAAAAAGTTACACCTACACAAAAACCTGTAAAGGATGTTTATAGCAGCTTTGTTTATAGTTGCCAAACTTGTAATCAATCAAGACATTCTTCAGTGCTTCCCTGGTGGTCCAGTAGTTAAGAATTTGCCTTGCAATGCAGGGGACACCAATTCAATCCTTGGTTTGGAGGATCCCAAATACTGTGGAGCAACTGGGCTCGTCAGCCACACCTGCTGAGCCTGTGCTCTATAGTCTGCAAGCCACAACTACTGAACCCATGTGCTACAACTACTAAAATCCACGAACCTGGAGCCTGTGCTCCACCACGGAGTGGGCACAGCTATGAGAAGCCTGCACACCTACTAGAGAGTGGTCCCCACTCACCAAAACTAGAGAAGGCCCATGCACAGCAACAAAGACCCAGTGTGGTCAATAAACAAATAAAAAGATGTCCTTCAGTAGACAAATGCATAAATAAACTGCAATATGTCTAGAAAATGGAATATTGGTGTTAGAAAGAAATAAGCTATCTTCTTATGAAAATACATGAAGGAATATTAAATACATACTATCAATACTAATGGAAAGAAGGCAGTGTGATGTTACACAATGTATGATTACAATAATATAATATTCTGAAAAAAGCAAAACAATGGAGGCAGTTAAAATATCAGTGGTTCCAGGGACTAGGAGCAAGGGGAAAGGAAGAAGGGATAATAGATGGAACACAGAGCATTTCCAGGGCAGCAAAACTTTTCTGTAGGACACTGTCATGGTGGATATAGGCCATTATACATTTGGAAAAACCTACAGAATGTACCACTCACAGAGTGAAATCTAAACTATGGACTTTAATTAATAACAATGTATCAATATTGACTCCTCAATTTTAACAAATTTACCATGTTAATAAGATGCTCTGAAGAAGGAAATGACAATCTACTCCAATATTTTTGCCTGGGAAATCCGATGGATTCCCAGTGGAGCTTGGTGGGCTATAGTCCATGAAGTTGCAAAGAGTCAGATGTGCCTTGGTGACTAAACAATGATGAGATATTAATAACAGGGGAAATTGTGTTTGTGGATGGAGGGTAAGGATTATAGGGAACTCCATACTTTCTTTAAATGTATATGTCAATCTAAAACTCCTGTAAACTTAACTCTACCAAATTGAAATTATTACATATATGGTAATGTAAGTTAAAAGACAATACCATATAAACTCTAATACATTGAGCAGTAGGGATTATAACTTGTAAGCAAATTTAGAGGTAAAAATCATTTCCAATAAGGTTGGATCAGGAAGAAACTCAAGGAGCAGAAATATGAGCTGGTCTCTGATATATGGTAGTATTTTAGATTAAAAAAAATAATGCAGTAATAATTATTAACACGTAATCTGCCTGAAACAAAACTAAACTACATTTCTCTCGACATGCCTCCAATATGCTTTGAAGTCATAAGATGTTGTTTTGATAGATGAGAATCATTTTACTTTATGATGCCACACTACTACTACTTTTCATCAACAGTTCAGTCTTGATATAGCAATTCATGTTACATTAGAAAAGTGATTAAGAGTTACGTGTTTTCATGAAGTTATACAAAAGTATATACATAGTCTTAGGTCTAGCTACACACCTCCTCTCTCGCAAAGAGCAGCCATGTTATCTACATAATCCAGCCTGTTATTTTACATATTAATTCCTATAATATATCTACCTAATTAGATTTCTTGTGCATTGTCAAAGTAAGCATTGGTATATATTTATTAGTAAGAAATGTTGACTGACAAAGTTGATCTTCTTTAGGAGAAGATAGGGGAAAAGTATGAGTATTTACCAAGAGAGTGTAACCTATCACAAAGTTTAGTGAAATTCTCAACCAATATAGTTTCTCTTTAAATATACTGAATAAAAGAGTGAATTAAGACATCTTTACCTCAGATTTCTTTTTTTTTTTTTTTTTTATTTTAGATTTCTAAATCTGACTCTTTTAGGTGCTCCAGCAGAGAAGGCAATGGCACCCCACTCCAGTACTCTTGCATGGAAAATCCCATGGACGGAGGAGCCTGGGTAGGCTGCAGTCCATGGTGTCATGAAGAGTTGGACATGACTGAGTGACTTCACTTTCACTTTTCATTTTCATGCATTGGAGAAGGAAATGGCAACCCGCTCCAGTGTTCTTGCCTGGAGAATCCCAGGGATGGAGGAGCCTACTGGGCTGCCGTCTATGGGGTCGCACAGAGTTGGACACGACTGAAGCAACATAGCAGCAGCAGCAGCAGCAGCAGGTGCTCCAGAGCAGTGTTGACCCGTAGTTCAACAGAAGGTGGACAGTGCAATGTTGAACAGAAGAGTGCGGACATAGTACTAATCTTTAAAGAGAAGTGCTTAATCTCTTAGCACTAAGCAGTACGATGTTACCTGTAGATTTTTTTTTTCATAGACTCTCTTTGAAATTGAGACTTCAGCATTTCTTGTCTATTCATAGCATGCTGATAGTTCTCATTATGAACGGGTATTGAATTTGGTCAAATACTTTCAGCTCAGTTCAATTCAGTCACTCGGTTGTGTCCAGCTCTTTGCAAGCCCATGAACCGAAGCACGCCAGGCCTCCCTGTCCATCACCAACTCCCGGAGATCACCCAAACCCATGCCCATCAAGTCAGTGATGATGCCATCCAACCATCTCATCCTCTGTCATCCCCTTCTCCTCCTGCCCTCAATCTTTCCCAGCATCAGGGTCTTTTCAAATGAGTCAGCTCTTTGCATCAGGTGGCCAAAGTACTGGAGTTTCAGCTTCAACATTAGTCCTTCCAGGGAATACCCAGGACTGATCTCCTTTAGGATGGACTGATTGGATCTCCTTGCAGTCCAAGGGACTCTCAAGAGTCTTCTCCAACACCACAGTTCAAAAGCATCAATTCTTCAGCACACAGCTTTTTTATAGTTCAAATCTCATATCCACACATGACTACTGGAAAAACCATAGCCTTGACTAGACAGACCTTTGTTGGCAAAGGAATGTCTCTGCTTTTTAATATGCTGTCTAGGTTGGTCATAACTTTCCTTCCAAGGAGTAAGCGTCTTTTAATTTCATGGCTGCAATCACCATCTGAAGTGATTTTGGAGCCCAGAAAAATAAAGTCAACCACTGTTTCCCCATCTATCTGCCATGAAGTGATGGGACCGGATGCCATGATCTAAGTTTTCTGAATGTTGAGCTTTAAGCCAACTTTTTCACTCTCCTCTTTCACCTTCATCAAGAGGTTCTTTAGTTGTTGTTCACTTTCTGCCATAAGGGTGGTGTCATCTGCAAATCTAAGGTTATTTATATTTCTCCCGGCATCTTGATTCCAGCTTGTGCTTCTTCCAGCCCAGCGTTTCTCATGATGTACTCTGCATATAAGTTACATAAGCAGGGTGACAACATACAGCCTTGACGTACTCCTTTTTCTAT
Organism: Bos javanicus; assembly: GCF_032452875.1. NCBI lineage: Eukaryota > Metazoa > Chordata > Mammalia > Artiodactyla > Bovidae > Bos > Bos javanicus. Next base: position 58,027,002 of record NC_083871.1, on the reverse strand, counting down.
TTGGAACCAGTCTGTTGTTCCATGTCCAGTTCTAACTGTTGCTTCCTGACCTGCATATAGGTTTCTCAAGAGGCAGGTCAGGTGGTCTGGTATTCCCATATCTTTCAGACTTTTCCACAGTTCATTGTGATACAGACAGTCAAAGGCTTTGGCATAGTCAATAAAGCAGAAATGGGTGTTTTTCTGGAACTCTCTTGCTTTTCCAATGATCCAGTGGATGTTGGCAATTTGATTTCTGGTTCCTCTGCCTTTTCTAAAACCAGCTTGAACATCTGGAAGTTCACAGTTCACATACTGTTGAAGCCTGGCTTGGAGAATTTTGAGCATTACTTTACTAGTGTGTGAGATGAGTGCAGTTGTGCAGTAGTTTGAGCGTTCTTTGGCACTGCCTTTCTTTGGGAATATTTACAGCAGTGTTATTTAAGTCACTCACCTCAGTCATGTCTGACTCTTTAAGATGATATGGATTGTAGCCTGCCATGGAATTTTCCAGGCCAGAATACTGAAGTGGGTAGCCATTTCCTTCTCCAGGGGATCTTCCCAACCCAGGGATTGGACCCATGTCTCCTGCATTGCAGGTAGATTCTTTACCATCTGAGACACCAGAAAAGCCACCAGGAGTGTTATTTATAATAACCTAAAACTGGAAATAACTAAGTGTCCATTAACAAAATAAAAGATAAAATGTGGTGTATCCATATAATGCGATACTGCTGCTGCTGCTGCTAAGTCACTTCAGTCGTGTCCGACTCTGTGCAACCCCATAGATGGCAGCCTACCAGGCTCCCCCATCTCTGGATTCTCTTGTTCTCCAGGCAAGAACACTGGAGTGGGTTGCCATTTCCTTCTCCAATGCATGAAAGTGAAAACAAAGTGAAGTCGCTCAGTCATGCAATACTACCCAGCAATAAAATGAAACAAATTCCTGATAGAAGCCAATATGAGATAATTTTCTGAAAGTACTATGTTAATTCAAAAAAGCTAAACATATAAAAAGAAGCCAAACACATGAAATTCATATAAAAAGCTAGAAAAGGGAAAACTATGAAGTATATCAGCAGTTGCCAGAGGCCAGGGTGACAGAGAATGAGTAACTGCATTGTGGCACAGTTGGACTTTTTGGGGTGATTGGAATGTTTTATCTTGGTTTTGCTATAACTTACTGAACTGTACATTTAAAACTGGTGAATATTATTATAGGAAAATTATGTTTAAATAAAGATTATTAAAATTGAAGGGAAAAATGAATGCTCAGTTTGGCAATAACATACTCAGTTTGTGCTTGGCGCAGGCAGTATATGGAAGGTGAAGGACAAAAAGGTATTAAGGCACAATTCTTGCTCTGCAAGGAATTCATAGTTCAGTCAGTGAAGAATACAGATATGTATACAACAAATACTGGCTTCCCAGGTGGCTCAGTGGTAAAGAATCTGCCTACAATGCAGGAGATGTGCATTTGATCTCTGGGTCGGGAAGATCCCCTGGAGGAGGGCATGGCAACCCACTCCAGTATTCTTGCCTGGAGAATCCCAGGGAGAGAGGAGCCTGGTGAGTTAGTCTATAGGGTCACAAGAGTAGGACACAAATGAGCAACTGAACACACAAACATGCATATTAAAAGTATAATACAACTATGTTAAGTCAAGTAATAAAGATATAAACAGAATTTTGTAGGCAGAGAGAAAAATGATTTACTTGCAAGGTTTAAAGAAATCTTGACAAAAAGATGAGAGCTATGTTGGCCCTTAAGATGCAAGTAGGATTTTAACAGATGATGTTTCCTAACCATTCAGAAGGTACATTACATAGTCATTTCCCTATATTATTTACCGATCCAGCCATCCATCCATCCACCTATTCCCTCATCTTCCAATTATCGATCACTGTAGTCAGATAAATAGTAATATGCTAATATGTGCCCTTTAGCTAAATAGGTTCACACATGATATTTGTTCATTAATCACTTCATCTCTGAAATGGAGAAAATAAATCTTCAGATTTAGATATAATTAGGGTTACCAACTCTCCTGGTTGCTCAAGACTGAAGGGTTTCCTGAGATTTGAGACTGACTCCTAAACCTGGAAAAATTCCAGGCAAACAGTAAAGACTCAGTCATCCCAGATATATCAAGAAGGCAATTATAGTGACAGATACAAAATTTATGAGCACAAAAACCTCTGTATATCTGCTTATTGAACTCTCATGTGTTTTGGTATTAGCTTACAAAACATTATTCCAAACTTTGAGTATACTTTGATCATAGCAGATTTTTAGAGTTTACTGAACATGTTCTCTAGATATTACCAAATGTTCCGAATAATGGTCTGTTTTTCACTGGCTAGAACTAATAGAAAACCTGTTTAATTTATAGATCTAATTTAACATTTTTTCTAATGATTCTATAATAAAAAGGAAGAAAAGTAGAAAGGAGGAAAGAAGAAAAAACAGAGTCATAGACAAAATTCTGTATTGCACAATAGCAATACTTCAGACTTTGTATCATAAAAATTGATTATCTTGTGCTTTATGTCTAATAATTCCTGCAGAACAGCTAGAATAAATTTAGGCTGTATAACACTATGTATTTGCTTTACCTTGGCTGCAAAAACTTAAATCTGATCCAATGAGAAATTTATCTACTTCAATATGTATCCTTGAGTAATAACAGGCTAATGGCCACAGTAGCACCCACATGCCCCAGCACCCACAATAGTACCTAATACCTAGTGGGAGCTGAGTAAATATCACTGAATTAAAACAGAGTGGATAGATTGTTAATTAAAGCTTATCAAACTACACACAGGAAAACTCCACAGATAAATAAATTGTACTTCCATCACAAATCCTCAATAGTTATATGTATTTATTTTCACCATTTTATTAGTAAAGTCGATAATAGAATGTTAAAGGAAACTACAGAACATTAAGGAATCCAATATTCATTTGAGCAGATTTGCATCAAAAGTGAAAGTAAAAGTCGCTCAGTCGTGTCCTACTCTTTGCCACCCCATGGACTATACAGTCCATGGAATTCTCCAGGCCAGAATACGGGAGTGGGTAGCCTTTCCCTTCTCCAGGGGATCTTCCCAACCCAGGGATCAAATCCAGGTCTCCCGCATTGCGGGCAGATTCTTTACCAGCTGAGCCACAAGGGAAGCCCAAGAATACTGGAGTGGGTAGCCTATCCCTTCTCCAGTGGATCTTCCTGACCCAGGAATCCAACCAGGGTCTCCTGCATTGCAGGAGGATTCTTTACCAACTGAGCTATCAGGGCATCAGAAGGTATCCGCTTCTCCAAGCATACAAATATAGGCATTTTACTAGATGTACTACTGTTTCTCTCTTTGGTATCCTTGGCACCACTTAGACCAATAACTGTAGTTGATGCCTAGAAATGGAAAGGCAGGACAAGAATAAAAAGGTATCATCAGTTACTCCGTTCACATCTTCTCACATAAACAGCTGGTGTTCAATAAACTGGAATGAAAAAGCTAAATAAAATTTTCTAAAGCAAGGAAGAGATACAACTCTAAACAAAAGAGTGGAGCAACGTGAATTAGTAGTTAGCCCTTAGAGCTTTCAGAAATGGCCTTGCTTAGTTAAAATGAGACCTTGAACCCAAGTCTATAGCTCACGTCTACCAAGGACAGCCATTGAGTCCTAGGTAAGTCACCTTCCATTTGGTGGCCCCAGCTTACTCATTCCTAAAACAAAGTGTTTTCACTTGAGAATTGCTAAGATCCCTTTTAGTGCTAAAATTCTGATTCAATAAATCCCTTAGAGATCTTTAATGTATTTATATGGCATTATAAATTTGACATTTGGCACTTTAGAATTTATCTCTAGACACTTAACTACATTATAAGCATCAAGATCCTCTAGGACAAGATTTTTATTCTTCCTTTCTCTCCACAGCACTTTGCTCATTTGGAAATTAAATCATTACCCAAAAAATGTCCAAGGAGAGAAAAATAAAGAATTAATACAGCCATCAGTACCTCCAGAAGCAATCTAGAATTTTAGTGATGTTATACTTATCTTTTATTAATCCTACTGCTTATCAAAAAGCTTTTTAATTCTATCATGCAAAAGGACATTTTTATGGATAATGCACCCATATAAAAGGGTGTATTCAGGGTATTCTACAAACCAGATAACCATATCATTTCCATAGTTTTTGAAACAAAAACAAACATTTTTGTTTATTAATGTTTCAAGTGATACAGTATTTTGCAACAGAATAAATATGCATAGAAACTAAATGTCAAGAACCAATAATAAGCAGTTGTAACTATTTGAGTAAATCCCTGACTTTCAGTAACATTGTTGTATAAGCTCACTCAGACTAAAAATGAATCTTTTTACAAGAAAAAAATTAACATTTTGTTGTGATGAAAGTGAAAGAGGAGAGTGAAAAAGTTGGCTTAAAACTCAACATTCAAAAAAATAAGATCATGTCATCTGGTCCCATCACTTCATGGCAAACAGATGGAGAAACAATGGAAACAGTGGTAACTTTATTTTCTTGGGCCCCAAATCCACTGCAGATGGTGACTGCAGCCATGAAATTAAAAGACGCTTGCTCCTTGGAAGAAAAGCTATGACCAACCTAGACAGCATATTAAAAATCAGAGACATTACTTTGCTGACAAAGGTCCATCTAGTCCAAAGCTATGATTTTTCCAGTAGTCATGTATGGATGTGAGAGTTGGACTATAAAGAAAGCTGAGCACCAACGAATTGATGCTTTTGAACTGTGGTGTTGGAGAAGACTCTTGAGAGTCCCTTGGACAGCAAAGAGATCCAACCAGTCCATCCTAAAGGAAATCAGTCCTGAATATTCATTGGAAGGACTGATGCTGAAGCTGAAGCTCCAATACTTTGGCCACCTGATGCGAAGAACTGACTCACTGGAAAAGACCGTGATGCTGGGAAAGATTGAAGATGGGAGGAGAAGCAGATGACAGAGTATGCGATGGTTGGATGGCATAATTGACTCGATGAACATGAGTTTGAGCAAACTCTGGGAGTTGGTGATGGACAGGGAAGCCTGGCATGCTGCAGTCCATGGGGTCAGTAAGAGTCAGACTCGACCGAGTGACTGCAGTGAACAGATAACATTTCTTATAAGATGATTTTTTCTATTAAGCTGATAGGTGCTTGTATACCTAAAAGGCTAAAATGACCTTAAACTACCATAGTCTAGAACATTAACCTTAAGAATTAAGTGTTCAAATTTATACAGGTCTAAAACTCTTGAGAGTCCCTTGGACTGCAAGGAGATCCAACCAGTCCTTCCTAAAGGAGATCAGTCCTGGGTATTCATTGGAAGGACTGAGGCTGAAGTTTAAACTCCAATACTTTGGCCACCTCATGAGAAGAACTGACTCATTGGAAAAGACCTTGATGCTGGGAGGGATTGGGGGCAGGAGGAGAAGGGGATGACAGAGGATAAGATGGCTGGATGGCATCACCGACTCGATGGACGTGAGTCTGAGTGAACTCCGGGAGTTAGTGATGGACAGGGAGGCCTGGCGTGCTATGATTCATGGGGTCGCAAAGAGTCAGACACGAATGAACGACTGAACTGAACTGAACTGAAAGGTTTTCAAGGCTGCTGTAAACACAGTCTTTCTGAAATGGAGGTTTCTAAAAGATCTGGAATGCAACCAATATTATAAAGTCAAAGAAGAAACAGGGGAAAGGAAGCAGGAGAATTGCAAGATGTAACTGAGGCCAAAAACAGTAGTCATTAATTTCACAACTGTGTCTTGGATGGGTTAAAAGCCACTTCAGATGCATTAGTAGGATATCATTTTCTGTATCAGGAGGAGGGATATCAACCAAGGCTGCTTCATGGTAATGAAACTGACAGCTGAATTTTGTGAAAAAGGTGTCATTTTAATTTCTGGGTCTTTATTACCAGCAAGGTAACTAACTGAACTGTGAAATAATATTTACAATATAAATAAACTCAGGTGTCTTCAAAACAAGTAGTTATTATTCAAGTATTTGCTTTTTGGGTTCTCTCATGTATTAAGATTTACATAATAGAATCTTGGCCTTTTCAGAATGAGACAGAAAGTAAACTTTACAAAAGTAATTTAAGGTAATTAATTATGGATAATTTAAAATAATAAGGAGGCAATGAAAACAGACTAAACATTTGCAGAAAATACAAAAGAAAAATTTAAAAAGAGATACAGAGGGGTAGCCAAGTATCTATTTCCAGATGACAGTTTAACATGCACTGTATTTTATTAAGAAGTAAAAAGATTGTGTTGATGTGCTCTCCCTACCTAATATCTGTGGCCAAAAAAGTCTATCATAGGAAAACTCTCTTCCATAGGTCAGCATGAGATTATTAACAAACTGGTAAAATAGCAACCACACCCTAGCTAATAAGTGTTGCAATGAAGAACCTTAACTTGAAGTTAAAATATTTTCTTATGATTGGCAGTAGGTAGTCACACTATAACCTAAATTAAAAGACTAGCTCATGTCTATCCAAAAGGACTTACAAAACTTTAAAAGTAAAGAAAGGGAGTAGGATCCTAAGATTCTTATCTTATAAAATCTAAGTGTGATTATTCAGATATCCTTGGAGGCAAAAATAAAAAAATGAGCAATGGATCAGTGGATAGTAATCTGAAAGAGCAATAGAGAGTTGGTACACAGAACTAATTTGGTTTAGTTAGTTTTGGGACTTTAATCCTTATCAATAACTAACCATAAAAGGGAGGTAGGGGAAATTAGGGAGTGAATGCTACCTTCTTTTAACCCCTGCTAAAGCCATCTGCTTGTTAGAAATAAACAAGGTAGGTTCAAAGACCCTAACCAAGGTTAGCAAGCTCACCAAATTCAATTATGATCCTGAATGGTGTGCACCAAGCAGTCACAATGACCTAGGCTCCAGCATTTAAACTAAAATGGAGAGGTAACGAGTTCTAGCTCATTCAGCACAAGGAATGCACAGGCATACAACTGCACTGCTTCTATCACTCAGGTAAGTGGAACTCTAATGAACAATAAAAAGGGTATACTGGTTCTTGGGTGTGTACAGAAGAGGGGACCATTTCTAATACTTTCCTGGAGTCATTTTTTTTTTATCTGAAATAAGTTGAAATAAAGCACAGTTAAAAATCAAAGGGGATCATTTCCATAGATCATGCCTTTACAAGACAAGTTAAAAACTCTGGGGAAAAGGATATTGGGAAACTTCTCAAAGCTTAGGCAATAGTTAAGGTCAACCTTGGGAATGGTAACTCACTAACCACAACTAAGCTTTCACTTGTGATCTAATATAAATTAAAGGGTAACAGAAATACATTTCTAAGCCTTAGAATTCAGAGAATTGTTTTGCTTTTCATCTCAAATTTAAAATATATGGGAAACAGGTATCATTTCCTTTTGAATGGAATTTCTGTTCCAAACCCTGATAACTACAATGTACACAATAGGAGAGTCTGCATTAGTAATAGGAATGTAACTTTGATCTCATATCTTTCATGATTATTTTTGAAAGTTATTTAATTTTTTTGGCCATGCCATGTGGCATTCAGGATCTTAGTTCCCTACCTGGGGATCAAGCCTGTGTCCCTTGTGGTGAAGTGTGGAGTCTTGACCACTGGACTGCCAGTGTCAACTGGGATAAAAAGTATCGGGATGTTCCATTTAGGGAATCATAGAAACAACTGTTTTTCAATAAAAATAGAATATAACTCTCTAAAATATCATAAGCAAGTCTATTAACCTTTGTGATTAACATAAATGTTATACCTTGAACACTTTAAGGAAGGTATGTTTAGATCCCATGTTTGGCAATGCTTATTAGAAAGTAGGTGCTACCTGCAGAGTAAAACTTTATATTTAGCATCAAGTATAGTGAGCCTAATTCAAAGAAATTCATGTTCATTCAGGTCAGTGAGCTCTCCTCTCTGCATCCCCTATTTATTTATTTATTGGCCTGTTTAAGCAAGTATTAACATGGTAATGATTTTTTTAAATAGCAATAAAAACTATCAGTTTTTACTGCATTGATCCAAAGGTCACAAAAATGTGGGAGTCAGGAAATAATTCCAGCCTCTCTGCTGCTCCCTTAATCATGTGCAAATGTCACCTAAAGAATGCTTTTCTATTTTTCCATGTATGTTATCAGCTACCATTCCACACCAACAGTCTAACATCCTTCTTCTGTATGTCTATGGCAACCCATAAAATGATATGGCTACCACACTAGACAGTTATTTCCACTAATGAGAATTTAAGGCAAATTCCCTAGAATGATTTATTTGTAGAGAATTTGATACTTCCATTAACCAGCTAAACTCCTTACATAGTTATAGGAGTTAGAAAAATGATCAACAATATTTCACCAACTAGGAAATGTCCGTATACATAAAGCGGTAACAAGAGTGGCATGGAAAACTTAATTCAAACAACCTGAGTTTTCATTCTTAACTGAAGTCAATGACCAGTTTAGGGGACTTTTCTCCCAAGTTTAAAATAAAAGGTATTGCATTAAACACTTAGAGCAAAGAATATTTCATCTAATCTACCTAACATTGGATTATATATCCTGAACTATCTTTTAATGTAAAACTCTCTCTTTCCTTTATTAAAAAGAGTTATTGCTTTTCCTGTGTTTTCAGGACATATTCCTCAAGAATGACATGTAACAAAGATGTACAAGACTTTAACTACAGCAATAAAGCACAGTATGATAAATCAAGTTTTAGTCACATCAGAAAATATCATAAATTAATACTGATGCCATTATTTGACTCAATATTGCACTGAAGGGAAATATTCAAATCGCTCACTTTACCACACATTCAATTACAAATGCATAATGTCATCACGTAATTCTGGTTGTTTGGAATTATGATTCACAGCTGGTATTTTGGTATAATAAATCTTCCAAAAGATAATCCTGCTTAAGGATTAGAAGCTAACTCTGATGACCATGTACCACCTAAGGAACTTAAATTATTGTTTTCCTGAGGCTCATACATTTTTTATATTCTTTTTTCAAAGAAATATCTAAGTGCCTACAAGGTAAAATGTGTTTAAATTAAAGTATATAAGCATGTACCTATGTTTTCTTAAGATGTGTCTATCTTCTTCACTAGAAACATCCAACTCTAGGAAAAGGCAGCAATGACCTCTTAACTGCCAGCTATAGCATCTTTTTCAGCCTGTATTCTTTCAACCTATGAGGGGTACATGGCAAAGTTCAACCTTGTTTAAACTCTATCTTTCCTTGACTTCCAAGATACCAACATCCTGAATTGCTTCATCCTCAGTCAGTCTTTCTGATTGTTCTTTTTTCACCAATAACTTAAATGTTGCTAGATCCTAGGGTCATATATTTGAGAGTCTCCCTTCTTTATTCTATCTGTCTTCTCCTAATGGAATTTTATGTACTCCATGGCTTCAATCACCATATCTATGCATGTGAACTCTGATCTGTTGTCATCCCAGGTCTTTCATATGAATTTCCAGACGTGTGGATATCCCATGCATAGTTATAGGAGATGAAGCAACCTACTGGTGTTAATGCTAAAAGCATAGGTTCTGGAGCCAGAATCCCTGAGTTTGAATCCCAAGCCCATCAGGTGTATGAACCTAAGCAAGCCACTGATCCTTCTGTGCCTCAGTTTCCTAATCAGTAAAAGAGTAGGTAATAATAATAATTTACCTTTTAGGGCTGCTCTAAGACTGAAATGAACTTAGAATGCAGCTTGTCGTATAACAAGGGCTAAACAAAGTCATTTGTTAAATAAAAGAATTCATGCTATAATAATTTAAGATTCTTAAACTCTTCCCTATGTACACTATGTATTTGTAGAGCCATCTGTCTTGATTTTTAGTATGGCTTCCATGTATAACCTTTAAATATTTTATCTCCTGTAAAGATCAACCTGTTGATACTATCTAAACTTGAGGCACTCAGGAAAACAATAAACTCAAGCAAAAAGCTAGATGCTGGCAAGAGTCATGTGGTCCCTGGGTAAACAAAAATAAACAGAGAGGTTAGGGCAGGCCAGGTAAGAGAATGATCTCTTTAATCCTCTGATAAGGATCTTAGTAATTACCATGTCACCATAAAAGCATGGTCTGTCCTGTTACATCAGATAGCTACTATATAAACTGTGACTTCAGGATATGAAAGAAGCTTAGAAATCTCAACTTTCCTCTATTCCCTCAAATCCATGATAACCTTGTTTCCTTCCAAGCACTGGTTTTCTAAGCCTAGGAAAAATGATAAAGAAATGAAAGATGGATACAAGTTTTGAATGGGGTCCATATCTTGTTCACTATTCCCCAGCACCTACCAGGGTGCCTAGCATATAACTGGAGTTCAATAAATACACATATTGAATAAAAGTCAAAAGTGAATGAGGCAAAAGAAGTCAAATTCCTATTTCAAAAGCTGCTTCTAATGACTATACTTGCTTCCAAAATAATCACATAACACAGTACCATTCACCTCATTCCACCCATGTTCACCCATCTGCATTCACCCATTCCTACAATTCTTATTGGGAGCTTCAGCAAGTGCCAAGGGCATTCTATTATATCCTCCTTTAATCACTAAAAGATGGTTTCTTTAAGGTCTCTTGAATTAAACACATCCAACAAGGTGATTTTTTAAAAGCTATGAGAAATTGACAAAAAAAAGTATTAATATAATAAAACTAATTGATATAATTAGCTCTGCCAAGAAACCTAGATTTCATGGTTACTTAATGTCTCACCTTCTTGTTCTTCCTCCCCTCAACATTAACATCTTAACAGATTATTTACACAGTACTCCAAAATGCCTTATAGAAAAAACATAAACAGGAAAGGATGTGCAAGTTCAAAACTTGCCAGTTCAGTCTTTTAATATTCTCCATCTTAGCCGAATTGGAGATTTTCTTTACAAATGTTTATAAAATGTTTCTTTATAAACGTTATGGGTGGAAAATTGGGTTTTTAAAAAAGAGAACAAATGGAACAGTAAAAAGGTGGTGTTTTAACCCCAGAAAATGCTAATATTATTGTGTGATATAATAGTTTTTAGTCTAAAACAAACAGGAACATCTGTGGCCTTCTTCATATCATCTCTGCAGAGACAAAATGAAGTTTTAGTTAATGTACTAGACAAGAAAGTTACATAGAAGGAAATTCTTTAATTAATAAGTATGAGACAAAAAAAAAGTTGTGGACAGGAATATTAAATAGAGATCATTACTCTACCTTGAAATATGAAAGAATGACTAATAATTTGTCAGCTGTTCTGTCAGTGAAGGGATTTGATAGAGATGTCTAAGAAAGTTCATAGTCCAAGAGGTAGTGATCCTTTAACAAAACTAATAAAACACTGAGGCATTCACCGAGTTGATTCTTGTCCTTTCAGTATCAATCAAAAGATGTTATATCAAGCAACTGTGTTCTCTGAACCACTCTTAGTAGAGTGAGCCTACTGTTTCCCAGATGCCTTCTGATTTGTTTGCAAGTTTCCTTACCATCATCATTAAAAGCAACATTATCATCACATCTTTACACAGCATAGAATAGAAAGAATGGACAAAACGAAACCTACAATGTCTTCAACATCTATAGACTTAGAATCTAATATTGTAATTTTGGGTATTAAGAACAAACCAGATCAATCATTTCACTCAAGTAATGTCTTACTTCTTAACTATTCAAAATGGGTTGATGAGCAAAGGAACAACAATAAATTTAGACAACAGATGCAGAAAGGAAAGACTAACAAACAAAAACTTAACAATTGATTAAATCTTATTTAACTTATATGCAGAGTACATCATGAGAAATGCTGGCCTTCATAAAGCACAAGCTGAAATCAAGATTGCCAGGAGAAATATCAATAACCTCAGATATGCAGATGACACCACCCTTACGGCAGAAAGTGAACAACAACTAAAGAGCCTCTTGATGAAAGTGAAAGAGGAGAGTGAAAAAGTTGGCTTAAAGCTCAACAATCAGAAAACTAAGATCATAGCATCTGGTCTCATCACTTCATGGCAAATAGATGGGGAAACAGTGGAAACAGTGGCTGACTTTTCTTTCTGGGCTCCAAAATCACTGCAGATGGTGATTGCAGCCATGAAATTAAAAGACGCTTACACCTTGGAAGGAAAGTTATGACCAACCTAGACAGCATATTTGGAGAAGGCAACAGCACTCCACTCCAGTACTCTTGCCTGGAAAATCCCATGGACGGAGGAGCCTGGTAGGCTCCAGTCCATGGGGTCGCTAAGAGTTGGGCACGACTGAGCGACTTCACTTTCACTTTTCATTTTCATGCATTGGAGAAGGAAATGGCAACCCACTCCAGTGTTCTTGCCTGGAGAATCCCAGGGACAGAGGAGCCTAGTGGGCTGCTGTCTATGGGGTTGCACAGAGTCAGACACAACTGAAGGGACTTAGCAGCAGCAGCAGCAGACAGCATATTAAAAAGCAGAGACATTACTTTGTCCACAAAGGTCTGTCTAGTCAAGGCTATGGTTTTTCTAGTAGTCCTGTATGGATGTGAGAGTTCGACTATAAAGAAAGCTGAGTGCCAAAGAAGTGATGCTTTTGAACTGTGGTGTTGGAGAAGACTCTTGAGAGTCCCTTGGACTTCAAGGAGTTCCAACCAGTCCATCCTAAAGCAGATCAGTCCTGGGTGTTCATTGGAAGGACTGATGTTGAAGCTGAATGGCCACCTGATGTGAAGAGCTGATTCATCGGAAAAGACCCTGATGCTGGGAAAGATTGAGGGCAGGAGGAAAGGGGGATGACAGAGGATGAGATGGTTGGATGGCATCACTGACTCAATGTACATGGGTTTGGGTAGACTCCGGCAGTTGGTTATGGACAGGGAGGCCTGGGGTGCTGCAGTTCATGGGGTTGCAAAGAGTTGGACACAACTGAGTGACTGAACTGAACTGATATTTTTTAATACCATCAACAAGTTAAAGTATATGTGTGTGCATTGTGTATTAGATACACTAATAAATGATGATCATTTTTAGGGTTACATATGTAGACAGTTGGCTATTGAAAACTCAGGTTGCTATCTGATTGTGATTTATTTCTGTTTATAATTTATTTATACTCTGTCCTGATTTAAGGCAGCTTACAGAGATGTGAATAATGAGAAAAATAACTAAAAATTGAGAAATATGAGGTAGAATATAACAAGGAGATAATAATGAAGTTTTCATATAAATTTCAGTAATGAAATTTTGCTAGAAGAAACTACTAAAAGGAACTCACAAAGCTTCATTCTTAGCTTCCAGACACAAAGACCACAACTGCTATAAGATAAGGCAAAACTTGCTTCTTTGTATAAGCACAACTATTTGGGCAAGGAGAGAGAAAGATGGCACAGCAGGAGGATCGTGAGCTCACTTCCTCTTACTAGCAAATCGAAATCACAATGGCTGAACAACCACAGATTAAAAAGACTGGAACTTACAAGCACAAGTATTTGGCTTGCTTGTTAACCTACTCAGCCAAACCAACAAGAGCCATCCCGGATTTTTCTTTTCCTCTCTCCAGATTTTTCCATTAGTAAATCCTGTTGGTATTATTGCCAAAATATATCCTCAACAAATGCTCACTCTTCTTCATTTCCAGTGCTACCACACTAGTCCAATACCTTCTCTTATCCAGATAAGAGAACATAATACCTTCTCTTATCCAGATTATTCTAAACACTTCTTTTCTGGTCTCTCTACAACTTATTTGATCAGTAAAACACTGATCAAATCTGGTCACTTCTCTGTACACAACTATCCATGGCTTCCTATTTTTCTTTCAATGACTTCCAGCCCTTTTCCACAACCTTTGTGATCTGTACCTTGACTCCCTCTTAGAATGCTTCTCCTTTGACTCTCACCTTGGCCCACTATGCTCCAGCAAGTACTTTTTATTTTTCAATATATGCCACACCCATTTCTGCTTCACAACCTTTGCACTTGCCCAGAAAGCTCAGTCTTTGAACATTTAGTAACCTCCATGTGACTAACAACTTTTTGTCAGAACTCACTTGAAATATCACCTCTTTAATAAAGTCTTTACTAGAAACCCCAAAAATGAGTGCACGCACACCACACATTCACACCCATACAATCATATAACCTAGTTTCATTTTCCTTATGACATTTCTTAGTGAAATCATCTTATTAATTTCCTTGACGGTTGTTGGTCTCTTTGCCTGTAAATAAAATGTATGTTTTGTGCCAGAAGAGAGTCTGTCAGCCCCATAATATGGAACTGAGCTCAAGACAGTGAAAATTCCAGATACTTGGATCAAAAACTTCTCCAGAACAAACAGTATTCCCCTAAAACAGAGGCCAAGATCGATACAATAGCATGTAATTCAGTAAGGTAACTGTAGAGTAGAGGTGAGCACCTACAGTGTATTTAATTCCTATATTCAGTTCCCTGTGGTCTGACAAGTATCTCAAAGGAACAGTAAAACACATATACTCCATAAACTTCTGTTTCCCCCAACCAAGATTCTGAAAGGAGAAGCAATGTGTTTGAGAATCTAACTTTCATTACTAATTGAACCAAGGAACTGACAAATATGTTTCTTAATAGGTAATCTGAAGAAGTTTTCCAGCCAAGATAACATTGTGACTTACACTTTAAGGCCATGCCTCTGTTAAGAACACAAGCAACAAAAGATAAATATGAGAAAAAAAACTTAAAAAGAAGTTGTCATTGTTGTTGTTCAGTCGCTAAGTCTTTGCAACCCCATGGACTGCAGCTGTGTAGTGCTGGAGCAACTTTAAGGAGATACCCCACATCCAATGGCAGAGAAGCCCCAACAAGACTGTAGGTGCTCTAGTGCAGGCTGCATGGTGCTGGAGCAACTTTCAGAAGACACCGCACATCCAAGGGCAAAGGAAAAGCCCCAGCAAGATGGTAGGAGGGGCGAAATTGCATTTAGAATCAAACCCCATACTTGCCAGAGACGCTCAGAGGGCTCAAACAAGCCTAGTGAGCACCAGGACCCAGAGACCCCACAGAGACTGAGACAGAACTGTGTTTGAGTGTCTCCTGTGGAGGTACAGGTCAGCAGTGGACTGCTGGAGGGGAGGAGCTCTGGGTGCAGTAGACCTGGGTGTGGCATAAGCCCTTTTGGAGGAGGTAACCAATAACCCCACCACAGAGTTGCCAGAACTTACACAGGACTGGGAAACAGACTCTTGCAAGGCACAAACAAAACCTTGTGTGCACCAGGACCCAGGAGACAGAATCAGTGACCCCACAAGAGACTGATCCAGACTTGCCCATGAGTGTCCAGGAGTCTCCAGTGGAGGGGTGGGTTGGAAGATGGCCTGCTGCAGGGCTGGGGGCACTGTGTGCAGTAGTGCATGCATGGAACCTTTTGAAGGAGGTTGCCATTATCTTCATTACCTCAACCATAGTTTGGCCTCAGGTCAAATAACAGGGAAGGAACACGGCCCTGCCCACCAACAGAAAATTGAATTAAAGATTTACTAAGCATGGCTCTGCTCATGAGCACAAGACCTAGTTTCCCTCTCAGTCAGTCTCTCCCATCAGGAAGCTTCCATGAACCTCTTATCCTTCTCCATCAGAGGGCAGACAGAATGAAAACAGCAATCACAGAAAACTAACCAATCTGATTACATGGACCACAGCCTTGTCTAACTCAATGAAACTATGAGCCATGCCACGTAGGGCTACCCAAGATGGACGGGTCACGGTGGAGAGTTCTGACAAAAGGTGGTCCCCTGGAGAAGGGAATGCAAACCACTTCAGTATTCTTGCCTTGAGAGCCCCATGAACAGTATGAAAAGGCAAAAAGTTAGGACACTGAAAGATGAACTCCCCAGGTTGGTAGATGCCCAATTGCTACTGGACATCAGTGCAGATATAACTCCAGAAAGAATGAAGAGACAGAGACAAAGCAAAAACAACACGCAGTTGTGGATGTGATGAGTGATGGAAATAAAGTCCGATGCTGTAAAAAGCAATACTGCATAGAAACCTGTAATGTTAGGTCCATGAAACAAGGCAAATTGGAAGTGGTCAAACAGGGGTTGGCAAGGGTGAACACAGACATTTTAGGAATGAGTGAACTAAAATGGACTGGAATGGGTGAATTTAACTCAGATGACCATTATATCTCCTACTGTGGGCAAGAATCCCTTAGAAAAAGTGGAGTAGCCCTCATAGTTGACAAAACAGTCTGAAATGCAGTACTTGGATGCAATTTCAAAAATGACAGAATGATCTCTGTTCATTTCCAAGGCAAACCATTCAGTATCAGCCAAGTCTATGCCCCGAACAGTAATACTAAAGAAGCTGAAGTTGAATAGTTCTATGAAAACCTACAAGACCTTCTAGAACTAACACCTAAAAAAGATGTCCTTTTCATTATAGGGGACTGGAATGCAAAAGTAAGAAGTCAAGAAATACCTGGAGTAACAGGCACATTGGTCTTGGAGTACCGAATGAAGCAGGGCAAATGTTAATAGAGCTTTGCCAAGAGAACACACTGATCATAGCAAACACTCTCTTCCAACAACACAAGAAAAGATTCTACACATGGACCTTACCAGATGGTCAATACCAAAATCAGATTGATTATATTATTTGCAGCCAAAGGCAGAGAAGCTCTATACAGTCAGCAAAAACAAGACTGGGAGATGACTGTCGCTCAGATCATGAACTTCTTATTGCCAAATTCAGACTTAAATTGAAGCAAGTAGGGAAAACCACTAGATTTAAGTTATGAGTTAAATCAAATCCCTTATGACTATACAGTGGAAGTGACAAATAGATTCAAGGGATTAGATCTGATAGACAGAGTGCCTGAAGAACTATGGATGGAGGTTCATGACATTGTACAGGAGGCAGGAATTAAGACCATCCCCAAGAAAAAGAAATGAAAAAAGGTAAAATGGTTGTCTGAGGAGACCTTACAAATAACTGTGAAAAGAAGAGAAGCGAAAGGCAAAGGAAAAAAGGAAACATATACCCATTTGAATGCAGAGTTCCAAAGAATAGCAAGGAGAGATAAGAAAGCCTTCCTTAGAGATCAGCGCAAATAGAGGGAAACAATAGAATGGGAAAGAGTAGATATCTCTTCAAGAAAACCAGAGATACCAAGGGAACATCTCATACAAAAATGGGCATAATGAAGTACAGAAATGGTATGGAACTAACAGAAGCAGAAGATATTAAGAAGTGGCAAGAATAAATAAAACTGTACAAAAAAGATCTTCACAACCCAGATAATCACAATGGTGTGATCACTCACCTAGAGCCAGAGATTCTGGATTGTGAAGTCATGTGGGCCTTAGGAAGCATCACTACGAACAAAGCTAGTGGAGGTAATAGAATTCCAGTTGAGCTATTTCAAATTCTAAAAGATGATGCTGTGAAAGTGCTGCACTCAATATGCCAGCAAATTTGGAAAACTCAGCAGTGGCCACAGGACTGGAAAAGGTCAGTTTTCATTCCAAACCCAAAGAAAAGCAATGCCAAAGAATGCCCAAACTACCGCACAATTGCACTCATCTCACATGCTAGCAAAGTAATCCTCAAAATTTTTTAAGCCAGGCTTCAACAGTACGTGAACCGTGAACTTCCAGATGTTCAAGCTGGATTTAGAAAAGGGATAGGAACCAGAGATCAAATTGCCAACATGCCTTAGATCATCGAAAAAGTGAAAGAGCTCCAAAAAACTATCTATTTCTGCTTTATTGACTATGACAAGGCCTTTGACTGTATGGATCACAACAAACTGTGGAAAATTCTTTAAGAGATAGGAATATCAGACCACCTGACCTCTCTCCTGATACATCTGTATGCATGACAATAAGCAACAGTTAGAACTGTACATGGAACAACAGACTGGTTCAAAATTGGGAAACAAGTACATCAAGGCATATATTGTCACCCTGCTTATCTAACTTATATGCAGAGTACATTATGAGAATTGCTGGACTGGATGAAGCACAAGACAGAATCAAGATTGTCAGAAGAAATATCAATAACCTCAGATAAGCCGATGACACCACCCTTATGGCAGAAAGTGAAGAAGCACTAAAGAGCCTCTTGATGAAAGTGAAAGAAGTGAAGTGAAGTGGCTCAGTTGTGTCCGACTCTGCAACTGCATGGAGTGTAGTCCACCAGGCTCCTCCGTCCATGGGATTTTCCAGGCAAGGATACTGGAGTGGGTTGCCATTTCCTTCTCCAGGGGATCTTCCTGACCCAGGGATCGAACCCAGGTCTCCCACATTGTAGGCAGACGCCTTTACCATTTCAGCCAACAGGGAAGTCCCAAAAGTGAAAGAGGATAGTGAAAAAGCTGGCTTAAAGCTCACAAAACCCAAATCACGGCATCTGGTCACATCACTTCATGGCAAATAGACGGGGAAACAATGGAAACAGTGACAGACTTTATTTTCTTGGGCTCCAAATTCACTGCAGATGGTGACTGCAGCCATGAAATTAAAAGATGCTTGCTCCTTGGAAGAAAAGCTATGACCAACCTAGACGGCATATTAAAAACAGAGCCATTACTTGGCCAACAAAAGTCCATCTACGCATTTTCCAGTAGTCACATATGGACATGAGAGTTGGACTATAAAGAAAGCTGAGCGCAGTGAATTGATGCTTTTGAACTGTGGTGTGGGAAAAGACTCTTGAGAGTCCCTTGGGCAGCAAGGAGATCCAACCAGTCCATCCTTAAGGAAATCAGTCCTAAATATTCATTGGAAGGACTGATGCTGAAGCTGAAATTCCAGTACTTTGGCCACCTAATGGGAAGAAGTGACTCATTTGAAAAGACCCATGCTGAGAATGATTGAAGGCAAGAGGAGAAGGGGACAACAGAGGATGAGTTGGTTAGATGGCATCACCAATTCAATGGACTTGAGCTTAAACAAACTCCAGGATTTGGTGATGGACAGGGAAGCCTGGTGTGCTGCAGTCCATGCAGACAGAAAGAGTTGGACAGGACTGAGCAACTGAAGTGAACTAGACTCCACATGTCAGGCTTCCCTGTCCTTCACCATTTTCAAGAGTTCGCTCAGAGTCATGTCAATTATTTTGTTGTTACTATCTAAAATAGCATTTAAAAATATAAAAATAATTTTAAAAATAATAAAAACAGCATCTCAACACTAATCAACCCTCTTAATCCTTCCACCTATACAAACATCTCTACCACCAAAAATAATAAGCTGCACAGCTTAAATGTAACTGGTTCTGAGCCACCAGAGAAGTCCTTAACTAGCTGCTATGAGAAGAAACACCAAGCAGTCAAGGAACATGAGTTAGACTGCAAGATGCAGAGGACTGGCCGGACAGACAACAAAAATAGTGGGGATTGTATAACAGACAGGAGAATGTCCTCCATGATATCCATGTCTTAATCTCTGGAACCTGAGAAAATGTTATGAAAGAAAGTGAAAATTTTAGTCACTCAGTCGTGTCTTACTCTTTGCAACCCCATGGACTGTAGCCTCCTCTGTCCATGGAATTCTCCAGGGAAGAATACTGGAGTGGGTAGCCATTCCCTTCTCCAGGGGATCTTCCCAACCAAGAAATTGAACCCGGGTCTCCTATATTGCAGGCAGATTCTTTACCATCTGAGCCACCAGGGAAGCCCTGGAAAAATTTTACATTACTGAGTAAACGCCTCTTAGGTTGCACATAAAGTAAAAGTTGCTAATCAGATGACTTTAAAACAGGGACACTATTCTGGATTCTCTAGTCATCCTAAATAATCATTGAGGCACTTAAGACAAAAAGCAGAAGCAGAGGAAGAGTAAGCATCAGAGCCATGTGATGTAAGAAAGACTCCTCAGGCTTAGATGAATGGGACCCATGAGCCAAAAATGAAGGCAGCCTCTAGAGACTAGAAAATGCAAGGAAACAAATTCTACTTGAGAGTCTCCAGAGGAATGCAGCCTTGCAGACATCCTGATTTCAGTTGAGTATAAACATGTCAGATTTCTGACCTACAGAACTATAAAATAATACACTTGTGTTGTTTAAGCCATTAAGT
The DNA here is from genome assembly GCF_032452875.1 of Bos javanicus. Classification (NCBI taxonomy): domain Eukaryota; kingdom Metazoa; phylum Chordata; class Mammalia; order Artiodactyla; family Bovidae; genus Bos; species Bos javanicus. Next base: position 58,006,945 of record NC_083871.1, on the reverse strand, counting down.
TTGTTGTAACTTGTTAGAGCAGCAATAGGAAAAGAATACAGATTAGTTTTATCTCCCACATGAGATAAGAACACAGTCAAAATTCCAAAATACATTTTAAAATAATGATATGGAAAGCAAATAAAATAAGGTTTGGGATAAGTATTCATTAGAAAAATAATAATATAGTCTAAAAGGATTTGAACACAAGAATGGTTTTAAAACTAAGAAATGATAAGAGAAAAAAATACATAAAATAAAATGTAAACAGTTTGAAAAAGTATAAATTAAACACTGCCAAGTATATATGAAAGAGAACCAGCTAGAAATTTGAGGATGAAAATATATAGTTATTGAAATAAAAAATAGGTGGAATAATGTGTAAAATTTCTGTAGTCAAGGAGAGAATTAGTAATTAGTAAATTCCAAAGAGTATTGCACAGGGACTCAAAATGCATCCCAGAAAGAATATGCAATAAGAAATAATGACAGAGTACTTAAGCGACATGGAGGAGAGACTGAGAGGCTCCAACATACATCCAATAGAAGCTGTACAAGATAAAGTGAGAAACAGAGAGAACAAGAGGAAAGAAGGTGGATAAGAAGTTCTTAGAACTGAAAAAGTTATATGGTAAACTATACACTGAAGACCCAGCAAGAAAACAAAAAATAAATCAACCTGTAAATCTACCACACGGGTAACTGTAGAATGCTACCAGAAAGAAATGACTATCTATAGAAGAAGACAATTAGATTTGCGGCAGATTTCTTATTAGTAATGCTACAGAAGACTGCTGCTGCTGCTGCTGCTAAGTCACTTCAGTCGTGTCCGACTCTGTGCGACCTCATGGACTGCAGCCTACCAGGCTTCTCCATCCCTGGGATTCTCCAGGCAAGAACACTGGAGTGGGCTGCCATTTCCTTCTCCAATACAGAAGACCAAATATTAGCTATACTATAGTATACTAAATATTATCTATAAAATGTTGAAGGAAATAGAACTCAATATGACCTAAATTATAAATCAAGAATGAGCCAACCTAAAGTGTGTATGTCAGAGGCAGACATAATTTAAACAAATGAATCTTAAGCTGTAAACACTCCCCCACCCCATTTGCACAGGCCCCTAACCTATAATGCTGAAAGCTGTTGGAAGTTGAAGAGTATCCTAGACAGAGTGGGAAAATATATCCATGAGGCATTTCTGGAGAACTGTCTACAGAGATTTCAAAAGGAAAGGACCTGAGTCTTCAAGGCTTCAGTAAGTATTGGGTCCTCTTTCCCTGTTTAAAAAACAGAGAACTCCATTCCTAACTTTGTATTTTATTAAAAGAAGGCCCTAAAGTGTATTAGTTGCATACTGTACAAAATCAGATCTGCTCTTGACTTTAGCAATAAGAGAAATGAAAGGAGTTGGATAGAAACCAATACAATATTGTAAAGTTAAAAAATAAAATAAAATTTTTAAAAAAATTGGTAAAATGTTTCCAGAAGCTGAAGTAATAGAGTATCAAAAATATATAAATTTTATAGTAAAAAGACTATATTAGAATCAAAGATTTTAGTTGAGATTAACATGGATAGTTCAGATAATCAAAGGCCTTTGTTAAGGAAAAAAGTGTAAAAGTATAAAATCATTAACCTCAAATGTCTAGGCTTACAGTTTATATAGCAAAAAAAGATCTGACACAGTTTTAGATGGGATAGCTATTAACTGACTCTTTTTATAATCTGGGGGTAATGAAGAGCTGACTCATTGGAAAAGAGCCTGATGCTGGAAAGATTGAAGGCGGGAGGAGAAGGGGATGACAGAGGACCAGAGGGTTGGAAGGCATTCCTGACTCAATGGACATGAGTTTGAGCAAACTCTGGGAGATGGTGAAAGACAGGGGAGCCTGGCGTGCTACAGTCCGTGGCGTCACAAAGAGTCGGACACAACTTAGTAACTAAGCAGAACACAGCACAACACAAAGGAACATTACCAAGACCTACCCAGGATGGTCTGGAATCTCTTCATATATCATATGAAGGACGCTCTTCACAGACAAAGTCTTACATTAACAACTTTTCAAAGTTTATATCACTTAATAGAAAAAACACTGGCCTATAAAGAATGTAACCCCGTATTCTTTCACATCTGCTACAGTATTTTATGTAGATTCATGCTAATCTTATCTAGAAAATGAAATGAAGATAACTACCCCAGAGAAAGTATTATAAATTAAATGAGAACCATAAAGTGAGCCTAGCCTTTTAGAGAATATACTCTGTCATTTTAGATGTACACAGAAAATGTGTGTGAACCGACATGCTAATAGATAACAATGTTACCAGTGTTGAGATTATATTTAAGTCTCTCTCCTCAGGGGACTACTGATCAGTTTAAAGAAGAAAAGAGATGCAGTAGAGTTATGCATATCTCTGCCTGAGGACAGTGAAGTAACCTGCTGAATCCAATTTCAGAAAGGGAGCACAAGAACAAGTGTTCATGGCCTGCTGAGGCACTTTCCCAGTGGTCATATTAAAAAAAAATAATCAGCATCTGTATTTACCACTATCTTAGCATTCATCATAATGAAATAGAATAGTCCCTTGAGGCCAAGGGCTTGTCTTATTCATAAATTATATTCCCAGTACCTACCACAATACATGGTACACAGGAAGTGCTAACGACACTTGCATAATGGATGAACAAACGGAACTGAATCTCTAGGTAGCTGAAAAAATCCTTAGGACAGGTAGTTGCTCACTGCAATATGTTTGGTTGCAGATGTTTCTTGAGCTGATTTGAGGGGAGGAGGATCTATGAACCTCTAGTAACTTCTATAGCCACAAGTCAGTGGCACTTCAAGAATTAAGAGTGAGTCCAGTAGGAGAGGCTGTTAGAATGACTACAAACAAGATAGCTGGCAGCCAGGAAATCCACATGTGATGACTTGTCAACTGTCTTTATGAATAAATACTAGTGAGCCAACCCATACTTATTTTCTATAGGTACTTAGAGATAAGATGGATAATGCACATTCTCAATCAATTGCATATTTATTTAGAATACTTAGTAAATTAGTTATAGACCCAACTATTTGGAAACTACTTAATAATTGACCAAATGACTAATTATTGGTTTTAATGAAAACCTCATTTTTAAGAAAGATATCCAATTTAAGTTTTCCTGAGACAGTGGCTGGCAATCTGGTCCATACTCTAACCTAAGCCCCAATCTCAAATGATCCAATTTGACCGGTGTGAATTGGAGTTTAAACAGAAGTATTATCCAAAGTACCCTAGAAGATTCTAAAGCAGTGATCCCCAAATTGTGTGCATATTGGAATTATCGGGATCTTTTAAAAATTCCAAACCCAGGTCACACTCCCAGATAATTAAATTGCCCTTGGGAAATGAGGCCCAGGTATGAACACTTCTTGAGGTTTCCCAGAGCATTCTAATGTGAAGACAAGTTTGGGAGCCACTTAGGTAAGAGCTTAAATCTTGGTGAAACTTTCCAACCATCTAATCACTCAACTGGTAACTTATCAGATACCCACTATCCCAAAAATTAGCTATGCTAAAGATAAGAGCACAGAGCAACCAAAGGAAATAAGATAGAAAAGAAACATTTCAAGAGCCATGGAGAAATCTTTTTACTGTATTTTAGTAGAAAAGATGGAAAACATCCTCAGTATAGAGTTATTCTAAATGTTTCTGACAGTTGGTAATGTAACATGATACAGACCTGTTCAGCATTTTATTGGAATATACTATGTATATTCCAACTGTTTTAAATTTAAGTCTGAAAATCAGGACACACATCTGATGAATATTTTGTTAGTCCCTAAATGGCATTTCTTCAGCAATTTGCAAGTGAGATTCAAATGTCAATGTCCATCCAAGGGAAAGTAAAGGAGCCAAGGAAAAGACAGCCAGTATCAGAGAAGTTGACAAAGAAACAGGAAAATGAAATGCAGGTGTATTTCACTTTGCAAGTTATCTGATTATTTCCCTTAGGACAATAGTGATTTGGTATTGACAGTGATCTCATGGTGGGAGCTAAGTGACTAGCCCCTTATTAAAAGATCATAAATGATTCCTTTCTTAATTGAGGAAATCATGAGGCACAAAGTGAATTGGGATAATGCTAACCAGAATTCTCTTCCCAGCTCCTGGGTTTGCTCAAGATATTCAGTCCCCAAACTCTGCAATCTCAGAGGACTGCCCTGACTTCTATTTAAGCTGAAGGTCACCTGCTCCACAGTAAAAAAACTCCAATAACTCTGTCTTCTTATTCTCACTTAAATCTAAAACTTTTTCTATTCTAATATTCAAAAAATTAAAAAACACAGATTTTTATTTATTTAAAATGAACAAAGATGGATATTTTTAATGATAATGAGTACAATTCACAAAGAAGTAGATATCACAAGCCATTAGACAACTAACAACAAAGAAACAAAGATACATAAAGTAAAAGTTAGAATGGAAAAGAAAAAAACATATAATCATAGTGAGACATAAACATTTCTCTGAGAATATTTTATCAAGTGCAGAAAAAAATAGGAAGAGAAGCATCTTGAATTATGTCATTAATAATTTAAATATAATATTTAATAATTTAAATATATTTATATTTAACTAATTTATATTAATCTTATATACTATACAATATATTTAAAAGTTTGTATCTCATACTTTGTTATTAGATGTCTGTAGGACATTTAGAAAAATTGGCAAAAAGATAATATTACTAAATTTCTCCCTGGTCAAATGTTTGAGCTTTGAGTTTCCCTTGAACCAGGTATGACGATTGACTGGATTCCCAAATCATAAGACTTTTGTCATTCAAATCATGCTAGGAGAGTAAAATGATGGTGTTCCAACAGTTTTGTTTCTAGAAATGAATAATAATACCTATCAATAATAATGAATACTAAGCATTCAATAAGCACTTGTTGGATAATCTTGAGTTGCCCATTCATAAAAACCATTTTTTGAATTCCTCCAAAGCTTTTACTACACAGAAACTGATGCTGCTAGGGCCATACAGTAAAAAAAATATTACATATTTTGAAGTCAAATTCATCATATTTCTATTAGTTACTGTCACCTTCCCTTTCTAACACTTTGGGGCAAATTAAATTACCATCTGTGACCTCAGTTCCCTCATCTGTAAAACAGGGATGAGAAAAAATTGAAAGGGTTAGTCTCTCAGTCATGTCTGACTTTTTGTAACCCCATGAACTGTAGACCACCAGGCTCCTCTGTCCATGGGATTTCCTGGGCAAGAATACTGGAGTGGGTTGTCATGCCCTTCTCCAGGGGATCTTCCTGACCCAGGGATGGAACCTGGGTCTCCTGAACTATAGGCAAACTCTTTACCCTCTTATAGCTAAGTTGGTAAAGAATCTACCTGCCTTGGTCCGATTCCTGGGTCAGGAAGATCCATTGGATGGGCTACCCACTCCAGTATTCCTGGGCTTCACTTCTGGCTCAGCTGGTAAAGAATCCACCTGCAATGCGGGAGACCTGGGTTTGATCCCTGGGTTGGGAAGATTCCCCTGGAAAAGGGAAATGCTACCCACTTCAGTATGCTGGCCTGAAAAATTCCATGGACTGTATAGTCCATGGGGTCACAAAGAGTTGGACAAGACTTACTCCTTGGAAGGAAAGTTATGACCAACCTAGATAGCATATTCAAAAGTAGAGACATTACTTTGCCAACAAAGGTTCGTCTAGTCAAGGCTATGGTTTTTCCTGTGGTCATGTATGGATGTGAGAGTTGGACTGTGAAGAAGGCTGAGCGTCGAAGAATTGATGCTTTTGAACTGTGGTGTTGGAGACGACTCTTGAGAGTCCCTTGGACTGCAAGGAGATCCAACCAGTCCATTCTGCAGGAGATCAGCCCTGGGGTTTCTTTGGAAAGAATGATGCTAAAGCTGAAACTCCAGTAGTTTGGCCACCTCATGTGAAGAGTTGACTCATTGGAAAAGACTCTGATGCTGGGAGGGATTGGGGGCAGGAGGAGAAGGGGACGACAGAGGATGAGATGGCTGGATGGCATCACTGACTCGATGGACGTGAGTCTGAGTGAACTCCAGGAGTTGGTGATAGACAGGGAGGCCTGGTGTGCTGCGATTCATGGGGTCTCAAAGAGTCAGACACGACTGAGCGACTGGACTGAACTGAACTGAACTGAAGTGACTTTCACTTTCACTTGCCCTCTGAGACCAAAACCCAAAATCCCAAAAACAGGGATACTAAAACCTAATCGAAGGAGTGCTGTGTCAAATAAAAAAACAACCAGTGTGAAGTATCCTTATAATACCAAGAAGTACTAAAAATGTTAGCCCACTCTCTTACCTCCTTTCTACTGATACATTCTTTCCGTAGGTGTGTTAATGTTATACAATCTGGTTTAGAGTGAGAATTTCTTTTTCTGTTTTTTGCCTGGCAGATTGCCACCCTTTTTGAAGTGATTGTGCCAGACTTGTGAATTATCTACTGTGTGTGGATTTTAGTAGCTTAAGTCTCAGTTTTACAAATGACTCAATGTTGAGCATAATTACTGCCTAACTACTGATGCAAGCCTAGAAAATATCCCCTTTTAGGTTCAGCCACATTTCTGTCTACTATGTACCATATTCTTTCAAAAGGTTTTTTTTTTTTTTTTTCCCTCTCATAAAGACATGCATCTGTGTATCCATGGGTTATGTCTAACAGATCTAAGAAGTAGGTTAGGTTAGTTTGAAAAGCACAGGATATACTCAATCTGTGTTAGTCATCAAGCCTCTTGTCTGAAAAACCTTGGTGAAAGCGGAAGTGAGCTGATGACAGGAAAGGAAATTAACAAATGAGAAAGCTGACTTAAGAGTTATGGGGAAAGGATGCATTAAAGAAAAATTTTCAGCATTCTACAAAGGTAGAGGATGGGGTAGTGTTTTTTGTTTGTTTTTTCATGGTCTCAGTGTTTTTACGCATCCCTCGACTCTCAAAACAAAGGCAAAGAACGTCTAGTATGTCACTGCTTATTTCTATTTTGTCAGCACTTTTACTAAAATGATGTTTTGTTTTTCTCCTATGTCAGTACGTTATTTTGTTTCTGAGACCACTGAATATATCCCCTGGGGAGCCTGAGAAAGCCTTCAGGAACTTTTCTGAGTAAATGCATCCAGTGAATGGAACACAAGACAAAGAAACCTGAGATCAGCCTTGGATCTGTGCCTTCTGAAGAGGCACATCTATTCTTATGATCATCAGGAAACATTTCTAAAATGTTTAGGATGTTCTTAAATAAATTTTTTGCTACAAATATAAGGCTGCTGATGTCAATATAAAAACTCTCAGTCACAAGAACTCAAGCTTTCACACTTTAAAATCTCCTTTTGAGATAAAGTCAGCAGCAAAACTTAGAAACAGTGAACTATATCATACTACAGAATATTAAAACCTGTAATTGCTAAACAAATTAATCATTTTGTATTGAGTATTTTAATTCAAATTAATCAAGGTCTTTATAGTGGTGAGGTAAGGGAATTCAGGAAAGCAAATCATTTTCAAAGGGAAGTTAGATTTATGTGAAGCATTACAAAGGGAAGAATCAGTGAAGTGGCAATCTGTAATAAAAAGAAAAGAAAAAAGTGGGTCACTAGGGAAAGAAGCAAATCAGTGCTAAAATCTTCAAAACCTCCATCTTCTTAGTGGACCCATTTTTTAAGACTGCAGTAAAAAGAATTCTATTTGAAGTATTTTAATACATAGGCATTTAGAAATTCAACTATACATAGATAATTCAGTAAAAAAAAAAAAATTTATGCCCTAGAGACAAGATTTTCTAATCACTCTGTTGTTTTGACTTTTAAAGTGTCCTTTTCTCTCTTTCAGCTACTCGTTAACCATGATAAGAGCTTCCCTATCTTAAAGACATTTAAAAATACTTCATTTTGAAGAAACCATCAAAGGGACTTCAGCTGGCATATATGCTTGGCATCAGGGCACACCAAATGGCCCAAGTAAACCATTTGCAGATTTTGTACCATGCAATTTAAATGTACCCAAGAAATGTCAAATGGTTTCTTTTGCAGAATTATCTTTACCAATGAGCTAAGTCTCAGGAACAGAACACATGAATCCCCGCAGATGTTTGCCTCAGACACACACTTTTGGGGGCAGAGTGTGTGAGAAGAGACTTTTCAAGTTGAACATGATGGTGGGAATTGCCTTCTGGAGAGGTGGTGTGGCCAGAGGAAATGGCCTGCACCTCCCTCTATAATAAAGAGTATTTCCTGCAGCAGAACCTAAAACATGACAGTGGGGGAGAAAACCTTGATTCATTTTCCTTTCTTCACTAATTCTTCAAAAATCTCAGTATGATAAACTTGAAGAAGAACACAGTAAAGGATAGAAGAGAATTATTAGTAAAATTACAGTCTCAATGTACAGGTTCTCTATTTGAAAAAAAGTAAAAAAAAAAAAAAAAAGGCAATAAATTGACAAAAAAAGTTGAGCTGGCTCAAAAGTAGCCACCAGGAGTAGCAATGACCACCCCCGCCCACATTTCCTTTCTCCAGTCAAGAGCTGGCCTGTCTCTGCATGTGGTCCTAGGACCAGGACCAGAAGCCCACACCTCAGAAGGCAGGGGCTCCGATTAATACCTCACTGGCCTTACTTCCTCTTCAGAAGTGCTTTTCTGTTGCTAAGATACTTGTCAGAAACCCTGTATAACTTGTTTCCAAGCTATGCCTGGATCTATTCTCTCAGCTGTACTTTCTGGCTGTCTGCTGGGGGCTGGCTCCAATTCTATTCAGACCCCTGCCTGGCTTAGTGAAGCACTCAACCACTTTCTTGGACTGAATCCTTGAAACACAATTCTGTACCCCTCTGCACACACTTATTTTTCATGGTCAGGAATGTATAATAATGTCCAACTGAAAAATGATCCATTAGGCTCCAGAGGATACAGTGGGCAAAGGAATGAGGAAGTTCACGGGAGGGAATGGATGACTTGCAAGCCTGTAAGCACCAGCGTCACCAGCAGATACTGGTATTTAGACATTCCTTCCTATAATCTCGGCATCAGTTCAGTTCAGTCGCTCAGTCGTGTCTGACTCTTTGGGACCCCATGAATGGCAGCACGCCAGGCCTCCCTGTCCATCACCAGCTCCCGGAATTCACTCAAACTCATGTCCATCGAGTCGGTGATGCCATCCAGCCATCTCATCCTCTGTCGTCCCCTTCTCCTCCTGCCTCCGATCCCTGCCAGCATCAGAGTCTTTTCCAATGAGTCAACTTTTCACATGAGGTGGCCAAAGTATTGGAGATTCAGCTTCAGCATCAGTCCTTCCAGTGAATACCCAGGACTGATCTCCTTTAGGATGGACTGGTTGGATTTCCTTGCAGTCCAAGGGACTCTCAAGAGTCTTCTCCAACACCACAGTTCAAAAGCATCAGTTCTTCATCACTCAGCTTTCTTCCCAGTCCAACTCTCACATCTATACATGACCACTGGAAAAACCATAGCCTTGACTAGATGGACCTTTGTTGGCAAAGTAATGTCTCTGCTTTTTAATATGGGTAAATTTTAGAGGCTTACACATGTTAATATCAGATATTAATAGATTGATGTTTGTGTGGGAATAATGTGCTTAGGCTGGTGCTTCTGAAATTGGCACATTTAATAATAACTCCTGACATTTAACTTTTTTAAAATATTCAGCATGATTTATAGTTGGTCAACTAAAATCTAACCGATCAATAGCTGTTATTTTAAATCCATTTCTAATTTTATATCTAAAGATGGATTTCAGAATGAGCTGTTTATTTTAGAAAGTAATGTGTCTTTGAGTATATTCAGACCTATTTAGTATAGCAGATCACTTAACATAATTAATGTTATTAATAAAAATCTTCTAGTAAAAATAAAGCAAATAACACTAATGCAGGCTTCATCATCTACAGTATATGCAATTACATAAAACATTCTGACAGATTTACATGGTTGACATTCTGCCAACCATGTAAATCTGAACCATGGCATTCATAATTTTGCTCAGTGGTATCTTCTTCCTGCCTCCTAGGCCTAGAGTCAAGATGAAGCATGAGATATAAAAGCAGAAGAAAAGGAAGCTCTTATATTCCTATACTATTTTAACTATTTACTTGGCAAGATAATCATAGGGTTAAATATCTCTAAAAATGTTGACACATCAGCATTGTTCCATAGTTATAAATTTTAGTCACTTAAAATGTTTAACATGAAGTCCTTTTATAATAATTATAACAGAACTCCAAATCTGCTTAATAGAGTTAACCTACTTAATATGAAATCCATATTCACATTTAGGTATACTTACCTTGAATCATATCATTTTTGCTCACATATATAACTTTTCCAAATTGTAAATAATACTTTTTTTAGCTCATAAAGGACATGACATTTTGACTTCAAGGGATAGTAACTAACTTAAGAATGTTTGCTCACCAATCCTATTTCCCCTTCTCTGCATTTCCCAGAGCCCACTTTCTAGACCTAACTCATTAGCATAGTACTTTCACCTCGTATAGACTGATGGCTTCCATGAGACAGGCACTAGCCATCTACCTCTTCCACCTCCCCAGAAGATCAGAGGGACTGATAATGCTTTGGGTCAACCATCCTCAGAGCAGAAAAGGACACAAAGTTTATTTTAAAATAACCTTTCCAACTGTAATTCTTACTCATTATAGCTAAACACTAAAAGAAGTCTCAGTGAAGAAAAATTTAAGAATTTAAAAAATAATGTGACAAATAAAAAGTGATCCTTTGATTAATATTCTATAGACAGTTATTTTAAAGAGGGTTTAATAATATTTACCATTCATAGGAAGCTGCATACATTTTAAATGGAACTGAATGAGGGGTAACCTACAAGTCAAGACTTTTCAGTGAAGTAATACTTGTCGATGGCACTAATACGCATAAATCTAATGAAAGTATCTTTTGGGATCATAGATATTAGGCTTAACCCTTAGGTCAAAACTCTCATCAACTTAATGTTCATTAAGCATTATTTGATCCTTTCAAGCCAGATGAAATGCCACCTTTAATTACTCAGCAATAGAAAGAAAATAATCTCTGTAAAACTTCCTTCTTTAACATAAAACATGTGATAATTGTAAAACATTCTTATCCATGAGAAATGTCCTCACTTTTGTAGAGCAGACATGTGTGTAAATTATATGTATTCTTTTTTTTTTTTTTTATTTTTAAGCTTTACATAATTGTATTAGTTTAAATTACATGTATTCTAAACAAAAGATCCTTTTAAAGTTTGCACGACAGGTTCTTCAGTAGCTTCTCTCACCATCACAATATACAAGTGCAAAGTAACATTTCAATCTCTGCAAAAGGCAGAACTTGGGAAACTAAAACAAGCATGCCTTGAATTTCCACAAACACACATATCTCCTTTTTTCTATTAATACAAAACCATGTAAAAGTCAATATGGACACCTCAAAGAGAGAGAAAAGCCGAATTCTTTCTAACGCATGCTGTCACCTCAAAGATAACTTCCAGTTACTCTGAGTTCAAGTAAAAGACAACTAATAAATATGTATCCATAAAAAAATATACCATGACTATACAAAATTATAATGTGCATTTAAGATTTCGTTCTTTTCTAAAAAAAATTTGAACATTTTAAAATTGAAATATAGTTAAGCTACAATATCGTGTTAGTTTCAGATGAACAGCAAAGTGATTCAGTTATAAATATACCTACTTTTTATTCTTTTTCATTGTAGATTATTGTAAGGCATTGAATATAGTTCCCTGTGCTATACAGTAGGTCCCTTGTGTTTATCTATTTTATATAGACAAGTTTCTTTTTTTATCTATGTCTGTGACTTGATTTGTTTTATAAATAAGTTCATTTTATCATTTTTTAGATTTCACATATAAGTGATATCATATGATATTTGTCATTCTCTGTTTGATTTACTTCACTCAATATGATAATCTCTAGGTCTATCCATTTAGACTTATTTTTGAAATGGGCTAGGCTATTTGAAATAATTCAAATTTCAGAAATGAAAGAACAGTTCTTGTAAAGAACAAGCTTAGACTAAGAAGAATTCTGTGTATTTGTAGGACAGTCTGTTCCCAATAAAAATAAACTCAGGAAGGAATCACAAATTTTATTAAAATTAAAGACAACATGATTCTTTATATTTTTTTTAATTAAGTTCTCAGCATCTATGAAAATGAGAATACTAAGGGTAGAAAAGTAAATCTATCTATTTCAGTTGGTCACACTACCTTCTAACCCATTTTTTCTTCAGTGTGAAGCTTTAAGAACCCCCAAAACACATCAGCACATAGAAATCCAGGAAGTATCACAATTATTGTCATCCTCCTTACCCTTCAGAGAAATTAACGAGTCTTAAGGAAATATCCATCTTCAACAAATGACCCAGCATAAACTTATTAAGCCTTACCACAAAATTTCTGCTTTATAAAAACTAAACCCTTGAAATCCAAATAACTGAAATCATAACCTTAACCTTTCTTTTTAAAAATTCATTATATTTTCTCACAAAGATGCTTTCTCACCATGTTTCTTCCCTTTTTATGCCCTTTTCTCACAGCTTACCAGTGATCATTAAACAGGCAGTACCTTTGCAATAGAAAATAAAACCATAAACTAAAATGAAATTAACTATCTTGTTTAAAGTATTTGAATTTATATATTTAAACATAGGATTATGAAAAACTTAGGCCTTTTCTAATTGTTCTAGGGAAAATTTAAGCATATCCCCTCTACATCCCACTATAATAGTCCATAGTATTCAGCTTTTAGTTAGCACTGTAAAAAACTTATTTACAGACCTATTTCTTCATTGTTGGGAGAAATATCAATAATCTCAGATATGCAGATGACACCACCCTTATGGCAGAAAGTGAAGAAGAACTAAAGAGCCTCTTAATAAAAGTGAAAGAGGAGAGTGAAAAAGTTGGCAGAAAGTTCAACATTCAGAAAACAAAGATCATGGCATCTGCTCCCATCACTTCATGGCAAATAGATGGAGAAACAGTAGAAACAGTGGCAGACTTTATATTGGGGGCTCCAAAATCATTGCAGATGGTGACTGCAGCCATGAAATTAAAAGACACTTACTCCTTGGATGGAAAGTATTGACCAACCTAGACAGCATATTAAAAAGCAGAGACATCACTTTGCCAATAAAGGTCCGTCTAGTCAAGGCTATGGTTTTTCTAGTAGTCATGTATGGATGTGAGAGTTAGACAAAAAAGAAAGCTGAGCACTAAAGAATTGATGCTTTTGAACTGTGGTATTAGAGATGACTCTTGAGAGTCCTTTGGACTGCAAGGAGATCCAACCAGTCCATCCTAAAGGAAATCAGTCCTGAATATTCACTGGAAAGACTGATATTGAAGCTGAGACTCCAATACTTTGGCTACCTGATGAGAAGAGTTGACTCATTGGAAAAGACCCTGATGCTGGGAAAGATTGACGGTAGGGGGAGAATGGGATGGCAGAGGATGAAATGGTTGGATGGCATCACTGACGCAATGGACATGAGTTTGAGTAAACTCCAGGAGTTGGTGATGGACAGGGAGGCCTGGCGTTCTGTAGTCCATACGGTCGCAGAGTCGAACACAACTGAGCGACTGAACTGAACTGAACTTCCTCTGCTAGACTAGACACTTCATGAGGGGAAGGCTCTACCTTGGCATCTCTTCTCTCAGGGTATAAAATAATGGCTGTAACACAGAGGGCACTTGATTAAAGTTTCAATGAATTGATTTTACACACTTTGGTGCAGATGTTTGGCATTTATATATTCTGCTGACTACATGGGACAGGCATTGAGCTATTATTGCTCAAAATTTTATCAGGAAATCACGGGGCAAATTCTCTCCAAGGATAAACTTAAAATTCTTCCCTTTTCCTATTGGTGACTTCAAGTATCTAAAGTTATAGCCATCTTCATGCCACAAGATCATAAAGCTTTTTCATTTAGAGCAGGTATATATATGGGATTCCCAGGTGGCGTGGGGGTAAAGAATCCACCTGCAAATGCAGGGGACACAAGAGATTCAGGTTTGATCCCTGGGTTGGGGAGATCCCCTGGAGTAGGAAATGACAACCCACTCCAGTATTCTTGCCCAGTCCAGAGGAGCCTGGCAGGCTACAGTCCATGGCGTTGCAGAGTTGGACACAACTGAGCAACCTACACACACACACACATGTACATATATGTTTGGCTTTATAGCATACAGTAATAACTTTAAGATTAAATACCTAATTGTGAAAAAAGAGCTGCTCTTGCCAGAATCCAAGTCCTTTGAAAGTAGCCAGTGCTGTCTTATTAGTCAGTAAGCTCACAGAAATGTTGCCAGCATTTCTTTCACTGTCTAGAAAAAAGAGTCTGTGAAGTGCCAAGTCTGTAGTGATTTATGTTTGTAAATAGCAATGTAAGAAACTCAAGGAAGCCAAAAAAGCAAATTTTTAAAAAATAAATATTGCTATCAAGATGGATATGACCTTTTTGCCCTAGCCTATTACTGACAATCCAGAAAGACTATGTGAAGTACTCATTTGTTTATCTTAACTGCATTTTCAGGTACCGCCACTACTCCAGGCTTAACATGCCCTCAACCTGCATCCTGTGGCTTTTTCTATAAGGAGTCATATTATATTACCCACGTACTCTATTATTTTTCTGACCTTTCAGAAAATTCGATGATAAAAAATTTACAAAATGAATAATACTCAAGAATTCTACTTTCCTCCCTCAGCATGTCTGAAAAAAACCCTCAGTTTCAGATTCATTGTATTGCATGGGGATTATACATAGAGGCACTGTTGCGGGGCTGCTAATCACAGGTGCTCCAAAGTCAAACTGGTTTGAGTCCCAGGATGGACAGTGGATTGGTTTTAAGACTCTTGGGCAAGTTATCTCAATTTTCTAAGCCTCAGTCTTAAATCTACCAAATGGAGACCATTTAGCATCCATCTCATTGTTTTCTTCAAGTGATTAAATGAATTAACTCATGTAAAGTGCTAGGACAATGTTTGTAACACATTAACAACTCAATAAATTTTTATTGTTACTATACATCAACATGTATCACTGTTTTAAATTAAGATGCTTGGGTAAATGAGTACTGAGTATATTTTCAGTGGCTGCTTTCTTGTTCTGATTTAGATGCTGCCTTAAAAGTTGGCTTCCCTCATAGCTCAGTTGGTAAAGAATCCGCCTGCAATATGGGAGACCTGGGTTCAATCCCTGGGTTGGAAAGATCCCCTGGAGGAGGGAAAGGCTACCCACTCCAGTATTCTGGCCCAGAGAATTCCATTGACTGTATAGTCCAAAGGGTCACAAAGAGTCGGCCATGATTGAGTGACTTTCACTTTCACTTTAAAAGTTGAGGTATTTCACTTAGATGCATTTCACTCTCATAAATTTTTAAGAAACCTACAGCATCAAGTTTCCAGGATTTAGACTAGTCAGGATCCAATATCCTTTTATAAAAATATTTAAATGTCTATATGCCTAATACAAGATTAAAAACTTAAAATAGAATGGTGTTTGTTTTCATGTATCTGGCTGCATTTCTAAAGTACATGCCTGTGACTGTTTATATAAACATGTTTAGTCTAGTTCTTTAATTACACGGGGATGGTTGGGTATATGGGCAGTTTATACAGGATATGAAAAAGCAAATAAGATTTCAATGGTAAACATGGCAGATAGTCTGAGCTAAGCCAGGTTCACAGACTGGAGAGAAGTAGGCAAGCCATTCAGAGCACAACTAATCAGACTACCTAGTGAAGCATATATACTAGTGAAGAATTGATCAATAAAGCATGAAAGGCCAGGATCAAATCACAGTGGGCCTTGACTAACTGCCTGAGGTTGAAATTCATTATCCAAGTGATGATGACTGTTGGCCTTGGATAGCTGGAACTCCAAGTAGGTTTGTCAACAGACACTAGAAATGATGAAGCTCTGAATCCATGGAGAATCCCTTCTAGCTCAGGAACTGGTCAACTTCTCAAAGAGATGGGGTGAGTATGGGTGGCTGGGAATCATGATCCATTCCTACCCCGACTCCCACTATCCTCATCTGCAAATCCTATGAAACCTACTCCCAATATATCTCAAGTCCACAGGCTTGGGACCCACCATATTCACTGCCACCTCAATATTTAAGCCGCTCTCATCTCGTTTGCTGCCAAATAGACTTCTAAGAATTATTCTGGGTTCCAGTTTGCCCTGTTACTACCTAGTTTCCAAGACCTACCCACTCTTAACAGTGCATCCAACATAATAAAGTGCTAACAGAATGATTTTATTTATTTGCATAAAGACCTTTTAATAATTTGCCTAAAATCTATGTTCTTCTTCATTGCTCTTACTTCACTATATATTCTAGCCACACGCACACACACACACACACACACATATATATATTTTTTTTTTTCACTTACTCTTCATATCAAGCTGTTTCCTGCCTCAGGAAACACTATTCCTTCTATATGGAATGTTCTTTGACCACAAGCAAATCATATTAGGATTGGCTCCTCTTCAGCCTTAGCATCTCAGCTTTAAGATTTTCTCCTTTCTGATTCAATGAGGTTGCACTGTTATTCTCTGACTCGACACCTTTTCTTTTCTTTCGAGTACTTTTTGCAATTTAGAGCTATTCTATTTTTTACCAGTGTGTGTATTAAGGGCATCCCTGGTAGCTCAGACAGTAAAGAATCTGCGTGTAATGCAGGAGACCCGTGTTTGACCTCTGGGTCAGGAAGATCTCCTGGAGAAGGTGTAGGTATGTGTATCTGTGTCTCTGTGTGTCTTGTGTGTTTGGGTATTTTTCTTTGTTTCCCATGCCATAACTTCTGTGTGGGTAGGAACCACATTAGTACCAGAATAAAGTAAGCACCTGGTAAATTCTTAATGAAAACAATGATGAAAAAAGACTAAACAAATGAATGAGAATCAAAAATATCATTAATAAATAAATGAGAAGTCATAGGAATATGTCATTTTTGAAGTAAAAGGAGAAAAGAATCAAAGAAACTGCTTAGGAAGACAACCTAAGTACCTCCATCCATAGTTCTTCGGGCACTCTATCAGATCTAATCCCTTTAATCAATTTCTCACTTAAACTGTATAATCATAAGGGATTTGATTTAGGTCCTACATAAATGGTCAAGTGCTTTTCCTTACATTCTTCAATTTAAGTCTGAATTTCACAATAAGGAGTTCATGATCTGAGCTACAGTCATCTCCCAGTCTTGTTTTTGCTGACTATATAGATCATCTCCATCTTCAGCTACAAAAAATATAATCAATCTGATTTCATTATTGACCATCTGGTGATGTCCTTGTGTAGAATTGTCTCTTGTGTTGTTGGAAGAGGCTGTTTGCTATGACCAGTGTGTTCTCTTGGCAAAACTCTACTAGCCTTTGCTTTGCTTTGCTTGGTACTCCAAGGCCAAACTTGCCTGTTATTCCAGGTATTTTTTGACTTCCTACTTTTGCATTCCAGTTCCCTATGATGAAAAGGTAATTTTGTTTTAATGTTAGTTCTAGAAGGTCTTGTAGGTCTTCACAGAACCAGTCAACTTTAGCTTCTTCAGCATTAGTGGTTGGGACATAGTCATGGATTACGGTGACATTGAACGGTTTGCCTTGGAAATGAACGAAGATCATTCTGTCATTCTTTGAGATTGCACCCAGGTTCTAAATTTCGGACTCTTTAGCTGACTATGAGGACTACTCCATTTCTTCTAGGGGATTCTTGCCCACAGTAGTAGATGTAATGGTCACCTGAATTAAATTCACACATTCCTGTCCATTTTAGTTCAGTTCAGTTCAGTTGTTCATTCGTGTCCAACTCTTTGAGACCACATGGACTGCAGCATGCCAGGCCTCCCTGTTCATCACCAACTCCCAGAGTTTACTCAAATTCATGAACATTGAGTCGCTGATGCCATCCAACAATCTCATCCTCTTTCATCCCCTTCTCTTCCCGCCTTCAATCTTTCCCAGAATCAGGGTCTTTTCAAATGAGTCAGTTTGCATCAGGTGGCCAAAGTATTGGAGTTTCAGCTTCAATATTAGTCCTTCCAATGTATATTCAGGATGGATTTCCTTTAGAGAATAGAAAGGACTGTTTGGATCTCCTTGCAGTCCAAGGGACTCTCAAGAGTCATCTCCAATACCACAGTTCAAAAGCATCAATTCTTCAGTGCTCAGCTTTCTTTGCAGTCCAACTCTCACATCCATACATGACCACTGGAAAAACCATAGCCATGACTAGATGGACCTTTTTTGGCAAAGCAATGTCTCTGCTTTTTAATATGCTGTCTAGGTTGGTCACAACTTTTCTTCCAAGGAGCAACCACCTTTTAATTTCATGAGTGCAGTCACTATCTGCAGTAATTTTGGAGCCCAAAGATAAAGTCTGTCACTGTTTCCATTGCTTCCCCATCTATTTGCCATGAAGTGATGGGATCGGATGCCATGATCTTAGTTTTCTGAATGTTGAGTTTTAAGCCAACTTTTTCACTCTTCTCTTTCACTTTCATCAAGACGCTCTTTAGTTCTTCTTCACTTTCTGTCATAAGGGTAGTGTCATTTGCATATCTGAGGTTATTGGTATTTCTCCTGGCAATATTGATTCCAGCTTGTGCTTCATCCAGCCCAGCATTTCTCATGATGTGTTCTGCATAGATGTTAAAAAAGCAGGGTGACAATATACAGCCTTAACATACTCCTTTCCCTATTTGGAACCAGTCTGTTGTTCCATGTCCACTTCTAACTGTTGCTTCTTGACCTGCATACAGATTTCTCAAGAGGCAGGTCAGGTGGTCTGGTATTCCCATTTCTTTCAGAATTTTCCACAGTTCATTTTGATCCACACAGTTAAAGGCTTTGGCATAGTCAATAAAGCAAAAGTAGATGTTTTTCTGGAACTCTCTCGCTTTTTCAATGATCCAACGGATGTTGGCAATTTGATCTCTGGTTCCTCTGCCTTTTCTAAATCCAGCTAGAACACCTGGAATTTCATGGTTCACATACTGTTGAAGCCTTGCTTGGAGAATGAGTGCAATTGTGCAGTAGCTTGAGCATTCTTTGGCATTGCGTTTCTTTGGGATTCGAATGAAAACTGACCTTTTCCAGTCGTGTGGCTACTCACTGCTGAGTTTTCCAAATTTGCTGGCATACTGAGTATAGCACTTTTACAGCATCATCTTTTAGGATTTGAAACACATCAACTGGAATTCCATCACCTCCACTAGCCTTGTTCATAGTGATGCTTTTAGTTCATGATTCCTAAAATGTGGATGCTCACTCTTGACATCTCCTATGTTTGATCAAACATCTCAAGTATTTGTTCACTTCCAATTTACCTTGATTCATGGACCTAGCATTCCAGGCTCCTATGCATTATTGTTTTTTTACAGCATCGAACTTTACTTTTACCACCAGACACATCCACAACTGGGCATTGTTTCCACTTCAACTCAGCCTCTTTATTCCTTCTGGAATTGTTTCTGCACTCTTCTCCAGTAGCTTATTGAACATCTACTGACCTGGGGGGTTCATCTTTCAATGTCATATCTTTTTGCCTTTTCATACTTTTCATGGAGTTCTTTTTTTTTTTTTAATTGGAGGCTAATTACTTTACAATATTGTATTGGTTTTGCCATACATCAACATGAATCTGCCACAGGTATACACATGTTCCCCATCCTGAACCCCCCTCCCACCTCTCTCCCCATACCATCCCTCTGGGTCATCCCAGTGCACCAGCCCCAAGCATCCTGTATCCTGCATCAAACCTGGACTGGCGATTCATTTCATATATGATATTATACATGTTTCAATGCCATTCTCCCAAATCATCCCACCCTCTCCCTCTCCCACAGACTCCAAAAGACTGTGTCTCTTTTGTAGTCTCGCATACAGGGTTATCGTTACCATCTCGCATACATCTGTGTCTCTTTTGTAGTCTCGCATACAGGGTTATCGTTACCATCTCTCTAAATTCCATATATATGTGTTAGTATACTGTATTGGTGTTTTTCTTTCTGGCTTACTTCACTCTGTATAATAGGCTCCAGTTTCATCCACCTCATTAGAACTTATTCAAATGTATTCTTTTTATTGGCTGAGTAATACTCCATTGTGTATATGTACCACAGCTTTCTTATCCATTCATCTGCTGATAGACATCTAGGTTGCTTCCATGTCCTGGCTATTATAAACAGTGCTGCGATGAATATTGGGGTACACATTGTCTCTTTCAATTCTGGTTTCCTCGGTGTGTATGCCCAGTAGTGGGATTGCTGGGTCATAGGCAGTTCTATATCCAGTTTTTAAAGGAGTCTCCACACTGTTCTCCAGAGTGGCTGTACTAGTTTGCATTCCCACCAACAGGGTAAGAGAGTTCCCTTTTCTCCACACCCTCTCCAGCATTTATTGCTTGTAGACTTTTGGATCGCAGCCATTCTGACTGGTGTGAAATGGTACCTCATTGTGGTTTTGATTTGCATTTCTCTGATAATGGGTGATGTTGAGCATCTTTTCCTGTGTTTGTTAGCCATCTGTATGTCTTCTTTGGAGAAATGTCTGTTTAGTTCTTTGGCCCATTTTTTGATTGGGTCGTTTATTTTTCTGGAATTGAGCTGCAGGAGTTGCTTGTATATTTTTGAGACTAGTTCTCTGTCAGTTGCTTCATTTGCTATTATTTTCTAAAGGCAAGAATCCTGAAGTGCCTTGCCATTCCCTTCTCCAGTGGACAATGTTTTGTCAGAACTTTTCACAATGACCCATCCATCTCAGGTGGTCCCACACAGCATGGCTCATAGTTTCACTGACTTATGCAAGATTGTGGTCCATGTGATCAGTTTGGTTAGTTTCCGTGACTGTGGGTTTCATTCTATCTGCCTTCTGATGGATGAGGATAGCAGGCTTGTTCAAGTTTAGCCTGAAGCCAAACTATGGTAGGAGTAATAGCGGTCATGTTGACCTCCTTCAAAAAGACTTATGCCAGCACACCAGGCCTCCCAGGACTGTCATAGTCAGTGCCCCTGACTCTGTGGCAGGCCATCTGAATGCAGAGTTCCAGAGAATAGCAAGAATATATGAGCAAGTCTTTAAGTTAACAATAAAAAGAAATGGAAAGCAATAGAATGAGAAAGACTAGAGAGTTTTTTCAAGAAAATTAGAGATAACAACGAACACTTCATGCAGATATGGGCACAATAAATGCCAGAAATGGTATGGGCCTAACAAAAGCAGAAGATATTATGAAGAGGTGTCAAGAATACACAGAAGAGCCATACATATAAGATCTTAATGACCCAAACAACCACAATGGTGTGATCACTAATCTAGAGACAGATAACCTGGAGATAAAGTCAAGTGGGCCTTAGGAAGCATCACTGCAAAGAAAGCTAGTGGAGGTGACAGAATTCTAGCTTAGCTATTTCAAATCCTCAAAGATGATGATGTTAGAGTGCTGCACTAAATTTGGAAATGTGCCAGCAAATTTGGAAAACTCAGCAGTGAACACAGGACTGGAAAAGGTCAGTTTTCATTCCAATCACAAAAAAGGGCAATGCCAAAGAATGTTCAAACCACTGCACAATTGCACTCATTTCACATGCTAGCAAAGTAATACTCAAAATCCTTCAAGCTAGGCTTAACAATATGTGAACTGAGAACTTCCAGATGTTCAAGTTGGGTTTAGAAAAGGCAGAGAAACCAGAGATCAAATAGCCAACATCTGTTGGATCATAGAAAAAGTTAGTGAGTTCCAGAAAAAACATATACTTCTGCTCCATTGACTATGCTAAAGATTTTGACTGTGTGGATCACAACAAACTGTGGGAAATTCCCAAAGAGATGGGATTACAGTCAATCCTAAAGTACCAGACCACCTTACCTGCCTCCTGAGAAACCTGTATGTAAGTCAAGAAGCAACAGTTAGAACGGGACGTGGAACAATGGACTGGATCAAAATTGGCAAAGGAGTATCACAAAGCTGTTTATTTAACTGATATGCAGAGTTCAGTTCAGTTCAGTCACTCAGTCGTGTCTGACTCTTTGCGACCCCATGAATCGCAGCACGCCAGGCCTCCCTGTCCATCACCAACTCCCGGAGTTTACCCAAACTCATATGCAGAGTACATCATGTGAAATGCAGGGCTGGATGAAGCACAAGCTGGAGTCAAGATTGCCAAAAGAAATATCAATAACCTCAAATATGCAGATGACACCACCCTTATGGCAGAAGGAAATGAGCCTCTTGATGAAGGTGATGTAGAGAGTGAAAAACTTGGCTTAAAACTCAACATTCAAAAAAGTAAGACCATGGCATCTAGTCCCATCACTTCAAGAAAATAGATGTGGAAACAATGGAAACAGTGATAGACTTTATTTTCTTGTATTCCAAAATCACTGTGGACAGTGACT
The DNA here is from genome assembly GCF_032452875.1 of Bos javanicus. Classification (NCBI taxonomy): domain Eukaryota; kingdom Metazoa; phylum Chordata; class Mammalia; order Artiodactyla; family Bovidae; genus Bos; species Bos javanicus. The sequence goes on along the minus strand of NC_083871.1, from coordinate 57,984,477 downwards.
GCAGCCATGAAATTAAAAGACGCTTGCTCCTTGGAAGGAAAGCTATGACCAACCTAGATAATGTATTAAAAAGCAGAGACACTACTTTGCCTATAAAGATCTGTATAGTCAAAAGCTATGGTTTTTCCAGTAGTCATGTACAGATATGAGAGCTGGACAGTAACAAAGGTAGAACACTGAAGATTTGATGCTTTCTAACTTTGGTGCTGGTGAAGACATTGAGAGTCATTTGGACAGCAAGAAGATCAAACCAGTCAATCTTAAAAGAAATCAGCCCTGAATCTTCATTGCAAGGACTGATGCTGAAACTGAAGTTCTAACCTTTGGCCACCTGATGCCAACAGCCAACTCATTGGAAAAGGGAAAGATTGAAGGCAGGAGGAGAAGGGAACAACAGAAGATGAGATGGTTGAATGGCATCACTGACTCAATGTTCATGAGTTTGAGTGGACTCCAGGAGACGGTGAAGGATAGGGAAGCCTGGCGTGCTGCAGTCTATGGGGTTGCAAAGAATTGGACATGACCAAGCAATTGCATAACGCCAACAAAATATTCTAGGCACTGCAGGAAGTGATTTAAATTGGATATTTCATTTAATCTTTGAAGTACTTCTTAAAGGCAATGTTCCTGACTGCTAACTTTTGCCCCTCTATATCCACTCTCCATTCTTTCAACTGTGTAGTAAAAATCTAACACTGGCCTTCACCTTGAACATCGGGCAAGTAATCTCTATACCCTGGAAAAGTTAAGACTGCTTTCAATGGCCTGTGAGCCTTAGATAATGCTGGATATTTTAACTGTAAAACTTAGGGAAGGGGTTCATCATGGCAGAGAAAAACAACAATGTAATTTAGGGTATGGGCTTTGCATCACAGAGCGTCAGTTAACTGGGAGACTAAGATAAACCACATGGGCAATCAATCAATCTTCTTTATGTAATAGACACAATAAAATATAGAATGCCAAGGCTCAGGTGAGCTTCCATGTTAGGCAATACTACAGCCATACTGTCACACATGGATGCCAGGGAAATAATGCATCATAATATGACTCCACAAGGATAAGATAATAGAAGCTTTGCATTTGTACTTTTTCAGTGCACCATGTGCTTTTTCCACTGGTCAATTTTAATTTGTATCCTTTCCGTATGACAAACCATAACTGAAAGTCTAAGAGCTTTCAGTAAGTTATGTGAGTCCTAGCAGACTATCGAACCTGAAGGTAGCCTCCTCACCAAATGCAGTTGGAGACAGAAGTGCGGGGAATATTGAGGGTGGTTCCCTCTAACTCTGTAGTTGGCTTACACTCTTGCATCCACCATGATCTCAGACATGGGAGCTGAACTGTATGTATTACACAGATGAGCTCAATTCTTAACTGAAGGCTAAGTATAGTCAGTGAGGAGCCCAGATGAAGGCTAGAGAGAGGGAGGAGAGAGAAGCTGGCATTATTCATGTGGTTCTCTCCCAGTAGGACTGCCTCAGATTGGCTGTGTCCCTCTCTGATAGAAAGTCCCCACTTCTATTAAGACAGCATGTTCTACATGATTCAGCTTTTCATTCTAGAATCCAGTTAACTCATCCCTCCCCTTTGCCCTTTGGATAGAGAAGGAAGATGCAGACGTGAAGGTGAGTGACAGCACTTTCAATGGATTCCTGAACATCCTCCCCAGTTACTCCTCAATATCCCACATTCTTTCACAATTAGTCCTATAAATAAATCCTTCTTAATTTCTCCTAAACTGAAGAGGTCTTTTCTTTCTTATCAGGAGCCTCACTCATACAGGAAAGCACTATAATAATTTACAGATGAGGAAAGAGAGGATCAAAGAAATAAAAAATCACTTGTTTAAAGTCACATACTAAGGGTATAAGTGAGACTGGAACCTAGTTTTGTCTAACAGCAGAGCATATGCTCTTTCCATGATGACAGGCAGAAAACAAGCTGACAAAGGAGATAAAGAAGGGAAAGCAAGAGACTAGGCAAGGAACCAGAAAGATGCAGCTTCTAAGGGAATTTCAGCCAGAGACTGAGGATCGGGTGGGGAGCAGTGTGAAGACGTAAAAATGTTTCAAAGAAGACTGAGTGCTCAATTAACCCTGAATTAAAGCAGTGTGACACCAGGGCATTTGAAGAATAAAGAAATAAATATACAAAAAATAAATATTATATAAACACTAAGCCAGTCAATTAATTATAGTGAAACATACAGTGTATGAAAGTGTGTGTACATGTATATCAGTGTACATACACAAATTTACCTACCTACATACACAACACACATACATAAAGAGACCATAGAGAATACAGAATAAGAGACAGTATGTGAGAAGACAGATGACCTAATTTGTTTCATGTATCACTAATAATTTTGAAGAAATGTTTGTGACTGATGGGGAGCATTTTTCATTGTGGAAAAGGAACATTTCACACTAAACTTTGGCAGAGAAAAATGTATTTGGTATGAAATAATTTCTCACATTTCCAAGCTGGTATAAATTAATATGCAAAAAGCACCAAGAAAAAAAATGATAGATTTTCATATTTTCATGAAATCAATATGCCGTTTAAATGTGTCATTTTATGCATATTTTGTAAAAAAGTACTACTTTCCAATTCTAGGGGGCAAAGTGACAGAATGCACTATGTATACGCTCTAAAATTGAGCAAACTTTCTTAAACAGAACAAATAAATTAAGAAAAAACATCAAAAAATAAATTATGATCTCCCCAAGTTAATATTGTTTTTAATTTTTAACAGCATATATATCAACTTTAGGCAATTGAAAGAAAAACCTCTTAGTGCTATCAAAAGCAATTAAAAAGATGCCTTTATTTTCCAACTAAAATTTAATATAGACAATAGCAATGTCGAAAGATACCTAATTATTATTCTCTAAATTTTAAACTTCCCAGAACAAACCATGAGGTCATTCTAAGTTTAGAAAAGACATCTCAAAAGTCTAACTCAAATCTCTTCTGTTCTTTTGTTCACTGGATTAATGGGCTAATCAGGCAGTGAAGCCAGCTACCTCTGCCAATAACAATAAAAGAGGAATTCCTTGAGAGAGCTGCTTTTTACTCAGCTTTCAGTCTGGTACACAGCCATGACAGAGGCTGGGTGCGTGGATACGCTCTGGCAAAGTAGAGTGGATGCTATCCCAGGAAGCGAGAGGGGGCTGCTCAGCAAATGTTTTATTTTTGCAATCTAAGCAAAGAAACTCACTATGATTTTTCTTTAATCGCCTCTTCTTTAACCTGAAGGAAATGGACTGGATTTGGGAAGGCAAAAAGATTCCTCAGCTTGTAGCAACACCTTTTCACTGGTAATGATAGCTGGGCATGTAAGCAAGAGGCTTTGTGCTCTGTGGGAAGGAGCGCTTGGATCTATTAGCAATGTCTGCAGAGGGGTGAGTCATTGTGGACATGCTCTTTATTTCCTAGATGACTGCTAGATTTCCTTTGAGGACAAACATTTGTTATAATGAGGAATAATAATAAACTAGTCCATAACACTGGCCTTGAGTCTTTTCATCCAAAAAAATTAGAAAATTATAATTAAAGAACATCTAAGGTCTCTTAAAACTAGAATATTCTGTGTTTTTAGGTAGAAAAGATTTTTTAAAGTGTTTTAATTGCTATTTGCAGATTAATAATTGTAATGAACACTGATGATTATATTCCCCAATGTTAAGTAGCACGTAGATTCTAAATGTATATATATACAAAACAGTGATTCTCCTGGGACTTTTGTTGTACTTCTCACTAATCCCCAACCAATCGCCATGTAGGGCCCAGATGCCTAATGGAGATGGGGCCACCTAGAACTGGTTTCCTTCCTGCAGAGATTGCTAAGGTGGAAAGACCACACAAATTTCAAAGAAACAATCACCGGACTCTCTTCAGATCTGTCCAGAATGGATAATCAAGCCAGTTTCCAGGGCCAAAGACAGGACACTGTCCCCCCAAACGTTATTTTTTATTTGCAAATATATCATGAAACAAGTGATGCTTCCGTCTCTAATACAGTCATACTGGAACTTTCACAACCAGAATCTCTGCCATCCCTACCCTTCTCCAAAGACAGTTTCCTAGATAACAGAAATGAGATAATAAATATTATCTGGAACTTCACAACACAGATTTATAGGTTGAAAGGTAAACAGTTCCTAGCAACAGTGAGTCACATTTTCTGTCAGAAATGTAAAGCTAGATGTAAAACTAGAGTGAGAAAAACACCTGCCAATGGGTAAAGTCCAGAGGAACTTTGAATAAAGAAAGTTAGGAATTCTATTGGAAAAAAATCATAAGCACCACAAAACTGTAAAGGGTTGCAGGCTCCACCTCAAAAGGCAGCCTTGGCATCTGAAAATGACAGCAATTGACATGCTGCAAAATGTTCCACCGAAGTTTAAAGCAGTATGTCCCAAGGCTGCACTGCTGATAACTGTCATGACAAATAGTGATTGGTATTCAGTTGATGGATACTAGTTTAGGGAAGTAATCATGCATGGAGATGCTAGCTAGAAAAATCTGCTGTTCTGTTGTTGTTAAATAAAAAACATTATCTGATAAGAAAGGAACTGGTGATTGGAAAATTTTTACCAAGAAGATAAGAAAATTGGGTCATCAAAACTTGGCCAGAGTAAGTTGTTTTTGCAAACTAGACTTTACAAGTCTGCCACATTGAGCCTCATTGGGTAAATACTGAATGTAAAGTGATTTTCCCTGATGAGTTGGACTCCTGATTCACTGGGGAACCCAAAATTCTCTGCTGCACCATCATAGCTACACTGAAAGAGCCATGGACAGCAGGCATATCATATAATATTTTAACTAATCCCCAGATAGAATAAACCTACATTTCATAGTTGTATAAATAGACATATATTTGAATTTCAGTTAAGTAATTAAAAAGGATTATCTATTTGACCTTTTTCTTAAACTACTCTTAATTCAATTCTCTCAATTTCATATCAGAAAAAATCATGAGTTTAAAAACATTTGTACTTCTTAGTTTCCATATAAAGAACACTTACAAATTAACAACAAAAAACCAAACAACTCATTTCAAAAATCGGCAAAGAACATCAATAGACATTTCTTCAGAGAAGATATACAATTGGTCAAAAAGCATAGATACTTAAAATAATTGGGCTTAAAGAAATACAAATCAAAACTGTCAGATATTACTTCACATCCACTAGCAGGGTGAGAATTTAAAAACTGGAAATAAGCATTGGCAAAGATGTAGAGAAACTGTAACCCCCAGTTAGTGGAAATGCAAACTAGTATGGCAGCTGTGAAAAACAGTTTGGTGGTTCCTTAAAAAGTTAAATAGTGAATGACATGTAACCCTGCAATTCTGCTCCTAGGTGTACACCCTCCAAAACTGAAAGTAGGTATTCAAACAAATACTTGTATGTGAATGTTCACAGCAGCACTATTCACAATAGCCAAAAGGTAGAAAAAATCCAAATGCCCATTAGTGGATGAATAAGCAAAATGTAGATATGCATACAATGGAATGTTGAATAACATTTTATGGTTGAATAACCATAAGAAGTGCTGATACATCCTACAATGAGAATGAGCCTAAGAAAAATATATTAAGTGAGAGAAACCAACACGAAAAGGTCACATATTGTATAATTCCCTTTATATGAAATATTCAGACTATTTCCAGAAAGGTAAATTCATAGAAATAGAAAGTAGACAGGTGGTTGCAGAGAGCTAGAGTAAAGGGAGAACAAGGAGTGATTACTTAATGGGTATAGGGTTTTCTTTTGGAGTACAGAAAATGTTTTGGAATTTGATGGAGGTGGTAGCTGTACAACACCATGAAGGCACTAAATGCCACTTACACTTGAAAATGGTTAATTTTATGTTATATAAATTTCATTTCTTTTTTTAAGTTTATAGAAGACTTCCCAAGACTTTGCTGATGTCAAGTGTCCATAAGAAATGATGGGGTCATTACAAATGAATGAAAGAATTTTAAAAGGAAATATTGCCCACTGCCATGTCTGGGACAATGGAATAATCTCGATGAATAACGATGGTTATGACTCACTCAGAGGAAGATGAAGCCATTAGTCCCTACTTGTACTAAACAAAAAGAAAGAAAATAAAGCTATTCATTATATGAGGATGCCAACTAATGAATATATTATGGACCCCCCATATTCAACCAGAGCTACTACTGGGCTTCCCTGGTAGCTCAGCTGGTAAAGAATCTGCCTGCAATGCCGAAGACCTGGGTTCGATCCCGGGGTAGGGAAGATTCCCTGGAGAAGGGAAGAGCTACCCACTCCAGTATCCTAGTATTCTGGCCTGGAGAATTCCATGGCCTATGTAGTCCATGAAGTCGCAAAGAGTCGGACACGAATGAATGACTTTCACTTTCACTTTTCACTTTCAGGCGACAATCATCACTGAATGCTAAACCTACTGCATGAGTTGACAATGAATACATTATTTGACAATGAAAACATATTACCTAATATCAAAAAAAGTTAGTACTACAGTGGATAAACCTAACAGACACTGCCTTTGCTAAGGGATCATCCTTGACATCATTAAAACTGAAGCAGACTGATATTGTTTACCTCCTGCTATGATGTGCTAAGGTTGTATTACTTTCAAATGCAAAACCTCAATCCAATCATGAAGAAAATTAGAAAAACCAAAATTAAGGGACATCATACAAAATTCAAAAAATGTCAGTGTCATGAAAACCAGTTCAATGCAACATAACAACTAAAGGCAACATGTGATGCTCAACTGGATTCTTAATTAAGACAAGCAAATGGCTATCAAGGACACTATTAGAACAACTGATGAAAATTGAATACAAACTATACATTTGATAATAGTATTGTTCTGTTGTCAAAAATCCTGAATTGGACAGCTGTTGTAGGATTATATAAGATAAAATTTCTTAGAATTTAACACTAAAGGGTCATCATATCTACAATTAGTTTTTATGTAGGTCAGCAATAATGATAGCAATAAAAATGACAATATGTGTGTTGTCTATATACATATATATGTATATATAGAGAGAAAGATCAAGCAAACACACAAAGATGCTATTAATTGTTGTGAGTGGGAATTCACTGTAATATTCTTATAATTTCTAAGTTTGAATTTTTTTAAATTGTGTTTTTGAAGTAAGTTTGTTTTCATTCAAGCCTATATATTTGTTCTGATCAAAGACTATGTTCTCAGCCATACTATCACTTCATTGCCATTTTCATCTTAGAAGCATGGCAAACAGAAATGAGAAACCCTATTTATCAAGTCTATCCACTTGCCACTGCAAGATTATTCCTCATGGCATCATTTCCACTACTATTTGAGGTTCACTTTTAGGAGGCTCAAATTCTGGGGTTCCACCATCCCCTTGAGAGGTATTAATATCTTCTGTTACGTGTTGTTTGCTGAAATATAGGTCGTCCTGAAATGCTTATTAATAATCGTGTTACCAACTATGTTGCAAAATTTGCCACTAATGAAGATAATACTTATTTCCAATGGTCTGTGCATCAACCTTCTTTAATTATTAACCTTTGGCTTCTGCACAGGGAAAATAGAAAAATGCTGTTATTTGGCATACATTATTATGTGTAAGGACATAATTATTTCCTAGCCTGGCTTTGGCCTGTTCTTAGGACCCTGGACAATATCCAATCTCTGATAACCAACCACTCAAATAGCAAAAACTTTTGTGCAGAAAACACTTCCTAGTTTCTACCTAATGACTTTGACTGTTGAACTATTGTCTCAATAAACAACAGAGCTGAAAGGGACCTCAGAGAAAACCAGGTTTAATTCTCTCATTTTGGAGATAAAGCACAGGGTCCAAAAAGGTTGAATGTCCTATCCAAACTAATACAGTAAATTGAGGTCAGAGAGAGAGTAAGAAACCTGGTCTTTTCATTGCCTGACCTTTCATCTCTCCATCTACCATGATACCTCATAAAACAGTTCAGTCTTTCTCTCAGCTGATTACTACTTTAAATGTCTAAGAAAATTTATAGAATACTGACTTGCTTTTCATAAACACCACATGTCCAATAATCTTTCAAAGCAGGGTTTATTTTAACAAAGCTAAAAGAGCTTTATTTCTCAAGGTTCAGAGCAAAATCCAGTTAGTTCCAGTCCCATGGAAAATACATGGTCCCATGAAGCATATCTTTAGTTCTCTCATTTTTGGACACAGTTCTGTCTAAATGCTTGTTCCTCTGCCAATTATCTAGAATTCTCTCAACAATATTTAGCACACTTTGGAAAGGGAAGTTGGCTCATGGAGATTTCATCCATACAGACACTACTGGGAATCAACATTCTAATTTTCTTGCTAATGAGCCTTGATTACAAAAGAAAAAGGTGACAGAGTCTTAAGTTTTCTTAAAAATACAATGTTTTTTTGCTTCCAGAAACATTTGAATGGTTGTTTTTTCTTGCATTTCTGGTTCTGACCAAGACAGTAAGCACATAACAAATTTCAGTGTAGCTCTGTAGTACTTTTCACTACAAAAAAAAAAAACAAACAGATACTGAAATGCTTGAGAAAATGTAGTCATAGAGAATCTGTAAGAAAAAAGAAATCTGGGGGATTTCTGGGGCAAATACAAGTGACCGATAACAATTCAATGGAAGGACCAAAATAAAAAACCAAATAGAATGGAATGAAATATCACAGCAAGTCAGGAAGTGAGGCTATGGCTATAAGGCAGTGTTTTCTAGAATTTAGATTCTAATAGGAGCAGAATATTCTAGAAGTTATATTTTTAAACAGCTTACTTTCAAACTCTTAAAAAAATTCTTAATATACCATCATAAATCTCTACTTGTAGGGGCCAAATCTCCTGATCAATATTTTGTTTTCATAACCCTCAAAATCACACGAGCATTAACACAGCTAGCCACTCCATTCTTCTTTGGGTTTCCCTAACACTGAGCTCTTCTGGCTTCCTTCTTGCCAGTTGTCCCTTTTCCCTTAGCAACTTTTCCACCTGTGGTTCACATTAGATGATAGAGGGCCTCAGGTCAGATCTCTGGATGTCTTTGTCTCTGTACACTCTTTTCCCAGGAGGTTTCATCTAAGGATATGTGGATGACTTCCAAATTTACCTCTTCAACTCTGCTCTCTCCTCTGGGCTCCAGGTTCACACATACAAAATTGTGATGAAGATTATTATCTAGCTAAAAGATAACCCTAGCCTACCTCACTATTCTGGAATACACAGCGAAAAAAACAAATGAATACTTTGCTTTTATTTATAGCCAATGAAATTGTTCTCCCAAGCCTTATACCTACTGGCTATAAGAATATCAAATGAACAAAATATGCTACCTTGTTTAAACTTGGCCTAGTCTGATAGTTTGAGAGAGCCTTCAGATAATATTTAATTTTGCCTCAGGGGGAAAAAAGAACACTTCAAATATCTGCCCTCATGACACTGGAGGGAGGGGTCCATTGGCTTTCATGATAATCCTTCTTATGTACTAGCTCCTCGCTCCTCTAAATGTGGTCTTTGCACCAGCAGCATTGATGTCCCCTGGGAGCTTGTTTGAGATGCACAGCCCCAGTCTCCACTCCAGCCCTACTGGATCAGGAGCTGCATTTTAACCAGACCCTTAAGTGATTGACTCTGCTGATACTCTGAGCTTCAATCTATGATTACTACAATGTTTGCGAGATTGTGGTTGGTTAGTTTGGCTTGGTATTTTGATTTTCATCTCCATCATTTTGCTCAGAGCCTGGCAGTTCTGTGTAGCCCAATCATCTTCAACCCAGGTTGCATTAGTGGCAAACTCCAGAATGACTGGCTTGTCCTCCATCCAGCGTGGAGCTCAGGTACCAGCCCAGCCTCTGCTGTATGGACTCGAGCCACCAGTCCACTGTGTCTCAACCCAGCTCCTGTGGCTCAGGAAAGCGAAACCTTTTGGCTGACTGTATGGTGTGGCCAGATTGTTCTGGGTCAGCGTAAGAGTGACAGGAGAGCAAACGTGGTTCTTCATTGGAGATATAAGAATGATTCTATTTGCTTAATGCATTCCTCCATCTCTAGAAGGACATGTTGAAAGACATCTCTCCAATCACCTTATGCTCATCTCTCTCCCCTCTTTTCTTCTCACAAATCTTCAGACTAGGCCAAATAAAAAGCTTTAATTTTCCTTCCATGACATCTTATTTTTCTTTCTTCTGATTATATGGAATAGTGGATAGTCTTTCTTCAACTTGGGGAAAATGACATGGGCTGAGACACCTGAGCTCAGATGGAATCAGGGAAATCTTCTCTCTAAATGAAAGCCTACCTTGTCATATCCACCTAGAAATCCACACCTTAGAGCCTTTGTACTAATTGTTTCTTCTGCTTATTGCATAATTATTTATATAAAGACAGAGATGAATATTGTACTGACTCCTTTTTGGAATTCATTCTGTGAAAAATTTAAATCTTCCTTCAGGGAAGTGAATGAGTAGACTCGATGAGGGCAAAGGTTTTTTGGTTTTGTTTTTTGCCTTACATAGTCAACCAAATATGAAAGCATTTTAAGCATTTTGTAACATTATGCTTCTATTTCCATTATAGAGGCCAAACAGAACTCTGGAGATGGGGCACTCTGTTCTTCCTGCAGAATCATACATCTCCCTTAATATCATCACCACCTGTCCACCAAGACAGTGACGCCACAATGTAGGAGTCTTGTGTAAATTGTTTTTTCCTATATCCTTTACACACAACTAGTCAGCAGTCTTTTTCATGTGTATTTCAAATATCTCTGGAATCCTACCATCTCTCCCCACTACCCAGCTATCGTGGAAGTCAAGCCTTAGCGTCTGTCTCACCCCTTAACTCCTATTTCACTCAAGTGTCTGTGTAGTACCTTTGTTGTTTTTGAAGCAGTGCATAAAAATGATAAATCCAGTAATATCTCTCCTCTAATAAAACCATTTAATGGCTGCCCATTACAATCAAAATCCAACTCCTTGACATGGTTTGTAAGGCCATGAATGATCTCATTTCAGGGTGCCATTTGGGCATCATGTTCTACACTTCCTTTTTTTTTTTTTCATTACACTTAGGTGCACTGGGCTTTTTCCGTCCCTAAGACACATTAACATTTGTGTCTTAGGACCTTTGCATGCACTGTTATTCTTCCTGAAACACTGGGGCCTGACCTTCCTTTTAACATTTAACAAATTTCACCTTCTCAGAGGGAATCACCTTTAAGAATGTATGTTAAATGTCCTTCCTTGTTATTCACCATGCTATTATTGGGCTTTAACTTAAAAAAAAAAAATATGTATACCAGTCTCTGGAATCAACATGTTATATACTTGCATATTTGTCATTGCCTGTTTATCATCTACTTCCTAAATTTCCCCAACAAATAAAATTTCTAAAATCAGTGACTTTATTTTTCACCTCTGTATTCCCAGCACCTAGAGCAAATCCCTTGGTATTCAAATGTATTTCTTGAGTCAATAAATTAATGAATACTAGCAAGGGCGTGGTCGGAAGGAGACTCACACATTGTGTGTGTGGTTTCAGAAAAGGTAGCTATCATACATATCAAGAGTATTAAAATGACTAAAACCTGCAGTTGAAAAGCCACTGACAGCAATCCTATCCTGTGATGTGTGTGTGTGTCTGTGCTCAGTTGCTCAGTTGTGTCCTACTCCTGTGATCCCATGGATTGCAGCATACCAGGATCTCCTGTCCATGGGATTCTCTAGGCAACAATACTAGAGTGGTTGCCACTTCCTTCTCCCCTGTGATGTTTATCACAGCATTATTTACAATATAAAACAATGAAAAAATTTTAACAGATATCTACTGTTCAGGGAAGACATGACTGAAGCAACTTAGCAGCAGCAGCAGTATTCGGGGAATGGGTCATCTGTATGATATTAATATATGTGCTTAAAATAAAAAAGATTATTTTATTTTTATATAATTTTTATAGAAAAGTTATTCTATTTTTATATAATTTTTAAAAATGGATTTTTTCTAATACATAAGAACAAAAATATGACCAAAAGTATGCCAAAGTATATACCTTCTTTGATGGCAAAGGGTTTTACATTCTTCTTGATCCTTTCTAAATTTTCCAAATTTTCTAAAATAAACCTGAGTTCTTTTGTTAATAAACAACCTTAAACAAAGAATATATTCAGTTAAATAATTTAAAAGGAGTATGGAATCAATACAAGTTTCATTTAGTTAAATACGGCATTAAGTTTTTTCTAAATTCACTCAAAAAACAACATTGTATGAATGGGTATTTACTTGTATTTAAATTCACTATATTTTAATCACTCTCACAATGTTATCTGTCCTGGTAAGGTAAGTTTTGACTTGGGTCTTAACACAACTTCCTAAATTATATTTAAATACTTCATGATTCAAAATGTATGGCTGAAGATGCATAGTAAAGACTATAACTTCCCTAAAAAAAATTACAAAATGAGCTTCTGACTTTACCAAATCATAGATATTGTTAAAATAACTAGTACATAATTGTAAATTCTCTATTTTTGTTCAAATTAAAATCTCTTTGGTCTACTAACAAGTTTAAGTCTTCTAAAAGGACTTTCTTCTCCAAATAAAATGATTCTTGGTATTAACTGAAATGTATGATTGTTACAACAGACTGCAAATATATTGTTGCAGGCAGAAACAGAATTATAATGAATATCTGATGATTTGCAGTACCCGGAGACGTTTTGAGAATTCTCCCATTAAGAGAATGAAATACAAATATAACTAGGTAGGCTTGAAACAAAGCAAAGGCTGTATGACAGATCTGATTCAATACTTCCAGTGAAATTTTATAACTCTTATATTCACAGAAAAACATATTTCAAAAAGGACTATGGGTGATTAAAGGGCCATGGAAAAATTAGACTTTATGAAGCTCAATGTTAAATCAAGTTAAACATTCAATGTTTCCATCACTTCACACTCAATTAGGCTAGGCTAAGAGTCATTTTAAAATGCTGAGTTTGCTGTATTTTTCTCATATCAGACAACTCAGTTCAGTCTCCTCTACTGGATGCTTACTATACACCACGCCTCATGCTGAATATCAAAAATAGGAAGATGCCTACATGCTGATCTCTGCCAAACCTTGAGGGGATAAACTATAAGGAACCTAGTGTATATTCATCTTGAAAACAAACTTCTAATAAGTCCGAGTATTAGAATTTTTCTTGTCAGTAGCCACAACAGCTAAAGTGCTAAACATACACTCTGAGTAAAAACTCTATAGTCACCTCAGATCAGAAACAAATGGCAGCTTCAGGCTGTTCATTTCAAAATGAACTGAATTCTCATGATCAGAATCAGCGAGGAGATTATTGATAGAATAGGTACTTATGTACTTTCACAAGAATAAGCTTTCTTTCAAATCTAGGGTCTTTTATGTGGTATTGTCATGCAACTGAATTCTAGAAATAACTCAGTTTATTGGTATTTCTTAAACTTGGTCAGGCAGGAAATCTGCAAATGACATCTACTCTAAAACATGTTTAGTAAACATGCATGATCTGAGAAAAAAGAAAAGATCTTAAAAAAAAAAAAAAGACCTTATAACAATGCTGTTGGCTTTTTGCATGATTAGTAAGCAAATAAACCTGTACATGCCAATTTCTAGGTCTTAGACTTGTGAGCACCTCTTTGTCACACTGGTATTCCAAGGAGAAGACTTACCAGCCTGTATCCACAATGCAAAATTAAAACTTGACACTCCAAGTCCAATACCTCATTCAGCCACTGACTGTCATGCAGATATGTTATCTTCCTGCTATGAGCATGAGCAAAACAGTAAAATGGCAAGGAATCTGTAAATACGTGTTAATTTCTACATTTGTGGATTAGTTGATATATTGATATATCTCTTGTTTGCTAAATGCCTTAAAGGAGCTGAAAATGAAGATAATAATGCCTCTCTTCCCTGTATAATGGACTTCCTGGTAGCTCAGTCAGTAAAGAATCTGCCTTAGTGCAGGAGATCCGGGTTCCATCCCTGGGTCGGGAAGATCCCCTGGAGAAGGAAATGGTAACCCACTGCAATATCCTTGCCTGGACAAATCTCATGGACAGAGGAGCCTGGTGGGCTACAGTCCATGGGGTCTCAAAGAGTCGGGCATGACTGAGAGACTAACTCTTTCTTTCCCTATAGTGATGGCTCTTGACTTTATGGGTTTAAAGGTGGCAACCTCTGGTGAGGATGCCTGTACAGCACTTGACATACATTGAAGAAAATCAATACCCTTTATCAAAGAATTGAGAGTAGGATGATAAAGATTATACTGCAATCAAAGTCACATAAACCCTACTTTCCAGGGTAAAGAAGAAAGAAGACCATCTGATTTTTCAACTGGAGCTAGTCTCTTTGCTATGAGTTGCCAGAAGCTAGAGAAGGGAGCAGGAGGACTTCTAGAAGCAGTATTTTGTCGCACAGACTCTGAATGGGAAGCTCATTAAAGAACACCAAGCACTAGTTTGCAGTAGCCATTCTGCATTTAGCAGTGGCAAATGGGAGGCTGTAAATTTTGAGGTCTGACGCTGAACATGTGTTTGTTCATTGGCACAGAGATAACACTACACCATTTAGTTCCAAGGCACAATGGAGCAAATCTAGATTAATATGAGAATCCATATTTTGTCCTTCCTGTGCCGAGTGTCACACTTCTGAGTGAGATCCTAACAAGAGCAGAGATTAAGAATAGGTCAGAAGAACATCTGCTTTGCTTATTTTGATTACGTGAGCAGGCAAAGGAATTTGCTTTTATGACACGAAAATAACTTGGAATACAGCAAAAATAAATGCACCTTCTGTCTCATGGAATGTTATTACAGTATGAGGCTTTGTGAATGCTTGGCGGCATTTTCAAGCATTTTTTGTTCCCCTCATTTCTTTCTCAGCTCCATAATGCAATCTTCATGGTTTGAGCACTAGACTTCAAATGAGACATCTATTCAGAGCATGTTCAGACAAAACGAGTGGTTTCCTTAGTAATGGGAACTATGTGAAAGAGTTCGGCACAGCCCCTCTGGCCAGGATTCTCCCCTCCCTGCAGTCCAAACATAGGCTCTCAGTGAGCACCATACATCTGGGGAGCACCCCCAAAGTCTAACACAGCCAAAACACTGAATAATCATTCCATTTCTAATAAAATATACCCTTCAGAGAAGGTGAAGGATGTAAGAAGTACTCAAACTGCTGCGGGTTAATTTACTCATTTTTTTTCCATCATATCTACAAAATGGAAAGAAAGATAAGGGATTTCACAAACAGATACATGTTGTCCTTTCATCTGAATGTATTTTAAAACATTTTCTTAACCTAAAGCCTAAGCTTGTCTTATTATTTTTCTGTCTGTGCCTAAAGTCTGCTGCTTCTGATTTCCCAGTTTTCTGCATAACAATCACCTTTGATCATGCTTTGAAATTCTGTTGTTAGGAAAAAGGATAAATTTGGCCTTTTGATAGTCTCAAATATATTTTTAAAAAATAGTAGTTTTATGATAGCAGTGTTGAGCTTTTATGAAGGTATTTCTATTTAATCATTTACTTATCCATTTTCAGATAGTAAAGAATCTGCCTGCAATGCAGGAGACCTAAGTTCAATCCCTGGGTCAGGAAGATCCCCTGGAGAAGGGAATGACCACTCACTCCAGTATTCTTGTCTGGAGAATTCCATGGACAGAGGAGCCTGGTGGGCTACAGTCCATGGGGTTACAATGAGTCAGACACAACTGAGTGAATGACATTAACACTTTTTAGGACAACACAACAATTAGGGAATAAAAAGTGGCTTCTCTAATAGAGTAATACAACTGTCATTCACCTCAAATATTGACTCAAAAAGGCAGGTGAATACAGACACTATCCTAGAGTAAAAACCAGCATAAAAAAATGTTTGTTTTTTTTTTTTAATTATCTGAGTTGATATAATGCTTACCTTTGAGGATAATTGTTTAGAGTGTCACAATATGACAAAAACATCCAGTTAGAAAGACGGAAACGTAGTCAAAGAGAGAAAAGTGAGGCACAGCTAAATTACTGCCAGCATTCTCCTATGAGTGTGTCGTGTCAATTTTGTTATAAATAAGCAAACACAAGAAGCAAAAGCTGTTCTATAGAACATGCTCAGAAGAAGAGAATGAGAGACTCAGAAGATATCTAGAGGGAAGAAAACACAGCTTTAAAGTTGTGGCTTTGGATTTCAACTTGTATTGCAGCCTGATTTCCTCACAGCTTCTAGGATGGCAGAAGTTAACCAACCTCTGTGAAACTCAAGCTTCCTCATCTGTGAAAAGGGGCAGGTGTGTGAACGTCTCACAGTACTGAAGGAATAAGACTAAACATGCACAGTAGACCACACTCCAGTGTCTGGTACACAGTTAATGCTCAACACATGCTATTGATTATTCTTCTATTATTATATACTTCATTTGAGCGCAGGTCATTTCCACATTTGCAGAGCAATGCATTTCTAATTCTGATCTATTTCACTGTGTTTTGTGGACAGTTCAAGGAAAATCATTTGTATTTCCCTAACCCATAACAATGGGTTTCCTTGGTGGCTCAGTGGTAAAGAATCTGCCTGCCAAGCAGAGATGCAGGTTCAATTCCTGGGTCAGGAAGATACCCTGAAGAAAATGGCAACCCACTCCAGTATTTTTGCTTGGGAAATGCCATGGACAGAGGAGTCTGGCAGGTTATAGTCCATGGGGTCGCAAAGAGTCGGACATGACTGAGCAACTGTGCACAGCACAACAGTGAAGAGTTGAATGTAGGGCATAAGATAAAAGAAAAATAAATTCCTGGACTCCGTGAGGTAACTGGGTAATGCTACAACTGGGTAATACTACAACTAAAATAATTTTTTTTAAAAAAAGGAAGAAAAGCCACTTTATAGAGACAAGCTTAAAGGTCAATTTTAGACACAGAGAGTAGGAGGCACCTGTGCTCATACAAGTAGAGATATTTGTCGGACAGTCTGAGGAACATATCTAAAAAGATACAAAAAAATAATTTTATTTCCAAGAGCAGTGGTGATGTATATTGGAGAATAACGAATATATAAAGAAGAGATTACATTATCTAAGAGAGTGTATGAAGAAGAGTAGGCAAAAGAAGAAACCTAAGATAGATATTTAAAAGGTGGATATGTCAACAATGATAGCAAAATGAATGTGGAGGTAGCAGGAGCATGACTGGGAGGCTTTGATGTACAAGGACCAAATTGGGAGGACACTGATGAGATTTCAAAGGCAAATTTCAGTAGCCTGGTTGGAACAGAACCTAGAAAAACATGAGCTGGAAAAGTAAGTAGAAAGTGATGATGAGGTAATACCAGATGTTGATAGCTCTCCTGAGAAATTTATATGAGGAGGACAGATAAAGAATAATAGAATAGGGTCAAAGGTTAAGAGGAATACCATTATTGTTGAGTATGAATAAAAATTAAGCTTGTCTATGGATTTCATGACAACATGTCAACTACCGGGTAGAATGGGGACAGAGGTTTCTAGAGACCAGTTCCTGAGAACACAGAAGTAGGTGAGTTTGAGGGAAAAAAGGGAGGGATATACTGAGGAAAAAAGCCTCATCCATTAAGACTACAAAAGAAAGACAATGATGAGTGTGGATAAAGATTCATTAGTAGGTTGGGAGGCTGTGAAATAAAGACAATCCACACCTACAGGCCTGAATTCAATGGGGCTAAAAGTAAGGGCATGTCCCTACGAATACTCAGAGACTAACAAGGGATGTAAAGAGAGTGTTCAAGTTTGGTGCCATCTCTGAAGACAACTAGATAAGGAGCTGACTTAGGAGAAATATAAGGATGTGAGGGACATGCTGAAGACCCAGATGAGACATGACACTCTGCACTTACTGTGATTTTCTCTAGGACCAATTTACCTCATGGAGATAAGAGCAGAGAACAATCATGTCTTGTCCAGAAGTTCCAACTCAGCAGGTATGGTGGGAGACTACAGCAAGAAAGCCAAGGTGACTGAATGGTGAGTAGTTTAGATGACCACTCTTAGCAGGTAGGAAAGGGAGAGAGATGAGAATGACTAAGAGAGAAAGAGCCTCAGATGGATTATATACACCTCAGTGTTCACTGCAGCAGTATTTACAATAGCCAAGACATGGAAGATACCTAAATGTCCACTGACAGATGAATGGATAAAGAAGATGTGGTACATATATATACAATGGAATATTACTCTGCCATAAAAAGGAATGAAATAATGCCATTTGCAACAATCTGAAGATTGTCATACTAGTGAAGTAAGTCAGAGAAAGACAAATATCATATGATATTGCTTATTTGTAGAATCTTTAAAACAATGATACAAATGAACTTATTTAAAAAACAGAAACTCAGACTTAGAGAATGAACTTATGGTTATGAGAGGGAAGGAAGAGAAAGAGCAATTGATTGAGAGTCTAGGAACAAAAAGAGAGAGAGCCAAAAAATCATCAAGACCTGAAATAAGATTCAATTTCAGCTAAAGGAGAAAATAGAAGAGGCCCAGAATACAGTTTAAAAGATGGGAAATCTGCTTACAAATGACAAATAAGAGAAGGAGCAAGAACTGGGAGGATTTATGTAGAATGAAGCATATAGCAGCTAGATGCTGCCATGTAGGAGGGTGTCTTGATGTCTGATGTCTGTTGAAGAGAAAACCATGTGGAATGAGGGGCAGAATGGGAAGAGGCTTGCCTGAAATAAGACTGAATCTGAGAGTGTGACTTGACAACAGATGGCAAAGGTTACAGAACTCTGATCTCAGTTAAAGGTTATTCATGATTCAGAGGAAGGGAAGACAGGGTTCAGGTCGAGCAGGGGCTTCTGGGCCCACACTGGCTGCCTCCTAATACTTCAAGACGGGATACACGGTGGTCTTCAGGTCCTCAACCACTGGCATGGTGGCTACTGATGGCAAGAAGCTCAGACTGACTGGCTGTCCAATACCGCTGTGCTGAAGAAAAACATTAAGTGTGTGCTCTGTGGACGCTGCTCAAAGTTTCACTGGATGACCACATGACACTCAGCCCAATGAGTGGTCCTAAACTCAAGCCTGGAAATCAGACTGATGTGGATTCCAACCCTGGCTGAGTCATCATTCACAAGCCATGCCACTGTAGGGAGTGGGGTATAATCTGCTTCCCCCTTTATCTGTAAAAGGAAGAAAGCATCTGCTTACAAACCAACCCTACTGTATCAAAGAGATGCTGTAAGGAAGTGCTTATTTAGATCAGTATCAGGAACACCACACTCCAGAAATGATACCTAATATTATTAAGTCTTTATTGCTTACCTAATGGACATCTTTCTTTTCCTGGCGTTCTGATCCTTGTCCCCTATCCTTTAATTTGAGCAGGAATGACAGAGAAGTGCTTTATCCAGGAATAAGCATTTGGTCCAAGTAGAGCTTCCCTCCAGATTTTTCAAACTGGAAATAAGAGAAAGGGATAGTCTCTCTAGAGGTAAAATTGGGCGGTGAAGAATGTGAGAGCTGCTGGTGCGAAAACTTTCAGACATTGTAAAGAAAACTGGCCAGCAGTAAAAGAGAATAAACTCAATACTCCATGACAAGCAGACAAAAGACAGAAAAAGAGTCTGTAAGCAAATGTGAGTTTACCACCAACCTGTCTCTGAGATCCAGTTTTCCCCCTTGCCCATATTGTTAGTGCGTTTAAGGCTATACCACCCTCGCTATAGCCCCACCTTTGCACTTGAGCTGGTCTAAACCCAAGCTAGTTTTAACCTAAGCTAGTTTAAATAGTGTTTGTCTCCCTGGCATTTAGTATGAACAGCTATTTACAATTTCAAAATAGAAAAGACTGGCAGAGACCTACTTGTGATTCCTTGAAGAATGCTCTATACATAACCAGAGGTCAACAGATGCCATTGATAGGCAGAACTCAAATTCTGTGAGGCAAAGCTGGCAAACTTATGCATCTGCATTTGACTGGATTTTAGCATTCTTATGCTACTCAGAACTTCTTTTACCTTTCCAAGCTCCTAAATCAGAAACCAGGTGATAAACAGGCTGACTCCAAAGAGTCAGGCCTGAATAAAACATACAGAGTGATAGCTAGTACATGGAAGCAACATAGATGCCCATCAGCAAATGAACAGATAAAGAAGTTGTGGTACTTATATGCAATGGAATATTGCTCAGCCATAAAAAGGAATGAATTTGAATCAGTTGTACTGAGGTCGATGGATCTAGAGCCTGTTATACAGAGTGAAGTAAGTCAGAAAGAGAAAAACAAAGTATCATGTAGTAACACATATATATGCAATCTAGAAAAATGGTGCTGATGAACCTATTTGCAGGGCAGCAATAGAGATAGAGACATATAGAATGGACTTGTGGACACAGAGAGGAAGGAGAGGGATGAACTGAGAGAGCATTGACATATATATACTGCTGCTAAGTCACTTCAGTCGTGTCCGACTCTGTGTGACCCCATAGATGGCAGCCCACCAGGCTCCCCCGTCCCTGAAATTCTCCAGGCAAGAACACTAGAGTGGGTTGCCATTTCCTTCTCCATTGCATGAAAGTGAAAAGTGAAAGTGAAGGCGTTCAGTCGTGTCCGACCCTCAGCGACTCCATGGACTGCAGCCTACCAGGCTCCTCCATCCATGGGATTTTCCAGGCAGGAGTACTGGAGTGGGGTGCCATTGCCTTCTCCATATATATACTACTATATGTAAAATAGCTCGTGGGAAGCATCTGTTTAGCACAGGGAACTCAGCTTGGTGCTCTGTGGTGATCTAGAGAGGTGAGATAGGACGTGGGGGTGCGAAAGAGGCTCAACAGGAGGTGATATATGTATACCTATAGTTGATTCATGTTGCTGTACAGCAGAAAACAACACAACATTGTAAAACAACTATCCTCCAATTAAAAATAGCAAACTAAAATAAATAAATTTTATAATGCAAAAATGAAAAAAAATACAGTTTTAAGAAATGAAGCAGTAAGTGTCAAAAATAAATAAGTACTGAGTGCCTACTATCTGCTCAGAACTACCTTTACCTGATCATTTTATTAACTCATTTCTGAAAATATTCTAAAGACCAAACATTAGAGCAGAACCCCTTGTCCCAAATAGTCCTAGTAGAATACAGTAGGGTAAGAAAGAGTCAAAAAAAAATTTAACATCTAAAACTGAGAACTCAGCATTGGCTTCAGTATAAATAATGACAACAAGAATCCCCCATGTCTTCTGCATCGTTGCTAGTTGTAGTAAGTGGTTCCATCCTTGAAAAGACTTTCCCTACACTACAAGGAAGGACTCTGTGAACAACCACTGAACAATCAGACAGCGAACTTTAGCTCTGGGCCTCCTAGACTCTCCATCAATGAAGGAAGAGAACCGGATGAGAATGTTAACAGTCATCTTTGTTCTCCCATTTAGTAGACATCAAGCAAAAAAGACATAAAACATTCATGAAAATTCAAACAACTCTAACTTCCATGATGCAATATATCTGCTGCTGCTGCTAAGTTGCTTCAGTCGTGTCCGACTCTGTGCGACCCCATAGACAGAAGCCCATCAGGCTCCACCGTCCCTGGGATTCTCCAAGCAAGAACGCTGGAGTGGGTTGCCATTTCCTTCTCCAATGCAGGAAAGTGAAAAGTGAAAGTGAAGTCGCTCAGTCGTGTCCGACTCTTAGCGACCCCACGGACTGCAGCCTACCAGGCTCCTCCGTCCGTGGGATTTTCCAGGCAAGAGTACTGGAGTGGGGTGCCATTATGCCTAAATATTTTACTGACAAAAAAGTTTATTTTCTCTTGCTCAGAAATCACTGTCTTGATCTCTTGCTTAGACATAAACTTACACCTTTCATTAGTCCCCTTTACAAAAGAACTCATGTAAAGGTAAGAAAATACCAACAGACTTTACCAAAGAATATTGTACAAAATATTATCTCATGCCAACTTGGTTCTTAATTTATGCCTAGAATTTTTATGAACTTACCTGCCATTTGGTTCTTGGAGTTTAATTTCTGCCTAGAACTTGCATGAATCTTAGTGGCTATTTGACCCCAACTGTGTTTAATATGTACTAAGTAATCAAAGAAGATCAAAAGAGGAAGTAGCCACCACTACCACCACCACCAACAAAAAAGAGTAAAATGCAGTCAGGCCAAGACATGCACTTTATTCTCCCATAAATAAGAGCTCTTTTATGAATAACCTCAACTGTAACTGAAGTCACTGATCTGACAAAATTGACCCCTGAGGGGCAGGCTTTGTTTAACTAAAAAATTCTCTGATTTTACTCAAATGCTTAGAACAAAATCAGCACAAAGGAGAGAGTAGTCAATTACTCCATCAGTCACTCAATTGAATTTAATTAATCAAACATTGATTTTTAATATGTAAATGCACTATTGAATATAGGAAGCAAATAAGACATATTTTCTACCTTCAAGTTGCTTACTATCAAGGTTTAGGAAAAATTAAACTGTAAAAGATAGTATGTATTAGAAATAAGAGAAATATAACAATAAAAACTAAATTTAAGCTATGATAAAATAAGGAGATACTTATCTCATTGAGATGGAGGTACTACTACTACTAAGCTACTAAGTTGCTTCAGTCGTGTCCGACTCTGTGCGACCCCATAGATGGCAGCCCACCAACCTCCCCCGTCCCTGGGATTCTCCAGGCAAGAACACTGGAGTGGGTTGCCATTTCCTTCTCCAATGCATGAAAGTGAAAAGTGAAAGTGAAGGCGCTCAGTCATGTCCGACCCTCAGCAACCCCATGGACTTCAGCCTTCCAGGCTCCTCCATCCATGTGATTTTCCAGGCAAGAGTACTGGAGTAGGGTGCCATTGGAGGTTCTTAAAAGATGGGATTTTTGAGCAGAAGCCCTATAGAACTGATTAAGAATAAATAAACTGCAAAGAATCCAACACAAAAAATACTTTCAGGAAATGATGAGGCACTTGATGTAGCTGAGGGATAGGATGTGAATAAGGAAGAGAGACAATGACTGGACAGGAATATGGGAAACTTATCACAGTTAGTGATCACAGTAGTCACAAATGTCAGCCTTAGAGTCTGACAGACTTTGGTTCAATTGCTGATGCTGCTTAATAAGCAACTACTGTGAGATTTTGCACACTGAGCTCTCAGTTTTCTGATTTGTAAAATGGGAGTATTAGCTACCTGGTATTCTAATAGGGAGGACGGAAAGAGACAATTCATGAAAAACTCTTAACAGTCAACTTGGCACAGTTGCTGTGTATGTTGTGTGTGTGCTCAGTCATATCTGACTTTGCAACCCCACCAGCTGTAGCCTGCCAGGCTCCTCTGTCCATGGGACTTACCAGACAAGAATACTGGAGTGTGTTGCCATTTCCTCCTCTAGGGGATCTTCCAGACACAGAGAGATCTTCCATGTCTCTTGCATCTCCTGCATTGGCAGGTGGATTCTTTCCCACTGCAGCACCTGGGAAGCACTCACGGAACAGAACTCAATAAATGGCATCTACCAAGTCTATGCCCCGCCCAGTAACGCTGAAGAAGCTGAATTCAAACAGTTCTATGAAGACCTTCTAGAACCAACACCCAAAAAAGATGTCCTTTTCCTTAGAGGGGACTGGATGTAAAAGTAGGAAGTCAAGAAACACCTGGAGTAACAGGCAAATTTGGCCTTGGAATACGGAATAAAGCTGGGCAAAGCCTAGTAGAGTTCTGCCAAGTGAATGCACGGGTCATAGCAAACACCCTCTTCCAACAACACAAGAGAAGACTCTGTACATGGACATCACCAGATGGACAACACCGAAATCAGATTGATTATATTCTTTGCAGCCAAAGATGGAGAAGCCCTATACAGTCAGCAAAAACAAGACTGAGAGCTGACTATGGCTCAGATCATGAACTCCGTATTGACAAATTCAGACTGAAATTGAAGAAAGTGGAGGAAACCACTAGACCATTCAGGTATGACCTAAATCAAATCCTTTATGACTATACAGTAGAAGTGAGAAATAGATTTAAGGGACTAGATCTGACAGACACAGTACCTGATGAACTATGGATGGAGGTTCGTGACATTGTACAGGAGACAGGAATCAAGACCATCCCCAAGAAAAAGAAATGCAAAAAAGCAAAATGGCTGTCTGAGGAAGGCTTACAAATAGCTGTGAAAAGAAGGGAAGCCAAAAGCAACAGAGGAAAGGAAAGATACCCATTTGAATGCAGAGTTTCAAAGAATAGCAAGGAGAGATAAGAAAGCCTTCCCCAGTGATCAATGAAAAGAAATAGAGGAAAACAATAGAATGGGAAAGACAAGAGATCTCTTCAAGAATATTAGAGATACCAAGGGAACATTTCATGCAAAGATGGGCTCAATAAAGGACAGAAATGGTATGGACCTAACAGAAGCAGAAGATATTAAGAAAAGGTGGCAAGAATACACAGAAGAACTGTACAAAAAAGATCTTCACAACCCAGATAATCAACGATGGTGTGATCATTCACCTAGAGCCAGACATCCTGGAATGTGAAGTCAAGTGGGCCTTAGGAAGTAACACTACAAATAAAGTTAGCAGAGGTGGTGAAATTCCAGTTGAGCTATTTGAAATCCTAAAAGATGATGCTGTGAAAGTGCTGCACTCAATATGTTAGCAAATTTGGAAAACTCAGCAGTGGCCACAGGACTGGAAAATGTCAGGTTTCATTCCAATCCCAAAGAAAGGCAATGCCAAAGAATCCGCAGACTACCACACAATTGCACTCATCTCACATGCTAGTAAAGTGAGGCTTAAAATTCTCCAAGCCAGGCTTTAGCAATATGTGAACCATGAACTGCCAGATGTTCAAGCTGGTTTTAGAAAAGGCAGAGGAACCAGAGATCAAATTTTCAACATCTGCTGGATCATTGAAAAAGCAAGAGAGTTCCAGAAAAACATCTATTTCTGCTTTATTGACTATGCCAAAACCTTTGATTATGTGGATCACAATAAACTGTGGAAAAGTCTGAAAGACATGGGAATACCAGACCACCTGACGTGCCTCTTGAGAAACCTATATGCAGGTCAGGAAGCAACAGTTAGAACTGGACATGGAACAATAGACTGGTTCCACATAGGAAAAGGAGGACGTCAAGGCTGTATATTGTCACCCTGCTTATTTAACTTATATGCAGAGTAGATCATGAGAAACACTAGGCTGGAGGAAGCACAACTAGGAATCAAGGTTGCCAGGAGAAATATCGATAACCTCAAATATGCAGATGACACCACCCTTATGGCAGAAAGTGAAGAAGAACTAAAAAGCCTCTTGATGAAAGTGAAAGAAGACAGTGAACAAGTTGGCTTAAAACTCAACATTCAGAAAACGAAGATCATGGCATCTGGTCCCATCACTTCACAGCAAATAGATGGGGAAACAGTGGACATAGTGGTTGACTTTATTCTTCTGGGCTCCAAAATCACTTCAGATGGTGATTGCAGCCATGAAATTAAAAGATGCTTCCCCCTTGGAAGGAAAGTAATGACCAACCTAGACAGCATATTAAAAAACAGAGACATTATTTTGTCAACAAAGGTCCGTCTAGTCAAGACTATGGTTTTTCCAGTGGTCATGTATGGATGTGAGAGTTGGATTATAAAGAAAGCTGAGTGCGGAAGAATTGATGCTTTTGAACTGTGGTGTTGGAGAAGATTCTTGAGAGTCCCTTGGACTGCAAGGAGATCCAACCAGTCCATCCTAAAGGAGATCAGTCCTGGGTGTTCATTTGAAGGACTGATGTTGAAGCTGAAACTCTAATACTTTGGCTACCTGATGTGAAGAGCTGATTCATTTGAAAAGAAC
This sequence comes from Bos javanicus, assembly GCF_032452875.1. Taxonomy (NCBI): domain Eukaryota; kingdom Metazoa; phylum Chordata; class Mammalia; order Artiodactyla; family Bovidae; genus Bos; species Bos javanicus. Next base: position 57,958,587 of record NC_083871.1, on the reverse strand, counting down.
CCTGATGCTGAGAAAGATTGAGGGCAGGAGGAGAAGGGGACAACAGAGGATGAGATGGTTGGATGGCATCACTGACTCAATGGACATGGGTTTGGGTGGACTCCGGGAGTTGGTGATGGACAAGGAGGCCTGGTGTGCCGTGGTTCATGGGGTCGCAAAGAGTCAGACACAACTGAGTGACTGAACTGAATTATTATTGTTATCGTGTTGCTATTTAAATTGCTATATCATAGGTAGAATTGAATACTAAGTTAAGAAGGTTAGATATTTCACTAAACAATACAGCTTCAGATATAGAAGTAAAATTTCACCCTAAAAGAAATATCTATATTTTTTTCAAAGAAAAATTAAACATTGACTTAGAAAGTCTGAGAAGCAAAGAAGTTAATAAAACCACTCATTATCATGTGGGAAAAAAAGAAATCTCCTAACACTGTTGGTAGGGATGTAAATTGATGCAGCCATTAAGGAGGACAGTATGGAGATTCCTCAAAAGCTAAAAATAGAGTTACCATGTGATCCAGCAAGGCCAGTCCTAGGCATATATCCAGAAAAGATGAAAACTCTAATATGAAAAGATACATTCACCACAATGCAAATAGAAGTGCTATTTACAAGAGCCAACACAGGGAAACATCCTAAATGCCCATCAACAGATGAATGGATAAAGAAGATGCAGTGTATATATATATATATATATATATCTTCTCAGCCATAAGAGAATGAAATCATGTCGTTTGTACCAACATGGATGGATGGAGCAAGAGATCATTAAACTTAGTGAAACAGTCAAATATCGTATGATATCACGTAAATGTGGAATCTTAAAAAGATAATATAAATGAATATATTTACAAAACAGAAATAGACCTACCAACATAGAAAACAAATATATGGTTATTAAAGGCAGGGGTGAGGAGGGATAAATTAGGAATTTGGGATTCACAGATATACATTTCTATAAGTAAAATAAACTACAAGGGCCCACTGTATAGCACAGAGAACTATAGTCAATATCTTGTAATAATACATAATGGAAAATAATCTGAAAAAGCACACACACACACGTAACTGAACCACTTCACTTTGCTGTACACCTGAAACTAACACAATATTGTAAATCAACTATACGTCAGTTTTTTTTATTATTTTGATTATTATTATTTTTTTACTTTACAATATTGTATTGGTTTTGCCATACACCAACATGCATTTAAAAATGATGCCATATACAGGTCAGAACTTTATCAAAAACAAAATCCAACCATTATCCCATCAAAGATAACTACTACAAACAGTTTAGAATATTTTCTTTTTTGATAAATTCCTTTTCAGTTATTTCTGTGCAACCTGAAAACCACCTATCAGGCTACTTACCTATTTCCCTGCTATATAGTTTCTAAAAAGTGTATTTTATTCTCTCAATATTTTTCACATGTCTAGAGAAGAAGTTAAAGTCAATCCCCTGAAAGCAAAGAATAAAGGAAGGAGCAAGTTCCTCACGTTTCATCTTATTTCCAACTTAAAAGCAAATTTGCTATAGAATCAGAGGAGGAAGGACAAGCCACTGAAGATCTTCTCTGCTCAGTGTCAGCACCCTTCATCAATGGCCATTCACATGTATTTAACACATCACTTCATCTTTCCAACCAGGCACTTCATCTCTTCAGTGCTCTAATTCTCAAATTGTGCCAGCAATACAAAATTCTGTCATTAACACTCAACAACAGTAACTATATAAAAACATCCTCTGTCTAGTGCATAAAATGTATTCCCTTTTAAAAATAGTATTTCTATTTTTAGCATCCCTTGTTGCTAACTACATTTAATTGGTTGACTCAGTCATCAATCAAGCATTCATTTATTTTGCAAATGAATACTGAGTGCCCTGTGCAGTAAAAAGAGCCTTGACTCTTAAGGCAGACCAAACCGAGTTCAAATTTTAGCTCCATTATTTAATAGTTTTGGGACACTAGAGCAAGTAACCTAACTTCTTTGAGCCAATGTTTCTACACTGTCAAATGAGGATAAAAATATCTTGAGATGTTGTGAAGATTAAGTAACTCTTAAAATTTAAATACTATGAAAGAACAATTTTTACATGTTATGGATACTAAAATTGAATAAGATATAGACCGTCCCTCCTGGAGAATCTTATAAACTATAAAGCAAAATTACAGAAACAATTATAATGTATTTTTTTAAAGTGATGTCATAGGAGGGATAATGAATGCTAGTATGGGTCAAATGAGAGATCATATCTTGTTAGAGGGTCAGAGAAGATTCCATGGGGGAAGCAGCATTTGAACTGAACTAACTTATTTCTGATAAGTGAAAGGCAAGGACTTAGAATAGAAGGTAGAAAGGGCACCCCAAAGGACACAGTGGAACAAATAATGATGACTATGACAATGATAATAATGACAAGTAATGGTGATTTCAAACATCCACTTAGACTTACTATGTTTCAGATACTTTTCTAAGCTTTTATATATATTAACTACTTTAATTCTCAAAACAATCCTAGGAGGAAACCGAGACACAGAGATGCTACATTTGTACTCAAGGTCACAAAACTAGAAAGTGACAAAGTCAGCATTCCAACCCAGGTTGTCTGTCTCCAGAAGCTGTGCTGATTCACTACATAAATTACTTCTCTAACGAAAGCTCACAGGCAAACCCTGTCTAGGAGTCCATGAAATATCAATAAACCTTGACAAACGAGTAACTTAAATTCAACCATTAAATCAACAAATAAATATTTATTGTACCCATATATTCTCTTATTTGATGATATAGGCAGAACTCTGTCAACATAATTTAAGGGCTACAATTACTCATTTATGTTTAAAATTATTTCAATACATGTTCATTAGAACTAAGTACTCATTCAGGAAACCCTGTATACATTTATTCTGAGGTAGCTGACATGCATATGCAAGTAATACAGTGTATTTGCAGTGGATTCTAAAGGGGGAAAAAAAAAATAAGGGGGAAAAAAGAATAAGGAAAAGAAGAAAAAGCAGAAAATCTATCAATCATTCAGTAGATGAGAGGGTCTGGAATCAAGATTGCCAGGAGAAATATCAATAACCTCAGATATGCAGATGACACCACTCTTATGGCAGAAAGCAAAGAAGAACAAAATAGCCTCTTGATGAAAGTGAAAGAGGAGAGTGAAAAAGTTGGCTTAAAACTCAACATTCAGAAAACGAAGATCATGGCATCCGGTCCCATCACCTCATGGCAAATAGATGGGGAAACAGTGATAGACTTTATTTTCTTGGGCTCCAAATTCACTGCAAGATGGTGACTGCAGCCATGAAATTGAAAGACTCTTACTCCTTGGAAGAAAAGTTATGACCAACCTAGACAGCATATTAAAAAGCAGAGACATTACTTTGTCAACAAAGTTCCATCTAGTCAAGGCTATGGTTTTTCCAGTAGTCATGTATGGATGTGAGAGTTGGACTATAAAGAAAGCTGAGCATGGAAGAATTGATGCTTTTGAACTGTGGTGTTGGAAAAGACTCTTGAGAGTCCCTTGGACTGCAAGGAGATCCAACCAGTCCATCCTAAAGGAGATCAGTCCTGAGTGTTCATTGGAAGAACTGATGCTGAAGCTGCAACTCCAATACTTTGGCCACCTGATGTGAAGAACTGACTCATTTGAAAAGACTCTGATGCTGGGAAAGATTGAAGGCAGGAGGAGAAAGGGAGGACAGAGGATGAGATGGCTGGATGGCATCACTGACTCAATGGACATGAGTTTGAGTGAACTCCAGGAGTTGGTGATGGAGCAACTGGCGTGCTGCAGTCCATGGGGTGGCAAAGAGTCGGACATGACTGAGCAACTGAACTGAACTGAACTGAGAGGGTGATATAACAGAAAAATCCTGAAAGACCTCGCGAGTTCTAGTCTTGCTCTCTCTAACCAGATGCGTATACATATTAAGTCTCTTAAACTTTAGGACTCAAGGCATTTGAGCTTAAAAGTTTTATGTTTCTCATTTGATGACCATTCACAATCATGCTAAAAGCCCTAAAATCTTCATCCTGTCACAATTTAAAGTCTTCACATGGTACTGTATTACGTAGACATGATAATTAAATAATTTAATGTGTCTTTCTGGAGACCTCTCATTACTAATAAATGATTGATGCAATGGAAAAGTAAATCTAAAACATACAGTGCTTCTACTCAGCAGCTGTTGTTCTTGTAGCAAAAAGGAAACTACAGCCAAGAAACAAAATCCTCATCTTTTCATCCAAAGTCAGTTACTTTCTCTCACACTGAAATCTCATTTCTAATGTCCCATGAAATCTTTTGAACTTATCATGTACCTACACAAAAAGGGCAACTGCAAGAAAAGCCATCTCATCTCCCACATGTCAAAAAAGGTAATCAAAGGAAGTTAAAACAACTTCCTATGATAGAGCATAAGGTAGCATTTAAAATATTCCACTCTTGCTAAATTAAAACTTAGATTTTTTTGATATCTGAAAGAGACTAAAATTTATAATAGTTACAATTGTTGGTTTTATTTATAAACCATGAATGTAGTTTAATCATCTATCTGCTTGATTATCACTACTCACTCTCATTATGGGAGGCCATTATACTTGGTTTGATTATTGGATTTGTCAATTGTATGGTCAACACCAATCAACCAAAATGAAATGCTTAAGGAACCAATGGTATAAAACTCAAATTCCTTTTTCAAGTATTTAACACAGTTTTAATATAAGTTTTCCATAGGTAAAAATAAAAATCTGCCAGTGGTGAAATTATTTTGAATAGGCAAGAAACTGGAGCTGGAGAGAATAAAACTGGGGGGAGTTACTATTATCACAAGTACATTAAATTAAGTATAGACACAGTGTATCACAACATCCCCAACACTGGACTACAAATTCCTAACATTTACAGAGAAAGTGCTAGATTGCCTACTGTAAAGAATAAAATCTTGCAGTAAAATTCTGAAATAAGTGCTATTAGGTTAATGGAGAAGCTACTTTTTTCTTGAACTTAGTTTTATTCAAAAGGTTAAGAATTATTTGAATACAGTTTCTTAAAAGGAAAAAAAAAACAAAACAAACATTTGGGAACATTTTAAAGAACACCACAGAGCGAAAATATTTAGTAGTTAGAAACAAAGTTGGTATTACAATTATAATAAATGTAAACTATTGGTCTATGTCATTTCAATAAACACTTAAGGAGTAATTAGATGTGAAGCTTGCCCCCATCCCCACCCCCAGTAAATCCAGTAACATGTAAATGCCATTTCTTTGTGTTCCACTAGAGGGTAGTCTCTCAAAACTAGGGCTGGAGTCATGAATCTATGCTGTTTTTGACCTGTTGCTAAATTAATCCTCATGTATCATTGTTTTCAACAAAATGTTTCTCTAGTATGCTAATTAAGGTTTTAACACATGCATTTTGAAAAACTGTCTATTTGCTCATAGATGTCCTTGTAGAAATAAACACCGTTATGCTTTCACTTTTCACTTTCGTGCATTGGAGAAGGAAATGGCAACCCACTCTAGTGTTCTTGCCTGGAGAATCCCAGGGACGGGGGAGCCTGGTGGGCTGCCGTCTCTGGGGTCTCACAGAGCCGGACACGACTGGAGCAACTTAGTAGTAGTAGTAGTATGCTTTGCTGTGTTTCTTTTCTAAATTTCAGATAATTTAGTGTTTTACATATGTGTACAGAGTATATTTTTCTGGTAAATATAAGTTCAGAGTTAGCAAGTCTAAGAACAAACAGAAATCATTTTCTCGAGGATTTAATTTTATTTCAGGAGAAATGCTTTCCCAGAGTAGTAAAACATACACTCTAAACACACATACACACAAACACCATGGCACATGTACTCATTCATATGTGGCTGGCAAATTAACTTCATCACATAAGGAGAAGTGGCTGAATGTTAACTGGAAGAATATATACCCCCTTAATATGCCAATGTACTGAAAGGTAGTGAAGCAAATATATGTGTTACTTAAAAAAACAAAAACAAAAACAAAAAACTGGTCATTCCAGGTAAGAAAAGCCATTGCTTAAAAAAAATAAAGATTATTGAACAGCAAACGCATATCCTAAATTAAGTAGGACTTACAGAAAACCAAATGCCACTCAAAACAATTTCAAGCTGTTCTTAAATTATACTGCCTTTGGTGAACTTCTCAGAGGAGTCATTGGAGGCTCTGCATCTCTCCCAGTTGCTTTTAATATTTGGGAAATCCTTGTTAGTAATGTGCCCTGCTGTTTTCAGAGAGAAAACACAGTGTCTGAGCGACTGAGAACCCCAAAATGAGAAAACTTGTCAAAAATCCCTCTCTCTGAAAAAAAAAAAAAGGAAGGAAAGAAGGAAGAAAGGAAGGAAGGAAAGGAGGGAGGGAGGGAATGATACCTAAGAAAACAAGCAAGTCTGTTTCATTTATTTGTATCCTAAGCAGCAGTGTCATAGAACAGACAGGTTGTTTCAGCCAACCAGACGCGAGCAGCTGCGAGTGCTACATCTTGGCAGTCCGAAGCGATTGGCTCCTCTCTGGGGAGTGGAGGGTGTTCAGTTATTAATGACCGCTGAGCAGGCAGCACCATGTCAGTGTGACAACTGATCGGGTGAACGACGCACCACTAACCACCATGGAAACCAGGAGAAATAAAGCCAGCTCCTAGGATCTCTCTTCACTGGATTGAAAGGCTCAGCCTGCCGCTGACTGAGAGAAAGAGTTCGGGGGAAAAAGAAGGAATCCTCGCTGTAACCTCTCGCCTTCGTTTATATTTTAGAATACAGAGATAAGCTCGCTTGGTCGTGTGAATACCTATAGTACACGTTTGTGTATACTTTGGTACACACACATATGCACCAATTTCCACCCGGGCAAGAACACAACCATGTGATTATTGCAACTAAGGAATTGAGGAATCCAGCACGCAGGGACACGGAAGGGGGTGTAGCACTGAGACGCTTTTGCAGGGTAAGTTTGAAATATACATTTCTATTTAAATATGCTCTCTTTCCTGTTCAGTTGATGCTTTTTTTTTTTTTTAAACACTTAAATTCTCTTTTGATGTTGTCTTCTTGTGTGAATTCTGAGAGCAGTTTTCTTTCCATTTCACTTTTGAGACGAAATTCAAATGCAAAAGCCCTCCGGCTCTGTGTATGCTTTGCTGTGTTTGTGGGATTCTCCAGCATGAATTTTACTAGCTTGAACGCCCATCAGAGGATGTGAGTGGGAGAGAAAAAGCAGTGCTGGGGGTTGGGGGGAGTAGAGAAGGGGAGAGAGAGAGAGAGAGAGAGAGAGAGAGAGAGAAAGGGGACAGCAAGAGAGAAGACCAGAGGAGAAAAGGAGACCAAGAGAGGGGCTAGGGGATTTTTGCTTTTTCTTCACATTATTTGCAATGAAAAGCAGATCACAAATCATTCTGCGCTGTGAAACCAGCCTCAGAGATGGGGCATTTTTCTCCCTTTTCACCTAGTGGTTGGAGATAAAGGCAAATGCTGCTGTTAAGTCAAGAGTAAAACCACTAAGCAGAGTGGCGAAAAGAGCATATCACAAACAGTTATTGAATTTCTGCCAGGCTACATCTTACAGATTGGGGTAAATGACTTCCCTTTAATAACATCCCCTCACTGGTCTGAAGGGACAGTGCAAATGTCTGATTGCTAATGCAGCTGCAACTGACACACTCTAGGTAAAAGGATCCCATGAACCAGAAGAGTTCTAATCTTCTTTGGTAATTAACAGGATCGCAGCAGGATGGCTTTAAAGTACATCTCCTATTTAAGAAGATTGTTTGTTCAAACGAACTGCTATATTCCCTTTGCTCTTACTCAGCTAGCAGGCTTAATTCACCTCTAATTTATTCATTTTTAACAATATGTCCTTGTTTCCGTGCCTCTAATTTTCGTGAAAGCAAGCTATGAGAATGAGTCGAACCTTCTTCATTTAGTGAAATGGGGACAATGTGAAAACAAAACAAAAAAAAAGGAAGAAATAAGGATTCACAAAACCTACCTAGAACATACTGTGCCCTCTCACAATAAATACTGCTTACACCCTGTATTTCTCTTTAGTTTCAGAAGCAATGCCTTTGAGACAGAATTACTCTCAGTAAACTATGAGCGTCCATGCGGTGATGATTCATGGAATACAGTGTGGGTTACTTTATACTTCCAGGCATGTAAAAGGAAGCCAGCTACTTAGAACATGAGTATGTTCATGGAAACATTCACTGCCCCCCTTAAAGGATCCTGTAAAGACAGTAAAAGAAACCAAGTATTTACATTTTATCTCTAGGAGCTCGCTCTCCTTCCTTCTTCTAGTTCAGCTAACCAAATAGTTAATGGAGACTGCTTCTTTTGAACTGCAGGTTATTTTTTTCTACCACTGTGATTTCAGAGTTATTATTGGTTTTCTAGTTTATAATATGAGCCGAAAGCAAAAGACAATAACCAGCCACTTAGATCCTGCCACTTTCCCATTAATGTGTCAAAAATGAGTCACTTTACAATGTGTAATGTAAGAAGTCAATTAATTCCAGTGACCTTTGTAAATGATGACAGTAAAGCAGCTCTGACAACATGCCATAGGCTTCGATTTTCCCTCTGTAAAATGAACAAGTTTAAGAAGAGGTTTCCTGCCTAGAGTGAAAAATGAAAGATGCTGAAGGATTAGCTTGAAATATCGGCAGGCTTGCTTGCTCTGCCTCAAATGCCACACGCAATCTATAGAAAAACAAAATGATTTATTACAAAGAGGAAAAGGTGTAGCATTTGCTTTTCTGCTATTTACTAGGAGTGTACCTTCTGCCACAGAACAGATCTGATATTTTGGAGGGACCTCCTAAGTTCCTAGCCAAGAGAAAAGCCTGAAGCTGATATTCAACCTCCAGATTTCAAACTCCTGTATAGTGTAGCATTGCAGTATTGATTTCAGTTTTTCTCAGACCTTTTCTGGGGAAACTTTCCATACCAAACACATACATTCTTAAATCCTACCCAACCTCTTTTAAAATTACAATCAATGACACCTAAGAACAGTGGATTCACTCTTTAACCTTGGTAAAGCTCACATACATATCTTGTGGATTACAGAGATCAATAATGTGCCCACTTGAGTCTGAGAGATACCATCACTCCAGGCCCCCAGGGTTGTCACTCAGTGTGTGCCAGGGAGTTTAGTGATCTGACTGGCATCTACCAATGCCAATTGATGGACATATCAGCATGCCTGGAAGACTAAGCCACAGTCTCCCCACACCATGTAGCTATACCAAAAATAATAGCTTTCTGGCAAGACAAGCATCAAAGGACCATCTTTTCAGAGTGTTGCTTGTCACAGGCAACACGCTGAGTTAGAATGCTGATGAGTAGGTGGAATTTTTACCTTTGGTTGTTGTTACTGCTGTTAATGACTTAAAACACCATGTTATCAGTTTTTTAAGCCAGCAATTTATGGACCTATGAAAACCATAATCAACTTATAATTCACTAATTATACTTTATTATTTTTGTTCTTTTTTACACCAACTCTATTTTTTTTTTGGTCATAAAATGGTTTAATATTTTACTTTCTTCTCCTCCACTCTGAATTTTTCCTGGTGCCAAATGCCTTTGTAAAGTGACATTGTGATGTTTACTACAAAATAATTATGTTGAAGAGAAAGGTTTGTAATCTGAGTTACAAACTAACACTTATGTAAATGAAATAGTATTACTTAATTAGCAGCCCTTGAAGATGGTCATAGATGAGATATTTGTTGGGGAATCTGAAGGAGATCATTTAAAAGGAAGCTAGTTGCATGCTAAAAAAATGAGTCCCCATTTCTAGCTTCAGTGAAGATGCCCCCAAAGAATAATTTAAAATATTGTTGCCCCGACCTGTCTGGATAAACACTGGACACATCTGCAGCCACCTAAATGGACCATGGAGACCTGGATGTGAAGGTTTACCCACTCAGGTGTCACTCCTTGGTCCCATGCAACTGAATAAAGCAGGCACACATGAGGCAACAGATCAGCATCTTATCCACACTGCCAAAGATAAAACTCTCTGAGGCTGGCTACGCGACCAGCACGTAGGCATGCTTCTCACTGTAGCAACTGAACACAGGTCCCGCGCAGAGCGCAGTGAACACCTTCCTGCCTCTCTCCTGATGAAGTGATGTCTGGTTGGACACCTAGCAAGGAGATTGTGACAGCAATTGTTCCCTCAGCCACAAACTAAAAGGCAATCAAACTTCACATAAAGAAAGTAGGTGGTGCCAGAGGATAAAGAAGTAACAGGGAGAAATACAAATGTTTTATGTTGATGAGAGGAGTAGAACTAAATCTCGGCAGACGCTGTTTAGAAATTAAGACTGGGGAGCAGAGATTCCAAATGCTCATCTCAAACTTTGTGAAGAAATGCAGTGCCCACTGGGCTATCTATTATTATATATTTGCATAATTGTCATATTTGTATTTAACTGAGGGCTATTTTTTAAGGTGTCATTCATAAACGTACATTACACAACCTTGGTGTGGGGAAATGAAGACGGGGAAGAGGTTTTCATGTAATAGTAGTACAACCTTCGGAAAAGGCTCTAATATGCTCATTTCACTGGTGAAGAAACTGGGGCCCAAAGGGTTTAACATCTTTACCCCAAGACACTCAGCTCTTTATGGAGGTCTAGGGCAGAAGCCCTACAGTGATCCCTCCAACAGTCTGCTAAAGATCTGCCTACACCCTCTTCCAAAGATAATATTCTTTAAAAAGTATAAGTAAAGGCTGATAGATATGAGCACCCACCCACCCCCAAAAAAAATCCTTAAGTAGATTTTTCTCCAGATAATCAAGTACTCTTAAAGTTAGAGCAGATAGTCAACAATAGAAGCAATAACTATTTATCTCGGGCTTCCCTGGTGGCTCAGATGGTAAAGAATCTGCCTGCAATGCAGGAGACCTGGCTTTGATCCCTGGATCCGGAAGACCCCCTGGAGAAGGGAATGGCTTCCAGTATTCTTGCCTAGAGAATTCCATGGACAGAGGAGCCTGGCAGGCTAAGCGCATGGGGTCGCAGTCAGAGATGACTGAGCAACTTCACTTGATTGAAGTATCTCACAACCAATATTTCAAATTCATAATCTGCCTTTGGGATATAGTCTACTGTATTCTGTAATGAGTCATAAAAATTAGACCCTTGCCCTGGTTTTAAAACATCTTAATAATAATGCTGCTATCCTTCACCTATTCAGCTATTGGTCTTCTACTATAATTCAGAGTTCCCAGGAATTCTGAAGAGACTCTCCAATCCTCTTTTACTGGGTTAACTGTAATATTTTAAGGCACTTACAGGTGTCCTCTTTATATGCAGTGTCCATTCTCATGTTTTGCTTCTGCACCTCACAGAGGAGATGCTCAGAATAGTTATACCTACCTTCATCTCGCCATCTCCCCCATTCTGCGTTACTTTTCCATTTCCATCGTTAGGGTGAGAAGCACTGTAGACAATAAGCTAATGCCTTAATTTCACAGACCTATTTTTTTTCTTCTTAGCAAATTTCTTTCTCGGTGTGCTCTCCAAATTTTGCTAAGATAATAGTAATGAACTGACTTTAAAACTTTGGGGAAATAAAGGAGAATAAATTAAAAAAAAAAAAAACAGTAATCGTGACTCCTCTAGAACTATCCTGTATACAGAGTAAATGACGTTTCTTCCTCCCAACAACCTGCTGGGGGAGTAATGATGATGATCATTTTTCTTGTAGGACTGAAGAATGAAGCTCTGTGAGGTTAAAGACCTCACACAGTAAGGGAACTAACACATGGAGGGTGTGGGTATCCTGACTCCAAAGATGGCACAGCACCAATCACAGTACCTGGCTCTTTGTGAGCTGATCAGTAAATGTCCATTCTCTTTTTTCTGAAATCACACTCTAGCCTAATCCTTTCAAGATTTGTGCCCTTTGCACCATACCACAGTATGGGTGGATAGATCATTCCAATTAAAAATCTGCACTTCTTAATTTAAATCATAGCTAATAAAATGCCCAAGATAAATTAAAGAAACACACACACACAACCAACCTCTATTCTTGGAGGAAAAGACTGCATGTCTTCAACCTACTCACCCATATGTTTGTCTGACAGCATTAGTGCTCTGATAAACAGATACTTGGCAAAGGTATCAAAAATTGGATAAAATGTGATGAGTAAGTTTTTCAGGCATGTTCAAGATTGTTGGAAAATTATGAGCAAAGTCTTCAAAGTCGTTTGAAGCACCACCAATGGATAACGTCTATTAGAAAGGCAGCCTGTTTGACATCTCTTTTCTAGTTAGTCTTGGAGAGAAAATGGCACACTAAGAATTCAAAATGCCAGTAAATTTATTCAGATTATTCTGAGGGCCCTGAGGGAGATTTTTATCTTTCATAAGTAATGTCATCCTTGGAATAAATGAAAATTCCTAAAACACATGTTCCAAAGGTTATCTTGCCAAGCTTTACTTTCAGAAAGTAAAGCATTCCACACATAATAGCTACTCTGTTTAGGAAGGAGTGTAAACATCACCACTTTTTTCCAAGTCTGCACTGAAAAGGCCCATGGACTCCCCAATGACCCACTGAATCAATTAAAGGCTTAGCATCAACAAGAAATATTTTCTCTTCCCAGAGGCCTAAAACCTCTGGGATTTAATTCCTTGAGGAGTGAGAGAGGAGGCAGTTTCCTGACTTGTACAAAGCCATGACTCCAGGAATGGGAGAATGTATTCCCCTGGGATTGAGCCTGCTAATGTGCCATGGCTAAGCAATGGCCTTCAGGAAGTCTCTGGACTCACAACACTTACCAGTGGCAAAAGTAATATTGAGTACTTTGATTCCAGGAAATACTTAAAGAGGCATTGTGGTAGAGAGGACTGGAATGAGCTTTATTACAATGCTCTCTAAAGTTAGGAAATTATATTAATAAAATTACTATAAAGAAACAAGGGCAAATGTTCCAGCAAATTTATTCCACTGATAAAATTTGGTCCATGATATGTTTCAGTCTCATCACATTGAAAGGTCAAGGCATTTAAATTACATTGTCAGAAATTTACTTTTGTTTCAAAACAAAATAAAAACTCAAAAAATGTTAACAGACATGTATTTTCTGAGATACAATTCACATTGGCCTTTATGTCATTAGACTGTTATTCTCACCGCTTTATTCATATGCCTGAGACATACCAGTCTTATTGCTATTTGCTAACAATGTCTCTGGGCTCCGTATTTAATTTTGTTGAAAAATCAGTCAGAAAAATAAAAAAATCAGAAACACCAAATAGACAGAATACGGGATCATAATGGACTTTTCTGAAATTTCAGTAGTGGTAGGAGGTAATTTACATCTAAACAAACGGTATTTTGATTTCCAAGACCAAGGGGTTAATGGCCTTATACTACGCATGCCTAAGGCATTGAGAGTAAAACAAAAGAGCAGGTGAAAAAGAACCTGAAAGTAGGTGGCAATGCTGTTATCACTGAAGAGAAAATGCAAGAGCATGGAATGAAAAGAACAATGCAACCACTATATCTGAAAAAGAAATATATTCTAAGCACTTATAAAACTTGGACACTATTTTCCTAATAATTATTTGAATGAAAAGCATATAAAATGCCATTATAAGATAGAGCTTAGACTATTCATCCAAGTCAATTCTTTGTGTGAACAGATGAGCTGATTCACTTACCAAACATATAAGTTATATCTGTTCCACTTATTGTAGTTGATCATCCACACATTTTTTTACACAGACACTACAGCTGCTCAAAGAGTGTCATAAAGTGAGTTTCAGCAAACTTTTGAAAATCAATGAGACATTTGCCAAAGTGCCATCTCCTTAATCAGTTACTTTACTTTTAATGAGCAAGCAAATTCCATGTAAATACCGAAGTCTCATTTTTCATTTATACTACAAACTGTGTCTGTCACAGTCTTCTGCTATAGGACAAAATGGCCAAAGGAATGAAGAATTACATGTTTTATGACCTAAAATACTGTTAGCAGAGACCTTATGAGTTAAAATTGCATTATGTCTCTTTGATAATTGTTACTGGCTAAGGAAATGATCATGATATTAGCAGAACTCATTTATTATGCTGCACACAGGCATTTTCTGTGCCCAGCAATGCTAAACACTTCATGGGCATGTTATCATTTACCCCTCACAATAATCATATCAAACTATTATTAGTAATTATTCTAATAGTAATTAGTATCAATCCCACTTTACAACTGAGAGAATAAGATTTAGTGAAGAAAAAGCAACTTGCCTCACTTAATTAAAGACAGACAGCTTGGCTGTAAAGATCATGCCTTTGTACACCAGGCAACACTGCTTCCTTGTTGGAATTACCTAAATATAACTGGTCTACACTGCCTTCCAGATCTCAGATTCTCTATCCAAATACAATCTCCCAATTTAGCATTTCACAGAATGCATTCTTCTTATACTAGGGTATCATCTATTGGCAGCATTCACTCACATTTTCTTCTTTTATTTGTTTCTGAGAAAAAAGTGATGATTTACTTAGTTGTATTTGAGTATCATCCACTTGCTCAACTAAAATGATTGCTGCAGTGCACAGCCAGATTATTTAACTGGCACCTTATGGGCTTACAGTCTTCTTCCTTCACCATTTTTCCATCAAGTAGAACTCAACATGCTTCTTTAACTGAGGTCACCCAGCACAATAACTGACACAAAGAAGAAATACAAAGCTTAGTCCGTAAGTCTCAATTTTCATTATTTATAACAAGCCTTCTGGGGTCCAGTTCCAGTCTGTGGATCCTTCCTTTCTTCACGCATTCTCCTTTAAACAAAGAAGGTCAAAACAGTCTGAACTCTATTTCACTGCTAGTATGACCATCAGTTGTCAACGAAATTAATCAGTCCTCCTCATCATCAGTAAGCTCCTAGCTCTGTAAAGATAGTTGATGAAAGCTGTAATCCATTTTCCAAACAGAGCATGCTGAGCCAAACCTAAAACTTCAGCAAAACTCTTCTATCCCAGCTCTTTGCAAAACTTCAGAGTTTCTCGCTGAGTGACCTCCTCAAAGAACTATCAGGGGAGTCCTTCAATCTGGCTGTCCTACACAGAAAAAGCTGAATGTGAAATTAGGGCCAAATGTTACTGAGGATTCTCCCAATGATAAAGAATAATGTTGAAAGAGCTCACATTCAGCTGTCTTTTCTTGTCAGAGTCAACTATTTTTAAAAAAATTATCATTAGGCAACTGAAAAATGAATTTAAGCTGGAGGTGATAAAAGGTAAAATATCTGTGCATCATGAATAACCTAACAGATATGAAATAAAATATTTTTAGAATTTTAAATTAATTTAAAAAAATTTTTTTTCCTGCTATTTCTTACATTCATACGTAATGATGAGGAGGAAGAGGAGAAAGGGGGGATGCTGGCCAACAGTTATTCAACATTAAGATTTTTACATACCTCATCTCACCTAATATCTCAGCTCCATGAGGGAGCAGAGGCTTAGGAAGGGGAAGCATTTGTCCAATTTACCATTGTACCAGGGTCCTGATTTGAATCCTGAATGTTTGACTCTTAAAATCATGCTATTTGCCTCCCATAACATATATAAATGAGAATAAGCATAATATATTTCTCCTTTGGGAAGCATTTTACTTTTCATGCAGAAGCATTCAACAACAGTTTCTTTCTATAGTAGTAATTTTCTCAGCAAAGTTCAGAAAACATATAATAATCAGTCAAACTTCAGTTTTAGCACATGTCTGACTCAATTAGTATTTCATGAACAATATAATAGCCCTTATTATAATACAACTAATCTAAAAGAAAATTATTACTTGTAGATTTTCTATTTGATTATTGCCATTAATTTGTGCAATTTCAAAAGTGTAATGAAAAAAAATGATTATAGTTGAATTCCAAAAGGACTTGTGAACATCTAAGATCTTTACCATTTTTTAGGGAATGGATATAAGGAATAAAACAAGGGAAGTTTTCCAGGTCATAAATACCTTGCAAACTGACCATGCAGAAAATATTTCAACTCTTTCCTTCCTCCTTCAATATAGCTCACCAGATTTGAGAACTATTTGAAACTTATTTATATTTTTATACATTGTGTACATCCAGGAAAAAACGACAAACACTTATAAATTCAAATCTAATCCACAAAAAATGTTTTCCTATCTAGAATAGTAACTCCTCCTCAACCACCATATCCTGCCCCCTTGAATATAGCTTACCAGATTTGAGAACTATTTGAAACTTCTTTATATTTTTCTACATTCTGTACACCCAGGAAAAATGACAAACGCTTATAAATTCAAATCTGCCCCACAAAGAATGTTTTCCTATCTAGAATAGTAACTCCTCCTCAACCACCACATCCTGTCCCCACTCTCCTTTCCACCCAACCCTGAAGGTAGTAGTAGTATATTCCCATCTTAACTTCACTTAAGCATGAGGTTTTTCTTTTCAGATAATTATGTTTAATTATAAATCAATGTACCACTCTATCTACTTACTTGATAAAGAGTTCTATGAATCTTTGAAAGGAAAGATATTCTAAAATAATTTATGATTTAGTCATTCACTTAGACATGCCCCATCATGGCTATATAATCAATGACTAAGAATGCATCCAAAGTCAATGAAAAGAACCTTGAGATATGCATAAGAAATTATGTACAGCATTTATTTGCTGGTATATAATACAACAACCAGAACCATATCTATCTAAATGTTCTCATCTTAACAGGTGTCATTCTATTAAGATTTTACAAGGCATATATTCCAAAAGTATTTTGAAGCATAGTGCCTAGATGTAACATATACATTTATTTTTATATTTTGATTCACTTTTAACATTAAAGGAAATTTCAGTAAGGTGTAAATGTGATGATTGACATCAAATTCACAGTGTTTATGTTTAACACAGACTCTTAGAATCTCTAGGAGTGACACCTAATGATTTTTCAAAGTTTCAGAACAAGTGGTTAAAGATTCAAATCTTTTTTCATTGTTCATTTTCTGCCATTTTTATTTTAGTTTAGAAAAATTGCTTATTATTGATGAACAACTACTTGCTTGAATGTATACAGAATATACATGCAGTAGGTATATTGTGTTGTATTTTTCCCAAGAAAAGACCAAGCATAGGGTAGAGCTAGATGAGACAGGGGTTTGCTTGACAGGGATATGACTGAGATGTTTAAGTAGACATTCTTAGTTAATATGCCTGTGAGACTGTGGTAAGAAGAGTCTCCAGTCTAAAGAAGAGCACTACCTATAGTCATTTCTTGGTACTGAGGGGTACCCAGAAGCCACCGCTGGCATCAGTAATGAATCAATTCTACACTCTCTTTGCATTTGCCTTCAAATTCCATTGAAGAATACAAGGAGTCAGATCTGGTATAACAGAATCATGAAATTGAAAGAGATTTTACAGATATTAAGTCACTTGCTCAAAGTGACCTCACTACTTCAAAACATAACTGGAACCAGAAGCCAGGTGATTCAATCCTGCCCAGCAGTTAGTTCACAGCACACTGACTGTGATGGCAGAGCTTCAAAAAGACTGGACCATATGCTCCCATCAAATCATTCCTTTTCTTAAGCACCATTATGACCGAAAGTTCCCAAACTCAACCTTGTAGAGAAACCCAGCAGTTTCTTCCCTGGGAAGGGCCCGTATTTGTACAACTCTTTGCTGCTGGAGTCTGGCAGAAGCCCAATATGCCATCATACAGTCACTCCTCAAGACGCCTCTTTAGATTGACATTTTACTGACATTAATGTGTTGCTGCTGCTCTGCATCAAGCATGTTAATTACTTGGGACCCAGATTTTGAATTTGTGCTCTAAAGTGGTTTTAGCTGAAGAGTTGTTTGTTTCATTTTTAAATCAAATAAGAGAGAGAGAGAAATTATTAAATGGAAAGTCACAAATTAAAAAAATGGCAACCACATAAAAACCAATTTCATAATTATCCAAAATGGAAATAGAATGATACAGTTCTTTGTGTTATTTTATTGGAAATGTCTACAACTTTTGGATATTCCATCCCAAATTTAAAAGCCTCTAGGTCATTCTGTCCTAATCCTCTTTGCTGGGACCTAAGAAGCTTTGTAACGTACAAAATAACTACAATCTTTGAAATTACAAATCTCATTTTAAACTTATATTTTAACTTTTTCTAAAAATCCTATCATAGATTTTCTTCCAAAAGAATGCATGGTATCGATTAATGAGTACTTAAAGTCCTGAGTTGCTAAATTAAAATGTTTAAATTGCTAATGATAACATGAACTTCTTTTAAAGAACAGTGTCCATTTATCAAAATGACTTCAGATATAGTTTTTATTTTCTCTCATTTGAAAAATCCTTCTTATAAGTACTGCTGCTGCTGCTGCTGCTGCTAAGTCGCTTCAGTCGTGTCCGACTCTGTGCAACCCCATAGACGGCAGCCCAGTAGGCTCCTCCGTCCCTGGGATTCTCCAGGCAAGAACACTGGAGTGGGTTGCCATTTTCTTCTCCAATGCATGAAAGTGAAAAGTGAAAGTGAAGTCACTCAGTCCGACTCTGTGCGACCCCATGGACTGCAGCCTACCAGGCTCCTCCATCCATGGGATTTTCCAGGCAAGAGTACTGGAGTGGGGTGCCATTGCCTTCTCCTTATAAGTACTAATGAATGACATTTAAGTTACATTCTAACAATCTCTTTAAGATTTATTTCCCCCCAAGTATAACCATATCTTAAGAAATGACCGCTGTCCTATCCCATCATCTCAAAAAAACTATGCTAGCATTTTTGCAGATTTATATTTAACCACTGTACTTCTAGTACTCTATCAATTTCAAAGCCAACTTAATACAAGCATTCAGGCACATACGTATATACTTGCCCACACACCAACACTGGACTTTTTCTTAACATCTGCCAACTGTTAATAGTTTTTACCAGCGTCTAGCCATGTTTATTTGTACCTGGTTTCTAATAATTTTTCTTCTTCTAAGACATGCCATAGAACTGAGGTAACAAATACTATATTGAATTTTAAGAATTATTCTCACAGGGATAAAAAGCAAACAAACAAACTGCAAGGCAAGTAAAATTCTATTACCTCTAATGCAAATCAGCCTAATGTCATTCAGGTAGCTCTATTTTGCTCTACTACTTCTCCTATTCCAACATCGCCACCTCCAAACTAAATTTAAGTTACAACAAATTCTAAATTAATTTGACCATTATTTTGAGTATTAGTGGACTTCCCAGGTAGCATTAGTGGTAAATAACCCGCCAGCCAGTGCAGAAGACGTAAGAGACTTGGGTTCCAACCCTGAGTCCAGAAGATTCCCTGGAGGAGGGCATAGCAACCCACCCCAGTATTCTTGACTGGAGAATGCAATGGACAGAGGAGCCTGGCAGGCTATAGTCCATAAGGTCACAAAGAGTAGTATATGACTGAAGCAATTTAGCATGCATGCATGACTTATTAATTTCGTAATAGTAATCACTTCATGGGAAATAGATGGGGAAACAGTGGAAACAGTGTCAGACTTTATTTTGGGGGGCTCCAAAATCACTGCAGATGGTGATTGCAGCCATGAAATTAAAAGACGCTTACTCCTTGGAAGGAAAGTTATGACCCACTTAGATACCATATTAAAAAGCAGAGACATTACTTTGACAACAAAGGTCCCTCTAGTCAAGATTATGGTTTTTCCAAGTCATGTATGGCTGTGAGAGTTGGACTATGAAGAAAGCTGAGCGCCAAAGAATTGCTGCTTTTGAACTGTGGTGTTGGAGAAGACTCTTGAGAGTCCCTTGGACTGCAAGGAGATCCAACCAGTCCATTCTGAAGGAGATCAGCCCTGGGGTTTCTTTGGAAAGACTGATGCTAAAGCTGAAACTCCAGTACTTTGGCCACCTCATGCGAAGAGTTGACTCATTGGAAAAGACCCTGACACTGGGAGGGATTGGGGGCAGGAGGAGAAGGGGACGACAGAGGATGAGATGGCTGGATGACATCACTGACTCGATGGACATGAGTGTGAGTGAACTCCGGGAGTTGGTGATGGACAGGGAGGCCTGGTGTGCTGCGGTTCATGGGGTCGCAAGGGTCAGACACGACTGAGCCACTGAACTGACTGAACTGAATAGTAATTACTGTGTTTCCCAAGCAGTTAATATTAACATTTTTTAACTAAGAACTTCTAATGCATTATTTTATTTTCACACCATCCCTCTGAGGTAGGTACTATTGTGCTTGTGTTTGTGCTCAGTTGCTCAGTTTGTGTCTGACTCTTTGTGACCCTTTGGACTGTAGCCTGCCTGTCTCCTCCGTCCATGGAACTTTTCCAGCAGGACTACTGGAGTGTGTTGCCATTCCCTCCTCCAGAGGATCTTCCTGACCCAGGGATTAAACCTGTGCCTCTCTGTCTCATGCATTGCAGGTGGACTTTACCCACTGAGCCATTAGGGAAGCCCATAGGTACTATTATCCACCACCATTTATATAGATGAGAAATCACTGACAGAGGAAGAAGAAGAACTAGAGTCCGTGTCTGATCCTTTAATCACTAGGCTGCCTCTAAGGAACACAGCTGAGAGTGCCAGAGAACAAGAGAATATGAGAAAGCATTGGCACTGGCTACTTGAGAAGTATTGGGGAGGGACTTCCCTGGAGGCCCAGTGGTTAAGATTTCATCTTCCAATGCAAGGTGTGTGAGTTTTATCTTCGTTTGGGGAGCTAAGATCCAACATGCCTTGTGGTCAAAAAACCAAAACATATAACAGAAGCAATATTGTAACAAATTCAATAAGGACCTTTAAAATGTTCCATATCAAAATAAAAAGAAGTAGTAGTAGTAGTATTGGGGTTAAACATGGGGCAAAGTAGGAAAAGTAAAGTTACACGCCTGTAATATGGGTTTGAAGGAAAGGCTGCAATTTCACTCTCACTTACCAAGTGTAACACTACTCGTATCTCTGGGTTTGAGCCTATATTCAAGCAACCACTCTGAAAGCCAAATTTGCTAGAAAAATGTCTCCTGCTATTGAAGAATTCCTTCTTTCCTTCCTTCATGCATGCGCATACACACCTCCATTTGTCACAGCTTGAGCTAGTTTCGTAGAGGGGAAATGATGAAACCCCAGGTAAGGATGAGACAGTGGTCATGCAATTGTCTTTCTCTCCCTCTATGTCCTGCTTTCCCGTAAATGTACAGTGCTTTAAGCCGCAATTCAAAATTATTCTAGAGAATAAAACAATGTCTGCTGCCATCTACTTTAGATTTACCAAATGCCATCTTTAGTTCTAGAAATGTTTTCACATCTGCTGCTAATGTTCTAAGTTTATACATCTTCATGTATCCTTATGCTGTCAGTGTAGTAAGGCACACCATCACTTCAATTGCTGCTGATAGCAGTTTTAAAAGGAAGGAGGGGATATTTTAAGTGAAACTACTCCATCTGGTTGCCAACAATTGTTTAAAATAGTGCTAAACATTAGAAATGTCTCATCATAAATTCCCCCACCTAGTCTTTTCAGGCTGTGGCTCTTTGGAACAAATGCTAAAGATTATTACATGTAGGAGAAAGGAAGATTGTTATTAGGAACAGAAAAGGTGAAGGACTTGCCAACAGGCAGCAAGGGAAAAGATACAAGTGTATCCTAATAAGTTGTAAGCTGCACTACCTATCAAATTACTATCAAGTTAAAAACTATGCACACAAGTACTCAGGCTCTAATTCCATTGGAAGCAGAGGCAAAACGTCCTCAGGATGAGGGGATCGTGACTTCTGGAATATTGAGGAAGAAAGTAAAGGCAAGAGCCTTATACACAAGAAAGGAGAAAAGATAAAAGGAAGGTAGAGGAAGTACAATAGCTATTTGAAATAAGTTGGACCCAAAATGTGAGCCCACTTGCCAGGATACAGAGAGCAAAAGCAGGGCCTTTAGACTTCCAACAGTTCCAGCCTAAAGCAATTGTTTCCACAGCAAAGGATTCATGGAGACAAAAGCACGCCCATCTCTGTAGACTGAAATTATGGATTTCCAAGTAAGAGTCACAACAGCTTTGAAAATGCCCTATAAAAATTAATTTGACTCCTCTCCATGAGATAAACCAAAGAATTCATGGGTCAATATGCTGAAAAATGGCACAACTGATGTCAAATAACCTTCATTTTTCAACAGCAGCCTTCTATAATTCTGCCATCTAGGTATTCCAGTTAACATTATATATGAAACTCAGAAATTATGCAGCCAAAGAATAGAATGCTAATTCCTGACAGCATGTGGAAAGGAACAGATGAGAACAAAACACCACAAAAGTTTATAAATTGACCAAATAAGACCGCATATGTTACCATCTTCTATGAGAAGAGAGATTTATTGACTGACAATTTACATCTGGTTTGCTCCCGTATTCTGCAAATCACAAAAATGGGTTGCTGTGGCAACTGCCATGTGCTATTTAGCTTGTTGAGAAGGAAGAGAGAGAGAGAGAGAAAGAGAAAAAACCTCAAAGTACCTTCTAAAACACAAATACAACATGAATTTTTATTGTTCCTTGCACCCCAAGTGAGCAAATCTCCTGACAGAAGTTCTGTTCTTTCATAATTTAAAAAATGGGCTTGCTTTCTGTTGTTTGCAGTTTTATTATATATACTACCAATTTATGCAAATGGGAAAGAAAAAAAATCCACTGATATATAAAAGAGATGGATACAGATTGCCTGAGTCACAGGAATGTGATCAGGCCATTGTCTTTTATAGCATCCCCGCTTTTATCATTGACAGCTCTTTTAGCCAATTTGACTCTATTGATGTATCAAATCTATGCATGATACTCCAAGGAATACACGAGAGCTCAATACTTAAAGCATCAGCAAGGACAGGCTTATTTTTCTGGACTGAAAACAAACGCAAGGTGCAAACAGATGATTAATTTTCTCAGAAGCATATTCTTAACCTCAGGAACACAGATTAGGCCCTGTTCACAGGATGCTGTGCAGGACCCCAGAACACATCACGTTACCCACATCTGTGCATGCTGGAGAAAGCATATTAACATCTCTACTATGAATAAAATGAGAACACTCATCCATTACTTACATACTTACTTTTCCACTTAGATCTAAAAGCATGGACACAAATCTGTAGATCCGTTAAGGTCTTGAAAATAAAAACTCGAGTTGTTGTCCTTATTCATTGGCAAGTCTGGTAACTTTTTAAACTCCTGATGTTGTTCAGACTGGGAAAGTCAACTTTTTTTTTTTTTTTTAATAATAAAGCTCAATTATCAGCCTCAGAACAATCCAAGTTTCTGGAAGTTCACTGATTTTCAGAATGCTCTTTTAGAAAAATGGCCCATTTAAAAAGCAAACAAACAAAACAAAACAGATATGTCCGCTATCACCACCATGGCAAAAGTTCCTGACTGTATAGACATGTCTTCTGTTGCTCCAGTTATTCATACAGAAGATTAAATGAAGTGAACTCACAATTTTTTTTCACTTTCCTTCAGCAACAATAAAGAACAATCAATTTAAAAATAATTGGAGAAATTTGTGTTTTGTTCATAAGAGAAAAGGAGAACATTTATTCAACAGTACCACATAGAATCATTTGCTTAATAGCATTTCTAATATGTTATGCATTTATTCAATCTACTTCTTACTATATTAGAATGCAAAAACAATTACTCTGGATGTAAATCCTAGAAAAACAATCAAATTTTCTATTAAATCAGAGAACAAACAGTTAAGCTGCAGTGTGAGTTGCAGAAGCTCATGAATAGACAATACTTAGAGTTTCTCTCACTAGAAAGTGAAAAAGAGTGGCAGAGACCCAGATTCTCTCCCATCTTTCCTTCCTTCTTTCTCTCTTTTGTCCTTCTCTCCTTCTCTTCCTTCCTTTCTTCTTGGACTTGGATTAAGGAGTCTTTATTTAAAGTCTAATAATTTAAATTATGTAGGCATATAAAACATATTATAACACCTTACATTATAATACCAACCCCAGAGCAGATAGAAACTTCCTTTCACATTCTATTGTAAACAGTTTATATTCAACTGAGCAGTCACAGGGGAATATGGGCAGTTTCAACCTTCTAGGTCCTTTGTTACACACAAAGCAGTTTTTGGTTTGTTCTTTGTATACTTACATTACAGCCATTTCTGTTCATTAAAAACTCAGAATAAGCATGTTTAAGAAAAGGCAACTGAACATGAAGCAAAGAATAAAACGAATCTGTCCAAGTAAAACAAACATTGTGCATTTTACTTTATTTGAAAGAAATTTTTAAAATCCACATGCTTTTAATTGGGGCTCTACTGAAATAATCATCTCAAGTATGAGATTCAATAAATGTGCTCATGCTCTGATTAAATGTCAAAGCCATAGATTTGTTATTTCAGATATAGTGAGCAATAATTTTATTGGATAATAATGAACTTTCAAAGATGTATTTGCAACACTCGCTGTCCATTTCAAAGCTCTGAGTTATAATATAGAGTTATATGTATATATATATATATATAAATATATAATATTATAGAATCTAGTAATAGAAGGCTGCTGCTGCTGCTGCTGCTAAGTCGCTTCAGTCGTGTCCAACTCTGTGCGACCCCATAGACAGAAGCCCACCAGGCTCCCCCATCCCTGGATTCTCCAGGCAAGAACACTGGAGTGGGTTGCCATTTCCTTCTCCAATGCATGAAAGTGAAAAGTGAAAGTGAAGTCCCTCAGTCGTGTCCGACTCCTAGTGACCCCAAGGACTGTAGCCTACCAGGCTCCTCCATCCATGGGATTTACCAGGCAAGGGTACTGGAGTGGGTTGCTACTGCTGACATTTAAGTAAATTTTACTCATTTTAACATGCACTGCATGGATTCTGTGTACTTCTGCTGAAAAATTGGTACTGACAATCATTGCCCAGTCTTGACTAACAGCAGATATTGTTATGGTTTGTATCAACATTTTTCTCTGGGTGTATATGAATCTTTACAACAAGGGTGTTTTTATGCCCCAAAGTATTTAGGGAAATACATTATTTTCTGTAAGTAATATTATTCCAGTTCAGATTCTTTATTAAAAATGCCAACTTATCAGATTGTTGATGTAATGACCACTTCCCATTTGATCATTATCAGTTGGCCATGAGTAAGGTGTGCCAGTCCTTTCAAACCAGTTTAGTATAAGACCATCTTAATGTTTATTATTATCCTTTTTATTGCCATTATAGCATTTTATATTTTTTAAAGTCTGTGACAACTCCAGATATTAAGAACATATTATGACCAAATTCACATAGCTTTCTACATTCTTCACATAGAAATGCCACAAAATTTCAGAAAATAATATATCTACCTTACACCCTCCCTATACTATACTACTACATAGACATGACCTATAAAAACAAACTGGAAAAAAATATATCTTAAGTGAAAAGGTATGTTCATAAAACACTACCGTCATTAATTCTCTCCAGACAGATTTATTCAACATACTATTATGAGGGTGAAAACTGGATTAGAGGCACTGATTAGATTGAAGCAATCTGTATTTAACTATACTTTTACACCTGCTACTAATTATAAGTGACTTTTGCTACAGTTTCCTTGAAAGTGTTAGTTGTTCAGTCATGTCCAACTCTTTGTCATCCCATGGACTGTAGCTCACTAGGATCCTCTGTCCATGGAATTCTCCAGGCATGAATACTGAAGAAGGTAGCCATTCCCTTCTCCAGGATACCTCCCCTACTCGGGGATCGAACCCCAGTCTCCTGCATTGCAGGCAGATTCTTTACCATCTGAGCCACCAGAGAACAGTTTCCATAGTTACCCAAATTACAAACACATACATATTTAATTTTCAGTTTGCCAATTTTATGTTATCACTCAATACTCCATTCATAGAAGCTGTTGTCAGGAACCCAGCATTCATCAGCAAAACTAAGGTCACAAATGAGTATCTTATATAGTAAATATGTCTTATAATGCTATGTTGGGAATTTACAGTTTAAATCAACTGATATTCATTCATTCATTCATTCTTTTGGTAATTTATTAACTAGCTAGGCACTGTTCTAGCAAGACATTAGAGACATAGCCTTGAACAAAACAGGAACTGCTTTAATAAAGCTAACTTTCTAGTTGGAGGTGATGGGAAACAGGCAGTAAACAAAAAGTAAATAGTTTCTAGTACTCTTGAATGCTATATAAAGAAAACAAAACAGGGAAAATGATTTGAAGCAGTACTTTGTTAAGGTGGTCTATAAACAAGGTATCACCAAATGGGACAATTAAAAGCCAAATTAAAGAACAAATGTCTAAAATGCCTAAAATAATTTCAGTACAATATAAAATGTTCATTGCCAACTATGTAATGAGCCATTAACTTTTCCTTCATAAGTTTTAAAAAAGGACTATCATTTAATTTTATTGTACAAAAGGTGGCTCAGACAGTAAAGAATCTGCCTGCAATTCAGAGTACCTGGGTTCAATCCCTGGAGTGGGGAGATCCCCTGGAGAAGGGAATAACAACCCACTCCAGTATTCTTGCCTAGAGAATTCCATGGATGGAGCCTGGTGGGCTACAGTCCACAGGGTTGCAAAGAGTTGGACACAACCAAGTAACTAACACACACACATATCATTTAATTTTATTGTACAAAAAGGAATATTCAGCTTTGTGTATGCTGAGGAAGTGAGTAAGACATTGGTATACTAGAAAGTATTTCAGTAACAACTAACAAAGGGGCCAATCAAGTACGTGTGTATCTACAACACAAAGCTTTATACAGCACGGCCTAACAGAAAGATGACTGATGATGAAGTCAGGGATCCGAGATCAAGCTCAGGAGCCGTAACTTAACCAGCCCTTTCGCTTAGACCAACTCACTAAGTCTCTCTGAACCTCATTTCATTACCTCTTTAGCAGGTGTAACAACACATGCTGATGGGATTATTCTGGTGTGTGTGTGTGTGTATATATATATATATATATATATATATATGAAACTGAATTTAGCATGTTATGACTCCTACTACTTCATTGTTTTTGTTATTTGTTCCTACTGTTATATGATAGAAAACAAAATCTTCATGGAGATGACCAAGACCTTTAGGAAATTTTATGATCTTTAACTCCATATTTTTCATCATCCTGACACAGTTTAATTATTCTTCTCATACACTGAGGACAACTTTTATTCACTGAAACAAAACTATACCTTCCAAGAAAACCTATACAACACCAGGAGTAATGGAAAAGATATATCTTACTAAATAGCATTATATATTACAATTTTAAGAGTTCACACACAAAGAAATAAGCCTATTTGAAATTTAAATCTTAAATTCCAATTGCATACTGGCTTAATGCAAACTTTATTACATGGCTATACTTATGAAAACATCTAAAATGTAAGCATGATATGAAAAATGTAAGTATACAAATAATACAAAAAACATTAAGCTTCAAAGAAAGTTTCTCCTTAACATCAAATTAATATTGAATAATTCTTGACTTAACAATGTGAAATATTCCTGCAATACAAAGTAATGGTAAATTAACTTTACTTCACAAAATAATTGTTGGGGATACAAAGTGTTAGTTGCTCAGTTGTGTCTGACTCTCTGTCACCCCATGGACCATAGCCCATCAGGCTCCTCTGTCCATGGAATTCTCAGGCAAGAATACTGGAGTGGGTTGCTATTTCCTTCTCTAAGGGATCCTCCCAACCCAGGTCTCCCACATTGCAGGCAGGCTTTTTACTATCTGAGTTTGAGCACAAGGGAATAGTAAATTTTAGTCAATGTCCCAGATCAAATTTCAAAGATTTTGAATCATCTAAATGTGTGAAGGGAAATCATTCTCCTAACTCAAATCCGGTATCAAAAATATATAAAAACATTAAATTCTACCCTGTGAAGCTATTGTAAATAATATAAAACTATTTGCTTTTCTAAGCCTAAAATGATAGTTTGAAATGTATTCCTGTATTTTCTGTAGAGAGTTTATTACTAAAAAATTCTCCCAAACATGAGATTTGTTACCTAGTTTTTCACCTAATCCACATATGAGATGAATACCAGGCTTTTAAGTGTAAAGTGGATAAAAATTTACAACCTTGTTTTGAAAGAACCCTTTCTCTCAATTAAGATTTAGAATCACTTCCATGACAAGATCTCCAGCCAAAGTGGAACCTCAAAAAAAATATGCTAAGTTGGCATAATGCCCAAACTCTTCTCGAGGTAATTGTTGTAAAAAGAAGTCATGTTAGCAAGAGCCTGTGCTGCCTGTTAACATAAAGTTAAAATTTGCAAGCATTACAAGTTGTACTACTTTCCCTTTCAAAGAAATGGCCATTTGCTCTTTTTTACTTCCTCTGTTAACTTTGACCCTTTCTACTCCCCACTTAAAGGCAACACAAATTCTTTTTTTATGTCACTGTTTTTGGGCATCTCATATCCTCCAAATGTTCACTACCCAAAAGTAGTCTAGTCTTTATATGGTACAGTTGTTGAATATTACTAGAAACATATTCAAGTAGCAAACAGTGAAATCACTCAGTTGTGTCCAACTCTGCAATTCAATGGGCTCTAGCCTACCAGGCTCCTCCATCCATGGAATTTTCCAGTCAAGAGTACTGGAGTGGATTGCCATTTCCTTCTCCAGGCGATCTTCCCAACCCAGGGATCCAACCCAGGTCTCCCACATTGCAGGCAGATGCTTTACAATCTGAGCTATTCAAGTAGAATTCATCATAAATGATGATGAATTACATGAGCAGGTAAAATATGAATCAAATTGTGTCCCCTTTGTCAATAATAATTTTAAATGAATTCAAGGAGGTTTTAGGCAACCAAATTTTGCAAGATTGTTTACTGAAGGTAGTCCCACAAAATTAATTCCAAACAAAGAGCGATTGGGAGGCTCTGGAAAGATCAGTGGCTAAAAGTGACAGGAAGAAAATTCAAAGCTTTAAGGTGCATACGGCACTTTTTATTTCCACACATGAGGTAGATAATAAAGCCTCATTGACTTTGGGTGCGTTGAGAACTAGCCTTGTCTGCCCCTTCAGATTTTCTCAAGGTACCACCAGATCATCTCACAGTGATCATCTGTCAACACAAGTGTTAGAGAAGGAGCCCATGACCTGTCAGTAACAAGCTTCTTCTTACTGAAAGATGCATGAAGATGCACACAGGCGTGAAAACTACCCCTGTTCCTTGTTTAGATGGATACTTTTGAAACTCGAAAGCATAATTCAGAAAAGTTTTCTCAAGCTTTCAATTGACTTTGTATTATTGTTCTATTTTAACATCTTTCTTGTAGTTCCCGGGCTCAAAGAGAACACTGCTGTCTTAAGCAGTCTGACAAGAGTATGAGGGGACAATCAGAGAGCATGAGGGAAATCAGACACACTTTTCAAATGAAAATGGACAAGCAATTCCACGTTCATTATAAGGAACTAATAATACAGACCCTATCTGTATTACCCGCTCCCCCAGATGCAGTAACAGAGCATCACTCATCACTAACCTCAGTGGCAGACAAGCACCGACTCATGGCACCTGAAATGTGCTGCTGTGATTCAACCCCTTGTTCACTGCATTTGAAGAAATTGTTTGACCACAGGAGCCCATTTTGTGTCAATTCCTTTCAAAACTTGTTTTATTTTCACAATTCAAAGCAAAAACACAAAACACTGATATTCATGCTGTATTGTTTAATAGCAATGAAAACTTTTTTTTATAATTATATGCAAAACAGAAGCTGAACTACTCAGAGACCCTGCACTCTGAGTTCTTGTCAGAAGAACAGCCCTTTCTGAAATTTAATTTTCAGTTTTCTGTAATAATATTGCCACTGAACTATTCTTCATTCTCTGTCTACAGTACCTCATTGGACTCTTGTTCAGAGCCTTCCTTATCTTCTTCACAAACCAATGACTTTCTGTTCTGCCAAAGTAAGCTAATGAAAGAACACAAACATGATGAAAATCTTTTACCTGTCATCCTTTTATGGCATATCTCTGCTTCAAACACCCTCCTGAGATCAGTAAGAAAGCATTTACTTGTACTTGTGGCAATCAATATATAATACATTTTTTTGTGTGTGTGGGGTGGTATATATGCCTATTGTGACCTCCCATGTATAAGACCCTAGGGAGAGCAGTGCTTGTGATCAGAAAGCACCAGGCAGCATGCATGCACCTGGTCCATAGAATCAACTCAAGCTGGAATCATTCTATTTCTTTTAACTACACCAGGGAGGTGGACAGTCCTCAGACGAATCACTAATGGAAACTTCAAAGACTTAGTTTAGGGTATATGACTAGCTTTAATGAAGAAGAAAATATTTAAAAATTGAATTGCCTGGAAAATTATCCCAGACATTTTTATCTGAAATGGAGGGAAACTGAAAGTAGGTCTACAAGAAACCTTTTCCAAACCATTGTACTGCAATGCACCACCTAGGTATTTCTCATGTCATACACTCAGAGGAGTTTGCTAGAGAGGCTGTCTCTAAATGTAGCTGGGAATGCCTCAGAAGACAAAAGGATGGCATCATTTACAAATCATCCCACACCCTAGCTTCTCAAATAAACTGGAACTGGACAATAAGAACAAGCTTTCAGAAAACAAAAGCATCAAAGGAAAAACGAAAGCTTATTTAGGCAACCTGTCGTCTCCACCCATGTGAAAATTTTCAAATATAAATTGATGCCTAACTAAATCAATCACCCAAAACATCTACTGATAAGAATAAAAATTGGACCAAAATGGGAAACCTTAGCACATAAGTTTTGTCAGTCACATTTGGAATTTTCTGAACTAAAGGATCTCACACATGTGCCTATACACACACATTTTGCAAAGAGAACAATTATTGTTTACACATATATAAGTTGTTCCTGACATAAAAGTAAAAAAAAAAAAAAATCTCCAAGTTTCCTATGAATTGTTCAGGTCCTAAGAATCCCTTTATGGACTACCTCTGATTCTAGAAAAATTCCCACCCTATCTATATGCCATAGTTTGACACACAAGTAAATATGTGGATAAACCTCATATAAACCTGAAAATATCATGAAATCTTCATGCAAATTTTGTCAGTACCTGTTAGTAATGTTTTTTTCAGGAAACAGAGTCAAACAGTTTTGACCTTATTTAAAATTATTACAAAAATTATTTAATTGTAGAGCATGGAGGACCTTCTCATTATAGAAATCAAGTCACTAAAGGTTGTGAGGTCTTCTCCCAATTTCGGAAATCTTCTTGCTTTCATAATACCCTGCTGCTAAACTACTATTAATCAACCAGAGAGAGATCTATAGTTTAATTATAACCTGAAGCAAAATTTCCATTATTTAGTTTTCGATATTTGGAAAATAAGATGCTTATATTAATACTTCAATCTAAGATGAGTGAATGTTAAGGATAATTCATAAATGAGCACTTTTCCTGATAGACACCTACACTTGAGACTACACAAATGCTAAATTAACAAGGGAATGATAAAAAGGAAGTTAAAGAAGCCAATTAGGCAATCAAATTCCTTTGGTAATTACACAGTACTGAATGAAGTACTGTTATGTTATAGAGTTCCCTAATACATGGAGTGATGCTTTCTAAGGCCCACTTGACTTCACATTCCAGGATGTCTGGCTCTAGGTGAGTGATCACACCATCGTGATTATCTTGGTCGTGAAGCTCTTTTTTGTACAGTTCTTCTGTGTATTCTTGCCACCTCTTCTTAATATCTTCTGCTTCTATTAGGCCCATACCATTTCTGTCCTTTATTGAGCCCATCTTTGCATGAAATGTTCCCTTGGTATCTCTAATTTTCTTGAAGAGATCTCTAGTCTTTCCCATTCTGTTGTTTTCCTATATTTCTTTGCATTGATCGCTGAGGAAGGCTTTCTTATCTCTTCTTGCTATTCTTTGGAACTCTGCATTCAGATGTTTATATCTTTCCTTTTCTCCTTTGCCTATCGCTTCTCGTCTTTTCACAGCTATTTGTAAGGCCTCCCAAGACAGCCATTTTGCTTTTTTGCATTTCTTTTCCATGGGGATGGTCTTGATCCCTGTCTCCTGTACAATGTCATGAACCTCTGTCCATAGTTCATCAGGCACTCTATCTATCAGATCTAGTCCCTTAAATCTATTTCTCACTTCCACTGTATAATCATAAGGGATTTGATTTAGGTCATACCTGAATAAAGGTGAAAATGGAGAGTGAAAAAGTTGGCTTAAAATTCAACATTCAGAAAACGAAGATCATGGCATCCGGTCCCATCACTTCATGGGAAATAGATGGGGAAACAGTGGAAACAGTGTCAGACTTTATTTTTCTGGGCTCCAAAATCACTGCAGATGGTGACTGCAGCCATGAAATTAAAAGACGCTTACTCCTTGGAAGGAAAGTTATGACCAACCTAGATAGAATATTCAAAAGCAGAGACATTACTTTGCTAACAAAGGTCTGTCTAGTCAAGGCTATGGTTTTTCCAGTGGTCATGTATGGATATGAGATTTGAACTATAAAAAAGCTGTGTGCTGAAGAATTGATGCTTTTGAACTGTGGTGTTGGAGAAGACTCTTGAGAGACCCTTGGACTGCAAGGAGATCCAACCAGTCCATTCTGAAGGAGATCAGCCCTGGGATTTCTTTGGAAGGAATGATGCTAAAGCTGAAACTCCAGTACTTTGGCCACCTCATGCGAAGAGTTGACTCATTGGAAAAGACTCTGATGCTGGGAGGGATTGGGGGCAAGAGGAGAAGAGGACGACAGAGGATGAGACGGCTGGATGGCATCACCAACTCGATGGACATGAGTTTGGGTGAACTCTGGGAGTTGGTGATGGACAGGGAGGCCTGGCATGCTGCAATTCATGGGGCCGCAAAGAGTCGGACACAACTGAGCGACTGATCTGATCTGATCTGAATGGTCTAGTGGTTTTCCCTACTTTCTTCAATTTAAGTCTGAATTTGGCAATAAGGAGTCCATGATCTGAGCCACAGGCAGCTTCCAGTCTTGTTTTTGCTGCCTGTATAGAGCTTCTCCATCTTTGGCTGTAAAGAATATAATCAATCTGATTTCAGTGTTGACCATCTGGTGATATCCATGTGTAGAGTCTTCTCTTTTGTTGGAAGAGGGTGTTTGCTATGACCAGTGCGTTCTCTTGACAAAACTCTAGCTTTGCCCTGCTTCATTCCAAGGCCAAATTTGCCTGTTACTTGAGGTGTTTCTTGACTTCCTACTTTTGCATTCCAGTCCCCTATAATGAAAAGGACATCTTTTTGGAAAAGAACATCTTTTTTTGGGCTACAAAATCACTGCAGATGGTGATTGCAGCCATGAAATTAAAAGACACTTATTCCTTGGAAGGAAAGTTATGACCAACCTAGACAGCATATTCAAAAGCAGAGACATTACTTTGCCAACAAAGGTCTGTCTAGTCAAGGCTATGGTTTTTCCAGTAGTCAAGTATGGATGTGAGAGTTGGACTGTGAAGAAAGCTGAGCGCTGAAGAATTGATGCTTTTGAACTGTGGTGTTGTGGAAGACTCTTGAGAGTCCCTTGGACTGCAAGGAGATCCAACCAGTCCACTCTGAAGGAGATCAGTCCCGGGTGTTCTTTGGAAGGAATGATGCTAAAGCTGAAACTCCAGTACTTTGGCCACCTCATGCAAAGAGTTAACTCATTGGAAAAAACTCTGATGCTGGGAGGGATTGGGGGCAGGAGGAGAAGGGGACGACAGAGGATGAGATGGCTGGATGGCATCACCGACTCGATGGACGTGAGTTTGAGTGAACTCCGGGAGTTGGTTTTGGACAGGGAGGCCTGGTGTGCTGCAATTCATGGGGTCACAAAGAGTCGGACATGACTGAGTGACTGAACTGAACATGGAGTTATTCTCATAGAAGAAATAGAAGCATAAACAAACAGAACAAGTTCTGGCTTAGAAATATCGTTTGTTTTGCTAATTACATACAAAAATCAACCTCACATATAATGCTATTAATGAAGTACTCAGATGAGCAAAAACTATAATTAAAAATAAATACAAATCAGAATCCTTTTCAAGATGAGAAATGACAGTATCACAACAAGCTATTATTTATAAGTATACAGAAATCACTACACCAATATGAAACCCTCCTGAGACTCAGATGGCATTCTCCACCCTCTAAAAGAATATTACAAATAAGGAATTTATGCACTATGAATTATCCTTCCTGATTCTGGCAATGCTATAACAAGCTTCCACAGATCTGCTGTTTGGGGGTGCCATGTTTGGAATTATTTTTTACAGAAAACTATCTTGATCCTTTTTTTACTTTATCCCTATGGATTTCCCCACATAGCACAATCCCCAAATTCTGAAAACAGCAGAAGACACAAGATAAAAAGTCCAAAGACTCTCTCAAAATCTGCCCAAAGCATATTTTAAGATTTAGGGGGAAAAAAAAAGACTTGTGCTATTTAAGTTGTTCCTGGTTTCTCTAAAAGAAATTCATTGCAAGGATTACATTTAAATCTAAGGGAGTCAGCTGAGCCTAGTTTCATGAGGTATGAAAATAGTACATGACTTGCTTTAAGAGTTGCACTAATATCCTCTGTTCAAACAGAAGGTCCAGGATATGACAAGGACACAAAATGATATCAAATCTCTCTCTCTCTTTTTTTTTTTCCTACTTTTTAGCTACAGCTATTCCTATCATAATTCAAAAGAGAATTTTAGCCAGTTTGAAAATAGATGATTTGAGATTCTCAAAATATAAGAATCTAAGGAAATCATCCTCAAAGATAGTATAAATTAAATATATGGGATTCATCATATGCATTTTAGTGCATAAGTCCTATACAATAACAAAAATAATTGTGCTCTAAAAAGGGAACTTCTTTATAACAGTGACTCTATAAGAAACCTTTATGGGATATTCCAGAACATTATCAATTTGGAAATAATAATGAAAATGTTGTCCAAAATCCACATTTTGTGGGAAACTAAGACTCAGAGAGTAATATGATTTATCTGAACCACACAGCAAAACTAGGCTTAGAAAATAAGTTTTGCTTATTCTAGTTCCCCTTCTGTACCACTCAACTGCCTTGTATATTTCATCTGAGTAAAACTTTTCTTTTCTTTTTTTTTTTTTTGAGTAAAATTTTTCTATCAAAGAAGGAGAAATAAACAACAACAAAAGTCAGTGTGCTCATCCAGTTGTAGGAAATAAATTTCTGAATAGTTACTAAGATGAGTGGTGCTATATTAGTAAACATTTGGGACGAAGTAGAGTTCATTGGTCTTCCCTGGTGGCTCAGATGATAAGGAATCTGCCTGCAATATAGGAGACCCAGGTTTGATCTTTGGGTCATGAAGATCCATCCCTTGGAGAAAGGAACGGCTAACCCCTCCAGTATTCTTGCCTGGAGAATTCCATGGATGAGGGCTCAGTGGTAGTATAAGATTAACTGAGGAATATTGAGATTTTAAGACTTTATTTGAGCAAAAATCAATTTAAATAGAATAGAGTCAAACTGGAAGTGGTTAGGAGGCCCCATTGGCAGGAACTCAGAGAGAGGCTTTAAGAGAGAAAATGTAGAAGCAAAGAAAGGGGTGATTGGCTATAGCTTAAAATCTGCTTAGCTATTTGCCTTGCTGTCCTTAGCAGTTCGATTTTGTAACCTTGAGGCATTTACAGGCTTAGATTTGGGTTTGCTTACAAAGGCCACTGCAAAATTAAGAGTCCTATCAGTTAATGGCCTCTGTGTTTAATTAATTTAGCAGTGGATTAGAGGCAAGATAAAGGGACTTGAATCTGAGGGGGAATAAACTTATTTTCCAAAGAGTCGTGTAACCACTTTGGCCTTAATGTGAAAATGAAGAATGATATCGGAGTCTACAAAAAGATATGACATGAGGAATACCTGTGGCAATGTGCATAAGGCATAAGACCAGCACTACATGGGACAGGTTTGCCATTGATGTGTTGTTACTAACTGCTCCTACCACACCCACTCTTCTCCAGAGCACATGCTTCTTCCTTGCCCCATCCCTTATGCAGCTCCTAATTACCTTGGAGACTCAGTGCTATCATAACACACTTAGATATTCTTCCCACCTTGAAAGGACAAAGGCCAATTAAGAGTCAGTCAAGGCCAAGGGCTTCCCTTGTGACTCAGTTGGTAAAGAATCCACCTGCAATGTGGGAGACCTGGGTTCAATCCCTGCGTTGGGAAGATCCCCTGGAGAAGGGAAAGGCTACCCACTCCAGTATTCTGGCCTGGAAAATTCCATGGATTGTATAGTCCATGGGGTCACAAAGAGTCGAACACGACTGAGTGACTTTCACTTCACTTCAAGGCCAAGGAAGAGAAACCTCACTGAGGTAGGTCCCTAGACTGAGATGGCAGTGGGGGAATTTGCATTAGAAAGAATGCCTAAGTCAAAGTGTTAGTCACTCAATCATGTCTAAGAACATAGTTGTTACTGCTTAGTTGCTAAGTCATGACTTCTGAGACCTTGTGGACCCCATGGACTGTAGCCCACCAGGCTCCTCTGTCCATGGGAATTCTCAAGCCAGAAAACTGGAGTGGGTTGCCATTTCCTCCTCCAGGGGATCTTTCCAACCCAGGGATTGAACCCACATCTCCCGCATTGCAAGCGGATTCTTTACCACTTGAGCCACTAATGTCTCTGCATATTTTCAACACCCTTCTAGAATGAACCACTTTGCCTGAGTCATTTCACCTCTGAGGACCTTCAATACCTTACTTCTAAGAGAGGATGTGATAGATGGTTCAGAAAACCATGGTCTTTGGAGCCTCTTCAGGATCAGATGTAAAACCAGACTGGGTGGCATTTAAATATTTCCACAAATCTGACCCTCCTCCACCATCCACCTGGCATGTTAATCAGAATAGATCTTCCTTCCTATGTTTGACCTACTGTGAGTCTAGGTTAGATGTTATTTGAACAAAGGGTTTCATAACTGAGATGAGGTTGAGAATCAATAGATCTCTATGCCCATTTCTAGCTAAAAATTAGTATGACATAAAAAATACACTAATTTAATATGATGCTAAGTTTACTGAGGTGGCTGAAACTTTGATATTATTAAAAATCCATATCCTTCAGATTAGCAAAAAAAATCATAAGGCATATATTGTTCGTATAC
The DNA here is from genome assembly GCF_032452875.1 of Bos javanicus. Taxonomy (NCBI): domain Eukaryota; kingdom Metazoa; phylum Chordata; class Mammalia; order Artiodactyla; family Bovidae; genus Bos; species Bos javanicus. Next base: position 57,921,352 of record NC_083871.1, on the reverse strand, counting down.
CAATATTAATAGTTACTAGCAACTCATTTTTGCTTCATTTATTCCATCAAGGGACCTAATTCAGGCAATTTACTTACCCAGTGGTTAGTGTATCTCAATATGATGACTAAAGTAACTCTCTTCATTTACTGACTAGATATAAATATAAAATGAAATAGAAATAATGGCAGGTAATCAATCTGATAGCATTAAAAAAAAACCATAATGACCAAAATTCAGTGATCCTAATATAAACAAGTGATCAATTAAATACAAAGGTTAAAACTATTTACCCACAGCTATTTTTTAGATATTTTTAAAAATATATTTCATGTTCAGAGTAGTATCATATAAGCTTAGAATATGAAAAAAACCTTAATGATCATACAACCAATTTCTAAATTCTAATGATCAATAACTTGGGGCATAGGAAAGTAAGAAGCCCTGTCCTCAATCACGCAATCACCTAGTAAACTTGATCCACATTTCATAATGCAAAGCAAATTTTCTTCACATTTATCAATTTTTTTATTAACATCTAAATATTTTAAGTTGGCATTCATTAAACTACTCTAAATAGTCACCATTATCCACTCCCTGAATGTTGACATAGAACAATTATGTTTTGAAAAACTGAAAAATATATTTCTCAAGGAAAAAAATAATAACCTTTTATAGGGATGCATTTGATATAGTCCAACAATACCTTTGGGATACAGAACCTTCAATTAGAATTGAAGAAAGACTGAGTCTTACAACAAAGGAATGTAAAGTCAGATAATGGAAGAATAGAATTTAAGTTCTTTACACAAATGAACTTAGCTAGCAATTTGCTATAGAAGAAAAGGAAAAACTGGGCTTTGATGTAGCCATAGCAACCTCCTATCTTTAACAATTTTTGAACTTAAGCATCCAAATGTTTCACTTCTTCAGACTCTGCAGTCTTTATAATACACATAATGAGGTATGGGGAAGAAGCCACACTTTGTTCTTAAGCTTTAGGATTGTAAAAATTCACCCGAAAGATACTGGATATTAAATCTCCCTACCCACGTGTTTCCCCACTACTTCAGTTGAGTTTTTATAAGCATTATAAAAGAATACAGAAGACCCAAGTTACTCGTGCTGGGTAGAGAGACCTATGAATTCCTCCTCTGTGCATCTGCAGAGCAGTGCACATACTGCTGTTACAAGTCAGCTCTACAGTGCAGCAGCCTCTGCTCTTTTCTCCTTCAATAACTGAGAACTTGGTGAACAGACAATTTATCTTATCTATTGTTGACTTTGCAGTGGCTACGACAGTGTCTGCCGAAAAGGAGGTGTCTGGTCAATGTTTCAGAAACGTAGAAAAACAGAAGGAAAAATAAATAAATAAATAAATAAATAAAATAAAAAGAAAAAAGAAAAACAGAAGAAGCTAAAGAATTAAGATCTTTTTACAAAGGAAAAAATAGTTTTTGGTCTCAAAAATTCCATATATAATTATAGATAGAAACTATTTCTATTTTTATTTTGAAGAAATCTAAAGTTATGAGTGTCCACAAATATTAAAAAATATCCTTAAGATATGAGAATTCTTAACATTGCTTTCTTTTAATGGCCAAAACTGGGAGCTTTTACACTGCTGGTCAGAGTCTAATTTGCACACATTATTTAATTTAAAACATATAAAATACTTTTTTTTGGATTTAAAAAAAATTAATTTCAATTGGAGGCTAATTACTTTACAATATCATAGTGGTTTTGCCATACATTGACATGAATCCACCACGGGTGTACATGTGTTCCCCATCCTGAAGCCCCCTCCCACCTCCCTCCCCATCCCATTCCTCTGGGTCATCCTAGTGCACCAGCCCTGAGCACTGTGTATCATGCATCGAACCTGGACTGGAGATCCATTTCACATATGATAATATACATGTTTCAATGCTATTCTCCCGAATATCAGGCAAAAATTGACATGGGGAAGCCAACAGAAAAAAAATAAAGATACTATGAGAAAAATTACATCTTAAAATGCCTTTTAAATTGAAAAATTAAAAGTCTTCTGAATTTGCCAACCCCCAAAAAGGCCTTACATACACTGCCAATTACACTTTGTCACAGAAAAGTCACTTTTAATCTTTCAATTGTTAAAAATCTTATGAAATGTAATGACTAGAAATGAAAGCACATTGACTGATGCAGTAGGCTCTCAGCAAATACTTACTGAAAGACTGAATGGAAGAATAAATGAAGAAGTAGATAGATGGTAAACTCTAATAGGGTTTGCCTTTAGACTTGTATGAGTCATTCATTCAAATCATTTAAAAGAGCCTTGATATAATACATTTCATTGAGATGTCAGTTTTCATTCCTGGTGACATTCCACTAACAATGTCTTCTGAAATTGTATAATATTCAATTACAGCTTACCTTTGCTTTAATATATGGAAGATTCTGTTGCCTTTGAAACTAAAAGGAAGTATAAACATGACCTTACGAAAGAAGCTTTAAATGAAAAAGCAACTGAAATTAGCAATAGTTAAGTATCAACCAGTTATTAGCTCCTAAGTATGACCATATATATGATGTGTACACTAATAACAGGAAATCATTTAATGAAGATGTATCTACAATTATTAAGTTTCATTGCATATGGCTTACTTTATTTTGAAGAAGAGAAGGACAATGTTTTATCTATATGTTATGTACTTTATAAACATCCATCCATTCATACATTCATCCATCATAAAGTATTTATTTGAAGGCTTATTATATCCCAGTCCCAATACAAGGTTCCAGATCATCTTCCCAAGCAACAGTCCTAAAATCTTTAAACCTAACTTGAAATACTGATATTTTCAAGTATACTTTTCCCATTCCTTAGGAGAAAAAAATAAAATCCAAGCAAATTGATGGAGTATAGGAAATTAAGTAAGTATATCAATAATTGTATAATACAAGTTTTCTAAGTTTAAAAAACATTTTCAGAGAGTTTCTATTTTTACTCCAATATATTAAAAAAGGAAAAACAGAGAAGGGAAAGATGAGGGAGAAGGAGGATAAAAGTAAGAGGATTTAGGGCACATACATTAAAATTCTCAAAAAGTGAAGATGGGATGCTGGTCCATTTATTTTTTAATGACATAACTAGTTTGTTAGTTAAAACAAAAAATTTTTACACCAATGCATATAAAGAACAAATGACAAATTCTACTTCTAAAATCAACATCACCAATATAATTGCTATCTAGCCCAAGTCTCAAAATTGCCACCAACAAACACCATTTTCTCACTGATAAAGCTAAGGTGTACCTAAAGACCAGCTATGTTTTTAAATTGGTGCTAGTAAAGTGAACCATTTTCTGTTTTCCCAATGGAAACTTTGCAGTATAACTGTGATATTTCTACTTTCTAACTGTGAAACAATAAGAAAAAAATTCTATAAAAATCTGGGGGCATATCTTTTCCTCTTTATTTATTTTTTTCTATGTTGCTAATTGTTAAGTTGCAAGTGAAAGCCGCTCTGTCATGTTCAACTCTTTGCAACCCCATGGACTACAGAGTCCATAGAATTCTCCAGGCCAGAATACTGGAGTGGGTAGCCTTCTCCTTCTCCAGGGGATCTTCCCAACCCAGGGATCGAACCCAGATCTCCTGCATCGTGGGAAGCTTCTCTACCAGCTGAGCCATAAGGGAAGCCTAAGTATGCTGGAGTGGGTAGCCTATCTCTTCTTCAGTGGATCTTCCCGACCCAGGAATCGAACTGGGGTCTCCTGCATTCTTTCAGGTGATGACCTTGAAATAGATTACAGAGGGATTTTAACCACTGTTTTTGGTGTTTTAAGTTACTTAAGGACAAAAAGTCATTTTAATCACTAGTCCATATGCTATCATCCAACACAAGTTATACAAAGATAATTGTGAATTATCATGTAGCAAACATTTGTTTAATGACCTATATACTGGCCTAGGTACTAATCAATCAATCAAATACACTAATATAATCAAATCAAAAGGAAGCTGAACACAGTTTCTAACAATAATAATAATGACCTCATAATTTAGAAAGTAATAACCTAATAATCTTATATCTAGTAAGGAAATAGTCTAATAATCTCATGTCTAGCAATAATCTTTTGTCTAATAATTTTATGGCAAGTAAGGGGAAAAAGAAGTGTAAACAAATAATTATCATGACACAGATGAGAAGTGACCAAGAATAAATCTGGAAAAAGTTTCCCACAATAAGCTTTTGGGGGCTGAGGCCATGCTAAAGGCCATGAGGCTCAGGAGGTTCAGTTTCCTGTGATGATATATGCTCTTTACTAAAGCAAGCATCTCAGACTATCATTTCTGATGACAATAATAAGAAATCTCACCTAAATTCCCTGCTCCGACCTATATTCACAAACAAACTGCAGGTTCATAATTTGTACTGCCAAGTATATTTTTAAAATGAAGCAAAAGCATTGACTGGCAGATTCAGATATTAACATTTGTACTCTTGATAGTCATATTTCTCACTGTAATGTGTTGGGATTTGGGTCTTGTCTCTTATGAGTCTGGTTAGTGTGGATCACACCCTGCTCACTATTAGTAGGTTGATAATATTAATATTCTAAATTTGAAAAGCTGAAGACAAAGGTAATGCCAGCCCATCCTAAGACATAAATCACTGCAATACCTTTGTCAATATGATTTTATCACATGTTTCCATGTATAGGCAACGTGCCTTACTAGAAAGAGCTGCAGGCCTAAAGATAAAGCCTGAGTTCTAATTCCTCCTCATCAATTATTAGCTGTGTGATTCCAGGCAGATAGATTGTCAATACCCTTGTCAAAAAAAAAGCAAAAAAACAGAAACAAAAACAGCTGTTAAAATCCCTCTGCAATCTGTTTCAAGGTCATTATTAACATAAAATAAACAATGGATATCAAAGGTCTTTGAAAACTGCAAAGCACTAATATGTAAGATGTTATTACTGCCTTACTATCCTGCAAACAATCCATGCCAAATAATCCATTAGTGAAAGTATCATCATCATTTCCAAAGACATGAGAAAATCAATATTACAAAAAAGGCACAATTTACATATCTCCCATTGTACTCCCCATACTGACAATTTCTTCCTACAGACCTGGAAAAATAAAACTCAAATGTGTTCACTACTTTTAGAACTCTCCTTATTTTCAAAAGCTTACAGAATAAATGTAGTTCAGATTTGGTTGTTTTGGGCATATGACTAGGCCAAAATGATGAAATGAGGTCAGAAAAGAGTTTCTAATTAAAGGTAAATATAAATTTAAGAAAACACAAAAATTTTAAAAACAAAAAATGGCATTAGGTTAAGATCCCCCCCAAAAGAATGTTTTACCTTGAACATTTCTAATCCTCTAGTTAACATAAAGGAGAATATAGGTTTCTCTTTGCTAGAGAAACTGGATCTAACTGATTAATTGGCCGAAATTATGATTGCTCAGTTCGCAACTGAGTTATTAACATTTGTGGCAACACACTGAAATATCTTTTATACTTTGTACCTAGGCTGTTTCTTCATTTTGAAAATAGAGATGCAATAGCTTTCTATTTAAAATTCTCTCCTGGTACCTCTCCCTATTTACTTGTGTCACCCTTGAAAGACTAAAAACTTATGAAGGGAAGAAATCATATCTAAGTCATCCTTTTATCCTCCAACTATTAACCCAAAATGGCACATAATAGGTGTTCATTAAATTTTGACTGAAAAAATTAAGGAATAAACTAAGATATAATATTAGATGACTTTTCTTTAAAATCTAGCTCTTTTGTATTACATTAAAATTTAAACCTTGAATTTTAGCAATAAAGGTAACACATACTCTGTATAGTAGATTTATGTGCATTAAACTGGCTAGATTTGAAATTAGGAAATTAAACCAAGCTGCTTAAATTGTATATAGAAAGATGAATATATATATTAATGTAATTCATTTATCAGTTCACTGAAAACCTTTCTTGAGCATCTACTGTGTTCTAATTATCATGCCCAGGAGCTGGGATTGCAAAATCAGGCAGATCTCAGGCATGAAAGGAAGTGAGTGTCTGATGAGGGAGAAAATCAACTAAAAATTCTGACAGAGATGTGCGCTGGGGCCCTGGAACCACCCTGTACTAGCAGGAAGCTAAGTACAACTTGGGGGGAGGAGTTATATGGAAGGCTTCCTAGAGAGGTGATGCTTGAACTGAAGATTGACAAAACAGCAAGAATTAACTTAAAACAAAGAAACAGGCAATCCAGGCAGAGAGAAGTTGCGCCATCTACAGTTCTATAGGCACAGAGAAGGCTGCATGCAGGAGAATGGCAGAAGATGACAAGAAACAGAGAAAAAGAGGAGGGACCCCAGATCATGGATGTCTAAGGATTTATGAGGCATCTTCAGGGAAGAAGCAGTTGCATTAAATTCTTTCAAGGGGCTTACAGCCTACTTAAAACAGATTAAGAGTAATAATATCTGAAGAGTATTTTATAAAAAAAAAGAATTCTGATCATTAAATAAGTGAAGTAATTTTAAAAAAAAGAAGATAATTCAGGATAACTTAGTAGTTATCTGAATTTCATGATCCAGTTTTATCAGATGTCTTAGTGGATAAGAGGAGGACAAGCTGTGACAGAATTGTAAATTTTTCACAAGTTTTAAAACCAAGGAATTTTTAAAATTAAATTAAAAAGTTTTGTCTCTCTGTGGAAGCTATATCTCCAAATATATTTATCTCTGTCATTGAAACACCAATGTTAGAGTCAGTCAGCAATGCCATTATGAATGTCAACACTGGGCAGAGACGAAAGAACAGTATTCACAGACTGATTATTCAGCAGAGTGGCTCAGACAGTAAAGCGTCTGCCTACAATGCGGGAGACCTGGGTTCAATCCCTGGGTCGGGAAGATCTCCTGGAGAAAGAAATGGCAACCCACTCCAGTATTCTTGCCTGGAAAATCCCATGGATGGAGGAGCCTGGTAGGCTACAGTTCATGGGGTCGCAAAGAGTCGGACACAACTGAGCAACTTCACTCACTCACTCACTCACTCCTGGTAGGCACCAGTCTCAGAATGAACAGGGCAGCCGTGCTCCAGCTGTCCTGTACATTTGCAGGGAGAACTCACCAGCAGTGTGACAGGTGGAGTGAACATCTGAAAGTTGTAGGTATTTTATAATATAGCAAATATCAAAATTGCAACTTGGCTTTGCAGTTGCTTATTATTACAACAAAGACATCAATAACCGTTTAAAAGAAGGTACAGCTAAGTGTCTGTTTTACTGATGTGATAAAGTTACTTTTTCATTGTTGTAACTAATGGAATATAAGTTATTTTCAGGGGATAATAAAACAGTCTAACATTAATCTGAATTTCAGCTAAGCATAACAATATACAAGTGCATCTACAGCAAGTTAGACAATCTTTTCCAAAGACTACAAAATTCAAGTCACTTTATACAAAGGAGACTTTGGAAAGAAGTATGAATGAAAATGGAAAATTCAGCTAAATACCACAATTTCTACATCATTTTATAATTTTGTTTCTAAATGTCGTCTCCTGGAAACCTGAGGAATCACAGATTAATTCATTTGATTTTTAACTGAACAGCATTATTTATTTATCATTTATTTATAACCTTTTAATTTTGCCTCTCTAAGAGAAAATAAAAAAGCCATCACTGAAAGGTTTTCTCCCCTCCCCACCGTAATTGTCAAATAGAACAACAAATAATAGCTTGTAATAACAAGCAATAAAATAACCAAAGATTGGAAAAACAGAGAAAAATTCTTTATGTTTAATGTAATTTAAGTTTTCTAAAGATACAGTTTCTCAGCCTGTCCAATTTCTGGGCCAATTACTATTGGCCCAGGGAATAAGGGAATAACAGGGAATAAGGCCATCAAAACATATTGAATTAACTGTAAAGTAAGACTATTATATATAAGAATCATAATTAGTTAATGGGTATTGTATTGTTTCCTTTGGACTAATTATGTTTCTTTTTTCTTTTCTATTTTATTATAGTTAGCATCATGCTGCTATTCCTGCAAGTACTGAACTAGCACGGGATGTGAATATTATACTCCTAAATAAATGAATTGCCTAATTTCCTGTGACCATCTATACATACTCCATCTTCAAAAGTTACATCCATATCCTATCATAAAGGAGACAGAAGCCTTTTCTCCAATATGCATGGCATTTCTGGACAATGCAACTGTGGCACCGGCACTTATTTCCATGAAGAAAATCTTTGCCGTTCTCTGGCATTCGTCATTTGACAAAAGCAACTATTTTTTTTATCAATCAGCTCTTACTGATCTTACTAGCAGTGACCGTGGAATCCTTAAGGGCCCATTAAATTTCTGAAGAAGAAAGCTAAGATGAAGGACCTGCCACTCCAAATTCATGTGCTACTTGGCCTAGCTATCACTACCCTAGTACAAGCTGTAGATAAAAAAGCAGATTGCCCACAGTTATGTACGTGTGAAATCCGGCCCTGGTTTACACCTCGATCCATCTATATGGAGGCATCTACCGTGGATTGTAATGATTTAGGTCTTTCAAATTTCCCAGCCAGACTGCCTGCTGACACACAGATTCTGCTACTACAGACTAACAATATTGCAAAAATTGAATACTCCATAGACTTTCCAGTAAACCTTACTGGCCTGGACTTATCTCAAAACAATTTATCTTCAGTCACCAACATTAATGTAAAAAAGATGCCTCAGCTTCTTTCTGTATACCTAGAAGAAAACAAACTTACTGAGCTGCCTGAAAAATGTCTGTCTGGACTAAGCAACTTACAAGAACTCTATATTAATCACAACTTGCTTTCTACAATTTCACCAGGAGCCTTTATTGGCCTACATAATCTTCTTCGACTTCATCTCAATTCAAACAGATTGCAGATGATCAACAGTAAGTGGTTTGAGGCTCTTCCCAATCTGGAGATTCTGATGATTGGGGAAAATCCAATCATCAGAATCAAAGATATGAACTTTAAACCTCTTATCAATCTTCGCAGCCTGGTTATAGCTGGTATAAACCTCACAGAAATACCAGATAACGCCTTGGTTGGACTTGAAAACTTAGAAAGCATCTCTTTTTATGACAACAGGCTTATTAAAGTGCCCAATGTTGCTCTTCAAAAAGCAGTAAACCTCAAATTTTTGGATCTAAATAAAAATCCCATTAACAGAATACGGAGGGGAGATTTTAGCAATATGCTACACTTAAAAGAGTTGGGAATAAACAATATGCCTGAGCTGATTTCCATCGACAGTCTTGCTGTGGATAACTTACCAGATTTAAGAAAAATAGAAGCGACTAACAACCCCAGGTTGTCTTACATTCACCCAAATGCATTCTTCCGGCTGCCCAAGCTGGAATCACTTATGCTTAACAGCAATGCCCTTAGTGCCCTGTACCAGGGTACAGTTGAATCTCTGCCAAACCTCAAGGAAATCAGCATACACAGCAATCCTATCAGGTGTGACTGTGTCATCCGTTGGATTAATATGAACAAAACCAACATTCGATTTATGGAGCCAGAGTCACTGTTTTGTGTGGACCCGCCCGAATTCCAAGGCCAGAATGTGCGGCAGGTGCATTTTAGGGAAATGATGGAAATCTGTCTCCCTCTTATAGCTCCTGAGAGTTTTCCTTCCAATCTGGATTTAGAAGCTGGGAGTTATGTTTCCTTACACTGTAGAGCTACTGCAGAGCCACAGCCTGAAATCTACTGGATAACACCTTCTGGTAAAAAACTCTTGCCTAATACTCTAACAAATAAGTTCTATGTCCATTCTGAAGGCACACTTGACATAAGCGGCATCACCCCAGCAGAAGGGGGTTTGTATACCTGCATAGCAACTAACCTGGTGGGTGCTGACTTAAAGTCTGTTATGATCAAAGTGGATGGGTCTCTTCCCCAGGATAACAATGGGTCCTTGAATATTAAAATAAAAGATGTTCAGGCCAATTCCGTTCTGGTGTCTTGGAAAGCAAGTTCTAAAATTCTCAAATCCAGTATTAAGTGGACAGCCTTCGTCAAGGCTGAGAATTCCCATGCTGCCCAAAGTGCGCGAATACCATCTGATGTCAAGGTGTATAATCTTACTCATCTGAACCCAGCAACTGAGTATAAGATTTGTATTGATATCCCCACCATCTACCAAACAAGCAGAAAACAATGTGTAAATGTCACCACAAAAGGTTTGGACCCTGATCAAAAAGAGTATGAAAAGAATAACACCACAACATTTATGGCTTGCCTTGGAGGCTCTCTGGGGATTATTGGTGTGATATGTCTTTTCAGCTTCCTCTCTCAAGAAGTCAACTGTGATGGTGGACATAACTATGTAAGGAATTACTTACAGAAACCAACCTTTGCATTCAGTGAGCTTTATCCTCCTCTGATCAACCTCTGGGAAACAGGCAAAGAAAAAGGTACAGCACTGGAAGTAAAAGCAACTGTTATAGGTGTGCCAACTAACATGTCCTAAAAACAACCAACTAAATCTACTTCAAGGAAAAACTCAAGACTGTGGTTATACTTAAAAAAAAAAAAAGGCAGAGAAATATTACTTTGCAGAAAGAAGTTTAAGCTTCACCAGTGCTGCTCCTGACCAATAGACATATGTACAAGTTCGGCATTTTAATTAACTGGCTTCAAAGGGTACTGTGGCAACCAAATAAAATAAATCCATTTTCTAGAACTTTCATGTAACTTTTCTGTCTGGACTACAGTTAAAGTGGACAAAAACATTTCTGTATTTTTTTTAAGTATATAAGAATAGTTGAACTGAGCAATACCTCCTCCTGTGTTGTATTACACATATTAGCCACGAGTTTTTGCAGTGACCCGATAAACTTGAATTGACAGGTGGTGTAATAAAATGGACAAATTCTGTAGAGTAGACACAGTGAGTATGTGGACCTCTTTTATAAGGAAAAATACATTTTGGATTAAAATCAGTTGCTTTTGTCTTGTTTTTGTTTCTAAATAAAGAATAATTTCTGGGAAATACCATCTGACCAGATATTTAAATGACAGTGTTTCCAAAAGTGTTTTTCTATAATGAAATTTGGAAGGCTAAGAGTAAGACACTTTTACTGGGTGTAACTATATATTTATAATGCACAAAAATGGATCTTGGAAGGCACTTTATCAATATTGAACAGCAATAATAATATTGTATTTAACCCCTTATTGACAAAAACAAATCCTCTAGGAAATTATGTATTCACTTAAAGATTTTCTTAACAAGAAGCTTTTGGAGTAGATATAATTATTAGGTTCATGTAATATAAACCCAATATTTAAGGAACTGAAAGTCTTATTTTAATAATTGGCAGTAACTCAATATTAGGCTGCTTGCTTTGTAGAAAATATCACCAAATCTCAGTAGGACTTACCTATGTGTAATTTTCAAATCTTGTTGTGGTTGTAAACAGTTAATGACAGTTAATGACACTGCAATAACAAACAAATAACCTAACACTCTTCTATATTGCAAATACAGCAAGAAAACAATATACTCTATATGACCCCCAAAGAAGGAGGTTTATATAATTGTGTAGCAACTTACCCAGTTGGTATGGACTTAAAGATAGTTATAATCAAAGTGGATGATTCTTTATCCCAGGATAACAATAGATTTCAGAATTTTAGGAGACTACAATTTTCTGAGACTAAAATTTTAAATTTAATCTTAAGATATACAGAATTGATAGTAGAAGAAGTTCCACAGTTAAAGAGAAATTTAAGAGAACTGTTTTACTAATGAAAAGATTCTGAGACTAATTTAGAATAAAAGAGAAAAAATGCAGTTCTCTATGACTATATTTAAGGCACCTAAAGGAATGCAGGTTAAAAAATCGAGAATCATTGAAATACTAATATTTGTAATTTAGAATCTTATACAAAAAATACAAGAATTTCACCTGGAAAAAACTACCAAGATTTTTTAAGGCTTTAGTCATATTTACAAACAAAAATCCATAGTTCTACCCCCCAAAATGTATCTATGTACAAATAAAACATCCTGAAACTATTAAAAAAAATCACCAACAGGAATAAGCCTTACTTTCTACATGCAAATTTCTTATCTCTACAAGGCTTCCTTGTTAATTGCTACTTTAACTATTCAAAATCAATTGCTTAATTGTTCTTATAGAAGCTTCCTTCCTCTTACCAATATGTCACTGGCCTGTAATCATTTCTAGCACTGAAGTCATATCAACGTATTTGTTAATACTAGGCATTTGCTTTTGTGATAGCACTAACAGTATCTAATTAAATCCAAGCTGTTAATGCAATGCTTTAAAGTAATTGTTATGAATTCTTTAAAACAAAAGGACAAACTGTGTTAATTTTACCACAAACAAAATATGAAACTTGCTAATTCAGTGTGTTTCCCAAACACAAATTTTACAACCTGATGAATCACTATCACAGAGAGGCTGACATTAGAATTTATCAGCAAGGCATGCTCATACATCACAAGAGGTTTCAGCACCATGGACAGAGCTTTTTAAGAGCCAGGCTATTTATCAAAAACATAGGAGCTGAAATATGACCTAATAGGATGCAGGTACTGTATAGGTCAGCAAGAACTTGCTTAGGTGCCTTGTATATGTCTATCTGCATGAAGAACTATAACAAACATATGGGGAAGCTGAGAATCCATTTCAAGCTACATTTTTCTTAGAGAAATTGCAGTAAATACATACTCTGAATAGATACCTTACAGTGAGCACAGAAATGAAGTATTTCTGTTACAGGTGAATAAATACAGATGCTCAAAGCAAATCATGATCCTACTTCCTTGCTCAAATTTTAATCTAATATTCAGAAAATCAATTTTTTTCATTTGGTCTAAAATGTTTTATTTATCACATGTTGATATAGGAACTTAATTCTATTACTGCTCTTAATACACATACACACTAGCCTAACACCCTCCTCAGACTAGTTAACATCAAGATGTCTGTCTACTTACCATAAATTATTTCAAAGCACAGAAACATAGATAATTATCTTTCCCCTGTTCCCAACATACATTGATTGCCCAAGAAATATGAGGAAGTTAAATTCAAGAAGGTAAATCTACCACTGCCAAAATGGTTATGTATTTTATGAGGAAGACCAACTCACCCTATCCACTCTTATAAAATCTTATAACAGCTATGAATAGCATTTTCATAGGTTAGCCTTTTACATGAAAAATTAGAAGTGATAGGTGAGTAACCAATGAAGCAAACAAAACAACTAAAATTATATATCCCCTTTAAAAAATGTTCTCACAGCTATCACAAGTAGCTGAAAAGAATTCTCATTGTATATATAACTATCAAGAATATCTTTAGGTTCACCACAATGCTGACTTTCTAGGAGATGGGGATTTACTAATAGTAATTATATTGTGCCTACATGTTCTTTGATTCATTCTCTTTCTGTATCGCTGTAAATTGCCAAAACAAATTCTAACAAATAAGTAAAACGTTTTTTTTCCCCAAAAAATATGATTATCACAGGCAATTTAGAATATCAAACACCCCAAATGGTCATTTGGGAATAAATCTAAACAGAAAGACTAAAATGATTTTCTCTTTAAATGTTAGTATTTTCACCCTTAGTCTTGCAGTCTAATCATTATAATATTATTTTACCCCAACAGATGAATTGCTAATTAGGCTGTTGCTTAGGAGCACGGCAGTATTATACTGGAAAGAAATAGCCATGAATCAAAATCAAAAACAGCCTAGAATCAAAATGCTATCATCAGTATCATGGAAGTCTGGAAAAAGAAAGAATCTGACTCTAATTTCAACACAATAGTGACCACTTTTCTGTGTTAATTTGAAAAGTGAGAACTTGATCTATTGTTAAGGCTGACCACCAAATTAATTTATATTATTTCTCTGAGGCAAGGGAAAAATAAAACACTGTTTATCCACAGAAATACAATGGAAAAATCTGAGTTAATTTTTATTGCCATGGTCCATATATCCACTAAAGTATCCAAAATTAAAATACAAATTTTAATTCCAATTAAAATATTAAATTATTAAAATACTTTAAATTCCAATAAGTATTAAAATACAAACTTTAAAGAATAGTCTATTAAAATATAGATTATTACCAAAATCTGGCCTAAACATTCCATTAATGATATAGCAAAGGTCCTCTTGAATTGACTAAGAAGCATTCAGCATTCCCAAGTGAGAAGACACATAAAATTTGGAACACATGAAAAGGATACATTTCCTTTTTATTCTTACTGAAAATAGACAAACCCATATAGACATGAATTTACTTACTCTAGTTCAGTTACACATACATCAGAGAACACTTAGCTTATCTTCAAAACAAGCCATATGGTCAATATCAAATAAGGGGTTAGGTATATCACAGATACATTGATATAGCTTTCTCTTAAAAGTAAAGTGAGGTATTTAAATAAGTAATGACTTAAGAACAAATTTATCACATATAACTTCAATATTAGTGTAATATGGTCCAGAATAACAAAGCATAGAAATATGAATTGTGGCTGACCTCAGCAAGGCTTTCAGAAGGATGAACTGTTACAGCATTTGAAGTTTTCATAGTGGTTAGTGTGTATATCTGGAGAAGGCAATGGCACCCCCTTTCCAGTACTCTTGCCTGGAAAATCCCATGGACGGAAGAGCCTGGTAGGCTGCAGTCCATGGGGTCACTATGAGTCGGACACGACTGAGCGACTTCCCTTTCACTTTTGTCTTTCCTGCATTGGAGAAGGAAATGGCAACCCACTCCAGTGTTCTTGCCTGGAGAATCCCAGGGACAGGGGAGCCTGGTGGGCTTCCGTCTATGGGATCGCACAGAGTCGGACATGACTGAAGCGACTTAGCAGCAGCAGCAACAGCAGTGTGTATATCTTTACTAATTCTGAGACATCTTCAAGAAACTAATGGAATTCTGTGATCATTTTAAGAAAAATACAGCTTCTCACTAAAACATATGGTTCAGTGTCTGAAGGTATTGATTCAACGTTCGGTTGTGATATTCATTTACAGTGTTTACCAGCCTCTGGAACAAATAATGGAGTAAACCTTGGACATAAGTTGACACTCCTAATCCTAGAAGAGAGAGAATCAGACAGTAATAAAATAACCTCTCTGTCATCTGTGGTAACAGATTCAAGGTTGATAAAGACAAATAGTTCTTAAACCAACAGAGGTATCATTATTACAGGAATATGATCAAAGAGTTTACCTTACCTGCAGGTCAAGAAGCAATGGTTAGAACTGGACATGGAACAGACTGGACCAAATTGGAAAAGGAGTATGTCAAGGTTGTATACTGTCACCGGGCTTATTTACCTTATACACAGAGTACATCATGTGAAATGCTTGGCCAGATGAACCACAAGCTGGAATCAAGATTGTCGGGAGAAATACCAATAACTCAGATATGCAGATGATACCACCCTTACGGCAGAAAGTGAAAAACTAAAGAGCCTCTTGATGAGAGTGAAAAGGCTGGCTTAAAACTGAACAGTCAAAAAATGAAGATCATGGCAACTGATCCAATCACTTCATGGAAAATAGATGGGGAAACAAGAGAAACAGTGACAGACTTTATTTTCTTGGGCTCAAAAATCACTGCAGATGGTGACTGCAGCCATGAAATTAAAAGATGTTTGATCCTTGGAAGAAAAGCTATGAGCAACCTACACAGCAACTAAAAAGCAGAGACATTACTTAGCAAAGGTCCATATAGTCAAAATTATGGTTTTTCTAGTAGTCATGTATGGATGTAAGAGTTGGACCATAAAGTAAGCTGAGCACCAAATAATTGATGCTTTTGAACTGTAGCGTTGGAAAAGCCTTGAGAGTCCCTTTGACTGCAAGGAGATCCAACCAGTCCATCCTAAAGTAAATCAATCCTGAATATTCATTGGAAGGACTGATGCTGAAGCTGAAACTCCAATACTTTGGCCACCTGATGTGAAGAACTGACTCATTGGAAAAGACCCTGATGCTGGGAAAGATTGAAGGCAAGAGGAGAAGGGGGTGACAGAGGTTGAGGTATTTGGTATCACCGACTTGATGGACGTGAGTTTGAGCAAGTTCCAGGAGTTGGCGATGGACAGGAAAGCCTGACATGCTGCAGTCCATGGGATCGCAAAGAGTCGGACATGACTGAGTGACTGAACTGACTGATGTTCAAAGACACCAAAAGAGTTCTTCAGAAGAATACTATATAACACTGAAGTTCACTATCAAAACTGGGATTAAAGACAGATATCTCTGGTAAATAATGATTACAGGGAGGAGTCACATGTTTAAGAAAAGAAACAAAAATCATGTCTAGAAATAACTTTTTAAGGTTTCTGGAATTCCCATCCCTGTTTCTTAGGTAGCTGTCAAACAAACCAACATTCATATACTGATATGATTTTCATATTAAATTCCTTATTTTACTAGAGTTTAGAAAACATATTTATATATAAAATATATTAATTTATATGATTATGTGATTCTAACCAACCCAAACCCGTGAGTATAAAAGAAAGAACCCTTCAATAGAGAAAAGAATCCACCTGCAATGCGGGAGAACTGGGTTCAATCCCTGGGTTGGGAAAATCCCCTGGAGAAAGGAAAGGCTACCCACTCCAGTACTGTGGCCTGGAGAATTCTACGGACTGTATAGTCCATGGTGTCACAGAGTTGGACACGACTGAGCAACTTTCAACTTCACTCAATAGAGAAAAGATTAAACATAGAACAAAAATCATCTATTTCTTTCTCTATCAAAATCCTTATATGTATGCATTCATAGAGATTTAATAGGCTGCACTGAAAAATTCAGTTACATCAAAAACAACTGTGTCAGGGTAAGGGAAGTTAGGTTTTTCAAACAACGGATTATGTGCATCTCAGACCAGGCTCAGGCCTGAAATCACAATGTGATGCTTGAGATATTTTCCTGGCAGATATAATGTATAGCAACTAATGGAAATATCATTAATAACATCATTGCATTTGAACAGGTATACATTCATAGTTCCTTGAGTAGAAAGATAAAAACTGGAAAGGAATACCATTTACTGAATGGCGAATATGTACCAGACTAAAAATGTGCTATGGTCATAATAAATCCACTCTGGATCTAAAGGGGAAGTGGTGTGGGGAAAATGAACATTTACCATCTTTCTGTGTATCATGCATACTGATGGATGTACAGGCTCACTCTCCTGCTGTGTCTCCATATTTATGTTCCTCTGTCTCTGTCTCTCTCTCACACACACACATATTTACATTAATTCAATTTTCATGAAATACTTGTGGGTTCAGTGCTAACACTCCCGCTTTATAAATCATTCTCAGATAAGTAATTTTCTTTCCCAAGATAATAATGATATAGACCAGAAAAAAATAAACAAAAGATGCGATATCATGTGAAAGAGTAACAGTCAGATACTTTTCTGGCATGCCATAACTCACAAAAACAACTCAAAGGTGTTATTTTGAGGAGGGACTATATATCAATAGTACACCAGATTCATTAATTGTGCTTATCATCTAACTATCTCCATAAATATATTCATTTTAATATTCCTTGGAGAAGGCAATGGCACCCCACTCCAGTACTCTTGACTGGAAAATCCCATGGACGGAGGAGCCTGGTGGGCTGCAGTCCATGGGATCGCTAGGAGTCGGACACGACTGAGCAACTTTCCTTTCACTTTTCACTTTCATGCACTGGAGAAGGAAATGGCAACCCACTCCAGTGTTCTTGCCTGGAGAATCCCAGGGACGTGGGAATCTGGTGGGCTTCTGTCTATGGGATCGCACAGAGTCGGACACGACTGAAGCGACTTAGCAGCAGTTCATATTCCTATCGCAGTTTTTGCATGAGCAATTGGTGTAAAGGGCTCCAATTTGCCAACTGTGTTACTGCTTGCCAAAGATAGACTGTGAGCACTGGTTTATCAACCACACATACACAAACAAAAACCCAAAGACCTGTATATATTCTTATAAATTAAACTATAAAATCAGCATATTCACTAAGTTCTCACTGGCTGAAAGATACTTCTGTGGCTTTTGTTCTTGCTTATTTGTTGCTAAGTCATGTCCTACTCTTTTGTGACCCCATGAAGTACAGCCTGCCAGGCTCCCCGTCCATGGGATTTCCCAGACAAGAATACTAGAGTGTGTTGCCAATTTCTTCTCCAGGGGATCTTCCCGACCCTGGGATCAAACTCACATCTACTGCTTGGCAGGCGGAATATTTACCACTGAGCCACTTGCAAAGCCTGAAAGGTAAAGGACTTTCCTATAATTATTTCCATGCATCCATTTCATGATCCTATGTACAGTCCTCTTTTTCTATCCCATTACAGAAAAGCGCACAATAGTCAGTTACCTGTGTTATCTGCTTTCTGACTCTAGCTTAGGTTTGTCATACATGATAACTCAGACGACACCACCCTTATGACAGAAAGTGGAGAAGAACTAAAGAGCCTCTTGATGAAATTGAAAGAGGAAAGTGAAAAAGTTGGCTTAAAGCTCGACATTCAGAAAACAAAGATCATGGCATCCGGTCCCATCACTTCATGGAAAGTAGATGGGGAAACAGTGGAAACAGTAGCTGACCTTATTTTGGGGGGCTCCAAAATCACTGCAGATGGTGACTGCAGCCATGAAATTAAAAGACGCTTACTCCTTGGAAGGAAAGTTATGACCAACCTAGATAGCATATTCAAAAGCAGAGACATTACTTTGCCAACAAAGGTCTGTCTAGTCAAGGCTATGGTTTTTCCAGTGGTCATGTATGGATGTGAGAGTTGGACTGTGAAGAAAGCTGAGCGCCGAAGAATTGATGCTTTTGAACTGTGGTGTTGAAGACTCTTGAGAGTCCCTTGGACTGCAAGGATATCCAACCAGTCCATTCTGAAGGAGATCAGCCCTGAGCTTTTTGGAAGGAATGATGCTAAAGCTGAAACTCCAGTACTTTGGCCACCTCATGCAAAGAGTTGACTCATTGGAAGAGACCCTGATGCTGGGAGGGATTGGGGGCAGGAGGAGAAGGGGATGACAGAGGATGAGATGGCTGGATGGCATCACCGACTTGATGGACGTGAGTTTTGAGTGAATTCCAGGAGTTGGTGATGGACAGGGAGGCCTGGAGTGCTACGATTCATGGGGTTGCAACAAGTCAGATACAACTGAGCGACTGAACTGAACTGAACATAATTCTGACCCTGAAAGGAGGTACATATAGAATAAGGGGTAAATCTTTTCAACTTTCTGCCAACATCCCATCTTCATGTATATTGATGCCATAAACATCAGCAGCTTAGGGGCTGTAAGTAAATGGACTCTGACAGAGTTTAGTTTAGTTTTGCTGGACAACTTGTAGTCTATTACAAACCTCTGGTTCTGAGGAGTTCTAACTTATGAATTAGGATTTATGAATTGGTTCTGAGGAGTTCTAATAAAGAATTTGTTCTAGGGGATTAAAAACTACTTAACACAAATTAGGTAACATGGATTGTTTGTTGATAAATGGGGCAGCAAAAAATATTAAGCAAAAACTTGACACTATCAATTTTAACCATGAGATTAAAATCTTCGTATGTCCATTTATGAAGTGGATCTTCTGTATGTCCCAGTGGAAGAAATAAAGTGATTCATTAAAACAAGTGAACATTGTATAGATTAGTGAGCTTCTATGGAATTAAATTCGGATGCAGATTTTATATGTGGAGAAGTATCTCAGAAATTCAATGAGTACTAATTGTGCTTGCAAATATATCACAGTCATTATGCTGAACCACGTTCTCATTCTACAGATAATACTCCATTTTGATTTTCTTTTTTAATGAATCATTTTATGTAAGAACTCCTTTGCTACTATAACAATAGCAAACTTTCTATACAGAGAAGGTGTGGCCCATGTTTTCATTCATACATGAATCTTACCCATGCACTCTTCATTACTGAGGATCTGCTATGTGCCAGACATGGTATTAGCTACTAGTGATGCAATATTGCCTATGATAGACAAATTCCCTGACATTATAAAACTTATAGCCTATAGGTTGGAGAAGGAAATGGCAACCCACTCCAGCATTCTTGCCTGGAGAATCCCAGGGACAGAGGAGACTAGTGGGCTGCCATCTATGGGGTCACACAGAGTCGTACACGACTGAAGCAACTTAGCAGCAGCCTATAGGTAGATACCAACAAATGAATCTGGTAATTGCAATACAGGTTAATAACATTATGATAGGCATGGGGATATCTTACACATACGTTGGGTATGAATTATTATAAAGAAGGCAAGAAAGGGTTCTAACAACTAAAACTGCCTTTACACAATCTCCCAATTAAAGAGTGGAGGAATGTTGGAAACAGGCCAGGGACAGTGTAAAGATCACAACAGGCTGAGGATTTTGAATAGCAACAGCATGCTAAGTAGCTGGGAGAAAGTTCTAAGAAGGAAAAAAAAGCTGGAGCTAGCTTCAAAAAGATAGAAGAAGATATGGGTTAAAAAAAGAAATTAAACTTTATTTGGTACCAAACATGATGGAAACTAATATTCCGGGAAAAAGTTTTGGCCAAATTTAAAACACCGGAACTAATTTGTAAAGTTACAAATGTTAGTTTTGCATGTTTCACTACTCTCTCCCTCTATAACAAAGCCACAGTTTCTCATTCAATGCCTTTCTTAGTCCTCCATAGTTGGGAATACTGAGAAGACGTGGGAAATAAAAGAGAAAAGGAAACAGAGATACAGGAACATTCCCTGTACCACTCCTCAGTTATCCCTAATCTGAGACCATACATATACACACAGTGTCTCTCTCAAGACACAAGCACACACTCAGGCACACAGTATTCATGTTCAGAGTAAGTATAGTCCATTAGATGCAAGGTATCCTATTTTCAGATATTAAAAAAAAAAATACACCTCTGAAATTAACAAAGGGTCAAAATGTTACTCCAGATCTCCACTGTTTCCCTAAAGAGCAAATAAATGAAAGACAGTTTTATACACAGAAACCCATGTAATGTAAAATTAGGGTTTATTTGTTTGAATTTAAGACCAATACAGTTCTATTTCCACTGTCAGTTGTATTTCTCAGAAATTTCACAGATATGTTACATAGAGTTTAATAAGAATAAAAACAGATGTAGGAACACCAGGAAATAACAGTGGTCTCAATTCAATGGATTATGTTTTCTACCATATCATTCATAGTTCTAACTGGATCTCATAGATATCACTTTCCTCAGATAACATAAAAAGGAATTACTCTCTTATATGTTTCCAGTTGAAACTGTGAATTCAAAATAACTTAAAGTAAGAAACAGCACTGTAGGTAGAAATACTGACCTACATGAATTGGACACTCATTCTACAACTGAGCACTCTTAAGGAGAAAATTTTATGAAGATCGTCTAATACAAGTCTCATCTATATTACTATAAAAGTGAACTATGTCAATAAATTAAAGTTCAACCTTGAAGATGTACTTAAAATTTAAGAGGAGGTAAACATTAATAGACATAGACATAATAAATATAAAATATATGCATTAGCATAAAATTTCAGAAATAGTTTTGCTATTAAACTTTCTCAAAAAGGTTTTGGGGAACTGTGATACAAATACTATTAAGTTTTCAATCCTTAAACATCTTTTGCTTGAAAACTTTGTTGGAAGTTTTTAACCTGAAAATGAGGAGAATATTCCAAATATAAAATAAAATGGGTAAAAACACATCTACCCTCCCATGATATGTTAAGTATTTCTGGGTATGCCCAGAAAGACTTCCACAACACTCTGAAGTGAGCTCCTAATTATGACGAGGACACCGACTCACCATGGTAAAGGTGTCTGTTTCATTTCACTCTGGTATGGTTAACAGAGAAGAGACATATAGCCTTTAAACAAAATGATAATAAGTGTAATGACAGAGTGATGTCTGTTTTGTTGATAAGAGTAAACTCTGCCCCAGTGCTAGCCTGTAGTACTCAGGCCAACTGTTTTTCAATGGGAATACTCGTGCTGGGTAACAATATGTATGTGGCTCAGCACAAACTCTCATCTCATTCTGGAAAAAATAAGTCAAGTTTTAGTTTCATTGAAATCAGAATGTATGAAATACTAGAAGCTTTATGAGATCAGTAGCCCCAGATGTTGGAACTGAAGTTACAATATTATATTTATGAAGATATCATAAACCTCTGATTACATATTTGTCAAGTACTTTTTAAGACATAAGATATTTTCATGTGTATTATGAATTATATGTATTATGTATATTCTAGCATTTGAATATATCATCCACAGCTACTCTGATGTTATAAAAATTATGCTAACCTACTTTGATAAATTATTGGTCCTAGCAATGGAGATATTAAATAAAATTATTATCAAACTTGCAAACCCATTGCATCTTTCCCCTGATCCAAACTGTTAAACACCTGTTAAACACGTGTGGGTGCCTTTCACAGTGGAAATGGGCTTATAAATAAATATTTTTGCTATAGTGGGAAAAGCCAACGCTATGATCTTTAAATAATCCGGTGTCAGAAAGGAGTTTTTATATTAAACCTCTCCTAAATATCTCCTTGATTTGAAATTCCAAACTCATCATAATGTCACATTATTCTTTAAAATATTTTAAACTACATAATTTTATATTATTTACCTTAATATGTTTTATTACTAAAGTATCATGTAGTTATTAGTTATTATATAAAATCAAAAAATTCAGAAAAGAGAGCTGCATATTCATGACTCCCTCTTACAAAAACCTGTCATTCTATTTTTCATGAAGTTTATAGCATCTCTGACTCTACTATCTTGACTGTTAGTACAGACTAAAGGTGCCCAGACACGACTGAGCAACTTCACTTTTACTTTTCACTTTCATGCATTGGAGAAGGAAATGGCAACCCACTTCAGTGTTCTTGCCTGGAGAATACCAGGGACAGCAGAGCCCTGTGGGCTGACATCTATGGGGTCGCACAGAGTCGGGACACGACTGAAGTGACTTAGCAGCAGCAGAGGTGCCCAGACTGGAAAAGTGCCATGAACAACCTCCAGTCTCAGGATGAAAGATGACTTCACTGCTCATTCCATCATCTCCTCACCCAGCCCCCACATCTCCCAATGATATAATTGACAGATGTTACCATCCTCCCTATATCAGTCCCTATATAGCAGCCTATTACATTTTTGTCAAGCTTTAGGAGTAAAAAGTTTTTATGCTCATGTTCAACTGAGAATTCCCTTCTTTCTACTTTTTATCAGTTTTATTTTAGGAGGCAAAAAAGGAAAGAATTTAATATATGTATTACAGGGCAGCCCTGCAAAGCTGATCATGCTATCATGTCCTATGTATTCTTTGCTCCACACTGAAGAAATCTGTGTCCTTAAAGCTATTCAGGTCACTCTATTATGGAGATGATACAAGTTATTAAAGTCTCTCATAAAATATAGTACCAGAAACAGAACATGACCATCTAGATGTCCTAAGCTATCTTCATTTAGTTGGGGAGCAGTATTACTAAATTCCTGCATTCGTCTCAATTGAGAACAGTGCTGATTCTGTGTAGATAAGGGTCATCATTTCTGAAGCCAAGTCTGGTAGTTAGCAACACCACCAATACACCATCACCAGCATTTGGTAAATGCTAAACCTTAGCAGAGGTATAAACTAATGAATTCCTATGAGGAAGATATTATCAGCAGCCAAATTTTGTATATAGGTGGGGACATTCAGGCTTAGAAAATTTGACTTATCAAGTCTTTACTAGTAAGTTTCATTGGGCAGTGGTGTGAGGGATTCAGTCTCCATGTAAGAGCAAACTGACAGATTGTCAGCTTGGTATTCAAATCCTGAAAGATGATGCTGTGAAAGTGCTGCACTCAGTATGTCACCAAATTTGGAAAACTCAGTGGTGGCCACAGGACTGGAAAAGGTCAGTTTTCATTCCAATCCCAAAGTAAGGCAATGCCAAAGAATGCTCAAATTACCACACAACTGCACTCATCTCACACGCTAGTAAAGTAATGCTCAAAATTCTCCAAGCCAGGCTTCAGCAATACATGAACCGTGAAATTCCAGATGTTCAAGCTGGTTTTAGAAAAGGCAGAGGAACCAGAGATCAAATTGCCAACATCCACTGGATCATCGAAAAAGCAAGAGAGTTCCAGAAAAACATCTATTTCTGTTTTATTGACTATGCCAAAGCCTTTGACTGTGTGGATCACAATCAACTGTGGAAAATTCTGAAAGAGATGGGAATACCAGACCACCTGACCTGCCTCTTGAGAAACCTATATGCAGGTCAGGAAGAAACAGTTAGAACTGGACATGGAACAACAGATTGGTTCCAAATAGGAAAGGAGTACATTGAGGCTGTGTATTGTCACCCTGTTTATTTAATGTCTATGTGGAGTACATCATGAGAAATGCTGGGCTGGAAGAAGCACAAGCTGGAATCAAGATTGCTGGGAGAAATATCAATAACCTCAGATATGCAGATGACACCACCCTTATGGCAGAAAGTGAAGAGGAACTAAAAACCTCTTGATGAAAGTGAAAAAGGAGACTGAAAAAGTTGGCTTAAAGCTCAACATTCAGAAAACGAAGATCATGGCATCTGGTCCCATCACTTCATGGCAAATAGACGGGGAAACAGTGGAAACAGTGTCAGACTTTATTTTTCTGGGCTCCAAAATCACTGCAGATGGTCACTGCAGCCATAAAATTAAAAGACGCTTACTCCTTGGAAGGAAAGTTACGATCAACCTAGATAGCATATTCAAAAGCAGAGACATTACTTTGCCAACAAAGGTCCATCTAGTCAAGGCTATGGTTTTTCCAGTGGTCATGTATGGATCTGAGAGTTGGACTGTGAAGAAAGCTGAGTGCCGAAGAATTGATGCTTTTTGAACTGTGGTGTTGGAGAAGACTCTTGAGAGTCCTTTGGACTGCAAGGAGATCCAACTAGTCCATCCTAAAGGAGATCAGTCCTGGGTGTTCATTGGAAGGACTGATGATGAAGCTGAAACTCCAATACTTTGGCCACCTCGTGTGAAGAGCTGACTCATTGGAAAAGATTCTGATGCTGGGAGGGTTTTGGGGCAGGAGGAGAAGGGGATGACAGAAGAGGAGATGGCTGGATTGCATCACTGACTCGATGGACATGAGTTTGGGTAAACTCCGGGAGTTGGTGATGGATAGGGAGGCCTGGCGTGCTGCGATTCATGGGGTCGCAGAGTTGGACACGACTGAGCGACTGAACTGGAATGAATGGTAAACTTTGGAATTTATCATATAAACTGATATCATCTCTTAGATAAGAGTCACAAAGGAGGTAGTAAAAGTAAGTATTATGATAACTTAATTAACATCAGCAATTATCATGTCAAGTTAAAAACAGTCACAACCTAAAAGTTGAGAGTTGTTTTATTCACTGGAATTTTTAGGACTTTAAGCCTGGGAGACAGCACCTCAAGTGACCCTGAGAGAACTTTTCTGAGGAGGTGGGGGAAGGGAGTCAAGTTATATAGAAGTTTGTAGCAAAGGGCAAGTAGTCTGAGTATCAAAAGTGTTTTGTGAATTAAAGAAAACCAGATATCCCAACTTAAGGAATTTAGCACTTTTCTATG
The DNA here is from genome assembly GCF_032452875.1 of Bos javanicus. Classification (NCBI taxonomy): domain Eukaryota; kingdom Metazoa; phylum Chordata; class Mammalia; order Artiodactyla; family Bovidae; genus Bos; species Bos javanicus. The sequence continues at coordinate 57,895,675 of NC_083871.1, read as the reverse complement.
TATAGGTAGCTGCAGAATCCTAGGCTCACTGAAATTATGCCTTTCATATATTCCTTTCACATGTATCTCAGCTGTCTGGGGCCAGGATCTTGTGTTTTTCACTTCCTGTGTCCCTCAGTGCTCACCATGGGGAGTGGCTGCAGCCGGGTGGCCGCCTCATCAGAAGTATTGTTCTCCATCATGGGTGCCCTTAGGACTCAGGAAGTCACATTTGGAGGGTGGATATCACTGAAGACTGTGACATCCTTGTGTACTCATAAGGCAGGAATACTGCATTTCTCAATCTTAAGAGCAGAAAATTAAGAATCTCTGTAGTTAGAAATAGTATTTTATTGATAGCATACTTTTAGAAGTAAAGCCTGACACAAACTAAGAAATTGAAAATATGAACAGAGCAAGTGTACCTCCTTGATGCCATGGTCATTAGAGAAACTGATAGAATTACAAGACTTTCAGTCACCACAGAAAAGACAATCGCCAAAAGAAAACTAATGAAAGGTATTCTGACAGATCATTGTTATTTCATCACTTAACCTACTTACAGCAATCTAACCCAGTCATGAGTTAAGAGGATACTGAGGAAGAAATTATAAATGAGAACAAGTAAAGTTGTTTTTGTTTAGCTATTGACTTCTAAACTTGTTTTTAACTGTGTTCCATATTAAAGTAAATATAATACATTATGACACACACATAAACAAAATGTAAGTTTCATGAAAAGAATTTGAACTGTGCAATTCAAACTCAGTATATTTTCTATTCTAGTTCTTTTTTTAATTAAAAAAATTTCTGAATGATTATTAATTGATTTTCAGTTCAATTCAGTTCAGTCACTCAGTCATGTCCGACTCCTTGTGACCCCATGAACCGCAGCCTGCCAGGCCTCCCTGTCCATCACCAACTTCTGGGGTTCACTCAAACTCATGTCCAATGAATTGGTGATGCCATCCAGTCATCTCATCCTCTGTTGTCCCCTTCTCCTCCTGCTTCCAATCCCTCCCAGCATCAGAGTCTTTTCCAATCAGTCAACTCTTCACATGAGGTGGCCAAACTATGGGAGTTTCAGCTTTAGCATCAGTCCTTCCAATGAACACCCAGGACTGATCTCCTTTAGGATGGACTGGTTGGGTCTCCTTGCAGTCCAAGGGACTCTCAAGAGTCTTTTCCAACACCACAGTTCAAAAGCATCAATTCTTCAGCGGTCAGCTTTCTTCACAGTCCAAGTCTCACATCCATACATGACCACTGGAAAAACCATACCCTTGACTAGACGGACCTTTGTTGGCAAAGTAATGTCTCTGCTTTTGAATATGCTATCTAGGTTGGTCATAACTTTCCTTCCAAGGAGTGTCTCCTAATTGCATGGCTGCAATCACCATCTGCAGTGATTTTGGAGACCAAAAAAATAAAGTCGGACACTGTTTCCGCTGTTTCCCCATCTACTTCCCATGAAGTTATAGGACCAGATGCCATGATCTTTGTTTTCTGAATGTTGAGCTTTAAGCCGACTTTTTCAGTCTCCTCTTTCACTTTCATCAAGAGGCTCTTTAGCTCCTCTTCATTTTCTGCCATAAGGGTGATGTCATCTGCATATCTGAGGTTATTGATATTTCTCCCAGCAATCTTGATTCCAGCTTGTGCTTCTTCCAGCCCAGCATCTCTCATGATGTACTCTGCATATAAGTTAAATAAGCAGGGTGACAATACACAGCCTCGACGTACTCCTTTTCCTATTTGGAACCAATCTGTTGTTCCATGTCCAGTTCTAACTGTTTCTTCCTGACCTGCATATAGGTTTCTCAAGAGGCAGGTCAGGTGGTCTGGTATTCCCATCCCTTTCAGAATTTTCCACAGTTGATTGTGATCCACACAGTCAAAGGCTTTGGCATAGTCAATAAAGCAGAAATAGATGTTTTTCTGGAACTCTCTTGCTTTTTCCATGATCCAGCGTATGTTGGCAATTGATCTCTGGTTCCCCTGCCTTTTCTAAAACCAGCTTGAACATCTGGAAGTTCATGGTTCATGTATTGCTGAAGCCTGGCTTGGAGAATTTTGAGCATTACTTTACTAGCGTGTGAGATGAGTACAATTGTGCGGTAGTCTGAGGATTTTTTGGCATTGCCTTTCTTTGGGATTGGAATGAAAACTGACATTTTCCAGTCCTGTGGCCACTGCTGAGTTTTCCAAATTTGCTGACATATTGAGTGCAGCACTTTCACAGCATCATCTTCTCCGTTTTGAAATAGCTACCAATTGGCTATAATTTGCCATTGGAAAAACATTAAACACCTCCTAGTACCCATGGTTAGAAATAAATCATAAATGAAGAATTATTACGGAATTGACATTTAGCTCCTCTTTTTATAGTTATTAGTTCAAAGTTTAATTTTGTTTCTTCAGTCAAGATAATAAGGGAAAAGGAGAAGAGAGGAAAAGATGGCAACGCAGCTATTGAAAGGTTGCTATGCGAAGAGATGGAGGAGGGAAGAGCAGGTTATGGTTACATATACATTGAGGCTCAGAAAAGTTTAATAACTTGCCCAAGGAAAGGTTGGGCTTAAACCTGAACCAAAGTTTGTAATTTTACATGGATTAAAGAATAGTCTAGAGGAATATAGTTAATATTTCTAAAATGTATCTGTCTGATAATATTGTACTAAAAAACTCTTAAAGGGCAGGAAAAAATAAATCTTAAAATAATTAAATCAGTATATTACCAGATAACCTTCATATAGATTTCTAAAAAAGAATGCATGCTGGTAGATTCCCTGGCTATCCCTGGCAGTGTTTTCCTGAGGTCCATTCTAGGAGGAGTGGTACATTCATTTCCTTGCACTGCCATAAGAGAGTACCACACAGCCGTCTCCTCTGTGTCTATACCCAGATCTTCCAGTTTCTCCTATGAAGTATCAGTCATTGGACTAATCTGATTACATCTGCAAAGACCTTATTTACATTTACAGGTACTGGGGTTAGGATTTAAATATCTTTTCTAGGGACACAATTCAATCCACTACAAGCAGATGGAAATGGATAAATCTAGGATGTGAACTAAGTAACTCTTGTCAAAATTTTAAAGTTGTAAATATATAGGGGGTAGGTTCAACTTTGAATGGCAATAGGGTATGGGTAAAACACTGTGAAAATTAATCTTGGTTCTTGATAACTTTTACTACGGTATGACAAATATGCAAACCAAAATAAAGTTCAATTAATTTTCAAGAAGGATTTATTCTATGTTTAATTTATATTAATTATCATGCTGAAAGAGCCATTCAGATGCCTTAATAAATTTTTTTTCTGTTTTAAGTAAGGAATTTTTAAAATCTTTGTTTATTCAGTTGCTGATCATCCATTTCACCATTTCCTAATCATGGCAAAAAAAGAAAAAGGTCTTAAGCTAGAATTACAATTTTCCATCATGCAAAACAAAACTTATACAAAATACTGGCACGTAGCTTTATATACTTAGGAAGATCAATTTTTTTTTTCCATTTCACTTTCAGACCACATTGCTCAAAGTAAGAAAAGGCAAATGTAATCAAGCTTGATAAGCCAAGACACAGGCAAATGATAGGAAAAAAAAATTTGATTTGAGGAGTAAAGATATTAAATTACCACCTCAATGCTGTGAATAATAAAAGCACAGAGTCAAAAGCAGTTCAGTTTCTTAAGACCAAGAGGTATTTCAACAGCTTTCCCAAAGATCAGAAGTCAGTGTTGAAATTTTGTTAGAACTTTAATATGAATGAGTTAAGAAATTATACTTTTAAAAATCTCACTTTGAAATACAGTTGGAAAACAGATGGATTCACTGCACCTTTGTATAAACCTACTTTAAAACACAAAAATGTACTCCATTCGTTCTTTTCAATGTATTTGGTGAATGTGGATAATGTCATATTGCCTAGAGTAATCTTGATGCCTGTGTTCTGTTGGAGGAAACAGGATCCCTCTGGCTAAAGGTTTTCCTTTGCTTTTGTCTGTTCAGCACTAGCACAAGTAGGGTGACAGTCTCATAAAGAAAATACCCAAAGGCACTCACTTTACCCAGTGACTTGGCATCTCTCCAGCACTGATACTTCATGCCCTACATTAACGGCTGGTGCCAGAGGACCAAAGAAAGAGGGAAATAGTGAGCCTCTCTGTTTATTTGTGGCAGGTACTTTTTATTACTTGGCAATATAATTCATTGCTCTTTATATAAATGCTAACCCATCTTAAATTTTAATAGTCATCCATAAACAAACAAATGATATCACTTGCTCCAAGTTAGGTGTAACTTATAGATGGAAAACACTGCAAAGTGACTTGCAGTAAATTAAAATAGTCCAGAAGGAAAAATGGAACATAGCTAGAAAAAGATGAGAGATAAGAGATAACTTACTTGTAAAACCCTTTAAGGCAAAAGAGAACTGCTTGCATCTATGTTTTAGGGGGAAAAAAAATCTTGAAAGTTAGGATGCATTCAAGTACCACAAATATAGAAGAACATACCATTCTGCTAAATACATTTTAGCTGATATGGTTTTAAAAATGGAACTCCATCGAAAACTTTATGTAAATTTCTATTTGGCTATTGTGAGGGGAAAAAATGAATACAATGTTCATTTGATGTCAAGTATTTCATGAAAAGGATAAATCTGGTATTTTCATCTTTTTCCTATTTACATTGTACACTGAAGAAAATTTTTTGGAACTGAGTTAATAAAAGGCTAAATTAAGACAGAATTTTAGTGCTCTGAGAACCTCAGCAGCACTATTACCCAGAGGCAAGAAGCCTAAATGATTCTATAAACAGGTAATAAACCATAACAATGGCCAGAGACTGGGCTAGGTTGGTATTTCTTTGTTCATTGGTATTTACTAAGAAATTAAAATGTTAAAAGCTTCAGGATATACAAAGATGAACCAGATACATACTTGCCCTGCAAGAGTTTAGGAAATTATCTGTGGTGAGAAAAACTATGCAGGAGGAAAGACAGGTAAGAAATACTACAGCAATTAAGTAGCTGCCAGATATATTTGGTGAAAATTCCAAGGTAATAGTAATTAAACTGATCCTGATATGCAAGATAACCATCTCCCCTATCTGAAAATTTGTTCTTTTGTAACAGAAGACACATAAAATAGTACCTGCTCTCTTTAAATCTTCATTTTCTATAATACAAAAATAATTTTTCCTCTGAATTAAAGTATCCTATTTTAAGCTAGGAAAAAAGAACACCTATTAAGATATATTTCACCTGCTGAAAATGCTTCATCTCACAATTCCCCAGCAAAAGGAAAAACTAGATAATTCTTTTATCTGACAAGATGGCCTTATGCTATTGACACTATTACTTCAAAAACTGAAGCTCTCATTTTATTTCTTCAGTAACCTTCCAGCTTCCTATTGTCTCATCTACTAAACACCAGGTACCATTACAATTCAATTTCCTATTTTGTGATTTTATTAGTACAATGGGCTTCCCAGGTGGTGTAGAGGTAAACAAGCTACCTGCCAATATAAGAGATTCAAAGGACATGGGTTTGATCCCTGGGTCAGGAAGATGCCCTGGAATAGGAAATTGCAACCCACTCCAGTTTCCATGCCTGGAAAGTCCCATAGACAGAGAAGCCTGGCAGGCTACAGTCCGTGGGGTTGCAAAGAGTCAGATATAACTAAGCACGCACACATGCAAGTACAATGAACAGGAATAAAGAAAAAATAAAAGCAGAAAAAGGGAGGAGAAACAAGAACAGAGCACATCAATGCTGAAAAAGTGAAACACAAGAGACCAAAAGGCAAGGTAAGAAAAAAGGCACCAGAAACAGGCAGAGCTGGAGGGAGAGAGAGAGACGACTGAGACTTGGAACGCTGGAAGGACAAAGCCCTCTGTCCACTTGACGTGTTAGCTTGTTTGCCCTAATTAAATGTTGGCTTTTCTCTGTTATCACCTGCTCTCGACTGCCCTTTAGAAAATTGGTTGGCAAAGGCAGATATGACAGTAAGTGGCAATGACCAAAGGCTAATAGGAACCTTTTGGAAAGGATCACATATTCCTCAGCCCCAAGTGGGTCAATACTAGATGTTTTCTGCTTGTACATGCGATCTACAGGGTTCTGAAATATAAACAAAATTCAAAGTCACAGCTGCGTGCCTTTCAAAGATACTACACTTTACTTAATATTATAGATTTGCTGTTGGACAAACAGAAACTTGGAACACAAATGATGAGAAAGCTAAAATATATATAATTAATTGGTCAGGGTTGAAATAAGTTAACAGGGGCATGGCATTTTGGCCAGATGGCATTTTGCAATTTTGGAAATATTTGAACTTCTCACAAATGTTACAGGATGTGAGAACTGAAAATATTTCCATCTGCCTAAATTAAAGGAACTATTGCTCTTCTTCATGCTAATGAGGATTCCATGCTGTTCTCCAAGTTATTAAAACTATTCGGCTGCTTGAGAAGAAAAATTGTCTATTCTTCCTGTGAAAGGGTAATTTTAAAGACACTTGGGTAAATGGCTGAGTGACAAAGCAAAGCAAAATTTAGTATCGTTGAAGGAACAACTAGAAATTTTCTCTTATCTACTCTGCTTACAACAGAGGAATATATCTATGACACATAGTACAGAACTTGGATGATAAAATGGAATAAGAATCATGGTGCGTAAAAAGTATGCCTTTTTATTGACATGTACACAGTGCAACGGAGGCAGCATAGGACTAGCACTCAGCTCTTCTGACTGTTACTCCAATAATCTTGACACTGTGTACCAGTACCCATAAATTCTGACATGTTTACTGAGAGGAAGCAAAAGAGAGAATATTAACTCAACTGTTTTTTCTAGTGGTACTACTATATTCCAAACCTATACCACTAATATTAAATGTTAAAGTCTTAGATATAATTAACTGATTAGAAATAATATTTTAAAAAATGAGAATTTTGCTCCCTTATATACCTCCACATCCCCAAAAAGTTTGCTCAAAATATAATTTTATAACAACTTTGCTAAATCACATACTGAACTTTTCAAGCAGAGTTAGTGGTAAACAACCTGTGTGCCAATGCAGGAGATGCAGGAGACACTGGTCCAATCCCTGCATCGAGAGGATGCCCTGGAAGAGGGCATGACAACTCACTCCAGTATTCTTGCCTGGAGAATCCCATGGCCAGCGGAGCCTGGCACGCTATGGTCCGTACGGTCCTAAAGAGTTGGACACAACTGAAGCAACTTAGCACTCACGCATACACATATTATAAATTTTAAGTGCTGAAGCACATAGTATACTATGACTATGATTATACTGTTTCCTATACAGTTTTGGACTCCCTTCAGATAATTACTGTCTCTCTTTTTTTTCAATTACTTTATTTTCAATGTACCTAGAACATTTCATTCTCAAATTCTATACAGAACAATAAATCTGCTAACATCTCTTGCCTAATATAGTATCCATTCCATTCTCTGTATCATTGTGGGTTGATGTTTTCTTTTTATTCCTTATTGGTATTTTAGTGACATTTCAAGGAGAGAAGATAAATGCATGTGATCAATCAACCATATTTAATAAGGAACTAGAGATTGATTTTTAATGCCTGCATGCAATACTGAGATATTAACAGATGTTAGCAAATGCCAAGAGCCATGAAAGATAGAGTATCATTACAATAAGTAGGTGTGGAAGAATTTACTGATTACAAAAGGGTTTAGATTACTGAGGAAAATAAGAGATTTAAAAAAAAAGCCAGAATTTTCATCTTCATTTTTTCAAGAGAACAGTCTAGATTTTAGTTTAATATAAAATCTCATTATCTCCAAATTTTAGATTAACATTTCTCAAATTTTACTGTGCTTATGACTCATCCCGGGAGCTTGTTAAACTATAGATTACATTTAAATCTTCTTTTTTACAAGCCCCCAGATGATACCAATGGTTTTGGCCTAAGAACTATACCCTGAGTAGCAAGCTTTTAGAAAGTATCATTTAATCTTGTCACAAAAAGGGTAGAAACTGGAGGAGATCTACTCAAACATGGAAATATATTCTTAGCACATTTCTTAAGTTTTCCAATTCATGGTTCTGAACACAAGTTCTTTACTAGAGAAAGCACAATTGCCATCCATAGGAAGAGGAACAGACATTGCAGGTCACTACTCACAATCCATGGTCAACTTGACTCACACCTGACCAGTTTTTTTGCACCAATTCAGTTATCAACAAATAGATTACATGAAGTCCTGGTAAGTGGTATGGCATGTATGTTTCAATGGTTCTATTCTGACACCAACCCCAACTGGCACTTTGCAATACATTTCAATTCTGATGCTAATCATGTAAAATTAGCACAGACCCCACAAGTTAAGGACTTCAGGGCTCCACCAGACTGCTGTCATTTCAGAAGCCAGCCAGAAATGGGCTCCCAGGTCACCTGCATATCTGACCAAATAGACACAAATATGAGAGCTTCTAATGACCACCCTCAGGTTGGTCACTCTCTAGAGTGATTAAAAGAACTTAGAAAAGTGCTATACTTAATATAATTGTATAATAAAGATAATACAAACCAGACCATCCAAATAAAAAGAAACATGGGTTAAGGTCCTAAAAGGTCCCAAACACAGAGCTGCTCTGCTCTTTCCCCATGAAATCAGGCCATGTACGTTTCCAGCACATCAGTGCGTTCACCCAACAGGAAGCTCCACTGACCACAGTGTCCAGGGTTTCCACCGGGTCATGTGATTTAATTCAGTCTTTAGGGAAGCCAGACTAATACCACATGGCACAAAGCCTTAATTTAATATTCTCATCATGTGATTGGTCTTATCCACTGACCAGCCCCTAACCTGATCTATCAAGGGGTCCATCATCAGTCACTTTATCAACATAAACTTAGACATGGTACAAAGGACTCATGAATAACAAAGACCTTCCTATTTATCCATAACCCAGGACAAAAAACAGTTAAGTCACTATAAAACAGCTTCCATGTACTCTATTTGATAAATTTCAGTGCATTCTCTTTTATCTTAAGATATAAATACATTCTTATTAGAAGTGAGTTAAGAGAAAAAGCAAGGTGATAAAGACAAAAGAATTTTAAAAACAGAATTCTAGTCTGGCTTTTAACTAACCTGGCAAAATGTACTTGACAAACCACCATGTCTTATTAAGTCTTAGTTTCCTCAAGATATTAGAAAGAGATTGAATTGAATAATCTCCCTAGCACTTTCCGACTTTAATATTCTATAATCCCATGAGTTTACAAAATCTACTTTATTCATTATGAAGTGATTTTGCTAGCTGCCAACAATATCACCTCTTAGGTTGGTCAAAATGAGAGCTACCAGAAACATCTTTGTGGTGATTATAGTGAAATGATATTCCAACAGTCATGTTAAATGATGGGGGGGAAAGGCTAGAGTATTGGCCTGCCCTGAGCGACGTATTTTGTTAAACCCTATTCCATAAATTATCTTCTTCCTTAATTTAAAAAGCTAAAAATTAACTCTGTCAATGAACTATGCAGATTTAGGAATGCATTTATAATTTTCTATTAATAGGATTTTGTATGCGTGTCTGCTCAGTCATGTCCAACCCTTGGTGACCTCATGGACTGTTGACCATCAGACTCCACTGTCCATGGAAATTTTTCAAGTCAAGAGTCCTGGAGTAGGTTGCCATTTCCTATTCCAGAGGATCTTCCTGACCCAGAGATCAAACAAATGTCTCCTGTGTTGGCAAATGGATTCTTTACCAATTCATCACCTGGGAAGCTTCATGGACTTTACTGCAAACATCGTGGATTTGAAGTTAAATCCAAATTCCATACCCACCTGTGTCAAAGATGGCAAAATAATATGAGAATATTTAATTCACTGTAAATTAAGAACATAAAATTATATAGAGTCCTGTAAACTTAATTATCAGTTTTTCTTCATCTGTCATTCTCTTTCCAACTCTAATAATTACTATTTGAACAGCAAATATCTTAATATTTGAAGTGAGAAACTCATGTATTATCTCTAATATCACAAGTATGACAAAGCTGTCTGTGAAATTCCAATAAATGGAATGATTTTCTACATATATTGAAGAAATCAGAAAATGTGCAACAAGCAGGGTTCATTTTGATATTTTTCCTTCCTGAACAATACAAGTAGATCACTACAATGAATGTCTATTGCAAATTTACAGGGGTTCAGTTGGAAAATAATTCATGTTAAACAAAGGTTCTCAACATCATTAACAGAGACTGAGAAAGTGGGCCAGCATGCATGAGAGCATAAATCATAGAGGTCATGCGTGTTAATGAGAAAAAGAGCATTTATTAGCTTGCAATTTAAAATATAAAGCCCTTCTCCCTCAATGATTTAAAATGGAACAATATTCTATACCTGAGGACAGCAGAAGGCGGTGCCCTCAATTAGATGAACAACTCTCCTGGCCCCCAAACTTTTATTGTTGTCATTGAAATTTATCATTCTGATTTTATTTTTAGATTGTGACATTTTTGTTGCTGTGGACAGACAGTAGAACATAACCCATCCTATATTAGTGCCTACACTGGCAAGTTGTATATTTTAAGTTTTAATTAGAATTTGCTAAATTCTAATTTGGAGAAGGCAGTGGCAACCCACTCCAGTAGTTTTGCCTGGAAAATCCCATGGACGGAGGAGCCTGGTAGGCTGCAGTCCATGGGGTCGCTAGAGTCGGACACGACACGACTGAGCGACTTCACTTTCACTTTTCACTTTCCTGCATTGGAGAAGGAAATGGCAACCCACTCCAGTGTTCTTGCCTGGAGAATGCCAGGGACGGGGAAGCCTGGTGGGCTGCTGTCTATGGGGTCGCACAGAGTCGGACACGACTGAAGTGACTTAGCAGCAGCAGCAAGTTCTAATTATTAAGTAGCTGAAACATCGTATTTCCTAACTTTTATGTGAGCTCCGATCAATGTTTCTGTTTGAATGTTTATTTTGACATCAAAGAAGATGGTAAAAAGTTTGCAAATATAATTTTATAAAATCAGAATGTCATTAAAAAGATGTCCATTATAAACTGCTCTTTTATTATACAAATGAGAAAAAAAGCAAAAGCACTGACTTTAAAAAAAAGTGACATTATGTAATTAGGGTACTATATAATAACTTCTTAAATTATAGAGAAACAACTTTCTTTTCTGATACATCCCCCACGTATCCCCACAACCTCTTCCCAGGCTAAATAAGTAGAGTAGATTACCATGACTAAAGACCACACAGCATTGACTCTTAGGTCAAAAACTTCAGGAATACATCCATGATATCATGGGTTACCTTTAAAATACTGAGAAGCCATTCCCTGTAAAAGGCCAAAATTGTTGAATTACATTTTTTAAAAGGAAAATAGAAATGCTTTATCCTGTCTACATTTAAAAATCTTACCTTGGGTCATTTTACAAGTATTTATTTCTTTAAAATGTATTTCTTTATTTGTGTATTTCCTGTTCCATGATTTCAAATGAAAGCATTGTTTACAGATACTTCTGAGATCAAGAGAAGGAATAAGACCTTTAATGAAAATGACTCTCAGGACTGAAGGACAAAAAAGTAAACTGAAACCACACCCAAGGACTTTCCCAGGGCCTTTATGAGACTCAGGATATCTATCTTGCCATTCTCTGTGGGAAAAGACACTATTTTTAAATGATAACAGTAGCAATCACGTCGTACCTTAGAGAGAAACCAACCAGTGTATATTCAAAACTACTCTTATGAACAAACTAGTGATGTAACAAAACCTTTAAAATAGCTTTATTTTATTCATTCTTTATTCTGACTTGCTTTGTAAAATTTTTTTAGAAATTATTATTTAATTTTCAGTGTCACAACCTGTACACTGCAACCTTGTCAAATGAGGAGACTTAGTTGTTGGACTAACAAAACCTCCATATTGTAAGAATTTTACTTGCAAAGCAAACCCACCATAGTTTGATTAAGTCCATGACTTTTACTATATAAAAACAGACCCCAAACTAGGAGCACAAATAACATTTCTCTATGCATCCCCACTATCTGCCTTAAGAGACAATGTGCCAGAGTCTCCCTGAATAATTATTTGTTTCTTTCCACACAATATTTCAAAGTCAATACACAATGCAGTCACATTTAAATTTCAAGTTAGCAAATATTTATTTAGCGTCCATTTCCCAGACACAATAATAACTATAGTCTGACATCCGTATCCACAGGTTCTCCATCTGCAGATTCAACCAAGTGCAGAACATACACTATGTTTCAGATCCATGGTTGCATCCCATGGATCAGGAAGCCAACTAAGGGACTTGGATGTCCACAAATTTTATATCCATGTAGTAGGGAGGAACAGGAACCACCACCACTACCCTCCCGCCCCACACCCTATACCAAGGGATGACTGTGCTGCGCTGGAAGCATTGAGCAAGACAAATGACAATTTTGCCCTCTTGGATCTTAGAGGTGAAAAACCACACAAAATGGGAGCTGGATATATTTAGACAGTTTGCTAAGAGAAAAATCACACCTTCCACAGAGAAGTAGATCATAATACTGACTGGTAAACTAGCTTAACTACAACTTGTCTACTCCTAGAATCACTTTCCTTTGTGCTACCATGTTTTTACTCCTCTTCCCCTTCCTTACTATCCAAAATACTTACTGCTGCTTATTTGAGGGTTACTTAGGTAAATAAATGCACAGAGGGTGGAAGTTGTGGAGGACCAACTGTGTGTAAATAACTGTAGACAAGAAACAATGGGGTGAGAGGGGTGTTTCCCAAAGGCAACGGAGTCCTTTCAAGTGGGCTTTTGACTATTCATGCACTAATACTGAACAGCAACATGAGCAAAACACAGCCTTCATGGGACTTAGAATCTTGCAAAGGCAAAAAGAATTAACCAAACCATCACTACCTATATAAACACAAACTGCAATCAGTACCCTGAAGGCTAAATATGAGATCCTGCTTCAGAGGGGTCTGATCTGGACTATGGAGGCCATGAGGATTCCCCCGAGGAAAATGCAGTTTACCTTGGAATATTACAGCTGAATGGGTAGAATATTCCTAAATGAAGAGAACCTTCATTTACACAGCCTGTGTAAAGAGTTTAGAGAAAGCCAGGCAGGGTCAACAACTGAAATAAAGTATGAGGCACAGTGTGGTTGGAGGGAAGGGAACTAACGAAAGTGCTGAAAAACACAGGTAAGGAAATAAATTCAGGCAAGCGTATCAAGCAAGATGGGAAACGCAGAGTTACAGATTTAAGTCTTACTCAGAAAGAAGTTGTTTTGCTAAAATATGCACATGATGTCTGAAGGGAATATTAGCAGTGCCTCTGAAAAAAGGAACCAAGAGGCTCTAGAGGACCGAGGCAGGAAGGAGATTAACTTTTCACTGGACAGCCTGCTGTGCCTTTTGAAATTTATCTTTGTACTTTTATTACCTGTTTAAAAGAAAACAACGGTAAATATTTTGAAATCACTGGCTCTGTTAGGAAGAAATGATTAGTGGGAGAGTGAAAGCTAAGAGAACAAAGAGAAGCCTACCATAGTGGCATATGCAGGGTTAGGTGCCAGCAAAAGAATGAGATCACAATGAGAAACAGTCAACAATTCTTTCTAACAGATCGCATCATGAAGGCCAAGACGGAAATCTGTCAAAAATGAATCTTAGGTCTCTGACTTGTACCTGTATGGATGGCAGTATCATTTACTCCAAGGAAGCAGTAAAAGAGATTTGAACTGAAAGTCAGCTTTTCACATGTTTACATCTGAGATGCTTTTAATAAATCCAAACAGAAATGTCAAGTGTAGATACTGGGAGCTCAAAGAAAAAGCTGGGCTAAAGTCACACCTTTAAACTACTAATATATTAACGATTATTAAGCCATGGGAATAAATGACACCACCTAGAGCAATCCACCATTGCATGTTCTTTTAACACATAGCATTAAATTGAGAATATCTATTTCTTTTTTTAAATAATTAAATTTTGATAATATAAACTCCTCTTGGAAAAGTCTTATCAAAAGTAAAATGAAGAAAAAAACAGATCTAGGTCTCTTGGGCAACACAAAATGAAACAGTGTATTGAGTCAGCATGGAACTGACTTTTTGGATGGCTGAATCTAATTATAAACAAGTCACAGATGGCAAATATCGACTTAAGTGTTCACATGGAAGGAATCACCCAGGATGGATATATGAATCAGTGGGACCACTCAAACTAGGACTTGCCAAATAAGGAGATATCAGAGGACTGGTGTGTCTCCTAGATGAGTCATTAGGTGAACTCTTCCACTCACTCTCAGGGTGTCAACTGAGCATCAGGCAAATGCCAAGTCTAGTAATCACAGACATTAAAACAATATTAAGGGACTGTAAGGATTACGAGCCACTTCTTATGAGAAAGCATAAATCTATGAAGCAAAATCTGGGGAAGCAGGAGAAACAATGTGTAAAATTCACAGGCAATTAAAAATAAATTAATAAATAAAAACTTAATTCCAAAGGATGGCTTTGGAAAATGTACTATTAGAGCAAATGCCAATGGACAGCTGCTCTCCAGACATGCTGGCTCTAAAGTCATTCCAAGTCAAGTCAGAGTAGTTATTGAAAAGCATGGGAGCCAGAATAGTTGAGTTACTAGGAGATATTAAAGGAATACCAGTCAAAAATATTTTTTATAAAAAATAAAAAAAGCAGAGGAATAGAAAAATAAAATGAAGAGAGGTTACAATGTGATATACCCATGTTAGGTAGGTAGAATAGGGAAAAGGAGTCCAAAATGGCAGTGGCTAAAAGACAAGGAAGGTCCGAGGACCAGAGTGAAGACTTCAGGCAGAACAAACAGAACAAACAGCACTCCTGGCTAAGCCCAATTTGCATAGGGCAGGCCAAGGTGGAGGAAAAAACATGTAAAAGGAGGAGCCAAAGCGCTTTCTCTCAGACTCTCTCTCCCGCGTGCATGTGCGTGTTCTCTCTCTCTCTCTCTCTCTCTCTCTCTCTCTCTCTTTCTCCCTCCCCATGCACTCCTCCACTCTCTTCTCTTCGAGTCTTGGATTCTCCTGCTATCTTATAAATAAAATAGAGCTGTAACACTGATTTGCCTAAGAGCTGTAGCACAGTTTGTCCAAGACCCAAGAGCTGTGACGCTCCAAGGGCTTTAATGTCCATTGCTCCAAATCTTTGTTGTGACGAGACAAAGAACCGAGGAACACACACTTGTGTGACATCTATGGTGCCGTGACTCGGATTTAACCTGGCTGAAACAACCTCTGCGTGGAAGAAGCCAAGCACAGCAGGAACAGGAGCGCTTCACGTGACACCCACAAATGAGTTTAATGGCTAAAAATATCTTTCAGGTAACTAGAAATTTTTAAATTTTTAACTGAATACATAAAAGCCTTTTAATTCAAAATGAGTGGATCTGTACCATTCTGGTTACTATAACAAACCATTTTGAGAGAACTGGAAGCATCATGTCAATGTGCATGGGAAAAATCAGAAAATGTGTTGGTAATATTTATCTGTCCCAATGAAAAGAGCTCAATCCTATAGGTAGCTACTGTGCATGCTTCCCTTAGGCACAGTTTCTGTCTCCTCTCTTTTCTCTCCTGTTGTGAGTTCTAGAGACACCTCAGTCTCGATCTTGCCTTACTCTCAGGGACTGAAGTCACATTGGAGGTCTTACCCATTCCTGGGCCCATTGTTTCCACTTTAGCAGATGCTGGGAATCGTTTATGGACCAGCAAATTAAGGACGTCTGAATACCTTCTCTTCCATAAAAGCAATCGAAACACAATTGCTAAAACACACTCTTTCAGAAATCTACAAATTAACCAAAGGTTTGAAATAATCTGAGAAGCACCTACTGAACAAAAACGGATGAATCTTGCTAAGAAGAGTGAATTTAGTGGCATTTTAAACTGCCAGTTGGTAAGCAATCTGGTAGTTTCTGAAAAGGTTAAACACAGTTACACTACGACCCAGCAATTTCACTCCTAGGTATATACCCAGAGAGATGAAAACATAATGTCTACACGAAAACCTGACACCAATGTTCACAGCAGCATGTTCATAATAGGCAAAAGGAGAAGTGACCCAAATCTCTACCAACTAACAGATGAATAAATAAAATATATAGTATATCTATACAATAGAATTTCATTTGGCAATAAAAAGAATGAAGTTCTGACACACTTCAATATTAGGGACCTTGAAAAAGCATGCTGAGTAAAAGAAGCCAGTCATAGTTGGTCAAATATTATAAGATACCATTTATATGAGGTGACTAGAACAGGCAAATCCATAGGAAAAACAAAAAACAAAAGTAGATTAGTCTGTGCTAGGGCTGTGGGAGAAAGGAAAAAGGAATGAATGCTAAAGAGTATGGGTTTCTCCTTGGGGTGATGAAAATGTTTTGAAATTACAGAGCAGTGATAACTGCCAAAGTTTGTGAATATACTAAATCCCACTGAATTACACATTTCAAAATGCTGAAATTTATAGTATAGGAATTGTATCTCAATAAAGTTATTTTTAAAAACATTTCAGTAGATGACAGCTTTCTCCCGGGGCTAAAATACCACTTAAAGAAGACATTTTAGCATGAAAATGTGAAGATAATTCTGTATTTTTAGCTTAGCAGAAGTCACCTGACAGACTTATTGGCTTCTAACTTTATTCATTCTAGAAATTACATCTGTGAAAATAACCTCACAATTGGAAACGGCGGATATTGTTGGGGGGGGTTGGGGGAGTGAGAGAGTGTGTAGAGTGGTATTATTACTAAATGCTTATGTTGGTTTATTTATTATCAAATGCTTACACTTAGTCATCAAACACATACAGTTGGTTTAACTGTTTCATGTGGAATAACAATGAATTCTCAAAGCAACTCTAGCCAGCTGGACGATTATTAACTCTATAGGAAAACTAAAACAAAGTTAATTAGGCCAAGGTCACAGATGTAGTCAGTGATGGGGCTGAAATCTGAATCTAGACTGACTGGTTCCAGAGCCTGTGCTTTTAACCTCAAGCCATGCAGCTTCTGTAATAAGAACTTCTGAGCAGTATGTTAAAAGCAATACAATAGGTAGTTATATTGTAAATTTGTATCTGTATCACAAATACAAAACACAGGGAGAATGAAAGGAAAAGAACCAAAAACAATTTCCTGATGCTTTATAAATAGGTTCTTATAGCTTGGGGTATAATTTCCAGTTAGAACATCACACGTAATTCAACTTTCACAGAAGGGAAGATGATGTTCTCTGAAACTGTTAATGACTTAGAGAGTGGCTCTAGTAATAAAAACACTGATGATGCAGATACATGCGAAAACTCAAACTTTCTTCATGACAGGTAACAGCAGAAAACAAGAAATATATTTAAAATAATAAATTATTATTTATGAAATTTTAAATAACTATTGTAACAAAACTCATAAATTGTCAAATAGACATGTGAGTTGTCTACAATTGTTTCTAAGAAAAAACAGGAGATCACTTTATGCTCAAGGTTACTTTTCTCTAAGAGACTAGAAGGTGTAAACAACTAATTACTCTTCTATCTAAACCATCCAAACAACTCCTAGCTATTCTAATACTCCACGAAGGAACACACTGTCAGCTAACCAGTAAATCTGGGTCATGTCAGAAAGCCAAGCCTTAGCAGTATTTTAATTCACTTTTTATTTTACTTTCAGAACTACTTTGCTTTTGTAATCCTATCACTCCTGCCCTTGTCAAGTGATAACTTTCAAGAAAATTTAAAATCTCATCCAGGACATGGAAAAGACAAGACAATGAACTCTTTTCAGGGTTAAATGTTAGTCAATACTTAAAATTGACTAATTTAGTATTAAATTAAATACTAGTTAAATATGGACTACATTAGTTAAGTGTTGACTAATATAGACACTTGGAGAAGGAAACGGCAACCCACTCCAATACTCTTGCCTGGAGAATTCCAAGGACAGAGGGGCCTGGTGGGCTACAGTCTATAGGATCACAAAGACTCAGACACAACTGTGTGACTAACTTTCTTTCAATATAGACACTAATATTCAAGTCTGACAAAGTCACTGATATAAACCATGAGATGCATGCTCTCTGTTTCGCATTTTTTAATAAGGCCTCTCATCACATCTTCAAGTAATTCCTTAATTTCTCAAGCATGTTCAGAACACATGATGTGTTCTCATCCCTGAGTGGTCAGTCCACCGGCCCTTGTTCTGACAGGCTGACAAACCTTCCCTCTGTAGCTGTACCCTTTCAGCACAGGCAAATGAATTTCCTGGCATTAAAAATACATTACCTGCTATTACCTTTAAGATCATGTAACAAACCATTCATCTTGACAGTGCCATCTTGGACCATACTTCCGACTGAGTCCTTAGGACTAGATCTGACAGACTTTTGCTTTATCTTGCTCTGCCACGGGGTGTCTTGGCATGTTTCAAACAGGAAACAGACAAGTCAAGAGAAGCAAGGTTTGCATAATTTCCTGTGCTTTGTTTTACTATCAAATACTCAAAATATTATTCATAATTTTGCACTCGAAGTAACAAGAATACCTATATAAATATTTATGAAAGTGTGTCTATAGACATGTGTATGTATATATTCATTTTACGGCAGACAGCATACTATCTATTTCAATCACTCTACTAATCTTTCTGGAGCTCAGTTTTCTCCTTGGGTCTCCTAGCAGATGACGTGAGATTACCTGTTCTTCTGCTCAGCATCTGTAGGACCAACTGTGCCATTTCATTAGTCACAATCCATTCCTGATGCCTGAAGAGATTATAACCACTGATGGCTTTCATGTCTTAGGAAAAGCTATTTCCCACCAGAAAGCTGCTCTGTCTGCCTATGTTAGGGTCAGGATGTTACAGAGGAAACAGTCCCAGGGAGTCTTGAGCAATCTGGCCAGCTTTGCTGCTGTATAACTGGGAATGATTATAAGCACTTGAATACAGAACTTGAATTTTATTGATTTGCAGAATGCCTAGGTCATGTGTCAGAGAACCTCAGCATGGAAAAGACTCAATCAGCATTTATTAGACTTAAATAATAATTGCAAGAGGGAAGGTCTTAGTTTTACTGACACTTACATGGGATAATGCAGGTAATTTTTCATACATTTCTCTAGATCTTTAAAATTTCTGCTGCTGCTGCTGCTAAGTCACTTCAGTCGTGTCCGACTCTGTGCGACCCCATAGATGGCAGCCCACCAGGCTCCCCCATCCCTGGGATTCTCCAGGCAAGAACAGTCTAGAAAGACCTAATAACTAGCTTGTATAAATATAGGCCACAGAGAACTAGGTTCAATAACCACACAGGGATTTAATCAGCAAAATCCAACATGTGAGAAACTTTACCTAGGACAACTGACTTGGTTTCTTCAATACGTTAATTGTAAAGAGAGAGAGAGAGAGAGAGAAACTGACCAACCCATGGATTTTAAAATCTATGTAAAGAACATAAACAAAATTCAAAATGTGGATTTTTTTTCTTTTTAGGATTCTGATTTGAACAAACTAAATGAAAAAATAAATAAATAAAACCTAAACAAAAATCTATGAGGCAATCATGGAAACTTGAACACAATTTTTGATATTAAGGAATTACGACCAACATTTTAGAAGTGACAATGGTATGATGGCTATGTTTTGGTGACCTTATATTTTATAGATACAGATGGAAATATTTACAAATAAAATAATTTCATGTCTGGGATTTGTTTTCAAATAATCTAGGAAGAGAGGAAGCAAGTGGAGTGATTGAAAGGTTAGGTATTAAGTACTGAGTACTTAATGTTACCATCCCAGTGTATTTACATTTACACCACTTGGCCTCTTAATTTTTCCTCAATTGAGCAAAGCATGGTGCTTGTCCCACCCATTGCATGATACACTCATTCTATTGCTGCAGGCATCACACATTAGTGTGGTTTGTTTCCCACGCTGGCAACTTTTTCTGCAGAAAATATTTTGGGAAAGTGAAAGTGAAAATTGCTACACAGAGTCATTTCTTCATCATCCTCGCTAATGAAGAGAATTACCACTTCCTTAGTTTCAGCTCCGCCCCATAAAACTTTCTAGGAGAACATAGCAAATGCTAGCAGGATGTTCTGCGTTCTTTATCCACACCTCAACTCCTCCCTACTAACAGACCATGATTTCATCTTCTCTGGGGTTTAATTACAAAAATTATCTATCCCTATTTACTTTCTTCTAGTCCCACCTGTTCAATTTCTCTTTGTAAATTATTATGCATCACTCCTGGATTATGAGCTAACAAGTTTGGAACTGGATTGCTCTTCTTAGTATCCCACGCTTAGCATGGTATCAAGTAAATAGTGGATAATGACAACAATTTTTAAAAATAATTTGAATGGTTGGATACCAAGCTCCAAAGAAATATTCTGTGTGTAACTTAAATGCGGAAACCTGCAGTTTTATTGTAAAGAATTCTGAAGGTCTTTACATAAACCAAAAGAGAATATATAATATTACAATAAGAGAAAAGAATCATATCTCTTCAAAAAGAGCATTTTATGTGTTTGGGAGTACTGCCTTATGACAGACAACTAGATTTTCAATATTTTTTTTTAATATCTTGTCAAAGCAATGTAGCTATGTCTAAAAGTCATGATGAATCTGGGAATTTTAGAGCAGATTAATTTGCAAGTACTCAGACTTCTCTGTCATTAAAATGTCAATGCAAGGCATTATATCTACTAAAGGTAAATCATTTGTGTTACGAAGTGTGACACCCTCTAACAATAAACACTATGCTACCATGTAGAATTAGTGCTGCAGCCTTATTTCCAGCATAATAAATAGTCATTCTGATGAGTACTCTGAACCTTGTAACCTTTTGAACTGCTAAAGGATGTCTTGATTTGCAATATGAGCTAAACTGCACCTAGTCTCTCTTACTAAGGATGGCAATCAACCAATTTATGTATAAACTCACTCATGACTAAGAAAATGTGGACTCTAGAGTCATGCTATTTCTCTTTACCTACACTCTTCTTAAAACATAGTAAGAATACCCAAAATTGCAAAGAAACCTGCTCAAACTTTTAAGAAATATCTATCAAATCCAGGGAAAAAATGTATTCACCTTTTAATAAGAATTATATATTTTCTTTATGGTACTTGCACAGTAAGCATACAAATCTCCAAAAGTTACCAAGTCTAGGACACTATGAAAATCAATTTTTCATTGAATGACTGCTCATATCCATTCAGCATGAATTATTGCCTTATTAAGTACCAGAGACTTTTCTCCCTAACTGTACACCCCATTGTACCAAATCTAGTTAGATGAAGCAGAAACAAATTCATAATTCCTAACACTCATTCAAATTCTTTGGACTAGAAACTGCACTGGAGATAGTCTCATTTCATCACATTTTTCTCTCAGTCAGATTCATACTAACAAGGCTCTCATGTATCATTGTTTTTTGCTTTTTATGAAAAAGAAAAGAATCCCCACTAATTTCACAGTACAATGATTCATTCATTACTTAATCTTGTTTCTTAGTCTATTAAAATTAAAGATGCGTATGCCCTGTTGTGCCACAGTATTATATTCAACAGTTGGCTAAATAATATGAAAAATGAAATTAAAACTATTCTACAATATCTTTAATGGATATTTTTAAAACCTTGCTGCCTTATCTTTCCTGATTTATCCTGGACTGAATAGCTGACTGCTTTTTTCTCACTGAGAGTTTTAAAGTTCTGTTAGAAAGATAAATCACAGTTGAAAGCTTGGCATTAGCATTATTATCCATTGTTTAGGATTTGTCCAGTGAGACTTATACGTAGCACATTAGCAAACAGAATTTTTTTTTTAAAGTACAGTAAGGAAAAAAACACCATGAAAGTCCACATTTCAACATGAAGAAAAAAAGTCTCTTTCTTATCACTCAGGTTATTAAATCAGACTTTCAAATTAATTTCACAAAGAAGAAAAATGGTGGCGGTGGACCAACAGAGATAACAGCATCTACAGAAAGGGATTTCAGCTGGAATACAGAGCCTCATACTCTGAATGCCAATTGTTGCGAACTAGGGATAACCAATACCGCGCTTAGTAGCTGCGTTAGTTCACCGTTCGCTCAGGAGACTGTCCAGATGCAAATATCACTATAAATCAGTCATCATTAAAATTCTGTTGGTGCAAGAGATATATTTAGAGATGTATGGGCGATAGTTCTACCTTCTTCTCCAGAGTCAGGGTGAATACGGTCTGAATCTGTTTCAAGAAATAGAAGACTCCAAAATTTGTGATAACTAACTTTGTCTCATGTAAATAGAAATACACAATATGTACTTTTTGTGTCTAGGAATTAATTACATTCACTATTCACAGACCTTGGTATCTTTCATTAGTTTGAAAAAATGTATAGCCAGTACCTCTTCAAATATGTCTTTTGTCACATTTTTTCTTTCCTCTCTTTTTGGAACTCAACTACATAATTACTAAATCTTTTCAGCATGTCCTTTATATCTTATTTGGTTTGTATTTTCCAAAGTTGTTTCCCTTTGTGCTCAAGGTAGATATTTCTTACTTATATTTTTTAGTTAGAATTTGCATTTGATTTTTTTTTTAGAGTCCAACTTTCTGGTGACATAGTCAATATTTTCATCTATTTTCTTATCATGTTAATGATAGCTACTTTAAAGTATGTATTTGACTTTTGTAATGTCACGATCATCTTTTGCTATTGCTTTATCCTTATTTGGCCATAGTCCCTGGGCATTAATTGCAATTTTTCAAAGAATGCTAGACAGTAAACATAAAAACTATACAGTATAGTATCTCCCTAAAAATAAGATATGATATTTTTGCTGGCAAGTAAATAAAAGACTGAACATTACCTTGGATCCCTTTGAAGTTAGTATATTTCTGACTTACTTGGATTCCTAAGGAAAAGCCTTTTCAGAGGATCCAATAAAAAGTTTGAGATACAATTAATCAGGACTTTTCCTAGCTGGTCCTGAAATCTAACTTTCAGGTCCTATGAAGCTACATGAATTCTGCTTGGTGTCTGGGAGTCTCACTCTCCATACATGCACTAAGAAGTGAGTAAATACTTCAAAAAGATACTGTAAACTAAACACTAGGTTGCTTTCCCCTGTCTTTGCTTCTTTCTCTAGGACAAGAAGGTTCTGGCTTTCTCAGAACCTTCTACTTCAATGTTTGATCCCTAATACCAGTAACTTTGTTGCTATGAGCCTCTGTTTTCTATTCCTCCAGGCTGCTCTCTGAGACTTTCCAAATGTTCTGGGGGGAAAAAAAGAAAATTGCTGAGAAGGCCGTGTTCACACATCTACCCTGATCTTTTCTCCACAACTTTGGATATCTTGGTTTTACTGCAATGCCTTCAAACAAGCTCTTCTTGTTATTTATCCTGTTATTTTTTGGTTCCTTTAGGCAGGAAGGAGAGATTAGTATCAACTCATCATCACAGGTGATAATGAAGTTCCTTCACAATTTTTTTTTAATGAGAAGAATATCTAAACTAGAAGGACTCTTAAAATTTTAAGTCTATATGAGCACTAATTGCAGTATATTTAGAGAAAAAGTCAGATGATTCGATGCTATTAGCCCTGTATAACTACTATTTGCTGTGTAATTATAGGCAAGAGACACCACCTTTGGAGTTGAATTCACTTACATGCAAGTAAGGAATCATCATATTTCTTTATATATTTCATAGAATTAAGTGAGTGAATGACTTGCCTGGGTCCTGCCCCTTGATGATTTTTCACTAATAATTAACCTTAGAAACAAACTTATTTCACATCAATAAAGTTTAACTATATGTCTCACTATTTTCTTTTGTATAATCTACAAAGAGAAAAAAAAAAAGACATGGTAAGAGTTCTCTGTGGTGTAGTGATAATACATTTATCTGGAAAACAACTGCATATAGGTTGGCTATTCACTTTCAATTCTTGTTATTGTTGTTGTTGCTTTTATATAAAACAAGTCTGGGGCCCAAGGGTTCCGTCTTCTTTATCTTTGTGTCCTCCCAGGACATGATATAGAGTAGGGAAATAATGCATGACTCCTCAAGAGAATATGGCATAAATGTGTTCTATGAAAAGTAAGGAGGAAACAGAGACCTACAGCTCAAGATTCTAACCTTTAAGAAATTCACAGCAATATGAACTGGAATCTTACTTTCACCACCAAAGGCTAAGGCCACCCAGTTACCTGGTGACTGAAACTGAAATGTAGAGGCAGCACAACCTATTACAGCTTTTGGTTTTAGAAATAATACTTATGGTGACTGACTCTGATTACAGAAGTAACTCAAAATCCATCTGCACAAAATTTCAAGAACACTAGTAAGTCAAAACAAGAAAAATATTACGCATACTCCTATTGCTTCAGGATAACATATCCAATATCAAGGCTGAATAATTAAGATATATTTGGTGCAATTTTTTCTCATATAAAATTGATACTAATCAAGATACATTTATGGTTATCATTTTATTTCACTTAGCATTTAGTTGTACCATTTAAAAAACTATCAGACAATCTTTAAAAGGACACTAGTAAATAGTCACATAGTAATCCATTACATCTGCCTGCTAATGCAGGAGATGGATCCCTGGGTGTGGAAGATCCTCTGGAGAAGGAAATGGCAACCCACTCCGGTATTCTTACCTGGAAAATCCCATGGACAGAGGAGTCTGACAGGCTACAGTCCATGGGGTTGCAAGAGTAGGACATGACTTAGCGAAGAAATCATCACCACCAATCCATTAGATTAGAAGTCCCATATATTTTTTAATTCAATCACATTTTTCCTGGAAGTTACATTGTTTCCAACTGATTACCACTTAGAAATAAGTGAAATATAAATTCTACTGTATACTAAATCTTTGTACAATATTTATTTCCATAAAATAAATTTCTAGAAGTTAATATTAGTCTTAATGATATTGCTATCCTCCTGTCTAGAAAAATTGTATCAGTTTAGTCTGGAGAATGTTTCAGACTAAAAATAAAAGCAGATTTGCAATGAAACATTATGGTTTTAAGTTTAAATGACAAAATTATGACAAATACTTTGCACATACAAGATGTTCTATTCACAAACAATGTTTTCTTGCTCTTGAAAAGGTTTGATCTCTTGGGTCCCAGATACATTATGGGATAAAGTATCAAATCATTGTCCTATACTAATTCAGCCCAATAGCACTAAAACACACACACACACACACACACACATACAAGTAGTTTAATATTTCATAATAATTTATAAAACAGATCACAGAAGCATGGAAACCACTTATTTTTCATCATGAGTAGTGAAACACGTGTTTTCTCCCCCTCACACATCACTAAGTAGTATGCATATAAGACTTTTATCCTCTGGCAGATTTACCCTTCAATACACAAAATAGATTTGCAGTATATTTTAAAGTCCATAGAACTTTGAATGTCAAAACTCCTTACGGATAAGAACCACAAAATTGCTATCCTTAGAAATAATTAGGAATGGTCAGAACACAGTCTGTCTTATAGGTGGATTCTCTGCTGCAGCTGAAGGAATGGACTTTGGCAGAATGCTACAATTCGAAACAATTACTCAGAAGCATTTGTATTAGAGTTCTGCCCAATCAATCTGTATCTCCTGGAGAAAATTATTTTAAAATTCTCTACTATGAATAACCTTAAGCATTCATTAATGAAAATTGATTTTCCCCACATGATAGAACACACATCCCAAAGGGAGGAAAAGATAAGTTTATAAAGTGACACTTTACAAATGCACTTCATTTTTGAGAGAACATTCAATTACAGAATTTTAAGTTCCAAAAACTAAGGAAAAGCAAAATGGACGCACATTGTCTAGAAACTACTGGTTATTAAATGTGTATTAACTTATTCTGTTGCACAGTAGGACAAGCAGGGGGAAAACCTAGCCTCCATGATGATAACATTAAAAGACATTGTTGCAGCACCACTTGTCAGAATTTGTATGACACTTTTCTAGACTGAGTGTTCTCTGGTCCCCTATTCTATTTACAAAATGAACATCTTATCGTAGTTTTTTAACTATTCAAGAAGCAAACATGTGTTTTGGCACATAATTAGACAATTCTAAAAGGAATTTATAAGTACTGCTGCTTTTCTGTCCATAAGAACACATTCCAGTTTTTCCAGCTCTTCAAAGAGTTCTGATGACTGATAGATATAGGTACATATACACACGCACACACAATGTTGCATTCAATATAAACTCAATGCCAATGATACATAGTCAATACACAATTCATAAAGGTGAGATTTTTTAATTGTACAATATAATCCATTATAGCACTTATGACTAAACACTATCCCTTCATACAGAAGGTAGTGGCAATTGAGCTTGGAGGTAATGACGTGCTTTGACAATCACTAAGTGTAATTTTAGGATGAAAAACTGTTAAGAAATGCAAATTCAGCTTCTATCCAAAATGTTGATTTTTCAAATCACACTGCTTCCAGTTATTCAGGGCACTGCTGTATTCACAATGCTATACAATTCTTGTGATACTTTTTCTAAACAGGTAAGGCGCCATACTGGGTATACATTTTCTCAAAGATCCACACATAGGTATGTGCTCTTGGATAATGGAGATACTAAATTGAACTGTTTATTCCAGATTTCTTGAATTATCCAAAAGAAGAACAATGAAAAATTTATGTAGAGTAGAATCTAAGCCTTCATTTCAAACTATTCAGCCTGTGGATAACACAAAATCTAATGTGAAATCAGAAGTTAGTTTATCCTTTCTCCAAGAGATATTCTGTAGATCCACATAAATTTATACTATCTATGAAATAAACATGACCAAAATTAAATTGAGATTGTTTTTATCAGTATATGCTTAATATCTATATTATAGATATTATAGTATCTATATTATAGAGTTAATCTCAGTGTAATAATGTAACTTTAAACATTCTAAACTCAGTCACTTAAAAGTACAATTATTTTGAAATTTAAAATATTTCTGGAAGCATTCTACTAAGAAAGAGTATTTTCTGTTAATATTGCTGCTTGCAATGTTTATAATTTATAACTTTTATCTAATTCATGTGCTTTATTTGAGGAAACAACAGCTTTTTTGGTGATGTTTTATAACTTCTCCAAATTAATAAAACTCCCAGTCAGCAAAAAGTAACTCAATAAACAAAAAGGAAAAGAAGAAATTGTTGAACTGCTATAGGCTTGTATTTTGTTTCTAAATTCCTAACTAGTTAACCATGAAGGTTTACATAAAGAAGTAAACTCTTAGACCAGCACTGTCTAATAGAAATTAAGATTATCCACATATTAATTTTAAGTTTTCTGATAACTATATTAAAAAGTAAAAATAAACAAAATTATTTTTTATAATATATTTCTTTTGATCTGATATAAACAAAATGGTCATGTTAATATGCAATTGGTATAAAATTTATTAATGTTTTATATTCCTTTGTTCATACTAAGTTTTCAAAACTCAAAGCATATTTTAAACATGAAACATCTTAATTTGGACTAGTTATATTTAAGATGCTTTATAGCTAGTATTATCATATTGCACAATGCAGCTTTAGGCTTTTGGTTCTTCATTTACTGAATAATACGACTTGTAAAGGGTCTTTACACACTTAGTTTTCAAAATTCTAAGTCTGGTTGAAACACACTAATGATGAATGCAAAGTTCTTCCTCATCTCATAAATGTGCACAGACAAGATAAATCATTATTAAATATCACCAAACAAAACAGCAAATTAACTAAAGGAAAATTTTACTTATATTCATGTAATTATATCATAATTATGGTTATATTATTGCATTCATTCAAACATTTTTAAAAGTTAGAAACAAAATAATCAATAGAATTGTCACATGTAGGAAAAATGATAAATTTCACTAATAAATCTCTGATCAGTGTTTTTGTTGAGATTGACACATATCAGAGTAGTCTGCTGAAATTTCCATATTCTACCTCTGAAATTTACAAAAAAAGCAGCTTTTATTAACACTCAAACTTAAATCATAAGACTTTTAAGGGTCCTATGGTAAGACACTTTACTTATAAATAAGCCAAGCAAACCAGTGAAAATATATAAACCAACTGGCTCATTATCATATATTAAGAGAACTCTCTGTCAAAAATATAAGGAAATTTAACTTGTTCATTAAATCAAAAGCAAGTCACAGAAATACAGATCAATGGGATAAAATAGAAAGCCCAGAGGTAAATCGACGCACCTATGGACACCTTAACTTTGACAAAAGAGGCAAGAATATACAATGGATTAAAGACAATCTCTTTAACAAGTGGTGCTGGGAAAACTGGTCAACTACTTGTAAAAGAATCAAACTAGAACACTTTCTAACACCATACACAAAAATAAACTCAAAATGGATTAAAGATCTCAATGTAAGACCAGAAACTATAAAACTCCTAGAGGAGAACATAGGCAAAACACTCTCCGACATACATCACAGCAGGATCCTCTATGAACCACCTCCCAGAATATTGCAAATAAAAGCAAAAATAAACAAATGGGACCTAATTAAACTTAAAAGCTTCTGCACAACAAAGGAAACTATTAGCAAGGTGAAAAGGCAGTCTTCAGAATGGGAGAAAACAATAGCAAATGAAGCAACTGACAACTAATCTCAAAAATATACAAGCAACTCCTACAGCTCAACTCCAGAAAAATAAATGACCCAATCAAAAAATGGGCCAAAGAACTAAATAGACATTTCTCCAAAGAAGACATACAGATGGCTAATAAACACATGAAAAGATGCTCAACATCACTCATTATCAGAGAAATGCAAATCAAAACCACTATGAGGTACCATTTCACGCCAGTCAGAATGGCTGCGATCCAAAAGTCTACAAGCAATAAATGCTGGAGAGGGTGTGGAGAAAAGGGAACCCTCTTACACTGTTGGTGGGAATGCAAACTAGAACAGCCACTATGGAGAACAGTGTGGAGATTCCTTAAAAAACTGGAAATAGAACTGCCTTATGATCCAGCAATCCCACTGCTGGGCATACACACCGAGGAAACCAGAAGGGAAAGGGACACGTGTACCCCAATGTTCATCGCAGCACTGTTTATAATAGCCAGGACATGGAACCAACCTAGATGTCCATCAGCAGATGAATGGATAAGAAAGCTGTGGTACATACACACAATGGGGTATTACTCAGCCATTAAAAAGAATACATTTGAATCAGTTCTAATGAGGTGGATGAAACTGGAGCCTATTATACAGAGTGAAGTAAGCCAGAAAGAAAAAACACCAATACAGTATACTAACGCATACATATGGAATTTAGAAAGATGGTAACAATAACCCTGTGTACAAGACAGCAAAAGAGACACTGATGTATAGAACAGTCTTTTGGAGTCTGTGGGAGAGGGAGAGGGTGGGATGATTTGGGAGAATGGCATTGAAACATGTATAATATCATATATGAAACGAGTCGTCAGTCCAGGTTCAATGCATGATACTGGATGCTTGGGGCTGTTGCGCTGGGATGACCCAGAGGGATGGTATGGGGAGGGAGGAGAGAGGAGGGTTCAGGATGGGGAACACGTGTATACCTGTGGCGAATTCATGTTGATATATGGCAAAAACCAATACAATATTGTAAAGTTAAAAAAATAAAGCAAATCTATGAATTCATGGGCTAAATATAAGACTTTATGAAAAATAAAACTAAAGTTAGTTGAAGAAAAGTAATAATGAAGATAACAAAAATTAAATAGGAAAAAAAAAGATTGAACAGGTATCAGTAAGCCTGAAGGTAATTATTTGGAAAAAAAAATGAAAAAAACTCAGATACATTTGTGGTGTACAAAAATTAAATTGATAAAGAGAAAGAGGTCAAATAAATATTAGGATTGAAAAATAATATAATCAGAGAACCAACAAAACTAAAGTATATTAAAGGAATTCCATGAATTTTTGTTTTTTGACCATGCCATGCAGCTTATGGGATTTTTATTCCCCTACTAAGGATTGAACCTCGACCATGTCAGGGAAAGCATGAATCCTAACCACTGGACAACTATAGAATTCCCTCTATGAATAATTTTTATGCCAGTAAATTGGAAATTTTCTATGAAATTTAAATATCTTTATAAAAGTATAATCAATCTCAAGAAGAGATAATAATGAAAATCCAGATATATTTAGAACTATTAAAGAAATGGAACTACTGGCTTAAAAAAAAAATCTTTCCACAATAAGTATACCAGAATCAGAGATCTTTAGATGTAAATGTTTTCAGACTTTCAGTAAATAAAGCATTTCAATCATGTACTATTCAAAGAATGGGAAAAAGGGAGGGGAAAAAGGAGAGAGTGACTTGTTTCCAGCTTTATGAAACCAACATAATCTTGACAACAAAACTAAAAAAATGGCAAGAGAAGAGAAAATAATATGTCCATCTCACTCACATGTCAAGTTATAGATATACTGAATAAAACACTGAAAAGCAAACACAACACATAAAAACATATCTACTATTGTCTTTTAGGAATCCTAAGAAAATTGCTATTGAAAGATCTAAAAATATCATTAATTCATCACATCAACAGATTTAAAAGAGAAAATCATAATCATCTCAACACCTAGTCATAGTAAGAATTTTTAACAAACCAGAAAATGGAAAAGGTACCTACCAAGAAAACTTCAGGAATAACTGTTAATGATGAATTGTGAAATGCTCTATCATGTAATATTCAAATTGAACAAGTATTTCAGGACATATCTCTCAAGAATTCAACAATCTGAGCAATTAGTATTCTAAACAAGTGAACAGTATGGATGAACTTTATAATACACACCAATTTGCTTAGCATAGTGGTGGACAGACCTCAGACATTCATTAGTTAAAAAGTGTGATTTTTTTTTTTTTACTTCTATCAAATAAATTGTTTATTGTCTTTTGGTAGCAAAGAAGCAATTCATGCATTTTACTTGTAAATACTTTCACTGATCTATATTTGAGACATCTTGACAAAATAAAAGGTGTGTACTTCAAGTAAAACACTCAATCTTCCTTATTTTTTTTTTCCAGTTTTACATTAGTATATTGCCTTAAATAGAATTACTCTCTATAGTTTATCAGTATGTGCTCAACAACTGTTAGATGTCTTACTTCAGTGTGAAGGATTGCCGAATGCTCTGGGCCAGCATACTTGAACTGTTTATATCAGCACCCTAAAATCAGTTATCACAAACCAAATGAAATCAATGACCACACACTAGTATTTTTACATTTGTTAATTACTAACAAACTGATGACTACGACTGAGCGACTGAACTTTTTGTAAACTGTTACATCTTAAACATCTCTCTAAATGTGCATATGCACATGGTTACAAGAGGTTTTACAAATGTCCAAGACTTGAAAAATATTGGGAAAATTTTAATAAATTTTGATTCAGTTATACTTGTATTAGAATGTGTCCCAAAAATCACGTCAAGAAGCAATGAACTCAAGTAACCACATGCTCTTCATAGATTGTACAGGATAAGTAAGTTTGGAATAATTAAAGAGAGAAAAGGGGGTATTTAAAAATGTAGCTGAGTCCAACAGACAAAACTTTGTAAAAGTATGTCACCAAATGTGCTCAGCTAAAGAGGACACAGTCTCCATGGGGATTAATTTATTATCTGATGTTAAGTTGTTTTTTTCTTTTACAGTAGTCTTGTCTGTGAAGCTCAGAAGATTCTAGATCTTGACTTAGTCTCTTTCTTTCTAGGACCCACAGTGGGTACTCTCCAAGCCCCAGAGCTGGCATGCTTCCTCCTTTACCAAACCCTCACCAGGATTCTCTGAGCCTTCTTCTCAACTAGCCCTCAGTTTTGGCCTATAAGAACAGCACTTTTGACATAAATGATTTTGTCTACCCCGAGCACTGCACTACCTCCACGCCTCCCCTAACACACACACAGGGAGAGACTTGAACAAATATTAACATCATTTCTAACAGCTCAAGGGCACATCTAAGGATGACTCCCCTCCCTTACTATGCCTGCCTTTTAGTTCAACACTGCCAGGAAAAGGTACTGTTAATGAAAAATAAAGTTTTGTTCTTTGTAAATTCATTTAAGAATATTTAAGAAATGTCTTTATGGTGAAATCTAAAACCTGACTTTCTGTAGGCTATGTTTTCTGCAAAAATAGATTGAATTCTGAGTGCTAAATTTAGGAATATAGATTTGCCAAGAAAAAAATCTTGAAAAAGTTATTTGCATATGATACATGATCTAATTATCTGTGATTGGTTCTCACTTGTGGGCTTTAAGCTCTTCGTTTTCTTTTTCCTTTTTTTCCTCCAACTGAATGTTGTTTTTCACTTGAGCATTCCAAACTCATTTAGCTGGAAAACCAAATTCCCTGAAGTCCCATTAAGTATGTTGCTAAGCAAACTACCTAGCAGCATCTATGAACAGGAGTTCTGGATATAAGCCAGTCTTGCAAGTTGAGAGTAGGTCCAACTCTTTACGACCCCATGGACTGTAATCTGCCAGCCCCCGCTGACCATGGGATTTTCCAGGCAAGAATACTGGAGTGGGTTGCCATTTCTTTCTCCAGGGGATCTTCCCAACCCAGGGATCAAACCCGGGTCTCCTGCATTGCAGGCAAGTTCGTTACCATCTGAGCCACCAGGGAAGGTCAGCAAACCATTAAAGAAGAAAGGAGTGTTGATGCTTAGCTGGCTTATATTTCTTTCTGGGCCAATAGACACACTTATTGACCTATGGTAAATTTACTTTTTTTTGTACTCCTGCCTTTGAAACATCTTCCATAAGGCTATATAGATCTGCCTTAACAAGTGCTTCCTTAATTTGAAAAACAGATCTAAAGATTACCTTAAAGATTTACCTTCTAAGCCAGGTTGTAAATGATGGTTGAAACTTTCCCTTCATTCTTTCTATAGGAAATAAATTATCATGAGGAAATAACCTAGATTCTATACCTGATAGGAAAAATTAAGTTACTACAGGTTTTTTTTTTTAATGGATATTAGATCACTTGTTACTGAATTAAGTCTGATTAGTCTTCTAGGGCTATTGTAACAAAGTGCTACAAACCAGGTGGCTTAAACAGCAGAATTTGTTTTTGTTTTTTACTTCTTTATATATGAATACATTTAGGATTTGTTTCAAAAAGCAACCCAAGAATTAACAGTGAAACTGTTGAAACTGAGTCACTGTATTTTGGCACTTATTATGGATGAGCATTAGGAAGGAAAAAATAATTCTAAGAATGCTCTCCTAAAAAATAAAATAAGGTCTCTTTCTTTGTTAACTTGGGTCCAGCAGGCCCACAGAAAACACAACTAAACTCAGAAATCAAGACATCTTCCACACCAGAGAATTTGGATATGCAGCAAACAGATGGATTCGCAAAGAGTTTAAAGCCAATTTAAGAACAGAGTTGTTTGTTTCTGCACTTTCTCTAGATGACCATGGCAGGGGCAAAAGTCCAGAACAACTGGCAAGAACAGAAAGGCCATAAACATGATTTTTTGAAAGAAGGCTGAGGCCTGAAAAGAAGCCCATGATATTAGAGTTTAGGCAAGTGCATTTTAAGAACTAGAGCCTAGGACACTCATTTTCAGAAGAAATTGATCTAACTGGAAATACACATAAGAAGTAGAGAGAATGTACAGGATAGCTCCAGCAATAACAGTCCTACAAAACCACTCACTGACTGGCATGTCTAGATAAAAAGGTCTGAACTATGGAAAACAGTATGGACGTTCCTCAAAAAACTGAAAATAAAACCACCATATGCTCTAGCTATTTCACTGCTGAGTATATAGCCAAAGAAAATGAAGACACTTAATTGGAAAAGATAGGCACACCTCAACATTCATAGCAGCAAGATTTACAATAGTTAAGATATGGAAGCAACCTAGGTATTCATCAACAGACAAAAAAATAAAGATGATGCATATATATGCACACATAATACAATGAAATACTACTCAGCCATAATGAAGAATGAAATCTTGCCAATTGCAACAATGTGGATCCATCTGGAGGGCATTATGCTTAGTGAAATAAGTTAGAGAAAGACAAGTACTATATGTCATCATTTATATGTGAAATCTAAAAAAATATACAATAAGCTAGTGAAATGGCACCCCACTCCAGTACTCTTGCTTGGAAAATCCCATGGACGGAGGAGCCTGTTAGGCTGCAATCCATGGGGTCGCTAAGAGTCGGACACGACTGAGCGACTTCACTTTCACTTTTCACTTTTATGCACTGGAGAAGGAAATGGCAGCCCACTCCAGTGTTCTTGCCTGGAGAATCCCAGGGGCGGGGGAGCCTGGTGGGCTGCCATCTATGGGCTCGCACAGAGTCGGATACGACTGAAGTGACTTAGCATAGCACAGTGAATATAACAAAACAGAAACAGACTCTCAGAAATGAAGAA
Organism: Bos javanicus; assembly: GCF_032452875.1. Lineage (NCBI taxonomy): Eukaryota > Metazoa > Chordata > Mammalia > Artiodactyla > Bovidae > Bos > Bos javanicus. The sequence goes on along the minus strand of NC_083871.1, from coordinate 57,861,152 downwards.
CTTGTGATTGCCAGTGTAAAGAGGTGTAGGGGAAGAGTAAGATAACATGAGGGCATTAAGAGGTACTAACTACTATGTATAAATTAAATAAGCTATAATGATATACTGTAAATCACAGGCAATACAGCCAATATTTTACAATATCTTTAAACAGAGTATAATCTATAACTATAAAAATATTGAATCTCTATGTTGTATACCTGAAACTAATACAATATAGTAAATCAACTATAATTCAATCAACAAATCAATGAATAACAGAATCTGAGATTTCCCATCATTATACTCCTAGCTACTATTCACCAAAGGTATCATTTCACCTATATTGTTTTCTTGTACTTGAAAAGATTCTTAAAACAGAAAAATTAAGCTACAGACACATGAGCATGAAATAGGAAAAGAAGTGATTTTACTGCATGATCAGGCTATTCAGAATAGTTCTGGTTGTTTCAAAAGGAAGAGGAAAGTTCCAATCTTTCCTGTGTTTGACTGTATTTCATAGGTACATTTTTACCCTAGTATAAAAATCCAAAACTTTTCTAAATATCCAGCAATGAATACATAATTGTTTTTCACAAGCACTGCAAACAACCCTTTTCTAACAGAAATATATGCCTATAAGACAAACTGATAGACAGATAGACAGACACATACACATTCATTTAAGGGAGAGAGGAAGACAGAGAGAGGGAGGGAGGGAAGGAAGGAGGGGACGAAGGAATGGGAAAGAGAGAGAGCACCATACAACATACATTTATATTTAAAATCACCATGTATTAAACTTTCCCACAAGGCAACCCTGGTCTCCCGCACTGCAGGCAGATTCTCTACCATCTGAGCCACCAGGGAAGCCCCTTTCAATATTGCACCACCTCACAATCATTAGAAACTCACTAGGGTAACATAAAGCCAATGTTGGGAATCACTGATTTCAAGGGAAAAAATTCTAACTCTATACATATCACAATGAATATCTAAATATTTGTCTTTAAATCCCAGAGAGGCAGAGAGAACCATTCAGAGATAATCTGTAGAAGAGAAATAATTTCAGCCTTTCTTGCCTTCAGTCCCAAAGTTCAAGATTCTTCTGATGCAAAAAAAACATGATCAACCATTTATGGAAAATATATTGCATAACACTGAGTGTTTCAAGACTACAGTCACACAGTTTACAATAAACAAATTTGGGGGTGCCCAAATTGGAGAAGGAAACTTACCAACTTTCTGATCAAGTGAGGTTTGCTTAAGATAAATCTTAAGATGCCCATTACACTAGAAGTAACATGAACATTGTTTTCTTTTCAATTATAATCCTTCTGATCCCCAAACAACAACAACACTACCAGGCAGTTTCACTAAAAGCAGGTAGAAATGTAACTTAAAATATATTAAATCAAGAATTAAAAAGATAAAGGCCAAGAAATAAAGTAAGGTTAGGGATGGGAAACAACAAGGAATCATAACTTGAAGGAAAGAATGAGTGAATATCATGGGTTTGATGAAAAAGGGCACAGGCATTTGTTAATTTATTTTCTGGTTTAATAGAAACCATTATTAATCTCAATCAAGAAAGTAATGTATGCTTAGAATAATTTTTTCTATATTGTGAACACAAGCATTGTTAGACTGTTTTGAAGATAAACAAATCATGTATGTCATCTGCTAAATCTGTTAGCTAAATAGTATGAAATGTAAGAGACTTTCTAAATACAAGTAGCATCATGGCGCTAGTTCCTAAGCAGAATCCATGTAACTTCAAGTTCCCTGGAGAAAGAAAAAATTAAACTTCCAGCTTTCTTTAGCAATGATATTAGATCCATATTAAATTTAATCTCTAAATTTAAATACCCTAGGAGGCAATTTCTTGTTCTCTGTCAACATTTCTTCAATGTGGAGTTGTGTATGTTTTAAAGGTATTTTTAAAGGCAACATACCATTAAATTAATTAAAATCAACTTGAAGTTGGCAAAATGGCAGAGAATGCACAATAAAATGCTGGAAAAACCACTGTGAGATAATATATGGCAAAGAGGGAAATGTAAGCTGAGGGACTGTGACAGCACCATATGCTCCAGACAAATGAACAATACGTGAAGTCAGTAAGAATTCCAGCAGAGAATAACTGAGAACTCCAGTCATAAAAGCCCTAGGAGATTCTAATCTCCTGGAAGTAGTTTTCTCACAAAGCTTTAACATCACCACCAAAGTGCCATAGTCAGAGAAAGGGAATTTTTAATAATGGAATTTTCTTTTTCAGAATTTTATAAAACTAGATAATGGCACCTGAAAACTTCTCTTTTGATAAAATACAAGTCTATCTGTCAAAAGTACCATTTTCTGATAAAATTTTAATGACTTTTTAAAGATTTTTCTACACCATTTTTCCTACAAGAATAAAAATTTATTAACACACACACAAAAATAACTGATTTGAAAAAGAAAAAAATTAAAAACAATCCAGTATCTAAATGAGGTTCATTAGGGTTACATCAGGTAAAAGTATGCTCACTTAATTTTTATCGTATTTAATCATGTTATATTTAAAAAGTATTATAAATTACCAAATGTAATATAGGCATAATAATTCCTTCATTTTATAAACCAAGAGTCTGATGTCCACGTAACAGATTAACTTGCCAAAGGCCGCAATGCTCACCTCTAGGCTGTAAGGTGCTCTGACATTGTATAAATCTCCATTATGTTTTCTAAGTTTGGAATAGTGCCTGCCATCTAGTATTACCAATGCAGGATTCAGCCAACTGTCTCATTGGTCAAGTTGCTCCATCATAGAAAGAATAGTGAAAATACCATTTACACCCACTGCAAGCAACTTTCCAAACAAATTCTGAGTTGAGAAACTAAAAAGGTGCCATTATGTTTTTTCTACATGAGCAGACACTGTATTGAATACACACACTCACAAGTTGACTGGTAAACCCCATGGTCTAATTTCTCCATTGGTGACATGTAGGGTAATTCATATTTTCAAGAGAAGTATCACTTGACTTAATGAATGATTTGATAACTGATCAGAAGGGAATATAACATAGTAATTAAAAGCTTGGACTATAGACAGTTTAACATGCAGCTCGGCTACTACCTGTTTGAAAAGTTATACAACACTCTTTGCCTTAGTTTCCTCATCTGTAAAATAATAGACAGATGATATGGTTAGTTACAATATTAAATGAGCTATTCTTGTACACTATTTCTACATTGGACTTCCCTGCCATGGAAGCACTGTGGATCAAGTGCTACAACATACATACTATCAGGGGCATGTTGGCATGTCTACTATGAACAACTTCTATAGAACAGTTTGAATAATCTATAATAATCAATAGACGACTGTCTACAAATACTCATAGGGGAGAAAACATTGCTGTTGCAAGAAGTAAACTAAGGTCACCTCAAGGATTGAAGTTCTCGTCCAGGCTTTGGCCATTCATATGTATTCTCTTACATACTGCTTATGAGCTACTTAGTAAACTTTCTAAAGATGCTGAAGATGGCAAATCTATCTGTAGAACACAGATTTGTTCTACACAGAGGCTGTGATTTTTATGCATGGCTTGAAACACTGTTGACCACAGTGGTGTCGGGATCCACACATGCATTCTTTTTCTCATGTTGGTAAATAGTGAACTAGTATGTTCCCTATCAGAGAGCTAGGTATGAGTGTATTTCTGGCGTTTAACAGTGTAACTTTTAATCCCTAGTGGACCAGCAGAGACAGTGTGCATCCTGGGATGTTTGCCACACTATCAGAAGAACAAGGCATGACGGAAATGTAATCCATACACTAAATGAGAGTAAGAAGAATTTAAGATCTATTGATTACAGAGCCTATCTATCAAGAAAATGGAGATTATTGTTCACTGAAGCACTATTTACAGTACCTAGAACATGGAAGCAACCTAGATGTCCATCAACAGATGAATGGATAAAGAAGTTGTAATAAATATACACAATGGAATATTCAGTTTAGTTAGTCGCTCAGTCGTGTGTGACTCTTTGCGACCCCATGAATGGCAGCACGCCAGGCCTCCCTGTCCATCACCAACTCCCGGAGTCCACCCAAACCCATGTTCATTGAGTCAGTGATGCCATCCAACCATCTCATCCTCCATCGTCCCCTTCCCCTCCTGTCCTCACTCTTTCCCAGCATCAGGATCTTTTCAAATGTGTTAGTTCTTCGCATCAGGTGGCCAAAGTGTTGGAGTTTCAGCTTCAACATCAATCCTCCAAATGAACACCCAGGACTGACCTCCTTTAGGATGAAATATTACTCAACCATAAAAAGGAACACATTTTTATTAAATTTTTATTTATTTAATAAATTTAATAAATTTATTAAAACCACCTCAGTTTTAATGAGGTGGACAAACCTAGAACCTATTATACAGAGTGAAGTAAGTCAGAAAGAAAAAGATAAATATCATATTCTAATGCATATAAATGGAATCTAGAAAAATGGTATGGAAGAATTTATTTAGGCTACAATGGAGAAACAGACATAAAGAATAGACTTATGGACACGGGGAGAAGGGAGAAGAGGGTGAGAAATATGGAAAGAGTAACTTGGATGGAAACTTACATTACCATATGCACAATAGATAGCCAACAGGAATTTGCTGTATGGCTCAGGAAACTCAAACAGGGGCTCTGTATCAACCTAGAGGGGTGGGATTGGAGGGAGACGGGAGGGAGGTTGAAAAGGGAGGGGAAATATATATACCTATGGCTGATTCATGTTGAGGTTTGACAGAATACAACAAAATTCTATAAAGCAATTATCCTTCAATAAAAAAAATTAATTTTAAAAAAGAATATGGAGATCAATTATTATGAAAAGAGTTTCTAAGATTATGTTATCTTTTAAAAGAACCACAAGCAATAACCAACCAGCCTTTCTCTGTTTTCTCACTTCACTATCTTCTCATCTCCAAAAAGAAAGAAACAAATCTATAATTTCAAAATACTCTAAAAATGTCTAACTTACAATAAAGTTAAAGGTATTAATGTAACAGTGCTGACTTATAAGCTTAAACATCTCTTAAAATGAATTCTGAACATCAACACTTCTCACAAAAACAAAAAAGTAGAAAACCCTGTGCACCCATTAGTGTGAAAGAGCATCCATCAATTTTTACTATCTGAATATCATACAGAAAAATTACACACCCATTAAGGTCCATCTAGTCAAGGCTATGGTTTTTCCAGTAGTTATGTATGGATGTGAAAGTTGGACTATAAAGAAAGCTTAGCACCAAAGAATTGATGCTTTTGAACTCTGGTGTTAGAGAAGACTCTTGACAGTCCCTTGGATTGCAAGGAGACCCAACCAGTCCATTCTGAAGGAAATCAGTCCTGGGTGTTCATTGGAAGGACTGAAGCTGAAACTCCAATATTTTGGCCACCTGATGCGAAGAGCTGACTCATTTGAAAAGATGCTGATGCTGGGAAAGATTGAAGGCAGGAGGAGAAGGGGACAACATAGGATAAGATGGTTAGATGGCATCACTGACTCAATGGACATGAGTTTGGGTAACTCCGGGAGTTGGTGATGGACAGGGAGGCCTGGTGTGCTGCGGTTTGTGGGGTGGCAAAGAGTCAGACATGACTGGGCAACTGAACTGACTGACTGATACACATTCATGTAAGGTTTAATAAATCTTGGGATCCTAGCCTTAGACTCATTACAATGAACTAAAATCAACAGTGAATTGGCTATAAACACACAGGCTCATAACAATACTATTTCACAATTTAACAACTCTAAAATTTCCAGTCCTTTCACATAGTAAATCTCATTGCACAGTTAAAAAATGAGATGAGGCAGGTATCAAGAATAAGAAAAAATAAGAAACTAAGGCAGACACAGATTAATGACTTCCTACAGTTTTATAGCCAAACATCATCATCTTCCTACAGATGATGTTTATAACTAAAGCCTTTGACTGTGTAGATCACAACAAACTGTGGAAAATTCTTAAAGAGGTGGAAATACCAGAGCACCTTACCTGCCTCCTGAGAAATCTGTATGCAGTTCAAGAAGCAACAGTTAGAACTGGACATGGAACAAGAGACTGGTTCCAAATAGGGAAAGGAATATATCAAGGCTGTATATTGTCACCCTACTTATTTAACTTAGATGCAGAGTACACCATGCGAAATGCCAGGCTGGATGAAGTGCAAACTGGAATCAAGATTGCCAGGAGAAAGATCAGTAACCTCAGATACGCAGATGACACCACCCTTATGGCAGAAAGCAAAGAAGAACCTAGAGTCTCTTGATGGAAGTGAAAGAGGAAAGTGAAAAAGTTGACTTAAAACTCAACATTCAGAAAACTAAGATCATGGCATCTTATCCCATCACTTCATGGCAAATAGATGGGGAAACAATGGAAACAGTCACAGACTTTAATTTTGGGGGCTCCAAAATCACTTCAGATAGTGACTGCAGACTTAAATTAAAAGACGCTTGCTCCTTGGAAGAAAAGTCATGACCAATCTAGACAGCATATTAAATAGCAGAGACATTACTTTGCCAACAAAGGTCCATCTAGTCAAAGCTATGGTTTTTCCAGTAGTCAGGTATGGATGTGAGAGTTGGACTATAAAGAAAGCTGAGCACCGACGAATTGATGCTTTTTTTTTTTTTTAAGTTACACAGATTTTTTATTTATTTTTTAAATTTATTATTATTATTATTATTTTACTTTACAATATTGTATTGGTTTTGCCATACATCAACATGCATCCGCCACGGGTGTACACGTGTTCCCCATCCTGAACCCTCCTCCCACCTCCTTCCCCATACCATCCCTCTGGGTCATCCCAGTGCACCAGCCCCAAGCTTCCCATATCCTGCATCGAACCTGGACTGGCGAATTGATGCTTTTGAACTGTGGTGTTGGAGAAGACTCTTGAGAGTCCCTTGGACTGCAAGGAGATCAAACAAGTCAATCTTAAGGGAAATCAGTCCTGAATATTCATTTGAAGGACTGATGCTGAAGCTGAATTTCCAATACTGTGGCCATCTGATGCGAAGAACTGACTCATTGGAAAAGACCCTGATGCTGGGAAAGATTGAAGCTGGAGGAGAAGAGGACCACAGAGGTTGAGATGGTTGGATGGCATCACTTAAGATGGACAATGTTTGAACAAGCTCCAGGAGTTGGTGATGGACAGGGAAGCCTGGCATGCTGCAGTCCATGGGATCACAACAAGTCGAACACGACTGAGCAACTGAACTGAACTGAACTGAATAACTGATGAGTGAGAAAACCTACTCTTCTGAATCTTGATTCAATGCCTATTACCATACACACTCAAGCGTATTTACACACACACTGCCTAGAGCCATAATCTATATTTTTATTATACATTTTATTTTTGAAGCTACTACCTCACCCAATGCAAAAATATACTGCTGGTTTCAAAGATCACAGTGCTTATTAAAAATATACAGCCTGAATCTTTTGGCCCTTATTTGCTTATTTTTACATTTTGTGATTACATTCTCTCTGCTTCAGAAAATTCTATTACTGTATGAAAAACTATTAACCAGCCTCCTATTGACTCTGGTAAAACAATTATTGAAAAAAAAAGAACATAGCCCCGTGTACATGGCAACAAATACAATTCCTTCTTGGCACAGATGCAGAAATTCAAATCACCGGGAATGAATCTGAAAGATGTTTTGAAATCAATACATGTGCAATAAACGGTCAGAGAGAAATATGAAAATCAGGACAGGTAGACATATATCAAAATTAACATTAAAAGAATTCCTCTAAGTAAGCTGGACTTTCCAATAAAGAATAAAAAGCGAAGAAATAATTCAATAGACAGTTACCATATAACCCAGCAATACCATAGCTAGGTATATACACAAGAGAGCTGGGAACATATATCCACACAAAAACATATACACTACTCTCCATAGCAGCAGTATTCACTGTAGCCAAAAAGTGAAGACAACCCAAGTGTATGTCAATAGGTGAATGGATAAGCAAAATGTGGAATATCCATATAATAATGTATTAGTCATATAAAGGAAGGAAATTTTGATGTACACTATGGCATGAATGAACCTAAAGACATTTTGCTAAGTGAAGTAAGCTAATCACAGAAGGCCACATTTATGTGACTCCATACATATAAAATGTCTGAAACAGAGGATTCTACATAGAAAATATATATATATGTGTGGTTGTTTAGGGCTGGGCTGGGAGAGATGAGGGATAGGAGGAGAAGGCAAAAGCTAACAGGTCCTAGCTTTGTTTTGGATGTGATGCATGTGTTGTAACACACACTGCAGTGATGTTAAAACCATCTGTGACTAAAAAAACCATTGAATTATATACAGTACATATACTGCATGGTATGTAAATTAGCTCAATTAAATTTGTTGGAAAAAATGGCATTAACAACTTGTATACCAAAGAAAATTCTATATGAGAAATAAGCCTCAAGAAGTATTGATCAGTACAAAGGGGTGTGAAAGTCAGTCAGTCGTGTCTGACTCTTTGCAACCCCATTGACTTATACAGTCCATGGAATTCTCCAGGCTAGAATACTGGAGTGGGTAGCCCATCCCTTCTCCAGCAGATCTTCCCAACCCAGGACTCGAACTGGGGTCTCCTGCATTGCAGGTAGATTCTTTACCAACTGAGCTATCAGGGAAGCCCATACAAAGAGGAGGTGGGGAATAAGTAGCAAATTCAAGCACTTTATGGTAACCTTTTACTCACATAATGATCATCAATTCATTATTCTCAGAATTTATGCATTTGAGTTTTATTTTTTGAGGTATCTGAACTGTATGACATAACAGTTACTTCAAATCTTTCAGAAGTTTCTTTCCCTGAGGCATAGAGTGTAAATTCACTAATGTTTATCTGGATTGTGTATTATTTTAATTCCTAAGTTATAAATGCACTTTTGAGTAATGATATACAATGGGGTAGGTAGGAAAGAAATTGATATAGACCAACCTAGGTTTGTTGTAAAGAGGAATCTATAATTTGTACTCCATTAGGAATCACATGATTCATAAGATCAGAAATAATCTGCAGAAACGCAAAATGGATCTGCAGTATAGAACTTCAAAAGCAAAAATGCACCAGATAATTTAAATAAGAGGTGAAATATTTTAAGTGTAAGAAACATACCATTTTATTTTATTAAATCAGGGTATTTTACTTTATATTGAGAAATATACATATACACAAGTCAACAGAAGAAATGTATTTACCCCATTACAATCAAAATGTATCTTTCATCTTTGAAGTAACATATATACATTAATATGAGAAGAAGGATCAGAAAATTGAGTCTTGTCATACGGATATCATTTGTCAAGTATATAGCATATTGTAAAACTACTTATAAATGTCACAGAGAAAAAAATCACTATACTTCCCCCTTTTTCTAATCATGAAAATTAAAATATGTTGCTTAAAAATAATGTAAAATCATTTAAAGCATACAGAAAAATAAATGGTCCATTGCATGGACTTCTATTGCCTATGGTTTCCCAGTGACTCCCTTCCAGTTACGGCATATTGCTTAACATAGTGCATTATCAAAACAATGAAAATTAGAAACTAAAGAAGAGCAAGGAGAGATAAGAAAGCCTTCCTCGGTGATCAATGCAAAGAAATAGAGGAAAACAACAGAATGGGAAAAACCAGAGCTCTCTTCATGAAAAGTAGTGATACCAAGGGAACATTTCATGCAAAGATAGGCACAATAAAGGACAGAAATGGCATGGACCTAACAGAAGCAGAAGATATTAAAAAGAGGTGGCAAGATTACACAGAAGAACTATATAAAAAAAGATCAAAATGATCCAGATAACCATGATGGTGCGATCACTCACCTAGAGCCAGACATCCTGGAATGTGAAGTAAAGTGGGCCATAGAAAGCATCACTATGAAAAAAAGCTAGTAGAGGTGATGGAATTCCAGATAAGCTATTTCAAACCCTAAAAGATGAAGCTGTTAAAGTGCTGCACTACATATGGCAACAAATTTGGAAAACGAAGCAGGACTGGCCACAGGACTTGAAAAGGTCAGTTTTCATTCCAATCCCAAAGAAAGGCAATGCTAAGGATGTTCAAACTACTTCACAATCTCATTCATCTCACACACTAGCAAAGTAATGCTCAAAATTATCTAAGCAAGGCCTCAACAGTACATGAATCGAGAACTTCCACATGTTCAACCTGGATTTAGAAAAGGCAGAGAAACCAGAGATCAAGTTGGCAATATCCGCTGGATCATCAAAAAAGCAAGAGAGTTCCAGAAAAACATCTACTTCTGCTTTATTGACTGTACCAAAGCCTTTGACTGTGTGGATCACAACAAACTGTGGAAAACTCTTGAAGAGATGAGAATACCAGACCACCTTACCTGCCTCCTGAGAAATCTGTATGCAGTTCAAGAAGCAACAGTTAGAACTGGACATGGAACAAGAGATTGGTTCCAAATAAAGAAAGGAGTATATCAAGGCTGTGTATTGTCACCCTACTTATTTAACTTAGATGCAGAGTACACCATGTGAAATGCCAGGCTGGATGAAGCACAAGCTGGAATCAAGATTGCCAGGAGAAATATCAATAACCTCAGATACGCAGATGACACCACCCTTATGGCAGAAAGCAAAGAAGAATTAAGAGCCTCTTGATGAAAGTGAAAGAGGAGAGTGAAAACGTTGGTTTAAAACTCAACATTCAGAAAACTAAGATCATGGCATCTCATCCCATCACTTCATGGGAAATAGATGGGGAAACAATGTAACCAGTGACAGACTTTATTTTTGAGGGCTCCAAAATCACTGCAGATGGTGACTGCAGCCATGAAATTAAAAGATGCTTGCTTTTGGAAGAAAAGCTATGGCCAACCTAGACAGCACATTAAAAAGCATTACCAACAAATATCCATCTAGTCAAAGCTATGGTTTTTCCAGTGGTCATGTGTGGATGTGAGAGTTGGACTATAAAGAAAACTGAGCACCAACGAATTGATGCTTTTGAACTGTGGTGTTGGAGAAGACTCTTGAGAGTCCCTTGGACTGAAAGATCAAACCAGTCAATCTTAAAGTAAATTGGTCCTGAATATTCATTTGAAGGACTGAAGTTGAAGCTGAAACTGCAGTAATTTGGCCACCTGATGCGAAGAACTCATTGGAAAAGACCCTGATGCTGGGAAAGATTGAAGGTGGGAGGAGAAGGGGATGACAGAGGATGAGATGGTTGGATGGCATCACTGACTCAATGGACATGAGTTTGAGCAAGCTCCAGGAGTTGGGAAGCCTGGTGTGCTGCAGCCCATGGGGTCACAAAGAGGTGGACACCACTGAGCAACTGAACTAAACTGAACTGATCCCGTTAACATCTTCTCGTTTATTCATACAATTTTTTTCTTCTAGAATATGCACTTCATTTGATGACTAGCAAGCCCTCAAGTTTATTGATGAATGTGGTCAGGGAAATACGTAATTTGTCACTACAACAAAAAAAACTAATTTAATTACTGAGTTTGAAACTGCATTATTTTTTGAAAATCTGTCCTCTTTTCTTTGCCCTTCTGTTAATGATTATTTTCTGTCTTTCCACATCTCCAACTTTAAAAGGTGTAGTTGTCAAATAGAGTAATATAGAGAATATGAAACTGCAGATCAGTCAATGTTGTTATGAAGTAATTGTACATCCATTAGTCCAGGAAGTAACTAAAATCATTGTTACAAGGACCTTTGGAGATGACCCACAAATTCAATTTACCTAGATTAGTCTTAGCCATAAAACTTTCAGTGAAAGTTAGGAATCTGTGAGATTTCTTTTATGTACACGTGTGTATAGCAAACATGACAGAAAGATGGGGTGGGAGGTTTCATGTCCCAGAGAGTGTGAAGAGCCTGCAAGGTACTTAGAATCAGAGGGCAGAAGGTTGAATCCTAGCTTCCTCATTCCCTAAGTTTTTTTGCCTGGATCTTCACTTTCTTTCACTGTAAAAATGGGGTCCTACTGAGGATCAAATGGAACAAGAAAGCATCTAATATCATGAGAGGAACACAGTATAAGATTTAGTGTGCTAAATGCTTTTCATATTACTGTTTCCAGCTAGTTAGCAGGTATCTACATACTCCCAAGAACCAGCAAGCATCTTTCCCATGAATCACAGAACCAAAAAATAAAATTTTGCTGAAATGAATGTATTAATTACTTTCAATTCAACTATGCACAAGTATTAACAAAACCTCTACTTTTTAATCCTGGATGCTATATATAAGATATATGCTTCATTTTATAAACTAGGAAGAATTTTGACATGCTGTTTATTAGGGTCTTATGATGGTTCCAGGATAGAAAAATACTATTCTTTAAAGTTAAATTGAGCATAAAAAAAAAAACATATTATAGTGCTTAGTTGAAGCTATTGAAAAAATGATATTTAGTTTTTACAACCACCAAATACCATACCATTATTTCTATACTATCTTTCTATTACACAATTATGACTATATTAGTTCACCATTATTATCACTACATGTAGACCTATTTAAATATAATTAGGAGCACACATTACCTGATTTCCTTATTACCATACTATTTTCGTTGCCAGTAGACAATTTGCACGTATGTTTGAGATCCACACAATAAGAATGTCTTAAGATCACTGAGCCCAATTTCCCCTGCTGTGATTTACTGGAGAATACGTAAAGCAGTATCTTCATGTGCTTTTCTCAAGTAGGAATGGATAACAGTTCCCCTAACCACATACTGTAAACAAGCTTCTAACGAACCCTCTGCTACTTCTGTCACGCTTATCGCCATGCTGATTCTTTATATGTTTGATTACTAGAATGTAAGCTCTGTGAACAGGGATCTTGCCTGTCTTGTTCCTTGTTATATACATGCAATCCTCTATACACTCACTGACATATCGTAAGTGCTCAATACATGGATTAGATGAAGGAGTGGATCATGTATATGAGCATCCTGAAACACTGAAATAGGTCATAGTTTGGAAGGGAGACATGGAAGAACGAATACATCCATTCTAATGGGTGTCTCCAGCTAAACTCATAGGCTACAGCCCCACATACACAGCTAATAGTTGGCAGCACAGTGAAGCCAAACCCAGGTGATCAGTAAGAGCCACAAGGGAAGGCTCGGTTGCCTTAAGGCACAGTGTTGAACTTCCTGGTTTTCAAAGTGGATACTGGGATAAATGTGAAGGTTTTACGTAATACTAAATAAATGACCAGCATTATTTAATCCAGTTGCCTGCCAAAAACAATAACAAAGACTGACCCTTAACGTTTCTCAATAGTATGATAAAAGCTAACTCAAGAATGAAGTATACTAAGGTCTTCTTCTTGTCACTTCCATGCTGTTCATTACCTCTTACTGCTAAAACCTATAGCTATAGATTTTGTATCTAGCTAATCTGTCACTTTAGATAGGCTCTGACCTTGCTTACATATTGAATACGATTCTTTGGATTCAAAAGCTTTAAGAATAAACATTTCAATACACAGTCATTTCGGACTTCAATAAACTAAGCAGGGAGAGAAAAAAAAGATTTTTAAACCTCTTCCCTCTAAGTGGCTGAAGAGGGAATGAGTGTAGAATTGATATATAAAATACAGAATCTTACTCTTTCCTTCCATGAGCCATCCTCAGTATAGTCAGTTCTGTTCAAGTGTCATCCTTTTAGGCTTTCAGGACTCAGCGTACTCAAAGGAACTCTGGGACAGATTCCCATTTACTAAGCGAATGGAACTAAATCCATTCTTCTTTCTGTCCTTCTCCTGCCTCCAGGTGTTTACCACTTCTCTGACTCGAATAGATCTGAGGAACGCAGACCTGCCCCATGGTTTCAACATGATTCAGGCACAGAGGGGGCAGGCTGCTTCTGCGTCCAAACTCTATGATAGATTCCACTGAAAGAATCTTCAGATTCCTTGAAACTCAAGAAAGCAGTCATCAGGGATTCAGGATAGAGTTTGTCAGTTGATTTATCAACTGAAAAGGAAAAATAAAGGAAGATATTAAGTCTGAAAAATGAGAAGTAGAAATAGAGCATAAAGTACCCCCAGGGATGAAAAAGTTAAGAAAATGACTCAAGGGGATAAGAAAACAAAACAGTCAATCGTGTTCCTCAGGGAAAACAGCTGGGAGTGGAGGGTAGAAGTGAGAGTGTGTTGGGAGTTGAAAGCAGTCATGATTTTAAGAATAGATTTAGGTGGATATAAAAAAACAAACAAAAAAACCTTGATCCAGTAGTTATATTCAATGGACCTAGAGGCAAAGACAAGCACGAGAAAAATAACTCAGGCTAGTTTCCAAATAATTTGGATTCTCTCAAGTCCTTATGTATATTGTAAATTTAAATTTAGAAGTTACAATTCATTAATCAAATTAACTACAATTTGTACCATGACTTGAATGCTAAATCTTACATAGATTGGCAGTTCTCTCTTAAATTGATGCCTTGCTAGATTATATAAACTTTTATACTACTACACCCAAAATTTAAACTATCATGTATATTAAATGCTAAGCCATTAAGTATTTATAAGTGCATCTTAAATGTTTATATTGTGGCTGCATCTAAATTTTATGTTCTGCTTAACCCCATTATGTTCGGCTTAACCCCATGCTGCCTGAAAAATGAATGATGTTAAATTTCAAATAAGTAATACTGTATATAAACACTATGCTTTTGTAAATGCATGTTAAAATTACGCTGATAAAATATCACCATCCTGGAAGGGAAGTGAATCATTTTGATGCATGTTACTGTAAGCCTTTATAAGGGATATTAGTCACATACTCAAATTTAGTTCTGATTACAAAACAAAAATATGTTGGAAATTCCATAAAGATCAAACTAATTAAAGTACTTAATTGCCTCTGACTAATTATGGAAACTGGCAAGCTCAGTAAGGAAACAGGTTTTTTTTTTAAGGAGTTTATATTTTAGGCCATACTTCCTAGGCTTTACTTTACTGGGAGCCACTTCTATCATCTCACATCTGATATTACAAACTCTGTCCACAGAGAGTTATAAAGGGAAATGACTACATATGCATTCAGAGTTTAACTGGGACAAGCAGAAGCTATATTCTCAGACTGAGCAGCCAGAAGTTGTGTTGGCACTTTCCTTAACAGCTATATTGTATCTTGCTTCTCATTAGCATGACCCCTTATGTCTAAGTTTGTGGTGGTGGTTGTTAAAAGAGCAATTTCTTCTATGGGGCATATTTGGAGATCATGGTGGGTCTTTAAACTCAAAAGAACAAAGTGCCTGAATCAGGAAATTGCAAATCCCTGTGAAATATTTAACATAAAAGATAGAATTTCAGACATAAAGGAAAGAACATGGACTCTTGAGTTCAAGTGATACTGTTTGGTTTTTTTTTTTTTTTTTTTTAAAGCCAGCTCTGCTTCTTAATAGGTATGCCCATGAGAATTTGAGGAAGTGACTTTATTTCTCTTGGTCTCATTGTCTGCATTTATAAGATGGAAATAATAGCACCTAATTTGCACTGCTGTCACAATAATAGGGAAAATATAAGCAGTCTAACTTATTTATAAAAATTGAAAGTGCTCATGAATGGGAGTTTTTATATTTTATATTCAATGAAAGACAATTTTTTTGTCATTTGTTTTGTTCACTCTTTATTACAAGAACAGGAGTAGCCATGAAGAACCAGAGTGCTCTGGGGTCTTTCTGAGAGAAATTATACTTCTGCCTTAAGAATCAAACAGAAACAGGGGGAGGGGATAGTGAAAATGGAGTCAACAAGTAAATGTCCTATGTTCTTTAATCTTTACTTAAAATTATTTGCAGTGCCAACTTCCATATAAAATGACAGCGTCCATTTATAGGAAAACTATATTGCATAAAGTCAATTATCTATAGTATTCCAAGGCACATATGTATTAATAATTTGAAGTCAGTGACAATCACAAATACTCAATTTATCCTAATTCTGTTAAACAAGGATATAATCCATTCATTCTCTCAAGCACTGCAAAAGCTTCCCTTTCCTTCTCTAAAAGCCCTCTCCTTCTATAGAGCATCTGGGCTCAGTACAGAGACCATGAGGAGCACTTGTCACAAGCAGGACTGGAAAGGCCGTTCTTTCCACCCTGCCTCAAGACTGCCATAAGCACACTGGTGAAGGAAGCCTCCTGTGCTAATTGTAGAACTCAAACAGCAGTGGGACTTTGGGTGTAACCCTAGAAGGTCCCAGACACTGCCTCTTAATGACTATGCCACCATTCAAAACTATCCCTAGATATGAATGTATGTATGCATGTTGGAGGGGGGGTGGTGGCATATGTGTGTATGACATAAAATCTGAATTTAGGAGTATTCAGTTAGTGTATAGGAAACCAGTATATCTATACCCCCATCCCCACCCCAATTACTCTACAATAGTATCTATACAAAATCTGTAAAATAAGACAATATGTGAAAAAAACAGTTGAATCCAATAAAGACAGTGTTAACAATACTCTCTTTCAGGCCCTATTAATAAGTATATATTAAAATAAGTCTCTGTCTAGATGGTTACTGGTTTGCTTTCTTTCAAGTAGCTTTACTGCTGATCCGTACATGAATGTCATCACTGAATGGAAACAGTCCAAGGACTCATATCACTCCCACTACAAGGAGAAGCTTCAATAAATTTCAAAAGCTATGGCGGTGGTCCAGTCCCTGTGCCATATGGCATTCCACCTGCCCCAAGAAGTTTCGTTAATGTCCTTTAAAGCTCCAAATAAAAATACTGAGACATAAACAATCAAGTTTGCTTTGCAGTTGGGTTTTTTGAGCTCTGTGTGGTAGCTGCAAAAATTCCCCATGCTGTGTGTGTTAATGAGACCCTCCATAGGCACCATTAATACATAAAAGCAATCACCCATAACTCACAGGCTTTTCCTCCTGACTATGTCTGACTGTGTTCACTGCATTTAGCAACCAGAAATATACCAGGAAAAGTCAGTCTGGATGTCAGGTGATAGGAGGAATGAAGATCTAAAAGTGACAACAAAATTTTAAAAATCTAGAGGTTCTAGGACATCACCTCCAAAGATTTATTTCTAAAAGAATTTAGCAATGAAACACAAAAATACATTAAAAGTGAACAAGGGATTTCCCTGGTTGCCTAGTGGTTAGGATTCCGGGCTTTCACTGCCAGGGCCAGTGTTTGATTCTTGGCTGAATAACTGATATCCTGCAGGCTGAGAGGTGCGGCTAAATAGCAACTAGCAACCAGTAAACAGCAACTAGCAAAACTAAAAACCCACTGTAAGTGTATTCTTAGAGGTCAGAACAAGATTAGGAAATTTTCATTTCTATAATGTAATGAAAAGAATAGCAAGGAAATGGAAGCCAAATGATTGCTAGATCCCTTTGCATTATTGTCTAATGACTTTGCTCATCCAAATATTTCTTTCAATAGTTCTAAGCATTTTGTATTAAATAGCAAGAATAGTACAATCAGAAATGAGTGGGCTCGCCTAGCTGTTTTAAATGTAAGGGAATATGCTTTAATCTAAAAAACTGTAATGAGAATTATATATTTATTTATTTACATCTATATAACAGAATAGACAAACATAATCCTAAATTCTTTTATTATAATATTACATACTCAATGATTAAGTTAAAGATTATTAAAAAAAAAAAAAAAACCCTCTCGTCATTTCCAACTCTTTGAGACCCCATGAACTATAGCCTGTCAGGCTCCTCTCTGTACATGGAATTCTCCAGGCAAGAATACCTTGAGTGGATACCAGTTCCCTTCTCCAAGGGAATCTTCCCAACCCAGGGATCAAACACAGGTCTCCTGCATTGCAGACAGATTTTCTCCAGAGAACCCCCAAAAGATCATAGGTTCTATCAGTTTTATAGGTAGGTAGAGGCACTAAAATGGAAAATGAAAAGGGCCTTGACAATTTGAAGAAAAATTTATTAAAAATCATACATTTTTGATTAAAAAATTAAAATGGAGGACAAGTCTCCCTTACCATATCAGCATACAGAATCTTCCACTGTCTTCACAGTATCTATCATTATACTCCCCACCTTGGCAGTACTGCCTTCAGTGCTGCTTTTAAACAGTTCTCTAACCAGGGCTCACAAACCCAGGGGTCCATACATTGAATTCAGAGACATGTATAAACCTGGGAGGAATTTCTTTCTTTTTTCTTTTTTTGCTAACCTCTCCCTGTAACTTAGCATTTTATTCTACAGTGAACATAGGAAAACACCAACCACCACAGTCATATTAGCAGTCACCTATACCTTGACATATTTTTTTTTTCCTTTTAAAATCACCTTGAGATTATAACCATTTTTACACCCAAAACTGGATCACAGCATTTAGTACATTAAAATACATTATGAAGAAGCACATACATAGTACATCACAAACTTTATATATTTTGATGTTTTATATATATATATATAAATAAAACTGGTTTCCCTTGTAATCTATATATTTTATTCATTTAAAAATTTATTCTAAGGGGTCTATAGGTCATAGAAAATTCCCACCAAAGGTATCCATGATACAAAGGAAGGGTACAAGTTCTCTTTTTTAAAGGCAACCCCACACAGCAGTGATGCCCATATATAAGTTTCTGGCACAGGTCTGTCACCACAACTGGAGTTACAGCCTTGAGATACCCCCTCACGTCTACTCAGGCCTGCATCATTCCTCTCTTCTGCCTACAATATATCTTAATATCATTCCATTCTATCGTTTTAAGCATCCAGGACCATATCTCAGCTTTTATCAGGTAGGTTGATGAGGAAATCAATAGCAATATATAATCTCAGAATGGTTCTCGCTACACAGTTCTTCAAGAATCTCTGGGATCTGTGTGACAAGGACAGGGTCAGACTGAGCAACACTGGGAAGAAGCCACTTGTGTTTTTGGAAATCTCTGACAACTGTCTATAACCACACCCTTTTATTTTATTTATTTATTTTCAGTTTTTGTATCTTCCTGTCTCCCCAGTAAATCAGTTCACTCATCTCTGGGAGTAGAATTAGTAGTAGGCTCTATTTTCCCCCTAAAGGTATGCACTATTATATAGGAAAAGAAAAGACCCCAAAAGTGGGGGTAAAATGTAAGTAAACATTAATGTTGTGGGGACCAGTGAACACATATGATATGTGACATAAGATCATTCTGGAAAAGAGGGAGTGAGGCAGGTTTGTTCCAACAGCCGGTGGGCCCCAAGGAAACTAGGTCCTTTCTTCTCTAGTTAAAGGGAGTCTTAACCCGCTTAATTCAGTGAGCCTCCGGCAGCAGAGCAACCACACGAACAAGGGGAAGTTCCGCTGGCTGAGGCTATAGGGCGGCGGTCCCCAGCCATCTTGGCGCCAGGGACTGGTTTCGTGGAAGACAACTTTTCCATGCATCAAGAGTGGGGGATGCTTTTAGGATGATTCAAATGTGTTACATTTATGGTGCACTTTATTTCTATTATTGCTACATCAGTGCCACCTCAAATAATCAGGCATTAGATCCCCAAAGCTGAGGACCTCTGCTCTAGGCCCACCAGGCTCTTCCTATTAGGATCAGCCGAGTGTGATCCTGCCACTTAGCAAGAACTCTCAGACATTCAAGCCAATGCTACCCAAGCCCAAATTAGGCACTTAACCTTTTTAAAAAGGTTAAAAAGGAATAAACGCCATGTGCACTCTCAGATTTCACATACAGTATTGGGACAGAAATTCAGACTGCTGTAATATAATTGGGCTCAGGCCACACTCATAGAATGGAGCCTACTGGAAATGAGACAATACCATGCCTAGCACATAGTATGCCCTTAAATATTTGTTGAATGAGTTGAATGAATGCTATAGTCAATAGGACAGGATAGAAGAGAGTGCCTTTGTCTTCTTTCATGATTACATTTAAATCATCATGATAATAGCAAACACTTAAAAAGAGCTTATCATATGGTAGATACTGTTTTAAGGGCTTTATACATACTAACTCATTCAGCTCTCTTGATAAGGCTCATGAGTGTTATTTACAGAGGAAGCAAGTAAAGCCCAGGGATCTTAAATCATCTGTCCAAAATCACTTCGTCAGTAACTACAGGTCTGGGCAGCAAATTCAGGCAGAGTCTGGGGCCTTCACCTCTCCCCTACACAACACAGTCAGAATGCAGTTTACCTCTACATTGATGACTTTGCATTGAAAAGGAAAATATATATATATTTTTAAGGGGATGAGAGATGAAAGAGACCAGGTAGATGTACACTTGTCAGAGAAGGAGAGGCTACCACAGGAAGGGTCTGTGGGGAGGGTCCCTCTGGGGAACACAAGGGCAGTTCTGCTTGCCCTCTCCCACCTCAACTACCAGCGGGATTTGCCTGAAGTTGCCAGACCCATTAGCTCAAGGGAGGTATAGCTAAGTCACTTCAGTTGTGTCTGACTCTTTGCGACCCTATGGACTGTGTAGCCCACCAGGCTCCTCTGTCCATGGGATTCTCCAGGCAAGAATACTGGAGTGGGTTGCCACACCCTCCTCCAGGGGATCTTCCTGACCCAGGGATTTAGCCTGCATCTCATGCATTGCGGGCAGATTCTTGACTGCTGAGCCACCAATGAGAAGGCAAGGGTCAATCTCCTGGTGAAACAGAGAGTTGGGCACATGTGAGTGATGGGAAGGGGTTCAGAGAGTGGCCACTTGATAAACTTGCCATTTCTGACATCCCCCCAAAGAGGGGGACTTAGTGCATTACCCACACTAGCTAGTTATTTAGTTAATAATCCTGTAGAATAACTTATACTCATTCAATAGGAAGGCTTTCAAATTTTAAACCTATTTTGAAGCCAAACTTCATACCAAACAGCTAACTTCAAGACCAGATCTATAAAAATAGCTTACAAAAACATGAGAAAATTCACATTCTATTGTGGCCACTTAAATCAAAGACTTATCTCAAGGGGGATAAAAACAGTAGAGAAACCTATATCAAGAGCAGAAACTTTGCTTCTGTGGCCCCAGAGACCTGAGGATCTTCTGTTCAATTTTAACTATTGAAAGGCATCAGTGCTTTCACAGAACCCACCTTTTTAATAAAAAAAAAAAAAAAAAAAACAAAGAAAAAGAACTACTACAAGGGCCTGCCAAAAAGAAAATTAGCTTAACGTTAATGACCAGAAAAACCATGCTAATCCTTAATAAATATGGCAGAGTTATTTTCACAACAGCTTTCTTTTAATGTTTCTCACTCTACTCATGAACCATCCTTTAACTTTGCTTTCCCTGAGAACACACAAACAGAAAGTGATCAAAAGAAGAAAGATGCATTGGTCCACATTCTCCAAAACCCTACAAGTACTGAAGAAATGATGGAATCCTTCAGCAAAAAAACTAGGGCAAAGATGAAGGTAAGAAAATAAGGATGATATTTTTAATACAGTGAAGTTTCAGAGAATTGCCATTCTTTATAGGTTATATGATATCGAACTGAAATGACTGAAGGTGATTTCTCCATTTCAGCCCTGTGATAGAAAGTAGACAGGCTTTGGGGTGGGAAGAGAAGGCTCACTATACCTTTTAAGATGAAAGGATGCCTTTCCAGGCTAAATGCTTGTTCAAGCCAACTGTTATCACAGATTAGCCCTCATATATCTGTTCAAGTATAATAGGGTTTTTTTTTTTTTTAACAGGACAATCCATGGGGGGGAGGGGTGCTGATGTATAGATTCATGACATAATTTCAGTGGTACTAGAAGTGAAAATTAAAATGGGTCAGTATATAAAAATAAACAGTGACCTAAGAACTGCAGATACATGGTTTAAAGCAGTTTCTCACACCATTTTTTTTTAACACTAAATTAAATGTCTGGCCAACAGCTAAAATCACTGATCACTGAGCTGGTAGGTGTATGCTTTATCATTTCCTTTTATTTCCAGAGCAGCATGATGGTTATTATTTTTTATTCCTCTGAGCTTTCTAACTACTTGCTCTATTTTTCATGCTCAAGGTAAACAGTGACATCTAAGAAAAAACAAGGTTTCCACTGATTCTACTAGTCCTTCAGGCTCCAATGTAATATTAAATCTAGCATCACCGTATTACCAAACTCAGACTACAGAGCTTCTTCATTTATCATCACATGTACTTTTTAGACTCACCAAAAGTGAAAATTATTTTTGTTTTGCATAAAAATGTGACATATGTAACAAAAATGCAGGATTTCAGGAAATATTTCACTCTTTCATGCAATACTAGAATAAATAGAAAAAGAGGGTGGAGAGCAGTGACTGAAAGTAGTTGAAAGAATGAGTGAGTGTTGGAGTCAATCACTCATAGGTCCAAATCCTTCTAGTAGATATGTCACTAATGATATGTGACCTGGGGCAGGTGCAAAGCTCTGGTTTCCTCACGTAGTTTGGCTTCAAAGGCTATACTCTTTACCACTACGAGCATCCTACTTCTTTATACAGAACAAGATTATTAATCTACATCAACAGGTAGATATATAGGTATTTGTATATACCATCATGTGATGCAAATAAAGTTCATAACAATCTTAACTGGGCGGTTTAACTAAAATTTGAAGCCGAGGAAGGAGAGCTGGTGTCACAAGCATGATTGTTATCGTAGTTAATGAAAATACACGTAAAACTTCTAGTACAAAGTCTGACACATAGCAAACATCAGTGATGCTTCTCCTTTTTCCTTAGAGAAAGCTTTGAAGAATAGAAATGAACTGACCACAGCATATTTAAAATGAGAGAGAAGAAAACATTGAAGAGACAATAAGAGTGAGCAAGAAGCAAAAAAAGCATACTGCTTTGCTCACAACTTTTTGCAGAGCTAGCCTGGCTTACAAGTTTCCAGTTTAATATTGGTCAGTGACTGACATAATTTACAGTATATTATTTTGCATCTTGAATTATATTCCTTTTTAAAAAAATATTCTTTGCTATATTCCACCCCCAAACTGCAGGTAAGAAAACCAAGGCAAAAATAGAGTAACTCTTTTACTTAGCCTCTTAGAGCAATTTAAATTCCATTACTGCACGTAAAATGCATTTGTTACATCACAGTTACATTTACTAACAGGATGCTTTCAGAAATAAAGTTATCATCTCCAGCTCCGTAAAATGCAGCTGTTTACACACACACACACACACAAACACATGCACACACACACACCGGCCATCTGTATGCTTTTACTTCTAAACAGTGTCCTGACTAGAACTGACTTGACATGGACTCTTAAAAGCAAAAAGCAAACACCCTAAAGGCAAGTAACTACATATCCCTTCCTCCTGACTTGGAAGTATTTTAGGTTAGTAGCACAATGCAGCTTCTTACAGTAAGAAGAGTCTAGCATCTCTTACCCTTAAATGTGTCATGGGGCCAGAGAAAGCCTTTAGAAAATGAAGTCAGGCCAAGTCAGGTGATTTGCTATAAGCTAAGCAAGAAAACCTTTTTTAAAAGGGCACCTCACATTTCACACTCTTTCTGTACACCCCTTTCCTCATCATATCACCCTAGTTCTCCAGTGCTATTTAAGGAGAATGCTGTTTAAGGTGAAATTCTGCAATAGAAGGCAACTTGGTTCTCTTTCTACAACCAGGAGCTGTGCAGCACGAGGAGGTGAGGAGAGTTGTCAACAAGAGGCAGAGGAGGGAAGTGGCCACATGGGAGTCTGTGTTCATCAAGATCTGTCAGAAGGCAACTGGAGCAGATAGAAGCTGCTTACACAGAGCAACCTCATGTCTGGTAACACCAAGAGTGTGGCTGATCAACTATGTATCTAAGTGGAAGAAGTAATTTTCTTTCAGACTTACCCAGAAGCCAAAAAATTCAGAATACAGCAATGAACTTTCATAACACCATTCAACCATGATCAAATTAGCTTAAGCCTTTAAAACACAGATTAAAACACGAATAAGGGCATTAAATCTCATGCCCTTATGTATCACTGGAAAAGTAAAAACACTACACCATGATGAAAGTATAAGGAACTTCAAAGTTCTTGGTTTCTTCTGATGACTTTTTAAAATATCCTAGGTAAATTCTTTTAGAAAGTTGAACTGTTTGTTTCCTGCTATACTACTGTCCTAACTTTGTATTTACTCTGTAAAATGAACAATCTAATATTGTGACCAACCATAATTTCTTTCTTCCTTCTTCCAATAAAGTTTAATATGTGCAATATTTCATAATAATAAAATTGTGTGTATTATTTGTTTTGAAGGAGAGAAGTCTCAGTTCTGGATAACAGATACAAATCAGTGAAAGGCTGGAACATTCCAAGTTGGGGGTGCCTGATCCCCCCAGATGCGGCTATGAGTCTAAAACTCAGGAGGAATCTGGATCGGATTTGGGAGTCATATGGGCAGTTTAATCAAAGAAAAGTGGATGAGAGCCCAAGAGAGTGCACAGTGTAAAAAGAGAAGATCAAATTCAGAGCTCAAGTGAAAAGCCACATTTTAAAGCAGGATAAAGAGAGAAGAAACCACGAACCAAAAAGAAGTCACAGAGGTAAGAAAAGAGGAGTGGTAGCTGATGAGGCAAGAGAGGAATTTAGAGAGGGGATGGCTGACCAGGTAGATGGGGCAGTGACCAATACTATGAGGAGACTTTGGCAACCTGAAGTCCATGTCAGTCTTAGCGAGCTCTCCTGCAGTAAGATGGTAGGATGCTTTGGCCAGTGGATGGAGCATTAATAGGAAATGGGTAAAGAGAGATGGTGAGTGAGAACAGCAATTTAAAGATGAAAGTAGAGAGAAAAAATATTTTGAGAGGAAAGAGGTATGAGGAATTTCCTAAATTTCCTAAATTCCCAGATTACCTAAATCTGGGATTGAGCACCCAGATTTTAGAATTCTCTGAAGAGTGAGCTCCCTTAGAGCAGGTACCAGATCCTGGCAGCTTTTCTAGCCCCTTGGTAGCTAACATAGGGACTTATCCCTTGAAGCTATTCAATTAGCATCTAATGAACTGAGTATTGTTCTCCTGCATTGGGTATTCTTTCAATACTGAAGTAAACATTCACCTAATTTCTGTCTATTTATGATCACCATTATCCAATTTCACTTTTAACATTCCTATTTATCATGCTTCAAGCACAGCCTCTGAAAAGAATCCAAGATCCCCAACAGAATCAATTCCTCCCATTTCTCTCTACATCTGTTTACCAAACACTTGTTACTGGATATCACAATTATTTGTGTTTAATGTTCTTTCCCTTTGAACAACAATGAGCTCTATCAATGCAAGAGCCTCATCTTATTTATCCCTACACCCACTCCTGCACAATGTCTAGTACACACCACACACTCAGTAAATGTTTGGGAATGAATAGTTCTTATCTCACAATCCAATAAAACCATATGGACTTGATAAAAATATTACTCAGTATGTGTTAGGGCTTCCCTGGTGGCTCAGATGGTAAAGAATCTCCCTGCAATGAGGGAGACCTGGGTTCGATCCCTGAGTCAGGAAGATCCCCTAGAGAAGGGAATGGCAACCCACTCCAATATTCTTACCTGGGAAATACCATGGACAGTGGAGCCTGGCAGGCTACAGTCCATGGGGTTGCAAAGAGTCTGACATGACTGAGACTTCACTTTTTTTCTTCATTTTTAAATAAAAGAGTAATACCTAAAACATAGTATTTCCTTTATAAAGTTTATTTTACAAATTATTATCACCAACTCTGAAAGGCAGGAGATCTACCATTATTTCCAACCTTAAATCACAAAATTATTTATATAGAACAAAATTGATTCAGTCAGCATCAACTTCTTATAACTATATTTAAGTAAGGAGTCACTAAATTTTCAGTTTATCCTGCCATACATGTAAATTGCCCCCTTGCAATAAAACAATTTTTACTACTTATTTTCAGATGCCGAACTATATACTTTTCTACATATAATAAGCTTCAAATAATGCATTTTCATGAATTATTTAAACAGCAAAATTCTGTAAAACAATTATCCTTCAATAAAAAATAAATTAATTAAAAAAATAATAAATTAAAAATACAAAACTGCTGAGTTTGGTATGTTAGTAATATTTACAATGTCTATCTTTAAAGATTAATAGCCATCACATGTAACTTACACTGTAAATTCTATGAAAGATATATCAAGTGATATTTTGGGGTTTCATTTATACTTATAGAATTATAAAGATTTTTATTAATCTGCTGAATTAATAGAATTTCTCTAATTTAAAGTAATAAGGACAGTAGAAATCTAAATCCTATTAATATCTTTGGAACATACAGTAAGAAGTTAGGAACTTTTTTATTTTAAACTTATCAGTTCTGTATCAAGTGATGTGAGTTTCTATGATCTCATTACAAACTGAACGGACACTATCAATTGCTTCTGAAAACTAATTTCACCAAAGCATAAAGTTGCAAGGAATAAAAATGAGACAGGCTGGAAGAATTTAAGAGGCAACACTAGCAGAAATCATTATATTAAAAGTAAAGTGTCAAAATTCAGTGTAAAGTTTCAAATGCATTACTTTACTGATTGCCACACTACCTTTCATACGGTACACTATTTTTATTAAGAAGGAATTTTGTTTCTAAAAAGCAGAGGCATACAAACATTTTTCATTGAAGTTCCGTTATGTGGTCAAGTTTTTCTTCAGGATTCTTACGTATGTTTTCTCACTTACTTTAATTTTCACTATCCATGAGGACTTTTTACAAATACACAAGATTTCAAAATTCATATTCTTTCCAGAACATTTATGCACATAGTGTTTAGAAATTATCAGAAAAATGTGAAATAAATTAAAATTAACACACAGAAGAGTCTGTCTGAATTCTCTCCAAATCTACTTTGGCAATATGAATGTAATGCTGCAATGTTCAATCAAACCTACTTTTTAAAACCGAGCTCAATACTGGCCTAATGAGAACTAAATAAGATAATTAATCTTCGAGAATGTAATAAAAGATTACATTGCTCATTCTAAAGAACAAAATGCTTTAGGGTAGTAACTTTTCAAGGGCTTCCCAGGTGGTACGGTGGCAAAGAATCCACCTCCCAATACAGAAGACACAGGAGATGTGAGTTTGACCCCTGGGTTGGGAAGACCCCCTGGATAAGGAGTATCCTTGCCCCACTATTCTTGCCTGGGAAATCCCACGGACAGAGGAGCCTGGCCGGCTACAGTTCACGGGGTCACAAAAGGGTTGGACACCACTTAGCGACTGAACAACAAAAGTGACCTTTTACGTGACACCTTACAAGTAGAGGCGTAGCCTGCTCTTCAATCTCAGAATCAAACAGTAACAGCAAATTAGGGGGGGAATTTCTCAATAAAATGAACTACTCAACACTAGATGTTTTAAATGAAAACCAATGTGGTATTTTCCCTAAAGCTTTCTTAAAAATCATTGTAAATTAGAAGATAATCAATTTTCATTTAAAAAAGGTTATGGAAGACACCCAAAGAATAATCTCCTATTCTTTGTTTACTAAGTAAATGGGCACTGTTTTTCTAAAGTTTTTCTGTTTTAAAAATAATACATGTTCATTATTTTTTTAAGCCATAGAAACAGAGACCAAAAAAAAGACAAAGGAGAAAAATCAAAGCAGTGCAGAAAAATAGGAAATTAATATGAAAATGTAAATCCTCATTTTCCCTAGTTTCTTTCCCCAAAAGTAACTATGGTTAATAGCAGAAATCATTTAAAAATTTTCTCTGTATATATGTTTATGTATGTATCTGTACATCTTTAGTGTTACACAAATATACTCATACTATTTGCATTCTACATTTTATTCATTTTGACTTATGTATGTTATATATCTCTGTAACAGTATATACAAAGCTAGCAGATTGGTTTTCATAGCTGTGTAGTATTTCACTGAATACTTATTTCACAGTTTATTTTGTGCCTATTGAGGTAGACTTGAGCTGCTTCCACTTTCTCACTATCACTAACAAAACTACTTTAAATTTCCATGCAGTCTCTAGAATTCATAAATAAGGGCTTAAAATAAGAGCTTCCCTTGTAGCTCAGTTGGGTAAAGAATCTGCATGCAATGCAGGAGTCCCAGGTTTGATTTCTGGGTCATGAAGATCCTCTGGAGAAGGAAATGGCAACCCACTCCAGTATTCTTGCCTGGAGAATCCCATGGACAGAGGAGCCTGATGGGCTGCATTCCATGGGGTCCCAAGAGTAGGACATGACTTAGCAACCAAACTACCACTCTCATGTGGACACAGTTGTTTCCCTGAAATGAGATTTTTTTTAACATGACCTGAAGAACACTGAAAAGGTTGAGGAAATACAGCAGCCATCATGACGTTTCAACAAACCAATCAATTACTCTGTAAATTAACTAAGCATTTATAGGGAAATAAATCTGAGAATATACTTTATCATCTGATGAAAAAGTCTCCATACATCTTTAAAAAGGACAAAAAAGTAGAAGTAATTATGGAATTGGGGTTCAATATACCAAAGTGAAATATGTCATCAGTTAAAAATGAAAGAAGATACTGGTTAAATATAAACCCCAATTCCAAGAAAATTTAAAAGTATCAACTGGAAGGATGTGAAAAATAATCATGTTAAAAAAAAAAAAAAAACTAGTACACTATATTATAGCCTTCAACCTGCTTACTTAGTACCGTTACATTCTATCAAGTGATAAATTAACCTAAGGCTGAAATTTAAGTTTCAAAACTTTAAAATTATTTTGCTCCCTTGAAAATTTCTGCTACCAAATCATTACTTTCAAATTAAAAGATTTCTCAAACTTTGGCATTTTCACATGTTGGAAGGGATTTAGAGACAACTATCTGCTTTATGGTAACAATGGCAATCAACAAAAAGGAAAGAACATTGAATTTAGAAATCAGATGACAGTAAACAGAATAATAAAGATTTCTTTTAGGGGAGCTAAGTTGAAGAATATTTAGGGATTCCAATACACTTTGGGGCAAGTACTCTTACTCTCCAGAACACCAGAATGCAATTACTAATCAGAGAATAAACAAGGATTCCCTTCTGCTCATATTTTTTTTTTTTTTTTTAAAGAAAATGTTCTCTCTGCTCGGCATAAACTG
This sequence comes from Bos javanicus, assembly GCF_032452875.1. Taxonomy (NCBI): domain Eukaryota; kingdom Metazoa; phylum Chordata; class Mammalia; order Artiodactyla; family Bovidae; genus Bos; species Bos javanicus. The sequence goes on along the minus strand of NC_083871.1, from coordinate 57,832,027 downwards.
GCCAAAGTTTTGGCCTGACATGACAATTTCTCTAAACAAGGCTCCAGATCTGCTCTCAGAATCATATAATTATTTATATGTTGGATGTGTGTTAAGAAAGGAATTAGAATAAATCCACTTTTAATTTGTCACCATCTACCAGAAACTTTGTCTTATTTTCTGAATAAATCAATACAACCTATGCATATTAACTTAAACACTTCAATTGTCTCATTTAAACATTTAAGTATGTCTCTTTAAAAGCAGTCGATTCTAAAACTAAGAGTAACTGGACTACCTGGCTATCATTTCATTGGGTTTTCCTTTTGCATTTTAAAAACACTGCCCCTAACATAACCATGCTTCTCTGGTGGTTCAGACAGTAAAGAATCTGCCTGCTATACAGAAGACCCCAGTTAGATACCTGGGTTGAGAAGATTCCCTGATGAAGGCAATGACAACCCACTGCAGGATTCTTGCCCTGAGAATTCAATGGACATAGGAGCCTGGTGGGCTACAATACATGGGGTTGCAAAGAGTCAGACATGACTGAGTGATTAACACTTTCACTTTCAACACAACCACAGTCCATTAAAGTAATATCGAAATACGTGTATAGAATATGCAAAATAGAATGAACTGTGGAAAATGTAACCGAAAATCTTTGAAAAGCAGCTAAAGTCTAAAAGAGAATGATTCTCCTGTACCACATTAAAAACATTATTGTACCTGAAAGGAAAAAGAGAGGCCAAAGGTAACCAGTGGAAAGTCATTATCCTGTGACAGTGTTAATCTACATAATTTGACTTGAGTAAGAATTTTACAGTATGATAGGATGATATAACACAGCAATTAGTAGAGGCATAAGCTTTATCTTTCACAATTGTTCTGTTTCTTCAAGAAACTTAGAGTAGTAAGAAATTTACTGGTCATTAATCTGGTCTGGGTGCATTATTATCAGAAGCTACAAACTCAGCTACAGCAAAAGTTCTAATCTTTTAACATGAATGGATATCCATTAGGGATCATGTTAAAACCACCAACCTCATTTCAGTAGATATCTTATCTCACGGAAAGTTTGTTGCTAGACATAAAGTGTCACTGGTTTACCTCTAAATGATCCAGCCCCTACAGGAAACTGGGTGTAGTTTTAATAAAATGGGACTCATAAGTTTTTATTACATTTATAATGAATGCTTTTCAGTTTTATAGGCTCTTTGAAGGAGCAATTTAGTTTCCCTATTAAAACATGACTTTATATCCTTCACAACTCTCAGGTTTTCAATTTTATGTTGCTACCACTCTAAATATAAATGAAGACACTGAAGTTTTAATAAAGGGATAGAGTTATTTTTACTGACATGTATGGGATGCAACCTTACAAAATTACAGGGAAAAGTACAGAAGATTAAAATACCTTTCTAGTCTGATTCCTTCAATATCCTTTCCATCATACAGAACCTTTCAAAACCAACCAATGAATACTTCAAAGTATATAACATATTTAGGTATTAATAAAACAGGACTCATGATATTGCCTTTTCTGAATAAAGTATAAAATCCTTTTAAATTGACTTACGATGCAGTGGAGAGTGTAACTCTGTTTAATTTAACTTGGAGGATCTTTAATCAGTCTCTTTATGGTATCTAGAAAATCCATATAAGATTTTCAGACATAGTGGCTTTATTTACACCACCGAATTCTAATTCAGGCCCCAAAGCAGGGATTGTTACAAATAAACTTTAGGTAGAGGCAAGAAATTTTGTTTGTTACTTTCCCAGCAAAAGAACCTACTATATATGGGGTCTTAATTAAGGAACTGACATTAAGATAGTGACTAAGGCATCATCTCTGTCCAGGAAAACTACCTTCAGGGAAAAAAAGACATAAGTAATTATAATACATTGTGATATGGCTATAGTAGATATAACAGATATCTGTATTTATAACGGGGCTTCCCTGGTGACTCAGCCAGTGAAGCATTTCAGTCGGACACAACTGAGCAACTGACATCACATATTCATAATAGATAATTCAGCGCAGTAAAAGGACCACTGAGAAAGAGCTACCAACTATGCTTAACAGAGAGAAAAAGACCTCATGGAGGTGATGTGCCACCTGGAACTTGAAAGATCACTAGGAGTTCACTAAATAGATAAAAGACACAAAGTCACTGCAATCAACAGGAAGAACCCTATGTTGCATGATTGCTATTCAATGTTAATACCCTTGCACCAATTAATACTTTAATTTATATTTACTTTAGTCAACAACTAATCTCAAAAAATATAGTATTATAGAGGGAGGGGAAAAAACAATTCTTTCTATCTATTTTCTTTCATAAGAGCAAAATTAAATCCTAATAATGCAATATTGATTGCCACCTTAGCTTCTTCAGGTTGTTGTTGTTTGTTGTTCAGTCACTAAGTTAAGGCCGACTCTTTGCAACCCCTTGGACTGTAGCCTGCCAAGCTTCTCTGTCCATGGAATTCTCTAGGCAAGAATACTAGAGTGGGCTGTCATTTCCTTCTGCAGGGGATCTTCTTAGGTCAGGGATCGAACTCATGTCTCCTGCATTAGCAGGTGGATTCTTTACAACTGAGCCACCAGGGAAGCCCACAGCTTATTTAGGTGCTTGGAACAGTTCTTATCTACTCTTCTAAGAAATTCATATAAAAAAATCTAGCATCACATACAGCTGCTTGGAGGGCCCACAGACATCTTTTAAACAGCAACAGTTCATTAAAGGAATATGCAGAGCATGCCTAAGTCCTACAACTACATAATGAAAATCAATGTGTTGTCCCCAACCAACATTTATCATGTCAAATCCACAGGCAATTGCCTCAATTTCAGGAATGCAATCTCCATGCAATTTCTGGAGATTTACACTACTCAAACTACATGAAAAACTAGACACTAATCTGAAAGCACATCTTTCTAGAAGTAGCTTCTTTACTTGACTAAACCTGTTTCACATGTGATAAATATATGACTCTTAAAGAGAAAGCAGAATTGTCACTGAGAAACAATCAGTCAAATAAAGGATTTCTATTTACTTTAACACCAGGTTATTAACTTCCATGATCCCCACTCTTGGCAGAAAAAGTCAGTGTAATTAAAATCCATTAAGGGAACTTAAATTTGTCTGAAAATGGGAGCTATTAACTGAAGTGCTGGCCCCAAAGTCCACCTGTCTGATAATTCTCTGATGACAAGTTTCAAGAATTAAAAATAACTTCATCTGTCACACACTCAGAGTTTCCCATCCCGTAGAATTCATTGTTAGAGAAGTGTCTTCCATTCTCCCATGGAGGCCCATCATTTAAGCTGATCTACTCCAAATATATCCAAAAGGGCAAAGATGAGTATCCTCACAGTCAGTTTCACTCGTGATCCAGTCAGCGATTCAATTGTCACTTCTTTGTTCTAGGTGGCTGCACTCTAACGATCGACAGTAAAGAGGATATGTAGAACTGACTCTTCACAGACACTAGTTGAAATATGGCTAAAAAAAAAAAAATAGCATCAAAGGAAAACATTATCCGAGCAAGAAGCGAGTTTGGGGAAATGGACTACTTCGCTTTAAGAACGGGATAAAGAGATAATAAGCGATTTTATTCTATGAACTCTAGCTGACCCAACACTGATTGATTAGTAGGATAGAAACAGAGATGAGTGTGTATGGAACTCGTGGATTCACAGACAGTTGGCCTCCTGAAATGCATTTTGGAAAGTGGTGGGTAGAAATAAGCAAACAAGTAAGCAAACAATTCAAGAAATCTGTAAGTGCCCGATGCCCACCATTTTGAGAGACCAGGCAAGTACCAAAGACTTGAGAGGTGGTCTCCTGCCCTAAATTGTAAACACTGATAGTCATGGGGAAGCAACCTAGCTTTCTACAAAAAGGCCCTTTGCTATCTGGAAAATCAAGAGTAAAAGTTAAAACCTCCCAAACTAGGACTACATATTCAGCCAGATATCAGGAAAAAGAAATGGCTAATGTTAAAGGTATATTTCATTTAAGATTATTGAAATAAATGCTTCTGTAAAAGAACTTTTCAATCATGTAAATAAACAAGGCATAATTTTTCTTCTGTTTGACTTCATTCATGCAATACATATTTATTGCCAGCATCCTATGTGTCAGGTGCTGTTCTTGGCACTGGGATGCATCAGTAAATAAAATAGATACATGGCCCTGCTCTTGCAGAGTTTTTATAATAAATGTTAGTCACTCAGTTGTGTCTGACTCTTTGCAACCAATGGACTGTAGCCCACCAGGTTCCTCTGTCCGTGGAATTCTCCAGGCAAGAATACTAGAGTGGGTAGCCATTCCCTTCTCCAGGAAATCTTCCTGACCCAGGGATCAAACCCAGTTCTCCCACCTTGCAGGCAGATTCTTTACCACCTGAGCCATCAGGAAAGCCATTTATAATAAAGAAGACAGATAATAACATGAAAAATACATAGTAAGTCAGACAGCAAGAGTGTTATGTAGAAAAGTAAAGATGTACAGAGGGATAGGGAATATTAGGGACGGTGTTATTTTCAATAAGGTGGTCAATGAAGGTAAGGCATATATTTTTAGAGGAGAAAATTAATGATGTTTGCAAAAGAATAGGCTAGGATTACATTATTAAACATTAGTGTTTTTCTTTATATTAAAGCTGGAAGACCAAAGAAACCCAAGAAATTAGATTCAGAGTGCTACTTGTTCTACTTCTGTCAAACATGAGGTAAAATAATTTATCTCTGGCTTCCTCTTTTTCATTGTTTGTAAGAAGCAACATGGGTTTGACACAAAGAACCATAAAAACTAAACATTTTTAGTATAAAAATTTTCAGGATATCACGAAGTATAATCAGTGGCAGGGCAATGTAAAGCCTAAAACATATCTCCCAATTGTTTGAAAAACCACTAAAATCTAAAAGTTCTCTTGGAAATGATTTCTGTCTTTGAAACCACATTACATGTGCTATGCTTGTAAGAATTTGATTAGAAATGAGTTTTAAATGGTTGATTTAATAATACGGAGGATCCGCATACTATAGAACTGAATAGATCAGATTCACTGATCAGTCATGCTCTTCAAGTCTAACCACTCCAATCTACACCCAGAAAGGAAATAAATCTCACTTTAGAATAGCCATCTATCATGCTTTACAGGATCTGCATTTTAAAATATTATTCTAAAATAATATCATTTCTCTAGTGGATGAGAAATTATGTCCTGTCCAAGAATTTTTCAATGACTCAGACAAATTCTGCTGTGAGCACTTTTGAAAATACTTTCAAAAGTCCACAAGGCTCAGTGATGCAAATGTCTTATGAGAGGCATCTCCTTTAAAATGCAGTTTCAGCTCTCTTCTACTTAAATGAATTGCAATAGGAACTGCAAAGCATAAAACGAAAATTTCATTTTAGTCTTTAATAAGTCCCAGAGCATATACTCACCTCTGTCATTATAATACATATTTTTTAATCTGATTAAAATATAATATTCAGGACAATTTTCCATGCATACAAAGTATTCAGTGATGCTGACTGATATATGAGTATTAACATACAAACATTAAGAAGCTATATCAATTAATATTGCAATGATGGATAAGCTCTTTTTCCCATAAAAATTCTATAATACTATACTTCACTATTTAGGTTACAAAATAACAAATTATTAACACACACACACACACAAACTTCTTGGAAGCTACCTACATTCAGGTACTGTGCTGAATACTTTAATATAATAAAGCATTTAGTCTTCACAGCAGCATGTGAGCTGTGTTTTGCTACCCCTGTTTTAAACTTGGAGAAACTGAGGCTCAGAGAAGTTAACTGCCCTCCCCAAGATCACAGAGTAAGAACTAGAATTCAAACCCCAGGTCTTTCAGATTCAACTACTAGAATCCTTCTAGAGAAAATGAAAACAAACTTTAGATCAGAATTATACAAATTGATGTTATTTTCTCATAGAAATAAAATTATGAGACTATGCTGCTGCTGCTGCTAAGTCACGTCAGTCGTGTCTGACTCTGTGTGACCCCATAGACGGCAGCCCAACAGGCTCCCCTGTTCCTGGGATTCTCCAGGCAAGAACACTGGAGTGGGCTGCCATTTCCTTCTCCAATGCATGAACGTCAAAAGTGAAAGTGAAGTCGCTCAGTCGTATCTGACTCTTCAAGACCCCAGGGACTGCAGTCCACCAGGCTCCTCCATCCATGGGATTTTCCAGGCAAGAGTACTGGAGTGGGGTGCCATTGCCCTCTCCGAATATGAGACTATAATCCTTATCAAAGGCTTAATGCTAAAGGAATCTGGAAACACAGAAGAACTATATAAATTGATGTTATTTTCACACAGAAATAAAATTACAGTAAGAAATTATAACTCATACCAAAGGCCTAATACTAAAGGAATCTGGAAACATAGAACATGTTTTATTCTCTATTTCACACACTATAGTTCTGAGACTTCTTTAAATTAACCTAAAAATAATCTCTATGTTACTTATTTTCACCACAATACAAAACTAAATTTTAAAGTACATAAAAAGAAAAAAGTAATAATCTAGATTTAATTCCATTTATTTTTCCATTCTAAGTTTCCACCAAGCTACAACCACCTTCTAAAAGTGCACTTGATCTATTTTTATAGAAACAAATAGAAGGAAAAAGTAAAAGAGACAAAAAAAAAAAAGGACACCATTTAGAAAGATTTTTGCAGAGAGAGTCAGATGTTAATCAAACACAAGTATTCTGAGCACCTCTCTGTACCAGACAAAATGCAAGGCAGGAAAAGTCAAAGAAAAAAAGAGAGAGAGATGAAAGCAAGGTTCTTACCTTTGAAGGAGTCCTTGTTGACATAAAAAGGGCAATAAAAACAAATAACCATAATATAAACTATTAAGGACTATGAGTTTGTAAGGACAGAGGCTTCAGAGGAGATTCTGAGTGAAACAGTAGTCCCTGATGCTTGTTTTTATTTTTTAAAAAAAAACCTACTTAAAAGTTTGTTGTACCACTCTCATTTTTCCAAGTAAATTTCCCTGGCCAAATAGCTAGTGTCCAAGAGTGTCAGGACAGCAGCACTTGAACTCACAACTTGCCCTTTGCTGACATGAAAGAACTTTATGCACGAATCAATGCTCAACTGCATCAAATTGTCCTTGCTTTAGATCTCTGTCATATGATTCCTTCACAATATAAAAACAAACCAACACAATAAACCTTTAAAGCTGTGATTCGAATAATGGCAAATATACTAAAGGCACAAAATTGACACAACCCAGTCTTTCTATCCTAGCCCAAAAAAAAAAAAAAAAAATAGGAGGGTAGATTGGGATGTGAGGTGTGACTATAGAGCTCTGAGACTGAGTTCTTCTCATAAATACATCAAATACAATACATACATGTAAGACATCAAGATCTCATGCATCAAATGAGAGCAGCCTTTCAAAGGATTTTCCTAGACAGGCTATATATTTGTTTCAAGGGCATTGTCATTGCCGCTTTTAGAACTTCCCCATGGGAACTGTCACAGAGCCAATTTACCAACTGCTCTGGGAAATCAGTCCCCCTGAATGTCACAGGACACTGTAGGTCAAAAAGGTCTCTCCTGCTAGCCAAACACAGTCTTCTCCCTCCTTCCATCTTCTCTCTTTGATTTGATTTCATGAGTGAAATGTATACACTAACCATTTTAGTAAAAACACAATAAATAACCTTAAGTTACAGAAAATAACAAAAATGCAAGGTTTTACACTTAAAAAAAATGATCACATCAGGAAGTGTGTGGGGACCCTGCTATTTCACCCCCCTCTCTGCTCTCTCAGCTGCTGCTGCTGCTGTGGAGCTGGGTTTAATCCTGTAACAGAGTTCCACCCGGGAGCCCAGGGGAACACGCTGAGGCAGTCGATGAGGGGGCCTTATCTGATTCTCATCAGGAACCAGACTACTGGGGTGAGTTCATTTGTGCCCTGCTTGCATTAAGTGCCATTCCATAACAACATGGGCAAAACTGGCTGGAAGCCTTTCTGCGCTGTCTAGAAGCGCAATCACTCTAAGTAGAGAACTGCCTAGACAGCTCCCAAGTCAAGAGCGTACAATTAAAGCAAGCTACAATACACAGTGTTAAATTTCGAAAGACAGCCCGATGGCGCTAAATTGGCTTTCCTAATGGTATACCAGACCACTTTAAAATCACCTCTTATACTATCTTATTCTTACACCATCGTAATTTTTTTAAAAATCTATAAACTCCTTGAGATCTCACTACCAGTAAAACCGGGAGGTTTCTCCTTATATCTTATCTTAGAACACTAGGCTCCACTTGATTTAATTTAAGCCTATTTCTTCTGTATTCATCCTGAAGAAACAAACAAGAACATGTATCTTTTAATATCCCTTCATACAAGTAAGTCCCCCTTAGTGCCGCAGCTCTAAGCTACATAAGCCCAGATTTGCTTGCCAATTTTCCAGTCTTTCTGTTCAATCCCCTAAATCAGTTTCTTAAACTATAGTCAACATAGGGTCATGTTCATGTTCTTTTTGCTGTATAGTAACACAATCAGCAACTCTGATCTTAAGATACTTTTTAAGTAAGAGCACAGCCTTAGAAGTTTATTTTCATCTCACAAGAGACCAATAAAACAAAACAGAACAAATAAGCAAACAGTAAGGAGACATCTTTCCTGAGGTATTAATCTTACAGGCCAGATGTGCATAATTAAGTGAACATTTCAAGTAAGTACATAAAAGATCAACAATCTAGTTCTTTAATCATTTCTGAATAACTATAATTTTCACATAAAAATGTTTTAAAGATTATCCAGAAAAATCTGTTCTCTGAGCTAAGCTTTGCCATGGGGTGGGATAGAAACTTTCCTTATTAGGATATAACATCAAACTTTCTACAAAGTTCCTATCCAACCATGTTGTTGTTTAGTCCCTCAGTCGTGTCCAGTTCTTTGAGACCCCATGGATTGTAGCCCACCAGGCTTCTCTGTCCATGGGATTCTCCAGGCAAGAAAACTGGAGTAGGCTGCCAGTTCCTTTACCAGGGGATCTTTATGCCACAGGGATCAAATCTGTGTCTCCTGCCCTGACAGGCAGATTCTTTACCACTGAGCCAGCAGGGAAGCCCCATCCATCCATGTTGTAATAGCCATTAAAAAAACCATCATTAGGATACAGCCCAGGCTGAAATGTTCTTAAAACATCACTATCAATAAAATTTACCCTGGAAAGGATATACAGTGGTAGCCAAACATCCAGGCTTTGGAATTGGGCTGCCTGGGTTAAACACCTCAGCTAAATCACTAATAAAACAACACTGTGCCTCAGTTTCCTTGAGGAAGTCTGACCTATTTGACAAGGGTGTAGGAAGAATTGAGTTGATAGACTAAAGCACTTAAACTGCAGCCCCTAGAACAAAGTAAAAGTTCAATGTCAGTGATAATCATGTTGAGATGTAACTCATTGCTCACCCTTAACCATTCCCAGGCTTCAAATAAAGCTTTTAAAATATGCAACCAATCAATTAATTTCTAGCAAAAGGTAGAACTTTTCTGTTTTGTTTTTTTGTTTGTTTTCTTTTTCTTTCTTTTATTTTTGGCCATACCTCACAGCTTGAAGGATCTCAGTTCCCCCACCAGGGATTGAACCCAGGCCACAGCAGTGAAAGTACCAAATCCTAACCACTAGATCACCAGGGAACTCCTGAGCTTTTCAGTTTTCAAAGATTGATTTTTACTACATCAGCCTTTCACTTTGTTCTCAAAATTTACTCTTTCCCAAACTGGTTAATCAACCTTTAGCACACCTCATCATTACAGTACCCTTCACTTTACACACTCATCTTCCTCCTACTGCTCTCAGCTCAAAGGACTCCTACGGAACAAACTCTGATTAGCCTCCAAAATTCAATTTCCCACTTTTTTTTAAGCCTTCAATCAAGAAGTAACGGCCTCCAACAGAGTCCATTACAACATATTATACATTGCTTGTATCACTCAGCTTTGCTTTTAAAGACTCACAGCAAAACATTCATTTTGACCATATCTAATTTGTTGATACTTTAACAAGATTCTCTCAGGTGATTAATCATTCAGAAAAATAAAGTAAAAAATTTATTGACACAGTTTTATTTAGTATTTTTAATAGTCCAAGTAATGGAAATGGTGAAAGCAAGATTTTTTCCATAACATAGCTCATTACTGATTAGAATTCCAAAATAAAAACAAGTTCTCAATTAATAACCCCTTTAAAATGATTTTATTTTGTAGCTGAATTACCACAGTGATACTTATTTAATTATACATTGGTCCAAAGAATGGACATTTTTATTGGCAGGTTATAAAATGTTTCTTAACGCTGTGAAGTCTAATTACAAAAGCTTTCTTTCAGAGGTTCACAAAAGGTGGAAAAGAGGGAGAAAATTACCTCCCCAGTGCCAAAGGAAGAGTTATAAACACATGAAAACAAACAGAGGGAAATTAGATGAATGATGCCTAGCGTAGGAGGTTTAATGTTGATACGTATGAGAGGCTGGGCACAGAATACAGAGTAAAAAATGGAAAGATTGGTCTAGAGTCATTCTTTAGTTCTTTGTAGAAAATACTGCCAACTTATTTATTTATTTTTTCTTCAGTGAGGTTGGCTATGAACTATGAAGTTTCATAGTTGCTAATATGTGATCATTACTCAAAAAACTAGACTTGGGAGCAGTAGGTTTTTTTAATTAGCCATCTCAAAGCAAGTACCATTATAATCATCTAATTATCCTTTGAGGCACTGTATGCCCAGATGCCTTAAACATTCACTAACTTACTGCCATAGGTGCTGCCTCCATGTTTATAATTTAAAACTAACAGCATTTAAGAAAATACAGTGATGAGAATGTAAGGAGCACAATTTATTTCTTAAGAAATTTACAAGTTATTTTTGGAAAATAAACAATCATTAATTACCTTTAAATTCCAAAATTAGTATGTAATTTCAGCTATTAAAAGTGGTACAACTAATAGTCATTTTAAATTTACTCAATTTCAATAAAGCCTAAAGGAATGCCTTAGCCCAAATGCCAAATGTTCAACTATATTCAATCAACAAGGTTTGCTGATCTAGATAAACAATTACCACCTTTATCAGGGTAAGGCCCTCAAATAGTAACACAAAGTATGGTCCAATGCAGCTTAGTTGTGCAGATGACACCACCCTTATGGCAGAAAGCAAAGAAGAAGAAGAAGAACTAAAGAGCCTCTTGATGAAAGAGGAGAGTTAAAAAGTTGGCTTAAAACTCAATATTCAGAAAACTAAAATCATGGCATCTGGTCCCATCACTTCATGGCAAATAGATGGGGAAACAGTGACAGACTATTTTTGGGGGCTCCAAAATCACTGCAGATGGTGACTGCAGCCATGAAATTAAAAGACACTTGCCCCTTGGAAGAAAAGCTATGACCAACCTAGACTTCAGAGACATTACTCTACCAACAAAGGTCTGTCTAGTCAAGGCTATGGTTTTTCCAGTAGTCATGTATGGATGTGAGAGTTGGACTGTGAAGAAAGCTCAGCGCCGAAGAATTGATGCTTTTGAACTGTGGTGTTGGAGAAGACTCTTGAGAGTCCCAAGGAGATCCAACCAGTCCATCCTAAAGGAGATCAGTCCTGAATATTCGTTGGAAGGACTGATGCTGAAGCTGAAACTTCAACCGTTTGGCTACCTGATATGAAGAAGTGACTCTTTTGAAAAGACCCTGACTCTGGGAAGGATTGAAGGCAGGAGAAGGGGACAACAGAGGATGAGATGGTTGGATGGTATCACCAAATCAATGGACATGAGTTTGAGCAAACTCTGAGTGTTGACAATGGACAGGGAGGTCTGGCGTGCTGCAGTCCATGGGGTCACGAAGAGCCAGACACAACTGAGCAACTGAACTGAACTGAACTGAACTGATGGTGCAATGCTGGAGTGGGTTGTCATTTCCTCCTCCAGGGGATCTTCCTGACCCAGGGATGGAACCCTCATCTCCTACGTTGCCTGAGTTGGCAGGTGGATTCTTTACCACTGTGTCCCCCTGGAAGCCCATACTACCTGACTATCAACCCAGCTCCAATCTGAAGAGGGAGGCTTCATGGTCTCCCTGTCCTTTCAGATTCCAAAGTGAACAATCAAGCCAGTCTACTTTTCCTCCCTTCCAAGTAATACCTTTTGACTGAGACTTTATTCTGTCTGTTCTTGACTCCCTGCCTCATTTTAATTAAAATTACCTCAGCCTCAGCATTTTCATAGGAAGGGACTCCTGACATGAAGATTACTAGAGATTTCGGTGGCGTATCTGTCTTTAAAAGTAGAGTTCTTCTTTATAGATAGGGAACACTTCCAACATAATTATGTGGTTATCTCTACTTTGTCAGTTTGAAATTTTCACACTGGGTTTGTTTTTTTCACATATAAACTGGAAAGCTGCAAAAACATAAAATTCATCTAATCTATTTCGCTATTTCTAGATGGAAGCCTCTTCAACCAGGCAGACTCTAAGGACTATCTGGGAACTTATCTGTAACCCTCTTAAGGTGTTTTCTTACTGTATAGGCAAGAAATAGTTCTCTTTTTCTATGCCTGATATATTTAACCATCACTCATTTTAAAGTGTGCCTCCTCTTCTAGGTTCACCAGCTGGTAAAATACTCTTAATCCTGGTATTGCCATTTAAGGAAAAGTTGAAAACAAATACTGCCCTCGTACTATTACAGCATTGTGAGTATTGAAGGGAGAAACTCATTTATGAAATCTTCAGATTTACTAAGAATAATGTTTTTCTTAGAATGAGAACTGTAATACTAATCAAAATGGGAAATATCAGAACTTGAGAATCTTATGATTAGTCCTCCAACTGTTTAACTATGGATAGGGCCTCTGGCCTTCCATGGACAAACCTTGGATGAAAAGGGAAAGAGAAGCAGAATAAGAAGTTTTACTTGGGCAGAATTTATATACTTTTTTATACAAAGAAACAAATATTCAGCTCATGCTCTTCAACAATTCATTTAAAAATATTTGTTCAGTGCATTCTTTATACAAGACCTCATGTAATACATGAAGGATAGGAAGAAATATAAGAAAACCATAAATACTTCATAGCAATACCAGAGAGTGAGAGTGCTCCAGAGGAAAAAAGCCATGTATGATTGGTCTGCATAAATATGAAGGCACTTCAGATAGGCCCTACAAAAACAGTTGGATTTTAATCCAAGGAGATAAGACAGAGAACATTCCAGGGAATACTTCAGTATGGAATTATAGGAGCAAAGATGTGCAAAGATGAAAGCAATGGCTTGTTCATGAAAAGCAAGAAATGAGAAAAGGAAGGAAGCATCAAGTGATTCAACGGGAATAGAGGGAAACAGGACTGGATCACAGGTTGTACCAGATCAAAGAGGTGTTGAGTATTAGGGTCAGTCCATTTTTCTATTCTCCTCTGAAAGTAATGGGCAGCTTGAGAAGGCTTTTGATCAAGGGCACATGATCACAAGCTTGGCAAAGAAATATAGTTTTAAAGCATATTACATAACAAGGGAACAATTGGAGGATTTTTGAAACACAAATCTTAAATGAAATTAGAAAAGAAAAGTTTGGAACATAGAATGATCTGGATCTTGGACTGGATAATATTTTCATGAATTTTCATTGTGTTACTATGCCTCATACACACACACACACACACACACACACACACAATTTATACTGTGTGTATCATGCCTGGTTTTGTGTTTATTACACATAGTAACATTTAACTTTAAGTTATTTGGAACATATTTCAGAATTGACATAATTAGAAAAAATAAATAAATATTAAAGGGAATCCAAGATATGATAGTGATTCCAAAGTATTGCCCTGTGTCTGGGAGATCATACATTAGGTAAAATGAAATAGAAGATGTCTGGTGAGGCATCAATGAGGTGGAATAAGTGCAGTTTAAGAAGCTGAGCAATACCAAAAGTACGGAAGTTATATTAGATATAAGCAGCTAAAAATAGAACTTGTAAGAAAGACTAAGAATGGGAAAATAAACATTTAGCAAAAGTTCAGCAGACCATTAGTATAGAATCAATTTTTAAAAAGCAATAAGATAAAAAAAAAAGAAGAAATTGGAGGGGGGATTGAAAAAAAAAAACAAACAAACTTGGAAGAGAATCTAGGACATCAAATATATAGGAAATCCAAAACAGAGTCCAAGCAGAAAGATGAGCAAATAGGGTGGTGAAAAGAGAAAGGAAGTGGACCCAGAGAGCCTGAAGCCAAAGAGAGCTGAATTAGAAAATGCTGGGCAACAAAGTAAATATCACAGAGAGCTCATAGAAGAAAAGCAGCAAGGAAAGGCCATTGAACCGGACCATCTGTGACTTCAAAAGCAAACATTTTGGTGGAGAGGTGAATCTAGAAGCCACATGACCAGAACGAGAGGGTGGAAGAGAAATCAATTTCCACAGCTACCTCCCTTCCCTTAAAGAAATCTGACAGTGGGTGATAAGGGTAAGATATGAAGTACTGAAATAAAGGGTAGAAATTCTGCATATTGGCTGAGTCAGAGAAAAGGAAGCAATGGAAGATACAGGAATAAGGGGAAAGCCATTTCTTAAACAAGATAATAGAAAAAGGTGAAAGGAATAAGCTAAAAAAAAGTTCCAAGGACATTTTTTGGAAGAAAAAGAATGGTGAAAGATGTACCAAAAAGCTTAGCTGCTTTTGAGACAACTGAAAGAGTCAAGGTGGTCTGCTAATGGCAAGTAGAGGGTAAAAACTTAGAGTAGAAAGAGTTGAATATTGCCTTTGTGAGATTCTGAGAATGATTTCTCAAGAAGACACATTCCAAAGAGCAAGATTTAACTAGACACATCACAGCATCTCTGGACTAACTTTTCTGCTGTCCAGTTCTTCTCTAGATGGGCTACAATTGTTATATAAGAGTTGTCACTAGTTAATATGGTGAAAGAAAAGCAGCCTGCAGTGGAACTTTACGTTTTACATTTTAGAAACTCATGCTCTTGGAGTAAGGGTTTTTGGTTTTTTGTTGTTTTTTTTTTTTGATCCCCGGGAATATTGACAGAATTTCCCTCAAATGAATTACTGAGAGGGACAAGAACACCAGACAGGGAAGTTTGGAAGCGGGAAAGGAAAAGTTCAGAATGCAAACAGGTAGGTAGTCGTACAATAAAACAGAAGTGGGAAAGCCCTGCTCATCTGCCAGCAGACATGGAAATAAGAAGATTGAGCAAATAGAAGGTCCAAAAATTCAGAGTAGAAGACTGAAATCCTGCTTAATGTTGCTCTTGCTTTTTCTCATCATCAAAAGAACTGGGATAATCACTAAATCATCTCAACCATTCATACCCCTGTTCTTCATCTTGCTGTACTGAACCAGATATTTCTCTCTCTGTCTCTAAATTTCCAGGCAACTGTAACAATGAGTCAGGTCTGGGAACCCTTATCTAGAAAGTTAATTCCACTGTACAGAAGAACATATCACAGATTTTCCTTTAAAAAGCAAGCAACTTTTGTTCCCTAGTTATATATTATTCCTGCCATCACAAAATACAGGTGCTTTATTAAATTCAATGGCTAAATAAAATGATGGTAAAAGTCAACTACAGAAAAATATGACTATTGCCCAACTGAGAGTTCAGGTAAAGAAAGGAGAGTAATGGTGGCAAAAGTAAAAGACCCTCCAATGTCAGATGTGTAAATATCATGGGACACGTGCTGCCTGGTTTCATTCCCATTTTCTGCTCTGTCCTTGGCGTGGACTTCCCATTCTCCCAATTCACATGCTCTGGTAGGGTTTTCAATCCCTCTTACTTGAATTCTGCCAAAGGCCTAGCCAATTACACAGATCTTTGAACCTTTATCCACAGTGTTTAAGCCAATGGTTGGCCAGAGGAGCAAAGCAAAGTCAACTAGAGCCGTTCCCCAGGATTCAATGAGAGAGAACAACTGTCTTCTGGAGAATTTAACTAAAACAATGTGTAGTTAAAAAAAAAAAAAATACAGAGAGGCATAGCTGAGAAAGATGGAACAATGAGGGAGAACAATGTCACAGCATCATTTGAGTACCTTGATTTCTGAGGTCAGTTTCACCCCTGGACCTCCAGTATCAGGCATCATTGAACCATTCTCCATGCCCCTTGATCTGTTCCTTTTAATTCTTTACTAAAGCTAGATTGATGTGTATTTCTGTCATTTGCAATCCAAAACCTCCAGACAGACAAATACAATGGCCAACCAGGAACAAATCAGTCGGTACCATCTAAATGTCATCCCCCAGTTTTTGAGAACCTTGGTGGTAGAGGGGCTATGGGAAAGAGGGCGAGGTGAGGTGGAGGGCAGGAGGAAGACTCACATTAGCTTCACTAGAGAAGAGAAAAGAAATGCAGTATCTGTTAGGGAATCCATCATCCCTACTGTAGGCCACTCCCACTGTTCCAAACGCATAGGGAAATTGCAGATTGTTAGAGAGGCCCTGTATTCCCTCACCAAAGGCATATCTTCAAAAAATACTTAACTATACAAACTCAAACTGATCAGTGTCTCACATTCTGTACAGCACATTTCTCAAGGGTCAACTGGAAATCACATTTTGAAACTGAATTCTTCAACTTGTACTCAGCTTCACTTCTAATCTAGTCATTCAGGCAATTATTATGAAACAGCCAGTTATTCCTGAGAAAGGCAATTAAATCGATAGGCTAAACCATGATCTGGAAGGCATTCTCCTTAATGGAAGTAATATAAGACAGAAAAGACATCAAAAGCTCAAATGGAAAAAAAAAAAAAAATAATAAGCACAGATCTTACCTTTACTCTAAAGAGCTTGAAAATTCAGTGTTAAGAAAAAAGTAGCCATCTTCACATTGAGCTTTCTTTAATGAAATTCTTAAAACTCCAGAGGTGTTAACTATGTTTATTACCTTAACACCCAAGCCCAAAATGAAGTAGAAAATGCCTTAATTTACCAATTCACTAAATCTTTACTCAATTAAATAATTTCTATTGTTGATGATGAGTTTCTTTATTACTTTTCTTTTTGTATACTTGCTAACTTATGAAAAAGTCACTCGCATTACAATAAAATGTTTCATACATTGACAATCTATGACAACATATATTAAGCATTTGGTATGTGCTAGATACTCTCCTATGTGTTTTCCATGTATTCATTCATTCAGTCTGGTCAAGAACTCTGTAACAGAAACACTCATGATTTCCCTTTTACAGATAAGAACACAGGCAAAGAGAGATTACGCAACATCTCTAAGGCCACAAAATAAGAAGTAGAGACAGAAACTTAGCAGTTTGGCTCTGGGACCAGTCCTCAAATCACGGTGCTTAAGAATAGATAAAGTTCTATTCTACTTCCTCTTGAATGAGAGACTATACGTGTGATGGAAAAACAAACAAGCAAGCAAATCATGGCAGAATGGAAGAAGTACCACCTTAAAAACAGTTTAAAAATATATGGGGGTAGAGGGAGGAGGAAGCCAGGAGATGGGAATGGAATGAATAGGGGTGCTGAGAAGGAAAAGGGTGGAAGTAGTCAATGGCTGAATTTGGTGCCCTCAGAATCGTCACAGGTGAGTGTCGGTCAGAAGCAGGACAGGAGACTGGAACCTCACGTTGGTTGTTGTTTATTTGCTATGTCATGTTCAACCCTTTGCGACCTCATGGACATGCCAGGCTCCACTGTCTTCCAGAGTTTGCACAAATTCATGTCCATTTAGTCAGTAATGCTATCTAATCTTCTCTTCCTCTGTTGCCCCATTCTCCTTTTGCCTTCAATCTTTCCCAGCCATCAGGGAAAGTATTAATTAGGCTTCCAAGTATTAATAAGGCTTCACTGATGGCTCAGTGGCAAAGAATTCACCTGCCAAACAGGAGATGTGGGTTTGGTCCCTGGGTTAGAAAGATTCCCTGGAGAAGTAAATGGCACCCCACTCTAGTATTCTCGCCTGGGAAATCCCATGGACAGAAGACACTGGTGGGCAGCAGTCCGTGGGCTAGCAAAGAGTCAGACATGACTGAGCAACAGACTTTGACTTTTTCACTTCTCAAGTATTAATTAGAGATTTAGTGGTAATTTTTTGAGCAGCATGATATGATTTTCTCCTTTACTTTATGAAAAATGATTTGAAATGCTGGATTGGGAGAACTGCATTAGAAAGCTACTTTGAGGCTAAATCCCATGATCCAAATGAAATAATAAGGATTCAACACTGGGTCAGATGGGATAGAGAAAAGGGAGGGCTTGAGGCTGTAAACATGGTTGACAGGGTATAAAGAGGGACAAACTAAGAGGGCGTAAGAAGGGTGGGGGCAAAAAATAGAGAATCAGTTCCAGGAAGGTTTTTTTAAAATTCCATGGTTCTGGGGGTGAGGAGAAAAGGAGTCAGTCAAAGATTTCTTGGAGGAAAAGCAATCTTGCATGAGACTTGCTGAACCACAGAGGGAGTGGGAGACAGTAAAGGGGAAAGGAGAAGGGAAATTGGATTAATTCAAGAGGAAGGGCCAATATGGGCAAACACCTAGAGACAAGAAAAACCTTGTGACTGAAGAACCAAGAGAGGCTTGACAGAAGGGGAAAAATAGATCAGGGGGTGAAGGGTGGGAGGCAGCTTAGAGCTCTCAGCCTTGAGCATTCATGGACCTTCATCCTGGTTCTCTGCATTAATGTTGTCCAGCTATTCCTCATCTGACTGCTCCCTGGAGCAGAAATCTTGTCTTGGATGCTTCTAGAACACTCCAGTCCTCACTTTTGCATGTTTTCATGTCTCTCATAATGTCTGCATCCTCATCTTATCCACAGCATGTTTCATTATACATTTTGGACTTTCTATGATCCCTCATGGCCATCTGCTACTCCATGACATTCAGCTTTGTTTCAAATGTTAACTCTTTCTCTTGATATGTCAAATCCACATGTATTTTTCAGTCAGGTTGTACACAGGACCAGTGACCTACTATCTTTGAAACAGATGCCCATTCTGAAGCCAATCACCCATAAGGGTAATTTGATTCAAACTACTACAGTTTCCTGTACTTCCAGAGTTTTATGTAAACCAAAAGGTTATCATATAGCCAGAATTCTGTTATTGTGGGAAAAACAGAACGGAATCACACAAATAATGAAGGGTTGTATTATCTATATTTTTCCAACAGAAA
Organism: Bos javanicus; assembly: GCF_032452875.1. Taxonomy (NCBI): domain Eukaryota; kingdom Metazoa; phylum Chordata; class Mammalia; order Artiodactyla; family Bovidae; genus Bos; species Bos javanicus. The sequence continues at coordinate 57,812,824 of NC_083871.1, read as the reverse complement.
ATATACTATCATTACTTAGCTTTGGTAACCCTGAAAATAGAGACATCTTTTAAAAATATATATATCAATTTAATACTGCAGTGAGGGTTTTATTTGAAGAGACTTTTTAATAAATATTCATCTTTTACCCCTGAGTGTCCATAGTGTCTTTCAAAGATACCTTTTCTTGATTATTTAAAAAATTCTATAAGAAATATTGATAACAGTTTATGGTAATAACAACAAAATTAAAGAAACTGATTATCTTTTCTTTTATAATCCTTCCCACACTCCAATAACATGTGTACTGTTAGGAACCTTATTTTCAATTTAAGTAAAATTTTAAACATCACCTAAGTAAAAAGAGAAGGCAGTGGCACCCCATTCCAGTCCTCTTGCCTGGAAAATCCCATGGACGGAGGAGCCTGGTAGGTGCAGTCCATGGGGTCGCTAAGAGTCGAACACGACTGAGCGACTTCACTTTCACTTTCACTTTTCACTTTCATGCGTTGGAGAAGGAAATGGCAACCCGATCCAGTGTTTTTGCTTGGAGAATCCCAGGGACGGTGGAGCCTTATGGGCTGGCGTCTATGGGGTCACAGAGAGTCAGACACGACTGAAGCGACTTAGCAGCAGCAAGTAAAAAAATCGCCTAATAGGAATTTCTTAGAATATTGAAAGAGAGTCTAGTATAAAGCTATGCAAATTATCATTATTTCAATAAACATCTAAGAAAACCAGAAAGAAGAAAACCTAAACTGTAGCAATAGGGCAGATCTGGCTCAAAGACTTGTTTTGTTCAACTCACACATAAGTGTAGCAAAATCGCTTTTTAATTAACTACATATGCGTGTGTGTGTGAAATTTCACTGAAAAATGAAAATTTCAGGCTTCTAAAAATCAGAACAAAACAAAAACTGCAAATTCTGGCAAAATTGCATTCCCACATGTCAACAATCACTTTGAGCTGAGTTAAAACCTATAATCTGGCATCCAGATCAGTCTATCACAGTCTCCACCATTCTTCACAGTTTACCATTGGTTAAGAGAGTCTGTGGTTGCCTCCACACAGAGACATTGCATGTGTACAGGAAAAAAAAAAAAAAAAAGTACTATTTCTTCTGCATTGCAGACACTTTCTAGATCACATACAGAAGCCATTCTGTTCCTTAGAGAGCCTTCCATCCATACATCCAACCATACCCTCTGCTTCAAGTCATTAAGCATCTCGCTCAGACTGAAAAAAGCTGCTAAATAACAAACTTTCATGTTATTCTCCATGTTCAGACCTAAAATATAGTGTTTTTTCAGCCTTGGCACAGCTAACATGGCTAGCAATGAGTGACACATTTCTCCCAAACAAGATTTAGGAAGATATTCCATTCTATTTGAATATAGCCAATTTTGCATCATCAAATAAAATTTACTACACACAACAGGCAAAATAAGGAAGATACTCATTTAGTTTAACTTCAAAAACCATATATATTCTCTCCTCTCTGAATTTTCACCTTATTTCTCTCAACAGTAAAAGAAATGTCAGATACAGAAACCCTCAGACCACCCACCAAAAGGCAACTATGAAAGACAAGGGTGTCCATCTTGAGGAAAATCTCAGAATAAACTTTGGCAAACCATTATTTTTCTCCTTCTTTCAGAAACTTCTCTGCTCAAATTCTACTTTCATTCTTTCTAACACAAACCAAGCCCCGACTCTCACATAACACTGTTGGAATCATTCTTTTGTTACTGTTGCATTCCTCATCTATAAAAGTGCTCATCAGCTTGTCAGCCAGGCTGGGAGAATTTATACTTAATCTTCCACACTCCCTCTCGGCTGAAATTTTCTCCCAAGCCCTTAATAATTTCCTGTCTTGATTATTATAATTTCTTTTTTATAGTCCTCTTGAAATTCAAACTCTTTATGTACAACCAGAATATGTATCTAAAATAACATTTCCCCCCAACTGTCTTTTCTTCACAAATTTAACTTCACTTTCTCTTGGAAAATTCCAGTTCCCCTCGAAATCACTCTGGAGACCTTGCTGCGATTATCTTCTCTGTCACAGGAGTGCGGCATCACACACTACCAGTTTTGCCATCTCACCTTCCAGGAGGCCCCAAGCAGATATTCTTAAAGCTATTCTCTTTTTTAAGAACATTGTTTTAAAATGCCTATCAAGACGGAAAAACAGGAAAACATGTGAAGGACTACCTGTAGCTGTATTTTCTTTCTTCTGTAAGAAAAAAAGGAATGCTTCAAAGTGCATCCCATATTTTACATTTGCATTGAAATTTAATTTTAAGGATATGATTTCTAATAAACTGAAATTTGCAAATAAATGGTTTCTCAGGTTTAAACATATTTTGGGCAAAAGATGAGAAGTCCAATTCTACCATTTGAGGCACCAAAATATGCAAATATTAGAAAACTAACTGTATCATCAAAAGAACATCATTTTAGGCAATAAACCTTTCCACTTCAGAAGGCTTGGCTTTATGACTTTATATCCAGTCATCCACATGAGCGTTCTGAAGTTTTTCAGTGAATAAAAATAAGCATCTTTGAGGGGGAGGGGAACAGAAAAAAGGACATTTTATCAAAGGCATGCAGATGATGTGGTTTATACAGGACTTTAAAGTAGAACCACAAATGGCACATTTTAATTTTCCCTGTAAATTTCTGGGGGAAAAATGCAGTTGTACATTCTTATCCAGGATGTTCCTCATCTATTGATACCTGTCTCTCTCATTCTTTCTCTCCTTCTCTCTCTCTCTCTCTCTCTCTCTCTCTCACACACACACACACACACACACACACAAATGTGCATGTGCACTCACAGGGGAGTTACAAGGTTCCTAATTGGTTCTAGGTCCTAATTGGTTACAAGGTTCTCTGCTCTTTAATCCACTATGAATGTTTATCACTAAGCTAGTTCTCCTTTGGCTTCAGGAAGCAGCCAGTATCCCAGCAGGGGAGAAAGAGAATCAGAAAATCAGTTCTGGAAGGTCTCCAGGTGAGGATTAAAAAGATTTTTCCCAAAAGGCATCAGCAGCACTGCATTTAGCATCAGTGAGTTTAGGAATTCACCTGACCCTCTTCATATGACTCTGCTAGAGGTATGAAAGAGGGCATTCACTTGAGACAAAGCAATCCCACTACTGGAGCTGGCATAAGGCTCAGCTTTTCCTGAAACATCTGTCAGGATGCTTTGGAAAGCAGAGCAGCTGCACAAAGAAAGTAGGAGTACAGAAGGGAAAGCAGCAAAGTGAAATGGATACTGAGTAGACAACTAACCGAGGTCTGCTGATCAGAATGAAAACATTGACTGAATTATTCTACTTCCTTTGCACTTCCCAGGTGGCACTAGTGGCAAAAAACCTGCCTATCAATGTAGGCAGACTTAAGAGATGTGGGTTGGATCCTTGGGTGGGGAACATCCCCTGGAGAAGAAAATGGCAACCCACTTCAGTACTCTCACCTGGAGAATCCCATGGGCAGAAGAGCCTTGCAAGCTGCAGTCCGTAGGGTCGCACAGGGTAGTTCACGACTGAATTGACTTAACATGCACATACTTATTCCACTTCCTTTACTTTTTCCATTTAGAAAACAACAACAAAGCCAGCTACATATGATTAGAATTTAATTATAGTAACCAGTCCATTCTAAAGGAGGTTAGTTCTGGGTATTCATTGGAAGGACTGATGCTAAAGCTGAAACTCCAGTATTTTGGCCACTTCATGCGAAGAGTTGACTCACTGGAAAAGACTCTGATGCTGGGAGGGATTGGGGGCAAGAGGAGAAGAGGACGACAGAGGATGAGATGGCTGGATGGCATCACCAACTCAATGGACATGAGTTTGGGTGAACTCTGGGAGTTGGTGATGGACAGGGAGGCCTGGCGTGCTGCGATTCATGGGGTCTCAAAGAGTCGGACACAACTGAGCGACTGAACTGAACTGAACTTCAGGAAACCCTTCACCTCAAAAATCATCAAACTGGAAAATAAGCACTTGAACAAAATTCTAATATAAGGCACAAAAAAATTAGAGATGATATAACTGTCAACATTCCCCCATACTCTAAAAATCATGTATTTCTACATAATAATAAAATAATAGAAGTAAATGTAATATTTTTGACAAGTTTAGATCTCTACTCTGAATTGAAGGTCTTCAAGACTTCTCTTGGGGCAAGGGTCTTACAATGCTGAAATTCAACAGTATTTTTCATTTTTCTCACTTTCCCTTACAAAATAATGAGCTACAGAAATGCTCTTGCCTCTGTACTTTAATAAGCAGCAAAATTCAAAGGACTGTGGTGGACAGGAAATTTGAATCATAAGCACAATAATAAGAATGTTCTCTCTTAGTCATCCTTTCCCTATGTGAAAATAGTTTTGCCTAGCATCTATGATCTTATAAATAAACAGCAAAGTATAAACACATGTTCCAAGTTGGGAATTAAGTCACTGTGTCTGTCCTAACGTTGCCTTGCACAAGTCATGAACAAGGCATGGTAAACCAATGTTTTACGGGTCCTACCAATTTCTGTACATACACTTTGAAGCTATTCAATCCTTGTTTCACATTTCTTGTGAAAATAAGCATCTTCTGTTTGAAAGAGCTGCAAATCAAGGATGCATGTAGCAGTGCTACTGAATGTTATATTTGCTACATTTAATAAAACAAAGAGGCAAAGTTTCAGTATAGTTTCAGAACTTTTATCAGTTGCTTCTCCTATAGTGTTCAAGAGAACTGCAGCAATAAATCCCAGGCAACAAATAAAATGTCTCCCATACAGTCTTAAGAGAAATCACAGACCCATCCAAGGCTTACACATTCAGTTAGATTTAAGATATTTTTATTAACCCAACAGCCATTGTGAAAGTCTCTACTGACAGAAGATCTCCAATTAACCTACTTCATAAACTATAAGGATGGAATTCAGTGTTACTAAAATAGTTGTTGTTTCTGATTAATTATTTCAGGCTGGCCAGTTGTAGGCCAGAGCTATGTATGTCAAAGTCATTTACTTAGTTAGCAATGACACCACTGGAAATTACTTTCCTATGAACAGTTCTTGAAATCTGGGCCCTTGGCTAAAGCAAGTTATTGCAAAAGAATAATAAATCTTAGAAACTGGTGGCCTGTCTCTTCTAATACAAAATAATGAATTTTTAAAAAAATAAGCTTCTTTTTAAAAGTTGAAATAACAACATTTTTACAACTTGGAATATGTACACAAGTTAAAAAGTCATCTATGCTGAGCCACTGAAACTAATTAAGTTAATAAACTAATGAAAAACTAAGGAGGTTATAAAAATACTAATAAGCATGGGTATTGGGCTGGAATGGAAAAGACTAGACCGCTGACTTACTAAATCAACTATAATCTATGTTCTAATAGTTCAGTTCAGTTATTAATATTTAGCTGTTTATTAACTACCCTGTTACTTTTAACAAGAATTTCTAAAAGTTATTATACTTTAAATATGAGATTACTGGAAGAATTTTACAAGCCTCTTTATAAACTCTAGGCTTGATCCCTAGGTCAGGAAGATTCCCTGGAAAAGGGAATGGCTACCTACTCCTGTATTCTTGCCTGGAGAATTCCATGAACTGAGGAGGCTGGCAGGCTATAATCCATGGGGTTGCAAAGAGTTGGACGTGACTAATACTTTGACTTTATAAAGTCTGCAATACTGACCTGATCACAATAAAATTACAAATTTTGTGTTTTTGTTTGAGATACTCTTTCTCAAAGTGTGATCCAAAGATCACCTGTGATGTTCCCAGGCTCTTCCTAAGACCTAATGAACCACAATCTCTGGAAATTGAGACCTGTGACCCTAAATTGTAAATAAAGTTCTAAGTAAGTCTGCACTGTTTGGAGCTATTGTTTTTACCAGTGCATAAATTTTCAATAAAAAGAGTTGACTTAGCACAAAATTAGCCCTCTTGATGTCATGCAATTAAGTTATAAGCTATTTGAATTAAGTGAGCTTCTATTCTTGCTTAAATATATTTTATTAAGCACTTATAGGATTCTTTGTCCTATGAAACAAAGAAATCATGTCTAATTCAACATGGTTGTCTCTCTGGTTTAGCTGCTGATTTTCTAGGACCTGAATGCAATATTCAACTATCAAGATGAAATGGTACCACCAAGTTAATCACGATTTTTAACTTTTTTGTCCTGTTTTATTGTGTTTAATTTGAAAAGCTTTCTCTAATCCTTAATAGAAGTGAATGAGGTATAAACTAATCAATAAGTGATTTCAGACTAGTTCTCGATTGATTTAGGCAACGGGAATACCATTTTAACTTCTCTTCTCAAAAGCCAACCAACAGGAATTTCTTTTCCTGGCTAATAAGAAAAGAAATTTAACAAAATAAATCCTGAATCTAATATTTAGACTATGAATTTATGCTCACAAGTATTTCTTCAAGTTCAACTGAATATCTAAGTCACTATATATTGAAAGAACAAAGGAGTAATGAAGTTATAAAATCACAGTTTTCCAACTACAGTAGTAAAACCTGATTTAGGCAAGCACCATCAATGGATGCTAAATCTAAGGGAAAAGGTTTTATTATAAACAGGATATTTAAAACATCTCAAGGTATTTCCCTTTACTTATTAATTTCCAAAGGAGAAAAGTAAATATGGAAGAGAAATTGAATGACTCTTGAACCAAATAATAAAATAATGTCAACAATGCCTTTAATTTTTATTAAAAATTAAAGTATAGAAGAATAATTTATATGCAACTCAACATTGTTTTAAAGTGGTTTTCCTATTCTGATTAAAGCTTTATATTTAAAATGCCTACATGATAATGTGCTTCACAGGCTTGAGACTATCAAACATTACCACAAAGGTGACTGTATTAGCAGCTGCGTAACACTGTATATTTGTTTAGTTCAGCCTGTCATAAAGTGCTATTCATAGATGGGAAAGTAGCAAATGCTGGACTGGATGAGTTACAAGCTGGAATCAAGGAGAAGAGGGCAACAGAGGCTTAGATAGCTGGATGGTATCACTGATGCAATGGATGTGAACTTGGGCAAACTTCAGGAGATGGTGAGGAACAGGTAGGCCTAGCACGCTACAGTCCATGAGGTTGTGAAGAGTTGGATATGACTGGATATATATATATAACACAGTTAAGAATTTTAGTCAATTAAAATATGTAAATGCATTCCAAAATGATTAACGCTATCAATGCTAATAAATAATCCTTGAGAAGGATAGGTCATCACTAAAATATTAGTTTTTTCTCAGCCAAAAGTGCATATAATCTGAATCTAATCATGAGAAAATACTGCTGCTGCAGCTAAATCGCTTCAGTCGTGTCCAACTCTGTGCGACCCCAGAGACGGCAGCCCACCAGGCTCCCTCGTCCCTGGGATTCTCCAGGCAAGAACACTGGAGTGGGTTGCCATTTCCTTCTCCAATGCATGAAAGTGAAAAGTGAAAGTGAAGTCGCTCAGTCGTGTCTGACTCTTAGCGACCCCATGGACTGCAGCCTACCAGGATCCTCCATCCATGGGATTTTCCATGCAAGAGTATTGGAGTGGGGTGCCACTGCCTTCTCCAGAGAAAACACTAGATACACAACACTAGATACACACAAACTGAGAAACACTTAAATTCCTCTGTTCTTTACATATATCAATGTCCCAAAAACAAAGGCTAAAGAATCATCCATATTTAAAAAGCCTGAAGAGATGTGATGGGTTAACACGATGTCATCCTTGACTAGGGGAAATAAAAACTTCTATAAGGATATTATTGGGACAACTGACAACACTACAATAAGGACATGAGTATTTTCAGTGTTAAAGTTGAAAACTGTACTGTAGTTATGTAAGAGAACGTTCTCAGTTCTAGGAAAGACATGCTTAAGTATTAAAGGGTGAAGAGATATGATCAAAGCAACCTAATTCTCAAATGGTTCTGGTGAGAAAAACAATACTTTATACACACACGAACACACACACACAAAATAGAAAGACAAAGTGTTAAGATCTGGGCAAAAAAATTAATTTCTTAAATCTGTGTAAATGGTTTCTGAGCATTCTTTGTACTACCATACAACTTTTCTATAAGTAAAAAGTGTTTCAAAATAAAAAGTAAAATCTGATCTTTACAATTTAAAAAAAAAGAAAGAAAATAATTTGGCAGTAGGACTTAACAAAGCTGAAGAAGCATATTGAGCAGACTATAAGGCAATTCTACTATATATCTTAAAGAAACTCTTAACCATGTGCACAAGGAAATATATGTAAGAATGTTTCTTGTGACTTTGTTTCTTATAGCAAGAATTGGAAGCAGTCAAATTGTCATCAAAAATAGAATGTAAACATGAAAGCAAAAGTGTTAGTTGCTCAGTCATGTCTGACTCCATGCGATCCCAAGGACTATAGCCTGCCAGGCTCCTCTGTCCATAGGATTTCCCAACAAGAATACTGGAGGGGGTTGCCATCACTCCTCCAGGAGATGTTCCCCACCCAGGAATTGAACCAGTCTTATGCATTGCAAGCAGATTCTTTACCATCTGTGGCACCAGGGAGTCATGAATTACAGCATAGTCATTAATAAACACTGTGCATTGAATACTTCAATCAGAGCTACATATGTTAAGACGGATAATCCTAAAAGCAATGTTGATGTGAAAAACTGTTTATTGTCAAATGATATACAATGATACCAAATTTTGTAAAGTATTAAAACATAAAAAGTACTAGAGATTTATCAGTGCAAATATATGTACCTATATATAAAAACAAGCATGATGAAAACTGAATAGTAAATTCTACATAATAATTAACCTTGGGGAGTGACCAGTGTAAACTAGGAAGGCTACACACCAAGCTTCAATTGCCTCACAGTATTTTATTTCTGTAAGAGAAGAAGCAAACCAAAATGCTAAACTATGAGAAATTTAGATAGTGACTATATGGATACATATTATCATTGTCTATCATTTTCAGTGTTTCAAAAATATTACCTAACAAATTTTGTTTAAACATTTTAAAAGTTCTAATTAAACAAAGTAAATGCAGAGAAGCTCAGTTCAATCTTCTTGGACACGAAGGAGAACCTTTGGCCACAATAAAATATAATAAACTAATGTTTAATTAATTTCTATAATATGCAAACACTCTTTGCCACTGTAAACTCATCAAAACACTTTTTCATTAATTCACAGTACTTCAGCCTTTTGTATTACAAATCCCATCATATGGTTATAGATTAGTCAGTCAACTTGATTTTCTAATACGTTTAACTACTCAGCAAATCTTTGTTCTCTTCTTGTTCTGCCTCACATTGGCTGTAGAGTTTACTTAAGTTGTTTTCTACAGTTCTCCTTGAAGCTGGAAAATTCATACCTGGGTTGGATGATATTTATTACGGCTAAAAAGGTATTACCCTTCATGGTTACAACAGAATTCTGAGCAGCATCGGGCCTTCATTGAGATCACAGAGCCTACGGGTCGTGGTCATTTCTTTAGCTGCACAGTATTTTTATCAAAGTTAACAGCCTGTGCAGGCATCGTATGATATGAAATGCTAACAGAAATGTGCTGCATAGACCAGGGGAAAAAGTATGAAATGTACTTTAAATTATTACAAGAAAAGAAACAGGGCTCTACAGTGGAGGAAACTGGAGATTGAAAATAGAGCATCTCAGTTTTGTTCTGCCACTCATTCCTTGTGGCCTTAAGCAACCCACATCCCCTCTCTCAACCTGGGATTACTCACACAGAGATAATGACAATGTCCTGCCAACCTCACAGTATTGGTGTGAGGCCTGAAAGAGATGACACATGCAGAAGTGCTTTGTGAACGATAAAGCATTCAAAAACCACAAAGTGTGACTGTCATTATTCTGATCCTTTCAGAGTCAAAAAATATCCTCACAAAATGAATACAATAAAATTCTCAGAAACAGACAAGGAATATTAATTTGGTAGTTTCTGGAAGCTATGGTTTGTATGTGAGTGAGTAGATCTGCTGCAAGAAAATATCCAAGAAAATATAAATAACTGTTACATCATAAAGATATCATAATGGAGCTCTGTTCAGAGTAGGATTATACAAGGAAGATGAAGGAAGGTGACTGAAGTACTTCCTTCCAAAATTATTTAGAGACTGAATTAATTGGTGATTGCACGAGCTGAAAGGGGGTGGCAAGATGGAAAGTGCCAAGAATGTTTGCTTTCTTCAAAGCGGTGGTTTATAAAGTATATTCAGTGGATACCTAGGGTCCCTCAGAACCTTCCTGGAATTCACGATGGCAAAATTATTTTCATAATAACACTACGATGCCATTTGCCTTCTTTGCTGTGTGGAAACTTGCACCGATAGTGAAAAAGCACTGATGGAGAAATCGCTGGTGCCTTATCACAAATCACGGCCAGGATATCAAACAGTATTAGTCATCTTTATACTCTTCACTGTCACATACTAGCAAGTTTTATAACAAATGTTTGTCTAAGAATGTCCCTGATGAAGCAATTAAAAAAAAACTTAATTATATTATATATAAACCCTTGACTCAAATTTTTTTTTATTCTGTGTGATAAAATGGCAGTAAACAGAAAGCAATTGCTGCATACTAAACGGTAAGAGGCGTTTTAAGGAACAGTACACTTACGTGCGTGTGCGTGCTTTAACTGTCAACTGAACTAGCCATTTTTCATATAGCATCATTTTCACTTGAAGGAACAACTGACTGACAGACTACAATTTTTCAGGCTTGGGTTTTGGGCAGACATTTTTGGTAAAGAATCTGCCTGAAATGAGGGAGACCCAGGTTCGATCCCTGGGTTAGGAAGATCACCTGGACAAGGGCATGGCTACCTACTCCAGTATTCTTGCCTGGAGAATTCAATGGACAGAGGAGCCTAGTGGGCTACAGTCTGTGGGATTGCAAACAGCTGGACACAACTGAGTGATCAACAGAGAGGTAATACTGTTGCTTCAAGGAAAACAACTGAGAATATTCATTGTCAGTAATAACATTAAGGCTTTCAAGCAGAAGTTAGAAGTTTGAAAAATTTCTAATAGCCTCTGAGAGCGTTAACAGCTTCCCAGTGCTATATTTTCTGATTAGATTGGTGGTGATATTAAAAAATGGGATTTGTTTATGCTGTGTAATGAAGTGCATCAACATCTGGAAAATCTACAGAACTCAGTGAATGAATATTTTCTAAATGACCAATAAATGACATTACAGTATTATGCCTGGGTAAAGTAACTGTTCAAAGTACATGATAGATCAATGGATTTTAAAACCAGGTACAAAAAGTTCATTAAAATGTTTATGAATAATCCTTAAGAAAGTATCACTTGTTGAATTTCAGTGCAGAACTAAATAAGAATGTCCATGTCTTATGAAAATACTCCTGACTCACTTCTCCAATCAATGAAGTGGGCTAAAACCAAAACATAGAAAATGATGTAGATTTAGAATGGAGTTGAGTGACGGAGTGGAAAGAGAAGAAATTATCCAATTCTATCACATGATTCTTCAACAAGACTTGTGCACATTACAGTACATATTGCACCTCTCACACTTCAGTGTAATTTTGCTTCAAAAAAGAGCACTCAAAGATGATGTTCTGTCCTAAGGTTAACTAGACCCCTTTTGTCCAATTGTGGCAAGCATCCACCCTCCCTTATCCTCTAGTCCTGTGGTCTTTTGTCAGTGTTTGACAACTATAGAAGTATAAATGTCCAGTTCATTTAAGTTGGGTTGAAACAGTAGCATAACTCATACTACAGAAACTCCCACAAAATTTTAAACTTCAGTTGCAATTAGAGAGACTTTGCCTGAAATCACATCTCTTCTTTCCTTTCCCTGTCCTGCCCTTTCCCATTTATTACTTCCTAACTCTTCTCTCACTTTATTATTTGTAAATAAATCCTCAGTGTAGCATTCTAGAGAATTCTAGTGTGGATCCTAGTAGATTCTGGTGTAGATTCTAGTGTAGCTTCTAGAGAATCCAACATCAAACAGCTAGTTAAAAGCCATTTACTTATTTGATCAATGCTGCTCTTTGAATTCCTGGTATATGATAATCAACTTGATTACCACAGTAATAAAAAGGTTAGTGTACAACTTCATTTTCTATCAACATAATTCTAGCTAAATATAAAGTGAATGAATTAGGAAAGGAGAAAGTATAATTCTACCAACAACAACAACAACAAAATTCTGGTTATGGTCTTTGGTTCATTTTTTTCACATGCAACATTTCTGAGTCCTCGACATTAAAACATTCTTTTAGAAAACAGGCTACAAGGAAAAGGAAATACTAGAACAGTCCTGTGATGGGACAGAAGGAATCGAAGTACATAGAACCATATGAGCAAAATGTAGGTCAAGATAATAATCAGTGAAGAGGAAATGACTGAAAACAATACCAATGTCCAGTGAGAAGTTGACTCCTGCACTGATTTCCCTAATGAAATGCGAAGGATCAGGATAAAAAGGAAGGTGATGGATAAGAAGGTGAATGAGCACCCAGAAAATACTGACATGGAAAAAAAGGCAGGGGAGGGACTGACCAGGGAGAGGTGAGGTGAGCAGGCAACATTCAAAGGTTCCAGACATCTCTCTCTGGCGCTGACAGCACAGAGAGCAGTACTCTAGACGGTACAGCCAGTTTCACAGTGTAAGTACCCACACTGCCATTTCCTTCTCGGCAGTATTCCATCTAGACCAATATGCATTTTCTCACACTCTTCTGCATTATTCCATTAACATGTGTTTTTATCCTCTTCCCTTTTATCTACATTTCAATTACTCCCTAAATCATTACATAAAGAGACCACAAACTTCGACTCTGGGCAACACACAATTCCCTAAAAATCAATACGCAAAGAAGAAAGTGGGTAGGATATATTACACATTTTCCACCTATTCTGTTTTAGGCTTACCTTAAGAGCCAGTTTCTTTCTTTCTTTTTTTTTTTTTTAAGCACCCAAGAGAAAACACACATCATAGAAACCTGTTCTGAACAAAACTGTTATCTACCAACAATTTCCTTTGCCAGTCTCAAAGGACAGTGGGAGAAAAGAGTTCCAGGCATGTATGTGTCTATAAAGTCAATATCTAAAGAGACAAAAACTGGGTAGAGACCTTCAATAAGACTGTTCTGATAACTGTGCTTAAGTCAGGAATACATCACTTTTAATACTTCAAGCATATAACACACATCTGATCATGACTATGCATGTTTGTCATCTTATATCTCTTTATGTTTCAGTTCAGTTCAGTCACTCAGTCGTGTCTGACTCTTTGTGACCCCCTGGACTGCAGCACGCCAGGCTTCCCTGTCCATCACCATCTCCCGAAGCTTACCCAAACTCATGTCCATCGAGTCGGTGCTGTCATCCAACCATCTCATCTTCTGTCGTCCCCTTCTCCTCCCACTTCAATCTTTCCCAGCATTGGTCTCTTCAAATGAGTCAGTTCTTCGCATCAGGTGGCCACAGTATTGGAACTTCAGCTTCAGCATCAGTCCTTCCAATGAATATTCAGGACTGATTTCCTTTAGGATTGATGGCTGGATCTCCTTGCAGTCCAAGGGATTCTCAGAGAGTCTTCTCCAGCACCACAGTTCAAAATCATCAATTCTTTGGTGCTCAGCTTTCTTTACAGTCCAACTCTCACATTCATATACAACTACTGGAAAAACCATAGGTTTGACTAGACAGACCTTGGTTGTCAAACTAATGTCTCTGCTTTTTAATATGCTGTCTAGGTTGGTCATAGCTTTTCTTCCAAGGAGCAAGCATCTTTTAATTTTATGGCTGCAATCTCCATCTTCAATGATTTTGGAGCCCTCAAAAATGAAGTCTGTCACTGTTTCCATTGTTTCCCCATCTATTTGCCATGAAGTGATGGGACCGGATGCCATGATCTTAGTTTTCTGAATGTTGAGTTTTAAGTCAACTTTTTCACTCTCCTCTTTCACTTTCATCAAGAGGCTCTTTAGTTCCTCTTCTTCGCTTTCTGCCATAAGGGTGGTGTCATCTGCATATCTGAGGTTATTGGTATTTCTCCCGGCAACCCAGTTTGTACTTTGTCCAGCCCAACATTTCGAATGATGTATTCTGCATCTAAGTTAAATATGCAGGGTGACAATATACAGCCTGAACATACTCCTTTCCCGATTTGGAACCAGTCTACTGTTCCATGTCCAGATGTAACTGTTGCTTCTTGATCTGCATACAGATTTGTCAGGAGGCAGATAAGGTGGTCTGGTATTCCCATCTCTTTCAGAATTTTCCATAGTTTGTTGTGATCCACACAGTCAAAGAATTTAATGTAGTCAATAAAGGCTTTGGTATAGTCAAAAAAGCAGAAGTAGATGTTTTGCTGGAACTCTCTTGCTTTTTCTATAATTTTTATGCTTAAATGTTATCAATAAAGCACTCTTATAGGCAGAATTGTAGGACATATGAGAGAAAAAAAAAATCACATGGTAGGTAGCCCATTTTAAAATTAACCCAGATTATTATTTATAACAGTTCAAATGAAACAATAGTTTGGAATGATATTTGAAAATTTCCTTCTACTATTAATCTGTTTTATTAGTTGTTTTTGTTAGAGAGCCTAACATGACAAGCATAAAGTGATTTCTAAACCGCTTCTATGGAAACACAGCCCTAGGACACAGAAATCTCTCAGAAATAGCATCAGGATGGACTTTAGTTGGGCTAACCAAGAATCCTCTCATTAAGAGATGATCTGTTATTGAAATAGCTTCACCTTTGAACTTTATTTTTTTAAAGTTTCTTGAACACAAAATAATTCTCTTCTCCTGAATTTAAGACTAAGTACCAGCTGCATGATGCCAGCATATAAATAAAGTCACAGAACTAAAAAGCTGTCAAGGTGAGGACAGGAGCATTTGGGACATGTGCCAGGATACAGCATGGGTCTAGCATCAGAGTACATAATGCAGTTAGCTGCATTAATGTATTTCAATCAATTTGTATCATTATCATTAAAAAAAAAAATCAAACTCCACAAAAAGAACTTACCTTTTATGGTGAGGGAAAAAAAAAAAAAGGCAAAAAGGTCTTGATCTAGAAATATCTTCGAAATGCCAGGCATCATGGAGCTCCAAGCACAAATATCAGGGTAGCTTCCTGATTGTGGGGACTAAAATGACCAAGACCAACACAGTCCCTCAGGTCATCTCTCAAGTATGTGTTGGAAGTGCAGAGGACTGGGGAACAAGTTGACGTTTACAGCTGTATTCATCCCCAGAAATGAACATATATTGGGCAAGTTCAGAAGTTTTGTATGAGACTTCTTAACTTGAGCAAAGACAGCATTCCTGCCACTAAGATTTTGTCCAAAATGCATAAACATTTTCTATTTATTTACAAAAGGAAGACTACAATTAAATATAGCCTCTGCTCTTACTGAAATCAATTTTTAAAAAGAAATTTAACAAAGGACCTCAGCCATTTTAGGAAAGAGGCATTTTATTATATTGTAAAAAATAGCAATAAATATATGGAAGGCAAAAGGTAAAATAGTTTATGCCTTTCATAAATGACCAAGACATAAGAGTATGCATTAACGTACAGCACAGGTAAATCAACGAGCACTAGCAATACTGGCTTTTCTTTTAATGACCTATTATTAATATAACCTGTGGGCTTCCCCACTGGCTCAGACAGAAAAGAACCCACCTGCCAATGCAGGAGACCTAAGAGAAGTGGGTTCAATACCTGGGTTGGGAAGATCCCATGGAGAAGGAAATGGCAACCCATTCCACTATTCTTGCCTTGCAAATTCCATGGACAGAGGAGCTGGCAGGCTACAGTCTATGGGGTCACAGAGAGTCAGATATTACTGAGCACATACACACACACAACATCGCACGAAGCCCTGATGTGTCATATATCTGACACTAACAATTTACCAACACACCAACAGTGCTTCAGTTCTTCTACTTAATCACATTTATCACAAAAAAAATTTCTCTCCAAACTGATGACAGATATACTTCAATGGAAACAAAATCAATTCTTAATAATTACATGTTTAATTCCTTTAAAAGTGATTGATTTAAACAGTCCTCAACTTCTGTTTCCAAGGAAATACTGAAACATTATTTTGTAAAAATCCTTTCCCTTTTTATATTGTAGAAGACAGTTGACTTACAATATTATTCATTTTATATCTATTTATCTTATACCTAGTAGTTTGTATTCGAAATACTGAAATTATTAAAAGCATGTTATCTATGGGTTAGGATAGTGATACATATGTACCAATTATGATTTAATCAGCTCTGGGTATGAAAATTATCATCAGGTGATCAAGAAAACTACTTTTTCTTAAGAGTTGAAATCCTCCCTGCCTTCTTATAGAGAAGATTCTGCAGAACAAGGTACACATATTCCAAATGCTCCCACACCACTTCCCCATTCCCCTCCCAGCCATCTTCCATCTTTCTAGGTTAATATGTGTCATTTAAGTGCCTAACTTATCATGGAGAATGACCTCAACAAGGGATAAAATTAGATTTAGTGAGGAATTTCCAATGTGTTTGACTAAAAGCGACAAAGAATTATTGTATATATTAAACACTCCATGCCATTAGGGTGTACTAGGCTTTTGCATTTTAAAGACAAACGTTTGATAAGGTTCAATTAGACATATTTTTTCATTTACTACGTCTAAATGAGAAGGAAATGCTACATTGGAAAAATGCTCAGAAAAAGCCCAAGTGTACAGAACTGAAGATTATGCATGCTTTGGTAGAAATCTCTGCATTACACTTTTTCTAGATGTAATTTCAAGAAGCACCCTAGACAGTGTGGGTTGGGCTAGCATATAGTTTATTTTGACTTCTATGGAACAACAGGGATTTTCATGTTTCAATAAATTTCTAACCATAACCACAAACGATATCTTTGGACTTCACCAAATAGAAAGCAAAAAAAAAAAAAAAGCTAAATGGGGCACCAAGACCTTTATTTACAATGGCAAAGAAAAGAGAAAGGAGTGCTGAAGGCATCTGTTTTGATGATGAAAATGGAGTAGTACCTGGTGCTCAGTAATCCTCATCAATGAATCATTCTACAACCAATTTAATACACATGAAGGATACTTTCCTGTTTGTAAATAATTCACTTCTTCACTTTACAAGCATCTACTGAGGTCTGATATGAACTTAAACATTAGCAAGTTCCTCTATACTCTAAACCACACAGGGATTTGAGGAATAAAGAGAATGAAAAAAAAAAAAAAATTCAGAAGGAAGGTCAATAAGATGAAGTACTTATTTTAAAAGCAGTTTTGATAATACTGTTAATATATTCATAAAAGTGTTGTATAATTTCAAGAAACCTTAAACTTCATAGTTTATCTTCAAAGAAAATGGATATGGGACAATGCTAGCTCTGTTTCATAGAAAACTTCAGGCTGAAGTAGTGTTACATATATCCATTGATTTCCACACATTTTTTTCACCAAATACTCAGATGCCAAGCTCTGGGTTGAGACCTGAAGATACTATAATGCTATATCATATCTCTTTCTCAGTTTAGTTAATGGTTAAGAGAAAGACAGACAAATAGTAATAAAACAAGTTACTAAGTATGCAATTACGAAATAAGGTATGATCCAAAGAAAAGAAATGCAGAGCTAGCCATATCTGTAACAAATTACACGAACCTGGGCTTGGGGTAACTGAAGATAGGGGACAAAGAAGGCTTTATTTAAAGAAATGCTTGGGTTGAGAGTAAAGAATGGCTGGACCTCAACAGAAAGCAGGTGAGATCTGACAAAAGCAACAAAATGCACAGAATCCCTATCATGGGCAGGGATTGGGAGAAGGAAAAAAGAAGAGGTCACCAAGGAGCAAAAATAAACAATGAAAATGGAATATCAACAGTCAAGTAAGCAGAGGAACCTGAAAAAAGACTTTTACCCCAGGTTACATAGGAACCAACTCTTGAGGACACCTTCAGTGGTCATACAAGCAGACCCAGTAACAAGACAGTTTTAGTGTACTCTGGTAAGGGAAATCTCTAAGGAAAATCAATCTCTCACTCTGATCATACTATTTTTTTTTTTTTAAGCAAAAGTATATAAAAAGAGAACCTTCAGGATAGTGTCTACATCTCAGCAGGCAGACATAATGATAATAAAGATAGTGAAGAGGCACCCACAGGGAGATGTAGTGATTTTTCATTTGGAGCGCAGATTCATATTTGTTCAGTTTATTTGTTTTCTTTTTCTTTTGTTTGCTTGTTTTACAGAATACAGGGGTTTTGCATGCATTATTTTATTTAAAATGATACGTGAAAATGGGAGGCAAGGGTGGAGAGGAGGCAGGTAACAGACCTTGTGGGGACATTTAGGCAACATTAATAACTACGGTCTCCATCTTAAAAATCAATGAAGATAATGAGGGCTATTCACATGGGAGTAAAATTGAATTTTCAAAAGATCACTTTGGATGAAGTGGGGCAGAAGGTTATATGAAGCTGAGTAGATGCAGAGACCCTGGTTAATCAACGCTTGTAGTCTTCCAGGACTCAGATGCTGTCACAGGAAATGGACGGCAGTGGATGAACATAAGACCAATAGGACTCTGTGGTAGAAGCAACATGAGGAATGAGGTAGCAAAAGGTTTCAAGGATAAGTTTGAGACATGGCTCTTATACAACTGGATGTGTTGTGGCTGTTCTTCACTAAGTAAACACTGGCAGAGAAGCTGGTTCAGTCTAGAGCATGCTGAGTCTGAGGTGCCCTTGAGATAGACAAGTGGAGATGTCAGACAGATAATTAAATGAAGCCTGGAGTTCAGATAAGAAATCTGGCATAGCAATCAGATAGAATAGCAGAGTGGCAAAAATGCCATTTTTACGATAATATGTCTAGCGTAAAACAGTACTTAAGAAATAAGAATTAAGAAAAAGTTATGAAATATGTATATATTCTAGAGATCTTAAGTTCAATTCATAATAATACTCTATTGCATTTGTTATTCCTTTGGTTTTAAAGTAGTGTTAATTAAGATACAAGACATTAAACATTAATTAGCAAATGTATTCTCCTTCACCAGTTTATCAGATTAGTCACCTAGTAATATACTGGAGTTTGGAAGGAATAAAGTGAAAGTGAAAGTTGCTCAGTCGTGTCCGACTCTTGGCGAACCCATGGACCGTACAGTTTATGGAATTCTCCAGGCCACAATACTGGAGTGGGTAGCTATTCCCTTCTCCAGGGGATGTTCCCAACCCAGGGGTTGAACCAGATCTCCCGCAATTCAGCATTTCAGATGGATTCTTTACCAGCTGAGCCACAAGAGAAGTCCTTGGAAGGAATAAACAAAATACTGAATATATTTAAATTTAAAAATTTAAACCCAAGCAACAAAGAATTTCAAGTAACCTTGAGGGACAAAAACATTCATTCTCAAGACCACACTTGGGACCACAAAGCAGAACTTAAGAGGAGTTAGTTTAACAAATGAATGCAACTGGAATCTTTTATAATAATAATAAATATCACAAAAAGGCAGTTAATAATTTGGGGTAATGACATACAAAACACAATAAACAAGTTACAATATACACTCACTTCCAGAAGCTCTTTGATTAAAATATTTAGTTTACTCTGTTCAAGGATCACACTATCCCTGAAAGAATCACATTTACGCACACCTACAAAGGCAGAGGTTAATGTGTCTTTTGTTCTTTTGTTTTACTTTAGCAGTTTAAAACAGTAATTTGGAAGAAGACTTTGGGTTTTCATTTTGCAATATGCTACTGCTGATGCTGCTAAGTCGCTTCAGTCGTGTCCGACTCTGTGCGACCCCATAGACGGCAGCCCATCAGGTTCCCCGGTCCCTGGGATTCTCCAGGCAAGAACACTGCAATGGGTTGCCATTTCCTTCTCCAATGCATGAGAGTGAAAAGTAAAAGTAAAGTCGCTCAGTCGTATCCAACTCTTCGCAACCCCATGGACTGCAGCCCACCAGGCTCCTCCATCCATAGGATTTTCCAGGCAAGAGTACTGGAGTGGGGTGCCATCGCCTTCTTCGTTTGCAATATGATAACTCAGTAAATCAAAAGTGGAAATTATCTCCACCCTGCCTTTATGACGATAATATGGTAGGTAAATAAATCATTTTAATATCTTCCTAAACACTTTAATAAATAATATAAGAAATATCTTTTTAAAAGAAAAGCAGCTAAATAAGCGGTGTATGTGTATACATACACAAAAAAAGCAAAAATACTTATAAAACAAAACCAAAAATTGTTCACAACTCTTACAACAATAAAAGTACTTGGTCCATCTTTCCAAGTATTTAAAAACTGATAACTAACCTAATACTAACCTGTCTTCATTTTTCAAATGGTTAAGGTAAATTATTCTGATGTTTAAAAGTGAAAGTGTTAGTCGCTCAGTCATGTCTGACTCTTGCAACCCCATGGACTGTAGCCCAGCAGGCTCCTCTGCCCATAGGATTCTCCAGATAAGAATAGTGGAGTGGGTTGCCATGCCTCCTCCAGAGGAACTTACAGATCCAGGGATCCGACTGGTGTCTCTTATGACTAACCTGAAATGGCAAACCTACACTAGCACCTTCTGGGAAGCCCAAGCTTTTTTAAGCTTTTCTGCATAAAAGCTTAGTAAACTTCATACTTACAGATGAAAATCAAATGGCAAAGCTTATATTTTGTAAATTTAACCTTTATTCTTAACTGTCACGTAGGTCTTTGGTTCTTCCAAAAAGTCCAGTTCTTTCCCTCCTTAGGGTACAGTTTAGTTCAGTTCAGTCACTCAGTCATGTCCGACTCATTGCAACTCCATGGACTGCAGCATGCCAGGCCTCCCTGTCCATCACCAACTCCCAGAATTTACTCAAACCGATGTCCATTGAGTCAGTGATGCTATCCAACCATCTCATCCTCTGTCGTCCCCTTCTCCTCCTGCCCCCAATCCCTCCCAGCATCAGGGTCTTTTCCAATGAGTCAGCTCTTCCCATGAAGTGGCCAAAGTATTGGAGTTTCAGCTTCAACATCAGTCTTTCCAATGAACGCCCAGGACTGATCTCCTTTAGGATGGACTGGTTGGATCTCCTTGCAGTCCAAGGGACTCTCAAGAGTCTTCTCCAACACCACAGTTTCAAAGCATCAATCCTTTGGCGCTCAGCTTTCTTTATAGTCCAACTCTCACATCCATACATACCTTAGGATACAGTGCTCCACAATATCAGCTGCAGATTGCTTCTAGAATCTTCATGGTTAATAAAATCTGCAAATCTCAAGTCCAGTACCTGTATATAAAATGACAGTACAGTAGTCCTTCCTTATCCCCAGATATAAAAATCTGTGAATACAGGCAGCTAACTGAATTTACATAGGCTTTCTTCTAAATCTCTATGAAGCTAAATAACTCTTAAGCATCCATCAGGTCTCTGCTCAGTTTTCTTAATATTCCCCACGTAGGGGAATATTAAGCAAGCCCTCCCTGCTTGCTGCCTCTCTCATCGTGAACTGTTCTTTTCCTCACGCCAGTTGTCATCTTTCCCGGAGTAGGAAATGTCAGCCTACTCCAGTATTCTTGCCTGGACAATCCCATGGACAGAGGAGCCTCGCTGGCTGCAGTCCACAGGTCACAAAGAGTTGGACATGACTGAACATGCATGCATGTAAAAACTGTCACTTACTGTGCTTCTTTGTTTAATCTGGCTTCCCTAACACAATATAAGAGTCATAAGGGAAATATTCACGTCAATTTTATGTTTCAAGAGCAACACATATTTTAGGGGCTTAGTAAATATTTATTAAGTGAAAACAAATGAATCCAAGATGACTGAGTAGATGAGTAAAATAAAGTCAGAGAACCACAAATAAATATGCATTACAATGTTCATTTAAAAGTTCTTTAAGTGGAGACACTTTGAAAATAAGTGAGATACTTCTCTGAGAATTTCTCACTCAGTATCATAGGATATAACTGTCAAGCATGGTGATTTTTCAATAGGGAATACTGCCAGATTTCAGAGTGCCCTCTAGGAAGTCAATTTGAATTTTAAAACAATTCAAAATGGAAAACAGGGAGAAAAACTAAAAAAAATAAAATCCTCGACTAAACAAAATCATTTCCTCACTCCTGAAAATTTAATATCACACACGATACAAAATAAATAATAAATGTGGAATGAATGAATAAATGCCTAATATTCCTACAACTGTTCTCACAGTTTTAAGTGTAGACAGAAAAAAAGTGAATTTATATACAACACTTCAATATTCTTACAAAATTTACAGAAAAGTTAGGATATAGAATTTTTGCCAGCATATTTGTTTCTGTGGACCTGGAAAGAATTTAGAATGTCAGGAACAAAGTATCTTCAAATTGAAGGATTCACAAACACCAATAAAAATAACTTACAAATCTCACAGAAATGCATACATTCTTTCCTAGTTAATTCACCATACTGGCTCATTTGGGGGGCTTTAAAAAAAGAAGAGAAAAATCACTTAGCTATATATGAACTCAGGAGCTGTCACCTGGGGAGACCTCAGCTCAGGGGAAAGTAATACCAGCATAGCAGAAACAGACTGGAAAGGCAGGTTCTCAGGTAACCCCAGCATTTCTCTGAAATGCTCAATTTCCAAAAACCAATGAATTTTTAAACATAATTTTAAACTTTTTATTTTATATTGAAATATAGCCAATTAACAATATTGTTATAGTCTCAGGTGGAGAGCAAAGGGACTTAGCCATACAGATACATGTATGCATTCTCCCCTGAATTCTTCTGCCATCCAGGCTGCCACATAACACTGAACAGAGTTTCTTGTGCTATTAGTAGGTCTTTGTTGATTATCCATTTTAAATATTGTTGTTCACTTGCTAAGTCGTGACACCATGGACTGTAGCCCATCAGACTCCACTGCCCATGGAATTTCCCAGGCAAGAATATTGGAGTGAAATGCCATTTTCTTCTCCAGGGGATATTCCTGACCCAGGGATCATCAAACGTGTGTCTCCTGCTTGGCAGGCAGGTATTTTACCACTGAGCCACCTGAGGAAGCAATTTTAAATACAGCAGTTTGGTTTTTTTTTCCCCCCAAACCAACAAATTTCTTTTTTCCTTCCTTTCTTTTTCTTCTTCTTTCATGATTTATTAATACTACATATCAGTCTTATATATAGCAAACACTCAATAATTAATATTATAAAAGCCAGGGAGATTGGAGAGGCATGAAGGTATCACATTCTTGCTTGCAGAGACAGATAAGACAGGGCAGCACTGAGTCCAGGGTCAGTCTAGAAACAGAATTCCAGCAGTTGCCTGTCTTTTCAGCCCTCACCCCATATAACCTAAAAGAAGGGTTTGACTGATAAGGATCTATTAAAAGGTAAAATATTTCTGTGAGAAAATGATAAAAGCTAAACAGAGAGTTGAATCAATATAGACATGTTATGGAGGAAAAAAAAATTTTCTTTTTGGTAATTTGTAATAGTGTATGGTACGTCAAAAAATCAAGGGCTTGTGATCAGATGGACCTAGTGTGAGTGCAAATCGTGCCACATATGAGCTGAATGACCGTGATTAAGTTCCGTATATTCTCTGAATCTTAATTTTCACAACTGTAAAAACAAGAGCAACAACTATCTTTCAGAATTATTCTGAAAATTAAGTTGGAATGTGTGCAAAGTACTTGCTGTAACTGCAGTTGTTGTAGCTTCCATTATTAGAGTGGAGGAGGAGTAGAGAAGATCAAGACGCACCCCCTCCCGATCGAGCTGAAGAAGATGAATCAGCCTTGTCACTAAGCCCAAAGTAGCAGCAGCCCTTCCAGTGCCTCCGCCTTAGAACATCTTTCTCATATGAAAATCTGGACTCATTCCAGGTCTCTGCCAATTGGAACGACAATGACTGGCTCAAATCTCCATTACAATCAACACTATTCTATAACCAGTTTGCTATTCAAGCTACAGCTGTGAGTAAATACTACCTGCTGTCCTGAAACCACCTCCCTCACTTATTTGCCTTACGCAAATAGACTTTATTGTGAATAGCTTTCAGTATGATCAGATCTCAAAGCCAACATTCAGTATCCTAGACCCTACTTTCCACATGACCTAATTTATGCAAATGACACACTGTACCACTTTCCGCCATTAATTTTCACATACTTTTAATACAATTTGAATCTAAGGTTCTGACATTTAATGACAAGACAAAGACAAGTCATGCAAGAATTACAAACACCTTCTTTGTGGAATCCACCATATTTATCAAAATCTGGAAAATAAAAATAACTCTCTCTTAAGGTGAGGTTTCTAAAATTAGGTCTAGGTGACTGTAACTGAGAACAGACAACTTATGATGCATCTTGTCAACCCAGGAAGACCAACTCTTTTCGTACTCTTTCCCTCTGATGACCCTCTCTGAAATTCAGAAAACTTAATCTCCCACATTTTCAACTGCTTATTTTTTACTGCCAAGTCCCATCAATTTGGCAAGTAGATGAGAGCAGTAATCACTGGAGAAAATGTAGGAGAAAAAAAATGAGCCAAATCATCTGATTTTGTTTCAATAGTCTATTTAATCTGCACAATGAGTCAGCCCACGTGTTCCTACTAAAGGTAATTATGAGTATTTTGTAATTTTTGCTAAAAAAAAAAAAAAAAGCTCTTGTCTATAATAAAGCACGCTGTATCTTGTGTCCTTAAGGAAGAGGGATAGAAATAGTTGCTAAGGTAATAGTCTGGGATTAGCATCTTATTTTCATAATAATGAATGTTTTGACTTCAACAATGAATAGGTTTCCTTATTAGTACAATCAAAATTCAATTTGAATTAAGCTTTGGTAGTGGCTTTTAAGGAAACAAAGTACATCGATAATATAGAATGTTTCCTTAAGAATACAGAGTTACTGCTGTTTCCTTTTCTTCTAGTCAAAAATCAATGTCACACTATGCCATAATGAATGGCTGCTTGCCAGCTGCACTTAACTGACTGAAACTCATCATTCCTTTAAAATCTATTCTCCTAGCAAGAGTAATTTAATAACCTGACTTGAGTTTGTGATTTGATTCAGACGTAGCATCTAACCATGGTTTGGAAAACATTAAACACATAGGGGAAAAGGCTGTCTTGATTAGTATTACAGATGTTTACAACATAGCCAATTTTTAAAGGAAGGACAGGAACTACAGCCAATTATTAGTACAGATTCACACCTGTTGTCTGTCATGCTTCAAACTCCTAGGTGTGAGATTTAGTCAAGGCAAATGGAAATGAAGAAGGACCAGCTGCAAAACCTGATTTTGTTCTCAAACAGTAATTAAAAGGAAAAACTGCACAATGTGTCGTCTATATGACAATCCCATTATTTCATGTCAGGAATAGTTCCATTTTTTTTTTTAACAGATTTATGTTGCTGTCAAGTCTGTTATAAAGGCTAGTACTCATAGGTCTAAGCTATGGACCTAATTTATAGTATTGGTAGTCACTCCAATTAGCTTTGCTAAATTTCTCTTTCAAGCATGTTAGTCTGATGTCAGAAAAATTAAACATCATCACCTACCCCAATCCCCACTCCTAAATCTCTGCCACAGTGAACTATGTATTAGATATAAGACCTACTCAGACCTTAGGTCTTATAAATACTCAATGCTTTTAAAATGTAAACCATCAAGCACCGAAAACACACGTGGTAAAACTGTAATCCCTGAGCACATCTGGGGCAAGTCAATCCTACAGTTTTATCCACACACTCTTGCTCGAAACCCCTTAATATAACAATACCTTATGTTTTTATGTTTGAATTATACAGACATTTAATATTTGCATCTTATTTTCTAAGACAATGATATACGCTTTTAAATATGACCAATAAGATTATATTCATCTGAAATATCTGTAAATATACTCTAAGTTACCATGGGTATGCCTCACTTGTGGAAAATAATTCCAATGTATAAGTAGATCTTTGCAAAAAAAAAAAAAAGATCACCTTAAACACACTCATCATTGTTTTGTATCATGTATCAAATAGAAAATACAATCAGCTTCATCAAAACTTTATCTCTACAGAAGACAGTAAGTTGAATGCAAAGATGAAATATGCAAGCTTTGGAGCTAGACAAACACAGATGTAAAATCTGTGTCTACAACTTACTAGCTGTGTGATTTGAGGGTAAGTCATTTAACAGTTCTAAATGTTAAATTTCTCATCTGAAAGAAAGGAGATGATATTTGCTTCAAGTTAAATAACACATGTAAAGCATCAAGCATGAATAAAACAATTAAAAATATTAATGCCAATTAATGCCATTATCCGACTTACAAGAAATGATTGTTACTGACAGAGTATAACTGACCACAGCATTTATGAATCAAAAAAGCAAAGTGTTACTTATTATGGCATTTATAGTTAAGGACCAATGTCTAGTCAAATGAATACTGTTTTTCACTTTTAATATCTTCATACAAAAGTACAAATTACATTTATACACACACATATAAATATGTTTATGCATACACATACATATATACATATATATATATCTTTTCCACCAAGGAGGAAACCACTAGATTTTCTATGTCTCCAGATGATTTCTAGCATCAAATAACTTGAAACAAAATAAATGGACAAAAAAAAATTTTACAGTCAATGAAAATAGGTATTCACAATTATTGTTTAAGTATTTGAAGCCTGTAGGGAAAACAAATTTGTGAAATTTTAAGATGTCCTAACATTCTATTTGGAAAATATGATCCCCCTGACTCTACTATGAAAAATGCCCTTAATCAATCTGTGAAACAGATTTCTTTCCAGATAATGAAGAAGTGTTTACTGAGAGGGTTGTGCATTGTAGAACTATTTTGTTTTGAAGTGAAGGCTAAATTAAAAAGGATAATTGAGAAAATAGAATATTTGTTTCCCTTACCATAAATTATTGCTGAATATACTTTAGGGAAAGAGACAGCAAAAGAGAGCAGGATGAGGACGGGCATGTGCTGCTCAGCTATCACTCAGACTAGCAATAAATCAATCTCTTTGGGATGCTGATTTTAACACATGGCTAAAATATATCAGCAAAGAAAGAATCCAATCTCTTCCAAGATTATTTATGACAAAGCACCCCTAACTGAAGTCCAATTTGTTTGTGGAACTGCAGTCATTCTGATTCAACTAAACAATAAATGAAGCTGCCTTTCACAGTTCCAACTCTGGAGCATAAAAGAAAACAAAAGAGAAATGCATGATGACAATATTTCACAATCCGGGGACCCAGATAGAGGACCAGTGGGGAAAGCAGTTACTGAAGCAGTGGGAAAAATCTAACAGGACTCAAAGAACAATTCATTAACCTAAACCACCCGTGTTCTTTGTGTATCACTGAGTGAGTCACTCGTGTCATGCAAATAAGCTAGCTGGGGGCTTTTCATTTTTTTTTAATTGCTCTTCCTTCTGAAGGCCTCCTGCATCACCAAATTGCCAGACATGTCAGATGACCACTCTAAATGTTCTTTCAACTCAACCAACGACAAAAGCACAGCTAGACCATGACTACCAGATAGAAGAACAGCAAATACGAGCAGCTAAGAACAGAGATACGTTAGAATTTCTCCAAAAAGCAAACAGAAATAATGTGCATGTTCCTCAGCTAATTAAGTTTGGACTCTGACATACTGTTATCTTCCACAATGACTCAATTATTTAGAAACAACCCATCATCCTGTTTTCTATAATCATTTCTTATTTTGTTACATTTAGTAAGGTGTATTTTACTAGGGAAGAAAAAGAAGACCATATGATATTTTTTGTCCTATAACAAATCTCTTTTTGTGCACTTTTCCTTGTGACTCAAGTGTCTAAAAGTGAAAAAGAGTGTTACCAAAAAAAAAAAAAAAAAACCTGCCATATTCTTTTTACCTCAAGTACATAGCAGTTTGCTTCAGAAAAACAGCATTTTTTAAACGACGTCACATTGTTTACTTGCCATTCAATCATTCTAGAAATATTTATTCTTTTATTATGAAATATATATTTATTAATATGCTGAATTACGAAATACTTAACATGCTGTAAGTGTTCACCATCACTAGTAATCCTCAATCTAAACCTCTTACAGAAGTAAAACCTGTAACATAACTGAAGCACCCTGTCAGGAGTGTACTCTGCACTAGCAAATTTCCAAGCTGTCAAGGTTGATATTCTTGCATTCAGTAGTTATTTCAACAGTTCTTAAAGTCCTCAGTGTATTGGGCTACAATTCTATATGACAGGGAGCTTGTATCTATTACAGAATTAAAACTTTCAATGTTAGAGAAGTAAAAACTCAACTCCATACATCTGCTTCTTATTAAAAATTGACAACCTGCTTCTAAAGATAAAAAACCATCTAAGAGGATAGTACTATTTCTATTGAACTTCCATCTTCCATATAAAAACATAATGCCACTCTATCAACTGCTTTCTTCGTGAGTTGTGTTCCCTAAAACAAGCTCTGTTCCAAAGGCCCACCTAGTACTCTCTCTCCTAAAAAACATCTCATATCTGTAAAAAGCTGTCACAAGAACAGAAAAGAGAAACAGAATTTGCTTTAACAAAAGGAGAGGAGAGCCTATCTCAGGATCTCACAAACCGTCACTTCTTAAAGTAGGTCATTCAAGAGTATGAAGAATGATCTTCCTTTCTATTCCACACTCACATACAGGATTCTCTCTATCAGGAATGAGTTCAACTGAAGCAATGGTTTATTCATCTGGTGGTAGGAATCATTACATATCATGCAACAGGTAGGCATCATCAACCAACAAAGCAAATGAAGTCAAAGAGTGTGCAGGTCTGTGCATGTGTGCACCGTGTTTATGAGTGTTTATGGGCTATTAGAAATATGCCAGTGAAAAAATTCTCAGTCAAGGATAAACTCAGATTTGACAAACAGATTACAGAGATATGAAGTAGTATGACTGATGAGCAAGCATCCTAAATGTTGTCACAGGGGTATTTTAAATGGTTGTCACACAATTTGAGAAGATAAAAGTTACTGGACCTTGCCATTGGAAAAGGGAAAGGGGGTAGGGAATAATTTGGGATGTAAGGCAGGAGAGAATAAGACTGACCAGCCTCTGAAGAATCATATGAGGCTCCAATGTTGCATTAGGCTTGAAGCCAACGCTAAATTGGACATTTTAAGCATTTAAATTAAAATCCTATTTTTAAGAATCCATGAAGTATCTATATAAGATTAGTAACACTGGCACAATATGCAGATAATTATTCAGAGATATCTTTTGATATTGTTTCTGATTCATGATGTTTTTTAAGTCTTAAGCATTAGAAAATGGTGTTTTCTATTGAGCATTATTCTAAAATCTTAGTCTTGCTGAAAATATGTTTAAAAAGTTACTAGTTTCCAAGATTGACAATGTCATTATTTACAAGAATGAATATTTAGAATTTGTATAAAAATGTTTTTTTAAAAGTAAAAATATGGTAAGCATCAAAACCTTGCAAAGCTTTTACTACTATCACCTATGCTTCCTCTAATTTATACAAATAATTTCAACTTTAAGTAGAAAATACGGTAAGAAAGAGAATATGGAAGATAAAAGACATTATAATCCAATAAAATTCTTTGCAATAAAAGGTCTTGCCTAGAGTATTTACGGGAAGCAAGGAAGGGGCTTAAGGGGAGGAGAAGGGGGTATGTGGTAGGGCATGGTTGGGGGAGATCTGTCACTTCTCCACTAAAATGAAACATTTCCCCAAACATAAACTACCTAAAGTTCAAAGATATGAGGGAATTATGACACATAAATGACACCAGAAAAACTTCAGAATCATTTATTTAATGAATATTCACCTGCAGAGAGTTGATGTAAAGGGAAACAAAGATGGTAGCTGCCGGGTCTTAAAGTGCCCTCAGCCAGGCATGGCAAGCAAGCTAAGAGGGAGATGAGGAAGGCTGTCCATGGAGGAGAAGGACAATGTGAAGCCAGATAAACGAGGGTGGGAGAGTGCTCCAGACAGGAGAACATGCAAGGCTCAGAGGTAAGAAGTCAGATGTGATTCTGTTTGGCTATGGGGACTGCCAGAAAATAAAGCCCTTTAGAGAAAGGCAAGGCCAAGGTCATGGCAAGCAACATCAATGATATATGGATGGAATCCCTCCAAGAGCTTTTGTCAGGGTGATCTAAAGATTGTGTTTCAGCAAAATCATACAAACTAACTGGGTCAAATTTACCAAGAATCACAAAGTCTGTATCAATTTGTATTAAAGCTCTCAAAACCTGCTACATCCAACTTTATCTAAAAGCTCACAAAAATCAAATGCTTTCAAAAAGCCAGGCAAGTAATATCAATATAAGCAAGTGAACAGGCCCAAAGGGGCCCGTAGTGAACTCAGAAGGTCTATGATAACTCAGCCTCCCAAACCACTACCTGACAGAGTTTTAGGTGCAGCATGCCCTGACTTAACATTTATTTAAAGAAAACCAGAAATCAAGATTCACAGGCAAAATACATTAATTTTTAATGGCAACTAAACAAATGTTTCTCAAAACGTTAAAGTACCATACAAAAATATTTTCAGAAATTATCTAACTCCACAGATTGCAAGACTGTTTAGAAGAAATTTATTAAGACACAGAGTACAGGTAACAAGTTATCTCAGATTTGAGCTAACATATTTCCCCAAATAGCTTCATTGGAAGAAATTTCTGAGTGATAAAAATTTGCTTTGGTGGCTATTAATGGTAGAGAAAAGTAAGGCAACCTGTTGTGTTCTCATTTGGGCAGAAATCTGCCTTAGTTTGGTTTGAATTTTCTCATCTCAAAGTTGATGGTCCTATGTATTCCTGAATGATCTTAAAAGCCTTTGAATATATGCAAATCTGCAAAGAGGAAAGCTTACAAATACAGACCGTAGCCAATATGCAACATTTTTTAAATTCGCCTATCAATCTCTGATCTGGTAAACAGAAATGAACACAGGATCCTATTTCATGGATGAAAAACTCCTCTGAAATAGGACATTTCACTCCCTAGTACTGTACTCACAGTACTATTTTAATCCTCCCAATGGACTGCCAGCATACCTAATACTAGTTTATAGTATAATTGACGAGCTCAAAGTATTAACATTTTATATACCAAAAAAAAAAAAAAGATCAAGTTACTTACAAATGCTTATCTAGTCTGTAAATTTTGTTTCTAGAAAACAACCTTCAGTTCTTATCAATGCGGATTTCACATACCAAGCTTATACACAACTCTCCAATGAAATTCGAGTAATACGATGTCAAAAATTTTAATGATCCCATACTCAGATATAATCACTTTCTATTTTTAATCTATGTGCTTGTGTGCTATGTCACTTCAGTCGTGTCCAACTCTTTGCAATTCTATGGATGTGGAGCCTGGTAGGCTCCTCTGTCCATGGGATTCTCCAGACAAGAGTACTGGAGGGGGTTGCCATGCTCTTCTCCAGGGGATCTTCCCAAACCAGGGAATGAACCCACGTCTCTTAAGTCTCCTTCACTGGCAGATTGGGTTCTTTACCACTAGTGCCACCTGGGAAGCCCATTTTAAATCTATATTCCAAACTAATACATTAAGTAATTCTGGACTGATCAAACTTCTAGATCTATAAGCAATTCCGCCTGTACTCTAACAGCCCCTACTATTATAAACACCACCACAAGTACATCTTTTTTCCATTTCCACACACTTTTTAAAAACCCAAAATATAATAGTAACTGGATTTTTCTAAATAGGTCTACTAATGTGAACAATGGGATTCTTCGTTAGGAATTCATATTTCCCTTAAAACTGGGATTCAAAGCTTGTTTTGCTTATAATTATAGTTGATTGCAAATGTTGCAATCAAGTACCTTGGAATTCACCCAAAGTAATAAAAACCTTTGTACACACAAAAGCCTCATGAACTTTATTCACAATTGCCAAAACCTGGCATCAACCAAGACATCCTTCAGTAGGTGAATGAATAAGTATACTGTGGTCCATCCAGACAATAGAATATTTTTCAGCACCAAAAAGAAATGCACTTCAAGCCATGAAAAGACATGGAAGAAACTTAACTTAAAAGCTTATTATCAATACATTTTTAAAGCTTTTGTCCCATAGTGATCTACATGGGTGCGGATACTGAGACTAATTTCTCTTTCAAAAGTACTGCAAGTATCAAAATTAAAAAAAAAGATAATTCAACTACAAATTAAATATCATATTTTCCATGAGGTTAGAATGTTTTCTCAAACATATTACAAGTACAATATTTACAGCCACAATTTTAAACACAGTGTTTGAAAATTTCAGAGTGTAATATTAGGGGAACAAAGGAATGGTGAGAGAGAAAGGAAGGTGGAGATCACTATACAAAGAAATTCTCCACTTAAAATGATTCATTATATCTTTATAGAGTACCGTCTAATAATATATAATAATATCATAGTATATAATTGACAAAAACGTTCACATATGTGCCACTTTGCCTTAATAAAACTCTGTGGGTTATGAATTATGAACACAAATTTTCAAGTGAAGAAAAAAATCAGCCTCAAGAAGGGTAAGCCCTAAGGTCCAGGATCTAAAAAATAAAGGAGCCACAGAGAGACAAGCAAGGATTTGAAAAGAGGTCTACTAATTTCAAAGCTCAGGCTCTGGTTCACATGAGCATTTCTAGGACAATCAAAGTACAGAGAGCATCCTGTAGTAATCATTGTTCGAACCGAACGTTCTAACTAAACATTAAAATTCTTTTCAAGAAAAGGTTATCTATATGCTGTTTCTAACTAGAAAATAACTCCCACATACTAGCTTTATCTGCATTCTATTATTCAAAGCCACAATTACCAAGGTATGTTTCTGGAGACAAGAAAAGCTTTTGCCTTTTTTTTTTTTTTTCTTGTATTTTTAGAGATATTCAATAGTTCTAACAGTGTAAAGCCTCATCACTGAGAAGAATAAAACCATGAAAAATTTTCTCTCCAAAAAGAAACTAAAGCACAGTGATTTACACACAGAGATTAAACACTACTGTGCTGTTTCTTTGGAAAAACAAGATTGTTTTTACTTTAAACAAAAGAGTTAGTCACTTGATTTAGATAATATTCTAGCAAGCTCATAAAAAAATATAGCTTCTACTCTGCTTTTTGATTTAAAGTATTATGCTAATTAAGTTCTTAAATACAAAAACAGTTATTTACCAAAGTTACAGAGTAATAAAACAGCATTTGTAAAACTTCATTTTGCCTTTGAACCAAACAGATTTAAGGCCCCACATCTCCAACTGCTGCACATGTGAACTGTAATAATTTTTGAATTTGCAAAATAATGTTTGACTCTAATATTCAGTATTATATAAAAATACCATACTTACACAATTGTGTGGAATTTAGGCTCAGAAATATCATAAAATGCCTAACACTAAAGTGGTTACAAGTATGACCCTTGGGACACATTTTGGCTCATTGTGTAAGATACTATACGTTATTTCTTCTAATTCAGTTTGGAAACCAACTCCAAATGAGTAAAATATATCAAGGAAACCTCCCATTAAAGGAGGATTAAGACAGTAAAATACATTTCACTTTCACAAATAAACAGTTTCATTTTTTAAAGATACTTGCAGCTTCTCATTATCACATAGATGCTCACTTTATGTCCATTGTTTATAGAGTCTGCCTAGAGTGAAAAGTTTTTTAATTTGAGTAATAATATGAAGTGTTTTTCCATATCACAGGAAACTCATAAAACTGAGTGTCCCTCAAGTGATGCAAAGCAGCCCTTCAAGAATTTAACTCTCTGCCCTGTATTGCCCAAACATATCATGGTACACTGAATTCACACCCACTGAGAAAGAAGTTTTCAAAATTCCTGAATTCTGATGCCTCTAAAAGAAGGAAAACACAGGGCAAGAAGCTATTTCAGGTATTTAACATAGAAATACCTGAGTAGACCATCAACTCCACAGATCTGTCTAAATATGAAAGGAGTCTATCATTTTAATTTAATCACCTTATACTGTCTATAATTAATAAAAATAGACTAGACTTACACAATTATATTCCAGAAAAATACCACAAGTTTTTCCTTCAAGGGGTTTATTAGATTATGATCTTAATATAATCCAACCAGAAACACAAAGCATTGCCAGATTCTCTAAGGAAAAAAAACAAGACTTAATTTGGTTAGCAGCGTTTCATGTAGAACTTATAATTCCTCCTGAAAGATGCCATTTCTCTTACTAAAAGAGAATAATGTGCAATAGTCTATAATATATATTAATAAGGGTGGTTATTCAGTTATTTTGTTTTAACTGAAAATTAATCCAAAGCCTGTCATTCTGTAGGACAGATTGATTCAGGTCACCCGTTACTAAATTAAAC
Organism: Bos javanicus; assembly: GCF_032452875.1. Classification (NCBI taxonomy): domain Eukaryota; kingdom Metazoa; phylum Chordata; class Mammalia; order Artiodactyla; family Bovidae; genus Bos; species Bos javanicus. The sequence goes on along the minus strand of NC_083871.1, from coordinate 57,778,396 downwards.
ATTTTCTGCTTTCACTGCATCTCATTAAACATGCTACAGCAAGTTTAAATAACTCAGTGCTTTCATTTGCACAGTCACCCATTTTGTTATTGTTTACAGCAACCTAATTTGGCACATAATAATTCAGGCAGCATCGGTTTCATATTACACTGAAGTATTCATTTTTAATATAATTGCATTCTTTCGTCCAACAAAAGCTAGTTCAGTGGGGATTTTACTCAAGTGATTCTTCAATTATTATACAAGGCAAATTCTTCTAAGACTTTGCACCTCTCTTTGCCCTACTGATTCATTTCTCTATAAATTAAAAACTCATTATGAGCTTATTTAAAGTAACTTACTTGCTTAAACAACACAGTGAATGATTACTCTGGTACAAAATATACGCCCCTATACATATCTAAAACACGTTTTTCCAAAGGCCATTTGAACCAATAATTAAACAAAGCATGGGGAGGCGGTCCTAAGATGGTGGAAGAATAGGACAGGGTGACCACTTTCTCCCCCACAAATTCATCAAAAGAACATTTGAACGCTGAGTAAATTCCACAAAACAACTTCTGAATGCTGGCAGAGGACATCAGGCACCCAGAAAAGCAGCCCATTGTCTTCTAAAGGAGGTAGGAAAAAATATGAAAGACAAAAAGAGAGACAAAAGAGGTGGGGACGGAGCTCTGTCCCGGGAAGGGAGTCTTAAAAAAAGAGAGAAGTTCCCAACCCAGGGATTGAACCCGGGTCTCCTACAATGCGGGAGAAGGAGAAGGCAACCCACTCCAGTACTCTTGCCCGGAAAATCCAATGGACTGAGGAGCCTGGTAGACTACAAGTCCATGGGGTCGCAAAGAGTCGGACGCGACTGAGCAACTTCACTTTCACTTCCAAACACCAGGAAACACTCTCACTGCCGAGTCTGTGGCGAGTCTTGGGACCACAGATGGCAACATAATCGGGAGGAAAAATAAGTAAATAATTAAAACTCACAGATTAGGAGCCCAGTGGTAACTCTCCTAGTGGAGAAGCAGCACAGAAGCCTGCACCCGCCACTAGCAAGTGGGGGCTGGGCAGGGCGGTGCGGGCTGCATTGCTTAGAGTAAGGACGGGCCTGAATGCCCCAAGGGCAATCTGAGGGAACTAACTTGGGCTAGCAAACCAGAATGTGGGATAGATACGACACGAAAAGCCCTAACCTAAAACACCGCCAGGCCCACTCACAGAACAAAGGACTGAGCCAGCTGCAGACCAGCCTCTCCTCCTTCAGTGACAGGCAGGCAAGGGCAGCCAGAGCCTGAAGGGGGCAATCATGGCCCCAGAGAGGTATTATCTATCAAACTGCAAGCAGGCTTCTTTGCTAACCCACTTCTTGGGATTCTGGATGGTAAACATCCTCCTGAGAAGGTGTGCCAGTTGTACATCCAGAAAACCAAGCGGCAGGGACGACGGAGGCAATAAGTTGCAGCAACCGCACTGGCCAAACACCTGGTCACCTGAGCTGCTCAGACCTGGGAAGGGCACAAAACGCAGGCCCAACCGAGTCTGCGCCTCTGAGGACTACCTGAGTGCTTGAACCTGAGCGTCTTAGACCTGGGAGGTACATGCAGCCCATGGCCAGCCTCAGACAGTTCCCAGAAGAGCAACCTATAGCCTAAGCAGTGTAGACAGGGAAAGCGGGGGCAAACCCAGTGTGGCCGAGATACTACAAGCACACGCCAGGGTTATTTGTTTGCAGCGTCCCTCCCTCCCCACAGGACGACTAAACAAGTGAGCCTAAAAAAGTGTCCGCTACCGCCCCCTTGTGTCAGGGCAGAAATTAGACACTGAACAGACCAGCAAACAGAAGCAGCTAAAACAGAGGGAACCACCTTGGAAGTGACAGGTATAATAGATTAAAACCCTGTAATTAGTACCAACTACATAATGCCAAAGAATGCTCAACCTACCGCACAATTGCATTCATCTCACACGCTAGTAAAGTAAAGCTCAAAATTCTCCAAGCCAGGATTCAGCAATATGTGAACCGTGAACTTCCTGATGTTCAAGCTGGTTTTAGAATAGGCAGAAGAACCAGAGATCAAATTGCCAACATCCGCTGGATCATGGAAAAAGCAAGAGAGTTCCAGAAAAACATCTATTTCTGTTTTATTGACTATGCCAAAGCCTTTGACTGTGTGGATCACAATAAACTGTGGAAAATTCTGAAAGGGATGGGAATACCAGACCACCTGACCTGCCTCTTGAGAAATTTGTATGCAGGTCAGGAAGCAACAGTTAGAACTGGACATGGAACAACAGACTGGTTCCGAATAGAAAAAGGAGTACGTCAAGGCTGTATATTGTCACCTTGTTTATTTAACTTATATACAGGGTACATCATGAGAAACGCTGGACTGGAAAAAACACAAGCTGGAATCAAGATTGCCAGGAGAAATATCAATAACCTCAGATATGCAGATGACACCACCCTTATGGCAGAAAGTGAAGAGGAACTCAAAAGCCTCTTGATGAAGGTGAAAGTGGAGAGTGAAAAGGTTGGCTTAAAGCTCAACATTTAGAAAACGAAGATCATGGCATCCAGTCCCATCACTTCATGGGAAATAGATGGAGAAACTGTGGAAACAGTGTCAGACTTTATTTTTCTGGGCTCCAAAATCACTGCAGATGGTGACTGCAGCCATGAAATTAAAAGATGCTTACTCCTTGGAAGGAAAGTTATGACCAACCTAGATAGCATATTCAAAAGCAGAGACATTACTTTGCCAACAAAGGTTCGTCTAGTCAAGGCTATGGTTTTTCCTGTGGTCATGTATGGATGTGAGAGTTGGACTGTGAAGAAGGCTGAGCGCCGAAGAATTGATGCTTTTGAACTGTGGTGTTGGAGAAGACTCTTGAGAGTCCCTTGGACGGCAAGGAGATCCAACCAGTCCATTCTAAAGGAGATCAGCCCTGGGATTTCTTTGGAAGGAATGATGCTAAGGCTGAAACTCCAGTACTTTGGCCACCTCATGCGAAGAGTTGACTCATTGGAAAAGACTCTGATGGTGGGAGGGATTGGGGGCAAGAGGAGAAGGGGACAACAGAGGATGAGATGGCTGGATGGCATCACTGACTCGATGGACATGAGTCTGAGTGAACTCTGGGAGTTGGTGATGGACAGGGAGGCCTGGCGTGCTGCGATTCATGGGGTCACAAAGGGTCAGACACGACTCAATGACTGATCTGATCTGATCAGACATAGGAAGAGGCCTATAGATCTTGAGAAATATAAGCTGGATCAAGGAACTATCTGAAAATGAACTGACCCCACACTGCCCATAACAAACCAGAGAAAGTCCTAGATATATTTTTACTATTTTTACTATCATTCTTTAATTTTTTTTAGTCCTCTATTACTCCTTTAATTTTCATTTTTATAACCTATTTTGCAAAAAGAAGGACCCTATTTTTTAAAAGCAAACTTCATATATATATTTTTTTTTTATAATTTTTGTGACTTTGTTCTTTTCTTTAATATTGTATTTTTGAGAATCCAACCTCTACTCTAGATTTTTAATTTTTGCTTTTTGGTATTTGTTATCAATTTTTTACCTTTAAGAACCCAATCTTCGGTACCCATTTTTACTTGAGAGTGAGATTACTGGCTTGACTGCTCTCTCCTTCTTTGGACTCTCCTTTTTCTCCACCCAGTTGCCTCTATCTCCTCCCTCCCCCTTCTCTTCTCTACCCAACTCTGTGAATCTCTTTGTGTGTTCTGGATGGTGGAGAACACTTAGGGAAATGATTACTGGCTGGATCTGTCTCTCTCCTTTTGATCCCCCCCTTTATCCTCCTGGCCACCTCTGTCTCCTTCCTTCCTCTTCTCTTCTCTGTATAACTCCATGAACATCTCTGAGCGGTCCAGACTGTAGAGTGCACATAAGGAAGTGATTACTGGCTAGCTTGCTCTCTCCTCTTTTGATTCCACCTCATCTCATCCTGGTCACCTCTATCTCCCTCCCCCTCTTCTCTTCTCCATGTAACTCTGTGAACCTCTCTGGGTGTCTCTCACTGTGGAGAACATTTCATCTTTAACCTAGATGTTTTATCAACAGGGCTGAATAGATGGAGAAGTCTTGAGGCTACTGTAAGAATAAGACTGAAAACCAGAAGCAGGAGGCTTAAGTCCAAATCCTGAGAACACCAGAGAACTCCTGACTCCAGGGAACATTAATCGACAGGAGCTCATCAAACACCTCCATGCCTACACTGAAACCAAGCACCACCCAAGGGCCAAGAAGTTCCAGGGCAAGACATACCATGCAAATTTTCCAGCAACACAGGAACACAGCCCTTAGCTTCAATATACAGGCTGCCCAAAGTCACTCCAAACCCATTGACATCTCATAACTCATTACTGGACACTTCATTGCACTCCAGAGAGAAGAAACCCAGCTCCACCCACCAGAACACTGACACAAGCTTTCCTAACCAGGAAACCTTGACAAGCCACCCATAAAACCCCACCCACAGTAAGGAAACTCCACAATAAAAAGAACTCCACAAACTGCCAGAATACAGAAAGGGTACCTCAAACACAGGAATATAAACAAGATGAAGAGATAGAGGAATACCCAACAGGTAAAGGAACAGAATAAATGCCCATCAAACCAAACAAAAGAGGAAGAGATAGGGAATCTACCTGATAAATAATTCTGAATAATGATAGTGAAAATGATCCAAAATCTTCAAATCAAAATGGAATCACAGATAAATAGCCTGGAGACAACGATTGAGAAGATGCAGGAAAGGTTTAACAAGGACCTAGAAGAAATAAAAAAGAGTCAATATATAATGAATAATGCAATAAATGGGATCAAGAACACTCTGGAGGCAACAAATAGTAGAATAATGGAGGCAGAAGACAGGATTAGTGAGGTAGAAGATAGAATGGTAGAAAGAAATTAATCAGAGAGGAAAAAAGAAAAACGAGTTAAAAGAAATGAGGACAATCTCAGAGACCTCTGGGACAATGTTAAATGCCCCAACATTCGAATCATAGGAGTCCCAGAGGAAAACAAAAAGAAAGACCAATACTTGAGGACATAATAGTTGAAAACTTCCCTAAAATGGGGAAGGAAATAATCACCCAAGTTCAAGAAACCCAGAGAGTCCCAAACAGGATAAACCCAAGGCGAAACACCCCAAGACACATATTAATCAAATTAACAAAGATCAAACACAAAGAACAAATATTAAAAGCATCAAAACAACAAATAAAACACAAGGGGATTCCCATATGGATAACAGCTAATCTTTCAATAGAAACTCTTCAGGCCAGGAGGGAATGGCAGGACATACTTAAAGTGATGAAAGAAAATAACCTACAGCCCAGATTACTGTACACAGCAAGGATCTCATTCAAATATGAAGGAGAAATCAAAACTTTACAGACAAGCAAAAGCTCAGAGAATTCAGCACCACCAAACCAGCTCTCCAACAAATGCTAAAGGATCTTCTCTAGACAGGAAACACAAAAAGGGTGTATATACTTGAACCCAAAACAATAAAGTAAATGGCAACAGGATCATACTCATCAATAATTACCTTAAACGTAAATGGGTTGAATGCCACAACCAAAAGACAAAGACTGGCTGAATGAATACAAAAACAAGACCCCTATATATGTTGTCTACAAGAGACCCACCTCAAAACAGGGAACACATACAGACGGAAAGTGAAGGACTGGAAAAAGATATTTCATGGAAATAGAGCAATACTCATATCATATAATAAATAAATTATTATTAAATAAATACAGGAGTAGCAATACTCATATCAGATAAAATAGACTTTAAAAGAAAGGCTGTGAAAAGAGACAAAGATGGTCACTATATAATGATCAAAGGATCAATCCAAGAAGAAAATATAACAATTATAAATATATATGCACCCAACATAGGAGCACCGCAATATGTAAGACAAATGCTAACAAGTATGAAAGGGGAAATTAATAATAACACAATAATAGTGGGAGACTTTAATACCCCACTCACACCTATGGATAGATCAACTAAACAGAAAATTAACAAGGAAATACAAACTTTAAATGATACAATCGACCAGTTAGACCTAATTGATATTGAGAAGGCAATGGCATCCAACTCCAAAGTTCTTGCCTGGAGAATCCCAGGCAAGGGACAGGGGAGCCTGGTGGGCTGCTGTCTATGGGGTTGCACAGAGTTGGACACGCCTGAAGCGACTTAGCAGCAGCAGCAGCAGCAGCAGCAGCATAGGATATTCCACCCCAAAACAATGAATTTCACCTTTTTCTCAAGCGCACACAGAACCTTCTCCAGGATAGATCACATCCTGGGCCATAAATCTAGCCTTGGTAAATTCAAAAAAACTGAAATCATTCCAAGCATCTTTTCTGACCACAATGCAGCAAGATTAGATCTCAATTACAGGAGAAAAACTATTAAAAATTCCAATATATGGAGGCTGAACAACACACTGCTGAATAACCAATAAATCACAGAAGAAATAAAAAAAAAAATCAAAATATGCATAGAAACGAATGAAAATGAAAACACAACCCAAAACCTGTGGGACACTGTAAAAGCATTGCTAACGGGAAGGTTCATAGCAATAAAGGCATACCTCAAGAAAACAAGAAAAAAGTCAAATAAATTACCTAACTCTACACCTAAAGCAACTAGAAAAGGAAAAAATTAAGAACCCCAGGGTTAGTAGAAGGAAAGAAATCTTAAAATTAGGGCAGAAATAAATGCAAAAGAAACAAAAGAAACCATAGAAAAAAATCAACAAAGCCAAAAGCTGGTTATTTGAGAGGATAAATAAAATTGACAAACCATTAGCCAGACTCATCAAGAAACAAAGGGACAAAAATCAAATCAATAAAATTAGAAATGAAAACGGAGAGATCACAACAGACAACACAGAAATACAAAGGATCATAAGAGACTACTATCAGCAATTATATGCCAATAAAATGGACAACGTGGAAGAAATGGACAAATTCTTAGAAAAGTACAACTTTCCAAAACTGGACCAGGAAGAAATAGAAAATCTTAACAGACCGATCACAAGCAAGGATATTGAAACTGTAACCAGAAATCTTCCAGCAAACAAAAGCCCAGGTCCAGACGGCTTCACAGCTGAATTCTACCAAAAATTTAGAGAAGAGCTAACATCTATCCTACTCAAACTCTTCCAGAAAATTGCAGAGGAAGGTAAACTTCCAAACTCATTCTATGAGGCCTCCATCACCCTAATACCAAAACCTGACAAAGATGCCACAAAAAAAGAAAACTATAGGCCAATATCACTCATGAACATAGATGCAAAAATCCTTAATAAAATTCTAGCAATCAGAATCCAACAACACATTAAAAAGATCATACATCATGACTGAGTGGGCTTTTTCCCAGGGATGCAAGAATTCCTCAATATCTGCAAATCACAATGTAATACACCACATTAACAAATTGAAAAATAAAAGCCATATGATTATCTCAATAGATGCAGAAAAACCTTTGACAAAATTCAACATCCATTTATGATAAAAACTCTCCAGAAAGCAGGAATAGAAGAAATATACCTCAACATAATAAAAGCTATATATGACAAACCCACAGCAAACATTATCCTCAATGGTGAAAAATTGAAAACATTTCCCCTAAAGTCAGGAACAAGACAAGAGTGCTCACTTTCCCCACTACTATTCAACATAGTTTTGGTGGTTTTGGCCACAGCAATCAGAGCAGAAAAAGAAATAAAAGGAATCCAAATTGGAAAAGAAGAAGTAAAACTCTTACTGTTTGCAGATGACATGATCCTCTACACAGAAAACCCTAAAGACTGCACCAGAAAATTACTAGAGCTAACCAATGAATATAGTAAAGTTGCAGGATATAAAATCAACACACAGAAATCCCTTGCATTCATATACACTAATAATGAGAAAATAGAAAGAGAAATTACGGAAACAATTCCATCCACATTGCAACAAAAAGAATAAAATACTTAGGAATATATCTACGTACAGAAACTAAAGACCTATACATAGAAAATTATAAAACACTGGTGAAAGAAATCAAAGAGGACACCAATAGAGGGAGAAATATACCATGTTTGTGGATTGAAAGAATCAATATAATGAAAATGAGTATACTACCCAAAGCAATCTATAGATTCAATGCAATCCCTATCAAGCTACCAAAGGAATTTTTCACAGAGCTAGAACAAATAATTTCACAATTTGTATGGAAATACAAAAAAACCTCGAATAGCCAAAGCAATCTTGAGAAAGAAGAAAGGAATTGGAGGAACCAACCTGCCTGACTTCAGGCTCTACTACAAAGCCACAGTCATCAAGACAGTATGGTACTGGCACAAAGACAGAAATATAGATCAATGGAACAAAATAGAAAGCCCAGAGATAAATCCACGCACCTATGGACATCTTATCTTTGACAAAGGAGGCAAGAATAAACAATGGGGAAAAGACAATCTCTTTACCAAGTGGTGCTGGGAAAACTGGTCAAAGAATCTTGTAAAAGATTCTTGTAAAAGAATCAAACTAGAACACTTTCTAACACCATACACAAAAATAAACTCAAAATGGATTAAAGATCTAAATGTAAGACTAGAAACTATAAAACTCCTAGAGGAGAACATACGCAAAACACTCTCCAACATAAATCACAGCAGGATCCTCTATGACCCACCTCCCAGAATATTGGAAATAAAAGCAAAAATAAACAAATGGGACCTAATTAAACTTAAAAGCTTCTGCACAACAAAGGAAACTATAAGCAAGGTGAAAAGACAGCCTTCAGAATGGGAGAAAATAATAGCAAATGAAGCAACTGACAAACAACTAATCTCAAAAATATACAAGCAACTCCTGCAGCTCAATTCCAGAAAAATAAATGACTCAATCAAAAAATGGGTCAAAGAACTAAACAGACATTTCTCCAAAGACATACAGGTGGCTAACAAACACATGAAAACATGCTCAACATCACTCATTATCAGAGAAATGCAAATCAAAACCACAATGAGGTACCATTTCACGCCAGTCAGAATGGCTGCAATCCAAAAGTCTACAAATAATAAATGCTGGAGAGGGTATGGAGAAAAGGGAACCCTCTTACACTGTTGGTGGGAATGCAAACTAGTACAGCCACTATGGAGAACAGTGTGGAGATTCCTTAAAAAACTGGAAATAGAACTGCCTTATGATCCAGCAATCCCACTGCTGGGCATACACACTGAGGAAACCAGAAGGGAAAGAGACATGTGTACCCCAGTGTTCATCGCAGCACTGTTTATAATAGCCAGGACATGGAAGCAACCTAGATGTCCATCAGCAGATGAATGGATAAGAAAGCAGTGGTACATATACACAATGGAGTATTACTCAGCCATTCAAAAGAATACATTTGAATCAGTTCTAATGAGGTGGATGAAACTGGAGCCTATTATACAGAGTGAAGTAAGCCAGAAAGAAAAACACCAATACAGTATACTAACGCATACATATGGAATTTAGAAAGATGGTAATGATAACCCTGTATGCGAGACAGCAAAAGAGACACAGATGTATAGAACAGTCTTTGGGACTCTGTGGGAGAGGGCAAGGGTGGGATGATTTGCAAGAACGGCACTGAAACATGTATAATATCATATGTGAAATGAATCATCAGTCCAGGTTCAATGCATGATACAGGATGCTCAGGGCTGGTGCAATGGGATGACCCAGAGGGATGGTATGTGGAGGGAGGTGGGAGGGAGGTTCAGGATGGGGAACACGTGTACACCAGTGGCGGATTCATGTTGATGTATGGCAAAATCAATACAATATTGTAAAGTAATTAGCCTCCAATTAAAATAAATAAATTTATATTTAAAAAAATAAATAAAGCATGTTTTTTTAAAACAATTTTTCCTAGTACAATAATGTATCAGTATTAAACCCCACCACTTTGGCATGAAGACTACTAAATAAACATCAATAAAATAATGATAACTAAGATTTGTTCTTATGTGCTTCTTTCTATCACAATTTGAATGAAGCAGATATTTGGAGAAATGAATTAAAGATCAGTTCACTTGTCATCCTTCATATGTGGGTTGATCACAAAGAACTACAAGGTAAATACTTGAGAAGAAAAAAGGTGAATTGATTCAAAATAAGAAGATCAAGGGTAAAATACTCACAAATATGTGTTAACAAATGTTCACAAAATAGCAGGAAGTCTTCAATTAATCACTAAGCACCCTCTCATGTTTGTGTATCTTGTATCTTCTATGCAATGGCTCATATTTATAGCAATGTCTTCAAAAATACTGGTTTTATGAAAATAAGAGCATATTTTTAAGTTAACATGTTAAAATTTCATTTTACAGTACTTAGAGTTACTAGCAAATAACTGAGGAACCAAAACATTAATTTTCTAAACTGTAACCTGAATTCAGGAATATTGAGATCAAACTCTACTGGTCCTATGGCCAGTTCACTACACAGCAGAATCTAGTATTAAGGTAGACTGTTTTGGACTTGGTCTAAAAAGACCATATTAAATTAAAGCAAAACAGATTTTATATTTTGGGGGAACACCTATAAGTCAAGTGAAGATTTATATTAACAAGAATCTTTTCATAACAATATTTTCTATACCTTATAAACCTATTTCCCAAGACATTTTAATCATAATGCATTGCACTGCTGAAAAATAGTTATAAGAATTAGTTGTTTTTATGTGAAATATATGAGAAAGGGATTGTTTTCTCTAAAGAACTAAGCAATTGCAACAGGTATTACAAATTACAGGAATATAAATTATATACGTGTGTATGCTAAGTCGCTTCAGTCGTGTCTGACTCTTTGCAACCCTATAGACTATAGCCCACCAGGCTTCTCTGTCCATAGGATGCTCCAGGCAAGAATACTGGAGTGGGTTGCTATAACCTCCTCCAGGGGATCTTCCTGACCCAGGGATCGAGCACATTTCTTCTGCAGCTCTTGCATTACAGGCATATTCTTTACTGCTGAGCCACCCAGGAAGCTGTAAATTATATATAGAAATTTTCTATTTACCCAATTAATAAAGTTTGCCATGTAACAAGTTTAATAAAAGCCATGCTGCTAAGTCACTTCAGTCGTGTTCGACTCTGTGCAACCCCGTAGACAGCAGCCCATCAGGCTCCCCCATCCCTGGGATTCTCCAGGCAAGAACACTGGAGTGGGTTGCCATTTCCTTCTCCAATGCATGAAAGTGAAAAGTGAAAGTGAAGTTGTTCAGTCGTGTCTGACTCTTTGCAACCCCATGGACTGCAGCCTACCAGGCTCCTCCATCCATGGGAATTTCCAGGCAAGAGTACTGGAGTGGGGTGTCATTGCCTTCTCCGAATAAAAGCCATACCAGCCTAAATTAGTGAATCAGTAGATAAAAATTGCAATTTAAAAATTATCACTTATTAATCTTTGATTTCAGTGTAAACACACATGGAGATGATAAAGCATGTGGTGGAAATGACAAATTTGATATTTGGAATCAAGAATAAAAATTCTAAGAGGCCAAGAGTTGTGAGTCTTGGTAGAAAATGTGCCCTCTCTAGTTACCAGCCTAAATTAGTGAATCAGTAGATAAAAATTGCAATTTAAAAATTATCACTTATTAATCTTTGATTTCAGTGTAAACACACATGGAGATGATAAAGCATGTGGTAGAAATGACAAATTTGATATTTGGAATCAAGAATAAAAATTCTAAGAGGCCAAGAGTTGTGAGTCTCGGTAGAAAATGTGCCCTCTCTAGTTAACACTTGACTTGTAGTGTAATATAATAATTTCGTGGGTCAAAAGATTTCCATTAACTTCTTTAACTTGACCTATTCTATAAAATCACAAGGATTCATAGTGGCTGATTTCTCCAGGGCCTTTAAGGATGGGGTAAAGATGAGCAAGTCTCTTGCTCAAAAGGCCCTTCTCAAAATTTAGAACTTAGAAGTAAATGCACAGCATAATATTCCCTGTTCATTATCCAACTCTCAGCAATGTCATTTCCCTCCTAGACCTGACCCGAGGAAGGGTACGTACTTAGTTGCTATTCTCTATGATTACTACCTTGTATATTCTACAAGACGTGATTGAGGAGATAGTCTTCTGTGTCTTGTGTAATCAAATTAGAACTCTTTTTTTTTTTTTTTTTTTTTTAAGCTACTCCCTATCTAAATGTCCCTTTTGCCCTTTGGTTTAGAGTTTCATATAGTCAACACATTTTGAGGGTCTATTATGAATCAAATTACCAAATGTCTTAGAGATATAAAATGAATGGAACTCAAGAAGCTTGAAGTCTAATGAATAAGACATATACGTTTAAGGCCAATTATTATATAATGCAAAAATGCTGCAGCAAAGACAGGCATGGTTGCTATTGGAGAAGAAAATTTAACCCAGACTAAAGGGAATAAGGTGAAACATTACAGGAAAGAGCCTTAGGCTAAATCATCAGGAACCAGTTATTCAGATGATTCAGACAGGCATTTCAGGTATGAAAATCTAGGGGCAAAATGAGAAGGAAAGCCCGTAAGTATAAGTGAGAGGAAGACTGCAATGCGGTTGGAGAGTTAATCAAGCCTCAGGTGTCATGCTAAGAAAGATGGAATTTCTCCTGAAAACTGTGAGGAGCCACTGAAGGATTTTAAGCAGGAATGAGATATTCTCACAGAGCAGCTTCAAGTTTTAGAAGAGAACATTGGGAACGGTATGCCAGAAGTCTGTTAGGAGATGACCACAACAGTCAACATGAGAAGAGATGAGATCTTCAGCCATCTTAGTGGTGTAGGGAAGGAGAAACAGTAATCCACGCGAGAAGCACAGAGAGCCCACCACTGCCATGTACCGTCCTAGGAATTAGGGGTACAGCCATAAGCATAAATCTCAGCCCCCGTGGGACTTCTTTTCTAATGACACAAACTATCTATAAAAAAGATGACTAGTGAAATAATACTATTTCAAACAGGAATAAGTAGAGAAGGGCAAAGGCTGGGAAAAGACTGTATCTGGGAATGCGGTTGACATCTCATCAAGAAAGGTCAGTGTAGAAGAGCTGAAGGAAGTTAAGAGTAGCCTGTGAGAAGTCTGAGTCTAGAGCACTTCAGGAAGACATAAGATCAAGCGCAACCAACAATAACAGGACTGTGCTTGCCTAAGTGGGAGGAAAAAGTGGGGAGGTGGAATGGGAAGGGATGGAAGAAGATAACAAGGAAAGCAGTTAAGTCTCTAAATCTTTTGCTATTTGTCATTTCTACCACTTAGACTTCTGAGTAGTAGATGAATGGTGTTTATCCAGGAAGAAGAGACAATCTCTGAAATGCCTATAGCAAGATGTATCTAGCTCAGGATTATCTAGTGAATAGAACCTTAGATGTGTGAAGGATGTCTCCTTGAATAACAGCTTATTGGATATGTATCTTGTCTCTATCATATACAGATATAACTCTAGAAGATAAAAAGGAGATGTCTTATAATTTAAACATTCCTCTGTCTGAGATAATCTTATCTATTCTAAACCAGAGGATCAGCTCCAATGTGGGAAGGACCTTGAGAGGTGCCTTCACCAACCTGGACATCTCTCTAGTTTGTCTAATTCTTTTGATTGCCTATATCCAGTAGTCATGTATGGATGTGAGAGTTGTACTATAAAGAAAGCTGAGCACCAAAGAATTGATGCTTTTGAACTGTGGTGTTGGAGAAAACTCATTGGATTGCAAGGAGATCCAACCAGTCCCACCAAAAGTGAGTCAGTACTGAATATTCATTGGAAATACTAATGCTGATGCTGAAACTCCAATACTTTGGCCACCTGACGTGAAGAACCAACTCATTTGAAAAGACCCTGATGCTGGGAAAGATTGAAGACAGGAGGAGAAGGGGATAACAGAGGATGAGATGGTTGGATGGCATCACTGGTTCGGTGGTCATGAGTTTGAGTAAGCTTTGGGAGTTGGTGATGAACAGGGAAGCCTGGCAAGCTGCAGTTCATGGGAGTCACAAAGAATCAGACACAACTTGAGCAACTGAACTGAACTGAGTGGGTAAGATTTCTGATTCACGTTTCTGTGATTTGACAGTCTAGTCCTATTTGTTTGCTCAGAGAGTAATAGCAAGGAGGCCAGTGTGCTGAACATTATGATTGGGAAGGGAGTCATAAAATGGTGAGTTCAGAGTGGTAAATGAGAGGCTGAAAGTACAGTACCATGTAAGCCATTATAAGACCTTTCCCAGTTACTGAGAGAGAGATAGGAAACCAAAGAAGAGTTGGGAGTGAAAAAAATGGCACAGTAATTGTGACTGGTATTGTGAGAAAAGAAAAGGGTCCCAAAGGTAGAAAATGGAACACCAGTTAGGAGGTTGGTATAAGAAGTAGGTAAAAGATGATGACTTGGAGAGGTAGAGGTAGTGAAAAATACTTATTTTCTGGATATATCTTGAAGAAACAACCCACAAGATTTGCTGACAGATTAGATGAGGAGTATAAGAAGAGAAGAATCAAGCATAAACCCCAAATTTTCTAGCCTAAGACCCTGGAAGGATAAAATGGCCATTTACTGAGAAGAGGAAGACTATGGGAGAAGCAGATTCCATAGGGATAATCAGGAGTTCTGCTTTGAATATTTTGGACTTTATCTAATCAGGCATCTAAATGGAGATGACAAATGGCCCACTAGATAATTGAATCTGCAGTTTAGGAGATAAATCTAGAATCAAAAGTCAAAGTGAAGTCCCACAGTCATGTCTGACTCTTTGAGACCCCATAGACTGTAGCCTACCAGTCTCCTTCGTCCATGGGATTCTCCAGGCAAGAGTACTGGAGTGGGTTGCCATTTCCTTCTCCAGGGGATCTTCCCAACCCAGGGATTGAACCTGGGTCTCCTGCATCACAGGCAGCCGCTTTACCTTCTGAGCCACCAGGGAAGCTGGTGTAAATCTGGAATAGAGATGTAAATTTGGGATTCATCAGCATATAGATGGTATTTAAACCATTGGCCTGAATGAAATCACCAGGAGACTTTGTTGTTAGAGAAGAGATCCAAGCACTGAGCACTGGGGGACTACAGTCATCAGAGATCAGAAAGAGCAAGAAGAACAAGAGAAAGAACTAAGAAGTGACTAGGGAAAAAAGGGAGACACCAGAAGAATATGGCTTCCCTGGAAGCCATGTGAAGAAAGTTACCTTACCTGATAGTCCAGAAAAATGAGGATTAAGATTTGTTCACTGTATTTGGCAACATGGAAATCACTATTAAAGAAATCTCATTTTAGGAAGAATGGTGCTAAATGAAGGGCAGTGAGTGAGTCTGTCATCAAAATTATGCAGGATTAAAAGCGCTCTAAGAGAAGAGATCCAGATTTGGGTCTATTAGCTCACCCCATAGAGTCTAATCCTTTAGGTATAAAGTGAAAGTGAAAGTGAAGTCACTCAGTCGTGTCCGACTCTTTGCGACGCCATGGACTGTAGCCTACCAGGCTCCTCCATCTGTGGGACTGTCCAGGTAAGAGTACTGGAGTGGGTTGCCGTTTCCTTCTCCTTTCCAACCCAGGGATCGAACCCCGGTCTCCCGCATTGCAGGCAGACGCTTTGCAGTCTGAGCCACCAGGGAAGACTCTTAGGTATAAAAGATGCTTCCAGATAATTTCTGCTGAAGACAGCGGATGAAGATTTCATTTGTTTTCTTTTATATGTACCCTCTTGGCAAGTACACATCTGAAAAATTTGCCCAGAAGAAACTAATTCTCTAAGCAGGAATTTTCTTTAGGTTTCTGCCCCAAAGGAATTCAGTTATGAATGGGAACTTTAGGGCTGGATACTAGCATTAGCCATGGATTAATTACAAACCAGAAACCAAAACTGACAGACTAGAAGTGGGCCAAGTTTATACAGAAGATTAGACAGTAAGGTTGATATCCAAGCAAAATTCATGTGACCTCCAGGGAGGTTGCCCCTCCATCCTAAGGCTGGGGACACTTTGTATCGAAGCATCCGTCTACTCCCCATACTCCATCTGCTAGTGAAGCAGCAGCTCTTAGGTCATGGCAAATGTAGACTGGGGAGAAAATGATAAATCTCCCAGAGGCAAGTCATTGGTACCCACAGCTGTGCAGCCTGATACTCAGGATAGGAACCAATGGGTTGAGGACCCAGATATCCTGAATTGACCCCATCAACTTCCAATCTTTTGTTATCCAAGTCTTTTATACAAATAAGTAAAAAGGTTAATTATTTTAAGCAAGCTCGTTTACAGATCATTGGAAACAATTATTAAGTTGATGAGCTTCAGAGAGCTGTGGGATAATTTAGCACTAACCTAAAGAGATAGACAACATTTCTAAAATGTTGCTTATTTTAGCAGAAAACAGTTTAAGGCAGATTCATTTTCACATGGTTCAGCTGACAGCCAGCTTCCCACATAAATTCACGTGAATTCATTCTCTCTGCAACTGTCCCTGAACATAGAACAGACTACATTACTGAAAGGCTTTTTCTGTTTGAAATATATTCTATTAAGTGTTTTTTTTTTTTTTTCCTACATCTTGGCTACATTTCCATGAGCAGTATTTTTAATCCAAATTGAAACTTCAACTTTTGTTGGGATTTCTGATTCCCAATGGAATCTGATAAGTATCATTCAACTTTTCAACAAACCCTTATGGAGCAGTTACAATGTACCAAGAACTGTGCTAATGAAGAGCTGATTTAAGAGGCCAAGTATTTCACTAAAAGAGTGAATGGGAACTTTTTGGGGGGTGGGGGTGTGGGGAGATCAGAAACTCTCTGGAAAGGGACAACATTTGGGACAGACTGTAAAAGATCGTCAGAGTTTCAACTGGTAGAAGAGCATTCAATGAGCAAAAACAGAACAGAGGAAGAAAGCAGCCTGTCCAAACAGAAGGGAAGATGGGGCAGGAGAGGTGATCATATCACAAAGAGTGAGTCTCCTGGTGATGAGGCTGTCTTGAAGGAGGAATCGGGGAAGCTTCAGAGGCAGGAGAGGGTGACAGAATTCTGGTCTGGTTTCTTGAGGCTGGATGCAGGATAATGGATGCCTTAGCTTATGAGACCAAGAGAGAATATGTGGTCAAGTAACAATAGAGGGAGTGTTCTGTTGCTCTTCCGGGGAATGGGAAGAGAAATGCAGATGTTGTAGGCATGAAGGAGCAGATGATATACGATGACTGGGGAAATGACTGATTACAGAGTCAGCAAGGTCCTCCCTGACCATTCTATTTAGAATGACATCAGGACACTCACACACACAACTCCACTCTTTTCCATTTTATCTTTTTTTCATGGCACTTAACCACCATTTAACATAAACTAATTTAAAACATACTTTAAATCATATCTTACTCATTTAGTTTATGGTCCATCTTCCTCAACTATAAAGTAAGATTCCTGAGAGCAAGGGCTTGGATCTGTTTTACTCACGCTACCACTGCAGGGATTTACTAAGTATTTGTTAAATTAATGAATACGTGAAAAAAAGACCAAAATGACTGAAGTATGATGGTGTCATTATCAGAAAATTAATGGTTTTAATGGGGTCAGGGTTTTCTTTTCTGAGTCATGAAGTTATAGATGATTATAGCAGGGTCAAGAGACCTGGGTTGTCTCCTCTCTGGCACTAAGGTGATCTGTCAATTTAGGCAAGTCATTTTTTTTCTATAAACTGTGTTTCCCTCATCTGTAAAATTGAGGCTTAATTAAACTTATATGTCTACTGCAGGATTAAACTGAGTCCCAATTTATTTAGCCTGGGATATAGGACCTTCCTGGCGAAACTGTGAAACAGCCAAATTCTAATCATGTCACTGCCCTTTTATACATATGGTCAAAATCATTTACCCAGAAAGAACTTATGCTGCTATAGACATGTTTCCATTTAAAGGATGTTTACAAACGGCATTTTTCCTAGTTCTTGGATCAAGCTCAGTGCGGGCAAGGTCACAGCCTCTTCCACAAGGTGAAAGCGGAGCAGGGCCCGGGTGTCCTTGATCTATGTCTCTGCCCTAGCTTCCCAGTGTTCCAGAAAACTTGTTTCTCCAAAGACCACCCTTAACTGATTTAACGCCCTGTTATCTGAGTGGTTTTCATAATGAGTTTGGTCCAAGGAGCCCAATTACAAATTAATTTCCTCCCAACCTCCAAGATCTCTTTTAGTGTTAATATGCTATATTTCTATAAGTTTTAATAAGACCTCATCCAGTTGTGGAGTTTTATAAGACCTCATCCAGTTGTGGAGCTGGATAACCTTTCTTCCTCCTAAATACAAATTTACCATCAAAATATGTATGGTCCCACCAGATAGCTGTTTCTTTAAGCACTGAAAAGAAGCGTAGTGATTTTCAATGAGAGGAATTTCAAGTGGTTTGAAAGATTTATAAATATAACTGTAAAGTCTTTGGAAACAGGAAGCTATAGAGATATATTCAATGTCATGATTTTAACAGAGCCTAATTTGTTGTTACTTAACATTCCTATATCACTTGGTTAGCATCATGGCTCATGAGCTGTAGGGTAACAGAAGAAATGTGCCATCTGCTTCACTGCTGGGAGCACTGGTCTCCTGAGGTCACTAACTGTGATTATAAATGTGGCCTTAAAGTAAACAGTGACTCTGTGCCCTAAGAGGCCAGAAGCTCAGATGTTCTCCTTGCAGTTCTCTCACTGATTTACTGGGCAACTTCTTAGCGGGAGACTCTTAACCTTGAGTGATCTCTCTAACCCGATCTTTAACAGACTTGATAAGGGCAATCTTTTTTTCCACTCTCAAGCTTTCAGATTAGATTACATTTTTTCTATATACCATTCTCCAGGGATAATATTACTTATCACCCACTAAGGTGTTGGCTGAGTTAATTAAAATATGATTCCAAGATAGACCACAAATTGAAATGCTAAACAAGGATCATTCCCTCATGTCTATGAGTTCATGAGCCATGGTGTAAAAATAGTCTCAATTTACTCTTTCTATCACTACAGAGTATCTTCTTCAAAGAAGAGTAGGGTAATGCCAGCCCATTCATGCCTGTATATTACCACAGTCAAGTATGATAATTCAAAGGATTCTGGAGAATCCCATGGAGAGAGGAGCCTAGCTGGCTATAGTCCATGGGGTCGCACAGAGTCGGACATAACTGAGGAGATTTAGCATGCACACACAATCATTAATAACCCCAGCTTTACAAAAAGAGCAGAGGAAGCAGCCATTTATACACTTGCTTTATACTTAGAAGGTCTCTGCCCCACAGTTTCTGACTCATCAGCCCCCTCAACAATGATGTTTTGTATTTTGCCATTAGAGGTTTACTCCTTTCTGTTATGTATTATTCTCCCCAGATAGTCTCCTAAAAGCCGATATCCTTGGAAGACGGAGATATTAGGATGCAATCAATCACTAACGCTGTGTGAATCCCCCTAGGCAGGAGGAACTCCAGAGCCTTAGAGGTTTGGGAGCTGGCAGAGTGAGAAAAGGGAGGAAGCAGATGTCTAAGACAAACTTCACCTATCTCACAGTTTTGCCCAGGGCAGGCTTCCAGTAATAGGCTTTTGCTTTGTGATGTAGCAATGGGAAAATACAATGGTAATTTGCTGATTTCAAAAATTCAACCTCACAAAAAAAGAAAAATGAAAAGAAAAGACAAAAACAAGCAACAAACAGAAAATGATAACTATATCCGTAGGGTACTTTTGCTGATCCTTGGTAACTTTGAAGTACCTGCAAATCATGCCTATTCTTTATTATTTCTGAAGTAGGTAGAGTAACCCAGTGACCACGTAAGGCACAAAAGCCAGGACCTCAGAGGAAGAGAGTACCTCAGCCTCGGAACCCTGGCATAAGGACTATGCTACGTCTATATGCAAAGTCGTTAGTGTCTACGATCACACGCCCAGGCATGATTTGATTACACGGCAGAGCAGAGTTTGTGAAGACAAAGGAGGTTTTCATGTAATATTTATGTCAAAAAGCAGCATTTGCCCATATAAGGCAACCTTTACACGATTCATTTCCTTGTCAAAACAAATATCAGTCTTTAAGTTTTTGTATTATTACATTGTCTCATCCACCAAAAAAAGAACATAAACATGAAGAAATGTTATCTGTGTACAATAAATTCATTCACAGGAGAAGACTGAATAAACGACAAGATGTTTAGGCCAAATCAAGTACATATTACCTTGGAAAACACACAATTATGCCAATTGTAAAACTGAATAACAAATATTAATACAAAAACTATAAATGTTTGATATAAACTTTGGCCTCTCCAAAGAGTCACTTATTTCCTCTTATAGTTGAAGAATGAAAATGATTGTTGTAAATATCCTATGGTGAATATAATATTTTCTTCTCTATGTGGAAGAGGATGTTAAATATGAATTTTAATTTCTCGTAGTATGTACTACAGTTTAAAAAAAAACAATAACCAGTGTTGACATCAGGAAAGAAGGAATTATTTTATCAAAATATGGACTAATGTGTTTAAATCCAGCTAACCCTCCATTATCTCTTCTAAAAGAAGACTTACAGAATACCAACCCACCACACAGAAATGCTTTCCTAAAGAGTATAATCCAAGTCCACTTAGAAGTTTACCTGGCGCTATAGCTTGGCTACTTACACCTTCTCTGAGAGCAAGCACATCTGTTCTCCTCTATCACTGACCCACCACCTTGGTGCTGGATCCCATCCAATCTACTTCCCTCAAGTACGTCATCTATCAGTGTTCCCTGCTCTCCTCTAACTCTTTAATCTCTCACCCTCCCTCTCCTGCACTTTAACCTAACACATAAACCTCCTGCAATTGAAAACCACTCCTCTCACATAATACTGTTTCCTACCTATGTCCTTTCCTCCTTTTCTGCTCAACTATACACCCCCAACTCTAATTCTTTAGCTTTTAATTAATCTTCAGCTCTCAACAATTCCACTTCTGCCTGCCCCCCAAGAAGCCTCTCAAAACTGCACTTTTCAAACTGACTGGTGACACTTCCTTTAGAGAAATTTTAGTCCTTATCCCACCATTAATATTTGACACTGTGGGCTTCCTCTTCCTATTTCAAACTCTCCCCTCGTTTCACTTCTGAGTCACAATCCCATATCTAAAAACGTGTTGTGTTTTTCTTCTATCTGTGTGATCCAATGCTTCTCTGTGATTTTCCCTGGGTCTGTCCTCAAGTCTGTAACCTGTACAAGCAGCAAACTTTGTTTGAAAAATAAAGAAATGGGCCAATACACAGACAGTCAAACCTATGGCTTGAAGCAAAAACCTAGGAGCCATCCGTGCCTATCTCAGGTTGGTCCCTCCTGATACACTAACATAATATTATGCAATGATCTTTCTAAAATGCAAATTTGAGTTTATGACTTCCTACGTTAAAATCCTTACATAGAAGCCCAAAGCTTCAAGATCAAGGTCAGAATTCTTAGCATTGCACAGGAAGGTATTTGCCAGCAGGTACTGAGCTATTTCTCTAGCATCACTGGACTGCAACTCAAGCATCTAATGCTCTGATCATGCGATCTTGGACACCTGCACTGCCCTGAATGTGCCATGGTCTTTAATACCTCCATCCATCTTCCATGTCCCCTGTATTCTGATTCTAGAATACCTTTCTTCATTGGTATTTGCTTTGAATCTGTGTGATTCCTGCTCCTACCATCTGTGATTATGTGTGTATGTGTATGTATCTTCCTCACTCAACTGAAAAACCACCAGTTTGCCTTTTCTAGCACCTACTATGTAGCTGCCCATCAAATGGGGATAGAAGGAAGCCAGCTTATCTTTTACATTAAAAAATAAAAAAGAAACTTTTTCATTCAAAGAAAATGTGTCAAGCAAATGTACTATAGCATACATTCCATCACTTGGAAGTTATCATTACCTGCCTCCCATTATGATAAACTTCAGTGCCACCTTAAAGAAATCTCTTCTACTGATCCGCTTTCCATTTTTTCATGATGTTCCATATTATTCTTGAGCATAGTGACAGAATGCAATCCCAGAACTGAGGAGTCTAAATGCATTCCGTTTGTCATGAGTATTGTATTTAGCAAGTTGAATTCTTTTTATGCAGATGTAGTCCATCAATTATCTCATATATTTATCAGAGTTCATTATAATGGAAAAAAAAATTCTCTTTTGAAAAATATGAAGCACAAGAGGAGAAACCTTACGCTATTATATGAACAAATTAGCTGTCAAAAGCAACTTTAAAAGACTCACCAAGTAGCATCTACCCTTTGGAAAGTAGTTTCCAAGGTTTAATCTAAGTAACTCCTACATAATACCTATTTCAACAATTTACATACTGTAAGTTTGCCTTGAAGAAACCTCTATCTAATGAAAACACAAGTATTTATCCCTTATTCACTTACTAAAAGCAGTTTTTCCTCAGTCCTCCAAAAAGGACAACAATTGAATTTCAGGTTATGCATACAAAAAAGGCATCTCTAAAAAAGAGCACTTACCTCTTACCTTACATGAAAAAGCTCAAAACTCTAATGTAAAGTAAAATTCCAGGACCATATGCTGCTGCTGCTGCTAAGTCACTTCAGTCGTGTCTGACTCTGTGCGACCCCATAGACGGCAGCCCACAGCTCCCTGTCCCTGGGATTCTCTAGGCAAGAACACTGGAGTGGGTTGCCATTACCTTCTCCACCAGGACCACATAGATCCTGTTAAAACTGCTTCATTCTCCACTGACACGCCCAGATGATAGAATGAAAAAACGTATAACATTTGAATAACATAAAGTTCATCATAAACTAAACTGTTTTGGGAGTAAAATAACAAATACACATAAGCCCTACGTAGACCCACTTTTCCCCCGCTCAGTCTACCTTTCATTACCTTAGGTAGTGGTTCTTAAGCTTCCAGGTACATCGGAATCAGGTGAAAAGCTTATTAGTACAGGTTGTTGGGCCCTACACTCAAAGTTTCTGACACAGTCAGTGCTGGGGCCTGAACATCTGCATGTCTAAGTTCCCCAGTGATATTAACGATTCTGGGCTAGGGGGTCACACTTTGAAAACCACTGGCCAGGTAACTGCATCCACACAGATGCCTTCCAGGAGTCATCCAATCTCGTTATCAGGCTCATTACCCATATGATGTCTTAAGGGATCCTGAATGCACCATCCCTACACTGAATTGCTACCGAAAACCTATCTCGGGGCGGGGGGGAAATGCTACTACTATATATCAGGTTGTTCAACTGCAAAGCTTAGAAGTCATTATTAACTATTCTTTCTCTGGCCACATCTACCAAAAGGCCAAAACTGTCTCATCTATTCCTGCACATCTTTCCAATCGATACACTTTACTTCATCCCCAATACCACCATGATCAGGCTCAGCATCATCTCATGCTTGGAACAAGTAGCAGACTTCTAACCAGACACTCCACTTCTACCTTTGCTCCCTTTCTTCCCCATAGTGCAGCCAGAGCCACCATTTTAAAACATAAGCACGGTGATGTTAAAACATTCCAATGACTTCTAGACCTTTAGAAACAAGGTCTAAAGTCCTTCCTATAGTTTCTTATAGCCTCTAAATAAGGTTTCTACTCTCTCTCTCCAGGCTTATCGAGCGTAGTCCCACTTCACCATGCTGGTGTCACGTCTCTCTCTATCCTATCTCAGGGCTTCTGCTTATGATGGCACCTCTATACATCTTCTACCTAACTTTTTCTAGCAAATCCTTCATTCCTTGATTCATGAGAATAAATTAAACAACCACATTCTCCCAAGTCTCTGTGCACTGTCCCTTCAGTATGATCAATCACATTTGAAATTGCTTGTTCCTTGTAAATTGACCTCACTGGTTATCTCCACAAGGAAACATTATGTCTTGTTCACCATTTTAATCCCAAGCTCTGTTTCCTGCTTATTAACAAGCAGTAACAAGCCCCAAAGTAAGCACAGATTGGTTGATAAACATGCAATTGCAAAAATTTTGTTATTTGAATAGAGATGAGGAGTGAGAAAAAGTTGAAAGTGGCTGGCCAAGCTTGCCGTGATGCCTGGCCATGGTTTGTTCTCACAGAACAGCTCCAACTTTTTCAACAGGTCTCACTTAGCCCTCCTTTTAGTCCACATACCTCACAATCTAGACCAAGCCTTGCCACTGGCAGAAAGAAAATAAAGCCTCCAAGACAGCATCTTATTTGCTTAGTAATCCTCTTGCACTGCCTACGTGTTCTAGCCCAGTTTTGCAAAAGACAAGCTTCCATACGGTTGCTGTGACTGTTTCCTTCATTTTGCAACTCCCTGCCAATTCTGCAAGACTGTGCTTCAGCCTGATCCTCAGTAAGTACTTTTCTGCCTCAAAATCCAGCATACTTCTGAGCCCCAAATAAAAGAGAAAATCAGGCCATCCCTTTAAGAGTATCCCCAACAATAGCCACCTGTCTGAATCTTGAACAGTCACCTTTTCTTCACTAAGCATCTGCCTGCCCCAAATGGACTCTTAAGCAGAATCAATACAGGTCTTCCACGAGAGCTACACTGCTAGCCCTTATCTTTTCAGAGCCATCTCTTATGTTGGAAGCTATCAACAGAATCTTTGTCATAAGACTCATGTCTTGATTTCACTAAGATTCATTCTCTTGTCTTTCATATGGCCTGTGGAGTGTTGTTAATCTCTGTTCTTTCATACATTCATTTAAACACTTACTGAGAACTTAGTGTGTGACAAATACAATGCTAAATGTTGAGGATATAATAATAATTAAGAAATCACATTGCCCTGTCATTTAGAGGTTGCATAAAGAGATCACTAAGATTATTACATAGAAATATGTACTGAGATGCTGCAAGAGCCCAGAGGTTAGTTAACTGATCTCCTCTTGCTGAAAGAGGAGATGATGGAGTCTTGATGGATAATCAGAAATTAACTATGTTTTGAAGAACATTACAAAAAGAAGGAGCGCCTTGAGCAAAGTTCATAAGTATAAAATATCAAAGGCCTCAGGGTGAAATAAAAATGGCTCAGCATGGCTGGAAAATGAGGTATGGAGCCACAAGTAGTGGGAATTTGGGTGGGAGAGATGGACGGAGGTCAGATCATGGGTGGCCATATTCGACTTGACATACTAAGGAGGTTAGACTTTGTTCTCAACAAATGACACCAGTGTGAAGTCTCATGGAGGAGACTGGCACAGTCAGATATGCCCTTTGATATATATTTTTAGAAGAAAGTGTGCAGAAGAGGTTCGAGAGTACAAGACCAGGGATAGGCACAAAGGGGTCACTGCAGCCATCTCAGATGGACAAGGAGGAGCTATGCCAGCAAAGCAGCAGGAGGAATGGAGAAAAAAGGCATGAGAAGAGTTGGAACTCATATGGAGAGGATCTGGAAAACTAAATGGACTCCAGAGTAACAAGCTCTAAATACAGGACATGCTGGAGGACAGAAAAATAGGTACTTGCTGTGGGAGCAGGGTCCTCATGAACAGTTTGAGCTTCTGCCTTGAGGATACAGGAGGTGCAGGTATCTGGTTGTGGGACTTCTCAGAAGACACTCATTCTGCCTGATTAGGGGGTGCTTCCTGAGGGAGTTGGGTCCAAAGGTTTCCCAAGCTTTGCTCATTTGGAAGGTGAAGTTAGGAGCAGTCAAAGCTGAGGGAAAATCATACCAAACCCTTGGAGGTGCACTAAGTAGTCCGAGAGCTGACAATTAGGCTCAGTGGGAGCATGAGTGGAGTACCGAGAAGGGCAGAGCTCAAAGTAGGTGTGAACCCAATGCCAGAAGGATAAATACACCTGTGTCATCAGTTAGATTTATTAATATAACCAACTCATTTTTGCTTGTATACTATAGATATTGCTGGAAATTGATGAAAATTACTATCTTGTCTAGAGTTTCCTCAACCAATACCCAGTTTTGCAAGTCTTTTCATGGAAAGAAAATGTGCTTTCTCTGGCTTTTCCTTTATGTGCATGCTCGGTCACTCAGTTGTACCTAACTCGTTGTGACCCTACGGACTGTGGCCCAAAAGGCTCCTCTGCATGAGAATCTCCAGGCAAGAATACCAGAGTACACACTCTACCAATGCCACCCAAAATTATTACTTGTGCCTGGTTTTTACCTATACCAACTTTCCCCAAAGAAAAAAATAATTACAGCCAAAATACAACATGGTAGGTAGCTCTAAGATGGAAAATTAGTGTGAATAGCCTGGCAATTCCTACAGGAAAAATTGACAAATTCCTAATTGGGTAGGATAGCCTTTTAAAAAGCAATGAAGTCATTATTATATAATATGAAATCTTAAAACTTCCATTAAAAGGAAGGTTAGACTGATTCTTAAATAAGATGCACTCATACTAAGAATTTTTTTTACAGTAACTGAAAAGAGTCTTAATTATTTCACTTTCTTTATTTGAGCCTCTCTTAAAACCTTATTGCCAGTTATTTGGGCTGATGAATGTAGTCAATAAAGAAGAGCCTTGATTTTAATACTCCGCCCTCAAAGCCTGTGCCTCTTGTGGTTTTCGGATAGGCTATTGTTAGATTCATTTATAGTAAAATAATTACCAGCTCCGTAAGCCAGACACATTGCAGGTTATCTATTGTCCCTTAGAGGACCGTTGGACTGTTCTTAACAAGCATTCTAAATTACAGTAGCAGCTTTATTGCAATTAACAAACAGACACGAATCACCAATCCAGTTATATCTCAAAAGAGAAGGATTTTCTGAAGTAGACTGCTATGCTTGTTTTCTGAACAACTGTTTTGCAACCCTGAAATCAAAGACCAGTCTTTAAGCAAATAGGCACATGTCCCAGGAGCAGGGAATACAGAGAGACTGGCTGTTTTTGCTATTCCCAACAGTTGAAGAGTAACACTACAGTGGTTTAGAGAATTAACAGAGCACAGACAGGAACAGATACCAACATTTCCATCAGTATGTAAAGCACTCACGCATCAGTATTTACAGCCCTATCCCCTGGACAACTCTCAGCCTCAGACCCCATAGCAGTAGTACCAAGGCACAATGCCATTCCATTTACACGTTCTAATCTTGACATGTGTCAAAATCAAACTTGGCAAGCTTCCAGTATACTTGAATGCCTTCATGTTCTGAAAAAATGCAACTGCTCTGCACATATTTATAAGAATCCCATAGAGGCTCTGAGAGGATCTGCTAAGAGGGACATGGAGACCACAAGTCAGTGCCTGCAGGTCAATAGACCCACAATGCCCACTAACAGAGGGGCACCCTCTAACGAGATCTGGACGCGGCCCAAATGCCTCTTCCTCTGTAATAATGGTAAAGCGCTCTGACATAAGCAGGTCTACCAACAAACTCTAATATCTCTGAAGGGAATCACCTTGTTAAAAAGGATGGTCAGGTTATGGAATGAATTCTTAATGTCTTTGGACCAGAATTCTTGTCCTTCCTCCCTTTGCATGTTTAACTAGAACTACTTCCCATAACTAATCCCACACTCCACAAACACATGGGGGAGACTGGCAAGGGAGACAAGCAATTATATTGAAATTTTAATAATGAAGAGTCTACTTCTAACAAATTAGAGAGACCTTAATGAGACTGGTGGGTGGGTGTGTCCGAGTGTGTGTGTGTGTGCATGAGTGATTTACAAGGCAACACAATTCAGCCTTCAACATACATTATGCACTACTTCTCTGTCCTTTCTACCCTAGCACGTGTGAAAAAAATCGTGTTCTTTGCATGGAACATGGGCAAACATATAAACCTACTCCTGCAGATAGAGGTCACTGGCCTGGAGGCTACAGCCACTCTCTGTCTCCCTCACCATAAACCTTGTATTTGAATTGATAAAATGCTATATTGTACATTGCTATATTGTAAATTTAAAAATTCCATCACAACTGATGATTTCAAAAATCAAAAATCGCTGGAAATCCCACTAACTCAGAGATAAGCACTGTGAATGCTTCAGTAAACATTATCCCACTTATCGCTATAGGCATATACAGAAGCATATGACTTATGCACATCAGGTGTGAAGCTCTGTAATAATGCATGATTTATATGTATTTGTATTAAATCTCAAACTGAATGCTTTTTCATCTTTAAGCTATGAATTTGAACATGAAGAATGAAAACCAAATAAAATATGGTCTCTTATTCATAACACTTTTATCATTTTCTAGCTTATATGCATTGAATTTACTCTACCCGTCTCACATGTACCAACAATTTAGTTTTTGTGTGTGTGACCAAAACTGTTTCCTTGGAACCTATGCATAACTTGCCCCCAGAAATTAGACTTCAAACTCTACCTCCAGTCCAACATTTAAGATGTTTCGTTCTTCTTAACAGAAGTAGAAAAATTCATTTCCAACAGTTTCTGGGGTCACTGAAACAAGTCTCCATGAGAATAAAATATTTGTCCTGATTATTAAGAAACAGAACATAAAGGAGGGGATTTGAACTCCCTGAATAATCAATAAGGGCAAGGTACATAAGTTGTCTATAAGGAGCAAGTCTGTTGTGCTGTTTTTATATCGATAGTCAAATATATTTTTGTAATTGATTTTACTTGAAGAGGAGAGCAAATCACATAGAGTCAGAACTATTTTATATTTAAGCAACACAGAAAGACTTAAACCAGACTTTGGCATGTATCTAGGAGTTACTAAACATCACAAGGGGCACAAAGCTGGTCCTCCGAGTGGTCCTAGGCAGCTGCAGTGAGCTGAATGGTGATCAGCTTCCCACAATGGGTTGTCCATGTCCCAACTCCAAGAAACCGTAAGTGCGACTGTGTTTGCAGAAAGGGTCTTTGCAATTAAGCTATCCTGAGATAAGAGCATCTTGAATTAAAACTGGTCCTAAATTCAAAGACAAATCCTTAGAAGAAAAGGGGATACAAACAGGAACACAAAGGCGAAGACCATGTAAAGATGGAGGCAGAGATCAGAGCTCCTTCTAGAGGTCAAAGAACTCCATTGATTGCCAACAACCACCAGAAAACTAGGAGGAGGGCAAGGAACATATTCTCCCCCTGGCAAGAACTAACCCTGATGACACCTTGATTTTTTTTTCTTTTTATGGGCACTACATGGAGGCTGTTAAACTGCTAATAAAAGCTTCATTTTTGCTAAGTCATTTAATGTTATTTTGACCATTTTAACACTTCCAAAAGCACCACCAAAAGTTTCAGCATTCAAAACTGTCCAAAGTAGAAAATGTTTGAGAATCACTAACCTGCAATATTTCAGAATCATTGTGGTAGGTACTGGGCAAATAAACATGAATAAATCACTGCATCATGAGGCTTGTAAAACTTATCATCTGTTAAACACACACATACACAAAAATTATAGAAAAAGGCATATGGATCAACTTCTTGCCTAGCAGCATGAAAAGTTCTGCTGATCTGGTCTCCAGCAAAAGTAGTAAAAAGTATTTAAAAAAACCAAAACATAAAGACTTTCAGGAAATGGTTCTGAAGGTAAACAGTAAATAAAAACAGTAAGAAAGTCTATGGAAATTCTGTAAGAAAACAGGAGTCTGTGGAATTTGAACCAAACCTTTACCCTCTCTCCTTAGTACTAGCTCAGAGATAAAGAGGGACATTTTAAAATGATAAAATAATTAATCCATCAGGGAGATATAGCGATTTTAAACACGTCTGACAATAGCCTGCTAAAATATATGAAGCAAAAACTAATAGAAATCAACAGAAAAATAGACAATTCAACAATAATAGTTGGAGACTTCAATACTCTACATAATGGATAGAACAAATAGCAGATCAACAATAGAAGACTAGAACAATGCTTAAAACCAACTAACCAACTAACAGATATGTACAGAACACTCCACACAACTAAATATGCATTTTTTTTCAGGTGCACATGAAACATTCTCCAGGACAGATCATATGGTAGGCCATAAAATAAACCTCAGTAAATTTAAAAGAATAGAAATAATACAACATATGTTCTAGAAACACCATGGAATGAACTTTAAAAATCAATAAATGGGAAATTGTGGGAAACTCTGAAATATATAGAAATTAAACAACACACTTCTTTGAACTGAATGTTTATGTTCCTCCAAATTCATATGTTGAAACCATAACCTTCTATGTGATGGTATTAGAATGTGTGGTCTTCAAGAGATGATTAGAATAACTTATGAGAACCTACTGTACAGTATAAAAAACTCTACTCAGTGCTCTGCAGTGACCTAAATGGGAAGGAAATTTAGACAATGGGGGATATGCGTGAACATATAGCTGATTCACTTTGCTTTACAGAAGAAACCAGGACAACACTGTAAGGCAATTATCCTCTAATAAAAAATTAAAAACAAAAGAGGTCAGAACACTCATGAATGGGATTAGTGCCCTTACAAGAAGTGACACAGAGAGCTTACTCCCAGACTACAAGGAGAAGATGGTCATTTTCAAGGCAGGATAAGAGTCCTCACCAGGACCTCACCATGCTGGCATTCTGATCTCAGATTTCCAAATTCAGAACCACGGCAGATTTCTGTTATTGATAACCACTCAGTTTATGGTATTCTGCCATAGCAAACCAAACTGACTAAGATACTCCTAAATAACCAAAGGGCCAAAGAAGAAATCAAAAAGGCAATCAGAAAAATAATGTGATAAACAACAGAATGGGAGTTAGCAAGGAGCTAAAAGAGCACACAGAGAGTAGACACTAAATCTCCACGGGAAAATGCAAGACATCTCCACAGAGCAAAAGCAGCAGCTTTTACGGTGGGTCTCGAAAGATGAGAACGCAAAACAAAGGAAACAGAAGCAGCTTACCAAAAGCAGGGAGGTACTGAAGTGCATGCTATATTCTGGAATGAAGAGGCAGATCAATGTGAATGGAGGGTAGGGCACCTCACAGGACAAATGCAGTAGAGAAAGATGAGGCTTACAAGAGAGGTTAGGGCCAGGTGGCTGATGATCAAGTACACTATTCTATGGAATATCAACATTATTTGGCTTTGGTTTTTTTAAGGATTTTCTATTTCTTTCTTTCTTTTTGATGTGGGCCAATTTTAAAGTCTTTATTGACTTTGTTATAATATTGCTTCTGTTTTTCTATGTTTTGGTTTTTTGACTGAGGCATGTGAGATCCTAACTCCCCAGTGTGGGATTGCATAAACATGTCCTGCATTGGAAGGCAGAATCTTAACCCTTGGACAGCCAGGGAAGTCTCTGAATTTTATTTTGGGTAATAGGACATCATTAACCTTTTTGTAAGAAGAAAAGTCACATGATCAGATTTGAGTTTTCTACAACATTCTATAGGACTTCCCTGGTGGCTCAGATGGTAAAGCATCTGCCTACAATGTGGGAGACCTGAGTTCAACCCCTGGGTCAGGAAGAGCCCCTGGAGCAGGAAATGGCAACCCATTCCAGTATTCTTGCCTGGAAAATCCCATGGGCAGAGGAGCCTGGTGGGCTATACAGTCTATGGGGTCGCAAAGAGTCGGACATGACTGAGTGACTAAACTTTCAAACTTTCATTACATTCTGTATCACAGTGTTCACGTGTATATCACCATTTTCTCTTCAATATAAAACATAAGTTTTTGTCATCAGGTAAAATACCCTGTATAGGGCTTCCCTGCTGGCTCAGTGGTAAAGAATCCACCTGCCAGGCAGGTGATGTGGATTTGATCCCTGGGTCAGGAAGATTCCCTGGAGTAGGAAACGGCAACCCACTCCAATATTCTTGCCTGGGAAATCACATGGACAGAGGAGCCTGGGGGTTAGAGTCCATGGGGTTGCAAAAGAGTTGGACACAACTTAACCACTAAACAACAATAACAAAACACCCTGTACTTCCTCTGGCTCCACCACAATTACTGGCACAGTGCTGGGGACACTGCAGCAACTTAATAAAATAGTTACTTCTTTTTTTTTTTTTTAACTGCATAAAGAGTGCAAAATTCCTAGAGCTATTTTTGCCCATAAACTGAAGATTGTTTCTTTTATTTTTTTAATTTCGTTAGCCTTGCTGGCTATTCAGTATAATTGAACAAATTAGACCTGAATTGTGTTTCTTTACCCTTTAAAGCTACTAGGAAAGACGACTTAATACCCACTTGACTTTCTTATGTGTAGCAATTTTAAAGCAACAGAGCTTAACAGGGAATAAGATCAATTAAGATACCAGATCTTTGTTACTGTTGTTTATATCCACAAGAAGGTAAAAGCCATCTGCATCTAAAGACCATAATAAAATCTGCAACAGAGCAATGTGCCAAATATATTAAATTTATTTTAACTGTTCTAGAAAAAAAAATTGTAATGATATAAAAGCACAGCAATTTAGGAGCCTACGAGCAAATTTAATCTCAAAGCATAAAGCCTTACCATCATTCACTAGGGAAAGAGTATCTCCCACCTTGCCTAAGAAACTAAAAAGATATACACAGGATTGGGGACCACGGGAAATACATAAGAAGATAGTGGGGCAGAAGCCATCCAGCTGAGGTTATAAAGCTCAAAATTTAATATGACTCAATCATCTTGGTTTCACAGTTCTCTCAAGCGAAGCTTAATAGCCTGAAAACAAAAGCGGATAAAGCAGGCAGCAGGAGGCAGTCTTTATTTATTTTTATATTCAAGGATGCAAAAGTCAAAAAGAAAGAACTTTTCAAAGATTCGCATGAAAGCTCCACTACAATTGCTCACTGCAGTGGTCAGGCTAAGGAACTCAAGACGTGATGAAGAGAAGAGGAAGGCTGCAGCTTACAGAAAAGAAACTGTAAGGGAAATTCAAGATCCTTGAAAGTGGAAAGGTTTGGGGAGGTACAAGTGGGAAAGTGGAAGCGATGATGATGACTTAAGGCGAGCCAGAGGGAAGAGGAAATAAAGGTCAGTGAAGCTGAAAATGCCACAGACAAGAAAAGTAGCAAAAAGTAGCCTTGAGAGAAAGTAAAAAGAGAAAGGAGCTGCCATTGAGGAAAGAGGGGGAAAGCCCAGAAACAGAACAAACATCAGGAATGAGACTGGGGAAAATAAGAATGGATAAAGAAATATACACAAAGAAGTGTTATCATAAAAGAAACCGTTAATTCATTTTGCATAACAATGTTCTGGAAATCATAATGGGCGGGGGGAAAATGTGGCATACTTCTCTTCTATTTTCACGAGATAAGTGGGAGTAGGAGAGTCATCCACTGAAGGGTTTGGAGAGAAGTCAAGGGCAAATGTCAGAAGGTGTAAGGAAGCTCAGAAGAGCTTTGTATGCAGAGACAATAGGCATACTAATAGAATTGGCCATATTCCAGCAAATACTACTAAAGAGGCATTTTGAAAAAAGAATAATACTGTGCATTTATTCTAAAACTAGAATTCAAGTTAAGTTAGCTTCAGGAAGATGATGCAATCTAAATCAATGCTCTTCAGATTTTAACATTCATAGAAATCACCAGGGGATCTTGTTAAAATGTAAATTCCTATTCAGTTGGTCAGGGATTGGACTGGAATGTCCAGATGGAAATACAGCACAAGCTCCCAGATGACACTGATGTGATGGTATGCAGACCACTAAGAGTAACAAGAACCTAGATTTCAGTACCTTTGAAATCTGTGTGATGTGTATGCGTGTGCACTAGAGGAACTTTTCTCAAACTCTGCTGTGCATGGAAACCACTTTGGAATTTTGTTAAAATGCAGATTATGGTTAAGTAGGTCTAAAGAGGGACCAAATATTGCACATTTCTGAATATCTTAGGTATACAGATGCTCCTGGTTCACTGAATACACTTTGAGCAGCAAGGAATTAGAAAGCACACAAACCACAGTTCAGCTTAACATAATTCCTACTGGCCAGGCTTACTTCCTATCAACCAAAATTAACTGGATAAAGCAATATAGATTCAGAGTTTTCTTGACACTTTTCAAAAAATCAAAATGTTTGCAAGAAAATACTGTAATCACAATAATAAAATAATTTGCTTCGTTATACAGTGTATAGGGAAGACATCATAAAATAATCCCATCATAGGGCTCTGAGTCATTGCCTACCTTGTGAAAATATCAGGAGAGTACTCGATATCTAACTATCAGGGAGAATTAAACCAAAGAACTATTTATGGAAACCAGATGTAGGAATTAAAGAATTTGCAAACAGTCTTGCTTTCTAGCTTGCTGTAAATTCCCACAGCTTTACTAAGAATTTCTTCTGATCTGCAAAATAACTGAAGGCAAAAGACAGAACCAGATATGAAATGAATTTGCACCCAGCTTACAGTGAACAAATACATAAGAAAAATACAAAAATAATTATAAAACATTTTTCCTGTTAGTACGTGATTCTCACCCAGATACCTCAGTTCAGTTGAGTCGCTCAGTCGTGTCCGACTCTTTGCAACCCCATGAATCGCAGCACGCCAGGTCTCCCTGTCCATCACCATCTCCCGGAGTTCACTCACACTCACATCCATCGAGTCAATGATACCATCCAGCCATCTCATCCTCCCTCGTCCCCTTCTCCTCCTGCCCCCAATCCCTCCCAGCATCAGAGTCTTTTCCAATGAGTCAACTCTTCGCATGAGGTGCTCAAAGTACTGGAGTTTCATCCTTAGCATCATTCCTTCCAAAGAAATCCCAGGGCTGATCTCCTTTAGAATGGACTGGTTGGATCTCCTTGCAGTCCAAGGGACTCTCAAGAGTCTTCTCCAACACCACAGTTCAAAAGCATCAATTTTTCAGCTCTCAGCTTTCTTCACAATCCAACTCTTGCATCCATACATGACTACTGGAAAAACCAAAGCCCTGACTAGACGGACCTTTGTTGGCAAAGTAATATCTCTGCTTTGCAATATGCTATCTAGGTTGGTCATAACTCTTCTTCCAAGGAGTAAGTGTCTTTTAATTTCATGGCTGCAGTCACCATCCGCAGTGATTTTGGAGCCCCAAAAATAAAGTCTGACACTGTTTCCACTGTTTCCCCATCTATTTCCCATGAAGTCATGGGACCAGATGCCATGATCTTTGTTTTCTGAATGCTGAGCTTTAGGCCAACTTTTTCACTCTACTCTTTCACTTTCATCAAGAGGCTCTTTAGTTCCTCTTCACTTTCTGCCATAAGGGTGGTGTCATCTGCATATCTGAGGTTATTGATATTTCTCCCTGCAATCTTGATTCCAGCTTGTGCTTCTTCCAGTCCAGCGTTTCTCATGATGTACTCTGCATAGAAGTTAAATAAGCAGGGTGACAATATACAGCCTCAACGTTCTCCTTTTCCTATTTGGAACCAGTCTGTTGTTCCATGTCCAGTTCTAACTGTTGCTGCCTGACCTACATACAGATTTCTCAAGAGGCAGGTCAGGTGGTATGGTATTCTCATCTCTTTCAGAATTTTCCACAGTTTATTGTGATCCAGACAAAGGCTTTGGCATAGTCAATAAAGCAGAAATAGATGTTTTTCTGGAACTCTCTTGCTTTTTCAATGATCCAGTGGATGTTGGCAATTTGATCTCTGGTTCCTCTGCCTTTTCTAAAACTAGCTTGAACATCAGGAAGTTCACGGTTCACGTATTGCTGAAGCCTGTCTTGGAGAATTTTGAGCATCACTTTACTAGTGTGTAAGATGAGTGCAACTGTGCAGTAGTTTGAGCATTCTTTGGCATTGCCTTTCTTTGGGATTGGAATGAAAACTGACCTTTTCCAGTCCTGTGGCCACTGCTGAGTTTTCCAAATGTGCTGGCATATTGAGTGCAGCACTTTCACAGCATCATCTTTCACGATGTGAAATAGCTCAACTAGAATTCCATCACCTCCTCTAGCTTTGTTCGTAGTGATGCTTTCTAAGGCCCACTTGACTTCACACTCCAGGATGTCTGGCTCTAGGTGAGTGATCATACCATCGTGATTATCTTGGTCGTGAAGATCTTTTTTGTACAGTTCTTCTGTGTATTCTTGCCACCTCTTCTTAATATCTTCTGCTTCTGTTAGGTCCATACCATTTCTGTCCTTTATCAAGCCCATCTTTGCATGAAATGTTCTCTTGGTATCTCTAGTTTTCTTGAAGAGATCTCTAGCCTTTCCCATTCTGTTGTTTTCCTCTATTTCTTTTCATTGATTGCTGAGGAAGGCTTTCTTATCTCTTCTTGCTATTCTTTGGAACTCTGCATTCAGATGCTTATATCTTTCCTTTTCTCGTTTTTGTTTCGCTTCTCTTCTTTTCACAGCTATTTGCAAAGCCTCCCCAGACAGCCATTTTGCTTTTTTGCATTTCTTTTCCATGGGAATGGTCTTGATCCCTGTCTCCTGTACAATGTCACGAACTTCAGTCCATAGTTCATCAGCCACTCTATCTATCAGATCTAGTCCCTTAAATCTATTTCTCACTTCCACTGTATAATCATAAGGGATTTGATTTAGGTCATACCTGTATGGTCTAGTGGTTTTCCCTACTTTTTTCAATTTAAATCTGAATTTGGTAATAAGGAGTTCATGATCTGAGCCACAGTCAGCTCCCAGTCTTGTTTTTGCTGACTGTATAGAGCTTCTCCATTTTTGGCTGCAAAGAATATAATCAATCTGATTTCAGTTTTGACCATCTGGTGATGTCCATGTGTAGAGTCTTCTCCTGTGTTGTTGGAACATATACATAAACCATGGAAGAAAAATACTAACTTCCTGATCGGAAACAGTCAGACACAACTGAGTACCTTTCACTTTCCATAAGGAAACATGACATCTGACCAACCTACTTGAATATCCCAAGGGGGTGTCCATAGACAGAGAAACATCAGATCAAGTTTTACACTAAAAAGATTTTAAAATAAGGTTAACATGAGATTAGAAGTATTGGGGAGCATACAAACAGGTCAGGGCTTTGCCTAACGTTACTGAGGGTGAGCAGAATATAGCTGCTGTCTTCCAAAATCAATATGATTAAACAGCCTTGTAGTTGTTTTTTTTTTTAACCCAAGAAATTTCAAAAAATAATACAATAATTCATTTAACAGTATTTACCTAATGCTCTATTAATCACCACTATTTTAAGGATAAGAAAAAAAAAAGGTTGTAATGAATGGAAACTTTTCTGATAAAAGTAATATTAAACTAGTGCTCCTCAGAGATGTTTTCTAATACAGTGATTGCTTAACATGTTTTTAAAGAAGTGCAGAGGGAAATTTCTAGCTCGGCCAAGACAATAAGCTCTATGAGGCAATGAAAGTTCAAGAGATTTTTCATACACTATAAGATTACGGCTAGGCAGGCAAATGCAGGGAAATTCAGTCTACCAAGCATTAAAGAAAGTCAAGTAAAATGCAGCCCTGGCCTTCTATGAGCTCAAGTCTAACAAAGTAGAAATGTAAATTATTATCTGCAATCTGAGAACTGGAGGAGTTGTGTGTCTACAGTGATAAGCTGCAGGGATGAAGTGACTATGTTGAGGGGTCAGGAGAGGGGGTTCACAGGTGAACAAGCATCATGACTGATGGAAAGGAATTGGCATAGACAGCATGAGGCAACAAGCGCCTTCCAGGGAGAGGCAGAAGCTAACATTATGACATGTTATGAGGAGCAAATGAAGGGAAACATGCTGGAAAGGCCATCAGGACAGAGACCACCAATGGCCTTTAATACTTGACCTACAGAACAATCCCCAAATCACAGGATCTTCTAAATAAGATGCATTGTGAGAAAAGTAAAAATACAAACAAAATTACAAAAGCAGCAGAAATCATCACATATAAAACCACGGTTTAAGAAATGTTTTCTTGAGAAAGATCTAATTAACTTGAGAAGGTACAGAGAAAGCTTTTCAAATGATCAGAAAATGAAAGGAAAAGGTTAATGTATCCAGACAAACCACAAAGATTAAGGGTCTAAAGTCTGGAACTAGAGTAGACTGAAGTCTACAAAAATCATAATACCAGTAAGAATCAGTAAATTCTCCACATCTCAGAACACTAGCTTAAAGGAGAATCCTTGAAGCTTGAGGCGAAAAGAACATAATTTTGGATCATAGAAGAATTACATAAATTTCTCATACAAATTCAATTTTCAGTGCTAAGAATGGACTTGCCCAAGGTAGTCTCCCCCGGTAAAATGCCAGTCATCCTTCCAGACCACTTAATGTCATCCCTAGACTAACACCATCCGAATTCATTTTTTCCTCTCCAAGATGCCTATAGCATGTGACAACTCTTAACACAATCTTCATTTTCTCTCTCTAAAATGTAAATAAATTTCCTAAGAGTAGGGGCCATATTTTACTCATACTGGTATACTCAACAGCATTTAGCTTCAATAAATTCATATTTATTTAATGCAAAATATGCATGGAGAGCCCTTAATGCAAAGAACTGTTCTTAATACTGCATAATCAAGAAATGTTTACCCAGAAAGATGTCACATTTGGTAAGCAGATCAGGTAAGGAAGTGTGTGTGTGTGCTAAGTTGCTTCAGTCTTGTCAGACTCTTTACGACCCTATGGACTATAGTCCTCCAGGCTCCTCTATCCACGGGATTCTCCAGGCAAGAATACTAGAGTAGGTTTCCATGCCCTTCTCAAGGGGATCTTCCCGACCCAGGGATTGAACACAGGTCCCTTATGTCTCCTGTATTGCAGGAGGGTTCTTCACCCCTAATACCACATGGGAAGCCCTAGGTAAGGGAGTAGGTCACTACAAAACAAAATCAAGGAACAAAGTACTATCAAAGCACACATATGTGTAATTTTTTTTTCATTCATTCCCAATCTCACTTCAAAAGCATTTTTTACTACTTACAGAAATATACTATAACACCAAAAAGACGGGTTACTGGGATAAGGGCAAAGTAATACTAATTTTTTAAAAAGATAAAG
This sequence comes from Bos javanicus, assembly GCF_032452875.1. Taxonomy (NCBI): domain Eukaryota; kingdom Metazoa; phylum Chordata; class Mammalia; order Artiodactyla; family Bovidae; genus Bos; species Bos javanicus. The sequence goes on along the minus strand of NC_083871.1, from coordinate 57,739,528 downwards.
TCAGTGTATGCATGTATGCTAGGTCACCTCAGTTGTGTCTGACTCTTTGCAACTCTATAGACTGTAGCCCACCAGGCTTCTCTGTCCATGGGATTCTCTAGGCAAGAGTACGGGAGTGGGTTGCCATGCCCACCTCCAGGGGATCTTCCCAATGCAGGAATTGAACCCGAGTCTCTTATGTCTCCTGTATTGGCAGGTGGTTTCTTTACCACTAGTGCTACCTGAGAAAGTCAGTGTAGTTCACAAAAAGTTTAACAGAAGCTTAGTTAGAGGAGGGCAACAATATCATTAGTTAGAGGAGTCTCAGCAACAGTTGCTGAAGGGAAGTTCAGTCTCTCCTAACACTGAGAATTTCGAGAACTTTCTTCATGAGTGTTCATAAAGCAAATGTTGTGCGTTGAATGGACCTTCTCCTTACCCACTGCACTGTGATGAATCCAATAATGACTTTCCTGAGGATGCTTATTAATAATGACTCTCAATCTGGCCAATGACAAAGCATCACAGTACAACTCAGTATAAGCAATTTTCTAGGGAGGCAAAAGGTAGCTCTCCAGTGGCCTGGCTTGAATTAAGGAAAAGATCTAATTTCTAAAAGAATGGATAAATTACATATTCCTCAGTAATATTCCACAAATACTATTTATCAGGACTGAGTTCTGATAAGAACAAAGAAGCACAGAGCTTGAAATTGTCTCCAAAAAGAAATGGGAATCAATTAAGGGCATATTGAACTTGCTCATCAGCTAACAGGCAGGATTGCATCATCTCATGAAAACCTAACAGCTGCCTGTGGATATTATCCCAATGATAAACAGAGGAAGACTATTTTTCTCAGAAAACAGTCACCAGTCATACTCATCAACAGGGGTGTGAGGTTCCAGAAACTTAGAACCTGGCCCCAATGCTTTAGGACAACCAGTTTCCAAAGGAGGCACTCCCAATCACTTTCAAAGACTTGTTAAGATACCATCTATAAAAATAATTCATGTTGAGGAATGCTTCAAGTTATCTTTCAAGATAAACTGGCCGCAATATGTACTCTCGGGAGATGCGTGATAGAACACGCTCTACAGGATGGTCCGCTACAAACCAATAAAACATTAAGGGGCATCTGCATCCATATTAGAGAAAGTGCTATGACACCATTCTTAAACTTGACAGTAATTAGATGTTAGAAACAATTTTGCTTAAAGACTACCACCTCTTGAAACTCCTTCCCACCCCCCCCACCCTCTAAGTCATCACAGAGTACCAAGCTGAGTTCCCTGCGCTATACACATAGCTGATTCACTGCGTTATTCAGCACAAACTAACATCACTGTAAAACAATTATACCCCAATAAAATATTTTTTAAGTTAAAAAATATAAAGACCACTACCATCAAGCACCTGAATTCTTGTTTGTGGTAATTTACAATGCCAGCATAAGAAAGAACCTGACTTCTTTAGTTTCCAGGTGGGAAGTAAACTGAGAAGGGGCATATAGCCTACTTACGCAGAACTGTATTAAGATATAAAATGCAATTCCTAACATATTCCAGTTTTAACTGCTCCAAAGTATCTACTAAGCTGTCAGGAGAACATCTACAAATCCTGGTTTTGACTGTGGTACTAAGCACAGTAACTATTCTGTACAGGCACCATGACTGGGTGGAAGAGAGAAGGACACTCAAATCACAGACATAAATGTAACTTAAGAGTCTTCTGTTCCCCAAAATCAAGCCTCCCCCACCAAAACAATTTTAATAGACAAAAGCTGCACTGTTAAGAAGATATTTCCCTCAAGGCATTGAACATGAAAACTGCAAAGGCTGCTTGCTTCAAAGTTGAAATGAATTTAAAAGCTGCCATTTTTCACATTTGAGTCCAGAGTTAGGAGGAAAAAGGATCATTCTTTTAAAAAGCGTATAGACTGTGTGCCCAATCACACCAAAAACGTAGAGCTGACCAGGGTGAGGTAAAGGAGCCTGCCCTTTGAAACGGTCCTCAAGCAGTTTCACAGACCAGGCAAATTCCCTGGGTCACCTCCTATAAGAGATAGTTAGGAGAAAGCAAGAAGGCTTGGCATCTAACAAGTCTGTAACATTTGACTGTCATCTGTGAAGCTGAGAAACATAAACTAACCAAATTTCAACAAAACAGAATCTAGGTTTTCATAAGCACGAAATCAAATTCATTCCATAGATAAACATACTGAAAACTGCCCATTTTACATTTCCAAGAGTCACTTGAAGTTTTACCTGTCATTTATTTTGGATTTTTTTTCCTATTGTTTTCCTCATTACTGTTGTTTCTGACACAGTGAGATATCTACATTAAACAAAGAGTGATGGGCGTTTCAAAGGCGACATCACTTCCCATGTAAGCAGGAGTAAAGATGTGTCATTGTGGGGGACACTACATTTTGTCAAAAGAAAGACAGTATTCTGAAACAGGCAATTTCTGTTTACCTGGACTTAGGCGATTTGTTTAAAGGTAGGGAAAAGCCTGGAAAGACAAGTTTCTGACAAATTCTAAATAGCCTTGAATGTTGTGGGGTGGTTTGGGCAGTGATGATGGGTTTGAACTGAACCTGGACATGAAATTACAACATGTTATTCTTTCAGAGATTTTGAAATATCCCTTTGAAGGGATATACAAACCAGAAGACCAATTCTGGGAATTTTAAGAAAAACAGCTAACTATTTCAGAGCTTGAGAATGAAATAGAAAAAATATCCATCTCTTTTATCCTTGAGTGCTAAGACTCTGAATTTAAGTGTTCCGTACCCACAGAAGAATCCTGAGGTTGACACAGCTATAGGTTTTAGCTCATTTTAAAGGCCATTTGGATGGGAATTATATTAAAGAACATAAGAACTATTAGCACAGTTAGTTGTAGTAGTAGTATTCGCTCAGTCATCTCTGACTCTTTGTAACCCCATGGGCTGTAGCCTGCCAGGCTCCTCTGGCAGGGGATTAGCACAGTTAAATATCTCCTAACATCCAACACCTCAAAAGTAAAGTTTTGAGTTGAATCACATCCTATTTAAATATATCCACTGAAAATTATTAATTTAAACCAGTGATTATCGCCAAGTTCTAACCTATACCTTATCTCTTAATACCATCCCTTCCCCAACTTACCACTACACAAAAAAGCCAAGGATATACTTCAATTACTTCCCATGCTTATAGCAGTAATTCCACATCATTCTTATTTTTGTCTTAAAAGGCTTTGCTTGTAAGATAAAGGTTATGCTATTGAACATCAGTGATCATGTGGGCTTTCTGAGTATGGCTGTTGAATCCTTTCACACTCCATTGCCAGATGACCTTTGCAAAAATCACAATTGCAAAACACAACATAAAATGAGACATAAAGTGAGGGGACATATTTCTCTAAATATACTGACAGAGAAAAAAGAAAAAGACTGCTTTATGACTGCTAAATTTGGGCCATATTCATGGCCATCAGGATGTTTTAAATGTCTTCAGAGGTTATTTTTAAACATAATTAGTGTTTATTAAAACATGATGGACTTCTTTTTTAAAAAACAAGTAAATGACTTAAATCTTTCAGGCTCTGTTTCTATCAGAGGTCAGCAGTTCTACAGAAGTGAGGTGCCTAGCTACTGCTTCCTGTCCTGGCAACCATGGGCAAGAAGGAGGCAGACCCAGAATAGGCAACAGAAACATCCGTGGTGCCTAGGTATGTGAGGTCTTCCTGACAAATCTGTTTCAAATTGAACTTTGGGTCCTATATAATGACATGTGTCACCATTTATCACACTATAGATGTGATTTTTTATCCACCTCTCCAAGGCAGATAGTCTTGACTGGTTTGTATCCCCAATGCCTAGAACAGTACCTAGTACGTAGCAGGATTTCAGTCACTATTCATGGGAGAAAGGAGGAAAGAAAGGAAATCCAAACAGAGATCCTATATTAATATTTACCTGCATTTCATAACTTTATAATGAAAGTTATGATGTCACTTTAATTAGAAACCAACCCTCCACTAAAACCTAGATGAGACTAGACAATAGAGGAAAGAATGTTCCTCCAGTTATAAAGAGGCAATGAAAAGGCACAGATGGTATTCTGCAATCTGTTTTCAGTGAGAAAACAGCATTTCAGTCAGAAATGAGGAGATCCGTGCAGGTGACCAGTGTCACAGCAGCTCATAGCATCTAAACACCTTGTTCTCAAAGATCAGGACCTCCCTGGGCCTTAGCCCCAATCAGAGGGTGCTTAAGCGGGCCTACCAAACTGAACTAAAGCTTAAAATTGTAACATGAAGATGTCTATCATCCAGCCTTGTTTTTGACAGGTGCCCTTATGCTTTTATAGAGCTCATAGAGAAAGTATCTAAAAAAAAAAAAAAAAAAGTGTGTTTACCTTTAAACCAAGAAAAAAGGCCAATGCAACATTTTTTCCTCCTTTCAGTCTAAAATCTATTCCCTAAATTTTGGCAGTGTACACACAAAATTACAACTCTTGAAAAAATAAAGTCTTTACTGAAGGAATCTCCACCAGCTTCCAGGATAGTTGAAAAGTTCTCAGAGTTCTCCCTAAATCACTCCTCTGGTGATTTAAGCTCTTTCTTGCTTGTCTCCCTGCAGTGAACAAAGAACAGCTGCTCATCATCACTCATATAATATCCTCTCATGCACGGTGAAAACCAAGAAAACAATCATATATGAAAGTGCCTGTCAAAAGACAATTCTTCTGGGAAATACTCAAGGCCTCTATGTCTATGATTTCACTGAACTTGAAGACTGTAATTAAGTCCCTATGCAGACCTCCCTTCTCTAGGCTAAATAAACCCAGTTTCTGAGACTTACATCATAGATTTCTCAAACCTTCTAATAATTTCTGTTGAATTCCTCTGGATTCTCTCCAAAGTCTATATAATAAAGTCATGACCAGAGCTGCAGGAGAAAAAGAGAACTGCCGGGCAGCCTCTTAATTTTTCATTCTTGTTTTCCTCCCTATGTGAATTCCCCTGCATGCATCTCTGCTTAGCTATCCTCTGTTTACAGTTACTAGTTCTTCCAATTTGCCACGGGTTCTTTTCTTTTTTGAATTGTAAACCTTTTTCTGTTTTTCAGAATCCTAGCCTGGTTTGGTGATACTGACATATAACGTGTCATTGATAAAAGTGAAAAACACAAGGGTAAGGACTGTGATCTGGAAGAATTATTCAGAAATCGCTTCCACAAACTTCTCAGGAGTCTGAACTAATGTGACGAAGACACTAATGAGTTTAAATTTCAAGGCTGTCATTCACTAGTTTTGAGACAGTTCAGCAAATATTGAACTACTCTGAGGATAGAAATGCCTACTTTTCAGGCTATCATGAGAAGTGACTTGAGTTAATAATGGAAAGAATATAGCAGAGGAGAACTTCCCTGGCAGCCCAGTGGTTAAGAATCCATGCTTACCCGTGTACCCCAATGTTCACTGCAGCACTGTTTACAATAGCCAGGACATGGAAGCAACCTAGATGTCCATCAGCAGACGAATGGCTAAGAAAGCTATGGTACATATACACAATGGAATATTACTCAGCTGTTAAAAAGAATGCATTTGAATCAGTTCTAATGAGGTAGATGAAACTGGAGCCTATTACACAGAGTGAAATAAGTCAGAAAGAAAAATACCAATATAGTATATTAATGCATATATATGGAATTTAGAAAGATGGTAACAATGACCCTATATGCAAGACAGCAAAAGAGACACAGATGTAAAGAACAGACTTTTGGACTCTGTGGGAGAAGGCAAGGGTGGGATGATTTGAGAGAACAGCATTGAAACATGTATATTACCATATGTGAAATAGATTGCCAGTCCAGGTTTGGTGCATGAGACAGGGTGCTCAGGGCTGGTGCACTGGGATGACCCTGAGGGATGGGATGGGGAGGGAGGTTCAGGATGGGGAACACATGTACACATGTACATTCATGTGAATGTTTGGCAAAAACCACCACATTATTGTAAAGTAATTAGCCTCCAATTAAAAAAAATAACTATAATCCATGCTTCCAGTGCAAAGGGCGTAGGCTCAATCCCTGGTCAGGGAACTAAGATCTCACATGTCTCATGGCCAGAAAAAAAAAAGGAAAATTATATGATAGAATAAGAAGTACTTTGCCTTAACACTGACATGTATTTTTTACCTTTGTTAAACAACCATCCAAATCCTTGTGAGCTACTTTCACAGCACAATGGCCAAAGTCAAGAGGACTCATTCCTCCTCAGAATGAAACTCAATGTGGAGGATGCAAGGCTAATCAAACTAACAAGTCAAAGGGCTTAACTCTCCATATACACCTCACCATGTCCTGCTTTTCAGGCAGGACAACAGTAATGAGACGTAGAATGCAGACAACAATGCATAGGTTAGAAACATAGGGAAATTCAGAAAACAGTAATCTGACACGGCAAAATTAACTGAGGAGCCAAACATCTGAATCAGACTACTTACCTCAGTCATTATTGAGTATTAGCTCAAAGGCTGTGCAGATACAAATTTAACATCTCATTTTATAAATAAAGTCGATTACATTGATTTAGTGATTATCAAAATATTGATGCTTTGACTTTACCAAAATAATTTTTGATTCTAATATTTCAAAAGGGCATCAATGCTTCAACATCAAGAGGCTACATGTTATTTTAAATGCAAAACAAGATGAAAGTGTTTCAATGTTTTTAAAAATATAAGTGAATAGTAAGCAGGATAGGGCAAGAAATATCAAAATAATGCATTTTCAGTAATGACATCCCTTACATTTGGCTTCTTCGTGGGGAACTCAACTCAGCTGAAAAGCCAAAGATTTTTCTCTCTTATAGGTGTCGTATAACAACTTAACTACTGTTTCTCCAGGCATTTCTGGATATGCTTTAAAACTGCTGATTGACAAGAATACAGTTTTATCTCTAATTTTGAAAGGTCTCACAATAATGTGGAAAAAACTTTTAATCAATTATATTCTGTGTAATATAATTTTAGAAGAGGAAAACCATGTTTATGGTATAAGTAATGAGAATAACTAGCACACAGTAAGTTCTTCCATTCACCAGACATGATAGGAAGTGCTTTATAGAAATTATCTTTTTAATCCTCACAATATCCTTACCAGAGATGGATGCAGAAATGGAAGTTTAAAGGAGGTGAGTCAGGATGACATAGCTAAAGCTAATACTGGAGAATATCTGAATCCAGATACAAATCTCAACCCAATACAGTTCTGGTCATGAAATCAAATTAGTAGGTCATGACCAGCATGTCGTTTAATAGGATGTGATAGAACATGCTATCAATAATTACATCTGGAACACAGGCATAAACCTGAACTGTCCCGAGCAACCCAGAAGGCATCATATATGGCTTTAGAAACAAACTAAAATTTGTCTATCAAACATGGTGTGGAAAAATATGTTCAGTGATAGACATTTTTTTAAACAAGGCAGAATAGTTTGAACTCACACATAAAGCTATTTATATAAGCAAATAATATCTATGCTGTGATTTTTCCCTTTTTTCCCAATATTTACATAATTTAAACACAAAACTACCAGAGCAGTAGGAGGAAAAAAAAATATATGCTTCATTCACAGGAAAGAAATATCAAGACCTTGTCAAAGGTACTCAAAGATTTCTCAATATTTTCCAGTTTTGACACCAAAACTGGCAAGGACAGATTCCAACTAAATTGCTGATACTGTGAAATAACACTCACCAGATGCAAGCAACATTTAATGCAAGTGACAGTTTCTATAAATATAATTCGAAACTAATATTAGTACTGAAAGAACTTGGCTGAGAAAACTAAAAAAAGAAATCTTTCACTTTTACATGTAATTTTCTCAGTCAGTATTTCAGGTTAAATGTTAGTCCAGGTATTTCTTACTCCAGCTAAGTGTTGTGTAGCAGTAAATGAACTTTTCCATCAGTGAGAAAACAACTAATATTTTAGCCCATAAAATAATTATGTAAATTTAACTGGTTTATACTGGCATCCTTAAGACTCTAAACATCTGTTCAATACAGGTTTTTCTTATAATACATAAAGTTTCCAGGTGCATATTACAGCTTTTCCCAGCATATTTTTAACATGATGGCTTTCTCCTTTACATAAGAGACTTTTAAGATATGACCCATGTTGAGGTACTGAAGTTATTGCTCACATCACCATCTGCTCATAAATATTTTCACCTTAAACTCTAGAGCCTTCATAACTACATCAAAAATTATTTTCACACAATTTGGCACTTAATTATATATATTAATATCTCATATACCTGAGGTCACCAATTCAAGATCATGAAAAATAAGGACAAAAGGTGAGAACCAAAAAGGAGATGAAAGAGTGGTCAAGTTGGCAAAAAATCTATCACAACACCTATGCACTGAACTAATAATGGTACAGAACCTAAGGCCTTCACTCTCAACCTGTGTAGTCATAATTCGGACACAACCTAGGCCAGGAAAGAGTACTGGTTCACCCTTTCCCTCCACAAAAGATTAGAATAAGTGAATTAGAACATAGTCACAGATTGTCATCAGGAAGCATGCTGAGAAGCACATAATATGAAATCTGAGTTCAGAAACAAGTGAAGGAAAAATCTTGTAGCTATTCACAAGTCAAAATAAAGAAAACAGGGACTCTCCCACCATGCTGATGGGAAGATAAACTTGTGCAACCATTCTGGATATCAATTTGCATACATTTGATTCACACACACGCACGGACATATGTGTGCATGTGTGTGTGTGTGTATTTGATTCACATATATATACACCTTACCATTCAGAGATACTTTTATACATAGTCACAAGGAGCCATATAAGACAGTGTGTTGTCAATGTTTTTTTATGCTAGTAAGCCTAAGCAACAAATAATAGGGGATAGAATAATACAAATATGGCACATGAACAAAAATTAACTGCCAAACAGGACTTAGACCTAAATGTAAAACCTACAACTATAAAATTCCCAGGAGAAAACTTTCATGACCTTTGAGTAAGCAAAGATTTGTTAGAAAGGATGTAAAAAAACACTAATAATAAGAAAAAATGGACAAATCAAAATTTAAAACTTCTACTTCTCAAAAGAAATTTTAAAAATGAAAAAGGTGAGCCACACAATGATAGAAAATATTTGCAACACATGTATCTGACAAAGCACTGGTATCCAGAAATAAAGAATTCTTGTAACTCTAAAACAGATAAGCCAACTTAAAAAACAGCAAAACAAATCTAAAGAGACACTTCACTAAACAAGACATAAGATGACCAATACACATATGAAATGATGCTCAACATTATAATTTATCAGGAAAACAAAAATTACAACCACAGTGAGATGCCAATACACTCCACTAGAATGGCTTAAAATTAAAAACTGGTAAAACTGTACATTTCACCAGAGAGGATATACAGATGGCAAGTTAAGTACATGAAAAAAATGTTCAATACCACTAGCCATTAAGGAAATGTAAATTAAAAACTAAATGATGTAGTATTACTTAATGATTACAATGGCTAAAATAAACAATAATGTCAATAGCAAATGTTGGCAAGGATGTGGAGAAACTGGACAAATCATACCTTCCTGGTGCTGGTAGGACTGTAAAATGGTACAACCACTCTGAAATATAGTCTGGTAGTTTCTTAAAAAAATAACAAAAGCAACAACTTAACATATACTACTGGGCATTTATCCTAGAGAAATGAAAACTTATGTCCACATAAAGCACATACACATTAGTTCATAGCGTTTTTTGTTTTTTTTTTTTTGCCAAAGCCAAAAAGTGGCAACAATTCAAACGTCTTTCAACAGGTAAATCATTATATCTGTATCACTCAGTAATGAAAACGAAAATAACTATTGATACATACAAGTCAATACCATAGGTAGATATTAAAGGAATTGTGTTGAGTAGAACCAGCTAATCTGATGGGACTGTAAGTATATTATTACATGCTAAGTCACTTCAGTTGTGTCTGACTCTTTGTGACCCTATGGATTATAGCCCACCAGACTCCTCTGTCCATGGGATGCTCCAGGCAAGAATACTGGAGTGGATTGCCATTTCCTACTCCAGGGGATCTTCCCAACCCAGGGATTGAACCCGCTTCTTTTATATCTCCTGCATTGGCAGGCAGATTCCTTTCCACGAGAGCCACCTGAGAAGCCTCTATTATTACATTTACAGTTATATAGCATTCATGAAAATCTATAGGAATGGATAATAGGTTAGTTTTTTTCTGCATGATTTCACAAAGGGAGTGAGAAGAGATGGAGGAAGGGAGGAAAAGGGGATATGTGTGCCTCTAACAGACTAGTGTGAAAAATCTTAGCAGTAATGAGATAGTTCTGTACCTTGAGTGCAGTGGTAACTACATGAATCTAACCATATAAAAATCCCATAGAAATACATAGAAATTACACAGAAAGTAGTTTATGTAAAGCTGGCATACAAAGGACCTCCTGTGTTATTTCTGCAATTATAACTCTATAACTATTTCAAAATAAAAAGCTGAAAAAGGCTGATAAAACCAAGAGTTGTCAAGAATGTAAAGGAAGCTGAATTCTTACTCATTACTAGCAAAAGTGCAAAATGACACAAAACCTTTGTAAAACATTTTAACAATTTTTTATAATGTTAAATATATACCTATCACAAGACCCAGAAAGTTCATTCCTAGGTATTTGCCTAAGAGAAATGAAAACATATATTACTACAAAGAGGTATGCATACAGTTCCGTGCCAGCTTTACTCATTCTTGCCAAAAACTGGAATAAACCTGAATGTCCATCAACAGATGAACAGATACACAAATAATGGTGTATCTATTCAATATAAAACTACACCATGATAAAAAAGTGAACTGCCAACTCAAGCAACAGTAAGAATGAATCTCAAAATATGCTGAATAACAACAAAAGCCAAAAGCAAACTGCATGTATAATAGGACTCCATCTATAAAAATGCAATACAGGAAAAATGCATGTGTTGTGACACAAAGATAAACGTTTTCTTGGGCCATGGGTAGGACTGAGTGGGAAGGGGTGCAGGGTATCTCTGGGGGTGAAGGAAATGTATGTATTGATTGTGGTGTTGGTTACAGGGATATATTCATGTGTTTAAACTCAGTTAACTATGTATTTTAAATGAACTTATCACACAGTGTATATTACCTCAAAAAACTTGATGTTTAAAATGTAGTATATGCTCATAACAGAACATCAAGTAGCAATTAAAGGTCATGAATTTGAAGTATAAATGGCAACACGGAAAGAACCAAGTGAGGTTTACAGCAGAGCACCTTGTATGCCGAGAGGGGTGGGTCGCTGCAGCGGCTAAAGGTGTGAACTCCAGAGCTGGATGAGCCGAGCTGAAGCCCTGACCCCACACATGTGCGGTATGTACCCGTGGGGTATTACTTAGCCTTTTGTGACAACAGGGATAAAAATATCTAACTTGCAGGGTTATTGTAAACATTAAATAAATTCGTGTTTGAAAAAGATTAAAATGGTATCTGAAATATTAAAAGTGTTATGTGTTTGTTAACAATAAGTAAATACAATGAAACAAAAACAGCATAATCCTTTTTCAAGGATACATATATATCAAAATAAGCTGAAGGAGAGCAAATTATAAGGACAACCACTAAATACATGGATACTTACAGTGGAATGTCAGGAATGCAGGCAATAGAAAAAAGTAATTAAAATAAAATAGAGGCTATGCACTGAGCAATAACAAGAATTGCCATGAGCAAACAAATTCTATACACTTAAAGGAACAAAGGGGAACAAGTACAATCAAAAGGGAAAATTATTTGGACCATACTTGATTAAAGGAACAGTCTACAGATTTCCATTGTTTGTCCTGAATTACCAGAGCCATAAACATCAGGTCGCTAATAATGACAGTGAGACTTTATCAAGAAGATGAGAGACAAAGAAGAAATAGAAGGCATCAGGCTAGTGTACAATTCAATACAAACACACACATACACACCCAAGTGCCAAGTTTGAAAGAGTTTCCATCATGTTCAACAAGTGAAATGTTCTAACAAGTTTTAGAGCATCTTTATTCATAATCGCCAAAGCTTGGAAGCAAGCAAGGTATCTTTCAATAGGTAAGTGTGGAAATAATCTGTACATCCATACAATGGAATATGAACTATCAAGCCATGAAAAGATATGGAGGAAACTCATAAGCATATTAGTAAGTGAAAGAAACCAATTTGAAAAGCTACATATTTTATGATACCACCTGTATAACATTTTGGAAAAGGTTTAAATATGAAGATGTAAAACGGTAAGTATTTGTGAGTAGTTGTGGGGAGAGAGAAATGAACAAGCATAGCAAAGAGATTGTAGGGCACAGAAACTGTTCTGTATGATACTGTAGTGGTAGAAACATCATCATACATTTGTCAAAATCCATAGAATCTAAAACCCCAACACCAAACTGTAAGGTAAACTCTGGACTTGTGTGATAACAATGTGTCAGGGTGGCTTCACTGACTGTAACATGTACCACTCTGGTAGGGGATGTTAACAGCAGGGGAGGCTTTGGGGGCCAGGGAGGGAAGGAGAAAACGTGTCGGTATTCTCTCTTCTTTCTGCTCAATTTTGTTGTGAATCTAAACCTGTACTGGAAAATAAAGTCTATTAAAAAAAATTAGTTGGACATATTGGTGTGGGTCTATTTGCAGGTTCTCAGCTCTGTCCCACTGATCATTTTCTATATTTATGTATCTCACCACAAATTTGAAAGCTATATGCAGACAACTGTCTACAGTGCTGAAGTGCTGATACACAGCAGTAACCCTTAAGTAGTTGTCAATCTTATTTAATAACAATCACTGTATACCTACTAAGTGCTAAGCATTCTGAACTCCACATCAAAAAAATAATCTTCAGAATGCAACAGAGAATTAAGTGGCCAATATAAAATCAAGAGTCTGGCAAGTCCAGGAACAAATAGAAACTACTAACAGTGGGATTTCACCAGAATATTCTTTAAAAGCGTAGCTGAAGCAAAGAAAAATGAAATGTATGCTTCTATTACTGTAAAAAGACAAAATAAAGTGGTTCTCATGAAAAAGCATAAAACTTATAAAGTAAGTTTACTGTGGTTTCTGATCATAAGCAGCAGGCACTCAAAAGAGGAACTCCAAATTTGAATCAGATGCTGTTATTGTTTTTAAATAGATTCCTACAACTACCATGCAAAAAAGACTTGCATGAGTTGTGTTTACACACAGGATTTTACTGCCAGCCAGGGCCCATATTCAAGAGAAGTGGCAACAAAAGGATGAAGAGCAATCTGCAGGTATGAATAAGCAGTTCTGGCATCCTTGCTGACAAAATTACAGTAACTACAAGCTATGAAAGGACCTCAACAGGTGTTCAGGTGTCTGAAATAAAAGCTGAATGGACCCTGGAAAAAACAGTAAAGTGTACTTTGAAGAGTAAAATAGTAAGATATGTGTAGATACATATATATGTGCATCTTACGTATTCTTAGATGGTGGTCTCAGCTGAGAGAGTGACACAGGTCCCCCAAGATCAGGTCCTAGACATATAAAGTCAAATTGTAGGTATCACAACCTAAAGAAGGCATGAGTAACAGCCTGCATGCAAAGCCCAGGGGGATTAATGTACAGCTGTGCAGAGCTCCAGCATCCTGTTTGCATATAGCATCACCTGAAAGCCTTCCTAAAAGTACAAGACAAATATCCTGTTTCTGAGCAGTTAAATCAGAATAATGGGCCATACATTCTCTAGTGATCAGCTGAAATAATGGGGTTTTTCTTTAATTAAACTTATTTTGAAACAACTGTAGATTCATATGCAGTTGTAAGAAATAATACAGATAGATGCCATGTACCCTCTGTCCAGTTTCTCTCCGTGGTAATATCTTGCAGAAGTGAAAGTAAAAGTATTAGTCACTCAGTGGTGTTTGCCTCTTTGTGACTCAGTGGACTACAGCCCTCCAGGCTCCTCTGTCCATGGAATTCTCCAGGCAAGGATGCTGGAGTGGGTTGTCATTTCCTCTTCCAGGGGTCGAACGCAAGTCTCCTGCATTGCAGGTAGACACTTAACTGTCTGAGCCACTAGGGAAGCACTTATTAGCAAGGTGAAAAGACAGCCTTCAGAATGGGAGAAAATAATAGCAAATGAAGCAACTGACAAACAACTAATCTCAAAAATATACAAGCAACTCCTACAACTCAACTCCAGAAAAATAAATGACCCAATCAAAAAATGGGCCAAAGAACTAAATAGACATTTCTCCAAAGAAGACATACAGAGGGCTAACAAACACATGGAAAGATGCTCAACATCACTCATTATCAGAGAAATGCAAATCAAAACCACTATGAGGTACCATTTCACACCAGTCAAAATGGCTGCGATCCAAAAGTCTACAAATAATAAATGCTGGAGAGGGTGTGGAGAAAAGGGAACCCTCTTACACTGTTGGTGGGAATGCAAACTAGTACAGCCACTATGGAGAACAGTGTGGAGATTCCTTAAAAAACTGGAAATAGAACTGCCTTATGATCTAGCAATCCCACTGCTGGGCATACACACTGAGGAAACCAGAAGGGAAAGAGACACGTGTACCCCAATGTTCATCGCAGCACTGTTTATAATAGCCAGGACATGGAAGCAACCTAGATGTCCATCAGCAGATGAATGGATAAGAAAGCAGTGGTACATATATACAATGGAGTATTACTCAGCCATTAAAAAGAAAACATTTGAATCAGTTCTAATGAGGTGGATGAAATGAGGATGGAGCCTATTATACAGAGTGAAGTAAGCCAGAAGGAAAAACACCAATACAGTATACTAGCACATGTATATATGGAATTTAGAAAGATGGTAACAATAACCCTGTGTACAAGACAGCAAAAGAGACACTGATGTATAGAACAGTCTTATGGACTCTATGGGAGAGGGAGAGGGTGGGAAGATTTGGGAGAATAGCATTGAAACATGTAAAATATCATGTATGAAACGAGATGCCAGTCCAGGTTCAATGCATGATACTGGATGCTTGGGGCTAGTGCACTGGGACGACCCAGAGGGATGGTATGGGGAGGGAGGAGGGAGGAGGGTTCAAGATGGAGAACACATGTATACCTGTGGCAGATTCATTTTGATATTTGGCAAAACTAATACAATTATGTAAAGTTTAAAAATAAAATTTAAAAAAAAATAAAAATAAAAAATACATAAATTTTTTTTTAATTAAAAAAAAAAAAAAACTGTAGCTCAAATTCATAGCCAAGAAGCTCACAGTGATACAGACAAGATATAGCAGGATTCCACCGCTACATGGATCCCTCCTGTTATCCATTCATAGGCATAATCTCCTCCTTCCTCTTCCTACCCCTAACCCCTGGTACTGACCCCTGGCAACCATAAATGTTCTCCACGTCCTAAACTGTATTTTCAAGACTGTTCTATAAATGGAATCATTCGATATGTGACCTTTGGGGATTGGTTTCTTTCACTCAGAATAACTGCCTCAAGACTCAGCCCAGGTGTCTCATGTATCATTCATTTTTGGTGCTGAATAGGATTCCATGGTACACGTGTGTCACCATGTAACACTTCACCTTTGAGGGACACCTGGACTATCTCCAGTTTGGGCTGGGACATTCAAGTACCGGTTTCTGTATGAACATAAGTTGTCATTTTCCCTGGGATAAATGTCTAAGAGTGCTTTTTCTGGGTCATACAGTAACTGCTGTTACAGTCATAAGAAACACTGCACTGTTTTCAGAGTGGCTGTAACAGTTTATATCCTCCCCAGAAACATGTGAGGGAGGCAGTTTCCTCACATCCTCGGTGGTATTTGGTGTTCTTTTGTACTTCAGTCATTGTGACAGGTGTGCAGTATTAACTTACTGTGGTTTTATCAATAATTTACTTTTCCCTAATAGAAAATGATGCCATTAGAGACAAGCACCTCTTTTCAAGTATTTATTTGCTCTGTGATGAAATGTTTCTTCAAGTTTTTTGCCCATTTCCTAATTGGACTGCGTGCTTTATAAGCTACATTTCGAGTTATTTACATATTTTAGACACTAGTTTTTTTGTCAGGTAAGTCTCTTGTAAATATTTTCTCCTAGTCTGTAACTTATCTTTTCATTCTCTTACGCAGGTCTTTCACAGAACAAATGAGATCAAATTTATTGACTTTTCCTTCTGTGGATTGTGCTTTTGGTAATATAGTCTATTTACCTAGCCCTAGATCCTAAAAATCTCATCCTGTTAATTCATTTTTTCTAAAACTCTTTTACTTTTATGTTTTGCATTTAAGTGCAAATGATTCTTTTGGAGTTAATTTTATTTACATTAAGAGTTTCACGTCAATTTCATTATTTTATCTGTGAATGCCCAGTTGCTCCATCACCATTTGCTGAAATGGTTATCCTTCCCCCATTGAATTGCTTTTGCCCTTTTGTTAAGTTCAACCTGTCAAAATTCTCTGCAGGTCTTTTTCTTGGGCCCATATTCAGTACCACTTAGTTATGTGTCACTGTTCTGATTATAGTAAGCCTTAATGAAAATAGTTATAAAAAAAATAGGTCATGCCAGTCGTGTACTTAAAAACCAAGTTTCCAAGAGCTCCCTGTTGCACAGAAAAATGATATCCTAAGTCCTTATCCAGACTCACAGAACCTTACAAAACCAGATCCCATACAGCTTTTCACTTTGTACCTTATACTGCTCATGCCCAGGCTGCTATTCATTTCCACCATCAGTCTGCTCTTGTTTTCTGAGTACATCTTAGAAACTTTACCAGAATGCTCTTTCCCAAATTTTCATAATATTTTTTTTTGTCATCAGTTCTTAACTTATCATCTCCCTTAAAAAGCCATATGTACATATGTTCATTCAGTTCTGACAACATCCTAAAAGGTTTTATTATTGTCCTCATTTTATAAGTGAGAAAACTAAGGCACAGACACACTGACTATCTAACCGAGGTTACCCTTGGTTTGAAACGGCAGTGCAAGGATTCAGCTCAGGCGGTTTATGTGCTTAGTCATCATACTAAAAAAAGAGGTGAATTAAAAGACTGTTGGTTTTTTTTTTTTTTTTTTCCTGTTTGGCTTCTCTGATAGAGATTATGACAATTGCCAAAATCTTTATTACTTAGCACCTTTTATTTGATTACTTGTAGTTCTAGCTCCAAGGAAAAATATTGCTATCTCAGGAAAGGGTATGACACAGAACAAATTTTAAGAGAAGTTCTTCAGTGTGACTCACTTGTGAGATAATTACAGGGCTGCCACATTTCCAGCTTTTCACTCGACTCCAGTGACCTAAACCCCAGATAAAGCATTCACTAAATTTCCCCCTCAAACTTAATTGGATCTTAACAACCTTAAGAGAGCTGACTATACTGTCTTCTAAAGATGCCCCTATATAAACATCAATTGGAAATCTGAAACAATTCAACTTTTGAAACCAGTTTCAAAATGTGAGACCAGACATAAACTTTAAAAAGCCCAAATGCATTTCTAAGTAAACATTTTCTGCTTTGATTGCCTTGCTCTGCTCCTTACTAAGCATCCTCAAAGTACTGCTTTTTTTCCCTTAAGCAAACTATAGAAATCTGAAAAATTAAAACATTTACTACTTATAAATTACTTCTGTAAATATTATCAGCTTCAAGTATGACTATGTCCTCAATCATTCCTTCAACAGAAATGACAGATTCACAGCAAAGAATCTCTGGCTGAAAAAATTAAAAAGCTCAGCCTTGTAAAGCAAATCTCTATGTACTTGCACACACTCACTGTTTGGAAGCAGCCAATATCTATTATTTATTTCTGCAATGTCTTTCCTTATCTCTAGAAAGTGCTTGGGGATTTCAATTCTATGATTGTGACTATGCAAAGTTAGGATATCCTGTATTTTATTCTATGACACTCCTTTCTAATTTGGGGAAGAAATAACTTACGTTTGAATCTCCTGTTCCTTACAACTATACCTGATCCCTTTGTCAGAAATAGTAACGGCATAACAGAGGCAATCTTTCACATCTGGGTAGACAGTTTTTGAATATTAAGCTTCCCAAAGATATGGGCTTCTCAAATTTGAGAATTTTTTTAAAAAAGAAACACACACAATAAAGCAATCTCAGCACCTTCCCAAGGGTTCTTCACAAATGGCTTTTGATGAAGCCTCATCATTATCCATGCAATAAAAGAAAAAGGTGTGAGAGAAGGAACAGGGTTGAGGGAACAGCTATAAAAACCACAATCTCCCCCAAAAGAGATTTAGTCAGAAGAGAATAAAACATTCTGTTGGATACTCTAATCAGCAGCTATGTAAGGAAGAAAAAAAAAAAAAACTTAAAAGTTAACCTCAGACATTAATGGAAAGTTTATTGCATCAGGAAGAAAATGAATTCCCATACAGTATTAACTTCATACATTAAAATGAATTGAAGAAACTTATTATTCAAAAACAAAGAATGGCCTTTGGGAAGCTCTGCTGCCTAAAAGGATTTAATGGTCAAAGCTTGTCTGGATATTATCATGAATTAAACTAATGAGAGGATGAAGATATTGTTAACAGGAGAGGAGCTCTCCTGAAATGCTAGCCTTGCCATTTCTGTCATATGATGAGAAATCAATGACCAAATAAAATGTGCAGCTAAAGCTATTACAGAAAATAAATGCCACAGTATTTATGGAGATAGCTTTTTCCAAAGCAAAAATATACTCGGGTGGTAGGGTGGAGAAAGAGAAAAACACTCTGGAGAAGAGAATGACAACCCACTCCAGTAGCCTTGCCTGGAGAATTCCATGGACAGAGGACATATTGTGCCACAAATGGGAAGGAAATTAAGGCCCTGAGAATAAACTGGGAAGAATCAAAAGGTAATGTTCAGTCATTTGCATATTGTGAGCCAAAATACATATACCTTTATATACATACACACATGCATATATACATACACACACACACATATGTGTGTGCATAGATGTATAAATTTTAAATGTATACTTTATTCAATATTTTACATTATAATAAATATAGGATATATGTATATTTTCAGAAAAAAAGATCAGGAAACAGAACAAACTATCTGGCCATCAATATCCAAAATCAAAATAATGCACATGTAACTTTAAAAAGCATGAGAGAAGGACCATATAAAAAAGCTTAAACATGACCCTTCCTATTTTTCCTTTAAAAAAAAAAAGTAATCTAAGAACAATGATCTACATGACATCCATAAAAGGAAAGCCCCAGAAATAAGAGTTTGAAAGTATGACTAAGAGAGAGTCTTCTATTGAGGAAGGTGGCTCCATATTGCAGATGTTGGCTGTGAAAGGAAGTAGAAGAGAAGAGCTCCATGACAACTATAAGAATACAGAAAAAAAAAAAAAAAATCGTTCTACTGTGGGAGGTTGTTTTCTTTGGTTGTGCTATGAAATGGGGTCTCCAGAGGGTGGCAAGGTGGGTGAAAAGGGGAGTGGAAATTTGGTTATGGAAAAAAAAATCAGAGTATGATTAAATAAAGAAGAGGGACAGGTTATTGGAAAAGAATTGGTATTTTGTCAGCAACTTAGAACAGTATAAAGGAATTTCAGGTCTTTAAAATACTCACTTCCTTAGGGTTAGAGTGACAAATTAATTGTAAAATTATTAAATGCATATTTATTAATTTATTCAGTGGGTATAGCTCATAAAGACTGACGAACTTGCAGACACTGAAGCATCAACTTTCAGGAAAAAGCTGAGAACTAAGTCCTTGAAACAACAGCCTCCTGAGACTGCCACTACCCTGGATGAGGTCTCCATTCCATTGGTGTCTACCTGCAGTGTTTTATACAAAAGGTACTTGAGAATTTATGAAGCAGCTTCTAGGGAAAAGTGGTGAAAGAAAGACTAAGATAGGAAAGAGGATAGTAGATACCTTCTACAAGTATCAAAAATTTCAGGCATATAGATCGCTAAATATCATCAAGTATAATAAAGGAGTATGACAATTTTCACAGATTGATATTCTTGTTTAATTAATGAAATTGACTTAGATCAAAATGCGTGTAATGACTCTTTTCTTTTTCTTCTTCATTTTATTTAACATTCCAAAATTTTCCAAAGTGCATGTCTATAATTTGAATAAGAAACAATCATTTAAAAATTCTGGCACAGGTCTGACTTGACTGGCATTAGCATGAACACATTTTCAGAAGGATTTAAAATCTTCTCATTTTTCTATAGGGAATCATATTGATGATACTGGGATGGAGTTTTTTCTTCTTTAATTCAGAGAAGAGGCTACAGGTGCTATAATGATGGGCTCTTCTGATAAAATAATGTGGCAAAGCTGATCTCTGGAGTGTAACTCAATTACAGGGATGGCATATATGGACAAATACTACATTTAATCTTCAGCCTAACTAATGATTTGGAAAACCTGTAAGTGTTCTATTGTTGATTCCTTTGATACTCCTAGAACTAATGCCTTTTCATAATTGACACAGGTTTTAAAAATATTTTTCCCTTTACTGTTTTAAAACTAGCATAAAAAATAGAACTTTTTCTTTTATTCCTCTCAGTCAAAATTACAGAGATTGCTATTCTTGCTACAGAGTATCCTTCAATTCGGTGCCCCCAAACTTCCTTCTAAGCAAAAGGCCTGTTTCTGAAATACAGGCCTACTTTCAATGTTATAAAAAATCTAAGCAGAGGAAGCCAAATTTGGGCCTTACCAAATTCAAATCTTTTCCTTACAAAGAATAACATTACATCACCCATTCTTCGCCAGGAAAAATGTTCTTACATATTTTTCACCTCTTTTTTTAAAAGGGTGCATTGGATTTTATATAATTTTACTTCAACAATGTTGATTTTCAGTGATGAAAAGACATTTAAAATACCCATTGAGAGAAGCAAATTTACAAAAAGAAAAGGTAAGTGACCTAGAATTGCCCCACAGAACTTTGTTTCTGACAGTACTGCAGCACTTACCACACTGAGCTGTGGTTTCTTTTGCCTTATCTATCTTTCCCAATTCAACACGAGAGTTGGGAGAAGGCAAAAAATACACTTCACTCATCTTTGTACCCAAACTAGCAAAGGGACTGAAATGTAGTTATAATAATTGATCTAAAATTTTCAGATGCAATTTCAGTTACTTCATCTTCAGAGATTCCATATGACTCCATATTCCATATGACTCCATCTTCAGAGAATCTATCAGATCACAAATTGGTATTAATCTTCTACTTAAAATTCATTTAACATCTCTCCCACCAATTCACATGATGGCACATGGCCCCCTTTCCCTCTCTTCTACATGCTGAATTCCTACACATCCTTCAAAACCCAGGACTGTATCCTGTACACAATACACGTTTGTGCATGTATGTGTGCATGCATGCATGCATGTTCCCCATTGTCTACGTACACAGACAATGAAAACCCAAGGGTTATTCATCTCTGTGTTCCTACCAGAATATCTATCACATAATAGACTACCGAGAAATGCTTATTGAATGAAATGATAGCTGATACCTAGCAAGTTTGCTGTTCCTTGATCTTGATTAAAAATAGAGCCAATTATTCTCAGTTGGGCTACAAGTTGGCGCTAGTGGTAAAGAACTTACCTGCCAATGCAGAAGACATAAGAGACATGGGTTCGATCCCTGGGTCAGAAAGACCCCCTGAAGGATGGCAATGGCAACCCATTCCAGTACTCTTGCCTGCAGAATCCAATGGACAGAGGAGCCTGGAAGACTGTAGTTCATAGGGTCACACAGAGTCAGACTTGACTGAAGCGACTTAGCATGCATGCATTCTCAGTTGTTTGAAGTGATTTTGATGTGAATTTTGGGGAACTGGACAAAGCACAATTAACTGCCAAAGTCTGTTACTAATTTAGTTGTAAGGTGGCTAAGATCAGAATCTACAATCTCATGAAAGCAAATGGAAAGAAAAAGGCAAGCAAAGCACAGTCTATCACCCTTCTGCTATAAGTCTTTCATGGTTAAGTGGAACTCACAATCAACTGGCTATTTTTTTGGACCATGCTCTTAATCAGCAGTCTCTGATTTCACAGAACACAATTTCCCATGGACTGAAGGGAGGGAGCAATTTGGGATGATTTGAGTATATTTTATTGTGTACATTATTTCTATTATTATTGCATCAGCTCCACCTCAAGATTATCAGGCATTAGAGCCTGGAGGCTGGGGAACCCCTGTGCTAAACAATAGTCACATTGGATGTTGACCGCTCCTATCTTTTATTTCAGGGAGTAATGATCAAAGCTCTGGACCAATTTACCCCACCAATTTGCTGATGTCTAACTTTTATCCCTCAGGCTGAATTAGTGAAAATGAAGTTAACAGGATTATGAGCCTGCTACCCTCAGCAAGATGAAAAGAAAAACTGTATGAATTATCAGAGTACACTAGCATTATACTTTCAAAACATATGTTTATGGAATTGATCACTCATTATTAAAAGAGCTTTTCTGGTATTTAAAGAACTGATTAACTGTAAGAAGTATTTTTTTAAAACATTTTTCATTTAGTTCTTAGTTTATCATTTTAGTCCATTTTTCACATGTGAATAAGATGGAAAACTCAAAAAAGGAAAAGAAATAGCATATACCCATCATCTTAAACTATGTTACAAAAACTTAATACATTATAATGTTTAACCCTAAAAAGTATTTTATTGATATATCTCACAATTTAAAGATTTTAATATTTTTAAACATTTGTTTATTTGGCTGAGAGATATATCATATGTGTTACTATTTGGTGTTTTATTCTGATTTCATCAGCATTTACTTTTGTTTTTGGTAACTGAGTTTTGATTTTTGGTTCCATTCTTTCTAAATTCACTTTAGTATTTTAATCCTTAATTTTACCCAAAACATGTTCATATATGCCATATTCTGTTTAAAAAAAAGAAAAAAACACTTAAGAAAAGCTTTGATTATCTACCTCACAGAAGGTCAAAATATAGAAGGTCCCAGAGTAATATTCATCTTCTCAAATTATACACACTATATATAATATATAAAGTTTAACTCGGTATGAACATTACCATAAAATATAACTATACATATAATATTGTTTATTAATTAAAAAATAACTATCAAGTCACAAGTCTCAAGTTTTACCCACTCTCATAATTTACACAGCTTACCTTTACTCTTTGACAAATTCATTTTTTACAGCTATTTCCTACATGTTCTCATTGCATTTCTAACTTCCTTTAAAAGCCCATAGCAGTACAAACTTTTATTGGTATATCAGTTCTTGGGACAGTGTTTCTAGCTGTTAGATCTAAATCTAGTAATAAGACAAGTGAAGAGTGAAAGCATTAGCTGCTCATTTGTGTCTGACTCTTTGCAAACCACAGACTGTAGTCTGCCAAGCTCCTCTGCCCATGGAATTCTCCAGGCAAGAATACTGAAGTGTGTAGCCATTCCCTTCTCCAGGGGATTGTCCCAACCCAGGGATGGAACCTGGGTCTCCTGCACTGTAGGCAGATTCTTTACTTTCCGGCAAATAAAAAAGAGTACAACCAATCAAAATCAGATCTGCTATCCAGAGACTCCAGAAGAAATATACAGAATATACTTGAACATTTTAAGCAATACCACACATGCTAAGAAACAGAAATGCAGACTGAGTTGTTTTACTAAGTAGAACAATTACACATCAACACAGTCTTCTAAGTTGTAACTATGTTCTGTATCTCTATTCTTTGTCTTTCCAACCTCAGTTGTGATCACTATCTACAAGATCATATGTTTAAGTCCGTAAATATGCAGCAAAGGGTTTCACATAAAAAGGCAGATATAAGATGTAGACATGGCACAGTGTCCCGCTTCACAAGATACTGTGATAAAATGGAACCACTGGAAAATATGAAACATTTCATGAAAAAATGGAAGTTACATAAAAAACAAGGGCAAACAAAACAAGGAAATCTTATGAGAAAGCTTCATTTGGTATATACCATACAGATGTCAAAGGAAAGGAACTGATTTTTAGTGGTGGTGTAGTAGTTGGGGGCTGGATCCAACAAGCAGTGAGGATGAGCCAGTAGTGAAAAAAAGAAAAAGAAAACAGTCATATAAAATTCTTTTGAATTTCCATCTACTTTATGCTATGTTAAGCTACGTTTTGAGTCATCATTTATATCTGTATACAAAGAGCCACAGTTTTTTCTAGACAGAAAAACATAAAATTGATAACACAAAAAGGGCACCATTATAATTTTAAAACATTGGACTCTTCCTGTCCAATCTTATTTTAATGGTATCATCATACAAAAGAAAGAAAATTACGTGGAACAATTGAAAAAAATATTCCTCTGTCATAAACTTTGAAATATAACATTATAATGAAAAAGAGTCTCAGGAGAGATTTTGGGGAAAAAGATGTATTCAATAATAATTTAACTTGGCCTGAATTCATAAGAATATCCCTTAGTTTTGCAAATTGCCTCCAATTTGCCAAGAGCCATTCTTTTATGCTGGCTTAAAATAAGCAAAGATTACGCAAGTACCATGTGCCATCCTAAATAAGGAAAGAGGAAAAAAACAAGTACAATATGGTATTTAAACAGCTGTGTGAAGATCACTGGTTAAAACAAGAATCATTTTTTCAGCTGAGCTTGTTATGCTTCATTTTGCTAAATATAAACCAGTGCATCATTAAATTAACCACTGATTTGTAGACCAAAGTCCAGAGCCCCACCTGCAAATAATCCAATAAACATAATAATTTTTCAAATGCTAGTTAAACTGTCATAATTTGGGTCTGAAAATGAGGAGAAAGAAGGAAAAGATGCAGAAATTATTTTGTAACTATAATGAGCAAAATGCAATTGTTTTCATTTTTTGCAGTTTTATTTGTGTGAGCCAACAGTATACAACAAATAATACTTCTGTAAATACTCTAGTAAGGATTTCACACCAGTCAATTAGTGCAGATTACTGAAGAAACTCAATCTTTCAGAAACAAAAATTTTATATACTATGCAGTCAGTCTAGCGAGCATTGCAAGTACATGAGCTTGAACCAGTTGATAACATAGAGGAAAACAGAGCATAAGTTTAAAATAATTTTACTTCAAAAGGTCCATGAGGCACCATCTAATTTATTAGAGGTGTTAATCCACTATGTGGTAATTCATTGACCAAAAAGTTAGTACTTATTCACATAGACTCATTTTAGTCTCTTATTTCCATTATGTTAGAGGATTTTATTTCTCTATAAAGTAAATGAAACATTGTAGTAAAATATGTGACTAAGCAAATACATTCAAAAGATAACAAATATTCATTTTTTTCAGAGCCATTGTGTCATATAAACCTATTCAGAGCAGAAGTTCCTTAAGTAAGATTCATGTAGCCCTCCCTCATCCACCAAAAAGTTCAACAGAGGGAATTGGGGGAGGAGGGTCCGTGTATTTGGATGGAAAAGAAATCAAGTGAGTTTATTTTCACTCACATCCAACTAAATGTTTAAATTTCCCTCTGTTAAGATGGCAGACAAAAAATGACGATAGTATTAGACTAACTGTGATCAATAGAAATCACAGATGAAATACTGTTATACTCATCACTAATTCCAAAACTGAAATATTTATTAATAATACTAATTTTTATTTATTATTACTATAGATATATTACTATACTGGAGATTTTAAAATATTTTGTTGAATATAGAGAAGGCAATGGCATCGCACTCCAGTACTCTTGCCTGGAAAATCCCATGGATGGAGGAGCCTGTTAGGCTGCAGTCCATGGGGTCTCTAAGAGTCAGCACAACTGAGCAGCTTCACTTTCACTTCTCACTTTCAGGCATTGGAGAAGGAAATGGCAACCCACTCCAGTGTTCTTGCCTGGAGAATCCCAGGGACGGGGGAGCCTGGTGGGCTGCTGTTTATGGGGTCACACAGAGTCGGACACGACTGAAGCGACTTAGCATAGCATAGCATATTTCAACTTAATTGACTTGCATAATCCTATGCAATCTATTGGACTTGAAAACATTGTGACATCCACAGACTTCAGATTGCAAAGGAGTCTACTATGTCTCAAAAAAAAAAACAAAAAAAAAAAAAAAACTGTCAACCACCTCTGATTTTTAATCTAACAAGTAAGAAAAAAGGGTAAGAAGGCAAGATATTCTGCACATTAAAATTATACTTTGTGTAAGTTTTTGGTTTTGTTTAGTTTTGCTTTACTTTTTAATCCCAAGAAAACAATCATTCTAGCTGAAGCCCATCAAATAAATACTGCTTTAAGCATTAACAAACACCTTCCTCTTCCACCCCTCATTGGTTCTATGAAATGATCTTTGGTTTAAAAGTTTACAGTAATAATGGGAAAAGTATGAATTTTTTGCCTTACTTACTCATTTTAAAAATAACTTCAAGGTATACTAGATTATGATAGCAGATTGTTTATAACCCTGACAGTATAGTGCTTTCTATGCCAGATGAATGTAAACAGCTTCCTGTAATCCTGGTTGATTGATATAAGGAGGGGAAGGATTTGCAAAATCAATTGCTGTATACTGAGGACTAGACATTAGAATGACTAGTTCTCCAAAAAAGATCACATCTGGAATGGTAGTGGAGTTGGAAGCACAACCGGATTAAATTTACAATAAAACAACTTCCAAGGCCCATTCTCCTTCTGCACAAGCCAAGAAGCTGAGTAAAATGAGGACGTGATTTTAAAAAATCTCTATTTTTGAATTTCTCACACATTTCATGGTGGCTCTAATCTCTACAATTCCTGCGACACAGTACTTTTTGATTACTCTGCTAGACGGGAGAACATTTCCAGGACTTTCACCTGGCCTCCTCCCATAATTCCCCTCACTCTATGGGTCAGAGACAATATAGCGTTCTGCAGGGCAAACACTGAACAAATAGGACAATGACCACAAGGTGGATACACAGACTCCCTGGAACTCCAGTGAGATAAACTCAATCTGGAGAGGGAAGCAGGGAAATCAATTTATCATCCATTCACCATTTTTCCAATGTCTCATTTTCCCAAAAACAATGGTAGTGTTTTGTTTCCCTCAAAAGATTAGCTTCAAGTAAGGGTTATGTCTACTAATCCTTAAAAGAGCTGAGGACATCCCTTTCCATAATGTTCAATCAGTCTGGTAAATAACTGAGATCCTGCTGGGAATACCCTGAGGGAAGATCTTCAGTATATATTTACAGCAATAGCAACAGCTTATTCTCAGAGGGATCTAACTCTCCCACCTTATTTAAGGATTGTGGACTTGTGAACTGGCTTAGGTTTAGAAATTTAAGAGACCATGATGCTCCATGATGGTGAATGAATTCAGGTTTCTGGTCATGTGACCCAACAGTTTCTATGCCCTAAATGTGTACTTTAAGGATTTAGCCACCTTAATGATAACAATCCTGGGGTCACAAAATTCTGATTGTCACTGTGGCTCTTCTGCCCATTACAGTAACTGTACCCACTTTTCCTCTGACAATTATACCTAGACACCCAGGCTCTGTCTCTAAAGGATTCCATGATTCCATTTAAATGAGAGCCCATTTCAGTGGGCTTCCCTGGTAACTCAGACAGTAAAGAATCTGCCTGCAATGCAGGAGATCTGGATTCAATCGCTGGCTCAGAAAGATTCCCTGGAGAAGGGAATGGCAACCCACTCAGTACTCTTACCTAGAGAATTCCATGGACAGGGGAGCCTGGCAGGCTACAGTTCATGGAGGGTGCAAAGAGTTGGACACTACTGGAGACTACTAACACTTTCATTTCTTTCCATTTCAATAGTGGCACATAACATTCCAAGGCTATGAGAGCATAGGGGAAAATTCCATAATTTTTCCAGGACTTGAGTGCTCCCTTCACTGACACATTTCCCAATGTCTCAACAAAGGAAGTACTTGTGGGTCACACAGGATACATCCATTCTTCTCCCTCAATTTTTTTCCTAGCAAAATAGAGGCCATTATACAGTCTTCAAGCTGCGAAAAATTAATCCCATCAGAGATACAGGAGGGGCTGGCTCCACAATAAAGGATGGGTGAAACTGCAAGGTTTAAAACTCTCAGATTCATCAGAGTTTATCTAAGTATATTCATGTCAATTCTCATGATCCCATGTCTACTTAATCAATTCTTATCTTACATCACTAAGCTTGGGAGGCTGTGAATTCAACTTAATGTGTAATACTACAAATCTCAGAGTCAAATCTGGGGTCTTACTTTCAGCTGCAGAAGAATTGCAACCATGAGGAAGACAATCTTAGTGGACCGACATGGAGCTCTGTTTCACTCACCATACCTGAATTGAGAGTTTAAAGCCCTCAACTCATCATTTCCTTTCTAAAATTTTTCTATGCAGTCAAAAGCAACCAACTCCCCTGAGAATCCTAGGAGACTTTTTCCCACCATAATAGTCAATTAAACCTTCCATTTGATTTCCCAAAGCTTTGATTTTAGAAAATACTTTCAGTAAGAAGGCTGATAATATGAGTAACTAACAGGGCATGCCAGGGCACTTCTCCATTGAGAGTAAGACCCTACTATGTTTAACCCCAATCAGTTAAGTAAATTTTCATCTTTGAAATCTCTTTTCTGAGACCACTTTTGATTATTATTCACTAGGATGGAAGTATTCTAGGTATTTCAAACATAGAGCAGGGAATTGATTATATAGATGTTGAACAAGTTAGAAGAAAAAAGTGGGAAAGGGGGCCATAACCAAAGGCACACAACACAAACTGGGGTGCCTATCAAAGACAGGGCACTACTACCCTGGGCTGAGACCACAAGCCTGAGATCATTGCTCAACTCCTGGAAACACTGCCACAGTGGCCTCTGGGACTGTTCTGTTCTTGCTCAGTGGAACCCATATTACTCCACAGAAGCTGCATGTTGAAGTACCCCATCCAGTAAAAGGAAATGAACAGTTGCTTCTCTCCTCTCACCCTCCCGTTTTTCACCACTGCCTTCCTCTGACTGTACCTGACAGAACCTGCTTTAGCGATGGGGTCTGGCATTCATGGTGCACATGTTTTGTATCTCTGCAATGGAGTAGAAAAGGGCAGGGATGGAGTTGAGAGATGATAGCCCTAGCTGGCAGGAAACCAAACAGCAATGGTTAAAGTATGACCATTTTTATCCTTCATTAACCATATAAAAAGTAATCTGAATGGTGAATTGTACAGAAAAACAAGTAGCAAAGAGGT
The DNA here is from genome assembly GCF_032452875.1 of Bos javanicus. Classification (NCBI taxonomy): domain Eukaryota; kingdom Metazoa; phylum Chordata; class Mammalia; order Artiodactyla; family Bovidae; genus Bos; species Bos javanicus. The sequence continues at coordinate 57,710,252 of NC_083871.1, read as the reverse complement.
ATTCAAAATGCTGGTTTCATTCTATCTTACCTTTCCTAATATTCAACAAGTATTTATTGTGTTTATTGCACTTGACATTGTGCTAAATATGCAAAATCAATGACAGGAGTTTTTACTCTGGGGAAAGAAACAAAATACTATATAATATGAACTAGCCGATTTGTACCAGGGATAAAGAAGAGAAACATGACTAACGGATGAGTCTAGGAAGGCTTCAGGAAAGAAGCGACTCTTGCAAGAAAATTAGAATTGGGGCAGAATACAGCAAGAATGGGGTATTCCAGGTCAGAAAGACAGTGTGTACAGAGGTAGACAGACAAGACAAAGCAGGCCTGGAACATGGCAGAATTTTATGTGGTTGCAATATTAGTGAGGAGTTGAGGGAGTTGAAGGGGGTATGCTAGAAAAAAAGGCTGAACTGGTTGCAGTGAGCAAAGTATGAGTCTGTAGCTCCTACAGCTGATCAGATGGTGTTTTATGGATTTAGACAGTAGTATTATCAGATCTGTCTGATATGTCAAGGCTGTATGTTGTCACCCTGCTTATTTAACTTCTATGCAGAGTACATCATGAGAAACGCTGGGCTGGAAGAAGCACAAGCTGGAATCAAGATTGCTGGGAGAAATATCAATAACCTCAGATATGCAGACGACACCACTCCTATGGCAGAATGTGAAAAAGAACTAAAGAGCCTCCTGATGAAAGTGAAAGAGAAGAGTGAAAAAGTTGGCTTAAAACTAAACATTCAGAAAACTAAGATCATGACATCTGGTCCCATCACTTCATAGCAAATAGATGGGAAAACAATGGCAGACTTTATTTTTGGGGGCTCCAAAATCACTGCAGATGGTGACTGCAGCCATAAAATTAAAAGAGATTTGCTCCTTGGAAGAAAAGTTGTGGCCAACCTAGACAGCATATTAAAAAGCAGACACGTTACTTTGCCAACAAAGGTCCATCTAGACAAAGCTATGGTTTTTCCAGTAGTCATGTATGTGAGAGTTGGACTATAAAGAAAGTTGAGCACCAAAAAATGGATGCTTTTGAACTATGGTGTTAGAGAAGACTCTTGAGAGTCCCTTTACTGCAAGGAGATACAACCAGTCCATCCTAAAGAAAATCAGTCCTGAATATTCATTGGAAGGACTGATGCTGAAGCTGAAACTCCAGAACTTTGGCCACCTGATGCGAAGAACTGACTCATTTGCAAAGACCCTGATGTTGGGAAAGATTGAAGGTGGGAGGAGAAGGGGATGACAGAGGATGAGATGGTTGGATGGCATCACCGACTCAATGGACATGAATTTGAGTAAACTCCGGGAGTTGGTGATAGACAGGGAGGCCTTGCGTGCTGCAGTCCATGGGGTCGCAAAGAGTTGGACATGACTGAGTGACTGAATTGAATGGAACTGAACTGACTGTCAGATCTGATTTGCATTCTAGAAAGATAACTGCCAGAGGAGTGGAGGACTGATGAGAGAAGATAACACTGAGGGGATGGAAGAGTAGTTAGCTGTTCAAGTGAAAGAAAACAGAACTAAAGGTTCAATAAACTGAATTAATCCCCACTTGTCCTACATATGCGTAGCCTAAAAAAAGCTCAGCTCTTCTCATCTTTCCTTTTGTAAGTTCCCCAGTTTCTAATCAATCTGTCAGTTAAGTTCATTTCAAAACTATTAATGTATTTTCACTGACCACTTAAATACTTCTATTTCTCTGTTGAAATTAATAAAATCACCCTATAGACTCTTCCAAACAAAAGATGGAGACAGGTAGAATGTAAATGTAATGAGTAACTAGTAAAAAGAATGTGAATTAGGCTGTGATGTATATTCTATCTTTTATTTACCTATTTTGTCACAATCCTCTTACAGCAAATCTAAGTCTTCAAAATATTGCTCAGGTTATCATTTACATTTTGCCATATTCTTTCATACATAATCACTAGACAAACTAGAAGTTGCCCAAAGCAAACCAAAAGGATTTTTAAATACAGTGGCAAATCCCACCCACAGAAAAATTAGGAATCAATTGTTATTGCTTGAAAGGTTGCCATCCCTCAGCACAGCACTGACTTTTTTATATCATAATAAAAGGCAATCATTTGTGACACTATCACAGCCCGTTTTATTCTGCCAACCAGGAAAGTGGCCCTCTCCAATCGCAATTGATAGTTCTGCCTGAAACCTTATGTTAACTTCTTGCTATGGAAAATTTGGGCAGTTAGGCAGAGGGAAGTCCAAGCAACAGGGTAAGAAATAGAGAACTAGCCTTGACAAGTGACAGGAACACAGAACACGAGTATTTCCTTAGCATCTTGCTATTTGTATTACAGTACTTACAATACTTGACCAAAAATTTATCTGACTTCTCCACTAGCCTATGAGAGTCCTTGATGGCAGAAACAATTATAATTCATTCTTCATCGCACAAAGCACAGGACAGACACACAATAAACATTCAATAAATGCTTAAAGAAGAGAAGTGGAAAGAAGTAGTGAAAAAGGACACATACTGAAAGATAAAATAGGGAAAGGTCAAAGACAACATATGCCTACTCCTCTGCATTGCCTAGGACAATCTGATCTCTAACTAGTCCTTTTCAGGTTTATCACTCATAAATAATTATTGCTTTTCATTTCAAGTATCAAAGATTAATTTAAATTTTTTTTCAGTGGGATTCTGGACATAATGCATTCCTTAAAAAAAAAAAAAAAAAAAGACTTTGATTTTTAAAGTATTTCCGAGGCTCTTAGGTTTCTTAAAAATTTACATAGACATTTTTGGTGGGCGGGGAATGTTGTCACATTAGTACATAACGCAGTTTACTCCCCCAAATAAATCCAACCCCGGCTTCAGAGTTAAGCTCTGTTTAATCTAATCCAGCGGCTTCCCTGGTAGCTCAGCGGTAAAGAAAGCACCTGCCAATGCAGGAGACATGGTTTTGATTCCTAGATCAGGAAGATCCTCTGGGGAGGGCTCGCAACCCACTCCAGTATTCTTGCCTAGAGAATCCCATGGACAGAGAAGCCTGGTGAGCTCCAGTTCACCAGGTCTCTCCTGCAAAGGGTTGGACACAACTGAGCACACACGCACACCAGGCACGCGATTTAAACATCATGGTAATACCTCCTTACCGCCAACTAGTACTTCAGTAATGAATGACACTAGGTCAGTTTAAGCAAATTACACACATGAAAAGGTTTCTTAGACTCTTAGAAAAAGGGGGAAAAAAAGCCTTCCTTACTAGCCAACTAATGAAAACATGAGTGCTAGAGCTAATCACTCCTTCCGTAGGACCGTAAGAAACAGAATAACCACTCTGGCTAGAGTAGTCTTCAAAGACGTCGTGGAGGAGCTAAGACTTACGCCATGCCCCATGCCTCATTGATAGGAAAGTACCTCAAGAGTGGAAAGTAATTGTACACAGGTGGAAAGAAAGTAAAAGCCAAAGTCAAAGCAAAGTTGCTCAGTTGTGTCCAACTCTTTGGGACCCCATGGACTGTAGCCCATGAGGTTCCTGCATCCATGGAATTTTCCAGGCAAGAATACTCTAGTGGGTTGCCGTTTCCTTCTCCAGGGGATCTTCCCAACCCAGGGATTGAACCCAGGTCTCCAGCATTGCAAGCAGACAATTTTACCATCTGAGCCACCAGGGAAGCAAAGCCATAAGCAACAAAGTCAGGTAAGTGTTGAATGTACTCAAAGCACAGGCCAGCCACCCTAACTGAAAGACTGATAGATGAAGACGACATGGGAAAAAGTCAGTAGGAGCAAGAATCTAAAAACAGTATACATATTTCATTGCATTAAGAGCCAACAAAATAAAATTCTTTGTTGTGATCTAAATGCATCATATAGGGACAAATACAACAATAGAGGTAAAAGAAAAAATTCTTCAAAAATTTTAGCAACAAATAAAACCACTATAGTAGTTCTTATGATTCTTTAAGACTCCATTCTGAACAGGTACAGCTTAGAATACTCCAGCTACTAGGGACTTCAACTTAACAAAATTCTTTATAAAGAAGAAAAAATAAGCAAGTGTTTTCAATAGATGATGGAAGAAAGGGAAAATTAAGAAATGCATGAGTATATCTGATAGTATTATCTCATATATTTGTATGCTCAAGTAAGAATTGAGCGTATTTATAAGCAATTATAAAGGCACATTTGTAAAGGACCTCACATATACCATCTCTGTCAATTCTCCCAACTTGGTGACAGAAGAATTGTTGCCTCCTCATCCAGGCGTGAAAACTGACTCAAGGGCTTAATTGGACATGGAAGACCCAAATTCTTATTCAAGCCTCAGACCTTAAATTCTTTAGCCACTCCTGAAAGTTATCTAAAAGATACATATGATATAAAATTTAACAATATCTAAAGCCACCCTGATCTAAATGATGACTAATTATCAGTGCATCATTATTGATATTTAGAACTATTGTACAAAGAAAGATTCAGCCAAGTTCAATGTGATTTGGCTGAACATAAGATTTACATGTTAAGATCCAACATTAAATATGTGAAGAATGTTACACAACTCCCTGGAAATTGGGGTTTATCACTCAGAGAGACCCTAAATATTTAGCATTTTGAAGGCCTAAAAGTAATAAAGCAAAGGAATAAACTAGTAATAAAATATTCAAAGGCCTCAAAATTAAAAGCAAACATTCTTAGTAAAGAGTGTATGAGATTTTATGTAACTCTTTAATTTGGAAATTTAAAAAAAAATCATAGAAATCAACAATTCATCTTCACTCTCTCAAGTCTAATTACCATGGCCTAAAAAGACCATTATCAGGCTGCTGGGAACAGCCTGTCAATCACTGATTTCACAAGGTTAGTAAAAGCTATTTTTTTTTTTTTTTTTGTCAAACTAAGGAAAATTCAGTCTCTTACAATTCTTTAAGCCTATTAAAAATAAGATTTTTTATGTTTGTGAATTTAACATTTCATTACTTCCTAAACTACTCAGAGTTAAATAAAACTAAAAATGTCAAGAAAGGCTGAATACAATTTGTTATAAGTTCCATACATTCTGTTTCTTTTTTTAAAAAAGATTATCAAGTAGGCAGTTACACTATAAAAATATTCATTTTTTCCAACCTGCCCTTTGATGAGCACCATATTAACTATTTATAGAATTTAAATGGTATTTTTAATGCAATCCTTATAACGCTATACTTATCCAAGCTACAGAAGACTAGAGAAATGGAAACCATGTTAGCATGTGATTCTGCAGTTGTGCTTTCCAATATTGGCCAGAAGCTAAACAGTTAAAATGTGAAAGAGGGCCACAGGTGCCAGGAGAGGACCTTTAAGGGGCCTGAGTGTCAGTGGAACTGAAAAGCAGATGGATTCTGCCCACAAAGCAGATGGCAGCCTTACCCCAGGCTGCCTGGTTAATACAGATGTGAAAGCTGAGAGGGTACTTGGGTTCCTTACAAAGGCCAACAGAGAGTTTGAGTACACAAATAAAATTTCAAATTGAGTACAAGGGAAACAAGGGTTGAAATCTGGTAGTAACAGATAGCAGCTATAGACAGATCTCTGAAGGAAGCAGAGAAAGGGAGATCTGTGAACACACTCTTAATGAAAACATTTCATTACAAAAGTTATTGCCAAGAAGCCTTGGATCAGACATGAAACAACAGCAGCCTTCAACAGGACTAAACCTCAACCAAAATATTCATTGTAGAACACTGGTATGGCTCAGATCCAACCAAAGATCAGTTTCCTAGTTCTGATATGTGGCAAACTTGAAGATAGCACTTAGAGAAAATAATCCACAGATACTGGTTCTAGGAACTCCATAGATAACATGATGCAGCACAATTAGTTCTCTGTATTCACAAATGGACCCATGGATATGGAGGACTGACTATACCTATAACACAGTTAAGATTTCTCTTAGTTAACATTGCCATTGTTGTTTAGCTGCTAAGTCATGTCCAACTCTTTGTGACCCCATGGACTGAATGTAGCCTGCCAGGTTCCTCTGTTCATGGGATTTCCCAGGCAAGAATACTGGAGTGGGTTGCCATTAATTAATAGATTCTTTTAAAATATTTTAGTTACTAAACTAGAACTATGAACCTATTATTTACATTTCAAGTGTGGAAATAATTCTTTCAAACCTACTACAGACCAAATATATTCTCTGTTTTTCACAAGATTCAGTGTTATGCAGACTACTGAATAACTGTAAGATTAGTTGGCTAGTCAGCCAGAAGTTAGCCATCTATAGCAACTATTTCTTTGTATCATTATTTTAAATTTTGCCCACACATTGTGGTAACTAAAGAAGAAAATATCCCTCTCCCATGCCATTATAGTAATAAAAACATCACCATGTGCCTTAAGGTAAGAGACTCCATTAGACTTTGAGAGTCTGAGTAGAAGCTACCAAATCTGTCTGCGGGAGAGCAAGGCTGAGGGCATCCTGACACTTTCAGGACTTTGTGAGGAATCATTTGTAATCGTGTCACACTCAACAGGGTGCTGAGAGCATTCTTTTTTCACCCTCACAGCATCCAGAGAACTGTTCAGCAATATCAAGCCATGACCCTGATGTTTTATGGCATGAAGACCATAGTTTAAGTCCTCATAAGTGCTAAACGCCATCTCTACACAAGAAGTAGAATATCCTTCTATACTAATGTGCTACATATTACAGACTTCTCCAACATGTTCAAAGGACTCTCCTAGTGGCTCAGTGGTAAAGAATCTGCCTGCCAAGCAGGAGATGCAGGTTCCATCCCTGGGTTGGGAAGATCCCCTGCAGAAGAAATGGCAACCCACTCCAGTATTCTTGCCAGGGAAATCCCGGCTACAGTCCCAGGGGTAGCAAAAGAGCTGGACACAACTTAGTGACTAAGTAACAACATGTTCCAAATGTGATACATTGTCATTTCCAAAACAGTAAAAATTTACAGGAGAGCAGATTCAAACAGGACTCATTCTGCCTTGTGAGACAGAATGGATTGGCATAGGAGGTTAGGAAGCAAGTCAGAGGAGAGTTATCAGTGAACCATTAAAATTCTCATCATCTTTCACAGTTATATATATTGTCCGAATGATCAGCCCTCAAGAATGGTCCCATAATCTGTTTCAAGGGTGACTATATTCTACAGGGATAGGTACTATTTTAAGCAAGAGTTTCAGTTCCAGTGCTGATCATTTAAAACCTAAGGTTGCCTAAAAAGCTAAAACAGCATATAGCATAAAAAAGGACACAGAGCAAAGAAAGGTCAGAATGCCAGCTGAAGATATACTTCAGGGCCCTCTTTCAGGCAATGCCCAAGGCCTACTGGGGAGTAACTAATGACTAATACTTCAGTTCAGTTCAGTTGCTCAGTCGTGTCCAACTCTTTGCGACCCCATGAATAGCAGCATGCCAGGCCTCCCTGTCCATCACCAACTCCCAGAGTTCACTCAGACTCACATCCATCGAGTGATGGATGTCAGTGATGCCATCCAGCCATCTCATCCTCTGTCATCCCCTTCTCCTTCTGCCCCCAATCCCTCCCAGCATCAGAGTCTTTTCCAATGAGTCAACTCTTCACATGAGGTAGCCAAAGTACTGCAGTTTCAGCTTTAGCATCATTCCTTCCAAAGAACACCCAAGGGCTGATCTCCTTCAGAATGGACTGGTTGGATCTCCTTGCAGTCCAAGGGACTCTCAAGAGTCTTCTCCAACACCACAGTTCAAAAGCATCAATTCTTTGGCGCTCAGCCTTCTTCACAGTCCAACTCTCACATCCATACATGACCACAGGAAAAACCATAGCCTTGACTAGACGGACCTTTGTTGGCAAAGTAATGTCTCTGCTTTTGAATATGCTATCTAGGTTGGTCATAACTTTCCTTCCAAGGAGTAAGCATCTTTTAATTTCATGGCTGCAGTCACCATCTGCAGTGATTTTGGAGCCCAGAAAAATAAAGTCTGACACTGTTTCCACTGTTTCCCCATCTATTTCCCATGAAGTGGTGGGACCAGATGCCATGATCTTCATTTTCTGAATGTTGAGCTTTAAGGTACAGCATTTTATAGGCAGTAACAATGACTCTATAAGAAAATTGCTTCTATTTTTTATTTCATTTATATTTTTAACTTAATGAAACTCTTTCATAAGCTATTCATTACTGCTTATATTTAGTAAAAGGTCTCTTTTAAAAAGTACCTTCATCACCACAGCATCCTCCAGCCTGAGAAGACATCTACTCAGAAAGAGAGGACACGCTATTGATCCTCAGGCGTAAGACTCCTGAGGCTTCACCAACAGTGCAATCACACCTGGCCTGCGCACTGCTGCAAAGTGGAGAACATCTGCTCAGGCAGTCATTTCAGGACAGAAGCTAATTCTACACTATGAATCCAAACAGGCCCAGGCCCTCACACTGCCCTGTCATTCATTCACCTCAGACAATGTCATCACCTTTACACATCCACCTTCTCAACCAAATCAGAAACTTAGGAGTCATCTCTGCCTCTCCTTCATCCCACAGTCAGAATTTTTGGTAGCTCTATTGTCTCTTCACTTGCCTCCAATTGACTGTCTTAGTGTTTACTTAAGTGTTTCTAACTCAGGTTATTTAATCAGTTTCCTAACTGGCTTCTCTACCTCTGGTTTTACGAGCCAAAAATTCATGTCCTAAAACATGGCCAGAGTAATCTTCCTAAAACTTTTAAGCAGTTCCCCATCACCTTCAGATCAAGTTCAAACCCATTAGCACAGCTCACAAGGTCGTTTATGATCTCTTTATTCTCAAGCCTCCTCTCTTACCACTGACGCTTTTCATATGGCACAATACTAAAATATTTGAAGTACTTCGACTGATAATATATCGAGAACAATCCATACCCTCTCAGCAGCAGGTCCCACATTGCTCATTCCCTAGTTTCATTCAGTTTGTAGCCCTCCAGGAAATGTTCTCAGACCTCTCACATTTGACCCATCTATGTAAGGACCCTGAAATTACAATTATCACACTATATCGTATTGTTCACATTTTTTCCTCCCGTCCCCTACCCAGGCTAAAAAGGAGAAATGACCTTATCCATGTATGTTTGGAACACATGATACTCTCAATATTTACTGAATAAAAAAATACATAAATAAACATAGGGATGGGAGGATAGGCAAATCTGCGCTTCCTTCAAGAAAAAAAAATGGCTACCAAATGTACATGGACTAGGCTATGCTACTCCACCCGAAGAAGAAAATAACAACTAAGAGTTTGCCAGAAATTGCATGACATTCCTACTGATTCCACCAAAGTTTTCTGATGGAGAAGCTACGGAAGGATGCTGGCCTATAGGTCTGCCTTATCCTTGTTTGTCTCCCATCATACCAAATAAGCACCTGTTCAAATTGTGAGAGTTTAAGTCAGCACCCAACTGGCTCAGTGTCAACAGATCAAAACCTCTATTGAAAGAAAGGGATTTTAATCAAAATCCTGCTTCATTACATGATTTAATCACTGCACACTGATTTAAAAAAATGACAGTAATTATAAAAAATGTTTTCCATCCATTCTGAGTGCTTCTTGGAAGCTCACAACTGCTCAGATCTCTGATTTGAGATAATGTAGTCAATGTCTTCAATGCAAATATTCTCGACTGGGGGAAAAAAAAAACTTACAAAAAAAATTTTTTTTTCCTAAATGATTTGTCTTTCAGACTGAACTTCTCGGGTGTTTGTGACATATCCTGTAGGTGATATCCTCAAAAATTCTGCAAATGAATACTGTAGTCCTAAATCTAAAGCTCAGGGTAACTATGTAACTCTGCCCTAAATCTTTAATTTCAGAAATCCTTTAATATAAACACCTGAATGTGGTTTTAAGTATCCTCTTAGACTCACTCTTTAAACTACAAGAATAATAGGAAAACAGTAACAGTTTATTTAATTAACAGGTGTAGAAATATACAGTAATTAGTACAGAAAAATTCATCATGCCTTTTCAAATTTCCATAAAACATTTCTAAGACTTTACTTTCATCTTTGCCTTTGTGACTAAGTAACTTACCTTAAAATACCTTCAGTTATGATGATATAAATCCCTAATCCTAAAATGCCTGTGTTAAACTGAAAGCATAGTATGTCGCATTCTTCATTCACTGTACTTATAGTACTTGCCTCCATTTTTGAACCTTATAATTTCTGCAACAGAAAACAATGCTCAGAAACACCCTTGTAGGAATGTAAGATAAAGGCTTCCAATTTGTAGTTCTTCCCGCATAATTAGACCTGAACATGGACACTATGACTCTGGGACTTGATATCTACCAAGCAGTTACTAATAAATAAAAAAGTGTCACAGAGATTCCTTTATGCCTGACCCACTAGGATAGTACATGACAAGATAAAAGATTCGAAATAAATATTCACTGAACTCAAATTAACCCCCAGACCCAATAGATGCAGGGTTTTAGTTTACATTGTAAAGATATTCAAACCTGAAGAAAATACAAGCATAACTTTAGCATAATTTTATAATGGATTATGCAGACAGAAATCAGTCACTTTTTCCTCCAAATGAATGAAATGCTAAGGCAGAAGGAGATAACAAAATAATTCTGGGATATAGTCAGATTTGAAACCAAAGGAGAGAAATCTCCAGGTGCCAAAAATGAAGAAGGAACTCAAACTCTGGTTGGTAATAGGAACTGAATCCAAAAATTAAAGCTGTGGTTTTTCCAGTAGTCATGTATGGATGTGAGAGTTGGATTATAAAGAAAGCTGAGCACCAAAGAATTGATGCTTTTGAACTGTGGTGTTGGAGAAGACTCTTGAGAGGCCCCCGGACTGCAAGGAGATCCAACCAGTCCATCCTAAAGGAAATCAGTCCTGAATATTCATTGGAAGGACTGATGCTGAAGCTGAAACTCCAATATTTGGCCACCTTATGCGAAGAACTGACTCACTGGAAAAGACCCTGATGCTGAGAAAGATTGAAGGCAGGAGGAGAAGGGGACAATAGAGGATGAGATGGTTGGATGGCATCAGTGACTCAGTGGACACGAGTTTGAGCAAATTCCAGGAATTGGTGATGGACAGGGAAGCATGGTATGCTTCAGTCCATGGGGTCACAAAGAGTCGGACATGACTGAGTGACTGGACTGAACTGACCCCAATAGAGGCTATTTTAACTTTATAAACCTTATTTTATTACACTTTGCTTTATTATGGGCTTCACTGGTTGCTCAGATGGTAAAGAATCTGCCTGCAATGCTGGAGACCTGGGTTTGATCCCTGGATTGGGAAGACACCCTGGAGAAGAGCATGGCAACCCACTCCAGTATTCTTGCCTGGAGAATCCCTATGGACAGAGGAACCTGGGGGGCTACAGTCCATGGGGCCACAAAGAGTCAGACACAACTGAGTGACTAAGCACATAATCCTTTTGCTTTATTTGACTTCCTAGATATTATGTTTTCAACAAACTGAAGGTTTGTGGAAACTCTTTTCAAGAAGTCTATTGGTGCCACTTTTTCCAATAGAATTACATTTTTAATTAAGGTATGTATATTAGCTTTAGTCATAAGGCTATTGGACACTTAACAGACTAGCAGTATAATATAAACATAACCTTCCTATGCACTGGGAAATGAAGAAGTTTTTGTGACTTTTAATCTGTAATGTATATAAATCTTCTTTATCTACCTCTATTTAACTTTGCATATCCTTTCTTTTCTTCCTTTCCTCTCAACGTATTTGTTAGTCTTATTTTCATTGTTTTATTCTCCACTTGGCATCTTGCTTTGGTTTTGTTTTCCAGTTTATGCTTTAGTTAGTTTTGTTCTTAACTGGTAGATATAATTTTTGGTTTCCTTTGTTTGCTGGGTCAATCTATTGTACGTTATTTTTGTTGCACTGTTTTGATTTTGCTTATGTGTGTATATGTGTATATTCAGTCACACTTTATATTGTTGTTATAAACCTCTGCCTCAACATTGTGCTTTTGCAGTTCTGTGGAGTTTTCCTTTTTTTCTTCTTCCTTTTCTTTTTAATTTTAATTTTTTAAACCTATTATTATTTTTTCTATATTTATTCCATTGTTTGTTTTTCCTACTGTTTCTTTCCCCTTACAGTGAATCTTTAATGTACATAAATCTTCTTCATCTACCTCTATTTAACTTTGCATATCTATTCTTTATCTTTTCTTTCTTTCCTTTCTTCTCAATATAGTTGTTAGTTTTGTTTTCATTGCTTTATTCCCCACTTGGCACCTTGCTTTAGTATTGTTTTCCAGTTTGTGCTTTAGTTAGTTTTGTTCTTAACTGATAAATATAATTTTTTATTTCTTTTGTTTACTAGGTCAATCTACTGTACTTTATTTTTGTTGGACTATTTTGATTTTGCTGATGGGTGTATATGTATATGTGTATATTCCATTATTTTAATTATTATTTGCCTGATTTTGTACCTGTCATTTGTCTGGGATTTACCTTTGGTTTCTCATTTTTGGGTATTTGTTTTAATCTCGCTTAATGCCATAACAAACTACTTGTAGAATCGTCATTCCTGAACATAGCTCAAACCCTGAGCCTTTGTAGTGGAAGCACTGACTCCAAGACCCTAGACTACCAGAGAACTAACCCTAGGGAGTATCAAAATAGTGAGAACTCACACAAAGGAAATGACTTGAATACAAGACCAGGCATCACCCAACCCTCATCTAAACAACAAACAAAACAAAAATACAAACCCAATCATCAGCAGACAGGATTACCCCCTCACTCAGCCTTGCCCATCAAAGGAAAAACAAACATTAAAAAACCCAGCACAAATCTCACCATATAGGAAGCTTACACAAACCACTGGACCAACCTTAGGAGGGCAGAAACCAAAAGGAAGAAAGAATTCAACCTTGAAGCCTGGGAAAAGGAGACATCGAACATAATACATTTTTTAAAAAGTAATGAAAACACTGAGAAATACTACACAAATGAAGGAACAAACCAGAAACACAGAAGTCCAAATAAATAAAGAGGAAATAGGCAAACTACCTGAAAAAGAATTCAGAATAATGATAGTAAAAATGAAGAAAAACCTTGAAAACAAAATGGAAAAAATGAAAGAATCAATTAACAAAGACCTAGAAGACTTAAAGAATAAACATGCAGAGACAAAGAACACAATTACTGAAATTAAAAATACTCTAGAGGCAATCAGTAGCAGAATATCTGAAGCAGAAAAATGAATCAGTGAGCTGGAAGATAAAATGATGGAAATACCTTCCGAAGAGCAGAATAAAGTAAAAACAATGAAAAGAACTGAGGATAGTCTCAGAGACCTCTGGGACAATATCAAACCCACCAACATTCGAATTATACAGGTCCCAGAAGAAGAAGAGAAAAAGAAAGGGTATGAGAAAATTTTTGAAGAGATTATAGTTGAAAATTTCCCCAACATGGAAAAGGAAATAGTCAATCAAGTTTAAGAGGTGCAAAGAGTCCCATACAGGATAAACCGAAGGAGAAACATGCCAAGACACATACTAATCAAACTCACAAAGACTAAACACAAAGAAAGACTATTAAAAGCAGCAAGGGAAAAGCAACAAGTAACACAGAAGGGAAACCCCATATGCCTAACAGCTGATCTTTCAGCAAAAACTCTGCAGGCCAGAAGGGAATGACACAATATATTTAAGTACTGAAAGGGAAAAATCTACAACCAAGATTACTGTACCTGGCTAAGATCTCATTCAAAATTGATGGAGACATAAAAACCTTTTCAGACAAGCAAAAGTTAAGAGAATTAAGTACCACCAAAGCAGCTTTACAACAAATGTTAAAGGGACTTATATAGTCAAGAAATACAATAGAAGAAAAAAGATCTACAAAATCAATCTCAAACAAGATAATGGCATAGGAACATATATATCAATAACTACTTTAAATGTAAATAGATTAAATGCTCCAACCAAAAGACTGGCTGAATGGATACAAAAACAAGACCCATATATATAAAGACTACAAGAAACCCATTTCTGACCTAAAGACACATATAGACTGAAAGTGCAGGGATGGGAAAATATATTCCATGCAAATGGAAGCAAAAGAAAGCTGGAGTAGCAATCCTCATATCACACAAAATAGAACTGAAAGAATATTACAAGAGATAAGGAAGAGTACTACATAATGATCAAAGGATCAATCCAAGAGGAAGATATAACAATTGTAAATATCTATGCTCCCAACATAGGAAAATCTCAATACATAAGACAAACACTCACAGACAAAAAAGGAGAAACTGACAGTAACAAAATTATAGTAGGAGATTTTACACCCCACTCACACCAATGGACAGATCACCAAAACAAAAAATTAATAAGGAAACACAAGTCTTAAATGATACATTAGATGAGATGAATTTATTGATATCTTCAGGACATTCCATCCAAAGAAAGAATACACTTTCTTCTCAAGTGCATATGGAACATTCTCCAGAATAGACCACATCTTAGTCACAAGTCAAACCTCAGTAAATTTAAGAAAATTGAAATCATATCAAGCACCTTCTCTGACTAAACAATTGCCACAAAAAGAATTAAATATCTAGGAATAAACTTACTAAGGAGACAAAAGAACTGTACACAGAAAATTATAAGACACTAATGAAAAAATCAAAGATGACATAAACAGATGGAGAGATATTCCATGTTCTTGGGTAGGAAGAATCAATACTGTGAAAATGACTATACCACCAAACACAATCTACAGATTCAATGTGATCCCAATCAAATTAGCAATGACATTTTTCACAGAACTAGAACAAAAAAATTTCACAATGCATATGGAAACACAAAAGACCCCAAATAGCCAAAGCAGTCTTTTGAAAAAAGAATGGAGCTGGAGGAATCAACCTTCCTGACTTCAAATTATACTATAAAGCCATAGTCATCAAGACAGTATGGTACTGGCACAAAAACAGAAATATAGACCAATGAAACAAGATAGAAAGCCCAGAGATAAACCCATGCACCTATGGGTACTTTACATTTGACAAAGGAGGCAAGAATATACAATGGAGCAAAGAGAGCCTCTTCAATAAATGGTGCTGGGAAAACTGGACATCTACATCTAAAAGAATGAAATTAGAACATTTCCTAACACCATACACAAAGATAAATTCAAAATGGATTAAAGAGTTAAATGTAAGACCAGAAACTATAAAACTCTTAAGGGAAAACATAGGCAGAACACTCGATGACATAAATCAAAGCAAGATCTTCTATGACCCACCTCCTAGAGTAACGGAAATCAAAACAAAAGTAAACAAGTGGGACCTGATTAAACGTAAAAGCTTTTGCACAGCAAAGGAAACTATAAGCAAGGTGAAAGCACAAGCCTCAGAATGGGAGAAAATAATAGCAAATGAAACAACTGACAAAGGATTAATTTCCAAATATATAAGCAGCTCATACAACTCAATATCAGAAAGACAAACAGCCCAATCAAAAAGTGGGAAAAGACCTAAACAGATATTCCTTCAAAGAAGATGTACAGATGGCTAACAAACACAAGAAAAGATGCTCAACATAGCTCATTACTGGAGAAATGCAAATCAAAACTACAATGAGATATCACCTCACGCCAGTTAGAATGGCCCTCATCAAAAAGTCTACAAACAAAAAATGCTGGAGAGGGTATGGGGAAAAGGGAACACTCTTGCACTGTTGGTGGGAATGCAAATTGATACAGCCACTATGGAAGATTGTATGGAGATGCTTTAAAAAAAACTAGGAATAAAACCACCATATGACCCAGCAATCCCACTCCTAGGCATATACCCTGAGGAAACCAAAATTGAAGAAGACACATGTATCCCATTGTCCATTGCAGGACTATTTACAATAACTAGAACATGGAGGTACCCTAGATGTCCATGGAAAGATGAATGAATGAAGAAGTTGTGGTACATATACACAATGGAATATTACTCAGCCATAAAAACAAACACATTTGAGTCAGTTCTAATGAGATGGATGAACCTAGAACCTAATTTACAGAGCAAAATAAGTCAGAAAGAGAAAGATAAATATCATATTCTATGCATATGTATGGAATCTAGAAAGATGGTACCAAAGAATTTATGTACAGGGCAGCAATGGAGAAAGAGACATAGAAAATAGACTCATGGGCATCGGGAGAGCAGAGGAGAGGGTGAGATGTATGGAAAGAGTAACATGGAAACTTACATTATCGTATGTAAAATAGATAGCCAACGGGAATTTGCTGTATGGCTCAAGAAACTCAAACAGGGGCTCTATATCAGCCTAGAGGGGTGGGATGGGGACGGAGATGGGAGGGAGGTCCAAAAGGGAGGGGATATATGTATACCTATGGCTGATTTATTTTGAGGTCTGACAGAAAACAACAAAGTTCTGTAAAGCAATTATCCTTCAACAAAAGATAAATTAACTTAAAAAAATAGAAAAACTATAAAACTTATCAAGCAGCTGATTCTTGTTAACAGACACATGGATTTAAAAAAAAGAAAGAAAACAAAAAATAGAGAGCCCAGAAATAAACGCACACTTGTAAGATCAAGTAATTTATGACAAGATGCAAGAATATTCAATGGGAAAAGGACAGTCACAATAAATGGTATTGGGTAAACTGGACAGCCACTTGCAAAAGAATGAAACTAGACCACCATCTTATACCATATAAAAAAAATCAACTCAACATGGCTTAATGACTTGAATGTAGGACCTGAAACCACAAAACTTCTAGAAGAAAGCATAGGTGGTAAGCTTAGGTGGTAAGCTTCATGACAGCAGTCTTGATGATTATTTTAATCTGACTCCAAAACCAAAATCAATAAAAGCATAAATAGACAACTGGGATACCACACAAAAAGGATTCTGTGCAGCAAAGGAAATTTCTATCAACAAAATGAAAGCAACCTACTGAACTGGGAGAAAGTATCTGCAAATCATATATCTGACAAGGAGTTAATACCCAAAATACATAGAAAAGTCATACTACACAATAGGAAAAAAAGTGGCAGAGGGTGTGATTAAACTTTTTTTCCCCAAAAAAGCCACACAGCTGGCCAACAAGTTCATGAAAAGGTGCTCAACGTCACTAGTCATCAGGGAAATGCACAACGAAACCACCTTTAACATAGCACCTCACACCATCGTAAAGTGGCTACTATCAAAGGGACAGGAAATAATGTGTTGAAGATGTGAATTAAAGGGAACCCTTGTGTGCTGTTAGTGGAATGTAACTTACTGCGGCCACTATGAAAACCAGTGTGAAAATTTCTCAAAATATTAGTAATAGAACTTCTAGATGACCCAGCATTTCTACTTCTGGGGATTTATCCAAATAAAATGAAAGCACTAATTCAAAAAGATATATGTACCCCATGTTTACTGCCACATCATTTACAAAACATTTATAAAGATAATCTAATTGTCCGTCAGTGGATACATGGATAAAAGTGAAAGTGAAGTTGCTCAGTCGAGCCTGACTCTTTGCGACCCCATGGACAGTAGCCTGTACCAAGCCCCTCTGTCCATGGGATTTTCTAGGCAAGAGTACTGGAGTGGGTTGCAGTTTCCTTCTCCAACATGGATAAAGATGTGGTATTAATACATATACAAGCAGAATACCATTCAGCCATAAAAAAGAATGAAATCCTGCCATTTATGACAAACATAGATGGACCTTGATGGGATTATGCTAAGTGAAATAAATTAGAGTAACGCAAATACTGTATGTTATTACTTATATGTAGAATCTAAAAAGCTATACAGAAAATGAAAACAACCTCAAAGATAGAGACTAGATCAGTGGTTGACAGAGTGTTATGTGTATTTGGAGTGGCAAGAGGGAGAGGGGGCCAGGGTGTATGTTTATTATTAAAAAGAATACTCAGCATCAACAATGACCTGTTTACTAACAAAATGTACTTGTACTTTTAGAAAAGCAATAAAAGGTAAATAAGCTGAAGTTGAAGTACCAAAAAATAACATATTAAAGATATTTTTGGAATACTGTGAATCTACTGGAACAACTGCTCAGCATTTGGTTGCTTCACCATCTTTTTTCTTTTTAAATCAAATGAGTCTAGAATAATCCTGTCATATAAATGAAAGCATTAATTGAAATTAATATGCAAATTATGGTGCCTGTGTGGGATGTCATTTCATTAATTTCAATTCACTGACATAATTGTGTTCTCTAAATATGAGTTTTGCAAATGCTATCCATAAAGAATGCAATATTTGGAGAATATTATTTTATTAGCACAAAATTCAACAATAGCTTAGTCAAAAGGAAAAAATAGTAATCTGAGATTTTCGTCATAAAATAATTTACATGCATATTTATAGATATATATTACTTGAGCTAACTAAGGTTTTTTTAATAAATATTTATTTATTTTTAAAGGAACACCAGTTACTTTAGATTCAGGAATGTAAAATAGGACCATTAAAAAATCTATTATCTTAAAATTATAAATATTAATTCTTAACATTTTGGTATACTTCACTTTTGTAGTCTTGTATGGAAATAGATACACTTTAAAAAAAATAAAAATATCAAAGAAAGCAAAACAACTATAATTCATATTCTACTTTTTCATTTAATATTATCATCAGTTCATTTCAATTTTATTTTATTTTTAAACTTTACATAATTGTATTAGTTTTGCCAAATATCAAAATGAATCCATCACAGGTATGCATGTGCTCCCCATCCTGAACCCTCCTCCCTCCTCCCTCCCCATACCATCCCTCTGGGTCGTCCCAGTGCACTAGCCCCAAGCATCCAGTATCGTGCACTGAACCTGGACTGGCATCTCGTTTCATACATGACATTTTACATGTTTCAATGCCATTCTCCCAAATCTTCCCACTCTCTCCCTCTCCCACAGAGTCCATAAGACTGTTCCATACATCAGCATCACTTTTGCTGTCTCGTACACAGGGTTGTTGTTATCATCTTTCTAAATTCCATATATATGCGTTAGTATACGGTATTGGTGTTTTTCCTTCTGGCTTACTTCACTCTGTATAATAGGCTCCAGTTTCATCCACCTCATTAGAACTGATTCAAATGTATTCTTTTTAATGGCTGAGTAATACTCCATTGTGTATATGTACCACAGCTTTCTTATCCATTTATCTGCTGATGGACATCTAGGTTGCTTCCATGTCCTGGCTATTATAAACAGTGCTGCGATGAACATTGGGGCTTCACAGCTGAATTCTACCAAAAATTTAGAGAAGAGCTAACACCTATCCTGCTCAAACTCTTCCAGAAAATTGCAGAGGAAGGTAAACTTCCAAACTCATTCTATGAGGCCACCATTACCATAATACCAAAACCTGACAAAGATCCCACAAAAAAAGAAAACTACAGGCCAATATCACTGATGAACATAGATGCAAAAATCCTTAACAAAATTCTAGCAACCAGAATCCAGCAACACATTAAAAAGATCATACACCATGACCAAGTGGGCTTTATCCCAGGGATGCAAGGATTCTTCAATATCCACAAATCAATCAATGTAATACACCACATTAACAAATGGAAAAATAAAAACCATATGATTATCTCAATAGATGCAGAGAAAGCCTTTGACAAAATTCAACACCCATTTATGATAAAAACTCTCCAGAAAGCAGGAATAGAAGGAATATACCTCAACATAATAAAAGCTATATATGACAAACCCACAGCAAACATTATCCTCAATGGTGAAAAATTGAAAGCATTTCCTCTAAAGTCAGGAACAAGACAAGGGTGCCCACTTTCACCATTACTATTCAACATAGTTTTGGAAGTTTTGGCCACAGCAATCAGAGCAGAAAAAGAAATAAAAGGAATCCAAATTGGAAAAGAAGAAGTAAAACTCTCACTATTTGCAGATGACATGATCCTCTACATAGAAAACCCTAAAGACTCCACCAGAAAATTACTAGAACTAATCAATGACTATAGTAAAGTTGCAGGATATAAAATCAACACACAGAAATCCCCGCATTCCTATACACTAATAATGAGAAAACAGAAAGAGAAATTCAGGAAACAATTCCATTCACCATTGCAATGGAAAGAATAAAATACTTAGGAATATATCTACCTAAAGAAACTAAAGACCTATATATAGAAAACTATAAAACACTGGTGAAAGAAATCAAAGAGGACACTAATAGATGGAGAAATATACCATGTTCATGGATTGGAAGAATCAATATAGTGAAAATGAGTATACTACCCAAAGCAATCTATAGATTCAATGCAATCCCTATCAAGCTACCAACAGTATTCTTCACAGAGCTAGAACAAATAATTTCACAATTTGTATGGAAATACAAAAAACCTCGAATAGCCAAAGCGATCTTGAGAAAGAAGAATGGAACTGGAGGTATCAGTTCATTTCAGTTCAGTCGCTCAGTCGTGTCCGACTCTTTGCGACCCCATGAATTGCAACACGCCAGGCCTCCCTGTCCATCAGCAACTTCTGGAGTTCACTCAAACTCATGTCCATTGAGTCGGTGATGCCATCCAGCCATCTCATCCTCTGTCGTCCCCTTCTCCTCCTGCCCCCAATCCCTCCCAGCATCAGAATCTTTTCCAATGAGTCAACTCTTTGCATGAGGTGGCCAAAGTATTGGAGTTTCAGCTTCAGCATCAGTCCTTCCAATGAACACCCAGGACTGATTTCATTTAGAATGGACTGGATGGATCTCCTTGCAGTCCAAGGGACTCCCAAGAGTCTTCTCCAACACCACAGTTCAAAAAGCATCAATTCCTCGGCACTCAGCTTTCTTCACAGTCCAACTCTCACATCCATACATGACCACTGGAAAAACCATAGCCTTGACTAGATGGACCTTTGTTGGCAAAGTCATGTCTCTGCTTTTTAATATTCTAACTAGGTTAGTCATAACTTTTCTTCCAATTTACCACAATTTATTTTACTAGTGAATAAATCCCAACATCATTTTAAATAAATACACACTGTTAAGCATTTGTACCTACCAAAATATTTTTAACCATTCTATGATTTTTTTGGTGTTTATGTTTTTGTTTTAATATTTTAGTATTAGGAATCCTTCTGTAATAAAACACTTCATGTAATTAGCTCTCTGATTACTTCCTTAGAAAAAATTCCTTGAGGTGGAATTACTGGATCAAAGGCTGTTAATCTTAATGCATATTATCTAATCCCTTCTAAAAAGACTGAATAATCTTACATCCCCACTACAAGGATATAATTTCTAGTCCCTTGAACCCCTGCTCATACCAGATATCACTGTTCAGCACTGTCAATGTGGTAGGTCAAAATAGCATATCACAGTTGATTCATTTGCATTTCTTTATTATAAAGGTTGAACTCCTTGTAAAATTTTACTGTAGTAATAATCTACTGGAATTTGAATTTAAGCTATAATGTAGTTTTGCCTATAACTGAATTGTGAGCAACAACTGCTATTTATAATTTATTATTGCTTGAAGTCACATACAGTGTGACATGCTGTGCTTAAATTATGTACAGTACTGTTTTTTTAAATTATATTTCATAAAATCTCCCAAAGCAAATCAGAGTAAATGTCTTATCTCCTCACTTCTTTCATTCAGGTTTATACAAATATGAAGAAAATTATACCTAAAGTGTTTTTCACGTATTAGATATTTTTAAAGGAATTAGTCCATCATCGGGCTTCCCTTGTGGCTCACCTGGTAAAGAATTTGCCTGAAATGCCGGAGACCTGGGTTCGATCCCTGGGTTAGGAAAATCCCCTGGCGAATGTACTGGCTACCCACCCCAGTATTCTGGTCAGGAGAATTCCATGGACTGTACAGTCCATGGGGGTCGCAGAGTCAGACATGACTGAGCAGCTTTCATGGTCCATCATCACCCCTCAATTAAGAATATTAATTAATATATAATAGTGAGACTATAAAAAAGAGTGCTTACCCAACAACTGTTAAATTTAATGAAAGTTTTTAAAATTTTTCAAAACCACAGAAAATATTTTAATGAAGACCAAAGGCAAGTAATAAAATAGCTCTGTATTTTAGACAAAGTTACAATAGTTCCAAAACTGTAATATGTAATCTCCCTCCAGAAGGAAAGGTTCCAAGATGGTTCCGTTTTCCATTGTCTTCTCTACTGCCAAATAAATTCTCATAGCCATATTTAATTTCCAGTAATATCCCTGTTTAATGAATATGAAATCAGAAGTCAAAGGACAAAGTGTAAAGGGAAACAGAAATAAAGAAGCCAAATGACACCATCGCTCCAAGCTAGATTCCACTTCCATCAATACAGGAAGCTAATCAAGGGCTTCAGCATTATATGTCACTATGATTTTGTGGCAAACACTTCCAACTTACTTTTTTTTTTAAAGAGAAAGAATATTCACTACAAGAGAGTCATTTTCTTTATCATACATCAAACAGAAGAAACTAGATTTACAAAGATGTATAAGATATAACAACCTTGTAAACTTTCACTGGTCTCAGTACTGGGGCGGGGTCGGGAGGAAACTATCAAAGAAATTTAGGGGGGAAATTGTGTACTGGATAGCAAAATGACATCACAAATTACTGTTAATTTTCTTAAACATGAAGAGGTAGTCATAGTTTTATAAAGGAGAATGGCTTTACTCTTTCTGTAAGTATGAATATGTTAAGTATTGGTCTTCAAATGTCTAATCCCAAATTGCTCTATTGAAAACCAAGATTAATTAGGAAGAGTAATATTAATAACAATTAGAGTGGTGAAAATGATAAAAATCATTACCTTGTGTATGTGGGGAGAGGACCAGTATAAATGTTTAAATTAATTAATATTAACTCTAAATAACATGTTCATGGCATCCAGTCCCATCACTTCACGGCAAATAGATGGGAAACAATGGAAACAGTGACAGACTTTTTTCTTGGGCTCCAAAATCACTACAGATGGTGAATGCAGCCATGAAATTAAAAGACACTTGCCCCTTGGAAGAAAAGCTATGATGAACCTAGACAGCGTATTAAAAAGCAGAGACGTTCTTTTGTCAATAAAGGTCCATTTAGTCAAAGCTATGGTTTTTCCAGTAGTCATGTATGGACGTGAGAGTTGGACCATGAAGAAGGCTGAGTGCTGAAAAACTGATGCTTTTGAACTGTGGTGTTGGAGAAGATTCTTGAGAGTCTCTTGGACTGCAAGAAGATCAAACCAGTCAATCCTGAAGGAAAGCAATCCTGAATATTCACTGGAAGGACTGATGCTGAAGCTGAAGCTCCAATACTTTGGCCACCTGATGCAAAGAACTGACTCATTAGAAAAGGCCCTGATTCTGGGAAAGATTGAAGGCAGAAGGAGAAGGGAATGACAGAGGACGAAATGGTTGGATGGCATCACCAATTCAATGGACATGAGTTTGAGCAAGCTCTGGGAGATGGAGAGGACATGGAAGCCTGGCGTGCTGATGTCCACGGTGTCCCAAAGAGTCGGACACGACTTAGCAACTAAACAACAACAAAAAACTCTAAATACCAAAGTCAAAATAATATTAAATCATAAGTAGACATCTACAGATAATTGTCTTAGCAAGGAAAACGACTTAGGAAAATTTTTAAAGGTGATTATTGATTTGCAGTTCTTTAACCTTCCTTAATCAGCTGACTAATCAGGTAAGCATTTGGGTACACTATAACATTACAGCTTAAAATTTACCTTTCTGCAATGTATTTCCTATCCCATACAAAACTTATTATGGACATGATCTAAAATTATGTATTTCAAATCTCATATTCCAACAGGTGAATAAACAAAAGCTAAACACATGGAAAAATTTAGCTTATCAATGTACTGTTTCTGAATAAAAGAGTAAAATCTTAAACTATTTTCAGAGTTAAGTTAGAAGCTAGAAAGAAGTCCTACAGTATTTTGATATCTTAAATGCTATCATAAAATCCTCTGGTCTACACAAGATAAATGCAGAGATAGAAGGAGAGAACCACAAATTGCCTGACGTCTGAAATGGAAGCAGAAACACAAAGAGTGTGTAATATGAAAAATTCTGAACTCTCCAGGTCTCATATATATGAAAAACCTCCTGATCTCAGTGTGAAGAGGGATTTAACTGCATATATGATCACCTGTTTGGAGAGGAGAGGTAAATATAGTAATATATACTATATGAAAATAAATATAGGAATAAAGCACTATGACGCACAAGCACTGCTCATATTTTTCCCATCTTTTCATTGCTGAGCTAGAGAATATAAAAGATAACTGTGGTAGCCACTTCATGACTTCTCAGTCATAGTAGAACTAATGAAAGTACAGTGATCCAATCTTACTCAGAAAACGTGTATTAGTTTTAAAAAGAGCTCCAATGGAAGCTCTCTCAGAATATTCTCCTATAAGCTCTTAAAAGTTAGTTTGAAAATTGTCAATACAACTGGGGTTCTTTTCAATTCAGCTGCAGGTTACAAAGGAATACTAAAGATACTTCAAAACTTGATGTAATATCAGAAAATTTTAAACTATATGACATGATATAATGAAAACCATGCCAGCTAAAAATGAAAAGCCCACCAATGATAATTAGAAATGCATTTATAAGATAATTCAGTTTTCCCCAGTAGAAAAAGTATTGTCCTTTTTTGCTTCGTTATTGGCAGAAAATTTATTTCAGAGGCCACAGATTCTTAAAGTATTACAAAGTCTAAATAATACAAAAAAATTGGCCATCAGAATAAGTAATGCTTCAGATTTACAAGCCCCAGTGAAGCAAGATTTAGCTATATTAATTAGGGGTGTGTTACGTCTTAAAGTAGGTAACAGATGGATACTGTGCAGAATAAATGTGCACACCAATGGGTGAGATGTTCATAATGCTGAAGGGCAAGAGAGAGATGTATAGCTTGGGAAGTGATGTGGATAATTACTTGTCATTAAACAGCAGAGTAATTGCTTCAGCACATTCCCACGTAACTATTCCACATGAAATCTCAACATGTCCTTGGACTTGCTAAACATACATAGTTGTCTCAGATAATTTTAGCAAAAAGAATCAGCAGTGAATGATGCATCACACTTCAAAAGAAAATCATTGGTTTATTATTTAGTCTCACAAAACACTTTAGGGACTCTAAACATTAATAACAGAGAGATAAAAAGCCATTGATTTTTATATTAATAAGACCTTGGTAAAACCTCAGAAGACACTTTTTTCTAACCTGCTCAGACTACATGCCTGATAAAACTTATCATATATAAACTTAATTATTTAAAATATCTTCTCTTCTTTTGGAAAACTGTCATATATTCAACACTTGAATTTCATACAAAGCAAAATTTTAAAATTCTAAGTTGCTATAGGATGTTGTCTGAAATCAACGGATACAGAAGATTCTGGGTAGCCAAAACAAAGGGAGTGGCGTAAATTTCAAAGTCTCAACATACCCTAGAAAAAGCAAACAAAAACCAAAAATCAGGAGGAACAAATTAGATTACAGAAACTCATGACTCAGCATAGCTGGAAAACAGAAATTTGTCAACTTTAAATTACCCGTAAGTATAAATGTAAACATTAAATTAGAGCATGCTCTCACTGGAGCTCTTGTCTCACAGAGACCAAGAGTAGTTCAAGAGAATTTATAGAGAAAGAAGAGGGGACTAATGGCAGATCTGAACATGATTTACAACCACTTCTAGAAAGCCAATCCGATATGTAAAAATTGTGAAAAGTCAACAGTTCGATATGAGCACTGACATAGAGAAGGGACTGGAAAAGATACATTGGAGATAACAAGAAATCTCAGCAAGCTTTCATGTTGGAGAGAGAAAAGAGCTTCTTTGGAAACTATACACAGAGAAATAAAGAAACAAAAGGAAATATTTAGATCCCATAAGACAAAAGAAAATTAAAAAATCAAAGGACACATGACTATTCCTAAGCCATGCCATCCAGGAAAGAAGCAATACTTTGCCTGCAGTGATAGAATAGAGTGCACTTCAATTAGGAACATCATAACCACCCTAACACACTGAAAAAACAAACAGACAACAACAAAAAACTCCTATAAAAATAAAATTGAGACTGATAACCCAAACAATTCATCTGATGAAAATTCTACCCCACCCCCAAAATTTTTCAAAACAAGGGAAACTGTAATGTAACACTCAAAGGTTAAATATCCTCAAACTGACATTAGGTTGATGAAAAATAAATTTAAAACTAAGAGAAAATGCATGATCAGAAAAAGAAATAAAAATTGACTGAACTCAGAAAAAATAGATAATCATACCACAGTGGACACTAAATTACAAAATACTAAACAAAAAGATTTCACAGAAAATATAACAAGAGATAGTACAAAAATAACAGAGAAACAACTAAGTGAATAAAATGAAATTGACACAAAAATACAAAGGGTCACAAACAAAGTGGCTGAAACAGAAGACAGGCAAAAGGAAATTCAATTTACATAGAAATCAAATTTCTAAAGAATATTTTAATGGAATAGAGAATGGAATAAAAATAATATTTGAAATACTACTTAAATAAGGTATTCATTATGAAAGACCTGAATCTATACACTGAAAAGGACCACCTGGCATCAAGGAAAAAAAGACTTTCAATGATCAACTCCTAGTAAAACTAGTAAATATTAAAAGGAAAAAATTCTCAGGGTATCCAGGCCAAAAAAAAAAAAAAAAATTACCTATAATAATGTACAAAGAAAAGAAAAGAGAATCAAACTAGCAAAGTTTATCAAATACAAAACTCAAAGCAAAATTCTGATAGCATTTTCACAAAACCCCAGGAAATAAAGTTGACCCTAAAGATTTACATCCAGCTAATCTACCTTTGAGTATGAAACCTACAGAAAAAAATGTTTTAAACATGTAATAGATCAAGGAATTCCATGTCTATAAGGCCTTGAGAAATCTACTAGAAGATGAACTTCACCCAACTAAGCAATTACTGGGGAAGTTAAGTCAAAAGTTAACAGTGTGTATTTACATATTTATTTGTAGACATAAGACACAAAGACAGGTCAAACACAGGAAATAATACACTACATAATATATACATAATATATTACATAATAATGTTCTCACAAAGTAGAAAGAATGCTGATAAAACAATGGGGTAAGAAGCAAAGGGAAAGAATAAAGTAGAATAAGCTTGTTGCATAGCAAACAGGTAGGTATACCACTAAAAGTTGACAAACCAGACATGAGAAAGTTAAAATTTTAAGTTGAGAATAAAGGCAAAATTACAAATGTGACTACTTAAACAAAAATAAAGAACTCAGAGATGCCAAAGGCATAGCTAGAGCAAAACCAGTAGGAGACTTTTAACATATTGCTGATAGATGAGGTAGACTAAAAATTGAAAAGATTTTTAACCCTGAAAATATAATTAGTAATAAAGATTCTATGTATATTAAATTTTACATCTGGAAAATGGAAAATAAACCTTTCTCTACATGAAACATCACAAAATGAATCATGTGTTAGGTCACAAGGAAAGTATCAGTAAGTTCTATAAAATACATATAAATACCACTCTTCTTTCAGTGAAACAAAACTAGAAATCATCTAAGCAGATTTGTGGAAGACCTCTCCTAACTGGACATTTAAAAAAAAACTTTTTAAGCCATTTTTGGATAAAAGGGCAAATACAAACAAAAAACTGTCTTTTAAAAATGATAATGAAAACCCTACATATCAGATATTTTTACAGGACTGGTCAGAGGAAAACTCATGGCCTTAAACATCCCTTTCAATGAAACGGAAAGTACAAAAACAAATGAATTATCTTCAGAGCCAGAAATGGCAGCCCAAGTCTCTAACACTCTCCATCTCTCTCTTTTTCTGTTCCACCTCTGACTCAGTCAGAAAAGGCTTTCCACTTTTAAAGATTCATGTGATATATATGTATTAAAATATCAGCTCATAAAGGTGTTCGAAATAAAATTTTATATAACATGGTGATTCATACATGTAAAACTAAAGAAAGACATTGCCCAGCTTATGTTGCAGGTTCTCACTGTTCTTTCTATTTGGTCCTGATAAGGCAAAAGAGTTCCTGGGAATTGAACTCCCTGGAAGTATTAATATATGGCCTAGTGTCAGAGATACCAGACTACTAGACAAGTCTGATTTTTCATACTTCATTTATTTACTCTGTTTTGCTTCATTTTTTTATTCCATTCCCTCTTTTTCATCATATCTTAATATACAGAAAAACAGAAGAAAAAAGTAGGTCAGTTTCAGGTAAAATAGGTCAGGTTCCTACAGAAACCAAATTTTGAGACACACCTCTTCTGTCACATCCCTCTTGTATTTTAATCATCCCATACAGACCTCTTGACAAGCAGCTTTCCTTGGCCTTTCACCCTATGGCAGGAGCAGGTTATCAACCAACTCCTATGAGTTCAGCAGAGATTCACAGTTACTAATGCTGTTCTGGAATTTAAGCTTTTAACACTTGTACAAGAAGTAAGGGAGACAAGAATGGCCTTCTTACAGAAAAAGTAGAAAACTGGAGCAGCATTTTAGCTTCCCTTACCTTCTCTTTTTAATGGATATCTTAAATATTTAAAACATTTGATAAAATGATACACATTCTTATATAAGAACAATTTTAAGGATAAATAAGTATCTAAATTGTGATATAACCCTGGGGAGTTCTAAAAACCCAATGACAGCAAGAAAAGGCAAAATGTCTATAGAGTAGAAAACACCAAACTAAATGGCAAATGGACAGGAAGAAAACATTTAGAGCAGATGTAACAGATAAAGATGAATATTTACTATATAGAACAACTCAAATAAAAACAGGCAGAGATATCAATATCAACTAAAACAAAAACAAATTTTAAAAATGTCCAACATCACAAATAATTTAAGAAATATAAATAAAATCAAGATACTCTTGCCATGAAATTACAAATTGAAGATTTTTGTAATATCTGTTATTAGTGAGAATATGGAAAAAGAATCATTCTCTTAAAATGTTGGTGAGAATGTAAAATTAAACAACTTTACTAGAGGGCAACACAGCCAATGCCCACCAAAATTAAAGATCTACATACCATTTAATTTCCATATCTAACTTTCTCTTATTCTAAACAATCACACTTGTAAATTTTCATATAAATAAAGGAATAAAGGTCTGGAATAATACGCAGCAAATGGATAATGGTTTCCTATGGGAAAGGAATTGTATGTGAGTAAAAAGAGGAAAGAGCTACTTGTACTTTTTAATTCAATATATTCTTACCTGATGTTTGAATTTTTATGTCAAGAATGGTTGCATGCATACTTGCATAATTTCCTAAGTTATTTTTTTAAAAGACCACAGTAAATTAAAGATATCATGTGTGATTAGAATATTTCAGATACTTTTAGTTATAATGGCACTTTTCAACATATTCTCTAGTCTCAGTGTTTTTATACTTTCCTTTGTGCTTTCCTATCTTTGTAATCTATCTTTGATTTTGGTATGGATTCCACAATAATATCTTCCAGTTCAAAAATTCTAACAGTAAATTGTCTAAAAAGTTTATCCTATCTATAATGGTAT
Source organism: Bos javanicus (assembly GCF_032452875.1). Taxonomy (NCBI): domain Eukaryota; kingdom Metazoa; phylum Chordata; class Mammalia; order Artiodactyla; family Bovidae; genus Bos; species Bos javanicus. The sequence goes on along the minus strand of NC_083871.1, from coordinate 57,680,663 downwards.
TTTACTTTTAGTGACATTTTTCATATCTACAATTTCTAATTAGTTTTTTTTTTTTTTAATATCCACACATTCTTATTTGGTTCCACCTGTCTGACAACATAATTTCTCACTCCAGTCCAGTGAAAGTTATTTTATCACTTACCCTATGGGGAAAAAAAGGATATTTATTTTAAAAATTTTAACAGATCCACACATTAACCTAATTTTATTAACGTATAAAGCAAATTCATGTTTGTGCAACTGATATAGCTGTCTTTCTCAAAAGTAGATTTCTTCATGTTTTTATGTCATTTACAGTGAATACGGTAAAGTGGCCCTGCAGATATTAGATCTGATGAGTTAGACCAAATAACTGAGAATGGTGCCAAAAACAGATCAGCAAGTATCATAAATGTTTAATTTTCATTGTTCCAATCTTGCTTCAACTCCATTTTTAAATTTTCGTGAAGTTATTTAAAAGCAAGACTACATGCTTATTGCTTCCTTTGTGGCTCAGCTGGTAAAGAATCCACCTGCAATGCTGGAGACCTGGGCTCGATCCCTGGGTTGGGAAGATCCCCTGGAGAAGAGAAAGGTTACCCACACCAGTATTATTTAAGTTTGGATATTCAGGCTTCAGAAATTTTGCGGTACTTTCTTTATTAAGATTTATATATTAGGATTAAAGTGCTAAATAATGCAACAAGGATCAGCAATTGTCAGTCAAGTGAAACAGGTTCTTTCTAAGCAAGGGATCATGAATAGAAATATAAGATATTAAATAGTTCATTTTAACTTAGAAATATAAATAAACATTGATTTGTCAATCTTTTGATGTTATTTAAAGATACAAAACAACTATTTAGGAATAGCTAATACCTACTCCAGTATTCTTACCTGGAAAATCCCATAGCCAGAGGAGCCTGGCAGGCTAAGGGGTCACAAAGAGTTGGAAAGGACTTAGCCACTAAGCATGAATGCATGAACAATAGAAGTAATTAGTCTAATCATCCTCTATTATTAATTTATTCCTGTTTTCCATATGTCCTAGCACATACTCTGCACTATTTAAATGAAGGTCTTAAATAAACTATTCACAGAGATGGGTAGATAGATGGACAGATAAACAGATGAATGGAAATGAATCAACTATTCAACAGAAAGCACCAATCTCATCTTAAATTAGTCATACCTAGTATGACCTAGTTACGATCAGAGAAATGGCAAATCTGATTTCAAATTAGTCAAACCTAGTGTGACCTAGTTGTGATCAGAGAAATGGCAAAACCAAGTAGCAAGTAGGTGAGATAGAGCAAGGTGAGAAAATGGAAGAAGTCAAGAGCAGAAGCACAGTAAAAGCACCTCATGGAGGAGGCAAGCCCTCAACTAAGGTAGAGGAGAAGGCTTTACAATCAAATGCACAGCGGCAGAAATGATGACCTGTGGGCCACAGTGACATCTTAGAGTAGGAGAGATGCGTGGAAGTTATGCATGACTAAGAACAGAAGCAAACTGTGCAAGAAAACACATGCTCTTCCTTTTAACCACATCTTTGTTTTGCTATCACTGTAAACATTTTAAATAAAAATATGAGAATAAGAGTTCAACTGTCTAGCCCATCCTCCTCATTCTACCTACAGTAAATTGTCATCAGGCATAACAAAGGGGAGCAGGTATTCCAAATAGTCAATTACTGGTAAAAAGTTAATAGATATAACATGAATCAAAATATAATAAAAACAAAACAGTAAAAGGTGAGTAAGCACATCTTAAATCATCTTTGATAACTTAGACTCATTTAAGTCCTTACAGCACCCATGAAGCAAAGAAAAACTGTTATCAATAATATATATTAAACGTCAATGCATGTCAGGTATTACAAGGTATGCTTCTTGTTATCACTTCACTTAACAGTTACTGTGCACTCTTGTGAAGTATTATTACTCTTGTTTTATAAATAAAGAAATTCAAGTTTGTAACACTGCTTACCCATCAATGAGAGAGTTAGCAATAGGTCTGATTCCACAGCCCCAATACTTTGTCATTAGCATTGTGCGTGTTATACGATTTTTAAAAATTAGTAGTTGGCAACAATCTTCCCCTGAAATTGAGCCAATGTGACTGTATTTACCCAGAGTGTCAAGAATATTGTCCCAGAAGTGATGGACCACCTTTTTCTTGATCACAGTGTACTACTAGTAGGTGAGTTCCTCTAGATTTTATTTGTACAAACAATTCTTCCTTCAAACTAAATTACAGCAAAAACACTTACCACAAAGGAAATTGCTAACAAAATCATTATCTACCTCAGTACAAACTAATGCTATTACCTCCAGGAAACAGAAGCAACTGAATTACATAATAGAAATATTAGTTTAAAAGGTCACTGGATGTCAGGATGCATCATTTTACAGAAGCCTCCGGAGACACCATTCATCAGAAATTACAGTGCTTGAAACACCAAGTTCAATGCCATGATTCAGCAGATCTCTCTCTTCCCTAGCTTATTTAGCACCAGTTATGAAGATCTGGAAGGGAGAAGACAGTTATTCTCTCCCTGAAATATTTCCTTTCACTTATAAAGAAGAGAGAAAACCAGAGAGGCCTCTCTAAGCAACACTTTATTAAATATATATCTAATACCCTATATAAATATATAGAGCCTGTACCCAGAAATCAGCTTAAGGAGGAGCCAGCTAAGTCCCAAACTCTGACTTAATAATGAAACTAAGACTCAGTAAAGGGTTTAATCCAATCAAATGATGATTGAAAGAACCACAAGTAAAGAGGGGTAACAATATTACACCACTGCTCTCAGCTAGATAAAAGCCATTCAGTATAACAAAAAATGAACCAAAGATACTAAACTTAGTGATATTTTCATCCTTCTATGTCATTTAAAAACTTCAGTTTTTTCTTCTGGAGCCTACACTTGCATAGTAAAGGAATTTGGTGAAAACTGAGTCATTAGCGTTTGCAATACATTAAAATACTTTCCTAACTCTACACTTAATGTTAGTGAACCTGAAATAGTATTCAATAATCATATTAAGATAAGGATGCCTATGTTTTAAAATGTTTGGTAAGACCTGCGTATACACTCCAGAGTACTAATTTGGGATTAAAAAGCAATTATAATTGCCAAAGAGCATACATTGATCACTGATCCTACCACTCTGTATACAGAATACTGTATACAGCTCATGTTAAACATAACCAAGAAACTCTAGTAAAGGGAAAGAAACAGAAAGAAAAATTTATTGGACGTCAAATGAACTGAAACCTGCAAATTTGTCTTTTTCTGATTTTAATTCCAAGATTCACTTTTTATAAAATGCACAGGAAAAATTATTAGTACTAGGGATCAAGTACATCTCTGTTAATTTAATATGTGCCCTATTAAATTTAAAAAATTAAATTTTTTAATGTCCTGTTACAGACCTCTTTGTACATTAAGGTTACTATTGCAAAATAATATATTTACCAAGTTCTCTCTGTATCAAATTAAAAAGCTGGAACAAAAGAGTATAAAAAATATTATTTTATTTTTTTAAATTACACACTATTTACATTTCTTAAATTTTAAAACTGAGTATTTTCTGCCACTATGATTCTTATTTTATCAAAACACATCCCTAATGTTCACCATATTCTAATACATAAAATATAATACAACACTTTAGAATAATCTTTAGCTACATCTTTGACAGCTAGACATACATATACCCTATGTCCCAAGCAATTCTATTCTTAAATCAAAAGCCAAGAGACATTCATATATATATATATATATATATATGAGAAAATTTAAGCTGTATCTACAGTTTCCAAAAAATCAGTAACAACCCAAATGTCTATTAACAGTAGAGCTGAAATATAAATTGTCCAGTAATCTTACAGAGAAACACTTCATAGCACTAAAAATGAACTTTCTCTACACATAGTGGGGATGAAGTCATCGACATATTGTTGAGTGAAAGAAGTCAGATACAAAAGAGTATGTATTACATAATTCAATTTACATATACCTTTTAAAACAGGCAAAACTAATCTATGGAGCTAATAATCATTTGGGTGAGACAGTGACCAGAGGGAGCCTGAGGAAGATGATGTTCTCTGCATTCATCTGTGTGGTGGTTACCTGGCAACCACCTGGCAAAAGTTCACCAGGCAGTACTCTTACAATGCATACTCATTTCTCCTTACCTGTTATATTAATACTTCTACTTAAGATCATCACTTCAAACATTAATCATACTTTAGAATTTTCCTAAGACTGCATCCTGGAATAATGAATTCATTCTAGCAATAGTTATCAGAGTCATCAGCTTCTAGTCATGACTTTCTACTAATTAATCATGTGATTTTTAATATAATTTAACCCCTCAGTGATTATTCTAATAGTCAAACACATCTCAGAACTTCTGGAGATTTTTTTTGAAAAATGTTAAATCATTTTTATTTATTTAACAAATATTTATATGAGCTTACTGTTGGGTTGACCAAAACGGTTGTTCAGGTTTTTATAGAGATGTATGGGAAAACCCAAATGAACTTTTTGGCTCACCCAATATATATAAGACACTGTTGTAGAAACTTGTTGCTTTTACTCTAGTGGAAAGAAATTAGAAAATATGCAGCAAACATGAGAAGGGCAGAAGGAAGACATAAACTGCAATTAGTAATTGGAAAGTATGAGTTCTTAGTCCTCCTTCATGTCCTACTCTTTGTGAACCCATGGACTGTAGTCCATCAGGCTCTCCTGAATTGGAAAAGTATAGATATACACACACCAAATGAAATTTTTAATCCAGTATAAACAAATCTGAACACGCAAACACAGAAGGGAACCTCGCTTTCAATAACTATTTCACTATGCTGTGAGGTAATCTTCTCCCAGGGTTAACACTCCAGCATAAATCCTCATGAGTAAGTCTTGATAACACATGAAATGTTTAAGCATTTCCTTAAAATCACAGAGAAAAGAACTGAAACCAAAGAGGCAGATTTTTCAAAGAAAGAGATTAGGTCAATAATTAAGAAGGAACTTTAAACAACCAAAATATTTTAAAAGGCAGTGTTAAAAGAGAAACTTGATATTGGATTGTAAAGAAGCAAGAATTTGTATTTGGGAGGGATTTGACCTACAAGACTTCTCTATGATTTAATTCAAAGAATAGAAATTATCAGTTAGGAGCTTTGAAAATATATTAAAATATGACATATGTTTAAATGTTTATTGCATGTAAACAATAAAAGGCATACACAAAATTACATTCATAATAAATTGATATTTAAAGTACCCTATCATATATCTTAAAATATTATAATTATACATATATGGTATAACAAAAATTAAATTTTATATTCTTTTTTTACTGAGCATTATATCTAAGTATTTTTAATATGTCAATTTTTACTATAATTCTAGCTAGGTTAATAAGAATGTTTGTATCAGTAAATACACCATTCTTAGATAGAAATATATATATATATATAAATTTCTAAAAAAGCAACATTATTTCTTAAAATCTATTTTAATAACCTTCTAGGACAAAAGTGTAAAACACAAGCAAACTAAAAAAAAAAAAAATACTTATGTATGGGTATACTAAAGTCAAATCGCCTAAAAATTCAAATAACAGAATAAAACAGCAATGAAACTCATTGAGGCTGCTCTGTTTCTGCCACTCCCTAGTGGCTGCAAATTATCTTTCATCAGTTATACCCAACCACACTGAAAATCCTTGCAACTGCCTATTATACACACTAGACATTTATAGAATATTACCAACAAATATTTATTGTGTAGCTGTAGCCTTTCTAATCCATTCTCCACACTACAGTTACAATGGTCTTCCTAAAATGATAGTTTTTTCAAGTCATGCCCCTTCTAAAAGTCATAAATGCTTTCCCTTCTACCACAGGATCACATATAAGTTCCTTCCAAGGACTCTTTGGGTGTCATGCCCTGGTTACTTGTGTGGCCTTACTTCTCCCCACTCCATCTGGACTTAGTCTTCCAAACACATGGCTCTAATTTCAGGTTCGCTGAACTTTTTGGATTCTCATCTCTAAACATGAGCTGTCACTTCTGCCTAGAACACTATTTCCTGATCTTTCATCCTAACTTCTACTCGGTCTTCAATATTCACTTGCAAGAAGGAAAGATCTTCATGGAGAAGACCTTCTTGGCTCCCCACATACCCAGTGCTTCACCTCTACAGCCATCTCATGGTGGGTTACAGGACTTAGTTGCCCACCTTCCTCACCATCAGCAAGACAGGGACCATTGCTCTGTCACTGCTCTGTGCCCAATGACACTTAGAAAATTCATTATCTGTTGCATGAATGAATGATATAAATGCCAGCTGTTGATACAATATTGGTACTGGGTTCCTGGAACACTACCCAGAATAAGAATATATTTCCCACCCAAATAACTTCCTAGTTGGGGCATTTGCTTAAATTTGAAAAAGTAGACTAGAAAAGTAGGTGACCATGACCAAATTACTTTACCTCTTCAATCTTTATCTCCTGCTACTGTAAACTGGGGAACATTCACCATTTCATCCTGTGGTATAACTATCCATTCACTGATAAAACCAGAAAATCTGCCATCATCCTTGTTTCCTCTCTCTCCTTCTATCATACCTAATCCAATCCAAAAGTCTGTACCTACCTAAAAAGAGATATTGCAATCTATCCACTGCTCCCTATTTCTTTTTTTCTTTCCTCACAGATAATCCAGCTTTTCTATTGGACTTTCAGGTATATTTTCCCATTCTTGCCACCATCCAAGTTATTTGTCACAGAGCAGTCAGAAAACCTTTATCAAGCTATAAATTTAATTGTTGCTCTACTTAATCTCCCTCAATAATGTCCCACTGCCCTATTAAATAACATAGCCCTTAACAATATCTCCAAATTCATCTCATCCAACTATGCCCAAACAAAATTCCAGACATACTGGCCACCTTCCACATCTTGCATCACATCAAGCTTTGTCCTGCCTCAGAGCCTTTGCATATGCTGTTCTCTCTGCCTAGCACACTGTTCCCTTCGTGTGTTGTAAAGTTGGTTCCTTTACTTCCTTCAGCTTCAATGTTATTTCTCTTCAGAGACATTTTCCCTGAACATGGTATCTAAGTTGTTCCCTCAGCTCGCATTCCTGTTATTCTCTATTATCATGCTTTCCTTCTTTGTATTCAGCACATTCTCACGGACAGAGGCATGCCTTGGTACACAGCAACTGACTATTTCCTTTAGATGTTTTAAGGAAAAAAGAAAAGAAAGGAAGCTGTACACAGGCAGAACACACGCAGTCTATTTTGATGTGATCACAGGTCCCCTGTTTTCTCTAAAATTCACCTTCAGTCTGACATCCATCAGTTAAGCTGGATAAATACCCTCTGTTCTGACTACTACTGTTATTGTATAAGTTACCTGAGATAAGGCAAGGATTGATGTAATTGAGTCAATTTAAGTAGATGGCTATTACCTCAGAAAGGATGAGATATGCCCATGGGGAAATGGAAAATAAAGTGCTTGACAGTTTTGATAAGAGAAACAAATCCAGAAAGTTCTGAAAATGAAGTGCCACTTAAGGGTGGTGGCATTAGGAAGCCACCTTGTGATAAGGCTTTGGAGGAAAAAAAGAAAAAATGAGGTAAAACAACATTTGAGTCCCAGAAACACGTGACTATAAACAGGAATAATACTGATGGGGATAGACAGAGGAGCAAAAATAAACCCTGATTATTTCACATTTCACGTATGGTTTTTTCCCTAGAATTTTCCCTGTAGAGAAATATTCAGCATGAAAATTGGAAATTTCATACAGGATGACCTAGAATGTAATCCAAATTTTATGAGTCAACCAATTCTTTTATAACTCCTAGGCCAATCTAATATTGTTGAATGTGTAATATTACTAATGTGAGGTAGGATAAAAATGCCAAGTAGATCTACTCTAAGGAAAATGTTTCCACTGTGCTTCGTGAGAGCTGGATGCACTCAGGTTCATTTTACATTTTTCACCTGAGGTATAATTTGCTCCCACCACTCAGCAATAAGCAGCTGTGTGCAATAAGCCCCATGTCACAGACGACATTAGACCATCTCCTGGGGTTTACAGGATGTTGATTCCTAAAGGCCAGATTTAACACTTCAGGGGAATATAAAAGCCAGCAAGCAACTACAGAAGGAGAAGTGATACATGGTGTTTGATTATTTGATGACTGCAACTTATTATGGGGATTGGTTACCACAGAAACTATGATCTGTAAATGGCCCTGATGGGATATGCTGAAAAATAGTATGTTGTGCAAAAACTGAATTGACTCACTGAACAACAGAGATGAGTGGCACCAGGGGGGATTACCTGGTGGCAGTTCTGGGTAATAGTCAACAGGTTTGAATGTCTAGTCAAAGCACTAATGTCCCATTTGACAACCCTGGCCTCCACTGGAACACCTGCTATATTGGGTAGATTTTTTTTTAAGGCAGCTCTGTTATAGAATTCTTTATATTAACTGAAAATCTACCTCAACTATTTATACCCATTCGGTATAAATAATCTATAATCCCTAGGGCCAACAGAATAAATCAAAATTGTCTTCTACATCCCTACAAACATTTGGAGAAAGCTATTATTGGGTGGGCCAAAGTCCATCTGCAACATCTTATGGAAAAACCTGAATGAACTTTTGAACAGCTCAGTGCATATGCTCATTTTCCTTATCTTCAGATTAAACTGCAGTAGCTTATTCAACTGTCACCTTGATTGTAGGGCATGGTGTTGAGTCAATTTAATGATCTAACCACTATCTTTTCAGTATGTTCCTATCACTATATCTCAACAATCAAAGCCAAGTGCACTAACCTAACATTAAAAGCCAAAATATATACTAAGTGTTTTGCATGTCTTATGCCATCAACTCCTAATAAGGGAAGAACTATAAGTACCATCTTAGAATGAAGATATTGAGGACTACAGAGATAGAAATGCCTGCTAGAGGCTGTATTGCTAAGTCGCTTCAGTCGTGTCCGACTCTGTGCAACCCCATAGATGGCAGCCCACCAGGCTTCCCCGTCCCTGGGATTCTCCAGGCAAGAATACTGGAGTGGCTTGCCATTTCCTTCTCCAATGCGTGAAAGTAAAAAGTGAAAGTGAAGTTGCTCAGTCATGTCCGACTCTTAGCGACCCCATGGACTACAGCCTACCAGGCTCCTCCATCCATGGATTTCCAGGCAAGAGTACTGGAGTGGGGGTGCCATTGCCTTCTCCAGAGGCTGTATAGTTAGAGACAAGTACAGGAATTGAATACATGGTTGGCTGCAAAGCCTGACTCCTGTCCGAGACTACTTATAAGCTTCTGGCAAGATGTGAGCAGAAGAGAGGGGAAAAGGGGGTAAGAGAAGTTTCTGATCATCTGTTAAATCCTAATTATGTTATTTTCTATATAAACTGACTTGAGCCACCTATGTGTTCAGTTTAACAACTCTTCTCCAAGTAATTGAAAAAAAAAGGGGGCGGGGGGGCTAAACCAGGCAAAGTTGAGGATGGAGTTGTCCAATATCTCAGGAAGTCTGAACTTACCATAGTTACAAGGCCACTGGATATTATAAGTGACAGAATTATACACTTACTAAAGTAACTTTACATTCAACCCTAATGATTGATATGTGTGGATGGATAGAAAGAAAGCCATACTGGAGGCTGAGAGCAGTAAAGTAACTCTCCCAACAGTCCAAACGAACTCTGCACAAAAGTCTAAACTAGATAACGTCACAGGGAGTTGGAACAAGGTATGTGAGTTCAAAACATGAAGACAACCTATAGGATAGGAGAAAAATTTGCAAAATATATAACCAGTAACAGATTAATATTCAAAATAAATAGCTCATACAATTCAACATAAAAAAAATTTTTGATTAGAAAAAGGGCAGAAGAACTGAATAGACATTTTTCCAAAGAGAAAATGCAGATAGCCAATAAGTCCATGGAAAAAATGCTCAATGTCACTAATCAGAGAAATGCAAATCAAAATCATAATGAAATATCATCTCACATCTGTCAGAATGAAAGTGAAAAGTGTTGGTCACTCAGTCCTGTCCAACTCTTTGCAACCCCATGTACTATATAGTCTGTCAAGCTTCTGTGTGCATGGAATTCTCCAGGCAAGAATACTGGAGTGGGTAGCCACTCCCTTCTCAAAAGGATCTTCCCAATCCAGGGATCGGAATTCCTAATTGCAGGCACATTCTTTACCATTTGAGCCACCAGGAAAGCTGTCAGGATGGGCATCATGAAAAAGGACACAAATAAATGTTTGTGAGGCTGGAGAAAAGGGATTCCTCTTATACTGTTGGTGGGAATGTAAACTGGTGAAGCACGATGGAAAGCATTATGGAGGTTCCTCAAAAAATCTAAAAATAGGAATACTGTATTAACCAGCAATTCCACTTCTGGGCATATATCTGAAGAAAATGGAAGCATTAGTTTAAAAACATACATGCACTACAATGTTCACAGCAGCATTTTTTATAACAGCCAAGGTACGGAAGCAACGTAAGTGTCCATCAACAGACGAATGGATAAAGAAGAAGTGGTATATACATATACCACAGAATATCACTCAGCCATTGAAAAAACAAGAAATTCCGCCAACACCATTGATGAACCTGAAGGGTATTATGCTTACTGAAATAAGGCAGAGAAAGACAAATACTCTACGCTACCACTTGTATGTGGAATCTAAAAAATAAAACAAGTGAATGAATAACAAAACAGAAATAGACTCACAAATACAGAGAACAAACCAGTGGTAGCGAGAGGTAAGGCAGAAGTGGCGAGGTAGTAGTTTATATGTCTTAATCCTCTACCCTTAAAAATGCTACAAGAATGTATTATATAGCACAGGGAATATAGCCAATATTTTATTTAAAAATTATAAATGGAACCTAACCTATAAAAATACTGAATCATTATGCTGTACATCTGAAACTAATATTGTAAATCAACTGTACTTCAAATATTTTTAATGTATAGAAACAGAGGTAGATATGTTTATAGTAAGAAGCTGAGGAAGTTTTTTTTCCAGTTTCATATTTTATAATAATCTGAGGTCAATTCCATGGGAGCAGAGGGTGGTGGGGGAATAGGAAGTTGAATTTGAGCATGGCTGCAAAGATTTAGAATAATATTTGAAGGGAATGGAGTGAGAATGACAAGGGAAAGGCATTCCTATAATAAACTTACCTTTCTGAGCCCATTTGTTGCCTGTGATATCCCCCCACTACTTTCTTCTCATAAATAGAACTTTTCTCTCATACAACATTTGATCTAGAAATCCTATTAAAGCATTTATTATGATAAAATAGTTGCATGTTTACTTTCAAACTAGATCATGTTTCCTTCAATGCTAAATTCCCAATCATTCTTTAAAACACAGCAGATGCTCTTATTATGTAAAGAAAGGGAGCCAGTTGTTGATTCATCTAATTATACTGCAGTCCCACACTTCTCCATGTTAGAAGCCAAAGCAGATTTTTTCATAAATAAAATACAGAATATTTATAAAATCTTTTTCTAATAATAGCAAATAGTTCACGTGAATCTGCCTACAAATAAGGCCATTATGTCCATACATTTTTTTTTTCCATATGCCCGAATAACATCATTAGTATCATTAACAGAACTAGAATTCTGGGATAGTCTTTAGAAACTATGAAATTAGCATTAAACTATGCATCATTGGCCATAGGTGTCCTCCTTGTAGAAACTGAGCTGCTGCCAGTTTCTACTTACCGGCTGACTTGCCTTCTATGGGTTGTGATATGTGAAAGAAAGGAATATTTATTTTTCTGTCCTTTTTATGTATACATAGCATAAATTCCTAAGGACCTGCCTAGAATGAATTTAAACTAGCAAAGAAATCTTTTCTTCATCAAAAATCCTTTCAACTATTTTCTTCCAAAGTAGACTGATTTGGGTGTGTACTAGTTAATAGTTTATAAGCTTGGTCTTCCATGCTGAACACATCAGAGGCTTTCCCCCCTCATGCCCAGATTCAGTTTCATGCAATTTTAGTAGTGCACCATAAGGAAAAGAGTGATTTTTGAGCTACAACCACATTATCAAAACAGAGGAGCCTCCTAGAGCCCTAATTACCAGAATCAGAACAGAGAATGACTATCTCCATTCTAGTTTTCTCTAATATTTAAGGGGAAAAAAAAGATTAACTGCTAATATTGAGAACAATGTTAGGTTAAAAATATGAATGAGCACCTATATTGGGCAGAAGCTATGTGAGGTATTGGGATGGTAACCAAGCCGCAGGAAATGTTATTCCCACCCTCCAGGAGTTGTACAGGCAAGTGGGATAGAAATTACATGAGAGAACAAAATAGTTTGTAAAGAGTTTTGAGCAGGAAGTCAACAAATGCAGCCAGTTAATTTACAACAAGGTGTCTTCCTTTTTAAATTGCTAAAGTTAAAGATCAGCTTTTTTTCTCCCTTAACTTTAGTAAAGCAAATAAATTTGTCTTGTCTTTCATAGCACCATATGAGTCTTACACAGGTGATAAAACATTAACAGATAACCCTCTACAACAAGCTTTAACTAACAACGTACCTAGAAGGGTGGCCACATGGTACCGGTGACGGGACTAGAGGGGGGACCTTGACTTAAGGAGAGAGAAGCGCCAAACTGCCACTCCGGGAAACAGAGGGAGAGGCAGGCCAGGGAAATATGTGGGTCTCTCCCCAGACAAGGCCAGACACATTCCCAAATCCAGTCCTGGGCCTCTCTGTCTTCTCTCTGCCTGTCACACAGAATGCACTCCCTGTCCAAATCAAAATGAATGCTCCTTCTTCCCTAATGCAGAAAAAAGCTTGTGTACCTAATTGCCCTCCAATGTCATAGTTCTCATCTACTCCATGTGAACTGAAGATGTTATTTACTCAAAGATATTTCCTTAGTAACAGGAAATCCTGATATCAATTGTTAAAGTAATAAAATATATTCCATATCAGTAAATTGGCATATATATATTGTTGGGCTTACTACTATTTTGTACTTACTGTGCACGCTAGGTTGCTTGAGGCATGTCTGACTCTTTGTGATGCTATGTACTGTAGCTTACCAGGCTCCTCTGTCCATGGGCTTCTCCAGACAAGAATAGTGGAGTTGGCTGCCATACCCTCCTCCGGGGGATTTTCCCAACCCAGGAATCGAACCTGTTTCTTACATCTCCTGCATTGGCAGTCAGCTTCCTTACCACTAGCACCATCTGGGAAGTCATGCACTGTTATTATTATAAATTATTAGGTAATGAACTCTTTGAGGACAAGAGTATTCCCAGTGTCTAGAAGTACATAGCAGATGTTCAATACATTACTAAAAGACAATATTCCTCCCACAATTAGGAGGGTCAAGATTACTTATTATCTGAATTTTACCATTATTTTCCATAAGTAATCATACAATGAAGATTCTATATGAAGTGGCTAGTTGATTAGAAGGAGAGATTTCAGCTTCACTTTACCATGAACACTACTCTTTTACTTTCTCTCTGCAGAATATTTTATAGTAAATGGAAACAGAATTTAACACTTTTCCAAAAATAATCCAAAACATGTAACAGTTTAATCACAGTCAATATGAAGATTTTCACCTTTTAGACCTTTGATCTATTTTTAATTTTGAGTCTCCACACAAGACTAATTTCCTCACATAGGTAACAGTGACTTACAACAGAATGATGAACACTGTAATTGTTCAGGATGATGAGATGGGTGAAAAATTGACTGCATTTTCAAATCATTACATTAAATATTGTTAGATTAGATGGCCAACTATCACACTGTAAGAGATTAAAGTACAACATAAATTGATGAGGAAATCATAATCTTAAAATTTTCAACAACAGTCTGGTATTGATTTTGATATAAAACTAAAAAGCTTGCTTAATACATTTTTTACTCAATTCACTAGTGCATGTATGCTGGGGGAAAATGCTATCTTGTATTCTATACCAACCCATTAAGTTAAAATGAATAAGTGTGGCATCTATTTGTCTTCTACTGCATTGTAGATAACCCCCAATACAAGAAGAAAACTAACAATGGGAGCAATTCATCAATCACCAAGATCATTTTGTCAACAAATTCTGCTTCCATTTCTAATAACAACAACAAAAAAAACCCCTGTTACTTTTGACATATATAGATATTAAACAGGTACCACAGATAAAAATTGCTAAATGAGTGGCTAGAGTAACATAAGACTGCAAAAATAAAGTCATTCACTCACTATACTTTAGCATTTGGTCTAATTATTTCATAATGACATTAAGCTGTAACCTGTCCTTTTGAAGTGAGTAAATGCAGACACACTGCCCATTCAGCTTCATCCATGTTGTAGCACACATCCAATGAACCGCCCTTTAGGTAGGTTCTGACTTGTGTATTTCAAGACAGCTGCTACAGAGTACCTCAAAATAGTTCATATGATTTATTAATATAAACCTGAATCTGATTAGGCTGCAGCTTTTCAGTGAAATGACATTCACTTATTTAAACATGGCACTTGACTGGGAATATTTCTTTTCCTGTGTCACTTTTTTAAAGAAGCATTTTTTTATCAGGCTGTCTGTCATTAAGACAACAAATGTGTCCATATCAGCAAGAGTAAAAGGTATAAATGCAATCAATCAGCTAGTTGTTTGCAATCACGAGCACGAACACCTTAGTCATGACAATGCCTACATGAATTGTAATGCTTGGCAGGCTGTGGGAGAAGTGTTTAAAAACAAGACAAAAAAAACCATATGCACAGTACAGAGGTGAAAAAAATCTGGGCATGCAGTTAGAGAAGAAAATATAGAATAAAGAATTAAAAATACATGGCATAGGGAAACTTAACACTTGATGAATGAGTGACTCAAAACTGCTAGGGTAAGAAAGACTCATATATGTATCAATAAATGTGTTTATTTTACCTTGGGGAAGAAAATTAACACTCTTCTCAATCTTTTTCTTACTCTTATTCTTGAATGAGTTTCAAGATAGAATAAGAGAAAAGAAAAGTATAGGCTGTTTACACATAAATATCCCCAATGATATCTGTAATATGACTATCCCTTGAATCAGCCACCTATTCAAAAAGTGTTAGGCACTTAATATAGACAGAGTATTAGAGTGAACAATGTACCTATATATTGTCTCTAATCTTACACATTAAATATTATTCCGATTTTACAGCTAAGGAAAGTGAGACTCAAAATTTGATAAACATACTCGATGTTATTCAGGTACCAGGCAAGTTCCAATCTCTACTTTTACTTTCCAGCCTCCAAATCAGGTGCTACCTCTAATTAGTCTAAGTCAATAATTCTCAAACATTTTGTATTTAGGAACCCTTAACATTTTTAAATCCCATGGGCAGAGAAGCCTGGCGGCTACAGTCCATGGGGTCTCAAAAGAGTCAGACATGACTTAGTGACTAAACAATAAACAACAACATTTTAAGAAGTTCTTCCAAAGCCATTCCTTTATATGGTTTGTATCCATGAAGTTATAACATATTAGAAACTAAATTTGATAACCTGGAACTTTTGTTAATTCATTTGAAAATAATACCATTCATTACATGTTAACACAAATAACATGCTTTGTTTAAAATTATCAGTGTTTTCCCAAAAACAGTTTTAAAGAGTGACATTGTTTTACATTTTTGTGAATCTCAGGAGACAACTGGATTCTCATCTCTCTTAATGTTCTGATGTCTCTCATAGTTTCAGCAAAATTGCCCTGTATATTGATGTGAGAATGAGTTTTTTTTTTAAAGGCAAATAAATTCTTACTATTATTATACTAATTGTTTTGACCTCATAGACCCCTCCCCACAAAAGGATTTCAGGGATCCATCACCATTCCCTCAAATACATTTTGAGAATCCCAGTTTTCAAAGTGTATTACTGGGTCGAGAAGATCCCTTGGAAAAGCGAATGGCTACCCACTCCAGTATCTTTACCTGGAGCATGGACAGAGGAGCCTAGAGGGCCACAGTCCATGGGGTCGCAAAGTCAGACACAACTGAGTGACTAACACCTTCACAGTGTAATCTGTTTTAATGTTCCTTTATATTTAAAAGATTTGTATTTAAGCTTAATTAATAGTACTTTATGTTATTTTTCTAGGAATAGGTCTTTAGATCATCTGAAAATACTGAATTCTGTTAGAAAACCTTACAAGTCTTAAAATATTTGTTTCCATGAATATACAGTGATTATCTGAAAAATAAACCCACAAAGACAATAATTAAGCCACATGGGGTTGAACACAGAATTTAGAAAGTTGGACACATAAACACACTACACAAATATACAAAGCCATGTATTAAACAAAGTATAATCAGCTATAAACTAAATAGACTCAGAGTCCTTTTTATGATAATTGATTCATGCAACATCTTTATGTTGATATTTGATATCAGATCCAGAACTCTCACTTTTTAAACACAGAATTGAAAATTTACAGGCCTCTTTCATGTGGTACTATTTATGAGTAAATTATCTTTCTATATTCAGTTCAGTTCAGTCACTCAGTCGTGTCCGACTCTTTGCAACACCATGAATTGCAGCACACCAGACCTCCCTGTCCATCACCAACTCCCAGAGTTCACCCAAACTCATGTCCATCAAGTCAGTGATGCCATCCAGCCATCTTATCCTCTGTCATCCCCTTCTCCTCCTGCCCCCAATCCCTCCCAGCATCAGGGTCTTTTCCAATGAGTCAACTCTTCGCATGAGGTGGCCAAAGTATTAGAGTTTCAGCTTAAGTGAAAGTGAAAGTGAAGTCACTCAGTCGTGTCCAACCCTTTGCGACCCATGGACTGTAGCCCACCAAGCTCCTCCGTCCATGGGATTCTCCAGGCAAGAATACTGGAGTGGGTTGCCATTTCCTTCTCCTTAGCTGGGGTTAAAAATCTTGACTTTAAAAAAAAAAAAGAAAGATTTGACATTTTAACAGATAACTTATTTGAAAGACTTAGAAAGCACGTATGTACAAACCAGAAGATTACTCTCAACTGGTACAGTACTTCCTAAACTGTAAACTCATCTCCGTAAGCTCATCTATGCCATGAGATTTATCACTAATACTTCAGGAAGATGTGGACCCAGACTGGCCCCAAAGTGGTACTTAAGTTTTTTGCTAAGCGCACATCTATGTTTTTCCACTCAAAAACTGACAAGATATAAAACACATTTAAAATCTTTTTTAAATACTATGCAAAAACAATCCCTTTGAGGCAGCAACGCTAGATGGTACTTAAACAAATAATTCTTTTTTTTTTCCCAACAGTAACAATTTTCTTTAGATTCTTTTACAAAACCTCACTACACAGCATGAAGCATAATTTTCTGGTAAGCAACTATAAAGTAGAATTAACTATCCTCAAATGACTATGAAATTAAGTCAGCCATATCAGATTAAGATGACCATAAATGAAGTTTAAAACATGCTAATTTACATAGCCCCCCTAACTATGTTTAATTGCCACATTAAAAATCCGAAATGCATTCCCTTCAGATGCTGGTCTGTGCTTTTACAACTCAGAATCGTGTCAATGAAATTAACTTGCTTTGTCTAAATGTTGCATTTGGTTTTTTATCTTATACTGGGAACATTCACTAGCTCTAGCTATTGTGTCTAAATATTTTTATTAAACAATTAATGTAATTAAATCCATCAAACTGATTCTCCTAATGAGATGAGCAACGTGTTAAAAAAAAAAGACTCAATCTTCTACAACACAAGTTATCATGAAGAATTTATAGAAAAGATATACATAAATGCTGTTGTCCATTTCTATCTGATGGAAAAGACCCTGATGCTGGGAAAGACTGAAGGCAAAAGGAGAAGCAGGCAGCAGAGGATAAGATGGTTAGACAGCATCACTGACTCAAAGCACATGAATCTGAGCGAACTCCAGGAGATAGTGAAGGACAGGAGTCCAGCGTGCTGCAGTCCATGCGGTTGCAAAGACTTGGACAACTTAGTGACTGAACAACAATCTTTAACCATGTTGGACATACTCATCTTCTCAGGAACTAGGAAACTGAAGATAAGCAAAGGCACCAGTCAGTGTTGGAATTACTGCTTTACCATTGCACACCACACACTTCCCACCCCCACACTCACTAGTTCCCGCAAGCCATAAAAACCCTAAGCTTTTCACCCTAGGGCAGCCCAGACCCTTTAGACATCCTGCCTCAGCTCTGAATACCCTTTTTCCCTGGCCTATCAACCAGTTACTTTTTGATTCAGAGTATAGACCATTTTAAAGAGGGAAATGGCAACCCATTCCAGTATTCTTGCCTGGGAAATGTCATAGAGAGAGGAACATGGAGGGCTACAGTCCATGGGGTCACAAAGAGTCTGACTGAATGATGAGCACACTCACATACACACACACAGAACCATTTGGCTTGTTGTTGCTACACCCTCTAGGGCCTCCAACTCTAGAAAGAATCATTTGATTTGAAGACCCAGCTAGTTTGAATGTGATTTCCTTTCCGCCATTTCATCTACTACCATTTCATCTTCCCTAACTGACACCATGGGCTTCCCAGGCGGTGCTAGTGGTAAAGAACCAGCTTGCCAAAGCAGGAGATGCAACAGATGTGGGTTCAGTCCCTGGATCAGGAAGATCCCCCGGAGGAGGGCACAGCAATCCACTCCAGCATTCTTGCCTGGAGAATCCCAGGGACAGAGGAGCCTGGTGGGCTATATATAGTCCATAGGGTCACAGAGTTGGACATAACTGAGCCGACTGAGCATGCACAGCACAAACTACACCACAAGGCATGACCTCATCAACCTCTATTCTCTTGTCCCTCAAAGACCAAGATACCACTCAGAGTTGAGGACAGATGTTTTACTCCACCAGTTATTTAGGCAACTCCCAAGCATTAATCAAAGTATCTTTTCCCATTATCTGCCATATAGAGTCTTCAACATTGGCAGAGCAAAAGAGATAAAAGAAATTCTGACCTGCTCAAGGAAAAACCACAAAGCATAAAATCATCTTGGTTTCCTCCATGACATGATACACTTTGGTTACCATCAATGCCCAAGCTCAGTTAGGAGTGAGAAACCCAAAGCATCCACACTAGATAGCAAAGTGAGAATGATCTAGACTGACTCATTTCAGCTCGTACAGTAGTTAGTTGCACTGAAAGGCTTGTTCAGTCAGTTCACTATGTGCCCCTATCCCCAGAAGATCAGTGAAAAGTTTTCAGACTAGAAGTAGTCTTCTTGTAGCCACTGGAAATGACCAATTCTAACAGTTAGTCTTATGGCCTTAGGGCAACAAGGGTAGATACAGTAAAACCAGGGAAGAAAGGGCAAAATTCTTTTAAAGTGTGGAAGATTAACATGCATAAGGACAGAACGGTGATTTTAATAACCCTGACATGTTTGTTGTCAATGTTTTAAAACATTTCATTTTAGTTTTTTCTTCTATGTCTTTTTCTTCTATTTCTTTTAGTCTTTTCTTCTTACAGGCTTCCCAGGTGGCACTAGCTGTAAAGAATCTGCCTGCCAATGCAGCAGATGCAAGAGACCCAGGTTCAATCCCAGGATTGGGAAGATCCCTGGAGAAGGAAATGGCAATCCACTCCACTGGGTCCCTCAACTCCAAATGTAGCTCCATTCTTTAATGAATGCCAAACAAGAAAGCTAAGCTAGAAAGCTAGAGCTCACTTCCTATACTCCCTGACAGCTAGACTTTGGCACATAATCCAGCTCTTGCCAAGCAGATGCACCAACAGGACTTGAAGTCAGAGTCAGAACACAGCAAGGCAGAGCCCAAACTGACTACTGTGGTTTCTGCTACTTTTACTTGCAGAATCAGTCGGAGAGAAGTTTGATTTTTCTGCAGGATAAATCCTAATGTCTAGCTCTTATTTTCAGGAGTGTCAAGAGCCAGGGCCAGCCATACATTTAACCAGTGTGAATCATAGCTGAGACCATGTGGTCCTAGAGCCAGCAGTTGTGAGACAGTTGCTAAATAGGGAACAAATTGCAGTTCCCCAGCTGACCAGCCAGCTCTAGCGAGAATCCCAGGGATGGGGGAGCCTGGTGGGCTGCTGTCTATGGGGTCGAACAGAGTTGGACATGACTGAAGCGACTTAGCAGCAGCAGCAGCATCCCAAACAGAAACATGCTCCTTGGATTTAGCAACAAATAAATTTCTGAACCACTGCACATTTTCACCTCTTTGATACATAAACTAGTACTTACCCTAAAGTATAAAAAGTCCAACAAATATTTATTGAATGAATTTTGAAGAGGAAGTTGGAAATGAAGAGAAAACAGGGAGGGAAAGCTGGAAGGAATGGAAAAAGATGGACAGATGCATGGAGATCTAGATTATTTTAAAGGATTTATAGGATATATATTTTCTTAGGTTTAGAAATCTTTGGTATCATTACAACCACATTAATTAAATCATATATTTGAATTTCTTTTCTATTGATTTTTCTGATTGAGATAAACACTTGTTCAAAATTGCTATCCTATAGAAACTTATATTGTAATATACCCCATAATTTTAGTTAAATGTTTTTAGGTTAAGATTATAATTTTGTCATAAATTTAATTACACATCTACAAGGGAAAAGATTTTCATAGTACATGAAGCTAAAATCAAATGGAGACAACATCAAAATAATGTATATGCAAAAGCTGTACTCTTATTATGTGCATACAAATTATGAAGGTGTAATATAATGCTTATGACAATATTTTAAAGCTGCACTTCTAATAGTGTGGTTCAAAGACCTCAGGTGGTCCTTAAGAACCTGTCACAGGTTCCACGAGGTCTCTGTTTTCCAAGTATGTATCTGTGCAAGGGTAGATTTTCTAAATACACTTCAAACAAAACAACACATTATGTCAGATTGAAGGCAAGAGTAGATATGGGAACCCAGCTGTGTGTGTTAAGCTACACATTAAAGAGATTTACAAAAATGTAAAAAAGTTCCACTCTTCTAAGTGTTTTTGTTTAAGGAAAAAATTATGTTTCATAGAAATATTTATATTAACATATGATAGGTTTACTATTTTTAATGTTTTTAATTTTCCCAATTTTAATTTCCAATATGCTAAATACTGACAAATCTAACCCATGTAAACAAAAGCTCTTTGGGGCCCTCAATTTAAGACTTTTTTTTTTAACTGTAAACCAATTAGCAAAATCCTATAACACTGCCAGAAATTTTTATAGAAATGATACACTGTATTAAATTTAACCAGCCTTCTGTATGTATAAAATACTAGGCAGTCTTTCTAATTCCTGTAGTAGAAAAAAACATGGTATTGAATACATGAGTTTAAATACCAGTTTCACAACTTATTAGCTGTGTGGACATCTGGTCCTTATCATTCTCACTTATATCAACATGACAAACTCAACAGTAAGCATATCAAAACTAAAATCACTGCATTTTGCAAGCATTCTTGAATGTTAAATTACCCAGTGATTTCTATATAATTATATACATTAATTCAATTATCTGAGTGTATTTCATAGCTAACTCACTGTTCAGAGTTACACATTCTGCAGTAGCAGTTGCAGCATAATTAAGTAGTGCTGAAGCCATCACAAAATTTCTCCTAAACTATCCATTTTATAGAGTCTCTACAAAAGCATTTGAATGCTTACGTGTTCAAATGTATGCCGTGATCCAAAGATTTCTTTCTCAGGAAAATGTTTGTGTAGTCTAGTCATACGCCTACCTTTCAGTGAACAAGTGTTTATCTGAGAGAGCCATCCAGGACACTCATCTTTGCCAGCAGAAGATCAACTTTCTCACCACCTGTTCACCAGGCATCCAAAGCCTAGAAATCTACCCTTCATTACTAACAATCTAATGTGCTCTCCGGAGAAGGCAATGGCACCCCACTCCAGTACTCTTGCCTGGAAAATCCATGGGCAGAGGAGCCTGGTGGGCTGCAGTCCATGGGGTCGCTAAAAGTCAGACACGACTGAGAGACTTCACTTTAACTTTTTACTTTCATGCATTGGAGAAGGAAATGGCAACCCACTCCAGTGTTCTTGCCTGGAGAATCCCAGGGACAGGGGAGCCTGGTGGGCTGCCGTCTATGGGGTCGCACAGAGTCGGACACGACTGAAGTGACTTAGCCTAGCCTAATGTGCTCTCAGTGAATACAATCAATTACTTTGCTATCTAAATTTTACAAAGTCTTATTAAGGAAAGTTAGTGTGAGAAACGTGCTCCAAAGTGGTAGTCCTCATTTTGTCCCTCGTATGTTCCCAAAAGAATTCTCTAAAATTTTGCAGTAAGTACACTTTTCCAGTTGACATTCAAAATGTTTCACTATAAGTTTGAACAGTGGCAAAGAATGTAATTGCAAGTATGTTAAAAATACTCTGATTTTTAAACAGAACCGTCGTATCACTCTTAAGAGTACCAAAGAAATCTAAATTCCACAGCTATTTGATATATACCATCATCCATTTGTAAAATACAATATTTAATAATATGAAATTTTACATGTTTAACTTATTTGCTTGAACTCTTTTATACTCCCTAGTAGCTCAGCTGGTAAGGAATCAGCCTGCAATGCAGGAGACCCCAGTTCAATTCCTGGGTCAAAAACATCCCCCTGGAGAAGGGATAGGCTACGCACTTCAGTATTCTTGGGCTTCTCTGGCGATTCAGCTGGTAAAGAATCCACCTGCAATGCGGGAGACCTGGGTTTGATCCCTGGGTTTGGAAGATTCCTGGAGAAGGGAATGGCTACCCACTCCAGTATTCTGGCCTAGAGAATTCCATTGATTGCATAGTTCATGGGGTCGCAGAGTCGTACACGACTGAGTGACTTTCACTTTCATTTATACTCACTTCCTCACTAAATTTTACCCTTAAGTAATGCATTTTATTTCTGAATGTTTATATTGATCACCCTATCATACTTATATTAAAATATATTATCTATAATAAAAATATCTTAAAATCTTATATATCTATTAATTTTATTTAAATTTATTTTTAATTGGAGAATAATGGCTTTACAGTATTTTGTTGGTTTCTGCCATATATCAACATGAATCAGGCACAGGGTATCTATTAACTTTATTTCCTAAAACTGTTGAGGTAAAACTGAAGATATATATTAGAAATGCATTTCTTAATGAAATAGATGGGACGGTTTTTTTTTTCTAAAATTGTTTATAGGCCTCTGGATATTAAATACTGCTAGTATGAAACAAGCTTACATATCAGTTTTCTTTCCATTTTCTCTTTATGAAAGAATGGAAAAAACCTTGTTCACTTAAATAGCTAGAAAAGTTAGCATTTTTATTTTAGCAATATTAATTCTTCAAAAACACATAATCATACAAATATTTTTAAGAATAGTTATCAGCTGATAACTCAATTACATCTTTCTACAAGTTTCTTAAAAACAACAACAAAAAATGGAAACCATCTGAGCTGCAAAAGAATCTGCTACCTAGAGCTTTTAAGTCATTAATTTTCTCCGTACCAATACTTCTGACTGATCCTCTGCTTGATGCAGGGGATACTTTCCACTTTGGAAAAATGCAGCAAAGTAATAAAGGCATGTGTGAGGCCTATCCACATTTCTTCCTGTTATATGAAAGAGCAATTGTGAGAAGGCAGTTAATAAAAGAAAATATGCTGGAGAAACACTGTCCCAGGTGAACCAGTTTTAGGCAAGACTATGGAGATCTAGGACTCAGAAATGGATTTCTTCAAAATCAACTATGTGTCCCTTGCAAAATGAACCTGTACCAAATCTGAAAACCTCAAGTCGAAAGGACACATTATCCTTTCATTCATCTTAGTATCTCAAACTAACTCCCTTTTCCCCATTCTCCCCACTCCCTCCTGTTCTTTCTTGCCTCTCTCCAAGGCAACCCAAAGCCAATTCATAATCACAAGAAGATCACCTCTGTATTTATTATAAAAGTACTGTCAGTGGCACAATCATCACAACACTACATAAGATCTAAATCCTTGCTACTCCAAGGATGGTCCTCAGAACAGCAGCTGAAGTATCATCTGCGATCCTGTTAGAAACGCAAATTGGGGGGCCCCATCAGAAGCCCACTAAATCAGAATTTGATTTAACAAAATCCACTCTGATTTACATACAGATAAGCACATAAACACTGACATACGAAGGGGAAAATGCTTCTTTGAAAATTCCAATATATAGAAACTTTTTCTTTTGAAAAAATAATCTCCGATTCTTTCTGATCTTGAGAATTAGGTGATCCTCATGTTTCTATTTTTGTCACCTTACTAGCACCATCAGTTTATTTTCTAAGACCATAAGCCTCGAACTAAATGTTGGCAACGCATTTCTGCCTCATTATCCTCGACTTCAAGAGTGTCCTTACCTCCTTCAATCTATGCTCTCCACAGCAGAAAGAGTAGAGGGATATAACAAATCTAACAGGGCACTTTCTTACTTAAAAACCCCTCAATTGTCCCCAACTCAAAAAAAAAAAAGAAAAAAGTGGACACAATTATTTGGCCCCTATTTCCCTCTCTAGCCTCATCATGCAACCACTGTCCATCACCTACCATACTATTTGAGCTCCCTGCACACACCATGTGGTAACTGTGCACAGTGCTATCCCTGGCTGGAATACCCTTGCCCTATTGATTCTCTGGTTAATTCTTAACCATCCTTTAAGGCCCGACTCAGGCACCTGCTCCTCCAGGAAGCCTGCCTGTGTGCCCGCACACACACACACACACACACACACACACACACACACACAATGGGTAAAGTTTATTTGTTTTGTACTCTCACATCACTTTTCATATTCAAATAATCTGTCTCCCTAAATAGACAATAACCTCCTCCAAGGACTATTAAAATTAATGGCATGAAACAGGTGGTGAAGATAGAGTCAAAATGAATAAAATGAAATTTAATTCTTAATCATAGCACTGTAAAAGCTGTTGCAATTAGCATATTTGTTTTTCTCCACTCTTACGCTTCAGTATTTTTATGGCATCTGATAGACTAAAAACCAATACATAACAATTTTTAAAAAATAATATACCTCAATTCTTTTTTACCAACTCAGAAGGGTTTGAATATATATATACAGAACACGGCTCTGTGTCTTCAACAAAACCACATAATTTGTCTTAGTTACAGTTTCTTTTTTTTTTTCTTTTTTTGGCAATATCGCATGGTTTCGTACCTCCTCAACCACAGATTGAACCCAGCCCCGGCAACGAAAGCACTGAGTCATACTTACCACATCAATGCCAGGGAATTCCCAACTTTTTGTATTGATTAAACAATAATTGCAAGATCATATTAGATAGGAAGTATCAAATTAGGATGAAATGTGTAAATATACATGTATCTATGTATATATTTAGATAAACTTTAAAAAATGTATATATTTATATAAACTATAAATATTGCATACATAGCATTTATTTCTATTAAAAGTCATATCCAATATATCAAATCCTACTCGTTACAATGCTAAAACAACAAGAAATTGCTCAAGAAACAGATAAACTTTAAATGAGAAGGTCCTAACCTTTGTACTGCTGAACTTTAAATATGTAATTTAGTATAATATTAATATCCTGGAGTGACATTTACACAATTCTTTATTTCTTTAGTTCCCTGTACTTCAAGATGGATGTAGAGAATTAAGTGATTATGTGAAACTATTAAGCTTCTAAAACACAATCTGCTATAATGAGTATTTCATTTGTTGAAAACACCTCACGTTCATCCTTTTCAATACCTGCCTGAGACAGGTATCAATACTGATCCAGTTCATTTCATCACACTAGCAGCTATTGGATGTCCTACAACATGGTGGCCAATCCTGACACTCATGAGGAAAAGTGTCTCAAATACATGAAGGACTATAAAAAACACAAAGAGAATGAAAATGTCATAGATTTTGAAGGATGTATCTTAAGTCAGAGAAACTCAATAAATAACCACTTGGCTTAAAGACAAAAGAAGAATCTCCAACTGATTTAAAAACCACAATTAATCAACTTAGAAAGACAATAAACCTAGCACCCAGATTCCACATTCCGTTTCTCACTCAATAACCATAGCTCCTTGGAGAAAGAGCTGATTCCAGGGATGCGCAGCAAAGGTACACAAGGAGGAGCCTGGAGCATCTTGTTACACCAGAAAGTAAAGAAATACTCAAAGAGTGAGAAGACGTGTCACAGGGACTAAAGATTATAGATCACTGGGGGAGAAACAGGGAAAACATAAAGATAGAAATGGGAAAGGAAGGTTGACAGAACCTTTCAAAAGGCTGACAGAATGCTGAGAGCTGACTGATGTGGATTGCTGCTGGCACTGGATGTTATCATTTTACAACCTCAACAGTAACACTGGGTTCAGGCAAGAATTATCAATAGAGGCCAAGTCAAGAGGAGAAGTTTTTTTATTAGGAACAGGATATATGTATGGCCTCAGAATATGTCCCCAAAACCTACTCACCAGCAACAAGGGGAGAAATTGGACAATACCCTGAACGAACACTGAGTGCTCCCAGACATAACATCTGGAAAGGAAATATCACTTTTGTAATATTCTGTCTGAGAATGTGAAACCTGAAACTAAATTGTGAGAAAACATCAGACTTAAATGGGGATCATTCTATTAAAAAAAAAAAAAAAAACAGATAGAACTCTGTATTTTTCAAATATGTCAATGATATAAAAAGAGAAAAAAGCACTAAGAATTGTTTCAGACTATAAAGAGACATGACAACCAAATGCAGTATGTGTCCCTATACTGGATCTTGTACAAGAGAAAAGAACAAATATTTACAAAGTACATTATCAGGTGCACTAACAAAATTCAAATATAGTAAGTTAGATAAAAACTAATATTATGCTATTTGGGTAATATTAAAATATACCTCATTCTTAGGAAATGACATTGAAATAATTAACAGTAAAGGAAGGCAATGATATCTCCAACTTATTCTCAAAAGATTCTGAAGAAAAACATGAATGTAAATGCCCACTCTGTATGTGTGTGTACAGTGTATACATAAATATCATTAAACACAGACGTATTCAGAAGTTCTCTGTACTACCCTTGCGACTTTGTGTAATTTAAAATGATTTCCAAATCAAAAGCTTTCTTAAAAAACAAAAGCAGAAGAATGATAAACACATAGTCCAAACAACATGAGAGGCAGAAGAATCAGACAGGGGAATCAGATAGGTGGACGTGAAGTGTAATATCTTCCATGACAGATGCATGACTGTTTTCTTATTACTATGTTTTGTAACTACATATATGTTACTTATTCTCACATGTGTAAAGTAGCATATTACAAAGCAGAATAAAGGTACAATAAAGCTCTTTAAGTTATTTTAATAGTTCAAAACTACTATAAGAATATGAGGAACAAAGTCCAAGCTTGCTGCTAAGTTGCTTCAGTCATGTCCGACTCTTTGCTACCCTATCGACTGTAGGCCACCAGGCTCCTCTGTCAATGGGGGTTCTCCAGGCAAGAATACTGGAGTGGTTTGCCATTTCCTTCTCCAAACTTGGTAGAAGAAGTAAATGAAATGGAGACTACAAAGACAACAGAAAATATAAATGAAACTGAGATAGGTCTTTGAGAAGGTAAATAAAATTGGCAAACCTTTATCTAGCCTCACCAAGACAAAAAGAGAAGGGGCTCAAATTAACAGAATTAGAAATAAAAGAGAAGTTACAACTGATACCACAGAAATACATAGGCACTTAAGAAACTTTATAAATTGTATGCCAAAAGTTGAACCTAGAAGAAGTAGACAAATTACTAGAAACATACAATCTTCCCAGACTGAATCATGAAGAAATAGCAAATCTGAATAGACCAATTACTAGCAAAGAGATTGAAACAGTAATCAAAAACCTCTTCTCCCTTCTTACTGCTAAAACCAGATAGCACCATGAATTCAAAATCATGTCTTTGAATTCCAAATATTCCAAGAAGATTTAATACCTGTCCTTATCAAACTCTTCACAAAATTTAAGAGGAGGGAACACTTCCAAACTCATTTTAGGAGACCAGCATTATACTAATACCAAAACTAGACAAGGACACCACCAAAAAGAAAACCTAACACAAGAACACCACTAAAAAATAACACAGATGAACATAGATATAAAAATCCTCAACAAAATATTAGCAAACTGAATTCAACAACATTCAAAGAGTCACACATTATGATTGAGAATTCTTTCAGGAATGCAAGGATGGTTCAACATAAGCACATCATTCAGTCTGATAAACCACATTAACAAAATGAAGGGTAATAGTCATATGGCCATCTCAATATATTCAGAAAAAGCATTTCACAAAATTCAACATTTATGATTTTAAAAAAGCTCTCAACAAAGTGACCATAAAGGGAGTGTGTGTGTGTGTGTGCACACACATGCGCATACACACACACACTAAGTCACTTCGGTCGTGTCTGACTCTGTGCAACCCTATGGACTGTAGTCTACCAGGCTTCTCTGTCTTGGGATTCTCCAGGCAAGGATCATGGATGTGGGTTGCCATGCCCTTCTCCACGGGATCTTCCTGACCCAGGGGTCGAACCCATGTCTCATGTCTGTTGCATTGGCAGGCAGGGTCTTTACCAATAGCACCACATGGGAACATACCTCAACATTCTAAAAGCTATATATGACAAGCCTACAGATAACATCAAACTCAACAGTGAAAAAAATGAAAGCTTTTCCTCTAAGATCAAGAAAAAGAAAAGGATGTCCACTCTCATCACTTATTCCACACAGTTAGAAGTCCCAGTCAGAGCAATTAGGCCAGAAAAAGAAACAAAGGCATCCAAACTGGAAAGAAAGACGTGAAACTCTCACAACTTGCAGATGACACTATTTCAAATGTACAAAATCCTGAAGACTATACACACACAAATAACAACTGAGAATTAACAAATTCTTTAAGTTTCAGGGTATGAAATCAATTTAAAACATCTGTTGGAAGGGAACAAGATGGTGGAAGAGTAGGTGGTCGTGGAGTATATCTCTCTCCATGGATACATCAGAAATACACCATCAGACACAGAAGTGAATGCTGAAAACCAGCTGAGAGTAGACAAGAGTACCTGACCAGCGGAAAAGAATATATGGATCCATGAAAAACTCAGCAGGATGAAGGAACCAGGGGGGAAAACAGGAGTGTTAGTAGGACTGAACTCGCCCTAGTCGGATGGGGGAACTGAAGCAGGGGTCCGATCACTACATCAGGGCAACTGTCTGAGTCAGAGGAGAAACATTTAAAGCTGAGAGTAAAACAGCTGATTTGTGGCAGCCTAAACAGAATGAGAATC
Source organism: Bos javanicus (assembly GCF_032452875.1). Classification (NCBI taxonomy): domain Eukaryota; kingdom Metazoa; phylum Chordata; class Mammalia; order Artiodactyla; family Bovidae; genus Bos; species Bos javanicus. The sequence goes on along the minus strand of NC_083871.1, from coordinate 57,651,254 downwards.
AGATAGTCCTTGAGGCAGCCATACATACTCCAGACAGGCCACAGATGCCCTGGAAGGCACAGCGACTGGGAGCTGGAGTTTAGGGATTGTGGAGCAATCCCAGGGCGAGGGCTGCTCTTGACTATGGAGAGACAGATGGTGGGGATCTGAGAGAGGAGATTGTAGTGGGAACCATCTATGGAGGAAAGCCCAGCAACCATGGAAACAAGATGATACTGCTGAGTCATATGTAGGGGGTGGAGCCATCAGCATAGCCTCTCTCTCCCCACATGCCAGCACCGGCAGCTGAACAATAGAGAGGCTGGCCCATCAAATGCCTGACGTACTTAACTACAGAATAGGACCCCAGTAAGGGTGCCATTTTAAGTGCCTGATGTGCCAATCTACAGAGTAGGACCCCAGCCAGGGGGCCCCTCTATGTGCCTGACACACCAAACAACAGAGAATAACTCCAGGCAAGGGAGCCCTCTAAATACCTGAACAGGCGGAGCTACGGAGAAAGACCAGCCAAAGAGGCCTCTGATCACCACAAGAAGCCTGAAAAAAAGACTGATAGGGCCAAAGCTCCCATGGTGGAGGCAGTCCATGTCCCTGTACACTTGGTACCGCCAGAGTCCCCGCAAACCAAGCAGCTATGCCACCTTCATGCTCAACTCTCACTGGGGCAGAGCAGCTACAGGCAAAAAAGTCTTGCATCTAGGCACACAGGGTCGCTTCGGTCATGTCCAGCTCTTTGCGACCATGTAGACTGTTGCTTGACAGGCTTCTCTGTCAGGGGGGTTCTCCAGGCAAGAATACTGCAGAGTACTGGGCCATACTGGTTACCATACTCTTCTTCAGCACTACATTTTCTGCTACTCTAGCCGACAACCCCGCTGAGTACCTGGTGCTGCCAGAATCCCTGCAACACAAGCAGCTGCACGACCTCCACAACTGGCCCTCACTGGGGCAGACCCAAGTCCTCCAGGCAGCCTTAGGAGCAAAGCCCAGTGGACCACCAACAGGCAGAGGAGGAAATAAAACCACAATTGGAACCCAGGGGCAGTGTGGCTAAGGAAGAAGATCCAAAACCTTCCCACCAGCAGTAAAAGCTGCAGATTAAATCCACACTATCAACTAGGCAGACTCTGTGGCTATGGAATATAAAAAAGGACATTGAGAGTTCCCACAAAAGAAAATGCACTAGTTCTGATAGCTGTGGACATTGGAGGCAAGAACACACAGGAGTAGGACCAGATTAGAATCAGAGCAGCCCCCACAACAGGTCCAGAGATCAGCACATTGCTGGAGGGCATCCGAGGGAGGTGAGGTGGACTGTGACTCCCAGTAATGGAAAGGACTCTGAGAGCAATGATTCAAGAAAAACATTTATTATTCTTACGTTTTGACTTGTTCTGTAGATTCTCTTGGATTTCTTTTACCTTTTTTCTTCCTTCTGTTGTAGTTGTTGACTATATTGGCACTATGAAATCTAATTAAGCTTTTGAGCTTTTATTTTTTTCAGTCATATTTTTTATTGTTGATATAAACCTCTGCCTCTATACTGGGCTTTTGCGGTTCTGTAGAGTTTTTTTTTTTTTTCTCTTTAATTAAAAAAACTTTTTAACCTATTATTATTTTTTCTACATTTAACTTTTGTTTGCTTTTCCTACTGTTCTTTACCCCTTGCAGTTAATCTTTAATGTATATAAATTTTCTTTACCTACCTCTATTTATCTTTGCATATCTATTCTTTCTTTCTTTCCTTTACCCTCAACATATTTGTTAGTGTTATCTTATTTTTTTCTTTCCTCTTCCCTCTTTTTTTTTCTTTTTTTAAATAATTTTAATTTTTAAAACCTATTATATTTTTTCTACATTTATTCCTTTGTTTGACTTTCCTACTGTTCTTTTGCATTGCAGTTAACCTTTAATGTATATAAATCTTCATCTATCTCTAACTTTGCTTATCTATTCTTTTATTTCTTTCCTTTCTTCCCAACATATTTGTTAGTTGTGTTTTCATTGCTTTATTTCCCACTTGGCACCTTGCCTTAATTTTGTTTTCCAGTTTGTGCTTTAGTTAGTTTTGTTCTTAACTGGTAAATATAATTTTTTATTTCCTTTGTTCACCAGGTCAATCTATTGTACTTTACTTTTGTTGAGCTGTTTTGACTTTCTTTATGGGTGTATGCTGCTGCCGCTGCTGCTAAGTCGCTTCAGTCATGTCTGATTCTGTGCGACCCCATAGATGGCAGCCAACGAGGCTCCTCTGTCCCTGGGATTCTCCAGCCAAGAACACTGCAGTGGGTTTCCAGTTCCTTCTCTAATGCATGAATGTGAAAAGTGAAAGTGAAGTCGCTCAGTCGTGTCCAACTCTTCGCGACCCCATGGACAGTAGCCTACCAGGCTCCTCCGCCCATGGCATTTTCCAGGCAAGAGTACTGGAGTCGGTTGCCATTTCCTTCTCCAAAACCACCATATGACTCAGAAATCCCACTCCTAGGCATATACCCTGAGGAAACCAAAATTGAAAAAGACACGTGTATCTCATTGTTCATTGCAGGACTATTTGTAATAGCTAGAACATGGAAGCAACCTAGATGTCCAGGGACAGATGAATGGATAAAGAAGTTGTGGTACAGATACACAATGGAATATTATTCAGCCATAAAAAGGAATGCATTTGAGTCAGTTCTAATGAGGTAGATGAACCTAGAACCTATTATACAGAGTGAAGTAAGGCAGAAAGAGAAAGATAGCTATCATGTTCTAATGCATATATATGAAATCTAGAAAAATGGTACTGAAGAATTTATTTACAGGGCAGCAGTGGAGAAACAGACATAAAGAATAGACTTATGGACATGAGGAGAGGGGAGGAGAGGGTGAGATATATGGAAAGAGTAACATGGAAACTTACATTAAAATAGATATCCAACGGGAATTTGCTGTATGGCACAGGATACTCAAACAGGGGCTCTGTATCAACCTAGAGGGGAGGGGTGGGGAGGGAGATAGGAGACAGGTTCAAAAGGGAGGGGTTATATGTATACCTATGGCTGATTCATGTTGAGGTCTGACAGAAAACAACAAAATTCTGTAAAGCAATTGTCCTTCAATAATTAAATAAATTAAGAATAAAATCTGTTATATCCCCAAACACCAATAGCAAGCTATCAGAAATAGATTCAGAGAACAACCCTATTTACAATTATATGAAAAGAATAAAATACCTAGGAATAAATTTAACTCAGGAGTTTAAAGACCTGTACAGTGAAAACTATAGACATTAATGAAAGAAATTGAAGGAGACACAAATAAATGAAAAGATATTTTGTGTTCAAGGACTGTAACAACTAACATTACTAAAATGACCATACTATGAAAAGCAATCCACAGATTCAAGGCAATCCCTGTCAAAGTGCCAATGGCATATTTCACAGGAATAGAAAAAACAATCCTAAAACTTGTATGAAATCACAACAGAACACAAAGAACCAAAGCAAGCTGGAGAAAGAAAAAGTTGGATGCATCACATACCCTAATTTCAAACTACACTACATGCTATGAAAACAAAACAGTATGCCATAAGCATAAAAACAGACACACATCAATGTAACAGATTGCCCAGAAATAAACCCAAGCATATACCATAAATTAATTTATATCAAAGGAAGCAAGAATATACAATGTGGAAAGACAATCTCTTTATTAACTGGTGTTGGGGAAACTAAACAGCCACACGTAGAAGAACAAAACTCAATTACATCTTAAACCATTCATAAATATTAACTAAAAATGGGTTAAAGTTCTAATCAGAGGAAAACATAATTTTGAATGGTGATGGATGCTAACTAGATTTATTGTGGTGATCATTTTACACTACAGACAAATATTGAATCATGTTGTACACCCAAGACTAATGTAATATGTCAATTATACCTCAATTTTTAGAAAACTTAAAGAATACGAAAAGCCCGTACAATGAAGCACACCACAGACTAATAAATATTTTTGAAGTAATAATCAATTTGTTTTTATTCCACTGAGTTAAGAGCATAATCCAGTTCTTTAATTCTTCTGCTTCTTCAATTTGGTAAGCCTTTTCCCCTCAACAAAAAAAGGGTGTGGGTGTGGGGGTGTGTGTGTGTGTGTGTGTGTGTGTGTGTTTAGTGTAACAAATAGTACAGTTAACAAGGTATAATGTGAATCATTATATTAGCTGCTAACATTTATTACTTACTAAGTGCCAGGCTACTAACACTACCATGCTAGTAAGTGCTGAATATAGATTGTATCTTTCAGCAATCATAATCACTCTTATGACATAGATCTTATTTTTTTTTCACTACTCTTCAGAAAGAAAAACCAGCAACAGAAAGATGAGGTAACTCATGCAAGGTCATTCAGTGAGCAAGAGTCAGAGTCAAAATTTGAACCCAGGAAAGCTCATTCTAGACGCCAGGCTCCACTGAGTTTTTGTTACCTACCTGAACCTAAGTTTCTGACCTCAAATTTTTCTTGTGCTGAATATATCAGTAAAATGACCATCTAGTACTTTAAATCCAGTACTTTAAACCAGTAGGTAGAAAATAAATTATAGCTATTATTTCTATTCACTGTGGGCAGCAAATGCTGTATATAAAATTCAAAAACCAATGCTACCGTAGATTTGAATTTCCCTGTGTCTTCCTTCCTCTGACCCCTCATGGTGGAAAAAAAAGAAAAAATTGTTGAGTAATTAAAATGCTACCAGAGACAAAGTAATACAGAAAAGGTTTTATAATGGTCTCATTCTATATACACTAGGTAACTCACATTTTAAAAAACTTAGTATGTTATTTAGAAAAGGCGGATTTTACTGGACATAGAACAAGTTTTCTAGCAAAATATGATCACTTGACAGGTGAAGTGAACATATGTCATTTAATGGCAGCCTGGCATCTAGCCCCTTTCCTGATGTTACTTCAACTCTCTTTTAGGGAATCTTCTCCTTCACTATTGGAGAAGGCAATAGCACCCCACGTCAGACACGACTGAGCGACTTCACTTTCACTCTTCACTTTCATGCATTGGAGAAGGAAATGGCAACCCACTCCAGTGTTCTTGCCTGGAGAATCCCAGGGACAGGGGAGCCTGGTGGGCTGCCATCTATGGGGTCGCACAGAGTCAGTCATCCTGATGGAAACATGAATCTAAATGCATGCCCTCCAATTACAGAAACCAAAGGTGTCCCTCAGAGGCTGCTCTGGGATCATTTCTATACAATTCCTGGTATCGGCTGGTCAGCACAAAACACAAGGTTAGTCAATAAAACACAATCTCTTGGGACTTGGTTTATTAAACAGACTACGTACATACCATGGAGAAGAAAATGGCAACCCACTCCAGTATTCCTGCCTGAGAATCCCATAGACAGAGGAGCCTGGCAGGCTACAGTCCACAGGGTTACAAAGAGCTGGATACAACTGAGTTACTAACTTATGCACATACCAAAGACTAGGTCAGAATTGATTCAAGTCAGCAACAGAGCCTGGGCAATTTTGTTGACTGTTCCTGTTACCAAAACCTTTGGATATGGCTGATTCCTCCCTGTTTCAAGGAGAGGAGTCTCCCTTCAATCTAACTATGCAGTTTCCCTTCAGTCCTGAGAGCCTCCCTCAGTCTAAAAACTTCAGGTAAATTCCTCTTTTGACTTTAAATCAGTCTGTGTCTTTAGGGGATGAAATTATATAATCTTATTTAGCATTTCTTTGGATGACTTTTACTCTTTTCCATTAGTTTGGTACATATGCTAGCCAAAGAATACGAAGATCTAGATTCTAGTCCAGACTTTCATTAGCAGGCTTTAACATTTCCAGTGTGAATTCATTCATTCTCAATTTTTTTGCTCATCTGTGAATAAAGATGGTTTGAACTGTAAGTTTTCTTGCATTCATAAAATGTTAATGTTTTGTAGAAAAGATCAGAGTCTTACTGACAACACCAATAATACAGACTTTCTTTACAGAAATTAGCACATGGTTGTAATTGTTGACTTTAGTATTTTCTATTCATTTTTAAATATTGTTTTTCATATAAGTAAGATTTACAGCAGTTTCTGACATAAAGAATAGGAATAAAATAATTTCAGATGATTTCCCTAAGGGAATGACATCACATCTCAGAAGATCTACCTGTAAAAAATAAATAGGTTTGAAATACTATTACACAGTAAATACTATTATATTTTTAATATCCACAGGCAAAACCATACAGCTTCTACCAATTTTTACATTTTCTAGTATCACAATATTCTCCTGAAATGTGCTTTCCTTCATGTTTTCAAATGTTCTATAAATACCAACGTAACCTAGAAGTTTCAAGTTCAAGAGAATAAATAATAATTCCTTTTAAAATTTGTTGATGATTTGATAGACATGTTCTGCTAAATGTGTATAAAATTGATTGGTGCACTTACTAAGGAATATATCCATAACAGTACCATCAGTTCAACTTTTCTAAAAATTTTCTAAAAGAGATCTAAAAATACTGGTCAGCCAAAATGTTTTAAATTGTGTTAGTACTGAAACCATTACATACATAGCAAAGTACTATTATGAATTCTTATAAAAATTACAAAGTAAAGTCTTCCTCAAAAGCCATTCAAACCAAGGAGACTAACAATCATTAAGTCATGTCTATAAGAAACATGATTATTCAATATTGATACTTATCAAGGGGCAACTAAATTTGAAAGGCTATGAGATTCTGTTCCTCTCATGAAGGTTTTATCTCCTTAAACCTAATCTTAGGTATACTAATTGTTCCTAACTCTCAACACAATTCAACAAACAAGGAATTCCAACTCAACATAATGTCATACATACTAGAAAAGAGATGGTATTCAGTGCTATCTCTCAAGGATGCAATTAATTCTGTGTGGGGGCACAGAAAGAGCTACAGAGAAGAGGTGACAGATTAACCCCTTATAAAAACCTCAAAAACATGAAAATGACCTCAAAATATGAATAATAAACTCCTATTGTAGATAATGGACTTTGCAGCCTTTCATATCTGAGTTTCAACCCCAGTTCTACCCTCCTGTTGGCCATGTAAAATTGATCAAGTTGTTTAGAAATGTAGAAAGGAGGCCTCATTCTGCCAGGAACTGTGATCTTAGGCAATTCCCTTCGCCTCTCTAGGCATCAATTTCCTAGTCTATGAAAGAAGTCATGAAGTCATGCTTTAAGATCTTTAACTTGCCCTCTGATTCTAACATGAGTCTATATTATATATTATAGAAATTCCTATCCTCTGTTGGATGTGTTCATTTAGCAACTATTTACCCACAATACGTGAGTACAACTAAGTACCCACAATATGTCAGTGTTCTAGCACATGGAAGATGCCAGTGAATGTAATAGTCCAAAATCACATGACAATCACAGAAAATATCTATTGAATAACTTATAATTCAATAGATATTGAGTTATCTCTATATAATTTATTTGCTTTGTTGTCTCCTTGCTCACAATCATTTCCCTGTAAGTATGACATGTGTATTTAAAACAGTTAACACTGGTAAACAAAAGAAAAAACACAAACATTAACACAAAAAGAGAAATTGAAATGAAGATGAAGTATAGTTAGTAACACTGCCATCAAGATGATAGTTTCTCTAAATTCACATTCAATCAGTGAGCCTTAGCAACCTGACAAAAAAAGACAGTATGTTAATGAGCTCTCTAACCAATTTAGTATACAGCCATCTTTTCTTCCTCATTTAAACTATTACATAGTTTCTTAAGAGCTATGATATAACCAGGTAAGTTTTATTTAAAGATAAATAAAATCTGTATATGGCAAGCAAACATAAAAATCTACAATATCACTTTTTCAGATATTTCACTTCTCTATCTGGTATTTCTGGCTTTTAGACCATCTATGTCGTTACACAAGGTCTTTATTTAAGAATCATATTATCAGTTTTCAAAAACTGACTTATTCTTAGGTAAGTAATTTTAAAATTCAGGAATTGTCAGGCAGTTCCAGAAACTCAAGATTTTGTCAGAAGACAGGGAATTTGGATGGTGAGGTAGGTGGAGGGTGTGGATGGCTGAAAGGATACAAGATGAGATAAGACCTGAATTGACCTGCCCTCAGAATACACAGTGAGGAGTCACAGGGCAACTCAGTTTGGACTCCTCTTCTGGGTCTGCTTCTTGCCTTTAGCAAACGACTAGTCCTTTAGTATGCCTCTTCCCATTATCTCATGGCAATGTTGTCTTTATGGCTGCTCTAGCCTCCTGGATTCTGCAGCCTACTTTCTCTTAGAAAATCTGAGTACTTCTATATCATTCTAATAACTGCATCCCTCCTATAAGGAGAAACGATCCTATAGGGGGTGTGGACAGTACACCCTGGAACAGAGTTCTCATGCACAGCCCCTTCCATGATGTGCCCTCTGCCTGCCGTCCTATAGTCAGTGGTCAGGATAATGGGGTCACAGGGTAAGACACATCACCTCATGGCAAATAAATGGGGAAAAAGAGGAAACAGCAACAAATTTTATTTTCCTGGGCTCCAAAATCACTGCAGACAGTGAGTGCAGCCATGAAATTGAAAGACACTTGCTTCTTGGAAGAAAAGCTATGACAAATCTAGACAGCGCATTAAAAAGCAGACATCACTTTGCCAACAAAGGTCTGTATAGTCAAAGATATGGTTTTTCCAGTAGTCATGTACGGATATAAGAACTGGACCATAAAAAAGGCTGAGTGCAAAAGAATTGATGCTTTTGAGCTGTGGTGCTGGAGAAGACTTGAGAGTCCCATGGACAGCAAGATCAAACCAGTCAATGCTAAAGGAAATCAACCCTGAATAACCACTGGAAGGACCAATGCTGAAGCTGAAGATCTAATACTTTGGCTACCTGATGTGAAGAGCAGACTCACTGGAAAAGACCCAGATGTTGGAAAAGATTGAGGGCAGGAACAGAATGGGGAGACAGAGGATGAGATGGTTGGATGCCATCACTGACTCAATGGACATGAGTTTGGGCATACTCTGGGAGATACTGTAGGACAGGGAAGCCTGGTGTGTTGTGCTTCATGAGATCACAAAGAGTCAGACATGACTTAGCAACTGAACAACAATGGTGAGGCAGACAACTTGGCCTTATATGCATAAGGCACCCTTCAGAAGATTATGGCACAGTAGGTACCTTGAAGTTTCTAAGAAAGACACAGCGTGACTGCTAGGCACCTTCAACGGACTATTCACTTCGTACAGATACAGTCTCACCACAGAGACTGTATGTTCAGAGACTGAACCAGTCGTGTTCACAAAGTAAGGCCACTGCTTTACAGAGACAGGAAACAAGTATATATACTTGAAATTTAAAATTCAAAAAAAAAACTGTGACGAAGTGGGTGTTTTTGAAAAAACAAACTCAGCCTGGGAAACTATTCTTTAAAGAAAAACAAAAACATAACATATAAACAGAGAAAACAAACTGTAAAATCACTATTTTTAAAGATGAGCCTGTCAGCATCAAATATGCACTGCAAAGTGGCATGTCTTAGATTTCAGCTACTCAGCCCCAACTGACAGTCTCCAAATTGTGCAGCTCAGAGTACATGAACAAACGGCCACACACTGGGTGAGAGCAGCCAGCCTGGCTGTCCCCCTGCTTCAGTGCTCCACTTTGACCAGTGAGGGGCAGCCAGCACTGCACAACTCCTAGCCAGAGGGCTCTGTCCTGGCCTCATGCATAAAAATTACAAGCCACTATAAAACTAAACAATGGGAACAACTATTACTGTCATTTGCTTTATAAAATTATTTTAATAAAGTAACGGAGGAATATAAAAGAAAAGGACACCCATCTCTTTTCTCTTTCTGATGGCAGACAAGAAAAAACACATCTGTAAGGCGACATGCTTGGCTTACAGGGAAGCAGATACCAAAGAAGGCTTCCAAGAGCCACGGGAATGGGAGTTTGCAGACCTGGTCAAAGGCACTGATCATGACTCACATATACCTGTCCCAGGTCTAGTCTTCTCACTTATCTGTTAAAGATCCTTGGGGCTTTCATACTTGGGATAAGACATGACTTCCCTTCTCCTGGGCCTCCACAGCACAAATCGGTGGGAGGCCCAGCAATTCTAGACAGGAGTAGTCCTTCCAGGGTGTACACAGCCATGGACAGGAAGGAAAACTGAGAACCTTCCTCCTCCTAAGCAGCATTCACATTTTTGGCAAATTTATCATCTCTGAGATCATCAAAACTAATCTTCTTATGTCCTTTATTCCCTCTTTTCATGAGCTCCCAAAGATGTCTCCGATTCTCAGGTCATCTCTATTCCCAGAAGGCTCCAAGGGTAGTGAGGCCACCCCAAGGTCACCAGGGACTTCTCATCCTTTATCTGAATGATTACTTTCCATGATTTCCAGTAATCTTTCCATGATGACTTGCAAATACAGTTGATAATAATGCATCAATATTTGCTCACCAATTACAACAAATGTTCCACACTAATTCAGGTTGTTAGTAATAGGAGAAACTGCAAAGTGAGCACTGATGAAAGGTATATGGGAATTCTGTTCCTCCTGATCAATTTTTTGTAAACCTAAAACTGCTCTAAAAAATACAGTTTATTATTTTAAAATTGAATAAAGGCATAAACAGACCGTCTACCAGCTTTCAAATGATCACTGACATCATCATCTCTTCTGATAAGGTTGTTTTTGTTTTTTTTTTTAATACAAGCTAATTCTGTTTCATAAAGAAAATGGTGAGGGTGGGGACAGAGTAGCAGACAGATAAGGAAGCTGAAGCTGTATGTAACGTATCTCTTCTTCGCTACAAGTCTATCCAAGATGTATGAGTGAGGATGGCAAGAAACATGAGTTTTACATGACTACAAACAAATCAACAATAATTATGAGCAGTCAGAATTCCTAATCATTTTCATTTTCCTATTCAAATGTGGTGAGATCACGAAAATATTTTCACAAAAAGGTCATATATCTACACACTTAAGGTGAACACCTAGTCAGGACAAAAGTGAAAAATCAAGAGTTGATTCCATCTGTTTTGTTACTTAATGAGGGAAGGGGCCTACAAAAGTATACAGGTTTCTCATTTTGGAGAATTAAGTGACTTCCCCCAAAACACTTAAAAGTGGTATGAATGGAAAAATTAAAAAAAAAAAAAACCACTAACTACAGAGGAAAAGAGATCAAAAGCTGCTGACAGAACAGTTGTTAAATAAGCATTTCTTAATAGTAACTGAAATTATATATCAGGGAAAGGAAAACAATAGATTTTCTATGAAAAGCAAAAACAAATCAGATGGTCAGAAAAGTTATTTGGATGGAGGGTGGGGGTATGGTATGCTGCAGAAAGGTTTGTACCACCTGCCCAGGAGCAGTGTTATGAGAACTAGATGAGACATTTATAAATATACTTGGAAAATGCCAGGTCGTAAAACTGTTAAAACTGAGGAAAATACTAAAGGAGAGAAAACTGGCTTTCAACGCTGTCAAATAAGGCAAGGCCAACAACGAACAACGAGGTTAGGATCACTTCCCTGGTCCCTTGGTGTTCCACATGTGGCCACATGAAAAAGTACACTGATATTTGTCCATTTTTCTTGACAACTTTGGTTATAAGCATTGCCTGGAAAATCCCATGGACGGAGGAGCCTGGTAGGCTGCAGTCCATGGGGTCGCAAAGAGTTGGACACGACTGAGCGACTTCACTTTCTCTTTTCACTTTCATGCGTTGGAGAAGGAAATGGCAACCCACTCCAGTGTTCTTGCCTGGAGAATCCCAGGGACGGCCTGGGGGCTTCTTGCACTCGGACACGACTGAGTGAGCATAGCATAGCAAGATGCAGCAATGGACAGGCCTGGAAGCCTGGTGGGCTGCCGTCTATGGGGTCGCACAGAGTCGGACACGACTGAAGCGACTTAGCAGCAGTAGCATCAAGATGCTTATATGTTCCTCCAGGAGACAAACTGGTTAGTGAAGATTATGAACTAAAGGAAAATGCCTTCAAGAATGAGGTGATGAGGGTAGAATAAATCCTTACCCTGCCCCCAAGAAAGCTAAGAGCTGATTCCACTTATTCTATGCCAAATTAATTTCTCCTCTGCTGAGTAGTAGCTCATCAATCACTTACCTCCTAAGCATGAATGGAGATCTTGGGAAAATACATCAAATTCAAATGAACCCATTTTTAAAGTAAAAGGCACTCACATATCACAAGAATGGCTTATACTTTGAAAAACACTGCTTCGAATCAAATCGAAGTTACAAAATGCTTTTTTTTTTTTTGTCCCCTGCTCTTTTAATCATGAGGAAAAAAACCTTAATACCTCTTTCTCATTCTTGGCTTGCTCTGACTATTCCTATGTAAGTCTCAATAAAGACCTTGTTCCTGAACAAAACTAAACCCTTACCGTAGTTACTTCAAACTATTTAAAGCTTTGCTGCTGCTGCTGCTAAGTCGCTTCAGTCGTGTCCAACTCTGTGCGAACCCATAGACGGCAGCCCACCAGGTTCTCCCATCCCTGGGATTCTCCAGGCAAGAACACTGGAGAGGGTTGCCATTTCCTTCTCTGATGCATGAAAGTGAAAAGTGAAAGTGAAGTTGTTCAGTCATGTCCAGCCCTCAGCGACCCCATGGACTGCAGCCTTCCAGGCTCCTTCATCCATGGGATTCTCCAGACAAGAGTACTGGAGTGGGGTGCCATTGCCTTCTCCTTTAACTAAGCACAAAGCAGATCTTTTAAAATTGCTCACACGCTAGAATTTGACAGCATCATAAATGCCTATAAATGAATATTGAATAATGCAAATTGGTAACCAGTTGATAATGCATCTATGTAAATCAAACGAACATTCATGTAATAAATTCACATCTGACCTTTTTAACCTTTCCCAGTATTGATCATTCTTTGGTGGATAAGGTCCTAAATGAGGCTAATGATACTTGTTAAAAAAATGGAAAGGAAACAAATGCATTCTACGGGAATGACTAAATAAAAGCATTAAAACTTGGTGATAAGAAGCCAGTTCCCCAGAGGAAAAAAAAATCCAACACTAGAAAAAAGTGACGGGACTTAACAACTTCACAAGATGAGCTTTACCAAGTCTATGCTAACTCCACATTATTATTGCCCTTATATCTAACAATCATAACTCATCTGATGCACAACTTATCATCAGGCTCCTTGCATTTTTTCACAGTATTAAAGGCAAGAATGTCATTCATACACTTCAAATTAAAACCAAAGGACAGTCCAATCCTGAGAGTCAAACAAAGTAAGGACGTAAGTGAGATGGCTTTGGTCATAAATCAAAAGCTAATAGGGCCTGAACACATGAGTCTGACCCTTTAACAACATTCTCTCCCAGCTTGACAACTCAAGTGAGAAAAAGTGTAGGGGTTATTGCCTGTGCTAAGACACTGGATGCTACACTTGATATTAGCTGAAGCTATCACACTATTCAGAAAACTTTTTACATGAAATCAGGTAGAATTGTCACTGGACTTCCCTGATGGCTCAGTGGTAAAGAATCCGACTGCCAATGCAGGAGACACAGATTCGATCTCTGGGTCAGGGGATCCCCTGGAGAAGGAAATGGCAAACCACTCCAGAATTCTAGCCTGGGCATGCCATGGACAAAGGAGCCTGGTGGGCTACAGTTCCCAGATTCACAAAATAGTCAGACATGACTAAGCAACTGAACAACAAAAAAATTACCATTATCACCAAGACTAGACTTTTGTTATCTAAGAAATTATGAAGCTTTTACATCAGATACATTCAAATACAATGTCATGATCTATTAAGAAGACTTCAGTATTTCTGGTTAACATTTAAAATTCCTATCAGAGTTTTGCCTCTTTTATAACAAAGGTCATACATAGGAGGTTCTATCTCCCATCTACTCAGGTGGTGCTGAGCAAGACATTCTTAACTCAATGATTAACTCAGCAGAACTTACAGGGTCAAACTGCAAGACTAATGTCCTATCTTCATGAACAACAAGACCATATTTGCCAACCATCACAAAGGAACAGGATTGTTGAGTGTTGCTGCAAAGAGTCGAGACAGGCCAAATGATAAAAGCTACCAGGAAACAAATGAAGGAACATCCAACAAAATAATGGCCTTGTGAGATGGTGAGATGTCTACCACCAAAAAAGTAGCTCTCCATCTACTTGCTTAAAATTTTGTCTTTTGGGCCTGGTATTCAACTGACTTATGCATGAAACTGGGGGTTAAGCCTGGAAATGTGCATTTCTAACAAACAGCTTATTCTGATGTAGGTAGAAAACAACATACAATTCAAACTAAAAAACCAGACCTTAGCAAACCTGTGGACATATTTATAATTTGGTCAAAAGCAACAGCTGATGGACTATAAGGTCCTTTTGATATTTAATCTTTGTTTCTACAAGATTAGGAAGACAAGTAAAACCACTGAGCCACCTGGAGATGCAAGAGATGCAGGTTCCATTCCTCGGTCAGGAAGATCCCCTGGAGAAGGAAATGACAACCCACTCTGGTATTCTTGCTTGAAAAATCCCATGGATAGAAGAGCTTGGAGGGGTATAGTCTATAGGGTCGCAAAGAGTTGGACATGACTGAGCGTGTCCTACACACACACCCACACACACAGCCAATAAGCAAATAAAAAAATACAAACATCATTAGTAATCAAAGCAATGCAAATCAAAATAACAATGAGATGGCACATCACACCCTCTAGGATAGTTCTACACCAAGACATTTAACATGTTAGAACTTGGAGAAATTTGAATCTCCCTCCTTCATGGTAATAAGGGTGCAATTTGAAAAACAGCAGTTCCTCAAAAGCGAAAATGTAAGAATTATCATATGATCTAGTAATTTCACTCCTAGTAATAGACACAAGTCAACTGAAAATAAGTATTCAAACAAAAACTTCTACACAAATGTTTACAGCAATGTTTTTCATAAGAATCACAAGGTGGAAACAGTTCAAATGTCTATCAACTGATGAGTAGATAAACAGGATGTGGAATTATCCATATGATGGAATATTATTCAGCCGTAAATAGAAGTATTGACACATGCTACAACCTAATGAACCTTGAAAACATTATGATAAGCAAAGGAAGTGAATCACAAAGGACAATATGTTGCTTTAATTCTATTGATATAAAATGTTGGGACTATGTGAATCACAACAAACTGTGGAAAATTCTGAAAGAGATGGGAATACCAGACCACCTGACCTGCCTCTTGAGAAACCTATATGCAGGTCAGGAAGCAACAGTTAGAACTGGACATGGAACAACAGACTGGTCCAAATTGGGAAAGGAGTATGTCAAGGCTGTAGATTGTCACCCTGCTTATTTAACTTATATGCAGAGTACATTGTGAGAAATGCTGGGCTGGATGAAGCACAAACTGGAATCAAGATTGCCGGGAGAAATGTCAATAACCTCAGATATGCAGATGACACTACCCTTATGGCAGAAAGCGAAGAAGAACTAAAGAGCCTCTTGATGAAAGTGAAGGAGGAGAATGAAAAAGTTGGCTTAAAGCTCAACATTCAGAAGACTAAGATCATGGCATCTGGGCCCATCACTTCATGGCAAATGGATGGGGAAACAGTGGAAACAGCGACAGACTTTATTTGGCGGGGGGTGGCGGGGGGGTGGCGCTCCAACATCACTGCAGATGGTGACTGCAGCCATGAAATCAAAAGACTCTTACTCCTTGGAAGAAAAGTTATGACCAACCTAGACAGCATATTAAAAAGCAGAGACATTGCTTTGCCAACAAAGGTCCATCTAAGTCAAGGCTATGGTTTTTCCAGTAGTCATGTATGGATGTGAGAGTTGGACTATAAATAAAGCTGAGTGCAGAAGAATTGATGCTTTTGAACTGTGGTGTTGGAGCAGACTCTTGAGAATCCCTGGGACTGCAAGGAGATCCAACCAGTCCATCCTAAAGGAGATCAGTCCTGAATATTTATTGGAAGAACTGATGCTTAAACTGAAACTCCAATACTTCGGCTACCTGATGCGAAGAACTGACTCATTTGAAGAGACCAATGTTGGGAAAGATTGAAGGCGGGAGGAGAAGGGGATGACAGATGGTTGGATGGCATCACTGACTCAATGGACATGAGTTTGAGTAAACTTCAGGAGTTCACGTTGGAAGGGAGGCCTGGCATGCTGCAGTCCATGGAGTCGCAGAGTCGAACACGACTGAGCAACTGAACTGAACTGAAAATGTTCAGAATAGAAAAATCTATAGACAGTATATTACTGGTTTCTAAGGGCAGAGGTGGGGGTGGCGTATTGATTATGGATGAGGGTAGTAGGGATTCTTTCATGGGTAATACAATATTGATTGTGTAAATGAACGCACAAATTCACATACTAAGTTACTGAATTATAAATTTCAAGTGGGTGAATCATATGGTATACAGATTAAATCTTGAGCTACTTTTTAAAAAGATTTATCTAAAATAATAAGGAAAACACCCCACCATGATGACCTCCATGCCCAGCACCATTTCCTTTAGAGAACTGCCACCACCCCCATTTCCTGTCATTCTAGTGGGCTGTCAACTGCAGGAAGTCCCCAAATGCCACTCTAGCCACAGCAGCTGCTCACAAATTTCTGTCACATAACTCTGGAGTTGTTTCTATTTCTATACTTCCTAAAAGTTAGTCACACAGTCATGTCCTACTCTTTGCAATCCCGTGGACTGTAGCCCACCTCTGTCCATAGAATTCTCCAGGCAAGAGTACTGGAGTGGGTTGCCATTTCCTTCTCCAGGGGTAAGTGAAGTCGCTCAGTCGTGTCCGACTCTTTGCGACCCCATGGGCTGTAGCCTACCAGGCTCCTCTGTCCATGGGATTTTCCAGGCAATAGTCCTGGAATGGATTGCCATTTCCTTCTCCAGGGGATCTTCCCAGCCCAAGGATTGAACCCAGGTCTCCCACATTGTAGACAGACGCTTTACCGTCTGAGCCACGAGGGAAGGCATACTTCCTGAGGCTTACTTATTCAACTCTATTTCCAATTCTGTGATGTACTCACACTTTATCCAACAAACCCCCCAGGTTTCTATGCTTAAATAATCTTTCATTTTAGGTTGCTTGTAATCACAACACACTATTTGGTATATACTCTACATTCTTCCAGTGGTGCTAGTGGTAAAGAACCCACCTGCCAATGCAGGAGATGTAAGAGACTCGGGTTCAATCCCTGGGTTGGGAAGATCCCTTGGAGCAGGGCATGGCAACCCACCCCAGTATTCTTGCTTGGAAAATCCCATGACAGAGGAGCCTGGCAGGCTACGGTCCATAAGTCACAAAGAGTTGGAGATGACTGAAACAAATTAGCACCAGCACTAGCACCTACACTCTTCCATTCCCTTGTCTAGAAGTAAATTCATAAACAACTGACTATAGATCCTCACAACTTTTTCTATGGCTATACCATTACGTGTCCACCTATATAAACATGTCTTAACAGTGTAATAGTATGTATAGCATGATTACATGATAATTGATTTTGTCATTCTTTTACAAACAGTTCATTATCTTATTTATCCATTTTTCTTTTAGCATCAAGGGGAATAGGAAACATCCATCAAAAGTATATCTGGCTAAAATCCAATAAACATTTACTGAATATATTTGGTGGTTGAGGAAAAAATTTTTTTTCATACTTTTAGATGAGAGGAAGGTGAAAAAAAATTTCTAATCAATTTTTGTTTACAATCTAGTTTGACACAGAATATATAACAATTACAAAACAATTATGTATCAGCAAATAAGCAAAACTGCACAACAGTCATCTTGTACCAGTTGAAGTTATGCAAATTCAATTCAATTTTACTAAATATCAACTATGTAATGTTTTTCAGTCCTTCAGGGTGTCCAGAAAAATAGTTTAGTTTGGTATACTCATCCATTAATCAATATTTTGTAATTGTCATATACACAAAGATTGATAAAATTTCCAGCAAAATTAAATATGTTTAGGACAAAAACATCCATGACTCTGACAATTATGATTATAAAAATCATCTACATTTTTTAGTACTTACTAACTCTTATTATCTCATTTATGTCTTCAATCAATCCTAGGAGGCAGGTATTGTTATTATAATCACCCAAGGGCATTATGATCACTTTAACTGGCAAATCTGAGATTCAAAGTCAAATCTTTCTATCACAAGAGTTCCTTTCTTAACCAATACTTCTGTAATATCGTAATGATTTTAACAACCAGCTGAAATATTGAACTGAAGAATTTTTATAATATTAAGTTACATTATGGAGAAGGCAATGGCCACCCACTCCAGTACTCTTGCCTGGAAAATCCCATGGATGGAGGAGCCTGGTAGGCTGCAGTCCATGGGGTCGCAAAGAGTTGGACACGACGGAGCGACTTCTTTCACTTTTCACTTCATGCATTAGAGAAGGAAATGGCAACCTACTCCAGTGTTCTTGCCTGGAGAATCCCAGGGATGGCGGAGCCTGGTGGGCTGCCGTCTATGGGGTCGCACAGAGTCAGACACAACTCAAGTGACTTAGCAGCAAGTTACATTAAAACATTTCTATTTACAAAAATCCTGCAAGCAACAAATTACTTTTCTGAATCAGCCAAAAAAAAATTACTAAACCTGAGTTCTTTACTTCTTGGCACATGAGAAGTTACAATATCAATTTCTTCAGTATTATGATAAAGGCAAAATCAAACTAATTCAAGCTACATACTCAATAGACTTGTGATCTTTACACAGAAAACAGGTTAGTGTAGACTCTTAATGGTGTAATTATTGTCCATGAGAAATAGGTACACAGTTCCATAAAAATACAAAATAGTACAGAACACATTGTAATTACTGCATTTGTTACACAGTAAATCTTTCTATATTTATGCATATCTAATTGAAATGATATTTATCAAAAGGCTAATGACACCATTTTGAATCCCATTTACTAAAAGGCTAATGAGATAGTAGAATACAAGCTGTTTATTAACTGAAGAACAAGATATGTGACATCTGTACATAGTCAGAGAAAACTGAAATTAAAAATAAAGTATCTCATAAACCTTACAGTAAAGAAGTCGTATCAGAGATAAGAAAGACCATGTACAATGTCAGTTTCCCTTGTAAACTGATAAGTAAAGGCAAATTTATATTCTAGTCAAAGAACTTATGTAAGGAGAGTATATAAATTATATGTAATGAGACTATGTAATTATATATCCATTTTTTCAGAAATATCATTATTACAGGTATTTAAATACAAGTCATTTTTTTTTTAATTGCAAGATAGGCCATAATGCTTACATGGTGAAATAAGAATTGCATATACTGCACTTTAAGACAATCTCATGTTAGATTACTGCACCTCAGAAATACCCTATTGATGCCTCATGAGCCAAAAAGCAATTCCCTAATCATATGAATATAGTGGTAAGACACCATGCTGCTGCTGCTGCTAAGTCGCTTCAGTCATGTCCAACTCTATGCGACCCCATAGACGGCAGCCCACTAGGCTCCCCCATCCCTGGGATTCTCCAGGCAAGAACACTGGAGTGGGTTGCCATTTCCTTCTCCAATGCATGAAAGTGAAAAGTGAAAGTGAAGTCGCTCAGTAGCGTCCAGCCCTCAGGGACCCTATGGACTGCAGCCCACCATGCTGAACAGCAAATAAAGTGCAGTCACTTTCTTGAATAATGGTGATACTAATGAATATATATCGCAACACTTTTCAGCTTCAAGAACAGAAAACTCCAGACACATCAAAATGGCACATATCAAACTCTAAATAACAAAATTATTTAACAGGTAATTGCAAACTCTCTGCTCATCAAATAAACAGGAACTCATTTTAAGATTAAGACAAGTAATAAGTCAGTTCAGGTTGAATTTTTAGATGAAAGAGCAATCATGAGCAACTTTCTAAGCCAGGATCTTGATTAGATTTTTTCCTAACATTAACAACAAGATTCATAAATACACAGTAAGTTTAAGCAAAAAATAAAATTCACATATATTTCAAGGAGCAACTGTTTTATATAAATAATTTATCATTACAAACTACCTGAATAAAAATCAAAAGTGAATTACCAGCAGTCAGTAAAAGTAACTCCCCAGCAAAAACTTCTGCGTATATTTCTCAACATGAAGTAACATGAAAGAATTCACTCATGGCTAATATATTTGTCAAGAAAAAAATGGTTTTTTATTACTGCACCTAAATAATTTGAAGGCACATCAACTGTAATTCGTGTGGTTTTTTTTTTTGTTATCATTTATCCAGTGG
Organism: Bos javanicus; assembly: GCF_032452875.1. NCBI lineage: Eukaryota > Metazoa > Chordata > Mammalia > Artiodactyla > Bovidae > Bos > Bos javanicus. The sequence continues at coordinate 57,630,924 of NC_083871.1, read as the reverse complement.
TATATTTATCAGTTGTCATATCAAGGCTCTGCCAGGAGAGTTTTTAAACATTTATTAAGAAACACAGTCTATAGTCAAAATGAGATTATGCTTATTATCTTCAAAGAATCTGAAATAGCCTATTATATATTTATTGGCTCCTAGGACATGTTCCAGCCAGATAATGATCTTTTGTCAAAATAAGAGTGATCCAGTAATATGGTCCTCTTCACCCAGGCTGACAGCAACTCTCAGAAAGTAATCAAAGCAAAACTATTCACCTAAGTGCAAGTGACAGAACTAGCTCAAACTGCTTAGATTTTTACTTTTGTTTAAAATTTTAGCCCCTTGAAATGTAAGTGGAGCTAATGCACAGGTATTAAAAAGCAGCAGACTTATAATCAATACCTTCACTAACAGCTATTCCCCAGGCTATCTTAAATAGGAGCACTAGAGTTATGCAAGATGGAAAATACCCAATTAGGTTTTCCTGGACCAATTTAACTTGTCTAGCTATTGAATATGTTGACAATAAATACATCCACGCTCTTGAGTATGTGAGAGAAAAATCAGCTCTTTAATCACCAGTAACACTAGTCTAGAAACAAGCCATCTGGCTTATCTCTGATATACTCTGGGATTGTATCATTCTATCTTTTAAAATACCATGCGTAAATTGCTAACCTCAGAACAAACTTAAGTTCAGATCTCTTTACAAAAAAGTACAAGAAACTGTTTCTTTTAAGTATCTGAGAGTGATTCTAAGAGAAAGTCATCAACTGCTCTCCCTGCTAACCACTTTCAATAGTGCCAGAAACAGAGAACAAATCTGAGCTCCTTGTTCAGATACAAGCCAATAAGAGAAGCATATTTTCACCCAGATGCTTGTGTCACAGTCAGCCAGTACTGAAACACTGTACAAGCTGTTGTAGCTAGTTGATTTGGGTGGTTAAATATTGTCTTTGAACACATGTGAACAACTCTTTTGAACCTGAGTCATTCTCTTTCTCTTGCTCTCGCTCTCTCTCTCTCTTGCCTGCAGTGCAGGAGACCTGGTTTCAATCCCTGGGTTGGGAATATCGCCTGGAGAAGGGAACAGCTACCCACTCCTGCATTCTTGCCTGGAGAATTCTACGGACAGAGGATCCTGGCAGGTGATGTTCCATGGGGTTCCAAAGAGTCAAATGTGACTGAGCGACTTTCACTTTCACTTTCTTTCATGTTATAAAGGACTCACTGGGCTCCTCTGGTCAATGGTAACTACAAATGTAGCTCCACAGGCCCGAGTAACTGAGCATACTTCTGTAAAGAATATGTTCTAAAGTCAAGGGCACAGAGTTATCACAAGCCAACTCAACTTCAGTCTACTCCACAGCCATTAACTTAATAGGTTCTAGGACAAGAAACCTCTGGGAAATGATTGTCGTTAAGCTCCATGAGGATTGGAGGGACAAGGAACCCTTCTGCCCCTCTAGGGTTCCCTGCCATGTACATGTGGAGTAGAGAGTTAAGAACAAGTTCCATCCTCTCTGCCTAACACTTCAGCAGCTCCTTCCTGGGGAAAAATCACAGCTGCCACACTGAGTCACACTTTAAGCCTTCTGGGTGGACTTACTGTTCCTTCAAGACAGGAACTCAGGTTCCCTCTTCCTCTACTCTTCCCATTTCTGGTGTTGAAGAGGTGCACATGCATGCCTGGGCTGAATCTGGACCTCTATGACTACTCTGCCTGATCACTTTGTGTAATTTTTTAAAAAATCTGATCTGGCCTTCGTCTCCTCTCTGCTCCAATTCTCCACCTACAACTGGGGAGGTAAGTGTGACTGAGGCTCCCTGGAACAGAAAACACAGTTTAGCCTTCAAATCCTTCACTGGAAAAGCCAGACATGGAAGGTTACCAAGCATTCATCCAGCTAGGAAGCAGCACTTCATTTCCCTGCTGGTGGGGAAACAAGTCATTGTTCAGTCCAGAACCCCACAGAAGGGCTAAAAGTGAAAGACAAAAACATCAAAATCCCACCTTGAAATCCCTTTATCCAAAAGCCCTCAGCAACAGGCAAAGTAAAATTTGCACCAAGTTTTTTTTCTCTTTTTTCATGTGTCTTGACCTCAGTCTAACCCTCCTGAAGTCCTCCCCGCTTCTACTACCACATGTTCAAATTCATGAATTTTCAATGTGTCATCTTCTCAAGGAAATCCTCCCAGCCTGCCCAGTTAGATTTAAGCATCACCGCCTCATCTATCCTCTCATGTACCTTATTTATATCTCCATTAAGCACTTTATTTTAATTAGTTATTTAAATATAGCTCCCCTACTAAATCAGCTGTGCATCTCTGGCCTTGAGCACATTGTCAAGGTTGGTCCCTGCTATAAGGCACGCTCTTCGCCTGTGAACTCCCACAGCACTTTGAGGGGCTCCTACTCGGCCCAGTAGCACTCGATCAGCACTATCCCCTCAACTCCTTTCCTTTTTTTTTTTAGAAGAAATGGAGAGATTGGAAGGATTTTGTATCATAGATAAGCAATCTGAACTAATATGACTGCCCAACCAGGAAGAGCTAAAGGAACAATGTTTTGTCTCAGCGGATCATAGCTCCATTTGGCCCAGAGCTATGGAAATTCTTAAATCATCAGGCTCAAAGGAAGATCCACAGAGAGCTGAAATCAGTCATGACTCAACGTGAATGAAGCACTAATGGAAAAATCAGGCAGGAGAGGCGGAAGGTTGGGTTTCTGGTGGCGGAGGAAGTCCTCAGTGACAAAATGACCTTGAGCAGAGACCTGAAAGGGGAGGAAGAGAACTGAGTGGGTGGTGTCCCAGTGTAAACTGTAACCAAATCTTGGATTTCTACTGCTTATACTCTTTAAACTAAATCAATTGCCTCTAGGAGAGGAAGATGCTGATGAGGAAAATAGCAGGAGAAAGAGCCCCGTTCTTGACATTCAGGGCACATTAGAAAAGCAGTTCCCAAACCCCCAACAAGACACAGAGCACTATCCCCCGCCCACCAGGGTCCTCAACCACAGAGGACCCTTTTTGGCAACCAAAAAGATGCCACGTAGGCATTTTCATTGACAGGAGTAGCAAACCACTCCAAACTGTAAAATGTTAAGATTGTAACTAGAGAATGTTTGATCTTTCGTTGCTGTTTTTAAAGGCTGATGTCCTAAGTGCTTTGTTATGGTTCCTATCATGCAAGTCATTTGACTCTACTCTGAGTTACTCAGCTGTCACAAGACAGGAAATGGGCTGCAATAAGAAGAGTTTATTCACAGCAGTGTGTCAGTTGCTCAGTCATGTCCAACTCTTTGCAACCCCACGGTCTATCCAAGATTTCTCTAGACAAGAATACTCGAGTAGGTTTCCATCCCCTTCTCCAGGGGATCTTCCTAACCCAGGTATCGAACCAGGGTGTCCTGCACTGAAGGCAGACCTTTTACCCTCTGAACTGCCAGGGAAAAGTACAAATACATGGTCCCATATCATGTCTTCACCCAAGGCAAGGTTTACCTTTCCCAGGGAACTATTTGTCTGGTCCAGTTAATCACTCCCTACCAATCACAAGTAAAATATCATTCAGAAAGATGAGGTAAAGGAGAAGATAACCTAACAATTTTTGCACACAATTACTAAGTGACTGGAAGTAATCACCTCTACAACAAATAAATCTTTGTGGCGTGAATGACATCTCCACGAGACTGTCCTTTCCTTTGACCAATTTGTTCCAGTTCTTAAAAATAACTTCTGATTTTAGGCTCTTATTTATTTACTTAATAAACTGAGCTGGATATTTATAATAAACCAAGTACTCAGAGTGATTAACTACTTAAAAATAATATGTGTGTGTGTACACACATCTACACAAAAACACACAGGTCTTATGTGACCTTCATTTGGGAATATTTTTATGCATGTCAATTATTTAGATTCAAGCATGAAGGTATGTTATATGTGTGTGAATGACTCTGTATCAGAGAGAAAGGCAGAAACAAAAAGAAGGGACTGGGATAAGAAGCAAGTAAAATTACACTAGATGAGGTCAGGAGAATGGAGACTCATAAGAAAATGCAAATATGTTTAAAGTAAAAGAATGAACTGAGCCTTCACTCACTTATCTTTCCTCTACAATCATACTGACTGTCCATCAACATGCCCGCATCCTGCATGCTCCCTATGTTCCTTACAGGTTAAACACAACCAAGACCTACCTCTAAAGCCACTTGCAAAAACATCGATCCCACCAACTTTTAGCTGACAAGTAATTATATTTTATCCTCCAAAAGAAAATCAGGCATAAAAACAGTCTCAAGAAAAATAAAAACTAGTATCCTTGCTTCACAAAAGAGACAAAAAGAAAAAGATTTAACCAAGAGAACACCTTCAGTTTCTGTCTTACCATCTATTAATTTTAATTTTGATTTTTCTTTTTATATTACAACATACCTATTCAAAACTAGAAGAATCCCTATATCCATATATTGCCCTGCAAAAAGAAAACACTATTATTTGTATTTTTGGTCAAACACTGTAAGAATAAAAGAACTGTTTTTACAAGAGATGAGGTTCCTACAGATAACATTTACCCACAGGATCTGAGGCTTTTTTGTGACATAAAGTGCACAGTACTTTGAGGATGGTTACAGATGCAATGGCACAGAAAAGGCTTTTAACTTTGGCTCATTTCCTCTGACCACCATGCCTCCACTCTAAATTATAACCTCTCAAAGCTCCAGATCCTTTAAAACTAGCTTTTAAACTACCTTCCCTTGGTATCATTACAAAACAAGAATGCTTTCTTACTTGAAAATAAAAGCACAAAATTATTAGGACTCAGTAACTGTTCTCATTATTGCAAACCAATAAACAAGGCTCAAACATTTTTCCTAATAGCTGCTTCTTATTGAGCTGACAAGAAATAAATCCAAAAGAAACCAAAGAAAGATCTGCCTCTGCAATATAGATGGTTTCTTATTCAGAAACTATCTTTTATATCAGAAACCACTAGCGCAAATCCCACTGCTATCATTATCATCCACAACGGCAAGCTAAGCACTAAAACCCTGTCATTCATACTTTAGAATAATAATTTTAAAAATTAAAAAAAAATAAGGACTTACTGTATTGCACAGGGAACTAGACTCCACATTCTATAATAACCCCATAATGTAAAAGAATCTGGAAAAAGTACATATAGGTATGTGTTCAGTTCAGTTCAGTTCAGTCGCTCAGACATGTCCGACTCTTTGCGACCCCATGAATCGCAGCACGCCAGGCCTCCCTGTTCATCACCAACTCCCAGAGTTCACTCAAACTCATTTCCATCAAGTCGGTGATGCCATCCAGCCATCTCATCCTCTGTCGTCCTCTTCTCCTCCTGCCCCCAATACCTCCCAGCATCAGAGTCTTTTCCAATGAGTCAACTCTTCACATGAGGTGGCCAAAGTACTGGAGCTTCAGCTTCAGCATCACTCCTTCCAAAGAACACCCAGGGCTGATCTCCTTCAGAATGGACTGGTTGGATCTCCTTGCAGTCCAAGGGACTCTCAAGAGTCTTCTCCAACACCACAGTGCAAAAGCATCAATTCTTCGGTGCTCAGCCTTCTTCACAGTCCAACTCTCACATCCATACATGACCACTGGAAAAACCATAGCCTTGACTAGACGGACCTTTGTTGGCAAAGTAATGTCTCTGCTTTTCAATATGCCATCTAGGTTGGTCATAACTTTTCTTCCAAGGAGTTTCTTTTTTCAGGTGGTCTGGTATTCCCATCTCTTTCAGAATTTTCCACAATTGATTGTGATCCACACAGTCAAAGGCTTTGGCATAGTCAATAAAGCAGAAATAGATGTTTTTCTGGAACTCTCTTGCTTTTTCCATGATCCAGCAGATGTTGGCAATTTGATCTCTGGTTCCTCTGCCTTTTCTAAAACCAGCTTGAACATCAGGAAGTTCACGGTTCATATATTGCTGAAGTCTGGCTTGGAGAATTTTGAGCATTACTTTACTAGTGTGTGAGATGAGTGCAATTGGGCGGTAGTTTGAGCATTCTTTGGCATTGCCTTTCTTTGGGATTGGAATGAAAACTGACCTTTTCCAGTGCTGTGGCCACTGCTGAGTTTTTCAAATTTGCTGGCATATTGAGTGCAGCACTTTCACAGCATCATCTTTCAGGATTTGGAATAGCTCAACTGGAATTCTATCACCTCCACTAGCTTTGTTCGTAGTGATGCTTTCTAAGGCCCACTTGACTTCACATTCCAGGATGTCTGGCTCTAGGTCATGAATAGAGAAGCAGAATTTGGTGGTATTCTTCAAAGATAAAAGACAAAGAAAGACTTAGGAAGAGTTCCAGTTGAAGGAGACCAAAGCACAGGATGATAGATACAAGACATGGTCCTGGATGCCGCACCTATAAAGAACATCGCTGGGTGACTAATGAATTACAAATGAGATCCAAGGGTTAGACGGTAATATTATATCAATATGAATTTCCTATTTTGATGGTTACATGAAGGTTATGTGGGAGAATGTCCTTGCTTTTAGGAAATACTTTCTGAATTACTAAGGGATTACTAGAGCATCATGTTGCAACTTTTACTGTCAAGTCAAAAAAAAAAAATCTTCAAAATAAGGTGTGAGAGTAAAGGGATAGAGAAAAGAGAGGGAATATGATAAGACAATTGTAATAAATGTTAATACTAGGGGAATAGAAGTGAAGAACATATGAGAGTTCTTTGTCCTATTCTTGGAATGTTTCTGTAAGTTTGAAATCATTGTAAAACTAAAAGTTCAAAAAAGAAACATTTGGTCATAAATGTTTATATACTATTAAAAAAGCCTTACCTTTCTATGAAGGGTCACAATCGGCTGTGAATTTTTTTAAAAAATCGTATGCTGTGGCTATAGATAGAAGAGAGCTTACATAATACTAAAAGCCCTCAAACACAATAAGGACATTAAAATGGCCTTTGTCAACTCTAAGTCTAAAAAAATGTGAACAGTAATTCTTATGCAAGACTTTGCTGATTAAAGGTGATATATTTTCTGGGCAATACAAATACTTTAAGGATAAAACTGCAGAAAATCCCTGATATTCATGAAATAAGATGACCTATATAGACAAAGAAATGTGTCACCCAGATTCTGCTTCAAGGATGAACTGATAAGGAGTATGATCAGTAGAGGGTCTTCAGGTCAGCAGACGCGATCACGTCCTCAGCTGCAGACAGAGAGTGGGCAGCCCTTCCTTGGGCATTCCATATCCTTCCACAGAGCAAGGGTGACCCAAAACAATGCCAAGGTCAATATCACCTCCACAGCCCCCTCCACTGGCCTGGCTGGGACTCTCTCCCTCTTGCATACAAGTTTCATCTCTTTCTCGGCCCAGTCCTGTATCTTCTTCCCCTTCCTTTCACAGTAGTTGATCCCTGATATACTCCATGCACCCCCATTCCATCTCACCCCCATTCCATCTCAAAATGATTACTTCTTGGGAATTTAACCTACAACAAGGCCCTCCTATACTGTTTGTAAAAACACAGCTTGATATGGGCACATTTTATAATTTTGTCTTCTGAGTGGGCAACATTATTTCTGATTCATAAGACAGTTATGATTTTCTTAAGGTGAATTCTGCCCGTAACTCCCATCCATTTACCTTCTCATGCTGTGTGACAGAAGAATTGTACTTTCCCCTTTTCATGTTAGCCAAATATAAAAGATAATCATTGTTTAAACAACAAATTTCCCTCTTATGGTCCATTAGCTCCTGTGGCTGTTCCTGTAGTGAAATTGAAATATAACAAAATGATTTCCATGGCAATAGACAATAATCTAGTAAATGTGAATTCTGACTTAGCTACAGAACAAAATAAGACAAGATTACAGGACTGCGATGGAACTAAATTTCAATTTCTGTGTGTGTATTTTTAGTATCACATTTGAAACAAAGAAAATAGACAAATTCATATACACAGAACTAGTAAGAGTGAAACTCTAATTAAAGGCTAAGTTTAAAAAATACATCTCGATCATCAATGTATATTATCACTCCCTACCATTACTACCAGGATACATTCAACTATCACAAAAAATTTTACTTAGAAATTTGATACTTTTTATTTGAGACTCTATTATGTACTATAATTTCAGTTCCAATTACTAACATATCCCATTATGTTCATTTTTACTAATAATTACAAGTATGGTTGTAGATAATATGTAAATGAAAGATTCTCAATCACCTACAGAATCTTTAGTAAAGCATAGGAATAGAGGAACTGCAGCATTTCTGAGCATCACAAATACAGTAGCAGATCTCTTGCCAGACTCTCAGTTAGCCAGCCTCTCCATTTATCCCTGTGAAACATGCAGGCTGGAGCCCTTGGGCAGCCAATCTTTACCACATACCACTTTTCTCCCTCCCAACCCTCTGAGTTGTACACTCAAAGGGTACAACTTTGATTGTTTTGTTCCCACACTTATTATCAGTTGTTCTTGTTGCTATGCAAATTGCTCATAAGCTGATGAAATCAAAGTGCAAAAAGGCAAGAATTATTGTAACTAAGAAAAACAAGTACTTTGCGTCACTAAAATGTAATAAAGATGAATCACTAAAAATATTGGGACTTCCCAGGTGGTGCTAGTGGTAAAGAATTTGCCTTCCAATGCAGGAGACATAAGAGACATGGGTTCGATCCCCAGGTCAGGAAAATCTCCTGGAGACAGGCATGGCAACCTAATCCAGTATTCTTGCCTAGAGAATTCCATGGACAGAGGAACCTTGTGGGCTAGTCCATAGGTTAGCAAAAGGTTGGACATGACTGAAGTGACTTAGTGCACGTGTGCACACACACACACACACACACAAATTAATATAAACATAATGGGTATGAAGAAGCCTAGACTAGGTAATTAGAAAAAAATTATTCAAATCTAAAAGGATTCCACGCTCAGAATGCTTTGTGTCTTAAATTTTCTTTTTTAATAAACCAAACTAATTTATTGCAGATAACACATTGTGTCTGTGCCTTACACAAGAATGATTATGCAAAATTCCACAGTTTTTAAAAGAAAGAGTTTCAGCCTTACAACAGAAACTGGCAAATAGAGATAAGAGTATAAGTTCAAGGAAGCCTGGAGAAGATTCTTTAATATTTATCAATACTACCACACCTCTCTTTCATTTGACTCCACTCATTAGATGGGATTACTGCCATCTGTTCTTAAGGATGACATTGAGCATCATCTCCTCATCCCTGATCTGCCATAAGCATTGCCTGCATCTCAGGCTAATGTCTCCTGGTTTCCAGCGAAGGCTCAGCAAATGTTCTTTCCCTGCTTGCTTCACAGTCTGGCCTTGTTTTGCATATACAGATCCTTCATTACCAACTAGACTTTCTTTGTGTCCAGTGTATCACATCTGAAAATTGTATTTTCTCTTTGGACACCTGCTACACAAGATGGAATTCAGACAAGAACTTATTCTTGGATCCACAGGCACATTACTTAGTGACACATATATCCAACCTGTTAAGTACTCTTGCTTATATTGGCTAACTAGGAAAAAGGGTACCAGGACCACTGAAGGCTCTTTTTATTCTTCCAGCCACATTTTAGTGGTCAATGTTTCCTGCCCACTGGAAATGCTCAAGAGTTATCATAAATAGTTTTCTACCATGGGCCCAGCATTTGTAGCTTGAGATCCCAAAGTACCTAGTCTGACTACTTTTTACTCTGTTCCAGCCCACTTCCTGAACTACCACTCACCTCACTGCCCGTCAATCTATTACATCCTTACCTCCCTTTTTGAACATTTTGGCCTTAAACTCAGTGCTTCTCCTATTATGTTTGAGCTGTTTTTACTCTACACCACTTCTGACATCAGACAAGTGTTTCTCCTCCTGACACCAACGAATTCTAATACCTCTGGGTGTCCTATAATCCAGTCAATTGTGACACTGAGTTCCCTGGGTTAGCTTCAGACTCCCCACAACATGCTTTCACTATAAATGTCAGTCAAAAGTATCAAGTCCCCAGCTTATCCACATTTCTGTCCAACTTGGCAAGGGGTTCCCACAACTGACTCTCCCTGCAGGAGTCAACAGTTCACCAGAATGGCTCACTCAACTCTCAAAGACACTTATATACTATTACCAGCTTGTTACAACGGACACAAACGAACAGCCAAATGAAGAGGTACATAGGATGAGATCCCAAAAGATCCCAAACATGAGAATATACATCCCCTGGAAGTTGGGGTCTGCTCCTCTCCTAGCACATGGGTACATTCAACCAATTCTGAAGCTCCCTGAACCCTGTCATCTAGGGCATTTTATGGAGGTTTCATTACATAGACAAGACTCATTAAATCACTGGTCATTGGTGATCTACTCAATCTCCAGTCTCTCTCCACTAGCCAGAGGGTGTTGGGTGGGGCTCAAAGTTATAAGTTTCCAGTCAAGGCAGGTGCTGTTTTGGTGACCAGCCCTATCCAAATCTATCTAGGGATCCATCAAGACTTGTTACTAGAACAAAAGATGTTCACACCACTTCTACCACTCAGAAAATGTCAAGTGTTTTAGGAGCTCTGTGCCAGAAGGTGGAAACAGAAATCAAATCTCTCTCTCTAGGACCATAATAAGTTAACTCTTTCTTCCTTTTTCTATCGACAACAAATAATAGCTCTCTGTGACCTAGCCTCTTTAACTGCTCCTCTTATACTACCTCTTGGGCTTCCTTTGTGGCTCAGCTGGTAAAGAATCTGCCTGCAATGTGGGAGACCTGGGTTCTATCCCTGGGTTGGTAAGATCCCCTGGAGAAGGAAAAGGCTACCTATTCCAGTATTTTGGCCTGGAGAATTCCATAGACTGTATAGTCCATGGGGTCACAAAGAATCAGACACAACTGAGCGACTGTCACTCACTCACGTACTCACTCACATTGTCTCTTAGGAGAAACTTCTCCCATTTATCCTTTCCTTCCCTCTTCCTTGCCCGTCTGTACCAGGTAACAGCCAAGATTTAGATTATGCATTTTTGATTAGACTTAATCTGTCATCTGCTCTGCTCAGACTATCTGCTGTGTGTATACTCTGCATGCTAGGAGGAGCTGTTTAATTTCACTCCTGACATTTTATATAGGGAATAATTGCTTACAGGTTCAATGTCTCTAGAAACACCATTCCTCTGGGAAGAATATATCTATTGCTTAATGTCCATTGACTGTTTTACTTTGAAAATCCTCCCACAGCCATTCCCAACTGCCAACAGTACAACTTTTCAGTCTAATGTCTAATATGAGTGGAAATTAAAGCTTAGTCTCTGCCTACATAAAAATGTACCCCTACTTGAAGAATTCTTTTTCTCTGATTCTATGCTCACATAAATGGGTTCTATACATGTATCTTTTTCCCAAAAAGAACAGGCCTAAAGACAGCCAAGAGATACAGTATAGACAACTAAACTTCATTCTGAACAGAAACACAATTTTTTTTTCATTGCCATCTTGTCACATTTTCAAAATTTTCTCTCAGTGATGATAACCTTGTTAAAAATTAATCTTTAAGAGAGGGAACAGTAATTGATCAGCCTGCTAGTTCACTCTCTCATCTGCCAACCAATGTATTGCGTTTATTAGGATACAATTTTTAAAATATTCTGTCATCTCTGGAATCAGCATTTATTTTACAGTCAATCACAGCATAGTTTAAGTACCTTTTTCTTTCTTGGTGGTATATAAAAATAAGGATGCATCTCAGATTTGATAAAATTTAAGTTCCTCTCCCAGCAGCCTCTGGTTGGCCACCAGAAATAACCAATGTAAAACACTTAGAATTGGATATGGAATACAGGAAAAGTACTCAAATTTTATTTGCTGTGCTCATCATGTTTCTAAACATGAAAGAACAGAAAATTCAAAAATAAACACAGATTAAGTTAGAGATCTGATGCATTCTCCTTATTCAACTTTTTCTCTGAATGCATTTTGTTTGTTTCTGTCCTAATTTTATATACTTCTCATTTGTCCCCATGTACATGTGAGTCCAGTAAAAAATATGATGCAGTTTCAAAAGGTTATGCTAAATGACCTGGCTCAGAGTATCCAAATCCAATAGACTAGCATCTTTTCATATCAAAGGCTTTTAATATCCTTTGAGATCCAATAAGATCCTTTCACTAGCTACCAAATCAAAAGACTATTTGTATAATGGACTATAAGAAATCTCACTGGATAACAGACTAGAAGACAATTCCGCAGTTAGGAGTCTTTGAAAATGGATCTAATCTTTTCTCTTTTTTTTTTTAACTAAAAGTGAAAGTCGCTCAGTTGTGTCCAACTCTTTGTGATTCTTTTGCGAATTTTCCGGGCCAGAATACTGGAGTGGGTAGCTATTCCTTTCTCCAGGGGATCTACCCAACCCAAGGACAGAACTCAGGTCTCCTGCATTGCGGGCAGATTCTTCACCGTCAGAGCCGCCAGGGAAACTAAAAGTACCAAGTTATAATTTCAAATGATATGTTATTTTCCTACCACATCATTCTGCTACACTTTGTCATTTTTTTCTGTCTCCATACACAGTTAGCTGAAATGTTTTTCTAATTCAACTAGACAGCAGTCAGTTAAATTTTTTAATTGTAGCCCAATTTTGCTTTCCTAATATATATTATTATTATTTCTACTTGTTTTTACTGTATACTGTATCATATGGTAACTTCAGGAAAATCATTTTACTTCTTGTTAATGGATGTGCTACTATAAGAAATTGCCACATTTTAAAATAAGCTCAGCATCAGTAATTATTAGAATAATGCAAATGAAAACCACAATGAGGTATCACTTTACACCAGTCAGAATGGTTATCATCAAAAAGTCCACCAATAATAAATACTAGAGAGGGTGCTGGAGAAGGAGACAGCAACCCACTCCAGTATTTAGCCTGAGAAAGTCCATGGACAAAGGAGCCTGGTGGGCTACAGTCCATGGGGTTGCAAAGACTTGGACATGACTGAAGAGACTTAAGATGCAAGTAGATAGAGTATGGAAAAAAGAATGCCTTCCTACACTGTTGGTGGGACTATAAATTGGTAAAGCCCCTATAGAAAATGGTATTGAAGTTCCTTACCTTAAAAATAAAGCTACCATATGACCCAGCAATCCCACTCCTGGGCATATACTTCAAAAAGATGAAAACTAGTTCAAAAAGTTACGTACACCCCAATGTTCACAGTAACAATATTTGCAATAGCCAAGACACAGGCACATCCCAAATGTCCATCAATAGATGACTGGCTTCAAAAGACACAGTGTATGTATATATGCCATATATGTAGATATATATATATATATATATATATATATATATATATACACCATATACAGTGGAATATTTCTCAACCATAAAAAATGAAATATTGTCATTTGCAGAAACATGTATGGACCTAGAAAATAACATACTAAATGAAGTAAGTCAAACAGAAAAGACAAATATTGCATGATACACTTTTATATGGAATCTAAAAAGTAATACAGAGTAATCTATATACTAAACAGACATAGGGTCACAGATATAGAAAACAAACATCTTGTTACCATAGGGGAAAAGGAGGCAAGAAGGGATAAACTAGGAATATAGGTTTAGGAGTATCGCAAAGAGTTGGACACAACTGAGCAACTTTCACAGACTCACAGACTATCATATAGAGAAATATTGGCTGGCAGGTTACTAGTAAAAAAAAATACTAGTAATACTATACTATTACTCAACACATGTTACCAGTCTGCAATTGTTAATTTTCTTATTATAATGTTTAAGGCTACAGAAAAAAAAAATGTTTTTAAATTATAAATTACATTTAATACATATATCCACAAAGTCTATATATTATATATTCTTCCAGTCTGGTCTACACATACATACTTTATTTTTCAATTATTGGAATTATGGCAACATTACATAGTTTGTTTTTTTGTTTTGTTTTGTTTTAATAACTTTTTATTGTAGTTCGAAATCAAGGTGTATGATGCCTCTAGCTTTTTTCTCCTTTTTTTAAACATTTTTTTTGTTTTTATTTTTTAATTTTATTTTATTTTTAATTTAAACTTATTTATTTTAATTAGAGGCTAACTGGACAATTTTCCCTCAAAGGATTCAAAAACATAGGAATGCACAGTACTACAGAATTATTGGAAAAACAAATCCTCATGTAAGTGAACTCACCACTTCAAACCTGTGCTGTTCAAGGGTCAACTAATTACAATAGAAAACAAGTCATTTAACCTTTATAGGCCATGGTATCCAATTCAGAAATGGGTCATTTCTTAACAAGATTACCTATTCAGTTCAGTGCAGTTCAGTTCACTCGCTCAGTCATATCCGACTCTTTGCGACCCCATGAATCACAGCACGCCAGGCCTCCCTGTCCATCACCAACTCCTGGAGTTTACCCAAACTCATGTCCATCGAGTCAGTGATTCCATCCAGCCATCTCATCCTCTGTCGTCCCCTTCTCCTCCTGCCCCCAATCCTTCCCAGCATCAGGGTCTTTTCCAATGAGTCAACTCGTCACATGAGGTGGCCAAAGTATTGGAGTTTCAGATTCAGCATCAGTCCTTCCAATGAACACTCAGAACTGATCTCCTTTAGGTGGACTGGTTAGATCTCCTTGCAGTCCAATGGAGTCTCAAGAGTCTTCTCCAACAATTTCAAGATTCCATGATGACATTACTTCTCCTTCCAGAATCTAGTTTTATACTCCCTGCTGCTGCATTTCCAACCTGGTGATATTCTCTTGTGCCCACTTTCCACCCTTCACCTTCTCTACTTCACCCCACTGTCCATTTAAAATGTTCCTACCCTGTTCTCTATAAGTCTTTTCTATATGATCAACTAACTACATATGTAGTCTGAATGACAATACAATTTAATGTACCTTCCTCATGCTCAGTTTATATTCAAGTAAACTGCCTGGCTCAGTGGGAAGATATTAGTGGCATGGAATAGTCAGACATCGAGGGTAGGGAGGAGGTCTCAGCCTATCTGCTTATATCTTTGAAAAGCATACTGCATGAGGCATGACTACATATCTACTAAAATATAATGTCTTCAAAGTGAAGATTATTAGTATCCTTTAAACCAGTCAATCCTAAAGGAAATCAATTCTGAATATTCATTGGAAGGACTGATGTTGAAGCTGAAGCTCCAATACTTTGGCCACCTGATGCAAAGAGCTGACTCATTGGAAAAGACACTGATGCTGGGCAAGATTGAGAGCAAGAGGAGAAGAGGACAAAAGAGGATGAGATGGTTGGATGGCATCACTAACTCAATGGACATGAGTTTGAGCAAACTCCAGGAGATAGTGAAGGCAGGGAAGCCTGATGTGATGCAGTTCATGGGTCGCAAAGAGTCAGACACAACTGAGCAACTGAACAATAACAGAATTTTACAAATCTCATTTCTATAATAATCACCAATACAAGTAACACTTATATTTTTTTTAGAGTTGCACCAAAAAAAGAAAGATTATACTGATAAGTTTTCAAATGTATTCTGATGAGGAAAATTTTGTTTGTGGGGGAAGTTGGTTATGTTTTTATCGTGATGTAATTGACACCTAACATTATATTAGTTTCAGCTGCACAACATAATAATTCAATATTTGTATCTATTGTGAAATAATTGCCATAAGTCTAGTTACTCACCCATGGTTAAAATATTTTTTCAAGTTATAAGAACTTTTAAGATCTCTCCTGATGCTGCTAAGTCGCTTCAGTCGTGTCCGACTCTGTGCGACCCCATAGACGGCGGCCCACCAGGCTTCCCTGTCCCTGGGATTCTCCAGGCAAGAACACTGGAGTGGGTTGCCATTTCCTTCTCCAAAGATCTCTCCTAGCAACTTTCAAAATAGTACATAGTACTATTAAGTATAGTCACCACGGCAGACATTACATCTCCGGGACTTACTCTTAAGTCCAAATTTGTACCTTTTGATTACCTTCACGAGCTTCACCTACCCCCTACACCCAGCCTTTGGCAACCACCTATCTGTTCTCTGTATCTATACCTGTTCAGTATTTTTTGTGTTTTTTTTCTTTTGAGATTTCACATATAAGTGACATCATACACTATTTGTATTTCTCTGTCCAATTTACTTCAATTAACAAATGTCCTCAAGGTCCATCCACATTGTCCCAAATAGCAAAAAAAACTGGCTTGGTTTTTTGTATTTTCTGCTTTTTTTTGCTCTAATCTGCTGCTGCTGCTAAGTCGCTTCAGTCGTGTCCAACTCTATGTGACCCCATAGACGGCAGCCCATGAGGCTCCCCCGTCCCTGGGATTTTCCAGGCAAGAACACTGGAGTGGGTTGCCATTTCCTTCTCCAATGCATGAAAATGAAAAGTGAAAGTGAAGTCGCTGAGTCTTCTCCAACTCTTAGCGACCCCATGGACTGCGGCCCACCAGGCTCCTCCGTTCATGGCATTTTCCAGGCAAGAGTGCTGGAGTGGGGTGCCACTGCCTTCTCCGTTTGCTCTAATCTAGTTTTTCTTAAGTATTTACATAAATTTATGCAATAATTTCATTTTGGACTGAACAGATTTGCTTTTATTTTCTAAGGATTTGATGACTTGTTGAGATTATCATGCAATAAAATTTAGCCTATGTTCCAAATGTAACCCACCAAGGTATAACATGAGTTAAAATTAAGTCAGCAAAATAAAATGCCAACTTCCATTATTATACAATAGTGAATATGTATAATTATTAAGAATAGCAGCGTATGTTAAATATTTTCTGATTATTTACCTGTGCTGAGGGATATGGGGGACCAAAAGCAATTAAAACCAGTTTTCTGTCCCAAGTGTATACTCTGGTAAAACAGAGAGATGCATGCTCAACTAACAATTACACAAGGCAGAATAAAATGGTTCTTTAAAGAAAAGTGAATCCTGTAGCTGCATAAAACAATTTTAGCATTTAAAGGATATATAGGTAAGTGCAATGCAAGAGACCCTGGTTCGATTCCTGGGTCAGGAAGATCACCTGGAGAAGGGATAGGCAACCCACTCCAGTATTCTTGCCTGGAGAATTCCATGGACAGAGGAGCCTGGTGGGCTACAGTCCATAGAGTCACAAAGAATTTGGCACGACAGCGACTAACACACACACATATAGATTATTCACATAATGAAATGAAGTCACCCTTTTCTTTAATATGCTGCTTTGTTCACATTATTTAATAAAATCTTAAACTTCCATTTATTACAAATCAAATTGAAATTTCACAAGGAGACATTAAAAACCTTCCATCTCTCTGAATATCCAATCTGTTTCCTATTATCTTCTTCCCAACAGGAAATGTCTGTTCCAGCCTCAATGCCCTCTTGGTTCCACAAGCACATCATCTTCATTTATGTCTACTGACATCTGTTTTTCCATAGCCATCTTAACACAGTAAATCCTCTCCCTCCTATCCAAACTTTTTCTAGCTCAACTCAAGAAGCATTTCTTCCAGAAAGTCCTCTTGGATCATCCAAATCCCTACTTACTTTCTTCCTTATCATGTATCATTCATTTTGGTAACAAATCTTATTCAGTTTTAAATTATTATCTGCTGTTTTCATACCAACTAGGTTAACATTTTTTAAGTCAGGTGGTTTGTCATTTATTTATTTTGTACTTCCTAGGATTTGAACTGTGGTATTGGAGAAGACTCTTGAGAGTCCCTTGGACTGCAAGGAGATCCAACCAGTCCATCCTAAAGGAAATTAGTCCTGAATATTCATTGGAAGGACTGATGCTGAAGCTGAAGCTCCAATACTTTGGCCACCTGATGTGAAGAACTGACTCATTGGAAAAGACCCTGATGCTGGGAAAGATTGAAGGCAGGAGGAAAAGGGGGAGTCAGAGGATGAGATGGGTGGATGCCTTTATTGACTTGATGGACATGAGTTTGAATAAGCTCCAGGAGGTGGTGAAGGACAGGGAAGCCTGGAGTGCTGCAGTCCATGGGGGTCACAAAGAGTTGGACACGACTGAGTGACTGAACTGAATTCCTAGGATATTTAATATACCACTTATTGGATAGTAAACATTCAAAATGTATGGCCATTTTAAAAGGATGAAAAAAAAATAAATCTAGTCTAACAAATTTCTTCACACATAAAAAAAAAATAAACAGAAAACCCACAAAACATTAAATAACTGTTCCAAACCACAAACAGTTTGAGAGTCAAGTCTGAAAGCTAAAATTCTGTATTCTTCAGGTTGCAAAGAATCCTGTAATGTGTCCTGAAAGGATATGAGCAAAGATCCCTTCCTTTTCATATAATGTTGTTAAAGTCCGGATCCTGTGATTTAAAAAGTAGCTTGAACTCAGAATGTGAAATGACCATCGTAGTAAAATGTAAAGTAATATTTGGGAAAAATTAGTTATTTTGAAGCCTCTTGAAGGGTGTGTGTTCTTTTAACCAACTTATTATGGTAAGGGCCATATCTGAAACAACTCCAAACACATACACTAATTAATACCAAATGACAGTGTAACACACAAGGAGTTTTTACCATGGAAGCATGACCTACCCATCCTATTTTTGCCCTAGCTCACAGAACTTTATCATAAAATACCACATAAATTCACACTAGTCAACTGTTTTTTCTAAAACATTTTGGAATAAAGGACATAAATTTATCTAAAGATGCCTAGTATACAAAAAAGTCAGGTTCATTGTGACACAATTAAAACTGGTTACCACAGTTTGAAATACCAAGAGCTGTAGAAAATACAGAGAGCCTTAGGAGTATTAGGATTTACTGAGAGCCTTTTAGCAAAAGAGGGCTTGCCCAACCACTATTGTAATGACAATGAAAATTTTTCTTAATGATCTCATCTGTAACACATTACATTTGACAGCATGTAAGTG
This sequence comes from Bos javanicus, assembly GCF_032452875.1. Classification (NCBI taxonomy): domain Eukaryota; kingdom Metazoa; phylum Chordata; class Mammalia; order Artiodactyla; family Bovidae; genus Bos; species Bos javanicus. The sequence continues at coordinate 57,612,021 of NC_083871.1, read as the reverse complement.
CTATCAAATATAACAGGCACACAAGGAATACCAATTACGACCACATTCACCTGCAAGTAAAAAATGACTTTTGAGCACAACTGTGTTTTTAGTGCTTTTTGGAACTCCCCCTGCCCCCACCATTTAGAAATAATCAACTACATAAAACAGTTCATAGAAAACTGAAGCATTTAACTTTCTCAGTGAAGAGAGGTAGAAAGAAAATCTATATAAACTTCACTTGTGGTCCATTTGAAAAAAAAAAAAAAATTAAATTTGGAGAGAAAACTCACCTCTTCCTTAAATTCCCCACACACTAAAAATAAATTCATTCCACACTTTCATATTTGACAAAGACAATAACATCAAAAAGCAGACCACAATTCCCTGAAGGAATCATGTCAATTGGTATTTCTAAAATTTATTCAGTGACCTATAATAATGTGAGTTTTCTACACATAATGTCTATCAGTAGGAAATGCAAAAATTTCAGAATCACTTCTGGTGTCAAAGTTCCAAAAAAGATATGTCTAAGCAGTTCTTTAATTCCTACTTCACCTTGCAGCTGCAGCTGCTGCTTATAACAGTGTCAGAAAAATTAAAATTTCACCAGGAATAGCTTGTGAGAACTCCAATCTTACAAATTAAATGCAAGTTTAACCAAGATTTCTTATAATGTCTCAGTCATATTTCTAAGCTAAGCCACCACACATCTGTGATGCCTTTGACCAACTATAGTTTGATGATTTCTCACCTGCTTACACAATTCATTCTTTAGTTACTTATTAGGAAATGTGCAACAACATTCTTCAAGACTCCAAAGGTCTTAAAAAATTAAAGACGCTCAAATTTAAAGGATTTATCTGTTATTTTCAAAATCTCTTCCTCTAATTTCACTATTTCTGAATAGACAGCTCTCCCCAACAAAAAGCATGGCTGAAAATTCAGGAAAAGGAAGTTTCAACTATATCATCTTAATAATGCCACATATTAGAGTATTTTTAAAAAATGTACTTGGAATAATGCACCAACTTACATTAATTCTAATGTGATTAGAACCTCACACCCAAATATCTAAAGAATTCTGAGCATTTTACATGATACCACTTCATATGTTCTAGAACATGATTAATAAACTATATTAAAGAAATAGTAATGTCTAAGACCAAAAAATATTAGACTATTTCATATTTATGTTTTTACATTATTTGCCCAATTACAAATGTAAGTTAAGACAAACATAAATTGTAACCTAAACACATTCTTTGAGCTTTCCTTCTACATCACTGTCTTCCTTCCAATCTCCCTGGATCTATGTATTATACTAGCCCCAGGGCCCAGCTAAGGGAAGAGCTAAGATCTCTTCTCATTCTCTATTCACTATCCAACTCAGAGATCAGCAAACTATTACCTACCTGCAAGCCAACTGCAACTGACACTAATTTTTATAATTAAAAATTTATTAGAACATAGCCACACCCACTTAACTATCATTACAGAAAATGCCAATAGAAGGGCAAAGTTTAATGGTTGTGACAAAGACAACTCGGTGCTTCTGACTTTTCAGAAAAGGTTTGTCAACCCCTGCCTAGAAGAACTCACTCAGATCCACAGCTTTTTATCAATACTCTGAGAGCTCTCCAAATTCTATCTTCAGTCTGGACCCAGAATTGCCATCCAACTTTTGGGGCCCATCTACTCTCATATTTCTAGTAGGCATGCAAATTTGATATGTCTAAAACTGGTAACTTGATTTCTACCCACCCCAACCTTTTCTTAAGCTTTTCATGTCTCAATATGTCCATCAGAATTCATCTAATTGTTCAGGCCAAAGTCTTCAGATACATCTTTAATTCTTTTCTTTCTCTTACATTTCTCTCATATCCTTATCCCAACCATCAAAAAATTATATTATCAAAATATACTCAAAATCTGGCCACTTCTTGCCCACTGTAATGCTATCACTCCAACTCAAGTCACAACCATTTCTCACCTGGACCACTGCAATAACTCCTGACTGGCTCCCTGTTGCTGTTCTCTGCCCCTTACATTATATTATCACAAAGCATCTGGAGTGATCATGGAATCCCACTGCTGAAAATTCTTCAAAGGCCACACAGGGCATGACCATCACAGCCCTTCAGGATCTGGCTCCTTTGGTTTCTCCATACAGACCTCCTTATCCTCAAGTATCGTCCTGCCCAGTTTCTTTGCACTTATTGTCCTTTCTGGAAAATTCTTCCCTCCAGATACCAAGTTGCCATGTGTCTTCATTTTATTCAGGTCTCTGTTCAAATATTATGTTAAGCTAGAGGCCACCTTCCTCAGTCACTCTGAGTTATTGACTCCTGTCAACTCTACAACCCAGCTGTAGTCAGATTCCCTGGGAAACAGTGCAAGACTCAGATGTGCATGCATTTAGGGGAGCACTTTCAGGAACGACATCTGGAAGGGAGTGAAGGAAGCAGGACAGGTAGACAGAGAAGTTGAATTGCAATAAGGTTAGAACAGAGACGTCAGTCAATGGAACCTTGAGTGGGAATGGCACTTCAGAATTTCCCAACTGAGCCAAGAACCTGAGTTCTTTGCATGTTATAATGCACCAATATGTGGGCTCAGAGTTCTCCCAGAGAGAGGGCATGATTTTGGATAAGACACATAAAAACATGCTTTAGGGAAACTATGGAAATGTAATACTGCTCTACACAGTGACAGTATACCTATAAAGGTATAGAGGCAAAGAATAACAAGTGTTGACAAGGATGTGGAGAAACTAGAAACTCATACATTGCTGGTGGAAATGTAAAATGGTACTACAGCTGCTTTGGAAAACAGTTAAAAGTTTCTTTAAAGGTTCAACACAAATTTATCAAACAATCCAGCAATCACACACCTAGGAATCTACCAAAAGAAACAGAAATATACGTATATGAAAAGACTAGTAAAGAATATTTATAGCAGCACTCTATAATACGTAAAAAATGCAAATAAACCAAAGGTCCATCAAATGGTGAATAAATTTTAAACACAGACTACATCCACACGAGGAATACTCTTCAGCAATAAAAGTGAATGAAATACTGGTATCTGCTAGAATACGGATGAGCCTCACAAACATTATGTTTAGTAGAAGGAGCCAGACACAAAAGAACAATTTATGATCCCATTTAAATGAAATGTCCATTAAAGGGAGAAAGCAGGTTGTTGGTTACCTGGAGCTGGGGTAGGAAGGAGGAGTGTCTGCAAACATGCACAAGAAATATTTAGGAGTTCACAGAAATGCTCTAAAATTGCATTGAGGTGATGACTACACAATTCTCAAAATATCAGTGCTTTTCAGTCTTAGCATGGGTGAATTTTATGAGATGCAAAGGAAAAGGACAAAAAAGATTGCTGACTGATTCTTGAATTAACTAAAGTAATATAATGACAGTGATAGCTGATACTCACTGAATTTGCTAGGGGTCAAGAATTAGTCTGAGTTTCACATGCATTAACTCATTTAATTTTTACCATAATCCCATCTTCATTTCAGAGGTGAAATAACTGAGGCTCAGGGAAATTTAAGTAACATGCTCATATAGTAAGTAAAAAATATATTAAGAATATATTAATTGGCTCCTACGCATAAAAATAAATCATTCTACCTTGAAATACTAATAGCCTTTAGCTGAATTACCAGCAAAATCAGAAGACATCACAATAGACACCATGTGTGTATAAACATGGCAAGTTTACCATAAAAAGCACACTTAAGATGGTCCAAGTGACACCTTGCAACATATCTAATTATCTCTATTAGCCATTGAAACCAGCAATAAGTATGTTATTACAGGACAGTTTGGTCAGTAACTGGTGCATATTCAGTGAGAGAATTACTGTAAACAAATACAAAAAGCATCTATGATCTTGTCTACTGACCAATATGTTCATACAGATACAGAAATATCACTACAGTTTATGTAAATACAACTTTATTCTCTTAGAGTCAAGCATAAACATACACAAACATACAATGAGCCACATACACTCTATAATAAAAATTTGTCTAGCACAACATGTCACAAAAATGAAGGCATATCACTGTTCCTATAACTGAAATGTATGATGAGACAAGATGAGATGACAATGTATTTTGTCTTTTTCATATAAAAAAAATTTAGTTATAAATTTCACATGGCAGTAAACCAATTTGAACGGAAAACTTGGGGACAATAACTTTTTGTGCATCTACCAGAAAAATAGTCTTAAATTTAGGTATAGATTTAGACAAGAAAGCTGATAAATGAACTATCTGGTAAGTAGTTAATATTTTTTTAAAACTAAAGCACCTTGTATAAATGACCACCACGCCCATATATTTCAAAACAATTTATTTTAAACAGTCTAATAAAACACAATACCCAGACAGTGGAAGAAAGAGAATGTGTAAATAAAACTAAATTCACCTTCAATACCTTTCCAACCTAAGACAAAAATCGACATCAGCACTTTCTGCCTAAATGATATATCGATGAAGGCTAGAATAAAAATGATGCTTTAAAAAATGCCATTTATAACTGAGAATAAAAATTTTTTAGCACTGACTGCTTCTGTCAGTTAAATTGCTTTTATGTGGAAATATTTTTCCCTAAATGTTTCATCTACTATTTTTATTAAAAAACTTTGCAATTAATTTGTAACTTAATTGCAAACTAATAATTAATCAACTATTTTTATGTATTGACTATACAAATCAGTAATGTGAATACTTAAACCATTCAAAGTTGAAGAAACCATTCCATAACAGAAAATAATTCTAATCCTTAATTCTCTTAAAATGTAAACATGTCTGCCTAGAAAGCAATGCATCAATAATAAATTTATGATTCAATACGGATATCAGCCTAGACCTAAAAATTTGCAGATTTACATAACCATGCACATTTAGTAGTCCTCCTAGGTAACAAATAACCATGAGTGATTCTCATAACTCAATACGCACTATGGTAAGAACCACTACAACAGCATGTATTCATTCTGAGTCCCAATTCAATTTTAAAAGAACCTGTAGGTATTGTCAATGTAATGAGTTAAATAACCGATGTGCACCAAAAAGAGGGAATGGATAACCTAAAGGGTATTATCCTCTATGAAAAAAATCTCTGTGGATATTATTCTAAGATACTGGTATAACTTTCATTAAATGATCTTTTGGTCTTTATAAAAATTATTTGAAAAGTCTGAAAATAATGTACTACAACATAAAGCTTGCTTCTGAAAGTAACTAGATTCTATATTCAGGTATAGAACAACTACATTTAACACAATACATTTCAGTGGAAAAAGTAACTTTGCTGGACTGCTATAAGGTTGCTCTCCCAATTCTCTATGTAACTACAAAATGAGTAAAATATATAAAGCTATTTCAGATATTGAACAAAAGGCAATAAGCCCTGTGAATTAAGAGAAGGGAAACAAATCAGGTGCTAAGACTTCCCTTATTTTATTCTAAAGGCAAAGTCCAATCTGTGGTATACAGATTGTTGTTTAGTCGCTAAATTGTGTACGACACTTTGCGACCTCATGGACTGACTGTGGCCCACAAGGCTCCTCTGTCCATGGAATTTACCAGGCAGGAATACTGGAGTGGATTGCCATTTCCTTCTCCAGGTATAGCGAAGGGAAATCCAAAAAAAGAAACTTCACAGACCATGTAAGAAACAAAAGTTACTGTCTGGGGCAGAGTACTGGTTGGGATGGGGGAGAAAGAAAAAAGGTGGGGAGAGCTATGTAGGAAAAAAGCTGAAGTAATTGGCATAGGAATCCAGACAGTCTCTGAGTATCCATGTGTTCTGAATAGGATAAATAAATGTAGAAAGTGAAAGTGAAGTTGCTCAATTGTGTCCCACTCTTTGCAACCCCATGGACTGTAGCCCACCAGGCTCCTCCATCCATGGGATTCTCCAGGCAAGAGCACTGGATTGGGTTGCCATTTCCTTCTCCAGGGGATCTTCCTAATCCAGGTATCGTGCCTGGGTCTCCCGCATTGTAGGCAGATTTACCATCTAAGCCACCAGGGAAGTCCTTAATAAAGGTTGTTTATACATATATATAAATAAAGGTTAAATCCTATTTAAAGGAAATAGTAAAATTCAGCTAAAAAATGTACTGGGTTGGCCAAAAGGTTCGTTTGGATTTTTCCTTTCCTGAATGAACCTTTTGGCAAATAAATCCTAGAGTCCAATAAATCCTAATGCTCATTGCCTAATTGAAAAAAAAAGAAAAAGAAACTGGCAAAAAAGAGGCAGGAAAAATGTTACCTATAACCCAGAGAAACACTGATCAATAAAAATAGGTCCAGAATTAAGACAGATTACGTTATCATAAAAGGAATTTAAAAATAGCTTTGATGAAATTAAGACTTGAAGGAAAATATGAATACAATGAGAAAAGAAAATGAAGATATCAAAAAATACCAGATTAAATGTCTAAAGATAAAAATATATAGTACTTGACATAAATATTTCACTGGATGGGATTATCAGCTGATTAAGCACAGAAGAAAAAAAAAATCAGGGAATTGTAAATATAGCAATACAAATTGCCTTAACCAAAGTATAGATGGGAAAAAAGGCAAAGAAGTAAATATAGCATCAATAACATGTGAGACAATATCAATTATCTAATATTTGTGTAATTAGAGTCCTAATAGGGGAAGGAAAAGAAAACAATGTCCAAAAATGTTCTAAATTTAATTTTAAAAGAAAAATCTACCTACAAACCTAAGACATTCAACAAAGTCCAGGCATAATAGTCATAAAGAAAACACGCACACACAAGACATGTTTTAACCAAATTGCTCTAAGCCAGTAATAGAAAATCTTAAAAGCAGCAAGGAAAATATTAAAGTACATTATATACATATAGGAACAAAGATAAAAATCTAGCAGATGTCTCATCAGGATTATGCAAGCCAGAGGAAATATAATACCATTTTTTAGAAGCTCAAAAAAAAAAATAAAAATGAAACTAAAATTCTATGTCCAGCCCAAGTGTCTCTCAAAAATAAACACAACATAAAGGCAGAGACGTTGTCATCAGCATTAAGAGGAAACAATGAAGTTCTTCAAGTTAAAAGAAAAATAATACCAAGATAGAAACTTGCATCTACATAAATGAATAGAAAATAGTGTGAAGAATATAAGAAAAAGTTATGTTTATTATAAATTTTTAATATCCATAAGAGATACTTGTGTACAGTAAAAATAATGTATTGTGGAATTCAAACACATGTAGATGTAAAATGTATCACCACAATAGCACAAAAGATGGAAGGGGCTACTGGAAGTACACAATTGTAAGATAATTATAAGTGTAAAGTCATATAATTATTTGAAGGTATACTATAAAGTGTTACTAATACATATTCTACATAAGGTCAGTTCAGTTCAGTTCATTCGCTCAGTCATGTCTGACTCTGAGACCCCATGAACCACAGCACGCCAGGTCTCCCTGTCCACCACCAACTCCCGGAGTTCACCCAAACCCATGTTCATTGAGTCAGTGAAGCCATCCAACCATCTCATCCTCTTGTCGTCCCCTTCTCCTGCTCTCAATCTTTCCCAGCATCAGGGTCTCTTCAAATGAGTCAGCTCTTCACATCAGGTGGCCAAAATATTGGAGTTTCAGCTTCAAAATCAGTCCTACCAATGAACACCCAGGACTGATCTCCTTTAGGATGGACTGGTTGGATCTCCTTGTAGTCCAAGGGACTCTCAAGAGTCTTCTCCAACACCACAGTTTAAAAGCATCAATTCTTTGGCGCTCAGCTTTCTTTATAGTCCAACTCTCACATCCATACATGACCACTGGAAAAACCATAGCCTTGACTAGATGGACCTTTGTTGACAAAAGTAATGTCTCTGCTTTTTAATATGCTGTATAGGTTGATGATTTTTTTTTTCCTTCCAAGGAGTACTTGTGTACTGATATATATAAATTGTTGTTGTTGAGTCACTAAGTCATGTCCAATTCTTTTGCAACCCCATGGACTGTAGTCCACCAAGCTGCTCAGTCCATGGGATTTCCTAGGGAAGAAAACTGGAGTGGATTGACATTTCCTCCTTCAGGGAATCTTTGCAACCCAGGGATTGAATCTGCATCTCCAGCACTGCAGGAGAATTCTTTACCACTAGTGTCACCTGTGAAGCCCTAATATATATAAACACATCCTGTAAACTCCAAAGCAACCACTGATTGGTTGGTACAAAGCAAAGTACCAACATATAACAACAGTAGAGATAAAATAGCACATAAAATATACTCAGTTATCCAAAAAGGCCACAGGAATAGAAGAAATTACAAACAGCCACCAAAAAAAAAAAAAAGAAGGAAAAAACAAAGGAACAAAAAGATGACAGATTTAAGTAATTATATTACATGGAAATTCAACCTAGCCTCTCTAGCAGGGCTCCCCAAAAGAATCAAGCTCTAGTATCTAAGGCATTTATTGTATGCAGTAAATTAACTTCTCCCCTGACCACCTAGATTGAGATGTGTTTAGTCCCACACTCAGGAAAATTGGGAAAATACCTATTCAAATCATTTTCTGTAGACTTATTTCTCTTGCAGAAGTCTAGCTAAGTGAGGCTAGTATATATTCAATTTGAAAGGCTCAGATTGTTTGGATTGTAAGTAAAATAAGACCAAATATAGGCTAAGTTAAATCCAGATTAATTATAAAAATATGTTAAAAGTAAATTTTTTAAAGATTTATCATGCACACACTAATCATAAAAAAGCTTGAGTACTTACATTAATAGCAACATAGATTTCAGAATAAGTAATATTACCAAAGATAAATATGGGCATTTTATTATGATAAGAATCAATTCATCAAGAATACTTAACAATCCATAATGTATATGTGCCTAATAACAGAGAGTTATCAGGACACATGAAGCAATAATTAATAGAAATGAATGATGAAATAAACAAACTTACAGCAACACTTGGAGATTAGCACACTTCTCACAGTAATTCATAGAACAAAAAGACCAAAACATACATAGGTACATAGGATACTTGACTAACACCATCAATACACCCAATCTAATAGTTACAGAATACTCCAGCCAACAATGGCAAAATACACATTAATTTTCCAGTGCACATGAAACATAAACCAAGATTCAACACATGGCAGGCTTGAATTTAAAAAGTCCAATAAATTTTATAATGTTAAAATCACTCAGAATATTTTCTTTGATCACAGGAAATCAAGAAAAAAGAGAGAAAAAGAACAGAAACCCTGAAATATTTGAGAATAAAACAATGTGCTTCTAAATTACCAATGAAGAAAAGAGAGAAATCACAAGGGAAATTTTTAAATATCTTGAAATGAATTAAAATGAAAACACAATCTATCAAATTTTGTGGGGAAGCTAAACTGAGAAGCTCAGAGCAATGCTTCACAGAATGTGCTGCACATCAGAATCAAGAATTTTTAAATATCCCATTGTAGCCCATGTCTACTTCCACAATTAAATCACAGTGTCTTGGGTTGGGAAACAGCCATTAGTATATTTAAAAATTCTTAGATCATTTTCATTTGGAACAGAACTTTGAGATCACTGGTTTAGAGGAAAATGTGTGGCTTTAAAAGTTAAATTTCTACCGTAAAAAATTAGAGAAGGCAAAGCAACTTAAAAAAAAGAAGTAAATAGAAGAGAGAAAATAGTTTTTAAGAGCAAATAAGCAAAGACATTGAAAAGAGACAAGTCAAAGATGCATTTTTTTTTAATGCAAATGCTTTCATACTATGATTCAGTGAATCTCTCAGGTATGGAAAGGTGAATTAGAAGTATATGAGATAGAAAAAAAGGAAGTATTATAGTTCCTGATAAAATGTCAGAGTTTAATGAAAACCTCACTTTTACCATAAAGTGAATTGATTCACCTGAAACTATCATAACACTGTTAATCAGCTACACCCTAATACAAAATTGAATTTGGAAAAACAGTATTTAACATTCAAGTATAATTTATTACTTTTTCCAAAATTCTTTTCATTCATTATTCATAACACACACACAATAATACACAGCACCATAGCTAATATCTAACCTTGAATATTACATTTTCACTTGAATATAGTTTACTAAAGATGCTTTAAAGAAAAAAAGAACTTAAGTGATAAACCTCTAGCTAGAATGACTAAGGGAATAAAAGAGGGAAGATAAAATTAACAAGTACAAGAAATAAAAACAAAGACACTCTACAGATGCTTCTAACACTAAAACAATAAGGGAACATTAAGAATAATTTTCTATCAATATCCTTGATAACTTAAATGAATAAATTGCTTGACAGATGCAAAGTACGAGTGATTCAAAAAGACTCTCATCATCAATCTCAAAAATTGAATTTGTAACTAAATGTATTCTCACAAAGAAGATTCCAGGACCAGAGGCTTCACTGGTAAATTCTATCAAAAATTTAAGGAAGAACTGAGACAAATCCTATACAAACTTGTTCACAAAAAGAGAGAAGAAGGAATACTTTCCAACTTATTTTATGAAGCTACCAAACCCTCCAAAACCAAATGGCATTACAGAAAAAGAAAATCATAGACTACCCATCTTATGGATATAAAGACCTGTATGTAACAAAATATTACCAAATTCAATCCAGCAATACAACTGATTGCTGAACAACTTGCCAGTTTGAACTATCGAGACCCACTTACCCAGACTGTTTTTCAGGAATAAATACAACAGTACTATAAAATCTGAGTTGACTGAATACAAGGATGCAGAACTAGGGATACAGAGGAACCAAAGATACAGAAGACCAAGTATAAATTATACTTGAATTTTGAATTATTCAGAGCGTCAGTGTCCTTAACTCTTGCATTTTCAAGGATCAACTATTTATATATATATATATATATATTCCTTTATATATATATATAAAGGAATTACATCATAATCAAGTATGGCTTAGGTAGGAATGCAAAATCGGTTTCACATTCAAAAATCCAATTAATTTACCATTTTAACAGATTAAAAGATAAGACCATATGACTATCTTGATAGCTGCAGAAGAGCATGTGATAATATTCAATGTTGTTGTCATTGTTTAGGCACTAGGTCATGTCCAATTTTTTTGCGACCCCATGGACTATAGCCATTCAGGCTCCTCTGTCTATAGGATTTTCCAGCAAGAATACTGGAGTGAGTTGTCACTTCCTTCTCCAGGGGATCTTCTTTCAGTACTCATTCCTGATTTTTAAAAAACTCTCAGCAAAGTAGAAACAGAAAGTGTGTTAGTTATCAACTTCTTGCCTGTCAACTCCAAATTTTCCTTCTGCCCTTCACTGTCCTGTATGATACTGAAGCTGTACCCTGTATCTTTTCTTCTTTGCCAGTATCCATAACCTTAAGTTTTATTAGCACAGGGTGCTACAGGAAGATTGCTAGAATAGAGGTCTTCTCTTTCTGGTTACAGTATGCTTTATTTTCTTCTTGTTCCTGGGGCACCCAGGGACAATCACCCCTCCAGAAGCTTTAATCAGCACCCCTATGAGCCCACCCTAACGAGTTTCACCATCCCCCAGGTAGTCTCCCCAGAAAGTCTCACAGATGCCACAAACAGCAGTCTCCCAAAGTTTCAGTAGCACCCCCATAAGCATCTTCTCAGTGGATTCTGTCCACCCCTTAGGGGTTGGCTCACTTCCACCACACACAGGAGGAGCAAGAGAGCAAAGTGCGTTGGAACCAGAAAGAGAAACCCCTTCCTTCTTTTCCAAAGAAGGCTTCCTAGAGACACCTACTGACACCTCTACAGGCCATTTCCTAGCAATACTCAAATAAGATCCAGAGAGCAGCCTACCAGATTAAGCAAACTGTGGTACAACCATACAATGCAGTATTTTTCAGCAATAAAAACAAATAAGCTATCAAGTCACAGAAACACATGGAAGAACATTAAATGCCTATTATTAATTGAAAGAAACCAGTCTGGAAAGGCTATACGTTTTATGATCCCACCTATATAATATTCTGGCAAAGCAGTACTATTAGAGATAGTAAAAAGACCAGAAGTTGCCAAAGGTTCCAGGGGAGAGAGGAGGGAAGGATGAATAGATGGAGCACAGGGGATTCTTTAGGGAGGTGATATCATTTTGTTCGATACTGTAATGGTACATACATGATATTATGCATCTGTCAAAACCCATAGAACAATATGAAGTGTAAACCTTAACATAAACTATAGACTTGAGTTAATAATATAGTATCAATATTGGCTCAGTTTTAACAAGTATACTGCATTAATGCAACAACAGCAACAAAAACCCAGTAAACTGTGTAGAGGGAAAGGGGTATATGGAAGCTCTGTACTTTACGCTCTATTTTTCTGTAAACCTAAAGTTGCTCTTGAAAGTACTGCCTGCTGTTTTTAAAAATATATACAGGTACAATTTATAACTATCACCTAACTTCTGTGTAGTCGACAGTATTCCAAGATGGCCTCCATCTTAGAGGATGCCTGCTCCCTAGGGTAGAGTCTCTGTACTTTCTTCCTCTTGAGTACCGCAGGACTATAAATATGATAGGGTTCATTCTCTGTATTAGATGATATTCTATGACAGAGGTAAGAGGATTTTACAGCTATAATTAAGGTTAAAAACCAGCTGACTTTAAGTCTGTCAAAGGAAGATTATTCTGGGCTAACCAGGGGAGCTCTCAGAAGAGACTTGGCCTTTCCTGAAGGAAGAGCCTCAGAGCCTAGGAGGGATTCTCCTGCTGCCTTTAAGAAAGGGCCTCATACGAGGGGCCTGTAGCAAAACCCTAAGAGGGCCTCTAGAGACGAAGAGCGGTCTCCAGTCAACAGCTAGCCAAAAAAAAAAATCAAGGCCTCAATCAGACAACCCCAAGAAAATGAATTATTCCAACAATAAGACAAATATGCAAGAAGACCCCAAGAGCCCTCAGCCCAGCCAAGACCTTGAACTCAGCCTGTGAGATCCTGAGCACAGAATCCAACTATTCTGAACCTGAACTCTCGATCCACAGAAACTGTAAGATCCGCTGCTCACGTTGTTTTAAGCCACTATGTTTGTGGTAGCTTGTTACTCGGGGATGGAAACTAACACAGTCTGTTACTCACACACTGACAAATCACCAAAGTCAACAAATTAGACTAAAAGAAGTCATTTGAGGTTTCTGTTTATTCTGAAAAATGAGCTAAATTTCACAGTCATAAAAATGTAAATTACCTTATTTTGCATATGGCTGGCATTTGACATTTTGAAAAGCCAAATTACAACGAGCATATATGACACAACCACAGCCTGTTTAAAAAAAAAAAAGTGCACAACCAAGAAAGAATGCAAGAATAAATCCATCAGGAAGCAACTTTTTAAGATGCTACTGAGAATTTTGCAAATGGTTACCAAGTGATAATTTTTTAAAAACATAGACAGGTTGTGCTCCTCTAAAAAATACCAAGAGAAAACAAAAGTTTAAAAAATCTGCAAATAACACATATCGTGAGTCCTGAGTTTCTAAAGAGAGATTTACTATGAGCAACGTTCATGTCTTTCTATGTGCCAGTCTTTAGAAAAGTGAGGCCCAGACTAGTGGAACAAGAGATTAAAAACAAAGAGCCCTTACAACATGATGCAATACATCTTATATCACAGATTCAATATGGTGAAGCTCACCATTTTTTAAAGACATCTATATTCACTGATAGGAAAGGGAATATTAAAAATCTAATATCTGGAGATTTCTTTTGACTTTCCTTTAAAAAAAACTGGAGTATAGCCACTTTACAATATTGTGTTACTGTGTTAGTTTCTGCTATACAACGAAGTGAATCAGTTATATGTACACATATATCCTCTCCCTCTTGAACCTCCCTCTCAAACCCCACCACACACAGTCTAGGTACCACAGAGAACGAAACTGAGCTCCCTGTGATATACAGCAGGTTCCCACTAGCTGTCTGTTTTAGACATGGTAGTGTATACATGTCAATGCCAATCTCTCAATTCATCCCACCTCCCTAACCCCCTACTCCATGTCTACACATCTGTTCTCTCCATCTGCATCTCTATTCCTGCCCTACAAATGACTTTCCTCAATGGTTTCATTTTACTGTTTATTTTCTTATCAAATTATAGTTTAAAATATTAGTCTCATAGATCAAATTTTATTTTTCTTTCAGCTTTATCATTCTATGATTTAGAATAAATTTAGACTATATCAGACTATCTCACTAACATTTAAAAATAATGTTAAGAGAGGTTTATAGAAAATGTTTAGCACAAACAGCATTAAAAAATCAGTGAAGGGGAATGTGACTGAGAGTAAAAAATGAAACACTGGTCATATTTCAATAAGCTAAACCTAAAGAGTATTGACTGACTATAAACAAGAAGGTTCATGGTCAATTAAGGCTTAGAACTGATTAAGAAAAATTACTGGAGTTCCTAGTTTCAATTTTATTTAAAAGCTATTCTACATAGCATTATGAATCAACTCTATTTCAATTTTAAAATTTTTAAAACAGTCTAATTGATGAATGGAAAAACAAAATGTGGTATATTTATACAAGAGAATATTGCTGTTGTTTGTTGTTTAGTCACTCAGTTCTGTTCAGTCGCTCAGTCGTGTCTGACTCTTTGCGACCCCATGAATCGCAGCACGCCAGGCTTCCTTGTCCATCACCAACTCCCGGAGTTCACTTAGACTCACGTCCATCAAGTCGATGATGCCATCCAGCCATCTCATCCGCTGTCGTCCCCTTCTCCTCCTGCCCCCAATCCCTCCCAGCATCAGAGTCTTTTCCAATGAGTCAACTCTTCACCTGAGGTGGCCAAAGTCCTGGAGTTTCAACTTTAGCATCATTCCCTCCAAAGGAATCCCAGGGCTGATCTCCTTCAGAATGGACTGGTTGGATCTCCTTGCAGTTCGAGGGATTCTCAAGAGTCTTCTCCAACACCACAGTTCAAAAGCATCAATTCTTCGGCACTCAGCTTCCTTCACAGTCCAACTCTCACATCCATACATGACCACTGGAAAAACCATAGCCTTGAAAGTCACGCCTAAATCTTTTGCAAACCTATGGACTGTAGCCCACCAGGCTCTTGTGTCCAAGAGATTCTCTGGGCAAGAAATCTAGAGTGGGTTGCCATTTCCTTCTCAAGGGGATCTTCCCAAACCCAGGACTGAACATGCACTTCCTTCACTGGCAGGCAGATTCTCTACCACTGAGTCACAAGGGAAACCTTACAATACAATATTCAAACTTAAAAAGAAATAAAGCCACTGATACAAAGATAAGTCTTGAAAAAATTATATTAAAATGTAAAAGAAGTCAAGAAACAAAAGTCCATGTGCTGTATTATTTCATTTTTATGAAATATTTGGAATACCTGCATCCATTTTGAATACGGGAGATTTCTTCAGTGATGTTGAAAATGTTTTGAAACTAAACAGAGGTAAAACAACATTGTGAATGTCAATGATTATATACTTCAAAGCAGTTAATTTTATATTATTTAAATTTTACCTCAATTAAAAAAGTCAATCCAGGAATGAGCAGAGCACCACAGAAGGCAGGATATTGAATGACTACTGGTGAGACATGGGTTAGAATTCTGGAGAAGACATAGAATCTCCAGAAATGCCTCAATTTTCTTATCTGTTAAATGGGGATACTAATAGTATCTACTATTAGAAGGATCAAATAAGTTAACACATGTAAAGGGCTTAGCACAGCTTTCAATAAATGTTAGCCCCTATTAGTCATCTTTGACTCATCCTACCTACTGCATCCAGTTCATTACCAAGACTTACAGGTTTTATCTTCACAATACCTCTTGCATTGCCTCCACCTTTTTTATTTCCACTGTTGCTTTCCTGTTCAGGCAGGACCTCATTATTTCTGATCTGAAATCCTGCAGTAAACCTCCACATTGACCTCCTCACCCTCAACTTTCTCTCTGGTCCCTTGTGTACACTGAGACCAAAGTAACCCTCAGAACCATGGATCACGGGCCTCTATTGTGCAAACAGCCGGGTGTGCCCTGTCCCACAGAATGAAGCTCCAGGAGCTAAGGCTGTGCAGCCTGTGGCCCCCAGCAGGTCTCCCCACTATATGGCAAGCTTACGCATGAGGTGCTCATCTGAGCAAAACACTGGGTGTGCCCTGCACCGCCTCCTGTGTTCAGCCTGGGCTGCATCTCAGCTCCCTTCCTCTTCTCTCTCCCCTACTCCCTTCCACCCCATCTGAATGTCTCTGCTTGTTAACATCATACCCAATCTTCATGTGTGAGCTTATATGCCACTTCATCGATGAACCAGCCTCCCTCCATCTCAGCAAACAGATTTAATAGCTCATCCTTGAATCCTTGTAGCACTTTCTGAATATTTCTCTAAAGTAATCCCCCTTCCCTCCTGGGGCACAGTCATGTGTAATCCTCCTTTTGTCATTGTGAGCTTGTTCAGGGCCTGGCCCATGTCTTACTTTGTCTCCACTGCAGAAAAAAAAAATAAAATAAAATAAAAAAATTAAAAAGTCAATCCAGTAAATCTAAATATTAATCACAATTATTACATGCAGATGTACAGAAAACATCTATTCCCAATTTCTATCAACACTCAGCTGTTCAAATAAAATTCACCAGCACATGAATAGAAAATTATTAATTATTCCACTTAAATACACACTGAAATTTTATACACAAACCTTGAAAGGTCACCTGTATACTGCATTAATAACTATGAAAATGTTCCATTCTACATGAGGCATATAATGAATAAAATTTGCAAAGTTTCAGAAAATTGTATGTAATGATAAGCCATAGACATGGTTCCTAGAATTCTACTAAGCAATATTCATGTTTCCCCTTTTCTTTGACCAATTTAAATATTCATTAATTACTGTCAAATGCCAAGTCATAGCAAAACAAGATCTAGCCCAAATCTTGGAATCTTGTTTGGAGCACTTGAATTAGCAAACTAATCAGCCAAAAATAATATTAAACACATCAACCAAATATTACACTTGCCCTCTGTCTTTGGAAATGTTCTATTAGGTTTCTAAAGAAAAATATAAAATGCTTCATACAAAAAGGCTTTAACCATTACTTTGAAAACACATTTCAGCCCATAATATTTTAATACTTCTGATTCAAGATAATTTTCCAGCAAGACAATATCCCCATCAGAAGAAACACTTCTTTCAGCTTAAATTTAAATAGATTTTCAAATATAAATCTTGTTTATAATTAGGAGGATTCCCTACTTTGCTCAATAGGCAGTATCATGTAATCAAGAATTCAGGTTACAATGGAGAGTTTATCTCTAAATAAACTAAGTAAAGCTGAATATGATACATCAATACATAGTATCTTTAACAGGGTTACATGAGCACTAATTTTACATAAAATAATAATAAAGATGCTAGACCTATACTATCCAACACAGTACATTAGTCACAAATATCTCCTTAACTTTAAAGTATAAAATTAAAGATTCATTTCTCTGGGGCACTAATCATATTTCAAGTATTCAACAGGTACATATGACTAGTGGCAACCATACTGGATGGCAGATTTCCTTCACCATAGACACAGCACTACAGAATCCACAGAGGTGATTTTACCATAAATTTGCTTCATGAAGCTTAGGCTTCAGGGTTATTTTCTCATGTCAAATGGTGTGAGTCATAGCAGGCACTTTGAGGTTCCAACAAAGAGGAGAGAGAATTGGTGACACATTCAATTTGGGTTTAGTAGGATGTATGTATCTGGTTCTCACTCATTTCCATGTGTAATTAATTATTCCACTATAGGACTACCTTCTAGTAATACCCCTTTTTTACCCATTGCACCAACTACCTGGAGTCATGAAATGAAAGTTTAGAGACAGAGGTCAAGGAGACATATGATGTGTCCCATGGAAACTAGAACTACAGGTAGGTGGTAAGTCGGGGAGGAAGTCTGAAATATACACAGCTAAAAGACAGTCTGGGGTAAATTCTTCCAATCATGATATAGGAAATAGTATAAGCAGATAATTCAGTCTTTAGCCAATGCCTAGTAAATCAGGCATTTTCTTTTATTAGGAATATATTTGATAACTCTTATGTAATTATAAATGCAGCACACATTTCCTTTTTCATTTTTGTAGGACTCTTGAAATAGAATTTCTCAAACTCTCTTTGTACAGCACAAACATGTAGCATAAGCATACCACAGGAAGAGGCAATCAAAGACTACATATCCTATAGGTGTCAATTTTTTAATTTTAGTAGTTTTAAAGTATGATCAGGAATTCAAAAATTTGGCCATCTTTTTAAAAACATGTCATCCATTTTCTTTTCTCATTGTAAGTATTAAACTTGTATACATTAATCTGTAGTTGCAATTTTGCATTTTTTTCTCAAAAAATGTTTAAATTTCAGGTCCGCAACAAAGCCTTCATGCCTCTGAAACTAGGAAATTTTGTCTTGATCTAAGTATTTACCAATTAGCAATATCTACATTTTTGTTTCTTCATTCCAGGAGTCACAGCATTTAATAACTCAGTTACATCACTGTCATTGAATCCCAGGATTTAAAAAGGTCAATTTGAAAAACATGTGTCCCATCCACTCTGGACCTTTTCTGGTATCTCTTCAACTGTTAATACCAAAAAAAAGCAAAAACAGAAACATCATTATATCTCACTGGCATTCAACAAACATCATTTCTGGTAACTAGGTTACACTGAGTTCCTTTAAACTTTGTACTGCTTATACCAGTGAAATTCTTCATACAATTAGAGTTATGGCTATTCAAATGACTAGGACTTTTCTTTTAGTACTCAATATATTGAACCAAATGCTGGCCTGAAAATATCAAATCATTGAAAATAAAAAACAAAAATTTCAATCATCTAATTACCTTTACAAAATGTTCTAAATTGTACCAATATTAGTAAAACCACCTTTATATATTATGAAAAAGCACTTGCAGTATAAATTAAAAAATGCCCAACAGCTAAATGCCATTTATGCAAATATTCCCTAGGTTACATGTTATTTATCTTTCATTTCGTACCCTTTACACTTCATTAAGCCATACTTCAAATAACCTAAGTTCTAATTATTGCATTGCAAAGATTCACAACCTGAAATCACATCAAATAAATTGTAAATCAAACTTCTCAAAGCCATAGCCATAGGTGGAAATCAAATGAAATGCCTAATATCAAATAAATGGCTAGTTTAAATGCATTACATTTATACAATTGCCTAGGCACATTTATTTCAAAGTGTTTTTGTTGCTGTCTCCACGGCTGTAGAATAAAAATTAGAGAATATGTTAAAACATTAGAACACTTCTTAAACTAAGAGGAATGGGAGGAAAGAGAAAAGTTAGCCCTCTTAACAAAAAAAAAAAAAAAAAATCTTCTATAATCCTAAAGACAAAAGATGGTGGTGTCCAGAGGCGGGAAATTTGGAAAACTCAGCAGTGGCCATAGGACTGGAAAAGGTCAGTTTTCATTCCAATCCCTAAGAGAGGCAATGCCAAAGAATGATCAAACTACCGCACAATTGCACTCATCTCACATGCTAGTAAAGTAATGCTCAAAATTCTCCAAGCCAGGCTTCAACAATACATGAACTATGAACTTCCAGATGTTCAAGCTGGTTTTAGAAAAGGCAGAGGAACCAGAGATTGCCAACATCTGCTGGATCATCGAAAAAGCAAGAGAGTTCCAGAAAAACATCTATTTCTGCTTTATTGACTGTGCCAGAGCCTTTGACTGTGTGGATCACAATCAACTGTGGAAAATTCTGAAAGAGATGGGAATACCAGACCACCTGACCTGCCTCCTGAGAAGTCTGTATGCAGGTCAGGAAGCAACAGTTAGAACTGGACATGGAACAACAGACTGGTTCCAAATAGGAAAAGCAGTACATCAAGGTTGTATATTGTCACCCTGTTTATTTAACTTAAATGCAGAGTACATCATGAGAAACGTTGGGCTGGATGAAGCGCAAGCTGGAATCAAGATTGCCGGGAGAAATATCAATAACCTCAGATATGCAGATGACACCACCCTTTCGGCAGAAAGTGAAGAAGAACTAAAGAGCCTCTTGATGAAAGTGAAGAGGAGAGTGAAAAAGTTGGCTTAAAGCTCAACATTCAGAAAACAGAGATCATGGCATCCAGTCCTATCACTTCATAGCAAATAGATGGGGAAACAGTGTCAGACTATTTTGGGGCGCTCCAAAATCACTGCAGATGGTGACTGCAGCCATGAAATTAAAAGATGCTTACTCCTTGGGAGGAAAGTTATAACAAACCTAGACAGCATACTAAAAAGCAGAGACATTCTTTTGCCATCAAAGGTCCATCTAGCCAAGGCTATGGTTTTTCCAGTAGTCATGTATGGATGTGAGAGTTGGACTATAAAGAAGGCTGAGCACCAAAGAATTGATGCCTTTGAACTGTGGTGTTGGAGAAGACTCTTGAGAGCCCCTTGGACGGCAAGGAGATCCGACCAGTCCATCCTAGGGGAGATCAGTCCTGGGTGTTCATTGGAAAGACTGATGTTTGAAGCGAAACTCCAGTACTTTGGCCACCTGATGCAAAGACCTGACTCATTTGAAAGGACTCTGATGCTGGGAAAGATTGAATGCAGGAGGAGAAGGGGACGACAGAGGTTGAGATGGTTGGATGGCATCACCGACTCAGTGGACATGACTTTGAGTAAACTCTGGGAGTTGGTGATGGACAGGGAGGCCTGGCATGCTGTAGTCCATGGGGTCGCAAAGAGTTGGACACGACTGAGCAACTGAATGGAACGGAACTGAACTGAGAGGCCACAGGGAGGGAAGTATGAGGAGTCACTGAGTTACTATTTAACAAGTACAGACTTTCAGTGTGGAAAAGATGAAAAATTCTGGAGATGGATGTGGGTGACGGTGGTACAACAAACAGAATACATTTAAGGTACTGAAAATGGTTAAAATAATACATTCTATGTTATGCATATTTTCCTACAATAAAAATAGTTCTAAAGTAATTACACTTCAATTTTTATATACACATATTTTTTCTTCTCTGAGATACAGCCTAAATTGGAAAGTACTTCATTGAAAGTAATAGCAACTAAGCACCTAAGTTGTCCCAGGTCATAGCTAATAAAATGGAGAAAATTAGTTTCCTGACTTCTAGCTCCATGAACTTTGTTCTCTAATACTATGCAAATTGAGAGATTACAGAAGAAATTCCTGACTTCCGTGACCAAGAACAGTTCTTTTAAAACCAATAAAAAACTACCTGTAGAAGCAGAGACACAAGTGAATCTTTATTAAAGTAAGAGAGCACTAAATATACAGATGACTGCACTGAGCATGAAGAGTTGATGGGTAGGGCAGGTGTCAATGATAAACCAGGTCCAGTGTTTCAGTTGTGATAAGAAAAGAATTATGTCCACACCACAAATACCGAATCAACTTAGATCACGTATACCACCCTGTTTCATTTTCTACAAAAACTATTGAAAAACTTTAAGAGGCATGATTGCTTTTAAAGTGAGCTCTGACTCATTAGAATTTAATGTTCACAAATCTAAGTACTAGTTTTAGAATCTGATTTACATTAAGATACTTTCTACTCACAGTATCTCCAGAATCTTATACAATGTTATATAGTCAGTGCACAATAAATACATTTTTAAGTAGCAGGAAGGGAAGGAGAAAGGGAAGGAGAGAAATAAGGAAGAGAGAAAAGGTAGGTGGGGTGGGGGTTGGGTGGTGTACATTCTAACAAACCATCAGCTAATATTCAGGCTTTATGCAAAAGAGAGGTTAGAGACTAGAAATAGTGATAAATTGAAGATCGGTTCCCAAACTATGTTCTACTATTTTATAGATTTTAATGGTGATTTCTTTTTCTATTGGCTAAAGTTCAGAATTTAAACATATTAGTGATGGATACAAAGTACATGATTAATTCATTATACCTGCACAACCCTATATGATGTATAACTACACTATTAAAACTATATTTTTAAATACAAAGACTCTTAATACAAAGTGATTTTATACATTCCAAAATATTTTTCTCCATTATACAATTAAAACTTTGTATTTGCATCAATGTTTTATAATAGATTATTTTAAAAGCCCAGTATTTTTAGCTAGCTCAATCACAAAAGCAAAATACTTGAAACAAATGCCATATTTCGACTTTACAACCTTTGTAAAGATATGCGTTTATTTGGGTCATAGAATTATGTCACTCTTGCTGACAACCAGGCAAAAATCTGTCAAGTGACTTTCAGGTTTATATGGTCCAATACCATTATAAGCAATTACAAGATTTAATGGCCGCTACCTGTGTGTCCTTCTGGCATTGCCCTAAATTCGTGTCATAAGTCATCTCATGAAGTCGTTTTAGCTTTCCTTCATCAACTGCCCTCTCAGGTTTTACAGCTGTCATTCTTAAGATCATTTCACACAACAATCTGTCGCCTTCCTATGTTTTCCAGTTAAACATTTACATACGTTGACTCCTTAAAGATGTCATGTTTTGGCAAAACTTACCAAGGAACAGAAAAAAAATCAGAAAAATTGTTTGCCATGAGGTGTGATGGTAAAAGCTGACTGGGAATGGACATGAGGGAACTTTCTGAGGTGATGGTAATGTTATCTTGATAGAAGTTTGTGTTAACAGGTACAAGCATCTGTCAAAATTAGCAAACGTTCACTTAAGACTACGCATGTCCATCGTACTTCAATTTACCTCAAGAAGAAAAAAAAAATGGAAACTATTACTGAATTCTAGATGATGATATGCATGCTAAAGCATTTACCTTTAAATGTATCATAAGATAGATGGAATAGAGGGATGAATAGAGGGACAAACAAATGGACCAGATACTTCACAAATTGATACTTGACAGATAATTGACAAATGTTTGCCCCCCCAGTGGATCAGCAGTAAAGAATCCACCTGCATTGCACGAGACACAGGTTTGATCCCAGGGTCAGGAAGATCCTTTGGAAGGAAACGGCAACCCACCCAGGTATGCTTGGGGACATAGAACCTTGGCGGGCTGCAGTCCCTGGAGTCAGACACAACTGAGCAACTAAACAATGACAACAACAATTGCTAAAATGAGTGGTAGGTAAACTGGTATTCACCAAATTTCTTTCAACTTCCTTATGTATAAAAACTTCCATAATAAAATGTTTTAAAATTCAGAATGTCATTATTCATAACCCTTTTTACTTTAAAACTCACTGGGTAAAGAAAGAGGAATCAGCAAGTGTTCCCAGAGACAATGAACTATGATGGTAGTTGCTCATTTACTTGAATGCTTCAGATATTTATATAAATTGATCTGAATAGCTAAACCCGGCTAAAAATTTTGTTAAATTAATTAAAAGTATAACGTATTCACCCATTCTTTCATTCATTCTGCAAATACTTGTCAATCACCTTCTATGTACTAGATGTCGCCAAGTCCTAAAGAAGGAAGACAACTTAACTGTAATACATCATCATTTTTACTATTTCAGGAATATGGCTGGAAGGACATTTTCTGGACCATGAAGGATAAGCGAAATTTTTCCAGATAGAGGAAGTTGATTCTAAACTATAGGAAAATGTGTACATAAGCATATAATACAAAAACTATTTTATAGCAAAAAGTAACACATTTATGGTAGTTGCTTCTTAAATATATCAAGATATTTAAAATAAATAAATATATATATATATATATATATATATAAAAGACTCTTCTTTTACTATCTAATATACTTCTATTGAAAAACTCTTCAATCTTTTCAGTCTCCAATAGAATCTAGGCATCTCTTGTTACCATTCAACCCAAGCTGCAAATAATGAATTTTAAATAATTGAAAGTATGTTGCTGTTTAGTTGCTAAGTCAGGTCTCACTCTTTTTTATGACCTCATGGACTGTAGCCCGCCAGGCTCCTGTGTCCACGGGATTTCTCAGACAAGAATACTGGAGTGGGTAGCCATCTCCTTTTCCAGGGGATTTTCCTGACCCAGGGATCAAATTTCCTGCTTGGCAGGCAGATTCTTTCACTGAGCCACTTGGGAAACCTAACTGAAAGTATATCACATCTGATTTTATTACTTCATAGGGATTTTTTTTTCCATTACAAATTTTACCTGGAACTCACTACATGAAACACTTGCTCTAAAGTCTTAAAATTCCAAGAGTATATATTCTGAAATCAGAAAGGTTTCCTAGACCAGGCAGCAAATGAAAATGTTAACTATCTCACACAGCAACTTGGCCCACTATAAAATGCACAAAGGACAAACATCAAAGTACTGTCTAGATTGTATATAATCTACTTAGGCATTTTAAATATTTTAAACCTTTTTTAAGGCAAATGGATAGTCACATTACCTTTAAAGAGCACTCTGCCTCTCTAACCAACTCTAACAAAATTCTAGCATATGTGGGTTTACTTCAATGTATCATATCTACAAAATGTAGGTATCACTAAAATACTCACATGTTTAAGGAGAATTAAATGATATTTTGTTTAGAAATAAATGCAGTTAGTGCTTACTGCTCAGTAAATAGCAATTAATAATAAAAAAATGTTTATCCATACATACTCATGCAATTCCACAGGCACTTTTTAATCTGGGTCATGAACTAGAGTAAATGTAAACCAGAATTCATTATATCTTTTAGGTTTAGCTACAAAGTCCCAATTCTCAGTTTTACTGCATTACTGACCACTTCAGAGTCATAATAGTTTTTCATTTGCTCCCTTTCAGATCCAAACTCCTTACTTCACTGCTCACCCAAGACTGGCACTCTTTACAGAGTTCACTAGCAAAGACCTTAAAATTCTTTTATCATTTATCCGTTAGTGGCCGAGAATAGAAATATCACTGGACCTTCACCTCAAATAATCCTCTAAAAAAATACTGAGTGACTGAGTTGGGCCAGAAGTTCAGACTCAAGATGCTTTATAATTTGTTTCAAACCATTTTCTATAGGTTCCTTCAAATGATCCCCGGGCTGAATGAGATATTTTTGTTCTTAGGGAAAAAGTTAGGTAGGAAAAGTAATATGGAGAGTTCTTAAGACTGAACACTGCATTATTAAAGGAGAGGCAGAATATTCAGAGAGTCTAAAGAAAAGAGATATCTAGGATGAAAAAAATGAAACAGAAAGCCTGATTTCATCCTTTAGTACATATAATAATGACTCACACTATTTAATAAAAAAACTACATTGTCACTTGGAGACAGAAAAAGATCTTTTCTATTGATGAGCTTATTAATCTCCATGCTTTATTTCCACTAAGAAAAAAATAATCTTCATATTTACCATTAAATTACAAATCTACCCCAACATATCAAATATTTCAAAACAGTTAAATTTTCCTTCATACCCTAAGAGCAAAGACAGAACCTAAGGCTTAGTTGTATTAGGCAAGTCCATAACATTGACATTTTCTTCTCATGAAATATGTTTAATTTAAGATATAGGAATGAATCTTTTTTGCTAGAATATTATATTTACTTAAAACCTAAATGCTATCAAAGCTGACTTGTATTTTTTCATCTTTCATGATATGCTCTTGACACAAGTGTTGGCTATGAGGATCCACTCTGCCTGCACTCCTCATTGGCTAAGACTCTGCAGCAGGTTGTACACATGTGAACACACTGCTTTTTCTCATGTGCAGTATGCTGAGAGTGACTCTTTCTTCCCTGATCTTATATTTCAGTCTTAATGAAAATGATAGGGCAATGAGGACCTTATTTAGCAAATAAGTTAGTTTGCCTTCCTTGTCTACATAAAAAAAAAAATAGATGCTTAATTTCTTATCTAGGTGAGAAAGACATGGGCAGTAGAAAAATGAATACTGAAAATAAACATCAAAAAGAAATAAGGTTTCAACAGTAATTTTTTAAAGTAGTAAGGACTAGGAGGAAAACAATTTAATATGAAAATTTTTCATGTGTAAAATTACTGAGGTGAATCCCTACAGTCCTAAAAATACCTTCACAAAATGATTCATATGTGAAATAAACAAATAACTTCAAAAAGAAACTTTTGGTAAAAGGAGTAAAATCTTCATTTAAAACATTTTAAAAACTACTCTGATAGAGTACCTTTCTGAAGAAATGGTCAGATGCCTAGTGATTTTATTTTTACCCAAGAAAATCCTATTCTGCTTTACTAACAATGTATTTTAAAACTAGAGCAGAACAAAAGGTTCAAAGGAATACTTGCCAAAGGAGAAAAAAGAGATGACAGTACACCAAGCCAAGCTAAAATGACTATCTGTACAACTTTCCCAAAGTAATAAATGCTTAAAATTGCAGCATTATACAAAAACAAATATGTGTATATTCTCCACTTGAACAGCTTTGTAGTTGCCATGAATCATCCTTCCATTTTCTGTATTTAGAAAGCAGTCTAGTTCCTGATTTAAGAAGAAAGAAAAGAAAGGAAAAGCAGAAAATAAAGTGTTCCAACAACAACAAAAAAAGCACCTGATAAAACATGGATAGATGGGTGGGTGAATGAACAGATGCTGAAGAATGACAGGTGATTAAATAAATAAGCTGCCTTTTACCCAAGGTGTGGGGTGAGGTGGGGTGGGAGTGGTGGGAACAACATCTTGCTTTCTTCCTTTCACTTAAAACTTGTGTAAGTTCTTAAACTGGAGGTTGTCAATGTACTTCAAGAGGGGATTTATGAATCTCCAGGAACTAGGATGGATGGGGATGCATGCTGATATGAGTATACACGTGAACTGAGGTGGAGAGGTGAATGTGTGTAGACATCCACTCATGCATGTATTTCTGAATTAGATTAAGAGCTTCTAAAAGGAATAGTGACCTAGAAGAAGACTAAGGGCCACAAGTTTAGATTGTTTTGCTTGTTTAATTAAATGGTAGGGCAATACTAGGTAGTCTTCTTTAAGCTGGGGAGCCATACTAAGAATTTCAAGCAAACAAAGACTCAAACTCAGGGCTCTCATTAACTAGAGTTGTTAGCTACCCTAAAAGGTGGGAAATAGTATTGTTTAACATAAAAAGCACTTTTTAAAATATGAAATTAAAAGCCTAAATGGGTAAAAACTCATTTTTAATGTTCTCGGAACTTACTTTTAATGAAACTGAAGTTAGGACACAAAAGCTCTCAGGTGTCAGTACTGAGTTCTCTATGCAGGGAAAATTCTCCACAGTGTGGCCTGAACACACACACACACACACACACAGAACCATCTCTCTAGTTATTAGAGTATATACCAAAGGTCCCTTCTTCTGTCTCCAGAAACATATTAACCCACTCTTTCTTAAAAGTCTACTTCATCAGAGTCTTTCATCTGTCACCAAAAGCAGCAAGACCTGAGTGAAGAGGCTGGCAAGGCAGCCTGAACAAGCAAAGTTTCCCTGCACAGACTAGGCAGGTCTGGTGTTCACAGATGGTGCAGGCATGGGTCCTGAATTGACAGCAGCAGGATACTGTCTACCCAATAGAAAATAAAGCCACTGAAAGTCAGCCAAAAACAAAAATAATTTTTTTTTAATTCCTGATTTCATATTTATCAAGCCTTTCACAATAGTCAAGAAGAATTAAGAATTTAAAGTCTCATCTAACTTAACTCCAACCCAGATGAAACAGTGTTTCTTAAATTGAAACTTCTTCCACTAAATTTTGCCTTTCAATAGCAACAGAACTTTAGGGAAATGATACCTTCTCAGGGATCTTTTCCAGCTTTTCACAAACATTTATCATGGTGGCAAACAATTTCATAAGTTTCTTTACTGGACATGTCAGCTCACACTTTGAGAAATGCAGACTGAAGAATCAAATTCACAGCAGGAGAGGGAAACATGGAAAGCACGCAGGACCAGAATTACATCAGAAGGCTTAGGGGTTTAGCTTTAAAACTAGATGGATGACAGGGCCCCATTTTGGTACCCCAGGCTACGGGGGCCCTCACTTCACTACGCGGTACTCTTTGGTCCCATTCCCTGAGGGTGAGGCCTTTCCCTTGGTGTCTGTCACCGCTCTGGGCTCTCCCATGCATTCAAACTGAGGTGCCTGCTCACCCCAGGAATGGGGGGCAGAGGAAGGGGAGAGCTAGGGAGAGAACTCTGGGGTTTGTACCAGGGCTTCGGGATTAAGTTTTTCATTCACTAAGAAAGGAATTGGGAACACAATGGCTGTGGGGGCAGGGAGTTTGGGGAAACTGGTTGGAGGGAAGGTGAAGTTCAGTGATGCTCTTGACTTTAATTCCCACATCACTCATCACTTTGTTCTTAAACAAAGAAGCCTGGGGCCTAGAAAAAAAAAAATAAATAATATAAAACTAGATGGATGGATGAGAATTCCTAAACATGAATGGTCATAATACATCTGGCTTTAAGTAGCTATTGCCACATGTATACAAAGCAAACAAAAGACAACACACTATACACTTAAGTCACTCTACTTCCTGTCTGGCTTTATCTCATATGTAAAAAGCCCTGTTTGAGGTCCAAATTAGAACATTTTAATTGGGTAAAAAAAAGGTAAATTTTGAGAATATATAATAAGGTCAGGATATTGGAAATTAATACAATGAAAAAACATTTAATATTTTCACAGTATCTGCAATATGCTTCCTGAATAACCTAAATGACATATATCTGAAAACTACTGCTATTTTATGTAAAAATAACACACACCAAAATATTGTTCTTCCTTTCATTCCTGGTAGGAAGAAGTTTTTAGGCTTCCCTGATGGTTCAGTTGGTAAAGAACCTGCCTGCAATGTAGGAGACCTGGGTTCGATTCCTGGGTCAGGAAGATCCCATGGAGAAGGAAATAGCAACCCACTCCACTAATCTTGCCTAGGAAATCCCAAGGACAGAGGAGCCCAGCGGGCTACAGTCCATGGGGTCGCAAGAGTCGGACACAACTTAGCAACTAAACCACAGGCAGAAGTTTTTAAAGCATGTAAATATACATGTTTTTAGGGAAAGTTAGATATCAAGCTTGCCTTTTACCTTGTTTAATTTTTTAGGGAAAGTTAGATATCAAGCTTGCCTTTTACCTTAATTTTTTTCTTAATCTGGGTTTATAACAGATCTATAATTCTAGAGAGTATCTGTTGCTACTAGCTTATAGAACAGATAAGTAATTGAAGATAAAATTCTTGTACTTTACACCCAATTTTCTTAATTTAGCAGACACTCCATCCTCAAACCAAAAGCCTTACTTAAGCAAGCCAAATATAATGAACTTTCTTTTGGCCGCATGGTGTTGCATAGCATACGGGATCTTAGTTTCTGGACCACACTTCAAACCTGTGCCCCTGCACTGGAAGTGTGGAATCTTAACCCCTGGACTTTGTTTTAAAGAATCTAAGGAGGGTAACAAAGTATTTTCCTGGATGCTGTATGCAAAAACTAAGAATATTTACCAGCTCATGAATATTTTTATTTTCTTTTTTACTCCAGGAAGTGAACAAACAATACACACTATTAAATTTAATTATTACTGTGCCCTATTTTATGTTGAGGACAAAAAATGCTCGATCTCAGTAATAGTTTCTACAAGTGCAGCACTCCTATGGTATGTGGCCAGAATTTATAGTGCTTCTGTTAGATAATAAAACCCAGATAAGTAAAAGAAGAAATGCAATTCATGACAAGGTAACATCCATCAGTAATGCACTTAAGACCTTCAAGATTTCACTGGTCGATGAGAAAGGAAAGTGCTATACACTCACAAGCAAGCTGTTTGGCTACCGGATCTCCAGTTCTCATAGAGCATTTTACTTATTAGTTTTATTAATCTGTAAACCCATTATTGGCAAAGACCATAGAATCCTAACACCCATCCACCCAGAAGTGGCCAGAGAAACAATGCTCAGGCTGCAAACAACCAAGGTTCTCTCTAGTCTGTTTAATCTTCAAAGATTTTTTAAGTCTGATAGCTGGGTGGTAAGTCCATAAAATGTCATCAAACAAATAAAGAGGACAGGAGATCCATAAAAGCATGGTAGAACTGAACTGAAGAGTGTAAGAGAAACAAATGACCTGCACAGTTGAGGATTAGCTGAAGAACTATCTACTTTTATCTTTTTTTGTTAATTAGAAAGTTTTCAGAGGATCCCAAAGACAGAAATTAAGACATGAGAAGATAAATTAATCAGTTAAACTTTAACATTGCTTTTTGAAAAATATAACTGGTGGCAAGCTTTGAATACCCACTTGAGTAAATCGTTGCCTCCATCAGACTTTATCAAAACTATACCAAATACTTTAGTTCTAAACTTTGTTCTACAAAGTATAGTTTCTCTTTCAAATGTTTTTGCTTTGTTTTTTCTAGTTAAAACCTTCCTAGAATGGCTAATCATAATTTCTTACAACCATAAAATGAAAACCTCCTTAAATTATATGTAAAAAAAATGTTTACTTTTTAAAATTTTTTTAAATTTATTTATGTTAATTGGAGGCTAATTACTTTATAATATTGTAGTGGGTTTTGCCATACGTTGACATGAATTGCACTCTTTTGGCAACAAAGAAATTAATACTTAGAAATTCACATTTGGATAACATCCCTTAAGATACTCAACATGCAGAAAAAAATCTGTAAGCCACAAAATGTCTATCACAGAAATACTTATAACAGTGAAATTCCAGTAATAATTTTTAAAATTATAAAAAAAAGAATGAGTATATAAATTACCACATACCTACTTTATCTTCTATTTTGAAGCTATTTAAAATAACTGACATAATATCCAAGTAGCAACATGGAAACACTTTGTGAAAAACAAAAGAGAGATAGAAAGTAGGCTGGGAAAAAATACAGTATTTCCTAAAAAATGAACATTTTTAAGCAAACAATGTTAAGAACACAAAAGCTAAACTGCTCATAACATTTCATAGACATTAGAAAAGTTAAATAAAGATTCATTTTTAACTGAAGACTAAGTTATCTTCCGAGTCTTTTCTTTTCAAGTTTAGATATACATATCACTGAACACTTAAAAAAAAAATTTCTTATTATATAAAAACAAAGTTACTCAAATTTTTTTAAACTCTGTTTTATACTTGGAATCTTGTCACTGAGTTAAACTCAAAGAATTTGACATTATATAGTTATTCTTTATTTATGAAAACCAGCCAAAATAAATCTTTTAAAAAATACATCCACTGCTAAAACAGTTTGAAAAAATCCAGAGTGAAACAAAGAACTGTGTCAGACTCAGTATCCTTAGCAACAGAAATACAAAAATGACAATCTTAAAAGATGTATATAAAATAATTTTAACTGTGCCACTTAAAGGTTTTTGCATTGTTTTCTCATTATATTATTTCTTTCTGACCACCTAATCTAAAGTAGCTATCAGGCCACTATCACATCACACTTTTTTGTATAGCCCTTATTTTTATCTGATGTACTCGACAGAAGTATCTACTAGTTTACTATCGCAGTTCAGTTCAATTCAGTCGCTCAGTCATGTCTGACTCTTTGTGACCTCATGGACTGCAGCACACCAGGCCTCCCTGTTCATCACCAGCTCCCTTTACCCAAACCCATGTCCATTGAGTCAGTGATGCCATCCAACCATCTCATCCCCTGTCGTCCCCTTCTCTTCCTGCTCTCAATCTGTCCTACCATCAGGGTCTTTTCAAATGAGTCAAGCTCTTTGCATCAGGTGGCCAAAGTATTGGAGTTTCAGCTTCAGCATCAGTCCTTCCAATGAATACAGGACTGATCTCCTTTAGGATGGACTGGTTGGATCTCCTGGCATACAAAAATATAGACCTCGAGAATAAAATAGTATTTTCCATCTATTCACCCCCAGAGTTGCAGAATACAGACTTGTAAGCTCTATATACATCTCTATAGTTAAGCAATGCACAACCTATAAAACTGAATATGACTTGCTTATAAACGATTATATACATGTCATAAAGCACCACAATCTTAACAATGTCATTGTCTTTCATGATGCAACACTCTCAGCGTGCATACCAGAAAAAACCTGTTCCTCAAAGTTTAACTCCTAAATTTTCTTTAATATATTATTTCACATTAGCATGTATGAATTTGTTTGTTAGGCCATGAAATTTATAAAAGCAAAATATTCCTGAGGCAGAAACCAATCCACAAGATTGGTGAACCAATGCCTTCACCTATTAAAGGTTCATCCATAATGAGCGATGAGAGCACTACATTTTTTAAAGTATCTCTCAATCAAAAATACTCAGTTTCTTACTACTGGGTACATCTCAATTTTAAAATGACCTCCAGGTAGTTTTAAAGAATACTGCTTATACATGCATACATATATACATACACACACACACATACACCATAATCTAATCCATTTAAACTGTAAACACAGAAGGGATTTTTAACATTAAAAATCATAGAACCAGTTACAGAACTACTAAGACTAAGTAATCCTAAATCATTATTTTATTTGAGAGTCCCTTACTGCTTCCAAACATGGTTCTTTTTATAATAATGTCTGGAAATAACCTGGAAAACAAAAACTCCAATTTTAATCAAAGGTAAAGGCTAGAACTATTTCCTGGGAAACCTAGTTAAAGGTAAACAACCTCTCCTTTACTAGACTGTTCTATTCACACAAAACTGTTTGGCTAGAAGAAATGATAATGGAGTATAAAACCTTTGTCTTCTGGGTTGCTGTTTACAATCTGGATGAAGCTGATAGCCAAAAGAAAGCATACAAAGGCCAATGTGAAAAGAATGTGTAGGCTTGGTCACTCATCTTCCTAGAAGACATGCTAATCAGTAAGACCATCAGCTACTAAATAATAACTTTCTCATCTCCCTACACACATAAAATATAAATTACAACCCTTATAACCCACTTGGAAAATATAAACTAAATTCAATATTTTTTTTTAAATGTGTCTACTATGTGCTAGGCAACAATAGGATAACATATGACTAGAAAACACTATCTGCCCCCAGAGGAGCTTCACATTCATATGACAGCATGATTTGGCAACAAAGAAGCAATGGACACAGATTCAAATCAAGGTGGGGTCCAGCTATTAGAAGCAGCCTGGAGATGCACTGACCCAGGACAGACTCATCTCAAAACATGCACCCCAGTATCTACTCCTTTTCTAGAATTGCTTCCCTCTGGAGCTTATTTCCTTACCTAGCTATTCCACCTAGATACTCCACAGCTAATGCTCTCATCTCTGTTTTTCAGAAATGGTTCTTCCCAATCATCCTTCCAATCTCTACTCTACCACCCAGGGTCCTCATCTCAGGCACTCTGTCTGCCTCAATTATTCTCAAACCTCCTCAGAACTGCACTCCCAGACTTGATGACCTGGAGAGAACAAACTTATGTCTGCACATTATGTCAGAGAAAGTCAAGTACACAGCTACCTAGAACACAAGGCAGGGTGAAAATGCATGAGAGCTCTGCAGGTACTGTGATCTGAGCCGGTCATCACAGGAAAGTCCAAAGATGCACAGATAAGTGTTTACTGGAGAGTAGAGATTCCCTTCTGGGAGCCACCTACCATGTTCCACAAATCAGTCCCAAGATAGTCTGACTGCACTTTTTCTACAGGAAGTTTTATCAGAAACTATTTCAAGTTTTCACATTTTCAAAATTGGTTTCAATCACTGGAAGTAGCTTTAGAGACATACATTTGAGAACTTCATCATTTGCAGTTGACTGATTTTCTAGACTTTCCAAATGCTGGATTTTACCCCTTTAATGACCCTCTGCTCCCAATATAAACTTTCATCAAAGCCAGGATATTGGACGAAATAATCCTGAAACCAGGTGTCAGATTAAAGAGGGACACAAGGATGTCTCTAGCTTTCAGTAAAGGCCTGTGCTAATGAGAAGGCCCAGGTGTTCATTGAAATGTATGTGGAGCTACCTCAAAAGATTGCCAGCTACCAACCAAAAAAATCTGGTACAAATAAAGTAGGACTAGATGCAATTAATGAGGCAAAAAACACTGCAATGCTGAATGTAAATATTAACAAAATTTTCTAAAGTTACATGTGAGGAGGTTCCTTGTAAATCATAGGAAGAAAAGTGTTTTTAACCTTAAAGTTTCCCGTATAATTAGCTGCTGCTACCCAAGCAAGTCCTTTGAATCCAAAAACCAAACTGAGCTGGCTTGGTCCTAGTTATAATTACCATTTAAATACAACAGAACAAAAGCCTCTATGTTGACAAGAATATCAAAGGGGAACACAACACAAAATCTAGAATGTCTCAATTACACAACTGCTTTAGAAATACTGAGGGTTGTTCACTCCACTTTTTTTTTTCCCCAGAATATCCAACAAAACTTTTAAATCAGTCAATTAAAATACATACATATAATAACATAGTTTCGGGGGGTTTTTTAAGATGGAGACTTCAAGATTATCTCATGAATCCTCTTCCTTTTAAAAGTGAGAAAATGAAGCCTAGAAAAGGTAAGTCACATAATACCACACAATATATTAAACAAAAAATTCCTGTGCCCCATGACACAGCCCTTTCTTCAAATACAACAGAGTGAGTTATTTTGTGAGTCTATCCAAGCACTAGGCTACCTTCAGAACAGTATTATGACCACAGTCACAAGAGGAAACCCGAGAGGACTGGTAAAGAACAAAAGCATGACGCTCTTAATGGCATCAACTTAATCCCCAGGAAACCGGAAGTGTCTTGGCTCACCTAAGTGCACAGAATTCAAATGTGTATCAAGGCCCCTCTGAACAGTTCTCAGTATGCAGACATCTTAGAGTGCTGCTTTACATTCCAAGTCCAAGCTTCAGACAACAGAATTCTCCTCAAAATATCTAAGTGGGATTTCACAGTCTACTTTTTCAAATGCTCTGACAAAACATTGAAAAGGCTGAAATTATAAAATCTCAAAAGCTATTCTGTTGAATTCAAATGTGTTCAGCTACTACCCATTTTCCCTCCATTTTTTAAATACGTGGATCACTGTAAACATTCTAAAACTTACTGTATTTTCAACTCTTTCTACAGAGGTACAATGGAAAGAAATGGGGATGTGGTAGAAGGGGAGTAATTTGATTTTCTATCCATTATATCACACATATAATTTAAATGCATTATATGTGTGAAAATTTAACTGTAAAGAATATTGTATATATATCTTGACAGTATCCAATTTTGAAAAACAAAAATGTTTAAACAGAATTTCAAATTACTTCTCTATAAATCATACAACATTAAATGTATAGCCTTAGTTAACATGAAAGTAATTTTTAAATGCAGTAGTTTTATTAAAAAAAAAAAAAAAAAAAAACAGTTCCCTTATCCTTTGGAAGAAATAAGCTTGTTATTTACTTCTCTGTTTCCCTATTATCAGACTCATGAATTTGTTTTTCTACATTGCTTTGTCTTAGTCACATAAGACATTTTTTCTTAAACTCTGAGTTGTTATGACAACAATCTTTAAGACTAACTTTCTTTAAGCCCAGAGCTTATGATTACACAACAAAACAACTCATCTTGCTCAAGGGTATATTCTTCCTTAAGCTCTATACTAACAATTATATAACAAGTATCTTGCTCAAGGAAAAGTTTCTCCATCTTAACAGGAACTTTCTGACTAATCTGATTATCTTATATGGGAGTGGGTCTGGGTGAGACCTTTCTATTGTTAGTTCTAATCTTGGACTGTAGCCTACCAGGCTCCTCCATCCATAGGATTTTCCAGGCAAGAGTGCTGGAGTGGGTTACTATTTCCTTCTCCATTAAAGTATATAAGGCCTTGATAAGACTAGAGTAGGACACCCCTTCTGATATCTCTGTCAGAAGCTTTCTCTGTCCCTTTTTGTGCTTAATCGCAGTCATGTCCCACTGTTTGGGACCCCACAGACTGCAGCCCTCCAGCCCTCTTGTCCCTTTTTATACTTTAATAAAATGCTGCTACACAGAAACCTTTAAGTGATCAAGCCTGGTCTCTGGTCCCGAAGCTAAGTCTTTGGAGATGACAAATCTGACATGGTTCACTGTAAGCTATCACTTTCTCTTATGTTTTAACACAATCTGCATGTTTATATATCTATTAATAAACACACACACACATTTCTATTGTAGCTCAGCTAATCCACTGGCAAACGTGTGTAAGCACACACACACACACACACACACACACACACACACACACACACACCAGTTTAAACTGTTGTAGGCTTCTGAGGAACAACACCATAGAAGGTTATGGTGAATAAAAAGAAGCACAATTTGAAGACTGAGAATAATTTAAAGTACAAATAGAGAATAGGAATTCAAGTGCACTCAAGATATGAGCATTTTCAAATACTTTTTAAAGCTCAAATTAGAAGATCCTTTTTGTGGAATGCTGAAAGGGTTAAGGTTGGAAAACAGGATTAACTGAAGAAAAGGGAGGGACAAAAAAACAAAGTAGGAAAAAAAGGAGGATATAGTATTAAAGGATGAAATCTTATCAAACAGACCAACTGCACAAAGGCCACAAATTAATAGAGCTTAATCAGTGACTGAAACACCTTATTAGCAAGACAAAATGCCCAAATGCTACTTAGTCAAGAAATAAATCCTTCATTTCTTCTGGACATAGCACACATAGCATAAGAAATCAATAAATACTTTATTAAAAGGAAGGCTCAAGCAGAACATAAGATAAAATGTATAGGTCATTGGAAATATAAAACTAATAGTGTCTTTCCACACAGACTTAAAACAATTTAAATCACTAATAGAATAATTGGCAGTGGAACTGAGTTAGAGAGATACTTCTAGGAGATACTAGACCATTCATGTTATTCACAGGGAGGATCTCTAATCCTTTTGTTCACTGACCTATCCCAAGTACCTAGAGCAGTGCCTGAAACATAATAGGCACTCAAAAAAAAAAAAAAAAAGGAAGAGACTATCACTTTGCCTGAGGCTCTATCTATACCAAATCTCCCATCTGAGATTGCACTAACTAAATACATTCTGGTTACTTAATTTGCATTTGACTTTTCTCACTCTATTGTCATTATAACAATTGGAAGTGTTCTCTGTACAGATCAGCTTTTATTAAAGCTTTAAGGGTACTTCTTTGCTGATTTCATTTTATGGCCTTAAGAAATGGAAGCATCTAATCCTTTAGCTTTATGCCTTTATGTTTACTTTATGCCTCCTCCCCACCTTTACAACAGATTTACTCCCCTGAGTTTTCCTTGATCAACAAAGTCCCTCAACAACCTCCAAGAACACCAATTAACATAAAAAAAGATAGTAATGATTAAATTAAATACCTATGGAGGACCCAAATCTAATATGACCAGTATCCTTATAAGAAGAGGAAATCTGAAAAGAGTCTTGTGCACAGAGGAGAGATCATGTGAAGACACAAGAGGTCAACCATCTACAAGGCAAGGAGAGAGCCCTCAAAAGAAACCAACATTTGCTAACACTTGCATCTCAGACTTCTAGCCTCTAGAACTGTGAGAAAATGTCTGTTGTTTAAGATCAAGAAAAAAAAAAGTTCCTTAGTAAAAGATTCATAGACATTCATAGAATCTATTTAACTTACAAATGGATGTTGTAACATGTATTACTGTAAAAGTATTCAAATTAAGTTGTAGCTTTATTTGATGTCAACTTTAGCCTTAAATTAAGTACATATAGAGGTTAATGTCACCTACAGGACCAGATGAAACAAAGAGATGACCATTTCTATTAATATGGACTCTACAATCTGTCCTTGAATCAGTGAGGGACAAGAAAAAAGACTGGAGGGGAGCTGCCACTAATGCACAGGGTGATTTTGAGCAGTGCAGGTATTAACTGACTGGCTACCAGCTATCTCTTACCAAAGTCTCAAACTAACTAACCTAAACCACTTCCACAAAGTTAAGCCCAATCATTCCTGTTCTTTCAGTTGTGGAAAGGAAAAAACTCCTTAAAATAACATCAGATCAGATCAGTCGCTCAGTCGTGTCCGACTCTTTGCGACCCCATGAATCGCAGCATGCCAGGCCTCCCTGTCCATCACCAGCTCCCGGAGTTCACTGAGACTCGCGTTCATCGAGTCAGTGATGCCATCCAGCCATCTCATCCTCTGTCGTCCCCTTCTCCTCCTGCCCCCAATCCCTCCCAGCATCAGAGTCTTTTCCAATGAGTAAAATAACATGCAATTTACAAATGATTAGTACACAGAAGGCACTCAAATATTTGCTAAATTAATGAGTACCTCCCTATGGTTTGGGAAATTCAGCCCAAATTGAATGCCAAATTTTTTTTAGGTAAAGGGTTATGTCTCAAAAATGTGTATTATCAACATTTTAGCAGATGAAAAAAATTGCTGGACAGAAAATGAAATACCTGTTTCCAAAATTAATGAGTCAAAAACAGTAAGAAACCGCTAATTTATTCTTAAGGACTCATTTTCAGATATAGCTAAGTTCATTAAGAATCTGTTGTTTATATGGTTTCAAAGAAACATTTCTAGAAAGTACAGCTGAAAGGAGCAATATTGCAAAAATTAGTAACATTCCTATGACTCAGAGTTAAGACTGTCCCTGGGCTTCCCTGGAGTGGATTGCCATTAAGGCCAGTTGGGAAATCTTCCAAACACTACAATTTCTTAGAAAATCTGAAAGATTTTTAAATATGCAAAAAAGTATTAATGGGTATCCTGTCAGTGTACCCATCTAGATTATCCAGTTACATCAGGGTTTTTAAGACCTTTGGGCTTCCCTGGTGGCTCAGATGGTAAAGAAACAGCCTGCAATGTGGGAGACCTGGGTTTGGTCCGTTGAGAAGATCCCCAGGAGAAGGAATGGCTACCCACTCCAGTATTCTGCCTAGGAGCCTAGCAGGCTACAGTTCATACAGTCACAAAGAGTCGGACATGACTGAGCGACTTTCACTTTTCTTAAGCCCTTTAATGTCTTTCAGCTGCTTCACAACTCTAAGTTATAAAATACATATTGATACAATGACTTTTTTCCCATAGAAATGCAAATTGTGCCCAGTGTGGAATAGGGGGAATCACTAAAGATCACGAGCCACAGGATGGAAAGTAGAGGTTGTACACATGCTCTTTTAACTCTCCTGTGAACAAGTTGTATTATCTTACTGATTCACTCATTAATTAATGAGCTAAATAAAATCTTTGACACATTCATTTTACATTTGAATAATACTCTTGATTTTTTTTAAAAGTAACCTTTAAGAGCATCTGTAAGCAAAAGTATGACTTTTGAAATGACATTCACTTTCCATAAACACACCTTAACATTTCCTCCAGAATGTTAGTCATCTCATTTAAATTACTCAAGCTAAAATAATATAGTGAACCCAATGCTTCAGTGAACCCAAAACACTGGATTATATGATGTACCTTTATTATTTATATACCACCAAGAAAGAAAGAAAGCAATCCATGATGACACAATGCTTATCACTGAAGATTTGTTAGTTTTGTCTCTGTCATATGTTTCACTGCTCTGCTTCTATGCCTTTGTGTACATGTGATTTATCTTTCCAAGGGCAAATCTTAGGATTTGGGAAATATGTGTGTGTATGTGTGCTCAGTTGTGTCCACCTCTTTGCAACCCCATGGACTGTACCCCACCAGGCTCCTCTATCCATGGGATTTTCCAGGCAAGAAAACTGGAGTGGGTTGCCATTTCCTACTGTACTGGGAAACAGTGGTACCTAAAATACACATAACTCAATTAAAACATTGACACTATGATGACATTCATACATGCACAGACAATGCAAACTCCATCAAAATCACCACCTGGTCAATGAGGAATTTAAGAAGGTATCAATTTAAAGATGTACTGAAATATGAACAAAAATGTACATTTTAGAAATCACAAAATACTTATAAATGTAGACATACATAGCACAATCATAAATGACAAATAGCTTACAGTTGGAAACCCGATCACTAGATGGTCATGAAATGAAGAGAAGTGAAGTCGCTCAGTCGTGTCTGACTCTTTGCGACCCTGCCGAGGTCCAGCCCCGGCTGATCCAGGGAGTTCGAAGCGGAGACAGCGTTGGTGAATACACTGGCTTTAATTAGATATTAATTAGAGATATAAAGAGTAATAGAATGAGGATAGGTCAGCAGGAAAATTCAGTGGAGGAAAGAGGCTGAGTAGCTTGGTTTACGCGGGAAACCAATAAAACTTTAAGACAAGAAGTTTGCACCACTTACGTAGGCCGCAGGAGTCCTTCCGTTCTTCCGAAGGAGAGGAGACACTGAGGCCTCCCCGGTCGGATCTTAGAAGCCCCGGCATAATTAGTAAGCATGGCGGGC
Organism: Bos javanicus; assembly: GCF_032452875.1. NCBI lineage: Eukaryota > Metazoa > Chordata > Mammalia > Artiodactyla > Bovidae > Bos > Bos javanicus. The sequence goes on along the minus strand of NC_083871.1, from coordinate 57,571,687 downwards.
TCCACACTCCAGATGGAAACTCAGCCAAAGTTTGAGAGAGAGAACGACATGGGGAGACCAGTCTTTCGAGGAACTGATCCCATTCTTTATTTTCCAGGGTCTGTTTTTATACACTGAGAGGTTCTACAAAAGTCACGTGGGGACAGCAGTCCTGACTTTTATTAAAGTCAGGTGCTTCATACAAATGTATACAGAGGTCTTAGGGGTGTTACATCATCTTCTGGCCAGGAGGGTCTGCTGACAATTTATGACCCTCTCCTTGTGACAGTGGTCAGTCAACCAGAACACTTATTTCTCCAGGGGTGATTATTTTTGAAACAGACGCCACCTTCTGAAGGTACCAGATAAAGTTACATTCCTATAGGGTGAGGGTGTAGTGGGTTTTAATTAAGAAAAGAATTTACTTAGCCTAAGGTCCAACGTGATTAATATCAAAGGTTAATACTTATTTCTTCTATATATTCATTAGTGTGTATAAGGGCAGGGGATGTGGAGACTTAGCAGTAAACATTGGCTCAAAAAATGAAAAACCCTTCACCAATACAATTTCTAATCAGCCCATTATACTATATTAATAGTTTTCTAACTTCTCTAAAGAACCTGTTTTTAGATGGTTTAAAGCATCTCATGCCTCTCACGGTTGGGAGACTGTGAGCAATCACATGTGGCCGGACAAGCCTGTCAGGCAGGCTAGAGAACCTTCAGAGGAGTTTGTAAGTTTGGAACAATCCTGTCACACCCAGGAATTATTATTAACTGGAGCTCTAAGTTAACTCCTTCTCCGAAAGAGGTGGTGGGGGACAGCCCCCCATAAAGTCAGAGGTGTAGGTGAGAGCACAAAGTAGTAAAGTAGGCAGGCTCTGGTTATGGGGGTAGATGCTCGAGAATTTCCAGGGGGACTCCTGAGGCTCGATCCCGCCTTTGCGTATGTCGAGCCTCCTTCCTCATGACCTTTGCCACGGGTGGAGGTCCTCACGCCGGCCCCCAGCATCCCATGGACTGTAGCCTACCAGGCTCCTCGGTCCATGGGATTTTCCAGGTATGAGTACTGGAGTAGGTTGCCATTTCCTTCTCCATATGGTCATAATTTGCTTAAATATTAAAAGCTAGAATACTCCATAAAGATTGCCAGCCATGTATGAATCTTAAAATTGAGGCCAAAAATCTCAGTGAATTCAAATTATCCTTTAGAGGTAAAAATAAAAGATGGGATCTTTTACTGAAACACAGATATTCAGTCTCTTGCTGACTCAAAGAGTAATTATAGTACTTAGATCTCTAGTAGGAGGACAAGAAAAATGTTACAGAATAAAAGGGGTGGTTTAAAGTAAAACAATGAAAAAAAATATTACCCCATGCTTTCTAAGCAAATACTCTTCCTCCTCCTTTTTTATATACTGCTGACATTCCTTTTCCATCTTCCATCTAGAATTAACAGTTTGCAAAAGTGATTTACTATAACGATGACCTCCATAAACATGGGCTTTTTGCTTAATGGATCATCTCTCCAACTAGTTGTAATCTCCTTGAGGTTGCTGCTGCTGCTGCTGCTAAGTCACTTCAGTCATGTCCGACTCTGTGGGACCCCATAGACGGCAGCCCACCAGGCTCCCCCGTCCCTGGGATTCACCAGGCAAGAACACTGGAGTGGGTTGCCATTTCCTTCTCCAACGCATGAAAGTGAAAAGTGAAAGAGAAGTCGCTCAGTCGTGTCCGACTCTTAGCGACCCCATGGACTGCAGCCTACTAGGCTCCTCCATCCATGGGATTTTCCAGGCAAGAGTACTGGAGTGGAGTGCCATTGCCTTCTCCACTCCTTGAGGATAAAAGAAGACAAAGTCCTGTTCTTAAGAGTCAGGTACTTCTTCCAAGTTACAAACCTATTGTTCTAAATACTTATCAATTATATCAGATTTCCTGGTAAATTTTACTTAATTTCTGGACTTTCATAGTGTTTTACAAAAAGAATATAATTGTCTCTTTATTACTGGGATCTGCAGTACTGTCTGGAAGGTAGGAGGTAGGAGTCATAAATTTGGTAAATGACTTTGAATCTTTCTATAGCTTGATTAATTGATTCTCACAATTAATCTATGAAGTAGATTAATCATGACTCCTATCTCATACATGAAGAAACTTGAGAGTTTAGGACTTTGCCCGAAGTCACACAATTACTGTAAGTGGCACCATCAAAACTGAACCCCAGTCCCTCTGACACCAAGCCCTGAATGTTTTTTACTATCTTGATGTCACTATCACAGGCTCAATGTCCCTTGCCTAGGAGCTGTCGCTCCCTTTCTCTTTTCTCACTTAACAAATGTTACTTGCTCTCCAGATCTGACTTGCTCAGTTACTGAGTGAAACCACATCAATGATTTTATTATTATTCATGAAGAAATTCTCTACCTGGTTACAGGGGCATTTTAGCACTAATACTATAATAGGTATAGCAAAAATTATAGGAAATACCTAATAACCTGACAGGTAAAGCCAGTAGGACTAGATCACTTAATTTTCCTGTGCCTCAAATTCTTCATTTGCTAAAGTGAGGTAAAATGTAAATGATCTAAGTCTTACCCTAATTAAAGAACCTAATATTCTAAATCTTTTTGATGATACTAATCAGATCCTGCTAATTTTTACATCTTAATGTTTAGTCTTCCATAATGTGATACCACTCTAATGGCAGAAGGTGAAAAGGAACTCTTGATCGTGAAAGAGGAGAGTGTAAAAGCTGGCTTAAAACTCAACATTCAAAAAACTAAGATCATGGCATCTGGTCCCATCATTTCATGGCAAATAGTGGAAGAAAAGTGGAAGCAGTGACAGATTTTACTTTCTTGGGCTCCAAAATCACTACGGATGGTGCCTGTAGCCATGAAATTTAAAAAGACACTTGCTCCTTGGAAGGAAAGCTATGACAAACCTAGACAGCATATTAAAAAGTAAAGACATCACTTTGCCGACAAAGGTCCATATAGTCAAAGCTATGGTTTTTCCAGTAGTTATGTACTGATGTGACAGTTGGACAATAAAGAAGGCTGAGCGCCAAAGAACTGATGCTATCGAATTGTGGTGCTGGAGAAGACTCTTGAGAGTCCCTTGGACAGCAAGAAAATCAAACCAGTCAATCCTAAAGAAAATTAATTCTGAATATTCCTTGGAAGAACAGATGCTGAAACTCCAATACTCATGCTGGGAAAGATTGAAGGCAAAAGGAGAAGAGGGTGGCAAAAGATGGAATGATTAGACAGCATCACTGACTCAGTGGACATGAATCTGAGCCAACTCTGGGAGATGGGGAAGGATAGGGAAGCGTGGCATGCTGCAGTCCATGGAATCATAGAGTCAGACATGATTTAGTGACTGAACAACAACAACAGTAGTGTGGAAAGGAAAGGGGGAAACTATAAAAACCTAACTGTTATGCTCTACTGTGGGAGGAGAACATGGAATCCTTCGGCAAAAGTTTAAATATATTCCAAACATACCACCTAAGGACGCAGTATTCATTTAAAACTAGAAAGTTGGAGGATCAAAGAGATCTATACAGATCCAACTGCATCGGCAGCCCTTCTGGATATACAGTAGCTGTTATAGTTTACTAGCTTACAGTATTTTTTTGGACATGGCAAAACTACACTTTTCTCATTGCAAATGTCCTAGTTCTACCCACAAAGTTATTGTAAAGTCTTCAAATTTCACAAATTTGTCCCTTAAAGCAAACAAAAAATATTCTGTGACATGAAAATTGGTCATCATGTCCTCTAGTTGCTTCAAGATATAGTATATAAACCACTGAGTTGAAAACAACCATTCTACCCAGATATTTTTTTTTAAATAACTTGTAAAATTTCCCATCTTTTCTTTTTCTCTTTTGCATCTTCAGACCTCTTAATCTGCTTCAGTCTCAGAGATATAAATTTCTTTACAGTAAGTGAGTAAGGTTGGTATTTTTGACTACTTGGTTAGCATGTAACTTTATATGAATTTTCCTTGTATGAGTACATGTTCTTTGTATGAGCAAATTTCTATTAAGACTTAAATTATTTCCACTTATCACTTAAGCCTCTTACTAAAAGTAGTTTTAAAATGGACCAAAAAACTTGTCCGTTTTTATGGAATGGTATTATTAACATCAATATTTATCATACGCTTCAATTTTAATAAGTTACCTAGCATTGTACCAGCCTGTTCCAAAAAAAAAACAAAAAAACTAATTTAAATAACCAATAAAATTACTCCCCCAATCTCTTTCTCCTTTGCCTCTCAGTTCTATTTCCCTCAAAAAATTCTTTCCTCAAAAATTTCCCCAAACTGTAAATTTTCTAGCTCTCCTGTCCCTCTCAACTTTTCATCACTTTTTCCAGGATCCTTTTCATCCTTTCTTCTACAACCACTCCTCTTTGATTTTCTGCCTGCATTCTTCTTCCTCTTAATTCACTTCTTTGAAGTTCATCTACTTCCAAGTTTAACTAACATTTCTAGATTGATGAATCCCCAAAGAACATTTTTAACCCTCATCTCCAACCAATCTCTGATCCCGTATTTCCAGTTACCTACAGGATCTATCTACTTGAATGACTTGACATCCTATCAGAACTCAAAACTTTCTCTCCATCCTCCTTACCTTCCTATCCATTTAATCATACTTGAGTGAAGTCTCTCAGTCGTGTCTGACTCTTTTTAATCATACTTGGAGACATCTAATTCGTCTATGTAATCCTAAAAACTTAAAATCCTCACAATCTTGCTAGCCCCCAAGCTCAGATACAACTATGTTACCTGCTTTATTTCATCAGAGATGCTATAATGGTGACTAAGTCACCACTACAAAGGAAATGACTGTTTTCAGTAGAAACTCATAAATTCATAATATTCCATGAGCAAATTTATTATAGCTATTTCCCTACTGGATATTTGTTGCTAATTTTTCAGTATTATAAATTAAATTATAAAGTTTATCATTTCCCATAGTTTTGTATTTAAGAATATTGCTTTACTGTTGCAATTCAGAAGTGGAATTATGGGGCCAGAAGATATATTCATAATGAAGATTCTTAACTAATATTGACAAGCTGATTTTCTAAATAGTGCTATCACAAGAATATTGGCTCCAGAAGAGCTATATACTGTTTTGTATATATTGCAGGCATGATAATACAACAATGTACAACAAAAAGGATTCAGGTTTAGTTAAATAAATTAACCAACCAACCATACCTATGAAAATACTCTCAAATACTTAACATTATTTTATATACTCACTATACTTTTCCATTTACTTTTAACAGTGATCATGTCATTTGTTTTGACTAATAAAATATGAGCAAAAGTGACCTGGGATACTTCTAGACAAAAGTTTTAAGAGCCATTTGTCAGATTTTTCCCTCTATCATGGCACTGAAAATGACAGGCAAAAGTTTCATTACTTTATTATGATGAATCATTATTATTTTCATATAGTAAAATGCAGTTTTCTTCCTTAAAACATGTCTTCTTTGTTGAGCAGAAAGTCACAGGGAACTTCCTAACAGGGAGCTCAATGCAAGGAGGCCCTTTGACAGGAAGATTGAAGGTGTGCAGTCCCCTCTTCCAAGATAAAATGTGGAGCAATAAAGGCAATTGCTAAAAACTAAAGGATCATTGAAATCAAGCTGACTTCAAAAATTAGAGAATATTTGAATTTAGAGAATTCAGGTCAAATTTTGATAGATTTCAGAAAGAAAAATAAAATGCTTCATAGTACAGCTCTAAGATAGCTTTACTGCAGCTCTACCAGCTCCAAAAAGGTATCTAGAAACAAGACAAAATCCTTCATACTACAATTCAGCTGTATGGGCTGAAATGGTAGCCTAGCATAAGGACAGGGTGATAAAGGAGAGAAAGTGGGCAGAACCTCGGATACAAAACATAATTCTAACTCAACATATCTGAATTGCAAAGAATAAAGCAAATAGAATAAACATATAAAGATGTGCAATTAGAAATTTAGTTTTTAAAGACATTTTAATTGCTTGCCACATACTCTGTCATGTCTGACTCTCTGCAGCCCCTTAGACAGTAGCCCACCAGGTTCCTCTGTCCATGGGATTTTCCAGGCAAGAATACTGGAGTGGGTTGCCATTTTCTCCTTCAGGGGATCTTCCCAACCCAGGAATAGAACCCACCTCTCCTATGTCTAGTCAAGGCTATGGTCATGTATGGATGTGAGAGTTGGACTGTGAAGAAAGCTGAGTGCCGAAGAATTGATGCTTTTGAACTGTGGCGTTGGAGAAGACTCTTGAGAGTCCCTTGGACTGCAAGGAGATCCAACCAGTCCATTCTGAAGGAGATCAGCCCTGGGATTTCTTTGGAGGGAATGATGCTAAAGCTGAAACTCCAATACTTTGGCCACCTCATGCGAAGAGTTGACTCAATGGAAAAGACTCTGATGCTGGGAGGGATTGGGGGCAGGAGGAGAAGGGGACGACAGAGGATGAGATGGCTGGATGGCATCACTGACTCGATGGACCTGAGTCTGAGTGAACTCCAGGAGCTGGTGAAGGACAGGGAGGCCTGGCATGCTGTGATTCATGGGGTCGCAAAGAGTCGGACACGACTGAGCGACTGAACTGAACTGAACTCCTATGTCTCCTGCATTGCAGGCAGATTCTTAAGGAATACTTCTTACAAATACAGCTAAACATTGGGATTACGAATTTTAGTGGAAACTTCAAGACCAATAAGAACTTTAAAGGAAGCCCAATCAGAAATGAGAACCAAGTTTAATGCCAATCAACATTTCAAAAATTAGAGAGAAGAATGGGGTATTTATAATTGTTTTTCTTTGTATTTCATAGGTAACGGTATTTGTGGGAGATTTTTAAATAAATGTTTGCCTTATTTTTTTTTTTTTTTTTTTGAAGTGGTAAAGGTAGCAAAAGTAACTAAGAAAAGGAGGGAAAGAGAACATTCAGTTGTACATTTTGCAATCCAGGAAAACCCTATTATTTCTTAGTTGGTATTCTTGTAAGTAGGTCCCACAATTACCATAAATGATTAGAGCCAGGTAGTATGATTATCAAAAGTCAAATATCATGTTTCTTGTTTTTAATCACAATTCAAGTTTATTGCATTCTTCCCATCATAAAACTATGCATGATATGGAACATATTGAACAGCAGACAAAAGGAAAAACAACTCACAATACTGTGATTCAAGTAAATCATTATTTCATATTTTGGTTGATTGCTTTCTCATGATTTCTCCAAGCCAAGCTTTTGTTTGCTTATTTTATTCTACACATCTTTTAAATTCTCATTATTTAAACATAAGCTTTTACTCATGTTGCCTACAACTGTTTACAGGCTTCAGTTTAATACAGCATTCCATCAAATGGACATTTTACAAATTATATTTTGCCTTAGTGCTCGATAGTTGCTTTCAATTTCTTTTGCCATTATAAATAATTCTGTAAGGAACATATTGGGTAAAAAGGTTTTCAATTATTTCAAATTCTTTCCTTGGAATATAATCCTCAAAATTGAACTATTTATCAAAAACAATAATCAAAATTAAAGGGCAATGCGATGTCTGGGATTTGTAACAAAATTATACAGAGTAGCAAAATGGATGGGAGTTACAGATGAAATAAGATTGTATATATTTAAAATTTTCCAGAACAGTATGTTCAAACAAAAATAAAAAGCAGGTAATGTCCTGAGGGAGAAAAATATATATATTTATATATATATACACACACAAACATTATATAATACTAGCAAAGATGAAAGTTAAGACTCTTTCTGCACGTTGTGAAATTGCTTCCCTCGAGGACTGTAATCATTTTTACTTCCAACATATAGCTTAAGGTTTATTGTGAAGTATTCTTTAACTTTGAAATCTTTATTTATACATTGACTTTGGCACATCTCTCCAACCTACTGAAATTTTTTTCTGCTGAGATACGACGCTGAGTTTTCACTTTATTCTGCTGCTGCTGCTAAGTCACTTCAGTCGTGTCCAACTCTCTGCGACCCCATAGACGGCAGCACACCAGGCTCCGTCTGGACACTGGCAATTGCTTTTTTGATGCTCTGTTGTTTATCATGCAAACGTGATCTTAAGCAGAATAAAATTAAGTTATTTACCTATAGGAATATTTATCATATGGTTTTTAGGCTACCTCATATAACAAGAAAATCCTGGTTCAAGTACAAACTAGGAACATGCCAGCAATTAATTAATGCCCCCAAATTATTAACATATAAAAATCTGAAAACTTATAGTGATAAGGCTTTTCTTACCTAAAAGTTGAGCAATGCAGTGTCTAAATACATGTTTTACCTATATTGCTCTAGCTCTGACTCCGCCATTAAAGTCTGTGACCCTGGGAAAGGCTCTCATCTCCAAAAATCAGTGTTTTACACTAGTTCTCATTTCCAAACTCTATATGGCTCTATGATTCTATATAAACTTAAAGTAAAATTTTAAAAACAGTTGGTCAATGAGAAACTTCATCACCATATATGGTATATCAGCTTCCTGGATCTGCTATCACAAAGTACCAATAACTAAATGGCTGAGAGCAATGGCAATGTATTGTGTCACAGACATGGAGGTCAGAAGTGTGAATGAAGGGGTGTGCTCAGCCATATTCTCTCTAAAGTGGCTAGGAAGAGATCTGCTCCAGGCATCTTGCCTAGTTTCTAGTAGATGCAAGTAATCCTTGGCTTGTAAACAGCCATCTTCTCCCTGTGTCAACGTCATCTTTTATGTATGTTCGTTCAAATTTCCCCATTTTATAAAGACACCAGTCATACTGGATTAGGGATCACCCTTATAAGCTCAGTTTATATGATTACCTATTTCCAAAAAGGGCCATATTCTGAGAAACTGAGGTTTAAAAAGTCAATATATAAGGTTTTGGAGTGGGGGAGGGGGTGAGTACACACAATTCGACCCTTATGGGTCATATGGCACACTGGTTAATCCCTGTTGCCCTCTAGATCCATTCCCTGATCTTTTCTGACCTCTACCCCAAGTCTCGGAGAAGGCAATGGCACCCCACTCCAGTACTCTTGCCTGGAAAATCCCATGGATGGAGGAGCCTAGTAGGCTGCAGTCCATGGGGTCGCTGAGAGTCAGACATTACTGAGGGACTTCACTTTCATGCACTGGAGAAGGAAATGGCAACCCACTCCAGTGTTCTTGCCTGGAGAATCCCAGGGACGGGGGAGCCTGGTGGGCTGCCATCTATGGGGTTGCACAGAGTCGCACATGACTGAAGTGACTTAGCAGCAGCACCCCAAGTCTGTGAACTACATCACCCAAGCTTCCTTGCCTTCTAGCTTCCAACTGGGTTCAGCAAATAGGAGGCACCTGGAGGAGATCACAAGCTAATGGAAGAGAGAAGGTGGCAGATCTATTGCCACCGCCAGTCTCCCACCAGGCTGCTGTTTTGGTAGTTACTACATGCAGTCACTCAGGGCCCTGATTCCTGCCCCCTGGCCCCTCTCCCATGCCTCGCACTCTCACCAGTAAAGTCCATTCCCTCTTCCTCACCCTCCAGCACAAGGTCATGACTTCCCACTGCCACTAGTCCCTGGGTACTTCACTATTTCTTTCTCACTGAATCCTGTCCTATTGCCTACCCCTTTGTGAACAGCCCCATTCATTAACCTCTCTTCATCAACCTCATTCATGTACAATCTGTTTCTCACCAAGACCCTGTGTGGTACATAGGGATAAGCCACTTTTTACTTCAGATGATCTACATGGTTTATCAAAACTCTAAACAAGAGTGTAACCTCAGGCATGGATGCCTCCAGTCGATATTTGAAATAAGTGGTAGTAAAGGTATCACTCTATATCATATATGCATTTGTTATTCTTTGCCCTCTCTCTTCCATCTCATCTGGAGAATATACGAGAGAGCTCAAGAGCATGGATTGTGGAGGCAGACTGCTTCCCTTCGACTCTTGCCTCCACAACTTACCAGACTGTGTAAACTGAGCAAGTTACTTAACCTTGCTGTATATTAATAAAATGGACATTAAAGTAATAGTATATAAGTCATAGGGTTGCTATATGAGACAGACAACAAATTACTTAATTTGATGTTTTTCACTTGATCTATGCTTTTAAGTCCATCTAGCCTCATCATTTTATGTGGACCCCAACTACCCATTCAAAGGTATACTAGAAATATATAAAAGCACAGACAACTCTTAAACTTTTACCATCCAAACTACCTACCAAACTCAGAAGGTCAATAAGACCTGTTGCTCCTGCCATACCTGGCTCTCTGACCACTACTGCATACCTTCAATTGTCAGTTTTATTTCCTTACAATTCACTTTTGATGACTTCACATGCTGTCAGACAAGCCCATGATGTTCATCAATCCCCAACCTGGGCTACTCCAGGCTACATGTGAGACATCACGCTCCACCCACTACCCCAAGCTCTATTCAGTCTTTTAAACAACAGTTATCAAAATCCTCCTTCAGCCAGAGAGACAGCCTTTAACAGAGATTTTCATCTCAAGATGTTTGCACTTGGTTTGATAATTGTGGAGATGTCACTCAAAAAAAAAAAGACATAATGTATAGTCAAAACTATGGTTTTTCCAGTAGTCATGTACAGATGTGAGGGTTGGACCATAAAGAAGGCTGAGAGCTGAAGAATTGATGCTTTCCATCTGTGGTGTTGGGGAAGACTCTCAAAAGTCCCTGGGACAGTAAGGAGATCAAACCAGTCAACCCAAAAGGAAATCGACCCTGAATATTCATTGGAAGGACCGATACTGAAGCAAAAGCTCCAATACTTTGGCCACCTGGTGCAAAGAGCCGATTCATTTGAAAAGACCCTGATGCTGGGAAAGATTGAGGGCAGGAGGAGAAGGGGGTGACAGAGAATGAGATGGTTGGATGGCATCATCAACTCAATGGACATGAGTTTGAGCAAACTCTGGGAGATGGTGAAGGACAGGGAACCTTGGCATACTGCAGTCCATGGGGTTGCAAAGAGACACAACTGAGCGACTGAAAAACAGCAACAATTTGTGTTTTTATATAAGTGCTTATTTATTAACACATCAAAATATTTTATCAACATCCCCAAAGAAGCTCAACTTAGAAATCAGAGTACTAGCTTTGACTTGACTGGTAGCTATAGAGTTCATTGTTATAAAACCAGACTGACTGACTGACCTTGTGACTAGTTAGTAGAAAGGCCCAGTGGCCAAGAGCACAGATCTGAGGTGAGAAAGCCCTGGTCAGGGTCCTCACTCCCACACTTAATGACCTTGGGCATGTTAAAGTCGCCATATGCCAGAGGTTCCTCACTATAAAATAATAGTTCTTACCTTCCATGATATTGGAAAGATTAAATGAGATGATATGTACAAAGTATTTAGGACAATCATAATAGGACAATTGCTGACACACAGTAAATGCTCACTTTCAGTTCTAAAACTTCCAATTGTATATAATCAGTCCAGAACTACATACAGTTCCATAAAAGATCATTTTTATAACATTCTGAATAACTCTCTTAATTATTACCTGGGAATGTGGGCCAGTTCTTTGACTTCCCTTAGCCTTGGCATCTTCACGAGTAAAACAAGCATAGTATAGTTTCAAGTGCTCCTTGTGATGTTCAAATGAAACAGTGAATATATAAAGCCCAAAATGAGTACAAGGGGCCATTCTTATTGTTATAGCCCAGACTCTGGACTAGGAATAACATGTGATGGTGGTAAGGAAATAATGTAGGGTCTAAATTTCCACAATAGTAGGAGACAAGGGTTCAATCCCTGGGTCAGGAAAATCCACTGGAGAAGAGAATGGCTACCAACTCCATTATTCTTGCCTGGAGAATCCCATGGACAGATGAGCCAGGGGGGTCGCTGGAGAGTTGAACACAACTCAGCGACTAAAGAACAAAAACATGCTTAGTAATCCTTCACAGGGAACCTGGAACACAGTCTGGGATGTGGGGAAGCATTTCTTTCTCCTTAAAAATTAACAGAAAAAATGGCATGAAGAGCTTAAACTTTGGAGTTAAATAAATTTGAGTCAAATCTGGTTCTGTCACATACTAGGTAAATGGATGGAGTCAAGCAAATTATTTCTCTAAGCCTCAACTTAATTATCTGTAAACAGAAAAATAACAATATCTGCTTCATGATACTTTTTAAGAAAAAAGAGGGATAATGTTTAAAAGGTATTTAGCAGAGTATCTAGAAGACTGTATGTGCCAAATAAATGGTAGTAACTGTTGTTTTTAAAAAAAAAAAAAAATTAATTTTACTTTAAAGGAAGTATTCTGTGGCAGTTACAGTTTGGGACTTTTTTCTCCTCCTACTTACAACTCTCACTGCTCATATTCACTTTACCATTATATTAGTGATTTTAGAAAATAAGTTTTCACCGATGACCCATGTTTACATTAAAACAATATATGCTGAATCTTGAGTTCATGTCTGAACTTGCTTGGAATTATAGAGATGAGAAGGTATCACTACCATTTTAAATATGATTATTGGCTATTATCTTGCTTTCCTTTTAAGACAAGGGCAAAACATTTTTACTATATGCAGAAACATTCCTGTTGACAATTTATTCATCACTGTTTATGACCTGCAGTTTTCTTTCAAATCAAGCAATTAGATTTTACACAAACTTCCATAAAATAGCAGCAAAAATGACTTCCTCAGCATATTTAGTATTTTTTTAAGGTTTCCCAGATCTAACACCCTCCAATTAATATTTATCTTCTTCCTCCCAACATCAATGACTATGCTGCCTAAGGGAAGCCCCATGCCACCTAAGGCACATGAGGTTAGTAATAAGATTGGGCTGGATGAAATAATACATTGCATTATAAAGAATGAACATCTCATCCAAATGAAACATGCTAGGAGACTAAAGAGGCTAGGAGACAACTAATTGTAATAATATTAAGAAACAGGTAACAAGTCATTCTTTCTCAATGCAACTAGATCTACTAACTGCCATAGCCACTTTCTACTTACATTAGTATTACCTCAGGGGATCTATTGTTTTCCTATAAAAGTCAGCCAAGCTGAACAGCTTAACTAAGGTATTTCTCTATATTAGTTTCCAAGTACAGAAAGTATATCTGTAAATAAAACATACATCATTCATTGCTGCCAAGATGTTATTAATTCTTGCTGCTCAGAAACTGAAATCGCTATACAGGCCTTCTTTTACAGGGAAGCAAAGAAATCTGATTGTTAACCTAGCTTTGAGTATCACATAAGCAGACCATGTATTTTCCCATTTATTATGAGTGTCCAAGTGCTGTCAAGCCATACTACCCACACTTGATGCCTAGTTTCTTCCACTAATATAAAATTCCATCTTTAAGATAAATTTAGGTCTTAAAAGAGTTTCAGAGGAAAGGAAAATACTGAAGAGTATGTCTAGGGTTAAAGATAGAATAGTAGTCTAGGACTTACATGCCACACAAGAGAACAAATGGACCTGGTAGAAGTTTTGACAGGAAAAGGGTACGATCCGACTGTGCTCAGAACTTTGGAAGCAATATCAAAAATGTATTAGAGGAAACAAAGTAAGAGAGACACCATGTGGGATTTTAGCACGGGTGGGAGGGACATGAAGTAAAACACTGCAAAAAAAGAGAAAATAAAAATATTCAGTATGCACTTCATAGGTAAACCCAAAAATATTGAGTATCTAATTGTATGTAGATAATAAAAAATAAATTAAAAAAGGAAGAAGCTGAAGATTATAGTAAAGTCTCTAACTTTGACTTGTAACCAAATATGGCGAGGTCAAGAATCAAAATAACATACTGTATTGGTGTTTTTCCTTCTGGCTTACTTCACTCTGTATAATAGGCTCCAGTTTCATCCACCTCATTAGAACTGATTCAAATGTATTCTTTTTAATGGCTGAGTAATACTCCATTGTGTATATGTACCACTGCTTTCTTATCCATTCATCTGCTGATGGACATCTAGGTTGCTTCCATGTCCTGACTATTATAAACAGTGCTGCGATGAACACGTGTCTCTTTCCCTTCTGGTTTCCTCAGTGTGTATGCCCAGCAGTGGGATTGCTGGATCATAAGGCAGTTCTATTTCCAGTTTTTTAAGGGATCTCCACACTGTTCTCCATAGTGGCTGTACTAGTTTGCATTCCCACCAACAGTGTAAGAGGGTTCCCTTTTCTCCACACCCTCTCCAGCATTTATTGCTTGTAGACTTTTGGATCGCAGCCATTCTGACTGGTGTGAAATGGTACCTCATAGTGGTTTTGATTTGCATTTCTCTGATAATGAGTGATGTTGAGCATCTTTTCATGTGTTTGTTAGCCATCTGTATGTCTTCTTTGGAGAAATATCTATTTAGTTCTTTGGCCCATTTTTTGATTGGGTCATTAATTTTTCTGGAGTTGAGCTGTAGGAGTTGCTTGTATATTTTTGAGATTAGTTGTTTGTCAGTTGCTTCATTTTAAAGAGTGAAGTAAGCCAGAAGGAAAAACACCAATACAGTATACTAACGCATATGTATGGAATTTAGAAAGATGGTACCAATAACCCTGTGTATGAGACAGCAAAAGAGACACTGATGTATAGAACAGTCTTATGGACTCTGTGGGAGATGGAGAGGGTGGGAAGATTTGGGAGAATAGCATTGAAACATGTAAAATATCATGTATGAAACGAGATGCCAGTCCAGGTTCGATGCACAATACTGGATGCTTGGGGCTAGTGCACTGGGATGACCCAGAGGGATGGTATGGGGAGGGAGGAGGGAGGAGGGTTCAGGATGGGGAGCACATGCATACCTGTGGCGGATTCATTTTGATATTTGGCAAAACTAATACAACTATGTAAAGTTTAAAAATAAAATAAAGTTAAAATAAATTAATTAATTAATTAAAAAAAAAAAAAGAATCAAAATAATAACCAGGGGAAGAAAAGTTTGGTATGGAGCAAATACTAGGTTGGGTTGGAATAATTCACAGAGTATCATCGTACAGATATATCCAAATCATAGCTAAAAGTATAGGCTTGATTCTTAGGCAAGAAGTCAAGGACACTGGACAAAGGAAACAGAAAATAGATCCAAGAGAAGAATCAGCAAAACACAGAACTCAGGGAATAACCAAGACAGAGGAGTGCCGTATATGACAAGGGACAGGGAAGTTTCAAGGAGAAAGTATTTACAATGCCTGAGTTAGCTATGGTATCAGGAAACATTCATACTGTGGCCACTGTATTTAGCACCAAGAAGGTACGGGAACTTTTTCAAGGAGTTTCTGTCCAGTATTGAATATAGAAGTATGATTTCACTAAACTAAGGAAGTAAGTTAAGGAACTCAAGAGAACTCAGGCCACTGTTTTCTGGATGTTTGAAAATAAAGAGAAAATGTGCCGATTCAGCTCTAAGCTCTGTCACTACGGAACAGAAAAGGGGAGAAAACAAGAGGAATTGAAGGTGATTCTAATGTTCCTAAACTGGATTGATGGGCAGTGATATAAAGATCCAATAATCTCAGCTGCACAGTCCAGTAGAGTAGCCATGAGCTTCCATGAAGCTACCGAACACTGGAAAAGGAGTTAGTCCCGAGTTGAGATGCACTCTTGGAAAGCCACACCAGATTTATAACTTAGCATCTCAAACATGGTAAAATATCTCATTAATAGTTTAATATTAATTACATGTGGAAATAATATTTAGGATACTACACTGAGCTAAATAATTATTAAAATTAATTTCACCTCTTTTTAGTTTGGCAATGTGCCAAGTAGACAATTTAAAATTACATATATAGCTCACATTGTATTTTTATTAGATATCCCTGATCTAGAGAATGAATACTGGAATTGGAATAAGAGTAGGAATCAAAAAGTTTCTGTTGAAACCAGCCCTTCTATTTCACTTTAGGATAAAAGTTTATGATATGGTCACCCAGGACAATGTCATGAAAATGTAACTTAAGAAACTTAGGTCCTAGCTGATGAGGTGGCTTACTCAGGTTCTCTGGCTAGTCAGAAGCAGAACTCAAACTAGAACCCACACATGAGTATTACTTCTATTATTCCACCTCTTGAAATGTCAGTGAAAATTTTAAAAGTCTGAATTTTAAAAAAGGTAATAGCAGCTTGGCTGTAATATATATCCCATTCTATGCCACATCTAATAAAATCACTTACAGCAAAAAACACAACCTCGAAACATTAAAATCATGACCTCAGTAAAAACAGCATCCTATGTTCACCACTCAATCCATATTGGAACTAATCTTTTAAGATACCCATGCTAGGTTTCGCTTTTATTTGGGGCATATATGCACTCCGAATTTATTTCAACACAATTCCACATTAGTTTTAAAGACAGTATCATCCATTCAAGTATATGTCTCTTAAAAAATAGGTTTAAAAAAAAAATTGAAAAAGCTCAAATAATTTACTTCTCAATTCCTGTATTATTGTCTGCCATTCATGAATGGTAACTCAATAAAACATCAGGGGTTTTTAGTGCAATACTCATGAGAAGTTAAAAATTACTATGTTTAAAGCATAGCTACAGTATATAATACACTATATTTCAAATTCTTACAGAATTTAAAGTCCAACTTTGTCCAATGAAACCTTAAAAGTTCATTCAATCTCTATGTTACAGGTTAGCCAGTTTCACCAATAATTATAACCAACCAAAAATCTCTAGTTATAATTTCTTCAATATTCCAAGCTCCTATAAATCTGTTTATATTTCCCATTTAAAAATGGGTGTAATCATATTGTTAATGACCTGTTCTTTTAGAGCTAATTTTCCATAAGAAATTGAAAAAATAAACTTACTGCTTTCAACAGTACATAGTACTAAATTTTGTGAAATAGTTTAATAAGCTATGACTGCCAAAATGATGATAGCTATTTTCATTGTAGAGTTACTGCTCCAAAATGCAGTGCTGAAAAATGAAGATTATTTGATTAGGCAGCATGTTTATTTCATTTTGTATATACACACCCTGTATTTATTTTAACAAAGAAAGCTACTATTGGTATTCCAAAATGACATGATTGAGAGAAATAAAGAATGCCAGCTTCCACCTCTTGTCTATGTGCTGCTCTCTCAATGCACCAGGCTGATAAAAGGCTGATACAAATCTAGCTAATGTCTTCAGGCATGCACATACCAATTGTGTTTTCCAAAGGGGCATTTTCCATTTTGATCCACATGTTTGCATTTCTTTGCTTGCTGTTTGTGACCCCTCTTCACATAACTGGAATTAGTGTGCTCACCTATTTCAAAGATTCCAGATTCCTGTATGGCAGGCTGTCCATCGGCTCCAGATACCACATTTAAAGCAGAGCTTCAGCACATTTTTAAAGACTTTTCCAGTTTGCCCTGCTTGTACTGGCCTCTTTCAGCTTACTACACAGAGCAGATGCTAGGTGTCCACTGTCATCTACTCCTGCAACCGTAACCCGGCATGGTGCTACAGAGGCTCACTGCTCCTTCAGTGCGTGCAGAGCCCGTCACAGCGTTATACATGCCAACCCACTGCACAGGAAGAGAAACTTGCAATTCATGGTGAGGAAAGTGCATAAGTATCTGTGATACACTCAGTATCAATATTCAATAAAATTTTTACTGCAAGCAACATATTACAGGCCTTCAGTTTGGTAAAGAGTCTATATTCTACTGTGGAGGATTTTTATTTCCTTAACTCTCAAAGCATCACTAAGATAAAGTCAAAAAATTCAAGAATGGTCTTCCATTTTTAACTACAGAGCTAGTGAAAACCTGGCCATATTTAGGACTTCTGATACAGCTTAACACATGATTCAGACATTGTTATATTCCTATGAGGTGAAGCTTTGACACCTTGTTCAACAAACCTACTTAACCACTTCTCCCACACAGCTATTCACTCTTGCCTCAAAATTCTTACACATGCCACCTCCTCCCCATGCCTCAAAATTGTTACACATGCCATCTCCGAAACTCTTTTGCTTCTCTGGTCAAGCATTAACCACCCCATCTTTAAAATCAGATTTCAAATTCACACCTACTTTTCTTTCAGTGCCTCTCCCTTCACTAACTCATTACTTTCAGTATCCTATCAATAGCAGTTCCTATGGTTCTATAAACTCACATACACCTGGTATCTCTGCTGTGGCTACTTTAATCATAAGATACATATAGATAGGAACTATGTCTGCCATTTCTGTTGCACCACCTGACAACATTTTCCACAAGTGATATGCTATTAAACCAGATAATTTTAAAACCTGTAAGCCCTCATGTGAAGTGTTTACCAATTTTGATGATATAAATACTCCCACCATGGCTAATTTCAAGCAACCAACATAAAGTTGCTGAATCTTGGGATAGGAAAATATGGGTACTCTGACTCTGGAACCAGAACAAAGCATTGTACCATGCTCACCACAACTCCTGAGTAATACTGAATATTAAGTTTCCCCTTTTGATAGGCCCACCTACTACATTTTCAACAATTTTCAAAAATGTCTCTTTTCAATTTGAGCTCATTCAAAACACATCTATCTAGTGGAATCATAAATTACATGAGGGAAGATGCTTTTCTTGTCTATTTTCTTTACAGCTGTAAAAATGGCTAGTTCTGGGCCCAGAGTAAACACTGAAAAATTAATTGCCAAATGAATTAATTGTCAATAATTTAAATATAGGAAAACACTATGTAAAATCCAGTAGGAGTTGCTATATGCCTCCCATCATAAAATAAATTTAACCTACATGTGAAAATAAAATAATCATACAGAAAAGAACTATCAAGTTAAAAGATACCTTAGAAATTATCGGGTGTGATCCCTTCATTTTATTAAAAAGGAAAACCTTTCCACAGTAGTTAATTGACAAGTTAATTGACATGCAGTCCCACAGTGCCAGAGGAAGCCTAGAACTCAGGTCTCTTGGTATCTGGTCCAAATCTTTTTTGACTAGGTAATCATTAACTGCCCCTTGGGTTATTACCTATTTGAGCTATTAACCTATTGGGAAACTGCTAACATTTTGAAAAGCAGACTTTTTCACTGTATATTAATGTTGAAAACCAACACAGAAAAGCATTTGATAGAATATCTAATAAAAGAAAACCCAAACTAATTGTAAGACTATCAGTGACAAAGACAGATTATAATTATATAGTTCTGTATAAATCAAACGACATTTTCCTCAACATAGCATCATAGGAGCTGAGATTAGCCCAATTTCTATATTCATACCATCTTTAAATTTGGAATCATCTATGAACTTAATTATCTTGGTTACTATTACCTCTGATCATTAGTACAGAGGTCATATAAAATTAGTCCTTATATTGACTCCAAAAATTACCACCAAGATCTTCCCTTAATTCAGAAGCATAAGAAGCTTTAAAAATGGCCAGGAATCTACTGTCTTTAAAAGTTTAATTTATTTATATATATATGTGTGTATATATAATTATACATATGTTATTAGGTTAATTAGAAGTGTATCTCAGTTATGGTCTTATTAAAAACACCTAAGTAAAAATTCTAAATATTGTGTAAAGAAAGATTTTTTCTTCCAAGAATTATAATATTCTATACTGAATTTCTGTGAATGAGTCAAGTAGGCTGATAGTCTCTAAAGTTGTTTCTACTATGAAACAGATGAGTAAAGCAGAATCCAAGTGTAAATAACCAGTAATATATATAGTGAAAATTACAGTATTTTAACAAGTGACAGATGTTACATATGCTTCTCATGAGAAATCCTTTATCCATTTCATTATTTGCTACCATTTTAAAAATCCACAATAAAATTAAAGTGCTAAATGTGCTATTTCCTCCCTGAAAATAACCAAAATCCCCACCCTCTCCATTCCTAGACCAAAAGTGAATATTTGAAGATAACTGCAGCAGATGAAGTTCATTAGCCAATGTTCCCCTAACACCTAAGGCAGTTTTCTGATTTTTTTGGTATGATCTTATTACTGTCTAATTATCCATATTGCTTTTCTTCCTTTTTGTTAAACAGAAATTCACAGAAGCAGTTTAACCTTTCATTTAGAATCATTAAATACACCCCCCTCCTTCACTGATAATTGGCCTCTTTATTAACTGATTTCTCCTGTTGATTTATTACCTATCTTTTTCTTTTTTTTGCCAAATTTGTATCCATTCTGTTAATACATTCTTTACCTTCTTTCAACTCGATTAACACACTGTCATTGTTACCAAAGCTTTCCTATTATTTCTTCAAGTTCTTACTGCTCTTTAAAGATCCTCTAGTAGAATAATGAATTCTTAATAACCTGGAACATTTTGATGATTCATACTTAATTGTATAGTACAATTTACATGAGACATACAACTAACACTTAAATGTTTCCTATTGTGTTGTTAACACTCTACAGTAACTTTGCAGCAATCCAAATACACAAGTCTTTGCAATGTAACTTATGACCTCTAAAAGCACAGAGAGCCATATTACAATTATCATATTCATAGCCAAACCAAACTGAGTCAGCCTCTGTCAGCAGTTTCCATACAGTTTTTAATAAAATGAAACAGATACTTGTGCCTTCAGTAAATATCAATGTGACCTCTAAACGTGAGTAAACTGGTCACTAGATTATGCAAGGAGTAACCTTTCATAATAATGAGTCATTGAGGCTTCTCTCTAATGGAAATAAACAATTGCCAAAAAAAAAAAAAAAGGTATTTCTGTTCTTGGAAAGAATGTTTTCCTGAACTCCAAAACACTGATAAAGTTTGGTGGCTGTCACTTTAAGCCCTCTCCCTTTCTTATCAGCCACAGACACATTTCCCAGCAATGCCACCTCCTCTCATCAAAAACAGTGCTTTTGCTTGTTTGTTTTTGTAAAAGGAAAAAAAAAAAAACAAAACAGGAAGGTAGCTATTGACCTTAGATCAAATAAGGTGATATTGAAGTTCTGAGATTTCTTCCACTTTTACAGGACTTAAGCTATGAAATGGAATATGGGATCTAGGATCATTTTTTTTTTTTTTCTAAGAACAGGTGCACAGAGTATTGACTGGTGCAAAGCAAATATGAAGTCGACAAAAGAGATGGAAGCAACCAGAACTAGATTAACCAGTGGAGCCAAAAACTCAACACCCACGATAAATGACAACAGAGAAAGAAATAGAAGATGTCTATAGCTTTCATATTCTGAATAATTTTAAACAAAAAAAGAATTTTGTGCTCATCCTCTTGTAAAATACCTGCCTGCCAACTTGAGATTTTTCGATTTTCAATCATTTCAACTGAAGACGATCTTAATAAGCATATATTCATCTGACTTCTTAGACAAAAAAAGCCCTGGTGTTCAAAGTCCCCTTATCTGTTATAAAATGTCTGTTTAATGTACCTACAGAGTAGTTAAGAAAACCTCTCCCAGGTCACTCAGCCACTTAGTGACTGAAAACAGCTAAAAGGAGCAATATTTTCTGAAGCCTATTCTTATATCTGGGGCTTCCCTAGTGGCTCAGTTGGTAAAGAATTTGCTTGCAATGCAGGAGACCATGGCTCAATCCCTGGGTCAGGAAGATCCCCTAGAGAAGGAGAAGGTAACCCACTTCAGTACTCTTGCCTGGAAAATTCCTTGGATAGAAGACAGAGATGCCTGGTGGGCTACAGTCCCTGGGTTCACAAGAGTCAGATATGACTTAGCAACTAAACCATCACCACTCTTACATTCTTGTACAAAGCAACTTGCAGGTAGAGGCTTACAGGTTTGTTTTACATAAAAGAAAATAATTTTTAATTACTTAGGCAAGTGGTTAATAAAATTTTTCAAATACTTTGTAAGAGTCTTCTATAAAAGTTCATCTCTTTACACATTCTAAGGGTAGTATTAGAACTATTTGCATCTTTCCATTGCTAAACACAATTTTATATTGCCACTCTAACAAATTTAAAAAAAAATGAAGGGATTTAAAGTTAAAATAACAGCCATTTAAAATTTAAAAAGCTCATGTCCTCCAGGACTGCAGTGTGGCAAATTCAGCTGGGTACTCCACTTGGAGTCTCCAAAGGCCCAAATCAAGCTGTAGGCAACTCTGGGTCCTTCTCTAGAGACTGGGGTAGAGTCCATTTCCAGGCTCACTAGCTTGTTGGCAAAATTCAATTCTGTGTATGACTGGCCTTTGGCAAGAGTTCATTCTTAGTTTCTAGAGGTACCCTGTTTTCTTCTTCTCATGGTCCTTGAATCGTCAAAGCCAGCAAAAGTGCATGGAAGAGTTCCCATTCTCTGGCTCTCTGACTTGTTCCACTGCACTTTCCTCACTTCTGCCTCTGCCTGCTTTTAAAGACTCATGTGACTACATTGGACCCACCTGGATAATCTAGGCTAGCTTCTGCTCTTAAGGATTCCTGAGACAACATGGATTGGGCTCACCTCGATAACCTAGGCTAGCCTCCTCGCTTTAAGGTCAACTGAAGGTCAACCTTAATTACAACCACAAGGTCCCTTTGCCAATACAAGGTAACGTATCCACGGGCACAATATCTCAACATATTCTCTGTCCTAGGTATTAGGCATGGAAACTTGAGGACCAAAATTCTGCCTACTATAGCTAGCACCTATTTTATTGATGTAACCTTAAAGAAATGTGACTTTTTTTTTAAACAGATCATACTGTTCAAACTTAACAACTCTAACAAAAATGTAAATTTTCACCCTTAATATTTATCCATCCATTTCCAAGAATGACTCAGATTGGCCCTGTTTATATGCAGTGCCTACCAGTGAACCAATCAGCCATGGCCTAGATATTTCCTAACTGACCTATCACCCAGTTCATAATCCTCTCCCTGCTGCTGCTGCTAAGTCGCTTCAGTCGTGTCCGACTCTGTGAGACCCCAGAGACGGCAGCCCACCAGGCTCCCCCATCCCTGGGAATCTCTAGGCAAGAACACTGGAGTGGGTTGCCATTTCCTTCTCCAATGCATGAAAAGAGAAAAGTGAAGGTGAAGTCACTCAGTCTTGTCTGACTCCTAGCGACCCCATGGACTGCAGCCCACCGGGCTCCTCCATCCATGGATTTTCCAGGCAAGAGTACTGGAGTGGGGTGCCATTGCCTTCTCCCAATCCTCCCCCTAGTTGTCTCTAATTTGCATTAAACTGATCTAGCTCTTCAGTTACACTAATTTTCGTCTCTAGAATCCCTTTCAATTCTTCTTCTATATTCTCATTCTCTAATAAACTCTATCTTTTCATCAATTTTTAATATATTGATTATAATTATTTAGAGTGTTTCTACTGTTTCCTGTTTTATATTTTTAAAATCTTGGACCTGGTTTGTGATACGCATGGTAATTTTTTATAAAATGTGAGGTACTGTGTATAAAACTTATAGAGACTCTGCATGATGTCTCCTGCTTCCGGCAATAACAGATAGTTAAAGTGAAGGCAGATTACCTTAAAATCAAGATTGAGTTTATCAAAGGCTGCATTGTAATTTTTGTAACTTAGAGTCTATTTCTAGTTCTCCCTAACTCCTAGGACATAGCCTTTAGGGGATTCCAATTAAAAGTTGAAAATGCTTCACCAGGGTCCTGCATATGCCTGAATTCTACTTCGTGACTTCTTACCCCTGTGAAACTGCCAAAAATTATGCCCAGTACCTCCCATCTTAGCCTCCACTGCTTTGCTTCTCAGCCTCATGGCATGAGCTGTTTATAAAGTGACAAAAACCCAAGATGAGAAGTGGCACTAAATACAGGGCTCACCTCAGTGTGTTGCTCCACTCTGGGATCTTTCCTCCTTGGTAGTACTATAATGCCTTTAGATATTCTTTTTAACGGTGTTTTCTCATTTTCTCAATATGGGCCTTAGTTTGAAATAAACTAGCCTATCATATTTGAAGAAATCAGATACGGATTGATCTCAGTGGTCTCCGTTTATGTGTGCATACATATCTTATTGATTCCAAAAGTATTAAAGATGGGTTGACATACATATGGGATAGCTAATTTTTTGTGTATTATATTTTCTGCTTGAAAGCTCAACTATTTACTTCTTAAATTTTTAAGTTGTTCCTTTGTTAGAATTATTATTTAAGCTTATATTCAAAATGCTTCTCCTTCACAGTTCAACCTGACACCTTAAATATAACAAACAACAAGCATTTAGGAGTGTCTTTTCTGTAAATGCTGTCCTGCACTTTTTTTTTTTTTTAAGTAGGGTAACAGTGTCCTCAGAGACTGGTTTTTTTCCACAATAAAAATAAAAAGTTACAAACATAAGTACCACTATTTCATGGACTGCTGCCTATATAACTTCGTTCTTTGACAACTTCTAGTCATCTCTCAGAGAATATAAGATTTATGAAAAGGGTTGAGCAGAGGCTATGGATAGCTCCTATAGTTACATTACCATAAAATCTCAATAATTCAAAATTGAAATTTATGATCACTGAAACATCTCTAAGCTATAATTTGTCTCTGAACTAAGAAAATGTTTTATTGCATAATTAAATGTATAAAAATTGTGAAGGCAATTTATCCTGCTCAAGAAAGGAAATTGCTTTTAAGGACCACCTTAAGGTTACCAACTTTCTATCTACATGCCTCTAAACAGTATTTATAAAATCAATTTAATCTAGATCAAATAATAGCAAACAAAACTTACACTATCTCATTTTTTAAGTATCATTTGTAAATACACTTAGTAATGGATACAGATTATTATGGGTAATTGAAAGTGCCAAAATCTAAATCTCTCATCAAAATAAATTACAGCCCAAGACTTCACTCTCCAGCATTTTGAATACCAGTTAATTAAAAACAATGAACAAAAGCCTAGGCACTTCCTCCTATCTATAGAACCTTTCTCTTAAAGTCATGTTCTTTCTAGATTTGTGTTCCTGAAATGTACAATATTAACTACAAACAAAAAAAAAGGCTCTCAACCAAAAAAATTAGGAATAAGTACAATGGAAAGACTAGATAAGTATTCACGATTATATTCTCCCAGCTCAACAGATTAAATGGCTTTTCATACAATTATAAGTCATTATTCAGTATTATCATTGCCCTGGGCATTTGTTACAAAACATGAATTTCGTGTTTTAGCAGACTGCAGTTAATTTCCAATGGTGGGTCAAGGGACCTTTAAAGATTTACAAGCACTCAAGACACAAAGGAATTAGCACCTTTCTTTTTTTCCGCAAAGGCTCTTTTCTATTTCATCTATTTCCCTGGCTCACATCTTCATAACTCTTTGCATATTTACTGCTACAGATGTAGCCATCACAGAAAGTGGCAATTAGCTTAGCATATTGCAAACCAGCTGTCAAAATTGTATGCAGATTCTATATTTATAATAAAGTATTATTGCTATTAATGAAGAGACTACATTTCAGGAACAAGTGTATCAGAAATTTCATGGGATAATCCAATTGATGTAGAGATGCAAGGGCTTGTGTGACTTCTTTGCTAAGAATGAGTAAGGATCCTCAACTAAACCATCACCTCTATATACAGAGGCTTTACAGTTTGACAGTCAAGAACACTGGATTTGATGGGAAGCCCTTCAAACCTTCATTCTTCCATTTACCAGTCAGCTATATCATCTTAAACAAGTTACTTGACCTCTTTGTACCTCAGTGTTCTCACCTATAAATGGGAATAAACACATACCTACTTTACTAGGGTTTATTTTAATGAAGATTAAATACAAATGAATATAGAATTCAGTATTGGGACTGGAAAATGATAAACAATCAATAAATATTAAAATTGTTGTGAATCACATAAAAGAGATGCTCAATTATAATTATTAGTAAAATATAAATCAAACCTACAATGGGATATTATATCACACTGATATAATAAAGTGTGATAAGTGAAAAGTGAAGTGAAAGTGAAAGTGAAGTCGCTCAGTCATGTCGGACTCTTTGCAACCCCATGGACTGTAGCCTACCAGGCTCCTCTGTCCATGGGATTTTCCAGGCAAGAGTACTGGAGTGGGTTGCTATTTCCTTCTCCAGGGGACCCTCCTGACCCAGGGATTGAACTTGGGTCTCCCACATTGTAGGCAGATGCTTTACCATCTGAGCCACCAGGGAAGTCCAATTATTAGTAAAATATAAATCAAACATACAATGGGATATTATATCACACTGATCAGAATGGCTATCAACAAAAATTCTACAAACAATAAATGCTGGGGAGGGTGTGGAGAAAAGGGAACCCTCCTATACTGTTGGTGGGAATGTAAACTGATGAACCCACTATGGAAAACAATATGGAGGTTACTTAAGAAACTAAAAATAGAGCTACCATATGATACAACGAAGATCATGGCATCTGGTCCCATCACTTCATGGCAGATAGATGGGGAAATAGTGGAAATGATGGCTGACTTTCTTTTTCTGGGCTCCAAAATCACTGCAGATGGTGACTGCAGCCATAAAATTAAAAGACGCTTACTCCTTGGAAGGAAAGTTATGACCAACCTAGATACCATATTGAAAAGCAGAGACTTTACTTTGCCAACAAATGTCCATCTAGTCAAGGCTATGATTTTTCCAGTGGTCATGTACGGATGTGAGAGTTGGACTGTGAAGAAAGCTGAGCACCGAAGAATTGATGCTTTTGAACTGTGGTGTTGGAGAAGACTCTTGAGAGTCCCTTGGACTGCAAGGAGATCCAACCAGTCCATTCTAAAGGAGATCAGTCCTGGGTGCTCATTGGAAGGACTGATGCTGAAGCTGAAACTCCAATACCTTGGCCACCTCATGCAAACAGTTGACTCATTGGAAAAGACCCTGATGCTGGGAAAGATTGAGGGCAGGAAGAGAAGGGGACGACAGAGGATGAAATGGTTGGATGGCATCACCAACTCCATGGACATGGGTTTGCGTAAACTCCAGGAGTTGGTGATGGACAGGGAGACATGGCGTGCTGCAATTCATGGGGTCGCAAAGAGTCGGACACAACTGAGTGACTGAACTGAACTGATAAGACAGCAATCCCACTCCTGGACATACATCCAGAAAAGATAAAAATTCTAATTCAAAAAGACACATGCATCCCAAAGTTCACAGCAGTACTATTTACAATAACCAAGACATGGAAGCAATCGAAATGCCCATCAAAAGATGACTGGTGAGATATATATTAATATAACATGTGTGGTATATACATACAATGGAATTTTACTTAACCATAAAAAAGCATGAAATATTGCCATTTGCAGCAATGTAAATGGACCTAGAAAATATCATATGAAGTGAAGTAAGTCAGAGAAAGACAAATATATGATATCACTTTCATGTGGAATCTAAAAATAATACAAATGAACCCATACACAAAACAGAAACAGACTTACAGACACAGAAAACAAACTTACAGTTACCAAAGAGGTAAAAAAGAATAAACTAGGAACTTAGGATCAACAGACACAAACTGCTATATATAAAATAGATAAGCAAAAATAAATGTACTGTATAGCACAAGGAACTATATTCAGTATCTTATAATAGCCTATAGTGGAAAATAATCTGAAAAACATATATATATATATAACTGATCATTGTGCTATACTGGAAACTAATGTTGTAAATCAACTATACTTCAATAAATAAATATTTTTTAAAAAAATAAAGAGACTTCAGTCCGACAAGAAAAAAAAAAATAATAAACTATAATGGGTACTTTTCTCTCTTTGTAAATTACATGTCTTTTTTCCTTTGTCTCTGAACCTGATCATCCCAACACTCACCAACACAGTGTTTACCTCTCTTTGGGAGTGTACTGTATTTCATAGAAACTACATTAGTTTTTCTCCACTTCAGACTTTAGGATCTCATCTTAGTTCACCCTTAGATGAGACACCTTAGACACACTCCAGGAAAGCAGCAGGTACAATGGAAGAAGATTTAGACAGAGCATTTGTCCACTTAAAATGTAATGTGTGTCACATAGGTGATTTCAAATTTTCTACTAGCTACATTAAAAAAAAGGAAAAAGAAACAGGTGAAATTAATTTTAATAAAATATTTTATTTGACTGAATATATCCAAAATATGTCTTTCCCAGTGGTTCAGTGTTAAAGAACCCACTTGCCAATGCAGGTGATACAAGAGACTCTGGTTCAAACTCTGAGTTGGAAATATCCCCTGGAGAAGAATGACAACCAATATTCTTGCCTGGAAAAATCCATGGACAGAGGAGCCTGGGGGCTGCAGTCCATGGGGTTGCAAAGACTTGGACATGACTGAGCACACAAGCACTTGGTATACAAAATACTATCATTTTAACAAGCAGCAGTAGCCACGTTACATAACAAGCACACAGTAGCAGTAGTAAAGAAGCCAGAGTGCCCAAGAATTGATGCCTTTGAACTGTGGTGCTGGAGAAGACTCCTGAGAGTCCCTTGGACTGCAAGGAGATCAAACTGTCAATCTTAAGGGAAATCAACCCTGAATATTTATTGGAAGGTCTGATGCTGAAACTGAAACTCCAGTATTTTGGTCATCTCATGCTGACCCATTGGAAAAGTTCCTGATGCTGGGAAAGATTGAGGACAGAAGGAGAAGAGGGTGTCAGACATGAACTTGGGCAAACTTTGGGAGATGGTGAGGGAGAGAGAGGCCTGGTGTGTCACAGTCCATGGGGTCGCAGAGTGGGACACTACTGGGCAAATGAATAACAACAAAAGCCACATTTAACTGCTCAATAGCCACATATGTGTACTATATCAAGCAATACAGGTTTAATTGGACCTGTATTAAAATACAGGTTCAAATGGACCTGTATTCACATTCTGGCTCTGCCATTTACTTGCTAAATCTTAGTTTTATCACTTTAACTATGTCTGCAAGATTTAGTGTATACAGAAGTAGAAATATAATGTTTACATATGAAACATATAATGGAGAATCCGGTAGGAACCTGAAACGTCTTGAAGTTGTCTGAAGATTCTTCAATCACTATGTCAAGCGACACAGATATTTCTCTTTCTTCATATGATGAAGATCAGGGATCTAAACTTATCCGAAAAGCTAGAGAGGCACCATTTGTCCCCACTGGAATGGCAGGTTTTGCAGCAATTGTTGCATATGGATTATATAGATTGAAGAGCAGGGGACATACTAAAATGTCTGTTCACCTGATCCACATGCGTGTGGCAGCCCAAGGCTTTGTTGAGGGAGCAATGACTCTTGGTATGGGCTATTCCCTATATCAAGAATTCTGGGGGAAACCTACACCTTAGAAGAGGAGATGCTGTCTTGGTCGTCTTGGTGGTGCTTGCTTTAGTTAGACATCTGATATTGAGGTTATATGTTTATGCTGAAAATAAATTGTTTGGGTCAGACAAGAACATGGTAATTTGAAAATTGGCCTCCTTTCTTGCAGGCTTGATTTGCCTGGTGACCAGGTTACTGGTGACTAGTTCACTAGCTAGGTCATTCAGAGGAGTCAGACCAGCACAAAAGAAACATGTCACTTTTAAATACACTTGATAGTGGTACCTGTCCACCTTCTTAAACTCTTCTGTTGAAATTAGTTCTAAAGAAGACAACATGCCAATCCTGAAAATGCTCCCAGCTGCTGCAGAATATCATATGCTTTTGATGTAATGTAGGAATCCTATTTACCCCAGTTAATTTAACTTTCTGACGGCCTTGTGGACTGAGTACTGTTTTAAGGGCTGGCTGGCTCTTGAGGAACCCTTTCAGAACAGTGCATGGAATACAACATTACAAACCTCCCTGGAAGTCTGTGTGTGTTTTTAAACCAACACTAAAAAGCTGGTAACAGAGCCACTTTGAAGTAGTATTTATTTTAGAATCATAGTTATAAACATGAGAGTAACTTAACTTGTGGATCCCTTTTAGCTCTTTAGTAATTGCAGAATTATATTTTGCTGCTGTTATATTAGAATAAATTTAAATTATTTTGAAACATGTATTTTAAGTGCTAATGCAAAGGTAAATGAAAAACACTTTTTAAATGTGTGCGGTATGTTTGTTTTCTCCAAAAGTATCATCAACTAAATAAAATCCCTATAGTGGAAGTCATTGATGAGCAAGCTGGTTTGGTCAGACATTATACAAACTTTGGTATATCACAGAATGCTTTGTTGTACTTATGAATTCTCGTCTAACCTGAATTTACATTCCATGGTGATAACATGGTAAATGTAGTGTTATTAAAGTAAATGAACACATCAAAAAAAAAAAAAAAACCATATAATGTTCTAAACCAAAGTTACCTAAATAAAAAGTACATTAAAAAATAAATAAATAATGTCCACTACCCACAAAAATAATAGTAACTATTTCCTGTTACTGTTATGAGAAATAAAATGACAACCCAAAGCACTTAGTGTAATGCCTGACATACAGGAGTGTTCATTAAAGGAGAATTCACTCACCCTTGCCTTCTACTGTAGAAGTGAATGCTGGCTCAGTGTAGTATAATCTGTCACCTAGCCTTAGTTCCTTCCCTTCAACCCTACTATAAATTGTAGCCTTCCCCACCTGCACAGGCCTCCCTCCTTGCTTCCTAGCATCTAAAGAATTGTCTGTGTGGACTTATAGAAGCCATGGGATCTCTTAGTCAGGACACAAATATGTGGTTCCAAGAACCTGAAAAGCTCCATGCCTGACAATTTCCATCTCCTCTGACCTAGTCTTATCCACCTTCCCAACTGTTACCACTGCTGCAGCCTCCCCAACAACTGCCATCAACAGCATCACCTCCTCACTGGAGACAGACTGACCCTCAAACATTCAAAGGGATCATTCTCCAAAATATCTGGCCAGGACCCTTCAACACTGTCAAGCTTAAAAAAGATGAAGAGTGACCAAGGAACTGTCACAGATTAGAAGAGACTAGAGAGACAAGAAAAATAAAAACAAAATATAGGATCCTGGGTAGGAGTTTGGTCTAGAAAGAGGACATTAGTGGGAACACTAATGAAATTTAAATAAGGTCTGTAGATTAGTTAACAGTATTGTATCAGTGTCAATTTCCCAGTCTCCATAATTATGCGATGGTTGTGTATGATGTTAATATTTGGAGGGTATAAGAAGAATAAGGTTTGAGAAGCTAATGTATAACATGGTGATGACAGTTAATAAGCTGTGTTATATAACTGAAATTCGCCAACAGTAGAACTTAAATGTTCTCTCTCTAGCTTATGCCCAACCCCCTCCCCGCCTCCCACACACAAAATGTAAACAGGCGATGGGTGAGTTAATTAACTTGATGAGGGAAATTCTTTCACAATGTGTACATATATCAATTCATCCCAGTATACACTATAAATATCTTACAATTTTGTCAATTTTATACTAATAAAATTTAAAAAAATAAATAAGAGGATATGTGAGAACACCCTGTACTATTTTTACAACCTTTAAGTCGATAATATCTCAAAATGAAAAGTTAAAACACTCTTAAATGTGATTATTTGAAACTTTATTATGAAGGAAACTCTGTCCCAATGGTTCTGTTAATTGATATATCATTATAAAATAGTGCTACTTATGTTAAGTCTATGGCAGTAAGGCCATCACACAGGTTAATGAAAAGTCAATTCCGAGGTATAGAAAATCCACCTTAATCACCACTATTAGTCTGCAAATCCACCAAGAGAGTATGATGTCTCCTGCATACACTCAGTAACACTGAGGACTCAATGACAGCAAATAATGTTTTGTGTGATGTTATTAAACAAAACACCCTTCTATTTAACATTACTGAATAACGTGCTTAAACAGTTGCTGCACTGCTATGGTCTTTTACAGAAAGAAAGTGACAGGAAAAGAGAAGGAAGGGATGCAAAGAAGCATATTCCAATATGTACCTTTCCCCCACCCAGACCTTCCTTGCATTAGGGAATAGTGTTGGTCAATAAACTGAATGAAATAGATGGGACAGTCTGCTTTGCTACATACTGTCTTACTGTAACATGAATTAGTTCATAGGCAGCTGGTGAGAAAGAATGGAGAAAGAAGTCGGTATAAAGCAGAAGCTTCACTGGTTCACATCTGATTTTCTCCCAAAACCATCAATGTCTCATTAATAGCAGTTGAAGGCTGAGTACACTAAAGGCAGCAAGCTAAGAAGGAATCAGTATTATACATTCAACTTTTTTCCTAGGAAACTTATTGCAAGTTTAACCCGGATCTTTGTTTAAAAAAAAAAACTTACAACAAATAAAACAACACAAAACAATGAACTCTACATCCATCTCTGGGATCAGTACATTTTGTACAAAGCCTGCAATCTTTTCTCTTCTTGCAAATTCTGATAATAATAACACTGGCCCTTGAAAACATAGATAGCCTCAAACCTTCCTTATATCTTCTTCCATCAAGCTATCTTCACCTTTATTGTTTT
The DNA here is from genome assembly GCF_032452875.1 of Bos javanicus. Lineage (NCBI taxonomy): Eukaryota > Metazoa > Chordata > Mammalia > Artiodactyla > Bovidae > Bos > Bos javanicus. The sequence continues at coordinate 57,539,307 of NC_083871.1, read as the reverse complement.
AAGTAAATCCAACATTTACTGCAGTGTTTATTTATTAGAAACTTCAGATGTCTTTTAAACAGTGCTATTGGAATTATTGTTATTTTCATTGGTGTTCTGGTTATGAAGATGCATAAGCCCTAGTAATTTAAGAATGAATTTGCAAACCACAAAGTTTTCCAGAAAGGCATATATAATATTATAGTAGAAGTGCTGCATTTCCACATACTCTGAATACATAAAATTCTGTCCAGGAATGATTTAAAATATAAGCTGTCACACTACTTTGTTACCAAAGATTACTTATGTATCAATAAAATGCATAATTAACAACAATTTGTTATCTTTGTATTTTATATTTAGCCATAAATTCAAAATTTAGTCATGTGTTTCTGTATTAGTCACACATTTCTTATATTGACAGGATATTCTAATGTAAGGACATGTGTCCAGAAAGCATTTTTGCTCATGAAACTAAAAAGATACTTTAAACAGTGTCTTTTATTAGTATTGCATCATACTAAACAAGTATAAGCCTGGTTGTTCACCAAAAGAAAGCAACAGTTACTGCTTGATGATTATTTGTTGTTAAATAATATGATACCAATCACTAAGCATTTTTATATGTAAATAGCTCCTACTAACAACAAGCATTATGAAAGAAAATTTGTGTTATTTGTACCTGACAGAGATATATCACATAGTTAACTCATTTAAAATACAGTTCAACTGAGGTAGCTATCATTTAGTATATCAACCTCAATTTGAATACACTGTTTTTGAAATTAATTTATATAATAAATATCAATCATTTTAATATTTACATAAAAGGATAACATTCTCTTCTTTTTTAATATAGTCTAGGATATGCTAGGGTACCGTTTTGGATCCATGCAAACTTGGATTTTAAGGAGCCTTTTTTCCTCCCCAATTACCTATTCAAATTCATTTGGTTAAAGATAGTCAGCATGTTTCTCACAGAAAAAATACACCGCACAATCGTCTGCTTATAAGGTGACCTCTTTCACTTGGGTGGGTATCCTCTCCATCACGGGCTAAGTGAGGATGTAACCTTGTCAAACCAAAAGCGAAAGAATAATGAGCACACGACAGGCTAACCCAGCATGGGAAGGTTGTTAAGGAGGTTGCAGAAGCAGTTCCCTGAATGACAAAGTAAAAGGATACTCTGAAGAGTAGGTTAATATTAAAGAAAGCACTCAAGAATATGAGAAGCATTAATCCCCATCCTTGGATGTCTGCCATACAAAACTCCACTCAAATTTATTTCATTAGTTACTGACCAGGTTTAGTTAATATGTTTTCAAATAAATCTTAGTAGAACAGGCTTGACTGAGACACATTTAGAAAATATCTATTTCCACAAAGCAGTAACCAAAGATAAGTAAGAGCAAGTAGATAACGTTTTACTTTTACCAATTATAAATTATCACCCAACAATAAACAATTATTCTAATTCAAGAATCATACTTATAAGTTCCAAGTCTTCACCAAACAGTAGGATTTTACTATCATTAAAACAAATAACAGTAACTACTATATTAATTGCTTCCCTAATGCACTAACTGGCATAACAGGGAATCATGTTAAAACATTTGTATAAGTAGCTGAAAAGAGTAGAAATTAGGCAAGTTCTGTTGCAGTCTTCTCAGTGTAAATTTACTTTTAAAATAAACAAACAAATCTCAAATCTAAATCATTCAAACATAGGAATATCATTGTGTCAGTCATGTACATTTTGACATTCCTTCTCTACACTAAGATTAGAATGAAATTCTTGTTCCTGACCAGTCGTAATACTTTAACAGAGAAACAGTGCCACCTTTTGGTCCCAAACAAAAGCCTCCAGTCTACCATCTTCCAAACTTCCTTTTTTCAGTTAAATCACTGATACATATATATAAATGCCACTGAATTTCATGTCACACTTACAATGGTCTAGAAATATTTTGTAGCTACACAGCTAATAAAGCATGAGAGTAACATACAAGTTGCTTCCAAAATGCAATATTTCAAAATAACTCAAAATACCAGATACATGTACTCTAGATCATCAATATAATAATTTCTAATCAATATTTCATCAAAAACATTTTGCCAAAACCAAGTATGTCAATCAAGTGATAAATTTTAAGTATCATAGAAAAAAATCTTCTTTCATAGTATTGTTACATTTCAAAATAGATTTTGAAAAATGTATTACATTTTACATGAACCTATTAATTTAGTAATTGACAATATGGTATAAACAGGGAATTACTAGCTAAATCAGATAATTCTAAATTGTCTTATATAGGAATATAGTATGTTTCTGATTTACTTACACTAATGACACAATGTCACCACGTTGTACTTCAAAATTCCTCACTTTCCAATGGTTCAAAAGCACCACATCAGATGACTGGCTCCCCCCAGGATTCAAAGAGGGCTAAAAAATAAGAAGAAAGAGACACATCTGTCATTTGTAATTTTCAATCTTCATGGTTCCTTGCACTTCATAGCTGTAGTGCAGTGCAATAAAACATTTCTAATATAGTAGCTTTCAATAAATTGCTGTTCTAAAATAACTGCAAATGATGAGTTTTCAAAAAGGCTCATCGGGATTCTTCACAGGTAACCAGAAAAAAAAAAAATTACCAATACTCATTTCAAAGGAAAATGTGCTAGACAGTCAACTCTTTACTAAACTCCCTTAAAGAGGCATGGAAAATTGTAAGAAATAAAAGAAAAAAGTGAAATCAAGCCTCCCTATAGAATATTCAGATAGGACCTAATTCCATAGTAAGTACATGTGATTGCTCCATTTGGAGAGAAGAAGAAATAATCTCACATCAACCAGGAAAATACCATAGAAACAGTAAAGAGACCAGAGTAGCAAGTGATGAAATAATCTTGGGAAATATGGGAATTTCCCACTTTGATCTCTTTTTTCTACAGAGAGCTTGCAGGAAGGGTCCTGGCTTTCAGTTTAAGCCTAGTAAGCAGCCTTCACCTTGGATTTAGACAAGTCTAGATATGCCTAAGGACCAATGGGGCAGACACGGAGAAACATTTTCTGTAAGAGTTCATCTGACGGTCAGGAATCATCTAGGCATAAGAAACTGATTAAGGAACCATAAAGCCAATACATCTATCACCTGGACAGAACTGCTGAAAAAGTAAATGGATATCAAGTCTGAAACTTGGTAGTAGAATAAGAAAAAGTAGGAGAGCTTTTTCACACTGACTCTCCAGGGTCTCTGAGAACGTCATTGGTCTAAAAGAGCAATTGCTGTGGTGGTGGGGAAGGTACTAAACCACAACGGAGGCTCCCCCCATTCGCAGATGGTGGGTTGGCAGCAAGAACAGACAGAGCCACAGAAACCAGGGCAGCAGCGAGGAAAACAGTACATGCCCAACAACAGGCTATCCCTGGAGCAGTAGTGCCATGGTGATGTTTTAATCACTCAGTCGTGTCTGGCTCTTGTGACCCATGTGGACTATAACCTGCCAGTCTCTATCTATGGGATTTCCCAGGCAAGAATATTGGAATGGGTTGCCATTTCCTTCTCCAGGGGATCTTCTCAACACAGGCATCAAACTCTTGCATTGCAGGAGGATTCTTTGCAGACTGAGCTACCAGGCAAGCCCTAGTAGTGACATACTATTTTTTAAAGATTCCTGGAATTACTTGTAGGTTTTCTAAAAAGCAGGTGTGGACAAAGGCATAGAAATGTTGTGTGGATGCTATTATAATGACTTTATTTTTGACTCCCCAGATTTTTTGTGACCAAAACCTTATTGGTTATCCTTGGGGATCTCAAACACTCTTATAGCTTCTGCAACTCCTTTATGTGATAATGCCTACACCTCTCTAACTTTAGTTTTGAATTCCCTGTTAATCCTCACTTGACTATCTGACATAAAATTCAATACTATTAAATGGAATTTGTCATCATTTCCTAGCATAAAAGTTTTCTCCCTTTTCTTACATCCTACTCACTACTTCCCCAGACAACCAACTTTAAATCTTACTTACCTTTTTACTTCGTGTCCAACCAGTCACCAAGCTAAAGGGATTTTTTTTTTCATAATGTCTTTCACTTAAGACCCATTTTGTCTATTCTCTCTTCTATCATCATCCTTCAAGCACCAATCACCATATAAGCCTTCACTGCTGTTTCGTGGCCAAGTCACGTCTCTTTTGTAACCCCATGGACTGTGGTCCACCAGACTCCTCTGTCCGTGGGATTTTCCAGGCACGAATACCCGAGTGGGTAGCTATGCACCTATACTATCAGTCTCTCACCTCCAACTCAAAAGTGAATGATTCTATTTCTTTCCAGCTATAAGATTTTGAGAAAGTTACTTAACTTTGTTATACTTCAATTTCCTTACTAGTAAAATGATGATATTTAGTAACTTTTCTCTAATTAGTAATTAAATAATAATAATATCCAATACTCAGCAAGTGCTTACCATGTGCCAGACATTGTTCTAAGGGCTTAACGAATATTTACTTACTTGGTGAGATCATGCATTTAAAGTGCTTAGAATAGCTCTTGACCCCTAGTTAAGCTCTCAATAACTTTTATTAGTGATATAACTAAATCACAATTTTAATTAGAGGTAGTTTTGTACCCTTACCCCAGGTTCTTCATCCAGCTTTATCCCTAATAAGAAACAGCTGCAGCGGCAGGACAAATCCAAGGGGCGTTGCTGGGCTGTGGTGCTCGGGAACAGAGCTTCTGGAGTCACTCAGTCAGGTTAGGCGAAAAGCCAGGCTTCCGTATGTGGTTTATTCTCTCATCCATATTTCTCATTCATACTTTCTCTTTCTTCCTCTCTTTCTATATCCTTCAGTTCATTACCTTGCAAGCCCTTTCCCCTTATTTCTTTGTATTTTTCCTCCTTACATAACTGATGTGGTAAAGGTGGCTTGGGGGAAAGCAACTGTACAATGAAAAGAAAAATCTACTTCCCACTGCACTTTCACTGGGTCCATTTTTTTTCCTTGCCATCAGAGAAGTGAAGAACAAAAGTGATTTAATTATTTCCAACTGTTCTTCCTTAGTCTCTTTTGTTGTTTTTCAAAAGTTTGTGATTACAACTCATAATAAAGACATTTTTACTGTATCCAAAGTACAAATGCACATATCTGAACAAAACATCACAAAACAATAATCACCTTTACCACATACCCTAATATCGTAATTTCTATTCTCTCCTAATCCATGTTTTTAAAATCCTGTCTATAATCAATCATATTAATTTCCTATTCACTATTATTGATTTTGATGGTGGTGGTTTAGTCGCTAAGTCATTATTGATTTTGCAACCTAATAATCAATTATAACCCACAGTGCTAACATCATAGATTTAGATGATTCTTCTTTAACTGTTATCCTATGAAGGCTGCTTTTGTCTAGAAGTCTACCTTCAGGTCTTTCATCTCTGTTTTAAATTATTTTCTCAGAAAATCACATGAATATTCTAGGTGCAAATACCACCCATAGACCTATGACTCTTAAATGTGCAGTCCCAAATGACTTGCTCCTCTTCCATATGCAATCCATACCACTTCATACTACAACATTCAGAATGCAGTATGTCATATTTATTTACCTGCCTCACAACCAAGCAAGATGTACTTTTTACTCATTATTATGTCCCTTAGTTAAATTTATACTCTACCCTCAATTGCATTTCTGAGATTCTAGAACATGATTCTAACTGGTTGTTCAGCATCAAATCTCATCAAGCCATTCCCCTACTTAAAATCCTTTATAATAAGCTTCCCTGACTACCAACAAGACTGTCTTCAACATAAAAATCAACACACACATGGCATATAGGACCCTACCAATCCCTACTTATATTGTTCCTGCAAGTGACACTCAATCACAAGCAGTACTCTGTGCACAAGTTACTTCCTCACACTCCAAAACATCATGTTGTTCTTGTTCAGTTGTTAAGTCACGTCCAACTCTTTGCGATCCCACTGACTGCAGCACACCAGGCTTCCCTGTCCTTCACTATCTCCAAGAGTTTGCTCAAACTCATGTCCATAGAGTCAGTGATGCCATCCAACCATCTTATCCTCTGTCACCACCTTCTCTTCCTGCCTTCAATCTTTCCCAGATCAAGGTCCTCTACAGTGAGTCAGCTCTTTGCATCAAGTGGCCAAAGTATTGGAGCTTCAGCTTCAGCATGAGTCCTTTCAATGAACATTCAGGATTGATTTTCCTTAGGATTGACTGGTTTGATCTCCTTGCTGCCCAAGGGACTCTCAAGAGTCTTCTCTAGCACAACACTTCAGTTCAGTCACTCGGTCGTGTCCGATTCTTTGCGACCTAGATGCCATGCTCTTAGTTTTTTGAATGTTGCATTGTAGACCAGCTTTTTTTACTCTCCTCTTTCACCTTCATCAAGAGGATCTTTAGTTCCTCTTCACTTTCTACCATTAGAGTGGTATCATCTGCATATCTGAGGCTGTTGATATTTCTCCTGACAATCTTGATTCCAGCTTGTGATTCACCCAGCCTGGCCTTTTGCATCATGTACTCTGAATATAAGTTAAATAAGCAGAGTGACAATATACGGCCCTGATGTACTACTTCTTTCTCAATTTTGAACCAGTCCCCTGTTCCATGTAAGGTTCTAACTGTTGCCTCTTGACCTGCATACAGGTTTCTCAGGAGACAGGTAAGGTGGTCTGGTATTCCCATCTTTTTATGAATTTCCCAGTCTGTAGTGATCCACACAGTCAAAGGCTTTCACGTAGTCAATGAAGCAGAAGTAGATTTTTTTTTTTTTTTAATTCCTTTCCTTTTTCTATAATCCAATGATTTTGGCAATTTGGTCTCTGTTTCTCTGCCATTTCTAAATCCAGTTCGTTCATCTGGAAGTTCTTGGTTCACATACTGTTGAAGCCTAGCTTGAAGGATTTTGAGCATTACCTTGCTAGCATGTAAATAAGTACAATTGCATGGTAGTTTAAACATTCTTTGGCATTGTCTTTCTTTGGAATTGTAATGAAAACTGAGTTTTTCCAGTCCTGTGGCCACTGTTGATTTTTACAAATTTGATGACATACTGAGTGCAGTGCTTTAATAGTATCACCTTTTAGGATTTGAAATAATTCACTGGAATTCCATCACCTCCACCAGTTTTGTTCATAGTAATGCTTCCTAACACCCACTTGACTTTGCATTCTGGCTCTAGACGAGTGTTACAGTGACTACACCATCATGGTTATCCAGGTCATTAAGACCTTTTTCATATATTTCTTCTGTGTATTCTTGCTACCTCTTCTTAGTATCTTCTGCTTGTTAGATTTCCTGTGATTTCTGTCCTTTATTGTGCCCATCTTTGTTCCCTTGGTATCTCCAATTTTATTGAAGAGATCTCCAGTTTTTCTCATTCTATTGTTTTCCTCAATGTCTCTGCATTGTTCACTTAAGGTTTTCTTATATCTCCTTGCTATTCTCTGGAACTCTGCATTCAGTTGAGTGTATCTTTCCTTGTCTCCTTTGTCTTTGGCTTCTCTTCTTTTCTCAGCTATTTTTAAGGTCTCCTCAGACAACCACTTTGCCTTCTTGCATTTCTTTTTCTTTGGGGTGGTTTTGGTCACTGCCTCCTTTACAGTGTTATGAACCTCCATCCATAGTTCTCCATCCATAGTTCCCAAGGCATCATATAAGCAAAATTTTTGACTGAAATGTTTCCCTCTTTCCCCTTCCCACCATTTAACTGTACTTCAAAAAAAACACTTGAATTGCGTGAGGCAATCTCCCAGGAATTCTTTCACATCACTCCTCACCTCTCCTCCTCATTCCCATCTTCAGTCTCCATTAGATAAACAAATGTCCCCAAGTTCCTCATCAAAACCTGACACTCTTACTGTCATAGAGCGTTTTTTAATATTAATTTATTTAGCTGCATCAGGTCTTATTTATGGCATGTGGGATCCTTTTAGTTGAAGCATGCAAGATCTTTAGCTGTGGCTTGGGAACTCTTGGTTCCCAAGAGTTATATGGATCTAGTTCCCCAGTAGATGGGATCTAATTCCCCAGTAGATGGGATCTAGTTCCCCAAGCAGGGATCAAACCTGAGACCCTACACTGGGAACTCAGAGTCTTTGCCACTGGACCACCAAAGATGCCCAATTATAGCGCTTTTAAGCATTTTTATAATTATCTGATTGTCTCTCTTTCCAAGAGTATAAAAGCATTTTAAGAAGAGATTAGTTCTCAAGTCTGTGTTTTTGATACCTGGGCAAGTAAGGATATTAATACATTTTAATGGAAAGAATTTTTTTAATAAACTAATGAAATTTCCAAAGACTTTCCAAATTAATATACCCAATACAGAGCCCTTTTTCCATCTTAGACCCAAAGTCTACTTCTATATTACCTTCCTTAGTAAACAGTGTCACAATTCACCCAATCCCCTACTCCAGAAAATCTTGAGTTATTCTGAACTTCTAACTCTCTCTGAGTCATCTATCCTCAGACTTTCCCTCTTCCCAGAATGCCTTTTCCCTACATGGAAAAGTTTTATTTATCTTTCCAAACCCAGCTCAGTTGATGATGACTTCTCTGTGAAGCCTTAAAACAGAACCTGAAGTTTCCTTGAGGAAATTACCAAATTACATGCTGGTGCTCCACAGTTAGGGACAGAATAATCTCTAGAGACTCAAATTTTGACACCTGCATTCATCTTTCCCTTACAGAATCAATCATCCACCAACTTTTCTAATGTTAATTGTTAGAACCTAAAGGTAATGCCTTGTAAACTACAGATTTATGCAGGGGAAAGGAACATCCCCAAAGCAAGCATGTCAAATTCCAAGCAGTAAAATATTAGAATCATCAGTCAACACCTGGAAGACCTTGTTTGATTTTATAAAAGAAACAATAGTTTCTTTTACCTTTGCTCTTCTGCACAAGGCTAACTTAATCATCTCCCAATCTGTGCTCCCTTAACAATTCAGGTAAACTTCAGGGATAGCCCTTAAAACCTTATTATAGGTATCTGCCTATACAAATGAATCTTTCATTCAATTAACTGTAAGTTTCTCAATTACAAGAACCATATTTCATTCATTTTTGTATATGCCCAACCCCAGAACAGTGGCTGGAAAATAGTATGTCTATACTTTTAAGTTTAAAAGATTAAAAGAATTTGAAAACATACTTAACTAAGATGTTTCCCACCAAATGTACATTATGTTAACAATGTATACCTCTCTTTCAAAGAAAACACACTCTGGATGAGTAAGCATAGTAAGAAACCTTTTGTGTTGGGCCAAGCAGTCCATGGGGTCGCTAAGAGTAGGACGCAACTGAGCGACTTCACTTTCACTTTTCACTTTCACTCATTGCAGAAGGAAATGGCAACCCACTCCAGTGTTCTTGCTCTGAGAATCCCAGGGACGGGGAGCCTGGTGGACTGCCGTCTGTGGGGTTGCACAGAGTAGGACACGACTGAAGCGACTTAGCAGCAGCAGCAAGTAGGTAATTTAAGCCTTAGAAATAAAGTTGGACAGTATCCATAATGAAATAATGCTAATCAGAACATCAAAAACTTTTTTCTTTACAGTTCATTTATAAATATAAACAATACTTATGAATATGAATAACATTATTCATAAAGAAAAACTTTCTTTAATTGGGAAACTGTTCCTACAACACTATAAAATCCCATAGTTGTTTGTACTTCAATTAAATTTCTTTATAAAAAGAAAAAAATTTTACTTCTTGAGTTTTCTAAAACAACTTTTCAGAAGAAAAACAATGCTCTAACTTCAAAATGAAAATATTATATAAGAAATGAAAGAAACTTCATTTGGATGTTGCAATTTTAGAAAAATTAGTAAAACCATATTATTTCTTAGAAATTTTACATCTTGTTTTTACCCACTGTGGGAATGGCAGTTTGCTTCAGACAGAACAAGCAGTGCTTTTAAACCAAAGAAGTTATATGTATGAAATCTAAATTAAAAGTCATAAACTTTGGGAACTTGATGTAACCAGAAAGTCTATATTTTCTTGTCATGTTTTTAATACTTTAAATCCTAGATTCCCAGAGCCTACATCAAAATTACAACCAACAGAAAATAACAAAGTTTCCTGAAGTAAGAAATAGCAGAGAATATTTAATTTAGGAGGTTTTTTTTATTTAATTATAGTTGATTTACAATGTTGTATTAGTTTCTGGTATACAGCAAAATGATCCAGTTGTATATTTTTTTTAATATTATTTTCCATATACATGTAACAGAATATATTCATTCTGGTTTTTTTATATTAATAGAATACTGTGCTATATAATAGGACCTTGTTATTTATCTATTTTATATATAGTAGTGTATATCTGCTAATTCCAAACTCCTAATTTATCCCTTCCTGCCCTCCCCTTTGGTAATCATAAGTTTGTTTTCTACATCTGTGGACCTCTTTCTGTTTTGTACATAAGTTCATTTGTATCATATTTTAGAGTCCACATATAAGTGACATCATATTCTCCTTCTGACTGACTTCATTTAATATGATAATCTCTAGGTCCATCCATGTCGCTCCAAATGTTATTATTTCACTCTTTATCCAGTCATCTTTTGATGGGCACTTAAGTTGCTTCCATGTCTTGGCTATTGTAAATAGTGCTATTGTAAACACTGGCGTGCATGTACCTTTTCAAATTAGAGTTTTCTCCAAATAGCTGCCCAGGAGTGGGGGTGCTAGATCATATAGTAATTGTATTTTTCACTTTTTAAGGAACCTCCATAATGGTTTCCATAAGGCCAGCACCCATTTATATTCCCACCAACAATGTAGAACCATTACATTTCGCCATACCCTTTCCTACGTAGGAGTTTCTACCTGTATCTCAAAATGTGTGATTGCATCAAGATGTTCCTACCAGCAGTGGAGATTTTCAGTAGTAAGAGGGAAAACATCACTAGTCATTGGGATTCCTGACAAAACAAACCCAAAGCAGCCCTGACTTTCTTTTCTTAAACAAAGAAAAGAATTTTCTTTTCTTGCATTCTCACACAATCAGTTCCTAAGCTTTTGTTGTAGAGCACTAGGATTAAAAAACAAACAACTTAGATAAGTCTTTTGGACATGTACACACTGCTATATTTAAAACAACTTAGATAAGTCTTTTGGACATGTACACACTGCTATATTTAAAACAGATAACCAACGAGGACCTACTATACAGCACAGGGAATGCTGCTCCATATTCTGTAATAACCTAAATGGGAAAAGAATTTGAAAAAGAATAGATACATGTATATCTATAACTGGAAAAAAAAAGAAAAGAAAAGAAAAAAACAACTTAGACAAATCTTTTGGATAGCCCTTACTCTAAAGAAAGAAAACTATGTTCAAATCTGGTCTCTACTTCCTTACTAGCCAGACTGGTTGTGTGTGTGTGTGTGTGTGTGTGGGTACGTGCATGCTCAGTCACTCAGTCATGTTCAGTTCTTTGGACTGTAGCTCACCAGGCTCCTTTGTCCATGGAATTTTCCAGGCTAGAATACTGGAGTGTGATGCCATTTCCTACTCCAGGGGACCTTCCCAACCCAGGGATCAAACCCACATCTCCTTCACCCCTTGCACTGGCAGGTGGATTCTTCACCCACCTGGGAAACCCACTAGCCAGATTATCTGACACAGATTACTTAACCTTTTGCAAACCTCATTTCCACATCTATGGTTGCAGTGCCACCCAGCTCATAGGGTTGTTATGAGAGTTAAAAGAGAAGTATAGGAAATTAACAGTTCATGATACCAGTCAACAAGTACGATGATAATGATAACTATAGCAACAATAGGACAAAGGGAAACAAAATCAAGTACAATATCCTTTCTGTAAGATTCAAGACAAGATCAAGCCTTTGCTTATTGCCTAGAATGTTTTTCCTTTTAAATACTGGCATATCTCTTCTTATTGCTCTTCACTTTATTATGCTTCACAGATACTGTGTTTTCACAAATTGAAGGTTTGTGTCAGTCCTGGATCAAGAGTCTACCAGTGCTATTTTTCCAACAATATATGCTCACTTCGTGTCTCTGTGTCACATTTTGGTAATCCTGGCAACATTTCAACCGTTTTCATTTTTATGATACTTACTGTGGTGATCTGTGGTCAGTAATCTTTCATGTTATTATAGTTGTTTGGAGGCACCACAAACTGCACCCATGTAAGACAGCAAATTTAACTGATAAATGTCGTTTGTGGTTTGACTGTTCTACCAACTAGCCACTGCCCTACTCTGGCCTCACTATTCCCTGAGACAGAACGATATTGAAATCAGGCCCATGAATAACCTTACAATCACCTCTGTGTTCAAGTGAAAGAAAGAATTGCACACAAAAGCTAGAAATGATTAAGCTTCATGAGAAAAGCATGTGGAAAGCCAAGAAAAGCTGAAAGCTAGGCCTCTTAAGCCAGTTACCCTAAGTCAGCCAATTGTGAATGCAAAAGAAACGTTACCAGCAGAAATTAAATGTGCTACACCAGTGAACATACAAATACTAAGAAAGTGAAATACCCTTATTGCTGATATCGAGGAAGTTTTAAGTCTAGAAGATCAAACTAGTCATGGCATTCCCTTTAGCCAAAGCCTAATCCACAGCAAAGGCCCTAAATTTCTTCAGTTTTATTAAGACTGAGAGAGGTGAAGAAACTGCAGAAGGGAAGTCTGAAGCTGGCAGAGTTGTTTCATGAGGTTAAAGGAAAGAAGCCATCTCCCTAACATCAGAGTACAAGGGAACGTATCAAGTGTTGATGTAGAAGCTGCAGCAATTTATCTAGAAGATCTAGCTAAGATAATTCATGATGGTGGCTACACTAAACAACATATTTTCAATGTAGATGAAATAGCCTTATACTAGAAAAAGATGGCATCCAGAACTTTCATAGCTAGAGAGAAGTCAATGTCTGGCTTCAAAACTTTTAAAGGACAGGCTAATCAGGGGCTAATGCAGCTGGAGACTAAGTTGAAGCAGTGCTTACTTACCATTCTGAAAATCATAGGGCCTTTAAGAATTATGCTAAATCTACTCTGCCTGTGCTCTTTAAATGGAACAAAAAGGTCTGAATTACAGCACATCTGTTTACAACATGGTTTCCTGAATATTTTAAGGTCTGTGGAGACATATTGCTCAGGAAAAAAAAAAAAATTTCCTTTCAAAACAGTACTGCTCATTGACAATGCATCTGGTTCTCAAAAAGCTCTGATGGCTATGTTGTTGCTTAGTCACTCAGTCATGTCTAACTCTTGCAACCCCATTGACTGTAGCCCTCCAGGCTCCTCTGTCCATGGAATTTTCCAGGCAAGAATACTGGAGTGGGTTACCATATCCTTCCCAAAGGGATCTTCTGTAGCCCAGAGATCAAACCCGAGTCCCCTGCATTGGCAGGCATATTCTTTACTACTGAGCCACCAAGGAAGCCCTCTGATGGATGTATTATACAATAAGACTAATGTTTTCATGCCTGTTAATACAGCATCCATTCTGCAGTCCATAGATCAAAGAGTAACTTCAACTTTCAAGTCTCATTATTTAAGAAATACATTTTCAGACCTAAGAATAAAGATCCTCGGTACTTTAAAAACACACACACACCCAAACACACACACACATATTTTTGTAACTCTATAGCCTTAGCTGTCAGCCTTAGCCACCATAGTCAGTGATTTCTTGGATGGATCAGGGCAAAGTCAACTGAAAACCTACTTTATAGGTTTTCACACACTTTATAGGGTGCACCATTCTAGATGCCATTAAAAAACATTTGTAATTCATAGGAAGAGGTCAAAATACCAACATAAACAGAAGTTTGGGAAAAGGTGATTCCAGCCCTCATGGATGACTTTGAGGCATTCGACTTCAGGGGAATAAGTCATTACAGACATGGTAGAAAAAGCAAAGGAACTAGAATTAGACGTAGAGCCTAAAGATGTGACTGAATTGCTACAATCTCATGAAACACCAAAGGATGAGGAGTTGCTTCTTACTTAGCAAAGAAAGTGGTTTCTTGAGATGGAATCTACTTCTGGTGAAGATGATGAGAAGACTGCTGAAATGACAAGGACTCAGAATACTACACAACCTCTGTTAATAAAGCTTTGGCAGGTTTTGAGAGGACTGATTCCAATCCTGCAGAAGTTCTATTGCTATCTAATAACAGCCCAAGCTATAGAGACACTCTTCATGAAAGGAAGAGTCAATCGATGCAGCAAACTTCATTTTTGTCTCATTTTAAGAAATTTCTACAGCCATCTCAACTTACAGCAATGACCCCCTGATAAGTCAGCAGTCAGCAACAATGAGACACAACTTGACACCAGCAGAAAGATTTTTTTTTAATTTAATTTTATTTAACTTTGCAATATTGTATTGGTTTTGCCATATATCAAAATGAATCTGCCACAGGTATACATGTGTTCCCTATCCTGAACCCTCTTCTCTCCTCCCTCCCCGTACCATCCCTCTGGGTCATCCCAGTGCACCAGCCCCAAGCATCCAGTATCGTGCATCGAACCTGGACTGGTGACTCGTTTCATATATGATGTTATACATATTTCAATGCCATTCTCTCAAATCATCTCACCCTCTCCCTCTCCCACAGAGTCCAAAAGACTGTTCTATACATCAGTGTCTCTTTTGCTATCTCGCATACAGGGTTATCATTACCATCTTTCTAAATTCCATATATATGCATTAGTATACTGTATTGGTGTTTTTCTTTCTGGCTTACTTCACTCTGCATAATAGGCTCCAGTTTCATCCACCTCATTAGAACTGATTCAAATGTATTCTTTTTAATGGCTGAGTAATACTCCATTGTGTATATGTACCACAGCTTTCTTATCCATTCATCTGCTGATGGACATCTAGGTTGCTTCCATGTCCTGGCTATTATAAACAGTGCCAGCAGAAAGAGTATGAATAGCTAAAGGCTTAGAAACTAAGTAATAAAGTATTTTTTAATTAAGTAATGCTCATCGATAAAGAATCTGCTTGCCAATGAAAGAGATGTGGGTTTGATCCTTCAGTCGAGAAGATGCTCTGGAGAAGAAAATAGCAACCCACTCCTGTATACCTGCCTGGGAAATCCCACGGACAGAGAAGCGTAGCAGGCTATAGTCCATGGGGTCGCAAAGAGTCAAACACTTAGCAACTGAACAACAACAACAACAAATACTTTATTTTTAGATATAATGCTATTGCACTTAATAGACTACAATACAATGTAAACGTAACTGTTATATGCAATGGGAAACAAACAAAAAACATCATACGAGTTGAGGTGGTCTGAAACCAAACTTTTAATATCTCTGAGCTATGCCTGAACTAATCTGGACGTCTTCAGGCTGAAATTTTTACTACCACCGCACACCTCCCAGGCTTCCCTTGTGACTCAGCTGGCAAAGAATCCGCCTGCAATGTGGGAGCCCTGAGTTTGATCCCCAAATCAGGAAGATCCCCTGGAGAAGGAAATGGCAACCCACTCCAGTACTCTTGCCTGGAGAATTCTATGGACAGAGCAGTGGGACAGGCTGCAGTCCAAGAATCGCAGAGTTGGACATATGCGACTAACTTTCTTTCACACATCCCCACTACTAAATTCTTTGTGCAGTGTTTCATTTCATCTAAGCAAATAAAGTAAGCCTACTTTTTTAGATTTCAATTGTCCTGTCTCTAGGAATTAACCCAGAAAAAACATCAATGTGCATAACTACTGAAAAATATCTTCTTCATACACATTATGCTCATTATGTTTTCAAGTTTCATTTTTAAAACATACATACATATATAAATAAAGGTACACATTAAAAAATCTAAGTTCTTAGCTCTGGTTGATGAAATATAATTTTCTTTTCCTTTCTTTTTTCTTTTGGAAAAATTTTAAGTTACATGAAAAAAAGGTCACATGTTTTGCTCTGACCTAAGTACTATATCATTCACTCTAAGAAAAACCATATAAGTCAGCAGATTTCAACAGATGTTAGTAAATTATGCTAAAGCTTGAAAACAGCAGGTATCAAACCTGCTTTAGAAACAAATAAAACACAGAAGTTGAGCTTTAATGTTCTCTCTGATCAAAGACGATGTGGAAGGATTTTTATTCCTCCTACAAGCAAATATTATTGTCAAGGTATCCTAAATTCTCAGCTTGTGCCTAAGTTCAAATCATATGACAGTTGGGAGAAAATTTATGTCTTGATTTAGGAAAATAAAACTCCCCTAGAGAATTAAACAGAGACATGATAGATTTCTCACCTTGTAAGATTTAGCCACAGCCATCCATCAGTACATGATATTATTACAGTTTCAATTTTTTCTATAAATTTCTAATTTATTTCTCTTTCACTTTTTAATTAAAAAAAAAAAGTCCACAGCCACAATTCACTAATGATAATCTACCAACAAAGCCCAGTTTTAACCCCACTTCTTTGGGAGCTGTACTGTCAACCTTTTCAGACCTCTATAAAGAGCACCACCCACTCTGCCCATATATACAATCTAAAATGTTTAAATAGAATTTTGTGTTTTTCTGACTTCCCTGGTAGTTCAGTTGGTAAAAAAAAAAAACATCTGCCTGCAATTCAGGAGATCCCAGTTCAGGGTTGGGAGGATTCCCTGGAGGACGGAATGGCTACCCACTCCAGTATTCTGGCCTGGAGAATTTCATGGACTGTATAGTGATGGGGTTGCAAAGAGTCAGACACAACTAAGCAGTTTTCACTTGTGCTTTTCAATGACATAGTCCCCAGTTGCAGCCATGAAGAACCAACAGTGACCCTCAGACTTCTTTTGAAGAACCATTATTTTAGAGAAATTATTGGGGTTGGGGGGGGGTGGAGGACTATTAAAGTAAGAGAAGAAACTGATATAGTACTCTGCTGTAAACTTTCAACATTGTAGCACTAGCCAGGAAGCAATGAAGTACAGTTAAGATAAATGTATATTCTGATCATAGAATTATTATTATTATTATTAGATGCCATATTTTTGAAAGAACATGCATAAGATGGTCTATTCAGGTGTCTTATAGTTTGCATTATACAGTAGAAGTGAGAAATACATTTAAGGGACTAGATCTGACAGAGTGTCTGATGAACTATGGACAGAGGTTCATGTCATTGTATAGGAGACAGGGATCAAAACAATCCCCAAGAAAAAGAAATGCAAAAAAGCAAAATGGCTGTCTGAGGAGGCCTTACAAATAGCTGTGAAAAGAAGAGAAGCGAAAAGCAAAGGAGAGAAGGAAAGATATACCCATTTGAATGCAGAGTTCCAAAAAATAGTAAGGAGAGATAAGAAAGCCTTCCTCAGTGATCAATGCAAAGAAATAAAGGAAAACAACAGAATGGGAAAGACTAGAGATCTCTTCAAGAAAATTACAGATACCAAGGGAACATTTCATGCAAACATGGGCTCAATAAAGGACAGAAATGGTATAGACCAAACAAGAAGCAGAAGATACTAAGAGGTGGCAAAAATACACAAAAGAACTGTACAAAAAAGATCTTCATGACCCAGATAATCACGATGGTGTGATCACTCACATAGTCATACAACCTGGAGTGTGAAGTCAAGTGAGCTTTAGGAAGCATCACTACAAACAAAGCTAGTGGAGGTGATGGAATTCCAGTTGAGCTATTTCAAATCCTGAAAGATGATGCTGTGAAAGTGCTGCACTCAATATGCCAGCAAATTTGAAAAACTCAGCAGTGGCCACAGGACTGGAAAAGGTCAGTTTTCATTCCAATCCCAAGAAAGGCAATGCCAAAGAATGCTCAAACTACCACACAGTTGCACTCATCTCACACACTAGTAAAGTAATGCTCAAAATTCTCCAAGCCAGGCTTCAACAATACATGAACTGTGAACTTCCAGATGTTCAAGCTGGTTTTAGAAAAGGCAGAAGAGCCAGAGATCAAATTGCCAACATCCGCTGGATCATCAAAAAAGCAAGAGTTCCAGAAAAACATCTATTTCTGCTTTATTGACTATGCCAAAGCCTTTGACTGTGTGGATCACAATGAACTGTGGAAAAGTCTGAAAGAGATGGGAATACTATACCACTCGACCTGCCTCTTGAGAAATCTGTATGCAGGTCAGGAAGCAATAGTTACAACTGGACATGGAACAACAGACTGGTTCCAAATAAGAAAAGGAGTAGGTCAAGGCTGTATATTGTCAATCTGCTTTTTTAACTTATATGCAGAGTACATCATGAGAAACACTGGGCTGGAAGAAGCACAAGCTGGAATCAAGATTGCCGGGAGAAATATCAATAACCTCAGATATGCAGATGACACCACCCTTATGGCAGAAAGTGAAGAAGAACTAAAGATGAAAGTGAAAGAGGAGAGTGAAAAAGTTAGCTTAAAGCTCAACATTCAGAAAACTAAAATCATAACATCTGGTCCTATCACTTCATGGCAAATAGATGGGGAAACTGGAAATAGTGGCTGACTTTATTTTGGGGGCTTCAAAATCACTGCAGATGGTGACTGTAGCCATGAAATTAAAAGAAGCTGACTCCTTGGAAGGAAAATTATGACCAACCTATACAGCATATTAGAAAGCAGAGACACTACTTTGCCAACAAAGGTCCATTTAGTCAAGGCTATGGTTTTTCCAGTGGTCATGTATGGATGTGAGAGTTGGACTATAAAGAAGGCTGAGCACTGAAGAATTGATGCTTTTAAAGTGTGGTGTTGGAGAAGACTCTTGAGAGTCCCTTGGACTGCACGGAGATCCAACCAGTCCATCCTAAAGGAGATCACTCCTGCGTGTTCATTGGAAGGACTGATGCTGAAACTGAAACTCCAATACTTTGGCCACCTGATGTGAAGAGCTGACTCATTTGAAAAGACCCTGATGCTGGTTAAGACTGAAGGCAGGAGGAAAAGGGGAGAACATAGGATGAGAGGGCTGGATGGCATCACTAACTCAATGGACATGAGTTTGGGTAAACTCCGGAAGTTGGTGATGGACATGGAGGCCTGGCGTGCTGTGGTCCACGGGGTCATGAAGAGTCGGATACACTGAGCAACTGAACTGAAGCAAACTGTTTGCATGGCTTCTAGAGTTACCATATTTGTCTTACTAGGTGTGCATAATAAAATGGACTATGCTGTACCCAAGTCTGCATGAAGCTTTAAGTTAGAAAAGGGGCATTTTTTCCAGGTAAAAGGTACTTATTACCCATAGCCTTTAATACTTGACCCCCTACAATGACCATCCATCTAATTTAAAAATTATTCAAACTTTTGACCTCAGAGCCCTTAACCTGGCAAGGTGATTAAAACCTAGAGTCACATATACATACTCAGTTACACCTGAGTGCTACCAGGAAGAAATTCAAATCATAAAGCATCTCAGGAAATTTATACTTATTAAGTCCTAGTTACAGCTGACACTTTATTAGTAAGTATAGAATAATGGGCTCCTCACACCTGCTCCATGTCCAGAGGTTGCCCACAGGAGCATTTGGCGATAATCAGTAAGTCCCAGAGAGAAAGCCCTCTTCGTGGAGTTATTTCAGAGCTCTGGCCTAGACCAGTTTCCGCACCTTGGCCAGACAATCCTGGCAGCCTCTCTCTGCTCACATGTGTAGAATTTGTACAGGTTTCACATTATCTAGAACAGAGATATATTTTTATATGTCCAAATTAAAAGACAACAAAGGATGCCTTCGTTAAGGAAGTGAAGCTATAAAAATTTATTTGTGCTTTCTTTCACTTGTTCATTCCTTCATCACTGAAAAACTCCTGAATTCCAATTCTGCCAAGCATTGTGTTAGGCAATGGGATTCCATATCCTTGAAAGCCCAGATATGAATCTAATCACATTTTATTCAGAGATTTAAGAGCTTTTAAAAATATATTAACTTTAAATTGAGGTGAATATTTTCCTCGCCCTTTTGATATTTCTGCATGAAATTTTATTCACATAAAAATAACTTGCATTTCTGTAGATACTAAATTTCTCAACTTTCTTCAAAAAGCAAGCCCTTAAAGCTGTATTAATAAATTTTTAAATGGATACATACCATTTTAACTTAGAAGTAGAGTGAGTTGCTAATTTTTCATTCTCCTAGACTTAACTTATACTCTGTATATACAGAGTGATACATCAAAGTTTTACAGACACTCCAGGCACTCCCGTATATTGCTTGCACAAATAAAAATCTTTATTAACTATTCAAAAGGTGATTTGTCAAAATATATCTAAGTCTTTAAAGTGGTCTTATCCTTAGGCCTGAAAATGTTATATTTAGAAAGTTATCCTCAGGAAATAATCAAAAACATGTACAAGGATGCTTATCTTGCATTATTTATAATAGCTTAATACTTAAGCCAACCTAATACAAATAACAGAAAACTGATTAAAATAGTAATGGTTAAACCATGTGGTATATGGTTACCAAAAGTGAAAGTGAAATCGCTCAGTTGTGTCCAACTCTTTGTGACCTCACGGACTGTAGACTACACTAGATACTAGAATTTATTAAAAATCACATTCTAAACTAGGATATTTGACTACGTTTGGTAAAATAAATTAGGTGAAAATGTGATAAATGGAAAAAAAATAAAATGGGAGAAGGCAATGGCACCCCACTCCAGTACTCTTGCCTGGAAAACCCCATGGACGGAGGAGCAATGGCAGGTAAGTACTCTTGCCTGGAAAACCCCGATGGAACTGCACTGGTTCTAAAAGTCGGGCAATGAGCTTTCACTCACTCACTCTTGCCTTGCAACCCAGGGACAAGCCTCAGGCTCCTTGCCTGGAATCCAGGACAGGAGCCTGGTGGGTGCTATCTTCAAAGGGATCGACTGAAGAACAGAGCAAAGCAGATCAAATAGAAAGGGAAGGAAATAAGTTTAGAAGGGAGCAAGGAAGGAAGCTGTCAAATCTATGTAATACAATAAGATAATGTCTTTATAATGTTTATTCAGCAAACTTTCAGTAAAGATCTGGGAGTAATTTAACTTTAACTAATTATTTGTAATAATTTTCATCTGTAAAATGGATCAGTAATAGTTCCTTCATCATAGTATTTGCAGGCATTTAAACTACTTTATTTTTGTAATCTATACTTAGTTTTATTTAGATCATTCAGTATTTCTTAACTGTGAGTTTCGTACAATAACATCTGAAAACTAATTTAAGGTTTTAAACTTTATAAAGTGCATTTTTTTATATTCCAATTAAAAATCTTTTGTAATGCTTTTAAAGGAAAAATGAAGCAATTAACTTTTTTAGAAAAGGTATTCTAGACTTATATACTTTGAAACTTTACTTCAATGCAATAATTGTTTACAAACCTTTATTAAACTGCAAAAACTAGACTTGATAGGCAAACTTTAAGTTGAATTGCAATAATTAATGAAATATTAAATTGAGATAATAAACATGTCTACATATTAACAAGAAGACAGATTACTATACGTAATCCAAGTCAGCTAAGATATGATATGTACTACACCAAATATTAAACCAAGAATCTAAACATCCTCATATTAATAAAGCTTTCTTATTACTGCTATTCCAATCCTACAGAAGTCTATTACCCTCTGATGCATCCTCCTGACCTAAAAAGAAATTCATGGTAAGGTATGTAGCAAATCTATTCATAAACTTCATTTTTGCCCAGAAGAAATTTCCCCAGGCATACGTAACTGAAAAGTCCAACCTCCCAAACAGGTACAGTGCAAAGCAATCTAGTCACTTCACTTTACAATAAGAAAAATCTTGAAGATAAATGGATTTTATTTAGCTTTCAATGCTGAACTGGCTCCATATTCAAAAGGATTCAGGGGAAGACATTTTCCCTCATGAAATTCTTCCCCATGGAGATTCTGGCTCTTCAATCAAAGCTATTAGATTATATCAAAAACAAAATGGAAGGGATTTTTAGAATATGAGGTTAAAAAAATTTCAATGAAAGGGACAAAAGCAAACAATCCTTACCTGCGGCTATAAAACAAACTACTCCAAAACAATACTCAGTTATTTATTCTTGGTTCTGCATTTAGGCTATGCAAAATGACTAATCTGGCTTCCAAACTAGCCATAAAGAATACTGATTTATTCTTCTCTGGTTAGGCAACAAATGACTAATGGCTCCAGTGGCTCAGCCATTAGAATGACAAATGGACCAAGTTTGGGCTGAGTAGGCTCCAATGGTAACCCACAACAGCAACCAAACCAGCACCACCAAATGACCCTGGTTAGCAGCCAGTCCTGAGATTATTCAGGCAACTGCAGTCATAGAGACAGCAGTGATGTCAGAGGACAGACTTGAAACTTCTAACAAGTTTTCTTAATTAACTAATGCTCAGCCAAAAGGAGTCCTATGGCCAAGTCAAGAGTGTGGGGAGCCTTCAGTCAAGATGCTGAGAAAAAATGTAACCTATCCAGTAACTGCCAGGGAATCCCAAAGACAGAGAACCTTCCAGGCTATGGTCCATGGGGTCTGCGATCAACACTTAGAACTAAACCACCAACAAATACTGATTCCTAGGATAAATGCTTTACTTAATAGATAAAACAAAAACGTCTGTGAATAATGGGAAAAAACAAAAAACATCATAAAATTGAGGTTTATAAAGCAAACTTTTAAATGTCTGTCCCTCAAATGCCAACAAAAGGGACTATAACTGGAATTTTTAAAGGGGAGAAACACAGGTTCATTTCTCCACAGCAGGTCTAAAATCCAGCAGCAATGTGAGAGCTCCTACCTTTGACAGGAAATCGAAACCCTGGAAAGAATGGTTTCCTAGTCCATAACTCTGCCTTAGAATTCCCTCTGGGCAGTGCATGCTCAGGCTTCAGTCATGAATCAGCAAAGTTGGACTGTAGCCTGCCACTTCCTCTTCTTTAAATCTCCAGACAAAATTCTGGAGTGTTGCTTCTATCTAGGAAATGAACCTTTTTTTGATCTATACACTGGCAGGCAGGCTTAAAGCACCAACTCTTTGGCATTCTCTTAAAAGAAATGGGGGTAGGAGCCAAGATGGCGGAGTAGGACGGGGAGAACACTTTCCAAAACATAAAGACATTTAAAGTAAAGTAAATTCCACAAAACAACTTCTTGCCGGCAGAGGACATCAGGCACCCAGAAAAGCAACCCCTCTTCGAAAGGAGGTAGGAAAAAATATTAAACAAAAAAAGGAGACAGTTTGGGGGGACCAAGTTCAACCTTTCTTAAGACTTTCCATTCATCAGCATTTCACGTGATAAAAGCAAGCTTTGAAAACAGCAGGCATCAAAAATAAATAAACAATTTAAAACTCGCAGATTGAGCCCTAATGTTCTCTCCCAGCAAAGAGCAGCGCAAATTTGCATCCGCCATTAGCGAATTTAGGCAGGGATCCAAACTCACTTCTGAGTAATGAAATCTTTGCGCCAGAGAAAATAACTTGATTTAGGAAAACAAAATTAAAAGGCACCCTAGACCTTGATTTAGCACACGGAACAAAACTGAACAGATAGCCGGCTGCAGATCTTCCCCCCGGTGACAGGCAGCCAGAGCCGGATCATACAGATACATTCAGACAATTTTCTATAAATTCTAAGCGATTCTTTGCTCTAAAACTTTTTCAGTAAAAAAAAAAAGGTGCCCACCAATTCACAAAGATAACCGGGGAGGCGATAACAGCATTGGCGCTCGCCTTGGGAGCTGGCTGCTCAACCTGGGAAGCAAAAGCAGCCCACTGAGTCTGCCCAGAACTACCAATCTGAACCTTTTAAATTGGACCTGGGAGGTGCTGCTTCCAGGGGCCTCTGGAAAAAAAACATCCCTGAGGAGGCTAATTTAGGGGGGGACCCTGGCTGAGGCACTGCCACGCCAGTGTTCTGGCCTGCACCCTTCCTGGACTGGAAACTGATGGAGTAGCAAAAAAAAAAAAAAAAGTGTTTCCACGTGCCCTTTTCTGCATAGCCCCAGTTGCAACCTGAAGAATAACAGTACCCTCAGACGCAATAGAAGAACCCTAGTTAGAGGATACATGGGGAAGGGGCCTTCTGGAACTATAAATAAGAGAGGAACTGAAAAAGAACTCGCCAAACCCACAACTGAAACACAGCCAGAATATTTAATTAAGTTACGATAAATTTTTTTTTTTAAAAAAATTTCCTTTTGTTTTAATCCTTTTTTGAAAGAACTGCAAAGATGGTCTAACAGAGGGATACTTTGCTTCTACAGCAAATAAAATAATTTAAGGGACGATTGAAGGTGTTGTTGAACTTGGAAATAGTTTTTGTCATTTTCTTTAACAGGGTTTGAAAATCCAAAAAAAAAAAAAAAAGATATTTTTGGTATATGTTACAATTGTAAAAGAAGAAAGGAAAATTTCTGAAAAAAAGATCTTCCCTTTCTTTCTTTCTTCAATAAAATTGTAATCTGAAATTGAAACCTTACTCAGTTTTCAATTTATGTTTTTGGAAAACCAATTGTACCTAAATTCTTTATAAAATTGGTCCTCTGTTTGTTTTCCTCTTTATTTTCTCAATAAAGGACAAAATTGTAAGTCCAAACAGTCTAGATTTTTTTTGCTTTCTGGTAAAGTTACAATTTTGTACCTGTACTTTCTTCTTGACCTTGTTGTTTTGTTTGTTTTTTTTTCTCTCTTTTTCTAAACCTTTTCTTAATTCAAACTTTACAATTTTACAAACAAAGCTAGGAGGTTATAATTAGTGACTATTTTTTGAAAATTTTTTAATTTCTTCTCTATTTGCCGTTTGAAAAACTCGTAGTTCAACAACTCTAAAAGATTTTTCTTTTCAATCTCAAGAAAGCAATCAACTTGTCAAATTGTACACTTTTATAATTTTCGCACCTTGTTTTGTTTTCTCAAAATTCCTCACAGCTTCACTTTTCAGACTGAACTTCCAAATTTCAACTTTTTAAAAAGGCAAGTACAGTTACTTGTTAACATTTTATCATAAAAATTCCAGGAAACATTATTTCAATTTTTGACTTGAAACTTTACTTTGGATCAAATAACTGTTCCATGTCCAAAGTGTAAGCTAACCTCTCTACCTCCCTCTTGTGAATTTCTGTTTCCAGTCAGTCATATTACAACTGGCTGGAATCAATTTACTGTTCCAATAGAAATCAGATCAATGTATTTTCCTTCTTCTTTTTCTTATACCCCGTGAACATCTTGGAAACAGTCTGGAAGAAGACTACTGGAATCACTCTCTCCACTAAAATTCAATCACCTCAATATGAATCCCTCCCCTCTTTTTCTCCAAACCTGTGAACCTCTCTGAGTGAACTTCACTGAGGAAACTTATCATCTTTAATGTAGATGTTTATCATTCTGAAAGGAGAAGTTTTAAACTGTAAAAATAAGACCGATAATCGGAAGCAGGAACTTAAGTCCAAACCCTGACTCCAGGGAACTCCTGACTCCAAGGAACATTCATTGACAGGAGCCATCAAATTGAAGAAACCAAGCACCACACAAGGAAAATTCCAGGGCAAGACATACCAGCAAATTCTGAAACAAAGGAACACAGTCCTGAGCTTCAAGATACAGGCCCAAAGTCATCCCAAAACTATAGACATCTCATAACTCATTACTGGATTTTCACTTCACTAGAAATAAGCTCCACACCAGAACTAGACTTTTAAAGGAAACCTTGAGAAACTCCTGAAACCCACACAGTGAAACCGACACATAAAGAGAACTCACACAAACTGCCAGAATACAGAAAGGACACCAAACTCAGCAATTTAAACAAGATGAAGAGAAGATACTCAGCAGATAAAGGAACAGGACTGCTTAAAACCAAACAAAAGAGGAAAAGGGAAACCTGATAAAGAATTGATAATGATAGTGAAATTGATCCAAAATCTTGAAACTAAAATGGAATCACAGATAAATCCTGGAACAAGGTGAGAAGATGCAAGAAAGGTTTAACAAGGACCAAGAAATAAAAAAGAGTCAATATATAATGAATAATGCAATGAAATTAAAAACACTCTGGAGGCAACAAATAGTAGAATAACAGAGGCAGAAGACAGGATTAGTGAATAAATAGAATGGTAGAAATAAATGAATCAGAGAGGATAAAAAGAATTAAAAGAAATGAGGACAATCTCAGAGACCTCCAGATAAAAGCTACAACATTAATCATAGGGGTTCAGAAGAAGAAGACAAAAAGAAAGACCATGAAAATACTTGAGGAATAATAGTGGAAAACTTCCCTAAAATGGGGAAGGAAATAATCACCCAAGTCCAAGAAACCCAGAGAGTCACATATAATAACCCAGAAACACCCAAGACACCATTAAGAAATTAACAAAGATCAAACACAAAGAACAAATATTAAAAGCAGCAAGGAAAAACAACAAATAACACACAAGGAATTATAAGGATAATAGCTGATCCTCAAGAAACTCTTCAAGCCAGAGGAATGGCCAGACACTTAAAATGATGGGAAAATAACCTAAGCCCAGATTATTGTACCTTGCAAGGATCTCATTCAAGTATGGGAGAAATCAAAAGTTTCAGACACAAAAGCTGAGAGAATTCTGCACCACCAAACCAGCTCTCCAAGAAATACTACAGGATATTACAGGAAACAAAAAAATTGTATAATCAAATTCAAAACAATAAAATAAATGGGAAGGAACTAAATCAGTAATTACCTTAAATGTAAATGGGTTCAATGCCCCAATAAAAGAAAAACTGGCTGAATGCAAAAACAAGACCCCTACATATGTTGTCTACAAGAGACCCACCTCAAAACAGGGAACACATACAGACTGAAAGTGAAGGGCTGGAAAAAGATTTTCCATGCAAATAGGGACCAAAAGAAAGCAGGAGTAGCAATACTCATATCAGATAAAATAGACTTTAAAACAAAGGCTGTGAAAAGAGACAAAGAAGGTCACTACATAATGATCAAAAATCAATCCAAAAGAAGATATAACAATTATAAACATATACATACACGGGAACACAGAAGTAAGACAAATGCTAATTTTCCATGCAAAGAGAATTAACAATAACACAATAATAGTGGGAGACTTCAAACCCCACAGACACCTATGGATAGATCAACTAAACAGAATCCAAAACACAAACTTTAAACGATACAATAGGACCAATTAGACCTAATTGATATCTATAGTATTAAAATGAATTTCACCTTTTCTAAAGTGCACATGGAACCTTACACCCAGGATAGATCAACAAAATTACCAGGAAGCTAACTTCAAATTTAAAATAGAAATCATTCCAAGCATTTCATCCCAAAACAGAAGAATCTCAATTACAGGAGAAAAACTATTAATTCCAAAATAAAAAAAACGAAATCATTCCAACCTTTCTGACCACAATGCAGAATTAGAAATACAAAAACTATTAAAAATCCAACATATGAAACAACACCCA
This sequence comes from Bos javanicus, assembly GCF_032452875.1. NCBI lineage: Eukaryota > Metazoa > Chordata > Mammalia > Artiodactyla > Bovidae > Bos > Bos javanicus. The sequence continues at coordinate 57,511,883 of NC_083871.1, read as the reverse complement.
AACCAACAAATCACACGGTAAAAGCAGTAAGGGGAAAGTTCATAAATGAAAGAAACAAGAAAAAGGGACAAATAAATACCTAACTCTAGTTCATAGCAACAGGAAAAGCTCAAGAAATGAAGAACCCCAGGAGTTAGTAGAAGGAGAAAAGGAAGAAATGAAGAAATAAATGCAAAAGAAACAAAAGAGACCATAGCAAAAATCAACAAAACCAAAGCTGGTTCTTTGAAAGGATAAATAAAATTGACAAACCATTAGCCAGACTCATCAAGAAACAAAGGGAGAAAAATCAAATCAACAAAATTAGAAACGAAAATGGAGAGATCACAACAGACAACACAGAAATACAAAGGATCATAAGAGACTACTATCAACAATTATATGCCAATAAAATGGACAACGTGGAAGAAATGGACAAATTCTTAGAAAAGTACAACTTTCCAAAACTGGACCAGGAAGAAATAGAAAATCTTAACAGACCCATCACAAGCATGGAAATTGAAACTGTAATCAAAAATCTTCCAGCAAACAAAAGCCCCGGTCCAGACGGCTTCACAGCTGAATTCTACCAAAAATTTAGAGAAGAGCTAACACCTATCATACTCAAACTCTTCCAGAAAATTGCAGAGGAAGGTAAACTTCCAAACTCATTCTATGAGGCCACCATCACCCTAATACCAAAACCTGACAAAGATCCCACAAAAAAAGAAAACTACAGGCCAATATCACTGATGAACATAGATGCAAAAATCCTTAACAAAATTCTAGCAATCAGAATCCAACAACACATTAAAAAGATCATACACCATGATCAAGTGGGCTTTATCCCAGGGATGCAAGGATTCTTCAATATCCGCAAATCAATCAATGTAATACACCACATTAACAAATTGAAAAATAAAAACCATATGATTATCTCAATAGATGCAGAGAAAGCCTTTGACAAAATTCAACATCCATTTATGATAAAAACTCTCCAGAAAGCAGGAATAGAAGGAACATACCTCAACATAATAAAAGCTATATATGACAAACCCACAGCAAACATTATTCTCAATGGTGAAAAATTGAAAGCATTTCCTCTAAAGTCAGGAACAAGACAAGGGTGCCCACTTTCACCATTACTATTCAACATAGTTTTGGAAGTTTTGGCCACAGCAATCAGAGCAGAAAAAGAAATAAAAGGAATCCAAATTGGAAAAGAAGAAGTAAAACTCTCACTGTTTGCAGATGACATGATCCTCTACATAGAAAACCCTAAAGACTCCACCAGAAAATTACTAGAAATAATCAATGACTACAGTAAAGTTGCAGGATATAAAATCAACACACAGAAATCCCTTGCATTCCTATATACTAATAATGAGAAAACAGAAAGAGAAATTAAGGAAACAATTCCATTCACCATTTCAACGGAAAGAATAAAATACTTAGGAATATATCTACCTAAAGAAACTAAAGACCTATATATAGAAAACTATAAAACACTGGTGAAAGAAATCAAAGAGGACACTAATAGATGGAGAAATATACCATGTTCATGGATTGGAAGAATCAATATAGTGAAAATGAGTATACTACCCAAAGCAATTTATAGATTCAATGCAATCCCTATCAAGCTACCAACAGTATTCTTCACAGAGCTAGAACAAATAATTTCACAATTTGTATGGAAATACAAAAAACCTCGAATAGCCAAAGCGATCTTGAGAAAGAAGAATGGAACTGGAGGAATCAACTTACCTGACTTCAGGCTCTACTACAAAGCCACAGTTATCAAGACAGTATGGTACTGGCACAAAGACAGAAATATTGATCAATGGAATAAAATAGAAAGCTCAGAGATAAATCCACGCACATATGGACACCTTATCTTCGACAAAGGAGGCAAGAATATACAATGGATTAAAGACAATCTCTTTAACAAGTGGTGCTGGGAAATCTGGTCAACCACTTGTAAAAGAATGAAACTGGACCACTTTCTAACACCATACACAAAAATAAACTCAAAATGGATTAAAGATCTAAACGTAAGACCAGAAACTATAAAACTCCTAGAGGAGAACATAGGCAAAACACTCTCCGACATACATCACAGCAGGATCCTCTATGACCCACCTCCCAGAATATTGGAAATAAAAGCAAAAATAAGCAAATGGGACCTAATTAACCTTAAAAACTTCTGCACATCAAAGGAAACTATTAGCAAGTGAAAAGACAGCCTTCAGAATGGGAGAAAATAATAGCAAATGAAGAAACCGACAAACAACTAATCACAAAAATATACAAGCAACTACTACAGCTCAACTCCAGAAAAATAAACGACCCAATCAAAAAATGGGCCAAAGAACTAAATAGACATTTCTCCAAAAAAGACATACAGATGGCTAACAAACACATGAAAAGATGCTCAACATCACTCATTATCAGAGAAATGCAAATCAAAACCACTATGAGGTACCATTTCACACCAGTCAGAATGGCTGCGATCCAAAAGTCTACAAATAATAAATGCTGGAAAGGGTGTGGAGAAAAGGGAACCCTCTTACACTGTTGGTGGGAATGCAAACTAGTACAGCCACTATGGAGAACAGTGTGGAGATTCCTTAAAAAACTGGAAATAGAACTGCCTTATGATCCAGCAATCCCACTGCTGGGCATACACACTGAGGAAACCAGAAGGAAAGAGACACGTGTACCCCAATGTTCATCGCAGCACTGTTTATAATAGCCAAGACGTGGAAGCAACCTAGATGTCCATCAACAGATGAATGGATAAGAAAGATGTGGTACATATACACAATGGAGTATTACTCAGCCATTAAAAAGAATACATTTGAATCAGTTCTAATGAGGTGGATGAAACTGGAGCCTATTATACAGAGTGAAGTAAGCCAGAAGGAAAAACATAAATACAGTATACTAACGCATATATATGGAATTTAGAAAGATGGTAACAATAACCCGGTGTACGAGACAACAAAAGAGACACTGATGTATAGAACAGTCTTATGGACTCTGTGGGAGAGGGAGAGGGTGGGAAGATGTGGGAGAATGGCAATGAAACATGTAAAATATCATGTAGGAAACGAGTTGCCAGTCCAGGTTCGATGCACGATGCTGGATGCTTGGGGCTGGTGCACTGGGACGGCCCAGAGGGATGGTATGGGGAGGGAGGAGGAGGAGGGTTCGGGATGGGGAACACATGTATACCTGTGGCGGATTCATTTTGATGCTTGGCAAAACTAATACAATTATGTAAAATTTAAAAATAAAATAAAATTGGAAGAATTAAAAAAAAAATAAATAAAAAAATAAATAAATAAATAAACAGAAATGCTTCTATTCTTAGGAAATTGAGGCCCAGAGGCCTTTTTTTAAACTGACCTTCCCTTTTGCTGCTGCTGCTGCTAAGTCACTTCAGTCGTGTCCAACTCTGTGCGACCCCATAGACAGCAGCCCACCAGGCTCCCCGTCCCTGGGATTCTCCAGGCAAGAACACTGGAGTGGGTTGCCATTTCCTTCTCCAATGCATGAAAGTGAAAAGTGAAATTGAAGTCGCTCAGTCGTGTCTGACTCTTAGCAGCCCCATGGACTGCAGCCTGCCAGGCTCCTCCATCCATGGTATTTTCCAGGCAAGAGTACTGGAGTGGGGTGCCTATGCCTTCTCCTTTTAGTATAAACCAATTCCAACCCTTTAAAACTTTATAGACTTTCTATTCATTTAACTGAGATTCACTCTATTCCCCCTTAAACTATAACCATAACTCTTTTTCAAACTAGACCTTTCTCTAATTTTGAAGTGTTGGGTTGCTAGGGCACAAAACCCTTAACATTCTTATGATCTTATCATGCTTTTCATCTAGCTAAAAGGATCTACCTTAAATTTTTCTAAGGTCTTCATAAAGAATACTTGATATTTACTCCAGACCACTTCTCACTATGAGAATCTTTTGCCTGCCAGAGACAACTAAAGACAGTTTTATTTTCCAACACAGAAATTCCTGGGCACCCTGTATTTCCTCTAATTTCTGCTTTAAGTTCAGTTCTCTCTCCCCATACCTTACTCAGAGCTATCAGAACCCAACTGACAATTTCAATGTTCTGCCTGGATCTGCAGCCAGATCCACAAATTCAGTACATAGATCTTCTGTATTCTAAGTTCCTGCAGGTAATAGCTTTTAAAATTGTTTCAGTACCATAAAAATGAGGCACCACCACTCCAATCTCCAAAAGCAGTTTCCTCACCACCTTTCAAGCTTCATTGACAGTTGTTTGTCATTTTTCCAGCCTCTGCCAACAATCCCACCACCATTTTTCTAGCCCCCCACTGCCACCCAGTCCCAAAACCAATGAGACACATTTTAGGATCTTGTTATGTCAGCATCTCACTAATAACACCAGTTTTTGTTTCAGCTACCTAATGCTTCCTAACAAATCATTCCAAAACTGTGTCTTAAAGAACAACCATTTATTTGATTGTGATGCTGCAATTTGGGCTCTAGTCAGTGGGGCAGATCCTCTGCTGCTCTCTCCTGTGGTCACTCAGGTGGCCATATCCATCTAGGGTTCAAATGGAACTGGAAAGCCCAATATGGCCCTAGTCACATGTCAAACACCTACCTGGGGCTTGTTGGCCAAAATGTCTCTTTGGTCCTCCAATGTCCCCTCCAGCAGCATAGCCTGAGTGTCTTGCATGTTCCCAGTTCACAAGTGCTTACCAAGTTTCCACTTGGATAACATCCGCTGATGCTAGCAAGGCACAATGCCAGAGTCAATGAGTGGGGGTGGGGGGTGGGGGCAACTATATAAATCAATGAGGGAGGTTTGATTAATCAAGGGGCAATTACTGTAAAACTCTACAAATCTCCCATCCAAAAATTGACGCTTTCAAATTATGGTGCTGGAGAAGACTCTTGAGAGTCCTTTGGATGGCAAGGAGCTCAAATCAGTCAATCCTAAAGGAAATCAACCCTGACTATTCATTGGAAGGACTGGTGCTGAAGCTGAAGCTCCAGTACTTTGGCCACCTGATGCGAAGGGCCGACTCACTGGAAAAGACCATGATGCCGGGAAAGATTAAGGGCAAGAAGAGAAGGGGCAACAGAGATTGAAATAGTTGGATGTCATCACTGAATCAATGAACATGAGTTTGCGCAAACTCCAGGAGATAGTGAAGGACAGGGAAGCCTGGCCTGCTGGTCACAAAGAGTCAGACATAACTTAGCAACACACGCTTTCAGACACAACTGAACAACACAGCTGGTAAAACAAATAAACTAAATTTTAAAAATTAATAACTATAATTAATAGTTAATTATTATTGATAGTTAATAGTTAACTATCATTAATAGATAACTATGGACTTCCCTGGTGGCTCAGAGGGTAAAGTGTCTGCCTGCAATGTGGGAGATCCAGGTTTGATCCCCAGGTTGGTAAGATCTCCTGGAAAAGGAAATGGCAACCTACTCCAGTATTCTGGCCTGGAAAATCCCACGGGTGGAGAAGCCTGTAGGCTACACTCTATAGTAGGCTACAGTCTATGGTAGGCTACAGTCTATGGTAGGCTACAGTCTACGGGGTCGCATAGAGTCGGACACGACTGAGCACCTTAACTTCACAATAGATAACTAGAAAATGCAGGTCACATGTTTGTAAAGATTTAATAAAATAGGAAGATAAGATAAAAGTAAAATTAGGAAGAAGAAATAAAAACAAAGTTTAGAAACTAATTTGAAAAATCAAAAATGAAAATATTATAAATGTATGTAACAATTGGTATGAGGTTAGAAACAAAAATAAGCTAAAACTAGCCCAAGTATATGGTGAATAACTCAACAAACAAACAAAAATATTAAAAAATTACTAAGAGTTAGAATTCAAAAGCTTGACAAACTAAGGCAATCAGGATTTTTCAAGCAAAAGTAGTTCTCATTTTGGCAAATCGCCCAACAATTTGTCATACCCAAGAGCTGGGACTCTATGGGAAAAAAGAACAACAGTTCTCAAACTTAAGTATTTACAGAGCTTTTCACAATGCAGATTCCAAGGTCCCAACAGTGATTCTAATTCCGTAGATCTGAAACTGGGCTCAGGTACCCAAGTAGTGTAATTTAAAAGGCCCAAGGACAACACTAACTACTAAAAGGGCTTTCTCAGATCATGGGCCTCCTTATCCTTTGTGTGTTACATTTACTGCTTGAAGTTCTTATGACAAGCCCACCTTTAAAATTTCAGAATCAAGGGCTAACGTGTTCCATGCCCTTAGCTAATAGCTCAGTTTGAGCAGCTTCACCTTTTCAATCCTCCCTCTTGCAGTAAAACAGCATTTTTCATATTACAGGTCATGAGCAACGAATGAGTCATAGAATCAATTTAATGGGTTGCGACCAAAATAGAAAATATCAGAGGGCATTGCACATAATGATGGCAATTACAGTTTAAGTACTATTACATGAAACTTTTGTTTCAGTCGTGTGTCTGTGTGTACAAAGAAAATCTATGATATGAGTCATAGGTAAAAAGGTTTGAAAATTTCTGCTATAAAGAATATGATGGAGTCATCAAGGAGCTAAAAGTTTTTCAGGTGAAAAGTGCAGAAACACCCTCAAATTCAAAGGAAGAAAAATTTAATGATGATAATTTCGTTTTATCATTATTGCTGTAGGGTTTAATTATTCAGGCACTTCAATGCTTCAAAGAGCAAATTTAATATGCAGTTATTCAGCATCCCCCTGAACAGGTAGGTGAGAGGAATATGGTCCCTATCTTTTAGAAGCTTATAGTATTAACATGTGGTTAAGATGACTAGAGAACAATATACAAAAAAAAAAGTACAATCATAAGTTAAATTTACAGGGCTGTAGGATTTCAAATAAGTGAATGATGGGATTAAGGAAAGTTGTATGAAAACAACAGAATTTGAGTTTAGCTTTAAAGGAAGTATAAAACAAGAAAAAGCAGAGAGGAAAAGGTATGGTATTAAGTTTTATTGTATAACCAAACTAGGCTAACTATGAAAAGAATCTCCAAAGCTCAGTGTATGACACAACGGTAAGTGGATTTACTATACCCGGTCAACGAGAAACTCAGGTTCTTTCTATATGGTAGATTCACCATCTTGCCTGTCATCTGAGTCCTCAACCGGGTCCTCTGTCTAGCCAACAGACAGAAGATAGAGCATCAGGCCTGGAAATGGCACCTCACTTTTCTGGTCTTTTTTCACAGGCCAGAACTCATTCACATTTGGCTACTAGTAAAAATGAAAAACACAGTCTAGGACCAAAATGGTGTACCTCCATTCATCACTGGTCCTCTCTCACAACTAAAACATTCCAGACATAATTAACAAATACAAGAAGATTCTGAAAGGTGTAAAGATATACTGGAGCCTGGGGACCTGAGGACATAAGGAATGACATGGTGGTGAGTTCCCTGGGTGTACCTTTTGCTTTCTGTGCATCCTAGATGAGGTGCCAGAGAAACCTGCAACCAGGAAATACCAACAGGCAGGACAAAAAAGCTGAAGAAGAGCCCACTTTCTAGCCAAAAGACTGGAAAAGGATGGCCAAGGGGAACAAAAAATATTTTTATAATACCGGTCCTATCCAGCCAAACACCAAAGGAAAACCTGGCCAAACACCAGAAATGAAAACATGTTTACAGAGTGTGCATGTCTGCTAAGTTGCTTCAGTTGTGTACAACTCAGTGAGACCCTATGGACTGTAGCCTGCCAGGCTGCCAGGCTCCTCTGTCTATGGGATTCTCCTGGGAAGAATACTGGAGTGAGTTGCCATGCCCTCCTCCAGGGGATCTTCTGGACCCAAGGGTGGAACCTGCATCTCTTACGTCTCCTGCATTGTCAAGTGGGTTCTTTACCACTAACGCCACTTGGGGAACCTATTTATAAGACCTGTACACAAATGTCTACAGAAGCATTATTCACAATAATGAAAATGTAGAAATAATCTAAATGTTCATTGACTGGTGAACAGATAAACAAAATGTGGTATATCCATACAATTCAATACTACTCAGCAATAAAACTTTACAAACGATTGATATATGATACAACAGAGATAGGGCTTCCCAGGTGGCTGGCTCAGTGATAAAGAATCTGCTGCCAATGCAAGAAATGTAGGAGACACAGGTTCAGTCCTTGTGTGGGGAAGATACCCTGGAAGAGGGCATGGCAACCCACTCCAGTATTCTTTCCTGGAGAATCTCATGGACAGAGAAGCCTGGTGGGTCACAAATAGTCGGAAATGACTGAAGAGACTTAGCATGTACTCACAACAGAGATAAACCTCAAAACACGTTGTGGTAAGTAAAAGAAGCCAGACAAAAAGATTACATACTGCTTGCTTCTATTTACAAAAAATATCCAGAAAAGGAAAATCTATAAAGCAGATCAGTGGCTGCCTAATGCAAGATGGAACCAAGAATTAACTTCAAACAGGTATGAGGGATCTTGGAAATGTTCTAAAAAGTGATGACTGTATACCTCCATAAATTTATTAAAAATCATTAAATCACTCAAAATGGGTACAAACCCTTTTTTAAAAAAAGGAAACAAAATAAAATAATGATTCTTCAGGCAAGAACACTGGAGTGGGTTGCCATTTCCTTCTCCAATGCATGAAAGTGAAAAGTGAAACTAAAGTCACTCAGTCGTGTCCGACTCTTAGCGACCCCATAGACTGAAGCCTACCAGGCTCCTCCGCCCATGGGCTTTTCCAGGCAAGAGTACTGGAGTGGGTTGCCATTGCCTTCTCCTAAAACAATGAGCTACCCTGTTATCCACCATCTAGATTCAACATTATGAACACTTGGCCAATGTTGTTTCATCTGTAACCCCATTCCACTTTTCCTCCTCCATATTAAAGTAACTCTCTGTTTTATTTATATATATATATATAATATGGTATATATAATATGGTATATATAATATATTATATATAATAACATATATTTTATTATATATATATTTCATTGCAAATTTAGAAGATTCATAGTATAGAAGATAAGGATTTTTAACCTAATCACAATTCCATTTCAACATCTTATAAAATATATTAAAGCACAAGTGATTAAAAAATGGTACTCTGCTTGACCATTTTAAATAAGCTTTTGTTGCTTTCACATTATTTTCACTTTCCTTTTTATTTCTTCGAACATGCTACGTTTAACAAATGATAGTCCTAATATCCAAAGTCTTTAAGATCTGATTCTACTAAAGGTTGTTACTAACTCTAGTAGCACTCACTTCATTGTATGATAGTTTTCACTGTGAGATCATGCTCATCAAACTTTGCATGTGCCCAGGAGGACTGGAGATAGCTCCTGCCAGGTGCCTGAGACAACTCTAAACCCCTCGCCACTATAAATTAATATCTTTGTTTATGGTTTTTCAGTTATAGTGAATGTGAATTCAAATCTTAATCCCACATTAGGGCTTTTCCTCTGTACTCAGAACCTAGACAACTTTTCCCTCAGAACAGATTCTGGTTTTAGTTTATTCATTCCCTAACAATGTATCTCTTTCATGATCCTGAATTTATTCAGAATTCCTGTTCCAACTACCTTGTATAAACCCAGGACCTTGTCTTCTGACCTCCTTGTGGCCATTAAAACCAAAACTCTAAGTTACCAGGTATTGACAAATGTCCATAGGAAAGCTGCTTATTTTAATGCATACTTACTACTCTGGAAATGCATTTACTCTTATCTGTGGTCTGTGATCATTTCCCTTACCTTCCAGCAAGGTCACTATGCATTTTTAAAGATTCTTAATGTTTTATTTATACTTTTTAATGAGTTCTGCATGGGAAATACTTTAAATATGTCTACTCTGCCTAATTTTGTCTAATTCCTTCTTAGAAAGTCTATAGCCTTCAGTTTAAAATAGGGTATCTTTTATCAACCTGAGTTTCAAAATTTTAAAATCTTTCATCTCCCACTTATAAATGTAATTTCTATCTTTTTAAAATGCCAAATATACTATAAAACCATCCCCAAATTAAATAACTTACTAAAAACATCATTCAATAAATAAAAATCAAAATGGAACATATCTCCATGAGCAGGAATACTATCAGGAGGCACTTGTAGCACAGCGATAAAGCACAACTTTCGTGGGTTATTATTTAGTAAAATGGAAAGGATTAACAAAGTTGGTTCAAATCATTTCTCAAACTTAATGGCTATGCCACTTTATGTAAATCATCTCCAATGTCTGGCCTCCATTTTTGAAATGTAAAATTTAGAACTTGAATGAATATATCAATGTATCAAATGTTCTATGCATATGAATCTGAATAAAATATTAAATTTCAAATTTTAATCATTTTTTAATTTAAAAACATATAAAAGAAAAGCAGTAATATGCCAATTAGCAAACATCATGAATACACTCAGCAGAGAATACAGAAGTACTGTACACAATCTACTCTCCACTGGTTCAATAGCAATGTTTGTGGGTATATTTATTCATACATTCCAACTGACTCATTGGAAAAGACCTTAAAACCAGGAAAGATTGAAAGCACAAGGAAAAGGGGACGACAGAGGATGAGATAGTTGGATGGCATCACAGATTTGATGGAGATGAGTTTGAGAAAGCTCCAAGAGTTGGTGATGGACAGAGAAGCCGGGTATGCTGCAGTCCATGGGGTCAGACATGACTGAGCGACTGAACTGAACTTCCTCATACATGTATACATGTGAATGGTAAAGAACCAGCCTGCCAGTGCAGGTGACATAAGAGACATGGGTTCAATTCCTGGGTCTGAAAGATCCATGGAGGAGGGCATGGCAATCTACTCCAGTATTGTTGCCTCGAGAATCCCATGGACAGAGGAGCCTGGCAGGCTACAATCCAAAGGGTCGCAAAGAGTTGGACACGACTGAAGCAACTTAACACATACGCATGTGAGTATATACACATAGAAACATAGGTGCATATATTATATGTTATATATTATCTATCATATGTTATAAATGGGGGGGTGCAGAGGGAAGGAAAGAGAAAGAGGAAGAGAATAAAATAAATGTGGCAAAATATTGAAAGCTGGGGAATCCGAGCAGAGAACACATGGGAGTTATCTGTTCTACTCTTACAACATTTCTATAAGTCTAAAAATACTCCAACATTAAAAAAAAGAGAGAGTGCTACGAAGTCAGTGTTTAAATAACAGATCTAACCCTGGCTATATTGAACAGAAGCACACTGTTATTCTATCATGGGACATGAAGAAAATCTCCAAAGGAACATTTTAAAGTCATCACTCATTCATGGTTTTAGTACCACATATGTTTGTTGCTATAAATGCAAACTGATCTATTTGAATTCTCTATTAATGACAGGTTGCAGAACTATATAAAAATGTATAACATCCTAAGGTGTAAAAACCTCAGGTGAGATTTTTGAGCCAAAAGTAGTTTGGGAAGAATGCACACATGTAAGCCAATAAAGGCTTCCAAATATTAACTCCTGGCTTCCCAAAGTCAGCCCTAGCCCACCAAGAGCAAGTAGTAAGAGCACAGAGCAGTCAGCTTCACAGGAAATGTGTGCCAGGCAATTCCCAGCACCTTGGAAGTGCAAATTCAGCAGGTAACAAAAACTCCCTAACTCTACCTTAAACCGTGGCAGGTAAATTATGATACATCTCTTTTCTTGAGAGTCTGTTTATATCTAGTGTCTCAGAATATCAAAGAATAATTACAACTACCACAACCATTGTATATTAAGCTCACTATAGGTTTAAGTTTTTTTAATAAAATAAAATAAATAATGTGACAAAAAGAGAGAAAGAGCATCAGTCTCTTTGCTTATTTTTTTGATGGAACTTTTAATTTTAAACTCAGAAGGCAACAGACAATGAGTGCAAAGAGCCAGGCAGAAGTCTAAGAGGTTTATTACAAGCCAGTTTTTTCAGGATCATTATTCTCAGGTAGCTGAAAATCGACAACTTTTGACCAATGAATGTGTGGTATTGATAAATAAAGATCTCAATGCTGATTAGACTCTATTTCCCCTCAAATTTTCTAATTTTCTAATCTATTCTGCATAAATCTTTCTCTGAAGTCTAAGCTGCTGCTGCTGCTGCTAAGTCGCTTCAGTCGTGTCCGACTCTGTGCAAACCCACAGACGGCAGCCCACCAGGCTCCCCGTCCCTGGGATTCTCCAGGCAAGAACACTGGGATGGGTTGCCGTGTCCTTCTCCAATGCATGAAAGTGAAAAGTGCAAGTGAAGTCTCGAAGTCTGAGCTAAAGAGATAGTATTGTGTACTGTTTTCAAACATTTTCCCCTCTGGTTATGAAAGAAGGAAAACAGCATACTATATAAAAATTATGTGGCAACCGCAACAAAAACAGGACAGTGACACAAAATGGTTTCTTTCAGTTGTTGTTTTAAGTCTTACATCTTAATTTTGCATGTAGAAGACATACACCTTTTATGAGAACCGGTGACCCTGCTTCAGGCATTCTTACGCAAATAAATTCTAAAACGTTGGCGTGAGGTCATTAAACTATTCCTAGGGCACCTTTTTATTCTAAAAGCCTTTGTAAGCGATTGAACTTCTAATTTGAATAATTGCATCTCACCAACATAAATTCCCTCTGTAGTTTCAACGGTATGCAATATCAGCCTTTGCTTCCTGAGTTAAATTAATGTTGAGTAATGTGGTGCTTCTTGGGGAAAAAAAAAAAAAAGTGCATCTACTTTCATGGTAACCTTTCAGCAGCCAGTAGAAGTGATTCATGGGCATGAAGGGGCAAGAGGTCAGTATGAATAATCATTAACCAACAATGTCTGTGTGTGCAGAGCATGGCTAAAGGTACATCTCATCCAGTAAAAGAGACATGCCTATATAACTTGATAAAACAGAAAGGATCAACTATTTCATAAACTGAATCCTATTTTCCATTGAATTACATCATGTACCTTGTTTGTGTTGATGACTTACCTTTAACTAGCTGTGACTCCTCATGATGGACCTCCCCTATCCTTCTAGTCATACTGTAAACTAATACTGGAAAACCTAACCTCAAAAAAGAACTACTGAGTAGTATTTTAAAAGTAAAGAATTATTTCTTATAAGAGAGAATCCTGAAAATGAGTTTCTCCTATTAAACCTCAAGCCAACAGAATTTTTTTTAAGACATAAAAAGAGCTCTAGTGCAAAATTTGTCACTCAAAGCAAATTTCCAGGGTTGCTATAACAGTATTTATTCAATAAACTCCAAAAGATTGGCATTATATGTACTTTTAATGAAATTCAAACTCTCAATTCTTGGATTTTCTTAAGTAACATGTATATAAGTTGCAGAGTGACCTTTTTAAGAAGTCACTTTAAAGATCCAATTGGCCCTGGGCTATTTCAATCCATTCCAGAATTCAGTGACTTAGAATTTCAACCTATTACAATTTTGTCAGACTTGGACTACAAAGATTAGGGTTATTCTAGGTAGACTCAAAGGTTAATACAACTTTTTATATTACCTCTGAAATCTAGCATGTATCTTTGGCATCCTAGTGGCTGTGGTAGATATATCTACCTATTCACAATTCATCCTTCCCGCCTCACCTTGCCATGACTTCCCTATGGGTGGAATACACTTCCATCTAATTGCTTTGGGTTTTTCTGGGTGACTTGCTTCGACCAAGGGAATGTAGACAGAAGAGTAGACATTCTGAACGGAGGCTCTCAGATGTTCTGAGCATCTTCATTCACTCTGGGTCCCACTATCACCCACAAGAAGAACACACCCCAGACTGTCACTGTTCCTTCAGCAGAGGGCCCACAGTGAGAGATACAGGAAGCAGACTGATCCAAACCCTTAGCCCAGAGTGACTATAATCAGTCTGCAAACCAATGAGCAAGAAATAAAAATGTTATATAAACTACTAAAATTTGGGGGATGTTTGTTGCCACAGTAAAAATAATAGTGTTGAACTATAAAAGGGCTCAAGGTATTATTTTTCTGGTACCATTCTGTCTCAAATTAAAATTTCCAAGTTCATTCTCTAAAATAGTATGCTAAAGCAAACAAGTTTTTTTTTTCTTTTTTTTTTCTTTTTCCATTTCTGGATGTACTAGGCACTGGCCACATATCTGACAGCTTGATATCTTCTATATCAAATCTCATCTGAAGATATAGCAATAATCTAGGATTAATAATTCTTAAACCTCTGCTATAGCAAGACGACCTTGAATACAGAATCTGTATCTGACTCCCATACCTCAAGAGCAGTTTTGCACATATCAGCCATTTGATAAACGATTCCCTATTCCAACTCATAGTTGGCAGTGCCTTTATGATTGTCCGTACCTGCAAATGTGCAAATGCCCCCTGGGTCACAAAATTATTCATATAGTTGAAATGAAAGAAATGACTACATATGGTTTTTCTACCTGAATACACAGGAGCACTCAGGTACTATGCAATGAATGACGCTCAAGACTGGTTGTTGTTGTTCGGTCACTAAGTCAGGTCTGACACTTTGCGACCCCATGGACTACAGCATGCCAGGCTCTCCTGACCTTCATTGTCACCTGGAGTTTGCTCAAATTCATGTCAGTTGAGTCGATGATGCCATCCAACCTCTCATCCTCTGTTGCCCCTTCTCCTGCTTTCAATCTTTGCCAGCATCAGGGTCTTTTCTAATGAGTCAGCTCTTCACATCAGGTAGCCAAAGTGTTGGAGCTTCAGTGTCAGCATCAATCCTTCCAATGAAGACTGATAACCTATTCCAATAGGAGTTCCCTCAAAATGGCACACAGATTCCTTCAATGAATACTGAGATTGAGAACGGATGGCTGGGTGACAATCTCATGGTGTGATACACAAATATGCAGCAGAGATGGGTCAGCATTCAAGGGTACAATTCCAAGGAAGGTTCCACAAAAGGAGCCATGAGCTCCTTCACTGGAGCATCACTGTTCATCACTGATCCTTTGTGCCACTCTCGTCTCCTGCTCAGTGTCTCAGCTGTTTAATTTTCCCTGTCACCCAACTGATCTATGTTATTTTCCTTCCTCTTCTCCACATATTTTTCTTTCTTGCCTATTGTTTTCTCTCTCTTCCTTTCACACTTTTAAGCCTTGGTATAACAAGACATCACCACACATCCAGAATACTCCTTCTGTTCACAACAAATCAACCAACTGCAATAATCTGGGAATAATTTTCAGGCCTCAGAGTCAATAAAAGCAGGTGTGTGCCTTGCAGGAAGCTCAGGGATTTCCAGAGAGTACCACACACCCTGCCAACTATTTAGTACTTGCATCATTACAGAAATTTGAAGACAAGAATTTTTTTGAATTTTTTGTCAAAAATTCTGAACCCCATGGCCTAAATATGTTCAGTTCATCAAAGCTGTAGCATAGCAAAGATATCTTCAAATATGCTGAATTAATTTATAATGATATATCATTACTGCATTTTCTAGTCCGAAATAATTTTAGTATGATTCAGTGAAATCTAATGAAAGTGTAAACAAATTATCTATTATCTTCAAAAGTAATCTAAAATTCTTATAATATAGACAAAACCATAATAAACATACATTTTTTTTTCATTTCTTCCCAGAATATCCTTTACCCTTTTATTCCAAAAATAACACCTCCTCTTCTTCTGGGAAGTATCACCACTACCTCACCTTGAAAGCCCACAGGAAAAATGTGATTCAAATATATGTTGTTGCTTTCTCATTCCTCCTAGCCACAGGCTAGGGGTGTGTACCTGTCCAAAGGTAGGCCAATCATGGCACCCTAACTGTCTGGTCAAAGTTGATCTGTATTTGCATGGATCAGGGCATATGGTCCAAGCTGAGTCAATCACAGTCCTTCTTCAAGATTTTTCAAAGTGAAATTACGGCATAAGGAGAAATCTCCCTCAGACGGTAAAGAAATTGGGCATCTAAAGGCATGAGAGCTGCCAGCAGCCATGTGCCCTGAGTCAAGACGAAAGCTGGTCTTAGAGAACTAAGCCAAGATGCTGACAGAAGCAGATGTTGAAACAGAAAAGACTGAGCATCCTGGCAGCATTCAAGTCCCTGGTTCCAGTTGTCCCTGATGACTGCCACATTCCTGCCTTCTACCAACGTACTCATAAGCCTTCCAGTCAATTTCCCTGTAGATCAAAGTCAATTCAGACTGTTCTCTAACCAACAGCTAAGGAAATCCTACCAAACAAACTACAAGGTAACAAATCTGATTCTTGCGGTAGTGGTCCAGGAATACTGTAAGAAATTCTAATGTTATCTGCAATAAACTTACTATTTAATCAACAGATCTGGCATTTAAATGACAGATCTTGTCATCTAAAGGCTTTAAAAGACAAGATCTGGCATATTCAAGACTTTCTTCATTGTCTTCTTCACTGGGGATAAGCTTTGTGTTTTCATAAAATGGCAAGATCCTTGTGTTTTTTTTCCCTCTGAGCACAAGTCATGAACATGGTATATACTGGGCTAAAGGCATGAGGATTGCAATACTATGATTGCCATATGATTCTCTGAAATATCATGAGACCCAAGATTATGAGGTTTTGTGTTCTGGAAAAATTCCATCTCAGGATAGTGAGGGTTGTGTAATAAGACAGCACTAACAAAACTGGAAAAAAGTCATTATTTGTGTGATTATTTGTTATAAAAAAATAGTACCTGTCGATGGGTTCAAAGGGATGAAAGGGTCCAAAAGGAATTTGGATGGCTGTGGAGAAGGCAGTTTTAATCTCAAATGAGGAATCTGATTCAAAAGCTCAACAAAGAAGGTTTAATTTCCCCAAAGAATTGGGTCTAAGATGAGGCTACTAGGAATTTAAAATTAAAGAGGAAGGAAATGTAAAACCCATCCCTGTTAAATGTATTAAACTGCATTTAGGAATAAAGCCATACACTTAGAAATCCCTCTCCTTTGTTTGCTGTACCCATGCACTACAATATTTCTGCATTCAAAGTAAGTGACCAGTTTGCTTGGAGCTGATGACCCACTCTAGAGTGAAAGTGAGAGACAGGGTTTAACTCGGGAGCCCCAACCCAAGAGAAGGCCCCCATCATTCTCAAATGATGGAAGCACAAGTCAGTAAGTAAATATTCAGGCAGCCATGCTTTAGAACCCTAGTTTCACCCCAAAAGCACTCACTCAGGATCTCACTAAGCACCTGAACTCAGGAAGAGACCTGATTATCAGCACAATAGTTACAATTTTAACAAAGCAATTTCATTCTAACTCTTTAAAGCTGATGTCTATGCCCTCACCTAGTTTAAAGACTAAAAAAGGGGGTGGAAAGTAAGCTGGTTACTCTCTGTATCATTTTAAACTCTTAGAAGTTTATACATTCATTTTATTTGTTTTATAGAAATATTTAGTAAAATGCTTAAACTTAATACACAAAATAATGGAAGAAAACAAATTATATTACAAAATGCAAATTCTTCTTAGTTGATAAACTTACTGAAACAGCTAGGTTTCAGACATCAGCATTAGAATAATCAAGTTTTCTCTGAGTTACTGGAGACTACTTGCGTATAACTTTTGGAAATCTCCACTCCAAAATTCTTCCAATGTAAATGGCATTTAATCTTCTTAATCAGCAACATGCTTAAAGAACATACTAGAATATCTGAAATCAGTGCTGTAGACTTTTCCACCTATCAGAATTCTGTGTGCGCATAAATGTGTGAGTGCATGTGTGAGAGTGTAAAACAATCAGGTAACTGAATTGGAGACAAATTCATCCTGCAACTGAACTCATAAATGTGATCTCAGTCATATATGGATAATTGAAAAAAAAAAAAAAACTTAAAATCTCAGGCCACAGCCACAGAAAGTGGTATTATTTTGTAAAATTTCTTTAGAATCTCAATTTATCATTCCTAAGGAGGGGGGTGATAAACTATAGATATAGAGAACTATCAGAGAATTATTTTTATTCACCATTGCTTATAATATGACTGCACTAGAAGACCTTATAAAGATATTTAGTAACGTTAAAATTTCATTCAAGGCCTTTCAAAAACCTTTCAGTTTCTAGCATGGAGACAATATACAGAAATCTCATTTCTAGTGCTTGAGAAACAACCAAACGTGTATTTCAAAGAAAGGAGTCATATCAGTTTTACCTGCATAGATGCTCCTTCCACTCTTGCCACACAGGCAACTCGATCCAAGAAAGTCACTGCCACAGGTACCGCCACAAAGAAGCCTTTACAAAAGGCCTTGAAGTACCTTCTCACCCAGCCTTGGGACTGCGCCATGCCTAAAAGCACAATAAAAACAAATATGAGATTAGCCCCAAGAAAGGTAAAAAAAGAAAACATAAAAAACAGTGCAAGAAAAACCCAGAGGGATGGTATGGGGAGTGAGGCAGGTGGAGGGTTCAGGATGGGGAACACATGTACACACGTGGCAGATTCATGTTGATATGGCAAAACGAATACAATATTGTAAAGTAAAAAAAAAAAAAAAATTGTGACTCACATCCAAGGAAAATATCAATATAAGATGCTTTTCCACTGTGATTAAGTAATGGACAAAAATAAATATCTATATATATATATGTTGTTATTAAAAAAGAAAAATAAGAGTTAAGAAAAAGCAACCTCATCTCAATATGTTTCATACTCATTCCTGCTGCTGCTGCTGCTAAGTCACTTCAGTCGTGTTCAATTCTGTGTGACCCCACAGACAGCAGCCCACCAAGCTCCTCTGTCACCAGGATTCTCCAGGTAAGAATACTGGAGTGGGTTGCCATTTCCTTCTCCAATGCATGAAAGTGAAAAGTGAAAGTGAAGTCCCTCAGTCGTGTCCAACTCTTTGCGACCCCATGAACTGCAGCCTACCAGGCTCCTCCGTCCATGGGATTTTCCAGGCAAGAGTACTGGAGTGGGGTGCCATTTCCTTCTCCAATACTCATCCCTATAACCACTGAAATATATCTGACTTGAAATCCCAAAGTCAAATACAATAACTCAGGTGAATTATTTCCCACAGGTCAAGTAGCTTAATAATTTCAATAGAAAACTTCTCCTCACAAAGCAATGTTAGAAAAAAATAAGCATTCCAAAAGTAAATCCTTTTCTGTTGCTGACTATGGTGCAGATGCTCCTTAAGCCCTGATACCTGTCCTCTTCTGCAGTAATAGAAGTTTTGGGGAAACACATGGCTGCCCAGCCTCCCTTGAAGCTAAGTATGACCATGTGACTAGGACTGATGAACAGCATATAAGCAGAAACACTGTGCCTTAGAAGAATTACGTCCTCCCTTTTGTTCCCATGTTGTGACACTTGTGATGGTGTTTGTAGGAAGAGGAGTAGCCATTTCAAGTTAAAGATGGCAAAGCAATAAAACAGAAGGATCCTAGGTCTCCAGCACCATGGAAGCACTGTAACTGCCCTGTGTTGCTTATGTTCAAGTTGTTTAAGAGATTAATCACTTTCCATCATGTTTAAATCAATGTTATGGGGCCTATGTTATGGCAGCCAAATTTATCCTAATATAACCATGAAATATATGAGAAATCAAGAAAAAATATCACACTGCATGTGAATTCAATACAGATAATTATCAACCCTCACTTAGCCCTGTAACCACTTGGTTAATTTTCAGACTTTCTAGGGCTAATGCAGTCCTTTAATGGTCTTATGCAATGAAAAACAAAATAGTGAGAGATCAAGAGATGCTACCCTACAAGACCAAAATGGAGCTAAACACAGTCCAACAGATGAAGAACCTCCTGGTTGGGGAAGATAAATGACCAGTTTGTTTACCAGTTTCTCAAAATAATACTGATTCATACTATGTGATAGGCTATAATTTCAGTCCGTTCTATTTCTTGACTGGGACTAGATAAATACAGGAAGACCAGATTATTCTAGTGGGCTAGAGCAAGAGATGATGGTAGGATGGATTGTAGCGTTGGTGGCGGTGGTGGTGGTGGTGATGGAAATGGATCAAAATGGGCAAACTTCACATATGCATTTTGGAGGTTAAACAGACAGAAATGAAAATGGATGGGCAAGGATTGGGGAGAGGAGAAGAGATGAGAAAAGTGTTGAGGTAGTTGTGACCTATTCAAGCACTGCTATTTCATTATTTCCTTGGATTACATTCCAAAGTACTAAAAACGTGCTCATAATTCAATTCCTCAAAACTCTAATAAGTACAAGGTCATGGGCTGGATGCTAGAGATACACAAATGAAAAGCAGACACAGTCCTTGCTGTCAAGGAGTTACAAAGTGCCAGGGAAGATTGCCTTTAGACAAGTATTTCCAAGGGAAAATAGCACTGAAAAGGGCCAATGTGCCTGGGGCAAGGAAGTGCATCCATTAGAATGTGATTAAGAAATGTGTCCCCCACTAATAGATGGAGAAATATACCATGTTCATCGATCGGAAGAATCAATATAGTGAAAATGAGTATACTACCCAAAGCAATTTGTAGATTCAATGCAATCCCTATCAAGCTACCAACGGTATTCTTCACAGAGCTAGAACAAATAATTTCACAATTTGTATGGAAATACAAAAAACCTCGAATAGCCAAAGCTATCTTGAGAAAGAAGAATAGAACTGGAGGAACCAACCTACCTGACTTCAGGCTCTACTACAAAGCCACAGTCATCAAGACAGTATGGTCTGGCACAAAGACAGAAATATAGATCAATGGAACAAAATAGAAAGCCCAGAGATAAATCCACGCACATATGGACACCTTATCTTTGACAAAGGAGGCAAGAATATACAATGGATTAAAGACAATCTCTTTAAAAAGTGGTGCTGGGAAATCTGGTCAACCACTTGTAAAAGAATGAAACTAGAACACTTTCTAACACCATACACAAAAATAAACTCAAAATGGATTAAAGATCTAAACGTAAGACCAGAAACTAT
Source organism: Bos javanicus (assembly GCF_032452875.1). Classification (NCBI taxonomy): domain Eukaryota; kingdom Metazoa; phylum Chordata; class Mammalia; order Artiodactyla; family Bovidae; genus Bos; species Bos javanicus. Next base: position 57,490,982 of record NC_083871.1, on the reverse strand, counting down.
AAAACCCCTAGAGGAGAACATAGGCAAAACACTCTCTGACATACATCACAGCAGGATCCTCTATGACCCACCTCCCAGAATATTGGAAATAAAAGCAAAAATAAACAAATGGGACCTAATTAACCTTAAAAGCTTCTGCACATCAAAGGAAACTATTAGCAAGGTGAAAAGGCAGCCTTCAGAATGGGAGAAAATAATAGCAAATGAAGCAACTGACAAACAACTAATCTCAAAAATATACAAGCAACTCCTACAGCTCAACTTCAGAAAAATAAATGACCCAATCAAAAAATGGGCCAAAGAACTAAATAGACATTTCTCCAAAGAAGACATACAGAGGGCTAACAAACACATGAAAAGATGCTCAACATCACTCATTATCAGAGAAATGCAAATCAAAACCACTATGAGGTACCATTTCACACCAGTCAGAATGGCTGCGATCCAAAAGTCTACAAGCAATAAATGCTGGAGAGGGTGTGGAGAAAAGGGAACCCTCTTACACTGTTGGTGGGAATGCAAACTAGTACAGCCACTATGGAGAACAGTGTGGAGATCCCTTAAAAAACTGGAAATAGAACTGCCTTATGATCCAGCAATCCCACTGCTGGGCATACACACTGAGGAAACCAGAAGGGAAAGAGACATGTGTACCCCAATGTTCATCGCAGCACTGTTTATAATAGTCAGGACATGGAAGCAACCTAGATGTCCATCAGCAGATGAATGGATAAAGAAAGCAGTGGTACATATACACAATGGAGTATTACTCAGCCATTAAAAAGAATACATTTGAATCAGTTCTAATGAGGTGGATGAAACTGGAGCCTATTATACAGAGTGAAGTAAGCCAGAAAGAAAAACACCAATACAGTATACTAACGCATATATATGGAATTTAGAAAGATGCTAACAATAACCCGGTGTACAAGACAGCAAAAGAGACACTGATGTATAGAACAGTCTTATGGACTCTGTTGCAGAGGGAGAGGGTGGGAAGATTTGGGAGAATGGCATTGAAACATGTATAATATCATGTATGAGACGAGTTGCCAGTCCAGGTTCGATGCACGATACTGGATGCTTGGGGCTAGTGCACTGGGATTACCCAGAGGGATGGTATGGGGAGGGAGGAGGGAGGAGGGTTCAGGATGGGGAACACATGTATACCTGTGGCAGATTCATTTTGATATTTGGCAAAACTAATACAATTTGTAAAGTTTAAAAATAAAATAAAATTTAAATAAATAAATAAAAAAGAAAAGAAATGTGTCCAAAAGGAAAAGGCATTCGAGGTAAGACCTGGGCACTTTGGGCAAAAGCAGCAGTGTGCATAAAGACCTCAGAGCAAAATAAAACGTAAGTTATTTAAGAAACTATAAGAAATTCAGTTTCGTATATATACAAACTTTAATATGCTAATGTTTAATTCAGTAAACATTTATTGCCTGCTAAACACCAATGCTAAGTGCACGGGATATAAAGACAGATAGATATACAATATAAAATCATTTAAAAACTCTCATGAAACAATACTTCACACTGTTCCGTGATCTGAAAAGTAGATCCCACATGCCGCAACTAAAATCCCACATATGGCGACTAAGATCCAGAGCAGCCAAAAAAAATAGTAAGGGGTCGGATTCAATTTCTAACATTCTTTCCAGGGCTGTCATTCTATATTCCTATGTATTTTTTTATTGTTTCTCCAAGTCTTTGAGAAGATACTAAAATAAAGGCACTTAGGTTATTATTGACCAAGAAGAGAAATTATGTTGCCTTTTAGGCTTGAGAATTGTTTTTTTTTAATGTTGAAAGGAAAAAAGACTTTTATTATACAACTAGTTACAAAGGGAAGCAGAGATAAAGTTGGAACTAGTGCAGATTATGTGAAGGGACATATTAAATACAAGTAAGGCCCTAAAGCCACTGCCCTTTCCCTTCTCAGGCTCACAATTCCACTGCTGACCCAAGCACTGCTACCATCTCCTGCACAACTCAGGACGAATATTTTTCTACTGTTGCTGTTCTTGCTGATAAGCCACTAAGTCACGTCTGACTCTGTGACCCCATGGACTACATCATGCCAGGTTTCACTGTCCTTCACCATCTCCTGGAGTTTGCTCAAACTCATTCCATTGAATTAGTGATGCCATCCAACCATGTCATCCTCTGCTGCCCCCTTCTCTTCCTGCCTTCAATCTTTCCCAGCATCAGGGTCTTTTCCAATGAGTCGACCCTTCACAACAGGTGGCCAAAGTATTGGAGCTTCAGCTTTAGCATCAGTCCTTCCAATGAATATTCAGGGTTGACTTCCTTTAGGATTGACTGATCTCTTTGCTGTCCAAGGGACTCTCAAAAGTCTTCTCCAGCACTTTTCAAAAGCATCCATTCTTCGGCATTCAGCTTTCCTTATGGGCCAACTCTCAGAACTGTACATGACATCTGGAAAAACCACAGCTTTGACTATTTGGATTTTTGTCGGTAAAGAGATGTCTTTGCTTTTTAATAGTTGTTTAAGTTTGCCATAGCTTTCCTTCCAAGTAGCAATTATCTTTTAATTCCATGGCTGTAGTCACCATCTGCAATGATTTTGGAGCCTAAGAAAACAAAATGTCACTGCTTCCATTTTTTCCCCTTCTATTTGCCATGAAAATTGTGTGGGAAGTGTATCTATTGAGGGTATGCAGACTCTGCCCAAGCACAGGGGAAAAAAAAGCTCTCTTGCAGATTAGGGGCCATTATTTTCAGAGGCTCAAACCAAAAGTCTCAGTACAGTCTTGTCCTACCTGAATTGTGAATGACACCTTTAATTCATAATAATAAAACCCTCTTTGGGACTTCTATCATTAAAATACTAAAGCTATACACAAAGGAAGAAATGAGCATTACACTTCTATGTCAAGTTATATTAAATAAAATGTTTAAAGTGCTATGGCATTCACATTTTGGTAAAGTTAATGCATTTCCTTTCCTATAAAGAATCATTGGGATGATCTGGTCTTTTGTTCACATCTTAAATATTTAAAACTACCATACTAATAAGCACTGAGCATCTGCTTTCTCTGAGAAAATTTCCTTTAAAACAATAATAATGTGATATCCCAAGCAAAAAAGGAATAATTTTTATCAGTAACCTCATTCTTCCAGTAACCATGCAAGTCATTTAGGTTCAAAACATTGCTCCTGAGAAAATTACTGCTTAAATAGTAGGCATACCTGATTCGCTGCTGAAGTACCTAAACAGAATATTTTTAAATAAGCTTTCAGATCCCGTTGAAATCATATTTGCCACTCTATATACTATATACTACCTGCAAGTAAAATTTTTTTTGGCATTACTGACCTCAACTGCCTAATGACCTTCACTCTAAATACCTTTCTTCTCACAACGTGTTATGGTTTGATCATGCATGAATTCATCCAAAATCATTCTTAAATTCCCATACATTTCATCTTATACAAAGTCACTAATCACTCACCCATAGCAACCAAATGAATAAATATACCTCAAGTCATCCTAATTATAAAAACTCTTTTAAAACTGTGTGGCAGGTTTGGAGGTAAGAGAAAAACAATAAATGACAAAGCAGTATCTTATACAAAATGTAACCTTTCAATCATAGAAATCAGCCCACACATTTGGATAACAAAATCAAAATTTATTTGTAAATTCAAACTGTATATCAAACTACAAATGTCAGAAAATACAAGAGCAGGGATCCAAACAAATCTGACACTAAATTCCTGATTCAGTCATTATATATTTTTTTGATCACCTACTATGTAACTGTGCTAAGGGGCACATACAATGCACAACAGGAAGGTGTGATCCCTGGTATGTGCAGCTTACATTTTCATTCTTATTAAGTGCCTACTTTGTGCTACTCACTATGCTAAGATTTTGTTGTTGTTCAGTTGCTAAGTCACGTCAAACTCTTTGTGACCCCCATGGACTGCAGCATGCAAGGCCTCCCTATGTCTCACTAAGATACCAAGAGTAAAAAGGCACGCAGAGTCACAGTTCCTTCCCAAAGGGCCTGCGACAAGATCACAAGAAATTAGTAGATGACCACACATGATCAGGCTACCCTCCTCCATGAATCTCTCCAGGAGCTCCTGATACCAATAACCTCACTCTGCAAACAGAGCCTAAGCATGCATGTTAGGAGGCAGGAGGCATCTGAACTAAATGAGGGAAAAAATAATAACTGATGAATGAGAACAATTTTGATTCCACTAGAAGCAGATCTAGGAAAGTAATCGATGGATCCTAATCTAGAAAAAAATTGGGGAGCTAACTTCCTCCTTTCAGATTATAAACAAATAATGTATTATAAAAATAGATAATTAATGCTTAAGGTTTTCTCCACAATGCTGAACAATGATAGGGATTTCAGGCAGTTTACTGGACAGGAACCTTGTTGACATGCATAGCACTGGCAGTGACCCCTCGATGGATAGCAACAGCACTTTAATTTTTTTTTGAAGTTCCCATGTTTTCTCTCCTACAAAACTGTGTTTTTCTAAAAACAATAGGAACATTTAGCCATCATCTCTAGCAATCTAATTTTTTGGCCAACTTGACAATCAGGAAAATAAAGCCATTGAAGGTGACTGCAAATGCTCTGTTTTCTGTTTCCTGCATTCTTCCAAGAATGGGAGACTTCTATCAACTCAGGAATGACAAAATGCTTCACAGGAAAAGACATTACTTTTTAAAAGGGAAAGTAGAGACCCAAGAGTTTTCAACCCAAGAGACCACAACTAGGCACAAATATAGCAGATTATCTCATAGCTAGGAAATGGCAACCTACTCCAGTGTTCCTGCCTGGAAAATCCCCTGAAGAGAGGAGCCTGGAGTCACAAAGCGTTGGACATAAGTGAGCATGCAAGCACACATCTCACAGCTAACACATTTCATGAATATTAATAAGTTATAATCGTAACAAAATGGTTGGCCTTTTTGGTATTGAGTTCAGACAGATTCCTTTCAATGAACCAGAATCCCTACCAAAAGTGGAGTAATTTGGAGTCTTAATTATTGGTTTAATTCATTAAAATTGCTAGGTATTGGCTGCTCCCAGTATCTGGGTAGATGTGATTTTAAAAGGGTCAGAAAATAGATTTTCCCAGAGTAACATTTATTCCACTGTGCTCTGCCACAATGCTGAAAGTTCTTAGCATTGTACAACATGGGCAGAGTTTCTTAAACTTAAATGATCACAAAAGTCACCTGTCTTGCTTATGGAAAACATAGACTCCTGGGACTCAACCTGATTAAGAGGAGATTCTCAAGGGTAGATGTGTGGATCATGTATATCAGAATTATCTAGAGGAGCACTGCAAATTATATATGTGTGCTTAGTCACTCAGTTGTGTCCAACTCTTTGTGACTGTATGAACTATAGTCTGCCACACTCCTCTGTGCATGGGATTTTTTTCAGGTTAGAATACTGGAGTGGGTATTCATTTCCTTCTCCAGGGGGTCTTCCCAACTCAGGGATCGAACCCGAGTTTCCTGTATCTCTTACACTGCAGGAGGATTCTTTACCCGCCCCTCATAATACATGGTGATATTCTGTGATCTCTAGTATTATACTATAGGGAAGAACAAATACATGTGTGTTAAAAAAAATTCTTAGATGATTCTAATATGCTGTCTCTGGTCTTCCTCCCTGTCCACAATCCTCATTCACCCTCATTGGAGAACCACTAGCCCAAAAAAGGAAATCATTTTAGAGGGAAATATTTTTTAGTAGCTTCCTTGAGATATTATTTACATACCATAAAATTCACCCACTGTAAGTGTATACATTTCAAAGATTTTTAGCAAATTTATGCTGTTGTGGAATCATCACAATACATTTTTGGAGTATTCTGTCACCCCCATAAATTCACCCATGCCTATCTGAAGGCCAGTTCCCATTTCCATCCAAGTCCCAGGAATATACTGCTCTCTTCTCTAAGAGATGTGCATTTTAAAGAAATTTTAGTAGTTTTTTTTTTTTTTTTTTTTTTTGGTCTGGCTTGTTTTATTTAACACAATATTTCTGAGGTTCATCCATGTTGTTGCATTTATAAGTAGTTCATTTTTTTATTGCTAAACAACATTTCATTGTATTGGTATGTCATAATTTACCTGTTCATCAGCTGATGGGACATTTGGATTGTTTCCAGTTTTGAGCTATTGTGAATAAGGCTACTGTAAGTCTCTGCATACAAGTCCTTGTGTGAATATATGCTTTCATTTCTCTTGAGTAGTTACTTAGGAGTGGAATTGCTTGGTTATATGAAAAGTGTATTTTTAGTATTTTGAGGACTGCCAAACTGTTTTCTAAAGTGATTGTATCATTTTACATTTTCACTAGCAATATATGAAGGTTTTTGGCTTCTCTGGATCCTAGCCAACACTGAGCATTCTTAGTCCTTTAGATTATGACCATTCAAATGAGCATGCAGTATGGTATTTAATTGTGGTTTTGACTGGCATTTCCCTAATAACTGATAATGTCAAACATCTTTTCATGAGCTTAGTAGGAAGTCTTGCCTTTATTAAAGTGTCTGCTCAGATTTTCTGCAAATTTTGTAATTGGTTTGTCTTCTTATTGAGTTGTAAGGATGTGTGTGTGTGTGTGTGTGTGTGTGTGTGTGTGTGTGTGTGCGTGCGCGCGCGCTTAGTCGCCCAGTCATGTCTGACTCTTTATGAACCCATGGACTGTAGTCTGCCAGGCTCTTCTGTCCATGGGGATTCTCCAGGCAAGAATACTGGAGTGGGTTGCCATGCCCTCCTCCAGGGCTTCTTCCCAACCCAGGGATCAAACCCAGGTCTTCCACATTGCAGGCAGATTTTTTTATCATCTGAGCCACCAGGGAAGACCATGTGTATATATATCGTTTTATATATATATATATAGATAGATACAAGTCTTTTATCAGATAACATGTTTGGCACATATTTTCCCCCTCTGTGTGTCTGGCTTTTTTATTTTCTAAAAGATATCTTTTGAAGATCAAACAAAAAGATAATCAGTAATCTTTACAAATGTGAACTCCAGCATCAAATTATTTATCTTTGAACTGTGTAACTTATATGTACAGTTTAAGTCAAAAATTCTCAGAAGGAATGAAATGGCAACCAAAAATAAAGAATGAAAAACTGTCAAAAGTAATAAAAGGGAGAAATATAATGGGGTTAGACATAAAGTGAATCATGTTCTGGCAAAGAAACCCAACTTTAAAAGTCCACACTGGTAGACTGATAAAGATAAAGGTCCTCTATTTTGACCTAAAACCACTTCTCTGACAGAGATAATTATAATTGTCTACTGGAGAGTGATGAACACCTGGATGCTAAGAGAGGTGAAATTTTAAGTCAGAAATATTAAAATGCAAATGAACTCCAAGGGCATGTTGTACTACACTGATGTAGAGAGAGAACACCATCAGAAATCAATAAGAAATGCAATTTCCTATAAGCTTCCTGAGTTTGGAGAAGGACTCCTTCCACTTGCAAACCTCATGCATTTACCCCCACCTCTCCTTCTGCCTTTGTTGGAGCTGAGGCTGGCAGTGCTCTGCAGAGACAGCGTCACCAAACAGGGAAACTCAGTAGGAAGGTGAGTGAATCCAACCGTGCTCAGTCACTCAGTCATGTCCAACTATTTGCGACCCCATGGACAGTAGGCCACCAGGTTCCTCTGTCCATAGGATTTCCAGGCAAGACTACTGGAGTGAGTTGCCATTTCCTACTAGAGGGGATCTTCCTGACCCAGGGATTTAACCTGAGTCTCTCATGTCTCCTGCATTTGCAGGCAGGTTCTTTACTACTAGCGCAACCTGGGAAACAGATCTCAGGTCAAATCATAATCCAATCATGTGAATTTGGGCAAATTACTTCATCTTTCCAAGCCACAAGTTTTTCAAATAAGAAACCTTGTAGGGTGTTTCAGATATTCAAAATGTTCATATTGTGTGTGTGTGTGTGTGTGTGTTTTAGTAAGCATTTGCACGAAGAAAGAAAACACCCATAAAAACTAGCATATTATGTGCGCAATGTATTAGAGAACAATGGTGAGATAATCAAATTAAAGGTATTTCTTCAGATAAAAGCATTAGCCATGTCCAAAGAAGAGGACTAACAATGACAAATTTAAAAAGGGCAAGAAACTTAAGAATGTCCATTACTTATAATTAAACCAATAAAGCCTATCTTCTAAATAATGGGACACCTAATATCCAGAATGATAGTTTTCTTCAGCTTTGAACCTGATCTTTTTCTAAGATTTGATGGGTTAAGGATGATCATAGTTCCTAACACCAGCCAATTAATAAGAATTTTGACTGCCAACACCAGCAATGCATTAGGTGTCTTGAGGATTATTTTTAAGCAGAATATAAAAAATATATGACTTAGCAACAAAATTGGACCACAGGAATAAATTATATATTAGATACTGGAAAAAAAGAAAAGAAAGATAAGAGATGGAATTGGAAGAAAAAAAGTCATGAAAGAAGCTTTAAAGAAAAAAAAAACAAATTAGAATGTAGGTGGCAGGTTTAGGAATGTTCACTATAAAATTCTCAAAACTTTTCCGTATGCTTAAAATTTTTCATTGAAATGTTGAAAAATAAAATAAGTATAAATTACACTTAGTAAATGTCTCAGGCAACAGGAAAATGTGATTATGAGAGTAAAGGTACATATGGGCCTACTGAGATAGTGTGAATGCTGGCCAAACCAGGGAACAAGAGATATATTAAGAGCAGTGAGGGATAAGACTGGGTTTAATACTTATTTTTTATTTTGTTTTGCTTTGTTTCTTAGCAATAGGAAAATCTTCATCACTTCAATATTTTTGGAAACCACATAAAACAAAGTCACAACAGTTGCCCTCTCTAAGAGCTGGCTCAGGCCACCCTAATCCTACGGATTATCCTTATCCTTTAACTCCACATAGACACCATTTGACTGCATTTACAACTCAGGCCCAATCACAAATTTCAGTTATTAAGATGCCATAAATTCTGCAAAAAACAGTTTACCATAAAAATTAACAGGACAGCAAATAGTTCTTTATGGAATGAGAAAAATCCTATTAAGTGATAACCATTAGGAAGGAGAAGCTAGGTAAGATTTAAACTGTAATAACCACAAAACTGAGATTTCAACACTGCACTCTATATATTTTTTTCCAATTTAATAGAAAAGCATAACTGCTGTCATTAAGAAGAAGCTAAAGGCAATGTGGATGTTAAGGTAACAATGTGGCAACTTAAATATATGTGTAAATGAAACAGACCAGGTACTTATCCACAACCCAAACAAAGTAATTAGAGGACTTTGGACTATTTCACCATAAGCCTATTTATTCCTAAAGCAATAATATTTTGAATTAGCTAAAGAACTTATTTCCTGCATCAGAATACTTGCTGAACAGCTAAAAAGAAAATACCACATTATTTAGCATTTAAGCTGTGAATGCAATTGGCTTTTAAAAAGTTAAGCAAGCCTGTAAAAGGAAAAAGCATGCCTCTCAAAAGCAAAATCTCAAAACCCTTCAAAAATTAAAACTAAGAAATAAAAGTGAGAAAGGGAAATAAGGAAAAAATAATGACACTGAGAATGTATAAGAAGAAGGACACAAGATAAACAAGAATATTAGAAAGTAAGTGTCAGGCAATAATATGGGTGATGGGGAAATGGCCCCAGAAACACCATGTGACACATATTTCCTAGAGCACAGCTGTCCTACTGTCTACTACTACGTCATACTCATTTATGCTAGTTACTTTTCACAATACCTCTGTTTCTGCCCTGTTTTTATATGGTACAAGAGTCTCCAATGGGTTGGACAGAAAAGGCGATTTTTTAAAACAAATATGCTATTAGGGTCTCATGAAAATCCTATTCTGACCCCATCTCCCCACCATGCCTCAAATACGTTGCTTTCTTTAACTAGAAAGTGAAAGTGAAGTCGTTCAGTCGTGTCCAATTCTTTGGGACCCCGTGGACTGTGGCCTACCAGGCTCCTCCGTCCATGGGATTCTGGAGTGGGTTGCCATTTCCTTCTAACTCAAATTCACATCAAGAGATGTTGTGTCCAACTCTTTGCAACCCCATGGACTGTAGCCCACCAGGCTCCTCTGTCCATGGGATTCTCCAGGCAGGAATATTGGAGAGGGTTACCATTTCCTTCTCTAATACACTACCATGTGCAAACTAGGTAACTAGTGGGAACCTGCTGTATAGTGCAGGGAGCTCAGCTCGGTGCTCTGCGATGACCTAGATGGGTGGGATGGGGGCTGGGGGTGGGAGGCAGGCCCAAGAGGGAAGGTATATACGTATACATATAACTGATTCACTTCATTGTACAGCAGAGAATAACACAACATTGTAAAGCAACTATACTCCATTTTTTTAAATGACTTTTCCTTTGATCAGAATTGGAAAGAGGATGTAGGCAAGTTTCTTAAGGTAGCCAAGCCCACCAGACCCCAAAGATGGGAAGAGAAGGTCACAAAAAAATGTGAGACCAGGAAATACAAGGTAACCAGCAAACAGCCAGCCAGCCCAGGGACTTATTCTACTCTTCAGAGAATCAGAAATATAAATTAGAAACACAGGCTCCCACAGCAGGGGAAGCACATTAAGGCTCTGATTAGTCTGTCAAAAATAAAGCCTGTCCAAACTATGGTGGCAATTTTTGGAAGGCTGCCACAGCCAGTCCACAGCAGCTGCATGTCCACGGGGAGCTAACACAGTGGCAGTGCCAGCTCAGAACCAGATAAAGATGCAGCCGGATAAGAAGATTCACGCAATATAAATGGAGAGCAACAGTAACCAAGGTCTTGAGAGCAAGTGGCTGTGGTCTTTTAAGCTTTTAAGTATAAGTGCACCCTCAGGCACACACACTTGTTGAAATGGCAACAAAGGCCAAGCTGGCAACATGTTTTGTTTTGTTTTTTAAAGGCAGCCTAGAGGTCAGAGTACAAAGACGCTCCTCCTGTACAGCCTGGGGATTGAGGCAGATGGAGCACAGCACTCTATGGACTCGAGTGTCTGCTGCACAGAAAGTCCAGGGATCATGACAAGCCCCTGGTGAACATTACAGCATATGGAGCTGAGATGCTTATTTAGATTGCTCCCGGTACAGAAATGCCTTCTTTTGATTCTGCTTCCTTGCTGGTATATTAGAAGATTCTGTTTCAGATATCTGTGAAATTTCATTAACACGCAATGGCCTAAAGTTACAATGTATCTGTATTTAAAATTACTCATAGAAATATGGAAAGGTGTGGAAAAAAATGATTTAATAAGGTAAGCACGGATCTGCAATGAACTATAATGACCCCTACTACATAATTCCAAAGAATTATCAGAAGGTGGAGAAATAAAGCAATTTAAAAAGCCCTCCATTATTATAATTATTATTTTGTGGATCTGTTTCCAAATACTTGACCAGTAAGAGTTGATGGCTGTCAAATATAGCTTAGCAGAGTATTACGGAACATTCCATCAGTTCAATATAAGACTCTTTAAATGAATTACTGTGATATTAGAGAAGTAGTTAGTCAAATACAAGACTTCCCAGGTGGCTCAGTGGTAAAGAATCTGCCTGCCAAGAGGGAGGCATGGATTTGATCCCTGCCCTGGAGAAGGAAATGGCAACCCACTCCAGTATTTTTGCCTGGGAAAGCCCATGGTCTGAGAAGCCTGGCGGACTACAGTCCACGGGGTTGCAAGAGTCAGACACAACTTAGCAACTAAACGACAAGCCAAATACATAAATGGAACTGTCAAGGGACCTATGGGGGTCTAGATATATTCCTGCAAATTCCTTGTCAGGTCTCCCTTCAAAATGAGTAATCCAATTCCCATCTTTTTAAGAGTGGGTTGGTCTTAGAAAGAGACTTGCTTCTAGCAAAGAGAATGTGGTTGAACTGATGTTGTGTGACTTCTGAAGCTAGTCAAAAAAAAGGTAGCTTTCTCTTGCCTCTCTCTGCTTGATGACTACCTCTAGGCAAGCTAGCACCAGGTCCAGAGGACAGCCAGACCTAGCAAAAGTTCAATCAGAGAACAACTGAGGCCCCCTCCCTGCAAGAGCCAGCACCCTCTGGCCAGACATGGGAGTGAGCCACCTGTAAGGCAGACCCTCCTGCCTCAGTTAAGCCCTCATATGACAGTGGTTCCAGTTGAAATCTTAACCTCAACCTTAAAAGAAATCATGAGCTGGAATTGTGGAGCTGAGCTGCTCCCAAATTTCTCACCTGTGGAAACTATGAAAGAGAATAAACGTTTAAAGCCACTGAGTTTGGAGGTAATTTATTTTACAGAAATAACTAACGTAATAGTAAACCCAGAAATAAATACAAAGACACAAAGAAATTGGGTATATGATAAAGACTTTCACACTGATAGAGAGGAGCTTAAATTAACCAATGATGTTAAATAATCAGGGTTTGGAGGGAGAAAAAAAAGGCGGATATTCATTTTACTCATCATAAAAAGATAAATTCCAGATAATTCAAAGATTAAATATAAGAAATAAACACAAATGCAATAAAAGAAAATAAAGGCAGACAGTCTTTTAGGAGTAGAAATAGGCATTTTTAAACATTTTACAAATCCAGGAAACATAAAAAAGATTGATGGATTTCACTTCATAAAAATCAAAACATCTCATAAATAAGATTATAAAATAATCAGCATGATATTAAAAATTGCAATATATATTAATCCCAAAGGTGTAATATCTCTAAAATCACACAATTCTTATTTTTTAAAAAGGCAAATGTTCTGAGAGAAAAGTGAGTAACGTGAAATACATGAAAGGCAGTTGACTGAAAGCAAAATAAAATATGGATGTTATACCGAGGTATAAAAAATGTTCAATCACATTAATAATAAAGCCAATACAAATAAAAACAAAATATCGCCTCTTTAACCTATCAGACTGGCAAAGATTCAGAAAACCAAAACCATCCTGTACAGGAACACAGAATTTCCCATGCTCTCCTGGGAGCATAAATAGGTACAATCTTTCTTGAAAGCAACATTGCAATAAGGACCAAGGTGTTATGCAAACACATACCTCTGATGCAGAGACACCACTTCCTGGGTACAATGATATCTAGAATTTTCAGTACACCACTCTTTATAATAGTGAAAAACTGAAAACAGCCTAAACATCCACAAAAAATAAAGAAATGAACTTCGACATGCATATAGTAAAATCACTTGCAATCACTGAAGAGGACATTATATAGCTATAGTGTTTGACATTGTCCTAAGAGAAAGTGGGAAGACACTAAGTATAACATGAACTCATTTATGTGAAATATTATATACACACATCATCACGAAAAGAGGTCAGATGAACAGCAGGCACACAGATAATGACAGTAGTATTTACTGGCAGTCAAGGGATTTTTACTTTCTTCTTTATTCTTTCCCATATTATTAAAATTCTCTATAATGTGTATATATTATGTTTATATACTAAAGCAAATTAACATTAGCCTCTTCTGCAACAACAGGTATTTCTTTAATGTAAATTAGTTCACATGCAGGAAAGTCTCATTTCCTGCCTTCAAGACTCTCCACTATAGTAAACTATCCAAGGAAGCTGAGAGTAGCAGATGAAGAAATGAAAAGTATTTCCCCCTGTGTTTAAAATAAAACTGATAAGTCAACACCAGTTGAAAGACCAGACTTTTAACTTTGATGAAAATGGTCTCTGTTAAAAGTGAGTAACTTTAAGGACCAAAAACTCAAAGGAGGAAATTCAGGGTGTAAGGCCAAGGACTGATGGTGATGCTGGGTATAAATGCTAGTTGAGATTTAATCATGCTGTTATTTTTATTGCAATTGTCATTTCTTGGTGCCAGTTCTGTTTACAAAATTCCACTGGTTTCAAACCATCTGTTCCCAACCCTATTTTCCCTAGAAGTTCTATTACGTTTTAGCACAAGATTTTGCAGAATTAAAGATTTTCCAGGAATGCAAACACGGCGGGAAGAGAGAACTGCCTCTGCTATTCTGAGTAAAACACAGAGGTACAGAAACATTCTATAAGTAAAAAAGAAAAATGAAAAGAAACATTAAACTTTATTTTGATTCAGTAAGAGTTTCTAAGAAAAGATGTGAAATACAGGACAAAACAATCTCAATATTCTTGGTTTTGACCACACATTTATATACATATAGCTATGCAAGTCAGAAAAGTCTAAGCAAGATGGAAAATTAAACAGGCATCAATTACAGTGGATGAAGGGGCATTAATTCGATTAACTTTTTTAAGTGGCACAAACAGGATAGTTTTTTTTTTTTTTCTGATATTAAAAAATTCTGGAAGTGGGCAGTTTAAACTGACCTTATATTGCCCACCATGGCAGTTCACCTGTCATCTTTTTTTAAGTTATCTTATTAAGCTTATCTTATTATTGATATACCAAAAGCTATACATATTTAATGTATCCAAAACGTGTTAAGTTTAGAGACAAGTATACACTCATGAAAGGAGAAAAGGAAAGATATAAGCATCTGAATGCAGAGTTCCAAAGAATAGCAAGAAGAGATAAGAAAGCCTTCTTCAGCAATCGACGCAAAGAAATAGAGGAAAACAACAGAATGGGAAAGACTAGGGATCTCTTCAAGAAAATCAGAGATACCAAAGGAACATTTCATGCAAAGATGGGCTTGATAAAGGACAGAAATGGTATGGACCTAACAGAAGCAGAAGATATTAAGAAGAGGTGGCAAGAATACACAGAAGAACTGTACAAAAAGATCTTCATGACCCAGATAATCACGTTGGTGTGATCACTCACCTAGAGCCAGACATCCTGGAATGTGAAGTCAAGTGGGCCTTAGGAAGCATCATTACAAACAAAGCTAGTGGAGGTGACAGAATTCCAGTTGAGGTATTCCAAATCCTGAAAGATGATGCTGTGAAAGTGCTGCACTCAATATGCCAGCAAATTTGGAAAACTCAGCAGTGGCCACAGGACTGGAAAAGGTCAGTTTTCATTCCAATCCCTAAGAGAGGCAATGCCAAAGAATGCTCAAACTACCACACAATTGCACTCATCTCATATGCTAGTAAAGTAATGCTCAAAATTCTCCAAGCCAGGCTTCAGCAATATGTGAACCATGAACTTCCTGATGTTCACGCTGGCTTTAGAAAAGGCAGAGGAACCAGAGATCAAATTGCCAACATCTGCTGGATCATGGAAAAAGCAAGAGAGTTCCAGAAAAGCATCTATTTCTGCTTTATTGACTATGCCAAAGCCTTTGACTGTGTGGATCACAATCAACTGTGGAAAATTCTGAAAGAGATGGGAATACCAGACCACCTGACCTGCCTCTTGAGAAATCTGTATGCAGGTCAGGAAGCAACAGTTAGAACTGGACATGGAACAATAGACTGGTTCCAAATAGGAAAAGGAGTACGTCAAGGCTGTATATTGTCACCCTGTTTATTTAACTTATATGCAGAGTATATCATGAGAAACGCTGGACTGGAAGAAACACAAGCTGGAATCAAGATTGCCGGGAGAAATATCAATAACCTCAGATATGCAGATGACACCACACTTATGGCAGAAAGTGAAGAGGAACTAAAAAGCCTCTTGATGAAGGTGAAAGTGGAGAGTGAATAAGTTGGCTTAAAGCTCAACATTCAGAAAACGAAGATCATGGCATCCAGTCCCATCACTTCATGGGAAATAGATGGGGAAACAGTGGAAACAGTGTCAGACTTTATTTTTCTGGGCTCCAAAATCACTACAGATGGTGACTGCAGCCATGAAATTAAAAGACGCTTACTCCTTGGAAGGAAAGTTATGACCAACCTCGATAGCATATTCAAAAGCAGAGACATTACTTTGCCAACAAAGGTCTGTCTAGTCAAGGCTATGGTTTTTCCTGTGGTCATGTATGGATGTGAGAGTTGGACTGTGAAGAAGGCTGAGCGCGGAAGAATTGATGCTTTTGAACTGTGGTGTTGGAGAAGACTCTTGAGAGTCCCTTGGACTGCAAGGAGAGCCAACCAGTCCATTCTGAAGGAGATCAGCCCTGGGATTTCTTTGGAAGGAATGATGCTAAAGCTGAAACTCCAGTACTTTGGCCACCTCATGCGAAGAGTTGACTCACTGGAAAAGACTCTGATGCTGGGAGGGATTGGGGGCAAGAGGAGAAGGGGACGACAGAGGATGAGATGGCTGGATGGCATCACTGACTCAATGGACGTGAGTCTGAATGAACTCCGGGAGTTGGTGATGGACAGGGAGGCCTGGCGTGCTGCAATTCATGGGGTCACAAAGGGTCGGACACGACTGAGCAACTGATCTGATCTGATCTGATACACTCATGAAACCATCACCACAATATATATATCATAAACATAGCACACCCCTCCAAAAGTTTTCTCCCACCATCTTTTAATCCCATTAATTTTTGAATATCATATTTAATTACATGTTCAAGCTGGATTTAGAAAAAGTAGAGGAACCAGAGATCAAATCACCAACATTCATTAGATCACAGAAAAAGCAAGCAAATTCCAGAAAAACATCTACTTCTGCTTCATTGACTATGCTAAAGCCCTTGATTGTGTGAATCACAACAAAAAACCATGGAAAATTCTTAGAGATGGGAATACCAGATCACCTTACCTGCCTCCTGAGAAACCTGTATGCAGGTAAAGAAGCAACAGTTAGAACCGGACATGGAACAGACCAGTTCAAAATTGGGAAAGGAGTCTGTCAAGGCTGTATATTGTCACCCTGCTTATTTAACTAATACGCAGAGTACATCATGCTGGACTAGATGAAGCACAAGCTGGAGTCAAGACTTTCAGGAGAAATATCAGTAACCTCAGATATGCAGATGATACTATATGGCAGAAAGCGAAGAGGAACTAAAGAGCCTCTTGATGAAGGTGAAAGAGGAGAGTGAAAAAGTTGGTTTAAAACTCGGCATTTAAAAAACTAAGATCATGGCCTCTGGTCCCATCACTTCATAGGCAATAGATGAGGGAACAATGGAAATAGTGACAGACTTTATTTTCTTGGGCTCCAAAATCACTGCAGATGGTGACTGCAGCCATGAAATTAAAAGACACTTGCTCCTTGGAAGAAAAGCTATGACAAGCCTAGACAGCATATTAAAAAACAGACACTACTCTGCCAACAAAGGTCTGTCTAGTCAAAGCTATGGTTTTTCCAGTAGTCATGTATGGATGTGAGAGTTGGACTATGAAGAAAGCTGAGTGCCGAAGAATTGATGCTTATGAACTGTGGTGTTCAATAAGACTCTTGAGAGTCCCTTGGACTGCAAGGAGATCAAATCAGTCAATCCTAAAGGAAATCAACCCTGAATATTCATTGGAAGGACTGATGCTGAAGCTCCAATTCTTTGGCCACCTGATGCAAACAGCCGACTCATTAGAAAAGACCCTGATGCTGGGAAAGATTGAAAAAAGGTGGAGAAGGGGACTACAGAGGATGAGACAGTTGAATGGCATCATCAACTCAATGGACGTAAGTTTGAGCAAGCTCTGGGAGATGGTGAAGGACAGAGAAGACTGGCAGTGCTGCAGTCCATGGGTCACAAAGAGTTGGACAGGACTGAGAGGCTGAACAACAACAATAGCTGAGGGAGGTGGAGGAGAAATGCAAACAATGAGGGGAGCAGTTCTGAAACTATTTTACATACATTGTAGAACTGAGCAAAGGAGAAATGGTGTTAGCTGGGAGCCAGGGTGCTCACTATGGAAAAGAGGAGATACAAATACACATAGGAGAACCAAGGAATAACCTTTCACGCACCTAAAAGCAAAGACACCCTAGTAGCAAAGAGTATATCTAGAACTTGAATACTAGGTTCTAATATGATTTGTTACAATAAAGAACCAGGGCTCTTCAAGAAAGGATTGATTCCAGGGCTGGGCAGGGAAGGTATAGAATGGAAAGTAAAATGGAAAAGTGTGTGAATCTAAACGATTTCAAATGTACCGTTTTAGTAATTACACCAGCAGTATAGAATGATTAGACCTTTGCAGGTTTAAGAAACATTAAAATTATCTAAACCTAAAGAATATGGGATGAGGGTGGTGGGGCCGGGGGGAACTGAGTGATGATTACCAAAAAAAGAGAACGGAGCTGGCATCTCTTCCTTCAGCATTTACTCCTTTGATGCCAATAAACATTTATTGAGTACCTTTTATGTGCTAGGCATCATACCAGGGTCTTTCCTGAAAGAATGAAGATATATCTGTGTATCTGTATAGATACTGAACATTAAACATTGCTCTTTTGAATTACACTAGCCTCATGATAAGGTTAAAAGGGTCATAAAAATAAGATGAAGAAAGACAGATTTCATAAAGGATAGGGGTTATTGGGAATGTTATGGAAAGACAAACTACACTGTATTCTATAATCTTTGGCCCTTCTACTCTCAGAGAATGACTTTATCACCCAAACAGCTTCCCCAAGGGTCAACATGGTAGTTAACCAAAGGGATCTCTCCTGAAAAAATACAAAGGGTAACTTTTCTGGCTTGAAGTCCTTTAATATGTTTCCACTTCCTATAGCACATCATGTTCTAGCCAAACCCAGCAACACAGCATTTATCACACTTGATTTTCTCATCCTCACCTCCAATTAGCTGTGAGCTGTATGAGGGCAGGGACACTTGTTCACTGCCATACCTCAGTGCCCCGCAATGAAGTGTTCAATATTCAATACAGCTTTATCAATGAATAAATCATTTCCAATAACATTACTAAAAATAATTCTTCATTTAATGATTTTTAGTACGCTAACCTCAAAATTTCCTGTCCAGGTCAACTATTTATTTATTTTAATATAAATTTATTTATTTTAATTGGAGGTTAATTACTTTACAATATTGTATTGGTTTTGCCATACATCAACATGAATCTGCCACGGGTGTACATGTGTTCCCCATCCTGAACCCCCTCCCACCTCCCTCCCCATACCATCCCTCTGGGTAATCCCAGTGCACCAGCCCCAAGCATCCTGTATCCTGCATTGAACCTTGACTGGCGATTCATTTCATATATGATATTATACATGTTTCAATGCCATTCTCCCAAATCATCCCACCCTCTCCCTCTCCCACAGAGTCCAAAAGACTGTTCTATACATCTGTGTCTCTTTTGCTGCCTCGTACACAGGGTTATCGTTGTCATCTTTCTAAATTCTATATATATGCGTTAGTATACTGTATTGGTGTTTTTCTTTCTGGCTTACTTCACTCTGTATAATAGGCTCCAGTTTCATCCACCTCATTAGAACTGATTCAAATGTATTCTTTTTAATGGCTGAGTAATACTCCATTGTGTGTATGTACCAAAGCTTTCTTATCCATTCATCTGCTGATGGACATCTAGGTTGCTTCCATGTCCTGACTATTATAAACAGTGCTGTGATGAACATTGGGGTACACGTGTCTCTTTCAATTCTGGTTTCCTCAGTGTGTATGCCCAGCAGTGGGATTGCTGGATCATAAAGCAGTTCTATTTCCAGTTTTTTAAGGAATCTCCACACTGTTCTCCATCGTGGCTAAACTAGTTTGCATTCCCACCAACAGTGTATTAGGGTTCCCTTTTCTCCACACCCTCTCCAGCATTCATTGCTTGTAGACTTTTGGATCGCAGCCATTCTGACTGGCGTGAAATGGTACCTCATTGTGGTTTTGATTTGCATTTCAGAATGGGAGAAAATAATAGCAAATGAAGCAACCGACAAACAACTAATCTCAAAAATATACAAGCAACTCCTGCAGCTCAATTCCAGAAAAATAAACGACCCAATCAAAAAATGGGCCAAAGAACTAAATAGACATTTCTCCAAAGAAGACATACAGATGGCTAACAAACACATGAAAAGGTGCTCAGGTCAACTATTTATATTAGATTCAGAACAAGATGGCTATTGGAGATGCGTGGGTTGAGAAAAGGCAATTATCCAGTCACATGAAACAAACTGTGAGTTGTATGTGTGTGCACACACAGGTGAGCATGTGTGTATGTTTATCTGATTATCCTCATCTCTCATCTGGTGTGTGTGTGTGTGTGTGTGTGTGTGTGTGGTGTGTGTGTGTGTGTAACTTCCAGAGGTTTTTTGCTTTTTGTTTTTTTTAGTGCTTTTTTATTTTTTTCTTCAATAAATCATAGCACAGCACTCATTTCTAAAGGCAGTAAGGATGGGTAACAAGGATCAAGTAACTTTCACAATCCATTCAATTACCAGACAGTAAGAACTTTCTTTAAAGGCTTACTTTTACAAAGTATTTAGCTTGTTTTTCCTTAAAAGCAGTGTTTTTCAAACCATGCTCCATGGTGTCCTGAGGATTCCCTAGGGCCAAAAGAAGCAGGCACTAAGTGAGCAGAGCTCTGAGCCCCGACTCCTGGCTTCAATCAGAGCCACTATGCTTTTATCTTTTTTTTTTTCTTAAATAATAATTGAATTCCAAAAACAAATTTTCCTTGAAAAAGCACTCATCATATTAAAATAAGAAGAAAAGAAAAAAGGTCAAAAAAATCACCACCTTAAAGAATCAGTGGTAGATTGAGGCTCACACTCTATAATTCAAGCCCTTAATGTCTTTCATATTTCTTGTTTAGAGTACATTCATCTCTGTCATGTTTATAGGCCCTTATTTGTGCTAAAATGAGAAATACCATTTGAATACAGAAATATCTAGGTAGAAAGAAAATAGCATGAGTTTTGAGAAGTGTATTTAATCTCCGATGCAGCTGTTTCTAAATTTATTTATCTTATAATGTTTAATGGCATTATTTATGTACCAATCTTCAAGTTAACAATTCATAACACAGAATACCAAAATAATCTAATTGAACAACAGAAAACCCCACTGTAAATGCCAGCTGCTGCTGTTTTCATGTACTATCGACAAATATCCCATCTCACTTTAATACTCTTAGGAAAAAGATCATCTTAAGTGGATAAACCCACCAAACTCACATTTAATGAGCAATTTTAGCTATTTTGCCAAGAAACAGAAGAGGAACAAGGTAACTGAAACCAGGCCCTCTAACACACAACATTCAGAAGACCAGTGGGGAGAGTTTGATCTGCTGTTGAACACACTCATAGATGAGAAGCAGGAGTGGGATTCTCTCAAATAGAAGGCTTCTGCTACCTTTGCACAACAGCATGGGGATTGTGGAATGGTACACGCTAGAGAACACATGCTATAAGTTGAAATTGTTAGTCACTCAGTCATCCAACTCTTTGTGACCCCATGGACTGTAGCCCACCAGGCTCCTCTGTCCATGGAATTTTCCCAGGCAAGAATACTAGAGTGGGTTGCCATTCCCCTCTCCAGGAGATCCTCCCGACACAAGGGTCAAACCTGAGTCTCCCGCATTGCAGGCAGATTCTTTACATCTCAGCCACCAGGGAAATCCCAGAACACCTGCTAAACACCCACAATCAAGTCTCAACTCTGTATTAATACTAAATTGTGTGTGTGTGCTTAGTCTCTCAGTCGTGTCTGACTCTTTGTGACCCCACGGACTGTAGCTCACGAGGCTCCTCCGTCCATAGGGATTCTCCAGGCAAGAATACTGGAGTGGGTTGCTATGGCCTCCTTCAGGGGAACTTCCCAACCCAGGGATCAAACCCAGGTCTCCTGAATGGCAGGCAGATTCTTTACTATCTGAGCCACCAGGGAAGCCAAGCAGTAAGTTAGGGGAATCCAAAATCTTTAGAGCTGAACACATATAATTATTGATAAGATCTAATAAGCTGAGAAAGTTTAAAAGATAAACTGAGGCATATTAAAATGCTAACAGTTTCTTTGAGCAAAAATCAATTCAAACAGGTCAGTGCCAAACCAAAAGTGGTGAGGAATGCTACACTAAGAGGAGTTCAAGGAGACAGTTTTAAACCGAAAAGAAGGAAGCAAAGAATGGAAATATTTAATTGGCTTCAGATGAAAGCTGAGTTGGTGGCTGGTGATTTGTTGTCCTTAGGTTTCAATTTTGTAAATTTGAAGCATCTACAGGCTTAGATTTTGGCTTAAATAGGTCACTCCCCATGGCATTAGAGCTACCTCAATCAAATGGCCTCCTTGTTTAACAGAAGCAACCAACCTCATTTTTACCTCTTCTGGGAAAACTTACGTGAGTATTCTGACTCACAGAGTCATCTTCCACCCCTCAACTCCTCTGGCATGTACTAGTCACACCCACATATGCCGGCCAGTATTGTTATATTTTATAGAATGTCCGTTCTCCCCAGCTAGACTGTGAGCCATCAACAAGTAAGCACCATGTTTCACTCCTTCCTATATATCCTAAAAGTCTGAGAATTTTACTATGCATTTGCAGGTGCTAAATAAATATTTCTTGACTGCTTGCTTAATTTTACATATGGTTTGTATTAATACCCACTTACAATGTTGATGGAAAGACAGTTTGGCATGGTTGTATCTGACACTCCATGCTTTTAAACACCTGGGAGCATAAGGGAGCAGTCGGTCAGCCAGAACAGCCTGTGTTGAGATTCACCCAATCAATCTGATAATACCTCCATGCATATATCACTCCCAAAGAACCAAGTACCCAGCCTCTCCTAGAGCCAAACCTCTTCTCCTCTTCCCATGCTCAGTACCAAATTAAAAATCAGAAAACTTGGATTCAAGACCCAATTATGCCAAGGACTAGGCAATACATTTCATCTACATAAGTAGACTAACTCTAAGGTTCTCTGCTCTATCTATAATTCTATGAGACTAATTTCAAACTTTTACCTTCCACTTCAGAAATTCATGGAATGGTCCCTTCCTCCCATACTAAAATTACTTGTCTTTCATGATACCACTCATCATTATCATCATTGCACCTGTGCTCCAACACCTTTCGGACTTCTGTAAGTTAACATACTCATGAAAGTATGTTCATTTCTAATGATGACACTGTTAAATTTCTCATTTGATCTTTATTTCATATCTGTGTTTTATGTAACTAACACACATCAAGTAACTAATCGGATAGTAGAGAACAACACACACACACACTTGGGGAAACCTCTTAACATGTCCCTGCTTTCAGCAGCAAAGACAAGTATACCCCTATTTACAAAGAAGCGCCAGTAATAATAAAAAAAATTAAATTATCTTCATGCTGGTCACCAAATAGGTTCTTTTCAAACTAATCAACAGCTCAGTGGCCGTGATAACAATACTCTGATCCTTTCAATTTTGTAAGAAACTTACTATCTAATCAACATTAAATGATATTAGGGAATGTCAAAATGTTACAGTAAATGACTTAGAAAGAAAATCCAGTAAAATTTTTGATAGATTTGGATGAATATATAAGCTATATAGGAGAAGGCAATGGCACCCCACTCCAATACTCTTGCCTGGAAAATCCCATGGGCGGAGGAGCCTGGTAGGCTGCAGTCCATGGGGTCGCTAAGAGTCAGACAACTGAGCGACTTCACTTTCACTTTTCACTTTCATGCATTGGAGAAGGAAATGGCAACCCACTCCAGTGTTCTTGCCTGGAGAATCCCAGGGATGGGGGAGCCTGGTGGGCTGCTGTCTATGGGGTCGCACAGAGTCAGACACGACTGAAGTGACTTAGCAGTAGCAGTAACATAAGCTAAATAAAAAAAATATACATGAGTCATATAGAAATTCAAAGTAATTTAAATTAATATTTTAAATAATGAATAAGTTTTGCAGAACCTAATGTATCTCTGTACTACAAAAAGACTAGGCATATCACTCAAAGACCTTTCCCTAGCCAAGTAACTTGTTAAGCAATTAATTAAAAAGTAGGGTGGCAATTTCAGTTCTTAGCTAGAAAAAAAGAGCCATGATAAAATCCAGACAAAAGATCCAGTTTTACAAGTGAGATATAGGTATCTGAATCCTCCAGGAAATATTTAAATGTTATTTTTCCTTGGTGAAAATTACACCAACACTCTGTGACATTCTTGCTCAGTAGTAAAGAATCTGCCTGCCAGTGCAGGAAACGTGAGTTTGATCCCTCAATCCAGAAGATCCCCTGGAAAAGGAAATGGCAACCCACTCCAGTATTCTTGCCTGGAGAATCCCATGGACAGAGGAGCCTGGCTGGTTGCAGTCTGTGAGGTCACAAAGACTCAGACAAGATTGAGCATATTACATTTGTGACATCTGAGGTATTAACCTCAAATACCCAATAACCTCAATATTAAACAGTTGCATAAAAATTTTTGACTAACAGAACATGAGTTTTGTTTCATTTTTAACAAAGATAGAGCTATTGGCCAATCATACAATATCAGTAAAAAGGACTCTTCCACAAATTATCAAATCCATAAACCCTGAAAGAAGCCTTAATTGGAAAAAGAAGGAAAAATCATTTTAAAAAAACTTTATGAAACTAATGAAATAAAAATTTTAGTCTAGTGAAGAAAGTTCATTTTGTCTTGTCTAAAATAGTATATCACTGTGTCAATGACAGACACTACAACAAAAATTTTTGTTATTCTATCAACTAATCCCTATATTAACTCTATTTTTATCCCAAAACACAGATGTAAACTGATGCTCAGAGCATTTAGTAATCTCCCTAAGGTCACACAGATACTAGGCAGCAGAGCTGAATCCAGATAACCTGACCCTGTGGCCTGTACACTTAAGCACTAGGCTCCACTGGCTCCCAGTAAATATGCTCCCACTATGTTCCACCACTCCCAGTAAACACAGATCAGGATGGGTTATTGATCTCATAACTGCTATTACAGCATTGAGGTGCAAATTATCGGAAAAGTGTCTGAATACACAATTAGTTCAAAACACCATAACAGTCGGACCCGACTTAGCGACTGAACAACAAATATAAAAGACATGTGTTTAAGTCTCTTTCATTTCTAACAAATGTTCAAATCAGGAAAGGATACAAAAGGAAGTATAGTACATATACATAGAATCAATTAATAGACATTAGAGTTGTCTTTGAACTTAACAAGTACTGAAAACCCGAAACCCGTACTATCTCGCTGTCCTTTCAGCTCTCTGAACTGCCTCTTAGGATTTGAAATTCCACTGCTGAGACAAAGGAAAGGTGGAAGACAAGTGCATTCGAAAGCACTGTGCCCTTTTGCAATTTCCCTTCCACATTTACTACCTTGGATCTTTAAACACTCTACCAGAAGCTAAACCAATTCAAATGCATGTGTAAAATGTAAACCTGGAAATGTCGCAAAATCAACGTGACCTTTAAAGTGTAACATTTCCCACAATCATTTAGTTAATACTAGAAAAACATTTTAGTGTTTAAAGCATAATCTTCATGTGTAATATCTACAGCAAATACAAAAGCAAATACAGAACAAAGTATTTAAAAATCAAGCACGTTTTTTAAACAAAAGCTGCAATTAATTTTAAACTACAACTTCTGTAGTAGTTACATTACCTTTTAAACATCCCTAACCCTATTAGGGTACTCAGCTTTTCAAATACAAAGCTGATGAAACCCCAGGCACCTCCTGCAATTGGTAGGGACTACTAGTATGACTAATTCTCCCCCAATTTACCCATATTCATCTGCTTGAGAGCAAAAATATCTTTCAGGCAAAAGGCCAACTGGGCCCTCTCTGACAGCCAACAAGACCACACTTGATTAATCCCAAGGCACTGGTCTCAACAGCACATTTTCTAACCAACCAGTCTCCTCAGTCAAAGATACTTTAAGCAAAGACATTAATTAGGTAGTCGATATAATCATAAAATTAAATTTTGAATGAGAGGAAATGTAGTCTTCTCACTTCAGATCCAATCATACATTTGTTAAAAGTAAAGATATGCAAATTGATGCTAATGGGATGGCAAACTTTCCCCAAGAGAGAATCACACTTGAGATAAATCGACACTCATAATTTTTTTATTTCATAATCAAGTAGCAATGCTTGAGAATTTCTCTTTCCCTTTTGACTACTTTGATTAAGTATTTTCAATAGAAGCTGATCAGAAAATACATTTTCTCAGACTTTTTTTTCTGCACCTCTCCAAGTAGGAGAGAAAAATTAGCCAGAAAAATGAAATCAGAATCCACCCCATTCCCATTTACTAAACGGGGCAGATGTGTATATCCCACTGCCTTTAACACATGAGAATTAGGAAGAAAAAGACTTCAAGAAAACAAGCTGAGCAATCTAATATCTGGCTAAAGGACAGATGCTCTCTTTAGAATTGAATATAGTTTCTATCAACTCTAGGAATTCAGTTCATATTTCTTTAATGCAAAGAGTGAATGAAAAAGGTTACAGCGAAGAGATAAAACAGTGAAACATCAACAAAGGAACTAAATTAGATACCTTCACCTGTCACAGAGAAAAATCAATAAGGCTCAATGAATTTATATTGTACACGGACTTACTCAGGGAAAAACTGTGAAATAAAATGTCTCCATGGCCTCTGGGTGGAGGGCAAATAGGACTCAAGCTATATTTTAACAGAAAAGCAAAACAAGATGGGAGAAAAGCAGCTGGGCAGGGAAGGTTTACATTCAATTTATGTCAAAATCAAATATACTGGGTTTTTTACAGGGAAAGGAATGTAACTAGCAACTCTAAGAATGAAATGGGCAGAATCAACTTGGCAAGAAACAAAACAGCAAGGGGATTAAGTAGCCCTGAGGGTGGTTTACACCCCCAAACAACACAAGAGTGAGGCAAACTCCAGCAAACCACCTCCTCATTTACTCTGAGAGATAGGGTAAGATACACCACCAGGAACAAAGTCTCAACCCAGAATTCAGGTGCTCTGGTTCTCTCTCTTTCTCCCTCCCTCCTTCCCTCCCTCACTCCTTGTATCTTTCTTCCTTTGCTTCCCTCTCTCTTTCCCTCTCTCTCATACTCTCAGAGCAAAGGGACGACATATTTTACATTAAGATAAAACCAAGAAGAAAACAGCTTTGCCTGGTTGGTCAGGTCCCCCCACAGAGGCGTCCTACAAACTCCATGAAACTTCTTTTGACCACATCTTCATTTCCCAGAGTTGGCCCTAGAATCTATCCTGATTCTTTTCCAGCATCATCTTGTTCTGCTCTATGATGATACCATTCACTTTCCCTCTTTTCACTTTTACTTGTGCTACTCCTGTCCCAAATTTTTTCTATTTTCTCTACCCTATCAATACTACATCCTAATATCAGCTCAAAGTACCAGCCCCTATTATGTGAAATCATAAGCAATCTCCCTTATCTACGTCCCATCCTATGCCACCCCAAAGCTTCAATTATACCCATTCTGGACACAGATTACATTCTGAATTACAGCCATTTATTTACATATTCATCTTCCCTACCTCTACACCACAGGGTTCTTGGTAGGGGCAGGGGGGAGTTACACTATCTTTTTTCAAAGTGTGGTATACATGGCATAAAATTTACTGTCTTCACCATTTTTTAAGTATACAGCTCAATAGTGATAAGTATATTTACACTGTTCTGCCATCTTGTAAAACTGAAACTCTTTACCCACTAAACATCATCTCCTCCAATTCCCTCCTACCCCCAGCCCCTGGCATTCATCTTCCTACTTTCTGCCTCTATGAATTTGACTATTCTAGGTACCTTACATAAATTGAATCATACAGTATTTGTCTTCTCATGACTGGCTTAGTTAGCATAATGTCCATCTTGTCACATGTGTCAGAATTTCCTTCCTCTTTAAGACTTAATAAAACTCTACTGCAGGCATATACCACATTTTCTTTATTCATTCATTCCCCCCACGGACACTTGTGTTGCTCCCATCTTTTAGTTGTTATGAATACTGCCACTATGAACATGGGTCTTCAAGATCTTGCTTCCCGTTCTTTAGGGCATACACCCAAAAGTGGAATTGCTGGATCATGCGGAAACATGCCGGGAAAAATATCAATAACCTCGGATATGCAGATGACACCATCCTAATAGCAGAAAGAGAAGAGAAACTAAAGAACCTTTTGATGAAGATGAAAGAGGGGAGCTGAAAAAGCTTGTCTAAAAATCAACATTCAAAGAACTAAGATCATGGCATCCAGTATGCCATGCCATCACTTCATGGCAAATAGGTGGAGAAAAGATGGAAAACAGTGAAAGACTTTATTTTCGTGGGCTCCAAAATCACTGTAGATGGTGACTGCAGCCATGAAATTAAAACACCCTTGCTCCTTGGAAAAACAGCTATGACAAACCCAGACAGTATGTTAAAAAGCAGAGACATCACTTTGCTGACAAAGGTCCATATAGTCAAAGTTATGGTTTTTCCAGTAGTCATGTATGGATATGAGAGTTGGACTGTAAAGAAGGCTGAGCACCAAAGAATTGATGCTTTTGAACTGCTGGAGAAGATTCTTGAGAGTTCTTTGGACTGTAAGGAGATCAAACCAATCAATCCTCAAGGAAATCAACCTTGAATATTCAACAGGAGGACTGATGCTAAAGCTGAAGCTTTAATACTTTGGCTACCTGATGTAAAAAGCTGACTCACTGGAAAAGACCCTGATGCTGGGAACAACTGAGGGTATGAGAAGAAGGGGACAACAGAGGCTGAGATGGTTGGATGCCATCATCAACTCAACAGACATAAGTTTGAGCAAATTCCAGGAGATAGCAAAGGACAAGGAAGCCTGGTATGCTGCAATCCTTGGGGTTCCAAAGAGTCAGACATGACTAAGCAACTGAACAACAACGGAAACACTACTTTCATTTTTTCAAGGAACTGTTTTCCAAAGCAGCTGCAGCATTTCACATTCTCATTAACAGTATACAAGGTTTCCAATTGCTCTACATCCTCACCAACACCTGTTACTTTCTATTTTTAATAACAGCCATCCTAATAAGTGTGCATTTCCCTAATGATTAGTGATTTTGAGTTTTTCATGTGCTCATCAGTCACTTATCAGTCACTTATCTATCTTATTCAAGAAATGGTTCAAGTCCTTTGCTCAATTTTTAATTGTACTGTTTGCTTTTGTTGTGTTATAAGAATTTTTTCATATACTCTAGATATTAATCCCTATCAAATATATGGATAACAACTTCTTTTTAAATTTAGTTTTCTATTCTCTAATTTTTCAGAGTTGGCTATAAGTATTATAGAAATATATTTTGAGTTGAACACATTTCTTCTTTTTAGGATTTTTTTCTTTTTTGTACAATACAAAATTCAGGATATCCAAAAAGGGGTACACAGTGGAAAATGAAAGCCACTCCCATCCCAGTTATCCAATATCTGAGTTTCAATCCACAGGGGCATTTTCCATTTTGCTGTAATTCCCTCCAGAGACTTTATATGCATTTAGGAGAAAATATGTATCTTAATTTAGTCTCCTCCAAAATAGTAACCTATTAATATCCACTGTTCTGTACCTTGCCTTTTTGATACATTTCAGTGTATATATGCAGGTTTATTCTTTTTAACAGCTACTAAATATTCTACTACATGTATCATAATTTATCCAGTCCCCTAAGGATGAGCATTTGTTTCAAATTGCTGCCAAGAATATCCTTACATATATACTATTTCACACAAGTACAAGATTTATGGGTTAAATTCTAGAAGGATAAAATAATATGTGCATTTTAAGTTCTGATAACTATTTCTAAATTGTTCTCAGCAAAAACTACAAAAATACCTACATCCATTAGCAATAATGGTATTGTCTATTTCCTCATATCCTCAGTAACTCCTCACGTTTTCAAAAATTTTTGTTAGCCAATTTGATAGGTTAAAAAAAAGTTTCTCACTGAAGTTTTATTTTGCATTTCTCTTTTATGAATTGCCTATTCCTAATCTTTCATATCTTTGCCCATTTCTCCTCTGATTGTTGATTTTTCCCCATTGAGTTGTTGGTATTTTTAATATCTGTATGAAATTAGTCCTTTTTCTACGGTATGGATTGCGAATCTTCCAAGTTTGTCTTTGCTTTTTGTTCCAGTTTCCACTTTTTATAGTTTTTTTAATCTATTTTTGGCAATCCATAATTTTAATATAGTTAGGTTTTACTATACTTTTCTTAATGGTTTCTGAACATCTCTTACTTTCCATTCACACAATTATGACAGTGAAAATCCTCACTACCTTGTAAGCAAATTACAGCTTCCCAAATGGTCTACTTCTCATTACTCCTTCTACCTCCAACTGATTTCATACACTTGTCAGATTAATCTTCTTAAAATACTGTAAATTAGTAGGGACACAAAAAGTTGAGATTGCAATATAATAAAGATGCCAACTGTCCTGCAAAGAAGTGACTATTACACTTTTGTCTTGTACTAATTAAACTCTGTCAAGCATTCTCAAACTCAGAAGTGTACAGTTTTGTATAATATCACAGTATCACTGACCATACCTCTATGTATATTAAACAAGAGGGACGTTTTGATTGTAAACTAAGGTTATATTAAATTTACCAGCTGCATCAGGATTTCAACTTCATGGGACTATTTTTATTCTCTCACTCCAGAATCTTTCTACCAAACTCTCCTCTGCCCCAGTGGCTTTAACCACACAAGAGACTGGTCATAAGAGCTTTTCTCACAATAAATAAGAAATAATGTGTCTCTGACTCTGTACAGAATGTGGCACTATAACTCATGCTTTTGCAAGAAGGACTAACATTTCTAGCTGACAGTTAGGTAATAAATATGATCGGGAGCCAAGTACACAAGCAGAATACCCCAAAGTGTATACCTTTCGTTAAGAAAAAATAAGCAGGCCTATCAGTAAGACAAATTCAGATAAAAAATGCAGGGCTTTTTTTCCCCCTCAGGCACAGTTAAATAAGCATCTTTTCAACAGTACTGCCTTCTTAAATCTAAATCATTATTTCCCTTGATTACTTGGGGAAAAAAAATTAAGTTGGAAATAGTAACCAAGTATGACTTATTAACCAAATAAATTTTCACATTTCTTTGTAATAAGTTTAAATTTGCATAGGATTCTTACTAACAGTTTACATACACAGTCCTCAAAATTAACCAATGAAGTATATTTTATCTCCACTTTCCCAAAAGGAAAACGAAATTCAGAGACCAAATGTTCATGTTCACATAGATAACAGTAGAGCTAGCATTTGAATAAAAGTCTTCCATATTCCATATTCTTTTCACTATATATCACCAGTTTAATGTCTAGAAATTTACATTTAATTCCTATTTTTAATTTCAAAATAAAATTTTGAATAAATTGTTTATAGTATTAATGCCATGCAACCATATACAACAAAGATGCCTCAAACTATTAATATTCTAATGTATTTTCACAACCTATTTGTTCAGATTATAGTACTTTTCTTACCCAGAAGAAAAGTGAGACTCATAAAAAATACAAGCTAATTAGTTTATAAAGTGCTTCAAACTAGTGTTTGATAATAGCAACACTAAATAGTTATTATTTAACAAACCAAGTAACAGTTTTTTAGTATCCTCATCTGACACTAATAAAACTCTTATTAAAGTAACTATTAAACAAATAAGCTTTTGGAAAAATACCAAAATGCTTTGTAAATAATCTGCTACACCAGGCAAACTAAAAATTCAGGCAAAATGGCAACATACTATATACAATGATTCCAAGTATATGATGTTCTAGTAAAGGCAAAATTATGGAGATAGTAACAAAATCTGTGGTTGCCAGGGGTTAGGAAGAGGGATGAATGCGTGGAATACAGCGGATTATTAGAGCAGTGAAACTACTCTGCGTGATGAATCCATAGTGAGTCCAAGACATTATACACTGCCCACACCCACAGAATGTATAACACCAAGAAGGAGCCCTAATGTAAGCTATCAGCATTAGGCATCAGCAATGACATGTCAACACAGGTTTATCAACTGTAATAAATGTACCATTCTGGAAAGTCAGGTTGATAATGGGAGAAGTTCTGCATGTGTAGGGATGGGAAGTATATGGGAAATCTCTGTAACTTCCTCTCAATTTTGCCATAAATCTAAAACTACTCCAAAACAAATAAAGTGTAGTTTAAAAATTAAGGTTAAAATATCTGTGGCAAATATAACCTTTTCCACCAGTGCTTTAGTGGTCCATATTTACCTATTTAGTGAAAAAGTACCCTTGGCCATCAACCCTAACCTTCAGAGATATTCTGCCTTACATACCCTCTGCTCCTTCCAATACTGCTCCGCCCCTCGCAAGCAGCTCACCCTCATATATGACATCAGTTGACTAAGTCCAAAGACAGGGGGAAAATTAAATAGAAACAACAGATGGAGAAGACAGGTAGTGACTAAGAAGATAAATAATCCCTGCAGAAAAATTCCCGAGAGAGAGTAGAGAGGAGGAAACAATTCTAAGATGCTCTGAACTTGTCTACATAATGCAAAAATCACATGAAATTAAATTGTCCTTAAAATACAAAACATGATCTTACAAGCATTTCTTTTCTTTAAAAAATGTCTTTGCTGAACACAATTTCAAAGCTTGACCCTGATAATGTGTTGACAATGTGTCCTTCAATCACAGCAAAATGATTTTTCAATAGTAAACCATAAATACTACACTTTTCAACAGAAAGATACATCTAGAAGTGTGTGTGTCAAAGTGCCAAAGACCTAGCTCTCAGAATAAACTTTTGGATAAAACAGCAAAGATTAAATTTTGATGATTTATTATGTGTAAGAAAGATGTACACTTGTATCTTCTGGGTATTCTTAATCTCAGATATCAGAAGCATGCTATGAGCTACCAAGTTGAGCAGGAGTTCAAGGAGATCTTGAAGCAGTCACACAGAAAAGACAGTGGGGGTGCTTGTTTGCCTGTTCGCTGGCTTGCTCCGTTTACCTATGAGGCGGTCAGGCCGAGCACTGGAAGCCCCAAACACCTGAGTCATTTGGAAGAGGTTCGGGACACCAGGGGCAAAAACAGGGACCCATGAGATAGGCTTAAAAGTGGTTCTGGCAGGAGCCATGACCATCACCATACCACCACCACCTGAGCAAAAATCAGCCTTCTGTATCTCAAGTTTCAAGGGAGGCACAAAGTCTGGAGCTTCAACAGCAATCCACCTCAGTTTAGGAAATTCCAATTAAGCATCAACAAAGTACTAGGGTAAAGATGCAGGGAGACACCAAAGAGACCTTGGTCTCCCATATCACAGTCTGGGGAAGCCTGAGTGGGGACAGCCCCATGGAAAGCCAACTTCCTCATGGAGAGAAACTAACTTGCCAACACTGACTTGCCAACCCCCTAAGCAGGCCACTGTGGAAGAATCTTTTAGACTCAGGCAGGTCCTCCACTAACTACCTTTAACTGACATCTGATGACAACCTCACAAGACCCTGAGCAAGAACCACCTGAATGGCAGACCCACAGAAACCATGAGATAATAAACGATTACTGCAGTTTGCAGCCACTAAATTTTTGACACGTTACAAAGTAACAGAGAATTAATGCATCCAGATTTTACATAGGAGGCTCAGAGAGGCTAGCTCACCTCCTGTCATAGGAGCAAGCACTTAAGTCACATCTGGAAGGCAGTTTCTAGGCTTCAGATTCAATTTCCTTGTCATTAAGTGACACCACTTCTCAAGTAAAATAATTTATAATACCATAAGAATGATCATTCCTATATGATCACATGATTGGCACTAACACACCAGGCTTTCCACAGCACAGAGATACAGCGCCATGTCTCCGTAAACTCAACAGACATGACAGGACCTGCAATATAATTGAACTTGTGACTCTCCAAGAATCCCATGGACAGGGGAGCCTGGAGGGATAGAGTCCAATGGGTTGCAAAGATTCGGACACCACTGAAGCAACTGTGCACACACATGGTATTTGGGGGCGGTTACTATCTTCCAAAAGAACTGGTTTTTTTTTTCCAAGGTACAGATTTTTTGAATAAAAATCTAACATATTTATAGAATTTTAACACTAAACAATTAATTATTGATATTGAGAATATTTATACACTCATATACACTTGTATATGAATATATATACAATCTTAATCACAATATGCATTTGTATAATTTTAAACAGAATTCATATATCACACTAAGAAAAGCTCAACTGCTCGTTTTTTTTTTAAGGATTTGATTTTGTGCTTTCGGTCTCCAACTTTTAACATCACACAAACATTGTAAAATGTATTATCAAAATGCTCACGATGGTGAAATCTTAAGTCCCAATGCACCAAATGGCTACTATCTTGCCAGGCATAGTGGCTGGCTCTTAGCCTGTCTACCGCCGGAGGAGGTGAACAGAACATTTCACTGTTACAACCGCATTTGCAAGCAATGTTCCTTTGCACAGTTGCGCCTTTTGACTTGCATGATCTTACAAGACAGACAGGACAGGTATACCACCACCCCCATTTTCCAAAGATGATGGGGCTTAGGAAAGTCTAAGTAACTCAAATAAGGACACATAGTTATTAAAAGAAATTGCAAGAATTCAACCTACAATTTTTTAGCTCCATATCCTAGACTTTTCTTCTGCCTCATGTTTTAGCCAGTGGTTCTCTGCCTTGAACGTCTAGGGCACTCTGAAAATTACCAGTACCTGGACATCATCCCCCAGAAATTCTGACTTAATTGCTTTGGTCTGTTTTAGTCATCTAATATATTAAAAACTGGCTTCCCAGGTGATGCTAGCAGTAAAGAACTCACCTGCCAATGCAGGTAGATGTAACAGACTAGGATTTGATCCCTGGGTTGGGAAGATTCCCTGGAGGAGGCCATAGCAACCCACTCCAGAATTTTTTCCTGGAGAATCTCAGGGACAGAAGAGTGTGGCAGGCTATGGTCCATAGGGTTGCAAAGAGTCTGACATGATTGAAGCAGCTCAGCACACACACATACACATATAATAAACCAGTGGTGATCAATTCACAGAAAGTTTATGCCATGAAGGGAGAAATTGTGGGTATCTCTCCATGGAAGCTAAAATATCCTTATCCCCTAAGACAAAAAAACTTTGCAACAAATAAAGCAGAACATGTCCAGTAATCATGAATGGATGTGAGAGTTAGACCATAAAGAAGGCTGAGCATCAAAGAATTGATGCTTTCGAACTGTGGTACTAGAGAAGATTTTTGAGAGTTCCTTGGACAGTAAGTCTGACACTGTTTCCACTGTTTCTCTGTCTATTTCCCATGAAGTGATGGGACCGGATGCCATGATCTACTGTGGTGCTGGAGAAGACTCTTGAGAGTCCCTTGGACTGCAAGGAGATCCAACCAGTCCATTCTGAAGGAGATCAGCCCTGGGATTTCTTTGGAAGGAATGATGCTAAAGCTGAAACTCCAGTACTTTGGCCACCTCATGCGAAGAGTTGACTCATTGGAAAAGACCCTGATGCTGGGAGGGATTGGGGGCAGGAGAAGGGGACAACAGAGGATGAGATGGCTGGATGGCATCACCGACTCAATGGATGTGAGTCTGAGTGGACTCTGGGAGTTGGTGATGGACAGGGAGGCCTGGCGTGCTGCGATTCATGGGGTCGCAAAGAGTCGGACACAACTGAGCGACTGAACTGGACGGTAAGAAGATCAAACTAGTCAGTCCTCAAGGAAATCAACTCCGACTATTCATTGGAAAGGCTGATGCTGAAGCTGAAGCTCCATTACTTTGGCTCTTTGATGCAAAGAGCCAAATCACTGGAAAAGACCTTGATGCTGGGAAAGGTTGAAGGCAGGAGGAGAAGGGGAGAACAGAGGATGATATGGTTGTTTGGCATCACGGACTCGATGGATATGAGTTTGAGCAAAGTCCAGGAGACAGTGAAGGGCAGGGAAGCCTGGCATGCTGCAGTCCATGGGGTCGCAAAGAGTCAGACACAATGACTGAACAATTCCATGTAAGCTAAAATATCCTTATCCCCTAAGACAAAGAAATCCGGCAACAAATAAAGCAGAACAAGAAGAGACGGGAAAGTCAAAACCATTCCACAGCTTTCATGGAGCCAAGGAATATTTTATTCCCCTTATCCCACTCCCTGAACCTCACCATTCTATACCTTAACTCCACTGCAAGTTTTAACTCAAATTATCATCTCTTCCATGAACCCTTCCGGATCACATCAAATAAAGAAACCTCTTGTTTTGCATCCATCTTACCCTGAACTCTACCTCTAAACAGCATATAGTGCACAAGGCATTTATTTACACATACATTTCACTTACTGGATTCTTTTATTCTCTTAAGGAGCTCCTTAAGGGTAGGGTCCCTATCTTATTCAGCTTTTCCATCTAATACATTTTGTTTATCCAGAGCCTTGAAGACAGAAGATATTAAAAAGCTGAATGGTATGATTTTTTTAATGTTTAGTTTGGTTATTTTCCCCTTGGCCTCCTAGTAGACACTCTTATGAAATTTTTCAACTTAAATAAAAGAAAGGGGACATGCCCCCCATACAACTGGATTAGAGAATAATGTATGCAAAAAGGCCAAATATGGTAAGAACAAGACAATGGTGGAACTCTAGCCCAAGAAAGAATAGGATGAATGGGATAAAATGAGATACTCAAAGTAAGATCAATTATGATTTTTTTTTTTAAGGGAGGATTAGACCTGCCTCTTGAGAAACCTGTATGCAGGTCAGGAAACAACAGAACTGGACATGGAACAACGGACTGGTTCTAAATAGGAAAAGGAGTACATCAAGGCTGTATATTGTCACCCTGCTTATTTAACTTATATGCAGAGTACATCATGAAAAACACTGGGCTGGAAGAAGCATAAGCTGGAATCAAGACTGCTGGGAGAAATATCAATAACCTCAGATATGCAGATGACACCACCCTACTGGCAGAAAGTGAAGAGGAACTAAAAAGCCTCTTGATGAAAGTGAGAGAGGAGAGTGAAAAAGTTGGATTAAAGCTCAACATTCAGAAAACGAAGATCATGGCATCTGGTCCCATCACTTCATAGGAAATAGATGTGGAAACAGTGTCAGACTTTATTTTTGGGGCTCCAAAATCACTGCAGATGGTGACTGCAGCCATGAAATTAAAAGACGCTTACTCCTTGGAAGGAAAGTTATGACCAACCTAGATAGCATATTCAGAAGCAGAGACATTACTTTTCCAACAAAGGTCCATCTAGTCAAGGCTATGTTTTTTCCAGTAGTCATATATGGATGTGAGAGTTGGACTGTGAAGAAAGCTGAGTGCCAAAGCATTGATGCTTTTGAACTGTGGTGTTGGAGAAGACTCTTGAGAGTCCCTTGGACTGCAAGGAGATCCAACCAGTCCATTCTAAAGGAGATCAGCCCTGGGTGTTCATTGGAAGGACTGATGCTAAAGCTGAAACTCCAGTACTTTGGCCACCTGATGTGAAGAGTTGACTCATTGGAAAAGACTATGATGCTGGGAGGGATTGGGGGCAGGAGGAGAAGGGGATGACAGAGGATGAGATGGCTGGATGGCATCGCCAACTCAATGGACCTGAATTTGAGTGAACTCCGGGAGTTGGTGATGGACAGGGAGGCCTGGCGTGCTGCAATTCATGGGGTCACAAAGAGTCAGACACGACTAAGCAATTGAACTGAACTGAGGCAAACAAAGGGACAACGTGATTTTTCATTCCCAAGAAAGTGTGACAAAGAACAGTGATTGCTGGCAACTGTATTTTCAACAGAGCTTTTAAAATTCTGGACTAAAGACCAGTGAAGCCAGAAGCTCTAAGGAGGAACCCAGGCCTGTCGACTCTCTCCTCACTCCCCTTCTCCTGTTCACCCCTTCACCCAGGGCAGTTCAATGTCTAGCCCATCACTCCAACCAATGACTTCTAACAGGCACTTTACAATCTTCATTGTATTTGATGATTTGTAGATTTAAATTTTAACTGCATTCGACTTTGTGAAACTCTGCCCTGAATCTTGAAAAGTTTTGCTTTTTCTTTTCTCCTAGCCTATCCAGTCACTCTCCTCTAGCATCCTTGTATCTTTCTTTCTCTTGGTTTGTCCCTAACTTGGTTTATCCTCTAAAACTTACATTCAGCCCTTTCTTCTCTTTCCATGCAGTTCCTCTGAGCATTTTCATCCTTACCATGCTTTCAACTACTCTCCATAAGGCAAGCACTCAGAACCTGTATCTCCAGCCTCTCTCCAGCTCTCATGATGCTCCAGGATCCTATATCCAGTTGCCTTTGAGATGCCTCCAACACACCAATGATATGCCCCACAACACAGTTAACACAATGTCTTCAAACCTGAACTTCCTCCTCAGAACTGCTTCCTCTGCTCTGATCCCTCCACAACCCAGAAACCTGGCAGTCATTCTAGCTGCTCACTTTCCCATTCCCTTTACATTCAAACAATCCCAAAGACCAGCCAATTCTCCATCTTCCTAAATATTTTCCTAAACATTCTCACTTTTGAGCATCACCATGACTTCTGCCTTTGTCTGTGCTCAAAACCTCATATTATCCACACTAATCACACTGTCCACTCTGGCTCCCAATCTTACCACATCCCCATCACACAACACCCCAAGCTACTCAGCACTCTACACTCCTGGTCATCTTCCACTCAGAGTTCTTCAGAGCTCATTACAAGGCATGGGATAGCAAATGCACCCAGGGTTAGCTTTCCACTTGCATCTCCTTTCACTCCTGACTTTGCCCTTCAGACTCTAATAGAATGACCCACGTACAGTTCCAGAACACACAATGCTCTCACAATCCACGTGACTATTCATGCTATTAGCTCCACCTGGAAATGCTCTGAGCTGCTTGTCACCCTGCCCAACTCTACTCAGGTTTCAAGACCTAGCTCAAAAAAAAAAAAAAAAAAAAGACCTAGCTCAAATACAACCACAGCTAGAGCCCTTCTCTGGCACTGCCATCAGACAGCAAGCGCTTCTGCTAGGCATGCTTTGCATGTGTACCTATCTGCACTAGAGCACGTTTCACACAGTTTCATCTGTTGGTCAAGATGTCTACTGTCCTACTAGACTATAAGCTTCTTGGTCAAGGAAAGTGACTTTTCAACTTTATATCCTCAGCACTAGTTCAAGGCACACAGCATACTGAGAATAAAAAAAAAGAAAAAGAAAGAAGAAAAGAAATTAATGAACTACAGACCAATGACAGGACAAGATCAACTGGACTTTGAAGTCAAGTGAAGTGACAGTCGCTCAGTTGTGTCCGACTCTTTGCAACCCCATGGACTATACAGTCCATGGAATTCTCCAGGCCAGAATACTGGAGTGTGTAACCTTTCACTTCTCCAGGAGATATTCCCAACCCAGGGATCAAACCCAGGTCTTCCATACTGCAGGTGGATTCTTTACCAGCTGAGCAACAAGGGAAGCCCCAATAGGACTTTAAGCATTAAAAAAAAAAAAAAAATCCTGATCTTAAGAAAGTACAGACATTATTAAGTCACACACATTTTTAAAAAATAGAAATATATAGTTATTCATGAATTATGAAGGTGACAAAGAAAAAAAATTGTCATTGGACTAAGCAGGCAATAAGGAGCTAATTGTCTCCAATGGAGCAGCTGACAAAAGATTAACAGAAAGGTCAGAGATAAAGGTGGTTCTTTCTTTGAGTCAAGCAATTCATCAACTTGAGTCCAGAGACTGAGCAAAGGACTGGCACCTTCCTCTCTCAGTTCCCACTCTTCTCCTTTGTCAGGATTCTCTATACCCCTTTCTCCATCCCACTAAGGCCCAGCTTCCAAAGGTAATTCCCTTCAGCTGGAGCCATAAGCCTAGATATAAGAGGGGGAGTCTTTGTTCTCATGGCCAGGACCTAAAGGAATGAAAAGGAACTGCTCTTTACTGAGGAACCTATTCTGTACCAGTTATTGTGTTAAGAACACTAAATCTCACAGTAATAAGTAATGACCCCATTTTACAGATGAGGAATGTGTGTCAAGGTCACACAGCTAAGCAATGACAGAGCTGGCCCAAGAACCTAGTAATGACAGCCTCCACGGTATTTCTACACCCCTGACCACCTCAAAATGGAGAGGGATGTGGTCCAGACATTCTACGTTGGAACTCAGAATACATTATTCTCCAAAACATTATCGTAAGTGTATGTTAGAGTCTTGCTGTTGTTTAATAACTCAGTCATATCTGACTGTTTGTGATCCATGGACTGTAGCCCACCAGGCTCCTCCATCCAAGGGGTTTTCCACACAAAAATACTGGAGTGGAGTGCCATTTCCTTCTCCAGGGGATTTTCTCAACCCAGAGATTCCACGGATTCTGCTTGGCAGGCAGATTCTTCATCAGTGAGCTGCCATGGAAGCCCCCAGGTTTAGAGTCTACAGTATCACAAACATATATTGGCACACAATGAGTTAACGAAGTTTTGGGATCCTGGCTTGGAAATCTACATACTCTTATTTTATCCTGTAAGGACACTGTTCAAAATGACAAAAGTGGTCTTGAAATCTTATTTGGGGAATACCAGGGGTTCTTCAGTGAGGCTTTTTCTTAAGAATATTTTCTTCCACAAAAAAAAAAAAAAAT
Organism: Bos javanicus; assembly: GCF_032452875.1. Classification (NCBI taxonomy): domain Eukaryota; kingdom Metazoa; phylum Chordata; class Mammalia; order Artiodactyla; family Bovidae; genus Bos; species Bos javanicus. Next base: position 57,450,484 of record NC_083871.1, on the reverse strand, counting down.
AAGTAAGGATAGAAACCATTTTGCCTTGTTAACTTGTAAGAACAATGACACCAGAAGACACCTGTGGGAAATGTGCTTATCTGACCAGGTGCTCATTGACAGTGTGCTGTCATTTGAATAAAACATCATACTAAACCCTTCAGACTAGAGCTTATGATAGAAATACCACAGACTATAGCAGTACAGCTGATATGCCTGTAATCTACTGACAAAACGTAGTCCTTAGCAAAGTGAAAGCAGATGTCTGGTCTGAAATCAGATGTCTGGGGACTTGTCTCTCTCTCGGCTTCCAGAGCAACATTAGCTACACTAAATACACAGCTTAGCTGTATGTTAAAACCTACAACTTGGCAGAATCATGACAGTTTGGACGTGAAGCATCAGCATTTTTATTGTAATTCTTATAAACCAAAGACATTTCTGAAATAGAAATCCTAACTTTAAGCTAAATGTGGAAGTATGTCTTTCTCCCTTTGGAAACAGTGTCAGAGCTTTTTAAAACACCTGGTGGACACCTTTCCCCTTTACTTTTCAAGCTGACATTCTTTCCTCAGGGCTGTGGAGTGATCTGATAGGGAGAATCAGGTGTTGCTCCTTGTCCCAGAAATTTGAGGACCAGAGAGAACAGGTACTACCTGTGAAAATATAAATACCTGGAGAGCTTAGCACCCTTAGGAAAGTAAGGACCAGACTGCTTTCTATAATCACAAGCAAGATCAAAAGAAAGTTTTGTGACCAGATAGAGAAACAGGGAGGGAAGTCAACAGTATCTGTATGCCAGGCACTGTTTTTATACTTCCTTTTTAATATACTCACTGTTGTGTTTTGATACACAAAGAGTTAAGGGGCAAAGAAGTTTCCTATCTCCTGAGAAACCTATATGCAGTTCAGGAAGGCACAATTAGAATCAGAAATGGAACAAGAGACTGGTTCAAAATTGGGAAAGGCTGTATATTGTCACCCCACTTATTTAACATATGCAGAGTACATTATGCGAATGTATAATGGATGAAGCACAAACTGGAATCAAGATTGCTTGGAGGAATATCAACAATCTCAGATATGCAGATGATACCATTCTAATGGCAGAAAGCAAAGAGGAATTAAAGAGCCCCTTGATAAGAGTAAAAGAGAGTGAAAAAGCTGGTTTAAAACTCAACATTCAAAAAACTAAGATCATAGCATCTGGTCCCATCACTTCATGGCAAATAGATGTGGAAAGAGTAGAAACAGTGGCAGATTTTATTTGCTTGGGCTCCAAAATCACTGCAGATGGTGACTGCAGCCAGACACAAAATTAAATAACACTTGCTCCTTAGAAGAAAAGCTATGACAAACCTAGACAGCATATTAAAAGGCAAAGACATAATTTTGCCCACAAAGGTCCATATAACCAAAGCTATCGCTTTTTCCAGTAGTCATGTATGGATGTGAGGGTTGGACCATAAAGAAAGCTAAGTGCCGAAAAATTGATGCTTTCAAACTGTGGTGCTGGAGAAGACTCTTGAGAGTCTCTTGGACAGCAAGGAGATCAAACCAGGTAACCCTAAAGGAAATCAACCCTGAATATCCATTGGAAGGACTGATGCTAAAGCTGAAGCTCCAATACACTTTGGCCACCTGACATGAATAGCTGGCTCATTGGGAACGTCAGCTGGGAAAGATTGCTAGGAAAAGACTGAGGGCAAGAGAAGGGTGTGGCAGAGGATCAGATGGTTAGATAACATCACTGATACAATGGACATGAGTTTGAGCAAACGCTGGGAGATAGTAAAGGACAGAGAAGCCTGGCGTGCTGCAGTCCATGGGGTCACAAAGAGTCGGACACAACTTGGCAACTGAACAACAGCAGCAGCAGCAGAACTAATACATTCAGCAATAAGAATCAAGATTCACATCCATGTCTAATAGACTATAAAAAGCATGCTATTTTTACACAGGATTTGGAATGGAACAAAGAGCGGTGGTAAACAGCCAAGAATATAGAAGTAAAAGGCAGAAACTCAGAATTGTATCAAGCAGCAGTCATCTGACACTGATTGAGATTAACTTTCTATTGCAACATCCCTAAGATGGTACAGAACAATCCAAATGAATTTTCTGGCCAACCCATTCCTTTTCTATTCTTGCAAGATTTAAGTAACTTTGTTTTAACCTTATATAATCTTTGTAACCCAAAAAAAAGACATTTTCTTTCATGTCCATGTAAAAAATGAGGTTATAGAAATTCCTTGGTGGTCCAGTGGTTAGGACTCGGTGCTGCCATTGCCACAGGCCTGGTTTCAATCCCTGGTTGGGGAATTAAGATCCTGCAAGTTGCACACAGGCGCAAAAAAAAAAAAAAAAAGACGACATATACACACCACTTTATGGGCTTCCCTTGTGCCTCAAATGGTAAAGAATCTACCTGCATACAGGAGATTCAGGTTTGATCCCACAGTTTAGAAGATCCCCTGGAGAAGGAAATGGCTACCCACTCCAGTATTTCTGCCTGGAGAATTCCATATACAGAGGAGTTTAGCAGGCTACAGTCCATGGGCATGCAAGTCAGACATGACTGAGTGACTAAGCACAGCACAGCACATGTAAAGTCACAGAAAACTGGTAAAAGGTCTGACCCCAATGGTCGTCTTCAACATACTTTGCTCATTCCTCCCATCCTACTCACATCAAAGTGCTCAGCACTTTGATAAAAAAGATAAATATCTATTGAATCAATAAATGAACCTATCACAAATACACAACTATTTTCTATTTTTTCATAAAGGAAATTAAGGGGCCATCCACCACTTGAGCACAAACAAATAAGAAGGCAGGTTCAGGACACAGGATACCAATGTCAAAACGTCATGGAGGACCATTCTAGTTTTCCTGTGTAAGCATCCAAGAATGTGACTTACAAACTCCTTGCTTGTGGCTAACATGAATTTTAACTAATTCAAAACATTTCTTTACATAGGACATCAGGGACGCATAAGGTGTTTCCACACTTCTGAGAACAGTTGTGTTTAATTTCACCAATTTGAGGGGAGGAAGGAGTGGTGGATTCAGGAAGGAATGGAAAAGTCCCAGAGAAGAATTTTTTAAAGAGCCCACCCTGAAAATCACAGCAAACTTTCAGAAAGGTCAATGTGCTGTTTGGCAACTTTTCAGTAGTGAAGAGAATGCTGGGGGGTGGGGGGATGGGTATCAAAGTGAAAGTCAAGAGAAAAAGGCCCAGTCTGGTCACTTTTCCCTCCCAAAATACCTTTCTGTATAAGCTCGAGAGAAGATCCGAAAGGAACGTCAACACTTGTGATGCTGCTGTTTACTTTATGCTTTGGAGTTCTAAACGTAAAGATCCTTGGAGTTTCGTGTTAATTATCACGGAGAGCCATGATGCTTTAATTTTACAGTCTCAGAGATTAGTCAAGTGAGCTAAAGGGACTGAAACAGACAACTACAGAACAACCACAAGACAGACAACCATAGAGAGGTTAAGGGTAATCGCAGTTTTCTGCCAGGTGAAGTGGCTAAAGGGGACGCATGCCAGCTGTCAAACTCCCAGGTAACTCTACAGATTCCGAAAAATCTGAAATAAGCTCTTTGAGCTTGGAGCCTGTGACCCTTGAAGGTGCCTCTCAGGTTCCTGCTGAAAAGGTAGAATTTGGCCCCAAGATCCCGCAAGGGCAGTTCTGAATCTAGTCCTTCTCTTCCTGGCTCGCTCTCTCTCAGCATAAAGTCCTAGATGCTTCCACCCTTAATCATTCCTTACTTACCCTTTCTCCCTTTCTTCCTCGGTGAGAAGGGGTAAGTGGTTATTTTGTGCCCTCGCCCAATTTGGCCAAAACCCTAAAAGTAGAAATGACAAACACGTGTTTTAAAACCCTGACGTTCAAGCCTCAGGAACTCCCACCACCTGCCCAACACGTCCAGACACGTCCAGCGTCTCCACAGCGCTTCCTCACAGCCAGACTCTGGGCCCGAGCTGTCCCCTCTGTTCGGGGGTACAAGAGAGGGCGCGATATGGGGCGCCCGCCCGGCGGGGAACGGCTGGCCGGCTCAGGGCCTGGCGTAGCTCTTTCCCGGCTCGGGTTTCCTACCCGAGTTAACGGAAGGAGGAAGGGGCCGAGGGGGCCGGGTCCGCTGCCCCGCGGAGCCTCAGATAAACACGCGCACGCACACATGCCCGCGATCACGGCCAAGGACTCGCGGCCAAGCAGCCCTCCGCCTCCCAGCAAAGCCCTTCCCCTCTGGGGCTAACTCCCCGGGAAGGGTCCTAAGCCCTTGGGACCACCAAGTGGCGGCGGCAGCAGCGCGCCTGCCCACCCCTGCCAACCTCACAGCCCCCCACTCGCCTCCCGGCGCCCGCCCTCCGCACCCGCTGCGCCGCTCAGCCCAAGGGACTTCCCCGCGCGGACCCCGCCCTCCGCCGGCGGCAAGCTCCGCCCCCGCCCCCCAGCGAGCGGGAGCCACGCGAAGCTCCGCCCCCGGCGGTAAAGCTGCACTTCCGAATGCCTGCGCGGGTGAAGCCCAAAACCCGGCCTGGATCTTCAGCGGACCAAAAATAACTCCTGCTTAGCGCTAGCTCTGAGCTCTGCACTGTACTATCCGCTGCTGCTGCTGCTGCTAAGTCGCTTCAGTCGTGTCCGACTCTGTGCGACCCCATAGACGGCAGCCCATGGGGTCGCTAAGAGTCGGACACGACTGAGCAGCTTCAATATCCGTTGAGAGGGAGACAAAGAGTTGAAAATGTATGAAACTGTGGCTCCATCCTCTCCCCTTGTTTACAGGCGAGGAAACCGAGACCCCAGCAGTTGCTTTGAGTGCAGAGCTACGGGGACAAGCTATCTTATGGGGACACTCCCCTCTGGAAGCCTCATTATGGCGTTGTTTCTACTAAAGTGGGCACAGGAAAAGGAATGATCCAGAACAAGTGGTTTACTTTGGAGAAACTGGAATTTCATACCTAAGCTTTTGCCATCAAATGACAAACTCTAACCTGGGTTATTAAAACCTTCAAAGAAAGTGGAACTTGCAATTACGTTTTCCATTTATTCTCTTCCTGGATACTGACAAGCTGATCTGTGCAAATCATTCAATATAAATCAAAGGACAAGACACTGGTACTTTGGGTTCAAAACTAATTCTAAAGATTTAAAAACCTACTCAGAGACTTAGATGAACCTGATAGCTAGAACTTCGAGAATCTCCTGAGTCTTCCCAGGTGGCTCAGAGATTTAAGAATCCAACTGCCAGTGCAGGAGACACGGGTTCAGTCTTTGGGTGGGGAAAAGCCCCTGGAGAAGGAAGCGGGCAACCCACTCCAGTATTCCTGCCTGGGAAGTCCCGTGGACAGAGGAGCTTGGCGGGCTAACAGTCCATAGGGCCACAAAGAGTTGGACACCACTCAGCAACTAAGCAACAACCACAAATTAAGTAGATGGAGTTCCTGGCAACCAGGAGCTGACAGTCTGAAATGGAATGTATGTGAACAAACAAGACAAGTATGTGTGGTTTTTATTATAATGGCATGTAATTAAACATACAAAAAGTTGCTAAGTCTGACCTGTCACTAAGAGTCATCAAACGTACTTAAGAAACTGAAGCGATGGTACCCATGAACCTGTTTGCAGGGCAGGAATAGAGACGCAGACATAGAGAACAGCCTTGTGGACAAGGAGGAAGGCAAGGGTGGATGAACTGAGAATGTAGCACTGAAACATGTACACTACCATGTGTAAATCAGATAGCTAGTGAGCCTCTGTATAGCACAGGGAGCTCAGCTAGGTGCTCTGTGATCACCTAGAGGGGTGGTGTGGGGGTTAGGGTAGATGTGGGGTTGGAGGGAGGCTCAAGAGATTAGGGATATACATATATACTTACTTGGCTGATTTGCACTGTCATCTGGCAGAAATCAACACAACATTGTAAAGCAAATATCCTCCAATTAAAAATATATTTAAAATAAAATATGAATACAAATTCTAAAAAAGAAGCTGAGGTAATCTGAAAAGGTTATGGTATACTGTTTGACTCCAACTATCTGACACTCTGGAAAAGGCAAAACAATGGAGACAGTCAAATGATCTGTGGTTGACAAAGGTTATGATGGAAGAAGGTACGAATAGGCAGAGCACAGAGGATGTTTAGGGCAGTGAAAATATTCTGTATGATATCAAGGTGATGCATGTCCTCATATATTAGTCAAACCCCATGGAATGGATAACACCAAGAGTGAACCTGTTGTAAACTGCAGACTGGGTGATAGTGAGTGTCTTTGTGGGTTCCTCAGCTGTAACAAATGTCCATTTGGGTGCTGAGATGTTGATAGTTGAGGAGGCTGTGCACGTGTGGGGTCTCTGTAGTTTCTGCTTTATTTTGCTATGAACATAAAACTGGTCTTTAAAAAAGAAATAGACTTTTAAAGAAAAAGAAGATGGGGTGAAGCCTCAGAACATCCCATATTCTTCAAATTCATTGGTTAAATTCCAAACTGGATATTTGACTTCCTGTGTGGAGTTGCCTTCCATTCAGCATTAATGTCATCAGGAAGAAAATGAATCATGTATTCCTAAGGTACAAAATTAAACTGTGGTTAGAGAGCATGTCTAATGCACAAGGAGATATTTAAGCAAAGTTAACTTGAAATAAAGTTTATAAATTCTGTGAATATATTTATATTTCAAATCTATTCCTATTCATGCGTGCATGTGTGCTAAATAGCTTCAGTCATGTCCAGCTCTGTGTGACCCTATGGACCGTAGCCTGCTCCAGGCAAGAATACTGGAGTAGTATGCCATACCCTCCTCCAGGGGATCTTCGTATGGCTGACATCTCTTATGTCTTCTGCATTGGCTGGCAAGTTCTTTACTGCTAGCACCACCTGGGAAGCTCATTCCTATTCATACATACTTACAATTAGTAAGCAAATAGTGCAAGATATCATAGAATAAATGTTTTTGAAATTCTCTCTTTACATTCTTAAAAATGAGGACTTTAAAGAGCTTTTGTTTGTGCTGGTTACATATGTCCCTACTTACTGTATTAAAAATTAACATAGAAAATGTAGATATATGGTTATTAACTCATTTTTAAGATAATAAACCCATTTTGTTTACCCCAAAGAATATTTTTTAATGGAGACTACCTTAAAAAAAAATAGTGAGAAAAATGGGTTTCTTCACGTTTTTTGCAAGTCGGTTTACTCTCTGTCATGACAGAGCTGGAAGCTCACTTTAATTCTGCATTCAGTCTGTTGTGATATGTTGTAATAGCTAAGATATGGAGAAAACTGGCCCTCAATCAAACTCCTGGTTGAAAAAGGAAGGACCTTGCAAATCCCGTAGAAGGGTCTCAAAAAACTCCAAGGGTCCTCAGACCTCACTTTGAAAATTGCTGCTAGATAGCATTTTGCATTTCATTGACTTGAATACCATGCATTCCCACACCAGAGTTTACTAATACTTGAAATTATAGCCCTTCACTTATTCCACATTAAAACTCTAACTTGACAGCTAACGTCAAACCCATCCAATTTCTGAAAGTTTTTTCAAGGCTTTTACTATAGCAACTCTGATGAAATTGATATTCTTTTTGTGTACATATAAAAACATTTGAGATTTCATTTATATCCTTCATTACAAATATTTTTGGGAAATTTTTAATATAAATTGTGCCATTTGGAAAAATGAAACCTTGGTATATGGTTATTAACCAATTTAGGTATACTTATAGTGAACAATGCACATCTTTTACATAAGTAATATAAAAGTGAGCTTAAAATAAAAATAAAATAGGCAATTACAGTTTTATTTATTACCTAAATAAATACTAGGTTCTAAAGTTATTGCCTTGGAATAAAACTTTATATGTATAAACTTTCATTTTTACTACAAATGAAATAATTTAAGTCATCCATTGTGGATTTTTAATACAATTTCCAACTAAAAGGCACCTGGGCCACTCTGAAGAGTGCCTGACTTCAGCTCTGGGGAGGATACATACATAAATGTCGTGTGATACAAACAAAGGAATCCATTCATCATAAATAAGTGTGTCACAAGGTGACTGAAACCAAAACCAAAGGGTCTCTTTGGCTAAAGATGGGACAATCAAAAAAAGTAATAAATACTGTTGTTTGAAACACATTTAATCATGCTTCAAAGGAGGGAGACAAAAATAAACAAACAAAAAAATTCACTAGACCCTATTTCAAGTAACTAGGGCACACACCGCTTATTCTAAAATTGTCAATTAAAAGAATTAGAACTTTCACTGTCTTTCTTGATTTAATTGTAATTCAGAAAACCAAACTGTTGTTGAGGGTAAGTTGTTTTTTTACAATATATGAAAGAAATTTCCAGAATTGGAAGGACCTAACAATGTTGTCTGCAGAGGCCTTACAAATAGCTGAGAAAAGAAGAGAAGCTAAAGGCAAAGGAGAAAAGGAAAGATATACCCATTCGAATGCAGAGTTCCAAAGAATAGCAAGGAGAGATAAGAAAGCCTTCCTCAGTGATCAATGGAAAGAAATAGAGGAAAACAATAGAATGGGAAAGACTATAGATCTCTTCAAGAAAATTAGAGATACCAAGGGAACATTTCATGCAAAGATGGGCACAATAAAGGACAGAAATGGAATGGACCTAACAGAAGCAGCAGATATAAAGAAGATGTGGCAAGAACACAGAAGAACTATACAAAAAAGATATTCATGACCCAGATAATACGATGGTGTGATCACTCACCTAGAGCCAGACAATCTGGAATGTGAAGTGAAGTGGGCCTTAGGAAGCATCACTACAAACAAAGCTAGTGGAAGTGATGGAATTCCAGTTAAGCTATTTCAAATCCTAAAAGATGATGCTGTGAAAGTGCCGCACTCAGTATGCCAGCAAATTTGGAAAACTCAGCAGTGGCCACAGGACTGGAAAAGGTCAGTTTTCATTCTAATTCCAAAGACAATGCCAGAGAATGTTCAAACTACCACACAATTGCACTCATCTCACACACTAGCAAAGCAATGCTCAAAACTCTCTAAGCCAGGCTTCAGCAGTATGTGAACTGTGAACTTCCAGATGTTCAAGATGGATTTAGAAGACGCAGAGGAACCAGAGATCAAATTGCCAACATCTGTTGGATCACAGAAAAAGCAAGAGAGTTCCAGAAAAACATCTACTTCTGCTTTATTGATTACGCCAAAGCCTTTGACTGTGTGGATCACAACAAACTGTGGGAAATTCTTCAGGAGATGGGAACACCAGACCACTTTACCTGCCTCCTGAGAAATCTGTACGCAGGTCAAGAAACAACAGTAAGAACTGGACATGGAACAACAGGGTGGTTCCAAATCGGGAATGGAGTATGTCAATGCTGTATATTGCCACCCTGCTCATTTAACTTATATGCAGTGTGAATGTGAAAGTGAAAGTGAAAGTGAAGTCACTCAGTCGTGTCCGACTCTTTGCGACCCTGTGGACTGTAGCCCACCAGGCTCCTCCGTCCATGGGATTCTCCAGACAAGAATATTGGAGTGGGTTGCCATTTCCTTCTCCAGTGGATCTTCCCAACTCAGGGATCAAGCCCAGGTCTCCCGCATTGCAGGCAGACGCTTTAACTTCTGTGCCACCAGGGAGGCCTGTATATGCAGAGTATATGTATATGCAGAGTACATCCCTGTATATGCAGAGTACATCATGCTAAATGCCAGGCTGGATGAAGCACAAGCTGGAATCAAGATTGCCGGGAGAAATATCAATAACCTCAGATATGCAGATGACACCACCCTTACGGCAGAAAGCAAAGAAGTAAAGAGCCTCTTGATGAAAATAAAAGGGGAGAGTGAAAAAGTTGGCTTAAAACTCAGCATTCAGAAAACTAAGATCATGGCATCCAGTCCCATCACTTCATGGCAAATAGGTGGGGAAACAATGGAAACGGTGAGAGACTTTATTTTGGGGGGCTCCAAAATCACTGCAGATGGTGACTGCAGGCAAGAAATTAAAAGACCCTTGCTCCTTGGAAGAAAAGCTATGACAAACCTAGACAGCATATTAAAAAGCAGAGATATCATTTTGCCAACAAACGTCCATATAGTCAAAGCTATTGTTTATCAATTAGTCATGTATGGATGTGAGAATTTGACTATAAAGAAAGCTGAGCGCTGAAGAATTGATGCTTTTGAACTGTGGTGTTGGAGAAGACTCTTGAGAGTCCCTTGGACTGCAAGGAGATCCAACCAGTCAATCCTAAAGAAAATCAGTCTTGAATATTCATTGGAAGGACTGATGATGAAGCTGAAACTCCAATACTTTGGCCACCTGATGCAAAGAGCTGACTCATTGGAAAAGACCCTGATGCTGGGAAGGATTGAAGGCGGGAGGAGAAGGGGATGACAGAGGATGAGATGGCTGGATGGCATCACCGAATTGATAGACATGAGTTTGAGTAAACTCTGGGAGTTGGTGATGGACAGGGAAGCCTGGCATGCTTCAGTCCATGGGGTCGCAAAGAGTCAAACATGACTGAGTGACTGAACTGAACAATCCTTCGTGAAACAAATGATTCAGGCAACAATCATCAATGGATAGTCCAACGTATTAGAAATAAATCTCATATCTGAATTATTTAAAACAATATCAATTTCAAAAATCAAAGCAAGCGGACAAAATAAAAATAAAGGTGCTTATATGATGTTAATGTGCTATAATACTCAATTTCAAGGTGCTTTTATACACACTCAACAATTCAACGGGAGTCAACGGAAAATAAAATTTTCTACATCTAGAATATTTGTTACAAAACAAAGATCAAGATCGTCAGGGCAGTTTATGTTTTCTGTACTTTTGTTTATTTGTTTTGAGAATGATAACTGAAACATTCATTTTTTAGTCATCTTCATTGGGTGTTTAGTGTTAATTTTCTCTTCTTGATTTTTTTCTATTATGAGGTAGAGATCGTTGTTATATGTTATTCAAATATATACTCTTTGTATTTTTTTGTCTTTTTATTAATAAATTAATTTGCTTATTTAATTTTTAGCTGCACCGGGTCTTGGTTGCTGCATACATGGTTTCTCTGGTTTTAGCAAGCAGGGGCTGATTCTTTGAGGTGTACAGGCTTCTCATTGTAATAGCTTCTCTTGTGGCTTGCAGGCTCCAGCACGCCTGGGTTCAGTAGTTGTGGTGCATGGGCTTAGTTGTTCCTTGGCATGTGTTATCCTCCCACACCAGGGATCAAACCCATTTCCCCCTGTATTGACAGGTGGATTCTTAACCACTGGTCCATCAGGGAAACCCCACATTTTTCCTCTTTATTTTTACAGAAAACCTCTGAAACTTTTAGAATAATCCTGTTAGTAAAAAATGATACACTGCTTATTATTATGGTCACTCATCATTATCTAAAAACCCGTAAATACAATAAAAAATTCATAATAATTTATGATTCCTGGAATTCCTGTTTTTTCTTAATCATAAAATTATCTGTTGGGAATTTGAAATCACTGTAAAAATGTGAATGCACAGCCTGATGGCCTTATTAACAAAGTCTTTTTTTTTTTTTTCAATGATGTAGACCTTAATCAAAATTTTTTTCTCTCTTCAACTTGTATATCCAAACCTTGTCATTGTAGGCACTCTGATGGAGGGAAATCTTGACATATACTTTAACAACCTGAGAATGTTCAGCCTTTAGAAGAAAATGGCTTAGGAGAGAACAGACTGCCTTAAGAAACAGCGATTTCCTGTCAAGGAAAAAGGCTGGACAACCATTTATGGGGGATATTATTAAAGGAACTCTTAAAAGTTTGTGATTCTTTCTGACTCTGTTATCTCATTTTATTCTCTCCATGAGATACATAGGATAAGTGTTAAAATTGTCATTTATGGTTAAGAATAATGAAATTCAGAGAGTTATGTTGGTTAGGATACTTGGTAAATTATAAAAGCAACTTGACCTAGCCTAAGCAAAACTGAAGGACAGTATAAGACAGAGTGCTATTTCTGAGAACCCAAGGCTGTATATTGTCACCCTGCTTGTTTAACTTCTCTGCAGAGTACATCATGCGAAATGCTGGGCTGGATAAATCACAAGCTAGAATCAAGAATGCTGCAAGAAATACCAGTGACCTCAGATATGCAGATGATACCACAATAATGGTAGAGGAACTAAAGAGCCTCTTGATAAGAGTGAAAGAGGAGAATGAAAAAGCTGGCTTAAAACTCAACATTCAAAAAACTATTTACTTCATGGTAAATAGACGGGGAAAAAATGGGAACAGTGAAAGACTTTATTTTCTTGGACTTGAAAATCACTGCAGACAGGGACTGCAGCCATGAAACTAAAAGATTTTTGCTCTTTGGAAGAAAAGCTATGACAAACCTAGACAGCATGTTAAAAAGCAGAGACATCACTTTACTGACAAAGATCCTTATAATCAAAGCCATGGTTTTTCCAATAGTCACGTACAGATGTGAGAGTTGGACCATAAGGAAGGCAGAGCACTGAAGAATTGATGCTTTTGAACTGCAATGCCAGAGAAGACTCTTGAGAGTCCCTTGGAGAGCAAGGAGAGCAAACCAGTCAATCCTAAAGGAAATCAACCTAAAAAATCATTGGAAGCACTGATGCTGAAGCTGACATTACAGGGTTACCTGATGCAAAGAGCCGACTCATTGGAAAAGACCCTAATGCTGGGAAAGATTGAGGGCAGGAAGAGAAGGGGGTGACAGAGAACGAGGTGATTAGATGGCATCACCAACTCAATGGACGTGAGTTTGAGCAAGCTCTGGGAGTGTTGAAGGTCAGGGAAGCCTGGCGTGCTGCAGTCCATGGGGTCACAAAGAGTCAAACATGACCTGGCAACTAAACAACGAGGGTAGTATAATGCAGCTAGGGACCAAAGCCAACAGAACTTTCTCTATGTCTCAACTCTGAGTCTCTGTATAAATTGCTTTGTTCTCTTTTTCTACAGATATATTTTCTGTGCCTCCCAGCCACATGGTAGGTAGAAATTCCACGGCTCCCTAGTTTACATCTCTGTCATTCAAGAGAACAGCCCAGAATGACTGACTGCCTCAATTATTTTGAACTTTATGGTACCAATTCATCACATTGTTCTCCCTTCTGATTCCTGTGCCAATTGATAAATAACGACAGTAAAACTGGATTGGATAATGTGACTTGAACTTGGGGCACAGATGGAGTTTTCTACAGCTTTCCTTTCAATTGAACTCACTTGATAAAAGGCAGATCCTCTTGTCTGAAACTTTGAATTTGAAACAAGTGATACAAACAATTTGGATTTTTTTCTATAACTGTGGCACCAATGACCCTAGCATCTAGTTCTCTGTGACAGTAGTTCCAGCAGCAGCTTCCAATATCTGGTGTTACAGTGATGACTACAGGCCAATGACAGCAGTTACATGTTACCCAGATTCTTTCTGCAGCATGACTTTGACTGTCCTGCTATGGTCTCCTTTAGTTGTTGCTCATTTTTTCCCAAGCCCAGTTTTTCAGGTCTTCTCAGGGATTCTGTGAACATTCCTAAATTCTCTCAATAATTATTTTTTATTTTCAAATATCCCAGAGTCGTTTGGTGTTGTTTACAACTAAGAACTTGCCTGTATTACAATCAGCTATACCGATTGATCAAACTCGTGTAGAGGAAACCTGATTGTCAGAGATCCACCCCATCAATGACAAGACCAATTCCCAGGAAAGAAAGGATGACCAAATACCCCCAAATAAGCATCTTTTGGCATAAATATTCAGTGAGTTGTTAAGGACGATAGAGGAGATTAATATCAGGAACCTAAAAAAAAAAAGTCTTAGCAATCACCATTTAGTTCATTCTTTTATCCCCGTTACCCTTGACTTATAAATTAATAATTAGTAGGGGAAACTAGGGTTTTTGAATAGAAAGACCAACATAAGCAATTTTAGAGTCTCAACAGTTTACTCTTCCACCAAACTTAGAAAACAATTTATAAGAAGAGGCTGAATTCAATTCGACAACTTAATTCTTTCAAACTAACTTGTCACTTAATTAAACTTTGTGTGCATCAACCCACTCCAGTGTTCTTGCCTGGAGAATCCCAGGGATGGCGGAGCCTGGTGGGCTGCCATCTACGGGGTCGCACAGAGTTGGACACGACTGAAGCAACTTAGCAGCAGCAGCAGTGCTAAGTCACTTTAGTCATGTCAGACTTTGCGACCCTATGGACTGTAGCCCACCAGGCTCCTCTGTTCCTGGGCAAGAATATTGGAGTGGGTTGCCATGCCCTCTTCCAGGGGGTCTTCCCAACCCAGGGATCTAACCAGTATCTCTTAGGTCTCCTGCATTGGCAGCAGCTTCTTTATCACTAGTACCACCTGGGAAGCCCCACTTAAACTTTATTGTTTCTTTAAACTGTGTAAGCATAGCCTAAACTCTACTATGGGAATAAAGAAATGAATTACTGTTTAAACACAAGTTTAATTGAAAATTGTGTTTAAAGTATTCTAATACTTTCCATCATGTAATATAAAATAAAACTGTGTGGTCTATTTATTTTTAGTGACCTATTTGATTTCTGTGAGGGAGATAATTTTTGAAATTGAGCAAAATTAAAAAGAAAGGGAAATAATGATTTGAATTATCAGCCCCAAATAAGATTTATTATTTGTATTTTCCTTATACATAACTAAGATTACATTAAAAATTCAAAATATGAAACAAAGATTATTGAGCATGAATAATTAAAATTAATTAGAGTCTTAAACTGAGAACTCCTAGACTTCCGAGGATGTGGAGACTATTAGAAGTCTGTAAAGATTTCTCCTCTTCTTCCATTAGGAATGGCAGAAACAGATCATAAGAGTTAATGTTTAAATGCTTAAGAATGTGGGTTTCAATATTTTTGGAAACACCAAGCAATCCTTTCTAAATGAATGACAAGTCATTGTGTACTTGCAATACAGACTGGCTTTTTTGTGGTAATAAACCACGTAATATCTGTTTGAGAGATAAGCTATGAGAGAATTGTGAAAGAAACAGGAAATATAATAGTAATCAAGTGTAGATTCTTGAGACAGCAATTGTATAAACTTCAGTGTTGAGAACTGATACATTTTACTCTTCACTTCATGGTTGGGAAGTGTCTGTAATTCAGCTTCCAAATAAGAGAGACAAAGAGGTGTACTACACTCCTATGAAATTGTATTATGTTGGAACTGAAAGTGATCTTCGTGTATTAGTTAGCCAATGCTGAATAACAAGCCATCTTAAAACTCACTAGCTCAAAACAACAAACATATATGTTTGTTAATCTCTGTGGATTAGCTGGGGGTTGATGATCTAGTGTGGGCTCAACTGAGCTAATTCCATTCCATGTGTTTCTCATTCTCCTTGGATCACAGACAAAATAATAATAGTGTTTTTTAAAAAGTGCCACTTGAAGTCTTACTGTGCACCAGATTTTGTGCTAGAAACACTTAAAAGTGTTACCTCTTTTACTCTTCATAAAAACATTGTGAAGGAAGTTGGATTTTCCCCACTCTTTTTTGGTTCTACAGTTCTTCCAGACTACTTTGTAGCAATTTTAGGGCCTAAAGCATTGCCCTCCACTGAAACCCAAAGATCTATGAGGAGCTTCAAGCCCTGACTAGACTCCCAGTAGACTCATCAAAGCTTAACCTAGCCTTGACCCTGGAGTCTCCATCAGTGAAAACTCCCAGAATGCTCTAGCTGCCTCTCAACCTGTCTCTGTTAAAGAAACTTAGTAAGTTGACTTTCAGCCCTAGTAGCAAATTGCCTTCTATTCTACCAGAATATCCACCTCAACAGAGTGGACACAGACTTGGTGAAGGCATACTATGTAGGAGGGAAAGTGTGAGAAGGTTGTTAACTGCTCAGGGAGAAAAAAATAACCCACTATGAAGTAGATACTTTTTTTTTTTAATTTTACAGATAAGGGAACTAAAAAGAAGCTTTTTTAAGGTCATGAAATTAATGTATGATGGACTAGGAATACACAAATAGGTCTGCCTGACATCAAACTTCTTGTTCTTAACCACTCTGCTTTCTTATGCCTCATGAAATACATTGCTCCATTTTCAAATAGCCCTAACAACTAAAAAGTTGCTCTTTTATATTCAGTGAAATTATTTTCCCTGTAACTTTAAGTTATAGATCTTAATTTGGCCCTTGAACACAGACTCATGCTGTTTTTCAGGCACTTTTACTGTATCATCTAATTTAAATAATACAGTAGAAGTGCCTGAAAAACAGCATGTGTTCAATAAAAATTAATTTAAATCATCCCCACAGTAGACATAACAGTCATTGGTAAAATACTCATTGAGGCAGGGCCAGCACTAATTGTAGTCTCACACAGTTTGCATTTGTTCAGTTTATTCAGAAAGCTATAAGAAAATAATAACCTCCAGATATTTATATATTTAACTCAGATAAACAGACAAACTGTTTCTACAACTTTTCCTTAATTACTAGCAGAGTGACCTTGTCCAAAAGAGAAATGACTCCTAGATTTGATAAGCAACAGACAATTAGAATGCTTTGGCAGAGTGGAGAGGGAAGAAGGTGAAATGACATTAAATAATGCTTCTTAAAATTAATAAATGTTTATCTGATTAATAGGTAAATATGCAATATTGACTTTCTTTATAAATGTTGACTTTATTAGTGGAAAAAATGGAATTTGTTCAAAGGTAAAACATAGCTTACGTTAAAAATTTACTTAAAGCCATAAGGGGACTAAATACATAATCAGGATTGAAAATAAAGAGGTTCTTCAAGGATGATTTTCAAAAATGGTAAAATACAAATACAAAGTGAACATATGTTTAAGATTTTATTGAACTCATTAATTAATAAGGGCGATCTTGGGTGGCCTTAGCTTGCAAAGGGCTTGAAGTGGGATTTCGGTTTCCAGCCAGAGATTGAAGTCAGGCCACAGCAGCTAGAGTGCTGAATCCTAGCTACTAGACTAGTGACCAGAGACGAGGCTTTGGCACATCAGCTTTATAGTAACAAATTCCCACAGAGATGGAAAGTAGTGAAATAAGTGTTTATTATGAGGGAAAAGAGTATAAGTGGATAGACACACAAGCAGGCCCAGAGAGAGCCATGCCCTCCTGGTAATTTGAATTACTTATATGGGCATTTCTTCCAGGTTTCCTTTGGTTAGTCATCTCGTTTTTGCTGGTTCTCAGTCTGCATTTGGTTTATCTCTGGGTCCTCCTGTATTTGCATGGACATCTCTTAGCTAAGATGGATTCTAGTGAAGAGGCCTATGGGTAGGTTGCCATCACTCCCTTTTGACCTCCAACAACCCTCTCTGGGAATCTATAGTTGGAAAGACCTCCGTGACTTCCAGAATGAGTAATATGTGGTCTCTGTCTTTTATCTGGGCGGGGCTCAGCTCCACTCTAGTTCCTGCTATTATCTCCATCTTGGAGTATCTATCCACAGGGAACAAATTCCAGCTGCTCAGTCTAGGGCCCATCTATCTCCTTCCTCAAAGGAACCAGTAAGCTATTGCAGCCAGTTCAAAAAAGAATCAAAACAGACATATGGAAGGCAATCAGGAATCCTGAAGTAAATTTGCTAATAGATGCAAAAAATAGAGATACTATGGGCACTAAATTATAATGCTGGAATCATCTTTTCTATAAAGAGGAAATCAGTTATATCTCTATTACAAATTATGAACAAGAATAATCAGTCAGTTTTCTATAATATCTTGACTTATAAAATAGCTAAATCAAAGACAGTTCAAAGCACAGGCCCCAAGAAGATCAGGTAACCTAAAGGGAGAGCCAGGCGATGTCAAACATTCCATTGAAAGGACACCAAGTAATCATGTCCATTTCAAAATCTTTAACAATTTTTCCTAATGGACATGTTTCCTAACAGGACATGAAGGAGAAAAACTGGGAAAATCTTGGTTAAATGAAAATGGTTAAATGAAAATTTGCATGCATGCATGCTTGGTCGTTTAGTCGTATCTGACTGTTTGCAATCCCATGGATTGTAGCCTACATAGCTCCTCTGTCCATGGATTTTCCAGGCAAGAATACTGGAGTGGGTTGCCATTTCCTACTCCAGGGGATCTTCCCAATTCATGTCTCCTGCATTGGCAGGCAGATTCTTTACCACTGTACCAACCAGGAACCCCCAAATGAAAATTTACAATGCTTGAAATATTTTATATTTTTTAAAAAGACATATGAAAATTTATAAGAAATGGAATAATCCAGAAAAATCATAAAATTACTTTTTAGATTTTTCTTTGTCACATTCTTCAGATAAACCTGGTTACTCACTAAGGTCAGATGGGAACTGGAAAAAAGAAAAAGATAAGAAAATTAATAAATTCTATTCATGTACCTTCTCATTCATCTCCCACAAATTATATTTTAAAATAATAATTTATAACATTTTATATGTCTAGATGATCACTGACAAGCTGAAGCATTCCCTGATCTTGTCATGTTAAAAGATGATTGGTTGGAACTCAAAAATGGACAAAGAAAGTATTAAAATGGCCAATAGGCCCATATAAAGATGTTTAACACCCCTAGTTATTAGGGAAATACAATTCAAACCCTCAGTGATATACTGTTTCATACCCATTAGAATGGCTGTTATCAAAAAGCAGAAAATAACAGGTGTTGGTGTTGATGAGGTTATTGTTCATTTGCTCAGTCGTGTCCAACTCTTTGCAACCCCATGTACTGCAGCACACAAGGCTTCCCTGGCCTTCACTATCTCCCGGAGTTTGCTCACACTCATGTCCATTGAGTCAATGATGCCATCCAACCATCTCATCCTCTGTTGCCCACTTCTGCCCTAAATCTTTCCCAGCATCAGGTTCTTTTCTAATGAGTCAGTTCTTCACATCAGGTGGCCAAATTATTTGAGCTTCAGCATCAGTCCTTCCAATAAATATTCAGGGTTGATTTCCTTGAAGATTGACTGGTTGGATCTCCTTGCTGTCCAAGGCACTTTCAAGAGTCTTTCAAGGGACTTTCAAGAGTCTTCTCTATCACCACAGTTTGAAAGCATCAGTTCTTCAGTGTTCAGCCTTCTTTATGATCAAACTGTCAGATCTATACATGAGTATGGAGGCTAACAAATTGGACCCTGTATGCCTTGCTGAAGGGAATAGTAAGCCACCATAGAAAACAATATAGTGATTCCTCAAAATTAAACATATGATCCAGCCATTCTACTTCCAGGAGTATACCCAAAAGACTGGAAAGTGGGAGCTGAAACAAATACTTGCATAACAATGTTCATAGGAACTGTCAACTAAAAGAAAAAAGCACAATGCAAGAGTTGTGGGTTTCAGGTTTATTCAAGGACCTTACTGAGGACTATAGCCTGGGAAACAATCTCTCAGCACTGAGGTAATGATCTTAAGATTATATATATATATATATATATATATATATATATATAGGCTTCCCAAGTGGCGCTAGTGGTAAAGAGCCTCCCTGCCAATGCAAGAGACATAAGAAATGCAAGTTTGATTCCTAAATTGGGAAGATCCCCTGAAGAAAGGAATGGCAAACCACTCCAGTATTCTTGCCTGGAGAATCCCATGGACAGAGGACATTTGTGGGCTACAGACCCTATCATAGGGTCGCAAAGAGTTGGACACGACTAAAGCGACTTGGTATGCATGCATATATGTATTACATAGATATATGTATATATCACTTTGGTTATAGAATGCTTGCAGTCAAGCATAAATCTCAGTGAAAGCTTACTGCTTGTCACTAGGATCAGGTATTTCAGTTAATGATTTTAGTGCTGTTCTGTATATGCGAAGAGTTAAGAATCCGGGTTCGTTAAAATTTTTTCCAGAGATATCTGTAACTATCTAAGGGGTCTATTTTTCCAAAGCATGGAGTGCCTTACCTGTTTTCCATCCTGAATTTCTTTTAGGGTTTACTTTCAGTCAACTAATACAGTGGCTAATGACTTGAAACTCCTATCCTCATAGAACTGGATAGTGAGCTATATTATTTGTTTTACACTGCATTATTTACAATCGTCAAAAAGTAGAAATAATCCAAGTGCCCATCAACAGAAGAATTAATTACAAAATGTGGTTTATAGGGGAGGGAAATTTTCCTTTTACCTTTGTAGTCTCTGTGGCTGGGCCTATGAATTAAACTGACAGAACAGCTCAACAGAAGAAAAACATACAAATGTTATCTAATATTTTTCCATGTACACAGGAAATATTCAAAAGGAAAATGAAGACATTAGGTTCTAAAACTTGCATACCTTTTTAAACAAAGAATGAGAAATTGTGCAGGTGTGACAAGACATAGGGCTTTGGGTCAGGGGCAAAAAATTATGGGACAGCAACTTGAAATATATGAGGGAAACTAATGGAAGTTCTTTTAATAGGTTTGTTTTATTTTAGCAGAATTTGTATAGATCCATTTCAGCATAGGCTCCCAGTCTTGTGATAAAAGCATTCTTCTCTTCCTAGTATAGAGATGGCACCCCTCTAATGGGAAATTTTATGATCTGATTTTAAGTAGAAAAAGGAAGATCAGAGATCTCTTCCTGGGACTTCCCTGGTGGTCCAGTGGTTAAGACTCCACACTTTCACTGCAGGAGACACAGGTTTGATCCCGGGTCAGGGAACTAAGATCCTGCACGACCAGTGGCACAGCCAAAAAAAAAAAAAAAGCAAAACAAAAGAGAGGGTCCTTCCTGTATCTATTGCTTTTCTCAAGTGCTTTCAGCTCAAAATAATTAATGTGCCACAACGGCATATATTGTGGTGGCATGTTCTGTACCCTTTCAGTATGTAGATATTACAGAGGAGGAACACTTTTCCTTCTACCCTTTTAGGGTTTTTAGCAATCTAATGAGCAAACTGACACAAGACAGAGTCACAGGAGAAAACCAGTTTAATTTTGTACATACAGGAGTACTTAAAAATATAAGACCCCAAAAGGTAGTTGGGCAATAGAGGCTTATAAGCCATCCAGAGCTAAGGAATAGGATAGGGTCCTGGGTCTTCAAAGGGGAGGAAAGTGATTCCCAGGACAGTAAGAAGGGTGGATGTTTGGTGATTAGATGTTTGCCCTGCCATACAGATAGGTCATCCAAATACAAAGTTATCTTTGGTGATAGTGCTCTCTCTGAGCCAGGCCCCCTATCTAATTTCTTACAGATATTTAATAGGAAGGTTAAAAAAATTGCTTCCTAGGTTTTTGGGGCTTTAATTATCTTCAGCTCAAAATAACCTACATGCCAAAGTGATACATTTTGGGAAGGCTCATCTTGAACCCTTTCAGTACAATGAAATATCATTCAGCCTTAAAAAGCAATAAAATTCTGATACATCATGTAATGTGGATGAACCTTTGAAACATTATGCTAAGTAGAATAAGTGAAGTACTGTAAGATTCCACTTACATGAAGTATCTAGAATTGGCAAATGTCTAAAAAGAGAAAGAATAGAGTTTTCCAGAAACTCAGGAGTGTGGAGAATGGGGTTATTGCCTAATAATGATGTGGTCCAGGACTCACTACTCCAAAATATGGCAACTTGCCATATTGAATATGAATATTCCTTTCAAGCTGAAGGAATCTGAGGATGACATGTGCAAGAAGGACTTTCTGACCTTCCCCTGAAGCAAGTTTTAAGACCCCTATGTGAGAGGTACCATTCCTCTCTCCTTAGAGATAAGGAGAAAAGTCTCCTTATCTCCAAGGAGGAGGGCACTGGGAAGAATCTGAACTAACTGGCCTTGCTAGATTCCCCCAGTTTACCATACTTGGCTCACCTTTGTCCTCTCACATCTTCCCACAGCTTTTCCCTCTTCCTTATATCTGGTATGAGAACACTCAGGATTAACCATTTCTTTGGGTCTTCATTTCCTTATGAAGGCTCCCAAGTCACATAAAACTTGCATAAAATCAATTTGTATGTTCTTCTCCTATTAATCTGTCTTTGTCAGTTTAATTTTCAGACCCATCCAGGGACCCTAAGAGGGTAGAGGCACAGAGTTTCTGTTGGGGATGATAAAAAGGTTCTAGAGAGAAACAATGATGGTAGTTGCACAATGATATGAATGTACTTAATGCCCCTGCATTGTACATGTTTAAGAGGTTAGAATGGTAAATTTTCAACATATATATTAGTGCACACACACCAAAGAAGATCACTAGTTGGAAGTCAAGTAGGTTTCAAAGCTCTTTCAGAGCTCCAGACATTCCAAATTGTCTTCCTTTTTTTCTTCTCATTAAGTTAAATAATTGTTAAGCATTTGTTGAGGACTTTTGTACCAAACACTGTGCTATGCACAGCAGAAAATTCAAAATAAGACATCTTTCTTTCCGTGAAATCCATCATTTAGTTTTCTTAAATCGAGATTAAGGGAAAGCTGTTCAATTTTTTATACAGTTTTGTGTTCTTTGTTGGGAAAGGCTTGTTAATAGGTGTGTTGAGGGGGAAAAAATTTCTTATACAAATAAATAATAAAACAAAGTTAAATGGATTTATTTTAAACAAGGGACTTCTTTAATATGCTAATGTGCATTTTGAATCTCCTAGACGGGGACTTAGCAAATGGCCTTCCTAAACTTATTTGATCAGGAATTCTTTGTTCTCTTGAAGTCCAATTAATTAACATCTCCCTTATACTGTGCCTGCAGAAGCTGAGCTACAGATGTACCAGCTATGTGGGGGCTTCTCTTTATGTGGGGCTTAATATGTGATGCAAGCTGTAATTATGATACAAATGTGCAGTTTATTTTATCCCTAAGTGTTCTAGCATATGTACATGATGATTTTTAACATTTTTTAAAAATTAAAAACATAGATTAAATGTTAAATAGAGACAATAAAAGTAATTTTCTAAAGTAATTTCTTATTTCAACGGAGAGTTCTCTATCTCCTTTAGATGACTTTTAGAATTCTTTTTAAAAAGTTATTTCCATTTTGGAGAGAAAGACTTGCTAATGGAGATTTTGCAGAAAATGTGATGCTGGCTTTGTAGTCTGTAATTTTTAAACATTTTTACTTTTAGAAAAATAAAGCACCAATTCTCATTTTTTTTCTTGATAAAAGTATTTCTACTAAGGTGTATTCCAATCAACAGCTATAGGACCTGTGATATTATCTATGCCTTTGGATAATTGCACTATATTTTGCAGCTCATTAAATCCATCATTTAAAATACATCTCCTTTTCCCATTACTAGACTTGGACTTCAAGTCATAACCTGCAACAATATACTCTCTCATTTTCTACATATTCTCTAGTTTTGTACCATTTCTTCACAATTAATCATGGTGGACCAATTTAAGTGCAATTAGTATCTGATTAAAGTCAAAGATACAGCAAATCTGAGCCCAGTTCATGATTTTAATGTTGGTGCCAATTATATTTTCATTAGTAGTATCACTTTCATGTTTATAAAATATTGAGTGAATGCACTAGGATATTCAAATAATTGCATGGGCATTGCAAAGGGATCGAGATGATGAAGCTGTCGAGATCAAATGTTTGGCTGTCAGGTAGAAGGCCCTTGTGATGGCGTGAAATATTTATCATTGAAGGATGAAAGTCTACACTCAGCATGGGAAAGAGGAGTTAGCTGTGTAAATGCACAGTAGATGGAAGTGCAAGTTATCTGCAAGTCACACATTTTAAAGCTAGCGGCTTCCTGAAATAGAGCATGACAATCCTATGTGGGTTCAAGGATTAAAATCCTACTGGATGACTACAGAGGCCTTCATGGAGGAGGACACATTTGGGCTGGATTCTGAGGGATCAACAGGAGTCCCCCAAATTATTCCAGATGGAAGAAAGAGGCTGAGATATGGGAAAATACACAGGTGACGCTAGTGGTAGAGAACCCAATGCAGGAGACCTAAGAGACACAGGTTCAATTCCTGGGTCAGGAAGATCCCCTGTAGGAGGGCATGGCAACCCACTCCTGTATTCTTGTCTGGAGAATCCTGTGACAGAAGAGCATAGCTACAGAGGGCTACAGTCCATAGAGTCGCAGAGTCAGACAAGACTGCAGCAACTTATCACACAAGCATGCACTCACTAAGAAAGTCATCTGGTGATGCCAAGCCTAGAGCGAATGAGAGATATGGAAGTAAATGAGACTAGAAAACAATAGATTAAGGCCAGATCATTAATGCTGACAATTTTAGACTTTATTCTCTAAGTAATTGGGAGCTGAGGAGCGTTTCTGAGCAGAGGGCATGATCTGTGTTGCAGAACAATTACTCTGGTGGACCCACAGGGAACAGATGAGACTTGAATGAGGCAGGGGGGCTGGGAGGCTAATGAGGATGTTATAACTGTCTACCGAAAAATGAGGAAGACTTGATTGAATGGAAAGGAAGCAATGAATAGGAGAGAGATTTCAAAAAGAAAATTAACTGAGCTTGGTGAGCAAATCAATTAGAAATGAATTTGTATGCAAAAAACAGAATTTCTGCTGTATAGGGCTTAACACATAGGCACTTATTTTACTCAAGAAAATGCAGGTGGCTGCAGGTGTTTGTGCAGAAGCTTGCCAATATCTGGGAAATTCTCAGTTCCCTTGGTTTCTGCCCCATGTTGCTGAATGACCCTCTGTTTCACAGCCAACTTTAGGTGTCATGGGCCAGAGGCTTTCTCACTTCTCAGCCTCAAACTGCAGTGAAAGCTGGGGAAGTTGAGGACTGGAGGGTCTTGGTTACCTAGGAGTGACCATGGTCCAAGCCAGGAGCTGATCACAATGTCTTTTTGGAAAAAGAAAAAATTAGCATGGAACAAATAGGCATTGGATATTAGGTGGACGATTAACAGAATTTGCCACAGTTACTAATTGGATATGGGGGTTTTGAGGATTGAATTGTGTTCCCCTAAAATTTCTTTTCACCAGAACCTGAGAATATGGCTTTATTTAGAAATAGATCCTTTGCAAATATAAATAAGGTAAGGATTGTGATGAGAACTTACTAGATTAGGATGAGCCCTGTGTACAATGAGAGTGTCATTGTAAATGTCAGAGATAAAGCCAGACACTAGTTAAAGTGATAAGGACAGGCTTTAATCAGTAACAAACCATCACAATACGGAAGAGGCTCCTTTATAAACAAATTCAACTTCAACTTGTGCAGAATAAAAGAGTTGGGAAAGAGAAAGGAGAAAGGGGGGGCATTGAGCAGCAGCCAGGAAGTGGAAGTTTATGAAAAATGGGAAGCAGGGGGAGGGAGGTTTGGTCCATGTGAAATCCATCTGTGTTTGTTGTTGTTCAGTCACTCAGTTGTGTCTGACTCTCTGTGACCCCATGGACTGCAGCATGCCAGGCTTCCCTGTCATTCAACATCTTCTGGAGCTTTCTGAAACTCATACCCATTGAGTGAATGATACCATCAACCATCTCAGCCTCTGTCACCCCCTTCTCCTGCCTTCAGTCTTTGCCAGCATTAGTGTCTTTCCTAATGAGTCAGCTCTTCAAATAAGGTGGCCAAAGTATTGGAGCTTCAGCTTCAGCATCAGTCCTTCCAATGAATATTCAGGATTGACTGGTTTGATAGCCTTGCAGTCCAAGGGACTCTCAAGAGTCTTTTCCAACACCACAGTTCAAAAGCATCAATTCTTCGGTGCTCAGCTTTCTTTATAGTTCAACTCTCACATCCATACATGAGTACTGGAAAAACCATAGCTTTGACTAGATGGACCTTTGTTGGTAAAGTGATGTCTCTGCTTTTTAATGTGCTGTCTAGATTGTTCATAGCTTTTCTTCCAAGGAGCAAGTGTCTTTTAACTTCATGGCTGCAGTCACCATCTGCAGTGATTTTGAAGCCCAGAAAAATAAAATGTCTGACTGTTTCCATTGTTTCCCCATCATTTGCCATGAAGTTTCAGGACCAGATGCCATGATCTTCATTTTGTGAATCTTGAGTTTTAAGCCAGCTTTTTCACTCTCCTCTAACTTTCATCAAAAAGCTCTTTACTTCCTCTTCGCTTTCTGTCATAAGGATGGTGTCATCTGCATATCTGAAGCTATTGGTATGTCTCCCTGCAATCTTGATTCCAGTTTGTGATTCACCCAGCGTGGCATTTCATATTATACATACTCTGCATAAAAGTTAAATCAGCAGGGTGACAGTATACAGCCTTGACCTATTTCTTTGCCAATTTTGAACCAGTCCATTGTTCCATGCCAAGTTCTAACTGTTGCTTCTTGACCTGCATACAGATTTCTCAGGAGGCAGGTCAGGTGTTCTGGTATTCCCATCTCTTTCAGAATTTTCCAGTTTGCTGTGATCCATACAGTCAAAGGCTTTAGCGTAGTCAATGAAGCAGAAGTAGTTGTTTTTTCTGGAACTCTCTTGCCTTTTCTTTGATCCAACAGACATTGGCAATTTGACCTCTGGTTTCTCTGCCTCTTCTAAATCCAGCTTGAACATCAGGAAGTTCTCAGTTCACGTACTGTTTAACCCTAGCTTAGAGAATTTTGAGCATCACTTTGCTAGCATGTGAGACGAGTGCAATTGTGCACTAGTTTGAATATTCTTTGGCATTGTCTTTCTTTGGAATTAGAATGAAAACTGACCTCTTCCAGTCCTGTGGCCTCTGCTGAGTTTTCCAAATTTGCTAACATACTGAATGTAGCACTTTCACAACATCATCTTTTAGGATTTGAAATAGCTCAGCTGGAATTCTATCACCTTGACTAGCTTTGTTTGCAGTGATGCTTCTTAAGGCCAACTTAACTTCACCTTCCAGGATATCTGGCTCTAGATGAGTCATCACACCATTGTGATTATCTGGGTCATTAAGATCTTTTTTGTATAGTTCTGTGTATTCTTGCTACCTCTTCTTAATATCTTCTGCTTCTGTTAGGTCCATACCATTTTTGTCCTTTATTGTGTCCATCTTTGCATGAAATGTTCACTTGGAATCTCTATTTTTCTTGAAGAGATCTCTAGTCTTTCCCATTCTATTCTTTTCCTCTATCTTTCTCTGGATTTGTTAACTGTCACTTATCAGAGTTAGGCTCCTACCCTCACACAGAGATGGGAATATAAGACTATCATTAGGTGCTGGCTGAAACAAACAGGATGTCACCTAGAGCCAGATATCCTGGAATGTGAAGTCAAGTGGGCCTTAGAAAGCATCACTATGAACAAAGCTAGTGGAGGTGATAGAATTCCAGTTGAGCTATTTCAAATCCTGAAAGATGATGCTGTGAAAGTGCTGCGCTCAATATGCCAGCACATTTGGAAAACTCAGCAGTGGCCACAGGACTGGAAAAGGGCAGTTTTCACTCCAATCCCAGAGAAAGGCAGTGCCAAAGAATACTCAAACTACCGCACAATTTCACTCATCTCACATGCTAGTAAAGTAATGCTCAAAATTCTCCAAGCAAGGCTTCAGCAATATGTGAACTGTGAACTTCCTGATGTTCAAGCTGGTTTTAGAAAAGGCAGAGGAACCAGAGATCAAATTGCCAACACCCGCTGGATCATTGAAAAAGCAAGAGAGTTCCAGAAAAACATCTATTTCTGCTTTATTGACTATGTCAAAGCCTTTGACTGTGTAGATTACAATAAACTGTGGAAAATTCTGAAAGAGATGGACATACCAGACCACCTGACCTGCTCCTTGAGAAACCTGTATGCAGGTCAGAGAGCAACGGTTAGAACTGGACATGGAACAACAGACTGGTTCCAAATAGGAAAAGGAGGACATCAAGGCTGTATATTGTCACCCTGCTTATTTAACTTATATGCAGAGTACATCATGAAAAACACTGGGCTAGAAGAAGCACAAGCTGGAATCAAGATTGCCGGGAGAAATATCAATAACCTCAGATATGCAGATGACACCACCCTTATGGCAGAAAGTGAAGAGGAACTAAAAAGCCTCTTGCTGAAAGTGAAAGAGGAGAGTGAAAAAGTTGGCTTAAAGCTCAAAATTGAGAAAACGAAGATCATGGCATCCAGTCCCATCACTTCATGGGAAATAGATGGGGAAACAGGGAAAACAGTGGAAACAGTGTCAGACTTTATTTTTCTGGGCTCTAAAATCACTCCAGATGGTGATTGCAGCCCTAAAATTAAAAGACGCTTGCATAGGATATATACTTAATATCCTAGATAGCATATTAAAAGCAAGAGACATTACTTTGTCAACAAAGGTCCGTCTAGTCAAGGCTATAGTTTTTCCAGTAGTCATGTATGATTGTGAGAGTTGGACTATAAAGAAGGCTGCGTACAGAACTGATGCTTTTGAACTGTGGTGTTGGAGAAGACTTGAGAGTCCCTTGGACTGCAAGGAGATCCAACTAGTCCATCCTAAAGGAAATCAGTCCTGGGTGTTCATTGGAAGGGCTGATGTTGAAGCTGAAGCTCCAATACTTTGGCTACCTGATGTGAAGAGCTGACTCATTAGAAAAGACCCTGATGCTGGGAAAGATTGACGGCAGGAGGAGAAGGGGACGACAGAGGATGAGATGGTTGGATGGCATCACCGACTCAATGGACAAGAGTTTGGGTAAACTCCGGGAGTTGGTGATGGACAAGGAGGCCTGGTAGGCTGCAGTTCAATGGGGTCGCAGAGAGTAGGACCTGACTGAGCGACTGAACTGAACTGAACTGAACTGAAGCAAACAGAAAGTTCTTTGGACAGCCTTGAGTTTAGGAGGGTGGACTAGTCATCCTAGGAATTCGACCTTGAACTGTTAGAAACCACACTAGTGTTTCTTCAAGTCTTTGTGTGTAGATGGAAAAGTGAAAGTGAAAGTCGCTCAGTCCTGTGCAAGTCTTTGTGTCCCCAAGGACTACACTGTCCATGGAATTCTCCAGGCCAGAATACTGGGATTGGTTAG
Source organism: Bos javanicus (assembly GCF_032452875.1). Lineage (NCBI taxonomy): Eukaryota > Metazoa > Chordata > Mammalia > Artiodactyla > Bovidae > Bos > Bos javanicus. The sequence goes on along the minus strand of NC_083871.1, from coordinate 57,421,624 downwards.
CTTTTCCCTTCTCCAGGGGAATCTTCCCAACCTAGGGATCAAACCCAGGTCTTCCACATTGCAAATGGTTTCTTTACCAGCTGAGCCACAAGGGAAACCCAAGAACACTGGAGTGGGTAGCCTATCCCTTCTCCAGCAGATCTTCCCAACCCAGGAATTGAACCAGGGCATCCTATATTTCAAGTGGATTCTTTACCAACTGAGCTATCAGGGAAGTCCAGATGAGAAGGGAGGATGTACAAAATCATTTGCTGAGTTGGCAGTTTTAATAGGCCAAGGCTAAGGCCTCGTCAAGTAGAGGGCTTAGAGGAGCCTGAGCAGAGTTTGGTAAAAGGAGAGAATGGTTGTCATAAATAGAAAGTGGAAAAGGCCATGTGAAGACGAAGGCAGAGATTGGAGTTATGCTCCCCAAAATCAAAGAACACCAGGGGTCATCAGAAGAGACAAGAGGCAAAATAAAATCCTTCCCTAGAACATTTGGAAGGAGCATGGCTCTGCCATTTTGATTTTTAGTTTCTGGCCTCTTAAACTCTGAGAAATCAGTTTCTGCTTTCTAACGACCTAGTTTGTGGCAAATTTTCCCAGCAGCTCTAGGAAACTAATATACACTTGAAGAAGAGGGAGACACTTTGAACCCTAGGAGTCTGGGAAGACATTACTACCGTGGGTTGACATGTTGCCTACAAGACATCTGGGAAATATTAATAAGGAGATGAGAATATGGCAGGGTTTGGGATTATGGATTTAGGCTTGAAGCATGAATAATAATGAGACTTCTGGGGAAAGAAAAGTAAATTTCATCAAACAATAGTGTACAACTTAGACCATAATTGTAGTGCTTAATTGCCCACTTCAACACAGTTGTTTCCCTCCCATTTCCAAATTCTATTTCTGTGTGGTGGGGTGGAGAGAAAGCTAGCATCGTTGAGGGTTAATGAAATCTGGCTTATAAGAACCAACAAATTTCCACAAGTTTGGAAGCAGTCATTAGCAAAGCTTTAATTTCCCATTTGCCTTAGTAGCAAATTTAGCGGCCCTTTCTAAACTTCACCATGGATTGCTATCTCTATTAGTTGTTTTTTTTTTTAATAAGAAAACACCACCACAGTGTTGTTGCATCTGCAGAGTTCATAATGTAATTCGTTTATATTTCTAGTATTGTATTTATCCCAATGCATTGTAATTATCGTTCTGTCTCCCCCTCTAAATTATGTGAGTTTCTTGAGAGCAATGATCCATATTTGTATCTCAATTACCTAATACAGAATTCAGCACTTAAGAATTTGTGTAATACTTGTTGCATCTATTGCAGTAACAATAGAAGCTAAGGGCCAGGCTCTGCAGCTCGATCACCTAGGATAAATTTTGGCTCTTACATATTATCTTTGTGACCTTGGGCAGATTACTAAACCTCTCTGTGCCTCAGTTTCCTCATTGTAATCTGGAATAACAATAAGACCCTCTGCATTAAAATTGTTGTGATGATTAGTAGGTATTCAGTACATGATCAATATCCACAAATATGGTATTAGATTATTATGTAGAATAAAGCCTTCTGACATTCCATACTGCAATCCAAAGTAGGCCTTCCTTATTTTATTATTTTTTTATATCTTCCTATTTCCTTCATGACAATATTATAATCTTTAGTTTAACTTACTTCTCTGCTAACAAATCGCATGAAGACAAGAACCTTGTCTGTTTAGTTTTCTACCCAATCCATGCTTAATACCTCATCTACATACAGAAGAAACTAGTAACAGTTTGTTAAAGAAATAAAATTGATGAATGTTCCATTTCATTCAATGATCTTTGAATGATCATTGATGACTCATCTATAATGTTTAGTTGAAATCGTTCTCACACAGCTAACATTTGTCGACTGAAAAAAAATTCACAGTCTTAAAGTTGAGAGGTATATTTTATTCCACGGACAAAACTGAGGACTTAAGCCTAGGACACAGTGTCTCAGAAACTCTAAGGGACTGTTCTGAAGGGGCAGAAACTAGGACATACAGAAGGTTTTGCAACAAAGACCAGGTAGTTGAAACATCAAAAGAAGGAAAGAAAGAAAGTGAAGTTGCTCAGTCATGCCCGACTCTTTGTGACTCCATGAACCAGGTTTCTCCATTCATGGGATTTTCCAGGTAAGAATACTGGATTGGGTTGTCATTTCTTTCTCCAGGGGATCTTCCCCATCCAGGGATCGAATCCAGGTCTCCTGCATTGCAGGAAACATCAAAAGATTACTGTTAATTAAAGAATACCAGATATCTTAAGTTAAGGAATTGAGTCCTTTTCTGTGTTTGGGAAGATGCAAAAGTCTGGCCTTAGTGAAAGCAACCCTTTGAAATGTGCCTCAGCTATCTGGGGTCAGAATCCTGTTCTCAAGTTGAAGACAGACTTCATCCTGAGTCTCTTGAGGGTATATCATCAGAGGTGGCTGCAGTGGATGACTGATAGATAGAGGTACAAGTCCAGTCTCCATCCCAAGTTCCCTCGGGGTGCACCATCAGGGTGACTGTAATGTGATGGCTTGATGGTGGCAACACCCTTTGTTTACTGATAGTTCACACACTGAAATTCCTTCTAACTTGAAATTCAAAGAAAAGTAATGTGACAACAATAGGCCTTCAGCCAGATCTGAGAAAGAAGGACTTCCTATTATTTCTAGGACCAACTATCTGAAAATAGGATAATATATCATTATAGGTATATGCTCTTTTTATTTCCTATTTCTGCCCTTCAGGGCAGTTTTGACATTGGAATAACTAACAATAATATCATGTTCTTAGGGAAAGAATGATCACTTTCTTGTGAGAAGATTCAAGACAGGTTCAGGGGAGCAAAAATTGCCACCCCAAAATGTTTTGTTGGCATGCAGATTATTTACAGCTGAAAACAATGCCCAGGAGACTCAGGAAGAAACTTTGGCTTTCTCCTGGATGCCTAGAAGAATATAGACAGAAGACTTGTTCCCGGAAGGGAGCTGTCACCATAGAAAACTATAATGTGAACTAAGTGTGCAGACTATAGTCCTCAGTAAGATCCCGAATAAAACTTAACTCACAACTCTTACCTTGTACGTTTTCCTATTAGTTGACACTACGCAGGGTACCTGCCAAATATTGCAACTTGGCATATTAGTTATTTTTATCTGTTGAAATTTGAAAAAAAAGCCATGTAAAGGAAAGACTTTTTTACTTCCCCTGAAGCAGGTCATAAAACATTCAATGAGAAGCGCCCTCCCTATACCTGGAGGAAAGGAATATCCTAATCTCTAAAGATAGAGGGCCACAGGGAAGAATCCAAGTGCACAGTCCCTATCCCACCCCGCTGGTCCCTCTGACTATACAGCTCATTCATACTCTTTATCCCATTGTGTCTTTCCAGAACTTTCCACTCTTCATCAAATCTAGCATAAAAACACTCAGGTTTAACCATTCTTTGAGTTTCCTTATGAAGCCTCTTGTGTCACATAAAACTTACATTTAATAGATTGCCATATTTTTCTCCTGCTAATCTTCCTTTTGTTATAGGGATCCCAACAGAGAACTTAGAAAGGTAAAGGAAAAAGATATTCTTCCTCCCCTCCACTGGAATAAAGTTTATGCGAATTTCCTGTTTTTTTAATATGATTCATATAGAGGGGAATTCAATGATGAAGAGTCAGCTTTTTTAAAAATTGATCCCTCTGTTGGGATGCTAAAAGGATTTAGGAAATAAAAACTAAAAGAATCTTTACAATATTAAAAGTTTTCAAATCAAAATGCAAGCTAGTCTTATTTACCGTAAAGCCTGTCTCATTGCTTTGTTCTGCCATCCTTCTATACATTTGCCCGGAGAGGACAGCAAACAAAGGAGGAATATGTAAACATGTTAATCATTTCTAACTTGCCATCTATGACAATTCATGGTACTGAAATCAGAAAGGATGGGATCACTTTTCCATTTCTTTAAGGTCACCAAGGACAGACAAGCTCAGGACATACTGTATTTGTCAGAAGCAAAAGAGATGACTAGGGAGATGGCAATGACAAATCTGTTCTAGGCTTAGCTCATTTTACTGAAGAATGTGTGTCCCCTTCTGACATTTATCAAAAGAAATTCAATTTTATAAAAAGAAGGATGTCAAATAATAGTACATAGCTAACACTCATTCTGCGGCTGTCAGAAGGCCAGATGGGGGCAAAAAGGAAAAGGGTAGATGGAAGAAAAAGTCATGCTGGCAAGAAACAGAAAGCCAACAGGGTGAAAGGTCAGTTCTAATATGCTTACAGGCTTGAATACATTTCTAATTATGTCACATAGTTTTGAGATCCATATTAGTGCCTACTTCACACTTTGGAACACTGTTTTTCATTTTCTACAAATACAAGGAATGACACAAAGTAAAGGTTTTGTGTCTGTGTGTGTGTTTTTGTTTTTTGTTGTTCTTTTTTTCTGTTTTTTTTTCTTCTACATCAGGGAAGAAAGCTAATGAAACCTGGTAAAATCCCACAGCACCAGGTACAATGAAATGTACCCCATGGGCAAGCAATCTATATTTCTTACAGTGATGATGATGATTTTTCTTTGGCAGGAAAGGATATTATGGGTCAAAGAATAAAACCAAAAGTTGAGACAGAGGTAGTAGAAAAAAAGAAGTCAGATTAAGATCAAAGCAGGGGATTCTATTAGGAGACTAATGATGAAGCTGACAAAATACTGTAACAAGTGAGTGTTTTTACCATACTGCATAAAAATATTGGATTAAGCTACAAATTAAATCTCTTTCTCAGTGAGGGGTTTCTGCAGGACAGAAGCAATTAGGCTGCTGTCTACTGAAGACAGGAAACTTGATTAACAGATCCAAAAAGACAGCGTAGGGAAGATGGGTTTAACACCAGGAGGTGAAACACCAACTGTTATGCAAATTGACTTTTCTCAAAATGTTGGATAATTTCAATCAAGGACTGAAATACACTTTTTTTTTTTTTTAAACATCACTGTTCTCTGGCCTTAAACTCCGCAATGCAATTTCTTATTAAATAACTGCTACTGATGCATGTGTCACAGTCAAATTCCTGAGGTGGGTACTGAGACACTGCAGAACATTTCACCATAAAACTGATTTTTGCTTGTTTTCCAAATTTTCAAACATTCAAGGTGTTCTAGCTAAGGATGGCTGAGCAAGCAGCTTGTGGGACACTGGCTGTGAAGTGTTTGTGTCTAACCTTTTTGAGTCCCGTACTCTCTGTAAGGTACCTATTTGGTGCAGTCCAAGCCAACTTGTTCTTGTTTAGAATAAGGACTCTAAGGAGTGGCTACCATTTGTTAATGACAAAATACTTGTGTGTATTTTTCCCACTAATAAGACATTGTGCTAAAGCCAGAGACTGCTACTGCTACTACTAAGTTGCTTCAGTCGTGTCCAACTCTGTGCGACCCTATAGACGGCAGCCCACCAGGCTCTGCCGTCCCTGGGATTCTCCAGGCAAGAACACTGGAGTGGGTTGCCATTGCCTTCTCCATTGTGTGAAAGTGAAAAGTGAAAAGTGAAAGTGAAGTCGCTCAGTCACGTCTGACTTGTAACGTCTGACTTGTAGCTACCCCATGGACTGCAGCCTACCAGGCTCCTCCATCCCTGGGATTTTCTAGGCAAGAGTACTGGAGTGGCTTGCCATTGCCTTCTCCGAAAGTCAGAGACAGGACACCAGAAATCCAGGAAACATTGTAACTATTTATTCTTCATTAACTCAAATTTGTACTTACTGTCCTGGAGATTTTCAAATTCAAAGTCCTAAAAGTATGCAGAATATTTAAAAATGTATCTGTAATCGAGTATCTTTCCTTGAACAAAAATAAGTCAGGTTCCGCAGCACATAAACCAGATCTTTCTATTTCTTCTTGGAAGATGATGAGAAGAATTAAAATCATGTAGATGATCTACTGGAATTAATATAGTCATCTTCATACATATTATTACCAGCGAAGTTTTCAAGGTTTAAATTTTTTCATGAGACTGGCCACACACATTTGCATAAATCCTTTGATCCAGGGAATATGATCAAATCAACTAAATAAGTTAACATACAAACTTTTAACTCTTCACATCAAGGGTTGTCGAACTTTTTCTCTGAAGTACTAGATAGTAAATGTGTTCGCCTTTGCATTCCAGACAGCCTCTCACAAGAACTCAGCTTTGTTCTGTAGGGACACAAAAGCAGCCAGAGGACTCTGCAGAAGTAAACGGGCTTGGCTGTGTTCCAATACAGTGTTATTTACAGTAACAGGCAACGAACTTTGGCCTGCAAGCCACAGTTTGCTGACTCATGCTTTATATCATTTTATCCCCTTCATTTCTTTTCATTTATCCTCTATCACGATGTCACAGCCTCGTACTGAGAATGCAGCAAAGCTGTGGCTACAGACCAAACATTGTAAACAAAGATTGCAGGGGAGGAGGAATGTGAAAATTTGTTTAAAAAATATGTACTAAATTAGTAATAGAATATACACTGAAAAACTTCAGAGTTAACAGTCCTTTCCCCACCCTGCTGCTTGAGAGATCTTTCTAAAATGCAAATTTGATCTTGGAACTCTCTAGCTGAAAATGTTTTACCTGCAGCAGACAGCCGGCTCTTTAGCTTGTCACAAACGTCTCATCCCATGGCTGACCCTGTTTTCCTCCCAACTTCATCTCTTGCTATGTCTTCTTCTCACATTCTGTGCTCCAGCTACACAGAGGGAATCATAATTTCCATAGTGCTATGTGCATTCTGGCCTTCCAACACATGCACTATTATTCACTGTGCTTGAAACCTATTAACAACACCGACCTTGCTAACTCCTTGAGGACTGAACTCGGGTGTCTCAGGTGACTTTTACTCCCAGCCTGTGCTATCAGAAGGTGACTATTTTCTTGTCTATTGACCCTGATAAATATTAAATTCTTGAAAGTTGAAACTGCATTTTTTAAAAGCATGATGCCTAGCAATGGAGAACAATCCATAAGTAATTATTCAATCAATCAGTCAATTAAATGAGCTTTGTGGGTCCCTCCACTTCATCCTATAAATATAATTGTTCCTAACAATGAGCAATCTCTTTTCTTTAGCATACCATCTATAAATGATACACAAACAACTAATACAGAAATGAAAAAAAATTAGTTCAAGCAGTAATTTATATCCTATAAGCAGGGGGAAGTGTTAATAAAGTCCATTTGCATGCTTGCTTCAGCAGCACATATGCTAAAATCTGAATGATACAGAGATTAGCATGGTCCCTGTGAAAGGATTACCTACATGGGAAAAGAATCTGAAAAAGAACATATATATGTATGAAGTATGAAGTGTTAGTTGTTCAGTCGTGTCCAACTCTTTGCAGCTTCGTGGACTGTAGCCTGCCAGGCTTCTCTATCCATGAAATTCTCCAGGCAAGACTACTGGTGTGGGTAGCCATTCCCTTGTCCAGGGGATCTTCCTGACCCAGGGATCAAACCTGGGTCTCCTGCATTGCAAGCAGATTCTTTACCATCTGAGCCGGCAGAGAAGCCCCAGATATATGTAAATGTACAACTAAATCACTTTGTTGTACACCTGAAACTAATACAACATTGTAAATCAACTATACCTCAATATAAAATAAGTTTTTAAAAACCGCTTTGCATTTACCACATAAGTAGGAATCTTTTCTCAACTGCTAATCATACAAGAGCCAGGTTTTATATGAAGAGCAATTAAACATTTATAGGATCTACAGGAGACATGAACAGATCCTATTTAAAGACATCCAGAAGAAAAGACTACAGAAAAAATAAATTTGTGTTTCAGTGGGAAACTATACATTAGACTTTAGCCTTTCATAATCTTTGCACTATTTTACAACTTTTATAATTGATGCACATGCACATTCTGTCTGGTCTGGAAGAGTTTCAGTTGACTTCCCTCCATTCCTTTTTGTGCTGTGCTGTGCTAAGTTGCTTCAGTTAAGTTCAGATCAGTCGCTCAATCGTGTCCGACTCTTTGCAACCCCATGAATCACAGCACGCCAGGCCTCCCTGTCCATCACCAACTCCTGGTGTTCATTCAAACTCATGTCCATCGAGTCGGTGATGCCATCCAGCCATCTCATCCTCGGTCGTCCCCTTCTCCTCCTGCCCCCAATCCCTCCCAGCATCAAGGTCTTTTCCAATGAGTTGACTCTTTGCATGAGATGGCCAAAGTACTAGAGTTTCAGCTTTAGCATCATTCCTTCCAAAGAACACCCAGGGCTGATCTCCTTTAGAATGGACTGGTTGGATCTCCTTGCAGTCCAAGGGACTCTCAAGAGTCTTCTCCAACACCACAGTTCAAAAGCATCAATTCTTTGGCTAAGTTGCTTCAGTTGTGTCAAATTCTTTATGACCCCTAAGGTTGGTAACCCGCCATGCTGCTCTGTCCATGGGATTCTCTAGGCAAGAATACTGGAGTGGGTTGCCATGCCCTCCTCTCATTCCTTTTTACTTCATAGAAATTAGTGCCTTTTGACTTTTCCTTTAAGCCAGTTACACCAACTACCTGATTGCCTCACTGAATGACTAAAATAAAATCTTCAACACATGCTCACTTTAAAATCCTTATGAGAGTCATGATTTTATCTTTTCCAAAAAAATTATCTTTTAACAGTTTTGGAGGTTCCACTGAGATGCTCAGTGGATTCAGGCATCAGAGCCAGGAAAACTTCATAAGGAGAGAAGTGCACTCCGTGGGCAACTTAGGCCCAGGTTAGTCTTCTCTTGGCTTCCAAAGGTAAACCCAAAATGGCAATAAAACTTTGCTTCCTCTGTGCTTTTCTAATTTTAAGTTGCCTCTCTACCAGTTTTACATTTTGTGTTTGGATTTTGCGGGGGTCAATACATTCTTTCCCAGTAGTTGTTAGAAATTTGACTTCATGACCTGATCATTGATGATCTCTGTAAATGAAGTAATAGTTAATAGAGAACCCAGCTGACCAAGAGAAAGCAGAGAATCTGGCATGTGAGTCTTCTCTGTTTGTCTGTTTTGATACCTAATCAATTAAGAATTTTGTGTCCATTCGTGAAATTTTTATTTCTGTGTTTACTCTTGACCCATGACTAAAATTTCAGAATAGATGCTATAAGCTTTCTCCCTTTCTCTTTGTATATCTGTATGTCACTATAATTTAGAAAGGCTTTTACCTCTTATGTGAGGAGCCTGATGGGCTATGGTCCATAGGGTTGCAAAGAGTCAGACACCACTGAAGTGATTTAGCATGCAAAATTCTCAGAAAATAGGGAAATTGAAGTTCTCTTACTTTCAGTGTGGCAGATTTAAAAAGTATTCAGCTCAGAAATGTTTTAAGAGTTCACTTTCAAATAATTTAGTTAATGAGACAAGTTTAATATTACTGGTTTTATTTTTTGAAAGTTATGTCATCTATGATTTGTCATTATTAAGTAAAATACATAAGTATAGATGTTTACTTTACTTGAATATGTACTACCTAATCTTAAATAGATTCACTAATTGAATAAACTTATATTACTTCTACTTAATGTTTAAGATTATGAAAAACATAAATTTGTGTTTACCCAGATTAAATTATTATTCCAATAAATTTATGTCAATAATAATTATGTTTTGTCATATGTCAGCTCAAAGATAATTTCTAAGAACTGTAGATAACTTAAAACCTTGAAACGACAGTAACTTGAGTTAATTAATGGACATTCATTAGATAATTACTATAGCAGTATCTTAAGACAGTAAGATAAAATACTGAAATACTAATTATTAATCATAATTTCAAGTTAATATCCATTTCCTTCTTATTTTTATGAATCTGTCTCTTGAGTCGGTAATGAATGTACTCATTTTTGCCCCTTGAGAAGCAAATATAAATGATGTGTGTGGTTCTAGAAAGCTGCATTAGGTATGTTCATGGCCTCTGCAAATGTAGTACAGAATGCTGGTGTGTGACAGACAATTATTCATTCCCCAATTTTTTTCTGTGAAATAGAAGTTAGCTGCTTTGGGTAAAAGTAATAACTGTTATATGGTTTACACTATACTTAGGAGTCATAGCTTCAGAGAAATGCAGCTATGTATATACTATCATTTGGAGAGAAAAAGAGTAATTCTTTCCCAAAGGAGCTGGACCTATGTGTTCTCCAACCCTCTCTGGGGTTCTCAAGCTTCTTGAGAACCCCAGATAATTAAAACTGTCTTTGAGATTTTCCAGAGGGCTCTTTTAAAGTCACAAAGATTTGTTCCTTCACCTTATAAAAAGAGACGTGCAAGAAAAAAAATTAGGTTTATTTGATATGCTATTGTTGATGAGTTATGTAAAAAGAGCCCTCAAATCAGAAAAGATGGTTAGCCTAATCTAGGTTAAATTTGTATGAGTGTAAGCTTCAGAAATTGAAATATAAATGTGGCATTTCTGGAGATTTGCTTATTCCCTCACTGTCAATGACATGTTTCCATTTATCAGAGTCCTGGTGTGACTCTGCTTACTATCAGACAACAACAATGTAGAGTTATCATATAACTTATATAAGTTATATATATCATTATATAACTCTACAACAATGTAGGGTTATAATTTTAGCTAGTATTTTTTATATACCAGTTTTATTGAGATATAATTCACATTCTGGACAATTCAACCATTTAAAGTGTATAATTCAGTGGTTCTTGGTATATTATACAACCATCACCACAGTCCATTTTAAAATAATTTTATCACCTTTAAATATTGTGTTGTAGTTGTTCAGTCACTAAGTCGTGTCCAACTCTTTGCGACCTCATAGACCACAGCACACCAGGCTTCCCTGTCCTGCACTATCTCCTGGAGTTTGCTCATACTCATGTCCATTGAATTGGTGCTGTTATCTAACCATCTGATCCTCTGCCACCCCTTGCTTTCGCCCTCAATCTTTCCCATCATCAGGGTCTTTTCCAATAAGTCAGTTCTTTGCATCAGGTAATCAAAGTATTGGAGCTTCAGCTTCAGCATCAGTCTTTCCAATGAATATCCAGGGTTGATTTCCTTTAGGATTGACTGGTTTCATCCCCTTGATGTCCAATTAGGTCTCAAGAGTCTTCTCCAGCACCATAATTTGAAAGCCCATTAATAATAATTCCCCATTTGCCTGCAACTCACCAACCCAGATTTGCCTATTCTGGACATTTCATATAAATAGAATCTTATAATATGTGATCTTTTGTAATTGATTTCTTCCTCTTAGTATCCATATTGTAAAATGTACCAACATTTCATTCCTTGTTATTGTCTGTTGTTACACTGTATGGATATAACACACTTTACTTATCCATTCATCAGTTTGTGGGCACTTGGTGTGGTTTTTTCATTTTTTGAATGCTGCTATAAATAGTTATAGGCTTCCCTGGTGGCTCAGATGGTAAAGTGTCTGCCTACAATGTGGGAGCCCCAGGTTTGATCCCTGGGTTGGGAAGATACTCTGGAGTAGGAAATGGCAACCCACTCCAGTACTCTTGCCTGGAAAATCCCATGGGCGGAGGAGCCTGGTAGGCTGCAGTCCATGGGGTCACAGAGAGTTGGACAGGACTGAGCGACTTCACTTTCACTTTTCACTTTCATGCATTGGAGAAGGAAATGGCAACCCACTCCAGTGTTCTTGCCTGGAGAATCCCAGGGACGGGGAAGCCTGGTGGGCTGCCATTTATGGGGTCACACAGAGTCGGACACGACTGAAGCGACTTAACAGCAACAGCAACAGCATAGATAAATATTATAGATCCAAGTTTATATGTTGACATATGTTTTCACTTCTCTTGAATATATACCTTAAAGTAGAATTGCTAGGTTATATGGTAACTCTGTGTTTAACTGTCTTTATGATAACTGTATGTTTACCTGACAGACTGTTTTCCAGAATGGTGGCTGTACCATTTTACATTACATACAGCTGTGTATGAGGATTCCAATTTCTCTACATCTTTGTCAATATTTTCTGTCTTTTTGATTTTAGCCATCCTGCTGCTACTGCTAGTTGCTTCAGTCGTGTCCGACTTTGTGCGACCCTATGGACTACAGCCTGTCAGGCTCCTCTGTCCATGGGATTCTGTCAGCAGGAGTACTAGAGTGGGTTGCCATGGTCTCCTCCAGGGGATCTTCCTGACCCAGGGATTGAACCTGGGTGTCCTGCATTGCAGGCAGATTCTTTACCGCTGAGCCACCAAGGAAGTATCACTCTGTGATTTTGATTTACGTTTCCCTGATGGGTAATGATGTTGTGCATCTTTTCATCTGTTTATTGGCCGTTCTTATATCTTTTTTTTTCTTTTTTGGCTGTTCTGGGTCTTTGTTGCTGTACGTGGGCTTTCTCTGGTTGCAGTGAGTGGTGCTGCTCTCTAGTTGCAGTGCTTTGGCTTCTCATTGCAGTGGCTTCTTTTGTTTTGGAGCACACGCTCTAGAGGAGAAGGCAATGGCACCCCACTCCAGTGCTCTTGCCTGGAAAGTCCCATGGACAGAGGAGCCTGGTAGGCTGCAGTCCATGGGGTCACTAAGAGTCAGACACGACTGAGCAACTTCACTTTCACGCATTGGAGAAGGAAATGGCAACCTACTCCAGTGTTCTTGCCTGGAGAATCCCAGGGACGGGGGAGCCTAGTGGGCTGCCATCTATGGGGTCGCACAGAGTCGGACACGACTGAAGCGACTTAGGAGCAGCAGCATGCGCTCTAGACATGCAGGCTCAGTAATTGCTGCACACAGGCTCAGTGCTTTTGGTGTACAGGCTTAGTTGCTCCACAGCAGGTAAAATCTTCCTGGATCAGGGATCGAACTCACCATATCCCATGCATTAGCAAGCAGACTTGTAACCACTGACCACTAGGGAAGTCCTTGAGAAATCTTTTTACAAATCCTTTACCCATTTAAAAATTTGAGATACTTACCTTTTTATTATTTAATTGTAAGATTTCTTTGTGTAGTCTAGATACAAGTTCTTTATCAGATATACATTTTGCTAACACTTTCTCCCATTCTGTGGGTTATCTTTTCATTTTCTTAATGATGTCCTTTGAAGCACAATTGTGATGAGGTCCAACTCACCTAATGTTTTTTGTCACTTGTATTTTTGATGTTTTATCTAGGAAGCCTTTGCCTAACCCAAGGTTGCAAAGGTTTACCTCCTATATTTTGTTCCAAGAGTTTTATTGTTTTAGCTCTTATATTTAGGTCTATGTTCTGTTTTGAATTAATTTTGTGTATAATATAAGCAAAGCAGCCAACGTTATTGTTTGTGTGTGGTTATTCAGTTGTTATATTTGAGAATGATGATAATTTAGTCAAGCATGACATGCACTTTCAAGCAAGTAACATTTTAGGCTTTACAAGCAAATGCTTATAAACCCTCCTGGGTACACAGGATTCCCAGCCTTCCAGGTAAGTGTGGTAATTTACCTCCTGGTAGGCTCAAGAATCTTAGAATATTTGGGAGAACTGGAAAAGAGAGGAATTTTCCCACATTTCTAGGTAATGCAGGTGAAATCTAAGAGTGAGCTCTTACTTTAGTCTCCTAATCTCAGAATAGCACATGTCAAGAAGCTTTTAAAAGTCCATTCTGAGATTACTTATGAAAACTTACATTAAAGCAGATTTCAAAAGGCCTGCAGGGTGAAGAAGTAGTCTTATTGCCTCTGTGTAAACTACCAGGGCAAATCTACTAAGACCAATCTTATTTTGTAATCAAGAATAATCTGTTGAGATTATTTTTGATCAAAAGGGAAAATGCTGTAGAAAAAAATTGTGTTTCAATGTAAAACTATACATTATATGCATATACCTTAGCTTTCTGTATTAACACATGCTAGCCTTTCATAGTCTTTGAGCTATTTTACAACTTTTAAAAAATTGATAGACAATTATGTTCTGTCTTGTTTGATAGAGTTTCAGTTGACTTTCTTCTTCCCTCAGAAAAAAAAAAAAAAACACTTTTTCCTCCATTTGCTATTCCATTCCTTTACTCTACATAGATTGGTGCCTTTTGACTTTTCTTGGAACTGGTATAACATTTGCCAGGATTCCTCATCAGATGAGTAAAGTAAAAATCTTTAACACATGTTCATTTGTATATCTTCATGAGAGTCATGATTTTTACTTTTTTAAAAAAATTATCTTCTAATAGTATATTTCAGAATGGGATGGAGATAAAATCAAGTAAGAGAGAAAAGGACAATCAAAATGTAGGTTTTGAATGTGTCTTATTTGAACAGTGTATAGATAGTATGCAAAGCCTCAAGGAGGTTGATGTTTACCAAAGTGATAAAGCCAGAAAATGAGGGTGACATAAAGATAAAGGATAAACAATAATTAGGGCTTCTCTGGTAGCCCAGCTGGTAAAGAATCCACGTGCAAAGCAGGAAACCCTGTTTTGATTCTTGGCTTGGGAAGATGCCCTGGAGAAGGAATAGGTTACCCACTCACATTTTCTTGGGCTTCCCTGGTGGCTCAGATGGTAAAGAATCTGCCTGTAATGCAGGATACCTGGGTTAGATCCCTGGGTTGGGAAGATCCCTGGAGGAGGGCATGGCAACCCACTCTAGTATTCTTGCCTGGATAATCCCCATGGACAGAGGAGCCTGGCGGGCTACAGTCCATGGGGTCGCCAAGAGTCGGACACAAGTGACTAAGCGCAGCATAGCACAAACAATAAGTAAAGAAAAGGTTTTTTTTTTTTTTCACCAGGTTGAGACCTCTGGTAAAGATGTTACAATGACCAAAACCACATGAATGAATGTTCAATCCCATAATAGTCTCAAACTTCTAAATAAAAAAAACCAAGAACTACCTTTTCTTATCTAAGAGAATGGCCAAAATTTAAAAGTGATACTGTCCAGAGCAGTAAGGGGTGGCAGGAATAGGTTTGTTGTTGTTTAGTCGTTCAGTCATATCCGACTCTTTTGTGACCCCATGGACTGTAGCCCACCAGGCTCCTCCATCCATGGAATTCTCCAGGCAAGAATACTAGAGTGGTTTGCCATTCTCTTCTCCAGGGGAATCTTCCCAGCCCAGGGATCAAACCCGGGTCTCCTGCACTGGCAGGTAGATTCTTTATCATTGAGCCACCTGGGAAGCCTAGCAGGAATAGGTACACTTCTGCTTTGTAAGTAAGTTATAAACTCTTTACGTGGCTGTTTAGTAATATTTGTTAAAAACTTCCCTGGAAAATGCCATGGACAGAGGAGCCTGGCAGGCTACAGTCCATGGGGTTGCAAAGAGCTAGACATGACTTAGAGACTGAACATGCACACACGTACCTTTTAACCCGGCAACTCTACTTTTAGATATTTAATCAGTTAAAGACTGGCAAAAGTATATGATAATATATATTCAGGACATTTATTTCTAGTAATGTTATAGTAGAAAATTTCTGGAACAGTCTCCATTTCCATCAATAAGGGGTTACTTCAGAACAGAGTACATATAATAATGTAGTTTGTAAAAATTATATGGCAGAAAGTAAAGAGGAACTAAAAAGCCTCTTGATGAAAGTGAAAGTGGAGAGTGAAAAAGTTGGCTTAAAGCTCAACATTCAGAAAACGAAGATCATGGCATCCGGTCCCATCACTTCATGGGAAGTAGATGGGGAAACAGTGGAAACAGTGTCAGACTTTATTTTTCTGGGCTCCAAAATCACTGCAGATGGTGACTGCAGCCATGAAATTAAAAGACGCTTACTCCTTGGAAACAAAGTTATGACCAACCTAGATAGCATATTCAAAAGCAGAGACATTACTTTGCCAACAAAGGTTCGTCTAGTCAAGGCTATGGTTTTTCCAGGGGTCATGTATGGATGTGAGAGTTGGACTATGAAGAAGGCTGAGCGCCGAAGAATTGATGCTTTTGAACTGTGGTGCTGGAGAAGACTCTTGAGAGTCCCTTGGACTGCAAGGAGATCCAACCAGTCCATTCTGAAGGAGATCAGCCCTGGGATTTCTTTGGAAGGAATGATGCTAAAGCTGAAACTCTAGTACTTTGGCCACCTCATGCAAAGAGTTGACTCATTGGAAAAGACCCTGATGCTGGGAGGGATTGGGGGCAGGAGGAGAAGGGGACGACAGAGGATGGATGGCATCACTGACTCAATGGACGTGAGTCTGAGTGAACTCCGGGAGTTGATGATGGACAGGGTGGCCTGGCGTGCTGCGATTCATGGGGTCGCAAAGAGTCGAAAACAACTGAGCGACTGATCTGATCTGATATATATCTTAGAGAGCTGAAACTAGGGAAGTCCACTACATATTTTCTGTTTATATGTTTGTATTACTTTTGTAACATCCAAAAATAATGTAGTGAAAATTTAACTGTAGGAGAATCCACGCTTTTAAACTTGAGGCAGTTTCTTTTCTGCTATTATGTAATGGACCATATCATACAAATTAGCTCATCTTTTCAATGCTTCATTGGAAGCTTATCAGCAGGAATGGGGAGGGTTGTACAACAGCTTTCTGGAATTGACCTACACGGAATGAAGAGAGGTCATTACTCTCAGAGGATTTTTCTGTGCATGTGCACAATACTCAGACTAGGATTTAATAAAAATCCGTACACCCTGCCCAAACCAGTCATACCGTTTACTTTAACCAACTCCTTGTCTTGGGCAAATAACCATGAGAAGTTTACCTAAATGATTTTGAACAACTTATGGACTATGGAATGTATGTATGTGTATGTGTATATATGTGTGTGTATGTGCTGTGCTCAGTCACTCAGTCGTGTCCAACTCTCTGCACTCCATGAACTGCAGCCCACCAGGCTCCTCTGTCCATGGAATTCTCTAGGCAAGAATACTGGAGTGGGTTGTCATTTCCCACTCCACATATGTGTGTGTGTGTGTGTGTATATATATATATATATATATATATATATACACACGCATATTTTTAAAATTAAAAATGACTAGTTGTCTTTTGACTGTAGTACCCAGTGAAGAACTAAGTTGCTGGAAGATGAATTAATGCCAAAAAATCTGAATATGCATTATGTAAATAATCACTTCCAAGTGAATATAATACAGATAGAATCAATATATCTTAAAAAGTTATTGGTGGAATTAATTGATTGATTTCAAACTGCATATACTCCCAGTTTCAAAACAGGCTAATTTGAAGCTGACCCTTCAGTAGATACATAACATAATATCACTTTAAGAATTTAGATTGTAAGTTACACTAAAGTGCTATAGGAAATAGATTTGGTCAGGCAACCAAACCAATGTCACGGTTCAGTAACCATAAATACCATGGCAAATCATAGTAATTAACATTTACCACAGCCTCAGAGCATTGAAATGACTTCTGTCAGTTATACATCTGAGCAACCCAGTGACGTAGGTTATGATTATCCTGGTTTAACAGGAGGTAACTAGGGGCACAGGATGAGAAAATGATTGATTCCAGATAACCAGTATGCAGATCAATCTTCTGGACGACAGCTCCATCTGTATTGATTTTGCAAAGCCGTATTTTGGAGCCTTCTACTTATTGAAAAGAATTTTAGCGAAATAAATCAAACACAGACATGTATAAGTCCCTCAACAAGGCTGTATATGTAAAAGAAATAACATAATAGACTTAACCAGGTTCCATTCCAAATTTATTTGTTTGTTCAATATGTATAGTTTCCAACTGTTTTCTATTTACACTTAAGCTACAACAAGAGACAATAGGAATATTGGGAAATAAAAAGCATGCGACCAGACTGTTTAAACTTCTTGGCAATGGTGGTGTGTAACTTTGTCATCTGTGGTTAATTCTCACATTGCTCAGGACTGGGCTCTGAACATAGTAACCAGTGGATGCTACTGACAGATCAAGATTACAGTAGGTCACAAAGGGATATTGGAGACTATTTCCCAGGAGGTGCTCAACAAACATTTATCTGTTGGTGTAGAAGCCACAGAAGCTACGCCAATAATAGGTGGCACTTTCAGGACAATAATTCTTAAGAAAAAAAATGTTTTGTTTTTTTTCCCTTTATGGTTGGTTATCTAAATAGTTAAATATAGCCTCTTCTGCTATGGTACTTGTCCACCACCCTCCCCCTTAGAGAAACTGATTTCTGAATAATTTCTCTTGTACATGCATTTTAAAGGTGTGTAATTAACTGGTAACAGGTTGTTAGGTAGCTGATGAGGTGTGAACCAGTCACTAATTTGTTTTCTTTATTTACAACTTTCCTTGCACTTGAAGATGACAGCGCGGTGTTTTTCATTCCCTGCTTACTTCACCGGATTAAAAAGTGATTTGTGAAGCCATTTTTAATTCCTCAAATTCCATTAAAAAGGAATATCCAGGGGAGTCTTAATCAAGACATAATAGGCACTAAAATGTGATCACACAACAGCACTTCTAATGTGGCCCTATCAGCTAAAATGTTAAGGGATTGCCTCCAGTTAACTGAATTCAGCCCTAATATCGACCTACAACTTCTGGAATAACCCTTATGCATTTGGCACTGGCTCTGTTGCAAATGTTTGCAGCTAACACACTTTATTGTTTTAGAATTTATCACATGATCCACAGGGACAATTTGTTACAAAAGTGTTATTATTGTAGTATCACTAAAATAGTTGGCTTTTCCCTTCAAATTGCCTTGACTTCTATTCAATATTAGATTTTCAAAAATCAGTTTGGGAAGAAATTAACATAGAAACATAATGGAATGAGAATTGCTAAAAATACAAGGCTGAAATATTGAAAATGCAGCTAAAACAGAAATAGCTAAGTGTAGAGTCAGTAGGTAACCAAAAGGGGTAATTTGGGACCAGGGAGAATATTGTTATTAGATAACTTTGAAAATAAATGAGAATAAAAACTCTGTCCTGGCCTTTAAAAAAATGAAGTTATAGAATATGTGAAAACATATGTCCAAAATACCCGTAAGCCTTGGATAGACAGTTAACCAACATGCAACAAAGCATAGATGTTAGTTAAATGGTAACATTCCCTTTTTTACTTGTCAAAGCTACATCAATATTTCCATCTAGAACACTGTAACTTTCAGGATCTATTTCTAGATGCTGATATGTCCTGGGGGCATCAACTCCAGAAGCTGCTATGGTGATCACTTTTGTATGATATCAACAGCCAATGTTTTTTGAGTTCTTGATTCATAGCAGGCATTTGTGGTTTTTTATCTTTTTTTAAAAAAAATTATAAAACATTTTATTTGACCAAATATATTCAAAATATCATTGGTTTAACTTATGCTAATATAAAATTATTAATAAGGTATTTTACATTTTTTCCAACTACACTCATATTGTTAACTGGCCTCATTTCAAGTGGACAGCAGCACAGTATTAAAGAGTGTCTTAGTGGCTCCCAGCAGGAGATGGTCCCCTGCCCAGCTACCTAAAACAACCCGGCTGCTCTCCTACCACATTACTTATTAATATTTTGTTCTCTTTACAGCCCTCACTAATACCTCAAATTATCTTATTTCCTTGTGTATTCTTTGTCCCTTAAGACAAGGACTCACGTTGAATGGTGCCCTGAACAGCATAGGCTCTCATAAGTGCTCAATGTACACTGTCCCATCTCCTCCAGAAAGGGACAACAGAGGATGAGATGGTTGGATGGCATCACAGACTCAGTGGACATGAGTTTGAACAAGCTCTGGGAGTTGGTGATGGACAGGGAAGCCTGGATTGCTGCAGTCCATGGGGTTGCAAGGACTTGGACACAACTGAGGGACTGAACTGAACGGAACTGTACACCGTCCCTGACTGAATCCATGTTCGGTCAGGCCCCTGGATCCCCTTAGCCCCCTGGAGCTGCTCCTTGGCACACGTGGCCCACCCCCCTCCCTTTTTTCTCCAGGTCCATTGCCAGAGTATGGATCATGGAGCTCTGTGTAGTGGAGCTCTGCCAGAAGACCTACCATGACTTCCTGTAGGCTCTGCATTAAGTTCTTTATGGTATTAATTCATTGAATCTCCCCAGTGACCCCAAGTACCTTAGGATGCTTATTTTATAGATGCAGGAACTAGGGCACAGTTTTACAGTTAAAAGTAACTTGCCTAAGGTTACAGAGTGTTGGGGAAATTTAATTAAAATGAAATCTGCCAACCAAGAAAATCTTCCCATAGAGGTTAGAGGAGAAAGAAAACAGTTTTATTATAGAATAAGCATCAAACCAGAATGTGATGCACATCACAGACAATCTGCTAAAAAAGACAGAGCAAGTCTTATCTTTTTTACCCTTTTTCTGTAGTCAAACAGATACAACCATGACATACATGTTCTCAAGATAAATAATAGCTAGTCCTCAAGTAAGAGGCCTAGATAGCTTCTTTTGTGACACATAATTCATCTTAGATGTATCTAGGGATACTTAGATGTACATTGGGATGACCATTCATATTAACTAATTGATTTTATTCAAAGGAAACACAAACCTCTTGTATTTTTATGACAGGAGAGTTTTGCAACTTGGAGCAAGGTGCCTAAATAAGGCATGCTTGCACCTTTCACAGAAATAAGGAGATAGTGGTGCTATCTCTCTCTTTTTTTAAATTTCATATTATTTTTCATTTATTGCCAAAACTTTGCACATGATGTTATCTTATATATTTATTTTCTTAAATTTTTATCAGAGTATAGTTACCTTATAATATTATATTAGTTTCTGCTGTGCAGCAAAGTGAATCAGCTATACATATACATATATCCCCTCTTTTTTGGACTTCCTTCCCATTTAGGTCACCACAGAGCACTGGGTAGAGTTCCCTGTGCTATCCAGGAGGAGCTCATTAGTTATATATCTTATACATAGTATAAATATATGTGTGAGCCCCAATTTCCTAATCCATCCCACTCCATCCCCACCTCTTGGTGTGCTATCACTTAATATTTACATTTCACATGGATGACTCCTGATCTTTCAGAAAGGATTACTAGGCTGCAAAGCTGACAAAAAGCATCAGTTCAGTTCAGTCGCTCAGTTCAGTCGCTCAGTCGTGTCCGACTCTTTGCAACCCCATGAATCGTAGCATGCCAGGCCTCCCTGTCCATCACCAACACCCAGAGTTCACTCAGACTCACGTCCATCGAGTCAGTGATGCCATCCAGCCATCTCATCCTCTGTCGTCCCCTTCTCCTCCTGATCCCAATCCCTCCAGCATCAGGGTCTTTTCCAATGAGTCAACTCTTTGCATGAGGTGGCCAAAGTAGTTTTCAAAAATATTTTTATATATTTCAAATAGAGGAGAAAGTACTTGTGATTAAAAGTTTTCTAAAGTGAATACCTTAAAAAGAAGAGATGAGAGAAATTTATTATTTTTAAGTGGAAGAATTAAGTCTCTTATTTTTAATTTTTATTTGTCCTTATAATAGCTAGTATGTAGTAGAATTAGAGGTCAAGCCCAGTTAGTGTGGCATTAAAGCCCTTTTTTAAAATCATGCATTATGCTGCCTCTATAAACTTCCTACTTGAGAGGAAATACACTGAGATAACTTATACATTCCTTCAATGGCTTTTTATTGAGCATCTACTATGTATTAGGCATTTTGCTAGGACTTAAGAGATCAGCCCTGGGATTTCTTTGGAAGGAATGATGCTAAAGCTGAAACTCCAGTACTTTGGCCACCTCATGCAAAGAGTTGACTCATTGGAAAAGACTCTGATGCTGGGAGGGATTGGGGGCAGGAGGAGAAGGGGATGACAGAGGATGAGATGGCTGGATGGCATCACTGACTCGATGGACGTGAGAGTCTGAGTGAACACCGGGAGTTGGTGATGGACAGCGAGGCCTGGCGTGCTGTGATTCATGGGGTCGCAAAGAGTCGGACATGACTGAGCTACTGAACTGAACTGAACTGAAGAATGTAATTATGGATAAAACAGGTGAGAGTTTTGTCCTCATGAAACTTAGGTGGAGAGACCTGTATTAAACAAATAGTTTTCCAAATCAAACAAAATTATGGAAATTGAGAAGGATGAAAACTATGAGGTGTTTTGAAAGCATATGACAGAGAGAATTTGAACTAGCCTAGGTGGTCTGGAAGGCTGTTTAAGTTCAAAATGGAAAGTTTGATGAAGAGGAAAGGAAGACAATAAAGAGTTGATTTTAAGTTTGGAGTATTAAATAGTTTGGGAAGAATAAGATGAACAAGTAAGTATGCCCTAATCATTGAACACTTATTCTGCCAGAGTGAAATAACTCTTGATATAAAATATCATGTCCTTGTCTTTGATTGATTACACTGTTTTACAGCTTATAGAGAAAGCAGTTAAATTGTAGAAAATGAAAAAGGATAACAACACAAATGTTTCTTGTCCATAATATTGCAAGTGATTTTTTTTCATTAAAATCCAAATAAATTTTGTCTGGTAGAGTTACAGTTGATTTCTACCCAAAATATTACATTTTACTGCCCTGTAATATATGGTGTTTCCCAGGTGGTAAAGAATCCACCTGCCAATGGAAAAGAGGGAGGAATTACAGATTCAGTCCCTGGGTTGGGAAGATCCCCTGGAAAAAGGAATGGCAACCCACTCCAGTATTCCTGCCTAGGAATTCCCATGGACAGAGGAGGCTGGTGGGCTATAGAGTCCATGGGGTTGCAAAAGAGTTACACACAACTGAGTGACTGAGCACAACCACACAGAGAATATTAACCAATTTATATTTGTTGACAAGTTCATTTCAGAATTTCTGGTAGCCTCTATGTGTCTGTACTTTAAAAAAATGTTTGAGCTGGTTTTAACATCTTACTAGTTCCTTTCCCAATCAATGAGTTAAAATATTTGACATGTATTCATTGTGTATTTAGACTTATAATTCTACCTTTTTGAAAATTATAATTTAGCAAGTGTTGGTGTAAAGTTTGATATCATAAATTCAGGCAAGGGCTCTTCCTGGTTTGACAATGAAAAAAATAACCTATGGAAACCACCTAACTCAGATGGAATCTGAACCCAACCAAAACCCAGACTGGGGCTCACTAAAAAACCCACTGTTTTTTAGTTAAAAATCACACACTTGGTCTCAGGACTTAATGAAGCTCAGGTTATGTCTCACTACAGAAGGAATTCAGCTAGAGGCAAAATGATAGGAAGGGGATTTATTTAGAGACATACGTATTCCATAGACAGAATGTCATCTGTGTCAAAAGACAAGAGTGGCCCTGGGAGAGGCACACTCTACAGACAGAGTGGGCCATCTCAGAAGGCAAGAGCCCCCAGTATACGGGGTGGTTAGTTTCTTATGGACTGGATAATTTCATAGGCTAATAAGTGGGACTTCCCTGGTAGCTCAGCTGGTAAAGAATCCACCTGCAATGCAGGAGACCCCAGTTCAACTCCTGGGTTGGGAAGATCCCCTGGAGAAGGGATAGGCTATCCACTCCAATATTCTTAGGCTTCCCTGGTAGCTCTAATGGTAAAGAATCCTCCTGCAATGTGGGAGAACTAGATTCGATCCCTGAGTTTGGAAGATGCCCTGGAGGAGGGCATGGCAACCCACTTCCAGCGTTCTTGCCTGGAGAATCCCCATGAACAGAAGAGCCTGGCAGGCTACAGTCCATAGGGTCACAAAGAGTCAGACATGAGACACTGAGCAACTAAGCAGGACACAGCAATGAGTGAGAATATTATTCCAACTATTTTGGAGGAGGGCTGGAGATTTCCAGGAATTGGGCCACTGACCACATTTTGCACTTTTATGTTCAGCCTTAGAACTGTCAAGTTGCTAGTGGGTATGTCATTTAGCATGCTAATATATTACAATGAGCATATAATGAGGCTCAAGGCTTATTGGGAGTTGAATCTTCCACCATCTTGTGCCTAATTGATTCTAACCAGTTATGTCATATCCTCAACATCTATGTCCTTCTTGAAAAGGTTGTGCCCTGCCTCCTCTCCTGTTTCACTGTGACCATATTTTCATTATACGCGTCTGTGTAGATGTCACATGAATGTACATCAATCCTTTAACCCTCCCCCTCAAAATGCTACTCCAGGAGCTTGTTCTTTAACCCTAAAGAAATTCTAAATTTAGCATGACTCAAGGCGGTGGTGGGGAGGGGGGGCGAACAAATAAACCAGAAAGAAAAAAATAAGCCATACAAAAAATAAGGAGCAGACATGGTACATATCAATGTATCAGCTGGAACTCTCCAAGTTGTACCTCTGCTTTCTCTAGGAAAAGACATTTTTCTTAACTTTTTATTTTATACAGGAGCTTAGTCAATTAACAATTTTGTGATAGTTTCAGGTGAACAGCAAAGGGACTCAGACATACATATATCTGTATCCGTTCTCCCCTGAACTACTTTCCCATCCAGACCACCACACTGAGCAGAGTTCCCTGTGCTATACAGTAGGTCCTGGTTGGTTATCCATTTTAAATCTAGCAGTGTGTACATGTCCATCCCAATCTCCCTAATATTGCTTCCCCTCATCCTTCCCTCCAGCAACCATAAATTCATTTTGTAAGTGTGTAAAGTTTGTTTCTGTTCTGTAAATAAGCTCATTTGTATCATTTTTTTTAAGATTCTCCATGTATGGGATGTCATATGATATTTCCTCTTCTCTGTCTGACTGACTTTATTCACTGTGTCAATCTCTAGGTCCATCCAGTTCAGTTTCAATTCAGCGCTCAGTCGTGTCCAACTCTTTGTGACCCCATGAACCACAGCATGCCAGGCCTCCCTGTCCATCACCAACTCCCAGAGTCCACCCAAATCCATGTCCATTGAGTTGGTGATGCCATCCAGCCATCTCATCCTCTGCCGTCCCTTCCTCCTCCTGCTCTCAATCTTTCCGAGCATCAGGGTCTCTCCATCCATGTTGCTTCAAATAGCATTATTTCATTCTTTTTAACGGCTGAATAATATCCCATTGCATATATATACCACATCTTTATCTATGCCTCTGTTGATAGACATTTAGGTTGCCTTCATGGGAAAAGACACGCTTGGCTCTATCATCTGGAGAATATTGTTGTATGGGTTGTGGCAGGAGTTTTGCTTATTTTTGTTCTCTGTTGTTAGGGAAGCCTAGTCTATTGGATGGGTCTATATTCGATGGCTAACTCCACACCTCCAGGTTGATGTGAAGGTGTAGGCATTTGTCTCTTACTAAATGGAAAGTGTACCTCAAAACATTGGCCTGCCCATGCTATCCTAATTCTTAGCATTGAAATCAATCCTATTTTTAAAAGGTAATCTTGTTTTAAGTTAAATGGATTCCACGTTGGACATACTGTAGTATAAATTCATTACTAACAAGCCCCAGTAACTTTCTTGAGGTCACGAGGCTCTTTTTCTACCTCCACACAAGTCCTCCACCAAGGCAATCATCATGATTATTGTTCCCTTTGCCAATTTTCAATGGGGACCAGCAGTGGAAGCCAAAGATACCCCTCTCTTATCACACCCATGAAGATACATCTTTTAGGGGGGGGGGTGTGTTTTGGATGTGATTTTTAAAAGCTGTTGTCCCCCCAATCTGATATGTTTTGCCAGCAAATGAATCCCACTCTTAAGAATTTCTAATCTATAAGAATAAAACCCAAGAGAGTGGATGTATGGAACTGAGAGGGTGGGAACAGTGTGAAGAGAGGGGAGGGGGTTTAAAGATGGAGTGTTGCTCAGAGAGGGTAAGCCTGGACAGGACATCCAAATGTAGGAGGCTCGGTGGTCCCTGGAACCCAGGAGACAGAGAGCATGTGGAGAGAGAAGGCCTGCCGAGCATCCACAACCTAGTGAACCCACTTTACGCTTTCAGCCTGAGCTGGCCGGGTTCATCCACGATTAGGAGAAGCATTTCTGTGGACTTACATGGGGAAGAAATCCGTGTCTTCCTGCATCTGCACGTTTTCCTGAAAAGGAGAGTCTGTAGCCTTCTCAGACTCAGACTTCAGACTCTGAAACTTCTCAGCCTTCACAGACTGCCAGTGGGGTCAGTGGCTCAAAATAGTCTCAGCCATTTTTCTCATTAATGTGTTCTTTCAATACAATTTTCTTTTCTTATCGCCTCCTCTCTAAAAACTTTTCCAATTTACTCTTCTGAGAGAACTTTGTATCTTTGTGGCTATTCGATACTGTCCTTACATGCACTTCTTATGAAATCTGTCTTGGTTTGCAGGGACTTGGAAAGAATGGGATACCTGGAGAAAATTTGCCGTAAACTAAGATACAGCTCAGGACAAGAGCCCTACTTCAGTTTAGAATATGGTGCTGGACTTGTTTACAGTATCAATGATACATTTAAAATCTGCAAAACACTTTACCAACACACCCACCAGCTTTTGTCCAAATGCCAAAGAAGAAAATAACAAAATGCCTTTCACAGAAAGGCATTATAAACACGATGGTGTTCAGCCCTGTTGCCATTTATTTCAGGCTGCTCAATGCTAAACCCTATTCATCTTCTTCTAGGAAGGGGCATTAGTAAATTGCATCAAGATGATTCCAGACTATCAGTCAGACTGGTCAGCCTGAACTCTCAGAGCAGTTAGACAAGTGCTCATCTGTAATGTTATGGTGGCTTCTTATTATTTATTATGTCAGCCACAGGGGGAAAAGTGCTCAGAGATTTGCATTCACAGCAGTATGTGATCACATCTCCTCCTGTATGAAGAATTTCAAGAGGAAGATGATCACCTTGAAGTGCTTGATTGTAAGAAAAAGGTGTGTGTCTGTCATTAGTTGCTCATAATTGTTTTGGGTTAATTTTCTGCTGCAGGTGTTTTTAAGCATTCTGCTTCACATTATTCCAGATGTGTAGTTTCAGATTTTAGTGGAAACAACACAATTCAAAGCACATTCAAAGTATTTTAGTGACTAGAGAGCAATTTTAAATTCTGTTTACCTATGCTTTTTAGAAATGCTAGAAAAAAAGTAATTATTCTCTGACAGACTGTTTCACACTCTGTCAAGAATACTCAAGAAGAAAGGACAGTTTCTTCTCATTTGTTTCTAAAAAATCAAACAACGACTGTTCACTTATTTTGTTGTCTAGTCTATATATACATATTTATATACATAGTATTATATGTGTGTGTGTGTGTGCATGCGTGTGCATGCTTAGTCACTTTAATTGTCTTCAGTGGATTCTTTGCGACCCTATGGACCATAGCTTGCCAGGTTCCTCTGTTCATGGAATTCTCCAGGCAAGAATACTGGAGTTCCCATGCCCTCCTCCAAGGGATCTTCCTGACCCAAGGATTGAACAGCATCTCCTGTGTCTCCTGCATTACAGGCAGATTCTTTACCCACTGAGCCACCTGGGAAGCCCATAACCATGTGTATATATGGCTAACAATGTGAATGCTTTTAGATATCTACCATTTCAAATGTTTAATTAACCATGTACATCATCAGATATAAATCTTACTTGTGAATATAACAAATGTCCATTATTTAGGTTCTTTAGTCTGTTGATATCTTTGCTTTATTGACTGGTTGCTACAATTTGAAGAACATTTAAGGATGTAAGGTACCTGTGGATGGGAGGCAATTAAGTTTCTCCTCTCGAGTATTGCATGAACTGTTTCAGGCTACAAGAATCCCATTTGCTAGATTACCTTTTCTAATAGACTTCCCAGTACCCTAGAACCAAGGTTAGTTACATTTCAAGGAGTGAATGAGAACACTGAAGAGTATTGTTAGAAGTCTAAAAATCAATCAAGAAAGCACTCACCTATGAGTTGACAGGTTCAAAAGACATTTGAGTTCAGCCCGAGCTTGCTGGTAAGAAGCCAGTAAATTGCTCTCTTTCAAGAAGGTTATGATTTTTTTTTTCCCCAGGATAATTTGATATGGTGTAGTAAATTACTCTCTATTTTAAAAAGTAGAACCCTTCAACTAAAGTTCCTTTGAGTAACATTCTAAAAGTGAAGTTAATGGCCTTCCAGACACTCTCTATCTACCTTCAAAGGAGGACCTGCCGTATGGACTCTGCTCAGAGTTGATGAGACTCGGAGGAAATTTCTAGTAAACTGCTACATTATTCCCTTAAACTGTCAGAAAGTGAAGTCGCTCAGTTGTGTCATTTGCGACCACATGGACTGTAGGCTGCCAGGCTCCTCTATCCATGGGATTTTCCAGTCAAGAATACTGGAGTGGGATGCCATTTCCTTCTCCAGGGGATCTTCCCAACCCAGGGATCGAACCTGGGTCTCCCACATTGTAGGCAGACGCTTTTACTGTCTGAGCCACCAGGTAAGTCCTTAAACTGCCAAGGGAATCTTAAATTCAAATTCATGAAAAACCAGAGCCTACAGAGGGCATCCTACAAAAACTAGCAGAGGCCAGAGAAAGTGGTTTCTCTGAAACCACTCAGAGAAACCTCAGAGGTTTCTTACCAGAGCCAGTGCCCCCAAATATTTATATGTAATGTGTAACCATGAAAGGAAATAAAAGTTCACATTGTCCCTCCCTTTCCAAACCAAAACCCATTGGTCATTGATCTTCCTGTCCTTGGAATAGCTATTCCTTTCTTCCTGTCTTATTTTACATTCTAGGTCCCTGGCTTTGCTTTCTGCCTCCCTGGGCCATGCAAGTTGTCAGTTCTTTCTACTGGCTGCCCTTTGAGAGCAATGCTAGATCTTGCAAAAAAATTATATATTTTGCACCCTTTTGGGAGATACCTCCTGAATCCAAGAGATTGTTTAATATTACCAGAAATAATCATTGCTTGACCCAGCAGAGACCTGACAAGATATTTGGAGAGATTTAATAACTCTATAACCATGACTTAAGCCAAATTGAAAACATATTCAGAGGCTGATAGAAAAAGTTTTTTGGCCATCTCCTCTTAGCTGAATGAAACAAGAGGGAAACATTCCAATATAGGTTGATGAATGTGTCAGTCTTTTAGCACCAAGGCAATAACCCAGTTCTTTGCAGAACTGAGGTCAACTGTCCTTATTGGTGGAAAAGGCAATGGCACCCCACTCCAGTACTCTCGCCCGGAAAATCCCATGGATGGAGGAGCCTGGTAGGCTGCAGTCCATGGGGTTGCTGGGAGTCAGACATGACTGAACGACTTCACTTTCACTTTTCACTTTCACACATTGGAGAAGGAAATGGCAACCCACTCCAGTGTTCTTTCCTGGAGAATCCCAGGGATGGGGGAGCCTGGTGGGCTGCCGTCTCTGGGGTCGCACAGAGTCAGACATGACTGAAGCAACTTAGCAGCAGCAGCAGCAGTCCTTACTGGGGTAAAGAATCTGTCTGCCAGTGTAGGAGTTGCAAGAGATGCAGCTTCAATCCCTGGATTGGGAAGATTCCCTGGAGGAGGGCATGACAGCCCACTCCAGTATTCTTGCCTGGAGAATTTCATGGACAGAGGAGGAGCTAGATGGGCTACAGTCCATAGGGTCACAAAAAGTCAGACACCACTGAAGTGACTTAGCATGCATGCACAAAGAAATCAAGATACATCCCAGGCAGAGCTGCTTGTTGAAGGTGGCCTTGGGGAAGAGATCTCTAAGCGTTGTGGGGAATATAAAGGCTGGCTACCCTGGAAAAGGGCTGGCTTGTGCCCCTTTTTTCTCTACAGCTATGACATTTGTGAAATGCCTTGAAGGATCAACTGGGTTATACATGGCAGACTTTTCTACATGTCCCCAGGACTCCAAAATATGTCACCAAAGATGGAATTAAGTGGAACTAGCTGATCAGGATTTACAGCTCCCTACAAATCTGGCTGGCTCTTTTTGTGCTGTCAGCTGTGTTTTGCTAAGTCAGTTTTCTGGCAGATAAGAAGCATGAGAATCTGACTACTATGTTTGCCAACAGATTTACTGTCTTACTTTTGACCACAGGACTTACAAACATCCTTCAGGCCAGAGAAATGGCAAACACAGCATGAATCATAATGCACAGCATCAATGCAGGCCCTCCCCATAGTCTTGTGTATCCCACTTTACATAATAGCATGTTTTAAAAAGTCTGAAGACAGTGACACTCTTATAAATCAAATCATACTCTGCTATTGACTTTCTGTTTTATAAGATATACATTCCTACACAGGATAAATCTTGACTTCAAAAACATTGTGAAAAATTCATATTTTTAGCTGAAAAATAAAATTTTATAATGAGAGAATAGCATTAGATAGTTAAATATGATTTAAATATAATTGCTATACCTAATGAAAAAGTGGTTATTGTCAGTGAAGAATAGAACACTGCTGCTGCTGCTGCTAAGTCTCTTCAATCGTGTCCGACTCTGTGTGACCCCATAGATGGCAGCCCACCAGGCTCCCCCATCCCTGGGATTCTCCAGGCAAGAACACTGGAGTGGGTTGCCCTTTCCTTCTCCAATGCATGAAAGTGAAAAGTGAAAGCAAAGACACCCAGTTGTATCCGACTCTCAGCGACCCCGTGGACTGCAGCCTACCAGCTCCTCTGTCCATGGGATTTTCCAGGCAAGAGTACTGGAGTGAATAGAACACTAAGCATTTTTAAAAGTTCTCAAAGAACAATTTTTCAAAGTGTACACTTGTCTGTTTTTAAAAATAGGTTAGTTTCCTTCCAGTAACCTTTAAACTACAAGTAATAATGGCCAACAATAAAAATCTCAAACCAAACAAAATGACAGATAGCTCCCAACCCCCAGTAGCATTTGCTGTGTGCAAAGCACCATATTAAGAGATCTACATGGATTATCTAATTTTATCCTCACAGCAACTGACTGTTATTATTACTACTGGTGAAGATGTCTTAGACGTACAGAGGTACGAATATGAAGTATTAATTAGTTGCTCTGCAGTTGTTCTCAGAGTATATTGCTCAGACTGCCTGTGCCAGAATCATTTGCAGTGAAGTGAAGTTGCTCAGTCGTGTCCGACTCTTTGCAACCCCATGGACTGTAGCCTACCAGGCTTCTCTGTCCATGGGATTTTACAGGCAAGAGTACCAGAGTGGGTTACTATTTCCTTCTCCAGGGGATCTTCCCGACACAGAATCATTTGAAACCCTTGATAAAATTTTATTTTTTTAGACTCCCAACATACAGAGATTTGACTTCAGAGGTTTGAGGTGGCAATATGGAATTTGCTTTTTAAGAAGCACTTCAGGTGATTCTGGTGCACAATAAAGTTTGAATCACTTGAGAATATTCATTGTTTTTAATTGGGATATAATTGCTTTACAATGTTGTATAACTCTCTTGATTTACAGTGAAGGTGAATCAGCCATATGCATACATATATTCCCTCCCTCTTGGACTGCCCTCCCACCCTGCCCCCATCTCACCTCTCTAGATCATCACAGACCACAGAGCTGAGCTTTCTGTGCTTTACAGCAAGTTCCAACTAGCTATCTATTTTACACATGGTAGTGTATTTATGGGTCTTCTCTGGTAGCTCAGCTGGTAAAGAATCTGCCTGCAATGCAGGAGACGCCGGTTCAATTCTGGGTTGGGAAGATCCCCTGGAGAAGGCATAGGCTACCCACTCCAGTATTCTTGCCTGAAGAATCCCCACGGACAGAAGAACCTGGCGGGCTACAGTCCATGAGGTCACAAAAGCACAACACAGCACAGTGTATATATGTTAATTCCAGTCTCATAGTTTGCTCTCATCTACCCTCCTGCCCTGCCACCCTGTCCACAGATCAGATCAGATCAGTCGCTCAGTCATGTCCGACTCTTTGCGACCCCATGAATCGCAGCACACCAGGCCTCACCAATTCCCGGAGTTCACTAAGACTCACATCCATCGGGTCAGTGATGCCATCCAGCCATCTCATCCTCTGTCGTCCCCTTCTCCTCCTGCCCCCAATCCCTCCCAGCATCAGGGTCTTTTCCAGTGAATCAACTCTTCGCATGAGGCGGCCAACCCTGTCCACAGATGAACCTATTTCCAAGACAGGAATAGAGAATATTCATTTTCAATGTAATTTTCATACCTACTTTTAATACAGGGACATATAAAAAAGGAAAAATGACACATAACACTACTTTTGTTATAAAAATTAAAATGTGCATTAAAAATTCCAGCAAAATAGAAAATTAGAGGTAATATCTCCCTCTTTGCCACACTCTTCATCACCAACACCCCTCCAAAACACATAAATACTCCTGATCCTCCAAATAGCTATATCAAGTTTCTTGTTAATCTCCAGAAAAATGTTGCCATATATATGTGTATCCTTTATATTATGCCCAGAAACTGAATCATACTATGTTTACTGTTCTCCATCTTTTTAATATATAACTCAAACTCTCTATAGAGCATATCAAGTTCTACTTCATTCTTTTAAACTGCTGCACAGTATTTCATTAACTATATGCATTAAGGTTTAATACATTTTATACATTTTTTCTATCTATTTTATTATTGTAAACAACATTGCCTGAATATTATAGATGATACATGTTTATATAATGTTGACTGTGTTGTCTCTTTCAAACTGTAAATCTGGTATTAAAACTACCCAGGTAGAGACTTCTATGTTTTCAAAGCTTTAGATTCCTCTTTTAATCTCATTTCTGCTAGAGTGAAAATAAACATTTTTAGAAAGGATTGTTGTTGTTCAGTCACTGAGTCCGACTCTTTGCGACCCCATGGACTGCAGCACGCCAGGTTTCCCTGACCTTCGCTATCATCAGAGGTTGCGCAAAATTTATGATACCATCCAACCATCTCTTCCTCTGTTGCCCCCTTCTCCTGCCCTCTGTCTTTACCAGAATCAGAGTCTTTTGCAATGAATCAGCTCTTCATACCAGGTGACCTAAGTATTGGAACTTCACTTTCAGCAACTGTCCTTCCTATAAATATTCAGGGTTGATTTCCTTTAGGATTGACTGGTTTGATCTCCTTGCTGTCCAAGGGGCTCTCTAGACTCTTCAGCACCATAATTTGAAAGCATCAGTTCTTCAGTGCTCAGCCTCCTTTATGGTCCAACTCTCACATCTGTACATGACTGCTGGAAAAACCATTGCTTTGACTATATGGACCTTTGTCAGCCAAGTGATATCTCTGCTTTTTAATATGCTATCTAGGTTTGTCATAGCTTTCCTCCAAGAAGCCAGTGTCTTTTAATTTCATGGCTACCATCACCATCTGCAGTGATTTTGGAGCCCAAGAAAATAAAATCTGCCACTGTTTCCATTTTTCCCCATCTATTTGCCATGAAGTGATGGAACTAGATGCCGTGATCTTAGTTTTTTGAATGTTGAGTTTTAAGCCAGCTTGTTCACTCTCCTCTTTCACCTTCTTCAAGAGGCTCTTTAGTTCCTCTTTGTTTTCTGCCATAAAGGTGGTGTCATCTGCCTATCTTAAGTTGTTGATATTTCTGCCAGCAATCTTGGTTCCAGCTTGTGATTCATATAGCCTGGCATTTCACGTGATGTACTCTGCATATAAGTTAAATAAGCTGCTTGACAATATACAAGCAAAGATGGTTCATGTTAAAGAAGTTAGTGTTTTATTTGAGTGATTTATTTAAAGTTAATTACACTTAATTGTAGAAACGCATAATCCAACACAGTCACAAATGTATTTATGTAGAAACTCATAACAGGGCCACAAATGCAAAAGAAAGAATCAAGTAAATTGGAATATGGCAAAATGGAAGAAAACAGAGCTAACTCTTATTAAAACTATAAGACTACAGGATTAAAAAAGCCCCAGAAAGGAAAACTTAAGTCAGTAACAACGTTATGAAGAGTAAGACTATTTAAGCAGTGTTAATGGTTTCAAACCTACATAATAACTAGTGAAAGTTATATGTATTCATTTGTTCATTCATTCATTTATTCAATAAACATTTGTTGTTAAGCACTGTGCAGAGTTTGAGGCTATTCAGTGGGAAAGATATAGGTCCTACCCACAAAGAGTTTAACATCTATGGAAATACAGATACAAAAAAAATCAATTGCTTTTTTTAAAAAATGAAAAAACAGTGTTCCTTAGAAAGTCAATGATGTTTTCAGAGGAGGGATTTCCACAAGGTATACAGGAAGAAACATGTATAGTCATTAAGGATTATAACAGCAGGGCAGTTAAAAATCAAAGCATACTTCTGAATAACCAACAAATCACAGAAGAAATCAAAAAAGAAATCAAAACATGCATAGAAATGACTGAAAATGAAAACACAACAACCCAAAACCTATGGGGTTCAGTAAAACCAGTGCTAAAGGGAAGGTTCATAGCAATACAAGCCTACCTCAAGAAACAGGAGAGAAATCAAATAAATAACCTAACTCTACACCTAAAGCAACTAAAAAAAGAAGAAATGAAGCACCCCAGGGTTAGTAGAAGGAAAGAAATCATAAAAATTAGGGCAGAAATAAATGTTCTGTTCAGTTCAGTCGCTCAGTCATGTCTGACTCTTTGCAACCCCATGAACTGGAGCACCCTAGGCCTCCCTGTCCATCACCAACTCCCATAGTCCACCCAAACCCATGTCCATCAAATTGGTGATGCCATCCAACCATTTCATCCTCTGTCATCCCCTTCACCTCCTGCCCTTAATCTTTCCCAGCATCAGGGTCTTTTCAAATGAGTCAGCTCTTCGCATCAGGTGGCCAAAGTATTGGAGTTTCAGCTTCAACATCAGTCCTTCCAATGAACACCCAGGACTGATCTCCTTTCAGTTCAGTTCAGTTCAGCCCCTCAGTTGTGTCTGACTCTTTGTGACCCCATGAATCGCAGCACGCCAGGCCTCCCTGTCCATCACCAACTCCTGGAGTTCACTCAAACTCATGTCCATCGAGTCGGTGATGCCATCCAGCCATCTCATCCTCTGTTGTCCCCTTCTCCTCCTGCCCCCAATCCCTCCCAGCATCAGAGTCTTTTCCAATGAGTCAACTCTTCGCATGAGGTGGCCAAAGTATTGGAGTTTCAGCTTTAGCATCATTCCTTCCAAAGAACACATGAAATAAATGAAATAGAAACAAAGCAGACCGTAGCTAAAATCAACAAAGCTAAAAGCTGGTTCTTTGAGAAGATAAATAAAATAGACAAACCATCAGTCAGACTCATCAAGAAAAAAGGGGAAAAGAATCAAATCAACAAAATTAGAAATGAAAATGGAGAAATCACAACAGACAACACAGAAATACAAAAGATCATAAGAGACTACTATTGCAACTATATGCCAATAAAATGGACAACTTGGAAGAAATGGACAAATTCTTAAAAAAGTATAACTTTCTAAAACCAAACCAGGAAGAAATAGAAAATATTAACAGACCCATCAAAAGCACAGAAATAGAAACTGTAATCAAAAATCTCCCAACAAACAAAAGCCCAGGGCCAGATGGCTTCACAGCTGAATTCTACCAAAAATTTAGAGAAGAGCTAACACCTATCTTACACTCTTCCAGAAAATTGCAGAGGAAGGTAAACTTCCAAATACATTCTATGAGGCTACCATCACCCTAATACCAAAACTAGGCAAAATGCCACACAAAAAAGAAAGAAAGAAAACTACAGGTCAATATCACTGATGAACATAGATGCAAAAATCCTCAACAAAATTCTAGCAAACAGAATCCAACAACATATTTAAAAAGATCATACATCATGACCAAGTGGGCTTTATCACAGGGATGTAAGTATTCTTCAACATTTGCAAATCAATCAATGTGATACACCACATTAACAAATGAAAGATAAACACCATATGATTATCTCAATAGATGCAGTGAAAGCCTTTGACAAAATTCAACATCCATTTATCATAAAAAAACCCTCCAGAAAGCAGGCATAGAAGGAACATATCTCAACATAATAAAGCCATATATGATAAACCCGCAGCAAACATTATCCTCAATAGTGAAAAATTGAAAGCATTTCCCCTAAAGGAACAAGACAAGGGAAACCCTTGGAAAGCCCACTCTCATCACTACTATTCAACATAGTCTTGGAAGTTTTAGCTACAGCAGTCAGAGAAGATAAAGAAATAAAAGGAATCCAGATTGGAAAAGAAGTAAAACTCTCACTGTTTGCAGATGACATGGTCCTCTACATAGAAAACCCTAAAGATACCATCAGAAAATTACTAGAGCTAATCAATGAGTAGCCAAATAGGAAAAGGAGTACATCAAGGCTGTATATTGTCACCCTGCTTATTTAACTTCTATGCAGAGTACATCATGCGAAATGCTGGGCTGGAAGAAGCACAAGCTGGAATCAAGATTTCCAGGAGAAATATCAATAACCTCAGATATGCAGATGACACCACCCTTATGGCAGAAAGTGAAGAGGAACTAAAAAGCCTCTTGATGAAAGTGAAAGTGGAGAGTGAAAAAGTTGGCTTAAAGCTCAACATTCAGAAAATGAAGATCATGACATCTGGTCCCATCACTTCATGGCAAATAGATGGGGAAACAGTGGAAACAGTGTCAGACTTTATTTTTGGGCTCCAAAATCACTGCAGATGGTGATTGCAGCCATGAAATTAAAAGATGCTTACTCCTTGGAAGGAAAGTTATGACCAACCTAGATAACATATTCAAAAGCAGAGACATTACTTTGCCAACAAAGGTTTGTCTAGTCAAGGCTATGGTTTTTCCAGTGGTTATGTATGGATGTGAGAGTTGGACTGTGAAGAAGGCTGAGTGCTGAAGAATTGATGCTTTTGAACTGTGGTGTTGGAGAAGACTCTTGAGAGTCCCTTGGACTGCAAGGAGATCCAACCAGTCCATTCTGAAGGAGATCAGCCCTGGGAATTCTTTGGAAGGAATGATGTTAAAGCTGAAACTCCAGTACTTTGGCCACCTCATGCGAAGAGTTGACTCATTGGAAAAGACTCTGATGCTGGGAGGGATTGGGGGCAGGAGAAGAAGGGGACGACAGAGAATGAGATGGCTGGATGGCCTCACCGACTTGATGGGCCTGAGTTTGAGTGAACTCTGGGAGTTGGTGATGGACAGGGAGGCCTGGCATGCTGCAATTCATGGGGTCGCAAAGAGTCGGACATGACTGAGCGAATGAACTGAACTGAACTGAATCAATGAATATAGTAAAGTTGCAGGATATAAAATTAATATACAGAATTCCCTTGCATTCTTATACACTAACAATGAGAAAACAGAAAGAGAAACCAAGGAAACAATCCCATTCACCATTGCAATGAAAAGAATAAAATACTTAGGAATAAATCTACCTAAAGAAACAAAAGACCTATGTATAGAAACTATAAAACACTGATGATAGAAATCAAAGATGACACAAATAGATGGAGAAATATACCATGTTCATGGATTGGAAGAATCAATATAGTGAAAATGAGTATACTACCAAAAGCAATCTATAGATTCAATGCAATCCCTATCAAGCTACCAACGGTATTTTTCAGAGAACTAGAACAAATAATTTCACAATTTGGAAATACCAAAAACCTCAAATAGCCAAAGCAATCTTGAGAAAGAAGAATGGAACTGGAGGAATCAACCTGCCTGACTTCAGACTATACTACAAAGCTACAGTCATCAAGACAGTATGGTACTGGCACAAGGAGAGAAATACAGATCAATGGATCAAAATAGGAAACACAGAGGTAAATCCACACACCTATGGACACCTTATCTTTGACAAAAAGGCAAAAATATACAATGGAGAAAAGATGATCTCTTTCACAAGTGGTACTGGAATAATTGATCAACCACCTGTAAAAGAATGAAACTAGAACACTTTCTAACACCATACACAAAAAACTCAAAATGGATTAAAGATCTAAATGTAAGACCAGAAACTATAAAACTCCCAGAGGAAAATATCAGCAAAGCACTCACTGACATAAATCACAGCAAGATCCTCTATGACGCACCTCCCAGAGTAATGGAAATAAAAGCAAAAATAAACAAATTGAACTTAAAAGCTTTTGCACAGCAAAGGATACTATAAGCAAGGGGGGAAGACAGCCTTCAGAATGGGAGAAAATAATAACAAATGAAGCAGCTGACAAAGAATTAATCTCAAAAATAAACAAGCAACTCCTGCAGCTCAATTCCAGAAAAATAAACGATGCAATCAAAAAATGGGCCAAAGAACTAAACAGACATTTCTGCAAAGAAGACATGCAGATGGCTAACAAACACATGAAAAGATGTTCAACATCACTCATTATCGGAGAAATGCAAATCAAAACCACAGTGAGGTACCATCTCACACCGGTCAGAATGGCTGCTATCAAAAAGTCTACAAACAATAAATGCTGGAGAGGGTTCGGAGAAAAAGGAGCCCTCTTACACTTTTGGTGGGAATGCAAACTAGTATAGCCACTATGGAGAACAGTGTGGAGATTCCTTAAAAAACTGGAAATAGAACTGCCATACAACCCAGCAATCCAACTGCTGAGCATACACACTGAGGAAACCAGAATTGAAAGAGACATATGTACCCCAATGTTCATCATAGCACTGTTTACAATAGCTAGGACACAGAAGCAACCTAGATGTCCATTGGCTGACAAATGGATAAGAAGGCTGTGGTACATATACACAATGGAATATGACTCAGCTATTTAAAAGACCACATTTGAATGTGCTCTTTTATACAGAGCGAAGTAAGTCAGAAAGAAAAACACCAATACAGTATAGTAATGCATATATATGTAATTTAGAAAGATGGTAATGATGACCCTATATGCAAGACAGTGAATGAGACACAGATATAAAGAACAGACTTTTGGACTCTGTTGGGAGAA
Source organism: Bos javanicus (assembly GCF_032452875.1). Taxonomy (NCBI): domain Eukaryota; kingdom Metazoa; phylum Chordata; class Mammalia; order Artiodactyla; family Bovidae; genus Bos; species Bos javanicus. Next base: position 57,382,968 of record NC_083871.1, on the reverse strand, counting down.
GACAAGGGTGGGATGATTTAGATAATAACATCAAAACATGTATTTTACCATATGTGAAATAAATCACCAACTCAAATTTGATGCATGAAACAGGGCACTCAAAGCTGGTGCACTGGGACAACACAGAGGGATGGAATAGGGATGGAGGTGGGAGGGGAATTTGGGATAGGGAACACATGTACACCGTGGCTGATTCATGTCAATGTATGGCAAAAACCATCACAATTTAGTAAAGTAATTAGCCTCCAATTAAAATAAATAAATTAATTTTAAAAATAAATAAAAAGAAATTAAGTTTTAGAAAATTCTATTAATCCTTTTAAAGCCAAACTGAAATGCCACCAGCATTACAAAGGCTTCTCCAATACAGCAGCCAAAATAAACCCTCCTCTAACATTCATGGACAGGGCAGTGTAGTTGGAGGTATGGTGGAGTGTGTTGATCTATATCTGTGTCTTGGTCACCGACACTGACTTCACATATAGGTTTAAACATCTGACCACTTCTTTGTGTTTTTATGTAGCCATACCAGAACTTTTACATATTGATATACTTTTTCCTCACTTACTTTCCTTTTATTTATACTTTTTCTTACCATTGGGCCATTGTGTTAAAAGTTTAAGAATTTTGTGTGTATAAATAGGTTATATTATCCATAAGTTTTCAGTGTATGCAGGGGATATTACACATTCTTTTTTATTAGGTTGGTGAAAATGTAATTGATGTTTCAGACTGTGGATTTTAAATCATTATCCAGTGAACCAGTGAAGTTGCTCAGTTGTGTCTGACTCTTTGCGATCCCATGGATTATAGCCTACCAAGGCTCCCCCAATCCATGGAATTTTCCAGGCAAGAGTACTGGAGTGGGTCACCATTTCTTTACCAGGGGATCTTCCCGACCCAGGAATCAAACCCAGGTCTCCTGCATTGCAGGCAGACGCTTTACCATCTGAGCCACTAAGCTCAAACACATCTGTATTAATCAAAACAAGAACCATTACAATCAACACATTTTTGCCAATGAGAAATAAATTTATTTATTCTTGTAGTATAAAAATCTGTGCTTTTGGATGTGATGAACTCTTGGAAAGCATTTTCTGCCTCCTGCTGGTTGTGGAAGCATTATTCCTGCAAAAAGTTGTTGAGATGCTTGAAGAAGTGGTAGTGGATTGGCTAGCGGTCAGGTGAATATGGAGGATGAGGCAAAATTTTGTAGTCCAATTCCTTCAATTTTTGAAGCATTGGTTGTGTGATGTGTGGTCAGGCATTGTTGTGGAGAAGACTTGGGCCCTTTCTGTTGACCAATGCCAGCTGCAGATGTAGTTTTCAATGATTTGCTGAGCATATTTCTCAAATATAATGGTCTCATTGAGATTCAGAAAGCAGTAGTGGATCACACTGGCAGCAGACCACCAAACAGTGACCGTGACCATTGTTGGGTGCAAGTTTGGCTTTGGGCAGTGCTTTGAAGTGTCTTCTCAGTCCAACTGCTGAGCTGGTCATCACTTTTTGTCACAAGTAACAATCTGATTGAGAAATGATTTGTGCAGAAAAAGAGAAATGACACTTCAAACGCATGACTTTTTTTGGTTTTCAGTCAGCTCATGAGGTACCCACTTATCAGGCTTTTTTATCTTTCCAATTTGCTTCACATCATAGAGGACAAGAGAATGATAGACGTTGAGTTCTTTGGCAACTTCTTGTGTAACAGGATAAGCTTTGATGATCCTCTCAGTTGGTCGATGTCAACTTTTGATGGCCAACTACTAGGGTCCTCACCTTCAAAGTTTTCGTTTCCTTTGCAGAACTTCTTGAACCACCTCTGCCCTGTATATTTGTTATCAGTTCCTGGATGAAATGTATTGTTGATGCTGTGAGTTGTCTCTACTGCTTTATGACCCATTTTGAACTCAAGAAAATCATTTGAATTTGCTTTTTGTCTAATATCATTTCCATAGTCTAAAATAAATATAAAATAAACAGCAAATAACAAGTCATTAGCATTAAATGATGTATAATATAAGCACATTTATTAAGAATTGTGTTTATCAAATGACAAATTTCAACAATGTAAAACTGCAACTACTTTTGCACCAACTAGGAGGAAAAGGGGATAACAGAGGATGAGATGGCTGGATGGCATCACCGACTGGATGGACGTGACTTTGAGTGAACTCTGGGAAATGGTGATGAACAGGGAGGCCTGGCGTGCTGCGATTCATGGGGTCACAAAGAGTCGGACACAACTGAGCAAGTGAACTGAACATTGTAAAAAGAGTGTGTTGGGTCCTGATAAAGCTGAGAACATCTGAAAGAGATTCTGAAAAGATCTGTTCTGCTTTCATTAACTTCTGGTTCAAAGAATGATACTACCAGATACCATTTGCCCAAGCCAGAAATTGTGGCAATATCATTAAATTCCTCCTTCTCCCTGTCTGTCAATCTGATCAATTGTTAAGACTTACTGGTTCCACCGATGAAGAGTCCTGTCATCTCCATACCTAATGTCACAATTGCTGTAGCTCATCAGGGTCTCCTTATCTGTGAACGAGATTATTTAAATTCCACCCAATTTCCTGAAGATCTGATTATGCAACATTCTCATTGAAAATCCTTGCCTGTTCCCTATTGCACATAGTATAAGTACTCAGCTCTTGAGGGTGACAAGTAAGACCTTTCATGATCTAATAGCACCTTCCTACCTAGTGTCATCTCCTATCTAGTCTCATCTCCTCTCACTCCTACAGTTCTCTCCTTGAACTTTCTACTTCAGCAGTATGAACTACATTTTGATTTTTTTCCCTTTGTAAGTATTTTATTTTATTTTTAAAAATTTTATTTTAATTGGAGAATAATTACTTTACAATATTGTGGTGGTTTTTGCCATACATTCACATGAATCAGCCATGGGTATACATGCATTCCCCATCCCTCCCACCTCCCTCCCCATCCATTCCCTCAGGGTCATCCCAGTGCACCAGCCCTGGGCACCCTGTCTCATGCATCAAACCTGGACTGGTGATCTATTTCACATATGATAATATACATGTTGCAATGCCATTTGCTCAAATCATCCCACCCTCGCCTTTTCCCACATAGTCCAAAAGTCTGTTCTTTATATCTGTGTCTCTTTTGCTGTCTTGCATATAGAGTCATCATTACCATCTTTCTAAATTCCATATATATGCGCTGCCTCTTGAGAAACCTATATGCAGGTCAGGAAGCAACAGTTAGAACTGGACGTGGAACAACAGACTGGTTCCAAATAGGAAAAGGAGTATGTCAAGGCTGTAGATTGTCACCCTACTTATTTAACTTATATGCAGAATACATCATGAGAAATGCTGGGCTGGAAGAAGCACAATCTGGAATCAAGATTGCCGGGAGAAATATCAATAACCTCAGATATGCAGATGACACCACCCTTATGGCAGAAAGTGAAGAGGAACTAAAAAGCCTCTTGATGAAAATGAAAGTGGAGACTGAAAAAGTTGGCTTAAAGCTCAACATTCAGAAAATGAAGATCATGGCATCCGGTCCCATCACTTCATAGGAAATAGATGGGGAAACAGTGGAAACTGTGTCAGACTTCATTTTTTTGGGTTCCAAAATCACTGCAGATGGTGATTGCAGCCATGAAATTAAAAGATGCTTACTCCTTGGAAGGAAAGTTATGACCAACCTAGATAGCATATTAAAAAGCAGAGACATTACTTTGTCAACAAAGGTCCGTCTAGTCAAGGCTATGGTTTTTCTAGTAGTCATATATGGATGTGAGAGTTGGACTGTGAAGAAAGCTGAGCACCGAAGAATTGATGCTTTTGAACTGTGGTGTTGGAGAAGACTCTTGAGAGGAAGGAGATCCAACCAGTCCATTCTAAAGGGTATCAGTCTTGGGTGTTCTTTGGAAGGAATTATGCTAAAGCTGAAACTCCAATACTTTGGCCACCTCATGTGAAGAGTTGACTCATTGGAAAAAACTCTGATGCTGGGAGGGATTTCAGGGAGGAAGAAAAGGGGACGACAGAGGATGAAAAGCTGGATGGCATCACCAACTCGATGGATGTGAGTTTGAGTGAACTCTGGGAGTCAGTGATGGACAGGGAGGCCTGGTGTGCTGCGATTCATAGGGTCGCAAAGAATCGGACACGACTGAGCGACTGAACTGACTGACTGATGTGTTAATATACTGTATTGGTGTTTTTCTTTCTGACTTACTTTGCTCTGTATAATAGGCTCCAGTTTCATCCACCTCATTAGAACTGATTCAAATGCATTCTTTTTAATAGCTGAGTAATATTCCATTGTGTATATGTACCACAGCTTTCTATCCATTTGTCAGCCAATGGGGTATTAAAGTCTCCCACTATTATTGTGTTACTGTTAATTTATCCTTTCATACTTGTTAGCATTTGCCTTACATATTGAAGTGCTCCTATGTTGGGTGCATATGTATTTATAATTGTTAAATCTTCTTCATGGATTGATCCTTCGATCATTATGTAGCATCCTTATTTATCTCTTTTCATGGCCTTTATGTTCATCTATTTTATCTGATATGAGTATTGCTACTCCTGCTTTCTTTTGGTCTCCATTTGCATGAAATATCTTTTTTAAGCCCTTCACTTTCAGTCTGTATGTGTCCCTTGGTTTGAGGTGGGTCTCTTAGACAGCATATTTAGGGGTCTTGTTTTTGTATCCATTCAGCCAGTCTTTGTCTTTTGGTTGGGGCATTCAACCCATTTACATTTAAGGTAATTACTAATAAGTATGATCCCATTGCCATTTACTTTGTTGTTTGGGTTCAAGTTTATAAACCTTTTCTTTGTTTCCTGTCTAGAGAAGATCCTTTGGCATTTGTTGAAGAACTGGTCTGGTGATGCTGGATTCTCTCAGCCTTTGGTTGTCTATAAAGCTTTTGATTTCTCCCTCATATTTGAATGAGATCCTTTCTGGGTATAGTAATCTGGGTTGTAGGTTTTTCCCTTTCATAACTTTAAGTATGTCCTGCCATTCCCTTCTGGCCTGAAGAGTTTCTATTGAAAGATCAACTATTATCCTTATGGGGATCCCCTTGTGTGTTATTTGCTGCTTTTCCCTTACTGCTTTTAATATTTGCTCTTTGTGTTTGATCTTCATTAGTTAGTTTGATTAATATGTGTCTAGGGGTGTTTCACCTTGGGTTTATCCTGTTTGGGACTCTCTGGGTATTTTGGACTTGGGTGGCTATTTCCTTCCCCATTTTAGGGAAGATTTCAACTATTATTTCCTCAAGTATTTTCTCATGCCCTTTCTTTTTGTCTTTTTCTTCTGGGACTCCTATGATTCAAATGTTGGGGCATTTAACATTGTCCCAGATGTATCTGAGGTTGTCCTTATTTCTTTTAATTCTTTTTTCTTTTTTCCTGTCTGCTTCATTTATTTCCACCATTCTATCTTCCACCTCACTTATCCTGTCTTCTGCCTCAGTTATTCTACTGTTGGTTCCCTCAGCTTTTCTACTGTTGGTACAATAACTAAAGTTATTGCATTATTCATTATTGATTGACTCGTCTTTATTTCTTCTCGATCCTTGTTAAACATTTCTTGCATCTTCTCAATCTTTGTCTCTGGTCTATTTATCTGTAACTCCATTTTGTTTTTAAGATTTTGGAACATCTTTACTATCATTATTTTGAATTATTTTTTCAGGTAGACTCCCTATCTCTTCCTCTTTGGTTTGGTTTGGTGGGCATTTATCATGTTTCATTACCTGCTGAATATTTCTCTGCCTTTTCATTTTGTTTAGATTGCTGTGTTTGGGGTGCCCTTTCCGTAGGCTGGAAGTTTGTGGTTCCTCTTTATTGTGGAGCCTGCTCCCTGTGGGTGGGGTTGGACTAGTGACTTGTCAAGGTTTCCTGGTTAGGGATGCTTGCATCTGTGTTCTGGTGGGTGGAGCTGGGTCTCTTCTGTCTGAAGTGCAATGAGTGGTCCAGTAGTGGGTTTTGGGGTGTTTATGGGTTTGGCATGTCTTTGGGTAGCCTATCTTTTAATGCTCAGGGCCGTGTTCCTGCTTTGCTGGAGAATTATCATGGTATGTCTTGCTCTGGAACTTGTTGGCTCTTGGGTGGAGCTTGGGTTCAGCATAGGTATGGAGGCTTTTGGATGAGCTCTTCTCTATCAATGTTCCCTGAAATCAGGAGTTCTCTGATGTTCTCAGGTTTTGAAGTTAAGTCTCCTGCCTCTGGCTTTCAGTCTTATTGTCACAGTAGCCTCAAGATTTCTCCATCCATACAGCACAGGTGATAAAACATCTAGGTTAATGGTGAAACAACTCTCCACAGTGAGGGACACTCAGAGAGGTTCACAGAGTTACATGGAGAAGAGATGAGGGAGGAGGGGGATAGAGATGACCAGGAAGAGAAGAGGGTGAGTCAAAAGAGGAGAGAGCAGTCTAGCCAGTAATCAGTTCCCTAAGTGTTCTCCACAGCCTGGAACACCCAGACAGATTCACAGAGTTATGTAGAGAAGAGAAGGGGGAGGAAGGAGATAGAGGTGACCTGGGGAAGAAAGTGAAAATTGAAAGTGAAGTCACTCAGTAATGTCCAACTCTTTGTGATTCCATGGACTGTAGCCTACCAGGCTTCTCTGTCCATGGGATTTTCCAGGCAAGAGTACTGGAGTGGGTTGCCATTTCATTCTCCAGGGTATCTTCCCAACTCAGGTATTGAACCTAGGTCTCCTGCATTGCAGGCAGACACTTTACCCTCTGAGCCACCAGGGAATCCCTGGGGGAGAAGAGGGAGAGTCAAAATGAGAGCAAGCAATCAAGCCAGTAGTCTCACCCCTAAGTGAAAATGGGTACTGAAGATTAGATTCTTAAGGGTACAAAATTGATAACAAATACAAAAAGCAAAGATCAAAAATCTAGAATAGAGGTTAGACTCTCAAAAATACAACATTAAAATACAAAACAAAATCAATCACAAAAATTATAAAATATATATATATATGAAATTTGATTTAAAAATAGGGTCTTTCTTTTTCAAGGTAATGCTGCTGCTGCTGCTGCTAAGTCATTTCAGTCATGTCCGACTCTGTGCAACCCCATAGATGGCAGCCCACCAGGCTCACCCGTCCCTGGGATTCTCCAGGCAAGAACACTGGAGTGGGTTGCCATTGCTTTCTCCATTTCAAGGTAATATTAGGTTATAAAAATGAAAATTAAAGGAGTAATAAAGAACTAAATTTTTAAAAAATTAAAAAGTAACAATAGTAAAAATGTATCTAGGAATTTCTCTGGAGCTGTTGTGGGCAGTGTGGGGGTCAATTCAATTTCAGAGATTTCCTTGTTCCAGCTTGTATTTGTTCTCAAGGTCTATAGGTCCCCTCTAATGCTTAATCAATGTAAACTACAGGGTCTTAATCTGTTGCACCTGTCACTTCCAGAGCGATTCCCTCTTTGTTTATTTTGGCTTCCTCTGTTTGCATGTCTCTTCAGTGTCTAATTTCTGCCCTGACACAAGGGGGCGAAGGTGGTCACTTATTTAGGATCACTTGTTCAGTTGTGTTGTGTTGTGTGGAGGGAGGGACACTGCAAACAAATATCGCTGCCATGTGGGGAGTGCTCCTGGTATATGGCCCACACTGGGTTTGCCCCAGCTCGCTGGTGTGTGCTTTCCAGGTCAACACTGCTCAGGCTCCAGGGTGCTCTGCAGGAGCACCATCCAGAGTGGGCCCTGCATTTCATGCACTTCCCAGGTCTAAGCCACTCAGGTTCAGGTTCTCAGGTACTCCACAAGGGCACAGACTTGGTTGGGTGTGCATTTTTTGCCCTTCCCAGGTCTGAGCAGTTCAGGTGACCAGGTGCTTGGCGAGTGCACTGTCCCAGTGAACTGTGTGTCTTAATCACCTCCCTGGTCCCGGCTGCTGGGTTTCCTGGGTGCGCTGTGACAGCCCCGTCTCAAGTGTGCCATGTGTCTCCTCTGGGAAGCTGACCTCAGGCTGCTACCTCCTGGCAGATGTCAACTGTCCAGGATCCCAGGAAGATGTGGTTAGCAACTGGGAGCCTGCTCACAGTTTGGTGGAGAATGCTGGTCTAGGGTTGAGATTGCAGCAACCGCTTGCCTTCAGCTTCTGGCTGTCGCTCGCCTGCCTCTCTGCCTCCGGCGCAGGGGAGGGGCCAGTATGTAGCCGGTTCGCTCTCCTTTGGTATTCACTCAATCCTTTGTTCTGTGAGCGGGCCAGGCTGCGCATTAGATCCTTTCACGGAAAGTTCTCTCTCTCTTTTTTTCCCCTCTCTGGCGATCCCACAGTTTGGGTTGCTATCTCACGTTAGCTCCCTCAGATTGTCCTCAGGGCATTCAGACCCGGTCCTTACCCTAAGCACCAACGTTGCAGCCACGCCTCCCTGTCCAGCCTCCACTGGCTGGTGTCAGAAGCAAGCATCTGGGCTGCTCCTCTGCTGGCAGTTGCGATTAGGTGCGTATTCTGTGGTTTGTTTGTTTGGTTTTTTCTCCCAGTCATGTTGCCCCCTGAGATTCCAAACTCCCCACAAACCCACCTGTGAGAGTGTTTCCTACTGTTTGGAAACTTTTCCTCCTTCACGACTCTCTCCCCAGGGTGGATTTTCATCCCTAACTTTTTTGTCTCTCTTTTTGTCTTTTATGTTTTGTACTACCTCCTTCTGAAGAGAATGGGCTGCCTTTCTGGGGGCTGGTGTCCTTTGCGAGCATTCAGAAGTTGTTTTGTGGAAGTTGCTCAGCATTCAAATGATTTTTTTGATGAATTTGTGGGGGAGAAAGTGGTCTCCCAACCTGTCTCTCTGCCATCATGGGACTGCCCTCTGAATAGAATTTTGAAATAAATAAATAGAAGAAGAAGAAAAGAGCATTCCCAATACAGAGAAGAGTACAAAGAAGGCGTGAAAGAGGAGAATACAGGATGATCTTTGGCTTTGAAGGCTGAGTGACAACAAATTGATGCTTTCAAATTGTAGTCCTAGAGAAGACTCTTGAGAGTTCCTTGGACAGCAAAGTGATCAAACCAGTCAACCCTAAAGGAAATCAACTCTGAATATTCGTTGGAAGGACTGATCCTGAAGCTGAAGTTCCAATACTTTGGCCACCTGATGTGAAGAGATGAATCACTGGAAAAGACTGTGATGCTGGGGAAAATGGAAGGCAAAAGGAGAAGGGGGCAGCAAGAGATGAGATGGTTGGATGGCATCACTGACTCAATGGACATGAATTTGAGCAAACTCCAGGAGATAGTGAAGGACAGGGAAGCCTGGCAAGCTGCAGTCCATGGGGTCACAAAGAGCTGGACACAACTGAGCAACTGAACAAAAACAACAATGACAGAAACTACATGGAATTGGTTTATGAAGCTGGAGAGTATGTTCTGGTCAGTTCAAAGCATTTAGACTTTAATAATCTCGGTCAAACTTTATCTTGCTTTGGTAAGTTATTTGCATTAGTCAGCAGCTTGAATAATTTTATTTTCCCATAAATATTGAATAGATCATCTTTAAGCTAGCCCTGCCCAAATGATCTCAAATTCCAAAGTGCTGAAGTACAAATTAATGAGATTTTATTGTCCAAATTGATGAAGTTACATTAAAGAGAGTTGGAAGGTAATGAGTGAATATAAAAATAGATTTCTTGTCTTTTCATATAATGTCAGGCTTGAAAGGATCAAATGAGGTATTTTGTACTTTTTCTTCTGGATAGTAATTCTGAGAAGTGGACATTTATGACCTCTGCTGCAATGATGTCAAGAAAAGAAGAGAAAACAAAACAAACAACAACAACAACAAAAACAGGTAGGGGATAAGTAAAAGCTTGAGAGAAGAGAATAAATTCTGTTAAATTACTTCCTAAGAGGGCCCATGTTAACATTCTATCATTTAAATCATAGTTTCCTTTTTAAAATATAAAGATGTACTACATAATAATACCTAACAGTTCTAAGACATTTGTTAATTATCCTTACTAGAAGACAATAAAATATAAATTCCATTCAGGCAATATTCTTCTCAGAATAATTAACGTCTCTCTTTTTTTATTATTTTATGTTATTTTTTGCCTGAAATGTCCCATTAGGCTTTCAAAGCCTTACCCACCTTGTCTTCAGACATTCATTTGGCTAAGGAGTCAGCCGACAGAAAACAGGAATAGAACCCTCAGCCTAGTTCCACACATTTTAAGTCTCATAAATAATTGAGATAAATGGATGGGTGCTAGGCTGCAGTTGATTTCATCCTATCCCATTATAATGTAATTTAGGTTTGTTTAGGCTTTTTTTTTTTTCTTTTCCTTTTTTGTAATCCTTTAGGAGCAAAGATTTTGGTGATTGAACTGCTATATATGATAGTACCTATTCTAAGGCAAAGGCTTTGAGGTGTTTCATGTCATTTCTTCTCATATCTCTGAGAAAAGAATGTAAAGAAATCCAGTGCTAGCCCCAGCAATGACAAAGTTAAAGACAATGAGAATGTTGTTGCTGTTCAGTCACTAAATCATGTCGGACTCTTTGCAACCCCAAACTCCTCTGTCCATGGGATTTCCCAGGTAAGAATACTGGAGTGTGTTGCCATTTCCTTCTCCAGGAGATCTTCCTGATGCAGAGATCAAACCCGAGTCTCCTGCTTTGGCAGGTATTCTTTACCACTGAGCCACCAGGGAAGCCCTGAAACTTGTTCTCCTTGGTCCCAGAGTGACTTTTAACTACAAGACACTCAGAGCTGAGGGCCCCAAACTCAGTTAAATCAACTCCTCAGGTGGAAATCAATACATGAAGGGCGTCAAACCTGAAACATTGTAGCATCATGTACTTCAGCCCAGGAACATCAGGTAGGTTCCAATTTTAGATGGCAACTCTGATTGGTGGTAGGTATATAGAGCAGGGGCCTGCAAACTATGTCCAACAAACCACTGGACTACAGCCCATAGGCCAGATCCAGCCAGCCACTCATTGCTTGTAAATGTTTTGTTGAAACACAGCCACGTTCATTCATTCCTTATTGTCTGTGACTATTTTCACCCTACAGGGACAGAGCTAAGTAGTTGCAACAAAAACTGTATGGTAAGAAAAGCCTGAAATATTTACTGTCTAGTTTGTTACAGAAACTGTTTGATGATTCCTGGTCTCGAGTATTATGTTGGGAAGACTGCTGTCTGGAATATTATGCTGGGAAGGCCTCAACTAGTCCTAGAAGGAAAGAATGCTAAGATTGATTTTTTCTGTCTGCTATATTCATGGGGGAGGAGTGCCATATATCTTATCAAGCCTGCCCTGTGCCCTGCCCAGAAGGCAGAATATCATGATGGGAGGCAATGAGATGGAAAAGACTAGTGCTGTGCTAAGTCACTTCAGTCGTGTCCAACTCTTTGCAACCCTATGGACTGTAGCCCACCAGGCTCCTCTGTCCATGGGATTCTCCAGGCTAGAATACTGGAGTGGGCTGCCATGCCCTCCTCCAGGGGATGTCCCAACCCAGGGATCAAACCTGCCTCTCTTATGTCTCCTGCATTGGCAGGCAGGTTCTTTACCACTAGTGCCACCCAGGAAGCCCATGGAGAAGAGTTGCTTCGGCATCAAATTCAGAGCCTAATGATCTCCACCTGAAATAGGAGGATATTGAATAATAAGTCAGAAGACTTGGTAACAAGGAAGCAGGAAGTGGTGTAAGGAAAAAGAGATGACTTCTCATGGGGATGATAGAAAACTTAGAAAATCAAGCCTATCGTTCAAAATATAAGTGCACTGAGTTTAGTTTTCTATACTATGGATTGAATTATACTCATTGGTGATACAGAAAATTTGGAGGAAATCTCTCTGAGTTTATTTAGGGGAAGGAAACAAAGCAGAGTGATAAGAATTCACCTTGCTTGAAAAAGCATGACTGCCTCCTTCCTGTGTGCCATCTTTCACAAGCACAACACACTCACACCCTTAGTCCTCCTCATCTCACAAAGCTAGCTGATTTTATTCAAATAAGGACACTTTGCCCTGAGATTCTGCAGTCAGAAGTGGAATATAAAGACAACCATTCTCTAGTGGCCAGTACTTATTTGTTTGAAATGACCTTAAACATAAAAAGCCTCTTGATGAAGGTGAAAGAGGAGAATGAAGAAGCTGGCTTAAAACTCAACATTCAAAAAACTAAGATCATGGCATCCAGTCCCATCACTTCATGGCAAATAGATGGGGAAACAGTGGAAACAGTGGCAGACTTTATTTTCTTGGGCTCCAAAATCACTGCGGATGGTGACTGCAGCCATGAAATTAAAAGATGCTTCCTCCTTGGAAGAAAAGCCTTGACAAACCTAGACAATGTATTAAAAAGCAGAGACATCACTTGGCTGACAAAGGTCCATATAGTCAAAGCTATGGTTTTTCCAGCAGTCATGTACAGATGTGAGAGTGGGACAGGACCATAAAGAAGCCTGAACGCCAAAGAACTGATGCTTTTGAACCACAGTGCCACAATCCATGGGGTCGCAAAGAGTTGGACATGAGTTATTGACTAAACAATAACAATCAACAATAGGACTTGTGAATGGACAAAAGGAATCTTTTCACTACTCCTGGGTCCGAAGGGCTTATTTCTATACTGCATAGAGTCAGAATAGAAATCTGACAGTCTAAAAGTGTCTGAAAATTTTTAAAACATTGTGCTAGGGATGCTTGCAGTTGACATGCAAAAACTTCTGGTAAGATACAAACAATCCATTGATTGGCAAATTAATAAATAAGAGGTGTTGGATAGTAACCTACATATCTTTAGGAAGCAACCAGGAAAGTAAGTTTAATTTCTTTCTTTGACACATTGACAAAGGAAGAGTAATAGATATCATATATCTCTTGACTTCAGTGAGGCTTTTGCTACCATATCACATGACATTTCTTTTCAACAAGCTGGTAATACATAGCTTGGCTCACAGTGCTGTCAAGTGGCTGAAGAGTTGCAATCAAAGAGGAGCTATCAGTGACTTCTTGTCATCCTGAGGACATTTATCAAGTAGTGTCCATCCATAAGGGTTGGTTGAGGGCCAGAGTCATCCACAGGGTGATGGAAGGGAACATAAGTTCAATAAATTTGCTGATAACACCAATCTGGAGCAGGCTTTTACACCTGGCAAGAGAGGAACAGTTTTCAATGACCTTGATTAAGTCAGGCTGGTAGAATGGAACAATCTCAAAGCCAGGATGCCAGGCCAAGACACAGTGGGCAGATTTTCTATGCAGGAGGGTTTATGGCATGTTGCAGTAAATGGCAGCACTGTTTTGTTTCCAAAATTTTCTGAGGCACTATAATTAATTAACAACTCTCCATGATGCCAAGTGGTTTAGAGCTACTTTTATTGTACTAGTTTTCTGATGTGCAAAATGGAAACTCAAAGACATGTCTCACCATATTCTTTATTTTTAATGTATATACTTTTAATTGAAGGATAATTGCTTTACAATATTGCGTTGGCTTCTGCCATACATACATCAACATGAATCTCACCATATTCTTTTAAAATTTAATTAACTCCTGGAAAATGCCTGACAGATTTGTTGTTGTTGTTTAGTCACTAAGTTATGTCAGAGTCTTTGTGACTCCATGGACTATAGCCCAGCAGGCTCCTCTGTCCATGGGATTTCCCAGGCAAGAATACTGGAGTGGTCACCATTTCCTTCTCCAGGGAATCTTCCCAACCCAGGGATAGAAGCCACATCTCCTGCATTGTCAGGTGGATTATTTGCCACTGAGCCACCAGGGAGATATTGGATGCAAGATGTTAGTTTCCCTCTTCCTCCTTGTTTTCCTATCCTTGTTAGAGTGTAACCAGCAGTGGGAAGGGAAAGCCTAGAATTGATACAGAGAAGTTAAAAAGGATCTTCCTAGAAACATAAATACTGGTACTGAACCTTAAAATGCCCTCTGGTGTCCCCTTAACACTATCTTAACTATCAAGTAGAATACTTTTTCAAAGATTATTCAAAATTATATGAGTAGTTGTAAGAATTTTAAGACATTTACCTTCAGCAGTTATAAGAATCAGAGAATTATTGCTTCTTTTGCTTCATGGATCTTACAAAAACCTAGTATCGTGCATATGGTGGATACTCAATAGGTACTTGTTTTATATTCCTTGTAAGTTGTCAGAGAAATGATTTTTTAAAAATCTGTGAGTGAGTGAGTGAAGTCGCTCAGTCTTGTCCAACTCTTTGCGACCCCATGGACTGCAGCCCACAAGGCTACTCTATCCATGGGATTCTCCAGGCAAGAATACTGGAGTGAGTTGCCATTTCCTTTTCCATTCTGCTTCGTCACTTCAGTCATGCCCGACTCTGTGCGACCCCATAGACGGCAGCCCACCAGGCTCCTCTGTCCATGGGATTCTCCAGGCAAGAGTACTGGAGTGGGGTGCCAGTGCCTTCTCTGTCCTTCTCCATGGTACCCCATAAATATTGGCTTCCATCAGCCTCAGTAGCTGTGAAGTGGGGATCATTAGGTATCTACTTTCTAGGGCTGCAAAGAGGACTCACAAGAAATAACACTTTTAATGAGATGATGTGGTTACCATCAATGAAAACCAGTGCTTAATAGTAATTCCAAAGCAGGTGTTCCTAATACCTTTGGGGATTAGACTTTTCTTTGAGAATGGAGGACTGGTAACAAGAGCCAGTGCAGTACCTAGAACACAGTTTTACTCATAAATTACTTTTATCCATTTAAAAATTTATTTTATTCAAGTATAGTTGATTTACAGTGCTGTGTTAACTTCTATTGCACAACAAAGTGATACAGTTATACATATATATATATATATATATATATATACACACTCTTTTTTTGTATTATTTTCCATTATGGCTCGTCACAGGATGTTGAATGTAGTTACCTGTGTTGTATAGTGGAACTTGTTGTTTATACATTCTCTATATAGTAGTTTTCATCTGCTAACCCCAAACTCCCGCTCCATCCCTCCCCGCAGCTCTCCTCCGCCTCAACAACTGCATCTATCCTCTACGTGAGTCCGTTTCTAAATAACTTCATTTGTGTTGTATTTCAGATTTCACATATAAGTGGTATTATATGGTGCTTGTCTTTCTCTTTTTGACTTACTTCACTTAGTATGATAATCTCGAGGTTCATCCATGTTGCTGGAAATGGCATTATTTCATTGTTTTTTATGGCTGAGCAGTATTCCATTGTATGTATGTGCCACATGTCTATCCATTCATCTGTCAACAAACATTTAGGTTGTTTCCATGCCTTGGCTATCATGAATCATGCTGCTGTATTTCAATCTTTATTGCTATAAAAAGATAGCCTGCTTGAATTTCATAAAGACAGATCAGTGGCACACCACTTAGATTTCCAGGGCAGAATGAACTCGTCTTTGATCAATATCTGTATTAAATGACAGTCGTGCTTGAAGGCTCAGCCCTTACTAGAGCAAAATTGTTAGCCATCATGAAGGGACTGCTAACAGGACCACTCATAAGTTCTTACCTAGGCTGAGATAGAAATTCAAGATTGTATTCCCATTAATAATGACTCTGAACAGACCCTGGTGCCTATAGCAGTGGAAGGGCAGCAGGCTAGGCAATGAGAAAGCTGGGAGATGTTCTTGGCCAACTTTTTTCCAAAATAAACTCAAAGATGTTCTGTTATAAACACCTTCTTCTTGTGGAGGATAAGATAGTCTGCTGCTTCCAATTCCTTAAATTAAACTGAAGAAAATAGAGAACCACTGTCAAAAAAGAAAGTTTCTGGCATTTAACATCTCTTCCCCCGTCTTCACTCTCTGCCTATTGCTTTTACATTATTGAAATAAACTGGCCAGTCAAAAGAGAGTCTCCCCACTCTCCAAACCTCAAAACTGAAGAGTCACCTAAGTTTTTATCTATACTCTTCTCCTCTAAGTCATTCTTGAATAGACTCTGATTAGGCTTTTCTTTTCTCTACTATACTCAAGCTCCTGTTAGCAAGACTCTGATAAACCTCCACATTGGTAAATCCAGTCACCAAGTCTCAGTCCTCATTACACTTGACCTGTCTGTTGATCATGTTCCTTTATTTGGAACACTTCCTTCACTTGTCCTCCAAGACCTCACTTTCTATGGCTTTTTCTTCTACATCACTGGCTGCTCCTTCTTAGTCTCTTTACCTTGACACAGCTCCTCTTCTGACCTTTAAATGCTGGAGTGTCCCAAGACTTTGATCTCAGACTTCTCCTTGTTTCTATGTTTACCCTCTGGGGTATTTAATCCAATCTCATGAACTTGATAAACCACCTCAGTTCAGTTCAGTTCAGTTGCTCAGTCGTGTCTGACTCTTTGCGACCCCATGAATCACAGCACTCCAGGCCTCCCTGTCCATCACCAACTCCCGGAGTTCACTCAGACTCACGTCCATCGAGTCAGTGATGCCATCCAGCCATCTCATCCTCTGTCGTCCCCTTCTCCTCCTGTCCCCAATCCCTCCCAGCATCAGAGTCTTTTCCAATGAGTCAACTCTTCGTATGAGGTGGCCAAAGTACTGGAGTTTCAGCTTTAGCATCATTCCTTCCAAAGAAATCCCAGAGCTGATCTCCTTCAGAATGGACTGGTTGGATCTCCTTGCAGTCCAAGGGACTCTCAAGAGTCCACTAACAATTCCTGAATACATATCTTGGGCAGAGATCTCACCCCTGAATTCCACACTAATATATCTAGCTGCTTTCTTGACCTTTCTGCTTAATTGTCTGATTGACACTTCAAGTGCAACATGTCCAAAACCAGTTCCTTAATTCACTCCCCTGTGTACACCCTCCATTTTTCCATTCCCAGATTTTTTCATCTGAATAAAGTCAACTCCATTCTTCTACTTGTTCAAGACAAGAAACATGGGGTCATCCTTGACTCCCCTCTTTCTTTTTCTGTTCTTCCAGCTCCACTTTTGAAAGATATCTAACTCTACTGTTCCATTACCATCATTTCCTGGTAGGATTACTGCTCTTCCACCATTTCTCTCCCTAACCTTTGCATGTACTCTATATACACACACACTCTAGTCTCTAGAGGAGCCTAAGGGAGCCTGCTAAAGCTTAAGTTCGATTATGCAAAGCTTCTGCTCACAACCTTCCCTTTGTTTTCCATTTCCTTCCAAACAAAATCTTTAGTCTTCTTTATGACCTCCAAGGCCCTACATGGTCAGGTCCTGGGAACTCCTGGCTTCATCTCCTACCACGCTTCCCTGTTCACTCCTCTTCAGACCCACTGCCTTCCTTGTGTTTCCCTAATTCCCTGGACACATTTCTGCCCCACAGCCCTTTCTTTTGGTGCTTTCTGTGCTGGGATCTTCTCCCCCTCATGACTCTCTTTCACTTCATTTAGATTTCTGCTAAAACATCACTTACTCCAAACACTTGATATAAAACTCCTCAGACTCACCTTATTTCCTCACTCTCCATCCTAAAGCAGGGTGACCATTTTAGCTTAATTCTTTGCATTTATCATCACCTGACTAATATAAATTTGTTTCCTTCTATCTCCTTCCACTAGGATATGAACTCTATGAAAGCAAGGATTTGGGCCTCTTTATCCTTTACTTTGTGGCTTCCTGGGTGGCTCAGTGGTAAAGAATCTGTCTGCCATTGCAGGAGATATGGGTTTGATCCTTGGATTGGAAAGATCCCCTGGAGAAGGAAATGGCAACCTACTGTAGTACTTGTGGCTGGAAAATCCCATGGACAGAGTAGCCCAGAGGCTACAATCCATGGAATCGTAAAGAGTTGGACACTACTTAGTGACTAGATAGTAACAACAACATCCTCCATTTTATCCTCAACATTTAGAACAGCGCTTTGCATGAAATAGGTATTGTCACATAGGTACTGCCTAGGACAGTTACTCATAGCTACAACCTGTGCTTCAGGAGATTGAACTGAAACTAGGACTAGCTGGGATACTTTTAAAAAATAATTCTATAACACTCAAATTTGTCTCTAGAATAATTCTGCAAAATAAGTGTGAATTCTTGGCCAAGACTTTTATTGTGGGTGTTACTTCTATTAAGACATAAAAAATGGCTTTGGTAGTATATTCATTGCTGCTGCTGCTGCTAAGTCGCTTCAGTCGTGTCTGACTCTGTGCGACCCCATAGATGGCAGCCCACCAGGCTCCCCTGTCCCTGGGATTCTCCAGGCAAGAACACTGGAGTGGGTTGCCATTTCCTTCTCCAATGCATGAAAGTGAAAAGTGAAAGCGAAGTCGCTCAGTCTTGTCCGACTCTTAGCGACCCCATGGACTACAGCCTACCAGGCTCCTCCATCTGTGGGATTTTCCAGGCAAGAGTACTGGAGTGGGGTGCCATTGCCTTCTCCGGTGTATGTGTAGACAGAGAGATTTATTTTAAGGAATTGGCTCATATGATTGTGGAAGCTTGGCAAAGTAGGCTGGAAACTGAGGGAAGAGTTGTAGTTTGTGTTTCAAGGCAGTCTGCTGGCACAATTTTTTCTTTCTCAGGAGAGATCAGGCTTTGTTTTATTAAGGCTCAATTGTTTTTTTGAGGCCTTCCCACATTACAGAGGGCAATGCGCTTTACTCAAAGTCCACCAGCTTTATTGTTAATCCCACACCCAGACACACACACACAAAACTTTCACAGAAATATTTGACCAAAATCTAGGCCCAGCAAGTTGACATCACAGGTCTATAAAATTAGACCTCAGAGGTAAGTTATTCCATATATATATATTGGCTTTGTCTCTTCAATTATCTATAAGCTCCCTGGGCACATTGATTTTCAGGAGAGCAGGTGATTTATAGATGGATACAGCTCTCTTAACAGATTGACACCAGTTACTCCAATTTCATATTTCTATTTGTTCACTTGGATCTCTGATAAACTGTAATTCAGCGATCAGCTGAGGTCATCCTGCCCTTTCAAATTTAAATAAAATTGGTCTTAGTCTCTTTGTTCTGCCCTGTGGGAAGGCTAATGCTTTCCCTGGTATTTTCACGAAGGTCTTAGAGCTCACATCTCTATGGATGCATCTGCTCTGAGTTCTCACTTCTGCTAACCTATCAGTGTCACTTTTGTCTGGTCCCCATCCTTGCCTCTTTTCCACTTTTCTCTGCTAAGTGCTGACCCAGATGTGGATGATAGCCCCATTTCCTTCTTGAGAAAAGCACATAGATGGGGAACTAGTCTTTATCAAAGATTTGGGGAAAGGGTGGTTAAACCCCAACAAGGCAAGCAACTTTAAATCTACACAGCTCTAGCATTCAGCATAGCTTTTTCCTCTTTTATCTCCTACCCCCATCTTTGCTTCCTTCCATTCTCTGCTTTCCCTCACCACCAAATTTCTATTATTTCTTATTCAGAGTAGTTTAGTCTTCTAGATCACACCCTCAGAGGGCCTTATCTTCCCTCTAAGAGTGCTCTTTCAGTGTGTAGTCTTAAGTCAACAACAGCAACATTGCCTAAATGGTCTGGTGCCAGCTGTTAAATGAGTTTTTCCATCTATATTTGAAAAGGTGACATGGAAAGTTCCAAATCCAAATCTACTTCTGTCTCTGAACTTGGATCTTCATGCACCAAAATACTCAAGACTTCCTGCAGTTTTTTTGCAATTTTATCCTTCCCCTGATTCTGCAATAAGCATTACCTTTTAAAAATTGAATGTGCTTTGCAGAATTCTACCTTTATATGCTTATAAGCAGATCATGGTGTAGACTCTTTGTAAGCTGAGAAGTAGTTAATGTATCTGAGCTGATTTATAGACAGACTTTTATTACCATCATTACCTATTCAACTGTAATAGTTCTCTGCTTACATTATTTAAATCATTCTGTATCCAGAATACTAGAAAGCAGAGTCTCAGTATTGAATTAGAAAATTTCAGAAACATCAAATTATAAAGTAAAGATGCTTGAATTTAAACATGCCTCAGTAAGTAAGTGGTCACTGTTTGGGTACCTCCAGCAGTATCACTAGCAATTGTTTATCAGTAAATCCCAAGACCTTAGTCTAATAGTTGCTCAAAATAGCTCTTTTTCATTGGAGTAAAAAGTGCGTTGTGCAAAGTTAAAAATGGTGGAACATCTGGATCCAGGTGGAACTTTCAGTTCCTCAGAGAATCCATTCCCTTTATTTTGCGCCCCCCCCCAAAAATGCATTTAAGTGTTTGTGGCAACAACAACAACACAAAAGCATTTAAGTGTCTGAGCACCAAACACTGTGTTAAGATATATATGAATTAAATAATTCACTTGTCATCACCACCCCACAAGGTAACTATTTTTATCTATATTTCAGATATGAATATGAGGTTTGAGAAAGTTTAGTGACTTGTCCAAGATCATGAGATGCTGTCACCCTCAGGTGTATCAGAGAAGCATGGTACACCTAAACAAGGTAATGGGGGCTAGTTTAATGAGGATCTGCTTGTTGAGGTGTGGGCAGGGGCAGGCAGAATCAGCGATGGGAAAGATGACCACCCCAAGGCCTCCAAAGCCAAGAGCAGGGAGCACTCCCTGCAACCAGGAGAGACCCGCAGCCACAGGAGAGGGGGTACCCAATAGACACTGTCATCTTAGGGAGAGGAAAGCAGATACTGCCACATTGAGGCCCAAAAGAGCGAACACTGACAGAATATACTCTGAACTCTTCAAGCCCTCTGATCTGCTAGTCACCAGCAGACAGTGCCTCCTTTTGTCCAAACTCAACCCTAAGGTAGAGGGCAAAGGCACCCGTGAGGTACAGTCCATAAAGGTGAAACTTTTTTAAGAGTAGAAATGTAATGAATGTAAACCCCTCTTCCTCTTGGATTGTGCGTCGTGACTTTCCCAATACATGATCCAAAAATTCCCAGGTTGTACTGTTGAGACAGGTCTACAGCTTTGTCACCAAGGCAACAAGGCTTTCATCAGGCTGTGTGTGATTTGGAGTGTAAATCTCTAACAGTAACAGCTGATGAGAGTAGACAGCAGTCATCCTGTAAGCTCTCGATTACCTGTGTTTTGGTAAAACAGGAGCACTAGGAGACTGTGTTATGTTCTTTAAACTGAATGCTGCGTCCCCACTTCATGCTTTGAAATCTTAACCTCCAGTGTGATGATAATCAGAGGTGGGGCCTTTGGGAGGTAAGTAGCTATGAGGGTGAAGTCCTCACAAATGGGGTTAACCTTATGAAAAGACAGGAAACAGCGTGCTTCTTCTATGAGAAATTTGCAGTCTGAAACCCAGGAGAGGGCTCTCACTAGAATTTGTCCAAGCTGGCACAGTTATCTCAGACTTTTAGCCTTCAGATAACTGTGAAATCCTAGCTTGGCATGCTTCTGTATAGAGGCCTGTGGTCAGCAGCATAAATGCCCCCTAAAGATGCCCACATCTTACTCCCAAACCTGTGAATGTTTCTCACATGGCAATAGGGACTCAGCAGGTATGATTAACGTTAAGGACCTGGAGGTGTGGAGATTAGTCCGAGTTATCCATGTGAGGCCAATGTATTCGACCAAGTCTTTAAAAGCAGAGAACCATGCTCAGCTGTGGGAAACCAGAGAAATAGCAGTAGGAGGGTGTCTTGAATCACTCTTGCTGGTTTGAAAAATGGAGGAAGGAGGCCGGGAGCTGAGGAACGTGCAAAGACACTGGAAAAGGTAAGATAAGAAATTCTATTCCCGAGCCTCCTCTTGCCAGCACCTTGATTTTAGCCCAGTGACAATTATATCAGATTTATGGTCTACAGAACTGTAAGATAGTTAAGTTTGTACTGTTTTAGGTGGCTATGGTTGGTTGTTAGGCCAGAAATAGAAAAGCAATACAAGGCCCTTCATCTTTTTGTTTTGGGTTAGGAAATAAGCCTCTCGGTACATACATTTCTGGATGTGTGATGACTGACGCCAAGGTGTTCAAAAGCTCCACATGTTAATCTTTAAGCATCGATTGGAAATATTCAAATTCTAGGGTAGAAGCTGTTTTCAATTGCATACCAGCATCACTTGAGAGTAGGCTGATGATTCACACTGTTGTTGTTGTTTTTTTAATATCTGCCTCATCATTAGAAAACGTTTCATTTTGTGTGTAAGACAATCAGGGAGGGTAGTCTTTGAGAAATGGTCCCAGAACTAATAGCCTAACTCCTGGCCACAGGTAAATAGAAGAACCAAACTCAAAAAAAACACCAACTGAACCTCAAGGTCGTTGATATACACCAAAGTCATTGCTGGGTTGCACACACTCATGTCTATGGGTGTTCAATCTGTGTTCACCATAGAGGTAATCATCTGATGAATGTGTGTGCTTAGTCGCTCAGTCGTGTCTTGATGTATACATGAAGGTAACCCTCAGACCTTCCAGTGTACTGAAGGTAGGAACCAAGAGAAGCTCATTCTGGTGTTGCAGCAACTACAGGATCTCCAAAGCACAGTTCACACCACAGAACGAAGCTCATTTCCAGATTCTTCCCTCCTATTTGCAGGTGACACCACCTGAAAGGATGAGAGTCTGCTTTGATATTAGGCTCCCTTTGTTGTTTTTGCTTCAGACCTGATTTCTGAGTTTGAAGTTCAAGGGTTTTAGATGAAAAGAATTTTCAAGTTCATTAAGGGGTGGAGGGAGGGTCACTACACAGGAGCACCTGTTTCCAATCTAACAGTGACTGTATGCTGAGGGGCTGATTAGACAAAGGCCAGGGAAAGAAAACCAAAAAGTTGGCTGTAGTGGGATGGGGGATCCAAGTTTCACTGTGGTTGACAACTGTTTGTTTTAGGTTTGTAATCAGTTTCCCAAGAGAGAAAGGAGAAGTGTTTTACTCTTCCCCCAAGATTGTTGTAGACCCACCAGGGCCAAAAGGAGGATCCTGCAGAGAGACAGAGCAAGGACACACAATATCACTCTCTTTACCTTTGTATCTGGCTGTTCTGTATCCTTTATCGTATCCTTTAATATAAACCCATAGATGTAAGCAAGTGTTTCCCTGAGTTCTGCGAATCATTATAGCAAATTATTGAATCTGAGAATGAAGTTGTGAGGATCACCGATTTGTAGGTGAGTTGAATAGTATGTAGGCTCCCAGGTGGTGCAGTGGTAAGGAATCCACCTGGAATTCAGGAATTCCCAGATCCTATCCCTGGGTTGGGAAGATCCCCTGGAGAAGGAAATGGCAATCACTCCAGTATTCTTGCCTGGAGATCTCACGGACAGAGGAGCCTGGCAGGCTACAGTACATGGGGTTGCAAAAGAATTGGACATGATTTAGTCACAACAATCTAAATGGAATCACACAAAGTAAACCTGTTAAGATGGGCTTTTTCCATTAGCATAGTGATCTTGATGTCCATCTAGGTTTTTGCATGTATCGGAGTTCATGCCTAATTACTGAGTAGCATTCCATTGTATGGATCTAACATTTTGTTTGACTGTTACCTGTTGAAATTGTATTCTGAGTTATTACCATTTTGGGGCTATTAAAAATAATGTTGTGAACACTGATGTACAGGCTTTTGCATGAAATAAGTTTTTGTTAATCTGGGATAAATGCCAAGAGTGTTATTGCTGTGAAATTTACTCTTTGATTCAATTCAATGTCTAAATCACAAAAACACAGAATTAAGAAAAAAAAACAACCACTTCAGTTTCTGCAAAAAGATATGATTATTTAATTTGTTTTTACAAACAAGTTTTTCTCCAGGTTTATTGAGGTATATTTCACAAGTGAAATGAGGTTTTTAAAGTGTACAATGTGAGGAATTGATGTATCTGATAAATGTATACACTGTGAAAGAATTCCACCATCAGGTCAATTAATACATCCCTCAATACACATATTTACTTTGTTGAAAATATTTAAGTTCTACTCTCTTCGTGAAGTTCAATTAAATAATACAGTGTTAGTGACTATAGTCACCATGTAATACATTACACCCTCAGACCTTATTTATTTTATGGCTATATAACTGAAAATTTGTACCCGTTTGCAAACCTCTGCCTATTTCTCCCATCCACCAGCCCCTGGCAAGCACTTTTATGCTGTAGACTTGAGTTTGACTTTCTTTTGTGACACCATTTGGCATTCTTTGCCTGGTCTATTTCACTTTGTGTAATACCCACCAGCTTTGTCTATGATGTCACAAATGAGAGGATTTCTTTTTATAACTGAATAATATTCAGCTATTATATATGTAAATATGTGTATATTCACATATACGTATGTACATGTACATACGTATATGTGTGCCACATTTTCTTGATTCATTTATCAGTTGCCATGCACTAAGGTTGTTTCCATACCTTGTCTATTGTGAATAATGCTGCTGTGAACATGGATGTGCAGATAGCTTTTTGAGATGATTTCACTTCCTTGGGATATATACCCAGAAATGGAATTGCTGGGATCATACAGTAGTTCTAGATAGAATTTCTTTAGGAAACTCCATACTGTTTTCCATAATGACTGTACTAGTTTACATTCCTACCAACAGTGTACAAGGGCTTCCTTTTCTCTACAGCCTGGCTTTATCATTTTTTGATAATTGACAGCCTAACAGGTATAAGGGGATGTCACCTTGGCTTTATTCTGCATTTCCTTGATAATTAGCAATGTAGAGCACTTTTTCATGTACCTATTGGCTACCTGTACATTTTCTTTAGAAAAATGTCCATTCAGATCCTTTGTCCATTTTTAAATTGAATTACTTGACTTTTTACTATTGAACTGTATTCCTTACACATTTTGGATGTTAACTCCTTATCAGATATGTGGTTTGAATTTTTTATTGACGTATAACTCCTGAGACTCCCTTGGACTGCAAGGAGATCCAACCAGTCCATTCTAAAGGAGATCAGTCCTGGGTGTTCTTTGGAAGGAATGATGCTAAAGCTGAAACTCCAGTACTTTGGCCACCTCATGTGAAGAGTTGACTCATTGGAAAAGACTCTGATGCTGGGAGGGATTGGGGGCAGGAGGAGAAGGGGACGACAGAGGATGAAATGGCTGGATGGCATCACTGACTCGATGGACATGGGTCTGGGTGAACTCCGGGAGTTGGTGATGGACAGGGAGGCCTGGCGTGCTGTGATTCATGGGGTCACAAAGAGTTGGACACGACTGAGCGACTGATCTGATCTGATAATTGCTTTACAATATTGTGTTTGTTTCTGCTGTACAATGAAATGAATCAGCTATATGTATACAAACATCCCCTCCCTCTTGGGTTTCCATCCTACCCCATCCCCCATACTACTCATTGGGGTCACCACAGAGCATTGAGTAGAGTTTCCTGTGCCATACAGCATATTCCCACTGGTGTCTGTTTTAATTATTCTATGCCAATCCCAATATCCCCATTCATCCCCTTTCTCCCCTAACCTGTGTCCACATATCTGTTCTCTGTCTGCATCTCTGTTCCTGCCCTGCAAATAAATTTATCTGTACCATTTTTTAGATTCCACATATATGTGCTATTATACAATATTTGTTTTTCTCTTTCTGACTTACTCCACACTGTATCACAGTCTCTAGGTCCATCCACTCTTTACGAAAGACCCAATTTCATTCCTTTTAATGGCTGAGTAATATTCCATTGTGTATACGTACCACATCTTTATACATTCATCTGTCAATGGACATTTAGATTGCTTCCATGTCCTGGCTATTGTAAATACTGCTGCAGTGAACATCGGGGTGCATGTGTCTTTTTGAATCAGGATTTTCTTTGGCTACATACCCAGTATAAGAATTGCTGTGTCATGTGTTAGTTCTGTTTTTAGTTTTTTTAGGGAACCTCCATACCATTCTCCGTAGAGTCTGTCAGTTTACATTCCTACCAACAGTGCAAGAGGGTCCCCTTTTCTCCATACACTCTCCAGTATTTATTGTTTGTAGATTTTTTGATGGCGGCCATTCTGACCATGCAAGGTGATACCTCTTTGTAGTTTTTCTTTTCTTTGTAGTTTTTTAAAAATTATTTTAATTGGAGGCTAATTACTTTACAATATTGTAGTGGTTTTTGCCAAACATCATGATGAATCAGCCATGGGTGCACATGTGTTCCCCATCCAGAACCCCCATCCCATCCCCCAGGGTCATCCCAGTGCACCAGCCCTGAGCACTCCGTCTCATGCATCAAACCTGGACCAGCGATCTGCTTCACATATGATAATACACCCGTTTCAATGCTACCTTCTCAGATCATCCCACCCTCGCCTTCTTCCACAGAGTCCAAGACTGTTCTTTACATCTGTGTGTCTTTTGCTGTCTCACATATAGGGTCATTGTTACCATCTTTCTAAATTCCATATTGCATTTCTCTAACGATTAATGATGTTGAGCATCTTTTTATGTGTTTGTTGACCATCTATATATGTCTTTTTTGGAGAAATGTGTATTTAGGTCTTCTGCCCATTTTTCATTGGGTTGTTTGTTTTTTTGTATATTCGGTTGCATGAGCTGTTTGTATTATTTTGGAGATTAATCTTTATTATTTGCTTTGTTTGCAAATATTTTCTCCCATTCTGAGGGTTGTCTTCTCGTCTTATGGTTTCTTTTGCTATGCAAAAGCTTTTAAGTATAATTAGGTCCGTTTGTTTTATTTCTGTTTTTATTTTCTTTAGAAGGTGGGTCAAAAAAGATTTTGATTCAATTTATGTCAAAAAGTGTTCTTACTGTGTTTTCCTCTAAGAGTTTTATAGTGTCTTGTCTTACATTCAGGTCTTTAATCCATTTTGAATTTATTTTTGTGTATGGTGTTAGGGAGCTTTCTAATTTCTTTCTTTTACCTTAGCTGTCCAATAACCCTTAATGAAGAGGCTTTCTCTATTGTACATTCTCACCTTCTCTGTTATAGATTAGTTGGTCATATGTGCATAGGTTTATCTCTGGGTTTGCTATTGGAAATATTTTCTTCCATTTCTTGGTCATCTGTTCATTTTGTTGATGGTTTCCTTTGCTGAGCAGAAACTTTTAAATCTGATGTAGTCCTACTTTGGTGATTTTGCTTTTGTAAACTTCGCTTTTTTTTAACTTTTTTTTTTACTTTTGGCTGTGCTGGGTCTTTTTTGTGGTGTGAGGGCTTCTCGTTGCAGTGTTGTTGAGGAGCACAGGCTCTAGACATGGGCATCTGTTGTGGCACACAAGCTTCAGTTGTTGTAGCACGCTGGCTCAGCAGTTGCAGCTCACGGGCTCTAGGATGTGAGCTCAGTAGTTGTGGCACATGGGCTCCATTGCTCCACAGCACATGGAATATTCTGGAACTAGGGATTGAATCTGTGCACCCTGCATTGGCAGGTGGATTCTTATCCACTGCGCCACTAAGGAAGCCCTGACCATCTATACCTGTGGTTATTTCTGGGCTCTCTATCCTATTCCATCGGTCTGTGTGTCAGTTTTTATGCCAGTACTATGCTGTTTTGATCACTGTGTGTGTGTTAGTCACTCAGTTGTGTCTGACTCTTTGCAACTCTGTGGACTGTTACCCACCAGGTTCCTCTGTCCATAGGATTCTCCAGGCAAGAGTACTGGAGAACTGTGCAGCTATTCCCTTCTCCAAGGGATCTTCCCGACCCCAGGATGGAACCCAGGTCTCCCACATTACATGCAAATTCTTTACCATCTGAGCCACCATCACTGTAGCTTTGAAAAGTAGAAATCAAGGTGTGATACCTTTAGCTTTGTTCCTCATTCTCAGTATTCCTCCAGCTATTTTGATTCTTTTGTGATTCCATACAAGTTTTAGAATTGTTTTGTTTATTTCTATGAAAAATACCAATGGAATTTTGATAGGAATTGCACTGAATCTGTAGGTGGCTTTGAGTATATGGACATTTTAGCACTATTAATTATTCCACTCCACCAGCACAGAACATCTTTTCATTTACTTTTGTCTTCTTCAATTTCTTTCATCATTTATAATTTTCACAGCACAGATATTTTACCTCTTTGGTTAAATTTATTCATAGGTATTGTTTTTGATGCTACTGTAAATGGAATTGTTTTCTTCTCTTTCTGTTCGGTGGTGATATATAGAAATGCAAGTGATGTTAAATTGATTTGGTGTTCAGCAATTTTATTAAATTTATTAGTTCTGACAGGTGTTTTTGGCATTGTCTTTTGAGTTTTCTGATTAAATCTCATGTAATCTGCAAATAGAGACAATTTTACTTTTTCTTTTCCCATTTGAGTGCCTTTTATTTCCTTATCTTGCCTAATTGCTCTGGCTGAGACTCCCAGTACTATACTGAATAAAAGTGATGAGAGTGGTTACCTCGATCTTGTTACTTGTCTTGAAAGTTTTCAGCATTTTATCATTAAGTATAATGTTAGCCATGGATTTATATACGGTCTTCACTATGTTGTAGTAAGTTCCTCTATACCCAGTTTATTGAGAGTTTTTATCAATGAATGTTAAATTTTGTCAAATGCTTTTTCTGCATCTATTGAGAGGATTATATGACTTTTATCCTTCGTTATGTTGATATGATATATCACATTTATTGATTTTCAGATGCTGAGTTATCCTTGCATTCTCTGGAATAAATCATGGTGTATGATTCTTTTAATGTATTGTTGAATTCAGTTCACCAGTATTTGTTGAGGATTTTTGCATGGTCAAATATAACCAGAGCTTCCACTTGAAAACAAAGTTAGGAATAGGTGTGCATGATCCATCTAGGGTAGGTATGTTTAAATTTAAAGTATTAATTATTTTTTAAAAATTAGGCCTGACACTTTTTACATTTGTCCTAGGGTCAAGTTAGCAATGATATTTGTTTTAAAATCATGCACCACAGTAAAAAAAAAAAAAAAAAAAAAGATGGTAAGATACTTTTTAGCTTTCCCTTTCACAATTTTTGCTATATATGTGAAACTAGCTCTTTAAAACAACTCAGAGTTTAAACGTAATTTATAAAGCTCTAAATCACTACTATAAACTGGATAACATTATTGCTTGTCATGAGTAAAATATAAATGCAAATAAAGACTGTTGTTAAATTCCAGCTGGTTACCATTACTTCCCAATTTGTTGTTGTTGTTGTTGTTGGAGATATTATCAGTACCAGAAAGATTTTAAAGATTTAATAACACCAAACTGAGACTTGGTGAAAATTAAAAGAATTTTGAATATTAAGAAAACTGAAAAAGAATAGAAAAAACATTTCCTTATAATTGTTCAACATATACATAATGCAGTTGCTGTGGCACCACCTAAAACCACCAGAAGTATCAAACAGCTGTGACGCAACTAATATTGCACATCTTCCTCCACTAAGATTCATGTAGAAAATCTGATTTATGAGAAGATTTAGCTATGGAATAGGAGTAAAAAAATTCTTTATTTCACTAAAAGCTAGCCTAGATAACATCTTTGGGATCATCCCAGTTGATCTGTTTTGCTGTATTTCTGCAAACATTTGTATTGTGTATCCCTTGATCCGTTGACTTATATCTTACCACAGCATCTGCCTTCTACTCTTCAAAGCTGAGTTCATCCTCCTTTGCAAAACTTCTTTGGCTCAATAAGATATCTAGGCACCCAAGCCTGGAGCATCATCCTGGGGGTGGCAAGCAAAACCTGAGGTGTGCACTAGGTGATGCTCCCAGGATTACACATCAGCAGGAACACACCTTGACCTCAAAGGTGAGAAGAGATCCAAATCCAGGCAGTCCTTCCCTACCACTGACCAATGTGTCAAGCCAACAACCAGGTACTTGCAACATGAGAAAGATGGAAATCACAAGGCATCATGACAAGTGCAAAAACTTTCAAAGGTTTGAACAGCAGACTTTTGTGAGAATTGATCACATTGTTGTTACCCTGCAGGGAAAGCTTGGCAGATTCACCTTATTCCTGATGAGCCCTGCAGTTGCTCCCCAAGGTACATTAACCGGGGCTGCAGGTAGCAATCTCTTGAGGACTTTTAAATGCCCACAGCCAGCCTCATTCCTAAGTACTGTGTTTTAACTGGTGTGTAGTAGTTGCAGATGTATTTACAAAGAGCTCCCCAAGTGGCTGTGAAGTGCAGTCAGGGTTGAGAGCCAAGAAGACCTCCTCCTTAGCAGACAGTGTCCACCCATGGAACTTGAGCAGCAGTCAAGGACCCTGGACTGGATGAAGGATGGGAGGATGAAGGAGGCACCTCCAGGGTTAGATGCCAAGACTGTGCTGGTGGTTGCAGCAGGCCAGCTGTGCTGTCTACCGGGAAATAGGCAGCCTAGATTTCTGGGCCAGAGGTTATCACTGTAATAACTGGTAAAATAACATTAGAAAGAAAATGGCTTTTAAAAATTCCCATAAAAATTTTACCTTAGGTTAATAAATTAAAGATCTATTTGTTTACCTTGAAGCATCTTGATCTCTGCAGTTCACATCTCATGACTGGAGAAGAGTCATCAGTTTACCTAGTTAGTACCATCTTTTCTTCATTTTTTCAATGTGCCTAGTTTTTTTGTGATTTTGTTTATTTTCTTTCTTTGTTTTTAAATATATTTTAGCTGAAGTACAGTTGATTTACAATATGTGTTAGTATTAGGTGTACAGCAAAGAGATTCAGATATATATATCCTTTTTCTGACTTTTTTCTACATATAGGTAATTACCTACAGGTAGATTCTTGTTTAATTGCCTGTTGCTTTAAGCTAAGGTTATATGTGGACTTTTGAAGGTGGGATGAGATCCATGTTATCTAGAAGCAGACACTTCTCCAGCTATACTCTGTGTAATTTCTCATTTTCAAATGGCTGGTTACATAAAGTGCTACTCAAACAGTATTTATGAATGAAATAGGGTAGGTAGAACATTGAATTTCAGCTGATTTCAAACATTTATTTAATAAAAAAGTATCATTTATTAAGATTCATAGATTAAAAATAAGTAAAATGACTTGATAGAGTCACCCCATCTTCCTTTGTTAGTGCCAGCAGAGGCATCATAGTGTCATTTGAAATTCTGGCAGGATCGGCACATCCTCTCCTCCCACAGGTTAGAGCTCCATGTGCTGATTCTGAGTGACAGGAACAAATGTCATTCCAATCACCCTCTCTGCAGGAGGAGGACTCCTGGGTGTGATGCTGGTCTTCTCCCTTGCTGGGGTATTGCAAAGCTTAATTAATGTTTGCAAAACACTTGGAGGACCTTCTATAGAAATCACTATGTAACTGCAAAAAATTACTGTGAGGGAAAATGCTAGTAAAATTTACTGGGAGAGGAAGGGAGTTTAATTGGTAAATCTCATGCTTTACTTTGAAAATTATGTCAGACAGAAGCAAATCGATGTTATAAGCACCCAGGAATAAAGGGAGTTATCAAGAATAGTGGTCTATAAATTCAAGGTATTAAGTGTCATGGCTCAGTTTAATTTTGTTTAAATTCATAATATTAGTACAAACCTAACCACCTCCATTAAAAGCATTTGTTACAGAGATTAAGATCTGCTGTTTATTTGTTATCTGTCTCCTAAAAGAGCCCTTGTGAATGAAGATCTTTAGTTTTCTGTGAAGCTGAACCAGGAAACACACCCCAACCACCAAGATCATAATTGGATTTACTTTGAGGTCTTCCCTTCTCCACATATCTTTTGAATGCCTGTCAGTGCTGCCTATTTGTGTTTGATTACTTCTTGGGAAACTTCAGCAACATCATAAGCATTTTATTAGTTTTTTTTTTTTTTGGAAACAGAACATCTGAGCTGAACTTGTTTAGTAACACAATTTCATAACCATATAACTCATAGTGGTTTCTCTACCTCCTGCCCCACCCCCCCGGCCCCTCCCCCCTCAGTCCATCTTATGCTATGAGGTTAATCTTATCTATTGATTCTCATTTCAGGGCTTATGGATTAAGTAGAATAATTATTTGAGCTAATTCATAGAAGCCAAGGTTTGCAAACCCTTGTTACTGTGTGGCTCAGGGCTTGAATGGCCAGATGCTAAGCAGCCAAATTCAGAACTGTGCTTTCTCATGGGTCCAAAGCCAAGTCAGCTTACACCCCAACCTGCAGGAGCTGGAGTCTAGATCCCAAAGGCCATCCCTTGTCCAGGCTGTGAGACAATACCCCAACTGTTAGGAGAGCAGATGGGCTGCTGCAGCAATGCAGGATTTACCAACATCTTTCTTTACCCAGGAAGAGGTGCTGATCCAAGACATTGCTAGAATGGATTGGAAGCTGTGACCAGGAATGAAATGGAGGGGATTGAAAAGATAAGGTTCTCCAAGAGAACAGGCAAAAATATGGTAATGATTTAGTTAGGTCTCAGGTATGAACAAGTCTCAAGGTAAGATGTAGGAACTAGAGACCCCTGGTCGTCAAACTAAGGCATGATGCTTGGACTGGGATCCAGAGAACACAGGGATGACGTCAAAGATGAAAGTGTTGCCAAACTGAACTTCATTCTCCTTGCCTGCCTCATTGTCAAGCTGATTTATGGACACTAGGTTATAGTGGAGGAAACTACAGTGTTTGCTGCAGGTACCAAGCAAGGAGAATAGCAGCTCATATTCAAAAGACCCAAGCTCTTTGATGGCCTTCAAGGAAGAGTTTTTAAAGGTAACCTTAGGGCTGAGGGATACATGCTTGGTGGTGAAGCAACAGAGTGGTATTCCAGGAATCTTGATAATCAACTTTCTGGTTCCAAGCAGTCTGGGGTTTATGTTTGTGGTCAGCATGTAGCCACCATCCTCCACCTGGGCCGCTGTCTTAGTTTCTCAGAACAACTCAAAGATATGAGTCAGATTGTTAGGTATGTTCCTTGAGGAAAGCTACGATTGTCTTCTTGCTGATCTAGTATAATTACTTCTCTTGAGAAAAAGGTTAATCATAAACTCTGTAGGGAGTTCAGTTTTAGAGGGGACTCAGGCTTCCCCTGTGGCTTAGCTGATAAAGAATCCATCTGCAATGTGGGAGACCTGGGTTCAATCCCTGGGTTGGGAAGATCCCCTGGAGAAGGGAAATGTCACCCACTCCAGTATTCTGGCCTGGAGAATTCCATGGACTGTATAATTCATGGGGTTGCAAAGAGTCAGACACAACTGAGCGACTTTCACTTTCTTTTCAGTTTCAAAAGCAAGGAACAGGGGCCAGAGGCAAGTTTTTCTGAGAGGGCAAGTGGTGGCAGCTGACTTGTGTATACCATTGTTCTACAGCACTCATCTGATCAGGTCTCACTTCTGCTTACAAACCTTGAGTACCCCTGTTCCCGGTGAATTTGGGCTCTTGATGTCTCATCACAGCAACAGTTCAGTGAGAGATAAAGTTATAGATAAGAAGTGGATTTAAAGAGAAACACACACCACAGCGCATACTGTGGGGCCATCTTACAAGGTGAGAGAGAGGCCCAAAATATGGTATGGTTAATTTTTATGGGCTGAGTAATTTTACAGGCTAATTAGTGGGTGAATTATTCCAATTATTTTGGGGAAGGGGTGGAGATTTCCAGGAATTGGGCCACCATCCATTTTATGGTCTTTGGTTGGCCTTGGAACTGTCATGGTGCTTGTGGGTGTGTCATTTAGAGTGCTAATGTATTACAGTCCACCGGAAGTCAAATCTTCCACTATCTTGAATCTAATTGGTTCCAAGCAGTTTTTGTTATGTCCTATGGATATATCATTCTTTTAAAGGTTGAATCCTGCACACTTCCCTCTTGATTATCCTCTTTATCTAATCCTTTTAAGGATTAGATAGGATCTATCTTTATCCTTTTATCTAATAATTATCCCTATTATCTTGATTATCTTCACCTTGATTATCCTCTGTGGTACAACCAGGACTTCAAATCTGACAATCCTGAACTTTATCATGGCTTCCCAGGTGGTGCAATGGTAAAAAAAAATCTGCCTGCCAATGCAGGAGATGTGATTCAATCCCTAGGTCAGGAAGATTCCCTGGAGAAGGAAATGGCAACCAATTCCAGTGGTCTTGGGCTTCCCTCATAGCTCAGTTGATAAAGAATCCACCTGCAATGCAGGAGATCCTGGTTTGATTCCTGGGTCAGGAAGATCCCCTGGAGAAGGAAAGGCTACCCACTCCAGTATTCTGGCCTGGAGAATTCCATGGGCTGTATAGTCCATGGGGTCGCAAAGAGTCAGGCACGCCTGAGCAACTTTCACTTTCACCAGTGGTCTTGCCTGGACAATTCCATAGACAGAAGAGCCTGATGGGCTACAGTCCATGGGGTCACAAAGGGTTGGACATGACTGAGTGCATACATGCACACACACACACACACCACATATGCTACAAGATGCAGCAGTGGTAGAGAAACCACCCTTCTATTCTTGTGATCCCTCTGTGCTCTGAGGAAAGACTCACTGAGGGACCAGCCTGACCTTGCCTGTTCCCAGATAAGACCCACCGTTCCTCAGTGACTTGCCTGTTTTATAAAACCTTCAGTTTTCTCCCTTTCTGAGACTGTCCTCATTAATGAATGCTCTCTCTATTGCAGTTGCCTGAATAAATCACTTCCTTAAGTGCTGGATGCATTTTCTTTCACAAGCCCAAACTCCTTAGAAGTTCCCAGAAGGCCCTTCATAGTCCAAGTCCAGATTCCCCTTTTGCTACTCTTCCAACAAGCCTAACCTCCAGCCCCATAGTCTACTTGCATCTGACTATTAGCACCATGTTCTCCTGGGTCTCTCTGCATAAGCTACACCATCTGTGCAGAACTCCTTGCCCACCTCGTCTTCTAGCTAGTCCCATAGCATTGCTTAGGACTGAAATGAGCTCTTCCCTTCTTTGGGAAATCTTCCTCGACCCCCTCCACAACTCAGCATTTTGTTTACCTACATCAGAGTACTTACCACACTATTTTGGGCATACTGTGTTACAAGTCCTCCATTTACTTACCTTAAAATGGATAAAACACTATTAGACTCAGATATGTAGTGGCTGATGAGAAACAACTCTGTAAATGTTTGCTGGAAAAAAATCTGCCTGATTAATGATCACAGGTGTAAAGTGGACTGCCTATGACAGTAACCACCTCTGTGCTGTTTATGTGAGAATGAGCATTGCTGCTGCTCTGATTTGATTGATGACTTCTCACCCAGATGAGAAACCCTAATTAAATGTCAAAAGGGACTAACTTGCAAAGCATGAATTGTCTTTTAATTAAAGGGAGGAAACAATTGAATTAAATGACCTGATAATTATTTAAAGTGACCATGCTGAATCTTGAGACTCATCCTCAACCCTGGATTAGAGTTGGGGGGCAGGCATTATAATGTCAAAAGCAGGGTCACATGAAGGAAACCTTGGACTACCTGAATGAGAAGGTCCTTCCCTACATTCTTGTCTCTTTTACCTTCTTTCTCCTTCATATTTTAGTTTACTCCTTGCCAAATTATAGTCATTACCACAGAGGATGTACTTTAAAAATTTCTTCCATTCTTATGTCCCATTAATATTTTTTGCAGCTCGTGTCTTTTCTTAATGCACACAAAAGGCAAATTTGAGGTGACTACCTTAAACTAACCAATATTACTTGTCGTGAGCCAAAAGTCACCCCTAAAATATATAACATATCATAGGTTTCTAGCCTGCCAAGAAATCTGCTCCACCCTGATAGAGCAGAAAAATTCAAATAGGGCCCCTCCCTAGGGTCCTGACTACCTCTAGAGATTTCTCCCCTTGATTATCTTCTTTGGATGTGGTGAAAGGTTGTGTTTTGAAATTACCATTCAGGTCCTATCTAAAGCCAGGTAGCTAACAAGTCTGGGGAAGCAGTAAAGAATCTGCCTACCCGTGCAGGAGACTCGGGTTTGATCTCTGGGTTGGGAAGATCCCCTAGAGAAGGAAATGTCAACCCACTCCAATATTCTTGCCTGGGAAATCCTATGGAGAGAGGAACCTGTTGGCCCACAGTCCAAGGAGTCCCAAAAAGTCAGAAATGACTTAGCAACTAAAACAACTAACAAGTCTCCATTTTAAGGCAAGGCAAGAAAAATTTAAACATAAAATTTTTCTGTTTTGACCTCTGCCCTCACCCCCAGTATGCACTGTGCATCTGCATTATATGCTAACGAGACAGACCTTCTCAGTAGTAGAAATATCTGCTTAACCATGAACATCAGTTTTTTCTCCTTCTGGGGCCAATACCTTAGGAGATAACATTCCTTTTTTAATTATGTAAGGGGTTAATGATGACCCACCACTCGCACTGCATGTGCAGACATCTTTGAACTTTATGTGCAATGCTAATACATCATTCCCCTTCAGTTCAGTTGCTCTGTCGTGTCTGACTCTTTGTGACCCCATGACCTGCAGCACACCAGGCCTTCCTGTCCATCACTGACTCCCGGAGTCCACCCAAATCTATGTCCATTGTGTCGGTAATGCCATCCAACAATCTCATCCTCTGTCGTCCTCTTCTCCTGCCCTCAATCTTTCCCAGCATCAAGATCTTTACAAATGAGTCAGCTCTTCGCATCAGGTGGCCAAAGTATTGGAGTTTCAGCTTCAGCGTCACTCCCTCCAATGAACACCTAGGACTGATCTCCTTTAGGAGGGACTGGTTGGATCTCCTTGCAGTCCAAGGGACTCTCTTTTTTTTTTTTTTTTAATTTAATTTTATTTTTTAACTTTACAATATTGTATTGGTTTTGCCATATATCGAAATGAATCCTCCATGGGTATACATGTGTTCCCTATCCTGAACCCTCCTCCCTCCCCATACCATCCCTCTGGGTCGTCCCAGCGCACCAGCCCCAAGCATCCAGTATCGTGCATCGAACCTGGACTGGCGACTCGTTTCATATATGATATTATACATATTTCAATGCCATTCTCCCAAATCATCCCACCCTCTCCCTCTCCCACAGTGTCCAAAGACTGTTCTATACATCAGTGTCTCTTTCGCTGTCTCGTATACACAGTTCGGAGAAGGCAATGGCACCCCACTCCAGTACTTTTGCCTAGAAAATCCCATGGATGGAGGAGCCTGGTAGGCTGCAGTCCATGGGGTTGCTAGACTCGGACACGACTGAGCGACTTCACTTTCACTTTTCTCTTTCATGCATTGGAGAAGGAAATGGCAACCCACTCCGGTATTCTTGCCTGGAGAATCCCAGGGATGGGAGGCCTGATGGGCTGCCGTCTGTGGGGTCGCACCGAGTCGGACACGACTGAAGCTACACAGCAGCAGCAGCAGCAGCATACATGGTTATTGTTACCATCTTTCTAAATTCCATATATATGCGTTAGTATACTGTATTGGTGTTTTTCCTTCTGGCTTAGTTCACTCTGTATAATAGGCTCCAGTTTCATCCACCTCATTAGAACTGATTCAAATGTATTCTTTTTAATGGCTGAATAATACTCCATTGTGTATATGTACCACTGCTTTCTTATCCATTCATCTGCTGATGGACATCTAGGTTGCTTCCATGTCCTGGCTATTATAAACAGTGCTGCGATGAACACTGGGGTACACGTGTCTCTTTCTATTCTGGTTTCCTCAGTGTGTATGCCCAAGAGTGGGATTGCTGAGTCATAAGGCAGTTCTATTTCCAGTTTTTTAAGGAATCTCCACACTGTTCTCCATAGTGCTTGAACTAGTTTGCATTCCCACCAACAGTGTAAGAGGGTTCCCTTTTCTCCACACCCTCTCCAGCATTTATTGCTTGTAGACTTTTGGATCGCAGCCATTCTGACTGGCGTGAAATGGTACCTCATAGTGGTTTTGATTTGCATTTCTCTGATAATGAGTGATGTTGAGCATCTTTTCATGTGTGTGTTAGCCATCTGTATGTCTTTTTTGGAGAAATGTCTGTTTAGTTCTTTGGCCCATTTTTGATTGGGTCATTTATTTTTCTGGAATTGAGCTGTAGGAGTTGCTTGTATAGTTTTGAGATTAGTTGTTTGTCAGTTGCTTCATTTGCTATTATTTTCTCCCATTCTGAAGGCTGTCTTTTCACCTTGCTGATAGTTTCCTTTGATGTGCAGAAGCTTTTTAAGTTTAATTAGGTCCCATTTGTTTATTTTTGCTTTTATTTCCAATATTCTGGGAGGTGGGTCATAGAGGATCCTGCTGTGATGTATGTCGGAGAGTGTTTTGCCTATGTTCTCCTCTAGGAGTTTTATAGTTTCTGGTCTTACGTTTAGATCTTTAATCCATTTTGAGTTTATTTTTGTGTATGGTGTTAGAAAGTGCTCTAGTTTCATTCTTTAACAAGTGGTTGACCAGTTTTCCCAGCACCACTTGTTAAAGAGATTGTCTTTAATCCATTGTATATTCTTGCCTCCTTTGTCAAAGATAAGGAGTCCATATGTGCCTGAATTTATCTCTGGGCTTTCTATATTGTTCCATTGATCTATATTTCTGTCTTCGTGCTGGTACCATACTGTCTTGATGACTGTGGCTTTGTAGTAGAGCATGAAGTCAGGCAGGTTGATTCCTCCAGTTCCATTCTTCTTTCTCAAGATAGCTTTGACTATTCAAGGTTTTTTGTATTTCCATACAAATTGTGAAATTATTTGTTCTAGCTCTGTGAAGAATACCGTTGGTAGCTTGATGGGGATTGCATTGAATCTATAAATTGCTTTGGGTAGTATAATCATTTTCACTATATTGATTCTTCCAATCCATGAACATGGTATATTTCTCCATCAGTGTTCTATATATATGTAGGTTTTTATATACATAGGTTTATATATATATAGTTTTCTATATATGCTATGCTATGCTAAGTCACTTCAGTCGTGTCTGACTCTGTGTGACCCCATAGACGGCAGCCCACCAGGCTCTACCATCCCTGAGATTCTCCAGGCAAGAATACCGGAGTGGGTTGCCATTTCCTTCTCCAATGCATGAGAATGAAAAGTGAAAGTGAAGTCGCTCAGTCGTGTCCCACTCTTAGCGACCCCATGGACTTCAGCCTACCAGGCTCCTCCATCCATGGGATTTTCCAGGCAAGAGTACTGGAGTGGGATGCCATTGCCTTCTCCATTTCTATATATAGGAATATATCTATCTAAAGAAACTAAAGACCTTTCTATATAGATCTTTAGTTTCTTTAGGTAGATATATTCCTAAGTATTTTATTCTTTTCGTTGCAATGGTGAATGGAATTGTTTCCTTAATTTCTCTTTCAGTTTTCTCATTATTAGTGTATAGGAATGCAAGGGATTTCTGTGTGTTTATTTTATACCCTGCAACTTTACTATAATCATTGATAAGTTCTAGTAATTTTCTGGTGGAGTCTTTAGGATTTTCTATGTAGAGGATCATGTCATCTGCAAACAGTGAGAGTTTTACTTCTTCTTTTCCAATTTGGATTCCTTTTATTTCTTTTTCTGCTCTGATTGCTGTGGCCAAAACTTCCAAAACTATGTTGAATACTAATGGTGAAAGTGGACACCCTTGTCTTATTCCTGACTTTAGAGGAAATGCTTTCAATTTTTCACCATTGAGGATAATGTTTGCTGTGGGTTTGTCATATATAGCTTTTATTATGTTGAGGTATGTTCCTTATATTCCTGCTTTCTGGAGAGTTTTTATCATAAATGGATGTTGAATTTTGTCAAAGGCTTTCTCTGCATCCATTGAGATAATCATATGGTTTTTATTTTTCAATTTGTTAATGTGGTGTATTACATTGATTTGAGGATACTGAAGAATCCTTGCATCCCTGGGATAAAGCCCACTTGGTCATAGTGTATGATCTTTTTAATGTGTTGTTGGATTCTGATTGCTAGAATTTTGTTAAGGATTTTTGCATCTATGTTCATCAGTGATATTGGCCTGTAGTTTTCTTTTTTTGTGGGATCTTTGTCAGGTTTTGGTATTAGGGTGATGGTGGCCTCATAGAATGAGTTTGGAAGTTTGCCTTCCTCTGCAATTTTCTGGAAGAGTTTGAGTAGGATAGGCATTAGCTCTTCTCTAAATTTTTGGTAGAATTCAGCTGTGAAGCCGTCTGCACCTGGGCTTTTGTTTGCTGGAAGATTTTTGATTACAGTTTCAATTTCTGTGCTTGTGATGGGTCTGTTAAGATTTTCTATTTCTCCCTGGTCGAGTTTTGGAAAGTTGTACTTTTCTAAGAATTTGTCCATTTCTTCCACGTTGTCCATTTTATTGGCATATAATTGCTGATAGTAGTCTCTTACGATCCTTTGTATTTCTGTGTTGTCTGTTGTGATCTCTCCATTTTCATTTCTAATTTTATTGATTTGACTTTTCTCCCTTTGTTTCTTGATGAGTCTGGCTGATGGTGTGTCAATTTTATTTATCCTTTCAAAGAACCAGCTTTTGGCTTTGTTGATTTTTGCTATGGTCTCTTTTGTTTCTTTTGCATTTATTTCTGTCCTAATTTTTAAGATTTCTTTCCTTCTACTAACCCTGGGGTTCTTCATTTCTTCCTTTTCTAGTTGCTTTAGGTGTAGAGTTAGGTTATTTATTTGACTTTTTTCTTGTTTCTTGAGGTATGCCTGTATTGCTATGAACTTTCCCCTTAGGACTGCTTTTGCAGTGTCCCACAGGTTTTGGGTTGTTGTGTTTTCATTTTCATTCGTTTCTATGCAAATTTTGATTTCTTTTTTGATTTCTTCTGTGATTTGTTGGTTATTCAGCAGCGTGTTGTTCAGCCTCCATATGTTGGAATTTTTAATAGTTTTTCTCCTGTAATTGAGATCTAATCTTACTGCATTGTGGTCAGAAAAGATGCTTGGAATGATTTCTATTTTTTTGAATTTACCATTTATGGCCCAGGATGTGATCTATCCTGGAGAAGGTTCCATGTGCGCTTGAGATAAAGGTGAAATTCATTGTTTTGGGATGAAATGTCCTATAGATATCAATTAGGTCTAACTGGTCTATTGTATCATTTAAAGTTTGTGTTTCCTTGTTAATTTTCTGTTTAGTTGATCTTTCCATAGGTGTGAGTGGGGTATTAAAGTCTCCCACTATTATTGTGTTATTGTTAATTTCTCCTTTCATACTTGTTAGCATTTGTCTTACATACTGCGGTGCTCCCGTGTTGGGTGCATATATATTTATAATTGTTATATCTTCTTCTTGGATTGATCCTTTGATCATTATGTAGTGACCATCTTTGTCTCTTTTCACAGCCTTTGTTTTAAAGTCTATTTTATCTGATGAGTATTGCTACTCCTGCTTTCTTTTGGTCCCTATTTGCATGGAAAATCTTTTTCCAGCCCTTCACTTTCAGTCTGTATGTGTCCCCTGTTTTGAGGTGGGTCTCTTGTGGACAACATATGTAGGGGTCTTGTTTTTGTATCCATTCAGCCAGTCTTTGTCTTTTGGTTGGGGCATTCAACCCATTTACGTTTAAGGTAATTATTGATAAGTTTGATCCTGTTGCCATTTACTTTATTGTTTTGGGTTTGAATTTATACACCATTTTTGTGTTTCCTGTCTAGAGAATATCCTTTAGTATTTGTTGGAGAGCTGGTTTGGTGGTGCTGAATTCTCTGAGCTTTTGCTTGTCTGTAAAGCAAAATGAATATGAAGGATTTCTCCTTCATATTTGAAAGAGATCCTTGCTGGGTACAATAATCTGGGCTGTAGGTTATTTTCTTTCATCACTTTAAGTATGTCTTGCCATTCCCTCCTGGCTTGAAGAGTTTCTATTGAAAGATCAGCTGTTATCCTTATGGGAATTCCCTTGTGTGTTATTTGTTGTTTTCCCCTTGCTGCTTTTAATATTTGTTCTTTGTGTTTGATCTTTGTTAATTTGATTAATATGTGTCTTGGGGTGTTTCGCCTTGGGTTTATCCTGTTTGGGACTCTCTGGGTTTCTTGGAGTTGAGTGATTATTTCCTTCCCCATTTTAGGGAAGTTTTCAACTATTATCTCCTCAAGTATTTTTTCATGGTCTTTCTTTTTGTCTTCATCTTCTGGGACCCCTATGATTCGAATGTTGTAGCGTTTAATATTGTCCTGGAGGTCTCTGAGATTGTCCTCATTTCTTTTAATTCGTTTTTCTTTTTTCCTCTCTGATTCATTTATTTCTACCATTCTATCTTCTAATTCACTAATCCTATCTTTTGCCTCTGTTATTCTACTATTTATTGCCTCCAGAGTGTTTTTGATCTCATTTATTGCATTATTCATTATATATTGATTCTTTTTTATTTCTTCTAGGTCCTTGTTAAACCTTTCTTGTATCTTCTCAATCCTTGTCTCCAGGCTATTTATCTGTGATTCCATTTTGATTTCAAGATTTTGGATCAATTTCACTATCATTATTTGGAATTCTTTATCAGGTAGATTCCCTATCTCTTCCTCTTTTGTTTGTTTTGGTGGGCATTTATCCTGTTCCTTTACATGCTGGGTATTCCTCTGTCTCTTCATCTTGTTTATATTGCTGAGTTTGGGGTGTCCTTTCTGTATCCTGGCAGTTTGTGGAGTTCTCTTTATTGTGGCATTTCCTCACTGTGTGTGGGTTTGTACAGGTGGCTTGTCAAGGTTTCTTGGTTAGGGAAGCTTGTGTCGGTGTTCCGGTGGGTGGAGCTGTATTTCTTCTCTCTGGAGTGCAATGAAGTGTCCAGTAAGGAGTTATGAGATGTCTGTGGTTTTGGGGTGACTTTGGGCAGCCTGTATCTTGGAGCTCAGGGCTGTGTTCCTGTGTTGCTGGAGAATTTGCTTGGTATGTCTTTCCCTGGAACTCGTTGGCCCTTGTGTGGTGCTTGGTTTTAGTGTAGGTATGAAAGTGTTTGATGAGCTCCTGTCAATTAATGTTCCCTGGAGTCAGGAGTTCCCTGGAGTCAGGGTTTGGACTTAAGCCTCCTGCTTCCAGTTATCGGTCTTATTTTTTTTTTACAGTAGTTATTTTTACAGTAGTTTCAAAACTTCTCCTTCTATTGATAGAAGCACCATTGATAAAACATCTAGGTTAAAGATGAAAACTTTCTCCACCGTGAGGGTCACCCAGAGAGGTTCACAGTGTTACATGGAGAAGAGAAAAGGGAGGAGGGAGTTAGAGGTGACCCAAATGAGATGAGGTGGAATCAATAGAGGAGAGAGTGAGCTAGCCAGTAATCACTTCCTTATGTGCACTCCACAACTGGACTGCTCAGAGATGTTCATGGAGTTATACAGAGAAGAGAAGGAGGAGGAAGGAGACAGAGGTGACCAGGAGGATAAAAGGGAGGAATGAAAAGGAGGGAGACAGATCCAGCCAGTAATCAGTTCCCTACGTGTTCTCCACCGTCTGGAACACACAGAAATTCACAGAGTTGGGTAGAGTAGAGAGGGGTTAGGGAGGAGACACAGGCGACCTGGTGGAGAAAAAGGACAGTCCAAAGCGGGAGATAGCAGTCAAGCCAGTAATCTCACTCCCTAGTAAAAAATGCGTACTGAAGATTGGGTTCTTAAAGGTACAAAATTGGTAACAAATACATAAAGGCAAAAATTAAAAATCTAGAGTAGAGTTTGGAATTTCAAAAATACAATGTTAAAGAAGAAGGAAAAGAAAGAAAAAGAAAAAAAAGTCACAAAAATTATAAAGAAAATATAGGTACAAAATTGATAAATACCAAAAAGCATAAATTAAAAATCTAGAGTAGAGTTTGGAATTTCAGATATACAATGTTATATAAAAGAAGAAGAGAAAAAAAAAAGAGAAAGAAAGAGAGAAAGAAAAAGTCACAAAAATTATTTAAAAAAATATAGGTACAAAATTGATAACAAATACCAAAAAGCTAAAATTAAAAATTTAGAGTAGAGTTTGGAATTTCAAAAATACAATGTTAAAGAAAAGAAGGAAAAAAAAAAACAAGGTCACAAAAATTATAAAAAATATATATATGAAGTTTGTGTTTTAAAAAAAAATAGGATTTTTTTTTTTGCAAAGTAATAGGTTATAAAAGTGAAAATTAAAGGAGTAATAGAGGACTTAAAATTTTTTTAAAAATTAAAAAAAAAAAAGAATGATCATAAAAATAGTAAAAATATATCTAGGACTTTCTCTGGTTTTGTTGTGGGTATTGTGGGGTCAGTTCATTTTCGGCTAGTTCCTTGGTCCGACTTATATTTCTCAAGATCTATAGACCCCTTCCTATGTAGTTGGTACTAACCACAGGGTTTTAATCTATTGCCTGTAGCTTCCAAGGCTGTTCCCTCTGTTATAGCTTCTTCTGTTTGCTGGTCTCTTCAGTGTCTGATTTCCACCCTGACACAAAGGGGACGGTGGTGAACACTTTTTTTTTTT
The DNA here is from genome assembly GCF_032452875.1 of Bos javanicus. NCBI lineage: Eukaryota > Metazoa > Chordata > Mammalia > Artiodactyla > Bovidae > Bos > Bos javanicus. The sequence goes on along the minus strand of NC_083871.1, from coordinate 57,338,844 downwards.
TTTTTTTTAGGCTTATTTGTTCAGTCGCGCTGTGGGAAGGGAGGGATGCTGCAAACAAATAACACTGGCGTGTGCTCGCAATGCCTCAGCCACACTGGGTCTGCCCCAACTCACGGTGCGTGTAGCCTCCCTGCCCACACTGCTCAGGTTCTAGGTTGCTCCACCAGGAACCATCTGTGGCCGGCCCTGGACTTCTTGCAGCTCCCAGGTCTAAGCCACTCAGGTTCAGGCACTCGGGTACTCCTCAGAGGTGCAGACTCGGTTGGGCCTGCATTTTGCGAGCATGGTTGCTGCGACTTATCACCTCCCCATGGCTCAGTTATCTAGGTGTACAACTGGTGCATCTTCTCAGGAGGATGTTGACCGTCCAGACCCCCAAGAAGTTTTAGTTAGCAAAGAAGCCTGCTTACCATTTTGTAGATAATGTCTCTCTGGGGCTGCGATTGCCCCCTTCCAGCTCTGGCTGCCTGTCACCAGAGGGGGATGGTCTGCAGCTGGCTATCTCTGTTCAGTCCTTTGTTCCATGCGCGGGCCTGGTGGTGTCTTCGGTTAGGGCTGGCTTTTCGCGTGGTAGATATCCCAGAGTCTGGTTTGCTAGCCCAAATTATTTCACTCAGATAGCGCTCGGGGTATTCAGGCCAGATTCTTACTCTAAGCGATGCAGCCCGTGCCGCGCCGCGCCTCCCTGCCCAGACCCCGCTTGCTTGTGGCATATGCAGGTGTGTGCACTGCTTCTCCACTGGGGGAGTTACCGTAGGGCTGGTAATCTGCAGGTTTTAATTGTTTGTTTATTTTTCCTCCCTGTTATGTTGCCCTCTGTGCTTCCAAGGCTCGTCACAGATTCGGCAGTAAGAAGGTTTCCTGGTGTTTGGAAACTTCTCTCTTTTTAAGACTCCCTTCCCGGGATGGAGCTCTGTCCCTCCCTCTTTTGTCTCTTTTTTTGTCTTTTATATTTTTTCCTACCTCCTTTGGAAGACATGGGTTGCTTTTCTGGGTGCCTGATGTCCTCTGCCGGCATTCAGAAGTTGTGGAATTTACTCGGTGTTTAAATGTTCTTTTGATGAATTTGTGGGGGAGAAAGTGTTCTCCCTGTCCTATTCCTCCGCCATCTTGGCTCCTCCCCCCAAGGGACTCTCAAGAGTCTTCTCCAACACCACAGTTCAAAAGCATCAATTCTTCAGCACTCAGCTTTCTTTATCGTCCAACTCTTACATCTATACATGACCACTGGAAAAACCATAGCCTTGACTAGACGGACCTTTGTTGGCAAAATAATGTCTCAGCTTTTGAATATGCTATCTAGGTTGGTCATAACTTTCCTTCCAAGGAGTAAGCGTCTTTTAATTTCATGGCTGCAGTCACCATCCACAGTGATTTTGAAGCCCAGAAAAATAAAGTCAGCCACTGTTTCCCCATCTATTGCCCATGAAGTGATGGGACCGGATCCCATGATCTTAGTTTTCTGAATGTTGAGCTTTAATCTTGATTCCAGCTTGTGTTTCTTCTAGCCCAGCGTTTCTCATGATGTACTCTGCATATAAGTTAAATAAATAGGGTGACAATATACAGCCTTGATGTCCTCCTTTTCCTATTTGGAACCAGTCTGTTGTTCCATGTACAGTTCTAACTGTTGCTTCCTGACCTGCATATAGGTTTCTCAAGAGGCAGGTCGGGTGGTCTGGTATTCCCATCTCTTTCAGAATTTTCCACAGTTTATTGTGATCCACACAGTCAAAGTCTTTGGCATAGTCAAAAAAGCAGAAATAGATGTTTTCTGGGGAACTCTCTTGCTTTTTTGATGACCCAGCGAGATGGCAGTTCTGATTTAGAACAGACTGGTCAGATGACTTAGGGCGGGCGTGGCATGGGGGGGAGGAGACTGAGTCTCACCTAATGGAAGTTCTTAGCTTAAATACTTGATTATGACTTACTTGTGTTACTAACTTCATTACCTGTATTCTTTCTATTTTACTAGATTCTTTCTTTCTTTTAGATTTTTGTCTGTGCTGGGTCTTCATTGCTGCGTATGCTTTTCTCTAGTTCCATCGAGTGGGGGCTACTGTCTAGTTGCAGTGCACGAGCTTCTCCTTGAAGTGGCTTCTCCCATTGCAGAACACAGGCTCTAGAGCATGCAAGCTCCAGTAGTTGTGGCACTTATCGCTCCCGAGCTCCAGAGCGCAGGCTCAATAGTTGTGGAGATGGGCTTAGCTGCTCTGCAGCATGTGGAATCCTCCCAGATCAGGGATCAAACCGGTATCTCCCTGCATTGGCAGGCATATTCTTTACCACTGAGCCACCAGGGAAGCCCTAGATCATTTCTTGAATTACTAAACATGTGACTGAAACTCAGATCAAATTAATGACTAGGTGACTTGAAACAATTGACCAACTATGTAGTTCTATAAGAGCAATGATTGTAATAGTGCAACTCTAGATATGGGAAGAAGCAGCTAAAGGGAACCACTTCTTGGACCATAAAGACTAGTAAGACAAGTGGTCAAAAGGCTTTTGGCTACTCTTAACAGAGTCTAGTACAGTAATAGCTAATTGAGGGGCCCATCAGTGAAATCCTTGTCTGATGTGGGAATGAGCATTCCCAGCACTGTGGGACAAATTAGTCATGAAATGCCTCCCAAATTTTGGTTGGATAAAAAGGGAAGGGGTTTTGGCATAACGTTGCCCACAATTCAGTTCTACAAGAACCAAGCCATTAGCCACTTAGTCACTGTAGTCATTGACCTACATCACATCCTGCAAGGAATTCAGGGCAAAGATCAGGATGAAGCACTCTGTGCTCTAGGAAAATTGGAAGAATGGGGCTTCAGATAGATGTTTTCAGAAGCTACTTTTTATGAATTTGAATTCTTGTATCTTGCTGCTGCTGCTGCTAAGTCGCTTCAGTCGTGTCCGACTCTGTGCGACCCCATAGACGGCAGCCCACCAGGCTCCACCTTCCCTGGGATTCTCCAGGCAAGAACACTGGAGTGGGTTGCCATTTCCTTCTCCAATGCACGAAAGCGAAAAGTGAAAGTGAAGTCACTCAATCGTGTCCGACCCTCAGCGACCGCATGGACTGCAGCCCACCAGGCTCCTCTGTCCATGGGATTTTCCAGGCAAGAGTACTGGAGTGGGGTGCCTGCCCTCTTGTATCTTAGAAACCACTAAACCGTTAGGGTATCTATTTCTAACAGCTTGCAGCAACCTTCTACTGAAACGTGTGCTTCATTGACTGTCCTCCTTTGCCAAAATCACATATATACTGACTTCCCCTTTTGCCTTTTCAGTTCAGTTCTCAGAACTCTGAGAGACTGTCTCCCAGGTTATAACCCTTAGTTTTGCTTGAATAAAAACGCCCATTTTTTTCTTTATATCAACTATTAATTTTTATTGACACCATTGGTCATGCACCACTGCTGATACATGTACCACACTTTGGAATACATCTCTGGAGTTTTTAGCATCAAAACAGATGAAAACCTTGTTGCTATCTGTGTCAAGTAGGAATTCCTGATTGTTTTTCATTTTTGTGCCTGGAACAATTTTGATTAATATCTTCAAATATTTTACTATTTTATTTAACACTTTTAACTACTTCATCTGTGTTGCTCTGGCCCCTCCTCGTGTGTGCATGCTCAGTAACTTCAGCCCTTTCTGATTCTGTGTGATCCCATGGACTCCTCTGTCCATAAGATACTCCAGGCAAGAATACTGGAGCAGGTTGCCATGCCCTCCTCCAGGGGATCTTCCCAACCCAGAGATCAAACTCACATCTCCTGCGTCTCCTGTACTGGCAGGTGCATTTGTTACCACTAGCACCACCTAGGAAGTGGGCCCTTCTTCATGTAAGTCATGCTGTTAGAGTTTGGAGCTGACATTTGTTGTTGTTGAGTCGCTAAGTCGTGTTGATGAACAAGCACCTATTTTAAGGTAATTTACGTGGTCTATCTCTATTAATCTTCATAACAAACTTGAGAAATAAGCCTCATCCCTGTTCTAGAGATGCTGTGAAAATTCTGCTGTCCATTATAGAGCTAAGGATTTAACTGGCCCATTGGTTCACCCCTACTGATGCTGCCTCTGAGAATGAGTTGGAATTTTTTCAGTAGTCACCTCATGGCTGAGGATCACAGTACCACTGCCTTGAGGTTTGCTTGCTATATTCCAAGTGATAAAGTCAAATCAGTATGTCCCTAACTCATTTTCACTTTGGGATCACTATGACCATTTCATTCAGAGATGGCAGATAGGTTTCATCTGAATGTCAATGTCAAAACGCAAGCAGAAGCTCTGCACTGGGACACAGTTTCAAGGTTTCTCAGGAAAAGATAATTAATTAGAAATATATCCCATGGGTTCTGGAGCAGGGCGTGGCAGCACGAGTACCATGCATTTGTGATGCTTGCTGTAATCTTTTCTGGAAATACTTCTGGGCTCGGTTGTTCCCAGTTAGCATTTGCATGCTTTCTATTTCCACAGTTTATTTAGAATATAAAGTTGCTTTTTGGTTTCATATTATTTCTTGGGCCACACAAGTTTTAAAATTTAAATTCAGTTTTGTGAAAGTGCTGGCAAAACTTATTATTTCTCTTCTTTACATAACCCAGTATTATCTACCTACCTAAGGTGATATAACATAAACTAATACAAGTACCTAAGAGGGAGCAGCAATATGCCACCCCAAAGTGTGCCACTTTTGACATATGGACTGCTTTGAGCTAAAGGCAATTCAGTTCAGTCGCTCAGTCGTGTCTGACTCTTTGTGACCCCATGAATCGCAGCACGCCAGGCCTCCCTGTCCATCACCAACTCCTGGAATTCACTCAGACTCATGTCCATCGAGTCAGTGATGCCATCCAGCCATCTCACCCTCTGTCATCCCCTTCTCCTCCTGCCCCCAATCCCTCCCAGCATCAGAGTCTTTTCCAATGAGTCAACTCTTCACATGAGGTGGCCAAAGTACTGGAGTTTCAGCTTTAGCATCATTCCTTCCAAAGAAACCCCAAGACTGATCTCCTTCAGAATGGACTGGTTGGATCTCCTTGCAGTCCAAGGGACTCTCAAGAGTCTTCTCCAACACCACACCCAGCAAACTCAAGAAAAGTCTCTCTCAACTCCCTAAAAGAATTTGTATAGAGGGCCTGGACCAGGACAAGCTAGTACCAAAGGTAACTTTTTATGTCAGAAGGACCCCTCTGCAGACTTCCCTGGTTGTCCAGTGGTTAAGATTCTGAGCTTCCACTGCATGGTCTGGTCCCTGGTCAGGGAACTAAGATCCCGAATACAACAGAAAAATAAAGATTTATTTATTTATTTATTTTTAAACAGAAAGCCTCACCTGTGTGTCATGTCATACAGCTGTTTCCCTCACATCTGCTCTGGACATCTGCCTGTGATTTGTCTTCCTTTCCTTTGAAGTCCCAGGCTCCTCTCCCATCCTTTAGCTCAGATGAACATGAGCATCAGTTGCCTGGCCTACTTTGAATCTGATGTTTTGATAGGACTCCAGGATGTTCAAATTTTATTTTTCTTCTGTGAATCCATCTTATGTCGGTTTAATAATTAAGCCAGCCAAAGAATATAAAGGGTGTTGGAAGGAAGAAATTTTCCTCTGCCCTGTAAGGTTCTTCTTGCTGATATGAATTAAATAGATGTGAGACAAATTAACAGGAAAGAAAACAAACTGAAGCTTAATAACATGTTTACATGGGAGAGACTCAAGATAACTGAGTAATTCAGCAAAACCGCTAAAGCTCTCACTTTGAATATCATCCTTAGCTACAGACAAAGGGCTTCCCAAGCAGTGGAGTGTTAAAGAACCCGCCTGCCAATGCAGGAGACACAAGAGATGTGGGTTTGATCCCTGAGTCAGGAAGATCCCTTGGAGTAGGAAATGGCAACCCACTCGGGTATTCTTGCCTAGAAAATTTCACAGAGAAATCTGACAGGCTACAGTCCATGGTGCCTCAAAGAGTCAGACACAGCTGAGCAACTAAGCACACACAGCTCTGGACAAGGGATGTTGAACACGGGTAGTCAGTCAGGGAAGTTACCAGGAAAAGCTCAGTTAATAAGGGTAAATTTGTTATGCAGTTTTAAGTCCTGGCCTTCTCCATCTTTAAGCTCCTAATGAGACACCCTTACAAATGGAGATTTCTCATTTAAGTGTAATTGTTTCTTATAAAACAGTAACTCCTATGTCTGCTTAATTCTTAGAAAATAACCAGCTTAAAATATGCCAAAGAAATATTTTGGAATGGCAAATTTTGCTCCCCTATGAATGGAAAAAGGGAAGGTTTTCCTGCTTTACATGCATCATGGAAACAGCCACTAGAATTGTCTGCCTCCATGAGATTTTATAATCTGCTAAAAATAAATTTCACAAAGTATATATTAGGCTTTGTCAATTTTTGTAATTGTGATTCCTAAATCCAAAATTGTTTACCTCTCTATTAAACAAGTCTGAAACCTATATGCATGTCAGGAAGCAACAGTTAGAACTGGACATGGGACTACAGACTGGTTCCAAATAGGAAAAGGAGTACGTCAAGGCTGTATATTGTCACCCTGCTTATTTAGCTTATATGCAGAATACATCATGAGAAATGCTGGGCTGGAAGAAGCACAAGCTGGAATCAAGATTGCCGGGAGAAATAGCAATACCCTCAGATATGCAGATGACACCACTCTTATGGCAGAAAGTGAAGAGGAACTAAAAAGCCTCTGGATGAAAGTGAAAGAGGAGAGTGAAAAAGTTGGCTTAAAGCTCAACATTCAGAAAACAAAGATCATGGCATCTGGTCCCATCACTTCATGGGAAATAGATGGGGAAAGAGTGAAAACAGTGTCAGACTTCATTTTTTTGGGCTCCAAAATCACTGCAGATGGTGATCACAGCCATGAAATTAAAAGACGCTTACTCCTTGGAAGGAAAGTTATGACTAACCTAGATAGCATATTCAAAAGCAGAGACATTACCTTGCCAACAAAGGTCTGTCTAGTCAAGGCTATGATTTTTCCAGTGGTCATGTATGGATGTGAGAGTTGGACTGTGAAGAAGACTGAGTGCCGAAGACTTGATGCTTTTGAACTGTGGTGTTGGAGAAGACTCTTGAGAGTCCCTTGGAGTACAAGGAGATCCAACCAGTCCATTCTAAAGGAGATCAGTCCTGGGTGTTCTTTGGAAGGAATGATACTAAAGCTGAAACTCCAGTACTGTGGCCACCTCATGCGAAACGTTGACTCATTGGAAAAGACTCTGATGCTGGGAGGGATTGGGGGCAGGAGGAGAAGGGGACGACAGAGGATGAGATGGCTGGATGGCATCACTGACTTGATGGGCCTGAGTCTGAGTGAACTCCGGGACTTGGTGATGGACAGGCCTGGCATGCTGCAATTCGTGGGGTCACAAAGAGTCGGACACGACTGAGCAACTGAACTGAAAATAAAATGGATTACATAATTCATTTCTGATTTCATAGATCAAATTTTTTCCATTTGAAGAGCAGTTTAAATGTTCAAAAACAACTTTGGTTGTTTAATAAGAGTTTTACCATTTAAATTGTTAACTTGGATTCAATAAAAGTGATTTTGAAAATTTATGGTTTTTAAGGTACCAAACTATCATTTTTCTTTCTTTATATACTTAAGGAGACCTCAGATAACTAACTGGCAAATAGATTTCCAATGAGTATCTGACAAGGTCATATTTTCTAATATTCAGACAAAATTCTTTTCCCTGATAAAATTGTTGATATAAACAAGGATTATGTATGGCAGAAAGGGAGTGAAAACATATTATTATGGCTAAATTTAAAGCTGTTAGCTTGTGTTCTAGAGTGGGGAAGACATAGGTGATTTTTCCTTATAAAAACTCTTACTCATAATTTAAGAGAATGAAGTTCTAAGAAGTATTTCATCTTTGAGTTATTCATAATTAGAATATTCTAAGCTTAGAATTTGCATACTGATTCTTAGTAAAAAGAAAAAAAAAAAGGTCCTGAAAACTAAAATTACCTGCTCTGAATTAGAGTATTTTCTGGGACAGTTTTGCCTCTCTGTTCCCCCAACCAAAGGCAGATGAAATAAGAGCAAGCAGAGTCATATGGCAGTCTCAAGAGAAAATTCATTTTAATTGCATTGATCTTACTTCATAAGGTTAAATACAATTGTTCCCCAAGTTATATATCATTTTTATTGAGGTTAATGTTGAGTCAAGATCTAATTTCAGCAGCTCCTTAAAGTTATTTGAACTGTTTCCTCCAGCTACATGATGATACTTATTGTTCATTTGAAATTCCAATTGACGACATCTTATTCCATTCATGTGTAGTTGGATACGCTTTTGTGTTTCAAAATAAGAGTATGTGCTAGTCAAGCAAAGAAACTGAAGAGGACTTCAATTTCTGAACTATGGTCAAATTGATAACATAAAATAAGTTTGTGGTGGTTTAGAAAGCTTTTACAATCTGGCCTCAGGTTGTTTGACACTCCTCCCATTAAGAGGGGAAGTCTATACCCCTCTCATGGAATTTGGGTAGGTTTTGAAGATTTCAACAACAGAGTTCAGCAGAAGTAACACTGAATGCTCGATGAAAACTACAAAACTTGTTTGCTGGCAAACTGGTTGTGGTTGTTGTTCATTCCCTCAATCATGTCCAACTCTACTATCCCATGGATTACAGTACACCAGGCTTCCCTGTCTTTCACTGTCTCCCAGAATTTACTCAGATCCGTGTCCACTGAGTTGATGATGCCATCCAACCATCTCATCTGTCACCCCCTTTTACTGCCCTCAGTCTTCCCCAGCATCAGGGTCTTTTCCAGTGAGCCAGGTCTTCACATCAGGTGGTCAAAGTATTGGAGTTTCAGGTTCAGTATCAGTCTTTCCAAGGTATATTCAGTGCTGATTTCCTTGAGGATTGACTGGTTTGATATCCTTGCTGTCCAAGGGACTCTCAACAGTCTTCACCAGCATCACAATTCAAAAACATTAATTCATTGACGCTTAGCCTTCTTTATGGTCCAACTCTCACATCTGTACATGACTACTGGAAAAACCATAGCTTTGACTATACAGACCTTTGTCAGCCAAGTGATGTCTCTGTTTTTTAATATGCTGTCTAGGTTTGTCATAGCTTTTCTTCCAAGGAGGAAGTGTCTTTTAATTTCATGGCTACAGTCACCATCCACAGTGATTTTGGAGCCCAAGAAAATAAAGTGTCACTATTTTCATTTTCCCATCTATTTGCTATGAAGTGATGGGACTGGATGCCATGATCTTAGTTTTTTAAATGTTGAATTTTAAGCCAGCTTTTTCACTCTCATCTTCATCAAGAGGCTCTTTAGCTCCTCTTAGGTTTCTGCCATTAGGGTGGTATCTGCATATCTGAGGTTATTGATATTTCTCCCAGCAGCAGTGTTGATTCCAGCTTGATCTTCATCCAGCCCAGCATTTCACATGATGTACTCTGTATATAAGTTAAATAAGTAGGGTGACAGTATACAGCCTTGGCATACTCCTTTCCTAATTTTGAACCAGTCTGTCATTCCATGTCCAGTTCTAATGTTGCTTCTTGACCTGCATACAGATTTCTCAGCATGCAGGTAAGGTGGTCTGGTATTTCCATCTCTTTCAGAATTTTTCCACAGAGATTCCTTAAAAAACTGGAAATAGAACGGCCATACGACCCAGCAATCCCACCACTGGGCATACACATCGAGGAAACCAGAATTGAAAGAGACACGTGTACCCCAATATTCATCACAGCACTGTTTATAATAGCCAGGACATGGATGCAACCTAGATGTCCATCAGCAGACGAATGGATAAAAAAGCTGTGCTACATACACACAATGGAGTATTACTCAGCCATTAAAAAGAATACATTTGAATCAGTTCTAATGAGGTGGATAAAACTGGAGCCTATTATACAGAGTGAAGTAAGCCAGAAAGAAAAACACCAGTACAGTATACTAACGCATATATATAGAATTTAGAAAGATGATAACGATAACCCTGTATGCGAGACAGCAAAAGAGACACAGATGTATAGAACAGTCTTTTGGACTCTGTGGGAGAGAGTGAGGGTGGGATGATTTGGGAGTATGGCATTGAAATGTGTATAATATCATATGTGAAACGAATCGCCAGTCCAGGTTCGATGCATGATACCGGATGCTCAGGGCTGGTGCACTGGGATGACCCAGAGGGATGGTATGGGGAGGGAGGAGGGAGGGGAGTTCAGGATGGGGAACATGTGTACACCTGTGGCAGATTCATGTTGATGTATGGCAAAACCAATACAATATTGTAAAGTAATTAGCCTCCAATTAAATAAATTTATATTAAAAAAAAAAAAAAAAGAATTTTCCACAGCTTGCTGTGGTCCACACAGTCAAAGGCTTTAGAGTAGTCAATGAAGCAGATGTTTTTTCTGGAACTCTCGATTTTTCTATGATCCACTGGATGTTGGCAATTTGGTCTCTGCTTGCTCTGCCTTTTCTAAACTCAGATTGTACATCTGGAAGTTCTCAGTTCACACACTGCTGAAGCCTAGCTTGAAGGATTTTGAACATTATCTTGCTAGCACATGAAAGAAGCACAATTGTCTGGTAGTTTGAACATTCTTTGGCACTGCCTTTTTTTGGGATTGGCATGGAAACTGACTTTTTCCAGTCCTGTGGCAACTGCTGGATTTTCCAAATTTGCCAACATATTGAGTGCAGCCTTTTAACAGCATCATCTTTTAGAATTTTAAATAGCTCACCTAGAATTCCATCACCTCCACTAGCTTTGTTTATATTAATGCTTCCTAAGGCTCACTTGACTTTACACTCCAGGATGTCTGGCTCTAGGTGAGTGATTACACCATCCTGGTTATCCTGTTCATTAAGAACTTTTTTATGCAATTCTTCTCTCCATTCTCAACACCTCTTCTTAGTCTCTTCTGCCTCTGTTATGTCCTTTATTGTGCCCATCCTTACATGAAATATTCCCTTGATATCTCTAGTTTTCTTGAAGAGATCTTTAGTCTTTCCCATTCTCTTATTTTCCTCTACTTCTTTGAATTGTTCATTGGGACTCTGAATTCTGTTGGGTATATTTTCCCTTTCTCCCCCGCTTTTTGCTTCTCTTCTTTCCTCAGCTATTTGTAAAGCCTCTTCAGACAAACACTTTTCCTTCTTGCATTTCTTTCTCTTCGAGATGGTTTTGGTTGCTGTTTCCCATACAATGTTACAAACCTCTGTCCATAGTTCTTCAGGCACTCTGTCTACCAGATCTAGTCCCTTGAATCTATTCGTCACCTCCAACGTATAATCATAAGGGATTTGATTTAGATCATACCTGAATGGCCTAGTGGTTTTCCCTACTTTCTTCAATTTTAGTCTAAATTTTGTAATAAGTTCATGATCTGAGCCACAGTCAACTCCTGGTCTTGTTTTTGCTGTCTGTATAGAGCTTCTTGATCTTTGGCTGCAAAGAATATAATCAATCTAATTTTGGTATTAACCATTTGGAGATGTCTATGTGTAGAGTCACCTCTTGTGTTATTGGAAAAGGGTGTTTGCTGTGACCAACGTATCCTCTTGACAAAACTATTAGCCTTTGTCCTGCTCCATTCTGTACTCCAAGGCCAAACTTGCCTATTATTCCAGGTATCTCTTGACTTCCTACTTCTATATTCCAATCCCCTATGATAAAAGGATGTCTTTTTTTGGTGTCTGTTTTAGGAGATCTTGCAGGTCTTAGAACTGTTCAACTTCAGCTTCTTTGGCATTAGTGGTTGGAGCATAGACTTGGATTACTGTGATGTTGAATGGTTTGCCTTGGAAAGGAAGAGAGATCATTCTGTCATTTCTGAGATTGTACCCAAGTACTGCATTTCGGACTCTTGCTGTTTATGAGGGCTACTCCATTTCTTCTAAGGGATTCTTGCCCACAGTAGTAGATATAATTATCATTGAATTAAATTCCCCCATTCCCATCCATGACTATTTAAGTTCACTGATTCCTAAGATGTTGATGTTCCCCTTGCCATCTCCTGCTTGACTATGTCCAATTTACCTTGATTCATGGAGCTAACTTTCAAGTTCCTATGCAATATTAATTACTCTTTATAGCATTGGATGTTACTTTCGCCATCAGACATATCCACAGCTTAGCGTCATTTCTGCTTTGGTCCAGTTGCTTCATTATTTCTGGAGCTATTAGTCATTGCCCTCTGGTCTTCCCCAGTAGCATATTGGACACCTTCCAACCTGGGGGGCTCATCTTCTGGTGTCATATCTTTTTATCTTTTCATATTGTTCATGGGGTTCTCTCGGCAAGAATACTATAGTGGTTTTCCCATTCCCTCCTCCAGTAGACCATGTTTTGTTAGAACTCTCCACTATGACCTGTCCATCTTGGGTGGTCCTGCACGGCATGACTCATAGCTTCGTTGAGTTATGCAAGCCCCGGTGCCACAAGGTTGTGATCCATTAAGTGGCTTATTTATTAGTTCCCCTCTTTTTGATCAAGAGTATCACAGTAATTCTAGACTTGTCATACCTTGATATGTTTGCTATATAGGGGGCAGTTAGCATGTCTGTTTAGTTCACAGGTTTTTAAATCAGGAGAAGTCATATCCTAGGAACTATACCCTGGGAGTCTCATCTACATCCAGACCTGATTTTGATAGCTAGACCTCAAACCTAAACTTGTAAAATCATGGGACTTTTGGGAGTTCTTGATAGAGAGTGAGTATGTTTTGTATGTCATAAGAATGAAAGTATATTTACATATGTAAATATTTACATATTTATGGCCACTGGGTCAATTGTAGAGGTTGAAAAGCTTGGACACAAATTCTTTGACACTATTCTCTTTAAATGGTGAGGTGCTGTAGACTCCCCCAATCCATGAGCACCATTATCTTTCCATTTCTCGTGTCTTCTTCAGTTTCTTTCATTAATGTCTTAACACTTCTGGCGTATAGATCTTTCACCTAGTTGGTTAAATTTATCCCTAAGTATTTTGCTATTTCTGATGCAGTTGTAAGGGGAGTTGCTTTGTTTTATTTTTTTTTCCTTTGGATAATTTATTGTTAATTAAAGAAATATAACTTATTTTTGTATACTGGTTTTTTAAAAACAATTTATGTGTTTTTGGCTATGTGGGCTTAGTTGCTGTGAGGCATGTGGGATCTTCTAGACCAGGGATTAAACCCATGTCCTCTGCATTGGCAGGTGGATTCTTAACCATTGAACCACCAGGGAATCCCTGTATATTGATTTTGAAATCTTCAAGTTTACTGAACTTGATTATTAGTTCTAACAGTTTTTTTGGTGGAAGTTTTAGGATTTTCTATAAAAGATTATTTCATATGCAAATAGAGAAATTTTACTTCTTCCTGATTACTTGCATGCCTTTTCTTTCTGTTTTTTGGTGGCAGGGGTTGATTGTTCTGGCTGGAACTTCCAGCACTATTCTGAAAGCTTTTAAGATTTTGCTATTGAGCATAGTGTTTTAACCATAGAGCATCTGGTATAATGTAGGCTTCTCACATATAGCCTTTGTTATGTTGAAGTGGGCTTCCTGGTGGCTCAGAAATAAAGAATCTGCCTACAATGCAGGAGACCTGGATTCAGTTCCTGGGTTGGGAAGATCCCTGGAGAAGGGAATAACTACCCACTCCTGTTGAAACATGTTCTTTGTAGACCCAATTTGAGAGTTTTTATCATGAATGGATGTTTAATTTTGTTAAATGCCTTTTCTTAATCTATTGAGGTGATTGTGATTTTTATTTTTCTGTTAAGTGATATACCACGCTGATTGATTTGCACATGTTGAACCATCCTTGTATCCCACGGGTGAATCGCAGTTGATCACAGTATATGATTATTTTAATGTGCTGTTGATTTTGGTTTACTAGTATTCTGACAAGAACTTTTTTGGTCTATATTGATCAGAAATACTGGCCTATAGTTTTCTTTTCTTGCAGTGTTCTTATCTGGCTTTAGTTATCAGGGTAATGCCAGCCGCATAAAATGAGTTTGGGAGTGTTCCCTCCTCTTGCATTTTTTTTTCTTTTTCTTCTGGTGTGATTTGGAAGAAATTGGATTTAATTCTTCTAAAATTGTTGTATATAATTCACCAATGAAAAAATTTGTCCTGGGTGTCCTTTTATGACTAGTTTATTTCATTTAGCATGATATCCTCAGTTTGATTCAAATCATAGCATATGACAATATTTCCTTTTTTTATGTAATTACATATAATTTCCATTTTATGTAAAAACCACATGATTCCACTTATATGAGGTATCTAAAACAGTTGAAATTGGAGAAACAGAAAATAGAATTGTGATTGCAAGGGGCTGAGGGAAGGAGGATATGGGAAGTTGCTGTTCAGTGAGTTTAGATTTTCAGTCACATAAGATGAAAATTTGGCCTTGGAGTATGGAATGAAGCAGGGCAAAGGCTAATAGGGTTTTGCCAAGAAAATGCACTGGTCATAGCAAACACCCTCTTCCAACAACACAAGAGAAGACTCTACACATGGACATCACCAGATAGTCAACACCAAAATCAGATTGATTATATTCTTTGCAGCCAAAGATGGAGAAGCTCTATACAGTCAGCAAAAACAAGACAAGGAGCTGACTGTGGCTCAGATCATGAACTCCTTATTGCCAAATTCAGACTTAAATTGAAGAAAGTGGGGAAAACCACTACACCATTCAGGTATGACCTAAATCAAATCCTTTATGATTATACAGTGGAAGTGAGAAATAGATTTAAGGGACTAGATCTGATAGACAGAGTTCCTGATGAACTATGGAATGAGGTTCATGACATTGTACAGAAGACAGGGATCAAGACCATCCCCATGGAAAAGAAATGCAAAAAAGCAAAATGACTGTCTGAGGAGGCTTACAGATAGCTGTGAAAAGAAGAGAAGTGAAAAGGAAAGATATAAGCATCTGAATGTAGAGTTCCAAAGAATAGCAAAGAGAGATAAGAAAGCCTTCCTCAGCGATCAATACAAAGAAATAGAGGAAAACAACAGAATGGGAAACACTAGAGATCTCCTCAAGAAAATTAGAGATACCAAGGGAACATTTCATGCAAAGATGGGCTCATTATTTATTATTATATTATTGGACAGAAACGGTATGGACCTAACAGAAGCAGAAGATATTAAGAAGAGGTGGCAAGAATACACAGAAAAACTGTACAAAAAAGAGCTTCATGACCCAGATAATCACGATGGTGTGATCACTCACCTAGAGCCAGACATCCTGGAATGTGAAGTCAAGTGGGCCTTAGAAAGCATCACTACGAACAAAGCTAGTGGAGGTGATGGAATTCCAGTGGAGCTATTTCAATTTCTAAAAGATGATGTTGTGAAAGTGCTGCACTCAATATGCCAGCAAATTTGGAAAACTCAGCAGTGGCCACAGGACTGGAAAATGTCAATTTTCACTCCAACCCCAAAGAAAGGCAATGCCAAAGAATGCTCAAACTACCACACAATTGCACTCATCTCACATGCTAGTAAAGTAATGCTCCAAATTCTCCAAGCCAAGCTTCAGCAATATGTGAACCGTGAACTTCCAGATGTTCAAGCTGGTTTTAGAAAAGGCAGAGGAACCAGAGATCAAATTGCCAACATCCACTGGATCATGGAAAAAGCAAGAGAGTTCCAGAAAAACATCTATTTCTGCTTTATTGACTATGCCAAAGCCTTTGACTGTGTGGATCACAATAAACTGTGGAAAATTCTGAAAGAGATGGGAATACCAGACCACGTGGTCTGCCTCTTGAGAAACCTATACGCAGGTCAGGAAGCAACAGTTAGAACTGGACATGGAACAACAGACTGGTTCCAAATAGGAAAAGGAGTACGTCAAGGCTGTACATTGTCACCCTGCTTATTTAACTTCTATGCAGAGTACATCATGCGAAATGCTGGGCTGGAAGAAGCACAAGCTGGAATCAAGATTGCCAGGAAAAATGTCAATAACTTCAGATATGTAGATGACACCACCCTTATGGCTGGAAGTGAAGAGGAAATAAAGAGCCTCTTGATGAAAGTGAAAGTGGAGAGTGCAAAAGTTGGCTTAAAGCTCAGCATTCAGAAAACAAAGATCATGGCATCTGGTCCCATCACTTCATGGGAAATAGATGGGGAAAGAGTGAAAACAGTGTCAGACTTCATTTTGGGGGGCTCCAAAATCACTGCAGATGGTGATCGCAGCCATGAGATTAAAAGACACTTACTCCTTGGAAGAAAAGTTATGACCAACCTAGATAGCATATTGAAAAGCAGAGATATTACCTTGCCAACAAAGGTCCGTCTAGTCAAGGCTATGGTTTTTCCTGTGGTCATGTATGGATGTGAGAGTTGGACTGTGAAGAAAGCTGAGTGCCAAAGAATTGATGCTTTTGAACTGTGGTGTTGGAGAAGACTCTTGAGAGTCCCTTGGACTGCAAGGAGATCCAACCAGTCCATCCTAAAGGAGATCAGTCCTGGGTGTTCATTGGAAGGACTGATGTTGAAGCTGAAACTCCAATACTTTGGCCACCTGATGCAAAAAGTTGACTCATTGGAAAAGACCTTGATGATGGGAAGGATTGGGGGCAGGAGGAGAAGGGGATGACAGAGGATGAGAGGGCTGGATGGCATCACCGACTCGATGGACATGAGTTTGAGTGAACTCCGGGAGTTGGTGATGGACAGGGAGGCCTGGCGTGCTGCAATTCATGGGGTCACAAAGAGTCAGACACGACTGAACAACTAAAGTGAATGAACTGAAGATGATAAAGTTCTACAGGTCTGTTGTGCAACATTGAGCTTATAGTTAATATTCTGTACTCATAACAAATTTTTAAGAGTAGATCTCATGTATTTTTACCACAATAAAAATAAACACATTATTAAATCATATCAGTACATTAAAAAATCGTTAAGACACTCTAAGATGTATATATGTCTGGAGTCCAGTTTTTTGTAGATAATGGTCTCTCTTAAAACGTGCCCAACTGTATATGTATAACCCTCACAGAGCTTACAGGAACCTCACTTTGGTTCTGAGCACACTGTGGAGGAGATAACTGCTAGAGCTTATCTCAGAGTATTAAGGGGTCCTGGATCCATCGCCCACAGAATGTTTGGAGGAATGTATAATCTGGCATCAACCAGACTAAGATGTATTTAAACACATGAAGAGTTGTCTTTGGGCACAGAGACACTTGTTTCCTAAAGAATCAGTGGGCTAAGATTCAGCAAGAAAGCCTTCAGTTCAGTTGCTCAGTCGTGTCCCACTCTTTGCAACCCCATGAATCGCAGCACGCCAGGCCTCCCTGTCCATCACCAACTCCCGGAGTTCACTCAGACTCATGTCCATCGAGTCGGTGATGCCATCCAGCCATCTTATCCTCTGTCGTCCCCTTTTCCTCCTGCCCCCAATCCCTCCCAGCATCAGGGTCTTTTCCAATGAGTCAACTCTTCACATGAGGTGGCCAAAGTACTGGAGTTTCATCTTTAGCATCATTCCATCCAGAGAAGTGCCCCAAAACTTCTCAATAAGAGAATACAATGTTTCATGAGGGGGTGAGATGAGCCAAGTAGCAGCTGTGTGGCCATCTGCTAGGAAAATCATAGGAAAGTCCCTTCCTGGTCTGAAACTCATTGACTCAGTGACAACACTTATCAATTACATTAACAAATTATTCTGTGTTAAGCACTGAAGTTTCAACAAGGACTCCCTCTATTCATTCTCTACTATGTCATGAATATTAGCTGTGACTCAGAACTTTGGAAAGAATGTCGAAACCTTCTTTAGAGACCTCTATGCACATTGACACGGTGCTCTGACACTCTGGCTTTCTGGCCTCTGCAGTTGGGGCCATGTAACCTCCTGCTTAGAGAACTGGGCTCTTGTGTCTGTGAATCAAAAAAATAAAAATCATTGCAAACCAGCATAGGAACCATGTAGAATTTCTCTTAAATTATAGCAGAGCTGTCTCACAAAATCCAAGGCAGGGAGTGTAGTCAAGTCTGAGGGAATCCAGACTGGGACAGCCATCAGCAGCCATTTTCTTTCTCTCCACGGCTTTGTATGTCTCGCTGTATATCTCAATCTCTGTGGCCACATGATCCTTTTATACCTGTAATCAGCCCACCAGCTTCATGCTTCTGTCTGCAGATGAGTTATCTTGGCCTTTCCACATACAGTGCTGCCTCAAAGGTCTATATGCAGGCTTAAAGCCATGCCCAGATTTCTAAACTTCTGACAAAGGGCTTTTTTTTTTCTTTTTTTTTTTAAAATTTTATTTTATTTTTAAACTTTACATAATTGTATTAGTTTTGCCAAACATCAAAATGAATCTGCCATAGGCATACATGTGTTCCCCATCCTGAACTCTCCTCCCTCCTCCCTCCCCATACCATCCCTCTGGGTCGTCCCAGTGCACCAGCCCCAAGCATCCAGTATTGTGCATCGAACCTGGACTGGCATCTCGTTTCATACATGATATTTTACATGTTTCAATGCCATTCTCCCAAATCTTCCCACCCTCTCCCTCTCCCACAGAGTCCATAAGACTGTTCTATACATCAGTGTCTCTTTTGCTGTCTCGTACATAGGGTTATTGTTACCATCTTTCTAAATTTCATATATATGCGTTAGTATACTGTATTGGTGTTTTTCTTTCTGGCTTACTTCACTCTGTATAATAGGCTCCAGTTTCATCCACCTCATTAGAACTGATTCAAATGTATTCTTTTTAATGGCTGAGTAATACTCCATTGTGTATATGTACCACTGCTTTCTTATCCATTCATCTGCTGATGGACATCTAGGTTGCTTCCATGTCCTGGCTATTATAAACAGTGCTACAATGAACATTGGGGTACACGTGTTTCTTTCCCTTCTGGTTTCCTCAGTGTGTATGCCCAGCAGTGGGATTGCTGGATCATAAGGCAGTTCTATTTCCAGTTTTTTAAGGCATCTCCACACTGTTCTCCATAGTGCCTGAACTAGTTTGCATTCCCACCAACAGTGTAAGAGGGTTCCCCTTTCTCCACACCCTCTCCAGCATTTATTATTTGTAGACTTTTGGATCGCAGCCATTCTGACTGGTGTGAAATGGTACCTCATAGTGGTTTTGATTTGCATTTCTCTGATAATGAGTGATGTTGAGCATCTTTTCATGTGTGTGTTAGCCATCTGTATGTCTTTTTTGGAGAAATGTCTATTTAGTTCTTTGGCCCATTTTTTGATTGGGTCATTTATTTTTCTGGAATTGAGCTGTAGGAGTTCCTTGTATATTTTTGAGATTAGTTTTTTTGTCAGTTGCCTCATTTGCTATTATTTTCTCCCATTCTGAAGGCTGTCTTTTCACCTTGCTAATAGTTTCCTTTGATGTGCAGAAACTTTTAAGGTTAATTAGGTCCCATTTGTTTATTTTTGCTTTTATTTCCAATATTCTGGGAGGTGGGTCATAGAGGATCCTGCTGTGATGTATGTCAGAGAGTGTTTTGCCTATGTTCTCCTCCAGGAGTTTTATAGTTTCTGGTCTTACGTTGAGATCTTTAATCCATTTTGAGTTTATTTTTGTGTATGGTGTTAGAAAGTGTTCTAGTTTCATTCTTTTACAAGTGGTTGACCAGATTTCCCAGCACCACTTGTTGAAGAGATTGTCTTTAATCCATTGTATATTGTTGCTTCCTTGACAAAGGGTTTTGATTGGCTGAGCTTGGTCAGGTGTCCATACCTGCTCTGGATGCTCATCAGTGTGTGGTATATATGTGGTCTGGGGTTTGTCTCTATAGATAGAAGTTAGATCTCAGAGAATACAGCAGTTAATGAACAGAGCAGATACCTAAATGATAGGTTTTATCACAGTACTTGATACATAGTAACTGCTAAATAAATGTTAAATTTAGATTAACTATATAGGATATAATTACAATTTTATAGACAACAAAAAAGTTGATCTGAGATAGGGATTCTGTATGGAGTGAACTAGGCTCATATATTAACTATGTAACTGGAAATTTATGGAATTCAAATTTGTGTCTCAGTCATAGAGAAGACTTATGGTTGCCAAGGTGGGGAGGGTTGGATTAGGAGCTTGGAGTTAGCAGATACAAACTAGTATATACATGTGTGTGTTGGTGTGTATGTGCTAAGTCACTTCAGTCATGTCCAGCTCTTTGCAGCCCTATGGACTATAGCCCGCTCTCTGTCCATGGGATTCTCCAGGTAATAATACTGGAGTGGGTTACCATACCCTTCTCCAGGGGATTTTCCAGATCTAAGGATTGAACCCACATCACCTGTGGCTCCTGCATTGCAGGCAGATTCTTTATCACTGAGTCACTGGGGGAAGTATATACGTAGGTTGGATAAACAAGTTCCTACTGTATAGCATAGAAAACCATATTCAATATCCTGTGATAAACTATAATGGAAAAGAATATGAAAAAGAATGTGTATATATATATAATTGAATCACTTTGCTGTACAGCAGAAGTTAGCACAACATTGTAATCAACTACACTTCAATGGAAAAAAACTGTCTAGCAAAGCTCCAATTTATAATATCACAGGCTTCCAAGGTCACTATTAACAAGTCAAGTTTGTGATTTTTAAACTCAGTAATGTCAGAGATCTATTTTAATTTTCTCCTAAATATCCCACTTATAGAAAAGAAAAAGTCAACAGTTCAATATGCAGTTCCTAATATACAACATTAATTTTTGGTTAAATATGATAGAGCTAAGCTACTTCCTTGAATGTTTCAAGTTTGTTCCCACATAATGACCAAAAAAAAAAATAGTTTAAAAGCAAGAAGAATAATTGTTGAGTATATTATATTTTTGAAGTCATTTTTGGAAAGTATTAGATAAACTTCAATATTTTACTTAAAGTCATCCATCACTTCTTAGTGAAATTTTCATTGGGAATATCAAACTATCCCAATGGGGTTAAAACAGGCCCAGAGGCTGAGAAATTTGCTTTACAAGAAAATATAATCTACAGAGCTCGAAGGTCTGAGTTGATGTGATTTTCTTTTTATATGACAAAGCCAATTATAGGCGTATCTACTTCCTGCTTGCTGAGAGATAATTTAAGCTAACATTATTTCATATAATATTATTTGGGAACTAAATACTTTACTTCTTAGGTAAGTAGAACTGTATTTGACTTCAAAGGAAGTTTTGCCCATCTTAGAAACTGGATCATGTTTCTAGGCATATTACCCTTATATGATCTCCTGTTTCTTTCTTCTTTTTACTTCCTGATGTCTGAAAATTCTGGTGGATGGTGTATTAATGGATTAATGGATAGGTGCAACTCCCACGTTAGTTTGTATTAATGTCTCTCCACTTTGTCACAACTGCCTAGTTTTTAAGAAAAAATTTGTTGGTGTACTCCTGAAAAAATGGACATTGTAATAGACATAATTAAAAAAATATACCAATATGTATTTAAAATATTAGGGTATGTGTTATATAAGCAACTATAAAGTCCACAGCATTGGCAGAATGAACAGGGAAAAAATGCATATGTTCTGGTTTTGCTCTATTGCACTAATAAATTACTTTTGAAATGCATGTAAGAGGGTAGACAAGCCATACCAAAGGGTTGAATTTCACCAGAACTGATGAAATGCATTCCTTTGGCTCTTGGAATTCCTTTCAAATGAAAATTCTTAATCAGTCTTCCTTGCTTCTCTGAAGAGAGACCAGATATCAAGCTTTCTCTCTTAGCAAGTAAGGCTAATTTTACTCAATAGATTTAATGCAAATTGATATTTTAGGTGAAGTTATCTAAAATAAAGGTCAAGACAATGCCCCAAACTGACTTTGGTTTCAAAGGGCAAATAGAAATTCCAGACTCATTTGTTTTCATCAATATTTTGCTGTGCCCACAATGCATATCAAAATCAAATTCAGTCCCAGCAGAGAAGTTTGACCATAGCTCTCTGATTTATAATGGTACCTGACTGTAGAATCAAAATATATCTATATGACAAGCATTTTCCATCCCATTCCCATCCCCCTCCCTGCTGTCAGGCATCACTTCACTCCTGTTGGGGGGACGTAATGCCAAGCTCTGTTATTTGAGTTGTTTTCTTAATTAATTGAGATTATGTGATCATAACAAAGATTTGGCAGCAGTGGCTAGAACAGACTTATTAATGAGGATCCATTATGACCAGGTGGACTTTTTGACAGCTGATTTTTACCTGACAATGTGTATAAAGCCTTTAATTAGATAAATATAGCTAACAAGCTGACCTCACCATCTGCTGTCATTTCTCTTCCTGGGCAGAGCATTTCATCCATTGCCTATGAAATGTTAACCCTTTTCAGTGGAGGCCCTTTCAAGCAGCCCTGCACAGACCTTACAATTTATTTCTCGGTATAGTCTGTGGTTCCATACCTCTCAACCTGTTTATGGCCGCCTAACCAGAAAACAATTTTCCAAAATCAGTTGGTGGAAATCTAAACAATTCCCTTCTAGCTCCAAAACCAAGGGAGTAAATGAAGCCCCTTTCTCTTTTATCCAGTCAATAAATCACTGCACATCAAAGAATTCTGAGGCTTGAAGTGCTTTCTTTGTTGCGGTGGCTAATGATAGGGTATAATAACGGCAGTGAGACAAGTAAACAGGCAGAGTAGTGGTCCTGTCGTACCCAATTTGAATCCTTTTCAGGACCGAGCTGTTCCTTTCCCCAGCCCTAGGAGTTGGGGAGAGTTGACTCACAGATGTGTCCTCTCCCTTTCCCCAGGAACTGCACTTGGTCAAAGGGAAATGCCTCACTCTGTTACATAACCTCTGCTCCAGAGTTCCCAGTGGGATTAGGTCAGGGTCTTTGGCAGGAGCATCTTCGTTCAACTTCTCCCTCTGTCTCATCTTGCTTTCCTTACTCCTTATTACTGTGTTCCTGAGTTCCTCAATAAAATCCTGTACCAAAATCTCTTTCTCAGAGGTTGTTTCCTGGACACTCAAGTTATAGCACACAGTTAGGTCACAAGACCTTGCTTGCAGACAAATGTTGGACTCGGACCATTCTGATTTTGTTTGCCATAAGACTTTCTGCACATTTCTTTGTCTCTTTCCTGTGGGTAGGAGGGATTGTGTCTTTATTGTATGCTTTATGGACACAGAGTGGGATGGCTGCATGTTATCTGGATTCACATATACTCTCAATGCATCACTCATCCCAGGTACAAGTTAAGGATTTCAAGGGCACAAATCGACTTTGGAATGCCTCCTGTCTACAGCTTGCCCATTTCTATGGAGCATCCCTTTATTTCCTCCCTCAAATGATCATCCACTCGAACTCCTAGCAGCTCTCCTAAGCTATAGTTTTGCTCCCAATATAGTGTGTGTACTTTGTGTACTTAAGGGTTCAGTTTTGGGGTGAAACTAAACCTAAGATGCTTCTAAGATATTCAAGAAGAGATTTCAAGTAAGCTATTTGATCAAGCAGTTGTGAAATTGGAGAAGGAATGATGTTAGCCTAACAGCACTGCATGAAACCATGGGGATGGGGAGAGGATTTTCTAGGGGGAGAGGAAGGAGAGAGAAGAGAACTTATGATAAGCTTGAAAACTCATTCTAGAGGGCCTGGCAGAGGGTGAAAGGAATGAAAAGGAGACTGAGAAAAAGGAGCTTCACAGAGAAAACTAGGAGGGTGTGGTATTCTGGGAGCCAGAGTACTTCAAGAGGGCTGGTGTGGTCAACTGAGGGTCTTTTAAGCAACAACTTTATTGAGAAATAATTCACATACCATGAAGTTTACACTTTTAAAGTATACAGCTCAGTGACTTAAGCATCTATTGTTTGTTGTTTTAGTCACTGAGTTCTGTCCGACTCATTTGCAACCCCATGGACCCCACCAGACTCCTCTGTCCATGGGATTTCCCAGGTAAGGATCCTGAAATGGGTTGCCATTTCCTTCTCTAGGGGATCTTTCCAACCTGAGGATCAAACTCGTGTCTCCTACAGGCGGGCAGATTCTTTGCCACTGAGCCTCCTGGGAAACCCTAACCATCTATTACCACTAATTCCAGAATATTTTGGTCCCCTTAAAACCTGAATGGGCCTAATCTGGATATTCTATGTCAGTGGAATCATAAAATATGTTGCCATTTGTGATTAGCTTCATGCACATATGTTTTTAAGATTCATCAAGTTGTGTAGCATTATCAATACCTTATTCTTGTTTATTGCCAAATAATATTTTATCATATAAATATACCACATTTTGTTTATCTGTTATTCATCAGTTGATGAACATTTGGGTTGTTTGACTTTTTGGCTATTATGAATAATGCTGCTAGGATCATTAATATAGAAGTTTTTGTGTGCATATATGTCTTCAGACCTCTTGCATATATTTGGAAGTGGAATTGCTAAGTCATACAGTAGCTCTAGTTTAACTCTTTGAGGAATGGCTAGATTGTTTTCCCAAATGGTTTCACTATTTTATATTTATAGTATTTTACTCTCTCCAGCAGAAATGAATGAGGGCCCAAATTTCTCCACATCCTCATCAGCATTTGTTATTGTCCATCATTTTGATTATGGCTTTTCTAGTCTATGTGAAGGTTTGATTTGCATTTCTCTGAGGATTATGTATGTTGGGTATCTTTTCATGTGCTAATTGTCAGTTTTTTTTGGAGAAATCCTGTGCTAGATATTTTTTTAAGTCTTTATTGAATTTGTTACAATACTGCTTCTTTTTATGTTTTGTGTTTTTTTTGGCCAAGAGGCATGTGGGATCTTACCTCCCTGATCAGGGATAGAACCCACACTCCTCGTTTAGTTCAGTTCAGTCACTCAGTCGTGTCTGACTCTTTGCAGCACGCCAAGCTTGCCTGTCCATCACCAACTCCCGGAGCTTACTCAAACTCATGTCCATTGAGTCAGGGATACCATCCAACCATCTCACCCTCTGTCGTCCCCTTCTCCTCCCACCTTCAATCTTTACCAGCATCAGGGTCTTTTCCAATGAATCAGTTCTTCACATGAGATGGCCAGAGTATTACAGTTTCAGCTTCAGCATCAGTCCTTCCAATGAATATTCAGGGCTAATTTCCTTTAGGATGGATGGGTTGGATCTCCTTGCTGTCCAAGGGACTCTCAAGAGTCTTCTCCAACACCACAGTTCAAAAGCATCAATTCTTCGGCACTCAGCTTTCTTTATAGTCCAGTTCTCACATCCATACATGACTACTGAGAAAACCATAGCTTTGACTAGATGGACCTATGTCGGCGAAGTAATGTCTCTGCTTTTTAATATGCTGTCTAGGTTGGTCATAGCTTTCCTTGCAAAGAGTAAGCATCTTTTAATTTCATGGCTGCAGTCACCATTTGCAGTGATTTTGGAGCCCAAGAAAATAAAGTCTGCCACTGTTTCCCCATCTATTTCCCATGAAGTGATGGGACCGGATGCCATGATCTTAGTTTTCTGAATGTTGAGTTTTAAGCCAACTTTTTCACTCTCCTCTTTCACTTTCATCAAGAGGCTCTTTAGTTCTTCTTTGCTTTCTGCCATAAGGGTGGTGTCATCTGCATTTCTGAGGTTATTGATATTTCTCCCAGCAATCTTGATTCCAGCTTGTGCTTCTTCCAGTCCAGCATTTCTCATGATGTACTCTGCATATTAGTTAAATAAGCAGGGTGACAATATACAGCCTTGACATACTCCTTTCCCGATTTGGAACCACTCCTTGTACTGAAAGGCAAAGTCTTAACCAGTGCACCATCAGGGACATCCCCTTTGCTAGATTTTTAATTGGAGTATCTGTCTCTTATAATTGAGTTGTAAGAATTCTTTATATATTCTGGATACAAGTCCCTTACCAAACATATGATTTGCAAATATTTTCTCTCATTCTGTGGGCTGTCTTTTCACTTTCTTAGTGACGCCCTTTGAAGCATAAAGTTTTTAATTTTGAAAAAGTCCAAGTTTATTTTTAATTTAGATGCTCCTGCTTTAAGTGTCATGGTCAACTGTATTTTGCCTGCTGGGAGAGATCAGGTAAAGTGAAGACAAAGAAATATCCACAGGTTTGGCAACAAAGAAGTGATTTGTGACCTTGGAGGGTTTGTAAAAGGTTGTGGTTGGGCTCCTGAACTAAATTGGGAAGGACTATGGAGAACTCATAAGCCAACTCATTGTCTTGAAGTCCATGGGGTATAAGAGAAAACAGTCTCCGCTTGAGAGAGCTGCAACTTAGAAGGGAGATGATCTCAGAGGTGTCATTTTTCAGTTAAGACAGGGAGTTAAAGGAATGTTCAGGAAAGATATTTAAAACATTGTTTATCAGTGCTGGGAAGTTAGAGAACACAGGGACGGGTTGGGGCCTGGGATGTGATTAGTAGATTGGGCCACTTGAGAGGAAGCCTGAACTGAATTCTAAATTGATCCTTTGTCTTTACATCACTAGAGCAAGACTCAAAATCCTGAGGTGATCTATCCAGGCCTCTTTCTGCTGGGGAGCATAAAGAAATAAGGTCTACCACTGTTGGCTTATATGATGGAAAATCGAGCACTGCCTCCTACCAATACTACCCACAGTGGAGGCATCCTCCAGTTGGGAATGGAGATTGGTTTCTAGTTTGTTATTTCTCTCCAAACAGAAAATACACTACATAAACTTGTTAAATTTTTTGTGTCTACTTTAAAAGAATGTTTTAGATAACATCTTCTTGACTAAGTGTCAAAAATTCAACATCAAGTCAAATTCACATAGAAATATCTGCTTTGCCATCACTTTTAACTATATGTTTGGTCTAGACGGTTTGAGGTATGAATTAAATCAGCCTAGATTTTGAGGGAAGAATGTAATCTTCAAAAGTATTTTTAAGGCATCATATATTCCTGGAGTTAAAGTATTTTCAGCCCATGCACACACACTTAAAGAGACTCATTGAAAATAATCTTTCCTGTATATGTAAAAATATGCTAAGCATCTGCTTTGATTTATCCCATTCTACCTATGGCTGCTTGCTGCAGTATAAAAATCCAACAAGAAGCCCTTGGCAAACACAATTTAATTTTACTGACACACTTTTATCGATTCTCTAATTTAAATTCTACATGTGTTAGTTAGGGTTTAGTCTAAGCTGCTTAAATTCTGTGGATTAAGTTTGATTTTTTTTTCCCCTTTCTCCCCACATAATAATCCAAATGTTCACGGATGGGTAAATGGCTCTACTCCATGGCTAGTAATCTTTGCTCTCAGTGTGTGGTTTCCATCTCCAGGCCCAAGGCGCCTGCTGTAGTTCATCCCATTTCCAACTGGCAGTAAGGAGGAAAGGCTGTGGACCAGGGCAAACAGCTTGTATTTATTTATTTTATTTATTTATTTTAATTGGAGGCTAATTACTTTACAATATTGTAGTGGGTTTTGCCATACATTGACATGAATCAGCCATGGGTGAATATTTGTCCTCCATCCTGAAGCCCCCTCCCACCTCCCTCCCCATCCCATCCCTCAGGGTCGTCCCAGTGCACCATCCCTGAGCGCCCTGTCTCATGCATCAAACCTGGACTGATGATCTATTTCACATAGGGTAATATACATGTTTCAACAGCTTGTCTTTACATTAGAGTTGCCTCAGAATTTGCATACATCATTTATGATCATATCCCATTGGCCTGAATTTAGTCACATGGCCACTCCTGGTTGAAAAGAAGGCTGGAAAAAGTCTTTGCCATGAGTTCAGCTAAGACAAACAAGTTCTAGCCCTCAAGGAAGAAGGAAAAAATGGATACTAGTTCAGCAATGTCCACCAAATCAGGAGACAGCTAAAGTGTGAGAGTTTACCAGTTTTTTTCACAGCTCAATCTGTTGCAATAAAGCGCAGAGAAGAATGTCTTGTTGAACAAGAAACCTCTTCCTGTCTGTTCTTTAGAGGGAAAAAGCAATTAAACTTTAGAGTCGAGAGCATGGAAACTATCTTGGTTAAAAACTCAAGCTTTGTTGTGTATTGGTTTTGAGACTTTGAGTAAATAATTTCGCTCTTCTGTGCTTTATTTTCTCATACGGATAATGGTGATGAAACATGCTTGGCACAGTGTCCAGGTTGTAGAAAGCATTCAATTTATATTAGTTTGTATTTTAGCAGCCACTAGGGGTAATTAATTGCTTTTAAGCTAACATTTTTTGTTATTAAAACATCCTGAAATTGTATTAATATGCACATTTATGAACATGTATTAGGCTCCTAATAATTGGTAAATGAATGGATAATAAGTCACTAAGGCCAGGAAACAGGTCAAAGTAATGACGGGGCTTTCTTTTCAGAGTCTGTCTTCTGAACAGACTCAGGGAGTGTGGTCTGGTTGTAATTGATAAGGAAAATAGGAGTCTTTAATTCTTTCCAGCCACTGCTTTGTCTGATTAACACCATGATTTATGACTGTAGTTCCATCGGGGGAAAAATGATCTCAGCATTTAAGCTCGTAATTCCAAATGTGACACAGATGACCTGGACACCACTCATAGCAGAAAATAGGAAAGTAGCTTAATGTAAAGTCCAGTCTTTGAGGCCTTTTGTGGCTATCTTTGCTACTCAGGATCCACTCAAGCCTGATGGGCCCCACAACCTGTTTTTTTTTTTTTTTTAAAAAAAGCAGTTTATTTTATTTTATTCATTTTATTTAATTTTGACTGTGCTGGGTCTTCATTGCTACACTCGGGCTTTCTCCAGTTGTGGCAAGCAGGGCTACTCTTTAGTTGCAGCACACGAGCTTCTCATCTTGGTGGCTTCTCTTGTTGCATAGCACAGGCCCTAAAGCATGGACTCAGTAGTTGTGATGCACAGGCTTAACTACCTTGAGGCATGTGGAATCTTCCCAAATCAGGGATCAAACCCATGTCTCCTTCATTGGCAGGTGGACTCTTAACCACTGAACCACCAGGGAAGTCCCCACCACCTGGTTTTAATGCATATGTGTGGTTGACCAGATGTTGTTGGAATCAATATATTTGATGGTGTTCCCAAGGCACTAAAATGATGTCTCTTTTTTTCATTTGTTTTAAAATAAGGAAACAAACATTTTCATCTTTTTGTTGCTATTTCTAGTAGAATATCAGCATTTGGGGGAGTCATATTTGAAGTGATGACTAGTCAGTGAAAAAGTGCTGGAGCATGAAGAATAGCTCAAGAAAAGATGGTACAGGGAACATCCAAATTGCCACCTAGAAGCTAAAAATACGGATGAAGGGGCTCATTTAGGACAAGTTCATGAAGAACAATATCTCTGAGGTTGCATCTCCATGGGTTTGATTCAATAAATGTTCATTTAATTCACTGTCAGTTCCTTGGAGATAGAAATGTTGGAAAACTTGGCTCCTTTCTACTGAAGAAGAATTTTTGAGTAATATCAAACAGGGATCTTGGAGTCCAAAGCTTCTTGTGATGAATCAATCGAGGTATAACACTGAAACCTCCCAAATGTAGGTTAAAGTCTGGAGAAGGCTACTTTACAGTGTGGGTCAGTGAGTGAACTAGGAGACTCCACCTCATCCCCTCGTCACCCCCTTGCTTGAGCTTGCCTGCTAAGTTTCTTTAGTCATGTCCAACTCTTTGTGACCCTATGGATTGTAGCCCACCAGGCTTCTCTGCCCATTGGATTCTCTGAGCAAGAGTACTGGAGTGGGTTGCCATTTCCTCCTCCAGGGGATCTTTCTGAATCAGGAATGGAACCCACATCTCTTATATCTCCTGCACTGGCAGGCGGATTCTTTACCATGAGCCATCTGGGAGGCCCCCCTCACCCCCACCCTGCAGAAATTGAGTCTATAGAACAGGAGGAATAATTCAGTGCTTTGACTAATGGAAAATAAAACATCTCTAAAGACATGAGCTGGAATAGTAAATGGCAACTCACTCCAGTATTCTTGCCTGGAGAATTCCATGGAGAGAGGAGCCTACAGTCAATGAGTTGCAAAGAGTCAGACAAGACTGAGTGACTAACACTTCACAACACAAAGACATAAGCAATAGTATATTGGGGGTAGAAATTTATATTAACCTACAAACAATAGAACAGTTAAAATATTCCAAAGAAGAATGCATCAATGACCATCAGACCAATCTACATAAACATTAGGATTATATTCTGTGCTGTATTTTTACTTTCACTTTCCTTTAACATCAACCACTCACTTCCACTGTACCCTATGGACTGCTGATCCCCCAGAACTTCTCTGAAATAATCCCCAGTACCCTACTCTTGACCCAACACTTCTTCCAGCTCTCACTCCTTCCAACATCTCTTCTTTGGCTTTATCCAAACTTCTAGTCACATTCCTCCAAGTCTGTTAGACCCTCACAAGTTTCACTCCTTTCCCTGTCTGACCCACCCTAGTTGATCCATTGCTTTTTGTGTATCTTTGGTCTTTCATGCCCCACTTTACCCCATAGTTCAACTATGATGAACTAATATGAAGGCAACTTTCATCTGCCCTCCTGGGAGTTAGGCCTTGAGCACTAAGTACTCCTGGAGAAAGTTATAAAATTACACCAATTGATGCCATCACAAAATCATGATTTCTAATCTCAGTGGGCCCTCCACTACCTGATAATTCTTACATGTGTTAAGTAACACACATATAAGTGTTTAGTGATGTCCTTTCTCTCAGCAAATAATTCTCCTTCTGCTACATGGATAAAACAGGACCACTAGTAGTGAGTTCTATAAATTCTTACTACATCTCTTTAAAAAAACAAAACTGTTCAAGTCATCATCAAGAGTCTGAAATGAAGAGACATCCCCCTCTTTATCTACCCTCTGAATCCCTTCCTATCTTCAAAAACATCTTCACCTACCCTATGTGTGTATGTGTCAGGGGCTCAGTCAAGTCCATCTCTTTGTGACCTCATAGACTGTGGCCCGCCAGGCTCCTCTGTCCATGGAATTCTCCAGGCAAGAATATTGGAGTGGATTGCCTTTCCCTTCTCCAGGGCATCTTCCTAACCCAGGAATTGAACCTGGGTCTCCCACATTGCAGGCAGATTCTTTACTGTCTGAGCCACTTGGGAAGCCTATCTTATAGGTCAGGTTACCTACCCTATAGGCCAACTATTTTTCTCCCAGATGCATCCTATTATTTCTGTTACAGACAGACTTTTGTCCTTCCTGTTTCTCCACTTTTCTGGCTTTAGTCAGATTGCCCTTACTGAAAACCCCAATAGGAACCCCTAGCTGGTCTTTCTGCCTCTTCCATTCTTTGCTTCTCCCAGTCTGATCTCCTCAACCCTGTAAACTGGTACAACAGTTTTTCTAAAACATAGGTCTGAACATGCTTTTGTCCTGCTTAAAATCTGTTAGAGGCTCCTTTAAACCTCTAGAAAAAAGTCCAAGATGCCTGGCATGGCAAACCATGCTTTTTGTGACTTTGTCCTTGCCCACCTCTTTAGCTCCATTTCTCTACGCTCAGTTTCCAGATGCTCCTACAATCAGAGCCCACTCACCATCCCCTGAACACTCTTGCTTGCTCCCAGGTCTCTGCTTGTGTAAGTTTCTCTCCCTGGAATGTCTTTTCCCTGCCATGTCAGCCTTGGTGGTTTTTCAAGTCTTTGAATAAGGGAGAGCCCAACTCTGTGTTCTCTTCTGTTCTACTTTACCCCAGAACCCCTCACTCTAAGCTAAATGCCTGAACACTACCATAACAGCCTCCTCATGATTCTTCTATGATCCTTATCATCCCTTATTTATTATTCATCATTTTAGCTAGTTGTGTTTTATAGAAGTAAATTAACCATAGATAAATTGAAAATACATATAAGAAAAAAGAAAAACCCAAACCTAAAATTCTTCTACCAAGATTTAGTCAATATTAACTTTTGGGCATATACCTAGACTACATTTCTAAGTGTTTTATATATAAATAACTATTTGATAATGGGTTTATATAGAGTATTATACTTAATTTTTTTCTATGATAAAGTTTTTGAGTTAGCAGTGCTGCAAATATATTACCATGTCAAAAATATGCATACATAATTTTAATAGCTGCAGAGAATTAGTGTATACATATTTTATTAAAGCTATTCCGTACTGTTAGCCATTTAGAATATCTCCGATTCTTTATTATGATCAGTGTTATTCATTGAATATCTCAGTATTTTTTCTTATGATCAGTGTTGTTTATGATTATAGTTTTTTATTATGATCAGTATGATTATACTGATAAATATATATTATAAATATTATTATAAATATAGTATAATTATATACTATAAATATTTGTGTATATTTATGATAAGGGCATTTTCTTAAACTTTTAGAAGTTCAATTTCTGGATCAAGGAGAATTTTAGAGTGTGTTGGTAGTTATTTGTCCAATAGCAGGATCACCTTGTGTTTAAGTATTGGTATATTTCTCTTCCTTCCCATCAGGGTAGAGAGTCCTACAAGCTAGAAACAGTTTTGTTATTTTCTTTGTCCCCAGGACCACACTTGGATGTATCACTGCCTCACATCGAACATGTCAGATTCATGTCATCAGGCTGATTACCTTTGTCTAGGAATAAGGAAACACAACACAGATCAGGATCATCAGCCCCAGACAAGCTTAATTCCAGTGTTTTCATGAAAATAAATCAAACCCAACAGCAGGAGAAACAGGGTATTTGAACCTATGCTTTTTGTTTATTCTTAATTTTGTATTTTATATTGGAGTATAGCTGATTAACAATGCTGTGACCTTACAGGTGCACAGCAAAGTGATTCAGCCATACACATCCATGTATCCTTTCTCCTCCAAATGCCTCTCCCATCCAGGCTGCCACATAACATTGAGCAGAGTTCCAGGTGCTACACAGTAGCTCCTTGTTGGTTATCCATTTTAAATATAGCAGTGTGTACACGTTGATCTCAAACTCCCTAACTATCTCTTCCCCTCAACCCTCCCCGATGGTAACCGTAAGTTCTGAAGCTATGTTTTGAATGGGATGTGTATCATGTAAAGTCTGCATTTATGGGCTGTGTCACTCATTTGGTGATTAATCACTCGTTCATGCTCTTCATGGCACTTGTGATTTTTTTTTTTTTACTAGTTAATATAAATACCTCCATTTTTTTCTTAGTAAATTCCTAGAAAATGGGTATGATTATATTTTCTTGTATGTCTAGAAGTTTGTGCTCTTAGTAGGCCCTCAGTAAATATTTTTAATCACCCCAATAAATCTAATCTTGATCATAAAACTGCTAGGGGGAAGGGAGGGACATGGGCCCCATTCTGCTAATGTTTTCCATCCCTCATAAAGGACCAAGTGAGATAATTAACTGCTGCGTATTAAGTGGCTTCAGTCATGTCTGACTTGCGACCCTATGGACCAAAGCCCACCAGACTCCTCTGTCTATGGGATTGTCCAGGCAAGAATACTGGAGCAGGTTGCCAAGCTCTCGTCTAGGGCATCTTCCCGACCCAGGGATCAACTAAATCTCTTACATCTCCTGCATTGGCAGGCAAGTTCTTTACCACCTGGGAAGACCTAACTGCCTTCCACACTCATTAAATATAGCTGGAGGTGCTCTCTACTCCAGAGAAGGCACTGGCAACCCACTCCAGTACTCTTGCCTGGAAACTCCTATGGATGGAGGAGCCTGGTAGGCTGCAGTCCATGAGGGTTGGACACGACTGAGCGACTTCACTTTCACTTTTCACTTTCATGCATTGGAGAAGGAAATGGCAACCCACTCCAGTGTTCTTGCCTGGACAATCCCAGGGACGGGTGAGCCTGGTGGGCTGCCATCTATGGGGTTGCACAGAGTCGGACACGACTGACGTGACTTAGCAGCTCCCTACTCAGTGTCATTCATGGGTGGTAATGAGTGGATGATCTTGCCTGAGATAGCTGGTTGGCATTGCTAAGAGTCATATAGGAGGTCAAGGACCATTTCAACGTTCAAATAAACGCATACTTTCTGTTGCCACCCAGCCTCCACCCTTCAGCCCATTAGTTTTTTTAGCACTATGTTCTTAATATTTTATGCATCTGACTTGAACAAATTTTCCGAATAACAGTCTTCCACCAGTTTAAGGAATATAAGAATGTTCTTTCAAAGGCAGTAACAGGAATATGGGAGAAAAACTAAATCAGTCTCTGGCAGCCATTACCCACTCACCAGGTTACTGCCGCCGCTGCTAAGTCGCTTCAGTCATGTCTGACTCTGTGCGACCCCATAGACGGCAGTGCACCAGGCTCTGCTGTCCCTGGGATTCTCCAGGCAAGAACACTGGAGTGGGTTGCCATTTCCTTCTCCAGTGCGTCAAAGTGAAGTCACTCAGTCGCGACCCCATGGACTTCAGCCCACCAGGCTCCTCCGTCCATGGGATTTTCCAGGCAAGAGTACTGGAGTGGGTTGCCATTGCCTTCTCCATTCACCAGGTTACTCAACTACTTTTGACTGGGATTCTGTAGCAGTCAAGCACTCAGGGTTCAAAATGAACCCCAGGCTTAGCCTAGAAAGGCTTTGAAATCACAGCTAAACATGATGAAATAGAGAGGAAGGAGTAAACCAGTTTGAAACTTACTACATGACATAAAATTACTATTAAGAAACTACATCTCCTCAAATATGTGAGGCTAAAGTGATAACTAATCAGCTCATTTCTGTACATTTTGACTCTATTTTTTAATTTTTAAAATTGAAGTATAGTTGATTTACAATGTTGTGTTTATCTCTGCTATATGGTAAAGTGATTCTGTTATATATACATTCTTTAAATATTCTTTTCCATTTTGATTTATCTTCAGATATTGAATATAGTTTTCTATGCTATACAGTAGTACCTTGTTTATCCATTCTATAATAAAAGCTTACATCTGCTAACCCTGTCATCTCACTCCATTCCCGCCCTCCCTCCTTGGCAACTTTCAGCCTGTTCTCTGTGTCTGTGATTCTGTTTCTGTTTCATAGATAGGTTCATTTGTGTCCTATTTTATATTCCACATAAAAGTGATTATCATATGGTATTTATCTTTGTCTTTCTGACTGCTCTTAGAATGATAATCTCTAGTTCATCCTTTAGACTCTTGGATTAGGAGAATTAAAGGTAGTTTCTGCATCTGTCCCATCTTTTTTTCATCAAGAGTAATGGAATCTCCAGGCCCTGGGCCCCTACCTACACCCATGTGATGCTCCATTCAGAGAGCTGGGCTTCTGAGAGAGTCAGTTCCTAGGCAGGTTGTTAAGAAGTCTGGGGTCCTTTAGGAGGAGAAAGGGGTCTGGAATTCTCAAGGAGGAGAAAGGGGTCTGGAATTGTCAAGGAGGAGGAAAAGACAAATATCTTTTTTTCCCTCTACTTTGCTTAGTCTTAGTCACATAAAACATTTCTCTCTTTAAGCCTGGATATGATGTTTACACAACAAGCAACTCATTTTAAATTCTGTACTAAGGATTATATAACAACAATGTATCCTACTTGAGGACAGTTTCTCCTTCCTGAAAACCTTCTGGCTAATCCTGTTATTTTAAAATGCAAATTATGGGAGTGGGTCTAGTAAGATCCTTGAGACAGTCTTTTAATTTACTGTAATAACTAATTGAAAAAGTACATAACTCCTTTGCTAACACTAGCAAGGGGGGCATTCTCTGTCCCCCTTCTGATGTCTATGTTAGAAGCTTTCTCTGTCCCTTTTTATACTTTAATAAAACTCTG
Source organism: Bos javanicus (assembly GCF_032452875.1). Classification (NCBI taxonomy): domain Eukaryota; kingdom Metazoa; phylum Chordata; class Mammalia; order Artiodactyla; family Bovidae; genus Bos; species Bos javanicus. Next base: position 57,303,153 of record NC_083871.1, on the reverse strand, counting down.
CTATACAAAATCTCTTGAGTGATCAAGCCTGGTCTTTGGCCCCCAGGTTAAATCATCATCTTCGGAGATCACGAATCCTACACTGTTCATCATAAACTATCACTTCCACCTCCACTCCTCTTATCCTGCTCCCCAGCCTTTGAGGTTTCATGAAGCAGTACAATGGGAAAATGGGGAACAGGAACAAGGGTATTAACTTTTAGTTGTGCAAGTAAAGATATTGGGGGAAAACCCCTCATCTACCACCACTAACAGTTCAAAAACAGAACACTGGAACACCCTAGATAAAGGTCACACAAAGGAAGGTTTTCCCCAAGTTACAACAATTGGACATTTAAGCCAAAATACTGACATCATGGGGCTTCCCAGGTGGTGCAGTGGCAAAGAAGGCACCTGCCAATGCCGGAAATGCAGGAGACACCAGTTCGGTCCCTGGGTCTGGAAGATCCCCTGGAGGAAGACATGGCAGCCCACTCCAGTATTCTCACCTGGAGAATTCCATGGACAGAGGAGCCTGGTGGGCTGCAGCCCATGGGGTTGCAAAGAGTCGACTGAGCACATATGTTATCGATATAATATTGTTCTTATTTTTTTCATTTTACAAAAACTGTGAAAGCTTTATCATGGAAAAACAATAGAATTTGAGAAACTCCGTTAGCCCACACCTGCATGCCTGCCACTTTTCCCAGCCATAATCCTCAACATGCTCTCTTTCTGTTTCCAGTCTGCAGTTCTCTCCTGCTCCCCTCCCCAGGTACTGTGCCTCCTCTGCTTACACTTAGCCATTTTCTTAATCCCATGGAGCACTGATTCCATTGTGGGCCAGTACCCCTTCCCTTGCCTCTTAGCTCTGTTTCTCCCCAGTTCTCTCCTTTAAATTACATTCCAGATGCCCTGATTACACTCCATTTCCAGGGGTCCCCAGCATTACTGAGTAGGAGGAATCAGTCTACCCCACTCAATTCCAGGAGACTGAAGAACTTGACCAGATCCAGGCCTGGGGCTGCTCCTGCTTCTCCTGGTCCTGGTGGATTTTCCCACTTCTAGATAATACTCTAAGTTAGTTGTTCCTTGGCCTTCTTTTCTAATTCCTTTGAAACTTTATGACTGAACAAAAAACACACATTTTTTTGTTCAGTCACTCAATTGTGTCTGAAAATTTGCGACCCCATGGACGGCAGCTTGCCAGGCTTCCCTGTCCTTCACCACCTCCTGGAGTTTGCTCAGACTCATGTCCATTGAGTCGATGATCCCATCCAACCATCTCATCCTTTGTCATCCCCTTCTGCTGCCTTCAATCTTTCTCAACATCAGGGTCTTTTCCAATGAGTCAGCTCTTCGCCTCAGGTGGCCAAAGTATTGGAGCTTCAGCATCCAGGGTATGAATATTCAGGGTTGATTTCCTTGAGGATTGCCTGGTTTGATCTCCTGTCTGTTTAAGGGACTCTTAGAGAGTCTTCTCCAGCACCATAGTTGGAAAGCATCAATTCTTCAGCACTCAGCTTTTTTAATTGTCTAGCTCTCACATCTGTACATGACTACTGGGAAAACCATAACTTTGACTAGATGGACCTATGAGGCAAAGTAATGCCTCTGCTTTTTAATATGCTGTGTAGGTTTGTCGTAGCTTTTCTTCCAAGGAGCAAGTGTCTTTTAATTTCATGGCTGCAGTCACCGTCCACCGTGATTTTGGAGCCTAAGAAAATAAAGTCTGTCACTGTTTCCATTGTTTCCCCATCTATTTGCCATGAAAAGATGGGACCAGATGCCATGATATTCATTTTTGAATGCTGAGTTTTAAGCCAGCTTTTTCACTCTCCTCTTTTACCTTCATCAAGAGACTCTTTAATTCCTCTTCACTTTCTGCCATAAGGGTGGTGTTATCTGCCTATCTTGTAAAACCATGTGTTCATAAATTTAAAAAATTTAAAGTAAATACATGTTGTCACCCATAATTTCACTTCTTAAAACAACTATTACTATTATCACTTTGGTATATTTTTTAAAGTATGCAACTTTAAAAACACTGGTATAATCATAGTTTGCATATACATTATATTTTTCTTTTATATTGGAGTATAGTTAATGTTGTGTTAGTCTTCCATGTACAGTAGAGTGATTCAGTTATACATATACGTGTATCTATTCTTTATCAAATTCTCTTCCCATTTAGGTTATGAGAGTATTGAGCAGAGTTCCCTGTGCTATACAGTAGATCCTTATTGGTTTTCTATTTTAAATATAGCAGTGTGTACATGTCAATCCCAAACTCTCAATCTATCCCTTCCCCACAACTAATCCCTGCTGGTAACCTTAAATTCATTCACTAAGCCTGAGTCTGTTTCTATTTTGTAAATAAGTTCATTTGTATCATTTTTTTTTAAGATTCTGCTTTTAAGTGATACCATATGGTATTTGTCTTCCTCTGTCTGACTTTTTTTTTTAGTATGATAATCCCTAGGTCCATTCATATTTCTGTAAATAGCATTATTTCCTTCTTTTAAATTACATATTCCACTGTATATGTGTACTGCATGTTCTTTATCCATTCTTCTGTCTGTTGACATTTAGGTTGTTTCCATGTCTGGGCTATTTTAAACAGTAGTGCTGCTATGAACACTGGAGTTATGCGTCATTATGAATTAGAGTTTGCTCTGGATATATGCCCAGGACTAGGACTGCTGGGTCATCTGGCAGTCTATTTTTAGTTTCCTAAGGCATCTCCATATTGTTCTCCATAGTGACTATACCAATTTACATTCCCAGAAACAGTGTAGAAGAGTTCCCTCTTCTCTATAAAAGAATTCTCTTTTTTCCAGATTTTATTATTTGTAGACTTTTTGATGATATCCACTCTGACTGATATGAGGTGGTATCTCATTGTAGTTTTGATTTGCATCTCTGTAATAATTAGAGAGATTGAGCATCTTTTCATATAATTGTTGGCCATCTGTATGACTTCTCTGGAGAAATGTCTATGTAGGTCCCATAGGTCTTCTGCCCATTTTTTTTTTGATTGGGTTGTTTGGGGTTATTTTTTGATATTGAGCTACATGAGCAATTTGTAAATTTTGTCAATCACATTGATTGCAAATATTTTCTCACATTCTGAGGGTTGTCTTTTCATTTTGTTTATGGTTTCCTTTGTTGTGCAAAAGCTGTTGATTTTAATTAGGTTCTGTTTGTTTATTTTTATTTCTATTTCCATTACTCTAGGAGATGAATGGGAAAAGATAGGCTGTGATTTATGTCAGAGTGTTCTGCCTATATTGTTCTCTAGAATTTCATAGTATTCAGTAGTATATTTAGGTCTTTAATCTATTTTGAGTTTATTTTTGCATATGGTGTTAAAGTATGTTCTACTTTCTTCTTTTATATATAGTTGTCCAGTTATCTCAGCACCATTTACTGAAGAGACTGTCTTTTCTCTATTATGTAGTCTTGCCTCCTTAGCTGTAGTTTAATGGGCCATAGGTGAATGGGTTTATTTCTAGGCTTTCTATCCTTTCCCAATTGATCTATATTTCTGTTTTTGTGCCAGTACCATACTGTTTTGATGATTGTAGCTTTACTGTATAGTGTGAAGTCATGGAACCTGATTCCTCCAGTTCTGTTTTCTTTGTTAAGATTACTTTGATTATTCAAGGTCTTTTGTATCTCCATACAGATTTTAAGAATTTTTTGTTGTTGTTCTCTGAAAAATGCTATTGATAATTTGATAGGAATTGCATTGAATCTGTAGATTGCTTTGGGTAGTACAGTCATTTTGACAATACTGATTCTTCAGTCCAAGAACATAGTATATCTTTCTGTTTGTGTCATCTCCAATTTCTTTCATCAGCATCTCATAGTTTTTGGAGTACAGGTCTTTTGCTTCATTAGGTAAGTTTATTCCTAAGTATTTTCCTCTTTTTGATGCAACGGTAAATGGGATTGTTTTTTTAATTTATCTTTCTGATCTTTCATTGGTAGTTTATAGAAATCCAACAGACTTCTGGGTATTTATTTTGTATCCTGCAACTTTACCAAAGTCATTAATGAGGTCTAGTAGTTTTCTGGTAGGATCTTAGGATTTTCTGTGTATGTGTGTGTGCCAAGTCATTTCAGTCTAGTTCAACTCTTTGCGACCCTATGAACTATAGCCCACCAGGCTCCTCAGTCTATGGGATTCTCCAGGCAAAGATACTGGAGTGGATTGCCATGCCCTTCTTCAGGAGATCTTCCTGACGCAGGGATCAAACCCACATCTGTTACATCTCCTTCACTGCCAAGTGGGTTCATTACCACTAGCACCACCTGGGAAGCCCCTTTCTATGTATCAGTTCAGTTCAGTCGCTCAGTCATGTCCGACTCTTTGCAACCCCATGAATCACAGCACCCCATACCTCCCTTCTGGCACCAACTCCTGGAGTTCACTCAAACTCACGTCCATCGAGTTGGTGATGCCATCCAGCCATCTCATCCTCTGTCGTCCCCTTCTCCTCCTGCCCCCAATCCCTCCCAGCATCAGAGTCTTTTCCAATGAGTCAACTCTTCACATGAGGTGGCCAAAGTATTGGAGTTTCAGCTTTAGCATCATTCCTTCCAAAAAACACCCAGGACTGATCTTCTTTAGAATGGACTGGTTGGATCTCCTTGCAGCCCAAGGGACTCTCAAGAGTCTTCTCCAACACCACAGTTCAAAAGCATCAATTCTTCAGCACTCAGCTTTCTTCACAGTCCAAGTCTCACATCTATATATGACCACTGGAAAAACCATAGCCTTGACTGGATGGACCTTTGTTGGTAAAGCAATGTCTCTGCTTTTGAATATGCTATCTAGGTTGGTCATAACTTTCCTTCCAGGGAGTAAGCATCTTTTAATTTAATGGCTGTAATCAGCATCTGCAGTTATTTTGGAGCACAAAAAAATAAAGTCTGACACTGTTTCCTGTAATTTACAAACAGTGACAATTTTATTTCTTATTTTCCAATTTGGATTTCTTGTATTTTTATTCTCTGATTGTCATGGCTAGGACTTCCAAAACTATGCTGAATAAAAGTGGCAAGAGTAGAATCCGTGTCTTGTTCCTGATCTTAGAGAAAATGCTTTCAGCTTTTCCACCATTGAGTATGATATTAACTGTGGGTTTGTCATATATGTCCTTTATTATGTTGAGGTGTGTTCCCTTTATGCTCACTTCCTGGAGAGTTTTTATCATAAATGGGTGTGGAACTTTGTCAGACAGTTTTTCTGTGTTTATTGAGATGATCATATGGTTTTTATTCTTGAATTTGTTAATATGGTGTGTCACACTGATTGATTTGCAGATATTAAAAAATATTTGCCTCTCTGGGATAAACCCCACTTGATCATGAAGTATGATCCTTTTCATGTATTGCTGGGTTCAGTTTTCTAGAATTTTGTTGATGATTTTTACATCTGTGTTCTTTAGTGATATTGGCCTATAGTTTTCTTTCTTTCTTTTTTGTGTGATATCTTTGTTTTTGGTGTCAAGAATGATGGTGGCCTCATAGAATGAGTCTGGGAATAGTCTTTCCTCAGGAGTTTTCTGGAATAGTTTCAGAAGGATATACATTAACTCTTCTCTAAATGTTTGATAGACTTCACCTGGGAAGCCATCTGAATCTGAACTTTTGTTTATTGTGAATTTTAAAATCATTTTCATTTTCAGTGCTTCTGATTGGTTTGTTCATATTTTCTAAGTCTTCCTGGTTCAGTTTTGGGAGATTGTGCCTTTCTAAGAATTAGTCCATTCCTTCTAGTTTGTCTATTTTATTGGCATATACTTGCTTGTAGTGGTCTCTTATGATCCTTTGTATTCTGTAGTGTCCTCTGTAACTTTTTTCTCATTTCTAATTTTATTGACTTGAGCCCTCTCCCTCTTTTTCTTGATGAGTCTGGCTAAAGTCTTATCAATTTTGATAATCTTTTAAAGAATCTTCCTGCAATGTGGGAGAACTGGGTTTGATTCCTAGGTTAGGAACATTCCCTGGAGAAGAGAATGGCTACCCACTACATTATTCCTACCTGGAGAATTCTATGGACAGAGGAGCCTAGTGAGCTATAGTCCATGGGTTAACAGTTGGATGTGGTTAATACTTTTTCAAAGAACAAGCTTTTAGTTTCATTGATCTTTTCTATTGTTTTCTTCATTTCTATTTATTTCTTTTCTGATCCTTATGATTTCTTTCCTTCTGCTAACTTGAGTTTTACTTTCTTTCTCTGGTTGCTTTAGGTATAAGGTTAGGTTGTTTGAGATTTTTCTTTCTGAAATAAGATTGTATTGCTATAAACTTCTCTCAGAACTGTTTTTGCTGTATGCCATAGGATTTGGATCTTAGTGCTTTCATTTGTCTGTAGATATTTTTTACTTATTCTTTGATTTCTTCAGTGATTGGTTTCTCACTAGCATATTGTTTAGCCTCCATGTGTTTGTGTGTGTGTGTGTGTGTTTTCCAGTTTTTTTGCTGATATTTGGTTTCTAATATCTCTTAAGTGTTGTGGTTGGAAAAGATGCTTGATATAATTTCAGTTTTCTCTAATTTACTGAGGCTCACTTTGTGGCCCAGCCAAAGACCCTGGAGAATGTTACATGTGCACTTGAGAAGAGAGTGTATTCTGCTGCTTTTGGATAGAATGCCCTATAAATAGCAATTAAGTTCATCTGGTCTAATGTGTCATTTAAGGCTTGTGTTTCCTTATTGATTTTCTGTCTGGATGATCTCTCCACTGATGAAAATAGGGTGTTAACATTTCTCCACTTTTATTGTGTTACTGTTGATTTCTCCCTTTATGGCTATTAGTATTTGCCTTATATTGAAGTGGTTCTATGTTGGATGCATATACATTTAAAATTGTTCTATCTTCTTTTTAAAAACTTCTAATTTTTTATTTGGATGCACCAGGTCTTGGTTGCAGTATGCAGGGTCTTCGATCTTCATTGAGGCATGCAGGATTTTTTAGTTGCAACATTGGACTTTCAGGTGCAGCATGTGGGATCTAGTTTCCCAACCAGGGATGGAACCAAGTCCCCCTGCACTGAGTGCAGAGTCTTAGCCACTGGACCACTAGGGAAGTCCCATTATATGATTACATCTTCTTGGATTGATCTCTTGATCATTATGTAGTGTTCTTTATCTCATCTTTATTTTAAAATCTATTTTATCTGCTATGAGTATTGCTACTCCAGCTTTCTTTTGATTTCCATTTGCACAGAATACATTTTCCCATCCCCTCACTTTCAGTTGATATGTGCCCCTAGATCTGAAGTTGGTTTGGTGTAGATAGCACATGTCCGGGTCTTGCTTTTGTGTCCATTCAGCCAGTCTATATCTTTTAATTGGAGCATTTAATCTGTTTACATTTAAAGTAGTTATAGATATGTATTTTTATTGCCATTTTTATAATGGTTTTGAAGTGTTTTTTCTTCCCTTCCTCCTTTGATCTATTGTCTCATGATTTGATGACTAATTTTAGTGTTGTCTTTGGATTTCTTTTTCTTTTTTGTGTGTATATCTATCGTAGACTTTTGGTTTGCCACAAGGTTTTAATATAGCAGTCTAGATATAAACAAGATTGTTTTTGCTTGCTGGTCTTTTAATTTCAAATGCATTTCCAATATCCTGCATTTATCCTCTTCTCATCTCAAAAATTGCTGGCTTTGATATAGTATTTGTGTGCAGATGATTTCCTACTTTTACTGTATGTTTGCCTTTACTGGTAAGCTTTTCCATTCATAATTTTCTTTAGCTGTGGCTTTCTCTTTACAGAAGCTCCTTGAGCATTGGTTGTAAAGCTGGTCTGGTGGTGCTGAATTCTCTTAGCCTTTACTTATCTGTAAAGCTTTTGCTTTCTCCTTTGAATCTGAATGGGAGCCTTGCTGGGTAGAATATTCTTGGTTGTAGTTTTTCCCCTTTCATCACTTTGACTATTTCATGCCACTCCCTTCTGGCCTGTAGAATTTCTGCTGAGAAATCAGCTGATAATCTTATGGGAGTTTCCTTGAATGTCATTTCTTGCTTTTCCCTTATTGCTTATGACATTTAATCTTTAATTTTTCTTAATTTCATTATGTGTCTTGTGATTTTTCTCCTTGGGTTTATACTGCCTGGGACTCTGTGCTGTTTTGGACTTGGATGACTATTTCCTTTCCCATGTTAGGAAAGTTTTCAGTTATTCTCTCTTCAAATATCTTCTCAAGTCCTTCCTCTTTCTATTCTTCTTATGAGACCCCTATAATGTGAATGTTGGTGTACATTTAATGTTGTCCCAAGGTCTCTTAGACTGTCCTCATTTCTTTTCATTCTTTTTTCTCTATTCTTCCCCACAGCAATGATGCCACTATTCTGTCTTCAGTTCACTCATCCATTTTCCTGCCTCAGTTATTCTGGTATTGATTCTGTATAGTGTACTTTCCATTTCAGTTATTGTATTGTTCATCTCAGTAACTTCTTTAGTTTTTCTAGGTCATTGTTATACATTTCTTGTATCTTCTCAATCTGTGCCTCCATTCTTTTTCTGAGATCTTGGATCATCATTATTCTAAATTCCTTTTGAGATAGATCACCTATCTCAACCTAGCTGTTCTTCTCGAGTTTTATCTAGTCCCTTCATCTGGGATATACTCCACTAACATCTCATTTTATCAGACTTTCTGTGACTGTGGTTACTGTTCTGCAGGCTGCACAATTATAGTTCTTTGTGCTTCCACTGTCTGCCCCTTAGTGGATGAGGCTGTCTAAGAGGCTTGTGCAAGTTTCCTGGTGGGAGGGACTGGTACCTGCCTATTCATGAGTGGAGCTGGGTCTTGTTCCACTGGTGGGCAGGATTGCATCAGGAGGTGCATTTATCAGGCAGTTGTTTACTGAAGCCTGTCTGCTGATGTGGGGGCTGTGTTCCCACACTATTGGTTGTTTGTCCTGAGGCATCCCAGCACTGGAACCTACAGGCTGTTTTTGTTGTCCAGTCGCTCAGTCATGTCTGACTCTTTGTGACCCCATAGAATGTAGCATGCCAGGTTTCCCTGTCCTTTACCATCTCTTAGAGCTTGCTCATGTCCATTGAGTTGGTGATGCCATCCAGCCATCTCATCCTTTGTCATACCCTTCTCCTTCTGTACTTTGGCCACCTGATACTCCAATATTTTGGCCACCTGATATGAAGAACTGACTTCTTGGAAAAGACCCTGATACTGGGAAAGATTGAAGGCAGAAGGAGAAGGGGATGACAGAGGATGAGATGGTTGGATGGCATCACCAACTCAATGGACATGAGTTTGAGCAAACTCCAGCAGTCAGTGATGGACAGGGAATCCTGGCATGCTGCAGTCTATGGGTCACAAAGAGTTGGGCATAACTGAGTAACTGAACTGAACTCTCCTCCTGTCTTCGTCTTCCCCAGCATCAGGGTCTTTTTTAATGATTCAGCTCTTTGCATCAGGTGGACCAAGTACTGGAGCTACAGCATCAGTCCTTCCAATGGATATTCAGGGTTGATTTCATTTAGGATTGATTGGTTGATCCTCTTGCAGTCCAAGGGACTCTCAGGAATCTTCTCCAATACCACAGTTCAAAAGCATCAGTTCTTTGGCACTCAGCCTTCTTTATGGTCCAACTCTCAGATCCATACATGACTACTGGAAAAACCATAGCTTTGACTATATGAACCTTGTCAGTAAAGTACTGTCTCTGCTTTTTAATATGCTGTCTAGGTCAGTAATGATTTTTCTTCTAAGGAGCAAACATCTTTTAATTTTGTAGCTGCAGTCACCATCTGCAGTGATTATGGAGCCCAAGAATATAAAGTCTGTCACTGTTTCCATTGTTTCCCCATCTATTTGCCATGAAGTGATGGGACCGGATGCCGTGATCTTAGTTTTTTGAATGTTGAATTTTAAGCCAGGTTTTCCCTCTCCTCTTTCACCTTCATCAGGAGGCTCTTTAGTTCCTCTTCACTTTCTGCCATAGCATGGAATTATCTGCATATCTGAGGTTATTGATATTTCTCCCAGCAATCTTGATTCCAGCTTGTGCTTCATCCAGCCTAGCATTTCACATGATGTACTCTGCATACAAGTTAAATAAGCCGGGTGACCATATACAGCCTTGACGCACTCCTTTTCCAATTTGGAACCAGTCTGTTGTTTCATGTCTGATTCTAACTGTTGCTTCTTGATCTGTATACAGGTTTCACAGGAGGCAGGTAAGGTGGTCTGGTGTTCCCATCTCTTGAAGAATTTTCCACAGTTTGTTGTAATCGATACAGTACAAGTCTTTAGCGGAGTCAATGAAGCAGAAATAGATGTATTTTTTGGAATTCCCTTGTTTTTTTCTATGATCCAACAGATGTTGGCAATTTGATCTCAGATTCTTCTGCCTTTTCTAATTCCATGTTGATCATCTTGAAGTTCTTGGATCATGTACTATTGAAGCCTAGCATGGAGAATTTGAGCATTATTTTGCTAGCATGTGAAATGAGTGCAATTGTGCAGTAGTTTGAACATTCTTTGGCAGTGCCTTTCTTTGGGATTGGAATGAAAATTGAACTTTTGCAGTCCTGTGACCACTGCTGAGTTTTCCAAATTTGCTGGCATATTGGGTGCAGCACTTTGTGATTTGGGATTTGATTTAGGTCATTCCTGAATGGCCTGGTGGTTTTCCCTACTTTCTTCAATTTAAGTCTGAATTTGACAATAAGAAGTTCATGATCTGAGCCACAGTCAGCTCCAGGTCTTGTTTTTGCTGACTGTATAGAGTTTCTTTATCTTTGGTGCCAAAAATAAAATCAGTCTGATTTCATTATTGATCATCTGGTGATGTCCACGTGTAGGATCATCTCTTGTGTTGTTGGAAGAGGGTGTTTGCTATTTCCAGTACATTCTCTTGGCAAAACTCTGTTAGCCTTTGCCATGGTTAATTTTTGTACACCACAGTTAAACTTGCCTGCTACTCCAGGTATCTCTTGGCTTCCTACTTTTGCATCTAGTCCCCTATGATGAAAAAGACATCTTTTTTTGGTGTTCTAGAAGGTCTTGTAGATCTTCATAGAACTGTTCAACTTCAGCTTCTTCAGCATTACTGGTTGGGGCATAGACTTGGATTACTGTGATGTTGAATGGTTTGCCTTGGAAATGAACAGAGATGATTCTGTTGTTTTTGAGATTGCATCCAGGTACTGCATTTTGGACTCTGGTTGACTATGAGGGCCACTCCATTTCTTCTAAGGGATTCTTGCCCACAGTAGTAGAAATAATGGTCATCTGAGTTAAATTCCCCCATTCCTGTCCATGTCCATTTTAGTTCTCTGATTCCTAAGATGTTGATGTTCACTCTTGCCATCTCCTGCTTGACCATGTCCAATTTACCTTGATTCATGGACCTAACATTTCAGGTTCCTATGCAATACTGTTCTTTATAGCATCAGACTTTACTTTCACCACCAGACACATCCACAGCTGGGCGTTGTTTCAGCTTTGGCTCAGCCTCTTCATTCCTTCTGGAGTTATTTCTACACTCTCCTCCAGTAGCATATTGGGCACCTACCAACCTGGGGAGTTCATCTTTCAGTGTCATATCTTTTTGCCTTTTCATACTGTTCATGAGGTTCTCAAGGCAAGAATACTGAAGTGGTTTGATATTCTCTTCTCCAGTGGACCACATTTTGTCAAAACTCTCCACCATGACCCATCCATCTTGGGCGGCCCCATATGGCATGACTCATAGTTTCATTGAGCTAGACAAGGCTTTGATCCATGTGATCAGTTGATTAGTTTTCTGTGATTGCTGTTTTCATTCTGTCTGCCCTCTGATGGATGAGAATAAGAAGCTTGTAGAAGCTTCTTGATGGGAGGGACTGATTTTGGGGAAAATTGGATCTTGCTCTGGTGAGTGAGGGCATGCTCAGTAAATCTTTAATCCAATTTTCTGCTGATGGGTTGGGCTGTGTTCCCTCCCTATAGTTTGGCCTGAGGCCAAACAATGGTAGGGGTAATGGCTATAAGTGGCCACCACCTTCAAATGCTTATGCCTGCATGTCACGGCTCCGAGGACTGTTGTAGTCAGTGCCCCTGACCCTGAAGCAGGCCACTGTCAACTCACGCCTTCACCAGAGAGTCCAGGACTCTCACAGGCAAGTCTGGCTCAGTCTCTTTTGGGGTCACTGCTCCTTTCCCCTGGGATCTGGTGTGCACAAGGTTTTGTTGTGCCCTTCAAGCGTCTGTTTCCCTAGTCCTGTGGAAGTTCTGTAATCAAATCCCACTGGCTTTCCAAGTCAAATTCCCTAGGGGTTCTCAGTCCCTTTGCCTGATCCCCAGGTTGGGAAGTCTGCTGTGGGCCCTAGAAATTTTGCAGCAGCAGGGACATATCTTGGTGAGACAGGCTGTTGGGTGGGGCCATGTTTGGTGAGAAAACAGCAGCCTCCAGGAGTGCTCATGCCACCTTCAAATGGACTTGCCAGAACTTGCCAGTACTTGCCAGAACTGCCACTGCCTGTGTACTTGTCCATTTATTGAACCACCACTGCCCCTTCCTCTGTAGAAGACCTCGCAGTATTAGCAGATATGTCTGCCCCAATCTCTTGTGCAGTCACTTGCTTTTTTCCTTGGGTCCTGGTCTGCACAAGATTCTGTGTGTGTCCTCCAAGAGTGGAGTTTCTGTTTCACCTAGTCCTGTGGAATTCCTGCAATCAAACCTCACTGGTCTTCAAAATTAGGTTCTCTGGGGACTCCTCATCTAGTTGCCTGGGAAGCCTGATGTGGGAGGCAGAACTTTCACTCCTCTGGTAGAACTTCTGCGGTATAACTGTTTTCCAGTTGATAGTTGCCGCCTAGAATGTATGGAACTTTATCTTACTGTGATTGTGCCCCTCCTGCCTTCTCTTGTGGCTTCTTCTTTGGCTTTGGATGTAAGGTATCTTTTTTTTTTTTTTTTCTGAAGGTTCCAGCATGTTTGTTGTTGTTGTTGGTTGGTGGTTATTTAGCAGTTTGTTGTGATTTTGGTGTTTGTATTAGAAGAAATCACTCACGTTCTTCCACTTTGCCATCTTGTCTTCTCTGCTATACCACCAGTGTGCATATACCTTAAATCTTTTTTTCCTGCACTTTAAACACTATTAGTTTTTACCTCCTTGTTGTGCTTGTGTGCTTATTTGCTCAGTTATGTCCAACTCTTTGTGACCTCGTGGTGTGTAGCCCACAACACTCCTCTGTCCGTGGAATTTTCTAGGCAAGAATACTTAAGCGGATTGCCATTTCTTACTCCAGGGGATCTTCCCAACTCAGGGATTGAACCCAGGTCTTCTGCATTGCAGGCAGATTCTTTATCTTCTGAGCCACCTAGGAAGCCTTTCTTCCTTGTTACCTGACCTCAAATACATGTTTTAAAATAGCATATACCATTCTTTTGATTAGATGTTATATTTTATGTAACCATCTCCTTTAATGTCCTAGAAACTGACATTTCTAGGACTTTAATTTTTTGCCTGTTGCTTCTCCATATAACCATATTGCATTTTGAATTATTATTTTCTCATACATTTCCAGTAATGAATTATGGTTCAAAGGACATGATCATTTTTTAGATTTTGGATCTATTCTGCCAAATTGCATTTCAAAAAGGTTATGCTTAGGACTTGGCGGAGAATGCTGCTACTGCTAAGTCGCTTCAGTTGTGTCTGACTCTGTGCGACCCCATAGATGGCAGCCCACCAGGCTCCCCCATCCCTGGGAATCTCCAGGCAAGAACACTGGAGTGGGTTAACATTTCCTTCTCCAACGCATGAAAGGGAAAAGTGAAAGTGAAGTCGCTCAGTTGTGTCCGACTCTTAGCAACCCCATGGACTGCAACCCACCAGGCTCCTCTGTCCATGGGATTTTCCAGGCAAGAGTACTGGAGTGGGAAGCCATTGCCTTCTCCACTATTGTGCGGGAGAATGGATACATGTATATGTATGGCTGAGTCTCTTCTCTGTTCACCTGAAAGTATAACAACATTCTTAATCAGCTATACCCCAATACAAAATAAAAAGTTTAAATAAAATTACCAAAAAAAAGTTATCCTAATTTAGTGCCACTAGCTGTATCATTGAGGACAACTTGTCACCATAGTCTTCCCAGAACTGGGTGCTATTATTTTATACATATAGCTAATTTCATAAGCAACAAATGTTACTTCATTGTTTCCATTTGTTTTTCTTTGATTAGTAGTTCAGTTAATTATTTTACCATACGTTTATGGTTCATCTTTTGTAAATTATCTATTTATTTGCCTGTTGGCATATTTTCTCCTCTCCTTTCTAATACCTCTTAACAGTCTTAATACTTTTAAAAATCAATTTAGATGAATTCTTTACAAGGATATTAATACTGTCATATTTGGAGAAAAATTTTTTTAGTCTGTTTACTCTTACATCTTGGCTATATTTTTCTTTGACTTACATAAGTTTTGAAATTTAATGCCAACTTATAAATTCTTAAGCTCAGACAGTTGCCTGACCAAGGAGAAAAAAAAAGGGGGGGAAAGTTATCTGAAGTTGGTAAACATTTACTTATATTTGTTCTTATCTTCAGACCTAGTCATCAAGATCAGTTGCTTTAAGTAGATCAAAGGTCAGATTCCCCTCACTTCCTCATCAATAAAGAAAGATTCAGAGGGAGATGAAGTGGGATCAACTCAAGGGTAGAAAACTTAATCCCAATGAAGGGGTTTCTTCCTTTTCTGGTTTTGGAACAAAGATTTGGATAAGTTGTGGGTGGTGAAGCAAGAGGTTGAGGTATAGTGAGGGAATGAACAATGGCTGTACCAGAAGACCCTCTGCCAAATTTCATTTCAGGCTTGAAGTTCTAATGCTCACCATTTTTTACCTTAAAAACAAAAATTATTTGTTAGTAACCTAATTTTCTCCCTCTTGAAGGGAAATAACATGGGACTGTTGACTGTTGTTCCCAAGTCAGTCACACTAAGACCTGAGTATTTTTTCGGGATGAGAAAATTCATGTTATTGACGTGAAAGGAACTTGTGAACTGTTGGTGTGTGCAGTGTTCTTTTCAGACATGCCTAAAAATTTTATCTATTGGCTGCTTCACGCTGCTACTAAAAAACAAGGAGGAGTCAGCCCCTTAAAAATAATTGCAAATGACTTAGTGGACAGGCTTAAGTCATGATTGGAACTAAAATGTTTGTATTACTGCCAATCACTTCTCCCAGAGGAGTTTTATATGGGTCCAAACTCCTCCCCTTTACTCCCTATAACCTGTCGCACCCATGCTTTTGAAGTAGAAATCTGGCAAGCTCTATATGTGTTTCTCAAAGAGTTCCAAATCCAGGTCTGCTTTGAATTTGGAAGGAAAAAAAAACAAGAGAAGTGAAGCCAGTGTGGTGAACATTGTAGAAACCATTTTTTAAAAAATCTCTTAAAATATGCATATAGTTGTTTAAACCACTGTGAAAAACAGGAATGTCCTGCAGCCATTATTTCACTCCACTGAGGGCATTATTTTCAAGTTATTTCTTAATTTTTGCTTTTATATCTAGATTTAAAAAACATCTTAAATTGCTACTTTTTGATTGTCTTTAAATTTTAGGCATTTCTGATTGACATCCCTATATGAGAGAATTTGTTATTCTCCACATACATGTCATGGCCGATTAGTTCAGTTGGTTAGAGTGTGGTACTAATAACGCCAAGGTTGCGGGTTTGATCCCCCTGCAGGGATCAGGGGGAACTTTTCCTCCTTACCACTCAAGGTGGTTACACATTTAGGTTTCCCTGATAGCTCAGTTGGTAAAGAATCCGTCTGCAATGCAGGAGATCTTGGTTTGATCCCTGGGTTGGGAAGATCTGCTGAAGAACGGATAGGCTACCGACTCCAGTATTCTTGGGCTTCCCTTGTGGCTCAGCTGGTAAAGAATCTGCCTGCAATGCAGGAAGAATCCACCTGCAATGTGGGAGACCTAGGTTTGATCCCTGGGTTGGGAAGATCCCCTGGAGAAGGGAAAGGCTACCCACTCCAGTATTCTGGCTTGGAGAATTCCATGGACTGTATAGTCCATGGGGTTGCAAAGAGTCGGAGACGACTGAACAACTTTTGCTCACTTTCACCACATACACACATCTTCCTTACCCTCATCTTTCCAATATAATTTGGAGTTACAATTTTACATTTCCAAGACTATGTAAATATGCAGAGGTGACTCCTTGGTGTACTATAATTACATTTACTTATTTAAACATTTTTCTGTCCTCTCTGGAGTTTTTTCCTTTCCCTTTGACTTGCATAGATTTCTAGGTACTTCTCTCAACCACCCCTCATCTTACAAAAGTTTCATCTCCTGTCAGTAAGTTCAAACACATCCAGCATTTCATCAGCCTCATCTTCTTGGGACATTTCACTCAGCTGATGGTGACATTTATTATGGCTGTTCAGTATCCTCACTTCTAGGTTTTTGGCTTCTTCACTGGTTGTGAATGATGCAGGGGGGCGGGGCGGTAAACTGGATAAGTGAGATGGTACTTGTGTTCAGAATGTTGGGGATTTTCTAGTATTCCATACAAATAGAGGATCTAAAGTGCCTTCTCTGGGATGAAGTATTTTCAGTAGGTGATACACTTAAGTGTTAGTGCCTGTTACTCTAATTTTGTCTTCTCTCTCCTTTTCTTTATAGATATCAACTTCCTTATACACAATTCTGTAAAATAATTAGTGGAGTAATATTTTCTCAAATTTTAGGTAAAGCAGCAATATTTTCTTCCCACATAGCAAAAAATAACGGCATCACTATCCAACCTTGGAAAAATATTGCTGGTGGCATTAAAATTGTTACGATACTTTTGAGAAATAATTTGCCAATATGCAAGATAACAACAAAAATCATCCTTCCCTTGCCTTTGCAATTTTAGTCTTGGATTCCATGTTAAGGAATTAATCTAAAACATGGAAAAAGCTGTATGTGCCAATGGTATTATTTGCATTGGTGAAAAACTGGAAATAATATCATGTCCAGTAATAGCGGAATGGCTAAGTAAATGGTGGGAATATATACTTTGCTTTTTATGTACATGTAAAATATGAAAATACTTACTGTATGGTAACATTAAACAACAACGAACTGAGTAGTCTGTCCAGCACCCTGTGACTATGACTCTGTTAAACATACATGTTGAAAACTGAAACCATCTATTCCATACAGTTTACACGAACATGACCTCCATATTCCAACATTTGCTTGTATAACTTTACTCTTCCAGGAGTCTTTTTGCCGGGTAAATAACTTTATTTTTACAATGTAATTTGTCAATAGACTCATCAAGTTGTCAATAGAAATTATCAACTAACAGTTATGTCCTAAGACTGCTGTTTCTTACCAATCCTCAATAATTATATCGTGATCTGTACCTATTCTTAAGCCCTGCTCCTTCAAAGATCTACCTTAAACAAAACTCCAGAATTTCAGTAAAATCTGATCTTGCCCTTGCCCTTCTGAGATACTGCCAAAGCTCTGTTGAAGTGACGTTCTCTGTTATTTCAGTGGGCAGTGAACTCAGCCCTGTATTGTCGATAAATCAGGTTGTGATACTTATGTTGGGATACATAATTATATAATTATGTTGGGGAACCAGAACTTAATGTAGGGAATGTGTGCAATATGTGCATAGAGAAAAGACAAAAGGAATATGTAAAAATAATATACTAGGGGACTGTCAAATTTTCAAGTTTTTTAAATGGTATTATGTAATGAGGACAAGGTTTATTTCAGTTAATAACTAAGAAGATATTCTGGTAGAGCTATCTTTTAATGTGTAAAGATCAAATAAGGGCAAAGCTGTGTAGCTTGTTATTTTCTTTGTTGTATTTTGTAGAACAATCAATATCAATCCAGAGAGAAGACTACCAGAGAAAGAAGCTATTCTTATTGTACTTAAGCTTGTAGAATCAAAACACTTGTGGATTCAGTGGTGATGAAAATGTTCCCCAAATGCTCTAAAATCACTTAATGTTGAGAAATAATCAGGAAGACATTGACAATGACCTTTAAGTGAGTTTTGGTATTGAATGGAACAGAGGCTTTAGCCAGTGGTTTGCTTAGCACTGAGTGACATAAATGTTGTAAGTCTAACACAGCATAGATGCAGCTCACAAAATTAAAAGCCAGGCTTTATTAGCAAATTTGGTAGTCCATGGACTTTGCAGTGTTAAATGTATTTCCTGTCATTTCACGAACATCAGGGAGAAAGCAGGCATGCAGATAGTCTGTGCAGCTGGCAAAAGCAGCACTCAACTATTCCTTTTGTACATTTGGCAGTTATTTACACAGCTTCTGTTCAAGTAAGGATATGCTTATGACTGGAATAAAGACAGAAATACCAAGATTAATCAGGTACTTTTATTTAATATTTACCATTCAGCAGCAACCAACATGAACATCTGGGCTAACAGAATCTCTTGAAATGTTCTGCTATATAGCTGCTTCAGAAATACACGCACATGATCGACTGCTCATTGCCCCAATTTTTTTTTTTTGTAAAAATGGATTCAAGAGCAAATAACACTGATTTACACTGTGCCCAAGCACTAGTCAAGAAATCTATTAAATTACAGAAGAAAAGGAAATCAGAGCTTTGTTATCTTAAGCATGTCACCTTATTTAAATGGAAGGAAGGCTTTACTTCTTTAAAGCAACAGAAATATGTATCTTCCTATATATATAGATATATATATATATACTTAAGGATGTGATTACAAACACAAAGTGTTATCATCAAAAGCAAAAGCTAGTTCAAGACATTTTCAACTGAAAAACTTGAAAGATACAAAGCTAAAATTCATGTTCCTTTTCTCTATTAAGAATACTTTCACTAAACATAAATATTTTAACATATATTAATTTTTCTGACATTCAAAACTGTAGTCAATATGGCAGAATTATTGTTAAAAGCACATATGTACAAATATTCTTTTTCCATACATAAAGTATTTGGCATAATTATAACAATCATACTGCATCCACAACAGTTTGCTTTTATTTTTAATTTTTTACATGTAATGGTATCTCTTATTAAAATTAACCAGTTATGTACAAAAATACTTGAACATTTATTATAGAAAACCTCTATAACCAGTCTCAACAGCATATACCTGCTGAATGGTTTCGAAGGGAATATAAAAAAGTGGTCACTGCCTTCTGGGTAAGCTATCAACAAAAACAAACACAGTTAAACTAAAATGAGCTTCCCAACAAAAGAGGGAAAATATTCAACAGTATGATTTAAAATACAGTTCATATCTATTGTCAGTTGAGTGTTATAAACAGTCAGTAAAGAAAACAAGATACAAAATACATTACTACATACAAGGTGCTTTTCTCTTTTCACACTCCTATGACTGTGGCATTAGCATCCCTTTCTAGATCTAAGATGCTATGTCATAATGTTCAAGCTAGAGCAGTCTACAGCCATCCTCCTTCAACAAAAGGATAACAAGATTAGTTCAGAAGACAAGCCCCACTGGTAACAATGGAGTTGTGAGGAATTTCTTATTTTGTGCAGGACTGAAAGTTAATGCCCTTGCCTTTTCAAAGTCCTTTTGCCATTTAATCATGCTAATATATTTTCTCTACTTTTTTTCTTCATTTACTCTATCGATTTAATACTGTCCTGTATTGATTCCTGAATTCTTGTTAATGGGACACATTAATTTGTGCCTACTTAATACACGAACATTTCTTCTTCAATGACAAATTGGGTAGTGGAAATTATCTAAGGAAGCACAAGATTCAAGTAAACATTTCTCCTGGGGTCTTTTGCTTCATCAACCTGATTGGAACTCTGGAAGTAAATTGCACCTTGAAAAGAAATACAGTAGATATCATGGTGTCAGGGTACTAAACGGTTTACCAACCAACTGGTAGAGTAGCTTCTGAAGAATGTAGACAGCAGTCAAGGTCAAAAGCAACCTTAAAGACGTATGTTTCAAGAACAAAACCGCTTCCAGTCCCAATCCTTGCAACTCCTTTAGTGTGTATCTCACTAGCCTGCTTTAACTTTTAATTATGGTGATGTGCATTCATTTGTCTGTTGATAGAAAGAGTCAGAAATCTCACCTTATTTACAGAAGTCTTCTAAAGTAAGGACCACTGCCTCAGGATGTGCACTGACTTAATAAGCTTTCATGAAGTATCAAGTATTCAGTAAAAAGTATACAACATTATCACGCTTCGTATTGTTCGACAATATTTTACTGGTTGAGATTAAACTATGTAAAAAAAAAAAAGTGAACATAAAAAGATACAAAAGAAGGCTTTATCACTATTTATCACTTTCAAACGAGAAACGGTGTAATGAAATTCAGCCATACTTGGGACATCTGGCGTTGGGGATCAGTAACTTTTAATATTGTGCAACATTCTATTAAGCGAGTTTAAATTCCATTCATCTAAAGACAAATCTGAGTTAAGTTATTAAAGTGCCTACACTAAAGATGTCTTTTCACCATACCTCTTGTAAACGGCAAAGAATGCGTGGCAGGGAAATAGAAAAGGGACTTATAACTGGGAGACTTTCCGGGGCAGGGGCCTGGGCCGCGGGCCGGGGTCCGTCCTCCTGGTCCCGTTCTCCAGGTGGCCCGACCGCGCCGCCAGGGGCTTGGGGGGCAAGGCGGGCGGCTCGGCCGTGACGGGGATGGAGAGGCTGTGAGGTAGCGGCACGGGGCGCCGCAGAGTCCGCTCGTACACGCTGTACGGCGGCGGCGTCTTGCTCTCCTTGCGCACCGGCTCCTCCGACCCGCCGCCGTAGCCCGGCCCCGACCCCAGCGGCGCCGCAGACGGTTCATTCACCTGATTTTCGAAGCCTGAGGTCTCTGACGTGCTACACCGGCTGAGGGACGAAATCCCACTGCTGTAGCTGCCCGACAGCACGGGGGAGTTGGAGATGAGTCCTGGGGAGTGGTACTCCACGGGAGAGGGGGTGAAGGACTGCACGGAGCCCTGTGCGGAGGGGAAACGGCAGAGTGTCAGCGGAAGGGTGATGAGCTCTGCTGTGTCCCCCATCAAAACCCAGAGTCTGAAGCCTCTCTCCTACACCCTTGGGGAAGGCATGGCAAGCCCTGCCCTGGAGACTTCTGAGCTCCTGCCAGACTCAAAAGCTTAAGCCGCGGGTTGGCAGCCCTCAGGCTATGTAGCCTGAGAGACCAGACGTTTCATCTGCAGTGTTTTTAAAAGCCTCAGTTGTTAATTTTGTAAAATAGGACGGTTTCCCACCAAATGTGCATTTCTTTAAGCACTGGAAGTTCTAGCAACAGGGGTCACTTTCTCTTTCGGTAGAGAATCTCTTGTTGCTGAGCAGGAGCTGGCCCTTTAGATGGGGCCTGAATCCGCCCGTTACCCACCGTTACCACCACATCACACAGAGGCCTCATTTGTTAACTGTCTCTTCTCACTGGCAGCAAAATCTGCACTTCCCTTTGGGCTTCCCTGGTGGCTCAGAGGGTAAAGAATCTGCCTGCAATGCAGGAGACCTGGGTTCCATCTCCGGGTGGGCAAGATCCCCTGGAGAAGGAACCCACTCCAGTACTCTTGCCTGGGAAATCCCATGGACAGAGGAGCCTGGCAGGCTACAGTCCATGGAATGACAAAAGAATCAGACGCAGCTGAGTGACACACACACATTCTCTCTCCCCACTCTTTCTCCCTCTCCCCTAACAGCGCTCTGTGAACAGAGGATTCTACTGGGAGATACTGCATCCTGTGTACTCCTTGAGTCCATTCAGAGCCTATTAGCTCATTAAAGTCTGGCAATAACGGAACCTCAATGACTTTGTTCAGCCCAGTGTTTGCTAAACTTATTTCACCACAGACCTTTTTTTTTTTCCCTCCTCATTTATCACATAATGGCCTATAAAACCAAGAAATGTTATCCTAGACTAACTTTACCTCGGTCTCTCTTTTTAAACACGAGAATTCTGGTAGACACAAATCCTTTCATTTATCAGGAGCCTCAGATCAAGAATGGCCAATTAAAAGATCCAAATTCACTGGTGTTTTTTGTTAAAAGTTAGACCTCGAGTGCAAAATAGGGCAGGTAAACTGAGTCTTCTCCACGGGTTAATTCCCTCATTTAATTGCTGAAAAACACTCTTAAAAGAGTTTTCTGCATTCTAAGCACAGCAAGAGAAGGGGACGATGGAGGATGAGATGGTTGGATGGCATCACTGACTTGATGGACATGAGTTTGAGCAAGCTTTGGGAGTTGTGGATGGACAAGGAAGCCTGGCGTGCTGTAGTCCCATGGGGTTGCAGAGTCAGACCCAACTGAGTGAACGGAACTGAAGCACAGCAAAGCCAGTAACTTGGTAGCACTACGCCCTCTAATGTCACCTGTAGTTACAACACAATGTTTCATCTTTTCAAAGCCTGATTTGTAGACACTGCTACGAGGCTACCTACGGCCAGCAAGAACACAGGCAGGTCTGTGGAAAAAAGAGTATACACCACTTTGCTAACTATTTGGTGGCTACTTGAATGTTTTCAACTCTTTGATTCTATTATTAAAAAAGAATAATTCCTAATTTTATCTGATTACTAATTTGCAAATCAAGTTTAAAAATGCATATGTGAATCCCATAGCAACATGTGGGGTTCTTTGCTAGTAAGGGGAAATGTAACGATGCGGAAACACCATGTTGCTTTCTTTCCATCACATTAAGATAACAGTCTATGGCTCCCGGGGTGAATACAGTCCCTTGCACTTCACGATTAACCGCTGCATGGCAGTATGACAACCAAACCAGCAGATAATTTGCACCCACTAGCAAATTGTGACATCAGAAATGTCAGCAATGCAAATCACGCTTAAAAAAAATTTTGTTTTTTTTTTTTGCAATTTTCTCCACTGCAAGGGGGGCGGGGGAGGGGAGGTTTCCTTCCAGAGTCTCAATTTCTACCAGCAACAATCCTGAGTACCACAGATGCACAGGATCACAATCTGCACCTATGTGTTTGCAGAAGCTGATTTCTCTTTTTCTTTACATTAGTTAGAAATGTCCATCAACAAAAAGGAAACACAGCATGCAAATCCTAAGTCATTCAGGTACAAATCATTCTTTCCGCAGTCGCAGTCACTTCATCTTTAAGCCTCTGGTGTAGCAGCTCTGAACACCTACCTCTGAATGCACCAACAATCCTTGCAGCCAGTCTGATTCAATTTGGATAGAGACTAAATATTATTCTTTACCTTCATGAGGAATTTTGTATGTTTAAGAGATGTTAACTAGCCTATGTCTTCATATTAAATGTCTGACCTTGGTATGGGGAGGGAGGAGGGTTCAGGATGGGGAACACATGTATACCTGTGGTGGATTCATTTTGATATTTGGCAAAACTAATACAATTATGTAAAGTTTAAAAATTAAATAAAAATTAAAAAAAATAAAAATAAACGTCTGACCTTTAAAGCTTTCCAGTTTGTTTCCCAGAGATTTTAAAATTCATTTTACTGTCTTGTTTCTCATGATCAAGTATGTATCTCTAATGTAAATGAAAGCCTTGCTAAAATATCTTAAAAGAGAAAAAGTTTGGTTTGGCCTTTTCAAAATGAGTGAGACTGATGAAAAAGGCACTTGAGAATATTTAATAGATCTTGATTATTTTACAACTTAAGTGTTTGTTTTTGATGTGCCTTAAACTAAAAGATAAGGCTGAAAATGTCCTAGAAGATACCTAGGGACCATTTCTTTCTCATTCAGTGTATATTCTCACTCTAGTTTGTACATTCTCATTGCCACCATTTGGAGAAAAAGGCTGCTAATCTGAAATGAAACGGCAGACTCCCCAAAGGGAAAGTCTAATGTTGTTTTCTTGCCCATCTTCCTCTCCCCCTTCTATGTTCTCTGCCTGGTCTTTGTAGATGAAAGCACCTCATTGATGTAACGGGAAAAAGTAGCAAGGAGCCAATTTCTAGCTCCCATCTTAACAAGAGCCTGTACCTTCAGTGGAGATCGCCCAGCAGGCGAGGGGGATACTGACGCCGTGTGTCTTGCTGGTGAAGCTGTGAAGAGACAGAGAGCATTTCAGTTCAGAAAACCAGATAACTGACTATCTGAAAAAGCCCTCTGTGTGTACAAACCCATACAGATGATCCAGTGCACAAGGATCGAGGCAAGGGGGAGGGGCGTGGGTGGAGAGTCTAAATGGTGCCCACCCAAAATGGATTCCCCACAAAGGATGGCAGCTCCAAGACATGGGTAATCAGGGAAAAGTCACCAGAGCACACATGATGGTTTAACCAGGTGACTGGTCCAGCGTCCTTTCCACTTCCTCAAAGCCCAGATGCTTCTCTGCCCCTTGGTCTATTTCAAAAGGTGCTTTTACACATGAGGTGCCAGGGAGCAGGCTTTTGGCTGAGCAAGAATGGAAAGACCCAGGTCACCCAGGCAGCTCAGAATAGGTCCCTGGGAATGTACTGACATCAGTCTCCCCTTTCACCACCCCACCCCCTGCAGTATTCCTGAAATTGACAGAAAACCCTTGGCCACATCCATATAAAGGGTAAGAAGTTTTCCATTTTTCTCCCAAATGTCTGTACTTGGGACTTCCTTTATCTCTAGGAGGTGATACCCTATGGACGTCATCATTAAGGTAAGAAGAACCCTCTCTTTGTTTCTCCCGCCAGATTTTCAAGCCCTACATCTGGGACAAGGCCAGTGTGATGACTGCTCTGTGTGTGCACTTGTGGACCAAATCAAGCTCTCCAAAGCATAACCACATATACTACAGCCAACCGTGACACTGTCAACCCATGAGCGTAAGCCAGATTTCCCAGGTCTGCCTACAGAGTTTTCAGTGGGCTCAGGGGTTGCAGCAGCAACCCTTGTGATGAGCTGCCATCCTCCCAGCTGTCACAGTGGGGTTTGCAGCTCATAAGAAAACTACAGAAAGGCCAAAGGGAAGAGAGACAGTTACAGATCCCGCCAGCAGTGACCACACAGTATGACACGAGGGCAGACCATGACAGCAATCAGTGCAGAAGGGAAGGCAGCACTGCCAGGGTAACCGGGGAGTGCTACGGCCACCTGCGTGCTCTGGGCCTAAGGGACTAGGCCAAGTGGCCGGGCCTGCCCTCAGGGTTGTGCAGATCCATTGTGCGTGCTAGGGCACGCTGTCAGCACATGCCATGTTCCATTGCCAGTTAGTTCTCCTAGCCCATCAGTTGTGGGGGTCAAGTATAGCATAAGAGCATGGACGTCTAGAGAAGCACAGCTTGATTGGGAAATGGTATCTTTATTGTCTGGGACCCTCTTCCTCTCAACTTAGGCATTCCCTGACTCCATCACTGTGGACTACCCAGCAGCCCCTGTACCCACTGCATGTTTAGAGTGATATTTCTCCAGAAAAGACCCAAAACAGTTCTATCCCTGTCCTTGCCTACAAGGTAGAATTAGCCTAGGAACCTAAATACCATGAATATTATTGTCCCTTAGAAAACACTTTTCAAGCTTCCAACTTTATGGACACAACCAGGTTTAAACTGGAGGTCGCTTCAATGTACAAACATCATGAATAAAACACCAAGCACTGGTTGGTGAGTTTTAAACTTCCATGGTCACACTGACCTAGCAATGCATATTATCAAGTAAGGCTACAGTTTTTTCTTATTCTGTTTGAAGATCTCACATGTCTTTCCAAATCTACTGGCAACTTCTAGCTTTGTAAAGTATAAAACAAACTGGGTAGCACAGTTTATTTTAAAAAGAGAGTCATTTTTCTTTCTTCAGTTAAAAAAAAAAAAAGCTAGAAAAATGTTAAAATGCAGCAAACGAAACATGGATGATCCATCCAGAAAAATCCATGAAAAACACAGCGTCATATTCTCTCATGCCTTTAGGCTAGTTGTATTTGTAAAGCTTCAAAACGACTCTAAATATAGGCGAAGTGTTGAAAAAGCTCTCCCCATCAACAGGATACAGTTAGTAAAGTGCAACAGCCTCTCTTAAAAACTGCCCTCATATGCAGGTCATCTAGCAACGGCTTGTTCAAGAGGAAAGGGGGCCCATTACTGTTATAAACTCAGAAAGGAAGTTTCTTGAGAATAATTTTCAGTGGTTCTCAAAATTTAGAAAGGTTTGGTAAAACACAGATTCTAGAGCTTTGGCCCAGATAATTCTGATTCAGCCGGTCTGCTGCTTAAACCACCTCCCTAGGAGATGCAGAGCCTTGAATGAAGCCTTTGAGAAAGACGACCCTGGAATACAGTCTTGTCTAAGCAGCAGGTGCAAGGTACTGGTTGGTTGTTCTCCACAAGCCTATCCAAATCACAGTTAGTCAATCCTATTCAGGGACAACCTGAAGCTGGGGCATCAGTCCTGCAGAAAGTGGCTGGAGTTAGCAGAGGTTGATAAGAATGAGGTGATTCAAGGGAAGGATAGAGAAAATGCTAGTGGTTCAGCAAGGTTAGGGTGCCCTGCCCCAATTCTGAGGATGATACCTAGGAGAAGAATGTTCTACAGTTTAGGAATGGTGCACTCGTGGGCTTAGTGTAACAAGAGTTGAGGAAAAAGAGGGAACACCGCAGATGAATTCTGTAGCTACTACTAAGGTTTTTACCTTGGACACACCAAATGCCTACCTTTCTGAGGAATTCAGGTCGGAGTAGTCAATAAAAGTTATTTTTATAAAAATTACTGTTAAATGCTTCAAATACCCACCAGTCTGTGTGGGGCGTGGAGGGACGGGGGGAGAGATAAGCTTCCCACCATCTGCCATGTTCTTGGCTTCCTTCCCACTGTCCAGGCTCCAGCTGCTAGGGGTGGGGTTCACAGCTGGAAGGGAATAACACAGCTAAAATCACATGGTCTACATCACCCTGCAAGCACTCAATCTTACAAGTCAGAATTATCCAGAATGAAAACATCAGCTGGATTACAAATAATAATAAGGAAACTTCCTAAATGTGAACCCTTTATTTAATTGCCCATCTCACAATTATAGTTGACATTTCATTGGGTGATAGCGTGTCTCTCTTTTTCCCTCAAGCAGTCAGAACTACACATCTTGACAAAAGAGTGTAGAAACTTGAGATTTACAAATGTGTTTAGATGCTGGATAACAGATGGAAGATGTAGTCACTCGACTATTTTAAAACTTGATTTTTAGTGGAATTTTCTGGGCAAATAGCACCCTAAAAGGGGGAAGGCAGTGGATGCTAATATCTCCAATGCCTGGCAGAATTACTGGCAAGGAATAGCCACACCACACCATCCTGTTGGCCCTTGTTCCTCCAGTCAAAGGGCTACAGTGGAGAACGTCCTAAAAAAATAATTTGGAATGCTGACAGTATCATTCCTTTTTTGTAATCTACCTGCTCCACACTTCAGTAAGATGCTGAAATATGGAACAACCCCCTTAGGAACAAGGGCAAGACATACAAGGTTATAAATAGCTGCTCTGAGGGGAGGTTTACAAAATCAAGCCTTTAGAGCGCCAGTCTCTTGCTCACTGAGCAGACACTGCCACCTGGTGGACATAGCCAGAATTTCAACATTTTATGATTATATTACCACTTTAATTGGATGGAACCACCACTCGTAAAAAACATTTCTTCTCGTCCTTTAAAAGGTGCTTTGTGGGTTTTCTTTGGTAGAAGAGGTGAGAAAATGATCACAATTCTAAGTTATCCAGACAAAGATCAATATTTTACTTGTAGCTGTAAAGCAAAATGTGTGTTTTAAAGTAATTTAGGCTACAGTCTTGCTGATTCCTATCTCCCGAGGAAAGTTTTAATGTATTGGTGTACTCAAATGACAGTGCAGTCGAGATCTTAATGCGGACAATTAAAATGCACTTTACAGGGATATGTCATAGTGACTGTTAATTTGCTGGCTTGGGGACTGCTCTGATTTTTGAGGCTGACTCCGGAAGGTGAACGAGTGCCTTGCTGTTAGCCCTCATCCCCCTAGCTGAGGAAGTCCCATTTAATCCACTCTTCTTCCTCGGCTGTGTTGCACAGACCCATGCTAATTGGCTATTAACTGCGATGCATATGTTGGTTTCTCATTTTTCATGTGACCTTGAGGCAGGGCACACTCCATTATGCACTGGATTGCAAATTTTCAATAGCATCTGAGTCACCCACAAGCAACAGATGAGCTGACTGAATGAGCTTGGTAAGGCAGACACAAAGTGGGACCGAGGAGCCATCTGGGAAGGTGCTTGCTTTCCTTGTGTTGAACAAGTAGCCTAATTGGCCACTTTGTTTCAGGTAGCACAGGGATTGCCTCCCTGACTCACTGAATGACACCAAAAGTCATTAAACAGGAGTCCCTACCTTGCTCAGATTCTGCTGTTAAATCCTACAAGAAAACAGTTTGTGAAGAATGTATTAGAAATAACTATCTTCCATCTATCCCCTAAAGACAAGATCAGTCCTGATCATTAAAGGTCTGCACATCTGCCTTCCACAGGGACACACGGGCGGCTGGAGGAAATGAAGCCAGAACACACTGTTACACTTTCCACGACTGCCGAAGATGCTGGCTTCATACCCACCTTTCTCAGGAGCAGAAAGATTGGGGTCACTGCGTGGCAAGGCTCCATCTCCAATGTGATTAAACAGGAGCCTCTGGAAAGGCACAAGAATCTATTTTTATGGTGCAAGATACTGACAGGTGAGATCTAGAAAACGAGATGATTATTTTATAACTGAATGGTGTATGCTAGTGCTCAGTTGTGTCCGACTCTCTGCGACCCTCTGGACCCATCAGGCTCTTCTGTTCATGGAATTTTCCAGGCAAGAATGCTGGAGTGTGTTACCATTCCCTACTCCAGGGAGTCTTCCCAACCCAGGGATCTAACCCACAGCTGTTGTGTCTCCTGCATTGGCAGGTGGGTTCTTTACTTCTAGTGACACCTGGGAAGCCCTTACTGAACCTTTTTTTTAAAAAAAAAATGTTTCATATGCCAAAAAAAGCCATATAAAACATTACTGGCTTAACATTGTTGATGATTGGCTTATCATTACTGAATTATTGTTCAATAATGACTCAATTATATTTAAGGGAAAAAAAGGAGAAGACCCTTAGGTTTTAAACAGTGTTTCTAAATGGTGTTTTAAAAGTCTATGCTGCTAAGTCATTTTAGTCGTGTCCGACTCTGTGCGACCCCATAGATGGCAGACCACCAGGCTCCCCCGTCCCTGGGATTCTCCAGGCAAGAACACTGCAGTGGGTTGCCATTTCCTTCTCCAATGCATGAAAGTGAAAAGTGAAAGGGAAGTCGCTCAGTCTTGTCCAACTCTTAGCGACCCCATGATCTGCAGCCTACCAGGCTCCTCCATCCACAGGATTTTCCAGGCAAGAGTACTGGAGTGGGATGCCATTGCCTTCTCCATTAAAAGTCTATACAGGATTTCAAATATTGGGTTGGCCAAAAAGTTCATTTGGGTTTTTCCATACCATCCTCAAATGAACTTTTTGGCCAACCCAATATAACTGGCAAATAAATTTTTGTAACAAAATATGGAAAAAATAAACAGTAAGTAGCAGTTAAGCTACAGTGCTCTTTATAAATACAAATGCTAGACTGGCAATATAAAATGTGAGTAAGAAAGAAGAAATATTAGCTCAAAAAATCTCTAGTCAATGAACTTTACATTTTAAATCCTAGATTAGGTTAAAACATATGAAATGGTTAGTATGTTGCAATTTTTAACCCACAAAAATGCCAGTTTTACATAGTTCTACCTAATATATTAAACAAAAGGCACCAAGTCCTCAAAAGTAGATACACCAGAGGAATGTGTATTATGGAAATTTTGGCAACACACACTTCTTCAAATTTTACCAAAAGCAGAAAATTTGAAAGGCTAATCAGGAGGTCTTTCAGAGTCCCCCACGCTGGTGACCTGCTCTCCAGGAGCAGAGGAAACAAACTGAAAGTCGTGACAAGGGGAGATTAAACCAGTCAGGTGGTTCAGGAAAATGCACTCGGGTACAGTTTCTGCAACATGTCAGTGCTGTGTGGATGGGGTATCCTGGAACTTTTGGGAAGATCACACAATCAGCAGAGAGAAACCAATCCAGACAAATCCCCCTCATTCTCATCCATTTTCAGATGCAACTGCAGCCTTCTGCCAGGATGGTGTGGAAAAACAGAAAATGAGCTGGAGGATAAATAACGATTATTCTCTGCTCCTGAGTTATCCACAAATAATCGATAAAATGTAGAGCTCCGTAGGAATCTTTACCTTTGAAACCCCGCCTCAAAGTGCTTAAAGGGCCGAGAGGGTCAAAACGTTGGCCCTGTAGTCACTGAGGCTGAGAGAGATCACTGCAGAGCAGGTCTGAGTGGGGTGGAGAGGGCTGCGGGGAGGCCCCAGGGTTTAGCCACTCCCTCCTCAGTGCATTTAAGAATAGCAGAGGCAAAAAGACACCGTCTTCACTCTTGGATACCTCGGTAAGCAATCCGTGGCAGCCATGCTTCTCCTCAAGGATCTTTGGCTAATGTAAGAAGTTCCTTCAAATTTCTGCTACAGACACATGCAAGCAGACCCAGGTGGTGCCAGTGGTAAAGAACCTGCCTGCCAATGCAGGAGGCATAAGAGATATGGGTTCAAACCCTGGGTTGGGAAGATCCCCTGGAGGAGGGCATGGTAACCCACTCCAGTATTCTTGCCTAGAGAATCCCACAGACAGAGGAGCCTGGTGGGCTCCTGTCCATGGGATCACAAAGAATCAGACATGACTGAAGCGACCTAACATGAAGTACAAGGAGTTCCTCCAAATTTCTGCTACAGACACATGCAAACAGACACCCCGCCCCTAACTCATTCACCCATGACCTCTCTTAATGTTCAAGTGGCAGCAACAAAATAGATCAAAGTGGGAAAAATCATTTCCCAATTCTCTCTCAGCTTTACTGCTCAGGCAACCACCAGGTATCCACGTCAGATTCGACAGTTCACACAGAAATTCCTAACAACAGGCCTGGGGCCGAGGTGGACTTCACCCAGCTGGACTTGTCAACACGGCCCATCTGGTGGTCTCTGGCAGCTACCATGACTTTCTGCAGCCCTATAAGTAACATCCAGACTTTTCCTTGTTTCCTAGAATTTCCATCCCACAAACACTACCTGAGAAGGTTCCACAGGTGTCGGATAGATGGCACTGCATGGCCGCTCTCTTGGGGACAGGCAAGAGTTTTCTCTGGAATGTTTGTGTTTGTCGGACAACAAAGGAGAAGCTGGGAAGAGATGGAAAGAGAGGCTTGTCAGGGTGGTGGTGAGCTGGGACCATTTGGAGGAGAAAGCCTGAGCCTGCGGGAGGCTGGAAGGTCCTCTGGGCACCCTCAGTCACCCCACACCTTGGCACTGACCTCTGGCACTCGAGGGAGCAGAACTTGTCACATTAGGTGAGGCGGAGTGAGTAGAACTCAAGCTTGAGGTAGATGGACTTGGCTGGAAAACACAAGAGCTGTTATCAGACAGGGCTTAAAGGCTGCAGACTACACTGACACATTTGAAACAAAATCACTTTTTTTTTTTCCCCCAAAGTAGCAAAAAAAAAAAAAAAAAAAGCCCATTAAGAATTATGGAAAAATCTCACTAACTCAGACCAATAAGGATGCCTGTCTGAATTAATTTTAAAAACTGAGATTTTGACACCTGCCAAAGGAATGCCTTTGTGTTCAATTCAGCTCCATACAGCCTACGACTAAAGACCAGTCAGCAGCGGCTCCCTGACTACAGCACGAGCAGAAAGGCTCCCAGCCTCCAGCAGGTAAACAGGTGAGTGCCTCTAAACGGCAGAGAACACGCCTGTGCCTTTTCTCCAACGTCGTATGTTCAAAGCGTGAATTTGGCAATATGTATTATGCCCCCTTTCCAAAGACAGAGGTGAGGAAAATTTCAGCTGAGTCTTACCTAGTGATTATCAATGTCCTATTAGCTGTATCTAAACACAAATTTTTGTTGCAAGAGTTACACTGACACTTAAATCCCTAAAAACCTCTATTTTTCTTTAGTAAACAGGTATATGTTGGAAATTTCCCATGATAAAAAACTAAGTAGAGAAATCTTAGAATGGGCCCCTAAACCATATCTTCTTAAGGAAAAGAACAAAACACTTAGGAACGCTAAGAGGCAGCCGGTCGGTGGTGACAAGCTCCGGGACACCCGACTGAAGACCTGACTCAGAGGCAGAGCTCCAAGTTCCCCTCGTAGGGCCTGGCCGGGCTTGCCCACCGCTGGCTCAGGTCTTCCTAGAGTGGCCGGGGCAGCTTTGAGAGAATCAGCTTTGCAGACTCCAGGAACCAATAAAGCAATACAGGTGTGTAAAGGTTTGTCCTTAGGTCAAATTCTCGCTCGTAGGTCTGTTCCTAAGCACAGCAGAGTGAATGGAAACACTCATGATTGAGACAGAAAGGGAATAAACAGGACCAGACAAAAAGAAAACAGCTGATCAAGTACCTGCATGTTAAAGACTTCATCAGAGCTTTCTGATTGCCCTGTAATATTGCTTACTTCAGCAGACGCTTGTGAGGACAGTGAGGAGGAAGAGTATCGGTTGACAGCTGGGTAGCTTAATGGGCTGTTTTCAGGGAGAAAAAGAAATGGTCGTTAACTCAGTCTCTACATTGCACTTTATCACATGCTGGCATGGTATAAAAACCAAAGGGAAAAAAAATATATACATCCCATTTTGTCGCCTCCCATTTGCCTCAATGTGATCAAACGTCTGAGTTTATTTCTCATGCTGTTGCTGTTTCACCAGTGGCAGATGTCTGCAGCTGCCTCTGGGGTTACTTATTTCATTAAGAAACCACGTATTTGACAAATTGTGCCATAAAGAACGAGAGAATCGTTCCGGATCATCTTGTGGGAATGCCAAATTGTCAGATAATTCAGAATATGACTTACCTGCGTCGAGGAATTACCCTGGTACCATCTGGGCTCATGGAAGCAGGTGCTGAGTTTCTACACACACGAGGGCTTCCATTAGGAAAATGGACTGGACTGGCTTGTATACAAGCAGAGAATTCCTAAACAGGTAGTAAAGAAAATATTTCAGAATTGTAATGGTAAGGGCACAATCACTCAAGAGGTGCTGTGCTATACTGTGCATTCTGATGGTCATAAAACCTTTATACAGGCGCTTAGGAATGTAAGTCATTAAGCCTTCCCTCATTTACTTTTTTGTTTTCATGAAAGTTAAGTGTGGCAAACCGAAGTTAGTGCAATTTTAATATTTGAGGGCTCTCTGGTAAAATTTTGGTGCAGTTTGGCAGACACACCAAAAGATGTCACTATTGTATACTTCATGGTCCCTCTAACAAAAAGCAGATGGTAGAAGTCAGACTGCCCCCTGGTGGACCCTTTGTGTACACACCTGGATCCCCAAGCTGGACTTCATCACAAAGAACTGGTCGACCAGCTTCTTGTGAAGGGGTCTCATATCCTGAGGCACAAACTTCTCGTGCACAGCCAAGCCAAATTCCAAAATCTGTGCCTTGAGAGTAATAGAAGGAAAAAAATCCGCATCAGTGAGTACCACCTTAAGTGCCTGCTGGGGATTGAAGCATGCTGCCCTGCATTTTGCATACATTACTGTGAACCTCCCCATCTGACAAGATAGGAGCAATCCTTAGTTTACTGCGGAGGACACTGAGGATCAGAAAATTCTGCATGCGCAGATGTAGCAAATGGACTTGTGGACACAGTTGGGGCAGGAAAGGATGGGATGAGTTGAGAGGGTAGCATTGACATACATTATAATGCCCTGTGTAAACAGCTAGCTAGTGGGGAGTGCTCTATAACACAGGGAGCTCAGCTCAGTGCTCTGTAATGACCTAGATGGCTGGGAGGGAGAATCAAGAGGGAGGGGACATATGTGCACATATGGCAGATTCACGCTGCTGTAACTAACACAACACTGTAAAGCAATTATACATAATTTTAAAAAAGAAAAAAGAAAAATTTTCATGTACTAAAGGACAAATGGGAATCTGAATTTAAGTCTGATTCCAAAGACTTAACTGTCCTACTACCCCAAGTTTCTTTCCCATGTATTTTCAATCCATAACAACAACCATATTAAACAGTTAAGTGCCCCTTTGGCCCCTTCCTGCACTTCTCAGGAGGGGACAAGGGATGGGGGCTCCCTGTTAGGAGGGTCAGGTGGCTCTCCCCCTGGTGATAAAGAACCCGCCTGCCAATGCAGGAGATGTAAGAGACACGGGTTCAATCCCTGGGTCGGGATGATCCCCCGGAGGAGGGCACGGCAATCCACTCCAGTATTCTTGCCTGGAGAATCCTATGGACAGAGGAGCCAGTCGGACATGACTGAAGTGACTTAGCACGCACCACGTGGCACTCCCCAAGGGACCTCTTTTCTGGATGGCACTCTCGGCCATGTTCCCCTTCTCTCTCCCATGGGTTCCTCTGTCCCTACCCCTCCCTCTCTCAGATTTTCAGAACCTGTCAGGGAGGAAGGAACAAATGAGAGGGTATTCTGTAACAGTTGCTATGCTGCTTGTTTTTGTTAAAAATATTATTCTTGTTCACTTATTATAATGCAAAAAAGAACAGTTCCTATTTTCAAAAAAGGTTTCCTGCTCTGAGAACCTAAACTGAGATGAATGTAAACATTCACATTTCCTTTGTACAGCTAGGTCAAAAGTGCTTAATTCCTTTGATGGGAGTAGCAGACATCTTTTACATTTAAAAAAATGCCCCATGCTATAGTGGTCAAAAGGACACATTTCAGAGCTGAGAGGAAAACAAATCACACATCACTACTAGATGGTCTTTTATCTTTACAGCCCATGATGGTTCAAGTTTGAAAGCTTCAGGGCAGACATGAGTGGCCCGGTGGGGGTGAGAGCATCCAGTACCTTCCTAAGGGTCAGAATTGTGGCAACTTTGCCTGTAATATTTGCATAAAGATAAAAACACCTTGAAATAAATGTCAAGTGAAGTATGTCTGAGGCACAAAGGGCAAGCCCGGTCTCTGTGGGGAGGGAGGAGGGATGGATTTGAGTCTAAGGGCAGGGCTCTTGGTCCTCTGCCTCTTGGACACTGGCCTCGAAGGGCCCGGCCTTTTGTCCAGGTAACGCTGCAGGTTGGATTCTCCTGGAGGTAGGCTTTGGCATGGACGTTGGGATGTTTGTTGGGGAGTATCCCTGGGATCACTGCCTGTAGGAGGGAGGGGCAGAGCGGGACTTGACCAAAAAGGAAACTGAACCTGCATGGCATCCTGAAAGCCTCTGCCGACCCCAAGGCAGCTCTGGATCTTGAATGATCTGTCACAGTTGCACTGTGTGTGCAACTGGCCAGGCTGGGCCTCTCCTTCCCGGTTACTGGATGCAGGTCATCCAGGAAGGTAGGGATATTAGGCTAGGTGACACTCTGCAGCAGAGGCAATGCTGGAGGATCTGAGAGGCCAAGGTGTCTTCCAGCAGGTGGGGCTACAGGTCCTTTCTGGAAGGAGCCCTGGGGCTGTGTACCTCCGAGTCTACTAGACAGATCTCTGAACCACTTCCCAGAGGACCATCCCTCTCCAGCCCTCCCAGCTTCCTACAGTCCTGCAAAGACATGTAACTCGCCCAAGGTCACAAGGCTATAACGTGCACGGCTTGATAGGATCTAATGCTTCCTAGGCCACAGCTCTTTCCACAGGGTCCCATGATGCAGACAAAACAAAGCTTCCTCAATCTTTTTCTTGAGAGACTTCTTCAGTCAGTTCAGTCACTCAGTTGTGTCTGACTCTTTGTGACCCCATGAACTGCAGGACGCCAGGCCTCCCTGTCCATCACCAACTCCCGGAGCCTACTCAAACTCATGTCCATTGAGTTGGTGATGCCATCCAATCATCTCATCCTTTGTCGTCCCCTTCTCCTCCTGCCTTTAATCTTTCCCAGCATCAGGGTCTTTTCAAATGAGTCAGCTCTTCGCACTAGGTGGCCAAAGTTTTAGAGTTTCAGCTTCAACATCAGTCCTTCCAATGAACACTCAGGACTGATCTCCTTTAGGAGGGACTGGTTGGATCTCCTTGCAGTCCAAGGGACTCTCAAGAGTCTTCTCCAACACCACAGTTCAAAAGCATCAATTCTTCGGTGCTCAGCTTTCTTTATAATCCAACTCTCACATCCATACATGACTACTGGAAAACCATAGCTTTGACTAGATGGACCTATGTCAGCAAAGTAATGTCTCTGCTTTTTAATATGCTGTCTAGGTCGGTCATAGCTTTTCTTCCAAGGAGTAAACGTCTTTTCATTTCATGGCTGGAGTCACCATCTGCAGTGATTTTGGAGCCCAAGAAAATAAAGTCTGCCACTATTTCCATTGTTTCCCCATCTATTTGCCATGAAGTGATGGGACCAGATGCCATGATCTTTGTTTTTTGAATGTTGAGCTTTAAGCTGACTTTTTCACTCTCCTCTTTCACTTTCATCAAGAGGCTCTTTAATTCTTCTTCACTTTCTGCCATAAGTGTGGTGTCATCTGCATATCTGAGGTTATTGATATTTCTCCCAGCAATCTTGATTCCAGCTTGTGCTTCATCCAGCCTGGCATTTCTCATGATGTACTCTGCATATAAGTTAAATAAGCAGGGTGACAATATACAGCCTTGACTTACCACTTTTCCTATTTGGAACCAGTCTGTTCCATGTCCAGTTCTAACTGTTGCTTCTTCACCTGCATACAGATTTCTCAAGAGGCAGATCAGGTGGTCTGATATTCTGATCTGTTCAAAAATTTTTCCACAGTTTGTTGTGATCCACATAGTCAAAGGCTTTGGCATGGTCAATAAAGCAGAAGTAGATGTTTTTCTGGATCAGATCACTCAGTCGTGTCTGACTCTTTGCGACCCCATGAATTGCAGCACGCCAGGCCTCCCTGTCCATCACCAACTCCCGGAGTTCACTGAGATTCACGTCCATCGAGTCAGTGATGCCATCCAGCCATCTCATCCTCTGTCGTCCCCTTCTCCTCCTGCCCCCAGTCCCTTCCAGCATCAGAGTCTTTTCCAATGAGTCAACTCTTTGCATGAGGTGGCCAAAGTACTGGAGTTTCAGCTTTAGCATCATTCCTTCCAAAGAAATCCCAGGGCTGATCTCCTTCAGAATGGACTGGTTGGATCTCCTTGCAGTCCCAGGGACCTTCAAGAGTCTTCTCCAACACCACAGTTCAAAAGCATCAATTCTTCGGCTTTTTCTGGAACTCTTTTGCTTCTTCGATAATCCAACGGATGTTGGCAATTTGATCTCTGGTTCCTCTGCCTTTTCTAAATCCAGCTTGAACATCTGGAAGTTCACATTCATGTATTGTTGAAGCCTGGCTTGGAGAATTTTGAGCATTACTTTACTAACGTGTGAGATGAGTACAATTGTGCAGTAGTTTGAGCATTCTTTGGCATTGCCTTTCTTAGGGATTGGAATGAAAACTGATCTTTTCCAGTCCTGTGGCCACTGCTGAGTTTTCCAAATTTGCTGGAATATTGAGAGGCTTTCTAACCCTTTTGATTTTAACTCGAGGGAAAGAGTTCAGTCAGACTGAATACAGCAGGTAAGAATCCTGGGGTGAGACAAACCACTCACAAGAGAATTAAAAATCAACAAAGGCTAAAGGCATTCCATAATCCTAAGTACTTGATGACCTAAGATGCTCACTTCATTTCAAGCATCTACATCAACCCTAGGGCCACAGTGAGAATTTAACTTTTCCTCTATTTCCTTGCAGGTCAGCTTCAAGTAATCCCTCTTTTCTAGAAGCTGTCCAACTGACTCTTCCACCCACGGTCCTGGTCCACGGCCACTTCTCTCCCTTCAGTATCAATTTTGTGGACTAAGCCTACAGAGCATAAAATATGGACTAAAACCAGATACAGCCTCATCATTTCCTAGTCCATGCTTTGTTTCCTAGAACATGCTTTATTAATTTGGCATTATCAAATGGAAAGAGATGCTTCTGTCACATTTTATCATATGTATTCCATTTTTCATAGATATAAAATGTTTCCTATTCATTTCCTATTGAATCCAGCCTCTCCACCATAATATCTCCCATAATGTATCTCATGTTTGAAAATGGTTTTTAAACCATTTTCAGGCCAGGAGCTATCAACAGGGGAAGAGAAAGCAACAGATTATTCACCCTAGTTCTTCGTATTTGATGGAACCAAAGAAATAAAAGCCAACTGTGCTTCTGTAGAATTGAAGATGATGAGATGGTATCTAGTTCTGTCTACGTCATATGATCTACAGGCTTTGTCCACACAGCGTGATACTGTTTTAAAGCAAAGGGTATTATTGATTGCCCACTTCCTTAGTCTAACATTTAAGTACGAATCTCATTCATTCATTTACTGAATCATTCATGTTAAGTTGGCCTGAACTTATATGATCCCAAAATCTTGAGTGAAAAGTTGGCATCAAGTCTTTGGGGACAGAGCATTCAAAGAATGTTCCAAGGGGTGACATGTTTGCTATAAGGGGCTGCCATAGTCTACTAATTTTTTTGTCCCTCCCCACCCCAACCCCGTATCTAGGTGGGAATAAAAAGTAGAAATTAGCAAGTCAGGATATATCACAACTGAATCTGTAACCGGTGACTGCTAGATCACTGACATATGGGGCTGGCCACAAAAGGTTTTTTGACACAGCTTATGGAACAATACGGACAAACATTTTGGCCAACCCAGAGAAAACCATGTAGATGGGACCCTGGGCAGGCAAGCACATGTGTGCATGGAAGAGGGAGAAGACTTCTGCCCCCCTTACCTGCTCAAGCATCAGCTCTCTTAACCGTGCAATTTTCTCTCCATCTTCAGGGTGACTTAAGATATATTCTTTGACAAAGAATGCCTGGTAAGAAGAAGGAAAGTTTACTTCAAGAGGGTTACAAAGGAAGTAGAAGACACACTTATTGTTTCTAAGGCTTCTTTAAAGAAATGACTCCATTATACACCACTTTTGGGGGTTGGATGGAATGATTCAAAGTATGGCAGCTGGTCAGAGGGAATATAAGGAGTTGATTGTTAACAGGAAATCAGAGATTGCATGAACTTTGTATCTTTGGTAAAACAGATAGCAAATCTAAATCCATAAGCTTTTATGACATCATGTTGTTGTTCAGTCGCTCAGTCGTGTCCGACTCTCTGTGACTCCATGGAATGCAGCACACCAGGCCTCCCTGTCCTTCACTGTCTCCCAGACTTTGCCCAAGTTGTGCTAAAGAATGTTCAAACTACCGGACAATTGAGCTCACTTCCCATGCTAGTAAGGTTATGTTAAAAATCCTTCAAGCTAAGTTTCAGCAGTACT
This sequence comes from Bos javanicus, assembly GCF_032452875.1. Classification (NCBI taxonomy): domain Eukaryota; kingdom Metazoa; phylum Chordata; class Mammalia; order Artiodactyla; family Bovidae; genus Bos; species Bos javanicus. Next base: position 57,263,846 of record NC_083871.1, on the reverse strand, counting down.
TGAATCAAGAACCTCCAGATTTACAAGCTGGGTTTAGGAAAGGAAGAGAAACCAGAGATCAGATTGTCAACATTTGTTGGATCATAGAGAAAGCAAGGGAATTCCAGAAAAACATCTGCTTATGACACGCTATCCTAAAATAAATTGCCTAAAGACTCAGAATGATCAAATAAGATTAGATTCTTTTATGTCCAAGAATCACTCTTTACTCAGGGAAATGGGTTTAGGTAGCCATTTATTAAACAATTGTGATATCTTCACTACTTTTATTCAAGAAAACACACACACACACACTTTTAACCTCAAAATATCACATTCTGGGAAACACAGTCAGTGTGCATCCCCATTTGCTCTATTAAGCAAAGAAATCTGGTTGTATTGATTGTAGCCCTATGTCAGCAGGCTGATGTATGTGCATATCTTGATAAAAGACTTCCGAAAACTTAAGAAATCACAAATGTAAACTTTCACACAACAATACCAAATTCTTACCTCTTGATACCTGGAAACTCCACCATTAACCGCAGCATCTATAACTCCATTCAGGCACATGGTTAGGGGATTAATATTCTGCATCTGTCTTGTCTGACACTGACTAATCAGAGTCTTCAGCTGCTGATTCTTATTCTCCAGCACTTCAATGGCATTTTCCAGAGGACTCATTTCTACCTGAGAACAAATGAGCATAAATATATATTGGCTTTTGTGACACTGAAGAAGAAAGACAAAGTAGATTATCCACATTCTGAATTATCTGTGCTCCCCTCAATATCTCTACCAGGGGCCATCAGTATAGAACAGACAAGGATATAGAAGACAAATTAGCTGTTTGTAAGCCCTGGGAAGAGAAGGTGATTATATTCACTGTCTGAAATGTGGATCAAATAATCAGCAATCACCGATTATACATTAGCACTAAAACAGTTAATTTAATCCTTGAAACAAAATTCAAGCCTATGTATTTTACAATTTATTTTTTCTTTTCTTTTGAAGGTTAAATATTCAAGGACCCTTCATATTCTTAGCATCTTTCTAGATACTTAATGCAAAGTACCACAGGAGATAACAAATGCATTTACAGATCCTCTGATGTCAAGGAGATTTCAGCCCAGTTGGGAGGATGGGACATATGCCCATATGGACCCCACATGCATACATAACAGCACCATAAGGTGGCACAGGATGGCACACAGTTGTGAGTTATAGAAAATAAGATAATCAGATATGCTGCAGGATCTATTTGTTCCAGGAGAGCCAACTAGAGTCATAGTGACCTTTCCATTCTGAGTTTTAATGGGAGACTCATTGTGAAAATGCTGCTGCTGCTCTTCAAAGGTACAGCACTGTGACTGGCACTGACATTGACATGCTCTTTGAAGAGAAGGTCTGCCAAGCTCTCGTCTGTATAATAAGCTAAGCTTAAGGATTATTAAGGAAGGGAAATTATTATCGGTTAAGGAAATAGTTTCTAAAGGTCACCTGAATCATCTTAAACCAACACTCAAAAGTACTAGAATGATTTGACTCTGTCAAAATTCAGAATGTACATTTATCAAAAGACATTATGTAAGAGGACAGATAAACCAGAAAGTAGGAGAAGATATTTGTAACATGTAAAAATCATCAGTCTATGTCCAGAATATATAAAGAACTCTTATAAGCCATTTAGAGAAAGGCAAACAGCCCACATAAATATGGACAAAAAACATAGCCATTTTATGAAGGAAGAAACCCAAATGACCAGTAGACATAAGAAAAGTGTCAAACTGCATTTTTGATCTAAGAAGTGAAAACTAATACCACACTGATATACTACTAAGCACTCAGCAGAATGGCAAAATAAGTATGACAGTAGCAAATGAAGTGAGAATGTGAGGAACTGAATCTCTTAACTCCTGCTGTTGAATGTTCAAATCGGTTCCATCACTTTGGGATTATTTATTAAAGATGAAGATATCTATATATTTTGTGAGCCAGTAATTCTGCTCCTAGGCATATATCTGAGGAGAAGTGGAGTAGAAGATCTGTATACATGTGTACTAGGAAACATGTACAAAATATTCATACTCATCTCCAAAACCTGTACATCCATCAAAAAAAGAATGCATAAACGTATGGAGGTATACAATGGAATAGTACACGACAGTGAAAACAAGTCACATGTTATAACGTGGACTAATCTTGTAAATACTACTGACAGATGCAGTTATGCTAGAATATATACAGAATTACATTATTCCACAGGTGTACCTCTTTTTATTGTACTTTGCTTTACTGTGCTTCACAGATACTGTGTTTTTCATAAACTGAAACCCTCCATTGAGTCAGTCTATTGGGATCATTTTTTTCAACAGCATTTGCTCACTTCATGCTCTGTGCCACACTTTGTTAATTCTCACAATATTTTACACTTTTTCGTGACTGTATTTGTCGTGGTGATCTGTGATCAGTGGTCTTTGATGTTACTATTATAACTGATGTGGCATTTTTTAAGGAATAAAGTTCACATTCTTGAAGGTATACACTTTTTTAAGACAATGCTATTACATACTTAATACACTATGGTATAATGTGAACATGACTTTTACATACACTGGGACATCAACTAATCCGTGTGACTTGCTTTATTGTGGTAGTCTGAAGCTGAACTTGCACCATCTCCAGGATATGTCTTATAAAGTTTAAAACCACGTAAACTAAACTGACTTGTTTAAAGAGACACATATAGGTAATAAACAAAGCAAGAGAATGGGCACCATAAAAGCTATGATACGGGAGGGAGTGGCACACGAGGCCAGCAGGGTGCTACTGCCAATATGCCGTTTCTGAGCGGCGGTAAACAGGGTTTTATTTTCCAATTATTTATGACATTAAACTTTGGAGATTACAAACGCTACCTCACAAAGAAGTCAGAGTTCTGATGAACTGAAAGTTAAAAAGTCAACAAGTCTCTTGGAAACAGAAAGTAGAACAGTGGTTGCCAGATGCTGGGGGATGGGGGAAAAGGGAAATTGCTGTTCAATGGATATTGCACAAAAATGTGCATATACCACTGTTAATACCACTGTACTATACATTTAAAAACGGTTATGATGGTGACTTGTATGTATTTTTGATCACAATTTTTAAAAAATTCATGCTTACCCTTTAAATGTTAGTAATATGAAGACATTTTACAAGTAAGCAAAATAAAATACAGTAAATACAGACAAATAATAACCTAGGGAAATACTTCCAACATATATTTCAGATGAATTATCAATATATCTCAAATACTGATGAAAACTATACAAAGAATATAATCAGTGCATTCACCAAAAAGTGAGTTAATATATGAAAACATACCATCTTCACTAGCACTCAACAAATGCCAAAAAAAGCCAACCCTACTGTGACCACTTTTGGCCTAATATCTGGAAATTTTAAAATAATATACAGCACTCTGTGTTGAGAATTCTGGGAAAATGGTTATTCCCAAGAACAGTTATCTCCTCCAGACAGGGCATAAATTGATACATGCCACTGCTGATCCATGAGTCACTATTACTGATTATATGATGGTGAAATTATTCTAAGGAGACGGTTAAAGAAGTGCATAAAGAATACTGTGTAGAAATGTTTATCAATAAATTATTTTCCATTGGTCCCAGATTGTGATCTTTAATTACTATTCACCACTGTAAAGAATCAGGAGTCATAGGAGAAATGGTCGCTTTCAGGTCTGGGGCAAGATTGCACAAGTGAGTCTGCACTACCCAGAGAGCAAGGAAGGCTTGTTAAAGCAGCTGGGCTGGCCGGCTGTCAATTCACTCTCCTTACTGGAGGGATGTCCTTGGGGAACAGGAAAGAAAGCAGGTGACTGAGGTCTTATCTTCTTGTCAATTAAAGCTTCAATATAGACTAGCTGCTAAGAGGAAGAGATGGTATCTATGGAATGCCCTTAGCAGAAGTCCCCAGCTACAAGATTGCTTACAGTAAATAAACCCAGAGTCCCTCAGGCATGCTTCACTAGAGAATGTCCCAGAGCAGTTTGACAACTCTCTGGAGTATAAATTGGAATGTTTCACAATTTAAATTTTATGATTCAAATGTGCCTTCTGTATGAGGAACTCTGTGAATTTCCCTTAGAGACTCTGTCTCCAGATCTGAATTATTAGTGATACGGGAAGGAAGGACATGGAGGACAAAACTTGAGGTCTCAGATATCTCTCTGCTTCACCCCAGCCTCTTGACTGCCTAAAAGTTGTCAGTAAAGTTTGACGCTGATTCCTATGCTTGATTTGACAACTGGCCTGTGTATTAGCTCAGTGACAAAGACAACTTGGATACTGTCAAAAGGACTGAGGAGCCAACCTGAAAATGCTTTCAATGGGCAAAATGGAACCATGTGAAAAGTAATGAGTAATAATTGCTGTGGATTGAAACAAAACAAATATGTTTAAATCCATGATGCTAAACAAAACTATCAAAATAAAACCCTCTTTGGTCACATTTATAGGGTGTTGTAAGTACTCTTGCCTGGAGAATCCCATGGACGGAGGAGCCTGGTGGGCTGCAGTCCATGGGGTCGCTAAGAGTCGGACACAACTGAGCGACTTCACTTTCACTTTTCACTTGCATTGGAGAAGGAAATGGCCTCCCACTCCAGTGTTCTAGCCTAGAGAATCCCAGGGATGGGGGAGCCTGGTGGGCTGCTGTCTGTGGGTTCGCACAGAGTCGGATACGACTGAAGTGACTTAGTAGTAGTAGTAGTAGTGGGTGCTAAGTCGCTTCAGTCATGTCCAACTCTCTATGACCCTAAGGACTGTAGCCCACCAGGCTCCTCTGTCCACGGGATTCTCCAAGCAAGAATACTGGAGCGGGTTGCCATGCCCTCCTCCAGGGGATCTTCCTGATCCAGCGATTGAATCCACATCTCTTATGTCCTCTGCATTGACAAGCAGGTTCTTAACCACTGGTGCCACCTGGGAAGCCCTTATAGGGTGTTAGGAAACCAAATTATTATTTTGAAAATTGGTAAATCAAAGGAAAGAAAAAAGTATTAGACTTCCTTTCCCATACCTTAGGGTAATCAGATTGTCGATGAAGGGATGTTTCTCTTTATAGAAGTATTCTAATCAATAAATGAAGAAAGTGATAAAATATCACCCTTTTGTAACCTCTACTAGATTCCTGGACAGGGGCAATGATCAGTGCTGCTTGCCAACCACAGCATATAACACCTGAGAAGTAGTCTTGCAAAAAATAAAAGACAAAAAGACATTTTATCAAGCTTTTAGATCTGTCAATTTACCAAAAAATATAGGAACAAAGAAACATATTAAGTGATCTCACTGATTCATAGTCTGCAAAATCCAGACTCAAGGAAACACTTCAGGATAAACAACCTGATTTCTTCAACAAAAAAGCTGCAAGGAAAAAAATAATTTGGGGGAACCTATAGATCAAATGAGATCTAGGAGGTATTTCAACCAATGTGAATATGTGGCCCTTATCTGGGTCCAGGTTCAAAAAATAGATGACAAAAACAAACAAAAACCTATAAAATGAATTAGAGAATTGTGAATAAATTGGATATTTTATGGTCAAGGAATTACTGTTAAAATTTTTAGATGGAAAACGTAAAGACAATAATGGTACTGTATTTATGTTTCTGATAAATACACAGACTGAAATATTCTTATATAGTGTCTAGGACTGATTTCCAAACAATCCAGTGTAAAAGGGAATGGAGGGAGGTGTAGACACAAAATCGGCCTTTTTGATAACTGTTGAAGTAAAATAATGGGTAACTAGGTTTATTATATCTTGTCTCTATTTTTACATGACATAACTTTAGTTTTAAAAAGGAGACTGGCTGCTGTGTACAGGAGTGGCTGCAGCAGGGGGAGGCCAGAAAGGCAGAAGCAGGTAACCTCTTAGGAAACTACTCAGAAATCAGGCACTAGATATATGGCAAAAACCACCACAATGTCCAAGAGTAATTAGCCTCCAATTAAAATAAATTAAAAAAAGAAATCAGACACTGGATGTATGGCAAAAACCACCACAATGTCCAAGAGTAATTAGCCTCCAATTAAAATAAATTAAAAAAAGAAATCAGGCACTGGATGTATGGCAAAGACCACCACAATGTCCAAGAGTAATTAGCCTCCAATTAAAATAAATTAAAAAAAGATTTTTTTTTTTTTTTTGCCAGTCCATGTTCAATGCACGATGCTGGATGCTTGGGACTGGTGCACTGGGACGACCCAGAGGGATGGTATGGGGAAGGAGGAGGGAGGAGGGTTCAGGATGGATTTTCTTTTAAAAATTTAAAATAAATAAAAATTGAAAAAATAAATAAATAAATAAAATAAATTAAAAAAAGAAATCAGGCACTGGATGTATGGCAAAGACCACCACAATGTCCAAGAGTAATTAGCCTCCAATTAAAATAAATTAAAAAAAGAAATCAGGCACTGGATGTATGGCAAAAACCACCACAATGTCCAAAAGTAATTAGCCTCCAATTAAATAAATTTAAAAAAGAAATCAGGCACCACTGGATGTATGGCAAAACCACCACAATGTCCAAAAGTAATTAGCCTCCAATTAAAATAAATAAATTTAAAAAAGAAATCAGGAACTGGATGTATAGCAAAACCACCAATGTCCAAAAGTAATTCGCCTCCAATTAAAACAAATAAATTTAAAAAAGAAATCAGGCACTGGATGTATGGCAAAAACCACCACAATGTCCTAAAGTAATTAGCCTCCAATTAAAATAAATAAATTAAAAAGAGAAATCAGGCACTGGATGTATGCGAAAACCCACCATAATATCCTAAAGTAATTAGCCTCCAATTAAAATAAATAAATTAAAAAAAGAAATCAGGCACTGGCTGTATGGCAAAACCACCACAATGTCCTAAAGTAATTAGCCTCCAATTAAAATAAATAAAAAGAGAAATCAGGCACTGGATGTATGGGAAAACCCACCATAATATCCTAAAGTAATTAGCCTCCAATTAAAATAAATTAAATTTTAAAAAGAAATCAGGCAGTAGATGGCGCTATCAGAAGGGAGATGAGCAGGGCTCAGATGCTGGGTCATTTGGAAAGTACCTAGAGCCACACAACTTTCTGATGGATCTGATGTGAAGTATGATAACATTCTCTCTCAGTGGGTAAAGAATTCACCTGCAGTGCAGGAGACACAGGTGGGTTTGATCCCTGGTGGAGGAAAATGACAACCCATTCCAGTATTCTTGAAAAATCCCAAGGACAGAGGAGCCTGGAGGGCCACAGTCCCTGAGGTCACAGTCAGATACAGCTGAGCGACTATGCACACACATGATAATATTGGGGCTTGCCAGGTGGCACTAGAGGTAAAGAACCCTCCTGTCAATGCAGGAGTCATAGGAGATGCAAGTTTGATCCCTGGGTGGGGAAGATCCCCTGGAGGAGAGCATGGCAACCTATTTCAGTATTCATGCCTGGAGAATCCCATGGACAGAAGAGCCTGGCAGGCTATAGTACATAGGATCACAAAGAGTCAGATACGACTGAAGCGACTTAGCGTAGCACACAGCACATAAGAATACTGTCATTATCTTTAAGGCTTAGAAATACCATTATTTGTACACTCTATTTTATAGCTTTTTCACCATGTTTAAAATGTTTTAAATAAGCTTATTTTTAATCAAAAATATTTTCTTTTAAAAACAATTATTGAGGAAATAGTAGTTCAAAGAGGCTTATCATCTTTGAAAGAATGGGATAATATGTTCAATAATGTTCTGGGGTTATGATTTACAGAATAAAGGCCCATTATCTCATCTGAAATCTTTGCTGCCAGATGTTTCAGAACTCAGAATTTTTCTGACTTCAGAAAGGTAACATAGCACATATAGTATATTACACCATCCTCAGGCAGGGTCTAAAGACGTTTCCTTTAATCAAATGTGTTAATATTTCTGTAGTAAAGTATATGAGTAGTCATACTAAGTGAGATAAAGATCATAAATGGTCTTAGATTGGGTTAGGTATATTAACTGAATTTTGGAGCCAAACTTATAAACACATCTTTTGGTATTCAGAATCTTTTAGAGTTTGGTAAGGTCCAAAAGGAATTTTAACTCACTATGGCACATATGTCTTGAGTGCCCCCATCATCAGGACCTTCTCACTGGCAATTAAAGCAGGAAATCAACAACACTAATAGAAGGTGGGGATATGCCAGGCAGCGGGAATAAGAGAAAGACACGAGGTTGTCAGAAGTGGGCTGTGTTCAGGAACAAAACAGCCCAGTTGGATTTGTTCTGTTTGACAGAGTCTAAGATTGCATATTCTAATAAAGTAGGCAGCTGCTGTTTGAAAGGCTGTGTTTAGTAACTCTCCCTTAATCACTATCAGCATGCTGCTTTTTATTAGCAGGCTGTGTGAGTGTGTGTATAATATTTCTAAGGTTAGGAACACTGGTAAGACTTCACAGAATTTACCTCTCTGGGTAGTAAGTAGCTGGCAAGGCTCTCTGAATCATTAATACAGCAAGGATGACTAAGAACATTCCTGTGGTTTGGGCCCATGCCATTCAGCAGGAAGCAAAACATTAAGACTTTCTGAGCAATGAACTCAGCAGCCTCTTCCACAGGAGGCCACAGGGTCCATCACGGAAGCGACCAACTCTGTGGGCCTCTGATTCAGACTTGACAAGAACATACCCACACTGGTGTAATCTGCTGAATGGAGTGCAGTTTGTTAAGAGAGCTGTATGAATTTTGTAGCCTTGCAAAATGAAAATGCCATTAAACCCCTAGCGTGATTGAACAGAATAAACTGAGGGTCATTTCAATGCTTAGAGACTGCAGGTAGGACAAGCCATTCTTGGAAGACAATTTGGGTGGGATCTGCTCTTACGGATTCACTGACAGCTTGGGCTTGTTACCTAAAAAAGGAAGGGGCTACATTACATCTTCACAATTGGCACATTTTTCCATCAGGACTGTGGCAAAGGGCTGGCCCCTGACATAATGGATATGCCAGGGGTGGGAGGGGGGATTCTTGGGGGCATAGGTCTGTGGCTGACAGCAAGGGGCTGGGGCCTTGATAACTGTTGGGGAGGGGTTCTCACTCCAGACATGGCTGCCTTCCACAAATGCTCTCTCCCTTCCCACAGCAGGGGGAATGTTTTACAATCGAAGGCTCTTCGGTTCTGCAAGGAGATCCAACCAGTCCCTCCTAAAGGAAATCAGTCCTGAATATTCATTGGAAGGACTGATGTTAAAGCTGAAATTCCAGTAGTTTGGCCACCTGATGGGAAGAAGTGACTCATTAGAAAAGACCCTGATGCTCAGAAAGATTGAAGGTGGGAGAAGAAGGGGACACAGAGGATGAGATGTTTGGATGCATCACCGACTCAACGGATGTGAGTTTGAGTAAATTCTGGGAATTGGTGATGGACAGGGAGGCCTGGCATGCTGCAGTCCACGGGGTCACAAGGAGTCAGACACGACTGAGCGACTGAGCTGAACTGAACTGCTCTTTGGTTGCTGTGATTTCCACATTCTCAATGACACCCACTGATCGCTCCACTGGTGCTCAGGGAGAACAGCACAGTGGCATCCTTCTACTGTGAACTGTTACAGCATGGACCTACTGTGTTTAAGATACTGTGCTGGGCTTGACACTGGCCTCACACTGCTTATAAGGCAAGAAGAAAAAAATATACCTAGCTTTGGAGTCAGAAAAATCTGGGTTTGAGTTTATCCTTTTTCAGTATCTTGCTACGGGATCTGTGGCAAAGGCTTTTAACCTCTTGTCAAAACTTGTGAAAAGAAGGGTAAGAATATGTACCTTGGACATGGAGAAATGAAAACCACAGCACACTGTTGGTGGGAATGTAAATTGGTTCAGTCACCTTAGAAAATAGGATGGAAGTGCTTCAAAAAACTAAAAACAGAATTACCATGTAATCCAGCAATCCTATTCCTGGCTATACGGTGAAAAAAAAAGAAAATACTAATTCAAAAAGATACACGCACCTCAATGTTCGTAGCAGCATTCTGTACAATAGCCAAGATATGCAAACAACCCAAGTGCCCATCCACAGATAAATGGATAGAGAAGATAGAGGTGAGGTATATAATTGCGTATATATACGCACACATACACACAATGGAATATTACTCAGCCATAGAAAAGAATTAAGTTGTATTATTTGCAACAATGTAGATGAACCTAGAGGGTATTATACTTAGTGAAATAAGTCAAAGAAAGATAAACACTCTTTGTTATCACTTACATGTGAAATCTAAAAATAAAGAAATGCAAATAACAAAACAAAAATGAATACATACCTTGTAGCTTTGACATGGTGATCAAATAAGATAATGTAGATAACTTTCTTCCACTGAAGATAAACAGTGAAGGTCTCATAGCTAGATTGGTTAGGGGAGCTGGAATTCCAGTTTCTCTAACTCAAGGGCCTGAGGCGTTGACAGGCTGCATTCAGAGCTATTTTGGAGGGATCACTCGGGCTGGCTGGGCTAGGCCAATGGGTCCCTTTCCAGCTTTCATCATAGCAGTCAACATCACAAACTTCACTAAATTACTAGGAGTGTTTCCAGGGACTTGGAGTCCAAAGCAGAAGCAGTGAATACATGGCCTGACTCCAGGTGAACAACTGTGCTGAGCAAGTATCAATACTTGAGAGTAAGCTCTGATCCTTACCACTTCACGCTTCTCCACTTCAAACCAGCGGGAGATTCCAGGTAAACTCTGCACCAAGTATAGTGATGTTCTTTCCACCCAGAGACTCTATGAAATACAAAACAAATTAATTTGTTACCAAGTTCCCAAGTTACCTTCTTTCCAGTTACTGAGCAATGACTAATGTTTGCCATTCAATTTTACCAAGTTTTCAGTCTTTGTCAGCTTTTCTTTAGTATTGATTCCAGTGCTTCAGCAATCTCCTTGCACTCAGGAAGCTATCTCAGTAAGACATGCTGAAGCTTATGTTAATTTCATTGTATATAATCTGGAACTTTTTTCTGTGCAGAATACATGATATACTTCAGACAATAATCTTAAAAATGTAAAAACAAGTCATCACATTCTTTCCTTTTTCTCTAAATTTCTAATTTAAAGTTTCTCCACTCCTCAAGGGGGTCTAGCCATTTTTACTTGGAATGGAATATAGTATCAGCTAATCATCATGAGATTAGACAGAATCCTCAAGAAGGAAAGGGCTTTAGGAATCTCATAGCCTAATCTTTCTGTATTAAAGATGAAAGACATTAGCCCTCCAAAAGGCATGTGTACTGTGCTTAGTCTTGTTTGACTCCTTGTGACCCTATGGGCTGTAGCCCATCAGGCACCTCTGTCCACGGGGATTCTCCAGGCAAGAATACTGAAGTGGGTAGCCTATTTTCCAGGGGATTTTCCTGACCCACAAATCGAACCAGGGTCTCCTGCATTACAGGCAGATTCTTTACCAGCTGAGCTACCAGGGAAGCCCAAGGGGCATGTGACCTGCTCAAAGCTACATTCTCAGCACCTGTACTGCCAGCCCCAGGACCCCTGCACTAGAATGTCTGACTCCCCCATGGCTACAGTTACTGTGCCATGTGCACTGCTGTGATCCAGGAGGATCTGTACTTGGAGCTGGGCCTCCCTCTGGCCAGGATGAGCACCTCCATGACACGTGAAATCACAGGTGCCTTTGGTAAGAGCTGCTGTTGACAATGGGTCTCTCTTTCGTCAACAGGCTTCTGCATTTCTGCCTCATGTTTCCTGGTTAAACAAAGCATATTCCCACGTGTAGTAAACCTGACAAAGTTCCTGAAACTCTGCCATTCAACAACAACAACAAATCGAAGGATTTCTCTGTGCCAGCCAAGATCTAATGAGATGAATATGGCAGCAGCCTTGTGACAGGACGCCAGAGCACTCTGCTGGTGACGAGGGGTGAAGCAGATCAAGAAGGGCTGAGGGGGCTTCCCTGGTGTCTCAGTGGAAAAGAATCTGCCTGCCAATGCAGGAGACATAGGTTCGATCCCTGATCCAGGAAGATGCCACATGCTGAGGAGCAACTTATCACGTGTGCGACAACGATTCAGCCTGTGTTCCAGAGCTGGGGAACCCCAACTACTGAGCCCACATGCTCTAGACTGTGTTCTGCAACAAGAGAAGCCACTGCAATGAGAAGCCTGAGCACCGCAACTAGAGAGTAGCCCCGCTTGCTGCAATTAGAGAAAAGCCTGAGTGGCAAGGAAGACCCAGCACAGGTTTTAAAAAGAAGAAAGGCTCAGGGAGAAGAGAGAGGAACAGTCCAGGTGCTAGGGGAAAACAGGAGGAAGCAGGCACACAAGGCATCCTGTGGGAGGAGGATTGTGCTTCACTGAGGAGGTGACACGTGAGCGGAATTTTGAAGAGTGAGTAGGAGTTTGCCAGGCGGAGAGCGGGGGAGGCGGTGCAGGCAGCAGGAAGCAGAGACGCAAGCGGCTTGTGAAAGGGCATGGCAGGAGATGAAGGGAGGGCTCCGTGCTGCCAGAGCTGATAGAGTGGGTGAGTGGGCTGCAGCAGAGATGAGGCTTCTGGAAGGGCAGTTTGGAGACAGATGCTGAGGGCTGTGAGCACAGGAAAAAGGAGCCAGATTTATTATTTTTTTTAAGGAGGGTTGCTATACCATTGATAAATATTTAAAGTGATGGCCAAAAGGAAATGTGGTGCGGCAGAAAAAGCAATGGAGAAGGCATCAGAAAATGTGCATCTAGTGCAGGGTCTGGGGCATTGAGAATGCCATTCTGAGCAAGTCACCTGCCTGATTCTGGGCGACCTTGGACTTTCTATCTACTGGAAACTTGCAATGAAAACTATATTATACACTAATGATCTTTAATCAGTTTTGGAAGGCAGAAAGAAAAATCATCCAGAGGGATTAGAAAATGGTCATGGACCTTTTCAGTAACATCATAGCGTTATTTTCCAGTGGTTTCCTGGCCTTGATGTTTAACCCATCAATGTCCTTGACCAAAGGACTGTGCTTTGCTCGGTCTCATCATAACACTGCAAAACTACCCAGCTTTCCCTCTGATAACTTGGCTGTGAGCGATTCTGGAGTTACTGTGAGGAGCACCAGGGACTGAAACTTAGGCAGGAGTGACAAGCGAGTTCACATCAATCACAGCTGATAGCATTAGAAGAACCTTTCCCAGCTTCCCTGATAGCTCACTTGGTAAAGAATTCACCTGCAATGCAGGAGACCCCGGTTCGATTCCGGGGTCAGGAAGATCCCCTGGAGAAGGGATAGGCTACCCACTCCAGTATTTTGGGGTTTTCCTGGTGGCTCAGCTGGTAAAGAATCCGCCTGCAATGTGGGAGACCTGGGTTCAATCCCTGGGTTGGGAAGATCCCCTGGAGAAGGGAAAGACTACCCACTCTAGTATTCTGGCCTGGAGAATTCCATGGACTGTATAGTCCATGGGGTCACAAAGAGTCAGACATGCTGAGAGACTTTCACTTCACTGCGATGAAAGAAGCTAAGCCCAGTCACCCAGGATCCTACATTCATTTTACATTTTTTTGCTTGGAGGGAGATACTGGGGGTCTGTATGGTCTCACTTTGTCACTGTTATCAAGGAAAGGGCAGATTATAATTTATCTGTGGAACAATTTCACCCCTCTCCCCCAGTAAGGCTGTGAGAAACCTTGCTCTTTCTGGCTGAGAGAGAACTAGCAAGGCTTACCAGAACTGAGGATGGAAACCTCAACCCATGCAAAGAATCTATGGTTGGTCCTCTCAGATGTCTGAGTTACACATCATTCTATCAAGAAAAAGCAGCAGAAGATAGCATGGTCTCTCTCACTGGGCCAGGAGCCTCCCCAGTGGTTCTATCTCAGAATCACCTGTTCCTTCAGTATCCTTTACTCATGCCAGTCTCCCGTATCTGAGAATAAATACCTGAGGTTCCCACAGTTGGTTCAACATGAATGAATGGAGGACTGAGCTGAACCCTGAGATCTCAAAAACTGGACAGAGGACCACTGCCATTAGAGTCATCATAAACTTCAGGGCCTCCTCGGTGACCCAATGAGTCAGAATTCCCAGGCCAAGAAATCTGCTTGGTTAGAAAACAACTCATGTCACCCTGATAAGTGGTAGAGTTTAAGAATAATTAGACCACCTTTTGGTTTTATCACCTGTGTCTTGAGTAAATACTTAACAAGCATCTTGATATAAAAAGCTATTTGAGGAAACCATGTATCGTAAGAATTGCTCAGTACCTTGAATTCATTCTCTTTATCTTTCGTGCCTTTGTGAAACGGTCTGTCGTAGCGGAATTTCCAGATGTGATTCACTTTATAAAAACTTTTGATGTTGTCTGGAACACCTTCTCTCTGAAGGACCTCCTGGCTTTCTGGGATGGGAGTCACGGCGTATATCTGCAAATCTAGGATTCAAGAGTCAAGGAGGGAACCTGATTTGGCAGACTCCCTGGGGCATGTGGCTTGACCTGAGCTATGGCAGAAAGAAAGGGATGGTGAACAAGCGAGTGTTTCTACTGGGGTAAAGTCAAAACTGCCAAGAAGGTACCAAGAACTCAGTTCATAGCAAATCACTTCTCAAACAACAAGCCTTAAAATAGCTTCACATAGGTCATTTTGACAAAGTACCAGTTTGAAATTTCTATTTCCTGTGAATTCATTTATCATAGATTTTTTGGGGGAGTGGGGGTAGGTTTGAATGGCTTGGATCCTAGGTACTAAGGATTGTATTAATTTTAACCCTTGTTTATGAGGCTTTTCTCTTTTATCTTTAGTGCATGTATGGTCCTTTTAAAATGTGTTTTTAAAATAATGTATAAATACCTATACAACCAGACAGCAACCAGTACTGATAGTAACGCATATGTTCCCTGTCTCTAGCCTTCGCACATTTGAGGTATCCACTCTCCCAAACCTTGTATTGCATAAGCAGAGTGTTTAGTTATAGTTGGTATTTTTGAAAACTACATTAAAGAGGTATTATATTTACTTATAAATTTACCATCTTTTCTTCTCATTCAAAGAAAGATAGCAAAATCTTTTCCCTTAAGTAATTGCTTGCTTCTGGTACATTTAAGTTTCTACTTTGGAATGGTATCCGTAATTTTCAGGGGGGAATTTCTGATCTTCTTTAAGATTGTCAATTTCAGGAAGAAAGAACAATTCATAAAGGAGTCCTGGAGTGAAGTTTCTTTGTCTCTAATGCCTGTGTAATTTCAGTTGAGTTGTTTATGTTTGCACAATGGGAGTGTCGATTACACGACAGTTGTTAAATGCTATCCGGAATGCCATGGTTAAGAATGCCTCTTCCTCTTCCCTTTCATCCAGAATAAAAATATCAAGGGAAAAGTGGGTAAGTGATATATGCCAGTAAACATAATGCTATCATTTCCTTGAACTGAAGTAGTTTCTACAGGGTGTGTGTGTGCGTGTGCGCACATGGGCATACTCAGTTGCATCTGACTCTTTGAGACCCCATGGACTGTAACCCAACAGGCTCCTCGGTCCATGGAATTCCCTGGGCAAGAATACTTGAGTGGGTTGCCATTTCTTTCTCCAGGGGATCTTCCCGATTCAGGGATTGAACCCACATCTCATGCAGTGGCAGGTGGATTCTTTACCATTGAGCCACCTGGGAAGCCCATTTCTACAGGGGATGCCAGAGGAAAATTATTCTAGGGGAAATCCTTAAAAAGGAGCTTTTAAAGCAGGGTTGAGATATAGAAAAGCTGCAACTAAAAGGAAAAAAATAATTCTCTTAACAGAATCCTTAAGGGGTTTCTTTTCAACTGACATTATGAGAATATCTAGCATAATTCTGTTTGGAAGGAGCGAAGCTAAAATTAAGATGATGAGAAAGAAGGAGAATGAGAACAGGGCTACTGACAAGGGGCCAGTGCCTGAAGCACCTGTACAGAAACACTCTGCAGCCAAAGGCCAGCAGGACCTAGTCAGAATCTGGCCTTTCTAGGTGTGGATACACTGAGCTTCTGCCTGGAAGATGGTCTCGTCGGGTTGGTTGGCATGCTGCATGGCGATGGCATGGGGGAACTCGTTCAGCATTCTCTGCTGGAAGGCCTCCAGTCTTTCGTAGTCATGCCCTCGACACACAAACTCTTTATTCTGGAGGTAAAATCAGAAAAAGAAACATTAGGACTGTGTAATTGAGTGCAATCACTACAGAGAGAAGCCAAAATATGCAACACTGGCAGTAACTAAGCATAGGCCTAACATCAATATAATATAACCAAAAAACCCCACACTGGAACAGTCTAGAGAATTTGTACGAATATTAAAAATACAGGGCAAAGGTCAGAAGCATCACTCTCTATTGCTTCTAGTAAGTTCCACAGCATGCCTCACTTTTCCAGGTTCACCTGCATGAGGTGCAAAGGAGTGTCTGATTCTCAGAGCACCAAAGTACAAAACAAAGCAACCGTGTTCCCTCCAAATGTTAGTGAACACATGTTACAGAGTATTTTAAAAACTGTATAACGAAGTTAAGTGGGCAAATTCTCAATTTGGAAGAAAGCAAAGTAAGCACAATCCCTAAAAATACATTTTATGCATCCTTTCTATAAAGGTCACAGAGATCGGTCTTAACCCTTTCACACCTAGATCCTTCCATGGAGAGGAAGGCCAAGCCGCCTGCATGCCAGCTCTCAGCAGGGCTGCTGCTGCAAGCATCCCTGCCACCCCTGACTCTGCTCAGCGTCCTGTAGCCAGGACCTCTGTTAACTGACTAAAGCCAACATTGGGGACTTTTAAGGCCTTGCTAAATGTTGGACAAATTTTTGTCTGTTTCTGGTTTGTTTTTACAATACATGTAAATATTCTGTTAGTTAGGACTCTCTCATTCAGGTAAAAATGGTGAAGGTTATCCTTGATGGAGGCCACAGAGCTGGCAGAATGGGGACCTTCTCAACAAGTACCTTCACGATCTGGTTATCGATATGGAACAACTGTTCCTGACAGTTTAAAGTGAAAGTATTAGTCACTCAGTCATGTCCTACTCTATGTGACCCCATGGACTGTAGCCCGCCAGCCTCCTGTATTCTCACCTGGAATTCTTTAGGTGAGACTACAGAAAAATGGGTAGCCATTCCCTTCCCAGGGGGTATTCCTGGCCCAGGGATCGAACCCAAATCCAGTGCAGGTGGATTCTTGACTATCATGAGCCACCAGGGAAGTTTAATGATAGTCTAATGATAATGAAATTATCATTGTTAAGCACAGCCAGCACATACCTTATTTAACCCAAAGACACTTGAGAGGGTGTCCCCCGCCACCATTTTGTAGCTGGGAACTGAGGATCAAGATCATTACATACTTTGTCCACATGTATGAGATTTAAGCTCAGGTCTGAGTCCAAGGCCTTAGCTCCCACTGTTCTGAACGTGGCCTGGTACGTAGAAAAACTCCTAAGAGCTACAGAGACCAAGAAAGATTGCGGGATAAGATGCCCTGAGGATCTTTAGGGAGTAAAGTGCTTCGTGGTCTGGGGAGTTAAGGCCCAATGATCTCAGCAGTTCTCAGCTCTGGGAGGTTTCTGTGATTGCACCAAATGCAGTGAGGAAGCACTCTGGGCCAGAGTGAGGAAGTTAGAAACCACTCTGGGAAAGGGGCTCAGGGTTGCAGCTGAGAAAAAGCAGCTGCAGGCAGAGGAACCAAGCAGCAGAACTGAGCTCTGAGAACCTGCCACAATGCCTCACAAGTCACTCAATAAACCAATAAACCCCTGAGAAACACAAGCTAAGACAGACTCCTTAGGAATCAGGATTGCCCTCCCCACAAACAATCCTATATTTAAAATTTCTTGATTGAAGTCATACCTTCTGATGCTTTGTTATTTATTTTGCTCAAAATATATTCAATAAGGACCTACTGTATAGCAAAGGGAACTCTACTCACTACTCTGTAATAACCTATATGGGAAGAAAATCTAAAAAAGAATAGATACATGTATCAGTTCAGTTCAGTTGCTCAGTCATGTCCGACTCTTTGCGACCCCATGGACTGCAGCACGCCAGGCCTCCTGTCCATCACCAACTCCCGGAGTTTACTCAAACTCATGTCCATTGAGTCAGTGATGCCATCCAACATCTCATCCTCTGTCGTCTCCTTCTCCTCCCGCCTTCAATCTTACCCATTTCAGGGTCTTTTCAAAACAGTCAGCTCTTTACATCAGGTGGCCAAAGTATTAGAGTTTTAGCTTCAACATCAGTCCTTCCAATGAACACCCAGGACTGATCTCCTTTAGGATGGACTGGTTGGATCTCCTTGCAGTCCAAGAGACTCTCAAGAGTCTTCTCCAACACCACAGTTCAAAAGCATCAATTCTTTGGTGCTTAGCTTTCTTTATAGTCCAACTCGGAGAAAGACTGGCCAAAGAGGCCTTGTGATTGCCAGCCTCATCCATACATGACTACTGGAAAACCATAGCTTTGATTAGACAGATTGTTGGCAAAGTAAAGTCTCTGCTTTTTAATATGCTGTCTAGGTTAGCCATAGCTTTTCTTCCAAGGAGCAAGCATCTTTTAATTTCATGGCTGGAGTCACCATCTGCAGTGATTTTGGAGCCCCCAAAATAAAGTCTGTCACTGTTTCCATTGTTTCCCCATCTATTTGCCATGAAGTGATGGGACCAGATGCCATGATCTTTGTTTTCTGAATGCTGAGTTTTAAGTCAACTTTTTGATTCCCTTGTTTCACTTTCATCAAGAGGTTCTTTAGTTCTTTGCTTTCTGCCATAAGGGTGGTGTCATCGGCATATCTGAGGTTATTGATATTTCTCCCAGCAATCTTGATTCCTAGTTGTGCTTCCTCCAGCTCAGCGTTTCTCATGATGTACTCTGCATAGAAGTTAAATAAGCAGGGTGACAATATACAGCCTTGATGTACGCCTTTTCCTATTTGGAACCAGTCTGTTTTTCCATGTCTAGTTCTAACTGTTGCTTCCTGACCTGCATGCAGATTTCTCAAGAGGCAGGTCAGGTTGTCTGGTATTCCTGTCTCTTTCAGAATTTTCCACAGTTTGTTGTGATCCACACAGTCAAAGGCTTTGGCATAGTCAATAAAGCAGAAGTAGATGTTTTTCTGCCATTTATGGGGTCACACAGAGTCGGACATGACTGAAGTGACTTAGCAGCAGATGTTTTTCTGGAACTCTTGTGCTTTTTTGATGATCCAGCAGATGTTGGCAATTTGATCTCTGCTTCCTCTGCCTTTTCTAAATCCAGCTTGAACATCTGGATGTTCATGGTTCACATACTGTTGAAGCCTGGCTTGGAGAATTTTGAGCATTACTTTACTAACGTGTGAGATGAGTGCAATTGTGCGGTAGTTTGAGCATTCTTTGGCATTGCCTTTCTTTGGGATTGGAATGAAAACTGACCTTTTCCAGTCCTGTGGCCACCACTGAGTTTTCCAAATTTGCTGGCATATTGAGTGCAGCACTTTCACAGCATCATCTTTCAGGATTTGAAACAGGTCAACTGGAATTCCATCACCTCCACTAGTTTTGTTTGTAGTGATGCTTCTTAATGCCCACTTGACTTTGCATTCCAGGATGTCTGGCTATAGGTGAGTGATCACATCATTGTGATTATCTGGCTTGTGTAGATCTTTTTTGCATAGTTCTTCTGTGTTTTCTTGCCGCCTCTTCTTAATATCTTCTGTTTCAGTTAGGCCCATACCATTTCTTTCCTTTATTTAGCCCATCTTTGCATGAAATATTCCCTTGGTATCTCTAATTTTCTTGAAGAGATCTCTGCTGCTGCTGCTGCTAAGTCACTTCAGTCGTGTCTGACTCTGTGCGACCCCATAGACGGGCAGCCCACTAGGCTCTGCCGTCCCTGGGATTCTCCAGGCAAGAACACTGCAGTGGGTTGCCATTTCCTTCTCTAATGCATGAAAGTAAAAAGTAAAAGTGAAGTCACTCAGTCGTGTCCGACTCTTAGCGACGCCATGGACTGCAGCCTACCAGGCTCCTCTGTCCATGGGATTTTCCAGGCAAGAGTACTGGAGTTGTGTAAAGAGATCTCTAGTCTTTCACATTCCATTGTTTTCCTCTATTTCTTTGCACTGATCACTGAGGAAGGCTTTCTTATCTCTCCTTGCTATTCTTTGAAACTCTGCATTCAAATGGGTATATCTTTCCTTTTCTCCTTTGCCGTTCACTTCTCTTCTTTTCTCAGCTATTTGTAAGGCCTCCTCAGACAACCATCTTGCCTTTTTGCATTTCTTTTTCTTGGGGATGGTCTTGATCACTGCCTCCTGTACAATGTCACGAACCTCTGTCCATAGTTCTTCAAGCACTCTGTCTATCAGATCTAATCCCTTGAATCTATTTCTCACTTCCATTGTATAACCATAAGGGATTTGATTTAGGTCATACCTGAATGGTCTAGTGGTTTTTCCTTACTTTCTTCAATTTAAGTCTGAATTTGGCAATAAGGAGTTCATGATCTGAGCCACAGATACATGTATACATGTAACTGAGTTGCTTTGCTGTATACCTGAAACTAACACAACACTGTAAATCAACTATACTCAATATAAAATAAAAAAATTTAAATATAAATTTCCTTGATAAAATAATACATATCTTCTTGCATATTACTGAAGTCCCCAAATAAGTATCTGAAAACTGAAACAGTTCTAAAGCAATGCTCATATGTCACAACAGTTTGTAAAATTAGGGAAATGCCTCTAAGTGTAAGGTCATTCAAAGGTAGTAAGAAATAATTTTGGAATAAACATAAATTTGGGGACTAATATTTGAGTTATGGAGAAATAAAAAGGAGATAAGCTTTCTTTCCATCAATTATTTTTTAAAACCATAGTTTTGAGATATAGTTCACAAGCCATAAAATTTACCCTTTTATAGTATGCAATTCAGTTGTTTTTGGTATATTCACAGAGTTGTGCAACTATCAGCATTATATAATTTCAGATTATTTTCATTACTGCAAAAAGAAATTTGTACCCATTAGCAGTCACTCCCCAGCTCCCCTTCCCCTTGGCACCTGGCTAATCTACTTTCAGTTTCCATGGATCTACCTATTCTGGACATTTCATATAAATGGAATTACATAACATGTGGCTGTTTGTAACTGGCTTCTTTCACTTAACATAATATTATCAAGCTTCACTCATTTTGTAGCCTTATCAGTACTTCATTCCTTTCTTATCGCTGAATATTCTATTGTATAGCTATGCCATGTTTTGTGTATCCATTCATCAGTGGATGGGCATTTGGACTGTTTCTACTTTTAGGCAATTGTGCATAATGCTGCTGTGCATACTCATGTACATGTCTTTGTGTAGCTCTGGATGCTGGGAAAGATTGAGGTCAAGAGGAGAAGGGGGCAACAGACAATGAGATGGTTGTATGACATCACTGACTCAACAGACATGGGTTTGAACAAACTTCAGGAGTTGGTGAAGGACAGGGAAGCATAGCATGCTGCAGTCCATAGGGTCACAAACAGTTGGACAGGACTTAGTGACTGAACAACAATTTGTTAATAGTTAATTTTTAAAATTGTCTTTCTTTAAAAAGGAAATATATACCTATGGGATAAAAAATTCCCAAATAGTATAAGCATACAATAAAAAGTAAATATTTTTCCCATTCTTGACCTCAATCATCCTCCTCAGACAAATCACTATTCAAAGATATTTTATGCATTTAAACACTGTCAATAAAGAACTCATTTTCCATAAGGGTAAAAAAAGCTACCTCAATAACACAAATATATCAATTTATTTGAGCTTTAAAAATTCTCTGGAAATTGATCACACAGTGAAAGGAAATTTTTAAAGTTGATATTTGTTTTTAAATCAAAGAACAGACTAGATAGAACCTGATCTCTTAAAAAGTCTAGTCCTGTGATTCCAAAGGGTGCAGTGCCATTTAGAAACCAATAGAGGGTGACGCTTCTCTTTCATTTAGAAGGAAATGCCATTTATTTCTAGAAAAGCTGTTTTCAAAAGAAAGATGATATATTTATTGGTCTATTCCAATTGATAGATTAACAAAATTCATTTTATTAGCTGATACATCTCCTAATTTGCCAAATTTCCTTTAAAAATATGGCTCCTAAACTACTTCTGACTTTTAAAAATCTTTACACTTTTAATTACCACTAATCACACATACATGATAGAGTTCTAGGGTACTTTATAATACACTTGTTAGCTGAATTCAGAATTTGATCAGGGCTACAATACAACTTTTATGGGCTCCTTTCTCTATTAAAAATATTAAAAATCATACTGTATGACTCATTTGGTATAAAGACAAATAATATCAATAATAACCTAATGTACAATATACACAATTAAATAACAATCTAGTGTAGAGTATACACTATGGGATTCCCTGATGGCTCAACAGATAAAGAATCTGTCTGCAATGCAGGAGATGCAGGTTCAATCCCTGGGTTGAGAAGATCTCCTGGAGGAGGAAATGGCAACCTATTCCAGTATTCTTGTCTGAAAAATTCCATGGACAGAGGAGCCTGGCAGGCTACAGTCCATGGGGTCACAAACAATCGGGCATGACAGTGTGCACTCACACCCATAATATACACTATAATATGTATTTTAACATTTTCTTTAACCTGAAAGTTCACTGTTTTCTTCTGATTTTTAAAAGAAAACAGTTTTATGAACCATCTAAGAATATTATGGTCCCTAAGCACTGTATCTACTGTGCATAATGGATCAGGTGCCCACTCCATTCTGTTTTATGGAATAAAACAGAATCATTGCATTATTTTGAGCCAAGAGAGGAAGTGGTGGTCTGCAGCATGAGAATCATGTCTGGGCCCTACTGTGGGGTCTCCAGCCCTCTGTGCTGCTCACAGCTCCAGAATGTCCCTCCTTCCCCTCAGAACTTGGACCCAGACCCTGCACTCTGCAGGAGGTGGCTGATGACAGCCCAGGACCAGTGTGTCCACTTTCAAGACACAGTCTTTCAAATTCAGCAAGTGTTCTGAATTTGCCACTAGTTTTGATTTGGAATCAAGCTTTCCTCTGTCTGCAGGCAGGTTCATCTGCAGAGCCGACAATGTATGTGGATTCTCCTTAACCCAGCAAAGAGATTTTATACCTAGGTCTGTAGTACCCAAATACATGGTTATTTCAATCAGTTAGATGACTGATTTGTTATTTGAGCATTTGTTTCATGCGACACTAAGTGAATCTTTGCCTATGGTGTTTAGGTATTTTATACATACATACATACACACACACATACACACACATATATCTTCATTCTGAAAGGCAGATACATTAACGATTATTAAAGAAGCAATGAAGTCAAATGTTTCTCCTCTCTGTCCTCCTTCAAGTACCCCCTTCCTGTATCTATTCATAGGTAGCAACAGCTGCTACTTCTGCTAAATCACTTCAGTCCTATCTGACTCTGTGTGACCCCATAGACGGCAGCCCACCAGGCTCCCCGTCCCTGGGATTCTCCAGGCAAGAACACTGGAGTGGGTTGCCATTTCCTTCTCCAATGCATGAAAGTGAAAAGTGAAAGTGAAGTCGCTCAGTCGTGTCCAATCCTCAGCAATCCCATGGACTGCAGCCTTCTAGGCTCCTCTGTCCATGGGATTTTCCAGGCAAGAGTACTGGAGTGGGGTGCCATTGCCTTCTCCGACCAACAGCTAAAGGAAGATATTTAAGATTGAAAGTTTGTAATGAATTCACTCAATATTACAAATTATTCCTGTCACTCCTCTTTAGTTGCTGGAAAAGGTGCATTCTCGTCCTTATCAATGCTTTTGAAAGTGAAAGTGAAGTCACTCAGTGTGTCCAACTCTTTGCGACCCCATGGACTGTAGCCTCCCAGGCTCCTCTGTCCATGGGATTTTCCAGGCAATAGTCCTGGAACGGATTGCCATTTCCTTCTCCAGGGGTCTTCCCAACCCAGGGATCGAACCCAGGTCTCCCGCATTGTAGGCAGACGCTTTACCGTCTGAGCCAGCATACTGGCGGAGCTTTTAGGTGAGTATAAATGAGATGTTACAAACTGAAATGTTACGTAAGTTATTTCAGCACATAAGAGACTCGGCCAAATGAGAACAATGGTAAGAATGGAGTCAAATATTTTATTATCTGGTAGGTACCTTTCTTGAAAATTTCCCTTTGTAGAAATAGTTTCTACTAGCAATAAGTTGAATCTCTTTGCTAGGTGGCATTTGTCTTTTCAAAGTCAGGTAGGACAAACAATGGTCCTCTGGAGCCTGGAGGCAGAGTTTCCACAAGATGTGAAACTGTGGTGTTTTCTGCGGTCTGCAACTCCCAGGCCCTATAGCGCCCGCCATTTTTCTCTGAGACTCACTCTATGGAAATTGCAGGCTGAACAGAAGTAATGCTACCAATTATACAAGGGAAACAACTGTAATTGTCAAAGATTGCTCCTCAAATATAATAAGCTTTGAAATGTAGGAAGAAAATTCAACTGATTGTTTGAAAACTTGGGAAATTATTCAAAACAAGGCATTCTATATGAGTATGATGTTTGCAAACTAAAGTTAAAAGAGAATCTCATGATGTTATTACCTGCCTTAAAAGGAAAATATGTCATTCGTATCTTAGTTTGCTTGATTGGGCTATGTATATTGGAAGCATGAAAGCAAATCAAGTAGTATATTACTTACTCTTAAGAAAAATGGAAACTTTTTCCCATAAAATCCAACTCGGAAGAACTCTGGTTCAAGACGTTGCTGGTCCATAATTTTGTCATACAAAGAGGCCTCCATCATCTAGCAAAGAACAGGGGGCGTTTTAATCATTTTATCTCATCTTTTAGCTCTACCACTTTATAGAAGAGGCTATTTCTTCTATTAAAAAAAAGAGAATGTCACTTTAGTTCCATTTGCAGAAAAGAAGGTTGACTCCTTTTCTATGCTTTAAGGCAGAGATCAGCAAACTTACTCTGTAAATGGCCAGACAATAAATATTTCAGACCTTACAAGTCACCTAATCCCTTTCATAACTACTCAATTCTTTGAGGTCCATAGGCTTCAGTTTCCTGACCTCTGCTTTAAAGGATCGAGTATATTACTACATGTTCTCACCAGAGGAAATGATTTCTATGCACATAGTCTATCAAAATATTTTCTTCATAATAAAAATTAACATGAACTCTTAGAGGCAAAATCTTTCTGGAGAATTCTTGTACTCACCTGAGCATTCAGTTCTCCTAGGTCATGGTAATTCAGGACATCTGGAAGATGTAACCTTGTACAGGTTGAACGGGGATAAACCAACAAACCAAACGGGGCCCATAGTGCAAGTGTTGTGGGGGCTGAAGGCTGTTAAGTGTGTCTTTGATGAGGTTGGAAGCATGAAGTACATAAAGATTATGGTTTTCCATTCATGGTATTATCATCCCCAGGGTTTCCAGAGAAAGACTAATATTGCAATTGAAAATATCTCCCCTTTCTCCGCCCCCAGTAACAGCACCCAAAAGAGCACTTGGCATGAAGTGCAAAGCTTTGAGTTTATAAAAATCTTAGTGACTATGGCACCCAAGGGCCCTCACAGGTAAACACTGTAACCTCGCTTCTGTTCCAGGGACAGGATGCAAAGAGAAGCACAGGGACATTTTTATATGAAACTGCAGTGCCTGCCAAAGCCAGTGTGATGGGCTGAAGTTAAAACAAGGCTTTTTCTCCTTGGTTTTCCTGTTAGGAGAAATATCGATGAACTCCTGACATGAAATAGTACACCCAAAGTACAGGGCTGGCTCCTGCCAGAGGAAGAAGTTACTTGTGGTATAAGGGATACTGGGTTGTTAAAGGTTTATGAGTATTATCTCTTATATTACTACCTTGGAATAAAAAGGCAATATCATAATTTTTAAAAATATATATGTATGTGCATGTGTATATATAATCTGATGATCCTGTTTTAGAAGCCCTGAAGAGCTTAAATGTAACAAGATGATACAAAATGTTTGACCTGACAAGAATAAGGACGTGGAGTACCAGAGGGACTTGCTTGAACCTTCAAGAAGAAAAGGTATTGAATTGGCCAAAGTTCATTTGGGTTTTTGTGTGATGCTTCACAAAAACCCAAGCGAACTTTTTGGCTACCTCAATATAAAAGATTTGGTTTAGGGACACAGAATATTAAACTCCTTGAGCTCTTGGGTACTAAGACCTTGGTTTCAGTTTTAGCAAATAAAAACATTTCTGAAGCTAAAAAGATTTGATACCTTCAGAAGTTAGCCCCCAAATCTTTCAAAATGTGTCAGCTAGCCATTTCTCCTATTTTACTGCACAGATTATGGGACTAAGAATGGAATATTACTGAGATTTGTGTGTGAGTGACAAGCTCTTCCAACAAAAAGTATTAATCCTGGGTTAAATGTTATATTTCAGATGTAGTGTTTAGAATAGATCAACAGCTTACGTTTTGCATATTAATCAAAAGCATCACACAGGTCAACATGCTATTTCTCTGGATAAATAGAGGAGTATGCTTCAAAGGAAAGGTATCTTTCAAAAGCTTTCTACAAGACACATCAAGACGATCACAAAGTTGACTTCCTAGCACCATGTGGGGAAGTTAATCTAAAAAAGGATTCCATAACCTGATTAGGATGCATGCAGGTACCTTACCCTCATCTTGCTCAGGTTCCTGTAATCATAGTAACTCTCGTACTGCTCTGCAATCTTCCGGCACAAGATGATGCCATTCTCCCAACACTGTGGACAAATGAATAACATAAATGTTAACAATCTCACGGCATTTACTAATTTCCACCCAGAGGTCAAGAGGGGACCGCTCTCAGATGATCAAGCCTTACTTCTTAAACTTTAAAACCTACCCTTAATAGTACCACTGCAATTTTAAGCATGAAAATAGCATGTAATTAACAAGTTCATTATTTAAAATATTTAGAGAGTTGAAAGTGATAACCTACAAATCATTAACATATGGTGCAAAAACAACGTTTCCTGGTATCATCTCAAAACTATTATCCTGAAGATGTGGCGTACACACACACATATACATTAGAATATTAGTCAACCATCAAAAAGAATGAAATAATGCCATTTGTAGCAACATGGGTGAACCTAAAGACTATCACGCTAAGTGAAGTAAGTCAAGGAAAGACAAACACCGTATGATATCACTTTATATGGAATCTAAAATACAACCCATATCAACACATCTATGAGACAAAAACATACTCACAGACATGGAAAACATGTGGTTGCCAAGCAGGGGTGGGGAAGGAATGGATGGATGGATTGGGAGTTTAGGATTAACAGATGCAAACTAGTACATATAGGATGAATAAACAACAAGGTCCTATTGTGTGACACAGGGAACTATATCCGACATCCCGTGACAAACTGAAATGGACAAGAACATGAAAAAGAACATATATATGTACAGATGAGTCACTTCGCTGCATGGAAGAAATTAACACAACATTGTAAATCACTACACTTCAATAAAATGAAAAAAAAATAAAGTAATAATTTATAGTTAAAAAATAGACAAAACGATCATGCTGAAATAACTGCAATTCCACAATGGCCAAGGAGATGGATGAGCAGCCCCTCGGGGCTGGGATATGCGGAACTGCCACTGACCCCTAAGGTCCAATTATCCACAGCTGGCTCAGTGGATTCCTTGTTGGCCCAAGCATACTTGTAAACTCCAAGGGTCTAAGCCAGCTGGTTACTCTCAGCAGGAATGTAAAACTTCTTTGATCTAGCTCAGGTGTCTGCAAATTTTCCCACCAAACAGTAAATGCTTTAGGTGTTGTGGGCCATACAACCTTTGTCACCACTGCCATTAAACTATGAAAACATCCGCAGACACGCATGAGCTTGGCTGTGTTACAATAAAACTTTATTGACAACTGAAATATGAATTTCATATAATTTTCACAGGCCAAATACCATTCTTCTTTTTAGTTCTTTTCAGCATTTAAAAATGTAAAAGTGAGTCTTAGTTTGTGGGCTGAACTGAAACAGGCAGTGAACTGTTTGACCCATGGGCCATAGTCTCCAAGTCCTCATAAAGCACAGACTCCTGGGAATGGGCCAAGAGAGGTTCTGTAACAGCTTATCTTACAGGTGGAAAGTTTACTGCAGGAGGACACAGAGGCATTTCTTTGCTATTAACGTAATGAACGGTATGTCAGTGTAGTTAGATAAATAATAGAAGAGGATAGGAAAGAAGCAATTCCTTTGCATCAAATTTTTAGGAG
Source organism: Bos javanicus (assembly GCF_032452875.1). Lineage (NCBI taxonomy): Eukaryota > Metazoa > Chordata > Mammalia > Artiodactyla > Bovidae > Bos > Bos javanicus. The sequence continues at coordinate 57,235,570 of NC_083871.1, read as the reverse complement.
TACCCAATTATGTTTTATAAAAGAATGACAGCCACTGGGTGTATTTTCATTTCCTGTTTAACCTTGGAACTTTGAAAGATATATTTAAATCTAAGACATGTATCACCAAAGCATCCAAGTGTTCAAATCAACTGGGGTCAGATTCACGTTTTTTTTCAAGAGCATTGCAAACCCCTGAAGAGGGAGCAGGTGGCAGGGAGGTGACATGCTGAATTGCTTTATTAGCTCAGGGAGGTTTTCAACACCCCATGGCAACTCTGAGTATATGACGGGATGTCATAAAATTCTGTAAATAAATTTAGTTTCATTTATTTCACCTTAGAAAAAGTGGACTGGGACAGATTACTATGTGCCAATTTGGGGAGGTAGGGGAGGTGTGATAGAGGTTTTTCAGTTAATAAAATGCCTGGATGTTGAAACCTCTAGATGAGGGTCTCTCAAGATGGGGTTCAAGTTCATACACACTGGAATTTTCTGGAGTCCTTATTAAAATTGCAGAACCCCCTGGTGCAAGCCAGACCTACTTAATCAGAATTTGCAGGAGTGGGGCCTGGGAATCTTAATTTCAGTCAACTCTCAGGAGTTAATGCACACTGAAAATCTGAGGGCCCCTGCTTGAAGAGGCAGCCATCAATGAACTAGAAATAAAGGAGATGTGACAGTCACCTTGGGAAAGGACACAGGTGACTGGGGCCACTTACCTTGCCTCTGTCAAAGTTCTGGATGATGGCGAGGTGCAGGTGCTCCTTGCGCTGCCATTCCGTTTGCATGGGGTAGGTCAGGAACTCCCGGAGGGGCCGGTCAGACCATTCTAGCAGCTCATCATATAACAACAGCGTATAGGCAGCCTCTGAAAGATAAGCGGGAAGGTAATGATCGAGACAGGACCCCAATGCAGCTGGTTCAGGACAAGCTGGATTAAGTACTTTTTTTCTGAATTTCACGATACTGAAGAACACATGTCCAGGACACATGCAACGGAAGGTGAATGAATGAGAAGCGCCCCGGGAGATGGAATTACTGGAGACTTGTGTTTGATCTTTTGTTTCTCTTTCTCTTTCTCTCCTTCCCATCTATTTCTCCCACTACTTTTCATAGGTACTGGCATAATAAAAATGTTTAAGGATAGCTCTGTAGCTGGTTCAAAATGTAGGGGAGACATGCTTTTGTTTGCTACATAGGTTCACTGGTAAATCCTTTGGCAGGGGACTATGGGTAGTTTCCATAGGGCATGCTTTGTTGTTGTTCAGTCACTCAGTCTTCTTCAACCCTTTGTGACCACATGGACTGCAGCACGCCAGGCTTCCCTGTCCTTCACCGTCTCCTGGAGTTTGCTCACACTCATGTTCATTGAGTCGGTGATGCCATCCAACCATCTCATTCTGTGTCACCCCCTTCTCCTGCCATCAATTTTTCCCAGCATCAGATTATTTTCCAGTGAGTCAGCTCTTCACATCAGGTGGCCAAAGTTCTGAAGCTTCAGCATCAGTCCTTCCAATGAATATTCAGGATTGATTTCCTTTAGGATTGACTGGTTTGATCTCCTTGCTGTCCAAGGGACTCTCAACAGTCTTCTCCAACTCCACACTTTAAATACATCAGCTCTTCAATGCTCAGCCTTCTTCATGGTCCAACTCTTACTTCCATACATGACTACTGGAAAAACCATAGCTTTGACTATATGGATCTTTGTTGGCAAAAAAGGGCATGCTTAAGAGACAAAAAATGATAGCTCATTTCTCTTGGCTAATAAAAGGCTGAAAAATGTGAAAGTGATACAGCAAGTCCCCTATATACAAATGAGTTCTGTTCTGCGAGTGTGTTCTTAAGTGTAATTTGTTCATAAGTCCACAAAGTTAGCCTAGGTACCCAACAAACACAATCAGCTTTATAGTGCTGTACTGTTATAGGTTTATAATACTTTTCACACAAATAACACATTAAAAAAACACAAAAAATAAAGAAAACCCTTTAAAGTGCAGTACCTTGAAAGTACAGTAGTATGGTACAACAGCTGGCACACAGGGGGCTGGCATTGAGTGAACAGGCAAGAAGAGTTACTCACTGAAGAAGGTATAGGAGGTGGGAGATGGCAGAGCTGAAGGATCATCAGCAATAGGAGACAGAGGGCAAGTTGCCATTTCACTCACGCTGACATTGATGGAACACACGTTCAGATCTTTGAAAGTTCAGAACTTGAAAGTTCGTATGTAGGGGACTTATTGTTTATGTGTGGGGGGGTATCAGGGTACAGACAGAATATGGAAGGGGAAAAGCTAGAGAAGAGTTCAGAGAAGAAAAACTTTTAAAATCTATTAATAGCCAACAGAGAAAGGACCAGAAAGGGTAAAAGTATTGGGTAAGAGGAGTGTGCATGTGTGTGTGTGTGTGTGTGTGTGTGAGAGAACAAACTGTGTGGGCTGTGTACTCTGACACCCCCTCTGGCTGGCCCCACAAATCTTCAGTAATGGTTACTAAAGTCATGACATGTTTGGTGTAGGGGTGATTTCCTGGAGAAACATGTAAAGGGATGACATTCTATACACGTGTATAGAAATGGTGACCCACAGGCTTAAGCATGGTTGACAGGTAATGTATTTAGTAGGATACTTGCCATTCTGCAGGTCTCTTCTTTTCCTGAACCATAAATACGGCCAAATACATCAAGAATGGGAACCAGAATTCACTGTCCCTGATGAAAGACTATAATTTTTTTCACCTGACACTCTAACAGCCAACTTACTTACTAAACTGAATAAAATGATAAAACCCTTATGTTAGGTATCCATTTACCTACCATCCCCACACATGTCTGAAAAGACACAGTAGTAACTTTTAATACAATATCCATAAATGGTAATTCTTTTTCTTCACTTATTTGCTTTAAGGATAACTACACATAAGGCTCCTATGTGTACTGGAGCTCCTATGTGTACTGGAGCCTATGTGTACTGGAACTCACATGTTCCAGTACTGTGATCTGGCCATCTCAATGTATAAAATATAGTTGTGATGAGAAAGGCCTGGGTCACCATCACTATTCTCTTGTCTCTTAGGTTCTGGCTGTGTTTTCCTCTTTAATTACCTTTGGTGAGCTCAACCCAGTAACTTCAATGATTGCAGCAAAACTTTTCATCACCCACCAGCAGTCTCTTATTCCCCAGCATTCAGTGTGCAAGCTGTTACTAACATAAGTTTTCTTTAATGCAAGTGATCACATCACTCCCATGATTAAAACTAGTTAATGATTCTCAGTAACTATTAACAACAGAATGAATTTGGACTTCCTAAAGTGACACAGAAGCCTGCCCATGAGCTGGTCCCTCCACTCACATTTTCCCAATGTCCCCACTTATGACGGGTAAGGAGACTGCTACTGTGAGCCTGCTACTGTCTCCCTAAAAAGCCTCCAGCCCCTCGACCCCATCATCACTTTTGCTGAATGAAACATGATGCATCCTGATCCAGAGGCGGCTGCCTGTCAGGGACACAGGCGCCTTCCACTGCATGGACACAGGACAGGCCCTTTCCTGGGGTGAGATGGACAGAGTGAATGTCTGCTGGAGGGTGTCGATTAATCGGTGGATGTAGAAGCAGCCAAATCTGTCACGAAGTGGGTTGCCATGGAAGACTGCTTTGCAGGGGACAAGACAGACGATGATGATAACAAGATCATCAGAGCTGTACTGTATTTGAACAGCGTCCTCATTTTCCCTGAGGCCTCCTGAGATCACTTCCTAATCTTTAATTACCCACATACCCTTCTAATGCCAAGCATCTAAGAAAACCCCAAGGGCATCTTTGTTTTTCTGTCCACTCTTGCTCCTGTCACCTGAACAAACTAAGATTCCTCTCCCTTATCACACCAACCGACACCTGGGGTCCTTCACAGCCTGTTCCTTCAAGCCTTTAGCTGCTGAATAATTCCTATTTTCTTTTAATGACACAGCTCCAGAATGATCATCTTTGCCTCTCAGATTTCTCTTGTATCTCCCTGAGCTTTCAAAAAATATCCTTGAGACTAACCATGACTCAGTGTAAAGGTGGAATAGTGAGTGGGGAGGCCAGAGGGAACCCCTTCCCACATCTCAGCTGCCCACAGGGAGGGACCGAAAAGGCGATGAAGGTGAAATTTACACAGAGAGAAAGTAGAGTGGTGGTGCCAGAGATGAGGGGAGGGGAAAATGGGAAGTTACTGTTTAATGTGTACAGGGTTTCAGACTGGGTGGAGGAGAAGGTTCTGGAGACAGATGGTGGTGATGGTGGCCCAACAACACGGATGCACTTAATGGCCACTGAAGTGCACACTGAAAAATGGGGAAGATGGCAAATTTTATGTTATGTACCTTTTGCGACAATAAATAAAAAGAAAAAAGTGGGGACTAATGAAGTGTTTCTAATCTGTAAACTGCTGTTCAAGTAACGTTTGCTCTGGGAAGGTCCAAGGGATGGCGGGAAGGTCGGGTGTGGGTGAGCTGCCCCTGAGAAGGGCGGGAAAAGAAGTAACCACTGGCGGGCTTTTTTGTTCAGTTCTTCTGTGTATTCTTGCTACCTTAATCTCTTCTGCTTCTGTTAGGTCCTTGCTGTTTCTGTCATTTACTGTATACATCTTTGCATGAAATGTTCCCTTGGTATCTCCAATATTCTTCAGGAAATCTCTAGTCTTTCCCATTTTATTGTTTTCCTCTATTTCTTTGCATTGTTCACTTAAGAAGGTTTTCTTATCTCTCCTTGCTATTCCCTGGATCTCTGCATGGCAGAAAGCAAAGAGAAACTAAAGAGCCTGTTGATGAAGGTGAAAGAGAGGGAAAAGGCTGGCTTAAAACTCAACATTCAAAAAACTAAGATCAAAGCATCCGGTCCCATCACTTCATGGTACAGAGATGGGGAAAAAGTGGAAACAGTGGCAGATTTTATGTTCTTGGGCTCCAAAATCACTGCAAATGGAGACTGTAGCCGTGAAACTAAAACATGCTTGCTCCTTGGATGAAAAGCTATGACATCCAAGACATCCAAAACCTAGACAGTGTGTTAAAAAGCAGAGACATCACTTTGCTGACAAGGGTCCATTTAGTCAAAGCTATGGTTTTTCCAGTAGTCATGTATGGAGGTGACAGTTGGACCATACAGAAGGCTGAGTATCAAAGAACCGATGCTTTCAAACTGTGGTGCTGGAGAAGACTCTTGAGAGTCCCTTGGACAGCAAGGAGATCAAACCAGTCAATCCTAAAGGAAATCAGCCCTGAATATTCACTGGAAGGACTGATGCTGAAACTGAAGCTTCAATACTTTGGCCATCAGATGTGAAGAGGTGACTCACTGGGAAAGAACCTGGTGCTGGGAAAGATTGATGGCAAGAGGAGAAGGGGGTGGACAGACGATGAGATAGTTGGATGGCATCATCAACTCAATGGACATGAATTTTGAGCAAACTCCAGGAGACAATGAAACATAGGGAAGCCTGGCGTGCTTCAGTCCATGGGGTCACAAAGAGTCAGACATGACTTAGTGAATGAACAACAACTGGCAGGCCAGCAGAGCAAGCTGACAGATGACCGAAGGGTGATGTGGGGAGGCGTGAAAACAAGTTACACCTGGAACAGAATTTGATTCCGGAAGATAAAGATGTATATCAGGGGTAAACGGTGTGTGTGAAGGAAACTGCAGAAAATTTTCATTAAAGGAAATGTATGCCTCTGAGGCGTCAGCAACAGACTACTGAGGTTTCTGGAACACATCAGCATATCGAAGATGTTTTATTACAATATGTTGCATGTTTATTCCTATGTATCTTTAGAAGACTGTATTGCATACTGAAAAGAGAAAGATGACTCACATCCAAAATTATGAACAATGTTTTTAAAAGTGTTTACAATTTTGAACAAAAGGCCATCATCACAGAATTAAATATATGGGCCATCTCATTCCATCATTTTGAGAATTGTACAGGGAAGGTATCAATATGCAGAAAGAAGTAACACAGGATAAATGTGGAGATGAATCGTGCAATGGAGGGCATTGTCACAGAGGGCTGGAAAGGATTAAGCCACAAGAAACAAATCCTGTAAAGACAGAAGTTTTTCCATCAATTCCACTTTCTCCAAGGACCCACAAAAATGAGGACAGAGGAGAAATGAGTAAAATGTTATACGGGAGAAGAACTTATTTCTTATGACTTTGGGGAACATAAAAACTTCAAGCTTAGTAAACAAATTCAAGAAAACAAGATTTACACATTTTCAAAATATAAGGTGACAGATTTGGAGTTTCAGAAAACCAAAATATATCTGTTACATATCTGCAAGAGCTTGTCCTCACTTCCCTCTCTCATTTCTTCTTTTTTTTTTTTTTTTAATGGGCTTCAAAATAAAGCACGTCTACTAGATTGTTTTCACAGATTAAAAAAACCAGGTTCACCATTTTTCTAATATTAGCTACAAACTACTTTCAAATGACTACTTAAACTTCTAGACAACAAAGTCAGCTAAAAAAATCTTAGTTTATTTAATCAAAACTATCAGGACATCTGTGTGAAGAGATACCGGGGCTTCCTTGGTGATTAAGGAATTAACAATATTAAAGGAGAAAAATCTGCTCTTGGGGTGTTAAAATCTGAATGCATTCTTAGTAGTGCATTTATTTAAATCTCACAGCACTAGGCACTAATCTAAGAACTGAGAAGACTAAGAAGAAAATATCATCTCTGTCCTCAAGGAATTTACCTTCAACTAAAGATCTCTCAACCTACCTACCTCCCTACTTATCAACACACACACACACACACACACACACACACACATTTTTTATATAACTATGAATAAAATGTTATGATAAGTACTTGAATGGAAATCTGAAAAAACTGCAATGGGAAAAGAGTAGAAAACATTAATTCAGCCCAAAGCTGGGGGTGCGAGTTGGTGAGGGAGAGAGAAGGAAGATAAAGACTTCATGGAAAAGATGATATAGGAGCTGGCTCTGAAGGATAAGAAGAAGGAACACAGTATTAGAGGTAAGCAAGAATACATTAGGCTGAATGGACAGGTGTTGTTTCAATTATGATGGGCCTTGAATAAAGACTTTGAGCTTTACTTTGCAGAAGACATGAATTGACAAAGTTACACCTAGAGAAGGGGGTGACAAAGTTTCTCAAAGGATCAGTCAGTCAATAATTTAGGCTTATAGGACATACAGTCTTTGTTGCAACTACTCAACTATGCCATTTGAGTGCTATAGCAACCATATACAATATGTAATTAAGTAGGTGTGGCTGGAGTTTTAATAAAACATTCTTTAAAAAATCAAATGACAGGGCTGCAGGTTGAAGTTTACTGATCCCTGCTCTAGTGAATAACGGGATAGTTAAGAAGCAGTCCAAGAGAGAGATGATGAAGGCCTGATTGAGGCAGTGAAACTGGAAACAATAAGAGAAAATATGGCTTTCATTTTTAGGAAGCAGAACCAACAGCACCTCATGAATGAGAGGTATCAAAGATATCATAAAGGTCTCCAGTCTGAGTCAAGAACTGGGAACTTTTAACTTTTAAGCGGTGCTCTTAGCTGATATAGTGGAACCGTAGCTAGAGGCATGCTTAAATCCTGGGAACATGAGCATCACTTCAGAAAGTGTTCCTTTACTCTTTCAAAGCTGGGGGAGGAACCAAGATTCAGGAGTTCCTTGGAAGAACAGTGTGCCAAAAGACTAAGATTTGTAATTTCTAAATCCAATTAAAGGGTTCTCATTCTGGTTAAGATGTAGTATGCACATTTTAGTGTATTTTTCTCACTGATTCACCTAAAAACCCAAGACAGAATATATAAAGCAACTATTGGAGAATTCTGAAAAGTAAATGAGAAGGCAGACAGAACAGGAGAATCAGTACTTAAAGGAGGATGACAGAGTGGTGAGCTCCTTGTTTTTACTTTTTTGCCTTTTGTATCTCCAGGCTTAGCCTTCCCTGTTTCCTGTAACTTCGAATGGAAAACAGACAGAAAAAGCTCCTTTAGTCAGAGAACTGGGAGAAGGACCCTCTGTGGGAGTCCTTTCTATTCTTCTGGTCCACTCTGAGTCCCAGGAACAAAGCTGCAAACCCACACTGTGGCATCAGGGGCAGTCACGGCGGCAGCAGTAGTGGCTTCCACTTTTCTATTTTCTTTCACTGCTTTCCCTCTACCAGGGAGGCTGACTATACATAGTAGATCATAGTGTGGAGGATCAAGTCTTGGCTCTGAGTACTCGGGCTCTGATTAAGCAAGAGTATCAGGAAAACGAGCCCTTGGGAGATGGTAAGACTGAGAAAGATCAGAGAGAACAAGGAGATGGAGAAAGGAATTTTTAAATTATGTGCATGTCTTCCTGGGCTCACCCTTAAGCTGTACACGTATAGAATGAATCAGAATCAACATAACAAAGATTCTGATAAATGAACTACGGTATAGATAACTGTCCATGTCCCAGGCTCTCCCCAGGTGGCACACAAGCAGGAAAGACCACAAAAATGCGGCAAAGGCTTTGAAAACTAAACTGACCTTCAAAAGGTAACTCAGGACTTTAGGTCTGAACTTAGCTGGATTGATTTTTTGAATATTTTAAGAAAACCCAGAATCTCACAATATTCAAAATGTCTGGGATACAATCCAAAATTACTTGACATTCAGAGAACCAGGAACACTAAATAAATCTCAAAGGGAAAAAGCAATTAACAGATGCCAACTCTAAGATGATTCAGTTTTTGAAATTATAGGCAAATACTATGAAACAGCTATTATAACCATGTTACTTGAAGTAAAAGTGAACACTCGTGAAATGAGGAGAAAATACAAATTTTTGCAAAACCACTGAAGCTATTAAAAATAGCTAAATAAACTTAGAAAAATAATAAAAAATTAAAAAAATTAAAACTTCACTGGAAGGCCTCAGTAGTTGAATGGAAATAATAAAGAGCCAATGGACTTGAAAATGGATAAATGGAAATTATCCAATCTGAAAAACAGAAAGAATAAAAAAATTGAAACAAAAAACCCCAAAACAGCACCCCAGGAAATTACAGAACAATACCAAATGGTCTAACATCCATAAAACTGGAGTCCCAAAACAAAGAATCAGTGCAGAAAATATATTTGAATAAATAATGCCTGAAAGTTTTCCAAATTTGGTGAAAGAAATGTTGAGAGATCCAAGAGGCTCAGCAAACCCAACCAGGATAGATTAAAAAAAAAAAAAAAAAAAAAACCATGCCGATATATATACCATAATTGAAGTGCTGAAAACCAAAGACAAAGTCTTAACAGCAACCAGAGAAAATTACACATTACATACAGGGAACAGTTTAAATGACTACAGCTCTCACCAAAAACAATGGAGGCCAGAAGAAAATAAAAGTTTTAAAGTACTGATACGAAGACACTGTCCAACTGTACCCAGCAAACATTCCCTTCAGGGATGAAGGTAAAATAAAGATGAAGGACAACTAAGAGTTCTTCACTACTAGATATGTAAGGTTTAAAAATAAAATAAAATTAATTAAAAAAAAAATAAAAGAAATACTGTAACAAGTTCTGGAGGTTGAATGAAAATGTTAACAGAGGAAAACTGAGAATTTCATGAGTGAACAAAGAGCAACAGGAATGGTAAATATCTGAGTAAATATAATAGATAATTTTTATCCTCTTAAATTCTTTAAAATAGGTATGACTTAAAAATTATGACATTACCTGATGGAATTTTTCAATGTACATACATATATGCTTATGACTATTACAATGTACAGTGGGGAGGTTGTAAAGTTCCTATATTTAACTTGAAGTGGTGAAATACTAACTCTAAATAGACTGTGAAAATCTAGGTGTGTATTTTATAAATCATTCAAAAACCAATCCCAAAACCAACCCCTAAAAAACTATGCAGAGATATAGTAAAGAAAAAACAACATATATATTCCAGTTCTAAATTCCAATTTTAAAAGGAGAAATGGTTGCGTCTTTGGCTCTAGTTTAAAAAACAGAGGAATTATTATGTTTAATATAACAGTGACCAGCCCACTTCCCCCAACCCAAGTCAAAAGACACAATTACCTGTGAAATTCTGTGCTTTGACGTGCAGATCATAGAGTTTGTGGATGTAGCGTATATACATCTCTTCCTTGTTCAGTTCAGTCTTATAGAAGTTCTAAAAGACAAAAAAGAGTACAACTATGGATAACTTCTCAACGGTTAGGCTGGCAGGTATGTACCCTTTACTCTGCTTGAAGTTTCATGTCTTGAACCAAGAAAATAGACAAATTTTTCTATATAAATGTCTCACAAAATTAAGTAAGGGACACAGTCATATATATATACATTTTTTTTTGACATTTCTTTCCTTTTATTTTATTTTGGCTGTGCCACATGGCATGTGGAATCTTAGTCCCCTGACTAAGGATAGAACCCACACTCCCTGCATTGTTAGGGCAGTCTCAACCTTTGGACTGCCAGTCAAGGGCAAAACACAGTGATATATCTTTAATTCAACACTGTCTGTATTAAAAATTACCCATCAACAACTAGATAGGCTGGTAACTCCTGGGGGTATGTTATTACCCCTGATTCACATTTCTTTTGTTACTGTCTATCGTTTTTTGGTTAAGTTTAACTGCCAATGAACTAGTCTAAAAATTCAACTAAAATATTAAAAAGATGTAAGATATTAACCTATTTATTACATTTGATCACTGATAGTCAAAGGATAATTTCTTTCATCTTAAAATTATTTTATGGTGAATTAAAGGTTTCCAGTTTACGACTACAACATAAAGGGATTTGTAAGAGATTTTATTTCAAATTATTGTTACAAGGGTATGCTTACTGAAAATATTTGGTTTATGAAAACAAAGTATCTGGATCTTATTTAAACTTCTCTAAAATGTTTTAACATTCATCATCAAAAACTCAACTTTGACTTAACACATTATGTTGTCATTTTAAATGTTTACTTTACAAGCCTCCACATCTATTTCTTTATCATATTAGAAAGTATGTTAGTCCTCACTGAACTTAGTAAACATAGGAGTAAAAGTGTAAGAAGTTGGAATCCAGCAAAAGCGTGATGCTGTGAGGCTCTGTATAAGGCTCTTTCAGAGAGCAGATCACTGCAGATATTATGAAATCTCTGCTTACAGCCATCTGAACTACTATCATTACTATTGCTATTATTTTGACAGATGCTACTTGGTGTGTAGAATGAAAAATGAATAGTGATGGGGAGACAAATCTGTTGACTTGAAGGAGTAACAGGGAAAGGCCAGGAATTTTAAACATTTTTAAAGTTGATTAGCTAGAGAGGGCTTCGGTTACGGACCAAACTAGCCAGTGTGGCTGCTTAACTGTACTTGGGCATGAAGCCTGAGGGTCTCCTGTCAATGCACTTTGTGGCCACTACCTAATAGTATCCATTCTTCAATATGAGGACTCATCTAACTTCAAGAAGCTGACATGTAGTTGAACGCATTATAAAAAAATATTTCCTCCAATTTATACCATTATCCTTCCCCTTTCCTCTGGTGTCCTATATACCTTGGGTGGCACTAATCTTGAGTGGCTTCCCAGGTGGCACTAACGGTAAAGAACCCACCTGCCAATGCAGGAGACATAACAGACCTGGGTTCAGTTCTTGGGTTGGAAAGATCTCCAAGAAGAGGGCACAGCACCCTATTCCAGTATTCTTGCCTGGAGAATCCCATGGACAGAGGAGTTGGTAGGCTACAGTGTCCTATAGATCTTAGCATTCTTTAAAAAGCTAGTAAACAATGCTCTTCACATCTCTCTTATTATAATCAAAATAATTTTAATCAGCAAGAATTATTGTACCATAAACATAAATCTAACCACTCAATAGCAGACCTTTACATTATTAAGCAATGTTTTTTTTCCAATAGCTTTCTGGTAAGAAGCAAATTTCTTTGGGAACAAAATAAGTGATCATTCTGTAAATGAATAATAGGTCTTTTAAAAAAAAGAAGAAAGAAAGAAAAAATCTCTCAGTCAGCAGATGAGTCGCTTTCATGTATGTCTGGCAAAACTAGTGACAGAGAGAACAAAACAATAATTAATTTCCTAGTTTTAGTCATGTCAAAGATTACACATTTTACCAGTCTAATACTACCGTTTAACTCAGAGCTTGTAGAGAAAGTCAGAGTTCCTCTGAAGACATTCTGGAATTGATCTTTCCAAAGAGTTAAGAAAAATCTCCAGGAGGAAGTGAGTGATTAAAGAGAAGCATATTGCAGCTAGAAAACATCAAAAAACTTTCCATATGGAGTATAAGCTAAAAAGATTAGCTTCAGAGTTATATATTCGGTCCTTTAATAATAAGTATTCCTGTGCTAGTTGAAATTAAAGCAGTGTTCAAAGTGTTAGCATTTCCTATAAGGACTATTCTTGGTCAGGGCAAAACTAACAAGCTAGATTCTTTGTCTCATGTGAACACTGATGGGGGCCACTGATTTTATTGTCTCTGGCTTACTCCTACTGGGAAACTAGAGTAAACACATTTAGGTCAGAGTATTCAGTCTTTCATCTGAGGAAATGATATCTTCTGTTTATACCAGTTGAGGAAATGGACCCAGAGTCTACATTTTAGAGTGTACCTCTCAAGGTCACACAGGGCGCTGTGAAAGCAGATGGAGACAATGGAAGATGAGTCCTTCAGGAAAAGGTAAAGGCTTTCCTTTAAGGTTATTTATGAGATTTCAGGCTTGGAGCTGGGGGAGAGCCAGGATTAAGGAGACAGACTGAGAAAACCTGAAGACGATAGAGCACTTGGCTTTTTTCCTCAAATATTGACGTACAAGCAGAGACATGGAAGGAGATCAGGCTGAGGACCTTGACCATGGCCAAAGGCTGGCAAACAGTGGGGAAAGCACAGAAAGGAAATTTAGAAGTGGGAATGACTGTGCTCAAGGTTAGACATTAAGTGCTAAGGGGAGAGGTAATGGGCTGACCCCATGAGCTTAGCCTGACAGCCTGCAGGTTACTATTGGGTCTGATGATAAAAATTATGGAAGAAACTGCATAAAAAAAATTATGGAAGAAACTGCATAAAAAAATTATGGGAGAAACAAGCTTGGCCTGATAGCCTGCAGGTTACTATTGGATCTGATGATAAAAATTATAATTTTTTATAATTTTAAAAATTATAAGAGAAACTGCATAACAAGAGGTGGCCTGACAAAAGATGCTCAGGTCTCACTATTTTTAGCAACTGGTATCAGAGGTGGAATGTAACAATTAAATGCAAAAATGAGGAGGAAGTGGTAGGTATGGTTAAAAAAAAGGATAAAGTCATATACTCAGAGATGAACAGTATAGCGAGAAAAGAAATTAAGGAAAAAGATAGTCCTAAGAAAGTAAAAATTCTGAGCTCTGAAGAGGGACTGTGAGGGGGAATAAACAAGACAAACAAACCAAATCTGTTATCAATGAGCTAAGACAAGACAGAATCAGGTTGGGGAAAAAACAAAATTTTAAGGTGCAGGCAAATAGAGAACAAAAAGGCATGGATATAAGAGACTTGTGGATCAGAGTAAGAATTAGAATTGATTGTGCAAATACTTAGGATAGATGATGAGGTGTTATCTATTCTGCAAAATAAGAAAAAGGAACCATGATATACACAAATTTAGAACCAGAAGCAGTCACAGAGTATTCTTGTATTTTAAATGTGATCAATGTAAATTATTAAAAGCATCAATTTATCCTACACCAAAATTTGAAAAAGGAATGTAAATGTATAGTCCTTCTTTTGCTCTGTAGTGAGAATACCATTCTATTTGATAATTAGTTATGAGAACTTTCAGGGTAAACTTTGTGTTCCCAGAACTGTTCTGCTATAGCCTATTATCCTTACGATATTGATTTTTGTTTTCCAAAATTTCTTGTTTGGATGAGAAACTATATGGTTATCCCAGTTATAGTCCAAATCTTAACCACAGATGGCTTTAATTTGCAAAGAAGCTACAGAGTGAAAATATGTGCGTTAAACAGGAAACTGTCATTTGTTCAGAAAGGAACATTAATATTTATTAAAATCTAGAATAAATATAAGCAGGGTAGAAAGGAACTGTTTACACAGAATTGAAAAGACCTTTTTCCAGGGACATCATCTTTTTTTCCTAGGAGAGCAACAAAGGACTTCAGGGCAGAAAAACAATACAACAGGGAGAAGCTGGCATCACCATGGGATCTTACAGTGGGTACTTTCTGCAACACTCGGGAGCTGAGAATTCTCTAGCATTTAATTTAAACTAAAGCAAAGAACACTTCTAAACTCTTCTAAGAAACACTCAGATACAGACACACTGCAGCAGAAAAACAAACAAAACATAGTATTTCTGAGAAAAAGCAAACATTAGAATGCAAGGAGGAAAAGGGAAATCATTGACTAACCAGGAGGCTCACGGTGCACCCAATCTTTTTGCCATCTACCTCGCCCATTTTCATGCAGTCCCTAAAAACAAGAAGAAAGAGTCAGAACTCAGAACTTCCTTCCTAAGGGCAAACACAGTTTGTTCTTCTAGGGGAAAAAAAGAAACTGTCAGAGACTAGAGGCTATTTGCAAGTTGCTTTGGATCAACGAGGCCAGAGCCCCAACAGGCTTGGGTTGAGGGGGCTGGTCAGACCCTCCCTGAGCACCAATGTGGCTGTAGATTTCACTTCCAGGTGGGCTGTGCCCTCTCTCAATAGAGAGGGGGTAAGGAAGAGGAGTTACGGTGTAAAAGTAAACAGTAAAAGTAACAGTAAAAGGTGTGTCATAACACACCTTTTACTGGGCTGAAAAGGAGCCGGTAAGCCTGGCCATCAGCAGTAACAATGAGGCTTTTTTTCTTAAAATACCATGCATTTAAGTGGGATGACCTGCTTCAACAGCTTAGATCACTTCAAAATCAAAAAATCATGTCTCTGAAAGGTAACGGTGTGAGTTTCATTCCCTCTCTCCTTCTATAAGAAAGCAGCATGGTTATACAATTCTGTTACACTACCGTCACACTAAGATGAATAGGTCTATTGGTTCTAATGGGTGAGTTTCAAAAACAGGAACAAAAGATTTCTTTAATAACAGGACTCTCTCAATTTATTAAAACTTTAAAAGAACTGCTGAAGAACCCAGAACAAAACATTAAAAAACAAACAAACAAAAAAAAAAAAACAAAGAAGAAACTGAGCTAGCTAGTTAAAAGTCCGCTATTTTACTGCACAAGGTTCCATGGTCTGATTATCAGTTCTTTGAGTGATTAACTCAAGTGCAACTGTATTCTGACTCTTCAACTTCCTAACTGGAGCGCTGTGTATCTGAGAAACAGGGGCTTACCTGTAATCTAACAACCTCTCCATCAGCCGAGTTACAGTGGCGATTAAGGAAACGCCACTTTCTCTCCATGTTTCCCGCTCAATTTTCTTTAGTAGGCTGGAAAAGAAAGAATCCAGGGCATTTTCAACATTTATTTTTATCAGTCACCATGACAACCGTTTTACTTTCATCAGTACCTTAAATGCCTTAGCAACCACCGCAACATCTCACAAGTAGCACAATGCAAACAATGTCTTACCTAGGATAGGGACCAAAGAGTGGAATTCTAATCCAGGAAGCATTGACAAAGCAAATTGATTTTCAGATTATCCAAGTCATCAAATACGAACACATGCATATAAATCATACTTTCAAAATATGCAAGCACCTCACAGCTCAAAGACATTGTTTCTTAGCTTCTCTCTTCCACTAATATTAGAGGCTTGTGCCTCCCCACAACAAACAACACTGAGAAAAGCAAAAACAGGAGTGCCTCAAAGTTTACTTTTAAGTAAGATCTTGCTTTAGTCACACAAAAATGTTTTCCTACCTCTCAGTGGAATGCATCTTCATCCAAGCAATTTTACTGCAATGCAACTGCTACAGGAAAATCCTTGTACAGACGGTATGACGTTTTGCGTTTTTTTCCTTTCACTTAACATTTGCCCACTCAATACATATTGTACTATCTGTGCACTCACTCAACAGTTTCATTCATTTTGTCATTAATCACCAAGGATTTTCTATGTGGTTGTTACAGCAGATGGATGACAAGTACTGAACCGCATCTCTCCTCCTACATTTTCCCCCTAATCTTAAGCACCTTGGAGCAGAGGCACTGCTATGTAAACACAAAACAATAACAATCATAATCATTAAGATCTCTTTTTACTTTCACTCCCACCTCTAGGCAAATTAACCATCTACTTGACAAAAGCCGTTTAAGATTGAACTTTCCCCAAAAGAAAAAAAGAAAGAACATAGGCATAACAACATGAGGATACTCTGTCCTTCTAAATTTAATGATGATTATTTCTAAAATCTTGTTTCCCTCTTTTCCTAGTTTCACGAATAACAGAGAGAGAAGACATTTTTTTTCACAAGTACCATCTCAGACTAGCCTGTACTGTGCTTAGTAGGAAAAGAAGCTATTTTGTCAAAGTTTTCTTTTTTTTTTTTTTTTGGTCTTTGGCTATGTTCTCTCTCAATTGTCCTTCCTGCTCCCCCCACCTTCTTTTTGCCATTGCCATTCCAGTGCCCAGTCTTCTGTCTTGGCTCCTCATCTGGTGCCTAGGCATCCCTGATCATTTGTTTTTCTGGCTTATTCTGAACTGCTTCCTAAACTAAGGAGGGGGAGGAAGGGAGAGGGAACACATGAAGGGATGGAGCCTGCCCTGACTAATCCCCCAGGGAAAAGTCCCCTAGTTTGTTCTAAATGTGTTTTCTTTAAAAAAAAAAAAAAAAAAAAAAACCTCTGAAAAGCACCTGTTTCAAGCTTAAATGCCAAATTGGTATTGAACCAAGTACGCAAATGAAACTCTGCCTGCCAAAGCAAGGCAGGATGATGGAGAAATCTTCCCAAGTGACAGCCCACACCTCATATACTTTAGAGGCTGAAAAACACAGAACTCAAGTTAAGTAATAATTCTAAAAATAAATGGGAGACTTCTTTTATAGGCATGAGCTTCACTAACTTGCACAGCCTCTGGATGCAGTCAGAAATCAGAGCTACAGAATCCTCTTGTGAAAAGAGGTACAGCTCTGCAAAGCCTGCTGCCTTGACTAACCTGAGACTCAAATTATCAGGGCCAAGCCTAGAACCCAATTCATCTGCTTTCTTGCCCAGGATTATTCCTTCTGTGGGGAAGCTGGCCTTCCAAGCTTACTTGATACACCTGGACAAGGAGAGGCTATCAGATAAGAAGAGTCTTTCTAGATAACTTGGGTGACACTGGTCTATAATTTGGTCTATAACCATGCCAGTGTGTCCATGCTGAGTACACAGGGAACTCATCTAGTAACAGTGAAAGTTTCCTACTTTTTTTTTTTTTTTTAGGCAATAAGATGATGAATGGTTGCTACATAAACTAATGCACTAACTTTACATACATGTCACAAGAGCATAAATGATGCATCATTTCTTTATAACTTTTTTAAACCATTTTAAAAAACTGACATAGTTAATTTACAATGTTGTTAGTTTAAAGGGTACAGAAAAATGATTCAGATACATATATATACATATATATCTCCCTTTTTTTCTTTTCTATTATAGATTATTACAAGATATTGAATATAGCTCTCTGTGCTATACAATAGGTCCTTGCTGTTTATATATAAGTTCGTCTATGTTAATCCCAAACTCCTAATTTATCTCCCCACTACTCGCTTCCTGGCTCCAAGGTGACTTTTTATTGCTAATGATAGGCAATTGGACTCCATGACAATGAGGAGCAACATAAATAACATCCTGCAGGACTATATACTTGCTCGTTAGGCTTTTCCCCTCTGACAGAATGAAGGGTGCAGAATTTGACCCTCAGTCTACCTTTCTCTGTCTCTTAATAGGATTGTGTGGAGGCCAACGCTTTATATACATAGGTAGTTCAGATGGTAAAGCATCTGCCTGCAATGTAGGAGACCTGGGTTTGATCTCTGGGTCAGGAAGATTCCCTGGAGAAGAGAATGGCAACCTACTCCAGTATTCTTGCATGGAGAATGCCAAGGACAGAGGAGCCTGGCGGGCTACAGTCTACGGGGTCACAAAGAGTCCGACACGACTGAGCAACTTTCACTTCACTTCTTCACTTCAAATATATATGTGTGTGTGTGTGTGTGTGTGTGTGTGTATACAAAGCTCTATGAAATGATTTGGAGGCTTACTGAATTATTAGAGCAACATACAATAAAGCACAGTGGAGGACTGAGGTGGAGGTTACATCTTCCGGAAATCCCCTTTATAACCCCTGAGGCTGTCAGTACTCTCACTGTGTGCTCCAGCAGCACAGTCGCTGATGCACCCTCAGCCTCAGAAGACCACCAAGCACAGGGAGAGGCTCAATAAATGAAGCTGAATGAGTCAATGAAGTGGATGCAGGGAAGCAGAACTTCATTCTGATGCCTTATTCTGCGTATCTCATGGGAAGCGATGATCCACAATTTCAGCATTATCAAAACCAATAAACCCTGACCCTCATTTATTTCAAAAAGATGTAGTATGGGAAAATGAGGATAACATGAGGGTCATGGAAAGATGAGTTCTTAGGAAGGACTGTACTATATAAATTTACAGTTTCATTCTAGGAGGCTATTTTGGCAAGCATATACTGCATTTTCAGGAAGCGGTGAGCTACTTTCAGCTTCTGAACAAATTTTAAGAAGTTTTAGACATGAATTACAGAGAAAAAATGAAAATCTGTACCACAATGGCATGTGTTCCCAATTCATAATGTGTGCAGTGACACAGTGTGATTACCCTAATTCTTTGTGATTTCTATTGCCAAAAAAGCATTTTATTGTTTCCTGAAATATAGTTGGATTTTCCCTTTCTTTTCTGAGCCCAGGTAGTAATGACATTTAATTATCACTTTAGATTTTATTTATTCTCAATATGCTGATCATAAAAGTATTAAAAAGAAACATTTATAGTAAGATTTCTAGTGATATGCTAAAAAATCAAGAAAAGAATAAAAATCTCCAGTGAATGAATCAGGGACCTTAAAATAGTCCTAATTATAGAGGCTTAATATTTTAATTATTGGTTTGATTTTAATGTCAAGGTACATCTTCTATTTCAAGGCCATATTTACACACAAGCAGTCCAAATTGCATGCTATCAGGCCTTTATTAAAGTAGATAAGAGGCACTACAGAGCTATGTGAGTGCTTATTAATCTTGTGAATTTATTATAAATAATTAATCACAAATCTCAAGAGATTCATTTCACCGAGTGCTTTCTCATTTTAGTTCTTTGTTCAAACCAAAGACTAGTAACGGAATTGAGAGTGGTTTTCAAAAGTAATTTATTATACTGGATGAGGTTTTAATCAGAATTCTTGCTAAACTCCAGCTGTCATGAAAGACAGATGCTTTGTACACTAGAATGAACGAGGGCTTGATGAATAATTATTAAAAGTTCCAGTTTAATTACAGTATCAGAAGAAAATGCCATTGTTCAGGATTCAGTACAAAGAATGTATTTTATCAGGTACCACCATCACAAGAGATCTGTATACCCCTTCTTGGCTTTTCCCTTCAATATAATTTTCTTAAAAGCGTCAAGAATGATTTTAAATCAGCCACGTTTAAATCTATCAACCATTAATAATACTTTTCAACCCTATATATTAATATATCTACTGCTCTAAATTTATGATCATAAACGAATTACAGAATTTTCTATCTGGCTATCAGTGCAAAAGCAGTAGTATTTAGTTTTAGATTTACTTGGTTGTAAATACAAGGAAAAGCATATTTTGTAATAGAAAAATATATTGCTAAATTGTTTCTGCACTTCTGAAAGACCTGCAAACATTTCCCAAGCACAATGAGCTGGTTCTTCCTTCAAAAAGAAACACTTCATAAGTAAAAAGGTTAGACAATGACTAAGAGCCTTAGAAAGCTGTAGAGAAGACTAGTGCTAGAATTAAAATCCTAAAGCACTGGAACCTTCTTAAGTATTGTCTGTGGCCATTTTACACAGTGAATGACTACTCAGTACAGGCACTTCATCCTGGGACAGTGATCACAGTCTTACCTTAGTAAGGAAACCTCAAGTCTCCTTACAACACTCCATTACTTCTTTATCCTCCTTACAAATCCTAATCACAGAGTCTACTAGAAATTATTTGCTTCTGTGATATTCTAGTAAGAAACATTTAGGAAGCAATTAATAATGTTGAATGAGCAATAAGTATTGCTGAATTAAATCAAGCGCTGAAGAACAGATGCAAACTAGGTTAATTTTCCTACCAGCGAATCAGCCAAGGACATCTTGGAAAGCATTGCACACAAACACAACAATCACACCTCTATTCTGTTTTCCTCTCCCACTATCTACCCAATTGAAAATAATTATCTTGCAGCCCCAATTTTAAAATAATTAGTCATGAAAAGAGTGAGATTTGTTATGTAACACTTGTAACCTGTCCTAATCAGAGATTAACCCAAGGAGATATGTCTAATCATCAGCATAATAAGATCCATTCACCAGAGTTAAGCAATGATCCTTTATTTCACACTCCACAAAGACAAAGCACTCTGGGGAGACCCAAGCTGTCTTTGCAGCTCTCAGCTGCTTAGCACTGACACCCAAATTCCCCAAAAAGAATCAACTGGAGATACACATGTTACTCACATACTGTTGAAGAGCTCACGGTAGGTTTCATCGCCTTTGCCTTCGGACATCAGGCTGTCCAGTTTGTCAATGAGCTTGGCTTCCACCTGAAACAGACCCAAATGTTACTCCCTTTCTTTCCTTCTCACAAGAAGGATTTTCTAGGCACATGGAAACATATTTATTTCTGCAAGGGAAAAAGCCACAGTAAATTTTGTGAATTTATCAGCTGTGGTTAACCGAAGACACCCCTTTGGAATTCTAGGGGGCCAATTTAGATGCAGGAACATGGCTTCAAACTCCCGGTGGGGTAGTGTGTGCTGCCGCGAAAGACTTCTATTTGTTGATTCAAACACAAATGCCTGCAGCCCAGCTTAAATGTTTGAATTCTTTTTTTAGGAGCTGTAAAAACTGGCAAGTCTTTTTTGTTTTTTGCAAATCATGATATATATATACACACACACACACAGACACACACACACACATACACATACATACATATAAGAACATCAGCAAACTACAATATCCACAAACATTCAGCTAAATCTTTGATGTGTTTTGTATCTATTTTCTTTCTCAAAACAGTTTGAGGTTGCACTAAATCTTTGCTGAAGTTGAGAATTTGTCCTAACCATGTACAGATGGTATTCTAAGTCAGCAATCAGCAGCATGAGACAGAAAGGACATATTTCCTGAAAACTGTAGTCAAAACATTTATATTTTTAAGAACATAAATCCTTTAGGACTTCAGTATCAGGAAGGCAGAAATAAATATCCCATCATCTTTTGGAGACAGCAGAGGGGACAGAAAAGAAGAATTTCTGCAAGGCCAGAGAGTTAACAACTAGGGGTATGGAGGGATATCTGACTTTGTCAAAGGACTGAGCACAATTATTTCCTTTGAATCAAATTTCAATAAATGGGTAAAGAGATAAGGTAAGAGAAGTGGGTTTTCCCCAATATAATTTTTAAATAGGCTTTCATTCACGTATTGACACTCCTGAAAATAAATGAAGGTCTTGATACAGATGAAATGCCATGCTTGTTCTGTGTAAGCATCCAGCTTGTTCGTACAGTTGACAATCATTTCTAAGACTCGAGAAGGGCTCATAGGGAGAAGCAAGAAGCTTGCTTAATGCAGCAGAGTGCACACAGGTGAGTGCCATGACTGTGTGAACAGTTGGCCTGCTGTCTCCAATAGGAGTGACTTGCGCTGGCAAAGGCAGTTGATTTCTGCTATGAGATCTGGTTTTGGAATAAGAACAAGTGTCTTTCCAAAACTGGAGCCTGTGTCAAAGAGATCCTGTGTCAAAGAGAAATGATAGGCTTATGCTCATATTCTTGGAATTTCCTTTACAACAATTTTGACTGCTTTTCCCTTTAAATTAATTCTCAGCACTTCAAGCAAAGAGCAATAAAACATACTGTGCATCAAATGTTCAAAGCTAAGCCATTCACCAAATACAATGTGCAGACCATTGAGAGGTCAGCAGTTTTAGGAATCATTAACCTTCTGATTCCTCTGTATTGTGTCCAGCTGGGAGCAAATAAAGTTTCTGCTAGCTCTTAAACACAGACCTAGAAAATCACAGGATTTTTTTTTTTTTTTTTTTTAGCTGAAAGGGAATGAAATGTTTTTTCCAGGGCTTCTCAGAGATTTAGGGAGACACAGTCCCAGAAGGGTGTCCGAGGCTATGTATTCAGCTTGGAAGTAGGCAGCCTAGGTTGAAATCTGGTTCAGAGCTCATTCCTCAACTCGGAGCATCTCTGAGCCACCACACTCACCTCTGAGGGAACTGAGACTCTTCTGACTGCTCTGAGAGCACATCCACCTACCTGTTTAAAATTGCCGCTCCGCCTCTGCTCCCAGTCCATCATATCATGGAAAATAGGAATCATGACATTGCGGAGATCTGGCTGGGGTATCAAGGTTACTTCCAGGAAGGGGCCAATCAGGGCAGGAATGAAATGAAGCTTGTGCTCTCCTAAAATGAATGAAATATTTACCTTTCTGTAGATTTAGTTTTGGAGAAGGAAATGGCAACCCACTCCAGTGTTCTTGCCTGGAGAATCCCAGGGATGGGGGAGCCTGGTGGGCTGCCATCTATGGGGTCACACAGAGTCGGACACGACTGAAGTGACTTAGCAGCAGCAGCAGACTTAGTTTTAATAAGATTTCAGAAAATCATTATTATACGACTTATTTAAAACTTCTGTCACAAGAACACGATTGATTATAGTTGTCTCAAGCAAGAAAATATTTCTCTAAGCAGCTATACAAACAGATTTCCATGTGTTAGTATTTCTGCATCATTTTTAATTAAAAAAAAAAAACCTAGGGATTTACCTTTTCACAGTTTACAAAAAGCCGTAAGATACAATTAAATATTATATAAATCATCAGGAATTGGTTGTTTATACTACTGCACATTCACACATTAAAATTCTTATGCAATTATTAAAAATAAGGTTGAAGAAAAACACAGATGAAGTTTTTCAATATAATTAACTGTAAAAGCAAAGTACCACACAGTACACATTTAAAAAGAATATATATATGATAGTCTACAAGGTTATATCCCCTAAGAGTAAGCACATTGGTTATCTCTGGGTGATAATATTACTGGTGACTTTTATATATGAAAAAGGTAGTTCCTATCTGCATTATGTAATTTGTCTTCCTTCTTTACATAATAAACATAACAGCCTAAGTAAAACATAAACATTGGCCCAAACAACAACAAACAGAACAATTTTCTGAAAAGACTACAGTGTAATAATAGTGAATTCAAAATGGTATTTAGCAAGTCCTGAAAAGTATACTGTGGACTCTGTGGGAGAGGGAGAGGGTGGGATGATTTGGGACAATGGCATTGAAACATGTATAATATCATATATGAAACGAGTCGCCAGTCCAGGTTCGATGCACGGTACTGGATGCTTGGGGCTGGTGCACTGGGACGACCCAGAAGGATGCTACGGGGAGGGAGGAGGGAGGAGGGTTCAGGATGGGGAACACGTGTATACCTGTGGCAGATTCATGTTTATATATGGCAAAACCAATACAATATTGTAAAGTTAAAAAAAAAAAAAGTATACTGTAGATAATTCAGAGCAAAGGAAAGTGGAGGGTGGGGTGGACACAGATGATTTTGTCTAGCAGATATGTGTTGAGTTCAGTCTATTACCCTAGTCATCCATGTTAAATCTCAGAGAGTTTCTATTTTTATAATAAACTGCACAGTATGGAAAATGTACAATGTACATTTCATGTATGCACATTACATGCACAGCCTTTTGCATCATGGATGAAAGTATACGATACTGGGAGGCTGAGCAGAAGAGAGCTGGCTTCATGCAAAAGGATCCTTTCCCTCTTATTAACTTTTCCCTCTTTGATCTCTTTTTTTTTTTTTTGTAAGTGTTGAATACACACAAAGTCTTGCTGTTCAGACTTACTTGCCAATTTTGGAGTTAAATATCTCCACATTAATTATCATTTTCTCTATTTTGTTTCCGTAGCAGAAGGCATGAAGGTGAACACAGACTTGGACAGACATAAATCCAGGATGCAAACATACAATTTAAACTTGTATTGACTTTAGAGGGATTTTTAAAGGAAGGAGAACATGAAGAGAATTTGGAAAGAAAAGAAGAATGATGGATGGGCAAACCCAAGTAGGTGTTGTGAAGTCACTGATTTTTGTGACTGCAAACGCCGTGGGGTATTTCTGACGTCTTCAGAAAGTGGCTCTCATCCTTTTTACTCAACATGGGATGATAACAGGACACAACTGTCAGGCCCCTCTGTATCTGAAAGTCCCTGTACATCAGTGATGCCACATGGTCCTTTCCTCTTTTTCTCATGTTTCACTGAAAGTAACTTCGCAGTTTCTTATCATCTCTAAATTACTCATATATCAAGGCATCCATTACATGTGAGGAGGAAGCGTGGCTTGTAATTCTTTTTGCTTTCCTAACTTTATTCTTGACCTGGGTAATATTTTATCTTTTCCAAGGGACTAAGTTTTCCTCTTCAGAGCAAGAACACTTCCCCCTTATTCATCAAAAGAAATGTCCTTATTAATCTGCGCTTGCATATTTTCCTCCAAAAGAATGAATACTTCCAAGACCAACAAACTCAGTGTGGCAGAATATCCAAAAACATCAATTCATGGTGTTCTCCCCGCATTTTCCCCATCCTCCCAACATACACATTTAGAGCAGGTAACTAGCAGCCAGCATTTGCAATTCCTTTCTGTAGTTATTTTTGTCAGGGCAGAATGCAGAGCAACCTGAACTCAATCACTCATCCTGTCATTTGCAAAAGTCTAAACCCACTCACTGCTTCTTCAAGATGTTCTGGCAAGCGAGGGGAAGAAAGAGAAAAGAGGAAAGGAGATTTCTGCAGAGATGAATGCTGGCAAGTCTGGAGATCAGCCAGCCTTACTCTTATCTCTGCCCCTGCCCCAGGAGATGGCTGCAGGGCTTCAGAGTCTAGCCACAGGTGCTCTGCTTCTGCAGAGCCACGGACTGAAGGGACTCTGTACACAGGACAAGGGCCACCCTGGCATGTGACTAATAACCAAGAGGACCTTTCTGCTTCCTTGACACTGTGTAAGACACCAATCCTTTGCACAGTTTTGGGGTGTGCATGGGGTGAGGGGGTGAGTGAAGCAGCAAATACAGAATAAAATGAAAACTCCTGCCAGCCAGATAGTCCTCCCACAGCTGCTATGGTGGAATGATATTCAGAACTGCTCCATTACAGAATTTTTATTTTTACTCTTCCCTGAGCCTGCCATCCTTTGGCCTCCTAGCAAAGAACATCATTAGCATGCACTTAGTTTGTTTACCACTATTTCTTTGAGCATCCATGAATCTTTTTAAAAACTCTCTTCCATTTATAGACATTTTACGACATGATTTTCTCTTTTAAAATTTTCTCACTATGAAAAATATCAAATGTACAGGAATTATAAAGAACAGTAAGATAAATCCCCACATCCCCATCACCTAGCTTCAATAATTATCAATATTTTTTTTGCTAATTTTGTTTCACTTATCAACCCAACTATTTTTTCACTGGGAAATTTTAAACCAAGTCAGAGACATCATAACATTCTACTTGTATAAACATCAGTTAGCATCTTTCACAGGCAGGTCATTTTATAAATACAGGACCACAATACTTTTATTACATCTTTAAAAAAGGCAGACAGTAATTCTTCAAATTAATGTAAAACCAATCTATATTAAAAATTTCCAGATTGTCTTAAAACATGTAATTTACAGTTGGCTTCTTTCAATCACAATCCAAACATATAGTATTTTCTAGCCTGATTTTCTATGACAGTAGAGAAACCATGTTGTTGTTTAGTTGCTAAGTTGTGTCCATCTCTTTTGTGACCCTATGAACTGTAGCCTGCTAGGCTCCTTTGTCCATGGGATTTCTCAGCAAGAATACTGGAGTCATTTCCTAGGACTTCCTGATAGCTCAGTTGGTAGAGAATCTGCCTGCAATGCAGGAGACACTGGTTCAATTTCTGGTTTGGGAAGATCCGCTGGAGAAGGGATAGGCTACCCACTCCAGTATTCTTGGTCTTCCCTTGTGGCTCAGCTGGTAAAGAATCTGTATGCAATGCGGGAGACCTGAGTTCGATCCCTGGAAGTGAAAGGCTACTCATTCCAGTATTCTGGCCTGGAATTCCATGGACTATAGTCCATGGAGTCACAGAGTGGACATGACTGAGTGACTTTCATGTTCACTTTCTCCAGGGGGTTCTTCCTGACCCAGGGACTGACCCTGTGTCGTCTGCATTGGCAGGCAGGTTCTTTACCACTGAGCAACCAGGGAAGCCATACCCACATTTAAATTATTGTGCAGACTGTATGAGGCTAGCCTTCTTTACTGAGAACACACTTCGGAAACAAAGAATCTGTGCAACCGTACAAGTTTTCCACCACAGAAAATTTTACTCTTACCCAATCCGCCATGCAAAATCTTGAGCTATGTATAGCAGCAGGAAAATAAACTTCACTTAGATTATTTCTTTTTAAATCACAGATTTAGTATACTTTTCCCATCTCTAATTGTCAGCCACATGGTCTTGTTTTGAAGTATTTAGGGCACCTGCTAGTTGGGCTGCTGGAGTTGTATATTTATGCACACATAGCAGCCTGTTAGGGAAGTATTGATTTTTCTACAGCAGTTACAAGACGCTGTGTTTGCAAATGTGGAAGAGGAGCCCACTTTATATTTAGTAAGGATGTTAGTTCAATTAAAAATAGAAAGAAAAAACTTAACCTTGCAGCATGATGAATGGCAAAGGTGGGACACAGCAGCAGAGAATAACCTCTTTCTTTGTAGACTACTCTTGCAAGTATAGGTACAAATAAATAAATTTGAGGGGATTTGATGCTTTGCTCACTTTCACTTTTTATGGAGGTAACACTGGCTTATAAATTTTATAAATTTCATGTGTACAACACTATATTTTGACTTCTGTATACACTACAGCATGCTCATTACCAAAAATTTAGTTTCCATCCATCATCGAACGGTTGACCACTTTACTTATTTCACCCTCTTCTAGCTCCCTTCAGAGGCCAGATGGAAGAAGCAAGACCTACAGCCCCACACCCTCCAGAATGAAAACCACAATCACAGAAAGCTAACCAAAATGATCATATGGATCACAGCTTTGTGTAACTTAATGAAGCTATGAGCCATGCAGGTCCACCCAAGACAGACATGTCATGGTGGAGAGTTCTGACAAAACGTGGTCCACTGGAGAAGGGAATGGCAAATCACTCAAGTATTCTTGTTTCAAGAATCCCATGAACAGTATGAAAAGGCAAAATGATATGATACTAGAAGATGAGCCCACCAGGTCAGTAGATGTCCAATATGCTAGTGGAGAAGAGTGGAGAAATAGCTTCAGAAAGAATGAAAAGCCTGGCCCAAAGTGGAAATGATGCTCAGCTGTGGATGTGTCTGGTGGTGAAAGTAAAGTCCAATGCTGTAAAGAACAGTATTGGATAGGAACCTGAAATGTTAGGCCCATGAATCAAGGTAAACTGGACGTGAGATGGCATTCAAGCAGGAGATGGCATTTTAGGAATCAGTAAACTAAAATGGATGGGAATGAGTGAATTTAATTCAGATGACCATAATATCTTCTAGTGGGCAAGAATCCCTTAGAAAAGGAGTAGCCCTCATAGTCAACATAAGAGTAGAAAATTCAGTACTTGGGAGCAATCACAAAAAAGACAGAATAATCTTAGTTCATTTCCAAGGCAAATATCACAGCAACCCAAGTCTATGCCCCAACTACCAATGCCGAAGAAGCTGAAGCCGTAGTTCTTTTTCTTAGTTCTATGAAGAACTAAGATCTTCTATAACACAAAAAAGAGATGTTCTTTTAATCAAAGGGGACTCAAATGCAAAAGTAGGAAGTAAAGAGATGTCTGGAGTAACAGGCAAGTTTCACCTTGGAGCACAAAATGAAGCAGGGTAAAGGTTAACAGAGGTTGCCAAGATAACACACTGGTCATAGCAAATACCCTTTTTCAACAACACAAGAGATGACTCTACACGTGGACATCACGAGATGGTCAATATGGAAATGAGATTGATTACATTCTTTGCAGCTGAAGATGGAGAAGCTCTCTACAGTCAAAAACAAGACCTGAAGCTGACTGTGGCTCAGGTCATGAGCTCCTTATTGCCAAATTCAGGCTTAAATTGAAGTAGGGAAACCGACTAGGCCATTCAGGTATGACCTAAATCAAATCCCTTATGATTTTACAGTGCAGTTGAAAACCAGATTCAAGAGATTAGATCTAGTAGACAAAGTGCCTGAAGAACTATAGAAAGAGGTTAGTAACACTGTATAGGAGGCAGTGACCCAAAAGCATCCCAAAGGAAAAGAATTGCAAGAAGGCAAAATAGTTGTTTGAAGAGATCTTCTAAATAGCTGAGAAAAGAAGAGAAGTGAAAGGCAAAGGAGAAAGGGAAAGATATACACAACTGAATGCAGAGTTCCAGAGAATAGCAAGGAGAGATAAGAAAGCCTTCCTAAGTGAACAATGCAAGAAGTAGAGGAAAACAATAGAATGGAAAAGATTAGAGAATTGTTCAAGAAAATTGGAGATATCAAGGGAACATTTCATGCAAGGATAGGTACAATAAAGGACAGAAATGGCAAGGATCTAACAGAAGCAGAAGAAATTAAGAAGTGGCAAGAATACACAGAAGAACTGTACATAAAGGTCTTAATGATCTGGATAACCATGATGGTGTGGTCAGTCACCTTGAGCCAGACATCCTGGAGTTGTGAAGTCAAGTGGACCTTAGGAAGCATTACTAAGAAATGAGCTAGTGGAGGTGATGAAATTCCAGCTGAGCTATTTCAAAATCCCAAAAGATGATGATGCTGTGAAAGTGCTATAGTCAATATATCAGCAAATTTGGAAAACTCAGCAGTGGCCACAGGACTGGAAAAAGTCAGTTTTCATTCCAATCCCAAAGGGCAACGCCAAAGAATATTCAAACTACTATACAATTGCACTCCTTTCACATGCTAGTAAGGTAATGTTCAAAATCCTGCTAGACTTCAGCAGTATGTGAACCAAGAACTTCCAGATGTACAAGCTGGATTTAGAAAAGGCAAAGGAACTAGAGATCAAATTGCCAGCACCCATTGGATCATAAACATCACAGAAAATTCTAGGAAAATATCTACTTCTGCTTCATTGACTATGGTAAAGCCTTTGACTGTGTAGATTACAACAAACTGTGGAAAATTCTTAAAGAGATGGGAATACCAGACCACCTTACCTGCCTCCTGAGAAATCTGTATGCAGGTCAAGAAGCAACAGTTGAGAATCGAACATGGAACAATGAATTGGTTCAAAACTGGGAAAGGAGTACATCAAGGCTATATATTGTTACTGTGCTTATTTAACTTACAGACATGAAAGTTGCCAGGCCAGGTAAAGCATGAGCTGGAATCAAGATTGCCGAGAAAAATATCAACAACCTCACATATGCAGATGATAGCACTTAAATGGCAGAAAGTGAAGAGGAACTAAAGAGCCTCTTGATGAGGTTGAAAGAGGAGAGTGAAATGCTGGCTTGCAACTCAACATTCAAAAAACTAAGATCATGGCATCCAGGCCCATTGCTTCATGGCAAATATTAATAAAAGGGGAAAAAGTGGAAGCAGTAACAGACTTTATTTTTTTGGGCTCCAGAATCACTGCAGATGGTGACTGAAGCCATGAAATTAAAAGACGCTCTGTGGAAGAAAAGCAATGATAAAACTAGACAGCATATTAAAAAGCAGAGATATCACTTTGCCGACAAAGGTCCATATAGTCAAAGCTATAATTTTTCCAATTGTTATGTACGGATGTGAGAATTGGACCATAAAGAAGGCTGAGGGTCGAAGAATTTGATGCTTTCAAACTGTGATGCTGGAGAAGACTCTTGAGGGTCCCTTGGACAGCAAGGGGATTAAACCATTCAGTCCTAAAGGAAATCAACCCTGAATATTTATTGGAATATTCACTGAAGCTGAAGCTCCAATACTCTGGCCACCTGATGCAAAGAGCCGACTCATTGAAAAAGACCATGATGCTGGGAAAGATTGATGGAAGGAAGAGAAGGTGGTGACAGAGGATGAGATGGCTGGATGGCATCACCGACTCAATGGACATGGGTTTGAGCAAACTCCAGGAGAATGTGAAAGATAAGGCAGCCTGGTGTGCTGCAGTCCATGGGGTCTCAAAGAGTTGTACATGACTTAGGGACGGAACAACAATAGCAACTTCCCTTCCCATCTGGTAGCCACTAATCCATTCTCTACATGCTTATTTTGTTTCACTTTGTTTGTTCATTTATTTACTTTTAATATTCTTCATGAGTGAAATCATATGGTAAGTGTCATTGCCTGATTTATTTCACTTAGCATAATACCCTCTCAGTTTCAGTTTCAGTGAAAGTCACTAAGTTGTGTCCGACTCTTTGTTGACACCATGGACTATACAGTCCATGCAATTTTCCATGCTAGAACACTGGAGTGGATAGCCATTCCCTTCTTGAGGGGTTCTTTCCAAAGCAGAGATTGAACCCAGGTCTCCTGCATTGCAGGCGTATTCTTTACCATCTGAGCCATCAGGGACACCCATAATACCCTCTGGGTTGTCAAAAATGACAATATTTCACCTTTCTTATGACAGAGTAGTATTCTGTTGTATGTATATCCAATCTCTTGACCCATTCATCTGTTAATGGAGAGTTAGGTTGTTTCCATATCTTGGCTACAATAAAAAATGCTGCAATGAATATAGGGGTGCATATATCTGTACAAATTAATTTTCTGGTACTCTTTGGATATCCAGAAGTGGAATAGCTTGGTCACATGGTAGATCTAATCTTAATTTTTGGAGGACTCTCCATACTTTTTTCCATAGTGGCTGCAACAGTTTACCAAATTTATCAATTTATCAATGTAAATTGGTGCAGCCACTACAGAAAATTACCACCAACAGTATATGATGGTTCCACTTCTTTCACATCCTGTTCAGTACTATTACTTCTTATCTTTTTGATAACAGCCATTCTAATGGGCATGAGATGATATCTCATTGTGGTTTTGATTGACATTTCCCTAATAATTAGTGATGTTAAACATCTTTTCATGTGCCTGCTGGCCATCTGCACGTCTCCTTTGAAAATATGTCTATTCAGATTCTCTGCTCATTTTTAAATCATTTGTTGTGGTTGAGTTGTATGAGTGCTAAGTTGCTCAGTCGTTTCCAACTCTTTGTGACCCCATGGATTGTAGCCCGCCAGGCTCCTCTGTCCCTGGAATTCTCCAGGAAGAATACTACAGTGGGGTAGCCATCCCCTTTCCCAGGGGATCTTCCCGACCCAGGGATCAAACCTGTGTCTCCTGCATTGGCAGGGCAGATTCTTTACCACTGTGCCACCTGGGATGCCCCATATATTTGGATAATAACCTTTTATGGCACCCTACTCCAGTATGCTCGCCTGGAAAATCCCATGGATGGAGGGGCCTGGTGGGCTGCAGTCCATGGGGTCACTAGGAATCAGACACGACTGAGCGACTTCACTTTATTTTTTCACTTTCATACATTGGAGAAGGAAATGGCAACCCACTCCAGTGTTCTTGCCTGGAGAATCCCAGGGACGGGGGAGCCTGGTGGGCTGCTGTCTCTGGGGTCACACAGAGTCGGACACGACTGAAACGACTTAGCAGCAGCAGCAGCATTGGATATATGATTTGCAAATATCTTCTCCCATTCAGTAGGTAGTTTGTTGTTTTGTTGATTGTTTCCTTTGCTGTGCAGACATTTCTAAGTTCTATTTAATCCCATTTGTTTATATTTGCTTTTGTTTTCCTTGCCTAAGTAGACATACTCAGGACGATATTGCTAAGACTGATATAAAAGACTGTACTGACTATGTTTTCTTTTTAGAGTTTTATAGTTTCAGATCTTACATTCAAGTCTTTAATCCATTTAAAATTTTTGTGTATGGTATAAAATGAAAACCTTTAATTATCTGAATAAATTCTCCTTTAGCAAGAAAAACACTCAATATTATACATTTTTAGGCAATCCAAATTCTAATGTATATTGATATTCTTAAGTAACATGCTGACTTAAGCCCTATGTGGGGTGTTAAAATAGTACCCTGAATACTTAATTTTTCTTAACATTTTTGTAAAAATATACGTTGGAAAAGAGGTTTTCACATTTCTAAACAGTCTCCAATTCCAGTGGTTGTATGGCAGCAATGACCTTTAAAATTCACCTCATGTTTTGGAAGGCTGACCACAACTCTAGGGAAATAATGCAGAAACTAAGGAATGAAGTGAAAATGTACACACACCTTATACTTGAACTACGTCATGCTGGGAATTTGCACTTGATTATAATGAGCCTTTTGTAACAGAGCACTAGAGCTAGACTTTAGGGTTGGAAAAACAAAGAAAGGCTAGAGTGTTGTCTACAGCAGCGCTTTTCAATCTTTAGCCAAGTGCCTAAGAATCTCCTGCAGACCTTGGAAAAACTCAAGACTGTTGTGCCTCCTCTCAGGGGTTCTCAGAGACTCTGTTTCAGTGGTCTTGAGAGGAGCCAAAGAATCTGCATTTCTTACAAGCTTCCAGGTGATGCTGTTTACTGAGCGCCCTTGTGGTTGTTTAGTTGCTAAGTTGTGACTCTTTGCAATCCCATGCACTGCAGCCTACCAGGCTCCACTGCCCATGAGATTCTCCAGACAAGAATACTGGAGTGGACTGCCATTTCCTTCCCCCGGGTATCTTCCCAACCCAGGGATGGAACCCACATTTCCTGTTTGGCAGTGGGGATTCTTTATCACTGAGCCACCTGGGACCACTGTTTTAAAGAGCACTGACCTCAGAATACATGGGGATCAGCATGCTTTAGAGATATTTTTTACATTGTTCACGTTTCTGAGGAGAACAAAACCCAGAGAGGTAGACATACTTTTGTTAAAGACAAAATAAAGGAGAAAAGTTTATGAAGCAAACAATGACATCTTTAATGCAACAAAAGGTGCCAGTTTTATTTAGCAGGTCATGGGCCTAAGGGCACAGCTATGCTGGCTTAGAGAAAGCTTTGTGTGGAAATAACCACACATGGCTGTGCTAAGATTTATCTAGAAGATGTTAGCCTGCCATTCTCTCACATTCTGTTAACTCAAGTGAACCTGTACAGCTCTTATCATTTGAGCTCTGGCAAGAGCTTAAGCCACAAACGCACTTCAGTGTAGCCTTCTTTGGAAAACTCTTTGCTAAATTAATGCCAAAAGCAATAGGGACATTCCAAGGGTCTTGGTCTGTTTTTGAAAAGCAAAGACACAAAGAATCAATGAAACATGAAGACTGAGAGGAGGTGTTGTTCATGTAAGACAAATTGAGGTTATTTTTCAGTTGAATCTAAACATATTTCACAGGCTTCTCTGGCTGGTTTTAGATAGTTGGAGGTTGCTTTCAAGTGGTAACTTGCTTTCCCCCCCGCCCTGAAATTATCAGTTAGCATCGAACACTGGGCTTAATTATATATAACAAGGTTTCTTCAAATTGCCCCGTATGTATTCTACATTTGAGGGGTACCTTGGTCAAAAATCACTTCTGTAACATGAATTGAAGTAAAATGATAAGGGTTCTATTTCCAGTTACAGAAAACAAATTTTGCCATTTTCAAGTTGTGTTTGGATAAGTCCAAGAGAAAATACACTTTCAGGTCATTATATATTCAAGTCAAATAGGTCCATCACTTTAATAAATCACAAGGAAGAATTATAATAGTAAATGAATGCTATGAACTTAGGGCTTCCTGGATGGCTCAGCGGTAAAGAATGCCTGCAATGCAGGAGATGTGGGTTCAATCCCTGGGTGGGGAAGATCCCCTGGAGTAAGAAATGGCAACCCACTCCAGTATTCCTGCCTGAAAAATCTCAGGGACAGAGGGGCCTGGTGGGCTACAGTCCAAAGGGTGGAAAAGAATGGGACACAACTGAGCAACTAAACAGAGCAGAGCTATAAACATGCATATTAACATGTCAAATTAAGTAAGTTATGACTTTCTATAAAGAAACCCAATGCCAATGAGATTTTAAAACAATGTTTCTTCTAAATATTATTCTTTTTTATGCAACCAGATCTGTGTCATCAATTTGCTGGATAATATGCTCTATCTGCTGTGGCAGATTAACAAAACTGGATCTAATCGTTTCTTAGCAACTACAGATGCTTTAAAATCCTTTGGCTATAGTTTTTATGATATAGGTCATTGGTTTCAAGATTTTAAGAGTACAGATGCTCAAGTCAATGTTTCATGAAGCTTATTTTAAATTCGTTATGATTCACAGCCTCAATTCAGGGTTCTAGAAATTCTGAGTTGCTATAACTCCAAATTCTGAAAGGTTAGCTCATTGCAGGTCGTACTGGAATAATGCTAGATTATAAAATTTGTCATTCAATGAAACACACAAAAGAAAGGTGATTTTTCAGATAGATACCAATTTAAAGAATCAGTTGTAGCCTTATTCAATGCCAAAGTGTCACTTAGTCTCTCTAGACTTCTTTATTGATTCAGACATTTGGTTTCAAATGCTGTCAGTGGTAAACTGTCCATCTTCATTTGTTTCCTTACAGGAACAGTGATGAGCTATAAAACAGGAGGGGGCTTCTGTTTTCATCACTTACCTAGGTTTTGCCACATGCTGAAAATTTCACAACCCATTGTTACCCGCATGTCACCATATCTGAAATAGAACAAAAATCAAACCTGATACAAAGGCTCCAGAAAAAAGAAGTTATCTGTGTCTTTTTAGGACACAATCTGTCATTCTGAATTAAAAGACATGTTCTTAATTGAAAATGTTTAATGTACACATCTTTTACTGAGGTATAACTGACATAATATCATATTGCCTTTAGGTATACAACATAACAATTTGAATATTTGTACATATTGCAAAATTGTCACCACAGTAAGTCCAGTTAATATCCATACCATAACTAGTTACAATGTTTTTTCTTTTGATGAAAGTTTTCAAGATGCACTTTCAATATGCAATGCAGTATTATTAACTAGAATCACAGTGTTGTATGTATATTACATCCATTCATTTTATAACTGGAAATTTTTACAATGTATTAATACATGTCTTGATGCCTCTAATTCAAATTCACATATTAACCCTAGAGTGAAACATATTTGTCTCATAATTTTTGGCTCCTATAGTATTTTTGAATCCTGAAAGACTGAGGACAAAGATTTCTAAATAAGCTCAAAATAGTGAAATTCCCAGAAAAGTTGCTTGTTGTCCTCTTGGTCATTGCCCCTCCACTTTGATTTCTAGTTATGGAGATCAGATTTATGAATCACTCGAACTGAAATACTTTTTAAAAGGCACAACATTTGATTTGCCTCATATTCTTACCCAATTATACACTGGTACTTACTTTTCTAATACCTTTTTCTTTTTGGAAGGTGTAAACATCTCTAACTGCAGACACAACTGGTTTATAAAAATGACCGCAAGGTAAAAGTAGGAATCCCAGATCTACAATGAGAATGACATATTTAAATACTATGGGGTTACAAAAATATTTACAGGCGAAGTGACAAGATATCTTGGATTTGCTTCAAAAGTGCTAAGTGGATGGGGGGAGAGTTGCAATAAGATGGGCCATGAGTTGATAGTAGCTGTACCTGGGTATGGGTACATGAGGGATTCATCATACTATTCTCTTTACTTCTATACATCTGTGAAATTTCCTATAACAAAGAAGCAAACAAACTAGATACTATTTTTACATTGCTGTATCCCAAGTTTCATGGGCTCTCTGGTATATGCTAAGTGGTAGATACTTCATTTCTCTCATAACATGTCTGTGTGTCTCCAAGGAGGCTGAAGCATAAGCTGGATAACTTTATTTCAGTGTGATTTCATTTTGGAACCCCTTTTAACGTAGGACTCAAAAAAAAAAAAAAAAAGAAAGAAAGATACATACACTCTTTTGGATATGCTAATTGATTTAAATTCAGAGAGTACATAAAAATTCCCCACCCAGACAAATCTTCTAAGTTCTTTTACACCAAAAATGCATTAGAAAGAGATCAAAATAAAATGAGGCCACCATCACTCTAATACCAAAACCTGACAAAGATCCCACCAAAAAAGAAAACTACAGGCCAATATCACTGATGAACATAGATGCAAAAATCCTTAACAAAATTCTAGCAACCAGAATCCAGCAACACATTAAAAAGATCATACACCATGACCAAGTGGGCTTTATCCCAGGGATGCAAGGATTCTTCAATATCCGCAAATCAATCAATGTAATACACCACATTAACAAATTGAAAAATAAAAACCATATGATTATCTCAATAGATGCAGAGAAAGCCTTTGACAAAATTCAATACCCATTTATGATAAAAACTCTCCAGAAAGCAGGAATAGAAGGAACATACCTCAACATAATAAAAGCTATATATGATAAACCCACAGCAAACATTATCCTCAATGGTGAAAAATTGAAAGCATTTCCTCTAAAGTCAGGAACAAGACAAGGGTGCCCACTTTCACCATTACTATTCAACATAGTTTTGGAAGTTTTGGCCACAGCAATCAGAGCAGAAAAAGAAATAAAAGGAATCCAAATTGGAAAAGAAGAAGTAAAACTCTCACTATTTGCAGATGACATGATCCTCTACATAGAAAACCCTAAAGACTCCACCAGAAAATTACTAGAACTAATCAATGACTATAGTAAAGTTGCAGGATATAAAATCAACACACAGAAATCCCTTGCATTCCTATACACTAATAATGAGAAAACAGAAAGAGAAATTAAGGAAACAATTCCATTCACCATTGCAACGGAAAGAATAAAATACTTAGGAATATATCTACCTAAAGAAACTAAAGACCTATATATAGAAAACTATAAAACACTGGTGAAAGAAATCAAAGAGGACACTAATAGATGGAGAAATATACCATGTTCATGGATTGGAAGAATCAATATAGTGAAAATGAGTATACTACCCAAAGCAATTTATAGATTCAATGCAATCCCTATCAAGCTACCAACAGTATTCTTCACAGAGCTAGAACAAATAATTTCACCATTTGTATGGAAATACAAAAAACCTCGAATAGCCAAAGCGATCTTGAGAAAGAAGAATGGAACTGGAGGAATCAACCTACCTGACTTCAGGTTCTACTACAAAGCCACAGTTATCAAGACAGTATGGTACTGGCACAAAGACAGAAATATAGATCAATGGAACAAAATAGAAAGCCCAGAGATAAATTCACGCACATATGGACACCTTATCTTTGACAAAGGAGGCAAGAATATACAATGGATTAAAGACAATCTCTTTAATAAGTGGTGCTGGGAAAACTGGTCAACCACTTGTAAAAGAATGAAACTAGAACACTTTCTAACACCATACACAAAAATAAACTCAAAATGGATTAAAGATCTAAACGTAAGACCAGAAACTATAAAACTCCTAGAGGAGAACATAGGCAAAACACTCTCTGACATACATCACAGCAGGATCCTCTATGACCCACCTCCCAGAATATCGGAAATAAAAGCAAAAATAAACAAAAGGGACCTAATTAACCTTAAAAGCTTCTGCACATCAAAGGAAACTATCAGCAAGGTGAAAAGACAGCCTTCAGAATGGGAGAAAATAATAGCAAATGAAGCAACTGACAAACAACTAATCTCAAAAATATACAAGCAACTCCTCCAGCTCAACTCCAGAAAAATAAATGACCCAATCAAAAAATGGGCCAAAGAACTAAATAGACATTTCTCCAAAGAAAACATACAGATGGCTAACAAACACATGAAAAGATGCTCAACATCACTCATTATCAGAGAAATGCAAATCAAAACCACTATGAGGTACCATTTCACACCAGTCAGAATGGCTGTGATCCAAAAGTCTACAAATAATAAATGCTGGAGAGGGTGTGGAGAAAAGGGAACCCTCTTACACTGTTGGTGGGAATGCAAACTAGTACAGCCACTATGGAGAACAGTGTGGAGATTCCTTAAAAAACTGGAAATAGAACTGCCTTATGATCCAGCAATCCCACTGCTGGGCATACACACTGAGGAAACCAGAAGGGAAAGAGACACGTGTACCCCAATGTTCATCGCAGCACTGTTTATAATAGCCAGGACATGGAAACAACCTAGATGTCCATCAGCAGATGAATGGATAAGAAAGCAGTGGTACATATACACAATGGAGTATTATTCAGCCATTAAAAAGAATACATTTGAATCAGTTCTAATGAGGTGGATGAAACTGGAGCCTATTATACAGAGTGAAGTAAGCCAGAAGGAAAAACACCAATACAGTATACTAACGCATATATATGGAATTTAGAAAGATGATAACAATAACCCTGTGTACGAGACAGCAAAAGTGACGCTGATGTATGGAACAGTCTTATGGACTCTGTGGGAGAGGGAGAGGGTGGGAAGATTTGGGACAATGGCATTGAAACATGTAAAATATCATGTATGAAACGAGATGCCAGTCCAGGTTCAATGCACGATACTGGATGCTTGGGGCTAGTGCACTGGGACGACCCAGAGGGATGGTATGGGGAGGGAGGAGGGAGGAGGGTTCAGGATGGGGAGCACATGTATACCTGTGGTGGATTCATTTTGATATTTGGCAAAACTAATACAATTATGTAAAGTTTAAAAATAAAATAAAATTAAAAAAAAAAAATTTCCAGAAATAAATGTAACCAAAAACATGGAGGACATAGGGAAAGAAATGACTTTTCTATTGACATCATGTAAAATTAAAGATTAATATGAGAAACATTATAAAGAATTAATATATTTTATATATAAAGTGTTCACAAATTAAAAAGAATATAAAACTCTAAGTATTATGATGAACAAAAGAACAGATATCTCACAAAACATGAATTTTAGTCAATAATTAGTCAATAACTAATATAGTTAATGATTAATAACCAATGAATAATTAATAACATAACTAGTGAGAAATGTGGGCTTCCCCTTGGCTCAGATGGTAAAGAATCTGCCTGCAATACAATAGACCAGGGTGCTATCCCTGGGTTGGGAAGGTCCCCTGGAGAAGGAAATGGCAACCCACTCCAGTATCCTTCCCTGGAAAATCCCATGGACAGAGGAACCTGGCAGGCTACAGTCCATGGGGTGGCAAAGAGTCAGATATGACTGAGCAACTTTACTTCATCTCAGTGAGAAATGTAAATAAAGCAAAAAATTGTTCCCCTTATCGAATTGCCCCCCAAAATGGTCTCCTCTAGTACTGGTGTACACCTAGGCAATCAAATATAATTGTTACAACCTTTAACTCAACATTTTCATTTATAAATATTTATCCAAAGAAACAATAAGGAATATAAGTCAAATTTTATT
This sequence comes from Bos javanicus, assembly GCF_032452875.1. Lineage (NCBI taxonomy): Eukaryota > Metazoa > Chordata > Mammalia > Artiodactyla > Bovidae > Bos > Bos javanicus. The sequence continues at coordinate 57,195,894 of NC_083871.1, read as the reverse complement.
TTGTAAGAAATACATAAAAAGAGCAATTTATGAGAATAAAACAGTAGAAACAAACTGAATATTAAAAAGTAATGTGAGCAAATGAAGCAACTGACAAACAACTAATCTCAAAAATATACAAGCAACTCCTACAGCTCAACTCCAGAAAAATAAATGACCCAATCAAAAAATGGGCCAAAGAACTAAATAGACGTTTCTCCAAAGAAGACATACAGATGGCTAACAAACACATGAAAAGATGCTCAACATCACTCATTATCAGAGAAATGCAAATCAAAACCACTATGAGGTACCATTTCACACCAGTCAGAATGGCTGTGATCCAAAAGTCTACAAATAATAAATGCTGGAGAGGGTGTGGAGAAAAGGGAACCCTCTTACACTGTTGGTGGGAATGCAAACTAGTACAGCCACTATGGAGAACAGTGTGGAGATTCCTTAAAAAACTGGAAATAGAACTGCCTTATGATCCAGCAATCCCACTGCTGGGCATACACACTGAGGAAACCAGAAGGGAAAGAGACACGTGTACCCCAATGTTCATCGCAGCACTGTTTATAATAGCCAGGACATGGAAGCAACCTAGATGTCCATCAGCAGATGAATGGATAAGAAAGCAGTGGTACATATACACAATGGAGTATTATTCAGCCATTAAAAAGAATACATTTGAATCAGTTCTAATGAGGTGGATGAAACTGGAGCCTATTATACAGAGTGAAGTAAGCCAGAAGGAAAAACACCAATACAGTATACTAACGCATATATATGGAATTTAGAAAGATGGTAACAATAACCCTGTGTACGAGACAGCAAAAGAGACACTGATGTATAGAACAGTCTTTTGTACTCTGTGGGAGAGGGAGAGGGTGGGAAGATTTGGGAGAATGGCATTGAAACATGTAAAATATCATGTATGAAATGAGATGCCAGTCCAGGTTCAATGCACGATACTGGATGCTTGGGGCTAGTGCACTGGGACGACCCAGAGGGATGGTATGGGGAGGGAGGAGGGAGGAGGGGTCAGGATGGGGAACACATGTATACCTGTGGTGGATTCATTTTGATATTTGGCAAAACTAATACAATTATGTAAAGTTTAAAAATAAAATTAAATTAAAAAAAAAGTAATGTGGTGATTATGAAATTTTGATATTTTATTATGAAGTATAAAGACATTTATTATGCAACCATTAAAATTCCGCTTGTTTCTACTATGCTTTTTATATTTTCTAGTTCTCTGATAAGGAAATTTTATTGAATGTTTAGTATAAAAGATGTTATTTTTAAAAGAATGGGAAATTAAGATGTCGAAAACATAAAACACCACTAAGAAGGGAAACCAGGATAGGCACTGCCCATCTTTATTTACCATTTTTCATTCTCTATTTAAAAAATGGTATACTGAGAATTCTTAGAGACCCAGGCATATCATATTACATTACAAACTTACAGAGAGATCTGCCCTAAAGAATCTTACTAATTGTTCATTTTTTTCCCTTTTCACTAGTTCATTCTAAAATATAAGAAGATAGAGATCTAAAGGAACTAACCAGTTTACTTTGTAAATATGCTCTTTACATAAACTCTATTTTAAAAGATGCTTTAAAACATTATGCACTATGTTCTTTTTGTCTTGCAGGGGATCAAAAAGAGAAAAAATCAAAATTTACAGTAACAGTAAAGCACATTCTTTCCTCTTAAGCACTATGATTTCAACCAGGTTGATGAACATAGTTATAGACCTGACTTATTCACAAATAGAATGAAGAACTCTTAACATTATTCATAATTGAAACTAATATGCTCCAAGATTAATTTGAGGTAGCCAGAATAACTTTATTTTCTTATTACTAAGAGAAAGAAAATTCATGAGGAAATTTCTTGAGGGACAATGTAAAACCTTTTAGCTCAAGCAAGATAGTCATCTAAATGGATACTGACCTTATAATCAAAGTTTTCATTTAAGAAGTTCTTCCGAAGTGCATCTGACAGGTACAGAACTGTTGTAATAATGACGCTAGTGATAAAAAAGAATATATTTTAAGTTGAAAACTTCACATTAGTGAAAACCATTTATTAGGTAAGAATAAAGTAATTAAGACAAAAGAAAACCTCTTCAGTAAGCCTGTGGAACAATATTAGATAATTCATATTAGAAATAAAAAAGAGAACACTTAGAAAAAAAAGTAAAAGAATCTATCACTGAAATGATATGCAGAAAAATCTATAAATTCATATGACTCAGAATTATATTGTCTTGATGTTTTACAATATTTAAATTTGTAAACAAAGCAAAAACTTTTAAATAAATATACAGTAGTCTATATTTTATTAACACGGAAGAAAGTATAAAAACTTATAAAATACAGCAAAAGAGAGAGAGCCCAAAGACGAAATGGGCAGGCTAAAGCAATGGATTATATTGAGTATTTATTTGACCATCTTCTCTCTGCTCTCCCCTATTTAAGGTGTTAGTGGGCATGTAAGAGCTATGGGAGTCAGATTCCCTCTCCATGGTGACAAGTTTGCCACTAAAGAAACCATTACAGACTGTGAAATTGTCTATATCCTAGTACTAAGCTGTGTGAAACTGAGTGTTACAGCACTTTAGAGAAAGGGGCATCTCTGGACTGGAGAATTAGGGAAAGCTTGCAGAGAGGCCACATACAGTCATCTGTGTCCTGCTAGGGAGATTAAAAAAGGATTTAGTAAGCTTCCTTGGTCAACTCTTGAGTTAAGCAATTTGTTCAAAATCCGCTCCTTTTTACGGCTACAAGAACATATGTTCAAAACTGAATGCAATTCCAATAGGCTCATTTAACACCAGATAACAGCATTTATTGAAACAAGATAGGTCACTCCCCACACCACCAGAAACGAAGCACCAATTTATAAATGATTGATATTTAAAATCTCTTTGGCCTTTCCTAAGATGCATGCATAAGGAAGTGCTTGTGATGTGATGAGGCCCTAGTTCTCATTACAGGACTTGTAATTGAAGGATGTAATTGTATGACCTTAGGTAAAATAACATGAAACAAAACAAAACACCTCATCAACCTCACACCTTGGTTATCCTACTGGTAAAACAGGGATTAAAAGAATATTTACTCATTAGAAGAATATTTATAGTTTTTGAAGAACATAAATGTTCATTATTGCAATCTGTTGGAAAAGTCACTATTATAGTCTCCCTGTGGGGCAGGAGACGAATAATGAGGCTAAGGAATGGATAGTTGAATATGGAAGCTCAAGTTAACAACTTATTGACAGAGATATTAATACATCTTCTGTCACCTGTTATTGACTGGAGATGTTTCAGCATTCACTTACATAACAAATTGCTGGCCACAGGCATTAGTTTCTGCCAAAACCCCCGGTCAATAATGTGTTAAGAAGAAGAAAGAGAAGAAAGCCACCATTTTCTTGGGTACTTGCTCTACCACGAGCCAGCACTGTGTTACATTCACATGCCTTTTAATATGTCATTTACCCCTTCCAATGACCCATCCTATGAAAGTCAAGCATAAGTAAAGCCTATGAGATTGAGAAGTCCTATGGTTTCTTCTATCACCCAAATGGCAGATATCAACAGTGAATTCCACATCAAAGAGACAAATCACATATATCAGAACAGTATAAAGTGACAACTGTCTATAGACACTGATGAAATCCATGCTGGTAACTGATTAAGTTTCTAAAATAGTTCATTCAAATCTTGCTATATAAAACTAAAGCTTAATTATCAGAAAATGGAACGCTATCAGGCAAGAAACGGGCTCCTTGTCCAGTACCTATTGCATTGTTGGGCTTCTAAGTTGAAAGAAGAAAATTTTGCATCCTTAACAAATGTTTTCCTTCAATAGTCAATGAAGAAACATACACAGAACCACGATACGTTTTGAGTTTCACATCAAAATGACCTTCTGGCCCGCAACTCTAGCTTGGACTGTTGTTCAGAAACAGTAACCTCTACTGTTAGTAAAACATGACATATCTGAGATTTGGATTATTGGGCCCAATGCTGTGGAAAGGAGCCAACAAACTCAATCTTCCAAGTGTGATGATTCCTTGGCAAAGACTACTCATTTGTAATTTATATGCCAGATCCCAAACACATGAACAAAATCCACAGCTTCTTGAACAGCACTTGCTGGTAAACAAGGAGTCTCTCTGGCTTTATGAAGGACCTGTGAGCCTCAAGCTGACTGCTTACTGGAATCACTGGGGAGCTTTAAAAAACACAGATGTCTGGATCACACCCCAGAGATTTAATAATTGGACTGGGGTGCAATGTGGACCTCAGGATCAGTAAAGCTCCCAGGTGATTCCTATGTACACCAGAGCTGAGAACCACTGCTCTAGACAAACCTTTTTAAGAGTTAGACAAACTTCCATGGGTACCTGGTGATCAGTTAAGATGTTTATCATGATTCAGCAGGCTTGGGATAGGGCTAAAGTTCTGCATTTCTTACAAGCTCCTGGAAATGTTCACGCTGTTGATTCACAATCCAACTTTTGAAGAGCAAGGCTCTGGAGAGGTCCACGTCAGAAACACATTCCAAACAACACTGCTTCACATTCTCCTGCCTTCGAGAATTTTAGGCCAATGACTGCCGTGCCTCTTTAACAGGACATGCATCCTTGCTCTACACTGAACATCTCATCCTCTTACCAAGGGTGCTTTATCATCAGGCATAAGTACTACAGGGCACAGGCCTTTTCAGGGGTTTTGGAAAGTACTGCATATGTTTGTTAGTCGCTCAGTCATGTTCGACTCTGTGCAACCACATGTATTGTAGCCTGCCAGACTTCTCTGTCCATGAGATTTTCCAGGTAAGAATACAGGAGTGGGTTGCCATTCCTTCTCCAGGGGATCTTCCCAACCCAGGGATCGAACCTGGGTCTCTTGCATTGCAGGAAGATTCTTTACAGTCTCAGTCACCAGGGAAGCCTGGCAATTTATTACATAGGCCAATACTTTAAAAAACAAAATGTAAAAACTGCTTTTCATTTTGGCATGCGGCAGGTGGTATGATGAGGGATAAGACCTTCAAAAATATGACTTCCCAGGGCTAAAAAGATCTTAAAATGACTATTTCAATTGCTTTTCATTTATGCTTATAATATTCAGCCCAAGTCACAGAGGCAGCTCCCAGAGCTTTTTATGCCTCAGCACTAAGACAGTTTCCTGGCATACAGGCCCTCAATCAGCTAAAAAGGCACGTATATATTATGGCTCCTTCACTGTGGTGGAAACCTGTAGTGTGTAAGGATTTTTCTTTACTTGCTCTAATTTACCCAAAACCATGTGGCTCCTTTGGTTTTATTCTTTTACTCATGACTCAGTTTCTGAATATGTGGACTTTTCAAATTTCAGGGCTCCAATTCAATAGCCAAGAAAGGTTTGCAATCTGTTACTACAAATGGTCAAAATACTGGTGTCTGCCATAGTAATGCAACCATAAGGATCACTTTTGACAACCCTAATCTATGGCACAGCATGATAAATGTATACATAAAAGAGAAACTAGCAGACAGGAAAGCAAAGCTCTTTCTTCAAGTTTTCCAGCTGCCACCTCATTTCTGGCATTTAGAAAGTATTTTTATGCAATGCCATTCCCCCTAGAGAAACCTCATCCTATAAACTGTCCTTTTGAAAACTACTTTAACCTGATAATCTGCTCAAGCAAAAGCCCATCTCCATAAATTATAAATGGACTGAATATTTTGGATTCCAATATCCAGTTTTTGGATAAATTGGGTATCAACAAGGTTAATGTTTGTGCACTGAAAAACTAAGGAGATCTAAACTTGGAGGATGACAAATTCCCTATAAGCTGGAGGGTTAAGAGGGCAGATCAAAATCCTGGATGGCCATCAGGGAAACTGACCTAAGCTGCTGCTGCTGCTAAGTCGCTTCAGTCATGTCCGACTCTGTGCGACCCCAGAGATAGCAGCCCACCAGGCTCCTTTGTCCCTGGGATTCTCCAGGCAAGAGTACTGGAGTTGGTTGCCATTGCCTTATCCATGGCCTAAGCTAGTGGTCCTCAAATGTCAGTACATGAGTAGTACCTGAAAGATACATGAGGCTTTAGGGTCTCACCAGAGGCTATGGCTTGGCAAGATCACGCCAGGGCTCAGCCACGTGATTCTGATGCACGTGATCATTCATTTTGAGGTCTGGTGTTAGAGATGGAAAAGAAGATGATGAGAGTTGGAACTCGGTGAGCAATGATATTTGGGAAATTTGTCTATGGTAAACACTGCGTCACCAAGGGCCTAGCCCAGTAAGTGTTTGCTGAATGACTGTAGTTTCAAACCAGTATTTAAATCTATGGTTTGTGATCATTATTTGCTGTACTAGGTATTTCTAAAGTGTAAGCCTTGTAGAACTTTTTATACTTTTCTATAGCTTTTTTTTTTTAAATAAACTTTTTCTAAGAACAGTTTTAGGCTTACAGGATTATTGCAAAGATAATACAGAGAGTTTCTGTATACGTCATACCCAGTTTCCCTTATTATTAACATCTATTATTGGTATGGTACATTTATCACTGTAAAGGAACCAATACTGTTTCTATGCATATTTTGAAGACGAGACTGAGACTAAGACAGGCAAAGCTGATGGAGAAAGCCACTCCAAGTGGAGGTCACAGAATAAGCCAAAACAGGAAGGCAGGAAAAGAAGTGATTCTGCTTTTAGTCAGGGAGGTATGCAGTGCGGGTGAGGTCAAAAGAATCAACAAAGATTCTTGAAATGGAAGGATTTTTAGAAATCCCATGACCTTCTCCTCTGGGCAGTGTTGGTACAAAATCACTCATGTGGCAACAGCCTCAGTTTTTGTTTGTTTGTTTGTTTGGCCTATTAGACTTAAATCCTAATGAATTCTTCCCTTTCCTCATGTATTCATTCTACCAACTCCTCACACCTCACCAGGAGATGCAGGCAATTCTTTTGTAAATATTTGCTTTAACTCTGGAAGTATGGCACATTTCTCTTGGTAATATAGTTTTTGGTAAAAATCACTATCTTCCCCAAGCCCCGCCACAGTAAAGTTTTTAAAGATAATGACCCTAATAGAAAAACCCCACCGTCAACAAAAAGCAATAGTAATTATTTTTCAATGGGTCTTCAACAGACTATGGGCTTCCCTGGTGGCTCAGATGATAAAGAATCTGCCTGCAAGGCAGGAGACTCTGGCTCAATCCCTGGGTTGGGAATAACATCTGGAGAAAGGAATGGTTACCTTCTCCAGTATTCTTGCCTGGAAAATTCCATGGACAGAGGAGCCTGGCAGACCTCAGGCTTCCCTGGTGGCTCAGATGGTAAAGAATTTGCCTGCAATGCAGGAGACCCTGGCTCAATCCCTGGGTTGGGAAGAACATCTGGAGAAGGGAATGGTTACCTTCTCCAGTATTCTTGCTTGGAAAATTCCATGAACAGAGGAGGCTGAAAGGCTGCAGTCCACAGGGTTGAAAAGAGTTGGACATGACTGAGGGACTAACACTTCCAAGTTTTCACTTTCAACAGATCATCTACTCTAACATAAAACCTTTCATAGTCAGTGTCACATACTTTGTCTTCCTTCCTGTTACAACGGATCAATGCTCCTAGCTAAAGCCAAGCTTCTTGGTGGGTACTTTATCAGTGCTATCCTAAGTGTGGTGAGCTTCCTTCATTGAGAATGTCTCACCACAAAAAACAATGTCAACAGAACTAAACTGTATGCTTAGGCAGCTGACCTAATTTCCAGTGCAAGTTGACAGCGGACAGCGCTACCTTCAGGAAAGGTGTTCTCAGACAGGCACGATGAGAAATCCTGTACTTGATCTCACCCCTACTGGCTTACCCAAGGACACTGTTTCTTCACTTAGGCCTGTTTTCTTTAGCACTATCAATATTTCTTTTTTCTGTGTCCTTCGTATCTGTAAACCAACATGCATAATATTCCATATTCAGAAATGAATCTTAGCGTTCATATCTCCTTCCAGATATAGCCACATTTCTCTGCTCCTTCTTACAGCAAAATCTTCTAAAGAGCTGATAATTATTGCTTTCATTTTTTCAATTCCCATCTGCTCTTGAATTCACTCTAATGACTTTCATCTCTACCACTCCACTGAAACAGCACTTGTCAAGGTCACCAGTATCTGCATCCCACTGTCAAAACCCAGGGATAATTGTCAAGTCTTCATCCTCCAACCTCCCAGAAGCTCTTTACCGCCTTCCTTTATGAAATATTTTTCTCATATGGTCAATATTATGCCCTTCTGGTTCTCATCTTACATCATAGGCTACTCCTTTTCCATCTCTGTTGCTGGTGGCTTCCAAATATCTTGACCTTGGAAGGTGGGCATGTCGCAGGGCCCAGTCTTAAGTAGGCTTCTCTTTTCAATCTGTAGTTTCCTTTAGAGTGCTCTGATTCAGTTTGATGACTTCAAATACTACCCAATGCCAAGGACCTCAAACGTACTAGCATGTCGCTAGTCTTAACTTCTCTGAGCTCCATACAAGCATGTCCAGCCTCTTCTCTTACATCTCCACTTGGGTATCTAAGAGCATCTCAAATTTCTGCTCAATAAAGGATCCTTCACCTCTCCACTCCTCTCTCAGTATTTTCCATTTAAGTGAATGTTACCACCATTTGTCCTTCTGTTGAGGCCACAATTCTAAGAGCCATCTTCAAACTTTTTTCTTTCCTGCTCACATCCAGCCATCTGCAAGTCTTGTCATCTCTGTTTTCAAACAGGAGCTCTGTATCAACCCAGGGAGGTGGGGTGGGGAGGGAGATGGGGGGGAATTTCAAAAGGGAGGGGATATATGTGTAACTATGGCTGATTCATGTTGAGGTTTGACAGAAAACAACAAAATTCTGTAAAGCAATTATCCTTCAATAAACAAACAAACAAAACAAACAAACAAACAAAGAACTGACCTTCTCACTACCTTCATTGCAATCCACCTGTTCAAGTCATCATGGTCTCTTACCCAGATTGCTGTATTAAGCTCCTAACTGATCTTTCCTGGTTTCTCCCTTGTCTCTTTACCGCCTAATATCTGGACCTTGTCTTCTTCCAACCTCATTTTTACTGGTTCCTTCCCTCCTCGCATTTCCTCCACACAATCTTCCAGATCCTTGAATGTGCCATCTTCACTCTGACCACAGGGCCTGTGTGCATGCTATTCCTGCTGATAAGAAGCCTTCCTTTGCTGTCTACCTATTAACTCCTGCTACAGATTTCAGCTCAAGTTTCACTCCTTCATAAAAACTCCTCCTATTTCAGTCCAGAACAAAGTTCCTTTCACAACCCCCCTCTCAGAACTGTGCTTTTTATCATGATGACATTTATTTTACAGATTAGGCACTAGAAAATATTTACTGAATGAAGGAGTCAATGAAAGAATGGATGACCTTCCCTAAGACTCTGATTCCATAAGTCACTTATTTGCTATATATGTCTCATTTGAACATATACTGGTGAAGGTAAATCAGCTAAACAATTCAGTGTTTGGTGGGAAAACACATACACACACACACACACACACACAAAAGTAAATGTTTGAAGCCAACATGCAGAGAAGATAAACAAAACAAGGGTCTGAAATTTTAACTGCAGGGCTAGGGAATTTTTTCTTTCCTCACTAAGCAAATCTTGAAAATATGCATAAAGCTGTGACTTTATTTTTGTACTGTATTTTGCAATGTGTATGGAAGAGGGTGGAGAGAAGCCTGTCTCAAAGTGTCCTGTATTTTTGGTACTCAATTTTCATCTTCCTTATGTTCCTTCTTTCTCAGATTGAGCAGTTGTCCTCATGTGAAACATCTACCAAGAACTTACAGTGGCCAGGCACAATTAAGCTTTGCAGGCAAGCAGAAGTCAGCTTTCTTATCCTTGGGAAATTCAGCCTGAACACACAACATGAGACATTCAGGTAGAAAAAAACAGAAGACCATACTAACAGCCAGGTATTTATAAGTCATGGCTTTTGGTAGGACCTCACATAATGCAGAGAAGCTACAGGATTTGGGACAGCACAGTTTAAAGATAGCATTTAACTGCCTTGAAAACACTGGAAGAAAGGACCAACATATAAAAGAACACATACTTTGTGGGATGAGCTACTCAATTGAGTTCAAGCCTAGGCGATGGTGACTTCTGGGCCAGTTACCAGCAATTTGACATGTATCAAGCATGCAAGTGGGTAGTAAAAGTGGAAGTTTAGGTGAAAATGCCTCTTTGAGGGGCACTTCTCAAATATTTCTCTAAGAAAGTTAGTGTCATGGAAGAAAAGGTGGTCAACTTCAGGGACCTAGATCTAGCTTCTGAAACTTGCTTCTATACAATTTAACAAAGTAAAACCTTTTAATTTCTGATGTGGGCTCTTTATCTTTTTAAGATGTTTAAAATATCTTTCAGAGATTTATTTCTCTATCAATACTATTGATGTTTATATTTTTTAACAGATAAGACACAAATAGCTGAAGGTTTATTTCTGAATGTTCAGTTCAGTCGCTCAGTCATGTCCAACTCTTTGCGAGCCCATGGACTGCAGTACGCCAGGCCTCCCTGTCCATCGCCGTCTCCTGGAGTTCACTCAAACTCATGTCCCTTGAGTTGGTGATGCCATCCAACCATCTCATCCTCTGTTGTTCCCTTCTCCTCCCACCTTTAATCTTTCCCAGCATCAAGATCTTTTCTAATGAGTCAGTTCTTCATATCAGGTGGCCAAAGTATTGGAGTTTCAGCCTCAGCATCAGTCTTTCAAATGAATATTCAGGACTGATTTCCTTTAGGATGGACTGGTTGGATCTCCTTGCAGTCCAAGGGACTCTCAAGAGTCTTCACCAATACCGCAGTTCAAAAGCATCAATTCTTCAGTGCTCAGCTTTATAGTCCAACTCTCACATCCATACATTACTACTGGAAAAACCATTATCACACAAGAAAGAGCCCACATGCTTTCAAGGTTTGAATGGGAAATGACTATGACAGTTAAATGAGGAGAGGAAAGGAAACTGAACAGCAGAAATCAGGGGGTCTATTCCAACTTGGCAGGTGGTTCACAGGCTGTGGAGTCCTGTCTATGAATTAGGTTGGATATACCACAGCCAGATATCACCAGGGGAAAAGTAGTGCCAGATTCCTATCAGCACTGACTTGGGTGTCAATGGAACGATAGTATTACATTTAGCAAAGTCTTACGACCTTTTTCTTGGGTTTGTTATGGGACTAATCTGTGGTTTAAACACATTACACAGAGCTCACCTCTAACAGAACCATGCTCCTATTTAGCTAACGTTAGGGATGGAAATCTTGAACATTATAAGTTTACTCAAAAACAGAATCTGACTTATAAGTCTGCTCCCCACTCACATGACCATAAAGTCTTGCCAAATGTAGTAGATTTTTAGGTGGCGGCAGAGTGAGATGGCATTTCCTATCATAAGCCACATGACTGTCATGGTTTTCAGAAGCTCAACCACCACCTTTATACAAAAGGAACAAAATGTTAAATTCACTTTCAGTTTGAATGTCTGCCACTGGAAATTCTAATTCAAGTCAAAATATCCCTCTGTACACAGGGCAGGCAGGATGACCAAACAATGATGCTGTATGATGATGATGTCAACAGCACAGACCCCTTCCTGTGCTGGCTCCCTGGACCACTCAACACCCTCTCCAGGTACCCAGAATATTTGCTGTTTGGTAATGAGGCCAGAAACATGACCAATGGTTCCCACTTAAACCTGTAGCATCTGGACATCCAGATGAAGAGATATTTGATTCTACTCACAGATATCAAACTAAATATGTTAAATTCTAAAGAGAGCTATTTCAGGATTCTCAATTAGTCTTCAAAATGGAAAAGCTGTTTCTGTACTTATGTAAAATATAATATGCCATATTATACAATTTGTTACTTCACAAAGTTTTTAACACAGCATTTTAACACCTCCTCATCTCTAAATGTGTACTGCAGCAGAAGTCACATTAGGCATCTCTAATCAACATCAAATCCTATCTTCCTGGGGTTCTTACCTTCATCCTATTTGGGTACCTGGGGAGGACAGATGGTGTTTTTGACCCATGAACAGATACCTGAAGAAGCCAACCTTCACCCTGAGCATGAGGGTTTAGGGGATGGGAGAAGAGGAGGAAGGAGAGACAGGCAAATGTGGACTGGAGGAAAGGATGCTTATGAAATAGGGTAAATTATAAGTGTGGAGATAAAGATCAAGCCACTTTCCTAAAAACAAACAAACAAAAAAAACCGCACTTCATCTTTATTTCAAATTCTGAGATAATAGAGGCCAAAAGTGTGAAAGCAGATAAACCCATGACGCTGTGCCCTCTAGGAATAGCTCCTGGAATAGAAGGCCATTCTGACCATCCCTTACTCTCCTTTCCTGGTTCCTACTCATTCAACTATTGACCTCAGATCATTTTACTTTTTCCCCCCAATATGCTTAATATAAGCTAATTTTGTCAACATCAGTAACTCCCCAAATGTCTCTATCTCTTCCTGAACTTCCTTCAGAGCACTATTTTCAGCCTTCTGTTGGTCACATCACTCAGGTGTGTAAAAGGAACTTCAATCTTCACCTGCGTAACTCAGGGATCCTATCTTATTCCCAGTGCTCAGCACACGGGAGATGCTGAGTGTATTCTCTGAGTTCAAATGAGTTAAGAAAGATCAGAAATGACTCAAGGGTCCAGAAACAAAGCTGGTATTAAATAAGCTATGGTACATCTAGTCAATGGAATATCATACAGCTACAAAAGAAAAAGAAACCATAAATGAATGAGGGACTTTCTACATATTGATTTGGAAAGAGTGCCAGGATTTTTATGTAAAAGAAAGATTTGCAGGACAGTTCATTTATTCTGCTACCTGCTAAGCTCTGCATAAAAGAACAGTGGAAGGACATGCAAGAAACAAATAAAAGTGGTTATTGCAGGCTGGGAGTAGGGGTAAATAAAGTAGGTGGGAGAGGGACTTCTCAAGGCATACTCTGTTATACAGTTTGATTTTTGAGCTATGTTAACATACTACCTATTTAAAACAAATAGTAATGATTAGGAAAAGCAAGCAAGCAAAGAAACAAAACAAGTTCACTCAGAAGCAAAGAAAAAGAACTCCAGGATTTGGAGGTTCCAAATTTGAGATAAAAGTGAATGTATCATTTCATATTCTCCTCTTCCCATAATCAGTGAGTTGCAATTATCATCAATGTAAATGTCTTACTTGTTAGCCACCAAGCGCATGACAGTCCAGTCCTTTGGAAACATCTCTGGGCGTATCAATATTCGGAACACAGTAAATATCTGCAGCAGGAAATCCTTGGGTAAGGAGGAGAGAGACCATTTTACTGAGTTACTGTAATTGTTCACACACACACACAGCTACTGTTACCATTTCTAAAGCACTTACAGAAAGGAGCCATACTCAATATGTTACCCAGGAGAAAAAATCATCTTTCCCATTCTCAGTGCCCACTTGATTTGCTACCCTTCCCAAACGTTCCTCCTTTCTCTTTCTCATGCATAGTGGAAATGACGCTTTGTTTTTCTCCACAAGCTCTAAACATTTAGGTTTGAAAAAGAAAACGGAAAACTACTAACAGATTAGCAGGGAAATGTATTTTCTTTCTTCTATTATAGTGTCCTAAACTTCAGAACTTTTCAGTTCAAGAGAACTGCAAAGGGTCTTAGTTCAATTATGCTTTCCTTTAAGTGGGTGTTAGAATTTAGAAAGCTATACCCATTGAAAAGCATCTTAGGAAAAAACCCATGTTTCTTAAAGGGCATTCTAAAAATGCAGGATTAATGGGACGCATGCAGGTTTATAGAATCTGAAGGTCCTAGGCAGAATAAATAGAGAGGGATGTGTATGAAGCTGAGCCCAGTGACAAGTCCTTAGAAACTAAGAGTACGTCAAGGTATTCTTCACAAAGATGCCATACTAGGGGGCACTGGTATTTATGGAGATGATATCTTTAAGCCAAGCACCTGGAAACACTCTTGACAAAAAGCTATTGTCAGACATAGAAACATCATTTCTTAAAACGTTGTAAGAAACAGACCCAAAGTGCTGGAGTACATTGTACTTGATAAGAACTCAAGAAGCTAACACACTGCAGGTAATGAATGAAATGGAGCTTGCCCTACTCAAAAAGAGACAGGCTCAATCTAATTATGATTTAGATTTGTTAACTAGAAAACTTAGAGATAGTTTTGGAACTTAATTACTGCTAGGAAAATATATTTCACAATTTCACTGAAGGTAACAGTATGGTGTTGCTCAGAAAAACACCTCAAATATGAGTTTTATTTATCAAACCTAACAACACATTAGGTTAAACATGTAAGCCACTTGAAATTAAGATTATCATTGTCACCCATACCATCAGTAGACAGAAAGATCCTAAAAAGCTAGAAACACGTGGGAGCTGTGTGTGTGTGTTTACATATTCTAACAGCTTTCATCAAACCCATAAATATTTTGACAAGGATTTAATTTAGCTTCTTTGGCATCAGCACACATACAGTGATGTGTAGTCCATGCCATATGGAAACATGCCCACTAGGTCATCTGTCTTTAAATGGTGAGACAGACCCTTCCTGTGTTGGCAGAATTACCACAGTTTCCCAAACATATTCTCCTTCAGGTCAGATAATTTTGGGCAACTTCCATTCTAGCCCTCCGTTGCAATAGGGGGTCATTAGCACACCAAAACTGTGAGAAGCTCTTTTTAATGCATTTCGAAAACTTTTTTCAGTTTTCCTGTTGATTCTTCTGCGTTTTGCAGACACGAACACATATAACCCTTGCAAAAACTGTTTGCATTTACCTTTCGAAGTGTTATACCTCACTTTACTTTTCTGTCTTGATGTATTTGCTTAGATAGATATTTAAGAAAAATCCTGAAGGTGGGGAGTCACTTGTTTTTCATAGTTTACAAGTACTTTTGTTGGGAGAATGAAATGACAGCCCACTCCAGTATTCTTGCCTGGAGAATCCCATGGACTGAGGATTCAGGTGGACTATAGTCCACAGGGTCGCAAGGAGTCAGATACTACTGAAGCAACTTAGCACACACGCACTTGTGTGTGTGTGTGTGTGTGTGCACACACCCTCAGTTGCTAAGTCGTGACTGACTGTGACCCCATGAACTGTAGCCCAAAAGGCTCCTCCCTCCATGGACTTTTCCAGGCAAAAAAACTGGAGTGGATTACCATTTCCTTCTCTAGTGGATCTTCCTGATCCAGGGATCGAATCCACATCTCTTGTTGCATCTCCTGTATTGGCAGGTGAAATCTTTACCACTGTAGGTTCTAAAATGCTGACGTTTCATCTTTTCTACTCTAATCATTAAACAGAACTGGAAATTGGAGGCAGCACCCCTCACAGTAGGGAACAGGAGAGAGGGATGTCTGTTGCACAGAGGGAAAAAAAATGGCTGAAAAATTGGCTACAGGAGGCAAGATATCTATCTTCAGGGCTAGCAACTTTGACTGCTGTTTTGTAGTGCAGGGGACAAAGGCTAAGTTATTCCAGGTGTAGGATTGGCAACATACAACCTGTTTCTGTACCATCTTATTTTCCTATTCCCATTTATCTCATAAAATAAAAGGCGTGGCAGCATGGGGCCTTGGGCCAGAGCCTACAAACTGACATCAACCTTTATTTCCCTGAAGAAAACCTCTCACTGTCTCAAGTAGCTTTCTAAGCTTCATCTACCTTTGTGGAACCAAACACATTCATTTGTAGAAATCTTATAATGAAAAATAAAAGAACATTATACTGAGATCAGAAAATCTAGATTTTAATCCTGCCTCTGCCATTAACAAACTCAATGACCTAGATAATTTATTTAACCTCTCTGGAGCTGAGCTCTGAGGCTTTATAATGCAAGGAGTTGGGCTTTCCTGGTGACTCAGATGGTAAAATGGAGAAGGAAATGGCAACCCACTTCAGTATTCTTGCCTAGGTAATCTGGTGGACAGGGGAGCCTGGTGGGCTGTTGTACATGGGGCTGCACAGGGTTGGAAATGACTGAAGCAACTTAGCATGCATGCATGCATGCACTGGAGAAGGAAATGGCAGCCCACTCCAGTGTTTTTGCTTGGAGAATCCCAGGGACTGCGGAGCCTGATGGGCTGCTGTCTATGGGGTTGCACAGAGTTGGACACGACTGAAGCAACTTACCAGCAGCAGCAGAGGGTAAAAAAAAATCTGCCTGCAATGCATGACCCAGGTTCAATCCCTGGATTGGGAAGATCCTCTGGAGAAGGGAATGGCTACCCACTCTAGTATTATTGTCTGGAGAATTCCATGGACAGAGGAGCCTAGTAGACGACAGTCCATGGAGTCTCAAAGAGTCAGACATGACTGAGTGACTAACACTTAAAGTCTCTTGTAGTTAGAAGAGACTAAAAATAATTAACACGGTCACTCATCTATTCATGCAGTATGCAAAACTTTTTATATTTCTAAACTGTAGGTTAATGTTTCAGTAGATGGTAACACAAGCACATTCCACTGTGGTACTTACAAGGGTTCAGCAAGTATTCTTGTCAATTGCCTTGTGACAGGTTACATTTCAAACTCAGTTCCAATATTTTAAAGCACCAAGACCTGAATATGAGGCTTAACATCCCATCCCTCCCCAAATGCAAGGGTATTTCCTTGTCTGTTCTAAGGACTTTGCACTAAACAAGAATGTCTGCACAGATAAGTGAAATTATTTTGCACATATGAACAACAAGTAACAGATTCTTTTTAAAATTTAAAAAAAGAACACTGTTGCAATCATACTCTGGTTTGGATAGCACACAGAAATAAGTGTTTCATATGCCATTATTTTAAAATTGGCAGCCTGGCAGCAGTTTCTTTTTTGTTTGTTAACTTCAAATAGCACAACATAGTTTTTTAATTGCATTGCTGGTTATTATTCAAACAAGGGATCAAAATTAAAAAAAAAAATAGGGAGGTGTTATTTCACAGCAATAGTTGTTTTTTTGTTTTTTGTTTTTTTTTTTTTTTTTTGCAGTGCAAGAGGTTCAAAGAGGAAGGTTCAGGTGAAAACCTTCACAAACAATAAAAAGTCTCAAATTCAAATAGAAAAGAAAGCAGAAGTAATTGCTATGGTGTTAGATAATCATTAACATTTATTCATTCATAAATATTGGGTGCTTTGATATGTGCTAGGCACTGTAAAAGAGGCTGGGGACACCTAGTGGGATAAAATATATTCTTTCATTTATTCATGCAAGAATATGTACACAGTACCTGCAACAGGCCACACCATAGTGAGTTAGCTAAACATGACCTCTGCCTTCCTCAAACTCAGTTTTGTGGGAGAGATGAGTGCTCATCTATTTAAGGATGTGCTACAAACTAGGATAAATCTGTGGGCCAGCTATTTCACTGCTTCCCTGATAGCTCAGATGGTAGACGACAGTCCCTGGAGTCTCAAAGAGTTAGACATGTCTGAGTGACTAACAATTTAAAGTCTCTTGTAGTTAGAAGAGACTAAAAATAATTAATATGGTCATTAATTGCAGTGACCATATTGCAAGTCACTACAATTGACCTGCATTACAGACCTGCAATGAGAAGAACTGGGTTCGATCCCTGGGTCAGGAAGATCCCCTAGAGAAGGAAATGGCAACCCACTCCAGTATTCTTGCCTGGAAAATACCATGGATGGAGGAGCTTGGCAGGCTACAGTCCATGGGGTCCCAAAGAGTCTAACAGGACTTAGGGACTAACACTTTCACAGGTATTTCATGCCAAGGGAAGGGCACCTCCCAGTCCCAGAGGCAAGACAGAACACAAGCTCACCCAGGCTGCAAAAGGGAGTGCTCAGAAATGGGGCGGGTAGGTGAATCAGTTCAGTTCAGTTGCTCAGTCATGTCCGACTCTTTGCGACCCCATGGACTGCAGCACGCCAGGCCTCCCTGTCAATCACCAACTCCCAGAGTTGACTCAAACTCATGTCCATTGAGTTGGTAATGCCATCCAACCATCTCATCCTCTGTCGCTCCCTTCTCCTCCCGCCTTCAATCTTTCCCAGCATCAAGGTCTTTTCTAATGAGTCAGTTCTTCGTATCAGGTGGACAAAGTATTGGAGTTTCAGCTGCAGTATCAGTCCTTCCAATGAATATTCAGGACTGATCTCCTTTAGGATAGATGGGTTGGATCTCACTCCTGTCTAAGGGACTCTCAAGAGTCTTCTCCAACACTACAGTTCAAAAGCATCAATTCTTCAGTGCTCAGCTTTCTTTATAGTCCAACTATCACATCCATACATGACCACTGGAAAAACCATAGCTTTGGCTAGATGGACCTTTGCTGGCGAAGGAATGCCTTTGCTTTTTAATATGCTGTCTAGGTTGGTCATAACTTTTCTTCCAAGGAGCAAGCATCTTTTATTTCATGGCTGCAGTCACCATCTGCAGTGATTCTGGAGCCCCCAAAAATAAAATCTGTCACTGTTTCCACTGTTTCCCCATCTATTTGCCATGAAGTGATGGGGCCAGGTGCCATGATCTTAGTTTTTTGAATGCTGAGTTTTAAGCCAACTTTTTCACTCTCCTCTTTTACTTTCATCAGGAGGCTCTATAGTTCTCTTTCTGCCATAAGGGTGGTGTCATCTGCATATCTGAGATTATTGACATTTCTCCCAGCAATCTTGATTTTAGCTTGTGCTTCATCCAGTCCAGCATTTCTCATGATGTACTCTGCATATAAGTTAAATAAGCAGGGTGACAATATACAGCCTTGACATACTCCTTTCCCGATTTGGAACCAGTCTGCTGTTCCATGTCCAATTCTAACTGTTGCTTCTTCACCTGCATACAGATTTCTCAGGAGGCAGGTCAGGTGGTCTGATATTCCCAGCTTTCGAAGAATTTTCCACAGTTTGATGTGATCCACGCAGTCAAAGACTTCGGCATAGTCAATAAAGCAGAAGTAGATGGTTTTCTGGAACTCTTGTGCTTTTTCAATGATCCAGTGGATGTTGGCAATTTGATCTCTGCTTCCTTTGCCTTTTTTAAATCCAGCTTGAACATCTGGAAGTTCACAGTTCACATACTGTTGAAGCCTGGCCTGGAGAATTTTGAGCCTTACTTTACTAGAGTGTCAGATAAGTGCAACTGTGTGGTAATTTGAACATTCTTTGGCATTACCTTTGGGATTGGAATGAAAACTGACCTTTTCCAGTCCTGTGGCCACTGCTGAGTTTTCCAAATTTGCTGGCATATTGAGTGCAGCACTTTTACAGCATCATCTTTTAGGATTTGAAATGGCTCAACTGGAATAAGAAAAACGTTGTACAGCTTTTTTCGCAGTGATGCTTCCTAAGGCCCACCTGACTTTGCATTCCAGGATGTCTGGCTATAGGTAAGTGATCACACCATCATGATTATCTGGGTCCTGAAGACCTTTTTTGTATAGTTCTTCTGTGTATCCTTGCCACCTCTTAATAGTATCTTCTGCTTCTGTTAGGTCCATACCATTTCCATCCTTTATTGAGCCCATCTTTGCATTAAAAGTTCCCTTGATATCTCTAATTTTCTGAGATCTCTAGTCTTTCCCATTCTATTGTTTTCCTCTATTTCTTTGCATTGATCACTGAGGAAGGCTTTCTTATCTC
The DNA here is from genome assembly GCF_032452875.1 of Bos javanicus. NCBI lineage: Eukaryota > Metazoa > Chordata > Mammalia > Artiodactyla > Bovidae > Bos > Bos javanicus. The sequence goes on along the minus strand of NC_083871.1, from coordinate 57,176,221 downwards.
CTTGCTGTTCTTTGGAACTCTGCAATCAAATGGGTATATCTTTCCTTTTCTCCTTTGCCTTTTGTTTCTCTTCTTTTCATAGCTGTTTGTAAGCCCTCCTCAGATAATCGTTTTGCCTTTTTTGCATTTCTTTTTCTTGGGGATTATCTTGATCCCTACCTCCTGCTGAAGGTTCCAAACCTCCTCCATCCATAGTTATTTAGGCACTCTATCAGATCTAATCCCTCGAATGAATCTACTTGTCACTTCCACTGTATAGTCGTAAGAGATTTGACTTAGATCTCTCATTAGATCTCAATGGTCTGGTGGTTTTCCCTACTTTCTTCAATTTAAGTCTGAATTTGGCAATAAGGAGTTCATGATCTGAGCCACAGTCAGCTCCCAGCCTTGTTTTTGCTGACTATATAGAGCTTCTCCATCTTTGGCTGCAAAGAATATAATTAATCTGATTTCAGTATTGATCATCTGATGATGTCCATGTGTAGAGTCTTCTCTTGTGTTGTTGGAAGAGGGTGTTTGCTATATCCAGTGTATTCTCTTGGCAAAACTCTGTTAGCCTTTGCCCTGCTTCATTCTGTACTCCAAGACCAAATTAGTCTGTTACTCCAGATATTTCCTGACTTCCTACTTTTGCATACCAGTCCCCTATAATGAAAAGGACATCTTTTTTGGTGTTAGTTCTAGAAGGTCTTGTAGGTCTTCACAGAAGCCTTCAACTTTAGCTTCTTCAGCATTATTGGTCAGGGCATAGACTTGGATTACTGTGTTACTGAATGGTTTGTCTTGGAAACACAGAGATCATTCTGTCGTTTCTGAGATTGCATCCAAGTACTGCATTTTGGACTCTTTTGTTGACTATGATGGCTACTCCATTTCTTCTAACGGATTCTTGCCCACAGTTGTAGATATAATGGTAGGTGGGTAGGGATACATAAAAGATGGATAAACAGGATAGTAACAATAACTATGGACCAAAGATAAATAAGCAAATAAAAAGACAAATGAATCTCCTACCTTTTCCCTGGTAAGCAGTTTGGAAATTCACCCTGAGGACAATGTAGAGACACTGAGGGACTTTATACATACATGTAAGAAGATCACACTCCTGTTTCACAAAGATTTTCTGACTACAATATACAACACAATGTTTTGTGTTTAAATATACGATGGTATCAGAACAACACAAGATAGAAATCAGTTGTATATGAAACAGAATTGGTGAGGCACAGAAGCAGGCCTTTGGAGATCATGAAACCTCAGTTAAGAAATCTGGGGGAAAAGGCCTCATGAGGTACTGGACAGCCGGGGACACTGTCTCCTCATGTAAATGGGATAGTGCCTTCTATGTACACATTGCTGACAAAGGTCCATATAGTGAAAGCTATGGCTTTTCCAGTAGTCACGTACGGATGTGAGAGCTAGACCATAAAGAAGGCTGAGCACTGAAGAACTGATGCTTTCGAAATGTGGTTCTGGAGAAGACTCTTGAGAGTCCCTTGGACAGCAGGGAGATCAAACCAGTCAATCCTAAAGGAAATCAACCCTGAATATTCATTGGAAGGACTGAGGCTGAAGCTCCAATGCTTTGGCCACCTCTTGCAAAGAGCCCTGATGCTGGAAAAGACTGAAGGAGGCAAAAGGCAAAAGGAGAAAAGGGTGGCAGAGGATAAGATGGTTAGATAGCATCAATGACTCAATGGAAATGAATTTGAGTAATTTCTCTCCAGAAGACAGTGAAGGACATGAGAGCCTGGTGCACTGCTGTCCGTGGGCTAACAGAGTTAGACACAACTCAGTGCCTGAACAATAACAACATGATTCGACTATAGTCAAATGTTATTTTAAAAATATGCCACAGATTTCAAACATGTGACACCGTTGATTCAGGGTCTGAACTCAATTAAAGAGTGTTAATCAAAATTTATCACATTGAAATTTATATCCTTACAATTTACTAAGTAGATTATGCAAAAATAACTTCCAAATGGTCCTCAATCTTCAAGAACTATACAATTTTTTTTGTAATAAAATAAAGACTATAAGTTGAAATAACTTCATGGAAAAAGATGGCTTCTGAAGCAATCAGACATTTATTATGAGGGTTGATTCACTCAATAAAGATTTAATGCTTAGGACACAGAGTCCTTATGCTCAGAGAGCTCATAGTCATCAAGAATACAAGAAAACAAATGTACATGTTCTCACAGACAGGGACTGTGGTCTGTGAAGCCTTCATTTTTAAAAAGTGACATCGGGGGCTTCCCTGGTGGCTCAGTGGTAAAGAATCCACCTGCCAATGCAGGAGACATGGATTCGATCTCTGATTCGGGAAGATCCCACATGCTACAGAGCCACTAAGCCCATGCACCACAACTGCAACTATTCAGCCTATGCTCTAGAACCCGGGAACCACAACTACTGAGCCCACAATGCCCTAGAGCCCGTGCTCCGCAAGAGATGCCACTGCAGTGAGAAGCCCACACACCGCAGCTGGAGAGGAGGCCCCGCTCACTGCAAGTAGAGAAAAAGCCCACACAGCAATGAAGACCCAGCACACTGTAAACTAAATTTTTTTTTTAAATGACTCCTGAGCCAGATTTAAAGCAGGAGGTGAAACAGGAATTTAAAATTATCTATACAGTTTGTGATGAATATACAAGTAATCACAGTAATCTTAACTGACAGCAATGAAAGGTGTTTGGGAAGGGATGGAGGACAGTGAGGGTAGAAGGAAGATTGAAAATAAGGAAGATGATCAGGAGACTGGGTTTTGTCCTGCAGATAATGTTAAGGCCTCAGAGTTTTATAGATGGCTTGAGACTTGATCAGATATGACTGTTGGAAGCTGCTGCTGCTGCTAAGTCACTTCAGCCGTGTCCGACTCTGTGCGACCCCATAGACGGCAGCCCACCAGGCTCCCCTGTTCCTGGGATTCTCCAGGCAAGAACACTGGAGTGGGTTGCCATTTCCTTCTCCAATGCAGGAAAGTGAAAAGTGAAAGTGAAGTCGCTCAGTCGTGTCCGACTCTTCGCGACCCCATGGACTGCAGCCCACCAGGCTCCTCCGTCCATGGAACTTTCCAGGCAAGAGTACTGGAGTGGGGTGCCATTGCCTTCTCCAATGTTGGAAGCTATTGGGCTAATATAAGGGAGACAATGAAAGGTAATAATAGTACTGTATCTAACTTTCAGAACATGTATACTCTCAAGCTTAGGGCAAGATCCTCACAGCTCTATATGAAAAGTCATAATCAGCAAAAAACAGGAGTTTTACTGCTCTCTATATACATAAAATGTCAGGGATATGGACAAAACTTTAGCCCTGGTAGAAGGTGGGTGTATTACAAAGGGTGGGTTATAATAAAACATTACTGACTACAGAAGGAAAAAACTCTGATCACTGCTTAGTTTTTGCTTATTGTTCATTTCTAAAATAATGGCAGGTTCCAGAGAAGGAAAGAAACAATACAGAGGCGCAGCACCAAGGGCCACGCTCCTGCACACTGCAGCTGACCATGACTCACACACAAGCGCCCGAAGACCAGGGAGAAGAAACAGCCTACTGTTCATGATGCTAGAAGCGACTCCAATAGTCACTCTGCCAACACCCAAGCTCTCCAAGCAAGAATGGAGTTCAAACACGTGAGGCTTAGCAGATACTTGAGAACTACATACTTTCAACAATCATTTTGATTTACAGACTAATGGGGAATGGCTAGGCCAAATCTCTCTTTGAACTGATAAGAAGAAGAAAAAAAAATAATAAACAACCAAAACAGTAATTTGAAAATCTCAGTATATAATTTGTCAGCACCAAATAAGATTTAGAATGTGTATATCCCATGATTCAACAGTTCAAATTCCAGAAATTCATTCTACAGCAATAAGGGTGCAAGTCAATGGAGATCTATGTATTGACATTAAGATATACATGGCAGGATCCCTTCTTTATACTAATATATACATATGTATATTTTTGATAGAAGGTAGTTATTTCATTTTTTAAATCTTTTTATTGTAGTTAATTTACAATGTCGTGTTACTTTCAGGTGTGCATTGTATATACATACCACAACTTTATGTATTCCTCCATTGATAGACATTTAGGTTGCTTCCATAACTTGACTATTATAAATAGTGCGGCTATGAAATTGGAGTGCATGTAGCTTTTCAAATTAGAATTTTGTCTAGATACATGGCCAGGATTAAGATTACAGGACAATATGGTAGTTCTATTTTTAGTTTTGTAAGGAATCTATACTGTTCTCCATAATAACATTCCAATTTACATTCCCATGAAGGATTCTTTCCAATGGAAAAAGTCATAAACATACTGAATGCTCACCAAAAGGGGAATAATTAAGTGTGGAACATTATGTAATGATATTCAGAAAAATGAATGATGCAGTGGGCTATATAATGTCCATGATACATTATTGTGTGAAGAGAAATGCAACCCATATGAATAATATGATCCATAGGCATGTGGATGCAGCAAAGAAAACAGTCTACGAAGATACACCCTGAGGATATCGATAAAGGAGAGAAATGGTATGGACCTAACAGAAGCAGAAGATATTAAGAAGAGGTGGCAAGAATACACAGAAGAACTGTACAAAAAAGATCTTCACAACTCAGATAATCACGATGGTGTGATCACTGACCTAGAGCCAGACATCCTGGAATGTGAAGTCAAGTGGGCCTTAGAAAGCATCACTACAAACAAAGCTAGTGGAAGTGATGGAATTCCAGTTGAGCTATTCCAAATCCTAAAAGATGATGCTGTGAAAGTGCTGCACGCAATATGCCAGCAAATTTGGAAAACTCAGCAGTGGCCACAGGACTGGAAAAGGTCAGTTTTCATTCCAATCCCAAAGAAAGGCAATGCCAAAGAATGCTCAAACTACTGCACAATTGCACTCATCTCACACGCTACTAAAGTAATGCTCAAAATTCTCCAAGCCAGGCTTCAGCAATATGTGAACCGTGGACTTCCAGATGTTTAAGCTGGTTTTAGAAAAGGCAAAGGAACCAGAGATCAAATTGCCAACATCCGTTGGATCATGGGAAAAGCAAGAGAGTTCCAGAAAACCATCTATTTCTGCTTTATTGACTATGCCAAAGCCTTTGACTGTGTGGATCACAATAAACTGTGGAAAATTCTGAAAGAGATGGGAATACCAGACCACCTGATCTGCCTCTTGAGAAATTTGTATGCAGCTCAGGAAGCAACAGTTAGAACTGGACATGGAACAACAGACTGGTTCCAAATAGGAAAAGGAGTTCGTCAAGGCTGTATATTGTCACCCTGTTTATTTAACTTATATGCAGAGTACATCATGAGAAACGCTGGACTGGAAGAAACACAAGCTGGAATCAAGATTGCTGGGAGAAATATCAATAACCTTAGATATGCAGATGACACCACCCTTATGGCAGAAAGTGAAGAGGAACTAAAAAGCCTCTTGATGAAGGTGAAAGTGGAGAGTGAAAAAGTTGGCTTAAAGCTCAACATTCAGAAACCGAAGATCATGGCATCTGGTCCCATCACTTCATGGCAAATAGATGGGAAAACAATGGAAACAGTGTCAGACTTTATTTTTGGGGCTCCCAAATCACTGCAGATGGTGATTGCAGCCATGAAATTAAAAGACGCTTACTCCTTGGAAGGAAAGTTATGACCAACCTAGATAGAATATTCAAAAGCAGAGACATTACTTTGCCAACAAAGGTCCATCTAGTCAAGGCTATGGTTTTTCCAGTGGTCATGTATGGATGTGAGAGTTGGACTGTGAAGAAAGCTGAGCACCAAAGAATTGATGCTTTTGAACTGTGGTGTTGGAGAAGACTCTTGAGAGTCCCTTGGACTGCAAGAAGATACAACCAGTCCATCCTGAAGGAGATCAGTCCTGGGTGTTCTTTGGAAGGACTGATACTAAAGCTGAAACTCCAGTGCTTTGTCCACCTGATATGAAGAACTGACTCATTAGAAAAGACCCTGAAGCTGGGAAAGATTGAAGGTGGGAGGAGAAGGGGATGACAGAGGATGAAATGGCTGGATGGCATCACCAACTCGATGGACATGAGTTTGAGTAAACTCCAGGAGTTGGTGATGGACAGGGAAGCCTGGCGTGCTGTGATTCATGGGGTCTCAAAGAGTCGGACACGACTGAGCGACTGATCTGATCTGATCTGATCTGTGTTAACAGTAGTTACCTCTGGGGATTAGAATACATATGTGTGAAGGAAAAGAGGATATATGCTTTATTACTTTAAACTGGTAGGGTTATTGGGATTTTCAGTGTCTAATTCCAGTATCAGCTATGATTTTTCATTAATCACTCTAGAAAGTTAGCAGAGAGATCACTTTGTTGACAAAGGTCCGTATAGTCAAAACTATGGTTTTCCATTAGTCATGTATGGATGTGAGAGTTGGACCATAAAGAAAGCTGAGTGCTAAAGAATTGATGGTTTTGGACTATGGTGTTGGAGAAGACTCTTGAAAGTCCCTTGCACTGAAAGGAGATCAAACCAGTCAATCCTAAAGGAAATCAGTCCTGAAGATTCATTGGAAGGACTGATGCTGAAGCTCTAATACTTTGGCCACCTGATGTAAAAAGCAGACTCACTGGAAAAGACCCTGATGCTGGGAAAAATTGAGGGCAAGAGGAGAAAGGGGCAACAGAGGATAAGATGGTGGGATGGCATCATTGACTCAATAGACATGAGTTTTAGCAAACTCAGGGAGATAGTGATAGAGAAGCCTCGCATGCCATAGTTTATGGGGTCACAAAGAGTTGGACATGACTTAGAGACTGAACAACAACAATGAGGCTTTATCTTTCCTTACTGATACTCCTTATTTATTCGATTTCTAACCTAACCAAAAAAAAAATCTCCCCAAACTCTCCCTCTGCTACTTTGGTGTTTTCAGACACCTGCAATTCACGACTAGAACTAGCTCATTTCTTTTAAAGAGGTGATAAAGGAAAAGGTTATACAATTTTAGATCAAAGATTTTGAGTTATGAAAGTATGGGGGAAAGTTGAGTTTTGCTGACTAAGCCAAGAGCTGGGACATTAATAGAATTCCTAACCCTCCCAGTTACTTGGGAATGAAATAGTATCAATCTTCACTGCAGGGGTTGACGAAATGAGACTCTGTAAGAAAAGAGTTTAGCACTGTATCTGGTTCATGGCGGTGAGGGTGAGGGTGAGGTAAGGAGGGACTCCGTAACTATTAGCCATCATCACTGTTGTTTATATTAATACATATCACACACATTTATAACAGTGATTTAGATGCCCTAATAACAAAAAGGCATTAATAGAGATTGTTTTATTAGCCTTGATATCCCAGACATCTAGTCAAGGTGCTCAACGAACATTTATTGAGTCAAGCGACTGATACAATAAAGTGATAATAGTACCTGCCTCGGAGAAGGCAATGGCACCCCACTCCAGTACTCTTGCCTGGAAAATCCCATGGATGGAGGAGCCTGGTGGGCTGCAGTCCATGGGGTTGCTAAGAGTCGGACACGACTGAGCCACTTCCCTTTCACTTTTCACTTTCATGCATTGGAGAAGGCAATGGCACCCCACTCCAGTACTCTTGCCTGGAAAACCCCATGGATGGAGGAGTCTGCTGGGCTACAGTCCATGGGGTCACACAGAGTCGCACACGAGTGAAGCGACTTAGCAGCAGCAGCAGTGCGTACCTCATGGGGTTCTTTTCAGGATTAAATGAGTCAGTGCTAATCAACCTCTTAGAAGAGTGCTGCGTATGTATTGAGTTGGCCAAAAAGTTTGCTCAGGTTTCCATAAGATTCAGTTCCATGAGACTAAATGTTTGCTTTTTGAGGTCCTCAGTTCCTTTATGAGAATACAAAGCCCACCGTCCTCTTAAGACTTTTGGTTTGTGGATCCATTTGGCAGCAAAACCAAACCACTTAGAAGGTCTTTATGTATCCCACCTAAAGTGAATATTTTGTTTAGCTGTAGAAACACTGAGGTGTTTGATTATTCAGTGGACCCTTGACAATATGGGTTTGGGCTGTGCAGATTCACTTATACAGATTTTTTTCAATAGTTCAGTTCAATTCAGTTCTGTTCAGCCGCTCAGTCAGGTCCGACTCTTTGCGAGCCCACAGATTCCAGCACGCCAGGCTTCCCTGTCCATCACCAACTCCCAGAACTTGCTCAAACTCATGTCCATTGAGTCGGTGATGCCATCCAACCATCTCATCCTCTGTTGTCCCCTTCTCCTCCCACCTTCAGTCTTTCCCAGCATCAGGGTCTCTTCAAATGAGTCAGTTCTTTGCATCAGGTGGCCAAAGTATTGGAGTTTCAGCTTTTCAATAGTAAATACCCCAATACTGCACAATCGTAGCTGGTTGAATCAGTGTATGTGGAGCTATAGATACAGAGGAAACACAGGTAGGAACCACATACACAGAGGACTGACCATAGGTTCCATGTGGATTTTCAATTGCACAGTGTTCAAGGGTCAAACTGTAGTTGCTACTGCTAGTACTCCTGGAGATGCTATAGGTGATACTCACAGTACACGTGCCACATTATCTTTATAGAGTAGCAAACATTCTGATTTCTGCAACACATGTGGTATGAGGACTCTAGTTAAGGGACTGTGGACCACTGCAATCATCTTTGGAAAGTCTTGTAACATAGGTTTCAGTAGCATGAATATAGACATCTGACTTTGAAGAAAATTGAGAACATGAAAAACTTACATGCTAAAAGGTGGCATCTGAATTTTTAAAATACAGATGAAAACCAGATGACTAATTAGCCTTTCATAAGATAAATGCCTCCAGCCTGCCTTCACTCTAGTTATTTCCCTTCCAGTCTTACATTGGGCAAGGCGTGAGATTAATTAGGTCCCTCCTGCTGCTTTCTTAGGGACTTTCCCTGGTGAATTAGCACCTTTTTATTTTTATGTCTCCCTTTCTACCAGCTCTGATTATTAATATTTCAACATGTTTAAGCTTTCTCCATGATAAATATTCCTCTAATAGCCCAAGTTCTCCTTCGGTAGACACCTTATATTCCTCTTGAAATACAGTTTACATCCACTACATCTTTTTCTTTTTTAATCCCTCAGTCTATGACACCTTGGCTTTCCATTCTCACCAATGCATTGAAAATGCTCATCAAGTTTACCAAATATCCAATAATTCCATAGTGCATCCAGATTGGTCTTCCTTAATACAAATGTGACCACGTCTGTCCCTTCTTAAAACCCTCCATAGTTTTTCAATGTCTTCATAATAAAGTCTACATATATTCAGAGAGGCTTATGTTTTACAACTCTCTTCCAAACTCCACAGTCAGTCCATCAATTCACAGATGCTGCCTGAATACCGACAATGTGTTAGGCAAGCTCTGAGCTTGAGGATACAGCAAACCAGCAATAGTTTCAGACGTCAAGAAGCTTATATAACCTAGTAGCTAGGAATTGGGATATATATAAACAAAGATATTCCAGATTCTAGTAACTATTATAACGGTAGAATGGCAGATGTGGCATATCAGGATATCTGGGTGACATTACAGCTGAAAGAAGGGGGCGGCAGAGGAAGAGATGCTTAGATAGGCATCACCAACTCAATGGACATGAATCTGAGCAAACTCCAGGAGAGAGTGAAGGACAGAGGAGCCTGGTGTGCTGCAGCCCATTGGGTCACGAAGAGTCAGACACAGCTTCGCCACTGAGCAACAACATAGTTGAGAGAGCTGAATGTCTTAGCCAAACATGGCCAGCACACTGCTACTCAGTTTTCAGCCAAGACTTCCTTTGGCAAGTTTTCCTCTAGCCTTGAGTTTGGGCTGGCTGCAGTTCCTAGATGCTCCGAAGCACTGCGTGTTAACTCCGTGTCTTCACCACTCTCATTTGCCTATGTCACTGCCATTACCTGTTTGATTCCACCCCCAGCAGGAACTGGCCTTTTTGTTGCTGGTTACATAACAACACTGATAGCACTTGGTATGCCTGAACTGCTCAATCTATATTTCCTAAAGGATAGATGAAGTAATATCAGTAATTAATTTTCCTGACCTTAAAGTCCAGTTTTGTTTTGTTTTTAGGGCCCACTATTTTGAAGAGGGACATTTGTCTTCTGAAAAAGTATTTGGCTGACCGAAGGAAAAGTCACATGAAACATTCCACTCATTATTTTCATTTGCTTTATTATTGTTAACATGAATATTAAAGCAGAAAACTCAATACCTAGATTAAACAATTCATTTTTGGCTTATGCTTTTCCACTTTTTTTTTTTTTTAATTCCTAGGCTCTGTGAAAATACGTAATCTTTTCCTATGTGAATTTTGAAATACAAAGTCATAAACTTCGTAAAACCTAATGATTCCTCAGCTGTGTTAAATATTCAACTTGTAATGATAGTTCATAACTGCACAATTATTTTCCTTTTTAATCACATGGATTTCTGTATGTAGAGTAGATAAGCTCTAAGATCCATCTATCCATTTTAAATTCTAACCTCAAGATTAAATATTAATACAAGCATGAAAAACATGATATTTTCAGGCTTGGACATATGCTAATCAACTGTCAAATAGATTACACCTGCCCAAATCTATTCTTTGTTTCATATGACTCAGCTTGTAAACTGATCCAAGGTAACTGAAAAATTCATCTGAGATCATACAACTTTTAAAAGTCAAACAGAAGTGATCCTTATGCACTGTCTGTATTGAAACCATAAATATTGCTCTAAGACACCATTGTTCGGTCACTAAGTCATGTCCAACTATCTGTGACCCCATGGACTGCAGCACGTCACGCTTCCCTGTTCTTCACTGAGTTTGCTCAAACTCATGTTCAATGAGTCAGTGATACTATCCATTCATCTCATCCTCTATTGCATCCTTCTCCTCTTGCCCTCAATCTTTCCTAGCATCGGGGTCTTTTCCAATGAGTCGGCTCTTCACATCAGGTGGCCAAAGTTTTGGAGCTTCAACTTCAGCACCAGTCCTTCCAATGAGTATTCAGGACTGATTTCCTTTAGGATTCACTGGTTTGATCTCCCTGCTGTCCAAGGGACTCTCAAGAGTCTTCTCCAGCACCACAGTTCAGAAGCATCAATTCTTCAGTGCTCAGTCTTCTTTATGGTCCAACTTTCACATCTATACATGACTATTGGAAAAACCATACCTTTGACTATATGGACCTTTGTCAGCAGTGATCTCTCTATTCTTTAATACACTGTCTAGGTTTGCCATAGTTTTTCTTCCAAGGAGCGAGCATCTTTTAATTTCATGGCTGCAGTCCCTATCTGCAGTGATTCTGGTGCCCCCCAAAATGAAATCTGACACTGCTTCCACTTTTTCCCTATCCATTGACACCATGAAGGCTTTTAATCATGGAATTCTTACAGTGTAACTATATCCACTGTCTTATAATTTTTCATCCCTCAGTGATAGAGACAGAGGAGGGAAATTAAATAGTTTGGGAATCTCACTAGAGGATTAAAGACAAACAGAATTTTAAGAGGGTTTGTGAGACTGTTATAGGCTAATCACTCAAAAAAAGACAGTAACCTAGCAACAATCTATACCACCTTTAAGGAAGATCAGGTGCATTCAAGTGAAAGACACACTCGACTTGTGAACAAGTCGTGATAGTTAAAACACAAAACAATAGATACGTTACGCGAAGTCAGGAAGTTAATGGTCTTTGAAGAGCAGAATTTCTGTATGTAGTCAAGACAGGAATACAGGTGAAAGGGGAAAGAAACTATTTGAAAGAGGATATTATACCAAAATCTGAGATGAATTACTATATTTTAGTATATGTTAACACCCTTTTGCCGGAGAAGGCAATGGCAACCCACTCCAGTACTCTTGCCTGGAAAATACCATGGACTGAGGAGCCTGGTAGGCTGCAGTCCCTGGGGTCGCTGTGAGTCGGACACGAATGAGTGGCTTCGCTTTCACTTTTCACTTTCCTGCATTGGAGAAGGAAATGGCAACCCACTCCAGTGTTCTTGCCTGGAGAATCCCAGGGACGGGGGAGCCTGGTGGGCTGCCGTCTATGGGGTCACACAGAGTCGGACACGACTGAAGAGACTTAGCGGCAGCAGCAGCAACACCCTTTTGCTAATCTACATGTGACTTAAATAGTGCCATGACAGTCTCAGACCACACGGGGTTCAAAGGCAGAACTGATGATGTAAAACCTTTATATCTACCCCCTAACGAGGAAGAAGGTAGTCTTTTCCCCACTTTTTCTTTGATTACAAAAAATGTAGCCCTCTTTGTTCTTGGGGTTGCACTCTTGCTGGCCCACCTGTATCTTTCACAAGCATCTTATGCTAATGAACTCACTGTTTGCCTATCACTTCGCCTCTTGCTGAATTCTTTCTGTGACAAAACAAAAGAACCTGAGCTTCAGTAAGTTCAGGTGAGAAGGTGAGCAGATTCAATAGGAAAGACAGGTTTTGAGTCCCCTCCTAAGTCAAAGATTGTGGGTTCAAGTCCCATCTGAGAAGGACGGTGGTTTCACCAGCACTAGAGAAACCCTTCCATTTTGATGGTGTATGTATAAAGCTGTCTGGAAACTGAAGCAATGGTAGAGAAATAAACATAATTAATGACAGATCATTCCTATGACTGAGGACAATCAACTTCTAAGATTTTAGTGAACAAAGGAAGCATTGTTGTTGTTTAGTTGCCATCTGTATACAACTCTTTGCGACCCCATGGACGGCAGCACACCAGGAAGCCTTAAAGGAAGGAAGCATTAAGGTTCCCTAAATTTTAGCAAAGATCAGACTTTTACAAACCAGACATCAATATTTCCTATTTAATGTTAGACTGTCAGAGTAGCATAGCATAGTGATTAGACTACAGCCTATAGAGAATATCAAATATAAACTCTGCCTCCCTAGTCAGAATGTTGTAGCCAGAACTTCTCACTGTGGCTTTAGCAGGATGAAATCAGCTAAAATATATTCTCCCTTATTTTCTATTAAGGCATCATTACCACTACTAGACTTAGTCTATTTGATTTTGTCTCATTAGTTTTGTTACTCTATTTCTAGGTTACTTTATTGGACTTTGATGATAGGTGTTTCAAACCTTATATGCTTATCCAAAATAAGAGTTAATTTCTTAGCTTGGGTACAGAAATTTTAAAAAGTCAATTTACAGAAGAGCAAATCTGTGGATAAATCTGATAAACAGAATTTAATGGAATCAGATAAAGCAATGGTCAAAAATTTATCTGAATGATGATAAATAAGAAAAAGAGAAACTAAAAAGACATACTAAAGAACACCGTATAATGTCACTTACCCTTAGTTCTTCTTTTGTGTTGAAACTATCAAGAAGCTGCTGATAATGTCTATCTGTCATTTGCCGTAATAGGGACAGGAGACAAGCAACAAACTCCCCCTAATGAAGAAAAAGATCAAGTATATTTTTTTAGCAAGTACATAAAACAACATCAACAACTTACTTTCAACTCTCAAATAGAACACCTCAAGGAAAAAACCCACTAAGATCCAAATTTACCCCATGATACTGTCTTAATCTAAATTAACCATGATATTACAGTCAAAATTTCTCCCTGTGATGATGATCATTTACTTGGTACACATGCATTTTATAATTTAGAGTGTGTGTGTGTGTGTGTGTGTGTGTGTGTGTGTTTAACTTAGGTGGAAGCTTGTCCGTAGGGTAGTAACTACATACACTTAAAGAAGGTGAGGCAATGAGGCTTCTGACTATTAAGCATTTACTGTGCCTTGGTTCATTGTATCATTTAAACCTCTTATCAGTGCTATAAGGTAGGGAATATAATGCTAATTTTTCTTTCTTTTTTTTAATTGAAGTATAGTTGATTACAATGTTGTGTTAATTTCTGCTGTACAGCACAGGGAATACTAATTGAAAGAAAGTAAAATATAGGTTTGGTGGGCTAAAAAGAAATTGGCAGAATTGGAGTTATTTCCAGCTTTTTATACTCCAAGCTCTTCCTATAACTTCCTGCTCAATATTTAAATTCCTATGATCTTCTCCAGCTCTTTAGAGGGCCTATCAGCTAACTTGCTGGGTGTAGAGAAAGCCATACACTGCATAATGTTGGTTTCAATCTCCTTTTAAGACCAGTTAATTTTTTAAATTTTTATTGAAATATAGTTGATTTACAATGTGTTAATTTCTGTTGTACAGCAAAGTGATTGTTATATATGTCCTTTTTCATATTATTTTCCATTATGGCTTATCACAGGATATTGAAGATAGACCACTGTGCTATACAGGAGGACAATTTGTTTATCCATCCTGTATATACTAGTTTGTACCCACTAACCCCAAACTCCCAATCCATCCCTCCCCTTTTACCCCTCCTTCCCTCAGCAACCACAAGTCTAAGAACAGTTAAAGTTAATTGTGATTCTTTTGTGCTTGGGTGCTATGCAACTGACTCCTATAAAATCAAAATCTTAAAAATTAATAATGAAAAGGAAAAAAAATGTATAGCATCCACAGATTTGAGGAGTTATAAAATTGTTATCAGGCTTTCCTGGTGACTCAGAGGGAAAAGAATCTGCCCACCAAAGCAGGAGACACAGGAGATGTGGGTGGGTTAGATCCCTTGGTTAGGAAGATCCACTGGAGAAGGAAATGGCAATACACTCCAGCACTCTTGCCTGGAAAATCCAATGGGCAGAGGAGATCAGAGGGCTTCAGTCCATGGGGTCACAAAGAGTCAGACACAACTGAGTGACTGAGCACACATACACACACAAAATCATTATTGCTGCATTTCCTGACGCATTTCTAACTTAAAATATTTGTTTTCAATGAAACTTTTGCTCAGCAAAGAATTTACCTACTTTTAAGTACAATAGGAAAAGGAGTTAAGTCAAGGCTGTATATTGTCACCCTGCTTATTGAACTTATATGCAGAGTACATCATGAGAAACACAGGGCTGGAAGAAGCACAAGCTGGAATCAAGACTGCGGGGAGAAATATCAATAACCTCAGATATGCAGATGACACCACCCTTATGGCAGAAAGTGAAGAGGAACTAAAAAGCCTCTTGATGAAAGTGAAAGAGGAGAGTGAAAAAGTTGGCTTAAAGCTCAACATTCAGAAAATGAAGATCATGGCATCTGGTCCCATCACTTCATGGGAAATAGATGGGAAAACAGTGGAAACAGTGTCAGACTTTATTTTTGGGGCTCCCAAATCACTGCAGATGGTGATTGCAGCCAGGAAATTAAAAGATGCTTACTCCTTGGAAGGAAAGTTATGACCAACCTAGATAGAATATTCAAAAGCAGAGACATTACTTTGCCAACAAAGGTCCATCTAGTCAAGGGCTATGGTTTTTCCAGTGGTCATGTATGGATGTGAGAGTTGGACTGTGAAGAAAGCTGAGCACCAAAGAATTGATGCTTTTGAACTGTAGTGTTGGAGAAGACTCTTGAGAGTCCCTTGGACTGCAAGAAGATACAACCAGTCCATCCTGAAGGAGATCAGTCCTGGGTGTTCTTTGGAAGGACTGATACTAAAGCTGAAACTCCAATGCTTTGTCCGCCTGATACGAAGAACTGACTCATTAGAAAAGACCCTGAAGCTGGGAAAGATTGAAGGTGGGAGGAGAAGGGGATGATAGAGGATGAAATGGCTGGATGGCATCACCGACTTGATGGACATGAGTTTGAGTAAACTCCGGGAGTTGGTGATGGACAGGGAGGCCTGGCATGCTGTGATTCATGGGGTCTCAAAGAGTCGGACACGACTGCGCAACTGAACTGAACTGAACTGAAGTACATTTAAAACAGTATAAGCACAATAAGAGAGGTAACCAGTGGTAAGTGAATGTGGATTAAGAGAAATGCAGTTTAATTGGGAATTGGATTCTTCGAGTTTTCATGGGAAAATATTATAGACTCATATGTACAACTTGAGACTAAAAGCTCAGAGAAGTGGCATTTACCAATAGCAGTAGCTAAGTCAAGACAGTCAAAGCCACCAGGCTATGGGAGGCCCAAGGATGCTACTTTATGGCCATGTTAGTGGTAAAGAATCCACCTGCCAATGCAGGTGATGCAAGAGATGCAGTTTAATCCCTGGGTTGGGAAGATCCCCTGGAGGAGGATATGGCAACCCACTCCAGTATTCTTAAATGGAAAATTCCGTGGATGGAGGAGCCTAGTGGACTATAGACCACTGGCTTGCAAGAGTCAGACATGACTGAGAGACTGAGTACATGCACACACACACACACGTGTGTGCACACACACACACACAGTACCAAGAGATGCAAGTTGACTCCTTGCATGTGTATAATAATTTGCAACACACAGATATGACAAATTAATATTTCTGCACACTTTTTAGGACAAATATTTAAGAGCTCACCAGTATGGGCTAGCAGAAATACCCTCTAAGCTCAATATATTACTTTGTTATATACTCTGCACTTTTTAGCTGCTCTTATGTCTCAACCTGAAAACACAAATCTAGTTAGTTGAAATGCATTCAATTTTTCATCTTCGGTTTTTCTACATCTTAACCACACTATCTCCAATGTATCTCCAATGTAATCTACGAGATTAACATTCTTAGACTATTTATTTCAACATATATTCTGTCTATGAATAGTGATATATCTTAAGTGACATTATTTTTAATGATTTTAGTAAATCATAAAAATTACTCAAAAATGAGAAGATTTTCATTAAATCTTTACAGTCACTGTACTAAGAGAATCTCTCTCTGAATCCATATTATTGACTATTTATCTCTGTCATATCTGGTTTAGGCCCAGTGCAAACAACTTGTCATGCTAATCTCTCATCCTGGCACATTTAAGACATGTTGTCAATTCCAATATCTACCTTACAATGTCATTTTATTTATTCACTTCATCAGTTTAGGAACATTTAACCCTGTTAAAAGGCCGAGATGTCCAATATTTCACTGACATATTTTTCACCTGTAATTTTAAGAGACTTTAAGTGTCTGCATGAAAGCTGTAGACTCATAATTTGTTAAAAATAAAAAATTACTGTCGGCCAAGGTTCAATTCATATTAATGTTGGAATTTAAGTACAAATCACCTTTAGCAAGAACTCCATGCCACAGTGGTTGCATGCATATTACAACTAGATTGAGTATAATGGCCATTTCCACCAATACCTGAGAATAAGGTTAGTAGATGGCTATAAGGTCTTCAAGAAACCTTCCATTATATATACCCAAATTTCCCCCAGAATTCCCCCTTATAGAATTCTGTCTTCTTCTTCCCTCAAACACAGTCCATAGCACACAAAAACTTTAGACAAATGTAGAGCTATGTCTTAGACATGGCTCCTGCTGAACTGAGTCACCCTCACTATAAATGGTGCTGAACAGAACTATGTACACAGATGCATTTACCAACTGGAAGGAACTCTGGAGTCCAATAGTTGTGGGGGTGAATAAATGGCCATATATGCCTCTTTATAAAGTCTGCTTCCATGTACAACGAGACGTTTGAAAGGAACTGATTACAATGGTGCTCTACCCTCCCCCAACTCCCCTCAACTAGTGAGAGTATTTTAAAGCTTAAACAGCAGTTGGTAGAAGAACAAGAAGTACAACCCATTTAGATGGTAAAAATAAGGCTACTGTTATCTGGAATCGTGACAGGAGTGGAAGCCAGTCGCCCTGTTGGTGTTACCAGGAGACAGGGTGACAGATGTGGCACTTACAGAGAGCTGAAACACGTCACCATGATACACGGTGGGCCCAGCTTTTACCCACAGCATGTCCACTTATAGTGGGCACTTTTTCTGTAAAGACAGAAAGGTGCTCAGGGTAGGACTGCCATGGAAAAACTCCCTATTCAGAGAGCCTGTTCTCTAATTCAGAAAGAGGAAGAAATTAGGTCTTCAGTGCCCAGAGAAATAACCTTGCCAATGATCAGGACCTATTTCTCACCTTAGAATTAGTTAAAAAGTAAGTAGCTCTTTTAGGGGCTTTCCTGGTGGCTCAGCAGTAAAAATCTGCCTGCCAGTGCAGTAGATGCAGGTTCAATCCCTGGGCCAGGAAAATCCCCTGGAGAAGAAAACAGCAACCCATTACGGTATTCTTGCCTGGGAAATCCCAAGGACAGAGGACCTGGAGGGCTACAGTCCGTTGGGTCAAGAGTTGGACACGACTTAGCAACTAAACAGCAATAATAAACAACAATAAAGCAGCTCTTATAGGAAACTGCCTTCAGCAGGAAGCCCCTTTTCCTTGTCACTTTAGCAAAGATACACTATAACTAACTTTTAAACCAGGCACCCTCATGTTCTACTCATCCCCAGCCCAACACAGCTTTCAAATCTTTTAATCACACAATACTTTGCCTAACTTGTCCATTCTTTCTGTAGATCAAAGAAGTAGAAATGAAGAATAAGTAATGAACACATGACCAGATCTCTTCTCTAGCTTTCCCTTCAGTAATCTGAACAAAATGTGTGATCGAACTGTATGAACAAGATAACATCTAGAGGATGATCACAAGGGTTGGACAAGTCTGCACACAGTTGAAGAATGGCGGTGATTCTGACACCCTATCTCCATGATGAACTGAGGTTACTTCCTTGTTTCTTTTAAAAGCTTTTGTTGCTGAGCAGAATCTTTGGAGGTGGTTTTGGGGAATGCTGAGTTCACCATCTCCCCAGATGGCTGGCATTTTGATTAAAGGCATCTTTCTTTTCTACCATTTGTGAATGTGTAATTGATCTTGTAAACGGGAAGCAGCCGAACTTGATTCATTCAATAACAACAACAACATAGGTATTACTTCTACAATAATAATAATATTATGGACTGGTGTTGCTACCACAATTACTAATGGCTAACATGTACTGATAGTGCTTAAACACTTCTATAGATTTGATGAAACCCTCAAACTCACGTTGAGATAAGTACAATTACTTTCTCTATTTTAAAGGCAATTAAACAGAAGTTTGCCCAGAGCATGCACAGCTAATCAAAGGACAGAGTAGGATTCAGACCAGGTCTGCTTGGGGATTCGAAAAAAAAAAAAAAAAACTATCTTGAAGCATAAAATCTATAAAATCCAAGATACCAAACTATTTAAGTGCATATTTCTTGCAAACTTCATCCCACATACCCAGAGTTTGGTTTGGTACATGGCAAGGGCCACAAAACAGCTACGTGTGGGAAGGGTTTCACTTTATGTGATTTTCCTAAAATTGTAGCAAACCGGACAAACCCCTTGTCTGCCCAAACCCACCCATGAGCATCACTCACTGCTTTCTCAAGTCTCTTAATGTGCACTGATTATTATACTGTGAGGACTTCCCCGGTGACTCACTGGTAAATAATGCACCCGCCAAGGAGGAGACACAGGTTCGATCCCTGGGTGGGGAAGATCCCCTGGAGGAGGAAGTGGCAACCCACTCCAGTATTCTTGCTGGGAAAATCCTATGCACAGAGGAGCCTAGAGGGCTACAGTCCAAGGGGTTGCAAAGAGTCGGAAACAACTGAGCAACTAAACTACAGCATTATGCTGTGAAGACCTACAGGTCATGTATGGCCCAGAAAAATTTGACAGCTTCAACCCTGTTGATAGATACAAAGCAGTTTGACAAAGAGTTTTAGCTTTTGATCTTGGGCAGTCTTTGACCACATGGAGCATTTCCTGTGATTTTGTTTGCTCGGCTATTATAATTTTAGGACTGTGTTGGAGCTGTATTGCCAGGAAGCAGTTGAAATGTCACCAGCAAAACCAAAATGAAGGAGACTTTCTTCTGCTTTGGGGAAGCTGGAGTATATATGCTTTTCCCAATTCCATCTGCCAAGTACAACAAAAACCCCTCCATTATATATAAAACAAACAAGATGACTCTGGAAAGTGGAAAGAGAACAGGCCTGCTAGAGACCTCAGACCCAAGAAAGGACAGGGTGCTGTGTTCTCTGGGTTTTCTTTTTGCCTCCTATATCCTGCTCCTGGAGTTGAAGAAGCTGGCCTCCTTGAAATAACAGTAATTGTAACAATCTACCTAACTACCCCCGCTACCCTCGCCTCTGCTCAGCATCTCCCAGAAAGCCTGCTCTCTTAAGCCAAAGCACCAGGAAAGGGTAAGTTTAACAAGACAAAACTTTTAGCAGTCACTTCTCCTGTAGCTCAACATCACAAAAATCTGGCTGTTTTCAAACCTGCAAGAGCCAAATGGGGAGTCCAGATTTCCCTGTTTACAAGGCTGTGATGGGATACCCCAACATCTGTCTCCAGAATGGAGAGTCAAACAGGGGGCAGGTATTTTCATGGTGACTCTTCTGTGTCAGTGAAGCCAAGGTAAGGAGCCTGGATTTCTGCCTCCAACTGCCCATCATGAGTTGGCATCCTAACCCTTTCCTTGCTAAGTAGTGTCACATAAAGCCATGTGAAACAGAAGGTTTAAATAAGATCCAGAGTCTTATAATACAAAAATGTCCAGATTTCAACTGAAGATCACTCATCATACAAAAATCCAAGAAGATCTCAAACTGAATGAAAAACGACAAGAGATGTCAACACTGAGATAATAGAGATGTTAAAATTATCTGACACAATGAATATAAAAATCAACTCAAAATGGTTCACAGAGTTTAATGTGACATATAAAACTATAATACTTTTAGCAAAAGAGAAAAAAACCTAGGAGATAACCTTCATAATACAGGGCTAGACAAAAAGAGTTCTTAAACTTGACATCAAAAGCATGATCCATCAAAGGAAAAACTGATAAACTGGACTTCATCAAAATTAAAAACTTTTGCTCTACAACAAAAAGACCCTGTTAAAACGATGAAAAAACAAGCTACAGAGTGGGATAAAAAATTTTAAATGACATATTCAACCAAGGACAGCAATCCAATTAGAAAAAGGAGAAAAGACATAAAAAGACATTCCACTGAAAGCAATATATAGATGGCAAAAAAGTATGTGAAAAGATGTTTGGCCTCATTAATCATTAGGGAAATGCAAGTCAAAACCATGATAAGATACCACTACCCACCTATCAGAGTGTCCCCATCCTTCCCCATTCCCCAAAGTGACAACACTAAATGCTTATGAGGTTCTGAGAAATTGGGTCATTCATTATACACAGCATATATGAGAATGTAAAGTTATACACCCATTATGGAAATAGGTAAGGCCATTTATTAAAAACCAAAATAGGTTACTACCATACAATCCAGCAACCATACTCCTGGGAGTATTTATCCTAGAGAAATGAAGAAATATGCTTATATAAAAACTTGCATGCAAATGTCTATAGTAGCTTTGTTAGTAACAGCCAAATTCTGGAAACAACCAAGATGGCTTTCGGTATAGCATATCTATAGCACATCCACACCATGAAAACTACTGAGTAAGAAAAAGGAACAGATATATATATTTATATATATGTATATATACACATACACATTGACCTGGATGAATTTCTAGAGGATTAAGCTGAGTTAAAAGAAAAAAAGCCAATCACAAAAGTTATGTACTGTATGGTTCTACTTGTATAACATTCTTTTCAAAATTTTTTTAAAAATCATAGTCAATTTACAATGTTGTACCAATTCTCTGTTGTACAGCAAAGTGACTCAAGTACAGCATTCTTAAAATGACAAAATAACAAGAAAAGGAGAACAAATTTTGCGGTTGACAGGCTTAAGAAGGAGGTGAAGATGGGAGAGAATTGAGTTTGGCTATAAAAGGGCAAGATAGGGGATTCTTGGGGTGGTGGAATATTCTGCATCTTGACTGCATTACTGTCGATATCCTAGTTGTGATACTGTGCTATAGTTCTGAAAGACGTTACCATTAGGGAAACTGGATAAAAGGAACATGGAATATCTGTATTATTTTTCACAACTGCATGTGACTCAAATTATCACAAAATAAAAATTTCAGAAAAACATGAGAAGACAACAAAAAAATTCAAAACAAACTCCCGCAAACTTTCAAACCCATAATGATCTCCAGTGGTTTTAAGAAAAAACATGCTTTGAGCATTTACTATAGACAAAAGAGTTGCCAAATACACAAAGCTAACCCTATGAGGTAGGTGGCATTTTACACATGAAATTAATAGCTTATTCTTCTTTTCTTTAATAAGGCAGTACAACTATTACATATATTAGGAAGTTTTTTCATATAATCTTTAACCTTTGTTTGTTAAAAGAAGTTGAGTAACTTTACTTCCCAAACCCAGAGCTTGGCAGGAAGAACCAGGTAAATCTCAGCTCTGAAAGCAGAGAAAATAAGATGCAATACAAAATGGCCATCCTTAAGGCATTCAACCCTGGCAGGACAGCCAGCGTGGGCTTTCTTTTTTGTTGTTGTTTGTTGTTTAGTCCCTAAGTCCTGCCCAACTCTTTTGTGACACCATGGTCTGTACCCCACTCTGTCCATGGGACTTCCCAGACAAGAATACTGCAATGGGTTGCCGTTTCCTCCTCCAGGGGATCTTCCTGACCCAGGAATCGAACCTGCACCTCCTGGATTGGCAGGTGGGATTTTTACTACTGAGACACCTGGGAAATCCTTTATTTCTTTAAGTAAAAGAAAAAAAATATTATCTTCATCAGGAGCTAGGCAAACATTCTTATGATAGTGGTTCTATAGTGCACAATTTGTAAAAATAATAGCAAAAGGCTGACATTTTGGTTAATAACCATGAAAACTATAACATCTACTGCCATTTCTGCAAGTGGTATTTAGAAGAATGTTCTGAATCAGACCTTAAAAAAAAAAAAAAAAGCCCACACTGGTCAACTGAATGTGAGTTTCAAATGTGAAAATTTATGTACCCATCCATCCATCTATATCTCTCTCTCTCTACACACACATATATAAATATATATACAAATAAACTATCACATAAATTATGGCTTAATATTTATAACTCATGCTACATTAAATTCATAAAATAGTGGAGCTTGAAGATATCTCAAAATCACCAAGTCAAACTTCCACAATTTATAGCTGAGGAAACTGACCTCCCCCACCAACCTGCCACCAAATTAAGATCCTTACTGCTACTGCTGCTAAGTCCCTTCAGTCATGTCCGACTCTGTGCGACTCCAGAGATGGCAGCCCACCTGTCCCTGGGGTTCTCCAGGCAAGAACACTGGAGTGGGTTGCCATTTCCTTCTCCAATGCATGAAAGTGAAAAGTGAAAGTGAAGTCGCTTAGTCATGTCCGACTCTTAGCAACCCCATGGACTGCAGCCTACCAGGCTCCTCCGTCCATGTGATTTTACAGGCAGGAGTACTGGAATGGGGTGCCATTGCCTTCTCCAAAGATCCTTACTAGCCATACAGAAAAATTCACAATCAAACCTTAGGACCCTTGACTGCTATTGGCCTGTTTCAATGTTCTAACTTTCTCAAGCAATTTGATGAATGAAAAGAGAATGGATAGTTATCAATGAGACTGAGTATATAGAGCCACAGATTAACTTGAATTTGGCAAAATGGTGGGGGGGGGAAACTGGGCCAATTTGGGCTTTCTGCAATTACAAATATCTTAATCCAAGATCTTTTAACAAATATGCATCTTATTCCCATCCCCTGGTAAAACGAAGGTAAACTTACATACATTTGAAATGAACACAGATCATCTCCCAAGTTCAGATTCCCCAGATTCTTACAGCAACCCACCCTCAAAGCAACTGAGGTTTTAACAAGCACAACTCTGCAGTTTTGCGCCATGGCCTCACCGTGACATCCTGGAACTGAAGCCTCATGGTGGAGCCAGATGGCTGCGGACGACTGGTGATCTCCAAGATGGTTCTCAGCAGGATGTCCAGCAGGCTGGCCACTATCACATCTATTTCCTCCAGCACAGATTTTTCCTAAAGGAAAAAGAAATAATGTGCTCAGGAAATTGTGGCCTAAAATAAGAGTCCTAACAAAGGACTGGAGCTCGTCAGTCCTGGACCTCTCCTAATTTATCTAAGTGAATGACCTTTCATAGAAAACAAAATGCACGGAGATGTTAACACTTTACCCAAGAGTATGTGACTTCGCAGTGCAGTGGGAACCTGGGATGCAAGTAAAAAGATGGGGTGATGGTCTGGAACATACCCCAAACTAATTCAGAACACCAGCTATGCCACTAACATGGTGTGTGTCTCTCTGTGAGTTAAGTTTGCCTCTCTGGGCCTGACAGTTCACTAAACATCCCTTTTGGTTTTAAGAGTTTGTAATCTTTTGATTTCAGATTGTGTTTACATTTACTCTTCTCATCACCGGAGCTGCATGGGTCATTTTCCAAAACTCCTAAGTGTAAATGACTATTCCTATAAAGTGATTTTTCAGTTCAGTTCAGTCGCTCAGTCGTGTCCGACTCTGCAACCCCATTAATTGCAGCACGCCAGGCCTCCCTGTCCATCACCAACTCCTGGAGTTCACTCAAACTCACGTCCATCAGGTCGGTGATGCCATCCAGCCATCTCATCCTCTGTTGTCCCCTTCTCCTCCTGCCCCCAATCCCTCCCAGCATCAGTCTTTTTCAATAAGTCAACTGTTCGCATGAGGTGGCCAAAGTACTGGAGTTTCAGCTTTAGCATCATTCCTTCCAAAGAACACCCAGGACTGATCTTTAGAATGGACTGGTTGGATCTCCTTGCAGTCCAAGGGACTCTCAAGAGTCTTCTCCAACACCACAGTTCAAAAGCATCAATTCTTTGGTGCTCAGCTTTCTTCACAGTCCAACTCTCACATCCATACATGACCACTGGAAAAACCATAGCCTTGACTAGATGGACCTTTGTTGGCAAAGTAATGTCTGTGCTTTTGAATATGCTATCTAGGTTGGTCATAACTTTCCTTTCAAGGATTAAGTGTCTTTTAATTTCATGGCTGCAATCACCATCTGCAGTGATTTGGGAGCCCCCAAAATAAAGTCTGACACTGTTTCCACATCTATTTCCCATGAATGTAAAGATTAGCAAACAGCATTCAGTCTAAATGAATGATGCTAGTTACAGACTGGACTTAATGTCAGGGGCTGTGGTGGGACTGCTCTCCCAAAGCAAAATGAATACTATCTAAGCCCCAGAACTTGAGAGAGAGCAAAATTTTCTGCACTGACTAAAGGTACTGGATTTGAGTTCTTATTACACCTGCACCAGACAAAGGACCATGATGACAAATGCCTTGTGTAGCAAGAAGATTACTTTTGCAAAGAAAACTTTTAGAAAATATGAGTTTGAAGGACCCTTTTGGCTGGGATTTTATGATCAACTTTCTTATACTGGAAAGAAAACTACTAAAGATTTCCCCCCAGAACAGAGTTTCTGCTCTGACTTCCTTATCAGATAAGTGCAAAAATTGACCAAAACTTCAACAATGAAATAGGAGGGGAAAAAAATCATCTCTACTAACACCTGACATTTTTGGTTTTCTGCAGTAACCTTTAAAACTTACTTCTCACTCTCAGCAATGAGAGTTAGCAAAAGCATTCTCACTAGGCACGGTATAGCTGTACTTTAATGAACTGGGTGTGTAAAAACCAATGGTCCCTCCTATGCAGGTATCTCACACCATACTTTCAGACACAGAGTTTCTGGCCTTTTTCTCTCAAGGGCCAACTCTGTTCCCACCAAAGAACCAATGCTTTTGAAATGTGGTGCTGAAGAAGACTCTTGAGAGTCCTTTGGACAGCAAGGAGATCAAACTAGTCAACCTAAAGGAAATCAACCCTGAATACTCATTGGAAGGACTAAAGTTGAAGCTGAAGCTCCAATACTTTGGCCACCTGATGCAAAGAGCTGACTCACTGGAAAAGACCCTGATGCTGGGAAAGATCGAAGGCAGGAGGAGAAGGGGGTGACAGAGGATGAGACTGTTAGATAAGCATCACTGACTCAATAGACATGAGTCTGAGCAAACTCCGGTCGATGGTGAAGGACAGAGGAGCCTGGTGTGCTGCAGTCCATGGGGTCACAAAGACATGATTTAGCAACTAAACAACAACAACTGTTCCCACAGTACTGGAGTCCTATGTCCAAGACTTCTACTGGGAGCACATGCCAGCTGACTGCAGAGCTCTTCAGAAGGTGATCATAACTCCAAGGGAAGGAAAATGGGGAAACGATAGCATGCTAGTAAGTGGGAGGCAGAGAAACAGGCATCCCAACATTCACTGCCAATCCTGCTTTGTAAACGTTGTTACGGATGAGGCTGCATAGTAAACAGATGCAAACTGATGGAACTAAACTAGGACATCCTTCGCACATGGACTTCACACCAGACCTCTGAACCATGAGCATGCAGGGGGTTACCCCCATTTATAAGCAAGCATGCAATTTTTCTCTGTTGACACTGCATCGTCTAATACAAACTGCAATTCCTCAAGAGTCAGGAACATTGACAGGAATTCCTAGAGCCATGACAATGGAGTGATTAGTAATGGTTGTGGTGCAAGATACCACCAGGCCCCTGGACCTCTCTTTAGCTTTCACTATCTGCACAGGGCTTGGCCCAAGGCCTGTGGCCAAGCTCTGACCATCATCATCCAGTCTTTCACTGAATGGGCCCAAACAGACTGTCTTTGCAAGCAATAATTTATTCTTGCCACAGAGGATTTATCAAGATTAAAGACACATGTGGGAGGCTGTGAGATTTCTAATTTTTGTCATTGGGTATTCAGTTCTTTCTTGAAATACAAGTTTAAGACACGCAGGTTATTTGGGGCTACAGCCATCCAACAAGGTTAAAAAAAAATTCCTTTAGAAGAAAAGTAAAAAGTCCAACATAGATGGACATGAAAGCGAGAGTCTCAAAGGATGATTCTTTGGTGTGCTTTCTCAGAAGACTTAACATTTTCTTTCCAGAAGCCATCTGATGGGCACTATATCCTATGACCTGTGTTTACTTACTGAGCTATTTTTCTTGATGAGACAAAATACGTTGCTAAGGATCCGTGCACACATGATCAGGTCCTTCTGCTCTTGCAAGTGCATGTGGAGGTGATGTAACACGACAGGTAAGAGAATGTACCGGGAATCTGGAGGGAGGAGAAGTATTAGTGTCACATTTAACAGGCCCACGCAAACCTCGTGCAAATCCTTATCTACTCTTTAATTTTAATTGCTAAATTATTAACACATATAGTTAGAAAAGTACTCATTCTACAAAGTTAATACTGAAAAACAGTAGTCGCTTCTCCAACCCATGACTACTGGCCTTTCACTCTTTTATTGAAACAGGTTTTTTTTGTTTGTTTGTTTGTTTTTACTACCAAATACCTAAATAGCATGCTTTTCTTGCTATCTCCAGACTTTTCATTGAGATGGATCATCGACTCACTTCTGTTATGGTAGATGAGAATTTAGTTTTTTGTTTTGTTTTTTAGTTTTTAGTGTTTTGTTTTGTTTCTCTTTTTCTTCTCTTCAGCCTCTTAAGAGAGTTATATCACAATTTCTGGCTAAATTAACACTTTTCATTTCCTGCTATTCTGATTTCCAACCCTTTCTCCATGATCAGATTTTTGTTTTATTTTTGTTTTTCTTTCTGAAAGTTTTCAGGAATTCCTTGAAATTCAAAACTTTATGATCATATACTTTGTCGTGGCTCTTAAAATCTATAAACTCATGCCCTTTAGTTCTGGGAACTTGCCTTGAATTATTTCTAGTATTATTTCCTTCCTGCTACTGCTAGTTCTTCTCTCTGTCTGGAACTTTGACTACATTCATGTCATGAATATCTTAAACTATCTTCTACTTTTCTTGAATATTTTTTCATATTTTTGATCTCTAATTTGTCATAAGTATTTGAAATAGTAAGGTGATAAGTAATCTAAAAATTGACTTATATGCAGTATATATCCCAATATTTTGAAAACATAACAGTGAATATGCCTATTGTCCTGAAGGTTTATTTTTCAATGTGATGTCATGAACACAAAATTATTGCCTATCTTGGGCCCATAATGGGAATTTTATTTATAGGATGTGCCCACTTGCAAATACCCTAGCCTACCTTGCTTGGTTTTCTAAAAGATGTCATCTGTGAAACAATTCAAATGAATTAATTTTGGTTTATAAAAATCCATATGTCTTATAGACAGCTTGTATAAGCTATAATCCCACCTCACTCATTCAAGGGAAAATGGATAAGCTAAATAACTCTATACCTATTAAAGAAACTCAACTTGCTATTAGGAGCATACAAGGAAAATTCCAGACCCAGATGGCTTCTATGAGTTCTATGAGGCAATACGTAGAAGAAAGCATATCAAGTCTACGTAAATCCTCCCAGAAAATAGAACAGGAAATACAATTAACTCATTTTATGAGGCCAGTATTATCTATGCCAAAATCAGTCAAAGACATTTTAAGACAAAACTACAGATTTGCTATCTCTCATCAACATAGATGCAAAAATTCTTATAAAATTTTAGCATAACACACATACAGTAATTAAATAGGTTTATCCTGGGAATGAATGATCGTTTTAACATTTGAAAGTCAATCAATCAATGTGATTCACTATATTAGCAGATGTATGAAACATGTGAAAAATTCAGCATCCATTAATGATAAAAGGTGATAATTAAAGAATAATAGATAGTTTTCTCAAATTGATAAAGGGCCTTGATGAAATACCTACTGTTAGCTAACATAATAGTAAAAGATTGAATGCTTTGTCTTTAAGATCAAAAATAAAGCAAGGAAGGCCAATTTCACCAATTCAACACTGCACTGGATTCCTAGCCAGTATAATAAGGTATATCCATAGGGAAAAAA
Source organism: Bos javanicus (assembly GCF_032452875.1). NCBI lineage: Eukaryota > Metazoa > Chordata > Mammalia > Artiodactyla > Bovidae > Bos > Bos javanicus. Next base: position 57,147,434 of record NC_083871.1, on the reverse strand, counting down.
TGTATGATCCTGTATCCTAATAAAAATTTTAAGTATTCACAATTCGGAAAGCGCCTTTATTGGTGTTTGCCTGACTTCTCTTGTTGTCTTCTTGATTTCTTTCAGTAGTGAGGTTGGCAGTTATATTTCTTTTAATGCCTGCCACCGGGCTACCAACACAGTGAGGTGTGGCCTGAGGTTTACCATCAAAACAAACCACATAAGTCACAGTCATGCTTCACTTTCAGAAAATGAACACAAAGTGTTAAAATTCAGTAGAACTCATTGCAGGCTTCCTTGCAACAGGAAGCCTTACCAGGGAACTTCATTGAAACTGAAAGTGAAAGTCACTCTGTTCTGTCAGACTCTTTGCGATCCCATGGACTGTACTCCAAGCCGAAATACTGGAGTGGGTAGCCCTTCCCTTCTCCAGCTGATCTTCCCAATCCAGGAATGGAACCGGGGTCTCCTGCATTGCAGGTGGATTCTTTACCAGCTGAGTCACCATGGAAGCCCAAGAATACTGGAGTGGGTAGCCTATTCCTTCTCCTGGGGATCTTCTCAACCCAGGAATCAAACCAAGGTCTCCTGCATTGCAGGTGGATTCTTTACCAGCTGAGCTACCAGGGAAGCCCGATACTTATTTATAAAACAATTACTTGACAAAAAGAACCAAGAAAAGGAAACTGAAAGCTTAAATGACAGGAGTCACTGCCTAGTGATGCTTAATTAGAAAGGAAGATAAAGCTTGTCTGATATGTTCCTGCAGCCAGTGGGATTTGATTTCTAAAAATTCAATTTGCAACCAACTGTTAAGGAAATCTCTACTGCCAAAATGTAAGGCAGACAAATAATTGGTGTGTGGTGCGTGTAAAAAGAAATATATGAGTTGCCTGAAGATTTGCTGCTTCTCCATTACTAGGGCAATATTAGCCAATGCACATGATAGAATCGAGGGGTAAATGCCAAACGAGCTGACTGGTTAAAATGCTAATTCTTACCTTTAAAACAAAACACCTGGAGTCATCAAGAAGGCTCAAAAGAAAACAGAGAAAGGCTCAAAGAAAAAACAAAACCCAGACTTGAACATACAGTAAGTTTCTAAACAGTAGAATCTGTTATGCAGGTTCTGTCCTTGAAAGGGTCAAATACTCAGATTCAGATTCTCAGATAAAGCTCACTGTATGGTGTGTATGGTGTGTCTTACTTTTTATTTTGTCTGTACACACTTGAAGAAATAAAGCCAGCTCCCATTAGCAATTCCAATAGGTGTGGGGCTAGGAAGAGGAAACAGCAGCTAAGAAATGCTGATAAACTTCCTTCTCGATGTTAATTTCAAGGAAAGTTCTCATCTTTGTTCCTCTAGCAACAAAGTTTTAATCATCTTTGTAGTCTTCTGTCCCCGAGTGAGTGAGGGCTGTGAGTCCTGTAGGGGCATGCAGGGTTACCAGCCACTTTCCACCAACTGTCCCAGTATAGGCTGGACGCCAGCACGACTCCCAAGCAGCTGCTCCATGGCAGCCTCAGGATGCGGAGATGGTACCCCAGGTGGGCGAGGGGTCCGGCTGTGGCACAGCTCTGAATGGAGCAGAGCCGCTGGACAAAAAGCCCTGCAATCAGAGCTGGTTTAGGCCTTTGTGATCCAAGATACCAGGAAATGAACTGTTAATGTCACAGACAGCAACAGAACCTGCAAACAAGCCCTTCAGACACTGTGGACAGAAAACGCTCAAAATGGACAGGACTGATGATGATTTAGGGGCTTCCTGCCATGCACACACAGTCAGTACCACACAGGTAGACAACAGCCCAGGGCTAGGGATCTCTGTGTGGCCCAGGTTTCTTATAGAGTGGTTTCAATCTCCCACCCTTAAAGCAAAATACTAAGGAATGCAGAGGAACCAGAGATCAAACACCAGCATACGCTAGATCATGGAGAAAGCAAGGGAGTTCCAGAAAAACATCTACTTCTGCTTCATGACTATGCTAAAGCCTTTGAGTGTGTGGATCACAACCAACTGTGGAAAATTCTTAAAGAGACGGGAGTACCAGACCACCTTATCTGTCTCCTGAGAAATGGGTATACAAGTCAAGAAGCAAGTTAGAACCTGGCATAGAACAATTGACTGGTTCAAAATTCTGAAAGGAATATGACAAGGCTGCATATTGTCACCCTGCTTATTTAACTCATATGGATGTGTGAGCACCGAAGAATTGATACTTTTGAACTGTGGTGTTGGAGAAGACTCTTGAGAGTCCCTTGGACAGCAAGGAGATTAAACCAGTGAATCCTAAAGGAAATCAGTCCTGAATATTCATTGGAAGGACTGATGCTGAAGCTGAAACTGTAATAATTTGGCCACCTGATGCAAAGAACTGCCTCATTTGAAAAGATCCTGATGCTGGGAAAGATTGAAGGAAGGATGAGAAGGGGATGACAGAGGATGAGACAGTTGGATTGCATCACTGACTCAATGGATATGAGTTTGAATAAGCTCCAGGAGTTGGTAATGGACAGGGAGGCCTGGTGTGCTGCAGTCCATGGGGTCACAAAGAGTCGAACACGACTGAACGACTGAACAACAATTCCTGCTCCATCCTGATCCTGGTCATGACCTAGTACATAGCATTCATGAAGCATCTATCAAGTGTCTATTATGCAGCAGGCACTGTTATGGAAGCTAGAGATAAAACTGTCTTCAGGATAAATACAACCCATGTTATTTTAGGCTCTTATTCTGGGATGAGAGGGGAGAGACAGACTGGAAACAACTAAATCACCAGTTCTTCAGTTATTACAGATGTGTTAGGTTATCCAAGAAGTAAAAAGCCAAAGAATGAGACTGATGATGGGATGGGTGAGGCAGATAAGAGATTTCTTGAGAAAATGAGAGTTCAACTGAATTCTGAAGGGTAAAGATGGGTCAACTTGATTCAGAAAGGAACAGGAGAAAGTCGGTTCCAAGCAGAGTGAAGTAACACTGAGAGGGGACCAGGCAGGTGGGCAGGGCATTATCATTGTACTTTGAGGGGAAAAAGAGCATTCTTCGTTCCTGCAACTCCGTGCATCTTTACAAGGCCTGTCTGCTACAGTGTCAGCTGTGGTTAATAGAAAAGTTGTGAGCAAGTGGCATTTTCTAATGTAAAAGAAATTTAATTACAGTGCAAGAAAAGTCAATACTCAACTAGGCTTTACCTAAAGTTCAAAGAAAAGCTACAGGCACTCATCAACTGTAGTGAGATTTTATTCTTCAAGTCGTCAAATTAATAGATACACCATCACACATCCTTTTTTAATATTGTGGCCTAAAGTGGGTGGTGGGATGGACAGGTAGAGGCATTCGTTCCCAGAATAAACTTTAAAAACAGTCTTATGGGGACTCTCCTGTGGTGGTCCAGTGGCTAAGACTCCATGGTCTCAGTGCAGGAGGCCCAAGTTTGATCCCTGCTCAGGGAACTAGATCTTGCATGCCACAACTGAGACTCAGTGCAGCCAAATATTAAAAATAACAACAACAAAGATGTCCTTAAAAAACTGTCTTATAGTCCACCTTCCTCCCTTTCTCCTTTACTTTTTCATTGCGGCCATCAAGTCCACAAAAGAGCTAATAGGGAACTGGGGAGTTTCTGGCAAAAGGGAAAAAAAAATGACTTCTGGGTACTTTCTTACGAAATCCCTGAGATGCCTGGCTTTTCAGTCTGTGGGAATAGGAGGTAGCACCAGCACGTTTCTCATCACTACACACTCCGTGCATTTATGCTCACCTCTATTATCTACACTGTGGTTTGCCTGAGAAACTGCTCAATTACCCCAAAGTAAAAACATGTATGACCTTATCTTAGCAAGCAAATAGCTCGGGAATGACCACAGACCTCTGCTGAACAAGTCAAGCACCAAGCGATGGGGCCCAGTGAAAACGGAGGCAAAACCACAGTCCCCCAGAGCCTGCCCTGTGGTCTGAGAAGACTCAACACCCACCTTCTCACTCCCACAACTTCAACTGCCACTCAGTCCCCATTCTCCATGCTTCTGCCTCCCCCTGCCTCAACCTTCATCCTTCAAATCTGCTCTTTACTCATGGCAAGCTGTCTTCTCCAACATCACTGAGACCTTTTCCTGGCTTTCAAAAAACAGGAAGAATAGAATTGTGGGGAGAAAAGGAAAAGTGAGCAGCTCAACTTTTATACCTTAAATAAGCCTGCCTGGACCCCGGATGATTCAGACGTGGACCAACAAGCTGCTTAAATTTCAAATCTGAGCGAAGTCTTTCAGGTCTGGTCAGCTGCCCTAAACTCTCACTTTGCGGGACTCTGCCTGGCTGTAGAATGCCTCCAGCCCTGAGGCCGCCCCTGCCCCTTAACTCAAGATGGCCTGAACCTTCCTACCACGTTTTTGTTGTTCCCTTCTGTGGTGTTGACCTTGTGTGCCCCTCTTTGCCTTCTGTGAGTGTTAATTTCTAAGGTAAGCTCAACTGGAAGTATTCTGCAGCCATATTGCTTCCTTTGCATATCTCCTCCACTTTTTTTCTCTTTGAGGTTTGCACTGGTTAATTTTATATGTCAATTTGTGCCATGGGAGGTATTGGTTAAGTGGTATTTGGATAAATGCTATCTTTGGTGTTACAGTGTATTTCTGGATGAGAATTATGTGTGATTTGGTAGGCTAAGTAAAGCAGACTGTCCTCCCCAACATGGGTGGGCCTCACCTAATCCGTTGAAGCTCTGAATACAAGAAAAGGTGGAGTAAAGAAGAGTTTACTCTCTCTGCCTGTCATTCAGCTGAGATATCCACCTTCTCCTGCCTTCAGATTTAGACTGCAGTTTATACAAACACCTCTCCTGGTTTTTAGGCCTTGGAACTCAGACTGGAACTATGTCACCAACTTTGAATCTCCATCTTGCTAACTGCAGATTTTGGGACTTCTCAGCCTCCACAAACACATAAGACAATTCCTTACAATAAAGCTACACACACACACACACACACACACACACACACACACACATACACTATTGGGTCTACTTCTCTGGAGAAGCCTAATATAGGATTCTAGTACAAAGAAAACTTTGAGAACTTTCTATCTCTCCTAAGGAGCTTGTAACATCTACAGTCTTGTTCTCCAAAATATTTTGAAATCTATTTTCTTAAAGCATGGGCTGACTGTACTCTGTATGCCTTTCTGGCTAAAATGAATGCCCCAGAAAATGAAATCACTTTCTCAGATCCTTCTCACTTCTCTATCACTAACCAGTTCATCTTTGTTGATCAGAATTCAGCTCAGAGTAGCAATTATCTCTGCCATACTCAGTGTTCTGAGAAATGGAACTGTCATTAAGGCCATCAAGAATTAAATACTTTGTCTTCAGCTGAATACATAGCCAGTTGATACCCTGTAATGTACTTATCCCTATTTTATTTTTCCCTGTTCAGATTTATAATTTTAATCAGCAAAGTATCATTTGTAACTTCCATCTGGCCAAGATGTGTGTACTCATATAACTGTAGGACTTCATGTTCCATTTATTTTACTTCCAACAAGTAAATAAAATTCAGACTCCTGAGTGTTTTTGCCTTTCATATATGGAGCTACCATCACACTGCTTTTAAACTGTTCATTTTACCCCTATGTAGTAGGCAGAATAAATTGTTCCCCTCAAAGACATCTACATCTTAATTCTCAGAACCTGTGAATATGTTATGTGAATAGATTATGTTAAAGAGATTTTTCAGAAATGATTAAAATAAGGATGCTGAGCTGGGGAGATTATCCTGAATTATCTAGGTGGGACCCATGTAAACATAGAGGTCCTTACAAGTGAAAGCAGCTAGACAGAGTCAGAGATGTGAAGATGCTAGACTGCTGGCCTTAAAGATGAAGGAGGCAGGAATGTAGGTAGCCTCTAGAAGCTGTCAGAGGCAAGAAAACAAATTATTCCCCAGACACTACACAAAGGCATGTTGCTCCATCCACACCCTGATTTTAGGCCAGTGAGAAGCCTTTTGGACTTCTGCCCTTCTGCCCTAAGAAATGTAACATAAGAAATTTGAGTTACATTAATCTACTAAGTTTGTGGTAGTCACTGTGGTACCAGCAGGAAACTAACAGGTCAAAGTTTATCTAAAACATGAATCTGATTTCACCATAGTTTGGTGATGCTATTCATGGTTTTTCCTTATTGTTGTTGTTATGATTCCTGGGTAATTTTTTTTTTTTACCACTAGTGCCACCTGGGAAGCTCAGCAAGTCACTAAACAGCAAGCTAATCCCATCTTCCTGGGGGCACTGATGGAAGTCAAGCCTCTTACTAGCATCTGTGCGTGTGCCTCAGTGTGATCCATTGATCAGGAGTCACTTTGTTTCTCAGAAGTTTATACTGCTAAGTCATTTCAGTGTGTCCGACTCTGTGCGACCCCATAGACGGCAGCCCACCAGGCTCCCCATCCCTGGGATTCTCCAGGCAAGAACACTGGAGTGGGCTGCCATTTCCTTCTCCAATGCATGCAAGTGAAAAGTGAAAGGGAAGTTGCTCAGTTGTGTCCGACCCTCAGCGACCCCATGGACTGCAGCCCACCAGGCTCCTCCATCCATGGGATTTTCCAGGCAAGAGTACTGGAGTGGGGTGCCATTGCCTTCTCTGATGTTTCCCCATAATTACCCTCCACGAGGAGTGTCCCACAGAATAAGTGAAGCAGGCTTCCCCTCCCTCTCTTCCACATCACTAATCCCCAGCACTGGCTCCGAGTCTCTCCTCTAGGTCACGAGCACAGGCCTTTCAGGGTCCACGTTCCCTGGGTCTCTTCAGTCCTTCTATTCTGGCCCCAGTAAATAATCTCATCACCTCCGACAGAGACCCAGTATGATTTCTCTACCATCTCCTGAGCATCAGTAATCAACAGGGAACTGAGTCCACAGACAGAACACATCTTCCAGGGGCAATAACGAACAAAAATAATTTCCTTACATTTAGAAATGGTTTTCATTATCTATGTTGCTCTTTTTGTGTCAGACTTTAACCTAACAAAGAATTATCTAGCCAGTAAGAGAGAAATATGGTAAAAATCACCAATTCCTCTGTTAGGAGAATAAACTCTTCTTAGTTTGGTAATTGATATTGACAGAATTGATATTCTAGTCAAATTTGGATGTCTAGTTGGGACCGTCATCCTTTCTACTTCATATCGCCTATTCTTCACCCTCAAGGAAGCCCTAATCATTGCAGCAGAACCCTAGGGATCTGAGGGGTACAGTCTGAAAACCACTACAAGAAGCATCTTTCTTTCCAGGATGAGATGTGTTTTCATGGGGAGAAATCAGAAGGCTGAAGCCTCTTTCACATTGAAACATTGTTATCTCAGAAAAAAATCAAAAACATACTAACAGTCTATCAACAGGAGAAAAGATAAATTAACCACAATATACAAAGATTCATTGGACTACTATATAACAGTAAAAAAGAACAAGAGCTATATCTAATAGCATGGAAGAATTAAAAAGTGCAATATTAATCAAAAAGAAGCACTCTACAGAATGACATTAAATATAATATTATATAAAGACTAAAAGATTAAAAAATTTTGAAAAGGTAAAGAATGATATGTTTTTATAGCTACAGAATAAAGACACAGAAAATAGAACCGAATCTGATAGTGGAAACATATATGAAGGAAATGAGTATATACAAGAGGGCCTATTTCTATTTAAGACAAATCTCTTAAAAGATCTAAGGTAAATATCTCCCATTGTTGAGATTTATTATGGTATAGTCTGTTTCTATGTTTAAAGCATTTCACAATAAAATAATGTAAAAAAGGTTTCTTAACTATATTTAGTCCTATTTCAAAAATACAACACACACATATATGTATTCATGTGAAAAGAGATTTCTCAAAATATAATTTTTTAAAGTTTTTGATTCAGTGATAATGATAGAAACTTTTAAAAATAAAATTTAAAATGAGACTAGCATTTTATTATTAAAAAAAAAAAAAAACTAGAGGAAAACAAAATGTGCTTCCCTCATAGCTCAGTCAGTAAAGAATCTGCCTGCAATGCAGGAGACCTGGGTTTGATTCCTGGGTTGGGAAGATCCCCTGGAGAAAGAAATGGCAACCCACTCCAGTATTCTTGCCTGGAAAATTCCGTGGACAGAGGAGCCTGGTGGGCTACCATCCATGGGGTTGCAAGAGTCAGACACGACTTAGCGACTAAACCAAAAAAAGATTATGACAAAATCAACTTAGCAAGTAGTCACTTGCTATTAGGATAAAATATATAAAAAATGACAACACACTGAAACTTGCGCCCACTTTCAGAACAAATTGATGGAAAACTTTTAAGGACAAATGAGATAAACAAACAAGGATTATAGCAGGTTCCTGTAAGCATCTCTGAAAAGAAAAATTTTCAATTTTGTTGAACGTTAAAAGAAAAAAAAATCTACAGCAAGGAAAAAAGCATGCCCTACCCTAAAACTTGTTGTGATCTGAATTAACAATTTAATTATTAGGATTTTCATTCTTTCCAGAAATAAAGTTTTAAGAGCCATACTTTTGTGTCTGACTATTTGATAAACTTACTCTCCCATCCAAATACACAATGCTTCTGAGAAAGAAGTCTTTAGTTTCCTTTTTAAATTGCTTCTGCTGACCTATGACTAGAAAATGTAAGTCATGGCTTTCTAGAGACACTGTTTCATCTGAGAGACCCGACACCTTACCCGGGTTGGTATAGAGCTGGCTTTCCACAGTCTTGCCAATGCACTGCAGTTTAACGGCCTGCAGGGCGTCATCCACGTGCACGATGGTCGGCAGACTGCCCAGGGTGTCCTGGACCAAGTTGGCCACCTCCCGGACGTCAAAGAGCTTCAACAGCTCCGAATACACAGCTGGGAAGGAGCTCAGAAACACAGCCTTTAAAAGAAGAAATTTAAGTCAATTCCCAGATATGCCTGAAAAATCAGCTATAAAAATGTCAGTGAGTTTAAGACTGTGACAAATATTTTTAAATGGTAGGAAATAGAATGTCAAATGCTTCTTCTACCTAAATCTAAAAAGACTAAAAGGGCAAAATTTAGGGGAAAAAGGTATACCAAAACAGAGCAATTTTTCAAAACATGCAAAGGTACAACATAGTAATAACGGGGAAATCCTGTAAAACAACTGACATTAGCAAAGTGATGGACAAAACCCCCACAGATTCAGCAGAAGGCAGCGTGATCAAATGGAAGGAATACTCAGCCAAGACCTGGATTGTAATTATTTATGTTTCATTCTTTTTGGAGAAGGTTTCTGAAGTGCTCATTTAAATCTCATTTACCTTTAAGAAGCCAAACACATTAATTCCCTAAAACACTCAATTTATGATTAAAGAAAAAACAAAGGACACCAGAAAGCATCAGAAGACCTAGATTATATGTAGGACTAGCTTGACTTCTAATCAATTCTGTGACCTTGGGCAAGTCATTTTAATCCCCTAGGTTTCAGCTTCATCACTTGTAAAATGACAAGATCATTAGAATAATCCCTCGGGTTACTTCAAGATCTAATGAAAATCCAAAACTGTGTGTATTAAGAACAATATTGTTTACATAAATGAAGAAACCTGATCATTATTTTTTTAAAGAAAAAAAAAAAATAGATGCTAACTTCAAACCCTGAAGGGCATACTTTAAAAATTGGGCTAAGACTGTACATCAAAACAAACTCAGCCTTTTGAAATTCCACGAAAGGAGGGCAGTGGAAAGAAAAATTGATCAACCACCTGGTGGAGGAAGAGGCACATGTTTCTAATATGCTGAGATTCAATGGCTGTCGGATTTACCAATGAGATCTGACACCAGCAGAAAGTGGGTCAAGTCTACATATGCTGATGATTCAAGCACATAATCAAATTCAAATTTGTGGACTTTGGTATCTACCTATTTAACAGCAGCAGAAATATGTTGAAGAGCCGAGACCTGTTTCTGATGTCAGAACCGTCAGAATGCTCAAGGTGCTAGGGTCAACAGCTATGTTCTCCCTTTGACTTTTAAAAATTATAGATCTACTTGAATGCTTTTAAAATTAATAACCTGATATTTTTTGGTAAAGACTATATTTATATAACCTTCATTTTACTCTGCAAAGAACTGAGTCATAAGATGAAGTTTAAAAAAATTAAATGAGGCCAGCTTTCTGATCACTAAAAAGTCACCTAACTTGATGTTCCTCATAAATCCCTTAATGTACGCATCAATTCTTTATTTATACCTCTTTATTTCAAAAAGATATTTGTACCTGAAGTGTAAGATGCAATTATTAAAAAGGATAAATAAAAAAGGACCTTGTGATGAGGGCAGAAAGATATTTGCACAGGTATCTAAGCTAAAGATTTTTACTGCAAATAAAAACATGATATTGTTTTGATCTTCCTGGTATCCAAGACAAAAAGAGAAAAGATAATTAATAGGAATTTGGGGCAGGGTCTCAGGGCTCAATGCCTTCCACCATTCTTCTTTTCTTGGGGTTCCCAGGGTAGAGAGCTGTCCTTGGAATGGACTATAGACACCTAAGTTAGCCTTCTGTCCTGCTCCCAAGGACAGAATTATTAGCAGGCTGGGCTTAGGCCAGGATGACCAAATGAACCTCCTAGCAGTGAAGCGACTTAGCAGCAGCAGCAGTATCAGCTCTACAGAGCAGCTGTCTACTGATCCAACTGGAAGGATTGCTGGGATGGCCTATTCTGCCTCCAGGAGACAGAATTTGCTGAGTTGTAACTCACATGGAAAAAATCCAAAATGGAGCAAGGAAACTGGGATTTTTGTGTTTAAAGCAAGAATCCGGACCAATGGCTATCCTTGGCTCTGGACACAGTAGTCAGAGTTCCAAGATGATCTCCAAGAAATTTGTCCCCTGATGCTGTTCCCACGCAGAAGTGTTCTCTGACACGTGGGGGAACTCAGAGATCTGAAGCATGAGAAAGATTTGATAAACTGTGCCTGGCTTTGAGGATCAGAGGGGCCATACACCAAGGAATGTGAGTGGTCTCCAGGAGCTAAGAGCACCCAGCCCCTTCCCCACCTCTGGTCGACAGCCAGCAAGAAAATGGGACTCTCACCCATAAGGAAACTGATTCCTGTCCAAAGTCTGAAAGATCTAGAAGGTGAATTCCTTTCAAGAGCCTCCAGATAAGCTGTCAAAGCCAACCCCCTGCTTTTGGCTACAGGAGACCCTAAGCCAAAAATCTGACCACGTCTTTTGATCTACAGAATCTGACCTGATAAATGGGTGTCATCTAACACCATCATGGTCATTTGTTGTGCAGTGACAGTAACCTAACATATTGGATCAATCAGATTAGTGACACCTTCCATCTTAGAAGAGACAGCTATGAAAGTGTGGGATCAAAGGGGGACTTGGAATGGGAAGAAGTGTTTAAAATTCTCCTTCCTCCCAAAATATAGAGGGAGGAAGGAGAATTCCTCTTTGCTTAATGAAGAAAACTAACCACTTCTTTATATAAATTTTCTCTTAGCATCAAACTAAAAAACTATGTACGCATTTTATATATTATCTCCTGAAAAAAAGCTAACAGTCAAAAAAGAAGAATCAAATATGATTCTTTGAAGGTGTGAAAGTTTCACTATTTAAAAAATATATTTTAATATTTTAATTTTTCTTTGGCCATGCCCCAAGGCTTTGGGATCTTACTTCCCCAACCAGGGATACGCCCACACCCCCTGCATTGGAAGGTGACGTCTTAACCACTTCACGTCCAGGGAAGTCCCAATTGCTTCACTATTCTGATGGAGGGGTAGAATTTAGAGAATCAAGAGCAGTTGGAGGTTAAATATAGAAAAGGAAGCTGCTCTATATCACGGCTGTACCTCAGAGCCCAAATCTCTCAGAGAGACGGCTAGGATTCAGTGTAACGTAATGAAGGTAAAAGAATGTTTCTCTAACTTTAAAGAAGAAAAAAATCTCAGGAGTCCATAGCAAGACATTCTCATTTGAGAAACCATGACTTAAGGTTACTCTTGAGAGTAGGAGAATACTTTTCAGTTGTGAATTAGGTACGTTGTATCCTTGATAGAGGTTTTTCTTTTTTTTTTTAAAGAAAAATCTCAAAATGAAAACTGAAATTTTCAACAGTTTTTATAACAGTAGTGAACTTCTGAGAATTTTGATCTAAAGGAAAATATGGTTAGCCTGTTGGAATATCCTTTTCAAATATCACCAGCTGATAAGTAAGGTTTGATTAGTTGGCAACTTAACATTGAGATCTCTGGCAACTCTCCTAAAGTTCAGTGATTATACCATTGACAAGAGAAGCCAAAACAATATTAAAAGAGCCTGTATCCTTATCCAGGGGCTTCCCCGGTGGGTCAGTGGTAAAAGAATCCACCTGTAATTCAGGAGATGCAGGTTTGATCCCTGAGTTGAGAAGATCCCCTGGAGAAGGAAATGGTAACCCACTCCAGTATTTTTGTCTGGAAAATCCCATGGACAGAGCAGCCTGGTAGGCTATAGTCTGTGGGGTCGCAGAAGAGTCGGACATGATTTAGTGACTAAACGACAACATCCTTACCCAGATGGAAGGTAAGTCCACCTCTGCAAAGAAGAAAGTAACAAGAACAGCTCCCAAATAGTCAGAAAAACATGGCATTGTTATTGGAGGGGGCTTGTACATTTCTAGTGTTTTGCCTTTATATATAATGCCTTCCAAATGGCAAAAGACACCAAGTTACAACAATACTCCTAGGGATCTAATCTCCCAATATCCCGTTTTGTATCCAAATTCACAGTGATTGTAAGTCTCAAGTCTCCAGGGGAGAGTAATAAGGAAGTTGCTTCTCCATCTGACAGGTTTTTTTTGTTTGTTTGTTTTTTATCTGTTTCTTTTTTTTTTTAATTTTATTTTATTTTTAAAATTTACATAATTGTATTAGTTTTGCCAAATATCAAAATGAATCCACCACAGGTATACATGTGTTCCCCATCCTGAACCCTCCTCCCTCCTCCCTCCCCATACCATCTCTCTGGGTCGTCCCAGTGCACTAGCCCCAAGCATCCAGGTTTTTTAAATCAAGTTATTAAAATTAAACAGGTACAAGAAGTATTAAGAAAGTGTAGAGAAAGATATTCAGAATGATCTCTCAGCACAATGACCTCTCAGCACACTATTTGAAAAGTAGATAGATCCTGTTCTTAAACAAAACATGAGAGCTACTCCTGGTAATATACTTTGGCAGCAACCGCTGAGCACTGGTGATAGAAAATAACTCCCAGGATGATTAGGGCCAACTGAAAACAAAACAACATGCAGTTTAGCCGAGACCAGTACAATGAGCCTCAAGTGCATGGATTAAAATACAGCACGTGGGAATTCTCTGGCGGTCCAGTGGTTAGGACTCACCAGTCTCATTCCTGGGATTGGGTTCCATCCCGGGTTGGGGAACTGCTCACACAGTGTACCAAAAAAAAAAAAAAGGAAGGCTTGGGGAAAACAACTGCAGCAGATTGTTGTTTTTGTTGCTCAAAACAACACTCTCTGTGACCCCACGGACTGCAGCACATCAGGCTTCTCTGTCCTCCACTATCTTCTGGAGTTTGCTCAAACTCATGTCCATTGAGCCAGTGATGCCATCCAACCATCTCATCCTCTGTCGTCCCCTTCTCCTCCTGCCCTCTGCTGCTGCTAAGTCGCTTCAGTCGTGTCCGACTCTGTGCGACCCCATAGACGGCAGCCAACTAGGCTCCCCTGCCCTTGGGATTCTCCAGGCAAGAGCACTGGAGTGGGTTGCCATTTCCTTCTCCACCTCCTGCCCTCAGTCTTGCCCAAATCAGGGTCTCTTCCAATGAGTCAGCTCTTCACATCAGGTGGCCAAAAGACTGGAGCTTCAGCATCAGTCCTTCCAGTAGCAGACTAGCTAGAGAAAAATTCCTCCCCACAGGTGACATTGACAGGGTGTCTCCAATCATCAGCGTGAGTTCTAGAAACTGGAATGGAGGCCTATGCAAACCAACAGGCTCCCCATTCAGGGCGATAACAGTCCAAAGAAAGACATTACCAACTTTTGCTCTGCTGGTACTAGAAGCTGGAGGACTTTTTAAAGGGCTATTCCAAGTCAGTTAAGCTACAAATATAACCTGGAGCTATGAAATGCTGATGGAGAAAATATTCACTTAGGCGGCTAGGTAAAAATAAATAAATTGGACTCATTTTTTCCTCTATTCAGCAGAGATGAAAAGACAATTACCTGTGATTGAGATAATGCTCCAGATCCTTTGCTTTCTTGTGAAAGAAAAAAACGAACTGACATGAGCAGTTCCTGAATACAGCAGCGAAATTCCTCCTCATTCTGTCCTCCGGTGGCAAGGGAAAACAGCCTTCGAGACTGAACAATATACTTAAAAATATATTCTTGGGCCTTAAAACAAAATTTTTAAAATGTTAGTTTCAAAGAAAATCAAAGGTATTTATTTAACAATGACACAACACAAAACTATAGTACACCATTAGACTTTTAAATTATTGATTGAAGTACTAAGGCCCAGTGTGATTTTTGAATAGTATTTACTCATAGCAAAAGAGCTGTTTTTCTCTAACACCTAATGAGAGGAAAAGTATAGATAATTTTTAAATTCTATGTAATTCTTAAAGAGGTAATTCTTATAGAGGTTAAATGTTTTTGATCCTCAGATGATTTTTTTTTTTAATATAATTAACAAAGATATGGTGGTCTGTTTTTCAAAAATAATTCTGCTATGCTGGTAGGTTCTCTTGCCACTTGCATTTTACCTTCAATCAGCCCCAAATGACAAATTTATAATGAGTAAAATGCTTGTTTTTTAGAATGTACACCTATTTACTTTTATCTACTGACATCAAACACTATGTACTCAATTACGAAATCAAAAGGCTGCCAAGGCTGTTACTGCACAATCCTCTTAAGAATCTATTGACAGATGGGAGGGAGGTAGGAGAGGGGTTCAGGATGTGGGGGACACATGCATATCTGTGGCCGATTCATGATGATGTATGGCAAAAACCATCACAATATTGCAAAGTAATTGCCCTCCAATTAAAATCAATTAATTAATTTAAAAAAGAATCTATTGGTAGATTCTTTACAAACATGTTGCAAGAAAGGTATCAACATCTTCATATATAGAGAGCTTGTAGGACCCAGAGATATGGGCAGTGTTAAACCACGAGACACTGTAAAATCTCAGGTTTCCTCATTATGATTCCTGCTAACCATCCTCCAGGCAAGAATACTGGTTTAGGTTGCCATGCCCTCCTCCAGGGGATCTTCCCAACCAAGGGATTGAAGCCAGGTCTCCCTCATTGCAGGTGGATTCTTTGCCATCTGAGCCACCAGGGAAGACCAAGAATACTGGAGTGGGTAACCTATCCCTTCTTCAGAGGATCTTCCCAACCCAGGAATTAAACTGGGGTCTCGTCCATTGCAGATGGATTCTTTACCAGCAGACCTACCAGGGAAGCCCTTAAAATGTAAGACAAATGGTTCTCAGATGGTCTCTGTCAGTGGTAGAAGCAAGAACAGGGAACTTCTAAGCTTAACTGCTCATCTGCAGTCTTGTCTTCTCCACCCTTCCTTCTAGATTTCAAGTGTTCAGAGCCTGGAGGACTAAAGATTTAATGCTAGGGAGGTTCCAGTGAGTCTGGCAAAGTTCTTTTCAAATCTCATCATCTCTGGAGCAGCCACAAACTGATTAAGATCACTGAATTGGAATGTCAGTGATACATCATCAGCGATTACTGCCTGTGTTGAGGAAACCAATTTGCTTAGGCATCACCACGCAGCAGCACTGCTGGGCTACGATGTGCTATCCACAGCGTGTCATTACCTTCAACACCTCCTGGATGTGCTCTTGTCTCTCCGCTTCTGTGATCCGGTCCACATACCACTTGAGTACTTTGATGAGATCTCTAAAATACAGGGGAAATGTGCAGAAGGTACAGTTGGTCTCATTCTCAATTAGAAGCCAACAAATCAAATGCTTATTTTTATCACAAGGAGGCATCATTTTCCATCAGTTCTCACGTTTCTGTCAAACTGTTATGAAAATTTTACAAAGTCTGCATATCACCATCATTACCCCTTTTTTGAAGCTGAAGAGAGAAACAACATTTCCTCCCAGCAAGATTCCTTTTAATCTGGACATATTCCACGAGCCCTGCTGCTTCTGGCCGTGCTTCCAACGGGTGAACACAAATATCAGAAGAAAGGCCAGGGGAGTGTCTGAATCTGACTGCCATGGTCAATCTCGGACAACTGCTAATTAGGATTTCCTCCCCAGTGAAATCCTAATTTGGATAAAGTATTTAGCTGGAGGCAAAAGAAGGTGTGGGGAAGGATGAAGATACCACCTCCTCATTTCAAATCACACCCCATGGACTTAACAAGCCAATTCTCTGACCTGTGGGAAGAATGAGGCTTACCATCAGAGCATGGCCTAGTAATTTCCAGAAAAGTTGTTTTAAGAAATAAAAATGGAATTAACCTCCACACCTCAAATTCTCAAGATTGCAGTCACGTGACCTTTAACACTGGCCAGTTCTTGGTGTCTAGAAAACAGCAATTTTTTAAAATTTTCTCTGTCCGAGGAGAATTCATGGTTGTTCCAGTCAGTATATGCTGATGAGAACACTACTTTTGAGGATGACTGGTCATGATTCTGGCCCAAGAAGATTCCATGGGCCTTATTTGTCTTATTAGAACTGATTAGCTGCATTCCTGGCTAATCTGAAGTTTAGACATTACACCACTGTTTTCTAGTTTCCAGAGACAGTATCACTTGGAACAGTGACCCCTCACACCAGAGCCCAAACTGTTAGGTCAAGGGCAAAACTATCCTTGCTCAAACATTTCACCCTCTGAAAAACTCATGTCGGTAAAAGGTCAAGTCTTGTAAAAATGACTCCATTCACTTAAACATCAGAGGTGTAAATCTTACCAGGCTATGGAAGCAAACAACCAAAGGAACTGGATGAAATGCTTACCTGGTTACCTACTATCTTTTATACAGCACACAGATGGGGGAAAAGGGCAAAGCCCTGATTCCATGCCCCTTTAACGCACTTCTGGGAATAGACGACTGCGTGCACATGCCCATAGGTATTTAGTGTATAAGATAAAAACATTGGCAGCTGCTGTATAACATAGGGAGCTCAGCTCGGTGCTCTGTGATGACCTGGGGTGGGATGGGGGGTGGTGGTGGGAGGCTAGGGAGAGGATTTATGTATACATACAGCTGATTCACTTTGTACAGCAGAAACTAATACAACATTGAAAAGCAATTATCCCCTAATTAAAAAAAAACAATTATAAACTAAAAAAAACTGGCAGAATAGCAATGACAGCAGTGGAATGGGGAGATGGAACTTTGGGGTACATTTCAGGGCTGTATTTAAGCAGGCCCATGACCAGGAAGATGTCACCCATAGGACAGAAAGAGAGGAGTTGTTATCTTCTAGGCTACATGTAAGCAGGTACCAGCTACAGCATGTCATTATTCATTCACTTTTAGTCTTGCTTATCTTATCTGAGTGGATAAGAAAGGAGCAGCGGTTAAAATGGCAGCTGGTAACAGAGGATAGAGTCTAATAACTGAACCCCTTGCATCCATGGGCCAGCTCTTCATACAATCAGCACAAAGCTTAGTGTCTGGCATGCAGGAGGCACTCAATAAATATTAACAAATGAATGAACAAAGGACTTTAAAATGGTATGATGGCAAAGGCTGTTTTCCCATTATATTTCTTTCTTAAAGACATCTAGAATTACCAAGGAGTGTGATGATTAAATGGGGCTCTTGACTGTCAAAATGAAATAACCAGGTATTTTAGACTACAGAAGATCAAGTGAAACAGAGGCAAAAAGAAAACATTATATTTTAGGTTTCAGGACTAGAACTCAGGAAGTTCTTCCCCTGACCCAACCTTTTAAAATCAAAATAAGTTTCAGCCATCAAAAAAAGATGTGTGAAAAAGGAAGATACTGTCTCAAGAGACACTTGAGTAGCTGTGCTTCATTTCTTCCTACATTCTCTTTTAAATTTTCCTATATAGCTGGTTCTGCTTTAAAAAGTTCAAAAGGAACTGTTTCTAAACCAATTATAAGATAAAGGACCTTACCTGTATGCAAGTGCCCCAGCAAAATGACTCTCAATGTAAGTGTCCATTACAGGTTTAAAATGATGAAATTTGCTATCTTGCAGCAAATTGATTATGTGAACCTAAAACAAAACAAAACAGAGTTTTACAAAACTGAATGCAAACCAAGACTTTTTTGGCAGGGGGAGTGGGAAGGTTTCTTTTGTTTGTTTGTTTGTTTTTGATTTGGGAAGGTTTCCTTTCAAGTGAGCTCATTCTATTAAGTGCACATTCCTAAACCAGTCTTATCAAAGTCAAGATTTAAAGACAAAATTAAGGTATAAAGTTAATTTAAACTCACCAATGAATCAAATACTTTAGACCCATATTTTTGGGAATTTTCATCTAAAATTCCAAATAAGGTATCCAGTGTATCTTGCAGAAACTGTTAGATAAAGAAGTAAAAGCATAAATAAAATATCCTCTGTCTTTCCCCTCTAAGTATTCTTTATCCCACAAATTTCTAAGAGAAGGATAACAGGATGCATTTACCTTTACTATCTCGGAGCCATCAATTTCTTTTAATTTAGAGAGACAGCCTGTGATCTTGTCTGGGTGGGTTCTCCATTTCAAAAGATCAAGCATATCACCTGTCCAAACAGAAAATGAAGATTAGTTGCCTTGATAGAGAACAGTCTCTCACAGGAAAGTGTTCTAACTGGTAAACAGTGAATTCTTAAATATGTTGCCACCTGGTCACCCAAACTGCAGGCTCCCCCAGACTCCAACTAACCCTCTAAGATAGCATTCATTACAGTGTGTTCTCTTTCTCCCTTCCCAGTGCTCTTGACTGACAAACTCTTGCTTATCCTTCAGTTCTCAGGCTACTTGTATTTGCCCAAAGACTGTAAACTCCAAGAGAAAAAAACCTCATTGAGCTCGGCCCCAACTTAGTGCTAGCACTGGAACAGAGCAGGCACACAGCAGGCAGTTGGTAAGTACTGGCTGGAGAATTTTCTGCCTCCTCCAATTAAACTGGGAGATTCTTGAGGGCTGGAAACCCACTTGATTCTCTTTTCTGCTCCCAAGACATAGCACTCTGCCAAGTAACCAATTCCATTTGGCAATGAAGGTCTTCTTGACAATGTGACCCAAACCTGGCATGACTAGAAGGTTCCTGCGCAATGATGCCATGCCATGCCATGTCAAGTTGCTTCAGTCGGGTCCGACTCTTTGCAACACTATGGACTGTAGCCCACCAGGCTCCTCTGGCCATGGAATTCTCTAGGCAAGAATACTGGATTGGGTTGTCATGCCCTCTTCCAGAAGATCTTCCTGACCGAGGGATCAAACCTGTGTCTCCTGCATTGGCAGATGGGTTTTAACCACTGAGACACCTGGGAAACCATACAATGATGACAAGTCCAGTCAACTGTCAGACCAGCAAATGAGCCCTTGGACCTGACAGGGCCAATTCCTGGACTCTGTGACCATCTTCCACCCTAGACTCTGGGCAAAAGCAGGTCCCAGCTCTTCAATTCCCTTTTCTTTCTGACCTGACATGTGAGCCCTGTGTCCAGCAGAGTCCTCAGGGAACCTCTTCACTGGTGAGGGAATAAATCCTTTCCTCCTCCTTCCTGGGCAGAAGCTCCTGCACATGGTGCCCATCTTCACTGGTCTCCAAAGGGAACAAGGAGTCAGTGGCATCGGAGGCCAATGACAGCAGTAACAACTGACAAGGCTCATGGAAGCAGGACGTGCCCAGGGCAGGGGAACCTGGCAGGGCTATTCTCCTGGTGCCAGTGGGGCTGAGATACTAGAGAAGCCACGAGAGAAGCCAGGAGGGGTTTTCTGCTTCAAAGCACTTGTTTCAGGAGAAACTTGAATGGGGCTTGCCAAGAGGCAAGAAAGACCAAAAAAAAAAAAAAAAAAAAGCAAACACCAAACACAATAACAAATAATCAAGGAAATAGTTATGATGAGAAAGAAAACATGACGTAGTAAACAAAGATCCCTGGGTCAGGAAGATCCCCTGGAGAAGGAAATGGCTACCCACTCCAGTATCCTTGCCTGTAGAATCCTATGGACAGAGGAGCCTGGTGGGCTACAGTCCATAGAGTCGCAAAGAGTTGGAAACAGTGGAGCATCTAACACACACAGTAAATAAAGAGAAAAAACATAAGAATCTCAAGAGGAAATAGAAGCAACTTCCACCAAAGCCAATTTCAAGGGAAAAACCACAAAGGAACCACAAGTAGGAAACTTAGCACTAAATAGGAACATTTTTCTATAACAAATAGGGGTAAGAGGAGGAGGAGGATTTAGACTTAGAAAAATGAGGGAATTTTTCAAAAACTGACATTGAAAAAGAAACTTATGATTATTTTCATAGCAGAAAACCCTGAAAATGTTGAACATTCACGTCTAACTCAGACACCCTGGAGGTATGATTGAAACATTTTAAAATATGATTGGTTATATTTAGATGAGAGATTCTACAGGGTGAGACCAGCTGACCAAAGAAAGTTCTCCAGGATTCTCCTGGTCTGCTTGCCGGCCTGCTCGGACTTCCCACATCTAGCTTCAGGGTGCCTGCCGCCTTCCCTGGCAGCCCCTCTTTTATAATTTGCACTACCATTTACTTCCCACTCCCCCTCCCATCCAGCTCTGCCCACTCCTTCTCTCTCCCTGCCCTTTAGAATGAGGCCTTTGCAGAAGCGTTCAACGTGAGGGGTGGACCCTGTGCAGAGGAAGGAGGAGGCTCTACAGGCTGCAAAGTGGCATCAGTAGAGGACAAGGAATAGGACTGTCATCAGCAGAGCTGGATAGCAGATGACAGCGGTCCGGGATGGGGCTGTTCATCTTTCCTGCAAGAAGTCTGAGGAATCGTTAGACTGCTCCCAATGAAGCCAAAAGGAGAATAATGTATTATACTTTGTCCATCTGGACACAATTAATCATGTATGCCATGTACTCAGAATCAAGTCAAAATTATCACCTCGTAGGTCTTTATTTTAGCCATTTGAAGATACCTCAGTTGCCAATTTGCAGCTAGGACCTATTACTGAAAATGAGAATTTTATACATTCTATTCAACTATCACTTAAGTGTGTACTGACTGTATGTCTGATCTGCCAAGAGCTATAAAATAGGTGGATGACCTGATTCCTACTTTTTTTTTTTTTAAACCACCATCTCAGGAAGAGACTGAATAAACCACCCATTACTGGAGGGAGAAGGGGATATGGAACAGTCGGTATTGGCACAAATGTTAGACTGAATTTAAGCACTGTTTTCACTTTTTCTTAACGTTTTAAAAAGTTGTCTTTAACAGTCCAAGGAAGCTAACAAACAAGTAAAGTGATTCCTTTTCTGATCCCTACTTTTAAGAAACTTAAAATATTTCCTTGATCTGGCAATCACAGATGTCCAGTCCAGCCAGTGCACTAGCCTCACTATGCTATCTAAGAATGACACTGGAAGACACAGAACGTGTGTAGACAGACACACTTTAGAAATCCTGAAATGCAAATCTGCTCTAGGAAACTGTCCTAGAGGCCACATCACTTACTAAATGCCCAATTGTAATGGAAATGGGATTTGTATATTTTCCAAGTCGAGTAAAATGAATACAAAAAAAATTTAATTCCAATTTGGAAGTGGATTACTTCTACACAGAGACATGTGTCTAGCATGTAAATTTCAGAAAAAAGAACTTCCTTCCTCCCTCTGTCCCATGTCTTTAAACACACTATTCATTTCCTGCCTCATTTTGAGCTGTCCAACATTGACAAGGTTAATCAAAGTCACAATGGTAATTAAGCACTTATTAGTCTTCAATAATGTGTCAAGCGTTGCTTTCTATATAGTGAGATGTTTAATGACTTCGTGAATAGTTTATTTACTTGAAAAATGTTCTCTGCTTTTACAGAGCAGCAGCTTCTAGTTATCCGGATTTGTTTTCCTCTGTCTTATGTTCACAGTTCTGTCTAATAGCCTAAACCCTAGAACTAGAAATAATTAAGCAGGCAGGGCCAAATGTTTTCATGGCAGAGAATGTATTGTTAGGTTTATATCTTTGGAAGAATAATGGCCCCCAAAGATGTCCATATTCTAACCCATGGATTTATCTTAACTGACAAAAGAGTTTTACAGGTGTGATTAAGTTAAAGATTTTTTAAATGGGGTATTATCCTGGATGATTTGGTGGGAGCACTCTCATCACAGGGGTCCGTAAAAGATGGAAGATGATCAGAGTCAGAGAGATCGAATATGCTTTGTTGCTGTCTTGGAAGATGGAGAAAGGGGCCTGTAGCCAGGGACTACAGGTGCTTCCTAGGAGCTAGAAAAGGTAAATAAAGGGATTCCCTCCTAGAGGTTTCAAGAGGGAACGTGGCCCTGCTGACACCTTGATTTTAGCCCAGGGAATAAGACTGCAGACTTTCTACCTCCAAAATTATAAGATAATAAATTATTGTTGTTTTAAGCCAATAAGTTTATAATAATTACTACAGCAGTAACTGACAACTAATACTGGCTGAAAATAATCTAATGGAGGCAGAGAGTTAAATACGAACCAGATTCTTTAGAGACACACAACTCATCCATATAGGATGAATGAAAATAACACCTAAGGGAGTCAAAAACGTTGATTTTATTATTTTCACAACCTCTATGGGGTTAGACTCTTCTCACAAAAAAAAAAAAAAAATGCCTGAGATTTGGTAAATGCTATTTAGTCATAACGGAATTCTGTCAATGAAGGTTTTATTTAAGTAAGATCATTAACAATTGAATACTGATAGTCTGATGTAATAACCTAATTTGGCAATAGCTACCTTCAATCAAACTTACTAAAAATAAACTACATAGTTTATTTTTAGAAATATGTCTCCAAAAATACCTCTGGAAGGGGATAAATGAAACCCAATATAAATGTAAAAAAAATAATTTGCCAAGGTCCTATATAAATACAGTAGCACTGTTTGACAAATTGGATGGTATCATTAAAAGTGGTCATTATAATAATGCCAAAATTTGCTTCTTTTCTCACTCCATGTTCTGAGAAAAGATACGTATTTCTTACTATATGACACAGAAGAAAGAACCAATAACACTTTAAAAAGTTTAAGCACAGGAGCATTTTTTTTGCCTAACAATACAGAGCCCTGATTTACTATGATTTGGCTTCAGATTTTTGACTTTACATGGGTGCAAAAGTGATATGAAATCATTTAGAAACTATATTTCAATTTTTGAGTTCAGGTATTTTCCTGGGTTAGCTACATGCAGTACAACAGCCTCCTATAATGTTGAGCATTGAGCCTCAGATGCCAGACAGCCAAGTGATCATAAAGGTAAAGAAGCAATATGGTTATTAATACAACCATTCTGTTTTTCACTCTTAGTACAGTATCCAATAAGTTATGCGAGACATTCAACATTATATTATAAAATAGGCTCTGTGTTAGAGAATTTTGCCCAGGTGGAAGCTACTGTAAGTGTTCTGAGCTTGTTTAGTGTAGGCTGGGCCAAGCTGTATGACACAGAAGAAAGAACTTTTCTTAGATGTTTTGTGGTCGTGGTGGTATGTGCATGCTCAGTCATGTCTGACTCTTTGCAACCCTATGGACTGTAGCCCACCAGGTTCCTCTGTCCATGGAATTCTCCAGGCAAGAATACTGGAGTGAGTTGTCAGTTCCTGCTACAAGGGATCTTCCTGATTCAGGGATCGAACCTGCATCTCCAGCATTGCAGGCAGATTCTTTGCCGTCTGAGCCACCTGGGAAGCCCCATGATGCTTTGTAGGTTAGGTGTAATAAATGCATATTCTACTTATCTTATTCAAGTTACCACGGGCTTATCAAAAGAATGTAACCCAATCCTAAAGTCAAGGAAGAGACATACCTTATTATAAAGTGATTGTCTTCAACAGAATGAGACTAATTTTATTATATGGCATTCAGGATGCTTTCCAGAAGCCTTACATGGTGACCATGAAGAATTCAAAAATATTTAATTTACTTCCTTCATTACAGACAGTGCTTTCAGAACAATTTGCCAAGGAGAAGAGCTTGCTTTCTTAATCATAACTTTCTAAACAATCACTGACATAAAAAGTAATGCTAGAATAGAAAAGTAATATCCATCTAATTAAACAGAAAACAGCATTTACTCTGAAGCCTGCAATTAGCACAGTTTATGAAGCAAGAGAGATTAAGTTGGTGGTAATCTTTGCCTTTTTTTTTTTTTTTTTTAAGCAGCTGGGTTTTGATGGTTTATTTGAGGACTTGAGTATTGGGTTCCAATACCAGGATAATTCTGTAGTCCTTAAACTATACACATTTAGCTGTTTGTTGGGTCACAATTACTTTTATTTTATTAAAAACCACAAACAGAAGGATCAACAACAATTTTTCTAGTGCAAAGTTCTTAAATATAAAACTGATGTTTACAGAATATCCAACTAAAATTCGCATGAGTACTTAAATACAGGGGCTTTCAAATAAAACAGTATTATACATTACCGTTTTGTGTGAGTTTTGTGGAACAGAGAAAAGATGTTATCCAAAAAGACTCCTTTGTGGCCTTCATGGCTTGATTATTATTCCCAAGGAGAATGCCCTTGGAAAAAGGAAGTTTGAGGTAGCGGGTAGTATCCTGAAGATTTGTGTTTTCTTCACACTATAAAAAAATATTTTAAAAAATGGAAGGGGGAGAGTTAAGAGACCTCTTGAGAATTATTAAGCATAATATTCATTTCTAGTTTTTAAGAACTGGGAAATATTCCAAATATCATTACAAACAGAATTTGGCTTTTAAGTAAAATGCAACAAAAATGTCTAAGAGGAATAACTCACTTATTTTGGACGCAGACCCATTTGGGTTTGAATTCTAGCTCTCTTACTTCCCACACAAGTAACTGTATCAAGTTATTCAGCCTCTTATGATTTCCGTTTTCTATCTCTATGACCTCACTATGCTGCCAAACAAATTAGATTACGTGAGGCCTTTACATAGAGCCTGATACATTGGAAGTGCTCAAGAAATCATATTGCAGTGACCATAGCATTTTAAAAAATCTTTTAACTGGAGGATAATTGCTTTACAATGTTGTGTTGGTTTCTGTCATACAACGCGAATCAACCATAACTATATGTATATATACATATATATCTACACACACATATATCCCCTCCATCTTGAGCCTCCCTCCCACCACCACCCCTCATCCCACAACCATAGCATTTTAAAAAAAGTGCTTAAATTCTTCCCACATCTCCTCTGAGGTAGATATTAAACAACTCCTTACTTTGAAAACAGGCAATTAAAGGACTCTGTATTTCATGATAATATAATGAACCCACTATGGTGAGAAATCCCTACAGAAAATGTCAGTCAACAAATGTAAAAGAAATTATAGGTTTTAAAACTACAGTTTCATATTCCTAGTGTAATTCTTTCTTTAGTCAAGGGTTGTCACTAAATGCTAAAATCAGTAGGAAAATTGTTGATGAGCAAATGAACATTCTACGCTACCACACAGATTCCCTCCTACCGGCAAGGGGACAAATGTAACTGCACGTCGGGGGATTGGGCTGTCGGCCCTCTGATGCAGGGCAACGAAAACAACACATCATCCTCGCAATGCATTCCTCCCAAAGCTGTGGAGCCTGAATGGGTGACACCAACAGATTCACCTTCCACTTCACAGATAATACAAAGGACAGAGCAACATGCTGAATGCTATGGGGAAGCAACCAGACAAACCCAGAAGGCGGCACTTTCTGTAGGATGCCTGTCTTTGACTCCACAAGTCAAGTTTTGTGGGGGAAAAAAAAAGGATTACTCTAGATTAAATAATACTTAAGAGATATGTAAGAGCCAGATACAATATAATGGCCCTGGATTTGGACAAACTTGCTGAAAAGGATTTTCTTTTGGAATTGATACATTGACTAAGTTCTAGATGAGATAAAAAAAAATTAATGATTGGAAAAGTCATTAACTGGAAAAAGTAAATAAAAAAATAATAAGGTCCTATTGTATAGCACAGGAAACTATATTCAATATCTTGCAATAAACGATAATGGAAAAGAATATTAAAAAAAGCATGTCTATTACATGTGTATCACTGAGTTACTTTGCTGTATAGCAGAGATTGGCACAACATTGTAAATAAACTATACTTCAATAAAAAAATAAAAAATACATATAATGAAGCAACCGAGATATTCTTCAGTACATGAATAGATAAATGTGGTACATCCAGAAACCAGAATACCATTTCAGTGCTAAAAATAAATGAGCTACCAAGCCATGAAAAGACATGGAGGAAACAATGCATATCACTAAGTGAAAGAAGCCAATCTGAAAAGTCTACAAACTCCATGATTCTAACTATGTAATATTCTAGAAAGTGCAGAACTATGAAGACAGTTAAAAAAAAAAAATTAGTGGTTTCCAGAGGTTGGGAGTAGGAGAAAGGATGAACAGACAGACCATGGAAGATTTTTCTAGGGCAGTATGATATTATGATGATAGATACATGTCACTATACATTTGTCCAAATCCACAGAATACACAAAAACAAGAGTGAAACCTAGGGTTTCCCTGGCAGCTCAGTGGTATAGAATCCATCTGCCAAAGCAGGAGACATGGGTTCGATCCCTGATCTGGGAAGATCCCACATGTTGTGGAGCAATTAAGCCCGTGTGCCACAACAACTGAGCCTGTGTTCTAGCGCCCGGGAGCCACAACTACTGAGCCCACGTGCCTCAGCTACTGAAGCCTGTGCGCCCTAGAGCCTGTGCTCGGCAACAAGAGAAGCCACCACGATGGGAAGCCTGAGCACAATTAGAGAACGTCCCTCACTCTCTGTGAGTAGAGAAAAGCCGGCACAGCAACAAAGACCCAGCACAGCCAAAAATCAAGAAAAATAAAATTATGCATAAAAAAAGAGTGAACCCTAGTAAACTAAGGGCTTTGGGTAATGATGATGTGTCAATGCAGATTCAACCTTGGTTAAAATAAATATGCACCTTTCTGGTGAATGATGCTGACAATGGAGGAAGCTATACATATGCCAGGGCAGAGGGTGGAAGGGAAGTCTCTATCCTTTACTCTCAACTTTATTGTATACTAAGCTACTCTTTTAAAAGTCTACTAAAATAAATAACATCATCTGGGTAAAAAAAAGTTCATACAGAAGAACCTCCAGAAAGATATACCCTAAGGGGTAAGTAACATCATCATATACCCTAATAGTTAACATCATCTGAGCAACCAGAATATGGTGTTTTTATTTTTGTTTATCTATATACTGTTTCTGTAATGAAGGTGACTTTAAATTAAAATTTTGAGAAAAATATATTGTAACAGATATAGAATCAGTATAGCTTACCTTATTTTGAGCTAAATAAGTTTAGTTATGCTAAACTTAGTATTTAGTTTAACTAAATAACTAAATTTAGGAACTTTATTGTTTTTAATGTATATATTTATTTTTAAGGCTAGTGTCTTGGGAACAGGTAGGAAATTAAGCGCAGAACCCCTTTGGTATTCTAGGCTAATCTGTGTGATTTACAAACATTTTTTAATACTAAATCTTTAAGAAAGACAACTCTAATAAGCTTAGAGAAACAAAATCAGAATATTACAAGATGTTCTTCCCAGCACATCTGCCCAGTAACAGGAGGACCAATAAACACAAGAAACTCTCTTCTCAAGTTATGGCTCCAAATGCTTCGGCAAGATATTTCATTTAGACAGAAGAGTGCATATATAGTTTAGAAATAATTATAACGTGAACACTTCAGATGCTTTCCTGAATAAAAAGTGCTTAGCAATGTAAAGTTATGGAACCTGGGGTCACCATCCCCTCTTCTCAGTCTTGTTCTGGTATCAGGGCTTGGAGCACAGCACCCTACACTGGTCCTATTTTTTTCTGCCTGGATATTGTTTGTAGGGTCAGTAACATGCTCTAGTCCCATCTCCAGCGTGACCTGTATTCGGTATGTTGAACCACTCCTTCCTATTAAAACTGAAGCTTCATACAGCCCCAGTCCAGACACCATCCAGTTATTTCCAGGTTTCTTCCCCAGAAGCTGGAGCATGCCTTGGTCTGGTATGTTCCATCTGTGTACAGAAATCCTGAAGCTATAGATTGCTTTCTTATCCCCATCCCCACAAATGACTGCCTGGTTCTTGAATACTTCTGGAAACCTCTTAGAATGTCTGCTTGCTGAACCCCTGTAGCTCAACCTGCAGTCAAGGATCAACCATTTCTGTGATTGAAGATGCGATGGCCGTGTTCTGCCCATAGGGGGCACTGTGAATAGACACCATGGCTGCCTTTACGGGGGGCAGTCACTGTGGCCAGGTGAGTGCTACCTATTATAGTTCACTGCACTTCTCCCCCAGCCTAGGGGCAAGACCTCAGCATTGGAGTCTCTCTGATTTCGAGCTGTGACATCTTGATACCTTCTTACAGCTGAACTCTATCACCCTTACTCAACACAAAATACAGTAGCTAATACAAACATTACTCTGCACACAGAAGTTAAGACCTTCCTTCCACCAATAATACCAGTGTGTTTTTTGTTATGTGTTGTGTGTATGTTGGTGCTGGTGTGGAGAGGAAGTGGAGAGGATGGGCAGGAATTCTACCTATTAATTTAGTAAAGAAAAGTACATAAAAATTCTTTGGTCTCTGTGAATGTTTTGCTTTAGTATTTACTGTATTATAATATTTACTAATACTAGGTGTTCAAAATAGATTTTTTTTTTTTTGGTCCATTAGGAGTCAAAATCATATGTTAGGTATGGGGTTAGAGTTTAAATCTATTTCCAAAGAACTTAAGTGGCCTGCAGAGAAAATCTCACAGCCTGCCTTTTCTTGTCCTCTGAGGTTTTCAGCTTGCATCCTCAACACATCACACAGCACTAGAGATTTTAAAGGCAATCCAAGCAACGATCATTCTGTTGATGTTGTTCAGTTGCTAAGTCATGTGCTAAGTTGTGTCTGACTCTGCAACCCGATCGTCTGCATTTACATTTATTTACATGCATTTGCCATCATTTACAAAGGCTTACTAAATGTCAGGCTAAGCACTCTGCATGTGTTTTTTTACTCTGATAATAATCCTGTGAGGCAGAACATCATAACCTGAGAAGCTTATGTGATTTGCTCAATATTACAATGTTAGTAAGAATCAGAGCCAAGATGTGAACCAAAGTTCATGCTCTCAACTACTATACAAAATAGCAGTCGTGACTACAATGACTCTTCTACTGTTGTTTTAACCAGGTTTTGAGTTTTGCTGTAACAAATTTAAAATTAACAGATAACATATTGAATGGTAGGTATGGTTAAGAAAGATCACCCCCAAGATTTCATTTTTCACACACACAAAGTATGTTTGTGGGAAACACCCTGGGAGAGAGCTTAGAGTGGTCTTCGGAGCTAAAATAGTTTCATACCTAACAAGCCTATGAGTCCTACAGTGAAATGGCTGGTCTGTGTTCTGAAACCATCCAGGGAGCAAAAGGGATCATGTGATCTGGATGCAGTGGGGAGGAGAAGCACATAGGAGCAGAGAAGGCATGTCATGGGAGCCTAGGAACACAACAGATGAGTCAGAGATAATTTGTTCATTCACTGGATGAAACAGAAAAAAAAAATGAGACTGAAGAGCAGTGAAGACTAGAAACAGGTTCCAGAAGATAGGCCTGTAGTGCACAGCAGATATAGCAAAGGGTTAAGCCAGAAAGGTTGTCCAGTTCTTCAGAGGAAATGCTCAGCTCACCAGCAGAAGCCAGGGAGTGAGAAAGAGTCAGCCGTGAATTTCTCGAGCGTTCTTCTGCCAGGTGGGAGAAGAGTCTGGACTGTGAGGAGGAATCTGAACAAGGGTACGGATGGGAGAGAATAAATGGGTAGGAGCAATCTTCCCCCAGGTGAAGGGCTAAAAATCAAGGAAATCACAGAAATGAAGCTGGTAAAGTACAGCATGGAGATATCAGTGCAAAAAAGTTGTGGCTGGATGTCTGAATGCCTGTGAATCTGAATAGTAAAACACTGCAGATTTGCACAAAACTACATCACTGTGTTTTTTGATGGATGGTTTTGTCACCACAGTAAAATGCAGTTACATCCCTAAACCAATGAGTAGTTAAATACGGATCACTTGCATTCTAGGGAATACCCATAATGCAACTATTTTTGTTTTAGCACAGGGATGATTTTTTTCCCCATTAAATCCAGTGTGGGCACGGAAAAAGGCAACATGGATATTAGAATAAGAAGAAATATCCTCCCCTCCTCTTGCAGCAGACACAGACAAGCAAAAGTCTTGCTGGTATTATGTCAGATGGGGGAGACAGACAGAGAGATGTGGGAACGATTAACTGAGCCATTCTTCCTAGGTGAGACCAGGCCACATGACTACGACCCCCTGAGGTTGCACCTGGATAATGGGAACAAAACAATGTCACTGTCACAGAAAAGGACAATTCTGTGTTTGCTTCGATAGGGTGGGATCTGTGCAAGTCATTTTAAAATGGCATGAAGTTAATTTATTACAAATTAGAGAAGAGGGAGATGAAAGCCAGCCTGCTGCTTTACTTGAGACTGAAATCAGATCTGACAGGAGGGATGGACTCCCTAGATTATTAAAGAAGAGTTATAACAAAGGCTCTGTGGCAGCAGTAGTAGTCTCTTCTTTGAGATGATATAGCCTGGCTCACAACCTATTTCTTTGCCCAGAATTAAAATCAGTTGGTGGAGCAATGAATTGTACATCACACCCCAGGCCACTTTTTGCCCAGTCTTGAGCACAAGAAAGAGATGCAGTGGTCAGCCACAGACAGTCATCCAGAAAAGTGATAGGTGCAAAAATGCAAGCTATATAATTGAGAGAAATAAACAAGAAATTTCTTCAGATATTAACTGGTACAGAGATTCATAGTATATTAATAAAATTAAGGGGCCTGTAAGTTTCAGGATGTAGAGAATTAAATTAAAAACTATAGTAAGTTAGACAATCCATTTGAAACTACTGCCAGTTAATTGAACCAGATTTATCAACAGCTGTGGCAGAAAAACATCTTCTTCTGGGGATCCTTTCAACATGACTCATCATTCTTAATGTCAGTATTAAACATGTATTAAAATTCTACTATTTGAGTCTTTTAATTCAGTATAAAGAATGTAACAAGGAAATAAAAACTGTACCTGTACGTGAGGGCATTACATGTCTGACCTCTGCACTCATTTGTTAAGACTGATGACAAAGCAGCAGTAAAGACCCCTGGATTTTAGCTCCGCCAGGGAAGTAGAGAAAACTCTGTGGGGGGAAAGGCTATTTGACTTCAGTCATAAAGACTAAGAGGCTTGCCAGGCAAGGGACAGAAAGACAGGTTATACAGAAGAAACAAAACATATAAAGACACTGGGGGAGAAAAACACATATATGAGACGATGACGATACGGCAACTAAATGCAATGTGGGTTCTAGACTAGATCCCAGAAGAGAAAAAGAAAAGTACTGGAAAAATGTGCAACATCCAAATAAGTTGTGTGTTAACAGTATTCTACTGAGGTTAATTTAGTTTCAATAAATGTTCTGTGGTTATGTAAGATGCTAACATAAGGAGAAGTTGGGTGAAGGGTATATGGGAATTTTCTGTACTATTTTTGAAACGCTTATCTAACTGAAAAAACAACTGTTTTAAAAAATACAGGTGTAGTCAGACAACTATATGTAGTTGAGTGTGGCTAAATGATGTGATTTTTTTTTTTTTTAGGACCAAAAAAGCCTTGGGACTACTCTGAACTTCTTAAAGGAGGAAAACTCGGGCTGATTCTGATATCTGTCTCTGGTTTAAATTTCTTAAAGAGCCACCAAGGAGGAGGCAGTGACTGGTCATGAAACCAAGTGTTTAGATGGTGAGGTAAAGTGTGAGCAGTCAAGAGAAACTGAAGGTTTCAATTCACCACAGGAGAGGATGGAGATGGAATAAAAAAATTCAGTTTTGGACAAGCTGAGTTAAGAGGTATCTCTGGCAGATCCCGCTGAAGATGCTCAGTAGGCTGGTAAAAGCCCTGAACTACAAACCCAGATCTGGACATCATCAGCAGAGATGCAGCAAATTAACCCACAGAAGTGGGTGAGATGGTTCCAGAGTGTAGAAGACACAGATAGAGTCCAAAGATTAAATCCATGATAACACCAACATTTAAGATGCAGATAAGATGCACACTAGTATATACAGGAAGGATAAACAACAAAGTCCTACTGTATAGCACAGGGAACTATATTCAACATACTGTGATAAGCCATAAGGGAAAAGAATATGAAAAAGAAGATATATGTGTATAGCTGAGTCATTTTGCAGTACAGCAGTAATTAACACAATGTTTCTAAGTTAACTATACTTCACTAGGGGATTCCCAGGTGGCACTAGTGGTAAGAATCCATCTACCAATGCAGGAGACAAAAGACACAGGTTCATCCCTGAGATACAAGAGATGCAGGTTCGATCCCTGGGGTGGCAAGATCTTCTGCAGCAGGGAATGGCAACACACTGCATTATTCTTGCATGGGAAATTTCATGCAAAGAGCCTGGCAGGCTACAGTTAATGGGGCCACAAAGAGTTGGACATGACTGAGTGACTGAGCACATGCAACAAAAACATACTTTACTAAATAATTTTTTTTTTTTAATACAGATAAGAGAGAAGAGCACTCAAAGGAGTAGAAGGATCAGACTCAGGAGAACACTGTCAGACCACAAAATGTGGGATTTTCAAGAAGGGTAATCAATAGTATTACACGTTATAGGGAAGTCAAGTAAGGGAAGATTTAGGAAGTGTCTAGAAGGTTGGCCAGTGTAGGTGACCTTGAGGGGAAAACTTCATTTGAGCTTCGAGGACAGAAAGTAGCCCAAGGGACAAATGGGATGGAGGGAAGTAAAGACAGTGAGTGAAGACCAGTCTTTCCTGCAGGTGGCTCACGAGGGACAGGAAGAAACAGTGTGGTAGCTATTACAACGTAGTTTGTCTTTAAAGAAAAAGGGCTAGTAGAAGGAAAGAAATTATAAAAATTAGGGTAGAAATAAATGCAAAAGAAACAAAAGAGACCATAGCAAAAATCAATAGAGCTAAAAGCTGGTTCTTTGAAAAGATAAATAAAATTGACAAACCACTAGCCAGACTCATCAAGAAACAAAGGGAAAAGAATAAAATCAACAAAATTAGAAATGAAAATGGAGAAATTACAACAGACAACACAGAAATACAAAGGATAAGAGACTACTATCAGCAACTATATGCCAATAAAATGGACAACTTAGAAGAAACGGACAAATTTTTAGAAAAGTATAACTTTTCAAAACTGAACCAGGAAGAAACAGAATATCTTAACGGATGCATCACAAGCACGGAAATTGAAACTGTAATCAGAAATCTTTCAGCAAGCAAAAGCCCAGGACCAGATGGCTTCACAGCTGAATTCTACCCAAAATTTAGAGAAGAGTAAACACCTATCCTACTCAAGCTCTTCCAGAAAATTGCAGAGGAAGGTAAACTGCCAAACTCATTCTGTGAGGCCACCATCACCCTAATACCTAAACCTGACAAAGATGTCACAAAAAAAGAAAACTACAGGCCAATATCACTGATGAACAGAGGTGCAAAACTCCTTAACAACATTCTAGCAATCAGAATCCAACAACACATTAAAAAGATCACACACCATGATCAAGTGGGCTTTATCCCAGGGATGCAAAGATTCTTCAATATCTGCAAATCAATCAATATAATACACCACGCGCATTAACAAACTGAAAGATAAAAAACATGATTATCTCAATAGATGCAGAGAAGGTCTTTGACAAAATTCAACATCCATTTATGATAAAAACCCTCCAGAAGCAGGAATAGAAAGAACATACCTCAACATAATAAAAGCTATATATGACAAACCCACAGCAAACATTCTCAATGGTGAAAAATTGAAAGCATTTCCCCTAAAGTCAGGAACAAGAAAAGGGTGTCCACTCCCACCACTACTATTCAACACAGTTTTGGAAGCTTTAGCCACAGCAATCAGAGAAGAAAAATAAATAAAAGGAATCCAGATTTGAAAAGAAGTAGTAAAACTCTCACTGTTTGCAGATGACATGATCCTTTACATAGAAAACCCTAAAGACTGCACCAGAAAATTACTAGAGCTAATCAATGAATATAGTAAAGTTGCAGGATATAAAATTAACACACAGTAATCCCTTGCATACCTATACACTAACAATGAGAAAACAGAAAGAGAAATTAAGGAAACAATCCCATTCACCATTGCAACGAGAAGAATAAAATACTTAGGAGTAAATCTACCTAAAGAAACACAAGACCTATATATAGAAAACTATAAAACACTGATGAAAGAAATCAAAGAGGACACAAATAGATGGGGAAATATACCATGTTCATGAATTTGAAGAATCAATATAGTGAAAATGAGTATACTACCTAAAGCAATCTATAGCTTCAATGCAATCCCTATCAAGCTACCAGCAGTATTTTTCAGAGAACTAGAACAAATAATTTCACAATTTGTAAGGAAATATAAAAAAACCTTGAATAGCCAAAGTAATCTTGAGAAAGAAGAGTGGAACTGGAGGAATCAACCTGCCTGACTTCAGGCTCTACTACAAAGCCACAGTCATCAAGACAGCATGGTATTGGCACAAAGACAGAAATATAGATCGATGGAACAAAATAGAAAGCCCAGAGATAAATCACGCACATATGGACACCTTATCTTTGACAAAGGAGGGAAGAATATACACTGGAAAAAAGGCTGGGAAAACTAGTCAACCACTTGTAAAAGAATGAAACTAGAACACTTTCTAACACCATTCACAAAAATAAACTCGAAATGGACTAAAGATCTAAATGTAAGACCAAAAACTATAAAACTCCTAGAGGAAAACATAGGCAAAACACTCTGACATAAATCACAGCAGGATCCTCTATGACCCACCTCCCAGAGTAATGGAAATAAAAGCAAAAATAAACAAATGGGACCTAATTAAACCTAAAAGCTTTTGCACAATGAAAGAAAATATAAGCAAGGTGAAAAGACAGCCTTCAGAATGGGAGAAAATAATAGCAAACAAAGCAACTGAAAAAGAATTAATCTCAAAAATATAGAAGCAACTCCTACAGCTCAATTCCAGAAAAATAAATGACCAAATCAAAAAATGGGACAAAGACCTAAACAGACACTTCTCCAAAGAAGACATACAGATGGAAAAAACTGGAAACAGAACTGCCATATGACCTAGCAATCCCATTGCTGGGCATACACACTGAGGAAACCAGAATTGAAAGAGACATGTGTACCCCAATGTTCATTGCAGCACTGTTGATAATAGCCAGGACATGGAAGCAACATAGATGTCCATCGGCAGACGAATGGATAAGAAAGCTCTGGTACATATACACAATGGAATATTACTCACACATTAAAAAGAATACATCTGAATCAGTTCTAACGAGGTAGATGAAACTGGAGGCTTTATACAGAGTGAAGTAAGTCAGAATGAAAAACACCAATACAGTATACTAATGCATATATACGGAATTTAGAAAGATGGTAACAATGACCCTATATGTGAGACAGCAAAAGAGACACAGATATATAGAACAGTCTTTTGGACTCTGTGGGAGAAGATGAGGGTGGGATGATTTGAGAGAATAGCATTGAAACATGTATGTTATCATATGTGAAACAGATCACCAGTCCAGGTTCGATGCATGAGACAAGGTGCTCAGGGCTGGTGCACTGGGATCACCCTGAGGGATGGGATGGAGAGGGAGGTGGGAGCGGGGTTCAGGATGGGGGACATGTGTACAACCATGGCTGATTCATGTAAAAATATGGCAAAACCCACTACAATATTGTAAAGTTATTAGCCTCCAATTAAAATAAATAAAAGAAAAATGCTTTAGAGTGTTAAAAACCTGATAACACTGCCAGAAGAGAGGAAACAAGAGGGAATGCTAAGAGAAGCAAGCTAAGGGGAGCCAGGAGAAGAGGAAGATCCTGAGAGAAGCAGGTGGAAGCATTAGCCTTGAAGGGAAGGAGTCTTGCCCCACCACTGAGACAGGAAGCAGGAAGGAAAGGAAGGAGGCAGATAAGTGTGCAGGTGGCAAAGGAGAGAATACATGGATTTAAGGAAGTTCCTGTCTGATGGCTTCTGTTTTCTCTGTTAAGGACAGGGGAAGTGGTGAGGCAGGCAGAGTGGTAAAGTCTTGTCAGTAGTTGTTATGAGGATTAAGAAGGGAACTATGGACAGAGGTTTGTAACCCCATACAGGAGTGGGTGACCAAACCATCCCCAAGGAAAAGACATGCAAGAAGACAAAGTGGTTGTCTAAGGAAGCTCTACAAATAGCTAAGGAAAAAAGAGAAACAAAAGTCAAGGGACAGAGGGAAAGATATGCCCAAATGAATGCAGAGTTCCAGAGAATAGCAAGGAGAGATAAGAAAGACTTCTTAAATGAACAATGCAAAGAAATAGAAGAAAACAATAGAATGGGAAAGACTAGAGATCTCTTCAAGAAAATTGGAGACAACAAGGGAACATGTCATGCAAGGATGAGCATGATAAAGGACAGAAACAGCAAGGACCTAACAGAAGCAGAAGCAATTAAGAAGAGGTGGCAAGAATACACAGAAGAACTATACAAAAAAGTCTTAATGACCCAGATAATTTTGATGGTATGGTCACTCACCTAGAGCCAGACATCCTGGAGTGTGAAGTCAAGTAGGCCTTAGGAAGCATTACTCTGAACAAGTTAGTGGAGGTGATAGATTTCCAGCTGAGCTATTTCACATCCTAAAAGATGATGCCATTAAAGTGTTGCACTCAATATATCAGCAAATTTGGAAAACCCAGCAGTGGCCACAGGACTGGAAAAGGTCAGTTTTCATTCCAGTTCCAAAGAAGGGCAGTGCCAAAGAATGTTCAAACTACTGTACAACTGCACTCATTTCATACACTAGCAAAGTAATGCTCAAAATCTTTCAAGCTAGGCTTCAACAGTATGTGCACTGAGAACTTCCAGGTATACAAGCTGGATTTAGAAAAGGCAGAGGAAGCAGAGATCAAATTGCCAACATTAGTTGGATCACAGAAAAAGCAACATAATTCCAGAAAAACATCTACTTCTGCTTCACTGACTATGCTAAAGCCTTTGACCGTGTGGATCACAACAAACTGCAGAAAAATTCTTAAAGAGATGGGAATACCAGACCACCTTACCTGTCTCCTGAGAAATCTGTATGCAGGTCAAGACACAACTGTTAGAACTAGATGTAGAACAACAAACTGGTTCAAAACTGGGAAAGGAGTACATCGAGGCTGTGTATTGTCACCCTGCTTATTTAACTTCCATGCAGAGTACATCATATGAAATGCCAAGTTGGATAAATCATAAGGTGCAATCAAGACTGCTGGGAGAAATATCAATAACCTCAGATATGCAGATGATATCACTTCACTGGCAGAAAGTGAAGAGGAACTAAAGATCCTCTCAATGAAGGTAAAGGAGGAGAGTGAAAAAGCTGACTTGAAACTCAACATTCAAAAAACTAAGATTATGGCATCTGGTGCCATCACTTCATGGCAAACCGAAAGGGAAAAAGTGGAAGCAGTGACAGATTTGGTTTTCTTGGGCTCCAAATCACTTTGGACAGTGACTGCAGCCATGAAATTAAGACACTTGCTCCCTGAAAGGAAAGCTATGACAAACCTAGAGAGCATATTAAAAAAGCACAGACATCTCTTTGCTGACATAAAGAGCTGGACCATAAAGAAGGCTCAGTGCTGAAGAATTGATGCCTTCAAAATACGGTATTGGAGCAGACTCTTGAGAGTCCCTTAGACAGCAAGGAGATCAAACCAGTCAATCATAAAGGAAATCAACCCTGAAAAATCACTGGAAGGACTGTTGCTAAAGCTGAAGTTCCATTACTTTGGCCACCTGATGCGAAGAGCCAACTCATTGGAAAACACCCTGAGGCTGGGAAAAGACTGAAGGCAAAAGGAGAAGAGGGCGACAGAGGATGAGATGGTTAGATAGCATCACGGACTCAATGGAATTTGAGCAAACTCTGGGAGATAGTGGAGGACAGAGGAGCCTGGTGTGCTCAATCTATGTGGTCACAAAGATTTGGACATGATTTAGTGACTGAACAACAGCGACAGTAACCAGGACAGGTAGAAAGCTGCCATGTTGTATGGAACAAGCCTTATAGAGAGAGGGCATGGAAACTCTACAAAAGGACGGAGAATGGTATCTTTACATGCACTGGGCCATTTAAAGAGATCTAGAGTCAGGACACTGAACATGAGGCTTCAGAAGAAGAGCTTTCTCTACTCCAGAGGCCACACAGGAAGCTCTCTCAGCAGGAGAGCCAGAGATCAGCAGAGGCAGAGATTTTAAAAGATTGTGTAATAGTATTAATTACTGAGAATGAAAGCACTTTCTGCCCATCACATTAGTAGCCTTCAGGGCTGAGACCAAGTCCACTTATTAAGTTATCTTAGCTTTTTTTCCTTTCTTTTTCTTTGCTTGACTTAGTTTGTGCTGGACTGTGTTAGTCGCTCAGTCATGTCTGACTCTTTGCCATTCCACGGACTGTAGCCTGCCAGGCTTCTCTGTCCATGGAATTCTCCAGGCAAGAATACTGGAGTGGATTGCCATTCCCTTCTCCAGAGGAACTTCCCAACCCAGGGATCAAACCCTGGTCTCCTGCCTTGCAGGCAGATTCTTTACCATTTGAGCTACAGGGAAGTCTGGTTTGGCTTACTTTTATGCTAAACTTACCAGGCTATTTACATTTTGATTTAATTTTGCAGGTGTATGCTACCTAATTTCTCTTATAGTCTGTAATAAAACAAGGGTTATGTGACCAATGCTCCTATGCCTAAGCCCAGGGTGGACAGAAATGTTTTGTGCTTGTCTAAGATTTATTTCTCATGATTATAGGGGTGTCCTTGTGGGGTTCCCTTGTGACTCAGCTGGTAAAGAATCTGCCTGCAATGCAGGAGACCTGGGTTCAATCCCTGGGTTGGAAAGATCCCATGGAGAAGGGAAAGGCTACTTGCCGGGAGCCAGCACGGGAGTCCCCACCCATAACAGGGTTATGTGGGAGAGTTCTGGTGGGCAAGGTGAGCCAGAACTCGAGGGGTGCCCCTCTGGGCCTGCCTGAGCTCTACCCCAAAACCAGAGTCTGCCTGCCTTACTGCTTTGTGCTCTCACCTACACCTCTGACTTTACGGGGGGCTGTCCCCCACCACCATCTCCCTCTCTGAAAAAGAGTTAACTTACAGCTCCAGTTAATAAAGTTCCTGGGCATGACAAGAGTGTTTTAGTTCACAAACCCCTCAGATGGCTCTCTAACTTGCCTGACAGGTTTACCCGGACTCCTACAGCTATGCATACAATTGTTTACAATTGTAAACATGAGCGGCACAGGAAGCTTAAGATATTCAAATAGTATAGAGCCTCTTGGAGAGTTAGAAATTGTCAGAATAGAACTAGTAGAAGATTTCATTGTTGAGCCTATGCTTGCTGCCAAGTTTCCACATCCCCTGTATTGTATCCTTGGAAGTGTATTAATTAATATAGTTGGTATGTAGAAAAAATAAGTAGTGGCCTTGGTGTTAACAACTTTAGACCCTTAAGGTAATAAATTCTTTCCTTTGTTGTAAACCCACTGCACCTCTGCCCTATAGGAATGCAACTTTAACACCTTCGGAGGATGGCGCCAAACTTTAAAATAATTACTCTTAGAGAAAATAAGTCTTATGGTTGACAAACCTTTGTTAGAGTCATAAAATGTTAACAGGCCTTCTGGCCAGAAGATGATGTAAATCACCTAAGCCATTTGTATATTGTAAGTTTGCAGAAAAGAAACCCTGATTTCCATAAGGATCAAAGACTGCTGACTTTGCATGATTTCACACCCCCTATTATCCTCTACGTGCCACTTAGGGTATAAAAGCCCCTGTTGAAAATAACAGAGAATAAAGCTATGGGCCTTGCTCACTGAAGCTTGGTCTCCCCATATCGTTCTTTCTCTCACCTCCTGGCTGAATTCCCATCTGGAGCATGGAGGCTTGTCAAGCCTACTAATTTTGCCTGGGCTTCTAAGATCTGACCGGGGAGGCCTTAGTGTCTCCTCTCCTTCGGGAGAACAGGAGGACGCCTGCGGCCTACGTAGGTGACACAAACTCCTTGTCTTGGAGTTTTATTGGTTTTCCACGTAAACCAAGTTATTCAGCCTCTTTTCTCCACTGAATTTTCTCACTGAGCTATCCCTATTTAACCACTCTTTATATCTCTAATTAATACTTAATTAAGCTATCGCTATTCTAATCGCTGACGCCATCATCCTGAGGGAATCCCTGGATCCAACCGGGGCTGGGCCCCGGCAGCTACTCACTCCAGTATTCTGGCCTGGAGAATTCCTTGGACTGTGATGTCCAGGGGGTTGCAAAGAGTTGGACACGACTGAGCGACTTTCACTTACAGGGGTGTCTCTTTCAGAATTGTTGGAGAAGTATGTAGAGTTTTCTGCACAGCAAGATGGGTGGCAAACCTATCAGTCTATTAAATTTTTCAGCCTCCTGTCATTTTTTCATTTTACTTATAAATACAAACATCATATAGGAAAGGATAAGTGGAAAGTAACTCAATCTGAGAAATTCACCTCAAGGATGGTAACTAGTGCAGAGAGGCTGTGCTGGACTTCTAGGGACCAGGTGGGGAACTGGAGTATAAAACAGGAAACTGAAACATTGCAGGGAAAAAACGAGACACAAAGCACTTATGAACAAATTTCTAGGGAGCAAAAGTGATGAATTCATCAAAGACTCTTGCAATCTAGGCCATACATTAAACTAATCCCTTTCCAACCAGGATACATGATCATGCTCTATTTAGCTGATTTCTTATCTGGCCCTTCTCTTGCTCAGAAGCAATAAATCCCACCCTAAGGAATCAGATTCTCTACTAAGGAAATCCCCAGTCTGGCTGAGTTGGGTCACTTGAGTCATAGTGGTGTTAATCAACATAATGAATTTGCAAAATCCTGATTTCTTTAAAAGTAGACTATATTATTACTTGTTTATCTATACATACAAACTAGACCCAAGAGTATTTCAGCATGTACTTCAAAGAAATAAAAATCCTCACTAGAATAGTTAAGAATGGAAACTTGAGTACACAGTTAATAAACTTCCTATCCTTTTTTGGACCTTCATATTATTATCCGTAACAGACTTGACTCTTGGAAAATGAATTTTCTTAAGCTTATTATTTCAATCTCTTTTCTTAACTTTGCTTTCCAGCAGGTAGCTGGCAATGAGTAGCCAAAAATATCTCTACAAATTTAAGGAAGACAACAAACCTAGCAGAATGCAGCAAAATAACAAAACTTAGCAAGACTAAATGCTGTTACAATCAACTTAGGAATTCCAAAGACAAGTTTTGGACTTAGCCATCAACTACTTGGAGATATGACTGATGTCCTCAGAGGTGAAAAGGGACCCTGGAAGCACAAAATCTTTAATGATGACTAATCAAGTTCTTTCACTTCCCTTTCTAAAGCTATAATATTTGGATTTTTGTAGATTTCAGAGGTTATCTCCATGGAGTACCACTGCAAACATACTATCAATTATGTAAAGGTGAAAATGACTCTGAAAGGGAGCTTTGCCCTCAGAATTCTTTAGCTCCTGCCCTAAAGGATGAGTCCAGGTTCTTGTCAGACCACTGACTGATAACAACCTTGTCACAATGATTTCCTTAAAACACACTTAGAAGTCCAGTCACTGTCACAAGGGGAAATTATTATCTCTTTCATAAATTTTAGGCCCAAATTAGGCTATTAAATAGTTTTCAATATACCACTTTTTTTTTCTTAGTTCACTGCAGAAATGAATCTTCTAAACCAGAACCTTACATGAGGAAGAAAGTAGATTTTATATATCCTACTATGAGGGATTCTCTGGTGGCTCAGATGGTAAAGAGTCTGCCTGCGATGTGGGAGACTGGGTTTGATCCCTGGGTTGGGAAGATCCCCTGGAGAAGGAAATAGCAATCCACTCTGGGAAAATCCCATGGACAGAGAAGCCTAGCAGGCTACAGTCCATATGATCTTATGAATAAATCAGTTTTAAACTTTATGTAGCTAAATTTATACATTTTGGGGGTACCTAATTTCTAACATTGAAGAGGCATCATTAGAAAGGCCCTCCTTCCCTTAACTTTCTAAAAATGTTCATTCATATTATAAAGGCTCTTACAGTTTTATTTTTTACATTTAATTGGAATCTGCTTTGGTATAAGAAGCAAGGTAGGAATCCAGAGCTTAACTTTTCCCTGCAGCACCTATTGTGGCCATCTCAATTATCTCAACATCACTTATTAAATGGGCTATTTTTTTACCCAGTAATTTGAAATCCATTCCTCTTCTTAGCTTCCTTTTTTATTCAAATTTTTAAATTAATAAATTCAAGCCTGTAATTGTCAGCAGGCTGTGAGACTGCCCATCATGGCAGAGGAAGAATAACATTATGCTCATAATATCATTTTATAATCATAACTCGCAAGTGCCCTTAAGTAGAAATTGAACTTCTTGGCTCAGTACTATGAAAAAGAAAACCATGTATCAACTAGATGAAAAACAAAAGATGTTATGCTTGGCAGGTATTCCAGTTCTCTTTAAGCAACACTGAATAATACTAATCATAAGACTCAGGTACTTAGGGTTGTTCTGCGGAACTAATGCTTCCTCATGGGTCTACGCAACGTAGGCCTGCCCCGCATGAGATGATCTACAGATACCATCCTGAGCCTCCTTTGTGATGGAGGAAGATCACTGGGAAGAGCTGCTCTTTACACTGTTGATGCTTAAATAAATTTTCTTATGCTTTCTGGATCAGAATTCTATGTATTCATTGAAAATTTGTTTAAGGGCTTGAGATGATTCAAAGCTCCACTTTTGAGAAAAATGGTGGTTCTATCCAAGGCATCCTGACAGACCCCAGGTAATGGAGTAGAATGAGCCTATGCCTGGGAACCAATACCAGTTGGATGCTAAATGCTCACACAGAGAAGTAAGCCTTGCTACCTGTCCTCCTGGCATTTTAAGCACATTGGTATCTCTAATCAGCAACTAAGAGTTTTAATATTATTTATACTTCTTTAGAGGAAGTCAACCCAGACTTG
Organism: Bos javanicus; assembly: GCF_032452875.1. NCBI lineage: Eukaryota > Metazoa > Chordata > Mammalia > Artiodactyla > Bovidae > Bos > Bos javanicus. Next base: position 57,104,052 of record NC_083871.1, on the reverse strand, counting down.
CCTAGAAAGTTAGTACCTACCACCCAAAAACACCCTCCAATCCACAGGTGAGATAGCCTACATTGTGAAATGTCATGTACACTCAGTCGTGTCTGACTCTCTTCAATCCCGTGGACTGTAGCTCACCAGGCTCCTCTGTCCATGGGATTTTCCAGGCAAGAATACTAGAGTGGGTTGCCATTTCCTCCTCCAGGGGATTTTCCCAACCTAGGGATCAAACCCACGTTTCTTGCGTCTCCTATATTGGTGGGTGGATCCTTTACCACTGTGCCACTTGGGAAGCCTTGTGAAATGTCATAAAGAAGTGATTTATTCTTCTAAATATTATTAGGAAGTTAATAATTACCTTAGCCCTGGCTTTTCTGTGTGAAGATTTAATGGTACACAGAGTCAAGATCACAAACATTCACATCAAGTGCCACTTACGTCTTTTGGAAAACTGTAGCTGAAGACACAGCCTGTTATATTACCCATTTCACATAAAGGGGCCGACCTTTATTTATATAAATAGATCATCTCACGTGTCTAGTCCATTTAGCTCCTCTGTGTGCTTCAGTGTTACTCTACTTGAAAATATTTTTTCTCTGTATTTTAACATCACGAATTCCTTTAAGTCACTTTTGAAGTCTACAGAATGTATGTGTCAGAAATGGAGGCACTTTAATGGTCTTATTCACCACTATATTCCCAGTTGCTAGAAGAATGTCTGCCCCATGGTCTGTGGTAGTCAATGTGCTGAACAAACAACCAGAAAATAAATGATTCAAGAAATATGCACATACATACCAAAGCACAAACAAAAATTACCCGGTGTCTTGTGCATGAACACTCATTTTACCAGCAATAATCCAAATGTAAAGAAAGTCTCTGTCATATCCTTCCTTCACTCAGTGTATCTTCACTGCACATCTGCCACATGCCAGAACCCCTCTGACTCAGCTGTTGTTCCTGAAGGGCTCCTAAACCTACCATGGTGAGTTGAGGGGTCATCAGACAACCATCTGACAATGTAATGAGGACAATGGTAAGAGATTTGTGCAGATACCTGGAAAACTCATGGACAGGCACATAGTCAGCTGGGAACACAGAGAGTAGGAACTAGGGTGTGGGGACTGTTTTCCCAAGGTTCTGGCCCAGGTGAGCCTCTGCAGATGAGGAGGAGCCAACTGTTGGGAGACAGGGGAAGCATGACGGCAGGAATGTCAAGTGGAGCTGGGGGAACCAGCAGGCAGGAAGTGACTGGGGCATTAGGTAGAGGACTGGAAATGGGATGATGTGAGGCACAAGGGCGGAGAAGGCAATGGCAATCCACTCCAGTACTCTTGCCTGGAAAATCCCATGGATGGAGGAGCCTGGTAGGCTGCAGTCCATGGGGTCACTAAGGGGTGGACACAACTGAGAGACTTCACTTTCACGCATTGGAGAAGGAAATGGCAACCCACTCCAGTGTTCTTGCCTGGAGAATCCCAGGGATGGGGGAGCCTGGTGGGCTGCCGTCTCTGGGGTCGCACAGAGTTGGACACAACTGAAGCGACTTAGCAGCAGCAGCAGAGGCATAAGGGAGGAGGCAGCCCGACATACCTGAAAGCCTGCCATTTCCACTGTTGGCAATGGGAAGCTTTTCCATGGGTTGAAGTCAGGCAGGGGTCTGGTAAGATTTGCACCTTAGACAGGTCACCCCAATGGCTGACTAGAAAATGGACTAAAGGAAGAGAAGGCCCAGGTGGGCAGGACTAGTGAGCCCAGATGAGAGCTGACAAGAGCCTGGAACAGTGTGTGGTTACAGAAATGGAGAAATGCAAAGGAGAAAGATTTTGGAGAAAATCATATACTTTAGTGCTTGATTTCATAGTTGCAACTGCTTCTGTTCTATATTTCATTATTACTAGTATTCTCTGATAATTCCTAAGGATCTCTTGTTAGGTGAATTTTCTTTTTATTGCCTACTACACTATATTTTTTTCCCCAAATGTTTGCATGCCAATTCTTGTGGCAAAAAATAGAGTAACAACCACTGAAGTTGTCATAACAAGGAACAGCTACTTACTTCTCCTTTGCTTCGTGAGAGCAGCAAATGAGACAAACAGAAAGGTGACCTTGCAAAATCTGCTTCTGGGGTCCACAGATAAGAAAGCAAGTACTGGGAATATTTTAAAAATATTAATATATTAAAATATTAAAAACCTTATTTGTAAGGTTTATCTAATCCTATCACAGCCATGGATAGGATTTCAAGGTCACCCTACAGACTTAGCCAAATACCATTATTTCAATTAAGTTTAAAAAAAATCTTTAAAATACGTGTCAGAATATGACAGAATCTAGAGATACTACTCTCAAAAATGCACTCTCTCTGCCAGCAATCAGCCAAAAGAGTATCTTTGCAGTCCGTTTTTTCTCTTTTCCAGAGTGAGGATAAGACTGTGAGTTAGTACTTCTGCCCTGTTTTTCACAACTGCCCCCAACCTCTGACTGATGTTACCTTATGCACAATGAGCTCGTGCGTGCCATCTGGAAGTGTCCTACCATCTTCCTGCATCAGGGGAACAAAGGAGAAGCCAAACAATTTCTTCTCTCCTTTCTCCTTTGCTGTAGAAGGGGGAAAAAAAAAAAAGAATCAGTTATTTCAGTGTATGCTTACATACTGTGTTCAGACACATGGATTGGGGACATGAGTGATCATGAAGAAATAGAACACTCCCCACCCCCCACCCCCCACACATATCCGCACCCTTTATACAATGAAGAGCAGCTCTTATGATGGGACTTCTGTCTACAGTGGCCACCCTCTAACCCCATAGTCCTGCCTTATAACCATAAGTTATATTCCTTGACTAATTTTCTTCAAGGGATTCACTATTTGAAATTATGTGTTTTGTTTGTTTGTTTTTTGAAGTTGTAGATTTCCTGTTTCTTCTCCTCACAACCCAGCCTCCACCCCTTCTCATAAGCACCACAGAAGGCAAGATACTTGTCTGCTTTATTTTACTCTATGCTTGGTATCTCAAAGAATGCCAAGAACATAGTAGGTTCCCAACAAATGTATGGAACATAAATGAATGAGTGAATGAATGAACTCTCCCTACAGCCACATGTATAAACAGAGACCTCTGAAAGCCACCTCCTTGGAATCAGGCACGCAGACAAACACAAACTGCAATCAATAGTTGATAAGAGCTTACTGCAGTAGTATTTGTATGCCAGAAATGAGGCAATGAGGTTTTCCAATGAAAACCCAACTGAATTACAATGGCTAGAACAAGGGTCATTGGCAACTGTTTACAGATAAGGAAACTGAGAGGTCTATCACAATGTTACCTGCTCCAGACCTCTTGTGTGCCATTCTAGTACTTTCCACCCAGCTTCAGCTTCTCCAAAAATGAAGACCGTAAGAAAGAGAATCTGGGTTGCTCAACTGGACTCTGCCCTTGTATTCAGACGTGCAGAGGAGTTGCAGGCTGGCAGCCGTCATGGGCTGGCCTGTTATTCTTGCCCACACAACTGCGGAAGTGGCGGTTTTACTTGACAGAAAAGTCCAGCTTTGGGATACAGTAAGCCCCATGCTAGAGGAGTCAGATACGGAGATCCTGAGGATCGGAAAAGAGACTCTAATAATAAACACATTATCCCCTTCCAATTGTTTCTGGCATTTAACCACAGGGATGTGGAACCCTGTGCACAGAGTAATTCTAGCTGGCTGGCTTAGATTCCTAGCATGAGGGCAGCCCTGAATTGTGATTACAGTGAAGGATTTTCTTTTTAAATCATTCATTTCAAGCCTAGAGAGAAAATGGGGAAATACCAACACTCTTCAAACAAAAGTCAGAGCAAAGATCTCTGGAAAGAGATTTATAAGTCAGTGAGTGTGCTGGGTATGGAACTTGTGATTTAGAGGGCAAGTCTTATTTAGAAATAATTTCTTAAGTTGCTTTGACTGTCTTTTTGGTGTGGTTTTCGGTATTCAATTTGGAAAGATAAAAAAAAATTCCAAGATGCATAAAATTAGCAAAGGTAAGGAACAAAGCAATAGCTTCCCTAAATTTGCCCTTGGTTATAAAATAAAAATAAATACCAAGTAAAGTTTAAAGTACATAGCCTTTTTTCCTAAGCTATTAGATCAGGATTAATGAACTAAATAGACACTTACGTATAATATGTATAGTACAATCCCCTTTTATTAATAAAACCCATGAATCTATGGATTCCACCTCTTGACTTTCCAATATGTTTCTTCTTGTAGCTCAACTTGAACAATTCTGCCCCCTGGGACCTCCAATATATCGACTAACCACTACTTACCCCTTCACTCCCACCTCCCATTTCTATGGCCCATCATTCTAATCACCTCAGTGAAAAATACCCTCAACACTCCCCCTTCCACATGTCCACTCATAACACTATACCTTGGCAGAATCCAATTTGTGGCTTATTCTATGCCTAACCTAAGCTTAATTAACGCACACTAATAGTACTTTGGCCACCTCATGCAAAGAGTTGACTCATTGGAAAAGACTCTGATGCTGGGAGGGATTGGGGGCAGGAGGAAAAGGGGACGGCAGAGGATGAGATGGCTGGATGGCATCACCGACTCAATGGACGTGAATTTGAGTGAACTCCGGGAGATGGTGACGGACAGGGAGGCCTGGCGTGCTGCGATTCATGGGGTCGCAAAGAGTCGGACATGACTAAGTGACTGAACTGAAATGAACTGAACTACAAAAGTATCCTGGGATAGGCAAACTTTCGTTTACCTAATCAGCACACTCCTCTACTTTTCTAGACAATAATTTCATCCATTCTCCTTGTCTCTGAAGACTCCAATACCTTGATACTTTCACTTTCAGCTCATGGAGAGAGAACTCCCTCACACCCTCGCATCCACCTATCACTCACCTGCATCTGCCCTCCTAGCCCGGAACTGCCCACGCTCCCACCTAAGGCTAATTTTTATCCTTGAGTCCTAGGTCCTGTGCTCCTTCCCCAACTCAAGGACACTGCTCCTACAGGTGTCCCCACTCTCTACATCATCAGGTTTTCCTCTCTACTGAATGATTTCTCCCAAACAAACATACTTTGAAAGTTCCATTTAAAAAAACAAACAACAGCAAAAACTTCCTATGACCTACTTGTTCTATAGCAACTATCTCACATCTCTGCTTACCAGTATTCCTTACAGCAAAGCTTCTTAAAAGATCTGTCTGTACTCACTGCCTGTCCTTCCTTTTCTCCATCTTACTCTGACTCCAGTCAGCTTTCAACTCCACAAATCCAAGAGAACCACCTGTCAGGTTCAATGACTTCCATGATGCCAAATCAGGAGATCATTTCTTGGTCCTTATTTTATTTATCACTGGCACCTGACACATGATCAATCCCCTTATGAAAAGCTTTCTTCATTTAGTCTCCTAGGTTCCCTTTTTCCTTGATTCTCCTTCAACCTCACTGGCTATTCCTTTTTAATCTACTTAATGACTACTTCTCACTCTCCCCAAATCTAAATGTGTCAATGACCCAAGGATCCATCCTTGGACTTCCCTTTGCTATCTAAACTTTTTACGTAGACATCTCGTCCAGTCTCATGGCTTTGAAAACCACAGATGTCTGTGATATGCTGGAGCTAACCTGTACTGGTTCATAAGAACTGACAGTATGTATCTTCCCTCAACTACAAGATCAGTGATGTCATGTTGGCAGCTTGAAACTGACCATGGTGGGAGTATTTACCCCATGGAAATCAGCAAATGCTATAATTTAGGGCTTCTCCTCCCCTCTCCATCACTCTGAGTGCTGGTTAAATATTTACAGCACACCAATGAACTACATGTTCTCATTATCAAGTTTAAGTCTCCAGCTTGGATCTCATTCAACTGTCTACTTGATGTCTTGAATATCTAATAGACTTCTCAGACTTAGCATATTTAAAATGGAATGTTTGATTTTTTCTCTCCAAACAGATTCTTCCTGTTGTCTTCCCCACTTCATTAAATGACCCCTTCACTCTGAGGCCAAAATCTTGAGATCAACCTTGAATTTTCTCCTCGCTTCACATCCAATCTGTCAATAAATCTGTATAAAAGAATCAAACCACTTAAATCTCGTACTTGGAATTCTGCAAAAGACTCCTAAATGGCTTTTCTGTTCTCATCTGGCCCACCCACAATCTATCATCCATACAGTGGGCAGACTTAACGTCAATCTAAAACCTCTAATGCTTCTTTATCACTCCAAATAAAGTCCAAAGTCCTCCTTCCCATGCCCTAAAACACAACAGAGGATCTGGTTCTGCTGCTCCCTCTCTGGTTCTCACCTCCAACTCTCTCACTGCTCATTCTGGCCTCCTTGCTATTCCTGTAAAGTGCCAATCATGTTTGAGAATGCACAGTGATATAGATATATACAAATCAAATATGAATCTGAGCCAATCAGAGGCTTTCCTGGTAACTTCACATGCCTAGGAAAGTTCCCGAGGGTTCCCTTGAGCTGTCTAAGGGCTGGATCAGCTCCTGGCTGAAAAGATAGCACATGGGTCAGGGGTGCCTAAGACCACACAAGCCCATCAGGCCTTTAATAACGCATCTCCTCTTTCTGTATAGTCTTTCTAGGCTGTGAAAGTGATGAACTGATTTTTATGAAAGTGATCACCTTAAGAAAAACCTTGTAGATTTCTACAGCTACTTTTTTTCCTCCTTCTTTTTCATCTCTTTCCATAGAGGTTATGGGTTTTTTGAGAATGGCACCATTTACCTCCCAGGATTCCATTCACCTCTATTTCTTTCTCATGGAGGTCTCTGGTTTGTGACACACTTTCTACAGACTATGCCACACTGTTGTTTCAGCTTAGTAAGCAGTACCCAACATAACAAGGCCACGGAGACACTCCATCCACTTACTGGAACAATGCCGAAACTCGAAGCGGATGTGTGCACCCCTGAATTTATCCACAGGGATAGGAAGTTTCAGCAGCTCGGACCACCTGGGGCTGTTGTTATGATAAAGCACAAAGGAGTGGTACTCGCTAGCCGGTGGCTCTCCAGAGCCGAAGGATATAAAATCCTGACAAAGGAAACATGCAGGTTAAAGACAGCTTCATTTCAAGATGATTTTGGAAGGAGCAGAACAATTGCTTTGCTGTGTCTGTGTGCTCCCAAAACAGCACTTAATGTGAAATTACTTCCTCAGTCCTCTTCGGGGCTGTTCTGCACCTGCTTCTGCGGGCAGGCTGTGTTTGGTTCATCCTGAGGCTGGTCTCCCAGGCCTAATTGCTCAAAGGTGGACCTCGGTGACACATGCTAGCTGAGCAACTGCGTGCCCAACTTGGAGTCAACTACAAAGCAAAATTCTCAACCAGCCACAGCCAAAAGCCTTCTGTGCCTTCCTATAAAACTCAGTAAGCCCCGGGGCTCCCATGAAATACTTCTTCCACAAAGGAATCTGATATGATCACCCCGATTAGCAATACTCTAATCTCCACGTCCTATTTTGGTCATAATGAAAATATGTAGGATTAAATATGGGCTCAGACACTAAAGAATGCCTGCAATGTGGGAAACCTGGGTTCAATCCCTGGCTAGGGAAGATCTCCTGGAGAAGGAGATGGCCACCCATTCCAGTATTCTTGCCTGGAGAATCCCATGGACAGAAGAGCCTGAAGAGCTACAGTCCATGGGGTCGCAAAGAGTCAGACATGACTGAGCAACTAAAAAAAAACCCCAACTCCACAAAGAAAAAGTATACCTCTCCAAAACTATAACAGATGAAAGGGAAAAAAATGAAATGGGATAAAATGCCGCATTTAAGGAGTAGCTGCTATGAGGATGTTTTTGACACAATTAATTAAACAAACTGAAAGCTTATTTCCCCTCTTTTTATGATTAAAAACAAACAAACAAACAAACTACACAGGGGTGGAGAAGAAAAATAAGATTGAAAATACTGCAAATCATAAGTTAACTGATCGCACTAAAGATGAACCCAAGGCAAGGATGTGAAATTGTTTTACCAAAAAGAATTCAGCATTAACGTACCTTCAGGGTCTGGCCACTACTCTCTACAATGAACATCGTAACTTCCACGTTTCTGGCCACACTCTTTCCTCCTTTCTCAAATTCTCCCCTTTCTATAGTGATATATAAATCATTCCGCATTTCACCTAGCAGGAGAAGAAAATTGAAACAGCATTATATATATAGTAGGAAGTATAATAGAGTGCTCTATCAAGGAAAAGTTTAGTTCATAAAAAATAGTGTTAGAGCATACAACATACAATATTTATACTTCTATAATAAGATCCTCACCCTTACTGCCAACATCCAAGGAAAGCAAAGGCCAGCCTCTGCTAGCTTGAAATTAGCAATACTGAAAACATACATTTAGGAGGGAAATAAAGGACCTGGGTAGAAAGGTGCTGTTAAGTTTCACCATTTTTCAATATTTCCTTCATTTCATTTATGAGGTGTGATTACAGAATGACAGCTGAGCAGGGGTGGTTCAAAGCAACTAGTCTCAATACTTTATAGTCAAGGCACTTAGAGAAGAAGAAATACTTAAGTGGAAGAAAATGATAGGACTGCAAAGGGTACAGTTACAATTTCAATCTTCTAAATTTCATGGACAAAATGATCTCACCCCTGGAAGAATCCAGATTAGTGCTTTACAAACACAGATGTAGAATAATTCAGTCATACAGAGACATTTGGCTTAATATTTCTTGCCACCAAGCTATAAAACAAATGAGAAAGGCCCTGGATTCAAACTGACCTAGTCTATGTACACATATATCATCTATTGTTTTTTCTCCATTGGCTATTTATGAAACTTGAATGCTTTTTCATTTTGCCCCTTTCTTACTACTGCAAGAAAAAAAAATAGAAATTGTATGCCAACTAGCAAAGAGAGGCAAACATGCTTGACAACCTGCTTTTATTTCTCCTATAAGAATTAAATTAAGGGTAGGCAATAAGTGGATACGGACATGAGAAGTAAGTCAACAACGTGTGACTAGAAAGTTTTTGAAGGTAAATACTGGCGAGGTCAGCAAGATTGAATGTACTTTTACTTAACACCGCTTCCAAACATTTGAACACTCAAAAGCAATACTGCTTTGTTCTAATTAAAAAATACAAAAAACAAAAAAAACCTCTCCTTAAGAAAGCAAATCACCAGAAGGAACAATAACCACACAAATGTACCCACATTTGGGAAATTTATCAAACTTCCTGACCGAAATGTATATAAGAAAGTACCCTCGCTTTCAAAACTATGGGGGAATACCAGTGTGCATGGCCACCTTCCTCCACAAAGGGGGACTTTTAATAGAGCATCATTTGCAAATGACTTTGCCTGACCAGGAAACAGATGGGCCACAAAAGGGAGACACTGAATAAGTTCTAAAAAAGATGAAATCTCACGCCCTCTTTAGAAAGTGTATGTAAGGAATACATTAATGGAAACAACTGATACAGTGGTCTCTGTCTTATGAATTTCTTAGTTCTCTCACGTAGCTCCTACAACCAACTTGAGAAGGCAATGAACTTGGAACTCCAGGAGAAAAGCAACATATTTCAACACACACATTTGCATGCTCTGAAAGCTTCCTTGTTTAACCATCTCAATTTTTTAAAAAATTAGGAAAATATTACCCCACAAATTTCACAAATTCTCTACAGTTTTATAACCTGATTCATTTAATTACTATATATTTATCATTAAGTTTCTATATATTTATATATATATATATTCATATATACACACATTCATTCTCAACACTATTTATTTTAACAATTCCAATGCAGAATAAATAAGCTCACAAACTATGTCTTCCAAATTCACCAGTTTCAACTCAAAACAGGCCTGCAATGCTAATGGTCTGCACATGTGCTATTTCAACAACTGTCTGAGGGGAAATTCTTGACAATACTGTTCCCATGAACAGATTTGCCAGGTAAAAAAAACAATACAAAAATCAAGGTACTTTAGAACACACCCCCCCACACACACAACAGTAGGAAAATTCCTTTGCTTCTGGAGTAGGTGACATGTGATGAGTGGTTGAGGTGACACACAGCCTATAAAACACACACTGATTAACGGGAAGTGCAGCTACAGGGCTTTTACCTTAGAAATTTCTCATAATGAGTGATCAGCCTGTCCAAACCACATGGGGATTAACTGTCCTGGAAATGAAGAGTAAGTGTTTCTTGGGAGGGGGACTTCCAATATTCATCTATTGGCAGGGCCAGTAATTCTGGCTTAAGCAAAGTGGAGAGAGGAAGGTCTGCAAGACAACCTGTTTCTCGCTGTGTGCAGGCTGGGCCCTGCAGAGGAACAGGGATGGAGGGAGAGTAAAATACCACCAGGGCCACGAAATTCTTTCTCCATGTATTCATTTAGCAAATAGACTGTGAGCACCTACTATGTGTCAGATGTTATCTTAAGTCCAGCAGACTCAGCAAAGGACAAAGCAAAAATGCCTTTGCAGCAGAGCTTAGAGTCTAGTAGGAAAAGATTTTGAACAAAGAAGTAAAACACAGAGCACCCTGAATAATGCTAAGAGCTATGGATCAAAGTGAGACAGAGAAGGGGACAGGGTGCTGACTGAGGCAGAGGGGCTGTCCCATGAGAGAAGCCCTCACTAAGAGGATGAGACATCTGTGGAAGCAAGGCTGTCTTTCCAAAGCCTTTGCTTCCCAAATGGACCCCTGCAGCTGGGTTAGCTTATAACTGAGCTGGATTCTTCTCTCTCTTCTGAGTTCAAATAAGCCTAAAGAATGTAGGGTCTCGGGAAGACTGGAATAAGGAGATCTGGATACCAACTTTCCCTGCCACTGTCTCCTGTCTGTGACATTAGTCTAGACAGGGCAAGATAAACCTTGGGCCTCACGTGTCTGTGTCACTCAAGTGGGAGGTGGTAAAGGCAGGAATAGGGGTGGGAGAGCCAGTAGCAGGGACAAGGCTGCTTTGTTGTTTCCTTTTCTGTAGAATTTCTAGAATACAACACATTCATAAATAAAAACACCTTATACACACATTGTACTTTTCTGTTCTTTAACTGCAACTGTCCCTGAAACCCTCTTTATCTTCCCCCAAACTTCTTTTAAAATTTTTATTTCGCAAAGTTTTTAGACTGAAGTAAGATTTCTCTGAAAAGAGAAAACATGACAAGAACATTTCTCCTGGATGACATTCTACATGCGTCCACCCCCCTCAGGAATCCATAGCTTGCTGTGTTCTAATACTGCAAGGTGCCATGTTTTGCCAAAATATGTCGAAGGATAAAGTTGAAACAAGTGTTAATTAAAGTCAATACACTTGAGGTTGACTCTAGAGAAAGCCAACCTAAAGGAAACTAATAAGCCCAAATGATGTTGAGAAAGCAAATCCTGGGTAATTAAGAGAGAAATCATAAGGTGAGTATGAAATGGAGTCATAGCACCAATCATGAAAAGCTACTTGCCTGACAATGTTTATTAACACTTTGCACCTCTTAAATTTATTACTCTGTAAATTTGATGTGCTTGACACTTTCCTCTGTTTCACAGGCCCTATTTCGCTGGGAAGCCTTCAAAATATCACTGTAGACAAGATAAAGATAAGGCCACAGCAGTAGGAACAAATTCAAAAAGAGTTCAGTAACTACAATCAATGGGGTTGATTTGTGGCTTATCCTCAATGGGCAACAGGCTTTTATCAGTTCTGTAAACCTTGATTCTGTCCTATGAATGCCTTGGATAAAGTCACAGAGGACGAGCTCATCACACCAAGTAAAACACTGTCCCCAGCCATAGGGACTAGTCCAGTGCCTCTTCTGTGCTAGACAATTACTGTCACTTTTGAAGCTGGAAAATAAAAGCTTCCATACTTCTTAAAAACAAAAGACTATATGTAAATGACTATAGGATTTTTGTGAACTTAGATTATGATGATGGTGCTTAGTAGTAGATAGTTACACAGTAGTCAGGTACTTTGCCAAGTGCTGTAAGTAGAATATCTCATTAAATCCTCACATAAACCTTATAACAAGGTCCTATTATTTCCATTTTACAGATAAGGAAACTGAAGTACAGAGATTAAGAAACATGTTAAGAAACATGTCCAATGTATTACCAGTATCTCTGTTTACCCATGAAAATGTAATTCAACAGGTAAGAACATTCATCAAATAAACTAGCGCAATTCAGCCTTTGCCTCCAAAACACCAATGCCCTAAACAAGGGAGATATTAGTCCCACCCTAATTGGCCAGACCTGTTGTTAAGCAATGATTTCATTTCTAGGAACGAGACAGAACATGTATGCTTCAGACCATAAACAATACAGAGAAGGCACTCATCAGTGGAGAGATGAGGGTGACAAGAAGTTAACTGAGCTTTGAAATGTTGAGGTTACAAGCAGAAAAACTCAACCCAGGGGATAGAAGGTAAAAGGAAACTAGTTCAACATGAAGGAAGTCATTTTGAGAGATGACATGAGATGTGATGATGTGATCTTGGCCATTTAAGTACTCAAGTACAGCCAAGAAACCATCCCCCGGGACCCGAGGAAGAAATTCATGCACTGGACATGTAGCTGAGCCGGATGGCCCTTTGTGTGTGTAGCAGGCACTTCCTTACCTCCCCAAAGATGTCCAGGTCCTAATCCCATGAACCTGTGAATAGGTTACCTTACATGACAAAAGGGGTTTTACAGACATGATTAAGTTGAGACTCTTATGATGGGAAAATTTTCTTTGATTATGAGAATGGGCTCAATTTAATTTCAAAGATCCTTATAAGAGGGAGGCAAAAAGTCAGAGTCAGAGAAGGAGATACGATGAGAGAATCAGAGGTTGAATGATGTGGGGCCATGAGCCAAGGAGTACAGGCCACCTCCAGGAGCTAGAAACGGCAAGGAAATGGATTCTCCTTCAGAATCATCAGAAGAAATACAGCCCTGCTAATACTGGGATATTAGCCCAGAGAGACCCGTGCAAATTTCTCACGCCCAGAACTGTAGTCCATTTGCATTGTTTTAAGCCACTCCATTTGTGCTGATCTGTTACAGCAGTCATAGGAAATGAATACAATATGCCATGCACACTTAAACTTCCATCACCTCAGGACATCTTCAAGGAGGGGACAGAGCAAGGGGCAAGGGCAAGCTTCCCAGGTCATTGAAATCAAAGCAAACCACATACATGGAAAATTTATGCATGAGATGAAAAATTAAGTTTGGATTTCTCTCATGCAGTATGCTTGAGTAAAACATAGCTGGTGTTCTTGTTTCTGTTTTATTTTAAAAGAGTACTCTGAGGTGTTGAAATTTTGAGGGGGTAGATTTTTAATTTTTTTAATTTAAATTTATTTTAATTGGAGGTTAATTATTTTACAATATTGGAGGAAATTAATTTTTTTTTATGACTATCAAACAAACACTGGCAAATGAGCAACAGCAGTCATGAGGGGCTTTCCAGGCACCAGTGCAGAGAAAAAGGAGCAGGAACAGGGTGCCCTTTATACTCTAGGACAACACACGCATCTCTGATAGTAGCAGTTGGGGAAAGTCCTACACCCACGGGCAGTGGGGCATGTCAGCTTCCTAATCTGGGGGCACCAGCCTCTCCCCCAGTGTGAACTTGGGCGGGGATCCACCCTTAGGGTGACACTATAGACTCTTAGCCTCTCTCTCTCCTTGGTCACTGTGGCATTCATTGGTTAAGAGACCACCGTCCCCTTGGTAAGGGCATGATCAGGGGGTTCAGATTTAAACAGGCCAGTTGCAACTGTGTGATGCAGAGGTCCATGACTTTGCCTGGGGGGTGGTGAATTTTAGTTAGATTTAGGATATATTTTTTAGAGAAGACCAAATCAAGTAGGTTCCCACCTCTTTCTCTAAAAGAATGATTATTTGAGGCAATTCCATCTGGTGATGTACATATCTCTTCCAGTAAGTGGTAAATAATACTAATAATATATATATATATATATATATATATTTAAAAGAATAAAACTATATATCTTTTTAAATGGGAGGCAAACATACCTACAATATTTTTCATTCCCCAGTCTTATAAATCATTATCTAGTCAACTTTGACCAAATAGAAGTTTGACTTACCTGAACTATTGCCTAAAAACAAAAAGGAGGCTTACTCTTGAAGACACTTGGAAAATAAACGTAAATCTTGAAGTCACTATCACAGCTACTATTGCTGGCAACCATTTGAAACATAGGCTCTATTAATAATTTTTAGCAAGGTCTTTTAGTCTCCAAATCTCAACCCTTCATGGCCCCATCATTCTACGACTTCCTCATAATTCCTTGTAGGACTAAGAACTTTAAAGATGTACTAAAATTGAATGCACTGGAAGGTATTAATTAGAGTGGCTCAGTGGTAAAGAATCCACCTAGCAATGCAAGAGACACAGGAGATGTGGGTTTGATCCCTAGGTCAGGAAGATCCCCTGGAGGAGGAAATGGCAACCCACTCCAGTATTCTTGCCTGGAGAATCTCATGGACAGAAGAGCCAGGTGGGCTACAGTCCATGGGGTCGCAAAGAGTTGGATGCAACTGAGCCACTGAGCACACACACACACAACAAACAGGGATAGTTTTACTGGTTGATATGTGAGAATCCATGGACAGAGGAGCCTGGTGGGCTACAGTCCATGGGGTCGCAAAGAGTCGGACATGACTAAGCGACTAAAACACACATACACACACACACACACACACACACACACACGAGAATGAGTCTCCAGGAGAGTGCGTACAGGTAGGGAAGATAAAGTATGGAGACCAGGATGACTCCATAAACTCAGAATAAGAGTGGACCCTTACGGTGGGAGGAGGGCATGGCCTGATCGCCCATGACATGCCTGACACATCAGCCGACTTTGTTCCAAAATGTCTGGCGGGTGGAAAATTACTCCTTCCTGATATTCAGCAAAGGTTCAAGCTCTGCTTGTACAGTCTGTTAAGACATTTAGAGCTTGGCTATTCAATCCTGTAACCACTGCTACACACGGCAACTGAGTCCTTGAAATGGGACTTGGCTGAAAAGAGATGTGCTGTAAAGTATAACAGTTACCAGCCTTCAAAGACTTAAGGTGAAATAGTGTAAAACAACTCATTACAAAATTTTTATATGGACTATGTATTAAAAGGATATTTTGGATGCATTGGGTTAAATAAAATATACTGTTAAAATTAATTTCATCTCTTTCTTCCTACCTTTTTTCCAAGTGGTTACTGGAAAAGTTAAAGGTACATTTGTGGCTTGTATTGTATTTCTACTGGAAAGCACTGATTGAAACATTTTCAGCGCCCTCCCTCTCATAAGCTCAGAGACCAGACCATGGAACTTTCTGCAGGGTTATTTGGTTTGTAGGTGGCAGTAATGGAGCTTCACAGAGGGAAAATTTTCTTCTTTGGAAATTCGGTAGGGCTAAGAAATAAAGTGCTGAATGACTGACCCTTAGTAACAGAGGACTTCGTGACAAGGCAGAAACAGAGGGGCAGGTTGCCTCTTTATACCAGATGACATTCCAGAGATCAACCCGTGTAAAAGACAGACCAAGAGATGAATCTCTATTTCCATGTTTTTCCCATTCCAAAAAGAGTTTGGCATTGATGACATTCTGTGACCCTCAAGAAAAGTTGTGTGTATGTTCCCATTAGTGTCCGGACCACAGATAATTCATTCTGCAGAAAGGCAGTGACTAAGTTAATGAAGGTCCTGTAGGTATAAACACATGCCTCACCCATCCTGACCTCTATCAGAACACAAAATTAACCCTGGAGGACAAGTCTAGAGAAAAAAAAAAAAACCATCACATTAGCAGACTGTCAGTACAACATTGGGATCAGAAATGCTATTCATATACGTTTTTCTCATTGAAAACTCAGCTCAAATTTTCATCAAAGCCACGAGTGAGAGAATGAAAATTAATTGGTAAGTCATAATTCTGAAAATAAAGAAAAACAAAACGACTGTTATGTTTGCCAATGTAAAACATTCCATTGAGTTGTAAAGTTGCTTTCTTTTCAGCTGTTTAAGTTTATACACACATCTCTCCTTTCTTCATCCAATTTGTAAGACTCAGAAGCCAAAGAAGAAGAAAAAAATGGAAGAAAAAGAAAGTGCTTTAAAAAAAATCTCTTGCAGTCTCAGGCACTACAGACATGTGTCTGGGAAGATTGAGTCCCTGGTCAGCACAACCCTGCCATTATCACGCGGTGCAGGGAACGGACAGAAGCAAGCCTGATTCCACAGTAAGTTCATTTCCATCATTAAAGCCAGACAAGAGCTGCGTGAGCACAGCACATCCCAGACAATTATTCAGCCAGTGAAGTGTCATGTTGCTTGATATTTTTTCCATTTCTCAATGATACTGCTCGGAGACCAAGCTGAGGAATTCTTCCAGCAGCTGGCTGCATTCTGTTCTAAAATATGTTTTTTATATTAGATTTACCCATCAATTTGCTTCCCAGTGGGATGAAATTTTTTTCTTTTCTGCTGAAGAGGAAATACTAGCTATTTATAGCAACTGAAGGAAATAATGAATGGTTCCAAGAGCCAATGGATAACATGCCATCAAGTAAACAGTGCTATAAACAGTCATTTTTGACAATAGTAACAGGAGATGCTCAGGCAGAGTGGGTCTTTAAGCTGGGTCAGGTCATCTCAGGAAACTTCCCAGGCCGTTCTCTTAGACCTCCCTGCGTGAGTGACTTCCATCAGGAGATCAAATGTCATGGCGATCAACGCCGGTCAGTTTCTGCAACATGTTAGGTCTTTATGGATAACAAGCCCACCACTAAGTCTTACAGCTGTAACAGGGGCCTCGTCTGAAGCAATATTCATGGTTCGCTTTTTACACATGGGATTTAAACAGCGACTTAAAGGATATTATTTCTAAAAATACTGTCAACAATTTGAGACTGTTTGGTTTTTCTATTTTTTTGCTCGGTTGTGTAGGGTAGGATGCAGATCCCTACGAAAGACTATTACTTGGCATTTACTTTGATAGTGTGAATCTCCTTAATCTCTACCATTTTCACTCAGAAACACTTTTTGGGATTTTCCTTTGGAGTCTCCTTTGGTTGCTAATATAGATCTGATGTACATATACAAACAGAACTAAAAATACATATGGTATTTGCATATGGCTGCTTAGTACATACATATATACCTCTGGTGGAAAATCCTCCAAGAAAGGCTAACCATTGCTTAATAAATGTTCTTATCAAAACTTGTAAGGATTTCCCCTAAGTGACTTCAATAATACTTCCCACCAAAGGGTAAAATATTTTCTGAATTCAACTTCAGTTTTCCTTCTTACTATGGTCATAATGAAAAGCAGGCATGGCCCCTACAAGTTATCCATCCTGATGTGAAAAAAATGTAAAGATTAAAAAAAAAAAAGAATTAAGTATTTCAATTTATTCTTCAGCACAGCCCATTTGAACTCTTTGAAGCTGACAGTTTGAAAACTTTCTCAAGTGCCAAAAGGAGACAAAATAGCCATATTTCATCATGTGGTTCATTCTGAGTCACTTACCAGGCATAATAATATTAGAAAAACCCAACTTCCTGGTGATGGATACTCCATGAGAAAATACTGATGAGTATTCCCTTCTGATTTGTTCAATGTCTCCATGTAAGAGTTGTAAAGAAACAGCTAAACCTAAATTAAATGAGACCAGAATTAAAAACAGAAGGATAGAAATAGCATGAACAGAAACTGAAATTGTTTCAACAAGTCCAAATCTATGGTATCATTGTTTTAAACTAAAGATTAACATTCAGACAAAATTAACAGAGTCTATAAGACAAATATCTAGAGAACACTTTTCCAACTTGACCACCTTAGTTTATCCACTTATAAAGAAGGTCCCTAGAAGCTGGAAAAAACTTGAACAGAACACTAAGAAGAGGAAGTTTGGTTGCTAGTCCCAACACCCACTTCTCCATTCCCTGCCTGACAGAAACACCCCTGCACCAAACTCATCCTTGCAAATGGCAGGGGCATTTCAGCCCTGGAAGACACTGAACTTAAAATGGGAGTTCTAATTTCTTAAAAACTCTATAAAGTCTGTAAATAATTACTTATCAAATATCATAAAGATGAGCACAAATCTAAAGACATTAAAATTCAAGGATTTTAAGGATATCCATAGAGCTGTTTCTTTTTTAAGTAAGAAAGGTCATTAAAATGAAACCAACATTGTATTCTTAATATTATATATGGTACAAACTAATAATCACATTATTTTCCACCAAGCATATATAACAAAATGCAGGCCATTTAGATAAAAGGAAATGTAGTCAGTAAAATGGTAAAAATTATTTTTTTTTGTTACCCCAATTCTAGTGACATGACCACAGTAGAATATATTCAAGACACTGAATGACACATTTTTCATACCTCATTTTTCCAAACCTCAGGCAAGAGCTAGAGAAAAAAAAATTAATGTCTTATCTTTTTTAATGTTTCCCTATTTTCAACATGCTGCTTCTCTTTTAGTTCCCTATTCCTTCTTCCATCTATTATTTTAAAACAAAGAAAAAAAAGTCCATCACTTACATTAGTGATAGAAAATGAAACCAGTCAAAGGTGACTTATATTTAAAAAAAACTTTCAAGCATCATTAACCTGAACTCAAAATGAATGTGGATGATGGAATCAAGAGGATGATCAAACCGTACTCTAAAAATCCTCCATCTACATTCTGATCACCTTTTTCACTCAATAACACCCTTACTATTGTGCCACTTGTCATTCCCAGTTCCTAACACACAGTACTACAAAGCTAATTGCCAACATACACCATAAGCCTGGCAACAATCAGGCTGGGATGAAACAAATGTAAGATATTTGCCATGCATCTAGATTAGGATCTTCCTTTCACTCCCCTTCAGCAATAAGAAGCAACAACAAAAGCAGTGCTCTGTTGGAAAAGCATTATGCTCAGAGAGAAGATGAAGCCTTTCCTGGGGTGCAAACCAAACCAGGATGAGGCATACCGAAGGGGCAGTGACGTAAGCAAAGAAGGCCAGGATGTGGCTGCATCACCGTGTCCTCTGGTGTGTGGATCTAATAGAATGTTGGTGTTGGAAAGTTGCTTTGAGAATTAGATTAAATCTGGCAGGTACTCAGGAACTTTAATTAAATCTTCATCTTATTTTTACCTAACTATCTTTTAGCTCACTCCCCACCCTCACCCCACATGAGTTGGGTGACTGAGGCGATAAAATGGAGGCACATCAGCCCTCTGAAAGCCACATGGACTGAAGCAGGGGAGAATGAGCAGTCTGGATGGTTTAATGGTGACAACTTTGATGTGGTACTGTTGGCTCCTTTTAAAACCCAGAGGCAGGCGAACGAAGATAAACTAACACATGTTATAATCCATCTGTCTCAGCAGCTATTTCTTCTTGACTCATGCTCTCCACTACCCCCACCTCATTACTGGTGTCTCTGTTCTCCTCCTACTTCTGTCCTTTTGCCTTCAAAACATTCACCCACACTGTCACCATCATCACGAACATCATCAGGGTCTGGTATTTGTACAATAGCAGTGTGTGCCAGATAGGGTATGTAATAACAGTCCCTCCTGCTGGGTAGAACACTGTTGCAGTCCTGGGGTACTATCAGCATTGCTTTCAAATACAGAATTACATGCACTAAATCCCTGAGGTCCTGTGATGTTTTGCAAGAGCAGTTCATTTTATTAGAAATTCTCATCAAAGGACCTGATCAGAGATACTAGCAACCTTATATGGTATGTATAAAGTAAGAAGAGAAAAGAACTAAACAATAATGAAAAAAAAAAACCAAAACAGATCCTGCTATTCAGGATAGAGGCTGGAGGAAGGGAAAGTGACCAGGATTCTTGTTTGGCTCTACTGGAGCCAGAATTCATTTAACCATCAGTGAATTTATACATATATATATAGTTCCCAGGTGGCTCAGTGGTAAAGAATCTGCCTGCAATGCAGGACCCACAGGAGATGCAGGTTCTATCCCTGGGCTGGGAAGATCCTCTGGAGGAGGACATGGCAACCCACTCCACTATCCCTGCCTGGAGAATCCCATGGACAGAGGAGTCTGGTGGGCTACAGTTCAAGGGTTGCAAAGAGTTGGACATAACTGACGAGACTTAGCACTCCTATGTGTGTGTGAGAGTGTGTGTGTGTGTGTGTGCTGAAACGATAAGACAATGAGAAAATAAAGGCATTCAATCAATGTGAATGTTAAAGACAACTGAACATAGGAAATAGAGAAAAAATATGTTTTCACGGAAGACATAGATGTAAGCATGAACCAAAAAAATGCCTCAATGTTCTCCAGACAGCCAGAGTCATGGAGATGAGAGAATGCAAGAGGATAGAGAGGATCCACGTAGGAGACAATGAACAGAAAGGAGCCAATGAGGCAACGAGGAAGTGATGAGGGAAAATAAATAGTATGGAGGAAAAATAGTACAAAATAGTATGGAGGAGAAAAGAAAACCAGACATTCTAGAGTTGGATGCATTCTAACATTTGGTTAGAAGATATAGCAGTCTGAAGGTTTACAAAGACACAGATGAAAGCCCAGGATAATGATTTCATTTGTTTGGCCAATTGATATCAATTTGCAGGGAGGGCAAGGTATTGTTGAAGTGACCCAATTTCTTCAGTATGAAGAACTCACAAAGAATTAAGAACTAGGAAGGTCACGTGGGCCAAAAGCTTGACCACAGTGTACTTGGCTCTTCCCAAATCATCTATTCGATTTCCATAAAAAATCACAATGCATAACAAATAAACTTCAAAGAGTGGGAAGTCAAAGAAACATGATATAATAGTGAATCCACAAGGACCAGCCCACCAAGAGCCATAGCAATATTATTTATTTTTCAATCAGGGAAACTCCTGATCCTGTTCTTCTAGTGGTTCTTAATTATGCTGACTACAATGAACAGGTTGGACAAATGACTCACTAGATAATAAGAAATACTGTATTAACATAAAGAAACTATTCTTCACTATAAAGGGGAGACTTATCAAATATTCACCCATTCTGATGACCTGAAGATTCATCCTCCCCTTTCAGAAGAGTAGCTCAAGATGTAAGGCATGTTCACAGAGCAGTATTTTCTTCCTATTCTCTTTCTTATTAGATCACTTTACTATCCTCACCTTACCCCTCTCTCTAGGGCTTCAGATCAGATCAGATCAGTCACTCAGTCGTGTCCGACTCTTTGCGACCCCGTGAATCGCAGCACGCCAGGCCTCCCTGTCCATGACCAACTCCCGGAGTTCACTTAGCCTCACGTCCATCGAGTCAGTGATGCCATCCAGCCATCTCATCCTCTGTCGTCCCCTTCTCCTGCCCCCAATCCCTCCCAGCATCAGAGTCTTTTCCAATGAGTCAACTCTTCACATGAGGTGGCCAAAGTACTGGAGTTTCAGCTTTAGCATCATTCCTTCCAAAGAAATCCCAGGGCTGATCTCCTTCAGAATGGACTGGTTGGATCTCCTTGCAGTCCAAGGGACTCTCAAGAGTCTTCTCCAACACCACAGTTCAAAAGCACCAATTCTTCGGCACTCAGCCTTCTTCACAGTCCAACTCTCACATCCATACATGACCACAGGAAAAACCATAGCCTTGACTAGACGAACCTTTGTTGGCAAAGTAATGTCTCTGCTTTTGAATATGCTATCTAGGTTGGTTTAAGCAACTTCTAAAATTCTATTGCACACTTTAACTTATTGCTATCACAATTTAAACTGTCCACCTTGGGCAAGGCAATAACTTCCAGCTTGAGAGGAAGATGAAAGGCAAGATATAAGGATGTATTAATATATGATAGGGTTTCTGCTCCATAGAAGCTGATTATCAAATAAGGAAAGACACACACATGTAAGTAGAAGATGAAGCAGTATGGGTTAAATGCATGATAGGAATATTACAGTAAAGAAAAATTATGACTGATGGAATTTGA
The DNA here is from genome assembly GCF_032452875.1 of Bos javanicus. Lineage (NCBI taxonomy): Eukaryota > Metazoa > Chordata > Mammalia > Artiodactyla > Bovidae > Bos > Bos javanicus. The sequence goes on along the minus strand of NC_083871.1, from coordinate 57,082,084 downwards.
AATTTCAGGGAAAATTTTTATGACAACAAATAAAATTAGGTTAAATTTTTAATTTTACAAGTAGATCAATAATGTCCCACAATGAGTTTTTTTCTGGCACTTAACATAAATACCAAAAATGAAATTGCTAAGGAAAAAATGTTACTCTTAATAGAAGAAATAAGCATTAAGCTAAACTTTAAAAAATCACTCTAGATATTTATGACCCAATTATAAAGATTTTTTAACTAATTTTAAACAAAGACTTAGTCATTAATTAATAATTAATCTAGAATCACAAAGCAACATTTTTTCAAGATTAAATAGCTTATGGAACAGAACTACAGAAGAGAAAGGCTTTAGTCAGTTCAGTTCAGTCGCTCAGTTGTGTCCAACTCTTTACGACCCCATGAATCAAAGCACGCCAGGCCTCCCTGTCCATCACCAACACCCGGAGTTCACTGAGACTCACGTCCATCGAGTCAGTGATGCCATCCAGCCATCTCATCCTCTGTCATCCCCTTCTTCTCCTGCCCCCAATCTCTCTCAGCATCAGTCTTTTCCAATGAGTCAACTCTTTGCATGAGGTATCTGTTAAACCAAATGTGCTTGATTCTTTGGGAACTCTAATTTCTTAGGAATTGAAGCTAACTCACTCTGTGAGATGATTTCTTTTAAATGCATGAAATTCTGCACTTTTACATAAAAAGTGGCAAACACAGCAAGATTTATTAAGTGGCAGGCAAAATTGATTTTAAACTAGATCAGCCATTTTGCCACCAATGAACCAAATAACACATAGCAAATGTATAATAATGCAAACATGGAAATTTGTGGCAAATATATTTGATAAATACACATTGTGATTAAGTGTGCAGTTTAAGAAGCCTGTCACACAGCATCATGACCCTGCCTCAATGTTAACTTCTCTGTGCTTTCTTTGGTTTTCACATTTGTAAAATAACTCCATAAAATACTTTGGGCAATGCCTGCTATAAAGGAAGTGCTTAAAAATGTTAGCAGCTGCTACTACAACTACCACTGCTGTTATAATCACATGATTGTTTCTCTTTCAGTTGTGCTCATTTGGTATTTAAGCAGTACACTAATTTTTTTTCAATGACGTCTTTAAAATAATTTAAGAAATTCTATTTAGTTCTTTCTCACCAATAAAGCTAAGCACCAAGAAGACAGTTCAGTTCAGTTGCTCAGTCATGTCCGACTCTTTGTGACGCCATGGACTACAGCAGGCCAAGCTTCCCTGTCCATTACCAACTCCCAGAGCTTGCTCAAACTCATGTCCATGGAGTCGGTGATGCCATCCAACCATCTCATCCTCTGTCATTCCCTTCTCCTTCTGTCTTCAATCTTTCCCAGTACCAGGGTCTTTTCCAGTGAGTCATTCTTTACATCAGGTGGCCAAAGTATTGGAGCCTCAGCTTCAGCATCAGTTCTTCCAATGAATATTAAGGACTGATTTCCTTTAGGATGGATTGGTTGGATCTCCTTGCAGTCCAAGGGACTCTCAAGAGTCTTCTCCAACACCACAGTTCAAAAGCATCAGTTCTTCGGTGCTCAGCTTTCTTGATAGTCCAACTCTCACATCCATACATGACTAGTGGAAAAACCGTAGCTTTGACTAGACGGACCTTTGTCGGCAAAGTAATGTCTCTGCTTTTTAATATGCTGTCTAGTTTGGTCACAGCTTTTCTTCCAAGGAACAAGTGCCTTTTAATTTCATGGCTGCAGTCACCATCTACAATACAATGATTTTGGAGCCCAAGAAAATAAAATCTGTCACTGTTTCCATTGTTTCTCCATCTATTTGCCATGGAGTGATGGGAAGGGATGCCGTAATCTTAGTTTTTTGCATGTTGGGTTTTAAGCCAGCTTTTTCACTATCTTTTTCACTTTCATCAAGAGGCTCTTTAGTTCCTCTTGATTAGATTAGAGATGCTTAGATTAGATTGGTACTGCTGCTGCTAAGTCGCTTCAGTCATGTCTACTCTGTGCGACCCCCTAGACGGTGGCCCACCAGGCTCCCCCGTCCCTGGGATTCTCCAGGCAAGAACACTGGAGTGGGTTGCCATTTCCTTCTCCAATGCATGAAAGGGGAAAATGAAAGTGAAGTCGCTCAGTCGTGTCCGACTCTTCGAGACCTCATGGTCTGCAGCCTACCAGGCTCCTCTGTCCATGGGATTTTCCAGGCAAGAGTACTGGAGTGGGGTGCCATTGCCTTCTCCATAGATTAGATTAGAGATGCTTAATATTTTTTGATGAATGGATTAAAAAACTCTCCCTGTTCATTGCTTCCTATTTTCTTTTTCATTATGAACCCATTTTTCTACCTTTTATTTAGTCTTTTCCTGATAGTTTATGATCTAAACTTCTAGGAGACATGGTTTAAGGAATACACAAGTGATGCTTAGAAATGAGTCCTCTAATACTGGGCTTGAAAGAACTGTTCTCTGTTTTAAAAAGGTGATGAGAGGAGATGATTCCCCAATGAGACAGAAAAATCTAAGCTTAAGCCACTGAATTTAAATTAACTCAGCAGTTTGGAAAAATCCATAGCAATGAAATCTAGGGTAAGTACCTAGTCCCAGGGGAGGACCCTGAAAAAAGGAAATGTATAATCGTTCCACACTATCATGTTCACTCCCACGGTTCCTGGGATTCCTGTGAATAAAGCAATACCCACTGAAAATGGGCCACAGTAAAATGACAACAGCAACCATCCATCATAAAATAATCAGCAAAGAGGGAAAGGGAGCAGATATAACAAATCATGTCTTGACTTCCATGGAATATTTAAAACTTAAACTTCCAAATGTCAGGACCTATGTTCCTACCCTTCCTCCCTGTGGGAGCACCGACTGGAGTGTTTACCCCTCCAGTTTGGACCTCCCTGGCACCCCACTCCAGTCCTCTTGCCTGGAAAATCCCATGGACGGAGGAGCCTGGTAGGCTGCAGTCCATGGGGTCGCTAAGGGTCAGACACGACTGAGCGGCTTCACTTTCACTTTTCACTTTCATGCATGGAGGAGGAAATGGCAACCCACTCCAGTGTTCTTGCCTGGAGAATCTGAGGGACGGGGGAGCCTGGTGGGCCGTCGTCTATGGGGTTGCACAGAGTGGGACATGACTGAAGCAACTTAGCAGCAGCAGCAGCATACAAGTCATCAGGGCTTCCTTCATAGCTCAGTTGGTAAAGAATCTGCCTGCAATGCAGGAGACCAGGGTTCGATTCCTGAGTCCAGGAGATCCTCTGGAGAAGGAAATGGCAACCCACTCCAGAACCCTCACCTGGAGAATCCCAAGGACAGAGGAGCCTGGCAGGCTACAGTCCATGGGATCGCACGAGTCCGATATGACTTAGCAACTGAACCACCAGTACCACCACACAAGTCAGCAAGGTGTCCTTTCCTTTCTTTGAAGCTTTGTTTTATATTTCTTACCACATTTTGGTTATAATTTATTCAGCATTTTTATGTGTTTGTAGTTGAAGAGAAAGTTACAAAAGGCAGTCTACCATGTTTCAAAAGCCAATTTATTTAAAAATCTTTGCAATCCCTATTGTCTCCCAATAACACAAGTAGTCTGTGAAGAATATAGACTAGTGTGCCTTCAATGCACAATTAAATTGTAAATGGGTAAGTTAATTAAATGAGCAAAAATTTACTCTATTTATATAGTATTTAAGAACTATCAATCTCAAAAATATTTAATTCAAAGACTGCCCTTTGCTTCAAAAAATTTACAAATGTGCCAAATTAAAGTATGAAATAAAATCATAATAGGTTAAGTAACTGACTTAAAAAATGCAACAAGTAAGTGACACCACACAATTACATTTTTCTTTTTAATTCTCCTGAGTTTCTATACAAGTACAGAAGAAAAATGGTAGCATATTAAAGTATATCTTCTGCAAATACATATGCTAAAAACATCTGAGCTAAGAATAGATATGATAATAGTGCAAAAACATCATCACAAGTGGGGTATCCAAAGATCACATTACAAACCCAAACTAATAACAAACAAATTTCTGAAGTGACCTATAGGGGAGGAAACGAAGAACATAGTTGGCATATGTCTACTAATCCTGAGTCATTTAATTTTCTCAATTAGAAATCTCATGAAGTTTTATGACCAAACTGAAACGGTCTTTTCTTTTCATTTTCAGCATTTAAAAACATCCACATGCTAAGAGAAGGCCAAAAAACTTGCTTCATTTACTTTTTCTCAAAATAAAGTGTGGCAAAGACAAAACCATGAATTAGGTTTTTATCTCAATACAGCCAGAATACTGTAAAATTAAAAGAAACTCATTTTGAAAGATAAGACTAATTGAACAAGCTTAAAAGATTTGAGAAAAAAATCATCATATATAACATAGAAAAATCTAAATGAAAAAAGGCAGGGAATAATTTATCAAAGGAGGTGTTTTATTTATTTATTTTTTTAGAATGGAGTAAAGAGAAGACACATAAAATACAGCAGGGAGTTGTGAGCAAAGACAGAAAAACATAGAATGGGTAAAAGAAATGTCTGCCTGGTTTTGTTTTGAAATCACTGAGGTCTTCTGGTTCCTAGTAAAATTATTGAAGGCTATATCACTAGTTCAATTTCTAATACTGTCATAAAGGCATACATTTCTGGGGTATGAACATTTACAGTACCATAACTCTATGTGGCTACTAATTCCAAAATCCAAAGAAGGGTATATTGGGTTGAAGGTAGAATGTAGGGGGAGACATGAAAGAGAGGCTGGGCCAGAGACTGAAAGCCTGCCTTACAAACTGCACAGGAAGGAGTCAAGTTGGCATCACAAGTGATGAACTGATAAAACTTAAAATGGGAAATGAGATACAGAACAAGTTTTTATATGACAAAGAGGATTCTGGCAGTACAATTTGTATTCTGGCAGGATACAAATTATGGCTAAATTTAACAGTCTAGGTGAGAACTAAGGAGGGATTAAAATTAATATCATTGGTTATCATAGAGGATAGGCATGAACTTCAATGATTGTTTTGAGCACACAGAGACTGTGAAAGTAAACCTACATCTGAAACCAGTCTCTTCCACTCAGTCTCCAATTTCTTCTTTTTTCCACTCTTATGAATTAATACTGCAATCCTGAATCTACAGGTTTCAAACTTTTCAAAAATCTCTGACATCTGTCTTTAATGTCTTCAATAACCTGTCCCAGGTTTTATTCCAAAATGACCATCCAAGCTGCTGTTTATCTTGTTAATATGGCAAAATTCATAAAAAAATCTCATATTCTTCCTTAATAATCCCATTTCTAAGGCTTTATTTTAAAGTCATATTCTGAAATACAGGAGATGTTCTTCACATTATTACTTACAAATGTGAAAAAACTTGAAACCATTTGAGTCCAATAAGCAGGGTTGGATACAGAAATTAGGGCCTTAAATCTCAAAGCTAGAAAAGATAATGCAACCTCCTTAGAGTTCAGTAAATTATTTTTTATTTTTAATGTTTTCCTATTTGGTACTAGGAAACCAAAGAAACAAACTTAAGGCAAACATCTGATAACTGTGTCTTTGATTCATTCATGAAATAGATGCTGTCTGTTAGTCATTAAAGAATTGGGCATTTTAAAATTTAACTAGATTAAAAAAATTTTACGTAGTACATGCATATGTCAAACTGTACTAAAGGTTCTGTTATGGAAGGAAATGTACTTCCTTACCTCAATTACTGAGTTCTGTTTACCAGAATTAATCCAATTTTAACAACTTCTTGAGTATCCCACCATAATTTTTCTTTTTTAACTGTGATAACTGTCATAAAGAAATCAAACCAGAAGTTGAGATAAAAATAATAAAAGATAAATGGTTTTAGAAGTCATTTCTGAAAGAGTAACATTCAAGCTTGGAAAGAGAAACAAATGGCAATACAAAAAATGGGAAGACAGTGCTTCAGACAGAGGAAAGAGCATGTGTAAAGATCCTGCAACAGATAAGAGCCTGGGGTGATGGAGAAGATGGAAGAAGGCCCCTGTATCTGAGCAGAGTCAAATGAGGCTGCAGGGGAGACCAGAAGATAAGCAGCAGTCATGGAAGCCATGATTAATTACTTTTATTCTAAATGCAACAAGGGGATGCCTCCTGGTGGCTGAGATGGCAGTCTACCTGCAATGCAGGAGACTGGGGTTCAGTCCCTGGGTCCAGAAGATCCTCTGGAGAAGGAAATGGCTACTCACTCCAGTCTTTTTGCCTGGGAAATCCCATGGACAGAAGAGCCTGGTGGGCTCAAAGAGTCAGACATGACTGAGCGACTAACACTTAACACAAATGCAACAAGAAGTCATTGGAGAATTTTAAATAAAGGAAACATGATTCAATTTGTGTTTTAAGAAAGTGTTCTTAGTGTTGTCTGGAAAATGGGATCAGAAAGAGGAAGAGTAAAACTGAGGATTCATTGAGCTTCCTGGACGTGAACATCAGCTTTTTATCAAATCTGTAAAGTTTTTTGTCAATATTTATTTTTAATATGTTTTCTGCTCCTTTCTCTCTCTCCTTTCCTTTTGGTACTCTCGTTTTATATGTTGGTGAGCTTGGTGGAATTTTTATGAGGTCCTGTTCCTTTTCTTTCAGTCTTCTCTGAGAAAAAAAAATTTCCACCCAATGTCTACAGTTTTCAAGAGTTCCTATAGGTTTAAATTTCTGCAGTGTTTCAAATAAAAGCCATTTTCTTTCAGGAGAGCTTCTTTGTATAAACTGCCTCTTCCCTGGGCCAAATCTATGATCCACTGCTCCAGAACTGGAGGTGGGTACAGCAGTCCATTCTTTAGAGTGACACCCTTGCTTTATGTGGCGTAAGCTAGGCTGGAGCAGTAACCTGTGGTCTCTTCGTGTGGAATCTCCAGCCAATGAGTGAGTTGGAGCAAGGGCAATTGATGCCTCACTATTCTCAACTCTCTGTCTGGGACAGAGCCTCTGCCTTAGAGTGGCAGTCAGATGGTAGAAGGGAGACCCCAACCTCTGAGCCACTTCTGCCAGGAATGTAGCCTGTGCAACCCACAATTAATGGAGGTGAGAGACACTGGAGGCCTTCACTTCTTGATAAGATACAGTATCCCTTGACTGAGAGCTGAAAGGAGAAGCAGTCCTACCCTCTTGGCCATAAAGCACCCAGAGCAGAACTTCTATCATGATGAGTAAGGCCAGGTGGAAGGGAAGAAGTTGACTGTAACACAAGCGGCACAAACTCTCTCTGTTCTCACTAAGATTTAATATTATTCTTTTTTTTTAAGCAATTCTTATTGGAAAATCCCATGGACGGAGGAGCCTGTTAGGCTGCAATCCATGGGGTCGCTAAGAGTCGGACACGACTGAGCGACTTCACTTTCACTTTTCACTTTCCTGCATTGGAGAAGGAAATGGCAGCCCACTCCAGTGTTCTTGCCTGGAGAATCCCAGGGATGGGGGAGCCTGGTGGGCTGCCATCTATGGGGTTGCACAGAGTCGGACACGACTGAAGTGACTTAGCATAGCATATTGGAGTATAGTTGCTTTACAATGTTGTATTAGTTTTTGCTGTACAGCAAATTGAACCAAGAGATATACATATAGTATATCTATCAGAGTAAAACTGATGAGTCATTGAGCTTCCTGGATGTGAACATCAGCTGTTTATCATAGATAAACTATACGTATATCTACATCTCCGCTTTTCTGGATTTCCTTACCATTTAGGTCACCACAGAGCACTGAGTAGTTCCCTGAGCTCTACAGTAAGTTCCAGTATTTTATACATAGTATCAATAGTGTATACATGTCAATTCCAATCTCCTAATTCATCCCACACCCTCTTCTTTCCTTGGTATTCATACATTTGTTCTCTACATCTGTATCTCTATTTTAGCTTTGCAAATAAGTTCATCTGTATCATTTCTGGATTCCACTTTTAAGTGATGTTATAGGATATTAATTTTTCTATTTCTGATTTACTTCACTCTGTATCAGAGTCTCTAGGTTCAGCCATGTCTCTGCAAATGGCACAGTTTTGCTCCTTTTTATGGATGAGTAATATTCTGTTGTGTATATGTACCACATCTTCTTTATCTATTTCTCTGTTGATGGACATTTAGGTTGCTTCCTTGTCCTGGCTATTGTAAATAGTGCTGCAGTGAACACTGGGGTGCATGTATCATTTTGAATGATGGCTTTCTCGCGGTATATGCCCAGGGGTGGGATTGCTGGGTCATATGGTAACTCTATTTTTAGTTTTTTAAGGAAACTCCCAACTGTTCTCCATAGTGGATGTTATCAATTTATATTCCTATCAACAGTGTAACAGGGTTACCTTTCAAAATCCATACCCTCTCCAGCAATTTTTGTTTGTAGATTTTTTTTGTTAATGGCCATTCTTACTGGTATTTTGATTTGCATTTATCTAATAATTAGTGATGTTGAGCATCTTTTCATATGCTTTTTGGCCATCTGCATGTTTCCTTTGGAGAAGTGTCTACTTAGGTCTTCCATTCACTTTTAACTGGGTTTATTTTTTTTGATATTGAGCTGCATGAGTTGTGTATTTTAAAAATTAATTTCTTGTTAGTTGCTTCATTTAAAAGTATTTTCTCATATTCTGAGGGTTTTCATCTTGTTTATAGTTTCCTTTGTTTGTAAAAGCTTTTAAGTTTAATTATGTCCCATTTGTTTACTTTTGTTTTACTTTTTAAAATTAAGTATTAAATTTTATTCTTCAGTAAGTATTTCTTCATTTGCTGTATGTGCTCAAGAAAATTTTCAGACTTTAATGCTTTTTTAAAAATATGATTATTACTAGTTATAGTTTGGAGTGAGTCCATGCAGCGCCTTATGCTGCCATTCTGGGGCAAGACTCTGAAAACATTATTTCTTGACAGTACTTGCATACTTTGTGTTTGGTAGGCAGGGGCCAAAGGGTAAAACCTAATTGTCAGGATTTCTCAACATGAATGATAATTACTAACATCATCTGGTGTCAGAAAAACTTCCTAAAGGTGATTATCATTAGATCCTTCCATAAATTCACCTTCAGTAAAATCTATTAATTTCTGAAATCCTAAGCCCTCATTATTATCAGAGCAAGAATTTTCACTTCTATTCCCTTCTTTGTGCTTGATTTACAAAATCCATCATCTGAGTTTTGCTTTGGATCCTACAGTATTCTATGTTGTGTCTATAAGTTAGTAACTTTTAAAATAAAACACCAGAAGCATAACTTTCAGGGATACATCCTGGTTGCATCAAGCAGTAAAACCCTGACAGGATCCGGCGAGGTGTTCACACAGCAAAGTCAGCCACAGAATCTCAGGACCTCTGGAACATAGGGAAGAAAGGAAGCCAAATGTCTGCTAGGAATCGTGTCCACTGAGACAACACTGTTGGAAAGTGAGTCAGCTGAGGAAAACCAAGAAGCATTAGGAGGAGATTAGAGTGTAGAAATGGACCAGGTTCAGTTCAGTTCAGTTCAGTCGCTCAGTCATGTCTGACTTTGCGACCCCGTGGACTGCAGCACGCCAGGCCTCCCTGTCCATCGCCAACTCCTGAAGTTAACTCAAACTCATGTCCATTGAGTCGGTGATGCCATCCAACCATCACGTCCTCTGTCGCCCCCTTCTCCTCCTGCCTTCAATCTTTCCCAGCATCAGGGTCTTTTCAAATGAGTCAGTTCTTCGCATGAGGTGGCCAAAGTATTGGAGTTTCAGCCTCAGCATCAGTCCTTCCAATGAATATTCAGGACTGATTTCCTTTAGGATGGATTGGTTGTGTCTCCTTGCAGTCCAAGGGACTCTCAAGAGTCTTCTCCAACACCACAGTTCAAAAGCATCAATTCTTTGGCATTCAGCTTTCTTTATAGTCCAACTCTCACATCCATACAGGACTACTGGATAAACCATAGCTTGGACAAGGTTAGATGAAGAATTAAAATGGGAGCCATGACAGCACTGCAGGCCCTCTGAAATGTGTGTTCACTGCATGATTGAGGACGCTGAGCTGCTAAAAGCCTCCCACCAGCAAGGCCACATTACCCGAAGGACACATATTCTTTAATGTTTCCATACTGAAAACTGGACACTTATGTCTTTAATGCTGCAAAGCTCAAATCTCCTCTTTCAGATGCACTTTCAAAGCCATATAAAGTAAACAACAACAACAAAAAAAATCACTCCACTTTCTAAAGGGTCATATCTTGATTTCTGACTTTCAGCTTGTATTATTCAATTTGTGAATAAGGAAGCTAACAGCAATAGGTATAAACTGTCTGATGAAATAAAAATTCATATTTCAAGGCAAGACAAGAAAATTTTAAACATAAAATTTTTCTCTGCCTTTTGGGCCTTTCTCCCCTCCTGCGTGCCTTGTGCATCTGCATTATAATGTATTAATCAGACCTCCCCAATGGCAGAAGCACCTGATCAACCATAAATTGGATCAGTTTTTCTTCTTGCGGTGCCAGTCATGTAACTTCTTAGAAGATAACATTCTTAATCCTGTAATCCTTCTTAATCCTGTAAGGTACCAACCACTCACCTTATATGTCAACTTTATGTACATTGCCAATATACCATTTCTTTTAAAAACAGCAACTGGTGCAGAGCAGACCACTCAGATAATCTGGGCTGAACCTAATTGAAATTCTTAGTGTAAATACTCACTTATGACCTGATTAATGTTACTAGCTATACTACTTGTCGGGCCTCCCAGGTAGCTCAGTGGGTAAAGAATCTGCCTGCAATGCAGGAGACACAGGAGACTAGGGCTCGATCCCTGAGTTGGGAAGAACCCCTGGAGAAGGGCATGGCAACCCACTCCTGTATTCTTGCCTGGAGAATCCCATGGACAGAGGAGCCCGGCGGACTACAGTCCATAGGGTTGCAAAGTCAGACGTGACTGAAGTGACTGAGCACACATACAACTTGTATTTTCCCTATTTTACAAGATTATTATTTCTTGATCACCAAGTGGATGACTGAGCTAATAATTAGGAGACTTGAAACAACTGACCAAATATATAGTCCCATTAAGACCAATGATTTTAAGAGTATAATCTAGATACCAGAACAAGCAACAAGAAGGAACCATTCCCTAGACCATAAGAGAGTAGTAAGGCAGGTGGCTGGGAAGTTTTGGTTACTGTGAACAGGACTTAGTCCAGAAATAGCACACTGAGTGGCCCAATAACAAAGGCCTTGCCTGTCCTGGGAATGAGCATTCCTAGCTCAATAGGACAAATTGGTCATAAAATGCCTCCAAAACCTTGCTCAAAATTAAGACTGAAAGGGAAAAAAATAAAGCATGGTGCCCATCATCCAGTTACATAAGAATCAAGTCACTGCAACTCTTGACTTACAGTACAGGGCAAAGATCAGGATGAGGTACTTGTGCTCGGGGAAGACTGGCAGAACTGGTCCTCACAGATTATTTTCAGGAGAAAATTTTATGAACCCAGTTTCCTGCATCTTCCCATACTTAGAAAAGCACCAATAACTAAGGTATCTATACCTCAAGAGTGGCAGTAACCTTCTACCAAGATGTTTGATTGCATATACCCCTTTGTCTAGATCACATGTACACTGTTCCCTCCATCCCCCAACCTTTACTTCTTCAGACAGGTCTCAGAGTTCTATGAGAGATGGTCTCCTGGGTTACAATTCTCAGGTTGCCCAAAGAAAATTTTCCATTTTTTTGGTAGTATGACATAGTCTGTTTCTTTAATTTATTATTAATTAGAAGATCATTATTTTATAATATTGTGCTTGTTTCTGCCATACAACATCATCATTTCTCTTTTAGATTACTATGAATTAATTTTTTTAAATTTTATTTTATTTTTAAACTTTACATAATTGTATTAGTTTTGCCAAATATCAAAATGAATCCATCACAGGTATACATGTGTTCCCCATCCTGAACCCTCCTCCCTCCTCCCTCCCCATACCATCCCTCTGGGTCGTCCCAGTGCACTAGCCCCAAGCATCCAGTATCGTGCATCGAACCTGGACTGGCATCTCGTTTCATACATGTTATTTTACATGTTTCAATGCCATTCTCCCAAATCTTCCCACCCTCTCCCTCTCCCACAGAGTCCATAAGACTGTTCTATACATCAGTGTCTCTTTTGCTGTCTCGTACACAGGGTTATTGTTGACATATTTTAAGTCTGGTGTGTGTGTGTTAGTCACTCAGTTGTGTCTGACTCTTTGTGAACCCGTGGACTGCAGCCCACCAGGCTCCTCTGTCCATTGGATTCTCCAGGCAAGAATACTGGAGTGGGTAGCCATTTCCTTCTCCAGGATTTAAGTCGTAAAGGATGCAACTCTAAAGGAGGAGGAACAACAGGCTGACCTTCAGAAAATCATCACCCTGACATATCTGCATAGTAACACTATCCATTGGGATGCTGACTTCCTAACAGGTAAAAGGTATGAGAAGTATGGGTACAAAATCTCATGATTTTAACTGCTAGCCCACAGATCTGCTATTTCCAAGTATTGGGCAGGCTTTTATGTTTTTCTTAAAGAAGTGGTTAGCCCATGGCTAACAGTTATTGAGAAAATATGATTGAAGTAACACATAATAAGTCATGGAATGTCAAACTAAGGCATATAAGCAACATCTGGAATTGTTCAGTTTCATCAAGTCTTAACCAGAAAAGAAATGCATTGACCAGAAATGAAAGACAAAGACCATTGGCATATAGTGGAAGCTATAATTGTAGGAGTGGATGAGACGATTCAGGGGGAATTAACATTTAACCAAGAACTTTCACCTTAAAGTTTCCATACTTATTTTTAAAGGCAAACACTCAGGATTAGGTTAATGGATAAAAGGTTGTTTATCTGCTTTCTATTGTAACTATTACTACTTATTTGTAATAATTTTTTCAAAGCACACAGTAAGCCACTGGCTAAAAACAACTTTTTAAAAGTATATATAGAGCATGGCGTAAATGAGTGTATGTAATATCTGATGTATTTAATTTATTGAAATACTTGTTATAAACTACATTTTTTTCTATGTTGTGTATTTTTTCCTATGCAGTATAGAAGGTAAGATGGTTGGATGGCATCATTGATTCAATGGACATGAGTTTAAGCAAACTCTAGAAAATAGAGAAGGACAGGGAAGCCTGGCATGCTGCAGTTCATGGGGTTGCAAATTTGGACATGACTGAGTGACTGAACAGAAATATCTAAATTGGCAAAATATAAATAATTTAGAGAATAAAACAAGGCTCTAATCACTACTTCCATTACCTTATAATTTGAGTTTGTGTTTGTGTTTTTTCTAAGTACTACATGAAGTTTTACAAATACCTTCAGTAGGTAGGTTTGGTCACTAAGTCATGTCCTACTCCTGTGACCCCATGGACTGTAGTCCGCCAGGCTCCTCTGTCCATGGGATTCTCCAGGCAAGAATACTGGAGTGGGTTGCCATACCCTTCTCCAGGGGATCTTCCTGACAGGCATCCTGCACTGCAGGCAGACTCTTTACCAACTAAGCCACCAGAGAAGCATATTTTAATATATTTTGAACTCTATCTTTTTTCTTCACTGTCATGAAAAGAAAATGGCTTAAAGGAAACTAAAAAGATATGACAACTGCATGCAATACAGCCTGAGTTCCTTTTGTTATAAAGGACATTGAGAAAATTGTCAAAATCTAAATAAGATCTACAGATTAGGTAAGACTATTGTATCAATGTTCACTTTCTGATTTTGATTACTGTACTGTGGTTATGTTGCCATGTTCTGCGTAAGTAGAGATAAAGAGGAACAATTCCTATAATTTGTTCTGAAACAGTTCAGGTGGGAAAAAACATATGTAAGTGTGATATATATGCATGTACATATACATGTATATGTGTGTATGTATAAACATCAGGGGCATTAATTCAATCCTTAAGAATTACACCAATTCAGTAATAGTAAATTACTATCTATAGACAGAGTCTATATAAGAGACACACAAATATATATATATATATATAACACACAAATATATATATATATATGAATAAAGTGCCTGTGTGTGTGTGTGCGTGTGTGGCGAGAAGTAAAGCGAGAGAAGGATAATGCAAATATCGCGAAATGTTAAACTTTGAGAAGTTACATATTTGTTGCACTATTCTTAAAACTTTTCTGAAAGTAAAATTATTTCAAAGCTAAAAACTCAAAGAGAATAAAAATAAAGCATGATTTAATAATTGTGTGTGTGAGCTCAGTAATGTCTGACTCTCTGTGAACTTAGGGACTGTATCCTGCCAGGCTCCTCTACCCATGGAATATTCCCAGAAAGAATAGCGGAGTGGGTTGCCATTTCCTCCTCCAAGGGATCTTTTAGACCCAGGGATCGAACCTAGGTCTCTCGAATCTCCTGCATTACAGGCAAATTCTTTTACCCCGGAGCCACCAGGGGTGCCTTCGTTTAATAATTAGGAAATTCCAGAAGTGAGCCAAAAGGCCATATACTACATGTCTAGCCAATAGGTGGTGCCAATGAGTACCAGTTTTCTTTAAACAATATTAGAAAGTAAAGTTTCTAAGTGCAGTGTTCAAAAGTCAGGAGTACTGACACAATCTTTAAGAATTACACCAGTTCAATTCTATTGAATTAAACAACTACCTGTCTATGTGAGGACAGGATGCTCAACTCCCCCAAATACAGTCTAACTCTCTCAAAAGCCTCCTTTCACCTCAGTTAAATGAAGAACACCATTTACTTCCTGCACAGAATTAAAGTGCCCTCCTTGTACAAGTAAGTGGGCTTCTTATCTAGGTAATTCTGAAGGAGTCTCACCTTCTGTGGGGGTTAAAATGTATAACTGGCAGGAATGCAATCACAGTGCTCATCTGGCTAAGACAAAAAGCAGATTGTAAAACTGACCTGATTAGCAAATATGATTTCTTCTAGTTGTAAGTTACATGTACAAACTACAGGAAATAGGATTTCATAAACACATAGATAATATTAAAGTATTCTGAATTTTCTCTTAGGACATACTGAACAGGAGCCAAGGATTTTTACACAAGTTATTTCAAATAATAGAACTGAATGTGTCTCAGGAAATCATATTGGCTCAGTCTTATTTCACATTCCTAGAATTCAACTGCTAATGTCTATCAGAGGTGACGTTAATAATAACCATTTGCTCAACCAACTTCAACCAGGCTAATTCTAATGACTATTTTTAGAAGTTCAAATTCTCACAATATGATTTTTGGATTTAAAAATTCTCACAGAGGACAACTTTGGAAATTTTGAATTACTGCAATGAACTAAATCTAACCATACAGACAGGCTAATTCAATTATATTTTTACCTTTAAAGTTACATGGATCACCTGAAATTTTCTTCCAGTTTCTAAACCCAATAAAGATAGTAGTTAATGTACCTTAGCAGCACAGGTCTTAGGTTAGAGGGGGAGGAAAAACCCAGTTATCTAGACAACTCCTTTTACCTATTAAATAGACAAGATTACAACTCCAAAAGATAGAAGCACATCAATGAAGCATAAAAGGCCTGAAAATTAGGTGGTAGAATTTGATTCTAAAACTAATTTCAAAGTTATTCTTTTTTTCTCTTTTTAGTATAATGACCAAGGAACAGCAGGAGGAAAGCAGGGACTAAAACAACATTTTGTTGAGTGAATTTAATTCTCTTGAAAACATTTGACTGCACTGCTTCCATTTAATCAACTACTCCATGGTCCAAGGAGAAAAAGTCAACATTTCACTGTGATAATTTAATCATGAGGCATCCCATTTTCCAACTTCAATTTCCTATACTCTTGTTTCCCCCTTAAGTACGCTATCAGATGCCTCCCTTTCAATAATAAAGCCAAACAGCTCCTAAAACTTTATCCATTATTTTTATAATTGCCTTCCCTCAAGACAGGTGACAATAGAACAATGTTCCACTCTCCAAGAAGAGTGGAAACTTAAATGGAAAGAAAGACTAAAGAGTTCATTTACTAATTTTTAAAAGTGTCTGTCTGAGCTTTTTCTCTCTGCAGCAGTATTTTGGCGTGACAAGGCTTAGGGCTGGGTTTGCCTTTGCTGTGAGAGAGCTAGAAGGGACCAGAAGGAGACCAAAGGAATAGAAGGCGAGTTGATGCTGGCTGGGTGCAGCTGGCTGGGACTCAGGCTTGAAAGGAGGGGGAAGGAGAGGAGTGGGCTGTAAGGATAGGAGAGCAGGCAGGGCTTTGCAGCAAAAGCCAAGCCTAAAGAGTATATATTCAGCTATCTAGGAATCTCAGCATCAAGACAGGCAGCAAAATGCAGGATTGATTCTGCCAAAGCAGAGAAACCTTGCTAGGCAGGGTTGTATGGTAAAATGGTTTCTTTTACTCTTTCCAAAGATGCAACAAGTAGTTTTTCATTTCAGTGCAATGGATGTAAACACACAGGTAACACCCACTGAGCATCACTTCAGTCAGGACAATGATAAACTCAAAGGCTCCAACAACAGAAGAATTGTAAGGCACACTGCAAAGAGCAAAGACCTGGGAGTTGACAAGGAGTTTGGAAACAAGTATATTGGAACAGATGAACACACTTCGCTTAGTCAACACTGCATCTGTGATGGTAAGGAGGGAAGGGACTACATGAGAAAAATCAGGTCAGGGTTAGTTTTATATTTATTTATTCACATAGGAGGCAAATGCAAGCAAATTAAAAGTAATGGGACTCTGGGAGAGAAAGAAAAAGATACACAACGGCTACAAACTTCTCCACCCAAAGTTAGTGGGCAGAAGCAAAGGAGTAAGGCATAATGAATGTGAGGCATCAAAAGAGCGCAAAAAGGAAATTCTTTAAATCCAGTCTAGAGCAGCACTGCCTAATAGAACTATGATATGAGCCACCTATGGGGCTAGTAACCACTTAAAAAATAGAAACAAAATTAACTTTTGTAATATATTATGTTTAGACCAATATATCCACAATGTTACCTTTGAACATATAATCAATATAAAAATTATTAAAGGGCTGTTTCATATTCATTATATATGTATCAAGTCTTCAAAATCAAGTATGTATTTTACAAGCACTACACACTTTAATGACATCCCCAGTGGCTCAGCAGTAAAGAAACCGCCTGCAGTGCAGGAGACCCAGGAGACACGGGTTCAATCCCTGGGTCAGGAAGATCCCCTGGAGAAGGAAATGGCAACCCAATCCAGTATTCTTGCTGCAAAAATCTCATGGACACAGGAGCCTGGCGGGCTACAGTCCATAGGGTCGCCAAGAGTCAGACACAACTGAGCATGCATGCTCACACTTCAATCCCAGTGCTACACCAGCCTCATGTCTAAGGCTCAATAGCCCCAGGTGGCTAGTACCTATCAAGGTGGACAGCACAGGTACAAAATATATTTAATGATAAAAAATAATCCATGGCATCAAGAAATACCAAAAAGTCTGTCACAAGTAATGAATTTGGTTAGAAGTTTGTCAATGAATTTGGCAAGAAAAGTTTTAAAAAAACACTAGGCCTACCATCTTACTGAAAGTATATTTAAAATAAATCGCTTGGTCTTTATACAATAAATGCTATTTCAATTCTTTCACAGAAAAATTGAAGACAAGTGTACACAGCAGTTTCTGAGGTATTCTTCTTATTTCAAGTTATATTCACTACTAAAATCTCCTGGTCCTTCAGAGACTCTACCTTTAATAGCAAGTGCAAGTATTTTCTTTATTCAGTGGTAGATGGAGGATTTTGTGTGGATCAAAGGAAGCCAAGTTCCCTCCTTTGCTCTTGGGAAACTGAAGAGAAAACTGACCTCACCATTCATTACAGCCTGAAGTGCTGCCACATGAATGAGCTGCGAATATTTATGGCTCTCAAGTGACCAAACCACAGAGATTCTGTCTGCAGTTACTTTGTGGGTTGTTTTGGGCTGGTGATGTGGGATCGTCATATGCAAAGGGTCCTCTGTTCATTGGATTCTCCAGGCAAGAATACTGCAGTGGGTAACCGTTCCCTTCCCCAAGGGATCTTCCCGACCCAGGGATCAAGCCCTGCAGGGTCTCCTGCACTGTAGACAGATTCTTTATTGTCTGAGCAACAGTAGAATCTGCCTGCAGTGCGAGAGACCTATGTTTGATCCCGGGATCAGGATGATCCCTTGGAGAAGGGAATGGCAACCCACTCTAGTAATCTCGCCTGGACAATTTCATGGACACAGAAGCCTGGTGGGCTACAGTCCATGGGATCACAAAGAATTGGACACGACTGAGTGACTAACATTTTCACTTGGCCTGGTGAAATGTACACAGGTCTGAAGAAAAGGTGGTCTAAATTTAAATTCAGATTGTTTTAATTGCCAGGCAAGTTGGACTATAACACAACCATCTATATTCAGGGTACTTTAAAGATCAGCCATAAAAAGCAATGCATTCAGTTCAAATACCAGTTGATTTAGAAGTTTCTTTAATTAAAGCACACAACTTCATAGCTTATGCTGCTTCAACGTGGGTTTGAAGGTGGGACAGGAATAATATTCACCATGTTTTTGTATAACTGATCAAACTTAAAGATGTCATTCAATATATTATACAACCTACATATGCTATAGTGTAAGTCTAGTATATTACTAGTGTAAGAGTATGCACCACCTGATATGTGCTTCTCTGGTAGCTCAGCTGGTAAAGAACCTGCCTGCGATGCAGGAGACCCTGGTTCGACTCCTGGATTGGGAAGATCCCCTGGAGAAAGTAAACGTTACCCACTTCAGTATTCTGGGCTGGAGAATTCCATGAACTGTACAGTCCATGGGGTCTCAAAGAGTCGGACACAACTGAGTGATTTAAACCACTCAGTGATTTAAACTACTTGTATTATGTATACTTTATAATGCTATATTATATTACAGTTCCTGCCAGATGGCATGTATATGCTTTTCTCTATATAATACTACAGCTATAGGCAGAGAAGCATGTTTTTCTTGGACCTTATTGACAAAAATTTCTGTTCATCAAACCCATTCCACACAACTGTCATGAACCGAGGCATATTTGTCATTTGGTTTTCAGCAATCAGCAACAACCTGGAGATCCCAAGACTAGAGAAAAAACTCAGATACTCTACCTTGACTCAAACCAGAAAAGAATATATCTTTTAGAGTTATAGCTATAAACCTATCATAGAATAAGGAAACATACCAGCATTTTGACCAAGCACTTTTAGGGAGTGAGTAGAGAGAAAAACAAAGGGCTGAAAATTTTCTTCTTTACAGACAAATAAAACAAAGCAACCGAAATGAAAAGTGTAGGGAGTCAGACAGACCCATATACTCACCTGCATTGGAGCCAGTCAAATTATAACGCGCATTCAACTTCTTGATGATATTCTCGTGGATTTGGTACCACTCACTCTCTGTATTACACCTGTGAAATCATGGCCACTCTGTTAAGCTTTGATGACGCATGAGATGACTTTCCTACACACCTGCCCCTTTTCATATAACCACTATAATGTACTTCCTTAAACCTCCCTGCAGTTCTCAACACAGAGAACATGGCTTGGCTTAGCTGCCCCAAGATAGGCAGGAATGACCGTATCTGGTAATGCATGACCAACTACTTCATGAAGTGGCTGAGATGAACAATTCAGGTTATGAGAAGCTCAGAGAACAATGCATGCAGTGGAAGGAAGTACAGGCTAAGATCCTGACTCCCTGGATTTGGATCCTCACTATTAACTGAGCTACGTTCTTTGGGTGAGTTACTTATACTGTGCCTTGATCTGTTCGTTTGTGAAATGGGGGTAATATACTAGAACACTGAACAAGCTTGAGTTTAGGATAATCCCTGCATAAAGTAAATGCTCAGTAAATGTTATTTCTCGTTATTGAATCTCCACCTATTATATCATGACCAAGTTGGCTAGCATCAAAATGCAACTGAGGTTAACACAACTTGCACTGGCAAAAACCTGCTGGGATTTACTGAAGGGTAATTAAGGTAACTCTTTCAGACTTTCTACTTCTAGGCCAAAAGGCGTTTCTCCATCTCTCACTCTGACAGCCATCTGTACCTTAGTCTTTCAGCTCTTGTCTTTCACCAGCTCATGCTAGAGTTCACCTAGGAGACTCTGAAGATTCTTGAGAACTGGATCTGGGACTGGTAGATACCTGTGTTCCCCTCAGTACTTTGAACACTGTAGGTGCTTAAAGAAAATACTGGCTACATGAATGACTGAATGGATATCCCTCTGACTGTTACTCCTGATGATTTGTTAATATCTGGGTCTGCTCTATTCTTACTGCTGAGACGGCCCCAGTTAGGCTGGGGAGACCCTCCCTCATCTGAATGCGTTTGTAAATTCACTACTATCTTTCACTAGCAACAAAGGCTCCCTCCCAAGGGTCCTGACAATCAAAGATTCTATAACTATCAATCAAAATATTCCACCCTATAGTGACTTCCTACTTGTGATCTCATCTGTAGCCAATAATTCACAATGCGCTTACATATTTATTTATTTCACTGCCATAAGCTTTTCCAGGATGAACTGGATGGAGGTTATTTTTGAACCAGTTAATGGTAGGATAGCAAATAAGAGCACTGACACTGCTGCTGCTGCTGCTGCTACTGCTGCTAAGTCGCTTCAGTCGTGTCCGACTCTGTGCGACCCCACAGACGGCAGCCCACCTGTCTCTGGGATTCTCCAGGCAAGAACACTGGAGTGGGTTGCCATTTCCTTCTCCAATGCATGAAAGTAAAAAGTGAAAGTGAAGTCGCTCAGTCATGTCCGACTCTTAGCAACCCCATGGACTGCAGCCTACCAGGCTCCTCCGTCCATGGGATTTTCCAGGCAGGAGTACTGGAGTGGGGTGCCATTGCCTTCTCCACACTGACACTGAGAAGGCTGGAAAATTAAGGTGAAATAAAACCATTTCACTTGTCCAGCTGTAAGATACCAAATTACCACTTAGTAGCCCCTGCTCCTAGTTTTCTTAGTTCAGCTCAGTGGGGAAGGAAGAAAGATAGCTTGCTTCCTATTAAATAGTTAAGGGACTCTAGAATTCATGCTTTTAATCTACAAAACTCCAAATAAAATAAAAGCTCCTAAAGTATGTGACTGAAGTATCTTCCAGGCTCAGACAAGGTATTTCTTGCTATTCTCTGTTTCAGTTCCAGTTTGGTCTAAGGATTTGGTCCCCTTAACAAATAGAAATTTCTTCCAAATTGTTTCTAACAGTCACTCCTCTAAAATGTTTTAATAAACTCTAGCTTCTTTTTCATCTACAATAACTGTTTTGACTGCCTAGCTTTCATCCTGGAATGGATTCATAAATTGCTGATCTGTAATTTTTAAGGGATCTCTCTTGCATCAAGAATAACCCAAACCTTATTTGATATTTATGAAAAAAACAGACAATAACTACAAAGAGCAGTACAACTTAATTTCAGGAGAATGAGTATCTCCCACAGAACTGGAATTCATGGGTCTTCCTTGGCTGGTTGCATAATCAAGAGGGATGCAAGGAACTCCAGGTCCCCCAGTTTTCCCACTGACAAGATAAATCTAACATTTCCTATGCATACCTAGAAAGATCACTCAAAGAAACAAAGAGATTGCATTTGTGAGAAATTTTAGTTTTTCTTAAAAAGCAAGGTCACCTAACAGCATCATTGTCACATCACTAGACGGTGGTGTGAAATAACACCCTGAAACATATGACCTGGTAACATGAGAGCTCAGGTTCTGAGTTAGGCAGTCCTGACTTCACAGCTGGTTCCTGTTCTGATTAGTTAGGTGATTTGGGGTGCTATTTAGCCTCTCTGTCCCCTTATGTGGAAAACAAAGCCAACAGCATCTGCTTCATGAGTTTGTCATGAAAATAAAGTGACATGACACATGCAAAGTGCTTATTAACATGGTTCCTTGCACACAGTAAGCACAAAGTAAATGGTGGCTATTATCATTAGTATTGTTGCAATTAAACTATGTTTCACAATCACCAGTAAAATTTAGAAAGGGGATTATACTGGATTTACGCTCCACCATGGGCTGGCAGGCATCCCTGACTCGATGGACATGAGTTTGAGTGAACTCCGGGGGTTGGTAATGGACAGGGAGGCCTGGTGTGCTGCGATTCATGGGGTCGCAAAGAGTTGGACACGGCTGAGCGACTGAACTGATGGGATAAAAGAGTAGCATGCTTTACTACCCAGTAGTATCACCAAAAGTTTTCAAGTTTAATATCAAGGTCATAGATTTTATCACTCTTAAAAGAGACAAAGAGAGTTTCTAGTCCTAAACCACAGGCTATAAGTGAACCTTTGTCAATTGATTAGCAAACATGTGGTGCAGGTCCCAGGGCCTCTGGGTAGAAGATGGATAAATCCAAGAAATCCTGCAGGTGTTGTCAAAAAGCAACCTGAGGTATATATCCCACAGGTAGCGGGCCACGTGGGTCCCCTCCACATTGGTACACACTGCAACAGCCGGAACAGATAACAAAAGCAAGCTCACTCACAGAGGAGTTCAGCAGTGTGGTCCTCAAATCAGGAATGCGGATCCCAGATCCCCCATTCCCAGTGCATCTGCTCTGAGGATGGCACCGTGTGTCATCTCTCCATTGTCAGACCTGCGGGCAGGTGCTCAGGGAAGGGCAAGCGAAAACCATGTGCCTTTTTAAAAACTTAGGGTGTGGAGTACATTAAGTGGATTTTCTTCGTGGAATGTTCAAACTGAACTGTATCTGCTGCCACTGACCCTCAAAAGATGCATAAACCACGTTCTGAGGATCTTATTTGGGAATAGGGTTTTTACACAGATAATCAAGTTAAAATTAGGCTGTTTAGGGTGGGTCCTAACCCAGTATAACTAACTAGGCCCATATAAAAAGGGGAAATGTGGTTACAGAAACAGATACACACACCTGGAGAAAGTCATGTATGATGAAGGCATACATCAGGTCATGCATCTACAGGACACCAGAAACCAGGAGAGAGAAGCAGGGAACAGAATTCCCCTCACAGCCCTCAGAAAGAATCAGCATAGCCAACACTGTGATCTGGGAACTGTGGCTTCCATTACAGTGAGACCATAAATGTCTGTGGCTTAAGCCTCCTTGTTTATGGTGCTTTGTTAGGGAAGCCCACAAATGGGCTTCCCCGGTGACTCAGTCAGTAAAGAATCCTCCTGCTATGCAGGAGACCTGGGTTCCATCTTTAAGAAGATCCCCTGCAGGAGGAAATGGCAACCCACTCCAGTATTCTTGCCTGGGAAATCTCATGGACAGAGGACCCTGGCGGAATATAGTCCATGGGGTTGCAAAGCATCAGATATGACTTAGTGACGAAACCACCACATAATAAATTAATAATACATAAAGTAAGAGGGGAATCACCCAATCTGAACTTCCTTTTTCTTAATTATAATCAGTTTATGTTAAAAACTATTTTCATTTTCCAAGAACAAATGAACTTTCTGAGGGTAAAGATATAACAGGTTTTAAATTCTTGGAGGTATTCTATGCAGGGGATGGTCACCCAGTGGGTAAGCTATCTATTCTTTTTGGTTCTCAATTTCATAATCCTCTGAAAGGCAAATGACGATTTGTAGGCTCAATTGTAGTAGGCCTAGAGATGATTAAGTTTTTGAGGAATGGCTTAAACTCTGTGCATCCCTGGCTCTTCCATTACCCACAGAAAGCAGGATTCACCACATAAGATCCCCATGTACCCCCATGCCCACCCCAGCCCACATCATGTGCAAGCTCCTTACATATACACTTTCAGGATGAGGTCATCTTTCGTCTCTCCAGTCAGCAGGTCAGCAATGCTAAGAACTGCACAGCCAAAGGGTCGCCGGTACTGGACACTGCAGGCATTCTTTTTTTCTCCTGCCCCCATTCGACCTGTTCAATTAAAAAGCACACCTAGTTCAAGGAGCCATTTGATTAATCCAGCTTAAGACGAGACACATACAGCTCTAACATAAGCCATATGAAATGTAATGGGTGATGGTAAAGACACAGATTTGGAGCAACTGTTGCCTCCATTCTGAACTCTCCCCTCAGACCACATAGTTGTGTGACCTTGGGCACGCAGTGCAAACTCTGGCCATTGGCTGTTACCTATAAAACATGAAGACTGAAGCTGAGCCCAGGTGTGGGTACCCTTCCCGAAGCATTCATGAAGGCACCCCAGGAGAATCACATCCAAAAAGGCAGTAGGGGTGCCTATTTCATTCTCTACTTGTAAGATTCTCCATATTTCAAAAAATGATTTCAAACATTTCACCTCTGAAAAGAAGTGATTTGAGATTACCTGACGGTATAACAAGTAAGCACAGGTGAGCAAATAAGCATGTTCTTTCCCAGCTCAGTACTCAGGCTGAGATCTCCAGGGATCCTTTTTTAACTCTGACATGGTTTCTACTTGTTTAAATTGTTAGACATTTCAAAATCTGTGGTTGAGATACTGTTTTAATTTATTGTTGCATTTAATTACCAACGGGTTATTTTGAAAACTGAAAGCAAAAAGCACACTGGAGCTGTAACATAACAAGCTAACGTGAGGAGAAATAATGAAAAAAGTCTGCCAGTCTGTTTCCAGATGCTAGGGAACAGATCTGCACGTTGTTTCCATCTGACTGAAGTCCTGCTACAGCATGTCTGCATGGCTCTAGTACTTTCCAAATCCAACGCTAAATAGAAAAAAAGAGAGGGATGGCAGTATTCAATTTGGCTTTCATTCTTCTGTAATAAAGGAAAACTGCCCCTCTGATATATCAACTTCAGAGTAATATTTATAAATAGAAGCTGGAATACCACTTAATGGTGGTAAAAACCACAGAAAAAACAAAAAAAAAAAAAACAAAAAAAAGAAGAGGACTTCTGACATAATGAAAAGGATTTTTCCCTTTTGAAGTCCCTTTTGAATAATTAATGTGTGACAGCCTTGAAATGTACTTTCTTGGATGATGTTTCATTTTCATTGGTATATTACTAATATATTGATTAACAGGCCTAAGGATAATAAGAATGCTGATTTACAATGAAATCATGTACTAGACTCAACACTATAAAAAGAGTTGAGAGGACTCCTCTGAGATCAGGGACCGGTGTTTACTATGTGACATGCATGGGTTTGGAGAGTCATTAGGTATTACCATATAGGTACAGGGTTTCCTAGGTGGTGCAGTGGTAAAGAATTCACCTGCTCATGTAGGAGACGCAAGAAGTGTGGGTACGATCCCTGGGTCGGAAAGATCCCCAGGAGGAGGAAATGGCAACCCACTCTGGTATTCTTGCCTGGAGACTCCCATGGGCAGAGGAGCCTGGCGGGCTGCAGTCCATGGGGTTGCAGAGTCAGCTACAACTGAGAGCACATGCAGGCAGCACAGGGGCTCATGTAGGTACAGGCTTATTAGCAGGGTGAATACGTAAACCTGACTACTGGGAATTCAAGAATAGTAAGCAAAACAAGGACAATAAATGTAATGAAGGCTGTGGTAGGACTAACAATTATTAGGGCAAAGGTTGTTCCTCCAATTACATGAATTAGGAGGTGTCCAGCTGTAATATTAGCTGTTAGCTATATAGCTAGGGCTACTGGTTGGGTAATACGCAAATAGTTTCAATAATTACAAATATACTGGTAAGAGGAATGGGTATTCCCTATGGTAGAAAATACATGAGATGCTTTTGTTTCATGGTGAAAGCCTATAATGATTGCTCATGATAAAAAAGGGATAAATATACCTAAAATTATGAAAACTTGTGTAGTGGGTATAAACAAATGTGGTAAAAGACCAACTAAGTTTGTTGGGCTGATAAATAAGCAATATAAGTATTTCTGTTCAGGCCTGCCCTTTATAATTATGAATGGCCATTATCTGTTTTGTTGCAAGTTGAATCAATCACTGCTAAATAGAAATCATGCAGTTATTTATGAATCTAGTGTGGGGAAACTACTTATCTTTATTTCCTCCCCTTTTTTCCGATCAAAGACGAGGCCTCAAATTCCAGGCCAGGTACTGTTACTCCAGCTCTCGGCAGCCAGTGCAGGTCAGTGTGCCCTTTTCTTATTAAGTCTATACAAGGAATAATCTAGAAAAAGTTCTTACTCTTTCTAGAATAATTTTTCTACTTGCCCCTGATAGACAAGGATCTTCCACTCCTTTATTTCACTGAAGCAGATTAAATCTTAACTTTTCTGAGTTTCTTACCTTCATTATTATTGGACTGATCATCAGGCAAGTTTTTGCAGTAATGTCAATATAGAATTAATTCGATCAAAGCTTAGGGAAGGAAGGTAGGTAATTTAGGATTCAACATTCATTCTGATGACTTAATGATCATAAATAGCTTAGTAAAATATACAGCCACTAATCAAATGCCAGGTATTTGAAAGGCAGCCCTGTGATGGGTAATACTATGCAGTCGTTTCCTCAGCTGTATCCTGGGAGTGAAGGACAGAGATACCCAGCCCATGGGCAAGCAAGACATGTGATCATTTTCTACCACCAAAAGCCTGTAGATACTTTTCTAAAAGTTCTGAAAGCTAGAGTGGTTTACTTTTTATCTCAAATTTGTAGAAGATTATGTTCAAATTGTATCCATGTTTACATGAAGATATCCAAAATCACATTTTACATTAACAATTGCTGTGACAAATTTGAATAAATTTTTTAAAAACCACAAAGAATTCCATAAACTGCACCCCTGCCATCCTGGGCACAGACAGAGGCTCTATCTCATAAACAAACAGAAACACGCATTACAACTTTGCCAGTTTTAAAAGACTCTTTCCAATTTCTACACCCCATACTCATGTATAAAAAGAAAATTAAAACAAAACCAAAGACAGTTCACTTATTTATTTATTTCTACTGCCCCTCAAATATGAAAAGAAGATAAAATTAAATGGGTTTTTCAAAACAGACTTTTATGAGGAAAAAAATGCTTAGAAAATCTTTGTTGAAACAACGTTTTATAGTCTCTCTCAATGCAAAATGGGGTCATCGTGTGTATAAAATAAAAAACCATTAAAAAAAAAAAATCACCATGCGGGACTGCATGGTGAGATATCACTATTCTGCAGAAGTTTTCCTCAGCAAGTCGTGTAACAGTTAGTGAGGAAGGAGAAGCCAGTTCTCAGTATCAGTTGGTTAGCTTTCCTAGAGAAATGACTTAGGTTCCACCATGTATTTCCTCTGCCATAAAATGCCTGCTTTTAGAGGTCTTACATGCGTAAACCTAGTGACCATATTTTGGTTTTAATGTGCAAGGGCATCATAGAACACTGAAAGTGTGTTCTGCAAGAGGTTAGTAAGTGTAACATTATATAAGTGTTTCCACAGTCAAATCAAATCTGGAGAGAGCTAGGGTCAACAAAGTTAGAGAAGCAATTTTATTCTTCCCAGTAGGATTTCTCAAGACTCTTTAATAAGCTGACGAAATTATACAAGTGAAAAATATATATACAGCATTCAATTTTCCGTAGCCTTTTTCTTATAGCACCTTGTGTAATAATGTTCTGCAGCCTTCCACACTTTGGGAAATGCCAGTTGGTGTAAAGTTTTCATAAATGTGTAGAAAATCCAGCTCCTAAAAGTTTAATGTATGCTGTTAACAGAAATTAGAATTTGAGTAGACAAATACCAAGTGTATGAATCCAATATTTTTAGAAAGTCCAATAAAACTAAATGAAATGCAGCAAACTAACTAATGACTTATATGGAGAGAGAACAAACTCTATTTATGGCGGTGTGAGAGTCTGGGGAGACCAGAATCCCAAATTCTGCGAATATGGGATTCAGATCTTGCTTGGACTTCTTTTTGACCCAGACAGCACATAAATCACAAGTACACAGAAGCCTCTGGGCAGTTCTCCCCGTCATGCTCCTATCACGCCAAGTGTCACACCTACCGATTCGGATGATGTGCACAGTGATGTAGATGTCCTTTCTGAGCTCGCTGCTCCCCAAATCCTACCGAAAAACAAAGTCTGGTCATTGTAGAACTCATCCTTTAGGCAGAAACACTTGAAGGGATAGCACATTGTTTTAACAAATAACAGAAGAAAGACAAATATGAGCATTCTTGGATTTTTTGGAGCAGAAGCACATAATTCAAATCCTGTTCTAAAAATACCACTGTGATCAACTTTACTGTAAGCCTACAGATGTCAAATAAGACTTAAAAAAGAAAAGCCCATTCTTTTTTCAGTCTCTAGCTCACTCATTCTTTAAATATTTCTTAAATACATACTAAATACCACGTGCCACTCTGAGCCCTGTCACACTGGGCTTCAGCCATAAAGAACAGGCTCTTATACACACTGATGGGACAAAGGTGTGATTGTGAAAGCTGGCATTCAGATTTCAGGGCATCATGGTAATTTATACTCTTCCCTGGTGGCTCAGACAGCAAACAATCTCCTGCAATGCAGGAGATCCGGGTTTGATCCTTGTGTCAGGAGGATCCCCTGGAGGAGCAAATGGCAACCTACTCTAGTATTCTTGCCTAGGAAATCCCATGGACAGTGGAGCCTGACGGGCAAAGAGTCAGATACCACTGAGCAACTAAAACTTTCATACCACTTTCACTGTAATTTATGTGTTATTTACAAAGTTTCAGCAAATCTACTATGTTCTCTCATAATAACTTACGTCTCTTAAATAAGATAAAGTACTTAAGAAAGAATCTGCCTCCTTGATAAAACAAGATCCACTTACCACGAAGAGAGAGCAGTGTCGTTCTGGTTTATCTGGGGCTTTGGGAAGCCCGTTTCTATTTAGCCTCAAGAAAAATCTCTCGCTACAAGAGAAAAGAAGTTGAATATTTTTAGAATTAATTAATATTTAAGGACTCGTCACCTTTCTAGCTGCTCTTTGTCCTAAAGGTTAAACTCAAAATTTTTTAGGCTTTTCACTGATATCAAAACCGTGTATATAAATTAGAAGAGTACCCAAGACAGTAAACATTTGCTTCACTTCTGACAAAGCTGGCAAAGCAGAATGTGCAAAAGCAGAAAACATACATATGCAAACAAACAAAAAAATTAACTTTTAGAAAGTTTCCATATCCATGAAATCATCACTATTATTTTAAAAAGTAGAAACAAGGACACTAAAAGGAAAAAATCTGACTTAACATGTTCTGTGTATTTGTACCTAAGATTATTTTTCATGCTTTGCGTCACAGTATTTACTTCACATCATACATGAACATTATTCCGAGTGCTAACAATCCATTAGAAGGCTTAGTATTTTATGCTCTTATAAACCTAATCCAAAACACAAAAAGAGAGACCAGGTAGTGAAACCTAAATATTCTTTGGTCCACAAAGGAATAGAAGACCTCACAATGCCTGCAGAACTTGCAATTCAAATTGCAGGAACACCTGGATTTAAATACAAATAATGCTGTTGATCAGCCACTAATTCATTTCAAGGTAATGTGTTACAATATTTATATTAAAAAAAAAATAAAATGAGTATCACCTCTGCCCCCAACATTAATGTACCAGCTACCACAAACTTCTGAATTTTAATATCCTGGTGCCCAGTATAGAATCAAATGGCTGGCTGCCTCAGGCAGAGAACATACAGCTAAAATCTCCAAAATGTGAAATTAGCAAATGGCTAGCCTTGGTCAGTAGCTTCCTTCAGTCTAGGGATCAAGCAGAGAAAGGGAGAGTAAGGCATTAGGAAGGCTCAGACCTTTCCAAGTCTCCATGCATATTCATCACTTGGTTCTTGCCATAAATAATGGCACTGTCTTCCAAACTCTCCCTTCTCCCCATAGGGGGAGAAATGAGAACCATAATCAGATCTCTAAGGAAGCATACGGTTTTAAATTTATGGCTGTTTTGGAACATTTTTATTCTCTTTTGCCATCTAAATCAAGACAGATATATTTAACAGATTCAACTACCTGGCTCACTCTGTCCTTTTTTAATGCCTATCCCTGATCTTCCACACAACAAAGGGCAAGCAATACACATGTCTATGGGGTCACTTCCTGCACCTAGTACCTATGTGTTATCCCACAGAGCAGTGGCTGAGGAGATCCCATGAGGAAAATATAACTTGCTGCAAGGATTCTCAAATGAAGCATACAAAGTTCCCATATAATTCTGAGGCAGAGGCTGGAAATGACAGATTCTACCAAGACTGCAGAGTTAAATTAATCTTATTCAATTGTCATTTACTATAATTCATAGCAAAGGACTACAAGCTCACCTCAGAGTGGAAGAATATTCACTATTATTTCAAATTTAAGATGTACTAAAAGGAAATGTACAAAAATTCATCTTGGGGAAACATGAATTACACTTTAAAATAATCATAGCACTAGGTAATACTATTTCTTTAAGAAAATACTATTGTTTATTTGAGAATGGGCACTCTGCTAAGGACTTTACATGGATTAACCCCTTTTATCCTCACAATGCCCTTGGGAAGTTGGTACTCTTATTATGTCATTTTATAGTTGGGAAAACTAAGAAATAGTAAATAGTTTTGTCCAAGATCACAGAGCTGATGTGTGACTGAGTAGGAATTCTATGCCACATAATACCTACCCTCATTTGAATGCTATAAAATAAATTCTTTCTCTGCTTCATAGAATAACTGGGCATATTTACAGAACATTGAGATACAGAAGAAATTCATCTGTAAGGGACACCCACTGACTCAGTGAAGCCTGGTCCTAACTCTCTCCATACTCTTTCTGGGCTAAACTTGATTTAGTAGGTTTCAAAGCCATCCCTGGTTTGAAAGTGTTCCTTCGTAATTTTTTTAATGAAGTATTCTTAGAAAAATGATTTTGGAAATACATTTTACTAAACAAATGTGAAGCTTCAGAAAGATTTTAAGTATTTGGTTTTAGTTGGTCAAAACTCTTAAAGTTTAAGACCAATATTTGGTTTTGCTTCTTGGGCAGCATCTACTGACGTATTTATTGATTATATTTTAGCCCAAAATGAAAGCAGTGTGATCATTTTCCCCTTTTCTGATTATAGGCAGCATGCTCTATTCTATATTTTTGAGGTGCATTTATGTTTGAGACTCCTCTTTATCCAGACGAAAACATTTGAAACAAATGCCACTTTACCTTCTGAAAGATCAGTCAAAATGATAAATAACAATAATATTAATTACAAAAGTCAATACAGCATTCCAGATATTGAGACCTTGACTTTAATGTTGATATAAAATACTATTTTATATTCACAAATTGTATCAATATTTTGGTGAAACGTTTTCTAAAGCATTCCATTTCAGGGATTCCTTTTGCCCTGTCACTATTTTAATTTCACTAGTCTAGACAGAATCCTGATTATGCAAGTATTATATCATATCCTGTTTCAGAAAGAATATCAATATTTACTAAGCCATATCCCTTAACTTAAGCATGCCTTCAGTCTAAAAATAGACTGAAGATGGGTAATACGGAGAAAAAAGTCATGTGCAATTTTCTTAAAACACAGACTTCTAAGAGGGGGAAAAACTCTCTTATGGTCAATTAAACAAAATCTTTTTTATTCATCCGGTGACAAATTGTTGGTATACAAATTCAATTTCTTTCAGCTTTGGTGATAGAGCAACCACTTAATTGGCAAATGGTTTCAGAAGAAAAAAAAAAAGAACTATAACAATACATTTCAGAATCTTTGAATTACAAATAAATACCCACCCACATGCTCACCAGGTGGTATTAAAGAACCTGTCACCCATCTGCAAGAGACGTGGGTTCAGTTTTTGGGTTGGGAATATCCCCTGGAGGAGGGCATAGTAACTCTCTCCAGTTTTCTTGCCTGGAGAATCCCATGGACACAGTTCAGTTCAGTTCAGTTGCTCAGTCGTGTCCGACTCTGCGACCCCATGAATCGCAGCACGCCAGGCCTCCCTGTCCATCACCAACTCCCGGAGTTCACTCAGACTCACGTCCATCGAGTCAGTGATGCCATCCAGCCATCTCATCCTCTGTCGTCCCCTTCTCCTCCTGCCCCCAATCCCTCCCAGCATCAGAGTCTTTTCCAATGAGTCAACTCTTTGCATGAGGTGGCCAAAGTACTGGAGTTTCAGCTTTAGCATCATTCCTTCCAAAGAAATCCCACGGCTGATCTCCTTCAGAATGGACTGGTTGGATCTCCTTGCAGTCCAAGGGACTCGCAAGAGTCTTCTCCAACACCACAGTTCAAAAGCATCAATTCTTCAGCACTCAGCCTCCTTCACAGTCCAACTCTCACATCCATACATGACCACAGGAAAAACCATAGCCTTGGCTGGATGGACCTTTGTTGGCAAAGTAATGTCTCTGTTTTTGAATATGCTATCTAGGTTGGTCATAACTTTTCTTCCAAGGAGTAAGCGTCTTTTAATTTCATGGCTGCAGTCACCATCTGCAGTGATTTTGGAGCCCAAAAAAATAAAGTCTGACACTGTTTCCACTGTTTCCCCATTGACACAGGAGGTCACAAAGAGTCAGACAGGACTGAGCGATAAACACTTTCACGCTTTCACACACTCACACACATTTGGAGAATGCCAATATGTTGCCTTTAAGGCCAGGGAAGAAACTAATTAAGTCAATGACATTCCACCATGGCACATCTTCTAAAATTCTCTCAAAAACTTTTGTGGCCACCTACAAAGATATTTTCAACTTTCTACAGTTGAGTCAAAGAGTGGCAACTCTGATCAGAAAACAAAATTAGTTTTTGTCAATTTAAAAAGTGTCCTATTACCAGCCTGGAAGAGAAGGGGAGGTTGGGAGAGAATGGATACATGTATATGTATGGCTGAGTCCCTTTGCTATCTACCTGTAACTACCACAATATTGTTAATTGGCTATACTCCAAGAAAATAAAAAGTTTAAAAACAAAGCAAAAAAAGTGTTCTATTATAAGATATGCATACTTACTATTTCCATTCCCAGATATCAGCTAATGATTTTGTACCTTCTAGGTATTTAAAGACTGAACAAATACAATCTTTTAGGAAAAAAATACAAATTATTGGGTAGCAACGTTCGCTGTCTTCCATATAACATCTTTTACACTTCATGGCAGCGAAATACATGAAATTCTCCAGGGACATATCAATCAATGGGACCTTACCATCAGATGTAAGAGTCACCTAATTAACTTCAAGACCACTCTAGATTCTAGTCCATGCCATGTAACTCTGTCCACCATGCACATTCTAGGTCTTTATTATAACAACTATATTGTAATGGAAGTATCTATGGTGACATATTTTCAAATGGGAATGCCTCCTTCTTCATCATCAAACAATGAATTAGCACATAGAACACTTTCAGCAACACTGAAGAAATGGGATTTGATATTATTACTAGCGGAGAAAAATCATCATTTGACTTCCCCTTACAATGCTGTGTGCTCCCAGAGGAAATTTCACTGCCAGAGAAATTTAGTGTCCACCTGAATTCCTTGTGTGAGCCATTATGAATCATTGTGTGATAAATCAACAAGAGTAAATTGTGTCTTTGGAAATAAAGAATGAAAACTCACAATTATTTATTATTTATAACGTGCCTTCTTCTAAAAAAGGATTTGAGAAAACCAAGATAGTGAAGTAACAGTGGGCACATTCATCCCCAGATATCCCGGGGAAAAATAGTACAACTCAAAATACACCCCATCCTGGTGTACATACACTTTACACAGATTTTTCTCTAAGTTTCATAATCACCCTATAAGGGAGGAGCCCCTCCCATCCCCGTTTTACAAATGAGAAAGCTGGAGTTTGGAGATAATGGGTAAGTTGGCCAAAGTTGCACGGTCAGTCAAGGGTGGAGCCAGGAAATTAATTTCCAGGGTCTGATTCCAAAGTCTCAGGTCTTAACCACAAAGCTATCTTCATAAGAACAGCACATCTCATAACAGACACAAAAAGAGCAAGTCTAACCATACCATGTGAACCCAGGGTTTTTATTGTGAATATGTACAATAAAATAAAAAATTATTAAAAAACGCATGAAGCCAGACAAAAATAAATAAAGCCACAAACTTATCTGTGTTTAGGGAGTTTATGTCTATTTCAACAGCATAGTTGGTAGAAAAGTTCTTACCAATGATGCAAATAATGTGGGCGGCACAGTAGAGATCTGAAGACCCTAATGGCTTCTCTTCTCAGCAGGATAAGATGCTCCTATCTTCCCATGCCTCCTTCTAACACACAGAAGCAGCTGTCCTTCTAATGACCCTACCTAGGGTCTTGGAGGCCTTCTGGACAGATGTGGGAGGGTCCTCCCAGCTTTCTGAGTCATCATATCAAGTGGCTCTCCAATACAGCATTCCTAGGACAATCATTTGATTTCATAGAGCAATGTACCCATAGTTAGGGATGACCAGCATCAAGGACATTTTTGTATTTCTCTATATGGATTTTTGTTTATAACTCTATAGCTCCCCTCTTATAAGAAGCAATGTACCTACAGTTAGGAATGCCTAGTGGTTTAATGTTTGTGAAAGTTACACAATGTATAGCTACCTAGTGCTTTAATGTTTGTGAAAGTTATACAACATATACTTTATACAATAATTTATGATGATAATATATTGAGGTTGAAGTCTGATTAATCCACAAAAATTGCAAAGAATACTTTCAAAATCATTTTGGACAGTTAAAACACTGAAATAAATTTATGTTCTCCAAAAGCAACAGTAACAAAAGAGAGAAAACACTTGGATGGTCGTGTTCTGGTACACAAACTGGAAAAAGAACTATCTGGTTCTGTTGTGCTTATACTTTATAGAGGGCTTCCCTGGTGGCTCAGCAGTAAAGAATCCACCTGCGATGCAGGAGACACAGGTGTCATCCCTGGGTCGGGAAGAGCCCTGGAGGAGGTCACAGCAGCGCACTCCAGTATTCTTGCCTGGAGAATCCCATGGACAGAGGTGCCTGCTAGGCTACAGTCCATGGGGTTGCACAGAGTCAGATACAACTGAAGCAACTTAGCACACAGGCATGCATATTTTATAAAACAGCTGTACCAAAAAAATACCCCATGTAGCATCTTTGAAAGAACCAAGTTCCTTGTCTTAAATGTAACTATGCTATGTGTGAGGAAAATTACTATTTATTGTACACTGAGTAGTCATGCAGGGAGATGCTCCAAGAGCCAAGGAGGAAACATTCGGAGCAAGAAGATGGAAGGAGGAGAGGAAGGGGAAAGGCTCTGCTGAGTTGACTCTAGGGCCTCTCCCCAAAAGGCCATACTATATGATAGATGTTGATCTCCGTGCTTCTATTTCACTGTTTCTCCTTCATTTTCTCAAACGCTTTCTGATTGACTAACATTGTAAGCTGCTTCCAATAACCTGCGCAGGGAACTGTTACTATGTTCTTTCCTAGGACAAGTGGCAAAGGACAACCCAAGGAGCATTCTAAATAGTCACAGTACCAGGAGCTGGTCCTGCCACTGACCAGGCAAGATACCCTAGCAAAGTGAGGGGAAAGTGCGCTAGCTGCCTTGGGGTGGCCACTGGACCAAAAGTTTCAGTGTTTACCATGGCACAGAAGAAGGGACTCTCGTCCAGGCCATCTGGTAATGTGGGTGTGCACGACACTCCCCTGGGCAGCTGTAGAAAGCCCAGGTCCCAGCCTGGGGATCCTGACTTACTGTACTATGGATCTAAAAGCTCCTTGAATGTTTAAAAGCACAGTCACAGTTAACAGCCACAGTTTTGACCCAAACGCTTAAGCCCTAATGAGTCAGAATTGCTGACTGTCCTTTATGACCATCACATACACCAGGAAACAGGCAACACATGCCTGATATGTTCAGGCCAATGACTTCTCCCCTTTCGTCTCCCAACATATGACGGATGCAAACAAAGTGTTTCCTTGTCAATAAATAAAACCAACTCCTCAAGCAAGTCTTCCTAGAAAAAGCTATTAATATGCTTTCTAATTTTAAAAGTAAAGCAACACAAGGGTCATGAGCTCTTCTGACTGACTAAAGGGAAATGAAACAAGAAGGATCACTGATACCAGGTTTTCCACAGTAGTTTACGTAAACAGCAGACAGATTCTGAGTTTTCTTTTTTAATATTACTGTCCAAACCCAGATTCACTTGACAAATATTTGAAGTTGAAGGACTAAGCAATCAACTAAAGGGATGCTTTATAAGGACAATAAAGGATTTTGCTTTAGTTGAACAATGAAAGGGAAGATAATTTTTTAAACTACAGCCAATGCTGAACACCAAGCTGATTCTTTCTTACTACTTAGAATGACTTAAAACCATTTCATGTTTTTGTTTTTGGTTTTTTTCCAGAGTATAAAGCTAGTTGAATCAGAACTCTTTTTAGGAAGGTAAAACTCAAAAAAGAAATGCAGTTTAAAGTTACAAATAAGTGATGTACAGACCACCTGCAGACCAGTGTACAGACCAATGAATGAAAGAAAAGATTTGGATCAACTGTTGATTGGACAAAACCCATAATGGCAATAAGTTCTAAAACGTTGATGTTCTAAAAATCCCATTGTTGAATTCAAGTTAAATCCTTAGAAACAGCTTAACTGTGCAATTGAGCAACTCAGGAAAATACTTGCTTGTGTCTATCTCTAGAGAACTCATTAAGAATTCCACTAGAAAAAAGTTCCTCAGAGAGGTAACTAAAAGTAGGTGATGAGACGATCTGGTCAACAGAACCAGGGACTGTGAAATAAGAAAGCCTGTTTATAGGCAGAATGTCTTATGCTTATTCTTGGAATTTTCATTAATTTGATTATGGTAAACACTGTATCTGTGACATTTCGTGAGAGAGGAATCGCTCTGATTTATATACAGTAATTATTTTGACCTTTCTAACAATGGTTCTTTGTTAGGCAAAGTATCTATAATAAGGAATCTTGAAAGTAAAGCAAACCTGAGCTCTTTATAACTACTCTGGGTTGAAGCATGCAGTTCTTTGCAAAGGTAAAGGAAACCTTTATAAAACAGAATAAATAATGAAAATCCAAGTAATTCAAGCCCTGCAAAAACAGTAAGTAAAATGTCTTTCATACATCTATCATCTCAAAAATATGTCCTAAGTTTTAAAATGAAATAAGCCAAAATCAAATGTCCCTTTCAAGAGCTCACTGATACTGACAGATTCTTTATATTCATTACAACTTTAAAAAATGAAAACGTGTGGTGGTCACCAAAGGGGAAAGGAATAGGGGAGGGGAGGGATAAATTAGGAGTATAGGATTAACAGATGTATACCACTATATATAAAAATAGATAAATAATAAAGATCTGCTACAAAGCACAGGGAACTATAATAATCTTTAATGGAAAAGAATCTGAGAAAAATATATGTATGTCTATAACGGAATCAATTTGCTGTACATCTGAAACTAATACAATATTGTACATCAACTACAATCAAAAAAATTATCAACTATACTTCATCATTAAATACTATTTATTAACTAGATGATGCCTGCAATAGGACTTTCTAAAGGTCAAAGGCTTTTTCTTTTTAACCAGGGAGCTATAAGGCCTCTACAATGATATGCAAATATTCATGTGTATGAGAATAAGCACATTATTTTCTGAAGAGCTCTTCAGCATTCATAAGTTGGAAAATGCACTGGGAAGTTTAGGAAGCACTGCTCTAGACACCACAAGTATTTTTTGTAAAATGAAAATAGCATATTGATTACCATGCACAGAGAAACTCTAGCATTTAAAAATAATTTTTGACTTCAAGCTTAATAGTCTTTCAAAGAACAACAGAATGTAAGTTTTGGGAAGGCAAGAATTTTTAAATTTTTTATTCATTGACGTGTCCCCAGTGTCCAGATCAGTGCCTGGCTCTGAGAAGGAGACCAGTAGTTGTTTGCTGAATGAATGAAGATCAGTGATTCAACAACAATAGCACGTAATCTCTGATGCTCAACAGAAATAAAAAGATGCAGTTTCTGTTTAGCTTTTTTGTCAAAGATCTCCAAATGGAAGTACTTAGGAGAAGATGCTACACAGATTTTCCTCAGGTTATAGGGTTATGTCCTGATAAACCCACTCAGCTTCAACAGAGTACTATAGCTCACATGGCTAGCCCAGGGAAAGATCAAAATCCCAAGTACAGTTTCCAGTGAATGTTCATTGCTTTAATGTTCATCACTGTAAAGTCAAAAAAACCCTATTGAAACACTGTAAGTCGAGGACAGTCTATAAACTATCTGCCAGCTTTTATTTACTTTTTTTTTTTAGAACAGATTTTGCAAATGATGCTCCCATAGAGACATATCTAAGAGCAAAGCTCTGATTAACACAAGCGAGCATGAAAGAAAACTATCGACTTTTCTGATGCACTCAACCTTGTATTCTCTCTCTTATCAAGAAGCACATCCTCACTGGAGTGGAAGGAAAACAGCAAAAATTAAGCAATAATGACATGATCTTTTCATTCTTTGCCTCAACAATAGTGAGAGATTTGTAAATTACTTTCAATGGCAACCCACTCCAGTATCCTTGCCTGGAAAATCTCATGGACTGAGGACGGAGAAGCCTGGTGGGCTGCAGTCCATTGGGTCACAAAGAGTCGGGCACGACTGAGTGACTAACACATTAACTGCATTAATGCCCAGCCTGTGTAGGGCATTCTGCAAGGTTCTGGGAACAGAAAGATAACAAGAGGGTATCCTTACCCTCAAAAAAGGAACTAACTAGGGCCATATCATGAACAATTCTATTGTTGGTGTTGAATCACTTACGAAACAAATGTCAGTGAAAAGCAAAGAAGTCCTGGCAAAGGTGGGTTGCTCTGTGTAAGCATGATGTAGTTGAAATTTAGGGAAACTAAATTAATCTGAATTCCCTCTAGGCAGCAGACACAGGGCAGAGGAGGAAAGACACAGCTGATCAGAATCCTGGTGAAAAGAATACCAATCTGGTCATCCTTTAAAACACAGGAATGTGGGTTAAATCTGATCGATTTCTAAAACATTGCACAAAGTACCATGAGTCAAATAGGCTGCACAGTGTCTGGAGCTAAAGGGGATGAGAAAGTCAGTCTAAACCCACTTAGTCTATGGGTTTTCAGTTTTCTACCCCTTAAAATTCCAGTCACTTTTTCTTATAATAACATAATAATTTACAATTTCAGAAATAACTGGAATTGTGTGGCTCTTAAAATGCTACAGAGAAAAACAGTGCATCACTTCTATGCTGGGTGTTCTTGCAGCATGAACACAGTTATTTGTTTCTTTTAATTTACATCCTCCTCCTGGTCTATTTCTGAAAATCTCTCCTATTAACATCACTACACCTCTAGAGCAATATTTTTTTGTATGCAACATAATGTAACCAAAGAATCTGATTAACTTCGAAGTGACAACAATCTCAATTTTTGTGCACCTGCTGGAAGAATCAAATGATGGAAAAGATGTGGGAGAGTGGAAAGCACTCATGCCTTTAAACAGGAGGCCCGAGGGAAGGTCACTGTGGGGTCAGTGATGTACAGACACCCACAGAGAAATCTGTGCCAGCTCGTCTAGACACAGCAGGAAGCACGCTGGGCCGTATGGAATGGTTGATGTTGCCACAATCCAAAGAGGACCTCTGAACGCCTTCTTCTATTTCTGTTCTCAGTCATGCTCACTGCATGCATGGCCAGTCAGAAAATTTCCCCTCCATTACTGCTTTACTTTGGAGAGGTTACAATTTCCAGTTAATTTTGTAACACAAAAAAGAGATCTACACCAACCCTCTTTCTACATTCCAAACAACAAATGCTCCTAATTTATGTAAAAACATAGATGCTGAATTTGTGTGATCACACTATAATAAGTTGTAAATGAGGTATGAAATGAGAAATTCTAGCACAGTGCTCGAAGAATTAAAAAATCACATGTGATCTCTTAACTGTGTTATGTACTATAATAGACACAAAAATATTAGCATTTTTTCTAAGAGTGGACTAAATAACTCTTCTCTCCAACAGCTGTGAGGCCTTGAAAAAATTTCCCAGTACCTAAGTCTTTTCAAAAGAAGCCTGAGTTCTTTAATTTTCTCTCAAAAATGAAAGACTTTTAGATCATGTCAGCCTCTGAAGAGACCAACTGGAAGTTACAGTTGTAATTTCTTTAATTCTCTCCTCATTATGCTAGATTCCCATTCTGTTTTATCCAAATGTGATGTGTCAGGCTCCAGCTCTACCACCTGATAGCTCTTTCCTGAGCACACCTGGCAAAAAGTAGCTAACTTGGGAGCCAGGAGTCACCACCAATTTCAGACATCTCTCTTGCAGGGGCC
This sequence comes from Bos javanicus, assembly GCF_032452875.1. Lineage (NCBI taxonomy): Eukaryota > Metazoa > Chordata > Mammalia > Artiodactyla > Bovidae > Bos > Bos javanicus. The sequence continues at coordinate 57,041,829 of NC_083871.1, read as the reverse complement.
TTCCTGAACTCGGCGAGTATTCATCAGTAACTCACTTCCTATCACATTTTTGCTCAAAGGCCACTGACCTTGTTTGTGCAATTCACTTTCAGCCCTGAACTCCCTTTCCTTCTCTTTTCTGCTCTCCAACAGCAGCTCATTTTGTTCCTCCACTTTTCTTATAAAAGGTCAAGGCCACAGACCCATGCCCTCTTTTCCATTTCAACATCTGAAACCCATTCCGCTGCCCTCCTTTCCTCCCACACTAGTAGAAGCAGCAACCTTCCTCTTTCTCAAAATAAATTTCTTCACGTGTGTCCTGCATCCCTTCTGCTATCTGCTCCAGAAGTCACCCGTGAGTCTCCAGCAGGGTCTCATGTTACTGGCATCCCACTGCTACTTCTATGACTGTAAGACAAGTGAATGAATGAACAAGGACATGGCGAGAGGTAACCCGCTATTCATGTACCTGTAGAAAGTCCTCACCTTTGGGAGGACAAACCTCTATTATTATTATTTTTTAAATTTATTTTATTGAAATACAATTGATTTATGATGTGTTAATTTCTGCTGTATAAGTAAAGTGACTGCTGCTGCTGCTGCTAAGTCACCTCAGTCATGTCCGACTCTGTGTGACCCCATAGACAGCAGCCCACCAGGCTCCCCTGTCCCTGGGATTCTCCAGGCAAGAACACTGGAGTGGGTTGCCATTTCCTTCTCCAATGCAGGAAAGTGAAAAGTGAAAGTGAAGTCACTCAGTTGTGTCCGACTCTTAGCGACCCCATGGACTGCAGCCTACCAGGCTCCTCCATCCATGGGATTTTCCAGGCAAGAGTACTGGAGTGGGGTGCCACTGCCTTCTCCAAGCAAGGTGACTAGGTTATACATATATATATGTATATATATACATACATTCATTTTCATATTCTTTTCCATTATGCTTTATCACAGTATACTGAATTTAGTTCCCTGTGCTATACAGGAGGACCTTGTTTTGGACAAACCTCTATTAATTCAGAGTTTCTGGGAACCTGGTCCTTATATAGACATAGGATTTTGCTTAAGCATATAAGGTATTTCCTCTCACAGAACATTCATCTTCTAAAAGTTGCCTATTTTCTTGTATATATGAGTCAGACTTTACACTTTAAAGACAATATTACTGTATTTGTTACTATAATACTGAATGTCCTAGACCTTCAGAAAACATTCCTGTTAAGTTCTGCCAAATACAATATCAAAAATATTATTGTCAGTTCATAGGAACCCAGGAATATTATTCCAAGCAGAATGGAATCCAAACCATGTACAGGGCTAACGACTAGATCAGATTAATAAATCTATCATCTTTCAAAGAAACTGAAAAAAAGGACTGCCTTCAATGCTTTACTGTTTGTATGCATAAAAAATTGATAATTTTAAGGAGGTAATTCACTAATCATACACACTATATGCTAAAAGGTAGACCAAGCACCCACAGATCTTACATCACAGGAAATTTACACCATTCAATTCTGCCACACTGCTCCACCTATTTCTCTCTGTTCTTCTTTCTTTCTTCTCCTTTTTCTTTCTCCCTTTCTTCCTTCTCCCTTTTTTCTTTCTTTCTGTTTTTCTGTTGCTAAAGTATTTAAAAGCAAATCATATCCCTGGATGCCATTCCACATGTTTACTAGTCTCTCTAAATCTTATGCAACTATAATAACATACACCTTAAAAATTAATAATAATTCCTTAAAATATATGACTTCTTTAAGAATTCAAGACCAAACACCACATATCATTTCTGGTTATGTTAAAGTGCATTTCCTAGCTTTTTGTTTTGTTTTAAATCATCATCATCATAGCTTATAATTACTAACCAATGACCCAGTGTCAAGCATTAGACTAAGAGAAGTATATGCATTATCTCATGTAATCCTAAAACAATTCCATGAGATAAGTACTATTCTTATTTTTTTTATGATAAGTACTATTCTTATCCTCACTTAGCAGACAAATAACAGCCATAAGAGACGTGAACTCATTTGCTGAGGCTGATGGAGCTACTGAATGACAGTGGTGGGTCCTCTGACTACAGAGTCTGACCATTTATGTACTATAGAATGGTACCTATAAGACAAGATATACATCTTGAGTATGGAGAGAATTTCAGATATATTTCATGGACCAGAATTGGGTCATGTAAAAAAAAAAAATCTGCGAGCTAGGACATGGAAGCAACCTAGATGTTCATCGATAGATGAATGGATAGAGTTATGGGCTGTTTGTGTGTGTGTGTGTGTGTATGTATATATATGTATAATGGAATATTACTCAGCCATTAAAAGGAAAGCATTTGAGTCAGTTCTAGTGAGGTGGATGAAACTAGAGCCTATTAAGCAGAATGAAATTAGTCAGAAAGAGAAAAACAAATATCATACATTAACACATATATATATATCAGAGAAGGCAATGGCACTCCACTCCAGTACTCTTGCCTGGCAAATCCCATGGATGGAGGACCCTAGTGGGCTGTAGACCATGGGGTCGCTAAGAGTCGGACACGACTGAGGGACTTCACTTTCACTTTCCCCTTTCATGCATTGGAGAAGGAAATGGCAACCCACTCCAGTGTTCTTGCCTGGAGAATCCCAGGGACGGGGGAGCCTGGTGGGCTGCCATCTATGGGGTTGCACAGAGTCAGACACGACTGACGCGACTTAGCAGCAGCAGCAGCAACACATATATATGGAATCTAGAAAGATGGTACTGATGAACCTATTTGCAGGGCAGCAATGCAGACACAGACATAGAGAAGACCTGTGGACATAGCTGGGGAAGGAGAGGGGTGGGACTAATTGAGAGAGTAGCATGGAAACATATACATTACCATATGTAAAACAGACAGCAAGTGCGGAATTTGCTGTATGACTCAGGGATCTCAAACCAGTGCTCTGTGTCAACCTAGAGGGGTGGGGTGGGAGGTAGGAGGGAGGCTCAAGAAGATGGGGACATATCTACATCTAGGCTGTTGATATATGGCAGAAACCAATAGCATAGTGTAAAGCAATTATCCTCCAATTAAAAAATAAAAGAAATCTGTGCCTCACCAATAATATTCACCACTTTTTCTTAAATGACAGACTTGAGTATACCGAAAAAGAAGGTAGTTTAGGCAATATAAAATTTATACAGAAATGAAGCATTTAATGAAAATGGAGAGTTTAACTGTGTGATGGTAGAAAAAAACATAAAACTTCAGTCAAGTAAGTGAGTAAGGCACCAGCAAGAAAGTCAACTTTATTTGAACTTAATTACTATGAAAAGACTTTTTGTATTTAATCACCAGGATAAGGCTTTTTTAGAAGCACTACTCTGCTGCTATTTTTTCAAAAAAAAGCCCACGCCAGCAGTTTGCACACACAAGCAGACCTATAATAAGCTGAGAACCCATTGGCAGCACTTAGTAGTAGGAATGTTAGTCGCTCAGTTGTGCCCAACTCTCTGCAATCCCATGGACTGTAGCCTGCTAGGCTCCTCTGTCCATGGGATTCTGCAGGCAAGATTAATAGAGTGGATTGCCCTTCTCTAGGGGATCTTCCCAACCCAGGGATCAAACCTGGGTCTCCTACATTGAGGGTGGATTCTTCAACATCTGAGCCACCAGGGAAGCCCTGGTGGCACTTAGGTCATATTAAATATATTCTCTGATAAGAATGAAATACATTAACAGATTAGCCTTAAAACTTAGAATACAGTAGTAACCAAAGTAGCAAAACTTATATGGGAAATAGTCAACAAAAGGACTATGTCATTTTCACTGGCCCATGTAACTTACACTCTCCTGTAGATTAACTGACATATTAATATGTAAATAGGGCTTCCCTGGTGGCTCAGATGGGCAAAGTCAACTGAAAGCCTTCTGAAAGGATTCATCATTCAAGAGGCCATTAAGAACACTTGTGCTTCATGGGAAGATGTCCAAATAACATTAACAGGAGCTTGGAAGAAGTTGATCCATCCTTATGGGTGAGTTTGAGGAATTCAGAACCTCAGTGGAGACAGTAATTGTACATGTGGTAGCAATAGCAAGAGAACTGGGATTAGAAGTGGAGCCTGAAGATGTGACTAAATTGCCACAATCTCACATTTATTTATTTATTTATTTTTACAATCTCACATTTAAACCTTGAATGGATGAGAAGTTGATTCTTAAGGATGAGCAAAAGTGGTTTCTTGAGATGAAATCTACTTCTGGTGAAGATGCTGTGAAGTTGGTTGAAATGATAACAAAGGATCTAGAGTACGATATAAATGTAGCTGGTAAGGAGGAGTTTGAAAGGAGGAGTTTGACTCCCATTTTGGAAAGAAGCTCTGATGTGGGTAAAAGGCTATAAAACAGCATTGCATGCTATAGAGAGATCAATCATGTAAAAAAAGTCAACGAATAGAGCAAATTTCACTGCTGTCTTAGCTGAAGAAACTGCCACAGCCACCTAAGCCTTCACTAACCACCATCCAGATCAATCAGTAGCCATCAATATCAAAGCAAGATAGTTCAGTTCAGTCGGTCAGTCATGTCCAACTCTTTTGTGACCCCATGAATCGCAGCACGCCAGGCCTCCCTGTCCATCATGAACTCCCGGGGTTCACTCAGACTCACGTCCATCGAGTCAGTGATGACATCCAGTCATCTCATCCTCTGTTGTCCCCTTCTCCTCCTGCTCCCAATCCCCCCCAGCATCAGAGTCTTTTCCAATGAGTCAACTCTTCGCATGAGGTGGTCAAAGTACTGGAGCTTCAGCTTTAGCATCATTCCTTCCAAAGAAATCCCAGGGCTGATCTCTTTCAGAATGGACTGGTTGGATTTCCTTGCAGTCCAAGGGACTCGCAAGAGTCTTCTCCAACACCACAGTTCAAAAGCACCAATTCTTCAGCACTCAGCTTTCTTCACAGTCCAACTCTCACATCCATACATGACCACAGGAAAAACCATAGCCTTGATTAGATGGACCTTTGTTGGCAAAGTAATGTCTTTGCTTCTTAATATGCTAACTAGGTTCGTCATAACTTTCCTTCCAAGGAAAGTTTTTTAATTTCATGGCTGCAATCACCATCTGCAGTGATTTGGGAGCCCCCCAAAATAAAGTCTGACACTCTTTCCACTGTTTCCCCATCTATTTCCCACGAAGTGATGGGACCAGATGCCATGATCTTCGTTTTCTGAATGTTGAGCTTTAAGCCAACTTTTTCACTCTCCTCTTTCACTTTCATCAAGAGACTTTTGAGTTCCTCTTCACTTTCTGCCATAAGGGTGGTGTCATCTGCATATCTGAGGTTATTGATATTTCTCCCAGCAATCTTGATTCCAGCTTGTGCTTCTTCCAGCCCAGCGTTTCTCATGATGTACTCTGCATAAAGTTAAATAAGCAGGGTGACAATATACAGCCTTGACATACTCCTATTCCTATTTGGAACCAGTGTGTTGTTCCATGTCCAGTTCTACCTGTTGCCTCCTGACCTGCATACAGATTTCTCAAGAGGCAGGTCAGGTGGTCTGCTATTCCCATCTCTTTCAGAATTTTCCACAGTTTATTGTGATCCACATAGTCAAAGGCTTTGGCATAGTCAATAAAGCAGAAATAGATGTTTTTCTGGAACTCTCTTGCTTTTTCCATGATCCAGCAGATGTTGGCAATTTGATCTCTGGTTCCTCTGCCTTTTCTAAAACCAGCTTGAACATCTGGAAGTTCATGGTTCATGTATTGCTGAAGCCTGGCTTGGAGAATTTTAAGCATTACTTTACTAGCGTGTGAGATGAGTGCAATTGTGCAGTACTTTGAGCATTCTTTGGCATTGTCTTTCTTTGGGATTGGAATGAAAACTGACCTTTTCCAGTCCTGTGGCCACTGCTGAGTTTTCCAAATTTGCTGGCATATTGAGTGCAGCACTTTCACGGCATCATCTTTCAGGGTCTGAAATAGCTCAACTGGAATTCCATCACCTCCACTAGCTTTGTTCATAGTGATGCTTTCCAAGGCCCACTTGACTTCACATTTCAGGATGTCTCGCTCTAGGTGAGTGATCACACCATCGTGATTATCTTGGTCGTGAAGATCTTTTTTGTACAGTTCTTCTGTGTATTCTTGCCACCTCTTCTTAATATCTTCTGCTTCTGTAGGGTCCATAGCATTTCTGTCCTTTATCAATCCCATCTTTGCATGAAATGTTCCCTTGGTATCTCTAATTTTCTTGAAGAGATCTTTAGTCTTTCCCATTCTGTTGTTTTCCTCTATTTTTTTGCAATATAGTCCACCAGCAAAAAAGATGAGGGCTCAGATAACGGTCAGCATTTTTTAGCAATAAAGTATTTTTGGATTAAGATATGCACATTCTTTTTTTTCCAGACATAACACTCCTGTACACTTAAAAAAACTATAGTATAGTGTAAACATAACTTTTATATGCACTAGGAAGCCAAAAAATCTGGGTGACTTCCTTTATTGTGATACTGACTTTATTTTAGTTGTCTGTGGTATTTTAGTTGTCTGTGATATCAAACCACAGGTTTGATATCTTTACACAAATCCCCTCTCCCTGATATTCCCAGTCCTGTACCCCAGTTTATACACATCCACACTCTGCCCTTTCTCCCCTTCTCTGGTCCTTGACTGGTCTTCCCACCTGCAATTTCAAGCTTGTTTCCTGATACCTCCTAAGGGACCTTGATCCAGACCTCCCTTCTTCTCTGAGTATACCCTTTCCTATGTTACTGGATCCTTCCTGTCAATTCTTAGTAAGCTCAAGCTTCTTCTACTTCAGTTCCTTAAAAAAATAAAAACAAAAAAACTTCAACAGACACCTTGCTACATACCGGTGATTAAAAAATTGGAAACAAACAGAATACTACTAATATTGAAGTTCATGAGAATGGGTATAGAAAAGTGATTAGGGATATGATGCCTGATGAGACAGCATGTTAAAATATGGTCTCACTGTATATACCAGCTGTGTGGCTTTTGGCAAGTTATTAATCTCTCTGATTAATAAGTTTCCTCATCTGTAATAATGAGGACATAGTTAGTTTTCTGCATCTGTAGGCAATACATCTGCAGATTCAACCAACTGTAGACAGAAAATATTCAGGAAAAAAAAAACTCCAGAAAGTTTTCCAAAAAAGCAACTATTTAAACAGGATTTATATTTTATTAGGTATTCTAAGTAGTCTAGAGATGATTAAGAGTATATGGGAGGATGTGCATAGGTTATATGTAAATACTATGCCATTATATAAAACGGACTTGAGTATCTGTGGATTTTGGTACCTGAGGGGTGTCCTGGAACCAATTCCCCACAGATACCAAGGAAAGACTATATTAATAGTGCCTGCCTCCTGGGGTTGTTACAAGGGATACGTAAGTTAATATTTCTTAAACAGCTTAGAACAGTGTCTGGCACATGGTAAGCAATATGTAAGTGTTAGTTAAATGAAATGAATAGAACTGAATAAAGTACAATTACAGATGCTATCTAGGGAATTGATTCCCGACTTTTCTAGCTATACCCTTACAGCCTTGAGAAATTACAAACTTTCAACCAGACAGATGTGCTCTAAAAATATTTTACTCATATAAAACTTAATTTAGTAAATATTTTTTAAACTAAAAAATTCTTTTATGGTGAGAAATTATGTCAAAGACTGGGAAAAACGCACTCAAGAAAAGTATGTTATTTCTCCTTATAACTGAGTCCAGAGTATAGCTGTACCCACCATGCAAATGATATAAAACAAATGAGGAGGAAAAACTGGAAAATAAGCGCGGGCTAGGTGTACGTTAGCAAGATGCTGTTAGAATAAGTCTGAATCTTTCCCGTACAGTAAGAGGAGTCTGCAACACGTATTAGAGGCTTAATGTTAGAGGCCATCTTCACGCAGAAACTGTTTGGAAATACGAATGGGCTTTCTAAATATCATCCAGCATCAATGACAAACTGTTCTAAGTTTCTGTCAGAGAACATACCCCTCCTGGTGCTGTGGAAATACCATGTGCTTCACTGATCCACATGGTGAACTAGAAGGGAGTAATTTTCACGTGCTGACTCCTTTTGCATTTGACATCTCCAAGTACTGACTCAAGGTTTTCATCACGGGCACAGGGCAAGAGTCAGTGCTATTTTGCTATTCTTCAAGTATCTTGAGAAGGACTCAATTTCTAAAACAATTTCTATAGTATAGAATATTTCTGAGGCTTTATATTAGTTTCAGTGTTATCATTACCAATAACTTGTAACAATTTATTATCAAGGCTACCAGTGTCTGGAGCTTTCACTCTGGCTAATGAAATCTTGCTCAGTGATGGAAATGTCCAGAAGCCCTTGATGAGGCTGATGGGGTGGTGTTCAGAGGGCAGACTTTGGGGCCACATGGCTGGCCTGCCACTCTGCTTCACCTCTTACCAGTTTGGTAAACTCAGGCAAGTTTCCTGACCTTTCTGTGCCTGACTTCCTCACCTATACAGTGAGTGCATACAATATATTTCAAGTATTTAAAACAAATTCTGGAAGACATGCTTAATAAAATGCTGGCTGTTTGATTCTTAGAGGAAAGAAGTTAAATGAATAAATTCTAGCCAGTTGTCTGCCTTATGAAAGCAATAAACGTATTTCTTTGCTAATCAAACCTCTACGGGCTTTGTACATGTTGGACACAACTGAGCGACTTCACTTTCACTTTTCCCTTTCATGCATTGGAGAAGGAAATGGCAACCCACTCCAATGTTCTTGCCAGGAGAATCCCAGGGATGGGGGAGCCTGGTGGGCTGCCGTCTATGGGGTCGCACAGAGTCAGACACGATTGAAGTGACATAGCAGCAGCAGCAGCATTCCCTGAGTTATACCATCTTTTGCCTACTAAATTTCATTGTTTGGATTGGACTTCAAATGCTGAAAAAGAAAGAAAAATCATGATCTCTTCAGCAAATAAATTACAAGGAATTTAAAAGAGAGAGAGGGAAAGGAAACTACATATGAAAGGTGACCCGTGAAACTTAACCATGCAATGGGTGGACTTTATGTGGGTCTCATGAATCACAAATTCCTTATTTAGAATCAGTAAAACAATAATCATCGGTCAATAGCAGAATAAAATACTGACCAAAAACAGATATTTGATGATGTTAAGGGAATATTTATTGGGGGCGCGGCAGGGAAAGACAGTGAAGCCTGGTGCGCTGCAGTCAGTGAGGTTGTGCTGCAGTCAGTGAGGTTGTGCTGCAGTCAGTGAGGTTGTGCTGCAGTCAGTGAGGTTGCAAAGGCTTGGACATGACTTAGTGACTGAACGACAAGAATGTTTTTAGAGTTTTTTTCTTTTTTTTTTCAGATAGGTGTACCCTGAAATATTTACATATGAAAATTTGACCTCAGGGATTTGCCTCTGTATAAGCTGGGAGCAAAGAGGAGGACTGGAAAGGTATGTGCTGAGTCGATCACTGTTGTCACTGGTGGTGGGTCTGTCTGTGAAGCTTTATGACACTATTCTACTTTTTACTACATCTGAAATTTTTGAACGTAAGAAGTTTAAAAAAAAAAGTATGAGTTGACCTTAAAATACTCACACATCCATTGCTTTCTCTAAACCTCATCTGTTATAGGTGATAGTGATGTTATTTACCTCATTGTTTCTAAGATTACATGCCAGAGCACACTGGAGGGTTTATCTTACGGCCTGCCACGTGGTAAACCTGCAAATGTAACTCAAGGAAGTGAGAAGCAGTTATAATCTCTGTATGTATGCAAATCAAGAAATGAAAAAAATATACTGTTATACTTAAAGGAGAAAAACTGCTAACGAGAAAAAAATAACCCACACATCTCACACTGTATTCGCTGTTGGGCGTAAGAAGAAATACAACAATGCCTCAAATACCTTATTTTGGCTTTACACTACCTTTTTCTGAGAAGATGCAACTATTTTGCAATGCTCAGCTCTGCCAGGAGCAATGAAGGAAACAAGACTTGTCACCAGTTTCAAGATGAAGAACAAGACAGCAGTTAAGTTAAAGGGTCAGGGCAGCAGCTTTCAACTGCAGAGACAAGAATCAAGCCTGTCCTCAGATCTGTGCATCCCAAGGTCTCTTCAAAAGGTAAGTATGAATCCAAGCTACTCATAGCAAGGTTTTGAACACTCCCTAAAAGAATAATCACCACCATGTGAAACCTCAGAAAGTTAAGAAAAGAAATCTGAGATCCTTCCAAACACCTAGTAATTATGTATTTTCATTCTTCCTCATTCTTTTGTCAATCAGCTTCATAGAGATGAAGAGTTTGACAGCTGAGAGCCCATGGCCAAATTCATCAAGTGGAAGCAGGAGAGAGAGATTCAGGCTTGATTTCTCCTAGGGACATTCTATATCCTGTGTGTCACAGAGGGAAATGGAGACTAGAGAGAGAGAGGAAGCAGGATGGGAGTGGTAGAGGGAGGAAGGGGTAAGATGGAGAGAGGGGAAGCCTGGAGGGTGGAGGAGGGAGTCAGGCACAGATATAGCCCAATCACATCACAGGCCCAGCTGCTGGGTGGAACCTATGAACTACTGAAAGAGTATTTTGGAAATTCTGCATCCAGGTTTTTTTCTTGCTTTCACCAAGTAAACAGGAATAAAAGAGGAGGAACTCTATCAATCAAAGCCTGAAGGAACATTTCAGAAAATCTCAAAATGTTTATAACAAGACAAAACTGAAAGACAAGCTAATATTAATCTTCAGATCAGATCAGTCGCGTCCGACTCTTTGCGACCCCATGAATCACAGCACGCCAGGCCTCCCTGTCCATCACCAACTCCCGGGGTTCACTCAGACTCATGTCCATAGAGTCAGTGACGCCATCCAGCCATCTCATCCTCTGTCGTCCCCTTCTCCTCCTGCCCCCAATCCCTCCCAGCATCAGAGTCTTTTCCAATGAGTCAACTCTTCGCATGAGGTGGCCAAAGTACTGGAGTTTCAGCTTTAGCATCATTCCTTCCAAAGAAATCCCAGGGCTGATCTCCTTCAGAATGGACTGGGTGGATCTCCTTGCAGTCCAAGGGACTCTCAAGAGTCTTCTCCAACACCACAGTTCAAAAGCACCAATTCTTCGGTGCTCAGCCTTCTACACAGTCCAACTCTCACATCCATACATGACCACAGGAAAAACCATAGCCTTGACTAGATGGACCTTTGTTGGCAAAGTAATGTCTCTGCTTTTGAATATGCTATCTAGGTTGGTCATAATTTTCCTTCCAAGGAGTAAGTGTCTTTTAATTTCATGGCTGCAATCACCATCTGCAGTGATTTGGGAGCCCCCCAAAATAAAGTCTGACACTGTTTCCACTCTTTCCCCATCTATTTCCCACGAAATGATGGGACCAGATGCCATGATCTTCGTTTTCTGAATGTTGAGCTTTAAGCCAACTTTTTCACTCTCCACTTTCACCTTCATCAAGAGGCTTTTGAGTTCCTCTTCACTTTCTGCCATAAGGGTGGTGTCATCTGCATATCTGAGGTTATTGATATTTCTCCCGGCAATCTTGATTCCAGCTTGTGCTTCTTCCAGTCCAGAGTTTCTCATGATGTACTCTGCATATAAGTTAAATAAGCAGGGTGACAATATACAGCCTTGACGAACTCCTTTTCCTATTTGGAACCAGTCTGTTGTTCTATGTCCAGTTCTAACTGATGCTTCCTGATCTGCATGCAAATTTCTCAAGAGGCAGATTAGGTGGTCTGGTATTCCCATCTCTTTCAGAATTGTCCACAGGTTATTGTGATCCACACAGTCAAAGGCTTTGGCAGAGTCAATAAAGCAGAAATAGATGTTTTTCTGGAATTCTCTTGCTTTTTCCATGATCCAGCAGATGTTGGCAATTTGGTTCCTCTGCCTTTTCTAAAACCAGCTTGAACATCAGGTAGTTCACGGTTCACATATTGCTGAAGCCTGGCTTGGAGAATTTTAAGCATTACTTTACTAGCGGGTGAGATGAGTGCAATTGTGCGGTAGTTTGAGCATTCTTTGGCATTGCCTTTCTTTGGGATTGGAATGAAAACTGACCTTTTCCAGTCCTGTGGCCACTGCTGAGTTTTCCAAATTTGCTGGCATAATGAGTGCAGCACTTTCACAGCATCATCTTTCAGGATTTGAAATAGCTCAACTGGAATTCTGTCACCTCCACTAGCTTTGTTCGTAGTGATGCTTTCTAAGGCCCACTTGACTTCACATGAAAATATTAATCTTAGGTCAATGCCATTTGAAAATTACTGGCAAAGGGGAATGTATATTCCTCAAAAACTTTAGCTGAACGGGAATGAGCAAAAGCATGACCTCCTTTCTCCATTTTACATTCCATACGGTTCATTAAATATTTTTTGAGACCATACATGACACAGACAATGTTACAAAGCCATTGGTTAAATTACACTACCTGGAAACCAAACTTTCTAATACACTTCAATGTGTAAGCAGGTATTATCTCTAAGGAATCTTTCACACCTCTAAAGTCAGTGCTAACCTGTAACATGGATCCTTTTTTCGGGCCTTTATCTTCCCTTTTTAGTGTTGTTGATTTGGGAAGGGGAAAGCGTCTTTTAACTCACTGACTCATTTCCTGCAACAGTGTATAAAGTAGATTTGAAACTGTATTCCCATCATTACTTCCACATCTCATAAATCTTGCACTTGCTGTATAAACCAACACCTTTAAACTCTATGGACACAGTTCACTGTTAGGAAGTAGAAAGTATACTTTCTAGCAGGCAATGAATAACATATAACCTAATTCAAAGATTTTATGGCTATAATTGCATTAAAAATAAACTTCACATAGATTTCCTTAAAAAAAGATTTTCTTTTTACCAGAAAAGAAATACTCCAGGATTAGTTTGTGTTTATAAAATAATATGCAGCTCATTGTTGCCTAAAATTGTCAACACTTATTTTATTAATATTTTTTAAAGTGGGGTACAGTTGGATCATTATGTGTGATTTGTGGTATAATTTTAATTCTAATTTCAAATTAAATTTTTTTCATGTAAAAGATGGTGTGGATTGTGCTCAACTTTAAGATTAAAAAGTTTTTACACATAAAGAAGTCTCAAAAAAGGTTAAGACTTCTGGATAACCACCAAAACATCCATTGTAAGTTTTTCTTAAATACTGAAAACTTGCCATAAGAGAACTACAACAGGTAAGACAGAGAAAGAAAAAAGTGTATGTGAAAACTGTTTATTATTTCCTACCTCTGAAACTCTAATGGAAAGGTTTCCAAGTATTTAGTTTTTCCTCAATATCATTTGATGTGAACAGGGTAAGAATAATTTAACTGTTTACTGAAAATTTGAAAAATACAATGTATTAACCTTGAGATGCAAATGAACTTCAGGGTTTAGAGATATTATGTCTTTTTTGCATTATCAACACAAAACAACTCAAACAAATAACAGACCTGCTATCAATGACATATTTTCATTTAATAATAATTATGGTTCTATGGCCTTTTTGAGTTTTTCAAAACAAACATTTTCATGACTCATCTCATTTAATTTTCAGGGAAACCTCCAGAAGGTAGGAAGCTTAGAAATTCATAAAGTTCTAGAGATGAGAAAATAGACTGATAGAGTAAAAGTGTACAAGGTCACACATCCCAGAGTTTGCCAGTTACAGACACCCACCACTCCACCATTAAGAAATTCAAGTCATACCTCCACATGCATTTACCTGATTGGCCGATTCTCTTTACTGTCAAACAGTGAAAAGATGACCTCAAGCTCCTCTCCCAGGTTGGAACACATGAGACTCTTCATCTGCACAAAGAGGTGGTGACTGCTGGCCTGCACCGGGGTATCTTTCTTCCGATGTCGATGCTCCATCTGTATGACACCCACCCAAAAACAAGATCAGTGTAGACCGAGGGAAACAACAGAACCCAACAAACTAGTTAGCTATGGTGTGATCATAACGTCCTGTGCTATTTTTTTGGCTATGGATTTGGTATCCAGTTGGATGTTAAATTCCAAATTTTCTTTCAACTTCTACTGAAGTCTGCAGACCATCAAGCATCCTGCTTTAAGAAGATTTGTTTCTTAATTATTAACATTAAAATGATACCAACTCACAGACAGTGTGAAATGCAAAGGATTCTACTGGTCCCTTGTCAACTCCCAGGGTGAGAACAAATTATTGGTCATCTTTTAAAACATCAGACTAAATTAAAAATCTAACTGATCATTTCACTGATGGGAGCTAATGTAGCTATGATTTCACTTTTCTCATAATTAAAAGTTCTTTTAAATTATACTAAAGTTTTGGTAGTTTTCCAAGACAGGCAGTGGCAAATGATATTCAACCATTAGAACATGAAAATGCTTCTAACCTGATGTGGAGATACAGGGAGGCAGACCTACAAAACTCAGTGAGTGTCTAAAGGCAGGAATAGTCTCTGTGTCCATCTCTAGTTTCTCTTTTAATACAGCTAGCCTGGGCTACACGTGAGAGGTGGGACCAGAAGTAAGAGTTCCCACATGCTAAGGAAGGAAAGGAATCACCCAGGGTTCCAGGGGTGAGAACATGGAAATGATCATTTATTAGCATGTTTGTTATGTGTCTATAACATGCCCAGCACTGGGAATGTGATGATGGGTAAACACAGAAATAGCCTATGCCCTTGTGGAGCTTTTCTACTAGGAGCAACAGCTATCAACAAAACTGTCCCACATGCAGATAGAAAACTACAACTATGATGAATGGAGGATCTGACTTGTGTCTGAGCAGTCAGAGAAGGCATCTTGGGAAAGCAACACTTTAAGAGCTAAAGGGTGAGAAGGAATTATGAACCATCTAGATAGTGCTTCTCAAATTACCTGCAGTCAAGGACCAGGCTGTTTTCCCCTCTAATCTACTGCAGGTTGATATTTTCATAAAATACAATCAAAATGCCATGGCAATGTCAAAACGTCATAAAGGCTTCTGTACATTTCCTCACCATTTTTCTACTTGGATCAGTTACAAACAGTTCATGATTCAGCCAGCTCTTGGACCACACTGAGCAGAACTGGCCCAGGGTGAGAGCACAGGGCAAACATATAGAAAGGCGGTGTACTAACAGAACAGGTGCTAAGACCTGGACGATTACTGCTTTCATAACGGACTACTAAAGAGGGCACTTCTTGTGGATCACTTGACAATTGAAAGAAAGGAAGGAAGAGAAAAAGAAAGATGGAAAGAAAAAGCTTGGTGCTTAACTTCAAAGGAGTCATATCTTTGCTTGAAGTTAAGGTACAAAACTCTATGTCTACCTCAGCTACCTTTTAATGTTTCTAAGTATAGTTCAAACACTAATGATTAACTAACCAAGATTTGAATGCAAAAAATGCTATTTACATTTACAGTTATAAATGCAACAACATAAAATCACCAGAATTTTTTTTCATGCTTTTATCATTTAATCTGAACCACTTGAAAAGTAAGTAGCTTAAAAAATGCAATTAATATATCTATAATTGTTGTATACTCAACAGGTACACTGAACACGCCTCTGTAAAAGTGAGGAGTAAGTGCATTTTCTTTTAAAGTGGAAGTCAACATTGTGGTATGTGTTGGCCATAATTACCAGGAAAAGCTTCCTGTAGAGAAAAAGAGCACAATTCTTTTTTCTATGATGGTTGCTCTATTTTTCACTTTAAATATTCTTTATAACAGGGCAAAGGAAGCATCATACATTCATAAAACTCCATCTCTTTAGTTTCTCAAGTAGTTTTTATTTTCTGAAATTGCTAATTTATTTACTGATTTACTTAAAAGTTCAGGGTAACAAAGCACAAACTTCTATGAAGAAATGAGTAACTACTAAAGGTTAGAGCTGGAAAAACAGATATAAGAACTAGGAGATGTATGTTCTTTACTTCAAACAGTGCAAAGTTCCCAGCATCCATCATGACATTCACTAAACACTGAACGGAAGAATTAGCTCCCTTACTCATGCAGAGAATCCAATATATCTAGATCAGTGGTTCTCAACCTTGGCTGCACTTTAGAATCACCAAGAGAGCTTTTAAAAAATACTTATGTCCAGGTCTTATCCCAGAACAATTAAATTAGAATTTCCAGGGGGTGGGGGTCCAGAGAGGAGAAGTTTTAAAAGCTCCCCAGGTGATTCTAATGTGCAGTGAGGGCTGAGAATCACTGATTGAGATCACGCGAAGAGAGATGCAAATCCTAGCAGATTGAAAAATGTATTGTTACATCTTTTGTATAATTACTGCCTTGAAACATTTGGTTTCTGAAATTACCTCTCTTCCCTCACCTATAATGTTTCCAAGCCTAAGATGGATTTGAACTTGAGTAGGTTATGAGGACTTGTTTATCTTTTGGTAATTTACTACTTTGGAGAAGTGCTAAAAATATCTCTGTGAAGATATTATTACAACAGCAAAATGAAAAAGGCAAGTCCATACTTCAAGAGCCATGATTTGATAGTTAAAACACAGAAACAAAGCTCTGTCTCTGAAATAGACAAATCTATCTCTGAAATAATTTACAGTTATAAAGGCACTTAGCAGTTACTCTAAATGTAATTACATTTTAACTAGACCTTTGGGGAAAGAAAGAGATGTATTCCAAAGACTTAATAAAGTGATACAAATTTTTGATGCTCACCAATGCATCAATTACTGGGTGAACTGTCTATATATTCCAGGGTTCTCACCTTCAGCACTACTGATAATTGGGGCTGGTATTCTGTGTTGTGAGAGCTTTGTGGGATGTTTACCATCTTCTGGCATGTACCCACCAGATGCCAGTAGCACCTCTCCTGACCCCCTGCTCCACACCATCCCCAATTGTGACAATCAAAACTTGTCTACAGACATTGCCAAATGTACCCTGTTCTATGTTCGATAACCACTGGCCTACCCACTAAGGATCACACAGCAAGCTGCTAACGTGATCTTACAAAAACAAAGAAAGTTTCCTAAAAAGATTCTCCTTATGCACAAATTAACTAGAGAATCCAGCCAATAAGGTCTTCTTTTATTTACCGAAGGATCAAGCTCTGGTCATTGGCAGTAAACCAAGTGGACATATGTTAACACTGTGAGGCTTAGCACATTTCGCTGCTTAGATGAACACAATTAGGTGAGAAAGATCTGCTAACAAGGCTATCAAAAAACCGAAAACAAGACTTTCTTTTTTTTTCTAATGATGCAATATGGAATTAGTAAGATGCAAACACCTGTGTTTCAAATATGACATGGCAAAGACACAGCAAAAGAAGAGAAGTAGCAACAATTAATCCAATGTCCTGTGTTGGCACATTTTACCTCCATGACAGGATCCTTGATGCATGAGTGACAATAAATCACTACCCCACCCCCAGCCACACGGGATTTGGTGGTGGTGCCTGCCCACTCTCCTAGATGAAGTCAGCACAGTCAGTCATGTTTACATAGAGAAAAGGGCCAGTGCTACAGACAACCTGATTACTGCTGCGCCAGGACATAAACAGGAACTTGAAGCTGCCTTAGAGAAAAAACATGTCCTTCTGAAGTTTATAATTATTCGAGGTTTCCTGGAGTACTGTCCCAATTTCATTTAAAATCACAATGTTTCTGACAAATGAAGACTGTGAACTAAGTTCTGAGCTATAAAATACAAAAAAAAAAAAAAAAAAATCCTTATCATCTGGCAGTCATCACAGCCCAGATGAGACCCCAGAATCCTATCAACATAACACTCCCAGCAGCCACAACTAAGAAATTGGAATGTCCAAAGAGACGAAATAAATTTCTCATCCTATAGATGACATTAAGTAAAAAGCAGATAGATAAAATTACATACATACAAAATCAAACTTGGGAAAATAAAACATATTTTTGTCAGATACTGTTAGTTGGTTATGAAATATCTGACATCCCTAACTAAATATGGGGATGTGATCATGCCCTAGCCAAAGAAATATAACGGCAAGTATTGTGTGGGGTTTCCAAAAGGGCTCATAAAGTAGCTGAGTCAACTGAAAGAAATCATTCTCCTTCCTGCTGTTGGAGAGCAATGTAATGGCTAGAGTTCTTGCAGCCATGTTGTACTATGAAGCATCCTGGATAAAGGATCCTTTTTTTGCTTCTGACATCATGAATCCACAAACAAGCCCAAGACCTGCTGCCTGGGCTTGTATACTGTCAAAGAGAAATAAATTTCTATCATGTCTAAGCTTCTATTATTTATTTCATTGAACGCAGTCAAATCTAATTTTAAGAAGTAGCACAGTAAAATTCACTCAGTCATGTCTGACTCTCTGTGACCCCATGGCCTATACAGTCCATGGAATTCTCTTCTCCAGGAGATCTTCCCAGTCCAGGGATCAATCCCAGCCTCATGCATTGCAGGCTGATTCTTTACTAGCTGAGCCACCAGGGAAGCCCAAGAATACTGGAGTGGGTGGCCTATCCCTTCTCCAGTGAATCTTCCCAACCCAGGAATTGAAGCGGGGTCTCCTGCACTGCAGGTGGGTTCTTTACCAGCTGAGCTACCAGGGAAGCCCCAAAGACACAGCATGTAAGGTAATAATTATTCTTGCTACCATGCCTTTCTAACAAGGATGAAATAAAGATGAGAAAAGAATGAAGACTGACTGAATGCTTAGGTGCTTTGCAAATGTTATCTGTCAAGGAAAGGCAGTTCACATGCATGTCTTATTTAATCTCCCAAACAAACATGATAAGAATGATTTCTCCATTTAATAAATGAAGAAACTGAAGCTCTGAAACATTGAGCAATAAGTCCAAGATCAGAGAGCTGGTAGAAGGAAGAGATGAAATTCAAATCTAGTTTTTTTGATCTACAGCCATGGTCTTCTCATAATATCATAATGACTTCAAAACCATTAAGTGATTGCTTACTGAGTGCAAAGCACTGTACGAGATGATTTCAGATGTAACAAAGGGAGGTAAGACATGGTGCTCACTCTGAAGAAACTTCAGATTGATTGAGAAATTAAAACAAAAGTGAGAGACAAAATTTGATGCCCAATAGTTAAATAAACTATAATAAAAATATCCCATTAGAGGATGTGTCTGACAGATTCTAGTGATTTTGTTATATATACATATATATATATATACACACACACACATAAGCTAAGACTTAGTGATGACTTTAAACTTTACTTTTAATCATCTCTGCCCTCCTCCCTCCAACCACTCTTTAACTGTGTTTTTGCTCTGTACTTGACACTCCACTTAGCACTAATATCACAGAGGGGTGCAGCATGGAACACCACTCTCAAGAAGCTCAATGTAAAGGAAATTCTTCACAGAAAAAGAATTTATTCCAGCTGACATAATGAGCATTAAATAAAAACTGAATGTGGTATTAAAAATCACTTTATCAAATGAAACATATGCATATTGGATTTATGAATGATTTTTTTCTCATGTTTTTCAGATAATTTCAGGTCAAGAATAATCTGCGATTCTATGAAGAATGTTATAAATTTGGGAAGCTACCTCCAAAGAGGCAGGATCTTCCAAAAGGAATCCACTGTTGACCACAGTCATTCCTCCTTGGAACATTATGGAAAGATACAGCAGTAACTAAAGCAAAGCAAAATTACACCTGGGATGATGACTGAATGTCTTTCCAGCCACAATTTTCTTTGATTTGAGGTTTTAAAAGAGCTTAGTGAATAACAGGGACTTCCCTGATGGCTCAGCTGGTAAAGAACCCACTGCAATGAATAAGACCCAGGTCTGATCCCTGGGTCAGGAAGACCATAGAGAGGAAATAGCAACCCATTCCAGTATTCTTACCTGGGACATCCCATGGACAGAGGAGCCCTGGCAGGCTACAGAGCCTGGGGTTGCAAGAGTGAAAGATGACAGCGACTGAAACATCACCCCACCAGGGAATAACAAGAGATTAGGTAAACTGTATACAAATATTAAGAATAGGAGGCAAAATACAAGACAGATGGATCATTCAGGGAACCTAGATGCCAAGTAAACAACTAGACTGTAACCTATCATGTAACTAGGTAAAAACTCAAGTCATGGGTGGTGTCGTGGTGGGCGATATGACCAAATATCTTATGATTATTAATAAGCTTCAGTACTCAGAAATGGTCTCGGAGAGATGGGGGCTAAGACCAGCATTTGGAGACCAAGGAGGAGACCCTTTCAGGAGTCTGTGCATGTAGTGATAAGACGGGACGGAAGGGAGTTAACACGCTGATGAGCACTGACTGGAAACACAACAATGTCTTGATACATGACAGATAAATATACAACTTGTGAGCATTTCACTAGTCCAGGCAAAGTACAGAGATTTAGGAAAAGAACCTAAAACTTCTTTGGCTTTACTTCCTAGTACCTGGGAGTTGAGGACTCAGTAGGAATGTCAGGTAATTCTGAGACAGGTAAATTATCTCAGTTTTGTACTTGGGGCAGGGTCACCTCAGCTCTCAATTCTCTTTACTTGCTCCAAATTAAACCTGGAACATCCTGTTCTTACAAAATCAAGCAAGTATGAAAAGTGTCATGGAAACCACAAAATCAGCAGTGAGACTGCAAGCCACAGATTCCTATACCTACCAATCGGTAGAGCTCAGTAATGCTGATGTCCTCTGGATCCACCATCGCATACTCTTTCCTAGGCACCAGGTCCAGTCCCAGTTGTCTAGAGAACAAATTGCAAATGTTTGGAAGAAAAGTCACCTCAACAGAATATATTTAAAATAATTATCTTTACTGTATCACTCTAAAAAACATTCAATACATCACCCTTCGTGCTTCTCTCACCCAAACTCTTTACCTTATATTAACCCTTTGCAGCGCTCGGACTAAGTAAGGAGGCTGAACACTGGGTATAACTTGAGAAACAGAAGATTACAAAGGCGAGGAAACAGGGATGGGGTGGGGATGGGCCGGCCCTCTTGGTGCAGTGCTTTTGCCACTGGGGGCCTTGGTTCTACAGAGTGGGGAGCCTTTAGCACCCTGCAAACTATTACCACAGAAACCCTTCCTCGTTGTGCTGGCCTGGAAACTAGACATAGACATCATATTGTTCTAGAACACAGAGTTGAGGAGAGGGAAGCCTGGCTTTGAGGATTTGACCTGGCACCAGGGGTTGGTTTTATGCTAACACAGTCACTGAACTGCTCTGGGACATCAGGAAGGAAGAATGAATTGATTCTCCCTCCACCAGCATCATCACAGGAAAGTCAGAGGACAGCACAGGGCTCTATGGAGAATGGAGAAGCTGCCGTTGTTGTAACTCTGTTTGAGGCTTTCAGGCAAGAATACTTTCTTCTGATGGCCCTGATAGGGAACGAGATGACTATCTCCTCCTTCTCCCAAGCTTCCTCCACTTTTGTTTTCCCTTTCAGTAAGAAAACTATATTTAAAGGAATATAGTAAATGCAAAATCTGTAAACTGTAAGACATTTTAAATAAGTTGTCAAACTCAAAGAAAGCAAAATCAGACCTCTGAAATTTCATGAATTTGAGGATGATCTAAATAAATTATATTGCTCATTTTCATACATCCATGTTTTACCAACTTACCATAAATTAGCCATAGAATTGCCCAAAGCATAAGCTGGAACTTACATGAGTCAAAACTGAGCCATGATTCAGTCATAATTAATGTTTTTCCCTCTTTTCCCTTCCTTATGTCATTATCTTCCTTCCTAAAACTGAAAAAGTATCATCTTCTTGCCTGCTCTGTATTTCTAAGCTATTTTTGATAAGCTAACTTCATCCAACTTTCTTCCTATTTACAAACTAGTCTTTTAAAGGAGGATTGGCATGATGACTAAGGGCCAACATGATTCAGAGAACCAAGTTTTTTTCAAAACAAAAAGGAAAAACATTCAAAAACATTCCAAACATGAAAGATGGGCAGCCTAGGTCATGGTCAAACAGTCTTCAGATCTACCCCTCAAAGGGCCACCCCATCACACACAGTGAGACCGGAGGCTCCCTGCACATGGCTGGCATATCCCATTTCTTAGGAAGCGCTCCGTGCTGTGAATCACATTGGTCTGGAGTGGACGGGGCCTTAGATCTCTTCTGGCTCAACTTACTCCTTTGACAAGCAACAAGCAAAGAAACTGAAGTCAAGGAGGGCTCAGGAATTTGCCTCACATCATAAAAGAGGAGAGTTCCCAGTTCAGTGTCTTGCTGTATTCCACCCCCGCCCTTGATTCCCCACGAGGAATGCATCTCCCCGAGATTAATGAATTAGGGCTGCTCTCTTGACTGTCTATTAAAGGATGAATGGCACAGCTCACTCAGCGAAATAACAGAAGGACTCTGGACAAGATAGAGGTTTAAAATGTGTTATATACTTCACTCCTGTAGTATATGTCTTATCAGGAATCAAAACTGCCTTTTGATAAAGTGACATCCTACACTTAAAGGAAGCATTACTCTTGATTTCAAATTGGTTTTTCCAGATTCAGTAAGAGGCAAAATCATCTGTGGTATCTTTTACTGCCTTCTTCTTTCCTATCTGCTTTTCTTTTTTTCTGTTGCTCTAAGATGCTCTGATCAACACAGGATCACAATAAACTGTGTGGATCACAATAAATTGTGGAAAATTCTGAAATAGATGGGAATACCAGACCACCTGAGCTGCCTCTTGAGAAACCTGTATGCAGGTTAGAAAGCAACAGTTAGAACCGGACATCGAACAACAACTGGTTCCAAATAGGAAAAGGAGTACGTCAAGGCTGTATATTGTCACCCTGCTTATTTAACTTCTATGCAGAGTACATCATGAGAAACGCTGGACTGGAAGAAACACAAGCTGGAATCAAGATTGCCGGGAGAAATATCAATAACCTCAGATATGCAGATGACACCACCCTTATGGCAGAAAGTGAAGAGGAACTCAAAAGCCTGCTGATGAAAGTGAAAGAGGAGAGTAAAAAAGTTGGCTTAAAGCGCAACATTCAGAAAACTGAATCATGGCATCATGATTCTGGTCCCATCAATTCATGGGAAATAGACAGGGAAACAGTGGAAAGAGTGTCAGACTTTATTTTTTGGGGCTCCAAAATCACTGCAGATGGTGAATGCAGCCATGAAATGAAAAAACACTTACTCCTTGGAAGGAAAGTTTTGACCAACCTAGACAGCATATTAAAAAGACTAGATATTACTTTGTCAATAAAGGTCCATCTAGTCAAGGCTATGGTTTTTCCAGTGGTCATGTATGAATGTGAGAGCTGGACTATAAAGAAAGCTGAGCGCTGAAGAATTGGTGCTTTTGAACTCTGGTGTTGGAGAAGACTCTTGAGAATCTCTTGGACTGCAGGGAGATCCAACCAGTCCATTCTAAAGGAGATCAGTCCTGGGTGTTCATTGGAAGGACTGATGTTGAAGCTGAAACTCCAGTACTTTGGCCAACTCATGCGAAGAGCTGACTCATTGGAAAAGACCCTGATGCTGGGAGGGATTGGGTGCAGGAGGAGAAGAGGACGACAGAGGATGAGATGGCTGGATAGCATCACCGACTGGATGGATATGGGTTTGTGTAAACTCCAGGAGTTGGTGATGGACAGGGAGGCCTGGCTTGCTGCAGTTCATGGGGTCGCAAAAGTCGGACACGACTGAGCAACTGAACTGAAGATGCTCTGAAGGTCCAAACAGTGAATGGGGACTTGGGGAGATAGGGAGGCCATGACCTTATAGGATACCGAGGGACCACTTATCTTCCTACGCTTGAGCCCACATAAGCCTAACATCATAGTCTAAGTTGGCTTATTCTAATTTCTCACCAATACATTAACATTCATATTTAGCACAATATCAGCCTCGATCACTGCTTTAAATTACTAGCTTTAGTATTTAAAGTACTTGGCCAGTATTTTAGATTAGTCAGTTATGTCTTTTTTCTTTTTTTTTTTTTTAAGAGCAAATCTTGGTCAAGATCAGTTTTTTATCAAGTTTTCCCAAGCAGCTCCTCAAAAGACACTAACACATATGCACAGGCAGAATCAGGGCAGTAAGGAAAGCCACCCCTCACCCTTTCCCCACCACCACCCAGGATACCTGCCCCTAAGACTTTTAACAGAAGCTATCTCCCTCCACATAACATCAACAATCTATTACCACAACAGAAAAGAGGGATGTATTTAGAAAGAAAAATGCATGTCAAACCTAAAGCCTTTTTGAAACAATGTGGAGAAGGAAATGGCAATCCACTCCAGTATTCTTGCCTGGAAAAGTCCATGGACAGGGAAGCCTGGTGGGCTTCAGTCCATGGGGTTGCAAAGAGTCAGACACGACCGAGCACACAGTAGTAATACTCTCAGTGAAAGTTATGTATCTGACTGACCCCAGTGAACATTTTGTATTTCCTGAGCATGTGCCCACTGTCAGACCACACAGGGCAGTTGAGAACTGACAACATCCTGGGACCCACACCAGCCCTAGAAGATGCGGTTGTCAGCTCCATCAGTGACAGTCTGCACTAAGCCCCCCAAAGGAGAAAACTGGAAAAGCTTCCTCTGGTGTTTTCCAGAGATATGAGCACACGGTGGCTCACACCTCTGTAGCAGTCACACCCTCATGTGCACCCACCAGAGCTCATCCCTGCGGTGGCGGGTACTCACTCGTTGCCCCAGTCCAGGCGGGCGGTGATGTGGCGCTTCACGTCCTTCATCCGGTCATGGGTGAGGTGCCCCACCAACACCTGCCGCCGCAGATCCAGGATTTCATTCATGATATGCCACAGGCGGTGGAAGAGATCACCTTCATTTCTCTAGGAAACACGCAAATGTGGAGATTCAGCAGTCAGACACTGGACACGGGGTAACCACAGAGAGCAGAGGGCGAGTCCCATTTACCCTCTATGTGCTGGGCACTTTGAAGACAGACTTTGCATTAACTCTCTCCTCGGGTCCTAAAACGTACTCACTTCCCTACACCCTTTCATCCTGTTTCACAATGCTGCTCTCCTGCTCAAGAATCCAAATCCAACTTCGCTTCTCGGGCTCCCTAAAACACACATCATGTCACAAGATCCTGATGACATCTCCACACCTGAGTTTGGCCTGATCTCTGACTTTACATTCTCTACTTCCCTTTCCACCTCAAATCCTCTCTTTCTTTGCTGCTGCTAAGTCACTTCAGTCATGTCCGACTCTGTGCGACCCCATAGATGGCAGCCCACCAGGCTCCCCTGTCCCTGGGATTCTCCAAGCAAGAACACTGGAGCGGGTTGCCATTTCCTTCTCCAATGCATGAAAGTAAAAAGTGAAAGTGAAGTCGCTCAGTTGTGTCCGACTCCTAGCGACCCCCTGGACTGCAGCCTACCAGGCTCCCCCGTCCGTGCGATTTTCCAGGCAAGAGTACTGGAGTGGGGTGCCATTGCCTTCTCCGTCTCTTTCTTTAGCTCCCTCCAATTCTACTGTCCTCAAGGCTACAACTGACTTCCACCTGCCTCAGGAAATCGTCCCTGACAGCTCTTGCTCACATGCTTTTCTCCCTTCTCTGAAGTATGGCTGCATGTAATGAAAGCCAATTCAAAGGAAAATCTTATTTTTTAATTACTTCTTGTGTGTTGGTCTTGATGCTTTACTGTTTCCCATCAGAAGTTGGGTACATAAAGGACTCTAACGTTCTTTCATTGATAAATTTTCACTGCTAGCATCTGGCCAGTATTTAGACTTTAAAAAAATGTTTTCTTTCTAACTTATTAAATTTTCGGGTAAATTCAAGCTAACCTCTTGTGAAATTCATCAAGCGAGGACGATTAGTTGGAAAGAAGATTGGTTCAACTCCTGGCTTCAAATCTTGGTTTTGCCACTTAACTAGTTTTATAGGCTTTGAGTATGGCTTTTGTCATCTGTGAAACACGCACATGGAAGGTTATTAGAGATAACATTTGTGAAGAGAGCCAGATAAGACAGTGATTAAGAGCACAGACTTGAAACATGAACTACCTCACTCTGCATTCTAATTTGGCCTTTCACTGGCTAAACACCTGTGGCAATGTATCAACCTCATGGAGCTTGTTTTCCTATCTGCAGAGTGGCTATCATAGGACTTATCTCATAGGCTTGTTATGAAGATTGATGACTTCGTATATTAAAACTCTGAGAACGATGTTTGACCCACAATAAATACCATGTAAGTATCAGGTGTTACTAGTGGTGTTATCATTACACTTTTGATCCAGAATAAATTTATAAACTTAAATCCAGATCCTTTAATAAATACTGAATCTTTATCAAAATCTAGGTGTATGTCTCTTACCCACAGATATTTAGGCTAAGCCTTTGGTAAGTATTTCACCTTTCATTAACTCTTCATCTTTCTTAAGCAGAAGCTATGCTTTCACTTTCTATGAAAACTATTAATAGGCTATATGAATAATGGTATGAAAGTATTGAGATTGTCATTTACCAGAAGTCCTCTACAGAGATAAGCTGACAAAAATATCAAATTCTGTCTAGTCATAACATTTTTTTTTTTTTACTTTACAATATTGTATTGGTTTTGCCATACATCAACATGCATCCGCCACAGGTGTACATGTGTTCCCCATCCTGAACCCCCGTTCTACCTCCCTCCCCATGTCATCCCTCTGGGTCATAACATTCTTTAGGAAAAAAAAAAAGTGGAGATGGATCTTCTGCTTCATTGATGCTTGGTGACTAGAAGTGTTCTGGGGAACTGAGTAGGTTAGACAATGTGCCAGTTGAGCAAGAAACATTCTCCATGACACCATCCCTTATTCTCTGA
Source organism: Bos javanicus (assembly GCF_032452875.1). Taxonomy (NCBI): domain Eukaryota; kingdom Metazoa; phylum Chordata; class Mammalia; order Artiodactyla; family Bovidae; genus Bos; species Bos javanicus. The sequence goes on along the minus strand of NC_083871.1, from coordinate 57,015,096 downwards.
GCTAGACGTAATCTTGCTCTCAACTCCTATAGCACTCACTTGAGCCTGTTCTTCTACGACCTCTCACTCTTTCCTCATGTTATACACTCCCATACAAGTCATTACAAGAGTTCTGTAATGCAATACTACTGTAAGTCACTGGTCAATGCCTGTGTTCTTCACCTGATGTGAGCTCCAACCACAGTGGCTGAGACTGCCCTGTGTAGTCCCAGCAGCTGGAGAATGAAGGAAGAAACACCTTGATTTCAAGGAGCTTTGGGCTTCCCTGGTGGCTCAGAGGTTAAAGTGTCTGCCTGCAATGCAGGAGACCTAAGTTCGATCCCTGGGTTGGGAAGATCCCCTGGAGAAGGAAATGGCAACCCACTCCAGTATTCTTGCCTGGAGAATCCCATGGACAGAGGAGCCTGGTGGGCTACAGTCCACGGGGTCGCGCTGAGTCGGACAGGACTGAGCGACTTCACTTTCACTTTCACTTTCACTTTAGGGAATCTTGAGAGGTGCAGTCTGTTTAGATCATATAAGAGAATAAGCAGGGGAGATCAAGAAAAACTTGAGGAGAACGGACCTAGGGATTATCATATTAAGGGAAGGAAGCCAGATGAAGACAAATATCATATGATATCAATCATACATTGAATCTAAAAAAATGATACAAATGAACTTATTTATAAAACAGAAAGACACAGACATAGAAAACAAACACTGTTATCAAAGGGGAAAGCGTGGGTAAATGAGGAGTTTGGGGATAGCAAACACATACTACTATATATAAAACAGATAAACAATAAGGGAACTGTGCAGCATAGGGAACTATAGCTGTATAGTGCACAAACTATGTTTAGTATCTTATAATAATCTATAGTGGAAAATAATCTGAAAATAATACACACACATACACACAAACTTCCCTGATGGGCTCAAATGGTAAAGAATCTGCCTGCAATGTGGGAGACCTGGGTTCTATTCCTGGGTCAGGAAGATCCCCTGGAGAAGGGGATGGCAACCCATTCCAGTATTCTTGCCTGGAGAATTCCATGGACAGAGGAGCTTGGTGGGCTACAGTCCAAGGGGTTACAAAGAGTTGGACATGACTGAGCAACTAACAGTTTCACTTTCATATATACACATACATATATACAGACACACACACACACACATATATATATATATATATGTATAACTGAACCACTCTGATCTTCACCTAAAACTAACACATTGCAAATCAACTATACTTCAATTAAAATTAATTAAAAAATTGAAACTCAAAAGAAACTTGAGGAACTCCATGGGCAGAAGGAAGAGTCCACTCAAGTAGTCAAAGAAATTACTTACCTAAGGAAGATATAATACAAGCCAAATCTCATGTGGCAGGGAGACAGCCAACTCCTGCTTAACATGACCACCACCATGTGAAGGGCACCTGTCTTGCTTTTGGGGAAGTTGTTCTGATGTTGTCCAGAGGGATGGGCTTGATTTCCTAATAATGTCACCTCTAGCATTTAAGTTCAAGAGCACACTGAGCTGAGAAGAAGTTGGATTCACAAAAAAACAAACCAGTCGGTCTGCTCTCCCTTTCAGAAAGGGGTGGCCAGAACAGTGACATACTGCAGCACCCTCCCCACTAATGCATGAAAACAGTACATAACTGTTTTGATAGCTAGTCAGAAAATGATGCCTCTTTAAAAACTAGATGTTAAAAAAATGGATAGTTATGAAGACTCTTCAGGAAACATGAAAAATGCTTTTAATTTAATGTTCAATGAAAGAAGCAGGGTACAATATTAAACACTTAAAATAGAAAAATACATGACCATTTTTACAATATATCAGAAAACTTCTGCAGCATTTATCTACAAAAAATGAACTATAAGTATTTTAGCATTATAGAGAATGAGCAAGTTTTGATTTGCCTCAAGATGGAAATAATATAAATTTTGGAGCAGCAGACAATTTACAGCCAGGTTTTCCTACTTAGCTTGTGACCCTAGATAGATTATCTCTGATGAGATTTGAGAATAAAAACTACCTGGTAAAGATGCAGGGAAGAGAGCTGTGCAATACCCTGCTGAAGGCCTGCACAAAGGTACTTGGGAGAAGATGACCTGTATTTCACCTACAGTTTTAGTTGTTACTGCTATTTTATTAAGTGATACTTTAAAGGACATTATTTAGACCATGACCAATGTACTGAAAAAAGCAAATAGCACTTCTTGAGCATCTACCATGTGTTTTTTTTTTAATTCTAAATGGTCTACGTTATATTAAGATAAAGTATATCTCATATACTGGTTACCACTGACAACATATGAGTAGCTCATCAAACACCTTCCAGTGGAGACGCTAGGCACCTTAAAGCTATTAGGGAAGACCATGGACAGCATCCCGATACACTTATGCATGAACTTGAACCAAAACATTTAACAAAAACATTTATATTAAGAAAAGAAAAACCAAAAGGTCCAACAGACCCAAGTCAGCCAAATTCTCAAGGTTAAAAATCTAGTATCTCCAGGTTAAATTTTATATTTGTTCCTAAGAGAACTATTATTCTAGTCTTCAAAGAAACTTTGAAATAATCATTTATCTCCATCACTCAGGATGGTAGGAGGTGAGGAAGTTACTCTAAGAGCTTACAACACGTAGATTTTCAAGCCAATCAAGTAGTCCCCAAAATAGATGCTCGCAGCCTCAAAAGCAGGTAAAAATAGCTAGATAAGGCAGAATCAAGAGGAATTCAACTTTGATCCTCACTAGCAGCTACATAAAAGGGAAAGTGCTCATGCTTTAGCTCAATTAATGGTTCACACTTACATTGTCATTATCTTTATGGTGGGTATTTAGGATGCAGCGATTTGCACATTTCAGTTTTAATTTTCATCTTAATGTCGTGCAATATTAAGTGAAATAATACTTGGATTTTATTCTTTCCAAGACAAATGTTTAAAATCTAAGGAGATCTGCATTTCCTTTGTACTCTCCCAGCCCAGAGCCCAAGTTCAGTTATCCTGACAGCGCATTTACTGCACCCCAGCAAAGTCTAGATGCCGCGTTTCATCTAAGATCATCTTGTGGATTTTAGTAGTGAGCCCTAAAGCCACCAGCTCCGGGAGGGCATGGTCAGAGAAATCCAACATCAAATGGGTTTTTATTAGTGACTTTTAAAGATTTTCTTGCCTCAATGAAATATTCTATTGCATTTTCTATGGAGCGGAAAATAAAAATGGTCATTCTTTGTCCATGTCCCTCACTAATTTGGATTCTTCTCTTTGACAGGCTATTTCAAATCGAGTTGTCAGGATACGTACACCTTTGTATTTTGAGCACATCCCTTCAAATGACTAAGCTGTTCTCTAAATTCCTTTGAAAATCAAAGAAGAAATAAACTCATCTTTCCCCAAACATCACCCCCAATTCCCCAGACAGTGGTTCAGTGAGGGCGCTAGATTTACATGTGAATCCCAGCTTAGTCATAGTCATTTTTCAACTGCTTGGCCTCCAGTAAGTACTTCACTCTCATTTTCTTCATTTGTAAGCTAGGGATGATCATAGTCTTTATTTCCTTGAGTGGTTGTAAGGCTTAAATAAGATACTACATATAGAGTAGTTCTTACAGGGTTTGCAACACAGAAGGTTCTCAGTAAGTATAATATGTAAATAGGTACACGTTCGTGTGCGTGCTAAGTTGCTTCAGTCGTGTTCGATTGTTTGTGACCCTGCGAACTGTAGCCTGCCAGGCTCCTCTGTCCATGGCATTCTTTAGGCAAGACTACTGGAGTGGATTGCCACGCCCTCCTCCAGGGGATCTTTCTGACACAGGGATCGAACCTGCAACTTTCATGTCTCCTGCACTGGCAAGCAGGTTCTTTACCACTAGCACCACCTGGAAAGCCAAATATATACGTATATACCCAAAACACTGACTCCTTTTTTTCCCAAGAAACATTCCTTTCTCTTGTAGTTCTAGAATCTTCTCATTGATTCTAAATAGCCTATCATTTTTAGTATACCTGAGCAATGTACAGAGAATTAGAATATAATTGAATGTCACCATTATGAAAATTATATTGAAAAAAAGCTTATTTCTCTGTGACAATTAAAATTATTCAGAAAGCCTAAATCTAGGTTCCATGTAAATGATCCTATTTGATTAGATGCCAGGAAAGTAATTTTTTACTTTCGTACAGCTTGAAAAAGAACTTAGAAAATCCATGCTGGATGGACACAGGAATAAAAGTCAGACTATGTTGTATTAAGCTCTCTATCCCTGATTCCCGGAGGAGTGGGAGTGACTTACAGCAGGTTCTCAAATACTAGTTGACACTCACCCCTGTTTAGATATTTCTTGAAACAATTCTCTACTGAAAAAACGATACCATTAAAAAGTTACGTACCACATAGAGTTGTTTCCACATAGTTCCCCAGTCTCTTAATGTTGATGTCATTTCTGTGATCACAGAGTCTTCAGTGGGAATAACCATTTCAAATTGTCTGTGAAATTGAACAAGTATATATGCAAATGACATAGACGGTAATCTTCTTTTAAATATTCTAAAAGACCAACTAGGAGAGGAAGCTGCCTAGTTATTTTTGGTTCTGCAAAAGAAACCAGGATCTGAATATGAACTTGTGTGAGGAATGTGATGTGGGTTATGGCAGGACAACACCAGAATCACCAAGCACTTCACCTAGATCAAAGTTTAAGCAGTGTGGTGAAGCAACACTACCAGCGAGGTTGTGCTCCAGGCACAGTTTGATCTCTGAACAGCAACTCACTTAAATTCTCCAAGCCCAAAAGTCCTTGTATGTAACCTGAGGTTACCAGGCCATCTAGACTGTGAGATGGCTCTTGCCTTCCAAGCGCTATGGCCATTGGGCTCAAAGAAAGTGAAAGGCTCATTCAATGATCGTGATATGATGGCCGCAAACAGCCAAACTCACTCAGTATTATAAACAACTAGACACTGAGGTACTGACTGAATACTCACTTGATCTCATTAACACCTCATTTTTATTACTTCCAAACAGGACCATGAAAAACGATTACTGGTATCAGTAATGTCACGCATCTCAGAAGACATCACAGGTATTTGAATATCCATTGCAGAATGCTCCTCTCCATGATTAGGGCAATACATTCCTTCTATTTCTTTTCTGTGTGTCAGAAACTATACTTGGAAAATATTCATACCAATATTAGCAGGGTATCTATGGTGGTCCTGATGTTGAGAATATATATAAGGAGATGGAGAGAAAAAACCAGATTGAATTTGTCTTCTGCATCCTATGTTTGACATATAATAACCTTTATTTTTTCATCTCTCATTTCTTTTTTCTAAATTCATTTCTGTGCAGGTTAAAATGGGTAAGTGCCTTTAATTCTACTTCCCAAAAGAATGCTAATTGACTATACTGAGGGGGATTATCTTCTTCATTTGAGTATCTTTTTCTAAGGACAATATTCAGTGTTCAGCAGATGATCAAGGGAAATTTTTATTTCTTATCATGAGGCTATTAACTGTTATGTGTTCCTTCTTGATGTTAAGTCCAAAGTGTACATAATTGTCTTTTGTAAAGTTTTCTCGGCAAGTATGGGAATTAAAATCTTGCCTTGATTTCTTCACCAACAAAGCCTCATTTCATACTGCTGCTAAAATACCCTGTGAATATTTTACTTCTTTCTAGAGTTTAAACATAGTTGAAGATGTAAAACTAGAAATAAAAGTAAACAGTAATATATGAACTTTGACATATACAGAACCTTTTATCAAGTCTACATAATTGACATTTTCAAATGGTAGTGCATTTATTTTGCTTTTCAAGCAGCTGTTGCAATTTAAATGATGAGTATTTAGAGACAGACATTATAAAATGATAGAACACAAAGTCTGGGCAGGAACAATGAATTCCCAAGAAAACTCAACAACCTACTTAACATTTAAAAACTGACATGCCCACAGCAAGAATTAAACTACAAAGAAGTGACCTCACCATTCACAAACTATAATTAAAGGACCCCCACCTCGCACCCCCATCAGTTTTGCACTGCTCTGAGACCCAGGAAAGAATATAAAGGCAATTTAGTCTGTGGGAAGTTGGTCTGGGGTTTGCTCAACCAAAATGTACATTTTTAAGAAGCACAAAATTGCCATTTTTGGTGAGGCAGCTGTTTCCTCTTAATTATACCAAAATCAACATTCAAACGGTCTGGCATAAGTAGCTGCCCCTGAAATTATATTCTGTTGAGTTATTCTGAGATGTACATTGCAGTTATTTTGTCCTGGTGGGCCATCAGTCTGCTAATCCCCTTAAAATAAGACAGGCAACATCAAAAGCCTAAAGAGATTGCTCTCTGGGAAAGCAATCATCTGGCAATACGTGTTCTCGAATGTTTTCAGGTTAAAGTTTTTCTTCCAGTTAACGGTCCTAGAACCTAAAGTCTCCATCAATTCTAACTTTTTTTTATTTAAGAAAATAAACTTTGGTTCTACCCTGAAGTTCTCTTGCTGTATAATGCTCATCATGCCCTGTGTCAGGTGTCGAACCCACACCAAGTCTTAAACTAACAGGACCAAATTTTGAGACAATTTTATCCATCTTTAAACTTCTTCAGAATCAAGGGAGCCAGATATTCATGCCTGCCAGTTACTGACCAGGACAAACAAACAAGGTACTTATTTCAATTAAAACTATGTCCCACCACAACACATTTTCAGAGAGGGAGGACTTAAACTACACGAGGGATGCTTGACATCATCTTTGCTAGCATGCTGTCTATTTTCTCTTCGTCAGTCTACATGTAGGATGGGGGCAGGGTGGCTCTCTGCTCTGGAGGGTTTTTAGGATCAGGGTTGGGTTTGGGGCAAAGGCAGCAAAGAGACTGGCTGCAGGGGTTGGCCCAGGTGGTTCCTTTAAGGGACAGGGTAGAAAGACCCAGATCACTAGGCCAGAAAGGTCAGAACAAAGAGTAAGCATGTGTTTTCTGGACGGTCCCTTGGTTTACTTGAGGAGGGCTGGATAGACACTGGTTGGAGAACTCCAAAAGGACTGATAACTCTGCTTGACTCACTTCTGGTGGGTTATATCTGCACAACATTTCTGAAGGACACACATTCATTAAAAGAGTTAATAGTAGTGGCAATTATTAGTATTAGAAATATATTTTCAATCTAATACTTTAAGTTCATGGGGTCGCAAAGAGTCAGACACGACTGAGCAACTGAACTGACTGACTACTACTACTACTATCAAAAAAGGTCTTAATGACTAGGATAACCATGATGGTATCGTCACTCACCTAAAGCCAGACATCCTGGAATGTGAAGTTAAGTGGGCCTTAGGAAGTATTACTATAAGCAGAGCTAGTAGAGATGATAGAATTCCAATTGAGCTATTTCAAATCCTAAAAGATGATGCTGTTAGAGTGCTGCACTTATATGTTAGCAAATTTGGAAAACTCAGCAGTGGCCACAGGACTAAAAATGGTCAGTTTTCATTCAAAACCCAAAGAAGGGCAGTGGCAAAGAATGTTCAAACTACCAGACAATTGCACTTATTTTACATGCTAGCAAGGTTATATTCAAAATCCTTCAAGCTAGACTTCAGTAGTATGTGCATTGAGAACTTCCAGATGTACAAGATGGGTTTAGAAAAGGCAGAGGAACCAGAGATCAAATTGTCAACATTCACTGGATCACAGAGAAAGCAAGAGAATTCCAGAAAAACATTGTCTGCCTCACTGACTACACTAAAGCCTTTGACTGTGTGGATCACAGCAAACTGTGGAAAATTCTTCAAGAGATGGGAATACCCGACCACCGTGCCTGTCTCCTGAGAAACCTATATGCAGGTCAAGAAGCAACAGTTAGAACCTGACATAGAACAATGGACTGGTTCAAAATGGGGAAAAGAGTACCTCAAGGATGTATATTGTCACCCTGCTTGTTTAACTTATATGCAAAGTACATCAAGCAAAATGCCAGGCTGGATGAGTCACAAGCTGGAATCAAGCCTGCCAGGAGAAATATCAACAACCTCAGATATGTAGATGATACCATTCTAATGGAAGAAAGTGAAGAGGAACGAAAGAGTTTCTTGATAAGAGTGAAAGAGGAGAATGAAAATGCTGGCCTAAAACTCAACACTGGTCCCATCACTTCATGGCAAATAGATGGAGAAAAACTGGAAACAGTGACAGATTATATTTTGGGGGGCTCCAAAATCACTGCAGACAGTGACTGGACCCATTAAGAGATGCTTGATCCTTGGAAGGAAAGTTGTGACAAACTTAGACAGTATATTAAAAAGCAGAGATGTCACTTTGCCAACAGAAGTCAAAGCTGTGGTTTTTCCAGTAGTGATGTATGGTTGTGAGAGTTGGGCCATAAAGAAGACTGAGCACTGAAGAACTGATGCTTTGGAATTGTGGTGATGGAGAAGGCTCTTGAGAGTCCCTTGGACTACAAGGAGATCAGACCAGTCCATCTTAAGGGAAATCAACCCTGAATATTCATTGGAAGGACTGATGCTGAAGCTCAGCATCAGCTGAAGCTCCAATACTTTGGCTACCTGATGTCAAGAGACGACTCATGGGAAAAGACCCTGATTCTGGGAGAGACTGAAGACAAAAGGAGAAGGGGTTGGCAGAAGATGAGATGGTTGGATAACATCACCCACTCAATGGACATGAATTTGAGCAAACTCTGGGAGATCATGGGAGACAGAGGAGCCTGGCGCACTGCAGTTCATGGGGTTTCAAAGAGTCAGACAGGACTTAGCGACTGAATAATAACAATAACACACAAGGATATGTTTTTAAGCCCAATTAGGAAAATAATGGCAGACTCAGCTACTTATGATCAGTAGTGAATCTAGGAAATTCCTGGGTTGAGATATGACTCAGCATGTGATGGCTATGACTGCTTGCTTCCCTACACAACAGGAAACCAAGAAGAACCAACTCCTTTTGTTTAAGATTAGGTAGATTCCACAATTTCCAGGCAATGAGAGACCTCCAGTGCCCTAGATTGTACTGCTGTCCAACATACAGATGTGGTTCTTTCATTTTCTCCACAAACTGCCTTAATGTCATCTGTCTTTTATCTAACAACACAAACAATGGCAAGAATCGATTCATTTTTTCAAGACAATAAGTCTTTCAAATTCCAAAATAGGCAATGATTGTGTGAAAACTCTCCATCAATAAAATTTATTTCTTACCCTTTGTTCTTTACACAGGCATTTTTCAAGTGAACGTAGCTGGAAGGAAATATACCCTGGAAGAGAAAATGTGAAGGTTATGTCTATTACAGCAGAATAAATTTCATAAGTCATATATATAAAATATCACCACACAACCATAACAATACCAGGAAGATGAAATCTCTAACACATTCTCTAGGTGAAATCCATTGCAGCTTAGAACCAGTAAATTTATTTTGAATATTTATCAGTTTACAAATTTAGAGATACTTTAGAGATAATCAAAACATTAAATCCCACTCAAAAATATATTCTATATAACAGAAATTTTTTGTATTTTCAAGAGTTCTATATGGAAAGCATGCTAAATAAATATTTTTAATATTGCAGTTTTGAAAAAAGGGGTTTTAGTTTGCTTCTTTTGGTTGTAGTTCTTTTTCTTCTCTTCAAACTACTCATGTGTCTATTTGAAAATACATACTAAAAAAATACCACTACTATGAATTTAGAAACAGTACGTATATTACATGTTTAAGAATGATCCTTAATGAAAACATAGCAGCAAATCATCACTGGGCTGCCGTTCTGATGGAACAAAAATTAAACAAAAGAAGACAAGCCAGCTTAAAGCTCTTTATTGTAGGGAAAGGCTAGGGCAAGGAAATGGTTCCTTTGTTCTAAATGAGAAATTGAAAAAAAAATTTTTAAAAGAGCAATTTTATTATCCATTAAATGACAATATTCTCTGAATGATTTTTTATGTACAATTAAATGGAAAATTCAATTAAATATTTAGGAAAAACAAATGTCATTTGAATACATTATCACCACTGTGGGTCCAAGGATAACATAAAATTTAACTAGCAAGCTCTGTATATACAACAGTAGTAAATAGGCATAGGTTTTTAAAAAAAAAAAAAAACACACCATTTTTTTCCTTTGGAATTTAAATTTACCTCAATATGGTAGGAATAGCAAATTAGAGTAATTATTGGAATTAACAAGAAGTCAGAAATTGAGGTTCTTTAGAAGAGAAATAGAAGCAAAAAATCTTAACACTTTTTAAAGTATGTTCTAAATGAAAAATATTGAAGTTACATATGCATGTGCCCGCAGATGTCCAAAAATAACTTTAAATGAGAGCTAAAGTATAGACTATCCTTTAGAATGACCTAAAATAAATGAAATAAAGTAATTAACACAGTTGGATGATCCAGGAAAAAAGGTATACTTAAACAGAAATGCAGGCAAAATAGATTAGATAACATATTTTGGAAATGAGAAATGACACACTTTCTTATCTACAATCCTTAGAAAACCAGAATTAAACCAAAAAATGAACATGGCATGTAAGAAAATATTAGTGAATGTGGGTAGCATGGGTAAAGATGGGAAGATAGGAACAAAGTTGAAAAATATAGAAGTAAGGATTAGTGTTAACATCATAAACTACACAAAGGAAAGGTAAAAGAAAACTCATATTACTTCCTACTATAATTCCTCAGGATTTATATAAATATATAACTGATAATGAGTCTTAGTTTTTGTCTGGAATGGTAAGAAAGACGGACTCTTTATAATTTGATTTTCCCACATTTCACCTCCTCACACCTAAAGGGACTCATAACATACCTAAAATAAACCACTCTCCACATCAACTTTCACAAATGATACCACAGAAAACAAAGATTAAATACCTCTATTCATTATTTCTTTTGGAATATATATTTCTGCTGCCTGAATTTTAATTTAGCTCTCTGCAAAACTCACACTTCAAAAAGATTTTGTTTATATATAATGAGCTTATTAAGGTCCTCTCAGTATAAATTTCAAGAGCTACACAGGATTATCATTTGAATAGTGTGTCTTAAGTATAATCCAAGTTCAAAGGAATTTCCAAAATTATGAAAATCTGTATTGCTGTTTAGTATTTCAACTAAGAGTCCCAACTGTAATTTCAATTGTATAATGAAATAAAGTAAATTAACTGTCTTTCTTAAAAATCCCATAATTCCAGTTAAAAGCAATTATTTTTACCTTGATATTTGGGTTTTTTAAGGCAAATCCTCTGTACCAGCCTGTGGAGAAATAATCATGGTCATATTTCAATAAATAATTACAAGACTTTGAAGAAATGATTAGAAATCAATGTATCCTTTGCTGACAGAATTTTACCTTACATGAAGATATTCTAGGTATAAACATGTGGGAGTTGGAAGTAGGCTAGACTATAAAAGTTAAGTGACTACAAGTTTAAGTCTTCTATCAATAAAATCATTTAAAAATTGTATTGGAAATATACATAAAAATACAAACATGCATAATGGAAGTAAAGGTTTGGGAATCAGAGTACTGGGCTTAAATTCTGGTTTTACTATCAATAAGTATTAGCTGTTGAATCTTGGGCGAGTTAAGTGACCTCTCTGAGCTTAGTTTCATTCCATTTTATAAAATGTCACACGATATCTCAAAGAAATTCAAGAATCTACACAAGATTTAATATAGTTCCAAACTGTCTTTGCCTGAATACAAAGCCCTGACTCTACCACCAAAGACCAGTGCTTAGCCAGCAATTCTGTACTGAGCTCACACATTGTCTACCATCTTGGGTAAGGATCAGTCTGATAGCATAAGAAAGAAGCCAGGTCTCATCCACTTAGAGCATTAATGGCATGCTTTCATCCAGACAATGTCCCACCAACTGACTCACCATAATTTTTATTCTGCAGAATGTCTATTACTTAACCTCCAAAGTGACTCAATCAGTTTTACAGCACTGTCCTTAAGGGGGAACATAACTTTTTAGAGTTTAAAACAATTACAGGGTATACATATTTATATGAATTTATATAGCTAATATACGTGTGCTGTGTGTGTGCTCAGTTGGTTAGTTGTGTCTGACTCTTTGTGACCCCATGGACTGTAGCCCTCCAGACTCCTCTGTCCATGGAATTTTCCAAGAAAGAATACTTGAGTGGGTTACCATTTTTCACTCCAGGAAGCTAATATACAGCCTCCTATAAATGTATTCTTTTCAACTTATTGTTTCTTCAACTATAGTAACCATTTTGCTTATTAGAAGAAATTATTTTATCATAAAACCAATGTTCTATTGAATTGAATCTTTTTGATTAATTGAATTTTTAGAAAGAAGTATTTAAGTTTTGTATTTAAATATTTTTGTTCCTCATAAGTTTTCTTAAAAAAACATTTTATAAAACATCATTTTATAATCAGCCTGGAAAGAGTAGAATGAATTAAGAATTGCAAACTCTATAATGTCAGGATTTATTAGACTCCTCAAAGACATCCACCCAAGAAATATATCTATTCTTAAACAATTATTTTAACAGTAACCAAAACTTCTTGAGAATTGCAGAAATGTCACAGTGAGGTCCCTGTCCAACTACACCATACAGAAAGGTTTTTACATTACAAAACAGCTCCCATAAGCTGAGAAGTATATTTTCATCCATTCATAACAGATTTTATATTTATCTGTAAACGAAGTGGAAACAGACAAAATATATCTGGCAATGACAGAGAAAAACCTTATATTTTTAAATATATAAGTGACACTGGACAAAATAAATGTCCATGTATCACCACCATTTAATGACAGGCTTTAAATAAAAGTAATAGTTCTATTTGGGAAAACACAATTTTATCAATAATGAACCTTAATATGATAGAGTCTTAGCATATTATAAATTCCTAATAAGGACAATGTATTGAGAGGAAAACCATATCTTTGGATATGCTGATGGGACTTGACAATATGGCCATTTTGTTAAGAAAAAAAAGAGTAGTCATTTTATCTGGGATCTTTTTAAGGACTAGCATTTAAGGATGTTTTGTTACAAGGAACAGAAGCATTTGAAAACATACTACGTTGATTTAATGAGGTACCTCTTATATAAATTAATCATACAAGTTCACTTAACATTTCAAATGGAGTAAATAATTTCATTCCAAATTTAGGGGAGGTGAGGAGGAAGCAGTTACAGAACTAGAGCAGAGTTGGCCAGGGCAGGAGTCCCACCCCAAGGAATCTGGTTACCCAACCTTGGTTAAAGCATTTCTGCTCTGGCTCTCTGTTTCTTTCTGTCCTGGGGAGCCCACCAGACTCTTGACATTCCAAGAAGGGCCTTCTAGTTTGGCCCTGAGTCATGAACTCTCAGAAATTCAACAGTCTCAACTGCATCTAGTGAATATAAATAAATAATATTAGGAAAAAATATAATCAGCTTAAAAATACCAAACAATGTTTTCCCATAAGCCAAACATTGAACATGCAAGAAAATAGTTTTGTAAAAAATGGTTCATTGTGACCAAGGGGAAAATCCTAGAGATTAATAGAAGTATGAAAAGAATTTGTAAATTTTATGAGCTGCCTAATGCTGAGGAGATCGTTTACCCAACTGCAAACAATCAATACTAGTCTACTTACCATCACACTTCTCCAGGATCTGAACTGTATCTCCAATTTCCAATGACAGACCATATGGCACAGTTCCTCGAAAACTGGCAATAACTGTAAGAAACGACACAGAATATATAGAGATAATCATGTCAGTTATGGCCAGTTATACTGCTTACTATTGCATGTTATTGACCAGGAAAAACGAACGTGAACAGGAAATACACCCTGATAGTTGGAACTGGCTGTCATATTTTAATGTGACATGTTTCGGAAGAAAACCAAAGTTTACATACTTTGCGAAATGTTTGGTCAAACAAGTGTTATTAATACAAATTTCAAAGGTGTGATAGTTACTACGATAGTAGACAAAATATCAACATCACCAATAACATACGTAAACAAAGATACTGCCTGAAGAGCTGCGCCAGGAGTGTCCCTCTACCTCACTGCTACAATCACTCCCCATTCAGAAGCCCATCCCATGGTAGTGACTCAATAAATATGTGTTCAATAATAAATGAGGACTATATGTCTTACTCATTAATAAGCTTGGTTGACCTTTCTGCTATGCTGTCTTCAGGATATTTCTTTTCCATACATTGTAAGGGCCTCAAGAGAAGGGACTATGTCCTCACTGCTCACTGCTCACTACTGTGCCCTCAGGGTCTAGCCCAGCACACGGTGTTAAAGTAGTCTTCTTCTCTGTAGTAATCAATGGTAATGATTACTTCTCTCCCCTGGGTCTAAACACATGGACAAAATGACAATTCCCACATGCCTTAGCTCTCAGATAATTTGAACTGGGGGAAAAGGGGGCACACAGGGAGGAGTCACCGTTTAGCCTTACCTAATGTTTACAGACTGACTGGTTTCTGAAACATGGTGCGGGGCTGGGCAGGACTAGGATATAATACCAGAGATTAATCATCCCTAGGCTGTAGTCCATGGGGTCGCTGAGGGTCGGACACGACTGAGCGACTTCACTTTCACTTTTCACTTTCATGTACTGGAGAAGGAAATGGGAACCCACTCCAGTGTTCTTGCCTGGAGAATCCCAGGGACGAGGGAGCCTGGTGGGCTGCCTTCTATGGGGTTGCACAGAGTTGGATAGGCAATTTGAGGGGTTAAGAGAGAATGAAGGACAGAGATTCTTCCCAAGAAATTAACACCTGAGTCATAAGAGAGACAAGGCTAGAAAATAAAGGACCTCAACACACAGAAAGAGAAGACCCATTTCCTATTAAATATTTCACATGCTGAAATCATCTTGCAAGTCACATCCAAAAAATGATAGTAGATGCTTCGACTGCCTGATTTTTAAAATCCCCCAACTTTGGAAGTGAATTTTATAATTCTCTCTCTTTCAGATCGAATCTTTCAGTAAGATTTAGAAACAACACCAACCCCCCAAATAAATTATTGTTACTGCTATGAATGTATTTTAAAAGCCTGGAGGAACACATGAATCTGTCAAAAATCAAAACATGCCAATAAGTAATGGGCTTTCAGAGAAGTCTAAAGCCATTTTATGATCTTAAAACAAAATTAGCAGTAGCAATCAAAACACAGGACAGAAAACATAGCCCAAAGTACATGAGACAGATAAAAATAACTACACAGTAACCAAGTTAAAACATTTTAGATAAGCACTAATCCATGATGTCATTTTCTAACTATAACCATAAATACCCTATGACCTCATGTTGATAGCCTCAACAGTGTTCGCTTGAAAAATAATCAAAGGTCTGTATCCTGACAGAGCACTTCAAATAACTTTCAGGGACCTCTTCTTAAAAGGAATCAACAACCAAATAGACAGTAGATTGAGTACAATATAAGACTCCAAGGCAAACTTACCCTCAGAATTGCCTTTTTACACTCATGAAGTCACCTTAACCTCTCACAACCCTAGTATTCAACCCTGCACTACTGATGCTTCTCTTAGAGGTCTAAGTGTGTGGGTGCCCTAACTCAGCTCTGGGTATAGCTCTGACCACTCACGAATGCCCATGTTAACTCCCAGGCAGCCAGAAATACCTCCCCTGCTGCTGGTGGCTCTCTCCTACCCCATCACCTTCTTGAACATGGCGGTACCACTCATTAGCTTCATTCTTCACCACCCCTTCAGGCCTCAGCCCTTCACCTCACTGCTCTGAAACTGCTCTCTCCCCACTGTCACTACCTTCATATCACCTTTCAGGAGGCCATCTTCTCTTCCACTACTTCTCTCATACCTTCCAGCCTTCTACTGTAGGTCAACTTTCTTAGCCCTCTTTTTAAAAATTTACTTATTTTCTATTGGAGGATAATTGCTTTACAATATTGTGTTGGTTTACACCATACATCAGCATGAATCAGCCATAGGTATATATATGTGCCCTCCCTGTTGAAACTTCCTCCTACCTTCCTCCCCATCCCTTCCCTCTATGCGGTCACACAGCAAATTTTCACTATCTATTTTACCTAAGATAATGTATATTTTCCATGTTACTCTCTCAATTCGTCCCACGCTGTCCTTCCCCTACAGCATCTACAAGTCTCTTCTCTGTGTCTGCATCTTTACTGCAGCCCTGCTAATAGGTTCATCAATACCATCTTTCTATACTTCGTATATATGCATTAATATCCGAGTTAACTTTCTTCTTAAATGTTGACGTCAAACAGGCTGGGTGTAGGGACTTCCCTGGCGGTCCAGTGGTTAAGACTTCAAGATTGAACTGCAGGGAACACGAGTTCCATCCCTGGTTGGAGAACTAAGACCCCACATGCTGAGTGGCCAAAAACAGACAAACAAAAAGGCTGGGTGTAGGAAAAGAACATCAAACTTGGTATCATGAGATGTGGGTTTGATTATTAGCTGTGTGATTCGGTGCAAGATACTAATCTCTCAGAGTCTCCATTACCTCGTCAGGAAAATGGGGTCAATGATAAAGAAACTGCAAAAGGTAGTACAGGATTAAATAAGGCTTCTCAGAGCAGACTTTCTTGATATACATCCTCTCACCCCAATTCCAAATGCTCATAGCACCATATACCATTTAACCAGCCTCCCTGATTTGTGCAAGTTTTGGAAGGATGTCTCCTGCAACAGACTGAAAATTCCATGCATATAAGGACTAGGTTGGTTTCAGTTCCCAGTTGTCTATATAACTCAGTATAGAGCCTGGCACACAAATTGAGCTTGGTAAATAATCACTGAGGGAATGAATGAGGGCAGAGCCATTACTGTTAAGAGTTCTGGTTTTAGGCAGTCAGGTTCCTTTATTATGGGCAATTCTATTTTAAGAGGGCACACAAAATTCTAAGAACCAAACTATATTACCTGTGAAAACTCATTCTTTCACAGGAAATGTTTAAAATTGGGATGACAGGTTGTCTGGGTCATAACTGTGCATCATCTCATTTCTTACCCAAGGAGCCTATGTGGGTGAATTCTGACTTCACTCTTCACCTATATAATATCTGATAACTATTAAAGGTGAGCTATTATGTTCTTCAGTCTCACTGAGCTTCAGATGCCTCTAAAAGAAGGAGTTGAACAAGGTGAACTGAAAGGTCCCTGCCAGCCTGCAATTCTGAGAGTCTGGAAGAAGTCTTTCAGCTCAGCACTGACAGGGTATAATATATAACTGAAGCACTCTGTCCCCAAACCAGCCTTGCTTTGGTTTTAGTCACTGTCTGAGTTCTGAAAGAATGGACATTGGTCCCCACCGTCTGATAAAGCAGAAGGGAAGGTCTGCTCTCAGCATCTCCTACAAAGTCCTTTACCCCTGCACTCCCGTTACTTTCCAGGCTCCCATCCCACCACCTCTCCACACAATGCCCTCCACACTACCATATCCAAATTCTCATCGAGCTCTTTCATGCAGAACTCAGTGCCTTTATACATATTATCCCCCTTGGGGGCAGTTGCCTTCCCCACCTCTTCTACACAGGGAACTACGAAGTAGCCTGAGTTGAAGATCTAGCTCCAAGGTTAACTCTTTCAATTTCCTGATGCTACCATTTCTCTTTCCCCATCCTTGGACCCAAGTGAAATCAATTATTCTTTTATCTATGCTCCAAGGGTACTATGACCATATCTTAAATAGCACAAGGTATCACATACACTCGGAGAAGGCAATGGCACCCCACTCCAGTACTCTTGCCTGGAAAATCCCATGGATGGAGGAGCCTGGTAGGCTGCAGTCCATGGGGTCGCTAAGAGTTGGACACTACCAAGAGACTTCCCTTTCACTTTTCACTTTCATGCATTGGAGAAGGAAATGGCAACCCACTCCAGTGTTCTTGCCTGGAGAATCCCAGGGACGGGAAGCCTGGTGGGCTGCCGTCTACGGAGTCGCACAGAGTCGGACACAACTGAAGCGACTTAGCAGCAGCAGCAGCATCACATACACTTGACTTATCTTTGTCTTTCTACTTGAAAACTTGAATTGTTTCTAATTCATCTTCCGTACAGCAGCATAGGATTATGTTAGTGTATGAACAGAGAATGAATAAACACACAGAATGAATGAATGAAGCCACTGAAAAATGGTACCCAAGTTTTAACAGAGTCAGAGAATGTCAAGGGCACCACTCATAACTTAAAACGTCTAAAATATATTAAACCACAGATCATATTGGAGAGTAACACTTTTTAAAGATATAGTTCAAGGCAGGACTTTGATCTTTACCTTCTAAAATGGCTAGCCATTTCCAGTCTTTGAATTACACAAGTAATTCCACCTTGCAAAGTACTAAGTTCATGAATGGATGGATAAATGCTATTCTATTTATGCTTCAGGTTATGCAATTGAAAGGGGAAGGCAGTTCTAGGCCAAAGAGCAAAAGATCTGAAAACATGATTGACTCGTGTTTACTAACGGTAGCATATAGGGTATCATAAAGGAAGGAAAACTGGTTTCACAAAGCAAAGACTCAAAGAAAACTCAGGCATTCATGAAATCTCAATCTGCATTTCTATCAAATGCACTTGAAACATATGGAATGCTTAGATTCCACTCTGGATATAACTTTTCAAGTAAGCCCCCAAATCCTCCAAGCATTTTTGCATGAAACAAGTCTATAGTTCATCTTTCCCCCAGTTGTTATAAAGTAGCTCTGTCTTCAAATGAAAGTCTTCTCATCCTATATTTCCAGGGGCATCCCAATAATATTTGGGTTTACTGAACATGACCAAATACTGTCTTGATTCCCTTGTTTATTTTCTTATAAATTGAAAAAGAGCTACAGAAAAGATCATAGAGAATGAATGCTTCATGGAGCTGGAAATACAAAGGTTCAATGCTATTGTTTCAGTCCTAAGGATCCTGAGAGTACAGTTTTAAACAGACATAAAAACTACTGTATGGTATTGTTTTCATCTCTGCCCATTTGCAACTATGCAGAAATTTATTTGGATTAATAAACATGTATATAAACATAGCTTATGTTCCAATCTTTTAAAACTATATGTGGGGAATTCCTTGGCAGTCCAATAGCACTCCATGCTTCTAATGCATGGGGCACAGGTTCGATTCTTGGTCAGGGAACTAAGATCCCGCATGCCACATAGTATGGCCAACCCACACCCCTCCCCCCAAAAAAACTAGCTAAAATTATGTGTGTAAGCTGAAAGTGTTAATTAAATGTATAGCTTAAGCATCTTGAAAATCAGAAACAGTTGCCTCTTACCACATATTATTCCTTTACATAATATCAGTTTAGTATCTAGTGACTTTACTAAAAATTAAATGGTTTTGAAAAGCATCCTATCTATAACTCACCAGTGTTTTCTATGAAGACAGTGAAGAAAAGCAAAATTGTGCTGTGAAACAGGAACTTATTTCTCAGTTTCAGTGACATTGCTTGCTCTTGTAAAGAACAAATTCATACTTTAAAACTTTTAAACTTAGTATGGAGCAATTCAATCACAGAGTTGTGACTTTTAAAAGCAAAAACAGAAACAAATTATAAAAACTACTAGAAGACAATCATGAAGCTCTACATCACAGATGATACCATATTCATCATCATGATCAAAATAATATTGATGATGATGTTATACACCACAATTCAAGTCAAGCCTAGCAAACGCTGCCCTTGCCCTTTATGGGTTGACAATCTAAGACGAATGGAACATTATGTGGGAAAAAAAATAATGAAATATTTTGTTCCTTGTGACACAAAGGAAGTAAACTCATCCCTCAAAGTCAAAGTTTTGGCTTCATCTTTCTGATAAAAGGATTTCCAACTCAGAAACAGGTTGTGGTCTGAAAGGTCACTTGGAAGTTATTTACAACACAGAACACGATGGATGCTATTGTTCTCGAGTTCTGAGACTATCCCATGGAATCCCATTTAACACAAAATAAATGAAACTCCTGTTTTTCACAACAGAAATGAGCTATCACTGCACCAGAAATTAAATAAACATTTTTATGGGAGTAGCTGTAAAATTCTGAATGCTGGTACTTGAAGCATGTCAGCAACAGAGAGAAGGCAGTGACAAAAGGAGGGCTTTGTAAAGGAACTTGGAGGACATTTACAACCGGTTCTTTCCATGTTCACGTGCATTTCATACTATATTTCACTCTGGTTTGTCACCAATGTATATCTACATTCAGGTTTATCAGCTTTATGAGTATCATTGTGTGTGTTGGGGGCACGCACAAATGGAAAAAAGCGGGGAGGAAAAGGTAGAATTTCTGAAGGGTCAGAAGATTTTTTTTTGGATAAGAGCTGGAGGACACAGTGAAAAGGGAAAGAGGATTAAGCAGAACTAAATTCTTTTTCAGGGATTTTACTTCATAATATAGGAAACAGAGGAAGAAGAGGACAAGGGGTCATCTCCTCTGCACATGCACAAAATTCTCCTGTAGGGAAAGATAAAATATGATGGGGAAATCCAAGTTAATAGTCTTATCAAAGACACCACCTTATTTTTTAAAGAGCTGTCTGGATAGGCCTTGAGGGAAGATGAAATAGAAGTCATCTGGAGATTTCCATTGGTATGATCACAAGTCCAGGACAGAACTGTCTTTGTCCTGTAGCCCCTTAACATCTTCCCCCTCCATGAGATGAAGTTAAGAGCAAAGGGGTCATTTCTACCTTCAAGGGACTCCCAGCTGGCCATCAGTATGACAGCAGGGCCATGGGAGCAGGAGGTCTAGAAAGACTGGAAAAAAAATTTCAAAGGAAATGTGGGAGGGGGAATTGGGATGCCTGCTCCTGAATATGGCTTTGATGCTGAAAATGAACTCCATAGGAAAATCAAAGGAAGCCTCACTATGCTCCATCTTCTCGTCTTCATAACTGCCATGCATTTGAGATCAGTTTCATTCTGTCTATGCAGGCAGGCCTGTGGGGCAGACATATGCACATCGACCAAAAGGACTTCATTCTTATGCCACAGGTACCATGGTCAGGCCTTCAGACAGGTCACAGGACTCTCTCAGGCCCGACTTTGAAAAATCAGAAGCACATGGAATAAAATGTATTCATTTCTGACATTTGACAAGTGCAACTTGAAAATATACTGCTGTCCTTGACTGTTAAGAGGACATTTCTACCAACTGCAGAACTCCATTCTGTTTGAACCACTGCCCTCTGGACTCCAGGCAAACATAAAGGTCGTGGGTTCGGCCACACCAAGACTCCTCTTCAGAGATGGACGGCATTTTCTCCCAGCTGCAGAGAGCATGTGGGCAGTCAAGGGGCAGCCTTCTAGGGTTGCCTCAGCTGAAGAGAGTGACTTGCCCGAGGACGTGCCCTCTTCCCAGGTGGCCTGAGCCCAGTGACTATGAGGGCCAGGCCCTCCTGCTGCAACTCGGAAGGGCCACTCCAGCTGAAGCTGACAAAGGCTGTCCCTGGGCCAGCATCACGGGTCATGTGCTCTCTCTGCCCAGTCCTACTTCTCCCCTGTTCCTTCCACTGGTGTGACACCCAAGAACACTCTCTGATACACACCCTGCAAGCTCATCTCTGCATCTCAGAGTCTGCTTTCTGAGGAGGCCAACCTGCTCCAAGCTTACAGTGTCCTGTGTTCAGAACCGACTTCTTGCCAGATCCATTTTCAAGGGAGAAGGAAAGCAGCCTTGTTGAAATACTATCTGGTGGTTTTGCTAAGTTCTTTGTTTATTATTCTGATCTTCTATGATGGGGGTGTTTCTATTCCCATTTTAGAGATAGAGAAGAGGAAAGAGGCCAAGAAGGGAACGAATGAACATCAGGAGGCACTGCTCCACACGAAGATTTATTTGAAGACACTGTCACTGTGGCAGGAAAGGAACCCGTTTTTATTCCCCAAAGAGTCATCAACATACTCTTCCCCTTGGTTTTAATGTTGCAAAGGCACTTTCCTAAGTGGCTACAAGAACAACTGAAGGTCAAGCAGTAAAATTCTGAACTGATGACTGCATCCACCCATCAGTACTTCTAAAAACAACTTTCAGATGATAGAAAAGGTTATGGTTTTGGTCAGCTGCCAGTCAAAAGGAGCATCTTGGAAAACACAGAGTTTAAACTATTATCTCAGAAGTATCTTAGCACCAAGGAAAAGGAGACAATATTGAAAGCTCACAGTACTGCTTTTTTTGGGGGGAGGGGGGAGGGGGAGCACAACATGGGTAATCTTAGGAGCTGACCAGGGATTGAATCTGTTCCCCTTGCACTGGAAGTGCAGAGTCATGACCCCTGGATCACCAGGGAGGTCCCCTAAGGGGACAATACTGAATAGGGAGATGAAGGACCTGGGTTTAGCTCCACTACTTACGAACCATGCAGTCTTGAGTCCTACTATTTGCAGGCAGAGTGATATCACCTGCCCGGACTAGCTCCTAGAAATGTCATGAGGATCAAACAAATGTATGAGAACTGGATTTGTAATCCTATAAATGTAAGTAAATACAGGCTATTCTTTTTTTCATAGTCACTGTTAACTGGAAGCTTGGAGACTAGTTCTGAATCTGTAACAGACAAAAATAACGTTTCCATTCACAATCACTAAATCAAAAACGCTTGCTTCATTTTGTGATTACAGATTCTCAGAAACCACTATTAACAAGTTAAACTTAGAAAGATTCAGGTTCAACTGCTCCAGAGGGGAAAGAGGGCTGGTACTATTGCTTTTTCTGATAAAACAGGAAAGCATCTTTGGCAAATGAGACAGATTAAAAAAAAATAATAATAAGTAACAGAGTTAAGAAAGATTTTCCTAAAGTGCTGAAGCAGAGATAGGAAGGGAAGAAGATTCAGCTTTTAATACACACTCTGCCAAACAGTGCATTATTTGTCCTAGGAATACCAGACAGCATCAGGAGTAAAAATTACAATGCAGACTTCATGCCACAGAAGATAATAACTGCTTTCCCCACACTCCAAGGGAAAAATTTTCACTAAGAAGTAAAATACCATTTCCCAAGCCGACATATTAAATCTATCACCAAATATTTGGTTTAAAATATATATATATATATATATAAAATGTATAGACATGTATATAAATAGTTACATAAAATATATTTCCTTTCCCAATGTGAGATGGTTAATGCTAAAATTATATCCTTTAAGAGAATTTTTGAAACATACACTTAAGTTTCAACACTTTTTTTTATACTTAATATTTTGCTATAAGGGAAGAAAAAAAAAACCAAAACCCTGTTACATCTTTCTGTGCTCTGTTCTGGTTTCTCTTTCCAAGTGCTACTCAAAGTCACAAAATGGCACATAAGAACTCAAGTGGTACATCTGGGCCTAGCCATCTAGCCATCTCATTCTCTCCCCCTGCACCAGAGGGACTCACAGGTCACCCCCAAATGTGTGTGCTTAGACGCTCAGTTTGTGGCCAACTCTTTGTGACCCCATGGACTGTAGGGCAATTCTCCAGGCAAGAATACTGGAGTAAGTCGCCATGCCCTCCTCCAGGCAATTTTCCCAACCAGGGATTGAACCCAGGTCTCCCGCATTGCAGCTGAATTCTTTACCAGCTGAGCTACCTCCAAATGGGGAGAGATCAATATGTTCTCACAGCCTCTTCTAATGTTCTCTCCAACTTAACAGTCAGTTCTGTCTCATTTGGTTATTTGTCTGGCTCACACAATAAAGCACTCTAATTTTTTCTTCCACTGCTGCTGCTGCTGCTAAGTCGCTTCAGTCATGTCCGACTCTGTGCAACCCCATAGACAGCAGCCCACCAGGCTCCCTCGTCCCTGGGATTCTCCAGGCAAGAACACTGGAGTGGGCTGTCATTTTCTTCACCAATGCATGAAAGTGAAAAGTGAAAGTGAAGTCGCTCAGTCGTGTCCAACTCTTCGCAACCCCATGGACTGCAGCCCATAAGGCTCCTCCGCCCATGGGATTTTCCAGGAAGGAGTGCTGGAGTGGGGTGCCATTGTTTTCTTCCACAGGGTTTTCTTTTTTCAACTTGAATTTGACTTCCATTCCCAATACTCACCTCTCAAGAGGTCCACTGGGATATTACCTGCAAACCATGTAACTTCCACCAGAAGAGAACCAATCCCACGTTCTTATACTTTATTACTCCCTCCTCTCCTTTGATGAATAATACAATTTCAAGTTTTGAACAAACACTAGTTCTGACTTGTTTTGACCACTGAAAACAAGTCAAAAGCAATTTCTCTAGAAAATGGGAAGCCAGTGAACAGGTCAATGGAGAAAAGGAACAAAGTTCACAGTTCTCTAAGAATCTGGTGCCTCCATACTTTTATAATCTCAGCCTTTACAAACCAGAGTCAACAGTCACACTGAACCTCCTAGCTGGGTCTTAGCAAGTGCTGTAAATGCTTTTCACTATAGTCAGGATCCCCTTTTGCCTGTTTCCAACAGATTTTCTTCAAATCACCTCCAGCCTCCTTGACTCCATGGTACCCCTCCCATTTACATCTCTCTAACACTTGAGAAACCTCTAAGCAGGTCAGGAAGCAACAGTTAGAACTGGACATGGAACAACACACTGGTTCCAAATAGGAAAAGGAGTACGTCAAGGCTGTATATTGTCACCCTGCTTATTTAACTTCTATGCAGAGTACATCATGAGAAACGCTGAGCTGGAAGAAGCACAAGCTGGAATCAAGATTGCCGGGAGAAATATCAATAACCTCAGACATGCAGATGACACCACCCTTATGGCAGAAAGTGAAGAGGAACTAAAAAGCCTCTTGATGAAAGTGAAAGAGGAGAGTGAAAAAGCTGGCTTAAAGCTCAACATTCAGAAAATGAAGATCATGGCATCTGGTCCCATCAGTTTATGGGAAATAGATGGGGAAACAGTGGAAACAGTGTCAGACTTTATCTTTTTGGGCTCCAAAATCACTGCAGATGGTGATTGCAGCCATGAAATTAAAAGACGCTTACTCCTTGGAAGGAAAGTTATGACCAACCTAGATAGCATATTCAAAAGCAGAGACATTACTTTGCCAACAAAGGTCCGTCTAGTCAAGGCTATGGTTTTTCCAGTGGTCATGTATGGATGTGAAAGTTGGACTGTGAAGAAAGCTGAGCGCCGAAGAATTGATGCTTTTGAACTGTGGTGTTGGAGAAGACTCTTGAGAGTCCCTTGGACTGCAAGGAGATCCAACCAGTCCATTCTAAAGGAGATTAGCCCTGGGATTTCTTTGGAAGCAATGATGCTAAAGCTGAAACTCCAGTACTTTGGCCCCCTCATGTGAAGAGTTGACTCATTGGGAAAGACTCTGATGCTGGGAGGGATTGGGGGCAAGAGGAGAAGGGGACGACAGAGAGTGAGATGGCTGGATGGCATCACCGACTCAATGCACATGAGTCTGAGTGAACTCCGGGAGTTGGTGATGGACAGGGAGGCCTGGCGTGCTGCAATTCATGGGGTCGCAAAGAGTCGGACATGACTGAGCGACTGAACTGAACTGACTAAACACTTACTATATCCAGCATCTCCAGGTTTGAGATCCCCTTAAGTTCCCAACACCACCAAGTGGCTACTCAATAAATACTGATCAAAGTACCACGTGTACAGTTTACTCCTTCATTCACCATCTATGTGCCAGCACTGTGGCCAGTACTGGAAAGACAATGGTGAAGGAAACACTTTACATCGGCTTCAGGCTTCCCTCGTGATTCAGATGGTAAAGAATCTGCCTGCAATGAGGGAGAGCTGGCTTCGATCCTTGGGTTGCAAAGATCCACTGGAGAAGGGAAAGGCTACCTACTTCAGTATTCTGGCCTGGGAGAATTCCATGGACTGTATAGCCCATGGGGTCACAAAGAGTCAGACACGACTGAGCGACTTTCACTTCACTTCACCTAGTTCACAAGTTACGAGAAAGAATGTTTTCCACATCTTTTTGTTCCTAAAAAATTCAACACTGAATTTTATATTTCCATTGATTTTTTAATTATAAAATTGTTTTTATACAAAACCAGCACATTTATAATTCTATCATTCTTGTGTGGGAGAAAAAATTAAGTCTATTGTCCATTTTCTTAACTTTCAATTTTTAAATTGCAGATTTATATAAAAAAAAAAAAACCTATGAAAAGGGACAACCCAGAGGGATGGTATGGGGAGGGAGGAGGGAGGAGGGTTCAGGATGGGGAACACATGTATACCTGTGGCGGATTCATTTCGATATTGGGCAAAACCAATACAATATTGTAAAGTTTAAAAATAAAATAAAATTTAAAAAAAACTATGAAAATAGTATAAAATTGATTCAGCCTTCAGTTAGTTTCAGAAAATGTTAAGATAGTAAATAAAGCACACTTGCCAAAACCAAGGCTTCCCTCATAGCTCAGTTGGTAAAGAATCTGCCTGCAATGCAGGAGACCCCAGTTTGATTCCTGGGTTGGGAAGATCCCCTGGAGAAGGCATAGGCTACCAACTCCAGTATTCTTGGGCTTCCCTTGTGGCTCAGCTGGTAAAAGAATCTGCCTGCAATGTGGGAGACCTGGGTTTGATCCCTGGGTTGGGAAGATCCCCTGGAGAAGGCATAGGCTACCCACTCCAGTATTCTGGCCTGGAGAATTCCATGGGCTGTATAGTTCGTGGGGTCGCAAAGAGCCGAATACGAGTGAGTGACTTTCACTTTCACCTTCTTTCACTTGCCAAAACCAAGAAATTAATGTTGATATAATATTCTTAACTATCCTACAGCTCGTATGCAGATTTTACCAACTGTCCAACCAATGTCCTTTGGTTAAGGGTTCAATCTTGGATTCCACATTACATTCAGTTGCTTTTTTTCTTTAGCCTTCTCTCATTTGACAGGTTCTCAGTCTTTGTCTTTTATGACCTTGATGCTTTCCAGAATACTGTCCAATTATTTTGCAGAAAGTCTCTGAATTTAGTTTTGTCTGATGTTTCCTCCTGATTAAGTGTAGGATATGCAATTTTGGCAAGAATACCACAGAAGTGATGCTGTGTACCTGCTCGGTGTACCTTATCAGAAGAATACAATGGCAATGTGCCTCATTGCTGGTGATGTTAACCTCGATCACTTGGTTAAGGTGGTTTCTCCACTGTAGAGTTACTACTTTTTTCTTTGCAGTTAACTATAGTGTCTTGTGAGGACATACTTGAGACTGTGCAAATATACCATTTTTTTTTTCACTGTATTTTATAGCATCCATTGATGATTCTTGCCTGGAACCCTAGCGAATTTAACTCTGGTGTTTTTTCATAGGGTTATACAGACACAACTGGTTTATTTCAATTGCAAGTAAAACCTATAATGGGTCCTTGTTGAAGCTGGCACAATATCCTGACTTCAGCCACAATGCCTTGATTTCCTAAGCAGAAAGCGTAGAATTAACACCACTATCACCACAGGTATTCTTGACATGACCTACTCATCATATCAAAAAAATCTCAACCATAACATTTCATTCATTTCAGAAAATGAACAGAATTAACATTTTTGCTTAATTTTCAGTATACTACTTGGTCTCCTTAAGTACTTCTTTTTTAACCAAAGAATGGATATGTGCATTTGGTAAAAGATAGCTTTTGAACTATTTCAGCCAATATTTTCAAGAAAGATTGAATGGGCTTGTCACTAACTATAATCATTCACAGGTTTGAATTAAGCTTTTCAGTCTTTACTTATAGGTCACTGATAGGGAATTGTGGGAAAATCTTCAATTTCTTTTATTTCAATGAGAGAATCTAGTCTTCTGTGATGGCTAATTTTATGTGTCAACTTGACTGGGACATAGGGTGCCCAGATAAATCATTATTTCTGGGTGTGCCTGTGAGGGTGTTTCTGGAAGAGATGAGCATTTGAATAGGTGGACTGAGTAAAGTAGACTGCCTTTCCCAAGATGGGTAAACATCACCCAACCTGCTAGAGGGCCTGCATACAACAAAAAGGTAGGAGGAGGAATTTGATTTCTCTGCTTGTTTGAGCTGGGACCTCAAACTTCTCTTATCCTGCCTAGGACTTAAGTCATTGGCCCTCCAGTTCTCACAATGACATCACTGGCTTTCCTGGGTCTCTGCTGCTATAATCATGAGATAATTATTTATAGGAAGTCATATACATACATAAATATATCCATATACATATGCACATGTATATGTATGTATCTGTATATATGTATGTATCTTATAGGGGCTTCCCTGGTGGCTCAAATGGTAAAGAATCTGTCTGCAATGCAGGAGACACAGGTTTGATCCCTGAATCGGGAAGATCCCCTAGAGAAGAGAACGCCTACCCACTCCAGAATTCTTACCTGGAAAATTCCATGGACAGAGGAGCCTGGAAGGCTACAGTTCATGGGTTTGCAACAGGGTCAGACACAATTGAGCGACTAAACAATATCACATATGTATTCTCTGGAGAATCCTGACCTAATACACCCTCCTAATGACTGTGTACAATAATACTGATTTTAAACTCAAGTCTTAGGTTCCCAACAATTCCTTAAGTTATTGATTCCGGCATACTATATTAGAACTGATTATAAAAATCTTACTTAAACTAAGACATTGACTACAAACCAGAATGTCTAACTTATAAGTGATTTGTGTTTTGAAAATTTTATAAAATTGTTTAAAATGAATGGATTCTCAAGCTACCATGTAATAGTCTATTTGACTGATGAAGCAACTGAAACAATCATTCCACATGCAATGAAACTTCAGGGATGGGAGGTGTTTATAATCCGGGAGACACACTATGTGCAGAGGTGGAGAGGTACTGGTTAATGTGGAGAGAGAGGGTATACTCTTAATTCCTTCCCAGTACCATAATTCTCATCCTGGACTCCTATAAAACCCCATGCACGGGGAGCACCACCATACTTCAACTCTGCAGTGACCTGGTGATCCATCTACACCCCTCAGCTCCCTCAATACAGACTATAATTATGAATCCATCTTGGCCTTCCTTCATTATTTCCTTTTCTCCAGGGAAACACAGCTGTATTAGAATATCTCACTCAACCTCTCTCCCACCCCTATCCACAGGGCAGACCCAGTAGCCATCTGACCACTGAAACAGGAAGGAGTGAACATCCAAGTCTTCTGGAATCTGGCAAGAGCCCAGCCCAATCATTCTTTAGACTCAGAGTATTAGAACTGAAAGGACTTTACAGGAGTAATGACATCATTATATATGTGGTATTTGTAAACCTGGTACTCATGTGGCTTATATTATCCAGGAAATTCACTGAACCCTGCTATTTCTACTTTATAAATTCTCCATGAAATCTTTCTGCTTCCCCTCAATGACTATTTTTAAAATTAAAAGATATTAAGAAAAGAAATGCTGCCCATTTATCATTGAGATTTTAATGATAAGTTAAGCCAAAACTCATGAAACTGTAATAGCCAAATCAGGGAACCAGGATAAAAACTGAACATTACCGACTCAGCACTTATCAATTATAAATGAACTTTTAAATCCTTCCTTGGGGTTTTTAGAGGGTGTCATGTTCTCTGGGGATCATGCCCTCTGATCTTTGACTCTTCCAATTTTATGAACTAATGAAGAGTTGCTTCCCACGTCTTTCTTCTCACTGTAAATTTCAGCTAACTATTGGTCCCAAGTGTTGTCTACAGTAATTGAAAGCTGCACTCTTTGTTAGCAAATTGATGCGCTATTGAAAAGAAACTTTTAAAAACTACCTACCCCCTTAAACAGACTTCTTTTTTTTTTTTTTTAATAGAGATTAAAAATCCCTGTGCTTGGTTAAAATCTTTGTAATTATTTGTCCTTTCTGCCCTCTACAATGAAAGTTGCCAAGAAAATCTGATACGTTTTCCAAACTATCTTCAAAAACAGACAACAGGTCTGGTGTTAGGGCCAAACCCAGACATTTGTTTCACAATATGTTAATTAGGAACAATTCATCTATTGCAATTCTTTGGTTTGAAGGATAATTCTGCATTTGTTTTTATTTTTCTGAGCACCCCTGGAGGTGACTCAGTCTGCTCCTGAACTAAATCTGACAATGTGAATGCCCTTGAGGTTATGTACAAAGTGAGTGACTTTAATATTGCAGCCAACACAGACTGAAATAACAAATGCCCAAAGATGATAAGATTAAAAAGAGAAAAACATTTCAAACAACATAGAAATTTCTATTTTTTGAAAGATAACTCTAATTCCCCAAAATAATCTCAATATAAAAAAATTAAATTGAAAATGTGATGGATTCTTTCACAGGTATGTGGGAATTTGAGGATAATTCCATTTAACAAAGAAAAATGAGGAGGTCAAATTCCTAAGCTTACTAGAGAAGTATATCTACATGAAATATACATATTAGAAAGTATGGCTATTTCTTCTTTTATTCATGACTATAATTAAAAGTATCTTATTTTAGAACTTCTGGGAATAGTCATATGTTATGTTTTATAAAGCACTGACAATTTACTGAAAGTTTCACTATTACTAATAAATGTAGGTGAGTGTAATGATTCTTAAAGTTAAAAAGCTATATATTGCATTTTCATTTATATAAATGAATAATTTAGCTATTTCTAATATAAATACATTGATCTAAACCTGATCAGGACCCTCATAGGCTATGGAGACCCCCATAATAATATGCTTAAAAATCTTGAATCTATCAACTTCTTATAAAATTCGAATACAAAAGTATAAATGAATAAATAAATGTTCCTGCCATCTCTCTTAACTCTAGTTCTGAAAGCTGAGTGAAATATTAGCAAAAGATACTTTTTCAAAGATTTTTCAGTCATTGAGTTTTAAGGTCTTTGTGTTCCAAGTATTTGTGCATTTAAACATTTTCAGTGAATCCAGAGTAGTATGTCTACCTAAAAGAAAACCCAGTTTAAGAAATTCTACATTTTTCTGTGAGTTCTTCCTAAAAACATTCACAACAAGGTCAACTTTTTTTGTTTATTTGTATATATAGGAGAAATTTGTAGTTCTAAATTATTTCATGCCACGAAATTTCAATTTACAATTAGAACTACACAGTTAAAAATAATAAACCTTACAAGGAAAAACTTCCCTACACTGTATTTGAAGCTGTGTGACAGATGTCTTAGGTTTTCTCAATCATCTCATCCCTGCCACCTGCCCCAATTCTGACAGACACTTATAGTAAGCAAATAGAACATATTAACCAAAATCTCATCAAAATAGGTAAAGTGGATCTTTTCTTACCTCCATCAAGCTAATATTTTCATTCTTTGCCATAAGATTGAAACTTTTTTAGTTCCTGACACGTGCAGAAAAAATAAATCATCCTGTCAGTTTCCCAAAGACTAGTGAGGTCCTGCTAGAAGTAACATATGTCAAGCTACTTAATGTGCATGCATCTCAAAGCCCCAAGGTGAAAAAGTTCAGCTTCATACAATTCCCCAGATACAGCAGGTCCTCCTGTTTGTTAAGAAACAAAAAACCATCTCTGATGCCCTTCATTTAGTCTGCAGCTTGCACCTACTGGCCTTATTAAAAACAAACGTCTGATTTACATTTGTTTCTTGGAAAATGAATACATATCAATCATTTCTGGAAAACGAGTCTGGCTTAAATGATCAAACCTGCAGTATCCCAAATCCGAGGGCCTTATAAGATCATATGGCATAGAAATGGGTTTTGTTTTCTATGCCAAAGAAACACTGGTAGCCCACAAGTAAAAACTTTAAAAATGTAATGAACGGGCAAAAGCTGGGCAGGAGGGTTAGGGAGCTAGAAATAACGACAGGGTGTGGTAGCTTCTAATCACAACGGCCTGGCTCAAGGTGAACATTCTCTCTGGAGATCAGTTCCTAAAGACTTTCAGGATCTACACAATAGTGTAGTTTAAAATTCTTAGGGAATTCGCTGGTTTCCCAGTGGTTAGGACTCCTCCACACTCTAACTATCGAGCATCCAGGTTCAATCCCTGGCTGGGGAATTAAAATTCCACATGTCATGCTGGGCAGCTAAAAGGGAAAACTATGAAAAGAGTTTACATAGTGAAACTAAAAAAAAAAAAAAAAAAATCCTGTGAGCTGCAACTAACACCCAATGCAGCCATATAAATAAATAAATATTTTAAAATAATAAAATTGAAAGTAAAAAAATAAAACTTGCCATCGACTCATATAATCAAAAAGAGAACTTTCCTCACTCTGTATTTCTGCTCTCTCTACTCTCCACTCCTGCTACTCAAACAGAATACTGTCATTGATAAGTTTCAACATCCAGGAATCTGGGAGGGTGGTTCCTGGATTTACCAGCCCACACTGGATTCCCTAGCCGAACAATATGTTTACATATTATCATTTGTATTTTTCTTTCCCAGTAATTTCCTTTTTTTCCTTCCCAGTAATTTCCTGTGCTCCTTAGCCCTCCTCCCACCGAGGCAGCTGAATTGTTTCTTGGGGACAACAAAACAAAGGAGACATGCTCGGTCTTCCACTTCCCAAACAGACATGGCTCATTTCCCAGTCAATAGTTGTGAAAGTCAAGGCTTCCGTTTGCCAAGGCTTTCATTAACAAGGGCCTGGCTTTACTGGGAGAAGTGTACTCTAAATTCCTAAGGCTGTCCTTTAAATATCTAAATTAGAATCTAGAGATCTCAGAGTTCTGCTATAAACCACAGAGCATGAAAGATGCAGGATGGTTTCCCAATATGGAAGGAGAAAATCTCTACCAATCTAGGAAGGCAGAGAAGGGGGAGAGGGAAGAAAAAGGTATTTGGGGTGTTGTACACAAGCATAGCTCCTGCTTGGTATCCAGGACCCAGGAATGGGGAAAAAGGTTGAATAGATTCCCTGATGAAATCTGGAAATTGCAAAGCAAAGTGGTCTGTGTTCCCTGCTCTGTGGTACTTTGCAAAGGTACCACAATAAGAACACTAACCAAAGTATAGCAGAAATGATAGCTGCTATGAGTTGGATCTAAATACGGTAACCTCCCTCCCTCCCCTCAAGACGATCTCTCCCAGTTCAGAGGACAGTAGCAGGCAACTGAGAACACAAAATCACATTCCTGCCAGGAATCCAGAGTCAACAGCCCAGAGTCTGCATTGAATGAAGTCTGCAAACTGAGGCCTGAAGGGTCCACAGCATCTGCTAGACCTAAGGTGGAGGCTTAGTGAGGATGGGAAATGGCCCATCACCATGTCCCACCCCTGGCCCAGCCCTGACCCATCACCATGTCCCAAACATGGATAGTACACAGAGGGCAAGGGCCAATACCCAAAGTCACTGTAATTTTTCTCCTCTAAATTATTTTGGCCCAGAAATCAGCCCTTTTGATTTAGCATGAAAGAAAATCAATCAGCTGCTAGAATGAGTATCATGAGCTTCCGAGTATGGACTTCAGCAAACCTATCCTGTTAGTTCAGAATATCACTTGTTAGTTCTTGGCCATGTGGTATAAAGGTGTAGTAAGCCCCAGAAACATGGGATCTTACAGACACCTAAGACAAGACACCTGTCTTCAAAGTGCCTATACCTCAGTA
The DNA here is from genome assembly GCF_032452875.1 of Bos javanicus. NCBI lineage: Eukaryota > Metazoa > Chordata > Mammalia > Artiodactyla > Bovidae > Bos > Bos javanicus. The sequence continues at coordinate 56,981,573 of NC_083871.1, read as the reverse complement.
AAGAAAAAGAGCAGATACAAATGAAAAATAGGTTAAAAAGCAATCCTGTCAATCCTTTGACCAGCTTATTAGAAAAAGAAAGAAGGCGTGTGTGAATATCATACATGGTTCTCTGGTATAAACTGAATTAAAAAAAAAACTCCCTAGGCTTCTTGGCAGTTCAGGAGGAAGTGTAACATCTTCCATCAGGCAAGTTACACTGATCCAACTCTGTGAGTCTGAGTGGCAGCTTAAGCATTTTTATCATCTGCAAAGGATCTAATCATCATTTCCATAAATTCACCCACATCTACTCAGTAAGCTACTTCCCCTGCATCTTTTCACAGCTTCTTTAAAATCTGTGTCTTTTCACTGACTTACTGCACAGACTGCTCTGGTCTAAAACTTCCTTGAACAATTCTAGAACCGTTCCTATCTGCCAAACACAGCTATGCAAAAATGGACCACAGCTCTTCACAGGTGTACTGCCAAGCACTTTCTCCCTGATTTCCTAGTTTAAATAAGCCAGTTGGTCCCCACCACCCACAGACTACAGGGCGGGCATCTGGAACAGTCTTCAGAAAGCCTAACATCATGTTCAGGGCATATAAAATGTGGTTTTTATAAAATATTCACTTGATTATTTAAGCTAATTAATATCAAAAAGGTAAACTGAGAAAGACCACATGTTAACAGCAGGAATGCAATTTCCTTGGTGCTAGTCTGTATCATGATGATGTGAGAAACACCTAGAATGGAAAGTTTTACCCTTCCCTCTCCACATGCAATCTCCTTTATCCCCACCTGGGTTTCCCCCAGAGGAAGCTATGGTATGAGCTTAGAATCAGTAAATGTTTATTAAAGATCTACTATAGACTGAGCACTGCTCTCCGTACCAAACCAGGAAAAAATGAAAGTCACTCAGTTGTGTCTGACTCTTTGCGACCCTATGGACTATACAGTCCACGGAATTCTCCAGAATACTGGAGTGGGTAGCCTTTCCCTTCTCCATGGGATCTTCCCAACCCAAGTCTTCCACACTGCAAGAAGATTCTTTACCAGCTGAGCCGCAAGGGTAGCCCTTCCCTCTACTGAGCCTGCAGCATCCACAAATGCACTGTAATGACTCGTCTCAGCAATTCTCTGCAATAGCTACTTCTATCTCTTCCTCATAGAGGAGGAAGGCTGGGCTTAGACAAGGGAAGTCATTTGTTTAAGGTCACAAAGCTCGAAAGTGGTATGTAGGAGAGTTCAAACCTCAGTTGGCTGATGAATGTCCCAGCTGCAATTACTGTTGCTTGAGTGGAGAACAGGTATCACAGCCACGGTGAAGAACACCATTGGACTTCTGCATAGATGAGGCTGTATATTGTCACCCTGCTTATTTAACTTATACGCAGAGTACACCATGAGAAACCCTGGGCTGGATGAAGCACAAGCTGGAATCAAGATTGCCAGGAGAAATATCAATAACCTCAGATATGCAGATGACACCACCTTTATGGGAGAAAACAAAGAAGAACTAAAGAGGCTCTTGATGAAAGTGAAAGAGGAGAGTCAAAAAGTTAGCTTAAAACTCAACATTCAGAAAACTAAGATCATGGCATCTGGTCCCATCACTTCATAGCAAATAGATGGGGAAACAATGGAAACAGTGAGAGACTTTATTTGTTTGGGCTCCAAAATCACTGCAGATTGTGACTACAGACATGAAATTAATAGACGCTTACTCCTTGGAAGAAAAGCTATGACCAACCTAGACAGCATATTAAAAAGCAGAGACATCACTTTGCCAGCAAAGGTCCATCTAGTCAAAGCTATGGTTTTTCTAGTAGTCATGTATGGATGTGAGAGTTGGACCATAAAGAAAGCTCAGCACTGAAGAATTGCTGCTTTTGAACCATGGTGTTGGAGACGACTTGAGAGTCCCTTGGCCTGGAAGGAAATAGAACCAGTCAGTCGTAAAGGAAATCAGTCCTGAATATATTCATTGGAAGTACTGATGCTAAAGCTGACACTCCAGTACTTTGGCCACCTGATGTGAAGAACCGACTCATTGGAAAAGACCCTGATGCTGGGAAAGATTGAAGGTGGGAGAAGGAGACAACAGAGGATGAGATGGTTGGATGGAACCACCAATGTGATGGACATGAGTTTAAGTAGGCTCCGGGAGCTGGTAATGGACAGGGAAGCCTAGCGTGCTGCAGTCCACGGGGTCGCAAAGAGTTGGACACAACTCAGCTATTGAACTGAACTGATAGATGAGCTCAAATCCCATTTCTGCTACTTATTCACCAAATGCCCTCATCAAGCTATCATTCTTATTGTGCCTTGGTTTCCTCAAAAAGTGAGGTGATAACAGTATCTGCCTCACAGGGTCATATGTCCGTGGAGAACAGGGAAGGCACTCAGCACAGTGACCAGTATACATGTGCAGTCAGTACCTGTGAGCTGTGACCACTGCTACCCTTCTACCACCATGACTACCATCACCTGGCTAGCAGTAACACCAAGGAATGTTTCCTTGATAAAATACTTCCAGTACATCCTTCATTTCCCACCTGTGATTTACTGGCTATAATCTTCTATTAAAAATAAGCACACTAAGTTAAAGGTCCATAAATTGTCCCAGAAATAAAGTACAGCTTCTAATCTCAGGGAAGCCTTTTCTAAGGAGCCATCCTAATGGGACTTCCAGAGTTACTGCAAGAAGTGAGGAAGGCATGTGGAAGTAGTAACCCAGAAGCTGACAGGTACTATGACACGGTGTTAAGTTTCTGCAGGGCACATGGCAAAGGCCTCTGTTTCCCACCTAAAGATCTGGCATTGACTCCCATTCAGGTTGTTAACAGCATTGAAGAAAATCAGGCCAGGATACGGGGCAAAGCTGCATTTCGCACTCATCCAGATACATCACCTGCTTCTCATGGGTAAAAAATCTCAGTAAGAAAACTATTTAGATAACATCATGCCTTCTCATTCCAAGAACAGAGATTTTAGGTTATTGTGCTTACTATTTTTAAAATCAGTAATGGCAAAGGCTTTTTTCTCCCCCTAAACTTTGTCCTTTGAATAAAACTAGAATTTTCCTAGAATACTAATGGGAGAGAGATGGGCATTTTGTACTCCATCCCCTGAAAGATGGTTGTGTGCATTATGTCTGCAACTTGAAAATCTACAAAGAAAATCCTCAACTTGTCAATTTATTACATGCCTTTGAGGAATTAACAAAAATAAGTCTCAAAGACAGGCTTATTCTTTAATTTACATTCTAGTTCTTTTCATGTCATTACAAAATAAAACTTTGATATTTAGTGTTGCTAACTGCTAGCCAGGAGACCAAGTGATACCAACACATAAAAGTGTTTCTTTTCTTTGGTTTGTTAGCCATGTGCTGGTCAATAGATTTCCCTCTTAAGCTGCTTTGCTTATGCCCTTCAGAGTCAAGAAAATGTTTATCACGTAAATTTTGGTTCATCTTCAAGAAAGATTGCTTATGTGCCTGTCTTTTAGAAGACATGATCAAGGATACAATGCTTTCAATGTTATAATTTTAAAAAAGCTTCATGAAAATAATCAATTTGCCCTAAAAACTTAATAAGTATATAATTCACATGTTTTCAGAGACCTTTGTCGGCCTCCTGGCTTTATACATCATCTAAAGGCTAATGATTCCCACACTGATCTATCTACATGGGACCTTCTTGAATACCAGATTATTATATTCAACTTTCTGCTTGGTTTCTCCATTAAACTGAACTCTTCATCTCTCCTTCCCACATAACCTGGCTCCACACTCCAAAGCCTGTTCTACTCTCAGCCATCCATCTCAGGAAATAGGACTGCCATCTCCCAGCTGCTCAAGCTCAAACCTAAAAGTCATCCTTGTCTCTCTTCTCTTACACCCTTTAACCAACCCATCAACAAATCCTGCCCTCTACTTGTAAAGCATATAACGAGTATGGTCACTTGTTACCCTCTCTAACAATAACCACCATCATCTCTAACCTGAATTATTACATTCAGTCTCCTAAAACCCTCACAGCTTCCAAAACCTTGACTTTCAAATAGTGAATTCACCACATTGCAGCCAGACTGATTTTTCTAAAACTGAAGACAGATCATGCCATGTCTCTGTGCAAAATAAACACAACCTCTTCCTCGACTGGCCATTGACATTGGTTATTTTCATCTATTTTGCTCTTGTGAAGGGTGCTGCCATCAAGACCTGTATTTTTAGCCATGCATAATGTCAAATTAGCAAAGTGATACAAAATCTTTCACAAAATTAGCAAAGTGATACAACTCCTTCCTTAGTATTTCATGCTACTAAACACATTTACAAAATAACCAAATTTCCAAGTTTAGAAACTTGGTTTGCATAACACAGCTGGTCACTGAGAAAGCACTAATCAACAGAAATACAGATCAACCTTAAGTACTCACTGATGATAGTACAGATGTCTTCCAAATGCTGACACAGCCAAACCCTCAACATTCACTCAGCACCACCCATATGTTGGCACTGTGCTGGGGGCGAGGGAGCCAGCCAAGTTTTGTTTGTTTTTGTTTTTGTTTTTTTTTTTAAAAGCTGCTATTTCTACCTTACCCTCACTGAGTTCCCTAAGCTCTCACGGAGCTTCCAATTCAGCTCTATTCTATGAGCATGAACTCACCACCAGCTCAGAGACACCCTGGGCGAAGACAAGGATGAAAAACAGATCCAGCTTCTGATCTAAATTGTGGATGGTAGCCACACACTGTTTAGAGCTGTTTTGAATACGTCTTGGCCTTTCTGTCTCAGTTCTAACTGCTGAGTTATCAGACCAGCCAAGGAGAGGACAACCTACTCTCCCAGGACGATCCACTCCTTTTTCGGCCATCTTTATGCTCCCTTCTGCCTCAGTACCTCAGACGCTACCCCCATTCCAGTGACAGTGTAATCTATCCCCAGCTGAGCTAATCAGGTCTCTCGCCCACAAAACCCTTCGATGATCTCTCTGTAACTGCCAAGATAACATTCTCATCCTCAGTGGCCTGGCCCCACTGCCTACGTTACTTGAGGACCTCCTCTCTCATCATCCTTTATCTTCCATCAGTTCCTTGTAGTTCTGCTCACTCATGGTGCTGTTTCTTAACTCTTACTGGCTCATGTGGGCCCTGGTGCTGTGAACAGCCTTCAGCTTTTCACTGCCTGTTTCATTCTAAATCATTTCAAATTCAGCAGAGTGTTACCTCCACCCAGGCAGCCTCCCCTGCCCACTCCTGTACACAAGCAGAGCTATCTCCTCATTTGCTTAGGCTTGAAAACCAAATAGGTGACTGCACAGACAAGAAATGGATTCCCATCTTCCTAGAATGCTGTGAAAACATACTACTTTTCCAAGAGCAAAAGCACTTTGTTGGCAGAGTCCAGGCCAGAGGGTGTGTCCAAGGGATCAATCAGTGTATGTCTGAAAACTTCTACCCCACTGTTCCTAACACAGACCAATTTCATCTCACTAGTAGGGGCTCAGCATTTCTTGGCTACATTGCAATTGCCTGATTATACCTTTAAAAGATCTAGTTAACCTCTTCTTTTAAAGAATCAGCACATGGCTGAAATCAAGTGGGAACAATTTTAACCCAGAAGGAAAGCTTTCTGCAAGAACCTGGATCAAGTGAAATGAAAACTTGGAGAAGAATGAACATCTCTAATGACCCTCTGCACAGCGAGTCACAGCAGCACTCTGAGTCTAATTGCCTCCCCAGGCTCCTTTAGTCCATTTCTCTCTCAGCATGGACAACACACATTTCACACTGAATCATACCACAACTCTAATCATTTAAAAATAATAATGCTAGAGCTAGCATTTTCCGACCGACTACCCAAAATGTAAATCAGATACCGAGCCAGGCTGTTCCGGCGATATTATGATGCAAAGGTATGGACACATTCTGAGTTTTTCCTCCTTTCTCTAAGCACCCAGCTCCTTTCAGCTGCCCTTGAAGGATCTGTCACTGAGCTCAGAAATGTTTCTTCTCATTCCTTAGTTCTGTGTCCCATCACTGTACCCACAAGATTCAAACCAAATCCGGTAACATAATCGTGAATGCACAACCACAGAAAGGCTAACCAGTTGCTCCTGGGGGCAGAGGCACTTCAACCATAACCTCTCAGCTGAAGGACACCCACCTCCTCTCCCATTTGACCACACCTGACCTCCTGGGCACCCACAGGAGCCTTTTGGACCTCTCACATTATGTAGCATAGAACCTCTTCTTTCATAGGGAGTTCTGGATACAAATCTGCTCTGTCAAAATGAAAATCCTAAGCAGCCTCAAGGGTCAAGAATGGGGAAATATAATTCATAAAATGTCACCATTCATTTTCCTCCCAGGACAAATGGTTAGTGCTGGCAACATCTCCTGCGAAGTCAAACTGACATTGGATGAGGACACTTATTAACCCCTGAACTTCCATGCTAATGTGATGGACAAAACTTGTCACTTGGGTTTGAATAATCTAAAATGTCAGCCAGCAGTCACTCTTGAACTTAGGTGGAAATTCATTAGTTCTAACAGACAGCAGTGTTAATGAAGACAGTAATTGTATTCAATGGGTGGTTTATTTGCCAGTGTCCATGGAAAGAGATATTCTGATGGATGAATTTGATCCCATGGAATCCTTGGAAGTACAAGGGTAAACTACTGACGCATTACAGAAGAAATTATTTGTGGTATGGTTGAACCTAAACAGGATCACAAGTCATTGTTTCTCTAAACATGTCTGACAATTAAATAGCCATAATATTTCAAAAAAGATCCAAATGTCTAAAGCACCGAAAAATATAACTTTCTGGTTCAAAACAACTATTTGCTTTCTTAATATAAGCAAACCAGTTAAGTGTGCAAACCACTACATCTGTAGGAAAAACTGTACTGACAGCAAAGTCAAGAACTTTGCTACTGGTGTGCTGTGTCTCTCATTTAAATGCTGGTTTCACATTCATAGTGATCAACCCAAAGTACGTGCACCCTGGTTTTATAGAAAGCAAGTATGATGCCCTTTAAACCTAAACTAGCAGTTGGGCATGCAACAGCAAGTTCTACAGTATCTATTTCCTAAGGAAAACACACATCAAGATGGTGAAGAGGCCGGCCTGGAAGCTCAGGTTGGGTGTGAATAGCAAATCTTCTCATCTGCAATACACATATCCCACTGTACAAACACAATCGCCGTCCAGAGTCAACAACAGAGAAAACACTTGGCAGTGCTAATGCTGCCTCAACTAATGCAGCTAAGTAATGGATTCACACTTCCAAGTGTATCTAAACCACAATGAAATTACAAAAATCATGAAACAGTAAGATAGGAAAAGGAGTATGTCAAGGCTGTATATTGTCACCCTGCTTATTGAACTTATACGCAGAGTACATCATGAGAAACGCTGGGCTGGAAGAAGAACAAGCTGGAATCAAGATTGTCGGGAGAAATATCAATAACCTCAGATATGCAGATGATACCATCCTTATGGCAGAAAGTGAAGAACTAAAGAACCTCTTGATGAAAGTGAAAGAGGAGAGTAAAAAAGTTGGCTTAAAGCTCAACATTCAGAAAACTAAGATCATGGCATCTGGTCCCATCACTTCATGGGAAATAGATGGGGAAACAGTGGAAACAGTGTCAGACTTTATTTTTCTGGGCTCCAAAATCACTGCAGATGGTGACTGCAGCCATGAAATTAAAAGACGCTTACTCCTTGGAAGGAAAGTTATGACCAACCTAGATAGCATATTCAAAAGCAGAGACATTACTTTGTCAACAAAGGTCCATCTAGTCAAGGCTATGGTTTTTCCAGTGGTCATGTATGGATGTGAGAGTTGGACTATAAAGAAAGCTGAGTGCTGAAGAATTGATGCTTTTGAACTGTGGTGTTGGAGAAGACTCTTGAGAGTCCCTTGGACTGCAAGGAGATCCAACGAGTCCATCCTAAAGGAGATCAGTCCTGGGTGTTCACTGGAAGGACTGATGTTGAAACTGAAACTCCAATACTTTAGCCACCTCATGCAAAGAGCTGACTCATTGGAAAAGACCCTGATGCTGGGAAAGACTGAGGGCAGGAGAAGGGGACAACAGAGGATGAGATGGTTGGATGGCATCACTGACTCAATGGACATGAGTTTGGGTAAACTCCGGGAGTTGGTGATGGACAGGGCGGCCTGGAGTGCTGCAGTCCATGGGGTCTGCACGACTGAGAGAGTTGGACATGACTGAGCGACTGAACTGAGCTGAACTGTAGATGCAAGATGGCTGGAGGGAACACACTTGCGCCATGTGCGCCTCATTTTTTCTAATCACTCTACATGGCACCTGCAGTTTAAAGGGGATGACTCCGCCCAGCCCACCAACGAACCGGAATTAACAGATTCCTTGCTCTGACTTTAGCAAGAGCTGATGAGAAAGAATATCTTTCATTCTTTAGGGACTTGGAGCTCTAAGAGTCGTGAAAGGCTAGAGCCACTTGGAAAGAGCTGCTAGAAACAGAAGTGTTGCTAGAGGGATGAAGAGAGCTCTGATGATACAGTGACCTCCTGGATCTAGTAGTTGCTGTTAGAAAAGTTAGCACTTAAGATTCCTCAGTTTAATGAATGTTTTTTAAGTTCATTTGGGGGTTTGATGCTTTGTAACTAACAGTACTGGGCATACACCATGGCAAATACTCAGAGAGGGATGCAATATAAGGCAGAAGTCACTGATGTGTATTCTCTTATGACTTAAAGTTCATCATGGTAAACCATGATGTGTCGATGCCCTTCATTTAGTGCCACTAAACCAGAATAGAGTGGAGGGGGAAAGAGCAGGACTATAGAATGAGTAGCAGAGGCACTATACAACCATGGTCATTACTAACAACAACTAGGCTACAAAATCAGAGCTACCAGCAACCATGAAAAAGCACGATACTGGATCCATGGATGCTGAAACAGGAGCTGGTTCAGATCCTGTCTTAGTCAGTTTGGGCTGCTCTACCAAAGTGCCATAGGGACTGGGTGGCTTATAAGCAATAGAAATGTACTTCTCACAGTTCTGGAGGCTGAAAGTCTGAGATCAGAGTGTTAGAATCATCTTCCTGGTTTGCAGATGGCCAACCTGTCACTGAATCCTTACATGGTGAAAAGATAGTCAGCTAGCTCTGGGGATAAGGGCACTAATCTCATTCATGAGGATTCCACTGTCATGACCTAATTACCTCCCAAAGGCCTCAACCTTGAAATACCATCATACTGGGGTTAGATTTCACCAGACAAGTTTGGAGGGAACACAAGATTCAGCAAGTAAGATCCCCAGCAAGTAAGGTTAGCCTTCAACTCAATTCATTGTTGACTCAACTAAGACATCCTCCATTCAGTCAGTCAATGGATTCCCTTTCTCGTCTGCTTCTCTTCAATGCAGCTGGAGTATCACTCTCCCGCCTCCTTAAGGTTAGATGCCAGAGACTTTTTTCTTCCTTTAGGAAACCTAATTCCATTCTCTTCTTCAGTTCTCTTCCCTTGTCCTTCTCTCCCTGCCTCCCTCCCTCTCTTCATTCTCTCTCATCTGTCCTTCTTCACATCAGCTTTATTTTGTCAAAGATTAAATCTTCTTACAAACTTCTCAAAAAAGAAAACCAGGCCCGGTTTTTTTACAAGCTTTCAGAGTGTGTCCTGCTTTCTAAGCTTTAATCATGTTGGAACCTCTTACTTCACTCCTCACCCTCCTCCTTTCCCTCTCTTGAGCTGTAACTCATGGACTGACTTTGTTTCAAAGAGAATTTGCTATGTGTGGTTCATCATTTCCAGCCTCTTCAAATTAATCTCATTGCTACAGGGTGATTTCCTGCTTTACTCCAAGAACATTTTTTAAACCATTAGATTAACCCTTGAAAAATACAGACTTCTGAGTGAAAATGCTGACAAACCAAAATTAAAGTCAGGTGAACACATCATTAAAATGTCTCCAGTCAAAATACCAAAAGACACATGCAGGGTACATTAGAAACTCAACTCAACCATATCAAATGATATTGCTTCCTGAGAGTCAAAACACAAAGCATGTCTACCAGAAAAAGAAGGCAGTGGGTTTGCATGACAAGCCTGGCCATTATCTCCATAGGAACAAGGCTGGAAAACACAGAGCACAATTGCTGAATCCACTGCAGTCTGCAGCATGCAACTCACCAGAATTTTTAATCTTGTCAGAAGACCCTTAAGTAGGTCACAGCAAGCTTAAAAAATTTTGACAGCAAACAAAGTGTGATGGGTGACAACGTGTACATCATCTTGGAGGGAAAGTCAGTATTTTGTTATTCAGACCAAACCTCAGCAACATTAAAATTATTAAATATTTAGGAAGAGCATGTACAAAAATATCTACTCCAACAGAAACTGAAAGACTATTACACCTTCTTAAACTAAAATATTTGCTAACTAATTAGGCTTAAAGTGCTGTTTACCTAAAATTGAAATTCTAAGTGAATGGCTAGAAACATCAAATACAATTAAGAAGTGACCTATGCAAGTGAGTTGATTAAATAAAACTAAATCTTTAATGTCCTACTAGGGTGACATCTCATGTAATTACTGTCCTTGGCACTTTCATGTCTGGGACTGCTTGCTTTGTTCTTTTATAAAAATTTTTACTGGAATATAGTTGCTTTAGAATGTTGTGTTAGTTTCCACCATACAGCAAAGTGAAGCAGCTATACATATAATCCCTCTTTTTTGGATTCTTAAAAATGGCTTTTTGCTGTTTTGGTATTCATCGCAAGGCACCAAAGCATTGAGGAAGGACCTGACTTAATCCGAATTCCTCCCTACGTGATCCTGTGTTGCAGCTGAATTCCTCTGAGGGATGTGAATACCATATAAAATAGTAAACAAGGAAGTGGCTGAAAGGCAGACTAGATTTCATCCCATTGCACTGTGACCCTACCTTAGTTACTTTTGTCTCATTTCACCCTCAGGTAGCACACTCATCTAAAAAGGGAAGAAGGGTAGGGAAGGGAGGAAAAACAATGTCCAGTCATCCCCCAGTACTTGCGGGGGACTGGTCCCAGGACTTCTTGCAAATACCAAAACTTGAGGATGCTCAAATCCCTTCTATAAAGTGGAGTAGTCCAGCTGACCATCTGTATCCACGGCAGGTTGAATCCACAGATGTGGAAGCCATGGATATAGAGGGTCTACTGCATCGCCTTTTATTTGTAGCATCAAATTAACACTTAAGTATTAACTAATTTTCTCCAACATACTTTTACTTTCCATAAGAAGAATACATTCCAACTTCTGAGGGGAATTTTTTTTTTATTACAACATCCTTAAAGGGAGGTATTAAAACACTCATTTATTTAGCTAACAAATGTAAATAAAATAAAACTCACTGGAATCACCTCTGACTTCAATCACTAAATGTATCTTTTTTCAGCTATAAGAAATCTGAACGAACAATCCAATGAGACATAAAGCTATATTTTACCTTTTAATTTTAATTTTTAATTAAAATAATTGCAAATGTTTCTGAAAAGTTCAATATAAAGTAAATAACTCCAAAAGAAATACAGTATCCTAACAGACAGATAAAAGAGAATTTAAAAATAGGCCAAACTCCTTTACCTTTCTAGACTAGAAAAAAATTTGCTAACAAAAGCAAATATTAAAAAATGACTATTTCTCTTGTTAGCTATTGTTTGAAACCTGAATGTGCTAAGTCGCTTTAGCCGTATTCGACTCTTCACAATCCTATCTGCTTGTAGCCCACGAGGCTCCTCTGTCCACGGGATTCTCCAGGCAAGAATACAGGAGTGGGCTGCCATTTCCTACTCCAGGGGATCTTCCCAACCCAGGGATCAAACCTGAGTCTTCTGCACTGCAGGGAAGTTCTTTACCATCTGAGCTATCAGCAAAGCCCCAACAGGAAGATGAAAAAGCCTAAAACTTCAAATTTATAAATGGAGTTTCAATGCTCCCAACCCCATCCCTTAAAACAAAAGAAAGCCAGACCAAAAAACCCTCTTTGGGAGGGTAGAGGTAAATGTCTTTTATTCTGATGGCACATGCTATGTCCAACTAACAAGTTTGGCATTTTCAAGGTGTGCCTTAAAATTCTTCCTGAAATTTGCCCATAATGCTTTCTCACCTTCATTCAAAACTTCAAACCTTCCCCTCTTTCAGGCTGTATCACTGCAGCATTATTCTCCTGACCTTATCAGAAGTCCCCAAGATTGGGCTTCTCTTTCAACTCTACCAGTTACGACTATTGGATCAACTTTAGAGGATACCCATTTCTTCAAGCAGTTCTGCAACAACATGGACAGAGACCCAGTGCTAGATTACAAAGTACACACTCATTGTGCCAAGTAACACAGTCCTTGAAAATATGAACCACTACTTCACTATTGGGAGATAATCTTCTTTATACTTTTAAAGAAATAATCTTAGGAGAACAAGTAAGCTCAACTTAAAACCTGTACCAGCATTAATGTTTCAGTGTTAAATATAGTGCTCAGTCTGGAAAAATCCCTAGAAATAGAAGTCTTAAATGATAGCATCTCAATGGACAAATCCTGCAATAAAGGAGACCATTTTCAATTCATGGGCTAATCTAGTATGCTTTTGATTGGGTTTTGGTTACAAGCCCTCTCTCAAAGCTCTATTTTTTTATTTAAGTGCCTAATATTTCCTCCTGCATACATGTATGGGAAAGAGAAAGCAAGAGAGATTCATGTTTGTTTTTTGGTGAGGGAAAAGAGAATGAGCAAAGAGAGAATCTGTAATGATGAATCATTTGACCAGCTTTACTTTATAATGAACTGGGTAAAATGTTAGTCACTCAGTTGTATCCGACTCTTTGTAGCCCCATGGACTGTAGACCACCAGGCTCCTCTGTCCATGGAATTCTCCAGGCAAGAACACTCAAGTGGATTGCCATTACCTTCTCCAGGGGATCTTCCTAAACCAGGGATCGAACCCGGGTCTCCTGCAATGCAGGCAGATTCTTTACTGTCTGAACCACCAGAGAAGCCCGAACTGGGTAATAGCAGTAGAATCAAACAGGATTACTGAATCTATTTCCTCAAAGGGCTAAGTGGAAATTTTAAAATATCTTTTTAAAGTAACTAAACAAGGAAAGGAAACGCTGCATGTGCCTGCCATCTTTTGAAAAGTGCAGCTGAGAGATGGAGCAAGACTCTGAGTGCTGCATCCAGCATGGCCCTGAGTCCTGTTTGCATATTCTGCCTCAGAAGTGGTGTTGAGGAAAAGAATAAGCTGATGAAACTCTGAACATTCTTACTCAAATGTTCTCAACTGGTGAGAAGCTGACTTGGAATTAGAAGTCTTAAAGGAAAAAAAAAAAAAAAAAATCCATGAAACTAGAGTCCTGTACATCGTCAAGTGCCCCAGGCTAGCCACATCCCAGGATTCTAAGGAGAACTGGAGTCAAGCTGAACCAGCTGCAGCTACATGGAGTGGACAGGGGCCTAGAATATTTAAAAATTAGTGGAAAAGAAAAGTTGATCCAGATAGGGTGACCAACCTTCCTTGAGACTGAGAGGGTTTCCTGGGACATGTGACTTCCAATGTGAAATTGGGGAAAGTCCTGGAGACAGCACGATGGTTAGTCATACTAGATCCAGGTCCTCCAGCAAAGACTGTACTCATCTCCAGGGGCATTCTCCTCACTCTTCCACCCTTGGGTTATGAGTACTGCAGTGAAACTGACAGCAAGCCCTCAAACTGGAGGCAGGGATTTAGAAGATAATTTAGTCCCAAAGTAGAAACAAGATCAAGTAAATTCACTTCTGCTTGATCAGAACAAACAGATGATGTGGAGTGGCCTCTATCATGCATGAGTGAGAAGAAATAAGAACGATTATAAAACTCTGCTAAAACAAAAATGCAAAAAACGGATCCAGCATGGGAACAACAGATGTGGAACTAAGACTGTAAGGAACATAACCCTAGAAACAGACAACTCTCCATGAGTGTTTCGCATTCTATTAAAAACTTCCTAAGACTATGAATTCTATAAAACAAGGACTCAAAGACTAGAAGAATCAAAGACAGAACAAAAGTTCAAAATGAAAGAAAAATTCTCGGTATACAGAAATGCACACAAAACCACCGTATTATGTACTTAATAAACCAATTAGAAACATCAAGGAGCAGAAGAGAAGAAAAGCCAACTAATGGCCCAGAGTAAAGGTTAGAGATAATCACACTGAATGAGGCAAAACAAAAGAATAAAGGGACCTAGAGAGGAGGTGATACGTGGAGACTCTAGGTAAGAAAATTAAGGACGATTGTTGTTCCTGAAGTAACACACACAGGAAAGAGAAAAGAAGGGTTCGTATTTAAAAAGTAGAGCCTTACAACACACTCCCCCCAAAGCTCTTCAAATAAAGAACTGAAATTGTAAATCAAAAAGACATTCTTATGCCAGGGAAAATTAATACACAGTAAAAAAAAAAAAAAATCAAGCAATGGCTTCAGTTATTGAATATAAGAATTAAACATTTTTCAGATACCAAGTATGAAAAACCAAGTCATCTACTAGAGGGAGAAAGAAAACAAAACTAGGCTGACTACAGACATCATCACAGTAATATTCAATGTTGAAGACAGTGTAGTGTCTAAAGACAGGCCATGTCTTAACCGAGGAAGCTGAAGAATATTAGATCCAGCTAATTGACAGTTCAAGTATAAAAGCAAATGGCAAACATTTGAAAACTCAAGAAACAGGATATCCATGAGTCTTCCTTTAGAATAAACAAACCCAAAAAACTGCTTGACCATAAAATCTGAATAAACAAGAGATGAATCCAAATAAAGAATTCAGAAATGGAAAAACTGTGGCAAAAGGACCCATGGTTCTATTTAAATATAGAACTAAGACTAAACAACTAGGGCATTATGATTGCAAATCAGAGTATGAATGTTGTGAAGCCTGAAAAAAGCAAAACTAATATAAGCAACATAAGGGCAGGTGGGAGGAAGAATAAGTTTGTTAATTCCTCTTGTTTCTGAACAGAAAGACAATCCATAACAGCTCAGAGGTTTAAATTGAGTTTGTTTTTTTAAACGTTTAAGTTGAGACTTAATTATATACAATAAAGTATACAGCTCTTAGGTGTATAGTTTGATGGGTTTTGACAAATATATATATTCATTTAACCAATATCCCAATTATGATAAAGAATACTGACATCATCCTAGAAACTTCCTTTCTAGTCTATACTCCATTCATCTTATAGCAACCCCTCTTCTAATTTCTATCACGAGAAACAGTTGTACATGTTCTAGGACATAATATAAATGGGTTTATAGAATATGTACTCTTTCGCGTCTGTCTTCTTGGCTCAACACAATGTCTATGAGTCATTCATGTTGTTGCATCTTAACTATGAATGAATGTGAAATGACTATTCTTGCATGAATCTTTTTACGGACATGGGGTTTCATTTGGGGGAGAAAATTACAGTGGAATTACCAGATCCTCAGATAGAGGTATATTTAATTTTATAAGAAATACTTTCCCATAGGGTCTATACCATGTCACATTCCTAAGAATGTAAGAATAAAGAATCCCAGCTGTTCCACATCCCCGTATCTGTGAAAGTGAAAGTGCTGGTTGCTCAGTCATGTCCGACTTTTTGCATTCCCATCCATCATGATCTCCATCCATGGAATTCTCCAGGCAAGAATACTGGAGTGGGTTGCCATTCCCTTTTCCAGGGGATCCTCCCAACCCCAGGATCAAACCCAGGTCTCCTGCGCTGCAAGGCAAATTCTTTACTGTCTGAGCCACCAGGGAAGTCCATGTCCCCATATAAACTTTGTATTTTCAGTATTTTTTATTTCAGCCACTCTAATGGTGCACAGTGGTAAGACTATGATGGCTCCAATCTCCTAATGGTTCTTCTTAACTCTTTGAATTACCTTGGAGGCATTATTTTAGATATTAATGATTTTTAAATAAAGAAACTTAATCAGAAGTTCAAAAATTCCTCATTTCATTTCATTGAGTATAATGCTTTAACTTTTAAAATAACATGTACACACACTATTATAAAATTATTTGTGCCCGTCTACCTATATCCAGTCATTCATCCTTCTATTTATAAATTTTCAGATGCTGACATTCCCCAAATGATAACAGTTTATTTCTGGCAGGTAAGACTTCGAGGTGATTTGTAACTGTCTTCTTTATATTTTTCTATATTTCTTGAATTTTAGGAAAATGAGCACATCTCCTATTTTAGAAAAATTATAAAGCTGTTTTCTGTTTTCGTGGGGACTGGACACCATATAAAGTCACACAGAGGAAGATACGGATATGAAATCTAAATATTTTTGAAAAAATAATTAACAAACATATCAACAGGTCATCTCTATTCTGAGGACTTTGATTCTTCAAAAACTTTGTAGAGAGGAGCAAAAGGAGAGGCCTAGTGGTGATGAATACTAATGTCACCCTGCCACAAAAATGAATGAGGACTGAAGATCAACAGGTCAAGCGAGGTCGAGAACAAACAGCTTGGAAGTGGCAGAACTGTCACACCAGTGCCATGGCTGGCTGGGGATCTTCAGCTGCACTCAGGACAGGGTACACCCTACACTGTCATTGAGTATGTGTCCTGAAAATCAACACCAGTAGGACCATGCTTCTCCCCCAGCTGGCAAAGTAACAGAAATATAAAATCCAAGTAGAAGTGGATAATCCTCAATCAGAGGTATAAGTCAAACCCTGTTTGGTTATATGGATAGGACCTAACTTTTGGCTAGAGCTAACCAGCTAGAGCTGATTTCAACCCTTGCTCCTTAATTACTAGCTCTAATGTTTTATAACTATGAAGAGGATCATGTCTGTTTCACTCAGTAGAAACTTATTAGAAAACCAGCATATTGGACCAAAGTCACTACCTTCTGGACCAAAGAACTGATGCATGAAGTTCACTCACACAGAGGTGTTCACGTGACTTTAGATGGGTCCTTGGCTTCTGAGCAATGGTTTAGTCTCTTCACAACAGAGTAAATAACAGGAAAGGGATTTAAACAAGGGAGTCAGAACACAAAAGTAGGAGTGTTTACATTCATATACCATAATATATTGTACGATTTCAGGCTTAGTGAATATCCAGGCTTCCCCAGAATCATCATCCATATTTAAACACAGACTTCAAATGCATTCCACTCTTAAGTATAAGTGATGTTAGAATTATCTCCAGCTCTTACATTATTATTTCACTGGAAATATATTTACTGATTACCCACAGTGTGAGGAACCCTGCCACAATTCCTGCTGATAAGGTTGAATTATCAAGCACTTACTGTGCAATGAAGAAAACTGAGGGTTATAGAGGATTTCATTTGGGAGCCTTAGAAATGCATAAATCTAGTTATAAGCTGTTATCCGTTCCTTTTTTTCTTTATTTCTTCTTCTTAAGTAATTGCCTACTTGAAATCTTCTGGCTTTTATATTATTATACTTATCTTTTTTTTAAAAAAAAGGCTTGATTTTCACTGTTGAGTAAAAATCTAGTTAGCCTCGCAAAGAGATGACTGGACTTGCTGGATTTCACATCTGTGGGTGAAAGGAGACTTCAAACCTACGTTTTCTCACTCTCAATCGTGTGCTCTTTCCACTAACCATTCAGTCCTAGTTATCGTCAACATCTTACTTTGGCCACATGTCATTCATGTTTTCCAAAAAACTGCACCGGCCTGGGGCAGCAGAGATCTAGACATGAAGGCACTCCAGATAACAGGGTGTTAAGATCACTGGTTTCCACAACCCCTTCTTGTCTGATGCCTGTGGGCTTCAGGGACATTCCCAACTGCAAAGGTCTCATCTTGGGATAATTGGGAAGCTTCTAGAAAGTGGCACTTGAAGAGGTTTCATCATCTGAATATTTTAATCTATCCTTAAAGTAACTCTGAAAAGATGGATATAGGAAGCAAAGCTTTCTCTTTCTGAAGGATTCCCCAATTTCCAGAGAGCTGAAAACCTGCCCTAGGGCAACCTCTACACAGACCTGTGGACTAGATTAGATGTCTCCTGTTTCACCTGCACTGTGTTTTCAAACAATTATGACTACTATCAAAATTTGAGAATTAGGAGTCTTTCATAAATAAATTATTTTTCAGCTTTTCTTGAAAAATGAGAAAATCCAGTTAATCAGAGTCCTTATTTCCCATGCTAACAATGTAATTTGATTTAAACAAAAGCTGACCTCTTTAGATGAGAAAACAGCCTCCGAATATCCCTAGTACTTACCCCTGGCCATATCTACTCATGCCTGGCACCAATAAACATTTGAATTTTCAGTCTCCACTACAAATCAAGTGCATTCCACTGGTAACTGCCTTATTCATTCTGCATATATTTTCATTAATAAAATGTGAATGACTCAGGCACAGCCTCAAGCCATCTTATATGTAGCTCACTGGTTGGGAAAATAAAGACTCTCCACATATGCATGCTGACCCAATTTAAAATTGGGTCAAAATATTTTACAGAGAAAATTTAATCAATATGAAAGAACAATAAGTGATTAAGTGGAAATCCTTCAACAGGATTCTCAAATGATCAAGATTAAATCTCTAGCTTCTATATTATCAAATCTTATCTACTGATTAGAATATTAAATAGAAAGGCTTTCATACTGAATGACAAGAATATGGGAAATGATGCCACAGGTAGACTTTGCACTTTTGCTTTAAAATGTCCAATAATAGGGGTTCGATGAAATAATTCATAATGTCCACACAGAAGGATACTAGCATTAAGAATGATGTTATACAGAAGGAAATTTAACTACATGAAAAACTGACCAAGATGTTGATAGCTTATGGTGAACAGTGTTGGATTCGTGATCTCCAAAGATTTAGCTTCTTCGGGACCAGGGACTGGGCTTGATCACTCAAGAGCTTTTGTGTAGCAGAGTTTTATTAAAGTGAAAAGGGACAGAGAACGTTTCTGACACAGACATCAGAAGGGGGACAAAGGGTGCCTCCCCTGCTAGTTTTGGAGGCTGTTTTAAGTCTGTTAGAAAGTTATTAATCAGTGAGACACCTCAAGGCTTGAAGGAGTTTCACCAGGCCCCCTCCCACAATATGCATTGTTGAAATAGGATGGCATGAGGTGTGTCATCCCCCAGCCATAAAACAACTGATATGAATACTTGTTTGTTGAGTTATTATTAGCCCAAGGTTTGAGAAAAGGAAAAAAGTTAGCTTAACAATCATTTTGAAGAAAGGCAAATTCCAAAGCACATACAGTTTCACTAACCTAGCTTAAGAAAAACATTTCCATAAGAAAAATGCATTGGTTAGCTCAAGGTTTGAGAAAAGTTAAGTTCAGGTGGAACCAGGTGTCATCACAGCAACACAGAATTTTAAGAGACACTTGCAGCCTATTTCCTCCGTTTAGAGACCCCTGGCCTTCCTGCCTGTATCATTGTATCATTCAATGAAAGGATCACATTCTAAAATAGTATGTTTAGTATAACTCCTTTTAAAAAATGTATAAATTATACATACATGCATTAAGAATGTACAGTTATATATATGAGACTCTACAAACATGCAATTAAAAAGACAGAAAGTACATATAATGTCTAAAGTAGTTATCTCTGGGTGATGGACTTTGAAGTAATTATTGTTTTTCTATTTTTTTTTACATTTTTAACAATAACTAAATATTATTCTTTAGTAAGGCAGTGATAAACATACCAGTTCAGACTAAGATGCAGCCCTAAGTTGAAACCATTAGTTGAGGCATCTTATGAACTATTTTCCTTGGGTTTAACAGGAAAACAGTGATGAACACTGCTGATAAAAATCCTTCCAGAGTTTCTAGTACCCATCTATTGTGACAGGAAGGTCACAGAATGCCCAATTATTATCTCTCAGGAGAGGTAAGACCGTGAGGTGTAGCTGTCAAAGTAGATAAGAATACACAAGTATAGGAGTTAAAAAATATATTTCCCCTGACCTCAAGGTAATGGGGAAGAAAAGAAAACGAGGTCATAGTGTATTTCCATATTAGTCAGCATTCTTCTATCCAATCACAATCTTGAACAAATTTTACATATCAAAATATGATATAAGTCAATGAACAGACAAATTTCAGATGAAAGCAGGGTCACCAACAAATCCACCATTCAATGGGTAATGAACAATTTTGAAAATGATTGCAGTTAATTACTTTGAATCATAAAACTACTATATAACAACAGACCTGGGCATAAAACCTCCAGTCTTCAAATTGTAAACTTGATACTGTTTCTACTCTATCACTCTGCCTGTTGGTTCATTTCACCATAAGGGTAACACAGGACTATAGAGACTTTTCAGTTAGGGTTCCTGTGCTGCTATTAACTCTTATTTTGGCAAATACACTCCATTTGTAAGTTTCCTTTAAGGAGAAAACTGACATGATATCCGTGATCCCTCCAGCCCTAGAATTCTATGATTTGACAGCAGAGAGAAGATATTTGCTTGGGCCCCAGACTGACCCTTTTTACTTCTGGAGAGTCAAGCGGTACACACATTGGTTTAACAGCACCAGTCTGTGGGTTTATAGGGGTGCAGCTGTCAAAGTAAATGTTCTCCCGTCCATAACAGAATGAAAAGAACCACCAGCTGCAAGGTGATAAAGAGTGATCATCTCCAAGGATGTTAACCTATCATTTTAGTGACTCCCCAACTCTGCTCACTGGAACAGACATCACTGCAGTCCAGAGTAGTCAACGATGGGCAGATATTATTCTCATGCCTTATGTGCCTTGGGACAGGAAGATCAGGCCAATATATGAAGGAGGATACTGGACTACAGACGAGAAAGAATCAGGCAGTTAGCAAACACGACTGGTAAAACTCATATCCAGGACGACAAAGACTAATAAAATCTATAGTTATATGAGAAAAGACTAGGCCAGTATGTGCTGAGTGATAATTCCTTGAATATCACATGACAAGAATTAGAGCTAATACATCAGGGGTGGGGAGGGGAAGGTAGTAGATAATGCACATGCCACACAAAATTACATCTTTGCTGTTCAACTGCCTGCTATAGGAATAACCGATTATCCATGGGCAATAATAACTCTATTCACTCACCTTACCTGACAATCAGCATGTCAGGCAAAAGAGGAAAATAAACAGACATCATTACCTACCCAACGAAACAGAAAGAGACTTTCACATGTCTTGACCAAAATGATGTCATTAAATCTCTTTTATAATCAAAAAGAACCTAATCAATAATCTCATCATTCCCTCTGAAAAACGTAACACTTTCACTAACAATCATAATCAATTCTTCTACATTGAAGAGACTGCTATAAATCAATTCTTAACCACAAAGGATGGGAGCCTTAAAAACAGGAGCTTACTTGTTTTGATCCATATACAATGATGCATTGATAACATAAAAACACACCAGTCAGAAGTTACAGTGTAGATAACCAAGACATTGTTTAAAATGCTAAAGGCTAGATTAAGATCTCTATTAAAAAGAAATCCATAAAAGCCATCAATGGAGAGAATAAGGTATCACAGAATCATGAATGTTTAATGAAGAGGCAGATAAGCCACTCTCACAGAATACAGTCAATTAAAAGAACAAAATGATGCAAAAGAGCAGAGTTTGTTTCCAACTAATTACCAGCACCAGGAGATTCAAATGTCAGCAAGAGAACAAACTTGGATAGAAAGGATATGAGAATATCTGATTGCAATAGGGTTTATATGTAGTATTTGAATATTCCCAGATACCTAGCCAATTCTGGGTCTCCCAGAAGTTGTAGTGAAAGTGCTTAGCTTCCACTCTAAAATTAATTATTATTATTACTGCTGCTGCAGCTTCACTTGAATAGCAGTAACAATCTAAAAGATATTGTTTAAAGCGCTTTATATATATATATATATATATATATATATATATATATATACACCCTGTCAATTAATCCTCCCATTTACTCTATGAGGTAAGTACTGTTATCGATCACATTTACAGATATGGAAATTGAAGTGCAGAGAAACTAGGTTATTTATCTAAGGTCACACACAGGGTGAATGAGAGATCCAGGATTAGAACCCTAGGAAATTTGCTCCAGAATCTGCGCTCTTTAACACTGCCCAACACCACTGCTACCATCCTCAGCTGTCATGTTAGTGGAGCTCCACCTATTCTATTACTACCGCAACATGGACGGTGAGCTGTGCACTGAGATGGAAATAGTACTGATGATGGGTTGATTGACATGGGTGCCCCCAACATCCTGTGTGTCCTTGGGCATCGCATTCTACTTTTCCAGCTTTAAAGTCTTCACTTGTAAAAAATATGTTCTGTGTTAGATAATGCTAAATATTATTTCTTTACTGCTCAGAAATATACATGAATTTTGTTTCTTCTCCTTTCATTATAATATGCCATAAGACATTTATACCTCTTAGCTCCAACTCCTCCCTTCACTTTACATCCATATAGTAAAGTACCTACTTGATATCTGCATTTATGTCTAACCTGTGTATTAAACATACCAGGTCCAAAATCACATTCTTTCTTCCTACCCCCTCCTCCAAAACCCCTCATTCCATCCTAGTTTCAAACTCTATACTAAACAGAATTCTATCAGCTGTAAAGACCAAAAACATTAGAACCATCCTTGATTCCTTTCCTTTTCCACACCCTACAACCAACCCTTCGGCAAACCCAAGTATGCGTCCTTCAAAATATATCCTGAATTCTTAAACTGACCACTCTCACAACATAACTAACCCCACCTGAGCCAGAGCTTGCGGTACTCTCACCTGGACTAGTGTTTCAATAGCGTCTCATGCCCCCCCCCCCCACCCCCCACCCGCAAAACTCCTTCCCTTGCTTCACAGGACAGCAATCGGCCAGATTCCTTCTACACCCAAGTTCCTCAGATCTCTCCTACACACTGAATCCTTCCCATCCCACTCACATTCTTCCCACCAGGGTAATAAAAGTCAGGTGATCTGGCTCCTCCCCCTACCCGTTCTCTGGGCAGAGCGAACTTTGCGCCATTCTCCCCTGCTCATTCCACTGGCCACTCCACTCTTTCTGTGATTCTACAATCCACGTCAAGCACACGTTCTTTTTCTACTTTTAATACTGCCTCTGTCTAGAACACTTTCCTCACGTGACTGCATGATTGTGTTAATTTTTTTAAGGTTTCTGCTCAAATGTCATTTTACAAAAAAGACTTTCCTAACCAGTGGACAATATAGACCTTTCCCTTTGTTAAGAACTATCTCTTTACATTAATTCACTTTCATAGCATTTACTAAATACCCCCATCCCAGCAACCCCTCATTGTTACCTCCATGAGACAGGGAATTGTTTCCTGCTATGAACACACAGACTGTGATAGTATCTGACAAACAGCAGATTCTCAATACATACTTATTAAACAAACAAACAAACCAGTAAGTGATTATTACAATGTGGTATAACAATCATTTGACACTAAACGTCCTTGGCTGAGGACAAGGATCAAGTCTTTTTATCCATATGGACCCAAAACTCAGCACTTACCTGAAAGATAATAATTGCTCAGTAATATTTGTCAAACAAGCAAGGGCATTTTCCTCCTGAAACATATTAACTCCTTTCTATGACATGTTAAGGGGTTTCCGTCATAGCTCAGTCGGTAAAGAATCTGCTAGCAATGCAGGAGACCTGGGTTCGATTCCCGGGTGGGGAAGATTCTCTGGGGAAGGAAATGGCAACCCACTCCAGTATTCCTAGAGAATCCCATAGACAGAGGAACCTGGAAGGCTATATAGTCCATGGGATGGCAAGAGTCAGACACGACTTAGTGACTAAACCACCACCACCACATGACATGTTAATAACTAGTAGATTTAAAAGCCATGCCCCTAAATCTGATAGGCTGGTGAAAGTTTGCCATTTTGTTCAAGAGAGCACTGTTGACTCCCTCCCACACACACAAAAAATCCTAACATATATCAAAGGTACTGCCCTTAAGAAGGATATCATTTAAAAGATGAGAGAATATATGTCAACTGCCATTTGGCACAAAAAAATATATATTAAAATTTATGCTTCATGATGTGAAGAAAAATAATAGTACATTTTCATGGAACAAAAAGCAAGCAAATTCCCCTTAGCTATCATTTATCATTCATAAGTTTATATTCCTGGCATATTGAACAACTGCTTAGGGAAATCATTGCTCAGTACCCTGTTTCTTGCATAACAATTGTATTTAAAAAAAAAACGGACAAATTTGTCAACAGAAAACCTGCATCTGATTTGAGCTTGTTTCTTTGCTGGATATATGTCTAATTTGTTAGATTCTGGGAGCTTTTATTAGTACTAGTGAAAAAGTAATCCTGGCCAATTATACCTTAAAATTGACACAAGACAATATAAAAGACAATAATCAATCAAATCCATGTAAGCAATCATCATCTGTACAACCTTTGAATTAACAAAAAGAGCATCCATCAGGGAGCAATGGATACCAGTCAGCCTTTGTTCAAACCCAGGGCTCGTGCCAAAGAACCAAGTTTCTCGTTTGTCCCAACTAGAGATATTTAAGAAAATTCAGACAGTAGAAAAAATCAATTCAGGGAAATTGTACCATTGTAATAAAGGATGCATGCATGCATGTATGCTAAGTCGCTTCAGTCATGTCTGACTCTTTGCGACCCTATGGACTGTAGCCTGCCAGGCTCCTATTGAACCCGCATCTCTTATGTGTCTTGTATTGGCAGGCAAGTTCTTTACCACTAATGCCACCTGGGAAGCCCCATAATAAAGGATAAGGGCCAGGAATAAAGAAGTAAAAAACAAGGGAAAGGAAAATAGTCTCCCAGAAAGCTGACAAATGGGAAAAGAAAAAAGAAAATTCTTCAGTGAAAATTTACATCTAATACTTCAGTCTCCAACTGAGATGGAGTAATAGGAACTAGATATAATCTTCTACCTGAAACAACCAAAAAACTGAATAAAATATATGTAACAATAGTTTTTAATACAATGGACATGAGACATCAAAGGACAGTGATCCCTGAGAGATAAGACACACATGGGGTTTCCCAGTTTTCTGCCCTGAAAGACAGTCCAGGCCATAGAGCCCTGAGAGGAAGCCCGGATGGAGTCCAGCAGACTCCTTGAGTTGAGGAAATAGAGTTGGGGGTCTGGGAGATCAAGGAAGCTTACAGAAGCAGAGAGGATAGAGTTACAAAAAGAAAGAACTGCACAGGTCTGCAGAAGGTCTACCTCGAGTACTTAGGAGAAGACTGATCAGTGCAGGCATGTGAGGAAACCACATGAGTGTGGGGCGGGTCAGGAATCACCCTGAGGGATTAGAAGAAATAGTGTCTGGAACTCACACAAGACCTGTTTCCAACAGTCAGACTGGAAATCCTCATAATTCATGGGATATTAAGTACAGAAGGGTTTTGCCTCAGTATTGGGACAAAATATTTACACACCTAACAACTGATCTTCAAAATGAATCTAAGTCAGATGGGCTGGAAAGAGGATTGTGCTTGGAGACTTAGAGACTTAAATCTGAATATCAGTCATACCACTGCTAATTTTATGATCCAGGGCAAGTGATTAAAACCCCTCATGAGCATCATTACTTTATCTACACTAATGACAACCTCAAACCTACCTATTTTAAGGATTTAGGAGGATTTGTCTCAACACTTAGCGTGTCTGATAAAGAGCAGGATCTCAGAATTGGTTGTTCTCCCTTCCTTTTGCAATATCTATTGTAGCATTCCTTCTAAAATAAGAGGTTCTCCATCATAAACAAAATCTGGCATTTTCTCCCAGAATTTAAAGAGGCTTTTCTCCTAAAAGTCTTTAAAGTATTGGTCATCTTTGGATCAGTCTTGTTTTGTTTAAATTTTATAGGCA
Organism: Bos javanicus; assembly: GCF_032452875.1. NCBI lineage: Eukaryota > Metazoa > Chordata > Mammalia > Artiodactyla > Bovidae > Bos > Bos javanicus. The sequence continues at coordinate 56,955,646 of NC_083871.1, read as the reverse complement.
GCCTCCTGCTGAGATAAGAGGCAAGTGGACTAGTAGGGGGTAGCTGTGTTCCCATAAATGCCAAAGTCACTGGATTTATTCCCTGACTTGAAATGAACTGTTCCCTGGTGGCTCAGACAGTGAAAAATCTGCCCACAATTCAGAAAACCTGGGTTCAATCCCTGGGCCAGGAAGATCCCCCGGAGTAAGAAATGGCTACCCACTCCAATATTCTTGCCTGGAAAATCCCATGGACAGAGGAGCCTGGTGGGCTATAGTCCATGGGGTCACAGAGTCCAACATGACTGAAGTGAGTTAGCACGTCATCTGCATAGGTTATAGAACATTATACTTATGCAGAAAAAAATACTTTTCAGTATTGAATTCAAATTTTTCTTCCACATTGTCAAACAACTATCTATGTAGAAAATGAAAAGTAGCTATTATTATCAATGACTTACAAAAGTAGTCATGATAGTCCTTTCTTAAACAAAAGTCAAATAAATTAACTGGGAAGTTATTTAAAAAAAAAAAATGAACAACAGAGAGCTCCAGCTTCTAGTGCAAATTTCCTCTTTTACCATTAACTTTCACAATAAGGAAACTGCTGATAAACTCTGATTTTTCACTGATTTAAAGTCTACATAAGATTTCATCTCATCAACACAAATTAAGATTGCCAAATATTACTAAAATGCAAATTCTGAACCAAAAATATCTATGGGCTGTTTTATGTTTAGCTCAGTATTTCACAATTAATAATTTCTGCTTCAGTAATACACAGATGAATCAGTGATTTGTGAAAATTCTTTGTGGCTTTGCAATATGTCCTCAGTTCAGTTCAGTTCAGTCACTCAGTCATGTCCAACTCCTTGCGACCCCATGAATCACAGCACACCAGGCCTCCCTGTCCATCACCAATTCCCGGAGTCTACTCAAACTCATGTCCATTGAGTCGGTGATGCCATCCAGCCATCTCATCCTCTGTTGTCCCCTTCTCCTCCTGCCCCAGGTATTAATTCTAAGAGTAAAATACAGCCATTGCTCAATTTTTTTTTTTTTAAAGACAGTATCAGGTACACATATTAGTGCTATATAATACTACATACAATACTAACCTCACACTAATATCAACTGGTAATACGATAAAAAAAAAATAAGGTTTAAGGTTTAGGGAGTTGTGGCAATGGAATAGCAAAATGAGGGCAGGGATTGTAATGAAAAGTTTCAGGAATGTGTTGGGAATTCTTCAAGGCTTTGGGGGTGGAAGGTTAAAAAACTCTCAGAGAGGATGTGGTACAACATTTCAGCAGCAGGATTTATTCATATGATGGAGAGAAAATTTAGTGGCACCAGATTACAAAACACCTTGAAGTTTCTGCATACACATTGATTATACTTTTCAGGTAGGGAAGTATCCAGGACACTAAATTACAGATTCTTTTCAAATGACCTCTTTTATTGAGGAAAAGAGGAGCCAGGAAGAGTGAAGGAGGAATTAGGAGATGAATAAGTAGGCTCAACACCTTCTGCTGTTAATTTCTGAAATAAGAGATCTAAAAATGATCACAATCGTTTTCAGAGAAGCCATTAATAGGTCAGAAAAAGATCAGAGAAAAGAATGATATTTTGCAACAATAAAAAGTTTAATTTGCACCTGGCTGCAAATATTTTTTCAATAAAAATTTTATAATATGAAGGAGAGAACCTCTAGAGTTGTTCAAATGATACTGTATTATTATGTGAGATGATTTGATAGCACTTGAAAAACATTACGGCATTTTTCAAAAAGGCAAAAAAAGAAAATGCTTATATCTTCCCAAGGTTATTCCAACTTATTTTTCAGAAGACTTGCTTTTAATTAAAACCTTAAAAAGGTCAATCTAGATAGCTCCCTATATATTGATATCTGTATTTATGGGTCTATGTTCATATTTATCTTTATGTATATATACAGAAGGAAATGGCACCCCACTCCAGTATCCTAGCCTGAAGAATCCCATGGAAGGAGGAGCCTTGTAGGCTACAGTCCACGGGGGTCACACAGAGTTGGACACGACTGAACTATTTCACTTTCATATATACAGACTTTTAATTTTATTCAGGTATAATTGATCTACAATGTTAATTTCTGCTTTATAACAAAGTGATTCAGTTACACACATATATGAGACAGGTAATTTTTTATAAATAAGTACCTGCTCAGTCACTAAATCATGTCTTATTCTTTGTGACCCCATGGACTGTACCTCTCCTGGCTCCTCTGTTCATGGAATTTTCCAGGTAAGACTATATGTATATATGTATATGCTAAGTCACTTCAGTTGTGTCTGACTCCTTGAGACCCGATGGACCATAGCCCACCAGGCTATTCTGTCCATGGGATTCTCCAGGCAAGAATACTGAAAGGGGTTGCCATCCCTCCTAAAGGGGATCTTCCCAACCCAGGGATTGAACTCACATTTCCTATGTCTCCTGCATTGGTAAGTGGGTTCCTTACCACTAGCACCACCTGGGAAACCTCTTAGATGTGTGTGTGTGTGTACATATATACATAATACATATATTTAAGCTATCTTTTAACATCCAGATTTCAACACTCCTCTTACAGAAAACTCCATAAATATGTGTTGCATTCAGTAGAATTTTAAACTTTCAACATTCTTTCCTATTCCCCCTCTTTTTCCTCCTTTTGGGGCATATATGGTATTACAGATTCCCATGCTAGATTTCTTTGAAACCAATTACAAAGTTACGTTATTTCTGTGCTGGATCATCAGGCCTGTGTTGGGTCAGAGTTGTTTCCAAACATATCAATTTACCATCTGTATCTCCACTTTCTGTCATGATGCCCTACACCCAGCCCCAGACTATTACATAACAAGTTCTGCTGTTTCCCACTCACCCACCAGTAATAATGGCTATAGCATCCTCACAGCAGCCACTAGACTTGAACACCTACTCCCTCCCACCACTCCCGTTTAGTATGTCCATTTAGTGATTCCACACTCCTCTCTGATATTATTAAGCTCTTTGTTCTTCTTCTCACTCTCATGTTACAGTTTTACAAACTAAAGCTCAATGAAAGTTGCATAATTTATACCACATATAAGGCTCGTCTGTTTTAGAATCACTTAATAGAACACACACATATGATTCCAATTCCTTACTCTGCTTTCCATATCACCAAACTGACAGTTTAAAGGCCAAGAGAAAAGCCAGTTAAATCCTATAGTCTCCTCCACCCAGAGTTTATTCATCTCAATTATTATTATTTCCAAGGACTCATATATAAAAGAGATTCAGTTCTCTTAACTATTCAAAACCTGGAGCTAATAAAAGCACTCATTCTTACTGGCCAGCCATCATTCTGGAGAGGCAATAGCAGTCCATAAACCTTACTAATTATAGTACAATATTTGGCCACATGCAAGACCCCAGGGTGCTATTTATATTCTACTCCTCAGATCAAGTTCAAGGGTTTGAAGTTCAAGGGAAGGGCAAGCAAGGTGGCACACTCAGACTTCACTGCTACAGACCACATCACAAAGCAAGTAAGCACACCCCTCTTCACCTTATGACTTGACGCATGTGCATATCTTTAAAGGGGTTTTTCTGTAAGGGAAAAAAATTATTCGACTTATTTCCTCCCTACTCCAGTCTCTTGTTTTTCAAAAGTTTAAGAAGTAACTCTGCCCTCTCTCATGAGAAGGCCCCAATAATTAGTACAACCCAAGGGGGCATCCAGCTTAATTGCAAAGTGACACAGACATTGTAACAACAACCAAAAAAGGCTCTTTCCACACACTTGACAATACTCAATTTATGCTATAAAATAGGGGGATTTGTTTCAATGGCTTATTTAGAATTTCACTTGCTTTCTCTCCCAATGGTATGCATGCAATAACTAGATCTTGCAAAACCAGTTATGTCTGTCAGAACCTGAAGGAGAGAGGTCCCAGGGAAAGGAAATGTAAGCTGTATCATCATCACCACACCATGAGTCAATCCCTCGGGCTGGAATCTGACCCAAACACCTGGGGAAAAGAGGAGTAATGAGAGATGAATTGCAAGTGAAGAGGAGAGCTGGTCAGGAGGAGGCAATGGTGGCTAGAGGGGCCAACCACAGCTGTGCAGGAGCTCAGCCTGGAAGCTTCTCGGATCCCGCTGTGTGTGAGGTCTCAAGGCCTCTCAGGAAGCACTCCTGCAATGGGACCAATGAACAAATTAAAGCATTCAGGAAGGGGACATTCAGAACTACCTCCATTTCTGGGCCGGGCAGCAAAATAATGACTCCTGCATCCTGTTTGGGACTACAAAACCTTTAATTCCTCAGATAAGACTTAATTAATATCGCTTTCCAATTTCAAAATAACGAACTCTATCATTACACACCTTGATAAATCTCCATTTGTCCCTACCACAACTAACCCCAATTTCCAGAGAACACAATCTTCATTCTCCAAGTAATCCCAGCATGAAACCCCTGATCAAAAACTACACAGAAGTCAGGACTGTATTAACTGTTAACTTAGAAAGAGAACCTGGATGTTCTTTTCTAAATAGCCTCTGAACTTGACAACAGATCTACAAAATAAAGAAATAAAAATGATTTATTTACCATTTCTTACAGAGAAAAAAGATTTTTTATGTAACATCAGATTTACCTGTCTCTACTCTCAAAGCAAGTCTAAATCATTCACTGCATTTTGAATTCACTTACATTTACTTACAACTTTCCTTCCAAATATATTAAGGTTGATTTTTGAATAACAATAAAATAGGGCATATTTTTAGAACTCTTGTACTTATTCCAAAAGAGATTAAAGTAATTTAAGCTATAGACACACACACAAATATAATGGGAATTTAAAATTTAACTTGTTTAATGCAAAAATAAAATGTAAATTAAATATGAAGCAAAGGAAAATAAAGGCAAGAAAGCAAGATAAAGCCAGGAGTAGGCCTGGTGTCAAGAATGTATCCCATGCATTTCCATACACTGCAAGATACAACAGATGGAACTGAACACCATACCAGGCTCAATACAAAAGATGGAGCTGGTGCTAAGCTCTTCCTAAAGGAAGGCAAAGAGGGAAACGGGATCGCTGATAAGAATCTTGGGATCCAGGAGAGAAAAACGAGGAGACAGCAAAGGAGAAGTACAGAGAGATCTGATACTAAGATTAGACAGAAGTCTTTCCTAATTATCATGAGTCAAACTGTGCTCTGCTAGCTCTGCCTGGGAGCGAGGAAGGGGCAGGTGGGAAAGGAACGGGGCAGGTGGGAAAGGAACGAGGCAGGTGGGAAAGGAACGAGGCAGGTGAGGGCAGATGAGTTCCCAGTCCTTCAATGGTGCTGCCCCAAGAAGAGCAGCTCTGGGTGTTTTTACATAATTGGCCTTTGTGCAAGACGTTATTGGTGGGAGGAAGAAGTTAGGTGGCTCTACTTTAAATAATAAATTTACAACCGCTGATAGAGTCAGGTCCACAAGATGAGCCACTGGGGAACAGGAGAACAAATGAGGATTTCTGTGTGTGTATATGCTATATACGTATATATAATATATAATTTTTTTACCTTAAAAATAAAGGACCTTAAAAAACTAGGAAGAGAATTATAATATGACCCAACAATCCCACTACTGGACATATGCCCTGAGAAAACCATAACTGAAAGAGATACATGTACCCCAATGTTCGTTGCAGCATTTTTTTACAATAGCTAGGACATGAAAGCAACCTTGATGTCCATCAACAGATGAATGGATAACGAAGTCGTGGTACATATATACAACAGAATACTACTCAGCTATTAAAAAAAAAAGAACTCATTTGAGTCAGTCCTAATGAGGTGGATGAACCTAAAGCCTATTATATACAGAGTGAAGGAAGTCAGAGAGACAAATACTGCATACGAACACATGTGTATGGAATCTAGAAAGATGGTGCTGATGAACCTATTTGCAAGGCAGAAATGGAGACACAGGCACAGAAAACAGACTTGTGGACAGAGTGGTAGAAGAGGGTGGGATTAACTGAGAGAATAGTATGGAAATATACACAGTACTATATGTAAAATAGAAACCAAGCGGGAATTTGCTCTGTGGCACAGGAAGCTCAACCCAGTATTCTGTGACAACCTAGAAGGCTGGGATAGGGTGGGAAATGGGAGGGGGGTTCAGGAGAGAGGGGTCATGTGTATACCTTGGCTGATTCATGTCGATGCATGGCAGAAATCAACGCAATGCTGTAAAGCAATTACCCTCCAATTAAAAAAAAATGTAATCCAAAAATAAAAATAAAGGAAGCTCTCCTAAAGTCTCAGATTTGAGCTTTCCCTGGTGCATCCCCTAAATCACATGCTACTGGAACTGTGAGGTGTGGCATGAAAAAAGGGGATTCGCCCAGAGGAAAGAATCCACACAGTGTTTTGTTCCCAGCATATGGTGAAAACTGCAATGCACCTGGGCCTGGCTAAGTAGATTTATAAATAAGATTATATCAGTTGAACTGAACTCATTTACAAATGTGCAAGTGGCTTAAAAAGATTCCTGCAAAAAAAAACATGGATTAAGGTTAGCACTAATATAAGCACATGCAAACAGACAGAAAACGGTAAAAATGGACCTTTCTACGGATTTAGCTTAATCAGCCATATGTTATAGGTAGAAATTGAAGATCCAATCAGATCTGAACATAAGAGGGCAAAATCAGATTATGTAACACAGGCTGGAATCAGTATTTATAAACTAACCTTCAAATATCTATATCAAAAGAAGTAAGCTTAGGTTAAAAATAATGAAGCATATTTAACTGCATTGCTATCACTAAAATTATATGAATTTGTTACCTGATTAAAAAGACTTTATAATATTGATAATAAATAACACAGTTTATCTTATGTGTTTTTGGAAGAGCTTTATGCTATGCTTAATAAGAATATATAGTACATAGGTATAATTTGTAAATTAAAACACATATCCTGTGAGTGTAGACACCAATTTTCTGTTAGTGGAATTTCACTAATATAGGAGATACTGTATGAATTATATTCAACAGAAATGTTTGAACAGTGTTTGGATAGATCCTTGGAGAGAAATAAGTCCGCTAGCAGTGACAGCACCTTATCTTTGCATTCCCCCTTTTTATTCCTCTATCTTCACCTCTGCCATGGCAAATGTTATTTTACAATATATGGTCTAGGCAATTCCTTTGTTTTTAATAAATCACTAAAACCTCTGTTATAAGGAACAGCAAGCATCACCTCCTCTACTGCTGGAGGTTTCAAAAGCAGTATGAAGTGATAACAATGTTATATGCCTAAATTATTTTCGTAGTATGAATTACCCTAGCCTAATTCACATTAAATTTCATTTGTGACCTTTCATCTAAGCCACGCAGCTTGATTAGAATCTCTGGTATGTCTTTCCAACCCTTTCAAATGGTTGCTGTCCTGAATGGGGTTCCATAAACTAAATTTGTCACCTGATCCCTGTTTCATTAACTCAATCATGAACACATTCAATATTGAGTCCCTTGGGCAAAGCCCTCATGTAACCAATTCTCAGAGCCTCAGTCAGGCAAGAGACTTGATTATCGGCTTGTCTGCTGTCTCAGAGGAAACAGGGACAGATAATAAGCACAAAGACAACAGAGTAAAGCAGGAGAGAAGAACAGGAGAGAGGAGAAAAGGAAAAAAGCCAACTCTGGAAGTAGGCTCCACGGGGATACACCGACAAAAGTCAAAGCCTGATTCCTCTTCCTTTTCCCACATCTCTGAGGCTCCCACTATAAAACTGGGAAATGAGAGTGAGGAGCTCTGGTTCAGACAGGAGAGAAAGCTCTTCCTAAGTCATAGGTTAAAACTGAAAGAAAACCTTATTTGGGTTAAAGATGAAAATCTAACCTGAGACCATCAGGGGTTCCTTATCTACTGTGGCCTAAATTTCAGAATCTGAAATTTAGATTCAGAAGTTGGACCTTCTTCAGAACCACTCATGGCATTCTTAGGCAAATCAAATCACAATAATATTCTTATATACATGTGACAATTTCACAGTCACAAAATTATACTACATTTCAGAATTTTTTCACTTCAGTGAAAACCATCCTGACCAAACTTAGGAACCTATTCTCTTTCACATATCAAGTCAAGATGTGATGATAACAAGCATCTTGCATTTACCTTCAATTTCATTTAACAGCAAAAGTGATATACAATTATTTTATCAACTCATGATATAACTGATCAAAGAGAATTCTAGACATGCAGCCCTGACTAACCAACCCTGTTTCCTTAAAGAAGTGTCCACACTGGATTTATCAGCAATAGCCCACTAAAGCAAGACTTTTTTGATTAATATAAAAATTAATTTAAGATAAACATGGACATAGCCAAAGAAAAAGGATGAAAGCCATGGGATGCAGACACAGTTACAGAGATGAGAATATGAACACTTTTGCATGGCTGTGTCCAAAACTTTGAGAAATCCTCCTTTTCAGACACTTGGATTTATAATACTAAACTCCCCTGCAGTGCACTGCGGACAACCACTCGCAACTGCTGCTGTCAAGGTCTACGCCAACTCAGAAGAAGAAAGAGAATGTATTTAAGAAGTTAATACATTTTTTTCTTGAAAATGAAAATTAAGAATTTAACTTTTAAGAGAAAACCTTAGAAAAATTCTGGGTTGTAACAGAAAGAATTAAGATCATTTCCAAGGTGGTGACTAAAAGGAGCACCACATTCAACTCAGCAGCTTCACAGGCTTGACATCAAGCCCTCATAGCAGGTTTCACGGTTAGGCAGAGAGAAAACACACGTGCCGAGCACTGCCAACTCCACAAGAGAGACGACTTCATCTCCAACTCCTTCAAGGAGAATTCCAGAGAAAAAGAATAAAAGAGTTTTCCTCCTTGATTTTTACGCCATTTAAAGGTTAAATATACGACCTAAAAGGAAAAGAATGGCCCGAATTCACAAAGTTATGAGGTCATTGAGATGATAATCTCTTATGTCCCACTTTACCACTGGTTCTCTTTTGCGTTCCTTCATTTCACACACAGAGATACTTTCCAATATAAAAGGGAAAGGATGGAGTTAAAAACTGCTCACTGCCCCAACCCATCTGTGCATGACTTTCCTACAAAGATAAGATCACACACACGTAGATCACCATTTCCAATAATCACCACTTTGGGTGGATGTGTACAGCCCCTGGAGAGAAGGAATCGCTGTGTACCCTCTGAAAAGCAGCTGCATGCTGTCTCAGCTGGCCTCCCCAGCACCCGGAGGACTGCAGACATGGGTCACACCAACAGGCAGTGGCAGAATTAAGCCACAGAGACATTCACAGTCACAGGGACTGAGAGCCACACTAGAAAAGACTGTCCCAAAGTGCCAGGCTTCTGGTTCATGAGGTAGCTCAAGATAGATGCCCAGAAGCCAGGATGCAGACAAGGCTTTTCCTTCAAGGGAGCTTACTTCGCCCTGAGCCTGCTACACACCAGCCTTGATATCACCTGCAATCAATCCCACTATCCCTATTCACTATCCCATCCTTCCGCGTGATACTGAACGGGGCTCAGTACACACAGCAAAGTCTTTCTAAGTTCTCTCTGGCCACTTAAAATGTCTTCAAGATAAACACACCAAAGTTTTGCTTTAAAAAGAATCATCAACGTAACTGTGATTTGTAGTAGCCTTTCCCAAATTTTATTTTGTGGAAATAACTTCTCTGGGAAGATGTTAATAATGTTACACACACACACACACACACACACACTCGTGTATACGGTTTTTTTAAATGTTAAGAGATTCTTTTGCTGGAGAGCTTCCCAGTGTCTTTGTTATGATAATTTTCACTGGGAATTTCCCAGGGAAGAATAAAGTGGTGATAGTGGAGGTGATGGAAATGTTTACTGAGTGCTTCAACAAAAGCCAGAGCAGCAGCGTCTAATTTTTTTTTTAACATAAATTAGCTTATTTAATTCTCAAAACACACCTATGAGTAAGTAAAATTGTACAGTATAAAGACAAGGATACAGACTCAGAGAGATCATCATAACACAGATAGGAAGGAGCAGATCAGAAATCTGAATCCAGATCTGGCTGAAGAGTAACGCTTGCCATCCATCCATCCATCCATCCATCCATCCATTCATTCACACAGTGAGTTAGGAAGTATTTACTATTAGTAAATATTAGTTAGGATACTCCTGATATGTATTTCTCTCCAATAATAACGTTGATAATTATGACATCTATCCTCCTACCAACCTCATATTTTTGTAAATGTCCACCTTGCACAAAAAAGCTTGGAAAAAAAAGACTCAATGAATATCCACTCCTCCCGTGAAATTTACTTTGTTTAAAGCAAAGTAAGTTTCAAAGAGGAAAAGAACATAAGGGAATCATGGAAGTGGGAAAATGCATTATAAACATTCATAAGACTTTCTGAAGGGGCAGTTCTGTCTCCAATAAAAGCAAGGCTAATTTTTCAAATCCTATATTTTATACCAAAGTAAAGGCAGTTGTCAATACGTGAATGAATATTCAGCTCCTTAAACAGCACCTCTTTATGAATATATTGTCAGGATCATTAAGATGTGCTAATATACCTTTATTGCTGCTCTATCCCCAGCACCAAAAACGGTGATAGCTCGAGCTGACATTAAACAATTCTATTTGAAAACGTGTGCATAAACAGAAGTATACATCCTGTGAGTTTTACTGTGTCCTCCCTGATGGGACCACAGCGCTCACCATCTTGACCTCATGCAAATACTCAGGTTCAGCTGGACATTTCCACAGAGATGCTCTCCCCTCCTCCCTTCCCACCAAGGATAGAGAAGTTATAAGCAGAAAACTCAGTAATAATGAGAGTCCACCTCAAAGTCACAAAGTATGAAAAATTCCCCAGTTTAAAATAAATCACCATTAAGCAAAAACATCTACAATACCTTCCACTCTGACCAAACTGGAAAAGACTCTCTTGAAACTGAAAGCTATGGTTCTAGAAAGGCCTGGAGAATACTTAGCCTACATTTACTACCTGCCAGCCTTTCTCCACAACCTCCTATCCCCCTTCACTCCTGCAGGATACAATCATAAACATGAAAAGCATTTTAACCAATGGGATGCTTCAGATCTCTTCACCTCTTATCTTCTACTTGATGCTCTTTTTATCTCACGTGCACCCTCCCAAAGATGAATAGACAATGAATACAGACTCTGCTTGTGTTCTACAGTTTTGCCAGGGTAGGATTGGGAGACTTACATTACAATGTGAGCATATCTTGATTTGTTTGTTTTGGCCACGCCACATGGCTTACGGGATCTTAGTTCCCTGATCAGGGATCAAACCTGGGTCCCAGCAGTGGAAGTGCGGAGTCCTAACCGCTGGACTGCCATGGAATTCCCATTGTAAGCAGAAAAGAGGATTATTGAGAAGGACATTAGTGGGCATCTAAACTCTTGTTCTTTGCTGTTTTTTCCCCAAAGAGGAAGGGGCTATCTTTGACAGTTCCCCATCCTGTGAATCCTCCCTTGTGAACAGAAGGTGTAGCCATGAGAACAGGCTCTGTCACTCACACGTGAGATTTGATTTGGCAGTGAACTATGTGAGAGAAGACCCAGGCCCAGGACACCCTCAGTGCTGGGACAGGTGATGCAGAGGTGTGAGGACAGGAGTCACACGTGTGGCAGCTTCACGGGTCGCAGCAAAGGTGGTGTGGTTCGCACGCTGGTGGCAATGGCAGCCCGCTCGTCAGGCTAGTCCCGTGGGGTGGTTCTAGGAAATGTTCATGGAAATGTAGCCTGGAGCGTGTTTCTGCATCTTTTCAGAGAGTCTGTAAGCCAGCTAATATCCCATAACAAATCCCATTTAAACCAGCTGGGGCGGATTCTATTATCTGCATCAGAGAACTCTAGCAGATGCAGAACTCTGTGCAAATGAAAGGTTTTGAAGCTGCAAAATATCCCGGTAAGTGGAGCAAAAATTTCATAAGCCAGTTCCACACCACTTAGCACAGCTCCATCGACATGAGAGGTTGTAAGGACACTAAGCCAGTCTCTCTTTTGCTTATGGTTCTTTCAATCCAAAAAAGTAATACAGCTTTCTCTCTTGGTGAGAAAACAGGTGTTTTGTTTTGTTAGACAGCTCCAATTATGATGGGGGACTGTCAATTACAAGAAGGCAGCTCGTATGGGCTGAACTGTCACAAAATAGAGCTTCTGGCCAAAGATCAAAAAAAAAAAAAAAACATTAAAAGGTCCATGGCATTCCCATGTGATAAAACTTCAGGTGTCCAGCTTCTGTTCAAGGACAGAACAAACATAAACAGTGGCCATTCACATCTGACACTGAAAGCAAATGGCCCAGAAGGTCACTCTGGTTGTTTCCAGACGGTAAGTTCATGGGTGATTTCATACCCTTTCCTTTTACCTCTCTTTTAAAAAATGCTACACAATGAATACTATTACATTTATAATCAGGAAAACTAATCATATTAGTTAAGAAATAATCCTATTCCTAGAATCGAACTGGAAAGTACCATGACACCAAGTAAACAAAACACACTGGCAGTCCAATGTCAAGGGCCTGCCGAGGAAGGCCATGGAGACAGTGCATCCGACTCGCTGAAGGGCTGGCCAGAGCAATGCCAGGCATCCTAAGAGGGGTAGGGGGCAGGAGCGTGGGTATGAGTTAGCTGGGGAGGTATTCCCAGAGGAGGTTCAACTTCAGCTAAGTTGTAAAGGAAAGGAAAATATACTGGGCAAAAAAAGTAAGTCTCGTACATGCTCATGGAGTGATAACTGGAGGGCTAAAAAAAAAAAGGAAAGAAAAAAAATGTGTAAATGACATGGTAAAGCACTGGGCCTGCTGCTTGCTGCAGAGAGGCATTCATTTCTTGCAGGAAACAGGCAGGGACCGGTTTCCTGCTGGCCCTCCTAGAGCTGATAGCTGTGACTGGCCTCTAGCACCTACACGGAAGAGGAAACTCCCAAGAGCAGCAGAGAGGTACAAAACATGCCTTCTAAGGCCAGCCTTTGAAATCCCCAGGAACTCTGACATCCTTGTCATGTGACTGCCACGGAGAGCCACAGCAGCACCTATCAGATGAAGTCTGGCTATCTGCTGGCAGGCGCAGCGTCTTTATTTACATTTTTTGTGGAAGATACTGAATGACTTTACAGGGTGACCACATTCCATCTCAGCCTATTACTCACTGTGCTTAGAGTATTCATCTCGAAGCACGTATGTAATTATATAGAGAGTCAGGAAAATTATGCACGGCCACACAATAGGGAAAGGGAAAATGGATTGAAGGAAAATATAATAAACACCAGATCACTTTGTTCCTGCATAGTAAGTGGTTCCTATTTGTTTCATTGCTACTGGGAATGGTACTAAGAAGACTAGGCTGTTGTGTTCACAACCTAGCATTACCAGTTAGTAACAGACGTGTAACTTCCCTCCAAACAAGCCCTCGAGGTCAGTTTCTTCAGCTATAAACTAGAAAGAATGTCTTATATCCCTCATCCGTTCACTGAAATGATCAAATGATTGATTCTAAAGGATCCTGTAATGGCTTTGAAGGTTCTATTTTTCTAGACTGTTCTGGGTCAGAAGAGGTAAATTAATACAGTGATTTAGAGCACTGGCTTTGGGTGTGAATTCCAGCTCCATCCCTCTGGGTATGTGAATGTGGACAAGTTATTAACCTCTCTCTAAGCCTCAGTTTCCTCATCTGTAAGACAGAGATAATAATATCTATCCCATAGGTTTATTATGAAATTAAAAAAAAATACACACAAAGTGTTTAGCACAGTTTCAGACACATTACAAATACAAATTATTATAAATAATGATAACTTGTGTCTTGAGCAAGGATCAGCCTATTATGTAACCTAAAGAAAAGCATGCCATCCCATATTGAAACTTTCAGTAATCTCCCCACTGGCTGGAGGGAGTCTCACCTTTCTAGAGACAGAGGTGGTATCCTATTCATTTCTATATCCCTGGGCATCTCCCACAGGGCCCTGCACTTGGGGGGTGTCCACACTTGCATTCAATTAATGGTCCCAAATCCTTCTTGTGGATCCAGAGACCCTCTGATAGGAAGTGGGATCTCTGTCTCCCTGGATTACCCCCAAGTGGTTCACCAGGGAATCACTTCTTTAACGAGGTACCATGAAAGTACCCAAGTGAAACAGTTCAAAACAACAAAAAAGAGCAATATTAATGAATGATCTCATTAGGATGATTTCCCAACTTTCATCTCTCATCCTTCCATGTTAACAAAATGAGCCTCCTTCCGAGTAGTAATAAATGTGCCTGCCACTTAAAACGTTCTGTGAGAGCCTTGAATTAACACTGACTGGCTATTCTGAGCACCCAAATGATTACCTGTTGCCTGACATGAGTACTGCCAGACAGTGAATAAAACAAACAATAACCTTAGGTCACCGGCTGGATGCAGGCTCAATGCTTTTCTTCTAAGACTCGATGCTTTTCTTCTGAGAAGAATAAGTTAACTTTGGCCCTGTAGGCTAAATATACTTAGAACTCTCACCCCTTTGCTCTTCTCATTTGGCAGTCATATGACCGGTCATTAACGACAGACACAATTCTTGCTTTCAAGGGACTCAGCCCAGTGAGGGAAGCAGCATGGGGTCACTGCTAAAAGGTAAGGCTCAATAGTAAGAATAACTTCTTTAAATCTCAATTCCGCCTCTTGTTGGAAGATTTCAAGAAAAGGGCTTAAGTTCTCCAATTCTCGGTTTGCTTATTTATTTATGCTACTGCTGCTAAGTCGCTTCAGTCATGTCCGACTCTGTGCGACCCCATAGAGGGCAGCCCACCAGGCTCTCCTGTTCCTGGGATCCTCCAGGCAAGAACACTGGAGTGGGTTGCCATTTCCTTCTTCAATGATATTGGAGAAGGAAATGGCAACCATATTTATTTATAATAGGGAGAAAATAGGACCTACCATTCTCCTAAGAAGAGAAGACAGCGCTACCTATCTCTCCTTCCATCTCGTGAAGACACTGCAAGAAAAGCCCCCTCCAAGATCCCTGACCATGCCGGCACCCAGATCTCAGACTACCAGCCTCCAGAACCGATAGAAATAAATGCTTATTGCTTAAGCCATCCAGTCTACGGTCATTTGTTACAGCAGCCCAGACTAAGACATGACTATTGTTGGCAGTCGTGGTGGTGGAGGAGAAGGATGTGCCAAGATAGACATGGTTGGGGTCACAGCACAGATGAAGAGCACCCAATTCACTGGGGGGACACAAAAAAGACTTCCTGGAAAAGAAGGTATCGCCGATTCAATGGACATGAACTTGGGAAAACTCCGGGAGATGGTGAGGGACAGGGAGGCCTGGTGTGCTGCAGTCCATGGGGCCACAAAGAGTCAGGCACAACTTGGCAACTGAACAATAAAAAAAGAAGTAGTCAAACAGACAGAGAAGAGGGAACATGAAAGATGTCAAACCGAAGATGGCATTTGCCCACAGGTTCATTTTACTCTGAAGGTTGGGAGAGGATGTAGCTGGATGGTCCACACTTGGGTGAATTTTTCTTTGAGCAGCAGCCTCTGCTTATCTTAGGCAGGAAAGTGCTTAGAGTTAAGCACTGAAGCAGAAGATGCTTCATTCTACAGAATTTCTTGCAAACAAATCAGTGTTTGGGGTTACATGACAGACAGAAACACAGTTTGTTCTACAAAGCTATTCTGCTTTCTAAAATAATAGCGTGGGTGATAATATGATTTTACCACAGCCCACAGTAGGACTCTCCTCCCAAAAATCTGACATTTTTATTTATGTCTGACACGGGCATCTTACACCATCTTTTTTTTTTTTCCCTCCTCTTCTTAACCATATTACTTAGTTCTCCTTCATTTTATCTTCCTCCCAACTAGCAGTTTTAAGTATTTTTGGATGAGGAACTTCTACCTTTTGTGTTAATATTTTCCACAACCCCTGCCTGGCAGAGTGTACTAAACATGTGAGAAGGATCAATAAGTGCTAACTAAAAGAAGAATTTTTTTAACATCCTTATTAAGGATAGTTTGAAATTTCAATGACTCTACCAGATTTAAGTTATAAATCTTTATGGCTCCACCACCTGAAGGCAAGAACGCTTTTTTTAATTATAGTACTATTACTTCTCTAACTGGAATGAACTCAAGAATGATTCTATTTCAATAGGAATGTTATACAAACTGACAAAGTGTTACATTCTCAGAGCAGTCTTCAATCTTTGCAAAGGAATGCAAGTATAATCCTCTTAAATATTTTCTAACCTTTGAATTTATTATTATTCACAATTACCTGACAAATACTTACCTTCTTACTTGCATGTCCTTGCCCTTAGCATGGAAAATTAAAAGTACACTAGCTTTACAAAAATGTACCAGGAGCAATATTCAACACTGTTAGAAATAAAGCTGGAAGGAAACTGCCATCTGAGCCTTGTCAAAGAAAGAGGAGCCTTATTTGACATTTTCAGTTAAAAAGATTAGGCTGATGAAACCCCAAATTACTCCTCTTTTTATATGTTTAAGATTTTAGTGGAATTTTCTTGACTCTCTTAAATTCATATGAAATACATACCCCTTCATCCTGCTGAACTCACTTTTCCAAAAACTGTTGGGAAAATTCATCTCTGAGTCATAACCTGCTAAATGACATAGAGACTGGGAACCCACAATACCTTCAGGTCTTTTTCTCAATGGCTCTAACCAAAGAGCTCCCATTTCCAGTTGGAAAGCTCTAATAAACCTTAACAGTTCTATGAACTCAGAAAGTACAAAGTGCTTACAGATTTACTATCTCTTTAGAAATTCTCCTGTGTTACAAAAGAAAGAAAGAAAAAAAGAAAGAAACTATCCATGACCAGATTATCAGCTTGCAAAATAAAATAACAAGCAGGCAGTCAACAATTTGCATTTCACTGAATCTCTACTGAACACCCCCGCAACCAAATACGGATGCTAGGCCCTTCTGATCCAGGTTCACTTATCAGAAACCTTAGCATCAGACATATCACATGATTCAGTATGTTTCCAGACTTCGCCAACTTGGATTAAATATCAAGTATTACTAACCTTCCCAAACAGATAAGGAACAATGTTAATATCTCTGCACCAACGTGTATGAATATCGTATCAACAATTTAGATTAGGTTTTACTGTCAAATAAGTAGATGGAGATTTTACAGGGATTTGGGGATGACAGGTAAATGATACACTAGTAATACTCCTGTATCAAGGAGCTCATGGTCAGGTAAAGATGACAATAGTTATTTATCCCTTGAGTCAGTTAAAAGCCATTACCCATTAGCTCCAAGTTCACCCATCTATGCTGTGTTCTGGGATGCTAGGTTCAGCAAACCCCATTTCTGCTTTGCCAGATGCTGGCTCCTCTGCCTTCCACAGGGACATCCTGGGAGACTAGAAGACCGGGGAGGGAGAAGGGACACACTTCTTTTGGTGGGTGGATGTTCCCACGTGACCTCCTGTCTGTTGGCAGTTCCTGTGATTATCATCCAGGCAACACTTCTTCCCCTGGGCAATGGCCAGTCCCTCCAGCAGCACTGGGATCCAGTTGGCTGGATTCCACACATCAGCAGAACAAGCCACAGCCAGAGATCTCAGCAGAAGCTAGCTCCACGCTGGATCCCAGCCCACAGGGACTCTCAAGCCAGGGCACCACCTTCACCTCAGGTCGATTTCAGTTCTGCTGTTGTTGCTGTTCAGTCACTCAGACATGTCCGACTCTTTGCGACACCATGGACTGTAGCACGCCAGGCTTCTCTGTCCCTCACCATCTCCCAGAGTTCGCCCAAGTTCATGTCCAGTGAATCGGTGATGCCATCCAACCATCTCATCCTCTGTTGGCCTCTTCTCCTTCTGTTTTCAGTCTTTCCCAGCTTCAAGGTCTCTTCCAATGAATGGGCTATGTGAAGTGAAGTGGCTCAGTCATGCCCGACTCTTAGCAAACCCATGGACTGCAGCCCACCAGGCTCCCCCATCCCTGGGATTCTCCAGGCAAGAACACTGGAGTGGGTTGCCATTTCCTTCTCCAATGCATGAAAGTGAAAAGTGAAAGTGAAGTTGCTCAGTTGTGTCCGACTCTTAGTGACCCCATGGACTGCAGCCTACCAGGCTCCTCCGTCCATGGGATTTTCCAGGCAAGAGTACTGGAGTGGGGTGCCATTGCCTTAGGGCCCTACAATTCAGTAGGGTCCTCCTTCAAGCTTCTAAGTTTCAGTAACCTAACCTCTTCTTGCCACCAGCCCCCCACCCCACCCAGCAGTTTCTCAGGTAACACGGTTATACAAGTTAACAATCCTTTATATTAAAGTATCTCTGTTCAGGTAATTAGTGTGGTTACTGTAGCTGATTGGACTCCTGCTGACATGCAACCCCCCAGAGGTGCTATAATAAATCTGGAAATGCAGATTATGAAACAAAATATTGTAAGAGTGGGGCCAGGGAAATAGTCTGAAGAGCTAATTGTTGAACTAGAACCTTACAAGACAAGAAGGAATTCACCCAGTAGAAAATGGGGGAAAGGACATTCTGATAGAACAGAAGCAATCACACAGCAAAGGCAGAGCCCTGCTCACAGAATTTTTGCAGGGGAGGGGAAGGAGGCAAAGATGGAGAGAGACCTTTTGCTTGTGCTCAGAAATGTTTGCTGGAGACAACAGAGAGTTGTTGGAGACTCACATGCAGTTTCCTGCTGTTTGGCACAGCGCTGATGGTAGTGTAGAGGGCAGCTCGCAGGGGAATGCAACAAGGAAGAGAACTCAGAGATCAGTTAGACAGCTTAATGCTAAGATAGTCTCTCCTCTAAAAATGCATATAATTTAGCAGGAAATTCAGACACAGCTCATTAAATGCTATAATTAAGTATAACTAGATCCCAAATATTGAGCCATACTCATTGGCAGCAAACAATGGAATTTTAGTCCACTTCAAAAAGTGGTGTGACAACTTTAATTTCTGAACTAAAGATTTTCATCAAAAAGTACTTCCACATAGATCCAACCCCCCTCCTACATACACACAAAACCACGATGAAACTTGTGATTATGCAAATATTAATGGGGCTAAACTTTGCCTTAATTAAGGAAGGAAGAGAGGGAGGGAAGGAGAATAGTTCCCTAGAAAAACAAACACATGGTATAATGGGAATAAATTCTTCCAGTCCAAAAGAAGGACCCAAATAAATGCAGTGACTACCGATCTCTTAATTTTCTTTGTACTCTTATAGCACTTACAATTTTAATACAATTATCATTGACTTGTTTCCTTGCATTATCTGTTATTTTATATTCTCTCAAATGGTAACCCACTCCAGTACTCTTGCCTGGAAAATCCCATGGACCGAGAAGCCTGGTAGGCTACAGGCCATGGGGTCACAAAGTGTGGGACACGACTGAGCGACTTCACTTTCACTTTCAAGTTAGATAATAAAGTTACTTTGTCAAGAGAAAGAATCACATGTGACATTTTTGCTATATTCTCCTAGAGTCTTTCACAGTGAATAAAAAGTCCTAAAGTACTTTTGTTGATATGTATACTAAAAATATTTTCAGATATAGGTTTAAAGAACTCTTTAACAAGTGGAATGTGAAATTATGTTTTTAGAATAATTCTCAGCGGTTTGAATAGTGTGATTTATTTACTTTTGCATTCCCTGAAAACAAGCATAACTTCTTGCTCATAGTAGGCATGCAATAAATATTTGCTGATTTGAGTTGTCTGAGAGTCAAGGGTCATTAAAATATTTTGAAATCTAATTCTTCATTAGTTTAGGATCTGGACAACCAGAGTTAACAACGATAAACTGGATTTGGCAAAAATAGTTAAAATTTTTGGAACTCATTTTCATATTAAATAGGTTATTTAAAAGAAAAAAACCAATAAGGAAAGCTTAGGACACATTGGCACACTCCCACAGATTATTTGATGATCAAAGACATCTGGCTTCTTTGATTATTTATGGAATTCCACTCTAAGTATCACTTGATAATTCCAAAATATGTTTTGCAATATTTGGACACTCTCCAGGCGGCTGGTTTAATTCACATTTCCCCAAACACTCATCCTATTAGGAAGCTTGATTATTATTTCTTTATGGTTACAATTAAGTCCTAAATTCTAAGCAAAGTGTGTTCAGAGTTTTATGAAATAAAAATAAATTTTTAAAATTTCATTTTTAATTTAAAATTGAAATTAAGCTTTGAGCCACTCAGTTTGTCATTAAATCTCATTTTTCTGTGTATGATGTAGAGAAGAACTAACCTTTACATAGAATTTCACTTTTTCAGGAAAAAATACTACATTTAATCAAGATATAATTAAATACACTAGTTCTTAAAGATTGACAAGTACAAGTATTATTTCCAATAGCATACAACAAAACAGTATAGGTAGGAGATTCTTTTCTCCAAGAGATCTGTTAAACATAAACGTCAAGGTGATTATGTTAAGTAGACTTAACTTAGACATGTTTAATTTTATTCAATGTGATGCCAAATGAGAAAAAGGCAGAAAAAAGTCAATAGGACTAGGAAAGAGAAATTGAATGCCAACCAATATTCAACAGATGAGGTTAATGTCTGTCAGTAGTCAGAAGTTAGAAATTCAAAAACAGTGTACTTTTCTGACCAAAGTAACCTTTGGAATAAATCTTTTCCTCATCCCCAACATGAATGATTACAGAGTAAATTAAATTATACAAAAAGGAAAATGCTACAAGTTAGCCAAATACCCTACTAGCCAAAAAAAAATGCAACATATTTGGGCTCCCTATGAACATTCAGAACAAAAATGCAATAGTATTCACATCTACACAGTGGGAAAAATAAACCACATAAAAGGAAACCAAATTAGAACATGCTTTATTTTTCACTTCTTACAGTATAAAAATATTTTAGAAGTTCCCTGGCAGTCTAGTAGTTAGGACTCCACACTTCAAATACTAGGGACCCAGGTTCAATCCCTGGTTGGGAAACTAAGATCCCACAGGTTGTAGGGTACAGTCAAAAAGAAAAAAAAAAAATTTTTAATGTTTGTAGAAGACAGCAAGTCTTTTTGATAATAATTGGGTACAAAACAGAAAATTATAAATTTTAAAGTACATGGTAGTGCTATGTACTTAAGAATGATGGAATAAGTATTTTGAAAAAGTCTTTCACTAATAAATCATTTATAAGCATTCTATAATGAGTTGCAGTACCATGTATTATTAAATCTTACTTTAAACCATGGTATGTAACAGACGGCCTTGGAAAGAGCACTGATCATTGATATATAGATATAGATATGGATTTCTGTATATGTTGTTGTCGTGTTGTTCAGTCCCTAAGTGATGTTTGACTCTTTGCAATGCTGTGGACTGCAGCACACCAGGCTCCTCTGTTCTCCACTATCTCCTGGAGCTTGCTCAAATTCATGTTCACTGAGTTAGCTGTGCTATCTAAATATTTTTTAACATGCAGTTATTTGTCTAAAATATTATGGCAACATTTTATGCTGAATGTTGATACTAGAAAGCGTGAAGTAATATTTATAATTTTCTGTAAAGTCTTCTCAAATTCTTATAAAACACTATTCATTTTAATACTCTGGGGAAGTAAACACTATAATCAGTAAACTTGAAGGGTAAAGGGTAGCAAAGAAATGTCAAAGCAGTCCCAGAAGAAGAATAAACATCAATTATGCTATGGTAACCCACTCCAGTGTTCTTGCCTGGAGAATCCCAGGGACGGGGGAGCCTGGTGGGCTGCCATCTGTGGGGTCGCACAGAGTCGGACATGACTAAAGCGACTTAGCAGCAGCAGGTATTCATGACAAGTACAAGGCAAAGTGAATAAAATTCTGACTACTTTATTTATTGAACATTTTCATAGATGCTACACTTTATTGATAAAGCTGGCAAAAATATAAAATTGTTCTCTACTAAATGGGTGTTGGTAGATGGATTAATTGAAAATATATACATTTATCAAATTCGTTTTAGAATTTTAGGGTTATCAGTGTATGAAAATAATTTTGTCTCCTTTTTAAATTAAGTGACATTTAACTGACACCTAAGTTAGAACTTTCCTTAAACAAAAAGTGCCTTTTATTTCACATTCTACCCTACTTTTCTCAATATATTCTGCCACCAGCTACAACTCACACCACTTGTTCAGTCACTCAGCCAAATCCAACTATTTTACAACCCCATGAACTATAGCCCATCAGGCTCCTCTATCCATGGAATTTCCCAGCAAGGATACTACAATGGGTTGCCATTTCCTTCTTCAGGGGATATTCCCTACCGAGGAATTGAACCCTTGTCTTCTTCATTGGCAGGCAGGTTCTTCACTGCTGAGCCACTAGGGAAGCCCATCTAATACCACTAGAGATGTCCTATTTCCTTACGTGAAACAGAAATAGCCTATAATCGCCCAGAAAAATACTTTTTCCTATTATTAACTCTCCAACACTTTGATTACTATGAGTAAAGTACTATGACTAACAGTTTCATTATTTTGTGAGAAACTTTACAGCTGCAAATAGAGCACAGAATGACATAGTGATTTCAGGATAGCATATCTGACTAGACCGGATTAATGGCTATTATGAAAGGAAAGTGATTTATTATGAGTTTGTGAGACTATAAGGGAGAAAAATTCTGTAACACAGCTCCAACCTTCTTCCCCAAAGACAATAGAGTCAAACAGAACAGAGACACTGATGTCACTCTATAGGATGTCTACATAAGCTGGCTGGAAAGACAGGCAGAGACTACAGGTGGTCTAGGTGAGGAAGAGCTCAGAGGAGCTCATGCATCTTACACATCCTTTCTCTTGGAATCTGGGTCTCTGTTCTAAACACGTATCATTACTACCATTATGTATATTACAAAGGATTACACAAGATGGTATCAGGGGCTGCTCTGATGGCTCAGCAGTAAAGAATCTGCCTGCCAATGCAGGAGATACAGGTTCGATCCCCGATGCGGGAGGATCACACATGCTGCAGAACAAAGCCTGTGTGCACAAGCACCACAACTAGAGAGAAACCCCGGCTCGCCGACTAGAGAAAAGCCCACACAGCAATGAAGACCCCGCACAGCCAAAAATAAATAAGTAAATAAAAAATTTAAAGATGATGTCAGGCAGGAAGAATGAGGTACAACAAAGTATTTCCTAACAATTATACAAATAAGTGTACAAACTGAAGGAGACTTGCCTTACTTGCATTTTGTGTAGATAGAGATCCTAGAAGTTTTACCTGACGAAAAGTTCAGTCTGAGGCAATGGTGTCATGTGGAAGTACATTTGCCACAAAAAAACAAACACTCTCCCATAATGCTTGGGCCACTATGTGAACTCCAGCATTCTGTACAGAGGCGATTAAAAACCCCGCTGTACTCTGCCTATAAGTTATATTACATGCAAACTAGACTTTAAAATTTTGGCCATAACATATTCAAGGGCACTGGCAAACTGCAGCAAGCCTAGAGCTGAGGAAGAACAGAAAGGAGTCTAGAGACATTGTCCTACAAGGTATGACAGAAGTAAATAAAAACTCAAAGACCATAAAAGAGAAAATAATTCAAGAATTGACAGAGAGATGTAGCCTTGATTAACATCTTTGTGCTTTAGTTACCAATCTGTAAGACAGAAATCACAAAAGCACCTATTTCACAAGGCTGTTGTAAAGATTAAATAAACTAAAACAAACACTAAAATAGTACCTTGTACATAATTCATCTCATTAATATAGTGCCATCATTAATAACATCATCTTCATTTTTTTCTATAACCTTCAGAGGGCAGAATTAGTAGCAATGGGGAAACATTAAAGGAAAACAAATACTGACTGGATATTAGCCATAAATCCTGCTTTGCTGTTTTGAGGATTCCATTCCATCTCTTCAATTTAATTTAATCAAGTTGCAGTCACTTCAGCTTTTTTTTTTTTTTAATTTTATTTTATTTTTAAACTTTACATAATTGTATTAGTTTTGCCAAATATCAAAATGAATCCATCACAGGTATACATGTGCTCCCCATCCTGAACCCTCCTCCCTCCTCCCTCCCCATACCATCCCTCTGGGTCGTCCCAGTGCACCAGCCCCAAGCATCCAGTATCGTGCATTGAACCTGGACTGGCATCTCATTTCATACATGATATTTTACATGTTCCAATGCCATTCGCCAAAATCTTCCCACCCTCTCCCTCTCCCACAGAGTCCATAAGACTGTTCCATACATCAGCGTCACTTTTGCTGTCTCGTACACAGGGTTATTGTTATCATCTTTCTAAATTCCATATATATGCATTAGTATACTGTATTGGTGTTTTTCCTTCTGGCTTACTTCACTCTGTATAATAGGCTCCAGTTTCATCCACCTCATTAGAACTGATTCAAATGAATTCTTTTTAATGGCTGAGTAATATTCCATTGTGTATATGTACCACTGCTTTCTTATCCATTCATCTGCTGATGGACGTCTAGGTTGCTTCCATGTCCTGGCTATTATAAACAGTGCTGCGATGAACACTGGGGTACACATGTCTCTTTCCCTTCTGGTTTCCTCAGTGTGTATGCCCAGCAGTGGGATTGCTGGATCATAAGGCAGTTCTATTTCCAGTTTTTTAAGGAATCTCCACACTGTTCTCCATAGTGGCTGTACTAGTTTGCATTCCCACCAACAGCGTAAGAGGGTTCCCTTTTCTCCACACCCTCTCCAGCATTTATTATTTGTAGACTTTTGGATCGCAGCCATTCTGACTGGTGTGAAATGGTACCTCATAGTGGTCTTGATTTGCATTTCTCTGATAATGAGTGATGTTGAGCATCTTTTCATGTGTTTGTTAGCCATCTGTATGTTTTCTTTGGAGAAATGTCTATTTAGTTCTTTGGCCCATTTTTTGATTGGGTCATTTATTTTTCTGGAGTTGAGCTGGAGGAGTTGCTTGTATATTTTTGAGATTAGTTGTTTGTCGGTTGCTTCATTTGCTATTATCTTCTCCCATTCTGAAGGCTGTCTTTTCACCTTGCTGATAGTTTCCTTTGATGTGCAGAAGCTTTTAAGGTTAATTAGGTCCCATTTGTTTATTTTTGCTTTTATTTCCGATATTCTGGGAGGTGGGTCATAGAGGATCCTGCTGTGATGTATGTCAGAGAGTGTTTTGCCTATGTTCTCCTCTAGGAGTTTTATAGTTTCTGGTCTTACGTTTAGATCTTTAATCCATTTTGAGTTTATTTTTGTGTATGGTGTTAGAAAGTGTTCTAGTTTCATTCTTTTACAAGTGGTTGACCAGTTTTCCCAGCACCACTTATTAAAGAGATTGTTTTTAATCCATTGTATATTCTTGCCTCCTTTGTCAAAGATAAGGTGTCCATATGTGCGTGGATTTATCTCTGGGCTTTCTATTTTGTTCCATTGATCTATATTTCTGTCTTTGTGCCAGTACCATACTGTCTTGATAACTGTGGCTTTGTAGTAGAGCCTAAAGTCAGGTAGGTTGATTCCTCCAGTTCCATTCTTCTTTTTCAAGATCGCTTTGGCTATTCGAGGTTTTTTGTATTTCCATACAAATGGTGAAATTATTTGTTCTAGCTCTGTGAAGAATACTGTTGGTAGCTTGATAGGGATTGCATTGAATCTATAAATTGCTTTGGGTAGTATACTCATTTTCACTATATTGATTCTTCCAATCCATGAACATGGTATATTTCTCCATCTATTAGTGTCCTCTTTGATTTCTTTCACCAGTGTTTTATAGTTTTCTATATATAGGTCTTTAGTTTCTTTAGGTAGATATATTCCTAAGTATTTTATTCTTTCTGTTGCAATGGTGAATGGAATTGTTTCCTTAATTTCTCTGTTTTCTCATTATTAGTGTATAGGAATGCAAGGGATTTCTGTGTGTTGATTTTATATTGTGCAACTTTACTATAGTCATTGATTAGTTCTAGTAATTTTCTGGTGGAGCCTTTAGGGTTTTCTATGTAGAGGATCATATCATCTGCAAATAGTGAGAGGTTTACTTCTTCTTTTCCAATTTGGATTCCTTTTATTTCTTTTTCGGCTCTGATTGCTGTGGCCAAAACTTCCAAAACTATGTTGAATAGTAATGGTGAAAGTGGGCACCCTTGTCTTGTTCCTGACTTTAGGGGAAATGCTTTCAATTTTTCACCATTGAGGATAATGTTTGCTGTGGGTTTGTCATATATAGCTTTTATTATGTTGAGGTATGTTCCTTCTATTCCTGCTTTCTGGAGAGTTTTTATCATAAATGGATGTTGAATTTTGTCAAAGGCTTTCTCTGCATCTACTGAGATAATCATATGGTTTTTATTTTTCAATTTGTTAATGTGGTGTATTACATTGATTGATTTGCGGATATTGAAGAATAAATGCCTATGCCTCCTTGGTTACCTAAGTTAAATTTCTATCAGAAGAACTAAATTTAGAGAAATTGCTTCTGTAAAGATTATTTACATTTCAAACAATACTCTAACATCTAGTAATTAAATATAGATCATTAAACATTTTTTAAAAGTTGGATTTGCATATAAAATACAGAGTGAAAGTCATTCAATCATGTCCAACTCTTTATGACCCCAGGGACTATACAGTCCATGGAATTTGTCCAGCCAGAATACTGGAGTGGGTAAATGTTCCCTTCTCCAGGGGATCTTCCCAACCCAGGGATCAAACCCAGGTCTCCCACATTGCAGGCAGATTTTTTACCAGCTGAACCACAAGGGAAGCCCATAAAATACAGAATGCTCAAATAATTATGAATTTCATAAAAATGACAAATATGTTTTTAGTATAAGCTGCTGCTGCTGCTAAGTCGCTTCAGTCGTGTTCGACTCTGTACGACCCCGTAGACGGCAGCCCACCAGGCTCCCCCGTCCCTGGGATTCTCCAGACAAGAATACTGGCGTGGGTTGCCATTTCCTTCTCCAATGCATGAAAGTGAAAAGTGAAAGTGAAATCGCTCAGTCAGCGATCCCATGGATTCAGCCTTGTAGGCTCCTCCATCCATGGGATTTTCCAGGCAAGAGTACTGGAGTGGGGTGCCATTGCCTTCTCCATTTTAGTATAAGAAGATCCTGCAAATTCCATGAACACACTTTAGCTTAAAAAAAAATTAAATAAAAAATTTCATCATATACCTGAAATTAAAATTTAACTGGGTGATTTGTACATTTATTTGCTAAATCTGGCAAAGGTTTCAAAGGGTCAATGTTAACAAAACTCAGTCACTGAAAAAAAATGTTTTTACCAAATTTTTTGAAGATCCTTTAACAATTTAGATGTTTTCTAACATGGATAGGGAAACATTATTTATTTACCACTTTGTGTTTAACACTATTTAAGAAAAGTTTCCTTCCTGACACATCCTTTAGTCATATCTCAGATTTCCGGTGCGAGCTGAAATTGCTCAAGAGGAGGGTAGGATCAGCCATCTACTTGTGGCAACTTGCAGGAACATCACTTCCCACTTGGCTATAGGAATACAGACCTTATGGTTAATTTCTGTTTTCACCTCCGTTAGACAAAGATAACACATTTCCTCTGCTACAACCATATTTACATGAACAATGTACCCAAATATTTGAAAATGACCA
This sequence comes from Bos javanicus, assembly GCF_032452875.1. NCBI lineage: Eukaryota > Metazoa > Chordata > Mammalia > Artiodactyla > Bovidae > Bos > Bos javanicus. The sequence continues at coordinate 56,927,992 of NC_083871.1, read as the reverse complement.
TTGTCAAAGAACACAGCTTCTATCATCTTCCTCAGGCTCTACCAATAGAGCAGTAACAGAAGTGCTGAGATGTGAAAGGGAGTGGGGTACTGTAAAAAGCCTACAAAAGAAGAAGTGAAACAGGAAGAAGGAACCCCAACTCAGAAGAATGCAAGTCCAGTGGATAATTCAAGGAAGCAGTGAGGTTTGGAGGAGCCGGGCAGAATGTGGGCAAGCTGTATTTATATGACTCAGTTTCGATTTGACTGCTGCTTCTCAGAGTTGTAGGGAACAAACTAGACAGTCCATACAAATTATTCTGCACACTACAAATCTTTAGGACATGCTGCTCATCATGGTCATGAATCAAGATGACTTGAACCCAGGGCTCAAAGTGAGGGTAAATGTCTAAGAAGTCTGAGAGGGAAAGTGCCCACAGAATTCCTGCAGAACAGACCAGGTAGACAAAGAACATGCAAGAATGACCTGCAGGTGGGACTCTTCCTGGTAGTTCCCTTGAAGGAAGCTATTATATCTTCATACATTCATGGTCTTTGATATTTATTTGTATCTATTTTATCAGCTCCCTCAAATGTTTTACAAATTGTAATAGGAAGAAAAAACAAAAGACAAAATCTTTGTAGCTCCAAATTCCTAACACAGTACTCCACACACAGCTGACGTTTAATACACGTCTATTAAATTAAACGATTAACAGTTGTTCCCTTTAGAGGACTAAGAAAGATGGTAACTAAACTTGAGACTCAAGAATGAAAAGAGGGAAAACTACGTGAAGTACCATAATTCAAAAGGTCAAGACCAAAGGAAGCGGATCACAGGGTAATGGGGCACATGGCATCGTGCTCATGGGTGCATCCTCAAAGGGGGCATAAACTTGAGTTAGAGCCCTAGTCTGCTTCTGACCAGCTATGTGACAAACTGCTGATCCTCTCTGCACCTCCAAACCCTGGGTGCATCCAATGGATGTTGGAGGAATACTTACCAAAGAGTTGTGGGAATTAATGAGATTCCTACACATGTAGAGTCCTTAGCACAGTGCCCAGCATGGAATAAACCCACAATAAATATTAAGAGAAATAGTAATAAAATATTTAAAAATGAAAACCTTTTTAAAAACCTTTGTCATGCCTGAGATGAGAGAAAATCTATGTCAAGAGAACCATGCCTTGTGGGATCCTGAATACATGATATTTTACCCTGAAATTCTCATAAATCATGATGTCAACGGTGGTTGTAACAGCCATCACTACATCCTCATCTGTGGATCTGGAAGAACCCTTGAGGTAGGGTTTGGTTAATTCCACAGGAGAGTCATGGACAGAAGAATGGCTAGAAACAGGGGCAGTGGTTTCTGTGGTACAAAATCTACCTTAAAAAAAATTTTTTTTTTCTTATCTCTACCGAGGGATGACAAGATTGCAAATCCCTCAGCAGGCTGGGATTTCCCATCAAGTCCAGCATCAAAGTAGTTTATTACAAAATCCTTTTTTCTTCCTATAAGAAACTGAAAGGCCAAAGGAGAATGTATTGTTAAATTAAACCCTTAGCTAACATACACAGGGAGGCATTTGTGGAAGTGGCAACTCCACTTCCCTCTCCCACTTAGAATACTACTACATTTAAGGCTTTACAGACAGACACACACACACACACACATGAGTCAGACAAGACTCAAAGGGAGAGAAAAATACTAGCCACCAACTACTGAGACATTTTATATCACACATTACTATGATGTTGGCAGTGCTTTCCTTGTGCCTGAAAAATACACAATCTTATAAACATGGTAAAATCCTACCCATGTGATTTAGTTAAAAATAAACCTTGAATTAAGAAAATATGATTTATTGTGGAACATATTTAAGTAAAAAATTCTATTGCTTTTAATTCATTATGGAGATTGTGAATTTAAAGTCCTTTCAGTCTGCTTTGTGAACAGATTAAGCACATTGAAAATTAGCACTAATTATAATCAGCATTGATCATACTTCCAAATAAATGTTCTAATTTTTATAATGTACTTTTTTAAAGTAGGTTCAAAACATTAATTTTTTTAAAAATGCCTTTCTCCACTGATTGCACTAAGGTAAAGTAAATTTCAATGCATCTTAGGCAAAATAATTAGAAATCAGGAGAATTTTATACTAATAGGATTAAAATAGTTGAAAATAACTTTATTTGCTATTTGATTGCTACCACAATTCTTCAAGCTTTCATTTTGATCATCTCCACTGGCTATACTTACAAGCACCCAGAGACTAGGCAATTTGCCCCTGCTGTTCTGTGAGTTGGTTGAAAATATAAGATTAGAACCTGAAAGTCTAGAGTTACTAGTATAGTGCATGACCCAGTTACTATAACAAAATGAATTAACCTCTGTTTCCTAGCAGTTTACTTTTACATATTAAGTTAACCTCTTACTCCCAGAAGTCAAATTTCTGGCAACATCAGGGATTCTTTTTAGAACAAATTGTGTACAGAAAAGTAAAGGAAAAGTTTGCCAAATACCCAAAACAGCCATGCAAATGCTTCACTTCCCAGGAGAAGGCCTGAAATCCTCATACAGAATTTATTTATCCTTACCTAAAAATGTTTCTTAAAAGACATGTTTATCTGTGGTTCAAAATAAGCAGGTTGAAAGTAGTACTGATGTCTGAGCAACTAAAGGTACAAATAATAATTGTACATAAAGTAAAGCCATGTTAGATAATCACATCAATGACTCTGGTTAGTATGATCAAATACATTGGTGTTTAGCAAACTCTTTCCTTTCCCACATTTATGAAAGAGGTATACTTCTCTGTGTTGCTGATGTTAGGTTCAGTATGTGACCTACTATGACCAATGGAATGGAATCAGATGGATACAAGAAGAGACTTGAAATGTGCTTGCACCCTTGGACTAGCTCTATTGTATCTCTTCCATCACTGTAAGAAAAGCTTTCCTTGGTGTGCTGCCCCTTCATACTGGACCCCATAACCAAGCCCAATCCACAGTGAGAATGCAAGGTCAGATGGGCTTGCAATATAACCTACTAGAAAAATCCCTAGCCAATCCCTCAGTATCTGGGGAAATGAGAATGAATGAAAATTATTTTAAGCCATTGAGTTGTGGGATTATTTGTTACACAGCAATAGCTGTCTGATGCAAACATAAAGAAAAGGTTAAGAGATGTTTCAACTGTCTCTGCTTAAGGCGGTTACATTTTTAGTAAAATTTTTATCAGGAGCTATTAAAGTATTTTTAAAGTTTAGCATTTGAAGAGAGTAACTTTCAACTGAATGGAAAATTCATTTATATGAAAGCATCCCCAAGCCACTACTTAACAACATAATACATAGTTCTTATGAGTTGTGTGTCCAGAAAAAGAATACGAGCGCTTTCTTTAAATAAAGTCTGCTTAGCTTTGCTGAACTGTTGTCCTGGATCCAGAGTTATTATACTTCCATCTGAGATTTCACACTGATGGTAAGAAATAGTCACATGATGCTGTGGACTGAGTAAACAAATCAACCACACAGGAAACTTCAAGGCCTGCATAGTGAAAACGAAAGAAAACCCTTGCTTTCTCAAAAAATCCTGCTTCACATCTGCATAGCATGAAGTAAAAAATTGAGACGTAATGCCAGAATCCCATGGATATGACTTGCTGCCATTTTGATGTTACCAACCACTTACTGGGCATTTCCTGTGCATGGCAGGCCTTTGTACTGGGTGTTTTACTGTTATTACTTCAAGTAAATCATACAGCCACTCTAAGAGGTCTGTATTATTACCATCAGCACTTTAGAGAACTGGAAAAACAGAAATGTAGAGTATGAATAACGTGACCAAGCTGTAGAGCCAGGAAGTGGTCAGGGGATTTGGAGCCAGTATGTCTTACTGCAGACCAGTGTCCTTACTCATACCCTGTTGCATGAGAAAACAGTTCCAGAACCTTCATTTTAACATCAGAACCTGCCATAGAAATCTTACCACAAAGCTACCTTCCAACCTTTCTCCTCAAAAAGAAGATCTACCACAGTGACATCTAGAGAAGTACTTGATAGCTCCCTCTCAACCCCCGAATGCCTACTTGTCATCAGATACTCAACATGCCCACAGAGTTATTTCTAGCACCCTTTAGAAATCAGTAAACAGGATGAGATTTGATCCATTCTTGATCAAAGATTGATAAGATTGTGTCAAAAAGACACAGGGGTCAAAGTGGCCTAAGACAGGGCAATTTGAGGAAAAAGAATAATGACTGCAGTAGATAACCAAGGTCTAAAAATGTATGAGTTCATAACAAAAAAAACAAAAATAAATAAATAAAAATGTATGAGTTCATAATAATACTTACAGGAAAGATTTCATTTCTCTTTACTACAGGTTGCAAGGATACAAATTTATTACCCTTCAAATTTATAAACATGGAAAAAGAATCAAGCATTTATCTTGTCTCTTTTGTGCAAACTGTATGTCAAGGTACTCAAACAGTAGATGAGGGGGAAATCCTTTTTATATGAGAATTCAGTCAATAAATGTAGAAGACATGACAGAATTAGAAAAATCAGCATTATCTAATTTCAAAGAGAAAGAATGGATCTAGGCAATGATTATCAATGGATACTACATTCATCCAATACACTGGCCACTTGATGCGAAGAGCTGACTCATTTGAAAAGACCCTGATGCTGGGAAAGATTGGGGGCAGGAGGAAAAGGGGACGACAGAGGATGAGATGGTTGAATGGCATCACCGACTCAATGGACATGAGTTTGGGTAAACTCCAGGAGTTGGTGATGGACAGGGAGGCCTGGTGTGCTGCAGTCCATGGGATCGCAAAGAGTCGGACATGACTGAGCGACTGAACTGAACTGAACATTCATCAGGTGTGAGGATAATGGGGAACTTTATAAAGGAATCAAGCTGACACCTCCTGATTGAGTAACCCTGAGTAAAGCCAATAAAGGAGGGACAGTCAGACAGCAAGTTCTTGTTGAAGGAAGGTAAAGGCACACAGCACCAATTATGAGATATTTTTCCCAAAGCAAACAAACAAGGCTGAGTCTAATCACATCTCTAGGCCTAATATCCAATTTACAGCAAATACAGGTTGTAGAGGAACCAGTGAAAGATTAACACACCATGAGAAAGCCACCAGCTAAGTCCACAATATGGACATCTGAATCTACACATGAGCTCATTGTGAAATTATTTACTTCAGATTAGGACTTGAACCCATGTGCTGGGACTTGAACTCAGCCAAATGCTTGCTTGGGACTCTAACCAATGTGGCTGGGACTTGAGCCCAGTCAAAACCCATGGTCTTCCAATTGAGATCAAAGATCTGGTTTCAGAACCTAATGAAGCTCAGGTTCTTGATGTCTCATCGAGGAAATAATTCAGTGAGAGACAAAGTGATAGGTAAGAAGTGGCTTTATTCAGAGAGAAACATTCTCCACGGAGTATGGGCCATCACAGAGGGCTAGAGCAGTGGCCCTGAAATGTGGTGTGGTAAGTTTTTATTTTTATGGGCTGGGTAATTTCATAGGCTAATAAGTGGGAGGATTATTCCAACTATTTTGGGGAAAGAGTGCAGATTTCCAGGAATTGGGCCACTGCCCACTTTCTGGTCTTTTGAAGGTGCCTTGGAACTATCATTGTGTCTCTGGGTGTGTCATTTAGCTTGTTGATTGAGGATCAAAGTCTAGTTCAAGTTGACTTGTCTGCCACCTTGGACCCATTTGATTCTAATTGGCTTATGGTGTGTCCTTGAGTTATGTCACTCTTTCAAAGTGACATATGCCCTGCCCTCTTCCTTCCTGTTTCAATTTTGCCAATAAGTCAAAAGTAGGAGGGGGAAAAACCAGAATAGCTGGGAAAGAAGGACAATAATAAAACAAAAGACTTAAGAGACCAAATAATCACTTCAAAATGTAGACTCTGTTCAGATCCTGATTTGAGAGAGAGGTAAGGGAGGAAACTATAAAAGCATATCCCTTCTCAGGCAGCATTAGTGGTGAAGAACCCACCTGCCAATTCAGAGACATGAGAGACACAAGATCCCTGGGTTGGGAAGAATCCCTGGAGGAGGTATTCTTGCCTGGAGAATCCCATGGACAGAGGAGCCTGGCAGGCTACAGTCCATGGGGTTGCAGAGTCAGACATGCAAAAAAACTGAAAAAACTGAAAAAACTTAGCATGCACGCATAGGCTGACTCTTATATTAATCCTTGGTATTAATATTCATTCTAATAGGTATGATGAAATAATTACTTTTTAAAAAAACAATCCTCAGTTAGAAGTACACACTGAAGACTTTTGAGGTAAAATGACATAATATCTAAGATTTGCCTTAAAGTACTCCAGAAACAGGAAAAATAAAAGGACATGATGTCATGTTATATAAGATGTAAGATTAGCAAACTGTAACTAATTCTTAAAGTTCAGAAAATGCATGAAGATATATTATACTACTACTTCAAATTGTTATGCTAAAATAATGCATAAAAGGAAAAAAAAAACAACTAACACATGACAGCTAAAACTCTTTTAGTTCTAGGGACTGTCAGTCATGTTTCACTTAGTGTTTACTTGCCTCTCTGGTCTTATTCTTTATCTTCAAAATTATCAGTTTAGTTCAGTCACTCAGTCATGTCCAACTCTTTGCAACACCATGGACTGTAGCATACCAGGCTATCCATCCGTCACCAACTCCCAGAGCTTACTCAAACTCATGTCCATCAAGTCGGTGACGCCATCCAACCATCTCATCCTCTGTCATCCCCTTCTCCTCCTGCTTTCAATTTTTCCCAGCATCAGGGTCTACTCCAAGGAGTCAGTTCTTTGCATCATCAGCTTGCCAAAGTATTGGAGTTTCAGCTTCAACATCAGTCCTTCCAATGAATATTCAGGACTGATTTCCTTTATGATGGACTGGTTGGATCTCCTTGCAGTCCAAGGGACTCTCAAGAGTCTTCTCCAACACCACAGTTCAAAAGCATTAATTCTTCCGTGCTCAGCTTTCTTTATAGTTCAACTCTCACATCCATACATGACTACTGGAAAAACCACAGTTTCAACTAGACAGGCTTTGTTGGCAAAGGAATGTCTCTGCTTTTTAATATGCTGTCTAGTTTGGTCATAGCTTTTCTTCCAAGGAGCAGGCATCTTTTAATTTCATGGCTGCAGTCACCATCTGCAATGACTTTGGAGCCCCCAAAAATAAAGTCTCTCATTGTTTCCATTGTTTCCTCATCTATTTGCCATGAAGTGATGGGACTGGATGCCATGATCTAGGTTTTTTGAATGCTGACGTTTAGGCCAGCTTTTACACTCTCCTCTTTCACTTTCATCAAGAGGCTCATCAGTTCCTTTTCACTTTCTGCCATAAGGGTGGTGTCATCTGCATATCTGAGGCTATTGATATTTCTCCCAGCAATCTTGATTCCAGCTTGTGCTTCATCCAGCCTGGCATTTTGCATGATGTACTCTTGCTTGCTTGCTAAGTCACTTCAGTCATGTCCGATTCTGTGCAACCCCATGGACTGCAGCCTACCAGGCTCCTCCATCCATGGGATTTTCCAGGCAAGAGAACTAGAGTGGGCTGTCATTGCCTTCTCCACATATAAGTTAAATAAGCAGGGTGACAATGTACAGCCTTGACGTATTCCTTTCCCCATTTGAAACCATCTGTTGTTACATTTCCAGTTCTAACTGCTGCTTCTTGACCTGCATACAGATTTTGCAGGAGAAATTTTCAAAATTTTATATAAATTTTTATAATTATAAAAATTATAATTTTTATAATTTTCAAAAGTATAGTTTTGTATTAAATAACTAAGTTTGAGAGAAGTGTTTCCTAAAACAAGAGTCAGTGAAACAAAAATTAAAAAGAAATAGAACTGAGAGCATCAAAATTCATTCACTTAATAAATATTTGAGTCCCTATTTGACTTCTCATGAGTCCAGGGGGAAATCTGTGGAAGAGACATAGGTTCCTCTCGTTAAAATAGTGGTTGCTAAAAATCTGGCAAATATCAGCTTCTCCCTTAGGGTCAGGAATAAGGATGTGGTAACAGATGCAATTTCCTAAATCAACTTTATAAAACTTAACTCCAGAGTCATATCAAACTGATTCTGACAGGGATTTATGCTGAGCCCAGGCCATTCTGCACCAGCTCATTAAATGTTAACTGTGAATTAAGTGTGTGCGAGCAACCTAAGAAGCTCAGTCATCTCTGACTCTTTGCGACTACACAGACTATAGCCCACCAGGCTCTTTTATCCATAGGATTCTCCAGGCAAGAATACTGGAGTGGGTTGCCATTTCTTCCTCAAAGGGATCTTATTGACCTGGGGATCAAACCTGGGTCTCCTGCATTGGTAGGTGGATTCTTTACCACTGCATCACCTGGGAAGTCCTTGAACAAAGCACATGCAGAGCTAAATAGTATCCAAAGACCAGAATGGGGATTTATCACAGTTCACATGGTCAGGAGTACCAGGGAGAGGAAAGCAAAAATGCTCAGGAAGACTGGAACATTCCACCATTACCACCACCGCCTCCACCCCCAGAGGAAAAAACAATTCAAGACAGACAGGATTTCAATGAGGAACACTGCATGCTAAACCCAGAGCAAGAAGGAAGAAGAGTCAGAAAAACAAAGAGGAAACTCTTCGGATTATCAGTTCTACATTTTGTGGTGCAGACAAGACAGCTGACCACACCAGGGCTGTGGTAAAGGATTCCATGTTTGACATTTCAAGATGCCAGTTTAGACCACTTTAGTCTCCAACATTAATCTCTCTTTTTCGATGGCAGAGTTCATTCGGTGTCCTACACTGAAGGATCATGTTAACTGCGGCAGGATAACCTCCTATTAACAGCACACATTTGGAGCCGGATGGCTTGAGACTGTATCCTAGCTTTGCCACCTAGTTGCTCTCTGACCTTAGAAAACTTCCTTAACCTCGCCAAGCCTGTTTCCTCATCTATAAAATGGAAATAACACTAGTACCTAGGGTGTGACATTTAAGGTCTGATTAAATAACATGTTTAAAGAGCTTACAATAAGTGCTTGTTATTATACAGTGTCTATGTAAAAGACACTCTAGATTTTGAAGATTTGATTCTTAAAAAAAAGAATGTAGAATATCTAAATTTTTATGTGTTTACATATAGAAATAATATTTTGAACATATGGGGTTAAATAAAATAGTATCAGAATTAATTTCACTTTTATTTCTATCACTTTTTAAACTTTTTAGTGTAGCTACTAAGACATTTAAAATAATATGTGTGACTGGCATTCTATTGGACAGGACTGCTCTTGAAGGTTGATCTTTGAAACCAGAGATCCATCATCTCTCCCCCTATCCAGAGCTGCAAATTAGGTTTACCTGAATTTAAGAATATCTGTGTATATACGGTCAATAACGTAATCTCCACACATTCCACAGTCCTGTAAAGAACAATGATCTTCCTTAGGTCTTTCTTCACCAAGAGAAGGCTCTGCCCATCTATAAGCCTTCGGCTGACAATGTACATGCTCCGGAGATCTGAAATGAATGGTGGTCCCTAACTGACACCTAGGATCTTTCCTGCACCTTCCAAAGGCATCAAGAGTTGAAAAGCATTAAGCCTATAAAGTCCATTTCATAAGCTTGTTATCTTTTTCTGAGTATCATCAGAGCAACCTAACCAGCCTTATCTCCCTACTCCCCATTTGCTTACATCAGCAAGCCATTCTATCCTAGGTGGGATGCTCACAATGACTTACAGAAAAACCAAATCTGAGCACTCCGCAAACAAACTGCTAAAGCAGGGGTCCCCAACTTCCGGGATCTAATGCCTGATGATCTGAGGTGAAGCTGATGTATAATAATAGAAATAAAGTGCACAATAAGTGGAAAGTGCTTGAATCATCCTGAACCCATCTCCCCCTCCCCCAGCCCATAGAAAAACTGTCTTCCGCGAAACTTGTCCCTGGTGCCGAAAAGGTTGGGACTGATGTACTAGAGGTTTCTGGGTGTATCCTTATAGAGTCAGGCCCACTTTCAGCTCTGCTCTCTAACCCCCTACATCTTCACCAAGGCTGCTTGTGCAGTAACTTTGTTTAATCAATGAAGATGCCAGGGACTGCCATGAATTATTTTTTGCCTGACTAACATACTGCAAATATTCTTATTCTGCCTCATGCTCACCTACCATGGAAGATGTGGGCTACAGCGGTCTGTCACATGCAAGGAAATAAATGAACATTCACTGAGGGCTTATCACGTATGAAACACTATTCTGAGTTATCACATTTTATTTTTCAGTCCCCTCAACAACTCTGTGAGATACGTTTACTTACACTTTCCCACAGATGAAGATGTTAAAATTCAATTATATGCCCACAAAACAGCTCCCTATAGCTCTGACTTGTGCATGCTTTTGCTGTTAAAGATCAGAGACCTCTAGCCAAGGAAGCCATAGCCTGTCTCCACCTGAACAGGAAGAACCTGGGCTCTGGCTTGTCCTTGGACCTGCTCAAGGACTTCAGCCCCAAGCATCCAGTGTCTTCAAAGCAACATATGAAAGCACTCAGGTGAAAAACAGTTTCTCCAAAGGCTACTGCAGTGTGAGACAACTAAAAATGGCCTGGCCTCAAAGAGATGGCGATTTGCGTTAAACTTCCCTTCCTTTTCTTTTTTAACATGCCTGGCAGGCAGCAGTAGATCAGAAAGCCATAATCACGATTCCAGTTTTGAAACCACACTGTCTTCCTTCCCCAAGAAGATGGAATAACACACACAGCCAGCAGGCTCTGGGTACCAGTAAATTACACCCCCACACACCTCTGGATGTCAGAGGGGTGTTACTCTCAGCAGGCATGTGGGAGAAGTGGGGACAGAATGCTGAAATCTGTACCAGCCCAGAAACTGAAGGTGCCCTAAGGAATCAGACCCCAGTTTAACAACAAAGGATTTACCTTTTCTATGCTTCGCATATCGGTGTCATTATGGAAGATTTCACATACTGGTGTCATTATGAAAGATTTGAACACATATGGAGATAATTATATCAGGAAGCAGAAAAGAAAGTAGCCCAAACGCAGTGGAGGGGTGTCACAGAATTCTTAAAGAGGCAGACAGTTCCCCTGCGGCTTGAAAGAATACAAGTGGGTACATTATTACCCAGAAATCGTCTAATGGTCACCTGATCACAAATAAACATGAAGGCGTTCTTGTCCTGTGTGCTGTCTCTCAATGCCCCCTCTATTTCCTATTACCCCACAAATCGCTATTCTTATTAATGCTATAATTAATTCTCTCTGGGCAACGAACCTGTTAAAAATATCATTTAAGCTGGTCTGCAAACCATTATTAATATTCTCATCACAAAAATACCTATGACTTAATACTACAGCCAGAATTAAAAGTCATTACGTGTTTCAAAAAGGGAAAAAGACAATTATATTAATATTATCTCTTTGAAGTTAGTGATGACTGTGCCCCTGATTGATTCATGTGGGCCAACAATTCTAAGAAGCAGGACCGTTTTCTCTGCTTTAACACATTCCTGCCGTAGAGTGGGCAGTCAGCAAAGATGTGGTTTCTTTTAAATGAGAGATGCTTTATAAGCAAAATTACCTTTCTATAAGGAAACTCTTATTACAATATCATTTCAAAGATTAGTGCAAAAAATCCAGTGATTTTGATCCTTATTTTTAAGAAACAGAATGCCCCAAACCCCATCTAATATGCAATTAACTTTATAAAACTTGCCTTTAAAAAATTCTATTGAAATATGAGATTAAGGAATTGAGCCATCCGGATTATTGATTCTTATAAAAAAAAATAGTAACTGTCTATGATATAGGAAAAATAAAAGGAAAAACCTGTTGAAAATGGTTATTTTTAAAATCTAGAAACTGTAAATTTAGTTTCTATCTTGAAAAAACATACTGAGCCTAGATATAAGACCATTTGATTTACCTGGAGCAGGCAGAAAAATGTAAATTGACAGATGATTAGAAAATATTTATATTATAATGAACATTAATAGGACTTTTCAAAAGCACATTCATGCCATCTTTCTCTCAAAAATATAATTATTTATTTAATTCCACCAAGGTAATAAACTTCTTTCCTCAAAAACATTGGTTTATCATAGGTTAAACTAACAGCCATCACAAGGGGAAAAAATGCAGTTATATCAGGTCAGGGCTCAGGGATCAGCCACAGGGAATTCTCTCTGTGACACGGTGGCAAGCTATACAAATGAAAAGGGAATATGAGAAACAGAGCTGAAATACAGCTTTGTAAATTACACCAGCTTGGTTGTGACTAACTTGAAAGAAAGAAATACGACAACTATCTATAAAAATAAAAAAAACATGTAGGGATTAAAAATATACACTATATATGTTATAATAATAGAAATTATCTTATATACATTATATTTAATAGAAAATGACAAAAACAGCAACCAAAAAAGTTCTAAAATTGAAAACTGATCAACTCTTAAGGCCATATTTCAATGATTATAATAGAGACTATCATTAATTTAAAAAAATTTTCCCCCTTAACTCCTTTTTTAATTTTAAATTTATTTATTATTAATTGAAAGATAATTTCTTTACAGAATTGTGTTGGTTTCTGCCAAACATCAACATGAATCAGCCATAGGTATCACTAATTTTTGAACAGCAATAAAATGACTTACAATCCTGAAAAAAAATTTTCTCTATTTTACTTACCATTGATCAGCCTTTCAAAGATAGAGTGCTAAATTAGGCTTTTATATTTTATATAGAACATGGACAAGCTGGAGTCAAAGAAAGGCAATACACTGAGTTGAGAGGGTAATGCTGAATCATGGAGACATGGATAAAGACATTCAGTTGCTAAAAGAAAATAAAAGACTTGAAAAGGAAGAAATAGGGAATGGTTGTTCAGTTGTTGTAAGAAATATTTAGATTTACTTGAAAATCAAAGGAGAAATGGTGAACAGGACACAAAAGGAAGTTAAACCCCAAAGTTTTAATCTATTAAAGAGACAATATGTAATTAAGTGTCCCATGACATTTCTCAAAGTTGTTTAACTCTATGAATCCTATGGACAGAGAATTCAGCAAACATTTCATAGAAGTCTTCTTTCTCCTATTGGTTATAGTGATAACTCTCTCAAAGAATGGTTTCATTCTTTCCAAAACATGTATGCTGATTTGAAATACTTTCATAAAAGTTTACTGAGGTAGAGGGACAAAAATAAAAGCAAAAAAATCTTAAGAAACAATAAAACATTTCAACAAATTCCCTTAAGAACACTGAATAAGCAAGTTTCATGAATTTAGGTGTATCCAGAACTGAAAAAGCATGGGTATAATTAGGCCTTTCTGAAGCAAATTCTACAATTCTATAAAATTGTGTGTGGGCTATATTTTTAGGCCATTCCTTTACTAATCATGTATCATGAACCAATTTTATTTTCTTCTCTCAACTGATTATGTGGCTCAAGAAGTTGAGATCAGGTCTCACTAATCTCTCTGTCAAAATACAAACCATTGCCTGACATCCAGCTGGTGCTCAAAAAACGTTTCTTCAGCCAAAATGAATTCTCATACCTTTGAATTCCACACAGGAGCCACGACAATGTTAAATGTCAGTGAGGTGCTCTACAGTGAGTGAGATATGGTTCTGGCCAAACTCAAAGACCAAGACGTAGCTAACTAGTAAATATCCCAGTGAGAAGAACAGAAAGACACAAGCCAAGCCAGCATGACATGGGCAACTGGATGTTCCAGCTTTGGACCACAAGGCACAGCATTGGGAAATATAGGAACAGAGAGTCAACTGGTGTTGCAACAGAGAAGTAAACAGTCTGTGTAAGAGAGGCATAGTAGCAGGGGTTCAGGGGCAAGATTCAGTCACTAAGGGGGTCTATCTATAAAAAGCAGGGCACCAATACAGAATACATGCAACACATATCTGACAGAACACACCAAGGCAGGGTATAGGAATGAACACAGGACCTGGTAACCACAGCTAAAGCCAACTCTCATTCAAAGGAAAAAAAGGAAGCAGCTTACTCAATAGAACCCAAGTAAGCCAATCAAAGAAAACAAGTGGTAGAAGAATACTGGTCCTAAGTCATTAAAATGAGGGTTTTTAGATTCTGGGGGCTAGGAAAAGGGTTATTTTCAGATCTCAGGGAAAGTCTAAACATACTAAAATGTTTTAAAAGCTCTAGGGTTAGGGACTTTCCTGATGATCCAGTGGCTAAGACTCCAGGTTCCCAACGCAGAGGGCCTGGGTTCTATCCCTGGTCAGGGAACTAGATCCCAAATGCTGCAACTACAACCCGATGCAGCCAAATGAATAAATAAATAAAGCTCTAGGTTAATGTGCAAAATAGAGAGCAGTGGGAAGCACAGGAAGCGCAGCTCTGTGCTCTGTGATGACCTAGATGAGTGGGACGGGGGTTGGTGGGAGAGAGGCACAGGAGGGAGGGGACATATGTCTATTTCAAGCTGAACCATGTTGTTTACAGCAGAAAGTAACACAACATTTTAAGGCAATTATCTTCCAGTTAAAATTTAAATTTTTTTTTTTTAATTTAAAAGAAAAATAAGCTCTAGATAAAGGGATGAGGATTCAGGTTGTTTCACAAGCCTTCTGTAGACTAAACTAATGTTTCGAACATTTTTTTAAATATCAACATGGTACACTTAGCCACACATATTTCTGGAGATTTATAGAAGTGAACATATAAACAGAACTCTTAAGAAGTTGTGGGTCTACAAATTCAAGGCCAACTGGTATTCCCTAAATCGAGAACAACGTATTATTAATAATATTCCTGTCATTAGGCCAAGATGCAGAAGGGACTGCTAAATGTCAGAATGCCAGACTAACTCACAGTTCTAGCAGAGTTAGGACACCAGAGGTTTGCCCATAGGAAGCTGAAAAGTTTTGGTGACAAAGGATTCCACAGTGTATTAGAGCATGGAAATTTTGTTATATAATCAGAGCTTTAAATATGCCATACAAATAATACACTCTTTGAGGAAATGCTTTCCTTCTCTTCTGCCTTTATCTCAAATGGTTTCATCCTGCACAATGATCAGAAACTGCTTACATGTAAGTAAATACCAAAATTAAAAGTCATAAGTGCTAAGGACTTCCTTCATGGTCCAGTGGCTAAGACTTCACAGTCCCATTGCAGGGGCCCAGGTTCGATCCCTGGTCAGGGACTTAGATCCCACATGCTGCAAATAAGACCCAGCACAGCCAAATAAATAAAAATAAAAGTAAAAAGTAAATACTTTTTATATGTCATAAGTGCTAAAAAATGCAAAGATAATCCACATTCCTCTACTCAAATTCTCTAAAATATAAACTACCACTAAAAGAGATTTTATTTCTTATTCTATAAATTATATAATTTTATAGTTGAATTATATAATTTCCTTTAGCAGTGAATAGTTTAATATATACATGACACAATGTGAAAAAAAATCTAGACCCAAATTAACATATACTGAACTTTAAATAATCCAAGAAATATTTGTACAACACTAAAAAGTGCAGAACAAATTTAAATTTCTAAAACTTGCTATCACTATGTACAATCTAGAATGGCAAATGAAAGTCCACATAAATAGCAGACATTAGCCCTGATAACCACGTCTGTAGTAGGATCCTCCACACACAAGCCTCTCTTTAATAATAGCCCCTTATTCTCTTTAACAGGAAGAAAAAGTTTATTGTATTCCTAAACACAATTGATAATTTGTATTTACTTGTTTGTTTACTCATTCAATGCCTGTCTCCAGGACTTCACTGTCTGTTCCATGAGGTCAGGGAAGGTGACAGTTCTGTTTACCACTAAGCAACTATCCTAGCACATGGTAGTTATTCATTAAAATTGATAGATTGATTGGCTGAATCTGTGAGTAAACACTACTTTCTTTTAGGTTGACAGATCTTATATAGACACAGCAATCAGAAAAACGTGCCTTTCAAATCAACCAAGTACAAAGAAACCCCATAAAGTGTATGCACAAGAAAAGTAACAGATACAATTAAATAGACAACTAGCTAGATGTGGACACAACAGCAGATAAAACTACTCCCCCACCCACATTTACAAATATATTTAGAGGAATTGAGTACATTAATATATTCCTAGTGACATAACTGTTGGCAAGACTTAAGAATCAATGAAAAAATAATGAACAGGTTTTGTTTCTGTAGATTTATTGTAAAAATTAAATACTGATAAATATTTGCAAACAAGGACTCCAAATAGTATTTTATCCTTTTAATTCTAGGTTATTATAATTTTACAATCAGATCTTTATTTTTAGACTCCACGGAATAGTATAACAAAAATAAACTCTGGCAGTGAAAATGAGTCGTGTTTCAAACCTACATATGCCAGCTATCATACCTCCTTCCAACTGTGAATAAGGAATATTATATTATGCATGAAGTATTTAATAGAATGTTTTGATATAGTTACAATTCAGGTATTGTTAACTATGTAAAGCACTTGTTAGAAGTATGAGGGTCTCCGGGGAAGTGAACGTGGTGTGTATTATGGAAGGATCGGATGAAGGAACACACAAAGTGAAAAGATTTCACTTTCAGCATCACTTCTAAAGATGAGAACTATTAAGTCAGCAATCCACCAAAAAAAAAAAAAATCTACTAAGAATTAACAAGCAATTTTATCACGAGCAGACAGTGCCTAGGTATAAATTCCGCTCCATTATCCCATCCCAATGTAATATCATGTTGATTTACTATATATTTCACATGCTAGTTAGAAATTCATCTATAAAATATATCTCAAAATGTCTTTTGAATTAAGACAATGATGACCCTACCTATGTCATAGCTCTGGTCTCCAGAGGGGTGAAGTATGTGCTATAAAGTAGGAAGGCTTGATTTTTGCATGCGGTTGCTTAGCATCAAGTACTTTTATGTCAAAAGACAAATGGCACCAATAAAACAGCTTATTTCAAAGGCTACCAATCAGCCCTAGAAAAGTCATGACCCACTGCCAACTTCCTGGAGCAATTCTCAGTTGAATTTGATATTTATTGTTGTTATGATTCTCCACACAATGAATCCCTCAGAACCCCTGTCCCTTGGTATTTTTAACTCCAATACTTCACTTTCCAGCTATAACTTTTTTTCCTTTCACCTACTGGTAAATATACTCATTTTCCTTTTGTCTTCAAATAGAACTGCAGTTCATTCCTGAACCATCTACACTTTATGCCCACTGACTAATTTCTCCTAATCTTGTGTGTGTATGTGTGCATGTGCACGCACGCGCACGCAGTGGGCTGCTGATGCTCTGAGGTCTTTTCTCAGACTCACATCCTCCACTGCCTCCCCCAACAGAACAGATCTGTCTTTCTCCTCGCAACCTCCCCAACAGTTCTTGTTCTACTTCCCAATTCTGAATGCTCCTCGTTCTGCAACTGATATATCTGTACCCCACTGCCAGTCTGAGTTTCTGAGGACAGGATATATACTCAACCACAACACCTAATTAATAGCAGGTCTCAGTAAGTACAAGATTGTGAGCAAGTGGCTGAGACACTGAGAAGTAGGTGAGAAAGAAAGAGAAGCTAGAAACATTGCAAGTTCTGAAAGCAGGCACAGCACAGTGGTTAAGAAGAAAAACTCCAGAACAAACTGCCAAGGTTCAAATCCCAGTCCAGCCATCTTCTAGTCCTCAGGAAAAGTACCTAGCCAGTGAATGTCACGAGGAATACCTGAGTTAATATACGTTAAACACTTAGAAAAGTGCCTTTAAGGATTTTAAACATGCTACATGCTGGAAATTAACACAGTGGATTAGCCCTTTAAGAATTCTAGTTTCCCTAAGCTAATAAAATCTTTTAAGTTATTAGTAAAAATCACAAGTTCAAAAATTTTTTACAGGTTTCTTATTGAAAGGAAGCAAACCCACAGATGCTTAGACCTCTGCCTCTGGTAATGCCGATCTGTGCACTCCTGAGTTCACAAGTGAAAACCAAGAAGTCACTTAAAATATGAACAAAATTAACTCCAGTTACATGAAACATTCCATTTTTTAAACTTATCAATTATACTCATTTTCTCCACACTACTATAGAACAATAACACATCATTAGCTTTTCTAATTCTCAGATTGGTGGTGGTGGTGGTGGTTTAAGTCGCTAAGTAATGTCCGACTCTTGCGACCCCATGCACTGTAGCCTGCCAGGCTCCTCTGTTCATGGGATTCTCCAGGCAAGAACACTGCAGTATGTTGCCATTTCCTTCTCCAGGGCATCTTCCTGACCCAGGAATCAAACCAGGGTCTTCTGCATTGCAGACAGATTCTTTACCAACTGAGCTACCAGCCCCCCATATTTGGGGAGCAAATGGGAAGTAAAGAACAAGGTGGAATTTTTCTAACAAGACTAAGATGCAAAAGTACTGAAAAATGAATGGGAACTTGAGTCCAGAGAAGTCAAAATCACAAATTCAGATCTTCTCCTTTCCACCTGTTGAATCTCAGCCCCAGACCCCTGAGAGGCAATAAGAAAGCCCAAAGGACCACCTCATAAACTGGGCATGCACGTGTGCTCAGTCACTCAGTCGTGTCTGTTTGCAACCCCATGGATTGTAGCCTGCCAGGCTCCTCTCACCATGGACTGCTTCAAGCAATAATACTGGGGTGGGTCATCATGCCTTTCTCCAGGGGATCTTTCCAACTCGGGGATTAAACCTATGTCTCCTACGTTGCAGGTGTATTCTTTACCCATTGAGCCACCACCTGGGCAGAAGACTTATTTAGTCAAGGGAATCAGAGCTGCAGAATATTTGATTATGGCCCTTAGTCTTGGTGTATGATAAATTGATGAAAAACAGTCTGTCTACAGGATTTTTTTTAAAAAAGGATAAACTCATGAGTGCTCTTGTCCTAAGAACAGCCCTAAACAATCATTCCCTTCTTCTTTTTTTAGATAGAAGCTTATTTTATTTTTTGGCCACTCTGTGCACATTCAGGATCTTAACTCCTTGACCAGGGATCAAACCTGTGCCCCCTACAATGGAAGCTGAGTCAACCACTGCCACTGACTCAACCACTAAGAAAGTCCCAGTTCCCTTGATCTGAGACCAAGGACGCAGTCCTGCTTATCCCTGTGGGACAGGACACAAGGCTAACTTCTCAGAGGTAGACCCATCTTATTAGCCTGAGCTTTAGGACAAGACAAGGAGAATACACCCAAGTTCCTATTCCCCAACTGCAACTCTATTCTCCCTTCTGAGGCCAGTGCTTCAGGGAAGGCTCTTTAGAAAGTCTAGGTCTAAATCTTTTCCTGGTACTGTGGCCATTAGAGAACACAGGGTAGCTGGGTTAACGCCCTCTCAGTCTTATAATGGTACTTTCATAACTGATGTGTTATTGCTACTGTGTGTTCTGGGATATGAATCATAACATGCAGCAATTATTACTGAATTACTTTCAAGTACATCACTGAAACAGAATGCCTCATTAACCAGCCCTGCTCTCTCCATCAGCAAACTAATCATTTAAAGAGGGAGGGCACTCTAAGACGAAGAGGGGGAAACGCCCAACTCAGAACCTTTACAGCTTCTTGCACATAATTGTAAGCCAAGACTTGTGAAGCCTGGCTCTCTGATTGCAAGGGAAGCACCAAATCTCAAAATTATCCTTGGCTGCTAACAAATCCAGAGAATCAGTCATCAGAAGGAATCTGCTTTCTCCTTCCTTCCCATATTGGACACCATGATGTAGAATGGACAGGTAGAAAATACCACTTTTTAGGAGAAAAATATCCAAATGACCTCCTGTATTTTAAATTTGTGCTAAAGAATATAGTAAGAATATTAAAAGTATAAGGCAGAAAGGCTCAAAGTGCTTATAATCTGGGACAGGTGAGAGGAAAAATGGAAGAATAGACTAAAAAGTAAATTTGGAAAAAATATAAGATACTATATGATTAACCCAATGTGAAATGGTGTGATATATCAATAATAAGCAGTAAAGGGAATCAAGCAAGCATGAGATCAGTAATGTATGGAGGATGATAGTTTCAAGAATAATAATTATGACACAAGAAAAAGGTTAAAGCCTCATTTTAGGTGATTATCTAGAGAGTATTAGTTTAATAATCTACTGGTATCATTAAAGAAATAAGAAAAGACCATCAGAAACATGTCAGAGACCATACTGAGGAATATTGAGGATGTCATTCTGTGTATCTTGGAAGAAAAACTCCTAATCCCTGTTATCTAGTAAAGTGATCTGAAACACGCTCAAGTTAACACACAGTTGACAGATCCTGTTAATCTTCCTTATTTACCAGTTTTTAGTTATTTCCAACTTTTCTCTAAATAAAAAATGAAAAATTATAACAAAAAACATAGCAATCATTTTAAGGAAACAAATTTAAAAATTAGTGTGAAAATCTAAAACTCTCCTAAAGTAAAAAAGTAGACATAAAGCATGAGGAAAGCTGAGTAATGAGTACATGGGACTTCTCTATATTGTTTTCAAAACTTCTTACAAGTGAATAATTATGCAAATATAATTTTTTTTTTTAATCAGGAGAACAAAATCAAAATCCAAACATGATAATTATATGAGTTGACCTGAGTAACCATGATGAAGTTTCAAATTTGGTTCTAAGCTTCTTTGAAGCAAAGGCATAAAACCTGAAAACATTAAGAGAAATTCCTTATAAGAATCTTTATGGCTACATGAAGGATGGGAAGGCACATAATGGGCAACGGACTCCACAGCAGATTCCACTGGGCGGCTCCTCATGGATTATTCACTGGTCTGAATGATTATGCTGTCCCTCCCTGTCCCCTGTAAATTTATACCTTGGATCCTAACTCCCAGCATAACTGTATTAAGAGATGACTAGGTCATGAGAGCAAAGCCCTAATGGCTGGGATTGCATGTGTGAGTGCTAAGTCCCTTCAGTCGTGTCCAACTCTTTGCAACTCCATGGACTGTAGCCTTCCAGATTCCTCTGTCCATGGATTTTCCAGGCAAGAATACTGGAGTGCGTTGCCATGCCCTCCTCCAGGGGAATCTTCCCAACCCAGGGATCGAATCCATGTCTTCTCCAACTCCAGCATTGGCAGGCAGGCTCTTTGCCACTAGCGCCACCTGGGAAGCCCAATGACTGGGATTAGTGCCCTTATAAAAGAAGTCTGAGAAAGCACACCTGCCTCCTTCCACACTGTGAAGACACAGAGAGAAGAGGGTCTTTTATTATCCAGAAAGTGGGCCTTGATCAGACACCCAATCTGCCAGCACCTTAATCATGGATCTCCCAGCCTCCAGAACTGTGAGCAATTAATGTCTATTGTTTATAAACCATCCCATTTGTGGGATTTTTGTAATAGCAGCCTGATCAGACTAAGACATGTATACAGCCTTCAGCAAGAGAAGAGAGCAGCATGACATTCAGGTTCAGCTCAGGGAGGTGGCAATGCAATCTGCAGGGACCTGGTAACTTGGGGCGTGAATGGATACAAGTCTTCAGGCACCCTAAAAGCCCCCTCCTCCAGATCAAAGCCATCAGAAAGGCTGAGGGCACACTCTAATCTGCACCCAGAGATTGATATTTCAAACCTCTGATGAGGACAACTCTATAAACACACAGAAGATCAGACTAGCAGAAAGCAGAGCAGGACCTTGCAAATCAAATTGAGAAACTGAACCAGACCTTTCCAAACAAAGCATCCCCCCAGGGGTGGAGTGCTGAGGAGGCTGTGGGCAAAACAAGACATTTTCTTGCACAGCAGCAAAGATTCTCCCCTGACACACAGAGACGTATTTGACATCCCCCACACATTGGAGAACGGCAGGAATGCTTTGAACCTTATGGGTTTTTCAAATGGAAATAACCACTTTCTTAACATAACCAATGATAACTTCAGAAATATTCCCAAGGAACATCTAATCCTGAGTAGCTAGGCTTGCTGATGAATCCTTTGATGTCACCAGCCCCAGAGAGCTGAGTGAATTGGCTTGTTACACCCAAGCGTTATTTAACATTTGCCAATCAAACACAGAGAACGACTGCCAAAGGCAATGAAGATTCATGTGTGGATTTAAAAGGTAGATGTGTTAAGTTCTGTCTTGACCTCGATTTTCACCTTGAGTTTATAAGACTGAAAGAAGGTATATAAGTATTACTTAAGTCTGAAGGAAGAAGAGTAACATAGTATTCTGGCAATGTTTAGTTTTTATAAATTACTTGGCAACATTCAGCTAAATCCATCAAGAAACTTTAAGAACCCTGTTTTGGCCATAGATCATTTCCATAAAAGTATAATAATAACACTAAATTTCTGAAGACTTTATTTAATTAAATTTAAATCCAGCAGATCCTTATTGACTATTTATTATGTATGAGGCATTATATTAAAATCCAGTAAGTCCATTTGTACAAGGCCCTACCTTTGACTTCAAATCCCTCACAATTTAACCAGGGAAAGGAAAGAGGAGAAAACATGTAATGTATAAAGAGTCACTGTTTTGGACTGAACTGTGCCCACCCCCCCGCCCCCACCACCAAATTCATATACTGAAGTTCTAAGCCCAGGACTTTAGAATATGGCTGTATTTGGAGACGAGGCCTTCAGGAGGTCAATTAAAGTTAAATGAGGTCATGTGCGGGGTACCCTACCCAACCTGACTGGTGTCCTTCTGAGAGGAGGAAGACATCCCAGGATGCAAGGGAGATGCATTCACAGCAAAAGTGACCAGGTGAGGACACAAAGGGAACTCTGCAAGTCAGGGGAACAGGCTTCAGGAGAAATCAACCCTGCTGACACCCTTGATCTGGGACTTCTGGCCTCCAGAACTGTGAGAAAATAAATTTCTGGAGCTTAAGTCACCCAGTGTGTGGTATTCAGTTATGGTCACTCTAGCAGACTAACAGAGCCACTCTGAAGGGGGAGGTAATGATACATACCGTAAGAGGAAAGTGAACTTTTACCTAACTAAAGGAATCAGGAGAGGCTTCATGGAAGCTCGTGGGATGGATGGGTAAAATTATGAAACATAAAGGGGAGGGAAGCATGGGGGGGAAAGAGTCATTCCAGGAATAAACCATGATTCCAGGGTAGCAAAGAGGCCATTTAGAAAGCGGCCAGTTGCCCAGTTTGGTGACATTCTAATTTCCTGTGGGCAAGGAAGTGAGACCCTATTAAAGGCAGACTTTAGCAAAGGGCTTTGAATGTCAGCATGAGGAATGTATCCTAAATTTGGTAGAGGCAGGGCTACACATATAAGAAATAAACTGTCGATTATATAGCCCTAAGTGCAACAGAAAGGATTATTTCTGAATATGAAGAAGAGTCTTATATACAGCAGTGAAGTTAATCAAGTTTCTCAGTTTTTCTTTTTCAAAACATACACGCACTAAACTTTGAAGTTTAAATTTATTACAAATAGTCTAAAATTAGAGTAATACAAACATTTCTGGGATTACACCCTTAGATAGACATTGATATTATTTCACTGCAAGCTCATCTGAATTCTGAAGAGCTTGCAAAAATAAATGTTACTCTCTAAAAAAGGATACTAACCCAAAGACTAAATACATATTCATTACATAATCTGTTAGGTGTCACACACAACACTGGAGTGATACATATCTTTCTAGGAAACTGAATAGAAAAAAAAATGACTGAACTAAACAAACCCGTCATGAGAAGCATGCTGAGTTTGATAGTACAAGGAGACGCACTCCTCCTGAATTGAAATTTTCGCCTCAATTAAGAAATGAGAAGGTGTAATACTTTACACCATTAACTGAACTATTTATTATCACACATTGAGGATACTTTTAGATCACTCTCCTGGCAATGAGACATTTATTTATACTCCCTTAATTTGCAGACTCCAGTGAAATTCAGATAATTAAAAGGGTAGTTAAGACTCAGGTCATTAGAAGAACATTGGCCAAACACAAGAAGTTTCCGGTGGTACCAAAACAAACTAAAAACCCACTTCAGGAGCTGACCTTTCCTCATATCCTTTCTATTTATTACAGACAAATATCAAAATACCCATACGGTTGCATTCCAGTGGGAGGAGAAACCCAAAAACTGCTAAATTGCATCCATGGATATGGATGCTATAATCCCACTTCATAGGGATTTAAGCTCGTAGAATGTAGGGAATTTCAATCTGCAGCAAATAAAACCAGCCACCTTTTCTCTGCATGCTGCCAGGAACCAGGGATGTAAAGTTAACCAACCTCTTCCAGTATCTGGCCCACTTTTATTTATTGGAGGAGGAGAAAAGGAGAAAGAAAAAAAAAAAAAAAACCCAATCATTATACCATTTCTAATAACTGATGTGAGAAGAAAGTGCTTTGCTACTCTTCAGGGATCTCTCTCAGAAAGAGAAGTTTCCTTCACTGAGGAGAAAGAAATGACCTCCCTTCCACATGATAACATTGCACTGGCATGGCCAGGAGGCTGTGGCTCCTCACGTGCAGCAAATGGACAGACACCATGCCCAAGAACACTGTAGCATTGGCTCCCAAATGCCCTCTCGGGGCCATTTCCCCAAGCAAAACACACACACACACACACACACACACACACACACACACGTGAACAACAGGGGACCCCTTGCCAGCTTCCAAACAGACAAGATGAAAGATCTTTGCTGATCAGGCTTCTTTCCTCCAGGTAGGATTGAGGAGGAGGCAGCATTGAGGTGGCAAGCCACTGGCCAATTCAATTCCTCCATAGTCCCAAATGAGACCCAGAGAAGGAAAAAAAAAATATATATGGTAAGCTTAAAATATAAAAAGCAAGACTGTTCTCTTGAAGAAAATGCTATATAAAGTCAGGCAATGCAACTCTCACAGAAATGCAACCAGCTTTCATTACAGAAACTTCTGGGCTACCTGCTCTCTCAAGGTAAAACTACTGAACTAAAAATAAGATTGTATTGATTTTTAGGGATGTTGTATCTCAGAAGAAAAGGAAAGTCCTCAGGTGTTAAGAAACTTTAGAGGGAGGCTGGTTATTGAACAAAAGCTACACGTTTGTGAGCGACCAAGGTGCATTTCTATATATAGCAATATTTTTCTGTTAAGCTGCAGTAAAAATCATCTTTGAATGCAGTATTTGTATCCAGAAGCAAAGTCATTTGCAGATGGGCGCCCAGAAAAGTCAAAGGATGGCAAAATGTGAAAACGAGCCTCCAAATCTCTTGAAGCATTTTTTTTTCATCAAACTGTAATATATTAACTTAACAGATTTCTTTCCAATAAAGGCTTAAAAAAAATCAAATACCAGAAAACCTTGTCTTAAAACACTATTAACATTTGTAGAAATCCATTAGGATTAAAATAAAATTCTAAGGCAAAGAGTATTTCATAAAATTGTGCAGAGGGATATGCATCTCTCCACCAACATGCCTCACTCTGCGGATTGAATTCATAGTGATACAGGTCTACCACCCACCCATCCAGCTCAGAGCTTGAGGCTTCAAAGACAGGATTAGATAATTGTATTTCAAGAAACTAAATAAAATAGGATATGAAATATTTATGTGTTATTACCCCTGTATCTCCTACCCCTGTAGGAGAAGACGGCAGCAGAGAATGAGATAGTTGGATGGCATCACCAACTCATTGGATATGAGTTTGAGCAAACTCCAGGAGATAGTGAAAGACAGGGAAACCTGGAGTGCTGCAGGTTGCACAGAGTTGAACACGACTTAGGGGCTGAACAGCAACAACCCCTGTATCAGGTCCCAGACACTGGGCCTTTCTAGGGAAGAGCGACATGGCAGACAGATCTTCAGGCTACCTCCATCAGCAGACGAAGCAGAGCAAAGGCCAAATCTGGCAAGCATCACGCGTAGTGGGGTCATCCAGAAATCTCTCAGCTAAGAAGACAGCGGTCCTGTTTGCAGAGGCAACCTGGTCCCTGGTTGGGTGACTTGCTGATTATAGCCTTTTCAGATCAGGCACTCCCCATTCCCATCCTTTAGACACTCTCACAACAGACCCAAAATCCATGCTCAGGGAAATCGGACAGGTATTCAGCTGGAGGGTGCATGCAGTTCACATGCTGCAGGAGGAGCCTGTCCGCTAGAGTCCATGCAACTCACCTTCCACAGTGAAATGCAGCTGTCTGCGTCTTCCCCATTCAGAACGCACCTGAACCTCAGCAAGGAGAAGTCCCACGTATGTCCCATCTATTGCTCTCCTCCAAGCTCCCCTCACCCTTCCAATACCCACCCTCAGGTCTTCACACAGCAGAGCGCTGGATGTGCAGGTGACACATGAGAAAAGGGTGCAGCCTTTTCTGAAAAGCACCCACAACAGGTAGCATCACCTGGGCTCAAGAAGAGTTGGCCCTTTCAGCTCCTCACATCTGGACTCTTGGTCCTGCCTCAGCAGCTAGTTCTTGACAGCATTCAGATACACCAAATGACGCTGAGGAAGGGATGCAAACTTCCTAGGGAAGAACGGACCCACTTCAAGGGTTCCAGATGGTCTAGGAAGGTCTTGAGGTGTGAGCAGTGAACACGCAGACATTCCCTTGTTAGGTTCCAGGGAGAATGTATCTATGGCTGAGTCCCTTCACTGTTCACCTGAAACTATCACAATATTGTTAATCAGCTATACACCAACACAAAACAAAAAGTTAAAAAAAAAAAAAGACACTCCCTTATGTGGGGAGGGGATAAGGGATTGCTTTAGCTCCAAGTATTTCTGCCTGCCTGTCCTCAGGCCATAAGTGGGACTCCTGGTCTCAAAGCTGTTTACATCAGGCTGAGAAAAACACTGTAATTATACAAACTGGTGAAAATCATTAATTTACATTGACATCAGTTACTATACATAGAACTTCTGCCTGTGTGGGGCATTTTTGCTAGTCATTTGTTATCTTGTTTTAATTCCAACTAGTAATTTCTATTTTACATAGTTAGACATCTTTTGCAACTTTCCACTGAATAGTTTTTAATGTTTATGAAGTTTTTATTCATAAAACTTGTCACTCCATAACACTTCAGTTACCATCCTTGGCTTTTGCTCTCAGAATGCCTGTAAACTAGGACCCTGAGCTGCAGAGGCCCTGCTTCTATGTGTAAGGGTTAGGGCTGAAATTTCTGTACTGGATGGGGTATGACCTGCCTGTCTAACCTCGGATCACTAGCTATTTTAATTAAGTATAGACTTCTTCAATGGCACCCCACTCCAGTACACTTGCCTGGAAAAGCCCATGGACAGAGGAGCCTGGTGGGCTGCCGTCCATGGGGTCACTAAGAGTCAGACACGACTGAGCAACTTCACTTTCACTTTTCACTTTCCTGCACTGGAGAAGGAAATGGCAACCCACTCGTGTTCTTGCCTGGAGAATCCGAGGGACGGGGGAGCTTGGTGGGCTGCTGTCTATGGGGTCGCGCAGAGTCAGACATGACTGAAGTGACTTAGCAGCAGCATAGACTTCTTCATTCATAAAGAAAAGATGAGTAGTCTACATGGTTTACATAATCCTCAGAACAGTCTCCAAGGGCCTCTATGTTGCTCCTCAGCCTCAACATGGAAAAGGATTTTTCCACATTCATCAAGAAGATTCCTCCATGTAAACTGTGAGTGACTGGATTTTGCTAAAGATTTCACAGAGAGAGGTGCCAGAGTGTTTATACCCACACAACCACAACAAGCCTTGTAGGCAGAGCTCTTCTCAAAATTTTCTTTTCAGCCTCTGGCCGCCAGTCTACTGTCTCATCGCCTTTCCATGAGAGGTCTTTGATCCTCATTGGCTTTTGTGCCCCTTTGGGGACATTTTCAGGGACCTTTCCATCTCTCCCATTTTCCTATACAGAAAAACTTGGTTCTATTCCAGTTTCTACCTCTTATCTTGTACCCTTCACCTAGCACTTAACACCGTCTTCGAGGACATAACGGGCTATCGCTGTGAGAGAGCTGATTCTATGCTCAGCAAACCACAGACTTCCCACAACTAGGATCCTTGAAAGGCGGAGATGTTATTACCAAAAGGAAAATTTTAAATTACAACTATTGAATATCCAATAAAAAACCAAGCCTGCAAATTAAAAAACAAAAAGCAAAAAATTATGTCAGAGGCTATGGTGAAAGAAGACATGATTAGGGAATTCCTGAGGCAAAGTGGGGTGCAGGCCACTTTGAGCAATTTATAATTCAGAGAGCTCTGTCCTGAGTTCTCAAATACACCGACTAGTACCTGAGACCAGGAAGACAGGTCCCAAGTGAGCAGAAGCACCAGAAGAACTGGGGCCCTGGTGAAAACAGCTGTACTGAGAAAGCAGCTAGGCAAAATCCAGTGGCTCTCACAATGAGGTCAGGAGCCCCAAGTGCGCTAACTTTTGGAACCATACAAGACTTCTTAAAAAAGCAACAAAAAAGAAAATCATGATTATTAAGAAAAGGGGGGAAAAAAAAAACTTGGGAAAATGAATTTCTCTGTATCATAATGCCATCCCCAAACAGAAAAGCTTCATTAAGTTTAGCTTCATGTCAAAAGATCTGATAAAAGATTCAGACAATTTTATATCAGGATCCAGCCAAAAGCAGAATATCATTTTCCTTTAGCCTCCCCGCCTCCCCACCAGCTCCCTTGGTTGACTCTCATTTCTCATTAAAAGGACTAATGCTAAGTCCATCAGGTCAAAACATCTGTGCAGTTTTTTTGGCTTTTTGACTGATCATGCCTCATGCAAGGGCCAAATCCTGCAAATTTGACCTACCTCATAATGCTCTCTGAATGAAGGCATGAATACATGAGCCATCTCAGTTAAGCCCTCCTGACACAGTCACTCCCAATGACTAATACTGGAAAATCTTGGTTCACTTAAGAGAAACAGAGCTTCCAAATGCTGATACATCTCATCATACAATAGCAAGATACCGCAACTCTCATCAGAAAAGTTTTCAAGTATTGGTACACAGGTGTGCACTGGCAGATAAAAATCTTTGAAATTCTCATTTTTGCTCAAGAGGGCAAATTGTCTCATTGGCAGTAACTGCTGTCTTGAAGTGACAGACTCATGTCGTTCACTTCCAAGAAGATGTCTGCCAAATACTCAAGACTGCATGACTACAATATGTTGATTTGTCTTCCATGTAAAAAGGCTGTTTCCTGGGGGGGAAAGCAGCCAGTACAGTCTTCAGCTCAAACATTTGTGTGAATGCTTTTCCTCCTCAAGACAATCAATATTGTCTGCATGCAGCAGAAGTGCTTTAGGAGTGCTTCCTCTATTGCTGCACAGACTATTAAAAAGATGTGAACCTGAGGTTTGAGATTTTTACTGCTCCATCAAGGATATTCTTAAGTGAAACTGAAACCTCTTCTGTAGGTGCACAGAAATGAAAAAGAAAAATGAAGACTACAGCTCGGTGCCATGGCCTTGATTTGTGCTAAGGCACCAAAAGTTTTCCTGGCATGGCTTTTGCATCATCAGTATAAATGTCAAATCCAGTTAAAAAGGCAAATAACATCTTAGTATGATGAAAATAGCTTTGTCTTGGCAGACCCTCCCCCAGAAAAGTCCCCCTGCAGATTTCACCTTTCAAATGTATTCCTTACAGGTCTTCCTGTCTCTAGTGAGTTATACAGCAGATCATTTTTATCTCAAAATGCTGCCACAGTCACCTATCTAAAGCACAGATATCTATTCCTCCCTCCTACATCAAAATCATCTGAGTCCTTCCCACTGACAAGAAAACTAACTGCAGATTCCCACATGTACATGAAAGATATCCAATGAGGTTGCTTAAGCTGTTTTTCCTGCCTGACTCCTCCATCTCTTGCATTTATATCCTCTTGTCTAGTCACACAAAACTTACGTTCTTCCCAGCTGGGCATTTATTTGCTTCTTTAATTTCCTCTGCCCAGAACGCAGCTGTCAATATCCCACTGTTACTTAAACCTTTGGTCCTCACCTCAGCTGCATGTGAGAATCCCACGGGAGATCCAGAGGGTTTGATTTAATTTGAATAGGGCCAGGCCTGAGGATAGGTGCTTTTTAGAGCTTCCTAGGTGACATCCAGTTGAGATCCAATGAGTCCACTTTCTATGCTAGTGCCCGAAAGGAAAGCGTTTCAGATTCCTCCAGAAGAACAGGTGCACTTTTGGGGGATACCTGAAGCCATCTGTTGTCATCTCCTCTGTAGAGCATCTCATTTCTGTCTTGTAATCTAGCTCTTGTCTGTTTATCTCACCTCCCTGCTAAGCTGCACAATCCTTTGAGACAGCACCTCACCACACTCCTTGCTGTGTCCCCTATAGTGACGAGCACAGAGCTCTGCCCAGGACACAGACTCAAGACATAAAGTTTACCATTTTCACTATTTTAAAGCATGCAATTCAGTAGCACAAAGTATAATCACAATGCTGTTGCACCATCACCACTCTCTAGTTCCAGAATGTTCTCCTCACCCCAAATGGAAACCCCACCTCCATTAGCAATCATTCCCCATAACCCTTTCTCTCCCAGCCCCTGGCAACCACTCATTTGCTCTCTCTATGGATTATATATAGATAGAGTATGGAAGCCAAAGTGTGTTTATCTATATACAGTTGACCTTTGAACAACATGAGTTTGAACTGTACTGGTCCACTTACATGTAGATTTTTTTTTCAGTAGTAAATACAACACTACATGACCACTGGCAGTTGAATCCACAGATGAGGAGCCTTGGATACAGAGACACCACAGATACAAAGGATCAACTGTAAATTCTATGTGGATTTTCGACTATGTGCAAGGTTGGAGCCCCAACTTCCATGTGATTCAAAGGTAAATTGTGTATTTTATGTATCTCCATATGTGTGTGAGATGTGTGTGTGCATGAGCGCTCAGTCAAGTCTGACTCTGTGTGACCCCATGGACTGTAGCCCACCAGGCTCCTCTGTCCATGGAATTCTCCAGTCAAGAATACTGGAGTGGGTTGCCATTTCCTTCTCTGGGGGATCTTTCCAATACAGGGATCAAACCGTCTCTCTTTGGTCTTCTGCACTGGCAGCCAGGTTCTTTACCAGCTGAGCCACCAGGGAAGCCCATATCTCCATACGATATATGATAAACATATATACAAGCATTGATGTTATATATTAGAGTTCGCACAGCCTTCCTTCCATCACTTCACAGTGACTCCCACACTGTAGCTCTCTGAAGCCCACCTTCACAATCAAACTTCAGGTCTTTGCAGTGCCATATTTTTGCAGTAATTATGTATGTCTTAACCGCTCAACATGTGCAAAACATACTCCCATTTTTATTTGGTTCCTATCTTTATTAAAAAAAAAAAAGTGTCATTGATTACATTTTTGCATGTTGGGTCCCGACTTTCCCCATAAGTGCTGTGGGTTTTGTTGTGCAATTTTGTGTAGCATGGTGATTTGTTAAAATTCAAGAGTTGCATTATAGCAGAACTGACTGGATGACTTTTAATTCCAAGTAGAAGCTTGGGTCAAAGACCAAGCTTTCATGACCTGCATCTTCCTTTGAGTCAATCCTGGATATACAAACAAAGATGTCAATGCACTCATTAAAAGCCTCTCTCCATTCAACTCCTTTGAAACTTATTCTCACACCATTGTAAGTATAATAGCAATGGCCTTCTACTCCAAAGTCAGAAAAATCCATGCAAGATTTCCTGCACAAGATGCGGTGCTGTTGTGTAAGAAAACTCTCTTCGCACTTACCAAATCATCCCCATTTTCCACAAAAATCTCTGCTTGCCAATTTCTTGTTTACAAATAAATGATACCAGAATCATGGACACAAAATTTAAAACATTGTTTCTCTGAAAATCCCTGGAGCTTACTTATACTATACTCAATTTTCTCCATCTTAAAGTTTAAAGAATTTATGGGAATTATTGAGTAAGTTATTGTCACAATGAAAAAGACTGAACTGAACTACTTCAAGTGAAAATCAGAGAGATGCAAGATGACAATCAGAGATTTCAGATTAATTTGGGAAGCCCATTTTGGCCTCTTACTGTACCCAAATATTCCACTTAGTTGAAATTAATTAATACTTCACCTAAAAGTAAAGTAGGACTTCCCTGGTAGTCCAGAGATTAAGACTCCTGCTCCCACTGCAGGGGCTGAAAGTTTGATCCCTGGTTGGGGAACCAAGATCCCACATGCTGCGCAGCCAACAAAAAAAGGTAGAGTAAAAAATACTCATTGGCTCTATATTATATATATAGCAATAATTGCCCCCAAAGCTGTCCTCCTAGACTTTATAGTCAGGTGGCCACTAGAACTTCACTGCTTACTGTGATTCCCACTCCTACGTCCCCCTTCTCTGTAATACAGCCTTTGGGGCTAAAACTACCTTCTCTCACTCCTCGAAACCCAGTCCAGGGACTGTCTTCAACCTATGAATCAAACAGGCCTATTTGGAAAACACAGAAAGTGGCAAGGACGGGAGGAAGCTCTGGCAATTGTCACTTCTCTACTCCACCCCTCCTGCTACTTCCCAAACTACATCTGCTGGGTACATGGAGCCGCAGCCCAACTACTTCAATGTCTACCCAGTAAATGCATGGAATCTTCATTTCCCCCTCAATGTAGAGGTGTCTTTCCTCCGAAATCTAAATGTTCAGTGTCCACAGATAGTTCTTATATGTCTTCATCTTTTTCTAATGACCTTGTGCATCTTAAAATGAGATTAATGGACTTCCCTGGTGTCCCAGTGGTTATAACCCTCTGCTTCCAATGCAAGAGGTGCAGTTTGACTCCTGGTCAGGAAACTAAGATTCCACATGCAGAGAAGTGCGGCTAAGGAAATAAAAACAAACTGTAAGAATTAAAAAAAAAAAAGAGTTCTCATATCTTTTCCTTTGGGAGATTTGGTTGTGTTGTTTCGGAATTCCCCAGTGGTCCACTGGTTAAGACTCCAAGCTCCCAGTGCAGGGGGCATGGGTTTGATCCCTGGTCAGGGAACTAAGATCACACATGCCACTTGGTACAGTCCAAATGAGAGAGACACAGAGACAGGTTGGGGCCAGAGCTAGTCACTCTTATTAGCTGCCTGTTTCCAACCATTCCAATATAGAAACATCCATAGACAACAGACAAGGAGTTAATGTCAGTCCATCAAGGCCCCAGTACAGGAGACAGGAATATCCACTTCAAGACAAGAAGTGGAAACCATTGCAGAAAAGCAGAGGAGAAAAAAAGTCAGAGGAAGACAGGGCACTGAATGAATGGCAGAATCCCAAAGGCTTTGCTAGAAGCCCCCTCCCAACCACCGCCAAGCCCAGGCAGTGGGTGGAGGGGTGCAGGAGAGGTTAGAAATGCCTGCCCTGTGGAGTGAACAGTCCCTAGCCCTCCAAAGTGAAAAAACCAGCACTGTTTCAGGATCTCACTAGGGTTTTAAGATCTATGGTGCTGTTGACACTAGGATGCCTCAGACACATCAAGGTTGGCCCACGAACCTAATACTGATCAGAACACAGATTACTATTATTATCTATAGTAATGTGTGTGCCAACTCCATTCAACTGCATCCTAAATGAATTTTGGAAACACAGCACTTTCATGAAGAAGCAGTCAGGGTGGTGACAAAGCGTGGGCTCTCAAGTCAGACAGCATGGGTGCCGTGTCGAGCTCCACCCTCTGTGGCCTTGGTTTCAGGCAGTCAACCTACAAAGGCTGCATCAGTGAACTAGCAGCACTCACAGATTGAGCCCTACTGTACGCCAGACACCATGCTAGGTATTTTATGTATGTTCTATCCTCATAATAACACTGCAAGATTCAGTAACTTGTCCAACATCACAAATGTAGAAAATGGCAAAGCTGAGATTTGAACCTAGGGCAGCCCGACTGCAAATCTCATGCCTCCTTCCTGTCTCAAATAGCATTTCTACATTATATATGATAGATTATATTTCTACATTATATATGATAAGTATGTATGATAGATATCATGATATCTGACATATGATACTCGTCTGTCAGTGAAGAGTCTCTAACTTTCAAGCAGTCTTCATCCTTCTGGGGGCAGGAGCAGAACTTCCTCCTGTGATTAGATTCGATGAGTTCCCCTCTGGGTTTGGCTGAGCACAGAGTCCTAGCACTGCTTAAAGAGGTCCACTCATACTCTCCACTGATAAAATATTTAGTGTAATTTCCTACAAATCCATGGGGACAGCAGTTCTTTTTGACCGTTTCATGCTCTCACAGTTACAAACCTCTTGGCATTAGGTTCGATTCCCTTGAACTTTCAGAGCCTTCTCACTTCTATTATCTCATCAGCCTTGTCGAGGAACCCCCAACCACCCCGCAACATAAGAGAGAACAATATCACAGTTTGAAGACCTTCACTGTTCACAAATTATATTGCATTTGCACATTTCAGGAGAGAATAACTCCAGGCAGGAAGACTCACAGACCAATATGTAGATATTTTAGTCTGTGAGTCCCCTCTTAATGGCTGCCTTTCATTCCTCTACATGAGGCATGCGGTTTTGACCCCATCCATCCACTGAGACTGTTCTCATCAAAGTCGCTGATGATGTTCTGGTTCAAAATGATAACTGAACTTATTTAATATAGAGAGAGTTACCTTGTATCTGAATATAGAGTATAAAAATTCCCCAACACAACTATACTTCAATCAGTTTCTCCATCAACTTCTTTTAGTATATGATTTACACTTATTCTTGAGTGCGAAAAATGCAGCAAATAATATTAATTAAATTGTTTTGTCGGGTATTGTCACATTTGACTCTTACTTGCTACTGCTAACAGATCCTATCTTTTTATTTTTAATTTTGATAGGTCATATTTGTCTAATTGTGGCAAAAAACACAATGGAAAGTTACCATCTTTAACCATTTTTAAGTGTCAGTTCAATGTGTGAAGTATACTCATATTGTTGTAAAGCAGGCCTCCAGGACTTTTCATCCTGCAAATCTGAAACTCTGTACCCAGTAGAGAGCAAATCTTCCTACCCTCTGCCCCCTGGAAACCACAATTCTACTTTCCAGTTCTATGAATTTCATTACTTAAGAGTTGAGTCATTATGTTTTCAGACTGTATCTTACAAATAGTATTTACTTGAATATTTTAAAACCCAATCTGAGTCTTCACCTTCTAGTGTTTAGCCCAAATATATTTACTGAAACGACAGATATGTTTGCATTTATTTTTTATAGTTTATTGAATTCTTTTTGTGTGTTTCTGTGCTATGTACTTTATCTTCCACTTCATTATAAAGACTAGGTTTTTGCCTGCTTTTATCTATTTTAGTATTTTGGAACTTGAACTCTATTTTTATTTTACTGGTGGCTATCTTTAAGTTCTCAAATACATCTAAACCCTTTATTCCTCTGATGATGAAATCAAGAGCAAGATCTCTTACCATTCTCTCACAGGCAGGGATAGGAAATTTACCATCATCATCAACAGAGTGGCCTGAAGGGATGGGCTTTGTAAAAAGTACCACAAATAAACTTTTGGCCAAAAGGCAAAATAAAGGTCTAGTTACTATATTTAGTTTCCATTAATCATTTCTATAATTCAAGCATCTGGAGTTTTAGCTATTAAAATAGGAAACCTCTTATCCCTATATAGAAAAGGAAATAATTTAATACATTATTCCACCAACCGTATCAACTATTTAATAAATTGTCCACCATTTACCCGAGAAATATTCATGGTAAACTGTACATTCTTAATCAAGCATGGCCTTGAACTATCTTCTTACTATGTCCTTCTGTTAGAACTCAAGTCACACAAACTCATTTTCATTCTTGCCTAAATCAGCTGTAACAGGAAGGAAGTGAAGTGACAGTCACTCGGTGGTGTCCAATTCATTTCAACTCCATGGACTACATAGTCCATGGAATTCTAAAGGCCAGAATACTGGGGTGGGTAGCCGTTCCCGTCTCCAGGGGATCTTCCCAACACAGGGATAGAACCCAGGTCTCCCAGATTGCAGGCGGATTCTTTACTATCTGAGCCACAACGAAAGCCCAATAGGGAAGAAAAATCTGCTTCAAAAACTAAAGAATATATTCTAAATTCTGATGGAAGGACTCGTATCTATATAGAAGGAATTTGTCTAGAAGTAACAGAAGGGGCATCCACAGTTAAGTGGCATCCCTACTACTCTGTCCTGTACTAATTATAATCAGGACTTTACCATAAGAATAGGGTATTCATTTTCCTGATCATGGAGAAAACATTCTAGATGATATCAAAACACAACATTCCCTGTAATTTAATGTGTAACAATCAGATAAGTGAAAGAAGTGGTTAACCTGGACACATTTTTCATTTTCATTTAAATAAGAAATGAATTAGCTGCTGTAGTCCACCTGTGACCTTTCAGTCACATTAAACGACACTCCACCAGAGTGACCCTTCTTTTGGCCAAGATCCAAACCCCAGCTCTATTTCTCTTTTCTCCAGTTTAACAGAGGGAAGATCATAGTTTGAAAACAAAAGAACAATAAAAGAAGGAAGGTCTAGCCACTCGCTGGCCACATGACTTGGGAAACCTCATTTCTCATTTTAAAAATGAAAATAATATCACCAACTACTTCATAAAATAATTTTAAGGCTAAAATAAAATAATGTATTATCAACCACCTAGCATGGTGTCTGGCCTCTAACAGGTATTCATTAAATATTGTATCTCAAAAAAATAAACCCTTGGTCAATTTCCTTGTTTATAAAGTAAAGACAAATTCACATTCATTAAGGCAATACATTCATAGATATATTCCATGTATAATTTACATTCTTTTTATTAAAATCACTTCCCTAAATATAACCTTGATGTACTCCTTTCCTGATTTGGAACCAGTCTGTTCTTCCATGTCCAGTTCTAACTGTTGCTTCTTGACCTGCATACAGATTTCTCAGGAGGCAGGTTGGGTGGTCTGGTATTCCCATATCTTGAAGAATTTTCTACAGTTTGTGGTGATCCACACAGTCAAAGGCTTTGAGTAGTCAATAAAGCAGAAGTAGATGTTTTTCTGGAACTCCTGTGCTTTTTAGATGATCCAACAGATGCTGGCAATTTGATCTCTGGTTCCTCTGCATATCCTAAATCCAACTTGAACATCTGGAAGTTCACAATTCACGTACTGTTGAAGAATAGCTTGGAGAATTTTGAGTGTTACTGGTTAGCGTGTGAGATGAGTGCCACTGTGCAGTAGTTTGAGCATTCCTTGGCACTGCCTTTCTTTGGGATTGAGATGAAAACTGACCTTTCCCAGTCCTGTGGCCACTGCTGAGTTTTCCAAATTTGCTGGCATATTGAGGGCAGCATTTTCACAGCATCATCTTCTAGGATTTGAAATAGCTCAACTGGAATTCCATCACCTCTACTAGCTTTGTTCATAGTGATGCTTCTTAAGGCCCACTTGACTTCACATTCCAGGATATCTGGCTCTAGGTCAGTGATCACACCATCGTGGTTATCTGGGTCACGAAGATCTTTTTTGTATAGTTCTTCTGTGTATTCTTGCCACCTTTTCTTAATATCTTCTGTTTCTGTTAGGCCCATACCATTTCTGTCCTTTATTGTGCCCATCTTTGCATGAAATGTTCCCTTGGTATCTCTAATTTTCTTGAAGAGATCTCTAGTCTTTCCCATTCTATTATTTTCCTCTATTTCTTTGCATTGATCACTGAGGAAGGCTTTCTTATCTCTTTGCTATTCTTTGGAACTCTGCATTCAAATGGATTTATCTTTCCTTTTCTCCTTTGCCTTTCGCTTCTCTTTTTTCTCAGCTATTTGTAAGGCCTCCTCAGAAAATCATTTTGCCTCATTGCATTTCTTTTTCTTGGGGATGGTCTTGATCACTGCCTCCTGTACAATGTCACGAGCCTCCGTTTATAGTTCTTCAGGCAGTCTGTCTATCAGATGTAATCCCTTGGATGTATTTGTCACTTCCACTGTGTAATCATAAGGGATTTGATTTAGGTCATACCTGAATGGTCTAGTGGTTTTCCCTACTTTCTTCAATTTAAGTCTGAATTTGGCAATAAGGAGTTCATGATTTGAGCCACAGTCAGCTCCCGGTCTTGTTTTTGCTCACTGTATATAGCTTCTCCATCTTTGGCTGCAAAGAATATAATCAATCTAATTTCAGTATTGACCATCTGGTGATGTCCATGTGTAGAGTTTCTCTTGTGTTGTTGGAAGAGGGTGTTTACTACAACCAGTGCATTCTCTTGGCAAAACTCTGTTAGCCTTTGACCTGCTTCATTTTGTACTCCAAGGCCAAATGTGCCTGTTACTTCAGGTATCTCTTGACTTCCAACTTTTGCATTCCCGTCCCCTATATTGAAAAGGACATCTCTTTTGGGTGTTAGTTCTAGAAGGTCTTGTAGGACTTCATAGAACCTTTCAACTTCAGCTTCTTCACCATTACTTGTCAGGGCATAGACTTGGATTACTGTGATACTGAATAGTTTGCCTTGGAAATGAACAGAGATCATTCTGTCATTTTTGAGACTGCATCCAAGTACTGGATTTCATACTCTTGCTTACTATTATGGCTACTCCATTTCTTCTAAGGGATTCTTGCCCACAGTAGTAGATATAATGGTCACCTGAGTTAAATTCACTCATTCCAGTCCATTTTATTTCACTGATTCCTAAAATGTCAATGTTCACTCTTGCCATTTCCTGTTTGACCACTTCTAATTTGCCTTGGTTAATGGACCTAACTTTCCAGGTTCCTAAGCAATTTTGCTCTTTACAGCATCAGGCTTTATTTCCATCACCAGTCCCATCCACAACTGGGTATTGTCTTTGCTTTGGCTCTGTCTCTTCATTCTTTCTGGAGTTATTTCTCCACTGATCTCCAGTAGCATATTGGGCTCCTACTGACCTGGGGAGTTCATCTTTCAGTGTCTTGTCTTTTTGCCTTTTCATGCTGTTCATAGGGTTCTCGAGGCAAGAATACTGAAGTGGTTTGCCATTCCCTTCTCCAGGGGACCACATTTTGTCAGAATCCACCACCATGACCGGTCTGTCTTGGGTGGCCCTACAAGGCATGGCTCATAGTTTCATTGAGTTAGACAAGGCTGTGGTCCATGTGATCAGTTTGGTTAGTTTTCTGTGATTGTGGTTTTCATTCTGTCTGCCCTCTAATGGATGAGGACTCGATGGATAAGAACCACCTCGATGGACATGAGTTTGAATAAGCTCTGGGAGTTGATGATGGACTGGGTGGACATGACTGAGCAACTGAACTGAACTGAAATACAACCTGTTGAATCTTTTAAAAGATAGGCTCCACTTCAACCTATTAGTGTACTAACAAGTGATAAGAAATGAACAGACATAGATGAAACATTTGTATAAAAAATGAGTTTCACTTCCCAAGTATAAAAAGCTCTCACTTATGGAAATTTCCTATGTGAGCATAGCCCGAAAGCACTGAGTTAAACCAGGTCTCCCTGTAAAAACAATTAACCTAAAAGCCCACAGCTCCACCAAGTTTGAAATTAAAAACAAGCCTGAATTATACATTTTAAAGGTTATGTGCCTGATGAAGAGATGGGTGAGTTCACTCTCAGGTGATTGTAATATCTAGTACTTTCTACAATATCTTTATGATCTAAATTACAGTGTGTGGGGAAAATCATATGCTTTAGAAACAATGCCTCCCTGCCTCCCCCCGCAACAGGATGACCCAAAGCCTTCTCTATCATGTCATTTAGAGCAATTATCCTGCCTCTCAAAAATCCAAACCAGCTATTTAAAAAATACTAAGGTTAGTTGGATTCCTTCTTTCTGAAATGCGAGGTGATCTTGTGTGTGGTTGCTTCCACTGACCTCTGTACAAAGCTTAAGAGTACTTCCTAGTGGAGCTGGCTCCTAATGAATGCAGCGAGTGTACCTGCCACTTCAGCCACACAACATGGTGCAGAAAATTGTATTTGAAAAAGCAGCTGACGCCAAGAAAGAGGTACAGGTTAATGATGAGCACACTAGAGACAGACTGTCTAGGTTCAAATTCCAGCTTCCCAAGACATGTGCCTGTGACCTTTGTCAAGTTCACTAATTTCTCTATGCCTCAGTTTCCCTTATCTGAAACTAAGTATTATAAGAATACCTAGCCATGGATTTGCTGTAAAGTTTAAATGAGACAGGTAATCCCCACTCATCAAGCATGGCATCATACTCAATATGTTATCAATAAACAGAAGGCTCATCACACTATTCTGATTATAAAGAATTATCAATGAATTTTTGTCTCTTCTGGAAAACTAGAGCTACTGAAAATATTAGCTATTTCTAATCACTGTAAAAACTAATCCAAAAGGCACCAAAATCCTCA
This sequence comes from Bos javanicus, assembly GCF_032452875.1. Taxonomy (NCBI): domain Eukaryota; kingdom Metazoa; phylum Chordata; class Mammalia; order Artiodactyla; family Bovidae; genus Bos; species Bos javanicus. The sequence goes on along the minus strand of NC_083871.1, from coordinate 56,887,643 downwards.
AAGACACAGAATCTCTGAGCACCTACCATAATCCAGAAAAACAGCCTATTATCCTGCTAAATCCTCCCAACAGGCCAGTGAATTAGGTACTATCATCTCCAAATTAAAGATGAAGCTAAAACTCAGATAAGTAATCACAGCTAAAATGGAGGAAGAGCTGTGAGTTAAACACCATCTCCTTCACTCCCAAATCTATATCCACACGAGATCAGGTTGTTCTCCTTGGTGTCTGATACTAACATATCTCACTGAATGTGTGCTAATGAAAACACTGAAGAACAGCGACAAAATAAACCAATATTGCATAACCAATAAGTATGTGCACATGTATCTTTGTTAAGAAAGCCTAAACTATGGCTCATTTATTTAAAGCAACATCCAATTAGACAAATAGCACCATAAACACATAATTTAGGTAGTCTCTTAATATGTCTCGGCACGGGAAGATCCAGTACCATCTTCCTCCAATCTTACAAGATTCAGAATCCTGTACCCAGATGTTTTCTCAGTGTTACATTACTACCAGCTTGAAAACTGAGGCCTCTCAGACATTGCTAGTGAAAATTTAAAATGGTTGAGTCACTGTGGAAAGCAGTTAGACAGTTTCTTATAAAACTAAATATGCATTTACAATATGACCTAGCAACTATACTCTTGAGCATTTATCCCAAAGAAATAAAATTTGTGTGCACACCAAAACTTGTGTATGAACACTCATTGCACCTTTATTCATTATAGCCCCTAACTAGAAACAACCCAACTGTTCTTCAAGGGATGAATGCTTAAACAAACTCAGATACAACCATACTACAGATCAGTACTGTTCAATAAATAGGGATGAACTTATTGATACATGCAACAATTTGTGTGGACCTTGAGGCATTATTCGTAGTTTAAAAAAAAGCCGATCTCAAAAAGTCATATACAGTATAATTTTAATTAGATACCATCTTCAAAATGACTAAATTATAGAGATGGAGAACAGAAAAGTAGTTACCAGAGGCCAGGAACAGTGGAGTGATCGGTGAATGTATAAAGGAATAGCTTAGGGAAGGTCCTTTATGGTGATAAACAGTTCATATCATGATTATGGAGGCGGTGACATGAATCTATGCATAGGATTAAACTGCACAGAAATACATACATACATACACACTACAGCATGTACAGACTGAACAAGGCATGTGCCAATGTCCATGTTCTGGTGTTGATACTGTATGACAGCTATAAAAGATGTCATCATTGAGGGAGATGGGTGAACACTGAGGAGGGGAACACAGGCCTCTTCATGTACCAGTAACTTTCAACGAGTCCATAATTATAATTAATTCCAGAATAAAAGTAAAAAAACAAAAAACCAAGCAGTTTTTTAGCTTATCCTTATATGGAACCTTCTAAACAGCCTGAGCAACATTCTTCCCTTCATGAGGCTGCGATTGTCCCAAAACTCTTAATACTAGCAGCAGCCTGGAGACTAGAATCCATGTCAACTAACTCACCATCCAATTCTCCATCACAGCTTTTATAAGGGAAGACAATGAAAACACAAACGTATTAACATAGCCATAACAGTAATACTGTTAGTTACTCAGTTGTGTCTGACTCTTTGCAACCCTATGGACTGTAGCCCTCCAGGCTCCTCTGTGCATGGAATTCTCCAGGCAAGAATACTGGAGTGGGTAGCCATTCCCTTCTCCAGGGGATCTTCCCAACCCAAATATCGAACCTGGGTCTCCTGAATTGCAGGAAGATTCTTTACTGTATGAGCCACCAGGGAAGCCCAACATAGCCATAGGCTCTGGCTTTCAGTAATGCCATTCCCTCAGTGTCCAATGCTTGGGAATCTTCACCCAAATGAATAAGGCCATGAATACATCTAGACTTGGAAGCAATCGACTCTGCCTGAAAAGGTCAGGAGAGACTTCTTCCAAGAAGGGAAATTGGAGCTGAGTTTGAAGGTTAAGAAGAACGTCACCTGACAGAACTGGAAAGAAAGAGCATTCCAGGAAGTGACAGGCCTGGGACAACACCTCAGATTTAAAAGGCTGCAAGGAAGGGGGAAGAGGGCGTGACAAACGTGCAACATAGCCGTGGGAAAGAAGGGGCACAAGGTCTTAAAAGCCCATAGTGCCGTGTTATGAGCAGAAAGTTTTCAGGTTCAAGGTTACATATCCACCATAAACCACTGAGGACAGGAGGTCTCTTAACACTTCTCTTTTATTTTGTTTAAGGTACCTACATAATACTTCTTTTCCTCACATGTGTATTTTCTGCTAGTTAATATAAACAAGATATCATGATTCTAACAATTCTCCCAATAATTATGATAATGTGATGCTTTGTCAGTTTGTCTTCTAAGCAAAGCAAGTAGATTCTTTTGGGGAAGTAAAATTAAGCCAAGGAGGAAAGATATCAAAATCACCACCCCAAATTATGCACTAAAGCTAATCTCATTAACATATTCCATGCATGTTTATTTTTAATCCAATCTTACCTTTTCTCAAAGCTTGTTTATTCTCTAAAAATAAATATAAGCTATGTTTTAAGTTAGTAAACTGGAAAAAAATAAAATGTTCAGGGGGTGAGTAAAAATTCAGAGGAATCCTGCCACAAGGAACCCATAATTCTTGATTTAAATTTAACAGCTTTGTTCACTGTGGCAGTAAAGTATTAACGGCATTGCAAAGTTGAATTCACATGGGCAGTAATTCACAATCTCTGGAACAGAGTCTTATTTTATGTCAAGTCATTACATCAGTAAAAGTTACCAAAAATAAACCCATTTGACTTTCAGCATTTTAGACAATAAATAGAGTCTTTTCTCCCAATGTCAAGTTAGCTTTGAAATATGCAGGCTTATTAACAGTGAAAATCTTCATGACATCAAAGAAATGGTACACCCTATCTCATAAATATATCTCATAACTAACAAATATGATTCTGTTTCTTATAGTTTGTGAGGTGTCTTCTGTTCTTTGAATTAACCTAAAACCCCAAGTATGAAATACATGCTTTGTGCTGAATGAGGTCAGCTCTATGTTCAGCACTTTAGATTGTTTTCAAATGTGCTTTGGCCCAGAATGGATCAATCACTCTGCAATGACCATAGCATAGGGTACACAAAGTTGTGGGATCCCCCATCTACCTGGGGAGGGCAGAAGGAGGCAAGCAATTCTAGGGGATACAGGGATGCCACTTAAAGGTCAAACATCAGGATGGGTCATTCACCTACAAGAAGTACTTAACGCACCAGCCCCCACCCCCCAGCTTATAAGAAAGGAAGGAACCAACTATCTTCACATCTAATTAACCATGGACTTAATTAGGAATAAGTCTTATTCCTTTTGTGCTTCCCTCGTGGCTCAAACAGTAAAGAATCTGCATGCAATGCAGGAGACTTGGGTTCAATCCCTGGGTCAGGAAGATTCCGTGGAGAAGGGAATGGCTACCCACTCCAGTTTTCCTGCCTGGAGAATCCCATAGACAGAGGATCCTGTCAAGCTACAGTCCATGGGGTCACATAGTTGGACTCATCTGAACAACTAACAGTTGAAGTCTTATGTCTTTTCATGTTCTCAGTCCCTACAATGCTGCTCAATATGCTTTTGGACTAAATGAGTGACTGACTGAATGGATGCATTGGTGCAATGCAAAAAACAGTTAAAAGATGGTACAATGCATTATTAATTCACTTATTTTTTTGTTATAAACATTTATCAGGTGCTTGTTATGAGCCAAACCGCATGCCAGCTAATAAGAAAGAGACAATAGAAGATAGCAGATAGATGACAGCAGGGAACAAATAGGACCAAAGAGAGAAGAAAGGGAAAAGGATTAAGGCTGGTCCTAACAAATGTCATGATTTCAAACTGATACACTGGTTCCGGGACAGAAGGAGATACTTTTAAAATTCTGTCCCTGGAAAGAGGCTGATGTCCTGTGGGGAGAATAGGCAATGTCTAAAGGCCGAAGACTAACTCACATACAACAGGCCTTCATCATCACTGTGAGGCTGAAAGCTTTAAAAATCTCATTTCAGAAGTATTTATTAATCCTGCACAAGAGCTCAGATGAAAGGGATGTGGGGAGGGGACCTGGCAGTTTCTCATAATCAGTGGATTCTCGCGGTGTCTGGTTTAAGACTCTCACTTAGATAGGATCCCTTACCCCATGTAAATTGGCCCCCTACTTCAGAGCCAGGGGTCATTTTCTCTGTGGTCAGTTTGTCTTAACCACAGGGATTCTTAAAGAGGCTTAAGCCACACAATTTCAAAGGCACGGTTTTGCTTCAAATTCGGTTCAACACAGTCAAAGAACAGATTACCATCCCAAAAGGATTTTGAGCTATCATGAACAAAAGAATGGAACTTAACCAGGAAAAACCTGGGGGGAAAACAGGACATTTGGTCATCCCAGCCTGGTGGCAGCTCACACAAAGGATGCAACGTTAAAAATAGAATCAACAAACATTCACGTGGAGATGGTATCTAGAAACAGGACAAAGACTGATGGCATCCCTCCCCAGAAAGGACCTTGAAGGAGGAAGCTAGAGACCACAGGCATGCATGCACACAGCAAGACATTTGGAGAAATGTTTCAGAGGGAAAAAAAAAAAAAAGCCCTTGGTTTTGCTATTTCACCTACATTCAATATCCCTGGTTACAGAGTAGGAGGGAGCATGGGACAAAGAGAGGTTATTAAAGGATAAACAGACTATTCTCTGGTCTCAGGGACATTTACTCCTGGTTTACACTGCTCTTTGGGCACTTGGTCCCACAGTTTGCAGACCCATTCTCCTGGCAGGGTTCATTAAGCACAGAGGCCCATACAAACCAGTCCTTTTTCTCTATCAGAAGCTCCGAATTTCATTCCCTAGTTTCAACTGACAATGGATGGAAGGGAAATGGATGAATTCAGACATGAATTCAGGTTCCCTAGAATTTAGAATCCCAAATTCCAGAATCACCACATATCCTTAAATCTCAAAAGAATCATCGACATCTCTAATACTGATATACCCCTGAGATTTAATCTTCTTTCTGTTAAATGGTAGGTAGTTAGAATAGGAAAAAGGAGTCCAGAATGGCGGAGGCTAAAAGACAAGGAAGGGAAAAGCCCGTGAAAATAGAACAAAGGAGGGTCCGAGGACTGGAGTGAGGACCTCAGGTAGAACAAACTGCACTCCTGGCTCCTCTTTTTATATGCTTTTTCCTCCCCCTGGGCCTGCCCTATGTAAATTGGGCTAGCCAGGAGTGCTGTTTGTTCCACCCGAGGTCCTCACTCCAGTCCTCGGACCTTCTTTTGTTCTATTTTCATGGGCTTTTCCCTTCCTTGTCTTTTAGCCACCGCCATTCAGGACTCCTTTTCCCTATTCTACCTACCTAACAATTCCAACCTAATTCCCATAATACAGACATAGGTCATACCCCTTTCTATGAAGTGTTGCAGGAGGGTGAGGATGATACAGCCCTGTGTGTACCTGTGGAAGCCAGTGAGCCTCCAACACACAGAAGCATGTCTAGAAAGAAACCAGAATAGAAGCCGGGACTGATGGAGACAGAACATCATCTTATCATTCCATGAATGTTTATGTCATGAGTCTTCTCAAACTTCCTCAAATAAATAAGCCATGTTTTCTTGTTTAATCTTTTAATTGGGCCTTTATCTTACATCTCTTTGCCTGAATGAAGGATACTCTAAAAAGGCTGCCTGAATATACACTATAAAAGGACAAAGACTGCTTTTTTTGGAAAAGCACTATATACAAGCAGGTGTTTATTACTTTGAATCAGTGGTTCTTGAACTGTGAGCTGTGTCTCATTTACGGTTCCTAAAATGGCTCGTGAAATTGACTTTTTGAATGGAATAAAATGCAAGGGAATGAAATAGAATGGAAAGGAAAATATTAGAATGTATCACATAATGTCAGGCTATTATTTGGTGAAACTTTTACTATAGTGCTGACCCAAGACTTGGTTTTTAAAATAAAAAACCACTACTTTGGATGATGTCAAACTGCTCTTGCATTTTGAAAAATATAATGTACTACTGATAGGATTCACATTACTCTGAATTTCTCACTCCATTACAATGCTTCAGAATCATTTCAGCTATAATTAGACAAAGTCTCAAATCCTTCACAGTTTAGTCTCAAGATAAAGAAAACTAATAAAATGGGTTGCGGCTTTACAACCACATTCCTGTCCCTGAGGCATGGACCAGCAAATGGAAGAAGGTGTAAATCCACCATCCAAACCATCAAGATCCTGTATCTCTTAAAGCAATCTGTTCCAAAGACATGACATCCTGACCCCATGAACTGTGGGACAGACCCAATGAACCACAGAAGGGTTTTTACTAATATTTTTAAATGACTTAAAAAAATTATAATAAAATATCTAAGACCAGAAAAACAAAGTAAGTATACTCTAAAATAAGTATATCAAGTATGTTTCAAAAATCTCCATGTGTATTATGTTTTTAGTAAGAAAAATGCCTGACCTATGATTCAATCAGGCATCTCAGAATATCAGTAATATTTCATGATAAAAAAAATTTACTTCCATAATTTTCTTAATCAGTATTTATCCTTGATTGCTGCAAAACTTATTTCATCCTTATAACATACATACACAAATAAACTTTAAATAACAATACAATATTTAATAAATTCCTTTCTGTATAATTCACTCTTTCTACATCTTTAAATCAACTTTGCTTTAATGAAGGCATAATTATTCTAATTGGGGCTCTTTAAATTGATCCTTTTACATTGCTAAATTAAAAGTCAGTGTATTTTTCAAGTAAGTATGATTCAAGCTTATTGATAAAGGTCGTGGACTAAACATTTAAAGTCATTTAAAAATCTCTAAAAGCATGCAAGTAAAAGGCTTATTATTATCTACTTAAGCTTTTCCTTCCTCTCTTTATGTTTTTGTCAGAACTAGGGCATTAAGATATCCCTATCTATCTATCCATACATCTCTTCATCTAGCAATTAATTGTCTTTCTTTCTTTATACTTCCCTGAAGTGAAATGAAGTCACGCAGTCGTGTCTGACTCTTTGCGACCCCATGGACTATAGCCCACCAGGCTCCTCAGTCCATGGGATTTTCCAGGCATGAATACTGGAATGGGTTGCCATTTCCTTCTCCAGGGGATCTTCCCAACCCAGGGATCAAACCTGGGTCTCTTGCATTGTAGGCAGACGCTTTACCATCTGAGCTACCAGGGAAGCACACATACTTCCCTGATATAGTACCATATATATAGTAGGTACTTGAGAAAAAATATTTCTGAATTGAAAGATTGTAAAAGACATTAAATTTATTCTAACGTTAATTACAGCCTAACTTATTTATTAATTTTATCCCCTAAAGCAAGTTCTTTCTACCTTTACAACCTATCCTCTTTAGTCAATAGGAAGCAATCAACCAAGCATTGAGTATTATATCCTCTCAATTGACAGCTTGCTGCCTTGATTAAGCTGCGTGAAGACTATTATGCAAGGAATTCAAGAGCATGGAAAAAAGAAATTCAACCATCAGAAATATTACAAACAAAAAAACCTTCTAACACTCTTTTCCAAATGTTCTATAAAATTCCAATCATTCCGCTCATCAAAAAATTAAATCACCCAGATTACCCCCAATACATAATAATGGAAAACTGAATTTTGTTGTTTTCCCAGGAATAGCTGAAAGACCAGTTGAAAAGACCAACGGGTACAGAAAATAATGTAAAACATCAACTATCCCTATAAATTCCCTTCCACATTCATCTTAATTATAGGCAACTTCCCCCAAATAATCATCTAAATCTACAGCCAAAAGGAGAAAACCAAGTGTTAGACAGCAGTCAAAAGTAATCATATTTTTCTCTTGTGTCATACACCATTGCCACAGGTATAAAGCGGAATTATTCTGACCAATTTCCAAAGATGTCACTGTAAATTAAACATACTCACAAAAGTTTTTATCTCATTGTGGTTTCAAATCAATAGTTTGCAAAATTTCAAACTTCTGAAGAAACTGAGAACAGAATAAACAAAACCTGTTTTACATCTAAGTGTTTTCATACGTTAAAAAAAAAAAAAACATAGAAACTATGAAGAATAGCAGCACAGAAAAAGCCATTATCTGCTTGTAGATTTTTCTTTGTGGTTTATTTCATGTCTCCAATCCCAGGCTGGCTTGTGAATCACTCAGCCTAAAATCACGGCACAATTCCCACTCCCACAGACAAGTACAATGCACTCAGGGAACACAAAATAATTTTTATTAGTTTAATCCAGACACTTATGAAAAGATAAGCCTGCTATGAAATGCCGTAGTAATTCATTCACTTATTCACATATGCATGTAACACCAGCTATGTGTCAAGCCCTCTGCTGGAGGATGATGTGGGGGAGGAGACGTGCCTCCACCCCTCCAAGTTTATAATCAGGTGGTAGACAAAATACCAGATACAAATAACCAGAGGTTAAGGTCAAATGCTGTAAATACCACTACAATAAAATAAACAAGATTCTCTAGGAGGCAAGAAGGGGCTGATTATCCCCCGTTTATGTGATCAGGCAGGTTTTTTTGCAGCAGATCACATTTAGATTGGGTTTTGAAGGATGAAGAGGATTTTGAAAAGCAGAGATGGATGGATAATTTGAAAAATGAGAAGAGAATGCTGACACTCCTCAGAGGTCTGGTACATATGCTAACACCAGGCTATGAGCTTTTATGTATGGTATCTCATAATCCTATTTCAATGGGGAAGGACAACAGGATTCAGCTACAGGATCTGAGAAGAAACAAAAAGGCAGGCAAGGTGAGATGAATACAAGTAAAGAATATCTCCAGTGTTAATAAGCCAAAAAGTCTGAACTTCAGCAGAAAGAAAAATGGAACTCAGTACTTCAGTTCCCTCATCTGTATAATGCGCCTAACAGCTATACCTGCCTTGCAGGCTTTTCATATGATCAGTGCATGGAATAACATACATAAAATCTTTTACACACTGTTTGGCACAAAATAAACACTCAGTTCAGTGTTAGCCACCAGCATCATCTACCCCTAGACTAAATAATTCCCTCCCTACCATCATCCTCCAAATGACATGGTTTCTAAGACACTTGCCTACTTCTTGGTCTACTCCAACCTGCCAACATCCTCCTAAGATATGGTTTATCCAAAAAGGAACCAACATACTCTCAGTGGTTTGGCTGGAATATGATACAGAAGGACAATTACTGCCCGTACTCTCAACAATGAATAGAGAGAACAGGCTACGGTCCCTTTGATAGAGCCAATGTAGAATGACCAGGAGAGAATCTGCAGATGAAATGTCACAATTTAAACATTCAGGTAACACACATAGAGATCAAGGATGAATACTACAAGGGCAGAATACCATACAGGAAGAGGCCATGAGTGGTCACTGACTCCAAATAGCTTAGAGAAACTCATTACATGTCCAGATTCTGAGAGAAGCCACTCGAAGCATTCCTGGCCATACCCAGCTCCACCACAACTGCCTACCCTACCCTGGCGGCAGCAGCAGTTCCTGTAACCAACTGATACACATTCAAAACCAGGGCCTCAGGGATTCAGAAAACAACCGCAAATGGCAATGGAGTCTAGTTACCTCTAATTAACAAAGAAGTTACCTCTTGCATGTAAAGTAGGAAGCACGAAAATAACCTCCAAAAGGTGTGATTCCTTTGAATAAAACCATTATGAGCCCCCAAAGCAAGGCAGTCTGTCACAAGAAAAAAGAGGTTCTACTTCCAGTGATCCCAATAATCCCAATAGAAGTAACCATTAATCCCAATAGCAGGCAGTCCCATCATTTCTTTAGGCAGCACTGTCATCAGAAGTATCATTTTTGAAATATTAAGGACAACCTATGGATAAGACCCAGCTTAGGAAAAGGACAGAGCTAAGTTAACCTTAAAATATGGGAGAAGGCAATTTCATTTTATCTAACCTAAAATGAGAGGGAAAGGGAAAACTATCAAATTAAATTCAGCAGCAGGCTGATAATTCTGTAGGCTGGTGTGACAAAACAGTACGTGCTTTACAGGTTAACAGTGATAATTAAAAGTTTTCGGGGGGAGGGTATGTGGAATCAAAGCTATACAATTAAGAGAACCAATAAAGATATGCTGAAAGGATAGTAAAGTCATTGATGAGGAGGAACAAAGAAATAGCAGAGTCAGGTGGCTTGAAGAGAGAAGAGACACTGCTGAGAGAGCAACTGATGGCTAGACCATGCAGCTCACCACGGAATAAAGAGAGGATGTTAGTTACGGGAAAAGTAAAGGAATCAAGGGACTGGGAGAGTTTCCAACAAGGCTCCAACCAAACTTAAAAGTTTCTCCCAAGGAACAGTTTACAGAGCAAGGAAAATTTTTAGAGTATCTCTAGGTTTTAGTTACTGTCCCATTCAACCTCCTCGGGGTTAAGTAGAGGAAGACACGGCCCAAGTGACCTGCCTAAAGGCTGCCAAGTTACCGTACTACCTGAGCAGACATTGGACATCCAGCTCCCAAATCCAAATTCACTGCTCTTCCTTCCTAATGACCTTGTCCAAGAATAAAAATTAATACAGCTAGAATCCTCTTAAGAAAAAATCAAAGCTAATCTTCATCGTTCTAATGAAGGATACAAGTGGAAGATTAGTTGGAATAACAACCCAGTCACTTCAAGGCTCTATGATCTGCCCTTGAACAGGAAGCTCTAAAAAGGAGAAATATTGGCACCTCTACTGGTCACCTGTAAGATACTGTCCTTCACGCCAAGCAGCCACTGTCCAGACTGCACCCAGAGCCCACGATCTCAGCTCTTATATGCTTGCTCCTCAGCATCTTAGTATGTCCCATACAGAACATACTCTTTGAGATTACAACTCTGAGCGTGAGCTCCTGGGGTTTTTGCATCATTCCTGAAGATTATTTTTGGATCTTCTAGCCAGTCTATTTTTTCTCAGAAATAAAACAAGTATTCAGGATTTTAAGTTGTTGCAAATTAGCACAAAACACACAGAAACAGAGTCTTAAGGCTTTATTCAAACTCCCTATTCACCTATTCTCCACAAATGAAAAACTAAGCTTAGAATCATCCTGACTGATACTTTACAAGAAATAGTAATGCAGAGACAAACATACATGGAAGATTGTTTTTGCCTTGTGTTTCAGCTTCTCCTTAGCAGCTGCGGAAAATCTCTAGGAAACAAAGAAGGTTTTGAGAGGATTCCCTTTGAGTTCTGCTGGCAGCCTTCCAATGCACAAAGCCACAAAGAGGCTAACAATAGAGACAGGTATTCAGAACCTGCATTAATACCTGACCTGAAGCAGGAACAGCACACACCTATATACCTGGTTTACAGGAGGCTCTACAACTGGTGTAGAAATGTAGTTCTTACACATCCTGTCTTCCTCCAAAACTCCTCTAAGCATCTGCAATAGTCTCTACCCTGAATGGCAGAGCCAGTACTGCCAAACCCAGGATCTCCATTACACCCTGCCTGGAGGAAGTATCCTGCATCATTGATCACAGCATTCAGCCTCTTAGATCCCAACTCAGACACAGCAGCTTTATTTGCAAAGCTCAAGGTTCTCAGAGTTTTTTACGTTCAGCTCCTCCAAAAAAATCCTAAATGCCACCACTATCCTTTACTATAAAGAACAGAAAAAAGGCTATAGGTGCCACATAGATATCATAAGATTGCTCCAAAAAAACATAAACTGGGATGGTTTGTTTCATGTGTCCATTTGGTTAAGCTATGGTATCCAGTTATCCAATCAAATACTAATCTAATCAAAACTAACTGCTCTGAAGATATTTTATGGATATGGTGACACCTATAACATGCTGACTTTAAGACAGTTATTCTAGATCATGTGGGTGGGGCCTCATCCAACCATTAGGAAGGCCTTAACAAAAACACTGAGGTCCTGAAGAAATTCTGCCTTGAGACTTGCAGCATCAATTCTCGTCCAAGGGTTTCCTTATATATAGAGAGAGATAACATAAATACAAAGACAGATATAAAAATCTCCTACCAGTTCAAGTTCTCTGGAAAGCCCCATTGCTGATATATAATCCAGTTCCGTATCTGTATCACTGCAAACCCATTAAAATCAATTGTAAACTCAAATGTTGATGGGAGGCCAAGGAGGTAACATCACTGGGAAGAAGTGAGTGGTAGACATCAGATAGCAATACACAGGCTGCCTTAGTGCCCGGAAGACATGAGGAAGTTGCTGGGAATTACACTGAACGGTGGATACGTCTACCTACAGGAGATGCCGGTGCTGCCAGGCTGCAATGGGGAATTAGTGCCAGTAGACGTTCCATTTGTTAAAGAGAAGCCAGAAATCCATACTTTTAAAAGTTAACCCCCCCACCCCAATCAAATTTAAAGCATCCTATAATCCAATCCTTCGGAGATCAAATAAAACAAGTCTGTGAGCCAGATGAGAGAGAAGGAAAACTGGCTCTACGGTTTCTACATACATTAATTCATTCAGTCTTGAAAACATTGTCATAAGCAGGTACTCAGTTCAGTTCAGTTCAGTCACTCAGTCGTGTCCGACTCTTTGAGACCCCATGAATCACAGCACTCCAGGCCTCCCTGTCCATCACCAACTCCCGGAGTTCACTCAAACTCATGTCCATCGAGTCGGTGATGCCATCCAGCCAGCTCATCCTCTGGCGTCCCCTTCTCCTCCTGCCCCCAATCCCTCCCAGCATCAGAGTCTTTTCCAATGAGTCAACTCTTCTCATGAGGTGGCCAAAGTACTGGAGTTTCAGCTTTAGCATCAGTCCTTCCAATGAACACCCAGGACTGATCTCCTTTAGAATGGACTGGTTGGATGTCCTGTACTACTATTATGCTATTTTTGCAGATAAGGAAAGTGAAGCATGGTCACATGATTAATAAGTGGGGTGGCCAGGATGTCAGTTCTGGCAGAAGCCACAGACAATTTTGCTTACCTTTTGTCTACAGTTTTCATCCTGAAGAGCTTGAAACTCTCACTTTTCATTTCTGGATGTTATAATAGGCTCATAAAGACAGCCATAGAAACTTTACAGGTGGAGAAAATGTGACACAGAAAACTAAAGACGTATTGAAGGGTTCACCCAAGTAGTCAAGCCAATAATTCAACAGATGCCTCTCTCCTCTGCCTTTCAACTCAGAAGGTACACCATTCTCAGGGAAGCTAATCACTATTGCATTTCTAATGAATGGCCTGGCTGAGCTTTTGTATTATTATAATTTACCAAGTTTTAAATTAAACATTTTAGTCACCGAGAAACAATCAGTAGTAAATATAGTAACCCCAGAGTGTCCACCACTTAGTTTAAAAAATTAAATGCCACAAGTACACAAGAAAGCTCACCAGTATTTTTTTAACCACTTACAGAAGAAACCAGAATCCGAATTTTGTATCATCCACTTGTATGTGGCAGTGTTGACACTATTACTTCACATGCAAGTAAGGAATGTAATACCACTTTGCATGCTTTCAAGCCTGAAGAAAATGGCACCATAAGGTATATATACTCTTCGGCAACTTCTTTTTATTTTCTCACTGTGATGCATTTGACATTTATTTCTCTCTATACTGTGTAACACTCCATTGTATGACAATAACACAGGTTATATATCCATTTGTTTGTTATTAGATATCTAGTTCACATTATGCACATGGCAACGAAACACGTTCTTACATGTGTCTTCTTGTGGACAAGAGGTGACAATCTACTACGGTCATGAGTCAGATACATTAGGGGATTCTGTATAATTTAGCAATTCTCCTGTAATTCTAAAATTAATTCAAAATAAAGTTTTGCTTTGTTTTTTTAAAGAACATTTTCTTGAGGCCACTCAAAGGAATCCTTCCATATGACTGCAAAGCTTTATGCTAAATATCAAACACAGATGAGGCCTCCATAGTCAGTGGGCACGAAGAGGCTGCCTCCTCAGCACCCAAGCCCAGAAATGTCACAACTCCACCATGGGAACGTGGCTGTTTAGAACGCCTCAAATATCTGAGCTTACATATGGTCAAGTATGTTAAGTAAAATCAAAGCAATTCCTTGCATATTTATGAACCAAGACAGGAAGAAGCTATTTAAATTGAAAAGATAGCAAAGACTCACTAGAGTCAAAAAGCCTCTTAAGCTACAGCACCTCTCTATATGTTATGACTTGTCTTTTTCATAGGGTAAAACTGAATCTAAGATTTAATTCTATGCATTCGAGGCACATCTAAAAGTTTGAGGCCCCTTAAAGTATGAAAGGGGAAAAAAACTCTCTGAGTTCAAACATTTCTTCCTTCTCTTCTTATTCTTTCCAAGAGGGCAGATTCCTTGTGCTATGAGAAAATGGTGTTTACATAAAGGTTCAGAGTGTGGAACTGACAAGAGCTAATACACCAAATCCAAGCCCAGCCGCCTCCCCTAGGAAGCCTGCCAGGACGAACCTCATCCGAACCACATCACTCAGCTCCCCTTCTCTCCCTTCGGACTTGCACATTTTCTTTGGCCTCAATCACTTAGCACTTGTGGATGTTTTGATTGGGATCATCTGTAAGTTCCTGTTATGTTGTTTTGTCTTCCTACACAGATTGTAAACTTCTTGAGGCATTATGTCAGTCCATCAACAAGGGCAATTGCCAAAATATAGCAGAAAGAAGCCGAACTGGAAACTAGGAGAATGTTTAGTTTCCAGTAAGATCTCTGCAGCCACAGCCTAAGGATGTTATCATCTTTGGGGAGATTTAGATCCTTCAAACTCTTTCTTCAGTGTCTGAGACTATTGCTTCCCATTCGATTCTATTGATAGATCATCCATTCATTTCACTTTCTTCTACTGACAGTTTATAACATGCAAGATACAGGAACCCTGGGAGATTTAATCTTTGCTAATAAGAAACAAATGATTTTACTTTGCTCCCTCCCCAAATATAAGTAGCTCACTATCAACCAAAGATTACTTAATAAATGTTCATTCAAGCATCCAAGTGATGAAGCCAGTGGCTGAGGAATAAACAAGCTCAGCAGATCCTTTATCTGAAGGGTGTTTTCTCTATCTAGCCTCCTCAGTCGTGGCCCACACTTGGGAACAGTTTGACATTTTAGCACCATATGGCTCAGCGAGGATCCAAAGGCCACACTAAAACCTGCCAGGCCACCTGGCATTTCCCGCACTTGCCCATGCAGGCGGCAGCAGGCACCCAGCTCACAGCTGCAGCCTGAGTCAGGTCTGGGGGTACTGGGGGGCCCTAGCAGATGCCAGGTCAGCAATAGCCAGAGCAGCAGCCACAGAGTTTTGTGGTTCAGCACCACAATGCCAAAACTCATAACCTAATGCCCATTTGCCCAGATTTCTGGCACAGCTGTGAAAATACCCTGGTGGTTTTGGAACCACGTGTCTTTTCATCAGAGGAATCTCATAATCGTACCCTATTCCAGAATGCCATCTCTCTGAAGCACAGCACGGTACACTCACTCTCCGAGAGATGCTTGCCAATATCAAGGAACCTACTGGGACTATCGGGACAGACAAAGAACCAAGATGTGAAAAGAGGGTTCCCACCCCATAACAACCTCCTTTTCCGAAAGCCTGAGCTTCATCATCAGAGATTTGTTTCCTACTAGAATATAAAACACCTTTTGCTTGTTAAAATTTCAAAAAGTGCTATACTTTGTAAGTTATAAATTCAGACCTCTTCTTGTGCCTCTGTAAGAGCAGCTTGCTCTGTGATGAAACAATATTTATGTTGTGAGAAGGAGCCATGTAGGAGCCAAGGCAGGGATGGGGCACCTCGCAGGGGATCAAGGTTGTAGGTGTCAGAGGGGAGGGAACGAGCAGCAGGAAAACAGTACAGGAAAGGGCGGGTGTAAACGGAAGACTCTACTCAAGGGTTGTAATGAGGGTGTTTTATAAACCTAAGTGTTAAGGATCAGGCTGTGATCAAGGAACCATGTCCCTAGGCAATGCTTTGCTCTAACTGGCCATGTCTCATTATTCCAGGCCTTAAAATCTCTCTTAAACAACACACACAGACACATATACATGCACTAATAAGCTCCTATCCTAGACCTGAGATTGGTTCAGCTCACATAAAACCGACTACATGCAAGCATATGCTCTTCAGGAAAAGGGCCTCAGGGCTTGCGATACTGCAGTATTATATAGATACAACAGAAGTCTTCTCGGTTTATAGTACCAAAACTGGCTATTCAGAGGATGAGAAATTCCAGAGAGACTTAGCCTTCCTTACTTAATAACAGCTAATCTATATAAAAAACTAACACAGTCATTAAACAAGATTTTTATACTTCTTCAGGCTTACCTAATTTCACCCTTCTCTCTAGTAAGCTCTGCATTCTACTAGACACACATGCACTCCAGGGATGATTTTAGAAACATGATTTGCATGGAAATGCTTATTTGCATCTGACTTAGACTCTAAAGTCAGAAGTCTAGGTCACAGCAGCCAAGTCAAAAAATTAAAACAAAGCAAGGGAGGGGCATGAGAGCAAGTATGCAAAAATAAGACAATCTATTATTTGACATCATTCAAAAGCAGAGACATTACTTTGCCAACAAAGGTCCGTCTAGTCAAGGCTATGGTTTTTCCTGTGGTCATGTATGGATGTGAGAGTTGGACTGTGAAGAAGGCTGAGCGCCGAAGAATTGATGCTTTTGAACTGTGGTGTTGGAGAAGACTCTTGAGAGTCCCGTGGACTGCAAGGAGATCCAACCAGTCCATTCTGAAGGAGATCAGCCCTGGGATTTCTTTGGAGGGAATGATGCTGAAGCTGAAACTCCAGTACTTTGGCCACCTCATGCGAAGAGCTGACTCATTGGAAAAGACTCTGATGCTGGGAGGGATTGGGGGCAGGAGGAGAAGGGGACACCAGAGGATGAGATGGCTGGATGGCATCACTGACTCGATGGACTTGAGTCTGAGTGAACTCTGGGACTTGGTGATGGACAGGGAGGCCTGGAGTGCTGCGATTCATGGGGTCGCAGAGAGTCGGACATGACTGTGCGACTGAACTGAACTGAACTGAAGTTCTCTTAAACTGCGTACTTCATTAGAACATGCTCAAATGTTTATTTCCAATATAGACAGTGAAATAACTGGAAGATACAATATTCTAACAGGATAAAACATGGTTCCCACAGTGAGTGGCCCATGTAACAAATCTGAAGATCTGACATCTAAAGTCACAATGTGGCAGTATTTATCAAACACTAACAACATCCATCAGTTTTTGCAGCAGGAATCCAAGGTGACATTACAGAGGAACTCAGCTTTGGGAAGCAGTTGGATATTAAATGCTTTGCCAGAAAGATTTTGTAAAATCAGCCTTTTCTATGGCTGGCACGAGGAGGAGTTTTGAAATCTCCAACACAGAGCTACAGAAGACCCCAGAGCTTGGTCATCCTACAAGGGTTTACCAAGCCTTTCCTTAACAAAGAGCCAAAAGTTGATCCCTTCCTTTTTGGCTACCCCAACTTCAGGAGTGCCAAACAAAAGGCAGGAATTTCAAAGAGATCTGAACCTGGACTCTGCTATTACTAGAATAAACATTTTTAATTCCCCAGAATTAATTTTTATGCATAACCATTTATAGATATATCAATCAGTACATGCATGTCACTTTACATCCTGGCCTCATCCACTTGACCTGTAACTTTTATCTTTTGGCTTCACAAAGACTCGACATTCTTATTGTTACTGGAGATTCTGCCTAAAAATACGTTCTTTTGGAATGATTTTCTACCCATTTCCATGCCCAACACTTCCAAACACCCTCAAAAGTAAAAGTTATCAGTTTGCCTATTAGGCTACAGTCATGGGGTCGCTAAGAGTCGGACACGATTGAGCGACTTCACTTTCACTTTTCACTCTCATGCATTGGAGAAAGAAATGGCAACCCACTCCAGTGTTCTTGCCTGGAGAATCCCAGGGACAGGGAAGCCTGATGGGCTGCCATCTATGGAGTCGCACAGAGTCAGACACGACTGAAGCGACTTAGCAGCAGCAGCAGCAGCACTATAAAATCTGACAAAAACACGTCAGCAAAACAATGTGAACTAAAATAAGGGAGTTATCTGGGAGGTAAGGGAGACTTCACAGAAAAGCCTTGAGTCACAGAAGCTCTAAACTGAATTTAACTACTTGTAGTTACAGGTGAAGAATCCACCCTTAACTACACAGAACAGTTCCCAGGAGCAAATGTGGATTTGGACAAGGAGAAGCTTCCATCAGGAGTCAACTGGAAGGCCTCAGTTTAATTACCTCTCCATCTTCTCATTCCACCCAGCTTCTTACTTTCACACCTCATCTCACAGCCCCCACCAGCTCTCCTCTCGGGCCTCCTACCATCCCTTTGCACAAGCACACTCTCACTCTCCCTCCTCCGCACTCCCAGGGCTAAATGTGCTCTGCTTGCTGTGTCTTGCTTTCAGCATCCAGCTTTCCAATGAACTGTCATGAATCAACATCTTTCACTAGAAATTTCTGTAGACAGTACTGTCCTATAGCAGCAGAAGAGCTAAAGAAAGTCTGCTCTTTTAAGACACGTAAACCGCAGACAAAACCAAAGAAGCTTCGTCGCCAGAGTCAAGAATACAGAACAGATTCTAGCGATGCAGTTGATGCTGAACTTCTCAAAAGTCTGTCTCTCTGCTCTCCAGAGTGCAGGCAGAGGGGTGTGGTGCAGAAAAAAACAGAAGCATGGCAAAGAATCAGAACCAACAGAGAGCAGGGTTCTTACCTTTGTTTGCCCTAGAACTCTTTGGCAATCTGGTGAAGTCTAGAGATCACTTCTCAGAATAATCTTTTTAAAAGCATAAAAACATAGGACTTAAAAAGGAACACAACTGCACTGAAAGACAGTGATAAAATTATTCTACAAAAGCAAATTCTGATACAGCTGCCTTCTTGCTTCTCTATTACAACACTGAATATCAGGATGTAGTGGCATATTTCATAAGTACTATAATTCAAAAGCTAAATGCTACTGTGATTTGTTGCCTACATTCACATTTAAAAAATGCTAGATTTCACTTGGGGATTAGAGAAAATGAAGAATTTTTTTCTTTTCCCATCCAGGTTCAGAGAGTCAGAATTCTATCCATGGGCTCCCTGGTTAAGAGCCCCTGCCACAGTTAATTCTTCCCAAATCCTAACTTAAAGAATGACCTCCAAGTTCATGTCAATGCAAATCCAATGCCACATCCAATTCAGCCACAATTTGGCACACAACCACTGAACAAAAAGATGGAACATTAGCTCCAGTGTTGTGTGAATACAGTGGAGCCCCTGGAGCCCTAAAGTGCGATTCCTGGGAACTAAGGTAGACGACTCTGGCCACTGAGTATGCTGGTCCTTCCTTCAACAGGTAGGTGCACCATTTCCCTTATTCCTAGACATTAATTTTGAACTTTCCAACTGAAGATACATAAACACGTCTATGTGGACTCTTGTATCACTGTTTCCTAGTCAAAGACAATGGCATCTTTTTAACTGCAACATTAAGTAAGAGCTTTATGTGGAGGGGGGCGAGGGGAGTGCAATATTAAGTACATCCATGGATCTTAAGATGCATACAGTTTCCAGACATTACAGTGTAGTGGGAGGGGTAGAATGCCTCAGACTTAGAACTGAATAAAAAAAGACTGTAAGTGATTTTGTTATTCTGAGTATGCCAAATAGTTGTGCTTAGGCTGAAGATATTTGAGAAGTGAAATGTTACATAAAGTCTCAAAGTATTAGGCAATAGATTTTATGAATTCATGGAATCTATTTAACCAATGCTTATTCATATTTTAGTCTTATACAGAAATATGCCAACCAATCAGCTCGGCAAATACCCATTATTATCATTTTCAGTATTTAATATTTAAAAGAAGCTTATATAATGCCAGGTATTATTCTAAACACTTCATAAACATTAACACAATTAATTTTCAAGACAAGCCTATGAGATGGTAGATAACATCCCCATCTTACAGATGAAGAAACTGAGGTACACAGAGGTTGAATGATTGGCTCAGATTCATACAGCTACTAGGGCTTCCCAAGTGGCCCAGTGGTAAAGAATCCTCCTGCCAAAGCAAGGAGACACAAGAGTCGCAGGTTTGATCCCAGAGTCGGGAAGATCCCCTGGAAGAGGAAATGGCAGCCCACTCCAGTATTCCTGGCTGGAAAATCCCACTGGACAGAAGAGCCTGGAGGGCTACGGTCCCCTTGGCTGCAGAGAGTCAGAAACGACTGAGCGCACATGCGCACATGCAGCTACTAAGTTGCAGAACTCGGTTTGAACCCAGGCAGTATGGCTGCAGGATCCACATTCTCAACTATGCTCCATGGCTTTGTCTTGCTCAATCCCTGATTACTGGAACAACATTTTCCCATTTCTTTTTCTCACATTTTATGAAGTGCTATTTGCTAACACATCTCTTTCTGGCATGTGGATAAAGAGACTCCCCATGGAAATTTTTCATGCCAGTCAACAGGGACTTATGATTCTTTAACATCTGTGGAGTAAAAGATGGTGCAGCTATAGGATCAGTCCCAGGCTCTGCAAGACAGAGTCATTGCCATCCCTTTGTCATTATCAATTCTTAGTTTCCCACTTGAATACATCACTATTTCTATGCTCAAGCATTGAGCCCATAGGCTGATATAAGTCCAGGACTAAGGGAAAAAATGCAAAACAATCATGTTTTCAGTAATTGGGCCTTTCAGAGTATGGATTCAGAGAGCACATGATAACTTTCCTGTTATCACTCACATGCCAACATGGGTCTAATAACTTCTCTATGTATGAAAATACAGGGTCTTAAAAGCTTTCCATGTAGGTCAGCTGGTAAAGAACACACCTGCAATGCAGGAGACCCCAGTTTGATTCCTGGGTCAGAAAGATCCACTGGAGAAGAGATAGTCTACCTACTCCAGCATTCTTGGGCTTCCCTCGTGGCTCAGCTGGTAAAGAATCCACCTGCAATGTGGGAGACCTGGGTTTGATCCCTGGGTTGGGAAGATTCCTTGGAGAAGGTAACAGCTACCTACTCCAGTATTCTGGCCTGGAGAAGTCCATGGACTGTACAGTCCATGGGGTCATCAAGAGTCGGACATGACTAAACAACTTTCACTTTCAAAGCTTCTATAGAAAAGAAAACATCTTACAAAGAAAATTAGAAGAAAAGAACATTATAAAAAGTATACAGAGCTTCCTATTTTGCAGAAAATAAGACTATCAAAGAAAAGAACATCCTTCATCAACAGGAGAACCGAAGTTCACATACAGTCAGAACAGAAGGTTCATCTCATATTCGAAGATATCGTTTCTGAAGTTCCTGTTTCCTGGATTCAGTGTATCTGGAAGAAGGATGAAAAATATTGGTACAGAAAACAGAAATAGAATAGAATTTGGCCAAGCCACCAGATCTGCTTGGCAAGTACCCAAAGACATAAAACATGCCCTAAGGGCAGCCCCCAGAGATGTCTGGGTCAGGTTCAGTGGCATGTGCTCGGTACATCTTCCAGGAGAACAGGAAGAGGCAATAGCTGCTGACACTCACTGCACATCGACTGTGGGCCAAGTGCTCCACATGTACTATCTAATTCTCACAAAAGCACTGCTGTCCACCATTTCACAAAACAAACAACCGATTTCTTAATTTGCCTAAAATAACAAAACTAGTTAAGAGCCTACGCCTAGATTTGAACCTAAGTGGGAATCCAAAGCTTTCAAATACTTCCTTGCCCGAGAAATTTCTACTCCTAAGGTTGGAAGACTACCTTTTTAATCAAGCATCTCCCAAAATGACTACAGCATATTGTAATTGCAGTGGTAAGTGCATAAAACCATGCAAATGTTTTATTATAGTTGGCAGAAATATCAAAGAACAAATTACCCAACAATCGGGTAGTTTATAGGTAAATAGTTCCAATGTTCTCAGTTATCTTTATTTCAAGAATGAGTCTTTTTTAATAGATACAAAAAACAAACTTTTAGTTACCAGAGGGGATAGTGGGGGTGGGCATGGGGGGTGGGTAGGGAATAAAATACGAGTTTGGGATTAACATACATACACTGCTGCTGCTGCTTCTAAGTCGCTTCAGTTGTGTCCGACTCTGTGCAGCCCCATAGATGGCAGCCCACCAGGCTCCCCCATCCCTGGGATTAAATAAACAACAAGGACCTACTATATGGTGAACCATATGCAATGTCTTATAATAACCTATAGTGGAAAAAAATCTGAGTCACTTTGCTGTACACCTGAAAATAACACAACATTATAAATTAATTTCATTTTTTTAATTGTTCAAAACAGAATGAGTCTTTCTGAGAAGTGCAAATCAAACCAATGAGATATCACCTCACACCTGTCAGAATGTCTATTATCAAAAATTCTACAAAAAACAAATGCTGGAGAGGATGTAGGGGAAAAAAAGGAAGCTCTCAAGCACTGTTGGTAAGAATGTAAACTGGTGCCGGCATTATGTAAAATAGAATGGACATTCCTCAAACTAAAAACAGAACTATCACAGGACCCAGCAATTCAACTCCTGGGTATATATCTGGAAAAAACAAAAACCCTAATTGAAAAAGATATATGCATCCCAATATTCATAGAAGCACTATTTGCAATATATAGAAGCAACCCAAGTGCCCAACAACAGACAAATAGAGTAAGATGTGGTACAGTAATACAGTGGAATACTACTCAGCCATAAAAAAGAATGAAATACTGTCCTTGAAGCAACATAGATGGACCTAGAGGACATTATACTTAGTGTAACAAATCAGACAAATCTGAGTATCATTTGTATGTGGAATATAAAAAAATACAAATGAATGTATGTGTAAAACAGAAACAGACTCAGAGGGATAGAAAACAGACCTGCTGCTACCAAAAGGGAGAGGGAAGCAAGGAGGGGCAAATTAGGGGTACAGGATTAATAGATACACACTATGATGTATAAAACAGATAAGCAGCAAGGGTATTCTGTATATACAGTGCAGAGAATTATAGCAGTTATCTAATAAAAGCCTGTAACAGAGTATAGGAAGAAAGAAAAGGGAGGGAGGGACAAAGAAAAGGAAGAATTTTTCTCCATCAACACTAGTTCCAGGTTTTTGAGTTCCCAACTGTCAGCCTCCACCCCATCCTTAGAGACCAGCCTTCATAGAGTCCTGTATTGAACCATTTCCTTCAAAAAAGAAACAAAGCCCAGTATTTCAATAGCAAGTTGGTCCCCCTCCCACGTGGAAATCTCCTGATGTAGCCTCGTTTTCACTCACAGACCTTCCCCACTTTCCCATCATCTGTTCAGCTCAGCAACTGCTCATCCCTTGAGTCTAGTTTCTGATACACCTCCAAGTTCTCTGCTCTGGCATGTCTCATGGCCCTCAGCAGCAGCGTGACTTAACAAACCCCATCCCCAACCTCCCCAGGGCCTTCAAAGTCCACCCTGGGACCAACAGTACCTTCTCGGGGCTTCCATATGTTCAGATGCCAATTCCTAGTCACCTCCTTCTAAGACATTAGTAAGACTAACACCATCTTCACGACGTAATTACAACATGTCGCCTGGCACCAGCCAGACCGAGGATGCTGAAAACCTTAGGAAAGCGTATTTTCAAGATTGGTCTTCCAGAGTTATTAAGTGGAGACTGGGAAACCAGTCCTATATCTAAAGAATAAAGTAAGTGGCACTCAACTACGCAGGGAGTAACTTAATTCTGGGTACTTTTCTTATACCTTGGAGACAGTTCCTAGGAGACATGATGCAACAGCCATGTCTGAAGCAGTTTTACAACAGTCAAGATCTGCACTTACACCCAGGTCAGCTGAGTAGCTGAAGCCTGGGGCTGTGGCATCTGAACCTGAGCAAGTGGCCCATACTCAGCAGCCATGTTAGTTTCTTGCAGGCTCAGTTTCCTCACGGGTACAATGGCAACAATAATAATACCTACCTTATAGGACTCCAGTGAGCAAATAAAATAACGCATGTTAGGTACTTGACACATCATTTACTGCGCTCATCACCAAATTGTGTCCAACTCTTCGGGATGCCATGAAATGAAGACCACCAGGTTCCTCTGTCCATAGGATTCTCTGCAAGAATACTGGAGTGGGTTGTCATTGCCTTCTCCAGGGGATCTTCCCAACCCAAGGATCAAACCCCCGTCTCCTGCATTGGCAGGTAGATTCTTTACCACTGAGCCACCAAGGAAGCCCCTATTACTTACTAGCAGTAGTTTTGTTTTTTTTTTTTTTCAAAAAGAATAACTCAGTAGCATACACACTTCACCACAAACTTCACACAGCCAGGGTAAGAGACCATTGCAAGACTGATTTAACTTTTAGTTCAATGGGAAAGCAGGCACATTCAAGATGCAGGTGGACACCCCTGTGTGTGGAGCTCTTCATCAACACACACCTCTGAGTTAAGCACAGTCGTGGAGCATCTTTTCCCAAATCTCACTTTTATGTTGAGGTTAAATTCAGCAAACATAAGCTTCTGTTATTGTGGGCCTCTAAATGCTTCTCTCACAGAGAGCTCTGCTGGTTTTGCTTTTATCAAAAATGCATATCTTTTTTCAATAAGAGAAAAGTTCAAAAAACTGCAGACACGTGGTTGAATATAAAGGTTTCTACGACCCAACCACCTACACAAATTTGATCATGAGGAAAAGAACTTGTGTGTGGCTGTAGATTGAGCTTGATAAGAAGAAAGCAGTCACACACAAATGCAGATTGTAGAATACTTTTAACTACAGCAAAAACTGCTGCTGATTTATTACAAAACAAAGTGCAACTAATTCCAGCTAATATGCAATAAGCTGATGCCTAGTTGCATTTGAGACAGAGGGAAAAACTAGAATCCATTCAAAGATGTACAAATGAATGCTATTTTTACAAATGCTCTATTTACATAAAGGCACATGTTCAACTTTAAGTTTAGAAGACCTCAAGAAAAAAATAACTCTTCCATTTACTATGTAACTAACAATCTCAGAAAATGGACAATTAGACCATTCCATGACAGAGAATATTAGCATTTAACAAACTCGTCTAAAAATATAAGCAGTAAATACTTTTAGCACAGCTGGCTTCTGAAGACTTCAATATTAACAAACAGACTTAATATTCTTGATTTACTACAGATTTTTCCATCAAGTGAAACAGTCATGAGGATGATAATTGGGCCCACATGCCTCCCAAGGACACAGTTCTGTGGTGTGATGGGGAGAAAGCCACAGAGCCCCACAGGACAGCCGTGCATACTGCAAGTCTTAGCCTGCAGTATTGGAAAGATTCTGTTTCCTCAATTCAACTAAAAATAAACAAATGGGGGTATGTGCCGTCTCAGTGTCCCCATCACAGATTTTAAACCAGAAAAAAACTCACCAGTTACTCAAAACGTACCAAAGATTGACTCTTAAGAGTATTTTTACAGTTTACATCCATCAAGCTGAAGGACATATCTTGAATAGTAAAAAATGAAACCATTAACATTTATTCAAACTAAGGTGCTATGAGAGTAAATGTATAGTAATGTATAGTCTATGATGTAAAGAGAATGTAAACAAATTTTTATGTTAAGTCATTTCAATAATATGTCACCAATAGGATCAGTGTTCACACAGGATACTGGTGTCAGTTTCAACAGTAATTCAAGGACTACAGTTTGGAATGGAAGATGGGAAATATCTATATAAAGTAATCTTTATACATGAACATTATTTTACAATAAATTGCATTTACCTTTTCAGGTTTGGCACAATAAATTCTCGCATTATGCTTGTGCTACCACCACTATGTGGCTTCCCTGGTGGCTGAGCAGTAAAGAATCCGCCTGCCGATGCAAGAGACGCAGGTTCAATCCCTGGGGGAGGAAGATCCCCTGGACATGGAAATAGCAACCCACTCAGTATTCTTGCCTGGGAAATCCCATGGACAGAGGAGCCTGGCGGGGTACAGTCTTTAGGGTTGCAAAGAGCTGGACACGACTAACCGACTAAATGGCAAGAACCACCACCACTATGTACTGTCTTGTTGAGTTTTTAAGGAATTCTCTGTACCACACAGGAAAAATAGTGTAAATCCATAAAATGAGACCATTTCAAAATTACATTTAATCAAAAGGCAGAAAAAAAAATTTTAAACCATAGAGCTAGTTTTTAGCAAAACTTTGGACACATCAACAGGCAACACTAAATTTAGATCAGCATCCACCAGTTGCTGAATTTTTATTTGTTTCAGATTGTAAGTTAAAGCTCCTATGAAGGGAGATGATTCCTACACTGAGAAGTCAGAAATAACCAAAAATATAACAGACATGATAGTCATTTGTAAGTTATACTATAAATATGAATAGGCAATTACCAACTTATCAATGTCAGCTGTGTAAAATTTACCTCTGAGTTTTTCGGAGCATCTCCAGATTCTAGCAAATATTGGGGTGGCCAAAAAATTCTTCCAAGTTTTTCTGGAAACAGTTATAGGAAAACCCAAATGAAATTTTTGGCCAACCCAGTATGTTTCTCCTTCAGCTAAACCATATTATGGGTTAATTTAGTTTGGTGGACCATTCTGGGAACAAATCCATTATTTATAACATTATTTCAACTGGAAAATTAATTGCCAGTTCCAATATAGAATGTGGGATATGTGTGAAGGACACATTGTCCTCGCAAAATAAAGAGATCACCCTCCAATTTCTACCAACTGCAGTTACTGAATCAACAAGTGATGTGTACAAGGCATCATACGAGGTACTTTGGGGGACCAAAAGCAGTAATATTTCAGGAGAATCAGCCTTCAGGTTAAAAGCTAGCAATAATAAAAACAAACCATTGAGACAGAGGTGACAACATTCCTGTCAAAATACTCTAATGATGTAGCAAATTTTTAATATTGTTTTAGGTGAAAAAAAATAAGTAATCTTTAAATGACACCATACCCAGAGAAACTGTAGGTTTGAAAGTTACAAACGTCACTAATCAAGACCGTGCTACCTTTCCAGCTAAGAGCAACATCTCCATTCTGCTTAGATTTTGTTTGAACGACTCCTTTTTCTTTGCCCTGGGTTTCTGAAATACAGAATACTGTGAAATTCTACAATGATGTTCTACATTTGTCACAACATCCTTCTGGGCCTTACCAGTGAAAGTATTAGATAACTTCTCCCTTTCATGAATAAAGATGGCAGCTGATACACAGAGTACTGTCTACTACATATCAAGACAACTGTTCTCTGCTATAGATGTGCTAAGACGGAGACTGGTATTTATTCCTCCATGAGATAAAGACTCTCTCATTTCCCAGGAAGGCTGGCTCAGAGTGAACAAGTTCATAAAGTGAAGACAGCTCATGGAGTCCATGGCATTAGGACTCCTCCTCCCCAAACAAAGCATTTTTCATCACATCATCATTATCACTATTGACCCTCTCTCAAGAACAAGGTCTGTCATTGAAAGTGCATGCCAGAGACGTGAAACAAGCGTGCCCTTAAGGAGAGCTGGGCCTCGTGCAAAACCTTGATGTTCTTTAGATTCAAAAAGGATTTAGAAAAAAAGGATACAAGACACAATGCCACACTGACATTTGGAAAGAACCGGTAATTTCCCAAGGACTACCATCACTTCATTTGAGACTCCAATGATTCTGACAAGCAAGGCAGACATTACTGTCCCAATTTATTGATGAAGAAACAGATAAGGAAACTGATAAACTTCAGAAGGTTAAATGACTTCTCAGGGATCCACAGTAAAGCATTTTTTTTTTATAGGACACTGTCTCAGTCATTAAAATGATCTTTTTTACTGAACTACTTTAAAAAACCATAATAATAAAATATATACACATAAGGTTAAAAACTCCTTTTATGTATCCCCTTCCCCAAAAAGTCCTTTAAAAAGTCTATTTTCCCTGTACCATAAAAATTTCCTG
Organism: Bos javanicus; assembly: GCF_032452875.1. Classification (NCBI taxonomy): domain Eukaryota; kingdom Metazoa; phylum Chordata; class Mammalia; order Artiodactyla; family Bovidae; genus Bos; species Bos javanicus. Next base: position 56,859,653 of record NC_083871.1, on the reverse strand, counting down.
AGGAGAATGCTAAGGATTTTGGTATTCACCAGAGTATATTCTAAATTTTAATTCTGACTAATTTCTCCCCATTCTGGTTTATCCTTCTCCAAATGAATTAAGACCTTGTGGTAAGGAAATATTAAACAGATATAAAAGAATAATTTGTAGATGGGAGATACATTCTGGCACTTACCAGGCAAAGAAACAAATCATTACTCTTCTATGCCTGACCTATTCAAGATAACAAATGCTCTTTGGGTAATATTCCACATATACTAGTATCATGATTCTGATGCAGTCGCCAACCAATGGGTTATGCAAGCCTTCTCCTCTCTCCAGTCAAGAGGCTCTGGACTGTGGACAGTGTGGACTGTTGTTGCTCTTTAGTCACTCAGTGGTGTCCAACTCTTTTGTGACGCCTTGGACCATAGCCCTCTACGCTCCTCTCTCCATGGGATTTCCCAGGCAAGAAAACTAAAGTGGGTTGCCATTTCCTCCTCCAGGGGATCTTCCTGACCCAGGGATCAGACCTGCATCTCCTGCATTGCAGGCAGATTCTTAACCACAGAGCTACCTGGAAAGCCCAGACTATGGGGATTGCAGAGTTCAAAAAGATAGGAGAGTGCATGAGTGGCTAAGAGTAAGTAGAACTCAAGAGTTCCAATAGTATTTCTAGGTGTATTAGTAATGCTACCAACAAAGATAGTGGATGGGCACTTGAAAGAACTCTTCCAGAAGCAGCTTCCGGGCCAGCCCTGTCCAACAGGACTTCCTGTGACAAGGGACATGCTCTGTATCTGCACTATCCCATGTGGTACTCTCGAGCAACACGTGACTACTAAACACTTGAAATATGACTGCTGCTGCTGCTGCTAAGTCACGTCAGTCGTGTCCGACTCTGTGTGACCCCACAGACGGCAGCCCACCAGGCTCCCCCATCCCTGGGATTCTCCAGGCAAGAACACTGGAGTGGGTTGCCATTTCCTTCTCCAATGCAGGAAAGTGAAAAGTGAAAGTGAAGTCGCTCAGTCGTGTCCGACTTTTAGCGATGCCATGGACTGCAGCCTACCAGGCTCCTCCATCCATGGGATTTTCCAGGCAAGAGTACTGGAGTGGAGTACATTGCCTTCTCCACTAGTGCAGCAGAAAAATACATTTTCAATTTTACATAAATTTACTTAAATCTAAAGACCACCATACAAACAGCCCAAGTCGAGAGCAATGACATTTCTCCGCACAGGAACCTCAGCACAGTTTTTTCACAGAACTCAGACCCCAAGGCACCTGGGTGTAATGAAAACAGCATGGGCTTTGGAAGCTGACAGACTAGGGTCCATAACAAGCTGTAAGTTTACCTTATTGAGTCTCAGCTCCTATACCTCTATGGTGCGGATCTCAACATCCATTTCTCAGGATGAGTGAAAGGGAAGGGCTTCCCTCCCACTATGTCTAGCACACAAAACAGTCTGTAAAACAACAGTCCCTCTCCCCTACCATTCTACCCTATCTTCTCAATCCAAAAGAACTGTACACTTGTAACCTACCAGGCAATTATGAGATAGAATTTCATGAGCAGTCAGAAAAAAAAAAAAAAAAACCTGAGCTTCTTAGAAGTAAGGTAAGGAAGAAAAAAGAAAATCACACCTGGCTAACATTTTTTAACTTGGCAAAAAATTTTACAGCAACAAAGAATTATAAACTGTACTCATTTTTCAATATTTGGTTAATTATAAATGTACTTTATTTATGAGCTGGAAAGCTAAAGCATGTTCCTCTCTTATCTCACAAAGCATAACACTTTATAACAGAAATGATAAAAACCACATAATGTTGTTTCAACATTATTTTATACGATACAGTGTTCACAGGAAGCAGATTGGAAATTCCCTCATATCCGTGTAAAGGGATGAACTATCCAGCATTTCTCTAGTGTTAAATGTTTGAATGATTGTAAAGTGGATAGAGTTCAAGAGGAACTACTGATATCCTTAACTGTATACCTGATCTTAGTGATTATTAAATGGAGAAGGCAATGGCACCCCACTCCAGTACTCTTGCCTGGAAAATCCCAAGGACGGAGGAGCCTGGTAGGCTGCAGTCCATGGCATCGCTAAGAGTCAAACATGACTGAGCGACTTCACTTTCACTGTTCACTTTCTTGCATTGGAGAAGGAAATAGCAACCCACTCCAGTGTTCTTGCCTAGAGAATCCCAGGGACGGGGGAGCCTGGTGGGCTGCCGTCTCTGGGGTCGCAGAGTTGGACACGACTGAAGCGACATAGCAGCAGCAGCAACAGCAATTATTAAAAGACTATTTATACACACAAACATTATTCACAATATTCCATGTGGTTTTATTTACAATGAATAATGTGGACAACAACTTTAGCATTCCTTTCCAGTGGAATTATGTAAGTAAGCAGAGACACATTCATTCAATGGAATTTCATGTAGTCATGAAGAGTTTATAATGAGGTATATAATATAATAAATAAGATTATAAAATTCCATACAGCATGTCTTGCCATGCTGTCATTCCAGTCGTGTCTGACTCTTTGTGGCCCCATGGACTGTAGCCCACCAAGCTCCTCTGTCCATGGGATTTTTCAGGCAAGAATAGTGGAGTGGGTTGCCATGCCCTCCTCCAGCGGATCTTCCCAACTCAGGAAACAAACCCACATCTTCTGCATTCCAGGCAGATTTCTTACTACTGAGCCACTGGAGGAGCCCATATACAGCATAATTCTTTAAATTAAAAATATATATGGAAAATTAAATTTAAATTAAATTAAAAATATATATGGAAAGGTGAATAAATTAATATTAATAAAATTAATAATAGAAATTAATAATAATAAAAATAACAGTTTCATTAAAAGTTGGAACAACATATAATTTTCCCCTCACACTTCTCTCCTGTCTTCCTAGATTTCAGTAATGAGTATGCACAACTTTGAGGGTGGGTGGTGGAGCACAAACGCTTTTAAAGTTATTCACTGTGTTGGAGCCCGAATCATCTCTGTTTCCCATCATTTGAAAGCAGTTCACCATACGGGGGAAAGACAAGAGCTCAAACCACAATACCTCAAATGTTTTTTGGCCGCCAGCAGCCTGGCAACCAGGCAACGAGAGTGATTACAGAGTGTTCAGCCCACACCCTCCCTGTGGCCACCACTGGCGACAGCATCTTCTCCTCCGTGCCCTGAATGATGGCATAGCAGGTTCTGCACAAGCTGCTGGCTTGCTCCCCTGAGATAGGAACATTTTAAGGGGGAAGAAATAGCCTCCAGTAGCAACGACACACCTAAGTAACCTGCGTGAAAGATCTTCATAGGGTCCCAAACTTTCTTTTTAAATTAGCTCTGTGGTCTAATCATTTTTGGAATAACTATTTGGAGGAAAACCACGGCAACAGCTCAGAGAATGGAGCTGCTAACCCAGACTGGGTTGCTGAGGAATACCTGGTTATGGAACTTACATGTAAACAGAAGTTAAACAGGCAAAGAAAGGGTGGGGTGTTCCAGATGGAGGAACAGTTACGAGATGTCACAGGGCTCTCAAAACCAGGGGAGTAGCTTCAGCTAAAGCTAAGGTCCAAGGCATGTGCTGAAAAGCCTAAGAGGGGAACCTGGAAATGCAGACACTGTCTAGGTCATGAAAACGTCCTGCTTGTCAGTTTCATGAATTTGGAGATGATCCTATCCAATTAGTGACTGATTTGAAAGGGTGTGATGATTTGCAGCTAAGAACTATCCCATCCCTTTGCTGCAGTCAGGAGGATGAACTGGGTGAGTGGAGAGCCTGCTGAGAGGCAGGACATGTTGGTTGTGACTACAATAGTTTAAGAAAGAGATAAGCCTTAAGCTAAACAAACAAATGTGGGGATAAGAAAAGAAGGGCAGATTTCCGAGATATCTCAATAGTAGAATCCACAGGATTTGATGAACTGATAGAAGTGGAGGAGGGAGAAAGGAAGGAATTCAAGTCCATAGGATTCCTAATTAAGCTCCTCTGTGCCACAAACTGCTTTTCTAGTGTGGTAAGGCCAAGCAATGCTTCTCAGAACGTTTTTAAGTGCATGAAATAAAACACACAGAATTAAAAGAAACTAATAACATCTTAGGAAGCATTATTACAAACAAAGCTAATGAAGGTAATGGAATTCCAGCTGAGCTATTTGAAATTCTAAAAGTTGATGCTGTTAAAGTGCTACACTCAATATGCCAGCAAATTTAGAAAACAGCAATAGCCACAGGACTGGAAAATGTCAGTTTTCATTCCAATCCCAAAGAATGGCACTGCCAAAGAATGTTCAAACTATGGCACAACTGCGCTTATTTCACATGCTAGCAAGGTCATGCTCAAAATCCTTCAAGTTAGGCTTCAACAATATGGGAACTGAGAACTTTCAGATGTACAAGCTGGATTTAGAAAAGGCAGAGTAATCAGAGATTAAATTGCCAACATCTGCTGGATCATAAAAAAACAAGACAATTCCAGAAAAACATCTACTTGTCTTCATTGACTACACTAAAGCCTTTGACTGTGTGGATCACAACAAACTGTGGAAAATTCTTAAAAGAGATGGAAATATCAGACCATCTTACCTGCCTCCTGAGAAACCTGTATGCACATCAGGAAGCAACAGTTAGAACCAGACATGGAACAACAGACTGGTTCCAAATTGGGAAAGGAGTACATCAAGGCTGTATAGTGTCACCCTGCTTATTTAACTTATATGCAGAGTATATCACATGAAATGCCAGGCTGGATGGATCACAAGCTAGAATTAAGATTGACAGGAGAAATATCAATAACCTCAGATATGCAGATGACACCACCCTTATGGCAGAAAGCAAAGAGACACCAAAGAGCCCTTGATGAAGGTGAAAGAGGAGAATGAAAAAGCTGGCTTAAAACTCAACATTCAGAAAACTAAGATCACAGCATCCAGTTTCATCACTTCATGGCAAACAGATGGGGAAAAAATAGAAACAGTGGCAGATTTTATTTCCTTGGGCTCCAAATCACTGTGGATGGTGACTGCTGCCATGAAATTAAAAGACGCTTGCTCCTAGGAAGAAAAGTTATGACAAACCTAGACAGTGTTATTAAAAAGTAAAGACATTACTTTGCCAACAAAGGTCCGTCTAGTCAAGGCTATGGTTTTTCCAGTAGTCATGTACGGATGTGAGAGTTGGCCCATAAAGAAAACTGAGTGCCGAAGAATTGATGCTTTTGAACTGTGGTGTTGGAGAAGACTCTTGAGAGTCTCTTGGACTGCAAGGAGATCCAACCAGTCCATCCTAAAGGAAATCAGTCCTGAATATTCACTGGAAGGACTGATGCCAAAGCTGAAGCTCCAATACTTTGGTGACCTGATGCGAAGAGCAGACTCATCAGAAAAGACCCTAGAAAGACTCATTAGACCCTAACAGATTCATTAAAAAGATGCTACGAAAGACTGAGGGCAGAAGAGGCAGACAGAGGATGAGATGGACAGATGGCATCACTGACTCATTGGACATCGAGTTTGAGCAATCTCCAGGGGACAAGGAAGGACAAGGAAGCCCGGCATGCTGCCGAGTTGGACACGATTTAGTGACTGAACAACAATAATATCAAAATACGTTTCTCCCCACGGAAGCCCTAAGAGCCTATGGCTTTCAACCTTTAGTTCATCTCAGAATCACTAGAAGGCTTGTTTAAACAGTTGTTGTTGCTCCTCTGTCCGTGGGATTTTCCAGGCAAAAATACTGGAATGGGTTGCCATTTCCTTCTCCAGGGGATCCTCTGGACCCAGGGATCAAAGCCACATGTCCTGCATTGGCAGGCAGGTTCTTTACCACTGAGCCACCCGAGAAGCCCAAAACAGACTGCTGACTAAATAAGATACAAGGGTATAGCGTACAACACAGGAAACATAGCCAATATTTTATAACTATAAATGGATATACCTTTTAAAAATTGTGAACTTTAGTCTGTATACTTGTTTGAGTACGCACGCACACACACTTGAAAATTACAAAATATCATACATCAACTACATCTCAATTAAGAAATAAAACAGATTTCCAGACCCCCACCTCCAAGTTTCCATGCTGCTGATGATGCTGGTCTGGGGAACACACTTAGAAACCATTTACCAGCTTTCTGGCTAGAAACATAAGGGGACTAGTACCACTGATATGCTTGCCTCCTTCTCCATCCCCACAGCCTACAGCTTGGTGTACGTGCATGCTATGTCGCTAAGGACGTGCGATCATGTCCGACTCTTTGCGACCCCATGGAGGCGTAGCCTGCCTAGCTCCCCTGTCCATGGGATTCTCCAGGCAAGAATCCTGGAGTGGCTGCCACTGTATAATTCAATAAGTACTCTGTGAACAAATGAAGCAGCAATACAGATATAATAGTGAATTTAGTGCTTAATATTTGGCTAGGTTATAGCTTCATTTTTTTTAATGCTTTTTCTGTAATCCTTGGAAGTCCTGAAGACAATGGATTACACTGCTTTGATCCAATTTACAAGTCTTGATTCAAGTCCTTATAAGAATCAGAAAATGACCTTCAAGTTGCCAGTTATATTCCTTTATATATAAGATAAATACTTAAAAGCATGCATTTACATTTTAAAATATTACTTGGGCAATTGGTAAAAATGCTGAATCCTCTTCATTCATATACAAGGCATCTCTCTCTTATTAAGGCATACAGTGTCAAACACTGAAAATTTCAAAGAAACTATCAGTTTTAATAAACTCAGAACAGTTCAAAGAATTGTCCATAGAGAGATTTTAGGGAATCTTTTGTAATAAATAACTAAAAACTATTTTCACTTATCATTTCAATAGTTTAGTTACAACTGGATGTTTCTCTAGCTTCTGACAGTGCTTTAAAAAATCTTTTCTTTCCATAATATTTTCAGTATTCCTGCTCCATTCTCATTTACTATAACCACAGTGTAAAGTTTACACTAAAGGTAAGATTTAGCACAGATTCCCCTAAGTTACTATAAGCCAACTAAAAGAACCCAACTATTGAAGTCCACACGTATTCAGGAGGCCTGCCCTGCACTGGTTGCTATGGAGATTGCAAAAGCCAAAGAGAAAGCCAAATTTAGCTCTGGGAGCAGCCTTACCAAATCCCTTTGGTATTCTACCTATGGGGATATCTCCACAAACACATCCATCTCAGAAATATGTTATCTTCCCTTGGAAAGAAGCACTGGGACCTTTCCAAATCCACTTGTGTGTTTTAAGTTGCTTCAGTTGTATCCAACTCTATGGACTGTAGCTGCCAGACTCCTCTGGCCATGTGATTCCCTAGGCGAGAATACTGGACTGGAGTACCTTGTCCTCCTTCAGGGGATCTTCTGGACGGAAGGATTGAACCTACTTCTGTTAAGTCTCCTGCACTGGCAGGCAGGTTCTTTATCATTAGCACCACCTGAGCCCTTCCAGGCCCACACCATTATACAAATTACACAGCCCCACCCCCATCACTTGCCTGGAGTTGTGTTATTTTTTTCCTTCACAATCCGGCTCATACCTGAATTTCTTTGCCCCTAGCTCCCATCACCCCTGTTCACGGGTCTGTCAGGCAGGCCTCTATAGCTGTCCCTCATCTTTCTCCCCCTCCCCAGAAGCTGCCTGCTGCACTCCCACCACAAAGCCTTTATCACATTACCCTCTCTTCCTCAGAAACATTCCTGCCCCAAGCAAGATTCTAGATCTGGCAACCAAGGTCCTCCGTCATTTGATCCCAACCTGAGCTCCCGACTAAGTTCCTTCCTGCTTCTCCAAACAAACTCTTCACTCCAGCCAAATTGTTCTGCTTCCTCTGATCAAAACACGCCTTTTGGCACTTCAAGTAAGAAAAAAACAAGAATATTTATGCTGGGAAATTACCGCACAGTCATTACGTCAATGTGGTAAATAAGAATACTGGTTTGCTTATTAATCTAGAATACATGCTCACAGCACACACCTGGAGGGTGGAGACCCTGAAAGGGTGAAGCGATCATGACTTGTGAGGGATTCCTGTCTGAGCTTCAGTGCTAGAATCATGTAAGCCAAGGGTGTCTTCTTCAACAGTAATGAGAGCAACAGCTCTTGGTAAGCCAACACCCTGTGCCTGGAATTTAATTCACATGGCAACCCTGAGAAGTAGGGAGAAGGCAAGAAGTATCAACCCCATTTTAAGAGGCAGAAACAGAGGTTTTAAAAATAACAGGTAGCCCATTAAAGATCACACCACCCCAGGGTAGGATAGGCTTCATACTCAGGTCTGTGACTTAAAAGAAAACTTATCAGAGTTACACTGGGTGGGAGAGTTTCTGGTGATTTTTATGTTTTTGATAGTTTCCTGTCAAATTTTCAAATTTTATACAATAAACTTGCATTATCTTTTAGAATCTAAAAAAAAAAAAAAATGCCATTCGCTTCCATATTTCTTTTGCTCGGTTTCCTCTCTGACAATGATACCCTGCATCTAGGGAAGTCTTACTCATCTACTGAGATATAGCACATGTATGACCCCTGCTTCCCCAGGAGCCTTCCTTATCCCAATAAACAATCCCCTCCCCACTTTCTACAGACTAAACTGTCACTATTTCAGATAACTGTTCATACTCTTCTTGGAGTGACTGTAAGCTTCTACACAACGATTGTGTATCACACTTCCCAACACCTACCCATCTGTCCACCATAGCACACTTGCACTCAGAGCAATGCTCCATACATAACCTGACTTCGAGGACCATGTCTCTGGATCTCAGTACATCTGCAAACTAGGCTCCAATGGTACCTCTCTCTAAGGGCTTTTGAATACCAAATGAGATAACAAAATGTTTCTTTGGAAAACACTCTATAAATTTAATGCAAAGGACAATACCACTGGGGAGGCAAAGGTGCTTTCACAAAATATCAGAGACCCAAACAAGGCAGCAGACTCTCAAGCTTGATGGTATCGGATGCTACAGGAATTCCAAGACAGCAAGGACTGCTCCAAGCACCACAGGATTCCTGGGGAAAGTCTTCCCTAGAGAGGAGGCTCTGAGGCCAGCCCTGAGGGAGGTGGAGGATCTCTATTAACAAACAGAAGAGGAGCAGCTAAGACAGAGGAAGCCTACAAAGCCTGCCCAGTCTCCCTGAAAGATCTTCATCTCCTAGAAAGTCACCAAGAATCTGCACTCAGCAGTCAGAGGTTACCTGGAAATCTTGGGGAAAGTGCTAGGTGGTCTCCTTCAACAGGCACCACTCCTTCCCCAGCGAGAGGTCAGCAGACACCGTAGAAAAGGAAACACAATGTTCCTTCAGAGGGAACAACGATAAATTTGTTAAACCTTAGCATTCTATACACTTATCTTTCTAAATGACTAGTACTTGGCCATGGTCTCTATTAAAGGACCTGTCATCCCATTTCTGCGTTTCACAACTTTTTCCTGAGAATGCAGGTTTAGCAAATATTTTCATGGGCTAACATGGACTCTGGATTCTATGAAGCAGGACCTCAGGCCCACCATCAGAATCACCACTATGATCCTGTGATTCCTCTGACATAGGCATGTAACTAATATTTGCAGGGGGGGGGGGGGCAGAAAGAATTTCCAACTAAAGTGAGTCATAGGATTTTAACAATTAAAAAATAGCTTTGAAAGCAGATGTACAGAAAAGGCCAACCAGTGTCAAATTTCCTTTTGTTTTCTTTCCTGTTTTGTCTACCAAGTGATAGCTAGTCTCCAAAAGTACCCCATACAGAAATATTTCTAGAATATTTGTGTAACATGCTTATCACTACTAATAAAAATTTAACATATGAAAAGGCTAAGAAAACACTTCTGTGGACTACTGAATTTGCTGTACTTGTTTAGAAAACTGACACATATGTCTGCTGCAGAATCCTAAACAAAAGAAACCAGTGTCTTGCACTTTACCACGTAACCTGGTGGTGAACAGCACAAAACAGTCCGACTGGGCACACAGTAACAGGAAGGAAAGCTAAATACATCTTTCATGCCCAGCATGGAAAATCTAATGGAGGGCTACATTTCCGATAAATTCTAATTAGACAAGAAAGGGAAATAAAAGGATTCTGCTTTGATCCTGGGATCTGTCTTAATCTTAGCATCAACCTGTATAACAAGAAAGCAGCTTATTAATTCTGCATTCCTATTTCACACAGCAAAGCCTTTTAGGGTAAAACAAAATGCAGTCCATGTTGACTGTCTAGAAAGACTGGGTTAATTTATGTGATGTTAGGGATGCCTTATTTATGGAAAGGAGGTAGGTTAAGCTCTCCGGGGGATAACAACTTCAGCTCTGGAAGGGTCTCTCTGGACCACTTAAGCAGTATCAATAGTTCACTTACGACATTTACACATCTTGGTTAATGTGGCATAACAAAACTGGAGGGACTTTGTGCCAAACTAATTTTTTCCTCTGTGACTGTAAGAAACGGATGACAAAAGCCTTCATCCTGAGCATGCTATCTAAAGAGTATAGTATACTGAACTCATAGTTGCTACGCCCTCCCAGATTGGTTTCAACTCTCCTCTTAAGATTGGGAGAGTGGAAAGAGGGTACATCATTTCTACTTTAGTGGTTAAAAAGTGCATTAAAAAAGGCTTATTTTCCATCATACTATATGTAATAAAGTTTGGCTAAAAATGATGATTAATTTTTTTATTTTTACTTTTTTTTACTGCATCACAATTTTTATTTTGCATGTTCCCAAAGAGAGTAAGTAACTCTAAATAGGGTGAAACCTTATGTATCTGGCATCAAGAGAGTAGAGCTCTAGAGGAGTGGTTTCCTGAATAACAAACACTCTGCCATTCACTTGCCTGGAGTGGAAGCGTCTCTCCTGCCAGCACTCTTCCCCTCAGCCTCCCCTCCTCCACTTAGCCTGGCCTGGCTGGACTGTCACTCATGGTATCCAGGCCTCCTGGTAGCATGTGATCCAAACTGGATCAATCACAGCCAACAACTTCTGGACAGAGTGGCACATCAAGAAGTAGGCATGAGACCGAAACAGTACCTGCACTCCTTCACTTAATTTTGTGTAGAGACATTGAGAGGAAAAGGGTTTGTTTTCTCTTTTATCTAAAAACCCCAACCTTATAGATCTGGAGCAAAACCAACAGAAAGAACCCTAAGACATTCCACTTAACCTCCTGGGTACTGCTTTGCCCCAAGTCAGCCAGGCCTTTGAATGACTCTTTATATGATCAATATTTTCCAGATGGGTTTTTAGCACTTGCAACTAAAAGAATTGCAATTCAATGTCCAGACTTTATCTGATTTAAAGTTTACCTGATATTACAGGAAAACTTCCCAAAATAAGCTGCATGCTTCTTAGTTTAAGGAAGTAAGCCATAGTATACATAATTTAACCTTTTCTTATTGATCTAGTCAGTTAAATGGTAATGTATGTTCTCAAGCACTACTGAATTATCCAGGTATACCTGACTTCACTAACTAGGTCAATACTGCTTTGTATCAAATTTCTGGGTTTATTACATTTTAAGCAACATAACACTGCCTGAGTGAGTGGGGACCAGATGTGAATCTGTCCTCCCTTGCAGTTGCCTCTACTGCCACATCCCACAACAACAGACCATGCACAGACCAGAAACCATTTACTAAAGGAGAATAAATTAAGACATGCCAAGCTAGTTGTGAATGACTAATCACACCCCATCCTTTGTCACACATGGGACAGAGCTTCACAAGTTACAAGACAGACAAACAATAAGATGGGGAGGTGGGGAGAGGCAGGAAGTACATGCTACACAAATACAGCCACTCTCACAAAGCCCAGCGCCATGCTCCTTATTCTGCCCTGCCCCCCCAACCCCATTTCACTGTTTCTCTATGCACAACACACACCACCACACCACTGCCCAGACTAGGCTTAATTTCTCAACTTCCCAAGGGTAACGTCCCAGAATTGGTCTAGCTCTTCTTTTTGAGCTGGATGGACATCCTGCTAACGTCACCCAAATTCAGCTGATGGATGGTAGTCTCTGACTTGTGTGTCCATTCTGGACACAATTAGTGGTAGCCAAAGAAATTCCTTTTACTTACTTCTTCATTGTTTATTTAATAATTTATTTGACTTTCCTGGTGGCTCAGATGGTAAAGCATCTGCCTACAGGGCGGGAGACCCAGGTTTGGTCCCTGGGTCAGAAGATCCCCTGGAAAAGGAAACAGCAACCCACTCCAGTACTCTTGCCTGGAAAATCCCATGGACAGAGAAGCCTGGTAGGCTACAGTCCATAGGGTTGCAACGAGTCAGACACGACTGAGCGACTTCACTTTCTTTAACAAACATTTACATAGAATTTAGCAGAAACAAGGCATACTTTTCTAAGCACTTTACACATATTCATTAATTTAGTACTCATAATAAACCAGTGAGGGAAGTACAATTATTTTCCCATTATGCAGATGAGAAAACTGAGGCATACAGAATAACTGCCCCAAGTTTCACAATCAGTAAGTGGATCTGAGATGTGACTGTCTTGGGAGAAGAATCTATACTGTTAATCACTATGTCACAGAAATTTTCAAAATGAGGACTGCATGAAGCTGGGCATGCACATATTCCAAATGACTTTAATATACATTCATCCACCCATTCATCATTCATTCAAATGTTCTGAGCATCTATTATGTGCAAGACACATTTTAGTCTCAGAGGAGACAACAGTGAACAAAACACACAAAGACCTTGCCTTGAGGAGTTTATATCTGATCCTAAGATTTCCCTGCTCATCTTTATCGCTTACAAAGCAAACAGTGTTTTTATACATAATTTTATTCTTGCCATATTAATAGTACCCATCTGATAGACTTTATAAAAACTGAATAACAATAATCAGAGCTATTGCTCTTTAACCTATCTGGATCACTTACTCACTCTGTGTCAAGAACTGTACTAAACATGCATTCTTTCATTTGTACATACACCCCAAGCCTATGTGTTCTATCTAAAGTTCAAAGATGGATATCTCATCTACCCAATCTTGCAATGGTCCTGAGAGCTTATATTATGCTCATTATTTACAACTGAAATTTTCAAAACCCTTCCATAGCATTAAGTGTGTTCCACAGTGTGTTAAGGGCATTGCATGTCTTACTTCATTTAATATTCATGGCCATCCTAAGGTGGATACTATTACTCCTTTATACAGATGAGGAAGCGAAGGCTCAAAAACCTAGTAAGTGGCAAAGCCATAATACAAACCAGGTTCTGCTTGAGCTCCACTACAGACTACTGGAAGAATATCACCCATTGTGACAGACACATTATTACAACCTCACAGGGCAAAGAAGTATTTGTAAAGAAGTAAAGAAATCTTTATCTTTCTAAACACTAACATCAATATAAACTGCCTAATTAACAATAATTAATACTAATATTAATTATTAGAGATTAATTCATAGAAATGCAAAAACGCAAAATAGCTGTCTGAGGAGGCCTTACAAATAACTGTGAAAAGAAGAGAAGCGAAAAGCAAAGGAGAAAAGGAAAGATATATCCATTTGAATATAGAAGGAGCTCCAAAGAATAGCAAGGAGGGATAAGAAAACCTTTCTCAGTGATCAATGCAAAGAAATAGAGGAAAACAATAGAATGGGAAAGACTAGAGCTCTCTTCAAGAAAATTAGAGATACCAAGGGAAGAGTTCATGCAAAGATGGGCTCAATAAAGGATGGAAATGGTATGGGCCTAACAGAAGCAGAAGATATTAAGAAGAAGTGGCAAGAATACAAAGAAGAATTATACAAGAAAGATCTTCATGACCCAGATAATCATGAGTGTGATAATCATGAGTGTGAGTGTGATTACTCACCTAGAGCCAGACATCCTGGAATGCAAAGTCAAGTGGGCCTTAGGAAGCATCACTACGAACAAAGCTAGTGGAGGTGATGGAACTCCAGTTGAGCTATTTAAAATCCTAAAAGATGATGCTGTGAAAGTGCCGACCTCAATATACCAGCAAATTTGGAAAACTCAGCAATGACCACAGGACTGGGAAAGGTCAGTTTTCATTCCAATCCCAAAGAAAGGCAATGCCAAAGAATGCTCAAACTATTGCACAATTGCACTCATCTCACATGCTAGTAAAGTAATGCTCAAAATTCTCCAAGTGAGGCTTCAGCAATATGTGAACCGTGAACTACCAGATGTTCAAGCTGGTTTTAGAAAAAAGCAGAGGAACCAGAGATCAAGTTGCCAACATCCACTGGATCATCGAAAAAGCAAGAGAGCTCTAGAGAAACATCTATTTCTGCTTTATTGACTATGCCAAAGCTTTTGACTGTGTGGATCACAATAAACTGTGGAAAATTCTGAAAGAGATGAGAATACTAGACCATCTGAGCTGCCTCTCAGAAATCTATAAGCAGGTCAAGAAGCAACAGTTAGAACTGGACATGGAAAAACAGAATGGTTCCAAAAAGGAAAAGGAGTACGTCAAGGCTGTATATTGTCACCCTGCTTATTTAACTTATATGCTAAGTACATCATGAGAAACACTGGGCTGGAAGAAGCACAAGCTGGAATCAAGACTGCCGGGAGAAATATTAATAACCTCAGATATGCAGATAACACCACCCTTACGGCAGAAAGTGAAGAAGAACTAAAGAGCATCTTAATGAAAATGAGAGTCAAAAAGTTGGCTTAAAGCTAAACATTCAGAAAACTAAGATCATGGCATCCAGTCCCATCACTTCATGGCAAATCAATGTGGAAAAAGTGGCAGACTTTATTTTGGGGGCTCCAAAATCACTGCTGGAATCAAGATTGCTGGGAGAGATATCAATAACCTCAGATATGCAGATGGCACCACCCTTATGGCAGAAAGTGAAGAGGAACTAAAAACCTCTTGATGAAAGTGAAAGAGGAGAGTGAAAAAGTTGGCTTAAAGCTCAACATTCAGAAAACGAAGATCATGGCATCTGGTCCCATCATTTCATGGGACATAGATGGGGAAACAGTGGAAACAGTGTCAGACTTTATTTTTCTGGGCTCCAAAATCACTGCAGATGGTGACTGCAGCCATGAAATTAAAAGACACTTACTCCTCGGAAGGAAAGTTATGACCAACCTAGATAGCATATTCAAAAAAAGAGACATTACTTTGCCAACAAAGGTCCATCTAGTCAAGGCTATGGTTTTTCCAGTAGTCATTTATGGATGTGAGAGTTGGACTATAAAGAAAGCTGAGTGCCAAAGAATTGATGCTTTTGAACTGTGGTGTTGGAGAAGACTCTTGAGAGTCCCTTGGACTGCAAGGCGATCCAACCAGTCCACCCTAAAGGAAATCAGTCCTGAATATTCATTGGAAGGACTTACGTTGAAGCTGAAACTCCAATACTTTGGCCACCTGATGCGAAGAGCTGACTCATTTGAAAAAACCCTGATGCTGGGAAAAATTGAAGGCGGGAGGAGAAGGGGACAACAGAGGATGAGATGGTTGGATGGAATCACTGACTCAGTGGACATGAATTTGAGTAAACTCCAGGAGCTGGTGATGGACATGGAGGCCTGGCGTGCTGCAGTCCATGGGGTGGCCAAGAGTTGGACATGACTGAGTGACTGAACTGAACTGAATATTAATATTTAACAGACCATTAATTTGGACTTCAACCTATGAATAGAAACAAAAATTGTCCACTATATGGTCTATAAAATGGATTGCTTTCTTTGGGTGACAAATTCCAGTATGAGATTATACATAAAAATGAGTAATTATTAATGTAACATAATGGAGAGGCTATAGATAAAATGGAACTCTCCCACACTGTTGGTGGGATGTAAATCAGTGCAACGACTGTGGGAAACAGTGTATAGGCTTCTCAAAAAACTAAAAATGGACTGCCATATAATCTGGCAATTCCACTCCTGGCAATATATCTGGAAAAAAGAAATAAAAACACTAATTCAAAACCATAATGCTCCTAATATTCATAACAGCATTATTTACAATTGCCAAGATATGAAAACAACACAAGTGTCCATCAGTAGATTATTAATAAATAAAGATGTGGTACATATATACAATGGAATACTACTCAGTCATAAAAAGAATGAGATTTTGCCATTTGCAACAACATGGATGAACTTGAAGGACATTATGCTGAGTGAAATAAGTCAGCAAAAGACAAATACTATATATCACTTATATGTGGAATCTATACAACTAGCAAATATAACAAAAAAGAAGCAGACTCACAGAGAAAGAGAGCGAACGAATGGTTACCTGTGAGGAGAGGTAAGGGGAAAGGGCAATACAGGGGTACAGGATTAAGAGGTACAAGCTATTAGGTATAAAATGTGCTACAACAATAAACTGTGCAACACAGGAAATACAGCCAATACTTTAAGTAGAGTATAACCTTTAAAAATTATAAATCACTGTACAGTATACCTGTTAAGTTGCATAATATTATATAGCAACTATATTCCAATTTTTAAAAATTCTTCTGTTTTCAATAAAGGCAATAGCACTGAAAATCATTAAATATTTAAAGTAATTTGTCTTAGGTCCTAATAGCTGCTTGGAAGAATAAATTCTGATAATTATAAATGTTTCAATTCTCATTAATGAAATCCACTGCATATTTATTGAGACAGGGGTAAGAGAAAAATATGTGAAAGGATGTATAATTTTCAAGGTTCCCATCAGACACATCTCCAATAGTTCTCAACTACAAAAGAATTCATCAGTGGACAAAATTTCTTTCAGTCAAATGGCCTATAGATGGACCAACGTGCTGGGGTCTCAATTAAGCGTTGTTATTCTTTAGGAAACAAAACCAGGAACAGTGATCAACCTTTTACTTCCCCTTTACAAGTTCTTCCAAGGAATTTTTTTGGAAACCGATGTTGATGCCAGAAGAAGAACAAACAACATACATTTGCAAGTGAAACAGAAAAACAGAAGCAGGTGGTCAAGTAGCTAAACCGGCAACGCATCTAGCCAGTAGCCGGATGGCCTGAATTCAGCCTTGGCTGAGGTCACCAGCGACTGCCCAATGCACAGCTGCACAGCGGCCAGTCCTTCCTTTACAAGAAAATGCTTGTGAAAGACAAGAAAAGAGATGTCCAAGAAAATACACATGAACACAGAATCTGTTAGTGCCATTTGCCCATTAGAAAATCAGCCCACTGGTTTACAATGCTCATGGCTAAAAGACGAACAGCAAAGATACCAAAAACTCTTGGTGGAGATGGGTCATATATACTCAGAGAATGTAAGGTATCAATCATCAAAACCGTCCATCTCTCCATCCCTCACTCTTGGTGATCATCCTTTATAAAGTTCATGGTTCATTTTACATGCTCTAGGACTCTGTACTGTTACCTTAATCACTGGTTCACACGTAAACGTGAGAAATTGCACTACCCACTCTAGGCCTTGATTGTTTTTTCAGGAAAAAAAAAAAAAAAAAGACATACAACTGACCTCTGAACAATAGGAATTCAAACTTTACAGGTTCACTTCTATGCAGATTTTTTTCAACTGTAAATACTACAGTACTATATGATCTGCAGTTGGTTAAATCAGAGAATTTGGAATGGTGGATATGGAGGAACAATTGTAAGTTACCTTTGGATTTTCTATTGCACAGAGGGTTGTCACGCCTACCTCCCGCATGGTCCAAGGGCCAACTGTACTAGACTAAATAATCTCTAAGGCTTGTTCAAGCCTTTTCATTTCATCATTATAAAATTAAAACATCTTGACTTTCTTCTATGCCACTAAATTCTTCACCAGCTCCTGTCCTCTTCAGTCTCCATGACTCTAGATAACAACTGTCCTACATGTTAAAACCTGTTGACTAAGATGCATAATACAGTCATGATCGGGGTTCACTCAAATTAAAATCTGAAGACTATACCACATTTCTTAATCACTGAATTCATCACACATTACATTTTCTGGCAGAAAAACTCTACTCTTCACGAGTATTTGAAAATAATCTCTGTTTGGAAGAAAAGCTATCTGGCATTTGCTAGTAAAAGAAAAAATCAAGTATTAATCAAGTTTTAAATATAACATCTTTGATTCGTCTTAGGAAAAGTCCCCAGACAAAGTAGCTCATCAGTTTTGGACAAACTGCCAGCTCATATACAAAATGTTCCTCTATAAACACAGTTAAGTAATACAAGGAATTAGGCAAGGTAAGCGCTGACCATGGCTGATGAAAAAAATAAATTTTAATTCTACTTGCAGCTCTATTTGTAAACCATTGAAGAAGAAAATCAGGTACATCTGTGTCCCCGTTTGGGTCAGAAGTCCATGAAAAACTGCAAGTTAAGCATGGTGATCTGAAAAGAACCCAGCAGCCTGGGTGGTCCTTGGTAGGAAGATACCTACACGCACATTTATGTTATCACTATCACTCTGAAGCCACAGTTTTCTAAGTAAAATAGTTGTAACACAACTTGAAGGATGAAATTTCATACACTGAAATTAAGATGCCTCTTAGGAAAAGCTCATTTAAGTCTCTGAAGGATTAAAGTGAGAATTTTACGACCCAAATATTTGATCTTTTAGAAGAAGCACTTTCTATGGAGGGAAGATTATCAACTCTTCTGTGGTTGACTCCACGAAGAAATTTGTGAAAAATATGACAATAGCTAAGGGACATAGAATTAGGCAAATAAGTCTAAATGATGCATGTGTGGACCATTCAAGGCCTTTCCCTTATAGCCTTGGATGAGAGACTTTTGGCCCCTATTTCAAAGTACCAATCACAACTGGGAAAAGCAGAAATTTTTATTTCTCAACTGCATAAATGGTCATAGCTGATAAGACAGCAAGCGGATAGAACACCTCTGTGCTTCACCAGCTGAAATGTAAGGAACTGACAGGTGCCTGCACTGGGTGGGCTTACCTGTAACAGGCACCCAGGAGAGGTTTTATTAATCTTAACAGGTGAGCAACTCAACTAGATGCCACAAAGTCTATTAGCACTTTTTTCCTAAAGCAGAGGTTCTTAGTTCTCTAAGGCCACTGATTACTATACAATCACTATTAGTTCAATTATTACAGTCTCCATCTCCACACGCAAAGCACACAGCAAACTGCAAGGAAGAAGTGCTGCAAAAAGCAACAAAGAAAATTACAAGTGATAATCCAATAACAAAACAGGAAAGGAGTAAAGTAAAAGAGCAAGGAAAACATTAAAAATCATGTATTAGGGTTATTTATTATAGGAACAAACACTGCAGAACAAGAGTTGCTTTCATAAATAATCATGACTTGATTAGTTACACAAAAGGTCAAGCTACATTCAGAATGTCTAAGAGGGAAAGGATAATTAACATGTTTTACAAAATTTTTCTTAAGAAATATTTTTAATTAGAGTGCTAAAGGGAAAACCTTAGGTATCCAGAAAGCCTGATAAAATGCTTTAACCTAAGAAATGTTAAAGCCCACAGCTCCCTATGAATAATTATCAAGATATTGAGACACGCAGAAATGTTGTCAGCTATTGCCTCAGAGGACAGAATACTCAGAAGCAGTACCATATGTGCTAAAAAGGGTGTTTTTCCAGCACAATGCTCCAGTCAATTCCACCTTTCAACCACTGCCATGCATTTCAAATGTGATTTATCAATGTGAGAAATCTCTATTGTCACAGAACCAAAAAAAAGGCTAAAGTGACATGAACATGGATTGGACCCACTTTCACTAAATACCCACACCCCCAGGGGCTTCCCCAGCAGTCTAGTGGTTAAGATTCTGCCTTCCACTGCAGGGGGTGTGGGTTCAATCCCTGGTCAGGGAACTAAGGTCACACACGCGGGACACAGCCAAAAATAAATAAATAAAAATTATTTAAAATTTTAAAAAAATACCCTTATTGCCACACTCTACTTTCTAATTCTAAATGTTAGAAAGCTTTCACCAACAGTCCTGATCCTCCTTCACAGCCACTATTTTAGGATCATGCTTCAATGGCATAAGCTTCCACATTTCATATAACATTGGCAAAGCTGAATGGCTCACTTCTGATATTAATTTTCCCTTTAAAAGGAAAAATAATCTAGTTCCTCTAAGAAATAACTAATGAATACCATTTAAATTTGCTTGAGAGAACAGACTAGCTATTGAAAAGAAAAACTAAGTCAATGATGGCAATGAGAAAGTATTCTGACCATGTCATATTTTATTTCACTAAATATCCATAAAAACAAGTGTTTTTTTTTTCTTTTTATACTTAATAGGTATTTTCTTTATCTTTAATAATAGACTGTTTGATACATGGAAAATCACATAATGTTAACAAGATGTAAGTTATAAAGCACAATAATGTCAAAAAACACAATGAACAGATCACAAGAGCCAAGATCTGGAGCTTTATCAAAACTCTGCATCCATCCAGGTATACCTCTCCCAGATCCCTGCCTCCTAAGGTGATTCATTCACATCCACATAGAAATGTTCCTGTATTACCATATTCGGAAAATACACTACCAAATGGGCTTCCCAGGTGGTGCTGGGGTAAAGAACCCGCCTGCCAAGGCAAGATACCTAAGAGACTTGGGTCCAATCCTTGGGTCGGGAAGAAATCCTGGAGGAGGGCATGGCAACCCACTCCAGTATTCATGTCTGGAGAATCCCATGGACAGAGGAACCTGGTGGGCTAGGGTCCACTGGGCTGCAAAAAGTCAGACATGACTGAAGC
This sequence comes from Bos javanicus, assembly GCF_032452875.1. Classification (NCBI taxonomy): domain Eukaryota; kingdom Metazoa; phylum Chordata; class Mammalia; order Artiodactyla; family Bovidae; genus Bos; species Bos javanicus. The sequence continues at coordinate 56,838,963 of NC_083871.1, read as the reverse complement.
AACTTAGCATGCATACCCACATACTACCCTGCTTTATTCATTTGCTTGGCTGTCCTGAAAAAATACCACAGACTGTATGCACGCCTTAAAATACAGAAACTTATTTTCTCACAGTTCTGAATGCTGGAAGTCCAAGGTCAACGCAGTTAGTGGGAAGAGCTGGTTTCCTCTAAGGCCTCTCTCTTTGGCTTGCAGACAGCCACCTTCTTGCTGTATCTTCACATATCGTCCCTCTGTGCACACAAGCTACTGGAGTCACTCTGTATACCCCAATTTCCTTTTCTAACAAGGACACCAAGCAGACCGGATTACTACCCACTCTAAGGCTTCATTTAAATTAACCATCTCTTTCAAGGCCCTATCTCCAAAGACAGTTACATGCTGAGGTACTGGGAATTAGGGCTTCAGCATATAAGCTTGGCGGCGGGGGGTGCGGGGTGGGGACACAATTCATCCCATTGTTGTTGTTGCTTAGTTTGCTAAGTCATGTCTGACTTTTTTTTTTTTTCATGTCTAACTTTTTGCAATCCCATGGGCTGCAGCATGCCAGGCTTGCCTGTCCTTCACTGTTTCCCAGAGTTTGCTCAAACTCACATTCATTGAGTAGGTGATGCTATATCCAACCATCTCATCCTCTGTCATGCCTTTTTCCTCCTCCTTCATTCCTGTTACCACTGACCAAATGAAATTCAAAGCAAATATTCCAATAAGTTTCTGGTGCTGTGTATCTCAGGATTCTTCATAGCCGTGTAAAGAAATATTCCATCTAGAAAGCCAATATTCATTTAGCCACAAGAAAGGTCCTCAAAAACACGAGAAATACTTCCAGAATAAGAAAAATGTATCTCTTCTTTGTGGGCTTACTGTAGTGTGCCAGCCTCTCTCTTCTTGTCCTATAGTAGTTCCCTGTAAGAAGAGAATTTTGACAAAATCGCTTGAGATCTATCCTCTATCTCTGACAGAAACAAACCTTTAGCAGCATACAATCTCGAATAAAGGCCAGATAATGCCATTTCCAGCATATGAAGAGAACAAGTGACTTTTAGTTACTGTTAGTGTTAGAGGTAAAAATCAGGACAATTGCTCCTTCCAAAGCCAGACTATACTAATCAACTAAAATTACAGTAATTCACATTTTCAAGTGTTTATTTTCTGCAACAGAGATAAATTCATTAGCTTGCACTCTATTGTTAAGTGGAAGAACCATACTACCAAAAAGTACATATTACACAATCCTGTTACTAGAAAGACTATATCAAATACAAAAATAAAAAATATAAAATACATGAAGGATAGACCTTAAAAAATAACAGTAAGTTAGTCCTGGTAGTGAGAATATATATAAATTTTAATTCCTTTTCTTTACTTTTTGATAGCTCCACATTTTCAACCAGAAAGTATAAAATCTTATTTTTTGCTATGGATGTGCTGGTAAAAGTGACAGCCTATTGTCCTGAAGGACTCTCATGGGCAGACCTTAGCCACAGTCTCAGATCCAAACAAAATCGAGAAAGAAGGAACTAGAAGAAGCTTAATCACCTCCTGTGACTGTTTCATGACAACAAGTCTGATCATATGGATATTTATCATTTCACCATACCAAAGACATCTGGCATGTCAACAGCTCAAAGGCCAACCAATGATTACCCAGAATCCAATGTAATCCCTCTGACATTCTATACATTTGCCTGATTAATTTAGTGTCAGATTTTTATGGGATTTCTGTTCAAAAACCAGGGAGGCAACAAACCGCTAAAAAGCATTATCTCCCTTGTGCACTGGGTAAGAAAGAAACAGTCAAAGGCATGATGTCCCCCCTCCTCAATTTATAATTACTTTTCCATGTTTCCACACAACGGTTTCAAGTCAAGGAAAGGAGGAAAATGTCACTTCTGGACAATAGCCCTTGTTGTACTAGATTATTTTCCATGGTCTCTTTCTAAAGACAGCTGTTTTGTAGGCAGCAGGTCCTCTTATCCTGGTTCCCTAAGGAATCATCTCCTAAAGAGATTAATAACAGAGCCAGCCAGAAGAGGCTATGAAGCCTGCACTGCTCTTTTAAAGACAGGCAGCACTTAGTTCAAAAGGGTTCCACTGGGATCCAGTCTGGCTTTCCAGATAGTTATTAGTTGGGCAATATTTAGGAATCACCGGCTCCCAAAAGCTATCACACACACTGAATATACTACAAAGACCTGCCAGAGACCCAGGTCATGGCTGTATCAGCCAAGAGAAAGCCTGGAAATGCCTGAGGACAGGCGCTGGCCCAGCACAATGCCACAGCAAGACATTTTCACTAGAAATTCCAAGTGGAAAATGGCCTCCAAGAAAGTTACCTAAGCAAATGTTACATCCAATAATACCGTGACCAAAGTAAGTCTAGAAGAGAGCAAGCAGGTATCTGTGCAAGCTGACAGCAGGGGGACTGGGCCTCCAGGAGCAAGAACGGCAGGTAACTCACAGGACATCTCAGAGAGGACGGCTCTGGCCTTCCCAGCACAGGCTATCCCCTCCTCTGTGCCTTTCCCCACCTCCCCTCCTCTACACCAATTCCCTCCCCATTCGTCAACTCTGTTCTGCTCTGCTCTGGCCTGCCAGGTATGGTGTGGAGCATGGCCAGGACCATGTCATCTGCAGACTCTCAATCTTGACCATCAGAAGTCCCTCCACTTTTCAGTTGGCTGGGAGAGACTGTGAGATCCCATCAGACGTTAGTATATGGCCCGAGATGGTCCCTATCGTCTAAGAACAAAAACTGCCACATGTGCACACATTGAATGGAAGAGACTGTGATGGCCCTTGAATCACACTCTGCCTTTCCTAGCTTGATCTGTTCTCCCCCAGTGACCTTAAAGACACAGAAACTCTTCCAAATCACTGCTTAAAGGTCAGCTGTGGGCATTCCATCACAGAAAGGTACATGTGTGCTGCCTTGCACACAATCACAAACTCACCGACTTTTACTTCTAGTATAAGAACCCCCAAAACCTTCTCTTTACCATCACACCATATAATCACACACACAGACACATACAGACATATCCATATATATACGAAAGACAGCTTGATTTTAAGGAATAAAGGTAGGCTCTTAAATAATACAATAATAATAATTATCATTACTAGTTTAATTTAAAGTTCTCACCACCTCTTCAGGATAGTAAACAATGCTTCTCCCAGTACCTTTCTTCATGTGACCTCAGAGGGCTTCAGAGATGTGTAACATCTCCTGATTTTAAGGCTCTGTCACTTTCATATTGTATTAATATTCTAGGATGACAGGCACCTAGTTTTTACTAGATCTCAGTGTTTTCCAGAAAGTTTTTGCTTGCCTGTCTGCTAAAAGAACTACAACAACGTTTCCCCTTGCACACATTTAAATTGACACCTAAGTTTTTCCGTCTGAAATTTCAACAGTTTGAAAGAATTAAATTTCCAATGCATCATACAATGCATCTGAAAATTAAGTATGATTCTTTAAAATGTATCCAACTTAAAACACCAGAGCCATTTGATGTCTATTATTATTCATATACAAACTGAAAAGCTCTTGTATAACAAAACTTTTCATTGTTCCTTATTCCCTTTGAATTTATATGTCCATTCCAGTATCCCCAAAGAATTTTATCTTAACATAAAATATTTCTAACATTTGAAGATTTTATTAGTCATTCTATCAAATATCTCTGCAAATTAAGGATGTATAATATGTATATGCATAATTTACAGAAAATGTCATATATATGTAAATCTTACGATCTCAAGAAACTTTAAAAATTTACATATAAATATTTTATGGTCACAGGATCTTTAAATTTCCATACATAAAAATGTAAACATGAGTATCTAAATTTCCTGTAACCATAAGAGGCTCATTTTTCACCTGAATTGATGTGCATTATTTATTAGTTATATACAACTAATACCATAAACATTATAATTTTATAAATGATTATTAAAATACAAATCAGTTATTAGAAATGCATCAGTTAATGAGATGAGTTACTTTTTCCAGTTAAATTAAGCATCTATAGACGAATATCGGAGAAGGCAATGGCACCCCACTCCAGAACTCTTGCTTGGAAAATCCCATGGATGGAGGAGCCTGTTAGGCTGCAATCCATGGGGTCGCTAAGAGTCGGAGCGACTTCACTTTCATGCATTGGAGTGGCAACCCACTCCAGTGTTCTTGCCTGGAGAATCCCAGGGACTGGGGAGCCTGGTGGGCTGCCGTCTCTGGGGTCGCACAGAGTCAGACACGACTGAAGTGACTTAGCATAGCATAGCATAGACGAATATGGCTAACATGAGACAAAATTCAGCATAAATTTTATTCCTATCTGCCTCTTCCTCTTTTTTAATATAAAAGCTGAGAAAACTTGTTTACACAAATAACTTCATGGAAATTCAAATTTGTCATGATAATTTTCCTCAATAGTTTGAATTGCTTCTGGGACATACGCCAAAAATAATCTCAGGGTGATCTATCATCAAAATTTTTTTTAATGATCAACTGACAACTCAATTAAGTCCTTTTTCAATTTATGGAAAATAAAGGATTGGACACCACCTGAATTGCAAAAGTATTTGTTATCCTGTCATTAGAGTCATTAATTTTCATCAACACCAACACCACTACTTCTTCAATCATCCCTTTGTCTGGAATTCAGGAGTCTAGAACTCAGAGTCAGAGGACTGCCTGGTAAGACTAGAGATGTGAGAGACTGGCCAGAGACAGAAGACTTATTTGAGAAGGGAGTGGGAGGAAAAGGAGACTACAAGTACTACAAGAACATTTATGAAAGGTGAGATCTAAAAACAGATTCCCTGAAGTCCACTCATACTCAGCACCACATCATACTCATCACAAGTCTATAGGTCCATGAACCCCTGTCTGAAGATCTCCTCTGACCCTGCTATGTTCTGTTTTGTTCTGATTTCATGGATAACACAGGGTTGGGAGTCTTGTCCTTCCCTCCTACAGTAATCCAATTCTGTCTGTCTCACCTCTCATTTTACCCTCCCATTACTAACAATACAAAAATTTCAATTTCCGTTTATTAGGGGAAAAAAACCTCATACAAACAATGCAAAATCAGTCTCTTACAAAGAAAGAAAGATTTGGCTTTTTCAGAATCAAAACAGAAAAATCTGTATTGTGCACAAACCTGCCAATTACTGTATTTTAATTATAGCCCTTTTTACCCCCCTGGAGTCTTCTAACCACCAAGTCCTGCTCAGTAACAATGTTGTAGCTGCCTCATTATAGTAAGCTGTCTCCTGAGTATCTACTTCTTTAACCAAGTGCATTTGCTCTGAAAGCACAGTGCTCACTGCTGATGCTGCACTTAAGACAAAAGCAAGTTTAGTGACTTGTTTGTGTTTAATGAAATTACTGCACAGATGCTGATCATCTAAATGTGAGAAGCGTGATATACCACTCTGCATCAAGACCATAAGGTCATCCTTTTGGGACCTAGGTTATAGAAACAGTGAGGTAGGGTAAGGGTGGAAGGGAAAAGAATTTTCTTGCCAACCAACTTCTAATTCCAGTCAGACGATTCACAGCCAGACAATTAAGCTCCAGGGCACACAATTACAGTCAGACCAAGTAGTTAGGCAGAGAAACTGGGAATCTGTGTTGTCCCTAAAACGTGGTGCCTGTCTTGCAGTTATAGACATCGGCCACAATCAGGACACACTGGGGAATTTGTCACGAGTTTATGCTCAGTTATCACACAACCCAGGGTGCAAATTTCTGTACCTGTGTGTCCTTGGTCAAGCAACCATTCCAAATCTTATACAGCTCTCCTGAAATATGTGTCTGTGTGTTCAGTTATTAAATTAAATCCAACTCTGTGACCCCATGGACTGCAGCCCACCAGGCTCCTCTGTCCATGGGATTCTCCAGGCAATACTGGAGTGGGTTGCCATTTCCTCCTCCAGGGGATCTTCCCCACCCAGGGAATGAACCCACATCTCCTGCACTACAGGCATATTCTTTATCACTGAGCACCGGGGCTCCCCCTCCTGAAATATAGCAATGATATTAACAGCACCTACTTCACAAGGTTATTGTGAGAAGTAGACAAGCTAATAATCCACTTAAAAGCACTTAACCCAGTACATGACAAATGGAATTGTTCCTTATACCAGTAGCTATTGTTATTAATGAAAATACTCCTACACATGTGCAAACCAATTTCTCTTAAAATCAATTCCTAGATGATATGTCAAGTACAATATGGGAATACTGATTTTTTCCCACAGAAATTTGAAATAAGCCTTTTCATAAGGTTAAAAAAAAAAAAAAGATTGCCCTTTGGGGGAAATCCAAATCAACATGACATGTGAAGTGAAGTGAAGTCACTCAGTCATGTCCGACTCTTTGTGACCCCGTGGACTATAGCCTACCAGGCTCCTCCGTCCATGGAATTTTCCAGGCAAGAATACTGGAGTGGGTTGCCATTTCCTTCTCCAGGGGATCTTCCTGACCCAGGGATTGAACCCAGGTTCCCTGCATTGCAGGCAGACGCTTTACCATCTGAGCCACCAGGGAAGCCCATGACATGAGGTATGCTTAAAATAAAAAACACCTGCTTTGCAGAAATGCTGTTCTTCATGCTGTAGGGGCACCATGGGCAGTCTCTTGGGCATGACTGGCCACCAGCCGTCACCTGCTTAGCACAAGCTGTACACAACACATCCTATGACATGCATCCCCTGGGACTTTCAATCATGGTAAAACAGCTGTGGGACCATGGTCAACCCAACAAACAAACTGTTTTCAATGACCTCTATCAGGATTAGGACAATCTCAAAATCCTTATTGATACCAGAAGCATTCTCTCTTCCTAAGATCTTCCTGAAGGCTGTTTCTGGTCTCCTTCTTCTTTATCATAGCTACAGATGAAATCAACACAGTGTTATAGTGGTGCTAGTACTAAAACTTGCGGTGTTTTTGCTGTAAGCTGTGAGGAGGAGTCTGGCCACACCACTTGCCTATGTACTTACGAAGTGAAGCGTAAGGTGTACCTTTCTGCTTACTTAACTGTGAATGGTCCTAAGTCATTCTAGAATATAAATAAATAAAGAGCTTTCCCAGAAGACAGTTAAGGAGGGGAGAAGACGAGATATTAGCAAGGGAATGAGGGCGCTGTGAGAGAATTCAGCAGCCTCAGTGCCCTGATCTCCCAGCCAAAAGATGCACATAACAAAACTTTTCAATTTCTCTGCTTCTAGCCTCCACAATTTAGCCAGAAACAGAAACATCTACCAGAAGGAAGTGCAGAGAAACACTAGGAAAAGAGCTGAATTGGGAATATACCTTCTCCTCCTATCAGTCTGCAAGCACCAGACACACACACCACACACAAGAGTCCCAGCCTACAAAGCAGCTGCCTGAACTACAAAGACAGAGCCATCATTTTGTTGCTGCTAGCAGCTAGTCATGTGGAAATGACTGGTTTGCATGCTTTGAAAAAAAGTGAGGCAAACAATAAAAATAATATTTCTATCCATCACACTTCCCTTCAATGGTCCCTTTCATTCTCAGTTCAGAAGCACAAAAGAGTTCGAACACAGAATATATGTGCAAAGGACTGTAGGCTACTAAACTAGGGGTTTGTGTAAGATCTCACTACACATACCAATTCACAAGAAATCAGGACAATATTTATTATAAAGGTTACCTGTAAGATGCAGCAACTTCAGACATAAAATGAACCTATGATGATAAAAAAAAAAAAAAAAAATTGAATTGTGTGTGCCTGTAGCCAACTTCTCAAAAGTGAAAAGTACCCAAAAAGTTAGAATGCTTATTTAGGAATAGAAATAGACACAGAGGTGACCACAAGAGAAAAGATTCTATGTGAACTCTCTAAAAACCCTCCCTTATAGATATTGAGCAATACAGTGTTAATGTGCCATTATTCATTACAGAGTTTCAGCAAAACACCCAACACAAAGAGCTTTCTTTTAAACCAAGATACAAACATAAAAAACCTGAAATGAAGATGCTTGGCACTCAAAGAATCCCTTCAAGAACACAACTGCTTCACAAGGAAATTTTTCTAGAATCACTACTTGATTTTTAACTGACACAAACAAGGGAACCTTGAAACCCTTTCTTCCCCATCTTACAGATACCTAGCTTAATTAGAAATATGGAAACAAAACTGGCAGTTCTACTGCCTAGATTTAGGAGATTAGGACAGCTTTATTGAAAAGCCTCAAAATCAGGAATGTGCCAATGAAACAGGTATCTGAAATGTGTGATGAATATTAAACTTACACTGGTATCACTTTAGCTTAAGCATAAACACTTTCAATTTAGACTCTTCCTATTATATGTACTTCTGGTAAGTAGTTAGGAAACTGACAAGCTGTCAATTCAGTTTTAAAGGGAAAGGGGAGGGGCACAGTATCAGTTTCTTGTTCTGTAGCAAGTTCAAAAGTCTAAATTTAAAAGAACATGACTAGCAAACAAAATTTCAAAGTGAAAACTAAAATTTGAGAACTTCAAGGTCAACCTGAGCGGCTGTCAGCATGATAGACCCGGAGTTCATTAGGCAGAAAATGGACCAGACGAGAAACAGCATCCACTGAGCCCAAGGCTGGGCAGCACAGAACACAGCAAGGAAGGACTCAGCTTAGCCCACCCTGAACCCCCTGGGGGCTACCAAACCTCTTCCTTCTCAAATCAACTCAAAGGATCAGAGACCTAGAGGCACAGCACACTCTGATACACAAAATCCCCTTCTTTCTTCAGCAAACAATCTAGTACCCCATAGAACACAATCTGGGATCCGTCCAGCAGATCAGACAAAAATTCTGCTCTTCCAGGCTTGAGAGTTAAAGTGAGCTGATCCTGTGAAGCCAAAGATTTCCAAAAGGGAATCTGAGGGCATGTAGTTAAAGGCGCTGGTCTTTCCTTAGAAAACGCTCAGAGAAGAAAAGAGACAGAGATAAAAACACAAGCTGGAGAGACACGGAGCTTTCTCAATTCCATGATGACAGCATAAGCTTCCTGCCAGTTTGTGTGAGACACTGCCTCAATGATGACATCCTTCTTTAAAGTAGCTGGGGTCCCCACAGTGCCACCCAGGACTTTGTGGCTTCTCACTGCTTCTCTGCTTTCAAAGGAGGGGCTGGCAAAGGAGGCTGAAGTACAGACTCCCTAATCGATAACTGCCTTGCCCTAGTCTAGGAAGCATTCCCTGGCTGTGAAGCTGCAAAGGTGGTTTTCCTAAAGTAGGTGAAAATGATATGTAATAGCTGCACTTTAAAAGAATGGAAGATATTTCTTAATAACACAGGGAGTTTCTGTATAACTTACACTTAACTCTTCTTGAGCAAGTGAATCCTACATGACAGGATAAGCTAAAAGATCACCAAAGTCAAACATTACTGATTTTGCTCACCTGGTGTACTGACATCACTTTTATAGACTAATATAATACTAGTGATAATATCCAATGTCAGCATGGGAAAAGCAAAGCAGGTTGGTGGAAATATAAATGGTAGAGGTTGGGGGGAATATAATTTGTCAAGATAAATTATAAAAAGTTTTAAATGCGCATCCCTTTTGACAAAGCAATTACACTTCCAAGAATATTTTCTACAGAGATATTCATATATGTATAACTACATGAGTGCATATAGTTGCATATTAATATAAAAGCAGACTCTTTGAGGCAGTAGTATTTAGAAGAACATAGTCCAGGAAACCACAAAAAGAGGTTTAAATTATCACACAATCCGAATGTGGAGTGAAAGTGTTAATTGCTCAGTCGTGTCCAGATCTTTGCAACCCCATGGACTGTAGCCTGCCAGGCTGCTTTGTGCAAGGAATTCTCCAGGCAAGAATATTGGAGTGGGTAGCCATTCCCTTTTCCAGGGGATCTTCCCAACCCAGGGATCAAACCCAGGGATCAAACCCAGGTCTCCTGCACTGCAGGCAAATTCTTTACTGTCTGAACCACCAGGGAAGCCCAGTATGGAACAGTATGCAACTATTAAAAAGATTCACAATTAACTATTATTATTATTGTGAATTAATTATTCCCAATAACCAAGGTATGAAAACAACTAAAATGTACATTGAGCGATGAATGGAAAGGAAAAGTAGTATATGCATACAATGAACATTCAGTCTTAAAAAAGGAAGAAATCCCTGCCATTTGTAACTGTAATATGGACAGACCTAGAAGACATTATGCTAAATGAAATGTCAGACACAGAAAGAAATACCCTGCATGATTTCATTTATATTTTGGATCTAAAATATTCAAACACATAGAGCAAAGAGTAGAATGGTGGTTTCCAGGGACTAAACAAAAGAAAGAATGGGGTAACAGGAAGCATGATTACCGGGTTGAAATGAATGGGAACCTCTACCTTTGTATCACCAACGTTTGGCACTTTTTGAATTTGATACCATATGTTGTCAAATATATTTAAGAGCATGCATTATGGAGCCATGCCACTTGGCTTCAAATACCAATTTTATACCCTTGTTCTGCATAATCTTAGACAAGTTACCTGATCTCTGTGCCTCAGTTTCTTGAGCTAAAAAATGTTACGAACAGCACACATCCCATAAGGTTGTTCTCACACACAAAAAATGTTTATAAAGCCTCAAATTTAAGGATTATAGTTATGATTATTATAAATTTTAAAATATATTAGTTTATAAAACAGCTAGATTTATAATGTATACTTACATGAACAGAGATGATCTTTTTTAAGCCACAGAAAATAATGTGATCACATTTTTAAAAATATACACACCAACAGAACAGAAAAGGATCTGATGTTCCACCCCAAACCATTAGCAATGATAGCTTCTAAAAAGGAAAGCAGAGAAAAAGGTCAAGGGAGACTTCAGCTTCATAATTTACATTCTTCAGTACTATTAAACTTGTAATCATAAGCAGGTGAGAGAAACAAAATTTAGATCTCACAGAGCATCAAAACCTCATTCCATTAAGGCAACTAAAGGACCAGATAAAGGAGCAGATATATGTATATGTATGTATACACACTCACAGTATCCCTTTCATCCACTGGAGAAACAGAGGAAGCAGGTCAAACCAATGGAGATCAAAATGTCAGCTTTTGACATTTACGACCACAGGGAAGGATACAATTGAGTGTGTAGACCTTTGGCTCACTACCAAGGCAGTGCAAACAAGACCTAGAACAGCAGACACAGACCACAATGAGAACACAACTGTGCCCTCTGGGGTTGTGCAACAGGACCACCACTGGACTACACAATGGCCTCGTTCAAATGAGCAAAAGAAACTGCCTGGGTCCCAGCACAGCCGGCGGGGCCCAGCGGAGCACTGGCTGGCTTCCAAATGCCACTTGCCCCCATTATGCAGTACACAAACCACCTTACTCTACACAGGACCCGGCTGACACTCCCCTAGATTGAGTTTAGGTCAGGAACATGCAGGCCTCCAGCATCATCACTAAGCTCACAAACCAGAAGGCAGATCCCCCAGGGACAGGAAGGATTGAGCCAGGGCATCCTGGTCCCCAGGCTCACATTGGCCGACCAACTGCCAATCAAACCAGGCAGGAAAGGAAGGAGAGAAGGGGCAGAGAAGGAACAGACTGTTATATTAGTGGAGTTCTCCACTTGGGAACAGGAACAAAATAAGTGCTTGCTCTTAACAAAGATACTGGCAACATAAGGTATTAGAATTTTATAAATCAGAATAGCAATTAAACATGGAAACTAGATACAGCATAAGAAATTTCAAACATAAAAGAGTAATGGAACAAGCATTCCAGACCCTACTAATAACCTACAAGCTGTGGACTTTGACTTTTGTATCTTAAGAAACAGTAGACATATTCACTGACTTGTGACCTCATGAGATGAAGCCTATGAGGGCTTTGCAAAGAGTAAGTACATCATAGGCATTTGAGACAGGAGAGTTCTTTCTTCTAAAGGCTTGTACCATCCCTGGCCCTGTCCAGTGAAAGTCACCAGGACTTCTCAAATACTTGTCAAAAACAACACATTTCCAAACACCCTTGGGAGTAGGGGTAGTGGGTGAGTGATTCAGCTGAGGTGAGAGTCACTGATCTAAACTGGAATAAGGCAACATGTCAGCTACATGTTGCAGTTTTAAGATGATGATAATTTATATAGAAGTTGCCTATGTGTAGCTCCCCAGTCATTCCACACACACCTTTAGCTTCCTTGCCTTTACTTATACCATTTCCTTATTTAGGGAAGTCTTCCCATATTTCTTCTTCCTCGTTACCTCCTACAATTCCTTCAACTCTATTCAGATACCACCTTCTCCAGGACACTTGCCTGCCCTGACAGAAGCGGCCCTTCCTCTGGACATACCTGCCTCTCCCAGGACCACAATCAGTGATCACTTCTCTGCCTTGTCCATGCAGATTTGAGCCCCTTGGAGTTCGCTGTTCATCTCTGGAATCACAGCACAGTGCACATGCCTAGTGCGTGTACCTAACACATATTGAATGGAGGAGTAAATTTCCTGAGGTACAAAATCCCTCCCCTCTCCCATGTTAATACAGCACCAGCACAGCACCTGGCAAAAGAAGACCTTGTAAATCAGTGACTATCCCAAGAATATAGTTAATTGGGTAACCATCACTTGCTAATACACTGGGGGCAGGATCAGGCTATTTCAAACCTTCCTTCCCTCCCTCCCTCCCTGCATCATCAGTGGACACTTTCTGTGGGTGCTGCTCGAGGCAATTTCTTCACAGTGCAATGTACTCTCCACCACAGCCTCATACAGGAGCATTATGCAGGAAACACTAGCATCTGGGCTAACGCCAACTGATTCGAGGTTTAATAAAGCATGTGCTCCAGCTTGTCTCTCATTTCTCCCTTTTTCTTCTTTTTTTTTTCTTTTATTTTGGAGACAAAAGGTGCAAGCTACTATCTTTGTTTTGGCTCATTCCAGGCAATATGTCACTGACCCTTCTTATCAATACCCAGCTGATTCCTGGAGATTAGCTGGTGATTCCTTCCTGATAGTAGATCTCTGTTCCTATGGTCACATGCCTTGGACACTGGCTCCTGGAACTGTGAGCCAGGTCTTTCCCAAGGGACCTTAGAAGTCTTTCTTCTTCAGAAACACCTGGGTGACCCCTGCACCTCCCCCTTGGGCCTTGTGGAGGGTCTTGAGAGAAGCAGATATGGATGGTATCATAAGCAATTGCTTTAACTAGTGCGGACTTCCATCTTGAACACAGGGTCATTCGTCCATAATAATGTTTGTAAAGCCCTTTATGATGTACACAGCTTCACAAGAATGATCTCACCTGATCATGATAATTACCCCATGAATAAGCAAGGATGGTATTACTACCCGTGTTTACAGAGCAAGACACTAAACCTTCCCATTAGTTTCCCTTAAAAGGACCCTTAACATGCTTTAAAAAAAAAAAAAAAAAATGACATGGACCGTAAAAATGATAAAGAATCCATTTGCATACTCAGTCATGTCCAGCACTTTGCAATTCCATGGACTGTAGCCCACCAGGCTCCTCTGTCCATGGGACTTTTCAGGCAAGAATACTGGAGTGGGTTGCCATCTCCTCCTCCAGGGGATCTTCCCAACTCAGGGATTGAATCTGTCTCCTGCATCTTCCACCTGGGCAGGCGGATTCTTTACCACTGAGCCACCTAGCAAGCCCAAAGAATCTATGACTGCTACTGCTAAGTCACTTCAGTCATGTCCAACTCTGTGCGACCCCCTAGACAGCAGCCCACTAGGCTCCTCTGTCCCTGGGATTCTCCAGGCAAGAATACTGGAGTGGGTTGCCATTTCCTTCTCCAGTGCATGAAAGTGAAAAGTGAAAGTAAAGTCGCTCAGTCGTGCCTGACTCTTTGCGACCCCATGGACTGCAGCCCACTAGGGTCCTCCGTCCATGGGATTTTCCAGGCAAGAGTACTGGAGTGGGTTGCCATTGCCTTCTCCAAAACAGGTCACCAATAATACTGTACTACAGAGCAGGCAGGATATACATCACTTGCAGCATGGTGCTGAGGTTGGTCTGTGGATGCAGCAGCAAAGTACAGGCTTCACACTGGTGTTTTCATCTAAAGATGGTGGCCACCCATCAAGATCTGGTTGGATCTACTGTCTGGACACATATATGCACAAAGCATGTGGTAGATGGTCAAAATTACACAGAGGCGGAAAGTAAATATTCAGAGAAATAAACTGAGATAGTTCTTCAAATGAACAGTAAGTAGATCTGGGCTGTCTTGACCAATGAAATTTGATTTATGCTCCACTGGTCACTTCATCTGCTGTGCCTTCACCATCTCATTCTTAAAAAAGGAGTAGCTCTCTCCTAGCTGCCTTATAGGAGGCTAAAAGGATCTAAAAGGACAAGTGAGAAAGCACTGTAAATAGTTAAAAGCCCCACAAAAATGAAACAGGCTATTACTATTTTATACACAGGGAAGTTAGGATGTAAGCAGTCAAGTCACATTCTATCAGGCCCAAAGAATTCACAAGGGAATCCAAACATGGGTCACCCTCAGACAGCTATCTGGGGTAAAAGTCACTTGAAATGAAAGAGACACTCAGCCTGACCGCAATACTTGCACAATGATTTATAATTAGTTTCCCCTCATACTGCCCAGATCCCCCTGACCCAACCCAAAGGTCCAGCAGGTCTCCACTGTTATGCACTTCTACTTTCCTAATCTGCCTTTCCCGCATTATGACAGCACAGTCCTAAACTGCCTTTCCTAGGTGGTACCTAGTCTTTTACACATCCCCTGGCAAATGGTGACTACCACAAGGTAGGAGATTACCTGCCACCATTGGCAGCAGTTGAGGGAAGGGGTCACTTTGAGGCAGGGGCCATCTCACCTGTGCACTTAGGGACGCTCCAACCCCAGGCTCCTACAAACACTCCCCAAGTGTCTGAGTCTCAGTCCACACTTCTGTTGAGCCCTGTGACAGTGATGGGCTGAGTTGGGCTGGAGAACCTCTCTAGGACATCAAGGGAGCTCTCAAGGGGAACTGATGGTCAAGGGCCCAACCCAATGCAAAGATTTCAAAGTCACAAGCTGTCCAACCATTAGCCTTAGCTCTGTGTCAGTAGCTACCTACACCCCTTTATCCCAAGGGACCTGCCTGTTGCAAAAAAAAAAAAAAAAGTACAATTAAATGCTGCCATAATAACTACGCCTTTTGTCAACAGTTTAACTTGAGGGTAATTGACACCCTCCAGTCCCACACTTCCACCACCAACACAAAACAAAACAAATGAGCAAAAAGACCTGACTGGAGAGACACTAACACTATGGGAAAGGCATGACAGCATATTACAGTTCCATCCCTCTTTTGAGATCGGGGGCTGGTTCTGTCACATTTCTGTGCCTCAGTTTCTCATTTATAAAAATACAAACAATAATAACAGCATCCACATCATGCACTTGTCAGGAGCATGAAATGAAATATCATGCAGACAACCTGGGCAGGGTGCCTGACACAATGTTCACTATTATTATAACAGCAAGGTACCGCCTGTAATCAACTATATCATCACAAAATGTTGTTGCATCAACAATTTGACACCAAATTAACATTAGTATTTGAGGAGGAAATATAAATATAAGAAACGTCCCATGGTGCTTAATGAGACACTCAAAAAAAAAAAGGAAGTTTGCAGTATTTGAACATGATGTTCACCAAATATGTCATAATAATTTTCCCTCTTGGAGAGATTAAAGACACCAAAATGGTTAGTACCTTCTTTAAAGTACAGCAAGAATTCTGTGAAGGGGGAGAGAAACTCCAGGGACATATAGAAGAAGCTGCTTACATTAGAGAAACAGAAATCTTCCAGCAAAAATGCTATTACTGTATTAAAAAGGGGAGGGGGGGGCGGGGAGGAAGGCAGAGGGTCTCTAATTACACTTTTTTTTTAACAGATACTTATGTTTGTTTCTCTTTTTTAAAAAAGCTAATACAAGTTAATATTGATGCCTAAAGAAAAAAGTTATATTTTTAAAAGCTAAACATGAGACAAACTAGCATTTGTCAATTACCCTTTTCTTTTAAATCCTGTTTAAAATGTGCAATGTGCAATTGCCCAAGTAAATTTTAAGTATGCCAAAACATTAAGAAATTACAAAACTCAATACCAAAATAATTCATGTGTTACAACCATAATTACTTCTATACTAAGAAAATTATTATCCTCATAAGAAAATTCTGGCGAATTGCTTCAAACATTGCCCTTCTGAGTGCATCTAGGAGGAATAAAAGGAAAATTCAGAATTCAGTCATTTTGATGTCCCCATGCCTAAGAAGACTTTGTCTATATGTCAATTAGCTACATGCAGTAATTTTAAATGTCTGTGTAACAGTCACATTTCCTTGGTTTGGGAGGTCTTCCCTCCCCTCCCCCATTTTCATTTTCACAGATGTTTCCGTGGAATACAAAACAAAGGAACGCTTTCTTCTTCTGTTTCTGTGCCCTCTGCCTTTTTGTAAGTCTTTGTCTGATCTACTGCAGAGAGCTACGGCCAGAAAGGAAATGGGAAGAGAAAGTGGGGGAAGGAGGGTTTGGTTCTGCCCTCAGAAGCCACCATTTCTCAGGTGGAAAATAAGACTGTCATGCCACAATGACATTTTGCCTTGTGTCACAATGATTAATAGTCCTAATTTTTTCCAATTAGGGAAGTAATCGCAACCAGTCGGTGGAATCTGACCAATTTTATATAGTGTGATCTGTGAGTGCTATAATTTCAATGTGGAATAAGATCTAAGATGATTCTTTTCCTTTTGACAGCTAAGTGTAATATTGTATTTCCATCCCCGAGTTCCTTTTTCATATCTAAAAAAGAAAAGAAGCTTTTCAGCAATAAATTATTTCCAAATCTGACCTCCTTCACCAATCTGCTCTCTATGAATTGGTACACTGCAATTCAAAAAGGGAGTATGGAGTTTAGTATATTCAAATGAGTATGTTAATAAACCTGGCAATGCTTTAGTAGGGACAGAAAGACTTAGGGGAATAGAGTGCTTTTATATGATACTTATAAACACTTGCCAAATTCACAGGACCAAATTCCATAGAGAACTGCCCAAGAGCATAAAAAAACCACAAGGCTGCACAGACAGTAAATTGTCTGGCAGAAGAGACCACTACAAAGAGTAAGTATCTCATATACTTCACCTTCAGTTACCTAAACACAAACCAAAACATTTCAGATACAGAATATTCCAGACAGTTCCACTGATATCTCATCAAATGACGGGCCAAGGAAATTAACTTACAATGAATTTCAAGCAAACTTGAAAACCACCTCATCCAATTCTATAATATTAGAGGCCCTAAGAGAGAAATGCTTTCCTACAGCTCAGACAATTATTATGAAGGAACCAAAATTAGAACCCTAAGCTCTTACTTCCATAAGACAAACTTATAAGTACATAATTTATAGTGTGATGGTATCAAATGGTTTTTCAGACACGAAGAGCTTTATTACATCAATATAAATGGTGCAAACTGTGCCACATGGCAAAAGTGCTCTGGAAAATGCAATAATTCCATGACAATTCCTAACCCCAAACCAGATTTCTCTCTACCACCAATCAAAGCAGAAAGAGGTGAGCTCATCAGGAGAATTCTGACAGGAATTATGAAGCCTGTTGTAACTGAAATTTACCTGTAATACTCCAGTCTCATGTCAAGGCATTCTGCTGTGTCAATGGTTTTCAAATTTCGGTTTTCAGAGTAAAGTTTTCCTGTTTGTTTGTTTGTTTTTCTTTAAATGAGCTCTTAAATAGAACCTCAACAGCTAACATCAATAAAATCAGCATTTTATCCTAATAAGTTTATATTTTCAAATATTTATCTGCTCAGCAGGGCTCCCCAGGTGGCGCAGTTGGTAATGAATCCACCTGCCAATGCAGGAGACACAAGAGACACAGATTTGATCCCTGGGTCAGGAAGACACCCTGGAGTAGGAAACAGCAACCCCCTCCAGTGTTCCTGCTTGGAAAATTTCATAGACAGAGGAACCTGGTGGGCTACAGTCGATGGGACTACAAAGGGTTGGACGTGACTGAGCACACATGCACAAACACACATCAAATCAGTCAGTGAGGACACTGATCAGGGTTCCTATGAGCCCATATCACTCCACTATGCAGATCAGAAAGAGGACGTCGCTCCTTCCCAGCCGAGACTTTCCCAAACCCAGACACCTTGTACAGAGCACATCCTGCAATACAACACATGGGACATGATAGATGGCTTCTAATAAAAAGTTCTAATGAATAAGGCTGTTCCCATGAAAACAAAAATTTTAAATAGGAAGTTATAAATGATAACTGTAGTCTCTCTCTTCAACATGCCACATATCTCTATATTTTGTTTCTGTTGCACAGTAGAGTGAAAAATGATGTTTCTTGCCAATGGCTAGTTGCATATTTGATAGCAGTTTTGTTTCTGTCTTTTGATAGTAGCTTGCCTTGCACCTTGCATCTCAGGATGCTCTTATTCTGAAAAAGCAGAGGTAGGAAATTTTTGTTGCAAAGTTGAATCACTTAGCAGTTAGAAAAGCATCCCAAACTTGGAAGAAGCACTAAGAATGTCTAAGATACACAGTTCACCAGAGAATTGTCTACAATTGACTGGAACATGGTGACCAGAGCATGTAAAAAACAGATATGCTTGAGCATCTTCTGGTATTTAAGTGTAATCCAAGCCATGTTACCGTGACAACTTGACTTATAAACACTCTTAAAAATTTAGACTTGTCCATACTGACTCAAAGGTTTCTCTGATGGCTCAGATGGTAAAGACTCCCCTGCAATGCAGGATCCCTGGGTTAGGAAGATGCCCTGGAGAAGGAAATGGCAACCCACTCCAGTAATCTTGCCTGGAGAATTCCATTGACAAAGGAGCCTGGAAGGCTACAGTCCATGGGGTTGCAAAGAATCAGGCACGACTGAGCAACTATCACTCACATAGTGACTCAAATTAAATTTATTTTTACAATTTATCATAAATTACAATTTATTACACTAAGAACAGAAAATACGACAGGAAGAAAAATCCAGTCCTATCTTCATGGAGTTCAGTGGTTAGCAGTAGGTTTCTTTATGAAATAGCACTCACAACTTTCTGGTTTTTATTCTCCATCTGGATTTTTGGATGGCAATTTTATATGGTCACAGAACAAACAGAACTATGCCGGCCCCATGCTTCAGAATTTCTGTAGGTAATTTTAAGTACTTTGACAAATTGTGTCACTTCTCTGGGAGTTACTTGTCTCCTCTGGATCAGCCCTGTAGGATGTAGGGGGCAGGCCGTGATTGCCTACTTGACCTCTTTTCCTCAGAGCCTTGTTTATACACTCTGGACGACCTGACAGATAAACTCAACAAGAAACTACAACAAACTGAGCTTAGTTTTCTCCCTCCTCCAAGGAACTCACTGGCTATGGTCTCAAGGACTGTGTCCCCATTACATTCACAGGTTGAAATCCTAATGGCCAATGTGATGGTATTAGAAGGCAAGGCCTTTGGGAGGTGCTTAGGTCATGAAGACCCTGTCCTCGTGAATGGGATTAGTGCTCTTGTAAAAGAGACCCCAGAGAGCTCCCTGATCCCTTCCACCATG
Organism: Bos javanicus; assembly: GCF_032452875.1. NCBI lineage: Eukaryota > Metazoa > Chordata > Mammalia > Artiodactyla > Bovidae > Bos > Bos javanicus. The sequence continues at coordinate 56,819,307 of NC_083871.1, read as the reverse complement.
TGAGGAGACATTGAGAAGTCCGCAAGCCCAAAGAGGGCCTTCGCCAGAACCCGGCCAGGTGAGCACCCTGACTGTAGATTCCCAGGCTTGAGAACTATGAAAAATCAATTGCTGGTGTTTATAAGCCACCCAGTCAGCAGTATTTTGCTGGAGCAGCCTGAATGGACTAGGAAACCATTTATTCATTGATTCACCACTTACTGAGCCTGCTAAAAGCTGATGCTGCTGCTGCTGCTGCTAAGTCACTTCAGTTGTGTCCGACTCTGTGCGACCCCATAGACGGCAGCCCACCAGGCTCCCCCGTCCCTGGGATTCTCCAGGCAAGAACATTGGAGTGGCTCTGTGCTACCCCCCAGGGAATCAAATGGACAGAACAGCACCGAGGGCTTCCCCAGCCTGTAGCAGGGGTAGGTGGCTTCAAACGATAGTAACAAGAGCCCTGGGAGAGGGCTCACAGATGTGGAATAAAGAACGGTTTTCATTTCTGCCAGGAGGAGTCAGATGTAGGAGCTTTTAGAGAAGAGACACCCCAGTTAGGTTTTCCAGGTAAAGATCCGAAGGAGGATGGACCAGCCAGGCTGAGTGCAAGCTAACTGCAGAGACCAAGAGTCCAGATGCAGCTCGGCACCTCCGAAAATCTCTACCTAGTTCCCTAGCATCGAGCTCAGGGTGCAGGAAAAAGAAATGCCCAGTACAGGACTGGACAGCGGCTGGGGGTCAGTTCAGGAAGGGCCTGACGTGCATTTGACTTTGGACTCTATCCTGACTGCACAGGAAACATTACAGGTATTTGTTTTTGTGTTTCCAAATGAAGTACAACAAATTTGGCCTAGAGAAAAGATCATTAGCAGTTAAAATGCAAGGCATGTGCTAGAGAAAGAAGGGACTACAAGTAGGCGACAAATGAGGAGGCTATGGCAGTAGTCCACACAAGGAGTGCCTACCCAGCACACCCAGCTTACTCATGGCATTTGATCCTCAGCCCAGCAGGACGAGGCTTCTCTGAGCGTGGATGGGGCCCAGGTCCATGCAAGGCAAGAGCTTCCCATATCAGAACCACCAGCCTCAAAGACTAGGGTTTCCATGGCTGTTCCAATCAATGCTGATCAGCCCTCCCTCCCAGCTAGCTCTCTTTCTTCGAGTCCCACCATCACTGAGAACTTGCATTTTACTCCAGGGTTCTTCCTTGGTCCTGGTTACATTTGGCCAAGGTCCATCCTCACTCACAGATGCACACTTTTACTTCCTTCCTATCATGCAGCCTTGTTTGGTGCTTGGCTCTTGGCCCCCATATTTTCCCCAAACCTTCTGGTACCCAGCCATTTCCTGACCCACCGCAAGGCCCCTCCAGCACAACTGGGCTCCACATGCCCCACCCACAGGCAGGCAGCACAGCAGTACAAGAGGGGCTGACCATGACCACCAGAGGCTAAGGCTGAAGTGAAAAGACAATGCAGATACTAACTTCATATAATACTGGAAGCCAGCATCTTATACAACAAGTAAGGTATAGTGAGCAATTTCTTCATCACTGTCCACAGAACCCAAAGCCAGGGGCTAGGCCTCCAGATTCTGACCACAGGCCTCTCTGCGAGAGGCCACAGGCTTCAGACTTGGACTATGTACCCAAATTTCAGTCAGTTACCTTGAACAAATACTTGCCCCTCTACGTTTGCTAAGGCTTCAGTGTGCATACATGGCACCAATCACACAGGCCTAACGCTGGAAAACATGCATCTTGAGGCTGGATTTTCCTTTGCCTACCCACTCTTCCTGGTAATGCAGGTGATACAGAATCCACCTGCAATGCAGGAGACCTGGGTTTGATCCCTGGGTTGGGAAGATCCCCTGGAGAAGAACATGGCAACCCACTCCGGTATTCTGGCCTGGAGAATCCCATGGACAGAGGAGCCTGGCAGGCTACAGCCCATGGGGTCACAAAGCGTCGGACAAGACTGAGTGACTAAGCTGGACACAGTACCCACTCTTAGTTAATACTGAATCCATCTTCCTTCCTCTGCCCAGTCTTAGGAGGAAATCACAAAAAAAGACATCCCATTGTCCAATATACTTAACATTGTTTAGGTGACAAGAATGAGTCCAAGGTTGGGGGGAGGGGAAAGTGGAAATTACCCAGTAGGAAGAGGAAGAAGGTTTTCCAGCTATTTAAAGTACAGCTCCACTCAGGTGTTTATACTGGACAGTCTGAGCAGCTGGTGACTCACTGTGTAGGGAGTATCTTAAAATGAACCTTCTATTCTTCTGGATAAGTTCTGAGTTATCCAGGATATGAGACACTCCCTCCTTGGGGCTATTTCCTAAGGCTCACAAGTGAATAGCATCACCATTTTGAGTCCTTATCTTCCTTTTAAAGCTTGAGGGAAAATATCTCTTAAGCTTCACACTAATTTCTCTCTGATATATTTATACACTGCCTTACTAAGCCCACCTGGGGCTTCCCAGGTGGTCCTAGTGATAAAGAATCGACCTGCCAGTGCAAAAGATGCAAGAGACGTGGGATCAATCCCTGAGTTGAGAAGATCCCCTGGAATAGGAAATGGCAAGGCACTCAAGTATTCATGCATAGAAAATTCCATGGACAGAGGAGCCTGGAAGGCTACAGTCCATGGGGTCGCAAAGAGTTGGACACGAATGAGTGACTGAGCATGGAGCATTACCAAGTAAATAATAAAAAAAAAAGATAACACCTACCTTGAAAAAAATGTTTTATGAAAACTAAATAGAAAACCAAGAAATATTTCTTGCTTCGTCATTTGTCCAGGGACTCAGTTCTATACCTATTCATATGCCCCATAAAGTTAGCACAATGCCTCATAAACAGCAGGCACACACAATAAATTTGTCCATCAATGTGTCACAGGATATGCCTTTATATTTATCATCACTAAAGAAAAAAAATGTGACAAACTCTTAACAGGATGTAGTATCTGCAATCAGGAAACACATACTTAAGGACAGAAAATGGAAAAAAAAATTACCTAATATTATTTATTCCCTTTAGGGACTTGGTATGTACTATATCCAGGCAGGCCTTTCAAAAACAAAGTACACTTGAAGTGATGTCTCCAACCAAATTTCAATATAGTAAAACTTCAACAACCTGTTCTAAGTGCTAACCCAGACAGTTAAACTTATTGACCTGAGTTTTTCATAAATAATTATAGCAGGGCGAAATGACTCATTTCAAGACCCTACTTTTACTGGTTTCTTTGAAAGAACCCAAGGTGATTTAATGACTTAAGATGCTATGAGCAACTCTACATAAATGCCATTATTCAAATAAACACATTCCTGGAGTTACTGGCAGATAAACATCATCAAACAGTGACTCAATTAACTCTGTGCTTGCAAGGGCAGACTAAGGGAGTTAGATCTCAGACCACAGAAAAGGGCTACGGTGATGACATGTCTTATACAGAGTTCCAGGATTCTGCTTCTATTTTCTTTGTTCCCTCTTCCTACAGTGCCTAAAACTGCTCTAAGCCATTCTATTAGCTCAGGCTGCCATAGTAAGGTACCATAACCTGGGTGGCTCAACAGCAGAAATTTATTTTCTCGCAGTTATGGAGGCTGTAAGTCCTAGATCAAGGTCCAGCCTGGTCAATTTCTGGTGAGGGCTCTTTCTCTGGTTTACAGATAGTCTCCTTCTTACTATATCCTCACATGCTTTTTCTTAGGTACATGCATGCTTGAATTCCTGGAGAGAGCTAGCAAGCTCTCTAGGGTCTCTTTTTATAATGACAGTGATCCAATTAGAACAGGGCTCCACCCTCATGATTCATTCAACCTTAATTACATCCTTTCTTCAAATACAACCAGTCTGGGTGTTAGAGTTTCAACATAAGAATTTTGGAGAGACACAAATATTCAAACCTAGACAGCATATTAAAAAGCAGAGACATTACTTTGCCTACAAAGGTCCGTATAGTCAAAGCTATGGTTTTCCAGCAGTCATGTATGGATGTGAGAGCTGGACAATAAAAAAAGGCTGAGGGCCGAAGAACTGATGCCTTCAAACTGCGATGCTGGAGAAGACTATTGAGAGTCCCTTGGACTGCAAGGAGATCAAACCAGTCAATCCTAAAGGAAATCAATCCTGAATATTTATTGGAAGGACTGATGCTGAAGTTGAAGCTCCAATACTTTGGCCACCTGATGCAAAGAGCCAACTCACTGGAAAAGACCCTGATGCTAGGAAAGATTGAGGGTAGGAGAAGAAGGGGACGGCAGAGGACGGGATGGCTGGATGGCATCACCAACTCAATGGACATGAGTTTGAGCAAACTCTAGGAGACGGTGAAGGACAGGAAGCCTGGCATGCTGCAGTCCATGGGGTCACAAAGAGTCGGACACGACTGAGCAACTGAACAACAACAAACATCTAGTCCATAACACCCATAAAGAAGCAATTATCCCCCATAATGGCTAAATAAAACCTCTTCAAGTTCTTGACCCTCTACATTGATCAATTTCTCTTGCATAAATTATCCCAGGACTCACATTCTCACTGGAGAGAGTTTATAGGACAATGGTAAGTGAGCAGTGACATCAACATTCATCTTCTAAACAAACACTTCTTGGAAAGAACAGTATTTTTTATCTTGGACGAATTTGTTTGAAGCTCTTTCTCAAAGAGGAATTGGGGCTCTTTTCCAAAATTTGTATCCCACAGCCATCTGATAACACTGTTCTGTGACTACTGGGAAATGAACAAAGTGGCGACATCACAAGTAATCAAGCAGGTTATAGCAAGGAAAGCCACTTGGAAACTTTTTTTTTCCCACTTTGAAACAGAAAAATTTTCAGACATAAGTGACAAACTAAATTCAGGCCTTCCAGACTCAATTTCCACCAATCTAACCTTTAATCCTGAGAGGAAAACTCTATATAGGAAATAATGCTCAGCTTATAAAAGAGTTTATATAATTATTTCTGATTACAAAAGAAATTCATGTTAACTTTTAAATTATTAAAAAGTAGAAAGTCTAAAAAAAAAATGCCACCCCTCAATGGTAACAATTGGTTGTAACAACACTGCAATATGTAACTTTGTATCCCAATTCTTCACTTCTTGAATTTTCTCATTTTAAAACTAATTAGCATATTTTTACATAATTTATACATAATATTTCCTCTTCTAACTTGGGGCCAAGAACGTAAATGGTTGGTTTTCTGAATCAATTTATATAAACTATGAATGGGAATATTAAATGAAATGTAGGATGCAATTAATACAAATATGATTTTCCTGGGGGTAAAAAATTGAGGAAGGGGCTAAGGGCTAACTTTTACCCTTATGCGAAGTTTTTATAGGAACCCTCATACCTTGTTGTTAGTGTTCATTATCCACATTTCTGGAGAAAACTCTCAGACATTTTTCTTCTTTTGGCTCTTTACAGAACTGCTTATGCATGTTTGGATTTTCTTATTTCGTTGAGAGCCTGACTAAACCCTAAGCTTATTGTGGAAGCCCCCCAGATCTTCAACCCATTCCGGACATCCTTCGAGAAAGGCCAAGGCTTCCTCCTCTTCCCAGGATAGTAAGTACTGTTTTCTCCAGGACCTGCGTTAGGGCTATTTTTAGTTGCCTCACACAAATTCAGGCTTCTCAGGTGGCTCAGTGGTAAAGAATCCACCTGCAGTGCAAAAGACACAGGAAGACACAGGTTCGATCCCTGGGTGAGGAAGATCACCTGCAGGAAGAAATGGGAACCCACTCCAGTACTCTTGCCTGGGAAATCCCAAGGACAGAGGAGTCTGGCAGGCTATAGTCTGTGGGTGGCAAAACAGTAGGGCACTACTGAGCGACTAAACAACAACAATATACAAATATATGCCCTCGGCCCCAACACGTTCACCCCTGGTCACCAAGGCAGAGATGATCTTTTTCATTCTGGAAGAAAAAAACACCTAATCTCTGCATTTCTGCTTAAAGATTTCAGGGAGACATGTTTAGAGAAATAACTTTCCTGTAGTCCAGTGGTTAAGACTCCACACTTCCAAAGCAGGGGGAACAAGTTTGAATCCTCGTCAGGAAACTAAGATCTCAAATGTTGTGCAGCACAGCCAAAAAAACAAAACAATAATAGATTACCTTTATTTTAAAAATACCCAGTTAACACTAACATAAAATGGAACAATAAATTGCTTGGTTTAAGAAAACAGTTCACAACTTGGGGGAAGAATGGTTATCAAATTCACCCAAGAAGACATGCAAATTTCATAACCAGAAGGGTTCTCACCAGCCTCGATCCCACAAACTTCCCCTTTCTGGCACACACACAGGGGTCATGAATGGGGGTGGAAAACAAATACACATGTGTGACTGGCAATTTCCCAAAGCCTTCTATGTCAATGTTATGCTTTCTCTCTTCTTCCCCAGCTGAGAAGCAGCCATGTTTTAGTTCATTACAGAGTGACAGATGCCTATTTCTGGATTTAGTTGCTTTTCTTCTTCGATAGGGACACAAATGTGATCCTGACTGATGCAACCTGAGTCTTGAACCTTCCTGCGATACCAAAGCCAGGGCTAAACATAAAGGAGTATGTTCAGGCCCACTTACAAGTCTTCCTTCCTGGAAGAGGTGCACAGCTCCAATCCAAGTTCTCAGTGATAAGCCATCCTGTACCATGAAAAACTGTTGGTTGCTAAGTCGTGTCCAACTCTTTGCAACTCCACAGACTGTAGCCTGCCAGGTTCCTCTGTCCCTGGAATTCTCCAGGTATTGCAGGCAAATTCTTTACCATATGAGCCACCAGGGAAGCCCTCCATCCTGTACCATGTGTGAAAGTATGAAAGTACAGTCGTTCAGCCATGGCTGACTCTTTGCAACCCTATGGACTGTAGCCCACCAGGCTCCTCTGTCCATGGAATTCTCCGGGCAAGAGTACTGGAGTGGGTAGCCATTCCCTTCTCCAGAGGATCTTCCTGACCCAGGGATTGAACCCAGGTCTCATGCATTGTAAGTGGATTCTTTATGGTCTGAGCCACCAAGGAAATTGCACCATGGTTTACAGCAATTAAGATGAGATTATCTCTTATCCCATTACTTCTTCCTCTGTACCCAACAGACTGCAAGCAAAACTATCAATATAGTATCCAGCATGCCTTGTTGCTGCAGTACTTCATAGGTGCCCATGAAATCACACTTTGTATGAAGGCCACAGTACACCTGTCAAAGCCAGAACGATGTCCTCAAAGACTCTTTCCACCCACCCACCTTCCTGCCCCAGCTGTTTCTACACATGGTCATCTCTCATACAAAGATGAGATGGAATGAGAGGGACTAGAGATACCTCAGGTGGTGAAGGACACACTCCATGTTGAAGGTATTGACCTGGCCTCAAACTTGGTGATGGTAGAGAGGGGCAATGGGTCTTCCTGCCCAGGTCACTGAGGTCCCTGAAGCTTCTCTGTTAAGGAGGGAAAGCAGAGGGAAGCCACCAACTGGTTTTCACAATGTAGTTGCACCTGCCTTGGAGAAACTGCTCCTGAATTTGGCAGTTGGTTTTCTGTCAGACTTCATTTCTAATATCATTAATGTCTGCCTCTTTGTGTACATCTATCAGTATTTCAGTGGGAGGTTATGACAGGCTACATTAGGAAAAAGGAACATAAAGCTATCTTAAGCTGGAATCCCTCACTTCAAATCACATATTTTTTTCAGGAGTACAGTGGTGTAACTTTAAGAATTCTAAATCTGACCTTGTGGTTCCTAAGATGTATTACACACACATACACACACAGTCTGTAGGCACAAATACAGTGCTTTGGGTATCTGAGCATTTTCCCATTTCCAGATGTGTGTATACACTTAGATGCTGTTTGAGGGATATATAAATCATGTTTGTTGAAATACTGTTTGTGGTTTCTGTTTTTCAACATCCTGCTGGGGAAATCTCACAAACATGCAAAATCCGGCATGAGACATTTGCTTCAGAAAGAATTGTCAGAGAAAGAGAAGTAACTTATGCCTTAACCAGGCAATGCACCAATGGGAAGCAAGAAAAAACCATGAAATCTAGCTTCCTACCAACTCGACATGACAGCTAATTGTTCTTATTTTATAGTCCCCAGATATCCGTATTAATAAAGTGCTTCGAGATGACTGCTCTTGGAAAATTCAGGCTCTATCACTTTAAAACTTAGACAAGCAGACTACTTAATCAAAATCAATACAATTAATAAAGTGGAATGCTTCAGTTATCACACCTAAATCAAATGACTCTCTAATCATGCTCTTTAGTCTATAACCTCTCTCCTATTCCTGTCTATGAAGATATTGCCACCTGCATGTTTGATGGGGACGGCCAACTCTAGGAAGCCAAACAAAATTCTTAATCCTATGCTATAAACCAGCCCCATCTGCAAAAACATCTCTTTTGTTGAATGGCACCTATGTTCACCTGGGGCTTCCCTGGTGGATCAGTGGTAAAGAACTCATCTGTCAATGCAGGAGACTCATTGGGTCGGGAAGATACCCTGGAGAAAGAAATGGTAAGTTGCCTGGCTCGGGAAGATAACCTGGAGAAAGAAATGGTAAGTTGCCCACTTCAGTATTCTTGCCTGGGAAACTCGATGGACCCAGGAGCCTGGCGGGTTATGGTTCATGGGGTCACAAGAGAGTTGGACACAACTTGGCAACTAAACAACAACAATCTATGTTCCCCAACTTGTCCAAGCCAGAAATCAGGAAGATAACCGAAACTTCTTCCTTCCCCTAACTCCTCACATTCAATGATACACCCTATTTTTCCATCTTCCAAACATCTTAGATTTATCCACATTCCACCATGCAGGACTGCTCACCTGGTTCAGGAACTTATCTCTTAACCTCATCTACTGCAATAATCTTTCTTAGATCACCTTTATGTCACCTCCATCATCCAGAAGCAACAATGTGCATGCTTTAAAGGTGCATAATGCTCATATTTCCAACCAGGAGGAATTTTTCAAAAAAGAATTTGCTGGTAATCTTTATATTCTAACAATTCTCACCTGTGCTTAATTGTTGACTACATCTTCTCTATATGCTACACATTAACTACCATCTTCTCTATAATGCTATGCATTTTATGGAATTTCAATCACTATCCATGTTTCATTTATTTTGTCACCTGACACTAGGTACATGGAATGTATTTTTTTTTTTTTACTTTTTTTTTTTCTTAAACATGGACCATTTTGAAAATTGTTACTGAATTTGTTGCAATATTGTTTGTTTTATGTTTTGGCTGCAAGGCATGTGGGATCTTAGCTCCCTGACCAGGGATGGAACCTGTATCCCCAGGATAGGAAGGCTAGGTCTTAACCCCTGCACTGCCTGAGAGGTCTCCTGGAATGTATTTTAGAAATAGCATGATTTATGGAAGTCTTTCATTTTATGACTATAAGTATTCTGCTGTGCTGATAATCAAACGTGATTCAACTATTCCTATACTGGAACTGATGTTGTTTCACAGACCACATGGCAAAGAATAACTGTGCATAAAGTGTTTTGCCACTATTGATTTTTTTTTCATGCAGACTTTGAGGGGTGGAATTACTGATTCAAACTCCTGTTTTTGACCATCATATTAGGCAACACAGCAGAGTGGCTAAGAAAGCACACTCTAAGACTTTTGAGGTTCCAATCCTAGTTCCACCACTTCCTGCATGATCTTAGACAACTTACTTAACCTCTCTATGACTCAGTTTCCTGTAAAATAAATGAAAACTGAACCTTCCCTTATGGAGCTGTCACGAGGATTAGACAGAAAACACATGACAAGCTCTCAGAACAAAGCTGGGTGAAAAGCAAGTGCTCCACAAAGCCTATTTTACATATTTATACACACACACACACACACACACATATACATACACCTTCATTTCCAAAAGGATTACGTTAATATTTAACATAACCAGTAGGATACTGCATATCAGTTTTACTGCAACTCTGTCACCAAAAGGCATTAACACTATTTTTGGTAATTCTTACTTAGTAAATATCCAGTGTTATCTTAGCACACATTTTTTTTTAAATGCCAAAGAGTAAAACAGTTGTTCCTTAAGTACATTTATAGTGCTTAAATAAAAATAGCTTGGGGGACATTACTTATTTATTCTTTAGTACTCTGACCAAATAAGCTTACCAGTTTATGTTTTTAAGAAAACAAGTTACATGAGTTGCCTTGTTTCTTCTAATAATGATCAGCAATACATAAAAGGATGGAAAAGAATGGTGTGGGTAACCCTTCAATTGGCAAGAAATTAATAGCTTATTAGATTCATTCTTCTGCTATAGTGGCCAGAGATCATTGCCAAAGGAAATTATATATATATAAAAATCCAAAATTGGTCATTATGCAGTTGATCCCAGCCCTTGTCAAAAAGACCCTAGCAGAAAGACACACATAACCTGAAAGAAACAATTTATGCAATGCATGTGATGGTTTTGGATACTTGTTCCATAGTTAATGAGAAATATTATATAAAAAGACAAACTTTGACTTATATTAGAAGAAAAAAGTATGATTAAAGTCTAAGTTTAAATACAAATACATATTTGTCAAAAAACAACAACATAATGAATGAACTTAACTAGAAACCCAACAAGGCCTAAATTCCAGTGCTTCCTGTATCACAAATGAGGTATCTAGGGCAGTGCTATTCAAACTATCGGTGAGGACCCACTGAGTCATTAAGTAAAGTTAGTGACAATCTTTTTAAGTTTATAAATAAATTTATTTTATTGCAGCATACCTGACACACAACATTCTATTAGTTTCAGGTGTACAACATAATGATTTGGCTGCTGTATGTATGTATTTTTAAATGAAAAAGAACAGGAGGTCACAGAAAGTATGAGTAAATACTGTTTCACTTATATGTGTAGGGTGGTCCTGGGTGGTGCTGGTGTCAGGAAATGAAATGAATTTCCTATTATGGATGACAGTTAAACAATATCAAAATTCAAGAGTACCTCATTTTACTATGCTTCACAGATACTGCATTTGTTACAAATGGAAAGTGTGTAGCAACAACCTTGCATTGTCAGATGATGGCTTGCAATTTCTCTTTTTATTTATTTATTTATTTGCTGTTTTTGTTTTTAAATTAAGGCATATACCTAGTTTTTAAAACGTAACACTAATGCACTCTTAAAAGACTACAATATAGTGTAAACATAACCTATTTGCACTGGGAAACCAAAAAATTTGTGTGATTCACTCTATTGTGATAATTTGCTTCATTGCAATGGTCTAGAACCAAAACTGCAATATCTCGAACGCATGCCTGTAAGTCATTTAATCTCTGTGAAGTTGTTTCCTCATCTCTTAAATGGAAAGTATTGTACTTCAGAGAGTAGATTCAAATAAAATAATTTCACATCTTTTTAACTATAAAACATTGCATTAATATGTTAAGGTTACAGCATTATGGCTGGGTTCCTTAGTTTAATGTTTCTCTGCTGTATAAGTTCACAACATAAAATCACTATGCTAGAACTTGGACATACTGTATCAAAGATAATTCTGCAAATGTAGTCTGCTGAAAAAAATGGAGCTAGAGACAGGAAATTCTTAAGTTTTTTGAAATTGTTATAATCTCCATTGTAATTCTGACTATACAGCCTCTGGGGAAAAAAATAAGACTAAAGAAGAAAGGCAGTATCTCAGTGTCACTGTGGGGCCTTATGAAAGAATCATCACTTATGAGACTGACCAAAAGGGGGATATGTTTACAGGCTATTCCCAGAGGAGGCCAGATCATGAATGTAAGCTGCCATCTCACTGTCTGCACAGCCCTTCAGTGATACTTTACTTGCAGGTATAAATCACTGCTCTTTGCTTCCCACTGAAAGTTTAGAATCCTGTGCCAGTCTCTAAATGCCACAAACAATTCCAGGCAGCACATCTTTATCTAGCTACACATGTTATCTGCACACATCATGGTACCACAAGATAAGAAACATCTCTCAAGACTGCCAGCTAACAAAATTGAAAACAGCTAAGACGAAAGGTATACTCCCTCATAACTCTTCCACACAGGCTACCAATAAAGCACGCTTCTGAAGGAAAAGACATTCTAAAGATCCTGAGTAAATAAGAGATGGTACCTCTCCCCATAAAAATACAAAGGACTTTTAAAACGAACAGAATTCCTACTTTGCTGTTGTTTAGTTACTAAGTCATGGCCAATTCTTTTTGACCCCATGGACTGTAGCCCACCAGGCTCCTCTGTCCATGGGATTTCCAGGCAAGAATATTGGAGTGGGTTGCCATTTTCTTCTCCAGGGGATCTTCCCAACCCAGGGATCAAACCCACATCTCCTGCTTGGCAGGTAGATTCTTTACCACTGAGCCAACTAGGAAGCCTGAATTCCTACTTAGATGATTTTAAAAACCACTTTAGGATAAGTTGAAGACAGGAATGTTTGTGAAGACTCAGTGATATGGATATGATGACACTTCATTTTTTAAATGATATCTGTGACCTTCAGATCAGTTTGTTCTGAGTTTTGTTTCCTGTAAGCCTTAGGGATTTTTTTGCACTGATCAATCCAGCCCACATTACCCCTCTAAGCCTAACCGGGTTCACAAATGTAAAACATCTGGCCCGGTTGAGAGGCTCAGTTTGTAGCTCACAAAGGCTCACGGGCTCACCTGGGAATGCTGCACGCATGCCTGCTGAGCAAATGAATGTAGAAACAGATCTGCAATGGCCCTAACTTTCTGTGTGACTAATTCCCATCACTTTAAGGGAGGAGGGGACGGGGACTGTGACAGATGAGGATGTATAGAAGGCAGATAGTGTGAGGAAAGTTGTCAGGGGGTGATCAAGAATGTTTTAGTCACTGCCCATGGAGTTCCTCCTAGAGAGAGAGAATCAAACAGCCTGAATCAGCTTGGTTCTGGCAGCCTGCCAGGTAGCTTTTGCTTACCTGTGATCTTAGTTGAAAACCATGTGGGATGTGTCATAGCAAAAGTGCCTTTCTCATTACAATCTCAACACAATGGAAATATCTTCCTAACCAAAGGACACACTCGTTTGGAAGAACTCCACAGAATTAATACTGAGAAGAACCTTGGCTATTCTTCGACTGTGTGTTGAGACCCTGTGTTAAGTGACTTACCTTAGGTCACACAACTGGCAGCAAGCACTGTCTTGACTAAGACCAAGAGCTAAACAGGCTCTCCCAAGATAAAATATGTCTACAGTTGTGCCTATTAACACGCTTTCAAAGAGAAAAGGTTCCTTACTACTCAGAACTTTAGTTTAATCACTATACCTGTCCACTACCCTAGAACACTTAGATATATGACTAAGTATGCATTGTTTTAAGACCATTCATCAATTAAATGGATGGGATAGTGCCCACACATCAGGTTTGAAAAGGAATTCCTATCTCTGATACATTTTACTACAGGTATGAAATTTAAGTAATTTTATCCATATTTATAGTATGTTGCTTGAGACTGAAACAATAATATATAAAGATACATAATTCTCTCATAAATAATGAGAGATAAGTATGTTAGAAATATACAATGTGCATGGAAACTTCAAGCATTCAAACTTACAAAGACAGATTTATATCAAATAAGGAAATTGATTTATTACTACACCTGATATCAGCAAAACATCTGTGCCCATAAAATAAATTTGAGTTTTTATAAAAAACTAGAAAGAAAAGCACATACAGTAACCAAGTTTATTAAAAAAAAAAAAAAAAAACGTAGAGCATGTGTGTTTTAGTTGTTCAGTATAAGCAACTACAAATAGTCCTTTCTGTGGTGAGAAATAAAGTCCACATAAGAATCCCTGCAAAATTTTCACCACACACACACATGTAACAGATGGAGTCTAAACAACAGCTAAGCATTTCATAAGCCAAATGCTCAAAAATTAATAATATAATATGGTAACAATCCTGTATTATATTGCATACATGAGCACAACAGATCCCCGCCCTCTGCTTTCACCTCTCATCTCATCCCACCTTTCTCCAAATGTGTGCTCACCCATCTACATCCCCTACTCTGCAACCAAATCACAACTACCCAAAGGCGAGGTGTCTGCTGCAGCCCAAAACACTTGACTGATAACATCCGGTTTGCCATTCCAGGAAATCCCAGAGTGTGTTTTAATCCTCTGCCCACAGCTTGCAAAAGAAAAACGAGAGAGGATCTAATCGATACCAGCACCCCAGCTGTGACCTGGCACATAAAGAAATCAAGAAAATAAATCCCATCCATAATCTGTATAATTTAACACTTGGAAGAAAGCAACATCTGGGATCAACTCCAAGCGGGACAGTGCTGCTGGCCATGTCTGTGCTTCCTGCACTGAGTGCTAAGCCGGTGACAAGGGGACACTCCACGTCCTCAACACTTCAGCAAAAACAATGTCTCTTCCTAATAAGTAATCTACACCCAAAAATGAGGCAGGTGAAGAGAAGGAAACATCTTCTCCTTGCCGGTTGAGCACCTGATAAAGGCTCCCCTTACATTTCAAAGAAAGGGAAAACTGGAACTCCTTCCCAAAGGTGGGTCCTGGGCAAACTATTGTCTTGCTGACCAGTCAAAATCCAAAATGAAAGCTCATATAATACAGGGGAATGACTTTGTTTAATCATACAGCCCTTTCAGGACACTCCAAAGTCCTATCCCCAGGTGAAGTTGGGGGGGAAAAATCCCCTGTAATTATGACTCCCTCGAAAGGCTTTCCAGATTTTTTAAATTACAGGAAAATGAACACAAGCAGATACCTACATATCATCTAAATCACTAGATCTACACCCAATTTTTTTAAAAGTAAACCAATAACCAGGACAGGGCATTATAGGAAACTATATATTATGTTTCCTTAATACTATATATTAAGTATTATATCATAATACTTTCTCTGTCAAACCTTTTGAGAGGTTATAATTGCATTTGGCTGCTTCAGGCTTGTCAGAGAGCCTTCCTTTTTAATAGTCGCAACCTAAAAGGAGTAACTGTCAAGGGGCGACCCAGCTGAAATCAAACAACAAAAACGGGAACTGTAATCCGCCTGAAATGGGAGGAGGGAAAGGAAGGGAGACTCCTGTATTCATCCGTCAATATTAATGTCCTTTGTTGTTCACCTTTACACAGAACACCGAGCGCTACCCTGCTCCTTTTCCTCCTAAAGGAAAAGGATAGTGTCAGGGTAGTCTTTCCTAAAAGCTGTCTCGTTGCCTCGAAGACCCAAGCTTTCGGAGTCTCTCTCCCCATTAACACTCCACAGCTGTCCTCCAGCACCACCCCCACCATGAGCAGAGAGGGTGGTCAGAAGTAAAAACATTGCTGAAATACCCGTTCCCCTCCAAAGACCAAAGAGCAGAGCGGCGCAGATGTTGAAATTTACTAACCCCCGCCCCACCGCCTCTCCGAGCGTGCACACACACCGGGTAAGCCGGGATGGGAGGGAGGAGGAAGGCTCGGGCCAGACTGTCAGAGCGGCTCTTCTGAGGACAGTGCCACATTCCGCACTCCGGGAATGTGGAAGGCAGAGGGAAGGTTCTGCGCCTCCCTTCTGTTTTGGGGATGTTCTCTCTCCGCGACTGTTGTCTCCCTCTCCACCCTGGGAAGTCGTTGCAGCCCTTGCCATCTTTAAGGTAAAGGAGAAGGAGGGAGAGGAAAGCCGTCCGTTCTCCTCTTCCAACTTGACACACACGCCCGGTAGCCACTCCAAACTCCGCAGGCAGAGCCCGCAGCAGGCGGGCTGGCCGCGCGCTCCCCGCAGCCGTCCCGGCGCTCCCTCCAGGAGCCCGTGCCGAGAGCTCCCATCCGGCGTTGAGGGGCGAGACCCCGACGCGCAACCCTCTTCCAGGAGGTGGCTGAGCAAAGCCCCTAACCCGCAGCGCGATGCCAGAATTAGGCATTTGCAGCCGGGCTGAGAGAGAGGGGCACGGGGGCAAGGACGCGAAATTCGCACTCGCTCGGACTAGGACAAGAGCAGAATAAAAGTTCGCCCCGCGGAGACTCACCCACGCCGTATTTCTCGTGCTCCGTAGGTATCCACATGGCTAAACAGGGGTCCGGGGTCTTCAGGCTTTGTAATCCCCGCGCCCCTTCTCCGGCTCACAACAATGCACAGCTCCCGAGTAGTGGCTGCAGCGCTGGAGCCCCGCGGCTCCGCGCGGGCTGCGGTCGCTGGGCAGGGTCTGCGCTGGAGGCTCCCGAGCCCAGCGTTGACACTGCGCGGCCGAGGCTGCGCCGCCCGCCGCTCTCCCAGCGGTGGCTGCTCAGAGTCCTCCGACGCGCTCCCGGGAACCCGGAGGCGCAGTCATTGTTCTGATTCACTGAACTAAGCGAACACGCCGGGGCACTCTCCGGCGCACCCCCGCCCGTCAGCGCCTCTTCTAGCCCTCCCTGCCGAGCGCCCCGCAGCACGCTGGGAACTGTAGTTCTGCAACAGCTCCATCCCGGAAGGAGGAGGGGAGTTAGCGGCTAGGGGCGGGACTACGTCCCGCTCGCCACCTTCTATTGGTCCAGATCGTGACGGCGCGGAGTGGGCGTGGAGGAAAAGCCGCGTCAGTGGGGAATTCGTTTCCAATCGCGTTTCCATTGGTCCCGCGCCTGTTCTACGGCCCTCTTTTTTTTTTTTTCCTCAGCCGAGTAATGGCTGCTCCCAAGACCCAGGGGGCTGCTACCCAAGGGGAGGAGGACAGTGATGGCAACCGTGGTGGAGCCGGAGGTGTCAGTTATGAGGGTGAGTACGGTGCCTCTGAGGTGCAAATGGTTCTTTGTCTTCGTTTCTTTCCAACCTGGAATACAGCTGACTGCTGGACAGACCTCAGCTCCGTCCAGCCACTTGAGCGCGAAGGGGCCACGGGTGGAGCCCCGCGGGACAGGAGGGGGTGAGAAGAAGCTACTTACTGGAGACTGTCTGGGAGGGAAGAGAAAATGGGATGAAATGGCCTTATCCGCAGCCAGGGAAGTTCCCTGGGTTCTGTCCTACGTTTGGAGCTCCCACCTTTACTCTCGCTGCCGAGTGGGCGTGGGGCAAGGTTTGCGCGTGTGTGATTGTAACTCTGGAATTAGCTGACCTCTTTCTTCGCCAGTAGTCTACCCTCGCCTCGGTTTGCTTGGTTTGGCCTCGAGAGATAGGTTTTATTTGGGTTCGGGCGGATTCTCATTTGCAGACTGGTTGGTCACTCTACAGATTTTTCACAGTTGTTGTCTGGAGCAGCCTCTGAAGGGAAAGTCTGCATGACTCTCACAGCTTCTTCCCCTGTCAACTGCCCCGGGCGTTCTCTAGGATTGAACGTAGAGCCTGGAAGATCTTCCCAAACTCTGGGTCCTTAGAGCAATAGGAAAGGAAATGGTAATTTGTAGTCATGGCTTCAAAGAAAGTCATCACAGCTACTTTGGCTTTGCTTGACTTTCCGGTTGTCTTCTGACCCAGTATAGAGAGCGAAAATAAAACTTTGAAAGCTGCGGAAGAGGTTATCTTTAGAATCCCTAGCCCCTTTCTTTTGTTGTTGTTCTATTCATCTATCATCTATCCATTTATCAATGAGTCCTATCTGACTCTTTGCATCCCCATGGACTGCAGCACTCGGGGCTTCCCTGTCTTTAACTGTTTCCCTGAGTTTGCTCAAACACATGTCCATTGAGTCATTGATGCCATCCAACCATCTCATACTTTGTCACCCCCTTCTCCTCATGCCCTCGGTCTTTCCCAGCATTAGGGGCTTTTCCAGTGAGTCAGCTCTTTGCATCAGGTGGCCGAAGTATTGGAACTTCAGCATCAGTCCTTCCAATGAATATTTTGGGTTGATTTCCTTTAGGATTGACTGGTTTGATCTGCTTGCAGTCCAAGGGACTCTCAAGGGTCTTCTCCAGTTCCACAGTTTGAAAGTATCAGTTCTTTGACCCTCAGCCTTCTTTATGCTCACATCCATACATGACTACTGGAAAAACCACAGACAGACCTTTGTCAGTAAAGTGATGTCTCTGCTTTTTAATACACTGTCTAGTGTGTCATAGTTGTATCCTTATAGTCTGTGTATCACCAACATTACTCCCTTCTCTTTTGGTCTGATACATAATTTTTAACATAGCTAGTTGTCTTTTTCCTTTTGATTTTTTTTTTGTTTGGCCACACCGTGCAGCTTGCAGGGGCTTAGTTCCTTGACCAGGGACCCAGTCTAGGTCTGCTGCAGTGGAAACTGCCCTCTGCAGAGTCTTATCCACTGGACTGCCAGGGAAGTCTGTTGATGTTTTTTCAGTTAGGTCAGTTTATTTCTCTTCCTAGTTTCTTGTCTTGTCACACCGAAAACTTAGAGTGATAGACTAAAGGGTACAGAATAACAGACAAGTTACAGTTCAGTTTGGCTCAAGCAGACAGATCTTTTATTAGACAGACACTCCTAAAACATGGGAGCAGACTGACTCCAAGGGAGCTCTCCTCTTCCTTCCTGTTGATCCTGTTTGATGTCCCACTTTCATACTTCCATGCTCTTCCTTTTGCCTATGGTGTGTGCAAAGTAGAACTTGTACCCACCACCAGTCCATGAAGGGGAATACAAATGGGCATATACTCAAGGCTGATTGACAATTTTAAGTTATGTAACAGCAGGCTATGTTGTTTATGTCTTCTCACAATTCAGTCTGTTATGATTAGATGTAGAATGTTCATGAGCCCTTACTGGGCTCCTAATCCTAAGTGCCTAAGGTTACTTGGAGAAGCCCCTTGTTTATTTTATATCCACTCTCTGTGTGCCTAGGGCACATGAGCAAGAGTTGAAAAGTCTCTGGTTATTTTGTAGTGTATCTATGAGCTCCAGCTTGCATCCCTTTCAGCCAGGCCTCCCTTGTTGCTCATGTCTAACTTCCTAACATAACAAATGTGGTTTCAGGCTTAAATTTGGTTCTTCATCCTTGTCATTGGTTCTTTTTTTTGTTAATTTCTTGCTTTGTGCTTTCATGGTTAAATTGACATTTAGTCTTAAATTTTTGTCTTAGCACAGAGTTAGTGCTACTTCTTCTCACTTCAATGAAACCCCTAGTTCTGAAATTATTTCAGTACCTCTTTGGAGAAATTTTTAGTAAGCTCCATTCTTAAATATTGTGTTATATTCATACCCTAAACAGTTCATTTGGGGATATGCCACATAGTCAACTCTTATTTTTGGAGAAGGCAGTGGCACCCCACTCCAGTACTCTTGCCTGGAGAATCCCATGGACAGAGGAGCCTGGTAGGCTGCGGTCCATGGGGTCACTGAGGGTCAGACATGACTGAGCGGCTTCACTTTCACTTTCCACTTTCATGCATTGGAGAAGGAAATAGCAACCCACTCCAGTGTTCTTGCCTGGAGAATCCCAGGAATGGGGGAGCCTGGTGGGCTGCAGTCTCTGGGGTTGCACAGGGTCGGACACAACTGAAGCAGCAGCAGCCCTTATCTTATAGTAACATACTAAAGATTTTCCAGATTCTCAAAGTTCCAAAAGGCTACCTGTTTAACATTTGAAGGTGGAACCTTTGGTAAATTTATCTCACAAAGTAACTCATAAAAAAGAAAATTGGGTATGCCTTTCAAAAGCATTGTGTGACTTTTAAGTACATTAGTCATTTTAAAATTATAAAACTTTTAATCATCAAGAGTTCAAACCATTCAGAGGTGTGTAACGTAAAAAAATCAAAGTTCCTGCACCATACACAGTCTCAGTCCCAAAGTAACAATTCTTGGGGGTTTGGTAAGTATTCTTTTCAATAAATTTTATGTATGACACGCATCTGTATGGTTTTGATTTCTTTTGAATAAAAAAGGATCATTCAGTGTAAGCTTAAAGATCTGCCACCTTCTTTCTTCCAGTATTTTATTATAGACATTCTTCCATGTCAATACATCTGCTGCTTCATTCTTTTTAAGAACTGTGCCCGTAGTATTCCATGATATGAATGCACCATATGTTAACCATTCCTCTGTTAATGAACATGTAAGTGTAGCTTTAGTTTTTCACTAATGTAGTGAACAGCTCTACATACGTATCCTTGTCCACTGGATGTATATATATTGAGAAATTAGGTCAAAGGTGACACATGTTTATAATTGTGATAGATGTCAGATTTTCCCCTTCAATGGTGAGTAGACATTCCCACCAGTAATAATATGAGTATCCTTTTCTCCCAGGGATGGGGGAGCCTGGTGGGCTGCCGTCTATGGGGTCACACAGAGTCGGACATGACCGAAGTGACTTAGCAGCAGCATCCTTTTCTCCAGATCCTTACAAAACTGTGATGACCATCATTAATTCAGGATCAATGTTTAGATGACTATTAGAGTGAATTGAGTATCTGATGGAAAGCGTAATTTTCAGTTCAGTTCAGTCGCTCAGTCGTGTCTGACTCTTTGCGACCCCATGAATCGAAGCATGCCAGGCCTCCCTGTCCATCACCAACTCCCGGAGTTCACTCAAACTCACGTCCATCGAGTCAGTGATGCCATCTAGCCATCTCATCCTCCATCGACCCCTTCTCCTCCTGCCCCCAATCCCTCCCAGCATCAGAGTCTTTTCCAGTGAGTCAACTCTTCACACGAGGTGGCCAAAGTACTGGAGTTTCAGCTTTAGCATCATTCCTTCCAAAGAAATCCCAGGGCTGATCTCCTTCAGAATGGACTGGTTGGATCTCCTTGCAGTCCAAGGGACTCTCAAGAGTCTTCTCCAACACCACAGTTCAAAAGCATCAATTCTTCAGCACTCAGCCTTCTTCACAGTCCAACTCTCACATCCATACATGACCACAAGAAAAACCATAGCCTTAACTAAATGGACCTTTGTTGGCAAAGTAATGTCTCTGCTTTTGAATATGCTATCTAGGTTGGTCATAACTTTCCTTCCAAGGAGTATGTGTCTTTTAATTTCATGGCTGCAGTCACCATCTGCAGTGATTTGGGAGCCCCCAAAAATAAAGTCTGACACTGTTTCCACTGTTTCCCCATCTATTTGCCATGAAGTGATGGGACCGGATGCCATAATCTTCATTTTCTGAATGTTGAGCTTTAAGCCAACTTTTTCACTCTCCACTTTCACTTGCATCAAGAGGCTTTTGAGTTCCTCTTCACTTTCTGCCATAAGGGTGGTGTCATCTGCATGTCTGAGGTTATTGATATTTCTCCCAGCAATCTTGATTCCAGCTTGTGTTTCTTCCAGTCCAGCGTTTCTCATGATGTACTCTGCATATAAGTTAAATAAGCAGGGTGACAATATACAGCCTTGATGTACTCCTTTCCCTATTTGGAACCAGTCTATTGTTCCATGTCCAGTTCTAACTGTTGCTTCCTGACCTGCATACAGATTTTAGAGTCCAGTTTATTTTCAACGAAAGTATTGAGCAGTGAATTTGCTATCTGAACCAGAAAAGAATTCTTCACCCTGATTCAGAACTGTCCAGTAGTCTCACTAATGGTTGGTTTTTAGGTCATAAGGTAAAGCTGTCATTAAAAATTCCTTTGATAACCCATGTATCGTGTGACTTTATCCACATTCTTTTCAAAGTCTATGAAGTGTGATACAAATTTTGGGTGAAACTACAGATGTTAAAAGTATGCATATTAATATTTTTTGTTAAGCAGCCAGTTCAGTTATCAATTATGTCTTTCCCTGTAAAAATCTTTAATTTCTTGAAAACTGTCTCTTTTAAGAGGTCTCCCTCTAATTCTAATTAAAATGTCCATCTGTGTGTTTAATATTCTGGGGCAGAAGGGACTGTGGAGTCTTTTTATAGAAACCCTAGCAATTGTGCAAGATTTCTGCTGGAATGAGTCGCTTTGTGGTGTGCAGGCAGGTGTGACACCTTCCACACCTTCTGTGTGCCAGACTCCATCTTCCTTCAGGGAATCCTCTGATTGTGCACACCACCACCTTCCAAACATTCGAACAGTGACTGGGACTTCATGTTTTTCCGGGAAACTGGGAACAGATAATAAATAGACTCAACATTTCTCACATTTGGGGAGGTTACTGGGGAAATTTTTCTGATGGAGGTGATTTCTTCTGACAGTTAATCTGTGCTTTCATACTGTAGCATTCTGATAGAGTCAACTTTTTTCCCTACAAATGCATGCCCAGGAGATGATGATCAGGATAATGCTTCTTTGGACCTACGATGCATATCCCCCAAGCTCCAAACTTTGCTGGGACCAAAACCATGTCTTTTGTTTTTGTCTGCTTGACCCTGTTCTTGTCATCTTGTCAGTGTTTAATAAATGTTTGACCAAAACTGAATTCTAGCCTGGATGATTGCAAAACCTTCATATTGATATCACTGATTCTTGATTTTGCTGTTCTTAATCCACCTTCCAAAACTCAAATGTATTCATGGATCTTCACTTCACATCTTCAGTGTAACTCTAACGCATTGCATTTAGGGTTCTTAATCCACGTTTCCAGCCTCATTGTCAGACACCCTTCTTCCCTTCCCAAATCTCCATTATCACACTTAACATATAATTATTTGTTGGCAATTTTGTCTACACCAGTAGACTGTGAACTTCTTGAGGGTAAGAGGTGTCTTATTTTATTTTTATACATCCAGTGCTTATCAGAACTGTGTGTAGTAAACATTCTATAGTAATTTGATGATTAGAATCTGTTTGAAATTCGTCCAAAGTGCTTAAAATGACTGCTGTTTTAAGCAGAGGAATTGAAGAAGAATAAAAAACTGTGTAGATGTTGTGTGCTTGTGAAAGTTATACATACTAATGGGAAAATGTAGAATATCATCATGAAGTGTCAACTTGGTCAGAGATAATCACAGTTAGCATTTTAGCATAGTTTTTCAGTCTTTTTTTAAGTGAAGGGTTAGTTTTTAGATAATGATTAAATTTTTGAAAGAATGCGTCGGATCTGTCCTTTATAACCTTGAACTCATAACTGAGTGAACTACTACACAGACCTTGAAATCTGTCTTCCATTATCTGTGTGGCTGTTACCCAGTTTTCCACAGGTTGTCATCTTTCAGAATTACAGCCTAAGTCCAGTCTCATATATTTGACATGACAGTGGAAGGAAGACTAGAGCCTATCTTGGAAAAACTGTATTTAAATTTCAATTCTGACATTTAGTAGCTGTGTGGTAGATTTATTGCACATTTGCTACATTTATGAAAACATAGCTCTAATACCTACCTTGCAGAGTTTGTGATTATTTCATTGAATTTTATATTTATGAAAGACTGATATACTTCCTTTTATAAAGTTGGAAATCAGTAAACATTAGTTGAATTTAAAGATATGCCTAATTGAACTGTAAAACTGCCTATTCTGATTCACTTAGAAGCAATCCACATTATGGTGTAACCAAGGGGAAGCTTAGGAATGTAGTGATGATAACTGCTTAGGCTGCTCATGCATTCTTAGGGCTTGTCAGAGTGTCTGTTGGTGCTCTGTACTGGTATTGCAACTATGTGCTCTAAAGGCCTTTTGTATTATCTTCTATACCCTTTCTCAGCTCTACCCAGTGCTGCCCCCTCATACCCAGCTCCCAGCTCTTCACACACACACCACCCACATTTAGACTCATGGGCAAGACGCTCAAATAACCTTACATACACAGATGGCCTGGAAAGTACAGGCCAGAGGGTGTGAAGGAAGAAAAAGAATTATAGCTGCTAGGTTTGATGTAAGGTTCTGAAGGGGCCTTCTTTAGAACATCCTTTGTTTTCCTTTAAAATGTACATAGGACCCAACTTGTAGGATATTAAGAGGAGATATTATAATAATGATGATGCTGATGGTAGCTAACATTTGTTGAGCAGTCATTGTGCCAAGTACTGTTTCAAATGCTTTTGGAGATCTTATTTTGTCTCACAGCATCCCTGGGATAGATATTCATATTATCCCCTTTTTATTTACAAAGGAGGAAACTGGTGCAAAGAGCAACTGGCACAAGGTCACACAGTAACTGAAAGAGAACTTTTAGTCCAATTACTATTAGAAAGATGTCTCATAGTAACTAAATTCCACTGGATGAGGTCTGAAACAGACTTTCCTGAAACATAAATTTGTTCTAAAGCTTATGTTACTATAGAAAGGCAACATAGTATGAGGAAAGAGATCAGGCCAGTTCAGTTCAGTTCAGTCCAGTCCTGTCCGACTCTCTGCAACCCCACGAACCCCAGCACGCCAGGCCTTCGTGTCCATCACCAACTCCCGGAGTCCACCCAAACCCACATCCATCAAGTCGGTAATGCCATCTAACCATATTATCCTCTGTCGTCCCCTTCTCATCCTGCCCTCAATCTTTCCCAGCATTAGGGTCTTTTCAAATGAGTCAGTTCTTTGCATCAGGTGGCCGAAGTATTGGCGTTTCAGCTTCAACATCAGTCCTTCCAATGAACACTCAGGACTGATCTCCTTTAGGATAGACTGGTTGGATCTCCTTGCAATCCAAGGGACTTTTCTCCAACACCACAGTTCAAAAGCATCAATTCTTTGGCACTCAGCTTTCTTTATAGTTCAATTCTCACATCCATACGTGACCACTGGAAAAACCATAGCCTTGACTAGACGGACCTTTGTTGGCAGAGTAATGTCTCTGCTTTTTAATATGCTGTCTAGGTTGGTCATAACAACTTAGGATCAAATCCTGGTTACTTAACCAGCCACAGGCAAGTTAAACAGCCTCTGATCTTCAGTTTCTCATGTATGAACAATGGGTGCTAATCATGTCTGTCTTGCTAGAATAGTAAAACAATTAATGAAATGATGGGTGTAATTCCTGGTTTTCAATAAATGGTGACTTTTATTTCAGTCATAGGTTCAGGAACACCTCCAGCATGTGTGCCAGTGGTGGTACCGGTGCTGATTTTGAGTGCTACAATTTTAATGTCTCTTTTTCATTTTATGACCAGGTTTCTATTAAGGAATTTGGTCAGTCCTTGTAGTATCAGACACTGAGTTAATCTACACTTCTTATTATACTGACATAGATACTGCATTCATGCAGAAGAATAGCTCCAGCCTTCACAACACATACACATATACAACCCAGCTTGAAACACTGAAGATGATATTGACCAGACTGATAATAAAAATCATATTAATACTTTCTTGATGCTCATCACCGTTTGATACCTGAAAACTCTTTCCTCTCAAGTCGTAAAGATGAGCTGAAGGAAAAGTCTTTCCCTAAAGGATTTTCTGCCAGGGTTCAAAGAGTTCATTTAAAAGGGAAGCGAGCAGAGGTAAAGAGAATCAGTTAATGTATGCCAAAAACTATAAAATAAAACTGATTCTGTAAAAAATAAAATAGAAAAATAAAAATCATACTTTGTTCTATACATAAATTCATGAGCATTTAATAAGAAGTGTACCTAAACTGTCCTTCCAGCCATTGAATCTTTAAATACCTCTATTAACTGTTCATGGGGAACTTTGCCACAAACTGGGGTTCAGTTTTGCTGGATTTATTTAATAAACTTATGAGACCTAATGGATTGTCATTTCACTGACAGTGCCTTGAAGAATTGCCATCTCTTGCTGAAACAAGTGTGTTGTATTGACTTCATTGACCCAAGGGTGAGCAGGGCAGCTTTTTCCAGAAGTGATGGATTTGACTGATCAGTCTTCTGCCTTTCTTTACATCTCAGCCAATGGTCTTTGTGACCAGTGTCATTTATTTGTAAAATAGCCAACTGGAATTGGGTGCTATCTTCAGGAACCAAGTAAAGTTTCTAGTATTAAACAGGACTTAAACCTTTGCTTCATCAAGGGTACAGAGGGAGATTAGGGGGGTTCAACAATAAATGGTAGAATATTTTAAGTATTAATAATATAATCTAATATGGGATAATTCGGGGCTTTCTTTATATGTAATATATTTAAATTAATACATTGAGTAAAAATATGTGGAAGGAAAACCTGGATTAAGAGTTAGAAATCTGGGCTTTGATCCTGAATTTGCTGCTTTGTCACAATGTGAACTTGGGAAAAAATCATTTAACCTCTCTGAGCCTCAATCTCATAAATATGCTGCAGGTTAATTACCTTACTGATATTATTGGAAGGTTGAGTGAGACATTATATGTGAATGCACTCTGTAAGCTTTGATAGACTATGAAGATAGAGATGAATGATGTTGATGAAGATATGTCACAAGAGGCAATTGTGAGTCTTTGGAATTGGACAAGCTGGATTCCAAAGTATTTGTGAATTAAAACCTGTGTGACCTTTAACAAGTCATGTGACCTCCCTGTTATCACAACTGCTGCTACTACTGCAGCAGTCTGGAGGTAGAACTTTAAAATGATTACAGGCTAATTAACATTAGAGTTTGAATCAAGATATATCCCTGATTTTATTATAATGCCTTTGAGGACAGGGACTGTCACGTATAGCTTTGAATCACCTCATCTTTTGGGACAGTGCTGTGGTGTGATGGCATTTGCTGTTGAATGGGTTGTGACTGTTGGTCAGCTCCATGTTGGGTGCTGTATGGGGGCACAAATGAAGAAGAACCCCTGGCCTTATCCTTGAGGATGTTTCAGTGCGGTAGGTGGGGCTCCACATTCATATTTTACCAGAGCTAATTGGAAAGTCCTTTCTGTTTCCATATTGTACTCTGGGAAGAATTGGAAACATTTGAATCTGCAATTTGTATTCCTTGACTGAGGAGCTGAGCAGAATAAAGCTTTTGAACGCGGTTATTTTTTTTAAGCATCCAGCATCATGCATCGAACCTGGACTGGCAACTCTACATGATATTTTACATGTTTCATTGTTTCTAAATTCCATATATATGTGAACGCGGTTATTTTTAAAAGAAAGGAAATGCATGCTCCATCTCCTGGTTTCCCTAACACTGTCCTTATTTCGTGGTTTTTTTTCCTAAACTGAAAGATGAACCCTCCCCCAAGTAATTACTGAGGCCCTGCCTTTAACAATTTTTTTAGTGGTTTTATTCAAAACTTCAATTTGTTTTTTAAGAGAAGGACTTCAGAATTGTAATTGTGATTATTTATTTAACACAGTCTTTCTGTTATGTAACAAGCTGCTATTCACCAGTAATAGCCAATTAGAAAAGAAAATAATCTTGTACCACAAATCGTAATTACCATTATAAAGCAATTAATAGCAGGAACTGTTGCTGAACAGTAACATAACATCAATCAAGCT
Organism: Bos javanicus; assembly: GCF_032452875.1. Classification (NCBI taxonomy): domain Eukaryota; kingdom Metazoa; phylum Chordata; class Mammalia; order Artiodactyla; family Bovidae; genus Bos; species Bos javanicus. Next base: position 56,792,152 of record NC_083871.1, on the reverse strand, counting down.
ATCTTTGCTAAAGCACCATACAACTAATTTTCACAAATGGAGGAGGGAAGAGGAAAGTGAAAAAGAGTCTGAAAGCTTATTGGAATTGCTTACATACTAGTTGATGGATGACTTTTGAAAGCTTTATAAATATGTATCCTCATGAAGGAAAGTAATGCTGTAATCTACTGGGACTTTGAGTTATTTTTCCAGCATCAGTGATTATAGACTATATTGTTTGGTGGCGAGTTCACAAGGAGTCAAAAGATCTGGGTTTTAATCCCTCTTCTGCTTCTGACTGGTTCTGTGGTTTTAGAGAAGTTATTTGCACTCATATTTAAAATTTCCTGGTATGTAAAGGGGGGAATTCTTTATGTTAGCATTCTTTGAACTTATCATCCGTACATCCACAAAAGAAAGAGAAGGTAGACTTAACATCTAGGGAGCCTAATTATACATTAATTCTAGAGTCTGTGTAGAAAGAATATATATCTGGATTTTCCCTTAGGAATTAGATACACATTAGTTGCACATGTTAATGTTACTAATCGAGTGTATCAAGTTAGAAAATTGGTGCAGAGCCACAGGCAACAGATAACTTCTAGAGTCTCTTAATCCAAGAGATTACGGATAGATCATTATGACATGTCTCATTTTACCCCATCCCTTCTCCTTTCCATATTTTAATAAATGATGCAAATCTGAAAGGGCTTTGATAGAACTGAGAATTAGTTCATTCAAAAAATTGTATTAAGCATCTACTTTGTGCAAGCTTCTGTATTTTAGATGCTGTAGAATACAAAGATAAAAAGAAGATATAAGTCTTGCAGTCCAGGGTTTTATGGCCTAATAGGGAAGATAATGAGGCATTAGTACCTGTATTACAAAGTAGAAAGTGTTAAGGACCATCAGAGTGATCAGGATAGAGTTGAGCAAGAAAGAGATTGTACCCAGCAGGTGGTGCTGGGCCTTGAAGTTGAGTAGGATTTGAACATGCAGAAATAAGGCAAGGCATCCTAGGCTTAGGCAAAGGGAGGGAACAGTGAAAAACTAAAGGCATCTGCATCAGGTAACAACTCATTTCATTTTGCCCGGAGAAAGTGTTAGGTAAATGGAACAATGAAAAGAGTTTTGAACAGTTTGAAGCAGATGATGTGGTTTCAAATGTTAGATCCTTACTCAGCAGACTTGAGGAAAGGAAATGATAAGATCAAACTTTAATCAGATAACAATGTACTGAAGAGGGAAAGTTGAGTCAGGAGGCATTGGTATGTGCCAGAGAAAGAGATACTGAAGACTCAAGGGTGTGTGTTCAGTCGTGTCTGGCTCTTTGCGACCCCGTGGACTATAACCTGCCAGGTTCCTGTGTCCATGGAATTTTCCAGACAAGAATACTGGAATGGGTTGCCATTACTAGACTTTAATTATATGCTCTCTTTAATAAAGTCAGGTGATCCATCAGTCCTGTAAGGACATTCCTGAGATTTGAAAAACATTCCAGGACAAAGCAGGCTGTGTATGGAGATTCTTTCTTTGATAGGTTGGGATTTGCTTGGGCTCTATCATAAGGAAGTTCCAGAGAGGGTAGGCAGAGAACTCCATAATGATGACAAAACAGGCATCAGAGTACAGACAGGTAGAAAGTCTGGTATCTGGTGGTGTTAAAGAAAACCAGAGCTGGACAGTAAAGTAGTAAAAAACAGATTTTATTCAGCAGCTATTGGAATGGAAGGGAAGAGACCACAGTATAGAACTGGACTCAATTCTTAGTTTAAAGAAAGGTAGGGATTTTTAGACAAAGAACAGGTTGGGTAGGTTAGGTGATAGAAAATTCCTAATAGGAAACATTAGGGCCATTCTGGTGTAATGGAGCAAAGGGTCCATGCGCCTGTGGTGCAAAAAACCAAACTCTTTAACAGCAGGAGTTTGCAGCAAAGTCAGGATTTATCTCCGGGCTCCAAGCAAGAGAAACAAGCCTCAGAAACGCTCCAACTTGGTCTTGGAGTTAGGGGTTTTTTAAAGGGGAAGAAGAAAGAAGCTAGTTGTGACATTTCTGTGACATTTATTAATCATAGTTTTGGGAGTTAGGATGTCTCTGGTTTACAGTTCTCTGGCCAGGTGATTCATGGCTCAGGGGGTCTATTAGCTCATCTTGCCCTGGAGAAAGAACCTGAGTTTTTATGTTAATGATAGTATCAACAACAGCAATTTTAGTCACCTGACTCTGGTTGTTTAGTGTTCAGTTAGCACAGGATTGAGGTCAGAGGGGACACAAAAGGGAATCAATTTTCAGATAGAGAGGTTAATCATAAACTCAGCAGGGCAACTGCATTTTAGGAGGACACAGTTTCACCGGTTATACAGACTCAACAAGACTCTTGGCCACGGGCCTGCCAGGGTAGTAAGGTATCACCTGGAGGATAGTAGAGACAGAGGAACCCCATCAGACATGGAGAATGGGGGATTCTGTCCAGACTGACTTACCAGGATTCTTGCTAAAACCTGTCTATGCAGGTCTAGCGTGGCCTGATCAAGACAAAGATTCAAAGGAACCTGACTATAAAGTTTGGTCAAGAAGAGAGTCTTTGCCAGTAACAGGAACACACCCACAAGAAAACTGGACTTGAGAGACAGGATTCAAGTCAGTTAAAAAGCCTTAGAGAAACAGGTATAGAGGGACACTTATTCTGGGTGAGGTATCAAATCAGCAGTTTACAGAATCAGGACAGCAGGTTGAAGGCTCAGTTACTAAAAAAGATATACAAGTTGAGGCTTCGTTCTAAGAAATTAGTCACATGCCCAGTGACTAGCATTCCAGACCCAGATGGAGATGAAGCCAAGAAGACTGAGTTGGTTTAGAGCCACTGGCTCAAGGTGGTCCCTGCTGGAGCAGAGCCAAACTGTTGGTGTAGGGCCCCTGCCATGCTGACTGGCAGTGCCGGCGGGGCCCTAGCTCCAGGCAGCTCATTACAGTTGCCCATCTGGCCACTGAACTCCTAACCCTGCGCTCATTAATCCTGAATAATCAGCCAGTTGTAATATAATTCTCAAGTATAAGGTGATAATAGCCTTTCTTTTTCATGACCCCTAGAGTACATGGGTATTTGATGCCACAGAGAAAGATTCCTGTTTTGGATCTTTTTCCTTTTGAAACATCTTAAGAGTTTTTTGACAAAACAGATGAAAATTCTATTTCCCACTTGTTAATAAGGTATTTTTAAGTATCAGTTGTTATTGTTGTTTCCATAAATAGAGCACAGTTTGGTTTTACTTTCATTTAATGAAACTCAGAGTACATCCAACCATATAGATTTACATGTTCTTAGAGTCTAAATGAATTTTAAAATGAATTAAACCTGTAAGTAATGAACAGAAAAGAACTTCATTTCTTTGACATCATACTTTGAGATACATTCATAGAAAATTGTGTTCTTGTTTTGGTTCATCTGCGTGATAGAAGTAGGTAGGACTGATGTGAATTTAGTATGCTATCTATGTTTTTAGGGATAATATTTCAGGACTCCATTGATTTCTAAGGTGGAAAAAGTATTTTAACCAAAGAGACTTTCATGTGCAAATACTGAGTTAAATAGAACGTCAAAGCATTCTTCAGGACTTTTTAGCCTACAAATTTTTGTGGCTGTTAAAGAGATAAATGTTACATTACAGTTTCCCAAATATTTAACTGCACTATCTTTTTCTCAAATAGCACCTATTAACATTTAATGAGACCCCAGTGTTCCGTGGAATTTGATTTGGCAAATGCTAATCGGGGTCATCTCCTCCATAAACTGATCATATTTATTGAGAGCTTAGACACCCTCAGTAGTTCCATCTGTAAACATCTTCAAGAAGAGATTGTTCACCCTGTTTCTATAATAACATCTATAACCATTGTTGTTCATTTTATAGCTTTCTTGTTTTACTTCAGGCCCTTAGTGGAGAATAAAATAAGAGTAGAGTGTTAAACACAGGGTGAAAACAGTAAATACAGCTATTTGTTCTATCTCAGAGAGATGTGACATCCTCTAAGGAGCATTCCTCCCCGCCCTCCCCGCCACCCCACCCCACCCCCATATTCAGAAAGCCAAAATTCTTTTGAAAACGTTCCAGGAAGCATTGAAATAAATATTTGTATAAACAAAACCTACCCACTTTAGCACAATATGAGAACTCTTCAAATTTTCTTTTGTTTATTTTAGTGTCCTGCTCTTAGTATATTTGAATTAAGATTTGAATATTGAGTGATATTAAAGGAAATTGTTCCTAAGTAACCAATCTCTGATCTACTGTTCCAGAGCACTCAAGCCTATGCTTTTTATTAAACCAGGTAACCATAGCTATTTAATGCATTATTTAAGGTTATAAAATTTTAATTTACATTCTCCTATCAAGTTTCATCAACTTCAAGAATGTAGGTTAGTTGCAGTTTTCTTCATTGCCTGTGTTTGGCATCATTGTCAGAAATGTCAGAGTTTCTGAATTACTGTTTATAAATGAAATGATGAATCCAGACATCTCTTTGATGTAAAAATCCACAGCTAGTGTGATGCAGAGGAATTTTTTATTGAAAGTTTTTTTTTTTAACAGCTTAGAAATGATTCATGGGGCCATTGTTATTCACTTCTAGTTAGCAGTATTCAGAGCCAACTGGCAAGTCTCCATTTCCTCAGGATTCTCACTATTAAATTAAATGTGGTTTCAAAGTAAACTGATTTAGGCAAGCAGTGTGTAAGTGAAACAACTGGATTGCTCTTTTGTCACCTTTTCTAAAAATTATGTGTTTGCTGGCCTTTTTGGTAGTATATTAATCAGATTCTGAATTCACCTTATTTATAGATATCAAAAATTATTAGAATGTTATCAATATTTGCTGATCCTTGGACCCTTCTGTGAAATACACACATACTTGTGGAAACTCAAACACATTTTCATATACTTATGGGCAACATTTTTTATGTTATATCCTTCATAAGTTACACTTCATAAATATTATAATCCTTATTATAAATATATGCCTCCTCCGTTTCTCTTTCTGGGCTATTCATACTCATTTTTCAAATCTTAGCTTAAGTGTCACTTTTTATGTGAAGCTTTTCTTGAACCATAGTGTGAATTAGCTACACACTTCTTTGTAGCTTTAATCATATTACACTTTATAATTATCTAGGAGAATCCCATTACCTGCTTGTAGAGAGAAAAATTTTAATGCTAATAGTTCCATTGATATATATTATGTTCATTTTCAAGGGCTGCCTGTAACAGATCACACAAACAGGGTGGTTTAAAGCAGCAGAAGTTGATTCTGTCTCAATTCTGAAGGCCAGAAATCAAAAATCAAAATGTCAGCAGTGTCACACTCCCTCTTCTCTAGAGGAGAAGCCATTCCTTGCCTCTCTCAGCCTCTGATGGCACAGGGCATTCCTCAACTTGTGGCAGCATAGCTGCAGTGCCTGCCTCCGTCTTTAGCCTGTCTGAGAGGTCAGGTAGGCTTCACGAGGAGGTGTGACATAGGCAGGGGTCTTTGCCGGGTGGGGTGGGTCTTCTTAATAGTGGAAGCTGCATGAGAAAAGGCATGGAGAACCCATACACCTGCATATTTATCAAAGCCTGAGATAACACGGTAGAGGAGGAGACAAGGCTAGAAAGGGCACAATGGCTGTATTGAAAAGGAGTTTCTGGGCCATGCAAAAGAACTTGATTTAACTCCTACATGATGAGGAGTACTTTAAGGGTGACAAACATGAATCAGATTTTCTGGAGAGGGAATAGCCTTGGAACAGTTCTAATGCAAAGATGAATACAGACTTCAGAGGCTCTTGTGAGACTAGCACATTCCTCGTGTAGTCCATACTGGGTGCCAAGCTAAATGTGCTTGTGCATGCTGCTCAGTTGTGTCCTAGTCGTTGTGACTCCACAGACTGTAGCCCTCCAGGCTCCTCTGTCCTTGGGATTTCTCAAGCAAGAATATTGGAGTGGGTTGCCATTTACTTCTCCAGAAGATCTTCCCTATCCAAGGATTGACCCTGCATTTCCTACGTGGGCAGGCGGATTCTTTACCACTGAGCCACCAAATAAGTCTCTCTAAACCATCAAGATTGCAGGGAGAAATATCAATAACCTCATATATGCAGATGACACCACCCTTATGGCAGAAAGTGAAGAGGAACTAAAAAGCCTCTTGATGAAAGTGAAAGAGGAGAGTGAAAAAGTTGGCTTAAAGCTCAACATTCAGAAAACGAAGATCATGGCATCTGGTCCCATCACTTCATGGGAAATAGATGGAAAAACGGTGGAAACAGTGTCAGACTTTATTTTTGGGGGCTCCAAAATCACTGCAGATGGTGACTGCAGCCATGAAATTAAAAGACGCATACTCCTTGGAAGGAAAGTTATGACCAACCTAGATAGCATATTAAAAAGCAGAGATATTACTTTGCCAACAGAGGTCCGTCTAGTCAAGGCTATGGTTTTTCCAGTGGTCATGTATGGATGTGAGAGTTGGGACTGTGAAGAAAGCTGAGCGCTGAAGAATTGATGCTTTTGAACTGTGGTGTTGGAGAAGACTCTTGAGAGTCCCTTGGACTGCAAGGAGATCCACCCAGTCCATCCTAAAGGAGACCAGTCCTGGGTGTTCATTGGAAGGACTGATGCTGAGGCCGAAACTCCAATACTTTGGCCACCTCATGAGAACACTTGACTCATTGGAAAAGACCCTGATGCTGGGAGGGATTGGGGGCAGGAGGAGAAGAGGACGACAGAGGATGAGATGGCTGGATGGCATCACCAACTCAATGGACATGGGTTTGGGTGGACTCCAGAAGTTAGTGATGGACAGGGAGGCCTGGCGTGCAGTGATTCATGGGGACGCAGAGTCAGACACAACTGAGCGACTGAACTGAAACCATCATATAACCTTCCAGTCACAAACCAGCTATAATTTCTCTCTGCCTATAGGAAAAATCCCAAAATGAAAGAATATTTTTATTCAGGACTCCTCATTGCCTGGCCCCACTAATTTAATATGCTGCTTCTCAACCATGGGGATAGCTGTGAGTTTTCTTTTTCTCCCTTGTTTGTAACCACATTTCAGGTGTGAGTCCCACATTAGATGATTAAGAGGCAGAGATGGAAGAGTAAAAGCCTGCCCATGAAGCGCTCACTAGACTCTGTCATATGGAAATCTACACTTTTAAATCGCATTTTCTAGATAAAAATATATTTTTGAAGTTGTGTTTTTATTATTTATATGAATTTTTTCTTTTCTCAGAAAAGTAGATATATTTTCCATAATTAAAAATGAGCATATACCCCTGAAATTTTTGCTTTGATCCATGTCAAGTTTTGCCAGATATTCCTAATTAAGCTCCAGAGTTTTATACAGATTGTCTAAGAATTTTCAACCAAGACCTCACATCATTTGAGAGAGAAGATGATTATATATCTTTAAAATTGTGCCTGTGTGTGTGTATGTAAAAAAAAAAAAAAATGTTGATGTGTTAATTGGAGTGAAGTTTAGTCTGATTAACCCGAATGGGAAAATGCTACTTTGTTGCTGTAAATTTTCTCTTATTGAAAACTTACATACATATCTAATGCAAATCCTTAGGTCTGATTTAGCACAGCCAATAAGTCCAAAGTCATCCTTTCAGAGGTATTTAGTCTTCTACTGTAATACTTCTTTTTAGTGATAAGCTGCATTTTGTGTGTGTGTGTGAGAGAGAGAGAGAAATCCAGTTACTTCTGAAGTGTCTAATGAATGCCATCTGTTCCTAAAAATAGACTGCAATTTTTCATATTGCTTTTTTGTGCTTCCATTTCCACATTCCCCTGTTTTTCCATTTTGATAATTTGAGATTATCAAATTATGAATGAAATATTAATCAAATTAAATGAAGTAGAGATTACTTCACTGCCCATAAATGCTCTTTACTGTTTTTAATGTTTACTCTTTACTGTTTAACATGAATGACATCTTTTTAAATTTCTGAAGTGAGGAAACATCAGCATGGTACTGTTTTATATCGTGTATTAGGATCAAGTCACCTATAAGACTTTACTAATTAAAAGAATCTTTTGGTTGATCAGTGTATGGCTTATCTTATGTATTCCTTCTTAATATCAGTTGCATTTGCTTGAAATCAGTAATTTGTGGGAGAGGAGTTTAATCTTCTATTTCAGAAAAACAGACAAGATAGTAGTTTCCACTTCATTAAGAGAGAAGATTGGTATCAATTTAAAATATTCTGCTATTTTCTCTAGTTCTCTTAGTGAAAATGGAGTAGTATCCAGGGACTGACACCCCCTTCACCAAAAAAAGGGTTTTTTTCCCCTTAAACTACAGTGTTTTCAAAGCCTTTGTCCCATAAATGTAGTATATTAAAGACTAGATAGATTATTTTAGAAGTGAATAATGAGGTCTGGGGAATCAAGATAGAGATTTCAAGTCAATATAATTGGAATTAAAGTCTCAGGGGAAGACAACATGAACTGAAGGAAAAAGGAACAAGGTATCAACTAGACAATAGAAGAAACTTTGTGAAATCAATTAAGATATGTTTCTTTGGAGAATAAGAACAAAGCATCCTGTCTGAAATAGTTTGTAGATTAACACTTAAATTCATGCAGGATGATGTTCTGAATTTTCAAGTGTTCCTCTGCAGTACCTACTTTAAGTTGATTTGCCTTCTTTGAATTAATTTGAAAGCCAGATTACAAATAAAGTATTGAGAATTGAGCGCACTTCTCTAAAGTTACTGTAAGTGTAGACATATGTGTGCACAAATGATCCACAGCTAGTTGATGATAGTCTAGACATTGTAAGGGATGGGTGAGAGTTGAAACTGCTTGCTGTCTGGCATATCCTCTCCTCAAGATCCCCTTGAGTCCTGAATCTGAGTAATAATTTAATAGCAGTTTTGTTGTTAGAGAGGTTGTGTATCATATGCTTTATGCAGTGTCCAAAGCAAGAGTCTAGTGATGCATTTCTTACCCCATCATCCTCACAACACTGAATTTTTGGCTGTAGCCATTGGAGTACCATGTAATCTTGAGAGTGATGGCGGGTGGTTCCAAAACCTAAGGTTACTTTTCCCTTCCGTTATCGCTGCATATTTTGAGAAATTTTGTCATCTTCTTACCAGTCTAACCTTAACTCATAGTCTCTTTGCCTAGAATCTCTTTTCCCTGACATTCTACTTTATGTTGTGTAGTCGATAAGTTGTGTCTGAGTCTTTTGCGACCCTATGGACTATAGCCCACCAAGCTCCTCTGTCCATGGGATTTTCCAGGCAAAAATACTGGAGTAGGTTGACATTTCCTCCTCCAGGGGATCTTCCCAACCCAGGAATCAAACCCAAGTCTCCTACCTTGCAGGTGGATTCTTTACTGCTGAGCCACCTGAGAATCCCTTTCTACTTTATAACCCTACTTATTCCTCAAGGCCAGTTTAAATAGCACCTTCACCTTTTCAATGAAATGTTCTGTTGACTGCTTGCCACTGCGCAAAAGGTAACCCAGCATTTTCTCTTCTTAGTGTTTTATTTCCAGCATCAGTTTCCGATTTCAGCTCCCATTTTGGGATTGTGACTTCAATACATTCTGCTCCAGTATTTTATGTTCAGATGCTCAGTCAGTGATATCAGCATTACACATGACATTACACTGGCCACTTGGATGGGATTAGACATGTGTCTTCTGTATGTCCAGGTCTGAAGCTGAGGCACCGTTGGATTCATCTTCTTTCTCCTGCCTTTTACTATTGGAAGCTACTGTCCTTGCAGAGTCAGGGCACTGAGTGTCCTCCACAGTCCTCCCCATGTTGTTAGCAGGTCATATTTTCTGGAACATCATTCCATGCTTGATTTCGTTGTATCACTTCAGCTACATTTAGAAGATAAGCAAGTTACTGAATAAAAATTGCAAGTCATACTTTTAGCAAGCATTGCTGTCATTGGAACTCCCAAATCTGTTTACTCTTAGTGCATTACCATTCAGTTCAGTTCAGTTCAGTCGCTCAGTCGCGTCCGACTCTTCACGACCCCATGAATTGCAGCTCGCCAGGCCTCCCTGTCCATCACCAACTCCTGGAGTTCACCCATTATACCAAAACATATATTCTTTCATGTTATCATTTTAATATCTCTGTTTGGATGGATAGCATTTTTAGGTAATTTCTGTGTATGGTACAAAGAAGTGGCCCAGCTTTTTCCTTTTGCATGTGGACATCCAGGCTTTCCAGCACCATTTGTTGAAAAGACTGTTGTTTCCCCAACTGAATTATCTTGGCATCCTTGTCAAAAATCAGTTGATTATAAATTCTGAGGATAAATTTATGAACTCTCAGTTCTCTTCCATTGACCTGTATTGATCTTTTTTTATGCTAGTACCACCCTGTCTTAATTACTGTGGCCTTTTAGAAAGTTTTGAAATCAGTTAAGTGTGAGACACTCAACTCTGTTTTTCTGTTTCAAGATTTTTTTTTAACTTACCTGTTGATTTTTTAGCATTCGAGATCAAAAGAATGACAGATACCAGCAGTGGTAACCCTTTGTTTTACCATAAAATAATCTCTTGAACCAGTACTCTTGCCTGGAAAATCCCATGGACGGAGGAGCCTGGAAGGCTGCAGTCCATGGGGTCGCCAAGAGTCGGACACGACTGAGTGACTTCCCTTTCACTTTCACTTTCATGCATTGGAGAAGGAAATGGCAACCCACTCCAGTGTTCTTGCCTGGAGAATCCCAGGGACAGAGGAGCCTGGTGAGCTGCCATCTATGGGGTCACACAGAGTCAGACATGACTGAAGCGACTTAGCAGCAGCAGCAGCAGTCTCTTGAAATCTCTTCCTAATGGGCTATTTTCAGGTGCTGTTCTTTAATTACACTAGACCCAGGTAATAATTTGGGGTAGGTGATGTCTGAGCCTTTCTGGGCTTTAGTTTCTTCTGATTAGATATTGAGTCCGTTAGACAGTCTTGCATCCCCCTGCTAGTCTTTCAAAATGTAGGGTCAATAATTTCTTATTTCCTTCTGTAGTGAATAGGTAAATAAAATATAGATAAGAAAGAGGATTTCCTGGGAGTCAGTATTATTGGAGCACCCAGGTTGTACAATTGAAGTAAGTAAATATTAGAATGGAAAGCTTAAATGGTATTGGTAAATAGCTTTTTTGATCCTTAAAATTCTACATATCTTTTCACTAACAATCACTCACTTTCCATGTTGAAAATTAAGCACAGTCTAATAGTTTAAACTAGAACCCAAATGACACTTTTAGAAACATTTATACTATAAAACCCTGGTAGCTCAGATGGTAAAGCAGCATCTCCCTATAATGTGGGAGACCCGGGTTCGATCCCTGGGTCAGGAAGATCCCCTGGAGAAGGAAATGGCAACCCACTCCAGTATTCATGCCTGGAAAATCCCATGGACCAAGGAGCCTGGTAGGCTATAATCCATGGGGTCACAAAGAGTCAGACATGACTGAGCGACTTCTGTGTGTGTGTGTATACTATAAAAGGAGGTCTGTCTGTGCAAATAAGATATAGTTCCTATGACAGTGAATGCATTATTAAACCTGATTAAAACATATATTTCTTTGTTACCTATATTTCTCATAACAGGCATTCTTCTAGGCTCATTGTAACCTATTGAGGTTTGAAGTAGTTTTTTTCTGTTGTGATTTTAGATCACGATATACCTCTCTTCATCAGGTTGGTATATTCTGGTACAGGTGACTTTAACTTCTTTAGAATTAAAACAGAAAACTTACTAGATATGAATTTTTATATAGAGAGAGGTACATTTTGTTTAACCAGATGGTTTTTAAAAGTAAATATTAAATATTCTGTAATATATCTTTCTGATAAGATACCTGACAATGTCTTTGTTTATGAAGTCAGTTAGATGCCTAATTGTATTAACTATCTAGATTAAAATTTATGGTCTTGTCATCAGTTGATATGTTTCTTAAAACATTAATTTACATTTTCTCCATGCATTAAATATAATTTTTACAATTTAGTGTGTGATTATATAATTATTTGTGTGATTAGAAAAAATTTTCAAAAGGCAGTTATGACCAGTTGAACTGTAATGTGTTGTACACACTGCTAATCTAAGAAAAGAAGCACAAATTCTGTTATTTTATTTCACTTTGAATACCTGGTTACTGGCATACAGGAGCTCAGATTATGTCCAATGAACATTTATTTCTGTTTACAATGTTCAAAAAAATTCTTTTTCTCAATCATGTTCTTTTTAACTAACTTTCTGTTCAGGAACTTAACTCCTCTTCTTAGCTTTCTGATGGGTTTGTGGCTACTTTTCTCCCAGTCGTTTTTCCTCATAGTTTCTTCAGGTCCTCATTTTCTCTTTTCAGTTGTCCCTTCACCTCCACCCCAAGCCACTAACAGCTGTTAACTCATACATTGCTTTGGGATCCACAGCTCTGAGGGCTAGTGCAGCTGGGTGAAGATGAGAAAGACTGTGAGCTAAAGTTTCAACCACCCTTTTCACACGGGTTGAAAGTGAAAGAAGGAAAAGTAAAGAAGGAAGAACAGGCAGAGGAAAGGAAGTAAAGAACAACTTGGGCTCTTTGTGGTTGTGACCTCTTAGACTTTGTCCTGATGTTCTTTCCACACCATTCCAAGGGAGATGCTCCATTCACAGTTGGTTTGCTATGATTGCCATAATACAGTACCAACTGGATACCTTAAACAGGAGAAATTTGTCATCTCAAAGTTCTGGAAGGTTCTAGGACCCACAACAGATTTCCCAACCTGGTGATCCAGCAGAGGGACTGAGAACCCCCAGGGAATTTGACTTTGGAGGGCAGTGGATTTGATTACAGAACTTCCACAGAACTGGGGAAAGAGACTCTTGGAGGGCACAAACAAAACCTTGTGTGCACCAGAAGCCGGGAGAAAGGAGCAGTATCCCCACAAGAGACTGAGCCAGACTTGCCTGTGTCTATCCAAGAGTCTCCAGCGAAGGTGTGGGTCGACAGTGGCCTGCTGCGGGGTCAGGACACTGAATACAACAGTGCAGTCATAAATCCTTTTCAAGGAGATCTCCATTACTGTCATTACACCTACCATAGTTTGGCCCCTGGCCAAACAACAGGAAGGGAACACAGCCACACACATCAACAGAAAATTGGATTAAAGATTTACTGAGCATCCCTGCCCTCTCCCCTCCCCTCCCCCCACCTCAGAAACAAACCCAGATTCCCCCACAGTCACTCTCTCCCATCAGGAAACTTCCATAAGCCTCTTATCCTTTTCCATCAGAGGGCAGACAGAATGAAAACCACAGTCACAGAGAAGTAACCAGACTGATCACATGGATCACAACCTTGCCTAACTCAATGAAACTATAAGCCATGCCGTGTAGGGCCACCCAAGACAGACGGGTCATGGTGGAGAGTTCTGACAAAACGTGGTCCACTGGAGAAGGGAATGGCAAACCACTTCAGTACCCTTTCTTTCAGAACCCCATGAACAGTAAGAAAAGGCAAAAAGATATGACACTAAAAGATGAACTCCCCAGGTCGGTTAGGTGCATAATATGCTGTGGGAGAAGAGTGGAGAAATAACTCCAGAAAGAATAATGAGATGGAGCCAAAGCAAAAACAACACTCAGTGGTGGATGTGACTGGTGATGGAAGTAAAGTCTAATGCTGTGAAGAACAATAATGCATAGGTACCTAGAATGTTTAGTCCATGAATCAAGGTAAATTGGAAGTGGTCAAGCAGATGGAAAGAGGGAACATCAACATTTTAGGAAGCAGTGAACTAAACTGGACCAGAATGGGCAAATTTAACTCAGATGACCATTTTATCTACTACTGTGGGCAAGGATCCCTTAGAAGAAATGGAGTAGCCATCATGGTGAACAAGAGTCCAAAATGCAGAACTTGGGCACAATCTCAAAAATGACAGAATGACCTCTGTTCGTTTCCTAGGTAAACTATTCAGTATCACAGTAATCCAAGTCTGTGCCCCAACCACTAGTGCCGAAGAAGCTGAAGTTGAATGGTTCTATGATGACCTACAAAACCTGCTACAACTAACACCAAAAAAGATGTCATTCTTATCATAGTGGACAGGAATGCATAAGTAGGAAGTCAAGAGGTACCTGGAAAAACAGGTAACTTTGGCCTTGGAGTACAAAATGAAGCAGAGCAAAGGTTAACAGAGTTTGCCAAGAGAATGCAGTGGTTATAGCAAACACCCTCTTCTAACAATACAAGAGATGACTCTACACATGGACGTCACCAGATGGTCAATACTGAAATCAGATTGATTCTATTCTTTGCAGCCAAAGATGGAGAAGCTCTACACAGTCAGCAAAAATAAGACCAGGAGCTGACTGTGGCTCAGACCATGAACTCCTTAATTCCAAATTCAGACTAAAATTTAAGAAAGTAGGGAAAACCACTAGACCACTCACGTATGACCTAAATCAAATCCCTTATGATTGTACAGTGGAAGTGAGAAATAGATTCAGTGGGTTATATCTGATAGATAGAGTTCCTGAAGAACTATAGATGGAGGTTTCTAACATGGTACAGGAGGCAGTGATCAAGACCATACCCAAGAAAAAGAAATGCAGCAAGGCAAAATGGTTGTCTGAAGAGGACTTACAAATAGCTGAGAAAAGAAGAGAAGCAAAAGGCGAAGGAGAAAAGGAAAGATATACCCATCTGAATTCAGAGTTCCAAAGAACAGCAAAGAGATAAGAAAGCCTTTCTCAGTAATCAGTGCAAAGAAATAGAGGAAAACAATAGAATGGGAAAGACTAGAGATCTCTTCAAGAAAATTAGAGATACCAAGGGAACATTTCATGCAAAGATGGGTACAATAAAGGACAGAAATGGTATGGACCTAAGAGAAGCAGAAGATATTAAGAAGAGGTGGCAAGAATACACAGAAGAACTATACAAAAAAGATCTTCATGACCCAGATAATGACGAAGGTGTGGTCACTCACCTTTAGCCAGACATCCTGGAATGCCAAGTCAAGTAGGCCTTAGGAAGCATCACTATGAACAAAGCTAGTGGAGGTGATGGAATTCCAGTTGAGCTATTTCAAATCCCAAAAGATGATGCTGTGAAAGTGCTACACTCAATATGCCAGCAAATTTGGAAAACTCAGCAGTGGCCACAGGACTGGGAAAGGTCAGTTTTCATTCCAATC
This sequence comes from Bos javanicus, assembly GCF_032452875.1. Taxonomy (NCBI): domain Eukaryota; kingdom Metazoa; phylum Chordata; class Mammalia; order Artiodactyla; family Bovidae; genus Bos; species Bos javanicus. Next base: position 56,776,974 of record NC_083871.1, on the reverse strand, counting down.
CCAAAGGGAGGCAATCCCAAAGAATGCTCAAACTGTTGCACTTGTCTCACACACTAGCAAAGTAATGCTGAAAATTCTCCAGGCGAAGCTTCAGCAGTATGTGAACTGTGAACTTCCAGATGTTCAAGGTGAATTTAGAAAAGGCAGAGGAACCAGAGATCAAATTGCCAACATCCGCTGGATCATAGGAAAAGCAAGAGAGTTCCAGAAAAATATCTACTTTTGCATTATTGACTATGCCAAAACCTTTGACTGTGCAGATCACAACAATTGGGAAAATTTTTCAGGAGAATGGAATACCAGACCACCTTACCTGCCTCCTGAGAAATTTCTATGCAGGTCAAGAAGCAACATTAGAACCAGACATGGAACAATGGACTGGTTCCAAGTTGGGAAAGGAATATGTCAGGGCTGTATATTGTCACCCTGCTTATTTAACTTATATGCAGAGTACATCATATAAAATGCTGGGCTGGTTGAAGCACAAGCCAGAATCAAGGTTGCAGGTAGAAATATCAATAACCTCAGATATGCATGTGACACCACCCTTATGACAGAAAGCCATAAAAAGAACTAAAGAGTCTCTTGATGATAGTGAAAGGGGGGAGTGGAAAAGGTGGCTTAAAACTTTCAACTTAAAAAATTCAAAAACTAAGGTCATGGCATCCAGTCCCATCACTTCATGGCAAATAGATGGGGAAACAATGGAAACAATGACAGACTATTTTCTTGGGCTCCAAAATCACTGCAGATAGTGATTGCAGCCATCAAATTAAGAGGCTCTGTCCCTTTGAAAGAAAAGCTATGACCAACCTCGACAGCATAGTAAAAAGAAGAGACATTACTTTACTGACAAAGGTTCTTCTAGTCAAAGATGTTTTTTCCAAAGTCACTTATGGGTGTGAGAGTTGGATCATAAAGAAAGCTGAGCACTGAAGAGTTGATGCTTTTGACCTGTGGTGTTGGAGAAGAGTCTTGAGTGTCCCTTGGACTGCAAGGAGATCCAACCAGTCAATCGTAAAGAAATCAGTCCTGAATATTCATTCATTGAAAGGACTGATTCTGAAGCTCCAATACTTTAGCCAGCTGATGTGAAGAACTGACTCATTGAAAAAGTCCCTGATGCTGGGAAAGATTGAAGGCGGGAGGAGAAAGGGACAACAGAGGATGAGATGGTTGGATGGCATCACCAGCTCGATGGACAAGAGTTTGAGCAAGCTCCAGGAGTTGGTGATGGACAGGGAAGCCTGGCATGCTGCAGCCCATGGGGTCTTACTGGCCATCTTTTCATTCCTTTGCTTGTAGGTACATCATCTGTACCATCACCTTCACATTGTATTCTCTGTTTGTGTGTGGCTTTCTCTGTGTCCAAATATCCCATTTCTATAAGGATACCTGCCATGTTAGGATTATGACCTCTAATGACTCATTTGAACTTAATTCTGAAAAGACTCTTTTCAAATAAGGTCAGATTCTGAACTATACTAGGGACTAGGACTTAAATGTGTCTCTTTGAGAGAACACAATTCAACCCATAACTTTGGACATCTTATAAATTCCATGCCCAGAACATCCTACATCAAGTCACTCACCTTCTTTGATAAGCAGTTTCCACAATGGAAGGAGGTTCAGGGCAAGTATCATTAGGAAATCAGTGACCCTTAGGATTTCCCTGGTGGTCCAGTGGTTAGGAATCCACCCTCAGGCTGGGGATGTTGGTTTGATCCCTAGTGGGGGAACTAAGATCCCATATGCTGTGGGGCAACTAGACCCATGTGCTACAATTAGAGAAGCCCAAACACCACAGCGAAGACCCAGCACAGCCAAAAAATAAAATTAGTGGCCCCTGATTGTTTATGCATCATAGTTTGTCTGTGGTTTAAAAGGACATTTACAGTAGAATATTAGGCTTCACTCAGTTTTAGCAAACAAAAATGCCAGTCTCCATGGAAGTTTCTCCCCCGTTTTCTGTTTCAAATTTTAGTTCTTTGATTTTAGAAACGAATTTAGACTACTAAATTCTTAATTATGTTTGTACAACAAAGAACCAAGATTTATCATATCTCAAATTTGATGTTGAATGCCTAGTAACATAGACTTCAAATAAACCTCCTCTTGGAACTTCTCTATTACAGCATCTCATGTGAAGACTTCAAGATATCATATTCACCTCCGTGAACATTCCTTGTCAAAATACCTGCCTGTCACCTCCCTTCACAAGACACCACTCAGTAGACCATCTTGGGTTTTACCTGTTTAGAGTCCTGCTCTCCTCTCTAACTTCCTCAAGGACAAAATCAATGTTCATTCATTGTTCTGTTCCCAGTAACTAGCCCAGTTCCTGAAACATTCTGTGTAGGTGCTTCAGAAGTACTCTTTAGTTGATTTGCTTCTCTGTGCACTCACTCACCAATTCTGCAAACCTGAAATGCTGAATATCTTTAGTGTCTTACTGGATCTCATGGTCAGGATGTTATTCATATTGACACTGTACTTAAATGAAAAGGCCTAAACACTTTTGAGGAGTATGCTTCATCATTACTTTTCAGATAAGAAACAGAGCTGGAAAGTATCAAATGTTTTGTCTGAGGTCATTGGCAGAGAACATTGCAGGTCCCTAGATTCTAGGCTTGCTATCCCACCTGACTTCAGGAAACAGGCAGTTAGAGACACTCTGGGCATATATATACATATGAGAGTGTGTGCGTGCTCAGTCATGTCTGACTCTTTGTGACCCCATGGACTGTAGCCCTCCAGGCTCCTCTGTCCGTGAGATTTCCCAGGCAAGAATACTGGAGTGGATTGCCATTTCCTCCTCCAGGGAATCTTCCTGACCCAGGGATCAAACCTGTTTCTCTTGTGCCTCCTGCACTGGCAGGCGGATTCTTTACCACTGAGCCACTTGGGAAGCCCTTAGGTATGTATAATGTACTCTTTTGCCAAGAAAGAGTTTTTTCTCTTCTCAGTGACTCAAAACCACAGCTCTACTCCTGTACTGGACACAGGAACAGTATTACCATGCTGTCCTGCTCTCTTCATTCCCTTTTAGGAAATGCTTAAAGAACAGCAGGGCCCTATGGTGACAAAGACACTTTATTCTCAGCTCAGTGTTCCACTTGGCAGCCTTGTCTTTCTTCTCCTTAATTGCAATAAGCTAACCTCTTGCATCTCAAATATCATCGTAATCCAAAGGAAATAACCAAAGTGAATGTTTTGTTGTACATCCCTTAACTAATGAGGTAAGAGAAACATAAGTAACGGGTCTTAGCAGTGCATGTAGTTTAGGAAAATGTAGTAATTTGTATTTTTGTGCATCAGTGTACAAAAATTTTTGTAAACCCAAAAGGCATGAATAGAGTTAGTAAGTATATGTCCCAAAACTGATCCAGTGCCACAAATTGCTAATTTAGGTGGCTTGATTTAATAGACATTGAAAAACCTCCATTCCACAAAAATCTCTCTTCTTTTCTGCTGATATTTAAAACATGTCTTTATCAGTCCTTTGCTTTGCATTATACCCTACCTTCTGTGAAGCGTTGATTTTAAAAATCTGACATATTCATTGCAGAGAGGCAAAACATCGTGTCACTCACCTCAGTAGAGGTCAGCTCAGTATGAATTTTACCAGTTCATTTACAAAATGAATTTTAAAATGAATCAGTCAACAAAATGGACTCCTTTTCCTCATTGCTGAGCTGAGCACACTGGGGAAAAAAGCTTATTGTAAGGAGCTTCCAGTATAATTTATGAGACAAAACATATATACATGAAACAAAAATGCCAGTAACAATATTTTATTGAATAACAAATAATTTGGTACATTAGAGAGATGTGTTTCTCAAACTTTATCCTTAAGCAGTAGCACTATTTTCCAAATTATCTTACACAAAATCCCAATATATAAAACCTCTGAAAGTTGGGCTTCTTTAGTTAGAGAGAGAGGGAGGAAGCCAAGGAGCCATCTGCTCCAGGTGTCTTTCATCCCTGAAGGGATTCCTTGGCATCTAAGGCATTTGGGATCACAATTAAAAGTCATTAAATTTAGGACTTCCCTGGTGGCTCAGTGGTGAAGAATCTGCCTGCCAGTGCAGGAAACATGGGGTCGATCCCTGATTTGGGAAGATCCCACATGCCACAGAGCATCTAAGCCTGTACACCACAACTATTGAGCCTGTGCTCTAGAGCCCAGAGCCACAACTGCTGAGCTCATGCGCCACAACTACTGAAGCCCTTGCGCCCTCAACCCCATGCTCTGCAGCAAGAGAAGCCACTGCTGCAGAAGGCCTCATACTGCAGCTAGAGAGTAGGCCCAGATGCCCAGAACCAAAGAAAAGTACATGCAGCAACGAAGACCCAGCACAGCCAAAAATAAATAAATAATGTTTTTTTTTTTTTTGATCATTAAATTTAGCACACAAACATGGGGTGAGTTGACAGAAGGGAAAATACACTCTGGGTCTGACAAGGAGCGGAAAATCCCAAGTAGGAATTCCTCCTCAAGTGGTTATAAAAAAAAAAGACATAGTCAGTATGAGGGACAGTGAGAAAAAACTGGGTTAAGGTAAATAGGTAGACATTAGGTCTAAGCTGAAAAGGCAGGCATAAAAGTTGAGATTTGTTGAGAAAGAAAATACGGAGGCACTAGGACTTAATCTCAGAGAAGGCAATGGCACCCCACTCCAGTACTCTCGCCTGGAAAATCCCGTGGACGGAGGAGCCTGGTGGGCTACAGTCCATGGGGTCGCGAAGAGTTGGGCACGACTGAGCGACTTCACTTTCACTTTTCACTTTCGTGCATTGGAGAAGGAAATGGCAACCCACTCCAGTGTTCTTGCCTGGAGAATCCCTGGGACAGAGGAGCTTAGTGGGCTGCCGTCTATGGGGTTGCACAGAGTCGGACACGACTGAAGTGATGCAGCAGCAGCAGCAGGGCTTAATCTTAGGAACTGATGAAATGAAAGCAGACTTGAAGAGGGAAGATTAGTAGCAGGTGCAAGATGGTTTAGAAACCGAATTGATTCTTATTCTCAAGTTACTCCTTCCTCTCTGTCTCAAGTTCTTCTTCCTGTCTTCCTCTTAGTTTCATTAGTTGAGAAACTGCAAGCAGCCCATCCACCTATCCTCCCCGCTTCTCCATCCACAGAGTATGTGTGGTCCCTGCCTGAGCCTTCTGTTTCCCATTCTGTGCAAAGGTGAATCTAACTGAGCAGAATGTGCATCCTTTCCACATAGCGCCTAGCCTTGGGGTCATCATGCCTAACCGATGCCCAGTAAACCCCATAATGCCACTTCCCTTTCCTCTTAAGATTTTATTTCCTTCCCTGAATTCTGCATCTTCTGAAATCGGAAAGATTTGTATGTGAATCTTTATAGATCTCCTTATTAAAGGAGAATTTATACCTTAATTTACATAAGTGCAGGAAAATGGGCGATATGACTTGACTGTTTTCTCAGAAATGTTTTTTTTTTTAATTCAACAATTCCCTCTTTTCATTTTCTTGTGTACTGATGATTCCTCGCCAGTTGGTCCCCATAGCAACACTGGATAATGCTAATGAAACTGCAACATCTTAAGCTCTCTCCCACAGAGCATCTCTGTTAAAATAGCCATGAAACACGGTTGCATTTATTATTTTCTTTGCTTAAAAGAAATTGCTATTTTGGAATCTTTCCCATGATCAAGGCTTAACTTGCTAAACTTTCTGGCTTGAATTGGAGCCTCTAATTTAGAGAAGATTTTTCGAAGGTGATAAACCACAATTGGAATACCGCTTTCTCCCTGCCACATTCATGCCCCATGTTGGTGTATGGCGGCGATTCTCAAAATGTGTTTCCCCAGCAGCAGCAGCATCTGGGCATGTGTTAGAAATGCAAATTCACTTGCCACATCCCATACCTTTTGAATCAGCTACTCACGATGGAGCCCAGTGCTCTGTTTTTATATATAACATTTTATTTACTATTTATTTGGCTGTGCTGGACCTTCATTGCTGTGAGGGCTTGTCTCTAGTTGTGACAAGTGAGGGCCTCACTCTACTTGCAGTTTGGGGGCTTTTCATTGCTGCAGCTTCTCTTGTTGCAGAACACAGGTTCTGGGCCTCATGGGCTCAGTAGTTGCAGTTCCTGGGCTCTAGAGCATAGGCTTAATAGTTTGTGGCACATGGGCTTCATTGCTCCTCAGCTTGTGGGATCTTCCTGGAACAGGGATTGATCCCATGTCTCCTGCTTCAGCAGGTAGATTCTTTACCACTGAGCCACCAGGAACCCCTAATACTGTTTTAACCGGTCCTCCAAGTGATTTGCATGCACACTGAAGTTTGAGAACCACTGGTGTAAAGGATAAATAGAACTGTAGTAGGCAACAGCATCACATCCAGTTTGCTGGATTTTGCTAACACAGTTACAAATTATTTTACTTTTCGTTTCTTATAGAACCCAAATTTGTTTATACTATGAAACATTGGCTGAATATCAATTTTTGTTAAGATAAAATATGACAGTGGAGAGTGTAATTGATTTTAGCTCTTGAAAATAAATGTTTTGTGATCCTTATTTATCCATTATTAACAGGCATTTTAAAAAGCTAATTAATTGCCAGTAAGTCTATGACAATAGGTAATGGCTCAGACCATAAAAGCGTGTGGTGGTTTTTGTTTTTTGTTTCTGTTCCTTATGCGAAGATGCTGACACATATCTGCCTTTTTGAAAGGAGTACAATTGACCCTTGAACAACACCATGGTTAGGAACTCTGACCCTCCACACAGCTATAAATATGAATATAACCAAATTCACAACTCTACATCTGCAAATTCAACCAACTGCAGATTACATAGTGCTGTAGTATTTACTATGGAAAAAATCTACATATAATTGGACCTGTGCAGGTCAAACTCGTGCTGTTCCAGGGTCAACTGTATCTTAAATAGTGCCTTTTCTGCTTACACTAATTCAAACTTTATGTGCAGAAACACACCAAAAGCAGGCAGTAAAAGCAAGAATCTTTGGGAGGCATGATTTAGAGAACAAAAGGTAGGAATCAGATGGAACAGAGAAGTGCAAAAAGAACAAGTTTATTTTGTTATATAAAGTTTTAAGAGGCAGAAAAACCTCAAAATATAGATATCCAGGCAGAAATTTGAGCTGGAGACAGGCACTCTGAAAGTTAAGGTATTTTAAGCTGATGGTTATCACAGAGCTGAACCATTTGTATACCAGGATGTTGGAATGAGACCTAAGGAAGTTATACTTGTTGGTGATTAGGTCCAGTCTAAAAGCCGGACTGTCAGGCATTACAAAAATGAGCCAAACAGGGTTCAGAAACCAGGATAAGTAAGATTCCCCTGGTTGGGAATCCAGAGGTTGATCCAACCAAACATTACAAACAGAGTGATTCTTAACAGCACGTGGCACTTGCTCCTTCCTCTTGATCACCACTGTCCTAATTCATACCCTCTCTGTATCTCACCAAGACTATTGCTATTGCTTCCATATTGGGGTCAGATCCCTGAGTATTAATAATATTCATCAGAATTCATTCATCATATTCATTAGTCAATTCAGTTGCTCAGTCGCATCCAATACTTTGCAACTGCAGCACGCCAGGCTTCCCTGTCCATCACAAACTCCTGGAGCTTGCTCAAATTCATGGTCATCAAGTTGGTGATGCCATCCAACCATCTCATCCTCTGTCTGCCCCTTCTCCTGCCTTCAATCTTTCCCAGCATCAGGGTCTTCTCCATTGAGTCAGTTCTTCACATCAGGTAGCCAAAGTATTGGAGCTTCAGCATCAGTCCTTCCAGTGAATGAATATTCAGGACTGATTTCCTTTAGGATTGACTGGTTTGATCTTGCAGTCTAGGGGACTCTCAAGACTCTTCTCCAACACCACAGATCAAAAACATCAATTCTTCAGTGCTCAGCTTTTTTATGGTCCAGCTCTCACATCCATAAATGACTACTGGAAAAACCATAGCTTTGACTAGACGAACTTTTATCAGTAAAGTAATGTCTCTGCTTGTTAGTATGCTGTCTCAGTTTCTCATAGCTTTTCTTCCAAGGAGCAAGCGTCTTTTAATTTCATGGCTGAAGTCACCATCTGCAATGATTTTAGAGCCCAAGAAAATAAAATCTGTCACTGTTTCCATTGTTTTTCCATCTATTTGCCATGAAGTGATGGGACCGGATGTCATGATCTTCATTTTTTGACTGTTGAGTTTTAAGCCAGGTTTTTCACTCTCTTCTTTCACTTTCATCAAGAGGCTCTTTAGTTCTTCTTCACTTTCTGCCATAAGGGTGGTGTCATCTGCATTATCTGAGGTTATTTATATTTCCCCCAGCAATCTTGATTCTGGCTTATGCTTCATCCAGCCCGGCATTTTGCATGATGTAATCTGCATATAAGTTAAATAAACAGGGTGACAATATAGAGCCTTGACGTACTCCTTTCCCAACTTTGAACCAGTCCATTGTTCCATGTCTGGTTCTAACTGTTGCTTCTTGACCTCCATAACGTTTCTCAGGAGGCCGGTAAGGTGGTCTGCTACTCCAATCTCTTTAAGAATTTTCCACAGTTGTTGTGATCCACACAATCAAAGGCTTTAGTGTAGTCCATGAAGCAGAAATGGATGTTTTTCTGAAATTCTCTTGCCTTTTCTGTGATCCAACAAATAGTAATATTCATAGTCCCCTGAATATCCTGTCTCTGCCTTTCTTACTCCTCGAAGTGCCTATGGCCACCATATTCTCTCTCAGTTACTCATATGTGCCCTTAAGCTCTTAGTTCAAACAATGAACTTCTTCAACTTTGATTGACAGACTTAGGTGCTCTTTGTACCCTGTATTTTTCTCTGTACTTATACTTACCATTATTTATTACAGATGCACACATTTTGTAATTGTGTCTCTACTTGTACTTTGGTAGCTGGATCCATGCTTTCATCTCTCTAATCCTTTCTCTTGGCTTGGTGCCTAGACTGTAGATTTTCAATAAATATTTTTGAAATGAATAAGAGATTTTTACCTACTATAGGCATGGCAAACAGATTTTGGATTTTCTGAAATAATTCTAATTTGAAGTTTTTTTGTCCTTTTCTCTCAACTAGTCCAACTCCAGCTGTTTCAGTGACCCCAGATTTATCTCCTAAATGCCTTATATGCAGATATCACAAAAATCCTTTAAATAAAATTACATTATACCAGGGATCTGGAAAGATGGGAGAAATGGAAGTATATATTAGGCATTTAAGAAAATCTCCAGGGAAGTCAGTCCGTTAGTGAAATCTGAAAGTGGGAATTTAGAATAGGATGTTTCTTCTGTGCTTTTTTGAGGTGTTTAATTAATATAATTCTTGGACTGAATTGGTCAAGCCTTATAGAAAACCGCTTCTGTTCTTTCCTGTCTTTGCATTTCCATGTTATTCCAAAATTCAAAGTACTAAGGGAATGTGGTTGTAATTGAGAAATAAAAAGAAATTCCAAATTCTTTCCATGGGTAACAGATTGTAGTGCCCTTTAATTTACCAACAGCATCTCAGAAAACAGTATGATATTTTGTTTAAGAATCTTTGCCAGATTTCTGAAGATTATTATGTTGAGTATTTTTCCAAAGGGCTTGCATATATCATTGACTGCAAACATCATGTCTTGATGGCTGTCAACAATAAACACTCATATTTTTACCTACTAATTCCATTCAGATATTTCTAAATAGCTTTCCTTGTTTTGTTTTTTTGTTGCCATAGTTATTCTTGCTTCAGCCTCTTTGATGATCATTCAATTAATCAAATGAATACTCACTTAGCATCTACTGTATGCTGGGCACTGGGCTGGGGGATGGAACCAATTTTAAAGTTTTAAAGTGGGAGAAATAGACTTTAGTGGCATTTCGTCTCTCCATATCATAATTTGTGGCTTCAGATCTTTGGTGAAGAGAACTGGGTATAAAATAAGTATGTATAGCAGAACCCAGGCCACAAATTCAGTGAAATTCAAGGGGCTGCTGGATAACAGAAATGATGGAAGCGGGTAGAAAATATCACTCTAAATTACTGCTGTCTTCAGCATGATTTTGGAATAATAGGGAGTGGTGAAGATCATGGCAGGTGAGAACGTGCCACCCCTACCTGAGGAAGCAACCGTCCAGATCTGAATTACTGACATGTGGAAATGGACTCCCAGTGTTGTCAGAATCTGAAATTATTATATTTAATGTGTAATGTACTCTTTCAGTTTTAATGGTGGTAGCTAACTGATACTAAAATACTGTACATATCAAGTAAAATATATCAGATGGGTAGGTTTGGCATGAGGCTGTTAGTGTATAGACTCTGAGAATCTGAGCTTCCTGTGAATAAACTGCATGAGTTTTAACATCTAATTTGAATACACAGCAGCCTTTTTTTCTCCCTTCCTTGTTAGAATTACCAGATTAAGCAAATGAAGATAAAAGTTGCTGACCAGTTTTATTTTCATTTCAGATAACCAACTGATAACATTTTTATTATGTACCCCAAACATTACTTAGCATATACTTGGCAATATCATGCAGTATTTGGAACATACTTATATTAAATCAGTATTCATTGTATATCTGAAATTTGAATTTAACTGGGCATTCTGTATTTTATCTGACAACCCTATTCTTACTGCTGTCTCCTGTTTTGAATTTAAATTTGCCAGATAAATGACCTATTGGTGAAATATTTAATCATTTTTCCTATTCATTAATAATTAAATAATTAAATTTTTAATTTTTATTAAATGATAACTCAGTGCAAGCTGGGCATACCTTCAAATAGGAATGGGGTTTTTTTGTTTCTTTGTATTGTTTTTAAATCTGGCTGTCTAATGGGGAAGCCTTCTTATTTAGCTGTTATATTTAAACTTCTAAAAATGTTTTTTATAATGTTTTACTGTTTTGGCACAAAAATAGTAATTCTTTCTGTAGTTCCAGTGAATATTTTTATCTGTTTTTATCCCCATGTTACCAGCTTGCCTTTATGACCTTAAAAAAAAAAAAGAAAAACAAGCTATATCTTTGTAAATGTCCTTTCCATGTTAGCACAATGATTTTTATTTTAATGTTTGAAAAGCTAAGTTCTGAGCACTTTGCTTCAGTAGTATTCTCCCTGATGCCCACATCACTTTGCAATGCTTTTGTACTTTTTGAGATTCTCCTATTCTTCCCTTCGTGATATTAACCATCTGTATTAATGAGATAATAAACCAGGCTTGTTGCTAATGAATTGATTCATTCAACTGCTAGATTTAATTAGAAAGACATTTAGCATGCCAGCAGATGTTCTGGTTTTGTTTAATTGTCCCCAAATACAATAAAATAAAATACAATGAATTTTTTTGCTTTTGCCTAAATTAAGCCAAATTAAGATTTGTTATTCTATCATGTATTATAAAGGACTAAATGATGGAGTTTTGTTTTCATTGTATTCCAAATATCAGAAGGAAAATCAGTTTCCTTCTAAAAAACACTCACCTAACTCTAATTAGCACAAGAGTAAAGTTGAGGAGTAAAGAATATCTGGACCCTCAAATCTGTATAAAAGAAACTAAGCCAGAGATACATCCCAAAGTTATTTTTCCCCCAGTACTTTGATAGGGGGTGTATCTTCTAAATTATTAACCATTTAAAAAGTTACTTAAGGACTATAATTCTGGAGACACTATCTAGTGAAGTTTTTTAATTGCTTGCTTTTCATAGTTTTGTTTGCAATCTCCAGTGAGACTTTTATTTTTAAAAAAGAGAAAAAGGAAAAGACAACGTTTTAGGAGAGATTTTGTTGTTCGGGGCTTTTATTAGAGAAATTGGCAGGGAAAGTTTTGAATATGTTAGTGCATGCCCAAAAGTTAGAGCTCAGACAAACCGAGCAGTCCTCACTTTGGGCCTTCAGCCTCTAGCATGCCCTTCCTAGAAAAGAAATTAAAGGATTCTATGCAGTATCCCAGATACCAAGTCAATCAGTCAGTTCAGTCGCTCAGTCGTGTCCGACTCCTTGTGACCCCATGAACTGCAGCACGCCAGGTTTCCCTGTCCATCACCAACTCCCGGAGTTCAGCCAAACCCATGTCCATTGAGTCCGTGATACCATCCAGCCATCGCTTCCTCTGTCGTCCCCTTCTCCTGCCCTCAGTCTTTCCCAGCATCAGGGTCTTTTCAAATGAGCCAGCTCAAATGGCCAGCTCATGGTGGCTCATTTTGGCCACCATGAGGTGGCCAAAGTATTAGAGTTTCAGTTTCAACATCAGTCCTTCCAATGAACACCCAGGACTGATCTTTAGGATGAACTGGTTGGATCTCCTTGTAGTCCAAGGGACTCTCAAGAGTCTTCTCCAACACCACAGTTCAAAAGCATCAATTGTTCAGTGCTCAGCTTTCTTTATAGATGCTTTGAGTTAAGCATTACTCAGACACAGGGTAAATTACAAATATATTAGGGGAAAAAAAATCTTAAAAAAAATTACCAAATGATAAATTCATTCGTCTTGGGCACATAGGGGCATAAAGGCTTGCATGGTAGTTAAAGAGAAAGAGGAAGAAGACAAGAGTAATTCCTTTCACCCTTCTAGCTTAGCTTTCTTTGCTTCTATTTTTTGTTTGGTAGTCCTTTTTGTTTAAAAATATGTATATTTTTAAAATTAAGAATCATAGTATGAATATGGGTTTGTTCAGTTTTTTTCCTGAGTATTTCCCCATCCCACTAAATCTCTCAAAACACATTTTTTGATGACTTGCTTTGTTTCTGTAATTCATTTAGTCATTCTCTTATTGTTGGATATTAGGGTGTTTTTTTTTTTTTTCCTATCATTAAAACCAAAAGGTATTCTTTAGTAAACCTTCCAATCCTGCTTTTACACAGCTGTTATTTCTAGGAAGCAGTTAGCCTTAGTTCAGTTCAGTTCAGTTTAGTCGCTCAGTCGTCTCCGACTCTTTGCGACCCTATGAATCGCAGCACGCCAGGCCTCCCTGTCCATCACCAGCTCCCAGAGTTCACTCAGACTCACGTCCATCGAGTCGGTGATGCCATCCAGCCATCTCATCCTCTGTCGTCCCCTTCTCCTCCTGCCCCCAATCCCTCCCAGCATCAGGGTCTTTTCCAATGAGTCAACTCTTCACATGAGGTGGCCAAAGTATTAGAGTTTCAGCTTCAGCATCAGTCCTTCCAAAGAACACCCAGGAGTGATCTCCTTTAGGATGGACTGGTTGGATCTCCTTGCAGTCCAAGGGACTCTCAAGAGTCTTCTCCAACACCACAGTTTAAAAGCATCAGTTCTTGCGGCACTCAGCTTTCTTCACAGTCCAATTCTCATATCCATACATGACTACTGGAAAAACCATAGCCTTGACTCGACAGACCTTTGTTGGCAAAGTAATGTCTCTGCTTTTGAATATGCTATCTAGGTTGGTCATAACTTTCCTTCCAAGGAGTAAGCGTCTTTTAATTTCATGGCTGCAGTCACCATCTGCAGTGATTTTGGAGCCCAGAAAAATAAAGTCTGACACTGTTTCCCCATCTATTTCCCATGAAGTGATGGGACCAGATGCCATAATCTTCATTTTCTGAATGTTGAGCTTTAAGCCAACTTTTTCACTCTCCTCTTTCACTTTAATCAGAGGCTTTTTAGTTCCTCTTCACTTTCTGCCATAAGAGTGGTGTCATCTGCATATCTGAGGTTATTAATATTTCTCCGGGCAATCTTGATTCCAGCTTGTGTTTCTTCCAGCCCAACGTTTCTCATGATGTACTCTGCATGTAAGTTAAATAAGCAGGGTGACAATATACAGCCTTGACGAACTCCTTTTCCAATTTGGAACCAGTCTGTTGTTCCATGTGCAGTTCTAACTGTTGCTTTCTGACCTGCATATAGGTTTCTCAAGAGGAACGTCAGGTGATCTGGTATTCCTGTCTCTTTCAGAATTTTCCACAGTTGATTGTGATCCACACAGTCAAAGGCTTTGGCATAGTCAATAAGCAGAAATAGATGTTCTTCTGGAACTCTCTTGCTTTTTCCATGATCCAGCGGATGTTGGCAATTTGATCTCTGGCTCCTCTGCCTTTTTTAAAACCAGCTTGAACATCAGGAAGTTCACGGTTCACATACTGCTGAAGCCTGGCTTGGAGAATTTTGAGCATTATTTTACTAGCCTGTGAGATGAGTGCAATTGTGCGGTAGTTTGAGCATTCTTTGGCATTGCCTTTCTTTGGGATTGGAATGAAAACTGACCTTTTCCAGTCCTGTGGCCACTGCTGGGTTTTCCAAATTTACTGGCATGTTGAGTGCAGCACTTTCACAGCATTGTGTGCTGGTTAAATTTTAATATTCACATTACATTTCAGAGTGTAAGGAATGAAACAGTTTTCAAAAACTAGGGCAAGAAGAGAATGAAATCAGGAGGTTTGGCTAGGCAGAGAGCAAAGGTTATGAAACAGAAAGTTGTGCCTTCTGGTTGCTGTACCATCCCAATCTCTGTGATAAATAGTTGAGCATAGATGATTGCCTTTTTCTTCATCTGAGGTTTACTTCTTACAGATTTGCGGTATTTTTCTTTTAGTTTTAACTGTTGTTCCAAGGACTTGGTAGGATTGTTAATATCATTCACATACAACCATGGAAGCGTATGTGAGAAATAGATTAGGCCTCATGATGGTAGGCTGCCGTAACCCCTAATAACAGTCTCTAAACAGAACTTGCCTCAGTGTTTCTCCTACGTAGAAGGTTGCTCAGGCAGATTGAGATAATTCCAACCAGTATAAAACTTGAGGCATTAAGTAGCTTCATGAATTTTGAGTGTTTCTGGGAACAGCATTAGAGTCTTTGAATTCCATGCTGGGCCTCCCCTATATATATTATGGTGTTGTCTGCTTCAGCCAGGTACTTGGGTGGTTGGAATGAAGGTTCAGCTTTGACATTTTCCTTCAAAAGTAGTCATAATGTACCTGGAGACCAACTGTATCTCATTTCACAATTCATGAAGTCTGTTTTGGGCTTCCCTGGTGGCTCAGTCCTCTTGAGAGAAGATGAGCAGCACTGGGCCCACTCACCCCTGCCTTTTTTGTTCCCCACTTTGGTTATGTGTTGTTACTTTCGGAATTGCACTTTTTTCACCTTGTCATAGTAGCTGCCAAAGTGTGTTTTTATAAACACGGGGTTCTAGAGCACTGGCTTCCTGGGGCAGAGGAAAGAAAGAAATGTGTGTTGTACAAAATAAGTATGTTCATATATTTAATAAAATAGTTCTATTATTGAAAAAAAAAAAAAAAAGAATCCACCTGCAATCCCAGAGACCAGTATTGGATCTCTGGGTTGCAGAGATCCCCTGGAGAAGTGAACAGTTTCCCTCAAAGCTCAGCCGGTAAAGAATCTGCCTGCAATTCAGGAGACCCTGGTTCGATTCCTGGGCTGGGAAGATCCTCTGGAGAAGGAAATGGCAACCCACTCCAGTATTCTAACCTGGAGAATCCCATGAACAGAGGAGCCTGGCAGGCTGCAGTCCATGGGATCACAAGAGTCTGAGATGACTTAGCGACTAAACCACCACCACCCACTCCAGTATTCTGTCCTGGAGAATTCTGTGGACAGAGGAGCCTGGTGGGCTACGGTTCATGGGGTCGCAGAGTCAGACACGACTGAGTGACTTTCACTTTCACTTTACTTTCAAAGTCTGTTTTACCTAAGAGCCAACAGTTAGGTTTTCTGCTTATTAAAAACAAAAAAAAAAATGAGAGGATGCTAAATAAATTTGGTAAATTCCGTAAAGAATTAATGAATGGCATTTAATATGCCTAGCTGTGTCTACTTTTTTATTGTAATTTTGACTTTTCAGATCTAGAATGGTGGTTATATTTAACCCTTGAACAGCAGGGTTTTGAACAAGGAGAATCTATTTACACCTGGAGTTTTTTCCCATAGATACAGTAGTACTGCATGATCCACAGTGGCTGCTGTTGCTGTGGAACCACAGAGGAGTGCCTGCTGTAAGGTTAATGCGGATTTTCAGCTGCAAGGAGCTTGGTGCTCCCCACCCCTGCCTTGTTCCAGGGTCAACTGTACTTCATTTGGACCCTGATTTCATGCTTTTTCTGAGAGAAAAGAATGATAATTTGTATTGAAGGTGGAAACAAAAATCTCATTTTCTAGTGTTAACCTCTCCCCTAATTTATTTTTGTGCTTCTTGTATGAATTTTACCAGTAACATTTGGTCCCAAATCCTTACATTCTTTAACCTTCATGGTCCCTTTAGAATTGTGTTTTTATGAGTTTCTTCGTAATCTGCTCTCCATTAAAAGACACCAGTGCTCATTTGTTTAATCCTCTTGAATATCAAAGCCTTTAGTCAAAGCTTTTGTGTCATTGTGTTTGCTATTACTTGAATATTCTGTAATAAAAGACTTTCTTAAAGCAAGGTGACCTGAACTACACTTTGTTCCAAATTAAGTTATTTCATTTTTAGGTAACATCCTTTGACTTATACCAAGGCAATAAACATTTTTAAAATCTACTTAGTTTTTTAAGCACTGTGGTAATAGAGTCTTATCCTCTACTAAACATTTATTCTTTTGTTCAGGGTCTTGTAGCATATGAGTACCAAGGGTGTATTCATTTCCTGTAGAATTTGGTGTTCTCTAATCATTATGTTTCTCTACAATGAATCCTGTACACTGCTTTCAGCCTCAGTTGAGTTCAGTTGCTCAGTCGTATCTGACTCTTTGCAACCCTATAGACTGCAGCACACCAGGCTTCCCTGTCCATCACTGACTCCCGGAGCTTGCTTTCAGCCTGCCTGCATTTAATAACTCTCCTCCTTCCTACAATCTGCCCCTTTAGTTTTCTGGCCTTAGTAGATTTTATCTCTCTAAATGTTCTGTCTTCCAAATTACTGAGATCTTTTAAAAAGCAATTGAATTTAAAAAGATTGTTATTGAGCCATGTGTATAGACTGCTTGCCCATGTTTATGGATTGTAAAATGGTCAAGCTACTGGCCAGGAATTTTCAGCTTTATATTAAAGCTCAGAAAGAAAGCCAAGGGGAGAACAGTATAGGGAATATTGTCATTAAAAAGAGTACTTTGGACTTAAAGTTCCCATGGCAGATAATATTTTTAGTTTCAATTTTTTTGGTTTTTTTCCTTTTTGTCTATTTGCCTTAAATATTTTTTATCTATGAAAAAGTTACTTCATGTGATTTATTTTCTGCACTAATATGTTAAAAGCTTAATAAGTTAATTAAAAAGCTTAATAAGTTAATTAAAGCATCATTTAATGACATAAAAAATTTGTTCCATGGAATTATCTCTCAATGTTTTGTAAACAATATAGATTGTCTATTTTTAAAAATATATTTTGTCTTATTACTACAAAAGTATGCCATTATTCATATTTAGAAACTCTTCAAAGCTTGTTATTTTAAGTTTGTTTCAGTTAAAAATATGGATACTGTTGCTTGTAAATGTTGATGACTAGTACTGCCTAACTTCAATAGGGACTTTGCCATTCACGGTGTCCATAAGAAGATAATAAAAATAGAAAGGAGCAATAATAAGTCACTATATGTTGTATTTAAATAACAATATTTCTATGGTCATGAAAGGAAAGAGGGTGTCGAGCTCTCTCCATTATAGTCCAAATATTAGGATATTTGTTCAAGGAAAGTATAATGACTCCAAGGTAAGGTTCTGGAATCGGACTGCCTGGCTTCCAATCCTCTGCGTAACCCTTTGGTCAAGGAGGTCATTACTTAATCTCTGAATCTAAAAGCTGGATTTATTGTTGCTGGTCTTGAAAGGCATAGTCCTTCTGACAAAGCAGAGTGCTGATCATATTTTGGGTTTGGGGAACCATGGTGATCAGAGACTGTTGGACTCTCAGAAGCAGTACTGGAGGTGGGTGTTGGTAGACCTTTAGCTACAGCAGTAGAGACACCAAATGAGGCTGCTGCCTGTTAAGTAATTTTCAGAAGTATGGTAATGGATTGAGTTGTCACTGACCCATTCGGAGGAGTTTAAAACTGTGATTCTCTTACTTCTTAATAATAAGACTGCCTTGCTTATAGAACATTTTCTGATAATTATATCAGAGATTGTGTATGAACTTCCTAGCCTAATGCCTAATAGAAACAACCCATCATCTTCATCAATCTGGCCTTAAAGAGAATAAAGGCCTTAAACTATAAAAGCCCAGCTTTAGACCATTAGATCGTCATATTGGGGCAGTGCAGCACCTCTAATTTGTCTCATTCCCCAGAGTTGCATAGTACATGATGTTCATTTTCATTTTTATGTATGCTTAATACACGACTTTACACTGTCAGCATTTTATGCAGTGTTTATTTCACCTTTAAACAGATATCATTTGCTTTCTACACTAGCAGGCTTTTTGTGGATTTAGTTTTAGATGATTCTAGTCCTAACTACTCTTAGAGAAAAACTGAATTACTTTTCTAATCCAAACATTGTTATGACACAGCAAGCTCTCCCCACCTTCCTCTCTAGTCTAATTTTTTAAACTATATGTCCTGCTTGCACCTTAATGGATCCTCCAAAGCAATGTAAGCATTTCACTAGAAGATTTTGTGGTGTCAGGTCAGTAGGCGTTTGGTTCTTAAATTGCATCACCTGTTAAAACAGGTTGCTTGTTAAAACGCAGGTCTCTGGGCCCCATCCCTAGAATTTCTGATTCAGTAGGTCTTGGACGGGAGCCCAGTGATTTGCATTTCTAGCCAAGTTTTCAGGTGATGCTGATGCTCCTGGTCCAGGACCACACTTCGAGAACTAATGCTCTAGGCATTGGTACATAATTGGTCCTTAGACCCCAGTTACCACTGGTCATAAACACAAGATTGTTTATACCAGCCACTCAAACTCAGTGATTTAACTCGTGTTAAGTAATTATTTATAATAACTCTAGATCAGTTGAAAGGGGTAATTGCTCTTGGTTAGTGGCTAACAATCAATGAAAGTATTGCAGAGTTGTCTTCAGGCTTGAGAGAATGGGACAAGGGCAGAAATAATTTTTTTTTAAGCAAATTTTTTAGTAAGATTAAAAAAAAAAACAAAAACCAGCAACCCTGACTTTAGTAAAATGCAGGGTGCTTCCTCTGGGCCCTAGCTGGAGTCCAGTTGAGAGAAACATTTGAGGAAAGGCTGCATCTGTAAGCAGGAATAAGTCACCCTTATAATATGGCCCTACCTGTGGGACCATGTTTCCCTAGAGAGGATACAGCTGGAGATTGTTGACTGTCTTTCCTGACTCTCTTCATATCAGAATAAAAGAAAGGAATCAAGTTTATCTTCAGAGTCAAGCAGTATGATGTCTAATTCCCTCTCCTAATGTCACCTTTTATTAGCTAGGGACCATAATACTCTTGCCTGGCAAATCCCACGGACGGAGGAGCCTGGTAGGCTGCAGTCCATGGGGTCACTAGGAGTCGGATGTGACTGAACGACTTCACTTTTATGCATTGGAGAAGGAAATGGCAACCCACTCCAGTGTTCTTGCCTGGAGAATCCCAGGGATGGAGGAGCCTGGTGGGCTGCCATCTCTGGGGTCGCACAGAGTCGGACACGACTGAAGCGACTTAACAGCAGCATACTTTCTTTACCAACTCCATAATAAAAGATATAAATGATCCACACTAAAATATTGGTACCCTTTGACCTAGAAATTCTGCTTCTCATTAATAATTTTCATTAATCCTAAGAAAATTATTATTTTAAAAAGGACAGGGATTTAGTTACACTTATATTCACTGCAGTTTTTTTTTTACAATAGCAAGAAATCTGTGAACTGTTATGTTCCAAGGTTTAGAATACTCTTGTTATTCTAAGTAATTTTATACAAGACTATTTAGTGGTATGGAAAAAAAAACATGTATGAGGAAAGTATTTTGGGGATTTTTACAATTAGGGTTAGGGTTAAGGTTATATGCTGAGATATATGCTGAGATATATATTCAGAAAAATCATTATAATGTTAATTGTGCTTATTTCTGAATGGTTTTGCTTAAATGTTCTACAGTGTACTCATTTTGTTGTCTGGAAATTTTGTTTTAGAAATATATATGACAAACTATTTTAGTGAGAGTTTTAATCAAAATATTACACCAGTCAACGAAGAAGTAAATAAAATAACTGAGAGTACTTTCTTACATTTTGTTTTGAATAAGAAGGAAAGGTAAAAGTTGCAGAACAATTCTGGATGCTTCTCTGTAGAGAAGAAAGCTCAGCTTTGTCAGAGCAGAGTGCAGAATGAAGCTACTGGAAGCAATCATGTTGTTGACTCTTCTCTGTCAGCCTTTAAATGGTAAAAACAAATGGAAACTGTGAGTAGTATTGTCATCTTACTACAGGGAAAGGCAACTCTGCCTATTATCAACATTTCTGCATTTATTTTTTTAATTCTTAAGATGACAGTATAGTTACTATCTGGCCAGTGGATCACTAACAATGGTCCAGGGTTATCATTGGCTATAAAAATCACAAACCAAGAAATGATGACTTTTTTGGACAGTGGGTAAGAGTTGCAGTAACTTTTGAAATATCCAGTTAAATATTTGAAGACCTCACCAGCATATTATAACAAACTGACTTTTGAAAATAATTATAAGGCTTAGGTTTGTTGAGCACTAAAAACCCCATTGAAAGCTCTAAAGTTTTACTGTACTCCTAAAACAATTGCTTACCAGAAATAGCAGTGCCAATAATGTGTTTTGTAAAATATACCTTGGCTATTTATAGCTCTAGGTCTTCTCTTCAGAAACTATTGATGTCACACACATGTTCAATTTTGAAGAACTCATTCTTATAATCCCTTAATACACCAGAACAGTATATTTATCTTAATAAATGTAGAACTCGATAATTATAGAGCTCTTTAATATCACTGAACTTCCTACGCTTTTTTTTTTTTAATAAGAATTTCTTCAACCCAATGGCTTTCATCTGGATGAGTGGTTTACAAAGCTTCCCAAATTATTATAAAAATATCCCCTTCCCCCGCTGTAAAGTACACGTTTGGAACACAGCAGAAGTGACAGCTAGTAGTGAAATTCAGAGTGAAGCACCTTTCTGCTCTGTAATAGATTGCTTTGACCACTGCTATATCCTCTTATAGTCGTAAGTATATTGGATGTGTTAAACAGAATTATTATCCCATTAGCTTATTTTATACAACCCAAATAACTTATTTTGCCTTTTCTGTTTTAATCAGTAGGTATCGTGCATGATCAGTATTCAGTATTCAGTGGAGTGCTGGGACTTGGAAAACCTCATGTCTTTTGATGCTGTTCAGTTCAGTTCATTCTCTCAGTCGTGTCTGACTCTTTGTTACCCCATGGACTGCAGCACTCCAGGCCTCCCTATCCATCACCAACTCCCAGAGCTTGCTCAAACTCATGTCCATAGAGTTGGTGATGGCATCCAACCATCTCGTTCTCTGTCGTCCACTTCTCCTGCCTTCAATCTTTCCCAGCATCAGGGTCTTTTCCAAGGAGTCAGTTCTTCGCATCAGGTGGCCAAAGTTTTGGAGATTCAGCTTTAGCATCAGTCCTTCCAATTTGATGCTGATCTTATCTTTATTGATTTTATCAATCAAATATTTCCCTATTGTGTTTTAAGTCTTATTTTATACGTGCTTTAAAGCTTTATAGAGTCAGATCTGAGAATGAAAAGAGGTTGGGGAATGGAGGGAAGAGAGCAAGGGCAATGAACAGCCCTTTTAATAATTGCTAACATGTGACTTGGTTTGCTGGCTGTTTGCAGTGTTTTTGTTTTTGTTTTTTAATCTCTTGCCTGCTTCCAAAAGATCTCTTCATTTTTTTTCCCCCTTTCCTGTTTTTCCATTCTTTTTTGTAGTGAACCTCTCACTGGTAGGGAATATCTGCTGACTGGAAGAGGACTAGGAGGTTGAGTCATCAGATCTGAGAAGGATAGGGGAAAACAGGGTGTTCTCTACTATTGATGTCTCATTCCACGAAGGGATCTGAGGCCACTGCATTTTCAAAATAATAGTGGTGGCAGCTTGTTCCATTGGAGACCTTACCCAAGATTTCCCTGCATGCTCCCTCTGATAATTGAAATTCTCAAGCAAGTGGAGCTCAGCATCTCCTTTCATGGAGAAAGCTGAAGTTTTGTTAACTCTGGCTCAATGTAAGACCCATCCAAATGATTCTGAATGGTTTTGAGTGGATTTCTGAGAAGTCTAAGGTACCTCATGACAATTTGGTATGAAGGTGAGTTTATCTGTATGGTCCTTAAGGATTTACAGTGTGTTTCTTTTCTGTCTTTTTCTGTTGTTTTTGTATAGAGTTTTATCCCACATAGAATCATGTGGTGAAAACTTGAAATTTGAAGTGATTTTATAACACAGGAATTACAAAGAGTAATTTATAGATCATTGCTTCTGAACTTTCTTTTTTTTTTTTTTTTGCGTGTCCAAATTAAAATCCAAAGTGGATTTTGTGGAATTATGTACCTTCAGATCAAAGTAAATCATACCAAAACTAGGGGTGGGCTGCAATTTTGTCAGTATATATAACTCTTTCCATGGGTTGCTTATTTTGAATTGCGGTCAGTTTTTTAAAGGTAATTATTGTGTATCTATTTCAGGTGGTTTAGATAAACATTTAGTGAGGTTTCATTGATTTGCCACTTAATAACTTCAAATGCACGGTCACTTGAGCACTTTGTTTTAATCTAGATTTCTTGAGAGGTTTCTTCACTTTTAAGACTCTGCACCTCTTTGATGTTCCATGTGTCAGTGTCCTGAATCTTACAGACTGGGACTCTTGAGTGATGCCTGCTGCCTTTCTCTAGTATTTCTCTCTCAGAATGGCAATTTTATATCTAGATTTGGGTGGAATAAATCCATTCCAGTAAAAAATTGGTTATAAAGCTTGTCCTGGTAAGACAAGTACTATTTTGTCACTGTTTTGCAGAATAAAACTGCAACTGCATTGGGGAAGGACAAAGCCTCCTTGTTGACTTGGCTATAACGTGATGCAGAAACTGTTATGATGGCCAGTCACTTGACATAATGAGCATTGGCCTCTACAAGAAAGCTTGTTGTAATACTTTACTAGGGAGACAAGATTTAAAGTAGAAAAAAGCTTTTAGGTCACAGTTTTCTTAACCTTCAAGTGGAGTTTTGAGTCTACATCCTCACTAGCTATAAGCTGAGATGTGCTATAGCAGAAGCACTTTTTCTCTATGTGGAGTAATGTGATTGCCTAGCCCACAGGTCCTTTTATTAAGGGTTTTTCTAAAAGCTGAGCTATATTGTCACTAGATGTCCTCCTCTGTCCCAGTGTGAAATAGTGAAAGTCGCTCAGTCATCTCCGACTCTTTGCAACCCCATGGACTATACAGTCCATGGAATTCTCCAGACCAGAATACTGGAGTTGGTAGCCTTACCCTTACCTAGGGGATCTTCCCAACCCAGGGATCAAACCCAGGTCTCCTGCATTGCAGGTGGATGCCCTACCAGCTGAGCCAGGAGGGAAGCCCTAAAAATACTTCGTTATGTACAAGCAACAAAGGTGCTTCTGCTGTAGTAACCTTATATGCATTCCTGAAAAACTTTGCATTCTACTGAAGCATGCAGTACAAATAGCCTTTGTTGTGGGTGGAGGCTTGGAGATAAGGGTAAGGATAGATGACTCAAAACCAATAGAACTTTGTAAACCAGAGCAGTCCTAATAAAAAGAGCAGCATGGTTAAGTCTCCACTGGGTTTACATTCAGAATCACAGTCCAGTTAATTCTTTGTCATTGAACACTGGAATTCACGCTGCCTCCTTCGAACTGTAGCTCCTTGGAGACATTTGCTCCTAATGAAGATCAATTTTATCAAATTAAATATGCGACTCAGTGTGTAGACATCTATCAATCAGGTGTTTTAAGACTTTTTTTAAGAACAGTTTGAGATTCACAACAAAATGGAGAGGTACAGAGGTTTCTCATATACTCCTTACCCCAATACGCGAATAGCTTTCCCCGTTATCAACATTATTCACCAGAATGGTACATTTTTTTTTTAACCAAGTATGAATCTACATTGGGGACTTCCCTGGTGGCTCAGACAGTAAAGCGTCTGCCTACAGTGCAGGAGACCCGAGTTCAATCCCTGGGTCGGGAAGATCTCCTGGAGAAGGAAATGGCAACCCACTCCAGTATTCTTGCCTGGAAAATCCCATGGATGGTGGAACCTGATAGGCTGCAGTCCATGGGGTCGCTCAAAGCCCATTGTTTATTTTGGACTACATAGTTCACCCTTGGTGTTGTACATTCTAAAGGTTTGGACAAATGTGTAATGGCATATATCCATTATTATTATATCATACAGAGTATTTTCACTGCTCTAAAAATATCTCAGTTCAGTTCAGTTGCTCAGTCGTGTCCAACTCTTTGCGACCCCATGAATTGCAGCACTCCAGGCCTCCCTGTCCATCACCAACTCTCGGAGTTCACTCAGACTCATGTCCATCAAGTCAGTGATGCCATCCAGCCATCTCATCCTCTGTCGTCCCCTTTTCCTCCTGCCCCCAATCCCTCCCAGCATCAGAGTCTTTTCCTATGTTCTACATAATGGTCTGTTCCCACCCCCATCCCAGCTACCACTGGTCTTTTCATGGTCTCCATAGTTTTGCCTTTGCAAAATGTCATGTAGTTAGAACCGTTAGAAACGTTATGCAGCGTTTTTAGATTGGCTCCTTTCACTTAGTCATATGCATTTAAGATTGTTCCATGTATTTTTATGTCTTGATAGCTCATATATTTTTTAGTGCTGAATAATATTCCATTTTCTGGATTGTACGAAGATTGATTTATCCACTTGCCTACTGAAGGAAATCTTGGTTGCTTCCAAGTTTTAGCAGTTGTGCTTAAAGCTGCTGTAAACACTGCAGATTTTGGTGTGGACATCAGTTTTCAACTCCTTTGGATAAACACCCAGCAGTACAATTGCTGGTTTGTGTGGTAAAAGTATGTTTAGTTTTGTAAGAAACTGTCACACAGTCTTCCAAAGTAACCGTAGCATGTGGTGTTCCAGCCAGCAATGAATGAGAGTTTCTGCTGCTCCATATCCTCACCAGCATTTGGTGTGTTCAGTGTCTTGGCCATTCTAATAGCTGTATAGTGGAATCTTGTTTTAATTTGCATTTACCTGGAACCATATGATATAGAGCATCTCTTCACATGCTTATTTGCCTCCGTATATCTTCTTTGATGTCTGTTAATCTCTTCGGCCTCATATAATATTGTGAATTAACTATACGTCAATGAAAAAATTAAATGAAAAAGTAATAAAAATCCTCAGCCCATTTTCTAATCAGGCTGTTATCTTATTGTTCAGTTATAAGAGTTTTTGTATATTTTTGGATAACAGTCCTTCATCAGGTATATCTTTTGCAAATCTTTTCTCCCAGTCTGTGGCTCAGCTTCAGCTTCTTATTTTATTGATACTGTCTTTTTCAGATTGGAAGTTTTTAATTTTAATGAAGTTCAGCTTATCAGTTATCTTTCATGGATCCTTTCTTTAGTGTTGCCTCTAAAAAGGCATTATAAAGGTCATCAAGGTTTTCTCCTCTGTTATTATTGACTTTAAAATGAGCAACATAAAAGCTGTAAGTCTGGTTTATTCAGTTTCTTACTAAGGACTGTTGCCCGGAAGACAGCCTCTCAGCTCTGAGAAACCTTTCCAAAGAGGTAAGCAAGGACATATATTTATGATTTTGGCAAAGGTAGTATATGCAACTAAGCACTCCTCTTGGTAGAAGGTTGCTGCTAATCATGAGGTACAGATATCTTAGTTAATGGTTTTAGTACTTTTCTAAGTATAGGAAGATGCAAGAATCCAGGTTCATTTAAAAAAACTTTCTCCTGAAAATATCTCACTATCTGAAAGCCTGTTCTGCCAGTTTTCCCAGAACAGAGTGCCTTTTTCCTAATCTCCTCCCTGAACTCCTTTCAGGGTGTGTTGAAAGCTAGCAACCATGGTGGCTAATTACTCAGTCCTTATAGAGCTGGATAGCCAGTGGCATCTTTAGTTGGCATTGTTGTCTAAGAGTTTTACAATTTTGTGTTTTGTAATTAGATCTTTGATCCATTTTAAGTTAAATTTTTTCAAGGTTGTAAGGTCTGTGCCTAGATTCTTTCTGGTTTTTTGTTTTTGTTTTTTGCCTGTGAATGTCCATTTGTTCCATACCATTTGTTGAAAATACTCTGTCAGTCAGGTGTTTTTTAATACAGGAAGAAAAGTCATTGCACCTTGCTCATCTGCATTATCAGCTTCCTTGAATAGCTTGGCTTAATGGAAAGAGTAGCAGTCTTGAAGCCCCTGCTTGCTGTAAAGAAGAACTTAACTAGAATTCTCAAGAGTTTTGTTAAAGATTGTTATATATTGCTCAGACTTTCTTTAAATAATGAGAAAGCATGCTGTGAGTGCTTCAAATCATTATTTTGCTGGGAAAAAATACACATGAACTAATACAACTTCTGTGTTATGCTGACATTATTCTTCAGTTTCCCCCATCCCTGTAGCTCAAACGGTAAAGAATCTGACTGCAATGCAGGAAACCAGGGTTCGATCCCTTGGTCAGGAAGACCCTCTGGAGAAGGGAATGGCAAACCACTCCAGTATTCTTGCCTGGAGAATCCCATGGACAGAGGAGCCTGTTGGGCTACAGTCTTTGGGGTTGCTAAGAGTTGGACACAACTGAGTGACTAACACACACATGATCAGGTTTATATTAAAGAAACATATTGTAATGACTTTAATTTGATTCAGTTCAGTTCAGTTCAGTTCAGTCGCTCAGTCGTCTCCGACTCTTTGCGACCCCATGAATCACAGCACGCCAGGCCTCCCTGTCCATCACCAACTCCCGGAGTTCACTCAGACTCACGTCCATTGAGTCAGTGATGCCATACAGTCATCTCATCCTCTGTCGTCCCCTTCTCCTCCTGCCCCTAATTCCTCCCAGCATCAGTCTTTTCCAATGAGTCAACTCTTCGCATGAGGTGGCCAAAGTACTGGAGTTTTAGCTTTAGCATCATTCCTTCCAAAGAAATCCCAGGGCTGATCTCCTTCAGAATGGACTGGTTGGATCTCCTTGCAGTCCAAGGGACTCTCAAGAGTCTTCTCCAACACCGCAGTTCAAAAGCATCAATTCTTCGGTGATAAGCCTTCTTCACAGTCCAACTCTCACATCCATACATGACCACAGGAAAAACCATAGCCTTGACTAGACGGACCTTTGTTGGCAAAGTAATGTCTCTGCTTTTGAATATGCTATCTAGGTTGGTCATAACTTTCCTTCCAAGGAGTAAGCGTCTTTTAATTTCATGGCTGCAGTCACCATCTGCAGTGATTTTGGAGTCCCCCAAAATAAAGTCTGACACTGTTTCCACTGTTTCCCCATCTATTTCCCATGAAGTGATGGGACCGGATGCCATGATCTTAGCTTTCTGAATGTTGAGCTTTAAGCCAACTTTTTCACTCTCCTCTTTCACTTTCATCAAGAGGCTCTTTAATTCTTCTTCACTTTCTGCTATAAGGGTGGTGTCATCTGCATATCTGAGCTTATTGATATTTCTCCCTGGAATCTTGATTCCAGCTTGTGCTTCTTCCAGTCCAGCATTTCTCATGATGTACTCTGCATATAAGTTAAATAAGCAGGGTGACAATATACAGCCTTGACGTCCTCCTTTTCCTATTTGGAACCAGTCTGTTGTTCCATGTCCAGTTCTAACTGTTGCTTCCTGACCTGCATACAGATTTCTCAAGAGGCAGGTCAGGTGGTCTGGTATTCCCATCTCTTCCAGAATTTTCCACAGTTTATTGTGATCCACACAGTCAAAGGCTTTGGCATAGTCAATAAAGCAGAAATAGATATTTATCTGGAACTCTCTTGCTTTTTCGATGATCCAGCAGATGTTGGCAGTTTGATCTCTGGTTCCTCTGCCTTTTCTAAAACCAGCTTGAACATTCTTTGTGCTCTTGTGCTTCATTGCTCAGTAGTGTCCGACTCTTTGTGACCCCATGGGCTGTAACCTGCCTGGCTTCTCTGTCCATGGGGATTCTCCAGACAAGAATACTGGAGTGGGTTGCCAAGCCCTCCTCCAGGGAATCTTCCCAACACAGGGATCGAACCCACATCTCCTGCATTGCAGGCGGATTCTTTACCGTCTGAGCCTCCAGGGAAGCCCTTTCTCTCTTTAGTCAGCTTATTATCTACAAAATATAATTTTATCTATCACAAAATAGCCCTTCTAAAACCTATAGAAAAGATGTTGTTTTTCTGAAAACCAGAAATCATTTTTTAATCTTCCTCCATAAAATGTCTGTCATTTTACTCTTATACTAAATTATGAAGTCATAGAATTGATCATAACAGGTTTTCCTTAGAACAGTACCTTTTGGATGTACATAAAACATGTCCCAGTTACCATAGAGTGATTATGTTAGAATGTATATGTGAAAAACAGCATGTTCCCAAAGCTCCCTAGGTGAGTTATAGGTACTGTCAGGTTTGAGAATCACTACCTGAAAATAGAAGTAGCTAAAGGTATTTTTTAAGGTACTATCATTTTTAGTAAAGTTGCATTTGGACATCTCAAGGAAGCCAGCACTAGTCAGATTAACTGCTGGCAAAAGTCTGTATTTGCTGTTGCATGAGTAATTTGCAACATGTACAACCTTATGTTGACTACCTTCCACCTATTTTAGAGATACATAATTTATATCACTTTTTGGATGAATTTTTGTAATTATGATGTAAACCATGGGAAAGTAGTACTATATTGAAATTCTAGGACTAAAATCTGTTGTGTGTTTTATTGTCCAGCAGTTTTTTATTTCCCCTTTTTTTGTATTGGAAGTCAAGTGATTTTTGTGATGTAGTCAGTCACATTTAGAGAAGATTATTTTGTATTGTGGAGGTAGGATTATATTAAACTTCACTGAAGATACAAGGGCGGTTGTCAGTGGACAAGTAAATTAAGAATTATTTCCTTTAATTGTCCTGAAATAAAATGATTGAATCTCAAGTGTTTTGCCGAAGCTTTTTAAGAGACTACTCATAAGTATGTTGTTCTAAAAGCAGCAGCTCCAAATAAGGTGTAGAAAAAGGATTTGTTAAAGACCTCAGAGTAAGACCAAACAACTACCCAAGCAGGCTGGCATGTGACTGGAGCCAAGAAATGCATGCAGGGCTTCGGCATTTCACTTGGTGGATACAGGCTGCCTTGGCATTACGCTTCGTTCTTTTCTCTCCTCTGGTTGTTCGGACATTCTAGGTTGTGTGAGATGTATCTGAACATGATCAGCCTCCCTGGTGGAAAAGATACGAGTTCCTTAAAGGCACAGCCGCTCTTCTTCATTTGCTCCCCAGCATCTAGCACGGCCTTTTGCCTGAAAGTGGGCTTGAGGGAAAAATTACTTTCTAGAAAAATATTTTTATAAAACTGAATGATACAGTGACTATCAGCTAAGACTTTGCCTAACTTTTGGAAAGTTTCTATTTCAATATCAGGGCTTTAGAGGCAATCTGTTATTATTTTTTATCCTCATATTCTTCAGAGCCTCATTATTACAGAGCTGCTTTATTGCTGAGAAAGCTGTTATAAAGAGGTCTTTTACTATTTCTACAATTAAAATCCGTCAGACGGAATCTCAGCTGATTTATCCAGTGTCAAATAATGTAGTAAGTACTACCATAGCCAAGGTCCACTGTATTAATAATAGATTTTCTTCTAAAGGAGTTAGAATAAATTAGTAGTTGTTACCTTTAACAGATCACCCAAAGATCAAAAAAGAATTAACAGATTTTCTTAGTTTTACAGTTTGTCATTGTATTTAGTATTAAAAATAGCAAAATTGCTTGTCAAAAGAGCAGAGAACATATTCAGTTAACATGTTCTTTTCTCCACATGAAAAATCCATTCAGCACACATACTGATTTGAAACTACTGCTTGTCTTTATTCTACATTATTAATATGTTTGGGACATAAGCCAAATAAAGAAATGCATCCATAGAACTGTTAACAATACATTTCATTAAGTGAAAGAAAAAAACTTAATTTTTTCAGGGAACTAATTGACATCTGATATATACATACATATATATGTATATAAGAGTGAAGAAGTAAAATGTTCTAAAACAAGAATTTGAATCAGTGGTATGTGGTGCTTTTGAGAAGTTCCTATTTCTTAATGTACTTTTCTTTGCCTAAAAATATTTTTAGCTTGTTCTGTAAACAAAACTATTTATTGTACTAACAAATTATTTATATTGATGAATTAAGACACCAGACATTAAAATTAAAAGATGACATAGCTCTTTAATTTTTTAAATAGGAATATATTAGTTCCATAACTCAGAAAAAAGTATAATTCTATCAAAAACACTAATTATACTTGATAAGGAAATATCAGATAGGTATTTACAGTTTTCTAGTTGCCAACCCGTTTCATTAAAATATTGACTAGAATATTAATTCCAAGGTAATTGCCTGTCAAATCAAATCATTTAAATTAGGTTAAACCCAACTTCTGTGGATGCACTGTGAAATCTCCACTGGACACCACTTGTTTAGAAAGCATAAGGTAGGCAGATAACCATCAGGTGTTTATGAGTCAGAATTTACCCTTCCTTCTTTTCCATCTTTTCCCTCCATGTGTGCATGCTACCTGCTAAGTCGCTTCAGTGGTGTGACTCTGCGACCCTATGGACTGTAGCCAGCTAGGCTTCTCTGTCCATGGGATTCTCCAGGCAAGAATACTGGAGTGGACTGCCATGCCCATCTCCAAGGGATCTCCCTGACCCAGGGATTGAACGCATGTCTCCTGAGGCTTCTGCACTGCAGGCAGATTCTTTACCGCTTCAGTAAATAAGAATATTCACCAGTTAGCTTTGTTTCTCCATTCATGCCAAAAAGTCTTGTTTATTAGTGTCTTCTGTTATATTGGTCTACTGTCAGGATCATCAGCATTGTTTGAAATAGGTTATCCTGGTTAACTAAGTTTTCCATTAACTGAGGTGAAATTTTTAATACCTTTTTTATTTTCAGACTTATAGTCCCAAATCCCTGCCTCTTGCCTACTACTCCCTTCTACTGGGGGGAGGGAGATAAAGTTGAAGACATAATTCCTATTTGTTGCATTACTTAGAATGTAATACACACACACCAGAGCCTTGAATTCTACTTACACACACATGCACACACACACGCACACACACACAGCCTTGAATTCTACTTGGAATCCCAGCACTTCTATCAGATAAAAACTTATAGTAGTTTTATATTGAAATACTCCAAGGTGTCTTTGATGGTATACAGTCAGAGCAGTAGAGGATGTGAGATATCAGTGATATGAGGCAGCGTTTAAAATAATAACACAGAATATGGTTTTTTAATCTTTCATTCCAACTCCTTTTGGATTTGAAATCTCTCCTTGCCAATAAAGTTTAGCATTAGAGAAAATATTTCTGTTGAAATGAATATACTTAACCATATGTGTTTTAAAGTACATTTTTAACAGTAGAAATCTTGTCTGGCTTAAAATCTACAAATAATCATTTATCATATTAATAAAGGATTTATTTTTATCCATTTACTTTCTCTTCCTAGGATTTATTTCCCTCTGAAATGTCACAAACTTATATTTCAAACAGCTGTTGCTTTCACATTATTGTTACTACTGCATTATTAAAGTAGACACTACTAATTCCTCTTTATGGAATGGATTAAGATAAGAATGAATCATGTATAAACCAGGCAAGTAATCGATTGCCAAGACAGCTGCCTGAGAAAGGAAACTTAATCACAGTTCACCATTCAGTAGTTCTGAAAGTACAAATTTGTATCATGGAAATGAGGCCCCAGCCAGCATTTTGGATTCTGCACAGCCTTCATATGACATTTGCAAAGGAGCTTAATATCATCTCATGAGTTGTAATCTGAGCAAGAAATCAAGCCATTTCTGCAGCCTCTAATCTACTACATGGTACAAGTCTTTTTGCCCCTTTTGTGTTCTTTTTTGATGCTATTATACATTGAATTCTTGAATTTCCTTTTCAGAAAATTCATTGCTGGTATATAGAAGAAACACAACTGATTTTTGTATGTTGATTATGTGTCCTGCAACTTTGCTGAATTTGTTTATTAGTTCTAAGCAATGTTTTCTGTGTGAGTAACCTTTACAATATTCTACATTCAAGATTAGGTAATCTGCAAACATCACTTCTTTTCTTTATTTGGATGCCATTTTTGTTTCTTGTTTGTTTCTGACCTAGTTTCTAGGACTTCCAGTATTATATTAAATATAAATGCCAAGAGTGGGGATCCTTAATTTGTTCCTCATCTTAGCATGAAAGCATTCAGTTTTCACAATAATTACATATGATGTTCACTATGAGCTTTTTATATATGGCCTTTATTATGTTAAGGTAATCACCTTTTTTTTAAAGATAAGCTCCTTCTTTTTCTAGTTTATTGAGTGTTTTTATCATGAAAGGATGTTGAATTCTGTCAGTGCTTTTTTTCGTCTATTGAGATGGTCCTGTGATTCAGAGCTTTCGTTCTGTTAATGTGGTATATACCACACTGATTGATTTTCATATGCTTAACCATTCTTGCATCCCAAGGATAAATTCCATTCAGTTATAATGCGTGATCCTTTTAATGTCCTCTTGAATTTGGCTTGCTAGTATTTTGTTGGGAATTTTTGCATCTTTACACATTAAGGATATTAGCCTGTAGTTTTCTTATAGTGTCTTTGTCTAGCTTTGGTATCAAAGTAATGCTGACCTCATAAAATGAGTTTGGAATGTTCCTTCCTCTTCAGTATTTGGAGAAGTTTGAAGATTGGCACTAATTCTTTAAGTGTTTTATAGAATTCTTCTGTGAAGCCAAAAGGAACACCTGAGCTTTTCTTTGTTTTTCCTTACCAATTCAATGTCCTTATAGTTATAGATTTTCTGCTTCTTTGTGATTCGGTTTTGGTATACTATATGTTTCTAGGAATGTATTCATTTCTTCTAGGTTATCCAATTTGTTGGAGTATAATTATTCATGGTACCCTTGAATGATCCTTTGTATTTCTGTGTTATTAGTTATAGTATCTCCCTCTTTCATTCCTAATTTTGAGTTTATCTTTTCAAAACGCCAACTCTTAATTTTGTTGACTTTTTTCTATATTTTTTCCTATTCTCTTAATCTCTATTCTCTATTTCATTTATTTCATTATTTCACTCATTTATTTCCCTTCTGTCCACTTGAAGCTTGGTTTGTTCTTCTTTGACTAGTTCCTTGAATTACAGTTTGTTAATGTAAGATCTTCCTTTTAACATACACGTTTACCAATATAAACTTCCCTGTAAATACTTGTTTTGCTGCATCCCACAAATATTTGTATCTTTTGTTTTCACTTTGTTAGGACTTGCTTTGTGACCTAGTACATTGTGTTGCTTCCCTAATTAAAGACTTTCAGGATCTACTCACAACTTTCAAATTAAATATAAATCTTTGGCTTGGCATTAAAGTTCATCAGCACGTGATCCGCCTACTTTTACAGCCTTTTCTTAATGAGACTCGAGCACTAGTTGAACTATTTGGACTTTTAAACAACCTATGTGTACTTGCTGAAATTCTTTACCTTTGAATCCTCTGTGAAGACACCCCTTTATTTCTCCAGATTTATTTTTTCATCCCTATCCTTAGCCCTTGATGTATATGATCAACTTCACTTATAATTGTTGTATAGTTGTCTCATATTTTCTTCTAGACTAACAACTTCTTCACGGTAGGGGTTTTTACTAAAGATCTTTGTGTTTCTTCGAGTATCTAGAATATGCCTTATGCATAATAGGCATTCAAATTTTAAATGATAAGTTTAATCAAAATTTTTTATCTCAGGTAGCAAGACTTAGTGACTGAGTTAAAGTGAGCTGGCTTTACTTCTTTCTTAATTTTATCTGTCACAGTCACATTTAGGAACTCATCAGATAGCATATTTTTATTTAAGAAATTTTCAGTGTTAAAGATTGGGGTAAATAAATGCATTCGTAATCTCTCATTCTTTTGTATATTTTCTTTCAAACCTTGCAGTTGTGTTTGAATGTATGTACATGTATGCTTGTGTATGTGTGATAAATTGTTTGCAATTCATTGTGGATTAGGCTCTTTTCAGATAATATCAAACATGTTTGTCAGTATCTCTCCATTGTTTTCATAATTGCTAGTTAGCAAATTCATAGTGTTATGCCGCACAGATTTGCCATGTATTATGGAACAATTTCCATTTGCATGACATTTAGGTTGTTTCTATTACTTTACTTTATAGATGATGCTGTAATAAAGTTTTCATAGCTTTTTGCCTGTTAAATTAGCTCCTTAAATTTTCAAGTATGGATTTATTAGGTTTCAGGATTGAATGTGCTCTTAACTTTTTCATACCAGAGGACGGATCAGACCTTCCACCGGTATCGATGTGTATACTAATCCAGCGCAGCCTCATCAGCTGTCCCAGTGTGGTGCTGAGACTATGCGACAGTGCCGGTTTACATCTGTCCCCACACACGCTCCCACTCTTAGTAGGAGTTTAGTAAATTGATCTTTTAAATATTGGGCCTCATTAATTTACAAAATGAATGATTAGCCCCAGGGTAGTTAAATAAATATCTTAATTATACCCTTATTCTGAGCTTTATAGATTAATTATGGTTAAATCCTAGACCCCATCTTTGCAGTTTTCCAAATGGATCTGCAGGGGAGCCACTCGTAGAAATCAAAGAACTGACTTGTTTAGAAGTAGAAGGCCATTTTGTAGTGTAATTTTACTTTCAAGAATTTAGAAATCAATAAACCTTGGAGTTTAACTTTTTCAGAATAAAATCAACACATAACCAATGAATTGATTAGGCATTTAAATCCTCTGGAAAGACATGGTTTCTTCAGATCAAAAGCTTAGAAAACAAGCCTGAAATATTGTCCAGGCTTGTTAAAATATGTAAGTAAACTACAATCAAAGACTTCCCAGGTGGCTAAGACAGTTCATAAACTGCCTGCAAATGTAGGAGACATGGGTTCAACCCCTGGGTCAGAAAGATTCCCTAGAGGAGGAAATAGCAACTCACCCCAGTATTCTTACCTGGACAGTAGCCTGGCAGGCTGCAGTCCATGAGGTTGCAAAAGAGTTGAACACAGCTGAGTGAGTGAGCCCGCATGTAAGCTATAATCAAATAAATTACATTAATATCTATAAAGAAGAAATGTAAAGGAAATGTTTACATAGGAAACTAGGAGTTTATAGCATTTTCAGAATTAAAACAGCAAAAGCAAAAAAAAATACTCTACCTATCTCAATATTCCAGTTTTTATGTCCTTCTGGAACTAACACCCCCAAAAGATGTCCTTTTCATTATAGGGGACAGGAATGCAAAAGTAGGAAGTCAAGAAATACCTGGAGTAACAGGCAAATTTGGCCTTGGAGTACAGAATAAAGCAGGTCAAAGGCTAAAAAAGTTTTGCCAAGAGAAAGTGAAAGTGAAGTTGCTCAGTAGTGTTTAACTCTTTGCAACCCCGTGGACTGTAGCCCGCCAGGCTCCCCGATCCATGGGATTCTCCAGGCAAGAATACTGGAGTGGGTTGCCATTTCCTTCTCCAGGGGATCTTCCCGACCCAGGGATCAAACCCAGGTCTCCGCATTGCAGGCAGACGCTTTAACCTCTGAGCCTAGAGAATGCACTGGTAATAGTAAACACCCTCTTCCAACAACACAAGAGAAGACTCTACACAGGGACATCACCAGATGGTCAATACTGAAATCAGATTGATTATATTCTTTGCAGCCAAAGATGGAGAAGCTCTCTACAGTCAGCAAAAACAAGACCGGGAGCTGACTGTGGCTCAGATCATAAATGCCTTATTGCCAAATTCAGACTTAAATTGAAGAAAGTGGGGAAAACCACTAGACCATGCAGGTATGACCTATCAAATCTGTTCTGATTATACAGTGGAAGTGAGAAATAGATTTAAGGGATTAGATCTGATAGACAGTGCCTGAAGAACTATGGACGGAGGTTCATGACATTGTACAGGAGGCAGCAATCAAGACAGACCATCCCCAAGAAAAAAAACTGCAAAAAGGCAAAATGGTTGTCTGAGGAGGCCTTATAAATAGCTGTGAAAAGAAGAGAAGCGAAAGGCAAAGGTGAAAAGGAAAGATATACCCATTTGCATGCAGAGTTCCAAAGAATAGCAAGGACAGATAAGAAGGCCTTCCTCAGTGATCAATGCAAAGAAATATAGGAAAACAATAGAAAGGGAAAGACTAGAGATCTCTTCAAGAAAATTAGAGATACCAAGGGAACATTTCATGCGAAGATGGGTACAATAAAGGACAGAAATGGTATGGACCTAATAGAAGCAGAAGACATTAAGAAGAGGTGGCTAGAATACACAGAACTATACAAAAAAGATCTTCATGATCCAGATAATCACAATAGTGTGATCACTCACCTAGAACCAGACATCCTGGAATGCGAAATCAAGTGGGCCTTAGGAAGCATCACTATGAACAAAGCTAGTAGAGGTGATGGAATTCCAGTTGAGCTATTTCAAATCCTAAAAGATGATGCTGTGAAAGTGCTGCACTCAATATGCCAGCAAATTTGGAGAACTCACCAGTGGCCACAGGACCGGGAAAGGTCAGTTTTCATTCCAATCCCAAAGAAAGGCAATGCCAAAGAGTGCCCAAACTACCACACAATTGCACTCATCTCACACACTAATAAAGTAATGCTCAAAATTCTCCAAGCCAGGCTTCAACAGTACATGAACCCTGAACTTCCAGAGGTTCCAGCTGGTTTTAGAAAAAAGCAGAGGAACCAGAGATCAAATTGCCAACATCTGCTGGATCATCGAAAAAACAAGAGAGTTCCAGATAAATATCTATTTCTGCTTTATTGACTATGCCAAAGCCTTTGAGTGTGTGGATTACAATAAACTGTGGAAAATTCTGAAAGAGATGGGAATACCAGATCACCTGACGTGCCTCTAGAGAAACCTATATGCAGGTGAGGAAGCAACAGTTAGAACTGGACATGGAACAACAGACTGGTTCCAAATAGGAAAAGGAGTACGTCAAGGCTGTATATTGTCACCCTGCTTATTTAACTTATATACAGAGTACATCATGAGAAACACTGGGCTGGAAGAAGCACAAGCTGGAATCAAGGTTGCCGGGAGAAATATCAATAAGCTCAGATATGCAGATGACACCACCCTTATGGCAGAAAGTGAAGTAGAACTAAAAAGCCTCTTGATGAAAGTGAAAGAGGAGAGTGAAAAAGTTGGCTTAAAGCTCAACATTCAGAAAACTAAGATCATATCATCCGGTCCCATCACTTCATGGCAGATAGATGGGGAAACAATGGAAACAGTGACAGACTTTATTTTGGGGGGGCTCCAAAATCACTGCAGATGGTGACTGCAGCCATAAAATTAAAAGATGCTTACTCCTTGAAAGAAAAGTTACAACCAACCTAGATAGCATATTAAAAAGCAGAGACATTACTTTGCCAACAAAGGTCCGTCAAAGTGGATGTGAGAGTTGGACTATAAAGAAAGCTGAGCGCCAAAGAATTGATGCTTTTAAACTGTGATGTTAGAGAAGACTATTGAGAGTCCCTTCAACTGCAAGGAGATCCAGCCCATCCATCCTAAATGAAATCAGTCCTGAATATTCATTGGAAGGACTGATGCTGAAGCGCCAATACTTTTACCACCTGATGTGAAGAACTGATTCATTGGAAAGGACCCTGATGCTGGGAAAGATTGAAGGTGGGAGGAGAAGGGGAAGACAGAGGATGAGATGGTTGGATGGCGTCACCGACTCAATGGACATGAGTTTGAGTAAACTCCGGGAGTTTGTGATGGACAGGGATGCCTGGCGTCCACAGTCTGTAGGGTTGCAAAGAGTCAGACACAACTGAGCGACTCAACTGAACTGAACTGATCAATTAATTAGATGATCATATGAGAGTAGGAACTAAACTAATTTTATCTGGATTGAGTATATCACCAAATTACTGCTTTTCTTGTTTTGTTTTCAGTTTCACTAATAGTGTGGTGATACTGGAGCTTCCCTGGTGGCTGAGATAGTAAAGAAGCTGCCTGCAATGCAGGAGACCTGGGTTCAATCTCTGGGTCAGGAAAATCCCCTGGCGAAGGGCATGACTACTTAGAGTTTGCAAAAGCAGGTTGCGGGGATTTCTTAAAGGGGAAATGATATGTGGGATATACTGCAGGTCCTTACAAAGGAATGCTGGAAAAGTAATCAATTATTTTTTGACTTGGGTTTTTATTCTCTCATTAGACTTAAGGCCGACAGAAACCTCAGTCATCTTATTTTTTCTTCAAAGTACCAGCAGCCAACTGTTTGTTTGGCAGTAATGATATATTGTAAAGTCTAGGACTACCCCTCCTAGCACTTAGGTATGTTGTAAATTCGTGACTGCTTTATTCCCTGGATAGAACCTTGCCACTCAAAGTGTGGTTTATGGATGGATGAATGGGCTGACATCATCTGGGAACTGAGACATGCAGGATTTTAAGCCTATCTGCCTCCTGGTTCTACTTTGTTAATTCATGTCCTCCAAGAAGCACACACCAAGATGGGATTTGACATCTTAAGAGATGTGTTAGGGAAGACGCCAGAGGGAAAAAGGAGAAGTAGGTCTGACTTGTGTGAAGGAAAGAGCTAAGGGAGGATTGTGTAGGATCTAAGAGTTTAGCACAGTACTAAGCAATTTTCTGGCAAGCCAAGGGAGAGTCCTCCAGCCAGTGTTAGAACTAGTAAGGCAGAAGTTCCATCTCTCACAGGAATGAGTCTGCCTTACTATTTGTGCTGCCTCCAGCCATTTACTGAGAGCACTGTATGGAAAGCTCTGCTTCAGTGGAAGTGGAAGTGGGATTTCAGAGCACAGCACTGAGGCCTTCTTTCAATTACGGTCATAGCAGCCAGAGATCTCATTGGCACGTTTCCCTGGCCATGACACCTTCTGAATCAGGTGCATCAACAAAATCTCCAGGTGATTATGTGCACATTAAACTTTGAGAAGCACTATTCTAGAATAATAATTTGACACTTTGAGGATGTTAACCCAAAGTCAATAAAATTGTTTATGATCGGCATAGCATCTCCTCAAAAATGCAGTTTTTTGGGGATAGTATTTTTCACAGTTCATTTGAACAGAGTTGTTGTTCAAAGTGAGAACTAGAGCAGATAATTTGTTGTTAATTTGTAACAAATGTGTGAAGCCAATTTGGGGCCAAAGCAGAATTTCCAAGATGCTTTGCCTGCTTGCTGAAGGGAGCTAGATACAATTTACTTCCTCTGGCCTTTTAGAGTTTAAGGTTCTTGTAACAAAGAATTATATATTTCTGCTTCTGTTGTCTTTTTACCACTTGGTAAGATATAAATATGATTCTTATGGTGACTGCTGGAAATAAACTGTTTGGAAAATCTTATTGAGTTGCCTCTGCTGATACAGGGCTTAGTATTTGAGGGGCTCGCTTCAATCATACTAATTTACATAAACTATTTACTTTTTTTTAACAATTTGCATTACTAATTTACATGAAAAATTAAGAGTACTTTTTAAATCCCTAATTAAAGATAAAATACTTTTACTACACTCAATAGTATTTTTGGTGATCTTGGTATTCAATGTAATTTTTATATCATTATTTATTAATTAGTAGTGGGCTGTTGCCCCAAGGGCCACAGCACTGAAGATCTAGCTATAAATAAAGTTGGACTACTCTCAATCTTGGGCAGAGAAAGTTCCTCTAAAGACAGACAGCCACAGGTGTTCCCTAAAATAGAATTTACCTAGAAACTGAGTTAAAGGTGTAAGAACCTCTGGTCCACTATCAGCAAACACTTGTCAGATGTAATGTATGTTTCAGGCACCGTATAATTACAACAGAGACCTGGAAATCAGTAAGACTTAGTCATCGACCTTGAAGAATTCACAGAGTACCCTAGTGGCAGAAATATACCTGAAAACAATTAATTACAGCAGAGATATTTGCTGTTGTTGAGCATGGAGAGATGGAGTAGGTCAAGCAGCTGGGGAGCTGGCAGGCACAAAGAATGGTACAAACGCATCACATGAGACACTAGCACTGTCTTTGTGCACCAGGCCTGTCGGGAGTATCTAAAATTCTGAGCAGATCACCTGAGCGATCCAAAACTTAACTTATTACCATCCCTCTCACAAAATAGGGCTTCCCTGGTGGCTCAACTGGTGAAGAATCCACCTGCAATGCGGGAGACCTGGGTTCCATCCGTGGGTTGGGAAGATCCCCTAGAGAAGGGAAAGGCTACCCACTCCAGTATTCTGGCCTGGAGAATTCCATGGACTGTATAGTTCATGGGGTCACAAAGAGTCGGACACGACTGAGCGACTTTCACTTTTCAGTAAATAAAAATCCTGCTTCTTTACATGTATTCATAGAATTGTGACTGGTACCCCTATTCATACAGCCTTTTCAGACAGAAACCTGAGAGGCTTCCTCATGTCCTTCTCCTTTACTCCCTGTGGCCAACATTACTCAGAACTCTCAGTTTAATCTTCAGAGCCTCCTCTCTGTTCCTCCCTTCTGAGCACTGCCAACACTGCTGCCTCAGACAAGCTCTTAAACTTGAACATCTGCAATAGTCTTCCCACTGGTTAGTCTCTCCCATCTTCAGACATGACCTCTTTCCAATCCATTCTCCCCATATCAGTTTAAAACAGGAGTGGCCCTTCTTCCTGCAGGAAAAGGCCTAAACGCCTTAAGGAGTTAGGTGTAGGTTGAGAGATCAAAAAAAGATCTTAATGACCCAGATAACCACAGTGGTGTGATCACTCACCTAGAGCCAGACATCCTGGAGTGTGAAATCAAATGGGCCTTAAGAAGCATCACTATGAACAAAGCTAGTGGAGGTGATGGAATTCCAGCTGGGCTATTTCAAATCCTAAAAGATGATGCTGTGCAAGTGCTGCCCTCAATATGCCAGCAAATTTGGAAAACTCACCAGTGGCCACAGGACTTGGGAAGGTCAGTTTTCATTCCAATCCCAAAGAAGGGCAATGCCAAGGAATGTTCAAACTGTTGCACAATTGCACTTATTTCACGTGCTAGCAAGGTCATGCTCAAAATTCTTCAAGCTACTCTTCAACAGTATGTGAACCAAGAACTTCCAGATGTTCAAGCTGGATTTAGAAAAGGCAGGGGAACCAGAGATCAAATTGCCAACATCCGTTGGATCATAGAAAAAGCCAACACATTAGAAAAGACCCTGATGCTGGGAAAGATAGAAGGCAGGAGCAGAAGGGGATGAGAGAGGATGAGATGATTGGGTGGCATCACCGACTCAATGGACATGAGTTTCAGCAAGCTCCAGGAGATGGTGAAGGACAGGGAAACCTAGACATGCTGCAGTCCATGGGGTCGCAGAGTCAGATGCAACAGAACAACATGGGTTGAGAGTGCTACTAATGCTTGAGAGCCAAACTGCTTGGATTCAAATCCTGGCTCTACCACTTACTAGCTGTCTAGGGCAAGTCACTTAGCCTCTCAGTGACTAAGTTTCCTCAACTGTAGTATAGATGTAGAAACTGACTCTCTGTCATAGGATTATTGAGGGGGTTAATTGACTCAATACTGTACCTGTAAAGTGCTTAACAGTGCCTGGCACAAAGTCAATACACTGCTTGATGGTGGGTACTCATGGTAGGGTAATAGTACACAGAGTATGTGCCAGGTAAATAAAGATGACCAGTACTCCCCTTGTCTTCCAGAGACTAACAATCTGAAGGCAAACAAATTAGGTCTTATGATCAATGCTGTCAGAATTTGAGCACAATGCTAAATGATCAGGGAATAAGAAATTTATTAACTCTTGTAATCTAAAATTGTTCTGTTAAAATTTTTTTGTTTTCTGGATACATAGTAAGTCAACTTCCCAAATACAACTTCAGTTCAGTTCAATTCAGTCGCTCAGTCGTGTCCAACTCTTTGCGACCCTGTGAATCGCAGCCTCCCTATTCATCACCAACTCCCGGAGTTCACTCAAACTCATGTCCATAGAGCCAGTGATGCCATCCAGCCATCTCATCCTCTGTCGTCCCCTTCTCCTCCTGCCCCCAGTCCCTCCCAGGATCAGAGTCTTTTCCAATGAGTCAACTCTTCATATGAGGTGGCCAAAGTACTGGAGTTTCAGCTTTAGCATCATTCCTTCCAAAGAACACTCAGGACTGATCTTCTTTAGAATGGAGTGTCTCTCAAACCACACGTTCCTCATACATAAAATTTGAAGACTCATGATTTTGTTCCTGTGTACACTTACAGTGACAATAAGCAATTGGTTCTACTACGTGTGAACATTTAGGTCCAATAGTTTGAAAAAAAGAGAAACTGGCATTGAACGCATATGCAAAAGGGAAGACACATGATCCACAGACGAATAGTAGAGAGTTTGCAGTAAAGCCTCAGGAAATAATAACAGTGGTAGAGGTAACTACCACTGTAGTTATCTGTAGTTAACTGTAGAGATGACTGGTTGAAAAAGACCCTGATGCTGGGAAAGCCTGAAGGCAGAAGGAGAAGGGAACGACAGAGGATGAGATGGTCGGATAGCATCACCTACTCGAGGGACATGAGTTTGAGCAAGCTCTGGGAGTTGGTGATGGACAGGGAAACCTGGCATGCTGCAGCCATGGGGCCGTGAAGAGTCGGACTGGACTGAGCAACCGAACTGAACTGAGTGATAACTGTACCCACTGGTTTTTGAAGTATGTGGGCTGCTGAGGTTTGAGAGTTGCTGGTGGAGGTGATATGAGGGAGATTGCAGGACACTGGCAGAATATATGTAAATTCAGTATGTCTTATAAATACATATGAATTCAAAACTGAACACAGAGTTTAAAGAAGAAATACAGATTGAGGAATTGCCTTTTGATGTTGGAGGCAGAAGAATATACTGTTTGAATTTGGGTTCAAATTACTAGTTCAGTTCAGTCGCTCAGTCGTGTCTTACTCTCTGCGACCACATGGACTGCGGCACGCCAGGCATCCCTGTCCCTCACAAACTCCTGGAGTTTACTCAAACTCATGTCCATTGAGTCGGTGATGCCATCCAACCATCTAATCCTCTGTCGTCCCCTTCTCCTCCTGCCTTCAATCTTTCCCAGGATCAGGGTTTTTTCCAGTGAGTCAGCTCTTCACATCAGGCGGCCAAAGTATTGGAGTTTCAGCTTCAATATCAGTCCTTCCAGTGAACACTCAGGACTGATCTTTAGGATGTATTGGTGGGATCTCCTTGCAGTCCAACGGACTCTCAAGAGTCTTCTTCAACACCACGGTTCAAAAGCACCAATTCTTCGGCACTCAGCTTTCTTTATAGTCCAACTCTCACATCCATACGTAACTACTGGAAAAACCATAGCTTTGACTAGACGGACCTTTGTTGGCAAAGTAATGTCTCTGCTTTTTAATATGCTGTCTAGGTTGGTCATAGCTTTCCTTCCAAAAAACAAGCATCTTTTAATTTCATGGCTGCAGTCACCATCTGCAGTGTTTTTGGAGCCCCCAAAAATAAAGTCTGCCACTGTTTCCATTGTTTCCCCATCTATTTGCCATGAAGTGATGGGACTG
The DNA here is from genome assembly GCF_032452875.1 of Bos javanicus. NCBI lineage: Eukaryota > Metazoa > Chordata > Mammalia > Artiodactyla > Bovidae > Bos > Bos javanicus. The sequence goes on along the minus strand of NC_083871.1, from coordinate 56,733,261 downwards.
GATGCCATGATCTTAGTTTTCTGAATTTTGAGCTTTAAGCCAACTTTTTCACTCTCCTCTTTCACTTTCATCAAGAGGTTCTTCAGTTCTTTGCCTTCTCCCATAAGGATGGTGTCATCAGCGTATCTGAGGTTATTGGTATTTCTCCAGCAATCTTGATTCCAGCTTGTGCTTCATCCAGCCCAGTGTTTCTCATGATGTACTCTGCGTATAAGTTAAATAAGCACAGTGACCATATACAGCCTTGACGTACTCCTTTTCCTATTTGGAACCAGTGTGTTGTTCCATGTCCAGTTCTAACTGTGCTTCCTGACCTGCATACAGATTTCTCAAGACGCAGGTCAGATGGTCTGGTATTCCCATCTCTTCAAGAATTTTCCACAGTTTATTGTGATCCACACAGTTAAAGGTTTTGGCACAATCAATAAAACGGAAGTAGATGTTTTTTCTGGAACTCTCTTGCTTTTTTGCTGATGCAGCAGATGATGGCAATTTGATTTCTGGTTCCTCTGCTTTTTTAAAACCAGCTTGAACATCTGAAAGTTCATGGTTCACATTATTGCTGAAGCCTGACTTGGAGAATTTTGAGCATTACTTTACTAGCATCTGAGACGAGTGCAATTGTGAGGTAGTTTGAGCATTCTTTGGCATTGCCTTTCTTTGGAATTGGAATGAAAACTGACCTTTCCCAGTCCTGTGGCCACTGGTGAGTTTTCCAAATTTGCTGGCATATTGAGGGCAGCACTTGCACAGCATCATCTTTTAGGATTTGAAATAGCCCAGCTGGAATTCCATCACCTCCACTAGCTTTGTTCATAGTGATGCTTCTTAAGGCCCATTTGATTTCACACTCCAGGATGTCTGGCTCTAGGTGAGTGATCACACCACTGTGGTTATCTGGGTCATTAAGATCTTTTTTTGATCTCTCAACCTACACCTAACTCCTTAAGGCGTTTAGGCCTTTTCCTGCAGGAAGAAGGGCCACTCCTGTTTTAAATTGATATGGGGAGAATGGATTGGAAAGAGGTCATGTCTGAAGATGGGAGAGACTAACCAGTGGGAAGACTATTGCAGATGTTCAAGTTTAAGAGCTTGTCTGAGGCAGCAGTGTTGGCAGTGCTCAGAAGGGAGGAACAGAGAGGAGGCTCTGAAGATTAAACTGAGAGTTCTGAGTAATGTTGGCCACAGGGAGTAAAGGAGAAGGACATGAGGAAGCCTCTCAGGTTTCTGTCTGAAAAGGCTGTATGAATAGGGGTACCAGTTACAGTTCTATGAATACATGTAAAGAATGCATGTACTGTTCTTCTGTGTATTCTTGCCACCTCTTCTTAATATCTTGTGCTTCTGTTGGGTCCATACTATTTCTGTCCTTGATTGTGCCCATGTTTGCATGAAATGTTCCCTGGTATCTCTAGTTTTCTTGAAGAGATCTCTAGTCTTTCCCATTCTGTTGTTTTTCTCTATTTCTTTGCACTGATCACTGAGGAAGGCTTTCTTATCTCTCCTTGCTATTCTTTGGAACTCTGCATTCAAATGGGTATATCTTTCCTTTTCTCCTTTGCTTTTCACTTGTCTTCTTTTCATAGCTATTTGTAAGGCTTAGGCCATTTACTAACACTGTGATTTGGGGAAATTATTTAATTTTTTAAGTCTCAGTTCTCATCTGAGAGATGGGGGTTGTGATAGTACTAATCCAACAAGGAAGTTAGGATTGTGAAAGTTCTCTAAACACTTTGCTGGTAATTTACAAATAGCAAACATCTAGTAAGGTTAGTTCTTGCTGTTGATGGTGATTATTAATATATTGTTTCTTTGCTTCCGTTAAGATAAGTGAATTTACAGATATTTCAGTCAAATTTAGGAGAAGAGCATCTTCCTAGATGGCAGGTTATTGTCTACTTAGAATATGCTGCCTTTTGTTATCTTATTCCAGGGAACGTAAAATATTGTAGAGTTTCATAAGCATATCCCTGTCTCTTTCCTCACCTATTTTTCACGTGCAGGTTTAAGTTCCTACAGAATTTAACATGTAACTGAAAAATATATCCTACAACTAAAGAGCTATAGAATTCCAGAAATCCTTGATTTCATTACCTAATTTATGAATGTAATAATTGGTAACATGCCAGTTTTACTAATAATGCTTTTAAAGTGCTGAAACATTTTTCATATTCTCCCTATTGTCATATGTACCCTGTTTTCTCTTTCTTGATATTTAATAATTTTATGTAACTAAAATAAACAGTTTGATTTAGCATCCTCTATTATGAGTGATGTGTTAGAGGACATTCCTTACAGGGCACTTTCCTGAAGCTCACTTAAACTCCTCTGTCCCATGCTCCCATAAGCGCTGTACATTCCCTACTTCCCTCCCTCCCTGCCTCCTCTTCTCTCTCCCTCCCTAGCTCCCCATCTCTCTCTTTCCCCCCTTCTCTCTCTATCCCTCTCTCTCTCTATCCTTTTAACTTTTCTGCCCTTTAGCCTTGATGGTAAGAATAGTATCATGCAGCATCAAACAGGAAACGGCCAGCACTCAGTAGATATTCAGCTAGGTTTTGCTGAGTGAGTGAATGAATGCTGCCCTCTTGCATCATTTATCCAGTTCTGAGACCGGGGTCAGCAGTGTACCAGTAACTGATCAGTTAGTTATTCATTTAAAAAGGCATTTAGGAATAAGGTAAAGTAAAATAAAAAATAAATAAAATTTAACATAGAATTAAATAGTAACCTAATTCCAGAGACTGCCATCTGTGAAACAGCTGTCTTTCTAAAGTCTAAAGCTGTCTTTCTAAAGCCCTTCTTCAGATGCCAAATGCCTTCCACTAGTTACCTGGTTGCTAACTACTCAGTAGTGTGCCTACAGTGACAGGTTCAGTCTAGAAGACTGAAGAGAAATCGTGATAAAACTGTCTCTAATTCAAGGCCCTTAATTCAGAGCTGTAGATCTTAAACACCTCAACTCTTAAAGATTCTGTAGGTGATGTTAGGGAAAGGAATAATGTAGACATGAAAAAGGTTCATCATGTATGTCTAGTGACTGACATTCATCTCTTTGTTCACAAGAACTTGAGTTATGATATACAACTGTGTAGTAAGCAAATGATAGACATAAATCAAATCACAAATTGCCACCTGGGCCACCCAGCACATGCTGTGTCAACCCAATGTGAGACTTACCTTCTTCTCACATGACAGATAATCAGAGACAGGAAAAAGTTTGCAGGTGCAACAGGAAGCAGCTAAAGAGATTGCCCTGGCATCACCTGAAGCCTCAGTATATACCATTTACCTTCCAGTGTCATGACTCTCGGCCATAGGTCACATTTGAGACTTAGAACCTTAACCCAACGTGCTGCAGCCTCCCTCTCAAGTCCCCCTAGAGTTGCTGCCATTGGCCAGTGTCCAAGAATGAGGTTGCACAGCTGTCCTGACAAATGAGTTTCCCCCATTCAAGCCAGCAAATGGGGAGTTTGAGCTGCTTTGTAATACTCCTTGCCTCTGGGTTGCAGAAGCTATTTAACATGTAATAAAGTATCTTGCTCTCTGTTTTTGTGTATTTTCTTTTAGATATTATGTAAACATCTTTAGGATCCTTTTAATGCAGGAGGCGAGAAATCATCCATCTAAAGGGAGTTGATTTCAGCTTTCTTCTTCTTTCTTTTTGTCTCTCCCAGACACTAAGGATTATATCCTGGAGCCGCTTTCTCTGCCAGAAAGTCCAGGTGGCACCACCAGCTTAGAAGGTTCTCCATCTGTGCCTTGTATTTTCTGTGAAGAACATTTTCCTGTGGTTGAACAAGACAAACTTCTGAAACACATGATTATTGAACATAAGATTGTCATAGCTGATGTCAAGTTGGTTGCTGATTTCCGAAGGTAAATTTTGTTTTCATCCATAGAAGAATTAGGTTTACTAACTTAATTATTTCTGTAGAAATATGAAAATTCATACTCTTTTTCAGGTTTCAACTTAGCCTTTTTTCAACTTTGAGCTTATTTGCATTCTTGAGCAAGTTGTATTTGAAAATGTTACATACTGTTGTATTTCTACAAATTCTGGAAGCAGATCAACTTTCTAAAGAGTTGATAATACTCCCTTTACCACATCTCATGAAATTTTTTGCATTGTTGGTCTCTATCAGATTGATGTCCTTTTTATATTTCAGGATACACACATTCTCCAGCTAAGTGAGTTCTTCCCGACAGCCCAGAATAAACTTGGTTAAAAAAAAAAAAGAATTTTTTTTTTTAAGCCACCCAAAGGGAGGTTTGGGGGAAAGGGGATCTTGAATCTTAAGTGTTATGATAAAGTTGAAAATCAGAAAAAGACTTGAGTCTTTCAACAACCCAGAGGGGTATAAGGGGTATAAAAGGAGACAGCAGCTAAGATCAGTGACTGAGGTGCTTAGAGGAAGAGGGTGAGGAAGATGAAGAGAAGATAGGTGTGAGTGGTTGAGTAACTGCCAACACTGGACATGGTGAGAAATGTAGGAACCTAACCTGTATAGCTGGATCCTGAAGTGAGCTAGACTCGCTAATTCTAGACCGATTCTCAGAAGTGATTGTCTAAGAGACATGCCTTCTCTGAAGCAGGTATAATGGAGTAGTTATGTGTAGGTCATTATTAGTTGAAAACACCTTGCAAACAATATGGTGGTAGTTAACTAGCTTAGTATAGTTACTGAAAGCACACATTTTGGTGTATCTGGTAAAGTCCCATTTTGAGATGTTCTGCATCTCAAACATTAGAATAGCCTAATTCTATTAGAATTAGGCTACAGAGCATTAGAGTAACCCAGATATTGTAATATCCTTGCATCTAAATTCTGTATCTGCCAGACCACATTATTCTTAGCAAGCGACTTCTTTCTTAGGATGGGTTTTGCAAACAGCAAGCTGTATTATTAAGAGTGGACTGTGAAACCCAGCAGGCCTAGGATTGAATGCAGACTCAGTGACTTTCTTACCATATAACTCCCAGCAAGCTTCTTACTTCTCTAAGCATCAGTTTTCTTATCTATAAAATGGGGGTAACACCAGCCCTCATAAGATTGTTGAGCTTTGTATAAAAACAAGATACGTGTAGCACCAACTAGCATCTGATATCCTTCATACCCAATAAATAGTAGCCAACTTTTTAAGTGTATTTTGATTACAAAAGATATATTTGAAGTCTTAGTTTTCTGCAACTAGAGCTTAAGTTTTCAATAGGCATTTGTTGCTGACCTGAAGATCTAATTATGGTTTGTAAAATTTGTTTTGAGAAATTTTCATTTCAGATTCTAAGTACTCTAAACTTCTAGAGTAGCAGTTTGTTTTTTAAGGACAAATAACCACAGTGCCCACAGGGGTAATATTAGCTATTCTGTAGCCCTTTTGTCCTTCTCAACTGCATAGCACCTATTCAGAATGTCTGCTGTGTGCCTCCTGTGTGGTGGCTGCTTTTATCCGCTTAGCATTGCCACTCAGCATTTGAGTAGACTTGGGGCTGTATGCTTAGGGGGCATAGAAAGTTATATGAACAATATATGTCACCAACTCCTAGAATGAGCTTTTTTTTTTTTTTTGGCCACACCATGAAATACTTGTGGGAATCTTAGTTCCCTGACTAGAGGTCAAACCTGGGCCCCCTGCAGTGGGAGCGTACAGTCCTAACCACTAAACCAGCAAGGAATTTCCTAGAATAAGCTGATTTTTACAAGCTTTTACAGTGGAAAAACAGAGCTTCTCATTCTCCTCCATTGTTCTTTGCTTTCAATTAAAATATTTGTATGTGTATGTATGTATGTATGTATGTATATACGTGTGTGTGTGTGTGTGTGTGTGTGTGTGTGTGTTGGGAGTTTTCTCTTACATGATACAAAGTTGCTGCTGCTGCTAAGTCGCTTCAGTCCTGTCCGACTCTGTGCGACCCCAGAGACGGCAGCCCACCAGGCTTCCCCGTCCCTGGGATTCTCCAGGCAGGAACACTGGAGTGGGTTGCCATTTCCTTCTCCAGTGCATAAAAGTGAAAAGTGAAAGTGAAGTCGCTCAGTCGTGTCCGACTCGAGCGACCCCATGGACTACAGCCCACATGTAGTCAGATCTGTTGATTTTGTTTTAGACACTTCTTAAGCTAGAGAGCTTTGAATTGTTTACTTATTCAAATAACCATTGATAGGAGTATCAGCTAAGTAATGCTTTTCTAAATTTTGTATCACTTGGCTTTTCTTTGATGTAAAACTATATTTCTTTACTCTTTTTTGTGATATAAATGCAAATTCTCCCTCAGAAATTGCAGAAAAATGTGATGATCAACCAGTGATAATTGAGTAATGCTGAATTTTTGCTGAATTTTTCTTTCTTTTCTAAAATCTGTAAGGAATGTCTGAATCAGAGGTTGTATTTTATCCTTTGTACTTAATGTAAGATAGCTGAGTGGCTATATTTGTTCTAATCAATCTCTCTTTTTATCATTGTTGTCAATCTTATCTGTATGTGGACAGGAAAATCAAATTATTTGCTAGGTCTCAGGGCTTAAGAGTTGATAATCAAATGTTAAGATCAATCACATTCTAAATGCAACTATGTAATAAAATGGATGCTTAAATTAAAAAGAAAAAGATGCTTGTCTGATAGAAGTGCTTTCTAAATAAAATGTGTAGTTAGCGTGTACTTTAAATTTGGAAATCTAGATTTTCCTTGTCAATTGTCCTAATTAAATTAGTTGCATTCTCAGGAAGTAAAAACATGATTAATTCAAACTGACCAGGAATGTATATGAATAAACTTTAATACCTTTTAAAATATTCAGTCTCCTTTAGGTATTACCTGCCTACTGTTTAAGTAAACTAAAAATTCCTCTCCAAAACGGTACAAGCATTGACTACTATGATCAGAATTAAACTGGAATCTTTTCAGCATTATATGACTTTTTCTTAACAGTTATTGAGGGGAGGAAGGGACAGTGAGAAGTTCAATTGGCATGAATTAATTCATTCAGAACTGCTTTATAGGTTGAATAATTATTATATGTAATAATTATTATATATGCTTCTCAGAGAAGAGTTGTTGCTTCTGAGTACAATAAGTAATAAAGATGATAAATAATAGATAAGAGATGAATTTACCTCATCCTTTGTAAGAAATAAGCTCTAAAGTTTCATGTGGAATATATTTAACATTTTCTTTATTGGAACAAAGTAACAGTAAAACTTTCCAAGAGCAAACAAACAAAATCTCTCCTTTGATCCATTTATTAACATAGCTATTTATATAAGCTATTTGCTAGCTTTATGCAGTAGATAAAATTTTTCCAGAAGAAAAATGTTAACTCCTAATTCTTTGCTCCTTTCTATATTAGATTCCACTCATTCCATGCTACTTAATTAACAGCTATATCTCAAATCTTTATGCTTCTGTCAGTATCACACCAGTTACAATGGGGAGTTGGACGGGGAAGATGATATTACTACAAAGATTTCTGGTTAGACATGATTAAAATTCTTTGAAAGAAAGTATTTGCTGGTGACCAAATAATTACTTTTATGGCTTTTTAATAAAATATGAAATGCTGTGACAACTATCCTCCAAATAAAGGGTTCATACCACATATTATTTCTTGGCTTCCTTTATGTATTGGGTGGCTGCAACTGTAGCTTAACTAAAAAAGTAGGAAAAAAAATGAAGTACTAAATGATTTCTTAACATGGAACAATAAGTTTTAGTGGGTAGGAAAAAATGCCACAAATGCATGTGTTGAACATCTGCTATCTTTAAGACATGTCTCGGTTGAATACAATTTATCTGAATGTTTTTACCAACCACAGGAAAATGGATATATTGACACTTCTTAATTCTATGGTATACTAAAAGTACTATTATGTGATAACTGTGATTCATCTTAAATCTAGACTTAGGTCAAAAATTTGTTGTAGTTCAGAGCTGTTCATTTAGTATACCATAAGGTATGATAATGTATTTAATTTACATGGTAGTTTATGATAATATTTCACTTTTGTAGCATGGCTTTTTTCATTTGATGTTGGTGTCACCCAACCTTTGGTCAGGAGGAGACCACTCAAATGACAACTTTGTGTCTATTGGACTGACCTCTTACCTGCATTATTCTCTTTTCCTCAGAACTGCCTAACAAAACCTCAGAGATGTTTCTAAAGATGGTGTCTAAAAAACATCCTTTCCAGAATTCATAACTACTTGTTCATGGAGCAATAAAATAACTTTTAATGAATGGAAAGGCCTCTAGACTGTGAGCATATAACAACATTTTCTCTCCCTTCACCCCATGGGAAGCCTTAACAATTTGAGGAGCATAACTGAGGTTCTGTCAGACAGGCTCTGTCCATGATTTTAAGTCAGCTGCTGTTAGTTATCATGTCCCTTGTGCCTACCACATTGAGGTAAACAGTGATACAAAACAAATGTGTGACGTGAGCCTTCTCTTAAAAGACTGTGGAGAATAGGAGTGAACATGGAAGTCCTTGGAGACTCAGAGCCATTGACTTTTGGAATCGGGACTTCAGAAGAATTAGTGCCACTGTAGGGTCTCTCTTGAGATCTTCCCTGGTGGCTCAGTGGGTAAAGAATCTGCCTGCAGTGCAGGAGACCAGGGTTCAGTCCCTGGGTTCAGAAGATCCCCTGGAGAAGGAAATGGCAGCTCACTCCAGTATTCTTGCCTGGAGAATCTCTTGGAAAGAAGAGCCTGGCGGGCTACAGTCCATGGGGTCGCAAGGAGTCAGACACAGCTGAGTGACTTTCACTTCATTTCAGAGTCTCTCTTGCCTAGTCAAGCAGTTCCAATTCCACAGCCCCAAACAGCTGGTGTCAGCTTTCAGTACCTACACAAGAGGTTAGGAGCAGTTCAGATCAAGAGCTGCTTTTAGGTAGTACGCTTTTCAGAAAGGGAAGACCTTCCCCCTCCCTTCAGACTTCATTTCTGTACTTTGGTTTTGCCCTGTCAAAAACTTTTTCCATGGGCTCTAAGGAAGTTGAGTCTCTCCATGGTCTCTGAGGAAATTCTTCAACTATCCATTACAACTATTAATATACTCCTAGAGGCTTTCTCCTGCTTCTTTCTTGTTCTGAGGTTGTTATATAGATTGGCCCTCAAGTGACAAGAGAGTCATGATGTTGTAGAAGACTTAAGATTTGGAGACAACAGATCCCAATTGGAAAGGTCACGGTTGTGTGACCTTGGGCAGGTAGGGTCTCAGTAACAGTAGCTGCTCATAGTTCTCATCCTTTGATCACTCTCCTCTTCCCCCGCCTCAGGCACCTGTGTGTGCCTTCTGACCCTACTAATACAACTGTTGTAACTTGCTCATTACTTGTTTGGTGAAACCTTATCATTGTTTTTGTTGTTGTTTTGGATGCCAGGATTTCTTTGGAATAAACAAATTCTTTATTACTCCAGTTTTATCTAAATATGTTATTTTTCCTTACAATAATAGCTGCCATTTATTAAACACCCAGAATGGTGGGTGCTGCTTTACATGTATCATCCTATTTAATTATCAGCAATCCATTTTGCAAATGAGTAAGCCAAGTTTCAGAGGTTTTAAAAAACCTTTCAATTCAGACTCATATCTCTAAAGGCAAAGGCCCTGCTTCTCTATTCACTGCTGCCTGTGGGGCTGGTGTAATCAGTTAATAAAACATCAACTGTGAGGGTTTGACCATAGGTTTAATCTGAAAAGCTAAACTACTTCTAGCTTACGATTTGTGCAGGTAAGAGACTCTTACTGTGTTGACTCTGTTACAGAATTGGTCAATGACAGTTCACGGGACAGTCTCATCACTAGTATCTGCTCTTATCTAGTCATCTGCTTCATGCAGTTATCATTGCCTTTTAACAAACTGTACACTAATGGGCTGGTGACTATTCTGTTTTCCCCAGAGGATATCGCCCACTTCAGTGGAATAGTAATCAAGAGTGATGAACCTCTCCTTGATGTATTCTAGTGGTAGCTATGAGGGAGCTCCAGATAAAACATGACTCTTCTATTTTTTTAAGTCAGTTTTCTCAGCACCTGGTCCTGCTGTATGAATTTGATTAATCATGAAAATAGATGACTGTGTATTTCAGTTTGGAAGAACGATCTATCTTCTGTTCCTGACATCTCTAATGGACGTTCTCTTGTGGTCCTTCATCCATGTCACCATTCTGCAATAGAAAATATACTAAGGGAAGAGTAAGAAAAGTGTCTGGGAATGTTCTTTTTATTCTCTTAAGTCTTCTCTTGCCTTTTATTTCTCTTTCCCCTGGAGAGGGAAAAAAAGCAACTAGTGGGAAATGGAAAGGAGGAGAATGAGAGTAACTGTGTAGGATAACTGGGAAGTGGAAGGTTGCTGAAGCTGGCCAGAATGGCAAAGGAAACAACATGTCTGCCTTTTATAGGTGCTTTTCCTCTTTTTGTGTACTTTGATGGATCTGAAAGGCTTTCTGCTCTGATACTTCTATGTGGAAGCCAGTAAGCTAGCCATAGTGTCGTAGTTCATTATTTATACTATTTATGGTTTGAGGGTGAGCTGGAGCCTAAGATACATCATTTTCAGATCTCTTAAAATAAGGTCTAGCACTGTTTTATAAGGAAAGGGTTCTCCCCCTTCTTACCCATTCAGGTTGACAGCATGGTTATACATGAGAAGAATGAACTAAAGCATGTGGTTCCGTTGTTACACGTTATTCTTTTACTTCTTTTACTTGTATATTGTATTCATGGTGTTGTCATCCATTTATATTTTATATAAGCTCATGTCATGGTTCTCTTTCTCTCAGACCTCTCTCCCAGCACATTTTTTTTCTAATATATAATGTATGTCCTTTCTATAGGAGACTGTAGGTTTGGGAAATTAAGGAAAGGATAAAAAAGAGCTGAAATACTGGGGGTTGGAGACTACTTAGAGAACTTAGAGGAATCTTTAGATACTCTTCTATCTCTTTAAAACATTTAGTGGGGACCTACTGTATGCAGAACACCGCTTGGTGCTGTATCAGGCCATTTAAATGTATTCTTTCTGTGTACTTTATCTGTTTCACTAAGTTCCATCTCTTTCACAGATTTTGGCTCTTTGTTGTAAGGTTCTTTTTTTTATCCATCGACCATGTATTCTGATAAATAGTCAATTATATAGTCAACCTTTCCATCTCCTTTCTCCTCCATGAAGGAGATCACATTCTCTTCTTTGTATAATTTGATAAATGGGATTGCAATTGTCAGTGTAAATCTTTTTAGGTAAATGGAAAGATGAACAGTTTGTTGAATCCTGTTATCTTTCTCCCTCTTTCATCAAATGACACAGGTCTGGGTATTATGCTTTGCTTTTAAATTTAGCCAGTATCCTTCTTCTAACTCAGCTCATTAGATACAGGAATTGTAAGCTTGGCTATTTTTCTAAAAGCTAAATTTCCCTCCTTTCAGATACAGCATGGGCAATATGGAATTGTTCTATCTTGTTATATAGATATTGAATTTAGACAGACCTTTTGTTGCATTGTCATCATGATCTCTGGATGTATAAGATAAACACCTAACTTTCAATTTATTGGAAAATGTGTGATGAAGCCTTTTTAATCATTGTTGCATTTTAAATTCACATAAACATAGATGTGATTTTCAAAAAAAACTTCATTATTACATAAAAGTAATTCATTTTAGTTTTCCCGTATATCTGTTTATTGAATTTGCGGATGGTAAAATGTAATCCTTTTCATGCCCTTACAGGGTAATGTTATTTCATTAAATATTTCATGGTTCTACAGTGCTCTTCTGCCTTTCTATTTGCACATTTTCTAGCAGTTTTCAGTCAACATTTGATTTGTTGCTTTAAGATAATTAAATGTTCTTATAAAATCCTCTTTCTCAAGTAAGTAGTTCATTGCCTCTTCTCACTGTTCTTTCTTTATGATTGTTCTAAGGTACATTTTATATTGGAGGAAAAGGTTCACTGAACAGCCCATTACAGATTTTTGTAGTGTGATAAGAATCAATTGTACAGCTCCATCTGGTAAGTGTACATCTTGACTACCATCTTTCCCCTGCAATCCAAAAATTCAAATGAATAATCTTTCTTTAGTTGTAATTCTCTAAAATAGTAGCTAAAATTAAATTTTTCTGTTTATATTTTCTAATAACTTCGATGAAGCTAAAACAGAACTATATACCAGAAGAGATTTTTTTTTTTAAGAAATAAAAAATTTTTTTAAGTAAAAAATAACATTTCTCATTTATTTTTCTCATATCTCAACAGAAGAACAAGACAATTATTTTTTGTTATGTGATGTTTTACCAGAAGATAGAATTCTTAGAGAAGAACTTCAAAAGCAGAGACTGGTAAGTAGTAAGAATTATTTTAAACAATGAACAGTATGTTGGAAATACAGAATCATTTTTGTTATTGTTCTTTTTGTTTTTATTTTGGAAACTTTCAAACATACACAAAAAAGGAGATAATGCATAAAGATCTTAAAACAGAAAAAGTATACACTTGATTGAAGATTAAAGCATTTCATGTTAAAAATGCAGAGAGAATTTTTGGCTTTGTTTTGCTTCCTGGATTATCTCTAAAATAACAACAGAGCTTACACATTTTAGTGTAATTTTAGTTGCCTGACACATGCTAGGGTTCAGCAGTCATGGAAAAATGCCCTCAGCTAAAATTGAGTTGAATTGATTAACTTTTTCTCTCCCACTGGAATGTGCTATGCAAGAGCACTTCTTTTATTCCTCTTTATGAATTAAGCATATAGTTTGATGGTAATACCCTTTCTCATTTTCAGCCTTAACAATAAGTACACTAATTTGAAAATCTCAGTATCTTTTCAAAAGATAACAGCATATACAATTGTGAAAATTTTCATTTTCAGAAGTTAAATAGAAATTGATTAATTTTTTGAAGTTACTAATTTTATTTAAAAGTACCCAATTTTCCATTATTTGTTAGTAAATCTCAACTATTACTTGAAAATGACTGGCTCTTTTTTCTTTTTTTAGTATTTACTGAAGTGTTCCCTGTATCTTTGGACTTGGCTAGATATGTTGTAAGAGAAAGTTATGATTTCAGTATTTCTGCTAAATCCTCAAGAGATCTAAGAGGAAAATAATTTCTGTCTACTAAAGTCATATGATTTGAGAAAGTCCCCTGAAGCACATTATATTTTGTAAACATCCCAGCTGTTTATTTCTCCCATAAGCAGAGATGTTATTGTTGGATATTGATTTATATATAAGAAAAATTATGCTTTTCCTGTAGCAACAAACCCAATGAAGAAAGAGGACTTCTGTTCTTTCTGTATTGTAATATATAAGAAATCTGCAGAATCAGGATAAATTTGCTATCATTTTATGAATTTTGTTTGGTAGTACTTATTCACAATTTTTTATTTCCATGAATTTTTTTCACTCTTACAGTGGTCTTAAGAATAATCAGCTGTCATAATCTTAGTACATGTATAGGTTTTTTTATAAGAACTTAAACTGTACTACTTCGGCACTTACTGTTACTCAGTACACAGTACTGAGTTACTACAGTATGCCTGTAGATAGATTCAAGTTTCCAGAAATCTGTGCATCTATAAAACTGAGATAACCTTTTAAGACTCTGACACCAGCTTCAGCATATGGGCTCTTTCCTCACACCACCAAGCAATTCTCTGACATCAGCTGGATATTCTGTTGATACAATACAACTCAATCCTGACATTGTCTATCCAAAGATAGCATCAAATGCCACAGGTTAAGGGCTCAGACCTAAAGACTGACATCCACTTCATATGTTGTTCAGTCCCTCAGTTGACGCCTTGCGACCCCACGGGCCGCAGCATACCAGGCTTCCCTGTCCTTCACCATCTTGCTCAAACTCATATCCATTGAATCGGTGATGCCATCCAACCATCTCCTCTGGTGCCCTCTTCTCCTTCTGCCTTCTGTCTTTCCCAGCATCAGGGTCTTTTCCAAAGAATCAGCTCTTCACATCAGGTGACCAAAGTATTGGAGCTTCAGCTGCAGCATCAGTCCTTCCAATGAATATTTAGGGTTGATTTCCTTCAGGATTGACTGGTTTGATCTCCTTGCTGTCCAAAGGACTCTATAGTCTTCTCCAACACCACAGTTTAAAAGTATCAGTTCTTCAGTGTTCAGCTTTCTTTATGGTCCAACTCTCATATCCATACATGACTGCTGGAAAAACCGTAGCCTTGATTTGATGGATCTTTGTTGGCAAAGGAATGTCTCTGCTTGTTAATATGTTCTCTAGGTTTGTCATAGCTTTTCTTCCAGGAAGCAAGTGTGTTTTAATTTCATGGCTGCAGTCACTATCTGCAGTGATTTTGGAGTCCAAGAAAATAAAATCTGTCACTGTTTCCATTGTTTCCCCATCTATTTGCTGTGAAGTGATGGGACCAGATGCCATGATCTTCATTTTTTGAATGTTGAGTTTTAAGCCAGCTTTTTCACTCTCCTCTTTCACTTTCATCAACAGGCTCTTTAGTTCTTCTTTGCTTTCTGCCATAAGGGTTATGTCATCTGCATAGCTTAGGTTTTCTGATATTTCTCCTGGCAATCTTGATTCCAGCTTGTGTTTCATCCAGCCCAACATTTCTCATGATGTACTCTGCATTTAAGTTAAATAAGCAAGGTGACAATATACGGCCTTGACGTACTCCTTTTCCTATTTGGGACCAGTCTGTTGTTCCATGTTTGGTTCTAACTGTTGCTCCTTGACCTGCATACAGGTTTCTCAGGAAGCAGGTCAGGTGGTCTGGTATTCCCATCTCTTGAAGAATTTTCCACAGTTTGTTGTGATCCATACAGTCAAAGGCTTTAGCATAGTCAGTGAAGCAGAAGTAGTTGTTTTTCTGGAATTCTCTTGCTTTTTCTATGATACAACAGATGCTGGAAATTTGATCTCTGGTTCCTCTCTCTGCCTTTTCTCAATCCAGCTTGAACATCTGGGAGTTCTTGGTTCACATACTGTTGAAGCCTAGCTTGGAGAATTTTGAGCATTACTTTGCTGTCATGTGAAATGACTGTAATTGTACGGTGGTTTGAACATTCTTTATATATCTACTTCATATACCATTCACAAATCAAGGTTGTTCCCTGACCAACTGGCTACAAACCTCTATAAAATGGCTCTCACGACCACCCACCTTCCTTGGTTTTGGTTCACAGAACTCAGGAAGCTAGTTTACTCACTAGATTACTGGTAATGATACAAAGCATGCTAATGAATGTGGACTGACATCCAAATGAAAAGATACTTAGGGTGAGATACCAAAGAAGCTCTGTCCCCATGAAATCTGAGGCCCACCAAGGCAGCATGTCGAGGTGGCTCAGTGGTGAAGAATCTGCCTGCAGTTCAGGAGATGTAGGTTCAATCCCTGGGTCAGGAAGATCCCCTGGAGAAAATGGCAACTCATGCCTGCATTCTTGCCAGGAAAATCTCATGGACAGAGGAGCCTAATGGGCTAGAGTCCTTGTGGTGGCAAAATGCTGGACATGACTGAGCGACTGAGTGTGCACACGTGCAAGGCAGCATGTAGACATGTTCTGATTCATCAGCCTGGAGGCTCTCTGAACCATGTCCTTTTGGGCCTTTATGGTAGACTTCCCAGGTAGTGCTTGGGTTTTTATAAAAACCTCATTAAATACTAGGCGTATTTAATCAATCATTGGCCATTGAGGGCAATGAAGTTTCAACCTTCAAAATCACATGGTAGACCTTCATCCTTAAATTGCCTATGTGTTCTCCAAAAGTCAGTTCATTAACATAACAAGAAACACTATGGCTCTCAGCATTTTAGGAGCTAAGTACCAGAAATGGGGACTAAAGCCAAATACACTGGGGGCAGGATGAGAAGGGGACGACAGAGGATGAAATAGCTGGATGGCATCACTGACTCGATGGACTTGAGTCTTGGTGAACTCTGGGAGTTGGTGATGGACAGGGAGGCCTGTTGTGCTGCGATTCATGGGGCCGCAAAGAGTCGGACACGACTGAGCGACTGATCTGATCTGATCTGATGACAAATCACAATATCCCTTCTTTTTAGCAACTTTATACTCTGACAAAGTAGTAAATTTGATGAAAGTGAACATTATGGCAGCTTAAAAGGAAAAAAATTATGAAGTCAGTTCATACATACTTGCATATTCACTGAATTCCAACTTAACTAGATGTTTATACAAGGTGTAATTCATGTCATAAGAGAGTGTAGAATCTAGAGAAATAAAGGCAAATATCTCAGGAATGGAGATAATGACAGAATATAGGGCTTGTGAAGATTAAGTGAGATAATGCATGTAATATATTTACCACAGTACCTGTTAGGTAGAAAGCACTCAGTAAATGTTGCCTATAGTACAAATAACAATAATATTGGAACTTCCCTGGAGCTCCAGTGGTTAAGACTTCATGCTCCCAATGCAGGGGGCACGGGTTTGATCCCTGGTGGGGGAGCTAAGGTCCCACATGCCTCACAGCATCAGTGTGGCCAAAAAAAGAAAAAAATACAATAATATTGTGTCTTAACAGTGAGATTGATTTGGGTATTTGAAGAGTTGTAGAAAAAGAAGGAAAATGCATGTGGATCTATACTGTTGTTGTTCAGTCGCTCCATCATGTCTGACTCTTTGCAACCCCGTGGACCGCAACACACCAGGCTTCCCTGTCCTTCACTGTCTCCTGGAGTTTACTCAGACTCATGTCCACTGAGTCAGTGATGCCATCCAACCATCTCATACTGTTGGCCCTTTTTCCTTCTACTATCAGTCTTTCCCAGCATCAGGGTCTTTTCAGTGAGTTGACTCTTTGCATCAGGTGGCCAAAGTATTGGAACTTCAGTTTCAGCATCAATCCTTCCAATAAATATTCAGTGTTGATTTTCTTTAGGATTGACTGGTTTGATCCCCTTGCTGACCAAGGGATTCTCAAGAGTACTCTCTAGCACCACAGTTTGAAAGCATCAGTTCTTTGGCGTTCAACCTTTTCTATGGTCTAGCTCTCGCATCCATACATGACTACTGGAAAAACCAAAGCTTGACTATATAGACCTTTGTTGGCAAAGTGATGTCTCTGCTTTTTAATACTCTTTCTAGGTTTGTCATAACTTTTCTTCCAAGGAGCAAGTGTCTTTTAATTCTATGGCTGCAGTTACCGTCTGCAGTGATTTTGGAGTCCAAGAAAATAAAGTCTGTCACTTTGGAAACTGGCAGTGACAACAGGATGTCTTTTAGGTATAACAAGCTCTACAAATCAGTAACAGACATTTGCAGAAAGAAACCCAAATGATCAAATGAAAACTTTCAACCAAAGCAATAATACACCTTTTTACTTCTATCAAATTAACAAGATTTGAGAAGAGTAACAGTAAATGGTGGTAAGGATGTTAAAAGACAAGCACTTTTTTAACCACTTTAAATAGTGTGCATTGGTATACTATACCTGAAAGGTGCTTAAATGTAGTTTAAACCCATTAACTTGCTTTATGGTAATGGGTATACAATCCATTCTATATTTGAATGATCTCAACTCAGTGTCAGTAGGGTCTCAAATCTGTGAGAGAGGACCCTCAAACCGGAGCGGCATTTGCCCTCCTGATTTGCATTAGTGATGACTTGCATTGGTATCGTTCATCTGTGCTCTCTCATTTGGAACTCTAAAGAAAGGATTTAGTGTAAATACCTTTGTATGATTTGCTCTTAGTTCAAAATGGCTTTGTAATTTCTTTGAGGCAGGAATTATGTCTTGTATTTAAATATCCTTCAGTAATACTCACTATACTGCTAAGTTCATGTTAGTATTTTTTACAAACTTCATTTTTTAAAAAAATTGTTTCTGAACAAGTAACAGAGGTATATAGAGTCTAAATGATCCACCTTTTTCCATTTGCTTCTAGACCTCACTGGTTCCTTGTGACATTTATAAGATTTGTCTGTGTTCCTAGGTTTGTTTTTTTTTTTTTTTTTTAAGAGCTTGACTCCTACTTTACATTTATTTGAACTTTTTCATGTATACTCTGAAGGGAAAATGACAGAACTAGGAAAGATTCTTGAAGGTTTGAATAGCTTGTACCCCTGCTTCCCTTTAGCTTCCTTCTTTAAAAATATTCCCTTGATCTCATCATTCTATCTTAATCTCTTCCAGTAATCCTTTCCCCTCTTTTGTTTTAAATGGGTAAATTTTCCAAGGTCCCTGTATGCACACTTATAAATACCACTGCTATGTTGATGGCTTAAATTTTGGTGCTGCCACAGAAATAGGCAGTCAGAGTCAATATCCATTGATTGAGTTCATCTCCAGCTTTCTTGCTGGCTTACCTCTAGATGCCAATTCTAACTTCCAATTTGTTGAACTTTTCCATATGAATCAATGGCACCTTAATTTTAATGTGCCTAAAACTGACTTTGTTTTTTTCTGAACCAGAATTTGCAGTTCGCTTGTTTTCCTCTTCTTACATAATGGTACCACCATTTCCCTGGTCACTCAGTTTGGAGACTTCTGAAATTATCTTTAACTCATTTGCACACCTCAGTCATTTGTCAAGTCCTGTCAGTTCCAACTCTGAGTCCTGTATCCATACTTTTCTTTGTGCTCCTGGTACCTTTTATGTTACCTTGTAAATGGAATCACCTCTCTAATCAATTGGCATTGCCTTTAAAAGTTTAATATTAAAACACATAGTAGATCACTTTATCCTCCTAAAACTTGCAGTGGTCTTTTTCACCTACATATTCTTAAGCTTTTCTGGGCTCAAACTACATTTCCAGTATCTTTCTCCAATTTTTTTTTTGTTTGTTTCATTTACCCAGGGTCCAGTTTATTCATTCATTTATTTAATATTTATCTTGCAGCAGACCCTGTTCCAAATGCTGTTGATACAGCAGTGGGTGAGATAAGCCACAGCCCCTACTCTTTTAGAGACTGCACTCTAGTGAAAACACTCGTATCTCACAGTTACTTGTATGTTAGGTGCTTTCAGGAATATGCTTCATCAATCAGGAATGCCAGCCCCACCTGTGTAAATAACATACCCCTCAAGACATTGCTCAAATACCACACTTTCCACAAAAACTTCCTGATGCTGCCAGTCAGAATTAATATCCTTTTCTAAACTCTATTAATAACAGTATTTTACTTGGCTTTTCAATTATAGTTATTTAAAAACCTTTCTTCCCTACTGGATTAGATGCCTCTTTAATGGTTGAGACTGTCAGGTTCAGTTTTGTATTTTCTCTGAGCCTTGTTCATAAAGTATTAACTTAAGTTTGATCCTGAAGTATTGGTGTGGTATTTCTATAGTGCCATATATTCAGATCTCCTAGATTAAAGGAAGAGAGATAAAATAGCTGAGGCAGACATACTTAATCATGGCATACACTTTTCACTTAAGCATAAAAAAAAATAATACTAGTATTTTTACATTTGCCCACAGTAGAAGATAAATGACACTCATAAGTTCTCAGGGCAAGATATAACTTTTAATTAAATTGGGATGAGGGGAAACATCCATTTAGCTGCATCAAAGTGGATTTTTTTTTTTTTTTTTTTTTTGTCGCTATTATAAATGTCAGCCTGAGAGGTCATTCATGACAACTATAAATATTTTATGAAAAATTTAATCTATATAATAATTTGTTCCTCTGGAGAGAAACGGTTTTTTTGTTGTGGTTATTTTTAATGCTACTTCATATATCCCACCTCCCCCACCCCACAGTAAAACAGCAAAATGAAGTTATATATCCCCACTAAAATTTTTCTCCCTTGTGCCACTTTTCATTATAGCTTTCAGAGATTTTTAATAAAGGATCAAATTATATCAGTGACTTTAAAGTAAAATATATTTATACCTTTCTTGCATAATTCCTAGCTTTGTAGCATAAATTTTATAATTGCATCTAGAGTAACTTTCCCAAATATAAGATGTTTCCCATTGACTATAACATTATTATTAACAATGCAACAGAGATGAAGTTAGCTTGAGTGCCCTTTGAGTGATATTAACCTTCATTTTAGTTAATATTTTCATTTAGGAAACAAATATAAGCACAGTCTGAAACAATACTAAACTGAATCCTAAAGTTTACCACTTTGAATTTCAATAAGAACTTAAAATTTACATGGCAATTTGTACATACATTGGCTCTATGAGATCACTAAGGTAATACCATAATCTCTGTTTAGATGGAAAAACAAGTTTGAAGATACGAGGAGATGTGCTCAAGGCCTCAGTTCTGTTCTGTATTAAGTAGGAATGAAAGAGCTCAAGCTCCTGTTTTCCAACCCCAAGCACCATTCTTTACCAGGATCCTTTATCAAATTGGAGCTTCCTTCTATAAGCAAATGTAACATTTTAAAAATAGACAGTTTTTAGAATTAATAAAAATGGATGAACAGAGAAATAAATAGTAGTATTCTGTTTCCATTGCTAAGATTTTTTTTCATCTAATTTCTTGTTATCTTAGGTCAGTGGTAAATAGAAATTCTAATTTCTAGCTACTTATGGCCTTCCCCAGTGGCCCAGCATTAAAGAGTGTGCCTGCAATGCAGGAGACTCAAGTTCAGTCCCTGGGTCAGGAAGATCCCTGGAGGAAGGCATGGCAACCCACTCTTGTATTCTTACCTGGAGAATCCCATGGACAGAGGAGCCTGGCGGACTACAGTCCACAAGGTCGAAGAGTCAGACATGACTGAAGTGACTTAGCACGAGCAAAAAGCTGCTTATATTTTCTTTTAAAACTCGAAGATAATGTGTTTTTTAAATTTCTTCTATCTTAGGGTATACCTGACCCTGAGTTTAGCCAGTAAAATTCTTTCTTAGGTAGATAATACTATACTGATTCATGCTGATAGCCTCTCTCTTCTTTAGTGTAAAGGCAAGTACATATTTCACAGTTTCCCATAGCACCTTTCAATTTTTTAAAGTCTGTCTTTTCTTGCCTAGGTAGGGTAGAGTCCCTTATATCTTTAATGCAAATAGAAATTAAGAAACTTCCCTGGCAGTCCAGTGGCTATGACTTCACCTTCCAATGCAGAGGGTCTGGGTTCATTCCCTAGTTAGGCACCTAAGATCCCATATACCTCATGGCCAAAAATCCAAAACAGAAAACAGAAACAATATTGTAACAAATTAATTAAAAATCTTTTAAACAAAATTTTCATTAAGAAATGTAGTTAATCCAAGTAGTATATACAATAAGAAATAAAGTCTTGAATTTTTAAGCAATTTAATTAATTAAGAAAAAAAAAATTGGGCTTTTCTAGGTCTCATGTGTTTAACTCTTGCAATTTTTTGTTCTGTAGTTCAACTTCTCTTTTTTTTCATTGTGATGATCTGTTCCATGTAAATGGTTAAAGCTGTATAATTTTTTTTCTCTTCTAGTTAGTGTTTTAAAGATGTTCTCACTATCCTGTCTCTTCCCTACTCTTCAAAAGCCACCTCATGGAGATTCAAAGTAGGAGAAAAATACTGACAGTGTGTCCTGTGTACCAAACAGATGGTTATTGCCTTCATCTTTGCAGTTTCAAAAAGGGTGGGAGGTACTGATATCTTTCAAAAAGGTGATATATTAGTCAGATCAGATCTCATGGATTTGGAGGAGTGTGTATCATCATCCAGTTAAGAAATTTCTCCCTGGCTTTTTTGTTTTACTGTCTTCATTTAGTCATTGACATGCATTTTCTTAATCATTTCAGACATCTTGATGTTGCCATAAACTTAACTTTTCACCATCTCAAAATGCAGAGAACACTGGATTTTTACATTTAAGGAACTGTATTGTATCTTTGATAATCCTTGTTTTAATGCAGTTATTCCTGCCTTTACCTGCAGAGATGTGTTTTTAAGTATATTGCATGAGTTACATTGCTAACATAAATTCTAATGCTTATATCATCAGATTCTGGCAGGCAGGTTAGTCTTTCCCAGGGTTATCTAGCAATTTTTGACACTTAAGAGAGCAATTCTTTGGTAAAAAGTAGCTTTTTACTTTACCCCAGGTCAGAGAGTTTCTAAAATATTTAAGTTACAGGCAGATTCTGTCCTGAAAGTGGTTGAAACAGGACATCAATATCATATATAAAATTTTGTCCATGTTTCCATTTTACTTTGTTACATACTTGTCCCCTAATCCTTATATTATTAATGTTACTGAGCTTTTTATACTTCAATTTTCTCATTTTGAGAGTTAGATAAAATAAAGGGTATGATAGAAAAAAAATATGCTTTTACTATAACTCTTTGAGTACTCACGTGTCCAGTTCACAACTCTAGTATTAAAACTTGCCGATACTTTCAAATTTATTTAAAATAAAAATCCAGCCTCCTTACCAAGATCTCAAAGGGTGGTACCTGTTTCCCTCTCCCACTCTCTTTGCTCACTGTGGCCCATCTCACTGGCCATGTCTCTGTTCCTCAGATACAGGAAGCTCCAGCCAGCACCACTTACTATTTATTCTACTTGGATTGCTCTTCTCTAAAATCTCATGGCTTTTCTGAAGGGAAAGGAAGAGATTTTGGAGATGGTTGTATCTGAGATAAGCTTTTAAAATGGATCTATAGGTTAATGAATGCCTTTGGAGTGCTTCTGGAACATAAAGATATTTAGAGTAATTCAAATGGGTGACTGGAGTGATTTAAGAAAAATTGCCTTCTGTGGAGCATTGATTTAGCTACCAGTTACAGTGTGGATACTAAAAACTTATGTTGACTGGTTAATTTACTGAAGTCTTTTTTCAGTGGGTAGGAAAAATTTAAACCTATTCTGAATTTGAAATTATGAACAAGAAGAAGTCATAGGTTGCAATGCCCAGTGTAAAACCAAATGTTTAGTTAACTTTTAAGAAATCTTGGCTGAATAAATGGCGTGTGTTTTAGCCAGTTGAAGTGTCCATGTCACCTGTTTTCACCAAAAAATAGATCTATCCATGTTATTTTCAAATCATTTACTCTGGTTGGTACGGGGGATGAAGAATAAGAAGTAGGCAGCAGACTTCTTTGATTGCTTTCTTTATTACCAGCAATGGCTGACATACCATTCTTCATACCTTGATGTCTGTTCCCCAAAGGAGTGCCAATCCAGAATCCCCAGTGCGGTGCTTGGAAGTAGCAAATGTTCCCACTCTTTAAGAGCAAAGGCTTCTCAGGGTTCCATATGTGTATCAGGGGCTTTGTCATTTGGTATGCCGTCTGGGTTTTGGTATTGAAAACAAGTTACTTCAGAAGAAAGCTAGTGACTCATTTGTATTAACAGTACAGACCTTTATCTGCATCTGCCTAAAAAGAATTTTTATTAGTTTTCTTTTAAGCCTCCATTTTGTTGATCATCTACTGCTTCGTTTTTTACCCTGAACTTTAATCAGTAGCTGAAAGCATAAACAAATTCTAAACTGTTCCAGGATTTATTCTTCTTCAAGGTATCTCCTCCTCAAAGATTCCCAAACACTCATGTTTTATCCATTTCTATGGATAAACATTTTATCCAAATGTTTTATCCATTTTTCTTGTGAGGATCTTTCATAATCCCAGCATGTAAGCAAAAAGTGAATATACTGCGGACCTTTACTGGGCCCTGGATTTAGCCAGGTGTGCACAATGGGCTGAGGCTGGTGCTGCAGATCTCCTCCATCTGCCTTCTTTCCCTGCTGTTCCATCAGCTTCTGGCTACACCTGCCCCAAGTTTAAAAAGACATACCTTCATCTCTGTAAATTTTAAGCATTGTAAGTTTTTTTTTATTTTATATTTAAATCCTTTTATACCAAAATACATGCCTATAACTTTCTTGAACGTTCTAAGAAAAATGCACTGTCAGACTTGCTTAAAAACTTCCAAGTTAGGATCTTCCAGGTCTGACTTTATATCCAGCTCTTATACCACAAAACACTCTTGTACACTCAGAAAGAACTCAGTAATACTCTAGTTTTACTTCTTAGTATCCCTGCCCCTATCCACCAGCAGTGCAGACCTCTGCTTTGTATCAGTGTGGTACAGCGGTCCCTCCCCCAGCCAGCAGCTAAAGAACTGACTGAAACTAGCAAGGTCCCAGGAAGCAAGCAGATTTGAAAACAAAGGCCAGAAGCAGAATTTTAATAAAGTATTCAGACAGTAATTTGAATAGAGCATGTATGTGACAAAAACAGAACTGTTAAGCAACAGGGAACTAAACATTATTTTTCATACAAAGTTAAAAGCACATTGTATTTTCTTCCTGACTACTTGCCCAGTCCTCATCTCTTCAAGAGAGACAAGCTTCATCTAAATTATTTCATCTGATTGATGATTGTCATTTAGAACTTTATCGCTACTTCTGTTTCAGGTATTCCTTTGAAAAAGGTGTATGGATTCATTAAATATTCTAATATATTGTCTGCAGATTATAAGGTAAAATCAAGCATGTTATCTGCAGATACTTTTTAAGTTGACTTGTCTTTATACTTAGAAATGTCTGTTACTAGTAGGCTTCCCTGGTGATTCAGATGGTAAAGAATCTGCCTGCAATGCAGAAGACACATGTTTGATCCCTGGGTTGGGAAGATCCCCTGGAGAAGGAAATGGCAAGCCACTCCAGTATTCTTGCCTGGAGAATTCCATGGACAGAGGAGGCTGGCAGGCTATAATCCATGGGGGCACAAAGAGTCAAACATGACTGAGTGACTGTCACACCACGGAAGGGCCATTGTTCATGTGTCTTTGCCCTACTGCCAGTGTTTCTCCCGAGATCTTGATGGAAGCCTGTGGAAAAGAGCTGGATCCCCTTATGTCCAGGACTCCCAGGGCTCTTTAAAATTTCAGCTCTTTTCTTCTTTCTTGCCCTTTTCATCTCTTGCTCTGCCAAAGGTGAAATAGTTCCTGTATCCCTGCCTCTCTTCAGAGAGTTTGTCACCTTTTGGAATTCAGTTTGTCTGGTTGCCTTTTGACTTCAGCTTTCTTGGAGTCAAAATAAGTTGTGCAGGGTTTTTGTTTGGGGTTTGTCTTTTTTTTTTTTTTTTTTTTTAATCCAACTTTCTTTCATTGTAAGAATGTTCTCTTGTGGCTTTCCTCACCCTAAGCAGAGTGAAATTCTTCCTCCCTCTGCAGTATTCTTGCCTGGAGCATCCCAGGGACGGGGAAGCCTGGTGGGCTGCCGTCTATGGGGTCGCACAGAGTCGGACATGACTGAAGTGACTTAGCAGCAACAGCAGCTGCTGCTTTATTTTAATTAATATCTAAGTGATTCAGTTCAATTCACTTCAGTTGCTCAGTCGTGTCGACTCTTTGCGACCCCATGGACTGCAGTACACCAGCCTTCCCTGTCCATCACTAACTCCCAGAACCTACTCAAACTCATGTCCATCACATCGGTGGTGCCATCCAACCATCTCATCCTCTATCATCCCCTTCTCCTCCCGCCTTCAATCTTTTTCAGCATCATGGTCTTTTCCAATGAGTCGGTTCTTTGCATCAGGTGGTCAAAGTATTGGAGTTTCAGCTTCAGCATCAGTCCTTCCAATGAATGTTCAGGACTGATTTCCTTTAGGATTGACTGGTTTGATCTTCTTGCAGTAAGGGACTCTCCACAGTCTTCTGCAACACCACAGTGCAAAAGTATCAATTCTAAGTGATTAAATGCCACTTGTGGTTAAAGTAGATGCTTCTCCTCTTTTCATAGAATTCGGAAAGATATGCACACATATGTATTTGTCTACTAAAAGAGACAATTGGCCTTACTAACTAGTTGTCATGAATAAATTCCAAAACCTATTATTGTTTAATATCTAATCTTGGCCTTTTGACATAGTTATCAGTGAATATTATATTAGTAAATTACTATGTTTAATGTACCTTGGTATACATTTTGCTGGAAGTTTGTCATTGGAGGATGTGCCAACAAATTATGTCACTCCTTGGCAAGTGTTCTTTGGGTACATTCCTGACAAGCCCCCAACTTACCCCCCCACCAAAATCAGGGCTGGGCAACTGGTGACACCTTCTTTAAACTTTAATCTGTGTTAAAAATTGTGACCATGATAAATGAGGTACAACTTTGGAGGCTAGTAGTTGGTGTTGGGGGCTGAGATGAGGAATAAAAATGATATTTTAAGGGACTCTCTTATCTAGTGTGTGGCTGTCTCCTTGAGTCATTTTTGACAAAGAATTAAATGACTTCCCATGTCAACTCCTGTTCATGTTTAGGACTCTGCAGCTTTTATAAGACGGAGTCAACTCAGATGTCTCCCAGTTGCCTTCTAAGGCCAGTGGCTGCGCATCCAAGTCAGAGCTTAGAAAAACAACAGTCAAGCTACTTGATTGGAAGGACAAAGTTGAGAATATTATCAACCAATATTTATAAAAGCCATGTTCAGGGAAAATTTTTTTGAGGAAAGTCACAGTTTTTCTAGGAAGTCTTAAACTGTCAACCTCCAGTCAGAAGGAAACAGCTATCTATTGTACCCCTCTGCATTGCTACCCCTCGGCATTGCTCTCACTAAGTTTTGGGATATGCTTTGGCATGAGAGCTGGCTTTGGAGAATCAATATGAGACACAGTCTATCTTGTTTGGTCTATTTGTTCTAAGTATATGGACTTCACTGTAGCTCAAAAGGTAAAAGAACCTGCCTGTGATGTAGGGGACCAGGGTTCAGGAAGTTCTCCAGAACCAGGAAGTTCTTCTGGAGAAGGGAATGGCAATCCATTCCAGTATTCTTCCCTGGGGATTTCCATGGACAGAGAAGGCTGGTGGGCTACAGTCCGTGGGGTCACAAAGAGTCAGACACGACTGAGCGACTAACACACATACACATTCTAAGTATATTGCCCATTCTATCACATAATATACTTATTATTAATGGCTTCTGACTTCCCAGAGTTAAGCCAGACTTCACAAGACTATCCTCTCTTCAAACAGCAGCCACAATTTCGGGCTCCGTAGGCTGCCTTCACTTCTGACCAGCTGACTGAAAATTCAAGAGGTTCCCACTATGCCCCCTCAGGTTCATTGCTGCTGCTTCTGCTAAGTCGCTTCAGTCGTGTCCGACTCTGTGTGACCCCAGAGACGGCAGCCCACCAGGCTCCCCGTCCCTGGGATTCTCCAGGCAAGAACACTGGAGTGGGTTGCCATTTCCTTCTCCAATGCATGAAGGTGAAAAGTGAAAGTGAAGTCGCTCAGTCATGTCCGACTCTTAGCGACCCCATGGACTGCAGCCTACCAGGCTCCTCCGTCCATGGGATTTTCCAGGCAAGAATACTGGAGTGGGGTACCATTGCCTTTAGTTTGCTATAATAACTCACAAAGCCTACATTTATGATTACAGATTTTATTGTAGAAATAAGTCCAAATCAGAACCAGCCAGAGAGATAAATAGGATGAGCTCTGGGAGAACCCCAAACACAAAGCTTTCATCGTCCCCAGGGATGTATTGCTCTTCTGATACATCAGTGTATAGCAATGCACACAGTATTATATTATAACAATACACATTCAGGAAACCTTACCTGAGCTTTGGTGTCTAGAGTTTTTGCTGAAACTCCATTAAGTTTGATTGATTGACTCACTGACCACATGATTGAACTCAAACTCCCATTCCCCTCCCCTTCCTGAAGTCAGGCTGATGTCCTGTGGTTCAAACCCTAGCCAACTGACAACATGTTGGTCTTTGAACATGGCAGTCCCCATCCTGGAGCTATCTCATTAGCGTAAACTATCAGGTGACGTCAAAAGGCCCACCAGGAGTAACAAAGACACTCCAAACACTCAAGGAATTCCAGGGCTTTATAGGTTGTCTCCTAGGAACAGGGGACAAAGCCAGCAAAATTCTTTGTTACATGAACTCTTGTCCAACTGTTGCCCTTTTCTAAGAAAGCCAATAGCCAAATTTGAAGCCCCTAGAGGTTTGAATGTGTGGATATACATTTATATTTCTTCTTTTTATTTTTTATCTTTGATTTGTGTCCATCCCACCCTAATTTTTTCTTTCTTCCTTTACTAATTTTCTGCTATGTTGCTTTATAACCACTTGAAATACTTAAGAAAACAAGATGGAGGTGTAAATTAAATAATCCCAGATACCCTCAGAGATAATCCATGGTTCTAGAAATGGAAAGCAGGAGGAATAAGGAGTTCTGCTGCCTTTCTGTGGAGCCTTTGGACCGCTGTTCTAACTTTGGTAGGGAGATTTGTGGTGTTCTGTATGGGAGGAGCGCAGCTAGGCCCCTGGACTGAGAATTGCTAGCAGGTTCTGACATGCTGCTGCCTCTGAGCTGGTTGGGAGGGAACTTTAGAAGTGTGCTCTTTTCTCTCATAGTCACTTGTGTAGCCATTCAGCCAGGAAACTATTACGAATCTAATATATCAGTATCTATGAAATGTTTTTGATATCGTATGAATAACATTAACCTTAGTTTTACTTCCTTATGTTAATACAAGCTGTTTCCATTGGATCTGTCATTTAAGCATCAGTTTTTTCTTTCCTTTATACAAATACTTAACCTAAATGGACATTTTCTAAATTGCTTTTTCCCAAATTGGCTGATTTTTATAATTTCCAAACTAACTCACAAATTTCATTTTCTACCTACATGTCAGTCCCCTATGACTGTGTTGCATGCCATCTGCTATGTCTGCCGTTTCATTAATGTTTCCTCTTATTCAGGTTATGAATAAAGATGCAACACTATGTGCTGACCCCTTTGCTACCATTCTTGACATTTAAAACCAATTACACAATCATACAGCTTGTTATTATGACTCTTTGCTTAATACATCAGTTGATGTTGTATTCTTACAACTATGATTTTTATCCAAGCCTATTATGTAATGAAAATTTTATCTGATTTCATCAGCCACTTTGAGCAGTTCAAACAGATAACATCTGTGACATTCTCTTCATCCCTCTATTCTATAAATCCATGAATAAAATCTAGTATATCTACCTAGTATGGGACTTTTTTAGAAAAAATAAAAGCACAAAAATGGTGGCTTGGATGTGCCATCAAAGATGTCATAGAAAGCAGCTTTGTGATGCTTTCTATGGATTGTCTCCAAAAATTATATTTTTGTTTGTAAATGACTTCAAACATAGCTATCATTAATCCTAACCAATACCAATCTTACCAAAGGAAGAAAGGAAAAAAGGAAGGAAGGGCAGGAGAAAAGGGAAAAATAAGAAAAAAAGTTGTTCTTATTTGTCACAAGTATCTTCCACTCAGTTTCTTCCTCACTAATACTTCATCAGCAGTGCTCAACATGTATGCTACAGAAGAAAGAAATACAGAATCCTTAAAGCTCTGTATTGTTTTATCTCATCATACCAAGTTAGCAGCAATTGAAATAAGGGTGGAGGGGCATAGTGGTGACGTGGCTGTCTTTCACCTAGATTTTTGCTAACCATTCAAGAGGTCTGTGTAAGTAGAGCTCATTGGAAGCAGAGCCCTTCCATTCAACAGTATTGTCCATATACTTTAGAAGACCATTATTGAGTTGGGAAGAACTTCCCTTTTCCAGACAGCAGAGTCGAAGTACCAGGCTGTTTAGTTATTTTGTGGTTTATGATTCATAGGGTGGGGGAACTGGGTGGGGAGAGGGGGATTTGGAGGCAGAGCACCTAACAAACAAGTGAAATGTGTGAACCTAGGAAGGTCTTGGTGGGAGCTGGGGAAGAGATGAACAGTAAGAGACATACTTGAGGCAATTGAAGAAATCTAAGTATTACCCAGGTGTTAGGCACTTTGGAATTATTGATTTTCTTAGATACAATGATAGTGGCACTGTGCTTGTATATAGGAGAATGCCCTTATTTTCACTAGAAGAATGCTGAAGCATTTAGGAGTGAAGTGTTGTGAAGTCTGCAGCTTTCTTGCTTTCAAATGGTTCAGCAAAGCAAGAGGTGTTTAGTGCTAAATATATATGTGTGTATGGTGTGTGGGAGGGGAGGAGAGAGAGAGAAGCTGTGGCAAAATGTGAACAGTTATTGAGTATAGATACTGGTGATGGACAGAGGGGCCTGACATGCTGCAGTTCATGGGGTTGCAAAGACTCGGACACAACTGAGCAACTGAACTGAACTGATTTGGTATACAGATGTGCATTGTACTAGTCTTTCAACTTTCCTGCTTATGAAATTTTTCACAATTAAAAAAATAAATAAAAGAGACAGTGACCGAGTTACCTGACTTGAGTAGCTTCCAGGTTTACTGTTTGGTGTTCTTGACATAACTGTCAGCAGAGCCAATTTCAACAAATAAATAACTGTCTCTTTAATTTGCTGAATTGATTACAAGATGAGGAAAGCTATTATAGACATAATAGTTATGGAATTAAAATAATTTCTTTTTCATCTTCACATGATTTATGTATAAGTAAAAATTTGATTACAGAGAAGGTAATGGCACCCCACTCCAGTACTCTTGCCTGGAAAATAAGAGTCGGACATGAATGAGCGACTTCACTTTCACTTTTCACTTTCATGCATTGGAGAAGGAAATGGCAACCCACTCCAGTGTTCTTGCCTGGAGAATCCCAGGGACGAGGGAGCCTGGTGGGCTCCCATCTATGGGGTCGCACAGAGTCAGACACGATTGAAGCGACTTAGCAGCAGCAGCAGCAGCAAAATTTGATTAAAAGTATATCAGTATATATTTGGTGTTCCTATATTAAGAAATAATAATTTCCTATTTGTTTTATAATGTACAGACAGACAATTCATAGAGTAGGCTTTATTAGAGTGGATAAGAGGGAAAGCATGTTGCCATTATTTTATTTCTTAATATATTTAAAGAATAAAACAAAAGCAATTACATTCTACTTCAGTATACTTAGATTCTGTAATTGTTGGATTTATCATTCTAGTTCATTTCCATATCTTGACTTGCATCTCCTGTTTTTCTCAAAAAGTTATCTTAGTGACAAACATGTAATTATGCTTTTTAGATATATACTTATTAAAGGGCTTCCCTGTGTTTTGCTGAGAGTTTTCACTTTCATCGTAGGTTCAAAGGATTTCTTAACAAAATAAGTCACTCATTATATACAAATAAATAATACCAATATTTATTAGAGAATTATCTAGCTTACTTTCAGTATACTAACATTAAAAGAAAAAAGGGAATAGAAACAACAGAGGATATATATCACCGAATTGGGTGTTGACCAACATCCAGACTTAAGTGGATGCAGCACAGAAATCCTGTGCTACAGCACACCTGGAGTCCCAGTTGGGAAAGGGTCCCAAGCAGTGCATCCACTCTGTGGGTGAGACTTCAGAAAGTTTGGGGTTCCCGGTTGTAATCTCAGGATGCAAACTGATAATATCATCAATCTGTGAGCAAATTGCAGCTCTTGTTTCATTATAATGCTATTTGCTCTATCCTGTAAAACTTGAGTGGTAAGCCTAGGGCTTGGTTGGCCAAACCCCCTCCAGGGGCTCAACAGTCCCAAGATTTGTGCCATATCTTATCTATGGTGCCGCAAGGCTTACACTCACATCAGGGCAGTGTCCAGGCAGCTTAGAAGCAAGGTCAGAGGCCTGCTGTGCTTTGTCTCTTAAGACTAAACAAGACTTATTTATTTAATGTCCCCAACATCCTGGTGATCACTGTAAAGATCAGTGATCAATGCAAAGAAATAGAGGAAAACAATACAATGGGAAAGACTAGCGATCTCTTCAAGAAAATTAGAGATACCAAGGGAACATTTCATTCAAAGATGGGCAAAATAAAGGACAGAAATATTATGGACCTAACAGAAGCAGAAGATATTAAGAAGAGGTGACAAGAACACACAGAAAAACTATACAAAAAAGATCTTCAAGACCCAAATAACCATGACAGTATGATCACTCATCTAGAGCCAGACATGCTGGAATATGAAGTCAAGTGGGCCTTAGGAAGTCTCACTACGAACAAAACTAGTGGAGGTGATGGAATTCCAGTTGAGCCATTCCAATCCTAAAAGATGATGCTATGAAACTACTGCACTCAATATGCCAGCAAATTTGGAAAACTCACCGGTGGCCACAGGACTGGAAAAGGTCGGTTTTCATTCCAGTTCCAAAGAAGGGCAGTGCCAAAGAATGCTCAAACTACTGCACAATTGCACTCATCTCACACAGTAGTAAAGTAATGCTCAAAATTCTCCAAGCCAGGCTTCAACAGCACGTGAACCGTGAACTTCCAGATGTTGAAGCCGGTTTTAGAAAAGGCAGAGGAACCGGAGATCAAATTGCTGGAACCAGAGATCCAACATCCATTGGATCATCAAAAAAGCACGAGAGTTCCAGGAAAAACATCTACTTCTGCTTTATTGACTAAGCCAAAGCCTTTGACTGTGTGGATCACAATTAACTATGGAAAATTCTGAAAGAGATGGAAATACCAGACCACCTAACCTGCCTCCTGAGAAATCTGTATGCAGGTCAGGAAGCAACAATTAGAACTGTACATGGAACAACAGACTGGTTCCAAATAGGAAAAGGAGGACATCAAGGCTGTATATTGTCACCCTGCTTACTTAATTTATATGCAGAGTACATCATGAGAAATGCTGGGCTGGAGGAAGCACAAGCTGGAATCAAGATTGCCGGGAGAAATATCAATAACCTCAGATATGCAGATGACACCAGCCTTATGGCAGAAAGTAAAGAACTAAAGAGCCTCTTGAAAGTGAAAGAGGAGAGTGAAAAAGTTGGCTTAAAGCTCAACATTCAGAAAACTAAAATCATGGCATCTGGTCCCATCGCTTCATGGCAAATAGATGGAGAAACAGTGGAAACAGTGTCAGACTTTTTTTGGGGGGTGGCTCCAAAATCACTGCAGATGTTGACTGCCACCATGAAATTAAAAGACGCTTACTCCTTGGAAGAAAAGCTATGACCAACCTAGACAGCATATTAAAAAGCAGAAACATTACTTTGCTAACAAAGGTCCATCTGGTCAAAGCTATGATTTTTCTGATAGTCATGTATGGATGTGAGAGTTGGACTATAAAGAAAGCTAAAAATTGATGCTTTTGAACTGGTGTTGGAGCAGATTTGAGAGTCTCTTGGACTGCAAGGAGATCAAACTAGTCCATCCTAAAGGAAATCAGTTCTGAATATTCATTGGAAGGACTGATGTTGAAGCTGAAACTCCAATACTTTGGCCACCTAATGCAAAGAACTGACTCATTGGAAAAGACCCTGATGCTGGCAAAGATTGAAGGCAGGAAGAGAAGAGAACAACAGAGGATGAGACGGTTGGATGGCATCACCAACGTGATGGACAGTGAGTTTGAGCAAGCTCCAGGAGTTGGTGATGGACTGGAAAGGCTGACATGCTGCAGTCCATAGGGTCGCAAAGAGTCAGACACGACTGAGCGACTGAACTGACCTGAACATCCTGATGGCTCAGTGGTAGAGAATCCGCCTACCAGTGCAAGAGATACCGTTTCGATCCCTGGTCTGGGAAGATCCCACGTGCTGCTGGGCAACAAAGCCTGTGTGCCACAACTATTAGCCTGTGCTCTAGAGCCCCGAAGCAGCACCACTGAGCCCACATGCTGCAACTACTGAAGCCCACATGCCGCAGAGTCCATACTCCTCAACAAGAGAAGCCACCGCAATGAGAAGCCCACACACTGCAACTAAAGAGTAGCGCCCACTCACCACAACTAAAGGAAAGCCCTTGCAGCAGCAAAGACCCAGCATGGCCAAAAATAAATAAATAAATAAAAATTTGAAAATAAGTTTTGAAATATGTACTTATTAAAATATATATGCTGTATCAAGTGAAAGCAATTAATTGAAAAAAAGTAAAACTCATCCTCCAATTTCTTTTCCCACAACAATATAAAATTCTCTATGTAACTCTATTTCTAAAAATTATCAGTTGTGAATTCTTAAAAAAGTACTTTAGAATTTTTTAATTAATAACCAATAATAAATTCCAATTTTTAGGATAACTTACATATACAGTACGCTGTTATATTTGTTTACATAAATATCTTCAGTTCAGTCGCTCAGTCGTCTCCAACTGTTTGCGACCCCATGAATCACAGCACGCCAGGCCTCCCTGTCCATCACCAACTCCCAGAGTTCACTCAAACTCATGTCCATTGAGTCGGTGATGCCATCCAGCCATCTCATCTTCTGTCATCCCCTTCTCCTGCTGCCCCCAACCCTCCCAGCATCAGGGTCTTTTCCAATGAGTCAACTCTTTGCATGAGGTGGCCAAAGTATTGGAGTTTCAGCTTTAGCATAAGTCCTTCCAATGAACACCCTGGACTGATCTTAAATATCTTACCAGCTTATTATTGCTGTGGAAAGTTCTCCATTTTATAGCCTATTCAGTTCAGTTCAGTCTCTCAGCTGTGTCTGACTCTTGGCGACCCCATGAACCGCAGCACGCCAGGCCTCTGTCCATCACCAACTCCCACAGTTTACCCAAACTTCATGTCCGTTGAGTCGGTGATGCCATCCAACCAACTCATTCTCTGTCATCCCCTTCTCCTCCTGCCCTCAGTATTTCCCAGCATCAGGGTCTTTTCAAATGAATCAGCTCTTCGCATCAGGTGGCCAAAGTATTGGAGTTTCAGCTTCAACATGAGTCCTTCCAATGAAAACCCAGGACTGATCTCCTTTAGGATGGACTGGGTGGATCTCCTTGGAGTCCAAGGGACTCTCAAGAGTCTTCTCCAGCACCACAGTTCAAAAGCATCAATTCTTCAGTGCTCAGCTTTCTTTATAGTCCAACTGTCACATCCATACATGACCACTGGAAAAACCATAGCCTTGACTAGACGGACCTTTGTTGGCAAAGGAATGTCTCTGCTTTTTAATATGCTATCTAGGTTGGTCATAACTTTCCTTCCAAGGAGTAAGCGTCTTTAATTTCATGGTTGCATTCACCATCTGCAGTGATTTTGGAGCCCCAAAAAATAAAGTCTGACACTGTTTCCACTGTTCCCCCATCTATTTGCCATGAAGTGATGGGACCAAATGCCATGATCTTTGTTTTCTGAATGTTGAGCTTTAAGCCAACTTTTTCACTCTTTTCTTTCACTTTCATCAAGAGGTTCTTTAGTTCTTCTTCACTTTCTGCCATAAGTGTGGTTTCATCTGCGTTTCTGAGGTTATTGATATTTCTCCCAGCAGTCTTGATTCCAGCTTGTGTTTCTTCCAGCCCACTGTTTCTCGTGATGTACTCTGCATATAAGTTAAATAAGCTCAGTGACAATATACAGCTTTGACGTACTCCTTTTCCTATTTGGAATCAGTCTGTTGTTCCATGTCCAGTTCTAACTATTGCTTTCTGACCTGCATAGAGATTTCTCAGGAGGCAGGTCAGGGGGTTTGGTATTCCCATCTCTTTCAGAATTTTCCACAGTTTATTGTGATCTATGCAGTCAAAGGCTTTGGCTTAGTCAATAAAGCAGCAGCAGATGTTTTTCTGGAACTCTCTTGCTTTTTCAGTGATCCAGCGGATGTTGGCAATTTGATCTCTGGTTCCTCTGCCTTTTCTAAAACCAGCTTGAACATCTGGAAGTTCACGGTTCATGTATTGCTGAAGCTTGGCTTGGAGAATTTTGAGCATTGCTTTACTAGCGTGTGAGATGAGTGCAATTGTGCAGTAGTTTGAGCATTCTTTGGCATTGCCCTTCTTTGGGATTGGAATGAAAACTGACGTTTTCCAGTCTTGTGGCCACTAGTGAGTTTTCCAAATTTGCTGGCATTTTGAGTGCAGCACTTTCAAAGCATCATCTTTTAGGATTTGAAGTAGCTCAACTGGAATTCCATTACATCCACTAGGTTTGTTCATAGTGATGCTTCCTAAGGCTCACTTGACTTCACATTCCAGAACGTCTGGCTCTGGATGAGTGATCACACCATCATAATTATCTGGGTCGTGAAGATCTTTTTTGTACAGTTTTTCTGTGTTCTTGCCACCTTTTTATAGCCTATATGAAATGCTAATACGAATTAGCATAAGAAGTTCCAGTCTTTTATGAGTAAGAGATAATCAATGTTTTATAAACTCCTCTCCTTTGAGAATTTTATTTTGATTTTCAAGAGAGTATTCAGATTTGTAGTGTGTTTGTTGTTGCACCAGGGGTATAAACTTAGTTATCTTGTGTTTTTAAGACTCTATTGTAATAAGTTGTGCATAAAGGAGCTCATGTTCTGTTAGTAGAGATGGTTGGAAGCTCAAGGATGCAAATAGAACAGAGCAGTTTTAGCTACTTGCCATTAAAAAGTGGCTTCTTGCTTTACTGCCCTGTCTATTCCATGCTCCTTCTAATTCACCAAAATGCAAATTAGGCTCTCCTAAGAGGAGTCTTGCCTGGAAAATCCCATGGACACAGGAGCCTGGTAGGCTGCAGTCCATGGGGTCGCTAAGAGTCGGACACGACTGAGCAACTTGACTTTCACTCTTCACTTTCATGCATTGGAGAAGGAAATGGCAACCCACTCCAGTGTTCTTGCCTTGAGAATCCCAGGGACGGGGGAGCCTGGTGGGCTACCGTCTATGGAGTCGCACAGAGTCGAACACGACTGAAGCGACTTAGCAGCAGCAGCAGCAAGAAGAAGTTACACAGCTTCAGGTGTCTACCCTTAGGTTGTATCAATTAGGGTCAACTGATAAAACTTAAATTTGGCCAGAGTAAACTGTAGATGGCTTAGTATCACTGTGGTTTAAACTCAGAAATGTGTTATGTTTGTGCTAATCAAAACCAGGGAAATGTTCAGTAAGACATTTCTTTTCTTTTTTCTTTTTTTTCAGTAAGACATTTCTTTAGCCAACTTTAGGTTATATTATCACCAGCCTGAGAACTATGAGCCAGAATGATGATTTTAATAAATGTTTACTGGTCTCATAGTCCAAAAACACGAGCAGGCCAAGAAAGTATTGCTCAGCCTTACTGCATGGTATTTAAAGTGATCTTTATCAAGAGCATTATCTGTTGGTTTTTTGTTTTGCTGCTAACATAGTTGTAAATATAGGGCTCTGAGATGTGTTTTCTCTCTTTTAGTTAAGCTATACATGTTTATCAAGGTTCGCTTTTCCTTTAATTTGACTTTTACTGTCACTTTCAGTTTTTATGTAAGATTCACTTAAAAAGCAATAATTAAAATTTTCTGATACATCAACTTTACTCCCTTTGTTTCTTTTGCTTTTATCTATCCACCTGCCACCAACAGAAAGCCCTAAGCTTCATGAAGTGAAAAGTGTTCTTTTATATTTGCTGTGTGCCTGTAGTGTTGAGCAAGGTCTCTCCATTCTGTGTGTCAAGAGTTCCAACATACCGAGTCCAATGCTGTGACTTCTAGAATCCCCATTAAGCTTCACAGCCCCTGGAACTCCCCTATCAGGCCTCACAGAGTCCTGTCCTATACATGGGTTGTGGTGGTGGTTTAGTCGCTCACTTGTGTCCAACCCTTTCTATCCCATGGACTGTAGCCCACCAGGTTTCTCTGCTCATGAATTTCCCAGGCAGGATACTGGAGTGGGTTACTGTTTCCTTCTCCAGGGGCTCTTCCCAACCCCAGGATCAAACCCATGTCTCCTGCATTGCAGCAGATCCTTTACCACTGAGCCACCAGGGATTACCCCTATATGTACAGAGCTCAGTATTTGGGCAAAGATACAAAGAATCCCAGTCTAGGTTTCTTGAGCTCCTCCTCTAAAGCTTCTTCTCTCTAGTACCTTGTCCCACAAATTTCTCTTGCTTTTAAAGTATGCTAAATGCCAGTCTTTTTTTTCTTCTTTTCTTTTTTCTTCTCCACCAACTGAGGTAGATACATACCCTTCATTTGGGTTTAACTTCCCTGTGTTGTGATTTGGAAAATACTACCCAACAGAAAACTGGCAATGTATTATTTATTTTTACTCATCCATCACAGTGCTATTATCCATTTTCTGAAAACAGATACAATATATGAAGCAACTTGTTTTATAATAGTTTACAGGGGAAGGGGAAGTCCAGTATCCATTATTTTCATCATGACTGAAAGCAGAAGTTGATTGAATTGATTTTTTTTTCCTTCAGTGGATTAATATTTCTAAATGTTTGATGATAGATTTCCAGAAGTACCAGTGGAATTTATTAAGCTTCTAGATACTAGCTCCTTTTTAGGCTGTCCTACAAATATTTATAGAATCAGTAATGGACTTTATGAAGTTCCTATTTTGAGCTTCATGTT
Source organism: Bos javanicus (assembly GCF_032452875.1). Lineage (NCBI taxonomy): Eukaryota > Metazoa > Chordata > Mammalia > Artiodactyla > Bovidae > Bos > Bos javanicus. The sequence continues at coordinate 56,695,115 of NC_083871.1, read as the reverse complement.
ATAAGAGTAGCTGGAGAGTAGTATGCAGATGTAAAATAAGAACAGCATAAAACACTCTCTTTTAATTTCAGAGTTTTCATATCCATTCAGAAAATAAAGCAAGCAAGAGAGATGATGGTAAAGCAATTTACCAATCATAGGGGAAGTGAGGTCAGATGAGCTCCTTAGTTACCAGGAGACCAGTAAAGGGGCATGCCCCTCACTGCCCCTTTGATAAGAACAATCACTAGCTGGGGCCTGAGGCTTGTGTGTAGGAATGTGTCATGTGTTGTTATTATTCAGTCACTCAGTCATATCCCATACTTTGCGACCCCCATGGACTGCAGCACGCTAGGCTTCCCTGTCCTTCACCACCTCCCAGAGCTTGCTCAAACTCATGTGCATTGAGTCGGTGATACCATCCAACCATCTCATCCTCTGTCACCCACTTCTGCCTTCAATCTTTCCCAACATCAGGGTCTTTTCCAATGAATGGGCTCTTCACATCAGGTGGCCAAAGTGTTGGAGCTTCAGCATCAGTCCTTCCAATGAATATTCAGTGTTGATTTCCTTTAGGATTTGACTTGTTTGATCTCCTTTTAGTCCAAGAGACTCTCAAGAGTCTTCTCCAACACCGCAGTTCAAAAGCATCAATTCTTTGGCACTCAGCCTTCTTTATGGTCAGTCTTGTATGTAAGATAGAGGTGAAGCAGGGACTGGTTAGGCAGGGGATGTACAGAGAGCAGGAGAACAGCCATCTTGAGTGGCCTGACCATACATGTGTGCAATCTGAATTCTTTACACAAATTTCTGATCTTATCCTGTAAACAATGCTGTGAGGTAGTATTTTCATCTTAAATTGAGAAAACTATGTATTATAGAGGTTAAATAAAATATCAAGTATAAGTGAGTTGTAATTGTTGTTCAGTCGCTAAGTGGTATCCAACTCCTTGCAACAACCCCATGGGGTACAGCACATCAGGCTTCAAATCTAGTTCTATTCAATGTTTCAGAGTCTGAACTCTTCAACTATTGTACTGTAATTCAGAGCTGACTACATGGCAGAAATAGGAATCAGCTTGGATCTTAAAGAACAGTTAATATTTATAAGAATGAAAAAGCAAAGAGAAATAAAATCACCTCAAGGAAAAGCAATGTATAGAACCACCTTGACTAGAATAGGATGTTACTGGTGCATATTTTAAATTATATGAATTGGAGAGTAACAAGATAATTATACATGAAAATAATTCTAAGAGTTTTTTCTACCTGCCAAAGAGAGGGTGAATATGGTAGAAAAAAGGATTAAAATCAGGCAGACCTTCTAGGAGACTTACTCATAGTAATCTCATAATGACTGACTAAAGACTGGATTCAGGGTGATGGCAATGGGATTGGTGGAGAGAAGTAATATGAAAGACAGATCAAGTAAAAAACATTGATCAGAACTTGATTACAAACTAAACTGAGAATTTCAGAAAGGAGCACATTTTTACTTTTGGAAGAGAATGAGATTGGGAAATTACTGATAAAGATAGGAGAAAGGACAAAGTCGGGAAAGGATGGTAAGACCCTGTTGACTTTGTTTCCTGCATAGCTATCCAAATACTGTGTTGTCCGGCATTTAACTGTATGAACTTGGAATTTAGGTACAAGAACAGGAATGCAGAAATTTGAAATATCATTAGTGTTCATTTACTTCCTTTGTGCCTCTCTCCAGTTTCCTCCCAACCAGACCATGACATTTTTCACTAGCTAGCTATGCATTTATTACAGATAACATAATGTATCTGTTTTTCCTTTACAGAAAGAAATTCTGGAGCAACAGCAACAAGAACGAAATGATAACAGCTTTCATGGCATTTGTATGTTTTGCAATGAGGAGTTCCTCGGAAACAGGTAGCTGTTGTGTATGTATTTAAATGTTACTGTTTTTCATCTGAAAACTTATCAAAATGCTGACAGTGGGTGTTTTAATCTTATATAGATTAAGTTACATGCATTGGCTCAGTCCCCTTTCGTATATCCACAGTAATTTTTTTTTTTTTAATATACCAAACATCAAAGATGGAATGTAGTTGCTCTAAGCAAAGTAGGGGAATAAATTTTTTTAAAAGCCAGAAATAGATTTCTGTTTAATGTTGTAGGGCTTTTTAAAATCCGTTGACAGGCCAAGACCATGTGCAACAGATGTGCCCTTCTGTATTAACTTGTAAACTCTAAACCTTCAGCAGCTTTTGGTGTTTTATTTTTAAACATTAAAAATGATAAAGATCTAAGGGGGAAAATAAATGGGAAATTGGTAATTCTGTCACCAGCCCCAACTGGCCTAAAACCAACTGATATACTCTGATTCAGTTCTAAAACTAATCACATAGAGTTAGCATCAGATTCCACTGGAGAAGGGATAGGCTACCCACTGCAGTATTCTTGGGCTTCCCTTGTGGCTCAGCTGGTAAAGAATCCGCCTGCAATGCATGAAACCTGGGTTTGATCCCTGGGTTGGGAAGATCCCCTGGAGAAGGAAAAGGCTACCCACTCCAGTATTCTCGCCTGGAGAATTCCATGGACTATATAGTCCATGGGGTTGCAAAGAGTTGGACACAACTGAGCGACTTTCACTTCACTTCACTTCACTGTGGGTTTAAGGGCATCATCCCCTACAAGACTGCCCTCTCTTTAGATACCACACAAATTCAGAAATTCCCTTGGACAGCTGCACTTTTGACCAACTGGCTACAAATTCAGAGATTTCCACCAATAATTTGCTTAGGTTCATTAATTCACTAGAATGACTCACAAAACTCAGAAAAGTGTTAGCCATAAAAGATACAGATCAGGAACAGTCAGATTAAGAGGCACATAGAGCTGGATCTGGATGGGTCCTAAACACAGAACTTCTGTGCCTTCTCAAAGAATCAGAATCTATCACCTCCTGGCACGTCAACCAAGAATCTTCACTGAGTTTTGGTATCCAGAATTTTTACATGCTTCATTATGTGAGCATACTTAATTTAATTATGGAACTTAGTCTCCAGACCCTCTCTCCTCTCTGGAGGTCAGGGTGGCTCTGGGTCCCTAAACTTTGATCACTTATTTAGTCTTTATGGCAATTAACCCCTGTTCTGAAACATTCTAGAAGCCTACCACAAGTTACTTTATTGGCATAACAAATTCCAAGGGTTTTTGAAGTTCAGTGCCTGGAACCAAAGACAAAGACCAGACAAATTTCTTTTTATACAACAGTAATATTTACAAGTGTACATTAAATACAAGTCATGAAGTTGTAACTCTAGGAAATGGGAATAGTTTTAATGACAACATAGAGTGGACAATCATTCTGCTGCCCACTTGAAGGAAAGCAGTCTTTAGTTTTAAAAAAATGGCTAAGCACAGTATCCAACATTGTTGTCTGAAAAACATCGAAAAGGAGAGGGTAACTATTTGTTTGAATTTAGAAAAGGGTTTGGATGAAGCATCAATGTTGAAAACACCAGTTATGAAGATTTGATACTCATATAGATCAGTTAGCATAGAGGAAAACCTATGCCAAGGCCAGTCATTATGCTTTTAACACTGTCTATTTCAAAGAGATTTATGGGGATGGCAGTGAGGACCAGCTATCTATCAAAAAGTTTACCAAGCGCTGCTACTTCTTTTTAACATGTTATTTCTGATTTAACATTAAGACTATGATTAACCCAGTAAGGAGCCATGTGACTATTATTAGGAATCTCTAGTATTAAAAATCTACAAATATTTTTATTTTCTATAGCTTAAGTTTTTTTGATAAATGTAGATACTGACATGATTTGAAATGTATATCCTTATATTAAACTCAGGGATACATGGGTATCAGGATATAATGAGTGAAAGTTTGATAGAGAAAGGCAGTCAGCCTGTTGCAGAGACAGAAGTTTGCTTTATCTTGCACCATACAACCGAGTGCATGTGCATGCGTGGGTGCTCACTCTTCTCCAACTCTTTGCAACCCCATGGACTGTAGCCTGCCAGGCTCCTCTGTCCATGGAATTTACCAGGCAAAAATACTGGCGTGGGCTGCCATTTCCTACTCCAGGGGATCTTCCCAACCCAGGGATCAAACCTGCGTCTCCTGCGTCTTCTCCATTGGTAGGCAGATTCTTTATCACTGCACCACTTGCCACAGCTTTAACCAATGATAAAGAAAAGCAATGTCTTATTTTTATAAAATGTCCCCTATCCTTCTGCTGCTCTTGTTTATGAAAAGTCTGTTTATAATGAAAGATCAACAATATAACCTGATTCCAGCTATGCATGATATTAGCGATGTTTGGGGATTATATTTGTGTTCTTCCAGCCTGGGCATAAAAACAATAGAAAAACATATGGCGTGGATAATGGTCAAGGATAGAAAAATGAGGACATTCTTGCTATCCTGTGTTAATGTTTATTGTAGTGTCATTACTGATGAGATGGGATTTACTTATACCATTTTTCTGTTTATTAATAAAGTTTTTAAAAATTTCTTTCCTCCATTACTGCCTTCTTTTTTGGTGAGTAGACATTTTCTAGGGCACCATTTCAATTCCCTTGTTACTTTTACCTTATTTTTCGAGTTATTTTCTAGTGGTCTACTCACGATCCACTATAATTCACTGGAGATTACAACTGACATTTTAACTTAAAACAGTTGAACTCAGATTAATACCAGTGTAATTTCAACAAAACATAGAAAAATTTGCTCCAAAATGGCTTGCTCCTCCCCCACTCCTTTGTGCTATTATTGTCACATAAATTCCATCTTTATACATAATAAGCTCATTAACATGTCTTTAAAATTTTTGTTTCATGCAGTTATTTTTACATCAGATATGGGAAGAAAAGATTTATAAACAGAAATTCATTTACACTGCCTTTTATATTTGACTATGTGACTACCTTTACCGGTGCATATTTTTTTAATGTATATTTGAATTACTATCTAGCATTATTTTATTTTATCCCAAAGGGTTTGTTTTAGTTTCATATTGGGCAAGTCCTTTAACAATGAATTTGCTCAGGTTTTATTATCTGGCAATGTCTTGATTTCATCTTCATTTTTTCTCTTGGTATGGGTCTCTAATTTATTCTACATGAAGTTTATCGGGCTTCTTCAATGTTTCAGTTAATGTTTTCCATCAAATTTGGGGAGTTTTTAGCTGTTATTTCTTCAAATATTATTTCTGCCCCTATCCTTTTTGCTTTTGGGGAATCCTATTATACATAGATTGGTAGATGTAATAATCTCTGAGGCTCAATTTAATTTTCGGCGTTGTTTCTTCTTCTGTTCTGCAGACTGAAAAATCTCAATTGATCTTCAAGTTCATTGATTCTTTGTTCTCCAATTCAAATTTTCTTTTGGGCCCTTCTAGTGAATTTTTCATTTCAGTTACTATACATTTCATCTCCAGAATTTGTATGTTTTGTTGAATTTCTATCTTTTTATTAGTATTCCCATTTTCGTAAGGGTATCCTTCTTATACCTTTTTTTGATTATTTAGTCATGGTTTTCTTTAGTTCTTTGCACATATTTTTGTAATCTAATTTATCTTATGATATTTGTCTGTTATGTCCAACATTTGGGCTTACTCAGAAATAGTGACAGTTTCTATTGACTACTTTCTTTTCATATGGTAGGCCATAGTTTCTTTTCTTTGCGTGTCTTGTAATTTGTTTGTTGAAAACTCAACATTTTAAATAATGTGATAACTACAGAAATTAAATTTGCCCCTACGCAAACAGAGTTTTTGTTGTTGCTATTTGTGTATTTAGTGAGTTTCCTGAACTAATTCTCTAAAGCACGTATTCTTTGTCAAGTATGGCTGCTGAACATATCTACTCAGCTCAGTGTTCAATAATGATATGGCAGCGAGCCTTGAGAAAACATATCTTCTTTCCTTTGCCAAGGAGTTCTGTGTTTGGCTTGGGACCTATCTTCAGTGCTCCATCAGTTTACAGCTCTGCCTTAACTTTCACTTCCTGCTTGTATAGAGTCTCAGAGTCAGCCACCGGTGAGAGATTAGGGTCTTCTCAGGGATTTCTTTGGGATGCACACAGCCCTGCACATGTGTGTTTCTAGATCCTTAGAAGTCAATCCCCTATAATCATCTCATTCCCCAGATTTTCCATTTAAGTTTTGTGACCAACCTTTCATTTATCCCAATTGATACTGCTTCAGGCAAACTGCATTGTTTAACTATGTAGGGAAACCTTTATTCCTACAGTGAAATAAGGGAGAAATATTTGAGAAAGGAAGAATGCATTGGCTTAGCTCCCATCTCCTAACTTATAGACCCTAGATATCAAGCCTTTAGGTCCCAGAGAAATTGAGAGCAGTAATCTCCCATAAGTACATTCAGTACAACTCTTAAAAGTGAAAGATCCTAATGCCACGTGGACTAGGGTGAAGTAATCCTTAATCCTCCTAATCCATTCATAGGCCTTGAACCAGCTGTTAATGATTGCTGAATCCTTCCAGGTACAATATAGGGTCTGGATCTAGAGGCACTGAACTCTGCCCCAGCACAGGCTTGAGGTTAGGGGAAGCTCTCCAACCGTCTGCCTCACAGCCTGCCACTCACCCATCCCAATCCCTGCAAGAGGACCCCAACTCTGCTTCTGCCTGGACCCTTCCACAGCCTGGGCCTCATGCCTGGAACCCCTGGAAAAGTTCAGCTCTGTCTGGGCTGTCCCTGGGGGATCCCCTTACAGGCCCAAAAGGTACTGTGGAGTAGTCCAGCACATACTAGTTTTATTCAAATTTGTCTATAATACTTAAGTGGTTGGACAAATGGACATAAGAACTATGAGATTCATAAATGTGTCTATTATATACTAAAGAAAAAAGTCAAATATTTTCATGAAGGTGGATGCTATATTTCACTTTCTGAAGAGAAAAAAAAAAAAAGCAATTTGGGGCCAGCTCCAGTACTCTTGCCTGGAAAATCCCATGGACGGAGGAGCCTAGTAGGCTGCAGTCCATGAGGTCACGGAGAGTCGGACACAACTGAGCAACTTCACTTTCACTTTTCACTTTCACGCATTGGAGAAGCAAATGGCAACCCACTCCAGTGTTCTTGCCTGGAGAATCCTGGGGACAGGGGAGCCTGGTGGGCTGCCGTCCATGGGGTCGCACAGAGTCGGACTCGACTGAAGCGCCTTAGCAGCAGCAGCAGCATGGGTCTAAACAAGTTAGAAAAAATAAACTGTGTAATGTCACTGTACATAGTCTGTCATTGGTATGTGTACTAATAAGTCCCCCAAAACTGTCACCTTTGTTTTATGAACTAAATTTGTGGCAAACGCCCAAAGTATATATTTTACACATAAGATTTTTTCTCTGTAAAAGTTACATTATATTACATAAATTAAAATTTTCCTTCTATACATGAACTGACCAAAAAGATGGTCATTGTGTATGCAAGTTATCATAACCCTTACATGAAATTAGATATGTGAACTGTGGATTCCAGTTTTGCATCCAATGATAAGCTAACTAAATGTCTGTGATCCTGGGTTATATTTGTTTATATATTTCTCTTGAGCAGTTATCTCTTCCTCATTAATTGAAAGAGTAGGCAAAGCACATTTATTTAATAGTTTAAAGGACAGATACTCAATTCACCAGTAGAGTGTAATCCTGCTCAGTGGCAGATTGTGGAACACATTTGGACTCCCTTTAAAGAACTGATATGCTTACATGCATACTATAACACAGACTTCCCTGGTGGCTCAGTGATAAAAAATACACCTGCCGATGCAGGAGACACAGGTTCCATCCCTGAATTGGGAAGATTCCCTGGAGAAGGAAATGGCAACCCACTCTGGTAGTCTTGTCTGGAAAATCCCATGGACAGAGGATCCTGGTGGGCTACAGTCCATGGGAATAGCAAAGAGTCAGACGTGACTTAGCGACCAAACTTCATAAGGCATTAACTCTTTCATAGCCCAAATGTGTGTCGCATGTTTAACCTTTGCTTGTCTTCTAATTAGTATTGTTATCATTATATAAATGATACTCCTGACCTGATTTCTTCCTAGATGAGTTATAAATAATGCAGATTGCTCAAATTTCTTCCTAGATCTGTTCTTTTGAACCACATGGCCAGAGAACATGCTTTCAACATTGGATTGCCAGACAACATTGTAAACTGCAATGAATTTCTGTGTACATTACAGAAAAAGCTTGACAAGTAAGTACACTTTTATGAAACACAACCTAAAGCTATCTTAATCTTGGACTCCACTGTGAATTTTTAAAAATTAATAGTCACAAGTAATTAAAGAAATAGAATTTTCTCATTTCTCATGTTGGAGGAGTTCACATTTTGTATGACAGTCTTTATTTTGTGTAGATCATATTGCCTTTTAGTCGCCTTTAAATATAAATGTCATATGTAGCAAACAATGTATATACCACTGTAAGGTATGTTATATAGGGTATGAAAAATATACTTACCAGCATAAGAAAGAGAATGTGATTATGTCCCTTGAGTCTCCCTTTGTTCCCTTCCTCATTAGTATCTCCCTGAGTAACTACTATTCTTCACTTTGGATTCCTAATTTCTATGCTTCTCTCTATAATTATTCTACACATTTAGTAAAGTCAAATCCCTAGATATTATTCAACTTTAGGTGAAATATAGCATCCTGCTTGTATTTTTTTAACTTTAGTGTTAATTTACATTTATATATCATAACACTCCACTTTTCTTGAGGTTATATTCTGGCTGTTTAACTTGTAGAAATAGGGAATAAAATTCTGTACATCACCAAAATGTCTTTCAAAAATCTGTTCACTCTTCTTTCTAAGAAAGGGCTCAAGATTTTACTCTCAAACCCTAGTTTTATTCACTTAAATATAGTACTAATGAATGTGGTGTCTCAGCCCACAACATTTGGAGCAATAACATTGAGCAAGAAATACCCATTATAAAATTCTAAATTCAAATTCTGGTATCAACAGTACATTAAAACAAGTCTCTTCACTCTTTTAATGAATGATCCTTCATTTATAAAATAATACCAGGTGTGTTCTCTAGCAAGACTAGCAGTAATCAATATCCTTAACTTATTTCCCATAAATTGTTTACTATAAAGGAATATAGTTACTTCTGTGGCATAAAAAATAATTGAGATGTTGTTTGGTAAAGATGGAAAAGTATTCAAAAATAGCAACAAAAACTTATTTCAGTCATTTTGTTGTCAAACCCAAGTTCGTGTGCCCAACACACAGTGAGACCAAGCAAACCAAAACATCAGTTTAACACAGAAAGGTTTATTGCAAGGGCCACACAAGGAAAACAGGTGGCTCATGCTCAGAAGACCAGAACTCCCTAATGGGTTTCAGGGAAGCAATTCTTTTATTTATTTAGTTTTTAATTGAAGGATAATTGCTTTACAGAATTTTGTTGGTTTCTGCCAAACATCAGTCATAGGTATATGTATGTCCCCTCCCTCTTGAACCCCCCTCCTATCTCCTTCCCCAGCCCACCCCTCTAGATAGTCACAGAGCCCCTGTTTGAGTTCCCTGAGTCATACTGAAAATTCCCCCTGGCTCTCTATTTCACATATGATAATATAAGTTTCCATGTGACTCTCTCCATACATTTCATCTTCTCCTTCCTTCTCCCTCCCACCACCCCGTGTCCATAAATCTGTTCTCTATGTTTGATCAGCTTATGTACAATTCTCTGATTGATTGATGTTGAGGTAACAGGGCGGTATCACAAAGGTTAACATTATCAATCCTCAGGTTCTAGTAGATCTGGAGCCCACATGCCCATGGTCATCAGGAACTTCAAGAAGGAACTAAAAATTGCATGACTGCCATATGGCTGATTTACTATTCAAATTTATGCAAGTTCTCCTGACCCAACTGCTGTTTTTGTCACTACATGTTCCTATCTTGTCAGTCATTAATTCTTGAGATGGACTTTTGTGACTCAGAGAAGGCCTGGAAGACTGCAACTTTTCTGCAGGCAAGAGGCAGGCAGAGGACATGGTGGAATGGTTGTGTCCTGGGAATGCCCCATAGTGTCCTGCTCGGTTATAATTTTAGTGTTTTCATGAATTCTTTGTGACTAGAAAGTAGAACTCTTATGACTGTTGGGTAGAAGTTCCAGGTAATATCAACTGTCCAGCTTAGTATGAGAAAAGACATTTTGCTAGTAATCTGTTTGAAATTGGTCATTACTGCCTCGTTAGGTAATGATTCCCAGTTAGGGGAAATACTCTAGCAGAAGGAACATGTGAATGATAAGATAGTAAAAGTAGTGCTTACTGTGTGCCGTGAATATGCTAGGCATTTTATTCATATATATATAAATAAGGCGTGGTTTAAATGTGTTCATATATTGTTCATATTTTGTGTAAATTATTCTCATGGTTATGAATTTATATGTATACATTGTCATAAGTATTCTCTAAAATGTAGGTGTTATCTTCAGGTTAGAGATCAGAAAATGAGTGGTAACAGAGATAACAAGTAACTTGACCAAGTCCCACAGCTGGAGTTAGGAGTTAGACCCTGCAAACCAGGTCATAGGATATGCCAAATCACAGACTAATCATTACACTCAGTGGAAGCAACCAGTGCTAGTTATCATTATAATTATTTGAAGAACATATTTTCATTTTTAGAATAGATAATTCAGTTAGTAAAGCACCAAAATCAATTTGGGTAATTGATATCTTTATCATAGTTTTAACTAAATAGCCAAGTTGGCCAGTATAGCCAAATACAAAGTAAACCACAACATACATCCTCTAAAGCCAAATGAATAAAGTGAGAGGGATTCCAAAAAGGATATTACATCCCATTTGAAAACTCTATGAGACCTAAAAAATGAGTAAATTTTAAGACCCAGTAATAATAATAAAGGTCTACTGCAACAGCTATTCAAGGGCCTTATTTAATCTTGGTGTTTTTGTCTTTCTTGTAGCTTGCAGTGCTTGTATTGTGAGAAGACCTTCAGGGACAAAAATACACTTAAAGATCATATGAGGAAAAAACAGCATCGTCGGATCAATCCTAAGAACAGAGAATATGACCGATTTTATGTCATCAATTATTTGGTAAGGCTTTCTTTTCTGTTCATAATTTAAAATTTGATTGCCTGTCTATAAACATCAAAATGTGGTTGAGGGATACTTTCAAGCAATGGTTAGTTTACAAAAGGTAATGTGATTTGATTTGTCTCTGATTTGCCAGGTGTTTATATAGTAAAAAGGTTGTGTCTCTAGAACTCGTAGGGATCTTGCTCAAATAAATAAATGTAAAACATCTGAATAGCCACACATTGCCCCCTATTTACTGTCTGTTACCTTGAGCACAGGGACTTCTATATTCTATATACTGTTGTATTCTATATACTATATGTATGTATGTATGTTAGTTGCTTAGTCGTGTCTGACTCTTTGCAACCCCATAGACTGTAGCCCACCAGGCCCCTCCGTCCATGGGATTCTCCAGACAAGAACACTGGAGTGGGTTGCCATTTCCTTCTCCAAAAGGAACTATAGAAAGAAAGAAAGTGAAGTCTCTCAGTCGTGTCCAGCTCTTTGCGACCCCATGGACTATACCCTACCATGCTCCCCCATCCATGGAATTTACCAGGCAAGAGTACTGGAGTGGGTTGGCATTTCCTTCTCCAGTATACTATATACTTCTGTATATATTAATGCAGGGACTTCTATGTTCTTTTCTAAAAACATTGTTGTCTGGGTGTGCTGGGTGCTGTGCTAGATAATCGTTTATAGTCTCTTCACTCATACCCTTTTCCCCCATTAAAATATCTTCGCCTTTCTTTCCCACACACACAAAATATATATATATACATATAAAACTAGTAGGATGGATTGATGGGGTTATCATTGTCAAGGATTTTAAATACTTTGCAAACTCTCCTTGCCCAGAAACCTCTGTACCATTTACTGGCCTCTGGAGATTACAGTCCTTTTTGTGTAAGGAGAGGTATTCAGTTGGAGGCAAATTTCCTTCTCTTTAGGTGCATTTGGAAATTTAAAAAGAGATTTTTGATTGACACACTGACTGGAGAGTGCTACCGGTCCTGCCCCCAGTCTGCTGATCTTTATTTTACGTATACATAGCAAAGGAAGGAAACTCTTGTGGGAAGAGAGACCCTTTCCAGGGGCCCAAGAGTGGGCTCTTGTCTAACACTTGGAAATGAACTGTCCAAGGAGATTCTCGTGCTGACAAAGCAAGAGACTTTATTAAGAAGGGGCACCAGGGGGAGAGCAGCAAAGGGAACCCAGGAGAACTGCTCTGCCACATGGCTCACAGTTTCAGGTTTTATGGTAAGTGGTTTAGTTTCCTGGTTGTCTGTGGCCAATCATTTTGACTCATGGTTATTCCTGGTGGCGCGCATATCTCTCAGCTCAAATGGATTTAAGCAGGAAGGATTCTGGGAAGTTAGTAGGACATATGGACTGGCATCTCCTCTCTCCTTTTGACCTTTCCTGAATTCTCCCAGTTGGTGGTAACTTGTTAGTTCCACATTACTTCCCAGGACCTCTTGTTGTATGATAACTCATGCAAAGTGGTTGTTACCGTGCCTGTCTAGGATTGGCAGTTTCAGTCAGTGGTTCTCTAACAAAACTACTCATGACAAGAGAAGGAGTTAAGTAATTCTGCCTTGGAATTGAAAGAAAGATGAGGAGTTCCAGTTCTGACAGCTTTCTAAAGCAAAATAAAGTGTTTTTTGCTCTTAATTTGAAAGAATTTTAATCCAAGTCCATTGGCCACAAAAGGCGTAATTGATAATAATGAGCCATTTTATCTATTGGACAGAAAGCATATTCTGAATTATGTTGGAAGTCTCTGCTTTAGGATAAAATTTTTGCCTGTTCTAACTAATCCTTAGCATATTAAAATTCCCCTTGAGAAATAAGTTTAGCATGTGTTTAAAGATTGTCTCTGAAAGGTTGCCGTGGTTTGCTACAAATGTTTTACAACTAACTAAAGGTAAAGGCACCCTTTGAGTCTTTCAGTCTTCTCGTGAAATCACTCAGTCATTAATTCCTAGAGCAAACGCTACTTCAGGGCCCAGCCCAATCCAATAGGGAATGGGCTTCAGTGTTAGCTCTAAGAAATATTCAGCTACTGCAGGAAGCCGTGGAAGCAATTTAATGTACTTTCTTCTGGGGCTCTTTTAAGCTAATAGTCAAGATCTTAGGATTAGCAGAACATTGTATATAGCTGGAGGTGTTTATCTTTTAGAGGAGACTTCAGAGAGACTGCTCACTCAGATTCTGCTGGCACTTTTAGAAAAGTTCAATACGGGCATCAAATAGTGCAACTGTGAAAACTGGAATTATCCGTGAGGACCAGCTGGCTCTAGATGAGTGTGCCGGATTGTACTGCCCACGGAGAGCCCAGATTTCATGTGGGATGAATCGTGGCTTGAAAGAAGTACTTCAAGAGAATGTAAAGGCTTTAATAACATATAAAATGAAAATTAAATCACTTCAGGGTAATATTGATAGATTTTTTTTTAAGGCTTTTGGTGGTTGGGGGCGTTCAACTTTTTATTTTGTATTAGGGAATAACTGGTTAACAATGTTGTCATAGTTTCAGGTGGACAGCAAAGAGACTCAGCCGTACGTCATGTACACATATCCATTCTCCCTGGTTTGGTTTTAATTAGCAGCTTTTTAGTACCTACTATGTGCCAGGTACAGGCTTCCCAGGTGGTGCTAGTAAACAGGTAAAGAACTCTCTTGCGAATGCAAGAGACATAAGACATCCAGGTTCAGTCCTGGGGTCAGGAAAATCCCCTAGAGGAGGGCTTGGCAACCCACTCCAGTATTCTTGCTTGGAGAATTCTACTGACAGAGGAGCCTTGGGGGGCTGAGTCCCATAGGGTCGCAAAGAGTAGGATGTGACTGAAGCAACTTAGCACTCATGCACGAATGTGCCAGGTACTGTCTTAGGTATTTATATTAAGTCATTTACTCTTAACCACACCCCTGTGACACAGGTTTTGTCATTATCCTCTTTTATAGATTAGGTAACTAGAGCATAGAGAAGTTGCATGATTTTCCCAGGGTCACATAGCTAAAGCTTTCTGCATCAGTTTCCTTCCATTTTTCCTCAGTTTTTATAATTGAAATAGTACCAGTACCCACCTCTTATACTTTGGGTTGGTTTGGGGATTTGGTCAGTTAATGGTGATAAATTCTTAATGATCTACACACATACACACCCTTTGCCTATTATCTTTTATACCAAAGTAGAAGATGACCCATGGTCAAGGTAAAGCTGACTTTAATCAGTTCCTTAAGGGCTCTAACCCACAACCCTAGCCATCTTAGCTCTCTATGCTTTTCCATTGAGGCCAACAACAATAAAGTGTTTTGTTTCTGGAGTTTTTGGTTTTGTTTGTTTTTTTCCTTCTTTGACCACACTACACAGCTTATGGGATCTTAGTTCCCCAACCAAGGATTGAACCCATACCCTCGGCAATGAAAGCTTGGAGTCCTAACCACTGAACTTCCAGGGAAGCCATAGGAAAGATTTGTTTTAAAAAACTTAAAAAGTGTTATGATGCCTTGTTGTTGTTGCTCAGTCACTCAGTTGTGTCCGACTCTTTGCGACCCCATGGACTGCAGCATGCCAGGCTTCCCGGTCCTTCACTATCTCCCAGAATTTGCTCAAACTCATGTCCATTTAGTCAGTGATGCCATCCAACCATCTCATCCTTTGTCATCCCCATATCCTCCTTCCCCCAATCTTTCCCAGCATCAGAGTCTTTCCCAGTGAGTCAGCTCTTCGCATCAGGTGGCCAAAGTATTGGAGTTTCAGCTTCAGCATCAGTCCTTCCAATGAATATTCAGGGTTGATTTCCTTTAGGATTGACTGGTTTGATCTCTTTGCTGTCCAAGGGACTCTCAAAAGTCTTCTCCAGCACCACAGTTTGAAATCATTATTAATTCTTCAACACTCAGCCTTCTTTGTGGTCCAACTCTCATGACCACTGGAAAATCCATAGCTTTGACTATATGGACCTTTGTCAGCAAAGTGATGTCTCTGCTTTCTAATACACTGTCTAGATTTGTCATAGCTTGGAAATGATATAAACTTAGCTTTGGAAAGAATTGAAAAAGCTAATAACATCTCTAAAGATGTACCAGTGCCTTAAGTTAGAGGAGTGCTTATCAGAAGTATCAATCTTAACAGTGTTCTTGGAATATTATAAATCAAGGTATAAAAAATATATAGGCTAAATAGATTTTTTAAAACTGTTCCAAATATTAATAGTGTATAGTTAGAGAAAAATGAGGGCCAATGGTTTTTCATTTTAGTTTTCTTTTAGACTTCATTAATGAAAATACTTATTATCAAGACTAAACTATTCTAAAAGTTTAATTAAACAGTAAATACATTGTTTTTTCTTAAGGACTTTAAAGAGCAGGACAATTTTTTATTGTTATTTTATAAATTTTTGGCTGCGCTACCCAGCTTGCAAAATCTTAGTTCCCCAACCAGGGATCAAACCCAGGCCCTCAGCAGTGGAAGCTCATAGTCCTAAACACTAGACCACCAGAGAGTTCCTGCTTTATTTTTTTTTAAGGATTAAAAGGAAGAAAAAAAGAAAAACAGAAATGAGAGACATTCATCATTTATTTCTCCGAGGGAAAAAGCTGATATGAGTGCGTGGATGTGGGCAAAAGATTGAATTGTTGGTTTAGTAGCTAGTGTCTGCACATCCATTTCTCACATCCTCTTTCTTTCAGAAGGAATTTCATTGACTTCATACATTCTATAAACATTTGAGTGCTTTCTAGGTACCAGATGCTGGTGGAACAGAAAGAAAAATATGGCAGAACAGCTACTACTTTCAAGGAACTTAGAGATTGGTGTGAGAACCAGATGTGTAAGCACATTAATTTCAACACTTTGTAATGGTGTATACAGAATTAATGTTTTGACCTCTCCTGTAGTAGATCTATGCGGTAATTGAGTCATGCACCCACAGTGTCCCACTTCGGAACAGAATTTTCAGACCAGCAGTAATGGAAGCATCCAGGGTATTCCTGGCAAGATACACTCTGAGAGTCATAAAAGGTGGGAGATCAATAAACGATGTCCTGATCCCTGGTCAGGACAAAGAGTCTGTTAAGGGTCCCTTTTGGGCTCAGCAAATTGATAGATTCCATCTTCTTTCTTGGGAGAAATAATTTGCCTGTTTAATAACTCATATCAGTTTTTTAATACTAATAGACTTGCAAATAAAATATATTAAAGGTCTTTTGCATAATCTAAATTATCTGCTTAGAGTTTGTGCTTTGTTTTCTCACAAACAGAAAGGTTCAATGGATTGGGGGTTGGGGGGGGAACAGCTGAAGGGACAAGGTCCCAGGCAGTTTCACGTTCAAGTACTCTTGCCTCAGAGGGCAGCAGACTGCTTGACATCATCTTCAAGGCTTCAGCTACATGTTCTGTAGGTGCTCATGGCTCAAGGCCTGAGCTTTACTAAAGGGAAGTATTTTTGCAGTGGTATTATCATTTTTTTGATTTAAATTTTTTTAGTTTTAAAATATACAAACCCATCTGTAACAAAACATTGTTGTTGTTTAGTCGCTGAGTCATGTCCAACTCTTTGTGACCCCATGGACTGTAGCCCACCAGGCTTCTCTGTCCATGGGATTTCCCAGGCAAGAATACTGGGATGGATTGCCATTTCCTTCTCCAGGGGATCTTCCCAACCCAGGGATCAAACTCACGTCTCCTGCATTGGCAGACAGATTCTTTACTGTTGAGCCATCAGGGAAGCCCCAACAAAAGAATGCTGTTAACCTATTTTTCAGTTTTGTTATGATTCTCTCTACTGTAATTATTTACATTTAAAACACTGTATGTGTTTCTGATGGATTTTTTTGTGTGTAAGCATATGTAAGTCTGTGAGTTTTAGGGATGAAAGGGTGCTGGGTGAAAGGGACCTTTTTCCCCACCCTCTCATTGATCATAAGCCATCTGATGCAGAGGTTTGAGGAGGTGTTCTGAACATCTTTACTGACATGCCTTCCCAACTTTGGTTTGGTTTTTTTTTTTTGCGTTCTTCTCTTTCCTGATATGATTCATTAGTAGGCATAGTGTCTTAATCAGAGACTAAATTTTTTTTTCTCTTTGTGTCTTGTTCTTATAATAAATCATACATTTAACTGTACCAAGACAGAGCACTCTAGGAAAGTCACATTCAAATCACTTGTTTCCTATTATACTAATGAACACAGAGTTCCATTTTGTTCTCAAGCGGTAAATGGTTAGTGCTGTATTGCCTAGATAAATCCCTGTGTTGTGCTTAATACTGAGAAAGCTGTAAAGTAATGCTTTGACTTTGGAAGTTTGACAGTGAAAGATATTTTTCATCATTTTGGGCTCAAAACATTTATTGATAAGTAACATTTGCTTGTATTGTTGAATGGTAATACCCCAAATGACCCATCCTTGAGTAATATCTTGCAGCAGTGGCCTTCAGTCTGTGTCCACAGAGACCAACCAATGCATAAAAGATTTAATTCATCACCAAAAATTCCATCTAATAAGAATCCTGTTGGCAATGGTGAGGCCATTCTTATTGTTCATAATGATGCTTAGACACTTCATGACGACTCTGGGAAGTCCATTATGGAGTCCAAATTAACTGTCTCTAATGACGTTATGGTAAATCTCTGTGTGTCTGAGTTTATGCATCATTTAGCTGATAGATAATGACAGCTGCAAAACCTCTCATTAAGTTGATGAATGATAGATGTTCTTTTTCTCTAAATCGTAATGGCTCTTGTAGTCCTTTGTGTTTAGTTAAATGATTACCTTCCTTAAGAAAATGTTTCTAACTGAGAGTAAATTCTGGTAATGTTTTTCTAAATAAAGGATATAAAACAGAGATATCTGTATTATATCAGGTGAGGCTGGACTTGACAGTTACCATGGTTTAACTGCTTGGAAAAGTGCCCAGTAATTTCTCTGTATCCCTCTTTAATGCAGTGTCTGCTTTTGCACGGCACAGTGGGAAGATTGAGTAGAGAGAGAAGAAAGGCCAAGAGAAAGAAAGAAATGACTCAAGGGAGAAAGGAGACATGGTTGGGCCAAAAGAAAGCATTCCTGCTCATCACTGCATTAAGTTTTGCTGAAACTATGACTAAATTTGTCTGACATAGCCCTGCAAAGTGGAACTCCTCCATGAACTGTAAGAGATAAAAGGGATTTGAGTATATATTTGAGTACCAACTATTACCTGGTACCATGTGATTTTTATACATTAACTATTTACTCAACATGCACAAAACTTTTGAAGTAAGATCTGAATTGGCATCACATTTTTTAGATGTTTTCAGTTACAGTTTAACTCAAAAAGATAATTTCAGATTATAAGACTGACGCACTGCCTACTGCGGATATTTGGCAAAACTAATACAATTATGTAAAGTTTAAAAATAAAATAAAATTTTAAAAATAAAATAAATAAAATAAAATAAAAAAGATAATTTCTAGTACCCACTGTGTGCCCGACTCTGGAAATATAACAGTGAACAAAACCCATGTCTTCATAGACATTCTAGTGCAGAAGACAGAAAATAAGAAAACAGATCCACAAAATGATTTCAGGGTATGATCAATGCTTTGAAGAAAAATAAAGCGTCCTAGCAGAATAAAAAGTAACTTGAAAGAGGGGTGTTTAGACAGTGTTCAGAAAAAGCAGTGATAACGTTCAGGATGATGGAACCACATCAGGATATGTGAGGTGAACGATGCCAACAAGTGTAGAAGTAACCAGGTGGAAGTCGGCTTGCTGTGTTCAAGCAGGAACCAAAGAGTGGTCTGACCAGAGCCAGCTAAGCACGAGAAAAAGTGCTGGAACACAGTGATAGAGAGGGAGCCTGGCAGACCATAGAGGCCTTATAAGCCATGGGAAGACCTCTGCATTTTGTTTTGAGTATGAGAATCCCTGGGAGGGGTCAGACAAACAGCGAGGTACCCTGTAGAAAGTTCACTGTGGCTGCTGTCTGGGAAATAGACTTTTGAGAACCTCAAATAGAAACAGAGTCCAGCTAGGAGAGTCTCTCTCAAAAGATATTAGTGGTTTTTCTAAAAGATCCCTAAGAGATTCCTGTGTACATCCAGGGCTGAGAAATGCTAATTTACATTTAACAGAAAAGAATCTGACTGAAAGGTTATCTCTGCTTCTCTAAAAAAGAAAAGCATATTAAAATGTTATTAAACATTATTACATGCTTTTCAAATGTTTGATTTAGGATATATCTGAAATCCTAACCATTTAGGATATATCCTAAATCCTAAACTTCGAGTTAGAATGTATCATTTCTTACCCTGAAATAACAGCTTTACTGTATTCTGCTTGTATTGTTTTAAAACCATTTGCATTTAGGTACTGTCTTGTTTTGTTTTGAGTTCAGTGTCTACTTTCTCTTTCCTCTCCCCTCTTCCCCCTTCACCTCCCCTCTTTATCTCTAATCCCTCTGTTCTTCCTTCAAAGGAACTTGGAAAATCGTGGGAAGAAGTTCAACTAGAAGATGATCGGGAGTTGCTAGAGCATCAGGAAGAGTAAGACTTATTATTGATGGTACTTAGTCACAGTATTTTAAGAGAAGGAAAATAGTTATTTATTTTGATTTTAAGTTACCATTCTGAAAAGATAGAATAAAAAGAAAGAGAACCCTTTCTGTAAGCCATGCGTCCTTTCATGTAATATAGCCAAACCTTGAAATAAAAATAACTTTTGATACTTCGTACCAGTCAGAATGGCCATCATCAAAAAGTCTGCAAATAATAAACTCTGAAGAAAGTGTGGAGAAAAGGGTACCCTACTACACTTTTGATGAGAATGTAAATTGGTACAGCTACTATGGAGAACATTATGTAGGTTCCTAAAAAACTAAAAGTAGAGCTAGCATATGATCCAGCAATCCCCCTCATGCACATATGTCCGGAAAAGATGAAAACTCTAATTTGAAAATATACATGTACCCCAGTGTTCATAGCGGCACTATTTACAGTAACCAAAAGATGGAAGCAACCAAAATGTCCGTGGACAGATTAATGGATAGAGAAGATATGGTATACAAACAGTGGAATATTACTCAATCATAAAAAAGAATGATATAATGATATGCCATTTGCAACAACATAGATGGACGGAGAGATTATTATACTAAATGAAGTAAGTCAGAGAAAAACAGATATCACTTGATATCACTTATATGTGGAATCTAAAGGTATGACACAAATGAATTTATTTACAAAATAAAAATAAACTAACAGACATAGAAAACAAATTTATCTTTACTAAAAGGGAAAGGGGGTGATAAATTTAGGAGTTTGCTATTAATAGATATACACTTCCATATACAAAATAGATAAACAACAAGGTTCTACTGTATAACATGGGAGATTGTAGACAATATCTTGTAATAGCCTTTAATGGAAAAGAATCTGATTAAAAAAAAACAGATTTTTTATCAAATATTTTATTAAAAACATATATGCTTATAAAATGATTTTATATATATATATACACACAAATATATACATATATAACTGAATATATACATATAACTGAATCACTTTGCTACATACCTGAAACTAACACAACATTGTAAATCAACTATGCTGCTGCTGCTGTCACTTCAGTCGTGTCCGACTCTGTGTGACCCCGTAGACGGCAGCCCACCAGGCCCCACCATCCCTGGGATTCTCCAGGCAAGAACACTGGAGTGGGTTGCCATTTCCTTCTCCAATGCAGGAAAGTGAAAAGTGAAAGTGAAGTCACTCAGTCGTGTCCGACCCTCAGCGACCCCATGGACTGCAGCCTACCAGGCTCCTCCATCCATGGGATTTTCCAGGCAAGAGTACTGGAGTGGGGTGCCATTGACTATACTTCAAAAAAATTAATGATAATATCAAAATAAGTTTGATATAATTAAAACAACTGTTATTCCAACTAAATAGTGTTTTGCTACTACAGCTGATCATTGAGCACACAGGTAATATATATTCAGAGAAAATATACTCCAGAATTCTTTACTCATTAGTCCATTGATCCCTAGACCTTAAACTGATATGATATTTGAACTCTCCATGCTTCTTACTGTTGGAACAGAGAACATAACAACTAAATTGAGGTTAACTTTGTTCTGTGTTCATCCCATTGATGACTAACTTAAAACATTCACAGCTTCTTTGCTTGAAATTATAAGCTCGAGAAGTATTCTTTTCAACCTAAAAGGATTCCCCGTTATTCATCTTCCTCTCACTCAAAGCTGTTCAGCCTTTTGTCTCTCCTGGGATTTTGCTTCTCCTGGTTTAGCAGTGACAAGAAGTTGACAGTATCTCAAAAAATAAATGCAAGGAAGGGAGAAAGTGGTAAAAAGGCCCTGTATTCTTTTTGATATCTGCCATCAAATTTAACACTTGCCCCATTTAAAATGATCTGTATTTCCCACATGAAAGATACAAGGTTGCCTTTTTAAAATACACCATTTTTCATGCAGAAACACACTCTGGGCACTGACTGCACCTCACAGCATGCACACTTAGTGGCTGTAGTTAACGAGAGAGCATCCCGTCTCCTGATACGTCTTCTCTGCAAATTAAAACTGGCTGTCTCAGAAAGACATGGTGCTGATTTTGTAGTGAAATAGCTGCTCAGAAAGAGAGGCAAATATAAGAAAATAGAGCAGCACCTGTTTGCTATTTATATTAATTTCATGGTGCTACTTTGAATTTCAAAAACTGTATCAAAAAGTCATAATATAATATGACAGTCTTTACAGAAATACCAGATTTGAAAGAGACTGGCAGAGTTTCTTAGGGAGCAGAAAGTAATACCAGGTCATTGTTCTGTATATCCTTGAAGCTCCATGTTTGCCATTTTATTTTTAACACAGTGACTGGTCTGATTGGGAAGAACACCCTGTGTCTGCTGTCTGCCTATTTTGTGAAAAGCAAGCAGAAACAATTGAGAAATTATGTGTCCACATGGAGGTGAGATACTTTGATTCATTTGACATTTGTTTTGTTGTTCTGACAGGGAGAAGTTGATGGTTACTGCAACCTCATCATCTTATACCTTTGTCTCTTGATTATTTTCCCCTTCCTTAAAGTTCTGTAAGCAAAATGGAAGTCAGGGAGGGTCCATCAAACAGAAGCAGAACTAAGGGCAGTTAAGCGGAGTTCACTGAACCTGGGTGAACTGTTAGTTTGGTATTTCACAGACCACTGATGCCATCCCACCTCTGAGATGTTTACGAGATAGTTCTGCCTTAACCTGTAGGATCTGCAACCACAATTAACAATACCTGGGATGTGGACAGGTTCTGAGTCTTTTTCCCAGTGCTTTCCGTGCTGGTGAACAAGGAGAGCAGGAAAAGAGAAAGTTGCCTTTTACAGAGCCCTTGGGAGGGATGGAGGTGGACAGGGCACAGGGTGTGGTTTTACAACTCCCTCAGTTACCAGGATTTGAAGAGAAGAAATTTGAGGACATTACCAGTTTGTGTTTTCTCTTCTGCATGCTATTCTTTTATTATATTGGGAGTTGAGTATAATAGAAAAATATTACTGGATTATTCTGATATGCCCTCTCTCCCATCCCCCCCACTCAGCTCTAAAGCAGTGGAGCAGACTCTCCTGTTTGACCCACCTTCATTCTCATTCATAAAAACTGTTCTTAGTTCAGTAAAACTAGGACCTGGAAGGTGTTCAAAAGGCTATGGGCATTTACTCAAGAGGAAGGAGAATCATTTTGTCTGAAGCAGGTTGTCACTAGTACGTATGTATACTTTCCAGTCTTAAATATCCTAATCTCATAATATCCTAGTCTCTTTGAATTGAAAGGTGCCTTAGTCCCTCTATCCTGTGTAAGAATTCCCTTTGCAGGATCCTTGACTGGTGTCCTCAACCTCTGCTGAGTCACTTTCAGTGATAACATATCATGGAATTCTTAATTATCCTGCCTGTGGTGCTACACAGAATGCCTTCATAGAGAGTTAGATGGTCTTTATTCTCTGTAAGCTTGTAAGTTGAAGCATTTACCCAGTTGGGTGATTGTAGAAATGGAACAGAATAAAAATAAGCCTGTGCGTCGTAAAAGTCAAAAGACATGTAATTTGTGGGAAGATATGAGTGAGGAGAAACTTGCAGGTTTAAACACCATATTTGACAGTATAAAAGGAAAAGCAGAATATTTAAAATTACCTATCTACTTGTGAAGCAAAGGACCTATAGTCATAATTCTACTCCAGACACAGAGTATAGTAGGGCTACATTTACCTAGAGACTGAGGACCCTTTTGTCAGACTGCAGAGTGCATACAGAGTAAATGATAAAAACTGGAGATACAAGCTGTGAACAACTAAAATGTTTTAACTGATTGACATGACTTGTTTGGACTGTGCTTTATAAAGCAATTAGATGTAGATTTTGAAGACTTTGAAAACAGATGATGAACTGAGACTGAATTCTGCAGTATTCAGACTCCTGTGAATAAGCCGTCTGTTTATACTTCCATCCTGAAAGATTAAATAATTTATATGCTCACAGATACATTCATTCCTTTTTTTAGGATGCACATGAATTTGATCTCCTCAAAATAAAGTCAGAACTTGGTAAGTTTGATTCGGAAATTGTTTTCCATGATGTTGCTTTTTTTCATACACTATCCCGTGAACGATGCCTGTGTTCTGCAGTTGTGATTGGAGAGTGTACAAGCCAAAATGTGTCTCTCCACAGATGGTCTCAATGGGACTGCCTGAAACAGTGATTCACAGTCTTAACTATAATATTCAAATATGGTTTTGATTTATAGGTTTTTTCCCTACATATATGATGTCAAATAAAACAGGGCTTCCCAGGTGGCACTAGTGGTAAGAACCTGCTTATCGGTGCAGGAGACATAAGAGACGTGACTTCGATCCCTGGGTCCGGAAAATCCCCTGGAGGAGGGCTTACAAGTTAATGATTAATTTCTATTGTAAAGTGTAGGGGGCTAGTGGAAAAAAGCATGGATTTTGAAGTCAGACTGGAGTTCACAGTCCAGCTCCAGCACTTACTAGCTGTGTGACATTGGGCCTTGGCTCAGCAGAATGTTATAGAGAATGTATAGTGTATGAAAGACACCTACTGCCTTGCTTGGTAGTGTAGCTCGAGTGTTTATTATAGATGTACCCAAGTAGATCACCATGATAGAAAAATTAGTGTCATGAAGACATAAAGTACTGACTTGCTAATATATCCAAGACCATAAAAAGCTCAATGCTGCTGCTGCTAAGTTGCTTCAGTCGTGTCTGACTCTGTGCAACCCCAGAGATGGCAGCCCACCAGGCTCCCTGGTCCCTGGGATTCTCCAGGCAAGAACACTGGAGTGGGTTGCCATTTCCTTCTCCAGTGCAGGAAAGTGAAAAGTGAAAGTGAAGTCGCTCTGTCGTGTCTGACCCTCAGTGACCCCATGGATTGCAGCCTACCAGGCTCCTCCATCCATGAGATTTTCCAGGCAAGAGTACTGGAGTGGGGTGCCATTGCCTTCTCCGAAAAAGCTCAATGCCCACCCCTCAACTCACCAGCTACTTTCCTAGACTCTTGAAAGTGTTACTTTACTTTATTGCTCTTATACACATGTATATGTGTATGTAATAGGTTAATAGTCAAGAACATGGGCTGTGGAGCGAACAGCCTGGTGTCACATCCTGGCTCTACCACTTACTGGCTATGCAGCCTTGGACAGCTTCCTGATGTATAATGTGGATACGGTAACACCTATGTGGTAGGGTGTTGTGGAGATTAAATGTATTAATGCATGAAAAGTGATTAGAGCAGTGCCTGGTACATAAGCACTATATAAGTACTAGCTGTTATTATTTTCTGTCTATGCTTTAAATCTGCACTGCCTCTTCAGGTTGGTTAATAAAGAGAAGTGGTTCTTTAAAAAAAAAAAAAATTGCAACAGTGTAAAAATGGGTCTGACCAGTTGTCTGATGATTCTGTATACTATCATTTTCAGGATTAAATTTCTATCAGCAAGTGAAATTGGTCAATTTCATTCGGAGGCAGATTCACCAGTGTAGATGCTATGGCTGCCAGGAGAAGTTCAGGTCCAAAGCAGACTTAAGGACTCATATGCAAGAAGCAAAACATACTGCGCTGCTTCCTGAAAAACAGATATGGGATCAACCACAGTGAGTTCTGCTCAACCAGACATACATTTCTTTGCTCCTTCTCCATTATCTCATCCATTTATTTAATTCCTTTAAACTTAAATAAAAGATAAGTGCAAGCCTATTGTAAAAAGTAAAAATCTTCAAAAACCTTGGTTTTAAAATAATCTCCCTGTTACAGATATAATCAACTACTTCAAATTTTATGGTGTAGTGATATGGATAGCAATAGATAGATATAGAAATATATATTTTTAAGGTATATTTTGTTAATAAAGTATTTAAAAGCATCTTCTATATCCACTACACATCTATTGCATCATTTTTAATGGTTGCCAAATATTCCATTGTATGGATATTTGCTAGATGTTTAGGATTTTTATGTTTTGCTCTTCTAAATAGATGCATATGCCTACATTTTTGCACACTTACATAATTATTTCATTTAGATAAACTCCTAAACATAAAAGTACTGTGTCATACAGTATACCACTACTAGGGCTTTTGATGCATGTTTTGCATCCTGGTGCTGTTAAAAACATCAAGCATTTGTTCTTCTAGTATGTACCTGTTGAGATGGTCTCAGACTCCCAGGTATCCTTTGCCAGTCTCACCTTCTGAGACAGTTCTCTAATCACTCTGGATAATCTCAGTTGAGGGAACCTCTGGGAGGTTGTGGGTTCCAGCTCCAGAGAGATTCCTCTATTCTCAGGGAATGTTAAATCAGAGCCCCCCAGGAGTCTAGGCAAAAAGCTCTAGTTTTTCCTCTTTAGAAAATTCCAGATTTATGAGAGGCAGAGTCAGCCCTGGACTAACCTGAGACCCAGTTCCTATAATTCTTCTTATACAAGTCAAAACCTTTATATTTCAGAACTAACTCCAGAGTGTGTCCTGAGAAGGAACCAGAGTAATAGACTTAAAATTCTATAGATGTTTTTAATTTTTTTAATTTATAATGAAGAAAATAGTGATGATTAGATTGGGGGAAGAGGGGGGACTCCACACATGGAAACAGTTGTTTTTATTGGATATTTGAAGGAGTAGTGTGTGAAAGAGTAACTGTGTTTGAACTTTGCTATCCCTAGGGCAGAACTGAAACCTTTGAATAGAAATGAGAGGAATGTCGTTTTTAGCTTTATACAAGGAGGTATTAAATTGATAGCTAGAGCTGCCTGATAGTAGAGTAGGCTGCCTTTTAAGATAGTATCTTGTTATGTTAAATATCAAGCAAAGGCTGAAATGCCAGCTAACAAAGATACTAGTAAGACTGATGTCAGCCAATAAAGGTCAAAGTAAAATTAATTCAGAAGTTCTGTCGTTTACAGCCTTTGCAAAATGTAGTTGAAACTGTTGGCAAAGAAACTTAGCAAAATTATAGTAATGTGTACATTCAACTGCTGAGAAATTTTCTAGATAATCTATAGTTTTGGTTATTCAGTCTATTTGTGGTTGTTTTCAGGTATTACTTTCCAACTTATGAAAATGACACTCTGCTGTGTACACTGTCTGACAGTGAAAGTGACCTGACAGCTCAGGAACAAAATGGAAATATTGCCATCATTAGTGAAGATACATCTAAACTGCATGCTTTGAAACAAAGCAGTATTTTGAACCAGTTGCTACTACATGAGTCCTTGAAAAACTAGAAGAAACTGCCACAGAAGCAATGTTTCATGTTTTCTCCTGTGAGACAGACACGAAAGAATACTTTAAAGTTGAATGTCAGCAAAGGATTAGTCCTTGGTAAAATAAAACTTTTAAAAAATGATTTTTTTCCACAAGTAAAGTAGAAACTAAATAAAATGAAGGCTTTTTGTATTTGGGCTCTAAAGTTTTATTATGTAATCATTGTAACTCATATTTATCTATAACAAGGAAGACATATAAATCAAAAAGAAATGAAATGTTCCAATTATTTATACACCTGATTTCAACCAGTAGTTTCAGTCTCTTCCCCACAGACTTTCTTCATCCAACAAGTCACAAAATTTGACAGATGTGTACTTTCCGTACTACACTGGGTCAGCTGTAAATGTAGTGACCAGCAGAGGAGCCACAGAAGGGAGGAACAGTGGGCAAAGTCCTGGATAATGCACACGCTGGACACTATTTTGGAATAATCAAGATCTGACTATATTATTATTATTGCTTTCCACTTAGAGTTACTAAACTGAAACTCCTTAAAAATGGACTTCAAGACAACTTCACTTTCCCTAACAGATAAGTATCATTTTTTTTATAAACATGACCACAATACCATTATAACATTTAAATAAAGTTAACAATGACTTCCTAATATCGTATGTTTTCCATTGTCCCTAGTTGAAAAGTGTGTTTAGTCTCCTGCATCTAGTGCCGTCAGTCTGATGCACCATTATAAAGTTCACCATCAAACCATTTTAGTGTCCATTGATATATATTATCTAGAATATTTTTTTAAGGCTTGCAAAATGGTGATTTTCTAATTCTATCATTTCTTTACCAGTGGGTTCTTTACAGCGTGGGTGCTCGAGAGCACTGGAGTCTGAAGTTCTAGTTTTCTTTTTTAATTTATTTTTTAATTGGAGGAAAATTGCTTTACAATATTGTGTTGGTTTTTACCATACAGCAACTCAAATCAGCCATAATTATACATATACCCCCTCTCTCATGAGCCTCCTCCCCTTCCCCCACCCCTCTAGTCCATCACAGAGCGCCAAACTGATAGCAGCTTCCTACCAGCTATCCATTTTACACATGATCGTGTATAATATGTCAGTGCTACTTTTTCCGTTTTCCCACCCTCTCCTTCCCCCACTGTGTCTACGAGTCCATTCTCTACATCTGTGTCTCCATGCTGAAGTTCTAGTTTTCAGTTATTAATGCCAACTTATGTAGGCATTCCCCCAAGACTAATCTTGAAGTTGTATGGTATGACCTGTGCAGAATCTCAAGACTAATCTCCCACCATGTGATCCAAAGTTGACTAGAATTGTAAATTATATGAACTCTGGCCAAGGCCCCGTGCAGGCACCCATAACAAGGCTTTTCATTGAAAATCAGCAAACAATAAATAGGAGCCCTTATTGAACGAAAAAACTATCTAAGTTAAAGACACGGGTTGTTTTAAATAAAACAAAAGTCAGGGTTCTCTGGTGGTCCAGTGGTTAAGAATTCTCCATGTAATGCAAGGGACACCAGTTCAATCCCTGGTCCCGGAAGGTCCCACGTGCAGTGGAACAACTAAGCCCATGGGCCGCAACTACTGAGCCTGCACTCTAGAGCCTGCAAATTGCATCCACTGAGCCCACGTCCTGCAGCTACTTAAGCAAGAGCGCCTAGAACCTGTGCTCGGAAACAAGAGAAGCCACTGCAGTGAGAAGCCCGTGCACCACGATAAAGAAGAGCCCCGACTCGCCACAACTAGAGAAAGCCCGCACGCAGCAGCAAAGACCCAGCACAGCCACAGAATTCATAAATAAATCTTTTAGAAAAGAAAAAAAGGTCAAGAAGGTAATTATCCTGTGCCTGGAAACTTGGGTCTCTAGAAACCAGATTTGTTTGGGAAATCAAGGAATGTCTGGAGTGTTCCTAGAATGTGCTTCAGTCTCAGGACAGGAACAATGACAGGATGAGAACAAATAAATGAAGGATAATTTGGCTTTAGAAGGAGAAACCTTTTTTGGAGATAAAGTTGAGATCTTACAGAACAGATTCAATAGATATTAACAGAAAAGTGAAATTGAAGGACAGACCTTCAATGTCTGTCCTGTACTTGAAGGGACACTTTACTGTACTTGAAGTTTCATTCATTTAAGAGGTTATTTCTTAAATTGGTAGATATTTGGTGGGACCATCTGGAACATAAGGACAGAAATAATTAACTTAGTTTCAAGGAAATTGAATAAGAATATAAGCAAAGTCTCAGTGAACTGTACCAACTGTCCCAGAGGGAGCACGGAGCACAGATATAGGCCACTACTGGGCAGAGTGCTCTCTTAGAGCTACGCAGAGCATCCTTGGAAAGAACCCCTAGGGAACAGTGCCTTCAGACTGGACAGTGGTGCCAAATGTGCCTGAACGTCTGGACCATTTGAGAGGAGAACAGCAGGCCAATGCAAGTAAACTATTCATGGGATTATTAAAGGAGTTTCCAGATGTCACTATAATTATACATGGCGTTAGTGCTGCCTGTGCCCAGAGGGAGCACACCTGAGAAATTTTGAGAATGAAGACTCTAAATGAAGGCAACAAGAAAGGTGAAACATAGTAGGAGAGAGTGACCAGGACAATGATAAATGAAATACAACCCTGAATTGGCATTAGCCCAGTCAAAAAATCCATGCTGAATATCTAACTTGGAAAAGTGAGAGTGCCCAAGGTTTTTTTGAACAATGATTGCCTTTGAGCAGACCAGAATCTAGTAACTTATCTCTCAGAACAGAAGACTCCATTAGACAAAATCTAGGTGAGAAAGGTAACACTGTCTGGGCCAGAAAGGAGACTTAAGTTTTCTAAAAAATAAAAGGGAAGCATCAGATCCAACAAATACTATTAGCCTATATGTATTAGGGAAGGAAAGGGATCAATTTAAGAAATAAGTTATACTGTGACAAACCCAGCTGTTCCTCCTAGAAAGCTGTAGTGAGGAAATCAAGCGCTAGGACATATCCACTATTGCTGGAAAAGGCAGAGCAGAGAGGAATACTGCTGGAGGCCTGGACCAGTCAAAAGCAGGAGAAGTTCTGGTGTGCTGAGGAGGCTTGCCAGAGGTATGTGTCCTTACCACTGCTCTTAGTCTGGTATTCCAGTTCCTTCTAGTATTTATTTATTTATAGTCATAATACTTCCCTGGTAGCTCAGATGGTAAACAATCTTATCTGCAATGAGGGAGACCTGGGTTTGATCCCGGTTAGATCCAAGTAAGATCTCCTGGAAAAGTGAATGGCAACCCACTCCAGTATGCTTGCTTGCCTGGAGAATTCTGTGCACAGAGGAGCCTGGTGAGCTACAGAGTTGGAAAGAGTTGGACACAACTAAGCTATGTGGACAAAGGAGCCTGGCAAGCTGCAGGGACACAGAGTCAGACACAACTAAGTGACTTTCACTTTCTTTTTCACTTCACAATAATAGTAATGTTTGGTTGGGTACATGGCTGCCTAGAATGAAGACTGCATTTCTCAGCCTCTCTTGCAATACAGGGTATAAGCATCCTTGTTCTATTGTATTTTGCTATATTAGACTTCTCTGATGGCTCAGACAGTAAAGTGTCTGCCTATGATGCAGAAGACCTGGGTTCGATCCCTGGATTGGGAAGATCCCCTGGAGAAGGAAATGGCAACCCACTCCAGTATTCTTGCCTGGAGAATCCTATGGATGGAGGAGCCTGGTAGGCTACAGTCCATGGGGTTGCAAAGTGTCCGACACGACTGAGTGACTTCATTTATTGCATTTATCAAATACTGCATTTTCTACAAATTGATGTTCATGGCAGTCCTGCATCAATCAAGTTTATCAGCTCCATTTGTCCAACAGCATTTGCTCACTTCATGTCTCTCCCATTTTGGTAATGCTCACAGTATTTCAAACTTTTTCATTATTATTGTACTTGTTATGGTGATCTGTGATCATTGACCTTTGATGTTTCTGTTGTCATTGTTTTGGGATGCCATGAGCACACCAAAACAGCCCATCTCTCTCTCTCTTCAGGCCTCCCTATTCCCTTTTACACAGTGTTGAACATAGGCCAATGAGTAGCCCTCTAGTGGCCTCTAAGTGTTCAAGTAAGAGTCACATGTCTCTCACTTTAAATCAAAAACTAGAAATTATTAAGCTTAGTGAGGAAGGCACTTTGGAAGGTGAAATAGAAAAGCTAGGCCTGCCAAACAGCCAAATCGTGACCACAAAGGAAAAGTTCTCGAAGGAGATGAAAAGTGCTACTCCAGTGAACACATGATAAGGCAAAACAGCCTTACTGCTGATACACGGAAAACTTTAATGGTCTGGATAGAAGATCAAACAAGCCACAATATTCCGTGAAGCTAAAGCCTGATCCACATCAAGGCCCTAACTCTCTTC
Source organism: Bos javanicus (assembly GCF_032452875.1). Classification (NCBI taxonomy): domain Eukaryota; kingdom Metazoa; phylum Chordata; class Mammalia; order Artiodactyla; family Bovidae; genus Bos; species Bos javanicus. The sequence continues at coordinate 56,663,867 of NC_083871.1, read as the reverse complement.
AGTTCTCTGAAAACTTGAGAGAAGAGAGGAACGTGCAGATGAGAAGTTTGAAACTGCCAGAGGGTGGTTGATGAAGTTTAAAGAAAGAAGCCATCTTCATCACATCAAGGTGCAAGGTGAAGCAGCGAGTGCTGATGTAGAGGCTGCTGCAAGGTATCCAGAAGATCTAGCTAAGATAATTTACCAAGGTGACTATTCCAAACAACAGATTTGAGTGTAGGCAGAGCAGCCTTCTATTGGAAGAAGATGGCATCCAGGACTTTCATAGCTGGAGGACAGATGTCAATGCCTGGCTTCAAGCCTTCAAAGAACAAACTGACTCTCCTGTTTGGGCTAATGCATCAGGTGACTTTAAGTTGAAGCCGATGCACATTTACCATTCTGAAAATTGTGGGGTTCTTAAGAATTATGCAAAGTCTACTCTACCTGTGCTCTGTAAATGGAACAAAAAGCCTGTGTGACAGCGCAACTGTTTTACAACATGTTTGACTGAGTATTTTGAGCCCACTCTTTAGATCTGCCTAGAAAAAAAGATTCCTTTCAAAATATTAGTGTTTATTGACAATACACCTGGTCACCCGAGAGCTCTGATGGAGATGTGCAGCCGGATCAGTGTTGTTTTGATGTCTGCTAACCCGGTATGCATTCTGCAGCCCATAGATCAGAGTCATTTCAAGTCTAATTATTAATAAATGCATTTTCTAAGACTCTAGCTGCTAAAGATAGTGATTCTTCTAATGGATCTGGGCAAAGCCAGTTGAATCCTTCTGGAAGGGATTCAACATTCTAGGTACCACTAAGAGTATTTGTGATTTCTGGAAAGAGGTCAAAATATCAACATTAACAGGAGATTGAGAGAAGATTCCAATCCTCGTGGATGACTAAGGGGTTCAGGACTTCAGTGGAGGAGATAACTGCATATGTGGTAGAAATAGCAAGATAACTAGAATTGGAAGTGGAGCCTGAAGATGTGACTGAACTGCCACAACCTCATATAAAACATGAATGGAAGCGAAGATGCTCCTTAAGGATGAGCAGTGAAAGTTGTGTCTTGAGATGGAGTCTGTTCCTGGTGCAAATGCTATGAAGATTGTTGAAATGACAACAGAGGATTTAGAATATTACAGAAACTTAGTTCATAAAGCAGCAGCAGGGCTCAAGTGGATTGACTCCAATTTTGAAAGAAATTCTATATAATAGGTTAATTCTGTGGATAAAATGCTATCTATGGAGTCGCACAGAGTTGGACACAAATGAAGCGACTTAGCAGCAGCAAACAGCATTTTATGCTGCAGAGAAAGCATTCGTGAAAGGAGGAGTCAGTCATGAGTCAAACTTCATTGTCCTATTTCAAGCCAGCCCAACTTTAAACAGCCATCACCCTAATCAGTCAGTGCAGTCAATATCAAGGTAAGACCTTCCACCAGCAAAAAGATTATGACTCACAGATGATGGTTAGCATTTTTTAGCAGTATTTTTAAATATCTGAAACTAATCCTAATACACCTAGAAATTCAAGCTGCAGAAATGTCAACAACAGCTTTAGTTCAGGAGCCTGCTGAGGACATTTTCCAGCTGAAACAAACTGCGGGGATGAAGGAAAAGCTCCCCTTACATGGCAGGCTTCACACGCCCAAGTGATTCCACAGCAAAAGGCAATGGTAGGAGCCACTGTGTCATTATTTAAAGCCCAGATTCCATGGATCAGGGAATGTTGGAGACAAAGTGTTGAAAGGGGAAATGGAAGTTAAGGGGTGTTAAGATTCAAGGTGGGAAAGAAAGATCTCAAAACAGACTCATGAGTGGCCTTCCCATCATTGCTATTTCTAAACTTTGCAAGAATGCAAAAATTATGGGGAATAAAATAAAATCTTCTTCACCCTCTTAGGTTCTCTGGCTGGGTCTGCACAATAGTCTGATAACAGACATATTACAATGAGAAAAGACCTACAAGTTTCTTTGATGTTACAGGTTTTACATGATGAGGGAGTTTCCCAGAAAGAGAAAACTCACAAAGAAACAGCTTAAACTTGGAGGTTTTATATCATTTGAACAAAAGGTTACATTTAAAAAGTGTCAAGGGTGCATGGCTAGCTCAGTCAGTAGGGCATGATACTCTTAGAAATGCGAAGACAAATGGAAAGGACTTGGGAGCTTCTAGGGGCAGCAAACTGTAGGAAGGCAAATATATGGGAAACCAATGGTAGCTAACTAACCTAGTTAGTAAGGTTTGGTTGTGTAGACTCATGGGGCCAGCCTATCTCCTGTATTACTGGAAGTTGTCATTCTTTTTCTGGTATGGACAGTGAGGGGCTGGCACTGGGACGGGGAAACCTTCACATAGAAATTTGTGATACCGTTTTTCACAAGATGGGAGACAGCAAAGAGCTCATATTGTGCCTGCTTTTACTCAGTTGCCTTCAGCTCAAAATAATCCTTATGCCAGAGGACATATATTGGGATGGTGTATTCTGACCTCCTACAGTCTCATCTGTCACCCTGAGGGAAATATCTGTTGATTCTTCCCATGGGAATGGCAAAATATGTTGCCAGCTTTAACTTCTTGAGGGAGCTTCCTCCCAGTTCAGTTTGTTTACAGATCAAGGATTTCAGATACTTACACAGATGGACTAGCATCCTGTGAAGCCCAAATCAAGATGACACTGAGTCTCATTTATGAAAAGTGCAAAGTTCTGGAAGCATCACTTTGTCTTGACAACTACTTGAAGGTCTTGGTATTGATTTTTTTTTCCTATTGTTTCATTTTGTTGGTGTTGAGTGCTTTGATGATACTCCTTAAAAAGTGAGGTATAATGTAAATGTGGTGTTTAACTTCTGAGACTCTGAAAAAAGCCAGACTAGTGGTTCTAATGAGACCCTGTCCAAACTGCTGAAAGAACCACATATATGAAGAAACCCTCTGGTTCACAATGAGCAGAATTAGGGACTTCTCTGGCAGTCCAGTGGTTAAGACTTCAATTCCACTGTGGAGGGCACAGGTTTGAACCCTGATTGGGGAACTAAGATCCTACATGCTGCCTGGCACAACCGGGGGCAGGGAGGAGGGGTGGCAGACAAGAATTAGAAACTGGGAAGGATGAATTTTAGGCTAATGCCTTTTAGCTTTAACTCAAGCAGAAAAGAGAATCTAATCTTAGAACTCTGATTTCTCCCTGGGAAATTCACAATGATAGAAGGGTTGTATTTAAATTGGGAACATCAGTATTTTACTGGAATGCATGCATGCATGCTAAGTCACTTCAGTTGTATCCGATTCTGTGCGACCCCATAGACGGCAGCCCACCAGGCTCCCCCGTCCCTGGGATTCTCCAGGCAAGAACACTGGAGTGGGTTGCCATTGCCTTCTCCAATGCAGGAAAGTGAAAAGTGAAAGTGAAGTCACTCAGTCGTGCCTGACTTTTCGAGACCCCATGGAGCGTAGCCTATCAGGCTCCTCCGTCCATGGAATTTTCCAGGCAAGAGTACTGGAGTGCATTGCCATTGCCTTCTCCATGTTACTGGAGTATTTTCTCCTAAAACATCTTTACAATGTTATATAATCTCCTGGCAGAACCTCTGATAGACTGTCCTAAACAACATCAGTTCAGTTCAGCCACTCAGTCGTGTCCAACTCTTTACGACCCCATGAATCACAGCACACCAGGTCTCCCTGTCCATCACCGACTCCTGGAGTTCACTCAAACTGTTAGATATAATTCAGAATGAGAAGTGAAATGGGGAACTTTCAACTGGGCTCAGCATGGCCTATGATTACTTCAGTCACTAAATTGCCGTTTTGGGGCAATAGCTACACTTTTCACCACCAGGACCAGGAGAACACACAAAGAAAGTGTAGTGGCCATTTGGGTAGAAAGGGTGGGGGGTACGCTTATGGGGGGGCTACACTGTCATCATATTAAAAGATGATCTCCTGCAGGGGAGCCAGTCACATTCTCAGTCGGCCCAGAGTGTAATGGTTAAACCCAGGGAGCTAAGAGGATAAAAACCTGAGGAATGTTGGAAGGAGGGAACTCCTTTCCCCTAGCATCTTGTTTCTATGAGGAAAGGAATCCATTACAATAACATTCTGGGTTTCTTTCTGGCCCCATTCATTCCTGTAAGGGAGGAATGAATTTTCTAACGGGAAATTTGGAGAATAGGAGCTCGACATGTGTGACGCAGCCCCTTCCTCCTCCTTTTCTCTTTGGGATCTGTCTCTGCAGAGAAAACACATCCTGTTCTGCTCCTCCTTTCTGCAAACTTCAGAGTAGCAGGCTCTGCCAGGGCAGTTGGAGTCCTTCAGCTGTCCAACACTATGACCTTGTGCATAAGACTGCCCAGCTTTGGGGTTCAATGTTGAAAAACTCACTTGCCCACAGCTGTAAGCCATGTTTTTGAATATCATCTTTATTAGCAATAATGGTGATATTTCATCTCCACCTGCTTAACTCATGTTTCAGCTGGATCTTCTGTAAGGTACAGTCTCTCAGCAAATGGTAGGTGTGGCCAGGATTACTAGAAAACTATCTCTCAGAGAATTAGCACTAAATACACTAAGTCCCAGTAATCAGGTGACAAAGTAGACTTAGTTCCATTCAGGACTAAGGCTGAGCGTTAAAGCCCTAGAATGCTGGCTGCATGTATACTTTTTGAAAAGCCTTTGGAACTAAAGTCTTAGGCTAAGTCCCACCAGAAACAGACCTTAAGAATTTGAGGACAGGTGATCAATTTGAGAGGTAAACCCAGGAAATACCAGTTCAGGAAGTGAAAGATAAAATGGAAGGAACACAAAACAGTGCATTAATGAAGTTTCTGCTATGGGAACAGGGCTTAGCCTTACTGAGTACCTCTGAGAGATTGCATAGAACACTTGTTAGAGTTGCCTCCCACCTACCAGCACCACCAAGGGGCAAAAAGCTGGAGATATTTGTCCACCAACTCCACTGGTCATAGGTTGAGCCTTGCACATAGGTCTGGTGCCCTCAGGAGACTGGAGAAAACCCTCACCCAAAGTCTGAAGAAGCTGTAATACAAAAGGGCCTGTAGCAGTTACTGCTACAACTACAGATGCTGTATTATCACAAAAGTAAATGTTTTATGTAGACCTTAGCAGTCCTCACAGCTTCTCCATATTGACCTTCAAAACAGTGTTGTGAGGTATCTAGTCAGGAACTTGGATCCTAAACAGGAGTAAAAAGAGGTCAAGATAACTGAAGATCAGAGAGATGGAGCAAAGCACAACAAAGAAATCCATGACAAAATATATGGAAATTCAAAATGAGACAAAGCCAAGTCCCGAACTTCTTTAATGAATGAAGGAGTGGGAATTGTTTTGAGATGATGGAGTCGGACTTGAATGAGAACAAGAGTAAATACTTTGCTGAATTTATATGTAGAATTAGCATACCAGTCCACTTCTATCAAGGGCATAAAATTGCAGCTATTGTTTGCTTAGTCTGCAAAAATAGCCACCCTACATCCTTAAAGTTTAATTCAACTATTTCTGTAAGCTTTAGATGATGGATAGCTAAAGGATTAAACCAGGAGCTGTAGTTGAACTTTTATGCCTTATAATTGATACTTTGAAAAGCTAAAGCACATTCAATTCCTGAGGATAGCAATTTGCAAGATTGAATGGCACTGCAAGCATGTTAATTCAAACTGAAAACATTCAGCTAAATTAATATTAATTTCACAGTGTTCTAATATTCAAGTGAAGCTATGTCCTTTGGGCTTGTAAAATTAGACTACAAAAAAACATTTTTGAGGATATTTTCAGTCACTTGACTTGGATACACAGTGAGCACACAGTTTTACTAAATCAAACTAGTAAAACCATGTAGATTATGATTTTTGAAAACATTAGAAGAACAAAAGAATATGCTGTGGTAAATTGTAAACAGTAAAAAAAAAAAAAAAAGGAAGAGAAAGTGAAAGACAAATCAAAAAATAAAAATCATTAATTGCTTACTCTCACAAAAGGCAACTCACTTCAATGCCTCTGTTGCTGACTACAAAGATGAAGTCCAAACCAGCAGCCATGCCATCGGGATTGACCCCAGCCCTAGCTTCAAGGGATTCCTGCGTGGGGTAAGACGTCACTGCAGAGATTGGGTTGTGCAGAGAGGGGCATAGCAAAGGCCTGCCCGCCATGACTGGTGCAGGTTGACACAGAGTGAAGGTGAGGAGTTCTATTATGCTGCTTAGGGAAGCTAGACCATCCCTTTCCTTTGGTTGCTGCCAAAACCACCTTTCAACCTTGAGAGAAACTAGCCCAAAGACTCTCAAGAGAAGGGCGAAGAAGAGAATTCCTGAGAAATGAAACCAGACCCCTCACCTCAAGGTCCCCTGGACTTTTCAGTTCCTTGGGTCAATAAATCCGCTTTGTTATTTAAACCCTCAAAGTGGATTTTCTATTTCATACAGAGAGAGCTTCCCATCAAACGTGGAGGCAACTCAACTTCTTACACCATCTCCAAAGCCCTCAAGAGTTTCACCTCCACCCTCCTTTCATGTCACTCTCCTGTGCCCGCTACTCTCCAGGCAACCGGGTCTCCTGTTCACTGAACCGACATCACTTTTCCTACTTTGGTGTTGTCAGCTCGTATTCTCTCCATCTGTATTCTGTTGCCCCAGCTCTTTAACATTAGTGTCTCCTCAGCATTCCACCCTCACTTTGACCTGCTGCACCTCCTGGCCCAGCCCACTTTCTATTCCTGCACTAACTTGTCTGAGACCAGTGCAGTTTCAGCGACCCCATAAGAGAAGCAGAGGGGGACAGTCACGCTGTTGAGTTGGAAATAGTCTTGGGTGCAACAGGCAAATATTGTATTTGGTCTCCTTTCACTGTCACCTCTTGGAGGAAATTATACAGTAGATTTGTGGGGATATCAAGTTTTTCTAGACTTCCCTGGTGGCTCAGCAGTAAAGAATCCTCCTGCCAACGCAGGAGACACGGATTCCCTTGGAAAAGAGAATGGAAACCTACTCCAGTATTCTTGCCTGGAGAATCCAATGGACAGAGGAGCCTGGTGGGCTACAGTCCATAGGGTAGCAAAGAGTCAGACATGACTGAGTGACTAAACAAGTTTTTCTGGATTTAAAATGGAATACAAGAGGCTGCTCCCCAGGAGACTAAAGCCGGACTGCACTTTGCTGCTGGCTATGTGGGTGGAGAAGGTCTCAGGCTGAGAGCTGGTGGAGGTGGGGCACAAAGAGAAGGTGAGGGGAGAGACAGCAGCAAGACAGTAAAGATGAGGGAGGCTGCAGGGGTCAGAGAGGGCAGACAGTCCAGTGCAGAGAGAGTTGAAGAGGACTCTGAAGATATTTTGATGAACAATGCAAGCTGTCTTCCTTAAATACATTCCTTGGGAAACAGAAAATAGCTTAGAGGTCACCAGGGGTTGCAAAGGGGGAATGGGAGTTACTGTTTGATGATTATAGAGTTTCTGTTCAGTGTAAGGGAAAAGTTCTAGAAATAGACTGTGGTGGTGTTGCACAACATGTGAATTTAATTAATACCATTTAAAATGTCAAAATGGTCAATTGCATGTTAGGCATATTTTACCAGTTTTCCAAAAAAATACCAAAAAAGAATAAATTAAAAAAAAAAAAAAAGAAAAACTAGCTAATTGTGTAAAAGATGAACAGGAGTAGGTCCGGCTTACGAAGGAGCCTAGCAAATTAATCTGATCAGAAGGTGACGAGAACTTCAATTAGGATAGTGAAAGTCAGAGGGAAAGGTTGACAACGGAATGGTCAGGATCAAATGCGTCTGGTTTTGGACCCTGCTGAGTTTTGGGGGTGTGTGGTGGATACTGCCCAACTCCCTCCTTCAGGACTGAGGGCTGCCCTGAGTGCAGGTTGATAAGAGCCCACAGCTGCAGCTCTTCTGGGCATTGTCGTTGGCCAAATGGTGTTGTATTATACAAGGGGTAGTGGAAACTTTGGAGGAAATGGTTTCTACCAGAAGGAGGGAGTGGTGGACAAAGAAGGCAATCTGAGAGTCTCCTTTGGATTTGGCAGCATGGAAGTCCGTGGTGAGTTTGGAAGGAGGAGTTTGTGCGGAAGGACAAGGTCTGGATCACAGCAGGACAGAGGCCACGTGGGAGGCAGCAAGGATGAGCTGGGCCTGCATCTGGAAGGAAGGGTAGGAATTAGGGGCAGGGAAAGACCTGCCAGGCAAGAAAACAGTGTGAGCCAGGGAACCTAGGCCGGGGAATCACTCAGGTGAACTGGAGGAAGTCAGGGGAAGGCAGGCCCCTGGCTAGAGAGGTGGGTAATACCCAGATATGGCTATGGGGTTTTAGCAGAATTAACCAGGCTGTCTCCACACATATGCCTGAGTTCCAGAAACTGTCCTCTGGTGGGCACTGGGCATTCTCTCCCTAGCGTGACCCTGACCATTCATGCCAGATGAATGTTTTGACTACAGTCCCTTGGACTATGTTTATGAATGCAGGCATAATACATTTTCTGAAGTGAAAGAGTTTATTTCTGTTGTGTGTTGTGTGTGTGTGCATCCTCAGTTGCATCTGACTCCTATGACACCATGGACTGTAGCCTGCCAGGCTCCTCTGGAATTTTTCAGGTAAGAATACTGGAGTGGGTTGCCATTTCCTACTCCAGGGGGTCTTCCCAACCCAGGGATCGAACCTCCATCTCTTATGTCTCCTGCATTGGCAGGCAAATTCTTTACCACTGTACCACCTCAGGAAGTATTTAATACATCTATCAAATTGCATCCATTATAGCTTCTGCCACTGTAAATTTTCTTTTGTGACCATTGTTTTTATCAAATCTAATTACCCTTAACAAATATTTGCAGATCTAAATTTTATCAAGGCAATTTGGTCTTTTTGAAAATCTCTAACAAATTGTACAATGTGACATTTTAACCATCATCAGTTCTATTTTGAGATTATTCTCTCTAATAAAATTCATTAAGACTAGGAAAAGAATATTCCTTGATGAAAATTTGTTGTCAAGGCTTCTGGAGTTGATCTGTTTTCTTTCTGAATGTACCAGGCAAAACCTGGACCCAAGAAAGCCTCATGGTAGTCCGGTTACAAAGGGATAAAAGAAATTTCAGCGTGATACTTAATATTTCCTGTTATCAATGAAATTCCAAGGCACTAATTAAAGAGTTCTTTTAACTCTCCATGCCCCTGCCTTACAATCAATGAATGATTTAAGCCCTGGCGAGAATCTGGCTTATTAATTTAAAAGATAGCTTTCATCTTTGTACATTCTTCTTTCCCTCAGAAAGTGACAATATAGTTATTTAAATCTCCCTTGAAACCAATGACAATATTAATCATGTTTTTTAAATGCCTTGGTTAGTGAAATTCTTTCAGTAGCATGTTATTACCCCAGCCATTGAAGTAACCTGGGTTAAATTATAAAAGCAAGCTCTCACTATGGTACATATAATAAGCAGACTTACTTTTAACAAGTGCCCTAGCGGTTTTGAGTCCAAAAGCCTATGAACCAGGCTTTGTAAACACAGCATATTATTAGTAGAGGCTCTTGAGTCAGAAGATCCTGGGTTCAAATCTTGCCTCTGACATTGATCAGCCACAGAACTTTTAAAAAGTGAACTTTAACTTCTCACAGCTGCCATTTTCTCCTTTGTGAGATGGGCATCTTACAAATAACAATGGCTATCTCGTAAGTTTGTAAGCTGGTGCTTAGCACCATGATAATAATGGCTGCTTCATAAGTTTGTAAGATCATGCTTAGCACATAGGAAAGGTTTAATAAATATTAACTTTTGTTATGATGGATTTATTCCTAAATCCTGTGGGAGGCACCAGGAAAGTTCCTAAGGGTGTGGTGACCATCACCCTGGGGCCTGTGTCATCCTTCTTACAAAGAGCCTTTGTCTGAGCACAGCCCCTCCCATTTATCACTCCCTCCTTTGTGTTGTCTTTCTCAAATTCTTTTCCTCTTCAAAGCTGTCCTTGATGTTCTTTCTAACTTGATTTCATCAATATAAAAGTACTCACAGACATGGGCACTCATGATACTACTCTCTGTACTTATGAATATGTTAGAACTCTTCCCTAAGAAAAAATGTTTTAAAAATCATTATTCATTTGGGCTGCTCCACACACACCTTCCCTAAGGATGGTTCTGACTAATATCACATGAAATGTACACCTGGGCAATAAATTTCAGGCACCATCTCTGGAACTCCTACCACATGTGAATCACTGGAGAGCTGCTACCACAGCAACACATACAGGTGTAAGGCTTAGCCATGGCCCTAGCATGGTCCTCTATGAAGAGCATCAACCATCCCAGTACATACAATGCTAATTTGTCAGAGCTGTGGGAGTTGGATTTTCCAGGCAGACTGTGATCTCACTGCTAGGATAATCCAGTTGTCAAAGCCCTATCTGGGGACCTGGGGCTCTGGAGCCAAATCTCTAACTCCCATCAAGATTCCCCACAGACAAAACTAGATTATAGGAATAAGGTAAAAGAATGGAGATAGATGATAATGATAATAATATTCATTATTAGTAGTGGGAAAGAAATTTAAAGCACTGCCTGAATTTCCACAGCTCAGTATCAACATTTTATAAAAAGGTATAAGATCACTGCCTCCACTTTCTTATGTGCATTTCAGAAATAATAGAACCTATCTCATAAGGGTATCACAAGAAATAAATAAGGTTGTATTTTTAAAGTGCATCCCCTAATTCCCACAAAATGTCAATGGCATTTTTTGCATAAATGGAAAAACTCTATCATAAAATGTGTATGGAATCTCAAGCAACCCAAATAGCCAAAGTAATCTTGGAAAAGAACAAGATTGGAAATCTCACACTTCCTGATTTCAGACCATATCACAAAATTATGGTAATCAAAGCAGTGTGGTTGTAGCATAAAGACACACAGGTGTTAGCTCATAAATCATAGAGATTCCACCATGTAGGAGGCATTTAATAAATATGCTATCATCATCTTCATCAACATGAATCCTAATTATAATTACCCATTTTTCTCCCAGCCTCCTCCTCCATATTCTGAATATTGATGTCAGTCATTTAATTCGGATTCCTTCCTTTACTTCTTTAGACTGAGTTTGCCAAGTTTTGACTAAGTATAAGGAGAAATGTGACTTAGGTAGGGATTAAATGAGGAAGAACAGGTTCCAGTCTCATTATGCCACAAGGAGTCAATCTGACAGAATCTTCTCTACCTTCCAGGGTTTTGATGGAGGTGAAAGAGGAGTGAAAAAGCTGACTTAAAACTCAACATTCAAAAAGCTAAGATAATTGCATCCAGTCCCACCCCTTCATGGCGAAAGGATGGGGAAAAAAATGGAAGCAGTGACAAACTTTATTTTCTTGGGCTCCAGATTCACTGCAGATGATGACTGTAGCCATGAAATTAAAAGTTGCTTGCTCCTTGGAAGGAAAGCTATGACAAACCTAAAGAATGCATTAAAAGGCAGAGACATCACTTGGCCAACAAAAGTCTGTATAGTCAAAACTATAGTTTTTCCAGTAGTCGTGTATGGATGTGAGAGTTGAACTATAAAGAAGGCTGAGCACCAAACAATTGATGCTTTCAAACTGTGATGCTGGAGAATATGCTTGAGAGTCTTTTGAACTACAAGGAGATCAAACCAGCCAATCCTAAAGGAAATCAACCCTGAATATTCATTGGAAGCTCTGATGCTGAAGCTGAAGCTCCAATACTTTGGCCACCTGATCCGAAGACCTGCCTTATTGGAAAAGACCTGGATGCTGGGAAAGATTGAGGGCAAGAGAAGAAAAGGGGGCATCAGAGGATAAAATGGTTGGATGGTTGGATGACATCATCAACACAATGGACAGGAGTTTGAGCAAACTCCGGGAGATAGTGAAAGATGGGAAGCCTGGCATACTGCAGTCCATGGGGTCACAAAGAGTCAGACAGCCAGTCAGCCAGTTCAGTTACTCAGTTGTGTCTGACTCTTTGTGGGTCAGACAAGTATTAGAGCTTCAGCTTCAGCATCAGTCCTTCCAATGAATATTCAGGACTGATTTCCTTTAGGATTGACTGGTTGGATCTCCTTGCAGTCCAAGGGACTCTCAAGAGTTTTCTCCAACACCACAGTTCAAAAACATGAATTCTTCAGCACTCAGCTTTCTTTATGGTCCAACTCTCACATCCATACCTGACTACTGGAAAAACCAAAGCTTTGACTAAACAGACCTTTGTTGGCAAAGTAAGGGGTCTGCTTTTTAATACAAATAAGCAACTGAACAACAACAAAAGGGTTCTGAGTAGAAATGAAGGAGCTGTCTTTGTCCCACCACTGGCAGTTACTGGATGCTGGTCAGCAAGTCTAAAGGCAAAGCCATAGCTCACACAAAGCCAACTATGGAACCTTGGGCCCTGTTAATAACTTACACAGAATCTTCAGTGTATGTATGGCCAAATGGTATTTGTATTCTTGAATGCCACGCTGCTGGGTACATTCTCAATATCTGACAGCACAGAGTCTAAAACAAACAATCTAAAGGAGAATTTCATTGTGTAGGTAATTTCAGAGCATCCTTGAGGTCAAGAAATAAAATGTTGGCCAGATAGCTCAGAGGTCAAGATCTGGGCATGTGTTTTTCACTGCCTCCAGCTACAACTACTCCTGGTGTTCAGAAAGGCTTAACAAGAATCAGGACAATTTCTGAGTGTTTATCAGCAGCTGCCAGAATTGTGAGTTGACATTCTCTTAGAGCAACATTTTTTTTTTAATTTTTTAATTACGGGATAGTTGGTTTACAATATTGTGTCAGTTTCAGGTGTACAGCACAGAGAGCAACATTATTTGGTGTCCTGGGTGGAAGCTGTTTTCTTTTTTCTTCCCTGAAATAATAGCTACAATTTAAATATCATCAACGGTAATGATCAAATTTGAGTTTCATTTTATGTTGCAAAATTTGTTAGTCCCAGCTTACTCTACTCATGCCATTGAAAATCTACTACTGCTGACTTTTATTTAAAGGTCTTTGTGTGGGAGATGGTTTTTCTTCAACCCTATTTTTTACCAGGAGATAATTATATATTCATCAATCTATACACAGGTATGACTCTTACAAACACAGTCAAGGAAGGAATGTCAGGCATTCTTCTCCATCACATGCTGTGCATGCCATCACAGGTGGATTCTATCAGAGTTTCCCTTCTCTTGTGTCTCAAGCACCACCAAGGCAGTTGGTGACTGCTCTCACACTCACACACTACAGCAGGGAGCTGTCACCTCACTGGGTACCTGGATCCTTGGTATTTGCAGCTGTATACTGGAGACCCCAGGGCAACCGGAGCTTTCCAAGGAATTTACATAATAAAGGGAGAGTTTTCTGTTTTCCCAGAAATTGGGTCATAATGAAAATCAGGACACTAGTGTACCCCCCTCATACCTTCCATGGAATCGTGGGTTGATAAGCATTTAGGCACCAGCCGCAGGCGTGCACACCTTGGGACTTTAGTGCACACGAATTCAGGATGTCTTAGAGAACATGAAACATCAGGGACTGGGTCTGTGCTACAGTCTCAATTGGAGATTAGGAACCTGGGGTCCCTGAACTTTCCCCAATGGCTCTCTGAATATGAATGGGAAAAATGATATCTTTATTGCCATTAACCTTAAAGTCATAAAGTCAAATTTAGTACTTCCTTCCACTGTGAATATAGGCAACAAATCACAGTAGAATTAGCAGTGCTTTTGAGAATAGAAACCACAGGTACATTCATATAACATCCAGCTGTCACAGACATCTCAAAATGCCATTTATATTCATTACTAATTCAATAGTTACTTTACCCACCACTGGATCTTGTTGTTGAATGCATTAATAAAGATGCACATATATTACTGTATCTTAACTTTCATTAGTATTTTTATGACTACATTTAACATATGTGGTTTCCTCTGTATTTAATTTTATTTGCAGTGTGTCTCCAGGTGTCCAGAAAACTCTGGAAGAAGACTGGCCCCTGGAAGAAATGATCAGTAGCCCAAGGACTTCTGGTCACAGCACTGTGCAGAGATCTTCCAGTGTTCTTCAGAAGGCCATCCTGTCTCCATGAGTCATAACCAGGGCTGTTGTTCCCAGTACATCAGTGAGCATCAGGAAAATATTAAATGCTCCTTAACTGGTTAGTGAATAGGCACTGATCTGAGCTCTCTGAGTGCCCTTCCACCTCTCCAGACACCCTGGCTGCAGGAATCCCTGGTGAGCACTAAAGCAGAACAGCCTTTGAACCAGCTAAGTCTTGCGCTGCCTGAGGTCGTCCTGCATTTCCCCCAACCCCATCCACCTCCCACCATTGCTGCCAGAGCTATCAGACCCCAACCCTCCTGAAAGAGGGACTGTCATCTTGCAGGGAAACAAGCCCAGTACCCACCTGACCACCCCAAGGCTGCAGTGTCCTGCTTGCCTTGCCTTTTGCATGGCCTCTTTGGGCCCATAGTGTTGAAGTATTTTGACTATCCTCCTAGTCACAGTCACACTCTCCTGCCCCTACATCTCTGCCACTTTCACAAGGGAGATATCATGAATTTGTACTTGCTGACATGTTGTGTGAAGGGCCCCAAGGTCCCACTTCTCTATATTTTTCTAAAAATGCTACCACTGGATGAACCCAGTGAAATTCACAAGAATGACAGTGTTGCACTGGAAAAGACCGTGACGCAGGGAAAGATTGAAGGCAAAGGGAGAAGGAGGCAGCAGAGGATGAGATGGTTAGATAGCATCACTGACTCAATGGAAATGAATTTGAGCAAATTCCAGGAGATAGTGAAGGACGGGGGAGCCTGGTATGCTGCAGTCCATGAGGTTGCAAAGAGTCAGACAATAACAATGTTGCACCAAAGGGGAGGCAGCTTGTAGGGGAGGCAGCTCACAGGTGCTCTGCCTCTACCCTGTCAGCTGTCATTCACTGAACTAAACCCTGAACTGGGGCTCAAGCCGTGTGTGGTCCTTGGAGGACTGAGGCCCCCGCGTTCTCCTTGGCTCTGAGCACATATCTACAGCTGACCTTCACTAAGATCTAGACTCAGATTTCTAAGTGAAAATGGCTAAATAGCAGCTCTCCATCACCACCTATGGGGCTTCCCAGGTGGCGCAGTGGTAACGGATTCATCTGCCAATGCAGGAGAGGCAAGAGACATGGGTTTGATCCCTGGTTGGGAAGATCCCTGAAGTAGGAAATGGCAACCCACTCCAGTATTCTTGGCGCCTGGAGAATTCCATGGACAGAGGAACCTGGCGGACTGCGGTCCATGGTGTTGCAAAAAGCCAGACACAGTTGAGCACAAGCACCTGACCAGCACCTATATGACACCTCACACACCAAAATAAGGGCCTTTTCCTAACTCACAGCTCTCACATAGGTAGGTAGATAGCTTCATTATTGCTTTAAAGTAAGGAAATTAACAAAAAACTTTGGAAATTTCTCTACTGATCCAAGAATGTCCCATTCAAACATTTTGTTCGCAGGCTGGTATATTATTTCAGACTCTAAATGGCGAATGATGCCTTTTGGATGTGGGGATCTCTGTGGTGTGCTGCTGAGCTGTTGCTAAGGCAGCCTGGCTTGGATGTCAGCTGGGAGTGGCTTTCTGGCTGCTCCAGTGGGCTGGGCACTCAAAGTCAAAATAGCTGAGTGGATTTTCTCTCTGTCGTTTCCAAGCTGCGTGCCCCTGGGGAACCACTCGGGTTTCCAAGCCTCAGCTATGTATCTAACCCAAAGTCGGTGTGGGGTTTAAAGGAATGTAAAAGGCCCAGCCCATGACTAGCATATAATAAGAACTCAGTCATTTGTTATTTTTGTTATCTTGGACTGAACCAAGGGGTTGCATGCAGCCAACAGTCTGTTTGGAAGGGTAGAGGAAGGGCTCAACTTTATTATATCATTGTTGACTGAAATTCTTCATTATAGAGGCATTCTTGAGGTTAATAACTTTTTTAAAATGCAAATAGCTCTAGGGTTTACTTCATTAAGCAATTAGCTGTCACTGTCACTGAAAGGATATGTGTGATTGGGACAAAAATATAACCTGTGATTGTCCACAGCTTCCCCTCCTCTGGAGACTGGCAGTGAATGAGGTGAAATATGCTTTCAAAGAGAGAGAGGATGACGGGGAGGGGCAGGTCCATAGTCCTGGATCCCCAGGGGTTCCTGCCAGGTAGGCCTGAAGTCTGAGGCCCACTTTCCACTGTGCAGCCTGAGGAGGAAGAAGGTGCTTTGGGGAAGCACTAAAAAGAGAAAACTTGAGGCAGTTAAAGTTTAGAAGCAAGTTGGTGAGAGAAGGGGGACGGGGACTGTGATGTACCACTGCTGTGGTCGACATAATTCGTATTCCAGGTCAGGTGCTCCAGGAGCAGGACTACGATGGAGTCTGCACTGTGAAGATTAACCAGTCGGTACATCTGGGAAAAGCGTAAAAAGGTCTTTCATTTGATGATTATTTTGCACCCTAGAGATTGGGACCCCATCCTGTCAGAGTAATGCCGATGACCATACTTCAGCTATGCCCTCAGCCGACCGTTTCAAGGCTTTCTTGTGTGGGCAGCTTCTGAAAGATGTGGAATGTGCTGCAGCCCGTGGAGCCCATGGTCCTGGGCCCAGTCTTGCTCTTCTGCTGGGACCTGGTCCCACAGTCTGATGTGATGTTGTATGGGATCTCATACCAGTGGATCAAACACTCTGTAAGGTCTTAAGATAGTGGTCGTGGCTGAGGCCTACAGATGGAAAAGGCAAATCTGTATCCAAAATATGTGTATATTCTTGAAGTGCTGGTTTGTCTAGGTTTGAGGGGGCCCAGTATAGTCAATTCCTTGTAAGTTGACCACTTGGTCTCTTCAAGGAATGGTGTCATATTGGGGGCTGGCTCATTGCTGGTCTCTGTTCAACAATGGTAATTATTAGCCTTAGGCCCTTCTCTTTCCACTCAAAAGGGGTGACCAGTACAAAGATTTATCTTGCTAAGTGAGAGTCCATACTTCTGGCCCATGAATCACCGCCATCTTTACCTCTGTGGCCAGAAGGGCTACTCACATCACAGCCTGAACCTGCTCTAGAACCCTTTCCCATTTTGCAGTCCTCAAATCCAGCAGCCAATCATCTCACTCGGTACATGGGCCATGAAACTATCACTAGCTGTAGAAAACAACAGCTTCAGAATCCAGACAGGCCTACCAGGCATTGTGTATCCTTCTTCATGGTAGATGGTAAAAGATGTATAATTTGTCTTTCCCCTAGAAGGGGATTTCAGCATACCCCTGACCACTGAGCTATAAATGTAGCAGGCCCCTATATATTCAGAGTTTTATCTCCCATCTCCTGGAACATCTGTGAAGGTATTACCAAGGCCTCTAGCCTGTTGGTCACCTCTTGGTTGTCTGGCCTAATCAACATAATGCCTGTAATGTAATTGGTAATTGTCATGTTCTGAGGAATACCAGGATAGTACAGAGATCTCCTATAATATATCTATGTAATATATACAAAAGAGGGCAGAAGTTTACATAGCTCTAGGGTAAAACTAAAAATGTATATTGTCCATTTGATGTGAATGTGAACTGTTTTTGACACGCCCCGCCCCCCTTTTTTAACAACAACAAAAAATCCCTAACTTTATTTAGCCTGGTATTTCCCAAACCTAGTGGTTCATGGAAACTTCTGCATACTTTGTGGGATAGTCCACAGGACACCACTTTGGGAAGTGCTATGGGGTAAGGCTCTGAAAGTGGAGGAAGGGGTCTCCAGGAGAAGCTATGTGGCAGGATTGAGCCACGGCAAGATTCCAGCGCCAAGAGAGGAGGAAAGGAGGCAGCTGAAATGCCGGGGCTAAGGGCCCCAGAGCATAAGGAAAAGGTAAACAGGAGAGAGCAAGGGCAGGGCGGATAGAGAAGGGCAAGGAGCTGTTCGGATGCAGAGAGGAGAAAGGAGGCAGCGGCAACTCTGAGCATTCACATCTGGGGAGAGAGGAAAGGAGAGAGAAAAAAGGGGGTGAGGAGCGGAGGACATCCCTCACTCTGCACATTAATTTGTGAATGAGGGGGGTCTAAAACCTGTGGCTTTCCCAAGTGGAAGCTGATCACCTTTCTTGGCTGTGATAGAAAAGTCATTCACCATGTCAAGACCACAGGACATATTCCTGAGGCCATGTTACTTTCTCGAGCAAAGATAGTGGCTGTAATTTAGGCTCCTATGTGGTCGTGCTTGTTGTGGTCTAGCAGGAGTCAGCAAACCTGAGCCTGAGAGTCACATCTGCCTGTTTTGTATATTAAATTTATGTTATTTAAAAAATATATTACTGTGTTTTTTGGGAATCCAGCCACATTTACAAATTGTCTATAGTTGCTTTCATTCTGCTGCTGCTGCTGCTGCTAAGTCGCTTCAGTCATGTCCGACTCTGTGTGACCCCATAGATGCCAGCCCACCAGGCTCCCCCCATCCCTGGGATTCTCCAGGCAAGAACACTGGAGTGGGTTGCCATTTCCTTCTCCAATGCATGAAAGTAAAAAGTGAAAGTGAAGTCACTCAGTCGTGTCCCACTCTTAGCAACCCCATGGACAGCAGCCTACCAGGCTCTTCCATCCATGGGATTTTCCAGGCAAGAGTACTGGAGTGGGGTGCCATTGCCTTCTCCGGCTTTCATGCTACAACAGTAGAATTGAGTAATTCAAACAGGAATTCTATGACCAGCAAAATCTAAATATTTATTATCCTTATCTTTATGGAGAAAGTTCATTGACCCCTGGTCTACAGTATCTTCCAGGCTCCATCTGGTTTCTTCAGTGCCTGGATTAGCAAATTAGATGGAGATATTTTGGGAACCACCACCCCTGCATCTTTTTTATCTTTAAGAGTGACACTAATCTCTACTTTTTCTCCCAGGATGCAGAATCACTGTCTTGAAGGGAGAAGGGGTTCAACAGCCTTCCACATGGCCTTTCCCATGACAGCTCTTAACCCTGCAGGCCAAGGACTTGATGTGGGAGTTACACCAATTGCCAAGTATGTCAATCTAATTGTACATTTGGTGAGAGGGGAACAGGGCACAGGGTGGGTTCATGGACACAGTAGGCCACCAAGCCAGGACTTGGCTAGGATTTCATCTGTTATCTAGGCTTCATATCATTTCTCTGAACCAGGGGCCTGTGGTGATGCTTCAAGTCTCTGGGTATCAGCATCTCCGCAGATCTTGTTCCAACAGTCCTTTAAATGTCCAGGAATTCCCCTTTGCAGTTATCTGAGCAAATGCCACATGATACCTTGAAGGGGGAAAGGTTTCTGCATTGTCTTCTGAGGTGGGGAGCTGGAGGGGTAATAGCTACTAATAGTGTAGGTGAACAGCTTCTCTAAGTCTGCAGGCTCAGCAAGTTCAGAGGAGTCTGAAAGTCAAAATCTCAGGGACCTTGATTGGATATTAAAGCCTCTTGAATTTGGCTCTTGGCTTTCTCCACCCTCCTAGAGGAGATGAGAGCTTCTTCATATATACTTCAAGAAGCCCTCTGGCTTCCATTCCTAGCTTTCAGTTGCCTCTTACTGAGTACTTCAATGTTCATTATCTTTCTGTAGCGCATCACTGACTCCTAGCTATCACTAGCAATCACACCAATACTCTTATCCATGTACCTGCTCTTTTCTCCATACATCTAAAATGCCTAATAAATCATTCTAGCTGGTACCTTCCCTTCTACCAGTACATGCTCCCAATTCACCACAGGTGAAAGTTTTAACAGTTAGGCCACCACCTTACCCCAGAGCTGTGTTCCTCCTACCAGTAACTGGTGTCCTCACCACCTGCCCGAGGTAGCTGATAACTGCTCCAGAACCGCATCTTATTACCTACTTTGTTGGACTACTCCTGGTACAAACTCACATAGCTTGGGTCCTCTGGAACCAGATGCTGAGATGGGTGTAAGATGTTTATTAGGAATCAACACCTGTGAAGGGAGGATGAAGGAAACAGTATTGGGCGGAGATTGAAGCTGAACTATAATGCAGGCTCAACAGAGCTTTGGCCAATTTGGCAAGGAACTGTGGAGCGAGTGTTCTCTGCCAGACCAGAATGAATGTGCCTTTAAATCTCCAATTTGCTCAGTCAGAGAATGTGGGCTGCCTTGGAAAGGGAGAGAACTCAGGAGAAGCAGCTCCTTGCAGCTGACTGCACCACATGTTCCTCCTTCTACTCCCAGCTGGGAAGAAAGTCCTTCCTTCCTTCAGAGGGGTTTGGACCATGTGTCCGTGTGTCTACCCCAACTCCTTTCTTGGTGTTGAGAAATCAAGGACAGAACTTGAGTTATTGTAAAATGATGTTTGGGGTTGTTAATCTGCACTTCTTGAGTGTGGCACTCCTCAGAGACTTCAAGGAAAAAGCATAATGGCTGAGGAATTACGAAGGAATCAGTGCTCTAGAGTTTGGGCAACAGCAGTTTGTAGGAATGAAAAGAGACACTGCCTGGGAAAGGCACTGGGTTCTTGACAGAAGACCCAGTTAGGAAGGAGAGGGAATAAAAGGGAATAGGAGGGTCCAGGAGTCAGAATCTGCCTATCTTACAAGAGTGTCTTGTGTTAAAAAAAAAAAAAAAAAGATAAAAACAAGGGTGAATGAGGGTGAGGAGCAATGGGAACCCTCATATATTGCTGATGGGATGTAAAATGGTATAGTTGCTTTGGGAAAGAGTGTGCATTTCTTCAAAAGGTTAAATATAGAAATAATGAATGACCCAAAAATTCCCCTCTGTGTCAAACCCAAGGGAAATGAAAATGTTATGTCCACACAAAAAATTGCACATGACTGTTTATAGCAGCATTGTTAATAATAGTCAAAAAATGGAAACAACCCAGATGTCAATCAGTTGCTGAATGGATAAACAGAATGTGATATGCATTAGAACATTTTTCAGTGATCAGAAGGAGTTAAGTACGGATACATGCTACAGTGTGGATGAACCTTGAAGACATCATGCAAAGTGAAAGAAGCCAGCCACAAAAGACCACATATTCCATGATTGTGTTTATATGAAATGTCCAGAAGAGGAAATCTATAGAAACAGAGAGGAGATAAGTGGTTTCCAGGAGATGAGGGAAAGAGAAATAAGAAGAGGCTGCTATCGGGTACAAGGTTTCTTTTGGGGTGATGAAAATGTTCTAAAATTCATTTTGGCAGTTGCACAATTCTGAGAAAATACTAAAAACCATTGAGTTGTGTGCTTTAAATGGGTAAATCATATGGTATGTGAATTATTTCTCAATAAAGCTTTAAAATAAGGAAAGATTTCAGTCAAAATAAGATAGCTTTGCATTGACTGACCAGAGCTGTCTCTGAAAGGTGTTGCTGGTTATGAGAATGTGGTATATTTTATATCAGTTTTTAGGTTTGGATTTCTAAGATTATTCTTCCAACATTTGACATTTTTTGAAGGTAAGCATCAGGAATTTGAGCAAATGGTTGCAGAGGTTAGTGGTATTTGACAGATGTTTGTGATTGTGGCATTTGCAGCCAAGCTTCCCATGGGCATGAGGAGAAACTTTCCTATTTACTGTAGCCAAGGATTGTGCAGCTCCCTAACACCAGAGACACCTGAGCTAATCCATTCCCCTACCCATCCACCCATCCATTTATACACCCACCTACCCATCCATCTGCCCACCAATCCATCCATTCATCCATCCATCCACCCATTCATCCATTCAGTTACTAGTACCTGCTGTGTGTTAGATCGTGTGTAATTATTGGAAACACAGTGTAGAATACTGTAGTCACCAACTTTATCCTTAAGCTTAGAGTATAGTGGTAAGGAAAGCAGATAAACAGATCATTGCAACACAGTCTACTTCACATGCTGGAAGAGGTGAACATAGGAGTTATGAATAAAAATAGGTCCACCTTGATAATCAGCCCTCTCGGTGCTCACCTTTTACAATCATCTTCCTATATAGATGAACTCCTTTAATTTCCCCTTTTCCTCTTATTCATTAATAACCATTTCCCCTTACTTTAAGATATATCCTGTTAGTGAGTAATCAGAGTATCAAATTTTAACTGTATATATTAATAAAGTACTCTTGGGATGTTATAATTTTGTATCAAATCCTTGCTGATATCTTATAAATAGATGACTGTAATGTCAAGATCACAGTCACATGGATGTTCTGGAAATATTGTAGCAAGAAGTCCAAGTTTATTGAAATAATTGGATTAATTGCCTTCCCTTCTGTGGCTTGGGGTTTTTCTCCCCCTAACAGCTCTCTTTAGAGAAAGTTTTATCACCTAGCATTCTGCATCTGTCTCTATCTGTCTTAGATGGCTGGTATGGGTTTTCCTACATGTTTCTGGTGGTTCTGTGAAATTGTTTGCCATTACATCCTCAGCTCTGTTGTGGTTTGAGATACTTTGAAAGAAGAGTGGTTCATTGCTGACTGCATTT
Organism: Bos javanicus; assembly: GCF_032452875.1. Classification (NCBI taxonomy): domain Eukaryota; kingdom Metazoa; phylum Chordata; class Mammalia; order Artiodactyla; family Bovidae; genus Bos; species Bos javanicus. The sequence continues at coordinate 56,641,425 of NC_083871.1, read as the reverse complement.
TGTTGACCACATCATCACTTGTGTCAATTTACTTCAGAGTTCCTTTTTTACCATCTTATCAGTCTTGAGATTTTAAGTTTTATGGACACTTTTCCATAATTTATTTTGATGTATATAGTCTCCCAATTTAAAAAAAAATTATTTATCATTTATTTATTTTTGGCTGCACTGGGTTTTTGTTGCTGCAGGCGGGCTCTCTCTACTCATGGTGAGCAGGCTTCTCATTGCTGCAACATCTCCTGCTGCAGAGCATAGGCTCTAGGGCCCTCAGGCTTGGTAGCTGTGGTACACGGGCTTAGTTGCCCCAAGGCATGTGGAATCTTGCCCAACTAGGGATCAAACCCTGGGTCCCCTGCACTGACAGGTGAATTCTTAACCACTGGACCACCAGGGAAGTCCTTTAGTTTCCCAACTTAGAAGAAACCAGTGGTAGTCATACTTCAGAAAGATCTGGGCAAATTCTGAGATTTTGAGTCCTTTGAAGTAGGGCACCCAAGGAGGTGTGCTAGTTCTAGTTTTCTTTGTAATATCTCAGCATTAAAAATCCAAAAATGAAAAGAATTTAAAAAATACTATATAGATATAAATGGGGCTTCCCCAGTGGCTCAGCATTGAAGAATCCACCTGCAATGCAAGAACCACAGGAGATATGGGTTTGATCCCTGGGTCACAAAGATTCCCCTGGAGGAGGGCATGGAAACCCACTCGAGTACTCCTGCCTGGAGAATCCCCGTGGACAGAGGAGCCTGGCAGGCTACAGTCCATAGGGTCACAAAGAGTCGGGCATGACTGAAGTGACTCAGCTCGCATATAGGTATAAATATCACTTTGAGAGATGATTAAAAGGGCAACTGAGTGCTATTGATTTATCAGTCTGTCAGTTAGTTCAGTCGCTCAGTCACGTCCGACTCTTTGTGATCCCATGGACTGCAGCACACCAGCCTTCCCTGTCCATCACTGCCGGGGTCCAGCCCCAGTGGATCCAGGGAATTCGAAGCGGCGGCGTCGGCGAGGATCAGGAAATAACTGCTTAATTAAACATTAATTAAGGATATAAAGAGTAATAGAATAAGGATAGCTCAGTAGGAAAATTCAGTGAAGAAAAGAGGCTGAAATAAGCATAGCTCAGTGAGGAAATTCAGTGGAGAAAAGAGGCTGAATAATTCAGCCAGAAGGTGAGAGAAAGAACGACATGGGGAGACCAAGTTTCGGTGAACAAGGCCCGCACTTTATTTTCCATAGTTTTTATACCTTAAGTTATGCATAGAGGATAATGGGAGAAGGGGTAGAGTCATGCCATAAGCCAGGCTTTCTTCCTGCAAACTTATTATATGCAAAAGTTTAGGTGATATGCATCATCTTCTGGCCCAGAGGCCTGTTAACATTTTAAGACCCTTTCTTCAGAAAACTTATTTTTCTCTAAAGGTGACTAGTCAGGCGCCACCCTCCAAAAGCATTAAAGTTGCATTCCTATAGGGCAAAGGTGTGGTGGGCTACAACAAGAAAAAGAATTAACTCAAGGTCCAAGGTTACAAACATTAAAACTACTACTTACACCAATCATATTAATCAATACACTGCCAGGGACACAGCAGGTAAGGGATATGGAAACTTAGCAGCAAACATTGGCCCAACAAGTGAAAAACCCTTCACCAATACAATTTCTAATCAATCTTTTAACTACTCAAAGGAATCTGTGTTTAGACAGTTTAGAACATCTCATGCCTCTCACAGTTGGGAGGCTCTGAGCAATCACATGTGGCCGGAAAAACCTATTCAGGCAGGCTAGAGGACTTCCAAAGGAATTTGTAGGTTGAAACACTGTCACACCCAGGAATTATTAACTGGAGCTGTAAGTTAACTCTTTTTTTCAGAGAGAGGTAGTGGGGGACAGCCCCCTGTAAAGTCAGAGGTGTAGGTGAGAGCACAAAGCAGAAAGTAGGCAGACTCTGGTTTTGGGAGTAGATGGTCGAGAATTTCCAGGGGGACTCCTGAGGCTCGATCCCGCCTTTGCGTATGCCAAGCCTCCTTTCTCATGACCTTTGCCATGGGCGGAGTTCCTCATGCTGGCTCCCAGCAGTGATAGAATTCTAGTTGAGCTATTCCAGGTCCTGAAAGATGATGCTGTGGAAAGTGCTGCACTCAATATGCAATATGCAATATGCACTCAATATGCAATATGCCGGCTCCCGGCAATCACCAACTCCCGGAGCCTACTCAAACTCATGTCCATTGAGTCAGTGATGCCATGCAACCATCTCATCCTCTGTCATCCTCTTCTCCTCCCACCCTCAATCTTTCCCAGCAACAGGGTCTTTTCCAAATGAGTCCGTTCTTCACATCAGGTGGCAAAAGTATTGGAGTTTTAGCGTTAACATCAGTCCTTCCAATGAATATTCAGGACTGATTTCCTTTAGGATGGACTGGTTGGATCTCCTTGCAGTCCAAGAGACTCTCAAGAGTCTTCTCCAGCACCACAGTTCAAAAGCATCAATTTTTCAGCACTCAGCTTCCTTTATAGTCCAACACATGACTACTGGAAAAACCATTGCTTTGACTAGATGGACCTTTGTTGGTAAAGTAATGTCTCTGCTTTTTAATATGCTGTCTAGGTTGGTCATAGCTTTTCTTCTAAGGGGCAAACATCTTTTAATTTCACGGCTGCAGTCACCATCTGCAGTGACTTTGGAGCCCCCAAAATAAAGTCTCTCACTGTTTCCATTGTTTCCCCATCTGTTTGCTGTAAAGTGATGGGACCAGATGCCATGATCTTAGTTTTTTGAATGTTGAGCTTTAAGCCAACTACTCTCCTCTTTCACTTTTATCAAGAGGCTCTTTAGTTCTTCTTTGCTTTCTGCCATAAAGGTGGTGTCATCTGAGTATCTGAGGTTATTGATATTTCTCCCTGCAATCTTGATTCCAGGTTGTGCTTTACCCAGCCTGGCATTTCACATGATGTACTCTGCATTAATAGGACAAATGTAAATATTTCATAATAATTTTTACAATAAAGATGCTGTTATAATGCTTGAATATGATATCCAAATTTCAGTGTGTTTCCAATCTAAGTATTGCTTTAAAAATTATCGATAGTTCCAGTGTTTCAGCCTCAGCAGGGCAGTTTCCTCAAACTGAAACTAATTAAGGAAAAAACTTTAATTACTCAATAATGATTTCCTAATTTAACACACTGTCTATAGAACTAAAAATATGAAAAATCTTGATTACAACTACATTAGTGGTTTTATTGAAATGAAGGCCAAAAAAGTGTGACGTAAATACAAAACACATTGTGTATTATGTACATCATTATCGTATTACTCTTCAAACATCACGAAACCATCAATGGACCACCCTTATTTATCTTTTATTGTCATTAAGAAACTTATTTTTCAAGGTAGGAGAAGAGAACATATTTTATTTAACAGTTTGTTAGTTTGATTTGTGGCTTCTATATGGTGTATGGCCCCACCCTGAACAAGCCTGGTCTCTTTGTGTAACTTCTACGTGTTTTGACTTGAGAGTCTGTGGGCCTCCATTTCTGCTCTTGGCCCAGATTCCACAAATGCTTGAGGGAAACCTACCCCACCCCCTATTTCTTAGGAAAAAAAAAAAAACACAATGTTCATGACTGTAACTTTTTTTTTTTTTTTTAGAAAAGGGTAGGGACTTCCCTGGCAGTCCAGTGGTTAAGACTTCACACTTCCAATGCAGGGGTCGTGGTGTTCCATCTCTGGATGGGACGCTAAGACCCCACTTGCTGTGGGGCACAGCCAAAAAATTTTAAAAGTGGAAAAAAAAAGAAAAGTGCAAACATTGAAAAAATCTACCTCTCCCATCCACCTCATTCCTACCTCTGCCTGCAAACCCTTTCCTGCATAACCATGTTTTTTAATTTCTTGTATTTTGTACACAAATAAAATCATATGTAAATATGGCTTCTTATCTGCTCCCCAAGTGTTCGCATGCTATGTACATCACTCTTTTCCTACTTAATATTGAAGACATGTTGGAAATCTTTCCATATTAGCATACAGGGAAGTTTCTCAATCTCTGTAAACAGCTGTATAGCATCCATTAGTTGAATGTACTGCATATTACTATTTAGTCCCATGTTAATAAGGACATTTGATTTATTTCATAACTGTTACTATGATAAACAAAACTACATTGAGTAAACTTCTACACTTATCATTTTTGCTTGTTTGTCTGCAAGTAAATCTGTGGGAAAAGAATGACAGGAAGTGGGATCGCAGCGTTAAGAGGAACGGCAATGTTTCTCTATAGTAACCTTAGAGGTGAGTGAGTTCTTCATTGTTCAAGAGTGTCCTTCTTCTGGTAGCATGGTCACCATTGCTGTTCTTTCTCTACTAAATGCCAGCAACACCCTCTCATCTCAGAGGTTAGCTGGTGTGTGCCTTCTCACCTGTCTGACTTTCTCTGAGCAGCTGTCTGCCAAATGTGTCCATGGAACATTTATAGGGAATTGAGTTATGATATATCCTTTTAATAAAATATCATTTGTCCTATTAAACCTTCTTGTATGCTAGGCCCTGTTCTGAGTACTTTAAATTTAATATGCCTTTGATCTTCCTAACACTCCTATGCAATAGACAGTGTTGTTACATTTCACAGATGTAACCAAAACTATAGTTACAGTAGTTGATTGAACAGTGCATGAAATATGTAACATCATGATCTCATACTTAGATATTACTGATTATAATCCAGTATAGTGAGCTCTTTTAAATTATCCATTATTACTATTTATTTGGGGAGAAGGAAATGGCAACACACTCCAGTACTCTTGCCTGGAAAATTCCATGGATGGAGGAGCCTGGTAGGCTACAGTCTATGGGGTCGCAGAGAGTTGGACACGACTGAGCAACTTCACTTTCTTTCTTTCTATAGTTCCTTTTGGAGAAGGAAATGGCAACCCACTCTAGTGTTCTTGCCTATAGACTCCCATGGACAGAGGGGCCTGCTGGGGCTGCGGTCTATCGGGTTGCAGAGAGTCGGACATGACTAAGCAACTAACACATGCTATTTATTTGGGCCAGAAGAAAGCATCCTCTGAGGTTTTTGGCTCTATGCCTAAACATTTTAGTGTGGATGATAAAATTATGCCAAATTCTATAGTAATATATATATATATATATATATATATGTATGTACAGACACATATATGTGCACACACACATATTTTTAAGGATTTCCTCCTTGTATGAGGCAAATGTTCTACTTTATCAACCTGTTAGTGAAACTGTTCATTTTGGTAGGAAAACATGAAGTACATGAGGTTTAATAAGTAGTTTCTAGAAAGCTGTATGGCTGTTGTTGTGTAACTGTTACTACAAGATTGTTATTGCTCAATTAGCTCACTGCAGAGGAGTCTTCTGCTGAGACTGCCATGGATCGCTGTCTGCATTGGATGGTTTGTCTCCTTAGCTGTAGGAGGAACCCAGCAGTTCCCTCTGGGGGCTCACCTTGGGGATGTTGCTATACTATGCGCTAAGGAAGCATCTCAGGTGTGATTAATCTCTTTTAGACTGGTTGAAAATGAATTTCCATAGCCTAATTTGGAAAAAGAAAACACTTTTTTTCTTGTTGATAACCTCAGAAACAACTCTTAAATATACAGAAGTATAACCACTTTCTTGAGTAGTTTGAAACCTGGTGAAAAAATCCCTTTTGATGGTAGCTCTCTCTCACTCAAGAAACCCCTCTCTTGTCTTTTGCCTCGGACCCAGCCCTTAGTTTTGTGTTTGCTGCTGCTGCTGCTAAGTTGCTTCAGTCGTGTCCAACTCTGTGCGACCCCATGGACTGCAGCCTACCAGGCTTCTCCGTCCATGGGATTCTCCAGGCAAGAACACTGGAGTGGGTTGTTTAGCACAGTTCTATAATAGCTATTTCTTGCTATTTGCCTTGGTATACAGTATTGAGCTTTCTTACCTTTTCCCCAGCACCAATACACTATAATTTATTTAGTTTATGTTTAAGATAATACTTATTTGCTTTGTAAAACCCAGTTATAAAAATAAAAGGTACTCAGAATAAAAAACATGGGGACCAAAGACTCAAAGAGGAAAATACAAATCACCTCTACTCCTTCCTCCAAGAGATGCCTGTTGTTCACATAGGAACATGTGCTGTGACTGAATTATACATAGCTGTACTTGACATTTTTTAATTAACATAATGCTCTTTTACTGCTTCTCTTTGGAAAATACATTTAAAAATAGAGAAAAGTTTCAGACACCTTGAAAGTTCTGAAGAGTGATAACATGTTTGAGGAGTAAGTACTTTTTCAGTTAGTTTCCTAATTAAACATTTTGCTTTCTTCATTAAGGCCCTTGTTCAAGCAGCAGAAAACTAACTCTTGCTAAATTAAGCAAAAGATGTTCTACCAGAAGAATATAGCAGTCTCATGAGATTGAAGAGAAACTGAAGAACAAGACTTTTTTTCAGCCAGACTGTGTGGCATGCAGGATCTTAGTTCCCTGACCAAATATGGAACCCACACCCCCTGCTGTAGAAGTGCAGTTTTAACCACTGGACGGCCAGGGAAGTCCCCAACAGGGCTTGTAAAAAACAGGGATTTGGCAGTCCTGGCCTGGCCTTCCTTACTTGTTTGCCCATCTTTCCTCAAAAATCAAAGTACCATGAGAAAGGGTTTTTTTCTTTCACTAAATTTAAGTCATATAAAACTAGTTAGGAGAATTCCCGAGGTCCAGTGGTGAGTCTCGTAGCTTTTGCTGCCAGGCCCTGGGTTTATTCCCTGACTGGGGAACTAAGATCCCTCAAGCCCTGTGGTACAGCCAAAAGAAAAGAAAAGGAAAAAATAAAACCTCAAAACTAGCTGGCCTTGGTGATAGACTGACTATGGGTGGAGATGGAAAGGAGTCAGGAATGACCTCCAGGTTTCTGGCTTCCATAAATATATTGCTAATGGAGGATGAAAGAAGACCAGGCCGGCTGTATCTTAAGAGGGGTTAGATGCATGGCTTGGTTGGGGACATGCTGAATTTGAAGTGCCTGGAGACATCAGAAGATGTGAAGTAGGCAACTGGATACCTGGGTTGTGCCACCGCTTTTCTATCTGCATCTCCAGCCTCCTCTCCACGCTGCCTGCAGCCCTGGGAGGCTCACCTGCAGCAAACAAGTCCCTTTGCTTTTGGCTTTAGGTTGGGTTGGTTCAATGGGGAGAAATTGCAGAGGATCAAAGGAGGAAAAGGAGTGAGGCAGGTCTTTATTTTCCTGGTTCTTCCCTGCAGAGTTGCTGGCTGACTGCAACCCTGAACCAAATGTCATTGCTCTTCTCAGACAGCCTCAGCCACCAAGCCCTTTCTCTCTAGGGTCCAGTAGTGCTCTTGCTTGTTTCAGAATACTGTGCTACTTCCAGTAATTTTCCTATGTTCTGTCCACCTACTCAAATTGCACCAATCTGAGGGTGCAATTTGAGTGATACTCTCATTTCCAGGGTCCTGGCTGATACATATGTTGTTATTTATTCACTAAGTTGTGTTCAACTCTTTGTGATCCCGTGGACTGCAGCATACCAGGCTTCCCTGTCCTTTATGATCTGCTGGTGTTTGCTCAAATTCATGTCCATTGAGTCAGTGATGCCATCTAACCAACTCATCCTCTTTTGCCCCCTCTCCTTTTGCCTTCAATCTTTCCCAGCATCCGGGTCTTTTCCAATGAGTCAGGTCTTCGCATCAGGTGGCCAAAGTATTGGGGCTTCAGCTTTAGCATCAGTCCTTCCAATGAATATTCAGGGTTGATTTCCTTTAGGATTGACTGCTTTGATCTCCTTCTAGTTCAAAGGACTCTGACACATCTTCTCTAGCACCACAGTTCAAAAGCATCTGTTCTTTGGCACTCAGCCTTCTTTATGGTTCAATTCTCATATTCGTACATGACTACTGGAAAAACCATAGCTTTGATTATATGGACTTTTGTTGGCAAAACGATGTCTCTGCTTTTTAATACATTCTCTAGGTTTGTCATAGTTTTCCTTCCAAGGATCAAGCAGTTTTTAATTTCATGGCTTCAGTCACCATCTGCAGCGATTTTGGAGACCAATAAAATAAAATCTGTTACTGGTTCCACTTTTTCCCCCATCTGTTTCCCATGAAGTGATGGGACCAGATGCCATGATCTTGGTTTTTTGAATGTTGAGATTTAAGCCAGCTTTTTCATTCTCCTCTTGCACCTTCATCAAGAGGCTCTTTAGTTCCTCTTTACTTTTTGCCATTAGGGTGGTATCATCTACATATCAGAGGTTGTTGATATTTCTCCCAGCAGTCTTGATTTCAGCTTGTGAATCATCCAGCCTGGCATTTCACATGATGTACTCTGCATATAAGTTAAATAAACAGAGTGACAGTGTACAGCCTTGTTGCACTCCTTTCCCGATTTGGAACCAGTCAGTTGTTCCATGTCTGGTTCTAACTGTTGCTTCTTAACCTGCATACAGGTTTCTTAGGAGACAGGTAAGGTGGTCTGGTACACCCATTTCTTTAAGAACTTTCCACAATTTGTTGTGGTCCACATAGTCAAAGGCTTTAGTGTAGTCAATGAAGCAGAAGTAGATGTTTTTCTGATATTCCCTTGCTTTCTCCATGATACAACTAATGTTAGCAATTTGATCTCTGGTCCCTCTGTCTTTTCTAAACCCAGGTTGTACATCTGGGTTGTATTGCTGAAGCCTAGCTTGAAGACTTTTGAGCATAACCTTGCTAGCATGTGGTGTTTCCCCAGTGGCTCAGCCGTAAAGAATCCACCTGCAATGCAGGAGACACAGGTTCAATCCCTGGGTTGGGAAGATCCCCCGGAGAAGGAAATGGTAACCCACTCCAGTATTCTTGCCTGGAAAATCCTATGGACCGAGGAGCCTGGCCGGCTACAGTTCATATTGTAGGTCTTCACAGAACCAGTCAACTTCAGCTTCTTCGGGATCGGTGGTTGGGGCATAGACTTGGATCACTGTGATGTTGAATGGTTTGCCTTGGAAACAAACTGAGATCTTCGTCATTTCTGAGGTTGCACCCAAGTACTGCATTTCAGATTCTTTTGTTGACTGTGAGGGCTACTCCATTTCTTCTAAAGGATTATTGCCCACAGTAGTGGATATAATGGCTTTCTGAGTTAAATTTGCCCATTCCCATCCATTTTAGTTCATTGATTCCTAAGATGTCAATATTCAGTCTTGTCATCTCCTGCTTGACTTCGTCCAATGTACCTTGATTCATGGATCTAACATTCCAGGCTCCTATGCAGTATTGTTCTTTACAGCATCAGACTTGATTTCACCACCAGACACGTCCACAGCTGGGCGTTGTTTCTGCTTTTGCCCAGCTGCTTCATTCTTTCTGGAGCTGTTAGTAAATGCCCTCTGCTCTTCCCCAGAAGCATCTTGGACACCTTCCAACCTGGGGGGCTGATCTTCTAGTGTCATACCTTTTTGCCTTTTCATACAGTTCACGGGGTTCTCCAGGCAAGAATACTGGAGTGGTTTGCCATTTTCTCCTCCAGTTGACCACGTTTTGTCAGAACTCTTCACTATGACCCGTCTGTCTTGGATGGCCCTGCATGATGGCTCATAGCTTCATTGAGTTACACACATCCCTTCACCATGACAAACAAGGCTGTGATCCATGAAGGGAAATAGATGTGTACAGAATTCACAGCACAGGTGTAAAGCTGGAGATGTATTTTGTGAATCACCTGTTTTTCAAAATAACAGAAACTGATGTGGATTACATTAAATTCCTTTGTGGGGAAGTGCAGTCAAGAAGTGGAGAGTATTTAGGACTGAGCTTTAAGAAATTCTGTCTTGCCTCTCACTGAAACAGGACAGTGGAAAGAAGAACCTGATGAACAGAGACTCCAGGGACCACCCTGGGAGGGAGGCACCAAGTCTTGACCATCCACCGTGGCATCACACAGCAAAAGAGAAGAAATTCACTAAAGGGAAGTCAGAATGACATTAAAATGGTAGAATGAATGCTTGGAGGCTGGATGCAACACACCCATATACATCTATACAACCATTATGCAAGCATACCTACATAAGTTTATTGAAATGGAATACACATATGTTTGCTCTGTCAACAAGATTAATTCTGTTGTGTGAGTGGCAGAAAATCCAAAATGGTAATAATATAAACAAGATAATTTATTACTCTATTATGTAAACAAAGTTTGGAGGTAACTCAGGGCTGTTTTAGATAGTACTCATGGTGTAGGGATCAAGGTTCCTTTCTCTTGTGATTCCACCATCCTCCTAGTACAGGTTCTACCTCATGGTTCAGGATGGCTACTTGTGGTTCAGTCGTCTTGTCTGCATTCTAGTCAGCAGGACATTTTTCAGATATTGCACACAACACATGTCTCATTGGCCAGAACTTGGATATATGACCATATCTACTGGTGAGCTACTGAGAAATAGCTTTGCTTCAAATGACCATGTGCCTAGCTTAAAACCAAGAGTTCTAATATAAATCAAGTAGGCTGGGACTTCCCTGGTAGTACAGTGGATACGAATCTGCCTGCCAACCCTGGGGACACAGGTTCCACCCGTGGTCTGGGAAGATTCCACATGCCAGGGAGCACGCATCACGCCCGCTGAGCCTGTGTGCTGCCGCTACTGAAACCTGTGCACCTAGAGCCTGTGCTCCACAAGAGGGGAAGCCACCGCGGTGAGAAGCCAGCGACTGCAAGGAGAAGTGGCCCCTGCTGGCCACAATAGAGAGAGCCCACGCAGAGCAACAAAGACCCAGTGAAACCAAAAATAAAATAATAAATAAATAAATTATTTTTTAAAAAAAGGAAATGGAGACTGGAAATTGGGACACCACTAGTGGTCTCTGCCAAACATGTTATTATACAATGTATTTTCATTTTCATTCAAAAATTGTCCCACTTTTGATGACTCTTGCCAGCCATAGTTATTGTATAATATTCTTCCATGTATGTACTGTCTTCTAATCCAAAACACCCATGAAAAACATTAGATAACATCAAGGATCCAATACATGGCTAGTGCAGCTTAGGAAGATTTTTTAAACAAACTTGGCTTGTCCACATATCTTACTACATTAGCTATAGTAGTGAACATCTTTCAGCTAAGTGCAGCCTGGCTGCAAAAGCATGCCTCCTGAAGCCAGTTCTGACTGTAGAATTTTTAAATTCATGGGCACATTTTACACCCCGCTTTAGGCAGATGTGAGCATGCACATGTTACCCCTGGCTACACATCAATTTCTAGACAGGAATAAACTACCCATTGCTTCTTTTTCTAGGAGGCATATGACGCTGTGGTGAATGGGGCCATAAATTTCTGCAGGAGATGGAAATCCCACAGTAGGCACTCATCACCATGTCTTTGGACTGCCTTTTCCCATAACAAATATGGTCAATTTTATTTATGGAGACGGTAGGGAAGGTAGTCATTGGCTCAAAGAATTTGGCTCTTTAAGTCAGAGTAAAGCAAACAACAATTTTCTTATGCAATGTGGAATAGAAACAGTTTCAAAGTCCAGCCAAGTGTAGATTGGGAAGGTAATAAGGTAGCAAGATTTTTCTCATTACAGTGGGTCTATTTACTTCTTATGTAGGCATTTCATGGCTTAAGGGATCAACAACAATCTGTGGCAAATTGTCTTCAAATTCTAAAGTTATCAAACCCTGTCTTGCTGCTGCTGCTGCTGCTAAGTCGCTTCAGTCGTGTCCGACTCTGTGCGACCTCAGAGACGGCAGCCCACCAGGCTCCCCTGTCCTTGGGATTCTCCAGGCAAGAACACTGGAGTGGGTTGCCATTTCCTTCTCCAATGCATGAAAGTGAAAAGTGAAAGTGAAGTCGCTCAGTCGTGTCCGACTCTAGCAACCCCATGGACTACAGCCTACCAGGCTCCTCTATCCATGGGATTTTCCAGGCAAGAGTACTGGAGTGGGGTGCCAACATGGCAAAGAATGTAGCATGGTGAAAGAGGCTTGTAATAAAAACAGTATTTAGTACATAAGAATTTTGGTAAGAAGCAAATGAAACTATGAATGACAAATACCATTATCAACTTTAGACTGCTCCACCAGTATTATTTTAATCATCTTCTTGTGTCATGGCTCCAGCCCCAATGTTATTATTTAGCCAGCAGGAGTTAACATGTATTAGTCTGATATAATTATTAGGTCCCAGAGAGTTCTAGGTTATTAGTCCCAAAGGTGCTATCTTAACCAGATGGCCAAAAGGTTGTGTGCAGCTCTGTTCAGTGGGAGAATTAGTGAGTCATCATGTAATTCTACCCGTTTGTGTGGGTAGAAAGTTGTTTAATTTGAACCTAGCATCAGCAATTACAGATATCTCTGGAACATTTTTAAAAGAACCTAATAATTCTCTAAGATTATAAAACAGTAACAAAAGTTGGATAATACCAGTGTTACTTTGGTTCCTGGTAAGTTCTGTCTTCTTACAACATTGCTCATTGGTGACAATAGTTGAATAGGTTATGATGCCTAATTATTATTGACTTTGTATCTCCATGTAATAGCTTGCCACATGCTGACTTGCTAACCAATCCATGATAATACCATTGTACACAGAGTAACAAGTAGAATGATTTCCCCATATATTACATAGAAAGGATCTTCAGAATTTTTTTATGAATAAAACAGTGAAACTGCTGATAACTGTCTTAGTTATCTTCTGTTGTATAATAAGTCACCCCAATCCTAAGAGACTTTAAAGTATTCTTGTGGGTCAGGAATCCAAGCATAGCATGGTTGCTTGCCTCCAGGTCTGTCAGGAGTTTACAGTCAACTGTCAGCTGGAGTTGTGATCTCATCTAATAGCTCAGCTGGGGGTAGTGCTGGGGCCCTCCATAAAGCTCACTCACGTGGTCATCGGCAGGCCTGAGTCACCTGTCATTAGGGCCTTTCCATGGGGCTGCGTCATGACAGAGAAGCTGGCTTTTCATGGGGCCAATGAGAGAGAGAGAGAACCAGAAGCTAGTCTTTTATAATTTAATCCCCAGAGTAGCATGTTATCCCTTCTGCCATATTTAGTTCATTAGAAGTAAGCCAATAAATCCAGTCCATAGGACTGGGAGGGAGTAAACAAGGGCATGAATATTAGCTAGTGGGAATCATTAGGGATTATCATAGAGGCTTCTTACAACAATGGCATTGGAGTTTTGTAATTTTGAAATAATTATTTGGCAGATGGTCTTCAGTTTAATAAATTATTTTGTTTTTACATAGTAGCTAATGTTGAATATTTGTTAATAAAGTGAGGTTAGATATCTGCTGATAATTTCCTAGAATGTGCTTAATGTCAGCTCAAGTTTTATGATCTACTTGGAGGCACTGAGCCTGTAAAATCTACATAGTAGTTTTTATAGGTTCATTACAGTTCATCTAGTAAATTCTCTTTCAGTAAATTAATTAGTAAACTAATTTCTATGCCTCCCATTTTTTAATATTTATTTTTTTAATTGAAGGATAATTGCTTTACAGAATTGTGTGGTTTCTGGCAAACATTAACATGAATCAGCCTTAGGTATACATATGTCCCCTCCCTCTTGAACCTCCCTCCCACCTGCCTCCCCATCCTGCCCTCCATGTTGTTACAGAGCCCAGGTTTGAGTTCCCTGAGTCATATAGCAAATTCCTATTGTATGCCTCCCATTTTTTAAAAACTAATGAGCAGAAAGTATATTTTACATGGTGAGAATTTGGGTTATTGTATATTTGGCATGACTGGGCTAAATGTTACTCATGATTTCTAAACGTAAAATGTGTGTGTGTGTGTGTGTGTGCGCGCACACATTCATGACTTGAATCTCTAGGTGCTTATATCAATTAGCAGCAGATACATTATGATAAAATCAACCAATATCATTTTCTTTTTGCCTGAAGGACTTTATTTAATATTTCTTTTAATACAGGTCCTCTAGCAATGAATTTTCTCAGTTTTTATTTATCTAATGTTTTCTTTGAGTAAAGCATTCTAGCATGACAATTTTCTTTCAGTATTTTAAAGATATTGTCCCAGACTGTTCTGACCTGCATGGTTTCTGATGAAAAGTTTGCTGTCATTCTTATCTTTGTTTTCTGTACATAGTATTTCAAATTTTTCCGGCATTTTTTTAAATGTATATTATGCTTGGAGTTTGTTGAGATGTTCAGATCTGTGGATTATCAGATCAGATCAGATCAGTCGCTCAGTCATGTCCAACTCTTTGCGACCCCATGAACTGCAACACGCCAGGCCTCCCTGTCCATCACCAACTCCCGGAGTTCACTCAAACTCATGTCCAACGAGTCAGTGATGCCATCCAGCCATCTCATCCTCTGTTGTCCCCTTCTCCTCTTGCCCCCAATCCCTCCCAGCATCAGAGTCTTTTCCAATGAGTCAACTCTTCACATGAGGTGGCCAAAGTACTGGAGTTTCAGCTTTAGCATCATTCCTTCCAAAGAAACCCCAGGGCAGATCTCCTTCAGAATGGACTAGTTGGATCTCCTTGCAGTCCAAGGGACTCTCAAGAGTCTTCTCCAACACCACAGTTCAAAAGCATCAATTCTTCAGCACTCAGCCTTCTTCACAGTCCAACTCTCACATCCATACATGACCACAGGAAAAACCATAGCCTTGACTAGACAAACATTTATTGGCAAAGTAATGTCTCTGCTTTTGAATATGCTATCTAGGTTGGTCATAACTTTCCTTCCAAGGAGTAAGTGTCTTTTAATTTCATGGCTGCAGTCACCATCTGTAGTGATTTTGGAGCCCAGAAAAATAAAGTCTGACACTGTTTCCACTGTTTCCCCATCTATTTCCCATGAAGTGATGGGACCGGATGCCATGATCTTCATTTTCTGAACGTTGAGCTTTAAGCCAACTTTTTCACTCTCCACTTTCACTTTCATCAAGAGGCTTTTGAGTTCCTCTTCACTTTCTGCCATAAGGGTGGTGTCATCTGCATATCTGAGGTTATTGATATTTCTCCTGGCAATCTTGATTCCAACTTGTGTTTCTTCCAGTCCAGCGTTTCTCATGATGTACTCTGCATGTAAGTTAAATAAACAGGGTGACAATATACAGCCTTGACGAACTCCTTTTCCTATTTGGAACCAGTCTATTGTTCCATGTCCAGTTCTAACTGTTGCTTCCTGACCTGCATACAAATTTCTCAAGAGGCAGATCAGGTGGTCTGGTATTCCCATCTCTTTCAGAATTTTCCACAGTTTGTTGTGATCTACACAGTCAAAGGCTTTGGCATAGTCAATAAAGCAGAAATAGATGCTTTTCTGGAACTCTCTTGCTTTTTCCATGATCCAGCGGATGTTGGCAATTTAATCTCTGGTTCCTCTGCCTTTTCTAAAACCAGCTTGAACATCAGGAAGTTCACGGTCCACATATTGCTGAAGCCTGGCTTGGAGAATTTTGAGCACTACTTTACTAGCGTGTGAGATGAATGCAATTGTGTGGTAGTTTGAGCATTCTTTGGCATTGCCCTTCTTTGGGATTGGAATGAAAACTGACCTTTTCCAGTCCTGTGGCCACTGCTGAGTTTTCCAAATTTGCTGGCATATTGAGTGCAGCACTTTCCCAGCGTCATCTTTCAGGATTTGGAATAGCTCAACTGGAATTCCATCACCTCCACTAGCTTTGTTCATAGTGATGCTTTCTAAGGCCCACTTGACTTCACATTCCAGGATGTCTGGCTCTAGGTCAGTGATCACACCATCGTGATTATCTGGGTCGTGAAGATCTTTTTTGTACAGTTATTCTGTGTATTCTTGCCATCTCTTCTTAATATCTTCTGCTTCTGTTAGGTCCATACAATTTCTGTTCTTTATCGAGCCCATCTTTGCATGAAATGTTCCTTTGGTATCTCTGATTTTCTTGAAGAGATCCCTAGTCTTTCCCATTCTGTTGTTTTCCTCTATTTCTTTGCATTGATCGCTGAAGAAGGCTTTCTTATCTCTTCTTGCTATTCTTTGGAATTCTGCATTCAGATGTTTATATCTTTCCTTTTCTCCTTTGCTTTTCACTTCTCTTCTGTGGATTATAGTTTTCATTGAATTTGGAAAAATTTTGGTCATTATGTCTTCAAATATCTCTCCTCCCCCTTCCTTCTGAAACTCCAACTACACGTTCATTGGACTCCTTGATGCTGCTTACAGTCACTGATACTATGTGTGTGCCCAAGTATGTTTATCTTTATTATCTCCGATTCATGGATAAGTTTTCTATTGCTGTGTGACAAACGACCACCAGCTTTGAGGCCTAAAATAACACTGACTTATTAACTCACGGTTCTGCAGGTCAGAAGTCTGGCATAGTATATGTCTGGATTCTTTGCTCAAGATCTCACATGGTTGAAATCAAGGTGTTAACTGGGGATGAGGTTCTCATCTGAGGCTAGCATCCTCTTCCAAGCTCACCAGTTGTTGACAAAATTCATTTTCTTGGGGCTGTAGCATTGAGGTCCCCATTTCCTTGCTGCTTCTCAGCTCATTGCTGGTCTTTGCAAGTGGAGGCTGCCCATACTCCTTACCACATAGGCTTCTCCATTGTCAAGTCAGCAGTAGTACTTTGGATATTTCTCCTGCTTTTGATCCCTTACTTCCTCTTTGTGACTATCCAGAGAAGCTCTATGCTTTCAAAGGCCTCTCATCCTCAGGTCAGACCCACCTGGATGATCTCTCTTTTTTTTTAACATAATCTGTATCCTCATGCTTAGTCACTCAGCTGTGTGTAACTCTTTATGACCCCAGGGCCCATAGCTCACCAGGCTGCTCTGTGCATGGGATTCCCCAGGCGAGAATACTGGAGTGGGTTGCCATTTTCTACTCCAGGGGTTCTTCCCAATCCAGGGATTGAACCTGCATCTCCTGCACTGGCAGGCAGATTCTTTACCGCTGAGCCTCCTGGGAAGCCCCATCTGTATCCTAGAATATAACAATCATCAGAGTGGAATCCATTATATTCCTTGTCTTGTGGATTATATTACATGCACATACACAAGACACAAAATCTTTGGGAACATTTTAGAATTCTGCATAGCACAGATAGTTTTACTGCTGTTTCTTCAACTTTAGTTATCTTTTCTTCTGCAGCATCATTCTTGTTATCAATCTCATTTAGTATATGTTCCAATCAGACATTGTATTTTTTATTTCTAAAAGCATCACTTAGGCCATTTAAAAATCTTCCATTTCTTTCCTTGTAATGGTCGTGTTTTCCTCTACCTTCTTGATTGGAGACCACATTTATAAAAACTGTTTCAACATCTTTGCTAATTCCACCATTTTCTTCATTTCTGGCTCTATGGTTTTTTAATAAAAATTTCTCTTGGTTATAGATAATATTGCATGCTTCTTTGCAAGCATGGTGATTTATGGTTAGATATTGGACATTGTGAATTTTACATTTTTGAATGTTTGGTTATACTGTATATTTTAAATTGTGTTGGATTTTGTTTTGGCACACAGTTAAGTTACTTGGAGTCAGTTGGATTCTTTCAACTTTTTGCCTTTAAGCTTTGTCAGGGCAAATCCAGATTTGCTTTCAGTCAGGAAATAACTTAGCCTTCCTGCGAAGGAGGTACACTCTTGATGATTCTTCTTAATGCCCTATGTATGAAAAACTTTTCCACTCAGGCTTGTACAGCAAAAACCATTCCTAGCCCTGTGAAAGCACAGGGAATTGTTATGCCTTCTCATTTCCAGTGGGTCTTTTCCTTGCCTTGGGTAATTTCCTTTCACACAAGAGAACAGTAGAACTCACCCAAATACTTGAGGGTATTTGTAGAGTTCCAGAGCTCTCTCTTTCTCAGCAACTCCCTTCTTTCTGGTAATTTGTCTTGAAAATTCTACTTGCCTTGGCCAATATCTGCTTTTCAGCTCAACAAGACTTCTGCGGTCTGTTTGGGTTCCTGTTTTTACTTTTTTCTGTACTGCAGCCTGGAAATTACCTCCAGGTAGTATGGTACAATTGTAGGGCTGACCTTGTTTATTTCCTTGCTTTCAGAGGTCATGGATCTGCTCTGCCTGTTCTCCAATGTGTGAAAATAGTTGTTTTATATATTTTTTCCATTTTTTCTACCTATTTAAGATGAGAGAATAAATATGGTCCCTGTTATTCCATCTTGGCTCATAGTGGAATATTTATGATGAAACCAAAATAAATATAGAATTTTACTTTTAAGAACTTTTAGAGTATAGCATGATCTTCATTTTAGGTCTAATTGAACTGTAATTAGTCTGCCTTTCAAATATAAAGCCTGTACTAATTATTAAGATGTAGTTGCTTCTCTGTGTCTTGAATAGTGAGTTCACATAGGAAGAAGGTATTCAGGAGGTTTTTGAAAGAGTAGGAGAATGTTAAGAAGAACATGGAAGAAGATACAGTGTCAAGGAAACTGTTGGATTGGCTGGGTTCTTTGATTCAGCAAGTATTCCCTGAACAAACATTTTTGTGTAGTCCCTCTTATCCTGGCTTTCCCACCAGCTGGAGCAAGCCAAAGATCAAGTGCAGCCCTGTATGGCTAGGACCTTTGGACTCCCGGGTGCTTCCTCTCTATGTGCTCAGGAACAGCTGTGACTGCCTCCCTCTTTTCGTCCTTTGGATGCCATTGTTAAAGGTCAGCACCATCCTTAGATCCAGGCGAGATGGTTTTGTGTCCTGAGCCCTGTGCTTTCAACATCTGTATTTCACAGATACAGAAAAATAAGTTTATTAAAAACACAATATCCTCTCACTGGGATCCAGAGCTCAGCTCTGATGTAGTACTGTGTATAACATCATACATCTACTCTCATGCTATTCAGGACCCAGGTAAACACTTATCCACAACTCGTGCCCAAAGTGCTTTTAGGCAACAGGTGATGGCATCTGGGTGTCCTGAAAGTCTGTGTTTGATTATAGTAGATGTTAGAGATCAGTGCTGCTTTGGCATGAGGATTTGAGTAGCAGAGATGTGTAGTAAAGAGAAGACAGATTAACTGTTGAGTACCTCCTGTCAGATAACTTGAATGTAATAGGTTCTCGCACAGGGAAAGATCATTTTCCAGTTGTGCTGAGTGCTCATGTCCTTGCTTTTCCTCATGTTCCAATCTGTGGTTCCAGAGCATAGTTCACAGCAATTGCATACGGTAGCCGAGAAATAGTTTGCAGTATTTATTCATATTGTTTTAAAATTTGTTTATATGTAGGCCTAAATGTAACATGAGTAAAATGCAATACCAGTTCTTTACACTGTTGACTAAATGGTTACTAAATACTAGAACATTGTGCCCGTTTGAGTCTTGCAGGAAGCAAATGCCAATTCAGAGTCGGGAGTGCAAGAGATTTATTTGGGGAGATGCCTGTGAAAGGCACAGGGAAGAGGGAGCAGGAGTGGGCAGGAAAAGCCTTTGGACGACCAAGTAGATCTAACACCTGTGAAAGGAGAGAGGAAAATAAGGAAATTTGGGTAGAAAGAGTCTCAGACTTCAGTACAGCTCAGAGAAAATCTTGACCAGCCCAATAAAAAGTAAATTTTAGTTTTACCTGAGCCCTTGTTCCTAGTGGACTTCCCTGGTGGCTCAGATGGTAAAGCATCTGCCTACAATGTGGGAGACCTGGATTCAATCCCTGGGTCAGGAAGATCCCCTGGAAAAGGAAATGGCAACCCACTCCAGTATTCTTGCCTGGAAAATCCCATGGACAGAAGAGCCTGGTAGGCTACAGTGCATGGGGTCACTAAGAGTCGGATAGGACTGAGCGACTTTCTTTCTTTTGTTCCTACAAACATTAAGATCTGTGGAGTTTACATTTCTCTCAGAGCTAAACCTCTTTGCCTGGCCTGTTTTTTTATGCCCACTTTGTTGTTTCAGAAATCTGATTCTTAACTTTAACTTGTCCCAATTCATTTAAAATGTGCCAGCGCCCCTTATCCTGGCCCAGGCTGTGTCAGATGGATAGAAGGAGGGGCAAAATGGGAGGAATCAAATCTCATGGCAGTGGGGGCGGGGGTGGCGGGCAGAATGAAAAGACTGGTAGTATTTGGTGTAAATTTTGCCAAGATTGAAACTAGGAAGGAAGAGTGAATGTTATAAGGCAGGAAAAACATATTGTCTTCAGAGAAATTGAACAATGAACTTAATGACAGCCCACAACTGATATAGTGAACTTTTTATCTTAAAGAGAAAAGTAGTGTAACGGAGAAGGAAATGGCAACCCACTCCAGTGTTCTTGCCTGGAGAATCCCAGGAACGGGGGAGCCTGGTGGGCTGACGTCTATGGGGGTCACACAGAGTCAGACACGACTGAAGTGACTTAGCAGCGCTTAGCAGCAGTGTAACGTATCCACTCTTAAGACACATTTGCAAGTGTTGTTTTAAGGTGTCAAACAAATCAGTGCATGCTAAAAAATATTAATAAGAAACCTTGAGCTCATTCTCAAGATTTGCATCAAATCAGACCCACCTGGCTCTGTTACTGTTTTCAAAAGCCTAAATGCTTGGCAGACAGTCTAGGTATTTGCGGAAATTTTAGAATTGCATATATTAGAGCAAACTGGTTGTCTCCAGAAAGTGGCTCTTATTGGGAGCACTGAATTACTATGTTACTGTGCGAATGAATATAAAATAATGGGTGCAGCATCCAGATGGCAGCCCTTACAAACTGTTTGCCTTTGGAATAGTCACTTGACCTCTCTGTGCCTTGGATTCCTCATCCATAGCAGAGGGATAATGATAGCTCTTATCTCCTTTAGACTACGGTGATGATGAAATGAAATTATACATGTGAATAAAACACTAGAATGGGCCCTGGCACCTACCAACCTTTCAATAAGTATTGTTTATAATGATTGTTTCTTTATCCATCGTATTTGCTCCCTTCCATGGATTAATTATACTTCTAAGCTAAGCTGGCTGCCTTGCAATATGTGTTCATTAGAAAAGTGTTGAGTGGATCAGTTCAAACTTATCACCTCTACAAATTACTAAAATAAAACAGCTCGAGGATCCTGTGATAATAGCAGTAGATCACCCTTGCAGCAAAAGATGAGGTGAACGAGGGTGCATCGTCCATTTAAATCACTGCCATCAATCCACCACAGAAGTTTTGAAATGATTCTTCTAAAGGGCATAAAAAAAAGAGTTTCTTTTTCATGCCTGTTCTTGACATATGCTACAGATGCTATGAAAAACAAGGACAAGAAGTGGGAGGTAAGAGTTCTTAGATGAGATTTAAGATATTACTTGCCAAAGAGTTTTGGTCTGGATTTCTTGTATTTCAAAATTGTGTTCCACAGGTCTCCATAGCGACATCTTGAAGTCGACTGAGTGGCTGATGAGAAAAACACATGGTTCTCTCTGACACTCCAGGGCCTCTGCTCTGCTACTATCCACCATTCACCCCCAAAAACCAAGGAGCCACGGGACCAGAAATCTATATATTCCTTTGGAATTCCCAACTGGTAATAGCAACAGGGAATATGGGAATTTGCAGGCCTTGAAAGTAGCTTGAAATCATTAAATCGAATTCTATTTGACCTGGTTAGATTTGCTAAGATTTCTTTCTTCCGTTCTGGCCGACCTCACTATGGATTAGAAACCATAATCTCTCCCATTTTCCCCCAGGATTCAATTCTGAATATTTTTCCTTCTTGAGATGCAGACCTTGGAGGACTAGACTTAAGATATGCAAGTCCATCCTTGCTAGCTTCTCAGCCCACCTTTGAGTTCCATGTCTGAAGAATTATTCTCTCCTCAACACTGGACATTTCAAGGGAGAGGGAGCTCGCCACCAGGGAATGGCCTCATCCATTATGTCTGAGGATAACCCTCTATCTGAGAAGACAGCTTGGGGGAGCACAAAGGTTCCTAAGACAAATTTCACCACCTCCAGCCCTCACAGAGGGTAGTGTGCCATTTGGAAGCACTGCCACCATGAGACAGGCCTCAGCTCTGAAAATGCATCTCTTCAGTCTCTTCCAGGCTCAACATCCTGGGTTCCATCCACTTGCTCATTTATCAAGGTTTGGAATTTTCTCCCTCTTCTCTTCACAATTCTTAAATTGCTTTGGGGCCACTTGCCTCTAAAAGTGAGGCCTCTGGAATGAAATCCTTGACTCCAGGTGTGTTGTGACAGAGCCAGGTAGATAAATGATTACCAGTGAGGCAGATTATTTCAGCTCAGGAAGCTTGCAGAGAAATCCTAGACTATAGACTATATTCAGTAAGTACTTTTGTCTGTTCTTAGGATGGTTAAGGTGTCCAGGCAACCATTTTCATCTTCCTGCTTTGAAGTTCCAGGAAGACCTTGACTCACCTACTATAAGCCTCTCACATTTCTTTTTCTCTATCCTGGCTGCGCTGGGTCATAGCTGTGGTGCTAAGTTACGGGCTCTTAGTTGCCACATGTGGGCTCTTAGTTGTGGCATGCAGGGCCTAGTTCTCTGACCAGAGATTGAGCCCGGACCCCCTGCATTGGAAACACTAGGCTCTCTTATTAAAAAATTTCCCCATCTCCCCCAAATCCTGCGTAAGAATCCAAATGCTTTGTGCTATAGGAAAACTGACAGAACTGGCCCCCAGGTAATAAGATATTTTCAGGAGAAATTTTTTATGAACTTGGATTCTTGCATCTTCCTATACTTAGAAAAGCACTAAAGCATTCAAAAGAAATCTGTTTCTCATGACTAGTAACAACATTCTGCCGAGATACATGCTTGGTTGCACATACCTTCTTCACCAAAATCACGTTTATACCAACCTCCCCCCTTGTTATTGGAGTATAGTTGATTTACGATGCTGTATAAGTTTCAGGTGTATGACAAAGTGATTCATTTATAACATACATATTTATATATCCATTCCTTTTCAGATTCTTTTCCTGTAAAGGTTATTACAGAATACAGAGTAGAGTTCCCTATGCTATACACCAGGTTCTTGTTGTTTATCTATTTTATATATAGTAGTGTGATATCTTAATCCCAAACTCCTACTAATGTATTCCTCCTCCTCATAGTAATCTGTCATCGACCTACACTCTTAATATTTTTCTAATTTTCTGCAAGTATGCCAAACTTCAGTAGACAAGTCTATTTGAATATTTATCTTGCATTGACAGTTACAACTTCAGTGGAGTTGTTGCTCAGCTACAACCTCTGACAAGCTTAGGAATACACACACGCATGTGGGGAGTGTCATTAGCCACACGAGGACATGCCACATGGTTTCTGTAAAGCCATGGTGAGTGTACTTATGTGACCTAGGGGTTCATTTGCAATCACTATTAACCAAAATAATGAGGCAACGTCTGCATACCCTGGAAGGTCTAACAGAAGAGTTAGAGGTTTTCAAGGGCTGCAAGTGAAAGAATTCCAGCTGCTAAAAGGCTTGTGATTTGATAATGAGAATGCAAGGTATTTGTAGGGTTTTTTTTTTGTTTGTTTTGTAACTTCAGACTCGTTAGGATTTTTAGAGCCAAGATGTATATGAACTCTTTTGCTGAAATCAAAAAGAGTCAGTTGGACTGAAAAGTAAGCTAGGTGACTGAAGGGCACTTCCTCACCTCAAATAGAAATAGGTACTTTTGTGTATATATACTCATGTTTGCCTGACAAATAGGTAAGACCATTTATATCTTGCCTCTCATTAATTACTCCCTGGTAGAAAATGTCTTACTCAAACAGAAACAAAAACTTCCCTTTGGGGAGATGATTCTGTGTTTCTAGGTATTAGCAATGGTCTCATCAACTGTCCTATAAATCCTTTAGCCCATCTTGACTATTCTGGGTACCAGTGGCAGTACCATGCTTTGATTGAATATCTCTGCCTTAACCTAGAATACTTCTTTATCTCATTTGGATGACCATGAAGGTCACGCCATGTCCTTGCTGTCTTTGGGTGTTTCCTTTTAAAGAAAGATGGTTAGAGAAGGTGACCTTCTGATACACTACTCATGGTTTAACATGAGGCACCCTAGCTGTTTTCTGTGAAATAAGCAACTTTCCCAAACAATGACCCTTACTCATCATTAAGGCTTTCACAGGGAGGTAAAAGCACCCTTTCAAGTTAAAAATAGGTTAACCAAATTTGCCAACTGCTCATTTTAGTGTACTGTATTACTGTGCAATTTGAAAGGTAGACACAGTCTCATGGCTTACAGCAAAGAATTTGCTTGAAGGTTACAGATTTTTTGATGGGTTATAAATGGGATTTCACTCACAGGGGCAAATCTCTCTTGTAATCCTGAATGCATTATTTTTTAAAACTGTACAGTTACTTTATGCACAATAGTTTTGACATTTTATCAGCATGCAATTAAAATCCCTTTGTCTAAGGTTCTGGCTCTAAACTCTTGAATAGATAGGAGCCAGAATGAACTGTGTTATGCGTTTCAGAAAGAAGAAAGAAATTAATCTGACAACTGGTGCGGTTCCATCCCCAGGAGGGAGTAAGCAGCGCAATGCTGCTCTCTGTTGGGCCACTGCGGAAACACACAGGATGCACTTTGTCTGCCAAGAAAGTCTTCCCGAGGAAGTGTCTCCAGTCACTTGCCTGGGAATAGTTTGGCTGATTATTCAACACAGAGACTTTTCTTTCAGCCAAAGGGCAAGAGAAACCCAGTAAGCTAAGTAATAGAGCAGAAAACAAAATATGTTAAAACTCCTCTGCTGGGAACTGAATGCTTCTATCTCCCCAAATTCATATGTTGAAGCCCTAATCCGCAGTGTGATGGTATATGGAATGGAGTCACTGGCAAATAATTAGCTTATGAAGGCACAGCCTTCGTGAATGGGATTAGTGCCTTTATGAAACAACTGTTCTCACCTATATTGTAAA
The DNA here is from genome assembly GCF_032452875.1 of Bos javanicus. NCBI lineage: Eukaryota > Metazoa > Chordata > Mammalia > Artiodactyla > Bovidae > Bos > Bos javanicus. The sequence goes on along the minus strand of NC_083871.1, from coordinate 56,616,579 downwards.
TCAGCTGTTTGTTTCATGCGTGTATGCTCAGTCGTGTCTGACTCTTTGCAACTCCCTGGACTGTATAGCCTTCCAGGCCCCTCTGTCCATGGGATTTTCCTGGCAAGAATACTGGAGTGGGTAGCCATTCTGTTCTCCAGGTGATTTTCCCGATGAAGGGATCAAACCCAGGTCTCCTGCATTGGCCTGCAGGTTCTTTACCACTGAGCCACGTGGGAATCCCCAAATCAACTATATTCCAATATAAAATAAAAATTCTTTTTACATGTTCTTTTTGCATTGATTTAAATGATCACAAGATTTTTCTGCTTTATTCTGTTAATGTGGTGTAGCACATTTATTGATTTGTAATTGTTGATTCATCATTGCATCCTAGTGATAAGCCACACTTGATCATGGTATATGATCCTTTTATAATGCTGTTGAATTAGGTTTGTAAGTATTTTGTTGAGGATTTCTCATTCAGTTGATACTGTGATCTTAGACTTCCCAGCCTCTAGAACTGTTAGAAATAAACGTGATCTGGTCCTGGCCAATGAAATATAAGAGCAAGTCAAGGGATGGGGGAAGTATTTTTCCTCCATGAGAAGAACAAGAGATGCAGGAGAAGAAAGCTACATTTGCCTTTTCATCCCTCCCTGCTTATAGAGCTGGTTTGTGAGGCTGGGCTGCCTGGGACCTGGCAGACATCTGGAGACAAGCAGGTTTTAATTCTCTGGATGAAACCACTGAGCTGCCAACCACCCTGGAAAAGCAGCTCTAAACTTCTTGTTCCTTATGGTTTAAGCTCCCTTTGGTTGACTCTTCTGTTCATTAGCACTGAGTATGTTTCAGCCAGTACAGATGGTCTAAAGTATGGGCAGGAGATAATGCTTCCTTACTACACAGCCTACAGGAGTATTGGAACTAGCTGACCTACCTTCTGTTAATTGTCTTCATTGCTACATTGATTGTTCAATGACCTAAGAGCCCCAAGGATCAGTAAGACTCACGGATGTGTAAAAGCAGGCTGTATCTCCAAGCTGAAGCTGACTTCTGAAATGTGGTTTGAACAGCACCAAAATCCTCCACTCAGCATATAAAATAAAATAAAATGAATGTCCTTATATCTTGCTTTCAGGTTTGAAAGTCTATTGGTAGAGATTTATTTTCTCAGGATCTTGTCTTCATGCTGCTGCTGCTGCTGCTGCTAAGTCGCTTTAGTCATGTCCAACTCTGTGTGACCCCATAGACAGTAGCCCACCAGGCTCCACCGTCCCTGGGATTCTCCAGGCAAGAACACCGGAGTGGATTGCCATTTCCTTCTCCAATGCATGAAAGTGGAAAGTGAAAGTGAAGTTGCTCAGTCGTGTCCAACTCTTTGTGACCCCATGGACTGCAGCCTACCAGGCTCCTCTGTCCATGGGATTTTCCAGGCAAGAGTACTGGAGTGGGTTGCCATTGCCTACTCCGTTGCCTTCATGAGTCTTTCCTTAAATTACACATTTTCCTGTACAGAGACTAGTATCTTACACTCTTATTAGCTCACATGTTAACTGAGATGGGGAAACAGAAGGCAGGAACAAAATGAACAGTATTTTAGGATCTATGAGTTGGTTAGGATCTTTGAGATCACCTGCTTTCATACTTTCCTTTCATAGATGAAAAATTATGTGGACCAGAGAGGTTCGGTGGTTTACCCAGTTAATCTCCACCTTAGAGCCAGAACCCTGGTTTCTAGGCTTCCAGTCTGGGGGACTTTATACTCTCCTGCCATCCTCAAATTAACTGTGTGAATGGCACACTGGCACATATTAAACACCTGGAGGAACTTTGCTGCAATTTCTATATGTGGGTCTGGAGTCTGTGGGTTTAAAACTTCATTTGAATAGGAAAGATTGTTTTTGCAGCATGAGAAGAGCTGATGGACCCTGGAGGGAGCAGACATGTAGCCGGTGGCCTCAAGAGTTTGCTGAGGTCCAAGCCTGCTCTTGCTCTCTATCTACTAGAAAGGGCAGTTCTCACTAGTTCTGCCTCCATTTTTACTTAGCTGGTAGATTAAACAGGTTTGTTTTTAATAAACAACCCATTTAACATTTTGACATTTGTTAGCCCATTTTACCAAACATGTTGTATTGACAATAGCATTAAGTTCTTCCAAGATATCTGTTTCTGAGACTTATCATATTAATCACTGCTATGTATGTTTATTGAAGTTTTAGAGCCTTTATGGGATCTTCAGACAAGAGTGTTTCTCAAATGTTAGGTCATATTATTCAGACATATTCTTATATTTTTGTCAAGCATTTAAGGATCTATAAAGAAATGCATGTACCATTTAAAGAAAGTGTGACTTTCAATTTTAAAACAGCAAGAATTTGTTGAAACATCAACAGTAATCAATCTCTGCTTTAGACATGCAGTTTTTAAATATATTATTTTTCAAAATGGCTACATTTGTGATTATTTATGTTGTTTGCTTTTGCAAAGACATACCTATCCACAGTCCTTCAATTCCAAACATTTATAAAACCATAAATTCTGGAACAATTTCTGTGTTCTCTTGCCCTCTGCTGGCTAAATTGAGACCTTTTTTGGAAACACGTCCATCAGATACCTTATGATCACCAATGTACACCCTCTGACCTTCATTTTTAGGTCCTTTTGGTAAAAGTCTCCTTAATTTTTATGCCAGAGGTAAGAATCTACCTGGAGGCTCCATTTTTCATCAAGATACCCATGACCTGATGGTTCCAGCTCAGGACACATGTGCATTCTCAACCATCTTTCTTATTTACCTCTGCATCCTTTGATTAGCACCTTATTGTATACTGGACTATTCCTGACTTGTCTCTACTGCATAATTTAACAGATATATCAGTGTGTAAATATAAGCTGTATCATTCTGTCTTGGTTATTAATTGCTTGGTGTTTGTCTTGTTTTCCGAGTGTGACTGTCAATTCTCTAGGCCTTCATCCCCATCAACTGAATTTAGAAGAGGCCTCAGTCATGGAAATCAAGCCTTCACACATACCCTAGACTTGCCTGGAGTGATGCAGGAACCCTCATTCTGGCTGTGACCTGCCTTCCTGGGCATCCCCCAGTCTCCTTGCACTGGTCAAGATGGACCACACACACTTGGATAAGATCAGCCCTTCCCTGGAGAGCTCAGTGGAGGAGCGTGAACCAGCTCACCATCTTAGACCTGATTCCCCCCTCTCTCCTGCTGGTGGTGAACCCCAGCTGATGTTATTTAGGTTCTTAGGTTCTGCTACCCCGCTGCTCTCTCTTCTCTTCTACCCAGTTCTCACAAGTCTGATGTTCCGGGGTAAACTCTGAGTGACTGCTGCTCTGGATTTCTACTTTCCTATTTACATCTAAATTAAAATTTGCATTATTCTGTCTCCTAGTTATTCTGAAGGTACAAGCTTTTCTCTCTCTCTGTATTAATCTGTATCTTTTTTTTCCCCAGCAGGAGGGTATGTGAGTAGGTTTGAATTTGGGTGGCTGGCATTATTTTCCTGTGGGAAAGCTGCAGAAGTTCTCTTTTGATTTCTTCTTTATTGTTGTGTGTGGTTTTCTCGGTGAGCTGAGTGAGAATAGGGGAGGAGAGAAAGACAGAGTGTGAATAGCTGTCTAGAGGAGCAGGAGGCTGAAAGGCAGGAGTGTGACTGCCCATGAGCACAAAGGTACTGCTTGAGGTTTGTGGTAATAAATGTAAAGTAAGACCAGTCAGTATGATCATGGGCTTTTCTCCAACGACGTTCAGTTCAGCTGCATCCTGTTGTGGTTTTGCCAAATGAGTACAAAGAAATGCGCAGATAGGAGGAAAACTTCAAAGCTCTCCTGTGAAGGACAAAAGTAGAGTTGAACAAACAGGGAGACACACCACGTTCTTGGATCAAACAGCACAGTGCCAGATGCCAGTTCTCCTCAAGCTAATATGAACATTTATGATGACTGTGTTAAAAGTGACCTTTTCCCCCCAACTGGAATCAGAAAAGCTGATTCCAAATAAGAATACTCAGGAAAACTCTGGGGAAAAAAAAAAGCACACTGAACAAAAGATATGAACAATTTGTTCAAAAAGGAAAAAAAAAAAAAACAACAAACAGAAAATGTCCCTTGTGTATCTAAACAGCTGCTCAATCTTGCTTATATTAACAGAAAATTAAATTATAACTGTTTTAAAATACAAATGCTCACCTATCTGACTGGCAAAACTCAAAACGTTTGATAGTACCCTCTGTGGGTGAGGCTGTGGAGAAACAAGCATTCTCATAATTGCTGGGAGTTCAAAATGGTCCACCCTCTATGGAAAGTAATTTGGAATTAACTGATACAGCTGCACATGCATTTGCCTGTTGACTTAGCAGTTCTATTTTTAAGAGTCTCTATAAATTCATGACTATGTGCAGAGACTTATTCATTCTGCCCTTGTTTATAATTGCAAAAGACTATAAACAATCCAAATATCCATCAATAGAGAACTTGTTACGTAAAAAATAGAAAAGCCGTTAAAAAAAAAATGGCTCTCTTTTTAGGAGCTTGCTTTTGCAAGATTCAGAACCAAGATTAGATAAGTAAATAACAGGTATAGAGCCCTACCTTTTGTATAAGGAAATAAAAATGTTTGCTTATTTTTGCCCAAAACAAAGGTCATGGAATAAATACAAAATTAGTAGATAAGAGAGAAATTAAAACAGTAGCTGGCTCTCAAAGAGTTAGTAAATATGATCTCCTAGAAGGAGCAGGAGAAAGGGACCAATAAGACAGAGGAGGAGGCTGCTGCTGCTGCTGCTAAGTCGCTTCAGTCGTGTCCGACTCTGTGCGACCCCAGAGACGGCAGCCCACCAGGGTCCCCCGTCCCTGGGATTCTCCAGGCAAGAACACTGGAGTGGGTTGCCATTTCCTTCTCCAATGCATGAAAGTGAAATGTGAAAGTGAAGTCACTCGGTCGTGTCCGACTGTTAGCGACCCCATGGACTGCAGCCTACCAGGCTCCTCCGTCCATGGGATTTTCCAGGCAAGAGTACTGGAGTGGGGTGCCATTGCCTTCTGCAGAGGAGGAGGTTACACTTCTCCAAATATAGTGAACAGTGGAAACAGCTTACAAATGTTAAAACTAATAATAAAATAAAATGAAAGATGAAAATAAAAGCAAACCCTAACATTGAAAATAAATAAATTTCATGTGAATAACTGATTGAAGGACCATGTATGTTTCCTTGTTGAGCATCCACTTGTGAGCTTTCCTGGTAAGGCTTCCTCTTCATACTATAACCATGGAAAGCTGTGGAATTTGTACAGCTTGCCTCAATTTACTGGTTGCTTTCTGTTTTCTATCTTTTCCAACTGAATAGTCAGCTCCATTGGGTGGGGGTTGGTATTTGTTTTGTTCACTGATGATACAAACAGCTCACACTGTTTGGCATATGGTAAGAACTCAATAAATATTTGTTGAATGAATTAAGCACTTTGTGGGCAATGAAGCCATTTCTTTCTCTCTCTCTCTTTTTTAAAAAATTTGAAGTTTAATAAAGACCTAGTGTATAGCACAGGGAACTCTAGGAGTACTGTGAAATGGCCTATATGGGAAAAGAATCTAAAAAAGAGTGGATATATTTATATGTATCACTGACTCACTTTGCTTTACACCTGAAACTAAGATAACATTGTAAATCAACTATATTCCAACTTTTTAAAGACAAAGAATTTAAAAAATTTTTCAGTAAAAGCATAGAAAATTGAAGTATAGATAATTTACAGTGTTGTGTTAGTTTCAGGTATACAGCAAAGTGATTCAGTTTGTGTGTGTGTATATATATATGTATTCTTTATATATATGTATTTTTTCGGATTCTTTTCCATTATAGGATAAGATATCGAATATAATTTCTTGTGTTTTAGAGTAGTTCCTTATTTCCCCTCTGTTTTATATATAGTAGTCAGTTCAGTCACTCAGTCGTGTCCAACTCTTTGCGACCCCATGAATCGCAGCACACCAGGCCTCCCTGTCCATCACCAACTCCAGGAGTGCACTCAAACTCATGTCCATCAGGTCAGTGATGCCATCCAGCCATCTCATCCTCTGTCGTCCCCTTCTCCTCCTGCCCCCAATCCCTCCCAGCATCAGAGTCTTTTCCAATGAGTCAACTCTTCACACGAGGTAGCCAAATTATTGGAGTTTCAGCTTTAGCATCAGTCCTTCCAATGAACACCCAGGAGTGATCTCCTTTAGGATGGACTGGTTGGATCTCCTTGCAGTCCAAGGGACTCTCAAGAGTCTTCTCCAACACCACAGTTCAAAAGCATCAATTCTTTGGCGCTCAGCTTTCTTCACAGTCCAACTCTCACATCCATACATGACCACTGGAAAAACCATAGCCTTGACTAGATGGAACTTTGTTGGCAAAGAAATGTCTCTGCTTTTTAATATGCTGTCTAGGTTGGTCATAACTTTCCTTCCAAGGAGTAAGCGTCTTTTAATTTCATGGCTGCAATCACTATCTGCAGTGATTTTGGAGCCCAGAAAAATAAAGTCTGACACTGTTTCCACTGTTTCCCCATCTATTTGCCACGAAGTGATGGAACCAGATGCCATGATCTTAGTTTTCTGAATGTTGAGCTTTAAGCCAACCTTCTCACTCTTCTCTTTCACTTTCATCAAGAAGCCTTTTAGTTCCTCTTTACTTTCTGCCATAAGGGTGGTGTCATCTGCATATCTGAGGTTATTGATATTTCTCCCAGTAATCTTGATTCCAGCTTGTGCTTCTTCCAGCCCAGCATTTCTCATGATGTACTCTACATATAAGTTAAATAAGCAGGGTGACAATATACAGCCTTGACATACTCCTTTCCCGATTGGGAACCAGTCTGTTGTTCCAGGTCCAACTCTAACTGTTGCTTCTTAACCTGCATACAGGTTTCTCAAGAGGCAGGTCAGGTGGTCTGGTATTCCCATCTGTTTTAGAATTTTCCACAGTTTATTGTGATCCACACAGTCAAAGGCTTTGCATAATCAATAAAGCAGAAATAGATGTTTTTCTGGAACTCTCTTGCTTTTTCAGTGATCCAGTGGATGCTGGCAATTTGATCTCTGCTTCCTCTACCTTTTCTAAAACCAGCTTGAATATCAGGAAGTTCACGGTTCACATATTGCTGAAGCCTGACTTGGAGAATTTTGAGCATTACTTTACTGGCATGTCAGACGAGTGCAATTGTGCAATGAGTGCAGTTGGAGCATTCTTTGGCATTGCTTTTCTTTGGGATTGGAATGAAAACTGACCTTTACCAGCCCCATGGCCACTGCTGAGTATTCCAAATTTGCTGCCATATTGAGTGCAGCACTTTCCCAGCATCATCTTTCAGGATTTGAAATAGCTCAACTGGAATTCCATCACCTCCACTAGCTTTGTTCATAGTGATGCTTTCTAAGGCCCACTTGACGTCACATTCCAGGATGTCTGGCTCTAAGTCGGTGATCACACCATCGTGATTATCTGGGTCGTGAAGATCTTTTTTGTACAGTTCTTCTGTGTATTCTTGCCATCTCTTCTTAATATCTCCTGCTTCTGTTAGGTCCATACCATTTCTGTTCTTTATCGAGCCCATCTTTGCATGAAATGTTCCCTTGGTATCTCTAATTTTCTTGAAGAGATCTCTAGTCTTTCCCATTCTGTTGTTTTCCTCTATTTCTTTGCATTGATCACTAAGGAAGGCTTTCTTATCTCTTCTTGCTATTCTTTGGAACTCTGCATTCAGATGGTTATATCTTTCCTTTTCTACTTTGCTTTTCACTTCTCTTCTTTCACTGCTATATATAAGGCCTCCTCAGACAGCCATTTTGCTTTTTTGCATTTCTTTTCCAGGAGGATGGTCTTGCTCCCTGTCTCCTATACAATGTCACGAGCCTCTGTCCATAGTTCATCAGGTACTGTGTCTATCAGATCTAGTCCCTTAAATCTATTTCTCACTTCCACCGTATAATCATAAGGGATTTGATTACGTCATACCTGAATGGTCTAGTGGTTTTCCCTACTTTCTTCAATTTAAGTCTGAATTTGGCAATAAGGAGTTCATGATCTGAGCCATAGTCAGCTCCTGGTCTTGGTTTTGCTGACTGTATAGAGCTTCTCCATCTTTGGCTGCAAAGAATATAATCAATCTGATTTCGGTGTTGACCATCTGGTGATGTCCATGTGTAGAGTCTTCTCTTGTGTTGTTAGAAGAGGGTGTTTGCTATGACCAGTGAATTCTGTTGGCAAAACTCTATTAGCCTTTGCCCTGCTTCATTCTGTACTCCAAGGCCAAATTTGCCTGTTACTCCGGGTGTTTCTTCACTTCCTATTTTTGCATTCCAGTCCCCTATAATGAAAAAGACATCTTTTTTGAGTGTTAGTTCTAATAGGTCTTGTAGGTCTTCACAGAACCGTTCAACTTCAGCTTCTTCAGTGTTACTGGTTGGGGCATAGGCTTGGATTACCATGATATTGAATGATTTGCCTTGGAAATGAACAGAGATCATTCTGTCGTGTTTGAGATTGGATCCGAGTACTGCATTTTGGACTCTTTGGTTGACCATGATGGCTACTCCATTTCTTCTAAGGGATTCCCACGCCGGCTGCGACGGACTGCGCAGAAGCATGGCCGGGAGGAGCTACCCCTCACCCAAGGTCAGGGGTGGCGATTGAGAATGCCAGGCTGCGATGGCACAGGAGTGGCCTAGAGGAGCTACCCCACATCTCAGGTCAGGGGCGGCAGCGGAGACTAGCTACCCCATGTCCGAGGTCAGGGGCAGCAGCCAAGGTGAGCTACCCCACGCCCGAGGTCAGGGGTGGCAGCCAAGAGGAGCAACCCCACGTCCAAGGAGCGGTGGCTGCGGGGGCACAGGAGGGCCAAGAGGAGCTACTCCACGTTCAATGTCAGGAGGGGTGGCTGTGAGGAGATGGCCCTCCTCCAAGGTAAGGAGCAGCAGCTGCGCTTTGCTGGAACAGCCCTGAAGAGATACCCCACGTCCAAGGTAAGAGAAACCCAAGTAAGATGGTAGGTGTTGCAAGAGGGCATCAGAGGGCAGACATACTGAAACCGTAATCACAGAAAACTAGCCAATCTGATCACACGGACCACAGCCTTGTCTAACTCAATGAAACTAAAGCCATGCCCGGGGGCAACCCCAGATGAGCGGGTCATGGTGGAGAGGTCTGACAGAATGTGGTCCACAGGAGAAGGGAATGGCAAACCACTTCAGTATTCTTGCCTTGAGAACCCCATGAACAGTATATAGTAGTATGTATATATTAATCCAAAACTCCTAATTTATTCCCCACCCCCCAGCTATCCCCTTTGGTAACCACAAGTTTGTTTTCTATGTCTGTAAGTCTGTTTCTGTTTTGTAAGTAAGTTCGTTTAAATCATTTTGTAATATTGCACATATTAGTGATATCATATGATATTCGTCTTTCTCTGTATGACTTCACTTAATAAGATAATCTCTAGGTCCATCCATGCTGCTGCAAATGAAAGAAGCTGTTTCTTGGATGTTCTTTCTTTAATGCTCCAAAGCTAGTAGTAGACTAGTACAGGAATTGCTAAATAAATATTTTTGTCTGAGCCCAGATGATTTTAGCATATTTCTGTCTCCAACTATATTTCTGTCCTCATTGTTGCTATTCATGTCTGGCCAATAGCCCAGGACCCCATCACTGGGGTTTTATCTGCAGCTGGCAGTCCCCAGCAGCCAAGACATTGCCCAGCTTCGTGCTGTGTGACTGTGGCCCAAACTCTAACGATTTACTCTTTCTCCTTTTGTGTACAAGCTTCCAGCTAAGCTGCTTTGCAGATATTTCAGAAGTATGTCTCCAATTCTTTCTAGTCAGCTTATAATGACCAGCAGTGAATGTTTGGGATTTAGAAATGTCTCTCTTTTTCAAATGGCATTATACAAATGAAGACATTTCTTTTAGTAGGTCAAATTCCATAATAAACCCGATAGATCAAACTCTCACTAAGAATAGCATCAACCTTCCTACATTCCTCTCATCATTTCATTCTCTCTGTAAAATTCACTAGCAGGCTTCATTTTGGAGTCCACTTCTTAGAAAATTTTGCTTTGGGAGTGATTTGAACTAACTTGGATTTGAATTAATTTATCTTCTTGGGGCTCAGTTTCCACAATTTCAGCAACACCTATGTTTCCAAGTTGCTGGAAACGCAAGCAAATATTTATGTCAGTCTTCTAGCACAGTGCCTGTTTTGGCTGAAGAGTGTTGTTAATAAAAACAGGCCTCCTATTCCCGCTAAAGATTGTAGGAAAAAGGGATTGGAAGGAACTATCAGTATATCAAAATGTGGACAGTTATTACTGTGGGGTGTTGAGATTATTGTGCTTTTTATCTTGGCATTTTAAACTTTCCTGGGCTTGTCATATCTTGTAAAATGATTATGTCGTAGTTTTATAATCAGAAAATGTTAATAAAATGATCATTTTTATAACCTTTAACAGTTAAAATTTTTTTCTCTTTCCATGATTCTGTCCCATTTCTCAATAATCCACAACAAAAAATCCAACGAACTAAATGAATTCATGTTGGTTCATTTCATTAACAACCAAAAGAATTGATATGAACACACCGACCAGGACCCGAAGAAAAATCAGCCTGCAAACAAATGTGAATAAGAATGAAAACTGAGGACTTGCTCTTTGGCACAAGTGTTGGAGTAAATCAGAACTTTTAGGACCTAGTGAGCAGATGACAGGTCTTTACTAGGTTGGTGCAAATGTAATTGCAGTTTTGGACTGTGAATTTTAAATCATTATAACTAGGCTCAAACACATCTTTATTAATCAAATTAGGAACCAATGCAGTCAACACATTTTTGCCAACAAGAATTAAGTTTGTTTATTCCTGTAGTGTAAAAATCTACGCTTAGGGATTCGATGAACTCTTGGAAAGCATTTTTTTCCTCCTGCTGATTGTGGAAGCATTTTCCCTGCAAAAAGTTGTCAAGATGTTTGAAGAAGTGGTAGTTGGTTGGCAAGAGCTTGGGTGAATACAGTAGATGAGGCAAAACTTTGTAGCCCAATTCGTCCAACTTTTGAGGCATTGGTTATGTGACGTGTAGTCAGGCACGTTGTAGAGAAGAATTGGGCCCTTTCTGTTGACCAACGCCAGCTGCAGGTCTTGCAGTTTTTGGTGCCTTCTGTTGAGCATGCTTCTCAGATGCAATGGTTTTGCTGGGATTCAGAAAGCTGTAGTGGATCAGACAGGCAGCAGACCACCTAACAGGGACCATGACCTTTTTTTTGGTACAAGTTTGGCCTTGGGAAGTGCTCTGGAGCTTCTTGTTGGTCCAACCACTTAGCTGGTTATCGCTTTTTGCCACAAGTCACAATCTGATTGAGAAATGGTTTGTTGTTGTGAAAGAAGATGACACTTCAAAAAGATGATTTTTTTGATTTTCAGTCAGCTCCTGAGGCACCCACTTATCAAGCTTTTTCACCTTTCCAACTTGCTCCAAATGCCAAATGACCATAGAATGGTCAACATGGAGTTCTTCAGCAACTTTTCATATAGTTTTAACAGAATAATATATTTTTAAACAGAATCAGCTTCAGTGATCCTCTCCATTGTCAACTTCGAATGGCAAGCCACTGCGCTCCTCATTTTCAGGGCTCTTGTCTCCTTCGCAAAACTTCTTGAACCACCACTGCACTACACGTTTGTTCACAGTTCCTGGGCCAAATGCGTTGAGGTTGCAAGTTGTCTCTGCTGCTTTATGATTCATTTTGAGCTTGAATAAGAAAACCACTCAAATTTGCTTTTTGTCTAACATCATTTCCTATTCATTGGAAGGACTGATGCTGAAGCTGAAACTCCAATATGCAAAGAACTGACTCACTGGAAAAGACCCTGATGCTGGGAAAGATTGAAGGCGGGAGGAGAAGGGGATGACAAAGGATGAGATGATTGGATGGCATCACTGACTCAATGGACATGAGCTGGAGTAAGCTCTGGGGGTTAGTGATGGACAGGGAAGCCTGGCATGCTGCAGTCCATGGGGTCGCAAAGAGTCAGACATGACTGAGCGACTGAACTGAACTGATTTCCCTAGTCTAAATAAATATAAAATAAACAGGAAGTAATAAGTCATCAGCAAAAGAAAAAAACCAAAAAACCATAAAGTAAAAAATGTGCATTAAAATGATGATGTATAACATAACCACATTTATTTAAGAATGTATTCTCATAGCAAATGGCAAAGTTCAACAATGCAAAACCATGATTACTTTTGCACCAAAATAATATTTCTTTATTTATGGCTGTGCTGGGTCTTCATTGCTGTGCAGGCTTTTCTCTAGTTGAGGCAAATGGGGGCAATCCTCTAGTTGCGATGTGCAGGCTTCTCATTGCAGTGGCTTCTCTTGTGGAGCATGGCCTCTAGGGAGCAGGGACTCCAGTAGTGCAGCACGGGCTCAGTAGTTGCAGCTTCCGAGCTTTAGAGCACAGGTTCAGTAGTTGTGGCTCGTGGGTGTACATGACCCATGGCATGTGGGATCTTTCCGGACCAGGGATCAAACCCATGTCCCCTGCATTGGCAGGCAGATTCTTTACCAGTGAGCCACCAGGGAAGCCTGTAAGTTTTTTAAAGTGCTGGCTAACAGCATGGCCTCCATGAGCCAGAGAGGAGAGTAGGGGGTGCGTGTCTCTTGTGGAGAGCTGCACCCTCTCTCTTTGCTGGGAAGGGATCCTCTTCAGTGGCCCTTCTGTAGGGTCATGCATGGAGCAGCCAGGCTGGAAGCCCTCCCCCTTGCTACAGCCACCCTTGATGGTCAGTTTGGAGAAAGATGTCACGGCCAGGTTGTGCATATCCCCACAACCAGATGGCTGTGTTTGCATCACTGGGTGGGGGGAGGTGGCTGAGGCCATTTATCAGAGATTGGAACCCAAGAGGGAAGGAAGTGGCTGAATTGGTGGCTGCTGCTCTTTGGACTGCTGGCCACTCCCAACTCCTGTCACTTGCAGGGGCTGTGGTCAGTGTTGCAAGAGGAGCAGTGTGGACAGAGGAGGCCTTTGTGACCACTCAGACCTTGTTCATGAGACTTCTAACCACTCCACATTTCACAACTGAGGAAATAGGAAGTGAAGGCTTAAAAGGGAGTGTGGGGCTGGCAGCTGTACACTCAGAACTTCAAAGGGCAGGTATTTTTGTCAACACAGGTTCTCCGGTTAGTGAAGATGCTGAAATGCATTTCCTGTGTGGCTCTATTTTCATAGGGTGTTGACCAGCTCACTAACTCTGGACATTTGCAGCCTGATTCAGAGGTTTGCAGCCTGAAAATCAGAACCAACCGTTCATCTCACAGTCCTACTGCATAAAACAAGGGTCAATTAGTTACCAACACTGATATTTATTATAGGAGAATTTATACAGAGAAGAGATGACAAGCCACCTCCATAACTCTGGCAGCACCCTCAGACTGCACAGATCAGATTAGGAAATTCATCATAGAAACAGATGAGTAGTTGCACTCATCTGTCTTCTGCAAAACACATCTAATTTTTTCCCTTTCCTTCATTTGCATCCATTTCCACTATGAGCAAGTTTTTAAATTTGTTTCCCCCTTTCCCCATTCAGCTCTTTAAAAAAAAAAGAACCTGAGCAATGTTCCCAGGAAGAAAGCACCTTTCTCTGCCCAGAGCCTCCCCTGATTAGCAGGTGGAAAATCCCAGGTAAGAGCACCTGCCCATTTGGCTGTGGCTCAAGAACTGAGGTTGGGAAGTTCATGCCCATGGAAGGAAAATAACCAGTTGGATCAGTGGGCAAGAGATGAGAACATAAGTAGGCCTGAGACAAAGAAAAGGTCAGCTGTAAGTGGGTCAGGAGATCAGAGTGGACGAGTAGGCTCTGGAAGGGAGGACTGCCATAGAGAATTTCAGTTCCCGCCTCACCCTGGGGGCTGGATGACTCAGCATTTCCTATAATTACTATTATTAAGGCCAACCTCAGAGGCCCTAGCAAGGCTGACTGCTGTTAAAACTGGACTATTCTCCTTCTGGCCTCTGGTTCATTCTAGGTAAACGTAATAGAAGGCTGATCCAGAAGGGCTGTGTAATTTATCCTGATGTTTAATGCTCTTTTATTCTTTTTTTTTTTTAAACTTCACTCAATAGCCCAAACTGGTCAGGGTTTGCGTGGGCTGACATCAGCTGCTTTATCTGGTCACATTGTCACCTAATAAGTAACCTTTATTTGTGATTGCCAGGTGTTGACATTTCGTGAAGACTTGACAGAAACATCGCTTTTTAATTCTCAGAAGCAGGCCACAAGGTAGGTGTTATTATCTGCATTTGCAGACAAGAAAGCTGAGACTTAGAGATGGTCATTGCTCAAGGACTCAGAGTCCAACTTGAGCCTTTTCACTTAAGTCTGTGCTCTTCACCTGTACCCTCTACCGCCTGGCAGAGATTAGAAATGGTTTACTGAGCTTAAACACAAATCAGAGGGTGATCCTGGGCAGGAGAGCGTGGAGAAAATGAAAAGCACACAGCAGACCAGGAATGTGACAAGAAGAGAAGGATAGAGGGAGGGAAGCACTTGCTACTGGTGGAAAATCAGGGTGGGAAAACCACTGCCCCTTTGTGGGCACATAAAGTCCCCCCTAGAGGTTTGTTTAGCTTGCTAACATGTCTTCAAGATGGACAGGTTCTGTTATCTTCGCTTTTCATGTATGCGTTCCATGGACTTATTACCTAGACGATCACTATTCTTCCAGCCACCAAGGGACCAATGTGTATTCAGTGTGACTGGAGAGACATCTCTCATACTGTCACTCCATCTCCTACCCTCCCTGGAAATTTCACTCTTCAAGTAACTGGGTCAGCTGAAGAGGCTGGGCATTGTCTTCAGAAGGTTATTGTTGAAATGTGCATTTTTCCTTCAAAGTCAAGCTCCGTGAAGGCAAGGATTTTGTCTTGCTTGCCTTACATTCCTAGGAACGTAGAAAATGATCTTTATAAATGGAATTAAGAATGTATAAATAAATGAATGAAAGACATGTACAGGAGGCAGAGTGTCCCCGAAAGCCTTTGCTGATCCATTTACTTCGCAAAGTAGAAAATGGGGAGGAATGGATTGCAGGGAACATGTTAAGGGGAGGTGTGGTGGGGTAGGATTAGGGATGGGAAACTGGATCTTGGGGCCCTAGGGCAGGAGACATTGGAGAGCTGGTGGGAAGTGTCACGTCCCCAACCCACCTCCTCTCCACTTCAATATCAAGGCCTCTGTACTGTCCTCTCCCCTTTCCTTCATTTTCAGGAACAGAGTCTTGATTTACCAAAGCTTAAATCATTAGTTTTAATTCTTCTCCAGCATTTTTATGAGCATAGATATTCCTCCTTCAAGAAAAACAAAACAAAGATGAAACCTGGTTTCACTCTGTAGTTCTTTCTAAGTCATCACCCTAAGAAAACCATTGACATCATATCATTCTTCTCCTCAAAAGCTTTTGTCATCTTGTCAACAGCCTTTTGCCAAATTAACATTTTTACCTTGAGGCTACCTTTTACCGCCTCTCTCGGAAATGCTCTCCAAATGTTTATAGTTTCAAACATCCCTGTCTGCCAAAGGGGGCTTTGGCCCTTATGACCTACCTACTGTAGAGCTGCTTTCGTTGCAATTACAGCTGGCCCTTGAACAACATGGGGCTTAATCCATATATAACTTATGGTCAGTTCTCCGTATCCTCAACTTCTCAGCATCTGCATATTCAACCAACCACTGACAGGGTGGTACTGCAGTGTTTACTACTGAAAAATATCCTGTATAAGTGGACCCACACAGTTCAGTCCCAGTGTTCAAGGGCCAACTGTATTCTGTTGAACTTTGTTTACTAGCAATCTCCTTGCTTTATTTTTATACCAGTTGTGGCTTTTCTATCTTAAATATGTGTGTGATCTCTGACTTGGCGCTTCAGTGGTGACTGGTGTTGGGACTATCTCATACCCACAGAAAGCCTCTGGTATAAGCAGACATCACTGTATATTATGGCCCTGGTGTACAGCCAACATGTGATGACACTTTAAAATTCTGATTTTTGATAATATTAAGTCAAAGACAGTTTGTATTTTAGAATGCTTATTCTGGGCTATAAAGGCTTGCACGTTAGTTATTCAGTCGTCCCAATATCTGGAATATGACATTCTGTCAACTGCAGTCACAGAGCTGTCCCGGACCATCCTCTCATCTAAGAGAAGAGTTGTCTTTTTTTGCTGCATTGCTGCCTGATGAATGGCTTTGCAGGATTGTTCTGCTATCTGAGCAGCTCCTACTCCAGGTATGAAAAATCTAATTTCACTCCCTAAGCCTTTTCCCCATAATGTCCCTTCTGCTTCAACAGATTCCACTCAAACACATTAAAATGGGACTCATAATATCGATTTATTATCTTAGCAATCTCAGTAAACAGGGCAGTCTCATTGTTTTTTTTTTCTTCAGAGATAAGGCAGGCCTAGCATCTTCCTTAAAAGAACATACTGTATGGCCTCATGTTACAAAAATTGTAGCTTGGTTCAAATTCCCACTGATAGTCCTTCAGTTTTTCTTGTAAGGAGATAACTTATTATGGAGAAATGATGTTACATAAATAAAATAAAGCTAGAATGTTAATATTAGGAGACAGTTCTGAACTTGGAAGCACAGTGCTGATGTTACATACTGAATTTTTCTCATCTCCTCCTTCTCAGCATCTTCATACTACTTCTCTCTGTCTCTCTGTCTCATCTTGGCAGATACAAATAGAAGGTGTGATGCAGCTGACAGCACCTGCAGAGGTCGAGGGCCTTCTCTTAGATAAAGAGATTTGGGTCTGCCCATCGTAATTCCACAATAGAAATTTTGAACCAAAGGAAACAAAAAATTCTGATTCTATGTGACATAGAATGGATGCAACCTAGGGCTGCAGGACTTGGGAGCTGAATTCTTTTTTGGGAAAATACTGTTTGTTATATTGTGATTCTCTTCTGTAGCCCTAGCCTTCTTATCTTTGAGGCTTTGTGTATGGATGGTTGGAGTAAATTAAGCAGGAAGTGAAGTCTGGTAGCAGCCTAGGAAGGTAGTTATGAGACGGGAGAGGTGACCTGCTGAGAGCTGAGCCTAGCTTCCCGCTGCTCCCTGAGAACAGACAGTGGCCAGTGCGGAGGTGGGAGCAGGCAAGTAGTCCTCAAGGATTCTCAGAGGTACCTGGAAGAAGAACCTGGTAAAAGATAAACTTCCTTTTTGTTAAACGTGGCATGAGCTCTGACCTTATTGGCCTTGGAAGACTAGCAAGGTCTGTGAGCTCTGGCTTGCCCAGAATAAACCCTGCTGAACCCATGTCCAGGAATGGGGCCATTTCCCACCTCCCTTCCACACACCCACTCACTCCTAGCTGCCTTTCATGCCACTTATGTCTCTTCCGATGGGGACTGCCCAAGTGAGAGGAGAAAATTAGAAGGTATTTTATATAAAGGGAGCAAGGAGAATGTCAAAGACTCATGTCGAAGACTCATCTGTTTGCAGCTTGGTACCCCCAGAAGTGGCCCTGGGCACTGGAAGCCTGATGTCTGAAATCGAGTGTTCTCGCAGCATCCTGTTTCATACAGGTCAGCACCATGTTTCTCAGCTAATTGATACAGACACCACTGCCCCACCCACCCCCCCCCCACCCCCGCCATCACCCAGAGGCCAGTATGAGTGGAAGGGCTATTTCTCAGAGCTCCTTCAACTCAGTGTTTTACATCATTACTCCCTGAGATGGATGGAACTTGTTAGGTTCATTTCTTTCTTTCGTCGTTCTTTCTTCTCCTCTTCCTCCCACCTTCTCTCTGCCCTCCCTTCTTTCCTTCCTGCATCCTTGGTCCTAGGAAGTTTTCTGCTCAGTATCTTTCAAGCAGTGTTGCTGCTCCTCCCAGTGCCCTGTGTACCCTGCAGTGGCCAGAAACCTGCTCCCACCATTAAAGACTTAAGAAGCATACAAGGAGTCAAGGAAGCTCAAGTCTAGGCCTCAAGGTTACTGCTTAGATCTTTTTGCCTAGAAACGATTATATGAAGACATAAAACGTTTTAACTCTATGTCCTACTATTTATTTTGAATTAAAAATCTCAATATATAGATATGTGAAATTCATGTCGATAACTCAGCATAACAGCCTTGGACTTTCCCCTCCTCTTTGATCAGTAGTACTCTGATATGGTTTATGGAGTCTGCTTTCCTACCTTGGAGAATAAGGATGATGTGTGTTGATTTGGAATGCTTAGGTGAGATCACCCGGGAGCCAAGTTACAGATGACGTGTAATAATTTATCTTTAGACTCCAGGCTTTGATTTATCTGTCCTCCACCCATTCCTCATCTTGCACTAATGGGACTGTAGTATCCAGGGCAGTAGAAAATGCCCTTGTCCTGACATCCACATTTTGTGTTTCTATACTATCTGTATTTTTGACAAAAGTCATTGAGGCTACCTCTTTTTGCCTAAATATTAATAGGTAGGAGCAGAAAGGTCACAGTTATGAAAGCAATATTGGGGGAAAAAGACTGATTCTGTTCATTATGCTCTTTTTGGAATCTCTCTTTTTTAGCAGAGGTGGCGGGTGGGGCGGGGGTGGTGGTGGTGGTAGGGAACCTGCGCTGCACAGCATGTGGAATCTTATTTCACCAACCAGTGATGGAACCTGTTCCCTCTGCAGTGGAAGTGCGGAGTCTCAATCACTGGACTGCCAGGGAATTCCCTGGAACCTCTTTTTGACATGGAAATGCCCATCATCTGTGATCTCAGATTCTCGGAAAGCAAGCATGGCCATGTTCTGTCGCTGACATAGATGCATTTGTTCCTAAATATTGTATCCAGTTTGGTGTTTTCCACATCCTTAGTGCTCCATAAATGGTTATTAAACACATGATTCTTGCTGCCAGTATCAGTGTTGCTTTGGAGATATTAGTTTAACAGTAGAAGGTATTAGTCATTGGCCGGTCGTACAACCTCCTCTTACAATGTCCTCTTATTGCCTCTTCCTGTAATTACATGATAAATACATGGGTGTGGATGTTCATAGCATTGTTTTTTGCTCATAGCATTTTAAAAAATGATTTTATTTATTTATCTCGGGCTGTTCTGGGTCTTCGTTGGTGTGCGGGCTTTTCTCTAGTAGTGATAAGTGGGGCTACTCGTTGCTGTGGCTTCTGGTGTGTGGAGCATGCGCTTTAGAGCATGAGGGCTTCCGTACTTGGCGGTTCCTGGGCTCTGGAGGACAGGCTCAACAGTTGTGGCACACAGGCTTAGCTGCTCTGAGGCATGTGGGATCTTCCTGGATCAGGGATCAAACTGGTGTCTCCTGAATTGGCAGGCAGATTCTTTACCACTGAGATACCTGGAAAGCCTGCTCATAGCATTTTTAATCCAATTTTTTCATATCCATTTGAGAATCAAAAGTCAGTTATTGTGGCCTACTTTTTACCAGGCACTGTAACCATGACTAGCACTTTATATATACATTCTTTGTAACTTTTACAGTAGTGTTGTAAGGAATGACCTTCATTTTTTCATTCATTCGTTGGTCCATTCAGCAAATGCTAGGTTCTGTGTTAGAAGGTAAAGACATCAGTCAATGAGACAGAAAAAAAAAAAAAATCTAACATTCACAATGCTTAGAAACTGAAACTTAGAGAAGTGGCTTGTAGTTAGGGGACACACCGAATGACAAGCTGGGATTTGAATCTGTGCAGTCCCAAAACTCATGCTACCTCCAAAAAATAGTGTTAGTCGGTTACAAAGAACCCAAGAGCCAGTCATTCACAGCTTCATTTGTTTTCAAGCCTTCAGACCAGTCTCATATGTTCAGTGTCATTATCTCCACTTCACAGGTGAGGAAATAGGACTTGGAGATGCTGAATAACTTACTCATGATCTTGCAGACCGACGGTTCCTGGGCCATGCTGCTTCTATCTATCCTCTCTGCTGCCTGTGTAGCAGAGAAGGTTCACAGGCCCTGCCCAGCAGGAGTTTGCAGGACAGAAGAGCATTACAACACAAAGCAGAATGGAATAAGGCTACAAGAAGAGTATAAACAAAGGGCTGTGAGATTGAGCAGGGGTTATTTCAGTCTAAGGAGTACTTGAAAACAGAGGACAAGGAAAAGCGCTCTGTTTATAATTTACAAGGTATCATATTTCAAGCAGGAAATAACATAGTATTCTAAGTAAAAACATAGTAAATAGGAGTTAGAATTATTTTACTTCTCTTTTTTGCCTAGTAAGTGTATTCATTATATAAAATTTATTGAGTGGCTGACTGGGTATAGTACTGTAAGAACAATTCATTTTCAGAGATGTTAAATTGCTAAATAATGTGGATCTTAAAATCAATTCATTTTATTTATTTTTTTTAGTAAGAGTATGTCTTGGTCTGTGTTCAGATGTTTTAAGTAGAGAAAGTAGAGAAGGGTCATAACATATTTTCACTTTCACTGGGGTCCCAGCAGGGCTGTGTACAGTTGTATGATTTGTGTACTACACAAAGGTACCCAGCTGGGTAAAGAGGGTACTGAAATCTAGTCTGCATTTCCCATGCCCAGCAATGCTCCCCAACACAAGACTGCCTCTCTCCCAAAAGGAAGGACATCTTGGTGCCTTTTAAAATTTTGTACGAGTAAGAAAAGATTGTTTATGGGTTTGCAGTGACCCTGGGTCCCACAGCAAGAGCAATAATAATGGTAAAGTAGCACCCAGGGTTGAAGGTGCTTAATATGATGGTTTTTTATCTTTCTACTGTAGACTTTAAAATACCATAGGAGTTTATTACATTCTAAATTAAAGTTAAGATTAACTTAGTAATTAAGTAATAACCAAAAACATTGTAAAATCTGTTAATGAAAAATTTTATTGATTCCATGTTATTACATAAAACCAAATTGTAATGTGGGATAAAATGAAACAACTTTAATTCTCAACTACATAAGATTTTTGCATGTAATTTCAGAGATTTCACAGACCATCTAAAGCCCATTTTGGACCACAGATTAGCATACCTATATTATGGTACTGAATGATTAAAAAAGAATTGACAATATAATGTGTTTATGGTATTTGATTATAGCAAATATAAACATGTAGTTGAAACCTAATACTTTCCCTATGGCTAAACACTCAAGAAGTCACCACAGTATGTATATTTACTGGTTACTGAGTCATCCATTTTGGAAGTGTTTAATTCTTTTTGAATCACTCTTCTCATTTAACAACTTCCTCTGAGAAAGTGCCTAGATTTGGGTGCTATTGTGCCATGAATACATACTTATTGTGGCTCACTTTGCAAGGTGCCTTTTATAGGCTGGATTAATGGTGAACAGGGTAATTTGAATTTATTGGATGACAATAATTTTACTTTAGATTTCAATAAGTGATGGTGGTATTACCTCCCCACTCCAGCACTCCCTAAAAATCAGATCCACAGATCCAGAGTGTCTCTGAAAGGTTCAGAGTTGTCATAGTGACCATGAAATTACCAGCAACTCCAGGGCTCATTCTCATAGAAAGGGAAGTTTCCCAGGACAATGAGTCATTATTGAAGCCGAGAATGCCTCTAAATGGCTCCCTTATTAGACCAGTCAGTGTGAGACTGTAGAACATCCATCTGGCAGTGTGGTTATCATCACTAGCCAGAGGCTGGCTTCCACATCACAGACTATGTCATGAAACTGTCATGTTAAGTGTTTATTTTCCTGGCCAAACATCATTTTTAAGAACTATTTCATTAAAGAGTTTGCTGAAAGGAGACTGACTTGGGATTTTTATCGTAAGCCAGATGAAATCTGCTGTGGGTGGATGGGGTACATGTGTGTTAAGTCACTTCAGTCGCATCCAACTCTTTAAGACCCTATGGACCATAGCCTCCCAGGCTCCTCTGTCCATGGGATTCTTCAGGCAAGAAAACTGAAGTGGGTTGCATGCCTTCCTTTAGGGGATCTTCCCAACCCAGGGATCAAACCTGCGTCTCCTGCATTGGCAGGCAGATACTTTACCACTGAGCTAGCAAAGAAGCCCAGTTTAGAAACTAGCTTTTTATAAAGTTTCAGTTGGCATTTATTAATATGAACATTCATATTTAAATGTGCCACTGATTTTGAAATGTTTATATATTTTGTGTGTGCGTGGTCTGTTGTGTCCAACTCTTTGCGACCCCACGGACTGTAGCCCACCAGGTTCCTTGGTCCATGTGATTTCCCAGGCAAGAATACTGGAGTGGGTTGCCATCCCCTTCTCCAGGGGATCTTCCCAAGCCAGGGCTCAATCTCCTGCATTGGCAGGTGATTTCTTTAATACTGAGCCTTCTGGGAATCCCTTTATTTATTTTACTCTCTATCAATATTTTTCTTTTTGAAGGTATCAAATAACGATGACTGATTAGACCCATTTTCTTAAATTTTTCCTTTGTCGAAAATGGGAATATTTATTCAAAGAAGACATGACTGCTAGGTGCAGGAAATGCAGTATGAGATGAGCAGGGCACATGGCAAGCATTTTGCTTCCCTGCCTGGAACAGCAGGGATAACGTGACTGCAGGAGGGGATTTTTATGTTGGAGATATTCACTATTGATGAATCAGCGGGTGGCTATTTCCCTTACCTTATACATTGAGGATCCAAATATGTTTGTTGAAATTTTACTCATTCAAAAAGTATTCAGTGAGTGTGTCGTCTGTGTCAGTCATAGAATTGGGTGGTTGGGATACGAAGATAAATAGGAGCCTCTGTGTGCTGAGTCCTAGGTCATCCATGCTTCCAGTACAGGCAAAGGTTGATGTGAGAACATGAAGAAGGGAAGAATCAGTTTTAGCTACAGGGTGGCTGTGAAGTCTGAAAATGAAGATATATTATTTAAAAAAAAAAAAAAGATATATTATTTCATCCTGAATGGTAATATAAGTTCAATTCAGTTCAGTTGCTCAGTCGGGTCTGACTCTTTGCAACCCCCTGGACTGCAGCACGCTAGGCCTCCCTGTCCATCACCAACTCCTGGAGTTTACTTAACTCATGACCATTGAGTCAGTGATGCCATCCAACCATCTCATCCAATTTTTTCATTCTTCTTTCACTTTCGTAAAGAGGCTCTTTAGTTCTTCACTTTCTGCCATAAGGGTGGTATCATCTGCATTTCTGAGATTATTGATATTTCTCCTGGCAATCTTGATTCCAGCTTGTGCTTCTTCCAGTCCAGCATTTCTCATGATGTACTCTGCATAGAAGTTAAATAAGCAGGGTGACAATATACAGCCTTGACGTACTCCTTTTCCTATTTGGAACCCGGCTGTTGTTCCATGTCCAGTTCTAACTGTTGCTTCCTGACCTGAATGCGGATTTCTCAAGAGGCAGATCAGGTGGTCTGGTATTCCCATCTCTTTCAGAATTTTCCAGTTTATTGTGATCCACACAGTTAAAGGCTTTGGCATAGTCAATACAGCAGAAATAGATGTTTTTTTCTGCAACTCTCTTGCTTTTTTGATGATTCAGAGGATGTTGGCAATTTGATCTCTGGTTCCTCTGTCTTTTCTAAAGCCAGCTTGAACATCTGAAAGTTCATGGTTCATGTACTGTTGAAGCCTGACTTGGAGAATTTTGAGCATTACTTTACTAGCATGTGAGATGAGTGCAATTGTGTGGTAGTTTGAGCATTCTTTGGCATTGCCCTTCTTTGGGATTGGAATGAAAACTGACCTTTTCCAGTCCTGTGGCCACTGCTGAGTTTTCCAAATTTGCTGGCATATTGAGGGCAGCATTTTCACAGCATCATCTTTTAGGATTTGAAATAGCTCAACTGGAATTCCATCACCTCCACTAGCTTTGTTCATAGTGATGCTTCCTAAGGCCCACTTGACTTCACATTCCAGGATGTCTGGCTCTAGGTGAGTGATCACACCATCATGATTATCTGGGTCATGAAGATCTTTTTTGTACAGTACTTCTGTGTATTCTTGCCACCTCTTCTTAATATCTTCTGCGTCTGTTAGGTCCATACCATTTCTGTCCTTTATCGAGCCCACCTCTGCATGCAATGTTCTGCTGGTATCTCTAATTTTCTTGAAGAGATCTCTAGTGTTTCCCATTCCATTGTTTTCCTCTATTTCTTTGCACTGATCGCTGAGGATGGCTTTCTTAGCTCTCCTTGCTATTCTTTGGAACTCTGCATTCAGATGGGTATATCTTTCCTTTTCTCCTTTGCTTTTTGCTACTTTTCTTTTCAAAGCTATTTGTAAGGCCTCCCCAGACAACCATTTTTCTTTTTTTGTATTTCTTTTTCTTGGGATGGTCTTGCTCCCTGACTCCTGTACAATGTCACGAACCTCCATCCATAGTTCATCAGGCACTCTGTCTATCGGATCTAGTCTCTTAAATCTCTTTCTCACTTCCACTCTATAATCATAGGGGATTTGATTACATCATACCTGAATGGTCTAGTGGTTTTTCCTGCTGCTGCTGCTGCTGCTGCTAAGTCACTTCAGTCGTGTCTCTCTCTGTGTGACCCCATAGACGGCAGCCCACCAGGCTCCCCCGTCCCTGGGATTCTCCAGGCAAGAACACTGAAGTGGGTTGCCATTTCCTTCTCTAATTCATGAAAGTGAAAAGTGAAAGTGAAGTCGCTCAGTCATGTCTGACTCTTCGAGACCCCATGGACTACAGTCTACTAGGTTCCTCCGTCCATGGGATTTTCCAGGCAAGAGTACTGGAGTGGGTTGCTATTGCCTTCTCCTATGGTTTTCCCTACTTTCTTCAATTTAAGTCTGAATTTGGCAATAAGGAGTTCATGATCTGAGCCATAGTCAGCTCCTGGTCTTGGTTTTGCTGACTGTATAGAGCTTCTCCATCTTTGGCTGCAAAGAATATAATCAATCTGATTTCGGTGTTGACCATCTGGTGATGTCCATGTGTAGAGTCTTCTCTTGTGTTGTTGGAAGAGGGTGTTTGCTATGACCAGTGCATTCTCTTGGCAAAACTCTATTAGCCTTGCCCTGCTTCATTCTGTACTCCAAGGCCAAATTTGCCCGTTACTCCAGGTGTTTCTTGACTTCCTGCTTTTGCATTCCAGTCCCCTATAATGAAAAGGACATCTTTTTTTATGTGTTAGTTCTAGAAGGTCTTGTAGGGCGTCATAGAACTGTTCAACTTCAGCTTCTTCAGCATTACTGGTCGGGGCATAGACTTGGATTACTGTGATATTGAATGGTTTGCCTTGGAAATGAACAGAGATCATTCTGTCGTGTTTGAGATTGCATCCAAGTACTGCATTTTGAACTCTTTTGTTGACTATGATGGCTACTCCATTTCTTCTAAGGGAATTTTGCCCACAGTAGTAGATATAATGGTCATCTGAGTTAAATTCACCCATTCCAGTCCATTTTAGTTCTCTGATTCCTAAAATGTTGATGTTCACTCTTGCCATCTCCTGTTTGACCACTTCCAATTTGCCTTGATTCATGGACCTAACAATCCAGGTTCCTATGCAATATTACTCTTTATATCTTTGGAACTTGCTTCCATCACCAGTCACATCCACAACTGGGTGTTGTTTTTGCTTTGGCTCTGTCTCTTCATTCTTTCTGGAGTTGTTTCTCCACTGATCTCCAGTAGCATATTGGGCACCTAC
Source organism: Bos javanicus (assembly GCF_032452875.1). Taxonomy (NCBI): domain Eukaryota; kingdom Metazoa; phylum Chordata; class Mammalia; order Artiodactyla; family Bovidae; genus Bos; species Bos javanicus. The sequence continues at coordinate 56,590,922 of NC_083871.1, read as the reverse complement.
CAACCTGGGGAGTTCATCTTTAAGTGTCCTATCTTTTTGCCTTTTCATACTGTTCATGGGATTCTCAAAGCAAGAATACTGAAGTGGTTTTCCATTCCCTTCTCCAGTGGACCACATTTTGTCAGAACTCTCCACCATGACCCATCTGTCTTGGGTGGCCCTACACGGCATGGCTCATAGTTTCATTGAGTTAGACAAGGCTGTGGTCCATGTGATTAGATTGGTTAGTTTCCTGTGATTGTGGTTTTCAGTCTGTCTGCCCTCTGATGGAGAAGGATAAGAGGCTTATGGAAGCTTCCTGATGGGAGAGACTGACTGAGGGGGAAACTGGGTCTTGTTCTGACAAGACCCAGGGGCCTGCTCATTAAATCTTTAATCCAATTTTCTGTTGATGGGTGGAGCTGTTTTCCCTCCCTGCTATCTACCTGGGGCCAAACTATGGTGGATGAAGATAATGAAGATAATGGTGACCTCCCTGAAAAGATCCCATGCATGTACTGCCACACTCAGTGCCCCCAACCCTGCAGCAGGCCACCACTGACCTATGCCTCTGCCAGAGACTCCCGGACACCCACAGGCAAGTCTGGGACAGTCTCTTCTGGAGTCACTGCTCCTTTCTCCTGGGTCCTGGTGCACAAGGTTCTATGATATAAACAGACCATTTATTATGTATTTGCCTGTGTTTTCAGACATGCCGGCTATCTGTAAGAAGGTCAGGAAAGACTTTAAAGAAAAGATAGTTGACTAGGGTCTTGAATATCAAAAGTTCACTGGGTTTGGGGAAAGGGATTGGGAAGACATTCATGGTTGAAGGAAAAGTGTATTGGGGGAACTGTGAGTGATCTTGTTTTGCTGGAGTGTAGAAGATGAGACAGAATACATGGGTAGGAGGCAGATTTCAGAGGTTTTGGAAACCATTCTAAAGAGTATGGATTTTATACTACAGGCAGCCAGGAGCCAGTGAAGGGTGACAAGCCAGGCAGTAACATGGTTGTTCAATCAAAAAGTATTTATGGCATGTCCACTACTTTTTAGACTAGTACCAGGTGCTGTGCTACAAGGATGAATTAGATGCAAGAAACTCAAAATATATTAAAGAAAACTATAAGCAAGTTAGTGCAAGGGAAGTCATGGATTTACTGAAATGATATCATTATTATTATATTTATTGGGGTTTCCCTTGTGGCTCAGCTGGTAAAGAATCTGCCTGCAATGCGGGAGACCTGGGTTCGATCCCTGGGTTGTGAAGATACCCTGGTGAAGGGAGAGACTACCCACTCCAGTATTCTGGCCTGGACTTTCACTTTCACTTTCACTTACTATGTTCCAGGCTTGTACTGAGTGCTAAAATGTATTGTCTGATTTAATTTTCCCAATAACCCCCAAAACATTAAGGCTTAGTGCTATTTTATAGAAACTGAAGCACAGAAATTTGGTAACTTGCCTCAGATAAGTGGTGGAGCCAGGGTTCAAATCCTAATGGTCTGACTCCAGAAAATACCCTTTTTACCACTAAGGGCTACGCTGCCTCCCCATGACAGAAACCTCTCTGCTTTCTAAGAGTACTAGGGGCCACATGAGCCATTCTGCAGAAACAGAAGTAGGATCTGGAAAATCTTTATGAAGATAGTGATGGGATTTCTCTTATGGAAGATCACTCTGTCCACTTGGAGCTGAGCAAGACCAGAAGCAAGAAGGTGATTTAGGAGGTGGGTTAACAGTTGGCAGTTATCAGTGAGAATGAGGGTAGGCTTCTCACTTGGATATCAAGGTGGATAGTGGAGCCCTTAACCATGATTCATAATGCCAAAGGAGAAACAGGTGTCAGATAGGGGCAGAGTAGGTGTGTACATTTTTAATTTGTTGAATATGTGGAGTTTGTGGGGGCGGTAAATGTCAGTAAAAATCAGTGACTGGATACACAGTATTAGAATTTAGAAGAAATATCAAAGCTAGATATTACATTGGGTGTCATCTTTGAAGATTTAAAAACTAACAAATTTGTTAATTGATGGTATCTAATGAATCCCAGGGATGGGGGAGCCTGGTAGGCTGCCATCTATGGGGTCGCACAGAGTCGGACACGACTGAAGCGACTTAGCAGCAGCAGTGTCAAATCAGAGCTATTGATTCTATCTAAAAAATTGGGGCAAATATAACAAATGGGTAATATCACTAAAAAGTAAACAGTAAAGCTGGCAAAATATGCCACCCCATTTTAAAGAAAACATGTAGGCAGGTCTTCTAGCTTCTGATGTGAAAAAAAATGGTATTGTAACACTGTGCACACTTTTGGGTGAGGAAGACCAGGGATGGGGAGAAGGTGGATTAAGATATAAGAGGTAGAACTTCAGAGAACAAGAGTAGGGAAAGAACATTACTGAATGTTGCCTTAAGCAGATGGAGAGCACAAAAGTATAAAAGATGTTGGTTTGCTTCCTATTTTGAGAGTTCATTGATCAGCCTGAGGCTTCTTAAAATGCATGCTGAAAACCAGAACTAGGAGACAAAAGGCAAATTTGCATGGATGCATGAATGGAAATAATTTGAGACTAGAAGATACCCCCTATATAAAAAATCTGGACTATTGAAATCAGGCCAAAAAAAAAAAAAATCTTGAAAGAAATTACAGTTATAACCTATATGTTTAGAATTAAATTAACCCTATTATCATGTGGGTGGAGTACATTTTAGTCCTTTGGTCTTTAGAATATAGAGAGGGCATCATTTCCCACCCATCATGGCAGTCCTTGTTTAGAAGGAAGACTACGATTCAGGAATCATCAACCTAAGCATAATGAAAGTTAGCTACCTGAGATACCAGTGACAGAAAAATTGATTCCTCCCATTGAAAGATGTTTCAGTTACAAAAATTCTGATGCCAATTAGCAATAGCAACAAATGATCCTATTAAGAACATTAAGGGAAATACAAACTCTTAATGAGGAATGCCAAAGATGGAGAAAGAAAAGGATACTGGGGGGAAAAGCCCATAAAACACTTGTACATAATAATGGTGGGAGTGGAGGAAAGGAAATTCTCCAAAGAAAGAGTTTTAACAGGGTGTTCTTGGACAGAATTCTGTGGAGGCAGCATGAAGTGGGCAGTGGCACTGTGTTGGTACATTCTCTGAACAAAACAGCAGATGACAGGAGTGAGGATTTCAAAGACATTTTCTCTCTTAAAGCATATGGGAGTTTTAAGGGTTGTAGGGGAAGAGTTGGGGGATTATTTTTATTCAACTCACTTTTAAACACATATAAGAATGTTAGAAATTGCCAAATGCTACCATCTTTTTAAGGGGATGATTAGATATAACATATCAGTTGGGATACTTTCAGCCCCAAGTCACAGAAATCTCCTGTTAAAATTGACTGAAATATTGAGGGACTTTATTATCTCGAATAATGGGTGGTCTAGGGGTGGTAGGTGGTGCCAGTTGCTGAGTGATTTGGTGAGTGATTCAACAATCTCATACAGGTTCTCTCAGGGAACTCAGACGGGGGCTTTGTAACTAGAGTGGTGGGATAGTGATGGAGACAGGAGGGAAGTTTAAGAGGGAGGGGACACAGGTATATCTATGGCTGATTCATGTTGGTGTTTGGCAGAAACCAACACAATACTGTGAAGCAGTCATCCTTCAGTTAAAAATAAATAAACTTATTTTTAAAAAGTCTCACAGGTTCTTTAATCCTTTCCTTTGGCCATTCCTTGGGGCTTCCCTGGTAGCTCAGTTGGTAAAGAATCTGCCTGCAATGCAGGAGACCCTGGTTTGATTCCTGGGTCAGGAAGATCCGCTGGAGAAGGGATAGGCTACCCACTCCAGTATTTTTGGGCTTCTCTGGTGGCTCAGCTGGTAAAGAATCTGCCTGCAGTGGGGGAGACCTGGGTTCGATCCCTGGGTTGGGAAGATCCCCTGGAGAAGGGAAAGGCTACCCACTCCAGTATTGTGGCCTGTAGAACTCCATGGACTGTACAGTCACAAAGAGTCCGACACAACTGAGCGACTTTCACTTTCACTTTTGCCATTCCTGGAATGTTAACTTTCTATGCCCTCATGGTCACAAATGACAGCATTCAAAGAAAGAGAAAACCATCTTTGCATTTGCATTTCTCTTGGAAAATCCTTCTGTAAAACCCCTCACCACTTAGACCTCACTGACTAGAATTATGTCTAAGTGTCTAAGACTAAACCAACCATTTGTAAGAGGAATCAATCACGGGATCAACGATGACCAAACTCCTGGGGCTGAGGCCGGGTTCAGCCTTTCCTGAAGCACCTGGCTACTCACAGCAGGTGGGCAGTCTGGACAAAACTGGACTGTTGTGAATGCGGGAGGGTCACCTAGTTTTGGGATAGGCAATCAATGATGTCTCATACAAAGTAATTGCAAAAGCCTTTCTTGAATGGAATTAAAAAATAGTAAGTGTTTCTTATTAATAAAGTTTGGTCTTTTAGTTTGTGTTCAGTGGCCAGTTTTCTCTTATTTTTGGTAAAATAATTAAAATGATAATTTTAGAACTATTTAATATTATTTCAGTGTGATAAACCTAGTATGGTCAGTTTAGTTTGGCTTAAGTTTTTAAAAATAGCTTTTCAGAATTCTTTTGGCTGGATTGGTTCACAGTAAATATCACTGATGATGAATGAAATTTGGCAGTTCACTCATTCTCCATAATTTAGAAAAATGCTAACATGCCTCCAAAGTGTTGGAGAATCTGTTCCTACTTCCTACTGCTTTTCATCTGAGACTAAAAGATAGGCTTTGCAAATCCCACTTGCCACTACCTGGACAGTTTCCTGGGTTTCCCAGAGACACTAGACTCAAGAAAACAGGAGGAGTGCCAAGAAGAATTATCAGTTACTCTGGCTTGTAACTGACTAGACCTAACTTAAGCAAAAAGAAAGAGTTTATATTTTAACAGTTCAGGGTTGTATCTTGGAACCCAGAGCAGGAATTCAGTTGAGTCTTTGGAAGTTCTGCTGTCTAGAGGTGGAGGACCACTGGGAGCTGGGCTGTTCGATCTCTCGTCTCTACTTCTTGTTATCATCCTACTTCATTCTTTTCTTTCTGCAAATGCTTTAATGTTTTTTCACGTCTGTAGTGCACAGATGAGAGTCACTTTTTACTGCTTGATATGACTTCACCTCTGCTTAAAAGACTAGTTCAGACCTTCAGTGTCTCTCAGTTCTGATTCAACTGTGGCTTAGATGAAGCATCTCATTCAAGGTCACCCAACTAGGAAGCAGTAGAAAAGGCATTTTGACTGTAGGTCTGTTTGGATCTAAAACTTGGTGACCTTACAACAAAATATGCGAGCACTAGTGAGATTTTGGGGAACAGTGCTTGATAGCTTGTTGACTCCGTCCATTTGTGTTTAGAGATGAACCTGATTTGGGGGCTTGGTACAGTTGCTCTTCTCACTGCCTCTGTCAACTCCAAGCCAAAAGAGCTTCCCTTCCCATCATTAGAGGGGTCACTTCTTTCTTTGACTTAACACAAAAGAGTATCTCATCATTACAGAGTAGCTGACAGTTTCCAAAGACCACATAATAATCTCCTTTTATTTTACAACAGTCCAGTGATGTAGTATTCTGGAATTATTTACTCCCACTTACAGATAAGGAAATGGAGGCTCACAGAGGCAAGATGATTTGCTCTAGTGGAGAGACTGAATTCCCTGGGGAGTTGGACTAGTTGCTTAGAAGACGGAGCTCCTTGATCATGTCTCTGGGGGACCCAAGTGGGCAGAGAGGGCAGGACAGCCACCAGTCACCTGGTGCTGAGCTCTCTTGCTAGATTGGGGACCCATGAGGCCAGATACTTTGTTCTCACTCACCTCTTAGTTCTCAGGTTCTAGCACAGTATTTGGTACATAGCAGATTCTTGATGCGGAGAAGGCAATGGCACCCCACTCCAGTACTCTTGCCTGGAAAATCCCATGGATGGAGGAGCCTGGTAGGCTGCAGTCCATGGGGTTGCTAAGGGTCGGACACGACTGAGCGACTTCACGTTCACTTTTCACTTTCACGCATTGGAGAAGGAAATGGCAACCCACTCCAGTGTTCTTGCCTGGAGAATCCCAGGGACTGGGGAGCCTGGTGGGCTGCCGTCTATGGGGTGGCACAGAGTCAGACACGACTGAAGTGACTTAGCAGTAGCAGTAGCAGCAGATTCTTGATGAGTGTTTGTTGAAGGAATATGAGACTTTTCTAAAAATGATAACTATTCAATATTTGAATGAACTGCCTTGAAAAGTTCAGTGATTCCTAGCACTGGCAGAGTTTAAGATGGATAAATATCTGCTTGCTAAGTTTTAAAAACTTTTTTATTTTGTGTTGGGGTATAGCTGATTAACAGTGTTATGATAGTTTAAGGTGAACAGCAAAGGGATTCAGCCATACATATCCATGTATCCAGTCTCCCCCAAATGCCCCTCCCACTCAGGCTGCCACATAACACTGAGCAGAGTTCCATGTGCTGTACAGTAGGTCCCTGTTGGTTATCCACTTTAAATATCGAATTGTGTACACGTTCATCCCAACTCCCTAACTATCCCTTCCCCTCTGTCCTTCCTCCTGGCAGCCGTAAGTTCATTTTCTAAGTCTGTGAGTCTGTTTCTCTTTTGCAAATAAGTTTATTTGTATCATTTCTTTTTAGATTCCACATGGAAGGGATGTAATACAGTATTTCTCTTTCTCTGTGTGACTTACTTCACTCAGTATGACAATTACTAGGTCCATTAATTTTGCTACAGATGTCATTAATTCATTCTTTTCAATGTCTAAGCAATATGCTGCTGCTGCTGCTAAGTCTCTTTAGTCGTGTCCGACTCTGTGCAACCCCATAGACGGCAGCCCACCAGTCTCCCCCATCCCTGGGATTCTCTAAGCAATATTCCATTGTATAAATGTACCACATCTTCTTCATCCACTCTCTGTCAGTAGATATTTAGATTGCTTCCATGTCTTGGCTGTTGTAAACAGTGTTGCAATGAATACTGGGGTGCATGTATCTTTTTGGATCATGTTTTTCTCCAGATATATGTCCTGGAGTGGGATCATAGGGTCATACAGTGGCTCTATTTTTAGTTTTCTAAGGAACTTCTATACTGTTCTCATAGTGGTCTGTTTGCTAATTTTCATTTCAGTTCAGTTCAGTCGCTCAGTCGTGTCCGACTCTTTGCAACCCCATGAATCACAGCACTCCAAGACTCCCTGTCCATCAACAACTCCCGGAGTTTACCCAAACTCATGTGCGTCGAGTTGGTGATGCCATCCAGCCATCTCATCCTCCATCGTCCCCTTCTCCTCCTGCCCCCAATCCCTCCCAGCATCAGGGTCTTTTCCAATGAGTCAACTCTTCGCATGAGGTGGCCAAAGTATTGGAGTTTCAGCTTCAGCATCAGTCCTTCCAATGAACACTCAGGACTAATCTCCTTTAGGATGGACTGGTTGGATCTCCTTGCAGTCCAAGGGACTCTCAAGAGTCTTATCCAACACCACAGTTCAAAAGCATCAATTCTTCAGTGCTCAGCTTTCTTCACAGTCCAACTCTCACATCCATACATGACTACTGGAAAAACTATAGCCTTGACTAGACGGACCTTTGTTGGCAAAGTAATATCTCTGCTTTTCAGTATGCCATCTAGGTTGATCATAACTTTCCTTCCAAGGAGTAAGCGTCTTTTAATTTCATGGCTGCAATCACCATCTGCAGTGATTCTGGAGCCCCCAAAATAAAGTCTGACACCATTTCCCCATCTATTTCCCATAAAGTGATGGGACCAGATGCCATGATCTTCATTTTCTGAATGTTGAGCTTTAAGCCAACTTTTTCAGTCTCCTCTTTCACTTTTATCAAGAGGCTTTTGAGTTCCTCTTCACTTTCTGCCATAAGGGTGGTGTCATCTGCATATCTGAGGTTATTGATATTTCTCCCGGCAAACTTGATTCCAGCTTGTGCTTCTTCCAGCCCAGCATTTCTCATGTTGTACTCTGCATATAAGTTAAATAAGCAGGAGAAAAGGAAACATATAAGTATCTGAATGCAGAGTTCCAAAGAATAGCAAGGAGAGATAAGAAAGCCTTCCTTAGCGATCAGTGCAAAGAAATAGAGGAAAACAACAGAATGGGAAAGACTAGAGATCTCTTCAAGAAAATTAGAGATACCAAGGGAACATTTCATGCAAAGATGGGCTCGATAAAGGATAGAAATGGTATGGACCTAATAGAAGCAGAAGACATTAAGAAGAGGTGGCAAGAATACACAGAACTGTACAAAAAAAGATCTTCATGACCCAGATAATCACGATGGTGTGATCCTGACCTAGAGCCAGACATCCTGGAATGTGAAGTCAAGTGGGCCTTAGAAAGCATCACTATGAACAAAGATAGTGGATGTGATGGAATTCCAGTTGAGCTATTTCAAATCCTAAAAGATGATGCTGTGAAAGTGCTGCACTCAATATGCCAGCAAATTTGGAAAACTCAGCAGTGGCCACAGGACTGGAAAAGGTCAGTTTTCATTCCAATCCCAAAGAAAGGCAATGCCAAAGAATGCTCAAACTACCGCACAATTGCACTCATCTGACATGCCAGTAAAGTAATGCTCAAAATTCTCCAAGTCAGGCTTCAGCAATATGTGAACCGTGAACTTCCTGATGTTCAAGCTGGTTTTAGAAAAGGCAGAGGAACCAGAGATCAAATTGCCAACATCCGCTGGATCATCAAAAAAGCAAAAGAGTTCCAGAAAAACACCTATTTCTGCTTTATTGATTATGCCAAAGCCTTTGACTGTGTGGATCACAATAAACTGTGGAAAATTCTGAAAGAGATGGGAATACCAGACCACCTGAACTGCCTCTTGAGAAACCTATATGCAGCTCAGGAAGCAACAGTTAGAACTGGACATGGAACAACAGCCGGGTTCCAAATAGGAAAAGGAGTATGTCAAGGCTGTATACTGCTAATTTTAAAGGCTAACATTTATTGAGCATTTATTATGTGCTGGGCACTGGGTTAAGTGTTCTACATGTATCATTTCATGTATTCCTCACTCCATTCCCCTGAAACAGTTTCTATTATTAAACGAAGGCATAGTGAAGTGCAATGATTTGCTCAGGAATCCATTGCAAGTTGTGTGGCCAGGGTTTGAAACCCTGGAAGACTGAGTTAGAGATCTGATTCTTAGTCATGTTGTCCAAGTGTTTCTAGATGAGACAGGACTTTGAAGTAGATCACCTCTCAGGTCTTTTTCAACCTGGAGATTCTCTGATATTTTGGCCAGGAGGTTGGTGCTACCACATACGGGGAAAGCAGAGAAGGAGAACTGGTTGTATAAGGATAGAGGGGTTGGTAGAGGGCAAGCTGATTTTGATTTTTTTGGTACAAATTTCAGAGGATATCCAAATGAAAAAGTCCAACAGTATCTTTATCTTGAAAGAAAAGATAATTCATATGTGTGCTGTTGCCATGAAAAGTTCTTCCAGTACAAGATATCATAAAAATTACTGCCTTGTTGTACATATGATGTTACTTATAGCTCACAGTACTCCTCTAACACAGCCTTACACTGTATTATGGATAATACCATAGCTTTGAGAGATAAGCAACATTATCTTTTTAGAAAAAGACAATTGAACTTACTCTTACTGTCCTTTATTTGCCAGACATTTCATTAAATTGAAATGCAATTTCAGAACTGAAAGCCACAAAGAAATGTCTCCAGAATAAGAAAAAGGGCAAATAAAATATATTTTAAGGCTTCAGAGTCCTAGCTAAATTTGCCACGGTATCCTTTCTTTCTTTCTTAAAACAAACAGGGACTTCAAATTTAGCATGTTGCATTATCACCATTCCTAGCAACAAAACAAAACTTACAAACATTTAAGAAAGTAATGTAACCTGAAACACAATGAAAATTCAACCTAGAGGGGTGGGATGGGAAGGGAGAGGGGAGGGAGGTTCAAAAGAGAAGGGATATATATATATACACCTATGGCTGACTCATGTTGAGGTTTGACAGAAAACAACAAAATTCTGTAAAGCAATTATCCTTCAATTAAAAAATAAATAAAAATTTAAAAATTATTTGATTGAAAAATATTGCTCTTTGACAATATAATTCTGCCACAGCCTTAGAAATATCAGAAAAATCTAAATCTACTGAATAATCATCAGGCAGTCAGAAACTCTAGAGACTGAGAGACACTATAAAAAAGTAAGAAGGCAAGCTTTTGTCCAGATGGACCTGTGCTAGCAGGACTGCACACACAGCCCGAGACTCCTAGGAACGTGCAGTCAGGTTCCTGTGTAACCAAGGCCAGCCAGGGGAAGCCTTGGAGTCACATGGGCCTGGGTTTCAATCACAGACTCACTGTTTATTAATAGTACGCCCTTGGGGAAGTTTCAAAACTTGTCTAAGCCCATTTCTTCATCCACAAAATAGAAAGACTAATCTTTCCTTCCAGGGGGTGTTGTAAGAAGTACATGACATGACATGTGTGAAAAGAACCTAGAATGAAGTGTTCTTAACACACACACACAAGGGTGAGAGGAAACTTTTGGAGGTGATATGATAGATATGTTTTATGGCATTGATTAGCTGATGGTTTCACAGGTACATACTTATATCCAAATTCATAAAAGTGTATACATTAAACATGTACAGCTTTAAAAAAAAGACTTTTTATTTTGTATTGGAGTATAAGCAGTTACGGAGAAGACAATGGCACCCCACTCCAGTACTCGTGCCTGGAAAATCCCATGGACGGAGGAGCCTGGTAGGCTGCAGTCCATGGGGTTGCTAAGAGTCGGACACGACTGAGTGACTTGACTTTTACTTTTCACTTTCCTGCATTGGAGAAGGAAATGGCAACCCACTCCAGTGTTCTTGCCTGGAGAATCCCAGGGATGGGGGAGCCTGGTGGGCTACTGTTCACAGGGTCACAAAGCGTCAGACACGATTGAAGTGACTTAGCATAGGCAGTTAACAATGTTGTGATCGTTTCAGGTGAACAGGGAAGGAACTCAGCCATACATACACATGTATCTATTTTCCCCCGAACCCCCCTCCCATCCAGGCTGCTACATAACATTGAGCAGAGTTCCATGTGCTATACAATAGGTCCTTGTTGGTTATCCATTTTTAATATAGCAATGTGTAACATATACAGCTTTTTATATGTCAATTACACCTCAATAGTGGTTTAAAGAAAAAATAATAACCCTAAATAGTACTAGTGACAGAACCGACTTTTGGTAATTGTTCGGTCTCATCCTTTCCCCCACCTTAATTTCTTTGCCTTTAAGAAACTAAGATGTAGAGGAAATTGACTCTCTCATTGAATTAAACAATTAGTGTCTACCAGGCATACTGTGTACAGGTATACAGGTTGTTCCCTGCTAAGGTGAGGAGGGTGAATTCCAGTCCATTAGCACTCATCAAGCTGGGTGCCGGGGCCTCTCTTTCTAATTTGCAAAAAGGTGCTACATGTGTTTGTAAAGCCCCAGCATCCAATTCAGAGAGAATGAATTTGAACTATGCCCACTTTGTGACTGATGGGAAATGGACAAGTAATCAAGGGTTACGATACCTATAATTATAATGCTACTACAGGGAAGGTACTATAGAACACAGAAGAGAGACATTTAAATAAGACGGCATGAAGCATGGGGTATTCAGAATCTGTGACTTAAAGGATGGTGGCAGGGAGCACAGATTGTGGAGAATGTTCCAGGCAGAGCAGTGACATTGAATTATTTATCCATTTATTAATTCAGTAAATACAAATTGTATAGCTACCAAGTTCCAGTACTGAACTTGAAGAAAAAAACAGTAAATAAAAGAAAAACTCCTTCCTCAAAATCCTAACATTCTGGTAGAGCAGAAGGATGATGGTAATTGAACTAGAAAAATAATAGGTAGTGGAGATGTGCTTTAGGAGAAGAACGCAAGCCAGGCAGGGGGTGGTGTTGGTGGTGGTGGGTTGGGTTGGTTTGGGTCCCTCTCTATTCTCATGTGGAGAGGGGCAGGCATAGTCAGGGAGGCATCAATTTAAGCTGAGGTTTAAATGGCAACTGTAGGAGGCTATGAGATTATATATGAGATAATCATATCAGGCAGAGGGAGAAGCCGCTACAAGTCTTAAAGTTAGTTGCTCAGTTGTGTCTGACTCTTTGCGACCCCATGGATTATAGCTCACCAGGCTCCTCTGTCCATGGAATTCTCTAGGCAGGAATACTGGAGCAGGTAGCCATTCCCTTCTCTAGGGGATCTTCCCAGCCCAGGGATCAAACTGGGTCTCCTGCATTGCAGGCAGATTCTTTACTGTCTGAGCCACCAGGGAAGCCTGTTACAAGTCTTAAGGGGTGGGGGGCAGTGAACTCTGTTTTCAGTTGGCAAAGAAGACACTTGAGGTGTGTCCAAAGTGGCATGGGAGAGAAGAGGCTCAGGAGACGACGAGACAGAGAGGTAGGCCAGTACCAGACCTGTGTTAGCATGGTGACCTCACAGACCTACGAGGCATCCCATATGGCAGGAGGGAAAGGTCTGTGTTATTAGGAGAGGACAGGTGGGTTGGGAGAAACAGGCAGGAACCAGATGATGACAAGTCTTAGCTGGAGAATCTGGGAGGCATTTTTTTCTGCTTAAAGCTATGCAAAGAATTCCAAGAAAGCCATGACTAGTCAGTCAAAGAAATCCTTCCATGTTTGTCTTTCCTACCAAGACTTGAATACCAAATCTTATTTATGTTCCTTCCAAATCCTCAATGTATAGACCCCATGAGAAGTTAGTAAGTAAAGTTAAGTCGCTCAGTCGTCTCTGACTCTTTGTGACCCCATGGACTGTAGCCTATCAGGCTCCTCCGTCCATGGGATTTTCCAGGCAAGAGTGCTGGAGTGGATTGCCATTGCCTTCTCCAAGGGGATCTTCCAGACCCAGGAATCGAACCCAGGTCTCCCGCATTGCGGACAGACGCTTTACCCTCTGAGCCACCAGGGAAGCCCAATATGAGAAGTTAGAAGCCATCTCAAGTGTGACCACACTTTCAGATTAATGTAAAATTTATTTTTGCAATATCATGGTGACAACTGTTAGGAGAAATGTTAAACTGGGTAGGTTGTGTTTTTTAGGAAGATTTATCTTCCTCTGATTTCAAGAAGAAATACATAAGGTCAAGTTGGTAACAAATAGGTAATATTTATTTATTAGGATATTTCCTCTTATATCTGTGATCTTCATTCTCATCAACAAAACCTCAGATTTGATTATCAACGAGCTTAACTAAAAATCTTGTCTTCTAGACTCCCGTGTGACTTGGAGTCATATTTTACTAAAGTGTAATTGTCGAGATACAGGCTGAAGTCCCTGCAGAGGCAGAGTCTGGCTGGGAGAAAGCCTTTTTGTTCTGTTCCCCTTTCTTCCTGGTATTTGTATTTATTTTGCGACTTACTTGATATGGTTTGGAGTCTTATAATTTCTTCAAATATGTTGCAAAACCAATACATTGAGTTAAGGACCACAGTTTTATAAGGTCTATGGGTACATTTTTCAGGTACTTGTACTGATTTGGAACTAACTGTGGATGTAAAAAGATAGTAAGATCATTTTATCAAAAATACCTCATAGCGTTCATTATACTGAAAGTGACGTTCCATGTATGTAATGTTTCTGCCGTTTCTTGACCCAGAAAAATCTAGTCAACAGGTATTTCTCAAACATTCATTTAACACATACTATCTGTAATTACAAAGATGGCATGACAGAGATGATGAAAACAAGGTTCTCATTTTTAGGGAGTTAATTTCATGAGATGACAGATGTGTTTACAAATAAATGTAAAACAAGTATGTATATTATGTGGTAGGCCATGACTAGGCTTGCCCAAGAAAAGCCTCTAAGTGGATGTGAATGGATGCAGATGAAAGGGGTGTGCCCCAAATGCAGGCAAAGCCAAGCTTCAAGGCTTGGAACTGGGACATGAAACCTGGGTGATTTGGCTCAAAGAGTAGCAAAATCATTGCTTTATGAATAGAATGAGTTGTTTCTGAAGGATGAAGAGCCTGGGGTTATGGAAGGTATAGTTCTATGATCCTCTATGATCTGGGGTCATCTCACTCAATGTGGGCCAGCGCCACTAGGCTTCAGATGCACAGTCATCAGTAGGAGCTGTGTCCGCCAACTTGCATCCTTATCAGGTTTACTTGCTGCTTTAGGATTAAACAAAGTAAAAGCAACCCTGAAATGTTGCCCTTTGAATAGGATGTGTGGCCTGTGGGGATGTAATAAGTGCCATAGGTACATTACAGACAGTTTTAAAGAGTTTTAAGAGTTGTGAGGAAAAAGAAACATTTCTGGTTGGAGGCTTCATGAAGGAAGTAGAATTTTTTTCTTTTTTAAATATTATTGAAGTATAGTTGATTTATAATATTGCATTAATTTCTGCTGTAGAGCAAAGTGATTCAGTTTTACATATATATACTTTTTCATATTCTTTTCCATTATGATTTATCACAGGATATTGAATATAGTTCCCTGTGCTATACAGCCAGATCTTCTTGTTATCCATTCTTTTAAAAAAAAATTATTTTTTATTTATTTTTTTAGGTTCTTTTTAAATTTTATTTTTTAACTTTACAACATTGTATTGGTTTTGCCATATATCAAAATGAATCTGCCACAGGTATACATGTGTTCCCCATCCTGAACCCTCCTCCCTTCTCCCTCCCCATACCATCCCTCTGGGTCATCCCAGTGCACCAGCCCCAAGCATCCAGTATCGTGCATTGAACCTGGACTGGCGACTCGTTTCATATATGATATTATACATGTTTCAATGCCATTCTTCCAAATCATCCCACCCTCTCCCTCTCCCATAGAGTCCAAAAGACTGTTCTATACACCAGTGTCTCTTTTGCTATCTTGTATACAGGGTTATTTTTACCATCTTTCTTTTTTTTTAATTTTATTTTTAAACTTTACAATATTGTATTAGTTTTGCCAAATATCGAAATGAATCCACCACAGGTATACCTGTGTTCCCCATCCTGAACCCTCCTCCCTCCTCCCTCCCCATACCCTCCCTCTGGGTCATCCTAGTGCACCAGCCCCAAGCATCCAGTATCGTGCATCGAACCTGGACTGGCGACTCGTTTCATACATGATATTATACATGTTTCAGTGCCATTCTCCCAAATCTCCCCACCCTCTCCCTCTCCCACAGAGTCCATAGGACTGATCTATACATCAGTGTCTCTTTTGCTGTCTCGTACACAGGGTTATTATTACCATCTTTCTAAATTCCATATATATGCATTGCTGCTGCTGTTGCTAAGTCGCTTCAGTCATGTCCGACTCTGTGCGACCCCATAGATGGCAGCCCACTAGGCTCCTCTGTCCCTGGGATTCTTCAGGCAAGAATACTGGAGTGGGTTGTCATTTCCTTCTCCAATGCATGAAAGTGAAAAGTGAAAATGAAGTCACTTAGTCGTGCCTGATTCTTAGCGACCCCATGGACTGCAGCCTACCAGTCTCCTCTGTCCATGGGATTTTCCAGGCAAGAGTACTGGAGTGGGTTGCCATTGCCTTAGTATACTGTATTGGTGTTTTTCTTTCTGGCTTACTTCACTCTGTATAATAGGCTCCAGTTTCATCCACCTCATTAGAACTGATTCAAATGTATTCTTTTTAATGGCTGAGTAATACTCCATTGTGTATATGTACCACTGCTTTCTTATCCATTCATCTGCTGATGGACATCTAGGTTGCTTCCATGTCCTGGCTATTATAAACAGTGCTGCGATGAACATTGGGGTACACATGTCTCTTTCAATTCTGGTTTCCTCAGTGTGTATGCCCAGCAGTGGGATTGCTGGGTCATAAGGCAGTTCTATTTCCAGTTTTTTAAGGAATCTCCACACTGTTCTCCATAGTGGCTGTACTAGTTTGCATTCCCACCAACAGTGTAAGAGGGTTCCCTTTTCTCCACACCCTCTCCAGCATTTATTGCTTGTAGACTTTTGGATTGCAGCCATTCTGACTGGCGTGAAATGGTACCTCATAGTGGTTTTGATCTGCATTTCTCTGATAATGAGTGATGTTGAGCATCTTTTCATGTGTTTGTTAGCCATCTGTATGTCTTCTTTGGAGAAATGTCTATTTAGTTCTTTGGCCCATTTTTTGATTGGGTCATTTATTTTTCTGGAGTTGAGCTGTAGGAGTTGCTTGTATATTTTTGAGATTAGTTGTTTGTCAGTTGCTTCATTTGCTATTATTTTCTCCCATTCTGAAGGCTGTCTTTTCACCTTGCTTATAATCAGAAATCTTCCAGCAAACAAAAGCCCAGGTCCAGACGGCTTCACAGCTGAATTCTACCAAAAATTTAGAGAAAAGCTAACACCTATCCTACTCAAACTCTTTCAGAAAATTGCAGAGGAAGGTAAACTTCCAAACTCATTCTATGAGGCCACCATCACCCTAATACCAAAACCTGACAAAGATGCCACAAAAAAAGAAAACTACAGGCTAATATCACTGATGAACAAATCCTTAACAAAATTCTAGCAATCAGAATCCAACAACACATTAAAAAGATCATACACCATGACCAAGTGGGCTTTATCCCAGGGATGCAAGGATTCTTCAATATCCGCAAATCAATCAATGTAATACACCACATTAACAAATTGAAAAATAAAAACCATATGATTATCTCAAAAGATACAGAGAAAGCCTTTGATAAAATTCAACACCCATTTATGATAAAAACTCTCCAGAAAGCAGGAATAGAAGGAACATACCTCAACATAATAAAAGCTATATATGACAAACCCACAGCAAATGTTACCCTCAATGGTGAAAAATTGAAAGCATTTCCCCTAAAGTCAGGAACAAGACAAGGGTGCCCACTTTCACCATTACTATTCAACATAGTTTTGGAAGTTCTGGCCACAGCAATCAGAGCAGAAAAAGAAATAAAAGGAATCCAAATTGGAAAAGAAGAAGTAAAACTCCCACTGTTTGCAGATGACATGATCCTCTACATAGAAAACCCTAAAGACTCCACCAGAAAATTACTAGAACTAATCAATGAATATAGTAAAGTTGCAGGATATAAAATCAACACACAGAAATCCCTTGCATTCCTATACACTAATAATGAGAAAATAGAAAGAGAAATTAAGGAAACAATTCCATTCACCATTGCAATGAAAAGAATAAAATACTTAGTAATATATCTACCTAAAGAAACTAAAGACCTATATATAGAAAACTATAAAACACTGGTGAAAGAAATCAAAGAGGACACTAATAGATGGAGAAATATACCATGTTCATGGATTGGAAGAATCAATATAGTGAAAATGAGTATACTACCCAAAGCAATTTATAGATTCAATGCAATCCCTATCAAGCTACCAACGGTATTCTTCACAGAGCTAGAACAAATAATTTCACAATTTGTATGGAAATACAAAAAACCTCGAATAGCCAAAGCTATCTTGAGAAAGAATGGAACTGGAGGAATCAACCTGCCTGACTTCAGGCTCTACTACAAAGCCACAGTTATCATGACAGTATGGTACTGGCACAAAGACAGAAATATTGATCAATGGAACAAAATAGAAAGCCCAGAGATAAATCCATGCACCTATGGACACCTTATCTTTGACAAAGGAGGCAAGAATATACAATGGATTAAAGAGAATCTCTTTAACAAGTGGTGCTGGGAAAACTGGTCAACCACTTGTAAAAGAATGAAACTAGAACACTTTCTAACACCATACACAAAAATAAACTCAAAATGGATTAAAGATTTCAACGTAAGACCAGAAACTATAAAACTCCTAGAGGAGAACATAGGCAAAACACTCTCCGACATACATCACAGCAGGATCCTCTATGACCCACCTCCCAGAATACTGGAAATAAAAGCAAAAATAAACAAATGGGACCTAATTAAACTTAAAAGCTTCTGCACAACAAGGAAATTATAAGCAAGGTGAAAAATTTTATTTTGTATTGGAGTATAGTTGATTTACAATGTTGTTAGTTTAAGGTGTATAGTGAAGTGATTCAGTTATATATATGCATATATCTATTCTTTTTCAGAGTACTGAATAGAGTTATTATAGAATATTGAGTAGAGTTCCCTGTGCTATACAATCAGTCCTTGTTGACTATTTTATATCCAATAGTGTCTATATGTTAATCCCAAACTCCTAATTTATCTGTCTTCCTTTCCCCTTTGGTAACTGTAAATTTGTTTTCTAAGTCTGTGAGTCTGTTTCTGGTTTGTAAACAGGTTCATTTGTATTGTATTTTAGATTTCACATAGAAGTGGTATCATATATTTGTCTTTCTCTAACAGAAAGAAATAGAATTTGAACTAAATCTTGAAAGATGAATAACATTCTAAGGTGAAGGTGGGAGGAAGAGCATTACAAGAACACTGGACAATGAATGATCAAATGGAGGTAGGAGAATAGAGCTGTGTACTGGAAATGAGGAGCAGGGCAGTGTGGTTGAAGTACAGGGCATGTATCAGGAAGCAGTGAAATATGGGCTGCAGAGGGAGTCCAGACCAGGGGAAGAGGACTGGCATTTAATATATTGGTTATGGGAACCAAAAATGTTTTTGAGCAACTACTAAATCATGTGAATTAGTAAAATAGGGGAGATATCAATAAATTTGGCAACATTATCATGCATGAGATAGCATAATGCCATGCTGCTGCTGCTGCTGCTAAGTCGCTTCAGTCGTGTCCGACTCTGTGCGACCCCATAGACAGCTGCCCACCAGGCTCCCCCTAATGCCATCAGATCCTTTAAAATACCCAGGCACCAACTGAGGTCATGTGTGATTGGAGAAGAGCTTATGAATTCAGGAGTTTTATGGAAAAACTGTTTGTTTTAGGGAAACCAGGTTTCAATTTGGGCATATTGGAGGATAGCATTAACTGTGAACACATGAAAGGAAGACAGGGAGAGGGAAATGCAGTATTCGAGAAACTGGATTGAGTGCATATGGAACATTCAGGTGCAAATGTGCTACATGCCATTGAAAAGAAAATAAGAGAAGCAGCTCAGGAGAGAGGTGGAGTGGGGGATGAGTCACCTACATTGAAGTGAGTCAGTGAGTTCAGTCTGTCATAAGTATATTATATGAACTCAATAACAGGTTCTAAATATGTAACAAATGTAACAAGGAAGACAGATCTTAGACTCACCTTGGAAAATAAAACAAAAAAACGCTGAGATTATTGGTATTTATAGCTCATGTTTGTTTTACCAGCTGTTTAATTCCCCAAACCCAATACTTATCCCAAACTGACCTCCTAACTGGCAGGAAGAATTGTCAAAGGACACATTCTTTCATAGAAATCTGAGTCGCCAGATCTTTCTAGTCTAGAATAGGAGAAATACAAGAACTATACGACTAAGATTGTCAATGTGCCTTGTGCTCGGTGGTGTCCGACTCTTTGTGATCCCATGGGCTGTAACCTGCCAGGGTCCTCTCTCGATCGGATTTTCCAGGCAAGAATACTGGAGTTGGTCACCATTTCTTTCTCCAGGGGATCTTCCCCACCTAGGGATCAAACCCAAGTCTCTGTCTTCTGCGTTGCAGGCGGATTCCTTACCCGCTGAGCCATCTGGGAAGCCCCAGCAGATTAAAGCACATCTTTTTGAAGGTGAGGGGAGGCACATAGCCCTGAACCACAATTCAGTTATAGATACTGATGATCGCTAAACTAATTCAACTACTAAAACCACGGAAATGTTCCCAAAGAGGGGATTCTGTGCCAGGGCAGAGGCCGCAAGCAAGGGAAATGTTAGAGAAGAATGCGAGTCTCGAGTCAGACCAGTGACGCGGATTGCGTAGCTCCCACTTGGAAGCTGGCTGTCGTCATGTGGCATACCCGCGTCATTGCTCACCGCCGGCGGCCACCTCCGTCAATTCCAACGCTGGGCCGCCAGCAGGCAGAGGAAGGGTCACGAGAAAGGAAGCATGTGCGCAGAAAAGCCAGTTGGGAGGAGCTGGGAGGCGGCTCCACAGGGCCGACTACATATCCCATAATTCAGCACACAACGAAGACCGGCTCCTCCGGCGCCGCTGGAAGACTTGCGGCATGGGATCTGTGGTGAGCATCGTTCGCCCGCCCGAAGTCGGCCTTCGGTGGGGAGACATATGGGGATTGGCTAGTGAGAGTTCGAGTCCCGCCCACGGATGGTGACGACAGGCGGCGGTCCTACTACTTAAGGCGTCGTGGCCTCGCCCGCCCCGCCTTAGCTCCCGCGCTAGAGAGAAACATGTATCGTTTCCGATCACAGCTCTTCACGGGGATTTCTGCTGCCGCCATCGCCCACTCTTACCCGCGCCGCTTCTCGCCTCTGTTGTTAGCCGAGGACTCGCCTCTCAGCCGCCCGTCGCACAGACGCACGAGTAAAAAGTGCAGCTCCATCGGCTGATCCTCGCTAAGCTAGAGTTTAGGCGGCACCGGGCGTCCCACGATGCCGAAGAATAAGAAGCGGAACACTTCCCACCGCGGTGGCAGTGGTGGCGGCGGCTCAGGGGCAGCTGCAGCGACGGCGGCGACAGCAGGTAAGAAAGTATCCCCGCCGCCGGCATCCCAGATACCGGCCGGGTTGGCGAGTCGCTTAGCCTTGGGCACCTGGGAGTTGTAGTTCTATGCCTCTAGACGTATGCGTTGGCGGGGCGCCTGGCGTGGCCGGCGGACTACGCTTCCCAGCGTGCCCTGGGAGCCGAACCTCGCGCGATTTGGATCTGGCGTGCGAACCGAACTCTTGGGCACCGGCCGCGGGGCAGGGAGAGGGGCAGATGGGTTCTTGCGCTTGAGAATGGGTCGGGGTTGGGGGTGACTGGGAGCTGGGCGGGAGAGGAAGTGTTTTCAGAGACTGGTACTGGCTCTCTAGAGCTCTCTTTGACAGAGGGTGGTGCCGAGCTCGGAGTTGTGTCCATGCTGTCACTGGTCACCTTTGACCACTCGGCTCCAACATGGAGTTCTCGGGAATGCCAAACGTCCGGCGGGTTTGGACCGGCTCTTGCGTCACGCGGCCTGGGCCTTGCGCGGTGGAGCCGGGGTGACGCAGAGGAGCCCATGTGGCATCCCATTCGGCTGCCTTTCTGTGCATCCCACGTGTGCACCTGGCCTGGCCGAGGCGCCAGAGGCTGGGATCCACTGTCCCAGCGTAGACTCTGCTCCTACCTCTATCTGGCACCCGCACAAATCCCGAGCCCCCAGCTCTCGGGCGACCCGTCGAAGCCAGCTCCTACTCCCGGGGGCAGAAACTGCGTGCTCCTTTGTGCTGTATTTTGTAGGTTCTCCGCCGGGAGCCCGGAATAGGCGGGAGTGGTGAGGAGCTCAGATTGCAGTTAGCCAAAAGTTTAGTTAGTTTTTTTTTTTTTTTGATTCCTCTTTGCAAAGTCGAAACTTTTCCTGGATGGGTAGGTGCTTAACTGAATTAATGATTTTTTAGTCCTAACTACGGCTAAGAAAAAATGACTTCAAGCAAAAACTCCAACGAGACACACCATACTGAAAGCTAGTGTTAAACCCGGTAAAATCATCTCACTTAATAATTGCTTTATTGAAACTTTGAAATTAAAATTACCTCAGATGTTATCACATCGAATCTATTAGCCATATATATTTGTGAATACTGTTGCTACTTTAACCCTCAGAATGATATGCCTTTGTTCTTTAGCAAATAAATAGGCCAGTCTTTTTTTAAAGAATTGGCAACTGATAATTTAAAAAGCAAGACGAAAGCTTGCTATCATGTATTAAATATTTAATCATTGACAGTAGAAATGAATTATTATAGATGCAGCCCCCCCTTTTTATATCTTTATTTTGATTGAATGCTTGCTTTCGGTGCTCATGAAGTTCATTCTTGATCAAAATATAAAATACATCTAGTTGCTGTGTGAATTGATACCTATTTACCTTTCTGCTTCGTTTTCTCGTCAGAAGTAAACATTTAAATTCTGTCTAGAAAGTCCGTATTAATTTTAAT
This sequence comes from Bos javanicus, assembly GCF_032452875.1. Taxonomy (NCBI): domain Eukaryota; kingdom Metazoa; phylum Chordata; class Mammalia; order Artiodactyla; family Bovidae; genus Bos; species Bos javanicus. The sequence continues at coordinate 56,568,879 of NC_083871.1, read as the reverse complement.
TCTTCAAGTTTACCTTTTGTTGAAACAAACACAGATGGAGCAAGCTAAAGTCATTTTGAAAATGGTAATGGCCTCCTTGATTCGCTAAGGAACATGTATTCCCTTCTGAAGCTTCCTGTCCAGCCTCCTTCCTTCCTGGTACTTAGAGAATAATCTCAGAAGGCAGTGGGGGGTTGCCTTTCAGATTTTACTTCGAAATTCTCATTTGTGACTTTTCAGCAGCAGGAAAACAATTCTTTGATAGTTTATAAAACTATACATGCTTTGACTATCTTTGGACATTTACACTAGAACTTGTTAGCTGTGCTTGCCTCTGATTGGGGCTTGGGGGTGAGATTTACTTTTTGAAAAGGTTAAGTTGGTTCCACCTGAATATTACTTACTCAAATAAATAATAGTTGAGTAGAAGAGATGGAAAATTTTCACAAACTTGTACTTAAAAGTCTCTTACCTTACTGGTATTTTTAAATATCATCTGTAGAAGAAATGGGATTCATATGAAATCTTCACAGGTACAACCAAGAAATAACCAACTTCTGTCTATCGTTTTGGGTTTCCCATTTAAATACTTTTTAAGTTAGTGGAGGGGGTCCAGGAAGCTAATAAAATTGACCTGTTGTTCAAGTGTGTGTGTTTTTCATAGCACTTATTTTGAAGAGAGCATTTTTAGGAAAGAACAAAACCTTGTTAGTAAGAAAGCCCTTTAAGAAGTAAGGACTTAATGTGTCTAAAAGGCCACCTCATTAATGGTAATTAGGAACACAAGGTGGGTGAGTGTGACCTATATATTAGATACTCATACAGGGTTTTTTCCCCTTGTTTTTTTTTTTTTTTTTTTAATAATCTCTTTCCCCTTGAACTTTGGGAAATCATTGAAACTTAGAGAAGGGAGCTGAATAACACCTGGATAGGAAACTCTTTTTGACAGTTTAAAAATAGACTGAATGTGAAAAATAAAAGATGATTTGTGGATAAATATTAGTGGAAGTTAAGCAGATGACTCAACTATTGCCATGACTTCAGATCATGAAAACACATGAAGACAGATCCAAAAATAGAATATGATGTCATAGGTCTTTGTTTATTTGTTTATTTTTTCCTAAGCACTATGATTAGGAAGTTTTGGTGTCTTGGGTTCATTGCTTATTCTTTATACTTCACTTCTTTGATTGGCACACTTTATTCTCTTTTGGAAAGCAAGCAGATTTGAAGGCTACTTGCTTCCTGTGTTGATTTAAAAATCTGCTAAAGCCTCATCTCTGTTTTGATTTTTTAAAGCTATAAAAAAGACAGCAACAGGCTTAATTATACTCAGAATTTTTGAGAAGCCTTTCTTGCTGCTGCTGCTGCTGCTGCCAAGTCGCTTCAGTCATGTCCGACTCTGTGCGACCCCATAGACAGCGGCCCACCAGGCTCCCCCGTCCCTGGGATTCTCTAGGCAAGAACACTGGAGTGGGTTGCCATTTCCTTCTCCAGTGCATGAAAGTAAAAAGTGAAAGTGAAGTCGCTCAGTCCTATCCTACTCTTAGCGACCCCATGGACTGCAGCCTACTAGGCTCCTCCGTCCATGGATTTTTCAGGCAAGAGTACTGGAGTGGGGTGCCATTGCCTTCTCCGAAGCCTTTCTTAAGGTGTATTAAATGATACAGATTTCTTGAACATAGAGACCTAAGAGATATTTAATGCAATCTTTGATTGGAACTCAGAGTTAAATCAGGTGACTCATGGTCACTTTTAGGGTGGAATTGGGGACTTCTTTTAACTCAGTGCTCAGTGTAATTGATGACTGAATAATCTTTTTATTAATATGAAATTCCCACAAAACAAAAATAATTAGAAATGACAGTGACTAGGAATATAGATTTATTCCTTAGATTAATGAAATTGAGAGGAAGATTCTGGTTTAAAAAAGATTTTAATTTTTTAATAATAGCACTGATATTTTAAAACTTTTGGGTATATTAGAACATTTCTTTTGAACGTGATTTGTCTAACAGGCTTTTTATGCTATATCAAATACCGAAACATCTTTTTAAGGTCTTAAAATTCGACTCTTAATTGACCAAAAATACACAAACTTTGAAAGAGCACTATCAATCTTCCCAAGGGAGTGACTAGGAACAAATGTTAACGTGGGCACCCATCATAGTAGGAAAGTCATCATCCAGCTTAGTCACTAGTCACTACAGTAAAGTAGGTTTTTAAAATACTGTAGTCATTTCTGAAATTGGCATGTGAAAAAAGTCAAGTCTTGAACATTGCTCAAAGTCTTCAAAGCAGATTCCCAATTTTAAGCACACCATGCTTACAATTTATCAGCTTGCATCTTGCCTATAATTCTTTACTTGCAAACATGAGACAACTCTGTTAAGAGGACTCTTGAACAGATGCTTTCTCCAGTGGACTTGGCCCTGTGAAGTCCACCATAGAGTGCTGGTATGGAGGGCCTCTGTGCAGTGCTTGAGGACCATTTCATAGTCCTGCCTCTTAAGTTACTTGTATGCTAGTTCGCAAGACTTCTCAGCTCTTCTGTCTTCCATGACTTGGGAACAAAAATCCTGTAGTTCACTGCACTGGATATCATGTAGATAGTCCATCAGAGCTCTTAGTATTTTCTTACACATCTTACCAACACTGTAGTTCTTTATCTATCAGTCACTTCATCCAGTTGCTGTCATTATTTTCTGTGCCATGTTGGATCCACTTGTCAGCATCTAAAACTTCTATCTTAAACTTTTTTGATCCTCTCAATTCAAATTGTCTTACTTAAAACTACCATCCCACAACTCAAATTTCACTTTGTATTAAGACATGTGTAACCTAAAAACTAACCCATTCACCAGTTAATGTTATTCTCATTGGAAAATACATTTGTCTTATTTTTATGTTGATCTATTTTTATCGTCTTCATGATTTGAAGTAATTGGGAAGTAGTTTTTTTATCCGTAATACTGTTTTTTGTTTTCTTTTTTTACCAAAAATGGTCACATACTAGGTGATTGATATATTTCTGCAGTTGATGTATATTGTAAATAGTTGGTGCTCTGAAATAATACATAGTAGGTGAATTGACTTATATTAGGAATATTTAAGTGTGTTCTTTTGTTAAAAAAAAATTATCTCTTAGTAAGTTTGGGTTTTTATTGCTGGCTTGTTTTTAAGTAAGTTTTAAAATTCCCACGTTAAGTATTTGCATATATGACAACAAAATCATTTACCTCCACTCTCTTTTACCTACTAGGTGGCCAGCATCGAAATGTTCAACCTTTTAGTGATGAGGATGCATCGATTGAAACAATGAGCCATTGCAGTGGTTACAGCGATCCTTCCAGTTTTGCTGAAGATGGTATGAGTTTTCAGTTTAGATTTGCGACGTTAGATAAAAGGATGTTTTAGGTCGAGGAATTCTTGTAGCTAAATGTTCTATTACTTTTCCCTATCTGCTTTTTTCTGTTTAAAGTACAGTGGTTGGTTTTATTATTCCTTAGGGCCAGAAGTCCTTGATGAGGAAGGAACTCAAGAAGACTTAGAGTATAAGTTGAAGGGATTCATTGACCTGACCCTGGATAAGAGGTGGGAATTACTGGAAGCTCTTTTCATTCTGGGTGATTTTGATCAGCCACCTTTTATATAAAATATGTGCAGTTATTTCTTTGAGCATTATGTTTTCCTAAAACTTGATTTGTTTACTTTGGGTATTTTGTTTTTTGGGCTTTTGGGCTTTTAATGTAGATAGGAACATGCCACTAGAATTTAGATTAATAGATTAGTTGTTGTTCTAGAATAAGAGCACATATCTGTGTTTGATAATTGAAGTGTATTTGTTGAATTAAAAGTTAATCTTCAACTAGAAAGGATAGCTATTGAGAAATACTAAAGCCAGATTGTTTTCTTACTTAACAGTAACTCTGGAAGGAAATTGAAACAAATGGAATTAAAAACCCCAGAAGATGCAAACAGGATCTCTGGACTTTTGTACTGTTAAAAAAAAAAAATACGTGTTTACTTGAATATGTAATGTAGAAGAACATGCCTTATACACTGAAACTATGAAGTTCTATGTGGCCATTTAATGTTGTGGTTATTAAATGAATAAGCAGAAAAATGCTATGATATGTAGTAGGGTGAGTTGTAGATGAAAATTAAATTATTATTTGAAAAGTGGTGTGAACATGAAAATTATATGTTAAAAGTCTATAAATAGAAAAAATTTAGAGGAAATTAGGCTTTTACAAGTCTCATTGACTGATGGTACACTCCAGCTGTATCTTCTTTCTCTTATATTTTCTTTTAAATAGTGCGAAAACAAGGCAGGCAGCCCTTGAAGGTATTAAAAATGCACTGGCTTCAAAGATGCTCTATGAATTTATTCTGGAAAGAAGAATGACTTTAACTGATAGCATTGAGCGCTGCCTGAAAAAAGGTAATGTCCTTACTTTACACAGTCACAGAACCTAAAAGGAATTTGCTACCTTCTGTGCAGTAACATTTGTTAATAGCACTAAAAGTCTGGCTCCCTCTTGTAACCTTGTACCTGACAGGGGATATATCAGTCTTGTTAGTAATCAAAATCAAACTTGTTAGCTTTTGAAACTAGTTTCAAAATGTAAAAATGTAGTAAGCATTTGAAATTAGGAAAGATTGGGGTGGGTTGTCAACTTCAGTTGTATTAAAAGAGGTGTTTGCCATTCTCTTGTACATAACAAAGGCTTGAAAACTGTGTCAAATGTCAACAAAAAGTATTATTTAAAAAGCCATCCTACTTCATTTTTCTAAAATTAAAACAGTATCATAATTATCTACCTCATTTTCTTATTTAAAACATTGATCATACTTTCAGTTACATCATTTCAGAATATCCCTTGGAATATTTGAATTCTTGAACTTTGTCATAGAGATTCTAGAATTCATATTAGGATCTCTATGATGAAAGAACTTTTGAGAATAAAGAGAGACCTTAAAGATTAAGTCTAGTATTATCAGAGACTTTCAATTTTAGAAAATGCCAGAATTCAAAAGGTTTGGGGATACCAGCTTAATTATTTTGCCAAGTAAGAACATTTGTCTTTATTCTCATTTTCCCTCAGGTGAAAGCTTTGTCAAGAATGGGTGTTTGGAAACCTTTGGTCTAATCTACCACTCACTGTGCAGAGAAATGAAAGGCCTAGGAAAAGCGAGACTGGTCTAAAGTTATATAACTTGTTATTGGTATAGTCGATAGCAGAGCCAACTTCTTTGAGATACTACAATGGCTTTGTTAAAAGTATTTATATTGAAACTGTATCCTATAAGGTAGTTGGACTAGACCTATTAAAATTTCTTTACAACCTGCATAGACATTTATCAAATAATTTAAATTCAAAATTTATGCAAACCCTTTGGTGTATACAGTTCTCAAGAGAGTTAATTTACACTTACCTTTATATTAACATGCTTCCCTGGTGGCTCAGACAGTAAAGAATCTGCCTGCCGTGCAGGAGACCCAGGTTTGATCCCTGGTCAGGAAGATCCCCTGGAGAAGGAAATGGCAACCCACTTCAGTGTTCTTGCCTAGGAAATCCTATGGATGGAGGAGCCTGGCAAGTACACTCCTTTGGGTTGCAAAGAGTCAGACACAAATGAGTGACTTCATTCACTCACTCAATCACTTATATTAATGTATTTGTGTAGTTTTAAAGACTCTGTTATTTATAGTTGGCTGTGCCATGCACCTTGTGGGACTTTAGTTCCCTGACGAAAGATCGAACGAAAAAAGCCCTCTACACTGAGAATGTGGAGTCCTCACCACTGTTCCACCAGGGAATTCCCAAGAATACCTGTTTTTAAGCCCTTGCTTATTTAAAACAATATTGGTGGAGGAAAGTCCTGAAGATTTAGTTTACCTCATGGGCTGTGTACATCTGAAATGCTTGACAAGTTATTTCAAGGGCTATTTGTACACTATTCTGTGAGTTCATGAAGGACTTAGAAAGTCAGATTAGCTTGAAATGCATTATTTTGCTGACCTGTTACAGTACTCTTCTTTAAAATAGGTGTTAATTTCCATTTTACAGATGAGGAACTGTTTTGAGAATAAGAGTAATGGTTGAAGGTCATTTGGCTAGTATGTGATAGATCTAGGATTCAAGTGTGGCCTGCTTCCAGAGCTTGAGCTCTTTAACCTCACTAGATTTATAGGTCATGCCAAAGCCTTGAGCATACTTTGAGTTTCATAATTGGTAGATGCTATTTTGAAATAGAACAAATTTGGGGAATTGCTGCCTTAAGAAGTCTACTGAAAATGTCATAATTGCTGATGACTTCTTTTATAGGTAAAGGTGATGAGCAGCGTGCAGCTGCAGCATTAGCATCTGTTCTTTGTATTCAGTTGGGCCCTGGAATTGAAAGTGAAGAGGTTTTAAAGACTCTTGGACCAATCCTGAAGAAAATAATTTGTGATGGAACAGCTAGTATCCAGGCCAGGCAAACTGTAAGTACAGAATTTTTAAACTATAGATCTATCTAGGCATGATACTCAGACCTTGTGATAATCTAGGAAAATAGCATCTTCAAAAATATAGAAGGTTTTTATTATCATTTTATTCTCATTTGTTTTTTAGTGAGCAGACTCAATATGACAGTTCTTTTCTTAAATTTTCTGTTGCTCAATAGAACATCCCTTATAGAGCAGTCCTTATGAAAGAGCTGAGTGCTGTAGTTACATGGGTGGATGTGGTTGATGTAGGGAAAGCTGACTTTTGAAATATTCATCTGATTTGGGGGGTTTGGAAAAGCTTTCATTTTCTAATTGATATTTACCACTTACATACGTAAGATTGTGAATTTTGGTGGAGGAGTTGGTTGTTCGTTTCTGTTATGCTAAATAAGCAATTTAAATGATCACACAAAACATCTTTTGCTTTATCACAAAAATATGAGGCAGTCTTAGTGGATTTAGGAAGTGGATTTGAATCTTAATGGATGTTAAGAATCTTACGGGCCTTAATAGGTCATAAGAATTTATTGTTAGTGAATTTGAGTCTTAAGCTGTTTTTCTAGCAAGAGAACCAGTTTGTTTAAAACTTTTTAATACTAATTATTAGCCTCCTCTTTAATGTTACTTAAGGTAAATGATGGGCTCTCCTGGTGGCTCAGTGGTAAAGAATGCACCTGCAATGCAGGAGCTGCAGGAGACTTGGGTACTTTCCTGGGTTGGGAAGAACCCCTGGAGGAGGGCATGGCAACCCACTCCAGTATCCTTGCCTAGAGACTCCCATGGACAGAGGAGCCTGGTGGGCTACACCCCACAGGATCGCAAAGAGTCAGACACAACTGAAGCAACTTAGCACCCATGCACGCAAGGTAAATGACATTACTGTTTCTATCAGGTAAACCCTGACGTCTTAGTGGCTTAATAAAAGTTTATTTTTTGTACATATCAGTGCCCAGTCAGGTCAGCAAGGTCCCTCGGCATGTCCATCTTGCAGCTCTGCCCTGCGTTTAGGTTCTTCTCAAGTGGCAGCCGTGGTAGTGAGACAAGGAAAGCTGGAGGACAGAGGCAGGTCACTTCTGCTGAGAGTTCCTTGCTTTACCAACTGTATATATAGATGCTGGGAGGAGTCTAGAGGAAAAGGAGTCGGAGTTTGGTAACTTTATAGGAATCTCTGCCCCCCAGTAGTTAGTAATCTCTTTACCTTTCTGTTGTTCCTTTTCGGCTAGTTTCTTGCAGCTTTAAAACTGCTCAGGAGTATTAGGGGCATTTGAAATGTTTGACAGAAAACACTGTTGATTAGGTATTTGGGGCGATCACTTAGTTTTGGTTGCGTGTGAATTGTTGTGGTCATCCAAGGCACTGTCTTCATCCTTCTCACTCTTGCTGTGAATATAAAAAAAGCAAAATTCTGGCATTCTTCTGCATATTAGTAGAAGGAATCTTTATTAAATGAAGGCAGTCCTACTTTTTTTTCTCTTAGGAGATGTGTCCTGGCTTCTGCTGCTTACTTAGGAGAGGATTACGTATTGAAATTTTCTTTTACTGAAAATAATGCTTCAGCTACTTTCGAATTTTAACAGTGTCTAATTTTTACAATAACTTAATGAGAATAAAAGAGTGGCAACAAACAGATTAATATTACAAGTGTCCTCGTAGTACTGAAACAGAACTCGCTGAAATTGGAGGCATATGAATGATGCCTTTAAAGACTTACACCTTAGTGGTACTTGGAACAACATGAGGGCATTTTAGTGATAACGTATGGAGAAAAGGGAATTGAAGAGTAATAAAGCCTTATAAATTTCAAATTCTGCTTTTAAATAATTAGCACAAGTGTTCTGAGAATTAATGGCTCCTATAATGTTAGAAGTAGATTATATATAAATATACTGAGTCTGTTTTATTAGGTAGATTTTACCTTGGAAATCTTGGATGTCTTGTTGTGAACAAGACATCACTCGCTCAGTTGTTTCCAGCTCTTTGTGACCCCATGGACCGCAGCACGCCAGGTTTCCCTTCACCATCTCCCAGAGTTTGCTCAGATTGATTGATGTCCATTGAGTCAGTGATCTTATCTAACCATTTCATCCTCTACCACCCTCTTCTCCTTTTGCCTTCAATCCTTCCTAGTATCAGGGTCTTTTCCAATGAGTCGGCTCTTTGCATCAGGTGGCCAAAGTACTGGAGCTTCAACTTCAGCATCAGTCCTTCCAATGAATACTCAGGGTTGATTTCCTTTAGGATTCACTGATTTGATCTCCTTGCAGTCCAAGGGACTCTCAAGAGTCTTCTCCAGTTTGAAGGCATCAGTTCTTCTGTGCTCTCAAGTCTGTATATAACTGCTGGAAAAACCATAGCTTTGACAATACGGACTTTTGTCGGCAAAGTGATGCCTCTGCTTTTTAATATGCTGTCTAGGTTTATCTTAACTTTTCTTCTAAAGAGTAAGCATCTTTGGAGTTGGCTTGAAATGATCTGCTGGATTAATGAAGGAAGACCCAAGAGAAATGGAGTAACTTTGCTAAAGTTGAACTCTTAAGTTTACTAGCAGACCTTACTGGGTTTTAGCTGAAGCCCACTTCCCTTAACTCTTAACCCTGTTTTTTCCTTCTTTTTATACTATACTTGGGACCTAACATAGTCATGTAGCTGATAAGTTTTTCACGTTGAATTTATAAAAGCAGGAATATGTAAAATTAATAAGAAAATGGCAAAAATTAATGTCTGATTTATTTTTTGCTTTTTTTAGTGTGCAACTTGCTTTGGTGTTTGCTGTTTTATTGCCACAGATGACATTACTGTAAGTAGAGAGCCTTTTGAATCCAGTTATTTGCACATTTCTCATTTAAGATGGTACTCTTATTTCCTGCTCTTATGCATTAGGAGCTGTATTCAACTCTGCAGTGTTTGGAAAATATCTTCACCAAGTCCTATCTCAAAGAGAAAGACACTAATGTTATCTGTAGCACCCCTAATACAGCACTTCATATCAGCTCGCTTCTCGCGTGGACATTGTTACTGACCATATGCCCAATCAATGAAGTGAAGAAAAAGCTTGAGGTGTATGTATTTTTTGTTCTTATTTTATAAAAACAAGAGTTATTGATATAATTGGTTGTGTTCACATAGTAATGACTGGCTGTTCTCCAGGCATTTCCATAAACTTCCAAGTCTCCTTTCTTCTGATGATGTAAACATGAGAATAGCTGCTGGTGAATCTTTGGCACTTCTGTTTGAATTGGCCAGAGGAATGGAGAGTGTAAGTATCTGATGGGTGAAAATGCCACAAGAACCATTATTCTGTCATTACCCTCACAATTAAGAATTGGATGGTAACTCAAGAGCATGGCCCACTTGAGAACCTAATGATTGGTTGTCCCGCTTCTTGGCAGTGATGATGTAATACTTAATAAGAGCATAAACCAATAGTGGTTGGTTGGTAGAGCAGTATTTGAGTGTAGTTCATTATACTTAATCATTGCTGCCTACAGAACTGAAGTTTAAGTACACTCTTATTACTCATGGAGAGTCGTCCTGTTTAATCTTTTGGATCTGCTTGGATTTCTCAGACCTGAGACACATTAAGGTAATTCAGACACTTATAATAAATGTCAGACAAATGGATGAAATACGATGTCAATGTAGATTTGGGATTAAGTCAGATGAGTTTAGTTACCATCATGTTTAACTTTTCTAAGCCAAGTGTGTTATTTGTTCAGTCCTATTCGACTCTTTGTGATCCTATGGAATGTAGCTTGCCAGGCTCCTCTGTCCATGGGATTCTCCAGGCAAGGGTTGCCATTTCCTTCTCCAGGGCACCTTCCTTACCCAGGGATGGAATCTTGGTCTCCCACATTGCAGGCAGATTCTTTACTGTCTGAGCCACCAGGGAGGTCCTTTCTAAGCCAAAGATGAAAATAAACATGTCCCTTTAGCCTGGGACATGTGCTTTGTAGTTCTCTACCGCTGGCCACTCATGGTTGCTTTTTTTCTTTTCTTTTTTTTTAAATACCATAATTTTGCTTTTGGAGGTATTTGAGTTTGTGGTAGGTGACCGAGAGATGATCCACCATCCTGGTGGTATTCCAAGTTTAGCACTGAAAAGTCCTATGTCCTGAAGCCCTTTATCTTAGGCTAGCTATATGGAACAGTTGGTCACCCTGGTTTGTGACCTCTATTGTGAATCTTGGGTTACTTCCTAGCTGCTTTTCAATTTAAGGAGAAAGATAATTTTCTGGAATGATGCTTTTCTGCAATTAAAGAAGTTAGTTAACAGTGGATAATTCTAAATAAGATTAATACATGTTTTGAGTTGCCTTGGTTTTTCACATTCCATTCTTGGCCTGTGTTTGGCTGCCCCCCACCCACTCTCCTTATTTTGAAAGATAGCTGGTATGAATGAAAAGTAAGTTATTCACACTGTCAGTAGCGAATGAGTCTCCATATGTGAGAAATTGGACTCAAGTTTAGCAATCAATTTAATTTTATTGAACTAGTTAATAACTTCTTAATCTCAAGGCACAGAAGCCAGATGTCCTAGTTTTTAACCTTGTATTCCTCTACTGACTAGAAATGGTCATTTCTTTTCTTTTTCCTTTGAAATGCATCCTAAAAGTGAACTAATGATGCAGTTTAAATTATATATGTTGAATTTGTTTAAATTTGCATAAATGTAAATAGTATTGCCACCTGCATATCTTACCTTCTCTGACTTAATAAATTATATGTGATAGTCAAGAGCAGTCACTCAAACATGTTTAATTTGACCAAATCCTTGTCAAAGACAAAAATGAACTGTGTTATAAAACAGAACTTAAGTGTTTTGTTTGCTCTTTTTGTTAAGTAAGTTTTGTGTTTGTTTCTTTTAAAAAATATTCATTTATTTATTTGGCTGTCTTGGGTCTTAGTTTTGGTTGGTAGGCTCGTCGTTGCAGTGGGCAGGCTTCTCTAGTTGTGGCAGGTGGGCTGCAGGGGGCGCAGGCTCAGTTGTGGTGCACCAGCTAGTTGCCCTGCAGCATGTGGGCTCTTCACTGACAAGAGATTGAAGCCACCCCCCTACATTGGCAGGCGAATTCTTACCCACGGGACCACCTTGGAAGTCCTATTCTTACCTTTAAAGTGGAGGTGGTAATAGTTAATACCTCACAAGTTGTTGGAACAGGTGCCAAGTACAGTGTGCATGGAAGTGTCACTCAGTCACGTCCCACAGCTTGGACTGTATGCATGGGACTGCATGGAGCCCGCCAGGCTCCTCTGTTCTTGGGATTTTCCTGGCAAGAATCCTGGAGTGGGTAGCCATTCCATGAGTTGTTGGAACATGTGCCAAGTACAGTGTAAGTGGTAGCTATTCCTGCACTGTTAGCTGAATTGCATATCACCTCCCCCTTGCTAGTAGTCTGCTGCTGCTGCTGCTGCTGCTAAGTCGCTTCAGTCGTGTCCGACTCTTGTAGTAGCCTTTTTGGCGCTCTCTAGTGCAACTTAAACTAAGAGAAGGACTATTTAGTGGGTTAAATTATAGGTCTTAGGGCCACGTGATAAACTAATTCAGAAAATTGTACCAAAATACAGTATTCTCAGACCGTCCCTAATTCTCCCTGTTCCATCTTCCACCTAAGCTGACAGGGGCAGTGCTTCAGGACAGAGACACAGTGGAAATAAAATCTGAGGACTCAAAACACATTTCCCAGACCTTAAATCACATGCTTTTCACTTCTTGATTTTTATAGGATAACCGGCTCATGTAAAAATGTCTCCATACCCTGACAAAGACATTCTGCCTCAATTAGCGGGAGTGAAAGAATAAAAGTCTTTGTAGTTGAGTAGTCAGATAAAACCATTTAGGAAATAGTAATCAGCGCTTTGCAGTGAAGTGGGGCGGGATCAAACTCTGTTTTAATGTTAGGCTTCCCTATGTTTATTTCTTAACACTTAGTACAGCTTATTTCATTTGGTTTACAATCAGTGCTCCGGGGACTACTATATAGCAAATACTAGTGTAGGGCATGATTTTTGTGACCATCAGCATCTCATCTTGTGTACTTGAACTCAAAGTTTTCTGTGGTTTCATTTCATTTTAATTCCACTCAACTTTTGAAACCATTTAACTTATCACAGCTGTTATTTTGGAATGAAATAATTATCTTTAGACCTGTTTGAAGCATTTAAATTGTTATACTGAAACAGGCTGTATCATAAAAGAACTATAGCATAATGGATATTTATGTACTGTGTTTTATGTATTTTTAGAATATATAAATATATGTTACTTAGGCCTTTCCATAAACTTATGAGATGTGGATGGTATTAACTATCCCCTTTTTATATCAGATTCCTCTGATTAAAAAAATGTCTGCTGGGAGATAAGATTCTTGAGAACCACTGGCAGTGATTCCCAGTTCTTAGAACAAATTACAGTAATGCATAGTCTGGTTAATTTTTGGTGTATTCTCCCATATATATGTTTAAATCTTCCATACTTTTTTTTTTTTTCTTTTTTTTGAGAATAGTACATAAGAACTAATAGCCAGTGAAATAAGTAGGAAACTGTTAGTCCCTAAAATGTACTTATTTCTACAAGTAAAACAATTCTTATTTTGTTATGATGGAATCAAATTTAGTGAAATATAAATACAGACATCAACATAACATTGAACTGTTTTAATAATAACTTTTCAGTTTTGGTAACCATTTTTCTAGATGAAAGTTTTGTTAACAGGTGTCATTTCCAGCTAATTCAGCCATAGGAAGTTGAAGTAGAAGATGAAAGAAAACATTCATTAGAACAGTTAAGAATATACAATCTCTAAAATACTGATAATAAGAAAATACTTGTGTACTTAAAAGAATATCTGTGTTGATTTCAAGCTTATTTTCCATGAGTGTAATAATATTTTTCATTTTAGGCATTAACAGAAATTACATCTGTACCTTTTGACATGGAACAATTAATAAATATATACAGTACTATGTGAAGAATGCCCGAAATAAGAGTTTTCTTGTTTTAATAGAATAAGTTAAATGATTGTTACCACTAATGCAAAGAAGGTTAATAACTAGAGCTGGAGATGTCTCACCTTCTGTCTGCTTTAGTTTTGGTCAACTAAATAATTCTGAATCATTGCTTAGTTTTTAATGTGGTTGTAAAATTTAATTAGAGACGAAAAACACCCAAAATAGACTTCTTAAAAGTATAGCCATTTAAACTGTAATAAAGAAGCCTATAGTCAACTTAAGATCATAGCAAATAGTAATATATTTTGTGGCTTCCCTCCAAAAGGGATTAAAATATTTTTCTTTCTGAAATAATTTAATCACTTGAGTTGTGCACCTGATGTAAATACTTGGTTGCTTATTTGAAATGTGGCCAGTAAATTAGAAATTAGGAGCTTTAAAAAGCATTACTAATAGCTTTGCTCTTTTGGTATAAAGAAATTTGGAGTTCTGGGAATACATGCCTTGGGGTCTGGGGAACCAGAGGGTAGAAACTATATTGATTTATGTGTATCTGACTGTCACTGAACTTGGAAGTCCCAGTAACGTCTTGAATACAGTTGGAACACAGTAAGTGTTGGTTGAGTGTATCTGGATATACTTAGAAGAGGAATGTTCATTATTTGGTAGTAGTGTATCATCTTGTAGACAGTATTTCTGGATTAAATTTTTGCCTGTTAATAAAGTATTTTTCTGACCAGGACTTTTTTTATGAAGACATGGAGTCTTTAACTCAGATGCTTAGGACTTTGGCTACAGATGGAAATAAGCACCGGGCCAAGGTAGACAAGAGAAAGCAGCGGTCAGTGTTCAGAGACATCCTGAGGGCGGTGGAGGTAGGCTTCTTAATGCTTTAATAATTAATTCTTTTGAAATTAGATTGTTTTAAGCCAGACTTGTCAGTTGGGTGATTTTGCTGATTGAACTTCACCTTTGAGCTAAATCATTTACTCATTTTAAGACTGAGCAGGTTTTTAACAACAAAAATGAAAAAATTTTCTTTTTAAACAAAGGAAAAATTAATTCTGATGTTATAAAGGTTTTTTTTTTCCTTTTGTTGATGTTGAAAAAGATAAAAAAGATTCATAGTGATAGAAATGTACTTCACTTTGGCGTACTTGCCATCATTCAAGACCTGGTGCTTATCATTAGCACATAGATACTTAGTATTGTATGAATAATGAATTATTTTTGTAAATAGTAAATTATTGCCTATCCTTTAGTACCTTTAAGCAGAGACCTTTGTGAGCTTCTTGGGAAAGCTAGGTGCTGAAAGCCGAAATAACAAAACCCAGCATATCATTTTCTGATGCTTGAATCCTTTCTGTAGACCTCTAACCTGCTTTAGCCTACCTGGCAAATAAATTGATTTAGAAACCTTTAGGGCTTATAGTGCATGGTTAAGGATAAGTTTCTTCAATAAATGTTAATAGGGAATTTCTTTCAAGAATATTAGTAAAGAGTCATTCAGTGTAACGTGTATGAAATTTTAGAATGGGAACTTAAAATACTAAAGCCCCACTCAGATCCAATTTTCAAGTGTTCCAGTGATTCTTATGTAGTCTGCTTAAGAACTACTCTCTTCATTTTAATTTACATTAAAAAAAGTAAAACCTAGGGTATAAATTAGTATACAGGTCCTCTGTGATCTAAATTTTTGGTTAATGTTAATACTAATTGCTTTATAATAATAATTTATGTTAACTCAGATAATACTTTATGTTTACTCAGGATGTTATTTAAAAAACAAAATGAGGGGGAAAAAAAAACCCTGACTCGAACAGACATACATACATACTAAGCATCTTGTTGGTCTTACAATCAGTGTGGTAAAAATCCCCAAATAAGTGATTTTCTTGAGTGGAATTTAGAAATAAACTATTCCTGTATTTAGATCCTGTAGCCTCCAAAAGATAAAATAATGGCATGTCGTAGATTTTCTGGATTATAACTGATTTCAGATTTTCTGTCTTTTTGGGTCCTCTCTGGGTAACAGATTTTAAGGCCGGTAGGATCCCACAGACCCTGTTGACAGGTCCCTCATCCCAGGCTGGTCATGGTAGAAAGTACTGACTCTCCTGAGAAAGATACATGTGAAATCTCAATGTGAACCAGTTTTAACAGGCCTCTTGTCTCCTCCCTCTGCCCCCCAACCCCCTCTTCTATCAATGGAAAGGAAAGCCCTGCATTTGACTCATATTCTGTCCTCTGGTGATCTCCCTCCCAGGCCTTTCCCACCCTCTCTTCTTCATCTCAGAATTTCTGTTCCTTCTTTGCCCCTTGATTGGTTCCCTATTCCTGCAGCTCAGCTTCAGTCTACCTGCATGTCTCAGAGCCTTGCTCAGTGATCTTGTCTCTTGTCTTATATTGAAACCCAGCTTTCTTTGAGGGACTCTGCTTCCTTGTTGGATCTTGTTCAGTTGCTATAGAGAATGGTCCATTTGGGGTGTGGTTGTTTTGCCACGCCATTTCTTTTCATCCAAAACCCATTTTGAAGTTCGTGTATTAAATTGGTAAACATTTGATATGTTGGTACTTTGACATACAGTTTTGTTGTTTTGGTCCCAGTGTAGGTCTTAAACAGTACAATTATCTTTTTAAGGAAAAATGGGGACCAGAGGAATAGTTAAAAAACAGGAAGTAGCAAAGCTGGAGTCTGGACGCACTGCACTGTGCTGTCTTTGAGGGCCAAACACTGCGGGTAGGTCCAGAGAGGGAATGGAAAGTGTCAATGAGATTTATCACTTAGGAGGTCATTCAGTTCAGTTCAGTCACTCAGTCGTGTCTGACTCTTTGCGACCCCATGAACCGCAGCACACAAGGCCTCCCTGTCCATCACCATCTCCTGAAGTTCACTCAAACTCATGTCCATTGAGTCGGTGATGCCATCCAACCATCTCATCCTCTGTTGTCCCCTTCTTCTGTCCTCAATATTTCCCAGCATCAGGGTCTTTTCCAATGAGTCAGCTCTTTGCATCAGATGGCCAAAGTATTGGAGTCTCAGCTTCAGCATCAGTCCTTCCAATGAACACCCAGGACTGATCTCCTTTAGGATGGACTGGTTGGATCTCCTTGCAGTCCAAGGGACTCTCAAGAGTCTTCTCCCAACACCACAGTGACCTTTATAAGACCAGCTTCAGTAGAATGATGGGAGAAAAACCAGACTGAAGTGGATTGAAAAGTGAATGGGAGGTGAAAAAGTGGAGATAGTGTGTCTTGACTTAAAAAACATGGCTGTGATGGGAAGAAGAGAGCTGATTACTGGATTGTAGGAGGGTTTGCTGTTTTAAATGCTAGAGACAGTTTATGGGAAAAGGAATCAATGGAGAAAGGAGCCTTTGAAAATAAAATGAAAGATTTGTGGTATGAGGCGTTGAAAGAATAATGATTAGTCTTGAACTGGGGAGGAGGGCCTGTCTGATTTAAGAGAGACGAATAGGTAAGGATACACATGAGTTTATAGGGAGTTCTTTCCTGGTGTCTCTGTTTTCTGAAATAAGAAATGCTGAAATAATAGAATCATACTGTTTTGTTGTTGTTGTTTTGAGCTGTTGTAACAGCCCAAGCACTGTATATGCTTCACAAAACATGCTTATACCTCTAATAATTCTATGTGGTAGACGTATAGATAGCTTTTACAGGCAAGGGAACAGACCCAAACAGGTTAAATTACTTGCCAAAGTCACAAGCCAGGGAGTGGCATATCCATGTGAATCTAGCATTCACATTTTTTTTTATTACATAAGATCCTGTGTCTGCTGAGAGAGGTGGGGACTAAATAGACGTGGGGAAGGCAATTGGATAGGTCCTGCCCAGTCAGATCCCATCGCTTTGTTTCTCCTGTCTCTGTGGAAATCACTTCCTCCCTTCCTGGGTGTGTTGTGTACTCAAGTCACTCAGTCATGTCTGACCCATGGACTGTAGCCCTCTAGATTCTGTCCGTAGAATTTCCCAGGCAAGGATACTGGAGTGGGTTGCCATTTCTTCCAGGGGCTCTTCGCAGCAGGGGTGGAAACCATGTCTCTTGAGTCTCCTGCATTGGCAGGTGGGTTCTCTACCACTGCACCACGTGGGTTACTCTTCCTTACTCATGATTTATTAAAATATAGAGCAGCTAGTTTGTTTTTGTCTCAAGTTCTGTCAGTATTCTGGATTTCTTCTCTGCTCATTTGGAAAACCCTATTCTGTATTTGTTCCTGTTTCCATTTCACTTCCACCACTACCTCTTCTTGCCCCATGGTTATACTTTAGAAATTGTCTTCTGGCAAAATTATTCCATTTCTTCCATTTCTGAAATCATAAATGTTATCTCATTTTCTAAATAAGAATCTTCAAAGGCCGTCTGAACCCTCTAGTTGCTTCTCCTCCTTTTTGGTTGGTCTGTTAGTTAACACCATTTGTCTTTACTTCCTTTCCTAGATTTCTGCTTCTCTAATTTCAGCACTGTCTTGTGGGGGCATCTTGTCTTTCTGACTTGTCCTATAACCCTCCCTACCCCAATCCTAAACCAGTACACGCATCTGACTTTTCCAGCAAGTTTGTTGAGTGCTTTTGAAATGAAAAAACATTCACAACAAGGTAGTTTTGCCATGTCTACGGCAGCTAGACAAGTTCTGCACTCTTTATGTAGGATAGTACTTCCACTTTCTAGTCTATTCATATTTCAAGGATGGAGGTATTGGTTTAAACCATACTATTCATTCCAACATGTATATGTGTATTTAGAAATTGTGTTTATGTAGGATCTCTTTAGATCATTTTGGTTCCTCTTAAAATTTTTATTCTTCTATTGACCAGGAACGGGATTTTCCAACAGAAACTGTTAAATTTGGTCCTGAAAGGATGTATATTGATTGCTGGGTCAAAAAACATACATATGACACCTTTAAGGAGATTCTTGGATCAGGAATGCAGTATCACTTACAGGTGAGTGGGTGACATCCTTTCTGTGTGTTAGCTTTTAAATTAGAGAGTAGTTTTGAATCTACCTCACTTCACTGCTTTTGAAATTAGTTTGAATATACAGACTGTTTTCAGTATATGTTATGCACAATAGCAAATTTATTTTTGAAAGTTGAGGTGAATACATATGAAACTGTCCTTTTTGTTTTTGTATAGTGTAAGCTTGGTGGGGCATCTCCTTGACTGTTGGAGCACTATTGACATCTTTGTAGGAAAGCAACTAGTTTGACATAGCTTTCTTGAATTCAGGGCATTGGAAAACAGTTTGGTCTTATGAGAAACAGAAAGAAAATAAGTGATGTACATTCATATTTATAAACTCCACATAACTTCTGTTAACCAGAATTCAGTTTATGTAGTAAAAAAAAAGAAAACTGATGTTTAATACTGAGCCTTATTGCCTCTTTTATTTCAGTCAAATGAATTCCTTCGCAATGTATTTGAACTTGGACCCCCAGTGATGCTTGATGCTGCTGCATTGAAGACAATGAAGATTTCTCGATTTGAAAGGGTAGGTTTGGTTTTTGTTTTCAAGAGAACTGAATGCACAGAAGTGGAGACAAAGCTTTGATTCTGCCCGGTGATAGGCATTTAGCTATGTTTGTAAACTATTTAGTTCTCCATGGTGTTTCAGACAAAGCTGGACTAGTAAGTATAGAAGAAACTTTAGTCCATTTAGAGTATGGAGGGTTAAGAAGAGAAATTTTTATCCATAATCCTGTTAACATAGAAACTATTTTCATTTTTTATTTCCCTTTGTTCTGTGAAGTTTATATATTTAAGGATAAATATTGACAAAAGTATTTTTGTCTTTCATATCTGATGTCTTTCACTTCTTTCATATCTGATGACTGAGCCTAAACTTAGTACCAGATTCATTTTACAGATGAGGAGAACAAATGTACTTAGAGAGTTTATAACATTAAATAGTGATTAATATTATTTGGCTTCCCCAATGGCTCAGCAATAAAGAATCTCTCTGCAATGCAGGAGACCTGCATTCAGTCCTTGGGAGGGGAAGATCCCTTGGAGAAGGGAATGGCTACCCACTCCAGTATTCTTGCCTGGAGAATTTCATAACATTTCAAAAGTCCTTATTATTATTTTTACTAAGGTAAAATTCACATAACATAAAATATAGTGTACAGTTCAGTGGTATTGAATACACTTACAGTGTTGCACAACCATCACCACTATCTAGGTTCCAAACATTTTCGTCACCTCAAAAAGGAAACTGAGGTTCATTACATATTCACTGTCTGTTCACCTCTTCTTTCCCCTCAGCTGCTGATAAGCAATCACTAATGTGCATTCTTTCTCTATGGATTTACCTGTTGTGGGTATTTCACAGACAGAGAGCCATATAACATGACCTTTTGTGACTTTTTTTTCTACTTAGCATGTTGTTGCCAAGGTTCATCCATGTTGTAGGGTGGTCAGTACTTCAGTCCTTTTTGTGGCCGAATAATCCTCCATTGTATGGATACCCCACATGTTTATCTCTTTGTTAGTTTGTGGACATTTGGCTTGTTTCCACTTTTGATCCTTTTAAATCGTGCTTTTTTTGAACATAAACTTACAAGTTTTTATTAGTGCACCTGTTTTCAGTTCTTCTAGGAGCAGAGTTGCTCAGTCATGTGTAATTCTGTTAACTTTTTAAGGAACCACCAAACTGTTTTCTACAATGACTGCAGTGCATTTTACCTTCCCACTAGCAATATGAGAGTTCAAAATTTGACATCCTTACTGTTACCTTTTTTTGTTTTTAATTTTCCTTTTAAGTTATAGCCATCCTTGTGGATGTGAATTGTTTTATTGTATGTTTATAAAATCTTTATATTTAATCACTTTGATGGACATATAATTGATTGTTGGGCATTTTAAAACTTTCTAATAAATACTAATATTTTTACATTTATTTCTCTTTTGGATTATTTCTTGGATAAAGTCCTTGCATGGAACGATAGAGCTTGATTATGATTTTTGAGATGTATTGCCAAATTACCTTCCAAAATTATTCTATTATTTTTAATTATTTTCAGTGTTGAATGAATGCCTGTAGCTATTAAACACATATTTGACAACATTGGTTTTATTATCTAAAAAATTTTCTTAACATTTTATGTTTGGTTATTTTTTTCATACAGAACCGTCATGTGTTAATCGTCTCCCTCATTCTTTGTGTCTTTTAAACATATAAAGTATATCTAAAGTCAAATTAGTTCATTTCTTTCCTTTCAGTCCGTGGCAACCCCACGGACTGTAGCCTGCCAGGCTCCTCTGTCCATGGGATTTCCTGGGCAAGAATACTGGAGTGAGATGCCATTCATTTCCTTCTCAGGAGATCATCCCAACCCAGGAAATGAACCCTGGTCTCCTGCATTGCAGGCAGATTCTTGATAGCACTGAGGCACCAGGGATGTATATATATAGTTTTAGTAGTACTTCAGTGCTTATAAGCAAGTTAGTTCCCTGCTCCTTCCTTTCTCATTTCTCAGGATTTCATTTCAGCCTTTAGTTTTTTCCTAGCACTTTGGTTTCAAATTTCTAAGTAAAATGCTTATACAGCTATTTCTTTATTTGATAGGTAAGGATTTCTGCCTTTTTACTTCTCCCCCCACCTTTTTTTTTTTTTTTTTGCTAAATCAGCATCATTGTTTACATTAGAGTCACATTATAATCTTTTTTCTTACTTTATAAGAATATCTAAAACTTTATTGGCTCACACATATTTTCCTCTTTTCCATTTCAGCATTTATATAATTCTGCAGCCTTCAAAGCTCGAACAAAAGCTCGAAGCAAATGTCGTGATAAGAGAGCAGATGTTGGAGAATTCTTCTAGATTTTTAGCATTTGAAGACCACTTTCTAATTTCCCTTTTTTTTGTAATTTCTAATGTATTTAATCTCTAGAGACAGTTTTTATCTTGGTCAACAGATAGCTTTTGTAGTAGGGGTTATATTATAATTTAATGTATATAGTATTGCAGATGGTAAGTCCTGTTTATTAAATATTCTTTGTATATATAATCACTAAACATAAAGTGTTTGTAATGTTTGGTCATTTTCTATTTATGAAAAAAGCAAACATAAGGTATTTCACTTGATTTCATGATGAGAAAAACTGTTAGCCAAAGTTAAATTTCTTATGCTGTGATTGTCAGAAATACTGATTATAATGATATAGATACACAAAGTTTTTAACTTAAGATCTTACACAGATGAGTTCAGGATACAATTTTGGGAGCTAGATCTGGAAAAGCTGCTGTTATTTTCAATTTTAAGTGGAACCTAATAATTTTGTCACTAGGATCAACAAAAGGAATTATACCATGCGACCATACAGCTGCACTTACAGGCCAGTCAGTCCATCCGTTGTTCATGATGAATTAATATAAGCCAGAAAAGTTGCTAACCTTGACCACTGAGGGCAGTAACACTAATTTTATCTGCTGTGTAAGACCTTGTGCTCTTTATTTTGAAATAAAGATCTTTTCACACTAAAAGTGCTTCTTTTCTAATAGAAGAAACATTTATGAGTTAATGTATAGAGTTCAAAATGATAAAGTGGGGTAGGGAGAGTAAAACAGAACTTCCTCTTGTATATTTGGAAACATGAAAGTAAATGAAAAAAATGTAGCCGTATATCGTTGACATTCCAGCTACTTTTAAGACCATTGTTTCTTGGTTGCCCCATGAGGTGCTTTTTTTTTGACTTTATGGGAAAGTGGTAGGCATTTTGACAATGCACTAGGATTTTTTATTATGAAACTTTATGTTAAAATGACATTGCACATGGGGTACACAGTAATAAGAGGGGTGGAAGAAGCATGAAAATAAGGATCAAAATCCACAGGTATTTTTTCTAAACTAGTCTTCCTCTGCCACATCTTCAACCCCTCCTGGAAGGTCTGATACGTCCCCTATTCGCTGCCTCATGGAGCTGTTACTGCTGCTGGGAGGGTGAGTTCCAGCCCTCAGATATAATGCAATGGAAAACAAACTTGAAATCTCAAACCTGGGGTTGCATGTTGTCTCCTCTTTATATTCCAAGTAGTTTAGGACCATAGAGAAGAGATTGTAAGTAGTATTTTTTCTAAATTTTCAATTTACTATATACATATTTTAGAATATTAATGAATTTTTATTAAAGCAATATATGGGGGTGGTGTAGTCACTAGTTGTGTCTGACTCTTGGCGACCCAGTGGACTGTAGCCTGCCAGGCTCCTCTGTCCATGGGATTTCCCGGGCAAGAATACTGGAGTGAGATGCCATTCATTTCCTTCTCAGGAGATCATCCCAACCCAGGAAATGAACCCTGGTCTCCTGCATTGCAGGCAGATTCTTGATAGCACTGAGGCACCAGGGGTGTATATATATAGTTTTAGTAGTACTTCAGTGCTTATAAGCAAGTTAGTTCCCTGCTCCTTCCTTTCTCATTTCTCAGGATTTCATTTCAGCCTTTAGTTTTTTCCTAGTACTTTGGTTTCAAATTTCTAAGTAAAATGCTTATACAGCTATTTCTTTATTTGATAGGTAAGGATTTCTGCCTTTTTACTTCTCCCCCCCAACCTCTTTTTTCTTTTTTGCTAAATCATCATCATTGTTTACATTATAGTCACCTTATTTTCTATTCATTTCTGAACTGGATGGTTTCCTGTGCTTACGTTACCGTTCTCATAGGACATCTTGTCTTGGTTTTATACACACATCATTTAACTCTTCCAGAACAGTTCCAATAAGTTTGTAAAACTCTTTAATCGCTTTGTCACATGGTCAAAGCCCAAAAGGATATTGAATTCTTTGTTGTTTCAGTCTAGACTACTTTCTCTCATCTGAGTGTACAGCTGTTGCTTGAGACTCCATCCTGGGATCTGTTTTCCACTCAAGTTGGATTCCACATCTCCTGGACCCCATGTCTTTGCTATTAGATTACTTCCCTGTTAAAGTGGAATGAGTGAAACTTCTGGGAATGAGTGTATGGGAAGTTGATTATGTTGAAACTTTGTGTGTCTAACAGGTACTTTGGCTTGGTATATAAAATTCTAGGTAGAAAACCAAACGGGATTTTGAAGGCATTGCTCTACTCTAATTAAAAGTGTTGCCACAATGTCTGATGCAGTTTCACTTTCTGATTTATTTTGTTTTGTTTTGTTCTTTGAATCTCTGTCTCTGCTGTAAAAATGTTTGGTACTGTGTTTTGGTAGACTGGCGATCTGGGAAATACTAAGTTTTGACACTACCCTCCCATCCTCCACATAGACGCATGTACATTGTCCATGATCTGGAACTCCCATGAAATGTTAGAGTTGCTGGATGGAGCCTCTGGCCTTACTTCCTTTTCTTTCTGGGAGAGATTGTAACAGTTTTCAAATCTTGCTGTTGCATTATATTTTTAGCTAACATGAAACTACCTGCCTGTATTTAGCTGTGTGCTTCACTGTTGCCTTCAGTTCCTGAGCCTGCTTGAATTCTGTAGGATCCATCACTTACTCATCAGTGATGGTCCTGTGACTGTCTGCTAAGGTATGTACCAATTACTCTCTCCTTCCTATATTCAATACATTTGCTGAAATCTTGCTCAGTATTGTTACCTCCTATGTTTAGTATTATGGCTCTATAACTTTTATTCTGCCTTTTTTACTGGAGTTTTGGGAGGAAGAAGAGGTAAGCAGGTATTAAATTTATAGATGGGTGCCTTTTCATGAAATTGATGGGTAGTTGCTAGGCAGGATAACAGGGGATTCAATGTGAAAGTGCTTGAGTTTTCTTCAGAGCAGTAAGAATGGTGTATGATAGACCAATTTATTCCTTGATACTGGTTAACCTTGCTGGCTTTCAGGAATTTAAAATGGTCCCTGCCTAGTAAGTTCTTTGAGGTTTAGTCATTCATTTTGAATCAGTTGGCATCTTTGACAAGTCTTTGATAGCATATGCTTTAATTTCCTGGGAATGAGATATAATATTTGAAAGAAAAACCCAGAAATAGTTGAAAATACCCCCCAATTGATCAGTTCTTGTGAAAATACCTGTTTTCTTCTTGTGACTCAAAACTCTTCAGGATGTGACCTTTTAGATACATAGCCGATAAAATGAAGTAGATTGTCTTGCTTTGCTCTTAAGTGGTTCTCCAGAAGTCTACCTGGTCACACAGCATAAAAAAACCTCATCCCCCTCTCTGGTGTAAAATATGGTTGAATCCAGACTTTGGTGTGAGGAACTATTAATTTCCATTTTCCTCATCCTTGAGGGCAAAAGGGGGTGACTCATACTTCAAGGGTTAGGTTTACAGGAGAGAGAAAAACACATAGTATTCATACGGAGAAGGCAATGGCACCCCACTCCAGTACTCTTGCCTGGAAAATGCCATGGACAGAGGAGCCTGGTAGGCTGCAGTCCATGGGGTCGCTAAGAGTCCGGCATGACTGAGCAACTTCCCCTTCACTTTTCACTTTCATGCATTGGAGAAGGAAATGACAACCCACTCCAGTGTTCTTGCCTGGAGAATCCCAGGGACAGAGGAGCCTAGTGGGCTGCCGTCTATGGCTCGCACAGAGTCAGACACAACTGAAGTGACTTAGCAGCAGCAGCAGTGTTCAAAATGAGGCTTTTTTTTTTTTTCTTTAAAGAATAGATAGTTTAACACAGATCGCGTAGTTGGGAGATTAAAGCTGAACATGATTAAAATAGCAAACATTCTTATTTTTTGAAGAAATTTTGCATAAGTTTTAATGCATTATGTGCTTTGGAGAAAAAAGTTACTAGTTATAGTCTTTCTTTATGAATTGGTCCTCAGTTATAGATGAAACTTTAAAGGGTGACATTCCTTTTAAAAGGAGAGTGAGGTCTATAATTTTGTAGAGCAAACATTTTCTAATTGATGTGCTCAAGGCTGAATTAATGTCTGTCTCAGTTCAGTTAGTTCAGTTGCTCAGTTGTGTCCAGCTCTTTGTGACCCCATGAACTGCAGCACAGGAGGCTTCCCTCTCCATCGCCAACTCCTGGAGCTTGCTCAAACTAATGTACATTGAGTCAGTGATGCCATTCAACCATCTCATCCTCTGTTGTCCCCTTCTCCTCCTGCCTTCAAACTTTCCCAGCATCATGGTCTTTTCCAGTGAGTCAGTTCTTCACATCAAGTGGCCAAAGTATTGGAGCTTCGGCTTCAGCATCAGTCCTTCCAATGAATATTCAGGACTGATTTCCTTTAGGATTGAGTGGCTTGATCTTGCAGTCCAAGGGACTCTCAAGAGTCTCCAACACCACAGTTCAAAAGCATCAATTCCTTGGTGCTCAGCGTTCTTTATGGTTCATCTCTTGCATCCATACAGGACTGCCGGAAAAACCATAGCTTTGATTAGACAGACCTTTGTTGGCAAAGTAATGTCTGCCTAGTCATGGCAATAGAGAGTAGGATTATAAAGGGTTACATATCTGTTTACCACTTAATCATTAATATCCTGCCAGGCTAGTCAGTCTGGGGTGGTGGGCCTGTGGGATTGTCTCACCACAGCTGCTTTTCTGTACCAGAAGGCACATGCTTCTTGACATGTGAGAGGGAACCACATCAGAGGCTGACATTCCTGAGAAAGGAGGATGTGTTAAAAACTCACAGAATAAAGCCTTTGAAAACAGAAAAGTTGATGAGATGAAGTGCTTCTACCACCGGCAGTGGGGACAGTGGGTCAGTAGCCATGTAATCTCCCATGCACCATCCCCTTTTGTAGCTGCTGGAAGCTCTGGAATCCTCTGACCTGCTCTCATCCTGGTTAGACTTGTCACAACCTTATTCTCTTCCTGTTGACTGTCGTCCTCTGATTGGTCTGGAGTCTTGTGTGGTTAGCTGTCAGTGGCAGCTCCAGCCTGCTTCCCCATATTTATACATCGGAACTCCCCATGACAGAATGCAGGAGCTGTGTCAGGTTCCATATCAGCCAAATAAGGACATAAATCTCGGTCCAGTAAGAACCTCATCAGTTACCAATTAAATCAAGGCATGGTAGGGTTTTTTTTTTTTTTCTTTTTAAAGGATAGTTTCAGTAATATATTTATTTAAACCTTAGACATTATCGGAAAAAATCAATATTTGGAATCTTAACTGCTTGGCTAAATTAACACTGGATATAGACCAACAATTTCACGCTGGGGTTTATGGGCCTTCTAGAAGCACCCCTGTGCTGAAGAAGGCAAAGAACTACAGAATTTCTAGAAAGTCTTATAGTTGCTTCTGAATATTTTTCCCCCCTGGCAACCCAGCAGTCAAAGCTCAAGGTTTTTGTAAGTAATTTGCATGCTGTTACTCTCAAGAGACTGAATTCTGATTCTTGAGGTTGAGATGTCTTTTGTTGCATGTGCTGTGTGCTTTTCTAACTTGTGATAGAAATGAGTTAGACTTGATTTTAAAAATTACTTGCTGAATGTGAAGAGGCACTGACTCTGAAATGGAATTAAAGAACAAATTACCATGACTCACTCAATAAAGCTTCTATTAGCTTTGAATTAAGCTCTATTCTAACAATTCTGATTTTGTAGCAAGCAATACCCATATGAGTTATTTCTGTGGTATGATACCAAGCACCTTTGGAAAAAAGTAAAGAGCAAAGCAAACTTTCATAAACAATTACATTGGTCAGAATGTTTATTAGTAGGCAGTTAAAGAATTCTTAAAAGACAAAAAGAACCAGCTGTTAGCATTGATCTAAACTGGAGAAAAATGAAATTACTTACATGTTTGTGCTCAAGGTATTAATAAGGTTCTGGGAAACGGGTACAGCTTTGCAGATTTGCACAGCACAGTCAAGAAGGAGGGTTAAGTTAGAGAAGGGCAGAATTTAGTAACACTCTGGCTTTTCCAGCCCTGCTGGTTGTTCTCAGATGACCCTCATCGGGAATGCCAAAGATAGCAACAACTGGGTGTCAAACAGCTGTGGGTCCTGGTCTGAGGGCCATGTGATCTTGTATCCATTTACTCATAGGGTCATTTGCTGACTCTTACCGGCCACGAACCACCCCCCAACTTGGTTTTCTCACTGGCTCTTTATTTGCCATTTGAATGTTGCACTTAATTTAAAAATGCACTGAAATAGCATCTATAGTATTTACATTGTGACTTGACCCAAATGATTATTCCTTTCAGAGCACTTTTCATTCTAAGTTGTTTGTTATCTTAGTGATTTTGGATTTGATGTTGCATTGAATTACTTAAGTTGACAGCAAGGCTAGTAATTTGAAGATTTTATTAGCTGCATGGCTCTTAAGTCAGTTTTTGTGGCTATGATTTTCTAGCTAGTCTTCTACTTTGTAAATGCTGATTAAGCCTCAGTATGAGATTTAAGCATGGCAGTTACATTCCTAAAGGGGAAGCTAAGGCTCAAGGATGGCAAGTCAGATCCAGAAATGAAGCACGTGTCAGCTACCAAGCCTAAAATAGAAGCCGTGTTTAAATGATGATCCTGTGATGTGACACAACCTTTATGCTTCATTCAATATTGGTGTTTGGGATAGCAAAGTGTAAAGTGATGATAAAATATAAAACCTTTTTAAAAGAGTAGTTTAGAAATTTGTAACCATGCATCAGTCAACACTTTTGGTTTTATCTGTGAAAGAATAAGATTTGATTGATCTCTTAGGCCCTTCTGCTCTATATGCTGTCTTGCTGTCTTTTTTAAAATTTCTGGTCACTCAGAGTCATTCCCTTCAGAATGCTCCATGAAGTATATTTGGAATTCAGTATATCTAAAGTGCTTCAGTAGTATCTTATCTAAAATATTCAGGGAGTTAGTTGTTCTTGTTAATTAAAATTTCAGAGTAACTGAAATGCCCTTTTAGTTTTAGACTGTAAAAATTAACTAGTCCATAACTTTACAAGCTCACTGCTTTTCTTAGCTAGGGTTCTGGTGGCATGTTTTTTTACAAGTACTAATAGGTTTTTAGGTATTGCTAGGAAATTGATGAGTTTTAATGTTTTTAGAATCTGTTTATTAAATGACTGATTACCATTTACCATTTCTGAGTTTTGTTTCTCCTAACTCTAATCATATTTCTCTTTATTCGGTAGCTGGGTATTAAACGAAATTTTTAAAATGTTAAGAGGAAGTCAATAGTGTGTTGCCATATATAGGCAGACATGAAGCTTATTGCATTGCTTTTACTAAAGTTCGGATGGATATGAGGATTTTAACCTCAGTTTTATGTTAGTGTTCTTATTATTAACAGCTTCAAATTCTTTTGGAAATAGTGAGATTTAAATCCTAGATAAAATATTTTAGGTATTGGCTTCTAAACTTGGCACTGGACATTTGAAGAATAGAATGGGTACTTAGCCTACAGAGTGCTCAGTTGAGGAAATCAAAGAAGTAAGCAAATAAATGTGATGAAGTAGTACAGATGTTATGATGGAAGAATGTACAGCATCCAGCAAGGGGACAAAGGAAAGACAGGTTGGAGGTGATGTTTGAGCTGAGTCTTCGCAAAGGATTAGGGAAGGTGGTGGAGAAGAAAGGTCACACAGGGAAGGAGCAGTGATCTTAGAAGCCAGAGGCCTGCTTCCAGCTCGGCACCTAGCTAACGTGTGATCTTGGGCATTTACCTTCTGAACTTCAGTTTCCTCATTTGTGGAAAGACAAGGAGCTAAATGAGAGCATGTCTAAAATCCTCTCTCAATCAAAAAATCACACATCATTATTAGACTCATTTTATGAAAAGAGATAACTGTGAAAGAGAAAGCTTTGATAGCAATTGGAATTTGTCTTCCTAAAACCTTCTTTTCATGTAATTAAAATGCCACAAGTTCTGTGTTGTGCTAGAGAGACAACTTAAAATGAGAACTTTTCGATCTGTTCTGATTTTTTCAGTGTAGCTCTAACTTATGCTGTCATTAGAGAATATTACCTTAAATGTAAACCACAATTTCAGAATTACTATGTAAGTGGCCAAAATCTAAGAGAGCTCGGGGGAGGAGACCTCAGAGGTCCTGAAGTTTAGCCTCCAACAGCTTCAGGATTTCTCTCTGTATCATCTCAGTTTGCTAAGATTTTGTCTTGAGGTCTCAGAGCCAGTGTATAATGACTAAAGAATACATTTAAGATATGAACTTCTAGCATATTGAGGGAGAATATAAAAAGTATAGTTTTGTATTAAAAGCCTATTCTATTAGAATAGCTCACAATATTTTCTTCTTTTAGAATCTTAATGGCCACAGGCTTGCTTGGCATAATTTTGTCTTTTTATGTGTTTAAACATAGTCTTCTTGCACAAAGGATTTGAGAAGTCTCACCAGAATATGAAATATTTAAAAATAAATTACAAAATTAAAAAAAAACCCAGGTAAAATATAGACAAAATTGAGAAATCTGAGCAGGAGGAAGGAGCATGTTCTGATAAGCAGGGTATTATAGCGTTAAAATTGTGGCACACACTTGACTCTGAGCTCCCTGGTAAGCAAAGCAAAAAGAAGAGTTACAGTGTCATCCCCCAAAGGAAAAGCTAACTTTTCTAGCCCTTCTTCATCTGGCAGTCATATGTGTGGGTGGGTCTTCATGTGCTGACCCAGCTTCCTGTGAGCTGTGATATGAAGGCCAGCTCCCCGCCCAGCCTCTCTGGTTTAACGGCAGTGTTTTCTTCCAGGGACAATGAAACGTTCTTCCCAGGACAGTGGCTCTCGCAGCATTCCTGAAGATAGAAAGCTTTATGTTGTGGATTCCATAAATGATCTGAACAAACTAAACCTCTGTCCTGCCGGATCACAGCAGCTATTCCGTATGTGTGCCCTCCCAGGCTTGGCGGCCAGTCCTGGCTTCTAGGTCACCTAAAAATAGCCAGCGCTGAGCTGGGCCTGTGGGTGTGGTGGGGGTGGGGTGGGCATTAGACTTGCTATTTAGTATTAGGCAATGTTTGCTTTTGCTCTCTGAATACTTGCCAGGCTTATGGGCTTTCCTGGCTCTTAAGCAGGATTCGAACTCTAATCTTCAAAAGTTCTGAGAAGTTTCCTCTGGAGTTTCTTTCCCTGGGAAGGAGTGGAGGCTGTGAGATGGCCTCCCAGAGGCTAATTCATGCCACTTGGCTGCTTCTGTGCCCTCTGGTGACCACAGCCAGGTCACTGAGTGTGCCCACTCTCCGGACAGGTCTGACTTCATAGCAGATTGCTGAGAAAATGTTCCACACTTTTATCTAGTATAACAAAGATCATTCATGTTCTGTTGGGCAGAAAAGTCATCTTCATCTTTTTAAATTTACAGATCTCCTCAATGAACACATTAGAAAGAAGAGGGGGAAAATGAAATAAAAATATGCTAAATACTAAATGCTACATGTGTATCT
Source organism: Bos javanicus (assembly GCF_032452875.1). Taxonomy (NCBI): domain Eukaryota; kingdom Metazoa; phylum Chordata; class Mammalia; order Artiodactyla; family Bovidae; genus Bos; species Bos javanicus. The sequence continues at coordinate 56,538,137 of NC_083871.1, read as the reverse complement.
TGTCCCCTAAATATTATAAATGAGTTCTATCAAGTTATTTGAGCCCCATCTTTTCTAGTTTAAATGCTGACCTTCCAACTCAGGGGATAAACATCTACTTGTTGATGTTTCACATGTACTCGAAACTCGTACTGTCCCAATTTTATGTCTATTATTTCTCTTCTGTATCCTTTTTGAATGCTTGTTTCTCTCATTCATTCAGAATTTCACCGATTTTTTACTACAGTTGGTCTTAGTAAAGGTTGGTGTTTGAGTGCCAGCTTATGCCTTGGCTGTGATTAGGAAGGAAAAGCTGTGGAGGGTGTGAGGCAGGATGTCTTTATAAAAAAGTATGGGACCTCTGCCCCCATCTCTCCGTAATCAAGTAGCAGAGGGTGTGGGGCTGATACATAGTAGGAGAAAATACAGAAGGTAGTTCAAGGGTCTTCAAGATCCCGAGTTTCTATATTTATTTTTCAATTTAATTTGGGTGTTATTAAGCAAATAGGCCTTACAAAGCAGCGACCAAATGCAGGCAGTTCATGGTTTGGGTGAGCCAAGCTTAGTTGCATTCTCAGTTCAACCGCAAAGCATTGAAGAGAATCTTGCTTTCAGAGCATGTCCATCCTGAAAACAACTTTAAGAAACCAAGTACATCAGGCTCATGTTGATGTTGTTGTGTAATAGATGTAGGAATAGCTGGTTATTTTTATAGGAAATAAAGTTTTCTGGGAGATACCTCAGAATGCTTAGACTCACTCAGAGTTAGTGACCCGCTGCCAGCTGTGTTGTATTCTTGGGTTGCTTTAGGGAAAAGGGCAATAGAGCCTCTGTCACTCCGAATCCTTCTTTACACCACCCCGCCCCCACCCCATGCAAAAGGAAAATCCATGTCCGGCTACATCAGTGTTAACATGATCGTCAAAGAATTTTCCAAACCAGGGTTATAGAGACAGCTTGACCAGGCTTGTTCTTTGAATATACTAATATAAAAGAAGGTGAAAAATTCTCAAAGAGCACTCGTTCAAAGACATTTCTAAAGCATAAGTCTCTTTTCAGAGTGATCAGAGTGAAAATGGGTGTATCCCTTACTCACACCTTTTTTTTTTTCTCTTTAATTTTATTGGAATATAGTTGATTTACAATGTTGTATCATCTTACATCTCTAACACTGGGGGACTGTGAAGTTCACTGATAGCCTGTATGCTGAGGAGTCCTGTTTTTGTTGTTGTTGTTATTTGTTTCACATCAGCTCTAGAGGAGAAACTCCAGGACGTCAGCACTGATTCAGGAAATGGAAGCCACAGTCTGTTTTTGGTGGGGCTGATCATCGTGCTGATTATCAGCCTGGCACTGGTTTCCTTTGTGATATTTCTGATAGGTAGGTACCATTGACACTCTTTTCATCACTGCTTTGCCCTTACTTGACAGCTGGTTGTTTAGCTTTGCTTCCATAAGCAGGCAGTGCTTCCTGGCACCCAGTACTGCTGCTGGAGGACGAGAGGGCACGGATGCCCAGGGCACCCTGCTGCTCTGAGTGGGTCACTGGGGCACACAGAAACCCTCCATGGCAGAAGTTCACAGACTTGGATATTGTTTCTGTACCACTTTAATTTCTCACACAGAGTCCCTAGCTGCTAATGGTAGGCAGCTTATCCTAGTTAATTCTGGGTTTTCTTATTCCAAGACACAGTTTCTGCATGAATTTGGCCTGTAACTTTGAGTCACCCTCCCAGTTTTCCTCACTTCTCTGAAATCGGTTAGAAGCATCAGCTGGGCTTGTGCAAGGGCCCAGAGGCAGGGCTGGGCTGTGAGGTGATCGCTTGTCTATTGCATGACACTCTCTGGGCTGGTGTCTCGCCTGCCCTTGTCCTGGGCCCTGCACATCCACCTTCGAGTGGTGGCACACGCTTCCCCACACGGCTCCTCAGCCAAGAGATCCCCCGAAGTCTCAGTGCCACTCTCTTCTCTGCCTCGGGTTGGGGAGGGGTGCTGTCCACTCAGTGCTGCCCTCTCCTTATGCATGTTGCCCCGTCAGGGGAGCCCCCAGTGTTCTCTCTGAGCAGTCCCCTGTAGACCACCATCTGGAGTTGCTTCAGTTCTCTCCCGCACCCACTAAGAGTGGAAGAGCCTGAGAGGAGGGAGTCATCCTTGATACCCTTTTGCCTGCATCCACCACACTCGTTTCTTCTGCCCTGCAGGCCTTGTAGCCTTCACAAAGCCTAAATGAGAAGTAGATTCCATGTGTTTGAAATGCCTCTAATTCAAGTTCACTCAGGACTAGTGGAGGTAGCAGTGGTGGTGATGGGAGGTGGGCAGAGGGCATGACTCTCACAGCTTCTAACCCCTTTTCCTCCCCAAAACTTCATCTCCCATCCAGCTTAAAGCTCTATCTCTGTTCTAGGTTTCAGAGCTGGCATGAAGTGGTGATGTAATTTAATTGCTTCTCTGTCACCTTGCTAATGCCCTTTTGCACTTAGAAGCTACAGTGTGAACTATCCTGACAATAATGCTGCCCTTGGATCTGATTATTCTATGGAGGAGGGTTGGCCCTGAACCTGCTGGGCTGGAAAGAGGGTGTGGATTACTCTTCAGAAATGTTATACCTCAAAAGTGGATGCTGCAAATATCATCCCGCCTCACTGTCTGGGGAAATGACTGAGTTAAACTAGTGGGAAATTTTAGGTATGTCTGCTATACAGGGCTCCAGTACTCTTGCCTGGAAAATCCCGTGGATGGAGGAGCCTGGAAGGCTGCAGTCCATGGGGTCACTGAGGGTTGGACACGACTGAGCGACTTAACTTTCACTTTCTACTTTCATGCGTTGGAGAAGGAAATGGCAACCCACTCCAGTGTTCTTGCCTGGAGAATCCCAGGGACGGGGGAGCCTGGTGGGCTGCCGTCTATGGGGTCACACAGAGTCGGACACGACTGAAGTGACTTAGCAGCAGCAGCTATACAGGGAAGCAGCCCAGAGGGACTGCTCTCTTTTGTGGGAAAAGACTAAGAGTAATAATAATTTAAAATGTGATGTATTGGGTTCTCACTGTCTCCCAGGCACGATGGTAAACATTCATGTCTGCTCACTACCTCATAACAATTCTATTGTGTGGGACCTGTTGTTTTTCTGGTTTTATCAATGCTGAAACTAAAGCTTAGAGAGATTAATTACTGTGCTGAAGGTCCACAGACAAGGGTGCCTAATCAGGGCTCAGAGACACCCCTGCCTGACATCAACTACCATGTTCTTTATTACCATCTTATACCCTCTTCTATGAATAGGATTTATTTTATGTTTGCTTCTAGGGTTTTATATTGAGGGCAAAGTCATATCAAGAAACAGAAAGAAGATGTGAATAAAGAATGCCTTTTTATTGGACAATTACTCTGTGCCAGATGCATTAAATTCATTATCTTAAATCTTTACCCTTCAAGGTAGTGTCTAATATTTCTATTTTGCTGGTGAAAGGTGAAAGCCCAGAGTTTAACCCTCCCTGTTTATTCAGCTAATCCGAGGCAGGACTGGGATTCATACTCTGGCCCATCTGCCTCCAGAACTCCTGGCGCTCCACTGCCTTTTGTATTAATAATAAGAGGCTTCCGGTGGTTTGCAGATAAACTTTAGCCCAACCTAAGACCAGAGTTGGCACGTGCTTGCATGCTTAGTTACTCAGTTGTGTCTGATTCTTTGCGACCCCATGAACTGTAGCCTGCCAGGCTCCTCTGTCCATGGGGATTCTCTAGGCAAGAACATTGGAGTGGGTTGCCATGCCCTCCTCCAGGGGATCTTCCCAACCCAGAGATCAAACCCAGGTCTCCCGCGTTGCAGGTGGATTCTTTACCATCTGAAGCAACAGGGAAGTCCTGTTGGCACTGCTGTTGCTGCTAAGTCGCTTTAGTCGTGTCCGACTCTGTGCGACCCCATAGACGGCAGCCCACCAGGCTCCCCCCTCCCTGGGATTCTCCAGGCAAGAACACTGGAGTGGGTTGCCATTTCCTTCTCCAATCCTATTGGCACAGGCCCCTGTAAATGAACTTGGCCTGTGCTCATCTTTGAAGAGGAAACCTTTCTGCTCTCACTGGGATTTGGTACAGATTTGTATCATTTTAACTGAAGTGTGAGAACTTATATCTGGCATTTTTATGCAAGAGAAATAGGCTATTTTACACTGATTACATTGATTAAACTATTGGACCTTGTGTTTTTGTCACAATCTCTGTTCTAAAGAGGAATACTGGACAGCAAGGGTAGATTACCCAGGATGCCTACCTGCCTCTGTAGGTTTACAGGGGCCAAGCAGTGTTAGATACTAGGTCTGTGGGATGTGATTAAGTATTGCCTTCATTTAAAAAAGGGTTCTATGGTCTAGTAAGTTTGAGAATTGCTAGGTTAGTAATACTCAAGGTATTTTATTTTACTTTTTGTTAATTTCCAAAATGCAAGTCAGTATATGATTTTTCTCTAATATTTTTGCATATAGAATCCTTTTTCTCTTTTGGAATTTAATTTGGAGCTAATATATTGTGGAACAGACTTAATCCAACATGCCTGCTACTCCCTTTTGCGTTTGACTCATGTAGAAGGTTCCAGAGAGGGGAAAGGATGTCACATGCTGTGGATTTAGTTGTTTCACACTTTTCTCCAGGAGCGAGTGGTATTGCTTCTGTCTGGCTCTGCACCAACACATCCATGTTCTAGAGCACAGTTCATCCAAACGTAATTTTCAGACACAGAGGGGAGGCAGCTTCTGGGCAGCAGCTTGTCCCAAGGCCGGAGGCTGAAGCTCAGATGCCTCCCCGAAGTAGTTGCTGGGTAAACTCGGTGCTGTGTCACCACCTGCGTTAGTTCCTGAAAGCTATCCTGGAAAACACTTGCCTGAAATGGAAATGATACGGAGTCCACGTATTAAATACTGATTTTGTGCTGCCTTTCTTGGAAATGTTAACTGCCAGGTAGGCCTCAGAGTGCTCCACTCCCCGGCTTACTCAATACCCAGGGGTTCTATTTATTTTGGAAATATGGTCTCTCTGCTCTCAGAGTAGCTGGGGAGAATTATTATTATAATTCATTATGGACTGGTAATTTAGAACCAGGAGACCTATGGGTTGGAACCCAAAATATCTCACCTCCCAAATGATGAGGGAAAAACCTTTGCTGAGAACGGGTCTCAGAATGAGACAACATAACAATCTCTTCTCCGGGGATAATCAGACACTGGCAGTTTTCCTGTGGTTATTCATACAATGTCTTTCTCAGCCAAAATCTGAGCAGAGCTGCCAAAGGTAGTCGAGTCTGGCACAAAAGGGTTATAAAAATAATTCACTTCATAGAAGACTTCAGCAGTTTCTCTCCCGGGCCTCTGGGCTGCATGGGCTATTGGAGCAGAGGATTTGCCAAGACGGCATCTCAGCTCCCAGCTGAACACCCCCATGGGCTCTGAGGAGTCACGATGGAACACACTGGAAACCAGCATAACACTGTCTATTTTTCACTTTTAAGTTCAAACCGAAAACAAGATGGAAGATGTGTCAAGACGACTAGCAGCTGAAGGAAAGGACATCGATGATCTTAAGAAAATCAACAGCATCATCGTAAAGCGACTCAACCAGCTGGACTCAGAACAGAGCTAAAGAAATGAATCGTCCAAGAGCAACTGCTAACACCTGAGCTTCTCACGGTCCAGGGAGGGTGTAGGGATTAAGAACCACCAAGGGTATTTGTGGGTCTTGAAAGGCTGAGTTTCAATTACAGGGATGGGAGCAACCCCAAGGCAAGGGGGGCTAGGGGCAGCTGCCAGAAAGGGGCTCGTTTTGTGGGAGTGTCCTTCAGCTTTCATGGGCTCAAGGGTGGCGGGCATGGGGCAGAAACAACAGTAAGCGAGAAAGGGCATTTGGCTCTGCATGTGCAGCTTCTTTTACCAAAGGAGATTTGTCACCAAAATAAGGTCACAGTGGCCAGTAAAGTTCATGGCCCCTCGTGTATCTTTATGAACTCCGGGGAAAGCCTAAGGGATTCATTGAATTGTTTGTATTCAAGGGGATCAGGTGATGATTCTTTTCAATAAAAGAGATTCTGCTCAGGTGATTATACTTGACTCTTACTTCTTCAGGGATGGGGGATGGATCGACTCAGAGCTATCTGCCTACAGGTATTTGTTGATAGTAGTTAAGTGCATATGGTAGGGTGGGGACCACAAGAGAGAGCCTGAGTTGTTCAAATAATGTTTATTGAGCTGTTGCTTTTTGCAAACCACTGTATTCTATAGAAGTTTACATTCAAGTGGGGAACAAAGGAGATACATAGTTATATAGAGATATATAAGCTTTTTGACTTTCCGACAGGAAAAAAAATCCTTCAGTAACCCGCTGATTAATTGTGCAGAAATCTGCTGGGTTTATAGGTTATAGGTTTATTAAATTGCAGTGAGAAATTGTATATTTGGAATATTTGGAACCTGACTTGTTTCAGCACAAAAGGTAAGGCACAGAGTTTGTGAAATTAGACATGCTTCAATATGAGTTTGAAAGCACGAATCTTAGAAAATGTTTACTATATATTGTGTGAGTCTGTTGTGTGAAATGTATTATTGTTCTATCATTTTGGGTTCATTAAAAACATTTGAGTTTACTCTAAAGTTATATACATACATAAAAACACATTTTATGACAGTAAATAATTAATGAAAAAAACACAAGATGTTTCACCTATTCATTTTTACACTCAACTTTTTTTAAAGTTAACTTTTTAATGTATTTATTTAATTAATTATTTTTTGAAGGATAATTACTTTACAATATTGTATTGGTTTCTCCCATACATCAACATGAATTAGCCATAGGTATATGTACGTCCCCTCCCTCTTGAATCTGTCTCCCACTCAAAAACATTTGTACTGCATAGTTATTTTTTTAAAATGGATGTCATGCAGGATATTTTAAAACTGAAATTTGTGTTTATTGGAAAATTATTACTGGCCTGTTGATGTGTGGCAGAATTATTTGTCAAGATTTGCTGTAACTTTGTGTCAGGGACGACAGATGAGCTGATGCAACAACTCTAAAAATAGCCATTTTTCTTTGAACTCATTTGTTCTTGTAATGCTTTTTTCCTCCCTTTCTACCTACACAGTGGATATTTTGTGCTCGGTAATAAATGATCTTTATGGTAAGAAATTTATGATTTTTATAATGTGAAGTAGTATAGTGTCTGATGAATCATTTCATCCATCTTTTTGGATCCACCCTGTTGGATCTGCACTGTCCTGCCTGTATGGTGTCTATGGAGCCATAGTCATCCACACAGCCTGGGGCACTCCAGGCACCCCGCTCCAGGTATTTGGATTCACAGACTCACAGCTTCTATCGATGGTGTTTTATGTTTTAAAATACTGCTGGCTACATGTAGTCTTCTTTTTTGCAACACAAGGATTTAAATTTGCTATTAAAGCTATTATTGGAGCAACTGGAATAATCTGAATAGGGTCTATAGGCTAGATAATGGTATTATATCAGTGTTAATTCCTTGATTTAATAATCATATCATAGTTATATGAGAGTCTTTGTTTTTAGAAAACACACATGGATGCATTTTAGGATAAAGTGACATTATGTCTTCAATTCCAAAATGGTTCAGAAAATAAAAGTGTGAAAGAAAAGAAAAGAAAAGAAAAGTGTGTGTGTGTGTATGTATAAAGGCACTATTGTAAATGTTAACATTTGGAAAATTTTTATTTAATAAAATCATGCAGCAACCTAGATGTCCATTGACAGATGAACAGATAAAGAGGTCACATATATATAATGGAATATTACTTAGCCATAAAAAGGAATTAATTTTCATCAGTTCCAGTGAAGTGGATAAAACTAGAGCTTGTTATACAGAGTGAAGTAAGTCAGAAGGAGAAAAACAGATATCATATAATAATGCATATATATGGAATATAGAAAAAATAGTATGATTAACCTATTTGTAGGTCAGCAATAGAGACACAAGGGCTTCCTGGTGGCTCAGATGGTAAAGAATCTGCCTGCAATGCAGGACATCGAGGTTCAATCTCTGGGTCGGGAAGACCCCCTGGAGAAGGGGATGGCAACCTACTCCAGTATTCTTTCCTAGAGAATTCCATGGACAGAGGAGCCTTGCAGGTTGTAGTCCAAGGGGTTGCAGAGTCAGATGTGACTGAGTGACTAACACTTCCAATAGAGACACAAACATAGAGAACAGACTTGTGGGCACAGTAGGGGAAGGAGCAGGTGGGATAAATTGAGAGCGTAGCACCGAAACATATACCTTACCATATGTAAAATAGGTAGCCAGCGAGAATTTGCTGTATGACACAGGGAGCTCAACCCGGTGCTCTGTGACAACCTAGAGGGGTAGGATGGGATGGGGGGTGGGAGGTGGGAGGGAGAGTCAAGAGGGAGGGAACATACGTATACTACTACTAAATCACGTCAGTTGTGTTCAACTCTGTTCGACCCCATAGACGGTAGCCCACCAGGCTCCCCCATCCCTGGGATTCTCCAGGCAAGAACACTGCAGTGGGTTGCCATTTCCTTCTCCAATGTGTGAAAGTGAAAAGTGAACGTGAAGTCACTCAGTTGTGTCCGACTCTTAGCGACCCCATGGACTGCAGCCTACCAGGCTCCTCTGTCCATGGGATTTTCCAGGCAAGAGTACTGGAGTGGGGTGCCATTGCCTTGTCCGGAACATATGTATACCTATGGCCAATTCATGTTCATGTATGGCAGAAACCAACACAACATTGTAAAGCAATTATCCTCCAACTGAAGATTTTAAAAAATCATACATTTTTTCCTTTAAAAAAATAGCTTTGATGTATAATTGACATAAATTTGTATATATCTAAGGTCTATAGTGATGTTTTGAGCTATGTATACATTGTTAAATGGTCACATAATTAAGTTAATTGACATATTCATCACCTCTACATAGTTGCTATTTGTATGAATGTGTGCTGTGTATGGAAAGATCTAAGATCTATACTCCTAGAAAATTTCAAGTATACAACACAGTACTGCTAAGTTGTTGTCACTATAACGGACATTAGGTCTTGAGAACTTGTTCATCTTGCAAAACAACCTTCATACCTTCTGGTTACTAGTAGTATCTTGGCAGTCAGATTTGGTGGTTGAGACACGGGCTGGGGAAGCCAACTGTCTGATTTGTCCTGGTGCTACCATTTACTGTGGCTTTGGGGAAGCTAACCTCTTTCCTCTTTTATCAATAAAGTTGGATAATTATAAAATCTGTTACTATTGTGAGTCTGAAATGATAAATGGCTTACAACAGTGTCAAAAACAAAGTACTCAATAAATGCTAGTTTTTATTGTCATTATTATTGTTAATGTTAAAGGTAGTAGATGTATAAGAGAAATAACTAAATTTAACATCTCCTGATGGGGCCTTAGGGCTAAATGTTTTTCTGCTGCGCATCCTGATCTAATCTGACCAGGGGTAGTGGAGTAAGAGCTTTTTGGCAAAACAACTTAAGCTAATTTACAAGTTCTTGTTCAGTGTTAAGTCGTGTCCAACTTTTTGTGATCCAATGGACTGCAGCATGCCAGCCTCCCCTATCCTTCACTGTGTCCAGGAGTTTACTCAGATTCGTGTCTGTTCAGTCAGTGATGCCAGCCAACCATCTCATCCCCTTCTCCTCCTGCCCTCAATCTCTCCCAGCATCAGGGTCTTTGCCAATGAGTAGGCTCTTTGCATCAGGTCGTCATAGTATTGGAGCTTCAGCATCAGTCCTTCCAATGAATATTCAGGGTTGATTTCCTTTAGGATTGACTGGTTTCATCTCCTTGCAGTCACAGGGACACTCTAAAGTCTTCTGCAGCTCCACAGTTCCAAATCCTCAATTCTTTGGCACTCAGCCTTCTTTTTCCAAGCCTTCAGTTTATAAGAGGGGGTCAATATAAGACAGAGGATTGGTTGTTTCCTAAATGATCTAGTCTGAAGAACAAAAGGATCTGCATTTGCCTCCCTGAGTGAAGCCAGGAGTTGTCTGTCTGTCCTGGATTAATGCCTTGCCCATGAGGTGCAGCAGCAGGAGGGAGCCAGGACAGGAAAGGAAGGCAAAGGAGTAGAAAAAGAAATAGAAGGGACTGTTTAACTGACTCATGTCCTGACAGGGAAAGAGAAGGAAAGTTTTGTATGTTTTTTTGGACTTTGTATATGTTCACAAGAGGCTCAGAAAGAGACTTTTTTTTTTTTTTCTGGCAGTGGGCTCTGTCTGCATGCCCTTCCTGGTGTTGCTGTGATGGAAGGATTACCATGTCTTTTGACCCCAGGGCCAATGCACTGCCTCATCCATCGTGAGGCCCCTGGGAGAGCCTTGCTGTAGCTCCTCAGATGGTTCTGATTGGCAACCACCTGTGGGTGAGCCGGGCCCAGCCCCACACACCACACCTTGCTGTGACACCTGGAGACCATTGAGGTGTAGAACAGCCTGGAAGGAGGAGGTTCCAGCTTCACAGTGTGGATGCCGACCACAATTTAGGGAACACAGGCCCTTCTCTCTCCTGGAAAGACCAGGGTCATCTGGCCAGAACTCCACCAGTGAACTCCAGTCTCCAAAGCAAGGCTCTTGGGTAAGAACAAGAAAACCAGGAGGGTCAGAATAACACAAAATAATAGCTTTTCTTTTTTTTTTCTAACAGCAGTCTGTGATGGAAAAGAACAATTTTGGTGTGTGTGACATTTGGACTGAGGCGTCTTGGGGAATTATACTGCACAAACCATTGTATTATAACCCATTTTTATGTCTTAGAATGAGAATTTTAATGGAAACAAGATCTCTGAGTTATGGTGTATAAAATAATTTTATTCCTGCTTAAAATAATGACCCCATTTAAATTCAGTAGAGGATGAGCAAAAGAAACAGATCATCAGAAAAGATTGGTAATCTATCCCCTCTGTAAATGAATTTGCCCGGAAGAAGCTGTGAAAAGGAGAAAGAATTCTAGGACTATGAACTATCTTTCAACAGTCAGGAAATATATTTTCTTTTAAAGAGGAAATTAAAAATATTCTTATTGGAATCCATATGTCTACTTACTCTCATTTGGTGAAGATAAAAACTTCTCAGTAAATTTTTTTTATAGGGGAAACCTTACTGAAATATAATTTTGCTTTGCAGGATAATGAAAGGATTAAAAAAAAAAAACATTGAAAAGCAACTCAGAACAAACTTAATTCCCTCTAATGAGCAAGCATTGGGCGTATACATGGTGCCCACCTGTGTGGGCTGACACTGCAGAGGATTTAAGGGTCTAGGGCGTCATCCTGCCTCCAAATGGGTTTCTGATCTGGTTGTGCAAATAAAATGTGTAAGAAACCAGTCATGATCTGTTACCATGACAGGAAAAAGTAGGTCCGTGGCTGTCCAACAATCACCTGGGAGACTTAGACCCAGGTTCTTGGATCCTACTCTCCATGATTCTGACTTAGCAGGCAGGGGTTGGGGATTCATGGTTTTACAAAGCTGCTGTGATGAGTCTGATGAGCAGTTTGGTAGAGTGGCTGGACAAATGATGGATTCAGTATAAGCTTGTGTTTGGGTTCTGTATCTATGCATGAGTTACAGTGAGGTCCTCACCTCTCTTGTCTCTGTTCCTGACTTTAGAGAATTTTGTCTGTAAAGTGGGAGTGTTTGCTGCTGGTGAGAACCAGGAAGTTGATAAAGTCTTTCAGGCTCTGTTGTTTATAAGTCACTAGTAAATTGTATATAAATAGGGGGACGTCTGATCATCTGTGGTTATTAGTTTTAATCCCCAGGGAACACTATTAGTCTCTTGTCAAGGACCCGTAAAAGTCTTCAGAAGAACCCTCCATTTCTTTCTGCACATAGCTTTTCTCTTTCCTCTCCCTTCCTCTCTCCTTTCTCAACGTGCTTGGCTGAGGCTCCACTTTAAGGGGCTGTTCACTTGTCTAGGGGGCCAATGGATGGCTATTCTAATAGCAGAAGATGTGAATGAGAACCTGGGAATGCTGAAGGGCGAGGAGTCTGTCGGAGGAAGCCAGACAAGGGGTCTGCTCCACTTTCTGTTCCAGGAGAGCAGATAATAATTATTTTTGCAGTAGAAGCTTTGCAGTAAGTATCATGACCTGGGGGCTTCCTTGGAACATGAGACACACAGGTCTGGCCAGGCTGGTCAACTTTCCCGCAGCTTGTCTTTTTCACAGGTTGAAAAAATTGTGATCAATCTTGATCTCAAGACACAGATTTCAGTTTTGTTTTTAGGAAAAGTGATGCTGCTCAGGGTCCTTAGAATCCCCCTGCCCTGACCCCAGTTACATCAGAATATGCCTCGTGGCCATTTGGAATGGGACCTTCCTATCTTGTGTATTTTCATCTGAAGACGTTTTATGGGTTCTTGGACAGAATATTGACATTTCCTGGGTACTGAGAATCACATCTAGAAATGGTCAACCTCCTGTTTGGTATAACAGCTTTAAGTGACTCGGAGTTGGCGGGATTAAAAATAATCAATACCAAATAGTCAGTAGTCACCTGGAACCAATGAGTGATGGGCCGTGAAGTGAGTCCAGTGATTAGTTCAGTCTTCAGCACCCAAGGAGCAAAATTGTTGCAACAGACAGGGGCTCGATCAGCTATTAGGTGGTGAGGTGCAACTCTTTAAACTGCAAGGATTAAAAACCTATCCAATTTAGTTGCATTTTCTGTTTTTTTGAGTTCATTTGGATACAACTGGTGTTACCTCTGAATTTCTCACCATCCAAGAGAAATTAAACTGCACGTAGAGGAAGGTGACATTATTGATCAAAAACAGAGAAATTTTAAATTTTGTTCTTTCTCTTCTTTACTTCAAGGTTGGTCTTGCCAATAAAGTATGTAGGGATTTTTCTGTAGACAATTGCTTTTAGGCCAGGAATGTGGGGCTTCCCAAGTGGCACAGTGGTAAAGAATCTGCCTGCTAATACAGGAGACACAAAGATGCACATTCAATCCCTGGGTCAAGAAGATTCCCTGGAGTAGGAAATGGCAACCTACTCCAGTATTCTTGCGTGGAAAATTCCGTGGATAGAGGGGGCTGAGGGACTACAGTCCATGGGGTCGCAAAGAGTTGGATATGACTGAGCATGCACTTGCCTCGTGAGGAGTAGGATGTAAATGTTAATAAGGGTAGAAAAGGCCCCTTTGGAGTGATGTACATATCCCACCTGTCAGGCTGTGACATCTTTTCCAGATGGAAGCTGGCAAATGCTGCCTGTGTCTTCTCCACACATAAAGAATAAATGGACTGTGGAAACAGAAGTCATGATCCTAATTTCTCTTTGTTTCTTGGCCTCCTCTGACTCTCACATCCTCTTTTGAGTTGTGAAACATGATTCATTCTTCATGCATGAATCCTCAAAGAAATGGATTGTAACAAGCTTATTCCATGAGGAATATCCTTCCTGAATGTGGAATACTGCTGCTACAGAACATTTATTGTCTGATGAACGAACAGGGCAGGTCAAACAGTCAAAACACAAGTTAATAATTGAATTATGGTTTATTGAATGCTAAAAATGTCTAATGTTTCATGCCCCAAAGTGGTTTCAAATATTGCCACCAAAAGGCTAAGTTAGAATTCGATTCCACATCCTCCTCACTGATTCCACCCAACTTAGCAAACTTCTTTAATATCGATGAGATGGGGTCAACTTCTGAATTACTGTAAATCCATTTAGGGACTCGAAAACAGTTTCTTACAGACTCAAAAAATAATGATGGAAAAGACATTAGCTAGCCTTTGAGGTACATTCCAGGACCCATTTTTAAACTTCATTTAGAACAGATGACAGAAAACCCAGGTTCTTTCCAGAATACTTGTGGTAGTCACAAAGGAATCATTCATAATTGTTTCCTCATGCCCTCAGTGAAAGCTGTACCTCCTCTGAGCCTAGAACTTCATGTGACCCTCTCAGATTTTGCCTTGTCATTGTGTATTTGTGCTTTACCCTTTGCATGATGTTCGCATCTGGGCATCCCCAGGCTGTAACTGATGGCTCAATAATGGGAATTTGTGTAACTGGATTAAGCTAGGATGGGTTTCCAGGCTGCCTGCATTGCCTCGACTTGCAACAGAGCCAAGTGGTGCGGACTAATAGGAGAGGAGGGACATCTGGTGGCAGTTGGTTATTTCGGAGGAAGGAAGACAATTTGAAGGAAGAAAGAAGGCAAGAGTTAAAATACAGTGTGTGATGCTGAAGGGAGAGTGAATGGTTGCATCAGACATAGGACAGCTGGGGGCCACACCTGGGAGAAACAGCCACCCAGCTAGGGGGCCACCTTCATGGTGGGAAGATGGTAGGCTTTGGAATGGAAGGACTTGCCTTTGAATCTGGACCTGTTGCTCACGAGCTGTGTGACACTGGCTGAGTTACTTACCTTTTCTGAGCCTTGGCCTCATCATCTATAAAATGAGAAAAATACCCGCCTCACAGTGTTACCATGAAGATTGGACAGAGTGACACCTAGCGCTTGTTAAGAACGTGGTTAATGAGAGTGGCCATTCCTTTTCTTATTCACATAAAGAAGGTGAGTAGGGTTTGAGGTGAGGGAGAAATTTTCTGCTGACTCTAGTGAGGGGCTGGTAGTTCTTTTGGATTTGGAGAAATTCCCTGGAAGGAGCCTCTCTGACCCCACTTTTAGGAAGGTCCACACAAGGTAACTGATTGTCAGGCCTCTGTTGGGAAGTATCTTCTATGAAACAACAAGAATTTATTAAGTTCCAGTGTCTTTTCACCATGCAGACATGCTGCCCTCCTGGAAATTATCCCTAAGAGGGGAGACAAGATTACCACACAGAGGCAAAACAAGAGAGAAGGCATGGTTAAGTTTCCAATTTTGTGGCCCAGAGACTAAGAGCTGGAAAAATTCAGAGGAAGGAAGGCACCCTCCTGAGCAGACAATAGGCTGGCCATCATTCCTGGGAAAGTCTCCATTCCCTGGAAGGCTGGGATGGTTGGTCATTCTACCTTCAGAGAGAAGGTTGATGCCATTTGGAAGATTGCTCCAGATGGCCACCTTTTCTCTCTATAGACCTACATACGACCTCACCCCAACTATGGCTTCTTCTCAAGACTCAGTTCAAGGTGAACTGAACTTCTATCTTTGATCCCAATCTCTTTTCCTAACCTGGGACCATGCTCTGATTAGTCAATCTGTCCCCTTCCACTAGCTCATTCTTTTCCTGTAGATACCTGTTTGAGACCCATTCACAGAGATCTTTCTCCCTTTACCCCTCCTGGCCACTATCTTTTGTTCTTACTCTCCTTGTCTAGACTTCTCAAAATGACAGCCTACACTCACTGTCTCTTAACCTCCCATCCATTCCTCAAATCATGATGCAATCTGACACTTGCACCTGTCTACTGAAACTGTCCTTGTTAAGGTTATAACGGATGGCCTCATTGCTAGATCCCATGACCATTTCTCAAACTTGTTCTTTTTTCCCCAATAAATTTATTTATTTTTGGCTGCACTGGATCTTTGTTGCTGCACATGGACTTTTTCTCGTTGCAGCAAACAGGAGTTACTCTCTAGTTGTGGTTCATGGGCTTCTCATTGTGGGGGGTTCTCTTGTCATGCAGCATAGGCTCCAGGGTGCGCAGGCTCAGGAGTTGTAGTACTGGGCTTAGCTGCCCTGCAGCATGAGGAATCTTCTCAGACCACTGATCAAACCCATGTCTCCTGCATCAGCAGGTGGATTCTTAACCAGTGGACCACCAGGGAAGTCCTCAGACTTCTTCACAAATCTTTTTGTTGCGTTTGACATTGTTCATCATTCACTTCGCGAAACTCCTCACCCCCTTGACCTCTGGGTCAGCACTGTCCTGGGTTCATTCTGTACTTCTAGGACTTCTCTTCTATTTCTTCCTAGTGCCCCTCTTGCTCTACCTGCCTCTTCACTGTTGCTGTTCCTGCTCTTCTGGATTACTTCATTTTATGTTATCGAATGCCTTTTTTTAAATTTATAGATGAACGTCTTCATCTATTTCTTCAATCTAGATCTTTCTACTGTGCTTCAGGTATAGAGCTAATTACCTGTTCAGTATCCAGACTTAGATAACATGTCCCATATAAAACTAACCGTCTTTCCCCATGAAATTTACTCTTCTTGTATCCCCTGGCTTAGCTGGGAGCATCACCATCTGCAAACCAGAACTTGAGGGCCACCTCTGCTCCCTTTTCCTTACTTACCATACACAATTTAGTCATCAAGGTTTTTTATTTTACCTTCTATTAATAAATCATTTCTCACATCCATTCTTTCCTCCCCCTACCCCCGCCCCCAGCTGTGCCCTACTTAGGCTCATTACTGTTTGTCTGAATGATCACCTTCCTAACTGGTTTCTCAGACTCAAGGTTGGTTTGTTTCAAGTTCTCATTCTGCAAAGTCATTAGAATAATCTTTCTAAAAATGTAAGTCTATATTCTCCCTGGTAAAAAATCTATAGTAGTTCCCAAATCCTGCAGTGGGTCCTTACTCATAGCATGTCATTTCCACTGCAATGTCTTCATTCATGGTGTCCCTTCTGTTTGGGGGGACATTTTCTAATCCTTCCCTCTCAACACCTCTTCTTCAGATATTCAGACTCTTCTCAGATAGAGTCTCTAAAACATTTTTGGATTTATTACCTCAGGGAGACTTACCCTAAAATTTTCAGGCACCAGAAAGACTTGGAGTTGGGCACACTAGATTATTATCTTAGGTCTGCTTCCTGATAGCTGTGTGGCTTTGGGAAGGGAGCTTAACCTCTCTCCACCTTAGTTCTCTTTATAAAAGTGAGAATGAAAAAAAAAAAGTGAGAATGATAATCATCAACCTAATGGTATGTTTGAAGAGAAATAACATGCTTGTGAAGCACTTAGCATAGCCCTTGGCTCATAATCAGTTTTACCAGGACTCTAATCACCATGGCAATAGAAACCATGTCTTAAAAAAAAAAAAAACAAAAAAACAGTTAAGGTAAAAAGGAAATTTATTGACTCACAGAACCTGGGTCTCAGGGACAATTGCACCTAGGAATTCATAAACCATCAGGGCCATCCTACTCCTCTCTCGATCCTCTGTCTTCTGTGTGTTGGCTTTATTCTTTTTAATTTTTTTTATTCGCCTACAGATTTATCCTTCCAGATACAAGAACCATGGCACCAGCAACTTCCGGTTTAATGTGAATGTCTTTCTTATTCATCCATGAATCTTTAGTGCCTGACAGTGTCTGGCAACAGAAGGAGACTTTCTGAATAAATGAATAAAGAAACCTCAGCTATTAGGGATGTATTTATGTACATGTGTCTTTCCTACAATTTTCTGCTTGTTCATAATATTTTGGGATAATAAGTCTATCGTTCTCCTAGGCCTTGAAAGCCCACTCTCCTGTTTAATAGTGGTAGCTCTTTACTCATCAAAGGCAGATTGTGAATTCTGCAAGAAGAAAGGTGGTATAATATGGAAAGATTTGAGTTGTCAGTTGAGGAAAGAAAGACTTTATTAACATGGAGTGTTAATGTCAGCCTCTAATCCACTGCTTGGTGGACTCTGACCAGGCTGAGTCAGAGGCTGTCAAGTCATGTTGTCTTTAAACATGTGCCTGCTGTCCTGAGGCGGGATAACTATGGGAAGCTCAGTTGTCAGGGAAGATAGGAAGGGAATCTTGCAGAGAAAGGAGGTGAGTGGATTGCCTTTGTTATTACTTTAGTCTCTCTGCAGATTTGTCTGTTATTTCAGATGTGAGGGAAAAAAGACACTTTGCCAATAGTGGTGAAGTTCTTTACACTCTGAATTTATTGCAGGATCAACAAATTTGTGGGTGTCTGGTGCAAAATGGAAAGGCAGGCCCCTTGTCTGTAAATTACTAAGAATTTCAAGAAGGCAACAGTAGGGCATTAAACCAAGCCCAGGGTTCTGTGCAAATGCATAGGGTGCCTTGCATTTGCTCCAGTATTCTTGCCTGTAAAACTCTATGGACAGAGGAGCCTGGTGGGCCACAGTCCATTGGGCTGCAAAGAGTGAGACACCACTGAACATTTAGAGTGGTTCTCCAAAGCTCATCTGAGAGATTAGAAATGAGACTTTATGGATCTATAGCCTATGGTATTACTTATGTTATTCTCTTTAGTTACTGGTTTATATATTCTATTTTATTTTTATTTTGGACTTCCTGACATCCCCTGCAAAGCTATGACCTATATCAGAGATATAATCTGTCCCCTGCAATTTGCTCTCTTTTGCCTCCTTTTTAGGAAGTTAGGTATACATGAAAAGATGCTAAAGTTGAGTACTCCCATCGAACTGTCTGCCTTGCATTTCCCCCGCAAGATAAGGAGAAGAATTTTGCTTTTCCATGAAGGGATTTAAAGGTACAGAAGACAAAAATATAGTTGTGTGTATTTTTATTTAAAATATTCATTTAAAAAGCACATGAATTTTACTAGTTCAATGTGTCAGATGCTTCTGCTTAGGCAAAAGGGAATTTCTTTGAAAGACATTGGTTAATGTGAAGAAATCCGAGAAAAAATTGGCAACAAGCCTTCAGAAATGAGAGATGGAACTTCTGCTTCTGATCAAGACTGAGTAACTGGGAATGGATTCTAGAGTGTGAAATATAAAACTGCAAGATCAATGAGGAAACAGGACACTCTATTTCATGGTGCAGGAATCCCAAGGTGAACCAATCAAATGCTGGGTGATATGCAAGCACTAGAATATTCTAGCAGATAAGCAGACAAAGCATAATACATACCAGGCAGGATGTTGGAATACCAGCAGTATTATTCTTGTGTCCCTATTGACAGAAGTTTTTTTTCTTCTACCCTGTCTGTAGTCATCTTGGGCTGGGGCCAGTGATGGCATGAACTAAAACTAAGATAACATCTGGAAGATGAAAGCAATTGTGGAAAAGTGTAAAGATCTTATTTTTCTTTCAAGGTCAATTCATGTTGATCTCATGTTGAAATAGACTGAGGTCTCCCAGGAAAATTTCATTTTTTTCCTTCCTCTTCTATCTCTCTCTGCTCCATTGCCTTAGCCAGATCTTCAGTCTATAATTTCTGTGGCAAATTTTCTGCCTTCAACACGATTTCCTGTGATAGAGTAGTCAAGCTAAATGAAGCATCAGGAAATTCATACCTATGAATAAGCAGAACTGCTGTGTGTTCATTGTAAACGGGCAACCTCAAAATCTATTGAAAGAAGGGGATCCTGCTTCACAGACTTCAAGGTGAAGGTTACATTTTTTCTGAGTTTGATTGACTCCCAGAGACAGATGTGGATGAGAGTTTATCTTGTTCAACATGTGCAGGAGATTAAACTTGTGCCTCCTGTCACCTGCTTGTGCCTATATCGTGATGTCATCAATGCTAAACACAAAAATGGAAAAAAGCCCTCACAGTGGATGGAGATCTCCACATTTCCCAGTGACTGCTTCCCATCTAAGAGGTGGTAACACGGCTGAAATCTCTGAGGCCAAAATTTACACAATCTTTCAGTGCTTAAAGGTGGTGTTTTAGCAGCTCATTCCCTTAAAACCTACATATGTAACCAAAGGCAAACAGCTCATGCATTCTGAATTCTAAAAAGGATCTAGAGTGAAGGATGGAGAATTTTTCCACTAGGTGGTAGGATTTTGCCATGGTCCTAAGTCTCAATGTGGAGAGGAGGGAAAGTAACTTGAAATTAAGAAGAGTTGAGTCAAGATAGAAAGTGACAGTAATAATGACACTACACACAGATTGAATAGATTTTTTTTTTCTTGGCACAAACAGAGAAAATTACTCCTAATGCTATTCTTGAATTAAGCAAAAATAACACAATTAAATGATTCTAAAATTTCAGAATAAAACTGGACTTTAAATTTCACTCTTAGGGTGTCTTAGTTTGTAGTTTATACTCTTTAATACCCATTGAATTGTTTTCCTTTTTTTTTTTTTTAAATTGAAGCATAGTTGATTCATAATGTTGTGTTGGCCTCTGGTATACAGCAAAGTGATTCAGTTATATATATAAGATTATGTATGCGTTTATATACATATATAAATATACTGGGCTTCCTCAATGGCTCAGTGGGTAAAGAATCTGCCTTCAGTGCATTAGACGCAGGAGATGAGGGTTTGATCCCTTGGTTGGGAAGATCCCCTGGAGGGCATGGCAACCCACTCTAGTACTCTTGCCTGGAAAATCCCATGGACAGAGGATCCTTGCCATAAGATCACAGAGTTGGACATGACTGAAACTACTGAGCACATATAAATATATGTAATATATGAAGCATTATATATATAAAACTATATATATTTCATACTATATATACATAAAAATATATATACATAAAAATATATGTAATATATAAAGGGTTATATATATAACTATATTATATAAATATATTTTTCATATTCTTTTCCATTATGGTTTATTACACTTGTTGAACTTTATATCATGTGTGTGTTTTACATATTTAAAAAATCAGTAAAAATTTGAGTCTTTTAATTTTTTAACCATCTTTTATGTTTTCAGGACTTCAGTCCTCTCCAGTGGTTGAGTGTCTTTTAGCAAGTATGTCCCTCCAGCATTTGCCAGAATTGGTTGTTTTATTAACAATGTCTTTTTTATATTAGTGCTTCTGAGAATGAAAACTCAGAAGACTGGAAAGAGAAAAATCTCAAAAGATAAAATTACTTACATCAAAACAGTTTTCATTGATTATCTAGTTTCTTTCTAAGGAAATCATTTGTCTGATTATTTAAATGCTATTATATTGATAACAATAATTATTGTGCATCCCACAAAATATGCTTCTAAACTATCACTCCTAGTACTAATTAGGAAGTAAGATTAGATAATATTCCATGTTTTTAAAGTTTTTGCTTGGCCAAGGACTTTAAGAGTTTATATTTCCATCCGGTTTCTCTGAATAAAATCTTGTCTCCTTCAGTTCAGTTCAGTCGCTCAGTCACGTCCAACTCTTTGCAACCCCGTGAATCGCAGCATGCCAGGCCTCCCTGTCCATCACCAACTCCCAGAGTTCCCTCAGACTCACGTCCATCGAGTCAGTGATGCCATCCAGCCATCTCATCCTCTGTCGTCCCCTTCTCCTCCTGCCCCCAATCCCTCCCAGCATCAGAGTCTTTTCCAATGAGTCAACTCTTCACATGAGGTGGCCAAAGTACTGGAGTTTCAGCTTTACCATCATTCCTTCTAAAGAACACCCAGGAATGATCTCCTTCAGAATGGACTGGTTGGATCTCCTTGCAGTCCAAGGGACTCTCAAGAGTCTTCTCCAACACCACAGTTCAAAAGCATTAATTCTTCAGCACTCAGCTTTCTTCACAGTCCAACTCTCACATCCATACATGACCACAGGAAAAACCATAGCCTTGACTAGATGGACCTTTGTTGGCAAAGTAATGTCTCTGCTTTTCAATATGCTATCTAGGTTGGTCATAACTTTCCTTCCAAGGAGTAAGCGTCTTTTAATTTCATGGCTGCAATCACCATCTGTCTCCTTAAGAAAACTCTCTTAATTTTCTATATCCAGTAAGTGAGGCTTTCCCTAGTGGCTCAGGTGGTAAAGAATCTGCCTGCAATGTGGGAGACCTGGGTTCGATCCTTGGGTTGGGAAGATCCTCTGAAGAAGGGAAGGGCTACCCACTCCAATATTTTGGCCTGGAGAATTTCATGGACTGCATGCTGCTGCTGCTGCTAAGTTGCTTCCGTCATGTCCAACTCTGTGCGACCCCATAGACGGCAGCCCACCAGACTCCCCTGTCCCTGGGATTTTCCAGGCAAGAACACTGGAGTGGGTTGCCATGTCCTTCTCCAATGCATGCAAGTGAAAAGTGAAAGTGAAGTTGCTCAGTCATGTCCAACTCTTAGTGACCCCATGGACTGCAGCCTACCAGGCTCCTCCGTTCATGGGATTTTCCAGGCAAGAGTACTGGAGTGGGGTGCCATTGCCTTCTCCATGGACTGCATAGATTAGATTAAATAAGGTTAGATAATATTCCATGTTTTTAAAGTTTTTACTTGGCCAAGGAGTTAAAGTGTTTATATTTCCATAATTAATAATTAATCTTTAATTTTCCATATCCAGTAAGTGAATCTTCCTGATCCTATCATCATTGCCCTGTGTGACACCCTGGCCTTCTCCTTGGATCTTTTAAGAAGCATGGAAGACTGTCTTGAAAACAGGATTCAGTTCTCACCTCAGTAGTTTTGGGTCAGGCTCTATGATTAATAATTAATTTTAGGCCTTAGATAAAGTTTGGCTAGATATTGTTTCTTTGAATCCTTTTGTGGTCTAAACTCACAGTGTAATTTACCATCCAGAACATACTCCTGACCTTTTGGCCTTTCTGCTATCTGGATCTTTCTTCCAGGGTAGAACTTGCTTTCCTTTCATGAAAAATTCACAAATTGAAAGTTATTTTTGTAGTGGAATTGGGCTTGGTCTCTTGTTAATCCTCTCATTGATTTGAGGTACTTCGCTTCATACAGTAAAATGATACATCTGACTCACTGAGTGCGTGTTCTGGAGTTTTGTCCTGTTGTATGCTGTTTTCGGAAGGTCTTCTTGTGCTCTTATGGCACTCTTTCATGGGTTATTTGTCGAAAAATTATTATCGATTGCCTTTTTTTTTTTTTTGTTAGACATTGCATAGAGTGCTGAGGAGATATAGATACCTAAGGTAGTCTCTGACTTCACAGATAATATCTAGCATGGGGTACAGAGGAGTGAGTTGACAATGATAACAGAGTACAAAAAGTTAGAATTGGAAAGGTGCAAGATGTCACAGGAGTCCAGAGAATGGGAGTCTAATCCGTACTTGGATGGCCAGGAAAGTGTATCAGCTACTTGCTGGGTAACAAACTGGATGAAAACTTAGAGGCACAATGCCACCATTTTGTTACACTCATAGAATTCGGTGTTCAGGAATTTGGGAAGAGCACAGTGGAATCAATTCTCTGTTTTACAATATCTGAGACCTCAGCCAAGAAGACTCAAATGGCTGGGGGTAACTTGATGGCTGAGGGCTGGAATAATTGGTGTTTTCACTCACATGTTGGCACCTGAGCAGAGGGTATCAACTGGAACACCTTCATATGGCACATTATATTATCTGAGGGCCCCAGATCAACAAATCAGGAAGGACATTTCAAGGGCCTAGAGATTAGCTCCCAGGAGCCAATGACAAAGGCCAGACCTCTATTTTGGGTGAGGTTAATTCTTCACTATGCATTGGGTTTATGCATAGGGTTCATGGAGGGAAAGTATGTCTGGTGATTGAGAAAACAGAGGTGCTCTTGTAAGAAACAGAACTAGGAAGTGGATAAGGTTGGGAGATGAGAACAGGAACAGAGGAGCATGTTCCTGAATTGCGCTTTTGTGTCTGGCACAGTCCCACATCCAAGAACATTAATTGACTTCAGAATGGCCATGGTGGTGGAGCTGGCAACCCTGTCCCAGCAGCAAGGGAGGTGGTCAGTGGCTAAGGTGGGAAGTGCAGATGGTTTCAAGGCCCCAAAGACAGACAGTGATGGAGTTTCTGGGGCACCTGTATCCACATCTTACCCTGCCCAGCAAGTCTCAGATTAGGAAAATGACCTCTGAATAGTCCTCCTACCAGGCACTTTGGGGGCAATTGCTCTTCATAAATGTCTCCAGTAACAAACCTAATCTTTATGCAGAACACAGGGTATACAGATCTCAAACTGGCTTCTCTCGATAACTTCCAAATAAATGTTCATTTTCCTAGCAGACCCATAACACTTCCTGTTCACAACAACCCTTACTTTATTTGAGTCCAAATTTGCCTTTGATTTTTCTTTGTAAAGATGTTTTGGGGATGAACAGAGCCAAAAATCTTTCCCTGGGTATGCTTCTGCTTTCAACCAAGAGAAAAATTCCCAAGACCCCTGGGCCCTCTCGACTACAGAGTCTTTGAATTGCCATTGCTTTTGCCTGGAGCCTTCCTGATGATGGCAGCAAAGCTGTAAATTAAGGAAGAGCCAAAGCCAGGAATTTTAGTGGGGCTTTGCAAAGCTCTGTGCAGATGTTCCTGGAGCTTGGAAAACACATACAAGTTCTCAGAGAGGTAACAGGCTGGGCTGCTGCAGGAGCCCAGGGACTTCTCCTCTCCTTCCCTTGTGGGGGTGGGGAGGTGGGTGTTGGGTAAGGGGGTAGGGAGGTGGGTGTTGGGTAAGGGGGTAGGGAGATGGAGAGAACAAAGCATCGAGTCCCTCATTCTCCTGAAAGATTGCAAAGCTCCCTGCTGTTGACTGTCTTCCATCCTTGCAGGGCTGGGCTGTCTATGTGTCTCTCCAATTGTGGAAAGGAGATGAGCCCCCGGTATGTGCTGTTTCTCAGGATTTCCCACACTCTTAACAGAGTCTAAAGTTGGGAGGAAGGGACCTATTGGGGTCCCTTCCAGAGGCCAGTCTCTCTGACACACTATCCAGCTGACCAGCCACTATTAATATCCTCACAGTTCTCTGCCAAGGGTACCACCTTCCCATGTCCCCTCAACTCTTCTCCCAGAATTACCTGTATGCAAATCTAATCAATAGGTCTCAGTGAGGCAGAGACCAGATTGGTAACTGTATCTGTATCACAAAGCCTAGAAGAGAGGTGCAGCCTTATCTGGCATATGGGGTGACAACCTTCCCTTCATGCATCTATTTGCCTCCACTTGTGCAACAAGAAGCCCCATAGGATGCTGTCCTTGAGCCTTGTTTGTTTGAGAGAAACTGACAGCTGTGTTCTTAGTGAGTGGCATCACCTGGGGCTAGATCTTTCACTGAAGAGTCAGTGGAGTGGCTTCACTGCCTGATTGTCATGAGATTCATACAGAACAGAAAGGGACTGCTTCCTCCAAATAGAGAGTTGCTGGCAGGCAAAAATGGGAACCATCTACTGCTGTTGATTGATAGCAAGATGCTGGGTAGAGTGGAAGAGCTTCTCTCACTATAATTCTGTGCACTGTGGCGCTTGATCCAACCCGTATCTTGGATGCTGCTTCTGAAATGGGTTGGGGGAGACCCCCAAAGGCTGAACTGGTGATGAAATGGTGAAGGGAGGGTGACTTGGCTTCCTTCTGTGGGTTGGCAGATGAATTATTGGGTCCTCTGTTCTGCCTTTCCCTGCGAGTGTCTAGAACACTGGTGTAGGGCAGGGCAGTAGTGGAGCCCAGCAACTTTCTCCTGTGAACTGTCACCCACGTAGACCTCCCTCGTCTTGCACATGCTGCTTCCATCCAGGGCGTGGAGAAGGAGTTCCTCCTTGGGGCAATGAGGAGACACTGGATTAATCTGACCCATTCTGTTTTTAAAGGCTTATTTTTATCAGTTGTGGGTGAGATGGAGTCAGAAGGTAGTTGATGTGGTTTAGGTTTGAGTGGTAACCAGCCTCCTGTTTCCATTCATGATGATCGAATGTGGATGGGTTTGGAGGGAAAAGGTAGGATGAGAGCAGGCTCACAGAAAGGAGGGGAGGGCCCGCAATGGGAGGTGGCTCCAGGCAGAACACCTAGAGAGCAGGGAAGATTTATAGTCGTAGGTGCACGAAGTCAACAGACAGGGCAAGGAGGAAAAGACATCTTCCCAGAAGGAAAGGCCGTGGGTGGAGATGCGTAAAGGAAAGAAGGTTCAATGGAGGATTTGCAAGTCAAGAGTGATTTAATAAAACAGCCACATAGAAAAAGGGATTTGAAGAGAATTGTGATATTTGTGAATCAGCCATTCAGATAAATAATTTTAGCTGTCATGGTAGAAAATATGCATTAGTTTATGGGGTGTACAAAGTAAAATCTAGGATGCAAAGATTAGAGATGGATGTCCCTTGTCACCTGTACTTTGATAATCTGATTCTGTAGCCCCTTAACAGAAGCTAACTTACATTTATTCTATGTTTACTATGGGCCAGGCATGAGGCTAACCATGTGACTAGGATTATCTCATTTAATCCTCATAACAAACCTATGGACAGGTGCTATCTAAGCAAAGTTTAAAAAATAATTTTATTTATTTGTTTATTTTGGACTGTGCTGGATCGTCATTGCTGCTTGAGCTTTTCTCTTGAGTGGGGGCGACTCTCTAGGTGTTATGCACAGGCTTCTCACTGTTGCGGCTTCTCTTGTTGCAGAACGTGGGCTCTAGGGCGTGCGGGCCCCCGTAGTTGCAGCATGTGGGCTCCAGAGCACAGGCTCAGTAGTTCGTGCACAGGTTTAGGTGCTCCATGGCACGTGGGATCTTCCTGAACCGGGGATCGAACCTGTGTCTCCTGCATTGGTAGGCGGATTCTTTACCACTGAGCCACCAGGGAACCCTTAAACAGTTTATAGTTGGAGGAACAGGCTTAAGGAGCTGGCCAATTGTGTGAAATCACAGGACTGGGTTTTGGAGCGCAGTGGCAGGATTCCAGGGTCAGGGGATGGAACCCTTTCACTCATTCCCACTTGCCTCCTTGGCCCAGTGTATGTTTCCTCAGGCTGCCATCATAAAGGACACATCCTGGGTGACTTAGAAGAGCAGAAGCTTACTGTTTCACAGTTTAGAGAACAGAACTCCGGGGTGAAGTTGTCAGCAGGCCTGCGCGCTCTCTGAAGGTGCTCAGGAAGGATCAGTTCGGGCCTCTCTCCTCGTTTCTAGTAGTGTAACTCACATCTTCACAAGGCATCC
Organism: Bos javanicus; assembly: GCF_032452875.1. NCBI lineage: Eukaryota > Metazoa > Chordata > Mammalia > Artiodactyla > Bovidae > Bos > Bos javanicus. The sequence continues at coordinate 56,511,449 of NC_083871.1, read as the reverse complement.
TTCCAGAGCCTGTTTCTTCACACGGTGTACTTTTATGAGGATATCAGTCCTACGGGATCAGGGACCCACCCTCCACCAGGATGACTTCATCTGGACTAGTTGCACTTGTAACAATCCTAGTTCCAAATCAGATCATATCCTGAGGCACTGGGGGGTTAGGATGTCAACATATGGATTTGGGGGAGGAAGGGGACACAATTCAACCCTTAGCAACACCCAGGGAGCCACGGACAGGGGTCCTGCCTCCAGGCAGTCCTCTAGGCCTATTCCTGCTTCTGCCTGGGCCTCTGGCAAGGTCGCCTGTGCCGAAGGGGCATCCCTCTGGCTCTGCTGCTGGCTCTGGGGCTCAGCTGTGGCACGTACGCTGTAGCCATGGGCTTGGCTGGATAGGCTGGAGTCGTTGCCAGGGGCACATTTGTTCTTCCCCTGCCAGCTGCATCTTTGTCATCACCACTGTGTCTTGCTGACCTGCTGGCAAACCTCCTGCTCATCTTTGTTCTCTGTTTCTGTCCATTGTCTGCAAAATAGACTCCAAGCCTCCAAATGTATGCTTGTGTGTCTGCAATGTCCGTGTAATTGTTTAATAGGTGCTTTTCGAAAATGACTTCATCCCAGTTGCAGGTGCCCTGTGATCCATCTCCCCCTTTCTGCCTGTGGCCTTAAAAATTGGTCTCCCCCCTACCTGCTACAACTCCATGGAGGGACATGTAAACAGCATACCTGCTTGGGGGGGTCCCACAGTCTTTGAGAATGAAATTATCAGCATTCTTTCTCTGTCTTTGACTGACTTTAAGAGTGGAGGCCTGTTGATCTAATTTCCTGGCTGGTTTCTATGCAGAAGCATATTGGATAGAAAACTGTGATTTGAATGACTCTATTAACTCCCCAGAAAAGCCAGCCTCATTGTTTTCCCTCATCTTTTCGATTTGGAAGTCTGCAGAGGACACATACAGTCACATTCCCCTTTCCTGTAGAATGTTCTAATCAGCAGTCAGCATAATGAAATCCAATTAATGTGTTAGGCTGTTGTGATTCTAAAAATATTTCACATCCCCAGGAGGAGCTGTGGAAATTGGAGGAATCAAGGTATTATAGCAAACTCATAATTTGCAGAGAGGTTCTTCAATCATTCTGAAGGTGGTAAATTTGTTCTTGAGAAAAAAAAATAGATCACCTCTCCAAAATGAGGCTGTCTCTGAGACCCTGTTGATGATCCTTTCTTCAGATGCCGGCCCTTGCATGCAATGTAGTGATCCCTTGGTTTGGATATGTATGAATTATTAAGGTCGGTTAATTAACACATTTTTCTTCTGCTGAAGTAATTAGACGAATAGAGCTCTTGCCCTCTTTTCTGGCTTCACTGGCAATTGCTCAGGGCTGAACAGAGGCAGTAAACATATTGCCACATGGATGTTAACCAGAGAAGTAATTTTTTGGTTTTCATGTGATTTCTGAAGCATCTTCCCTGCAATCTAAGGCAGCTTCCACCTGGGGAGTGAAGCAGGAGGGCTGTGGGGAGCTGGAGGAGAGACAGGGGGTGAGGAACAGGCAGCAAGTCTTCACACAAGGCTGCTGGAGAGCATCTTCTAGATGCCCGCTATTCACATGTCGTTCTGCCCAATTTTAGGCTTTGCATCTTATAAATTTGTGCTTCCCTCACGAAGGCTCTGTATCATTTCTCCAAAGGTTATTCTCCAGTGTAAAGAGTTATTACAACTGCATGTATTAATATTCCAAGGTCATTTTCTTTCTGTTCCCAGTGTAGCCACAGAGTTCATAGTTGCCAGAAATTAGAATTTGGTATGTGCAAAGTGATTTTTTTCCTGTCATTTGTGTTTTCTGATTTTCTAGGTCATTGGTTCCCAAGACTGGCTCTGCATGAGAATCATCTGGGGAGCATAATAAAGGGCAGTTTCCCAGCCTTTGACTCATGTTCATTGTCTCACAGTCTCTGTGGACAGGGCCTGGAAATCTGGATTTAAAAAAGTCTCTCAGAGTGGGACTTGCTTGGCAGTCCAGTGGTTAAGAGTCTGAGCTTCTACCACAAAGAGCCCGAGTTCAATACCTAGTCAGGGGGCTAAGATCCCACCTGCCACATGGCATGGCCAAAAATAAATGAATAAAGTGTATACAGTTCAAGGGCTTAAAAAAAAATATCTCACAGGGTGAGGCTGATTCTCAGTCAAAGTTTAGGAACCACTGTTCTTTGTAATAATCATGTAAATGACAAAACAGCATCTCTCCTGTTCTCTGCTGACATTCTTCTGGTCAGGGCTGATCTCCAGTCTAGGAAGGCCCCTTGATCCCCGGGCAAACATGCAAAGTGGCTTGGTCTGTGGGTGTTATAGGTCTTCGTTTGCATCGCTTGACCTTTTTTTTTTTCCTTCTATGGCTTCTGCCCACCAAAACAACCAGAATTTTATGGAAATTATCTGCTGTGAGAAGGCTGATTGACTGAGATCACGACCATAGAGAAGAAGGATAAGACATAGTTTCCAACCACCAGCCTTCCCACAGTGTCAGTTTCCTCACCTGTGAAATAGATTTAATAATAGCAACCCCATGTGACTGTGAGGGAGAAACTAGTTGATGTATATGAGAGTCCTAAGTAGATTTTAAAAACTGGAAGCTGGTGATGATGATTTAGCCAAACTCTGATTGAGGCAAGGGAGCAGAATGGAGGCTGGACAAGAGAGGAGGCAGACACTGTGCTGTCTTAGGGTACATCAAGGGGACCAGCGGCATCATGCCTGGGCCATGGTATACAGTCCGTAAGTAAGTGTTTCCTTGCAATCATCGTCTTGCTGAGGATTTATGTGGTTTTTTGATAATTTCCCCCATCTTTTATACTTCATGGTCATTTTTGCTGAGTTTAACAATATTTTGCCTTCAAAAATATTGTGCATGCAGGGGGAAGGTCCCCCGTGGTGTGATTCACCCTAGCTTCACACCTCCCAGAATGGCCCCAAAGACAGGTCTATGCATGGGGGTGATGAGGGTGGGCTGGTCACTAAGACCCACCTTAGGATCTTGGAGATTGTTTGCACAGACTTGCTAGGGCTCCCAAGAAAAATGTGAAGTGAGAATTATGACTGGTGGTAGGGCTCAGAGACTATAAAGGTTAGAATTCATGATAAAAGCTGTGATTGAAGATGTACCCAGCTTTGGGAGCTCTTGAAGACAGCAGAGTTGAAGCTAGGGCTCTGTAAGTGGGATACTGGGTCACGCTTGTTGTCAGGCAGGAGAATATCAGTTTCCAAGGGCTTTGTATGCATTACCCCATTTAAGTCTTAAAACAGCTCTGAAGCAAATAAGAGGAGCATATTATAAGGGGAGCATAATCTTTTATCTATAATTCTGAAACCCCAAAATCTTTGAAAGTTTTTTTAGTAACACATTTGAATGTGAAACTGACCTGAAATCTTTTGATAGGAAAACCGGACTTGAACTTATGTGAAGCTATTTATAGTTTTGACTTATCCCAATCATTGTGAATATTCATATGTTTTGCTGCAGAAACATTCATGGATTTGATTACAGGAGCCTGCATCAGACCTTGCTGTTTGTGTTGGATAAAATATGATAAAGGCAATGTGTTACTGTCCTGTAATCCAGAAAATCTAACTTCTGGAAACACATCTGACTCCACTCTGAGTTTGGAAGAAGGGATTTACATTCCATTCTCCACTTCTATAGAAAAACTAAAGCTCAGAGAGGTGAAGTCATTTGTCTGGGGTCCCAGAGCGCCTCCATTGAGAGCTATGGTTCCAACATAGGTCTGTTTCGAGCTGTTCTGCTAAAAACTGCTGTTTCTGCTTGGTTTTGAATCATGTCCCCTGAATCTCTCCTTTTTGTTACCCTGGTTTTGTGGGTAGGCCCCAGGAGGAGTGGTGTGTGTGTGTGTGTGTCTGTATGTCTGTGAGTATGGTGGGGACTGGAGTCAAGTCGTCTCCCTTCATTACTCACATTGGTTCACTCTCCACTCCAGAAACACTTTATGTTTATCCTGAAATGGAAGTCTGATAATATTACTCATCTGCCTAAAATCTTTCAGTGCTGCTGGAGAACCCAGTTCAAACACCTTAGAGTGGGATGTAAAATCCTCTCTGAACTGGCACTTGCCTGACGGTAGCAGTGGTGCTTAAGAGTGCGGACTTGAGCTGGATTGGAAGGTGAAAGCCTCCTTTGCTGCTGCCTAGGTGTGAGTGACTTTGGGCACGTCGCTTATCCTTTGCCTCAATTTTTTTTGTCCGTAAAATAATGGTAATGGAGTCATCTACCACCTGAGGCTGTGTGAGGAGTGAATGAAAAGCAATATAAACTATTTAGTATACACAATAAGCACCCAGGTGATCTTAGCTGTTATTATTACTGTTTCCCCAGCCTTTAAAAAATATTACCTGGCTTTATAGAGATATGACTGACACAAAACAATGTGAAAGTTTAAGATGTACGATGTGTTGATTTGATCTCTTGACCCTTTTCTCTTGCTGCCTTCTTCCTCTCCCACCAACTCCATGTCTTGATTCTTCCCCCAGAACATGGAAGACCACGGCTACCTCCTTGTTTTCACTAATGTTTTTTTCCTTTGTCCTATTGCTCATTGGCACGTCAACCATCTGTTTATATTTTACGACTCAGCTCAAGGGACATCCCCTTGGAGATTTTCTGAACTCGCCCTCCTCCTCCCTATCCTTTGGGCCTCCCTGTGGCTACATTTGTATTTCATGGCCACCTACAATGTTTTAAAGTTCTTGGTGTGCTGATTTGTCTTTTTCTGAATTTTAAGGACCTTGAGAACAAGTTCTATAAATACATCCCCAGTCCCTGGCAGAGTCTAACACAAGTCATGTAATCAATGTGTGTGGGTAAATGCTATGGAGATAATTCTTTTCCACTTGGTAGGGATTTCTGCTTTGGATGCTATTTACAAGTACTGAAACCCACTCTTACTAATTTGAACTGAAAAGGAATTTATTAAAAGATACATGGTAGCTCACAGGATTTCCAAGAAGCCAGAGACTGGGACTGGGATTTTTTAAGCCAGGAACAAGATGTAAGCTATGTCAGTTCATTGTTCTGGGATACGTCTTCTTGCCATGCTGGTCCTGACACTGAGCATGCACACTGCCTCTAGCTCATCCCCACTGCTGCCTCTGTAAGTTGATGGCCTCTCCTGCCCCCCTCCCTGATCCTCACCAGCAGGTAGTCATGGAGAACCCAGGTGTTGACTTCTAATTGTGTTGCTTTCTTCCAAGTTGAAATCTCCATGGATGCACTTGACGGGTGGAGTGTAGGTCACACACCTATCCATAGCCTGCAAGGGAGGCTGGCAAGGGGAAGACATCTAATTTGAGAAAGCCTGGGTTCATTTCCTGGGTATGACCACCACAGAAAGGGGTTTGGAAGATGCTGAGGGGACAGAATGTCTCATGTAGAAAGAATGGCATTGACAGCCAGAATTTACACCAGTGGTGGAGGAGTGGTGGGTGAACTAGGTCGTGAGTAAGAAGGTTTCCTGGGCAGCAGAAGGAGAATTTTCATAGACTTCAAGTGGGAAACTCCCAAGACTCTGGGGGGAAAATGAGGAAGACATTTGAGCTGAAAGTTCTAGATCCTGGCTTTTCTCACCTGTGTTCATCACTGTCTGCTTGCCATCAAGACTGATGTCTGGAGGAGTGAGGATCATGTTCATGCATCACAGCTGCTCTTCTCTCTGAATTGTTAACTGTGAGTCATTCATTGGTAGCAAAAGAAAAAAAAAAAAGAAGGACTTATTTCTTGTCTAAGTCACTGCTGTTCAACAAATGTTCTGTATCTGCGTTGTCCACCAGCCACACATGGATAGCACTTGAAAGGTGGCTAATGTGACATAGGAACTGAATTTTTATGTTAATCAATTTCTTTAAACGTAAATAGACACAGGTGGCTAATGGCGACCTTGTCGGATAATGCGCATCTAGATAATTTGACCTGTTTAGGAAGGCAAGAGGTTTCACTTTTTTTAATATGGAAAAAGTATTTTCATAACAATTGCTACTTCTTGGCAAGTAAAACCTTTATTGATAAAAGTGTTCCGTAGCATGTTGATTTAGCAACAAACAAATAGTAAAATACTAGATTTAATCCTCAGCAGTGATTCCTTACTTGAAGCTTTGTTAAACTAAGAATCTAAAAGCTAGAGTTGGCAATAACAGTATTTTCCTAGTAAATCACTTTGGAAAACGCTATTATTTGCCAAAACTAGAAAAAGGGTTGATATTTAGGACTCAGGCCATATATAAGAGCCACTTTGGTGGACTTGTGATAACACAGACTGCAGGGTTGTACCCCAAAGCCTGAGATTCTGTGGGTCTCAGGTGGGACAAGAATTGATGCTTCTAGCAAGTTCTCAGGTGATGCTTCTGCTGCTGGGCTGGGGCAACACTTCAAGGACCTCTGACTTAGGAAACTCCCTGTTCAATAAAATTAAACCAAGTTTTGCATTGTAGGGCATTTCTGAATCTTTCATCTACACATGTTACTCTGCTACTCTGAAGCTCCTAGGGGAACTATGTATGCAGCACATCACACACTGATTTGTTCATAAAACCCTTTTCTCAGTATCCCATGGGCTGGAGTTGGAAAAACACAATTCTGTGAAATTCTGTTGAGTTAAACAAAAAGCTTAGTTTCCCATTCTTCTGCTTTGTCTATGCAGTCACAGAAATGTTATTCCCTGGGGCTCAAATCTGAGATGGCTTTTCTTTTCTATCTGTCCTCTCCTCACAGGAGGGCTCATCTAGGGCTATGGCTTTAATGGCAGAGGGACACCCAATTTGACATCTCCACCCAGTCTCTCCTCTGAACTCTACAGACTGTATCTGCTGCCTACCTGGCATTTTCATCTCAAAATGAGCTGAGCTCATGTTTATAGCTCCCCACTGATCCAATCTGACTCTTCTCCTGGTTTCCCCTTCTCAGTAAATGGCATCACCATCTACCACATGTACTATCATCAAATTCATTGGCAAGATCTATCATTTCTGCAAAAAAAAAAAAAAAGGTGTATGTAAGAGTGTATGCATATGCACTTGCATATACATGAACACTGCCATAATACATATGTGTATATAAATGTACACACTCATATATATATATATTTGTATCTCCTTTTATCTGTCGATAATGCTACATGCTAGTTCAAGATGGGAGCCATCTTCAATTACATCATCACATTCTTTTTTAAAAAAATATGATTTTCTGGGCCATGCCATCCTGGAGGTTAAAGTGGGTTAAAATATAAGAGAGGATAGAAAAATATTTCTTTAACTTTGCTCCAGTCTGTAATTGTGGAAACTCAAATTGTTCTTAGATCTTTCCAGCTGGTTCAGGAAGATAATGAAATGTTTTGCGTGTGCTCGGGAGCTGGTCCTCTCTGTCAGCCTGCCCACTCTTCCTCCTGCTGGTGTGGCGGGGTCGCCCATCAACCAGAGAGGAGCCCACATGCAGGTCATTCTCCTACTTCTCCATCCCAGGGAGAGGGGAGTCCCACACTGTGCCCAGCCTGCTCTCCTTCTCTGCTCTATCGAGCTCCATCTACATTCCTCTGAAGTGGGATAGGAAAGAATACTGAACTCCTCCATATTCTCCATCTAATTGGAAATTCAGTGAAATAGGTCAGATTCAGTAGGTCTGGGTTAAGTGTAAGGATCTACGCTGTCTTCATGGTAGGTAGAAGCCATTTGAATTTCCTTCCCTCTGAGATTTTTGCCTAGGAGAAAACACAACCCAAGACCAGCTCTTTCTTTCCATTTTTGTTAAAACCTAAACTCACTGAAGAGCTGGTCTGGTAGCTGACTCTGGTCCCAGCATGACTTCTTGTGAAATATTTGAAACAGCTTTCTATTTCTTCTCAATTTTCTTGCAACTCTCTCTTTAAATTAGATTCTTTGTTCAAAAATTTCTTGCTTGCCTGGCATATAATTGGTGGGACACCATGTCCCTCCCTAATACCCTCATTATCATTAGTGACTGTTATTAATTAATTGTTTCCAAAAAGAATCCTTCAGAAAGCTTTGCTTCTTGGCAAGTACTATACATTGCTTTCAGAATTATATCAGTTATTTTAAGAACCATTTATAGTCCATTTGGCTATGATTTATTATATAATGTTATTTATTCAATTTAAATTTCAGCACAGAGTGTAATAATCATGGTATTTCAAAAATATGGATATATGGATGTTTGCTTCTCTTTATATAAGTAGGTAAAAGCATAATCAGTCTTTTCTTCTCTAGAAGTGACATAGAGGAAAAATGTAATCTCTCTCCTCATGTTAGTATTTTGGGAAATGGTTTGGAAATCAGAGTTATTTAAATATTAGATGCAAATGTGCATTTTTATGAACATTTCTCCATTTAAATGTTTAAAACATTTCTCTCCACTTAAATGTTCAAAAATTCTCATCAAATCTCTTCAAAAATAATGATTAGAGGAAAAAGAATCCACTGTTTAGGACAAAAACAACATAGAAACTTATCAGTTTTTCCTGTTATCATGAAGCTAATTTGAATAATTTTTTTAAACAGTTTATTAACTGATCTAAATCTCCCATTCAACTGAGGGACTGACATCACCTGTGTACTCATTAAAGTTGAAATGGTTGTGATTATGTCAGCTTCTTTTTTCTCTCCTGGACCATTTTCTTCCTTAGGAGATAGCTCTTCCTCCCCTGTGGGGCACAGATCTGTGCCTGATATTCAATTGCATGAGTGGTCGGGAGCAATGATGCTTCTGAATTCACAGAAGACTGAGCGCTGAAATTGCCTTCTGTCTCTTCTCTTCCACATTTGATTTCCCTGTGAACTGTTGATCACATTCTATCCCAATCCTGTGATTCACAGCATTTAAACAAGTCTTCTTGCTGTCTAGCTTCCCCCTTTAAAGAACATGGCTGTTTTCTTCTTTTCTTTCTCCTAAGTTAAGTTGCCTCTGAAATTCAGAGCTTTCTTGCATGAGACAGTTTTTCTCATAGGAAACAATTTTCACCTGCAGGGAGCACTTTGTACATCAAATAGAAGTAGACTCCTTTGGGGTACCTGCTCACAATATCCACCCACCTCACCTTCATGTGGGAACTGTCTCCCAGTCCACAGGGGTGGCCCCCAGGAGCCAGGCTGATACCAAGTCTTGACTACCTCCTCTAGCATAGGGGTTAACACTTGACCCAACCTGAGTCTACTGTGGTCGCTCTCCTCAGAAAGTGAGAGTGGGATTCATCTCTGTGAATGAGCAGAATTTCATCTCTGTGAGTGACTTTCCAGCCTCTAGAACTGTGAGAAATAAATCTGTGGCCACCTAGTTTTATGGTGTTTTGTTAGAGCAGCCCGAATGGACCAGGACACAGGGCAACAGCAGAGCTCAGAGGTGCCTGAGGAAATGAGGAAGGCCTTTAGAGCCTGGGTTTGGAACTGGCACACTTTAACATCAGCTTCATTTTGCTTTCCTAGTAAGTCAAGGGTTGAATCCAACATTTAGATGTAGATGAATATACTCTGCCCCTTGGTAGAACTATAAGTCATAAGGCGCGTTGCATGGACATGAGGCCTGAGGGATAAGTGGTGGGTAAGGAGAAGGATCAAAGCCAATGATGTAATCTATTGCATACATGAACTTCGGGTTTATCTGTTGGGTGACCCATGCACCCTTATGTGGGCTAGAAAATAGATAGAATGCATTTGCCCTGGGAGGAAGGACAAAGCAGATACAAAGAATCAGAAAGAAGGGATAGAGAGCTCTGATGACTTCCCTGTTACCTATTCCAGGTCATTTTTCTTTTTTCTTTTTCTAATTTTATTTTATTTTTAAACTTTACATAATTGTATTAGTTTTGCCAAATATCAAAATGAATCCACCACAGGTATACATGTGTTCCCCATCCCGAACCCTCCTCCCTCCTCCCTCCCCATACCATCCCTCTGGGCCGTCCCAGTGCACCAGCCCCAAGCATCCAGCATCGTGCATCGAACCTGGACTGGCAACTCGTTTCCTACATGATATTTTACATGTTTCAATGCCACTCTCCCAAATCTTCCCACCCTCTCCCTCTCCCACAGAGTCCGTAAGACTGTTCTATACATCAGTGTCTCTTTTGCTGTCTCGTACACCGGGTTATTGTTACCATCTTTCTAAATTCCATATATATGCGTTAGTATACTGTATTTATGTTTTTCCTTCTGGCTTACTTCACTCTGTATAATAGGCTCCAGTTTCATCCACCTCATTAGAACTGATTCAAATGTATTCTTTTTAATGGCTGAATAATACTCCATTGTGTATATGTACCACTGCTTTCTTATCCATTCATCTGCTGATGGACATCTAGGTTGCTTCCATGTCTTGGCTATTATAAACAGTGCTGCGATGAACATTGGGGTACACGTGTCTCTTTCCCTTCTGGTTTCCTCAGTGTGTATGCCCAGCAGTGGGATTGCTGGATCATAAGGCAGTTCTATTTCCAGTTTTTTAAGGAATCTCCACACTGTTCTCCATAGTGGCTGTACTAGTTTGCATTCCCACCAACAGTGTAAGAGGGTTCCCTTTTCTCCACACCCTCTCCAGCATTTATTATTTGTAGACTTTTGGATTGCAGCCATTCTGACTGGTGTGAAATGGTACCTCATAGTAGTTTTGATTTGCATTTCTCTGATAATGAGTGATGTTGAGCATCTTTTCATGTGTTTGTTAGCCATCTGTATGTCTTCTTTGGAGAAATGTCTATTTAGTTCTTTGGCCCATTTTTTGATTGGGTCGTTTATTTTTCTGGAGTTGAGCTGTAGGAGTTGCTTGTATATTTTTGAGATTAGTTGTTTGTCGGTTGCTTCATTTGCTATTATTTTCTCCCATTCTGAAGGCTGTCTTTTCACCTTGCTAATAGTTTCCTTTGATGTGCAGAAGCTTTTAAGGTTAATTAGGTCCCATTTGTTTATTTTTGCTTTTATTTCCAATATTCTGGGAGGTGGGTCATAGAGGATCCTGCTGTGATGTATGTCGGAGAGTGTTTTGCCTATGTTCTCCTCTAGGAGTTTTATAGTTTCTGGTCTTACGTTTAGATCTTTAATCCATTTTGAGTTTATTTTTGTGTATGGTGTTAGAAAGTGGTCTAGTTTCATTCTTTTACAAGTGGTTGACCAGATTTCCCAGCACCACTTGTTAAAGAGATTCTCTTTAATCCATTGTATATTCTTGCCTCCTTTGTCAAAGATAAGGTGTCGATATGTGCGTGGATTTATCTCTGGGCTTTCTATTTTATTCCATTGATCAATATTTCTGTCTTTGTGCCAGTACCATACTGTCTTGATAACTGTGGCTTTGTAGTAGAGCCTGAAGTCAGGTAGGTTGATTCCTCCAGTTCCATTCTTCTTTCTCAAGATCGCTTTGGCTATTCGAGGTTTTTTGTATTTCCATACAAATTGTGAAATTATTTGTTCTAGCTCTGTGAAGAATACCGTTGGTAGCTTGATAGGGATTGCGTTGAATCTATAAATTGCTTTGGGTAGTATACTCATTTTCACTATATTGATTCTTCCAATCCATGAACATGGTATATTTCTCCATCTATTAGTGTCCTCTTTGATTTCTTTCACCAGTGTTTTATAGTTTTCTATATATAGGTCTTTAGTTTCTTTAGGTAGATATATTCCTAAGTATTTTATTCTTTCCGTTGCAATGGTGAATGGAATTGTTTCCTTAATTTCTCTTTCTGTTTTCTCATTATTAGTGTATAGGAATGCAAGGGATTTCTGTGTGTTGATTTTATATCCTGCAACTTTACTATAGTCATTGATTAGTTCTAGTAATTTTCTGGTGGAGTCTTTAGGGTTTTCTATGTAGAGGATCATGTCATCTGCAAATAGTGAGAGTTTTACTTCTTCTTTTCCAATTTGGATTCCTTTTATTTCTTTTTCTGCTCTGATTGCTGTGGCCAAAACTTCCAAAACTATGTTGAATAGTAATGGTGAAAGTGGGCACCCTTGTCTTGTTCCTGACTTTAGAGGAAATGCTTTCAATTTTTCACCATTGAGGATAATGTTTGCTGTGGGTTTGTCATATATAGCTTTTATTACAGTATGTAAGACAAATGTTAACAACTATGAAAGGAGAAATTAACAATAACACAATAATAGTGGGAGACTTTAATACCCCACTTACACCTATGGATAGATCAACTAAACAGAAAATTAACAAGGAAACACAAACTTTAAATGATACAATAGACCAGTTAGACCTAATTGATATCTATAGGACATTTCATCCCAAAACAATGAATTTCACCTTTTTCTCAAGCTCACATGGAACCTTCTCCAGGATAGATCACATCCTGGGCCATAAAGCTAGCCTTGGTAAATTCAAAAAAATAGAAATCATTCCAAGCATTTTTTCTGACCAAAATGCAGTAAGATTAGATCTCAATTACAGGAGAAAAACTATTAAAAATTCCAACATATGGAGGCTGAACAACACGCTGCTGAATAACCAACAAATCACAGAAGAAATCAAAAAAGAAATCAAAATTTGCATAGAAACGAATGAAAATGAAAACACAACAACCCAAAACCTGTGGGACACGGTAAAAGCAGTCCTAAGGGGAAAGTTCATAGCAATACAGGCACACCTCAAGAAACAAGAAAAAAGTCAAATAAATAACCTAACTCTACACCTAAAGCAACTAGAAAAGGAAGAAATGAAGAACCCCAGGGTTAGTAGAAGGAAAGAAATCTTAAAAATTAGAGCAGAAATAAATGCAAAAGAAACAAAAGAGACCATAGCAAAAATCAACAAAACCAAAAGCTGGTTCTTTGAAAGGATAAATAAAATTGACAAACCATTAGCCAGACTCATCAAGAAACAAAAGGAGAAAAATCAAATCAACAAAACCAGGTCATTTTTTTTTTAAATTGAAGAACAGTTGCTGTATAATATACTATTGTTACAGGTTTGCAATACAGTGACTTGCAATTTTGAAAGTTATACTCTATTTATAGTTATTATAAAATATTTGCTGTATTCCCCCATGTTGTATAGTATTTATATCCTTATAGCTTATTTTATGGAGAAGGCAATGGCACCCCACTCCAGTACTCTTGCCTGGAAAATCCCATGGATGGAGGAGCCTGGTAGGCTGCAGTCCATGGGGTCGCTAAGAGTCAGACACTACTGAAGCGACTTAGCAGTAGCTGCAGCAGCTTATTTTATACATGATTAATTGTACCTTTTGATCCTCCAGCCCTATATTGTCCCTCCCCGACTCCTTCCCACTAGTAGCTTCTAGTTTGTTCTCTGTATCTGTGAACCTGCTTCTTTTTATATTCACTAGTTTGTTGTATCTTTTAGATTCCAAATATAAGTGATATCATACAGTATTTGTCTTTGTCTGACTTACTTCACTTAATATAATGCCCTCCAAGTCCATTCATGTTACTGTATATGGCAAAATTTTGTTCTTTTTTTATGCCTGGGTAGTATTCCATTGGAGAGGGCAATGGCACCCCACTCCAGTACTCTTGCCTGGAGAATCCCATGGACAGAGGAGCCTGGTAGGCTGCAGTCCATGGGGTTGCGAAGAGTCGGACACGACTGAGCGACTTCACTTTCACTTTTCACTTTCATGCATTGGAGAAGGAAATGGCAACCCACTCCAGTGTTCTTGCCTGGAGAAACCCAGGGACAGTGGAGCCTGGTGGACTGCCATCTGTGGGGTCGCACAGAGTTGGACACGACTGAAGTGAATTAGCAGCAGTAGCAGTATTCCATTATACATATGTATTATACATTATATATATGTATAGTATATATGTATAATACAGATATATATCTAAAAATATATCACATCTTTATCTGTTTGTCTGTTGATGGACACTTAGGTTGCTTCCCTAACTTGGCAATTGTAAATAATGCTGCAGTGAACATATGGGTGCGTATACCTTATTGAATTAGTGTTTTTGTATTCTTAGGATAAATACTAAGAAGTGGAATAGCTGCATCATATGGGAGTTCTATTTTTAACTTTTTGAGGAATCTCTGTGTGATTTTCCATAGTGGTTGCACCAATTTACAGTTCCACCAACAGTGTATGAAGGTTTTCTTTTCTCCACAGCCACTCCAACATTTGTTATTTCTTGTCTTTTTGATAATAGCCATTCTAACAGGTATGAGGTGATATTTCATTGTGGTTTTGATTTGCATTTCCTTAATAATTAGTGATGTTGGATGTTTTTTTTGTGTTGGCCATCTGTATGTCTTTTAAAAAATGTTTAGATCCTCTGCTTATTTTAAAATCAAGTTGTTTGGTTTTTTGTCGTTGTTGAAGAAATTTTTTTTTAAGATTAATCATAAGTGGCAACAGCCTCTGTTTGAGAGGTCTTAAGCAAAATTTCAGCCTCAAATGTTCACCTAGAATCAATACCGATTGAAGCAAAAAAATTTTTTTTTCTTTTAGAACTACTACACTTTTTCTTTTATATCATTTTTTCTTTTCTGCTCTCTTTTGAATATACCCTAGCAACTCATATGTGGATGGATATCTTCACAAGGGAGTGTCTACTCTCTTTCATGTCTGAAGAGAAACTAAATTTTTATTGAATACAGTATTAAACATTATAGAATTAATGAATTGTCAAATACTCAAGCTTTACCATAAAACAGACTTTGGGAGGTGTATCAAAGAACTATGGATTCATTAAAATATAGTGAAGTGATTTTTTTTTTTTTTGAGATTACAATCTATGGTACCAGATCCAAGACTGAATTTTGTCTTATACCAGTTTTCAAGCCTTATGGGACTGGGTTCTAGTGGTAACCCTCTAGCACCCTCATTGTGATTTTGGGGAAGTCACTTAAATTGATGGTGGGCTAGTATGTGTAAAGAGAGAAAAATGACTTTTTAATAGTCTTCTTGAAAGACCAGAGATGAACTAGTGATTATAATGTTTTATTTTAGAAGTTTATATTTTATTGAAGAGATATAACACTGGCTTTTTCAGACAAGATGTCATTTTTAGAAGCATTTTTCTTTGTAATTTTACTACATTTCCCCATAGGACTATTTACATGGCTAGATGTATTCTCTTGTGAGGTTTTGCTATTTCTTCTTCTTTAGGTTGGCTGCCTAGCCCATCCCAAATTCAGGAGGTAATTGAGTTTTCCAATATTTTCCTCTACATATAGGTCTTCATAAAATGAGTATAGGGAAGACAGAAGGTATATGGCATTTTGAGGTGGCCTAAGAAGCAGATCCTAAGCATTTGTCCTAAAATCAAGCAATACGTGTCATAAACACTCTCACTCCATCCTATCCTCTTAGGCCCAAGGGTGGGGTGAGGCTTTGAGAAGCCTATTGCACATTTTAGTTTTGAAACCACTTCAGTTGAGAAATGTACATTTAAAAAGTGTGCCACACGCAACTGTGAATACAGAACACAATATACATAGTTCAGTTCAGTCACTCAAATGGGTCTGATTCCTTGCAACCCCATGGATTGTAGCACGCCAGGCTTTCCTGTCCATCACCAACTCCCAGAGCTTTCTCAGACTCATGTCCATTGAATCGGTGATGCCATCCAACCATCTGTTGTCCCCTTCTCCTCCTGCCTTCAGTCTTTCCCAGCATCTGGGTCTTTTCTAATGTCAGCCTTTCACATCAGGTGGCCAAAGTATTGGAGCTTTAGCTTCATCATCAGTCCTTCCAATGAATATTCAGGGTTGATTTCCTTTAGGATTGACTTTGAAAATGGAAAAGCAACGAGGGAACTGTCTATAGATGGAAGAGAGAAGGGCAGAGCTTCTTACAACCAGTCATTTTACCACATAGGGAGATAAAAGATCAGTGTGGAGTGGATGAGGATTACGCTCAAGTCCACCCAGGACTGACTGACTGCACTCAGGCTTGCTCCAGAGTGTTCTTTTTTTTTTTTTTTTTTAAACTTGACTGCACTGTGGGATTTTAGTTCGCCTACCAGAGGTCGAACCCATGCCCTGTGTATTGGTAGAGTCTTAACCACTGGACTTCCCTTGCCAGGGAAGTCCCCCAGAATGTTTTTATATCCATCTCATTCAGTTCCCTCAGGGCCCATTTGCTCTCCAAAGTTTCAGCTCTAATCTAAAGTAACTGGCTTGAATGATAGTGGTGGCTAAACTCTTAATGGGAAAGAAATAGATCCTGAGGCCTCTCTCCAATCACCAAGGGAATGTTTGGCTAGCTGTATTTCAAAGAGCTGTCTATACTTTGCTTCTTGAAACTCTGTCTTCCTGGCCCTCTGTGGCCACACAGCTGCTTTCCTTTATGCCTCTCAGGCTTCTCCTCCTCAGTCTCCTCTGCTAGTGGGTGTCTCAGGCCTTAGTCTGAGGCCATTCTCTCTTTAATCCATAGCCTGTCATCCATGCCTATAGCACTGAACACTGGAATAAGATGTCTATGTCCATGTTCTGTATTTCATTGCCTACTTTCAGATCACCATTCAGCACTTCAACTTTAACATATCCCCAATTGGACTCTTCATCTTTATCCTCAAACTTGCTCCTTTGAGTGAGTAAATGATTGAATTATGGCTTTCTGTGCACAGTGCTGTAATCAGAACTGGATCTAATGGTGAAAGTGTTAGGTAAAATTCAGGCTGTTAGGTGATGTAGGGTAGTCTGTATCTTATAAACGAAACTGTGATTTATTTAAAAATCTCTCTCTCTGCCTCATATTGTAGACTCAGCAGAGAGGAAAATTCCCCTGTTGCCCCATTTTCTATTTTCCCAAGAAGGAGAGCTCCTCAGAGGTTGAGGTGGTAAGGGAGAGGGCGAGTGAACTATCTTTGTGTGTGTGTGTATGTGTGTCTTAAAAGGGGCTTCCTTGGTGGCTCAGATGGTAAGGAACTTGCCTGCCAATGCAGGAGATCTGGGTTCAATCCCTGGGTCCAGAAGATCCCCTGGGGAAAGGAATGGCAACCCACTCCTGTATTCCTGCCTGGAGAATCCCCGTGGAACACAGCGCCTTAGAAAGAGACTTTTCAAAGGGTGGTGAAGCAGGAGAACTTACCTTGGAGACAAATCAAGACAGATTTTTGTGTGGGAAGGTCGAGATCCTAGAGGTTGAAGAGTTGAAGTGGGCAGTGGTCTACCATCTACCTGCCTTCCTGATGGAGAAGGGAAATGGAGGCATTTCTAGTTCTGTTGGAGGAAAACATCTGGGACTGTGGGAGGACTATTGTCACCTGGTGAGGCTGCAAGGCCTTAAAAAGGTCCTGGAGAGGGCTTACCAGGAAGTACTTGGCCATGGACTGTAGAGAAAGTTTCCTTGGCGGAACTTGGGATGGTGGGAGTGGAGTTGCCATGGAAACCAGTGGCTGCAGGCACTACCCACAAGGACTGAGAATCAGACCTCCCTCCCCTTTTTTCTAGATTTTGTAAGGTCTGGGATTCCTGTACGATCTAGGAGATGGTATCCTTCAAAATCCACAAATACCTAATTTGTTTTCAGTCTTGTTGAGTAAGGAGGAGGAGGGGTGGGCTTGAATCAGATCTATTTTGAAATATTGCTTTTGGAGGGTTGGGAGGCATTTCATTTCTATTGCATTTGTGATGACATCAGATCACCCCACATGACTGTCTTCTCTGTGTTTCCGGTTGGACCCAGGCAACACATCCCTCATCACTGAAAGAAGCAAGGACTCAAGCATGCAGAATGCAAACTGGCCATGAAAAAAGAAAAAAGCACTTAAAAATACTTCAGTGTCATTCTAAAGGAGAGTCTTAAATCATGTTCATTAAACGCTAATATTATTTTCTAAGTATCTGTCATTTAGTAAATTTGTGGTTTCTGTCTGGGAAACAAGCAAGGTGAAAAAAGAAAATTATTCTTTTGTTCTCCCTTTTTTGGTCTGAAATCAGGACTATTTATTGGAAACACATTTGAAGCATTATCTATAATATATTGAGAGTTCCCTTTGCCAAGGCACTGTGGCATCTGTCTGAAAACCATGATAAACAATGTGGGGTAGGGGTTGGGAAATGCAGAGACAGAGACAAAGAAGTCTTGCAGATCCCTGCACTGAAATTACTGAACTAAAATAACAGAGATCTGTTCATAAGAGGCATTTCAAACACTGTGGAAGGGTTATCATACCCATATTGTGGCGACAAGGAATCTAGCAAAGCAATCTAGCTCTTGGTCTTAGAGCTGCCAGGCCAGGATATTTTACATGCTGGTTGCCATGCTTCTGTGGCTCAGCACCAGCCCAGAGGAGGGCCTGCAGACTGAGCCTGTAGCCCAGGTCATTTGTGGAGGAAAAGTGTCAGATTCTAGACTGAATGAAAATGAGATCATATGCAAAATCCCTCCATTAGTCAGACACTTGCTAGATTATATTTCATCTATTTTTGGTCAGAGCTCTTTAGTAAAATAGGGTAGAAAGCAAAGAGTTTTGAAGAGACTATGATGATCAAGAGATAGAAAGTACAGAGAGTCCTCATTAACCCTCGACCCAGATCCTTATTTCTGTTCAAAATTTACCAAGTAGAGGTATATATATATCTTACGGGCTTCCCAGGAGGTGCTAGTGGTAAAGAACCTGCCTGCCAGTGCAGGAGACATAAGACACATGGGTTCAATCCCTGGGTCAGGAAGATCCCCTGGAGAAGGGCGTGGCAACCCACTCCAGTATTCTTGCCTGGAGAATCCCATGGACAGAGGAGCCTGGTGGGCTATAGTGCATGGGGTCGCAAAAAGTCGGACATGAAAAAGCAGCTAAGCACACATGCACGCAGAGGTATCTTACAGATTTTATTTTTCTATTAAGGTGGATTTTGGCAATATCGACTTAGCAATTAGGATAATTGCTGCTTGTGTCAATTTGGCCTTTACTAGAGTCAACAAGAAAGAGTTATTGAAATATTTTAAAGAAAACCACCATGGTTTTACATAATTATTCTGCTTTTGGCTTAATGTAATATTACAGATGTATTTGAAGCCCTCTTTGCACTCTTTGCAATTTTACTCCTTTTTCTTTCCCAAAGCTAAGCCATTATCTTGAAATGTGTGTGTGTTTCTGCCTGAACTACTTTAAAAACATATACTGTATTTGTATCTATAAACATAACAATTATTTTGTTTGTAAACTTGAATAAATGATATAGTGTAAAATCATGTCCTACATTTTATTTAACTCGATAGCAGATTTTTATTAGTAGCTCACTCCAGTACTCTTGCCTGGAAAATCCCATGGACGGAGGAGCCTGGTAGGCTGCAATCCATGGGGTCGCTGAGGGTCGGACATGACTGAGTGACTTCACTTTCACTTTTCACTTGCATGCATTGGAAAAGGAAATGGCAACCCACTCCAGTGTTCTTGCCTGGAGAATCCCAGGGACGGGGGAGCCTGGTGGGCTGCCGTCTATGGGGTCACACAGAGTCGGACATGACTGAAGTGACTTAGCAGCAGCAGCAGCAGTTATTGAGATACAATTCACATGTCATGCAATATTCACCCAATGGCATAATCAATGTAATGGTTTCTAGTATATTCAAAGATATATGGAGCCATCGCCATGATTTTTAGGACATGAATATTTTCATCATCTGAAAAAAAGAAAACTTGTGCCCATTAGCTATTGCCACCCCATTTTCCTCTCTTCTGTCCTTCTCGGAATTCTAAGCAATCACTCACATGTTTTATGTCTCTTAGATTTCCCCATTATGGACATTTTATGGGAATGAATTCATATAATATTTGGTCTTTTGTGATTGGTTTCTTTCACTTAGCATAATGTTTCCAAGATACATCATATTGTAGCATATATCAGTACTTAGATCCTTTTTTATAGATGACTAATAGGTTAGGAAGCAACAGTTAGAACTGGATATGGAACAACAGACTGGTTCCAAATAGGAAAAGGAGTACGTCAAGGCTGTATATTGTCACCCTGCTTATTTAACTTATATGCAGAAACGCTGGACTAGAAGAACACAAACTGGAATCAAGATTGCCAGGAGAAATATCAATAACCTCAGATACGCAGGTGACACCACCCTTATGGCAGAAAGTGAAGAGGAACTAAAGAGCCTCTTGATGAAAGTGAAAGTGGAGAGTGAAAAGGTTGGCTTAAAGCTCAACATTCAGAAAATGAAGATCATGGCATCTGGTCCCATCACTTCATGAGAAATAGATGGGGAAACAGTGGAAACAGTGTCAGACTTTATTTGGGGGGGCTCCAAAATCACTGCAGATGGTGACTGCAGCCATGAAATTAAAAGACGCTTACTCCTTGGAAGGAAAGTTATGACCAACCTAGATAGCATATTGAAAAGCAGAGACATTACTTTGCCAACAAGAGTCTGTTTAGTGAAGGCTATGGTTTTTCCTGTGGTCATGTATGGATGTGAGAGTTGGACTGTGAAGAAGGCTGAGTGCCAAAGAATTGATGTTTTTGAACTGTGGTGTTGGAGAAGACTCTTGAGAGTCCCTTGGACTGCAAGGAGATCCAACCAGTCCATTCTGAAGGAGATCAGCCCTGGGATTTCTTTGGAAGGAATGATGCTAAAGCTGAAACTCCAGTACTTTGGCCACCTGATGCGAAGAGTTGACTCATTGGAAAAGACTCTGATGCTGTGAGGGATTGGGGGCAGGAGGAGAAGGGGATGACAGAGGATGAGATGGCTGGATGGCATCACTGACTTGATGGACGTGAGTCTGAGTGAACTCCAGGAGTTGGTGATGGACAGGGAGGCCTGGCGTGTTGTGACTCATGGAGTCGCAAAGAGCCGGACACAACTGAGCAACTGACCTGAACTGAACTGAATATTAGTTTCTGTGGATAAATCACATTTTTTTATCCCTTCATCCTTGATAGACGTTTGAGTTGTTTCTGCCTTTAGGCTGTTGTAAATAATGCTGCTATAAACATTTATGAACAGTTTTTGGTGTGGACATATGTTTTCTTTCTCTTGGGTATATACCTAGGAGTGGAATTTCTGGGTCTTCTCACTTTCTTCATGGTATCCTTTGAAGAACATTCTTGATGAGTGAAGTTGCTCAGTCATGTCCAACTCTTTGCGACCCCATGGACTGTAGCCCCCCAGGCTCCTCCATCCATGGGATTCTCCAGGCAAGAATACTGGAGTGGGTTGCCATTTCTTTTTCTTATGCTTTTGGTGTCATATCTAAGAATCTACTGCATAATTCAAGGTTGCGAAGATTTACCTCTGCATTTTCTTCTAAGAGTTTATGGTCTCATATTTTTGTTTTTGATCCACTTTGAATTAATTTTTGTATTTTGTGTGAGGTAAGGGTCCAACTTCATTCTTGTGTATGTGGTTATCCAGTTGTCTCAGCATCCTTTGCTGAGAAGATGATTATTTTCCTATTGAATGATCTTGGCACCCTTGTCAAAAATCAGTTGGCCCAATATTTTTTTAAATTTATATTTCTGAACTTTGAATTCTATTCCACCAATCTATAAGTATATCCTAGTACTAGAACCATACAAAGATTCATTCTTTGCTGTTGGTTTCTGATAGACTACTTTAGAATTAAAGCTGTTTCAGAGCAGTGATTCTTATCCTGGCTGCACCCTGGATACCCTAGGGGAAGTTTTATAAAAATACTGATGCCTGGTTCCAACCCCTGGAAATTCTGGTTTAATTGGTCTGGGATGTAGCCTGGGCACTGGGACTCTTAAAAACTCCCCTGATGCTTCTAATGTACAGTCAAAATTGAGAACTACTATTCGTGATTAATGCCTATATTTATTGGCCAAAAGTCTCTATTAGTGATGGGTGACAGAATACAAGTTTAAGTAGCTTAGGAAAAATAAAGAGGAAGACCTCCCTGTGGTCCAGTGCTTAAGACCCTGAGCTTCCACTGCAGGGTATGTGGGTTTGATACTCGATTGGGAAACTAAGGTCCCTGCATGACACATCCACCACCCCCAGAAAAAAGAGGAGAAAGATTTACAAGTTTATAAGATCATGGCAGTTGCAGAGCTAGGAATAATTGCAGTCATTCTCTACCACAGCAGTGAGCTCTCTCCAGAGACTCGTGGGAAGCTCTGAGCTCATCTTGTAATAGCTTCCAGTGATGAGAGTGTCTTTTTCCTGATAGCTCCAGCAGGGGAAATCTCCAAGAAAGGCCCTGTTTGCTTGACTTGGGTACCTGCCCTTCTCTGGACCAATCTTTGTGGCCCACATATGGGCAGGTGATTGGGAGGAGGGCTTGTTGGACAAACAGAGAGTAATTTAGACTTTGGTTAACTTTAACTTTCTTGGATATATTCATAAATCTGATAGTAAGAACAAGTCTCTAAGAGTCACAAGAGAGATGTGAAGGCATTCTTAAATATTGTGTTAAATTATGTTACTCATTTAATAAAATTGATAATTTGGTTTTCCCTGGTAAGTTGCCTAAGCTTCAGTAAAAGATACTAGGAGGAGGGAAGGATTATTGCTGAAGCTAATATGCTGAAAGTGATACCAAGGGAGGAGAAAGGTAAGTTATCTTGTAAAAGTTCAGCAACTTTTCCTGTTTAGCTAAGGGGTAAACAGTCCTTGAGGAAAGCCCCAGAAAGAAATAGCTATAAAAAGCAACTTTCAAAACTTGGAGGGGAAAGCATGGGAAGGATAATAGGAAAGCTTTGGAATCAGACAGTAGATGTCAATTCTTACTAAAGATATATGCTTGATGTTAAATAAATTAATCTTTCTGAATCTCAGTTTCTCTATATGTAGAATGGAGATGGTGCCTAGTGTATAGGATCATTGAGGAAGTTCAGTATTACGCATCAGGCATACAGTAAGTGCACAATATTTGTTACCACTCACTGTTTCCATCTTTTCCCATAATAAATAATGATCATAATGATGATATGTTTATAAGCAAGGTTGTATTACATCTAGTGTACCATGTATTGAGAAGGTAGGCAAATTTTCATGAGGTTGACAAAAAGATGGCTCAGATTAAAGGTTTAGTTCCTAAAGTAGTAAACTTTATCTAGAAATTTCCCTTATACAAATAAGACATTGCTCTACTACTATAACATAAAGGAATTTGGGGGTGTCAAATTTATACTTCCAACAAAATGTAGTCTCTAATTTATTTGTTAACAGGCAGACTGTTTGTCAACCTTCCATGCTTTCTAAAAGTTTTCCCACTGACCTGAAGCTGCTTTGGGCCAGCTGCTGAACAGTGGGATCAACTCTTCTCTGCTTCAGGGAATCCATGAGCCTTCTGGCTGACCCAAGATATGAGTGCAGAGAAGGACATCTGTATCCGAGCCATTGCTATGATGGAGGCTTCCAAGAAGCTGCACACCAGGGGCTGCTCTTGGATACTTGTTCATTTCTAGACAAAACCTCACTTGGGTTGATCTGATCAGGTCTTTCTCAAACTCTCCCTTTTCTCCTGTCCATTGTCTCCTTCTGGTTTCCTTGCAAGCTCTCTGGACTTCCTTCTTACCACCCCACCTCCTTTCCTGCATGCTGTATGTTTCTCTTGGTTCTCTCCTACTCATTTACACTGATGGCATCAACTACCAATTATGTGTGACCACTCACAAATCTATGTTTCTAGACCTCAACCCCTCTCTTGACTAGTTTTCACATATGCAACATTTGTATTCTTCCCACTGGCTGTCTCCCAAGCACCTCTAACTCAGCATCTTTTTCATCTTTGCTTCCTCTCACCCAAACCTGTATTTCCAGTACAGTGAAAGGCATGTCTATTTACTGGTCATGTAACCCAGAAACCTGGAAAGTCATCCCTCTCCCTGTTTCCATCAATGTAATGAATAATACTAGTAGCTGATATTTCTGCTAGTATTACTAAACCAGAATTATTAATAATACAGAGCCATAATTTCCTGGATCCAGAGTCCTGCTTTTCTTTTCTTTTCTTTAACTGCCAGCCAGTTCTCAGGTCTTACTGACTTTACCTAGATAACTATATTTTAGATCCTTCTTCTTAATGTCTGACACATTTGGCCTGTCCTTTCTATCCCACTCTTAATGCCTTAATCCAGTCCTGTAAATGGTCTCTTTGCTCTGTCTTGTCTTCTTTCAACCCTCTCCACATTGTAGCAAGATCTGAACCCCTTTCTGAGACTGACTGCAAACCAAGTAAGCCTTTGGCATTTACCCTCCTGAATTAGACTACTCCTTTATACACTCTCAAATCAGTGTCTCATGCAATACTTTACTCGTCTTCTCTTTCATTCTACAATCCCAGTATGATGAACATTTTAATTCATTGTTTTATATGGTTCAGATGGTAAAGAATCTGCCTGTAATGCAGGAAACTAGGGTTCTGATCCCTGGGTTGGAAAGATCCCCTAGAGAAGGAAATGGCAACCACTCCAGTATTCTGGTCTGGAAAATCCCATCGACAGAGGAGCCTGGCAAGCTTCAGTCTGTGGGGTCATAAAGAGCTGGAGATGGCTGTCAATTTTAAGCAATTGACACAGTAGTTCATCAGCTGTTCTTTCAGAGCTCAGTCTCACCATATTTAGTATTCACAGAGGGTTCATTTCAGCTTTCCTCAGTATCTTGCTGAGTTCCTCCCGGCTGCAGCTCTCATTGACAGAGATAAGTGCTGTGGTGTCAGGGAATAGGTGAAAAATAGTCTCATAATCTCTATCGACACAGGGATTGACATGCTACATTACCATGGGAAGGAGGACTCAGCTGAGAGCTTTGGAAGAGCTGGTGCTAAGTACAGATAGGCTGATTTTCAAGTAGAAATGTGTGCTGTATATGTGAATCTTCCCCACGGAGCTATCATGGTTAATTAAGAACAGGGTCATAAGATCCTCGATAACCAATAATAAGCTATGCTGTTTGGCAGACTGAGGTAAGCAGACTCCTTTCTTTAGAAAAAAATTGAGATGAACAAAAGTTTGTCAGAATTTGTTAATTTGCTACAATGTGGAGTGACTTTTAATGAGCTATAAAAACCCATTGCTGCTGCTGCTGCTGCTAAGACGCTTCAGTCGTGTCCGACTCTGTGCGACCCCATAGACGGCAGCCCACCAGGCTCTGCCGTCCCTGGGATTCTCCAGGCAAGAACACTGACGTGGGTCGCCATTTCCTTCTCCAATGCATGAAAGTGAAAAGTGAAAGTGAAGTCGCTCAGTCGTGTCTGACTCTTAGTGACCCCATGGACTGCCCACCAGGCTTCTCCGTCCATGGGATGTTCCAGGCAAGAGTACGGAGTGGGGTGCCATCACCTTCTGCGATAATAGACCCATTACATGTTACCAATTATTTTCTAGAGGATTTATGGAATGTTTAGGATCTTAGAAACCGGACTATTTAAGTAATTAACAGATATAGACTACAAAATTCAAAAAGTAAAAAAAAAAAAAAAAGTATATTATAAAAATTATCTCTTCCCCAGAGGTAAACCTGTTAACAGTTTCTTGTGTTTTCAGAGATAGTCTATCATAGGATAAATTTGAAAGATTTTTTAAATTAAAGCAAGCATATCCATTTCTCTAATACCTAATGCGTTGCCTGGTTTTTAATAGGTATTCTATAAATGCTGATTAAAGGAAATTGTTTCTGAGTAACGGTTTAGTAAATTTTATGAAAGTATTTTTTTTTCAAGTTAAAATTTCCCTTTGGTCATCACATAAAAAAAACAACACAAAATTAAGCAATGATATGACAAAGTGAAAAAGAGATGTGTACAATCTGAATTGCTTTATTACAAACCAAAAGCTAACATCATATTCAACAATGAAAGGTTTGAGATTTCTCGCTAATAGCAGGAACAAGACAAGGAGGCCCACCCTCACCACTCTAATTCAACACAGTAATGGAACTCCTAGCCAGAACAATGAGGTTAACAAATAAAAAAGGTTTCAAAGTCATCCAAATCAAAAAGGAAAAAGTAAAATTGTCTCTCTTTGCAGATGATATAATCCTTTTTGTTATTGTTATTTTTGATTGCGCTGAGTCTTTGTTGCTATGTGGAGTTTCTCTAGTTGCGGTGCATGGGCTGGCTTCTTTCGCGGAGCACAGGCTCTAGGCACGTGGGCTTCAGTAGCTGCAGCACACATTTTTCCAAATGGCCAGCAGGCACACAAAAAGATGTTCAACATCACTGATTATCAGGGAAATGCAAACAAAACCACAATGAGGTATTACTTCACACCTGTTAGAATGGCTGCCATAAACAAGACAAGAGATAACAGATGTTGGTGAGGATGTGGAGAAAAGAGAACCCTTGTACACTGTTGGTGGGAATGTAAGTTGATGTGGCTACTGTGGAAAACAATATGGAGGTTCCTCAAAAAATTAAAAATAGAGCTGCTGTTATGATTCAGCAATCCCACTTCTGGGTATATATTTGAAGGAAGTGAAACTACTCTCTTGAATAGATATCTCCACTCCTATGTTCATTGCAGCATTACTTAAAATAGGCAAGACATAAAAGCAACCTAAGTGTCTAATGATGAATGAATGGGTAAAGAAAATGCAATTTGTGCATGCACCCACACACACCCATACACTATGGAATAATAGCCACAAAAAAGAAGAAAACCCTCCTTTTTTGCGACTATGGGTAGTTTTTATGGACATTTTATTAAGTGAAATAAATCAGAGAAAGACAAATACTAATTGATATTACTTATAGTGGACTCTAAAAAGACAAACTTATAGAAATAAAAAGTAGAATGGTGGTTGCCAGAGTTGGGTTCAGACGAGTGGGAAATGGCACCCCACTCCAGTACTCTTGCCTGGAAAATCCCATGGACTGAGGGGCTTGGTGGACTGCAGTCCATGGGGTCACTAGGAGTCGGACACGACTGAGCAACTTCACTTTCACTTTTCACTATCATGAATTGGAGAAGGAAATGGCAACACACTCCAGTGTTCTTGCCTGGAGAGTCCCAGGGACGACGAGCCTGGTGGACTGCCGTCTATGGGGTCGCACAGAGTCGGACACGACTGAAGCGACTTAGCAGCAGCATCATAGTGGACTCTAAAAAGACAAACTTATAGAATAAAAAGTAGAATGGTGGTTGCCAGGGTTGGGTTCAGACGAGTGGGAGAAGGGGGAATCTTGGCCAAAAGGTACAAACTTCCAGCTATAAAATGAATAGATTTGGGGGAGCTAATGAATAGCATAGTGACTATAATTAGCGATACTCTGTCATATACTTGGAAGTTGTTAAGACTTAGACATTAAATATTATCACCACACACACACAATTATTTGAGGTGATGGGTGTGTTAACTGATCTTATTTGGGGATCATTTAACAACATGTATCTGTATCCAGTCATCACATTGTACACCTTAAATTTATGTGTGTTTTATGTCAATAATATCTCAGTAAGGCTGAAACAAATACCTTTCAGAGGAGTCAAAGACTTTAATGTAAAAAATAAAACAATGGAAGTCACAGAAGAAAACATGAGAGAGAACTTCCTGGGGAATAGGGAGTGAAGGAGGCTTTTTTCACCATAGATTTTTTTGTACTTTATGGATGTTGTACTACATGTATATGTATTACCTAGTCAAATGTTTTCTAATAAAATGAAATAATTAAGAGAGTTCAGAAATAGAACTCTCTTAGTTCTGTTAGTATACTCTTAGATTTCTCTGGGATTGCTTGATCATACGGTGATTTTATTACTAGCTTTTTACAGAAATCTCCACATAGTTCTCCATAGTGGATGTATTAATATACATTCCCACCAACTGCGTGAGAGGGCTCCCTTTTTCCACGTCCCCTCTAGCGTTTATTCGTAGATTTTTTGATGATGGCCATTCTGACCAGTGTGAGGTGATACCTCATTGTAGTAACTGTCTTAATTCTAATAGTATATAAATAGAAATATATGTATATGTTCAAGTGATTTTTGACAAGCATGCTAATGTAATTTAGTGCTGGAAAGAAAAGATGTCTTTCAACAAATGCTACAGCTATTGAATATCCATATGGAAAAATAGTAGAGTCCATCCTAATCTCAAACCATATAACATTTTATTAAATTTTCGTTTACAATTGGAAGATAATTGCTTTACAATGTTGTGTTGGTTTATGCTATACACCAGTGTGAATCAGCCATAGGATACATATGTCCCCTCCCTCTTGAAGCTCCTTCCCACCCACGACCCCACCCCCCATCCCCGCCTCTAGGTTGTTGCAGAGCACTGAGCTGAGCTCCTTGGTTATATGGCAACTTCCCACCAGCTATTTATCTCACATGTGCTAATGTGTATGTTTCAGTGCTATCCTCTCAGTTTGTCTCATCCTCTCCTTCCCCCACTGTGGCCAGTCTGTTCTCCGTGTCTGAGTCTCTATTCCTCCCCTGCAAATGGGTTCATCAGTACCATTTTCTGGATTCCCTATCCATGCGTTATTATTATACAATACTTGTTTCTCTCTTTCTGACTGACTTCACTCTGTATGATAGGCTCTAGGCTCATCCACCTCTCTAGAACTGACTCAAATTCATTCCTTTTTATGGCTGAGTGATATTCCATTGTATGTATGTACCACGACTTCTTTATCCACTCATCTGTTGATGGGCATCTAGGTTGCTTCCATGTGCTAGCTATTGGAAATAGTGTTTCAATAACATTGGGGTACATGTGTCTTTTTCAGTTATGGTTTTCTCAGGGTATACACCCAGTAGTGGGATTGCTGAATCATATGGTAGTCTTATTCCTAGCTTTTTAAAGAAATCTCCACATAGTTCTCCATAGTGGATGTATCAATTTACCTTCCCACCAACTGTGTGAGAGGGTTCCATTTTCTCTACATCCTCTCCAGCATTTACTGTTTGTAGATTTTTTGATGGTGGCCATTCTGACCAGTGTGAGGTGATTCTTTTTTGTGGTTTTGATTTGCATTTCTCTAATAATGAGCGCTGTTGAACATTTTTTTCATGTTTGTTGGCCTTCTGTATGCCTTTTTTGGAGAAATATCCATTTAGGTCTTCTGTCCATTAAAAAAATACTTATGTGGTTGCACCAGGACTTAGTCGTGGCACGCGGGATTTAGTTCCCTGACCAGGGATCCACCTGGGCCTGCTGCATTGGGAGTGCAGAGTCTTAGCCACTGGACCACCAGGCAAGTCCCCTTCTGACCAGTTTTTTTGATTGGGTTGCTTGTTTTGCTGATATTGAACTGCATGAGCTGCTTGTATACATATAAAATTTCTGACACAGGTTGATGATAGTCCTAAACATAAGAGCTAAAACTATAAGCTTCCAAAGGAAAACATAGAAGGAAATATTTATGACCATACATTAGTCAAAGATTTGTAAAAGTGAAGGTTGCTCAGTCGTGTCTGACTCTTTGCAACCCCATGGAATATACAGTCCATGGAATTCTCCAGGCCAGAATACTGGAGTGGATAGCCTTTCCCTTCTCCAGGGAATCTTCCCAACCCAGGGATCGAACCCAGGTCTCTCACATTGCAGGTGGATTCTTTACCAGCTGAGCCACAAGGGAAGTCCAAAGATTTCTAAGGCAGGACACAAAAAAACATGAAGAAAAAATCGACAAATTGAAATCCATTACATTTAAACATGCATGTATTGAGCAAGTCATCTCTTCTCTCAGCTCCCAACCTGCTCCTCCAGTCCCGGTTTTGTAATAATGAAGCTGCAAACTAAACATTTCTTTGCCAGTTAGTGTAATGCCAGGCTTTGTCAGTAGAGGGCACTAAAGTAACATTGCAAGATGATAGCAACATGAACTTTTTGGGGTGATGGAAATGGTGGGCGCTAATATGGTTGTCCAGCATCCCATGCAGCTGTTCAAGATTTAAACTAATTAAAATGAAAGTTACTAATTCACTTCCTCAGTCCCAAAGCCATTTCAAGTGCCCAAGAGCCAGTGTGGTCAATGACTACCATATTGAACAGGTACAGAACATTTTCATCATCACAAAAAATTGTTTGATAGCGCTGCTCTATATCTTCATTGTGTTGAATGGTACACCACTGTATACATTAATCAAAATGCATCAAACTGTACACTCAGAGTTAGTTTTATGTAAATGACACTTCAACAAAAATTACTGTTTGAATAAAAAGGTGTTAATGTGTTAGTCTAGGGTTTTAGTCACTTTTATCAGTGAAATTGTACTATTAAATAAAAGTCTTACAAACATCAATGTTGCCACCCACCCCTCTTTTTTTGTTTTTGTTTTGCTTTTTTTTGAGCCAGGAGCAAGCAATGCTACAGTCTTCAGTTAACATTTATTCTGCATTTCCATTTTTAAACCAGATTTTCAATTCTTATCTTACTTTAGAAAATTAAAAGCATATCCTTTGGAGAGTCAAACAATTTCATAACCATTTTTTCAATGCTATTCATGAAGTTTGATGTCCGATGAGAACTGCCAACAATTTAAATCTTTTTCTAAGATGGTTTAAGCAATTATTAAAAAATTATTTGATGCATGAAATAAAATATTCCTATCTAGCTCAATTCCCAGATGTTAGATGATTGCCTTTTCCAGAAAAATGAATAGCTTTTGAGTGACAAAAACCATGGAAATAACTCAATGGAGGGGCTGAGATATGTTTTGTTCAGCAAATTGTATCTTAAGCACCTGAACAGAACCTGGCACTCAGTAAGTTTCTGGTGAATGATTGATTTGGGTGGATGAATGAATTCAGGTACTGGGGGAAATCTGTAATTAGTTATAGACTTTGAGACATGGTATACATCACAATCAAAGAACAGAAGAGAACTGGAGAAATGCATAGCTATTATTTTTTAACTGAACACCTCCCCCAAATTTCTTTTGACTGAGTACCTGGGCAAATTTCCTGATTTCAAATCCATTTCCTAAAGCAAAGGGCAAGCTGGATGGCACATTTTAGGCATTTAAAATAGCAAATACCAGCTTCTGTGCGTCTGTATACTTTAAACATTTAAAACAAGCGAATGAACTCCTACCTCAGGGACTTCTATCCAGCTATCTGCCTAGGCCTTCCTTTGCTATCCCCCAGAGATGAAGTCAATGTACTTCAATCCACTCTCTCCTGGTCTTATTTTTGTATCTGAGTGATAATAACTGCTCCTTTCCTCAGACACCACTGATAGAAACCAGGGAATCTCTAGAGGAAGATCTCTCTTTCCCACCTTCTAGAGCCAATCAGTTGCCAGCACTTGCTAATCCATTGTAAACTGGAATATCTCTAGTTGTGTCCAGAAGCATCACTGGGGGTGGATAAAGACTGGAAGAACAGACTGGAAAGTTGGAATTGATGGTAACTGAGAAGTGGAGGCTCTCATAGGGTGCATTCTCAGAAAGTGGCCCCCATTTTCCTGCAGTAGTTGTTAAAATTATAATGAAAATTGCTTAGAAGAAACAATGTGAATGGAAGACTCTAATATGGAGAAAGTAGTTGGAGCAATGGTTAACATTTTCACTTGTTATCTTTTCTAAGCAGCCAATGACAGAGACAGATTCATTCTTTGTTAATCCTTTGTCTCTAGTCCCACTTCTATTTTAGTTCTTTTCACCTCTTGATATCAGTGTCATCCTCATAATATCAAAATTTTAATTCTTCCCTACTTACAAACCTTTAATGGTACTCTTTGATAACCAGTAGGATGGCTAGAATCAAAAACACCAATAATAGCAAGTGTTGACAAGGGTGTGGGAAATCATACACCACTGGTAGGATTATAAAATGGTACATCACTTTGGGACTAATCTGGCTCCCTTGAATCATTAAATGTGAGTTACCATATAACCCAGCAATCCCACACTAGGGTATATACTCAAGAGAAATGAAAACTTATGTCCACAAAGAAACCTGTACACAAATGCCTATAGTTGAATTACTCGTAATAGCCAAAAGGTAGGAACAACCCAAATATCCATCAAAGGATGAATGGATGATAAAAATATAGTATATCCATATAACAAATATTATTTAGTTATAAAAAGTATGAACTACATGATACATGTTACAACAAGGATGAACCCTGAAAATATTAGGCTAAGTGAAAAAAGTCAATTACAAAAGACCACATATTACATGATTCCATTCTTATTAGATGTCCAGAATAGGCAAATCTATAGAGACAAAAAGAAGATTAGTGGCTGCTTAGGACTAGTGGATGGAGAAGGAAATGGCAACCCACTCCAGTATTCTTGCCTGGAGAATCCCATGGACGGAGGAGCTTGGCAGGCTACAGTCCATGGGGTTGCAAAAGTCGGACATGATGGAGAGACTAAACCACCACAGGACTAGTGGAGAGCATAGAGTATGATGATTGACAGCTATAAGTTGTGGGTGGTTTTTTTTTTTTGAGATAATGAAAATATTCTAAAATTTTGAGTTGCATGCATTTGTGAGTATACTAAAAATCAATGAGCTGTACATTTTAAATAGACGAATCATATGGTATATGAATTGTATCTCAATAAAGCTACTAGAATAAACACATTTAAAAATCTTTTGTGTTCTACATAGTAAAGCACAAACTGGTCAATTCTGCATTCTGTGCAGGGCTGGCTTCATGCTCAGAAATCCTCAGAAATATTCCATCACTGGGCTCCACCACCATGTGATCAGTCCTGACTGACTCTGCTTCATCCACATACAGTCCCTGGATGTTCCAGACCTCTCCCAGGGTTCAATTAACTCATTTATGCTGTGTCCTTTGCTCGGAATGTCTTTCCCAATTGCCCTTTATTTCTGAGTCCTGCCAAACAAACGCCTATTTATCTTCCAAGTCTATTCACTGGTCACCTCCGTTTCAATACCTCTACCCAACCTTCCTAGGCTGAATTGATGTCTCTGTCTTTTGTGCTCCACTCTGCACCTTGTACAGAAGTGTCTCCCAGCATCTCTGGAGCTTGTTTCTCATGTGTTTCTTTCTCCCTGTTTAGACTGTGAGCTTTCATTGGCAAAGACATTGCCATTTTGTTTTCCCTCCACAACTTCTTGCTGCTTGACTCTGTTTGACATCTGCTGGCTCATCTCTGCCACATACTAAAACTGAAGCTTAAGAGGAAAGATCAGAGTTCTATCTTGGTTTATTTCACACCCTTCCCCTGCTGCTCTGTGGTTCTGTGTATTCTGGAAGCTGCAGATAGCCTCCTTCCAGATTATCTGTCCAAATGATGAATCTGACTCTGAGCTCTGGCCCCTACCAACAAGCTTTTGGCTATGCTGTGCATGCACCCTGTCTGGTCCCTTTGGACTTGCACCTCTGGAAGTTGACTGCAGAACTGTGTACTGGACTGTGAACCTTGCTGGGTTTCTGCAGTTCAACTAGATAGCCTGCACTACCGACTGTGTTTTGATTTTAAACTGATGGGACCAAGACCTGTGGGCACTGCCGAAGCTATCCCAACCCAGCTCCTGGTTCTGCGTTCCTAATCAGCCTTATCTTATGTTAGTTATGTCTTGGCACATTTTCCTCTAATCCTAACTGCAACTTCTACTGGCACAGTTTTCTCTGATCCTTTCTCTTTCTTTTTTAAAAAGTAATATTGTAAGTATTTTTTAGAAAATTGAAGTATAGTTGATTTAGAATATTGTACTGATTCCTGTTACATAGCAAAGTGATTTAGCAATACAAGGGTTTACTCGTAGCTCAGTTGGTCAAGAATCTGCCTGCAATGCAGGAGACCTGGGTTTGATTCCTGGGTCAGGAAGATCCCCTGGAGAAGGAAATGGCAACCCATTCCAGTACTATTGGCTGGAGAACCCATGGACAGAGGAGCCTGGCAGGCTACAATCTATGGGGTTGCAAGAGTTGAACACGACTGTGCAACTAAGCACAGCACATACATCAGTTCAGTTCAGTTCATTCACTCAGTCATGTCCAACTCTTTGCGACCCCATGAATCGCAGCATACCAGGCCTCCCTGTCCATCACCAACTCCCGGAGTTCACTCAAACTCATGTCCATCAAGTTGGTGATGCCATCCAGCCATCTCATCCTCTGTCGTCCCCTTCTCTTCCTGCCCCCAATCCCTCCCAGCATCAGAGTCTTTTCCAATGAGTCAACTCTTCGCATGAGGTGGCCAAAGTACTGGAGTTTCAGCTTTAGCATCATTCCTTCCAAAGAAATCCCAGGGCTGATCTCCTTCAGAATGGACTGGTTGGATCTCCTTGCAGTCCAAGGGACTCTAAGAGTCTTCTCCAACACCACAGTTCAAAAGTCTCAGTTCTTCGGCACTCAGCTTTCTTCACAGTTCAACTCTCGCATCCATACATGACCACTGGGAAAACCATAGCCTTGACCAGACTGACCTTTGTTGGCATACATATGTATGTTTTTTATGTTCTTCTCCATTGTGGTTTATCACATAGTTCCCTGTGCTATACAGTAGGACCTTGTTATTTATCCATTCTGTAGAAACAAACCCAACCCTCCAACTAACCCCAAATTCCAGCTTCATCCCTCTCCCAGCCCTTTCCCCCTTGGTAACCACAGTCTATTTTTTATGTCTGTGAGTCTGTTTCATAGATAGGTTCATTTGTGCCATATTTTAGATTCTACATATAAGTGATATCATATGCTCTTTGTCTCTTTATGACTTACTTCACTTAGTATGATGATCTCTAATTCCATCCATGTTGCTGTAAATAACATTATTTTGTTCTTTTTTGTGACTGAGTAGTATTCCTTTGTCTATATATACTTCATCTTCTTTATTCATTCATCTATCAACGGACAGTTAGGTTGTTTCTGTGTCTCGGCTATTGTGAATGGTGTTGCTATGAAGGTAGGGGTGCGTGTATCTTTTTGAATTATAGTTTTGTCCAGATATATGCCCAGGAGTGGGATTGTTGGATCGAGTGGCAACTCTATTTTTAGTTTTTTGGGGAACCTCCATAATGTTTTCCATATTGGCTGTATCAACTTACATTCCCACCAACAGTGTAGGAGGATTCCTTTTTATCCACACCTTCTCCAGCATTTGTTATTTGTGAACTTTTAAATGATGGCCATTCTGACCCGTGTGAGGTAATACCTCATTGTAGTTTTGATTTGCATTTCTCTAATTTAGTAATGCTGAGCATCTTTTCATGCGCCTTTTGGCCATCTGTATGTCTTCTTTGGAGAAATTTCTATTTAGTTCTGCCCATTTCTTGGTTGAGTTGTTTGTTTTCGTTATTGAGTTATATGAGGTGTTTGTATGTTTTGGAGATTAAGCCCTTGTCTGTTGCATCATTTGCAGATATTTTCTCCTAGTCTGTAGGTTGTCTTTTCATTTTGTTATAGTTAACCTTACTGTGCAAAAGTTTGTAAGTTTGATTAGGTCCCATTTGTTTATTTTTGATTTTATTTCTATTGCCTTGGGACATGGACCTAAGAAAACATTAGTATGATTTATGTCAGAGAGTTTTCCCTATGTTCTTATTTAGAAGTCTTATGTGTCATGTCTTATATTTAAGTCTTTAAGCTATTTTGAGTTTATTTTTGTGTACAGTGTGAGGGTGTGTTCTAACTTCATTGATTTACATGCAGCTGTCCAACTTTCCCAACCATCCTTGCTGAAGAGACTTTTTCCTCACTGTATATTTTTGCCTCTTTTGTAAAAGATTAATTAGCTGTAGATGTGTGGGTTTATTTCTGGGCTCTTCATTCTGTTCCATTGATTCATATGTCTGTTTTTGCATCAATATCACACTCTTTTGATTACTGTAGCTTTGTAGTGTTGTCTGAAGTCTGGGAAAGTTGTGCCTCCTGCTTTGTTCTTTTTCCTCAGGATAGATTTGACAATTCTGTGACACTTCCTCTTTCTCTGCCTTACCAAAGTGTCCTGTATTTACACCAGGTGCATATGATTGCACCAAATAGACTGTGCTGTGATCATTGTCTGTCGCCTGTCTCCCTCTCCCACTAAATATAGTCTAGAGCTTGTCAACAATTTTTTCTATTTTGACACATTTCGTTTACTGGCATACCCACCATGGATTTATTCAGATAAATTGTAACTCCACCCCTTCTATTATGATATACAGGAATGTATATCATGATGCCAGTAAATGAATACAAAATTATTATAGGGATAACTGAATCCCTTCGCATCTTTTAAAGTAAATATTTCACAAACATTAGTACTTTGTTATTAATAGAAAATCATTTGTTAGCCTTCTGAGATGGCTGCACTGTTCCAATGTGCTAGGGGTGCCTCTGGGTAGGACCATGGGTAACTGAGAGCTGAAGCTACATCACAGGTGTCTCTGAAAACACAGCCCCTAGCACACTTTGGGACAACAGCAGATGTCCAGTGCATAGCTGTTTAATTTGTCATTGGTTGATGAATTATAAAGTAAAATTAATTTTTAAATAATTCCGTGGGTTTTCTTAAAAACAAAAAGGAGACTAAGGGTATAGCTGTCTTTATGTCCAGCTGTTTAAAGGCAGCTTCTAAGGCCAAAGTTCTTTAGAATTGGGTTTTCTTTCACATTAAGGCCCTGAAAGAGATTGCCATTCAGGAGAAGTAGTAAACAACATAGTTAATGAGTTGGTTCACTCCAGGCATGTTATTACTTTTACATACTGGTGAGTGATTTCCAGACTATAATTATGGGTATCTTTTGGGTATCCATATAGAATCCATTATGTGAATTCGTAAATCTACTTCATATTCTTTTGGTCAGATGCTCATGTAAAGTACTTCTAGGGTATGATTACTTCAAGGAGCTCACAATCACAAATAGCACAGTAGAAATAGCTTCTGTCTAAGAGAACGTGACGCTAATACTGTGTTCTTTACTATTTAATGTGTGGTTTTATCCTAGTCACTTTGCTTTGCTGAGGCTTTAAAATGGGAGTTAAGTGAATAGTCTCTAATCTCTTCACTCACTCTAAAATTCTTGAGTGTAACAAGTGTTGATAAGACTTTAGAAA
Organism: Bos javanicus; assembly: GCF_032452875.1. Classification (NCBI taxonomy): domain Eukaryota; kingdom Metazoa; phylum Chordata; class Mammalia; order Artiodactyla; family Bovidae; genus Bos; species Bos javanicus. Next base: position 56,474,577 of record NC_083871.1, on the reverse strand, counting down.
GTACATGGACAGATTGCTTCCCTACAAAATGAGAATAAACAATTGTAAAGTTTAGTCAAAATCTTTACATATCCTTCCAAGGTGAAAAGACTGGTGCCTTAGCCCATGAGTCACAGGAGACACTGGGCTCCCTGTCCATTTCTAAAAAAAATGGATACCTAGCCTGGGGTTGGGAAAACAAGGTAATCACTGGAAGGATCCCTGATTTGCCACATGACTGGTACTCATGGATTGTGTCTTGGAGTGGCTCCATAATTAGAGCCAGAGAAGATCCTTCAGGGAGTATAGTAGTGTTTGGATTGGAGTTTAGGATTTATGCATCTGTAGGCATCCTCACCAGGCTGTGAGGTGTGTGAGAGGGCAGTCTGTCTAACTTGAAAGATTGATGTGACGGGAACTGGAGTCCAAGTGAAAGATGCATCTTTGAGGGCAGAGAGACATACCTTCTATTGTAACATGAAGAAGAATGGAGCAACAGGTTTTGAAACAGGCAGGTTTCACATATGGAGGTGAAGATATGAGGGCATTCCCATCTAATAATGTAGGTTTTCTCATGAAGTGTAAGTCAAGGTCATCAAGCAAGAATGAAAAGGGAAGGTGGGGTAGGAGGTGAGAGGGAAGGGCATATGAAATAATTGTGTTAGAAAGTGGAAAAGTGAGCTTACTAAGGAAACACTGTAGTCATTCCAGTATGTGTTGCCTGCCCAAGTGAGATGAGTGTTCATGAATTTAAATGATGTGCTTTTGCATCATCAAGATACAGGAAAAGTGGATATTCAGGTTCAACCATGGTTTTGTTAGGACAGTACAGTCAAAGGCAAGAGCATACAGGGACTGATAGTCTTGATGATTACCAAAAGAGATAGTTGAAGATAGAAGATGGGTAGGTTAGTAACAGACAGAAGGTCAAGACTGAAAATTGCAGCAGTGGAGGAGATTGTTAATAGAATTAGTGAGCTCAGAGAAATAGGAGGTGGGAGCTAGAAGTGGGATGTTGAAACATTATGGAAGGATTCACGATATGGTCATAGGAATGGCTGACTGAGATGCTGTGGAAGAAAACAGCATCCCTGGAATTGAGGTGGTTGAGGAACTGAGACACTGAGATGTATGATGGGTGATCTGTGTGGATGATGTCATCACTTTAAGAATGATGACGGAAGTTGTGATGATAAGGAAGATCCCAGTCTAAGATCTCTGTTGTAATCCTGTCAAAGAAGGAGAGAAGTAACTGGAGATAAGACGATGGTAGCACTGAGAAGGTAGAACAGTTATTATTGCTGGCTGGGATGAGCTTCAAAGCCAAAAAGAAAGGGGGAATGATTTGAGGTTATATTGGAAAGCATGGAGTATGATCTACCTTTCAACCCTTTTGTATGTGCAATGTGAAAGGGAAAAAAATAGCCTCTACTTGAGAAGAGAAAGCAATGATGTTAGGAGGTGACATGGTTTCATTTAAGGCAAAGAGAAGGAATGTTCAGAAAAGACATTGAAGATACAGTGTTTACTGATGAGGAATTTTGAAGAATTCAAGAGCAGCATTTGGAAGGGAAGATGGGGTGGTGTGGTGGATCAGATTCAGGGATGTATTGAGAGAGGGAAAAGTTGATGATGGTGTAAGAGTACAGAAAGGGCAGTACTAAAAGGGAGTACTAAAAGAGTTCTAAAAGAGCAGAGATAGAATCATGGATGAGAAGTCTCTACCCTGAGAGGGCCCAAGGGTCTTAATACTTATCATCTCAGTGACAAGATATCTTGGGAACCTTACCTTTATGTACTTTCTATATTGAATTTCCCAAAGAAAGACAATGCCAAAGAATGCTCAAACTACCACACAATTGCACTCATCTCACACGCCAGTAAAGTAATGCTCAAAATTCTCCAAGCCAGGCTTCAGCAATATGTGAACCGTAAACTTCCTGATGTTCAAGCTGGTTTTAGAAAAGGCAGAGGAGCCAGAGATCAAATTGCCAACATCCGCTGGATCATAGAAAAAGCAAGAGAGTTCCAGAAAAACATCTATTTCTGCTTTATTGACTATGCCAAAGCCTTTGACTGTGTGGATCACAATAAACTGTGGAAAATTCTTCAAGAGATGGGAATACCAGACCACCTGATCTGCCTCTTGAGAAATTTGTATGCAAGTCAGGAAGCAACAGTTAGAACTGGACATGGAACAACAGACTGGTTCCAAATAGGAAAAGGAGTACATCAAGGCTGTATATTGTCACCCTGTTTATTTAACTTATATGCAGAGTACATCATGAGAAACGCTGGACTGGAAGAAGCACAAGCTGGAATCAAGATTGCCAGGAGAAATATCAATAACCTCAGATATGCAGATGACACCATCCTTATGGCAGAAAGTGAAGAGGAACTCAAAAGCCTCTTGATGAAAGTGAAAGTGGAGAGTGAAAAAGTTGGCTTAAAGCTCAACATTCAGAAAACTAAGATCATGGCATCTGGTCCCATCACTCCATGGGAAATAGATGGGAAAACAGTGGAAACAGTGTCAGACTTTATTTTTCTGGGCTCCAAAATCACTACAGATGGTGACTGCAGCCATGAAATTAAAAGACGCTTACTCCTTGGAAGGAAAGTTGTGACCAACCTAGATAGCATATTCAAAAGCAGAGACATTCCTTTGCCAACAAAGGTTCATCTAGTCAAGGCTATGGTTTTTCCAGTGGTCATGTTTGGATGTAAGAGTTAGACTGTGAAGAAGGCTGAGCGCCGAAGAATTGATGCTTTTGAACTGTGGTGTTGGAGAAGACTCTTGAGAGTCCCTTGGACTGCAAGGAGATCCAACCAATCAATTCTGAAGGAGATCAGCCCTGGGATTTCTTTGGAAGGAATGATGCTGAAGCTGAAACTCCAGTACTTTGGCCACCTCATGCGAAGAGTTGACTCATTGGAAAAGACTCTGATGCTGGGAGGGGTTGGGGGCAGGAGGAGAAGGGGACGACAGAGGATGAGATGGCTGGATGGCATCACTGACTCGATGGACGTGAGTCTGGGTGAACTCCGGGAGTTGGTGATGGACAGGGAGGCCTGGAGTGCTGCGATTCATGGGGTCGGGAAGAGTCGGACACGACTGAGTGACTGAACTGAACTGAACTGATATTGAATTGTGGGGACTTTTAGGTAAAAGTAGGAGTAAAGCAACCCTTTTTGGCAATAACTTATTTTCAAGTTATAATTATGAACTTGTGGTTCAGGTGGAACTTGTTTCAGAAATGTACTGGTAGAAACCCTTAGAGCTCAGAAAGTGATAAGGCATTGGCTACTGTAGGATACTATCTAATAACATACAATAATTGATTGATTGATAAATGAAAAAAATCACTTTTTTTCCTCCCCACTGTAAGTTCTTTACCTGGTTTAGATTTTTGAGAGGGAGAATTCTCTCTTTAAATTCTCAAAGTGGTCTTTGAACCTCCAAAAGATTACCAACCACTGATCTACATGATCAATCAAACATCAAACATTAAGTGAGTTTCTTTTTATCTGAATTAATTGAAATTCACACTGGATTTACTAAGTTTTTGTTATCACTTGGACACAAACAATTAATCTTTGGTTTACATATTTGAGTTCTCTGTGAAATCTTGTTACAGCATAACGAAAAATACTCTATAGAGAAACCTTAGTAATTTCCCATAATGACTAAGAGAGCCTTTTCGGTGTGCTGCACTTCATAAATCAATGAGCAAATAAACACAGGGACAGAGTAAAATAGACAAGGGCATGTTATCCCTGTGAATACACTTGATTGCATAACAAAAAAGTCACCATGAACTATTGGGATGTACATTAATGGTTTGAATAGTACTCTGCACAAAAACAAATACTTCATTAACAGATTTCATTGGAATTGATGATAATTCTGACCTGTAGTCAGAATTTTTATCTTTGCATTAAGAAAAATGTGTTGAATATGAACATTAATCATGAAAGCAAAGGAAATGAACAGCTTACTTCAATGAAGTCTCTTAGTCCAGTAAGCTATTTTGAAAAGCATTTGGAAAATCATACTTGGGGTATCTGAATAGTAGCAATGAATATGTTAATGACAACTGGTTATTTATTTACTAAAGAATTCATAAACATTGTCTAAGAACCATAGCCCTACTTCACTCCCCTGCCAGTCCACAATGTATGCTATAAGCCCAGTGCGCCCTCCACTTAGAGTAAATTTTTTACAGTTAATCAATTCTAGGTTTTTCTTCTCTCTCTAATCCATAAATATAAAAATAGATGATAATTCTATTGTAAGAGAATCTTTTGACATAGATATTCAGTCTTGTGAGTTACTGAAACTAATAGTTTCCTTTGTCTTATATTTTCAAATGACTTGATATGATTCAAAATAGGTTAGATAAATGGAAGCTTTAAGTTAAGGTTTTATTTTACTGCTCCTAGGACAATAGAAGGTAAATCAAATTATATAATATTATAAGCTAAAATAATAAAATTTGGAATACAAGAATAAAACTATCTCTATTATATGAACTGGATCATCTTTAATTCCCAATATGTAACAGAGGGCCTGGCTTATTGTGAATGCTCACAGAATATTTTCAATAATGAGTGAACAAAATATAAACATTTTTTCATACATTTTTGATGGCTAGAAACATTGGCAGTTTGGAGAGACATTGTATTACAAGTCTTTTTGTGGCTCAAACTATATATAATTAAAAATTCACATTTAAATTAACTTGGTATATATAATTAAGGACTTTCTGACTAGTGTGTATTTTCTAAGCCAACTGTACATGATCAGCAAGTACTAAAACAATTATTTACTTATTTACATATGGATGCAGGAATACCTAATAGTCAAGTAAATCATGGTTAACCAACCAGATTCTTTTCAAAAATAATTTTATTTATTTGTTTTCGGCTGTGCTGGGTCTTCGTTACTGCGTGGGCTTTTCTCTAACTGTGGCAAGCAGGGGCTACTCTCAGTTGTGGCGCACTGCCTTCTCATTAGGAGAAGGCAATGGCACCCCACTCCAGTACTCTTGCCTGGAGAATCCCATGGACGGAGGAGCCTGGTAGGCTGCAGTCCATGGGGTCGCTAGGAGTCGGACACGACTGAGCGACTTCACTTTCACTTTTCACTTTCATGCATTGGAGAAGGAAATGGCAACCCACTCCAGTGTTCTTGCCTGGAGAATCCCAGGGACGGGGGAGCCTGGTGGGCTGCCATATATGGGATCGCACAGAGTCGGACACGGCTGAAGCGACGCAGCAGCAGCAGCCTTCTCATTGCAGTGGCTTCTTTTATTGCTGAGCACAGGCTCTGGGGCATCTGGGCTTCAATAGCTGTGTCACGTGGCCTCAGTAGTTGTGGCTCCTAGTCCCTAAAGCACAGGTTCAGTACTTGTGGTGCACAGGCTTAGCTGCTCTGTGGCATGTGGGATCTACCCGGACCAGGGACTGAACCTGCATCTGCTGCTTTGGCAGGTAGATTCTTTACCACTGAAGCACCAGGGAAGCCCCCAACTAGATTTTATATCTAAAAAATCTTGTGATATGATTCAACAGCAAAAAGACAAATAACTAAATTTTTAAATGGACAAAGGACATGAATAGACATTTCTTTAAATAAGATGTACAACTGATACATGAAAAGATGCTCAAAAGTTGCTAGTCATTAGGGAAATGCAAATTAAAACCACAATAAGATATAATTTTGTATCTATTAGAATGTCTATTATCAAAAAGATAAGACATAGCAAATGCCGGCATGGATATGGAGAAAAGGGAACCCTTGTGTGCTGTTGGTGGGATTGCAAATTAGCACAGACACTAGGGAAAATAATATGAAGGTTCTTCAAAAAATTAAAAACAAAACTATTGTGTGATCCAGCAGTTCCACTTAGGTGAGTATATCCAAAGGAATGAAAAACACTAACTCATAAAAGACATCTGTGACTCTGTGTTCATAGCAGCGTTATTTACAATAGCCAAGTCATGGAAACAACTTCAGTGTCCATCAACAGATAAATGTTTAAAGAAGTTATGGTGTGTGTGTATGTATGTATATAGACATATGTACACATGGATTATACAATGGAATATTACTAAGCCATAAAAAATGAGGAAACACTGAAGCCTTAACAGGCTTCTCTGGCTCTAAAGTTCCAGAGTGCTCACAGGAAAACACTGTTGCTGAAGTAAGAAGCTTGGTGCTCTGTTTCATACTCACTCAACAGGCCTGAACACCAGCTGGCTTATTCCTCCAATTCTAAACCCTTGGGAGTAAGCTGCAGGAGCAAGAGGGTTCAGTGACTTGCCTGAGCCCAGACCAAACTGTATTTTTCTGCTAGTATTTGAAATAGAATTCAAAGTCTTTAAGATTTTACATTATTTAGCCTTCAGTAGATTTTCAGATACCTGACCTTTAAAGTATCTGTCCTTCCCTTTGCTTTTCCATGATTGGCCTTAACTGAAACTTTAAATCTCCTACTTTTGTTGTCAGTAAAAGAAGCAAAAATGAGGGCAATAAAAAGTCTTAGCTTCTATTACTGAATCAATGACCAATCCTTTCCTATCTAAGAAAGCCCATGTGACAGTAAGCAGTGGTCTGTAGCAAGCACCATTATTACCTAAAGGCCAGCCAGCAATTTTGTTACAAAATCTTCTGAGGTAGTTTGTAATTTGGTTGTTTTAATTAAACTTTACCAGCCTAGACTACAGAGGGAAAGTACTGGGAATTTTCCACTGAACTGTCACTCTAAGTGTTTTACTGTGGATTTGATATCAGAAATCATAACAATATTTAATGCCAGATGATTGGCATAACAATGATCTTGACTAACAGCTTGTGAGTTGGGAAGTTAAATTAAAATTGATGTGCTTATCTGTCGCTTGAACTGTCGAATCAACACATGCACCTTTTACTTTCAAAATTGCTGCATCTTGGGGCAGTTGGCTGCAATCAGTAGTTAATTCTGTGTATTTTAGCAAGAGACTAGGTTGATTTTGTTTTCCTTTTCTTCTCTTTGTGATCTTAGATAAGGATAATGAAAATGATGGTATTGGTAAATTTACCAGTGCGAACTGGGGCCATAAAGAGATGAATGTCTAGAAGAATATTTCCTTGGCTTAATTAATCTGTTCAGAGAGATTAGGAAATGTAAAGCAGCTAATAATGTCAATGGCTACCATTATTATTTACTCTGTGCTGGGTACTAGGCTAAAACCATTCCTGCATTTACAACTTGGAGCCACTCTTACAGAGGAAGATAATAGCACCACTTCACAGGTGATGAAATTTGCTCAGATCCCACAGTTAGCAAGTGGTAGATGTATGTTTTCAACTTCGGTTTGCTTAACCCTGGGTACCATGTTTTAAACTATATCATAATGCTTCCTGTCACAAACCACCCACTCTCTACCAAAAAATCAAGTTCTTTTTCCAAGAGTCTAGGTTATGGTGAGGCTCTTTTAAATGTTGTCTTTTATCTATAGAAAAACTATTTGTTCTAGAGCTACATACAAAAAAAAAAAAGAGAGATAAATATTAAACATTCTATTCACCTACTTTTAGCTTAAGAACAATAATAACACAATGTAATTTTATAAAACTGAATATTATTATTTTTATTTTACTTCTATATTTCAGCTAGATGGGAGAGAGAGAGAAGTGAGGTGAAGCAAAGAGAAGATGAAAAGAAGAAACGAAATGGAAGGACTAGGAAGTTGAGGGGAAAGGAAGACTGAAGGGAGTATGGAAGGGAAGCCTGGAAACAATTCCTAGTAACAGTGAGGAAGGCTCATGTACCCTCTTTGACCATCACTACTGAGAATTTTTTTTTCCATGCCTCTCTTTAGTCAAGGTCTTTCTTTAACATCATCAATTTCTTCCCTCCTTTGGCTTCATCTACTTTGCCTTAAAAAAATACACAGTTCCCTTCAAACATGAAGACACCTTCCCTTGGTCTTGAGCCCTTTCTAACCCTGGTTGAATTAGTGAATGACTTGAGATACAAGCTTTGGGTATCCGTGTACCAGGCATTAACTGCTAGGTTCTAGGAGTACAGAGTAGTACAAGAATAGATACTTTCCTTTTCATAAGCAAAATTTCCAAGTCATTGGAATTTAATCATGGGCAGGTACGTGTCTCTAAGACCATACTTTATAATGATAAATCCATTAAGAAAAAATCTGCTGAAACAGATTATAGTGTTAGGTAGATAGATCAACCACCATAGAAATTTCTTTCCCTTTTTAAAACTTATTTCTTCTTTTTGTTGACTGTGATTACTATCTTCGTTTTCTTTCTGTCTGCTCATTGTGACAGTATGATACATAACCCCCTACTAAGTTGTGCCTTGAATGTCACCAATTACTTCCTTATTAAAAAATCAAATATTTCTTTTACTCTCATACTTTCTCTTCCATCGTACATATTATGTGTATTTATTATATGATACTCCACCTCTTCTCCACACCCTCAAATTATTTCTTTCTAGAACTATTAGCTCAAATCATCCTTGTTTAGGAAAGCTTTATCTCAAACTGGAGGAGCTTGGTTAGAAAAGCTTTATCTTGGGCAAAGTTTAATAAGTGCAGCTTGCTAAATTTGGGAAAAGCTATTCAAATTGAGGTTCTGAGTATTATAAGTCATATATTCAAGTCCTAGATTACATTCTTTTACATCTGGAATATACCCTCTAATGATGATGGTTTCTCTCCTGAAAGGAGATGGGGTCTTATGTGCAATTTTTCAGGGGGATTATTTTATATTTGACACACATACATCAGAAGTAAGCATGGATTTTAGAAATCTCATTTAAAAGTTATTTTATTGAAGTATAGTTGACTCACAATATTTATTTCTAGTGTATAGTGAGGTGATTCATTATACATGTGCATACATTCTTTTTCATATTCTTTTCCATTATGTTTTTTCACAGGATATTGATTATAGTTCCTTGTGTTATATAGTAGGACCTTGTTATTTATCCATTCTATATATAATAATTTGCATGTACTAATCCCAAACTCCCACTCCATCCCTTATCCACCCCCTTATTCCCCATTGGAACAGGTCTGTTCTCTATGTCTGTGAGTCTGTTTCTGTTTTATAAATAAATTCATTTATGTCATATTTTAGATTCCACGTATATATGATATCGTATGTTATTTGTCTTTCTCTTTCTGACTTACTTCACTTAGTGTGATAATCTCCAGGTCCATCCACATTGCTGCAGATGCCATTATTTCATTCCTTTTTATGGCTGAGTAGTATTTTACTATATATATGTGTGTGTATGTGTACAATATATATATATATGTGCTTAGTTGCTCAGTTGTGTCCAACTGTTTGTGACCCCATGGACTGCCAGGCTCCTCTGTCCGTAGGGATTCTCCAGACAAGAATACTATGATGGGTTGTCATGCCCTCTTCTAGAGGGTCTTCCCAACCCAGGAATCAGAGCCAGGTCTCCTGCATTGCAGGTGGATTCTTTACCATCTGAGCCACCAGGGAAGCCCATACATATACCACATATTTTTTATCCATTCATCTATCAATGGACATTTAGATTGTTGTGATTATTATATATCTTGATTATTATAAATTAGAAATCTCATTTTTTGACATTCAACGATTTAGGCTTTTTGGCTTTTTGGGTATAGGGGTTGGGGGTCTGAGGGGAAAGTCCAACTTTTCTAAAAGTAATCTAAGTTCTAACTTTGTCCCATCCACTTTCTCTTATCTTAGAAAGAAGACTAGCAAACTCCCTCGATTTACCATAAGAGCTTCAACAACAGTATCCTCACTAGGAAGGCACAGACTGTCTGCTCAAATATTAGGTTACAGTTTGCATATCTCTTAACTCCATTTTGTGTACAATCATTGTGGAGTTACTTATTTTGGGAATTGAGTATCCCATTAAGTTGGTTATCAGATTTATTATATCAGTAGATATAGTCCCTCTTTGCATTTCTCTCTTTAGAATTTTAAATTTTTTAAATGATTCTGTAGATTTTGCTTACTGATATTGTAAGGAGATTTGGGTTGTGTCCATATACAGAAGAAATAAGTGGTTGAAAAGAGGGAAAACAGTTAATATGGTCATTAATCTATTATAGGGGCTTCCCTGGTGGTTCAGATGGTAAAGAATCTGCCTGCAGAGCAGAAGGTCCAGATTAGATCCTGGGTTGGGAAGATCCCCAGAGAAGGAAATGGCAACTCACTCCAATACTTCTTACGAGAATTCCATGGACAGAGGAGCCTGGCAGGCTACAGTCCATGGGGCAGCAAAGAGTCCGACACAACTGAACAACTAGCACTTTCAATGTATCTATGGCAACAGTGCAACAAGTTTATATGGCAACAAGTCTAACAGTCTCAGACTTTCCATTCCAAGTATGACAAACAACTGGTTTGTAAGACTTCTATTCTTAATTGATTAAATTATCATTGTAAAATATGGTTTAGATATCTACCAGCTCATGATTAAATGCTGATTCACCATGCTGCCTCTTCTGACAATTTGCCCTTAGAAATTTTCCAGTAGAAATGAAATCTTGAATAATGAGTATTAGCTAATTTGAGAAACTTGGAACCCAAATGAAGGATACAGAGCCAATTTATATAACGAAGTTCCAATTTATTCAGCTTTAAAAGACTATACAACATTTGGGCTATGAAATTCTTAAGAATATAGTTTAGACTTGGACTCAGTAGTAAATATCCACATTTACATTCATTATGTATAATTACCACCCCAGAGCAGGTAAAGTCTGAGTTTTATTAGTCATGAATAAAGAATAAAAAAAGAGATAATATATGTAAACACACTTAGTAATTTCTATGTAACTGTTAACAATAACAGTTACTGTTTTAACAGTCAGGCTAACTCTGCATTGTCAATGTAAGAAGCATGCAGTCCATGGTAGCTTATCGGTCAGGATGCAGACAAAAAATAAATGGTTCACTTAAACCAAGTAATGGAGGAGAACTTAGTAAAAGGACTGCTTACAAAGGTGTATGGAAAGAGGGCAAGGTCAAAGTAAACTAGCAGGAAATGGTGAAGCACAATAGAACTAAAAATAGTAGAGAAATGTCATCTCTCTAGGCCTGCAGAAGCAAGAAAAGGAGAAGTTACTGGAGCCCAGGGAGAGAAAGCAGCTGTAGGAGTCTGTCTGAGAGGTGTTGTCTTTGGTAGAGGGACAGAGTCTTACCATGGTCAAGGGGACATGTAGCTAGTCTCACTCTTCTCTCTCTCACTTTGATCTGCTAGTGTCTCCCATTGGTTGGACCCAATCGGAGGCCAGGAAGCAACACAGCCCATAGATACATTTCATACACATCAGCCTCTGGAACACAAAGCAGGGAAGAGAAGCATCAAGAGTGAAATTGCTCTGGAAGAGCAAGTCAAATACATCCAGCTCACAGGCTAGACTTAGCTATGGCCTACCTTAACTTATTTGGATCATTTAACTTTTATTGGCCCAGATAGCATTGTTCCTTCCTTTGAATGCTACAATTACTTCCTTCTTGACAAATGCTTCTTTTACTCTCACATTTTCTCTTCTTTCTGTTGTGTATACTGGATGATATCTGCTACCTTTTTTCCCACCCCAAGTCATTTGTTTCTAGAACTATAGCTCAAATTTCCATTCCAATCTAGAAAAGCTATATTTTAAACTATTTGAGTTTGGCTTCCTAAATTTGCAACAATCCACTCAAAGGGAATTGAGGTTTTATATTATGCTTCCCTCCCAAAAGAATGTGTAAAACTTGGAAGAGATTTTTGCCTTAGGTGAACAGCTGGACTATAATCTCCAGAGTCTATGAATATTGTGAGTTACAAGAATGACAATATTGTTGTATGTCGAAGTGTACAGTACTTGTCTTTATAGATCACTTTCTGCTGTACCAACCTTTCTTGAAAACCATCAGGCAAATGGGAAATAGAAAAAAGTCACATCTTCCTGAATTTATACAGGAACTGCTGAATCAGGAAATGTTAAGCTGTTAGACGATTTTGACTCTTAAAAACACACCTTATAAAAGTATCTAACCTTATTAGCTTTGTCTTCATGTGAATAGAGTTCATGGATTATGGCTTTTGTTGAGTTTATCAATATACTTTGCCAAGATGAGATTACCTTTAAGGAGGAGTAAACTGGCCCCCACTTTCTCTTTGATCTCATCTGTCATTATTCCTTTTAATACCTGCAGTGCACACGCACACACTAGACACAATCTCTCAAACATACTCCACCCCACCATATTAAGCCTCCTTCTTAGCTCTTAAGTTTTACACACACTGTTCCTACTGCCAGGGATACTCTTTCTACTCCTTGTATTTTTCCTCTTCTGCCATTCACCATAATATATTATGTTGCTTACTAATGATATTATGCTGTGAACACCCTGAGAATAGAGGCTATTTCTTACTTGAAAGTGAAAGGGTTAATCACTGAGTTGTGTCCAGCTGTATGCAACCCTGTGGCCTATAGCCCGCCAAGCTCCTCTGTCTATGGAATTCTCCAGCCAAGAATACTGAGTGGGTTGCCATTCCCTTCTCCAGCGGCTCTTCCCAACTCAGGGATCAAACTCAGGTCTCCTGAATTATAGGCAGATTCTTTACTGCCTGTGTCACCAATTTCTTACTTATTCATCATTAAATCTCCAGGACCTTTTCCAGTGCTTGGCATAAAATAGTTTCTCATTATCTGTTGAATTAATAAGTGGATGAAAGAAATAGCAATGGAAAAAGTTTTATTCACTGATGTTTATTCTCAAGTTAGTTCTGCTTAGGATGATCTCCTTTGTAACTGTGAAAGAAAATTGCCAAGTGCCTGAATAATTCACAAATACAGTGTAGGTCTTGCATAAGCTGCAGAACAATGGCCAGCATGTTGCACTGTGAGGGCTCCAGATTTGTGAAACAACTGTGAATAAACGGGCTCTACCAGGGCTGCCTAGATTAGATGCCCACCAGAATCCCTTCAGGTTACTTATTACATTTACCGAAGCCAGGTCTCCGACCTCCCAGACCTTCTGAGTCAGCATCTTAGCGGGGCGGGGGGTGGTTCTGAGAGTCTATGTTTTATCATCTGTCCCTACCAACCCCCACGTGGTGGTTCCGGTGCACATTCAAGCAGGACAAGGTTTGCTTGATCCCTGAAAGGTCTAGAAGCTCCCCAAGGACTTGTGAGCTTGCCATGGGCATGAGCCATCAACAACCCTAAGTTTGTAAATAATATTTGTAAATATTTAGTTTTATGTTTTAATTTTTTATGACTTGTAGACTTTCCCATGGGGAAATGTTTAATTTCTTTTTCTGCTTTGTATTGCAGGGTCTTATTCACTTCATTAATATTTAATCGAAGAATCATACTGAGCTATTTCCAGACTCTGAGTGGAGGGAACATGGTATTGCCTTCCCAGTGGAGTTCTGATTAATGCACCATCTCTGTGGTCCCTGAGGATCACCAACTTCCTCATCCCCCAACTATACATATTTATTCTGTGGAGAGGGAGGCAGAAAGTTGGAGAAAGGTAAGCACTGCTGAGCACTGTTGAGATATGCTGGGTAGTGGAATGTTAAAACCTGCTTTTGCATGTCTGTAAGTATGAGTCTACTTGTGTGTCTCCATCGAATCACCCAATATAGTTCTGCCTCTTTGTTTTCACAATCACTTACTTTTATTGGAAAATTGGTTGTTGTAAAATTAAGCATTTAACTTCAGTGGAGATCTCTGCTAAAACTTCCTAATATGCACTCAAATATTAAAAACAATTGCTCGAATCATTTTGGTTAGATGGTTCTGGTGATTCTTCTATTTAGGCTTGTTATTAAAGCCAAGTGAGTCATTTTCTTGTTATAGCCCTTTTTAGCTCAACACATGATCTTCAGAAAAGTCAACAGACCTTTCCTGATGGTCACCTAGTGGCCTTGCTGTTTCTCCACGTGAATGTGATATTGAATATTGTACAAAGCCACTTGAAAAAGATATAAAAGAAGCCTGACATGTAAGTTTACAGAATCGTGGATTAGCTATCTATTTCTATCGAACAATTTACCATGAAGTGAGTGGCCGACCACTCATTTATTAGGTAAACCAAAAGTCTGGCAGGAACTTGGCTGAGTTCTCTGCTTAGGGTCTCGCAAGGTGAAAATCAAGACATTGGTTTAGTAACAGAGGAACAGTTCTTGTCTGGAGGCTCAGGGAGGAATACACTCAGTCAGGTTGTTGGCAGAATTCACTTCCTCCCAGCTGTGAGACTGAGGTTGCCACTACTCTGCTGGCTGTTGGCTGGGGGGTTCTCAGCTCTTGCAGGCTGCTCTCTGGTCCTTGCACCATGCCCTCTCCATTTTCAAGGCTAGCAATTGTGTATCAGAAAGTTTTTCTTGCCTCAATGCTACCAGCCAGAAAAAACTCTGCCTTTAAAACAGCTGATATGATTAGGTCAGGTCTACTCATATAGCCTCTATACGTTAAGGTCAATTGATTTGAGGATTTACAACTTAAAAATTCTATTACAGCAGTACCGAGATTATTGTTCAATTGAATAACTAGAGGATAGGAAATCCATCTTGAAATTCTGGCTAAAACAGACAAGAACAGTATTTAAATGATAAGACAATCATTATCATTTATAAATTTATATAATCTATATTTTACCTGCAATCTATATTATTCAGTTTTTATTAGCTGATAATATGGCTGGTACCTTTGGGAAAAACATCAATTGTGACAGTATACGATATCATTTGTACCTTATATGGTACAAATATATACCATATACCATTTCTGGCTTATATGTAAGCCAGAAATTAGGGTACAGGATATAAAATCTTTTACCAAATTTAAAGATATACTTCCTCTTGAATTTTGAATGAAATAGCTCATCTCTAGAGACCGGATTTTCAGGTCATCTGAAGGTTCACTTTAATGCCAAAATCGCCTAGAAATTTCCTGATAGTTACCTTCCAGGCCTGAGGACTCATTCTTTCCTAAGTCTGTTGCCCAGTATCAAGAATTCATTTATAGACAGCTACACAGATGGCTAATACAAAACCCCTGTTTTGATTGGCTTATATTTAAAACCACAGATGCTTAGTGAAAAGTCCTTTTCCTGAATAACTCCATAGGCCAGCTAGCACACTGTATCATTAAGTTCTTGTTAAATGTGTGTGTGTGCATATATATATATATATATATCTTCAATAGCGTAGAAGAGCAAGTAAAGGGGGTCTGTTAGGATAATGTACTTAAAATCAGTGAGAGAAAATAGTTTTTACATTGAGTAGGCTCCTAAGAACTGGGTCAAAGATTATCATGTATAGTGGAACTATGAATTTGCATACTGAACTTTGAACTAAGATAAAAAACTATAGCAAGATGTGCAGAGAAGAGGGGGAGACTCAGGAGAAGGATGGGACCAGGAAAGTGCCCAGGGGAAGATGCCTAAAGAGAGCTTAGGGCTGGGATGAGAAAAGTAGTCCACATTGGCCAGAGGAGGGTTGTGTTTCATAGCTGGGCATATTCTGAGCTTGAGTTTGCAGCAAGCAATGAGTCAAACTAGAAAGAATGCAGAAACGAGGAGAAAACAGACAATGGAGGTCAGTGGTTCTTCAATTTTAATTAAACTTGTTGGCCTCCTTCTTACAAAACCCCACACATATAGCTTATGTCTAATTCTGAGCTCCATAGCAATCGGGAATCTCTACAAATGTTTAGATCAACAGCCACCCAACACAGACTCTGGATTGGATGCAGACCCAACAAGCCCTGAGACCACCTACAGAACTATAATGGGACAGCAATCAGCAGCAGGCACCAAGATCTTTGATTCTGAAGTTACCCTCTTCTCTCACCAGGAATCTCCTTATACATTCTGGTCACTTACAAGTCAGTCTTACAGTTTAACCCTTGCAAGGTTCAGAAGGATTGAGGTTACAGAGGGTGGACTTGGGCATGTAAGACAGAAAAAAGGATGAGTCCTAACGTTTAGGTTATAGTCTCAAGCAGATCTGATGGATACCTCAACTGGAACTACCTCTCATTTTTTCCTTTACAAAGTCATATCCTCCTTAAATGTTTCTGGCTCTTTTATGGTCAAATTCTTAAACCTGCCCATCTGAGAAAATTGTGGAAAGTCTTTTTAAGCTGGACGTTCACACAAGCTTATTTAGTTTATATTCTTGAGTATTTAAATAATTAAGAAGGAGCCTCAAGAAATCATCAAATGAAATAGGTACCTAATAATTGATGAAATACAAATGACTTTGAACTAGAGAGACAGAGAAACAGCAGACAGCCTCCAAGGCAAGGTATTCAAGAGAAACTATTAAAAATATCATGTAGGTTTGTCTAGGGCCAATTGTCAAGAAATCACTAGAATTTTAAGTGGCACTTTCTCCTCTCCCTTTTATCAAATCTGTAGCTGGAAAATGTATACCAGTAGAGAAAGTCATTGATTATGATTATCTACTCTGTGTCCAGAGAGGCCTAGGAATTATCCACATAGACTCTTCCATCAGAGTGGATGATCCTGGCCTGTCTGCCTGTTACTCTCACACTTGGGGTTCAGTACGTCAGTTATTCTCAACTGGTATCATCGGTGGCTAAAATTTAGCTTCAGGAAGAAATGGTTTGGGGAGTTTTAGTTTACTAAGCATGTCATTGCAGTCATTACAGGTTGGTCTGTGTTCTGAGCTGTTTCTTTTTAGGAAGGAGACATTACTACTGATGATGACCATACTGAATGCTTCGGATTCCTTCTTAGGTAGCAGACTCAAGTACAAGGACAGGTCAAGGAAGAGACTTCAGAAATGAGGCTGTGTTGGGGAAATCTATTACAAACAAATGTGTTTGGAAAGATTCAGCTACTCTCCTAGTGAAGAGTCATTTGCATTGAATGTGAGCTAATTGATGATATGGCAACTATAATTCATAAATCATTTAATACTTGATTGTTATCCTTTTTGTGTAGGTGAGCAGGTGCATGTCTATAATCCTAAGCCACAAATGTATTCAGGATGCGAAGTGTTCTTAGCTGCAATATTTCACTGATGTTTATAAGTCTTTGAAGTAGGTAGGGAAGTTATTAAGGCTATCATCTTTAAAAATTGTATATCTGGGCTTCAGAGGGATAAAGTAACTCATCCAAAGTTACATATGTTGTAAATAGCAGACCTAGGACTTGCACCCTGTCTCCTTATTCTTGCATACTTGCAAAGGTACTTTTCCTCCACCATCCTCAGGAAAGGTGTTCTATGATTCATTTTTCCAGAAGCATTTTAGTGATGCCCTTGAAAGCCCTAGTAGCAACACCCATGTCACCAGTGAGTGGTACAGCCTATGCACTCAGGTGGGGCTTTTCTGGTTTTTAATTTTTATTGTAGTATAGTTGATTTACAATGGTGTGTTAGTTTCAGGTATACAGCAAAGTGAATTAGTTATACATATACATACACGCACTCTTTTTTTTTTATGATTATTTTCCCATATAGGCCATAACAGAGTATTGAGTAGAGTTCTCTGTGCTGTGCAGTAGATCCTTTTAGTTATCTAATTTATATACAGTGGTGTGAATATGTCAATCCTAATCTCCCAACTGGGGCTTTTCTTTAAAGGGATGTTAACCAGCATATTGTTACAGTCAAAATCATGTTCTATTCAACTTTAGTAGATGAATGCAAGTCATCTCCAATGAAATGCCTAGAACAGTGCATGACACTTCATAGACACATAAATATATTTGCTGAATTCATTGTTCTTAGTGTTACATATAAACTTGAAACCTTTATAGAGTGGGTTTCATCTGAAGAGTCTATTCATTAATTCAACAAATATCAAGGCTTGTTCTGTGCTTGGCACTGCTCTGGGCTCTAGGAATTCCATGGTGAAACAAAGATTCCTGTTTTCATGGAGTTTATGGTCTAGTGCAGAGGGACAGATATTTAGGAAGTAGGAACATGTCATACATGTCAGTGATCCAAAGAAAATATATACAAATCAGGTGATAAAATGGCTGGGTCAGGGGCTGGGTGAGCATTTCAGAAAATTCTCTTCTGAGGTGGTAACATATGTGCTGAGACTTGAATGATGAGATGGTGCCTGCTGTGCAAAGATCTGGGTGATGGGCTTTCCAGGAAAGATTCTTAGAAGTTAAGAAGCTGAGTGTGTTTCAGGAACCAAGAAACCCAGAGGATCAGTGACGTTGAAGTGTCCTAACTGAGCAGACAAAGAGAACACAGGAAGGATAAAGAGCTAGTCAGGGTTTTATAGATCATGATAGGAATTTGAAATCAAATTATACTCAGAAGTTACAGGGGAGTTTGAAGTAAGGTAGTCATAAATCTGCTTTGTATTTTAGATGATTCAAACTCTTCTGTAATGAGTGGACTGTCATAAATCTGATTTGTATTTTTAGATGATTCAAACTCTTACGTAATGAGTGGACTGTGGGGGGCAAGGGAAGTGGCTTCAAGTGAGGGATGCTGGTGGCAAGGCAGAGAGTGTCAGTGGAGATGGTGAGAAATGGTTGGGTCAATGTGTGTAAATTGGAAGTAGGACTTGGTTGGTTTCATAGGCTAGGAGTGGAGCACAGGGAGAGATGAATCTGGGATGTTTCCTAGGGTTTAGTTTTGAGCACAAGGAGGATGCTAGTGTCTTCTTTTGAGGCTCAGGATTTTTGGGTGTGGAAGTGGGGATGGAGAATCAAGAATTATTGCCCAAGAGTATCTTTGCCATCAAGAAAATTTTGTGGTAAAGGGAAAAGCTGAAGAACAGACCGAACTAGGATGTCACAGTGAAAAAGTGAAAGTGTTAGTCATTCTGTCGTGTCTGACTCTTTGTGACTCTGTGGACTGTAGCCCTCCAGGCTCCTCTGTCTATGGAATTCTCCAGGCAAGAATCCTGGAGTAGGTTGCCGTTCCCTTCTGCAGGGATTGAACCTGGGTATCTGCATTGCAGGAAGATTCTTTACTGTCAAGATTAGGGCTTTCTTTGGTTTCTCCCTGCTGGGGAATGTAGATCCAGGAAATATATTTTTAACTCTTTGTGTCTGTTTCCTTTCTTAAGGGGTGGCAAAATTAAATATATAAGATGCATCTGCACAACTTTCCCCGAGAGTTCTGAGCTCCTTGGGTTTCAGTGTTATACAAGTGTGAATGATTCCCACAAAGGTCACACAGTGTATCTCCTCGAAAATGATTTATGTTAGCGGCTCTAGCTGTTTATCTCTTCAGCACCTCTGCTGCCAGGAATGGAAAGAAAATCCTGAGACATCTTATTCTTCATTAGGCATCAGGGGAAGTGGTTTATAGTCCCTGTCTAAGTTATTAATTAACCACTTAGCTTGGTTGTATACTAAACTATAGGGAATCCGTTCTCCTCATCTTGTAGGAATATTGAAGAAAGCAAAATATATGAAATAAGCAGTATAAGTGAGTACCTTAATGAAAAACAGTACTTGTCTTCCCACTGCAGTTTCGTCTTCACAAAAGTTAAGTCAAGGCTTTGAGCATCTGTTAATGTTTGTTTATAATTTAATCAACCTTTCATTCACTGGGGTGAAACAAGCTGTTACCAGGAAATAGTATTTGGGCGCCAGATAAATGACTTCCCTAGTTTCATCAAGGACTCTAGATGGTCTTAGATTGACACTAATAATAGGAGTAATGAGTGAAGTTAGCCAGAATGATTCTCTCTCATACACTGTTGTGGATTTTTTTTTCCCTCTTCAACACATTTAATGCTCAAAGACCATCAAACATTTTTAAAAATTATTTTCTATTTTTATTATTATAAAGCTATAAAATATTACCAGTTATTAAGGGTAGTTTCTCCATGAAGAATTTTTCTCTCTAGCCCAAACTTGCATACTGCATTTTATTTATTTATTTTTAATTTAAATTTATTTATTTTAATTGGAGGCTAATTACTTTACAATATTGTATTGGTTTTGACATACATCAACATGAATCTGCCATGGGTGTACACATGTTCCCCATCCTGAACCCCCCTCCCACCTCCCTCCCCGTACCATCCCTCTGGGTCATCCCAGTGTACCAGCCCCAAGCATCCTGTATCCTGCATCGAACCTGGACTGGTGATCAGTTTCTTATATGATATTATAAATGCTTCAATGCCTTTCTCCCAAATCATCCCACCCTCTCCCTATATATAGAAAACTATAAAACACTGGTGAAAGAAATCAAAGAGGACACTATTAGATGGACAAATATACCATGTTCATGGATCGGAAGAATCAATATAGTGAAAACGAGTATACTACTCAAAGCAATCTATAGATTCAATGCAATCCCTATCAAGCTACCAACAGTATTCTTCACAGAGCTAGAACAAATAATTTCACAATTTGTATGGAAATACAAAAAACCTCGAATAGCCAAAGCAATCTTGAGAAAGAAGAATGGACCTGGAGGAATCAACCTGCCTGACTTCAGGCTCTACTACGAAGCCACAGTCATCAAGACAGTATGGTACTGGCACAAAGACAGAAATATAGATTAATGGAACAAAACAGAAAGCCCAGAGATAAATCCATGCACCTATGGACACCTTATCTTTGACAGAGGAGGCAAGAATATACAATGGATTAAAGACAATCTCTTTAACAGGTGGTGCTGGGAAAACTGGTCAACCACTTGTAAAAGACTGAAACTAGAACACTTTCTAACACCATTCACAAAAATAAACTCAAAATGGATTAAAGATCTAAATGTAAGACCAGAAACTATAAAACTCCTAGAGGAGAACATAGGCAAAACACTCTCCGACATACATCACAGCAGGATCCTCTATGACCCACCTCTCAGAATACTGGAAATAAAAGCAAAAATAAACAAATGGGACCTAATTAAACTTAAAAGCTTATGCACAACAAAGGAAACTATAAGCAAGGTGAAAAGATGCCTTCGGATTCCCAGCCTTCGGAATGGGAGAAAATAATAGCAAATGAAGCAACTGATAAACAACTAATCTCAAAAATACACAAGCAACTCCTGAAGCTCAATTCCAAACATTTTTAAAACCCTAAACCTGTTAGACTTTTGACAGCTGAGAATTTAAGGCATTGAAGGGGTGGAGGGCTTATCTAAATTTAGGCTGGAATTACACTCTGAAGAATCTACATCTATTGTGGGTAAAAAAGTAGAAATTTATTTCCAATGACTAGTGCCCCTCTTCCCTTATCAGAATCATAACCCTCCCCAGCGGGCCAGGACTTTACTGTGTACACTTCCTGAACCTCTCATTTTAAAAGAAAATGTTGTCATTAGTGAATTCATGATTGAATCAGACTGGTCAGAGTTTGAAATATTATTGCTCCAGATGGGATTTGAATTTTGAGTAGATACTCAGGGAAATGCTTAGATTAAGGGGGAAAAATGAGTCTTAGACAGTAGACTTTTAGTCACATGGCCTCTGGTTGGACATGTGTTTGAGGCAAGGATCATCTTCCTGGCTTCCCCAAGTCATAACAAATCAAAGATCATCTGCTTTGTCATTGTAAAGACTCATCCTGGGAGAATGAGCCTCCATTGATCCTCTGAAGTCCAAGAGCAACAGAGACTGAAAGACCCATTCTGCCACTTGAAGGGCTTTCTGTAAAACAAAAAGAATATTTTTAGTCAAACACACTCTGTTAAATATTATGTATATACATGTATTTGAGAAAAATGGCAAAATATCTCTCTTAAATCCTCCTTCCTGCCACACTTCCTCCTCACCAGTGGTCCATAAATAAAGATAGCTGGTTAAATTAAATCTAATACCTGGTTGTACACTAATGACTGAGAGCTTACCTTAGCATAGTGGATCTCAAACTTGAGTGTGCAGTATGCATCAGAATCACCTAGAGACCCTGTTAACACACAGGTTGCTGGACTCCATCTCTGGAGTTTCTGATTCAGTAAGTCTGGAGTGGGGATTGAGAATTTCCCTTTCTTACCATATCTGGAGGTGATGCTGATGCTTCTCATCTGAGGACCATATTGTGAGATCTACTGACTTAACCTTCATGCTCATCTGACTCCCTCTCACTTGAGTCTCTGTTGGGATAACAGAGAGTGGATGTTGCAGGAACCAGAACTTCCACTTTGAGCCAAAGGACCTAAAGACTCAAAACTTAATCCCTAAATTATTTCCTACTTTAATATTGTCCAGAACATTTATATCACATGACTCACTTTTTAAGAGTTAAGAATTGTATCCACCTAGACAACTCCCCCAACTTGTAATAATAGCAGTTCTAGAGACCCCGCTCAGCTCAGTCAAACGGACCTCTGTCTTATTGTTGTTCAGTCACTAAGTCATGTCTGACTCTCTGCAACCCCATGGACTGCAGTGCACCAGGCTTTCCTGTCCCTCACTTTCTCCTGGAGTTTGCTCAAATTCATGTCCGTTGAGTCAGTGATGCTATCTGTTTCATCCTCTGCTGCTCTCTTCTCCTTTTGCCTTCCATCTTTCCTAGCATCAGAATCTTTCCCAATGTCATCTTTCTGCATCAGGTGGCCAAAGTATTGGAGCTTCAGCTTCAGCATCAGTCCTTACCATGAATATTCAGGGTTGATTTCCTTTAGGATTGACTGGTTTGATCTCCTTGCAGTCCAAGGGACTCTTAAGAGTACCTCTGTCATGGATTAAGCATCTCTGATATGTTAGAAATTTGTGTTTTTGTTTGGTTCAAAAATCAAATTGCAAATTGATCTTGTGCTGAGTCTTAATACTCTTTAGTGGATTGATAAAGATCTAATGACCTGGTATTGCAATTACCTTCAGCAGCATTGTGCTATTTCTTCAGGAGCTATTTCAAATATCACCTTTCCATGAGCCCTTTCCCATATCTCTCAGGCAGGAGGGAAGCTCCCTTGCAAGGTCCATACCACATTTAATTCACACATTGTTGTTTATCACAGGAAACCACAATATATTCTACCACAGATCTATTACCCATAGATTGTGAGCTGTTCAAGGAAGGACGAGCTGTACTTTTTCATAGCATCAGGGCCAGTTAAAATGCCAAGTATGTAATAGATATGTAATAAACATTGTTAAACAAATGTGATTTTTAAAAAGTTACCGTGAGACAAACATCCATAAACAGCTGAAGAGAAGAACCACATTCTATCAATAATAGTACACCATTTCCCTTTTGGACTAACTCGATAACATTCAATTTATTAATCTTGTGGCCTTTTTGAAGTTTAAAGATGAATGAACTGGTGATGAATAAACAACTGCTTTTGACTATTAAAAAGATGTCATTTATTATAAAACTAATATATGGCTATTGTAGGAAATCTGGAAAATATAGAAGAGAAGATACTTTAAAAATCACCCCTGAGTCTACACTCAAATTCAACAACAAATAAATATGGTTAGGGCTAAAGTCCCTTTTTTGTCTTCTTTCCCCCCAAATATACCATGTTAATGATTTGATTTACCAATTTCACATAGATGCTGCTGCTGCTGCTGCTGCTGCTGCTAAGTTGCTTCAGTCGTGTCCGACTCTGTGCAACCCCATAGACAGCAGCCCACCAGGCTCCCCCGCCCCTGGGATTCTCCAGGCAAGAACATGGAGATCCTACTTAATACATTGTCCTTGTACTTGACTTTTCATTTAATATTCTATATTTTGATTACTCTGGGTACAAATATCATTAATTTACATTTTATTAATCTGTTTATTGTCAGGATAAGAATATTTTTATGTTTCTGTGTCGTTTGACCTCCTAGTTCAGTTCAGTTGCTCAATGAAGTCCAACTCTTTGCAACCCCGTGGACTGCAACATGCCAGGCTTCCCTGTCCATCAACAATTCCTGGAGCTTACTCAGACTCATGTCCATTAAGTCAGTTATGCCATCCAACCATCACATTCTCTGTCGTCCCCTTCTCCTTCCACCTTCAATCTTTGCTAGCGTCAGGGTCTTTACCAACGACTCGGTTCTTCACATCAGGTGGCCAAAGTATTTGAGTTTCAGCTTCAACATAAGTCCTTCCAATGAACACTCAGGACTGATCTCCTTTAGGATGGACTGGTTGGATCTCCTTGCAGTCCAAGGGACTCTCAAGAATACTCTCCAACACCACAGTGCAAAAGCATCAATTCTTCAGCAATCAGCTTTCCTTGTAGTCCAACTCTCATATCTATACATGGCTACTGGAAAAACCATAGGTTTGACAAGACGGACCTTTGTTGGCAAAGGAAATGTCTCTGCTTTTTAATATGCTGTCTAGTTTGGTCATAGCTTTTCTTCCAAGGAAAAAATGTTTTTTAATTTCATGGCTGCAGTCACCACCTGCAGTGATTTTGGAGCCCCCCCAAATAAAGTCTGTTACTGTTTCCATTGCTTCCCCATCTATTTGCCATGAAGTGATGGGACCGGATGCCATGATCTTAGTTTTCTGAATGTTGAGTTTTAAGCCAACTTTTTCCCTCTTCCCTTTCACTTTCATCAAGAGGCTCTTTAGTTTTTCTTTGCTTTCTGCCATAAGGGTGGTGTCATCTGCATATTTGAGGATTGATATTTCTCCCAGCAGTCTTGATTCTAGCTTGTGCTTCATCCAGCACAGCATTTTGCATGATGAATTCTGCATATAAGTTAAATAAGCAGGGTGACAATATACAGCCTTGACATACTCCTCTCCTGATTTGGAACCAGTCCATTGTTCCATGTCCAGTTCTAACTGTTGCTTCTTGACCTGCATACAGATTTTTCAGGAGGCAGGTCAGGTGGTCTGGTATTCCCATTTCTTTCAGAATTTTCCACAGTTTGTTTGATCCACACAGTCAAAGACTTTGGTGTAGTCAGTAAAGCAAAGATGGACACAATAAAGGACAGAAATGGTATGGACCTAACAGAAGCAGAAGATATTAAGAAGAGGTGGCAAGAATACACAGAAGAACTATACAAAAAAGATCTTCATGACCCAGATAACCATGATGGTGTGATCACTCGCCTAGAGCCAGACATCCTGGAATGTGAAGTCAAGTGGGCCTTAGGAAGTATCACTATGAACAAAGCTAGTTGAGGTGATGGAATTCCAGTGGAGCTATTTCAAATCCTAAAAGATGATGCTTTAAAAGTGCTGCACTCAATATGCCAGCAAATTTGGAAAACTCAACAGTGGCCACAGGACTAGAAAAGGTCAGTTTTCATTCCAATCCCAAAAAAAGGCAATGCCAAAAAATGCTCAAACTACCACACAACTGCACTCATCTCACATGCTAGCAAAATATTGCTCAAAATTCTCCAAGCCAGGCTTCAACAGTATGTGAACCGTGAACTTCCAGATGTTCAAGCTGGATTTAGAAAAGGCAGAAGAACCAGAGATCAAATTGCCAACATCCGATGGATCATCAAAAAAGCAAGAGAGTTCCAGAAAAACATCTATTTCTGCTTTATTGCCTTGACTTCCTTAGCAAAGGAAATTGACAAGCTACAGAATGTCTTCATTTCCCGACCCATTTATTTCTCACATTCCACAATTTTAGACCTAGAGCCATCTGCTCCCATCCAAAGAGTAATAAACTTATCTTCTCCAAACTATGGAAATACTCTAAGTTTGTAAACTTAGAGATATTTGTCCTGTCTTCCTCCTGGAGACATTTATTATATTTATATTCCAAAGGAAAAGAGCCCATCACCCCTTTCCTTTTGTTCCCAAGGAGAGTTTGCTTATTTCAGGGAAGAAAATTTCTTTCCTTCTCAAGAGAGAAGTAGGGGAAGCAGGTGTCCCCATATTTATGGGGCTTCTTGCCTACAGTACAGTCCCCTGTATATGTTGGATGACAATTGTCAGGCTCTCATTCTATCATCCCAAGAAGAGGAGGAATTTGGACAAAGACGAACAGTGTGGTTATTGTAATTAGCAGTCCCTGCTCCAGAAATCCTGTGCCTATTTTCAGGATACTATGAATAAATAAAGATGTTAAAAACCGATCACTTGTTATTTCATATAATGGCCAGACTTAAGTCATTTAAGATGTTTTCTTAAATGCTTTTGAAAGCATTTAAGTTATCTACATTTTTCACAAACACAAATGATGCTTCATTAAACAGATTTCTGTAAATCTGATTCTTAGAAGTGAAAATGTTCAGTTAAATGGCATGTACATTTAAATTTTTGCAGATATTATTAAAAAAATAGCCCTCCAAAAAGGCGATTTATACTTCTATCAACTGTGTATATTACCAATTAATTTTTTTCTAATCTAATTGATAAAAATCACATTACTTTGTTCCAATATGCATTCTACTCTTTACTAGTTGGGTTAAGAATATTTTCTTTGTCTATTTTTCTTGTATATTTCCTTCTCTGTTCATTGCTTGTTCTGATGCTTTGTTCATTTTCTACTGCATTGTTTTCTTAGTGATGCAGAGATCATTATACATTATGAACATTTATATTCATCTGCTTTCTATACTGCAAGTATTCTCCCCTGTATTTTGCTTTTTGTTGTTTATTGTACTTTGTTCATGGCTTCTACTGCTATATAAAAATTTTATGTAGTTTGTCTCTCAACCTTTTCCTTTATGGTTTCTGACTTTTCTGTCTATCTTATTGGGAAATGTAAATAAACCCCCTTGGTGAGATTCCAGCCCTTTTGTAGCATGCCTTCCCTGATAGCTTGGTACGTAAAGAACCCGCCTACAATACAGGAGACATGGATTCAATCCTTGGGTCAGGAGGATCCCCTGGAGAAGGAAATGGCAAACCACTCTAGTATCCTTGCCTGGAAAATCCCATGGACAGAGGAGCCTGGCAGGCTGTCATCTGTGGGGTGGGAAAGAGTCGGGCACAACTGAGTGACTAACACTTTTCATGCTAAAGACTAGAAAGTAGAAGGGTAGAATGTAAAAGACTACATTTTATAAAATCCATCAAAACTTGGGTTCTACATGTGAACTAGTAAATATTCAGCATTAAATACCTAATATTAATGCTTGTTTGTTGACCTATCTAATATAAACATGTCTTAGAGTAATTGGAGAAGGCGATGGCACCTCACTCCAGTACTCTTGCCTGGAAAATCCCATGGATGGAGGAGCCTGGTAGATTATAGTTCATGGGATCAGGAAGAGTCAGATAGGACTGAGCAACTTCACCTTCCCTTTTCACTTTCATGCATTGGAGAAGGAAATGGCAACCCACTCCAGTGTTCTTGCCTAGAGAATCCCAGGGACAGGGGAGCCTGGTGGGCTGCCATCTATGGGGTCACACAGAGTTGGATACGACTGAAGTGACTTAGCATAGCATAGCATAGCATAGTTGATTAACAATGTTGTGTTAGTTTCAGGTATACAGCAAAGTGATTCAGTTATACATATACATGTATCTATTCTTTTTTCTAATTCTTTCCCATTTAGGTTGTTACATAATATTGAACCAAGTTCCCTGTGCTGTATAATAGGTCCTTGTTGGTTACCCATTTAAAATACAGCAGTGTGTATGTGTTGGAGAAGGCAATGGCAACCCACCCCAGTACTCTTGCCTGGGAAATCCCATGGACAGAGGAGCCTGGTGGGCTACAGTCCATGGGGTCGCAAAGAGTTGGACACGACTGAGCGACTTCACTTTCACACATTGGAGAAGGAAATGGCAACCCACTCCAGTGTTCTTGCCTGGAGAATCCCAGGGATGGGGGAGCCTGGTAGGCTGCCGTCTATGGGGTCGCACAGAGTCGGACACGACTGAAGTGACTTAGCAGCAGCAGCAGCAGTGTGTATGTGTCAGTCCAAAACTCTGTAACTTTCCCTTCTCCCTTACCTTTCCCCCAGGTAACTATTAGTTTGTCCTCTAAGTGTATGAGTCTATTACTCTTTTGTAAATAAGTTCATTTTTATCACTTTAAAAATTCTGCATTTAATACAATATTTCACTTTCTCTGGACTTCCTTCCCTTAGTAGGACAATCTCTAGGTCCATCCATGTTGCTGCAAATGGCATCATTTTATTCTTTTTAATGGCTGAGTACTTTTCCATTATATACATGTACTATATTTTCTTTATCCATGGAGTGTTCTAAAAGTTAGCTGATTCCCCCACTTCTGATCATGAGTTTTCTGACCACAGCAGAGTTTGTTTTTGATTATTTTGTGGTGGGCCACATCTGCAGTAAAGTTCTGGAAATCTTTTTGAAAATTCTGATAAGATCTTGTTCCACAAATCCTTTCTGATAAATTTCAAAGCTTTGTGCATGCCTAGTCATTCAGTTGTGTCTGACTCTTTGTGACCCCATGGACTGTAGTCCACCAGTCTCCTTTACCCATTTAAAATACAGCAGTGTGTATTGGGTTGTAAGGGTTGCCACTCCCTTCTCCAGGGTATCTTCTCAACCTGGGGATCAACCAGGGTCTCCTGCATTGCAGGCAGGTTATCTACCATTTGAGCCACCAGGGAAGCCCATTTCAAAGTCTCAGGTTCTCTATATTTAATTGTTTCTGCTTAAGCCAGATAGAAGAATTTCTGTTATGTTGAACTGAATCCTGATTAACATTTTTGGCAATACCTCCTTGAAGCTGGATACTCATTCTCTTATATTTTCTTTTAAAACTTTTGTAGTTGTGGTTTTTCATTCAAATTGGGACTATGTCTGGAATTATTTTTGTGTTTGATGTTGGATCAAAGTATAATGGATAGTTATTAGTTCCAACAAAATTCTTTGAATAATCAATTATTTTCCATAGATCTCAAATGTTACGTTTATCTTATATCATATCCCACATACACAGATACAGGAGTACATTTAGGTCCTTTATTTTATTCTACTATTTATTCTCAAAAGAGTTCTCTATTAAGAAATACTACAGGGTTTTGATTACTGAAGTTCTTCAAAGTGTGCTTTGAAATCCATCATGGCAAGTTGCCTATCATAATCATAAGTTTTCTTAATGTCCATAGATGATTTTAACATTTATATACATGGAGAGGAATAAGGGTTATCTTTTCATGCTTCATGAAAGTCTCTTTGGGATTTTATTTAGAAGTGCCTTGAACTTTTAGATGAATATGAGAATGGACATATTTATATTAATAATAATGATTATTTTATACTTTACATAAATTAATTCATTTAATTCTGATAACAACCCAATGAAGTAAATATTATTTTCATTTCCATCTTACCAATAGCAGAGAAAGGTTAAATAATTTATACTTCTTATACAACTAGAAAAACAGTATATCCAGAAACACAGTATGTCATTTCATTTAATCAAGCATTTAAATATTTCCTTCAATAAAGTTTTGCAATTTTTTTCTCATAGTGTTGACACATGTCTTGTAATGTTTATTCCCGGTTGTTTTATGGGATTTGTCATTAGTGTGAGTGAATATTTTCCCCATTACTCTTCAATTTGTTAATGCTGGCATGCAGAAAAACAAGCCACATTCACATGTTGATCTTACATTTGGTCATCTGACAAAATTTTCCTGTTTGTTCTCATAGTTTTAAAATGGGTTGTAAGTATTGCATATTCACTGTGATAACTGATAAGCCAAATCCAGAGCACCACATACAGATGTGTACACACACACAAACGTGTGTACACACACATGCATACACAAGCACACATGAGCATGCACGGTATGCTGCAGAGCGCACAGGATCTCAACAGGCACTTGGAATCTCAGCCCTGCAGGCTCAGTGTCTCCAAGGCCTTGATATTTGTCTCTCCAGCAACAGGATCCCGGCCAACTCAGAGCCACAGCAACATACCAGTTGGCTCAGGTCGTCCTGCACCCTTCAAGTCACCACCTCTGTGAAAACTAGTGTATTCCTCATTTGAGTTCTCAGTCAAGCTGTTATTTCAAATTCCACCAAGTCAAAGCCCCCTTTTCTCTGCCATCTCTTAGATAGTCTAGTTTCAATACTGCGGGGTGCGAGGGTGGGACCAGATCTTCTAATCACACAGCCTTAATACCTCCAAGGCAGCCAGTGCTTGAGTTTAGCTAATGTCTCCTTTACTAGCCTGGAAACATAAAAGCTCCATCCTTGCTACAGGTAGGGAGAACCTAGACTGTAGCTCGGTTGTCCTCTTGAGAAGGGGTAACACGTTCTTTTATTCCTAATTAACCAGACTAAAAGAGTGGGAGCAAAATTCTTATTAATTTCTTACAGAGTATCCTATTCTCATCCTATTCCTGAATTAGTAAATTTGTTTCAGGAGTAGGTTTGGGATTTTTAAAACTCCTTTGTCAGCATCTATTGCAAGATCATAAAAAATTGCTCTGTATTTCTATTGATATTTATACCAGAAGTTAATATACATACCATTCATTGTTTAACAGTTTAACCACACTTTTATTCTCTGAAACATCCTGCTTGGTCATGACATATTCTTCTTGTTATATGCTGCTAATTTTGCTTTGTAATTAAAAAAAAATTTTTTTTACTTTTATGTAAGATTTAGAAAAGGCTATTTTTGGCATTTTTTCTCAATTTGGTGTTATGCTAACCTTATAGAACAAGGAAGGAAGTTTTATATTTTTGCTATGCTCTGAAACAATTCAAATAAAACAAAAAAGCAATCTGCTCTTTCAAGGCTTTGCAGAAATCATCCATAAAATATGGTCTGGGACCTCTGCCTTTTTAAAAGGCAGATTTTTAAAAATTACATTTTCAATTTTTTCCATGGCTCTTTCTTCAGTTTTATATCTTCTCTGACACTGTCTTGATAATCTTTATGTCCCAAACAGTTCTTTCCTCTTGAATTTTTAATTTGTTAATTCTGCATGTATTATCTTTGGCTATGTTTTCATTCATAACGGAAGCAGAAGATATTAAGAAGAGATGGCAAGAATACACAGATGAACTGTACAAAAAAGATCTTCACCACCCAGATAATCACAATGGTGTGATCACTGACCTAGAGCCAGACATCCTGGAATGTGAAGTCAAGTGGGCCTTAGGAAGCATCACTACGAACAAAGCTAGTGGAGGTGATGGAATTCTAGTTGAGCTCTTTCAAATCCTGAAAGATGATGTTGTGGAAGTGCTGCACTCAATATGCCAGCAAATTTGGAAAACTCAGCAGTGGCCACAGGACTGGAGAAGGTCAGTTTTCATTCCAATCCCAAAGAAAGGCAATGCCAAAGAATGCTCAAACTACTGCACAATCAAACTCATCTCACACGCTAGTAAAGTAATGCTCAAAATTCTCCAAGCCAGGCTTCAGCAATATGTGAACCGTGAACTTCCTGATGTTCAAGCTGGTTTTAGAAAAGGCAGAGGAACCAGAGATCAAATTGCCAACATCTGCTGGATCGTGGAAAAAGCAAGAGAGTTCCAGAAAAACATCTATTTCTGCTTTATTGACTATGCCAAAGCCTTTGACTGTGTGGATCACAATAATATGCTTTTGAACTGTGGTGTTGGAGAAGACTCTTGAGAGTCCCTTGGACTGCAAGGAGATCCAACCAGTCCATTCTGAAGGAGATCAGCCCTGGGATTTCTTTGGAAGGAATGATGGTAAAGCTGAAACTCCAGTACTTTGGCCACCTCGTGCGAAGCCTTGACTCATTGGAAAAGACTCTGATGCTGGGAGGGACTGGGGGCAAGAGGAGAAGGGGACGACAGAGGATGAGATGGCTGGATGGCATCACTGACTCGATGGACGTGAGTCTCAGTGAACTCCAGGAGCTGGTGATGGACAGAGAGGCCTGGCGTGCTGCGATTCATGGGGTCGCAAAGAGTCGGACACGACTGAGCGACTGATATAATCTGATCTGATGTTTTCATTCTTATTTCTGGTGTTATTTCTCTATCATCAGAATTATCAGAGGCTTATGAATTTTATTGGGCTTTTCAAGGGACTAACTTTAATTAAGCTTACCTTTGTGGGTTATTTTCTATTTATTTCTGCTTATATCTTTTTAAATTCCCTCATAAATTTTTTGTTTTGTTTGGTTCTCTTTCTTTCAGCTAGAGTTGAAACCTTACTGCATTTATTTTCTGTCTTTCTTGCTAATAAATGTACTTAAGAACGTATATTTCTGCTGATTTCTGCTTTGGCTACCGGCCATACAGGAAAAGTACCATACCCTCACTGATGTTGACTTTATCAGTAATTTTAGTGACTTCTCCTTTAATGTAAGAATTACTTAGAAATGATTTTAAATATCTCAAATGCCTTTATTTTATTCTCATACCTGTTTTTCATCAGATGATTTCAATTGTGCTCTTTAAACATCACAAACAGGTAGTGAATGTCCTTGGACATTTCATAGTTTCTATAGTTGGGCAGCTCCCGCATGTTTTTCATCTGCCCACTTAACTATTCCTTTATCAGAGACAGATACCATCCACAATCTTTCCAATACCCTTGTTTTTAACTAGCGTGCCTTTTTAAAACTGAAGCAGTGGAATTCGATACAAGTTTACAGTTGTTTCATTCAAGAATTAACTCACCTTCCTCAGCTTGAGATATTGAACAAGTAATGACATGGCCTTATCCCATCCTTGTGGATATATTTTTCATTCAAGCAATTTCAGATTCCAAGAAGAGATCCATTTTTCTGAAGAAGGATCTTGATGAGAAAGTAAACATACAGGGACCTCACCTTGCAGTAACAGACCAAAGCGGCAGCTTTGATGATGTTTTGTATATAATGACAGAGAGTGGTGAGTTCCTTTCTACTCCCTCACTTTTCGTCAACCAGACCTTGTCCTTTTCTTTTCAAAGAGACTGAGTTCTATGCTGATGCGATTGAAGTCCTTCTGTGGTGTTGCTGTGTGGCCTTTTGTAATAAATACACATCCCTTCAAGTTAACTAAACTCTGTTTCCGGAGTTAAAAAAATAAAATAAAATAAAATACAATCTCCCTAAAAGAAGCAAAATGCTAGCAAAGGGTGTCTTTCTCCCATATTTGAGGATGAGGAAGATTCATACACCTGCCTGGCTCCTCTGTAGTTCCTCAGGGGACAGAAAGAGCAGTAGCCTTCACCCAGGGGATCAAGGATCTCCACAAGCCAAGCTTTATCTAGAATCCTCAGTCTGGTCTCCCCTTCCTTCTAAGCACTTTTGCTGTTGGTCCCCAGCTGTTCTGTGGTTCATCTCTCTCCATCAGGACTGGCCAGAGTTGCAGCCTGCCCCCACTCTCTAAGCCCAGGAGCCACTGGCTGGAAAGTGGTGTGACAGACTGAATATAAGAGAACAGAGACCAGTTCACCTTCCTCTCTCAGACTGCCAAATTTTTGTCAGTCTCAACAAGCACAGAATGGCATTTCCTTATGTTAATTTGACTTTCTTCAATGACTATTAGGATTGGGCATCTTTTAAATAGCCCTTCTCTTTCTCTTTTTAAATTGTTACTTTCTGTTCCCATTTTCCTGTTGTTTATTTTTTTCGAAGTATTTGTAGTTGTTCTATAGCATATATATTCTGGAGTAGCCCTTTTATCTGTTTTATTGATATAATTGATATATTCATATATGAGTTTAAGGTGTATAGCATAAAGACTTACACACATTGTGAAATGATTGCCATATAAATTTAGTTAACATCCATCACCTCGTAAAAACACAAAAAAAGAAAGAAAAAAATTATTTTTCCTGTGTTGAGAACTTTTGGATTTATTCTCTTGGTAACTTTCATATATACCTTATAGTATTATTAACTACAGTCATGGTGTACATTACATCCAGTACTTATTTATTTCATAACTGGAATTTTCCATTTCCCAACCACCTTTCATCCAGTTCCCTCATCTCCCTTCCCCTGCCTCTGGTAAGCGCAATTCTGATTTTAAAAATATATATAAATTATGTACTTATATATAACCTATGGAGAAGGAAATGGCAACCCACTCCAGTGTTCTTGCCTGGAGAATCCCAGGGACAGGGGAGCCAGGTGGGCTGCTGTCTCTGGGGTCGCACAGAGTCAGACATGACTGAAGCGACTTAGCAGCAGCAGCAGCATATAACCCATAAATATATACATGTGTACCCTTCCAACAAGGATATTTTTATTGTTATATTTTATTGTTTTTTTAAGACATTTTATTTTGTGTTTGGGTATAGCTGCTTCACAATATTGTGATAATTACAGGGGAACAATGAAGGAACTCAGCCACGCATATACACCTGCCCATTCTCCCTCAAACTTCCCTCCTACCCAGGTTGCCACATGACATAGAGCAGAGTTCCATGTGCTATACAGTTGGTCCTTTTTGGCTATCCATTTAAATATACCAGAGTGATCTTTTTTTTTTCTTTTTTTTGAGTTTTTTTGTTAATTTTTTAGATTCCACTATAAATATGGTCATACAGTTTTTGTCTTTCTCTGTTTGACTTATCTCATTTAGTTAATGGCCTCAAGGTCCACTCGTGTTGTCACAGGTGACAAGAGCTCCTTCTTTTATATGGCTGAATAGTATTCTGTTGTGTATATATGTGTAAATATCACATATATATCATATTTTCTTTACCCATTCATCCATCAATGAACACTTAATGTTGTTGTCATGTTTTAGCTATTGTAAACAATGCTGTTATGAACACAAGGTAAAAATATCTTTTTGAATTAGTATTTTGATTCCTTCAGGTAAATCCCCAGAGTGGGATTGCTAGATCATATGAGTTATTTAAAAAAATTTTTGAGCATACTGTTTTCCACAGTGGCTGTACCAATTTATGTTATCACCAACAGTGCACGAGATTCCTTTTCTCCCCATCCTTGTCAACATTTATTATTGATTGTCTTTTTAATGGTAGTGGCACCCCACTCCAGTACTCTTGCCTGGAAAATCCCATGGACGGAGGAGCCTGGTAGGCTGCAGTCCATGGGGTCGCTAAGAGTCGGGCACAACTGAGCGACTTCACTTTCACTTTTCACTTTCATGCCTTGGAGAAGGAAATGGCAACCCACTCCAGTGTTCTTGCCTGGAGAATCCCAGGGATGGGGGAGCCTGGTGGGCTGCTGTCTCGGGTTGCACAGAGTCAGACAGGACTGAAGCGACATAGCAGCAGCAGCAGCCCTTTATGGTCAATGCCCTGTAACTCTCAGTTGGTGGTTTGTCTTCACTTTGTAGTGTCTGTTGTACAGTTTTTAATGTTAATCTAGGTGGTTTATTTTTCCTCTTTGAAGAAGGAAATAGAACTGACTGAGGGTGTTCTGTCTTCTCTACTGCCTCCAAGTCCTAGGAAAATGTTGAAAGGGGAAAATTGATGATTCACTTCTCTGACTACAATAATAAATAATAGGCGATGTTAATAGGAAAAAAAAAACAACCTCAGGCTGTTGTAACATTTTGATACCAGAGCTTTAAAAAGCTGCTTAAATGTCAATTTGTGCTAAATGACAGGCTCTAAAAGAGGCCTGCAAAATTAACTGTCAAGGTTATAAATCCCAAGAAAAAAACCTAAACCTTGGGTCACATGAACGTCTGCCAGGACTGGGTAATTTTCACTTTAACCACTTTTTAGTTGACAGGAGTAATCTGTAAATGTCGGAACCTTATTATTTACAGGACAGGGTGGCTGAGTCATCTTGATAGTCAGAGTGAAGAGTTTAAGTGTATTGTGGATCATTTTAATGCTGTAATATTAATGGGGAAAGCACACACAGAAGGAACAGAGTTGAAAATAATGGGTCTAAAATATTAATACTAATGTTTCATCTAGAGAGAAGGAGGTTTCTGGCCACAATGGTAACTACTTTTACGTGAAAGCTCATTATCACATAAGGATGCAGATTAGACTAGAAATAATAAAGATGTCAGTTTTTACATTTCAAAAACAAAAGTGAATCCTTTCATACAAAGATGTTTCTGTGATTGTGTATCTTATGGCCCCACATTCTCACCCCAAACTGCATACTTAACTCTTGATAAAAATATGCATGTGTTTCTAGTTCACTTATTAATTTTGAGAACTTATATCATTTTATTAACCAATTCAAAGTAGTGACTTTGGCTATAATTAGCATTATTTTTTACTCATTTCAGTTCAGGCACTCAGTCATGTCCAACTCTTGGCAACCCCATGGACTGCAGCACACCAGGCTTCCCTGCCCATCACCAACTCCGGGAGCTAGCTCAAACTCATGTCCATTGAGTTGGTGATGCCATACAACAATCTCATTCTCTGTCGTCCCCTTCTGCCTTCAATCTTTTCCAGCATCAGGGTCTTTTCTAATGAGTCAGTTTTTCGCATCAGGTGGCCAAAGTATTGGAGTTTCAGCTTCAGCATCAGTCCTTCCAATGGATATTCAGGACTGATTTCTTTTAGGATTGACTGGTTGGATCTCCTTACAGTCCAAGGGACTCTCAAGAGTCTTCTCCAATACCACAGTTCAAAAGCATCAATTCTTCAGCACTCAGCTTTCTTTATAGTCCGACTCTCACATCCATACATGACTCCTGGGAAAACCATAGCTTTGACTAGACAGACCTTTGTCAGCAAAGTGATGTCTCTGCTCTCTAGGTTTGTCATAGCTTTCCTTCTAAGGAGCAAGTGTCTTTTAATTTCATGGCTGCAGTCACCATCTGCATGATTTTGGAGCCTCAAAATATAAAGTCTCTCACTGTTTCCATTATATCAGTGCATAATATTGGAAAAGACTCTAATCAACCTCTAAACTAATAATTGAAGAAACTTATTCCTCTAATCTTTTAAAAGTGACCTCCTACAAGCTCCATTCCTCTTCTAAACTTTTTAGGGCAAGATTCCCAGATGGCTCTAGTGGCAAAGAACTCTCCTGTCAATGCAGGGGATGCTAGAGATGCAGGTTCCACCCCCGGGTCGGTAAGATGCCCTGGAGGAGGGCATGGCAGCCCATTCCAGTATTCTTGCCTAGAGAATCCCATGGACAGAGCAGCCTTGCAGACTACAGTCCATAGAGTCGCACAGAGTCGGACACAACTGGAGTGACATAGTACGGACGCACGCATACAAGCCCTATGTCATGAGATGGACCCTTCTCATAGGACTGGTCTTTTATTGGCTCCACTGTTGGGGGAACCAGCAGGCCAGGTGCACCTAGAGTTGATCAAGTACCTCCTGTTGTTTCTGGATGATGATCTGTTACCCAGTTCTACATGACCTTGATCCTAGTGTCATCTTCCAACTTATAGACTTAATCCACTCCAACTTGAACTTGGACTCTAGGCAGCCTTGGTTCTGCAGATGGTTCTTGTTTCTTCATCCTTGGCATCAACCCCAATCCAGTTCTTCAACCTGTTCTAAATGGTGATAGGTAGCAGTTTTAAATCATTATAGAAATGTTCTCTCCCAACAGTTTGTTCTTTTTAATTGTAAGCATTGACACGTTGATGGGAATGGGGACAAGTGTCACCTTCGGCTCCCTCAGTGCTTTTGTCTCCCTTGGGTAGGTTGTTTCCACCTGTTTTAATGCTAGGAGCTCTTCTCCCTCAGACAGTCCAGCTCTCAGGGGTGGGGGGCGGTGGAGATGGGTCTCAGATTTCAAGTCAAAGGCTTTACATTCTTCTCCACAGTGGGGGCAGCCCCAACTTGTCCAACCCAAAGCCCAAGCTACTCTCTTGGGAGGGAAAAAGAAAAATGCTTTCCTTCAAGGACAGACAGGAGTGGATGGAGTAGAGGTGGGGCACCCCGAGAAGTTCCCTAAATGATATAAAATCTAGGGAGGCTGTTTTCATAGTTGTTGCTGTTATTGTTGTTATCATTGTTAGGCTTTTCAGATTGCACTCAGAAAACTCAGGTCTGTTCATCCAAACATGGATGAGCTTCCATGATAACAACGGAGCTTCCAGGATAACAACGCTTCAGTTCACTTCCCTTCAGTTCAGTTGCTCTTTGCAACCCCATGGACTGCAGCACACCAGGCCTCCCTATCCATCACTAACTCCTGGAGTTTACTCAAACTCATGTCCTTTGAGTTGGCAATGCCATCCAACCATCTCATCCTCTGTAATCCCCTTCTCCTCCGTCTTCAATCTTTCCCAGCATCAGGGTCTTTTCCAATGAGTCAGTTCTTTTCATCAGGTGGCCAAAGTATTGGAGTTTCAGCTTCAACATCAGTCCTTCCAATGAACACTCAGGACTGATCTCCTTTAGGATGGACTTGTTGGATCTCCTTGCAGTCCAAGTGACTCTCAAGAGTCTTCTCCAACACCATAGTGCAAAAGCATCAATTCTTCAGCAATCAGCCTTCTTTATAGTTCAACTCTCACACCCATACAGAGTGAAAGTGAAGTCGCTCAGTCGTGTCCAGTGCTTTGCGACCCCATAGACTGTAGCCTATCAGGCGCCTCCATCCATGGAGTTTTCCAGGCAAGAGTGCTGGAGTGGATTGCTATTTCCTTCTCCAGGGGATCTTCCCGACCCAGGAATTGAACCCAGGTCTCCTGCATGCCGGCAGACGCTTTACCATCTGAGCCACCAGGGAAACCCAACATGACTACTGGAAAAAACATAGCCTCGACAAGACAGACCTTAGTTGGCAAAGGAATGTCTCTACTTTTTAATAGGCTGTCTAGGTTGGCTATAACTTTCCTTCCAAGGAGTAAGTGTCTTTTAATTTCATGGCTGCAGTCACCATCTGCAGTGACTTTGGAGCCCCCCAAAATAAAGTCAGTTACTGTTTCCACTGTTTCCCCATCTATGAAGTGATGGGACCAGATGCCATGATCTTCGTTTTCTGAATGTTCAGCTTTAAGCCAACTTTTTTACGTTCTTCTTCACTTTATGCCATAAGGATGGTGTCATCTGCATATCTGAGGTTATTGATATTTCTCCCGGCAATCTTGATTCCAGCTTGTGCTTCTTCCTGCCCAGCATTTCTCATGATGTACTCTGCATATAAGTTAAGTAAGTAGGGTGACAATATACAGCCTTGATGTACTCCTTTCCTGATTGGGAACCAGTCTGTTGTTCCATGTCCAATTCTAACTGGTGCTTCTTAACCTTCATACAGATTTCTCAAGAGGCAGGTCAGGTGGTCTGGTATTCCCATCTCTTTCAGAATTTTCCACAGTTTATTGTGATCCACACAGTCAAAGGCTTTGACAGAAATAGATGTTTTTCTGGAACTCTCTTGCTTTTTCCATGATCCAGCAGATGTTGGCAATTTGATCTCTGGTTCCTCTGCCTTTTCTAAAACCAACTTGAACATCTGGAAGTTCACAGTTCACGTATTGCTGAAGCCTGGCTTGGAGAATTTTGAGCATTACTTTACTAGCGTGTGAGATGAGTGCAATTGTGTGGTAGTTTGAGCATTCTTTGGCATTGCCTTTCTTTGGGATTGGAATGAAAACTGACCTTTTCCAGTCCTGTGGCCACTGCTGAGTTTTGCAAATTTGCTGGCATATTGAGTGCAGCACTTCCACAGCATCTTCATTTAGGATTTGAAATATCTCAACTGGAATTCCATCACCTCCATTAGCTTTGTTCTTAGTGGTGCTTCCTAAGGCCCACTTGACTTCACATTCCAGGATGTCTCATTCTTAGGTGAGTGATCACACCATTGTGATTATCTGGGTCGTGAAGATCTTTTTTGTATAGTTCTTCTGTGTGTTCTTGCCACCTCTTCTTAATATCTTCTGCTTCTGTTAGGTCCATACCATTTCTGTCCTTTATTGAGCCCATCTTTGCATGAAATGTTCCCTTGGTATTTCTAATTTTCTTGAAGAGATCTCTAGTCTTTCCCATTCTACTGTTTTCTTCTATTTCTTTGCATTGATCACTGAGGAAGGCTTTCTTATCTCTCCTTGATATTCTTTAGAACTCTGCATTCAGATGCTTATATCTTTCCTTTTCTCCTTTGCCTTTTGCTTCTCTTCTTTTCACAGCTATTTGTAGGGCCTCCTCAGATAGCCATTTTGCCTTTTGCATTTCTTTTTCTTGGGGATGGTCTTCATCCCTGTCTCCTGTACAGTGTCACGAACCTCCGTCCATAGTTCATCAGGCACTCCGTCTATCAGATCTAGTCCCTGCAACAACACTTAATAGGTGTTAAAAGTTCTCTCCAAGGGCTTTATGTGCAATTCATCCTCAGAAAAGGAGCTGACCCAGAGGCACACAAACAGAAGAGAGACATAGAGGAAAAGGTCGTATGAGGAAGAAGGCAGATACTGGACAGTAGTCACGAGTCAAGACAAAAAATACTAAGGATTGCCAACAGCCACTAGAACTAGAGGAGAGTCATGGACCAGATTCTCCCTCAGAAACTCCGGAACGAACCCATCCTCACATCCCCTTTATTTCAGACTCTGGCCTCCAGAACTGTAAGAGGATAAATTTCTGTCATTTTGAGCCACCAAGTTTATGGGACTTTGTTACCAAGATTGTCACTGTGGTAGTTAAACAGTCATATTAAGAAGGGATAAGGCCGCTAATTTATTTCTGGTGTCCTTAATTATTTTGATGATATAGCACTACTATTTGCAAATCATTTATCAAGCATTTTTAAATTGTAGTTTAAGAATATTAAAGCAGCCCAAGTTGCAAATTCATCTTGACTGACGTTATGGCAATGTTATTTGTCTTTGTTAATGCTGCAACAGGGAACAGACATATAATGCATGATTTCCCCCTTTTAAGTAATATTATTTTAAACTTAAACAACTGAGTAGATGGAGCAGTATTTTTCATAGACTTTGAAGTCTTGAACCTGAGATATTTTTAGGTAGAAAAGCTGAAATAGACAATCTTGATAGATAGTGATGCTATTTTCTATGTTAAAATTTCTTTTTAGCTTTTTAATCTTAAAAAACATGTGTGAGACAATTCTTGTTAAACAGTCAAACAATATAAAAGTATATGGAGAGACAAGTGAAAAACTGGAATTTTCTTTTTATGAGTATGTTCTCTTTATGTGTTATGAGCACAGATCCTTCTCTGTTATTGAATATTTTCTGATACTCTATCTTCACTCTCCCCTTTTAAAAACTTTGTACATTATACCATATAGAGGTTTGTTTTGGTGTTGTCCAACTTATTAGATTTTTTTTCTTGATAGTTTCTGCATTTTGTGTCTGTCTTAGAAAGATTTAGACACATTTGTGTCTGTCTTACCAAGATTTTGAAATTTTCTCATTTAAAAAAAAATCCTTTTGTGCTTAGATATTTAATTTTATGTTTGATAGGGAGAAGAGATTGAAATTCTCCCCACTCATATAGCCAGATGTCATATTATGTTCAGAAAAGTTCTTCATTTCCACACAGATATTAAACATCAGCTTCATCAAGTATTCCACTGTGGAAATGGAGTACCAAGGAGCATCCAAAGGGCAATTTCTGGACTCTTTAGTTTGTTTCACTGATCTGTGTTTGTATATCTCAGTGCCAATTCAATATTCTTTATTATTAAGGCTCCGAAGTATATTTAAATAAATGTTAGGGCAGTTCCTCTCTTATTCTATTTTCAAACATTTCTGGATATGATTGAGTATTTTTTTCCTTCCAAGTGAACTTTAGAATAAGCTTTTTAAGTTACATACACAGCAAAAATCCTGTTGGGATTTTGAATAAAATTATATTAAGTTAATAATAACTCCCTGGGAGAAAACCATTCAAGAACAAGGTGGGCCACCGTATTTATTCAAATATAATTTTATGTCCTTCAGTTGAGTTTTGTATACTTCATATACTTTTTAAACAGTCTTATAGGTGTCTTTCTATATATTTTATATTTCTTTTGCTATTATAAATAAATGGTAGCTTTTCTACTATATTCAAATAATTGATTATTACTAGTATATCACAAGTTTATAGATGTTTTTACATCTGCCTGTGTTACTACAACAACATGTTACTAACCCCTCTAAAAACCTCACAGTTTTTCATTTGGTTTCTCTTGATCTTCTAGGTAAGCAAACATATTTCCTTATAACTAATGATAGTTTGATCACTTTTCTATTATTTATCTCATTTATTTAATTACCTAATTGCATT
Source organism: Bos javanicus (assembly GCF_032452875.1). Taxonomy (NCBI): domain Eukaryota; kingdom Metazoa; phylum Chordata; class Mammalia; order Artiodactyla; family Bovidae; genus Bos; species Bos javanicus. The sequence goes on along the minus strand of NC_083871.1, from coordinate 56,432,689 downwards.
GGGCAGGATCTCTGGTACATGGTTGAATAGTTCTAGTAAGAGTAGACATCTTTGTCCTGTTCATGACATCAAGTGGAATTACTTCCAGTGTGTTCACATTGGGTATGATATTTGTTCTTTGTTTCTGGTAGATATCCTTTATGAATTAGGAAAAGTTCTTACTATTTCTGGCTTGATAACATTTTATTTTGTGTTATTTTTAGTAAGAGATGTTGAATGTCATCAAACAGTCTTGGGCCGTGAAATTGATAGTTCTTTTCTTTTTTTTTTTGATAGTTCTTTTTTAGTCTATTTGTCTTTGAATCACATAGATTTATTAATGCTAAATTATCTTTGCATTACTGGTATAAACTCTGCAGTTTTTATCACTTACGCTGGTCAGCTGATACTTCCTTTGGCTCCATCATCTTTGTGCTTGGATGTAGCCTCTATTGCCCAACAAATGGATTCTGAACAGTCCCTGCTTCTTCATACCAGTTGCTTCCAACTCAAAGTCTGGAGTTGTGGTACCAGATGAGCAAAGCCTGGGTCATGTACCTCTTGCTCTAGCTTTGGGAGAATTTGGGAAATATCATAGGTAGCATGGGGAGCCTTTTTGATAGGAGATTGGGAATTCCCTAAATAAAGGACTAGTTGTCAGACACCAAGCAACTCAGAGGAATGACTAATGTCTCTGATAGTTCTGATGTGTTACTTTAAAAACAAACTGCTGGGTTCTGTTAGATAACATTTTATTTAGGATTGTTACATCAGTGTTTTTAAATGAGATAATTTATAGCATTCTATTTTTGAGCCATCCTTATTTTTGATATAAATTTAGGCTGTTGTTATAGAATGATACTGGAAGATTTTCATGCTTTCTATGCTCTGAAAGGGTTTATATAACATAGTAATTACCTGCCTTTTATAGGTTTAGTAAAGCTTATAAAACCATCTGGGATTGGAGCCTATTTTTAGGACGGAACTTTGAAAATTGTTGCAATTATTTTTACAGAATATTGCTATAGTCACACTTATCTCTTCTCTCTGTTTCAATTTGATAATCTATATTTTTAGAAAATAATGTCATCTATATTTTTAAATTAGTTGATATTAGAAAATTTAGTATTTTTTTTTTTGTAATATAGACAATCTCCTCTGTATTTGTATTAGATTGGTACAAAAGTAATTACAGTTTTGGACTGTGAATTTTAAATCATTATAACTGGGCTCAAACACATCTTTATTAATCAAAATAGGAACCATTACAATCAACACATTTTTGCCAACAAGAAGTAAGTTTCTTTATTCCTGTGGCATAAAGATCCATGCTTCAGGATTCAACCAACTCTTGGAAAGCATTTTCTGCCTCTTGCTAGCTGTGGCAGTGTCTTCCCTGCAAAAAGCTGTCGAGATGCTTGAAGAAGTGGCAGTTGGTGAGAGGTCAGGTGAATATGGCAGATGAGGTAAAACTAAATAGCTCAATTTGTTCAGCTTTTGAAGCAGTTGTGTGACATGCGGTTGGGCGTTGTTGTGAAGGAGAATTGGGCCCTTTCTGTTGACCAATGCCAGCTGCAACTGTTGACGTTTTCTGTGTATCTCATTGATTTGCTGAGCATGCTTCTCAGATATAATGATTTTGCCAGGATTCAGAAAGTTATAATGGGTCCGATGGGCAGTAGACCACCAAAGAGTGACCATGACCTTTTTTGGGTGCAAATTTGGCTCTGGAAAGTGCTTTGGAGCTTCTTCTTGGTCCAACCACTGAGCTGGTCATCAATGGTTGTGGTATAAAATCCACTTTTCTTTGCATGTCACAGTCTGATAGAGAAATGATTCATTGTTATTGCATAGAATGAGAAAAGACAATAGGCACTTCAAAATGGTGATTTTTTAAAATTTTCAGTCAGCTCATGAGGCACTCCCTTACCGAACTTTTTCACCTTCTCCAATTTGCCCCAAATGCTGAATGACCTTGAATGGTCAATATTGAGTTCTTTGGCACCTTCTTGTGTAGTTGTAAGAGGATCAGCTTTGATGATTGCTCTCCTCTCAATTCGTCATTGCTGGCCGCTGTGCTCTTTTTCAAGGCTCTCATTTCCTTCGCAAAACTTCTTGAACCACCACTGCACTGTACGTTCATTAGCAGTTTCTGGGTCAAATGTGTTGTTGATGTTGTGAGTTGTCTGCTCTGCTTTATGACCCATTTTGAACTCGAATAAAAGAATCACTCGAATTTGCTTTTTGTCTACTGTGGTTTCTATAGTCTAAAATAAATATAAAATAAATAGCAAGTAGTAAGTCCTTAGCAAAAAAAGCAAAGTGAGAAATGTGCATTAAAATGATGTATAATATAACCACATTTATTTAAGAATGTATTCCAATATCAAACAGTAAATTTCAATAATGTAAAACCACAATTAGTTTTGTACCAACCTAAGAAATATCTCTTTTCTCATTACTAATGGTATTTATTTGTTTTTTTCATTTATTCTAAACAAAAGATTCAAAGCTATTATCTATTTTATGGAGCTTTTCAAAGTGCTATGTTTGATTTTATCGATCAGTTTAACTCCTTTATGTTTTCTATTGCATTCTTTTAAATTTAATTTTTATGAATTCCTTTTTCCTCTGAAGATATTTTATTATTGTTTTTCTAGTTATTTGAGAAATTAACTTATTTACTTTGTTTTTTCCTTAAAATTACAAATTACATCAAGCAAATGAGACTTTAGAGAAGGATATGTCTATATTCCCTCATACAACTTAGATAAATCTTAATATTTTGCAATATTTGCTTCAGAGACCTTTTTAAGAAACAAAATATTTCAACTGGTAAATCCCATATATCTTTCACAAGAGAAAACTACTACCCTAAGCTACGCATTCATCATGCTTTGCTATTTGCTACATTTACACGTGCCCACAAGCAACCTAGAGTTTACATAAAGTTTTTAAGCTTTATATAATTGGATAATACTGTATGTATCCTTTTGCAAATTGCTTTTTCTAAACACATAATGTTTAATTTTATCTATCAAAATAAATGTAGCTCCAATTTATAAATTTGAGCTACTCCATGGTTTCCTTTGATGAATGGGTCACAATTTATTTACAGTATCATGTTGATAAATCTGAGGGAAGAAATGCTTTATCTATAATAACACTAAAATAAGCAGAAGAACGACTGTAGAAAGAGATATTAGAGTTCAGACATTGCTATAAGAGTACAGTGAAAGTGTAATAGTGAATGTGTTAGTTGTTCAGTCGTGTCTGACTCTTTGCAACCCCATGGACTGTAACCCCATGGACTGCCAGGCTCCTCTATCCATGGGATTCTCCAGGCAAGAATACTGGAGAGGGTTGCCATTTCCTACTCCAGGGGATATTCCTGACCCAGGGATTGAACCTCCAACTCCTGCATTGGCAGGCAGATTCTTTACTGCTAAGCCACCTGGGAAGCAGGCAGAACTTCAATTGACATCATTCTTGAAAATTGACTACTTCTTTTGCTGTTTCTTTGTCAAAAGATTCAGAAATTTTTTTTTGTGGGACCCAAATGAAAACCACCTAGATAATGTAATTGATGTTTTAATTAAAGTTTATTTTTCACTTAGTGGTTATAAATTTTGTAAAGCCTGTTTATTTTCAGTCTAAATTTAGAAAAATAAAAATAATTTTTAAAAAGTTGGATTTTTCTGAGGTTAGGTAGGGATGACTTCAAGTAGTTCTTGTGAATGCCCTCAACTTTTGTTCTTTTAGAATGTAAGGAATACTGATTTTTTGTCTACCTACTTTCTTATATTTTCCTTGTATTTTTTTTTCCTTTTTCTCTCATCTGTTACATTCTACCTTAACTGAATATAGTACAGACCTAAAATATAGAATGACTTGATGTTCCCTGTTCTAAATTTTAATATGGAATATTTCTATTTCCTCTTCAGTATAGAAATTGGTTTTTGATGGATTTTTACTTAGGTCAGAAACCTCAATTTAAAAATATATGTATGTGGGTCTTCCTTAACTGATTTAAGGATTTGAAAGTAAAATAAATCCCCTGAAAATGGTAGCTTTATGTATTGTTTCACAGAAGCCCTGTTCTATAGGGCTGACTAAGCTGCTTGGTTCATCTGCATCATGGCATCAAATCTTTCATTCAAAGCGTTATTCAGTGTCTCCACATCAAAATTACACATATATATCTCTATATATAGATATGTATATGTATACACACATATGTATCTATATATACTTTAAGATTTCAAAACAACTCTTTGGTTCTAAACCTTTTGAACTCAAGAAATATATATGGATTATTAAAAATAGATTTCTTTAACTTTAGGCATGTTATTGTAGAGCTAGAAAAAAAAAGTGCAAATGATGTTGCTAAAGCTGGAAGACTAAGAAAAAATGGTTGATATGCAGAGAATAAGAATGAACTATAGCATTTTGAAATGTATTATCAAAATGTATTTTAAATTTGAAAGCAAAACTTAAAGGGCAGAGTTAGTCTCCAAAAGATAGGGTCAAAGAGTTTGAAGCGAATCTTGCCATTCATAAATGTTCCTCAGAGGAGATGTCAGTGGGTGAGGAGAGCAGAGAGATGGATTTCTCTTTACTGTCTTTTCTTGTCAGCTGACTTGGGAAAGTGAGGAAGACAGCCTGGAGTTCCCACTCACTTCTCTGTGATGTAAATCGTAGCATTGAAGTAAACTGCTGAGACTTAGGTTTGCTCCTGCATTGAGTGTTTCCTCTGTGTCCGGCAGCCCCTGTGCAACATTCTATACATTGGTGAACTGAATAGACATAGATCCTGCCCGTAAAGGGACTTCCTGTCTGAGCCATTCATTTGTTTGAGTACAGAGGGAATTTTTTTTTTTAACCTATTCTTTCTAGACTAGAGTTTTTTTACTGCTTTGTCCCTCTATTAAAAATCTGGAAATGATCTCAGGTGGCCTCAGCCTGCAATGGCTTGGAGCAGGGCTTGGATTGGACCGAGAGATTGGGCTGGGTCACAGTGGTGAAAGCACCAGATTCTAGCCTCTAGACCAGTGGTCAGTGACAAGGGCCTCAGTCCTCTGGCTTTACAGAAAAGAATTCCCACAAAGACGAAAAGTAGTGAAACAAGTGAAGTATTTATTAGGAGGACAAAGAGTACAGTATGTGTGGATAGACACACGGGCAGATTCAAGGAGAGAGTCCCTGAGTCACACCCTTGTAGCAGTTTAGATTACTTTTATGGAGTATTTCTTCCAGGTTTCGTTTGGTCAAGTATTTTGATTTGCCTGGTTCACAGTCCATATTTGGTATACCTCAGGATCCTCCCATGTGTGTGTGTGCATCTCTTAGCCAAGATGGATCCTACTGAAAGAGCAGCTGAGTAGACTATCCCTTGACATGACTCTCCTTTCACTTCCAAGGAGCCTTTTCTGCACGTGTGTGATCAGGGAGGTCTCCAGACTTCAGAATGAGAAATATGTGGTCTGTGCAGTCTCCAACCTCCTCCCTTAATTGCCCTGCTATTCTTGTCTTTGGAGTTTCAGTCAATAGAGAATGACTCTCCAATTGCTTAACCCTGGGGGTCCCATCTGCCTTCTGCCTCAGAAGCTGTCATTTGTCTTCTGCTTAAAGGATGAATGTGTTTTTTGTCTTATTTAGTGGCCTTTCAGAGACGGACTCAGTGAGCATGACCCAATTAATAACAGTAAGACAGAGGCAGCTGGGAAGGTGCATGGTGTAGGCTCTTCCTGCACCCGGGCACTGGACAGACACTGGAGGACAGATATGTGCCGGCTGAGATCTCATCCAGTAGGTAAAACATAGTGCCTAAGAATAACAAACACTTGCATAGCATTTAGTATGTCCCAAGCATAAACGATGTTTACTTCACATCATAGCCCCACGAGGTAGACGCTAGAGTCTGCCTTTCTGTCTTAATTCAGGAATCAAACAGATTCAAATAACATGGGGTAACCTCTTAATTGGGCTTGCCTGGTGACTCAGATGGTAAAGAATCCAGATGCAATGTGGGAGACCTGGGTCGGGAACATTCGATCTCTGGATTGGGACAATCCCTTGGAGGAGGGCACAGCAGCCATTCTTGCCTGGAGAATCTCCATGGACAGATGAGCCTGGCAGGGTACAGTCCATGGGGTCGAAAAGAATTGGACACGACTGAGCAACTAAGCACACACCCTCTTAATGAATTCCATTTTAGGGATGAAGAAACTGAAGCATGCAGAGGTTAGTGACTTGCCCAAGGTCACGTGGTTGGAGAATTCATGGTTCAAATCCAGGTAGTACGGCTTTAGAATCTGTGTTCTTAACCACTGCACTACTCCCTCCCCACCAACCCCGGTAACTGCTTGCTATTAAATTTCCAATACTCGTTTCATCCCACTTGACTTGTCCTGCCTTAAGACCTCAGAATTGTCCTGCCTTGGAATTCGCCATACCTTTGAATGAAAAGTGAAAAAAAAGTGAAAGTGAAGTCACTCAGTCGTGTCCGACTCTTTGCGACCCTGTGGACTGTTGCCTACCAGGCTTTTCCGTCCATGGGATTCTCCAGGCAAGAATACTGGAGTGGGTTACCATTTCCTTCCCCAGGGGTCTTCCTGACCCAGGGATTGAACCCAGGTCTCCCGCATTGCAGGCAGACACTTTAACCTCTGAGCCACCAGGGAATCCCTTTGACTCTACAAGGGGATTTTAAACAGAACAGTGTGTATCTCTAGCTAGAAGGTTTGTGATTGTTGCCCTGGGCTACTGTACACTTTATTTGGAGAAGTGGGGGCAGAGTGGTGAGGAGGAGAGAGAACTTTGCTGCTCCTTTGCCTTTAGGGTTACTTTTCTACTTTGACAATGGGTTATGTGAACTGATATCCCAAGGGCAAAATAATGGTCATTCCTTGACCTTCAGTCTTTTTGAGTGTTGTGGTTCACGATTCCTAGCTGTTTAGCTTGTTGGCCTGGGTTCGGACTCCCCAGCATTGTCCCAAATTTTGGTCTCTTAGACTTTTTATTTCTTCCTTTATATGGTTTCTTCTACAGCAGAGATCCTCAACCTGGGATCGTGTATCCTTAACGCATTGGCTAGAGATGGGGAAGCCTGTGAAATTCTTAAATTGTATACAGACTTTTATGGATATGTGTCTGGAGGTATTTCTTTTTTTTCAAGATGGAGAGAGCCTGTATTTTATTAAATTCTCAGAGGAATTTCTAGCTATGAAACCAACCTAATTTTATAATCTGCTCATTTTTAATCTATTATGTGTATATTAAGTAAACTGCCTTAAATTATTTTTAGAAAGGTATATGATAAAAATATAAAATCATAACTTATTTGAAGGATTCATCATTAATTCTTTTTGTCAAACATACTCTAATGTGGTGCTATGGTTTACATTAACCATCTATGCCCAAATATAACTTCTCCATTCATTTCTGGGAATGTTTAAAGTGATTGTGATCCAAGATGATATCAATCTATTAGCAACTGTGTTCTACCTGAGGAAAATGGTAGAAAAAGATGGGAGAGAAAGAGCCTAGGAAGATGACATAGATTTTGAAGGAAGGGCTTCCCTGATAGCTCAGTTGGTAAAGAATCCGCCTGCAATGCAGGAGACCCTGGTTCCATTCCTGGGTCGGGAAGATACACTGGAGAAGGCATAGGCTACCCACTCCAGTATTCTGGCCAGGAGAATTTCAAGGACTCTATAGTCCATGGGGTAACAGAGAGTCAGACACGACTGAGCCACTTACACACACACAGGTTACAGTTGAAGGAAGGAGTGATACCACTTCTGAAAAGAAAGGATGGAGATAAAGAGAGATTCTAACATGGACAGAAGGTGAGATGAAGGAATACACAAGTAATGGCTCAATATTTTCAGGAAAAAAAGAAGGGGAAGATTTTAAGTATGTGTAAAAAATTAAAAAAGGAACTGGGTTTAGTTCTGATATATATATATATATATATACATACATACATACATACATACCCTATTGAGATAAGAAGACTCAATAAAAGAGTAACAAAAGAAAAAAGTTAGGCTGTCAGTTCAACAGTTCAGCAAACTTCTGTGAACATTACCGTGATAAGATGCTCTGTAGGCACAGGGTCAGAGAAGATACAGTCCCTTTTCTGTGGGTGTCATGCTTAACACAAAGGCTACCACCAGGGCCTAGCTGGAAGCAAGTGAAAGTGAAACATTAGCATAAGCCCATGGCAGTCTTCAACAATGTTTGTTGGATTTAGGAGGAGAGGAAGTTGAGTTAAAGTCTTGAAGTTTCAGGTTTACTTACTGACCTTATGATATGAGTGTTCCAGGCAATAACGATCTTTGTGAACAGGCCATTAGACTAGGAAAGATGTATAGACTAAGGGAAAACACTGTTCCTGTGTGGATGGAGTGGAATAGGTGTCCAGAAAGATGGTGCTGCCTTGCTGGGGACCATCAAATTAGAGATCTGCTAAGTGATAAGAGGCCCCACAGTTAGGTCCTAATGGTGGGTCACTGAGACAGTGTGGAGGGATGCTGATGACCAAGAAGTGTTCTAAAGATGTAATAAGGGCTTGCGCATGTCATAATATAATCTAAAGAAATAGGAAGTACACAGGGGTTGCCCCCATAAATCTGATACCTAGACATGTAAGGTCCTGCTCTTGTGTAAAGATCTCTCAGTACAGGAATACTGATTCTAGAATCATCTCCATTATATTGGTTTATCTTTCTAAGGCAGTTGTTTCCAAGCTGCCATGAAGATTCATTACCTTTTCTTGGCTCTTCTTTTCTCTGCCCTCTTATCTGCTGCAGGTAAGGCTTTAGCCATAATAAGGGAAGAGCTTCACACATAATACGGGAGGAGCCAACAGAGATGAAAAGTCTGTGAAATGACACAAAAACCATCCATCGCCAATGGTAGTCAGTAGACGCTCAGTGAATGTTTTGAATGATTGAATCATTGTTTCTTTGCAGATACCCCCTTGAGAATAGAATAGAATTTGGAGAATTCTAAGATTCCCTTTCTTTTTGATACCAAATTACTTATTTCAGCTATGAGGTAGAATCTTATTTCCAAGGGGAAATCTTAAAAAGAATGACTTTGAGACCTTCAGTCCAGGGTCTTCTGACTCCCAGTACACCATACACATTTCACTAACACTGCTGCATTTTTCTGCCTATCTTAAGGAAGGTACAAACGGCGTCCATTTCACAGACTTCTATTGTGTGTCTAAAATGTGTTAATCCATGTAAAGGACCGTTAAGAAGTACTTGACAGCACTTAAGAAATGTTAACTATTATCATTACTACAGTTTTTACCTCTTCTTTAGTTGATTCCCTTTAGTAATTTTTCCTTTCAGTTCAGAATATCCTCAGTCAGGATGAGCTCAGAAAAATATGTGACTTTATTGTTCATCTTTAGAACTTCAAGTGCCCACAAGATGATAAGGGGTTGATAGGATTAAGAATGGAAAGCAAGGGGTGGAGGAGAGAAATAGTATCAGGAAAATGGAAACATAGATGGTACAAAGGTAAGAAGTGGGAGGAACATCAGTGTTGGCACTGGGGATTGGACTGAGTGATTTAGAAAGTTTTGGTGCCATTAATAGCAATGAAAATGCAGGGACAGGGAGCTGGTTAGGAAGGAGGCCAGTTAAAATGATTTCAGAAATGGTTACTTTGAAGTGACAATAAGACATCCAAGTGGAAATAATCTACTAGACAGACAAGTGGAGGTACGAAACAAGGAGAAAGCTTGTGGCTGAAGATAAACATTGTGGGACCTACCAGAGGGTATGACAGTCGCGGTTACATGAATAGGCCACTACTTCAAGAGTACTTCTCCTCTCTCCTGTTTCTGGCAGGCATGTTGTATTCTGGGCATGGTGAGATGACAAGCACTGTGTATTAGCGGAGGACAAAGGCAATGCCAGAAACCAGCATTCTCTTTTTCTTTATCCTCCTCTCCCTCTCCTTCTCCTGTCTACTTTTCTTGCATTCACTTTGCTTTTCTCTATTTTTCCTGGTCTTGTACTATAAGGAAGTTTGTAAGTTGCATACAGTAAGTGTTCTAAAGCTAAGTAATTAGGAAGAAGATTCTGGCAGAGGAAAACGAGCTTAGTAAAAAGTGATTTGGAGCAGTGATGATATTGTGTTCCAAAATGATCCCTGGGGGAGGCAGCTGAAAGTGGAGGAGAGAGGAAGTTGATGTGCATTTCAATTAGGAATGGAGTGGTTCCTCCTGAGACCCCTCACCTCTTCTCTTCCTGTTGTTCTCACTTGCCTGGAATGGCAGGACATCCAGCATGGCATGTCTTCTATTGGCCATTCTCCTGGGATCATCCTGTTGCTGAGCTTATTCAGTCCAAAGGGAGGGTGATCAGTCTTCTATACCTAGTCAGGAGACATAGTGTCAGTCTGTTCCTTCTGAACTGTATTTTTAAAATCTAATTAAAAATTATTTTGTTCCCATGGGCCACTGTAACTGGTAATTCCACAAGTCTTTATATTTGCAGTCTCTGCTAGAACTTTGTGAAGTATCTGCAAATCAGTGTGGTCTCCTGTTTTAGCTTATATGTTTATAAATCTGCTTAATTTCAGGCACTGAAGATGATCATGTCCTCTCTAGTTTTCTGGAGTGTAAAAATCAGACACTGTGTGATTCTTCAGATGAAAAAGAAAACTGCTCTTACGCTAACAAGGAGGTTGGACTATGTGTCTTGCGCCTTAGAAAGCATGGAAAGCAAATAGTCATGAAGAAATAGAAAATTAGGAAGACAAATCAATCAACTCCCTTGTCTCATTAAAAAATAAAGTCAGTCTTCCCTTTCTCTTTTTGTGACACATTTACTGAAAGTTTAGACAAAAGTTTATCAAGGAATAATGAGAGAGGACATTTTCTCTTTAGTTCCAACAGATCAAAGAATATACATTATGAAAACAAAAGAAGTCTGGTTCTGTCTGAGTTGGGGTAAAAAGCTTAAAGGACCTGAAGAGGCATTTATACTGTGTGTATGAGATACAGAAAGGGTACGTGGGGACAGGTCATTAAATTTTACTGTAGATTGTGAAGTCTTCCCTACCTGCTTTGCAGATTTCGGTAAAGTCTTAAGTTGCTTTAAAAAAAAATTATTTATTTATATTTGGCTGCATTGGGTCTTTGTTGCTTTGTGCGGGCTTATTCTTGCAGTGGCTTCTCTTGTTGCCGAGCAGTCGCTAAGCCCACAGGCTTCCTGTAGGTGCAGCGAGTGGGCTCAGTGGTTGTGGCTCCCTAGCTCTAGAGTGTAGGCTCAGTAGTTGTAGTGCTTGGGCTTAGTTGGTCGGTGGCAAGTGGAATCTTCCCAGACCAGGGATGGAAGCTGTGTCCCCTGCATTGGCAAGCCAATTCTTATCCACTGTGCCACCATGGAAGTCCTTAACTTGCTTAATGATTATTTTTGGCTGAAACTCTTTAACTGTAATTAACATGTTAATGTTTATATCATAACCTGTGATTCCTTTCCCTGGCTTTTTATGCCAATTACCCAAACACCACCAGGGCCTGGTAAAGTAGGAAAGTGATTCTTTGAACCCTGTTCCTTCAGGCCTATGGTGTCTATGTTGCCCATTGTATCTGTAGCAAATATAATTCCTGCTTGGCGTGTTAGACAGAGCTGTCCTCCCCAAGTCCCTTATCCACCCAAGTTCTCTGATTCCAGTACACCAGCTTCCCTCTGAACTGGCTGTCTTAGCCTTTAAGAAAAAAATGTGACTGAACACATCCAATTTGGGTAAAAAAGACCAACTGCATCTTAAATAGAAAGCTTGGCACTTGTAGGTGAATTTTAAGACTGTATAACTACAGTGAAGAATTTCAGGCAAACACGAGTCTATCAGTCACAGTTCTGGCTGGAAACAAACTCACCATTCAAGTTCGGTTCAGTTCAGTTGCTCAGTCGTGTCTGACTCTTTGTGACCCCATGAATTGCAGCACACCAGGCCTCCCTGTCCATCACCAACTCCCGCAGTTCACTCAGACTCACGTCCATCGAGTCAGTGATGCCATCCAGCCATCTCATCCTCTGTCGTCCCTTCTCCTCCTGCCCCCAATCCCTCCCAGCATCAGAGTCTTTTCCAATGAGTCAACTCTTCCCATGAGGTGGCCAAAGTACTGGAGTTTCAGCTTCAGCATTATTCCTTCCAAAGAAATCCCAGGGCTGATCTCCTTCAGAATGGACTGGCTGGATCTCCTTGCAGTCCAAGGGACTCTCAAGAGTCTTCTCCAACACCACAGTTCAAAAGCATCAATTCTTTGGCGCTCAGCCTTCTTCACAGTCCAACTCTCACATCCATACATGACCACAGGAAAAACCATAGCCTTGACTAGACGAAACTTTGTTGGCAAAGTAATGTCTCTGCTTTTGGATATGCTATCTAGGTTGGTCATAACTTTCCTTCCAAGGAGTAAGTGTCTTTTAATTTTATGGCTGCAGTCACCATCTCTAGTGATTTTGGAGCCCAGAAAAATAAAGTCTGGCACTGTTTCCACTGTTTCCCCATCTATTTCCCATGAAGTGATGGGACCAGATGCCATGATCTTTGTTTTCTGAATGTTGAGCTTTAAACCAACTTTTTCACTCTCCACTTTCACTTTCATCAGGAGGCTTTTGAGTTCCTCTTCACTTTCTGCCATAAGGGTGGTGTCATCTGCTTATCTGAGGTTATTGATATTTCTCCCAGCAATCTTGATTCCGGCTTGTGTTTCTTCCAGTCCATCGTTTCTCATGATGTACTCTGCATATAAGTTAAATAAACAGGGTGACAATATACAGCCTTGATGAACTCCTTTTCCTATTTGGAACCAGTCTGTTGTTCATGTCCAGTTCTAACTGTTGCTTCCTGACCTGCATACAAATTTCTCAAGAGGCAGATCAGGTGGTCTGGTATTCCCATCTCTTTCAGAATTTTCCACAGTTGATTGTGATCCACACAGTCAAAGGCTTTGGCATAGTCAATAAAGCAGAAATAGATGCTTTTCTGGAACTCTTTTGCTTTTTCCATGATCCAGCAGATGTTGGCAATTTGATCCCTGGTTCCTCTGCCTTTTCTAAAGCCAGCTTGAACGTTAGGAAGTTCACAGTTCACGTATTGCTGAAGCCTGGCTTGGAGAATTTTGAGCATTACTTTACTAGCGTGTGAGATGAGTTTGATTGTGCAGTAGTTTGAGCATTCTTTCTTTGGCATTGCCTTTCTTTGGGATTGGAATGAAAACTGACCTTTTCCAGTCCTGTGGCCACTGCTGAGTTTTGCAAATTTGCTGGCATATTGAGTGCAACACTTTCACAGCATCATCTTTCTGGATTTGGAATAGCTCAACTAGAATTCCATCACCTCCACTAGCTTTGTTCGTAGTGATGCCTTCTAAGGCCCACTTGACTTCACATTCCAGGATGTCTGGCTCTAGGTCAGTGATCACACCATCGTGATTATCTGGGTCGTGAAGATCTTTTTTGTACAGTTCTTCTGTGTATTCTTGCCATCTCTTCTTAATATCTTCTGCTTATGTTAGGTCCATACCATTTCTGTCCTTTATGGAGCCCATCTTTGCATGAAATGTTCCCTTGGTATTTCTGATTTTCTTGAAGAGATCCCTAGTCTTTCCCATTCTGTTGTTTTCCTCTATTTCTTTGCATTGATCGCTGAGAAAGGCTTTCTTATCTCTTCTTGCTATTCTTTGGACCTCTGCATTCAGATGTTTATATCTTTCCTTTTCTCCTTTGCTTTTCGCTTCTCTTCTTTCACAGCTATTTGTAAGGCCTCCTCAGACAGCCATTTTGTTTTTTTGCATTTCTTTTCCATGGGAATGGTCTTGATCCCTGTCTCCTGTACAATGTCACGAACCTCATTCCATAGTTCATCAGGCACTCTATCTATCAGATGTAGGCCCTTAAATCTATTTCTCACTTCCACTGTATAATCATAAGGGATTTGACTTAGGTCATACCTGAATGGTCTAGTGGTTTTCCCCACTTTCTTCAATTTAAGTCTGAATTTGGCAATAAGGAGTTCATGATCTGAGCCACAGTCAGCTCCTGGTCTTGTTTTTGCTGACTGTATAGAGCTTCTCCATCTTTGGCTGCAAAGAATATAATCAATCTGATTTCGGTGTTGACCATCTGGTGATGTCCATGTGTAGAGTCTTCTCTTGTGTTGTTGGAAGAGGGTGTTTGTTATGACCAGTGCATTTTCTTGGCAAAACTCTATTAGTCTTTGCCCTGCTTCATTCCGTATTCCAAGGCCAAATTTGCCTGTTACTCCAGGTGTTTCTTGACTTCCTACTTTTGCATTCCAGTCCCCTATAATGAAAAGGACATCTTTTTTGGGTGTTAGTTCTAAAAGGTCTTGTAGGTCTTCATAGAACTGTTCAACTTCAGCTTCTTCAGCGTTACTGGTTGGGGCATAGACTTGGATTACTGTGATATTGAATGGTTTGCCTTGGAAACGAACAGAGATCATTCTGTCGTTTTTGAGATTGCATCCAAGTACTGCATTTCAGACTCTTTTGTTGACCATGATGGCCACTCCATTTCTTCTGAGGGATTCCTGCCCGCAGTAGTAGATATAATGGTCATCTGAGTTAAATTCACCCATTCCAGTCCATTTCAGTTCTCTGATTCCTAGAATGTCGACATTCACTCTTGCCATCTCTTGTTTGACCACTTCCAATTTGCCTTGATTCATGGACCTGATATTCCAGGTTCCTATGCAATATTGCTCTTTACAGCATCGGACCTTGCTTCTATCACCAGTCACATCCACAGCTGGGTATTGTTTTTGCTTTGGCTCCATCCCTTCATTCTTTCTGGAGTTATTTCTCCACTGATCTCCAGTAGCATATTGGGCACCTACTGACCTGGGGAGTTTCTCTTTCAGTATCCTATTATTTTGCCTTTTCATACTGTTCATGGGGTTCTCAAGGCAAGAATACTGAAGTGGTTTGCCATTCCCTTCTCCAGTGGGCCACATTCTGTCAGATCTCTCCACCATGACCCGCCCATCTTGGGTTGCCCCACGGGCATGGCTTAGTTTCATTGAATTAGACAAGGTTGTGATCCTAGTGTGATTAAAGAGGTTCCCAAAGGTCTGGGCAGGGGTACCGTCCTCCACCAGCGCCCTGTGGTGTTGGGGGCGGGGAAGGGGAGTGGCTTAGCAACGTGGGCAGAAGCCTTTCCCTGGTGCTCTGCATCTAGAGGCTCACAGGGAGAAAGGGAGAAGCCGTTCTTGGACCCAAGCACAGGAATATAAGTGAGAAGCACAGGTAAAAATTAACAAGGAAACAACAGTAATTTGTCTCATTATTAATAGAAAGGGGGGCAGCAGTAGGCCAATAATTGGAAATATTAGTCCGGATGTGCTTCAAGGAAAGAGTTTTTGTTCAAAGAATTTAGGGTAGCCCCCGCAGGCTCTGCCTTTTGGGTCTAGGTGGCCTCCTAGAGGGGTACCGTCCTTTCTCAGGGTCTGCCCCTCCCCTTCTCCCCAAGTGAGTTGTCCTCAGAGTCCCTCTGTGATGCTGATAAAGGTGCCCAGGAGGGAGATGTGACAATGACTCCCTTCCATTCGCATTCTCAGTCTTCTCTGCTCTGGGTGCCCTCAAGCTCAGCCCCAGGGGGTCAGAAGTCCTGGTCTAGCTGGTCCTCAGCACGGAGCAGTGGGCGAGGCAGTCCCAGCTGTAGAACACGGCCCTCCCGGCTCTATAGGGCTCTGATCAGTGAGTGCAAGTGCTCCTGGATGAAGGTAACTGCACTGGGCTAGTGGGGCTGCGGTGGGAAGGCCAGGTCCCAGATGCTGTCAGGGGCCAAGGCTGAGCCGGGCTCTTCTGTCCCAGTTCCCACAAAGCCCTCCTTGCCCTGTGGATCATTGAGATTATAGCCCAGTTCCCAGTATCCTGAGAAACATGGATGTATCAAAAACATGTAAAATGTACTGTTCAGATTTTGGCTGCTATAAGTGCATCATTTTCTGGTTTCTAGACTAGTCTCTGGAGAAGGCAATGGCACCCCACTCCAGTACTCTTGCCTGGAGAATCCCATGGGCAGAGGAGCCTGGTAGGCTCCAGTCCATGGGGTCGCTAAGAGTCGGACACAACTGAGTGAGTTCACTCACTTTTCACTTTCTTGCATTGGAGAAGGAAATGGCACCCCACTCCAGTATTCTTGCCTGGAGAATCCCAGGGACGGGGGAGCCTGGTGGGCTGCCGTCTGTGGGGTCGCACAGAGTCAGACACGACTGAAGCGACTTAGCAGCAGCATACTAGTCTCTGCAGCTGCATCCCCACCTCCCTGAATGTAAAGAGATGGTTGCTCTAGTTTTCCAGGTGGCCTCCCAGCCTCAGGCTTGCTTTTACATTTATTCCTCATTGTCCACCAAAAAGGGGTGTGCATGTGTGCATGTGAGTTTGTGTGCATGTGCGTTTGTGTGTGTGTGTGTGACTTATAGTCTCTGGGAAATGAGTGCCAGAAATTCCCCTGCGCCTTACTTTTGCTTTGGCAAACCAGGCCACACCAAAATTACAGTCCTTGAGTCAGAGGGGCCAACAAATTAGAAAGGATGGACTGCTACTCCTATGTGGCCATGTTGTAAGCTGGATGGAGTTGCAAATGGTAGGGTTCCTCACCTCCACTCCCTCTAAACAAGCAATCAAACAAGTAAAAATGAAAAGCAATGGCAGAGACAGCCAGGCACAATGATGATAATTAGCACTGATAGTACTTCTTCAATTACCTATGTGAGGTAGGTAGTATTTGTCACTAGTGTACAGATGAAGAAACTAAGCAGCTGAGAGCTTAAAGAACCTGCAGTTTCCAAGGTGTGAGGCCAGGATTCAAATCCAAGCAAGAACTTTAACTCATTCTCCAGACAAAGCAACTGGAAGCAATGTATCATGATAACTCCTGGAAGAAGTTCATTGGAGGCAAAGCTGACTAGCTTGAGTGAGTTAAAAGTTGTGGGTCCTTTAATTTCTGTACTAGGGGATGTGTTAACCTTTTAAATGCAGCAGTACGGAGCTGGAGACAGCAAAAGAATCTGCAGGTATTAAACAGGGAAGAAACCAATTTTAAACCAGAAAAATTACTTTATAATATCTTGAAATGTAATACGAGGGCTGCAATCTCTTTTAAGAAAAGTAATTATGTATATTAATATCAGAAAGATATCATTTGGAATAAACCCTGATCTAGTCACATTAAGACTAGACAGTGAAGCCAAAAGTTCTTATTGCTCTTAAAATAAGGCTCTGCCATGGTCATTATAAGGGTGACCATCAAATGCTAGAATTTAATATGACTAAGCTAGATAATGTATTAAATTTTTTCCTTCAAGTTTTAGGTTTTTGAATATTACAGTGAACTGCTGGACATTCTAAACCAAGTAGAAATATACCAGATACCCAACTCTGATATTCCTTTGGCCCAACTGGTAATTTTTAGCTTTCTTACCAAAGAGTCTTATTTTGGGTGGTGATAAGATGATTCTTGAAAATAGAGTTGAATTTCTGCAATGAAAAGTGTAAACTGTGTATTATGATTTTCATCACTGAGTTTTGTTTATTATTATTATTATTCTAAGAAGTACTTGGCTGTGAATACAAAGTAGGGTTTGTTTGTGATTCAGAACAACTAGTGAGACTGGATCAGTGTCATCATTAGGCCTTTGTTAAATAAATATTTATGCAGCCTCATTCTGTTGGATTTGCCTTTGCAAAGAATATAAAAAGCAAAAACTAAAGTAGTAGATAGAAAAGCCTAATCTATCCGCTCTGCTCAAAGAGTGTACAACCTAATGAGGCTGATAAATATACAAACTTTGTAGTGTTGAGATCACCGATTTTCCAGAGCAGTGCTTATCAACAGGGTCTGCACATTAGATCCACCTGGGGAACTTATTAAAAAAGCTTATAAAAAGTTCAGATGCCCTGGCGTACATTAGAATCTCTGGAGATGTTACCCAGGTTGTGCAATTTCAATGGGCGGTGAAGTTGGAGCAGTTAGCATATCTATGAAAGTGTTAGCCACTCAGTTGTGTCCAACTCTTTGCAATCCCATGGAAGGGGAAGCCCATAGGCTGCTCTGTCCATGCAATTCTCAATACTGGAATGGGCAGCCATTCCCTTCACCAGGAGATCTTCACGACCCAGAGATCGAACCTGGGTCTCCCACATTGCAAGCAGAGTCTTTACTGCCTGAGCTGCCAACTGTAGCACCTTGTTATTGAATTTCATTCTTTTAAAACTTGAGAAAAGCCTTTTAAACATGAGCCTGAATTTAAAACACAGGTAAATTTTAATATGGGGATCACAGAAGCAGGTGTGGGGTTTTTTTAATACTGTTTTTCTGACTACAAGAGGGAATAACTAGGAACTAAGATGGTGTGACTTGCAGGCAAGAAAGCAATGTGTAAAAAGATTCTTAATTCATTGTGATACTTTGAAACCCAATGCCTTAGATCAGGGGAAGGAAAACATCTGAGAAAAACTTGATTCATGGCAGTGTCTGAACATGGCATGCTCATCACTATGACTTGAAACCTGAATGTGAAAAGAAGTCTCATCAAACCCTGTTGTCTTTCTTGCGGAGACACTAAGATGGCTGATTTTACAAGCACTCACTGGTTTTGGTTTTTGTGTGTGTGTGTGTGTTTTTTTTTTTGGCTCTAGATGATTTTCATTTATTCACATATTCAAACTTAAATAACTCTTCTGATTAACTTATTTTCTTTTTCTTAAAGATATTGAAGAGGTAGAACTAAAGCTCTGCCAAGTGCTTGAATGTGTACTTTGAGAGCTTTATCGGGGGATCTTCTGTGGTGATGCCCTTAATTTTGCCAACCCACACTTCTCTTAGCATCTGAGTGGTACTCCTCCTCCTTAGAAAGCCACCCACTTATTCTGAGCTCAATAGCAGAGATGGAGTTTTTGTACTTAAGAGCCAAGATTGGTTTTCAAAAGCTCTGTGAAACAAGCTATAACAAAGCAGAAATTAGCCCCAAGGCATTTTCCCCAATAAGTCTCTTCCAGTCCTCCTACCACCAAATTGGGTTTAGAAAACTTTAACAAATCATTGTCTAAGCCATTAGTTAACTAAAAATTATTAGTTGGAGATTTTGAATGCCTCACTTTTATTAAATACCATAAATTTTGTTGGTCTTGTGTTTTAAGAAAGAATAACAAGCCCATCTAAATTTATCAGGTAGCACATATTTAGAGGAATTTTTTTTATCTGTACTAAAGCTGTAGTTTCAGACAGTGAAATTCAACCTGTTTGCAAATAATTGGTTTCCACAAATGTTATTCTAAGTATATATTGGCAGTGATATCTGAAGGAAATATTTTAAAACAATAAAAATGGAAATTGTCATGCTTAAATAAAAAGTTATTAGCCAAAATTATTTTAAAACATATTACCCAAACCATCTTGGGCCTGACCACCATTTGAATACATATTCATACTTGAAAAAACCCTGCTTGTTGAATTGTTGGATTGTTGGTCAGATTTAGAATTCCTTGCAACCTGGCTTTCTATTCCTCACAGTGATAAGGGACATTATTCAGAGATCATGGTTGCCTTTCATGATACCTCAAAAAGTTAAGCTGTCACTTAGACATCTCTACCTTTTTTATGCATTGGGTGTAAGGCATGTGCTAAATATGTTAGCATGTTTAGAATTTACTTCTTGCACTTCTCATTTGTTGTCCATTCCCATTTTACAAATGAGGAAACTAAGGCACAGAAATGTTCAATAGCTTTCTGAGGTCATAAAGCCAGCAAGTGGCCACGCTGAGATTTAAACATAGGTAGTTTGACTCCCCCTTAACCACAACAGAATACAAAAAAAAAAAAAAAGCCAAAGCTTTTGAGTCTAATAACTTGAGAGAAGAGCAGTATTATTAATGAAAATGAAAGAACTAGAGAGATGATCTAGCCTGGATTTTTCTTGGCAAAGGGAGGAGGAAACAATTGATTTAATTTTGATCATGTTAGAATGACATGATGTCAGAATATATAAATATCTGTCCTAGAGACAGATGCATGTGATTAGGGCAGAACCTGCACAGGGATGTGGATTGGAAAGATCTTTACAACAGAAAATTTAGGTTAATAGATGAGAAAGTGTGAATTTTTTTCCCCGAAAAGTGAATATACAGAAAGAAGAGCAGAGGAGAAGGAGTTGAATTTTATGGTAAATGCAGAGTTAAAACGGGGCAAGTTGAAGAGAAGTCAGAAGCAATCATAAAAGGGGATGGAGAATGAGGATAGGACTAAGACCCCACCCACGAGAGACTTTCCCAAAAGATGAGCATGGGATATAAGTCTTTCAGAGAAAGGGAGGAGAATGAAGAAATACAGATTTGGTGACTTCCACAAACTATTATAAATACTAAGTATCAGTGGCAGTGGATATTGCTACAGTTTATTTTGTCTTGTTTTTAAATTTTATTTTGTTTCATTGCTGGTATCTGATTTAAAAAGATATCTTATTAAGGTAATAAGATATTTAAAATCTTATTGTTCGTTTTTGACAGGAAGAGTGAAGCATTGCTTCTCTAAGTGTTTCTGAGTCCAGCCTTACAAATCTTGCCCAGAACTTAAGCGTCAGCAAAGTCAGAGAACCGTATGAAGTTAGCTGTGAGAAGGCCCTGAGCAGTGCATCCTGGTTCATTTCATCTAATTGGTGGGAAAGTCGAGGTACAGAGTGGTTGAGTGTCTCCCACCTGAGATGCTTTCTGAAATGGACCTGGAGGTCTGAGCCAGATCCAGGTCCCTCCTCTTTCTAATGTGTCTCCAAGTGGCTTTGGAACAATAGGGAGAGTCAGTTTAAAGCCTTAGGCTCTCTGCTGACTAACTTATTCAGCCCTTCCTTGATTTCCACAGGGGACTGGTCCCCCACCCAATACCAATATGCTCGACTGCTCAAATCCCTTATATAAAATGACATAGTGTTTGCTTATAATCTATGAATAACCTCCCATATATTTCAGATCTGCATAAATGCAGATTATTTATATTACATAATACAATGTAAATGCTGTGTACATAGTTGTAAATACAGTGTAGCTCTGTGGGCATGGAAACTGCAGTTTCAGAGAGCGGACTGTACCTTGACTTGTGCCAGTGTCACAGAACAGAGGGAGACCCTAGACCAAAGGAAGAGATTTTTAAAGAACATCTTTCATTATTTTGAGCTGGGACCAAACCCACGTCTCCTGATTGGCAGGTGGAGGTAACTGACTGACAAAATCTTCCACAGTATCCAGGAACGTAGAGGAAATGTGTGTCTTAATTTCAAAGAAAAGCGATGCCAAAGAACGCTCAAACTACCACACAACTGCACTCATCTCACACACTAGCAAAGTAATGCTCAAAATCCTCCAAGCCAGGCTTCAACAGTTTATGAACTGTGAACTTCCAGATGTTCAAGCTGGATTTACAAAAGCCAGAGGAACCAGAGATCTAATTGCCATCATCCGTTGGATCATTGAAAAAGTAAGAGAATACCAGAAAAACATCTACTTCTGCTTTATTGACTACGCCAAAGCCTTTGACTGTGTGGATCACAACACACTGAAGAAAATTCTGAAAGAGGTGGGAATACCAGACCACCTTACCTGCCTCCTAAGAAATCTGTATGCATGTCAAGAAGCAGCAGTTAGAACTGGACATGGAACAGCAGTCTGGTTCCAAATCAGGAGAGGAGTATGTCAAGGCTGTATATTGTCACCTTGCTTATTTAACTTCTATGCAGAGTACATCATGAGAAATGCTGGGCTGGATGAAGCACAAGCTGGAATCAAGATTGCCGGGAGAAATAGCAATAACCTCAGAAATGCAGATGACACCACCCTTATGGCAGAAAGTGAAGAACTAAAGAGCCTCTTGATGAAAGTGAAAGATGAGAGTGAAAAAGCTGGCTTAAAACTCAACATTCAGAAAACTAAGATCATGGCATCCAGTCTCATCACTTCATGGCAAATGATGGGGAAGCAATGGAAACAGTGAGAGACTTTATTTTTTTGGGCTCCAAAATCACTGCAGATGGTGACTGCAGCCATGAAATTAAAAGACACTTGTTCCTTGAAAGAAAAGCTATGACCAACCTAGACAGCATATTAAATAGCAAAGACATTACTTTGCTAACAAAGGTCCATCTAGTCAAAGCTATGGTTTTTCCAGTGGTCATGTATGGATGTGAGAGTTGGACTATAAAGAAAGCTGAGTGCCGAAGAATTGATGCTTTTGCACTGTGATGTTGGAGAAGACTCTTGAGAGTCCCTTGGACTGCAAGGAGATCCAACCAGTTCATCCTAAAGGAAATCAGTCCTGAATATTCATTGGAAGGACTGATGTTGAAGTTGAAACTCCAATACTTTGGCCACCTGATGTGAAGAACTGACTCATTGGAAAAGACTCTGATGCTGGGAAAGACTGAAGGCAGAAGAAGGGGACAACAGAGGATGAGATGGCTGGATGGCATCACCGATGTGATGTACATGAGTTTGAGTAAACTCCGGGAGTTGGTGACGGACAGGGAGGCCTGGTGTGCTACAGTCCATGGGATTGCAAAGAGTTGGACACGACTGAGCAACTGAACAGAACTTTAAGCTGCTGCTGCTGCTGCTAAATCACTTTAGTCGCGTCCGACTCTGCGACCCCATAGACGGCAGCTCACCAGGCTCCCCTGTCCCTGGGGTGCTCTAGGCAAGAACACTGGAGTGGATTGCCATTTCCTTCTCCAGTGCGTGAAAGTGAAGCTGCTCAGTTGTGCCAACTCTTCGTGACCCCATGGACTGCAGCCCACCAAGCTCCTCCATCCATGGGATTTTCCAGGCAAGAGTACTGGAGTGGGTTGCCATTGCCTTCTCCCGAACTATAAGCTAGTGCATACTATAAAAGGATGTGTCTGCCATTTCAAACCACTAAACTCCTAGACTAGTGAGAGTTTGGAGCTATACTGTGTAGGGATCTATATATAAAATGTGTCATCATAGATTCATGAGCTTGCTTTGAGTTATGTGTCTTTGGACTGGTGTCAGTGGCATGGAGCTTCCCTGGTGGCTCAGATGGTAAAGAACCTCCCTGCCAATGCAGGAGACCTAAGAGATGTGAGTTTGATCCCTGGGTCAGGAAGATTCCCTGGAGAAGGGAATGGCTACCCACTCTAGTATTCTTGATTTCTTGCCTGGGGAAATCCCATGGACAGAGGAGCCTGGCGGGCTACAGTCCATAGGATCACAAAGAGTCAGACATGACTGAGTGACTAACACACACACATACTCACTCTGTCTCTCTCTCTCAGTGGCACTAGGGAGCCTAAGGCTGCTTCCCTGACATGGATGATACCAGTAAAAGGGCAGAAAGAACTTCTCTTTTATAGTTTAAACTTAGCCAAAATCTTACTACTTAACAACAACAAAGCAAAAACAAAACCACAAAAACCTTAAGTATTTTGACACCATTTTTTTCTTCCAGTTCTATGAGGGCCATTTTGATTTGGCAGTTGCTCTCCAGAACCTGAATCTCCACAAGAAAGTCATCTAGCAATTAACAAATGCCTCAAGGATAGCCTCCATACCAAAGGTGAACCTGGGGGCTATTGCTTAGAATTTTCAATAAGGTGAAAGTTGTAGGAGTATCATGCACCTTTTTATGACAGTCATGAACTTCCAGCAGCAGTTTCCATGGCATCATGTAAAATCCATGAACTACTCCAGCCTAGAAAACATAACACATTGCTCATTGCTTGGTTCCTATCAGGCATCACCATAAACCATTTTTCTGAATATTTTATGCTACTTCTTGCTTTGTTGCTGCTGTATGTTCTTTGTAGAGGTCATGTATATTCTATGGTCATATATATTCTATGTTGAGAATTTGAAACATATATTTCCTAAAACAGAGATATCACTCTCAAATAATTAAATGAGAGACTTGTTAAGAACCGAATTTTTCTTTTCCATTAAATTTGTGTCTAATAAAGTAAGTTTGGGCTTCCCAGTTGGGCTAGAGGTAAAGAACCCCCCTGCCAATGCAGGAGACATAAGAGATGTGGGTTTGATCCCTGGGTAAGGAAGATCCCCTGGAGGAGGACATAGCAACCCACTCCAGTATTCTTGACTGGAAAATCCCATGGACAGAGGAGCCTGGTGGGCTCCAGTGCATGGGGTCACAAAGAGTCAGACACTACTGAAGTAACTTAGCATGCATGGACACACGAAGTAAGTTTAGGGGAAAATTATAAGCTTAGGGAGAAATTAGCCCTTCTGACTGTTCTTCAACATCATTTTATTATACTTGCATTTTATTTGTATTATTATTACTTCTAAAACTAAACTTTTTCCCTGAGCACTAGGCATGTTTGGGGCCAAATGCTAAGCACTGCATGTAAATAATCTCACTCAGTTCTCACAAGAAACCTAGGAGACTGGCAGGAATCCCAGTAACTTAATACAGGTGGGTCAGTGGAAGCCCAGAGTGATTGTATTGAACGTAATGAGCCTCAAGTCAAGAAGCTGGTAATGAGGGAAGGTTCCCTGCAGTCATCCCACTGCTTGTGTCTGAAAGGAACAGAGGGAAGGGCGTGCTTTTTGGAGCTTCTCCTCTGTGTAGGGCACTGTGCTAGTTACTTCCTTGCTGATTCTGTTGCATCCTCACAGCCTCACTAGGTAAAGCTTGTCATTTACACTTGCTGTTTTACGAACGAGGAAACTGACTTCCGGTTCAAGATGGTGGAGTAGAAGGACATGTGCTCATCTCCTCTTGTGAGAGCAACAAAATTCCGACTAGCTATGGGACAACCATCGACAGGAGGACGCTGAAACCCACCACAAAAAGATACCCCATGTCCAAAGATGAAGAAGCCGCAATGAGAAGGTAGGAGGGGCACAATCATGATAAAATCAAACCCTATACCCACCGGGTGGGCAACCAACAAACTTACCAAAAAAAATTCTCCCACATTGTGAAGGTTCTGAATGACATGTCAGGCATTCCAGCCTGGGGATCTGGCAAAGGAACTGGGAATCCCCAGGGAATCTGACTTTGAAGGTCAGCAGAATTTGATTACAGGCCTAGGGGTTTCCATTCTTGGAGGTTCCATTCTTGGAGGGCACATACAAATGTGGAAAGTGAGGCTTTGGGGGAATTAAATACTTTATTAAATAAAGTCACACAGCTAATACGTCGCAGAGCTAGGAGACAGATTTAGCTATTTTCAAAGAGGTCATTCCTAGTCAACCACATGAGAAAACTTCTTGCATCTCTTTTCCCACATAGAATTATAAGACCAAAATGTGTTGCCTTTTTTTAGAACTTTGTACAGGATAATATGTACAATTGGATGTGAAGACTCTCAGCTCTGTAGATTCAAGCTGAGTTAGACTTTGAGGTCCAGCTTGGAGAATTCCACCAAGGGCTCAACATGATGCCCAGAGATTTTATTGAACGCACAACCTAATGTCTTGATAATTTCATGTTGAATCTCAATTTAAAATAAATTGGAAAAAATAGATTTGACACTCTAGTTTAAAAGAAATAGCACTTTAAATATGTGTAGGAGGGATTCAAGCACAATGCTAAAGTTTTCCCAGTCAAAAATGTTCTCTCATTACTGATTAGATAACAAGTGAAAAATAGATTTATCATAATTTAGAATATGTTTTTCCTATAAAATAATTTTTTGAAGAAATTATAAGAGAAAAATGCTATAAGAAACCTGGCTCAAGAGTGGTATCATAGTATATTTATTCAACAAATATCTATGAGTATACTTTTCTAGGGCTGAAGATACAGAAGTTAAAAAAACAAAATCCTGGCTCTCCAAATTACTTTCTAGTGGCAGAGTGCAGATCATAAACATAAATGGTGTATCAGAGGGTGAGCTGTGCTATGGAGAACAATGGATAACAGGGAAAGGAAATCTGGAATGTAAGAGGAGGTCATTGTTTAAATAGAAAAGTCAGAGATCTCCATGTAAAGTGGAACCTAAAATTTCTGCCTGAAAGCAATCTTGTAAAAATGTGGGATAAAAAAGGTATACAAAGCTCCCTGTGCTGAGTGGAGAGGAATATTATTCTATTTTGTAGATGAGAAACAGATGTGGATTGACAAGGTTGCATTCCCTCAGGTCCTGCTAACTGGCAGAGCTGAATTTGAACTCAGTTTTTCATCTTCCTACCTTGCCGTGATGCTATTTCCTATGGGTATTGATCACCCTTGGGCAGACAATGAAGATAATACTTGCTTGCAAATGAACCTAACATAAATGCTTATTTTTCATTTTCATAAATTTTTCTATGTGATGCATTTGTGTTTGAAAGTATGGAAAAAAAAAAAAGGTACTAGTCGCTCAATCATGTCCAACTCTTTGCAACCCCATGGATTGTAGCCTGCTAGGCTCCTCTGTCCATAGGGTTCTCCAGGCAAGAATACTAGAGGGGGTTGCCATTCCCTTCTCCAGGGAATCTTCCTGACCCAGGGATCAAACCCAGAGCTCCTGCATTGCAGGCAGATTCTTTACTGTCTGAGCCATATTTACTGTTAACTGTAATTTTTATGTTTGTTAAATGTATTTTTAAAAATTATAATCTCTAAGGATGTGAACTGATTTATATTAATGTGTCACTGATGTTGAAGTTTTTTTAATAACCTCTTAGGTTTTCACATTGTTTTTAAAAACTGAGTGTTATTATAAGAACCATTTATGGAATAATGGCATAAGTTAGCCCTGAAGGAATAACAGGAATTCTGGAGGAGTCCTGTAGAGTCTGTTAAGATTAATAAAGGTGGTGATTTAAAATAAAGAACTGATTGTGCTCATCTATTACAGTTTAAAAATATTGTTAGATATGTTGTGAGGGATTTTTATATTTGGCAGTTCTAGCTGATGATTCAATTGCTCTTAAAAACTGTACCACCAAAGAAATGATAGAGAAAAGTATTTTATTGTCTGTAATCAGAGCTAATGATGACATATGAAAAGAACATTCAGTTATAAGCAAAAAAGTTTTACCCCAGGATAATTGGCAAATACAAATAAAATTTCTTTCCAAAATGAAGTAGAAATATTAAGGAAACTGTAAAAATGGGTTTGTGGTTGCTAGTAATCATAGAATGAAATTAAAAGGCAGAACAAGTTATTTTTCTACTCAAAGGAAATGATTGAGAACAAACAATGAAAATGATATTTTTTATACCTTGCAAGTGGGAAGATAAGTGATACAGCCCTCAGGGAAGGCAGCGTGGTAACGGAAATCAAGAGCCATGAACAGATTTGTAATGCTTTAACAAGCAAGTCAATTTATTGAATGTATTCTACCAAATTAAGCTAAAGGAAAAACTTGTTGAGGAAGATGTTCCTTATAGTATTATTGATAACAGGAAGACAAACTGGAAGAAAAAATAACCCACAATAATATCTTAATAGGTAAATTGAATGGACCTACTTGTTAGACTATGCAATTAGAAGAAATGATCATGAACATAGCAACATAGAAACGCCTTAATAAGTGAAAAATAAGTACATGAAATAGAATGCAGGCCATTGTTATAGCTATATACAATTATGTAGAGAAGACTGAAAGGAAACATATTAAATAATTTGTGATTTTTTTAAGATGGTAGGCTTACCTATTTCCCTATCTATTTTTGAATATTCTGTACTATTGTTCAGTTCAGTTCGGTTCAGTCGCTCAATCGTGTCCAACTCTTTGTGAACTTGTTAACTGCAGCATGCCAGGCCTCCCTGTCCATCACTAACTCCTGGAGTCCACCCAAACCCATGTCCATTGAGTCAGTGATGCCATCCAACCATCTCATCCTCTGTCATCCCCTTTTCCTCCTGCCCTCAATCTTTCCCAGCATCAGGGTCTTTTCAAATGAGTTAGCTCTTCACATCAGGTGGCCAAAGTATTGGAGTTTCAGCTTCAACATCAGCCCTTCCAATGAACACCCAGGACTGATCTCCTTTAGGATGGACTTGTTGGATCTCCTTGCAGTCCAAGGGACTCTCAAGAGTCTTCTCCAACACCACAGTTCAAAAGCATCAATTCTTTGGCACTCAGCTTTCTTCACAGTCCAACTCTCACATCCATACATGACCACTGGAAAAACCATAGCCTTGACTAGACATCTCTAG
This sequence comes from Bos javanicus, assembly GCF_032452875.1. Taxonomy (NCBI): domain Eukaryota; kingdom Metazoa; phylum Chordata; class Mammalia; order Artiodactyla; family Bovidae; genus Bos; species Bos javanicus. The sequence goes on along the minus strand of NC_083871.1, from coordinate 56,404,540 downwards.
ATGTCTCTGCTTTTTAATATGCGGTCTAGGTTGGTCATAACTTTCCTTCCAAGGAGTATGCATCTTTTAATTTCATGGCTGCAGTCACCATCTGCAGTGATTTTGGAGCCCAGAAAAATAAAGTCAGCCACTGTTTCCACTGTTTCCCCATCTATTTCCCATGAAGTGATGGGACCAGATGCTATGATCTTAGTTTAATGAATATAGAGCCAACTTTTTAACTCTCCTCTTTCACTTTGTTCGAGGCTCTTTAGTTCTTCTTCACTTTCTGCCATAAGGGTGGTGTTATCTGCATATCTGAGGTTATTGATATTTCTCCTCCCAATCTTGATGCCAGCTTGTGCTTCTTCCAGCCCATCGTTTCTCATGATGTACTCTGCATATAAGTTAAATACTATTGTTATAATCTTTTAATAATAAAAATGTTAATTCATAATATATTAATATTTTTCACTTATTTTACAGTAATGTTTTCTGTAAATATGAAATTTCTTCCACACACCAAGATTTTCAAGAATGGCATATTCTCAATGCAATATGTGGTAAGATGCATTGTTTCTGTCTGAATTGGGCTGATACTAATTTTCAAGCTAGTAAACCTGTTTCCTCTATGATACTAAGTTTCCACTGGAGACCTTACACTCGTTCTTTAGAAGCAGTAATTAACAAAAAGCCATTATTTTGAAATGTCAAGTATTTCCTATACTAAAATGTTTTTATACTTTCATAATTTACAATCAGCTTGATTAAAGCACTGCATCTTCAAAGTGCATTGAGACAACATCTTCATATTCTCAGGAAAAACCCAGATGTTCAAATACAGAACTTAATCCCAGATATTCAAATATAGAACTCCTATTTTTGAGGAAGGTACCACTTAGAAAAATCATGCTTTGTGTGTCAGGAGAGATGTACTTTGAAATCCAAGGTTTTCATCCCTTGGAAGATGAATGAAGATGCCTTTGTTTTTATCCTTCACCTCCTAGATTTCCCAAAACCTAATTTGGAGAGAAATCCACTTCTGTGGGTTGAGGATAGAAGGTTGCAACAGAAGTTACATTAGTTGAGTGAAGAAATGATTTAATAAATCGTACAGTGTAGGATGCAGCTGTTTTTCATAGGTTGGACTCTTTAGGAGGGGAAAAACCTGGAAGGGGGGAGTGTTCATAGACCTGGCCCAGACTAGAGCTGGAAGCAGATCTCTGACAAGGATTCTAAAGCTGTTGTTATTCAGTCACTAAGTTGTGTCTGACTCTTTGCGACCCCATCAACTGTAGCACGCCAGGCCCCTCTGTCCTCTACTATATCCTAGAGTTTGCTCAAATTCATGTCCATTGAGTTGGTGATGCTATCTAACCATCTGATCCTCTGCCACTCCCTTCTCTTTTTGCCTTCAATCTTTCCCAGCATCCAGGTCTTTTCCAATGAGTCGGCTCTTTGCATCAGGTGGCTAAAGTATTGAGGCTTCAGCCTGTTTAGCAACAGCCCTTCCAAAGAATATTCAGGGTTGATTTCCTCTAGGATTGACTGGATGAGGAAACCCAATTGGGAATGTGGTGGGTGCTGCACTTGAGGTCAGGAACCAAAGAGATGGATTTAGTCAAGAATAAAGTTGAATATAGTTAGAGGTCCATAGATCCCGCATTATTGGGCTGGCCAAAAATTTGGTTTGGATTTTTCTGTAACATCTTACAGAAGAACTTGGATGAAGGTTTTGGCTGACCTAATATCTTTCCTATAGTCTCCCATGGATACTGTCTTCTAATAAATGGGACCCAGCTATTTCTTCTGCTAAGAAATTGAGGTAGAAAGAACCTGTGTAGGTAGAGTAAAATCCAGTATTTTGACAGACAACTTTGACAGAGGTCACTTTCATGCCTGAATATTAAGGAACTTAACCAACACATGTATGCACTGCTGGCTGGAAATGGACCAAATATTCCAGTTAGAATAAATACTGATAGAATATACAAAGGATCAAGTCTGAATATGGAGAGTAATTGTTTCATAGGAGCTATACTTAACAGATTACACCGAAGAGCCTAATCTGCACCTGGACCTAATTCTTAATATAGATGATGAGATTTTAGACTTTGAGCTGATGCTATAATGCAATGAGACTCTTGAGAATCTTGAGAAGAGACAAATGCATTTTGCATGTGGAAAAGATGTGAATTTTTAAAATTTATTTTTTAATTGAAACAAAATATTGGTTTGATTTCTTCCATACATCAAACATGAAGTAGCCATAGATATATATATCTTCCCTCCTACTTGAACCTCCCTCTCATTTCTCACCCTTTCCTACCCCTCTAGGTTGTTACAGAGCCCCAGTTTGAGTTCATACAGCAAATTTCCATTTGTCTCTTTTACATATGTTAGTGTATATGCTTCCATGCTGCTCTTCCCATTCATCTCACCCTCTCTTTCCTCCCCTCTGCCCTTGTCTGTAAGTCTGTTCTCTGTGTCTCCAATGCTGCTCTGCAAAGAGGTTCATCAGTACCGTCTTTCTAGATTCCATATATATGTTAAGATACAGTATTTGTTTTTCTCTTTCTGACTTACATCAATCTGTATAATAGGCTCTAGGTTCATCTACCTCATTAGAACTGACTCAAATGCATTCCTGTTTATGGCTGAGTAGTATTCCTTTGTATAAATATGTACCACGGCTTCTTTATCCATTCATCTGTTGATGGACATCTAAACTGCTTCCATGTCCTAGCTATTGTAAATAGTGCTGCAATGAACACTGGGGTATATGTGTCTTTTTCAGTTTTGGTTTTCTCAAGGTATCTGCCTAGAAGTGGTATTGCTGGGTCATATGATGGTTTTGTTCCTAGTTTTTTAAGGAAAGAGATGTGAATTATTGATTCCAGAGGGTGGACTGTGGCAAGAAGACTCTAAGGTGGCCCTTATGACCTCTGTTTCCAGGTGTAATTACCTCCTTTTCCTTGACCCGTGACTTACTTGGTTCTAACCAATAGAGTATAGCAAATGTGTAGGAATGTCAGTCTAATGATTATGTTACGTTATGTTATGTTAGAATCTGTCTGGCTAGCTGACTTTTTCTCTCTTCACCTGTGGTTTTTAAACAAGTCAGCTTCCATAAATCCTATAACTTGCAAGGAAGTGAATACTTCCAACAACCACATGAGTGATGGATCCTTCCCCAGTTGAATCACCAGGCCAGAACCCAGCCTTGGCCAGTGTCTTTGTATTGTAATTTTTTTTACTCAGCAATAGATAACTAATGCATTAGCAAAGGAGGCAGAAGCCCCTAATAATCTCCATTTTCATCCCCAGTCTATAAAAATAGTTAAAATATTAGGTTTTAAGCAGAAAACAATTACATTTCATCTTGTCAAGATTTGTCAAATCTTTCTAAAGTGTTTTAATAGGCTTCTATTCAAAGATGTGAAGAATTATTAAAGCCAGTTTTATTTTCAGATTGATCTTCTATTTTCTTCTCTAACTCTTTTACATCTGCTTATCTTCACTTCCAATTCAAGCCATGTCCAAAGCCAACCCTCCTAATCTAATTTGAGGGTAGTAGGTCCTTCAATAGCATTTAGATTTCACTGGCTCATTTTTATTTAAAAAACCCTTTTTCTTACTTTATAAATCTGTAAGAATTTCAGCATGTCCTGTAGTACCTTTTCAGTAAATTGAAACCACCTATAAACATCATATAAATGAATATTTATCAGAATATTAAAAGCATTTAATTTCAAGTTTATCCTTGGCAATAAAATGTGAAGAGACAGACTATGGAAAAATACACTTGCTTTCCACCTTCTTTACATTGACTTAGGATATAAGAGAGAAGCAATAAAAGATGCTAATAAAGCTATTTCTTTGAACATTCTTAACCTGATCAATTTTAAAGTAAATAAATGACTAGTAATAGTGTGCTATTCCTAAAATTCTTTCCTTTATCATCTCTGCTTGCTATTATTTAGATATTGTAATTACTTCTCCCGATTTTTATGTATGGGCTTCCCTTGTGGCTCAACTGTTAAAGCATCTGCCCCAATGAACAATGCAGGAGATCTGGGTTCAATCCCTAGGTTGGGAAGATCCCCTGGAGAAAGGAAAGGCTACCCACTCCAGTATTCTGGCCTGGAGAATTCCATGGACTGTATAGTCCATGGGGTCACAAAGACTCGGACATGACTGACTTTCACTTTTACTTTCATTTTTATGTATGTACCACTATATATTTCCTTGACTAGTTTTTAAGTTAGTAAAAATTGTGCACCTTGGGATAGAAGAATGAAATATAGGAATCCTTAAGTTAAAAACTATTATATCAATAACAGTAAACTATAACTTATTTGTTACCATATACTGTCTTCATAAAATGTGCCTTTACAAGCTTCACTTTCTGTGAAATAGATTGATGAAATGTTGTGTTGACATTATTAATAATTTATCACCAAATCGTATATGCATTTTTCTGAAAATATGGGCAGAGCTAATATATGTAATTAATGAAAATGCATGGAGAAGATGGTTGCAAATCTATAACTTCAGAAGCCTAAAAGATACCTGTTGCAGTTGTCTTGCTTTGCAGGTGAGAAAACTAAGGGGCACGGTTCACATGATCAAGTTTGGACCACATGAATGGTGCTCCTGAGTTTCCAGAGCACAGTCTACTTGGCTGCACAATTAGTACAACCCTGTCAGTTAATGGAACTCATGGAACAAAAATCCAGATGTCTGAACTCCTGGGCTGGGGCTCTTAAAACTGTGCGACTGTAGCCTGACTTGTGTCTTTTTTACTTGTTTTGATTCTGGATTTCTTTTAAGCCTAAAGATTAACCACATTAAAAAAAATTGAGTTTTATGTTTTCCAGGAAGTGTATTGTGTTAGAGCTCTTCTGTGCAATTCATGCAAAGAAACTAAGAGCTATTTATGATTTAAACTATGGCCTCCAGCTAAATCTTCTCACATTTGTACCTTAATATTAAGAGGGGCTATCACTAAGTCCATTGGAGATGAAAATTATTAGTTTAAGTGTAAAGATCATGAAAAGGTAAACATAATTTTCAAAAGCTTCTGACCTCACAAATTTGAAATGAATACATATTCCTTCTGATGCCTGACGTTTTAACTCAAATGAGAAATGTGATGTGAAAAGCACTGTATTAGTGGTTATAATTTGGTGGGAGAAATTTAGAAATTATTGCATCATGATAGCACTGCCCAAGCCACATTATAAAACAAAATAAGGCCCTGTATACAGAAGTGATGTAAAGGTATATTATATCAACTCTCAAAGTAGAATATACTAACATACACTTTTAATATATTAATTCTCTGTGAAAGAAGATATTTAAATCTTTACACTTTTAAGTGTCTTGGAAAGAAATGCATGAAAGAAATGTTTATTTTTACACTTGTTATTTCATTGTCATATTTCTGGCATCTATCCATTAATTAAGCATGAGATAAGTTGCAAATAGTCCTTTTACTTTTGCCTCAAGCCTGCTTTGCAGAATCTGAAGCTACCTTTTGGTGCTATAGGAGAGGCACTCTTGGGATGACCTGAAGTAATCTTGTGGAATACTTGGAGTTCAGCTGAAAAAAAAATTATAAGATTTAGTCCTTTTGTTTAAGTAGGTTTCATATTTATGTGAGATCACATAGTATCATATAGTATTTATCTTTTTCTGTGTGGTTTACTTCACTTAGCATAAAAAACTTCAAGTTTTATTTATGTTGTTTCAAATGGCAAAATTTTCTTCTTTATGGCTGAGTAATATTCCATTATATAATGTGTGTGTATATACCATTTTATTTATCCATTCATCCATCCGTGAACACTTAGATTATTTCCATGTCTTGTGTGTGTGCTAAGTTGCTTCAGTTGTGTCGACTCTTTGTGACACTATGGACTGTAGCCTGCCAGGCTCCTCTGTCCATGGGATTCTCCCAGCAAGAATCCTGGAGTGAATTGCTGTGCCTTCCTCCAGGGGATCTTTCTGACCCAGGGATCAAATCCACATCTCTTACGTCTCCTGCATTGGCAGGCGGGTTCTTTACCACTCGTAAATAATGCTGCAGTGAACAAGGGGGTGTGGTTACCTTTTTGAGTTAGTGATCTGTTTTCTTCAGATAAATACCCAGATGCAAGACTGCTGAATCATACGGTAGTTCTGTTTTTAATTAATGTGGACCCTCCATACTGGTTTCCATTCTGGCTGTGCCAATCTACATTCCCACCAGCAGGGCACAAGTTTTCCCTTTTTTCCACAGCCTCATCAACACTTGTCGCTTCTTATCTTTTTGATAATAGCCATTCTGACAGGTGTGAGGTGACACCTCATTGTAGTTTTGATTCACATTTCCCTGAAGATTAGTGATACTGAGTACCTTTTCATAGACCTGTTAGTTATTTAAATGTCTTCTTTGGAAAAATGTCTATTCAGATCCTTTGCTCATTTTTCAAATTAAATTTTTTTTTTTTTTCTGTTTGTTTTGTTGTTTTTTCTGCTGTTGGGTTATATGAGTTCTTTATATATTTTGGATAGTAAGCCCTTATCAGATATGTGGTTTGCAAATATTTTACCCCACTCTGAGATAACCTCATTTTGTTGTTTCTTTTGCTGTGCAGAAACTTTTTAGTTTGATGTGGTCCCATTTATTTATTTTAGCTTTGTCACTTGTGTTTTAGGTATTGTATTTATAAAATCATTGACAAAACCAATGTCAAAGACTTCGCTTCCTGTGATTTCTTCCAGGAGGCTTATGGAAGCCTTAGTAAAGTCTTTATTGTGTAGGGCTGTCCTGTGGTTTCAAAGATGTTAGCAGCATCCCTGGTCTCTATCTAGGAGATGCCAGTATCACTGTCTCATTTGTCCTAGCCAAAAGTGTCACTAGACATTGCTGAGTGTTCCCTGGGGAAGCAAAATGTCCCTGCGTGAGAATCACTGCTTTATTCCTCTGTTTGGATTTATGTAAGGTTTTTGAAAAAGAATATGAGTGAAAACAGTCTTAGCTCCTGATATTTGAGAGTGCATACGTTAAGTTAAGTTTTTCCAACCTTGTCAAGCTCCAGACCTCTTATAAACTGGACAGTTCTTGCCTGATATCATTTCTCTTTTGTAATAACTTGTCAGAAAGTGGCAAGGAGCTGCAGCTACATGGTGATATTCTGGCTTTCTGTTTAGCCTCTTTTCCTGGAATATAGACGTGTAGGCATATGATTTGCCTTCTGAATTATTGCAGGAGATATGTGTGAGTGTGTGAGTGTGTGTGTGTGTGCATGTGTGTGCATGCAGATGCACATGTTCAGTCACTCAGTCATGTCTGACTCTTTGGGACCCCATGGACTGTAGCCCACCAGGCTCCTCTATCCATGGGATTTTCCAGGCAAGAGCACTGGAGTGGGGTGCCATTTCCTTCTCTAGAGGATCTTCCCAACCCAGGGGTCAAACCTGCATGCATCCCCTGTGTCTCCTGCATTGGCAGGTGGATTCTTTACCACTGAGTTACCTGGGAGGCCCTATCCTGGGAGATACTGTAACCAAAAGTTTTGCAGCAGCAGAACAAGAGTCACCAGATTTTTTCGCTTGCAGTGTCTGTGTCCTTTATTCCTGCTATCACACTGCTAAGCCAGTACCATATTTTAGGCTTTCATAATGGCAGCACTCCACTTCTGAGTATCAGTCTCTGTTACAGGAAAAAATAAGCTATTTGAGAATTCAGGGGAAGGAGATTTGGACAGAAGGAACAGTTAGTGAGAAAGTGCGAAAGTGGGTGCACACTGGGTCTCGTTGAGGAACCAAAGGAAAGCCGTGTAATGAACTTAGTGGGAAAGGGGTGGAGCAACCTGAGATGAGGTCACAGAGGTAGGCAAAGCCCAAACAGTAGATCTTTCTACCCAGTGTAACTTGTTCTAGGAGCAATGGGAAGCCATTGGCATATATTAAGTAGAGAAGGGGAAAACGAAAACAACTTGGGTCATTCTGGCTACCACGGGGGAATGGATTATAGGGAAACTAGAAAAGAAGCAGTAGTCCTATAAGAAGTTCATGTGGGATGTGAGAGTTGCTTATATGTGGACTGTAGTCAAAGAGATAGAAGGAAATGGATGGATCAGGGATGTTTCAGACAGAACACTAGAAGACTCCTTGATAAACTGAATATTCAGTGTAAAGGAAAAAGAGGAATGAAGGATAGACGAATAGGAAGGGTAGGAAAAAGAGGAATTCCTGAATTGTGACTTAATCACCTGGAGGAATAATGTTTTACTTTATTTAACTGAAAAAGATTCAGAGATAAAAACAAGAATTTTTTTTGTCAAATTAAATTTGAGATGCCATTCATCAACTCTGTGCCTATATTAAGGGACCAATGTGCTATATGGTTCAAGATTTCCAGAAAGAGGTAGGGCATAGGAATTTTGACTGGAGATTCATCAGTTTTTGATGATATTGAAAGCCATCATCCTAAATGAGGTCGTTATTGGAGAATGGAGAAGAGAAGGGAGTGTAGGAGAGGTTCTGCGGGTTGCCAGCATTTCGGCTGTGAGTACTGTAGGAGGGACAAGTCAAGGGAACTGGCAATGCGTAGACTGAGGGGCAGGAAGAAACAGAGACTGGGAGTCTGGGATGTACAGTGAGAGGTGAACCTTCTTTCTATTCCTGATTTCCAGTTCTCTTGTCAGTAGCACTTTGCAGGGTATCCTTCCAGAAAATGTAAGCAGGTGGTTTTTTCCTAGAGGAGTCATAGTCTTTAATGATACTCAAATCCAAATAGAAGATACCATAATATTATTCTGCAATTTGCTTTCTTAACAGTACATCTTTCCACATTAATATGTAAATGTTGACCTCTTCTATGACTTCACAATACTTGAAACTTATCTTCAGAGTCTAAGCAACCCTCCAATTATCAGATGAGTCTTTTTAAAAAATACTCTATTTACACACACATACATCCAAACACACTCATGATAATAATATACTGAATAAGAAGCTACCCAAACATGAAGCATTCCAGTTTGAATTAATGAGTACTTGGAGCATTAGCTCTGACCTTAGCTTAAAGATTTAATAACTGAGGGCTAAAGAAAGCCAGCAACAGTTTTTCTCAATCTCCAAAAGAGAAAATGTGGAAAAACAAGGGACAGTGTTCTCTTGTACAGGTTTCATGTACTCAAAAGTAACAGAATTAAATGAATACCCTCTGACAGTGCAGTGGAATGGAGAGTTATTTTAATCATCTAATCATAAACCCTGGCTTCGGGGATCTTTGTTCCAATTAAGTAAATAAAGCAGCTTATTTTGGTTTTATTGAGTTATAAGTAGAGTCAACCTGCTGTTTTCTGAAAAAATTAATAATCCTGGGTCTAAAAAACTTCTTCTACAAGTATTTCTGAACAGTGGTGTTTATTACTGCAGTGAAGCAATAAGTTGCATAAAAAATGAATCACTGGTTGCTTACTTTATTATCAAACTATTCAGATTCATTTATTAGATTGCTTATAATTGGAAAACAGCTTTTTGCACCACAGAAATAGACTTTTATATAATAATAAGTATACAGTTAGTCACCATAAACAAACAAATGACTTAAAACAATAATGACTGTTGAGATTAAAAATTCCCCACAGCTTTGTTCACCCAGTGATCATTGCATTTGAGCATCATTAATGAAGCATTAGCAATTCACATGAATGCAGTTGAGATGTCATTTTTTTCTTTAATAGGTTTGTAAAATATGCCTGACTAAGAAGCATTTCTTAGATTTTACAGACTTCAACAGTCCTAAAATGGTTAATTTTTATGACAAGTAAATGCAGTAATGAGAAGAATTTTAGTTACTTTTTAAAAATTCATTGTTATCATTAGATCAGTTTAATTTGGGGGCTCTGTTGGTATAAATATACATCAACACCAAAGCCTGAGAGCCTGGGGAAGGAAGGGGACTCAGTCCTGAACAGCTAAATCAGGTCCGCCGTGTCCCTTTATCCTGAAATTATGTTCCACATCCACACAATGCCCCCCGCCCCCATGACTTGAGTCCCATGTCTTCCCCGAAGGGCTCTCATTCTGATCTGATGCACAAGCTTCCAATGGCTTCAGGCTTTGCCTTCCTCTCACTATTCTCGCCTCCCTCTGGTCAAGCTTGTGTGTGCTATCAAGAACATTATCCTTAAAATGTTTTTGCTTATACAATCTTTGCTTTTCTTCTCCTGGTAGAAATTTGTAAAGAACAGGATCTGTGTGATTCTCTCAGCCCAGGTCAAGTCTCTGTCCGCTGACTGTACCGAAGAAGAATTCCTCCTGGGGTATACTTTGTTTTTATCACAGATTGCCATGTACCCAGTCTTGTCCCTCAAAGTAGCATTAATGTTTTGGGGTTTTTTTTCCTTCAAAATGTTGTCTTCCTTCTTTAGCCCACTGTACTGTTTTCCCAAGAGGCATGTTGATTTCTGGCATTTTTTTCGGCCTTAGTTCCAAATTGATCTGGTTTTAGATAACATTTCTCCAAGGGTAAGTTTTGAGTTTTGGATTCTTTCCAATCGTCAGTACTGATTGTTATTTGCTATTTTTTGTTTTGTTTTGTTTTTGTTTGTTTGTTTTTTTCATCAGATTTGGGGATAGGCCTCTTCAAGTCTGCACCAAACTACCAATGATCAGAATACAAGCTCCCCAAGAGTGAGGATCTTGCTTTATATGCCACTCTCTGCCCAGTACCAGACTAATTTTGAATAATGAATGGGTCTTACACAATAGTTTTAGGGGTGTATTGAATGTGATGGGATGTGTCAGTTATCCTTTAAATCTCTAGAAGCTATATTCAGTGAGTGGTGTGGACCTACTAGACTAAAAGCATCAGGGTAGGGATGTGTCTATTACAACTTGCAGCTTCTCATCCCTGTGAACAGTCCTGTTTCCAATCCATGGTCTCTCCTGCCCACCCAGCTTCTCACTAAAGGCTGCCTCTGGACCCCCTCAAATCTTACCCAAGTGCTGAGAATTACAAGGGATGAATCCAGTTTAGGTACTTGGCCTGACTCAAATGAACCCTGTATGCTAAATGTTAAATATTTATGTATAGTTCCTCTCCATGAGATATCAGTTCAGTTGCTCAGTTGTGTCCAACTCTGCACCCCATGGACTGCAGAATGCCAGGCCTCCCTGTCCATCACTAACTCCCGGAGCCCACCCAAACCCATGTCCATTGAGTCGGTGATGCCATCCAACCATCTCATCCTCTGTCATCCCCTTCTCCCACTTTCAATCTTTCCCAGCATCAGGATCTTTTCAAATGAGTCAGCTTTTCACATCAGGTGGTCAAAGTATTGGAGTTTCAGCTTCAACATCAGTCCCTCTAATGAACACTCAGGACTGATCTCCTTTAGAATGGACTGGTTGGATCTGCTTGCAGTCCAAGGGACTCTCAAAAGTCTTCTCCAACCCCACAATTCAAAAGCATCAATTCTTCAGCGCTCAGCTTTCTTCACAGTCCAACTCTCACATCCATACATGACCACTGGAAAAACCATAGCTTTGACTAGATGGATCTTTGTTGGCAAAGTAATGTCTCTGCTTTTTAATATGCTGTCTGCTAAGTCACTTCAGTCATGTCTGACTCTGTGCGATCCCATAGACGGCAGCCCACCAGGCTCCCCGTCCCTGGGATTCTCCAGGCAAGAACACTGGAGTGGGTTGCCATTTCCTTCTCCAATGCATGAAAGTGAAAAGTGAAAGTGAAGTCACTCAGTCATGTCCGACTCTCAGCGACCCCATGGACTGCAGCCTACCAGGCTCCTCCGTCCATGGGGTTTTCCAGGCAAGAGTACTGGAGTGGGGTGCCATTGCCTTCTCTGTGGTTTTCTGAATGTTATGCTTTAAGCCAACTTTTTCACTCCCCTCTTTCACTTTCATCAAGAGGCTTTTTAGTTCTTTGCTTTCTGCCATAAGGGTGGTGTCATCTGCATATCTGAGATTATTGATATTTCTCCTGGCAATCTTGATTCCAACTTGTGCTTCCTCCAGCCCAGCGTTTCTCATGATGTACTCTGCATATAAGTTAAATATGCAGGGTGACAATATACAGCCTTGTTGTACTCCTTTTCCTATTTGGAACCAGTCTGTTGTTCCATGTCCAGTTCTAACTGTTGCTTCTTGACCTGCATACAGATTTCTCAAGAGGCAGGTTGGGTGGTCTGGTATGCCTATCTCTTTCAGAATTTTCCACAGTTTATTGTGATCCACACAGTCAAAGGCTTTGGGATAGTCAATAAAGCAGAAATAGATGTTTTTCTGGAACTCTCTTGTTTTTTCAATGATTCAGCGGATGTTGGCAATTTGATCTCTGGTTCCTCTGCTTTTTCTAAAACCAGCTTGAACATCTGGAAGTTCACAGTTCATGTATTGTTGAAGCCTGGCTTGGAGAATTTTGAGTATTACTTTGCTAGCGTGTGAGATGAGTTCGATTGTGCGGTACTTTGAGCATTCTTTGGCATTGCCTTTATTGGGGACTGAAATAAAAACTGACCTTTTCCAGTCCTGTGGCCACTGCTGGGTTTTCCAAATTTGCTGGCATATTGTGTAATGTACAGTTCGGGCCAAGGCAGAAAAGGAGAGACGACCTCAACGGAGGTAGGTTATCTTTATTCAGGCAAGGAGGGGCGACAGTCAGCCTAACGACCAGGCTGAGTGCAACAGTGGTCAGGGAGGCTTCATATTTAAAGGGAGGTTTGTGGAAACGTTAAGGGAAACATTAGTCAGGTGGGACATTTTGGGTAATCTTTAGATGGCATTTGTAGTTGAACAGGGGGTGATAAGTCCCCTGGGCAGGGGGTGATAAGTCCCTGGCTGATGTAGGAAGTGGAAGGTTTCTGGGCAGGGGAAACAAGTCCCAGGTAGATAAAACTGGCCTGGAGCATCAGGGAGGGACCTAAAGTTCTGTTTTGTTTTCTCTGCAGTTAGATGATTCAGCAAGGGCCGGCCTTTGAGACCATTGTTTTCTTTTCTAGACTCAAAGACTCCTTCATTCCAGACCCTGAAATCATAAAAAATGGGAAAAAGGGTGCCATATCTCTCTGGCTGCTTCCTGTTGGATGAGGTGATGGTTCTGGGTCTGGAACAGAGGATCGTCCTAGGGCCCAGGGTCTCCTTTTCCTGAGGTTGGGGTGAAACTTTCGAGAAGAAGAAGGGTCTTGACCTGGTCTTGAGAGATGGCCCGAATCCGTTCTTGGAGAAACCTTTGAAAGAGATTGAAGAGACAGGGTCCAAATAAGAGGAACAAAATGATAAGTACCAATGGTCCCAAGAAAGGAAGCAACCAAGGGAGGGCCAGTTGGAACAGGTTTTGGGAAGTGTAAAGGTTTTGTAACTCTTTTCTGCAGTGTTCAATTCTGTCTCTAAGTTCTTTGACTCTGCCTTGGACTATGCCCGTTTCATTTACAAAATAGCAGCAGTCCTCTCCTAGAAAAAGGCAGGTCCCTCCCTTTCCGTGGTGAGAAGATCCAGGGCTCATCTATTTTTTAGGGCCACAGAAGCTAATTAGTTAATTTGTCTTTGGACCAAAACGAAGGACTCCACTACCTGCTCCATATCCTCATTAAGTTCTTGGGACAGCTTGTAAAAATGGGCCAAGGTTGAGATCCCCCCAATCCCGGTGCCTAGGGCTGCTGCTATGCCAGTCCCAATCAGGAACGGGGCTATGACAGCTCGTTTTTTCCTGTGGGAAAGTTCCTCTTGGGGGTAGACTATTTGTTCTATCTCTTCTTCTTTGAGGAATGTTAGGCCCGGGGTCAGGAAGACCAAGATGCAAGGTCTAGGGGGGTCAAGGGGGAGATATGAATATGCATAGGTCTCGCAGAGAATGAAGATTCCTGGATTGGTGCAATTATTTGTGCTGTTCCAGAGAACCCAAGTGGAACAGAAGGAGGGAGCAGAGTTTATAAGACCAGTGTAATTGGGACTAGAGTAGTTGATACAGGTTAGGTTTGAAGAGGCTGAGAGTAGGACATTGTCAGAGACTGGTGCAATGAGTTGTGTGGTTTTTTGTTGGGAAGGGGAGGTATAGTTGTCCTGTAACAGTCAGGTTGAAGATAAAGGAATTGCTATGTGTGGTGAGGGAGACAGTGACATGCTTATCCAACCCCGGGGTGTGTGTTGTGTGTACTGGAAGAACTGGAAAGAAGAGTTGAGAAGGCGGGTAAGGTGTTGGTTGCCAGAGGCAGGTTTTAGGAGAGGCCGTAATTGGGAAAGGAGGTCTAGGTGTTTATAAGACTCAGGGGTTGCCTGTTACCAGGAAATTATGTTCTTTATGACTTGTTCTTATTTCTTTTCCTGATTTTTGCCTAGTACCCCGCCCCCGTCTGAGTACCCCCAGTGGGTAATGGGATAGAAACATGTTTCTTCCATTTGGCTTAGGGCAGGTGCTCATGAAACTCACTCTCTTTTGTACTTTAACAGTGAGTAGGGATTTGGACTGCCCCCCACCCCACCCTGAGGTTCATGGTGCATGGTCTTGGAGCCATATTATAACATGAGGAATGAACATAGGAATAAATGTCTGAGCAGGGGCAGGGACTAGCTAGAAGGCTGGGGAGTGCAGCAAGGATAAGGAACAGGGGAGTCATGAGTCTACTAGTTAGGTAATGCGCAGGAAATAGCACCCTAGGAATAGAACACAGCTAACAACGTAGGTGATACCGATGAAGAGACGAAGGATAGGTAACCAGTCCTGAGGGGAGACAGTTACTAGGCCTATAGCAAGGACTAAGATTAAGAGTGCAGTTATGGTTAGAGAGATGGGGAGAAGCCAGTCAGGACGAGGGGCAGAAGGCCCCAAGTTGGTGGTTGCTTGAATCTGAGGAGGAACAGTGTTCATTAGGATGTAGAATGAAAGTAAAGAAATCAATTTAGTCTGGAGTCAGGTTGTAGAAGGTTCCCTGAAGCACAGTTGAGACACCAGTGTGGTCAGGTCTTCAAAGGAGTTTCCTGTTGGGGCACTGGTCCAGAGGTCTTGTAGTAGTTGGGTCAGGAACAGCTGTAGGTTGAAGAGGGTCCAGGTCATTCATGTCTTCTTGAATGGTCGACGGAGGTTGTCGCCAGGTGATTTTTAAGGAGGTGGGTCCTGTGAGTGAGACCTGATGGGGTCAGTTAAGGAGGGCAGCACAAGATCGTAGGTGACCCATTTTAGGCGAGAGAGGTGTACCCAGGAGGTGACCTTCTCGAGTTTAGCTGCAGTTGGGGTAAGGAGGATGATTTTGAACGGTCCCTGCCACTTTGGGGTTAGGTCACCCTGGGGATTATCAGACAGATAGACCATGTCCCCAGTTTGTAAAGGGGGCAGGGAGGCTTTGGGGTCAGGGGCGGGCAAGTTGTGGTTGATGTATTTCCAGAGGGCATTGCAGAGTTCTGCCAGCAGACGGGAGTGTAAGAAGCTTGGTATGGGAGGAGGTTCAGGGGGGAGTCCAGGAGGGAGCATGAGCCTTCATACATCACCTCAAAGGGGCTCAGCCTTTGAGCCCAGGGGCTTTCTGGTCAAAGCCCGCACTTTGAGGAGAACAATCAGCAAAAGTTTAATTCAATCCAGATGTACCTTGAGGGTTAGTTTGGTAAGAGTTTCTTTGATTATTCCATTCATCCTTTCTATCTTTCCTGAGGACTGGGGATGATATGGAATGTGAAATTTCCAGGGTATCTGTAAGAATTGGACAAGTTGTTGGGTGACCTAGGATGTAAATTATGGGCCATTATCAGATTGTAGGGATGAAGTCAGGCCAAACCTGGGGATAATTTCTGTGAGGAGGATTTGGGCCTCTTTTGTTTGTAGTGGGAAATGCTTCTACCCATCCCAGAAAATTGTCCACAAGGACCAGGAGGTATCTGACTCTCTGAACCGGGGACATATGAGTAAAGTCCATCTACCAAGCCTGAGCTGGGAGGCTGCCTCGCATTTGATGGGTTGGAAAGGATGTAGGTTTAAGGTTGGAATTGGGATTAGTACGTTGACATGTCTGACAGGAGCGGGTAAGGTTATCTAAATATTATTGGTCAGCAGTGGATATGGGGAAGTGGTTACAGAGGAACTGCTGGAGTGTCTTGGATGAGGGATGAAAAAATGAGTGTAGATAGAGGATTTCTCTGGTAGTTGGAGGGTCAGATGGAGTCAGGGCTAAGATGACAGGGGACTGGACGGAGGGATGGGACACGGCTATCTCCTTTGCCTTCTGGTCTGCAGCATTGTTGTAGGCTGAAATGAGACTTCCCTTTTGATGTCCCCTACAGTGGAGGATGGCGGCTTTGTTTGGTAAGAGTGCTGCCTCTAGAAGCTTGTGGATCAGGTTTGAATTAATAATGGGGGATCCCTTTTGGGTTAGGAAACCTCTTTCTCTCCATATTAGGATGTTTGAGTGAAGTATGTTATAGGCATATTTGGAGTCTGTGTGGATGTTGACCCTTAGATTTTTAGCCAGAGTCAATGCTATGGCGAGAGCTATCAGTTCTGCCTGTTGGGAGGTGGTGTGATGTGGCAGAGGTGAAGCTTCAATTGTCTGGGTTTCATGACTGTGACAAAGGACCCCCTGGATTATGGCATATCCTGCCGCAGAGGGTGGGGATTTTTGAGAGCTGTCATCAATGAACCAGTGTGGGGTGTCTGGGTCTAGGATGGGCTGATCTGTTAAGTGTTGGAAGGGGTTTTGGGTAAGATCTACTGTTAGGCTGCAGCTATGTAGGAGAGGGTCTGTTGTAGAGGACATGGGTAATAAGCTGGCAGGGTTAAGGGGAGAGCAGGGGGAGAATGAGAGCTGAGGGTTGAGGAGAAAGTCATGTAGGACCTGTACCCTGGAAGGGGGAAAGGAGAGGAAAGCCCAATGTGATAGTAAGTCTCGGAAGGTGTGTGGAGAACAGACTGTTAAAGGGGCATGCCTAGAGAGTTTATTTGCTTTGGGTACGAAGGCTACAATAACAGCCATGGCCTGTATACAGGGAGACCACCCCTTGGTTACCATGTCAAGCTGCTTGACAGATAGGCTATGGGAGCCCAGATGTCTCTGGCCCGCTGACATAGAAGTCCCAGGGCCTGTCCTTGGTTGGAATGGGCAAAAAGAAAGAATGGTCTGGTGTGATCTGGCAGGTGGAGAGTTGGCACTTGGAGGAGGCTCTGGGTGAGCTAGCGAAGAGGATTGGCCAGCAAGGAGAGGTTAAAGAGAGGCTTATCCAGACATCCTTTAGTTGCCTTATAGAGCGGCTTTGCAATGAGGGAGAAGTTAGGGATCCAGATACGTAAAAGTTTAGGAGGCTGAGGATAGACAGGAGTTTCCTTTTTGTTTTTGGAAGTGGACAATTAATCAAGGCCTGGATTC
Organism: Bos javanicus; assembly: GCF_032452875.1. Lineage (NCBI taxonomy): Eukaryota > Metazoa > Chordata > Mammalia > Artiodactyla > Bovidae > Bos > Bos javanicus. The sequence goes on along the minus strand of NC_083871.1, from coordinate 56,387,195 downwards.
TATCTGGGGGAATAGTTATATGTTGGTGGGATGTGGAGAGCCCCAGGTAGGTGTCATTTGTCTGTACTACTTGGGCCTTGGATCGGGACACCCAATAACCCCAGGATCCCAGGGCCCCAAGGAGTTTGGCAGTATGTTGGAAGCAGAGTTTTCAGGTTGGGCTACAAAGGAGGAGGTCATCTACATATTGGAGGAGATGACTTGGGGCTAGGTCAAGTGTCTGTAGGTCCTTTTGTAAAGCCTGTCCAAAAAAGTAGGGGCTGTCTCTGAACCCCTGGTGGAGACCTGTCCATGTTAGTTGTTGGGAAACTTGAGTCTCAGGGTCTTGCCAGGTGAAGGTGAAAAGGAGTTGGGAGAGGGGGTGGAGGGGGATGGTGAAAAAGGCGTCTTTGAGATCTAATACCATGAAGTGGGTTGCAGTTGGAGGTATGGCATACAGGAGGGTGTAAGGATTAGGGACTACTGGGAATCTTGGCGTGATGGCCTCATTGATTTTTTGAAGATCCTGGACCAGTCTCCAAGAGTTTGGTCCCTTCCTTACTGCCAGAATAGGGGTGTTGTGTGGTGAATGTGTAGGAATTAAGATAGAGGCTTGAAGAAGACGGTCTATGATAGGCTTAAGTCCCTTGTGGGCCTCCAGGGTGAGATAGTACTGTTGTTGGGTGATTATAGTCCAGGGGTCCTTTAGGGTAATGTGGACTGGGGGATGATGTTTGGCTATGGATGGGTGGTCAATGTCCCAGACTTGGGGGTCTCAGGCGGGTAGATCCAAGGGAGGGTCAGGGGTGAGGGATAGGGACAGTCCAGGTGTTATCTGCATGCAGAATATAGAGACTGCATTGAGAGGGGTATGGTAATAAAGACCCCCAATTTGGATAACAAATCTCTCCCTAGGAGTGCCATTGGGGTATTATGAGGCATTATGAGGAATGAGTGTATGAGGGTCGATTTTCCAAATTAACAGAGTAATGGAGGGCTGATTTTTGGCCTTACGGGAACTCCAGAGACCCTCTTGATTGTGAGTTCTGAGTTTTGAGTTGGGCCAGAGTAGGAAGTTAAGAGAGAGAAAGCAGCTCCAGTGTCTGCTATAAAGGAGGTCTTTTTCCCAGCCACTACCCTGTCTACCCTAAGTTCTGAGCTCATGTCCGGGACACAGGCTGGGGGGCTGGAACCCAGGCCCCGTTATTGGAACAACTTTTGTAGGGTTGGGCTGGGGTTCTGGGGAGAAGTGGTGATTTCCCCAGAGGCACTAGGGCATCCCTGTGGACATTCCACTCTCCAGGTCTGGGAGAAGGGGACCTCCCCAGGGGTGCCAGGGCATCCCTGGGGACAGTCCATCTTCCAGTCTCCCCATTGACCACAGGTTGGGCATGCTTTTGTGGGGGGCCATGGGTTCAGGCATCCTTTGCCCAGTGTCCTGACTGGCTGCATCAGAAGCAGGGTTCAGAGCAGTGGGGAGTGGTCTTAAGTCCTGATCTGGGATGACTTGGGCCAGGCTGATCTCTTCCTTTAATTGCTGCCACCAAAAAGGCATATTTAGCTTTTCTCTCATGGTCTTTTTCTCTCTTAGCCTCCTCTTCTCTATTATTGAACACCTTTAAGGCTACTTCTAGAAGGTCTCTTTGGAGGGTCTCAGGGCCCTTTTCTAGTTGTCAAAGCTCACGTCTAATATCAGGGGCAGACTGGCTGATGAACTGAACATGAAGGTAGAGTAACCCAGCAGGAGTAGTGATATCTAGGTTGGTATACTTCTGGACTGCTTCTGTGAGGTGTGCCAAGAATAAGGCTGGATTTTTGTCTGCCCCTTGGGTGATTTCCCTGACTTTATCATAATTGACATGGATATGAGTATTTTTCTGCATTCCTTCTAGAAGGCAGGTAATCATATGATTGAATCTCCTGATACCTGTGTCACTGGGCTGGTAAGTCCAGTGGGGATCTAATTGAGGCACCGCCTCATCAGCAACTGGGCTATCCCAGTCTTGGTTATGTAAGTGATCGGCATGGGCTTTCGCTGCTTGCCAGATACGGTCCATTTCATCTGGGGTGAGAGTGGCATTTAGGATATAATATACGTCACTCCTGGAGAAGGCAACGGCACCCCACTCCAGTATTCTTGCCAGGAAAATCCCATGGATGGAGGAGCCTGGTAGGCTGCAGTCCATGGGGTTGCAAAGAGTCGGGCACGACTGAGCAACTTCACTTTCACTTTTCACTTTCTCTCATTGGAGAAGGAAATGGCAACCCACTCCAGTGTTCTTGCCTGGAGAATCCCAGGGATGGCAGAGCCTGGTGGGCTGCCGTCTATGGGGTCACACAGAGTTGGACACGACTGAAGTGACTTAGCAGCAGCAGCAGCATATGTCACTCCACGTGAGGTTATAGGCCTGGGAGAGTCTCAGGAATTCTTTTCTGTATCTGGTAGGATTTTCAGAAAATGATCCTAATTTTTCTTCTATCTGGCTCATGTCTGACAATGAAAATGGCACATGGACTCGGGTGGGACCCTCTGGTCCTGCCACCTCTCTGTGGCAGGGAGGGGAGGGAAGGGGGGAGGGGGAGTCGGAGAGATGGGGTAGCGGGGTTGAGGGAGAGTCAGGAGAGGTTTCAGAGTCAGTAGGTGAGTTGGATGAGGGGGAAGGAGAGAGTTGGCAGGGTGGCGGTAGCGAGGGGGCTCCTCCATAGGGTTGAATTCTGGGGGTGCAGAAGGTCGCTATTGGCGGTTAGTTGAAGAGGAGCCCCTTTGCTTGGGAGGCAAGGTGCATAGAAGGACCTCCTGGGTGGAGCAGCCCTTGCATAGGGAGGGCCTGCTCCGAAGGGCCCAAAAGGCTTGGGCATATGGGACCTCCGACCACTTGCCATTCCGTTTAAGGAAGTCAGTGAGATTTTGAAGAACGTTAAAGTCAAATGTGCCGAATTCAGGCCAGCAGTCTTGATTGTCTAATTGGTATTGAGGCCAGATCTGTATACAGAGTGGTTTTAAGCAGTTAGCTTTGAGTTCAATAAGAGTGGTTTGAGATTTTTGAGAACACAGGCCAGAAGGAATTCTTTTGGGACAGACTGGCTAGACCCCATAATTGAAAGGCAAGCAGAGGTTCCTATTGGGAGTTCAAGTCATCACCCGTGGTCTCAATAGGAGTTATAAGAAGAGAGCTCTGTGTCGAGGTGGAGCATCCCCACCATCGCCTACATATTGGCCTTAGGCCGGGGGTCCCCGGGACCCAGAGAGGACTGAGTTCTAGGCTGTCTCTAAAACACCGTCTGGATCTTACCTTAATCTAGGGGCCGGCTTGAGTGGAGTGTTGCATGTAGAGTGGTCGAATGGCAAGAGTTCCTTGTTCCTGAGGTCGTCAGAGAGAGAGAGAGAGAAAGGGGATAGAGCTGGAGGCCTGGGGGTAGGCAAAGCACCAAGAAAACCTTAGGACGAGGTTTGTACCGCTTACAAAGGCACTTATGAGCCCTGGCAGAAAGTGAGCTTGGCAGGTGTTCACGCTCCCAGACTCTGGGAAAAGGGAAAACAATGAGAGGGAGGGAGAGTGAGAGAGACACACACACACAAGTGCCTTGCCATCTCCCGGGTTTTGGCACCGAAAATGTAAGGTATAGTTCCAGCCAAGGCTGAAAAGGAGAGACGACCTCAATGGAGGTAGGTTACCTTTAGTCAGGCAAGGAGGGGTGACAGTCAGCCTAATGACCAGGCTGAGAGGGATCAAGGAGGCTTCATATTTAAAGGGAGGTTTGTGGAGATGTTAAGGGAAATGTTAGGTGGGATGTTTTGGGTATTCTTTAGTTGAGATGGCATTTGTAGTTGAACAGGGGGTGGGAGGTTTTGGGCAAGGAGTGATAAGTCCCCTGGGCAGGGGGTGATAAGTCCCTGGCTGATGTAGGGGATGGAAGGTTTCTGGGCAGGGGAAATATGTCCAGGTAGATACAACTGGCCTGGAGCATCAGGGCGGGACCTAAAGTTCGGTTTTGTTTTCTCTGCAGTTAGATGATTCAGCAAGGGCCTTTGAGACCACTGTTTTCTTTTCTAGGCCCAAAGACTCCTTCATATTGAGTGCAGCACTTTCACAGCATCATCTTTTAGGATATGAAATAGCTCAATTGGAATTCCATCACTTCCAATAGCTTTGTTTGTAGTGATGCTTCCTAAGGCCTGCAAAAAAGGCTTTTCCTCCATCATGTAATTTTTTTTCTCAATGTGAACAGTTATGTGTGTATTGACTAAAGAGGTGTACTATGCCTGCCTGCTGTGTCTGGCCTTGAGTACAATCATGACAAATAATCTCTGCCCTCATAGGGTTTATGCTCAGGTGTGAGAAAAAAAGTAAATATAAATTATTATCTGCAACCTGTTTTGATGGATTGGGTAGAAAATTTTCGAATTCAGTATATCCTGCAGGATTCAGGGATTATTGACAACACAGATGAAAGTTCAGACAAGTTTTTGTGTTTTTTTCCCTTACAGATTGTAGGAACAGATTGGTGATTGTTTTTTAAAAACAAAATGCTTTTAAAATTTTGCCTGAAATTCAAATAAAAGTTTTGCATAAAATTTTGGGGCTTTGGTGAGGGAAAAAAAACACAAATATTTGACATCCTGAGTATCTTTGTGTGTTAGGAATCTTTTAATGCCCTTTTGTATGCACTTAAAGATTCACACCAGCTATTTAGTTCATTGAATTTAGCAGCTGTGTCTTCTGCTTAGTTACTAGTTTATTTTTCCCTAATTCTTTGAAAATGAATGCTGTATGCAAATTTCTAGGTATGCTTGGTGTAGGCACACATGGTACAGTCTGGAATTGTTAAAATGCATTTCACCTATACAGCTGTTCCATGGAAGAAAGTTAACAATGACATTCTATTTACTACACCAGGAAAACTTGCTGTGTTCATTTTAAATCATCATCTTTTCAAGTTGGTATTTCCAATGCCTCATCAAGATTTTTGCAATAGGAAATTTAAATTCTGCATTATTGTTTTAAAAATAAGTATTTTTCCATTCCATTTCACTCCATTTTCTGGCAAGCTACTAATCTCACTTTCTTTGAGAAACAAAGTACTGCTTCGCTTTTACACTGGTGGTCTTTATTTGTCCTCAGGAGCCTGCTGGGAACCATGCTCTGTGCAGGTTTTTAGATATTTGATCTGGGATCTAATGGAATTAGAAAACAGAAACATGTGGAAGCATGACTTTCTCATCATCTTTCTTCTTCTGGTAACACTAGAGAGAGATTCACAGCTTGTTTTGTTTGCATGTGGCAGCCCTCAGTGCTTTCCTTGAGAGAGGAAGAAGAGTGTGATCCAAGGTCATCCACACGTTACCAGGACAGGCATTCTGGGCTGACCTACAGTCCTGTGAGCAGAGGGAGTGCGTGAAATACTGCCTCTACCTTTATCAGGCCCTGTTAATCTTTGCAGAAATGCAAGCCGGTAGAAGGCTGCCCCGCACAGGTTTCTTCCAGTCCCCTATCTGGGTATCAGGAAAAATGTGCAAGTAGAACAAGAAAAGTAGAATCCCATAGCCAAATACTTACTTGCTCCCCCTTCTCCATCTGGGTCTTACCTTACTTCACCTTTATTTCTTTGTGGCTTCAGGTCCAGATAGAAAGGCATGTACACTACCTGGAAGCGAAGTGTTCTACATGTAGGGTGGTATATCAGTTAGTGGTTGTTGGTTGCAAGCAACAGACAGATAAAAAATGAAGTAGACCATTTGGCTTCATGTATTTGAGAGATGAATACATTAATGTATTATGGCAATGGCCTCATCTTAACATTATAAATATACTGTAAAATGCTCTTCCATAAAAATATCCAAGTAAAACAGAATCTAGCACACAGAAAAGAACCCAATACTCTTGCTTTGGGAAGAAACCTGGCAATGTGTATCAATAGCTAGGAAAATGATCAAGCCCTCTGACATAATCTTAACAATCTTATAGCAATCAAAAAGGTTTGTTCTTGTATTAGGTTTATATTTTTGGTAAATTTTCAAAATGCATATAATATAGACTTTCATTTGGAGAACAACTTCATAAATTATGATTCTGCGAAATTCAAAATTTAATCAGTATTTCAAAATATTTCTTGAATAGCTTTGCGACCATGGAATTTAACACTGTCCAGTTTGTGACTTCAAAAAAAAAGTCAAAGTGAAGTCACTCAGTCGTGCCCGACTCTTTGCGACCCCATGGATTGTAGCCCACCAGGCTCCTCCACCCATGGAATTTTCTAGGCAAGAGTACTGGAGTGGGTTGACATTTCCTTCTCCAGGGGATCTTCCAGACCTGGGGATCGAACCTGGGTCTCCCGCATTGCGGGCAGATGCTGTATTAGTGTTGCAGTAATCACTCCCAGAGGGTACCATTCCCTAAGATGTGTGGACTCAGGCAGAGAAACTTTTTGCACAGAGTGCTGGTTTAGAGCCAGCTCGCTGATTTTCTGAAACTCACAAACATACCACTGCCTTCAGCTGAGGGTGCTTTTCACTTGGAATTTGGATCAAATTTAGCACCAAAGTCTTCTGAAGTGAAAGGTCAGCTATTTAATAGAATAGTTTTAATTAAATGATAATGGCTTTTGTGTTGTATAAAAAGAAAGTAAGCAAGTTCCAAAATGGAAGCCTGAATAGCTAATTCTAGTGAGGAAATCAGACTTATGAACACAGCAAAGTTCTTATTAATTGCTTTCTTTAATGAAAATTTGTTTTGTTCCATTTACCTCGGCATTAACTTTTATAAGTGAGTGTATTTTTATCCTCTATTTATATTATGGTTTTAGTTACAATAGGTGTTGCTGAGTCATCTCACTCAGAATGTGAAAAATAGAATAGGAATACTGAAGATAGATTGTTGTTGCAACTTGAGATGAACTTTAAGTACATTGATTAAAACTCAATATTCTATTTCAATATTCTTTTTCAAAACCAAATTTTTAAGCCAGATATATTATTTGAAGTTAAAATTATTTTTCCTTCAAAATTACCCATTTATATTGTCAAAACTGAAATTGTTTATTTCTGTGAATAGAATTATGGATGTTCATTATTGAGTTTATGGTTACTATGGTTAAACAATAAGAACCAGAATGATGTTGTGAAAATTTGTACTCAAGTGAAATTAACAATGGAATAATCAGCATATTTAATGTGCACATAAACAGATATGGTTACCATTGTTTACATTCAGTTTAGTTCAGTTCAGTTCAGTCACTCAGTCGTGTCGGACTCTTTGCATGAATCGAAGCACGCCAGGCCTCCCTGTCCATCACCAACTCCCGGAGTTCACTCAAACTCATGTGCGTTGAGTCGGTGATGCCATCCAGCCATCTCATCCTCTGTCGTCCCCTTCTCTTCCTGCTCCCAACCCCTCCCATCATCAGAGTCTTTTCCAATGAGTCAACTCTTCGCATGAGGTGGCCAAAGTATTGGAGTTTCAGCTTCAGCATCAGTCCTTCCGAAGAACACCCAGGACTGATCTCCTTTAGAATGGACTGGTTGGATCTCCTTGCAGTCCAAGGGACTCTCAAGAGTCTTCTCCAACACCACAGTTCAAAAGCATCAATTCTTTGGCACTCAGCTTTCTTCACAGTCCAACTCTCACATCCATACATTGGAATCACTTATTAGTGAATGGATTACTGACTCAGGTCCTTGGACTCTAATCAATAGCAATCAGTAAGAGGTATCAATTGCTATAGGTACTTAAAAACAAGTGACAGGTATCCTTGCAGGCTTCCCAAGGAGGGCAGGCTGGAGGTTCTTAAATGGGCTATGAGGGTAGGGATAGACAGTTGGCTCAAGCTGGAAGGGAGACTTTGGTGGTTTGCCCACCTCATTGGTGGTGCTGTGTGTAAGCGTCATGTGTCCTGCTTTTGTGCCTGGCATCTCACAAGTGGGAGTGGGTTTTGGCCCTTTTGTGACTAATTGCACGTGCATGTAGTTATTTTTAGTCCCTTATAGTTTCCTGTGTTCTGTTGCTCCAGGAGACCTTTGTCCAGGTACAGGCACTCCAGAAAAGGGTTCGGTCCCAGCCTATCTAAGTAGCTTCCATCTTTTGAACCTTTACCTACCAACTGCCTCTGCTTCTTTCTCACTTTCACCTTTTATAAAAACTTAAAATCTTTCTTTTAACCAAATCACTCTATTGAAAATGTTCTGAGAAATCCAGTGATTTCCTAATTGCCATTGTTAATAATTCTTAACATATTTTTAAATGTTTAACATTATACTTTGAAAAATGCAATTATAACTGTACATCTCAGTGAATTCTCTCTTCTAAAGGTAACCACTATCCTTAACTTTATGTTTTAGTTTTGCTTGATTTTTTAACTTTATATAAATATAACCACACAACTCCCTCCCCCATTGCTTTTGCTTCACATGGCATTTTTGAAATTCTTCTATGTTACTAAGTATATCTATTTATTTATCTTTCTATGGAGTATTTCATTATAGAATATAATTTATCCATCTTACTGCTGATGGACATTTGGCCTTTGACCAGGTTTTGGCTGTTGTGAATAATGCTTCCATGAATTTTCATGCTCGTATTTCTATTGAGTTATATATTTAGGAGTGGATCGCTGTGTCATAGAGTGAATAGTCTCAACTGTTGTTGATAATGCCAGAAAGTTTCTTAAAATGGTGGTTACAGTTTATGCCTCTACCAGAGCTGTGTGTGAGTTCTAGTCCTATAAACATGTTATTTTGAGTCTTAAATTTTAACTATTTTGGTAGGTAACTAGTTATATCTCATTGCATTTTAACTTGCATTTCCTTAATTACTAGTGAAATGTGTCACTTTTCCCAAGTATGTTGTTTACTGGGATTTCCTCTTATCTGCAGAGATGGTTCAGGGCTCATGCTCATTTTTTAAAAATGGGTTGCTTGTTTCTTATTGATCTGTGATTATATGTGTACCCATATCTCCTTCTAGTCTGTGGGTTGCCTTTTTTTTTGTCTTAACTGTGTCTTTTGGTGAATATATATTTTTACTTTCAATAAAGTCATATTTGTCAATTTTCTTTTATTATTAGCACTTTGTGTGTTCTATTAAAGAAGTCAGCCTCTTATCCTGAAGGTATAAGAATATTTCCTATACTGTCTAAATATTTTATTGATTTGCCTTTAAAAATCATTTCTGAATGTTGTGGGACTACAAGTAGAAACCAAACAAGGCTTGTAGGGACTTTATTTAGTAAAAGTGGAATATCTTAAGTTTGATGAGTCAAGGGCTCAAGCAGTTTTTACTTAAACAGAAAGTTATATACTCTAAGGTTCAGAAGAAGGAAGATATAAATAACATTTTTAGAAACAATGGTAGTTCATCCTGGCAGCTGTGAGCTTTGTGATTTTCCACTTAATTGGATTGAAATATTCCTGAGTGTAGTCAAGAATGAGTTGCTTGGACATGTCAGGAATGTCAGTCCAGCTTCACCAAAACCATCAGTGGGGGGCCAAACACCTCACACAGAAGAAGAAGGGCTTTGAACTTGCAAAAAAGACAATCATCTCAACTAAGAAATATATGGTTGGAGAAAATCATAGTCCTTGTTCTTTTCCATTCAGTTGGAGTTTTATCTGAATCCTGGCGTGTTTGACACTTAACAGAAAATAAAACTTGAGTCATTTACTTGAGAGATAAAAGTATTAAAGGAAATCATTTTTACTATTATTTAAAGTGGAATCAGTTCTACAATTTGGTTTCTTTTCTTTTTTTACAACTCCTGTTTTACACTTTCAGTTAGTAATACTTTCATGTAATAGCTAACAGATGAAATAAAAGTATATATGTTATGAAGATGGATATAATGGTCCCACTTGCCTCGTTAAAGTAACTTTCTGTCAGACAAAATAGTCCAGTGCTCTCAGTTAAAGAAATTAATAATGGTTCAGTTCAGTTCAGTCGCTCAGTCGTGTCTGACTCTTTGTGACCCCATGAATCGCAGCACACCAGGCCTCCCTGTCCATCACCAACTCCCAGAGTTCACTCAAACTCATGTCCATCAAGTTGGTGATGCCATCCAGCCATCTCATCCTCTGTCGTCCCCTTCTCCTCCTGTCTGCAATCCCTCCCAGCATCAGAGTCTTTTCCAATGAGTCAACTCTTCGCATGAGGTGGCCAAAGTATTGGAGTTTCAGCTTTAGCATCATTCCTTCCAAAGAAATCCCAGGGCTGATCTCCTTCAGAATGGACTGGTTGGATCTCCTTGCAGTCCAAGGGACTCTCCAGAGTCTTCTCCAACACCACAGTTCAAAAGCATCAATTCTTTGGCACTCAGCTTTCTTCACAGTCCAACTCTCACATCCATACATGACCACTGGAAAAACCATAGCCTTGACTAGACGGAACTTTGTTGGCAAAGTAATGTCTCTACTTTTTAATATGTTATCTAGGCTGGTCATAACTTTCCTTCCAAGGAGTAAGCGTCTTTTAATTTCATGGCTGCAATCACCATCTGCAGTGATTTTCAAGCCCCCAAAAATAAAGTCTGACACTGTTTTCACTGTTTCCCCATCTATTTCCCATGAAGTGATGGGACCGGATGCCATGATCTTCGTTTTCTGAATGTTGAGCTTTAAGCCAACTTTTTCATCTCCTCTTTCACTTTCATCAAGAGCCCTTTTAGTTCCTCTTCATTTCTGCTGTAAGGCTGGTGTCATCTGCGTATCTGAGGTTATTGATAATGGTTAGAATGGTCACGATTCCTGGAAAAGGGCAAGACTTGAACTGAATCTTGAGTACGTTTAATTTTAGTCATTTGAAAGGACTTGAGTAAAGAAATGATAGTGTGAATTACTAGGCTGGGTTCTTGATGGATGGGGGATGGTGGGAACATTCAAATTTAAGTGAGGCCTGATTTGGAGGGCATCAGAAACTAGGGAGAGGGGTATGGACTAGACACATCAGGAAATGGGGAAAACTGTTAGAGAAATTGAAGAGTGATGAAAGCATTGTTTAAGAAAGGCTTACTGTGCAGTTGTGAGTGGAAGGAACAGCCATGGTGAGATTCTGTGAAGGGCAGGCCAGCTGAGGATTGATCATGAGGACTGCACAGGGGCTTTCAAATCAGAAAAGCCTGGCTGTGTTCCCAACTCTGCCATCTAGCCTCTCTAAGCCTCCTTTTCCTGGTGTTAACCAGTAATCTTTTGCTGGCAAGTGATTGAATCTCACTTCAATCTGTATTAAAACAAAAGGTATTGTATAGTAAGCTGGATTAACTCCCAAAGCTGAAGGAAAGCTGAACAGTCAAGCTAAGGCAACTGTGGGAACTCAAGAAATGAAACTAGAGATTTAAAATCACCAGGATTCTCTCTTCCTCTTTGGGGAAGAAGTGTAAGCAGATTTCACTCTGAAGTAGGGGATGTGATAACTGGTAACCGTTGCTCTTCCTGGTTTCTTCACCAAGAGAAGAGGACTCTTTCTAGAGCCACAGTTCTAAGTTTTGAGGAAAAAAACCGAGCTTATGACTTTAGGCAGGTTCCTTAACCTTTGTGTGCTTCTGTCTCCTTATTTGATAAAGCGTGAAAATACTAGGCCCTGGGATTTCTTTGGAAGGAATGATGCTAAAGCTGAAACTCCAGTACTTTGGCCACCTCATGCGAAGAGTTGACTCATTGGAAAAGACTCTGATGCTGGGAGGGATTAGGGGCAGGAGGAGAAGGGGACGACAGAGGATGAGATGGCTGGATGGCATCACTGACTCGATGGACGTGAGACTCAGTGAACTCTGGGAGTTGGTGATGGATAGGGAGGCCTGGCGTGCTGCGATTCATGGGGTCGCAAAGAGTCGGACACGACTGAGCGATTGATCTGATCTGATCTGATGGCATAGTGCTGTTATGAGGATTAAATACCTTAAAATATTGAAACCATTTGGAATATTGGAATATTATAGCCAGCACAAAGCTATCTTAGTTGTTGTGTCGTTGTCATTGGCTCATCCCCAGCCCATCATTACAGTTCCATGGTTGACCTAGACTTGCCTGGGGGGAGGGTTAATCAATGTTCTATTGTTGGGAGTGGGGTGGAGTAGGAATAATGCCCCAAAGGACTATAAGAGGAAGGAAAGGGGTGCCAGGCAGGCAGAAACAATAGCTCTCCTCCACCCCTCATTTGTAAAAGCTTTACTGTATAATGTAACTTTTAGAATTAACAGTTGTGCATGTAAAGTGCCTGTCCCATCTCAGGCCTTTAAGAAACGTCGGCTATGCAATCTGCACATGAAAAAACCAAGGAAGGCCTGGACTGGACACCAGTTATGGGAATTAATGAAATATTTTGAAGGAAAATCAGATAGACTTGGATTGGTTTGTGGATTGTATTCGTGGTGGATGTAGATTGACACATGTTTTATCTTTTGTCTGTGCTTTACAGCAAAGAGCAGTCATATCCACGTACGTTGCATTAAAAATACAGGTTTCCATATTTTCTCCTATGAGTGGGAGGGTTTCCCAGTAAGAGGTGCATCCTGCAGTCTCTCCAGCTGGGTAGTATTCAGTCTATTTTAATAGAATCAGGCTTTAGCCTCCTGCCGGTCCCCTGGGACCTGGGTTATAGTTCCTTCTGTTGTCGGGTCCCAGCAGACAAGGTAGTATCTATGGTTGGCCAAAGAAAGAATGCAAATCCAAGCAAGTTGATGGGAAAGGAATCTTGTTTTTATGAGGGTCATGGGGGTGTCGTGGCTCTCGCCAGTTGCTACCAGACCTCCCAGACATTTGCTCTTTGCTCCACATCAACATTCACATTATTCAAAATGCAAACCAACATTTATATCATTATATTACATGATTCACAAATTTGGGTCTATGGGCTTCTACTAATTAAATCAGCACTCTTGAGGTTGTGTTTTTAAAAATCCATTATATGGTGCATTGAGAAGGGAAATTAGGCCCAAGAGTGATAATCCCAGTCCATCTCCAGGCTCAGAAATGAGAGAGAGGCCTAAGTCAAAGAAGTGGCTTCAGGTCAGAAGTGGGCTTCGGGTGAGAAGTAGGAAGCTGTCTTCATTTCAAACCCTTTGAAATGTGCAAATAAGCATGTGAAGATCTTTGTGTATATGATGTGCTCAAAATGAGCACAAAAAACTAGACTTCAGCAAAACTTACCATTGTGACACTACTCTGAAAAAAAAAATGTATGTGAAAGAAGTTGTGTAAGGCCCTGATTGACATATATTATCCTTACCAAAAAGAAAAAGCCTAGCATCGAAACATGTACAATATCATATAAGAAACGAATGGCCAGTCCAGGTTTGATGCAGGATACAGGATGCTCAGGGCTGGTGCACTGTGGGATGACCCAGAGGGATGGTATAGGGAGGGAGATGGGAGTGGGGTTCAGGATGGGGAACATGTGTACACCCGTGGCAGATTCTTGTTGATGTATGGCAAAAACAATACAATATTGTAAAGTAATTAGCCTCCAATTGAAAATAAGTAAATTTATATTAAAAAAAAAAAGTCTAGGAAGAGAATGAGGCAGAGAAACTGAACTTGTGCTTTGTCTTATAAGGGCCTGGCAGACCAGAGGGAATTAAAGAAAGGATGTTGGGAACGAAACAGGGAAAGTCAAATGTAGGGGGCAGAAAAAGAAGCTGCAAACACTTGTAAAATGGGAGATTGTGAGGTATCTTTGCTTTAAGTCAATATTCTCTAACATGCAGAAAAGTAAAAGAGGAGTTACTATTTGAGATGTTTATTTCAAACAGTTAACAGATGCCCTCATGTTAACTCTTTATGACACTCATTGACTAGAGTATTATTTGACACACAAAATGCCTAGCTTGTACTTAATCTTCCTCATTTCTTTACAGTCTTAATAATCCCCAGGGCTGCCACATACACACAGTTCACCCCGGCCCTCTCCACACACTGTGTATATATGTATAAATATAATACCTCTTTTAGAGAAGACGAAAACAGTGCTGATCACACTCATTTTGGGGGTGTGCCTGTGGAACACTTAGCTCATTTACTAAGTTACCAGTTTCATGTGAACTTTGTGATTAATGCATCAGTTCACTTTGGAATTTAAGGCTTCTATATAAATTAGCTAATTGTATTGACCAAATGAATTAATAATCACAGTCACCATCCTAATTAATCAACAGCAGCAGAAGCAGTAGCAGAAACTATTTCCAGCTCTCTACTATTTTATAATTGACAAAGCACTCTCACAGATTTATCTTGTTTGATAAATGAGCCTGCAGTGAGTGCAGCATGCCTTCAACTGGCTCTTTATGTAAAGAAAATGATACATCCATGCTTTTTTCACAACCACAGAGCTCAACTCTGTTCCAAAGCCTATTTGAATAAAAAGCTTCAGTTCAGTTCAGTCGCCCAATCATGTCTAACTCTTTGCAACCCGATGGACTGGGAAGCACGCCAGGCTTCCCTGTCCATCACCAACTCCTGGAGTTTACTCAAACTCAGGTCCACTGAGTCAGTGATGCCATTCGACCATCTCATCCTCTGTTGACCCTTCTCCTGCCTTCAATCTTTCCCAGCATCAGGGTCTTCTCCAATGAATCAGTTCTTTGCATCAGGTGGCCAAAGTATTGGAGTTTCAGCTTCAACATCAGTCCTTCCAACGAATATTCAGGACTGATTTCCTTTAAGATTAATTGGTTGGATCTACTTGCAGTCCAAGGGACTCTCAAGAGTCTTCTCCAACACCACAGTTCAAAAGCATCACTTCTTTAGCACACAGCCTTTGTTATGGTCCAACTTTCACATTCATCTATGACTACTGGAAAAACCATAGCCTTGACTAGACGGAACTTTGTTGACAAAGTAATGTCCTGCTTTTTAATATGCTGTCTAGGTTGGTCATAGCTTTTCTTCCAAGGAACAAGCGCCTTTTAATTTCATGGCTGCAGTCACCATCTGCAGTAATATTGGAGCCTAAAAAAATAAAGTCTGCCACTGTTTCCACTGTTACCCCATCTATTTGCCATGAAGTGATGGGACCAGATGCCATGATCTTAGTTTTCTGAATGTTGAGTTTTTGCCAACTTTTTATTACATGGACCAAATCACAATCACAACACAAGTACCATGATTTAATTAATAATAGAGACACGATGAGAGCAGTTTAACATCCAGAACTACAGTAGCCTGCCTGCTGAGCCCTGGACTGTTCACAGAGAAGTACACCTGGCTTCAGTGCTGCTGAAGAAGAAATGGAATGATTCCAATGATGCTTGAAAAATGTTAAGTGTGTTTAGCACTCTTTCCTTTTGTGATTAATTTATGGCTGATTATCATTTAAAAACAGTTTTTGGCATGATGTTTTCTCACAAGTTTGCTGTTGTTCAGTCACTAAGTCATGTTGGACTCTTGGTGACCCCATGGACCACAGCACACCAGGCTCCTTCGTCCTCCGCTCTCTCCCAGAATTTGCTCAAATTCACATTTATTGAGTCGGTGATATCTGTCTAACCATTTCCTCCTCTGTCACCCCCTTCTCCTTTTACCTTCAGTCTTTCCCAGCATCAGGATCTTTTCCTCTGAGTTGGCTCTTCACATCAGGTGACTAAAGTATTGGAGCTTCAGCTTTAGCATCAGTCCTTCCAATGAATATTCAGGGTTTATTTCCTTTAGGATTGACTGGTCTGACCTCCTTGCAGTCCCAAGGGTCTCTTGAGTCTTCTCCAGCACCACAGTTCAAGAACATCAATTCTTTGGTACTCAGCCTTCTTTATGGTCCAACTCTCACCACTCTAGTGAGGGTTAATTGACATAATGGCACCCCACTCCAGCGCTCTTGCCTGGGAAATCCCATGGACGGAGGAGCCTGGTAGGCTACAGTCCATGGGGTCACTAAGAGTCGGACACGACTGAATGACTTCACTTTCACTTTTCACTTTCATGCATCGGAGAAGGAAATGGCAATCCACTTAAGTGTTCTTGCCTGGAGAATCCCAGGGACAGAGGAGCCTGGTGGGCTGCCATCTATGGGGTCACACAGAGTCGGACACGACTGAAGCAACTTAGCAGCAGCAGTAGCAGCAGCAGCATATATTTACAATGTACACTTTGATGAGTTTTGACATACATGTGTTCTTGTGAAACCATTAGCACAACCAAGATAATGAACATATCCATCACTCTGAAAATTTCCTCAGTGCCCCTTTGTAATTCCCTTCCCACGGCCCCCTCCCTAGAAAACCACAGGTCTGCTTTCTGTCACCACATAGGAGTTTGTATTTTCTAGAGTTTTATATGACTAGAATAATACAACAAGCACACTTTTGGTCATGTTCTTTCACTTAGCATAAATAATTTGTCCATGTTGTTAGAGTGTATAGAGTTCTTTTCTTCTTTATTGCTGAATTGTATTACATTAGGTAGATAATCTATAATTTGGTTATCATTCTCTAGTTGATGGACTTCTGGTTTTTTCTAATTTGAGTTCTTACAAATAAAGCTGCTATGAACATTTACGTACAAGTCTTGGTATGGCTGTAGTCTTTCAGTTATCTTAGGAGTAGGATAGCTGGATCATATGGTAAGTGTATGTTTAACTTTTTAAGAAACTACCAAACTGTTTTCTAAAATGGAAATCAAGCAGATTATTTCAAAACAAACATTTCTTCAACATAAATTTTAACTTGTGACTGTTTGAAACAGTTGATTCCTGGTATGTTGGTGTGTATTGTTCAAACTAATTAATACAATTAGTCTTAATTGAGTTGATGTTTTAAAATTTTTGATTGACATACTAACGTTTGCTCCAATAGATTTGTTTTGATCTATTGAGAGCTAATATGCTGAATATGGTCTCATTATCCATTTGCAGCATCCATTTCATTGCATGGGATGTCGCACAAATTTGTCAGTCATTTGCTCTACTACTTCTTCCCTTACTTATTTTGAGGTTAACAGAATTTTTTAGGATTTTCATTCTATGGAAATTTTAGTTATAAATACAGATTAAATGAAACTGGGGGGGTCTCAGAGATTCATTTCTGGAAATACACATCTCCTTAGAAACAAGAAGTGACCAATTTTGACACAAAAGCCATAGAACATATAGAGAGTTTGCAAATTTACAGATGCTTGTCCCCAGCCCTGCTTTCCTACTCTTTGGGGCTTACTTCCCTTAACATGAAAATGGATATTATCCCCATTCCGTACATGAAACCAACTTCCCAAGTGGCTCAGTGGGAAAGAATCTGCCTGCAATGCAGGAGATGCAGGACACACTGGTTGGATCCCTGGGTGTGCTGAAGTAGGAAGTATCACCCCAGTATTCTTGCCTGGGAAATCCCATGGACAGAGGAGCCTGGTGGGCTACAGTCTATGGGTCACAAAGAGTTGGACACAACTGAGTATGAGTGTGATGCCTGGAACCAGCAACCCCGCCCCTTTACACGTTGCTGGAGATTTGGGGGCCTCTGTTCCTCTTGTTTTAAGCTTCTGCTTCCTCTGAACTCTTGCTCTGTCTCCTGTGTCTTGCCTTCTGCAACTGGTTTCTTCCATCTTCCCCACATCAACATAGACATGAAGCAGCTGGCTTTTCTTCAATACAGACACAGGGTTCCTGTCTATTGCAGAGTAGTATTGCAGCTTTGGGGACACAGAGGACATAGGAGGAAATGTTAGTCGCTCAGTCATGTCCAACTCTGTGCAACCCCATGGACTGTACCCTGCCAGGCTCCTCTGTCCATGGAATTTTCCAAGCAAGAATACTGGAGTGGGTTGCCATTCCCTTCTCCAGGGGATCTTCCTGACACAGGATTGAACCTTGCTCTCCTGCACTGTAGGCAGATTCTTTACTGTCTGAGCCACCAGAGATTGTTTCACAGCACAGCAAACAATTGAACAAAAAATGGAACATTATTTTTTTTGGAGGTTTTTAATGATCTGCCTTAGACAATTTTTGCCTGACACCATGTTGTTCTTCTCCTCACTGTTTCTCCAGACCTTCATCAGTCTTCCTTTCTCTCAGCTATCTAGAACTTCTTAGTACCTAAAGGTTTTCAGAAGTGCCTACATTTCCTTGCATAGACTAGAGCAGTGCCTTTCGGTATGCCCATGGATCACCTGGAGATGGTGTTAAAGTACAGATTCTGATTCAAGTGTCTGGAGAAGGAATGTTGCATTTCCAACAAGTTCCCAGGTGATGTTGGTTCTGCAAGTCTAAGGGCCATGCATTTAAGAACCACTGGCCGGGAACATTCAACTCTGGTCTCTATCCATTTCTGAGCATTTGTCTATTTCAATGGTTTTCAGCTTGGGTCACTTCCCCGCCCGCCCGCCCCCACCCCCATTTTTGGTTATCAGAACTGAGGGGGGAGTGTAACTTTAAAAATTATTTTGTGTCTCTTTTTCCTTCTTTGTAAATGAAGTGTTTAGAACAAAGGCTGTCTTATGGTCAACATCCAATAAATGCTATGTTGTCATTAATTTTCTTTACTACTGAGGCAAAGAGGTGGTAGGGATTTTTTGGTGAATTTGGGAAGAGCTACAGAGAAGGAAGTAGAGGGGAGAATAATTCTTTTCTCTTTTGAAGAGAAAAGAATAATTTGCTATATATCCTTATTGTTACAACAACTCTACTAAAAATAATAGGACAAAATTCTATGCAGTTAATAATTATGACTACCAATACACAGCTTCAGGCCTCTTGAGTCAGCATGAGAGACAGTCCCTTTGCTTTAGGAAGAACTTGAGTCAGGATCAAGAATAGTCCAAATAGCTAAAGGAGAAAAATGTGGGAAGGCTTTCATTCGACATTACTCAACATAGTATGTACTGAACACAGTGATAGGTGCCGGCAATGCCGTGATGAGTAAGATGACCATGTCTTGTCCTCTGAAACTTATTTATTGTTCAGTGAAAAAAACAGAAAAGAGAGCAAGCAATTACAGTGTGTTAAGGACAGGGTGATTAGAGAGCATGCATTTTGTGTTCAGCCTAGGATTTATTGTTTTTCTGAAAATGTTGAAGGAAAATGTTCTGAAATTTTTGACGGTAACAACTGTAAGGGAGAAAGTTGTTGCTATTAAATACCCTATTCTTTTAAAATTCTTTATTTATTTATTCTTGGTTGCATTGGGTCTTCTGGCTGTGTGTTGGCATTCTCTAGTTGAAGCAAGTGGGGGCTGTTTTCCTTGGTATGTGGGCTTCCCATTGTGATGGCTTCTCTTGTTGCAGAGAACAGGCTCCAGGCATTCGGGCTTCAGTAATTGTGGGTACAGGCTTAGTTGCTCAGTGGCATGTGGAATCTGCTCACACCAGGGATTGAACCCACGTCCCCTGTGTTGGCAGGCAGATTCGTATCCCTTATTGCATCACCAGGAAAGTCCAAATATCTCTTTCTTAAGATTTCACATGGGCCATGCTCCTTTCCTGCAGACTCCAGGTGGAGCATGTGACTTCCCCAGGAGTCCCCACCAAGCTTGCCCCCTCAGCATTCCTTCACTTCCCACCCTATGCCAAGGGACAGGTTGGGAAGGAGGCATCTGTGACAATTTCCTGTGGCCATGAAAGGTGGTTTTGGTTAACTTTGTGAGGATCCTGTGAAAGTAATGGACGAGTTGTTCTCTGTTAATGAGATTCCAGAGAAGATGGAGAAATGGCCTGAGGTTCTTGAAGAATTGTGGCCAACTAGTTTCACTGTTGACCTTGTCCTCTCGTTCCTTCACTCCTGAGTCAAGTCTTAGCGTCTCCTTTTTGCTCCAGAGTGCAGGTTGTGTATCTCTAGTACAAGAAAGACTTGCATCTGCACTCTAGCTCAGCTCCGTGCCCTAGTCCTGAACAGGCTCACGTATCACCTTACTTGATCCATACCTGCCTCATTTCATTTAGAAAAGCCTTCACAGAACTGACTTAGCACCATGCCCTCCCTTGGTGATTTTCTCCCTTTGGTGATCAATGCTTTGGCCATATGAAGAGCTTTGTGTATGTGTGTGTGTGTGTGTCTTTTTAAGGAACCACTACTAATACTGTATCTATTGCATTACTAAGGAAAGATCAGTGTGATTATTTTCCCAGAATTTACTGCCAGACAAGTAATGGTTTCTGGAGAAAATAGTATAGATAGTTACAGCTGCAAAGCCACCTGCCTCAGCTGCAAGGAAGTTCAGAGCTAAATTTAGTACTTAGGCAGAGGATGACATCATCCTCAATTTCCTTTATTTCTATTAATTTAGACTCTGTCTTAATTTTATTTCCCTGTGTATATGTGTACATGCCTTTTCTATAAGAAGACTGGATTCTTTTTATGAAAGTAGGAAAGATATAAATTCTGTATTTATTTTTAAAGTGATAATATATTTGATAATGTCTTCCATTTTTAAAGTCATTCAGGCTCAAATTTTATCCTCCTCTCTTCCCCTAAAGATATGTCATATCAATTTCTTTTTTCTCTAGAAAATCTTTATAGTCATTTTCCCCCTCTCCATCCCCATTGCTCCTGCTGAAGTCCAGGTTCTTACCATATTCCACTGGGTTATTACAACATCCTTCTATCTGACTGCTTGGTCTTAAGTGTACCTGTCCCCTGAATCTAGCCTCAATATCCATGTTCAGTAAGTGCTAATTTCATCATGCTACTCATACGTTTAAAAACTTACAATGATTCTGCATTTGTTTGCTAAGTTTTACCTTTGCCAAGCCCCTTGGCCATATCTTGCTTGCTTGTCTCTTATTTCCTTTTAACTTCTGTTATCCAAACTCTCTTCTTGTTTAACTTGCTCCCTACCACCCTGTACCTATCTCCAAACCTTTCTCACCAAGGATGCTTTCTTCCCCACCCTCCCCTTGTCAGCTGTAATGCCTTTTTTTTTGTTTTTAAGTAGTATTATTTTAATAAGTGGCTTCAGAGTTTCTCTTAGGAAAAGAATCATCTTTGTTTAGGAAACATAAAAGCTAAACTTTAATAAGTTGCTTGGAGTGAAAGATGGAACATTGAAGGCTTAGGTGAGAAGCAGGTAAGGCAGAAAAGGAGTACCTGATGGCTCTGCACTAGAGATGAGCAGAACTAAGAATGGGGAGGAACAGAAGAGGGTAAAGGGGCAGGCTAAGCAGAAGGTGAAGGTCTTAAGAACAGCAGAGTTCAGTATTGAATTTGAAATTCTTTGCTGTGATGGAAATACCCTCCTGGTTTTCTCCAGACTTAGCTTTCACTTGCTCTCTAAGCACAGGCCTAGTAGGAGGGTTTCCTGATAAAAATCACAGAAATGAGCTGTTTCTCACTTGACTCAGAGTAAAACAGAAGATTGTTTTCTTTTGAACTAGATTTAAAGCTCCTCAATGGCAGAAATGACACATTAATTTCTTTGAGGTTCTTGACAAGGTGAAGCAGAGAGCTGAGAAATTACCTACCCAATTTACTAGTTACAAAACTTGCCCTCAGGTAGATATGATGAACAATTCCCAGGGATATTTACAACTGGCAGAGTAGATAACATACCCACATGTTAAGAGGAAAGTAAACTGTAAATCGTGTTTTTAGGAAGTGAGCTACATTGTTCTCATTTACAGAAGAGGTGAGCAAACATTTTCTGTTAAGGGCCAGATGATAAATATTTTTGTCTTTGTGAATGATAATAATGTCTTTGTCACAAGAACTCAAATCTGTGTTGTAATGTGAAAGCAGCCATACACAGTAAGTAAACAAATAAGCATGGCTGTATTTCAATAAAACCCTATTGATGGACACTGTAATCTGAATCTCATATATTTTCATGTCTCATAAAAGATTATTCTTCTGATACTTTTCAACAGCTTAAAAAGGGCTTCCCTGGTGGCTGAGATAGTAAAGAATCTGCCTGCAATGCAGGAGACCTGGGTTCAATCCTTGGGTTGGGAAGATCCCCTGGAGAAAGGAATAGCTACCTCCTCCAGTATTCTGGCCTGGAGAATTCCATGGACAGAGGAGCCTGGCAGGCTACAGTCCACAGGATTACAAAAAGTCAGACACAACTGAGTCACTTTCCCTTTCACCAGCTTAAAAATGCAAAAACCATTCTTGTGGGCTGTATAAAAATAGGTGACAAGCCAGATTTGTCCCTGAGACCTTGGTGGGTAACCCCCAATTTAGAGAATCTATCTTGTTTGCTCATGTGTTTTATGAAGTAAGGTCTTATTTAAAAAAAATCTACACTCAAAGCTCTTATTTTTTAAAAATCAACACTCCACTCTGGGGATTCCATGCATAATTTTGTTTGAAAAGTTTTCCTGCTTAAGAAAAAAAAAGATATGAGAACTCTTAGTAATGACTTAGACCATTATCAAATGGTTTTATTTCCCATGAGTCACTATTAGAACTGTGAACTGTGTGCATCAGAGCAAGAAAATATAAATGACTCAGAACGTGGGATGAGAGAGAACACATGTGGGGCATGATTACCTAGGCATTTGTATATTAGATGGTCGCATTTCATACACTGGGTTTTTCCCCCAAATCTCTAGAGCAGTTGGAGACAGTTTCAATTAACCGTGTGTCCATTTGTGTCTTTGCCAGTCTTGGAGAACTTAAAATATGTCTACATTAAATTTGTGCAACATCCCTGAGCTTGATATTTGGTGACTTTAGAAATATTATGTAAGTTTTTAAGCCAAAATTCAAAAGAATATTTTGGCTTCAGACTGGAAATAATGCAAGATTGTAGTTTTCTTACAGAAATTCCTAAAGTTAGAGTTTGACTTGCCTCAGGAAGAAATTCATAATTCAGAAATTCCTGTTAGCTTTTTGGAAACCTAGAGAAGCTTGAGTCTAACTCATATACTATCAAACTATTTTTTTTTTTTTTTGCATTTTCTCCCCCAGGAGTCATTTAACTATAAAATCTCATTAATCATTTTCATAAAAGGATCACAATATACAGAAGAGATTAAACATTTTTAAAAAATCATTCTAACTCATGTTACATTGATTATACCCTTGACTCACTGTGCTTAGAGTACATTCTGTTCTGAATTTGTGCCAAAGAGCTACAGGAAAAAAAGAAAAAAGATAGAAAAGGATCATGGTACCAGAAAAGCGAATACACTTCCATAAACCCATGGAAAAGAGGCATAGATAAGCTCATGCCAAATAAATGTGCATGTCTTAGGACCAAATATAACATGAATCATAACCCGATTCCCGCCCCACCCCAGTGTATATCAATGTGATTTGCCTTCTTATTGCTATAATGGATTATGTTTAGAGAAGGTAACAATTTCTTCCAGTTTAAATATTTTTCTTTTTTTCCTATTATGAGTAGCATTTACTCTTTTTGTGTTAAAAATGTATGGAGTTCATATCACATTTAAAATAGCCAAACAGTAAAGAAAATGGGAAGAGTTGACTCATTGCAAAAGACCCTGATGCTGGGAGGGATTGGGGGCAGGAGGAGAAGGGGATGACAGAGGATGAGATGGCTGGATGGCATCACCGACTCAATGGACATGAGTTTGGGTGAACTCCAGGAGATGGTGATGGACAGGGAGGCCTGGCGTGCTGCGATTCATGGGGTCGCACAGAGTCGGACACGCCTGAGCGACTGAACTGAACTGAAAGAAAATTGAGGCAAGGAAAGAAAATCGTTACATTTGGCTTATTAGAATTGTCTTTCTTGTAGATTTTTGTGGTCTCTGTATGTCCCTCACACTATCACTGTGGCAAAACTATCAGAAAGACATACTTCCTCTTCTAACAAGATGTATTCAGATCTAGGTATGTACACTTAAAGTGGGGGGGGGGGGCGTGTAAATGTTAACTGGATAAATGTTGATTCTCAAGCAATTAAAGCCAATGATTATTGAATAAAGATGGGAATGTGTAAGGTTTCCAACTAGAAGCAAAGCTGCCAGAAGTCTCCACAGAAACAAAGGATAGGTTTGGCTCCTAGCTGTGATGACATTTAGTGTCAGTTCAGTTTTGAAAATCCAATCAAATTAACTTGTAAATAAGTAAAATTATGATTTGGTAGGTTGACTCTTTTATCTTTTTTTAAACCAGTTTTCTATTCCTTAGTTATAATCTGTGTATTAGAAAATAATACAGTGATGAGAAGTGAAAGGTTATGAATGATAATAAATCAAAGAAAGGAAGAGGGAGACAGACAGGGAGAGAAAAAAAGACAGACCTTGAGAAAAGGAAGAAAATCCCTTAGCTGGGCTTCTGAGAATGACTGGATGATCTTTCCTTCCCCTACTGTCTAGGTTTCAAGATTACAGTTACTATAAAATTCACTCAGTTGAAGAGTGAATTCAATTTTCAGTTTACAAGCTTGCCAAGCAGATTACTAAACAGCTTGGGGGATTGTTTGTTTGTTGTTTATGTTCTCAGACAATGCTAGAATTAATTTTAATTGTACATAGTTAGATTTGAGGGGTGTTAAGTGTTAAAACCACAAGTGCAATGCTTTTGATAGTTTCTGCCTACTCCCACTGTGATCCCTAAGTAGGATATTTGGGGAAAATAAATATGTTTCTAAAGTTTAATAATTATTTCAGAAAATTTCCCTAGTTAAATCTTAGTCAATCATAGTAAAAGATAGACATCACCAAATTATAGGTCAAACCTAGCCAACTATCTGCTTTTATAAGGTCCATGAGTTAAGATAGCTTTTTATGTTTTTAGATGGTTGAACAAAATTGAAAGAATATTACCACAAATAGTTTTTACATGAAAATAATATGAAATTCCAATTTCAGTGTTCACACTAAAATATACTGGAACTTTGGTTTGAAAATCTGTGTTCCAATGTCTATTCATCATTTGTTAATAGGCTGTCTATGGCTGCTTTCACACTGCAACAGCAGTTGACTAGTTGAGACAGAGACCTTACGATCACAGAGCCTAAAATATTATTTACTTCTGGCTCTTTATAGGAAAACTTTGCCAATCTTTACTCTAGAATAATCATGTCCACAAACCATGCATGTAAGTTAAGGAAAAGATGAAGAAAAAAAAGCCCAGTTATTGAATGATACAACAAATGTAAATTGATCTTAGGCAAGTCAGTATCTCTGGTCTATAGTTGCCTGGCCAAGAGATTGGATATTAATGGAGGGAATTAGAGTGGAAGACGATAAGTATCATAGTGTTTAGACTAGATCTAGAGTTTATTTGTATAAAATGCAAAAGACTAGAGATCTCTTCAAGAACATTAGCGATACCAAGGGAACATTTCATGCAAAGATGGGCTCAATAAAGGACAGAAATGATATGGACCTAACAGAAGCAGAAAATATTAAGAAGAGGTAGCAAGAATACACAGAACTATACAAAAAAGATCTTCATGACCCAGATAACCATGATGGTGTGATCACTCACCTAGAACCAGACATCCTGGAATGTGAAGTCAAGTGGGCCTTAGGAAGCATCACTATGAACAAGGCTAGTGGAGGTGATGGAATTCCAATTGAGCTATTTCAAATCCTAGAAGATGAAGCTGTGGAAGTGCAGAACTCAATATGCCAGCACATTTGGAAAACTCAGTAGTGGCCACAGGACTGGAAAAGGTCAGTTTTCATTCCAATCCCAAAGAAAGGCAATGCCAAAGAATGCTCAAACTACTGCACGATTGCACTCATCTCACATGCTAGCAAAGTAATGCTCAAAATTCTCCAAGCCAGACTTCAACAGTATGTGAACCTTGAACTTCTAGATGTTCAAGATGGTTTTAGAAAAGGCAGAGGAACCAGAGATCAAATTGCCAACATCTACTGGATCATCAAAAAAGCAAGAGAGTTGCAGAAAAACATCTACTTCTGCTTTACTGACTATGCCAAAGCCTTTGACTGTGTGGATCACAATAAACTGTGGAAAATTCTGAAAGAGATGGGAATACCAGACCTGCCTCTTGAGAAATCTATATGCAGGTCAGGAAGCAACAGTTAGAACTGGACATGGAACAACAGACTGGTTCCATGTAGGGAAAGGAGTATATGCAGGCTGTATATTGTCATCCTGCTTTTTTAACTTATATGCAGAGTACATCATGAGAAATGCTGGGCTGGATGAAGCACAAGCTGGAATCAAGATTGCCGGGAGAAATAGCAATAACCTCAGATTTGCAGATGACACCACCCTTATGGCAGAAAGCGAAGAACTAAAGAGCCTCTTGATGAAAGTGAAAGAGGAAAGTGAAAAAGTTGGCTTAAAGCTCAACATTCAGAAAACTAAGATCATGGCATCTGGTCCCATCACTTCATGGCAAATGATGGGGAAACAGTGGAAACAGTGAGAGACTTTATTTTTGGGGGCTCCAAAATCATGCAGATGGTGACTGCAGCCATGAAATTAAAAGACGCTTGCTCCTTGGAAGAAAAGCTATGACCAACTTAGACAGCATATTAAAAAGCAGAGACATTCCTTTGCCATCAAATGTCTGTCTAGTCAAAGCTATGGTTTTTCCAGTGGTCATGCATGGATGTGAGAGTTGGACTATAAAGAAACCTGAACACCGAAAAATTGATGCTCTTGAACTGTGGTGCTGGAAAAGACTCTTGAGAGTCCCTTGGACTACAAGGAGATCCAACCAGTCCATCCTAAAGGAAATTAGTCCTGAATATTGATTGGAAGGACTGATGCTAAAGTTGAAACTCCAATACTTTGGCCACCTGATGTGAAAAACTGACTCATTGGAAAAGACCCTGATGCTGGGAAAGATTGAAGGCAGGAGGAGAAGAGGTCAACAGAGGATGAGATCACCGACTCAGTGGACATGAGTTTGAGCAATCTCCAGGAGTTGGTGATGGACAGGGAGGCCTGGCGTGCTGCAGTTCCTGGGGTCACAAAGAGTCAGACACAACTGAGCAACCAAACTGAACTGAACTGAAAGTTTATTTTGTTTATATAATGGGATTGGCACTGGTTTCAGTTCCATCTGTGGGATTTCACCCTTCTTCACTAGAACTTGTGCTGGTTCATAAACAGCCACAGTTACGTAGGTGAGGCTGCCTTATAGAGAGTGATATAAATGTCAAGAATTAGGATATAGTTTAAATATATCCATCCACCAAAAACAGCTAATAAGTAAATGTGAACACTCCCTGGAGAGATTGGGAGGATGGGAAGGCGAAAGGGCATATGTGTTTGGTGGGACAAGAGAAAGAAATGGAGCTAAATTTGCATTTTTTTTTAATAATGGGAAATCAATCAGATCAGATCAGATCAGTTGCTCAGTCGTGTCCGACTCTTTGCGACCCCATGAATCACAGCACGCCAGGCCTCCCTGTCCATCATCAACTCCCGGAGTTCACTCAGACTCACATCCATTGAGTCAGTGATGCCATCCAGCCATCTCATCCTCTGTCATCCCCTTCTCCTCCTGCCCCCAATCCCTCCCAGCATCAGAGTCTTTTCCAATGAGTCCACTCTTCGCATGAGGTGGCCAAAGTACTGGAGTTTCAGCTTTAGCATCATTCCCTCCAAAGAAATCCCAGAGCTGATCTCCTTCAGAACTGGTTGGATCTCCTTGCAGTCCAAAGGACTTTCAAGAGTCTTCTCCAACACCACAGTTCAAAAGCATCAATTCTTCTGCGCTCAGCCTTCTTCACAGTCCAACTCTCACATCCATACATGACCACAGGAAAAACCATAGCCTTGACTAGATGAACCTTTGTTGGCAAAGTAATGTCTCTGCTTTTGAATATGCTATCTAGGTTGGTCATAGCTTTCCTTCCAAGGAGTAAGCGTCTTTTAATTTCATGGCTGAGGTCACCATCTGTAGTGATTTTGGAACCCAGAAAAATAGATGATGCCTAAAACAAACCCTTCCCCCAAATCAAGAAATAACAATACTAATATATTGTTGGATATAAGTTGATAATGACCAAAAGACATCTAGAAAAGATTAACATGGCTGCCTATCTGGAGGGGAAAATGGAGTGACTAGGGGCTGTATTTTGATCTTGTAACACTAGTTGAGTCTTAAACTGTGTGCAAGTATAGTCCTGACAAAAATTAAAACTTAAAAAAAATTAAGTTTTCCCTGGCTTTGGAATGGAAAAAAAAAAGCTAATAAGTGATCTCTAACTTCTTTTGATTGTGTGCCATCGGCAACAAATTTATGGAACATGGTTCTCATTCTTTTTTAAAAATAACTTTCAAAAGTTATTGGAAGTAGAGCCACTGTAAACATTTGTAATCAAGGTTTTATATGGACGTTTGCTATCATTTCTCTTGGGTGTACACTAAGTGAGCCAGGACTTAAACTGGAAGTGGGGACAAGTTTGCTTTTCCCTCTGAGTGATACTTCATTCTATGAGCTGAGTGCTTAGTGGAGGGAATGGAAGTAGCCTCAGGTCTTCAGCCTGCCTGTCCTGGCTTGGAACCTCTGATATATAAGCTACTACGAATCATGGCAAAGGGGATGTGGGCCTCAGCATTCTTAACATGCTATAACTAAGGCAAAGCCTGCATCCCACTGGTGGGTGATGGATGGAAAAGAGGCCCTATTTCTCAGCTGCATTCACTCAGAACTTAGCCTTGGTAACAGGTATGGGGGCAGGATGAGAAATGTTGACATTGGGCGTCTCTTGGCTGATGGCCTCTAGCTGGGCCCTGAGGGGAGAGGGAGCCCTGTGTGTCTACACCAGTCTGCAGAGGAGTTTTTGTGTCACTGAGCTGGGAGAGAATAGTAGAGAAGTAAACATTGGTTGAAATATCACAGTCTCTGTTGTTACTAGGAGAAGGCAATGGCACCCCACTCCAGTACTCTTGCCTGGAAAATCCCATGGATGGGGGGGCCTGGTAGGCTGCAGTCTATGGGGGTCACTAAGAGTCGGGCATGACTGAGCGACTTCACTTTCACTTTTCACTTTCATGCATTGGAGAAGGAAATGGCAACCCACTCCAGTGTTCTTGCCTGGAGAATCCCAGGGACGGGGGAGCCTGGTGGGCTGCCCTCTATGGGGATGCACAGAGTCCGACACGACTGAAGCGACTTAGAAGTAGCAGCAGCAGCAGCTGTTGTTACTAAGTTTCAGTGGACTTTGAATTCTCTATTTGCTATGTATCCTTCAGACCATTTCCCATGACTTTAAATGGTTGTTTGTTTGTTTGTTTTAAATAATTTTCACCAGTTTCATTAATGAAATAGAAGTTGGTCTATGGAACTCCTTACAATACCTTGCTGGAAATAGATTTTAATTTTAGTTAATTGGAAATCACACTCATGCACACATGTGTATACATACACAGATGCTTTACTAGTATATTATGCATGTTATAAATAGGTTACTATATACGTTTTTGAATGATAAAATTATTTCAAATGAACTTTTTAAAAGGTACTTTGTATTTATTTGTGGTACAAAGTATCTCACTGTTCTTTTCAGAAGTATTATAAGTGATTATAATGATACTAATATTTTTAGTGAGAGTAGTTTGATTGAAATGCTTCTTTGTTTTTAAGAAGCATTTCTGGTTCTGATTTAGTTTGTTTTGATACTTGTTTTAATGGTGAATTAGCTGGGAAAATAGCTAAAATGAGCTCTAGATCTGAATGGAAGAAGTACTTCATTGGATATACTTACTAAATCACTGTTAATCCTATTTAGCAATGAAGTAGACTTACTGAAATGTGTCTAGTAAATTTCCATGTTCCCTATCACTATGCCACCTTCCCTATGCCTATCACTTGTTTTTGCAAATGAAGTTGGATGTTTTGCATTTTAATATTTTTTTTTGAAAAGGGGTTCAAACCCAATGAAACTCTTCACTTGAAAGATTTTAAAACAAATGATAATGTTTCAAAGCTTTTAAAGTGTTCAGACATAAAAATGTATCTCCGTGATATATTTCATTGATTTTGCCCCAGAGATTGCATAGTAATGGAAATATTTTCAAATATGTGTTTTCAAAGTACTGTTTATATAGTACAATTTATTTTTGAAAGACTTTCCTTCAAAAATCTGGTGCTTTCTCTCTCTTTTTTACCTTTAAAGGACAGATTAGGTGTGTTCATTTATTTTAACACTTTTGATGGATAGCATATTACTTACTGCCACCAGTCATCACATTTTTCTCAGGGAAAGAGAAATATTCAGCATCTTTAAATCTGGTAGTTCTCTTAAGGATGAGATAACCAGTGAATCTCTGCTTGAAATTTAAAAATTTACTATCAGCTGCTCATCTTTTTATAATATTAGGAATGTACTATATTTCAACATTCTGTCTTTATATAATTAATTGCATTGCTATATGCTTCAGCATTTTGTTCACACCCAACTTTAATACTTTGTCTGTAACCAGATCAGATCAGATCAGTCAGTCGCTCAGTCGTCTCCGACTCTCTGCGACCCCATGAATCACAGCACGCCAGGCCTCCCTGTCCATCACCAACTCCCAGAGTTCACTCAGACTCACGTCCATCGAGTCAGTGATGCCATCCAGCCATCTCATCCTCTCTCATCCCCTTCTCCTTCTGCTCCCAATTCCTCCCAGCATCAGAGTCTTTTCCAATGAGTCAATTCTTTGCATGAGGTGGCCAAAGTACTGGAGTTCCAGCTTTAACATCATTCCTTCCAAAGAAATCTGTATAATATCATACATGGAACGAGTTGCCAGTCCAGGTTCGATGCAAGATACTGGATGCTTGGGGCCGGTGTAGTGGGATGACCCAGAGGGATGTTATGGGAAGGGAAGAGGGAGGAGGGTTCAGGATGGGGAACACATGCATACCTGTGGCAGATTCATTTCTATATTTGGCAAAACCAATACAATATTGTAAAGTTTAAAAATAAAATAAAATTAAAAAATAAATTAAAAAAAAAAGAAAGAAATCCCAGGGCTGATCTCCTTCAGAATGGACTGGTTGGATCTCCTCAAAGTCCAAGGGATTCTCAAGAGTCTTCTCCAACACCACAGTTCAAAAACATCAATTCTTCAGCGCCAGCCTTCTTCACAGTCCAACTCTCACATCCATACGTGACCACAGGAAAACTATAGCCTTGACTAGACGGACCTTTGTTGGCAAAGTAATGTCTCTGCTTTTGAATGTGCTGGTTGGTCATAACTTTCCTTCCAAGGAGTAAGCGTCTTTTAATTTCATGGCTGCAGTCACCATCTTCAGTGATTTTGGAGCCTAGAAAATAAAGTCTGACACTGTTTCCACTGTTTCCGCATCTATTTCCCGTGAAGTGATGGGACCAGATGCCATGATCTTCATTTTCTGAATGCTGAGCTTTAAGCCAACTTTTCACTCTCCACTTGCACTTTCATCAAGAGGTTTTGAGTTCCTCTTCACTTTCTGCCATAAGGGTGGTGTCATCTGCATATCTGAGGTTACTGAGATTTCTCCCGGCAATCTTGATTCCAGCTTGTGCTTCTTCCAGTCCAGCGTTTCTCATGATGTACTCTTCATATAAGTTAAATAAACAGGGTGACAATATACAGCCTTGACGAACTCCTTTTCCTATTTGGAACCAGTCTGTCGTTCCATGTCCAGTTCTAACTGTTGCTTCCTGACCTGCATACAAATTTCTCAAGAGGCAGATCAGGTGGTCTGGTATTCCCATCTCTTGAAGAATTTTCCACAGTTTATTGTGATCCACACAGTCAAAGGCTTTGGCATAGTCAATAAAGCAGAAATAGATGTTTTTCTGGAACTCTCTTGCTTTTTCCATGATCCAGAGGATGTTGGCAATTTGATCTCTGGTTCCTCTGCCTTTTCTAAAACCAGCTTGAACATTAGGAAGTTCATGGTTCACGTATTGCTGAAGCCTGGCTTGGAGAATTTTGAGCATTACTTTACTAGCGCATGAGATGAGTGCAATTGTGCGGTAGTTTGAGCATTCTTTGGCATTGCCTTTCTTTGGGATTGGAATGAAAACTGACCTTCTCCAGTCCTGTGGCCACTACTGAGTTTTCCAAATTTGCTGGCATATTGAGTGCAGCACTTTCACAGCATCGTTTTTCAGGATTTGGAATAGCTCAACTGGAATTCCATCACCTCCACCAGCTTTGTTCGTAGTGATGCTTTCTAAGGCCCACTTGACTTCACGTTCCAGGATGTCTGGCTCTGGGTCAGTGATCACACCATCGTGATTATCTGGGTCGTGAAGATATTTTTTGTACAGTTCTGTGTATTCTTGCCATCTCTTCTTAATATCTTCTGCTTCTATTAGGTCCATACCATTTCTATCGTTTATAGTGACCTAGAATAATCTATTGAAAATTGTTCCAGTTAAAGTTTCACCTCCAACTAACATAGTTTTCCCACAAAACATTTTTTCAGCCTAAGACACTGTTTACTGTTGAGACTATCTTCTCTGATGCATCTTCCATTTGTTGACTCACAAAACAGCAGCTCTGTATTTCAGATTGTAGAGGCTCATTCATAACAATTATGGATGTATATACTCATATTTCATATTTCAAATAGTATTCTTGGTTGTTTTTTGCTTCTTTTTATTTTTGGCTGACTTCCTGTCAGATTTAATTTCATCATTGTTGCTTCTTCATTGCAGCATGGCTACGAAGGGCTTATATTAGGAATAGAAGAATCAGGTCTGCATTTTCTTACTGTTTACCTGTATTTTTATTATTAGGGATATCTTTTTTTTTTAATTTTATTTTATTTTTAAACTTTGGATATCTTTATTCCTTGTTTCCTTTGCAGACAGATATTTAAAGGTCTTTATTCATTTTGTGAAGGTTAGTTTCATCAAAATTAGAGAATATAATCTGGAAACTACAAGGTGTGGCAGTTTCTAATCACAGAAGGATTTGCTAACTCACCAAAGGAATTGTATCTTACCAACTTTAAAATACCACTTACTATGTGCCAGGTACTATTTTAAGCATTTTATACATATTATCTCATTTAATCCTCATAATTATCCTATGGCATAAGCACAATTATTTTTTTTAGTAGGGACTGAAGTCCTGGAGCTGGGGTACTCTTAACTAGTACACTCAGCTATCTCTGCTTATTGAACAATTATTAGGAAAGTGTAACTTCAGTTACGAAGACCAATGGAAAATCAAGTCCCAAACCTCCTTCTTGATCTCACTTCTACCAAATCCAAGGTCAGAATTCCTTTTGTACTTTATTCTAGGTAGCAAGCCCTCTCAGAGATCACTCTATTTGCTCAAAATAAGTCTGCCCTAGGGGATGTTCTGGGAATACAAGTGAAATTAGAATATTGTTTTATTCTGATTAAAATAATATTTATTCTGGTTAGGATAAACTCTGCTCTTAGGAAAATCAGGGATAGGGAGACAGGAAGTTATTAGAAATTAAAGAAAAAAGAGAACCTGTGCTCCCAGGTTATTAGAACCTGGTGATTAGAAGAAAGAGGACAGTTCAGTTCATTCACTCAGTCGTGTCTGACTCTCTGCGACCCCATGAATCACAGCAACCAGGCCTCCCTGTCCATCACCAACTCCCAGAGTTCACTCAGACTCACGTCCATCGAGTCAGTGATGCCATCCAGCCATCTCATCCTCTCTCATCCCCTTCTCCTTCTGCTCCCAATTCCTCCCAGCATCAGAGTCTTTTCCAATGAGTCAATTCTTTGCATGAGGTGGCCAAAGTACTGGAGTTCCAGCTTTAACATCATTCCTTCCAAAGAAATCCCAGGGCTGATCTCCTTCAGAATGGACTGGTTGGATCTCCTCAAAGTCCAAGGGATTCTCAAGAGTCTTCTCCAACACCACAGTTCAAAAACATCAATTCTTCAGCGCTCAGCCTTCTTCACAGTCCAACTCTCACATCCATACGTGACCACAGGAAAAACCATAGCCTTGACTAGACGGACCTTTGTTGGCAAAGTAATGTCTCTGCTTTTGAATGTGCTGGTTGGTCATAACTTTCCTTCCAAGGAGTAAGCGTCTTTTAATTTCATGGCTGCAGTCACCATCTTCAGTGATTTTGGAGCCTAAAAAAATAAAGTCTGACACTGTTTCCACTGTTTCCGCATCTATTTCCCGTGAAGTGATGGGACCAGATGCCATGATCTTCATTTTCTGAATGCTGAGCTTTAAGCCAACTTTTTCACTCTCCACTTGCACTTTCATCAAGAGGTTTTTGAGTTCCTCTTCACTTTCTGCCATAAGGGTGGTGTCATCTGCTGGTGATTAGAAAAAAGAGGACAAGAAGGAAACAAAGTATGCTTTGGAGGGAAAGCAAATGGACTCAATACAGGTCCTATATGTTTGAGGTCATGGGAAGGAGAAGGATGGCAAAATGATAAAGATGAAGGACAGAGGATTTGTTAGCAAAACTAGGGATGTGAGGAGGAGATGTATATTTTTAAAACTCAGTTTCATTTTTTAACCTTTACTTGATTTTTTAAAAACCTTTTTATGATGAGAAATTTTAAATGGATGCCAAAGTAAAGATAATTATGTGCATGACTTCTTGCATAAACATCACCAGCTTCAACTCATGCCTCATTTTGTTTCATCTATAACCCCCAGTCCCTTTCCTGTCAGAGGATTTAAAGGAAAAATCTTACATGTCACATAATTTCATCCATAAATATTTTAGTGTGCATCTCAAAATGATGTTTTGAGATGTCTTCAATACTGTTAATTGCACATAAAATTTAGCATCAAGTTCATAATATTATCACTCAGCATTCAAGTTTCCCTGATTATACTATAATGTTTCCCAGCTTTTTTGAATAAGATTCAACATATTTTCCACACAGTTGATATATCTCTAAGTCTCTTAAACTATAAATGTCCCATACATTTCTCTCTTTAAAAAAAAAAAAGCAGTTTATCTATTTTAAAAAGTGAGTGAGTATTAGGGTAAAATGATGATTTGGTATTGCTTATACTGTGTCAGGAAGAAGGCAATGGCAACCCACTCCAGTACTCTTGCCTGGAGAATCCCATGGATAGAGGATTAGGCTGGTAGGCTGCAGTCCATGGGGTCACTAAGAGTCGGGCACGACTGAGCGACTTCACTTTCACTTTTCACTTTCATGCATTGGAGAAGGAAACGGCAACCTACTCCAGTATTCTTGCCTGGAGAATCCCAGGGACAGAGGAGCCTGGTGGGCTGCTGTCTATGGGGTCGCACAGAGTCGGACACGACAGAAGCGACTTAGCAGCAGCAGCAG
This sequence comes from Bos javanicus, assembly GCF_032452875.1. Taxonomy (NCBI): domain Eukaryota; kingdom Metazoa; phylum Chordata; class Mammalia; order Artiodactyla; family Bovidae; genus Bos; species Bos javanicus. The sequence continues at coordinate 56,352,169 of NC_083871.1, read as the reverse complement.
CATACTGTGTCAAGGAGAAGGCAATGGCACCCCACTCCAGTATTCCTGCCTGGAAAATCCCATGGATGGAGGAGCCTGGTGGGCTTCAGTCCATGGGGTCACTAAGAGTTGGATATGACTGAGTGACTTCATTTTCACTTTTCGCTTTCATGCATTGGGGAAGGAAATGGCTACCCACTCCAGTGTTCTTGCCTGGAGAATCCCAGGGATGGGGGAGCCTGGTGGGTTGCCGTCTATGGGGTCGCACAGAGTTGGACACGACTGAAGCGACTTAGCAGCAGCAGCAGATACTGTGTCAGAGGTGCCCGTTGACCATCCAGGTAGAACTACTGTGAAAAAAGTTGACATGGTGGGTCAGGAGCTGGGGTCAAGATGAATTATATTGATTTGGTAAATATTTGAGCATTGGTTTATAGTAGAGTCATAGGAACAGATGAGGTCACCTCCTGAGAGGCCACAGGGCAAGAAGAGGACCGGATCAAGAGCTGGGCATGGGAAGAACAAGGACAGCAGGGCCAGAACAAACCAACGGAGGAAACTCTCCAAGAGATGTTGTCAACAGTGCCCGTCCATGAGCCAGGACTAAGGGAGATGAGTGACCAGTGAATTCAAGTGAGTGCTTACCCTGAGACCTCCAGCAGTCAGGAGGAGGGATAGCACACAACTGGAGGGAACTTAGATTTCTTTTGCTTTTAGAATAGTGGAAGAAATAGCCAGTTGAGAAGGAGAGACTTATGGCCTCTCCCTGGAGTGGGAGAAACAGTGGAGATGGGAAAGAGTCATCAAAGGAAAAAGGCTTTGGAGGTTCTGCTTGCCATGGAAGCAAAGACACATGTAGTGAAGTTGACCTTGGGAAGGTGGAAGGGTCTGTGCTCTCTGAGTGTGGAGGGAAGTGAGACAGGCTGGATGAAGAAACAAAATGCCTGGGAATAGAGAGGAAGGGAAGCTGAAGGAGCCCATATGGAGTGGCCTTCATGTCCCAAGAGATGAGAAAAGTTGGGGGGCAAAGAACAATAAATAGTGCGTTTTCTTGCTAACCTGTTCTCTATTGCTAACCTTATAATTAATACCAACATGAAGGACAAAGAAGTATGGAGTTAGTATGTGTCCAAATATTTAACTTAAAAAACTACCTCATAGCTGTGTATTCAACCTATCTCACTTTGGTGCTCATGTTGAAGGGAATTCAGCTTGTGCAAACTTCATTGCTCTTCTAAAACTTTCCACTCTTTGATACATGATCTGCTTGACTCTGGTAAACTTTGAAACATGAAGCGTATCTCACTATCTGAACACCCACTAAAGAGGAGAAGACTATTGTTATGAGCTGAATTGTGTCTCTTATCCCCTGAAATTTGTGACCCCAGTAACTCAGAATGTGACTGTATTTGGAGATAGAATCTTGTTTTATCCATCTATTTATTTATGGCCGCACTGAGTCTGTTGCTGTGCACAGTCTTTCTCCAGTTGCCGTACCCGGGCTCCCCATTGCAGTAGCTTCTCTTGTGGAGCGCCAGCTCTAGGGCGCACGGGCTTCAGTAGTTGTTGCATTCAGGCTTAGTTGCCTTGTGGCAATGTGGAATCTTCCTGGAACAGGGATTGAACCCTTTCCCCCTACATTGGCAGGCAGATACTTAACCAGTGGACCAGCAGGAAAGTCCTGGAGTTAGAATCTTTAAGAGGTGATTCAAGTAAAATGAGATCATATATGTAGGTCCTAATCCAATATGACTTGTGTCCTTATAAGAAGAGAAGACTGGGGATGCAGAAACACAGAGGGAAGAGCATGTGAGGGCACATGGAGAAGACAGTCATTTACAAGCCAAGGAGCGAAGCCCTTGGAGGAAACCAGCCCTGAGATACCTTGACTTTGGACTTCTAGTCAGCAGAATTTTGAGGAATAAATTTCTATTGTTCAAGCCATCCAGTCTGTGGTACTTTGTTATGGCAGCCCTGGCAAACTAATGCAAGTACCCTCCTGTGAAAGTCATTTGCACCCTGCAGACATTGGAATATGGCTCCCTATAGTAACAGCCACAGCTGCAGAGCATAAACAATCATGGCCTCAGGTAGCACTTCAGTGGAGAGCACAGAATCGTCCCTACAGGCTGAATAAATGCCCTCTCTGAAGTCAGCACAGTTTTCTCTGGAGAACTCATCAGAGCAAAGAGGGTGCATTTAATAAAGGCTGATTCGATGTGAAAAAGAACTAAAAGGAAATTGATGTATTTTGAGAAATGAACTTGGATTTTGGACAGCCAATAAGTAAAAAGCTATTTAATGCAGCGTTTTGGGTTTTTTTTAACTTAACAAATAATCATTAGAATCTTTCAAATTTACCAGATGATTATCAAGCCTGCAGAGCATTGCTTTTCTTTAACATGTGCAAAATCTAGTCATAAGACCTTGTTTTCCTGCTTTGTACTGCTAATTCCTAAGGTTTATCAGTTCAGTTCAGTTCAGTCGATCAGTCGTGTCCGACTCTTTGTGACCCCATGAATAGCAGCACGCCAGGCCTCCCTGTCCATTACCAACTTCTGGAGTTCACTCAAACTCACATCCATCGAGTCAGTGATGCCATCCCAGCCATCTTATCCTCTGTCGTCTCCTTCTCCTGCCCCAATCCCTCCCAGCATCAGAGTCTTTTCCAATGAGTCAACTCTTCGCATGAGGTGGCCAAAGTACTGGAGTTTCAGCTTTAGCATCATTCCTTCCAAAGAAATCCCAGGGCTGATCTCCTTCAGAATGGACTGATTGGATCTCCTTGCAGTCCAAGGGACTCTCTAGAGTCTTCTCCAACACCACAGTTCAAAAGCATCAGTTCTTCGGCACTCGGCTTTCTTCACAGTCCAACTCTCACATCCATACATGACCACTGGAAAAACCATAGCCTTGACTAGACGGACCTTTGTTGGCAAAGTAATGTCTCTGCTTTTCAATATGCTATCTAGGTTGGTCATAACTTTCCTTCCAAGGAGTAAGCATCTTTTAACTTCATGGCTGCAGTCACCATCTGCAGTGATTTTGGAGCCCCCCAAAATAAAGTCTGACACTGTTTCCACTGTTTCCCCATCTATTTCCCATGAAGTGATGGGACCAGATGCCATGATCTTCGTTTTCTGAATGTTGAGTTTTATAGTTTCCCCCAATTAGTCTCCTTATTCTCTTCAGACTACATTTTTTCCCCACAAGAGATAATTGATAAGAAATTGAAACAAGATAGGGAAACCATGTGGAGAATTGCAGTGGACCAAATTGGGAAACTCAGCAGTGGCCACAGGACTAGAAAAGGTCAGTTTTCATTCCAATCTCAAAGAAAGGCAATGCCAAAGAATGCTCAAACTACTGCACAATTGCACTCATCTCACACGCTAGTAGAGTAATGCTCAAAATTCTCCAAGCCAGGCTTCAGCAATATGTGAACCGTGAACTTCCAGATGTTCAAGCTGGTTTTAGAAAAGGCAGAGGAACCAGAGATCAAATTGCCAACATCCGCTGGATCATTGGAAAAAGGAAGAGAGTTCCAGAAAAACATCTATTTCTGCTCTATTGACTATGCCAAAGCCTTTGACTGTGTGGATCACAATAAACTGTGGAAAATTCTGAAAGAGATGGGAATATCAGACCTGCCTCTTGAGAAACCTATATGCAGGTCAGGAAGCAACAGTTAGAACTGGATATGGAACAACAGACTGGTTCCAAGTAGGAAACGGGGTACGTCAAGGCTGTATATTGTCACCTTGCTTATTTAACTTATATGCAGAGACATCATGAGAAATGCTGGACTGGAAGAAGCGCAAGCTGGAATCAAGATTGCCAGGAGAAATCTCAATAACCTCAGATATGCAGATGACACCACCCTTATGGCAGAAAGTGAAGAGGAACTCAAAAGCCTCTTGATGAAAGTGAAAGTGGAGAGTGAAAAAGTTGGCTTAAAGCTCAGCATTCAGAAAATGAAGATCATGACATCTGGTCCCATCACTTCATGGGAAATAGATAGAGAAAAATAGTGGAAACAGTGTCAGACTTTATTTTTGGGGGCTCCAAAATCACTGCAAATGGTGATTGCAGCCATGAAATTAAAAGATGCTTACTCCTTGGAAGGAAAGTTATGACCAACCTAGGTAGTATATTGAAAAACAGAGATATTACTTTCCCACAAAGTCCATCTAGTCAAGGCTATGGTTTTTCCAGTGGTCATGTATGGATGTGAGAGTTGGACTGTGAAGAAAGCTAAACACCAAAGAATTGATGCTTTTGAACTGTGGTGTTGGAGAAGACTCTCCAACCAGTCCATCGTAAAGGAGATCAGTCCTGGGTGTTCATTGGAAGGACTGATGCTGAAGCTGACACTCCAATACTTTGGCCACCTCATGGGAAGAGTTGACTCATTGGAAAAGACTCTGATGCTGGGAGGGATTGGGGGCAGGAGGAGAAGGGGACAACAGAAGATGAGATGGCTGGATGGCATCACTGACTCAATGGACATGAGTTTGAATGAACACCGGGAGTTGGTGATGGACAGGGAGGCCTGGTGTGCTGTGAAGACTCCTCGACTGAACTGAACTGAACTGAATACATTGCTGTGGTGGAGGAGGTGGGAGATTATGTGATTATCTTAATAGGGGCTCTTGAATCAGAAAAAGGAATTTGCCAAATGGCAAGGGCAAGAATTAGGATTAATTAAACTGAAAAGAAATGAATCTTGGTCTGGTATCTTCTGTTGTTTGCCTTAAATAGACTTTGTCCTCTGATCAGTGGACTCATTCTACTTGAGATTGATAAGATTGCAGTAGGATCTTTAGGGTATGATAGCACTGGGTATGCTATCAATTGTCTGACATGCATGACTAATTCACTTTGGTGGTTGCCAAGTATCCTAGATGAGAGTAGAAGGTCACACAAGGCTCTAGTGAAGCCCTGTGCCCCCAGGGATGTTTAAGCATTTTCTTGACTGGTGAGTCCTAAACCTAGTGAAATGCCTCACTCGGATTAGTTTTCTTCTGTAGAGAAACAGAACACTGTCCTTCATGTATATAGAGAAGGTAATAGAACTGATAGGCCCCTTGGGATTCAGTTATAGAGACTGGGGACAGTCTAGATCGGTATGTCCTCTGAGCAAGCTTGTTTAAAAAGGGACAAAAACCAACTATTGTTAACTCTCTATTATTTAAAGCAACACTATTCTTAACATCTTTTTGCTGCACTGTCTTCAGTTTATGCTGATATTGATCTCCTTTGGTGCTGTTTTAAAAGCTTCGTAGGGATAGTATTAACAAGAAACAAATTGATGCTTATGAACTGTGGTGTTGGAGAAGACTCTTGAGAGTCCCTTGGACAACAAAGAGATCCAGTGAGTCCATCCTAAAGGAAATCAGTCCTGAACATTCATTGGAAGGACTGATGTTGAAGCTGAAATTCCAATACTTTGGCCACCTGATGCAAAGAGCTGACTCATTAGAAAAGACCCTGATGCTGGGAAAGATTGAAAGTGGGAGGAGAAGGGGACGATAGAGGATGAGATAGTTGGATGGCATCACCATCTCAATGGACATGAGTTTGAATAAACTCCGGGAGTTGGTGATGGACAGGGAAGCCTGGCGTGGTGCAGTCCATGGGGTTGCAAAGAATTGGACACGTCTGAGCAGCTGAACTAAACTGAACGGAATTCTTGGACAGATGTGACATCAACAGACTTAAGTCATGGGAAAAGTGTGTGGGTGATTTGGCATTGAGGAGGCCAGACATATTAGTTTAGCCAAAGCAACTTCACATAGAATCATGAGAAATGTGAAGAAGTGCTCCGTCCTCGCATCTTTTAGTCTGGTGTTCTGTTAGCCAGCTTCTGTAAATTGTAGGAGAAAGGCAAGACCTAATGCTTTATAAAGGGTGTGCCATAGTTTATCTTCTGGGTGTCTATTTCCCAGAGGGATGGTAAGCCATTAAGCTAGTAGTAAAACAGTAAAACTGGGGCACTGCCCTGCCTTGCTGAGACCAGAGGGGATAGTTCCCATTTTAGCCTGTAGCAAGCTATCACTCATCAGCTAGTTCCCATGCAAGCCTCCATCCAAAAAATAAAATAAAAACACAAAGCAAAAAGCTCAAAATAGAGTCTCATAGCCAGAAGACACACTCTACTCAGCAAGTGCAAGTGAGGGAGGGGGCAGGGTTCCAACTCGAGCTTACCACTTGGCCACCCTAAAATGTGCCCAGTGACCTCCTTTTACTTCCTAGGTCCTTTGAACTTGCAGCTTCCTTGAAAGTAATCCCTTGCAATAGCAGCCTTCTCTTTGAGTCTTGTTTTGGGCTCTTGTTTCTGATTTTCCCCAGAGATCTGATCTTGTCTACTTTTTGTTTTTCAAGTATTCCTCAGAATTTTTGATCCCTTTATTATTGTCTAGTGCTGTTAATAATTTATTCTTTTCAGAAATACATTTTTTTCCCCTCTTTCCTGGAGGTTGGAAGGCATAGGGAAGTTTGCCATCTTGATCCAACGAAAGATGCAAATTTATTTTTGAGAGGAAATTAGAGTTTACAGGAAAAATCCAGCTATTTACACTAGGTGATAAGTATCATCTTACCCATGAGTGCTGGATATTTAAATGACTTAAACAAATATTTTAGAAAATGATTTTCTAGGAAAGCATTTATACCAAGGTTGTAAAGATCACAGTTACTAAAATTATGAGATTATTTTCATATTGTATTACTATAAAGAGGCTTCCCTGTTTATATGGAATTAAAATTCTTTCATGTTAAGGCAGAGGGAAAGTTTATTTATAAAACAGAGGGACTAGCATTGTATTAAGTTTACCAAACAGGTGCTTACATAAATATTCTTACATTTTACCATCTACTCTAGTTAGATATTCCATATTACTTTGCAGCTGGTTTTTCTATACTTGCTCCATGCTGAAAGTTTTAGCTGGTAACCACTCTAGAATGTAAGAAGTAGCAAGCTCTTTATTGTTAAATATACACATCCACATGTCCATTTGACTCTTTATTATACTTCAAAATTTAGAATTAAAGCAGTTTAAATACTGTGGGTACAATAATAATTGACTGTTCTAGTGGGCAGAATATCAGTAAAGATGTTTTAGTTAAACTGAACATTTCTGTCGATCAACTGTCAATCAGATTTAACAACTGCAGGATATGCATTCTTCTCAAGCTCACATGGAACATTCTCAAAGATAGACTACATTCTAGTAATTAATACAGATAAAACATAACTCAACAAATATGAATGTATAGAAATCATGCAAAGTATGTTTTTAGACCACAATGAAATTAAACTAAAAATTAATTACAGAAAGAAAGCTTGGAAATCCCCACTATTTGGAGATTAAACAACAGACTTCTGAAAAATACTGTGGGTTATAGAAGGCTCTAGAGAAATATAAATGTTCTTTTAGCAGAATAAAAAATGAAAACACAACTTGTCAAAATTGTGAAATGCAGCAAAAGCAGTGCTTAAAGGGAATTTCATAGCTTTGAATGCATATATTAGATAAGAAAGATCTATAATCAGTAATCTAAGCTTCCACCTTGAGAAACTAGACAAAGAATAGTAATATAAACCTAAAGCAAGAAGAAGAAAATAAATGATAAAAAATTAGAGCATAAATCAATGAAATTGAAAATAGGAACTTAACATAGAAAATTAACAAAATCAAAGCTGGTTCTCTGAAAAGATAACACTGATAAACCTCTAGCCAGATAGCCAAGAAAAAAAGAAACAAGACACAAATTATTACTATCCAAAATGAAAGAGAGGCCATGACTATTACTATTAATCCCATGGACATTAAAAAGTTCTGTTTATCTGATGGAAACCTGAATAAAACACATACATTAAGTTCATACATGTAGGTAAAATATAAGGTATGAAAGAATTTTCACCAAAATCTATAAAATGGTTGGGGTGGGAAGGACCGGGGATAGAGCTTGAACTTAGATTTTAGTCATCATTTTTTTTTCTTCTACCAAAAGATTTCTTGTGCAATTAAAAAACATTTTCCAAAAAAAAGTTGAAACCCTGGAGAACCATCTAATCAACAATACACAAGGCAAAAATAAATGTCAACCAGGTTTTAAACCAGTCCTTCATCCAATATTCTTCTTCATGACATTGTCGAAATAACTAACTGTAGTCCTGTGTCACAGAGGTTTGGAAAGCAAACACCAACTGGAGGACTATGCAGCCTCTTGCCACAGTATTTCTCCTGTGTGTTAGTCTGTTCCCGCAGTCCTTCCCTTGGCTCCTTTTCCTGCAGTTTCTCTGCATGGATTTTTTTTTCGCCTCATCCTCCTGGTAGCTACTTTATGTCAGCCTTTCTCCCTCCCCCCTCTGGCTGCCTGCCTCTCTTAATTCCTCCTTTCTGAATACTTATAACCACATTCCTGAGTTAAAAAGCAAAACTCTTCATCGTTCTTTGTTGAGGGAGGGTCAGGAGAGGAAGTATTTTCATTCTTGGTTAAATTCAGGTCTTTGACTGTTCATGAGTTCTTTCCTGAAAAGGTAACAGTGTTTTCTTCTTCCTGTTCACATGCACAATCATTGTGCTTGCGGTGGTTTTGCATCTCCTTCTACATGACATACACAAGTGTTGATGGAAAAACTGCCTTTATCAGTAAAGAACTGCCAGCTGGTGCCTGAGTGCTTAGACTGACTATTGCTCTTGAATTGAGTGCTGAAAACTTGATAATAAAACCCAAATCACAGAAGCATAAACACAGCTGCTTATGCCTATAAAGTAAGTGGCTTACAAGGGAAAGCATAATCAGTAGAATCCAGTGTTTAGTCAATTACATTAACAGCAGACAAATAGAAATCATATGTATTTGACAGGAGGCCATTTTAAGAAACTGTGTATTTGTATGCTGCAAATGTAATGTGACATCTTACAAGAAATGTGATCCATTATTCATGAACTTGAAGAAAATACAAAGAACTATCCTGAAAAAACAGAAAATTTAAATTCTGTTAAAAATATATGAGGGTTTTTCTTATTGAAATATAGTTTATATACAATATTATTTTTTACAGGTATGAAATATGATCCACTATTTTCAAAGGTTATACTCCATTTATAGTTATTATACTGGCTCTATTTTCTGTGTTTACAATACATCCTTATAATTTATCTATTTTATACATAGTAGTTTATATATTTATACAAACTTAGTCCCCTACTCTTATATTGCCCCTCTCCACTTCCTTCTCCCCATTGGTAACCACTGGTTTGCTGTCTGTGAGTCTGCTTCTTTTTTGTTGTAGTCAAAAATGTGAGGATTTTATTTCTTAAATTGATTCAGAGGTTTATTGTTTAAGTGATTATAACCAGAAATTTAATGTCTCTTAGGTATGCCAGCAGTATTATTCCAGAAAACACTGTATTTGGGGGAGCACCAAGGCTTTAAGAAACACAATCAAAATCAGAACTTGAACTGTGTTGGAGAAGGGCCATAGCAAATAGACCCAGCAGAAGGTGGGAGATGATGAAGGAAGTTCCCTCAAAGGATAATGGAAGGTAATCCATGAAGGCAGCTGGACCAGCAGGGGAAATCTCATGTGAGTACATGGTCAGAGGTCAAGTCAGAAAGCTAAAAAAAGGCCCATTGCTGGCTTATTGGTGGGGTTTTGGCCCTTGGGGTCAGAACACACACACACAAATCACTGATGAAATTGAAAAAGAATCTGGAAAGACCCCTATACTGGGACTTGGGTACAAAGATGCTGTTACTGGAGTTGGAGATCAGGCTAGAACATGGTACCAGGACCATTTTTAGGATGTCCAGACCTAAGGTACAGTGGTGGTCATTTGTTTCTTAAATTCTACTGATTAAGGACTGTTGGGAGAGCCTGGAGTGGGGCTGAGTCTTCAGGTTCCAGGTACATTGTCATAATTATAACTTCTGTGGGGTGTGGGACTGCCAGTTGCAAATGAAATTTTACTAATCTGGTATAACTGCAGTCGTGATAAATCGTTGAAGGATAAAGGTCCAGTTTGTGAAAAACTAGTAATGGCAAATTTCACAAGGCATTTTTGAAAGGCTTCCTAGATTTCAATTATTATAGGACTGGAAGTCCTTCAGGTATCTGTTAATAAATGATAGATAATAATAAGTAAATGGATAATAATAGATAATAATAAGTGGGTAAGGTGCATGGTTGTATAATTAGCAGAGATTCCCTAAAACTGTGCGTGAGTCAATTGCATTTGAAACACCTACTGGTGTTTTAAGAAACTCCCAGGCTTGCAGACAGCCTAAGGAATCAGTATCTGAAAGAAAGCCTAGAAATCTGAAGGTTCTCCAAAGTCCCCAGAGAACTAAAGACATCTCTCCTTAGAGCCCTGTCAAGTTTATTACTCATAACATTTCATCTGCTCCAAACAATTTGGAAGTTTGAAGAATTTATTCTCACAAATAGTTTAGGCATTCCTTTCCCAATAGTATCCTATAAAAACATAAATACATCTTATTATATCACAATGTGTATATCCCGATATATCATCTTTAGCTCAGTGCTTCCCAGAATTATCATGAATTCCAATTTAGTAAGTCTAAATTAGTGAACTCTTAATTCCAGAAAATCATCCCCTTAAAATCCTCCTATTCCTCTGCAGTTGCACTATCCACCCCTGGGATACATCTTTCCATGGCAACAATGTCCTTGAACAATCCCAACTGTGTCTTTTTTTGGTGTGTACTTTATTCTTCACTATCTTTCTGGTCATGTGGAAGTAGTTTTGGTCTGGTATTGATGGGAAGTGAGGAGAAGCCTTAATCCACTTTATCAGAAGGCAAGGATTCTACGTGCAGTCAGATTATTGTTCCAGCTACAGGTGAAGACATAGGTACTTGACTTTGCCGTCTGAGTACACTGCCTACCCCTAGCCCTCTGAGCAAGTCTCTCTGTCCAGCTGACAGCTACAAATGTTTTCTAAGTCTGTTCACAACCCCTGGTGATCCCAGACTCCTGCATGGGCAGTCAGAAGACTGAAGTCTTGGTTTTGCCTCCAGGACTAGCCAACTGCATGGTTTTACACAAATAGCATCATTTCTCTGGGCTTTGTTTTCTTCTAGTGGTAGGATCAAGGGTTTGAATCATGATTTCATTTTCTATTTGTGTAATCTGGGGCAAGTTATTGAATACCTAGGGCCTCAATCTCCTCACTTATAAAGCAGAGATAATAAAAGAGCCCACCTTAGAGTAGTTGTGGCAGTTTGCTCAGATGGTGCCTGAAAGTGAAAAGTGCAAGTGTTATTCGCTCAGTCTTGTCTGACTGACTGCAAGCTCATGGACTGTAGCCCGCCAGGTTCCTCTGTCCTCCACTTTCTCCTGGAGTTTGCTCAAACTCATGTCCACTGAGTCAGTGATGCTTATCTAACCATCTCCTCCTCCACACACACACACACACACACACACACACACATATTCTTCTTCAGATTCTTTTCCCTTATAGTTATTACAAAGTATTAACTGAGCTCCCTGTGCTATACAGTACATCCTTGTTGGTTATCTATATGTAGTAGTGTGTGTATATGTTAATCCAGGCTTCCCAGGTGACACAATGGTAAGGAATCTGCCTACCAATGCAGGAGATACTGGAGGTATGAGTTTGATCCTTGGTCAGGAGGAGCCCTTGGAGAAGGAAATGACAACCCACTCCAGTATTTTTGCCTGGAAAAATCCATGGACAGACGAGTCTGGCAGGCTACAGTCCATGGGTTTGAAAAGAGTCAGACACGACTGAGCATGCACGCACACATATTAACCCCACCTACTAATTCTTCCCTCACCCCACCTCCTACATTTCCCTTTTAGCACCCATAAGTTTTATATGTCTACAAGTCTCTTTCTGTTCTATAAATAAGTTCACTTTTATCATTTTTCTAGATTCCACATATAAGCCGTATCATATGATATTTGTCTTCATCCATGTTGTTGTAAATGGCATTATTTTGTTCTTTTTAATGGCTGAGTAATATTTCATTGGGCTTCCCAGGTGGCTCAGTGGTAATGAATGTGCCTGAAATGCAGGAGACATAGGTTTGATCCCAGGAAGATCCTCTGGAGAAGGAAATGGCAACAAACTCCTGTATTCTTGCCTGGGAAATCCCATAGACAGAGGAGCCTGGTAGGCTACAGTCCATGGGGTCACAAAGGAGTTGGACACGATTTAATGACTAAACAATATTTCATTGTATATATACACCACATCTTCTTTATCCATTTATCTGTTGATGGACATTTAGGTTGCTTTCATGTCTTGACTATTATAAATAGTGCTGCAGTGAACATTGGTGTACATGTATCTTCAAATATTGGTTTTCTCTGGATATATGCTCAGGATTCACTTACTAGTTTTTAAGTGAAATCAGGACTTTTTAAAACAAAATATTTTTAGGAAGTTCCCCTGTGATCTTGTTGCAGACAACAACTTGAGACCCACTAGCTGAAGAGGTGAGGAAGGAGTGAGATAGTGTGCCAGAAACAACCAGAGAGACTGGGCGATGGCAGGGCCTTTGAGCACCAAGGCAGGACTGACTGAGCGCCATGCCCACTCTGTAGTTTTAATCCCTTCTTTTTCAGGTGGGAATTTTCCATCTTTGGTGAGATCTAGCCTGAAAACAACAGTCAGAGAAAGTAATAATGTGGGAATTTCCACTTGATTCCCATAAAATGTAAACTGAGAATGGCCAAAAAAAAAAATTAGGACAGGTATGGCTCTTAATATTGGTACCTAGTAACAGCCCAATATCCCAAGCACCAGGGCTGGTCTTCGCCCTCTTTCTGGTGTGGGTTGTCCACCACAGGTGGGAAATGCAAACTTTGATTGATGTGTGAATCCTTTAGGTTGCTTCTCACACCTGATCTGCAATCATTGTGACACGTTGACTTGGTTCATGTGGTTCAACTTCATAGGAATATTCCACATTTCCTTGAGCTCATACCGATGCTAAAGAAAAGGTTATGTTGTATTGTGAGAAAGCCAGCCAGACTGCGTGGTCTTCTGAGATGGTTCTTTGTTTCTGTGCTGTAATGATTGCGGTCACTGGTTGTGATACAGTGAGTGTGTGATTAATAAAACATGCAAAGCCTAATGATCTCTGGCTGTCTAAGCTAAGAGAAGAGAATCATAGAACTGAGAAATTCACAACTCTCATTCTTGATAACATGCTATAGAGCACCATCAGATCAGATCAGTTGCTCAGTTGTGTCCGACTCTTTGCGACTCCATGAATCGCAGCACGCCAGGCCTCCCTGTCCATCACCAACTCCTGGAGTTTACCCAAACTCACGTCCATGGAGTCAGCGATGCCATCCAGCCATCTCATCCTCTGTCATCCCCTTCTCCTCCTGCCCCCAACCCCTCCCAGCATCAGAGTCTTTTCCAATGAGTCAACTCTTTGCATGAGGTGGCCAAAGTACTGGAGTTTCAGCTTTAGCATCATTCCTTCCAAAGAAATCTCAGGGCTGATCTCCTTCAGAATGGACTGGTTGGATCTCCTTGCAGTCCAAGGGACTCTCAAGAGTCTTCTCCAACACCACAGTTCAAAAGCATCAATTCTTCGGCGCTCAGCCTTCTTCACAGTCCAGCTCTCAGCATTTGTTATTTGTGTCTCCTGTCCCCAGTGGCCACAATCGACAGTTTAGAAAACTGTGGAAAAATTACCCACAAAACCCTAAAGTTAAAAAGTCCAAAGGCATAGCCTACGAAAGGTGAATGAGACTTCTACTCACATACTGATTGCTTTCTGACCAAATTCTATGTAACACAGAGCTCCAATTTAATAAAAAAAGAGAGTCTCATAGTGGGGGTCCATTTTTGGCAGTATTATGGGTCAGATATTCTGAAAAGCTACCCTGCTGAAATGCACATAGATCCCGAACAATGAATATATAGTTTAAAAATGACTGAGTTTGCAAGGAAGTAAATTCTGAAGAGCAAAAGAAAAAACTGTGAGCTGAAATCAAGGCTGTAAGTAAATAAAAGCCAGCCCGTCCTGGAGCAGTGTGTGGGCTCAGTAGCTGCCGCTCGTGGGCTTCAGAGCATATGGGCTTCAGTGGTTGTGGCACTTGGGCTTAGTTGCTCCTTGGCACGTGGGATCTTCCCGGTCCTCGGACGTAACCCATGTCCCCTGCATTGGCAGCCAGGTTCTTAACCACTGGACCTCAAGGGAAGTCCAAGAAAGCAAATTCATGTTTGGTTGAGTGCAAGTCTGCAAACACAACAAACAGTAGTTTAGATCACATGAAATTCAGATAATGGGACTTTCCAATATTGACAATAAAATAGCTACCTAAAGAAATAAAAGATATAATAAAAAGAGGGAGAATGCAAAAAAGAATATTGGCAAACAGAATCCAATACTACATTATGAAACTCATGTGTCATAACCACATGAGATTTATTTCCATGAATGCAGAGTTGATTTAGCTTTTTATATTTAGTAATAGATTTACCATATTAATAGTTGGATGTGGAGGCACACTTTTTAAAGTTTTATCAAGATATAATTAACCTGCAATAAGTAGTACATATTTTAAGTTTACAATTTAGTAAGTTTTGACATGTGTATACACTCATGAAATCAGTACCACAGTCAGGATAATGAAGATATCCATCACCCACGAAAGTTTCCTTCTGCCATGTTGTTATCCTTTTCTCCCTTCCTGCTTGTGGGTTCCCTCCCTCAAGTAACCTCAAGTAGTCCTTGTGTAACCACTGCTGTATTTCCTGTCACTGTAGCTTAGTTTACATTGTGTGGAACTTGATGTAAGTAGAAACACAGTGAGTGCTCTTAAGTTTCCTGGCTTCCACTCAGCGTGATTATCGCAAGGTTCATTCATGTGTGTGTCAGTGATTCATTGCTATTTATTTCTGAATGTTGTTCCAGGGGTTGGTTCACTTTAGAAAATTAGTGGTAGGTCCTCTCTAGTGGAGTGGGTTTTACCTGCTGCAGGCTCACAGGCAATGGAAGAGCAAGAAAGCCCTCCACTTGCTTCTTGAGACGTGGCTCAACAGTCTGTGTGAACTCAGAAGCACCAATAACCCTTAAGTTTGGATCATCTCCCTGGAGTGAGTAGAGCTCGTATGGGAAGTGGTCTGTGGCTCTAACTTGTCCTAGTCTGTGTTTGCAGTAAGCCAGGAAGAGCTGTGCTTCTTGGTGTTTCCACTGGTGGGCATGTTGGGGGATTTTGCCACATCAGCTGGATTTTCTTCTTGATTCCTTCTGAAGAGCCAAAATGAAAAAGCTTGGTCAGTCAACTCTGGATAGATCCCCTCCCAACTTCATCATGGGAACTCAGAAGGAAAGTAACCCAGCTTTTTTGCTGCAGATTGTATTATAGGGTAGGAGGAAGGAGAGAAAAGAGTTTTGAAATGGGTCACAATGATTGGTACTCATCTACCCACTAGCATGCTTATCCTTCCTTCTATTTCTTATAAAATGTTCATTCGGGGGAGGAGGATACAGAACAGAAAGCAAGAAAAGAGTTCAGGAGAACTCACAACTCTTCAAAGATAAAGGAGCCTGTAGGTATGCAGCAGTTTCCTCAATCATCTTTTATATTGAGTCGGCCAAAAAGTTCATTTGAACTTTGCAAACATGAAAAAAACTTGATGGAACTTTTTGGTCAACCCAATACTAAGGTGCAGACAGTCCCAAACAGGCCTACAGGAAGGCAGGACCAGAGAAACTGCCACAGGACCTCCGTAAAGACTGTAGATTTGAGAGAGGGAGTCAGAACCATGCAGAGGTGAATCCAGTGATCGGCCTGTTCTGATATTCCAGGAAGCATTGAGAAGAGCCAAGACAAACTGAGGGTCAGGACAGACTCTGAGTAGGTGTAGGGAATTACAAAGTGTAGAACAGGAGACAGGGAACTAGCATCTGACTGTTAGGAAAAGTAAGAATGACTGATAATGGAAAAAGTAAATCAACGATTTTCAGAATTGAGATGTGTATTAGCCAAGGTCATTGGCCTTGTCAGCTCTTGCAACGAACTCCCTTCCAGCACTGGTTCCTGGAAACAGTTCTAAGTTAGGCTGTCTCAGGCAAACTGGCACGGCCGCTAGGGGAATGTGGTAGTGGAAGGAAAATTTACTTTCTTAGTGATCTTCCCCAAAAAGCAATTACGTGCTTAAAGAAGTTTTTTTAAAGAAGTGTTTTGAATGGTGGCTCTTCTAGTGTCTTAAAAATTATTTTATTTATATATAGAATTCCTGCTTAGGAACCAATGTAACCTATTTTTGAAAGTACAGTAGTCCTTGTTTAGCCACAGTTTTGCTTTGTATGATTTCAGTTACCCATGGTCAATCATGGTCCAAAAGTATTCAGTTCAGTTCAGTCACTCAATCATGCAGACGCCACGGACTGCAGCATGCCAGGCTTCCCTGTCCATCACCAAGTCCCAGAGCTTGCTCAAATTCATGTTCATTCAGTTGGTGATGCCATCCAACCATCTCATCCTCTGTCAACCCCTTCTCTTCCCACCTTCAATCTTTCCCAGCATCAGGGTCTTCTCCAGTCAGTCAGTTCTTCACATCAGGTGGCCAAAGTATTGAAGTTTCAGCATCAGTCTTTCCAATGGATATTCAGGACTGATTTCCTTCAGAATGGACTGGTTGGATCTCCTTGCAGTCCAAGGGACTCTCAAGAGTCTTCTCCAACACCACAGTTCAAAAGCATCAATTCTTTAGTGCTCAGCTTTCTTTTTAGTCCAACTCTCACATCCATACATGACTACTGGAAAAACCATAGCTTTGACTAGACAGACCTTTGTAGGCAAAAGGAATGTCTCTGCTTTTTAATATGCTGTCTAGGTTGGTCATACTTTCCTTCCAAGGAGCAAGCGTCTTTTAATTTCATGGCTGCAGTCAACATCTGCGGTGATTTTGGAGCCCCCAAAATCAAGTCTCTCACTATTTCCTTTGTTTCCCCATCTATTTGCCATGAAGTGGTGGGACCAGATGCCATGATCTTCGTTTTCTGAATGTTGAGCTTTAAGCCAACTTTTTTACTCTCCTCTTTGATTTTCACCAAGAGGCTCTTTAGTTCCTCTTCACTTTCTGCCATAAGGTGGTGTCATCAGCGTATCTGAGGTTATTAATATTTCTCCTGGCAATCTTGATTCCAGCTTGTGCTTTATCCAGCCTGGCATTTTGCATGATGTACTCTGCATATAAGTTAAATAATCAGGGTGACAATATATAGCCTTGACATACTCCTTTCCCAATTTGGAACCAGTCTGTTGTTGCATGTCTGGTTCTGACTATTGCTTCTTAACCTGCATAAAGATTTCTCAGAAGGAATGTCAGGTGGTCTGATATTCCCATCTCTTTTCCATAGTTTTTTGTGATCCACACAGTTTTCAAAGGTTTTGGAACAGTCAATAAAGCAGAAATAGATGTTTTTCTGGAACTCTCTTGCTTTTCGATGATCCAGAGGATGTTAGCATTTTGATCTCTGGTTCCTCTGCTTTTTCTAAATGCAGCTTGAACATCTGGAAGTTCAAGTTTCACATACTGTTGAAGCCTGGCTTGGAGAATTTTGAGCATTACTTTGCTAATGTGTGAGATGAGTGCTATAGCGTGTGAGATCAGTGAAAAAATATTACATGGGAAATTCCAGAAATAAACAATTCATAAATTTTAAGATGCATGCAATTCTCTCTCATCGACCTGCCCCATCCCACATGGGACGTGAATCACCCTTTTGTCTAGCATATCCTGCCCAGTAGTCATTTAGCACAATCTTGGTTATCAGATTGAGTCACGGTATTTTAGTGCTTGTGTTCAAGTAACCTTTATTTTACTTAATAATGGCCCCAATGTCCAAGAGTAGTGATGCTGGCAACTTGAATGTGCCAAAGAGAAGCCAAAAAGTTCTTCCTTTAATTGAAAAGATACAAGTCTTCAACTAAAGAAAAAAAATTGTATACCAAGGTTTCAAAGACCTTTTATCTGTGATTTTGTGAAAAAGGAAAAAGGAATTCATGCTAGTTTTGTTGGTGTACCTGAAACCACATATTACAGTCATAATGCATGTTACATGCTTTGTTAAGATGGAACAGGTATTAAATGTGTACAAGATGTTTTGAAAGAAAGAGTGATCACATTCATGTAACTTTTATTACAGTGTATAATAATTGTTCTATTAACCATTATTACAGTGTAGTAATTATTCTATTAGCTATTATTATTAATCTCTTACTGTGCCTGATTTATAAGTTAAACTTTATCATAGATATATGTGTATAGGAAAAAATATAGAGAGAGTTCAGTACTGTCTGCAGTTTCAGATATCTTCTGGGGGTCTTAGAATTTACCCCCAAGGATTAGGGGGCCTGCTATAATAATCACTGTAATTTCAACATTACTATAGCCCCCACCCTGAGGATCTTTTTAATGCAGATAAACAGGAGCTATATCTGTAAGTAGTCACAGCAGCAATAGCAGCCAAAAATAATTTGGCTTCTGTGTATCACAGAGGCTGTTCTGAATGCTTTCCAAATGTTAATTTATTTCTCACAGCAGTCTTTTGAGGCAGGCATCATTATTCCCATTTTATAGAATGACCTGTTTGCACGTCACTGGACTAACCACACTTTCATTAGACTAACAGGTTTTTTTTTTTAAATTTTTTACTTATTTGTTTTTTAATTTTGGCTGTGGTGGGTCTCCAGTGCTTTCTCTCGTTGTGGGGAATGTGGACTCTTCATTGCAGTGCACAGGCCTCTCATTGTGTGGATTCTTTTGTTGTGGAGCACGGGCTTTAGGTGTGTACAGGCTTCGGTAGGTGTGGCACACGGGCTCAATCGTTGTGGTGCACGGGGGCTTAGCTGCTCCATGGCTTTGATCTTCCTGGACCAGGGATTTAAAAATTTTAACTCTTTTCATCTAATGATATAAAATCAGTTATGATGATAGCCCTATTTTTTCAATGAACTTCATTAACTAGAGATGTTTGGAGGGTCATGCATTGAGAAAAGTATCTTAAGCAGAATGTACATTTAATCTCTTTTGAAAAGAAGTCATTTCAACTTGCTTATGAAAGAAGTAATGTTTAATTATTCTGGACACAGAGCAGAGTGTTTGGGTGTTGTTTTTGTTTTTTAACATAACTCTCAGTGACTTCTGGCTTCTCCATTTTGGTGACAATTTGCGCTGGTTACCTAGTGCAATTTACATTCTGTTAAGCACAGAAGATAGAATAAACAAATTACACTTTTGAATTAATTGTTCTATAAGTCGAGTAATTCTAAAAATGAAACTGGTTCTAACCAGTTTGGTATTTATAAAATTTGCCGCTTTAGCAACTGTCATACTATGAAAAGATCTCATTTTATTAACTATTATTTTATTAAGGACAAATTAAGTATGAAATGTATGCTGAGTTATAAAGAGCATAGAAATGACTTCTTGGCTAAAAAATGTACCCTACCAGTCTGACTTGGGCCCAGCTGATAGCTGGAAAGGGTCAAGCATTAAATCTGTATCTTCCATCAATAATTTGGCATCATGTTCCATTTTATACTATAACCCATTTTCCTACATTTCCTTCCATCCACTGCTCTTGAAAGGAGGAGTGAAGAGAGGGAGATGAAGGGCTTAGCGTTCCTATGGGACTGGTCCAAACTGAAGACAGTAATGGGAGATACTAGGGGACTGGGCCTCACAGAGAATATGATGAGAAAGATTAAATGCTTTGGCAAGTGAGCTGGGCACAGTCCTTCATCTTGACTTTCCCACCCTTCAGCCTTCCTCTAGAGGAGCTCCATATTGTCCTGGCTTCTGATAGGATCCATGCTACATCCTGCTGATTGTCACATTTTTAATACCAACGCAAATCTCTCTTCTGAACTGCAATTGGATCTCACTGCCTGTTCAACACCTCCAACATGAATATCTCTGGAGGCATGGGTTGCAGCAGTGAACAAAAAAGCAAAAAAGAATCTATCATCCTAGAACTTTTATTCTAGCCCCTACTCAAAAATCTCCCAGAGGGGATATGGGTGTACCTATGGCTGATTCTTATTGACGTATGACAGAAAAACACAAAATTCTGTAAAGCGATTATCCTTCAATTAAAAAAGTAAATTAAAAAAATAAGAAAAAACTTTCTAGACAGAAATCATATACTTTAAACATGTCTAAGTCATTCAGTTGCACTGGCTAAAAATCACGTCTCATTAGTTCTACATTTAAGGTGTTTTTCCTCTTCAGTGCCAACGCAATTATCCAAGAAAGCCATCATTTCTCTTCTAGGCACCTATAAAAGATTCCTAATAGTCCTCCTCCATCCACTTTTGTTCTCCCCATCACTAAGCCAAATGGTTACTTTATTTTCCAAGAGTGGTCCTTTAAAAGTGCAGGCTGATCATAGCAGTCCCTTACTTAAAAATATTTCAAATACAATTTGAATAAAATTCAGAGCCTACCAGACTCAGCATGACCTGGCCCCAGCTTCCTCTGTAGCTTTCTCCCCTTTATGCTCTAAGTTCCAGACACAGTGACATTCTATGAGTTCCTAATTATGCCAAAATCCTTTGCACTCTAGTGACACACTTCTTCCCTTTGTCTCTGTTAACTCCAAATTATTATCAGATTTCAGGTTAAGCATCATTTTTTGCTAGTCTACAATTCCTGCCAACTACTTGTCCCTTTATATGTACATTTGTAGCACTTTTTTTTCATATGCTTGCCAGCATTGTAATTACTTATGTGATGATCTGTTTAATGTCTATCTTTACCATTAGGCTGTAGCTCCATTAAGGTAGGAACTTTATCCATCTTTTCCACCACAGAATTTCCAGTGACAATCACAGTGGGATAGTAGGCACTCATTGAATATGTGTTATATTTATTCAATGTAAGGAAAGGCTTCTATAAGCCAGTATTACAACACTAATAAGAGGTTATTATGGGAAAGGAAGGAATTGTACTAGAGTAATTATAAAAACTAATTTAAATAAAATTTTTATTTTCCAGATAAGAATAGTGAATAAATACAAAATGCTGCAGGGGAAAATGAGTGTTGATAGTGCATAACCGATAGGAACACGACATACATTGTAGCAGCCCCAGCCTGGATAGAATGAGAAGGGAAATGTCATGAAGGATGAGAAGTGACTTTTGTATTTATGAAAGGAACTGCAGACTGCATAGTGATTATAAATAGGACTTATAGGGACCTTCCTGCACCAGGTATTTTGGAAACTATGATCTGCATTCAGATATTCAGATGTGGTGGAATACAGTTGTTTAGGAGAATCCCAGGGATGGCGGAGCCTGGTGGGCTGCCATCTATGGGGTTGCACAGAGTCGGACACGACTGAAGCGACTTAGCAGCAGCAGCAGCAGAGAGTAGTATAAAATACTTGACTGGGGAGGGTAGGACTCTAGGCAGCTGGTATGTGGAAAAGGCAGAAAACACTGAATAGTTTGCCCACGGGTAGATGCCCGTGAAGATTTTTCAATCCAGTTTAGAGTGCATAAATATTTCATAAACTGAAAAGCTTTAAGTTTGAGAGTGGTCCTATACTGTAGAACGTGATTGACTCTTGCACAGATCTCCTGTTGACTTCAGATTTCAAGAGAATCATTACTTGCTGTGCAGTAATGATTTCATGATCAGAATATTATGTCTCAAGGCTTAGAATCTTTTAAATTATTCAAAAATCTTCTGAAAGTTTTCTTTTTCAGCCTCAAAGACGTGGTTTATTTTGTTTTGGGGATGAGAACATGTGTCTATAATTCTGAGAGCTTGTTCTTTTATGAAAATAAATCAAAATAAATAGGTTATACATTTGGGAACATGGTAAGAATGTTTCCTGTGTTTTAATCCCAAAATGTTGAGTAAAACATTCAGAGTCTGTTCGTTGCCAAAAATTACATCAGTAGACCATGAAAGCTGTACTAACATGGAGCTCCTAGGTCAACATTAAAAACAGTTGTGAAGTTTTAAGTTGCTTTTGTTAATCAGTTGCTTTTTTTTTCCCCCAAAGACAACCTTGATCTTTCATTAATTAAGCTATGATAAGATCTGAATAGACTTCTGGTTTCCTATTTCCTGTAAAAGACCTAAGCTTGAACAAAGATATATTTTGTCTTTCTCTTGTCTGGTATTAACAATAAACAGAACGACTTTTTCTTTCCTGCCTTTTTAAAAAAAATGTGTAACCAGGCCTGACTGGCTGGTTCTGTTGGTAAAGGGGTCATAGAGTTTATAGTGTGAAGACAGTTGGGACCTGAGGTTGGAAAGAACAGCCTCCCCCTTTGCCTGGTGGGTGGCTTTGATGGTAAAAGAATCTGCCTGCAATGCAGGAGACCCAGGTTTGATCCCTGGGTTGGGGAGATCCCTTGGAGAAGGGAATGGCTACCCACTCCAGTATTCTTGCCTGAAGAACTCCTTGGACAGAGGAGCCTGGTGGGCTATAGTCTATGGGGTCACAAAGAGTCAAGGACACAACTGAGCGGCTAACGCTTTCACTCCCTGCCCACCGCCACCCCCCAACCCCATCAATCACCAACTATGGCAGAGCAGCTTGGACAGTGACTGAGGAGCACGGGTGGGAGACATGAAATCTGGGGGCAGCAAGAGAGACAGTGTTAGTGCAAGAAGGGCCGAGAGGCTAAATGAATAACTGGAGTACAAATCTCTGTTTTCCACATTGGTCTCTATAAACATAGAGAGATAAGTTGTTTTCCTTTCCCTGTCTGTCCCTTCTGTCCCTTCTGCTCCATGCTGCTTGCCACAGTTCTGGCTCCTTTTTCTATGTGAGGGTGAAGGGAAGGAGATGAGTGAGTCATCACCCGATTGCAATCAGACCCACCTCCATCAGCTTCTGGAGCTTCCACATTATTGCAGGATTCTTTAAGTGTTTGCTGAGTGCCAGGGTTCTTCAGCATCTGTTCCAAGTTAAGCCACATGGCCAGGTCACTCATCTACTGCACCTTGGCCATGGCCTATCTCTTCACGTCTTCAAGGCTGTTGTGTTGGTGGTTCTGTAACACCGTGTAGCCATGGTGACTGTCAGCTACCTGCTTACAGTTGGAGTCCAGGTCTAGTGCCTTATAGTGGACATCCATGGCTTTTGTATAGTCCTTTGTTGATTCTTAGGGCAGCTGCTTTCCATGGATAACCCTTGGTGAGAGTCATTTCTAACTGGATATATTTCTCACAGTCCTTGTGTGCAGCTGAAACTCCAGGAGTTCGATGGAGCAGGCAGCTCACTTGCTGTACAATTTGGTGTCTCTCAGATTCCTATTTGATGGTTTCTGGCCTGGGGATAGTCCCCTTTCTGCATATATTCATTACCTTTGTTCTGGGTTTATGCAGTCCAGGGTTTGGTGCTCTGCCAGAGACTTGTAGAAATGGATGGCATCTGTGTACTTTCCTTCCTTGGAGTAGGCTCTTCCAATTTGAGTGTAAGGTTTGGCGATCTGTTGGTGATACTTTTCTCGCTTGTTTAGCTGCTCTTCAAAGGCCTTCTCACAAATCTCCTGACTTTCACTCTGGTCATCCTTTGTGAAGTACCTGGCTCCTTGATTGGTCATGTGAGTCATGTTGGTGGGGTCTTGATGTTGGCTCTGTCGTACTATTTAAGGCTGAGTCAAAGTTGGTTTTTTTTTTTTTTCTTTCTCTTACAGGCATCCTTCCCCAACTCTTTTTCCTCCAGTGCCTGCTTCTTATTCTCTGGAAGATTTTCTTCCATTGGCTCTGGCTTGGTCTCCTTTTTGGGAGAAGATGGTGGTGGTGGAGGTGTTTCAGCTTCTTTCTCCTCATCCATACTGCCCAGATCACCTTGGAGGAGATACTGAGGGTAGTCATGACCTACGGATCTTGCAGTTTTAGCCCGGGTCAGATGGCCTGTTGTGTGTTGCCCTATCAGTTCCTGGTAGGTAGGATCCATGAGCAGTGTCCTTGTCCTGGAATCACTATCCAACATCTGGTATAGATCAGACACGATGAAAGGATTCTTGAATTTCCTCTCTGCTGACCATGGCTCCATATTCTGTAAACCATCTTTGAGCTGAGGATTGAGGATTACTTGCTTCATGTTTAAACTCTTGTCATAGGTTTGAGTGGTGATTTTTGAATGAGTTTAAAAACTCAAGAGCTATGGCTTTTGGGGAATAGAGCCCTTGCCCCAGTCAGGTTTTAAGTCAACAGTTTTGTCACCATCCTTGTAGCCTTTTGATGATCACCTTTCTTGGTGAAGGACACAGAGCGATTGCTGGAGAGCACACGGTCTGGGGACCTAACTCACTGTTTGAGGGCAGCACTGTGGCGCATCATCCTTGTTGCCAGCACTCAGGGCCTCATCACCTTTGTCTTTAACTCATTTATCTTCTCCATAGCCTGGCCTCGCCAGACCCATTCAGTAGGTTTTATCTGCTCTCGTTCTCAGCCTAGAACTTTGAAACAGATAGTTCCTAGATACTCTGGAAAACAGTTGGGCAGTTTCTTAAACTAAACATGCAACTGCTATAACACCCAGCTGTTATACTCTTGGGTGTTCATCCCAGAAAAAATAAAGACTTGTCCTCATGTAAAAACATGTAAATGAATGTCTATGACAGCTTTATTTGAAACAGCCAACAACTAAAAACAGATCAAACTTTCCTCAATGGGTGAATGGCTAAAGAAACTGGAATTCATATCCTTGACTACTATTCAGTAATAAGAAAGAAATGGATTATTGATACATGCAACAATTGGAATGAATCTCCAGGGTATTGTGATGAGTGAAAAGAGTCAATCCAAAAAGGTTAGCTACCATCTGTATGATTTCATTATATAACATTCTTGAAATGACAGAATTATACAAATTGAGGAGAACTTAGTAGTTGTCAAGGATCATGGGCAGGACAGGGAGTAGAGTGGTAGGTACAGTGAGGAAGGGAATTGAGTGTTATTAAAGAAGGGCAACCTAGTAATCCTTGTCATGTTGAAAATATTCTGTGTCTTTGTTTATCCCTCCACTTGCCAGTGGACATTTGGATTATTTCCAGTCCTTGGCTATGATGACTAATGCTGCTGTGAATATTCATGTACAAGTCTTTATATGGACATACATTTTCATTTTCTTGGGTAGTTGTCAAAGTGTGAAATTGCTAGATAGTTGTGGTGGTGGTGGTGGTGGTGGTGGATTAGTCACTAAATTGTGTCCAACTCTTGCAACGTCATAGACTGTAGCCCGCCCACCTCCTCTGTCCATGGGATTTTGCAGGCAAAAATATTGGAGTAGGTCGCCATTCCCTTTTCCAGGGGATCTTCCTGATCCAGAGATTAAACCCAAGTTTCCTGCATTGCAGGCAGATTCTTTACTGACTGAGCCACCAGGAAAGCCCCAGAGAGTTGTAAGTTAACTATAATCATAGTAAGCTAATATTTAACTTTTGAAGTGACTGCCAAAATGTTTACCATTTTACATTCCTACCAGCAATGTATGAGGGTTCCAGATTCTTCTCATACTTGCTAACATTTCATATTGACAGTCTTTTACATTACACCACTCTGATAAGTTTGAAATGGTATTTCACTATGATTTTAATTTGCATTTCTCTAATGATTAGTGAGGTCTTCCCTGTAGCTCAAATGGTAAAGAGTTCTCCTGCAGTGCAGGAGACCAAGGTTCGATCCCTGGGTCAAGAAGATCCTCTGGAGAAAGGAATGGCAATCCACTCCAGTATTCTTGCCTGGAAAATCCCATGGACAGAGGAGACTGGCGGGCTATAGTCCGTGGGGTCGCAAAGAGTTGGATACGACTGAACAACTTACACTACTAATGATTAATGATATCAAGCACCCTTTCATGGGCTTATTAGCCATTCATATATTTTTCTTAGTGAAATGCTTTTCAAATCTGTTGCTCATTTTTAAATTGGGTTACTTGAATTCTTATGATGGAGTTTTAAGTTTTTTTTTTAATCTATTATGGATATCAGGCATATAACTTGAAAATGTATTCTACTAGTTTGTGACTTTTTATTAATGGTGCTTTTTGAAGAGCAAAAGTTTTTAATTTTATGAGGTCTTTCCAATTTATTAATTTTCTATTTTATTGATCATGATTTTGGAACAAAAAGGATTCCTAAGAAATCTAGCCCAGTATCACGAAGATTTTCTCCTGTTTTCTTCTAGAAGTTTCATGTTTTTAGCTCATATATCTAGATCTGTGATCCATTTTGAGTTTATTTTTCTGAATGTTATAATGTTAAGATCTGAGGTTTTTATTTTCATATGGATATTCAGTTATTTTAGTACCATTTTCTGAAAAGACTTTCTTCTTCCTATTGAATTCCTTGGCATTCTGTTGAAAACTGATTGACCATAAGTATAAAGGTTTATTTCTAGACTCTCCTGTTACTTTTATCTACATGTCTATTCTTAAGTCAACACTGCAATGTCTTGATTATAGCTTTAGTTGGGAGTTTTGAAAAAAAAAGTGTAAGGTCTCTAACTTTTGTTCTTTAAAAATTTTGACTGTTCTGGGTTCTTTGTATTTCCATATAAAGTTCAGTATTGACTCACCCATTTCTACCAAAAAACTTGCTGAGTTTTTGATAAGGCTGACCTTGCTTCTATAGATCAATTTGGGGAGAATTGCCATCCTAACAATATTGAGTCTTCCAATCCATGAATGTGTTATATCTCTCCTTTCAGTTAGGTCTTTACTTTCAGCAAAGTTCACGAGATAAAGTGTGTGTCTCTTCTGCTGTTTGTTCATAACTATTTTATTCTTTTTGAAGCTATTGTGAATGAAATTGTTAATTTCATTTTCAGATTGTTCATTGTTTTCATAGATATATAATGTAATTTTGTGTATTTTATATCCTGAAAACTTGCTAAACTGATTTATTAGTTTAAGTAGTTTTTTTGATTCTATAGGGTTTTGTGCACATAACATCATGCCATGTTCAAATATTAAAGTTTTATATCTTTCTTTCTAATCTACATTACCTTGATTTCTCTTATTATTAAGTTGGCTAAACCACCAGTACAACACTGAAGTAGAAGTAATGAGAGTATAGATATCCTTAACTTCCTGAATCAGGGAGAAAGCACTAGTTTTCACCAGAAAGAATTATATTAGCTATATGGTTTTTTGAGTTTTGTGTGGGTTTGTTGTATGGAGAAACTCAAATGAACTTTTTGGCTAACCCAATATATTCTCTGTTGGATAGAATGTGGGTGGCTATATGCATCTTAACTTACCACAATCTACACATTAGATTAAATGAATTGTGTTCAATTTATCTATGTCCATTTTGATTTTATGTCTGGTTCTATCCAATATTGAAAGTGGGGCATTAAAATCTCTAGTTATAGTTATTTAATTGTCTATCCTTTGTTCGCTAAGTGTAGACTAAAACTGATTTATTTTCATGATATTTGATTCATCATTATGAAATGTCCCTCTGTCTTTAGTAATATTTCTTGACTTAAAGTCCATTAATCTTAATGTAGCCACTCCAAGTATATTAATATCCTTTTATTTTTGACCAGTTGTGCCTTGGACTCTGTATTGCGTCTCCATAGACAGCATATAATTGGATAATTGCTTTTTTAATCCAGTCTGACCATACCCACCTTTCAATTAGAGTATAATCACATTAATGCAAGTATTTATTTCACTGAAAATGTCTGCATTTTGCTATTATCTTCTAGATGTCTTATATTGTTAGAAAGTTGAGATGTAATTGACTTAACACTTTATTAATTTCAGGTGTACAGTGCAATGATTTGATAATTATATTGCAAAATGATCACAGTAAGTTAATAGTTAACATTTGTCACCATTGTTACAAATTTTTTGTGTATGTGTAATGAGAAATTTAAAGATCTACTCTCTTAGCAACTTTGAGATATGCAAGAGTATTATTAATTCTAGTCACCTTGTTGTACACTACATCAGCATGACTTATTTATTTTATAACTGGAAGTTTTTATCTTTTGACCCCCTTCGCCTATTTTGTCTACCTCTAATCCCACCTCTGGCAACATCAACCTATTCTCTCTAGCTATGAGCTTCGGGTTTGGTTTTGTTTCTAGTGTTCCACATGTAAGTAAAACCATATAGTAGTTGTCTTTGACCTACTGCACTTAGTAAAAGGCTCTTAAGGTTCATCCCGGTTGTTATGAATAGCAAGATTTCCTTCTTTTTATGGTCAAATAATATTCCATGTGTGTGTGTAGCACATCGCCTGTGTTCATGCATCTGTGATGGATATGTAGGTTGCTTCCGTATCTTGGCTATTGTAAGTAATACTGCAGTGAACATAGTGCTGCGTGTATCTTTTCAAGTTAGTGTTTTTGTTTCCTTTAGATAAATATCCAGAAGTGAAATTGCTGGATCATATATGGTAGTTCTATTTTTACCATTTTGAGAATCTTCCTGACTGTTTTCCATAAGGCTGCACCAATATATGTCACACCAACAGTGCACGAGTATTCCCTTTTTTTCACCAACACTTGTTGTTTCTTGTCATTCTGATGATAGCCATTCTAACAGGTATGAGGTACTATCTCATTGTGGGTTTCAATTTGAATTTCCCTGATTAGTGATGTTGAGCATCTTTTCATGTACATGTTGGCCATTTGTATGTCTTTGGAAAAATTTAAATTCAGATTCTCTGCCCATTTTTAAATCAGATGGTTTAATTTTCTTTCTATTAAGTTGTATGAGTCACATTTTGTGTTTATCTGTTCCTTCTCTACAGCCTTCTTTTGTGTCAAACTGTATTATTTTAATTCCTCTGCCAAATTTTTAAGTATATTTTTTTAGTTATTTTGTTAGTGATTATGCTAGGTATTATTTTTACATCAAAATTTATCACAATGTACATCAGGTTAAAACAGACCTAATTCTGGTAAAATAGCAGCTTTACTCTAAGGTAGCCTCTCTCTTTTTTGTGCTATATATTATCCATTTATATAGTAAACCCAACAATATAATTATTGTTTTATACAATCTTTTATCTCTTAGAGTAATTATAAGAAAAATAAGAATATTTATACTGTTTATAGTTATTCACATATTTATCATTTCTGGTGCTCTTTATTTCTTCCTGTGGATTCAAGTTACCATCCTGAGTCATTTCTTATTAGTCTGAAGGACTTTATTTAGTATTTCTTGTTAGGCGGATCTAAGTTCTTTCAAAGTTTGCTGCGTTTAGATTTCTTGGTTGATAGTTTTTTCTTCCTGTACTATAAATATGCTATTCCTCTGTCTTCTGTGCTTCACTGTTAAGGTAATCCTAAGTAAATTTGGCTCCTACTTTCTTATTAAACTCAAAATTCAGGTCCTTCCTGCTTCGTGATCTTGGTTTTTATATTGTCTGTTTTTTTTTAACTGTCTTGGCCATATATTTCCTTATAGTCCTGAAAACCCCTGAGCCTTGGTTATTGTGCATTATGAATGGACTAATCTGTGGAAGAAAAAGTGAACTTTACTTTCCCATGACAACGGTGATGTTGAGAAGGCAATGGTGGATTGTCAGAAAGTTGAAAATTAAACTTTGTGCAGAAAATAATTGCTGACTTTCAATATAATATCTTTCTGTATAGAACTAGCAGTCTTTCTACCAACTTTAATTTTTTTTTAAATATTCTGATAGCATTAAATAAACCAGACTTCTAACTGGGTTTAGTTTTTAACCTTCTAGGACCACCATCCTCACTTTATTTACCATTTTCAAATAGAAAAATTAGCCCTTGGGAGGAGCTAATGGAGCTTTTCTACTCATGTGTAATTCATGCAGTCATGGGTCTGACTAACATAGTCCATTTACACATCCAAAGGAAGCAAATGACAATCTGAATGATAAGAATTTTACCAAAAATTAAAAATGGAATAAAACAATGCTTTACATGCTTCTTTGTTAAAAGAAACATTATATTTAACAAAGCTTGATCTCATGGGAAGACTTGAATTAAGAGCTCAGGAGGAGTGTGTGACTATCTTAGGAGGCATGCTGCTCCATGTAAGTAAACATATTAGGAGACATGAGATATGACCTGGTGTCCATCATTGTATCCATTAAGATCTAGTCATGAGACTAAGTCAGACTATTTATTTAACAGAAAATAGAGTGTAAGTAATTATCAATTAGGTGTAAAGTTAATTTGGTGACTGAAAAGGCAAAAAAAGAGAAAAATGAGGTAGCAGCTGCCTCCCTTAGAACTGGAAAAACAAGGAAAAGATGTTAGATGTACTTAAAACCTCTCTCTCTCTCTCAACACACACACACACACCCATAATTGGCAGAGCTTAATAGGGAGCCAGTTGGCAAAGAGGTTTGCAAAGTCCCCACTCCAGCATCACATAACACAGTTAGAAGGGGAGACAAAAACCTACTAACTGGCACATTTTCTTAATCCTAAACAAAACCTTTTCCCTACCTATCCAGTTTCCCCTTTGCCTAAGGTTATCAGAATATTCTGATAGGAAATAATCAAATATTATTTTGGCTTATTGTTTTTCCTATAATTTTAACAAATGTTGAATTCAAAGTTGACTTTCACTTTTTTATTGTTGGGAAGGATAAGTAGGAAAGAGGGGAAGAATTACTTTTTATTTCCATAATGGATATAGTTTTACTGTTGATCATCTCAAATATGTTGAAGATTTGTGGAGTATAAATTGTACATAAGCAAAATGTATTAAATTTATTTAATAAAATCAGTAGTGCCAACTAATGAAAGAGATTCTCAACAATTCCAAATTGTCTAACCTGGGTATGGGGCTGTGCAGTTTTAACAGTGAATATTTCAAGCTAGACAGCTGGACATGATGGAAGGAAGAGGAGATAGTTTGAGCAGATTCATCATTTCTTCAATCTCAATTGCATTTCTCATTCACCTGAGGGCCACCAACCTAAAGGGATGCCTTCTGATTTCAGGACAGAAAAGTCTCTTGGGAGATACAGAAAATGACAAAGTACATACATATTTAAAGTAAAAGACCAAGATTTCTTTAAATTAAAAGCCAGATAGAAATAATTTTACTCTGAAATCTTCAGAGAAATAGGAGGAGTTTTTAGTGTTTTTCCCTTTAACTGATATTTCTAAAACTAACAGAATCTTTATCAGTCTAGATATGAAAGAATCATTAAAATTGCTGCAAAAAATATATACTGATACATCTTACATGATAGTACTTAACATAAAACAGAACGCTTTTACCCTTTGGAAAGCTTGTTACATAAGTACATTTAAACATAGAACTGTCCTCCCTGCCATCAAAAAAAAAGTCTATAAATTCCTAAGGATCCTGAAACTCTTGAGTTTAAAAGTTTTGAGGCATTAGGGAAATGTAGGTTATACCTCATCCCCTCCACTCCCCTGTTAAGAATGGTAGTTTTCAACATAACAGTCTTGCAAAAGGGAAGGGTAGAAAGATACGGGTTATATAAAATTTTTCCTTGGTGACTTTGATATTCTCCCCCTCTCACACAGCAGGTTTAGAACCTGGTGGGAAAATGCAAACATGAAGGTAAAGAATTGTAATATCTGAAAATATTTTAAAAATATTTTCATCTGATTGTTTATGATTATTGTTTTGCATTATAATGCATAATGATAACCAGAGCACTAACAGCCACCACCGCCACCCCCCTCTCCCTGCCCCTCACATATCCTCATTCATAGCTGGGGATTAAAATGGCCCATCAAGGCAAGCAGCTCAGAGTAGCTGGTGCCTGCTCAGTCGCTTCGGTCGTGTTTGAGTCTTTGCAACCCCATGGACTGTAACCCGCCAGACTCCTCTGTCCATGGGCTTCTCCAGGCAATAATACTGGAGTGGGTTGCCATTTCCTTCTCCACAGAGTAGCTGGAATATGTGACAAAGAATATTAGATTGCCCAAAACAATAGAATAGGAATGAGGACAAAATTTTATCAGGTGAGGGCTAATGTTAGCTGAGATAGAGCCAAAGGACATGGAAATCAGAGCTTATGGGGCTGCACTCTTAGTACTCACAGGAGGTAGTGGGCCTACCAAGCAGCCAAGAACTGCCCCAGGCTGGGGCGCCTCTCTGGGGAGAGAGAGCCCTGTGAACAGGCTTTCATTGTTGGTTTTTCTAAAATACAGCCCAAAGGCTCATGTTGCCAGGTCACCAGCCCATCTGAGGGCTTTTCCTTTTCTTTTCCTGTTTCTGCAGTTTTGAATCCCTTGGACTTAGAAAAACAGTCTATGAAACAGCCAATATTATTTCCACATTATTTTAACATCATTGCCTCATACGTCTCCAGTATTAACTTATTTATGTTAGAAAAACTAGAGATTATCATACTGAAGAAAGCCAGACAGAGAAAGACAAATATTGCATGATATCACTTATGTGTGGAATCTAAAAAATAATACACGTGATATCACAAAGCAGAAATAGTCTCATAGGCATAAGGACACAAACTTACCAAAGGGTAAAGGGATGGAGAAGGGACAAATTAGGAGTATGGGATTAACAGATACACACCACTATATATGAAATAGATAAACAAGGATTTATTGTATAAAATAGGGAACTATATTTGATATTTGATATAATATCCTATACTGGAAAAGAATCTAAATACACACACACACACACACCCCTATTCACTTTGCGGTACATCTGAGACTAACTCAATATTGTAAATCCACTATACATTAGTTAGGAAAACTCATTATAGAACAGACTATCAGAATAACTTTGATATTTTTGGTCTCAAATTTTTATAGCAAAACTTTTTACAAATATATAAAAGGGGTGTAGAACTATATTAAACCCTTGGCATTTTCAGAATATTTGTGGTATTCTCTGCATTCATTTTCACAAAATCCACATCATATGGGTTTAAATTAAGATAATAAATGCACTGCAGTCTATAAAGTTGTGAGGATTAAATGACATATAGTAGAGCACTGAGCAAGACTTTAAATGTCAGAGGCTGAAAGTCTGCAGTTCAGTCTTCTATTAGGGAAGAACCCACTGACGGGATCCACTAATTGAATTAATGATTGGCTCCATTGTAAAGATTCTTCAAGACTTCCTGCATATACTAGAATTCCTCCAAATGTGCTTCTGTGCCTTTGATGATAGAAAACTTTTTGCCCTCAATTTGAACAATTGAAGAGAGACAGCACATTGGTTAGAAATTAGATTTCTCAGCCAGACCACCTAGATGGGATCCTTCTGTTTCCTACTGAAGGATCCTAGTGATTTATCATAGCCCTCTGCCTCATTTTCTCTTTCCTGAAATATTGATAACAACAGTACCTCCTTCACATGATTGTTGAAAGAAATCAATGAGTTAACATATACCAAGGCTTACAACAGAGGTTGGCTATGTTAGCTATCCTCTAGGGGTAAAGTAAAAAATATCTCCCAAATCAATCTGGTTTCTGGACATTTATTTTTAACTCAGTTGCAGTAATGGCAAAGCTAGCCTTAACAGTTTTGTCACACCTCCAACTATAAACAAACTATCAAAAGCATGTTTGAAACCTAGTTTTCTACTTTTAAAAAATATGGCTCTCTATTAAAAGCAAAAAAGAGCTATTCCAAACAACTCTAAAAAGCTCAATGGATTATTTACTGAGACTATGGAATTGACATTTTAAAACCATTTGGAAAACTAATGTTTTTGGCTCATTCTAATCTGCTTTGTTTTGATGTGCAACAATTTCCAAATCTGTTATCTTTAGGTCCGTGACAAATATGTTGGTGATGCAGATGGCCTCACTGCAGTATTGTCAGAAATGTTGGCTGAAAGATGCTGTGGAAATATGAAAAAAAAGAAAGCAATGTTACCTTGATTTTCCAAAAGTATCTTCATGATATGTTGGTGATTTTTAAGGTCAATTCAAATACAGTGGCAATTATAGCTTCCACATTCGGCATTTAATCATTAGTAATTTGCATCACAAAATAGTACTGGCCCAGCAGCTCTGTTTCCTCTTTTTGAATTATCCTTTAATTATTCTCACTGATGATGCAGTGAGCATCACCATGTGACTAGTTCACCTTATAAAGCTTAATTGTAAGTGTGTATAAACACTGGCAAGAGCTCATAAATGATGAACATAGGCATTAAAAATCAATTGCTGATAGAACTAGGACGTAAAGTTAATGAGGCAGTTCATGTTTCCTGATAACTTTTCATCTGCTGCGTGAGAATTTCCATTAGAAACAGAGCTAAGGTCCAGTGTGTCATCCATTTATCTTTTCTAGTGACAATTTTTCTTTCTCCAACTTGTTCTCTTGTAATGGTCTTGGGACAAGCTATAGTCACTTCAGCATTATATTGAATAATATGTCAGTTCAGTTCAGTCGCTCAATCATGTCCGACTCTTCACAACCCCATGGACTGCAGCACGCCAGGCTTCCCTATACATCATCAACTCCCGGAGCTTGCTCAAACTCATGTCCATCGAGTCGGTGATGCCATCCAACCATCTCATCCTCTGTCTTCCCTTTCTCCTCCTGCCTTCAATCTTTCCCAGCATCAGGGTCTTTTCCAATGAGTCAGTTCTTCACATCAGGTGGCCAAAGTATTAGAGTTTCATCTTTAGCATAGTCCTTCAAATGAATATTCAGGACTGATTTCCTTTAGGATTGACTGGTTTGATCTCCCTGGAGTCCATGGGACTCTCAGGAATCTTCTCCAACACTAAGTTCAAAAGCATCAATTCTTCCATGAACAGTATGAATAATATAAAATTAACAGATTAGTATAGAAGGCACTAGGGATTAAGCAGTAGGAAAAAAAAAAGTGACAGAAATAAAAGTGAATGTACCTGGAAACAAGTGACTTGAAAGAAAACAATCAAAATCTTCCTTTTTGTATCATTTGAGCAACAAAGTTCTCATTTTGTGGTAAATAGATAACACAATCCTCATTACTGAAAGAGCATAAAAATAAATTGAATACTTTTAAAAAGCAATATGGTTGGAAGATAACAGTGCTGTGTAAAAAATCATAACCAACACCAGTTTCTTCTTGGGAAGTCATTAACAAAATTGATTAGCATGTTTGATATTCTTTGGCATAAATTAGATTTTATTTTGCACAAATCTTGGCTGGAAATGAATTTGCAAATTAAAATGTCTTCTAATGTAATTACATTGTCCTCCCGTATAAATCATTTCAGAAATGAAAACTCTACTTTTAACAAGAAATGAATGCATATTCTTGGCAGAATTAAATGGATATCCAAGTAGAAACTGAAATGCATATGCAGTGTGGGCCACAAAATGGAAAAATATAGGATGCATAGCATCTCTGTAAATGCTTGCTTTGAATATGAGTAGCTGTGCACATGACTATAGGCTAAGTTTGGTATGTTTGTCTTAAAAATCTGTTTATTTAACTTAGAGGAATCTTAGGAATTTTAATTTTTAAAAGTTGGGTTTGTTGCAAAACGTTTGTCCATCTGTTTCTTCTGAGCAGTTAAAAGCTTAAGATATATTTAAACAACATGACCAAACTAGACTTATAAAATGGTAGGAATTGTGTCATGGTGGGATGTATGCTCAGGTTGGGATGAGTTTGAGCTGTTTTGAATCCTGTTTGGTCGCTTTCTGACTGAGCACCCTCTGGCAATCCTCACCTCCAAGTAGGGAGTTCATTGTGAGGATAAAAAGATAGAATGGATGCAGAGTGCCTTGTTGCTGCTCTGATACCTAAAGTGTTCATGAAGTAGCATTTTTAAACTGCCATTTTTGGGAACTTACTAAAGAGGACTTCTTAGCTTCCCTAGTAGCTCAGTTGGTAAAGAATCCACCTGCAATGCCAGAGACCCCCGTTTAATTCCTGGGTCAGGAAGATCCACTGGAGGAGGGATAGGCTACCCACTCTAGTATTCTTGGGCTTCCCTGGTGACTCAGCTGGTAAAGAATCCGTCTGCGAGGTGGGGGACCTGGGTTCAATCCCTGGGTTGGGAAGATCCCCTGAAGAAGGAAAAGGCTACCAACTCCCAGTATTCTGGCCTGGAGAATTCCAAAGAGTTCAACATGGCTGAATGACTTTCATTTTCACTAGGACAAAGTGATTAAGTCAGTTACTCTTTTCTGTCAGACTCCCATGTACTGTGCTCTAAGTCTTAAAACAGTAAATGTGGATTTAAATCTATCATCTTACATGACTTCTATTTATCCTGCCCTTTCTGTGTTCTTTTTTCACCTCTTTTTTCCTTTTTTTATGAAAGTCACAAGTTTTAATTCTAGTTTTTACTCTGTTAGTCTGAAAGTTAGGTATTTTTTAATCCTAGAAATTATAAGTTAATTAGTACTTTTAACACTCCAACAGGAAAATACAATCATTATGCTGTTATTTACCTATGCTTTTAATACTCTCTATACTTTAAACCCTTGGAGAGGGAATGGCAACCCACTCCAGTATTCTTGCCTGGAGAATCCCATGGACAGAGGAGCCTGGCAGGCTACGGTCCATGGGGTCGCAAAGAGTCGAACATGACTGAGCGACTGTCATGATACTTTAAACCACAGGTTATTATTACTTTACATAGTCAATATTCATTTAGATTTACCATGTATTTATGGTTCTCTTGGGAATTCTTTGCTTCCTGCATAGCTAACCTTCTAACCAGTATCATTTGCTTCTGCCCAAAGAATATACTTAATTCCTAACTGAAGGTCTACTGGTAGCAAATTCTCTAAATTTTTACCTTGCTCAGTGTCCAACTCTTTGCGACCCCATGGACTACAGCACACCAGGCTTCTCTGTCCTCCGCTATCTCCTGGAGTCTGCTCAAATTCATGTCCATTGGGTTGCTGCCTAACAATGTCTTTATTTCATGTTCGTTTCTGAAGGATATTTGTGCTGGGTGTAGACTTTAAAAAAAAAATTCTATTTAGTTTTGGTTCTGCTGGGTTTTCATTGCAGTGCACAGGTTTCTCACCATAGTGGCTTCTTCTGTTGAGGAGGACAGGCTGTAGGTGAACATGCTTCAATAGTTGCAGCATTCAGGCTCAGTAACAGTGGTTCCTCAACTCTGCAGCACAGGCTCATTAATTATGATACATAGGCTTAGTAGCTCCAGGTGGACTCTTCCTGGACCAGGGATCAAACCCATGTTCCCTGCATTGCTGCGTGGATTCTTATCCACTCTGTCATAGGAAGTCCTGGGTGTAGACTTCCTATGTTGGTCATTATTTTCTTTCTGCATATTGATTGTGTAATTCTATTGCCCGTTGATTATTCTTGTCGCTGTTGCTTAAATAATGTTATTGCTGCTGCTACTGCTAAGTCACGTCAGTTGTGTCCGATTCTGTGCAACCCCATAGATGGCAGCCCACCAGGCTCCTCCGTCCTTGGGATTCTCCAGGCAAGAATACTGGAGTAGGCTGCCATTTCCTTCTCCAATGCATGAAAGTGAAAAGTGAAAGTGAAGTCATTCAGTCGTGTCTGACTCTTCGAGACCCCATGGACTGTAGCCCACCAGGCTCCTCCGTCCATGGGATTTCCCAGGCAAGAGTACCGGAGTGGGTTGCCATTGCCTTCTCCAATAATGTTATTAGTATACATTTTGCTTCTTTGAAGATAACCTATCCTTTAAAAAATACTGGTTGCTTTAGATTTTTCTTTTTTTCTCCTGCAATTTCACTCACATGTCTAGATATTTTTTTTAAATTTTAGCTTGATCAAAATCTAACACTAAAATAATTCCTTTTCACAACATAGTTAACATTATTACATCATTCCTAGTTGCAAAAACATGACTTGCAAAAAGCTAATTATAACCATAATTTTCTGCAACCCTAATATCCTCTACACTAAAAATGATTTCTGGGCTTATAAAATAAGGGAAGATGGAAATCTGTATTTATTTTACACCTATCTCTGAATAATAAACTGTGAGTTTAACATTTACTACTTTTTTTTAGGTTTTCCATTCCTACAGGTGTGAGATTAAAAACAAAGGGTGACTGCCCAAGGATTCAAAAGCAATTGAATGATTGTAATGAAGCTTTTTTGGGGGGCACTATCTAAAACCAGTTGGTCCTGAGAAAGAGGGGTATGAAAACAAACTGTTTTGAAGAACTTTGAAGTTTAATTTTAAATACTTTAAAATTATCCTGTGATTTGGTTTTGACCCAGCAGTTACTTAGAAATATGGTATTTTTCTAAAACTTTGAAGACTTCTGTAGATGCCTTTTCATTATTTATTTATGTTGTCATAGAAAATATTTTGTTTGATTGCAATCATTTGTAATTTAATGAGACTTACATTTTGGCCCAGCATATGGTCTATCTTGGTAAACATTCCAAGTACACTTGAAAAGAATGTATACTCTGCAGTTATTGAATATACTCTAGAATACTAAGAACAGTTCTAGAATACTAGAAGTATCATTTAGGTCAAGTTAGTTAAATGCATTGTTCAAATCTTATATAACCTTCCTGATCTTCATCTAGTTACGCTACCAATTAATTGAAGAGCAGTGTTTCAGTCTCCAAATATGACTATAGATTTTCTTATAGTCTGTCCATCTATACTTCATGTATTTTGAGGCTCTGTTATTAGGTGCATGAACATTTATGTCCTTTTAATAGGTAGATTCTCTTTATCATTATGAACTATTTCTACTTCTGCAAATGCCCTTCATCTTCAAATCTGCATTATCTGGTATTAATATAATCATACCAGTTTTCTTATAATTAGTATTTGCATCCTTTCCCTTTAAGAATGTGCAGCATATTGTTGGATCTTGGTTTTCATCTAGTCAGGTAGTTCTCAATCAGGGGTGATTTTTTTAAATTAATGAATTAATTTTAATTGGAGGCTAATTACTTTACAATATTGTGGTAGTTTTTGCCATATATTGACATGAATCAGCCACAGGTGTACATGTCCCCTGGTCCCAAACCCCCCTCCCACATCCCTCTGGGACATCCCATTGGGTTGTCCCAGTGCACCAGCTTTGAGTGCCCTGTTTTATGCATCGAACTTGGACTGGTCATGTATTTCACATATGGTAATATACATGTTTCAATGCTGTTCTCTCAAATCATCCCACTTTCACCTTCTCCCACAGAGTCCAAAAGTCTTTTCTTTATATCTGTGTCTCTTTGCTGTCTCATATATAGGGTTGTTGTTACCATCTTTCTAAATTCCATATATATGTGTTAATATACTGTATTGGTGTTTTTCATTCTGACTTACTGTACTCTGTATAAAGGCTCCATTTTCATCCACCTCATTAGAACTGACTCAAATGCATTCTTTTTGATAGCTGAGTAATATTCCATTGTATTTTTGTACCACATCTTTCTTATCCATTCATCTGCTGATGGACATTTAGGTTGCTTCCATGTCCTAGCTATTGTAAACAGTGCTGTGATGAACATTGGGGTACATGTATCTCTTTCAGTTCTGGTTTCCTTGGTGTGTATGCCTAGCAGTGGGCTTGCTGGGTCATATGGCAGTTCTGTTTTCAGTTTTTTAAGGAATCTCCACACTGTTCTCCATAGTGACTGTACTAGTTTGCATTCCTACTAACAATGTAAGAGGGTTCCCTTTTCTCCGCACACTCTCCAGCATTTATTGTGTGTAGACTTTTGATAGCAGCCATTCTGAACGGTGTGAGATGGTACCTCATTGTAGTTTTGATTTGCATTTCTTTGATAATGAGTGATATTGAGCATCTTTTCATGTGTTTGTTAGCCATTTGTATGTCTTCTTTGGAGAAATGTCTGTTTAGTTCTTTGGCCCATTTTTTGATTGGGTTGTTTATTTTTCTGGTATTGAGCTGCAGGAGTTGCTTGCATATTTTTGAGATTCTTTTTCAGTTGCTTCATTTGCTATTATTTTCTCCCATTCTGAATGCTGTATTTTTTCCTTGCTTATAGTTTCCTTCATTGTGCAAAAGCTTTTAAGTTTAATTAGGTCCCATTTGTTTATTTTTGCTTTTACTTCCATTAATTTCTGGGAGGTGGGGTCATAGAGGATGTTGCTGTGATTTATGTCAGAGAGTGTTTTGCATAGGTCTTCCTCTAGGAGTTTTTTAGTTTCTGGTCTTACATTTAGATCTTTAATCCATTTTTAGTTTATTTTTGTGTATGGTGTTAGAAAGTGTGCTCTAGTTTCATTCTTGGTGGTGGTTGACCAGTTTTCCCAGCACGCTTGTTAAAGAGATTGTCCTTTCTCCATTGTGTATTTTTGCCTCCTTTGTCAAAAATAAGGTGTCCATAGATGTGTGGATTTATCTCTGGGCTTTTTATTTTGTTCCATTGATCTATATGTCTGTCTTTGTGCCAGTACCATACTGTCTTGATGACTGTAGTTTTGTAGTATAGTCTGAAGTCAGGCAGGTTGATTCCTCCAATTCCATTCTTCTTTCTCAAGATTGCTTTGACTATTTGAGGTTTTTTATGTTTCCATACAAATTGTGAAATTATTTGTTCTAGTTCTGTGAAAAATACCATTGGTAGCAGGATAGAGATTGCATTGAATTTATAGAAGGCAATGGCACCCCACTCCAGTACTCTTGCCTGGAAAATCCCATGGATGGAGGAGCCTGGTGGGCTGCAGTCCATGGGGTCACGAAGAGTCGGACATGACTGAGCGACTTCACTTTCACTTTTCACTTTCATGCATTGGAGAAGGAAATGGCAACCCACTCCAGTGTTCTTGCCTGGAGAATCCCAGGGATGGCGGAGCCTGGTGGCCTGCCATCTATGGGGTCGCACAGAGTCGGACATGACTGAAGCGACTTGGTAGTAGTAGTAGTAGTTGAGTAGTATACTCATTTTCACTATATTGATTCTTCCAATCCATGAGCATGGTATATTTCTCCATCTGTTTGTGTCCTCTTTGATTTCTTTCATCAGTGTTTTATAGTTTTCTATATATAGGTCTTTTGTTTCTTTAGGTAAATTTATTCCTAAGTATTTTATTATTTTTATTGCAATGGTGAATCAGTGAATGGAATTGTTTCCTTAATTTTTCTTTCTGTTTTCTCATTGTTAGTGCATAGGAATGCAAGGAATTTCTGTGTATTAATTTTATATCCTGCAACTTTACTGTATTCATTGATGAGCTCTAGTAATTTTCTGGTGGTGTCTTCAAGGTTTTCTGTGTAGAGGATCATGTCATCTGCAAACAGTGAGAGTTTTACTTCTTCTTTTCCAATCTGGATTCCTTTTATTTCTTTTTTTTCTCTGACTGCTGTGGCTAAAACTTCCAAAACTATGTTGAATAGTAATGGTGAGAGTGGGCACCCTTGTTTTGTTCCTGACTTTAGGGGAAATGCTTTCGGTTTTTTGCCATTGAGGATAATGTTTGCTGTGGATTTAACATAGATGGCTTTGATTATGTTGAGGTATGTTCCTTCTATGCCTGCTTTCTGGAACTTTTTATCATAAATGGGTGTTGAATTTTGTCAAAGGCTTTCTCTGCATCCATTGAGATAATCATACAGTTTTTATTTTTCAATTTGTTAGTGTGTATTGCATTGATTGATTTGCAAAGATTGAAGATTACCATCCCTGGGATAAAGCCCACTTGGTCATGATGTATGATCTTTTTAATATGTTGTTGGATTCTGTTTGCTAGAATTTTGTTGAGGATTTTTGCATCTATGTTCATCAGTGACATTGGCCTGTAGTTTTCTTTTTTTGTGGTATCTTTGTCTGGTTTTGGTATTAGGGTGATGGTGGCCTCATAGAATGAGTTTGGCAGTTTACCTTCCTCTGAAATTTTCTGAAAGAGTATGAGTAGGATAGGTGTTAGCTCTTCTCTATATTTTTGGTAGCATTCACCTATGAAGCCATCTGGTCCTGGGCTTTTGTTTGTTGGGAGATTTTTTTTATTACAGTTTAATTTCTGTGCTTGTGATGGGTCAGTTAAGATTTTCTATTTCTTTCTGGTTCAGTTTTGGAAGGTTATACTTTTCTAAGAATTCATCCAGTTATTCCAAGTTGTCCATTTTATTGGCATATAGTTGCTGATAGTAGTCTCTTATGATCCTTAGTATTTCTGTGTCTGTATTTCTGTGTTGTGATTTCTTCATTTTCATTTCTAATTTTATTGATTTGATTCTTCTCCCTTTTTTTCTTGATGAGTCTGGCTAATGGTTTATCTATTTTATCTATCTTCTTAAAGAACCAGCTTTTAGTTTTGTTGATTTTTGCTATAGTCTCCTTTGTTTCTTTTTCATTTATTTCTGCCCTAATTTTTATGATTTCTTTCCTTTTACTAACCCTGAAAGTGAAAGTGAAGTCGCTCAGTCATGTCCAACTCTTTGTGACCCCATGGACTATAGCCCACCAGGCTCCTCCATCCATGGAATTTTCCAGGTAAGAATACTGGAGTGGGTTGCCATTTCCTTCTCCAGGGTATCTTCCTGACTGAGGGATTGAACCTGGGTCTCCTGCATTGCAGACAGATACTTTACTGTCTGAGCCACCAGGGAACTAACCCTGGGGTTCATTTCTTCTTTTCCTAGTTGCTTTAGGTGTAAAGTT
This sequence comes from Bos javanicus, assembly GCF_032452875.1. Classification (NCBI taxonomy): domain Eukaryota; kingdom Metazoa; phylum Chordata; class Mammalia; order Artiodactyla; family Bovidae; genus Bos; species Bos javanicus. The sequence goes on along the minus strand of NC_083871.1, from coordinate 56,309,675 downwards.
AGGTTATTTATTTGATTTTTCTCTTGTTTCTTTAGGTAAGCTTGTATTTCTATGAACCTTCCTCAGCACTGCTTTTACATATCCCATAGGTTTTGGGTTGTATTTTCATTTTCATTTGTTTCTATGCATATTTTGATTTCCTTTGTGGTTTCTTACACAATTTGTTGGTTATTCAAAAGTGTGTTGTTTAGCCTCCATATGTTTGTATTTTTAATAGCTTTTTTCCTGTAGTTGACATCTAATCTTACCACACTGTGATCAGAAAAGATGCTTGAAATGATTTCAATTTTTTTGAATTTACCAAAGCTAGATTTATGACCCAGGATGTGATCTATCCTGGAGAATGTTACATGTGCACTTGAGAAAAAGATGAAATTCATTGTTCTGTGGTGAAATGTCCTATAGATATCAATTAGGTCTAACTGGTCCATTGTATCATTTATCTCTTGTGTTTCCTTGCTAATTTTCTGTTTGGTTGATCTATCCATAGGCGTGAGTGGGGTATTAAAGTCTCCTGCTATTATTGAAGATACTGTTTATTTCTCCTTTCATACTTGTTAGCATTTGCCTTATGCATTGAGGTGCTCCTATATATTTGGGTACATATATATTTAGAATTGTTATATCTTCTTCTTGGATTGATCCTTTGATCATTATGTAGTGTCCTTCTTTGTCTCTTTTCACGGTCTTTATTTCAAAGTCTATTTTATCTGATATGAGTATTGCTACTCCTGCTTTCCTTTGGTCTCCATTTGCATGAAATATCTTTTTCTAGCCCTTCACTTTGGAGAAGCAATGGCATCCCACTCCAGTACTCTTGTCTGGAAAACCCCATGGATGGAGGAGCCTGGTAGGCTGTAGTCCATGGGGTCGCTAGGACACAACTGAGCGACTTCACTTTCACTTTTCACTTTCATGCATTGGAGAAGGAAATGGAAACCCACTCCAGTGTTCTTGCCTGGAGAATCCCAGGGACGGGGGAGCCTGGTGGGCTGCCGTCTATGGGGTCACACAGAGTCAGACACGACTGAAGTGACTTAGCAGTAGCAGCCCTTCACTTTCAGTCTGTATGTGTCCCTTGGTTTGAGATGGGTCTGTTGTAAACAGCATATACAGGGGTCGTGTTTTTGTATCCATTCAGCCAGTCTTTGTCTTTTGGTTGAGGCATTCAATGCATTTACATTTAAGGTAAATATTGATAAGTATGATCCAATTGCCATTTACTTTGGTGTTTTGGGTTCGATTTTGTAAACCTTTCTGTGTTTTGTGTCTAGAGACAATCCTTCAGTGTTTGTTGAAAAACTGGTTTGGTGGTGCTGTATTCTCTCAGCTTTTGCTTGTCTGTAAAGGTTTGGATTTCTCCTTCATATCTGAATGAGATCCTTGCTGGGTACAGTAATCTGGGTTGTAGGTTTTTCCCTTTAAGTATGTCCTGCCATTCCCTTCTGGCCTGAAGAGTTTCTATTGAAAGATCAGCTGTTATCCTTATGGGGAGCCCCTTGTGTGTTATTTGTTGCATTTCCCTTGCTGCTTTTAATATTTGCTCTTTGTGTTTGATCTTCATTAGTTTGATTAATATGTGTTTTGGGGCGTTTTGCCTTGGGTTTATCCTGCTTTGGGGCTCTCTGGGTTTCTTGAACTTGGGTGGCTATTTCCTTCCCCATTTTAGGGAAGTTTTCAGCTATTATCTCCTCAAGTATTTTCTCATGCCCTTTCTTCTTCTGGGACACCTATGATTCGAGTGTTGGGGTGGTTAACATTGTCAATCAGGGGTGATTTTGTCCCTCAGGGCACATTTGGAAATACCTGGAGAAAATTTTTGTTGTCACAACTGAAGGGAAAGGAATGGTGTTTCTGGTATCTAGTGAGTAGAGGTCACAGATGCTGTTAAATATCCTGCAGTGAGCCTACTGCAACAAAAACTTAAGTTTTTGTTATGTTAAGCCAAAATGTTAACTGTGCTGAGCTTTCTCTAGTTGCAGTGAGCTGGGGCTACTCTTTATCATGGCTTCTCATTGCAGTGGCTTCTCTTGTTGCAGAGCACTGACTCTTGCCCAGAGGGTTTTAGTAGTTGTGGCATGTGAGCTCTAGAACACAGGCTCAGTAGTTGTGGCACAGGAATTGAACAGTGTCCCCTGCATTGCAAGATGGACTCAAGCACTGGACCACAGGGAAACCCAAATCTCTTTTAATTGAAGCCATTAGTTTATTTACATTCAATATACTTATCAATGGGAAAGCCCTGGTGGCTTAGGGATAAAGAATCCACCTATCAATGCAGGTTCCATCCCTGGGTTGGGAAGATCCCCTAAAGAAGGAAATGGCATCCCACTCCAGTATTGTTGCCTGGAAAATCCCACAGACAGAGGAGCCTGGTGGGCTAGGGCTCTAGTCCATGGAGTCCCAGAGTCAGATAAAATTTAGCAGCTAAACAACGATACTTATCAATAAGGTTCATTTTAAATTTGCTATCTATTTGTTTTCTATTTTTCCTAATGGTTCTCTGTTCTTTCTTTCCTACTTTCTTTAGAATCAAATATGTGTGTGTGTGTGTGTGTGTGTGTGCATGCGTGCACATACATATATTTAGTATTCTATTTTATCTCCTCTATTGGCTTTTTAATATATACCTTATTTTAATACAATATCCTCATCAGTTCGGTTCAGTTCAGTTCAGTTCAGTCGCTCAGTCATGTCCGACTCTTTGCGACCCCATGAACCGCAGCACGCCAGGCCTCCCTGTACATCACCAACTCCTGGAGTCTACCCAAACCCATGTCCATCGAGTCGATGATGCCATCCAACAATCTCATCCTCTGTCATCCCCTTCTCTTCCTGCCCTCAATCTTTCCCAGCATCAGGTTCTTTTCCAATGAGTCAGCTCTTCACATCAAGTGGCCAAAGTATTGGAAATCAGCTTTAGCACCATTCCTTCCAGTGAACACCCAGGACTGATCTCCTTTAGAATGGACTAGTTGGATCTCCTTGCAGTCCAAGGGACTCTCAAGAGTCTTCTCCAACACCACAGTTCAAAAGCATCAATTCTTTGGTGCTCAGCTTTCTTCACAGTCCAACTCTCACATCTATACATGACCACTGGCAAAACCGTAGCCTTGACTAGACGGACCTTTGTTGGCAAAGTCATGTCTCTGCTTTTTAATATGCTACCTAGGTTGGTCATAACTTTCCTTCTAAGGAGTAAGCGTCTTTTAATTTCATTGCTGCAATCATCATCTGCAGTGATTTTGGATCCCAGAAAAATAAAGTCAGCCACTGTTTCCACTGTTTCCCCACTTATCTGCCATGAAGTGATAGGATGGATGCCATGATCTTAGTTTTCTGAATGTTGAGCTTTAAGCCAACTTTTTCATTCTCCTCTTTCACTTTTATCAAGAGGCTCTTTAGTTCTTCTTCACTTTCTGCCATAAGGGTGGTGTCATCTGCATATCTGAGGTTATTGATATTTCTCCCAGCAATCTTGATGCCAGCCTGTGCTTCTTCCAGCCCAGCATTTCTCATGATGTACTCTGCATATAAGTTAAATAAGCAGGGTGACAATATACAGCCTTGACGTACTACTTTTCCTATTTGGAACCAGTCTGTTATTCCATCTCCAGTTCTAACTGTTGCTTTCTGACCTGCATATGGGTTTCTCAAGAGGCAGGTCAGGTGTTCTGGTATTCCCATCTCTTTCAGAATTTTCCACAGTTTATTGTGATCCACACAGTCAAAGGCTTTGGCATAGTCAATACAGAAGAAATAGATGTTTTTCTGGAACTCTCTTGCTTTTTCAATGATCCAGCGGATGTTGGCAATTTGATCTCTGGTTCCTCTGCCTTTTCTAAAACCAGCTTGAACATTAGGAAGTTCACAGTTCATGTATTGCTGAAGCCTGGCTTGGAGAATTTTAAGCATTACTTTACTAGCGTGTGAGATGAGTGCAATTGTGTGGTAGTTTGAGCATTCTTTGGCATTGCCTTTCTTTGGGATTGGAATGAAAACTGACCTTTTCCAGTCCTGTGGCCACTGCTGAGTTTTCCAAATTTGCTGGCATATTGAGTGCAGCACTTTCACAGCGTCATCTTTCAGGATTTGAAACAGCTCAACTGGAATTTCATCACCTCCATTAGCTTTGTTCGTAGAGATGCTTCCTAAGGCCCACTTGACTTCATATTCCAGGATGTCTGGCTCTAGGTGAGTGATCACACCAGCATGATTATCTGGGTCGTGAAGATCTTTTTTGTACAGTTCTTCTGTGTATTCTTGCCACTTCTTCTTAATATCTTCTGCTTCTGTTAGGTCCATACCATTTCTGTCCTTTATCGAGCCTATCTTTGCATGAAATGTTCCCTTGGTATCTCTGATTTTCTTGAAGAGATCTCTAGTCTTTCCTATTCTGTTGTTTTCCTCTATTTCTTTGCATTGATGGCTGAAGAAGACTTTCTTATCTCTCCTTGCTATTCTTTGGAACTCTGCATTCAAATGGCTATATCTTTCCTTTTCTCTTTTGCTTCCCGTCTTTTCACAGCTATTTGTAAGACCTCCTCAGACAGCCATTTTGCTGTTTTGCATTTCTTTTTCTTGGGGATGGTCTTGATTCCTGTCTCCTGTACAATGTCACGAACCTCCATCTATAGTTCATCAGGCACTCTGTCTATCAGATCTAGTCCCTTAAATCTATTTCTCACTTCCACTGTATAGTCATAAAGTATTTGATTTAGGTCATACCTGAATGGTCTAGTGGTTTTCCCTACTTTCTTCAATTTAAGTCTGAATTTGGCAATAAGGAGTTCATGATCTGAGCCACAGTCAACTCCTGGTCTTGTTTTTGCTGACTGTATAGAGCTTCTCCATCTTTGGCTGCAAAGAATATAATCAGTCTGATTTCGGTGTTGACCATCTGGTGATGTCCATGTGTAGAGTCTTCTCTTGTGTTGTTGGAAGAGGGTGTTTGCTATGACCATTGTGTTGTTGGAAGAGGGTGTTTGCTATGACCATTGTGTTGTTGGAAGAGGGTGTTTGCTATGACCATTGTGTTGTTGGAAGAGGGTGTTTGCTATGACCATTGTGTTGTTGGAAGAGGGTGTTTGCTATGACCATTGTGTTGTTGGAAGAGGGTGTTTGCTATGACCATTGTGTTGTTGGAAGAGGGTGTTTGCTATGACCATTCTCTTGGCAGAACTCTTTTAGCCATTGCCCTGCTTCATTCTGTACTCCAAGGTCAAATTTGCCTGTTACTCCAGGTGTTTCGATTTCCTACTTTTGCATTCCAGTCCCCTATAATGAAAAGGACATCTTTTTTGGGTGTTAGTTCTAGAAGGTTTTGTAGGTCTTTCATAGAACTGTATTATCCTCTTCACTAGTCATGAAATACATATGTATGTGTGTATGTGTATATATATATACACACACATAGATATTCATATATGCTATGCTATGCTAAGTCACTTTAGTCGTGTACGACTCTGTGTGACCCCATAGACGGCAGCCTACCAGGCTCCCCTGTCCCTGGGATTCTCCAGGCAAGAACACTGGAGTGGGTTGCCATTTCCTTCTCCCATGCATGAAAGTGAAAAGTGAAAGTGAAGTCATTCAGTCGTGTCTGACTCTTAGCGACCCCATGGACTGCAGCCTACCAGGCTCCTCCGTCCATGGGATTTTCCAGGCAAGAGTACTGGAGTGGGGTGCCATTGCCTTCTCCGATATTCATATATATGTATATGTAAATCCCATGGACGGACGGAGGAGCCTGGTAGACTACAGTCCATGGGGTCGCAAAGAGTCGGACGCAACTGAGTGACTTCATATACTATGTTATATATATATATATATCAGTATGAGCACTTAATTCCCTAATGCTCAAGTCGTCCAAGCCCTCTGGAACTAATATATTCCAGGCTCATCATGTTCTTTTTCTGCTCCAGCAGAAGTAATTAGTTATTTCTCCAGAGAGCCTTGGATCCTTTTCAGTGGAGAATAATACTCAGAATAACATTCAGATTTGGGATCTATGTGTGTGCATTGCTATGCGGGCACTAGTAATTGCACACCTTCATAGTAAACAAAGCTATGGCCTATACATATAAAAACACAAATTTCCTTACACATATTACCTCTACATTAATTTCTATATCTAATACTTCCTCTCTCCAACAACTTTGACAATTCTAGTTCTCTCCATGTTTGCAATTTCCTTTAACAGGAGAATCTCCTCCCATCATCTTAAAAATATTTTCATATTTGATAAATCCTTATGTAACCAATCTCCCATCATCTCTCTCAGTCCCTGGTGTGGATGCCCTCCTTAGCCTATGCCACATTGGTCCTCTTTGTGGTTTCTGCTATACATTCTGACACCTCCTGCTAGGGACTGACCCCCACCCCCCCCAAGTACCATCCAGTGATTTAAAATTTTCTGGTATATTTATTAGTAGTCCTAGTATCATCTATTTGGCTTGAAAATTCATGTGTGTGAGTAATCTACAAGTCTGTCTTGACTGCTTACTCTTGATAAAGGATCCAGTTCCTTCCCTTTTTTGGTCTGTATTATGTATATAAGAACAGTGTAAAGTGTAATTGGTGTCTGTGCAGACATAGCATGCCTTTCATTCTAGGTTCCGCCTGCAATGCAGGAGACCCTGGTTCGATTCCTAGGTCAGGAAGATATTCGCTGAAGAGAAGGGATAGGCTACCCACTCCAGTATTCTTGGGCTTCCCTTATGGCTTAGCTGGTAAAGAATCCGCCTGCAATGTGGGAGACCTGGGTTGGGAAGATCCCCTGGAGAAGAGAACAGCTACCTACTCCAGTATTCTGGCCTGGAGAATTCCATGGACTGTATAGTCTATAGGGTCACAAAGATTCTAGGTGGTTAGTGTGAAGGACTTACCCTTCAGAATCTCCCACAAGTTGAACTGAGTCAGAGCTGAGCCAAAGGTTTAATTAGATTGAGTTCACCTTCAGTTAGCTCAGTTCGTAAACTCCCAAGCCTCATCTGCTGAGATAGCCAGTGATTTCATCTTTTTAGTGTTTGAACTAAAAAGTGTTTGAAAATGTCTATTTTATAGTTTGCATTCAAATTCGATTCCAACCATGGCAATTAAGTGTGATGGGCAAAGCTGCAAGAATTCTCTTCGCTTACAAGGCCCTCCTCCACTGCCACTTCCTTGACAAAATTCCAGGGAAAGGGGGAAGGATTATGCAAGCAGTTACTGCCCTTGCAAACCCATCTCACAAGCCCATAGTGTTGTCAAAAGTTTGGCTGGTTTCCTCTTTCCTGCAAAATCTCCAACGGCAAAATCTCCCAGTCCATGGCAGCTCCAATTCTAACACATACCATCAAGATGTGGGGAATAGGGGGGATCTAAAGCTGAGCGCCGCCAAAGAATCGATGCTTTTGAACTGTGGTGTTGGAGAAGACTCTTGAGAGTCCCTTGGACTGCAAGGAGATCCAACCAGTCCATCCTAAAGGAGATCAGTCCTGGGTGTTCATTGGAAGGACTGATGCTAAAGCTCAAACTCCAATACTTTGGCCACCTCATGTGAAGAGTTGACTCACTGGAAAAAAAACCCTGATGCTGGGAGGGATTGGGGGCAGGAAGAGAAGGGGACGACAGAGGATGAGATGGCTGGATGGCATCACCGACTCGATGCACATGAGTCTGGGTGAACTCCGGGAGTTGGTGATGGACAGGGAGGCCTGGCGTGCTGCGATTCATGGGGTTGGACACGCAAAGAGTTGGACACGACTGAGCAACTGAACTGAACTGATTGCCAGACCACAGATTTCAGCACACCTCCAGAAGACAGAATGGATATAAGAGTATGAACTGGGTGGCAGAGAAAAGCAAGTAGTAGCTTAGCAGCCTGGCAGAAGATGCCCCTGGGGAGGTGTGTCTGAGCAGCCCAGTACAACTCCAAAAAGGCTTCAGCATCAGAGACTGCTGGAAAATTAAGAAGCCGAGAAATGGAGTTGGTATTAATTAGCATAGTTAATAAATGAAGGTCTTTGTATCGACTAATTGCCTATCTTCCCTATACTTACATTCTTACAGTGGTGATGGTGTAGTCGCTAAGTTGTGTCCAATTCCTGTGATCCCATGGACTGGAGCCTGCCAGCCTCCTCTGTCCATGGGATTTCCTAGGCAAGAATACTGGATTTGAGTTACCATTTCCTTCTTCAGGGGATCTTCTTGACCCAGGGATCGAATCCATGTCTCCTGCTTTGCAGGCAGGTTCTTTACTGCTGAACCACCAGGAAAGCCCTATGTGCTTATAGTCAGGTGTTTACCCCCTTGACAAAATATGCAAATAGTTCTCCAAGGGCATGTAGGTATTTATACCTGCATAAAACCTTGTTTTGGTATGTGGGAGTCCCACAGTATAAAATCTGGCTTAAAGCTCAGTTTGAGACGCAGTTTCTTAGCCAGCCATAGCTGTGTCATTTGGGGAGAGTTACTTAAGTTCATTTTCTCAGCTTCCTTTTATTCATAAAAGTATACCCATCATAAAAAGTGGTTGTGAGAATTTGATAAAATCATGTATATGGAAGTGCTTAGCACAGTGACTAGAACATAATAAACATTCAATAGATGATAGGCATTGACATTTTTATTGTTACTGATGAATTAGTTTTATTGTTACTGATGAATTTTACGTGGAAAGGGGGAAAAGAAGCCAGAGGTTAGGTTTTGGAAAAAAACGTAGCAGTGTCTCTTCTAATTAGGAAGGAGAGAAATAGGTGAGAATGGGCATGAATGCATGTGGATGTATAATAGACTATAAATCAAAATCCCCACCCCACAATACCTAATTGTGTAGAACAAGAAATCAATATGCATTAGGATTCCAAAGAACCTAGAAATACCTATTTTAAAGTTGCATTAAGATGGTACCCACCTGAAATTCCATCAGTATTCAAACAAAATTATTTATTTAAAGAAAATCCACTGTGTTGTTTGCGTTTCCAAGATATGACAAAGGATTTTTTTTTTTAATATTCTGTATGGAATACCATTAACATTGAAAGTTGCGCCCAAAGAACCTAGTGCAAGATTAAAACTGCTTTCAAGTCTTGTGATTTACACTAAGAATTAACCAAATATTGCTCAGTATGTTGGTATGTTTTAATATAAAAATATTTTTAATTCACATAGAGTAAACATTGCATAAGGAGATATGCCATGTTCCTCACTTACCCTGACACACCGATTTAAAATTGATCAAGAGTTCTAGGTCCAGACCAAACAGCAACAACAAAAGTTTACTAAACTTGTCCACTTGCTCTAAATTAAGCTCATAGTTAAAAAAAAAAAAATACTGTGAGGTCATCACACAAGATGACTGGCCAATTCAATTTTTAAATCAATCAAAAGGGTTTTTACATATTATTAAAAAAGCTTTGCAATCAGCCTACAGTGTTCAGTTTTGAATCAGCTTTGGTCTAAGTAATAGTTCCTAAAAAACATAAATGTAAATGTTTATCAACAAAAATAGCTGCTCAAAATAATTGCTGGTTAAATTTCATTCTTTCATACTTTATAACTATGTGTTCCAACTATTGCGGATATGCCAAAGATGAGATGATTTTAGTTTTCTTAGCTTGTCATGAAACTGCTTATGTTCAGAGGCCCCCTTTTTTTTTTTTTTCCGATTTTACAATCTAGTAGTTACTGATAGGCACAGGCAAATGCTTTCTTTGTTCATCAGACTTCTAATAATTTCCATTTGTGATAAATCTCCAATCTATCTATGTTTCTAATGGGATATCAATGAAAGATTCAATCGTACTGGAGGACATAATGAAAAGGGACTCAACCTTGAAAGAGCTACTTTTTGGTGATAATCAGGTATGTTTTCAATCAAACCTATCTTAAAGTTTTTCCTTCGCTAATCTTGATCCTTATTGCTCTTTAACTACAAATGTGACATTTGTTTTCCTTTCACCGATGCTGTAATTGTCTTTGGTAATTGTTAACAATGAGGATCTTGAAATAATACCCACTTAAAGTAAAACTGTTAAGGAAATGTAATAATTTACAATCAGATTATTCCAATTTCTCCTTAGGAATCTAAATTCATTCACTCAGTTAAACATATTTTTAAAATACCTCCTATAATAAGCAAGGCACTCTTCTGGGTAAACTGTATGAGAAATATCAAGATGTGTAAGCCTTTGCTTGAAAAGAGATGACAGTCTAGTATCTTCCAATATAGATGTTAAAAAGTGCTCACAGATTTAACTCCTTTGAGCATTTGCTATCAAATATACTTATTCACATGCTTAAAATTAAGTCATTTTCTTATGACATATATAATATTAACACATCACCTGTGGAAAGGTAATGTAGAACATTGCCTTGAAAGAGATTAGGCTCTAAATGTGAAAGAATACCTATAAAAAGTTCAGTACCCCAAACAGTAAACATATTTAAGCCAAAAGTTACAAACAAAATGTACAGCTACAAATAGACTTTAATGAAGATTCTAGTTCAAAAAAATTCTACCCACCAATGCATTAAATATAAATGCATTTTAATTAGCAACGTAGCTTTTAAAAAGTGTATAACTTATGAAAACACTTCATAAAAATTGTTTCCTGAAAAAGGTCTTCTCTCTAGAATTTCATATTAAGAAGAGGGAGATAGAAAGCTATACAAAAAAAGATAAATCCAAATGTCCCAGAAGAGTTTAGTCACAGCAAATTAAACAAAATTTTGAATGAAATAATAGTTTTTTTTTTAAAGATGTTTTTAGACCTTTTTTTTGTGGTTTTTAACAAGGTACCACACAAGGAAACAAGTCAACAGTATGCTGAAAAACATCTCCACGTTATCTATTTCTTTTAGTGGCATGGTAAAATTTTGCCCTTTCATAATTTCTATCACTTTAAATAATTCCTTCCTAAACAGAGGCCACAAGAAAATTAGTCTCACTGTCACATCTGTTTTTGAATCCTTAGGTAAAAGTAAGCAATTATCTTTCCTGTAATATTCCTTCTCCAAACTGTTACTTTGTTTCATCAAAGTGAGTAAGTAGGCTCAAATCCCATTTTTAGCCCAGACCTTTTTCAGTTGTACTTTATAGAAAATATATATCAAAGCATTAGCTTTGTGACGTAAAAATGTCTGCTACCTTTTGAATGTGATTTTTAGTAAAATCTTAGTTTCACTTTATAAACAACACAGGATATACTTTTATATTTGGCTTTCTCAGAGTAAAGGGATACGCTTTAGTTAAAGCTCATTTGCTCAACACTGGCTTGGAATTTAAAAGATGTTTTTACTTGATGTTGATTAAACTTTTGTAGCTGTAAGCTCATAGTTTTAACAGTTGGCTTGTCTCCTACGCTATTTCTGAGTAGGAGTGAAACACTACACTATTTCATTTGGATGATGTTGATATATATATGTAACCAAATATTAGAAAATTTCAAACTGACCTACTAACCATAAACTCTAATAATACTTGCATATTTTTGACTATCCCTTTTAATATAGTAAAATTTTCAATAACTATTGTTTGCAAATTATGTGAAAAATTAATTTTTGACAAAATTTTATTCATAGCATTAGGAAAATCATACTCAAAACACAGAAATAATCAGACTATATAACAACGCTGCATAGATAGTGGTATACAAGTTCCCTGACGCTAAGTGACTTCTTCCTAACTAGAACTGCTACTTTCAAGTCACAGGTAGAAAATGGTAGAGGCATTATTTCTTCTCTCTGAGGCTGGAAAAAATGGCTTTTATGGTGAGAGATTACACCGTTTAAACAGCAAAGATTAGAGTATCCTCCAATTTAAATCTATTCCTTTCATGTTATTTCTCAGAGATGAAAACTTAGAATGTTAGGATTATTAGAAAGGAATAGGAGGTAAATTACCTTTTAGGAGATAGCCTGATCTATGCCTGCTTTAATTAGATAAAACACTGAAGTTTTAAAAATTATAACCACACCATTATGCTTAACTGAAATTACCAGTATGAATACTTTTTTACATAATACATTACAGGCATACAAGAAAAAAAAAAATGACCGTTTCCAATCCTTTGACCTCAAATAGAAAAAAGTGTTACCACTAATGGAGATCTGAAAAATTGTTTTCATGACAGAGCATTAACTCTACAGAGATCAAAATTATTTCTCAATACTGAAAATAGCCTAAATCAATGACAAATGGCTACATTTCTTTCATAAAATTACATTTTGAAAGGGAAGACAATTTATTTGGGAAGAATTTGTAGCTGAAAACATTTTTATTAAGAAAACATTGTTACCCTGAGAAAGACTCTTAAAATTGCCAGTGCTTTCAGAGGCTCCCAGCAAGGCATGGAGGAGCAAGTTGTAGGCTCTAGCTTCTTACAGTTACCTTTATGAAGAATGTTTGTACCTAAACAGTGCTTTGGGCTTCTCTGCGATACTGGTAACAGGTCACAGCCAAGTGTCTAAATGTGATGTACGATAAGCAAATTTTACATACTCATTTTAAGCAGACTTCTTCCTTTTCCCTTTTCTGAGTGTGAGTCTGAAATTCTTCAAATGGTTTTGAACTCAAACCTATTATTCACAAAAATAATCTTCTGTAAGCAAACTGGTAGTTTTCTTATAACAGTAAACAAATTGTCTGGTTTACATTCTCTATGCCTAGAAAATAAGGCATTGATAATTCTTCATTGGCCACTGCAGGGCTGGGACAAGTCTTCTTTCTAATCAGAGGCATACGCAAACATTCCTCAAAGTGCATTGTTATTATTTTTTAACATCTCTTATGCATTGACAAAGTCAACATTTTGACTACTTTTAGTATAAAATGCTTACTCCCAACTCCTTACACATACCATAATTACTTGAGAAAAGACAAAATAAGATCAGCTACAGAAGTAGCAAGATATTTTTTACAAATAAAAATACAATATACAAAAAATGGCAAGTTAGTGATAAGTGGTAGAATAAACTCTCAATAATATTCCACTTTGGGTTCCAAATTAAGATTTGACGAGTTTGAAGCCTTGTCCTGTATCCAGCACAGCAGGAAGAAACCAACTCATTTTTAATCTTTTCAAGCATCTAAAACAAGTCTTGCAGATCCAAAAAAGGTTCAGACCACACAACCAGTTTGCCAGATGCACTAGTGGATATGTAATACGAGGAAAGTAGAGCATCCAGTGCTTGGCCACATCGCTTCCTGTTGGCAGGTGTAGTGTGTAGTCACTCCACCGTTTTGACACGCCATATATTGCTTTCACTGTGCGTCCCTTTTCAGTCCAGCAGATGTTATTAGTGGTGTTGCAGTTATACTCTACCCAGTCTTTTGTGAAGTCACCCAGCTGAGGTGGGTCAGCTTCTTCGATATCTATCGTCTTTGTCATCTCTGCTCCTTGCACTGCAATATACTGGTCGTTGATTTTTCTTACTTCTTTCACCCAAGGAGTGGAATTCTCACTGTCTAATATGATAATAAGTCGGGAACAGAAGGAACCATTCTTTTCTCGCCACCATTCTAAAAGTGTGTCAAGGCGTAGTATGTCGCCACCTGTGAACAAAAGAAAGTTCAGTAGAGCAAGAATTTAAGTGTCTTACTAACAATACTCTCTTGTCTTGAGTGTACTGTCTTTAAGTTTTTAAAGTTAAATATGTAAGAAAAAAAGAGGGTGCCTTCTTTTCAAAGTATCTTTTCAGAAGAATTTTCAGAAACAGAAAATAGACTTTCAACTTCAAGTAAAAACCAAACCAAAAAAACTAAAAAATCCAATCATCCTGTTTTTTACATTAAAGAGATATGCTATGATAAAATAAGAAAATTATTTAATAAAGGTAAATTTGGTAAAAAGAAATTATACAGCAAAGCTAATATTCTACATTGGGCAGCAAATTATGACTTGTCATATCTAGCCTGCCACAAGTTTTGCATGGCCTGAGAGATAAGAACTGATTTTACATTTTTAAATGGTGTAAAAAATTTTTTTGAGAAGTTTGTAATGTAAAAATTACAGGAAATTTAAATTTCATGTTTCTATAAATGTCTATGACTGCGTTTATTCTACAAAAAGCTAAGTATAGTTGCAAGAGGGATTTTATGGCCTACCAAGTCAAAAATACCTGATCCTTACAGAAAAAGTTTGCTTACCCCTGTTTTACATCTCTGATAAACTGTTAACTTATCCTCATATATGGTACCTACTACATAAAAAAGACTCTCCCTCCTAGTAACAAGAGTTTGGAACTGGTTTATTTTTAAATCCGTTTTATACCCCAAAACGACAAAGGATTAAAAAAAACATATACCAGAAATGTCTAAGGTAAAAATATTTCTGACCAAGAAAGCTGTCTTACAGCTACTCATTATACATTTTGTTCATATTGTATGGTTTTTTTTTTTTGCATTAAAATTTTAAATAACACTGTATTAAAATTTGATCATTTAATTTTTAGTAATCCATTAAATTTTGTGCCCTAGGCATCTGCCATTCTCACCTCACTCTAGTTCTGCCTCTGTCTCAAATGGTACACTAATCCAATCCTTCCAATTCCAGGAATTTATCCTAAGAAAGGGCAGGGATGTGGACAAAAATTACATATAAAGATCATCTTCCCACTGCTACCTCAGATAGTGTACAATATGAAACTGAGGGAATGGAAATAATTATAACCTTATGAGAGAGTTTTATCATAAATCATATTTATAAAGAAATTTTAATGACAAAATATCTATGATATTAGGAGAAAAAGCATGACATACAAGTGTATCTACAAAAATAAGAGCAATAGTTATCTTCTGGGTATTGGTATTTCAGGTGGGTTTTGTTATACTTTTTTGTATCTTCCAAAATTTTTACAGTTATTTTTATAATTAGAAGAAAGTTGTAATATGTTACAATTTACTAATACAAGCTCCAACAACCTAGCCCCAGAATAGGTATTCTACCAAGAGCAACCATCTTCTTTGTTAAACTATCAAAATGACAATACTAGAGAGACAGAAAATCTTTTAGAATTTGGATTCTATCAGTGATATGATCCATAAAAACAGAGTATATATCACATCCTTTATGAATGATAAATATTCTTTTATTCACCAGACTGTGACAATGTAAAATCTGTTTTTCACGTATTACTAATGTATTGCTTCACAGAGACCTCTCTAAGGTACCTTTTTAAAAGGATCAAGCTCACTTTTCATTATTTCCACTTTTATTAAACTTCTCTGGAGAGGACAACATAGATATAAGTGTTATTATACAAATTCCATCTGCCATAAAACATTGTCTAACTTGCCTTCTACAACTATTTCAATAAAGATTCTGTAGCACATGCTACACTAATTCTTATACACATGCTCTTTAGATATTGGCAAGAAATTTAAAGCAGCATTAAAGCCCTTTATACTAATTCTCTTGTCTTGTTTTGCTCTGCTTTCTCCTATGAAAAGGTTCTATGTCAAATTTGGCTTTTGGCCCAGATGTAAAGTACTTACATTTATCTCAGTAACATTTATCTGATGCTGTTTAAGTAATTGAGACTGTTTTTAAAGACTTTATCTGTGATAAACTGCTTTATAGGTTAAATAGATTGTTTAATTTGTCTCTCTTGTCATTACCAAGTTGTTTTTTACCCTCAAGCAGAGAGGCAAAGATACTAGGTTCCACATTATGAAGTCCTGTAAGTGTAAAAAGACTACATATTCTAAGAAGTACTGTGAGTAAAGATATGGGTTAAGGAGCACACACAGATTTTTTCTCACAGTGAGTTCTGGACCTACTCTTAACCTCAAGTAAAATCTAATCCTGATGCTTCCTATCTAAAGGTTTTAAGAAAAAATTTTTTTTAAAGAAAACTATTTATTAATAAATTCTCAGACTTAGCATGCACGCAGAGCTTAGAGTTCTTTGTCACTTAGACTGGAATAGAAAGCATTTTCTTCAGAGCAGGGGTGTTCAATAACATTTCTGAGAAAGAATCAACATCTGGGGCCGTTTCAGGCAGGCCAAGGGAAGGAACTGATTGGAAACAGGATCCATTCTCTGGGCCCGGTTTAACCTGCAAATGGGCCAGGCGCCTCAGGCCAGTGGGGAGGACATGGTTGCTGAGTTATGGGGCAAAGCCTGCCCCTCTTGGGGAAGGTAAGTCCTGTAAACATATGCTTTCTCCACTGTTTTACTTTTACAATACAGTGTCTCACAGAGAAAATTACACATACAGGAACAAATCTTCTTGGCTGATAGTAGAATTCTGTAATGGTCTACTTATGCCATCTTTATAATATTTTTTAATGCATAATATTGTAGAAGGTAACTACTAGACATTTATTTACCTAAACTATAACCCTATTTTAAAGTATCTTCATAAATTATTCTCAATTCACAGTGAAGGAAAACATAAGAACACTGACATTTATGCTACTGCTATTCATCTTGGTGTCTATTACATTTTCTAAGAAAAAATGACTATAAATATCAGTAAACTGAACATCTAGAGTTTATTTCCAAAGCCATCTTTTAAAAAATATTTGAGATAAATTTTTAAGAGTTAAGAAAAATACAAACTTTGGGGAAAATGTTTATATTAAGTAATAAATACTTCATGTAAACATAAGCTTGCATTTAAAGTTATTAGACCTAGAGACTGTCATACAAAGTGAATTAAGTCAGAAAAACAAAACTATGTATTAATGCATGTATGTGGAATCCAGGAAAATGGTAAGGATAAATTTATTTGCAAAGCAGAAATAGAGACACAAACAAAGAGGAAAAAAATGTATGGATACCAAGGGGGGACATAGGGGTGAGTGGGATGGACTGGGAGACTGGGATTGACATATCAAAACTACTGTGCATAAAGCAGATAACTAATGAGAACCAACTGTATGCTGAGGAAACTCTACTCAGTGCTCTGTGGTGACCTAAATGGGAAGTGAAGTGAAAGTCACACAGTCGTGTCTGACTCTTTGTGACCCCATAGACTATACAGTCCATGGAATTCTCCAGGTCAGAATACTGGAAAGGGTATCCCTTCTCCAGATCTTCCCAACCCAGGGATCAAACCCGCGTCTCCTACATTGCAGGCGGATTCTTTACCAGCTGAGCCACTAGGGAAGCCCAACCTAAATGGAAAGGAAATCCAAAAGAGAAGGGATAGAGGTATACTTAGAACTGATCTGCTTTGCTGTACAGTAGAAACTAACAACACGGTAAGGCAATTATACTCCAATAAAAAGAGAAAAGAAAATATACACACAGATAATCAAATGAAAGCACAGTGTCAGAGAATAGTATGGATTAGATTCTTTTTCTTCAGTGGAATTCTTTAAGTATTAACCAATTTAACCTTTGGAAATGAAGTATTTGTCTTGTAATGGAAAAGCTGCATTTCACTGTGAAGCTATAATTTGCCCCTGGCTGCTTTATTCTTCACTAAAGCATTCTCTAAGCTTTGTATGTTTAATATTTAGCATATAAAAAGAAACAGTATTTTAAAAAGTCTAGATATAGCAATGATCTCAAAGCCCATACCCAGATATGGTTTGTTTGGACTTGTTTGGGATAAGCTTGTCAGTTAGCATGTTCTCCCCACTGCCTCTCAGCCTTCTTATTTCAACCTGACACTCCAACCCACACATCTAGTATCACCAATAATGAAAAATTTTCCAGGTTAAGTCTAAGATAATAGCCACCACTGCTGATCTAATATCAATCATTTTTCTTATTGTTCCAATGAAACATGTTTGTTATTTATGTAGAGACAGTATGCTTTACTAACTATTCAAAAGTCAAGTCACTGGGTAGAATTCATTATTTCTCTTTACTACAATCATATGCTTAGGAAAAAACTATAATTCATGCAGTAATTGAATGAAATAGAAATTTAAAAAAATGAAGTTACTTTCTTATAAAAAATAATGAAGGATATATGCATGGCCACCAAAATTATGCCCATCCCCTTGCATTTGAGTTATTATAAGCATTTCAGTAGCAGTTTTCAAATAATCAATCCCTGCTTTTAGGTTTGAAATATATTTCTGTAAAAATGTTTGAATTGATTAAAACTTTTTCTCTTGGGCTCTGAAGTACACAGAATGCTATACTTTACCTGAATTTGAAATAGCATGCTGTAAATGTTTAAAAGTTACTTTATATGTTATCAAAAAGTCACAAGTTGAGTAAATGATTTTATAACCTTATGCTGAAGTAGTTTTAAGTTGACTAGTTTCTTTCATATTACAGTATTCCAAAAATGGGTGAACCATGCTAACAAAAGTTACCTTCTGAACTAGAACATGCCATTTCTGTGCCTTTGTGGTTTTTACCTTTGGCAGCAACATAGTACAGTGGCGGGGTGGGGTGATTTTAGGTGTCAGACAAATTCGGACTTGAATCGTGGTTCCAGCACTTAGGAATAGTATGACCATAGGTAAGTTATGTAACCACTTTTAGCTTTCATTTCATCCTTTGAAAAATAGAGGTGACAGTATCTCAAAGAATTTCAAGTGAAGATTAAATTTAATAATATGTATAAAGTACCAAGCACAGTAGCTATGCTTCAAACATGCTCAGTATTGGGGCTTCCCTAGTGGTTCAGATGGTAAACAATCTGCCTGCAATGCAGGAGACCTGGGTTCGATCCCTTATTAGTTTGACTTTACTCCTTCTAGATAGCCATTGACTTATTCAGTATTTGTTAGACCAAAAAATTCCAAAAGTCTATTTATAATAAAACCCTGTAAACCAATCTGGCACTAAATTAGTGAGAACATGATGGTTTGAAATCATGTGTACTTTAACCTTGAGTTTATTTGCTTTCTTCTGGAATTCTTGTATTGGCACTCTATCTCTGTCCTTCCATAATACTTCTCTCTATATTTTTCTGTGAATACCTTTTTCTACTTATATTTTATGACTATTTTATTGGGCTCATGGTATAAAACATCTAAAAAATTTTTAGAAAAAAAAGGGTATCATTAAGTCTAAATGAATTATTCCTAATCTAAAATAAGAAAATTACCCGTTTTGTCATGATTTATTCAATGATTTTATCCATCTACTACTTAAGGATCTCCTACTATTTGCCAGACTCTCTTCCAGCAGTAAGCAAGTTATCTCATAAAACAAAGCCTTCAATTTACAGAGTCTCCTCTCTAGTTGGGAAGATCAACAAACAAATTTACATCTAAATCTCATTTCTCCCTTGGCAAGGAGGTTAAACATTACCCCTTCTATTTTCAGATGAGAGAACTGAAATGGAGAGCGTTATCTGCCTCAAACAGCAGCATTGCTGGGGCAAATTAGGACAGAGCTAAGGTCTCCTGACCTAAACACTACTCCAACCACATCATATCACCTGCTGCTTAAAATTATGGTATGCTTTCTAACAAGTACAATTGAACATGTGCAGAACTATTGAAATCAGCATCTATAATCTTAAAGACTTAGAAGTAGTAGTCAAATAAGTTAATCGGCTTCTGAAAAATGTAACTATTTAATAATTCTGAAAATAGTTTAAAGAGAAACTATAAGTCTCACATCAAGCAGTCAGATTTTTTTTTTCTTCCAATCAACACAAAACGTAATTTTCGAAACCTTTAGAGGTCACTAAAATTATGCTAAAGAAGTATGCCAGAGAAAAAGGTAAACAAAACAGTCATATGTATACTTGGTAAACTATAAAATGGAAAATTGAGAATCTGGAAACATTGTTTCAGTGTAAAGGACAGATTTCCACAAATAGGTGTATCTTCACAATAGTGAAATTGCCAGAGGTGGACTTACCTGCAAGAGCCCACTCTCCTGTACCATGGGTGTGCCCACTGTAATATAAAACATATGTATCATGCCTAGGCCCATCCACAGTCCGAAGTTCAAGGAAAGCTTTCAGTTTGGAATGTAGAGTATCAAAAGACAGTCCACTTGTAGAATAGTCACACCCATAGGTCTCAATCATATGATATGCAAAAAATCTTTGGATAGCATTGAGCATGCCAGTAGACCTCAAATTTAACTCCTGTACATGTTCTGGTGGAAGAAGTGTTGGCTGACCATCAGGACTGAAAAAGGAGGAAAAAACCCATCATTTTGGTGTTCATGAAGTGTTCATTCTATGTCACATTCCTATTTTTCATTTATAATAATTTATCTAAGACTCCTAAGTTATTAATAACTAAATGGCATAATCTTTTTTTAAAAAACCCATCTTTTCTAAATTTTCCACAGTGCTAAGAATTATGCTTGGAAAATTAAAGCCTAGTTTCTAAAAATTATACCTCTTATCATTAAGATCTGGTGCTCTGTGACAACCTACAGGGGTGGGATGGGAGGCTGTCACAGAGGGAGGTTCTAGAGGAAAGAAATATATGTATACTGATGATTGACTCACGGTGTTGTACAGCAGATACCAACACAACATTGTAAACCAATTATCCTCCATGTAAAAAATAAATAAAACTGAAAGCTGGGAGGATATCTCCAAATGTGGATTGTACTACTCTTCATTTTTTTACCAAGAATTTGGCATCTTCTTACCAAATGAGATATTAAACAAGACTTTAAAAAGCAAGACTGTACTAACTTTATCCCCAAAATGTTTCAAGAACACTGGATTGGGGACAATAATGAAAGCACTTTTTTTCTTGAGAAAAAACACAGTATGGAAACAGTATTTTAAATTAATTTCCATATTGAAAAATAGTCATTATAAAGTGTTCAAGTTTTACTAACTTGAGGTACACAAATGACAGAACAACTTACCTTTTAATAAATGACATTTTAAAACAATGATTATAATTTAGGTCATTGCCTTATACTACTGAACACTAACTGAAGACAGGCTTGATCCTGGAATACATGTAAAATGGTACGTTGGTAAAGATGATAAACCAGTTCTTAAAACTAGCAGGATCAAATGAATATTCAGGGAGAAAAAAAATCATCACTCCTACCCAGAAACTGGATTTCTAAATAGGAATTTTGAAAACTACATTTGCTCCGTGTATTTATCCATACTATTCTAATAATTCTACAAAAGCTTCATTAAAAAACAAAACATTTTGTCCCATATTTTATCATTTAACAGCCACAAAACGGTAAAAGAGTAAACAATGCATAATCAAAAATTACAATAAAAATCTGTGCAAATTACTACTTTCACATATTCTTCCTAAAGAGTTGTCACATCTTACTTTATGGTATCTTTTGAAATATATTTCTTTTACTTCTCATAAGAATCTTCACCTTATTTATCAAATCTTTAATATGGAGGAAAATATTTACTACAAATAGTCAACTTTGTGGTTTTATGTCAAATATTTAAAATCCAATAAAAACTTTATGTTCAGTTTTCTCCCACCTCTGCCAAAGAAAATATGATGCCTACTTTGTCAGCATAATTCATTACTGGCAAGGAAGTATTTTTTTTTTTCCTACTTCAAAGGTACTTAAACTATAAAAGAAAAACTAAAATTTAGTAATGATTATAAATTGAAACAGATTAGCCACATATTGGAGTCAAAATTATTTTAATAAAACTGCCATGAGATATTTGATTTTATTGCGAATGTCTCTGAATTCCTGGTATTTTTACTACATTTTCAAATAGATAGTATTTTTACATTCATATTCTCACTACCTCTTCATGACATTCCTCTCTCTGCAATTTAAATTAAGACACTGAGGTTCAGAGACGTTATGATTTGCCTAAAGGAACACAGAACTAGAATTTAGGATGCTCAGGTCCCGTGTACATTCTATTACACTTCACCATGTGGTTTCACATTTCCTTAAACAAGATATTCCTAAGAAAATGGAATAACTTTACAAAGAAAATCTACTTATATTTTTATGATTTTTAGCTAGAACATACTCTAATCACGTTTACCAAAAACAAAACTTTAATGAACCCTTAAGATTACTACTCAAAGTAAAGGTTTTTAAACATTTGGGATAAATGAAAAAAATGCAAGAGTATTATATTTTGAGACTGTTATAGCTTTGAAAAAATGAGCTATCATCTTATATTCATACAAATACTAGAAGAATGTTAAGAGTCAAGGTGCTATGACTAATTACACTAGGTTACTGTACCTGCAAAAGTTGGTGGGAATCACAATAGCATATCCAACAGATGTTCCTCCTAAACAGCTACCCAGTTCATGGAAGAGGCCATGAGCCATAGATTCCAAAGGCAAAACAATCAGAAACATGCTCAAGAAGATCCCATTTGTTGGCTAAAAAAAATTTAGAACAGTATGTTTACCATACCATGTGGGATTAAACTTATGTATATGTGTATTCATATATATTTATAAATCCATATTTATTCATTTTTTGCCCCTACTTCCAAAAAGAATTAAAAGGATAAAGATCTAAAATCCATTATAAGCTGAAAGACACAAGTAAGAACACATGGATAAACAATAGAGCCTAAATTTATCTATAAGCTCCTGGACACCATGGTAAAACAAACATAATATGCATATTGTATTTTTAAAGTTTGTCAAATAATATCCCAAACTAAAAACATATATAATATACATATATGTAACATCTTTAATATGACAGAGAAAAAAGCCAGAAAACAAATCCTTTCCTGTTACTACCACATGCTTTAAATCATTTTTCAAATAACACACTCATTTATCAGAGTGTAGAAAGGGTCTTTTTTCCCCGTGTGAAAAGTCCAGAAATTAAGAGAAAAATTTAAAATGTAAACTCCTTAAAACTATAAAAATGAATTCCATTCTTAAACTTATAATACAGCTTTCCTTTGAAAATATCTAGACTCTTTGTAACTAAATCAAAACTAAAATATATTTATCTGTACATTAAGGACATTTAAGCAGCCTAAAAACAATGGAAAAAGGGGGGCAGGCAAAGTATTAAGAGAAGGCAGATTTAGGTAGTATTTGCAATTAAAATAAAAAAGGACACATTTAAATGAAAAGAAAATGAAAGGATGAGTCACTCAATACCAACCTGCATTCTTACAATAAGGATGGTATTTCACATTCTCTGTGCTGCTACTGCACGTATTGCACAGTTAGGCGTGTATGTGCATGAATGAATACACATTTTCCAACACTAACAAGTGGTTCATTTGGTCAGAATTTTAGTAAAAAAAAAAGTTGAATCCCATAATGGAAAAATGGATATAATGCCCTATTTTTGGTACACTGGTGGTGGTGGTGTCGCTAAGTCATGTCTGACTCTCAAGACCCCATGGACTGGAGCTCGCCCAGGCTCCTCTGTCCATGGGATTTCCCAGGTAAGAATACTGGAGTGGGTTGCCATTTCCTTCTGCAGGGGATCTTCCCCACCCAAGGATTGAACCCATGTCTCCTGCATTGCAGGCAGTCTCCTGCATTGCAAGTGGATTCTTTACTGCTACCAGGGAAGCCCACTTTTGGTATATTCTGTGTTATCAATTACATAAATAATACAGTACATGCTCAATTTAGAAACAATAGAAAAAGATATGATTAGATTCATTCTGAGTACCATTACCATACACAGCTAACTATTTAAAATATGTTCAAACTTCATGCAATATATGTAATCACAAATATTTAGTCTTTTACCAAAGTGGGATGATATATAATGTTCTGCAAACTGTCCAATATACTATAAGCTTATTAATGTAATTCTAAATCATTTGTAAATACCAAATGGCATTACTATTATATTTATGAAATTTTAATTAGATGATTTCCTATTTGTGTATTTAGATTCCTTATATTTTTCCTCTGTGATAAACAAAACCAGAGTAAGTATTGAGTTCTCTGATGATTATATTAAATATCTTTGATCATTTGAGTTCAACTTTGGTGAAATATTTTGCCATGGGGCTGTCTGTTAATGATTCACAGTTTTGTTTTGCTATCAATATAAGTGTAATGTACTAATGTTGTGTCTTGCTAAATCTTCTCCATCTACCTAAAGGTCAAGAAGGTATTTTACATTATCCTCTAAAGGTTTTGTTTTTTTTGCACTTTGCTTTTAGGTCCATAATCCAAATATAGTTGATTGTTATAAGAACAGTTCAAGTTTTTTATATGAGCACTCAACTATTTACCAATTACTGAAAATCTCAACCATTCCACATTTCTGTACTATTTTTGTCATAAATCAGGCATTCTGATACCTGCTTTTTCACTCTTATGTTCCATTGGCCTATCTACTTTTGCCCACATTTCCTCCTTTCTTTCTGGGACTCCAGTAAAACACAAATGAGATTTCTCTGTATCTTCTATGAGTCTTATCCTTCTGTACAGTATTTCCTCTCTTTTTCCTCTTCAAGCTTCTACTTTCATAGCCTTCTCTGAACTATATTTTCCAGCTCACTAATCTCACTTCTCATTTGTCTAATCTGTTAAACTTGTACACTGAGTGAATTTCAGGTATTTTATTTTCTGATTCAAAAACATGTCTAAAAAGAAAAAAAAAAAGCCTGTCCAGTTATTTTTCAAATCTGCCTTGTTGCTTTTTTATATTAATAGCTTCTAGCTTCCCACTATTATTTACTATCTTTGCTTTTGTTTTTCAACTTGCTAAATATGTATGATGGCTTTCTGTGTTTGATAATTCCAATAAACCAAGACATTT
Organism: Bos javanicus; assembly: GCF_032452875.1. Classification (NCBI taxonomy): domain Eukaryota; kingdom Metazoa; phylum Chordata; class Mammalia; order Artiodactyla; family Bovidae; genus Bos; species Bos javanicus. Next base: position 56,285,085 of record NC_083871.1, on the reverse strand, counting down.
TGGTCTGCTTATTGTCTGCTGGTTCTGTTGCTCCTTGCTCTTGATGCCATGTGAGTGAGTGAGAGAGAGAGGGGGAGAGAGAGAGAATCTGGTTATATTTATGAGTTGAACACTGTATGCAAAAAAAAATACTATATGACTAATTTCAGACCTAGGATAATTATACCTTCTCCAAGAGGATTTCTGTTTCTTCTAGGGAGCTGTGGGCATTAACAGTTTATATATCTTAATCCAGGTTGTATCACTAACAGGATACAGTATCAGGATGCAAATTCATTAGAGGATGTAATGTATTTATTAAAAAATACATTTCTACTATAAACACCAACTTCTTCTTATACAACTTACGTCCAAGAGAATTTACATACTTTTTATACTTAGGTTACTAACTATATCAGTGAGAAAATCACTCTTTTATGACATAGCTTACAATTTGGATGCAACAATTCTCACAACTATTACTACAGCAATTTCAATGGCTGTTTTTAAACATTACTTGTTTAACTCTTAGGTTTAATAGGTATCTACAAATATTGATAATTTCATCATTTTCTTTTCAATTTCTATACCTTCTATTGCATATATTGTTCCATTATAATGGGAAATACTTTGATCAATTAAACCCTTATCCACATAAAAGTGGATGGGGAACTTTTAGATACAGACGGCTAACTGTACTACACCATAAATGTAAGGGACTCCAGCAACTGCAAATTTTGGTATTCAGAGGAGGTACTGGAATCAATCCATTGTAGATACCTAAGGATCACTGTACGTTCAAATTATGTCAGCCATTTACTTAAAATAATTACTGGTTGGCGGGGGGGTAAAAATGGTGGAGGAGTAGGACAGGAAGCTCACCTTCCCCAACAAAAACACTAAAAACACATCTATGAGTGGAATGACCGACACAGAACATCTACCGAAAGCCAGCAGAAGACCTCATTCTCAAAGGGCAAAAAAACCTCCATGTAACTGGGTAGGACAAAAGGAAAAAAGAAACAGACGAAGCCTGCACCCAGGGAGGAGCCATGGAGGCAAGTTTCCCACACCCTGGGCAGTCCCCCACTGGCAGGGAGATCAGCCTATATGGAGCGGAGCTTCAGAGGCTAGGCGTAGAGCACAGCGTTTGAGTAGGGCAAAACAGAGTAACGTGAACAGAAGGTTGGCACTGCCACCCTGCACTCCCCCGCCTAAGATGCTCATATGTTAGTGAACCTGGGGGCTAGGCACTAAAGTACAGGCTTCAGAGGTCAGACCCAGGGAGAGGACCAGGGTTGGCTGCATGGAGACAGCCTGAAGAGGCTGCACGGTAGCAACAGAGCAGGTACTCAGAAGAAGCTGGGGCTGACGAGAGATACCAAGTGCCATTGTTGAGGGGGTGCATGGGAAGAGGGCTGAGAGCACCGTAAGAGCTCCTTTCCCTGTGACCATTCAGCAACAGGACAATGCCCACAGGAGTTCTGGGGGCAGGCGCAAGTCATTGCGGCCATCCTAGGCCCCAGAAGTGGCTATGAACTGCCACTCCAAGACCTAACAGCAGGTGCCAAGGACTGCCACCACTCTTCTGGGAGTGTGGACAGCATCTGCCCACAGGAGACCCAGAGCAGTGCCAAGCCCTGCCCCTGCTGTCCCAGGAGTGTGCAGACAGCTGCCACCCCCAAGAGACCCAAGAGCAGGTGTCGAAGACTGCCCCCTCATGTGTGCACAAGGACCTCTGAACCCACACACCACATATCAAGGGATAACTGCCAGCATGCACTGAGGAAAGAGACAGATAGCATCCAAACTAAAGCAGCCCCTTGACTCTGGAAAAGATGGCAGAGTAGAAAGACATGAGCTCGCCTCTTCTCATGAAGGGGCTTCCTTGGTGTCTCAGATGATAAAGATCCTGCCTGCAATGTACAAGGCCAGGGCCTGATTCCTGGGTTGGAAAGATCCCCTGGAGAAGGGAATGGCTATCCACTCCAGTATTCATGCCTGGAGAACATCACGGACAGAGAAGTCTAGCAAGCAACAGCCCACAGGGTTGCAAAGAGTTGGGCACGACTGAGCGACTAACACTTTCACGTCTCATGAAAACACCAAAATCACAACTGCTGAACAATCATCTACAAAAACACTGCTAAGTCGCTTCAGTCATGTCTGACTCTGTGCGACCCCATAGATGGCAGCCCACCAGGCTCCCCCATCTCCGGGATTCTCCAGGCAAGAACACTGGAGTGGGTTGTCATTTCCTTCTCCAATGCATGAAAGTGAAAAGTGAAAGTGAAGTCGCTCAGTCGTGTCCGACTCTTAGCGACCCCATAGATGGCAGCCCACCAGGCTCCTCCATCCATGGGATTTTCCAGGCAACAGTACTGGAGTGGGGTGCCATTGCCTTCTCCGACAAAAACACTGGAACCTACCATAAAAGATATTTTAAAATCAAGTCAAGGCCTTGCTCACCAAAGCTTGGTCTCTCCATGTCATTCTTCCCCTTAACTTCCAGCTGAGTCTCCATCTGGAGCGCGGATATCCTCTGAGACCATTTATTTGCCTGGGCTTCTAAGACCCACTCGAGAAGGTGTCTAAGGTGGGGCACCTTCCGCTATTCGAGAGGGTGCCTGCGGCCTCCGTGGTCAGAGCTAACCTGGTGTCACGGGTTATATTGATTTTCGCGTCAAGCTACTCAGCTTCTTTTCTCCACTGAAACTGAGCTATCCTCATTCTATTATTCTTTATATCTTTGAGGAATAAATAAATAAATAGTGGAATACCCTGGATCAGCCGGGGCTGGACCTCGGCAATTCTTAATTATATTCTAATTGGCATTGTGGCCCTTTTCAAGTTAATTCCCAAATGCTTTTGACATTATCCAAATTGTCTTTGACAGCTTTCTTTGCTTTCTGATCCAATAATTGATGAAACAACATAAATAAATGGTTTTAATTATTTATGACAAGTTAACTGCCTGATTGTGGCCCTAAATTACCATTTAGATAGACTTTGTGTAACAGGATGTAAACACTACCCTTGCCTTCAGTCTATGGAATGCTAAGCTGACACACAGGCAGTCAAAGCTTCCTTTAATTCAATATCTCACTAATTTATGGCTTTACAGAAAAACAAACAGCCAGTTCATGACTTCACCTACAAAAGAAGCATTTATACTTATCTGAACATGCATTTTAAATAAGATGAAGTGGAATTTCTTCCTTCTTTAATTAAAATAAATAAATTTATATTAAAAAATATGTATCTGAAACTACCAAATATTTGCATATTTTAAATAGGTGATTAAAAAAACAAAAAAAAACAACCTTCTCTCCATATTGTTGAAGGAAGAAGGTGCTGGGACCACCGATAAGACTTGGTTTAAGTCTGCCAGACTGACTTGACTTCTTTATATCCTGCTGCATCAGAGGCCATGCTCTCCTTTTTTTGTTGTTTCTTCTTTCCTGCAGTCTTTAGTGTCTTGGTTAACCACCCCAGTCCTAGTAGATTTCCATTGTTTTGAAGCTTTATTCTTTCTTGTTGCCTTTTGTTTTTGGCTTAGTTTCAACATTGGAAGGGACAGGTTTGGCTATAATCTGTGAATCTCCTCTTGGCCTCTTTCCTTATTGCCTCTTCAGCTAAACTGACCCTCTTAGAAATCTAGATGGTGGCTTCAATGGGGAAGATGTATGGCTGGGTGCCCAGGGGTCTTAGCAAAGCTGGGGTACTTTGCTGCTGCCAATTCCATAGCCTGAACTCCAGGGGCCCAAGATGGGAGCAATGGGAGAACCAGATGAAATTGGATGAGAAGTCTGCCCATCATTTTAATTTAATATCAGGAATCTATCTATCTATCATTGTCTATCTCTGTCGTCTACTTATCAAGTCAAAAAGATGGTGGAGTAGAAGGACGTGCACTCATCTTCTCCTCCAAGAACACCAAAATCACAACTAGCTGCTGAACAATCATCGACAGGAGAATGTTAGAACCCACCAAAAAAAGATACTCCACATCCAAGGGCAAAGGAGAAGTTGCAGCAAGACAGCAGGAGGGGTGCAGTCATGTTTAAAATCAACCTTCATACCCGTCAGAGACGCCTGGAGGGCAAAAAGCAAACCTTGTGTGCATCAAGGTGCAGGGAAAGGAACAGCAATCCCCACAAGAGACTGAGCCAGACCTGCCTGTGACTGAGGGTCTCCTGTGGAGGCATGGGTCAGCAGTGGCCTGCTGTGGGGTCAGGGACACTGACAGCAGCAGTCCTAGGAGGTGTGGTGTGTGGCATAAATCCTTTGGAGGAGGCTGCCACTGCATGCTAAGTCACTTCTGTCATATCCAACTCTTTGTTACCCTATGGACTGTAGCCCTCCAGACTTCTCTGTTCATGGGATTCTTCAGGCAAGAATACTGGAGTGGGTTGCCATTTCCTCCTCCAGGGAAAATTCCCAACCCAGGGACTGAATCCACATCTCTTAAGTCTCTTGCATTGGCAGGCAGGTCCTTAACCACTAGCGCCATCCCCCACCTGGGAAGAGCTGCCAGGTAGGCAATACACAAACTAGAGAACAATTATACCAAAGAAGTTCTCGTGCTGCTATAAAAGTTCTAGGTTCCACAACAGACTTCCCAACCTGGGGTTCAGCAAAGGGACTGAGAATCCTCAAGGAATTTGACTTTGAAGGCCAGTGGGATTTGATTACAGAACTTCCACAGGACTGGGGAAACACAGACTCTTGGAGGGCACAAACAAAACCTTGTGTGCACCAGGACCCAGGAGAAAGGAGCAGTAACCCCACAAGAGACCGATCCAGACTTGCCTGTGCGTGTCCAGGAGTCTCTGCTGGAGACGTGGGTTGACTGAGGCCTGCCGCGGGGTCAGGGACACTGATGGCAGCAGTCCTGGGAGGCGCACCGTGTGGCCTATGCCTTCTAAAGGAGGTCGCCATTACCACCATTACCCCTACCACAGATTAAGGCCAAACTACAGGCAGGGAAAAGTGCCTGGATATCTGTAGGTGGCAGGAGACGTCTATAAGGCCACCCCTTTCACCCCCACTCTCCCGCCTCCTCCCCCTTCTTTCAACCTGGCTTCCTTTCCTCCTTTGAAATCTTTGATGTTAGTACTTGGATCTGAAGTTCTCTGTCTCTATAGGAGGTTTTCTGAGAGACTGTATTCTTGTATTTAAGGGCTTCTCTGGTGGTGCAGAGGTTAAAGCGTCTGCCTGCAATGTGGGAGACCTGGGTTCGATCCCTGGGTCGGGAAGATCCCCTGGAGAAGGAAATGGCAATCCACTCCAGTATTCTTGCCTGAAGAATCCCATGGACGGAGGAGCTTGGTGGGCTACAGTCCACGGGTCGCAAAGAATCGGACACAACTGAGCGACTTCACTTTCACTTACAGGCAGGGAGCACAGCCCCACCTATGAGCAGAAAACTGGATTAAAGACTTACTGAGCAGGGCCTTGCCCACCAGAGGAAGATCTTCACTTTCACTTACAGGCAGGGAGCACAGCCCCACCTATGAGCAGAAAACTGGATTAAAGACTTACTGAGCAGGGCCTTGCCCACCAGAGGAAGATCCAGTTTTCTCCACAGCAAGTCCCTCCCATCAGGAAGTTTGCACAGGCCTTTTACCCACATCTATCAGAGGGTAGACAGAATGAAAACCAAAATCCCAGAAAACTAAACAAAATGATCACATGGATCACAGCTTTGTTAACTTAATCAAACTATGAGCCATACAGTGTAGGACCACCCAAGACTGATGGAGAGGTCTGACAAAACGTGGTCCACTGGAGGAGGGAATGGCAAATCACTTCAGCATTCTTATCTTGAGAACCCCAAGAACAGTATGAAAAGGCAAAAAGATATGGCACTGAAAGATAAACCCCCCAGGTCAGTAGGTGTCCAATATGCTACCAGAGAAGAGTAGAAGAATAGCTCCAGAAGGAATGAAGAGGCTGAGCCAAACCAGAAACGAAGCCCAGTGGTGGATATGTCTGGTGGTGAAAGTAAAGAACAATAGTGCATAGGAACCTGGAATGTTAGGTCCATGAATCAAGGTGAATTGGAAGTAGTCAACTTGCCAACAGGAGATGGCAAGAGTGAACATCGACAATTTAGCAATCATTGTACTAAAATGGATGGAAATGGGTGAATTTCATTCAGATGACTATTATATCTACTACTGTGGGCAAAAATCCATTAGAAGAAATGGAGTAGCCTGCACAGTCAACAAATGAGTTCATAATGCAGTACTGCGTGCACTCTCAAAAATGACAGGAAAATCTCAGTTCGTTTCCAAGGCAAACCAATCAATATTACAGTAATCCAAGTTTATGCCCCAACCACTAATGCTGAAGAAGCTGAAGTTGAACGGTTCTATGATGACCTACAAGACTTGCTAGAACACACATACACACACACAAAAGATGTCCTTTTCATCATAGAAGACTGGAATGCAAAAGCCGGAAGTCAAGAGATACGTGGAATAACAGGCAAGTTTAGTCTTGGAGTACAAAATGAAGCAGGGTACAGGCTAACAGAGCTCTGCCAAGAGAATGCATGGGTCATAGCAAACACCCTCTTCCAACAACACAACAGAAGACTCTACACATGGACATCACCAGATGGTCAATACTGAAATTAGACTGATTATATTCTTTGCAGCCTAGGTGGAGGAGCTCTATACAGTTAGCAAAAACAAGATCAGGAGCTTACTGTGGCTCAGATCATGGCTCAGATCCATATTGCAAAATTCAGGCTTAAACTGAAGAAAATAGGGAAAACCACTAGGCCATTCAGTTATAAGCTAAATCAGATCCCTTATCATTATATAGTAGAAGTGACAAATAGATGCAAGGGATTAGACCTGATATATGAGTGCCAGAAGACCTATGGACAGAGGTTTGCAACAGCATAAATGAGGCAGTGACTGAAATCACCCCCAAGAAAAAATGCAACAAGGCAAAACCATTGTCTGACAAGGCCTTACAAATAGCTAAGAAAAGAAGAGAAACAAAGGCAAAGGAGAAAAGGAAAGATAAACCCATATGAATGTAGAGTTACAAAGAATAGCAAGGAAAGCTAAGAAAACCATCTTAAGTGAAGAATGCAAAGAAACAGGAAAACAATAGAATGGGAAGGACTAGAAATCGATTCAAGAAAATTAGAGATACCAAGAGAATATTTAATGCAAAGATGGGCACAATAAAGGACAGAAAGAGTATGGGACCTAACAGAAGCAGAAGATATTAACAATAAGTGGCAAGAATATACAGGCTGCTACTGCTAAGTCGCTTCAGTTGTGTCCGACTCTTAGCGACCCCATGGACTGCGGCCTACCAGGCTCCTCCGTCCATGGGATTTTCCAGGCAAGAGTGCTGGAGTGGGGTGCCATTGCCTTCTCCGAGAATACACAGGACAACTATACAAAAAAAGATCTTAATGACTCAGATAAACACAAAGGTGTGATCACACATCTAGAGCCAAACATTCTGGAGTGTGAACTCAAGTGGGTCTTAGGAAGCATTACTATGAACAAAGCTAGTGGAGGTGACGGAATTCCAGCTGAGCTATTTCAAATCCTAAAAGATGATGCTGTGAAAGTGCTGCACTCAATATGCCAGCAAATTTGGAAAACTCAGCAGTGGCCACAGGAGTACAAAAGGTTTTCATTCCAATCCCAAAGAAGGAAAATCCCAAAGAATATTCAAACTACTGCATAACCATACTCATTTCACATGCTAGCAAGGTAATGTTCAAAATCCTCCAAGCTAGGCTTCAACAGTATGTTAACGGAGAATGTCCAGATGTACAAGCTGGGTTTAGAAAAGGCAGAGGAATCAGGGTCAAAATGCCAACATCTGTTGGATCAAAGAAAAAGCAAGAGAATTCCAGAAAAATATCTACTTCTGCTTCATTGACTATGCTAAAGCCTTTGTTTGGATCACAACAAACTGTGGGAAATTCTTAAAGAGATGGGAATACCAGACCACTCACTGTACCTATCTCCTGAGAAACCTGCATGTAGGTCAAGAAGCAACAGAAATGGACACGGAGCAACAGACTGGTTCAAAATTGGGAAAGGAGTACAAGAAGGCTGTATATTGTCACCCTGCTTATCTAACTTCTATGTAGAGTTCATCATGCAAAATACTGGGCTGGATGAATCACAAGCTGGAATCAAGACTGCTGGGAAAAATATCAATAACCTCAGATATGCAGATGACACCATTCTAATGGCAGAAAGCAAAGAGGAACTAAAGAGCCTCTTGATGAAGGTGAAAGAGGAGAGCAAAAAAACTAACTTAAAACTCAACATTCGAAAAACTCAGATCATGGCATCTGGTCCCATCACTTCATGGCAAATAGATGGGGAAACAGTGACAAACTTTATTTTCTAGGTCTCCAAAACCACTGCAGATGGTGACTGCAGCCAGATTCTTGCTCCTTGGAAGAAAAGCTCTGACAAACCTAGACAGCATATTAAAAAGCAGAGACAACTCTGAGAGATTGTGAAGGACAAGAAAGCCTGGCATGCTGTAGTCCATGTTGTGATCCACACAGTCAAAGGCTTTAGCTTAGTCAATGCAGAAGTAGATGTATTTCTGGAATTCTCTTGCTTTTTCTACGACCCAGTAGACTTTGGCAATTTGATCTCTGGATCATCTGCCTTTTCTAAATCCAGCTTGAACATCTGGCAGTTTTCAGTACATATACTTCAGTACTGTTGAAGCCTAGTTTGGAGAATTTTGAGCATTATTTTGCTAGCATGTGAAATGAGTGCAATTGTTTAGTAGTCTGAACATTCTCTGGCACTGCCTTTCTTTGGGATTGGAATGAAAATTGACCTTTTCCTGCTGCTGCTGCTAAGTCACTTCAGTCATGTCTGACTCTGTGCGACCCCACAGATGGCAGCCCACCAGGCCTCCCTGTCCCTGGGATTCTCCAGGCAAGAACACTGGAGTGGGTTGGCATTTCCTTCTCCAATGCATGAAAGTGAAAAGTGAAAGTGAAGTTGCTCAGTCGTATCCAACTCTTAGCGACCCCATGGACTGCAGCCTAGCAGGCTCCTCCGTCTATGGGATTTTCAGGCAAGAGTACTGGAGTGGGGTGCCATTGCCTTCTCCTAGACGGCATATTAAAAAGCAGAGACATCACTTTGCGAACAAAGGTCTGTATAGTCAAAGCTATGGTTTTTCCAGTAGTCATGTAAAGATGTGAGACTTGGACCATAAGGAAGGCTGAGCACCAAAGAATTGATTCTTGTGAACTGTGGTGCTGGAGAAGACTCTTGAGAATTCCTTGGACTGCAAGGAGATCAAATCAGTTAATTCTAAAAGAAATCAACCCTGAATATTCACTGGAAGGACTGATGCTGAAGCTCCAATACTTTGGCCACCTGATGTAAAGAGCTGACTCACTGCAAAACACCCTGATGTGGGGATGTTGGGAAAGACCGAAGGCAGGAGGAGAAGGGAATGACAGAAGATGAGGTGGTTGGATGGTATTATCGACTCAACGGACATGAATTTGAGCAAACTCAGGGAAACAGTGAAGGACAGGGAAGCCTGGCGTGCTGTAGTCCATGGGGTAGCAAAGAGTCAGATATAACTGAATGACTGAACAACAACAACAATCACAGTCAAAGAAAAACCCACAAATAAGATATGAGGGGTGCTTTTGTGACATAATTAAATCCCATACCCAGCGAGTAGACAATCCACAAACTGGAATAATTATATTGCAGAAGTTCTCCCACAAGACTGAAAATCCTGAGCCCCATGTCAGGCTCCCCAGTCTAAGGGTCTGACACTGGGATGAGGAACACCCAGAGCATTTGGCCTTGAAGGCCAGTGGGGCTTCAATGCAGGAGCTCCACAGGAGTGGGGAAACAGAGATTCCATTCTTAGAAGGTTCAATAAGAATCCATGTATACTGGGACCGAGTACAAAGCAGTAACTCCACAGGAGCATGGGCTGGACCTACGTGCAAGTCTTGGAGGATCTACTAGGGATGTGGGGGCCAGCTGTGGTTCAAAGAGGCAGGGGGCAAGAACACTGGTGGCAGAGGCCCCATAGAATACTGATCAGCATAGGCTCTCCCAGAGGCTGCCAGTTTAGCATCAAAAGCTGGTCTGAACCCAACAGTCTACAGGCTCCAGTGCTGGAATGCCTCCAGCCAAACAACCAGCAGGATAGTAACACAGCCCCATGCATTGACAGACAGGCTGCCAAGAGCTGTACTAAGCTCACAGTCACCTCTAAACACACCCCTTGACACAATCCCACTAATGGATACAAAACAAGACCCAAATATATGCTACAAGAGTCATGGAACACAAGATACATGCTACATACAAGAGACATGCTACATACAAGAGACATGCTACAAGGAACACATACAGACTGAAATTGATGAGATGGACAAAGGTATTCCACGTAAATGGAAATCAAAGTTGGAGTAGTAACATCGTTATAGACTTTAAAATAAAGACTGTTACAAGAGACAAAGAAGGACATTACATAATGATCCAAGGACCAATTCAAGAAGATACAACAATTGCAAATATAAGTGTACCCAACGAACGAGCAGCTCAACATATAAAGCAAATGCTAATGGTCATTAAAAGAGAAATTGACAGTAACACAGTAATAGTGGAGGACTTAAACATCCCACTTTCATCAGTGGGCAGATCATCCACAAAGGGAATACAGGCTTTAAATGACACATCACACCAAATGATTTAATTGATATTTACAGATCATTTCATCCAAAAATAACAGAGCACACATTCTTCTCAAATGCACATGGAACTTTCTCTCCAGAATTGATCACATGCTGAGCCTGTCACAAAGCAAGCATAGGTAAATTTAAGAACACTGAAATCATACCAAGCATCTTTTCCAAACACAATGCTATGAGATTAGACAAGATGAAGAGGTAAAAAAACACAAACATGTGGAGGCTAAACAATATGCTACTAAACAACCAACAGATCACTGAAGAAAGAAGACAATATCAAAAAATGCCCAGGGACAAATGACAATGAAAGCATGACCACCCAGAACCTAGGGAATATAGCAAAAGCAATTCTCAGAATGAAGTTTACAGTGATACAATCTGACCACAGGAATCAAGAAAATCCTCAAATAAACAAGCTAATTTTACATCTAAGGCAACTAAAGCAAGAACAGACAAAACCCGAAGTTAGTTGAAGAAAACCTAAATATCAGAGCAGAAATAAATGAAACAATGACTAAAACCTGGTTCTCTGAAACAGAAGAAAAAAAATGATAAACGTTTAGCCAGGCTCATGACAAAAAAAGGGGAAAAGGCTCAAATCAGTAAAATTAGAAATGGGAAAGTAACAACTGACACTAAAGAAATACAAAGATCATAAGAGATTACTAAAAACAATGCAAACAACATATGCCAATAAAATGGACAATCTGGAAGTAGACAAATTCATAGAAAGGTACAATTGCCAAGGACTGAATCAAAGACGACTCTACACATGGACATCAACAGAAGGTCAATACAGAAATCAGACTGATTACATTCTTTGCAGCTGAAGATGGAGAAGCTCTAGTCACCAAAAACAAGACCAGCAACTGACTGCAGCTCACATCATGAAATCCTTACTAAAAAATTCAGACTAAATTGAAGAAAATAGGGAAAACCACTAGGCTATTCAGGTATGACCTGAATCAAATCCCTTACAATTATACAGTGGAAGTGACAAATAGATTCAAGGGATTAGATCTGAAAGATAAGAGTGCCTGAAGAACTGTTGTACAGGAGGCAGTGGCCAAAAGCATTCCCAAGAAAAAGAAATGCAAGGAAGCCACTGTAGATGGTGACTGAGGCCATGAAATTAAGAAGCTTGCTCCTTGGATGAAAAGCTATGACAAACCTAGACAGCATATTAAAAAGCAGAGACATTTGCCAACAAAGGTCCATCTAGTCAAAGCTATATTTTTCCAGTAGTCATGTGTGGGTGTGAGAGTTGGGCCATAAAAAAGCTGAATGCCAAAGAACTTATGTTTTTGAACTGTGGTGTTGGAGAAAACTCTTGAGAGTCCCTTAGACTGCAAGGAGATCAAACCAGTCAGTCCTAAAGGAAATTAGTCCTGAATATTCACTGGAAGGATTGATGCTTAAGCTCCAGTACTTTGGCCACCTGATGCAAAGAGCTGACTCACTGGAAAAGACCCTGATGCTAGGAAAGATTGAAGGCAGGAAGAGAAGGGGATGACAGAGGATGAGATGGTTGGATGGCATCACCCACTGGATGGACATGAGTTTGAGCAAGCTCTGGGAGTTGGGTGATGGACAGGGAAGCCTGGTGTGCTGCAGTCCACGGGGTCACAGAGTTGGACACAACTGAGCGACTGAACTGAGGCGGCCTTACAAATAGCTGAGAAAAGAAGAGAAGCTAAAGGCAAAGGAGAAAAGGAAAGACATATCCATCTGAATTTAGAGTTCCAAAGAATAGCAAGGAGAGATAAGGAAGCCTTCCTAAGTAAACAACACAAAGAAATAGAGGAAAACAATAGAATGCAAAGGACTAGAGATCACTTCAAGAAAATCCGAGATACCAAGAGAACATTTCATGCAAAGATGGGTACAATAAAGGAGAGAACAATAAGGACCTAACAGAAGCAGAAGAGATTAAGAAGAGGTGGCAAGAATACACAGGAGAACTATACAAAAAAGATCTTAAGAACCTAGGTAAGTAAGACAGTGCCATCCCTCACCTAGAGCCAGACATCCTGGACTGTGAAGTCAAGCGGGCCTCAGGAACCATTACTACAAACAAAGCTAGTGGAGGTGAAGGAATTCCAGCTGAGCTAAAATCCTAAAAGACGATGCTGTTAAAAGTGCTGCACTCAATATGCCAGCAAATTTGGAGAACTCAGCAGTGGCCACAGGAGTCGAAGAGGCCACTTTTCAGTTTTCATTCCAATCCCAAAGAAGGGCAGTGCAAAAGGATGTTTAAACTACTGCACAACTGTACTCATTTCACATGCTAGAAAGGTAATGCTCAAAATCCTTCAGGTTCAGCTTCACCAGTATGTGAATGGAGAGCTTCCAGATATACAAGCTGGGTTTGCAAAAGGCACAGGAACCAGAGATCAAATTGCAAACATCCGTTGGATCATAGACAAAGAAAGGGAATTCCAGAAAAACATCTACTTCTGCTTCATTGAGTATGCTAAAGCCTTTGACTGTTTGTGGAAAACTCTTAAAGAGATGGGAATACCAGACCATTTCACCTGCCTCCTGAGAAACCAGTATACAGGTCAAGAAGCAACAGTTAGAAATGAACATGGAACAACGGACTGGTTCAAAATTGGGAAAGGAGTAAGTCAAGGCTGTGTACTGTCCCCCTGCTTATTTAACTTATATGTGATCTGCCTCTTGAGAAATTTGTATGCAGGTCAGGAAGCAACAGTTAGAACTGGACATGGAGCAACAGACTAGTTCCAAATAGGAAAAGGAGTACATCAAGGCTGTGTATTGTCACCCTGCTTATTTAACTTCTATGAGAAACGCTGGACTGGAAGAAACACAAGCTGGAATCAAGATTGCAGGGAGAAATATCAATCACCTCAGATATGCAGATGACACCACCCTTATGGCAGAAAGTGAAGAGGAACTCAAAAGCCTCTTGATGAAAGTGAAAGAGGAGAGTGAAAAAGTTGGCTTAAAGCTCAACATTCAGAAAACGAAGATCATGGCATCCAGTCCCATCACTTCATGGGAAATAGATGGGGAAACAGTGGAAACAGTGTCAGACTTTATTTTTCTGGACTCCAATATCACTGCAGATGGTGACTGCAGCCATGAAATTAAAAGACGCTTACTCCTTGGAAGGAAAGTTATGACCAACCTAGATAGCATATTCAAAAGCAGAGACATTACTTTGCCAACAAAGGATCGTCTAGTCAAGGCTATGGTTTTTCCTGTGGTCATGTATGGATGTGAGACTTGGATTGAGGATGTGAGAAGGCTGAGCGCGGAAGAATTGATGCTTTTGAACTGTGGTGTTGGAGAAGACTCTTGAGAGTCCCTTGGACTGCAAGGAGATCCAGCCGGTCTATTCTGAAGGAGATCAGCCCTGGGATTTCTTTGGAAGGAATGATGCTAAAGCTGAAACTCCAGTCCTTTGGCCACCTCATGCGAAGAGTTGACTCATTGGAAAAGACTCTGATGCTGGGAGGGATTAGGGGCAAGAGGAGAAGGGGATGACAGAGGATGAGATGGCTGGATGGCATCACTGACTCGATGGACGTGAGTCTCAGTGAACTCCGGGAGTTGGTGATGGACAGAGAGGCCTAGCATGCTGCGATTCATGGGGTCACAAAGAGTTGGACACGACTGAGCAACTGATCTGATCTGATCTGATATTATATCAGGCAAAATGCAGGGCTAGATGAAGCACAAGCTGGAATCAAGATTGCTGGGAGAAATATCAATAACCTCACATGTGCAGATGACACCATCCTAATGCCAGAAAGCAAAGAAGAACTAAAGAGTCTCTTGATGAGGGTGAAATAAGGGAGTGAAAAAGCTGGCTTAAAACTCAACATTAAAAAAATGAAGAGCAAGGCACCTGCCACTTCATGACAAATAGATAGGGAAACAATGGAAACAATGACAAGACTTTATTTTCTTGGGCCCCAAAACCACTGCAGATGGTGACTGCAGCCATGAAATTAAAGGAGGCTTGCTCCTTGGAAGAAAAGCTATGACAAAACTAGACAATGTTAAAAAGCAGAGATGTCACTTTGCCAACAAAAGGTCTGTATAGTCAAAGGTACTTTTTTTCCAGTAGTCATATATGGATGTGAGAGCTGGACCATAAAGAAGGCTGAGCGCTGAAGAATTGATGCTCAAGCTGTGGTGTTGGAGAATACTGCTGAGAGTCCCTTGGATTGCAAGGAGATCAAACCAGTCGATCCTAAAGGAAATCAACCCTAACTATTCATTGGAAAGACTGATACTGAAGCTGGACCTCCAATACTCTGGTCACGTGATGCAAAGAGCCAACTCACTGGACAAGACCCTGATGCTGGTAAAGACTGGGGGCAAGAGGAAAAGGGGCAACAATGGATTAGATGGTTGGATGACATCATTGACTCATTGTACATGAATTTGAGCAAACTTTGGGAGACAGAGCAGGACAGGAGAGCCTGGCATGCTGCAGCCCATGGGGTTGCAAAGAGTCAGACATGACTAAATGATTGAACTACAACAACAACAACAGAAAAATCATTAGTACTGAAACTGAAACAATGATTAAAAAACTTCAAACTAACAAAAGTACAGGACCAGATGGCTTCACAAATGAAAACTATCAAACAATTAGAGAAGAGTTAACACCTATTCTTCTGAAAGACTTCTCAAAAAACTGCAGAGGAAGGAACATTCCCAAGCTCATTCTACAAGGTGACGATCACCGTGACAGAAAAACCAGACAAAGATACCACAAAAAAAGAAAATTACAGTCGGCATCACTGATGAACACAGAGGCAAATTCTAGCAAACCAAATGCAACAGTACATTAACAGGGCTATACATCATGATCAAGTGGGATTTATCCCAGGAATGCAAGGATTCAGTGATACACCACATCAACAAACTGACAAATAAAAACCATATGATCTTCACAACAGATGCAGAAAAAGCATTTGACAATATTCAACACTGATTTATGATAAAAACTCTCCAGAAAATGGGTATAGAGGGATTTACCTCAACATAATGCTATATACTCACTAGCATTATAAAGCAAGAAAATACAGGAAAGCGTTAACATACTTGAAAATGAGGGCAACCACAAATCAAAAACATAACAACAGTTTCACAAAAACCTAAAAGAAGAGGAACACAATCATAAGATGAAAGCAAATCATCAAACCACAAGAAGAAAAACAAAAAGGAAAAGAAACAAAAAGAATCATCTGGGAAACAAGGTTTGAGATGGCAATAAATACATATGTATCAATGAAAGAAAGTCACTATGAAAGTGTAAGTCGCTCAGTTGTGTCCACCTCTTTGCGACCCCATGGACTATCCAGTCCATGGAATTCTCCAGGCCAGAATACTGGAGTGGGCAGCTGTTCCCTTCTCCAAGGGATCGTCCCAACCCAGGGATCAAACCCAGGTCTCCTGCAAGGCAGGCAGATTCTTTACCAGCTGAGCCACCAGGGAAGCATATGTATCAATAATTACCTTAAATGTCAATGGACTGAATGCTGCAATGAAAAGACACAAAGTGGCAGACTGGGTAAAAAAAATAAAACAAAAGCCAACAATATTGCTGCCTACAAGAGACCCTCTTTAGTGTAAAGGACACACAAAGATTGAAAGTGAGGGGATGGAAAAAAATATTTCATGCAAACAGAAATGACAAGAAAATGGGAATTACAAAACTCATATCAGACAAAATAGATTTTAAAGCAAAGACGATAAAGGAAGATAAAGGAGGACACTATATAATGATAAAAGGATCAATACAAGAGCAGATATTACACTCACCAATTGTTATGCACTAATACAGGAGCACCCAAAGACATAAAACAAATACATTTTTTAAGGCTTCCCAGGTGGCTCAGTGGTAAAGAATCTGCCTGCCAAGCAGGAGACACAGGTTGGGTGGAGAAGATCCCCTGGAGAAGGAAATAGGAACCCACTATAGTATTATTGCCTGGGACATCCCATGGACAGAGACGCTTGGCAGGATACGCCCTGGCAGGGGTCTCAGAAGAGCTGGACACAGCTTAGCGACTAAACAACAACAACAATACTGGACATAAAGGGAGAAATTGAGGGGAACACAATGATAGCACAAGACTTAACACCCCACTCACATCTTCTAGTCAAAGAATTAATAAGGCAACAGAGATCCTAAATGATAAAATAGAACCGTTAGACTGACATTCATCCAAAGGAAATAGAATATATGTTCTTTTTAAGTGCACATGGAACTTTCTCTAGGACTGACCACATACTAGGGCACAAAACTAACCTTGATAAATTTAAGAGCACAGAAACTACTTCAAGCATTTTCTCTGACCACAATGATACAAAACTAGAAATCAATCATAGGGGAAAAAATGAGGAAAAAGCAATTACATGGAGACTAAATAAAAAGTTACTAAAAAAACAATAAGTCAACAAGGAAATCAAAATGGAAATTAAAAAATACCTTGAGACAAAACAATGAAAACACAACAATTAAAAAAAAAAAAAAAAACTATGGGACACAGCAAGAGCAGTTCTTAGAGGGAAGTTCATAGGAATATAAACCTTCATCAAAAAACAAGAAAAACCTCAAATGAACAACCTAACCTATGACCAAAAAGAATTAGAAAAACAAGAAGAAACAAAACCTAAAGTCAGCAAGGAGGAGGAAATAATGTAAAAGATTTTTTTAAATAGAAAAAAATCAAGGCTTCTTGCTAAAATCTGGAACAAGGGTGCCCCAAATGGATTAAAGATTTAAATGTTAGTCTGGACACTATAAAACTCCTATAGGAAAATGTAGGCAGAACTCTCTTTGATATAAATCACAGCAATATTTTTTAGATACACTTCTTAAGAGTAATGAAAAGAAAAACATAGATAAACAAATGGTATCCAATTAGACTTAAAAGTTTTGCACAGCGAGGGAAACCATAAACAAAACAAAATGACAACCTAGGAGAAAATATCTGCAAACTACGTGACCAACGTAGTTTTTCCAGTAGTCATGTACAGATGTGAAAGTTGGACCATAAAGAAGGCTGAGTGCTGAAGAACGGATGCTTTCAACTGTGGTGCTAGAGAAAACTCTTGAGAGAGTCCCTTGGACTACAAAGAGATCAACTAGTCAATCCTAAAGGAAATCAACCCTGAATATTCACTGGAAGGACTGATGCTGAAGCTGAAGCTCCAATATTTTGGTCACCTGATGTGACAAGCTGACTCACTGGAAAAGACCCTGATGCTGGGAAAGACTGAGGGCAGAGAAAGAAGGGGACAATAGAAGATGAGGTGGTTAGACAGCATCACTGACTCAATGGACATGAATTTGAGCAAACTCTTGGAGACAGTGCAAGACAGGGGAGCCTGGCATGCTGCGGTCCATGGGGTTGCAAAGAGTCAGACATGACTTAGTGATTGAACAACAACGTGACCAACAGGGAATTAATTTCCAAAATAAACATGCTCTTGGATTGGAAGAATTAATATTGTTAAAATGACAATACTACCCAAAGCAATCTATAGATTTAAGGCAATCCTCATCAAATTACCCACGACATTTTTTTCATACAACGAGAACAAAGAATCTGAAAATTTACATGGAAACACGGAAGACCCAGAAATACTAGAGCAATCTTTGGTGGGGCAGAGGTGGGGAAGCAGGAGGTATAACTCTCCCAGATTTCAGACAATACTACAAAAGCACAGTAATTAAAACAGTGTAGTATTGGTACAAAACCAGTCATGCGGATCAATGGAACAGATCAGAGAGTCCAGAAATAACTCGTACACCTATGGTCAATTATTCTTTGACAAAGGATGCAAGAATATAAAACAGGAAAAAGTCTCTTCAGCAAATGGCACTGGGAAAGTTGGACAGCTGCATGTAAATCAATGCAATTAGAACACATCATCATACCATGCACAGAAGTAATCTCAAAATGGCTTAAAGACTTAAACACCATAAAATTCCTTAGAAAAAAAGCATAGGCAAAACATTCCCTGACATAAAATGTGCCAATATTTTCTTAGGTCAGCCTCCCAAGGCAATAGAAATAAAAACAAAAATAAACACATGGGACCTAACCCCCAAGCTTTTGCACAGCAAAGGAAACCATAAAAAAAAAAAAAAAGACAACCTATAGAACGGGAGAAAATATTTGCAAATGATGCGCCAGACAAGGGCTTAATCTCTAAAATACACAACTCAACAATAAAAATCGCAAACCAATCAAAAAATGGGCAGAACTCAACAGACATTTCTCCAAAGAAGACATACAGATGACCAGTAGGCACATTAAAAGATGCTCAACATCACTAATTATTGGAGAAATAAAAAATTAAAACTAGAATGAGGTCCTGGTACCACCTCATACCAGTCAGAGTGACTAGCATTAGAAAGTCTACCAATAACAAATGTGAGAGGATGTGGAAAAAGGGAACCCTCCTACTCTGTGAGTGAGAATGTAAACTAGTGCACCTACTATGGAAAATAGTGTAGAGGTTCCTCACAAAAGTAATATTACCATATGATCCAGCCATCTCACACCTGGGCATATACCCAGACAAAAATATAATTCAAAAAGATACATGCACCCCTTATGTTCATAGCAGCACTATTCATAATAGCCAAAACATGGAAACAATCTAAATGTCACTGACGGATGAACTGACAAAGATGTAGTACATACTTACACATAATGAGGTAGTACTCAGCTATAAAAAAGAATGAAATAATGCCATTTGCAGTAACATTGGTGCAAGTAGAGATATCACAATGAGTGACACAAGTCAGAAAGAGAAAGACAAATACCATATGATATCACTTACATGTGGAATCTAAAATATGGCACAAACGAACCTATCTACAAAACAGAAAGAGACTCACAGACATACAGAACAGATTTGTAGTTGCCAAGGGAGAGGTGGGTGGGAGAGGAGAGAAGGACAGGAAGTTTGGGATTAGCAGATGTAAACTCTTATACATAGGAAAAGTATAAACAACAACATCCTACTGTATAGCACAGGAACTGTATTCAATATCCTGTGATAAACGATAATGGAAAAGAATATTTTAAAAAGAATGTCTGTACATGTATAACTGAGTCACTCTGCTAAAAATCATGACACTATAAATCAACTATACTTCAATTAAACAAAATTAATTTTTTAAAAAGATAACATTTACAGATAAAAGTTAGCAACAGATTTCAAATACGTCTGAAGGGCCAAAATAAATTTAGGATGTTTTATCCACTTGCCACATTCAGAAAGTTTCAATTTCACTGGCTTGCAACGCTTTATACTATAGCCTCAACCTGAGAGTCATTTGTGACTTTGGAGTACACCTTATATTTTAAACAACTCCCTGTAACAAATTACTTGACCAAAACTAGTAAGTATGGCTATTCATCTTCCTTTGCTTCCACAAACCACCCTAAGCTCACTATCAAATATGAAGACATGGTCCAAATTTCAAAGCAGATACAAGCTGAGAAAAACAGCAAACCAGTAAACAACTTTAAGTAATATCCTTTCAGTACAAGTAGTTACTAATTATTCTCTATTCATCTGGGCTTTCAAGTCATGGTCAAAAGATACAATATCTTTATATCCTAAAAATTTCTCAGCTAATAGGAATAAAATCTATTTATTCAATGTTGGAATTTCATTTTTAAAAACATGGCATTTACATAAGACATATGACTGTTGTTTGGTATAAATATTTGTTTACAAGTCACATTAAGTAAGCCAGGTTTGGGAAATGTTATATATACAAGTCTAATTAAGAAACAAAATATATAAATGTATGCTACAAAACAGTATGTAAACAGAGATAATGTTCTTCAATTTAAGATAGCCATATTTAAGAAATAATAGGCAACTTTCAGTATTCCTGCCAGGAAAATCCCATGGACAGAGGAGCCTGGCAGGCTGCAGTCCATGGGGTCATAAAGGGGTCACATGACTGAAGCAACTGAGCATGGCAGCACAGCAGGCAACCTCCAAACTCTGCTTAGTTTAGAAACCTCAGCAACATTAGAAAGCTACTTAACAGTTTTAAAGCAGGGATTTCTTTACGTAGAGGCAATAGGGTATACTGGAAAGGACTCAAGGTTTGGAGTTAAGACTTTGGTTCATTCCTAACTTACTCACCATCTGTGTGTACATGAACAAGTTAATTAAGGTTTTCAGTCTGAATATATAAAAGAGGGATATTTTATGAGCTTATTCCACAGATCAGAAATAGGTGAAATACATCTAGCACAGTAAAATGGTACCTGTAATTAAAAATTTTTTTAATTGCAATGAGATCTTTATGAGCAAAACAGAAATTTAAATGACAATAACCTTTTCAACTAAATTTACTATTTAGCAGACTGAGTTAAGGCCCTAGTAGATACATTAGCAAAAAAAAATTTTTTTGAGTAGCCGCAAGAGATGTCAAAAACAGAAATTTTTGTAGACCACAATCTTGAGAAAGGCAAAACACTGGTATGGGAATCAAACTTGGACAGTGTGCTGAATCTTACTTCTCCCAATGGGTAAAACAGAAGTTACATTAAATTATCTGCTCATTTTTAATTCTAAAGATACATGGAACTAAGTAAAGTGGTTGACACTGAAAGCTGTGAAGGCAGATTGCCTGGATATCCTAATCTCTAAGCATGTTTCTTTTCTACAAAATGGGAATAATAATGATATCTATCTCAGATGTTCTCTCTTGCCATCTTCTGCTTGACCATGTCCAACTTACCCTGATTCACGGACCTAAACATTCCAGATTCCTGTCTTAGGAATCAGTGAACTAAAGTGGATGGGAATGGGGGAATTTAATTCAGATGAGAAGAAATGGAATTGCCCTCATAGTCAACAGAAGAGTCGAAAATGCAGTATTTGAGTGCGATCTCAAAAATGATAGAATAATCTCAGTTTGTTTTCAAGGCAAACCATTCAACATTACAGAAATCCAAATCTATCCCCAACCACTAATGCCAAAGAAGCCCAAGTTGAACAGTTCTATGAAGACTTCAAGACCTTCTAGAACTAACACCAAAGAAAGATATTCTTTTCATCACTGGGGATTGTAATGCAAAAGTGGAATGTCAAGAGAACCTGGAGTAACAGGAAAGTTTGTTTGAGTACAAAATGAAGCAGGGGAAAGGTTAAGAGTATTGCCAAGAGAACCCACTGGTCATAGCAAACTTCCAACAACGCAAGAGATGACTCTACATATGGACATCACCAGATGGTCAATATAGGAATCAGACTGATTACATTCTTTGCAATTGAATATTGAAAAGTTCTATACAGCCAACAAAATCAAGACCCAGAGCTGACTGTGGCTCAGATCATGAGCTGCTTATTCCAAAATTCAGACTTAAATTGAAGAAAGTAGGGAAAACCATTAGGCCATTCAGGTATGACCTAAATCAAATCCCTTATGATTATACAGTGGAAGTAACAGATTCAAGGGATTAGATCTGATAGAGTGCCTGAAGAACTATGTATGGACAGAGGTTAGTAAAGTTGCACAGGAGGTGGTGACCAAAACCACTCCCAAGAAAAAGACTGGTAACAAGGTAAAATGGTTGTCTGAGGCCTTACAAATAGCTGAGAAGAAAGAGAAAGAGAAGAGAAAGAAAAAGGAGAAAAGGAAAGATATACCAAACTGAATACACAGTTCCAAAGAATAGCAAGGAGAGATAAGAAAGCCTTCTTAAGTGAACAATGCAAAGAAATAAAGGAAAACAATAGAGTGGGAAAGACTAGAGATTGCTTCAAGAAAATTAAGAGATACCAAGAGGGAACATTTCATGCAAAGACCGGCACAATAAAGGACAGAAATGGTATGGACCTAACAGAAGCAGAAGAGATTAAGAAGTGCACAATTTCACAAAAGAACTATACAAAAAAGGTCTTAATGACCCATATAACCATGATGGTTTGGTCACTCACCTAGAGACACACATCCTGGAGTGTAAAGAGGGCCTTAAGAAGCATTACTACTAACAAAAGCTAGTGGAACACTGTACACAGAAAACCCTAAAGACACTATCAGAAAATTACTTGAACTAATCTGTGAATCTAGTAAAGTGGCAGGATACAAAATCAACTCACAGAAATCACTTGCATTCCTATATACTAACAATGAAGAATCAGAAAGAGAAATTAAGGAATCAATCCCATTTACCACTGCAACTAAAAGAATAAAATACCTGAGCATAAACCCTACCTAAGGAGACAAAACAGCTGTATATAGAAAACTACAGGACACTGATGAAAGAAGTCAAAGATGACATAAACAGATGGAGAGATATACCACGCTCCTGGGTTGGAAGAACCAATATTGTGAAAATGACTGCAATCCCTACCAAATTACCAATGGCATTTTTCACAGAACTAGAACAAAAAATTTCACAATTTGTATGGAAATGCAAAAGACTCCAAGTAGCCAAAGCAATCTGGAGAAAGAACAGAGCTGAAGGAATCAACTTACCTGATTTCAAACTATACTACAAAGCTAGAGTCATCAAGACAGTATGGTACTGGAACAAAAACAGAAGTATAGACCAATGGAATGAGATAAAAGCCCAGAGATAAACCCATGCACATATGGGCACCTGATCTTTGAGAAAGGAGGGAAGAATACACACTGGGAAAAAATCTCTTCAATAAGTGGTGCTGGAAGAACAGGACAACTATATGCAAAAGAATGAAATCAGAATACTGCCTAATACAATACACAAAGATAAGCTCTAAATAGACTAAAGACCTAAAATGTAAGACCAGAAACTACAAAACTCTTAGAAGAAAACACAGGCAGAATACTGTATGACATAAATCATAGTAAGATACTTTATGATTCACCTCCTAGAATGGAAATAAAAACAAAAATAAATACATGGGGCCTAATTAAACTTAAATGCTTTTGCATAGGAAAGGAAACTATAAATGAGGTGAAAAGACAACCCTCAGAATGGGAGAAAATAATAGCAAATGAAACAACTGACAAAGGATTAATTTCCAAAATACACAAGCAGCTCATACAACTCAATACTAGAAAAACAAACAACCCAACCCAAAAGTATGCAAAAGACCTAGACAGACATTTCTCCAAGGAAGACATACAGATGGCTAATAAGCACATGAAGAGATGCTCAACATCACTGCTTATTAGAGAAATGCAAATCAAAACTATAATAAGGTATCACCTCACACCAGACAGAATGGCTGTAATCAAAAAATCCACAAACAACAGTCTGGAGAGGGTTTGGAGAAAAGGGATCCTCCTACACCGCTGGTGGGAATATAAAATGATACATCCACTATGGAAGACAGTATGGAGATTCCTTAAAAAAAAAAAAAAAAACTAGGAATAAAACCACCATATGACCCAGCAATACCATTTCTAGGCATATACCCTGAAGAAACCAAAACTGAAAAAGACACATGTACCCCAGTGTTCACTGTAGCACTATTTACAATAGCCATGGCATGGAGGCAACCTAGATGTTCATCAACAGATGAATGGATAAAGAAGCTATGGTATACACATACACACACACACACACACACACACACACAAATGGAATACTACTCAGCCATAAAAATGAACACATTTGAGTCAGTTCTAATGAAGTGGATTAACCTAGAGCCTATTATACAGAGTGAAGTCAGAAAGAAAATATCGTGTATTAAGACATATATATGGAATCTAGAATAATGGTACTGACCAATGTTTGCAGAGCAGCAATCGGAGAAGGCAATGGCACCTCACTCCAGTACTCTTGCCTGGAAAATCCCATGGATGGAGGAGCCTGGAAGGCTGCAGTCCATGGGGTCGCTGAGGGTCGAACATGACTGAGCAACTTCACTTTCACTTTTCACTTTCATGCATTGGAGAAGGAAACGGCAACCCACTCCAGTGTTCTTGCCTGGAGAATCCCAGGGATGGGGAAGCCTGGTGGGCTGCCGTCTATGGGGTCGCACAGAGTCGGACACGACTGAAGTGACTTAGCAATAGCAATAGCAATGGAGACACAGACATAGAGAACATACTTATGAACAAGCATGGGGGAGAAGAGGGAAAGGGTGAAATAGATGGAGAGAGTAGCATGGATGCATATACACTAACTTATGTAAATACAGAGCTAATGGGAATTTGCTGTATGACTCAGAGAACTCAAACTGGAGCTCTCTAATAACCCAGATGGGTCGGAATGGGCGGGAGGTGGGAGGGATATTCAAAAGGGAGGGGATATATGTACACCTATGGTTTACTCATGTTGATGTATGACAGAAATCAAACCAATATTGTAAAACAATCATCAATTAAAAATAAATATTTTTTAAAAAGTTAGTGGAGGTGATGGAATTGCAGCTGAGCTATTTCAAATCCTGTTAAAGTGGTGCACTCGATATGCCAGCAAATTTAGAAAACTCAGCAGTGGCCACAGGACTGGAAAAGGTCAGTTTTCATTCCAATCCCAAATAAGGGCAATGCCAATGAATGTTCAAACTACTGCACAATTGTGCGCATCTCCACGCCAGTAAGGTTATGCTCAATATTCTGTAAGCTAGGCTTTAGCAGGACATGAACCAAGAACTTTCAGATGTACAAGCTGGATTTAGTAAAGGCAGAGGAATCTGAGATCAAACTGCCAACATCCACTGGAACACAGAAAAAGCAAGAGAATTCCAGAAAAACATCTACTTCTGCTTCACAGACTACGCTAAAGCTTTTGACTGTGTGGATCAAAACAAACTGGAATATTCTTAAAGAGATGGGAATACCAGAGCACTTTACTTGCCTCCTGAGAAACCTGTATGCAGGTCAGGAAGAACAGTTAGAACCAGACATAGAACAACAGACTGGTTCAAAATTGGGAAAGGAGTACAAGGGTGTGAATTGTCACCCTGCTTATTTAACTTCTATGCAGAATACATCATGCACAATGCAGGGCTGGGTGAATCACAAGCTGGAATCAAGACTGCTGCTGATGCTAAGTCGCTTCAGTCATGTCCAGCTCTGTGCGACCCCATAGATGGCAGCCCACCAGGCTCTGCAGTCCCTGGGATTCTCCAGGCAAGAACACTGGAGTGGGTTGCCATTTCCTTCTCCAATGCATGAAAGTGAAAAGTGAAAGTGAAGTTGCTCAGTTGTGTCCGACTCTTCGTGACCCCATGGACTGCAGCCTATCAGGCTCCTCCATCCATGGGATTTTCCAGGTAAGAGTACTAGAGTGGGTTGCCATTGCCTTCTCTGGGAATCAAGACTGCTGGGAGAGAAATCAACAACCTCACATATGTAGATGATACCACTTTAATGGCAGAAAGTGAAGAGAAACTAAAGAGTTTATTGATAAAAGTTAAAGAGGAGAGTGAAAAAGTTGGCTTAAAACTCAACATACAAAAAACTAAGATTGTGACATTCAATCCCATCACTGCATGGCAAATATTAACAGACAGGGAAAAAGTGGAAGCAGTAACAGACTATATTTTCTTGGGCTCCAAAATCACTGTGGATGGTGACTGCAGCCATGAAATTTTTGATGCTTGCTCCTTGGATGGTATGCTATGACAAACATAGGCAATAATAAAAAGCAGAAATATCACTTTGCCATCAAAATCCATACATTCAAAGCTATAGTTTTTCCAGCAGTCATGTACAGATTGAGAGTTGGACACATCTATACATGAGAAGGCAATGGCATCCCACTCCAGTACGCTTGCCTGGAAAATCCCATGGATGGAGGAGCCTGGTGGGCTGCAGTCCATGGGGTCACGAAGAGTCGGACACAACTGAGCGACTTCACTTTCACTTTTCACTTTCATGCATTGGAGAAGGAAATGGCAACCCACTCCAGTGTTCTTGCCTGGAGAATCCCAGGGACAGGGGAGCCTGGTGGGCTGCCGTCTATGGGGTCGCACAGAATCAGACACGACTGAAGCGACTTAGCAGCAGGATACATGAAAAAAGGCTGAGTGCTGAAGAACTGATGCTTTTTCAGTGAAGAATTGATGCTTGTGGTGCTGCACAAGACTCTTGAGAGTCCCTTGTACTGCCAAGGGTATCAAACCAGTCAATCCTAAAAGAAACCAACCCTGAAAATTCAATGGAAGGACTAATGCTGAAGCTGAAGCTTCAATACTTCATGACTCAGATTATTGCTATTGTTTTAGGATATAAAAGCATCTATTCCTCTTTCATAGTGTTCTGCAGAAAAGATAAAACATCAAAATAAAAGAAATGAGACAAACAAAAAATTGTGAAATGTAAACTAGAATTGAAACTGTGCTGCATCCGTGGAGTCAAACCCAGTGATTGCTAGAGCTTCCCCTGCAGAGAAATTAACTGTGATCAAAACCCATGGACTCTGCAAATGACAGTGGGTGGCAAGGAAAGGCATATAAAATCTCATGTGAAAGATTTCAGAGAAAATCGCTCAACAAAACAGTAGAAATCATCAAAAGGCTATGGTATTGTGTTAAATATCAGATCAGATCAGATCAGATCAGTCGCTCAGTTGTGTCCAACTCTGCGACCCCATGAATCGCAGCGTGCCAGGCCTCCCTGTCCATCACCAACTCCTGGAGTTCACTCAGACTCACGTCCATCGAGTCAGTGATGCCATCCAGCCATCTCATCCTCTGTCGTCCCCTTCTCCTCCTGCCCCCAATCCCTCCCAGCATCAGAGTCTTTTCCAATGAGTCAACTCTTCCCATGAGGTGGCCAAAGTACTGGAGTTTCGGCTTCAGCATCATTCCTTCCAAAGAAATCCCAGGGCTGATCTCCTTCAGAATGGACTAGTTGGATCTCCTTGCAGTCCAAGGGACTCTCAAGAGTCTTCTCCAACACCACAGTTCAAAAGCATCAATTCTTTGGCGCTCAGCCTTCTTCACAGTCCAATTCTCACATCCATACATGACCACAGGAAAAACCACAGCCTTGACTAGACTAACCTCTGTTGGCAAAGTAATGTCTCTGCTTTTGAACATGCTATCTAGGTTGGTTATGACTTTCCTTCCAAAGAGTAAGCGTCTTTTAATTTCATGGCTGCAGTCACCATCTGTAGTGATTTGGGAGCCCAGAAGAATAAAGTCTGACACTGTTTCCACTGTTTCCCCATCTATTTCCCATGAAGTGGTGGGACCAGATGCCATGATCTTCGTTTTCTGAATGTTGAGCTTTAAGCCAACTTTTTCACTCTCCACTTTCACTTTCATCAAGAGGCTTTTGAGTTCCTCTTCACTTTCTGCCATAAGGGTGCTGTCATCTGCATATCTGAGGTGATTGATATTTCTCCCAGAAATCTTGATTCCAGCTTGTGCTTCTTCCAGTCCAGCGTTTCTCATGATGTACTCTGCATATAAGTTAAATAAGCAGGGTGACAATATACAGCCTTGATGAACTCCTTTTCCTATTTGGAACCAGTCTGTTGTTCCATGTCCAGTTCTAACTGTTGCTTCCTGACCTGCATACAAATTTCTCAAGAGGCAGATCAGGTGTTCTGGTATTCCCATCTCTTTCAGAATTTTCCACAGTTTCTTGTGATCCACATAGTCAAAGGCTTTGGCATAGTCAATACAGAAGAAATAGATGTTTTTCTGGAACTCTCTTGCTTTTTCCATGATCCAGAGGATGTTGGCAATTTGATCTCTGGTTCCTCTGCCTTTTCTAAAACCAGCTTGAACATCTGGAATTTCACAGTTCACATATTGCTGAAGCCTGGCTTGGAGAATTTTGAGCATTACTTTACTAGCGTGTGAGATGAGTGCAATTGTGTGGTAGTTTGAGCATTTTTTGGCATTGCCTTTCTTTGGGACTGGAATGAAAACTGACCTTTTCCAGTCCTGTGGCCACTGCTGAGTTTTCCAAATTTGCTGGCATATTGAGTGCAGCACGTTCACAGCATCATCTTTCAGGATTTGGAATAGCTCAACTGGAATTCCATCACCTCCACTAGCTTTGTTCGTAGTGATGCTTTCTAAGGCCTACTTGACTTCACATTCCAGGATGTCTGGCTCTAGGTCAGTGATCACACCATCGTGATTATCTGGGTCGTGAAGATCTTTTTTGTACAGTTCTTCTGTGTATTCTTGCCACCTCTTCTTAATAACTTCTGCTTCTGTTAGGTCCATACCATTTCTGTCCTTTATCGAGCTCATCTTTGCATGAAATGTTCCTTTGGTATCTCTGATTTTCTTGAAGAGATCCCTAGTCTTTCCCATTTGTTGTTTTCCTCTATTTCTTTGCATTGATGGCTGAAGAAGGCTTTCTTATCTCTTCTTGCTATTCTTTGGAACTCTGCATTCAGATGCTTATGTCTTTCCTTTTCTCCTTTGCTTTTCGCTTCTCTTCTTTTCACAGCTATTTGTAAGGCCTCCCCAGACAGCCATTTTGCTTTTGTTAAGTATGAATACTTCTTAATGACTTATTTAAGGAAAAAAGTACAAAAGTGGAATGCAAATAGCACATTCAATGAACATAAGATGAACTGCAGGAAACAACAGCTGTAATGTTGCATTTTAAAAGTGCAATGAGATTATGAAAAACACAACAGAGGTTAATGGTAAAATTCCAGCTTTTAAATGTAAATGACTTGGAATGATATTACTGTCTTCATTCTGAAAATGTTTCATTAAATTCAGTAAAGCTAACAAAAAATAAAGCTACCACGTGGGATCAGAGATTCTACTCAAACGAGGTCAAAGATTTCTCACATATGACATCAAAAGATAATCCATAAAAGAAAAAAATGATAAATTAAGACTGTAGCAAAATTAAGAACTTCTGCTCTTCAAAAAACAAGAAAAAAGGTCAAACACTGGGAGCAAATATTTGCAAGTCAAATATCTAATAAGGGACTTACATCTCAACACATTAAGAAAACAAATAACCCAATTTTAAAAGTAGCCAAGAGATCTGAAATTTTCATGACAAGCAATAGCATGAAAAGATACTCAACATCATTAACTACTAGGGAAATAGAAAAGAAAACCACAATGAGTTACCATTACATACCTATCACAATGGTTCAAAAATAAAAGCAAAGAGAGAAATCCCATATACTGCAAGTGAGAACACAAAATGGTACAGCAACTTTGGAAAACAGTTTGACATTTTCTTATAAAGTTAAACATGACTCATATGTTTATCATACAACCCACACAGGTAAAATAAAAACCCATGTTAACACAAAACCCTGTCTGAATGTTTACAGCAGCTCTACTTGAAAATACCAAAAACTAATTTCAGTGTCCCTCAATTGAGTGTGAGACTTCCACATAATGGAATACTGCTCAGCCATAATAAGGGATGAACTGATATAAAACAATATAGCTAAATCTCATATGAATTATGTTAAGTGAAAGAATCCAGACTCAAACAGATATGCACTATATAATTTCGTGTATATGGCACTCTAGACATAAAACAGTTCCATTGCCAAGCACTGATGGGTGGAGAGGGACTAACTAGAGAGGGGCAGGAGGGAATTTTGGGGTGATGGAACTGCTCCATATTTGATTGTACTGGTCATAAAACTATGTGCACTTGTCAAAATCACAGAATTGTACACGAAAAAGGGTGAATATTACTCTATGCAAATTTTCCTTATTAAAAAATTTTTGCTATTAAGTTGGATAAAAATAAAATAACCCCAAACTACTAACATGCAAAAAACCTTAAAATGAGAAAAAAATGGCTAAGTCCATTTGGGGAATTAAGTCACAATTGTGCTCCACGAGATTAGTCTCATGTTTATGTCTGTTTGGTTTTACTATTCTGGTAGTAAAATGAGATAGATTTGACTGTCTAAAAATACACTTAAAAAAAAACCACCTACTCTAAAATGTTTTGTTAATAACAAATGCCCACTAGGGCATCAACTCAATAAAACTGATTACTCTACATTCCAATCTGCTCCCTTCATTCTGTCAACATTTTTTAAACATTGACTACCCACCGTCAGAACACTCATCTCTACATTTCATCAGCTTATTTCAAATTCTCTTTAAGTTTCACTTTTAAACAAGATCTGTTTTTCCCTTGATACTTCTATCAGTCATATCCTTACCACAGCAATTTTTCTCTGTCACCTTTGTCCAGGTCCTTATCTCTTGATCCTAGGTAGTCTTCCAGATTTTAGTGTTATCTCTGCTTTCATTCATCCTACCTGTGGCTGGCTGACTGATCTAAAGACTTTAGTTTCTCATTTTTACCTGGACTGCCGCCACTCAATCAGTGGAACTGTTTTTCAGTGGAAATCTATCCACTGAAGGATATTTTAATGGGACAGAGGGGAAAATTAGACACTTTAGTATTACTCTCACAGAAATATGAAAAAAATGGGTTTAGATTATATTATTAAAAAGCTTCCCTGGTGGCTCAGATGGTAAAGAATTTGCCTGTAATGCGGGAGACCTGGGTTAGATCCCTGCGTTGGGAAGATACCCTGGAGAAGCGAAAGACATACCCACTCCAGGATTCTAGCCTGGAGAATTCCATGGACAGAGGAGCCTGGCATACTACAGTTTATGGGGTCACAGAGTCGGACATGACGGAGTAACTTTTAAGTTAATTTGTATCTATATCATTTAGGAATGTTAAGCAAAAACAGTTTGAGAAAAATCTAATTGAAAGAAGAGCAGCGAGCAGCTGAGAGGAGATACCCCACGTCCAAGGTCAGGAGAGGAAGCTGTGAGGAGATACCCCACCGCCAAAGTAAGGAGCAGCGGCTGCCCTTTGCTGGAGCAGCCGTGAAGAGATACCCCACGTCCAAGGTAAGAGAAACCCCAGTAAGACAATAGGCGCTGAGAGAGGGCATCAGAGGGCAGACAGACTGAAACCAGGATCACAGAAAACTAGCCAATCCAATCACACGGACCACAGCCTTGTCTAACTCAATGAAACTAAGCCGTGCCGTGTGGGGCCACCCAAGATGGCCAGTCATGGTGGAGAGGTCTGACAGAACGTGGTCCACTGGAGAAGGGAATGGCAAACCACTTTAGTATTCTTGCCTTGAGAACCCCATGAACAGTATGAAAAGGCAAAAAGATAGGACACTGAAAGATGAACTCCCCAGGTCAGTAGGGGCCCAATATGCTACTGGAGATCAGTGGAGAAATAACTCCAGAAAGAATGAAGAGACAGAGCCAAAGCAAAAACAACACCTAGTTGTGGACGTGACTGGTGATGGAAGCAAGGTCCCATGATGTAAAGAGCAATATTGCATAGGAACTTGGAATGTTAGGTCCATGAATCAAGGCAAATTGAAAGTGGTCAACAGGAGTAGACAACAGTGAACATTGACATTTTAGGAATCAGCAAACTAAAACGGACTGGAATGGGTGAATTTAACTCAAGACGATCACTGTACCTACTACTGTGGGCAAGAATCCTTTAGAAGAAATGGAGTAGCCATCATAGTCTACAAAAGAGTCCAAAATGCAGTACTTGGATGCAATCTCAAAAATGACAGAATGATCTCTGTTTGTTTCCAAGGCAAACCATTCAATATCATGGTAATCCAAGTCTATGCCCCGACCAGTAATGCTGAAGAAGCTGAAGTTGAATGGTTCTATGAAGACCTACAAGACCTTTTAGAACTAACACCCAAAAAGATGCCCTTTTCATTATAGGGGACTGGAATGCAAAAGTAGGAAGTCAAGAAATACCTGGAGTAACAGGCAAATTTGGCCTTGGAATACGGAATGAAGCAGGGCAAAGACTAATAGAGTTTTGCCAAGAAAATGCACTGGTCATAACAAACACCCTCTTTCAACAACACAAGAGAAGACTCTATACATGGACATCACCAGATGGTCAACACCAAAATCAGATTGATTATATTCTTTGCAGCCAAAGATGAAGAAGCTCTATACAGTCAACAAAAACAAGACCAGGAGCTGACTGTGGCTCAGATCATGAACTCCTTATTGCCAAATTCAGACTTAAATTGAACAAAGTGGGGAAAACCACTAGACCATTCAGGTATGACCTAAATCAAATCCCGTATGAATATACAGTGGAAGTGAGAAATAGATTTAAGGGACTAGACCTGATAGACAGAGTGCCTGATGAACTATGGATGGAGGTTTGTGACACTGTACAGGAGACAGGGATCAAGACCATCCCCAAGAAAAAGAAATACAAAAAAGCAAAATGGCTGTCTGGGGAGGCCTTACAAATAGCTGAGAAAAGAAGAGAAGTGAAAAGCAAAGGAGAAAAGGAAAGATATACTCATTTGAATGAAGAGTTCCAAAGAATAGCAAGGAGAGATAAGAAAGCCTTCCTCAGTGATCAGTGCAAAGAAATACAGGAAACAATAGAATGGGAAAGTCTAGAGATCTCTTGAAGAAAATTAGAGATACCATGGGAACATTTCATGCAAAGACAGACACCATAAAGGACGAAATGGTATGGGCCTAAGAGAAGCAGAAGATATTAAGATGAGGTG
Source organism: Bos javanicus (assembly GCF_032452875.1). Classification (NCBI taxonomy): domain Eukaryota; kingdom Metazoa; phylum Chordata; class Mammalia; order Artiodactyla; family Bovidae; genus Bos; species Bos javanicus. The sequence goes on along the minus strand of NC_083871.1, from coordinate 56,251,893 downwards.
TCAAGAATACACAGAACTCTACAAAAAAGATCTTTATGATCCAGATAACCAGGATGATGTGATCACTCACCTAGAGCCAAACATCCTGGAATGTGAAGTCAAGTAGGCCTTAAGAAGCATCACTATGACCAAAGCTAGTGGAGGTGATGGAATTCCAGTTGAGCTATTTCAAATCCTGAAAGATGATGCTGTGAACGTGCTGCACTCAATATGCCAGCAAATTTGGAAAACTCAGCAGTGGCCACAGGACTGGAAAAGGTCAGTTTTCATTCCAATCCCAAAGAAAGGCAATGCCAAAGAATGCTCAAACTATCGCACAATTGCACTCATCTCACACACTAGCACAGTAATGCTCAAAATACTCCACACCAAGCTTCAGCAGTATGTGAACTGTGAACTTCTAGATGTTCAAGCTGGTTTTAGAAAAGGCAGAGGAACCAGAGATCAAATTGCCAACGTCCGCTGGATCATGGGAAAAGCAAGAGAGTTCCAGAAAAACATCTATTTCTGCTTTATTGACTATGCCAAAGCCTTTGACCGTGTGGATCACAATCAACTGTTAAAAGTCCTTCAAGAGATGGGAATACCAGACCACCTGACCTGCCTCTTGAGAAATCTATACGCAGGTCAGGAAGCAACAGTCAGAACTGGACATGGAACAACAGACTGGTTCCAAATAGGAAAAGGAGTACGTCAAGGCTGTATATTGTCACTCTGCTTATTTAACTTATATGCAGAGTATATCATGAAGAATGCTGGGCTGGATGAAGCACAAGCTGGAATCAAGATTGCTAGAAGAAATATCAATAACCTCAGATAGGCAGATGACACCACTCTTATGGCAGAAAGTAAAGAAGAACTAAAGAGACTCTTGATGAAAGTGAGAGAGGAGAGTGAAAAAGTTGGCTTAAAGCTCAACATTCAGAAAACTAAGATCATGGCATCTGGCCCCATCACTTCATGGCAAATAGAAGGGGAAACAGTGGCTGACTTTTTTTGGGGGGACTCCAGAATTACTGCAGATGGTGATTGCAGCCATGAAATTAAAAGATGCTTACTTCTTGGAAGCAAAGTTATGACCAACCTAGACAGCATATTTTTTTAATATGCAGAGACATGACTTTGCCAACAAAGGTCTGTCTAGTCAAGTCTATGGTTTTTCCAGTAGTCATGTATGGATGTGAGAGCTGGACTATAAAGAAATCTGAGAGCCGAAGAACTGATGTTTTTGAAGTGTGGTGTTGGACATGACTCTTAAGAGTCCCTTGGACAGCAAGGAGATCCAGCCAGTACATCCTAAAGGAGATCAGTCCTGGGTGTTCATTGGAAGGACTGATGTTGAAGCTGAGACTCCAATACATTGGCCACCTGATGCGAAGAGCTGACTCATTGGAAAGGACCCCGATGCTGGGAAAGATTGAAGGCAGGAAGAGAAGGGGATGACAGAGGATGAGATGGCTGGATGGCATCACCGACTCAATGGACCTGAGTTTGTGTAAACTCCAGGAGTTGGTGATGTACAGGGAGGCCTGGTGTGTTGCAGTCCACGGGGTCACAAAGAGTCGGACATTACTGAGCAACTGAACTGAACTGAATTCAAAGAACTTAAGATAATCTCATAGACCACTGGGTAGAGCACAAAAGATTAAATTAAAATTAAATTTAAAACATTAATTGTATCATAATGTTCTCCATAGTGGCTGTACAATTTACCCAATAGTGTAAGAGGGTTCACTTTTCCCACACCCTCTCCAGTATTTATTATTGTAGACTTACTGATGATGGTCTAAAAAAACCGAAAAGAGAACTACCATATGATTCAGAAACTCCACTCCTGGAGATAAATCCAGAGAAAATCATAACTTGATAAGATATATGTACCCCAACGTTCACTGCAGCACTATTTACAGTAACCACGACATGGAACCAACCTAAATGTCCATCGACAGATGAATGGATAAAGAAAATATGGCACATATATACACAATGGAATACTACTCAGCCATAAAAAGAAACTGAATAATGCCACTTGCAGCAACATGGATGGACACAGAGATTATCACATTAAGGGAAGTAAATCCGAGAAAGACAAATATGGTATCACTTATATGTGGAATATTAAAAAATTATGGAATGAACTTATTTACAATACAGAAACAGACTCACAGACCTAGGAAACAAACTTATGGTTACCAAAGGGGAAAGGTAGGGAGGGAGGGATAAATTATATATGGGAGTAACATACATAAACCACTATAGAAAAAATAGTTAAACAACAAGGATCTACTATATAGCATAGAGAACTCTAGTCAGCATTCTGTAATAACCTTTACGGGAAACGAATCTGAAAAAGATTGTGTGTGTGTGTGTATAAACTGAATATCTTTGCTGTACACCTGAAACTAACAACACTGTAAATCAACTATACTTCAATTTTTAAAAAATTAACTGCATCAAAAACACAATGCCTGCATCACGGCCAGAAGTTTTCAAATAGCAACTAATGCATACCAAACTCTGACGGAGGCCTTCCCTGGTGGTCCAGTAGTGGACAGTCCGCCCATCAATGCAGGGGACACACTTCGATCCCTCGTCTGGGAGGATTCCACATGCCAGAGGGCAACTAAGCCAGCGCACCATAACTACTGAAACCCACATGCCCTAGAACCCATTCTCTGCAACAAGAGAAGCCACCACAATGAGAAGCCAGTGCATGGCACTAGAGAGCAGCCCCCGCTTGCAGCAACTAGAGAAAGGCCATGCTTAGCAAGTAAGACCCAGCGCAGCCAAAAGGAATAAATACCAATTTTGATAGATACACATTAGTCTTGAATAGCTAAATTAATACCTTGCTACTCAATGGGTTTACTTCTATCTGCATCATTTTTAAGATTTTTAGAAGGACTACAGAGTTTTAGGCTCTCCTCCCAAATTACTTAATTCTAGTCTTTAGAACTTAAACAAGATCTCCATATGATTCCTATGTGTATCAAAGTTTGAGAAGCACTGGCCTAAAACAAGAGTTGGAAAATTCTGTAAAAAGTTAGATAATGTTACATTTTGCAAGCTATTAGCTCTCTTTTTTAACTATTCAACTATGCTGCTTACCATGAAGATAAAAAGGTCAATACATAAGAAAGTATAATTAAAGATGTATATACACCTAGAAAAAACAGAGCCCCAAAATACTTAAGGCAAGAAAATGACAAAATTGAGAAATACACAATCTAGTAATTTAACAGAGATTTTCAGTATCACTCTCTCAGAATTTTCAGTGTTTTCAGTATCACTCTCTCAGAATTAAAGAGAAAATCAGCAAAGTCAGAAATACATGAACACCACCACCAACCAACTTAACCTAGCTGATATTTATAGAATGCTTCAATCAACAACAGCAGCCACTTATTCTTTTTAATTAAACATGATGTACTCTCCAGAAGGGAGCTTCCCTGATGGCTTAGCGGGTAAAGAATCTGCCTGCAATGCAGGAGACAAAGGACATGCGGGTTTGATCTCTGGGCTGGGAAGATCCCCTGGAGAAGGATATGGCAACCCCACTCAAGTATTCTTGCCTGGGAAATTCCCATGGACACAGGAGCAGGGCGGGCTACAGTCCATGGGGTTGCAAGAGTCAGACCCAACCTAGCGACTAAGCACACACACACATTCTTCAGAATATAACACATGACAGACTACAAAACAAGTTTTAGCAAAACACTAAAATCATAGAAACTGTGTTCTCCAGTCACCTGGACTTATGTGAAAAATCAATAATAGAAAAAAATCAGTCCTGGGTGTTCATTGGAAGGACTGATGTTGAAGCTGAAACTCCAATACTTTGGCCACCTGATGTGAAGAACTGACTCATCTAAACAGACCCTGATGCTGGGAAAAATTGGGGGCAGGAGGAGAAGGGGACCACAGAGGATGAGATGGTTGGATGGCATCTCTGACTCAATGGACGTGGGTTTGGGTGGACTTCGGGAGTTGGTGATGGACAGGGAGGCCTGGAGTGCTGCGGTTCGTGGGGTTGCAAAGAGTCGGACACGACTGAGTGACTGAACTGAACTGAATAGAAAAAATGTGGGAAATCCCCCAAAGATTACAATATCACACAACAAACTTTTAACTTTAACATAGATCAAAGAAGAAATTTCAAGGAAAATTAGAAAATGTCTTGTGAAACAGCATAGTACTGCTTTAAGGATAAGATACATAGAACAATGGAACAAAAAAGAGAGCTGAGAAACTGTTTTTGGACAAAGATGCCACGGCAATTCAACAAGAGAAAGCATAGTCTTTTCAGCAAATGGTGCTGGAACAATTAGAAAGCCATGTTAAGAAAAAAAAATTCCTCACCTCATACAATAACAAAACTTAACTCAAAATGGATCACACAACCTAAACCTAAAAGCTAAAATGATAAAACTAAAGAAAACAATAGGAGAAAAATCTTTGTGACCCAGGCCTGAGCAACACTTCCTTAGCTATGATCCTAAAAACTGCAGTACATAAAAGAAAAAGTTGACAAATTGGATTCGTAAAGTTAAAAGTCTGCATTCTTCAAAAGATATCATTTAAAAAAAGAAAAAAAGACTTCCCTGGTGGCACACTGGATAAGAATCCACCTGAGAATCACTCAGAGGACACAGGCTCAATCACTGATCAGGAAGGTCCCACATGGCATGGAGCAGCTAAGCCCACGCACCACAGTTGCTGAGCCTGTGCTCTGGAGCCCACGAGCCCCAACTACTGAGCCTGTGTGCCTAGGGCCTGTGCTCTGCAGTAAGAGAGGCCACCGCAATGAAAGGCCCAAGCACTGCAACAAAGGGTGGCCCCCACTCACCACAACTGAGAAAGTCCATGCAAAGCAATAAATGCAAAGTAACAAAGACCCATTGCAGCCAAATAGAAAAGAAATAAATTAATAAAAAATTTTTTTAAAAGAGATAAGCCACACAGCAGGAGAAAAGTGAAAGTGAAGTCACTCAGTCATGTCCGACTCTTTGTGACCCATGGACTGTAGCCTACCAGGCTCCTCTGTCCATGAGATTTTCCTGGCAAGAGTACTGAAGTGGGGTGCCATCGCCTTCTCCAGGGATCTTCCTGACCCACTTCCAAATCATATACCTGATAAAAGGCTTCTAGTAAGAATATAAAACAAACCCTTAAAATTCAGTCATAAGACACAAAACCCAATTTAGATCAAAAAAAGATATAAACAGATACATCAGCAAAGGTAAATGAATGACTAACACACACATTAAAAGATACTCACATCATCAGTCATTAGAGATGGTTTAAATGCATTTAAATTTGATTAAATGCAAATTAAAACCACAATACATCACCACTCCACATCTACATTTAGGGGCATTCTCAAGTAGATCAACTTTAAGAAAGGAGAATGGAAGGTAAGAATCTGGAAACTGACTGTCTTAAAATTATCTTTGCTGACATACTCAATGGAAAGCTTCTATATGCCTCCTGCAGTACACAAACCATGCTTAAGACAACTTGTATAAGAAAAGAAAAATTTAGTGACTTACAAAATATTTGGTTAACATGATTTGATGATCTGGAAAGGTGTCAAAAACGAATGAGGCTGATTTGGAAATGAAAAAAAAGTAGGGGTGGGAAAGGAGCAAGCAGGAAGGACAGAGAAGGGGAAGCGGAAGGAGAACTCTTGGTGAGTTCTCACCCATCAGCATCATTCTGATAGTCCTGAGCACTGGCAAATTGTTTGTTTGTTTGTTTTTAAAATCCTCTGATTGACTCCCACACGGGTTCTGTGCCCTAGCCCACAATGACTAATATAATGCACCTGCCCAGGCAAGTCTCCACATCGTTTCTTCAAACGCTCGTATCTAGAAATCACTCTGTTGCAACTAACTAGTGCAAAGCAGAGAACTGCACCAAGCAAAATTTACCTTCATTTTTGCCCTACATCCCAACCTGATATACTCAAATTATAGTACTTTTCAAAGTGTAATAATAATTACTGGTTTACATGCCTGCCTCTTCTGCCTCCCATTAGAGACTGTGCCTTCTTTAATGACAGAGGAATTTTTCATTCATCTTGAGATCTTCAGCCTCAGTATGCTATGGGATTTTCCAGGCAAGAATACTGGAGTGGGTTGCCATTTCCTCCTCCAATGACCCGTTATATAGTACAGTCAATAAATGTTCAGGGAACGGAAGGCTGATATAAACTACAGATATAAACTCCAAACATTTAGTTTGAATGTCTTTGTCTACAAAATATATTTTTAAAACATATTGTAGGCAAATGTATTGTAAAACTAATTTTTCCTTTCTTAGGAGGCTCTAATCTGAAATTAAGAATTTGATATGAGGACTTCCCTGGAGGTTCAGGGGCTAAGGCTCTGTGTTCCCTCCCAAAGCAGGTGGCCTGGGTTCGATCCCTGGTCAGAAAACTAGATCCCACATGCCGCAACTAAGAGTTCAAATGCCACAACTAAAGATTCTGCATGTCTCAACGAAGACGGAAGTTCCAACATGCCACAACTAAGACCTGGCGCAGCCAGATTAAATAAATAAATCCTTTAAAAAAACAATGTTATTACATATCTAATCAACTTCTATATAAAACCTTTAGGAAAATGAGGAGACCGAAGGACTAGACAGAAGCTAGGCAACCTCGTTCTGGCTAGTACCAGTGGCTCTGGATATGTTTTCTGACTTTTGGTTTCCTCATGTGTAAAGTGAAAAAATTAAAGAACAATCTCTAAACACCCTTCAAATGTTAATATTCTAAGAATCTTTAACCCATGAAGTGTTTCATTAATCAACAGTCAGAAGATAGGAGGCATGTCACATGCTGAGTATTCCTAATATTTTCGTACCTCTTGCTAGAAAGCAAATGAAATTATCCTGTCAATATTCATTCAGTACTCAATTCCAGAAACAAAACGAAATAAGTGCCCCGCCCTCGACATCTACTTCTGAAATTATGAGATTGACCTTTCAGTTCTAATAATTCAACTCCTGAAGCAAACATTTAATCACATATCATAGGCAGTGACATAATAAACAAACTGAAAACTTACCTGCCAGGAAACTGCTCCCAAAATTGCTGTTGCAAGAAGACTGAAAAAAACTAACTGCTCTGAAATTAAGCAAAAATGACGCATTCCTTTGGATGCCATGATTCTGTCAAGGCTATTGTTATCTACTCTGTGGGTAAAACATACTTTATGGCAGTCATTTAATTTGGTATGGAATCCCCAAAGAGTTAAAAGAAAAATAATATGGCAAATCATCCAGAAAATTCCAAAAATGGAAAAGCCTGGTATTACAAAATACCAGAGATGAGTGTCTCTAAGTTTAAATGCTGAAAGAATGAAAAATGTCAGCTCAATCATCCCAGTGAAAACAACTGAAAGTCTTCTGCAAATTCTTCCGCGGTACAAAAAGGGTTTCCATCTTTCAGTCACTGAAAGTCCACTAAAATAAATGTCAAGGAAAGGATCAGTTATCAGGCAAATAAAAAAACATGCAAAGGCAACTGGATTTTTGGGAGTCTCCAATGAGGAGAAAAACAGCAAGACTGCAAAAATAACTAAGTTTGGAAGAGCTAGAAAAGACTTCATTCTCAGGTCGATAATCAGCATGGCCAAAGCTACAACAAGTAAAATGACACTCAGAGACTTTTCCACCAACATAGTTGTGCTGGCGATGGCAAATCCAACAAGTTCCAGAAATTCAACTGTGGTTAGTAAGGTGGGCCGATGGCGGACATAACCAGACATTCTCTCCACCAAAGAGCATAATATCCTTAACACTATGGAAGTTAGAAGCAAATATTTGGTTGATTCTTCTTTGACATCATTTTTAAAGGATGAATTATCAAGAAAACACAGGAAGCCAAGCAAGAATCCAAACCAAAGATTGGAGAGACTTAAACTTGCTGTTTCCATTGAAAAATAATAATAGAGTATGCTGGCAATTCCGAGAACAAAAAGACCAAGAATAAAAATGACCAAAATTAAGGAATTTGCTGTTTTTTCCCATCTTACATAAAGACCTAAGCATATAGCAACCAACAAATTGATTCTGGCTAAATAGCCAAGGTAACGGACTGAAGAATGCATGTTCACTTCTCTGTTTACTTCTTCCAGTCTTGTCATTGCTAAATAGAGACAATGACTAAAGCAGTAACGCAGTGATTTACACATTAATCTGTCAATCTGGGCTTTCTCCCCACGTTATGAAAATTAACTGCTTGTATTTCATCCAGTAAATCCAATGTATCTGTAACTCCTATTTCAGCACTTTCTCTGGTGGACTCTGTTTACAGTGATCTAAAACAGAAGAAAAAATATTTCACTGTTAATTTTATGTAATTTACCCTTCACATATATCTTTCTTATTAAAAAATAAAGACTAAGTGAGAAATAAACTGTTTGGATACCCAGTTTAAAATCTGACTTGCGTGTATCTAAATGGTAACTGTCTCTGGCTTAAAAAAACTCTTCAGTTTATCCAAACAAAAATGGAGATTTGTTCTACTTATCCTATTCTAGGATTGTATGACTAGGTTGCCATCAACAAAAATTTTTCCAGAGATGGTAAGGAATTCACCAAACCCATTTTTATTCCAATATCCAGTTTTTAAACAATGTGCAATGATGAGATATTCAATTCGGCTTAAATGTAGCAGATGGGTCTGGAATAGTGGAAAGCTAGTCAACTCAAATAAAATGAGGGACGTCATTATTACCTCTAACTTGAAAAGCACCAGTATCCAATAATAGCAACCATTACCACCTGCCTAAAATCCTCTACATCTTTTTACCAGTTACTTCTAAAATGCTATAAAACCTTAGTCTCAACACTGTTTCACTAATAAATTTATTAGAAGTTTAACTGTATTAAAGTTACTCAGTCACTAAAGTTGATCCATCATTCTCCCTGTACTTTTACCTCTATTAAGTTACTTTGATGATCAAACATACAATCTCTGTAGTAAACCAACTCTGGACCTTTCTAGTCAAAACTGTAAAACTGAAATGTTGACCAATATTTATTGTAAATTTTAAAAACTATGATTTTATTTTTGGAAACTTACCACAACAATTATTTGTTAAAGGTCTCAGATAATTATTTCAATCTTAAGGATCCCTTCAGGTTGCACTTCAAACATGACACCATCAAACAAAATGATTTAACTATCTACTAGGTAATTTTCTAGTATGCTATTTCAGAAGATATGATACATGCAAAGGTTTATGGTCACACTGAATATCCACTGAGAACTCAACAAGATTAAAAACTCAAAAAGCAACTACTTTGCAATCAGCTTATTTCTGCTTTCGCAGGACACTAAAAGAGCCAAGAGAAATATGAGATAACCTGAATTAACCCTGAATTACCCATATGGCTGCAGAAGAATGACACTGGATGACAACTTTAGGGTCTCTGGGAGGTTCAAAGTACTATTACCAACTTACAAGTTCAACAAGTATATTTTTTACAGCTAAGTTTATTTAATTAACTAAGAATTATGATTTTCCTCAATTATATTTTCAATCATTCCTTAAGATGCCACATACCACTAAAGAAAATATCTTCCTTTGGTATATTTAGGTTTTATCTTTTTATTTAAGTATGAGAAACTGACACTATCTAGAATGCACTGCATTTTAAAAAACATCACTTATACGTGCTATATAATCATTCAACAAATATGCTGGAATACACGTCCTCTAAGGGTTGATGGTACAGTCTGGGTTCAAATGACTGAACAGTGTTGGAGATAAAAAAAAAAATCACACACTAGACTAAATGGTTGCAACTCAACTCATGAGACAGACATGTGTTTCTTTAGTCAACACTCTCATTCTCTGGGGCTAGGCAAGCCTCTCTTCCTGATTCTCAAATCTCTGACATCCACTTCTGACCAAATTCTTACCAGATGACTTTGTCTCCAATGAAGTCATCAAAAGGGAGCTTACCTGAGTTTCCAACACCACAAACTCACCTATATCTACCATCTCCTGATTTAAGAAAAGAAGGCCCTCTGCCCGATCGAAGGCTACATCTTTTAGCCATGCATGTGACTCTTCCTCACGGTCTCTTCCAGAACTTCACACTCTCTCCTCTCTTCCAACTCCTACTACTCTTCTCTTATCCACTGGTGCTTAAACATTTGCAAAGCTCTTTTAAAAAATGATACCAAAAAAAAAAAATATATATATATATATATATATATATATATATACATACACATACAGAAACGAAACTAAAACTCAGTAATCCCCATCTCCTCCTACAAGTTCAGTCATCTGTCCCCTTGACACCCAATATTTGATTGCTTTACTTCTCACACGAACTAAGCCACGGTTTCCACCACACAACAACAAACTGCTCTGCCAAGTTCTTAAAATAACCTAAATTCCTAAATCCCATAAGTACTTTACACTCATTATCTTGCACATTCATCAAACCTTTGACATTTTTGACTCCCAGGGCTTCCCTGGTGGCTCAGAGGGTAAAGTGTCTTCCTACAATGTGGGAGATCTGGGTTCGATCCCTTGGTCGGGAAGATCCCCTGGAGAAGGAAATGGCAACCCACTCCAGTACTGCTGCCTGGAAAATCCCATGGACTGAAAAGCCTGGTAGGCTACAGTCCATGGGGTCGAAAAGAGTAGGACAGGACTGAGCGACTTCACTTTCACTTTCACCTTCTGAAACCTGCCCTTCCTTTAGCTTCCAAAGACCAGTCTTCAGAATTTCTTCCTAATTCACTGATCTCTCCTGTCACCTTGCAGGTTCTTCATTCTGAATCTATCCTTTGGATGTTCAAACCCAAGCCTAGGCCCTTCTCTCACTATACACGTAAATGTGTATTAATATGTATTAACCTACCTGACAGAAATGAAAGCACTAGCTCTGTCCTGCACTGAGGTGAAAGCTTAGAAAAAAAAGTAAAGGAAAACATGTAATTAATAAAGTATAGTACATTCATAGCATGGAATATATGCAGTTACCCTGTTATGGGCCAAAATCAACATGGCCGAATATTATTTTTTTTAATGGCTAATTCACGAAAGTCTTTCCCCATTTTGACTTTCTTCAAAAGACAAACATCGTCAACCAAGTGAGTAAAACAACAAAGCAGTGCAATCCTTTTCATTGGGTCTGCCAGCACACATGATTCAGTGGGAATTACTTGAGAGGCAGATAAAAAAGGAACACAGAAGAGTCCACTGAATACAGGAAAAGTTAATAATTGTCAGGTCTGTTTTATAGCATCCTATATACTATTCTAACCCTCCTTTCACCACATATATTTAATGGTCACCAAGTCCTGCCCACTCTTCTTCTTAGACACTTCTTAAATGTTTCTACTTCTTTCCATCCTCAAGATCACAACCCCAATTTTGGCCACCATCATCTTATGGTTGAATGTCTCCTTGTATCCACTCTTGCCCTTCTCCAAGAAGTATCCTTTTTAAAGCCAAAACTTGTCACATCATTCTGTTATGTAAAAGCCTCCAAAGGCTTCCCATCACTCTAAGCAATAAAGTCTGAACTTCTTAAAATGCCCTAGGAGGCTTTCCTCGTTGGATGTGAATAACTCTCCCGCCACATCTCTGACCATTCTTTGTATTCTAGCCACAGGGATCTTTCAATTCTGAACTACACTGATGCTATTCCCACTCCAGGTGTACTCCTTTCTCTCCTCCAGACCCCACCACAGGTCCTCACACCTGGCTCATTCCTACTCTTCAGGTCTCAGCTTAAATCATTTCTTTGGGCAATCACCTTGATTCACTTATATGATCCACGTACTTTCTGTATAATAGGAAAAATATTGATCATCAACTGTTTAGTATCTGCATTCCCCACTAGATCACAAGGTCTCTCAAAGTTTGTCTTCAAAACTGTACACCCAGGGTTTAACAGAAAGTTTGACTCCAAACAGATATTCAACAAATACCTGAAGAAATGAAGACTGATACAGAAGTAACTGCATTTAATAACAATGTCAATCAGTTATAGGACGCATATTATTATACAAAGAGAATAAACAAGTTGTCTAATAACCCACAACTACGAAGTCATAGAGCTAAGGGAGATACCATGAATGTTTGGCTTGTTTCTCTCTCAGCCTTACTCCAGCCTTCACTCAACTCATCCAAATTCCTCCAAACCGGCAAGTTCTCTTTTACGTTCTGCTAGGGAATGGTTCACCGAGCCTAAGCAACACTATCACATGCATCATCTTCTGACTCAGACACTACTTACGTCCAGTCTAGGGGAAGTGTCAAAAGCTGAAAGAATCTACAGAGCAGCCAGGGTCGGGGAATTCCAGTGCTTCGGTTCTATGAATTCATGAGAACTCTTCTTCGGACCCATCCCACATGAGGAGAAAGGTACCTCGAATATTAAACCCTTCGGCAATACGGCAGCAATAGCAATTCTTGTTCCATTCTGCCTTCTCCTAGGAGGAGGCCTAAGCAGCAGCCCGGCTGTTGGGAACCACAAGTGGGCACCCAGCTGAGTGGGGGAACCGCTGGGGGATACGGAGAGGCGCCCTGCCTTCCATCCTCCACCCCACACCATCAACTTCTCCCCAGGCAGGTATTCCTACCTCCTTCCCGTGAGGCCGGCTGAGCGGAGCTCGGGGCCCGCAACACGCCGAGCTCTGCACGCTGTGCTCGGGTCTCGCCGCCCCGCCGGTGACCCCTTGTCCCGGACTCGGCCGCTACTACCAATGCTCTCTCAGCCCTCGGAGTCGGCCGTTGGGCCAGCAGGGGAAAGGAAGGGCCCTTGCGGCTGAGCCTGCGATTCGGAGAGGGGACACGGCACTCCGGGGGAGTCGAGGGCCCCACGCCACACGCACTAACACAGGCCAGTCTCGTCTGAAACTTTCTCCATTACTGGCCCGGGTGCGGCCGCCATATTCCCGCCGCCGGATTCGCGACGGTACGGAACGCCGCCGGGGTCAAGCCGCGCTACGCGCTTCCTCCGCGAGACCCGACAGCCGGCCCCTAGCCCCGCCCAAAGCCGCCGCACCGCCGCGGACCCAGGTGCTCTCCGCACTGCGCGAACGCAAACGGCTTCACCTGGGGCACAAGCCGTTGCCTTCTCAGACATAGAATGGGCGGGGAACTGGTACCTGGAAGAGCACGAAGGATCGGCCGTGTCCATCAAGCATCTAGGCCGCCGCCTCGGGTTAGACCGAAACTGGGGCAGGACCGGCAAACTGGCTACCCAAGGACAGTAACTACTGTAGGAGGCGTTGCTGCTCTTTAGTATATATCGCATAATATATGAATTTGTGTCCACTGACCAGCTAAAAGCCCAGGCTCCTTAGTCTCGCCTTCAAAGCCCTTGTGGCTTCATTTTCTAATTAAAGCCTCCCTTTAGTCCACCGCCTAGGTCTTTATTCCGCCAGCAACGCTGAGCTCCCCAGTCCTGGCCTGCTCCATTCCCTTTCTCCCCCAGTCTCTTACACGTTCACCCGCCCCACAGCCCGAGGGTCCTGAGTGCACGGCTGATTCTCTTTTGTAACTGAACTCGCTAAATAAACGTAAGGGGATAGTACTCAGAGGGAGCGTTTCACAACAGTTGTGGAGCTGATGATTTGCACTCTGGTTTCTCCTATTCGTATGTGCGACCTCGGTTTCTCCATCTAAAAAATATTGTGAATATTCAGGGAAACTTTTTTTTCCCCCCTTGGAATTATAAGGTACTCAAAAAGTATGAATTCCAGCCTCCCTCTCCAAGAAGCACTTCCTGTTTGCCAGTCTTCTGTTTCTACCATTATTTTCTACTGTTTTATAGCTCTTGGTGGTGGCGGTTTAGTCGCTAAATTCGTGTCCGACTCTTGCGACACCACGGACTGTAACCTGCCAGGCTCCTCTGTTCAAGGGCTTCTCCAGGGAGTGGGTAGCTATTTAACTTTAATCAGCACACTCCAGGGTGGGTAATTAGCATTTGAAAGATTAATCAGAACTTCAAACTTGGATGCACAAGTGCCTACGATGCTGCTGCTGCTGCTGCTGCTGCTGCTGCTGCTGCTGCTGCTAAGTCGCGTCAGTCGTGTCTGACTCTGTGCGACCCCCTGGCAGCCCACCAGGCTCCGCCGTCCCTGGGATTCTCCAGGAAAGAACGCTGGAGTGGGTTGCCATTTCCTTCTCCAGTGCATGCAAGTGAAAAGTGAAAGTGAAGTCGCTCAGTTGTGTCCGACTCTTATCGACCCCATGGACTGCAGCCTACCAGGCTCGTCCGTCCATGGGATTTTCCAGGCAAGAGTACTGGATTGGGTTGCCACTGCCTTCCCCGAGTGCCTACAATATCAGTAAGTAGATCTTCACTCAGATCAGATCAGATCAGTCACTCAGTCGTGTCCGACTCTTTGCGACCCCATGAATCGCAGCACGCCAGGCCTCCCTGTCCACCACCAACTCCGAGTTCACTGAGACTCACATCCATCGAGTCAGTGATGCCATCCAGCCATCTCATCCTCTGTCGTCCCCTTCTCCTCCTGCCCCCAATCCCTCCCAGCATCAGAGTCTTTTCCAATGAGTTACCTCTTCGCATGAGGTGGCCAAAGTACTGGAATTTCAGCTTTAGCATCATTCCTTCCAAAGAAATCCCAGGGCTGATCTCCTTCAGAATGGACTGGTTGGATCTCCTTGCAGTCCAAGGGACTCTCAAGAGTCTTCTCCAACACCACAGTTCAAAAGCATCAATTCTTCAGCGCTCAGCCTTCTTCACAGTCCAACTCTCACATCCATACATGACCACAGGAAAAACCATAGCCTTGACTAGACGGACTTTTGTTGGCAAAGTAATGTCTCTGCTTTTGAATATGCTATCTAGGTTGGACATAACTTTCCTTCCCAGGAGTAAGCGTCTTTTAATTTCATGGCTGCAGTCACCATCTGCAGTGATTTTGGAGCCCAGAAAAATAAAGTCTGACACTGTTTCCCCATCTATTTCCCATGAAGTGATGGGACCGGATGCCATGATCTTCGTTTTCTGAATGTTGAGCTTTAAGCCAACTTTTTCACTCTCCACTTTCACTTTCATCAAGAGGCTTTTGAGTTCCTCTTCACTTTCTGCCATAAGGGTGGTGTCATCTGCATATCTGAGGTGATTGATATTTCTCCCGGCAGTCTTGATTCCAGCTTGTGTTTCTTCCAGTCCAGCGTTTCTCATGATGTACTCTGCATATAAGTTAAATAAACAGAGTGACAATACACAGCCTTGATGAACTCCTTTTCCTATTTGGAACCAGAGATCTTCACTAGAGGTATGTTAATTAGAATAAAAGATTAGAATTTTTCATTGTGGAAATAACTGGTAGTCAGGATATGTGGCTGGCTAGACTATTATACAGGCACTTCTGTCTTTGCATAAATGTGGTATGTCTATTGAGTCTAGCAGAGGGACATCCATCAGAGTGGCTCCTTTGGAGTCTAGACTTCTGTTTTGTACTTTGTCACAAAATATTGTCTGTGTGCTGTTATTTTGTGTGGCTGCTTGTTGCTAAATATTTGTGTAGTACTATTCTGTCTGAGCAGAGAAGGCAATGGCACACCACTCCAGAACTCTTACCTGGAAAATCCCATGGACGGAGGAGCCTGGTAGGCTGCAGTCCATGGGGTAGCGAAGAATCGGACAGGACTGAGCAACTTCACTCTCACTTTTCACTTTCTTGCATTGGAGAAGGAAATGGCAACCCACTCCAGTGTTCTTGCCTGGAGAATCCCAGAGACGGGGGAGCCTGGCGGGCTGCTGTCTATGGGGTCGCACAGAGTCAGAGGCGACTGAAGTGACTTAGCAGCAGTAGCAGCAGCAGCATTCTGTCTGAGACTTGCTTTCATTGTAGGACCCTATGTAGGGCCGAGGGAGGAGATGAGTACGTCTCACTCATCTTCAGTTTTTGAAATCTGCCAGCATTTACTAAAAGGACCTGATCATTGTGAAGGCCAAGTGCTGCTTATATTCATTCACCATATTTCTTGCATTTATCATTTCCTATCCCATGTTGAAGGTCAGGAAGGGCGGTGGTGAGGAGATACCCCTCATCCAAGGTAAGGAGCAATGGCTGTGCTTTGCTGGAGCAGCCGTGAAGAGATACCCCACGCCCAAGGTAAGAGAAACCCAAGTAAGATGGTACGTGTTGCAAGAGGGCATCCGAGGGCAAACACACTGAAACCATACTCACAAAAAACTAGTCAATCTAATCACACTAGGACCACAGCCTTGTCTAACTCAATGAAACTAAGCCATGCCCATGGGGCAACCCAAGATGGGCGGGTCATGGTGGAGAGATCTGACAGAATGTGGTCCACTGGAGAAGGGAATGGCAAACCACTTCAGTATTCTTGACTTGAGAACCCCATGAACAGTATGAAAAGGCAAAATGATAGGATACTGAAAGAGAAACTACCCAGGTCAGTAGGTGCCCAATATGCTACTGGAGATCAGTGGAGAAATAACTCCAGAAAGAATGAAGGGATGGAGCCAAAGCAAAAACAATACCCAGCTGTGAATGTGACTGGTGATAGAAGCAAGGTCCGATGCTGTAAAGAGCAATATTGCATAGGAACCTGGAATATCAGGTCCATGAATCAAGGCAAATTGGAAGTGGTCAAACAAGAGATGGCAAGAGTGAATGTCGACATTCTAGGAATCAGCGAACTGAAATGGACTGGAATGGGTGAATTTAACTCAGATGACCATTATATCTACTACTGTGGGCAGGAATCCCTCAGAAGAAATGGAGTGGCCATCATGGTCAACAAAAGAGTCCGAATGCAGTACTTGGATGCAATCTCAAAAACGACAGAATGATCTCTGTTCGTTTCCAAGGCAACCCATTCAATATCACAGTAATCCAAGTCTATGCCCCAACCAGAACACTGAAGAAGCTGAAGTTGAACAGTTCTATGAAGACCTACAAGACCTTTTAGAACTAACACCCAAAAAAGATGTCCTTTTCATTATAGGGGACTGGAATGCAAAAGTGGAAAGTCAAGAAACACCTGGAGTAACAGGCAAATTTGGCCTTGGAATACGGAATGAAGCAGGGCAAAGACTAATAGAGTTTTGCCAAGAAAATGCACTGGTCATAACAAACACCCTCTTCCAACAACACAAGAGAAGACTCTATACATGGACATTACCAGATGGTCAACACCGAAATCAGATTGATTATATTCTTTGCAGCCAAAGATGGAGAAGCTCTATACAGTCAGCAAAAACAAGACCGTAAGCTGACTATGGCTCAGATCATGAACTCCTTATTGCCAAATTCAGACTTAAATTGAAGAAAGTAGGGAAAACCACTAGACCATTCAGGTATGACCTAAATCAAATCCCTTATGATTATACAGTGGAAGTGAGAAATAGATTTAAGGGCCTAGATCTGATAGATAGAGTGCCTGATGAACTATGGAATGAGGTTCGTGACATTGTACAGGAGACAGGGATCAAGACCATTCCCATGGAAAAGAAATGCAAAAAAGCAAAATGGCTGCCTGGGGAGGCCTTACAAATAGCTGTGAAAAGAAGAGAAGTGAAAAGCAAAGGAGAAAAGGAAAGACATAAGCATCTGAATGCAGAGTTCCAAAGAATAGCAAGAAGAGATAAGAAAGCCTTCTTCAGCGATCAATGCAAAGAAATAGAGGAAAACAACAAATGGGAAAGACTAGGGATCTCTTCAAGAAAATCAGAGATACCAAAGGAACATTTCATGCAAAGATGGGCTCAATAAAGGACAGAAATGGATGAACCTAAGAGAAGCAGAAGATATTAAGAACAGATGGCAAGAATACACAGAAGAACTGTACAAAAAGATCTTCACGACCCAGATAATCACGATGGTGTGATCACTGACCTAGAGCCAGACATCCTGGAATGTGAAGTCAAGTAGGCCTTAGAAAGCATCACTAGGAACAAAGCTAGTGGAGGTGATGCAATTCCAGTTGAGCTCTTTCGAATCCCGAAAGATGATGCTGTGAAAGTGCTGCACTCAATATGCCAGCAAATTTGGAAAACTCAGCAGTGGCCACAGGACTGGAAAAGGTCAGTTTTCATTCCAGTCCCAAAGAAAGGCAATGCCAAAGAATGCTCAAACTACCGCACAATTGCACTCATCTCACACGCTAGTAAAGTAATGCTGAAAATTCTCCAAGCCAGGCTTCAGCAATATGTGAACCGTGAACTTCCTGATGTTCAAGCTGGTTTTAGAAAAGGCAGAGGAACCAGAGATCAAATTGCCAACATCTGCTGGATCATGGAAAAAGCAAGAGAGTTCCAGAAAAACACCTATTTCTGCTGTATTGACTATGCCAAAGCCTTTGGCTATGTGGATCACAAAAAACTGTGGAAAATTCTGAAAGAGATGGGAATACCAGACCACCTGACCTGCCTCTTGAGAAATTTGTATGCAGGTCAGGAAGCAACAATTAGAACTGGACATGGAACAACAGACTGGTTCCAAATAGGAAAAGGAATTCGTCAAGGCTGTATATTGTCACCCTGCTTATTTAACTTATATGCAGAGTACATCATGAGAAACTCTGGACTGGAAGAAACACAAGCTGGAATCAAGATTGCCGGGAGAAATATCAATAACCTCAGATATGCAGATGACAGCACCCTTATGGCAGAAAGTGAAGAGGAACTCAAAAGCCTCTTGATGAAAGTGAAAGTGGAGAGTGGAAAAGGTGGCTTAAAAGCTCAACATTCAGAAAATGAAGATCATGGCATCTGGTCCCATCACTTCATGGGAAATAGATGGGGAAACAGTGTCAGACTTTATTTTTCTGGGCTCCAAAATCACTACAGATGGTGACTGCAGCCATGAAATTAAAAGACACTTACTCCTTAGAAGGAAAGTTATGACCAACCTAGATAACATATTCAAAAGCAGAGACATTACTTTGCCAACAAAGGTCCGTCTAGTCAAGGCTATGGTTTTTCCTGTGGTCATGTATGGATGTGAGAGTTGGACTGTGAAGAAGGCTGAGCGCTGAAGAATTGATGCTTTTGAACTGTGGTGTTGGAGAAGACTCTTGAGAGTCCCTTGGACTGCAAGGAGATCCAACCAGTCCATTCTGAAGGAGATCAGCCCTGGGATTTCTTTGGAAGGAATGATGCTAAAGCTGAAACTCCAATACTTTGGCCACCTCATGGGAAGAGTTGACTCATTGGAAAAGACTCTGATGCTGGGAGGGATTGGGGGCAGGAGGAGAAGGGGACGACAGAGGATGAGATGGCTGGATGGCATCACTGACTCGATGGACGTGAGTCTGAGTGAACTCTGGGAGTTGGTGATGGACAGGCAGGCCTGGCGTGCTGCGATTCATGGGGTTGCAAAGAGTCGGACACGACTAAGTGACTGATCTGATCTGATCTGAGCAACTTGCATTGCCACTATCTGAGGTGAGGCATTGACCCTGAATTACTTTAGTAACTTCTATGCTGGTCACTTCCTTGTCAGCCTTACCACAGCCTAACCCACCACACGAGGCCCCTGACAGATATACTCTGCAGACACTCTGTGTCACTTCTTGTATTAAAATCAGTGAGTTATACAAACTAGAAAAATTAAGTCCAAACTTCCTAATATGGCACTGGAGGCCTTGAGGGGTATGTTCTAAGCCCCAACCCCTTGCCTGGTGCCATTTATCTGAGAACTAGAAGTATTCGGGTCAGTTCTTGGCCATCAGCCACATGGATAGCCAAACACCTGGATATGAAACAGCCACCTGGGAACTATTTCAGTGACAGAATTCAAGCTGCAGTTGCTGATGACAGTGTAATGATCCTAACTGGGACATCCATTCTTCCAACACTTGCTTCTCTGCAGGCAAGATCTGTGTGCTCCAGGCCAGGAATTTCACCAGAGGAGTTACTTCAGATTAAGAACACTTGTTGAAAATAGAAGCATAATTTAAAAAAAAAAAGAGGAGGGGGCAGCACCCATGGCAGGGGGAATGGATGATCTTACCATTTCAGTCCTGTGTAGAAAGGGGGTCACAGATGGCTCCTATTATTTAGGATAATAATAGGATAATAATTATCCTATTATATGTAAGTTTTCTCTCATTTTTCTCCTACTTTCAATTCTTCAATCCTGTTCTAGGGCTAAATCAACTTAGGTTCTCCATAAGCAATCTTCTCAGCCTGATTCCTTTTTATTTCTATGTAATACTTTGAGATTACAATTATTTCACCTCAAACATATAATCAAATCTTTACAAAAACACAATGATGTAAAGATTTTCATCACCATTTTATAGATAAAGTATCCAAGGTCCAGAGAAACTACACTGTCCCAGGGCAGGGACTTAAACCTCAGTCTTTGGGCTTCAAGTCCTAGGCCATCAAGTACAACTTTCTACCATTCTTCTCTACAGGAAACACGGTCTCATTGTTGCTGTTCAGAGTAAGCAGGGAAAGGATTACAGTGTTTAGTCCTAGTACACTTACTATAATCATCTGGAAGATCTTTAGCCTACACACCCATACAGTCCAGATCAATTAGAGTCTCCTCTGCACTGAGTCCCAGGTAGAATGTGTGTGTTTTAAAAAACCCTCCCTTTCACCTCCCCAGTGATTCTAACATGAAGCAAGGGTTGAGAACCACTGAGTTATTAGTTCTGTTAGTGTAGTGATTCTCCAAGTGTTAGAAATGCAGATTATCAGGACCTACCCCCCCAGGTCAACTGAATCAGAAACCCAAAGCATAGGCCCCAGATTTTCAGATTATGTTCAGATGTATGTATCAGAAAGCTCATAAATGACTTCATGGAAGTTTATTTCTAGAAGTAGGTGTTCCAGAGCAGATGTGGTGCTCCTCAGTGTTAAAGTTCCTGATCCCTTCCCCCTTGTTGCCCTTCTGTTCAGGGCAGATGGCTGCTTAATTTCCATCTGTCACTTCTGAATTCTCATCAACAGGAAGAAGGAAGTACAAGAGGCAAGAGTATTCCCCCTCACCCCTACTTTAATGACACTTCTTAGAAGCTGTATAAGACACTTCCGCTTACGTCACACTGACCAGTATTTAGCATTTATAGAGTCTGGGAGATGTGCCATGTTTTTGAGTGGCCACAACCCCATCCAAAAACCAGAGTTGTCTTTCTGAGAAATAAGGGAGGAAAAATAATAGATGACAAGAAGCAGTCTTTTCCAGAGCTTAGCTAACTTAACTAACTTTGCATCTCCTGCCTCTCCTGCATTGCAGGCAAATTTTTTACCACTGAGCCACCAGGGAAGCCCTGTCTACTGTATCAATGATGATAGATTTTTGATCATGTGCTGAACCATGATTCAGTGAAAATTTTCCTTAATTTAAAAGTTGAGGATGCATTTGCTTTTTACTATTGAAAATACTATAATGGTGAGCACTTAAGCTCATTGCATTTGTGATATTATTACATTTCTGATTATTATTTTGATAGATTCCTAGATGGGTTAAAGAATATGAATGTTTTTAGGACTCTTAACTAATACTGCTGATTTTCTTGCCAGAAAGGAATCATTCTGTGCTACCGCTGCCAATGAACTACATTTTCAGCTGCAGAATGTATTGTCTTTGAAATATTTTTTTTGTTTGTTTTTTTGCTAATTTTCCTTTGACATTTAAGAAAAGCTATTTTATTTTTGGCTGTGCTGGGTCATCATTGCTGCATGGTCTTTCTCTCTAGTTTCGACAAGCGGGGGCTACTCTCTAGTTCCCGCGTGTGAGCTTCTCCTCGGTGGCTTCTCGTTGCAGAGCACAGGCTGTAGGGATTGTGGGCTTCAGTAGTTGTGGCGCACAGTCTTAGTTGCTCTGCGACATGTGGGATCTTCCCGGATCGGGGATCAAAACTTTGTCTCTTGCATTGGCAGATAAATTCTTTACCATTGAGCCACAAAGGAAGCTGCTTCTTTGACATTTTGGAAATAATGCAGGGACGGGCATCACTTACATTTGGTACTTCCATGATGAGAGATACCCATATTTAGATAAATTGCATCTAAACTGGTTATGAACCGTGTGCCACAATTTCATGAACAGATTTCATTGCTATGTACCACTAGATGCAACAGGGCCAGGATATGCTATTCTTCAATTGTAAAATTTTTCTTTAAAGTTTTTCTTGCTTTATATTAGTGCTAATGAATTTCTTTTCTTCAGTTATATTTTCAGTCCTAAAGAGCACAGATATTTATTCCTTACAGTACCTAGTCTAGTGTAATAGTGTAGTAATGAAGCTTCAATTGATGAATCAAGCAAGGCTAAGGAGATGGTTTGACAGTCTAGCTCCTATTCTGTAGCTCATTCCAGTTGGCATCATTCTCCAGGTCACTGGGGTCCCTCCTACCTTGATATTTCTGCTTACACAAGCTCCTGATCTTTTGCGATCAAGGTTTTATCTTCTTAACTTTCAAATTCCTGACTTCCTACTTTCCAAGTAACCTGCACTCTGGTACTTTGATCTATACTCATATTTCAATGAAACTAAAAAAACATGTAAGTTCCTTTTTACAGTCAAGCCATTAGACCCTCTGGCTCAAGTCTGTTTCCTAAGCAGGCTTATACTTATAGGCAGGCTCCAGGGATTTAGCCTGCTTACTTCTCTTCTTTCCAGCAATCATGAATTTTTACTTCTAGGCCTGCTTTGGGAAACATGTTATCTCCTAGATTCCTAGTGAAAAGGCCTGGGGTGATTTAAAAACTATTATTATTTCTGAATTACTTCATCTTTCCTACATGTTTTAGCATGTGTGGGCAAACTCACATCCAAACAGGGGACAGGAGTTTGAGGGAGAACTAAATTAATAATGGCCATGGCCATGTTTGTATTCTTTTTCCTTGGAAGAAGAGAATGGGAATAGCTAAAGTGGCATTAGTTAACTGTAAGAAAGATTTGTAGGTCTAGGGTATAAATGTAAATAACTTATGGAGATCTATAATAACCTCAAGTGGAATATATCTCTGTGACAAGTCATTTGCCTCAATATCTGATTCTCCCCACACCAGCTCAAAGGTATATGGAAAAAATGTCGTAAGTAGACTATACTGATTTACTTGGTTGTGACTGCCCCTTCAACAGGTTAGATATACATGCAATTCAAAGATGTATGTGTATTATCCTGGCTCTTTGTGAAGAGTTGTAAATAGGCCCAGAGCCAAGAAACACATTCAGGCATTGTTTTGTCTTTTGAGTAATGTTTCCTACTACTATTATGGTTTACATGGGCATTCGAATCCAACAATAAAAACAAATTTATGTTTTACAGTCTTCTAATTATTAACGACAAATTCAAGAGATGGTTCTGCAAGTCACCTATTATTGTTCAGTGGCTCAGTCGTGTCCGACTCTGCGATCCCGTGGACTGTAGCACACCAGGCTTCCCTGTCTTTCGCCATTTCCCAGCGTTTGCTCAAACTTAAGTCCCTTGAGTCAGTGATGCTATCCAACCATCTCATCTTTTGTCATCTCCTTCTCTTCCTGCCTTCAATCTTTCCCAGCATCAGGGTCTTTCCAATAAGTTGGCTCTTTGCATCAGGTGGCCAGAGTACTGGAGCATCAGTCTTTCCAATGAATATTCAGGGTAGATTTCCTTTAGGATTGACTGGTTTGTTCTGCATGCAGTCCAAGGGAATTTTAAGAGTCT
Organism: Bos javanicus; assembly: GCF_032452875.1. NCBI lineage: Eukaryota > Metazoa > Chordata > Mammalia > Artiodactyla > Bovidae > Bos > Bos javanicus. Next base: position 56,228,238 of record NC_083871.1, on the reverse strand, counting down.
TCTCCAGCACTGCAGTTTGAAGGCATCAGTTCTTCGGTTCTCAGCCTTTTTTATTGTCCATCTCTCACGTTCGTACATAACTACTGGAAAAACCATACCTTTGACTATGGACCTTTGTAGGCAGAGTAACATCTCTGCTTCTTAATATGCTGTCTAGGTTTGTCATTGCTTTTCTTCCAAGGAGCAAGCATCTTTTAATTTCATGGCTTCAGTCACAATCTGCAGTGATTTTGGAGCCCAAGAAAATAAAATATCACTGTTTCCATTGTTTCTCCATCTATTTGCCATGATCTTAAGTTTTTTTGAATGTTGGGTTTTAAGCCAGCTTTTTCACTCTTCTCTTTCACCTTTATCCAGAGGCTCTTAAATTCCACTTCACTTTCTGCTATAAGGGTGGTGTCATCTGCATATCTGAGGTAATCGATATTTCTCCCTGCAATCCTGATTCTAGCTTGTGCTTCATCCAGCCCGGCTCGCATGATGTACTCTGCATATAAGCTTATAGCCTAATTCTTCATATTTTATTTTAATATCAAAAACAGGTTTCATTTTTGGTACTGCTGATAGGCCCAGTCTTAGAAATTGTTAAAGTATAATGCTTCCCTGGTAGTTCAGATAGTAAAAAGTCTGCCTGCAATGCAGGAGACCCAGGTTCAGTCCCTGGGTTGGGAAAATTTCCTGGAGAATGGAATGGCAACCCACTCCAGTATTCTTGTCTGGAGAATTCCATGGACAGAGGAGCCTGGTGGGCTACAGACCCTAGGGTTACATATAGTCAGACACTGCTGAGTGACTCTCTCTCTCTCTCTCACACACACACACAAACACACATACACACACACACACTATGGAAAACAGTTACCAATATATTCAATTATTAAAGACAATCAGTGACATTAATAATAAATGTTTTATATTATTGCAAAAAGTGGAATAGCTTTCTATTAATTGACCAAAGGTGTTATGTTTAAAAATAAAATTCACAGTTGAACACTGCTTATATAGACTCAAAATTACTACTCAGTAGTGCCACCTGTAACAAAATTCTTATTTGAAAAATACATACTAAACTACCAAGCTCATTCTGAAACAAATCTGGGATGAAACACACATTTAAATCTGACTTTAAAATAAATTGAATCCAAGTGTTAATGGTTTGAATTTCTCTAAGACAAAATAATTCAAGGAATTAGATCTGGTAGACAGAGTGCCTGAAGAACTATGGACAGAGGTTTGTGACGTTGTACAGAAGGCAGGGATCAAGACCATCCCCAAGAAAAAGAAATGCAGAAAGGCAAAATGGTTGTCTGAGGAGGCCTTACAAATAGCTGTGAAAAGAAGAGGAGTGAAAGGCAAAGGAGAAAAGGCAAGATATACCCATTTGAATGCAGAGTTCCAAAGAACAGCAAGGAGAGATAAGAAAGCCTTCTTCCATGATCAATGCAAAGAAATAGAGGAAAACAATAGAATGGGAAAGACTACAGATCTCTTCAAGAAAATTAGAGATACAAAGGGAACACTTCATGAAAAGATGGGCACAATAAAGGACAGAAATAGTATGGACCTAACAGAAGCAGAAGATATTAAGAACAGATGGCAAGAATACACAGAACTATGCAAGAAAGATCTTCATGACCCAGATAATCAGAATGTTGTGATCCCTCATCTAGAGCCAGACATCCTAGAATGCGAAGTCAAGTGGGCCTTAGGAAACATCACTACGAACAAAGCTAGTGGAGGTGATGGAATTCCAGTTGAGCTATTGTAAATCCTAAAAGATGATGCTGTGAAAGTGCTGCACTCAATATGCCAGCAAATTTGGAAAACTCAGCAGTGGCCACAGGACTGGAAAAGGTCAGTTATCATCCCAGTCCCAAAGAAAGGCAATACCAAAGAATGCTCAAACTGTTGCACAATTGCACTCATCTCACACACTAGTAATGCTCAAAATTGTCTAAGCCAGGCTTTAACAGTATGTGAATCGTGAACTTGAACAAGGTATTCAAATTGGATTTAGAAAAGGCAGAGGAACCAGAGATCAGATTGCCAACATCCGCTGGATCATGTAAAAAGCAAGAGAGTTCCAGAAAAACATCTGCTTTATTGACTGTGTCAAAGCCTTTTACTGTGTAGATCACAACAAACTGGAAAGTCCATCAAGATATGGGAATACCAGACCACCTGACCTGCCTCTTGAGAAATTTGTATCAGGTCAGGAAGCAACAGTTAGAACTGGACATGGAACAACAGACTGGTTCCCAATTGGTAAAGGAGTACTTCAAGGCTGTATATTGTCACCCTGCTTATTTAACTTATATGCAGATTACATCATGAGAAACGCTGGGCTGGATGAAGCACAAACTGGAATCAAGATTGCTGGGAGAAATATCAGTAACCTCAGATATGCAGATGACACCACCCTTATGGCAGAAAGTGAAGAACTAAAGAGCCTCTTGATGAAAGAGGAGAGTGAAAAAAGTTGGCTTAAAACTCAACATTCAGAAAACTAAGATCATGGCATCTGGTCCTATCACCTCATGGCATATAGATGGGGAAACAGTCCATCCTAAAGGAAATCAGTCCTGAATATTCATTGGAAGGACTGATGCTGAAGCTGAAACTCCAATACTGTGGCCACCTGATGCAAATAACTGACTCATTTGAAAAGACCCTGATAAGATTGAAGGAGGGAGGAGAAGGGGACAACAGAGGATGAGATTGCTCACTGGCATCACCGACTTAATGGACATGAGTTTGAGTAAACTCCAGGAGTTGGTGATAGACAGGGAGGCCTGGCGTGCTGCAGTCCATAGGGCTGCGAAGAGTCGGACATGACTTGAGTGACTGAACTGAAGACAAAATAGGGTTTAGAAAACCTAATTACTTTTCTCCTTTGGTAACATCTAGAGGTCCTTAACTAAAATATTAGCTATTGTAGCATGGTAGTTTGTTGGGTATTATGTAATTTGTGTTATGTGTGTGAGTGCTCAGTCTCATCTGACTCTTTGCAACCACATGGGCCACCACTAACAATCTTGGGAGCTTTGTGTTTAGTGGATCATGGATTTGAATTTTTATTTTAAACTGTTATGGACATTCTGGTTTTGAGGAAGAATAAAATTATCATGATACCAACATTCTTTGTAATAAACGTTTGTACTATGCTTTTTTGGACCAGTAATTTAGAGGAATGTTTTTCACCTTTAAGTAAAGTTATTTGCTCAGTCGTGTCCAACTCTTTGCGACCCTTGGACTGTAGCCACCAGGCTCCTTTGTCCATAGCATTCTCCAGGCAAGAATACTAGAATGTGTTGCCATTCCCCTCTCCAGGGGGTCTTCCCAACCCAGGGATCAAACCAGATCTGCTGCACTGCAGGCAGAGTCTTTACCATCTGAGTCATTTGCTAATAATTTCCAACACTAAGAAGGACCCAAATCTTGTCTACATTTCTCTTACCTAGTATGTAAACTCTTGAAGAGGAACACCATTGCAGCCCTGTGCTCAGAAAAGTGTGGGAAAATGGAGCAAAAGCTCAGTTCTATTTTTTTCTTGCCTTTTACAATCAGAATTTTAGTTTGCACTCTTCTAGAGGGATGAACAATATATCCCTTTTATCTACAATATGTTTGTGATTTGCTAAACAGTTTTTGTCTTACAACTTTTTTTTTTAACCTTTTCAATTCTTATGAAACAAATTAATGGAGTTAAGCAGAGGCAAAGGTATAGGAGCAGTAGGCAATCATTCCTAGATACTGATATTAACTCCATGTAGAATGCTTGTCATCTTCATTAGATCACGTTCCATGAAAGCAGGGGGCTGTGAACATACCACACCCTGCTATTTCCCCAGCATATTGTACATGGTAGAATTCAAATGTTTCTTCCGAGAATAAAGAATTCCTTCACATCGTGAGAAACCCATCTGCTGCCCTAAAATAACTCATACTTAGGTAATTTATCTTGGATGTAATTTTCAAGGAAAGTAGGATATGATATAGTTGACAAATAATGAACAAGAATTTATGTTGGTGGTTGTCCTCGCTCGTTGGTAAACAGTATGACAATAGGGAGGTCACTTGAGCTCTCTGAATCTCAGTGAATGAATTTACGAAATTAAGGGACTGGACTAGATGAAACCAGCTAGAAAATTCGAAGTCATTTAAGTTTCAAATTGCTCCCTAATTCTAAAATCACTTAGTGAGATTAGGTCAAGACCACAAAACTTTCAATTTGTAAATAATAGACAATGAATATTAGAAAATTTAAAATTTTTAATAAATGTGCTTTGTTCACAAAATGTGAAAAAATACAACAAACACAAACATACATTTTCAGGTAAGCCACCTCCCACCACTTGGCAACTACCGTATAAACCACTTGATCTAGTCATAATCCTGAAGAAACCAAGCAAATGATCATTTGTTTTTGAAACATCAAATTGTTTTGGAGAATACTGTTGTGAATGTGACAGGAGGCCCCTTAATTTTATATCCAAATGAAATCATTTTCAAGAGTACCCATACGGTATTAGAAGGCTCTATGGACTTCTCTTGTCATTATGTAGAGAATCTGGCTCCGAGCCACAGGAATGCTTACATTTTAACATTTATATGTTAAATTGGCTTTGGTGGATATTAATACATATTAGTTTAAATCCTGCGCCAACCTAATTTTGAAGATGAATTTACAATAACAAATGAGATTTATATATCCAAACAAACTTATACTAAATCAGAGTATAGGTTTTTATAAAGAGATATTTCTTTAAAGTACTATTTAAAATACACCATGCACACTTTGGAGCATAAGCAGAATCAACATCTGTAAACAATCAGAAGATTTTATAGCACCAACATTTTAGCTGTAACACAAAGGCTAAATCCAAGGTCAAATACTTATACCAGCCTCTCAAAAGTACGGTTTTCATTTACTTTCAAAGGACTTTTGTTTCGTATGTTGTTTCCTTTGCCCTTAGGATGGCATTTAGCCCAATCACAGAAAATGACTGTATGCTAAAGGGGGTACTACCAACACACATTTCTATGTTACCCTGAACACAGTAATTTTTTTTTTTTTTCCCCTCCTTCTTTTGGGTGAGCTACAAGATTTGACCTGTAGTGCTTAACTGGAAAGAAAGTCTTAATTTTTCTTTATAATTAAGTAATCTTAGTTATTGAAAGTAAATGCAAAACTTCAGGTTACTTCTGGCACATTTGAGCAACCAATATTTATTGCATTTACTCAACTGACTTTTAGGTTAATTACAATCTTGTTACTTTCATTAATTTAGAATTTGAAATTTAATTTGTAATATTGGGTACACACACTCAGCCATTTATATCTTACAGGGTAAATTTTGTATTTCTAAATAAAGTTTGACATTCAAAGTTAACTACAGCAATTCACAATAAGCACAAAAACACTTTTACCAGAGTAAAGAAGTGCAGTTTATGAATTTAGGATCAACTATTGAAAATGCAAGTTTCCTTTAAAAACACACACACACACAACATTAACCATGGAATCTGAAACTGTGATATTTCAGTGCAAAAACCTCAGTATGAGGTAATTTTAATGTAATAACCACTTGAAAAAAAAATCCACACAGTGGCACTCTTAAAAATGATAGTTTACATGACAATTGCTGGCTGACAAGACAATGTGGACTAAATGTTCTTAGCCATTTAAACATTTAAACTGATCTTGTCTTGTTGGACATATATTTCTCCTTAATCATTTGCTTCTGATTCAGAAACACAGAAAGGCATTTATCAATGTGGAAAGGGAAAATTCCCACAGCCAACTAATGTTTATATATTCAAAGACAAATTTCTGCTAGGGCTTTAGATAGAAACTGGAATACCGAAAGGTCAAAACCATTTTATGAGATTACCAGCAGAGGGTTAATTTAAAAATTTTCTATATAGTTTCCAGACTTGTAGTGCAGCACCTCCTTAATGGAAAGGTGAAGACCCTATTAAGGTTGGTCTAGGTAGAACATAAGCTCTCTTACAAGTGCAAACCCTTTCACAAAGGTGTGTTAGGTCAGTATCGAGTATTCTATTGTTCCTTGCTTAAATAGAAAATTTTGTAATGAAACCTAAATTTAAAAAAAGTAAAAGTGAATTCTCACAGTTAAATATACTCACCACCAATGCCCAAATCAACAAGAAGGACATGGAAACTTTATTTTGGCAATGGTGTTTACTGTACTGTGCTAATCAAATTAGAATACGTACGTTGGGGGAAATAGATCCCCAATGTCTGATGTTGTCAAATGAGCAAGAAAGAAAAAGAATCATCATCAATTCCAAAAGGTCTAGGGAATGTTGAATCATCAGACAAAGCCAAAATGGCTTTCTATAACAGGTAACAATTTAGTTAGAAAAAAAAGAATAAGATAAGTGCATCACAAAACTACTAAACCAATCTATCTCTGTCACATTTAACTTGTGAGTCATCAAAGTGCAATCTACAGCTTTCTACATACAGATTTTAGTTTCTCATTGCAATGGTTTAAGTCAACACTGAGAAGATGAAAATAAAAATACATAGCAAATTATGCTTCATTTTTCACAATAGCACTAAAGAGAAAAAGGTACCTTTCTATAATATTTTAGTGCTAAATGCTAAGTAACAGTGGTTTCTGCTAGGACAGGAGTCACTCTGCATGAAACATTAAGCTTTCTCTATAAGAATAAATTTTAAAATCCAGAAGTAGAAAAAAATAGCAAACTCTGTAAACCTTTGCATTTCTTCTATGCAAACCAGGTTTTAAGTACTGAGTTCATGTTAGTATTTCTGATTAGTGTAAGCAATTAAGTTTAGGAATCTGGATTGAAAGGGTCTTTTGCTTTTATATTAACTTAAAAGTAATATAGGGTCTTCTAGCTCATAGAAAGGAATAGAGCTGGCTTGACTTTCTCCAGAATCTGAGTCATATGGAGCATCAGGGAGCTCTGTGAAACCATATGCTAGTTGTTCATCTTCTATATCTGATCGAACGTAGCAGGAAGGGTTAGAATATTCCTCATCTTCTATACTGTTGAAATCTTGAGGAATATATAACATCCCTGGGTAGTTCCTACTAACCAAGTCACTTGTGGTTTTTAGGGAGGTTTTTCTAAATGCCATCAGATGCATATGTGAAAATTTTGAATACTTGAAACGTTTAAAGCCCAGGGACTCTATAGCAATCTTCCAGCTTTTCATCATCATAGCATGACGGTTCTGATGGGAGGAATCAGGTGTGATGATAAGCAATAAACCATTTAACACTAACAGTTCATGGGCTTTCTTGCAGCAAATCCATCGCTGGTAAGGTGATGGAAAATAAGAAAGAAGAAGAGAGAAAACAACCACGTGGAAAAGTTCTCCAGGAAGAGAATCAATAGGGTTTTTCAGCTGCTTCAAAAAGGCATCGATAGCATCTTGTGCAAGCTGGAGTGGTTGCTGAAGCTGCAAGTTCAAGAAGTCACATTTATATACACTCTGCAAAAGGGAAAACAAGGCAGACTGAGAATTTTAAGATTACTTGCATCGAACTACACAAATTTTAAACCAAACTATTTCACAGCATTTCTATTTAATTCAAGCTTTAAGTATGTACCTTTCACTTCTAAATTATTCCACTTACACAGAGTTACTCAACCAAAACTTTTACTCAGAAAAATCTCAGAGTAATAAAGCCTAGAGAATTTCTAGTCATCATTTAAAAAAATGTATTTCTGAGAAACAATTAAAAAATACTTTTTAAATACATATTTTTTAAAATATTAAGGCTTTGTTTGAAATTTAACTTGGGTAAGAACTTACAGGGACGATTTATTTCTACACTTAGTCATACTTATATTTATAGTTACCTACTTATACATACTTATACATACATACTATACATACTTATACATACCTACTTATACATATTTATATTTATAGTTACCTAAAACAGGCTAGTATAAAAATAATTTTAAACAAGAAATACTATGAAATGAAGATGAACCAAAGAAGTCAGAGGACAATGAAAGTGGATTTATAAATTTGTACAAAAGCAAAATACCAAATCTTTTTAAAGTCATGTAAAGCATCTTTTCAATCCTTAACTTTAACCATCTCAAAAGTAGTTTTAATAATATATCTATTGAAATAAACTACAAATTAAATTTAATTAACTGAGTCAAGTGACCGTGAAGTACACTACAAGAAACAGCACTGCATCATTTGCTGAATATTAAAATTGTATGAAAATAATCAAGAATAAGAATGCAGTTTTAAAATTAGATAAAAGTAGCTATCCTTATATAAAACAATAGTTAGTTAATTATCAAATACATGAGCTAATACCTTAGTCCCTCGTTAGTGTATAGACAAGCTGGTCACATTAGTATCTGGACTATGTATCAAGAAAAGCAATGCATAAAGTTCTATTATATGGAAAACTATTGTTTTTCTTCTTTTGTTCCTTTGGAGGGGAGACAGGGATAGCTTTATTGAAGTATAATTGACGTACAACCTAAAGTAATATCCGACACATTTAAAGTGTACGTTTTTAATAAGTTTTAATGTTTATACACTTACGAAACCACTACTGTAATCAAATTAAGAACAGATCCAACACTCACTAAAGTTTTCTTGTGCCCCTTACATAGCCCTTCCCTTTATACTCCCTGTTCTTTCCCATCGCTAGGCAATCACTGATGTGATTTCTATCACTATAGATCAAGTGTGTATTTTCTAGAATTTAACATAAGTGGAATAGTATAGAATAATGTACTCTTATTTTGCCTGGCTTCCTTCATACAGCACAATTATTTTGGGATTCATTCTTTTTTTTTTGCATGTATTGACAGTTTACTGCTTTTAAATAGCTGAGGTATGATACTATATAAAAGATATACCATGGTTTGTTTTTCAATATACCTTTCACAGATAACTTGGTTGTTTCTAATTTTTGGAAGTAACAACTAGACCTGCTATGAGCATTCCTGTCTTTGAACAGACATGTTTTGTCTTTGAATGGACATGTTTCAATTGTCCTGGCAAATATCGAAGAAAGTAGTGGCTGGATCATATAGCATGTGCATGTTTAACTTTTAAAGAAACTCCAGAACTATTTTCAAAAGTGCTTACACTGAATTTTACATTTCTACCAGGAGTTTATGGGAGTTCCAGTTTCTCCACCTACTCCTCAACACTCCTCATACACTTTTAAATTTTATCATAGTCATAGGTGTGTAGTAGTATACTGAGGTTTGAATTTGGCTCTTCCCAATAAGTAGTGAAGAGCTGACTGTGGCTCAGATCATGAACTCCTTATTACCAAATTCAGACTTAAATTGAAGAAAGTAGGGAAAACCACTAGACCATTCAGGTATGACCTAAATCAAATCCCTTATGATTATACAATGGAAGTGAGAAATAGATTTAAGGAACTAGATCTGATAGATAAGAGTGCCTGATGAACTATGGAATGAGGTTCGTGACATTGTACAGGAAGACAGGGATCAAGACCGTCCCCATGGAAAAGAAATGCAAAAAAGCAAAATGGCTGTCTGGGGAGGCCTTACAAAAGAAAAAAGAGAAGCGAAAAGCAAAGGAGAAAAGGAAAGACATAAGGATCTGAATGCAGAGTTCCAAAGAATAGCAAGAAGAGATAAGAAAGCCTTTCTCAGCAATCAATGCAAAGAAATAGAGGAAAACAACAGAATGGGAAAGACTAGAGATCTCTTCAAGAAAATTAGAGATACCAAAGGAACATTTCATGCAAAGATGGGCTCAATAAAGGACAGAAATGGTATGGACCTAACAGAAGCAGAAGTGATTAAGAAGAGGTGGCAAGAAAACACAGAAGAACTGTACAAAAAAGATCTTCACAACTCAGATAATCACAATGGTGTGATCACTGACCTAGAGCCAGACATCCTGAAATGTGAAGTCAAGTGGGCCTTAGAAAGCATCACTATGAACAAAGCTAGTGGAGGTGATGGAATTCCAGTTGAGCTCTTTCAAATCCCGAAAGATGATGCTGTGAACGTGCTGCACTCAATATGCCAGCAAATTTGGAAAACTCAGCAGTGGCCACAGGACTGGAAAAGGTCAGTTTTCATCCCAATCCCAAAGAAAGGCAATGCCAAAGAATGCTCAAACTACCACACAATTGCACTCATCTCACAGGCTAGTAAAATAATGCTCAAAATTCTCCAAGCCAGGCTTCAGCAATACGTGAACCGTGAACTTCCAGATGTTCAAGCTGGTTTTAGAAAAGGCAGAGGAACTAGAGATCAAATTGCCAACATCCGCTGGATCATGTAAAAAGCAAGAGAGTTCCAGAAAAACATCTATTTCTGCTTTATTGACTATGCCAAAGCCTTTGACTGTGTGGATCACAATCAACTGTGGAAAATTCTGAAAGAGATGGGAATACCAGACCACCTGACCTGCCTCTTGAGAAATCTGTATGCAGGTCAGGAAGCAACAGTTAGAACTGGACATGGAACAACAGACTGGTTCCAAATAGGAAAAGGAGTACGTCAAGGCTGTATATTGTCACCCTGCTTATTTAACTTATATGCAGAGTACATCATGAGAAACTCTGGACTGGAAGAAACACAAGCTGGAATCAAGATTGCCAGGAGAAATATCAATAACCTCAGATATGCAGATGACACCACCCTTATGGCAGAAAGTGAAGAGGAACTCAAAAGCCTCTTGATGAAAGTGAAAGTGGAGAGCGGAAAAGTTGGCTTAAAGCTCAACATTCAGAAAATGAAGATCATGGCATCCGTACCCATCACTTCATGGGAAATAGATGGGGAAACAGTGGAAACAGTGTCAACCTTTATTTTTTGGGGCTCCAAAACCACTGCCGATGGTGACTGCAGCCATGAAATTAAAAGACGCTTACTCCTTGGAAGGAAAGTTATGACCAACCTAGATAGCATATTGAAAAGCAGAGACATTACTTTGCCAACAAAGGTCCGTCTAGTCAAGGCTATGGTTTTTCCAGTGGTCATGTATGGATGTGAGAGTTGGACTGTGAAGAAGGCTGAGCGCCGAAGAATTGATGCTTTTGAACTGTGGTGTTGGAGAAGACTCTTGAGAGTTCCTTGGACTGCAAGGAGATCCAACCAGTCCATTCTGAAGGAGATCAGCCCTGGGATTTCTTTAGAAGGAATGATGCTAAAGCTGAAACTCCAATACTTTGGCCACCTCATGGGAAGAGTTGACTCATTGGAAAAGACTCTGATGCTGGGAGGGATTGGGGGCAGGAGGAGAAAGGGACGACAGAGGATGAGATGGCTGGATGGCATCACTGACTCGATGGATGTGAGTCTGAGTGAACTCCGGGAGTTGGTGATGGACAGGGAAGCCTGGCGTCCTGTGATTCATGGGGTCACAAAGAGTCGGACACGAGTGAGCGACTGAACTGAACTGAACTGAATAAGTAGTGATGTTTACCTGGGTATTTTCTTTTGGTGAAGTATCTGTTCAACTTTTTGTATGCTGAAAAATAACTGGGTTGTTAAAAACCTATTTTCTTATTGAAATTTGAGAGTTCTTTAATATAGATCCAAGGTCTTAATCAGATATATTGCTTGAAAATATTTCTCTCAGGTTATGTCTTTTAATTCTCTTAATGATGTCTTTTTTTTATTGTAGTATTGTTGATTTACAATATTTTATTATTAATAGTTTCAGGTGTTTAGCATAGTGATTCAGTATTTTTATAGACTATATCCCATTAAAAGTTATTACAAAATAATAGTTATATTCCAGAGTGTTGTACAATATAGTCTTGCTGCTTATCAATTTTATATATAGTAGTTTATATTTCTTCATCATATACTCCTATCTTGCCCTTGTTCCTTTCCCTCTTCCCCACTGGTAACCACAAGTTTGTTTTCTGTATCTGTGAGTTTGTCTGTGTTTTACTATATACATTCATTTATCTTTTAGATTCTATATAGAAGTGATAACATATAATATTTGTCTTTCTCTGTCTCACTGCTTCACTTAATCTGATATCTCTAGGTCCATCCATGTTGCTACAAATGGCATTATTTCATTCTTTGTTATGGCTAAGAAATATTCCCATTGTGCATATATATCACATCTTCTTTATGCATTCATCTTGTTGATGGACACTTAGGTTGCTTCCATATCTTTGCAATTGTAAATAATACTGTTATGAACATTGGGGTGCATGTATGTTCTCTAATTGGAGTTTTTTCCAAATACATGCCCATGAGTGGGACTGCAGGATCATATAGTAACTCTAGTCTTAGTTTCTTAAGGAACCTCCAACAGAGTAGGTGGGTTCCCTTTTTTTCACACCCTCTCCAGCATTTATTCCTTGTAGACTTTTTAATAATGGCCATTCTGACTGGTGGGAGGTGATACCTCATTGTAGTTTTGATTTGCATTTCTCTAATAATTTGTGGTACTGAGCATCTTCTCATGTGCTTGTTGGCCATCAGTATGTCTTCTTTGGAACAATGTCTATTTAGGTCTTCCGCTCATTTTCTGATTGGGTTTTTAAAAATATATATAAAGTTGCATGAACTATTTGTGTATTTTGGAAATTAATCCCTTATCAGTAGAATTGTTTCCATTTTCTCCAAGTCAGTAGGTTCTCTTTTGTTTCACTTATGGTTTCCTTTGCTGTGCAGAAGCTTTTAAGCTTAATTAGCTCCCTTTTGTTTACTTTTGTTTCTATTTCCATTATTCTAGGAGATGGATTAAAAAATATTGTTGTGATATATGTCAGAGAGTGTTCTGCCTATGTTTTTCTCTAGGAGTTTTATAATATCTGGTCTTATATTTAGGTCTGGATGTGAGAGTTGGACTGTGAAGAAAGCTGAGCGCCGAAGAATTGATGCTTTTGAACTGTGGTGTTGGAGAAGACTCTTGAGAGTCCCTTTGACTGCAAGGAGATCCAACCAGTCAATTCATTCTAAAGGAGATCAGCCCTGGGTGTTCTTTGGAAGGAATGATGCTAAAGCTGAAACTCCAGTACTTTGGCCACCTCATGCGAAGAGTTGACTCATTGGAAAAGACTCTGATGCTGGGAGGGATTGGGGCAGGAGGAAAAGGGGACGACAGAGGATGAGATGGCTGGATGGCATCACTGACTCAATGGATGTAAGTTTGAGTGAACTCCGGGAGTTGGTGATGGACAAGGAGGCCTGGCATGCTGCGATTAATGGGGCAAAGAGTCAGACACAACTGAGCGACTAAACTGAACTGAACTGAATCCATTTTGAGTAGATTTTGTATAGATGTTAGAGATTGAGCATTTTTTTGAACATTAAACCAATCTTACCCTCCTGGAATACATCAAACTTTGCCATAATGTATTATCTTTTTTGAAATATTGTTGGCTTCAATATGCTAAAATTTTGTGGAGAACTTTTGTGTTTATGTTCATGATGGATATGAACTATAGGTTTTTGTTGTTCTGTAATGTCTCTGGTTTTGGTACTGGGGTAATGGCCTCTTGGAATACGTTGAGAAGTGAAGTCATTTGAGCCTGGAATCTTCTTTATGTGGAAGTTTTTAACTGCCAATTAAAATTTATTTAATACATTTTGAGCTATTAAGGTTATCTATTTCTTTATGAGTGAGCTCTGGTAGTATGTATCTTCCAATGAATTTGTCCATTTAACTTGTGGAATTTATTGGCATAAATGTTTTTGCAATATTTATTATCCTTTCTTTTAATACTAGTAAAATATGTAAGATGTCACATGTTTCTCTTTATTTCCTAATTGGTATGCTTAGTGACTTAATCAGTTTTATTGTTCTTCTCAAGTAGCATTTGCTTTCAATTTTTTCCCTACTATATTTCTGAAAGTTTTTTATTTCATTGATTTCTGGTATAATCTTACTATTTTCTTTCTTGTATTTTGGATTTAGTATGGGCTTTTTTGGTTTTTGCTAGTTGAAAATTGATGTCATTGTTTTGAGACCTTTCTTATTTTATAATAAAGGTGTTTAGTATTGTATAATTTCCTTTAAGTACAGTATTACTTTATTTTTCAATTATTGTTTTGGCTGCACCACATGGCATGTGGGGTCAGTTGTCTGACCAGGGATTGAACCCATGCTCCCTTGGAATCATGGAGTCTTAACTGCTGGACTGCCAGGGGAGTCTCTCTAAGTACACTTTAGTGATTTTAGAGGCATCCTATGCATACCTATGTTTTTGATAGCTTATGTTTTCATTTATCTTCATTCCAAATATCTAATTTTCTTGGTGAGTTCTTCTTTCACTGATGTTCTAATTATTCCATCAGTTATTGAGAGAAAGTTGATTAAATCTTCAACTATAATTTTATAAATATCTGTAATTGCTACTTTATCAGCTTTTGGCTTATGTATTTTGAAGCTTTTATTAGATGCATAAATGTTGAAGACTGTTTTGTACTCTTGATGAACTGATCTTTTTATGATGATGAAATAAGCATCTTTATTACTAGTGATATATTTTACTCTAATGTCTACTTTGTCTGATTTTAATAGTGCCATTCTAAGTCTTTTGGCCATCCTACTTGTGTGTAATTGAAGTGCATTTCCTACAGGCAACATGTATTTGAGTCCTGTTTTTTTTTATCTAGTCTGACAATTTCTACCTTTTAATTGGGTATTTAAGCCATGTCTATTTAATGTGATTATTGGGAAACTTAAGTTTAAAGGTATAATCTTGCTATTTATTTTCTATGTTTCCCATCTGTTCATTGTTTCCTTTCTTCTCTATATGCCATCTTTTGGATTAAAGAAATTTCTTTATGATCCTATTTTATCTCCTTTGCTAATTTATTAGCTGTAACTCTTTATTTTACTAGTTGCTTTAGAATTTATAGTCTACATCTTTTACCTATCATAATATCTTACATCTTTACCTTCACATAATATCTTACCACTTAATATGTAGAAGAAAAACCTATTACTATACATATAGTATATTTCCCTTTTTCCCCTCTTGTGCTAGTGTTATCACACATTTTTATACAGATTATAAACTCCTACAGTTGACTCTTGAACACACACCATGAGTTTTCACTGCACAGGTCCAATTAGACATGGGTTGATTTTTAAGAAATATACAGTCAGTTCTCTGTATCTGTGGACATAGAACCCAGGGAAGATCTGAGTCTAAGGGCTTGAGCACCCAGATTTTGACATCTGTGGTGGTGGGGGGGTATCCTAGAACTATTCCCCTGGGATGCGCAAGGCCAGCTCTACTATTAGCTTCTATCAAATTTGGAAGAATTCTGACCATTATTTTATTTCTTTTATTCTCTTCTCCCCCTTTTTGAAGGGACTCCAATTGTGCTTATATTTGGCCACTTGAAATTGACTCACTGTTTGCTGATGCTCTTCCATTAAAAAAAAAAAAAAGTCTGTTTAATTTTGGGTAGTTTCAATTGTTATGTCCTCAGTTTAACTTCTGTAATATCTAATGTACTATTAATCCCATTAGTACACGTTTCATATCATACACCATAGTATCCATCTTTGGAAGTTATATTTGGCTATTTTTAATTATCTTTCATGGCTCTACTTTTTATACATATAGAATATAGTTATAACATTCCCATCTTAATGTCCTTATTTCCTAATTTTAACATCTGTGGCAGTTCACAGTTGCTTTCTGTTGGAAGACTGATCTCATTGTGGGTCCTATTTTCTTGCTTCTTTACTTGGCTGATTACTTTTTTATTGGATGTCAGGTATGGTGAATTTTACTTTGCTGTGTACTGGATTACTCTGTACTGCTATAAATATTCTAACTTTGTTCTGGGATGTATTAATAGTTAAATTATCTGGAAACAGTTCGATTTTTTTGGCTCTTGTTTCCAGATTTGTTTCATGGGACTAGAGCAGCCTTCAGTCGAAGGTTAATTATTCTTCACTACAGAGGCAATTATTAATTATTTTCCACTACTGGGCTTCCCTTGTAGCTCAGTTGGTAAAGAATCTGTCTGCAATGCAGGAGACCTGGGTTCGATTCCTGGGTCAGGAAGACCCCCTGGAGAAGGAAATGGCAACCCACTCCAGTATTCTTGCCTTGAGAATCCAATGGACAGGCTACAGTCCATGGGGTCGCAAGAGTCGGACACAACCTAACGACTAAACCACCACCACCACTCAGGTAAGGCAGTTTTGTGTACTCTACCCAAGGCACTCTGATTCTTGAGGTTTTCAGTGTGGCTAGGGGGAACAGGTACTACTTTCCAGCCTGTGTGAGTGCACCAGACAATATAACCCTTAGACCTTTGAAGTGGTACTCCCACCAGGTTCATATAGTTTTCTCACAGAAATGTACTGGTAAGTACTCAGTTGAGTACACAAGAAGAAATCTTTGCAGACCTCTGGAATTTTCTCTTTGTGCAGCTCTCATATCTTTGGTACTTTGTCCATGAACCCTAGCTGTCTTGCTATCCCAGGCCTTTCACCTCTGCCTCCATAATTCAGGGTTATCAGCTGTGCTCTGCTTGGGATCCCATTTGTGCCACATACTGGAAACTCTCTGAAGGCTACGTGCTGGTAAAACTGTATGCCTCATTTGTTTTTCCATCTCTTGGGGATCACTGTCCTTCATTACCTGATATATGTCTCTTGTATATTTTTCTGAATATTTTATCAACATTTTAGTTGCTGCAGGTAGGAGGAAAGAGGATCAGACTGGTCCCTGTCACTGCATCTTGCTTGGAAGTATGTCTCTTCCTTTTGTTTTAAAATTAGTTATAGGGTTCTGGGAACTATAACAGTCTGACTCTACTACTAAACTTATGTTCTTCTGCCTTCCTTAATGGCTTTACAGTTGAAAATTTATAGCCCTATCTATAAACAATTTAATATTTTAAGAATAATATTTAAGCTTGAAGTTTAGATTAAATGGTCATCATGTCTTAGCAGTCGCTGACGGATATCTCTAATGTGTATCTTAAGGAAGGAAGGGGAGAGAATCCATGTGCAAATCCACCTGCACTTTAAACTATAGCTCTGAGACTTCCTCTGTGGTCCAGTGGCCAAGATTCTGTGCTCCCAATACAGGGGGCCCAGGGAACTAGATCCTGTGTGCCACAACTAAGACCTGGCATAGCCAAATATATAAGTAAATATTTAAAAGAAAATAAAATAAGACTATAGCTTCTGATGGCACAGGAATTCTCTGCAAAGTATTTGTCTACCTTTATAAAGCAGAGATAATAGTAAAGGTTTTTAGCATTTTCTTGTCAGTGTTAGTCATAAAGATTGTCAAGCTCATTAAAATTAAAGAATAAATTTATTTAAAAGTTGACACTTCAGGCAGGAATTTTTCAATTATAACAGCAAACGTTTCTTTAGCACTTACTATATAAACAGGCCCTTTCTTAGGTGCTTTAAGTACTTTTTCTCAAGTAAACATGACAATCTTATAGGTATGGTCCATTACAAACCTCACTGAACGGATGAGAAAACTGAGGCTCAGACAGTCAAAGTGAGGTTGAAAGTAAGATTTCTTTCTCTTATTAAAGTACTTATTGAGTACTTAATAAGCCAGGCACTCTTCTAGATCCTGGGAGCATAACAGTGGGGATAAAAAAAATCTCTGACCCTAAGAGTTTATACTGTTTACACATAATCTCTTCATAGCAATAAAAATTAGTAAATTTTTTGTGCCTGGTGCCATATCAAAAGTTAAAACTGCAAAAGTGATGAATTTATGTCACTGAGGGAAATAAATATAATTTTAAAAGCAGAGGAAACATTCTTTGTAAAGTTAAAGTAGTTTTATCTACTAAGTACAAATTTGGCAGTCTCCAAGACCCTGCTCTTTACTATTCCATATTAGCTCTACATCACAGTACATTTCAGAAAGAGATGCATTTAAAAAATCAAAGTAAATAAAAAGCTGAAACATTACAACTATCTGGGAACTTTGCAACCTACTACAATTTCTTGACTCCAATGACAGATGATAAACAAGAAACAAAATGACAAATATGGTATTGGTCAAATTAATATTAAAGAAATGCTCAAATTTTCATAGACTATACATTTATTTTTGACTAGAAAGAGCCTCTTATCAACTTGTACACAGGAAATATATTTTCTATTTCAGGAATGTAAAGATAGTGCTTCCTTTGTATATATACATGTAAAATGTTCAAGTCTCAGAACAAAACAAACAGAACTATGCATACCTCTACAGCAGGTACAATGTCTATGCCAACAGTTAGAAATTCTTCAAACTTCAGAAATGGGTTAAAGCAGCTGCCAACGTCAAGTAATCTGATCTTTCCTGAGGTTTGTAGCAACCTAAAAATAGATTATTTTCAGTATGCTTTTTATAATATGAAATAAAATATAAGAAAAATTCAAACGTTTGAGAATAAAAAAGATATATAGACTATTGGCTTTTTGGTCTCAGGATCCCTTTACATGTTTAAAAATTACTGACAGCCTTGAAGAACTCTTTCGTTTATGCAAGTTATATCTACCAATAATACCATGTTTGAAACTAAAACTCAGTGGTTTAAAAACATTAATTCATAATGAAAATTTAAATTAGAAAGGTAGTAAAAGTGAGTTATTGTTTTACATTTTTTCAAGTCTCTTTAATGTCTGGCTTAATAGAAGATGAATGGATTCTCTTTATCTGCTTTTCATTCAAGCTGTTGTAATATCACATGCCATGAAATTTCTAAAAACTCAACACTAGATTCAAGAGAGACTGAAAGTAGAAAAGGCAAATGACATTTTAGTATTATGAAAATAATTTCCTCCCCAAAGAGACCCTGGAAGGCTCTCAGATTCCTAGATGGCATTTTGAAAACTATAGATGAAAGAATCCATTCACGAATTAATTCTCAGTTGCCAATATAGTGATGTCAATGACTTAAGGACCAAAGAGAAAAGCTGTTATAGAATAGTATTTTTTAAGTAATGAAAAAATTTTATTTTGTGCAGGAGCATGTCTTATTTACAAAAGTAGTAGGAAAAAAGAAGGTAACCAAACTATACATGATCATTAAAGTTAGTAAAATGCAGCTAATATGGATCTGAAGAACTGAAGTGAAGTTAAAGTCGCTCAGTCGTGTCCAACTCTTTGTGACCCCATGGGCAGTCCATGGAATTCTCTAGGCCAGAATACTGGAGTGGATAGCCTTTCCCTTCTCCAGGGAATCTTCCCAACCCAGGGATCAAACCCAGGTCTCCCACATTGCAGGTGCTTCTTTACCAGCTGAGCCACAAGGGAAGCCCAATATGGATTTCAGTTCAGTTCAGTCGCTCAGTAGTGTCTGACTCTTTGAGACCCCATAAGCTGCAGCACGCCAGGCCTCCCTGTCCATCACCAACTCCCGGAGTTCATTCAAACTCACATCCATCGAGTCAGTGATGCCATCCAGCCATCTCATCCTCTGTCGTCCCCTTCTCCTCCTGCCCCCAATCCCTCCTAGCATCAGAGTCTTTTCCAATGAGTCAACTCTTCCCATGAGGTGGCCAAAGTACTGGAGTTTCAGCTTTAGCATCATTCCTTCCAAAGAACACCCAGGGCTGATCTCCTTCAGAATGGACTGGTTGGATCCCCTTGCAGTCCAAGGGACTCTCAAGAGTCTTCTCCAACACCACAGTTCAAAAGCATCAATTCTTCGGCGCTCAGCCTTCTTCACAGTCCAATTCTCACATCCATACATGACCACAGGAAAAACCATAGCCTTGACTAGATGGACCTTTGTTGGCAAAGGTAATGTCTCTGCTTTTGAATATGCTATCTAGGTTGGTCATAACTCTCCTTCCAAGGAGTAAGTATCTTTTAATTTCATGGCTGCAGTCACCATCTGCAGTGATTTTGGAGCCCAGAAAAATAAAGTCTGACACTGTTTTCACTGTTTCCCCATCTATTTCCTATGAAGTGATGGGACCAGATGCCATGATCTTCGTTTTCTGAATGTTGAGCTTTAAGCCAACTTTTTCACTCTCCACTTTCACTTTCATCAAGAGGCTTTTGAGTTCCTCTTCACTTTCTGCCATAAGGGTGGTGTCATCTGCATATCTGAGGTTATTGATATTTCTCCCGGCAATCCTGATTTCAGCTTGTGTTTCTTCCAGCCCAGCGTTTCTCATGATGTGCTCTGCATATAAGTTAAACAAGCAGGGTGACAGTATACAGCCTTCTACAAGCAGCAAATAAGGATGAAGGAAAACAGTGGAATTTTGTTGGTCTAGTTTTCAGATGGTAAAGCAATAATAAAAATCAACTTCAGACATGCATTTTCACCGATATTTAGAAATTTTTTCTGAATAAATTATGAGTAGATACTGGAAACATAAAGGAAAGAAATATAGTGAAATAACTGAGTAAATAAATGGAATCCTGGGTTCTTTAAAGTCTATAGGGCACAAAAAAATCTGCCCAGCTTCTGTTCCTTATACCTTGGCTAGTATTCTGCCATAGGATCCATTAGAGAAGTGTTAAACTATACTAAGTTAAGCTCCTAGAAAAGGCACTGTAAGTCAAAATAATACACAGATTTTTTTTCATAAAGGAATGCAATAAATAGGGGTATGTTTTTAACCAATAGCCTGATGTCCTAACATTTTATAGAAATGACCAGAATCACCATCTGATCATAAATGAACTATACATAGAATCAGTCCTGTACAGGACACGGCAGGTTATAGTACTGTAAAAACAATATGAACAAATTAAAGTATTTTTGTCAATAAAATTTTATTTAAAAATTCATCTAAAGAGGGGGTTATGAGGGTATAAAGAAATAAAAGAATTAGCACTCTCAGCAAAAAGAGTTGCTCCTTGGGCTCAAGAGGTAATTTTCTGTACTGCAGCAAAATCAAGAAGTCGATTATTGTGTAGTCCAAGTGACACGTATACCAATCATCTGTAAAGCTGAATTAAATTTAGTGAAACTTTAAATATCACAATACCCTAGCTCCAAGGAAGAAGGCGACAAGCAAACTTCTGTGGTATACGTTGCAAGCTTTCAAATGGGGCAAAAGACTGAGTAGATTGAAACCATGGAAATGCTTTGCATATAGTTGACATTTACTAAATTAACAAATATGAATACTCAAATCATAACCAGTTATACTAAATGAGAACCTGTAACAATATGTAATGTTAAATACATCACTAGATTGCCATTCTAATCCTTACATGGGGCTATGGTTAAGAACAGGAGTTCTGGAATCAGAGAGACTTAAAATGTGATTCATGTCTCCATATCACACAGTCCTTTACCTGTGTGATATGGAGACAACAATGATAGCCGCACTTAAGAGTTGTTTCCAGGATTAAATGAGATAATGCATTTATGTTTGACCTAGTATGTGGTACTTGGTAAATGCTCAAAAAAGTGGTAGATATTGTTAGCTATTAACATCCTGTTATATTATAAAATCCTATGTGGTTTGTCCACTAATGACCTTCCTAAACGTAGTAAAAGCAGAATTTGCCTCACACTATTCTGATAGATCTAGTAAACTGGGTAGAACAAAATTTGTAATAGTCTTTTAAAAGGTGCTTCTTATAAACTTTCTACCTGAATAGAGTATTCTGAATCATTTAAGTTGATTCAACATTAAATATGAAAATGAAAGTCACTCAGTTGTATCCTACTCTTTGTGACCCCATGGACTATACAGTCCATGGAATTCTCCAGGCCAGAATACTGGAGTGGGTAGACTTTCCCTTCTCCAGGGGATTTTCCCAACCAGGGATTGAATCCAGGTCTCATGCATTGCAGGCAGTTTCTTTACCAGCTGAGCCACAAGAAGGGTTTCCCTGGTGGCTCCCAGTTGTGGTCAGTGCCCCTGACACTGCAATAGGCCATGGTCAACCCATGTCTCTGCCAGAGACTCCTGGACACGCACAGGCAAGTCTGGATCGGTCTCTTGTGGGGTTACTGCTCCTTTCTCCTGGGTCCTGGTGCACACAAGGTTTTGTTTGTGCCCTCCAAGAGTCTCTGTTTCCCCAGTCCTGTAGAAGTTCTGTAATCAAATCCTACTGGCCTTCAAAGTCAAATTCCTTGGGGATCCTCAGTCTTTTTTGCCAAATCCCCAGGTTGGGAAGTCTGCTGTGGAGCCTAGAACTTTTGAAGCAATGTGAGAACTTCTTTGGTATAATTGTTCTCCAGTTTGTCTCTTGCCCACCCAGCGGCTCTTCCCAGATAGTGGATTGTGCTAGTGGTAAAGGACCTGCCTGCCGACACAGGAGATGTGGGTTCAATCCCTAGATCCCCAGGAGAAGGAAATGGCAATCCAATCCAGAATTCTTGTTTGAAAAATTCCATAGAGTAGCCTGGTGGGCTACAGTTCATGTAGCTGCAAAGAGACACTTTTTAATATAATTTAATATAATGGAATCGGAGAAGGCAATGGCATCCCACTCCAGTACTCTTGCCTGGAAAATCCCATGGCTGGAGGAGCCTGGTGGGCTACAGCCCATGGGGTCGCTAGGAGTCTGACATGACTGAGCGACTTCACTTTCATTTTTTACTTTCATGCACTGGAGAAGGAAATGGCAACCCACTCCAGTGTTCTTGCCTGGAGAATCCCAGGGACAGGGGAGCCTGGTGGGCTACCATCTCTGGGGTCGCATAGAGTCGGACACGACTGAAGTGACTTAGCAGCAGCAATATAATGGAATAACTTAATAACATTGTTGTTCAGTCGTTAAGTCATGTCTGACTCTTTGCAACCCCATGGACTGCAGCATGCCAGGCTTCCCTGTCCTTCACTATCTCCTAGAGTTTGCTCAAATTCATGTCCATTGAGTTGGTGATGCTATATAACCATCTCATCCTTTGCTGCCCTTTTCTCCTTTCGCTTTCAATCTTTCCCAGCATCAGGGTCTTTTCCAATGAGTTGTCTCTTCGCATTAGGTGGCCCAAGAATTGGAGCTTCAGCTTTAGCTTCAGTCCTTCCAATGAATATTCAGGGATGATTTCCTTTAGCACTGACTAGTTTGATCTCCTTGCTGTCCAAGGGACTCTCAAGAGTCTTCTCCAACACCACAATTTGAAAACATCAATTCTTCAGTGCTCAGCCTTCTTTATGGTCCAACTCTCAAATCTGTACCTGACTACTGGAAAAACCATAGCTTTGACTGTACAGATCTTTGTTGGCAAAGTGATGTCTTTGCTTTTTAATATGCTGTCTAGGTTTGTCAAAGCTTTCCTTCCATACAGCAAGCGTGTTTTAATTTCATGGCTACAGTCATCTTTTGCAGTGATTTTGGAGCCCAAGGGAAAAAAAAAAACCGTCACTGCTTCAATTTTTTCCCCTTCTATTTGCCATGAAGTGATGGGAGTAGATGTCATGTTCTTAAGTTTTTTGAATGTTGAGTTTTAAGCCAGCTTTTTCACTCTCCTCTTTCACTGTCATCTAGAGGCTCTTTAGTTGCTCTTCACTTCCTGACATTAGCATGGTATCAACTGCATATCTAAGGTTGTTGCTCTCAGTAATACACTCAATCCATTTCAAATTTCTTTGGTTTAGCTCTGCAATTTTTTTTTTGTTACATCAAACATATATTTACAGTTTAAACACTAATCACACAGTGAACAGAACATCCAAATAAATACTACCCAGGTCAAGAAATAACACTCTGCATCCTAGAAACACAGTCCTCCCTGACAACATCCCCTACCCATTCTGTAAAGGCAGCCACTGTCCTGATTTTAGTGATAAACATTCCCTTGGTTTCCTTTTATAGTCTTCCCACCATGAATGTTTTCTGAGTAATAAAGTTTCACACTACACATTTGCTTTTGTGACTTTCTTCTTTCACTTAATATAAATTTGTGAAGGTCATCTGTGTTTCTATAATTTAATTCAGATTCATTGCTGTGTGGTAGTACCTTTTACACAACACATCCCATTGTGATTTTGATGAGAATGGCACTGAGTCTAAAGATCATTTGGGAAGAATTAACATCTTTACAATATCAAGTCTTCCAATGCATGGACATGCTATTATTCTCCATCTACTTAGGTTTCCTTCATTGTCTCCAAATAGCTTTAACAATTTCTCTTAAAGGTTCCATGTGTATTTTATTGGATTTATATTTCTTGTTAGCTCAAGAAATTTCTTGTTAGCATCACTTTTTTCCCTATGGATAAACCCTCTTTATTTTTTTAAAAAATTTAGTTTTTCATTGTTGGTTACAGAAATGCAACTCATTTTGTATAATGATTTGTATCCAGCAGCTTGACTAAGTTTCTGTTATTTCAATTGCTAATCTGTATATTATTTTGAGTATTCTAGTCTAAGTACATAGTTATATGAAATCTGTGAAAAACAACATTTCTTATTTCTTTTCTTGTCTATCCATCCACCCACCCACCCACCCGTCTATTTTTTGCCTCACTGCTTTTCCCAGGACTTCTGCTGTTCAGCTGCTAAGTCGTGTCTGACTCTTTGTGACCCCATGGACTAGAGCACACCAGGCTTCCCTGTCCTGCACTATCTCCCAGTGTTTGCTCAAACTTCAGGCCTCTTAATACAGTACTAAACAGGACTAATACAAGCAGTTACTATTTTGTTTTCAGTCTCAGGAGAGACATTAAGTGTAAGTTCACAATTAATATATAATTCACTATTAAACACAATGACTGTGGCAGGTTTTATATAGAAACCTTGATAAAGCTGAAGAAGCTCTTCTTATACTTTGCTAGTTCCTTTTGTAAAAAAAAATTTCACAGAATTCTATGTTGGATTTTATGAAATGCACTCTACTCAGCTACTGAGATATGACTTTAATTTGTTTACGTGATAGAGTACACTCAATTCTGTAGTGTTAAACCAAGCCTGCATTATTGGGAATAATCTGATTTGGTTTTGATAAACTATCCTTTTTATACATTATTTGTTTTATATATGTATATATAACTGGTTCTATCTGTGGTGGTTCTGGTCTATAAAGTCATCACAATCACTGAACCATGCTCCTAAGGGAAACAGAAAATTATGCCTCTGATTACAATACTTTAATTATCAGATCAACATATAACTTGGATTTATGTGTATTTCTGTTTAAAAGTAACTTATTTAATATATATTACAATGCATCAACACTGAACTCACAACCAACACCATTATAACTCATGCCTAAGGGAGGCATGGAGAAGGCAATGGCACCCCACTCCAGTACTCTTGCCTGGAAAATCCCATGGATGGAGGACCCTGGTAGGCTGCAGTCCATGGGGTCACTAAGAGTCGGACACAACTGAGCGATTTCACTTTAACTTTTCACTTTCATGCATTGGAGAAGGAAATGGCAACCCATTCCAGTGTTCTTGCCGGGAGAATCCCAGGGACGGGGGAGCCTGGTGGGCTGCCGTCTATGGGGTCGCACAGAGTCGGACACAACTGAAGCGACTTAGCAGCAGTAGCAGGAAGGGAGGCATATCTAATATAGTACTTTCTCTGTAAGGTGTAATACAGCCTTCTTGTTTTTAGACACACTTTGTTTATGCTTAGGGGTCACTTAAAAAGTAAAATCAATAAAAAGTGCAAAAAATGTACTCTAAATAGACTGAAAATGGGACATTTTTATACTTGAGAATTGAACAATAAGGAAGAGCTTGCCTTGCTCAACTTCAGCTAGGAGGTGTATGTCAGATGACTTAAATTTTTTGCCACACTGAGCATGTCCACAAATGAGACTGAAAATACCAAGGGTGTACTGATTTTGGAATTAAATTTTATTGATTAGGTGAATTTGAAGATATGGAATTTTTGAGTAATGAAGATAAACAGCGTGTACACCCACCCCCACACACATATATATTTGCAGCTATGTTCACTCATTATGCCAGCAAATTTGGAAAACTCAGCAGTGGCCACAGGACTGGAAAAGGTCAGTTTTCATTCCAATCCCAAAGAAAGGTAATGCCAAAAAATGCTCAAACTACCACACAATTGCACTCATCTCACATGCTAGTAAAGTAATGCTCAAAATTCTCCAAGCCAGGCTTCAGCAATATGTGAACCGTGAACTTCCTGATGTTCAAGCTGGTTTTAGAAAAGCCAGAGGAACCACAGATCAAATTGCCAACATCTGCTGGATCATGTAAAAAGCAAGAGAGTTCCAGAAAAACATCTATTTCTGCTTTATTGATTATGCCAAAGCCTTTGACTGTGTGGATCACAAAGAACTGTGGAAAATTCTGAAAGAGATGGGAATACCAGACCACCTGATCTGCCTCTTGAGAAATCTGTATGCAGGTCAGGAAGCAACAGTTAGAACTGGACATGGAACAACAGACTGGTTCCAAATAGGAAAAGGAGTACGTCAAGTCTGTATATTGTCACCCTGCTTATTTAACTTATATGCAGAGTACATCATGAGAAACACTGGGCTGGAAGAAGCACAAGCTGGAATCAAGATTGCCGGAAGAAATATCAATAACCTCAGATATGCAGATGACACCACCCTTATGGCAGAAAGTGAAGAGGAACTCAAAAGCCTCTTGATGAAAGTGAAAGTGGAGAGTGGAAAAGGTGGCTTAAAGCTCAACATTCAGAAAACGAAGATCATGGCATCCGGTCCCACCACTTCATGGGAAATAGATGGGGAAACAGTGGAAACAGTGCCAGACTTTATTTTTCTGGGCTCCAAAATCACTACAGATGGTGACTGCAGCCATGAAATTAAAAGACTCTTACTCCTTGGAAGGAAAGTTATGACCAACCTAGATAGCATATTCAAAAGCAGAGACATTACTTTGCCAACAAAGGTTCGTCTAGTCAAGGCTATGGTTTTTCCTGTGGTCATGTATGGATGTGAGAGTTGGACTATGAAGAAGGCTGAGTGCCGAAGAATTGATGCTTTTGAACTGTGGTGTTGGAGAAGACTCTTGAGAGTCCCTTGGACTGCAAGGAGATCCAACCAGTCCATTCTGAAGGAGATCAGCCCTGGGATTTCTTTGGAAGGAATGCTAAAGCTGAAACTCCAGTACTTTGGCCACCTCATGGGAAGAGTTGACTCATTGGAAAAGACTCTGATGCTGGGAGGGATTGGGGGCAGGAGGAGAAGGGGACGACAGAGGATGAGATGGCTGGATGCCATCACTGACTCGATGGACGTGAGTCTGGGTGAACTCCAGGAGTTGGTGATGGACAGGGAGGCCTGGCGTGCTTCACTTCATGGGGTCACAAAGAGTCAGACACGACTGAGCGACTGATCTGATCTGATCTAATCTGATTTTTAATTTCAGTTTAGAGTACTCAGTATTTATATACACAGTCAGGATATGGGTTAGATTAATAAATAGCATCTGTGAACGCCTCTCTGAGTTTAGCATTCTTTGTTAGGATGTGCTCTTTAAATTCCCTCCCAAGACACCTATGACTTTCAGATAGCCTTTCTCAGATTATACTTTTCATGCTTTCTCTCTTTCCATTGAAACCTAGGACTTATTACAGCTATATCACTTTCTACTGAAACATCCCTCTGAAAATAAACATCAAATTCAACCACAATATACAATTTGCCACCATTAAGAATGTTGAAAAGAAATGTGATATAGGCTCTGTAACTTCATTAAACAGTTGTAATCAATTTTGTGGTCTACGGCAATACTGCTGGAACGTGTTAGTGTTCTCTGGAGACTACTCTGAGGCATTTGAACACATTTTTCTAAATGTGCACTAGGCTGTAAGAAAGCAAGCCTTTTTTAGACATGCCAAATGTGATTCCAAAGAGACTGAGGAAAAACAAAGTCATTGTGCCTTATGAGAAACAATGGGGAGGGAGGAGGGAGGAGGGTTCAGGATGGGGAACACAGGTATACCTGTGGCAGATTCATTTCGATATTTGGCAAAACTAATACAATATTGTAAAGTTTAAAAATAAAATAAAATTAAAAAAAAAAGAAATGGCTGAATTTATTAATGTTGGTAAGGTAAATATTTAGAAGATATTAGATTTTCTGACCAGGAAAATCTATAGAACAGAATAACAGTCTGATCAGTCAGGAAACAACTGGTTTTCTACAGGACAGCTAATTGAAATACAGTTAGACTGGTTCCTAATTTCAATATATCGGAATCCTCTACATTTACATTCTGTAAAGTGATAAAACATACTTAATAAAAGACAAAGTTTGGTTAGAAAGCTTGTTATGGTTTCTCTACATTTTATCGCATCTTTCAAATGTTCATTTACATTCCTCAGTGAATTTTCACTTTGCTTTAGATAGATTTATGCAGAGAACCTTAAAACTGTACTATTTGGAAACATTTTAAAATTTAAGAATTCAGTCTTCAAGTTCACTTACAGTTTCTCAAAAATGTTAAGTAAAAATCTTGCATGTAAAAATGTATAGGCTATTCATACAATAACTTTCTATTTAAATTTCTTTCCTATGTTGATTTTTACTCAATACTGCCTTTGTTCTCTTTTCTAAACCAGTTATAGTAAAAGATCATATTTCTTTATTCCCTCCCCCTCAATTCCCATCTGTATTTCTTTACTCCTGTCTGCCTAGGTGTTCAAATGATAACTTTCTATTTAAATTTTCTATGTTGGGTTTTACTTAATATTGCCTTTGTTCTCTTTTTCAAAACAATTATAGTAAAAGATCATATTTCTTTATTCCCTCCCCCTCAATTCCCATCTTGTTGGTTAAGGAGCTTAATAAGGAAAATACTGGATTTTATTTCCGACAAAATTTTCTGTCTGGCATGCTGCCAGTGTCAACAACAGAATCTTGAACACCTCAAGACATTTTAAGAGGGAGCTATAAACTCTAAGTAAAATGTTTTGCTTGTTACATAAGAAAACCTGGCAATATTTACCCAAGTATACAGTTTTAAGCAGGTTTTCAAAGTGCTGTCTTCAAAGCCATCGGTATTTTCCAGAGTCCATTCAAGGGCCAACAAAGGCAGACGTGGGAGATATTGGGTGGTGACAACTTCTATACCTTTTGCCTGTACCACAAAATGTTTCCTCTGAAGAAAATATTCTATGGCTAAAATGTTGAAATCAATAATCCAGGCCTTACTTATTACCCTACTGGTTTGATATAGAGGAATGGGAAATTGGATTTCCATATAGTATCTTCTTCAGGAGAAAGAAAAGAAGAAAATGCACTATTGAGAGTTAGTATATAAAATACCACTGTCACTCTGAATTCATGACAGTCATATATATGAGAAATTTTTTTACAATCCAACTTTTAGGGGTGATAGATAACAAATAAGTGTGTAAACTTTATTATTAGATACCCTGGATCACATTAAAAATCATTTAGTTCCACCCATCTTCCTGTCTTAATCATTTCTTCAAGGAAAAGCAGAAAAAATTGTTAAAACAGAAAACTTCTGATTCTGATTGATGGTGTGGTTTATTATCATTTATTAACATTTAGAGAATACCCAAAGCCAGGATTGAACCTGGGTCTCCCACATTGCAGGCAGATTCTTTACAATCTAAGCTACCAGGGAAGTCCAGCATTTAGCAACTTGTTCTTAGCATTTCATATAGTCTGTTTCATTTCTATACATATCATAAATCCTTGAAATGATTCTCAACCATTACTGATTTTGATGGCAATATGTAAAACCAGACAATAGCTTCTCCTTCACATTTAGATAGTAACAAAAAAAATATACTAGAAGGAGATTAAGTGTGTGAGTAAAGGTTGTTTATAGGTTAAACAATCTGAACTATGTAGATGAAGTCAGGCTTTAATAAAGAAAAGTGTTAGCTCAGGGAGTTAATGATTTATATCTGAAGGGATAGTTTTTCCCAAAATGCATTTCAAAAAATAGTCTTAGAAGATGCTTCTTTGTCGATAGGGCAAATGAAAATATAGTCTCTTTTTTTTTGAAGAGCTACAGGCATGTAACCATATAATAGCTCTCTAATTAAAAAAACTCAACTTTAATGTCCAAATCTGTTTTGTTGACAAACCCGTTTTAAAATTATATCTTACTCATTTTTGACTTCCCTGGTGGCTCAGATTGGTAAAGCGTCTGCCTACAATGCGGGAGACCCGGGTTCAAGCCCTGGGTTGGGAAGATCTCCTGGAGAAGGAAATGGCAACCCACTCCAGTATTCTTGCCTGGAAAATCCCATGGATGGAAGAGCCTGGTAGGCCACAGTCCACGGGGTCGCAAAGAGTCCAGACATGACTGAGCGACTTCACTTTCACTTTACTCATTTTACAGAATTTCTTGGGAAAAACAAAATTTTGAGACTGGAGATAAAGAATTCATGAGAAAGGCATGGATATCTAGTTTTTAAGCAAAACATATGGAAAAAACTGAAAGGATAACCCAGAAAATCCATATACAGAGATCACAGCAGGCTTATGAAGAAATAAGTGAAAAGATCTCAGCCATGGCTTCACATGAATGCCCAGATTGCTGCCCTTATTGACAACATTTTTTGGGTTGCCATCATGGTGATCACTGTCATCATATAACAATGGCCACTATATCAGCAACGTAAAATTCTTATGAGTAGGTACTATTACTCTCATTTTACAGATGAGGGGAATGAGGCTTAGAGAAGTTAAATACATATTGAAGGTCATTTGCTAGTTAAGTGATTTCAGATGGAAGTAAAATCTGACTCGTAGTCTGAGCTTTTAACAATTATGCTATGTCTCCCACAGAAGGAAGTACCAGTGTGGATACAACTTAATAGTTGTCCATGCATAAAATAAACATGCTATGGAATATTTACTATAAATGTAGGTCCGCATTCTAAAAACAAGCTAATCACATGTATTAGTTTTCTATTATTATGTAATAAACTACCACAAAGTTAATTTAAAAATACAACCTAATTTTGTAGAAGTTCAGGCATGCTTGGCTGGTACTCTGCTCTGGGTGTGATAAAGCTGAAATCAAGGTTTCAGCAGAACTAGGCTCTTATTTAAGAGTTTTGTGAGGGGAGAATCCACTTCTAGGCTTATTCAGGTTGTTGGCAGAAACCAGTTCCATGTGGATGCAGGACTGTTTTTTTGCTGACTGCTCAACTTCTAGAGGCTACCTGTATACCATGGCTCATGGCCAACCCCATTTTCAATGCCAACAGTAGCACGTTTATTCTTCTTATGCTTCAAATCCTCCTGAGACCCTCTGTCCCCCTTATCTTCTGTTGCATTTGGAAAAAGTTATTTGTTTTTAAGGGCTCATGTAATTAGATTAAACCCACCCAGATAATCCTCCTGCCTTGGTCAATTGATCAGTAACATTACCAGAAAAAGACTGAGATCGCTGGAGGGAGAGGGATTTTTGCCTCCTTCAGACTACTTTTAGACTCAAGATGCAACATCTTGCAGATTTTAGACCTGCCAACCCCTACAATCATGTGAGCCAATTCCTTAAAATACATCTGTCTGTCTCTCTGTATACATTCCCACACACTATATTAGTTCTATTCCTCTGGAGAACACTAATACACACTTCCCAACAGAATCCCATGCATCTGGTGGTCAAGATTCCTATTTTCATGTAGGGCTACCCAAGAGATGAGAAGGAGTTTCAAAACACAGAGGAACACCAGTGGCATATCCCTACTAACTGTTCCCTAGTAGCATACCACAACATACTGAGTTTCCTTGCTCCCTCGTAAGTCAATAGATAGACTGAATTATTGGTCTTAATCAAACTAAACCTCATGAAAGAGAAGCCTATCAAGATTCCTGGCAAAGAAACTTAAAGGTTTAAGATACTCTAAAAATGCGAATACAAGGGAGTTAGAAACAACACAACACAACAGATCTGACGCTTCTATTTCTAGTAAAAACATTTTCAGCTAGATTGAAGCAAAAAAAATTACTAAATCAGATTGGGCAAGATTAGAAAAATTCAAAATTATAAATAAAGTTAACTGAAATGCAGATTTATATTCACTCATGACCTTGTCCTAAGTGATTAACCTACATTTCAGCATTTTTTAACAACTCAAAATTTTATGACAGGGCATGATTCTTTAAAGGCAAGGGTCTAGTGCTTGAGTAAGAATACATTTTATATGTAATGGGAATTTTTTAAGAGTTACTATACTCTTACCTGTCTTCTTAAAAATAACTTAATACCTTTTCTTGACATGAGAGATATTCATCATGACTGTTCATCATTTTTATAGATATATAGGACTCTATTCCTACAAAAAAAATTGCCTGTTTCTAGAATTATTTGTTTTTCTCTAAGATAGTTGTCTTTTCTCTGTGTCACATTTTGTTATTATGTAACAGACTCTTCTGTTTTCTTAATGTTTCTTATCTACTATGCTTTGAAAAATTCTCCCCTTTATTTCCTCTTTTTCATTTTTGTGTATGAAGGCCTCCTTCCATGGCAATTACTTGAACTGATCTCATCTTTGTTCAGAGTGGTTAAACTCAAGTGGGTTAAAACTAGATACATTGTCTTTTATTAACCAGGGTAAGAAGCCAAAGAGTAGATAGAAATATCAGATTCTCACTGTTTTCTCAAGATAAAAGTATCACACACAACCCCTCCACCACCTGAGCCCCCCCTTTTAAAGCCTTTTCTTAGTCTGCTTCTAACATTTTAATCCTTTTTCTCATCGGGATCACCCATAATGTTGTATTTATCCTACTCTAGATACTGTGGGCCAACATCAAAGTACTCAATAGTACACAGAACTGAAAAGATATTGTAGGGATAAAAAGAAAATAAAGGAAACAAAGTACTACTAATTTCCCATTTCTAAGCTCAATTAAGTTTTCTTTGTTCTAAAGTCACAGTTAACTTAATCAGGAGATTGGCATTATCTGGGGCTTTGGTTAAAATTCATTTTATAGTCTCTTTTAAGAGAATTCATTCATTCATTGATTTACTGTGTTTGCAACTCATTGCAGTACTCTTGCCTGGAAAATCCCATGGACAGAGGAGCCTGGTAGGCTGTAGTCCATGGGGTTGCAAAGAGTCAGACATGGCTGAGCAACTTCACTTTTCACTTTCACTTTATGTGAGTTGGGAAGATGCCCTGGAAAAAGAAATGGCAACTCACTCCAGTATTCTTGCCTGGGAAATCCTGTGGACAAAGCAGCCTGGCAGATGACAGTCCCTGGGATTGCAAACAGTCGGACATGACTGAGTGACTAGCACTTTCTTTTCAATTTATGTGCAAGGTTACTGTGTTAAGCCCCTGAGTTAAAGTAGAGAATAACAGAATTTGAACATCTGTCCTCCTGAAGTACTCACTAGTACACGGTTTAGAAAATTATAATGGTTAGGAAGATTGTTATAATGACCCTCGGGCAAGTTACTAAAGTGATTAACTTAATTCTTTTGCAATTCTCTAATCCTTTCTTAAAGTTCTCAACTATTATTAAAGCCTAAAGAAAACCTGGTTTTTAGACACAGACACAAGTTCTCTTCTGATTTTATGATAGAGTAGATTAATTTACTGTGAATTCTGTAAAATATACAGACTTTCTTGGGTTTTCAAAACTATTTCTACCTTTGGGAATATGTATTCAATCTAGAGCTAATGCATAAAAATACCCAGATTCTGGGAAGAACAGGTTTCCCCTCTTAGCAGTCCTTAATGCAAATAAACATTGCCTAAAGGCTTAGAGATTGTGTGAGGAAGACAATGTCATTCTGAAATACCTTACTACTCTACACTCACATTTATAGTTTAAAAGCTCTATGCTATGACCTCTACTGCTACTGGTTTAGATTAAAGTTAACATAGGTAACAATGTTTCTTTGAAGGCTAAAAACCACTGCATTGGCAAACTGAGGTAGAAAAGAATCCAGCTGGCTAAGGTTCTTCAACAACTTATATATTTCAAAGAAGGCTTCCATCGGAGGTTCATATTACATCTATGGTCATGTTAAGACCACACTCTTAATTTTAAAATATTCTCCAGAAGTAAAGCAATTACTCTCATACTTTCTATATCATATTACTCAATTGTTTCCATATTTTTCTTTCACTTATTCAAATATATACTAATTACTGTATGCCAGGTATTTCAAAATTCTCCAAGCCAGGCTTCAGCACTACGTGAACTGTGAACTTCCAGATGTTCAAGCTGGTTTTAGAAGAGGCAGAGGAACCAGAGATCAAATTGCCAACATCTGCTGGATCATCGAAAAAGCAAGAGTTCCAGAAAAACATCTATTTCTGCTTTATTGACTATGCCAAAGCCTTTGACTGTGTGGATCACAATCAACTGAGGAAAATTCTGAAAGAGATGGGAGTACCAGACCACCTGACCTGCCTCTTGAGAAACCTATATGTAGGTCAGGAAGCAACAGTTAGAACTGGACATGGAACAACAGACTGGTTCCAAATAGGAAAAGGGGTACATCAAGGCTGTATATTGTCACCCTGTTTATTTAACTTCTATGCAGAGTACATCATGAGAAACGCTGGGCTGGAAGAAGCACAAGCTGGAATTAAGATTGCCGGGAGAAATATCAATAACCTCAGATATGCAGATGACAGCACCCTTATGGCAGAAAGTGAAGAGGAACTCAAAAGCCTCTTGATGAAAGTGAAAGTGGAGAGTGGAAAAGGTGGCTTTAAGCTCAACATTCAGAAAATGAAGATCATGGCATCTGGCCCCATCACTTCATGGGAAATAGATGGGGAAACAGTGGAAACAGTGCCAGACTTTATTTTTCTGGGCTCCAAAATCACTACAGATGGTGACTGCAGCCATGAAATTAAAAGACGCTTACTCCTTGGAAGGAAAGTTATGACCAACCTAGATAGCATATTCAAAAGCAGAGACATTACTTGGTAACAAAGGTTCGTCTAGTCAAGGCTATGGTTTTTCCTGTGGTCATGTATGGATGTGAGAGTTGGACTGTGAAGAAGGCTGAGTGCCGAAGAATTGATGCTTTTGAACTGTGGTGTTGGAGAAGACTCTTGAGAGTCCCTTGGACTGCAAGGAGATCCAACCAGTCCATTCTGAAGGAGATCAGCCCTGGGATTTCTTTGGAGGGAATGATGCTAAAGCTGAAACTCCAGTACTTTGGCCACCTCATGGGAAGAGTTGACTCATTGGAAAAGATTCTGATGCTGGGAGGGATTGGGGGCAGGAGGAGAAGGGGACGACAGAGGATGAGATGGCTGGATGGCGTCACTGACTCGATGGATGTGAGTCTGAGTGAACCCCGGGAGTGGGTGATGGACAGGGAGGCCTGGCGTGCTGCGATTCACGGGGTCGCAAAGAGTCAGACACGACTGAGCGACTGATCTGGTCTGATTTGATGATATAGTTATAAGGCAAAGTTACTAACCTTAAATTTACACAGAAGGAATATAATTTAGGTAACTGCTCTATTAATAAAATATCATGAATTATTTTTACATGCCTTTCTATAAGTACAGCTGAACTGAGAATGGGAAATACACACAATATAATAAATATATAGTACTACATGAGAATTCAGTTCAGTTCAGTTGCTCAGTCGTGTCCAACTCTTGACTACCACTTCAAAAAACATCATAAATAATATATGATTTGGGAACTGAGGTTATCTGTTCACTCCTCCATATACTGTTCTCAATATGACTAATTTGGCTATTATCAGTATAGTAAGAATAAGCATAGTAACAATGTGTTATTAAATTTGGTGCAAGAAAATATTCAGAACTCTGTGTAACACTGGGACTAATCTAAAGATTCCAGCTCTGTCTATGGCAGATCCATGGGTAGGCAGTTTCCATGGGCCAAGTGAAGCAAGGAAATGGGTGAGAATCAGGGAAAAGCCATGCCCTCCAGTGACCAGCAGCCTGTGACTACAATATCTATTGCCTGGTGAAACAGAAGTGGTCAGGCAGGAGTGGGCTGAAACTCAAGGCAGTTGTTTACTGATTACAGGGTTTCAGCTATTTTATCTCTTTTAAACAGCAGCTTCCCCATAAGCTTCATGGTAGAAGGTTTAGAAAGTCAAAGACACTAACCCTCTTCTTCACCATAAATCCTATCTAGGCCTAAGTACTAGATCTCAGAAAAATTTTATATTTCCTTTGTTTCACTTAATTAACAGCAGTCTTCCAATTTACCCATACTTTTGTTTCCCCCTCTTAAATATGCTTTCAAACAATATTACAGCTATACTTTCTCAAAAGAATGAGAGTATAAACAAAGTAGGGAAACTGTTAAATAACACATATGAAGGTATTTAAAAACTGGGATTCATGTTTTCCCCTGCACATGCCATTATCAGTTATACCACTTATTGCACTATTGTCTTCATGAAAATAACTGAAAAATTAAAATAATACTGTGATAAGGAGCTTAGTTATCCATCTTAGTACAATGGGGACAAAGATAAAATTCATTAAACCTGCTTAAAGCCGTGAATTTTCAACCTCCCAGTTTCATACTTACTGGGTATGCAAAAAACAGAAAAGCTAAATTTAAACTGTGTACTCAATTTTAAATTATTAAAGAACATGTAAAACATACTGGAAATATATTATCACCAATGCTGATTAAAACATGAGGTATAATAATATTATTTTTTAAGGGAATGGGAATGAAAGATCTCTTACAACTTTCCAACTTTCTCATATGAATTCACTCGACTCTTTTGAAAAGGAATTACCTGCCCTCAAAGAGTTTATAAGTGTCTACAGGTCCAATGCCATTGAGCACACTGACAATCTAAGTGAAATTAAATCTGTCCCACCTCTTTTCCCTTGCTCTTGTGTATTTTGATGTACCAAAACTTTGAAAAAAAAATTAACACTCCTCCTCGGATAAATCATAAAACAGGGTATACTGATTCTGAAAAGCACAATATCTGTTTTTCTTATACTCAGCAAAAAAGAACTGAATTTAAATTAAAATGCAAATAAGCCAACTACTTTGGTGACTTAATACTGTTAATATTTAAAAATAAGACATGAAAAACAATGGCTTTGCTCTGGGAACACCCTATACTTTTTAACTACCAAGTAAACAACCAAGAGTAATAAATACAGAAATATGAAGCTGAAGAAGTAAACTAAGCCACCTACTACTTTTACATACATTTACCTCCCTTGGTATTATGCTATGTTTTTTAAAACCTTACTTTTCCATGTATCTAGCATAGAGTTAGAAATACAGTAGCATTTAGTAAATATTACTTTTTTGAATGACTGAAAATATACCTGCTTAAATGTTCCGGTTGCTGGGGCTACTTTATACTTCACCCTAGTGGTCACTAGTTTTGCCTTTCAAATACAGACTTTGGGACTGTGTGTAACAAAATTAAAATTACAGTGCAAATTGAAGGTTAAACATTCCACCAGTTAAAATTTGTCTCAACTGACTTTCCCTCTTGATAACTGGCTATGATGCTTCTAAATACGACAATGAAGAATCCAACTATGTTCAATATACCGTATCATGAAATGTACTTTACTTTATCCGAAATCTCTGAAAATCACTATTATATGTTTAAAAGTTAAAATCTGCAGAGTACTATCCTTAACCATGACTTACCACAGCAATATTTTGACACTTTCATATAAAAATGCTATGACAAAGAATGAGTTACACTTATCAAAATGCAAGTGATTTAAAAATGTCAAAGAAAACATAAGTACCATCACCCTCCAACACTCCATATAAAATTATTAAATGAAAAAAAAGTTGGTAAATGTTTTCTAAGATTCAATACCAAAAGAGCAAGTTACTCTAGTTAACTAGAAAAAATGGCATTAACTAACGAAAAATCCATTCTCTGAGTGTAATGAGTGATTTTTAAAATTTTGGACCAGAAAGACTTATCTACAAAAGGAAGAGGGATAAGAACAAAGCTTTCAAGTAAAGCATGTCTTCTGAAGAAGTACTATAGAGGGGATTTTTATTAAGAAAGTGATTTTCCTGGAGATAAGAAGGGGGTGATGATTTAAAACTGCAGCAAAAACAACACAATTTACTCTTCAACCCACTCAATTCTATATATATACATATGCCTTCTGTTCCTTAACTTTAGCCAATTGCCAGCATCTCTCCATTCTCTAATTTAGTTAATGCTGTTGTATTAGCATTAAAAATAAATTCAGTTATATTCTACTTAGGTGATTCAAGATAATAAAAAAAATTATAGAATTAACAAATACAAAATAATACATGTGTTGTAGTCATTTGGGGAAACTCCTGAATTTCCCAAAAGACATTATCCTATCTTAATCTTTTCACTTGCTACCATGGTTCTCTTAAGAACATCTTCTCAATCTGTGTCCAATTAATGATTATCTTTAATTGGATAATCCATACTGAACTATTATGTTCATTATAGTTTCCTTTTCATTCCTATTATACATAAGCACTACCTAAAGTTCCATAACTGAGGTTTCTCTCTTTCCTTCTCTCCTTCTACTATACAGTTTTTCTCCAGACTGATTCAGGTGATATTCTGTATATCCAGATGCTATCACATACTTCCAACAATCAAAATAATCCCAGATGCAGATTATATTTCTATATATATATTTTGATTTTTAAAATTTTTTCTTAGCCTGAGACTCACATTTTCAATAATATGCAAGATAATAATAATAAATATATCCTGTTGAACTTATTTAACTTAACAAGTATCTATTGAGGACCTTGTATGTGTTGGCACTATGCTAGGAGCTGAGGTGCAAGGCAGATGTGGACCTTACCTTCACAGGGTTTACAAAGTGGTCTAAGAGGAAAGATAAACCATAAACAGAATAAGAAAAATACAATGCGTTGGAGCAGGGGATTTCAAACTTTTTGGTCTCAGAATCCCTTTCCACTCTTAAAAAAAAGATCTCAAAGAACTTTTGTTCATACAGGTTATATAAATTGATGTTTACTGTATAAAACAAGCTGAGAAAAAAATTTTTTATTTAAAAAACAGCAAAATAAAAATCATCATAGGTTAACATACATAGTATTTTTGAAAAAAAATTCTACTTTCCAAAATAAAAATGTTAATGAGAAAAGTGACATTGTTTAACATTTTTTGTTGTTGTTGTTGCAAATCTGGCTAAACAGATAATAGCTAATCATGCCATGATGTTTCAGTTTGCCTTTTGTGTACTTCCCATTTCATCATATGACATAATAGATAATTACTCAAGAGTTACGTTGAATATGATTTATAATTTTTATTGTCTCATCACCAACAATCTTAAATTGAAACTGGCCTTTTTTTAAAAAAAAAAGTGGGTTCATAATGAAGAATACAATGACTATTAATATAACTTGGTTTCACTGCCTTGATCGTGCTTAGATGCCAGTAATTTTATCTACCACTTCTTCTGAACTATCAGTACAAACAGCAACATAGTAAAAAAGGCAAATACTATTTTAATATTAACATGAAATACTTTGAACTCACAGACCTCCCCAAAAGGGCTTCAGAGACTCCTAGAGATCCATGGATCATACTTTGAGATCTGCTGTTAGTTAGAGAAGTATGTAGCTTTGTTGATGATACCGAACCTAGGAGTAAAGGAAGTTCTTCCTCAGAGTGTTGAATGTTTAAGACTATATAAGGATTAAAAGGAAATTATGCAGGTTGAAGGGGTTAAATGCTGGCTTGTGAGAGGGATATTCTAGGCAGAAGGAAAAACACCAGGCAGAAGCTAGAATTTTATATGAATAAAAGGAAGATCAGTATTATTGAGTCATATAGTTAAAAAGAAAAGGTACCAAGGAAATGAGGGATGCAAAGCTCAATAATGAAGGATAATGAAGGATTTTTTATGTTATGCCAAGGAACCTGCATTCTATCTCAGAGCAAAAGAAAATCCCTGAATGGTTAGGAGAGTTTGCCAAGTGAGCATCAGGTTTATGTTTCAGATAAAATTCTCAGGTTGAACTGTGGATAATGAACTTCAGTAAAACTGGAAATAGGAGTCTATTGTAATTGCCCTGGTGGGAGAAGAGGACACAGAGGGGTAGACAGACTGAAATGACATTGATAACTTGGAAACAATAATAGGACTTGGTGATAAACTAGATGTGCGAAGTGAGATAGGGAAGGAGTCAAGAATAAATCTTTAAGTTTCAAGCTTTGGCATACAGACGCATTTAATGAAAAAGGGAACACTGGAAGAGGAACAAATTCAGTAGTAAAGGGGAAAATATTAGCTTGCTCATGATACAAAGGTATCTCACAGGCTTTGTCAACAATAGGTAAACAACTCCATTGAAGTAACTCATTGATACAGAGAACTGTTAAACTTGCACTGTGCTGTGCTTAGTCACTCAGTCATGTACAACTCTTTGTGACCCCATGGACTGCAGCCCACCAGGCTCCTCTGTCCATGCAGATTCTCCAGGCAAGAATGCCAGAGTGGCTTGCCCTGCCCTCCTCCAGGGGATTTTCCCTACCCAGGAATCGAACCAGGGTCTTCTGCATTGCAGGCAGAATCTTTACCAGCTGAGCTATGAGGGAAGCCTTGAGATAGAGAAGGAGTCAAGTAAAAAATCTTCAAGTTTCTAGCTTAGGCATACAAACACATTTAATGAACCAGGGAATACTGGAAGAGGAACAAATTTGGGTGATTCAGTAGAAAAGGGGAGAATATTAGCTTGCTCACGATATAAAGGTATCTCACAGGCAAAAATACAACCAGAGAAGTTTAGCAGGCACCTAGATATGTGAAGATCAGATCAGAGCTCTGAACTGGAAATACAGATTTGGTATCATCAGCATATACATGGGTAACCAAAATCATGGAAGTAAATTAAGCTGCCAGGGGATGATATGAAAATGAAGAGTAGAGAACACAGGAACCACATTTAAAAGGGAAAAAAGGGTATGCGCTGCTATTAGGTTGTGAAAAAGTAACTGTGTTTTTGGATGAAAAAGTAATTGTGCTTTTGGACTGTGGATTTTAGATCATTATAACTAGACTCAAACACATCTTTACTAATCAAAATAGGAACAATTACAGTCAACTAATTTTTGCCAATGAGAAATAAGTTTATTCCTACAACATAAAAATCTGTACTCTGGGATTCAGTGAACTCTTGGAAAGCATTCTGCTGGTTCTGGAAGCATGTTCCCTGCAAAAAGTTGTTGAGATGGTTGAAGAAGTGATAGTCAGCTGACGAGAAGTCAGGTGAATATGGAGGATGAGGCAAAACTTCATAGCCCGATTTGTTCAACTTTTGAAGCGCTGGTTGTTGTCAGGTGGTTGGGCATGGTCATGGAGAAGAATGGGGCCCTTTTTGTTGACCAAAGTTGGCTGCAAGCTTTGCAGTTTTTGATGCATCTCATTCATTTGCTGAACACACTTCTCAGATGTAATTGCTTCACTGGGATTCAGAAAACTGTAGTGAGTCACATGGGCAGGAGACCACTACACAGTGACCCTGATTTTTTTTTTTGGTGCAAGTTTAGCTTTGGGAAGGGATTTGGAGCAGCTTCTCGGTCTGACGACTGAGCTGGTTGTTGCCGGGTTGTTGTATAAAATCCACTTTTCATTGCATGTCACAATCCAATCATTGTTGCTGCACAAAATAAGAGAAGATGACACTTCAAAATGACAACTTTTTTGGATTGCAGTCACTTATCAAGCTTTTTCACATTTCCAATTTGCTTCAAATGAGGAATGACTGTAGAAAGGTTGACGCTGAGTTCTTCGGAACTTCTCATGTAGTTGCTTCGATGATTCTCTCAATTGTTTGTTGTCAATTTCCAGTAGATGACCACTTCGCATCTCATCTTCAAGGCTGTCATCTCCTTTGCAAAACTTCTTGAACTACCACTGCACTGTACGTTTGTTCGTTAGCAGTTCCTGGGCCAAATGTGCTGTTGATGTTGTGAGTTGTCTCCACTGCTTTACAACCCATTTTGAACTCTAATAAGAAAATCACTGGAATTTGCTTT
Source organism: Bos javanicus (assembly GCF_032452875.1). Classification (NCBI taxonomy): domain Eukaryota; kingdom Metazoa; phylum Chordata; class Mammalia; order Artiodactyla; family Bovidae; genus Bos; species Bos javanicus. The sequence goes on along the minus strand of NC_083871.1, from coordinate 56,186,413 downwards.
TTGTCTAACATCATTTCCCTAGTCTAAAATAAATATAAAATAAACAGCAAGTAATAAATCATTAGCAAAAAACATAAAGTGAGAAATGTGAATTAAAATGACATATAACATAACCACATTTATTTAAGAATGTATTCCAATATCACACAGCAAAGTTCAACAATGCAAAACCACAATTACTTTTACACCAATCTAATATTAAAAATGGACAAGAAATGGACTGATACAAGGACATGTCCTTACATAGTACATGTATTAAGATGAAGACTTTTTTTTTTAAAAGATGAAAAGGAGAAATGGAAGAGGTTGTTAATAACCACTAAATTATCATTAAGAACCATAAAACAGGTAATAGGACATGTCTCTGTCACCCCCATAAAGTGAATAACATTCACTGATATTTTAGGATGAGTTTTACTAGGCTTTAGGTAACTCATTCAGAGAAGGCAATGGCACCCCACTCCAGTGGAAAATCCCATGGATGGAGGAGCCTGGAAGGCTGCAGTCCATGGGATCGCTGAGGGTCGGACATGACTGAGCAACTTCCCTTTCACTTTTCACTTTCATGCACTGGAGAAGGACATGGCAATCCACTCCGGTGTTCTTGCCTGGAGAATCCCAGGGACAGGGGAGCCTGGTGGGCTGCTGTCTATGGGGTTGCACAGAGTTGGACATGACTGAAGCAACTTAGCAGCAGCTGCAGCAATAACTCATTAGAGAATGGTAAATTGTTAGTTAAAACACCAAAGACCCTATTTTCTAAATTACTTTTCTGTAATTCTACATAAGTCTAACTAGCTTTATATTTTTATTAGATCAAATTAGATTCAATTCTAATTACTAAGATAATAAACTGTTTTAGATAGTAAATCTTTAATTTACTTTCTATTGAGGGCATAATATACAAACTATAATAAAAATCTTATAAACTGAGTTTAACAGAATCTGGGGGGAATGCTTTATATCTTACCAAGGAAGCACATTTAGTTTAAGAAGCCCTCCAAAAAGAATTTTGGTCATCATTTTTATATACACAGTCATATCCATTTCATCTAAGTTATCAAATTTGTGGGCATAGTTATTTATAATATTCCTATATTATCCTTTTACTGTCCATGGTATCAATAGTCATCGCTTTCTTTCATTTTTAATATTAGTAATTTATCTTTTTTTTCTTGGTAGTTTGACCAGAGGTTTACCAGTTTTACTGCCCTTCAAAGAACCAGCTTTTGGTTCCACTGATTCTCTCTGTGGTTTCCCTGTTTTCAGATTTCATTAATTTCTATTCTAATTTTCAATATTTCTTTTCCTTTTACTTTAGATCTAATTTGGTTTTGTTTTCCTAGTTTCCTACGGTAGAAGCTTATATTACTGATTTTACATCCTTCTTCTTTTCTAATATATGCATTCAATGTTAAAAATTTCCCTCTAAGCCTGCTTTCACTATAGCTCTTCAATTGTGATAAGATGCATTTTCATTTAGTCCAAAGTATCAATATTTAAAAATTTCTGTGACTTTTTGACACATATGCTAATTAGAGAGTCTACAAACATTTTGAGCCCTTTAGCTCTCATTGTCTGGAATACCAGACCATCTGACCTGCCTCTTGAGAAGTTTGTATGCAGGTCAGGAAGCAACAGTTAGAACTAGACATGGAACAACAGATTGGTTCCAAATAGGAAAAGGAGTATGTCAAGGCTGTATATTGTCACCCTGCTTATTTAACTTATATGCAGAGTACATCATGAGGAATGCTGGACTGGAAGAAGCACAAGCTGGAATCAAGATTGCCAGGAGAAATATCAATAACTTCAGGTATGCAGATGACACCACCCTTATGGCAGAAAGTGAAGAGGAACTCAAAAGCCTCTTGATGAAGGTGAAAGAGGAGAGTGAAAAAGTTGGCTTAAAACTCGACATTCAGAAAACGAAGATCATGGCATCTGGTCCCATCACTTTATGGCAAATAGATGGGGAAACAGTGGAAACAGTGTCAGACTTTATTTTTCTGGGCTCCAAAATCACTGCAGATGGTGACTGCAGCCATGAAATTAAAAGACACTTACTCCTTGGAAGAAAAGTTATGACCAACCTAGATAGCATACTGAAAAGTAGAGACATTACTTTGCCAACAAAGGTCCGTCTAGTCAAGGCTATGGTTTTTCCTGTAGTCATGTATGGATGTGAGAGTTGGACTGGGAAGAAAGCTGAGCGCAGAAGAATTGATGCTTTTGAACTGTGGTGTTGGAGAAGACTCTTGAGAATCCCTTGGACTGCAAGGAGATCCAGCCAGTCCATTCTAAAGGAGATCAGCCCTGGGATTTCTTTGGAGGGAATGATGCTAAAGCTGAAACTCCAGTACTTTGGCCACCTCATGGGAAGAGTTGACTCATTGGAAAAGACTCTGATGCTGGGAGGGGTTGGGGGCAGGAGGAGAAGGGGACGACAGAGGATGAGATGGCTGGATGGCATCACTGACTCGATGGACTTGAGTCTGAGTGAACTCCGGGAGTTGGTGACAGACAGGGAGGCCTGGAGTGCTGTGATTCATGGGGTCGCAAAGAGTCAGACACAACTGAGTGACTGAACTGAACTGAGCTCTCACTGTTACTGATTTATAGTTTAATTCTATTGTGGTTTGAGAGAATATCTTCTATAGCTCAAATCTTTCTAAATTTGTTAAGGTGTGTTTTACAGTCCAGAATATGGTTTATTTGGTAAATGTTTTGAAAAAAAAATCAAACTTTTTAAAAGGCATCAAAGTACTTATTTCATATCATTTACAAGTATATATGTACAAGATGAAGGAGGGTTGGGACACAGCTATTTTACTATTAGAAAGAATGGCAGTAATTGGGGCTTGGGATAAAACTCAAAAAGTAACATCTCAATTCTGAGCTATAGATGCTATTTTAAAAGTGACTCCTCATTTTCACTTTTCACTTTCATGCATTGGAGAAGGAAATGGCAACCCACTCCAGTATTCTTGCCTGGATAATCCCAGGGACAGAGGAGCCTGTTGGGCTGCCGTCTACAGGGTGACACAGAGTAGGACATGACTGACGCAACTTAGTAGCAGCAGCAATAAAAAATTTTTGGTCTTCATAAAATGTAAGTGAAAAAAGACCAAAGGTATTTTTGCTATGTGAGAACTTATCTGAACCCAGAAATCAAAATGACTTTATTTTGGGATAAGACCAGGAAAAAGATAATCTTTGCTATCTACATTTGCAAGTAGCACAGTGATAAAGAATCCACCTACTAATGCAGGAGATTCAAGGGATTCGGGTTCAATCCCTAGGTGGGGAAATTTCGAGGAGGAAATCCCAACCCATTCCAGTATTCTTGCCTGGAAAATTCCATGGACAGAGGAGCCTGGCTATAATCCATGGAGTCACAAAGAATTAGACATGACTGAGCACATCTACGCTTGCTATGCAAAATCACAAGTTAAACAGATTCAGATAGCAATAAACACATATCACCTATATAATATCTATAAATAGAGTAAACATCTGACCTTTGACTATTTCATTTACCTCTCTGCAAGTGTTATGTACAAGAGAGCAGAGATTCTCTTTGGGAAAACTGAGCATTATTTTGTACTGAGGATCACTTTATATTTAGATGCATACAGTGGTAGATTATTTATGATAAAGTATAATGCAGAATGATTGTTTCAACAGCATAGCAAGAGCAGTTTACATAAAAATTTTTATATTATATGGTCTCTATTGTGTAAGAAATGAGGCCTATTAAAAGGACTGGAAAGAAATATACCTAAATGTAACCAGAATTAAGTAATAATTTTTCCACATTTTCACACTGTTATCTTATTTAATTTGTAGTCAGAAAAATATACAATAATTACTTTAATACAACTTGAGAAGTACTGTAATAGAGCTATAAAAAGGTTTGCTATTGGTACCAGAGTATCAATTCTTTTGAGATGTTCAAGTTAAATTCTGAAAGGGAAGATATTTCAAATATATCCTAATGTAATATAGCAATAGTTGATCAGAAAAAGGATATACTGCACTTGCAACTGCCAGTGAGACCAAGCATATACCACTAGGGAAATTTACATAGTTCCATAGTACTAGAATACAAGCTGCAGTAAGAGTAAGAGGAATAGGAAGAATAAGTATACTTGAACATACTGGGGCCAGATGCTGTATGAAATAGTTTCTAGAATGAAGAAAATCTAAACCTAGCCATCTTAGGCTAAGATGTTTCAATGCTTAACTTCAATATTTAAACCATTGATAGTTAAACAATGACATTAATAGTTAAACAATAACATATAAACAATATTTCTTTTAAGTACTTAAAATACTCTTTTTCCTTTAAAATTAAACCAGATACTGAAATTTGACTATAGCAAGGGAGAGGCTGGCAAATACACTCTTCAAGAAACAACTATAACAAAGAACACAATCATGAAAAACAACCATTTGAGGGCTCGAACATACACAAGCATGTTGCTAAGTGTTAATTCATGAAAACTAGCTGAATCTTGGTTAACAACAGTGGGGATTTGTGGTGCCTTTGCCTGAAGCCACCCTCATTACCTTCACCCTTTTCTCAGTTGGTATGGAAATTCTTTGAGGATAGGGCTGGCTGTGAAAAAAAGCAACTTCACTTCTGGAAAGGGTTAAAGGGATTTTGAGTAAACAGTGAAAAACACACACAGAATTAAGTAGCAAACTCGGTAAGGAACAAACAGGGAATGTAAGCAGCTATGCTAGCTTCAGGTTGCAGTTTTGGTTGGCCTGAACTGTAGACTGGAAGGCTGGTCAGAAATTTAGAAATTCCGCAAAGATTCCGGAAATGAGAGAGACACAGAAGGGCTACAGAAACTCTTCACATAGCCTTGGCTGATTGGGAGGCTAAATGAACATGTACGGGAGACCCATGAGGGCCTGACGGAAAGCAGAAGGTGAGGCAGACTTGAACACTGCCTTAATTTTAAATGTACTCCCAAATCAACACACATCCACTGGCAAAGGCTGGAGGCCTCACAGGTTTAGAGAGGTATTTGAGCACAACTTTTGATTTATCATTGACCCCTAATCTGTCTAGACACAGTTGCAACCCTAGCAAACCAGCCTAAAAAATTAAAAATAATAATGTACAAACTACCAGGGAAACAGATCCCACAAACTAAGTACAGGCAGACTACTAAAAAAACCATCACTACCCATCTTCCTTGAGGGAAAAATCCAAACAAGAGTTCCAAAACAAATGATCAAAAATACACTGGACAGTTTTCAACAAAAAGTGATGAGACATGCAGGAAAAACAGCAAAGTGTAATCCAAATTCTAGAATAACGGCAGTAAATAGAAAGATTCTGAGTGAGCCCAAATGTTGTATTTAGCCAAGACCTCAAATCAGCTATTATAGAAATGCTCAAAAAATTCAAAGAAACCATGTTTAAAGAATTAAAGGAAAATATGACAATGTAACAAACAGGGTTATCTCAACAATGAAACAGAGCCTGTAATAAAGAACCATATAAAAATGCGAAGATTCATATTTTCCATATGTACCTGGTTTTTTGGTAGTTGTGTAACTATATCATTTCTTTTTTTTTTGCCATATCATGTGGAATGTGGGATCTTAGTTCCCCAACCAGGGATTTAACCCATGTCCCTTGTGTTGGAAGCGCAAAGACTTAACCACTGGACCATGAATGAAGTCCCTATAATTTCTTACACTGGTCAATATTTTTAAAATACTTAAGAATGAATACTTGAGGTATAAGCTGTTTAGCAACTCATTATGCTTTATAAGCTTTGTAGTAACCTTTGAATAAAGGTAAAGATCTTTTCCTACAGAATTAATCAAACATATTTTAATTTTTTTAGTGAAATTGTTTATACCTAACTGGGCTTTCCTGGTGGCTCAGATAGTAAAGAATCCACCTGCAGTGTGGGAGACCTGGGTCCAATCCCTGAGTTGAGAAGATCCCCTGGAGGAGGGCATGGCAACCCACTCCAGTATTCTTGTCTGGAGAATCCCCACGGACAGAGGAGCCTGGTGGGCTACAGTCCATGGGATCACAAAGAATCAGACAAGACAGAGTGACTAAGCAAAAAAAAAAAATACCCAACTAGATATTTCAACATGGTACAAAATCAAAATAACCAAAGGAAATGTTATGTTGATAATCACAGGTGTGTAACTGTTTTAAGAGTTTAGTTTAATTTCCATGGTTAGCCTTCACTGTCTGTCAGGAATGTTTCTAGAATTATTTTAAGGGAGTAATAAAATATTACTTGATTCCACAAACTTATTCTGATACTACAATATAAAAATAATTTTAATACTATTAGTAATTAATTGCACTGAACACACAGTGAAATACTATTTAGTCATAAGAAAGGGGGAGATCTTGCCATTTTCGAGAATACAGATGGACCTTGGTCATTACACTAACTGAAGTCAGACATGAAAAGACAAATACTATATGATCTTCTATGTAGAATCAAAGAAAATCAAACTGATAGGAACAGAAATCGGATTTGTGATTGTCAGAGCTAAGGATTTGAAGATAGGAGATTGGGTGAAAGGTATTTTCAATTAAGTTCTAGAGATATAATGTCCAGTGTGGTGACTATAGTTAACAATACTATATTGAATATTTGGTAACTGATATTAATAAAAGTTCTCATAAAGAAAAAAGGGTAATTAGGTGAGGTATGGTTAACTAAACTCACTGTGGTAATCTTTTTACATTATATACATATTAAATCATTTTGTTGTATGTCTTAAACAATGTTGTATGTCGACTGGTGGTGGTGGTTTAGTCGCTAAGTCATGTCTGACTCTTGCAACATCATGGACTATAGCCTGCCAGGCTCCTTTGTCTGTGAGATTTCCCAGGCAAAAATACTGGAGTTGGTTGCTTTTTCCTTTTCCATGGGATGTCCCAGACCCAGGGGTTGAACCCACATTTCTCCTGCATTGCAGGTGGATTCTTTACCATTGAGCCACCACGGAAGCCCCTATATGTCGATTATATCTCAATAAAACTGGGAAAATACTCATGTATTTATTAAATAAAATTTGTGCCTATATGCATATGTATTACCAGCAGGCAGGTTTTTATATTGACAATAAAATAATGGCAATTAATTCTATTAGTAATCTACGTGTTAGTCACTCAATCATGTCCAACTCTTTGTAACTCCATGGACTGCCAAGCTCTTCTGTCCATGGACTTCTCCAGGCAAGAATACTGGAGTGGGTAGACATTCCCTTCTCCAGGGCATCTTCCCAACCCAGGAATCGAAGCTGGGTCTCCTGCATTGCAGGCAGATTCTTTACCAGCTGAACCACCACAGAAGCCTGATCATCATCATCATCATCATCATCATCTTCTATCAATTCTTTATTTGTGCTTTCTTTGTTAGTGGACAGCCACTTTAAATTTAATTTAATTGGATTTTGCTGTTTTCATATTTTGTATTACCATAAATATAATTATTATAACATTTAATGAATGATTCTTTCTCATTTTTAGTAAGACCAATCTATGCTATGGAACTATTAGTTTCCCAGATGTCCCTTAAAAGTTTATGCTACTTTCCTATGTAATAGTATTACAAATTTACATTTCTCAAACTAACACTACCAGAGAAGCAAACTGCCCACTACCTGTTGTAAACCATTATTTTACATTATTAACACAGATATACTTACTCAGTTATAAATTCAGGGTTTGTAAAGCTGAGGTTGGTTAAATGACCTTCAAGTTTAGAAGATTCATGCGTATTTAAGGCTGGAGTGGTCTTAGTGCCGAGTATAGCTCTTTTCTCATCTTTTTCAAGTGCTTTTCTCTTCCCACCATTTTGGAAATATTCTCTGCACACACTACAATGCAAAATAAAGTTATATTTTAAACAACAGTATGGATATAAAATAAAAATGGACAAATATTACCCTTTATTAATAAAAATGGGAAATTTTCAAATTATAGTTTCATATTTTTAAAATGTCACATAGAGGGTAAGTTTGAGTACCTGTAGCACTTTCAAATTTTTTACCATACAACAAAGCAAGATCATAGATTATGTTTAATAAATTAGAAGTTTTTTTTCAGAAGCACAATACCTATATGTTTTGCTGAACTTTATCCTTAGCTAAAACATAAGTTCCTCCAGAAAAGCTTAGATAACTCTGCTATTCAGTGACACATTCAAGAAGAACAGTAGTCACTGTTTAATTCTGAGCCAGCTCTGCTGGTAGCACAGCTGTTTTTCAGATCCCTCCTAGTTTATAAAAACAAAGGCACAAAATCAGGTTGCCAACATAGAAAGAAGAGCATAAAAATCTAGTTCAGGTAAAAATAGTATCATATTATAAAGGTATACATTCAGAAAGAACAAAGGTTTGAATATAATAGTGATTTTTATAATACCTGGAAATTATTCCTACCCATCAAGAGACCATTACTGTTTGTCCCAATTTTTATAATATAAAAGAATATTAAAATGCAGATTTTTCAAGATATGTTGGAAAATATAAGCCCACATCAGGTTGTTATCTAGAATCAGACACTAATGACTGGTATTAACATTAAATATTAAACGATTTTCTTCGTACCTATTACAATTTTAGAGAAGGAAATGGCAACCCACTCCAGTATTCTTGCTTGGAGAATCCCATGGACAGAGGAGCAGGGCAGGCTACTATCCAAGGGGTTGTAAAGAGTTGGACACAACTGAGTGACTAATACACAATACAATTTTAGGATGAATATAGTAGGGTACCATGCCTGGGTATGTAACAGGGCAATAAATATGAAGCACAGAATCAACTCAAGATATTCACTAGCTATTAAAGACAAGAAACTTACAAGAAAAAAGACTGCTGTGATCTACCTCTGGCCCTTGAGCTTATTATATAACAGGAGACACACAAGTAAACAATTAACTGATATACTTATCAAAGTTTAAAGTGAATGTGAATGGAAGCTAAACACATCTTTCTTTACAGATCTTAAAGGTGGCTCAGATGGTAAAGCGTCTGCCCACAATGCTGGAGACCCAGGATCAATCCCTGGGTTGGGAAGATCTCCTGGAGAAGGAAATGGCAACCCACTCCAGTATTCTTGCCTGGAAAATCCTATGGACGGAGAAGCCTGGTAGGCTACAGTCCATGGGGTTGCAAAGAGTTGGACATGACTGAGAGACTTCATTTCACTTCACTTCAAATCATTATTATTCCATATAGCTCATTCTTTGAACAAAGATGGACTATTTTTCTCCACAGACACTGACTGATACAGTTCCATAAACACATGGCTAGAGAAGAACTGAAAAAGTACTTTATTATTTTTTTTTAAATTTTATTTTATTTTTAAACTTTACATAATTGTATTAGTTTTGCCAAATATCAAAATGAATCCACCACAGGTATACATGTGTTCCCCATCCTAAACCCTCCTCCCTCCTCCCTCCCAATACCATCCCTCTGGGTCATCCCAGTGCACTAGCCCCAAGCATCCAGTATCGTGCATCGAACCTGGACTGGCAACTCATTTCTTACATGATATTTTACGTTTCAATGTCATTCTCCCAAATCTTCCCACCCTCTCCCTCTCCCACAGAGTCCATAAGACTGTTCTATACATCAGTGTCTCTTTTGCTGTCTCGTACACTGGGTTATTGTTACCATCTTTCTAAATTCCATATATATGCGTTAGTATACTGTATTTATGTTTTTCCTTCTGGCTTACTTCACTCTGTATAATAGGCTCCAGTTTCATCCACCTCATTAGAACTGATTCAAATGTATTCTTTTTAATGGCTGAGTAATACTCCATTGTGTATATGTACCACAGCTTTCTTATCCATTCATCTGCTGATGGACAACTAGGTTGCTTCCATGTCCTGGCTATTATAAACAGTTCTTCGATGAACATTGGGGTACACGTGTCTCTTTCAATTCTGGTTTCCTCAGTGTGTATGCCCAGCAGTGGGATTGCTGGATCATAAGGCAAGGTGAAAAGACAGCCTTCAGAATGGGAGAAAATAATAGCAAACGAAGCAACCGACAAACAACTAATCTCAAAAATATACAAGCAACTCCTACAGCTCAACTCCAGAAAAATAAACGACCCAATCAAAAAATGGGCCAAAGAACTAAATAGACATTTCTCCAAAGAAGACATACAGATGGCTAACAAACACATGAAAAGATGCTCAACATCACTCATTATCAGAGAAATGCAAATCAAAACCACTATGAGGTACCATTTCACACCAGTCAGAATGGCTGCGATCCAAAAGTCTACAAATAATAAATGCTGGAGAGGGTGTGGAGAAAAGGGAACCCTCTTACACTGTTGGTGTGAATGCAAACTAGTACAGCCACTATGGAGAACAGTGTGGAGATTCCTTAAAAAACTGGAAATAGAACTGCCTTATGAAAAAGTACTTTAAAACTAATTTTTGCAAGTACAACTATGGTGTGTAAGCAAACAATGCCCATTTCTCCTCACACTTAAAAAATACTATTAGCTCAATTTCAGTTTGCCTAAATATCTATTAAAGATGTCTTTAACTGATCCTATGGAGATTTAATTTTAACTCAAATTATATACAAGAGTTGAAACTCATTTATCATTAATCAAACATTTATTAACTACCTATCATGTGCCAGGTACACAGGTGATGGGAAAGCAAATTGAAGAGGACATTGCTGCTTTCAAGGTGCTCAAACTAGTGAAGGAGACATTTATATAATAAAGAAAATACAATTTATAAATATCATCCAGTCTAAAATCAGTAGTATAAAATCTGATTTTAGAAAGATGAGTAGGAATAAATCAGGCTAGGGAGAACATTAGTTAAGGAGGAAAGTCCTTTCCTGGTAGAGAACAGCATGAGCAAAGTCAAGGAAGAGAAAAGCATCATGGATCCTGCAGAGACAGACATAACTTCAAGGCATGTGAAATTTAAAGTGCCAGGCAGAAAACACATTGATGGACTCATAAATGAAAAGGCCCTGAGGCCAAAGAGAGGAATGATAGCCAGGTGACACTTGGAGAGAAGCAAACCTGAGATCATGAAAGACTGACAGGCCAATGTAGGAATGTGGCCTTTAGAAATCTAACCTAATGACAGAAGTGGTTTACTGGTTTCTTGGAGTGGGGGGTAAGGCTGACTACAACGGTATACATTAGAGCTTTTTAGAGTGATGGAAAGTTTTATGTCTTGACATGGTGGTGGTACATAAGTGTAAACAACTATCAGTACTCACTGAACTGTACACTAAAATGGATGTATTTTATTGTATGTTAATTAAACCTCTGTAGGGTTAATTAAATACAGCCTTAAAACCTTGGAATTAATACTAAAAATAATACCTTTATCATATACACAAGGGTAAAAAGATCGCTTACCTTTCTATTAGGTGGAACCATACAGAATTGCTGGTATTCAATAGTGCAAAACTGAACCAAATTTATATGGCTCAATCTCATAATTACCTAGAAGCTAGACTGCAAAATACTTAAAGGGCTAGGATTCCAGATACTCACAGCAATCCTATGTGAGTACACATCTCCAGACACAAGTTCCAAAAAATACACAAATCATTAGGATAAGAGCACACACAGCTCATACCTATGGCATAACTAGGAAATAGGAATAGTACCTAATTATACATGTAATTTGGAGACAAAAATCTGAGGCCAACTGAGTTGGCTTTGAAATTATCCAAGTACAGAGTCAGATGAGGACCTTGTAAAAGAGGAAGGTATGGTGGGGTCTCTAAGGTGGCAAAAAAAAAACCAAAAAAAAAACAGATAAAACCAGCTAAGGTTTACTACCAAGACAGTCCAACTCTGAGTGGAGAAACCTTAAGAATGCAGAATGCAGTGAAATAAAGCATTAGCCACAGGAAGGCCAAAAAGAAAAAGTTTGAAAGGTATATGAGAAGGGCTGTCGCCAAAGGTGAAAGCCTTGAGAAGGTATTATTTCTGAGGGAGAAAGGAAGCACCATGAAAAAAGGGGGTATCTCTGGAGGTGTGCTGATAAACGGAAGGAATGAAGCAATGAAGAATAAAGAGCATACCGACATAAGTTATACCCATTAAAAAATTCATGTATCAGCCAAAAGCAATCAAACAAGGTTCTATGGAATTAAGAAACCAAGTAAGTCACCCAAACCCCTACCTATATGTCTAGAGACACTCCAACATAATAGTCAAAACACATAAAAAAATGTCCAATAAACCCAGCAACCATACAAGTTTCTATTAGAAGGAAAGACAAATCGAAACTTTTCAGTAGATGAAAATTCTTAAAAACATAAAAAATAAAAACAGCTATAAAAGAGAAGAAAATTGTAACATAATACTTCAATATTAATTATATATAATCAAACAATTGCAGATATGAAAAACATTTCAAATTGGAGATTAACTAAAAAGCTGAGGATAAAGAAGAACTAAATAAATAGCCAGACATTCCATGAATATGAATAGGAAGACTCAATACTATCACTATGTTAGTTCTTCTCAAATTTATACATTCAACACAATCCCAATCAGAAGCAGAGCAAAATACCGTATTGACAAAAGAAATGGTTTCTAGAGTTTACACAGATGGGCAGAAGATCCAGGACAGCCAACACGGTGATGAGGGAGAGTAAAGCTGGAGGACTGACACATTCTGATTTCAAGACATAATATAAAGCTATTACCAGACTATTAGTAGTGATCAGGGACAGTATACTGTTGGCAAAACAATAGACAATAGATCAATGTGGACAGAATAGAGAGCCCAGATATAGGTATATGTAAATGCATTTAACTGATCTCTGACAGAGGAGCAAAGGCAATACAGTGAAGTAAAGATAGTCTTTTAAACAAATAATGCTGAAACTCGATCAGTTCAGTTCAGTCACTCAGTCATGTCCGACTCTTTGCAACCCCATGAATCGAAGCACACCAGACCTCCCTGTCCATCACCAACTCCTGGAGTTCACTCAGACTCACGTCCATCGAGTCAGTGATGCCAACCAGCAATCTCATCCTCTGTCATCCCCTTCTTCTCCTGCCCCCAATCCCTCCCAGCATCAGAGTCTTTTCCAGTGAGTCAACTCTTCCCATGAGGTGGCCAAAGTACTGGAGTTTCAGCTTTAGCATCATTCCTTCTAAAGAAATCCCAGGGCTGATCTCCTTCAGAATGGACTGGTTGGATCTCCTTGCAGTCCAAGGGACTCTCAAGAGTCTTCTCCAACACCACAGTTCAAAAACATCAATTCTTCGGCACTCAGCTTTCTTCACAGTCCAACTCTCACATCCATACATGACCACTGGAAAAACCATAGCCTTGACTAGACGGACCTTTGTTGGCAAAGTAATGTCTCTACTTTTCAGTATGCTATCTAGGTTGGTCATAACTTTTCTTCCAAGGAGTAAATGTCTTTTAATTTCATGGCTGCAGTCACCATCTGTAGTGATTTTGGAGCCCCCAAAAATAAAGTCTGACACTGTTTCCACTCTTTCCCCATCTATTTCCCATGAAGTGATGGGACCAGATGCCATGATCTTCGTTTTCTGAATGCTGAGTTTTAAGCCAACTTTTTCACTCTCCTCTTTCACCTTCATCGAGAGGCTTTAACTGGATACTGAATACCAAAAATGAACCTAGACACAGACAATACAACCTTCACAAAATCAACTCTATATGGATTACATACTTTAATGTAAAACACAAAACCATAAAACTCTTCAGAGTTTTAAAAGTTTCCAGAAGAAAATCTAAATGACTTTGGATGTTGTATCTAAAAAGTCAAATGCAAGTCACAATCTATAAAAGGAAAAACTGAGAAGCTAGACTTAACTAAAATAAAAAAAACTTCTGCTCTGCAGAAGACAATGTCAAGAGAATGAGAAGACAAGTCATAGATTAGAAGAAAATATCTACAAAAGATATATCTAATAAAGGACTATTATCCAAAATATATAAAGAATTCTTGAAACTCAACATTAAGAACATAAACAACCTGATTAAAAAATGGGCAAAACACCTAAATGGACACCACAGTAAAGAAGGTATATAAATTTCAAATAAGCTTAAGATGCTCAATGTCATATATCATTGGAGAAATAAATGCAAATTAAAATAGCAATGAGATACTACATTATTATAATGACCAAAATCCAGAACACTAACAACACTGAACACTGGTGAAGATGTGGAACAAAACTCTCATTCATTGCTAGTGGGAATGCAAAATGGTACAGTTACTTTGGAAGATAGTTGGTAGCTTCTTACAAAACTAAATATATTCTTCCTATATAATCCAACAATCAAGTTTTGTGGTATTTACCAAAAAAGGAACACTTATTTCCACACATCACCCTGCACATGGGTGTTTATACCATTTATTCATAACTGCCAACATAGGCAAGCAAACAAGATACCCTTCAGTTGTTGAGGTTCAGTTCCTAAGTCTTGTATGACCGCAACCCCATGGACTATGGCATGCCAGGCTCCTCTGTCCTCCACTATCTCGCAGAGTTTGTTCAAATTCACGTCCATTAAGTCAGTGATGCTAACCATCTCATCTTCTATCAGCCCCTTCTCCCTTTGCCTTCAATTTTTCCCAGTATCAGGGTCTTTTTCAATGAGTTGGCTCCTTGCATCAGGTGGTCAAAGTATTGGAGCTTTGGCAACAGTCCTTCCAATGAATATTAAGGATTGATTTTCTTTAAGATTCCCTGGTTTGATTGCCCTGAAATACAAGGGATTCAAGAATCTTCTCCAACACCACAATTTGAAAGCAACAATTCTTTAGTGCTCAGCCTTCTTTATGGACCAACTCTCGTATCCATGTATGACTACCAGAAAAACCACAGCTTTTTCTATCCCAACCTGTGTCAGCAAAGTGATGTCTCTGCTTTTTAATACACTGTCTAGGTTTGTCATAGCTTTTCTTCCAAGGAATAAGCATCTTTTAATTTCATGGCTGCAGTCCCTGTCTGTAGTGATCTTAGTTTTTTGAATACGGAGTTTCAAGCCAGCTTTTTCACTCTCCTTCTTTACTCTCATTAAGAGATTCTTTAGTTCCTCTTCACTTTCTGCCATTAACGTGGTACCATCTGTATATCTGAGGTTGCTGATACTTCTCCTAGCAATCTTGATTTCAGCTTGTTGATTCTTTCAGCCCACACATCAGTACATCACATGACGTACTCTGCACAGGAGTTAAATAAGCAGAATGGCAACTACAGCCTTGTGGTGCTCCTTTTCCAATTTTGAACCAGTCCGTTGTTTCATGTCCGGTTCTCACTGTTGCTCCTTGACCTGCAAACAGGTTTCTCAGGAGACAGGTAAGGTGGCCTGGTATTCCCACCGCTTTAAGAATTTTCCATAGTTTGCTGTGATCCATACAAGGGCTTTTAGTGTAGTCAATGAAGTAGAAGTAGATGTTTTTCTGGAACTCCCTTGCTTTCTCCATGATCACCGAATGTTGGCAATTGTCCTCTAGTTCCTCTGTCTCTTCAGTATCCTTCAGTAGCTGAATGGATAAATAAGCTGTGGTTCACCTAGACAATGGAAATACTATTCACCACTAAAAAAAAAATAAGCTATCAAGCCAACAAAGACACAGTGGAACCGTAAATGCATATTATTAAATGAAAGATGTCAATATGAAAAGGTTAAATACTGTAATTCCAAATATATACATTGTAGAGAAGGCAGAACTATGGAGATGGTAAAAAAAAAAACAAAAAAACAACTAAGTTGTTTGGGGAGGAGGAGAATGGGAGTAGAATGAATTAAGAGCTGAAGCACAGAGGATTTTTAGGGCAATGAAATTATTCTGTATGATACTGTAATGGTAGATACTGATCACATTTTTGTCAAAACCCATAAATATATAACACCAAAAGTGAACCCTAATATAAACTATGAACTTTGGATTATAATGATGTGTCAGTGTGGGTTCATCAACTGTAACAAAAGTAGCACTACATGTGGACTGTTGATAGCGGTGTGCCTGCCCATATGTGGGGGCAGGGTATATATGGGAACTACCTGAACTTTCTGTTCAATTTTGCTGTGAACCTAAACTGCTAGAAAACAAAATCAAGACTATTTGAAAGGGAAAAAAAAATGAACACAGAAAAGATATCATTTGCCTGACAGTACCCTGAGAAGGATACAATGTCACCTATGTGATATTCTTACTACTAATAAGCTTAATTTGAACCTAATTACAAAGAAACAACCATACAAATCCAAACTGAGGGCCAGTCTATAATGACTTTACAAGATGTCATAAAACACCAAAAAAGAAAAAATCCTGAACAACCCAAACCCTAGAGTATTTTTCCTAGATTAAAGAAGACCACATGGGTAACAAGTAAGTGCAATAATATCCACTGAAGTATTCAGGAACGAAAGTATTGTGATTTCTGCAACTGACTTGCAAATGGTTCAATACAGTGAAGGGGAAAGGACAGGGAATAGTGGAGGTGGGGAGAAAGAGAGAAAAAAGATACAAAAGGAGACTAAATAGCCCAACATTTTGTTCAAAACAGAAGGAAACAAAGTGAATCAAAGGTTTTATATCTAGCCAAACTATGCATCTTGTAACAAAACTACAAAAAAAAAAAAAGCTTTTGGAATGTAATAACTCATATAATATCATAATTATAAGATATTTTGAAAGCATGAGCTTCATCTATGACTTCCAAGATGTTGGTGAAAAGGCTGGAGGCAAATAAAAAGCATTAAATGAATTTTAAAAGATAGTTTATAATGCTGAAGGTCACAATTCCCAATGAAGCAATGTGCTATGTATCATAGCAGCCATCTTTACAAAGCAGAAACTCCATGAAATGCATGGAGAAACAGACACAACTAAAACAGGGAACTTTAAACACATCACTGAGGTATTCTCATCTTTGCTGGTGGAATTAAATGATATAACTTCTGTGGAGGGTGATGTGGCAATATCCAACAAAATCACATATGTATTTACTCTTTTACTCTGCAATTCCACATCTACAAAGATACAATGTCAAAAATGCAAAATGAATATACACAAGGTTATTCATTATAGCTGTTACTATTTGTAACAGAAAAAGCTTGTAACATAAGATGAGTAAGATATCTATATACTGGTGATAGTCAATTTATGTGTCAACTTGACTGGACTACCAGGTGCCTAAATATCTGTCAAACATTCTGGGTGTTTCTGCAAGGATGTTTCTAGATAAGACTAAGATTAAATGGGTAGACTGAGTAAAGCAGATTTGTTCTTCTTAATGAGGTTAGCTGTATCCAATCACTAAAAGGTCTGTATAAAGAAAAAGCATTGACCCTCCTCAGAGTATGAGATTCTTCTTGCCAAACTGCCTTTGGGCTGGAACACTGAATTTTTCTTGCCTTCAGACTCAAACTGAAACAGCAGCTCTTCCTGGATCTCGAGCCTGGTGGCCTTAGAATTGGAATTATATCATTGGTTTGGTTCTCCTAGGTCTCTGGCATGTCAACTCATCCTGCAGATCTTGGGACTTGTCAGCCTTCACAAACACGAGCAGATTCTCTGGAGAATCCTGAATACAATATCAAATAGAGTGATCTCCATGACATGCTATTAAGTAAAAATGAAAGGTACAAAAGAGAGTGCATGACATGTACCATTTGCAGAAATAAGATAGGGTGGATCCATGTATACACATTGTATGAATTTGCTAATTTCTGCAAAAAGGAGAAAAAAGAAACAAAGAAAATGGAAGGGAGCTTCTTCTGAGTATACCTTTTTTGGTTAAGTTTTGACTTTTGGACCATGTACATGTCTTATATTTCCCCAAGTTAAAAGAAAATAAGAAAAAACCCCATAAAACAAAGGGAAACTAACTGCATAGTAAATTGGTAACATAACCATAAACAAAAGAACTGTTTAAAGTAACTTTCAAACACAGTATTCTTTTAGTGAGCTATGTTCTAAAGACAAAAGAACTAACTGCAAAGAAATCTTAAACTTCACTCAGCTTATTGTTAGAAGTAAAACTGGTACTGTAATTTTGATACCATTTTATGTGAACTATAGAACAAAGCAAACATATTAATATTATTCAGGACTAAGTCCTTCAGTGTAACAGAAGAAATAAGATAAAACATAAAACAAAGAAGTTAGGCAAAAAACCTATAATGTTACATTTGAATAGAAAATATCAGTTATGAATTTAAGACTATATATATTTTAACTATGTTCACTGAAAAATTCTAGAAGAAAGGACACCCCAGTAGTACATCGCGTGCCCAGATCTTAATTTCTAATTACTATTTTCCCCTACAAGAAATTAAGGCTCCTTGATTCTAGGTCTTGACTGGGAAAGTAAAGATTTATCTTGTCATAGCTACCAAGATACTGCTCAAAGGTAATGTCAATACACAGAAGCCAGCTTTGAAGAGGCTCCCACTAGCTAAATATGGAATAATTTAAACATACACATTCACAGACAAATCAAAGACTGATGGAAAAAGCAAATAAATAACAATCCAAGAGGCTACAATAATATTCCAAAAACAAACAAAATCTACCAAAAACCAAACCAAACAAAGTCACAAAAAACTCACTTGTTACAATTGCAATCAACTATTATTGAAAACTGGTAATTAAACAGAAAGAATTACAAGTATATGTTTATTTTTACCTAGCCTTTCTATAATCATTCCCTCTTCATAAAGGAAGGTTTTTTTATTTACAGAAGAATGACCGCTAATAAATGCAAGGAATGATATGATTAAAAAAAAATCATTTTGCAACCCAAATGGAGTAATTTATTTAATAAACAAAATAAACCGGTTACTTGAAAGACTGTTGAGAGACAGGATTGATCCACAGGCCAAAAATGCCAATCTACACATTACTTGCTAATTACAACAGGAAAACATAAGTTTACAATGGAAGGATCTAGTAGTTACCACCTTAACCCAATGGCAAAATTTAGCATCTCTAACTGTGGAATAACCTGAATAAGAACTTGCTATCATGATGCAATATGAAGTATGCAGTCCACCTAATAAATATTTTGGCAATAATCTGAGACCTGAATCAACATTTTAGACTCAACTTTCACTTTAAAAGAAATAAAGGAGATTGAGGAAATATTTTAATGGAACCATGAGAAAATAATCAAATAAAATCATAACAAAGACACAAAGCTAGTTTTGGATTAGGATACAGACAGTCGCAAGAGGCCCCTTGTTGTACTATAACTAAGCGGGGGTGGGGGGAACCTATACAATCTAAAAAATAATGTATTAAAAAGAAACCAAGAGAACTGAGGATGCAAAGAGATCTAATGGAACTAAATGTCAAAAGGTGACAAGCCCTACTAGGTGAAGGGATCAGAGGCACTTAGAGCATCTGCAGAAAGGGTGGGTGAGTGGTAAAGGATCAAGCCTTCCAAAGTAGAGGAATTTTGTTTGCTTAAAGGAAAAGCAGCCAAGCTTTCAATGGCAGCTTAGAATGATGTGACAGACTGGAAACTTTAAGAAACTCAAATGCAGAGATTGTTCTCCCCATTCTCCTGCTTTCCCCCTTAGGTCTTTTTGCAAGTAAGAAAAAGGTGGGGGAGAGAGGGGACTCACTGGAGATTTGGAGTGGGACTAAAAAGGCAAAATTCTCTGCACTCTTCCATGGGCGTCTTCCCTGATAGCTCAGTTGGTAAAGAATCCATCTGCAATATAGGAGACCCTGGTTCGATTCCTGGGTCAGGAAGATCCCCTGGAGAAGAGAGAGGCTACCCACTCCAGTATTCTTGGGCTTCCCTTGTGGCTCAGCTGGTAAAGAATAATATGAAACGAGTCGCCAGTCCAGGTTTGATGCACGATACTGGATGCTTGGGGCTGGTGCAATGGGATGACCCAGAGGGATGGTATGGGGAGGGAGGAGGGAGGAGGGTTCAGGATGGGGAACACATGTATAACTGTGGCGGATTCAATATATGGCAAAACCAATACCATATTGTAAAGTTAAAAAATAAAATAAAATTAAAAAAAAAAAAAAAAAGAATCCGCCTGTAATGAGGGAGACCTGGGTTCGATCCCTGGGTTGGGAAGATCACTTGGAGAAGGCAAAGGCTACCCACTCCAGTATTCTGGCCTGGAGAATTCCATGGACTATATAGTCTATGGGGTTGCAAAGAGTCAGACATGACTGAGCAACTTTCACTTCACTCCACTTCCATGGGTGTGCGTCCCAGAGTCCTGCTAGACGATGGCACCTGGAATATACACATGACAGGACTCACTCTCATGGCATTTAAAGCCAGAAGTGAACGGAAACTATCTAATGAGGTAATCCAGTTTCAACTCAGCTTAACTCCTGATGAGTTCAAAGTGTTCAATCTCTCATCTCAGCTGCCTATCAGAAAAAAGCATGCCTTCTCTGGGTAAATAATATTTAAATATTTACCCTAGTCTCTTCTAAATACTAGGCTAGTGTATATATTTTTATATACAAGACATACAACGAAGCAAGAAAAAATGATTCCTGACCGAAAGAAAAAATGGCCAAAAGAAACAGACCCACAAATTAACTTTATGTTGGAATAAGCAGACAAGGACTTAAAATAACTATTATAAATTAAATTATATGGAGGAAAATATTAACTGATGAGATGAAAACATGGAGAACTTTAACAGAAAAATGAGATCTTTAAAGAATAGCCAAATTATTATAGAAGAATCAAAAGAAGTCTTGAAAATATCTCTCTTGGTAATAATAAAATAGAATAAAAAGCCAAAAAGAAAAATTGGTAAGGATATGTAGAATATTTGAAAAATGCCAGTAATCACTTTGAACCAACAATAAAAAAATACAGAATGTGGTATATTTTACAAATCAACTGACATTTCTTTAAAAATTCAATGCTAGGGAAAACAAAAACAAGAACCTAAAAAAAATCTAACCAACAATACATGAGCCTTGATTTAGGGAAAATATTATAAAGAATGTTTTGGGGATAATACAAAAAATCTGTATTTATGAACTAGATATTTTAGGAAATTAGGAAATCACTGATGATTGTCTTAATGTATTTATAGTATTATGGTTATGTAGAAAATGGAGATGAAATAGCATGTTATCTGCAATTTACTTTCAAATGGTTCAGGAAATGGTGTGTTTATAGTTTCCTCTGTGTGGAGAGTTAGAAAAGGGAAATTCTTTTATTAAACATACAATTATAGCTTTATATCATACTTTGTTTCCAACTTAAATACTTCATATTACAAATAAAATTTTACTCATTTTTAGAAGGAAATCTTATGTATAAATTTCTTCAAGCTAAACAGTCAACAAAAATCTCAGCAGGGTAATGTTAGTAAGTCTTATTTCACGTATCAAATTCCTCTTAAGTTTTAAGTATAAATACTGGAAGCAAACTTTTATCAAATCCCTCTTAAAGTTCATCTTAGCTTTCAGACTGACACTCCCCTCTTAGAATCGTCAGTAGGGAAAGAAAATACACATAACCCTAGTTATTATTATGGATAACTCATTTCAAAATTCTATATTGTTTGAAGTCTTTTTTCACTCCCAAGTTTTAAGTTTAAGGTAAAGCCACTATAACCTCTCTTGTGTTTACTTCCCATAGTAAAATCTTTTTAGTATATTTTGCCACTGTTCTTTTTTTGGCAGTTTGATCTAAATTCTTATTAATGTTTGCTTTTAGCAGTTTGACCTAAAAATGACCTCTTTCAGAACACATGGAGATACAGTAACTATTGATAAAAACAGAAATCTGAGGAAAAAGAAGGAAGAGTGAAGTGTGAGGCAGATTCATTATTCAAGTGGAAGGTACAAGTAAATGCTCCTGTGAGAATACCACATATCAAAGTGGTATTTGAAATAAAGTCTAAAAGCTGGCCTAAAGTACTGGA
Source organism: Bos javanicus (assembly GCF_032452875.1). NCBI lineage: Eukaryota > Metazoa > Chordata > Mammalia > Artiodactyla > Bovidae > Bos > Bos javanicus. The sequence continues at coordinate 56,164,484 of NC_083871.1, read as the reverse complement.
ATACTAATTTAAAAACAGTGCTGCTAAGAGCAAAGAGTTGATGGTCTTCAGTAGCAATAGTACTGATTTCCTGATTGGATTACATTATTACTTTGTGTCACAAGGGAAATGACATGTCTCAAATTGCGCTTCTTAGCTTGAAGGAGAAAATGTATAGTCCGTAGAACAGTCAGATTTATAACCAATTTCTGCTCTAGAAGAGGCAAAAAAAAAAAAAAAAAAAAAACCCAAACTTTCTAATTCCAAGCATCTCATTTCTTATGATTCTGGCTCCTTCCTTTAGTTCCCCAACTCCATAATTCTTTGGCTCCACAATCTATTGATAATACCAATCTTTTCACTGTTCCTCACCTACCTCATATTTCCAGCTCCTTTCTTACACATCATCATGATCACCACAATGTATATATCAGCATCGCCCCTGCTCCTCTCTGAAGTCATTACACTTGTGTGAACATTGATCCTACTACACCATCTGTCCTCACTCTCCCTCTCCAAGAAAACTGTTTCACTGTGACTCTGTGCCTTGATTATTGTAGTAGCTTCCTAACTGGTTTCCTTACCATCATCCTTGCCTTTTCTATAGTCTGTCTTAACACTACAATTAGTTCTTAAAAAATTCTTGACACATTTCTAAATGTTAATAAGAATCTGTTCAGTTCAGTTACTTCTTCTTAAAACATTTAATGACTTTTGATCTCATGCAGCATAAAGGTCACTGACTTTATAATGGTCCACAAGATCCTACAAAATCTAGCTATTTGTTATCCTATGTTCTACCACTCTCCCCTTTTCATTTTGCTGTAGCCACCCTGGTCTCCTTGCTATTTCTGAAACATGCCAACGAGCTCCTGTCTCAAGGCCTCTGGACTTGTTCAGGCTTGCTCTCTCACTTCCTTCATGTCTTTTACACATCACTTCAGTGAGGCCTTCTTTTCTATTTACTTTATTTTATTTACTTTTTTTTTTTTTTTGCTTTACTTTTCTCATAGCACTTACCACTCTCTGACCTGTATATATTTAGTTTATGAATTGTTTCTTGCTTCTAACTCCCACTAGCATTTAAGTTCCATGACAGCAAGCATGTTATCTGTTTAGTTGATGTACTTACAGTGCCTCTGATGTGACTGATACACATGGACAAACATTTAAATTATTTATTAAATGAATAAATAAAAGAACTAAGTAAAACACATATTTTTATCTGGGCTATCTGTTGAATGGATGAAATAGGAATTATTATGTAATTTTTAAATGATATTAAAACAAAAACTTTGAATAAAAAATAATTGGATTGAAATATAAACCTAAAGTTACCATAAACTTATTGTCCAAGCAGACAGATAATGTTTTGCTTTTGAGAATTCATAATTCAGTCAACATACAAATCTGTTCTCATAATTTTACCCCTTGAGAGAAATGATCAGCAGTGTTCCATTTTCTGATGTTTGTAACATTAGAAGCTTTGCTATGAGAAAATAAACATTATCCAAAGTCAATATAAAAGTTGGAATACCCTGAATCACATATAAAAATTCAGAAATTGGAAACTTTTACAGATGTTTTCAGCTTTAAAGAATGGAAAATATTAATTTTTACTTGAATTCAAATATAATTATCTAAAGAAATTTCTATGCTATAACTTATGAATGACCCAAGTGCTAATTAAATCTCATATTTTAAATCTACCAATGCTTAAATATATTAAATGTACTTAAAGGTATACTTCTAAAAAGTTGAAACAAAAAATTTTAAGTTTTATCAAAGAAAAACAATTTGATTAAAAAAGATGAATGAAATAAACCTAGATAAAGTAAGGCAAAGGGGAGAAACTATTTAAAAGACATCATCTGTTCTAAAAATTTCTATTTTGGTACAATGAATCATATACAGCATTACTTAGACTTAAGAATTTAAATGAGACATCAGAAACCAAAAATGTTAGTTCATAGAAACACTCACCTACAACACCATTCAATACGACCTTCGCCCTCACAAGTTTTTGCCCAATGATTATCTGCCAAATTTTTCATTGCAACAGCATATTCACAAAGAGTTTCCTCATCCTCACAATGTTCTCTCCAGATCTTATCAAAATCTCCCACTAAAAACAAGGAAAAAAAAAAGTTTACTTAAAATATGTCAAGCTCTTAAGTTTCAGCATAATGTAAAATTATTAAAGATGTGTAAACAAAGTTATGAAGCAAAATTTCATGAAGTTTAAACTTTATAAATTTTGAAGCTCTTTTATGCAAATAGATTCACCATTTTAACCATGATGGTTTGATAAGCAAATAAAATTTACCATTTTAAACAGATTTGTGACGCTAGATCTCTACATATTTATCAGTGTCCTGTATTAAAAAAGGTTGATAGGTGAGACGGCAACATATATTAGCATGCAAGTTAAACGTTTGCATTGATATACTTAGATTTGCTCTAGGAATACTACACTTTAAAAAATTATAATCCTAGGGCAAAATGTTGCTAGAGAAATTACCCTGGAAACCTCTCCAAAGTTTTGAGTCTATATAAGATGAATAAAAATTGTAAGGTGACTACATTATCTGGCCATAGCATTACTTCCATCTACTACCTTTTTTCTTTTTAATTAAATTAGTGATCACATTTAACATGAAATTTGAAAAATCAATGTGAGTTCTAACAAAGGTATGAAAATGCCACAGACAAATAAATAACATTAAAACAATTACAATGGTAAAAAAGTAAACAAAAATTATCAATGTGGCTTCAATCAATGCTCTTAGACATAATTTAGGTTCTCTCGCCACGTGCTCAAGTACAGGCAATTGTTTAGTGACACAATAAACTTAGAAACATAAATATGACAACCAAATTTGGGGGGTGATAATTATATTACGTTCTTTTCCCAGGTGAGACAATCAGTTTCAGTAAGACTTGGGTTTTTTTTTAAATAGAAAAGGAATTATAACAACTCAAATTTAACAGTACTTATCTATTAAAAATTTGCAAACCTTTATTGGTTACTTTAAGCACCCAGCTCAGCATGTACAGAGTTGAAAACCAAACTATTATCCTTCTAGTTTGACCAATACAAGAAAAAGCAATTAAGGGTACAAACATACCCTCACACACACACTGCTCAGTTAAGATGAATGTGTATCAGTCTCAAACTTGGTCTGAATACTCCTTTTAAACCCACAAAGGATGAAAAGCTGTCTCTTTTCTGTGTGTGATTATGTTCTTATACAGTAATATTTTCATTAATCACTAATACTTGTGTAGTAATAGGGCTCTCATTTGTTATATAGCAGACTGGCAATAAATGGCTATTAGGAACAATACTTGTGTAGTAACAGGGCCCTCAATTTGTTATATAGCAAACTGGCAAAAAATGGCCATTAGAAACAAGCAGGCAAACAAATTTTTCTAGATTCTCCAAGAAAAACTCTCCAGTTTTAGTAACATCTTTCAGATGTACTTATTTATTAAGTCTCTAAGTAGGACTACAGGAAGTAAAGTCTTTGAAACAAATACACTGATTAATGATTCTTCAATATATCTATTATGTTCATAAAACTATTCCTGACTTTACTCATCAGATTTAATGCCAAATGGTTCATTAAGGTACAGAATCATTTTCAAGATGCTTCATCATTACTTGAAATGGATATCGTCAATTCTTTTTCAATAATACAAGAGACGACTCTACATGTGGACATCACCAAATGGACAATACTGAAACCAGACTGATTACATTCTTTGCAGCCGAAGCTGGAGAAGCTCTGTATAGTCAGCAAAAAAAGACCTGGAGCTGACTGTGGCTCAGATAATTAGCTCCTTATAGTAGAATTCAGGCTTAAACTAAAGAAAGTGGGGAAAACCATTAGGCCATTCAGATATGGCCTAAATCAAATCCCTTATGATTATACAGTGGAGGTGACAAATAGATTCAAGGGATTAGATCTGATAGACAGAGTGCCTGAAGAACTATGGGCAGAGGTTCATAACACTGTATAGGAGACAGTGACCAAAACCATACCAAAGAAAAAGAAATGCTAAAGGGCAAAGTGGTTGTCTGAGGCAGCCTTACAAATAGCTGAAGAGAAAGAGAAGCAAAAAGCAAGGGAGAAGAGAAAGATATATCCAACTGAATGCAGAGTTCCACAGAACAGCAAGAAGAGATAATAAAGCCTTCTTCAATGAAAAATGCAAAGAAACAGAGGAAAACAACAGAATGGGAAAGACTAGAGATCTTTTCAAGAAAACTGGAGGTATCAAAGGAACAGTTCATGCAAGGATGGGCACGATAAAGGACAGAAACAGTAAGGACTTAACAGATCCAGGAGAGATTAAGAAGAGGTGGCAAGAATACACAGAACTGTACAAAAAAGGTCTTAGTGACCTGAATAATCAAGATGGTGTGGTCAACTCACCTAGAGCCAGACATCCTGGAGTGTAGAGTCAAGCAGACCTTACAAAACATTACTATGAACAAAGCTAGTGGAGGTGATGAAATTCCAGCTGAGCTATTTCAAATCCTAAAAGATGATGCTGTTAAGAGTATTGCACTCAATGTCAGCAAATTTGGAAAACCCAGCAGTGGCCACAGGACTGGAAAAGGTCAGTTTTCACCCCAATCCCAAAGAAGGGTAGTGCTAAAGAATGTACAACCCACTGGACAATTATGTTCACTTCCCATGCTAGTAAGGTTATGTTCAAAATCCTTCAAGTTAGGCTCTCACAGTACTTGAACTGAGAACTTTCAGATGTAAAAGCCGGATTTAGAAAAGGCAGAGGTACCAGAGGTCAAATTGCCAACATTCACTGGATCATAAAGCAAGGGAATTCCAGAAAAACATCTACTTTTGCTTCATGGACTGCATGAAAGCCTTTGATTGTGTGGATTACAACAAACTGTGGAAAATTCTTCAAGAGATGGGAATACCAGACCATTTTACCTGTCTCCTGAGAAATCTGTATGTGGATCAAGAAGCAACACTTAGAACTGGACACGGAACAACTGACTGCTTCAAAACTGGGAAAAGAGTACAGCAAGGCTGTATATTCTCACCGTTTATTTAACTCACAGGCAGAGTACATCATGTGAAATGCTGGGCTGGACAAGTTATAAGCTGGAATCAAGACTCCTGGGAGAAATGTCAACCACCTCAGATATGCAGATGATACCACTCTAATGGCAGAAAATGAAGAGGAACTAAAGAGCCTCTTGATGAGGGTGAAAGAAGAGAGTGAAAAAGAACTTAAAACTCAACATTCAAAAAGTAAGATCATGGCATCTGGTCCCATCACTTCACAGCAAATAGAAGGGGAAAAAGTGGAAGCAGTGACAGAAATTCTCTTCTTGGGCTCCAAAATCACTGCAGGTAGTGACTGTAGCCATGAAATTAGAAGATGCTTGTTTCTTGGACGGAAAGCTATGACAACGCCAGATAGCATATTTAAAAGTAAAGACGTCGCTTTGCCGACAAAGGTCCATATAGTCAAAGCTATGGTTTTTCCAGTAGTTATGTATGGATGTGAGAGCTGGACCATAAAGAAGGCTGAGCACTGAAGAATTGATGGTTTTGAACTGTGGTGTTGGAGAAGACTCTTGAGAGTCCCTTGGACTGCAAGGAGATCCAACCAGTCAGTCCTAAAGGAAATCAACCCTGAATACTCATTGAAAAGACTGATGCTGAAGCTGAAGCTCCAATACTTTGGCCACCTGATACGATGAGCCAATTCATTGGAAAAGCCTCTGATGCTGGGAAAGATTGAAGGCAAAAGGAGAAGGGAGCAGCAGAGGATGAGATGGTTAGATAGCATCACTGACTCAATGGACATAAGTTTGAGCAAACTCGGGAGATGGTGAAGAATAGGGAAGCCTGGCATGCTGCCATGGGTTCCAAAGAGTCAGACTTGACTTATCAACTAAACAACAATTATCAATTCTAAAAGACCCTTTGTTTGAACATGTAAGCTTCACTGTCCTATGTAATGTACATATTACAAGTAAATACGTAAACTTACTATATTTTCTGGTAACAGAAGTCCATTCAAACAAAGGTTCTATGATCATATATGTTTGGGAAAACCTGTTTAACCTAGATAGCATATTTAAAAGCTGAGACATTACTTTGCCAACAAAGGTCTGTCTAGTCAAGGCTATGGTTTTTCCTGTGGTCATGTATGGATGTGAGAGTTGGACTGTGAAGAAGGCTGAGTGCCGAAGAATTGATGCTTTTGAACTGTGGTGTTGGAGAAGACTCTTGAGAGTCCCTTGCACTGCAAGGAGATCCAACCCGTCCATTCTGAAGGAGATCAGCCCTGGGATTTCTTTAGAAGGAATGATGCTAAAGCTGAAACTCCAGTACTTTGGCCACCTCATGGGAAGAGTTGACTCACTGGAAAAGACTCTGATGCTGGGAGGGATTGGGGGCAGGAGGAGAAGGGGACGACAGAGGATGAGATGGCTGGATGCCATCACTGACTCGATGCACGTAAGTCTGAGTGAACTCCAGGAGTTGGTGATGGACAGGGAGGCCTGGCGTGCTGCGATTCATGGGGTCGCAAAGAGTCGGACACGACTGAGCGACTGGACTGAACTGAACTGATGTTTAACTTAAAAAGATTTCCTTTTTTCAAGACTTAGTTTAGATTTTACAAAAGGTACAACTAAGGGAGCCCTAGGAGACAGGAGTGAGGGAGTTGCGGAAAACAAGTTGAGAGAGGAGAAAATGCTAATACAAGGATGCACTGTTGAGGCTGCTGCTGTGGACAACACAGAAGCATAGAGTGTGCCTCAGGAATTGTGCACCCAAAGGATGGGAGGCTAGAGCATTTATTTTACAGTTACTATCCCCCATTAATTAAGAGTTGCTAACAATCTGTACTTCTACTCTACACTAAGGCACTGAAAAAGGGCATGCCCTCAGTGGGCTCCAGCAGTTTTGGAAAAAGCCGAAAAGCAGAAAAGAAAGCAGCATTTAAATAGGGATTCTGTCGCGGCTAGTCCCTCTGAGCTCACAGTATCTGACCATCACACCCGAGACCAATGTTATGTTACACGCATGAGCCACCAAAGGCATCTACTATAAATTCTCTGAGTCCTTACTATGTCATTGTATACTGTGAAACTATATTCAACATTCTCTTTAAATGCTGATAATTTTTTATGAAGTTTTAAGGCTTACAATTAACATTTGCTCTACTAAAATTTTGAGGAAGGATTCAAATTTGTCTGTTAAGCCTATAAACTCAAACTGTTTGCAAACTTCAATTTAATGTTTTCACTAACATTTAAGAGTCTCCAGATTCTCCAAGTATGCTGATACTGAGAATAACATGATTAATAGTTAGTACATTTAATATATAACCAAGACTAAATGCAATTATACATACTTTTCATTTTCTTTAACAGATTTGCTGAAAAAGTACTCTATGTTAAATACTACAGAGAATAATAAAGTTAATGAGCAAGCACTGGCATCAAACAAAAGGGAGAAGACATGTAATAAAATGTGGTATCTGTTCTCATAGAGATATAAACCTGACATATTCCCTATGGTTCACATAAGCCATTCCGGACCCAGAAGTTTTAAATCATGTATTTATTCAAGTTACCAAACCCAAACTACCAGGTATAACACTATGTTGCATGTCTGGAGGCTACAAAGTTGAACAAAAAACATAGTTAGCCTTCAGTTACTAGAAAATTCCACTTTCCAGAATACCCATGAAAACTTATTTTTATTTATTTATTATTATTATTTTACTTTACAATATTGTATCGGTTTTACCATACAAAAACATGCATCTGCCACGGGTGTACACGTGTTCCCCATCCTGAACCCCCCTCCCACCTCCCTCCCCATACCATCCCTCCGGGTCATCCCAGTGCACCAGCCCCAAACTTCCTGTATCCTGCATCGAACCTGGACTGGCGATTCGTTTCTTATATGATGTTGTACCTGTTTTAATGCCATTCTCCCAAATCATCCCCCCTCCCCCCACAGAGTCCAAAAGGCTATTCTATACATCTATGTCTCTTTTGCTGTCTTGCATACAGGGTTGTCGTTACCATCTTTCTAAATTCCATATATATGCGTTAGTATACTGTATTGGTGTTTTTCTCTCTGGCTTACTTCACTCTGTATAATAGGCTCCAGTTTCATCCACCTCATTAGAACTGATTCAAATGTATTCTTTTTAATGGCTGAGTAATACTCCATTGTGTATATGTACCACAGCTTTCTTATCCATTCATCTGCTGATGGACATCTAGGTTGCTTCCATGTCCTGGCTATTATAAACAGTGCTGTGATAAACATTGGGGTATACGTGTCTCTTTCAATTCTGGTTTCCTCAGTGTGTATGCCCAGCAGTGGGATTGCTGGGTCATATGACAGTTCTATTTCCAGTTTTTTAAGGACTCTCCACACTGTTCTCCATAGTGGCTGTCCTGGTTTGCATTCCCACCAACAGTGTAAGAAGGTTCCCTTTTCTCCACATCCTCTCCAGCATTTATTGCTTGTAGACTTTTGGATAGCAGCCATTCTGACTGGCATGAAATGGTACCTCATTGTGGTTTTGATTTGCATTTCTCTGATAATGAGTGATGTTGAGCATCTTTTCATGTGTTTGTTAGCCATCTGTATGTCTTCTTTGGAGAAATGTCTATTTAGTTCTTTGGCCCATTTATTGATTGGGTCATTTATTTATCTGGAATTGAGCTGCAGGAGTTGCTTGTATATTTTTGAGATTAGTTGTTTGAAACTTATTTTTAAAATAAATTAATTTATTAAAAACAGAATGGGACAATCCCATGTTTTTCACAACAGCCCATTGTTTGTTTTTACACCATTCAAAATGATGCTATTTACCTTTTAAGCACTATATTTTCAAAACAATTTATGATTTGTGTTCTAAAAGTCAAAAAAAGTTAAGGTTGACCAGTGAGCTACATATGCAGAAAAGTATGCTGAAACTCAGTTCTGAGGATTTTTTGTTATTATTGCTACCTTTTAGTTAATATGTCAACTGGACTTAAAAGATGATCTTATTTAAAATGTTAATATTTCTTTATCAAAAGGTAAATGAAGAATGAAGAACTTCCTGAGTTCTGCATCAAAGATCTACTCAACAAGAAATGCTTAAGTATTTAAGTTCAATCAATCAGTGCTTTTGATTAATTAATAATTAGCCTAATAATGATTTTTATATACTGGCACTTGTGACAACTCAAAATCATTGTGATTAATAACCTATTTTCTTACTTATTTCTTACAGGCATCTATAAAAATCTTAGTTAAAAAGAGAGAGAGAGAGAGAAGGTGGGAGGGAAGGGAAGGGAAGAAAAGGGAAGAATTGCACAGAGAAATCTGGGCAATTCAAAAATTATATTTAGATGTTCTGCAGCCTAACCTGACATTAATTGTTAATAAACATTTTCTAGTCAGACTAAAATAATAAATGTAGAGAAGACATCAGTATTCATTTGTTCAAATACATCATTTTAAGATCAAGTTAAAGCTCTGCCAAATCTTTAAAGTCCCGTGATTGTCATAAAATTCTAAAATAAAGTTTGCATTAACAGGACTATTTGTTATATTCTTTCTTTACATTTAGACTTTTAAAAACACTAGTTAAAAAACTGATAGTTCAAAACACAAGTGATGCCAACTTAAAGTTGTGAAACCAAATTCAGCATGAAAATCAATGAATCAAATTATTCTGAAACTTGGTCCTACTCTCAGGATTAAACTGTAATTATTGACTAAATTCACCTTCATAAGCCTATGCCACAACTAAAGAATATTCAATGTAAGTTACTTCCAATGAAAAGAAAGTAACTAGGAAAAAACAGTACATTCATTAATGGATTAAAAGACAGAGTTCCATGGAATATAAGAAGGGAAAAAAAAAATCAAGCTCATAGATGCAGAGAACTGACTGGTAGTTCCTAAGGGCAGGGGGTTGGGGAGTAGGCAAAATAGGTGAAAAAGGTCAAAAGGTGCAACCTTTCAGTTATTAAATATGTCCTCAGTTCAGTTAGTTCAGTCGCTCAGTCATGTCCGACTCTTTGCAACCCCATGAATCGCAGCACGCCAGGCCTCCCTGTCCATCACCAACTCCCGGAGTTCACTCTGACTCACGTCCATCGAGTCAGTGATGCCATCCAGCCATCTCATCCTCTGTCGTCTCCTTCTCCTCTTGTCCCCAATCCCTCCAAGCATCAGAGTCTTTTCCAATGAGTCAACTCTTCCCATGAGGTGGCCAAAGTACTGGAGTTTCAGCTTTAGCATCATTCCTTCCAAAGTAATCCCAGGGCTGATCTCCTTCAGAATGGACTGGTTGGATCTCCTTGCAGTCCAAGGGATTCTCAAGAGTCTTCTCCAACACCACAGTTCAAAAGCATCAATTCTTCGGCGCTCAGCCTTCTTCACAGTCCAACTCTCACATCCATACATGACCACAGGAAAAACCATAGCCTTGACTAGATGAACCTTTGTTGGCAAAGTAATGTCTGCTTTTGAATATGCTATCTAGGTTGGTCATAACTTTCCTTCCAAGGTGTAAGCGTCTTTTAATTTCATGGCTGTAGTCACCATCTGTAGTGATTTTGGAGCCCAGAAAAATAAAGTCTGGCACTGTTTCCACTGTTTCCCCATCTATTTCCCATGAAGTGGTGGGACCAGATGCCAGGATCTTCGTTTTCTGAATGTTGAGCTTTAAGCCAACTTTTTCACTCTCCACTTTCACTTTCATCAAGAGGCTTTTGAGTTCCTCTTCACTTTCTGCCATAAGGGTGGTGTCATCCGCATATCTGAGGTTATTGATATTTCTCCCAGAAATCTTGATTCCAGTTTGTGTTTCTTCCAGTCCAGCGTTTCTCATGATGTACTCTGCATAGAAGTTAAATAAACAGGGTGACAATATACAGCCTTGACGAACTCCTTTTCCTATTTGGAACCAGTCTGTTGTTCCATGTCCAGTTCTAACTGTTGCTTCCTGACCTGCATACAAATTTCTCAAGAGGCACATCAGGTGGTCTGGTATTCCCATCTCTTGAAGAATTTTCCACAGTTTATTGTGATCCACACAGTCAAAGGCTTTGGCATAGTCAATAAAGCAGAAATAGATGTTTTTCTGGAACTCTCTTGCTTTTTCTATGATCCAGCGGATGTTGGATCAAACCTAAAGATGGCACAAAAACATCTAAGATGTTTGATGTTGACGCGTTCCTGAGAATCAAACAAAGGAACCACCTGAAAAACTTGCATATTACACTTAACGTGCTGCTACTAGTCATTTCTCTGATGAGGGAAAAAATCCAATATTCTAATGTGCTCAAAAGGTTGGATCTTTCATATACAATGTTATTAACAGAAATATAGGAAGCAAAGGGGGCAAAAATTAAAAAAAAGATAAAGAACGAAAGCTTCAGTAATCCTATTACTGAAGAAGAAAGACACTATAGAACAGTCTAGATAGAAATTCCAGGAACCATTCAATCTTCAGTACCCTTAAATGCATCCAGGTGGTAGTTACAATTATACCTTTTATCTTTAAAAGTATGTATTTAACACAAATAATGCTTTCTATATGCTAGATACTGTTTAAGTACCTTACAAATATTAGCTCATTTAATTCTAATACCAACCCATTTTGACAGGTATTTTACTTTACAGACAAGGAAACTGAAGTACAGAAAGATTAAGTAACCCTCTCAAAGGTACACATCAAACCTGGCAGTCAAGTGCCAAAGTCCATGCTCCTCACCACTGTACCACCTTGCTTCTCATAATGAGTTTCTAATTTATGAAATTTCATGGATATGAACAAAGCTTTGCACTAAAGCAAAGTACACTGACTCTACTAGCCACAAACAAATGGTCTTTTGTCAGTCAAATGCAATTACTTAGTCTCTGGGTGGTAGTGATTTAGCCTCTGCAACTGCATTATTTGTTAGATTCCTGGCAGCGATTTCAACTCTGGCTACACAATGGTTTCACCTAGACGTTTCATTTAATTGGTCTGAAGTGGGAACTGGTCATTTATTTTACTGCTCCCCAGATGAATCCACTGTGCAGTCATGGCTTAAAACCAAGGGTTTATGGAAAGACTGTAAACTCAAAAGCCTGGTGAAATAATATATAGAGCAACTGAGGCTTGGGGCAAACTGAAGAGCCAAATTTAATTCAAAAACAAAAAACTGCATGGATAAAAATTCACATTTATAAATATAATTTGAACCATGGTGCATTTTCTGTTTCTTATTACAAACATATTTATGATGAAAAGTTAATTCAAACTGTAAACACTGAATACACCCTATACAAGAGATGGAAAGAATCAAGAAAAGTTAGAATCAGTATCTGTTATTCCCTTGTGAAACAACTTTACCTAAATGCATATCACCACACAGATCCCATTTAGTGTAAACAAAGGACTTATGGAGAATCTTCTGGGACTTAATTTTTATGTAACTGGGAATAGGAACTTCCATATAAATAGAGAAATTTCTGTATAAATGAGAATAAGTAATACTCAGATGTCCCTGTAAAGGCATGGGGTTCTAAAATAACCTGTGCAATGAGCATCAGTGATTCTACACATAAAGCACAATAAATTAGTACAGTTGGCATCAGTGGTTCTCAGATGTTTAGATTTTAAAACCAGCACAAACTTCACCTCAAAAATTTAGGAAATGAGTATTGGGGTTGAAAAATTTTGTGTGTGAAGTTAGAGTATATAAATAAATACAAAGACATATACAAAATTATTATCATACCAACACACACCGAGACACTTACACCACACACAATGTCCTTATTAGTTCACATTTTTTGAGAAAAAAATTTTTTTACCTATACTCCCTACTGACAATTTTAATTTAAAAAGTGGACTGATGTTAATAATGATAATATGGACCATTTCAAAAGGCTAAATTAATCTAATATACTCACTTAAGATATGACCATAAATTCATTACAAAAAATTTGTACTGAAAATTAAAATTTAAAAATTATGAATATAAAAAGATTAGATTCAAACCACATGGACATATTCTATATCAGCGTCCTTCTTTTGTGTGTGTGCCTTATCTACAAGGCAAGGTGCTAGATACTAGGGACATAAAGATAAAAAGGCAGACTCCTACTCAAGGAACTAAATTTAGTGGGAAAGACAGATAACTGACCTGGTAAGTGATAACTACCGGCTTCCCAAGTGGTTCAGTGGTAAACAATCCACCTGCCAATGCAAGGAGATGCAGGAGACGTGGGTTTGATCCCTGGGTCGGGAAGATTCCCCTGGAGGAGGAAATGGCAACCTGCTCCAGTATTCTTGCCCAGGAAATCCCATGGACAGAGGAGCCTGGTAGGCTACAGTCCATGGGGTCGCAAAAGAGTTGGACACAACTGAGCACGCACACAAGTGATACCTACAATAAAGGAAAGGTAATGGTATCTTGGGAGCATAAAGGAGCATACTTACTTACTTATGTAAAACCAGTAAGATACTACTGGTATCTTCCAAGAGTCTATCCTCCGTTATACATTATCATCACTCCATTGGGCTGTTCATCTGCCCTCAAAACTTTAAAAGAGGGCTTCCAATCCTTTACTACCAAGAGATACATCTGAATTAAATCATTACCATTACCATATGACAAGCCAACGTGCCTAACTACTCTTTCCTCCATGCCCCCATCTCAACAAACTGGCTGGAAATGGCTACTTATATCTTTCCAGGCAAGAAATCTTGGCATCATCGACTCTTTACTTTCACTAAAACTGTTCACTCTGACTTTCAAAAAGTATTTGACTTATCCTTCTCTATTCTCATGAACACTACTTTTACTTATACTATTATTAACCTTTAAAAAATAGATTGGTGTAAGTCTCCTAGCTGATTTACTTTCCTCTAGATTCCTTCCTACTTCAATCTATTGTACTTTAGCTAGGTGTTCAACTCCTTTGCCCACTGTATAATCTACAGAGTTTTAAAATAATACAGATGCCTGTGCTCCATAAAGTTCCACAGGCAATACTAATGTGGAATCAAGGTTGATACCCATATGCTTTTGAATATGCTATCTAGGTTGGTCATAACTTTCCTTCCAAGGAGTAAGCGTCTTTTAATTTCATGGCTGCAATCACCATCTGCAGTGATTTGTTGTTACATTTTTTTCCCCCAAAATCAAAGGATCTATACCAATACTGTTGATTTTTACATTTTAAAATGTAAAAATTTCCTAAAAAGATACCTTACTACAAGGTGACTAAAAATAACAAAATCAATAGTTACTATGTGTCCCTCACTGAGTTTATCTAAGTTCCCTTTATCTTCCTTGTTCAGTTCAATTCAGTTCAGTCGCTCAGTCGTGTCCGAATCTTTTCGACCTCATGAAGCGCAGCACTCCAGGCCTCACTGTCCATCACCACTCCCGGAGTTCACTGAGACTAACATCCATCGAGTCAGTGATGCCATCCAGCCATCTCATCCTCTGTCATCCCCTTCTCCTCCTGCCCCCAATCCCTCCCAGCATCAGAGTCTTTTCCAATGAGTCAACTCTTCACATGAGGTGGCCAAAGTACTGGAGTTTCAGCTTTAGCATCATTCCTTCCAAAGAAATCCCAGGGCTGATCTCCTTTAGGATGGACTGGTTGGATCTCCTTACAGTCCAAGGGACTCTCAAGAGTCTTCTCCAACACCACAGTTCAAAAGCATCAATTCTTCTGCGCTCAGCTTTCTTCCCAGTCCAACTCTCACATCCATACATGACCACGGGAAAAACCATAGCCTTGACTAGACGGACCTTTGTTGGCAAAGTAATGTCTCTGCTTTTGAATATGCTATCTAGGTTGGTCATAACTTTCCTTCCAAGGAGTAAGCGTCTTTTAATTTCATGGCTGCAATCACCATCTGCAGTGATTTTGTAGCCCCAAAAATAAAGTCTGACACTGTTTTCACTGTCTCCCCATCTATTTCCCATGAAGTGACTGATTATTATATTTTTTTCATTTTTCTTTCCCTGCTAGAAATGCAGTTCAAACTCTCCTAACACAACTAGGAGACTCTCCTTTCTGTGGACAGTTTTCAACTTACTCATTTGGTGATTGAGCAAAGATTCCATCGATAAAAAACAGTGCTTTCAGATTCTGTATCAGAATCAGAAAAGAACATGTAAAGAAAAAAAGAGTTAAACATCACTTGATTAAAAAAAAAAAAAAGTAAAACAAAGGGAATCTGTTAAAGTGTCTTGGGGTCAAAGAGTTGGGAGTTGGTCAGTAACTTAAAGCAGTATTGAAAGCCCCCAAAGGAGAAAAAAATTAGGAAAGTGCAACTAAAAACACAGTCTGTTATTCTAATTTTAAAAGTAATTTCAAAACTTTGTTTCATGAAAAAATGCTAATAATACATTTATTCTTTCACTTTTAGACCTTTTGATTTTAGTTTAAAATTATTTCTAAATCAAAGGTTTTTCCCTTCCCCCTACAATTCTCTTGTTTTAGCTGTATGCTAAGGAAAAATCAATCACAAATGAGCAGCTTATCCTAAACTGCTGTTGCAGTATCCTTTGTCTTAAGGAGAATAATTTGAATAATCAATAAGAATTGAACATCTATACTAGGCTATTTAGTAGCTGACTCTTAAAATGCTGCTCACAGCTGTTAACCTTTGTAACACATTTTCCTGACTTAGTCTACAAAATCAACCTATTCTGTGTTCTTCTTTTCTGTTTCAGTATCAGTAACCTATCCAATTTATTCTAACTACTTTTAAAATATTATCACTGCTACTAGTAACACTGATTTTTTTAAATGTAGAAAAGTATAATAAAGATCACCCATTATCCTGTCTTGAGAAGATCATTGTTAACAGGTTAACATGCATTTTAATATTTTTCTGACTGATAACCTGCCCGGATCTATGTGACAAACTGTTTTAACCCGCTTTGGCATGCAGAAAAAGTAAATTCAGAGACAATTAAATTGATGAAAACTGCTAAAGACATTCACAAAATAGGTTAAAAAAATAAAGGTTTCCATTTATATAAACTCAATCCTTTATCTATAAATGACTGACACTAGAAACACTCCTTCTCATCTCCATTGCTAAACATTTCCTCACCATTTCCTTTTGGTAACTACTTCAGATATCAGCACTGCCTGCAACACTGACCTTTATCTCCAATTCTCACTTTACTCTTATACAAATAGGCAAAGGATCTCTAAGTGCTGACAGAGGACAGGCAGTAAAATGGAGCAGAGAGAGGAAAAGTGTTAAAAGAAAAGAGTGCGTTAAACTTGAGTGCTAGTCTTCACAATCTTATCCAGGACCCCCGACCACAAGCCTGCTCATTGCCACAACAAGCATCAGTTTGCAGAAATGCACTAGGAAAGGTGGAGAGAAACTTTTTTCTACCAACCTTATTTTCAGTATTATTCCTGCTTGATTTTCAATTCCACTATCAAAGATAAGGAAAGAGAAAACTGTATTATCCAACACTACACTCATTATCCAGGTCTCACTCCTGTCTTTTACTATCTAGTGAATGTTTTGCCTCTTCCTTCATTCTACCCCAATTTATTTTCTTCTCTGATGTCGTCACTCCAGAAGAAACCCACGCTTCACATAGCTCTAACTCAGCAAATCATACCTATTACTCCAGGGACTGCCCCATTCTCATCAATTTACATCCTTTTACCCAACACAAATTTTAGGGCTACTTCATGCTTCTCATTTTCCCTCCCACTTCAAGAACATTTGGAGACACCATTAGGCTTTGAACTGGGCGGGGGGGGGGGGGGGGCATTAATCTCATAAAATCTGTTAAAATCTCATAAAATATGTTTGGTGCTAATGATGAACTATCCAAATTTCAAGCAAGTTATTTTACTATTTTTTAGGACTCAGCTCACTCATGTGTAAAAACAAAGGAAGTCATTTAGATTATCACTTGAAAATCTGGCTGACAAATTTCCAAGCACCATTGACAGGGGTTCTGAAATTGTACATCTGAGGTGGAATGGAGTAATTTTCTAAAAGGTACCCATATGAGTTTACTGTTTATTCATGTTTGGGAATCACTAAAGTTCCTTCTAGTTTAACATTCAAAGATTCCATGCTGGAATTTTCACTGTATTTTCTGATAGGAATATTGTTATAAAAGGAGTACAGTTTCCATAATTATTGGTATTACAGTACAGGCATGTTACTGATTAAATAGGCCTTTGTAACCTGACACAGCACCATTTGTATTATTATTTTATAACCAGAGAAGACCTGCAAATGACACTATAATGATAGTAAGACCTCAAAGTAAAGCACTAAATTAATAAAGCACTACTTCTTTGGTATTATTATGTGAAAAATCAGACTTTTTCAGGTGGCATTTTCACAGATTTTTATCAAATCACAAGTCTTGACCTACATGTCAGAAATAAAGATAGAAAGGGCATGCTTTTTAGGACCTTTTACTTTGCTAGTTCACTGATGGGGCTTTGTATATCATTAAAACCCAGAAAAGTCTAGATCATTGGTGGAATTCAACGAGATTGAACCAGTCCAGGTCCAGGTTCGATGCAGGATACTGGATGCTTGGGGCTAGTGCACTGGGACGACCCAGAGGGATGGTATGGGGAGGGAGGAGGGAGGAGGGTTCAGGATGGGGAACACATGTATACCTGTGGCGGATTCATTTTGATATTTGGCAAAACTAATACAATTATGTAAAGTTTAAAAATAAAATAAAATTAAAAAAAAAAAAACACCTAAAGAACAGTCTCAGTCATATGCTTACAGACTGCCAGGACTTTACCTGCCCTAAAGCAAACTGTATCATTCACTTATGAACTACATGTATCTATCCTAGCTCTGGTAACTTCCAAATACTAATTCTCGTTATAAAAAAGTGTTCTCTTGGTTAATATTCAGGCTTAAACACATGCTTCAACATGCAGGAACTAAGAGAGAACAAACAGCACTTGAAGACATGATGACACCTAGTTTTTGAATGAATTAATAACGAATAATCAAATTATTTTAAAAAGGTAAAAATGGAAATGGAATTATATGCTATCCATTTTTTTCTTTAAAAAGAGGTACTTAAGTTTGCACAAAATACACAATAAAGTGTGTCCATTTATTTCCTCATTTTTCCAAACAACACAAGAACCTATTGAATGCCATTATGTAAGTGCATTCTCTGAATATCAAGAATGATGCAATCGTTGCTATAGTAACTACTTATTATTGAATAAATTGTGGGTTGGGGTTAAAGCATTCTTTAAAAAAACAAATTTCAATGTCTCAATATGCCTGATAAGTCTCTATTGCTAACTATTAAACAATAACTATAGGCTATTTTTTAGGATTACTATTTAAGCAGCTATTAAAAAATCGAGCCTTGAGTTGTCAAGGGGAAAAAAACTTTAAAGTTTGAAAAATGAAACACATCACCTACATTCAAAAGAACAAAAGATACTTAGTTTTACTCTTCCAGAGTAATTGAAAAGTGTTTGTAACTCAAAAGTAACATTATCTTAGCTATCTGTTCCTTCCCACTGTCATAAGTTTGCTTCTAATCCAAGCTTAACCAAGTATAAGACAACCACTAGAAGACTGCTGACTTCTCAATGTGCAATTAAGCTAAAGCCAGAAGAAACCAAGAAAATTATCCCTCGTTTTGATCTTTAGAAGAAATGTCTCCTGAGCATATGAAAAAACTGGGAATTTTCACTGTCAGTTTCTTATAAAATAGTTCTGTAAAAAAGCTTGTATTTTAAAACACCAAATATAACTGTAGATCCCAACTATAAACACTTCTCAGGCCCAAGCAAAAGCTACTATGGCTTCTCCTTTGCTCAAGATCTTCCGTAAGAGGGGTTCCCAGCGATGGCCTGTTTCGCGGGGTACCCTTTGGAGGCTTAGTCGTTACATACTATTCATATCTAAAGAATATTTTAAGAATCTGCCCCAGATCTCTTTCTCTCCCGCCTAAATAAACACTAAGATCCAGCATTTAAAGAACGGGATGGGGGGGGGCGGGGGGTGGCAAGGATGGAGCCCCTCCCCCTTAGGTGAAATCCAGTCAGCTAAAAGGCCTGCTGACTTCGCAGCCCTGGAAGCCAATGCGAGGAAGCTCCGGCCCGGGCTAAACCCGCAGGAATGAGGTAGTAAGAAGGGGGTCAAACGCGGCAACAAATCAAACAGGCTGATCAAAGCGCAGGGTGGTCAACTCGCGCTTCTTCCAGTCCATCTTTCTCGAATGGATTTCTACCTGACTTCGTGTTTTAGCTTCTAGTCTCTCGTAACGATCGACCTCCACCTCCTGTGTTGAGGGTCTGGGTGCTTGTGTGTGGTGACAACAATCTCAGCACCCAGGCTGGGGACAGGGAATGGGGGAGGTGGGGACTCGGCTCCTTCACAGGCCTGGAACTCTCCTGAAGGGCCCTCGAAGAAAAGGGGGCGGGAGGAGGGCGCCTGAAGCCGAACCGAGGACTCGACCGAGAAGGGGGCGTCCTGGCCTGAGAGAGCGGCCCTGGCAGGGGCTGACGTGCAGCTCCTTCAGGTTGTAATGGTGGCCCCTTGGGGGAGGGGAGAGGTTGACAAGGGGCCGGGGGCGACGAGGCCTCCCCTTCCCCCCGCTCCGTTCGCTGTTTACCTTCCCGGTACTTCTTGCGGAGCCGCCGGTGGACGCTTTTTACCACCCCGGAGAGCTTCTCCTGCTCCAGCTTCCGCTCCTGCTCCCTAGGCGGCGGAGTGCTCGCGGGTCCGACCCCGTGCCCGCGAGCAGCGCTTCGGCCGCCGGGCCCCGGCTCCATATCGCTGCTGCCGCCGCCGCCGCCGCCGCCCCTCGGGCCCCCGCAGACGCCCGCCTGACGGAGGAGGTGGGGAAGGAGGAGGCAGCAGCGGAGGCAGCAGCGGGAGGAGGCAGAGGAATCAGAGCGGCTGCCTAGGAGGTGGCCACTTACTCAAATGCACAAGCTGATTGGTGGACTCTGGAGGGCTGGGCGGAAACGGAAAAGGCCAAAGGCCAATAGACGGAGAGCGCTAGGCCACACCCGCTTGTTTGGGAAGGCGAGCAGCTGAAGGAGGCGGGGTTTGCAG
Source organism: Bos javanicus (assembly GCF_032452875.1). Taxonomy (NCBI): domain Eukaryota; kingdom Metazoa; phylum Chordata; class Mammalia; order Artiodactyla; family Bovidae; genus Bos; species Bos javanicus. The sequence continues at coordinate 56,144,381 of NC_083871.1, read as the reverse complement.
GCTGAGGTTGCTGAGGCAGTGGGAGCTCTAGGCCCGACAGCTTCTCTCCCTTCCCCGCCGCTCCAGGGATCCTGTGCGCAGGCGCTGTGATGAGGCCACGGGAGACGCGCTGCGAGCCATGCGCTTGCGCGACTGAGTTTGCTTAGGTTGGGCATCTTTCTACCGCCCAGCTTTCTCATGTCTTCTAGCCATTTCCCCTCCTGAAAGTTACATTCTGGTGTGATGCAGTCAGGGTCCTGTATCTGAGCCTCAGCCTCACCTTGTCAGTTGTAGGTTCCCTTTATCTGCGTGGCCCTGAGAAGCGCTTAGGAGATGACTTGGGAGCACGAGAATTTTACATTTTAAGGAACCCAGGCATGGATGCTTTGGTAGGCACAGAAAGAGGTCTGGCTACCAAGTGTGTGCGTCCTGAGTTGTGCCCGGCTCCTTGCAACGCTATGGGCTGTAGCCCGTCAGGCTCCTCTGTCCATGGAATTTTCCAGGCAAGAATGCTGAAGTGGGTTGCATTTCCTACCTCAGGGGATCTTCCCGACCCAGGGATCGAACCTAAGTCTTTGGTATTGGCAGGCGTATTCTTTACCACTGTGCCACCTGGGAAGCCCAAGCACTGTTTAATTCAAGAGCCAGCAGTGAATGATGCCTCTAGTGCTAGGGTTGGGCAGAAAAACATGGGAACTGGGGAAAGGAGAGGGGCAATAAAAAGCAATATAAGATGAAAGAGGGGAAAGCAAAGCTAGAGAATCCATAACAGATGCCCTTGAGAACGTCTGTGGTGGCCTGGGTGTCAGAGAAAGCCTGCCTTGGTCTAATTCGCATCAGAATTCGCATCAGAACTCTGAGCACTTTTAATGTTGGCATGGGTAACTTGCTGCCTTTTAAATGGTTGGGTTAATCTAGGCAGAGTGCCAAAGTGGATTTGGCAACCTGTTCTACCTCCTTCCTCTTCTCTCTTCTCATGAGAAGCTTATGGGGAATATGGTTATTGAGTTCTGTCCTAGAAAGGAGGAACACTGCTTGAGAGAGAGAGAGAGAGAGAGAGAGAGAGAGAGAGAGCGAGAGAGCACATTAGCTTTCAAGTGGTACTGAGGCTGCTGGAGTTTCAGAGATTCAACCAGCTGAGGTCCCTTAATGAATTGTGTTAGGCTATAGTGTTCCCACCCCACCCACCGCACTGCAGTTGGTTACATGATGTTTGGAAATTGTTGCAATAACAATCTGATCAGTAATTTTATAAATATAAATGAGGCCTGCATTGTGTAACCATTTTGTATGCCACCTTCTGAATAATGAGATCTTGAAAAAGGTAGCATTATACAGTCTCCAGAACATAGGAGGAGGGAGAGTGTGGAAGTGAAGGGAGAAGATTGGTGAAATTTAAGATGAAAGATATGTCCCTACCCTCAGTGAAGAAGCAGATCAAACACAGATAAACTTCATAAGAACTAATTGTAGTTATGAGGAGAAATTACACAGACATGCCTAATAAAATGAGGATGCGTGCGTACTAACTTGATTCAGTTGTGTCAGAGTCTTTGATTTGAGAACCTGGGGACCATAGCCCACCAGGCTTCTCTGTCCATGGGATTCTCCAGGCAAGAATAGTGAAGTGGGTTGTCATGCCCTTCTCCAAATAAAATGAGAATATAGGATCTTATGGAGAAGGCAGTGGCAACCCACTCCAGTACTCTTGCCTGGAAAATCCCATGGACAGAGGAGCCTGGTAGGCTGCAGTCCATGGGATCGCTAAGAGTCAGACACGACTGAAGCGACTTAGCAGCAGCAGCATGGGATCTTATTTGGAGTGGGAGGAGATTTCATTTGGGAAAAAGAGGAACTTGAGAAGACAGCATCGTTTCGCTCTTTCCATATTTTAATATTTATTGAAGGCAGAAAGAGGTGCAAATATTGGAAAGTTATAATCATAGTAAAGACAGCATCAAATTTCATTTGTACTGAATTGGCTTCCCTGGTGGATCAGACCACAAAGAATCTTCCTGCAATGCAGGAGACCCAGGTTCAATCCCTGGGTTGGTTCAATCCCTTCTCCCCTGGAGAAGGGAATGGCAACCCACTCCAATATTCTTGCCTGGAAAATTCCATGGACAGAGGAGCTTGGCGGGCTACAATTCATGGGGTTGTCAAGAGTCGGACATGAGTGAGTGACTAACACACACACAGTCATAAAGAGAGTATTAAATTTCATTTGTACTGAATTGTAGTTAAAAGAATTTTTCCCTCCATGCTACTACTAGCACATGAATTTTTGTGTGTGTATGTGCACTCAGTTGTGTCTGACTCTTTTCGACCTCATGGACTGTAGAGAGTCAGACACGACTGAGTGACTGAATTGAACTGAGTATAGGAAAATATCCTTGGCAAGAAAAATAACTTGTTTTCTTTGTTCAGTTCAGTTCAGTTGCTCAGTCATGTTGGACTCTTTGTGACCCCATGGACTGTGGCATGCCAGGCCTCCCTGTCCATCACTAACTCCTGGAGTTTACTCAAACTCATGTACATTGAATTGGTGATGCCATTCAACCATCTCATCCTCTGTCATCCCCTTCTCCTCCTGCCTTCAATCTTTCCCAGCATCAGGGTCTTTTCCAATGAGTCAGTTCTTCACATTAGGTGGCTAAAGTATTGGAGGTTCAGCTTAAACGTCAGCCCTTCCAATGAACACCCAGGACTGATCTCCTTTAGGATGGACTGGTTGGATCTCCTTGCAGTCCAAGGGACTCTAAAGAGTCTTCTCCAACGTCACAGTTCAAAAGCATGAATTCTTCGGCACTCAGCTTTCTTTACAATCCAACTGTCACATCCATACATGACTACTGGAAAAACCATAGCCTTGACTAGACGGACCTTTGTTGGCAAAGTAATGTCTCTGCTTTTGAATATGCTATCTAGGTTGGTCATAACTTTCCTTCCAAGGAGTAAGCGTCTTTTAATTTCATGGCTGCAGTCACCATCTGCAGTGATTTTGGAGCCCCCCAAAATAAAGGGGGTTCTCTTGCCTTGAGAACCCCATGAACAGTATGTCTTCTTTGTAAGGAAACTAAATTCCCATAGACAATGAGAAGAATCAACATGTAAAAATAAAGTGCATTCTATTTTCAGAATGAATTCAAAACGTATTAATGATGATGAAAAGTAAACTTGAAAAAACCACATCAAAATCTGGGTGGTGGCACTGAGCTAGCAAATAGAAAGATTCTGGGCATACTTTGCAAAAGTGTACTTTTCATTGCTGCATTTATTGAGTTTTCCTGTAGGAGGGAGAAGGTTGCACAATAGAAATTAGGGTTCTTTATCGAAAGCATTAATCATTGGTATTTTTTATTCCTCTTTGACCCTCTTTATCATTAAAATCTTAAAAGCATTTAGGTTTTAATGTATAATAGAAGTATTAGTATTAAATTTATAGTTACAAAATACACAATGGTGTACAATAGTGCAAAAGACTTGTTATTATTGAAGAAAGAGATATTCCAAGCTGGGCAAATATTCAGCTCATGGCTATTTAGAAATAGAATTTTTAGCAATTCAGTTAAAATAAAGACAAGAAAAATAAAAAGCTATATTATTAAAAATATTTACATATTATTTTTATAGCTTTTACCTATTAATATAAAAATATCCATGAAGTTTAAGTACTTTTCTTCTAGTAATTCAAGCTTTCAAAATGTAGATGTATCATTAATTTGGCACATTTAGAGAAACCGTTGAAAAGCTTTTGCTTTTCATATTTCATTTCAAATTATAGAAACTTTTTTTTTGGAAAATGTATTTAATGTTTTTGATAGAAACAAACATAGCTGAGAACTGAACTGGCAAGAAAAAAAATTTCAGTGGTGTATTTCACTTCAGCATGACAGATCATTACTTTAGATTTCTTTCTATTTATTGAAAATAAAATTATTTTCTTTAAATATTTGTTTATAGTTACTGGTACAATGTCTTCCCTATAATTAACATATCTGCCAACATAAAAATCTTTAAAATAACACAGATTAACTGTCTTTCCATAGTTAATATGTAGAATGTGTTGACTAGAATTAATTACAGCAAGTGCATGCATGCTAAGTCACTTCAGTCGTGTCCGACTCTCTGCGACCCCATAGACGGCAGCCCAACAGGCTCCCTCGTCTCTGGGATTCTCCAGGCAAGAACACTGGAGTGAGTTGCCATTTCCTTCTCCAACGCATGAAAGTGAAAATGAAAGTGAAGTCGCTCAGTCATGTCCGACTCTTAGCGACCCCATGAACTGCAGCCTACCGGGCTCCTCCATCCATGGGATTTTCCAGGCAAGAGTACTGGAGTGGGGTGCCATTGCCTTCTCCGAATTACAGCAAGTGGTAACCATTAACTATTGCCTCACAAATGCAACTATGAAGTTTACAATATTTTTGTGAGATACTAATTATAAAGTTCATTTAATTACCACAGCAAGGCTAATGTAGGAGGAGATTCACCTAGGAAATGGGAAGTATTCTTCCAGGTGATGGATGTTGTCCTTATAATAAGAGTAGGACTGAGAGATTTTCTGAATCTTGATTCCGCCTTTACGTTAACTACCAGAGCAAGGTGCTTGATTTTCTGAGCCTTATTTTTTCTCCTTTTAATGTAAATGAAGAGGTTGGATTAGACTAGTGTTTTTCAAGTTTTTGTGTTCACCATGACTCATAGTAAAAAATGCATCTTACATCGGGGCTTGGGATATATGTATATGTATGTACATATATCCCATATATATATACACACACACACACACACATCCCAAGTCCTGATGTAAAATGTGCATATATAAATATATACTGTATATACAAATATAAATATATATTACACATATGTATATCTATATTGTACATATACATATATAGAGACACACATATATAATTAGGACAAATGTTTTATCACCAGACAATACTTACCTTCCCTAAGTGCAATCCATGGTGATATTTACAATTCTATTTTTTTTTCTTTTTTTAATTTTATTTTATTTTTAAACTTTACAATATTGTATTAGTTTTGCCAAACATCAAAATGAATCCACCACAGGTATACCCGTGCTCCCCATCCTGAACCCTCCTCCCTCCTCCCTCCTCCCTCCCCATACCCTCCCTCTGGGTTGTCCCAGTGCACCAGCCCCAAGCATCCAGTACCGTGCATCGAACCTGGACTGGCGACTCGTTTCATACATGATATTATACATGTTTCAATGCCATTCTCCCAAATCTCCCCACCTTCTCCCTCTCCCTCTCCCACAGAGTCCATAAGACTGATCTATACATCAGTGACTCTTTTGCTGTCTCGTACACAGGGTTATTGTTACCATCTTTCTAAATTCCATATATATGTGTTAGTATACTGTATTGGTGTTTTTCTTTCTGGCTTACTTCACTCTGTATAATAGGTTCCAATTGCATCCACCTCATTAGAACTGATTCAAATGTATTCTTTTTAATGGCTGAGTAATACTCCATTGTGTATATGTACCACAGCTTTCTTATCCATTCATCTGCTGATGGGCATCTAGGTTGCTTCCATGTCCTGGCTATTATAGACAGTGCTGTGATGAACATTGGGGTACACGTGTCTCTTTCAATTCTGGTTTCCTCAGTGTGTATGTCCAGCAGTGGGATTGCTGGATCATAAGGCAGTTCTACTTCCAGTTTTTTAAGGAATCTCCACACTGTTCTCCATAGTGGCTGTACTAGTTTGCATTCCCACCAACAGTGTAAGAGGGTTCCCTTTTCTCCACACCCTCTCCAGCATTTATTGCTTGTAGACTTTTGGATCGCAGCCATTCTGACTGGCATGAAATGGTACCTCATAGTGGTTTTGATTTGCATTTCTCTGATAATGAGTGATGTTGAGCATCTTTTCATGTGTTTGTTAGCCATCTGTATGTCTTCTTTGGAGAAATGTCTATTTAGTTGCTCCAAAGTTTAAAAAAAAAAAAACTTTGGAGCACACTCCATTGATTTTTATGGTGTTTTAATGAGTCATGGCTTAAAATTTAGAAAACACTGGCAATTGAAAAGATCTCTTTCAACCCCAAACCACTGTAATTCTATGACTCACATTGATTTTAAGAATGCTTTGTGAGATGTACCTTGCCATGTTGAGGCTACTCAGTGCCTTTTAAACATCATTTTTATGTCTGGGGAATTTCCACTATTATGAATGCAGGCCTAAAGCAATGACCAGACTCTGCTAATCATATTCTCTGGAATGAGCTGTCTGTTCAGAAAAGAGCAGAACAATGAAGCAGAAGCTACAGGGAAACTTTTTATTTCTTGAGGGAGACTGTGCTGGTGTGGGTCTTCTAGGATAATAGCAACCGAAGTCCTATCTTCTACTGTCCAACATTTGCTCTTTAAGCCAAAAAACAGTGAGGTGAGAGCTAACACATTAGTAGCTGACAGTGAGATCTGACCTAGGACATTAGTTGCTGGGTCTGACTTAGGTGTAGATCCAGGCTGGGTGGTCTGTAAGTCTTCCTCACTGGTCCTTCTGGAGATTGAGGGGACAACTGACATCCTTAAAGAAGTGCCTTGTCTATTTGAACAGCTGGAGTGAGCCCTGTTTTTTGTATAGAAATGTCTAGTGAGGAAACATCTCAGAAGAGAATTAGTTGACCTGAAGGCAGTTTTCACTAGCCGTCACTGTGACTTTTGGTGATCTGTTCTCTATTGGGTTCCTTACCTTCCTCTACTGCCAATGACGGTGACTTGTTCTTACTTCACAGTTGTCTGAATAAAAGAAAATCATAAACTGAAAATGTTTTGAATGGTTAAAGAATTACAAAAGCAAATAAATGTGATAGGTATCATTTGTTTTTAAGGGACTTGATAAAATTTTCCTGGATGCTGGAAGCTAGATTTAGACTTTCCTTTATTGAATGTGCATCAGTCTCCCTCTAGATTTTAATAGCTTGTCACTGAATCATCTTTCATTTTTCTTTTCCAAAAGGAAAGGTCTTTAGAAAACACAGATCTCATACATAGATCTCGTACACAGATCTCATACTAGATTTGAAATTACAAGATGTTATATGTCAAAGAAGGAAGCAACCACAATACATTTCCCAAAGTCAACTGTATTTCCCCATAATTTTAAAAATACAATTAGAATTTTTTTGAAAGCCAAATCAAAAGTTCCAGCCATAAAATTTTAATAAAAATGATATTTCTAATTTACTTAGAGTTCTGAAAATTCTTTATTCTAAAACTGAACTTCAAAAATTCTTCTTTTATTCAGTAAAGATGTATTCAGCCATAGGTCAAAAGTCTCAGTATTGTTAGGATGTCAATTTTCCCTAAATTGATGTAAAGATTCAAGGAAACCCCAATCAAAATCCAAGTCATTCTTTTGGTAGAAACTGACAAGTGATTCTAAAGTTCATATGGGGGGAAAAACCCCAGCAAAAACCAGAAGGTTCAAAACAACTTTGAAAACGGAGAACAAAGTTGGAGATCTCAAGACTTAGTATATGGCCAAAATAATCAAGAGTCTGTATTGGCTTAAAGAGAAACAAACAGATCAATGAAACAGGAAAGAACATTCAGAAATAGACACATACATGTACAGATAACTGATTTTTCCACAAAGTTGCAAAGCTCACTTGGTGGAGAAAGGATAGTGTTTTTGACAAATGTTACTAGAAAAATTGGACATCCATGTGCAAAACAATGTCCTTCAATCCCTACCTCATACCATTTATAAAAATTAACTCAAAATAGAAAACAGACCTAAATATAAAACCTAACACCAAAACTTTTAGATAAAAATCTTTATGACCTTGAATTGGGCTAATAATTGGCAAAAAGTTCATGGAAAAGTACTCAATATCATTGGTCATTCAGTTCAGTTTAGTCGCTCAGTCGTGTCCAGCTCTTTGCGACCCTGTAGACTGCTGCACGCCAGGCCTCCCTGTCCATCACCAACTCCCAGAGTCTACCCAAACTCATGTCCATTGAGTCGGTGACGCCATCCAACCATCTCATCCTCTGTCGTCCCCTTCTCCACCTGCCTTCAATCTTTCTCAGTGTCAGCATCTTTTCAAATGAGTCAGCTCTTTGAATGAGGTGGCCAAAATATTGGAGTTCAGCTTTAACATCAGTCCTTCCAATGAACACCCAGGACTGATCTCCTCTAGAATGGACTGGTCGGACCTCCTTGCAGTCCAGGGGAGTCTCAAGAGTCTTCTCCAACACCACAGTTCAAAAGCATCAATTCTTTGGCACTCAGCTTCTTTATAGTCCAACTCTCACATCTATACATGACCACTGGAAAAACCATAGCCTTGACTAGACGGACCTTTGTTGGCAAAGTAATGTCTCTGCTTTTTAATATGCTATCTAGGTTGGTTATAATTTTCCTTCTAAAGAGTAAGTGTCTTTTAATTTCATGGCTGCAGTCACCATCTGCAGTGATTATGCAGCCCCCCAAAATAAAGTCAGCCCCTGTTTCCACTGTTTCCCCATCTATTTGCCATGAAGTGATGGGACCAGATGCCGTGATCTTAGTTTTCTGAATGTTGAGCTTTAAGCCAACTTTTTCACTCTCCTCTTTCTCTTTCCTCAAGATGATGTTTAGTTCTTCTTCACTTTCTGCCATAAGGGTGGTGTCATCTGCATATCTGAGGTTATTGATATTTCTCCCAGCAATCTTGATTGGTCATCAGGGGAAAGCAAATTAAAATCAGAGAGCTACCACTACACATCAATGCTAATGACTAAATTTTATAAGTTTGCCCATGCCAATTTTTGGCTTGAACATAGAGGAAGGAGAATTCTCACACAATGCAGGTGCAAATGTTAAATGATGTGATTACTTTTGGAAATGGTTTGACACTCTCTGTGACTCAGACAGTATGCTTACAGTACAGGAAACCCGGGTTCGATTCCTGAGTCGGGAGGATCCCCTGGAGAAAGAAATAGTAACCCCCTCCAGTACACTTGCTTGGAAAATCCTGTAGACGGAGGATCCTGGTAGGCTACAGTCCACGGGGTTGCAAAGAGTAGGGCACGACTGAGAGATATAACTTGGGGCTTCCCTAGTGGCTCAGACAGTAAAGCATCTGTCTGCAATTCAGGAGACCCAGGTTTGATCCCTGGGTTGGGAAGATCCCCTGGAGAAGGAAATGGCATCCCACTCCAGTAATCTTGCCTGGAAAATCCGATGGACCGTGGAGCCTGGTAGGCTACCGTCCATGGGGTCGCAAAGAGTCGGACATGACTGAGCAACTTCACTTTAAAAAACTATACATACACCTACCATATGATCCAGCCATACCACTCCTAAGTATTTACCCAAGAGAAATGAAAGCATATATTTTTATAAAGACATACATGAATGTTCACAGAAGGTTTATGTGCAAGAGTCCCAAATGAAACAAATGTCTCTCAACAGATGAATGGATAAACAAGCTATGATTTAGCCATACAATAGAATACTAGTCAGCAGTAACAAGAAATAACTATTGATTCACACAGCACAAATTAATCTCAAAATAATTAAGCTGAGTGAAAGAAGCTAGACAGAAAACAAAACATACTTTATGGTTTCACTTACATAGGAATCTAGAAAATGCAAACTAATCCATAGTGACAGAAAGTGGATCAGTAGTCATGATAGGAGGGATTAAAAGGGAGCATAAAGAAACTTTTGAGGATAATGGATATGTTTATTATCCTGATTTTGGTGATAGTTTTATGAGTCTATACAGATGTAAACATTTATCACACTATACACTTTAAATGTATGTTCTCTATTGTATATTCTGTTAAAAATAATATGAAAGTGAAAGTGAAGTCGCTCAGTCGTGTCCGACTCTTTGCGACCCCATGGACACCAGGCTCCTCCGTCCATGGGATTTTCTGGGCAAGAGCACTGGAGTGGGTTGCCATTTCCTTCTCCGGAGAATCTTCCCGACCCAGGGATGGAACCCAGGTCTCCCGCATTGTAGACAGACGATTTACCGTCTGAGCCACCTATACGTGGCACCTATTATATGCCAGACATTCTGCTAGATATTGTGTCTTCAGTTGCAAAAAAAGAGAGATTGTATTTTCATAAAGTTTGCAGTTACTAGTTAGAGGATGCAAACCAGTGGAATTCTTATTTATGTGCTATTTATAAAATAAAGCAAGTGTAAATTTGATACAAACTAGTTATGTTGCTGCCTAGATAAATTTAGTGTAAAAATAGAAAGGGCTTGGTATATCCATTAAATGAGAAGATATATAAAATTGAAAGAGATATCAAATAATTCTTGAATATGTCTCTTAACAGTGCCCATGACTTTAAGATAGAAAATGACAGGCAGCATTTTAAATTCATGATTTGGATTAATTCCTAGAAGTCAATGGTGATAGAGACTGGATTTTTCTGTTGAATTAAAATATGCGCTAGTTAATTTTAGAATATGTTTTCCTAAATGGAAAAAGAAAATTCCCATTAAAGTATCAGTCTAGTTAAAGATAACTAGTGGCAGACTAGTTGAAGAGAAGTATGATACATTTTTGTTTTACCCTTTCGTTCACTTTACATGTTTTAGGAAAAGCATTGATGGGGTAAATCTTTTGTTTGTTAATTATTTTAAATATTTATCTAAGTTGATTTTAGCCTATAAAAAATTGTCATTTGAGGTTTATAAAACAGTCATAGTAATTAACTTCGCTCAATTGAAAAAAAAACCTATAGTCAGTGACATAGCACTTTGAAGTAGAGAAATTAAGCAAAGAAAAATTGTGACCTAGATAATCTAAAGCAATATAGTTTAAATTGGACGCTTGGGGCTTTTATATGGTGATTTTATACTTCTCCTTTTCTTTCTTATTACGTTTCCACTCTACATCCTTTCCAGCCTTTGCATCTTAAAGATATTCCTAATTCCTATCTTCCTTTATTAAAAGATAAATACCATTAGAAGGAACATTTTGACCTTTTTAAAAAACAAATTAACCAGTCATCATATGATATGGATTTTGAGGATAAAGACTAAATGCTATGTGATGGAGAAGACAAAGATGGGAAAGTGAATAATAGTAAAGCCATTTTGCTTGTTATAATTTTAACTCATAACAGGAAAAGAGGTGGTGGTTCATTCTAAAATTTAATGATTTAAAATAGTATTAATAAATTTTTGCTCAAAATTCCAAAATTTAGGCAGGGCTGAGGGATGGTATCAAGCAGATAGCTCAACTACTGGGAGAAAACCCACTTCCAAGATGACCTCACACATGTTCCTGGCAAATTGGTGCTGTTTCACCTGGGGCTTCTCACAGCATCATAGGTTCAGGGTGCAAACGTGTGTGCTAAGTCACTTCAGTCATGTTTGTGATCCTATGGACTATAGCTTGCCAGGCTCCTCTGTCTATGGGATTTTCCAGGCAAGAATACTGGAGTGGGTTGCCATTCCCTCCTCCAAGCGATCTTTCTAACTTATGGATAGACCCACGACTCTTATGTCTCCTGCATTGGCAGGCGGGTTCTTTACCACTAGCCCCACTGGGAAGCCCCAGACTCAGGGTAGTTAGACTTATTTCTTGGTTGCTACTTCCTCTAGAGCATAAAAGACACTTCCAGGCCTTCTTCAGGGTTGATTGGTCTAATATAATCTTGAGTAGTTCTACATCTCCTCTGGATCATTGTTTAAGCTAACTTCTCTGCCTATAAGGCCTTCCCCATGCCTTTTTGCTAACCTATGTCTTATACTGCCTCCCATATCTTACACAAGAAGCACTCTCCTTTATGAAACCTTTTCTAATTATTTCATATTGGTATGGTAAACCTTTCCTTTTGAAACCTGGTAGCTCTTATAATCTGTAATATTCATTTGTCATTGAAAATATACTGTCTTATATTATTATTTTCTTTCCTATGGATAACATATTCTTTCTCCTCAACACACTGGATAGTTCTTGAAAACAAACCAAGGTCTGTATCTCTATATCACAGTGCCCACCATATGATATATACTAAATAATGATTTGATAGCAAGGGCAGCTGAATCCTGGGGCATCTTAGTTCTTAGTTCTTTCTAGGAGAGATTATACTGCTCAAAGTGATGTAGTATACATAGATGAACTTACATAGATGCTGTGTAAAAAATTCTATTTGATGAGATGTTTACTTGTACTACTAAAGAATATTTTTAATTATTAGATATAATGGGCTTGGATCATTTATTTTATTACATTTTTTTTCTATCTTTCTTTTTTCACTTCATGTCTCTTGGTCTTTCTCACTGATCCAAAGAACCAACGGTTATTAGGATGTTCAGCATCAGTGAAATAAGCCTAGAAAATGCAAATATAAAACTAGTTAGCCTGCAAATAATGAGGAGAAATGTTTACTAACCCAATTGTCTTCAACTAGACAGAGGAATATTAATAGGATACCTTTTCTGAACCACAGGCAAAGGTACCATCAGGCAGAGCTGTACTGGTTTTGTCCTCTAGTAGGAGAAGGCAATGGCACCCCACTCCAGTACTCTTGCCTGGAGAATCCCATGGACGGAGGAGCCTGGTAGGCTGTAGTCCATGGGGTCGCTAAGAGTCGGACACGACTGAGCGACTTCACTTTCACTTTTCACTTTCATGCACTGGAGAAGGAAATGGCAACCCACAGTATTCTTGCCTGGAGAATCCCAGGGACAGAGGAGCCTGTTGGGCTGCTGTCTATGGGGTCGCACAGAGTCGGACACAACTGACGCGACTTAGCCGCAGCAGCAGCAGCAGTAGTAGTGAAGTCGCTCAGTCGTGTCCAACTCTGCGACCCCATGGACTGTAGCCTGTAGACTGTAATCAGGCTTCTCCATCGATGGGATTTTCCAGGCAAGAATACTGGAGTGGCAAAAATACTTCCTTCTCCAGGAAATCTTCCCGACCCAGGGATCGAACCCCGGTCTCCCTCATTGTAGGCAGACACTTAACCGTCTGTCCTCTACTACTCCATATGTTTGTAACTGTTATGACTTGGAGAGTAAAAAATGTACTGTTACGATGAGGAAGGAAAACCAGTGAATATAAGAACTTGACAAAGAATAAGTTGGATCTATAAAACAATGAATTCAATTCAAAAAATGTCTTGGCTTATAGATGTGTCAGCATCTTCAAAAGTAGTTTCTTTACAGGACACTGCAGTGATTTCAGTTTGAAGAAGTTTCTGAACCTTTAACTCAAAGTAATGAGCCAGTTAATAGGAGACTGGGTTTTGTGTAGGAAGCAATTACCCCGATTGATAGGAAACTTGAGAAAATGAGCACAAGCTTTAATGAGATCGACAAAAAGGTCATGTGTCTGAGAGCTGAGATGGAGTAAAAAAGAATGATGATGGGAGAAATCATTAAAGAGGATGGCATGAAAACCAGTAAAAATAAAGATGAGATATAATATCATTGGATCTACCTCTCTAAAAGGCCACAGAATTAATTTATTTAAAGATAAAGTGATCTCTAGAAATTTGGGAGAAAGGAGTTCATGGTTCAATTGTACCTTTGTCAATTATTTAGTTTTCATTCAACCCAGTATAGTGATAAAATAAGTATTAATAGAATAAACCATTCTATACTGATATATATTCTAGTTTATAGATGACTTTTGGGAAGAGCAGATCATAAGCACTGCTTCCACTTCCTCTTCTCTCAGTCACTTCTCAACCCACTGCAATCTGGATTCCACCCCCACCAGTCTACTGAAATTGCTCTGAGAGAGGTTAGCAGTCATGTGATCGCCAAATACATTAGCCTCTTTTCAGCTCGCAGCCTATTTCTCCTTCCAGCAGAATTTGACGTTGTTGATCATTTTTCTTTCCTGTAAAGCTCTTTCTTGACGTCTCAGACACAGTTATGTCTTATTTTTTCCGTTATGTTTCTGCCTCCTCTTTCTTTTTCTCCTAGTTTCATCTCTTCTGCTGGAGTTTTCCAAAGGAACCGCTATCTTTTCTCACTTTACATGATCTTCCTGAGGGATATCATGCAGTTCTGGTGTTTCAAATATTGTCTTTGGATCTCTCAAATACTGATTTTTCAACCCTTTCTTGAATTTTGGATGTATCATTGGATTAACTATAACTCTTCAGGTTTCATATCACCCTTTCAAAACCTGTTTTTTGTTGTTATTGTTTGACTTTTTTTTTTTTTTTTGTCTCAGTTATCAGCAATCATATTTACCCTATTGTTCAAGCTAGAAATCTTGGAGTAATCTTTTCTTTTTCACCTTTCCTCACTACTTATATTAAAGTTTGATCCATTCTGCCTCTTAAGGTTCCATACATGCCTTTCCATTGCTACTATTGCTATCCCAATTCAGATTCATTTTATTGTTTTGCTTGGTATTTTTCTTGGTATTTTCTTAACTGGACTTACCTCTGAATCTAACTTGTCTCTGTTTCTATATATTCTTTATATTGCTGCCAGAGTTATCTTTTTAAATAATGGGTTTGATCATATTACTTCAATATTAAAAAAATCTTCACATATCTTGATGACTTGAGGGCTGCCTACTTAACTTCTAAAAACATTATCTTATATGAGCTCAGCTATTGATCCACAAGAATGGGCTGTGAGAAACTATATTTATTGAATGACACCTCATACTTTAGCCATAGTTGACTGAAACAGGAGAAGTAGATACCTGCACTGGCTCAATCTCTCTCCCTCCTGTAAAAAGGTTGTACTTATGAGCAATGGAGTCACCATGCTCTAATATGTAAAATGGAGAAGAAAGAAACTAGGAAAGAAAAGGAGAAATGAGTGATGATATACATGCTAAATTTCAGCCCTTCCCGGGCTGTTACTGCTTTTCCACTCTTGAATTCTGTAAGATATTTGTATCTTTATTTTTACAACCCCTTTCATTATAGACATCACCCAAGTATATATCTGTTATTTGCAACTCAAAGAGTCTTAATAATTATGATTGTCAACAAATTAAGTTCTAATTCTTTGGCAGGCATGCAGTACTCTCCAAAAACTAGCTTTCAAGTTTCGTCTCTTTTCACTGCCACCACTCTCCATTATAGCCTCAGAAGATAATACAACATTGGTTCAATCTTATGTCTCCATGGGATTGTCCTCTTCCTTTTCCAAGTATACTTCCTTCTCAGAGGGGCAGATATTCATTGCTCTTTCTAGTTTTCTTTTTTGTTGTTGATTTGTTTCGCTTTACCATACTGCAATCTCTACTCTCCTCACTCCCTTCCTTGTCCAACTTAGATTCCACAGGCCATAATTCTCTCAAGGATTTCCTCAATTACCATGTTCCCTTCTCAGACTTCGCCTTTAATACTCCCTCTTTCTCTGAACCATCAATCTCTTTGTCTGAACTAGGACATCCCCATCACCGTACAAATATGCTCTCATATCTCCTCTTGATTTAATATTTTCTTCCAACTTTCATTCCATGTTTATACTTCCCTTCAAAACTAAACTTCTTGAAAATGTTATCTACTCCTGTTTCTTTTATTGCCTTAGCTAGTTAGTGTTAGTCACTTAGTCATATCTAACTCCTTGGGACCCTGTGGACTATAGCCCACTGGGCTCCCCTCTCCATGGGATTTCCCAGGCAAGAATACCAGAATGGGCAGCCATTCCCTTCTCCAGGGGATCTTCCCAACCCAGATGTTGAACCTGGGTCTCCTGCATTGCAGGCAGATTCTTTACCATCTGAGCCAGGGGAAGCCCCTTCCCTAGCTAGGCTACCAGGGAAGCCCCTTCATTACCTCACTTCCTATTTACTCTTCAGGGCTTCCCTGGTGGCACAGTGATAAGGCATCTACCTGCCAAGGCAGGAGACACAGAGATGCAGGTTTGATCCCTGGGTTGGGAAGATCCCCTGGAGTAGGAAATGGCAACCCATTCCAGTATTCTTGCCTGGAAAATTCAGTGGACAGAGAGGAGCCTAGTCGGCAACAGTCCATGTGGTCACACACAACTGAGCACAACACCTCTTTCATCTGAATTTTGTTTCAAAAGTTCTACTGAAATTGCTTTAGTCAAGATCACCAACAACTTTTGTTTTATAATATCCAGTGGATAGTTCTCTGCCCTTAGCCCCATTGAACATTTTTAATCACTTCTTCCTTCTTGAAATACTCTCCTCTTTTAGGTAGAATTTTAGATTCTGAGATCCTCATGCTGTAGAACTCTCTGTTCCCTCTCTAGTTATTCCTTATTCCCCCTGGGTTCCTTTTCTACCTAAGCTTTAAATGTTGGAGTTGATCTATTCTTCCCCATCTATATAGTTATTTCCTCAATCCTCCCATTCTTGTAAATCTGAAACCTTTGGTCATTATTGATTCTTCCTTTTGCTTGCTCACTTTTTAATTTCTCACCAACTCCTGTCAAACCTCTCTTCAGATATATTCATAGCAGCTCACTTTTATCCATCTGCCCTGAAACCTCTCTAATTCACTGCCCTTATAATTTCTCACCTGGACTTATGTAAAAACTTCCTAACTAATCTTCAAGAAGCCTCTATTTTTGTCCACCTTCCAATCTATTTTACATTTGGAAAAAGAAATTCTTTTCATCTTTTAAACATATAACATATCATGCCATTTATTGTTTAAAACCATTTTATAGATTCATATTGCCCTTAGAATAAAATTCAAACTTTCTACCATGACCTACCAGGCTGTGAATTTAATAACAACATCTATTATTTCACTTTTAACTTGTTCTACTTTCCATTTATGCTCTAGCCATTGGATTCTTTCAGGCCCTCGAACATGTCAAACTCTTTCCAACCTCAAGTATTTTGAACATATTTCCTCTGCTAGAAATTCTCTATGCATTTTGAATTTTTGGCTTCTTCTCATCATTAAAGCTTCTCCCTAGAAAAGTATTTCCTGACCATCAAGTATAAAACAGTGCCTTTTACCTGACCAAATTCCCTATCGCAGCATCATTATCATTTTCTTCATGATATTTATCACCAAGTATATATTTCCCCCTGTTTATTATCTTTCTCTTCCAGTAAATGGGAAGAGAATTATCATATTTGCTTGTTTGCCACAGCATATCCTGGCACATATATTCATGGCACATAGTAAGTGCTTAACCAGTATATTGAATTAATGAATAAATGGATGAACATTATTGTGCTAGACTTTCTCTTTACCACTAATCCCAAAAGGCTGGGAATTTCTCAAATGCAGGACCGTGCCTTATTCACATTTGTATACTGTACTCTGAGCATAATTCCTGACACATAGGAAATGCTCAGTAAATGCTTAGTAATTTTTAGCTAAAATGAGTGCAAATCACCAGATAATTTTTAATAAAATAACTGCTTTACATTTCTGTGCTCTATATCATCTAGAAGAATCCTGCCATTAAGAAAAATACCGATTGTCCTTGGTTTATAATAACTAGTGTATCCTTCATCCGTACATCAAATATTGAGAGCATAATAATGCCAGGCACTGTTCTAAGATCTGGGGATATAAGAATAAAAAAAAAAAAGAAAGAAAAAAACAAAAAACAACTTTTCCCTCATGAAGTTTTTATTTCAATGAGAATAATAACTCAAGGATTCTGCTTCAATTAGTGAGTCTTAAGCCTTGGTATTTAGTATTTTAAATTAGTATTCTAATGTACAGCAGGAGTTAAGAACCATTGCTTTAGGATGAATACTCCTTATCGCTTTTTCCTCCCCACTGACCATATACCTCTAGTGGCATTTTTTTCTATCAGAAAAAATTGACACATTACTTTCAATGTGTCAATATTTGCTTTTTTTTTTTTACTACTTGCTTTTTAACTTAAAGTATTTCAGGATAAAACAAATATGCAAGATAAAGCACCATATTTTAATGAATTATTCTCCTTAGCTAGACACAGAATCCACTCTAGAGGAGTGGAATGATTTGAATCTCTCCCACTTAGAATGTAAATTTGAATCATGAAGGCAAAAAGAATCTGAACAAGGAACAGAAAATATCTGGAGTTTCCTTTTCCTAAGTAAGCATCGTTTTGTAAGACTGGAAAATTTCTTGTTCCTTTTTTTCCCCTCATTGCTTTCTATATTTACTATTTCTATTTATTGCATGGAAAACTATATTCAGTGATAATTATTCATAGACGATAATTAGATGCAACAGGTCCATGTTCTCTATTGGTGTTGAGGACTTTAAATTTTGCAAGTGAACATGTAGTCTCCAGATACTTTCTGACACCCATTTTTATTGAGAAAAATATACATACACTTTGGTGAGTTACAGTAGATGGATGCAGCCATGTAAACATCAATTCAAATAAAGTACAGAATGTTTTCATCATTCTAAGAAATTATATTGTGCCCCTTCCAGTCAGTCTTCACTTCCCATATACAACTGATGTCTGAATGTACTCACATTCCTTTGATGTGTCATTTTAGGAATATTTTTCCTGTCCTTCAGCTTCTTATAAAAGGAATCATACTGTAAATGTACCTTTGTGTCTGGCTTCTTTCAAATCAAGCCTCTACAAATTCATGCATATAAGCCAGTTACTTAACTGTCTAGTTACACAAAAATTAACAGTTCTCAGAGAAATACAGTGAAATCTAGAGTCTTTACAATGTATCACCCACAATATCCAGTGTGCAATCAAAAAGGAATAGACACACCAAGAAACAAAGGGTATAATCCCTAGTCAAATGAAAAAAGAATCAATAGAAAGAGATCCCAAGTTGATCTGGACATTAAAATTAGCTTTCAAGTACTTTAAAGAAATAATTATGAAGATGCTCGTGGTTTAGGAAACAGATGATCAAAATGAGTGAATGGATAAGCAAATCTCAGCAGAGAAGTGAAATGATGTAAAAGAACCAAATGGAAATTCTATAACTAAAAAGTACCAGAAGCATATGAAAAGTGATCAATTTCATTAGTCATCAGGAAAATGCAAATTAAAAACACAATGAAATAACATTCATATCCCCAAATTGCTAAAATTTAAAAGATGACAACCAAATATCAACAAGAATATAGACCATCCTTTTGGAATATTACTGGTGGGAGTGTTAAATGATAGAGCCACTTTGAAAAAAGTTTTGGCAGCTTCTTATAAAGTAAAATATACACATCCTGTGACTTAGTATTTCTATTTCTAAGTAATTAATCAAGAGAATGGAAATATAATTAACCAAGTGAATGGAAACATATCCATACAAATGCTTACAAACACATATATTAATAGCAGAAACAATTCAAATGGCCAACAAGAGTTTAATAAACTAATTATGATCTGTTTATACAACGGAATACTACTAAGCAATAGGAAAAATGTATCAAAGTGTATTTCCTCTAGATTGTGTTGTAATGCCTCTGTATTATTCTTCTGGGGGTAAAGGATAAAAGTCACAATATGAGAATACTGAGAGGTTTCTTCCAGCTGAGAATAAACTTCCTGTGATTGTCACAATTAATAGGTGTCTCATGCCAATTATTGCTAGCTTGACCTTAAGTAGAGAGATCAATATTTTGAGGGATTTCCAATGGATACCAGATATTAAAAACTAAATCATGTTCCTACAAAATTCTTAGGTTAAAAGCTTAACCCTTGGGGCCTTTCCTGGTGGTCCAGTGGTTAAGACTCTGAGCTCCCACTGCAGAGGGCACAGGTTCAGGGACATAAGATCCCACAAACCACACGGTGTGGCCCAAAAGAAAAAAAAGCCTAACCCTCCGTGTGATTGTACTTAGAGATACGGCCTTTAAAGAGTAGTTATGAGTAAGTGAGGTCACAAGGGTGAGACTCTAGTCCAGCAGGACTGTGTCTTTACAGGAAGAGACACCACAGCTTGTTCACTCTCCCTGTAGACACATGCCCAGAGGAAAGGCCATGTGAGGATACGTGGAGAAGGTGAGTTTCAGCAAGTCAAACAAAGAGGTCTAACCAGAAATCAAAAGTTGCCAGTGCCTTCCTCCTGGACTTCTGTGAGAAAATGAATTGTTTAAGGCACCAGTGTGGTACTTTGTTATGGTAGCCCAGGAGGCCTGATACATCAAGACTGAAAACTTCTTGACTATTCATTATTAAACTCATGATGTTAACTACTAGGGTTTCTAGCTAAAAGCTATTTAGATTTCTCTGACCAGGTAATACTATCATTTTTCTTAAGTTTTCTTGTCCTCTCCCTGTTCTTTTTATTCTTAAATAATTCATATTCACAAATAAGAAGATAGGATCTGATTCTTTAGAACTCTTGAATGATTCTGAAATTCTCTAGAAACACGAACTGACAGTGAAATGCGATATCTCACTGTATTTCAAAATGTGGCCTCAAACCTACTTTAGATTCATATAGTGTCTGTGTGCCACTCAAGATTATCCTCAGAGGTAGGTATCACTGAAATCCAAACATTACAGAATAAAGAATCTTTTAACCATCATTCCTGTGTGTACTCTTGACAAAGGGAGGGGGATTTTTAGTTTTTCCTGTTTAGTTCACTTTCCTATATTGCTAGTATCGTTTAGCAAAATAAATATTTTATCATAAGAATCTATAACCCAATATTATAATTGATTTTATATAATTTTATAATAGTAATATATGATGTTTTGCTTACTGTTTGCGTCTGCTCTGGGCTCAGTTGCTCAGTTGTGTCTGACTCTTTGCAATCCCACTGACTATAGCCTGCCAGTTCCTCTGTCCATGGGATTGTCCAGGCAAAAATACTGGAGGGAGTTGCCATTTCCTCCTTGAGGGGATCTTCTTGACCCAGGGATCAAACCCACATCCCTGCAGTTTCCATGTTGACAGGTGGATTCTTTACTGCTGAGCCACCTGGGAACCCCTGAGTGTTCTAGTATTTGGGATAATGCTGATTTATTGTCAGTTTTTTTTTTCCAGTTCTAACTACACAAAGGAAATAGTTCAAAAATCTAAGGGAAATGAGAAATTATGTGTATTAGTTGCAACTTCATAGAATGTCCACCTTATTTCATCTTTAAAATTCTGAATACTTTACAGCAACCATTAGGTTGTTAGGCTTACCATAATGTCTCTCATCTCACATGTGTTATAATCTTATAATTAGAGAATATCACTTCATTCCTCTGTAGACCTGCCACCATAATGGGAAAATCTCATAATTACATCTTTATGGAGCTTTTGCAAATGAATGTTTATTAAAAACCTGAATTTAGTAAAGCAGCATATAAGGAGAGATGCATTTGCTGCGTAACAAATTGTTGGACCATATTATTATCTGATTATATTAACATGATATATCATGGTATAGACATTGAAGTGGCTATTTTAATTTCCTAATTAGATCTTAGGGTATATAGTTTAGCATCCCTGTTATACAGATGAGGAAAGTTCACAGAAGCTGTTCACAGAAAGTTCTTAAAGAAGTGAAAGAAATTATTTTAAAATTGACATCTTTCATTTCCCCACATATGAATTCAGTTGATAGTCATTTCTCCAAGTGTATCATGTCTCATGCATGTAGAAACACAGAGTTTTCTGTTTGCAAATGTTAAATGTTTATTTCTGGTACTTGAAGATGATAAAGACTACACTATGAGAATGGGAGATGGGATTGCATTGACAGTGCAGATTACATAGCAAAAATAGCAGAGTTTTTTTTAGAGAGGGGTACTGAAAAGCTAAACAGAAAGCATGATACAATAAAACAAGAAAATTTGTTGTTTTAATTTTTTAACTTTTTAAAATTTAGTATTTTTTTTAATTTTACAATTTAAAAAATTTTTAAAAATTAATCAGCTAAATTTAAAAAAAATTAAAATTTTAATTTAAAAAATTAAAAAGCAATAAATTTTAAAAAGTTAATCAGCAATACATTAAAAAATTAATCAGCAATACTTAACAATATATAGACATTTCTAAGTTATTGTATATGTTAACACATTAAGTTATTTTGCACCTTGAAAGGCTCTAGAAGATGTTAGATTTTGTACATAATTTGGTAGATGTAAAACCCTTGTTTTTTCTGGGTGGTGGTTTAGTCGCTAAGTCGTGTCAAACTCTTGTGGTCTCATGGACTGTAGCCCGCCAGGCTCCTCTGTCCATGGGATTCTTCTGGACAGCATACCCTATATTGGGCTTCCTAGGTGGCGCTAGCGGTAAAGAACCCGCCTGCCAATGCAGGAGACAAATGTGGGTTCGATCTCTGGGTGGGGAGGATCCCCTGGAGAAGGGTATGGCAATCCGCTCCAGTATTCTTGCCTGAATAACCCTGGGAACAGAGGAGCCTAGTGAGCCACAGTCCATAGGGTCGCAGAGTTGGACGGACTGAAGTGATTTAGCACGCGTCCATAACCTATATTATCACCATCATTTCTGATGCTATGGAGTCAGTCATATGGATACCATTCAGGTTCTTTGCCGGTTATCAGAAGGCATGAATATAACTGAAAAATAACCTTCAGAATGGAAGAACCTATATTGCAGTCTCATTTGTTTATTAACCTATTTGTTCATCCTTTTTCAATTAATGTAAAGCTGAAAAAAAGGACAGGGAAAGAAATAGACAGTTTTAGGGTTAGAAGCAAAATTATTATACGATGAACAGAACATGAAAAGGATGCTTCGGGAGTGGCTCAATCAGAGCAAGATCTTTCGGGTTCCTAACTTTATGTGATAACTCCAAAGAAAGCAAAGAAAATAAGACTATGGCTCTCTCCACCTCCTATAATCCCACATGCCTTAGCGCAACTGCACCAGAGCCATTGAGGCTGTTCTCTAGAAGTGGGGAGCCGCTACTAATGAGCCAACGTGCCAACTACTGGAAGCCAGCGTGGCATAGAGCCTGTGCTCTGCGACTGGAGAATCAGCAGTGAGAAGCCTGTGCACCACAACTAGAGAGGAGCCTCTGCTTGCTGCAACTAGAGGAAGTCCATGCAGCAGTGAAGACCCGGCACAGCCAAAAGTAAATAAATAAAGTTATTTTTTAAAAAACAGAACAGAGTATAAAAGAGATAGTATTTTTGTTGCTGTTGTTAAAAATGTCAGAAAATTAATGTTGCTATTCCTTAGGGTATATTTCTAGATGTAAACAATAAAGCTTGAAATTTTGATATAGATTTTATTTCAATTTCACCATATTTCCGTTCCTGAAATGTTGGCTCTTAGTGATTCAAACAATTGAAAAAGGAACGGCTGTGTTATCCTTGGGGAGATGGCCTAAGGGAGTAAGGAAATTTGGGTTCTGAATAATTCAACTTTGATACTAACTTGCTGAATAACTGAGAAACTTGCTAAACCTCTCTGGGAACACAGTTTACCTCTAAATAAGGGTATTGAACTAGATATCTCTGCAGTCTTTTGCAGATTTTATTTCTAATGGTTGTTAGACCTCTGTTTTCATGGCAAGGTATGGAATCAATTATTTCTAGATGAAAACATTAAATTTATTTTGTGAAGAGACCTAGAGAAGGATGATATGAGGCAGAAGCAAGTCTGGTTATAATTTTGAATTAATAATGCTGGAGTGATTAAGTACTATCAAGTACACAGAAGATTTAGATTTGCAAAGGCAAGGTATTCAAATTTTTGTGAACTAGTCTACAGACTACATTAGATTAAAAAAAATAATTTTTTAACAGACCTAAAAGAAATTCCAAGAGTTAATTAATAAATGTACAATGGATAAGATAATTTATTAATAGATGGTTGTATGGGGATTAAGAAGTGACACATACCTATAAAGTTAGCAAGAAAATAAACTGCCCAAATGTTCAGCTATTATTTCAGATAGTTCAGGTTGCTTGGCAATGCTGCTGCTGCTGCTGCTGCTAAGTCACTTCAGTCGTGTCCGACTCTGTGTGACCCCATAGACAGCAGCCCACCAGGCTCCCCCGGTCACCCTGCTTATTTAACTTATATGCAGAGTACATCATGAGAAATGCTGGGCTGGAAGAAGCACAAGCTGGAATCAAGATTGCCTGGAGAAATATCAATAACCTCAGATATGCAGATGACACCACCCTTATGGCAGAAAGTGAAGAGGAACTCAAAAGCCTCTTGATGAAAGTAAAAGTGGAGAGTGAAAAAGTTGGCTTAAAGCTCAACATTCAGAAAACGAAGATCATGGCATCTGGTCCCATCACTTCATAGGAAATAGATGGGGAAACAGTGGAAACAGTGTCAGACTTTATTGTTTTGGGCTCCAAAATCACTGCAGATGGTGACTGCAGCCATGAAACTAAAAGACACTTACTCCTTGGAAGAAAAGTTATGACCAACCTAGATAGCATATTGAAAAGTAGAGACATTACTTTGCCAACAAAGGTTCGTCTAGTCAAGGTTATGGTTTTTCCTGTGGTCATGTATGGATGTGAGAGTTGGACTGCGAAGAAAGCTGAGCACCAAAGAATTGATGCTTTTGAACTGTGGTGTTGGAGAAGGCTCTTGAGAGTCCCTTGAACTGCGAGGAGATCCAACCAGTCCATTCTGAAGGAGATCAGCCCTGGGATTTCTTTAGAAGGAATGATGCTAAAGCTGAAACTCCAGTACTTTGGCCACCTCATGGGAAGAGTTGACTCATTGGAAAAGACTCTGATGCTGGGAGGGATTGGGGGCAGGAGGAGAAGGGGACGACAGAGGATGAGACGACTGGATGGCATCACTGACTCGATGGATGTGAGTCTGAGTGAACTCCGGGAGTTGGTGATGGACAGGGAAGCCTGGTGTGATGGGATTCGTGGGGTCACAAAGAGTTGGACACGACTGAGGGACTGAACTGAACTGAACTGACCTAAGGAAATTTGGCCATAATAATAATTAAGTTTTGGTATAGATAAGTAAGGTGAGACTATAGGTCTTTTCCCTCATAGCTTCACTGTGTAGTGAAATGTCACAGTGAAGGCAAGTCCAAATTTGTCACAAATACAAACATTACATAGCAATGTTTGTTGGAAAAAGTTATGATGCTTTATAAACTGCATCATTTTAGGCACTCTGACGGAATCTTGCACATAAACTTCAATATAGATGAATATGGCTATATTGTAATGCCAAATATAGCTAAAATTTACTTAGAGTCAGGTGAGAAAATCTGCCATTAGGCAACCAAACAATGTACTCATAAACCATAAATCAGGGCTTTCTTCTAAAAGGCATAGGATATTGGGTTGCTTAGATATTAGGTTGTTCACCTGAAGGTATGAAAATCTGTATATTTGTAGCCAATGCATATACCATGAACACCATTCATTTCACAGTGAAAAACTACTTCTAACAAAGCCTCATGTGCTGATTGGAGATAAAGATATTTGAAAGGCTAGTGTAGATGCTTCTGGATTGTTTTGATTAGAGCCATTAAAATCCAGCTGACCACCCATTATGTGTATGTTCCTTATTAAGACACTTCAATGATAATTACCTGTTTGATGGCTCAGATAGTAAACAATCTGCCTACAATGCAGAAGACCCAGGTTTGATTCCTGGGTCAGGATGATCCCCTAGAGTAGAAAATGGCAACCCACTCCAGTATTCTTGCCTGGAGAATCCCATGGACAGAGGAGCCTGGTGAGCTAGAGTCTATGGGGTCACAAAGAATTGGACACGACTGAGTGACTAACACCTCTATTTACTTCTAGGGTAAAATTAAACTGAGATTCATATATCTCTCCATCCACATCGGATTATTTTAGGGTAAATTACAGACAATATAGAGCAGCTTCCTTAAAATGTTAAAAATAGCAGTAATATGTGTGCTTAGTCGCTCAGTCGTGCCCGACTCTGCGACCCCATTGACTCTAGCCCTACATGCTCCTCTGTTCATGGGGATTCTCCAGGCAAGATTACTGGTGTGGGTTGCCATGCCCTCCTCCAGAAACAATAATATGGGTTTATCTTTGAAGGGGGTGCCATTTGTCAGCACTCACCTTTCTCTTTCTTTCCCACAGTTTCTCTTGCACCCCATTGAACCTTCTAATTTTTAATTTGTAATCCTTCTGTCCTGTCTCCTTCAAGCCCAGTTGAGAAGAAATAAAAATAAATGGAACAAACTCCCTTTCCTGATAAGTCTCTCCAGCTGTATGGCTGTCCTTTTGTAATCAGTGTTTCTCTGACAACATGAGCACCTCAATAAATGGAGGGAAGAGGTGACTAATAAAAAAAGTGTTTATTTATAAATAAAGAAAATAAAGACTGACCTAAAATTCCATTACCCAGGTAATATGTTGACAGGTTAAATGAATAAATACTTGAATATGATTGGAAAAATACATACCTTAGAAGAGTGTGCTCGTGACTCAGTCATGTCTGACTCTTTGTGACTCCATGGACTGTAGTCCTCCAGGCTCCTCTATCAGTAGGATTCTCCAGGCAAGAATACTGGAGTGGGTTGCCGTTTTCTTCTCCAGGGGACCAGGGGAGAGACTCCCTTCCCTATCTCTCTCCAAGCATCTTTATTTATAGCCACAGTCTTTTTTTGTGTAAAATAATGATAGGTACCATTTTACTGCTTTTTTCTAGAGGAAAAATGAAATCATTCCTCTTATCTCTCACAAAATGATCATTTTTCCTTATTAATTTATGAGTTCTTTGTAAATATGTTACAAATATTTTTTCTTACATAGTCTTTGATTTTGTTTATGGTTATGATTCTGGTTTTTACCATTCAGAAGTTACTCCACATTGATTTGAAAGACAACTTTAACATAATGGAAAATCTCTATGCATGCTGTGCACCACTTGACTCTTTTTGGTTTCATTGATCTATTTCTTCTCATGTTCCAATCTGTTTAATTATGGAAGCTACATGACATCTTAAGAGCTAATAGGGCTAGCTCCATTCACTCTTCCCTTTTAGAATTTTCTTCATCATCTTTGTGTGTTTATTTTCCCAAATGATCTTTAGTATAATTTTGTCCAGCTTAAAAAAAATCCATTTGGTGTTTTGTGACAGCATTTAACCTACAGAGTAATTTAGAGAGGAAATGACAATATCATCTCCTTTTTATACAAGTGAATAGTGTGTATAACAATTTATTTAAACTCTTCCATATACTCTCCTGTGTAGTTTTAGATTTAGGCATATAGATTCTATAAATTTCCTGCAAGTTTATAGTTAAATATTTAAGCTTGTTACTGTTCTTGTAAATGGGATAATTTCTTCCAGTACAGTTTCTATCTGGTTGTTTCTGAAATATTGCAAAGCTAACATTATTTTTTAATATTTACTGTGTAACCCTTGGGCTTACGAATTTTCATGTTATTTCTAACAGTTTTCAGTTACTCTTAAATATATACGCATGCCCTGACATGGAAATGGTCAGTAGATATATGGACATATGTACCACATTTTGAATCTCCACAAAATTAGTGCTAAAAGGATAAGGTAGTCTGTAAAAGTTTTTTCTCCACCTTAAGCAGAATGGACAAACTAGATATGTATATTTTATTTACGTAATGGCTATAGGGCTTCCCTTGTAGGTCAGTTGGTAAAGAATCTGCCCACAATGCAGAAGATTGTAGGGTTCGATTCATGGGTTAGGAAGATCCCCTTGAAAAGGAAATGGCAACCCACTCCAGTATTCTTGCCTGGAGAATCCCGTGGACAGAGGAGCCTGGCAGGCTACAGTCCACAGGGTCGAAAGAGTCGGACATGACTTAGCAACCAAACTGCCACCTCCATATTGGACAAAAGAGAAAGAGAATTGTGACAGTTTACAGCATTTTACTGTGGTTGAACTCTTTGTCTTGAAAAGCTTGGCATTTGTAACTATGAAACACTGAAATTTTGTGAACAGTTTGAGGAAGAAGTAATAAGTTAACCAATTATTCAGACTTTCTGACATATTATTTCAAGACTTAAGTCTGAGAACATAACCTAACTGATCCATTAGCCTTACTCTAGGTTTTTAATTGGACCTTTTGAAGACAAAATTTCTTTGCTTTTACCATGGGTGAAGGGAAAAAATGACCACAAAATGCAAGCACCCAGGTTACAACTGAACTGAGAGAAGAGACAGCTCCTTCCATCTCCCACCAAATAGATCTATAATGTGCATTTGCTCAGTCATGTCAGACTCTTTACAACCCTATGGACTGTAGCCCTCCAGGCTCCTTTGTCCATGGGATTTTCCCAGCAAGAATACTGGAGTGGGTTGCCATGTCCTCCTCCAGGGGATCTTCCCAATCCAGGAATCAAACCCACATCTCATGTGTCTCTTGCATTGCAGGCGGATTCTTTACTTCTGAGCCACAGGGAAAGCCCAGATCTATAATGGGGAGCAGCAATTTTCAGCCTGTAGTGACTGAAATCAAGGTGGGGTCTGTTATGTAAGGAGTGTCACCCAGGAAGCCTGGGTAGAAGTGGGGACCAAAAAGTGAGTCCCAGTCCCTGAAAGTCAGGCAATGGACCTTTGTAAGACCACTTCTCACCAGAACATAGGAACATGGGTTTTTTTTTTTTTTTTAATACAGTTTTTAAAGGTTACACTTCATTTACAGTTATTATAGATTTTTGGCTGTATTCTCCATGTTGTACAATACATCTGGAGGATTTCTGGATCTTACTTCCCTGTCTATGTATTGAACCTGGGCCCTGTGCATTGGAAATGTGGAGTCCTAACTACTTGACTGCCAGGGAATTTCCTGACTATTTAACTGAGCTTTCTGTGTATTAAGTTTTTTATAGCACTATCTGTGATCTCCTAGGTCTTTGTCCATATTTCTTTCCAAAAACCTGTTATCTTTTATTGTAGTTCATCTCACGTTATATCTCCTTCTAGACTCTAAGAGCCTTAAAAGCAAGCCTCATATCCTGTTTACCTTTATATTTTCAGGATTTGGCAAAGTAGCTGATATAAAATAATGTCACATAAACATTTAATGAAAAAATAAGTTATTTTGATTAGAAAGAGGCAGACTGGTAAAACCTAGAAGGGAAGCAAAATTCATCTTCCTCTGAAATAAGAGGCAATAAAGTTGTACATATGTAGTATTGGCCCTTCATGAATGTGCTCTCACCACTTCAAAGGTAAGGTAAAAATTCTTGGGGAAAAAACTGGTTCAGCTAATTATGAATTTGTGTCCTAAGTATTCACACTTTTATTTTGGCCTACAAATATTGATAGTTGTAAATAAAAGTTTACAAGATATTCTCCATGAACCAGGGATAAATGAAGAATATGATTCCGTAAATTAGAGAACAGTTCAATGAGGTGATTATCATCCCATCCATTATCAGATCAGGCTGTCCTAAGGATGAAGATACTCAGCTTAATCTTATTTTAGGACTAGAATTGAGAAACAAGAGTCTATGAAGTCTTGAATGCCTGTAATATGTAAATGTGCAGGTATCTTTTTCTTCTTCAACGGCACTGAATATTTATTTTGGCTGAAACTTGTAAGCTATGTGATATTGTGATTAATAATAAGAAATATACGTATAGTTTTCATTTGCATTAAAGGATTAGAGCTCCTAAAACCCTTGGAATTTCCTAAGTGATGGAAGCAGTAAAGGTGTCTTTTGTTATGTCCTGATGTGATTTTTGGAAAGCTGTTGGGTAACCTAGCTTCCCAATGGCACTAGTGGTAAAGAAACCTGCCTGCAAATGCAGAAGATGCAAGAGACTCGGGTTCGATCCCTGGGTTGGGAAGATCCCCTTGGAGGAGAAAATGGCAACCCACTCCAGTATTCTTGCCTGGAGAATCTCATGGACAGGGGAGCCTGGTGGGTTACAGTCCGTGGGGTCACAAAGAGTCAGACACGGATGAATCAACTTAGCTGGGTAACCTAAGGTGGGGGCGGGTTGCTAAGCGAACCAACCAGGTGATTAGAGGGATGAAACTTTCAGTTCCACCTCCTGATCTGCGGGGAGGAGAGAGGAGCTGGAGTTAAATGGCCAATGATTTAATCAATCATGTCTATGTAATGTTGCTTTTAGTCACTCAGTCATGTCTGACTCTGGACTACAGTATGTCAGGCTTCTCTGTCCTTCACCATTTCCCAGTAATGAAGCCTTCCTAAAACTCAAAAGGATGGGGTTTGGAGAGCTTCTGTGTTGGTAAATGAGGAGATTCAGGGAAAGTGGCACTTCCAGAGAGCATGGAAATTCTGAGTCCTTTTCCCATACCTTACCACGTGGCATCACTTTCATCAGGTTGTTCCTGAATTGTATCCTTTTTAATAAACCAATGATCTAGTGAGTAAATAGGTTTTCTGAGTACTTTGAGCCACTGTTGTGAATTATTCAAACTCAGGGAGAGGCTTGTTGGAGCCTCTGGTCTGTAGCCCTTGGTCAGACATACAGACAGTAACCAGGGCTTGTGATTGGCATTCTTGAGTTGGAGGAGGTTGTTAGAACCTCCTGTTTGTAGCCAATTTGTCAAAAGCACAGGTAAAAACTTGAACTTGGGACTGACCAGTATCTCAGATGAGGGGAGGGGCAGTCTTGTAGGGCTGGGCCCTTAACTGTGGACTCTGAGCCTATCTCTCAATGGATAGAATCAGAATTGTAGAATACCCACCTAGTAACCTGAATCTTTAACTTTACTATTAAATGCTATATAAATAGGAATTTGGGGGCTTCCCAGGTAGTGCTAGTGGTAAAGAATTTGCCTGTCAATGTGGGAAATTTAAGACATGCAGTTCTATCCCTGGGTTGGAAAGATCCCCTGGAGAAGGAAATGACAACTCACTCCAGTATTCTTGCCTGGAGAATCTCATGGACAGAGGAGCCTGGTGGACTACAGTCCATAGGGTCACACAGAGTTGGACACAACTGAAGTGACTTAGTATGCATGCACGCAAATAAGGATTTTAAAAAATAATTTAGCTACTGAAAATACAGAGCTTATTTTCAATCCCTAAAAGTATCTGGTAAGCTAGTGTGGGTTCAAAAATATTTTATCTGTTTCCAAGTAAGCAATATTATTTTATCAATATCAAAAGTTAATATAGCCATATCATTAAGAAATATGATGAAATTTCTGAATTTGTAATTTGTGTTCTAGTAGCACAGAGAAGGCAATGGCACCCCACTCCAGTACTCTTGCCTGGAAAATCCCATGGATGGAGAAGCCTGGTGGGCTGCCGTCCATGGGGTCGCTAGGAGTCAGACACGACTGAGCGACTTCACTTTCACTTTTCACTTTCAAGCATTGGAGAAGGAAATGGCAACCCACTCCAGTGTTCTTGCCTGGAGAATCCCAGGGATGGGGGAGCCTGTTGGGCTGCCATCTATGGGGTCACACAGAGTCGGACACGACTGAAGTGACTTAGCAGCAGCAGCAGCAGCACTGATTTGGGTTTCCATTGTAGTTCAGCTGGTAAAGAATCCACCTGCAATGCAGGAGACCTGGGTTCGATCCCTGGGTTGGAAGATCCCTTGCAGAAGGGAAAGACTACCCACTCCAGGTTGAATCTGTGCTTTTGAGTAACTGTGAGGACAGTTTATTTAATTGCTATAGAGAAAGAAACCATGTTATATATGTTTAAATGTATGTTATAGTCTGTTTTGAAATGAGAAGGGCATGCCCTTTTAAATGACAACAAAAACAAGGGAATTTATTAGTAATCTAAAGCCTGCTATACCTATTACTGACAGAAAATGCAATATGAGCCAAAGTATTGTGCAAATTTGTATTTGTATTTGCACTAACTTTCCACTTCAAATTTGTATTGAAGCCCTGGCTTCAAAAAGGGAAAAGAATGGGCATGAAAAAGAAACATGGTCAGAAAAGGAAATTTTTCTGCTGATTTGAAAAATGCTGTCACATGAAAGTTATAATGGGAAATATAGGACATATTCAACCTTGGGCTCTTTCTGTCAAATCATGAAAGGAAGGAAAAGTTAGAACTCTGAAGCAAAGAGAGTTAAGCCTCTGGGGAATTCACTAAGTCAAAGGTAAGCTGAGATCATAGATAACTATTAAAATGAGAAAAGGTGCAGTAAAATTTCAACTCCAACAATTGGGGAAATTTGGACTTTTAAAATTTGAGAATATGAATACTCTGATTAAATCTGTAGGGGTGGAGCAGGGGAGAGAGGCTCAAAAAAAAGGTGCTGCTGCTGCTAAGTCACTTCAGTCGTGTCCGACTCTGTGTGACCCCAGAGACGTCAGCCCACCAGGCTCTCCTGCCCCTGGGATTCTCCAGGAAAGAACACTGGAGTGGGTTGCCATTTCCTTCTCCAATGCATGAAAGTGAAAAAGTGAAAGTGAAGTCGCTCAGTCGTGTCCGACTCTTATCGACCCCATGGACTGCAGCCTACCAGGCTCCTCCGTCCATGGGATTTTCCAGGCAAGAGTACTGGAGTGGGGTGCCATTGCCCTCTCCAAAAAAAAAAAAAAAAAGGTGATATATGTATAATTATGGCTGATTTGTGTTATCGTATAGCAGAGACCAACACAACAGTGTCACGTTCCTGCAATTAAGAAATAAATTAAAAAAGAAAAATTGTTTAAAAATCTGTAGGGAATAAAATTGGATTAAGGTTCATAATTGCTACATTTAATAAAGATACTCTCACATTTTACCCAAGTATTTGTACTTCTTCAGACTTTGATCTAAATAATCTAACCTTTAAAAACATTTTATCATAGGTTATAAATTTATACGCTGTAAGATACAGTATTTGGAAATTTGGAAAACTCAGCGTGGCCACAAGACTGGAAAAGGTCAGTTTTCATTCCAATCCCAAAGAAAGGCAATGCCAAAGAATGCTCAAACTACCACACAATTGCACTCATCTCACATGCTAGGAAAGTAATGCTCAAAATTCTCCAAGCCAGGATTCAGCAATATGTGAACTGTGAACTTCCAGATGTTCAAGCTGGTTTTAGAAAAGGCAGAGGAACCAGAGATCAAATTGCCAACATCTACTGGATCATCAAAAAAGCAACAGAGTTCCAGAAAAACATCTATTTCTGCTTTATTGACTATGCCAAAGCCTTTGACCGTGTGGATCACAATAAACTATGGAAAATTCTGAAAGAGATGGGAATACCAGACCACCTTACCTGCCTCTTGAGAAACCTATATGCAGGTCAGGAAGCAACAGTTAGAACTGGACATGGAACAGCAGACTGGTTCCAAATCATGAGAAAAGCTGGGCTGGAAGAAGCACAAGCTGGAATCAAGATTGCCCGGAGAAATATCAATAACCTCAGATAGGCAGATGACACCACCTTTATGGCAGAAAGTGAAGAAGAACTAAACATCCTCTTGAGGAAAGTGAAAGAGAAGAGTGAAAAAGATGGCTCAAAGCTCAACATTCAGAAAACTAAGATCATGGCATCTGGTCCCATCACTTCATGGCAAATAAATGGGGAAACAGGGGAAACAGTGGCTGACTTTATTTTTCTGGGCTCCAAAATCACTGCAAATGGTGATTGCATCCATGAAATTAAAAGTGGCTTACTCCTTGGAAGGAAAGTTATGACCAACCTGCTGCTCCTGCTGCTAAGTCACTTCAATCGTGTCCGACTCTGTGCAACCCCAGAGGTGGCAGCCCACCAGGACTGCCCATCCCTGGGATTCTCCAGGCAAGAACACTGGAGTGGGTTGCCATTTCCTTCTCCAATGCATGAAAGTGAAAAGTGAAGTCGCTCAGTCGTGTCCGACTCTTCACCGCCCCATGGACTGCAGCCCACCAGGCTCCTCTGTCCATGGGATTTTCCAGGCAAGAGTACTGGAGTGGGATGCCACTGCCTTCTCCAATGACCAACCTAGACAGCATATTAAAAAGCAGAGACATTACTTTGTCAAAAAAGGTCTGTCTAGTCAAGGCTATAATTTTTCCAGTAGTCATGTATGGATGTGAGAGTTGGACTATAAAGAAAGCTGAGTGCCAAAGAATTGATGCTTTTGAACTGTTGTGTTGGAGAAGACTCTTGAGAGTTCCTGGACTGCAAGGAGATCCAACCAGTCCATCCTAAAGGAGATCAGTCCTGGGTGTTCATTGGAGGGACTGGTGTTGAAGCTGAAACTCCAACACTTTGGCTACCTGATTCGAAGAGCTGACTCATTTGAAAGACCCTGATGCTGGGAAAGATCAAGGGCAGGAGGAGAAGGGGACGATGGAGGATGAGATGGTTGGATGGTATCACCAAGTCAATAGACATGAGTTTGGGTGAACTCCAGGAGTTGCTGCGGAGAAGGCAATGGCACCCCACTCCAGTACTCTTGCCTGGAAAATCCCATGGACGGAGGAGCCTGGAAGGCTGCAGTCCATGGGGTCGCTGAGGGTCGGACACGACTGAGCGACTTCACTTTCACTTTTCACTTTCATGCATTGGAGAAGGAAATGGCAACCCACTCCAGTGTTCTTGCCTAGAGCATCCCAGGGACGGGGGAGTCTGGTGGGCTGCTGTCTATGGGGTCACACAGAGTGGGACACAACTGAAGTGACTTAGCAGCAGCAGCAGTAGCAGGAGTTGCTGATGGACAGGGAGGCCTGGTGTGCTGCGGTTCGTGAGGTTGCAAAGAGTCGGACACAACTGAGTGACTGAACTGAACTGAAGATACACCATTATTTATTTTGGACAATTTAACTATAATATGCTACAATATTATTTCATTTTGCATATTTAAATTTTAGTGAGGTTGAACAGTTTTTACAGTCATCATGTTATGTGAAGTGTTGATTCATTCGTGCCCTTTCTTATCTGTTATTGTGATTTCTGTGACTTTTCTTACTGATTTGACGAACATATTTGTAGGAATATTGACACTTTGCTATGTTTACACATGAAAGGTAACATCATAATGTGAGTAAATGTTTTATAGAAGTAACATAATTGTTATAAATAAGTGTTTTATTTTCATTATACAGTAATGGAAAGTCAGAGTTTTGGGATCTGGAGGCCATAGCCTGCTGCTGCTGCTGCTGCTAAGTCGCTTCAGTCATGTCCGACTCTGTGCAACCCCATAGGTGGCAGCCCACTAGGCTCGCCTGTCCCTGGGATTCTCCAGGCAAGGACACTGGAGTGGGTTGCCATTTCCTTCTCCAATGCATGAAAGTAAAAAGTGAAAGTGAAGTTGCTCAGTCGTGTCCGACCCTAGCGACCCCACGGACTGCAGCCCACCAGGCTCCTCTGTCCATGGGATCTTCCAGGCAAAAGTACTGCAGTGGGGTGCCATTGCCTTCTCCAGGCCATAGCCTAGGTGCTCCCATTTATTGGCTGTTTAATTACAAAAATTTCAAGCATGTAACTTAGAAATAATCGCTAGAGGGTTTTTCTTTGTTTTTTCAACTGAAAATGTCTATAGTGGAAACTAAAGTTAGAGTATGGAAAGTCAATTAACTTAGAAAATATCAATGATCTTTGTGCAAAATAACCTAAAATAAGAGTGTTAGACCCCCAACAGGAAAGTTAAACAATTCTCTAAAAGTTTTTTTTACAGCTTTATGACAGCATGAAATAAGTTGTTATTATTGTTATTTATATAATAAGTCCTTGAAAATAAAGATTACTCTGCAAATGAAATTTCTGAGGATAGTGTGTAGAATCAAAAGAATGTGATAATATGCTTCACAATCCATTCTTCAACTTGCTAAAAGTTTGGGTCAAATCCTAGTATAAAAGGACCTATATAAACAATAATACTTAATATTTACACTGAACCAGATATCCTCCTCTGATTAAAAATACCATACCAGACATGTTTAAAGGTTGAGTCAAAGGTTTTAGGCATCAAATAAATAAAGTTAGGTACTGCGGAATATTTCAGAGCCCATGTAGGCACACTTCTCAGTCTTAATCCTCTTAATAGTTCTGGTGCTTCCTAATCTGTTCCACTGTTGTGTAGGCAGCTTGTAGCAGATGTATTCGACAAATGCTAAGGTACCCTGGGATCACGGTTGCTTCTAACCCCAAGTACATGAATAGAGCTTTATCATTTCCAAATACAGGCTGATCCCTAGTCAAGAAAGTTTGTAATTTGGGGGGCATCCTGACTTACAGTGAGGACTCAGCTACATTGTCATCAACTATCTCGTTTGGCTATGGCTTTGGATGACAGAAGTGTTTGTTTTAAATGTTTGGTTGCATAGAGTTGGTGGACAAGTTTACCCTTATTTTTGCCTTCTCTCTCTAGTGCTCTCTTTCTCAGGCAGAAGACATAACCCTTCCACCTAGCTAGAGGGGAACATTCCACAGGAATTTATACCTCTATTAATATTCTTACTTTTGCAATAGAAACATGTGCCTCCCTTGGTTGTAGAATTTCTATTTTAAAATTGCCAGGGGTAAGTTAGGGAGTTTTGCTACCTGTGACTCTCTTTCGCCTCTCTCTCAAGTTCCATTCCATGGTTAGAATAGTCCTTGTAAAGAGTAATAAACCACACCCGTGTGTCCTACCTCCAAGTCACTTCAAATGTACGTATCCTAACCCTGTTTCAGACGTCTAAAGAATTCAGCCCCTGGGCAATTCTACCTAATAAGAAATGTCAAGAAAATTCAAACCCATGCACTTTCCTCAATTTATTACTTAACAGTGTTATGTCACAAAGGGAAGGAAAAATCCTTTAATTATTTCACATAAGATATTCCACTTTTTAATTTCTGAGTACTTTTTTTAGTCAATAAGTAGTGCTGATTAGGGCTTCCATGGTAGCTCAGTGGTAAAGAATCCGCCTGCAATGCAGGAGACCCCAGTTCGATTCCTGAGTTGGGAAGACCCCCTGGAGGAGGGTATGGCAACCCACTCCAGTATTCTTGCCTGGAGAATCCCCATGGACAGAGGAGCCTGGTGGGCTACAGTCCATGGGGTCATAAAGAGCTGGGCATGACTGATGACTGAGCACAGCAGAGCACAGTGGTGATTAATTTCCATATTTTCAAAAGGCATCATTTTTGTATTTTCCCCTGCAATATGTATATTTCTTATACTAAGTTGTATGTGTCTTATGTATTTTGTGGGACCAGGATAAACTTAAGCTTAGGCAGCTTAACATAACGAGATTAAGCAAATGAAAAACGGGAAAGAATTCAAGAGATGATGTCTATACTGGTAATTGAGTAAGGGCAAACTACTATCATTCAAAAGAAAAGCAGAAGAGGATAATTTAGGAAACAACGATTTCCTTTATGCCTCTTGAGCAGCTGGTTAAAGCTCAACCGATTTTTTTTTTTTTTTTTACATAACAGGATACCAAGTACCAGGGAGCCTTGTTGGTAATGCATCACTGAAAAACATTTACCAAATGCATACAGAGCTTATAAAACTTGAAATATATCTACTGGCCAAACATCAAGGTTTCAAGGTCTCTTAAGTACTTTCTGTGCAGCACAGAGTTGTATTCATTACTTGAAAGAATGATGTGTTAATGGGATTCAGTGGTATTGGTATTTGATGTGTAAGCTAGAGATAAAATTGAGTGAAATGAGTAACTTTTAAGAATGAATACCGGGGCAGGAAGAAAAGATTCTCTCCATCATTATTGAATAATGTCGATGTTTTCTGTCTAGGGGGATTTTCCTTGCTGTACATTAGTGATTGTTCCTGAAAACAGCTTATGAAATTGACCTTAAATATATTTCATGATGATACTCACCACTATGAAGTGTGTGTGCGTGTTTAAACCAGAATCAAATTTCCATTTCCTATGGGCTTTGAAAGGCTGTCTCCATAGTGATGGCCAATGAGCAGAGAGGATTTCACAGGTTTCTTTCTCAGTACATGCAGCACAGTCATCTCTTTTTATGTCCTTCTGTTTGTTCCCTGTACACCATTACTGGCTGCCTCCATGGCAACATCCAATGAGCTCTTGCACATACATCAGTGCACCCTCTGTGTATGCTCCTCTGTGTGTGCCCTCATGCACTCAGTGTTATCATAAAGCATCTGAGTGCCATACATGTCCAGTCAGTTGGTTTTATGTCCCTGGCAACCGCCTTTTCCTTCCATAGCCTCAGGATAGTACCAATTCTAATTGTCTTAAGAATTGTACCTATTGAGTTGTCTACCTGCACCTGATACACATTAATCTTCTACTACTTTGGTTTCATGGATATAAACTGTTAATATATTTAAATATGGAGATTATTGGCTGCATACCTACAGAAGGGCCCTAACTTGTAAAATATCAAGTCTCAATATGATAGCTGTCTTAGCCTGCAGTATTTTCACATAAAAGACGTTCTATTTATACATTTTTCATTTCATGCTATTTCTTCCTAGAATTTAAAACACTCTAGCTTCAAATTTGTATTGTTTTGTTGTTTGAATGACTTCTCTCTGTGTGGTATTTTATTTTATAAGGAAACATTAAATCTGCCCTCAAGACACTTAATTGTTTTGACAATCATCTGACATACCCACCTTGATGAGATATGTGCCTAATAAGAAGAAGTTGATAGTGATATCAAGTAATATATGGATCCACTACTTAACTGACTTATTAAAAAATCTGGCCATGAATGCAGGTAACTGAAAGTGTATATTATTCTATTTTTTAACAGGCGAGGAAAAGAATAAAAATGAAAAACAATTTGATATAAAGTTGATTTTTGTGAAAATAAAGTAAAATTACTGGTAGCATATTGTACAATTACTGCTATTTCTTACCATACATATTTGGGAAATGAATGGATGAAAGGTATGATTCTTTTGAACTGATCTAAATTATTCATTGATAAATGATTTGATAACTGCAATAAACTAAAGATTGATTACTAAATTTTCTTATATTGATATCTTAATTTAGAATGATAAATTTGATTTAGGTCAGATGAAGTTAATCATAAAACCTTCCAAAGTAAAAGTTTTGGCTCATAAAAAAGTCATGAATCATAGGATAAAATAACCCATATAATTATTAATTATTCAATTTATTTTAATTATCTTCCTAGAGAAAACTTTTATTTGTTTTCCCTAAGATCTATGATAAAGTGTAGAAAATGCATGTTTATTCATTTGGTACTCTGGGTTTTGGATTCTTATAAATATAATTCTGGTATCAATTATCTCAGAGTAAAGACCCTTTGTAAATAAGAGGAATGCTACTCATTCAAGGTATGAAAACGTTTTTGAAGGTTCCTTAACTTCAAGCACAAATTAAAAGAGTTGTAAAAATGTGAAAGTGGAAAATTTTTAAATCAAAGTATTACATTTAAAATTTAAGTCAAAGAGGCAAAAATGAAACAAAACAGAAATATTAATAGATCAGAAGCATAAAGATGGTACACTTAAGACATCAGTATGAGATCAAACTAAAGAGAAGACTACTCTGGTTTTAGACATTTTTGTTATTTTGCTTATTTTTAACTTTTATATTTCTTATTAAGATATTTTAATTAAAATCTGTTCTATTGTAGTACTACACTTATAATTCCTACTTCAACTACTAAAATCATCATT
The DNA here is from genome assembly GCF_032452875.1 of Bos javanicus. Taxonomy (NCBI): domain Eukaryota; kingdom Metazoa; phylum Chordata; class Mammalia; order Artiodactyla; family Bovidae; genus Bos; species Bos javanicus. The sequence goes on along the minus strand of NC_083871.1, from coordinate 56,105,099 downwards.
TAATATGAATCAATTCAAAGTTTGGGAGCACAGTTTAGACTATTTGAACTTGATTACATCCAGTTATTTTCATCATTTTGTGTTTTTTTAAAAGTTAACACATATTGCAATTGCAATAATGCCTTTCAAATGGGTGATTTTCCCATGCGTTTTGGTTTTGTTATCCCCTTAAACCAGAAGTCCCATGTGTTTGTCTTTGGGAACAGCAAGAAACCTTGAAGTTGCAGAGGCGATTATAGTATTATTCCATCCAGAGTACTTATTAAGCAATACTTGGGAATCCATGTTATTTTGAAATTTTCTGATTTTTCTTTTTTCTTTTTAATTTTATTTTATTTTTAAACTTTACAATATTGTATTAATTTTGCCAAATATCGAAATGAATCCGCCACAGGTATACCTGTGTTCCCCATCCGAACCTTCCTCCATCTTCCCTCCCCATACCCTCCCTCTGGGCCGTCCCAGTGCACCAGCCCCAAGCAACCTCGTATTTCTAACTTACAACTCTGCTTCAGCATTTCCTTAAGAGCCTCCCAATTTCCTCTCTTATTTTATTCACCTATTTCAGGAGCATCAAATTACCGGCAATGGAACATTTGCAGTCATTCTTTGGTTTTTCTTTGTTTGCCAAGAGTCATTTTATGTAATTGTTCAATATCAGCTTTTCTCACCCAACCAGTCTTACCGGCATGTGTTAGGTTCTATCTCACTTTTATGTAGGATATTAAACTGTCAGGTAAAATGAACAATTCTAGTGTTAAAAATTATTCTTTGCTTATTGCAAAGTTTTTAATATGTTTCCTTTTTGTTTCCTTTAACTATGGTGGAACCTAAAATTATACAAGACTATTGCTCCTGCTAAGTTGCTTCAGTCGTGTCCAACTCTGTGTGACCCCATAGATGGCAGCCCACCAGGCTTCCCCATCCCTGGGATTCTACAGGCAAGAACAGTGGAGTCGGTTGCCAGTTCCTTCTCCAATGCATGAAAGTGAAAAGTGAAAGTAGAGTGGCTCAGTCATGTCTGACTCTTAGCGACCCCATGGACTGGAGCCCACCAGACTCCTCCGTCCATGGGATTCTCCAGGCAAGAACACTGGAGTGGGTTGCCATTGCCTTCTCCAATACAAGACTAGAAATCGTTTAATATTTATGCCCTTGCTATTGTTATGCAAGCAAGTGGAAAGTCATTTCCAACACTACAATTCACTTCATTAACAGCAAATAAAATTTCTATTTCTTTTTTCCTTCAATTTTCACACTGATAATTTAATCTCAGTGACTCATAAGTAAATTATAAATTTTGTGCATGGTTATTTTTATAGGATCATTATATTATCAAGAAACGTTTATATTTCTCCATTTACAAGCTGAACAACCCTCAAAATGATTGTGAAAGTAAAAATAGCCCTTTTCTGCAGTCTTATTTCCTACCTTCCAGTGACAACTCCAAGTAAATCACACTATGAGTTTCTAAAGTGCCACAAAAGTCAATCTGATGCTTCTAATATTAATGGTCATGTTTATTGAGGTCTTACTACATGATAGACTATGTATTAAGCACTTGATATGAATTTATTCAATTTATTCAAACTCAGAAAGTAGGTACTTACTATCCCAACAAACTAGCTCACAATAAACTGTAGAAAATTCTTCAAGAGATGGGAATACCAAACCACCTTACCTGCCTCCTGAGAAATCCGTATACAGGTCAAGAACAACAGTTAAGAACTGTCCACGGAACAGCAGACTGGCTGTTTCCAAATCGGGAAAGAAGTACGTCAAGGTTGTATATTGTCACCCTGCTTATTTAACTTATATGCAGAGTACATCATGAGAAACCCTGGACTGGAAGAAACACAAGCTGGAATCAAGATTGCCGGGAGAAATATCAATAACCTCAGATATGCAGATATGCCACCCTTACAGCAGAAAGTGAAGAGGAACTAAAAAGCCTCTTGATGAAAGTGAAAGTGGAGAGTGAAAAAGCTGGCTTAAAGCTCAACATTCAGAAAATGAAGATCATGGCATCTGGTCCCATCACTTCATGGCAAATAGATGGGGAAACAGTGGAAACAGTGTCAGACTTTATTTTTCTGGGCTCCAAAATCACTGCAGATGGTGACTGAAGCCATGAAATTAAAAGATGCTTGCTCCTTGGAAGAAAAGCTATGACTAACCTAGACAGCATTTTAAAAAGCAGAGACATTACTTTGCCAACAAAGGTCCATCTAGTCAAAGCCATGGTTTTTCCAGTAGTCATGTAAGGATGTGAGAGTTGGACTATAAAAAAAGCTGAACACCAAAGAATTGGTGCTTTTGAACTGTGGTGTTGGAGAAGACTCTTGACAGTCCCTTGGACTGTGAGGAGATCAAACCAGGCAATCCTAAGGGAAATCAATCCTGAATATTCACCGGAAGTACTGATGCTGAAGCTGAAACTCCAATACTTGGCCACCTGACGTGAAGAGCTGACTCATTGGAAAAGACCCTGATGTTGGGCAGGAGAAGGGGATGACAGAGGATGAGATGATTGGATTGCGTTACCCACTTGATGGACATGAGTTTGAGCAAGCTCTAGGAGTTGTTGATGGACCAGGAAGCGTGGCATGCTGCAGTCCATGGGGTCACAAAGAGTCGGACATGACTGAGCGATTGAAATGAACTGAATTGAACTTACCTGAACTTACTATCCCAACTTTATAAATGAAGAAACTGAGGCACAGAGAGGTTTAGCAACTTGTCCACGGCCATGCAGTTAGTGAGGGGAAGAGCTGAGATTTTGAATCTAGACCATCTGGCTCTATTATTCTACAATTCCATGATATTCACACATTTTAATGTTCCTTTTAGGGGATCCTTGGTGGCACTAGTGGTAAAGAACTCACCTACCAATGCAGGAGACATACAAGATGTGGGTTCGATACTTGGATCAGGAAGAACCCCTGAAGGAGAGCATGGGAACCCACTCCAGTATTCTTGCCTGGAGAATCCCATGGACAGAGGAGCCTGGGGGGTTAAGGTTCATAGAATTGCAAGGAATCAGGCAAGACTGAGGTGACTTAGCATGCATGCATTATGAAACTCTAGTTATAACCCTTCCATTACCTTAATATGCTAAATGAATTACAAAAATTGAAATTGGAATCACAAAGGCTACAAGGGAAACCAATGTGTTCCCCGAAGCTGCCTAAGCCCCATTTTCCCCCAAGTCCTCTGGATTTTGTCTTCATAAACGTCATTGTCTATGATACTGCTTTTAATACTACTTTTGCTTTAACAGAATGCTGGTGTTCTTCTAGTGCACTCCTACTGAGAGGAAGAAAGATGAAATAGCTGGGAAAGCATAAGTTTGAGGGAAGTTAATATAAACTGGTGGTCAAAAATTATTCAAAGATTTTTGAAATTTATTTTTAAAAACTATTTATATCAGCTCCATGGCCTATATATTATAGGTAAATATTTCCTAGCTACTCCTGGGATACCTGGATTTGAATTGAGAGTTCTAGTTTGTATGCCATCCCACTTTTCTTCCCAATCCTCTTTAAAACTATCAGGCATCCTCAATTGAGAAACAACTCAGGGAAACCAAGAAAACTAGTGAATGTCACTCTTTCATTCAGCTCACTTTATCAACCATTTTTGATGGTATGTATAGTGAGTTCTCTATCCCTGACTGTCCTGATTGAATTTCATGACCTCAGTTTCACAAGGCACAGCCATCTCTGCTTCTGGATGACTTACTTTCTCTCTGGGATGCACAGAAGGCTCATCTCAGAGTCTTGTTTCATGTCTCTGTTCTGAAGAGCTCTAAAATCTGCAGGCAAATGTAATATGAAACTTTGGCGGAGGCGTTGTGACTCAGCCAGGCTGGAGAGAAGACCTTGCTGGAAACTTCCCATGCCTTGGACAATATATATGTGAACTCGAATTCAAAGTTCTTCCCTATTTACAAAATATTTTTGTATTGTAAAACAGTGTAACAATAATACTAGAAAAGAAAAAGTTACTTAGATTGTCATCACCCTATAAAAACAATTCTTTTTATCTTGTCACAAACATAAATATTAACACTCCTCTATCTTTAAGTGGAATATTACAGGCCTCCAAGAGAAAGCCTTTGTTTTACCTTATGCTTACCTCCCTCAACTTTTTACCTGAAAAAAAATAGAGCTAATTCCAATAGTGAGAAGTGGACAGTTTCCTAAGGATGTAGTAGGGAATTGAGGAAGAGGACTCAGATTGCATAATAGCATTTTCAATATTCTTGTTTCCCGCTCAAGGTTTCTTCTCTCTTCTGGTCCCTTCATCCCATCCCTTTATAGTCCCCCCCAACTAGCCTTAGCTTTTTGGCTCTTCTCCTTGGTTTTCACTTCCACTGTGGCAAAATGATCAGCCATCTATTATTTTTCAGATGTGTCCCTCTGGGGTGTAATTTCATCCTCTCAATGTAAATTTCATGCCTATCTTACTGCAGTCAGGCTACCATGAAAAAATATCATCAATTGGGACCTGGTAGGCTGCAGTCCATGGGGTCATGAAAAGTCACGACTGGGCGACTTCACTTTCACTTTTCACTTTCATGCATTGGAGATGGAAATGGCAACCCACTCCAGTGTTCTTGCCTGGAGAATCCCAGGGACGGGAGAGCCTGGTGGGCTGCCACCTATGGGGTCGCACAGAGTCGGACACAACTGAAGAGACTTAGCAGCAGCAGCAGCTGGATGACTTCTAACAACAGAAATTTATTTCTTAAAAGTTCTGGAGGGCAGGAAGTCCAAGACCAAAGCACTGGCATATTTGGTGTCTGGTGAAGCTTTTTTTCCTGGTTCATTGATGGCAGCTTCTCTCTGTAACCTCACACTGGGGGAGGGAGCTAGGAAGCTGTATGTGGTCTCATTTTTATAAGGGTACTTATTCCTTTCATGAGGGCGCCATCCTCATGACCTAATCACTTCCCAAAAGCCCTATCACCAAATACCATTACACTGGGGATTAGGCTTCAACATAAGAATTTTGGGAGGGAGACATAAACATCCAGTCCACAGATACATCGTTGACAAAATCTGTTTCTGTCTGGCAGGCTTCAATGGGCTATTTCTCAAACCCTTTCCTGGAAGTGGGCAAACGATTGTGTGTTTAGGCTGTGGGAGGTGATGGTGAGTATTTGAGATCTAGAGATGGAAAAGGGACCTTCAACTGAAGTTTATTTAGGCCATTGTATCTAACTCATATATGGTACAATACTCACTTTAGTATTTGAAATAAAAGAGAAGGAAGGAGAGGAAAGAAAGGAAGAACAGGAAGGAAACAGAAAGAGCATTTTTTTTCCACTGGGTGCTTTTTTCAGCAGTCCACAGCTTTTTTGGTATCCACTTCCTTCATTTATGACATATCTATTTTTAAAAATAACTTTCTGAGGTCCTTTTTATAATTCCCAGGCATATATGCTTTCAGTCATACCAAGTCCTCTTCAGTTCAACATCCAGATCTCCTGTTGTCAATTACCTTCTCTCACATGCTTTTTGTCTCATCAGGAAGTCTGGTTTCATCTGGATGTCATGGGCACATGTGTTTAAGCTAACATGTACTAATGTGTGGAGAGTGGAGAGACATTTACCCTTTCAAGAATTGTGTTTTAAGGAAAGATATAAGCCAGAGGAAGATCTTTTGGGAAGGATTCTATAGTTTAATTCTATGGTGTAATAACTGAAGTGTAAAAAACCCAAACAAACGAGGAAGTATTTTGGGCATGCAGGACAATATTTAAGCAAGAAGTTCTGTTTAGGAATCTGGATTCAGGATCAATTCACTGTTTTCACAACTGTTTCTCTTACTCACTCTTCTGAATGTAAGGATTGTCTAAAAGAATTTCTCCTACCTATACTCCTCCTTTTTTACATGTTATGATAGCTCACCTGGCAACAGTTCTGGGACTTTTCTATGGGGGCACTGGTATGTCCAGCTAGAGGGAGAAAAGGTTGAGATAGGATTCAGGGAATGAAATTTGTGGATCATCAGTAAGTGCTATTTCTCTAAGTCAAAACTGCTTCAACTGAGAAGCAACATTATTTGACACCTGGTCAGAAATTTCAGTAATGTATGTTTTAAATTATGAAAGTAATATGTGACTATTATAATCAATTTAAACAAAAAATTTAAATGGAAAATACATGAATTTAAAAGTGATGATTCTCTTTCCTCAACTCTATTTCCATCGTGAAGGGGCAACTACTGTTAGTAATTTGGGGTATAACTCTCCATACTTTTATCCATGCTCAGCTAATTTTGGCTCTGCATAATCCTGACATTTAGCTTTTCTAGCATTCTCAAAGGCTATCTTGTATCAAAAGTTAGGTCAGATTTACATCTGGGCTATGGCAGATAGTATTTAATAAAGGACACAGGGCTGTCAAAATGAGCATTTTTTGTAACATTATTTTAGAGAATCAGTATTGAACATTTAGTTCTTTTATACGCATATGATAGTTCATTATCTTCCACAAAATTTTTACTTGCAAACATGACTATGCCTAAACTACTTATTTATATGTTCCTGTTTTGTTTTTATGTGATTTTTAGCTTGGGGTCTTTCTTCATGTTCCTTTTCTTTCCATTCTGATTATTTGGCAATGCATTTTAAATGGAGAAGTGGAATACTGGCTGGAGTACAAAACAAACTAAAAAGACTCTTAAATTCAGAAACTTCTATTCTTCTACCTATATTGATCAATGATTGTTTTACACTTCTGTTTCTTCATCTATAAATGAACATACATTTTGGACAAGTTTGCTATTTGATATACATTTAAAAATAATCCTTTAAGCCTTAAATCTGTGATTGTTTTTCTTGCATTTTCTTTTCTACAGGTGGAATAATTCAAGTAATTTTTATGCCAGTTAACTCTCCTCTTTGGGGGTTGTTAATTTGTTTCAAATGCATCAGGATAATTTTTTAAACATAAAATTTGCTTGAGAACAGAGCAAATTTGTTTTTTACTTACATTTTTGATGTGTTCTCTCTTTTTAAAAAAACTGAATTTATTTGAATTGTATTGACTGTGCAACTGTTCTGCACTTCAGATACTATTTTTAAAGCCTAGGACTGGCAAAATCAGTGAAAATCAGTTATAGAAGAAGAATATTTAATGGCAATATTGGAAAGAAACTGATCCCTGGGAGTGTTAGCATACTTTAAACTGGATGTGAGTCAGCCATGAAATGCTGTTATCAAAAAAAGGAATGCATAAATGAGGCAATTATCTATGCAAATTTGGCTTCAGTATGTTGAATTTATTATCATTTTATTATACAGGATTAGGTAAGCAGTATAATATAAAAATTGAGAAAGTAAAGCCCATTCAATTGTATATTTTAAACCCAGAGTTAAATGAACTCTGCAGAAGAAGCAAGCCTATTTGGAGATAACGGTAACATTGAACAGGAAAACACTTTTTATCATGAATCGTAATTACTTGTGCAAAAAATTTACTGTATTCTATGTTTAAAACCACCAGGCTCTTCTGTACTTGGAATTCTCCAGGCAAAAATACTGGAGTGGGTAGCCATTCCCTTCTCCAGGGAATCTTCCTGACCTAGGGATCAAACCCAGGTCACCTGACAGCAAAGAGATCAAAGCAGTCAGTCCTATAGGAAATCAACCCTGAATATTCATTGGAAGGACTGATGCTGAAGCTGAAGCTCCAGTACCTTGGCCACCTGATGCTACAAGCCGACTCATTGGAAAAGACCCTGATGCTGGGAAAGACTAAAGGCAAGAGGAGAAGGGGGCCACCAAGGATGAGATGGTTGGATGGCATCACTGACTCAACGGACATAAATTTGAGCAAACTCCGGAAAGCAGTGAAGGACAGGGAAGCCTGGTGTGCTTCAGTTCATTGGGTTACAATGAGTCAGACACTACTTAGCAGCTGAATAACAGCTAAGTTCTATGTTAGGATCCAAGCCGTAAAAGCAATGCACTATTCATTGCTTTCCCCCCACCTTTCTCTAAGAACATCCTTTTCACATAATGAAGGTGGTAAATGTTATGTGCTTTTCTCTGAGAAGATGCCTCTATCAAGTTCTCCTTGTTTTGAAATTAGCATTACTCTTTCCCACATACCAGAGTTAGGCCATCTACTGTCTTGATTACCAGTGTGGTAGTTGCTTTCTTCTTTCTGTGTCTTTTTTGGCATTTTGGTGAGCAGTGGAGAAAGGCTCTGTGTAGGGTTGCTGAGGAAATGCTCAAAGTACAGTATCCTGTACTCAGCAGAGCTTAATAAGTAATAATTGAAAAGGTTACCAACCCTCTCGAGTCACTCCCCAACAAGGGTCCTCCTGCTTGGTGTTATTTGAGCTAAGAGAATGAGACAGAGTTCTGTTTGGTGGCAAAAGAAAACTTTATTCTTTTTTCCTGTTTTTACACACTAATTTATTTTTTATTGGAACATAATTACTTTACAATGTTGTGTTAGTTTCTGCTGTACAAAAAAGTGGATCAGCTATATGTATATGTGTGTGTGTGTGTGTGTGTGTTTAATTGTGTCCAACTCTTTGTGACCTCGTGGACTATAGCCTGCTAGGCTTCTCTGTTTATGGGATTTTCCAGGCAGGAATACTGGAAGAGGTTGCCATTTCCTCTTCCAGGGTATCTTCTTAACGGAAGGATTGAACCACGTCTCTTGAGTCTCCTGCATTGGGGTAGATTCCTTACCACCGAGCCACCTGGGAAGCCCCTGTGTATACATATGAGAAAGCTTTATTCTTCAATGAAAGAATAGGGAGATACAAGCTTGCATAATAGAGCACAGCTCTTCCCAATAGCCTGTGGGCGAGGCTGCCTTATAGGATTCTCCTGGGTTATGCGGAGAAGGGGCGAGTTCTCGTGGCTCAAGTGTGGCTCTGCTGCTCACGCCACACTTCAGACTGAGGTGCTCTGAGTGGCCGCTGTACGCAGAATATGCGGCTGCCATCTTGAATGAGGCGTCTACACAGAAGTCAGCTGTGGAAATTTACCTCTGAGGCAACATGCACAACGCTTCTGCACATGCCAGCTACAGGCAGGTGAAACTGGACTAAGAAGAGGTTAGACTTTATCTTATCACTAAATACCATCTTATTTTTTTTTCAGGAACCCCAGTTGGTTTTTCTGGTGATGAGCAAACAACTGCATGAGCAAAATTAAGAGAGTAAAATCAGCTCATGCATAGCAAAGCAGGCTGCTAATTACTTGATGTGATTTGAAAGGCAGTATGCTGCTGCTGCTGCTAAGTCGCTTCAGTCGTGTCCAACTATGTGCGACCCCATAGACGGAAGCCCACCAGGCTCCCCCGTCCCTGGGATTCTCCAGGCAAGAACACTGGAGTGGGTTGCCATTTCCTTCTCCAATGCAGGAAAGTGAAAAGTGAAAGTGAAGTCGCTCAGTCGTGTCTGACTCCTAGCGACCCCATGGACTGCAGCCCACCAGGCCCCTCTGTCCATGGGATTTTCCAGGCAAGAGTACTGGAGTGGGTTGCCATTGCCTTCTCCGGAAAGGCACTATAAAGACTGCTTGGTCCCTTAATTTGGCAGATGTAACATAGTGCCTGGAATTCTCACCTTTGGTTTATAATTTTTCACTTTATGTTTGGGCACTGAATACTGGGAGTAACTAAAATGGGAGTTATTCTGGAGATAAAACCTAGCGTCAACCAGTATGGCATGTTAGCTAGTTTGTTATCAGTGTGAGAGCTTTAGAAAGAAAAATCTTTGATTTCTGAAGAAGAGGGATGAGAAATGGAGGGGGAAAACGTTTAGAATCTGGAATGTTTGTTTCTCGAATCTTAGGAGCAGTGAGGAGAGGGCTGGTCAGGGGAGAGGCACTCTCTGATAAGGGGGGCCAGCATAGAGAAGGTGGTTTTGGCTGTGGTGGTGGCAGGTAGAGGTGTAGGGTCAACTGAGGAGAAGTTGGACCTCCTTTACAGTTTAGTCCACATGTGAAAGAAAGAGAACTAGTCCAACTTACTCCCTTAGTTTTCTGTTTATGGCCAAGAGGGCTGAAAGGGGGCGGTGGGGGGGGACGTTTCTTCCAACTGGTTGTCTATTGAACTCTTCAGAGAATAGCTTGACTGTCACCCTGCTTGCCTTTGGAGCCTTGAGAAAGTTTCCTTCCTTATGCTGGTTTTTCCATTCATGAGACCTTCATTCTGGGGGAAAGGAAGGGATTGTGAGAAGCAAAAGAAGAGCAGATGAGTGTTAGATTTTGGTCATTCTAACAGGTGTGTGGGTGGGTGGGTTGTGTGTGTGTTGCTCAGTCATGTCTGACTCATTTCAACCCCATGGACTGTAGCCCGCTAGGCTCCTCTGTCCATTGGATTCTCCAGGCAAGAATATCGGAGTGGATTGCCATTCCCTTTTCCAAATAGCTGTGTAATGATATCTTATTGTTGTTCTAATTCCTTAACTACTTTAAGGGTGCAGTTCAGTAATAAATATGTTCACATTGTTGTGCAACCAATCTCTAAAACTTTTTGATCTTCAAAACTGAAACTCTATACCCATCAAACAACTACTTTCCATTTCCTCTTCCCCCTACCAACTGACAACAACCATTCTACTTCTTTTTTAAAGTGTACAATTAAATGGTTTTTAGTATAGAATTGTGCAGCCATTACCACTATTAATTTTAGAAAATTTTCATCACCTAAAAAAAATATGACCTTTAACGATGATGCTTCGATCATACCATCTGACTCCCCCATCCCAGTTGTTGCCAACCACTAATGTCTTGTGTCTTTATAGATTTACTTTTTCTGAACATTTTATACCAGGATGTGAACTCTTGTTACTGGCTTCTTTTGCTTAGCACAGTGTTTTCCAGTTTCATTCATTTTGTAGCAAGTATGAAATAATATGCATTTTGTTTCTGAGTTTGATTGCTTTTGATACTTCATATAACATACAGTGTTTTGTTTTGTTTGGGTTTTTTGAGTGTATGCCTGGCTTATTTCACTTAGCATAATGTCCCCAAGATTTATTTATTTGTGTCAGAATTTTCTTTGTTTTTAAGTCTGAATAATATTCCATTATATGTGTATATCACATTTTGTTTATCCATTCATCTGTCAATGGACACTTGGGTTGTTTCCATCTCTTGACTATTGTGAATCAGATCAGATCAGATCAGTCGCTCAGTCGTGTCCGACTCTTTGCGACCCCTTGAGATGCTGCTCTTAGTTCTTTTAGGTATATACCTAAAAGTGGAATTGTTAGATTATTTTTTAATTACATTTATATTTTTTTGAGGAACTATCATAGTGTTTTTGCATAGTAGCTGCACTGTTTTACATTCTAACCAAGAGAGAAGAGGGGCTTCAATTTTTCTCCAGCCTTGCCAACATTTATATTCTGATTATTTTGAAGTTTGGTTTTGTTTTGATAGCAGCTCTAGGAATGACTTTTAAAGGTCCCTATCATCAAACTATCATCTTTTCTTTATCGATGTGGAGATTGTAGTTCAAAGGAGCAGTAATTCCCATTAATAGCAGCTAAATGATTGAACTCAGGTTTTTAGAACCCAAGTACAAGGGTTTATATACTATCGAAGGATTCTCACAATACATCAGACAAAGCTATTAGAAATGGCAATCAAGAGGATCTTAAAATAAGAGAGATGAGACATTAGAAGCATGATGGAGGTTTCTATTCTTTAGTGTTATGTTTGTGTTTGCAAGGATGAGAATCTGTTGATAGTAATAGTGCCAAGGGGAGGAAATTTTTTTTTTAATTAGCTACAGGAACAGTAACGCTTGACCCTCATCAGTATGCTCAAATTAGCATTATCTGATTTACATTGGTATTGGCCCAGGTGTGTGGAAGAGCAGCAGGAGACTATCTCAGATCATTACAAAACTGGAGACATGTCTTCTGTCTTTCTCTGAGGATTGTCAAATAAACAGTAATTATAATGGTAGCAATTTAGGAATTGCTGATTACATAATTTCCCTAAACCTGTCATTATCTGTAAATATTTCATGAAAAATAGAAATACAGTGTTTTTGATAGCTTCATGAAGGTATTTTTTTTCTTTGAAGAAAAAAACCCATTAACTATGTTCCTTGTATACTTTCCAGGTCAGGCAAATACTACTTCTGGAGCAGGGAATTATATCTACAGTTTCACATATCATTGTTATTCTTTATGGCTATATATTTTGGGTACAATGTTGCAGAAACTGCTAAATGTTTATTTGATGACAGACTTTCTCTCTTGCACTGTGCAAAGAAATAAGATGTGATAATATAAGTGTAATGTAGTGCTCTGCACAGTACAAAATCCTGCAGTTTCTTTGTTTTCTTCCTGCTTGGTATGCAAGATACTTCTAAGCATTCTGAAAAAATACAGATCATGGAGAATTTAAAACACTGGACACTGTGAGAATATCATGTGGGGGGAACAGTGACAGCCTGGTGAGAGTCATGTTCGGTTCACACTTAACATTTCTTTATTCTATCACCCCAATTTTATGGATGATAAGTGTGAAGAAGAGAGAAGTCAGGAGAAGACAGTGTCAAACAAATCACAGAAATGATCACACATTAAATTTATTCACATAGGAAATATTTACTAAATATCTATTATGTGCCAGGGTATAGTATTAGACACACATGGGAATGATATAGATGAAAAAGACACCATTCTTAATTTCAAGGACCTTATAAATACTCTCTGTGATGTGCTATCAAACATCAGAATCACATGGAAGTCTTATTCAGAGGTTGCCGGATACTACCCTTTACTTTCTGATTCAGTAGATATGGGCAGTGGTTGGGGAACAAACATTTGCATTTCTAAAATGTTCTTAGAGGATGTTGATGCTGCTGGTCCTGGGACCACCCTTTGCAAACCACGATTATAATGGAACTTTTGTGTCCACAAAAGGAAATTCTAAATTTAGAAATTTTTACTTGTAAAAGCCTTGTTTGATTGTATGTAATAAAAATATTGAGGTTTAGGACTTCTCTGGTGGTCCAGTGGTTAAGACTCTGTGCTCCTAATGCAGGGGGATCCAGGTTCAACCCCTGGTCAAGGAACTGATCCCACAGCCACAGCTAAGAGTTTTCATGCTGCAGTGAAGATCCTGTGTCCCGCAGCTAAGACCCAGTGCAGACGAATAAATCAATAATTTTTAAAGATATTGAGGCTTTACACAGTCAACTGAGGCTGTGCAATTAACATTGGCTGTAAAAGTGAACTTAAAATAATTATGCTTCTGACATAGCTATATTTATATCTATACATCTCTATTTTTCTGTATTCATGTGTATTTCTTTAAGAAAAGATATGAAGAAAAGGTACCCAGTGAAACAGTTTTGGAGATCTTGAAACATATTTAGTATATTATCAACAAAAAGAGATACCTACTAAGGTACATGAGATATAAGTAAAAATATTTAGGAAAAAAAGCTTCAAATCAGTGAAATGTACAACCCCCTACCCCTACTGCTGCTGCTAAGTCGCTTCAGTCGTGTCTGACTCTGCGAGACCCCAGAGATGGCAGCCCACTAGGCACCCCCGTCCCTGGGATTCTCCAAGCAAGAACATGGAGTGGGTTGCCAGTTCCTTCTCCAATGCATGAAAGTGAAAAGTGAAAGTGAAGTCGCTCAGTTGTGTCTGACTCCTAGTGACCCCATGGACAGCAGCCTACCAGGCTCCTCCATCCATGGGATTTTCCAGGCAAGAGTACTGGAGTGGGGTGCCATTGCCTTCTCCACTACCCCTACTAAAAGCTCATAACCCAAAGAAGCCTCACGAATGTTATAGAAATAATAAAGAAGAAAAAAACCCTTAATGGTTGTCCTGTTACATTAAAAACAAAATAACAGAATAAAATAATTGGTATGTACTTTGATATAATACAAAAGTGGTTGTGTTTTACTTTAAGAAAACGACCCAATTTTCCATGGATTGGAATCTTCTTGGTTGTTTAATGATGAAAATAATATAATGATAAGTTAGTAATGGTGGATCCACTTCTTTATGTAACTGTACATACACATGGTACAAAGTACAAGCAATGACTTGAGGTTATCAGACAAGAAAGAGTTGAATGTGGTACAAACAAGTATATAAATAGCAGAAGTGGCTAAAAGTGAGCTAAATATGGGTTATGTATTATGTGACATCCTTTTTCTGATGTTCTCAAAGAATATTGACATTTAAAACATTAATCTGCACTCACAGTGCTATTGAGAGGAAGTAGGAATGCATCATTGCCTATTTTGCTGCATATTTAAGATGGATAGAGAGGCATGAAGTTTTCCTGATGCTCCCAAAGCTTGATACTTAAGACTTAGGATAAGTACATAGGATCATTACTTTTGCTGGTTTGTTCATTTTGCTGTTTTAATTTTAGTCTAGCTTTAAACACCAGACCGCATTTTTTTTTTTTTTAATGTAAGATTTGTAACAGCCTTTGTTTTGGAAGGAATTTCCAGGGATTTAAACTTGTTAATTTCTTCATAGCTGAGTTCATCTTCCGTGTAGGCGTAGCAGGCAGTTGCTGTTAGTGTGATTCAAGTTTCACCACTAGAGTGTCATCTTTATTAAATCTCTCTCTCGTGGCATGCTAGTGAACTAGTTCCTATTTTTGCCTGATGCTCTTGCCAGTGTCGTCAATATTACAGAATGGTGACATGGGAAGGGTCTGGAATCAAATTGTTGTGGTTCACATTTCAGCTCCACTAATACATTAGGTCTGTGATCTTGCAACAGTTTCTTAATCCTTCTAAACCTGAGGTTCCCAGTCTGTAAATGGACTTTAGCAGGAGCTGGGCCTGAATTGCTATGAGGGTCAAGGAACAGTAATAAAGTCATTCTGGAACCAGGTCAATCTCTAAAGTTCAAAAAGGAAGAATCTCTCCTGGAACACAGCTGGAATTTTGTTTGACTGTATAATTGGAGAGTTGACCAATTATAGACCAAGCTAGAATCATCTAAAGCTTGGACATATCTGTTTAGAGTGTTCAACTTTAAGCTGTTCTGCCACTTTGGCAAGTTTTTCTGGATAGAGGGCATTCTGGCATTCTGTGAGGATAGTCCATTTGTTTAGATCGCAAGTTTCTCAAACAGGAAATGATCTTAACCTAATAGGACATTACAATGGGTTCTGGAGTTTCTTGAGGTACTTTGAGGTATTCCTATAGTTCTTTGTAGTTGTGTACAACTAATGGCAATGACTAATCTAGGAGTATATAACCACTGAACAGAAAAGGAAGTTGTACTAGTCTTGAGGCAGAGGATACATTTCAGATTGTAATGAGAAGACAGAAGCCAACTGTAGCTTTAAGTTTAATTGAGTTTATAATGTGAGTGGTAGGAATGACAGGGAAATAAGGAATTTAGAGGAAAATTCCTGTGAATTTTTATATTGAAGAATAAAGCTTTTAGTCTATATAAAAGTAGACTCCTAATTAACAACATCTAGGTTAGAGTTTGCATATTATTATGCTAATTCTTAGGATGCACAAAAAATAAATCAAAGGCTTTTTGAGGATTTAATTTTTCTAACCAAGTTATAGAAGAGCACAGTAGGACATTCTTCACTTCTCACTTGACTTTTGCAGCGTGCTCATAAAGGGAGTTATTTTTACAAAATATTCAAGGGCTTCTTCAAAGCTTCTTTTGAAGGATTTACTTTGTCATCAGATCTTTATTTCTCAATGACTTATCTGTTTTCTAATTTCACTTTTATGGACTTCAAGAAATCCTGCACCTTTTGTAAGATTTTCAATTTCACTGATAATTATATCATAATTTTTATAAGAAAATGACAAAGATATGAAAATGGTGCATAGGATAAAAGCTAGTGTGAAGCAGAAAAAGATTTTTGAGTATGAATTAATTTTATGTGTGGGAGTTCCTTAGCAAATATTCTTCTGTCATAATAGTTTTGCTTGCCTATGAAACCTTGTAAGTCTGAGAGCTGGAAGAATACCTACATGGATAAAAAGAATGGCCTGTGTAATTTTGTTATCTGCTCAGGGCAGGAATCTTATGGCTTTGTCTGTCCGAATGTGTTACTGATAATAGAAGCACCCACATTACTTTAATATTGGTTGCAACCTATTAGCTCTACCTTCTAGAATTGGGATTTACAGATTTGATGATTCTCTTCTCAAACCAAAGATTTCTAAAAGTAAGAGGATAACTACATTCATAGAGTAGTGCTCCAAATTCCAAGTTGTAATTTTTGGACATCTATCATGAAGGTGATATGTCTTCAGAAAGTGAGGACATCCATCTAGAGTAATTCTTAAAATGGCAAATCTGTCCAGTGGCCACCTTGCTCTGGTCAACAGTTCCCTCCTCTAAAATAATGAGCTTGAGGCATTTGGTCAGGGCACACTCCACTTGGGCTCATGAAGTAAGCCTTTGTCCCTGTTTGTTCCTCTTTCTCTGCCAGGAAACTAAGAAAGAACTCTCATAAATGTAGACTTCAATGGTTCTTGTAGAGGCTGGATGCTGGGGGTCTAAGCAGAAGTCCTGACTATGGTTACCCTCTTATCTGGATGTGGTGAATAAAAGCCACCTCAAAACAGGCTTACTCATTATTCCTAAAATGAGCTCATTGTAGAGATTTCTTTCTCATTTAGGCTGGGTCCACTGGCAGAATGGATTTTGCTAGAGTCTGTCCTCTTCCATGGGCATTTGAACAATAGTTTTAGCTTAGTGCCAACATTCTTACAGAGGGCTCTCCTAAAGCAGATAGTAGGGAAACACAGGATGATTCTCAAAGTGCATGTGAGGGCATAATTGACATTTTGGACTAGATAATTCTTTGTTGTGTTAATTGTCCTGTGCAGTGCAGAATGTTTAGCATCAGTCCTAACTTCTGTTCACTAAATGCCTACAGCATGCTTTTAGTCATGACAATCAGAGATGTCTGTGCTGTTGTTCAGTTGCTCGGTCGCATCTGACTCTTGGCGAGCCATGGACTGGAGCACACCAGGCTTCCCTGTCCTTCACTGCCTCCCAGAGCTTGCTCAAAGTCATGTCCATTGAGTGGGTGATGCCATCCAACCATCTCACCCTCTTCTCCTCCCACCTTCAATCTTTCCCAGCATCAGGGTCTTTTCTAATGAATTACCTCTTTGAATCAGGTGGCCAAAGTATTGGAGCTTCAGCTTCAGCATCAGTCCTTCCAATGAATATTCAGGGTTGACATCCTTTAGGATTGACTGGTTTGATCTCCTTGCAGTCCAAGGGACTCTCAAGAGTCTTCTCCAACACCACAGTTCAAAAGCATCAGTTCTTCGACATCCAGCCTTCTTTATGGTCCAACTCTCACATCCATACATGACTACTGGAAAAGCCATAGTTTTGACTAGATGGACACCTTTGTCAGCAAATTATGTCTCTGCTTTTTAATATGCTGTCTAGGTTGGTCATAGCTTTTCTTCCAAGGAGCAAGGGTCTTTTAATTTCATGGCTGCAGTCATCTCATATGCAGTGATTTTGGACCCCAAGAAAATAAAGTCTCTCACTGTTTCCATTGTTTCCCCATATATTTGCCATGAAACTATGACACCAGATGCCATGAGCTTAGTTTTTTGAATGTTGAGTTTTAAGCCAGCTTTTTCACTGTCCTCTTCCACTTTCATCCAAAGAGATGTCTCTAGACATTGCCAAATGCCTCTTCAGTGGAAAATGGCCCCTGGCTGAGACCCAATCCAGACCAATATTGGGAAATCCTATTGACTGTATCTTCAAAATGTATTCAAAATTCAACTACCTCTCATCACTTCCATTTTCTATCTTTGTTCAAGCCACCATCATCCTTTGTCTGGATTACTGCAATAACTTCCTAATTAGACTTCTAACATCTGTCTCACCTTCTACCCTTAACATTTCAGTGTCTTCTCAATGCATCATCCAGAGTGATCTTTTAGAAACATGCCTGTTTATATCAGCACTTATCTCCTCATAACCCTCCAGTGACTTCCCATTTCCTTTAGAGTAAAATGGTCAACCGAGTGAGCCAAAAAAAGGTCTGTCTAGTCAAGGCTATGGTTTTTCTACTAGTTATGTATGGATGTGAGAGTTGAACTGTGAAGAAAGCTGAGTGACGAAGAATTGATGCTTTTGAACTGTGGTGTTAGAGAAAACTCTTGAGAGTCCCTTGGACTACAAGGAGATCCAATCAGTCCATCCTGAAGGAGATCAGTCCTGGGTGTTCTTTGGAAGGAATGATGCTAAAGCTGAAGCTCCAATACTTTGGCCACCTCATGCGAAGAGTTGACTCATTGGAAAAGACTCTGATGCTGGGAGGGATTGGGGGCAGGAGGAGAAGGGGACGACAGAGGATGAGGTGTCTTGATGGCATCACCGACTCGATGGACGTGAGTCTGAGTGAACTCCAGGAGTTGGTGATGGACAGGGAGGCCTGGCGTGCTGCAATTCATGAGGTCGAAAAGAGTCGGACACGACTGAGCGACTGAACTGAACTGAGTGAGCTTAAGACCTGTTGATACATTGCTACCACTGGCTGAACCAAGGGTCTACACAGGAGCTGACCATATGACAGCCAATTGCTCTTGGCAAAACTCGAGAGCTTTCTAAAAGTTTTTCATGAAGTTGTCTTCAAAGCCAGCTTAATCAGACAAGAACACTACCCTCATTCCTTATAGTCAGATGCTTTTTATCCCAGGTTTTTTCCCAGTCTGATCATCAACCCATATACTAGACTAGGATAACAATTATCTCTATCCAAAAATTTAAGTCCACATGTGAGGATGAAGTTTTACTACCACTAAGTTCATTTAAAATAAAGCAGTAGATTCTAAAGGCAAATCTACAAGAGGATTCCCCCAAATTGTTTTAAACAATGTCAAGATTGATGGAATAAAAGCAAAAATTCCTAAGGTAGCTATATAGAAGGAGATACTATTCATTTGTATTTTTAATTTTGAGGTGTAATTAATATGACCTTTCCTGTTTTATCCAAAATTGCCTCCTAGAATAGTTTAGCAATGTGACATCTTAAAATAATATTTTGTAAAATTTAAAGAATATGCCCTAGAAATGTGAAAAGTAAGATAAAAATTAAACATAGTGTAAATCAAGAGGTAGAACACCTTAATTACAAGTGACCCAAAAAACTTTTCCCCCCAGATCAACATGAAGTAAGATCCTATGAAAAGAGCAAAAATAAAGAATGGTTAAAGGTAAAAAATTTACCCCCAAAATCCTTATTTTGATTTTAAAAGATGTCATCAGTCTTTTAGAGCACAGAAATAGTGAATACCCCTCTCACTACAGCTTGGGAAGATCACATTTGCCATTGCTAGTCTGCTTTCAGTCTAATGTCTTCATACAGGAAAAATAGAACTAATTGGATTATTTTCAACCAGAAATAAAGGAACATAAATTAAAAAAAATATGTAAGAATTGATACAAAATGATAATGTTTGACAAGTTATAAATGGGAATGCAGATAAAAGATCCTATTGCTCTGTTCAATGGGGGTGAAGTCAAGCAAAGTAAACCTGAAAGTCAAATATCACAGAGATTATTTTGATGACAAGTGGTAATGTTCTATTGCATAGCAAGAGCCCTTCAAAATATGAGAATTTGAATGTAAATTGGAAATACTCAGAGAGGCTCTCAGAGGTACAATCCTTGTCCGGTGAGAGAGTTATAATTCCTTGTTTATTTTTTATCTTTGACATATTATAAGCTATTCACTTTTTCAAGGATTTTGTGAATTATCATTAAAATATTTATTGCTTTTACCGCCTACTTTTTGGCCATCATACTTCTCTAGGGAGAGAATACAATAATTTGACAGCATGTTGGCTCTTACACTTAACTTTAATCTCCTGTTAGTAAGTCTACTTTTTCTCCAGGCTTTTGGCTTGGGATAACTTTTTGCTGCCACAGAAAATAGTGCCATCTTTCAGACATTAGCAAAAGTGAATTTAATAACATGCTAAAAACTTGATTTTTAAATACAGAGATACAATATAATAAGAGGCATGGCTGATAAAATCATTTAAGTGCATTCATTAATAAAGACACATTTTCCCATACTAGAGATGGCATAAGTGGTGCTTATGGTCTCCAGCTAGCCAGCCATGCTTATTTAATTTAAAATGCAGTTGAAACTGAATGTTCTATAAATCAGATACATTACGGGTTAATAGGGCCTTTGGGGAGGTTGAGATTGGAGGCAGTGAAAGGAATAGTCAGGGAATTTGACGCTGTAAATTATTTCTAAGGTAATTGATTTCCAAGTCAGACTTCAGGATGCCAAGACCGCAACTAAAATATGTTCTGGGAAACAGAGAGATTGAGAGAGGGCAAAAAGGAAGAATAGGAGTTAGAATTTTCTTCTTGTCAGGCCACATGTGGCAGTAGAAGTGCACCCCAAACTAAACTCTCTCATCAGATTACCCAGGATGAAGAGGGCTCCTCTAACCTCAGCCCCAGAAAAGTCACCAGGAGAGGATTCTCTCTCTTCTTTCAACCTCTTTCCCCAGAAATCACTGCTTAGATTTGTTGAGAGACAATTATTCATGAGTCTTGCATTTCTGCACCTCTTATAAAGCAAGGCAGTGACTACTTTTTGTTCTCAACTATATTTTCAAGGATGTTTGTTAGGAAAATGGAGATATTGTCTCCTCCAAAGGAAAGGGTAGGATTGTTTATAGTAGGAAGATAGAGATAGTATCTTTCTCTGGAGCAATGGGCAGGAACTCTCACAAACACAAGATTTGTGTTCCCTAAGGTCAGGGTACCTCTGTTTTTATTAAATGCTATGGGAATGGTGGGTCTGGGTATCAGTGCAAATGCTAACAGTCTAGTTATTGCCATTGCTTTGAGTAATAACTTGTCCTTTATCTCTGATCCAGGGTTTAATGTTTTCTACCAATACCCATAAACCTGGCAGGCTAACTTGTTAACTTGAAAGTAGCTTGTATGTTAGTTTGTGGCAGGCTAATTTATAAGCTTGCTGCTTTTTAATAAAAGCAGCATATTTTGATTAGATTCTGATATATATATATATATTATCAGATCAGATCAGATCAGTCACTCAGTCGTGTCCGACTCTTTGTGACCCCATGAATCGCAGCACGCCAGGCCTCCCAGTCCATCACCAACTCCCGGAGTTCACTCAGACTCACGTCCATCGAGTCAGTGATGCCATCCAGCCACATTATATATGTATATAAATCTATAAAACTAAATATACCACCTATTTTTTACAGATAAAACTCTGCTTGTTTATATATACTAATTTAGCATAATGAACAAGGTGTTTTGTGAAAAGAGAGACATGATTGATTAAAAAAGTCATTAACCATGACTGTTACTATTTATGCTATTCAAAATTTTATTTTCATTATAATCCATAAAGTTTAAAAAATTTTTTCTTTACTTTTAATTGAAGGATAATTGTTTTACAATATTGGCATTATACTACATAAAGTTTAATACATACATTTCTATAGTTGTAAAGCTGTTTGTTGTGTTTTTTTCCTAAGTATTTGTACAAAAGAAAAATAGGTTCTGTTATTCTAAATTTGCTCAGTGGTCCAAAGGACAAACTCAACTAAAGTTTACTTTTCTACCGTAAAAACTTTTGAATTTACTGTTGCTAGGGAGCATATTGTTCTGAATTTCCTATTGTTTGTGGCAGAGTATGGCTCAATCCTGGTTAGGTGTGGCTGAATGTAGAGCCTAAGACAATTTCAAGGGTCAAGAAAAAAAGTAAGAGCTACATTTTATAGCTTTAAATATATTTTATTATTAGATTTAAATGTAGATTTAGATTTTTGGGGAGTGGTGTGTTCTCAATACATATTCACTCATTCACTAAACTACTTTATAGTTTATATTAGAGACTGAGAAAGCTCTCTTAATTATTGAAACAGCCTTTTTCTCAGGATCTACCAGTTTCTGGTATAGACAAGCTATACAGTAGATGCAGCTGCTTCTCTTACTTTTTAGTGACCTAATTATTTTTTTTCAGTGCCTTACACATGGCAGGATAGAGAAGGATACTGAATTGAATATAAGTATACTGTTCTTCTTTAAGACTATCATAGAAAGTAAAATTAGGAATTGACCCAGGTTATTTCAACAAATAAAACAGAACAGTAGCATGTGCCCTTTCGCTCTGTAGATATGGACAAAAACCGATTTTTGTCAAACAGGCCATTCCTTAACTAACAAGCTGAAGCTTTCAAAGATTTCTGTGAAAATGTGTATGTGCATTAAGACCTTTGGGTTCCCTGGTGGCTCAGCAGTAAAGAATCTGCCTGCCAATGTAGGAAACACTGGTTCGATTCCTGGAGATCCAGAAAGATTTCCTGGAGAAGGTATTGGCAACCCTTCCCTGGTGGCTCAGACAGTAAAGCATCTGTCTGCAATGCAAGAGACCCGGGTTCAATCCCTGGGGTGGGAAGATCCGATGGAGAAGGAAATGGCAGCCCACTCCAGTGTTCTTGCCTGGAAAATCCCATGGATGGCAGAGCCTGGTAGGCTACGGTCCATGGGGTCGCAGAGTCGGACACGACTGAGCGACTTCACTTTCACTTTCACTTTATAGTATTCTTGCCTAGGAAATTCCATGAACAGAGCCTTGTAGGAGGTTACAGTCCATGGCGTCACAAAATAGCTGGACATGACTTAGCCACTAAACAACACCAACATTAGGATCTTTAAAAGATAATTAGAATTGTCAGGATAGTAATCACTTTATTTTAGCTGGTGTTCTGCCAGATAAACTAGACAGATTTGACACAAAGTTATAACAGCAACTAAATTGAAACATCATTTAAAATACTTGTCTTCACTCATGTTTTGGAGCTCAAGTTTGGTCCTTCAAATTAAATATCCACATTTAATTGTTTAGTAGGAGGATAAAACCAATTCTCAAAACATTTAATAATAAAAATAAACTGACAGAAAATATCTGACAAATAAGTGTTAACTCATTTCTGCATTATCTCATTTAATAGTCACAATTATTGTTATTTCTGTATTATAGATTAGGAAATTAAGACTTAAATAGAAATTAAGTAACTTGCCTGAGTTTACATAGATACAAGGTGGTAGAATTTTAATTCAGTATAGTTAATTCTTATAGCCAGAAAATGATAGTGTTTTTCAATGAAAAGGCCATTGTTTTTAAACAATAAGTCTGGCACTTGATATTGTCTCAGAAAGCAAATTCTGAAGAAGAAATTTGTATTTCTTTTGTTTTATCCAATTCAACCTTAAGGTGGAACTACCATGAAAAAGAAAACAAAACAAATTATGCACATGTTGGGAATAGCTTGTTAGAAACCCGTTAACTTTCAACTATCAAGATTTTAACCACTAAAAGTATTAGGTTAAAGCTATCACTTGAGAAAATTGCACATGTCTCCCTTGGGAGAAAAATAACTCAATCCTAAAACTACAAAGCTAAGACTACAAACTCTACAACAAGATAGTACACACTTTAGCAGCACTAATCAATTAAACCTCATAATCCTGCTGAAATTGAGTTCTAACTTTCCTGAGAGGACACACCAGTGGACATCTATAATCTTCAACTGCAGATGCCCCAGAAGGTTTCTATCCTGGGCAGCTGTGCGGCTGCCGCTGTTCCTATTAGCTGCCTGGTCAGTGTCAGCCAGCAGGGTTCTAGATTACCCAGGTCTGAGCAACCTGAAGTTCCAGTGCTGATCAGGAGATAAAGTATTTGCTTTTGGTTCTGCTCTAACTTCTCTGCCAGCATTTCTGCAAGGTGGATAATCTCTCCAAACACAATAACTTTTTTCAATCAATCAGACCCATGGGTGGCCTTGAGTATAGTTAAAGCACAGGGAACTCTGCTCAATATTCTGCAATAACCTAAATGGGGAAAGAATTTGAAAAAGGATTAAAAAAAACACACACAAACAAAAGCTACATGGAGAAATAAAGATCTCAATAAAATACATGAGAAATTTAAAAAATAAAAAGAAGGTAACTGCTTCTATGGTATGATTTACAGGACCCTCAGTAAAGGACTTTGCTATACCTTGCAAAGTCTCTCATTCCCCATCTAATTTCTAGGGATTAATTTCCTACAAAACTGGCATGCCTAGAAGGTCTCAAATTACTTTATTAAAAAGGATTTAAATAATTTGGGGGACACAGTCATCTTCCCTAGATGAAATTAAAACTTCTGTTCACTCTTTGATTTTTTAGTTTTTATAATTCCTTGTTAATCAACATCAATCTGTACCGTATTTGACTAAGCCATTTTTCTCACAATTGAGAACTTCTTCACAACCAAACTGCCCTTGCTTCATAGGGTATAATCTTCAAACCTGTTAAGGACTACCCATTACCCTCATTATACCAGAAGCCAGCTCTGAATGCATGTACCCATTGTTACTCTGTCTGAGGCATCGTTAAAGGAAATTGTAATAGAAGAGCCATTGCCTCCAATTCAGCCAAATGATATTAAAGCTAGTGTGTACAACTCTAATCTCTCTAATTGCAGTAGTTTCCAACCTCTGTTTTCATCAGAACTGTTTTTGGTTCAAACAAAATTTCACCTAGAACCTCAGTATTGATTGATATGTTCAATAACTATTAAGCACTTATTATGTGACAAGCACTGAATATTTGCCTTAGTGAGTGGAAATACCATCCATCCACCAAATAAGTTTGGACCAAAGTGTAGGAGTCATCCCTGATTCCTTTTTCCTTCACTGCATATATTCTGTCCATCAGCACTTTGTTACCTCTGCTATCTCCAGCTCTACTATCTTCATTTTTCCACTTCTCCCTACCTACACATGGTCCAAGTCATTGTTATCTCCTGTAACAATGCCAGGATACACCTCCCTGCTGATTCTGTTCTTGCTCACCTATCATCTATTCTACGTATATGTGGCAAGATAATCTAATGCTTCAACATGATCTATAATGCTCTGTATGAACTGCCCTCTGCCTGCCATTCCCATTTCATCTTGTCATTCATGAAGCTCTAGACACAGTGAAATTTATGCTTCTTTTTGTCAAAGATATTCCTGATCTGAGTTCTTTGCACTTTCTCTTTCTGGAGTGCTCACCAGGACCACTCATGGCTATCTCTTTCATATGTCAATAATTTTCATCTCAAATCATGTTACATCCTTAGATCTTCCCCACCAGACACTTCAATTAACCCTCCAACCCTTAGGCAGAAAGTGAAGAACTAAACAGCCTTTCAATGAAAGTGAAAGAGGAGAGTGAAAAAGATGGCTTAAAACTCAACATTCAGAAAACTAAGATAATGGAATCTGGTTCCATCACATTATGGCAAATAGATGGGGAAACAATGGAAACAGTGACAGACTTTATTTCCTGGGCTCCAAAATCACTGCATATGAGATGACTGCAGCCATGAAATTAAAAGACACTTGCTCCTTGGAAGAAAAGCTATGACCAACCTAGACAGCATATTAAAAAGCAGAGACATTACTTTGCCAACAAAGGTCCATCTGGTCAAAGCTATGGTTTTTCCAGTAGTCATGTATGGATGTGAGAGTTAGACTACAAAGAAAGCTGAGCTCCGAAGAATTGATGCTTTTGAACTGTGGTGTTGGAGAAGACTCTTGAGAGTCCCTTGGACTGCAAGGAGATCAAACAGGTCAACCCTAAAGGAAATCAATCCTGATTATTCATTGGAAGGACCAATGCTGAAGCTGAAGTTCCAATACTTTGGCCACCTGATGTGAGGAACTGACTCATTGGAAAAGACCCTGATGCTGGGAAAGATTGAAGGCAGGAGGAGAAGGGGATGACAGAGGATAAGATGGTTGGATGGCATCATCGACTCAGTGGACATGAGTATGAGCAGTCTCCAGGAGTTGGTGATGCACAGGGAAGCCTGGCGTGCTGCAGACCATGGGGTCACAAAGAGTCAGACACGACTGAGCAACTGAACTGACTGAAAAAAACCCTTAGTCACTCTTTATCACATTCCCTTGTTTTATTGCCTTCAAATCATTGGGTATTGTCTGAACTATTATGCTGTTTTACTTGTGTACTTTTATTGTCTACCTCTCACTCTTCTATAATATAAACTCCTTTCATAACCATGTCCTTTAAAATTGTTTTTGACATATAGCCGGTCCTGAATGGCTATCTGTTACAGACAGTGGGGGATAAAACAAAGTCCTTGTCTTGACAGAAATTTCAGTTAGACAAAAGAAGTAAATAATGAATAGATACAAAGTGGCATCAGTTCAGTTCAGTCGTTCAGTCATGTCTGATTCTTTATGACCCCATGAAACGAAGCACGCCAGGCCTCCCTGTCTATCACCAACTCCCAGAGTCCACCCAAACCCATGTCCATCGAGTCAGTGATGCCATCCAACCCTCTCATCCTCTGTCATCTACTTCTCCTGCCCTCAATCTTTCCCAGCATCAGGGTCTTTTCAAATGAGTCAGCTCTACACATCAGGTGGCCAAAGTATTTGGAGTTTCAGCTTCAACATCAGTCTCTCCAATGAACACCCAGGACTGATCTCCTTTAGGATGGACTGGTTGGATCTCCTTGCATTCCAAGGGACTCATGCTTGGGACTGGTGCACTGGGACGACCCAGAGGGATGGTATGGGGAGGGAGGAGGGAGGAGGGTTCGGGATGGGGAACACATGTATACCTGTGGCGGATTCATTTTGATATTTGGCAAAACTAATACAATTATGTAAAGTTTAAAATAAAATAAAATTGGAAGAATAAAAAAAAAAAAAAAAAGAGTCTTCTCCAACACCACAGTTCAAAAGCGTCAATTCTTTGGTGCACAGCTTTCTTCACAGTCCAACTCTCACATCCATACATGACCACTGAAAAAACCATAGCCTTGACTAGACTGCTTTGTTGGCAAAGTAATGTCTCTGCTTTTTAATATGCTGTCTAGGTTGGTTATAACTTTCCTTCCCAGGAGTAAGCGTCTTTTAATTTCATGGCTGCAATCACGATCTGCAGTGATTTTGGAGCCCCCCAAAATAAAGTCTGACACTGTGTCCACTGTTTCCCCATCTATTTGCCATGAAGTGATGGGACCAGATGCCATGATCTTAGTTTTCTGAATGTTGAAAACTAAGCGTTTCTCATGATGTACTCTGCATATAAGTTAAATAAGCAGGGTGACAATATACAGCCTTGACGTACTCCTTTTCCTATTTGGAACCAGTCTGTTGTTCTATGTCCAGTTCTAACTGTTGCTTCCTGACCTGCCTATAGGTTTATCGAAAGGCAGGTCAGGTGGTCTGGTATTCCCATCTCTTTCAGAATTTTCCACAGTTTATTGTGATCCACACAGTCAAAGGCTTTGGCATAGTTAATAAAGCAGAAATAGATGTTTTTCTGGAACTCTCTTGCTTTTTCCATGATCCAGTGGATGTTGACAACTTGATCTCTGGTTCCTCTGCCTTTTCTAAAACTAGCTTGAACATCTGGAAGTTCACAGTTCACATATTGCTGAAGCCTGGCTTGGAGAATTTTGAGCATTACTTTATTAGCGTGTGAGATGAGTGCAATTGTGTGGTAGTTTAAGCATTCTTTGGCATTGCTTTTCTTTGGGATTGGAATGAAAACTGACCTTTTCCAGTCCTGTGGCCACTGCTGAGTTTTCCAAATTTGCTGGCATATTGAGTGCAACACTTTCACAGCATCATCTTTCAGAATTTGAAATAGCTCAACTGGAATTCCATCACCTCCACTAGCTTTGTTCGTAGTGATGCTAAGGCCCACTTGACTTCACATTCCAGGATGTCTGGCTCTAGGTGAGTGATAATACCATCATGATTATCTGGGTCGTGAAGATCCTTTTTGTATAGTTCTTCTGTGTATTCTTGCCACTTCTTAGTATCTTCTGCTTGTGTTAGGTCCCTAACATTTCTGTCCTTTATTGAGCCTATCTTTGCATGAAATGTTCCCTTGCTATCTAATTTTCTTGAAGAGATCTCTAGTCTTTCCCATTCTATTGTTTTTCTCTTTCTTTGCATTGATCCCTGAGGAAGCATAGGTACCATAAAATCATAGATTTCTCTGTGGTCAGAGAAGGTGGCTCCACACAGAGAACACTGAGGAAGTGAGCTGGAGGGAGTCAGCCGTGTAGCTATCTGAGGCAAGAATACACAAGGAGAGGGAAAAGGGAAGGTTTTAATGTTTTTGAGGCAAGCCTGGCCTCTTTGAAGCTAGACTGAAATCGGCAGAGAAGAGAGTAATGGGTTACAGTGGAAGGGCTGTTTCTTTGAGCATTATAAAGTGAAAGTGATAATAAAAAGTGTTAGTTATTTTATTTCTCTCCTAGTTGAGTGAGAAGGCAATGGCAAACCACTCCAGTACTCTTGCCTAGAAAATCCCATGGATGGAGGAGCCTGGTAGGCTGCAGTCCATGGGGTCGCTAAGAGTCGGACACGACTGAGCGACTTTGCTTTCACTTTTCACTTTCATGCATTGGAGAAGGAAATGGCAACCCACTCCAGTGTTCTTGCCTGGAGAATCCCAGGGATAGGGGAGCCTGGTGGGCTGCCGTCTATGGGGTCGCACAGAGTCGGACACAACTGAAGCGACTTAGCAGCAGCAGCAGGAAAGTGAAAGTGAAAGTGTTAGTCATTTAACTATGTCTGATTCTTTGCCACTCCAAGGACTGTAGCCCACCAGGCTCTTCTGTTCATGGAATTCTCTGGGCAAGAATACTAGAGTGGGTTGCCATTCCCTTCTCCAGTGGATCTTCCTGACCTAGGGGTTGAATCCAGGTCCCTGACTTGCAGGTGGATTCTTTACCATCTGAGCCACTAGGGAAGCCCTCAACTCCTAATAATTTAGACATTAAAACTCACATTTTCCTGAGCAGCACACTTGGCAGGTATTTCAGGCTTCATGGAAGGTTTTTCATAAGTAGCCTAATGGGTTCCATTGAGGTTGATGTCACTCTGGATGATATTAAATTGTTCTGGTGTATAAAAACCCCTGAAAAGAATGCAAAATTGTGAAGAACAATCAGATCTTAATCATACTGGACCTCTCAGAAATGATTATCTTTTACTCTAAACAGTCATATTGCTGACATTTTGATTCAAGGTCAAAATGGGGGAGTTTAGTTTGATTATGACATTTGTGTCAAAGGGAGATCAACCCTGGGATTTCTTTGGAGGGAATGATGCTGAAGCTGAAACTCCTGTACATTGGCCACCTCATGCGAAGACTTGACTCATTGGAAAAGACTGATGCTGGGAGGGATTGGGGGCAAGAGGAGAAGGGGACAACAGAGGATGAAATGGCTGGATGGCATCACTGACTCGATGGACGTGAGTCTGAGTGAACTCCAGGAGTTGGTGATGGACAGGGAGGCCTGGCATGCTGCGATTCATGGGGTCACAAAGAATCAGACATGACTGAGCGACTGAACTGAACTGCATCTGGTTGCTTCTAGCTACTTGCAGGCAAAGGGTGTGTATACCAGAAAAATAGCTTCATTCTAATTTTCAGAAACACTTGTAATTTTGGGGGGAAGTGGCTCAGATGGTAAAAGAATCTGCCTGAAATGCAGGAGATCTGAGTTTGATCCATGGGTGGGGAAGATCCCTTGGAAAAGGGAGTGGCACCCCACTCCAGTGTTCTTGCCTGGAGAAGTCCATGGAATCGAAAAAGGTTATACATGACTGAGTAACAAAGGTCCGTCTAGTCAAGGCTATGGTTTTTCCTGTGGTCATGTATGGATGTTGAGAGTTGGGTTGTGAAGAAGGCTGAGTGCCGAAAAATTGATGCTTTTGAACTGTGGTGTTGGAGAAGACTCTTGAGAGTCCCTTGGACTGCAAGGAGATCCAACCAGTCCATTCTGAAGGAGATCAGCCCTGGGATTTCTTTGGAAGGAATGATGCTAAAGCTGAAACTCCAGTACTTTGGCCACCTCATGGGAAGAGTTGACTCATTGGAAAAGACTCTGATGCTGGGAGGGATTGGGGGCAGGAGGAGAAGGGGACGACAGAGGATGAGATGGCTGGATGGCAGCACCGACTCGATGGACGTGAATCTGAGTGAACTCGGGGAGTTGGTGATGGACAGGGAGGCCTGGCATGCTGCGATTCATGGGGTCACAAAGAGTCGGACACAACTGAGTGAACTGAGTGACTAGCACATTCTACTTCAGACAGTAAACTTTTTGATAGACAAAATTATAATTCGAGTAGTGGGTACACAGAAATTAGGTAAAATGTTGTTTATTACAGAGAACAAATATAGGGAAAACCTTGGTACTTAGCTTCAAGGTGTTCATGGTTTAAGTGATAGACAAGACAAATCGTATACCAGTGTAACAATGGTTGTTTCCATACTGCTGTGCTTGCCTTCCTTCTGCCATGATTTTCTAGCCTCTGAAAGTTACTTCATCTTCCTGACCTGGGGAGATGTGAGGAGTAGTTGGCTGGTCGTGGTGGGATCCATCATCATTCGTCATCTGTGTGACTAATCTAACTTTGGCCTCATACCCATATTCTAATAATTGGATCTGCCTTTTGCTTTGGCATTGACCAAACTCTCCTTGCATCCTGGTTATCTCTGTGCTGTCAGCCTCATAACGTTTCCAGGGTTAAAAAGATTAAAGTTCTCCCCCAAGTCAAACCTGGGCTTGTGATCATTTGTCTGAGGCCACCTGCCTGTTTTCCCACCTGTTGTCTGCCACCAGAATACTCAATCAATTCTGAGATTGATATGATAGTGGTAAAATATAATTAGCAGACACTTCTAATTCCCAGGTGACAGAACGTGGGAAGAAAAGACACTTACCTCACTATACAGTTTTGAATTTTTTACCATGTACTTAAAGAAAAAAAGAAAAAAAAATTGAAACAGCAACAACTTCAAAAACTGAGAAGATGGTATTTTTCTAGTTCACAGAAAAATAGTCTTACCTCAAATGAAGTACCTGATGCTTGAGATCCCAAGAAAGCAATTCATACAATGGAAACCAGGTAAGCTAACCTGGTTAGCTCGATTATAATCTGAGGACTTAGCATTAAACCTCAGTGGTATGCCCTGGAAGGTTGGACTCTAAGATTACCTACAACTCCAGTGTGTTTTGTGAGCCCATATGATAGCAAGACACAGAAGAGTGTGAAGAGTGTGTAAGAGACAGAGGATTTGCCTCAGTGCCTATGTGTGATGTGGGGGAAGGGAAGGACTTGCAGGCTTGTCTTCTTCACTGCAAGAAAACAGAGGGGCAGGTTGGACACCCGCCTTACCTTTCAGTCTCTTGAAAGGAAGAAGAAAAGCCCCAGGGAACCATCTTTATATTTGAGTAGTCTTTCAGTCTTTTTAATACTCTACCTTCTTGTACTGTGTTGTAATCAAGGATCACATTCCTTCTCCTTGGAGATAGAATGGGAGGCCTACATTCTAATCCATTATTTAGGAGATGGAGTAGGGAAGGAAAAGGGATCTTTAATTTCCTCCCTAGAGAAGAAAGATTGTTGGACAGATGAGTTCATGATGGGAGTGGGAATGGGGGAAATAGATATTGGAGATAGGATAAATATAAGGTGAGGGTGGCTAGGTAATGTCAGGTAGGTTTCAGAGAGTCTGAAAGTTTTGATTAAGAGATTGGACTTTTTTCCTCTTAGTTTATTTAATCATTCAGTAAATGTTCCCCAGGTGCCCACATGATGCCAAGCCTGGGTTGGAGGCAGGGTGACAATGATGAACAATATAATCTTTTGTGCTTAAGTAGCCTAGATTCTCTAGGGGGGAATAGATAAGTAAAGAGGCAATTAAAATAATGTATTAGTGCCATGTCTGGAGCAGATGGAGCTGTTCCAGGAAGACATATGACCTAATTCTGGGAGAATGGAGAAAACTCCCTAGAGGAGGAGACATTTGGGAGGTAGTCTTGAGCTAAACCTGCAGAGATGGTGGCAAAAAGCATTCAGGCAAAAGGACAATCATGCAGATAGATCAGAAAGTGAGCTTGACTTATTAGAGGACTTAAATTCCCTTCAGTTTATGTGGAAAGTAACCAGGAAAACAGTGAGTAATGAGACTGGAGAAATCTTCAAGGCTGGATAGTCAAAGCCCTCATAAAACACATGTTAAGTGGTTTGGAATTTATCCCAGGAACAATGGGAGAGCCACTGGATAACTTTATTAGGGAAATGACATAAGCAGGTTTATACTTTTAGAAAGATCACCCTGTCTTGTGTGAACAATAGATAAGAAGGAGGCAAGACTGGAGGCAGAGACCAGTTAGCAGGACATTGAAATAATCCAGGCAGGAGATAATGGCCACTGTAGTAAAATGAAAACTTTGGGTTTGCAGGAAGTGCTTGAATTCTTTTGTTGCATCGCCATTTCCCCCCTCTACCTTTCTTGCTGCTACACTGGGCTTTGGGAAGCTGCCCCTTACAGGCTAATCAGCTTTGCCCTTTGGCTTCCAGGTAAATGTGGCCAATGGGAGATACCTGTAAGTGATCAGAGGAAAGAAGAGTGAGGGTGAGATATCAGTTCCCACGGATCCCTTGCAGTTTGGTCATTACAGGCTGGCATCCAGCAAAGCCTGTACCGAGTGTCCGGCAACCCTATCCATATAGCTCTCCTCTCCAGGTTGGGTAACTGCTCCCTACTCTTGCCTGTTATGGCCTAGGGGAGGTAACTTCCAAGGTACTGCATCACCCTTATGGTTTCCTTTAGATCCAATCATTTCTTTGTAAATATTCTCATTATTAAGCTCTTCTCAAATTATGTAGCTTTCTGTAACATCTTTTTTGCTACTGGGGCCCTGACTGATGAACAAGAGGACAGTGAGAGTACATAAATGTAGGCATCATAAAATGGTATAATTGAAATGAT
The DNA here is from genome assembly GCF_032452875.1 of Bos javanicus. Classification (NCBI taxonomy): domain Eukaryota; kingdom Metazoa; phylum Chordata; class Mammalia; order Artiodactyla; family Bovidae; genus Bos; species Bos javanicus. The sequence goes on along the minus strand of NC_083871.1, from coordinate 56,072,243 downwards.
CCTATGTGAGACAGAGTGCAGGCAAAGGGGCAGTTGATAATAATTCCTGTAAATAATACATTTGAGAGGTGTTTGGTTTGTTAATTAAAAGGAATAACTATAATAATAGCTAGTATCTTATTAAATGTTAGACACAGGGACAGGTCTTTAAATGCATTGTCTTATAAATTTCATGAAGTAGGTATTATTCCATTTTATGGATATGAAAATCACATCTTTTAGCAGTTGCATAACCTGATGTAGGTTACTCTTCCATCAGTGTCAGAGAGAGAATTCAGATTCATCTCTGCATGATTCTACATCATATTTGTATGGAGCTCTGAGGTATTTCCTGAATGCAAATACTTAAGTTTCTTAGACTAAGTTTATACATGACTGTTAATGGACTATGTCTAGAAGAATTGAGGTTGAGTTTGGGGAGTTATTTTCTAATCAGTTGCTTTAGTATTTTACTATTCTGGTGTGATTATTAAAAAGCTACAAAAATAATTTGACACTATTTTCCAGGGTGATTGTGTAACAAAGAGGTGCAGTCTTTGTATTGATTGAACTAATAATTTTTGATGGTTTCCAATGGTCACATTTGGAGAAGGCAATGGCAACCCACTCCAGTGTTCTTGCCTGGAGAATCCCAGGGACGGGGGAGCCTGGTGGGCTGTCGTCTCTGGGGTAGCACAGAGTCGGACACGACTGAAGCGACTTAGCAGTAGCAGCAGCAATGGTCACATTAGATTGTGGGTAGCATTAAGATAGAGAACACTACAGAAAGAGGGAAGAAATTATTGACTTTATAGGAAGAGAAATGTATACATGTACATTTCTTGAAAAAGATTAACATTCCATATTGCATTTGCCACCAGAGGGAGTCATGTGAATGCCATAACATATTGACAAAGGAAAAGGAAAAATCATTAAATATTTTCTCCCAATTCCGATGATATTTCAACAAGAATTCAGAATTTGGTAGAGCTTGTGTAACTATGAGAAAGGACTTAAACATCTCACTGTAGGGTTGGAAACAAAAGAAATGTCTTGCTTAAATTAATCATGCAGGGTAAGAGATAGATATCAAAACAAATAGACACAGTGCAGATTTTAGCAACACAAGCTTAATGTTACACTAAAACTAAAAAATGAAGCTGTGATTTATTTTGTTCCAAAAATCATTCTCTACAATTACCAAAATACTGTTCTAAAAAAAGTTTTGGAATCAACAATCTAATCAACAATTTTACTAATATTTCATTGTATTTTATTTTACCTTTATATTCCCTGTGCCAGGATGACTGTGATTGTTATTTTCAGTAAATAAAATAAAAGTGCATTGAAAAGAAACTTAAAAGGTAGAAAGATTCTGCATCCAAAGAGTATTTGACGTATCTATGCTCTCTGAAAACTTGGCCAAGATTTTCTCAACTGGCAAATTATGGAGGGGGAATGGGCTATTTAATAACTGATAGATTTATAACTCAATTTATTTTATATTTAATTTTAGAATTGATCAGTTAACAGCATTTACTGAAAGCTACTATATACACAGTACTGAATTGTCCATTAAAATCAAGACCAAGTGATAATAAATCTTAGAAAGATGAGCTCTGAAATGATGTTTAATGCCTTATATAGATCACTAGTTCTCAAAATATGGTCTTTGCCAGCCCCAATACTATTGCCTGGGAACTTGTTCAAAATACAAATTCTCTTATTTCAGTCCCAGATTTGTGAATTCAGAAAGACTAGACACGGGGGCCTAGCAATCTGTGTTTTGACAAGCTCTGTAGATAATTCTAATGTTGCTGCTAAGTCACATCAGTCATGTCCGACTCTGTGCAACCCCATAGACAGCTACCCACCAGGCTCCTCTGTCCCTGGGATACTCCAGGCAAGAGTACTGGAGTGCGTTGCCATTTCCTTCTCCAATGCATGAAAATGAAAAGTGAAAGTGAAGTCGTTCAGTCATCTCTGACTCTTCGAGACCCCATGGACTGTAGCCCACCAGGCTCCTCCGTCCATGGGATTTCCCAGGCAAGATTACTAGAGTGGGTTGCCATTGCCTTCTCCCTTAGATAATTCTAATATGCACTTAAAGTGTGAATCAATGATAGAGATCTAAAATCTGATCTCTTCAAAGTATTATAAGTCCAGCAATTTATACAAATTGCAATATGAGCTTTCTGTTTTGTTGTAATAGCTATTTTCTTATGGGTAAATTAAATTTAAAAATAAAAATTAAATGAGTGATTATGGCAAAGAATTGCAACTTCTAGTAACACCAAATAGTCATAGATTAAAGTAATTAAGTTTAGAAATAATAAACAGATGGATTAGAGAAGCAAGAGTAAACAATACATACTTTCAGTTCAGTGGCAGTGGAATTTATTTTTCCTCTGTCTCTACAAGCATTGCTTTGTCTAAAGATCACAATTTATTCATTTTTCCATTTATAATTTTGAGATTCTATGATTACTTAGGAACTTAGAAGATGCTCTAAAAACACATACTTTACAAGGGCAAAGTAAGATTTACCTAGAAAACTAGAAACAAGATTAATATTACAAGATGACTTTTATATCATATTGTCTGAATTTTTCACAGAATACATGAATTACTTTATAATAGAAAATACATTTCCATTAAGTAAAAAGTGTTTCAAATTATTTTTTAAAGTCTAGCTGCAAGCAAGTAACTTTAATGTGACAAAAGAGATCTAGTTTTTAGTTTTCTTTACCTAATAAGTACTGAATTGTCAATATGACTAGCTGTGTCTTATATTGGCTCTTTCATATATGGTCAAGTACAGTGCAGTCTATTAGATTACAGGCATACCTTGGAGATACTGTGGGCTTGGTTTTAACCCAAAGCAAATAAAGCAAATATTGCAGTAAAACAAGTCACAAATTTTTTGGTTTCCCAGTGCATATAAAAGTGTTTACGCTATACTGTGGACTATTAAGTGGGCAATAGGATGCTGTCTAAGACACTGATGTACGTACCTCAATTAAAAACATTGTGTAGTTGCTAAGTCATGTCTGACTCTTTTGCAGCCCTATGGACTGCCAGGCTCCTCTGTCCATGGGATTTCCCAGGCAAGAATAATGGAGTGGACTGCCATTTCCTTTTCTAGGGAATCTTTCTGACCCAGGGATTGAAGCCATGTCTCTTGCATTGGCAGATGGATTCTTTACCACTGAGCTACCAGGAAGACTCTAATTAAAAAATACTTTATTGCTAAAAAATGCTAACCATTATCTGAGCCTTTAGAAAGTCATGATTTTTGCTGGTAGAAGATCTTGTCTTCATATTGATAGCTCCTGACTTAATCAGGGTATGGTGGTTGAACAATGGGGTGGCTGTGGCAACGCTTAAGGCAATGAAGTTTGCTGCATCAGCTGACTCTCTTTCATGAATGATTTCTCTGTAGCATGAGAAGAAGTTTGCTACCTTTTTACCCACAGTAGAACTTCTTTCAAAACTGGAGCCAATCCTCTCAAGCCCTGCCATTGCGTTTCAACTAATTTTATGTAATATTCTAAATCATTTATTGTCATTTCAACAGTCTTCACCAGGAGAGGATTTCATCTCAAGAAATAACATTATTTGGTCTTTCATAGGGAGCACCTTCTCATCCATTAAAGTTTTATAGCAAGATTGTAGCAATTCACTCACATCCAGATCCACTTCTAGTTCTCTTGCTATTTCCACCACATCTTCAGTGGTGGAATTTGAAACAATTTAACTACTCCTCTGAAGTCTTGAACCTCTCAAAGTCATTCATGAGAGTTGGAATCAACTTCTTCCAAACTCCTGTTAATGTTGATATTTTGACCTCTTCCCATGAATCATGAATGTTCTTAGTAACGTCTAGAATGGTGAATCCTTTCCAGAAGGTTTTCTATAAATTTTGCCCAGATTCATCAGAGGAATTAATATCTATGCCAGTTATAACCTTATAACCTGTATTTCTTAAATCATAAGACTTGAGAGTCAAAATCACTCCTTGATCCATGGGCTACAGATGAATGTTGTGATAGCGGGGAAGAAAACAACATTAATTTTGTACATCTCCACCAACATTCTTGGATGACCAGGTGTATTGTCAATGAGCAGTAATATTTTTTTTTTTTTCTGGGCAGCAGGTCTCAACAGTGGCCTTAAAACTTTCAGTAAACCAAATTGTAAACAGATGTACTGTCAGCCAAGCTTTGTTGTTCAATTTATAGAGCAGACACAGAGTAGGTGTAGCATAATTCTTGAGAGTCCTAGGATTTGGGGGATGGTAAATGAGCACTGGCTTCAACTTAAAGTCATTTATATCCTATCCCCATTGCTTCATCCATAAAATGGAAATAGTAATAGTTCATTCTTCATGTGGGGATTGTATGTGACAATGAAGGAAAAATACAGCCATTTAAAAATTAAATGTGGTGAGATTTCTTTTATTAGCTCCCAAAATACAAAGAAATAGATGAAGCTAAGTTTATGACTTATGAATATATAATTACTCTTGAGAACATGCCTCTTGCAACTTAAACACAGGGTTTTTTTATTAAGATTTGATCTTATTTACTGCTATTACTTAGTGGCAGGTGTGTCCTAATCCTGTGATAAGAAAACCATTTCAAGTGAGGACGTTAATATCAATTGATGACAATTATGCAGCCTTTTGAAAATCCCAGGAATATATCATACTTGTCATTGTAATTTTCAACTTAAAAAATTTATGAATCAAAAGCAGGGAGATCCAAAAATGGAGAGGACATCTTGTTTTTCTTCAGTGTTTACAATGATTGAAATTTGGAACATTTTTCATATTTTAATTAAAATTTTTTTCTAGGTGCTAAATGAATATTGTTGATGTTAATATTGACATAAACCTTATTTTGTCTGAGTGTAATAAATGTTCAAGGAAGATACAGATAGTTGATAAAACCATGGGCACTCAGCAATCACTGGGAGTGATTAAAAGGCTACAGGTGTCAGGGAATCAACTGACACAGCTCATTTAAGACTACTGAGTAGCTTATGGTCTTCCCAAGTGGCTCAGTGGTAAAGTATCTGCCACCAGTGCAGGAGACACAAGACACGTGGATTGCATCACTTGTAAGAAAGATCCCCTGGAGAAGGAAACAGCAACCCACTTCAGTATTCTTGCCTGGAAAATCCCATGGACAGAGGAGCCTGGCGGGCACAGTCTATGGGGTCACAAAGAGTCAGACACAACTGAGCACACACGAACATCTGTGCACACACATTCAGTGGCTTATGAGCAGCACTCTGATGGAGATTTTTCTTCCCTGAACGAGAAAAGAAAGCAAGAAACTGAGACTAGAGAGATCACCTGTCATACAACTTAAAAGGAAGTGGACTTTTGATTCCTAGTCATTTAAAAAATATTTTTCAATGTAAGCAAATCCTTACAAAGTGGAAAGGGTGGATATACTGTGATAAGAATATCTTCTTAATTCTCCATTTCATTATTTTAAGTAGTACTTATCTATCCATAATATCCTGTTTCTGCTGTGCTGTGAAAAATAACTCAGGTTCAAATTACATAAAAAAGAACTCTTCAAGGGAAAATACATCAATCCTTAAGATGATTTCTTTTGAATATATAATGTTGGAAGGTGCAGATGAGGCTAATGTGTTAAACTTTTTTTTTTTAATTTTATTTTATTTTTAAACTTTACATAATTGTATTAGTTTTGCCAAATATCAAAATGAATCCACCACAGGTATACACGTGTTCCCATCCTGAACCCTCCTCCTTCCTCCCTCCCCATACCATCCCTCTGGGTCGTCCCAGTGCACTAGCCCCAAGCATCCAGTATCGTGCATCGAACCTGGACTGGCAACTCGTTTCATACATGATATTTTACATGTTTCAATGCCATTCTCCCAAATCTTCCCACCCTCTCCCTCTCCCACAGAGTTCATAAGACTGTTCTATACATCAGTGTCTCTTTTGCTGTCTCATACACAGGGTTATTGTTACCATCTTTCTAAATTCCATATATATGCGTTAGTATACTGTATTGGTGTTTTTCTTTCTGGCTTACTTCACTCTGTATAATAGGCTCCAGTTTCATCCACCTCATTAGAACTGATTCAAATGTATTCTTTTGAATGGCTGAGTAATACTCCATTGTGTATATGTACCACAGCTTTCTTATCCATTCATCTGCTGATGGACATCTAGGTTGCTTCCATGTCCTGGCTATTATAAACAGTGCTGCGATGAACATTGGGGTACATGTGTCTCTTTCCTTTCTGGTTTCCTCAGTGTGTATGCCCAGCAGTGGGATTGCTGGATCATAAGGCAGTTCTATTTCCAGTTTTTTAAGGAATCTCCACACTGTTCTCCATAGTGGCTGTACTAGTTTGCATTCCCACCAACAGTATAAGAGGGTTCCCTTTTCTCCACACCCTCTCCAGCATTTATTATTTGTAGACTTTTGGATCACAGCCATTCTGACTGGTGTGAAATGGTACCTCATAGTGGTTTTGATTTGCATTTCTCTGATAATGAGTGATGTTGAGCATCTTTTCATGTGTTTGTTAGCCATCTGTATGTCTTCTTTGGAGAAATGTCTATTTAGTTCTTTGGCCCATTTTTTGATTGGGTCATTTATTTTTCTGGAGTTGAGCTGTAGGAGTTGCTTGTATATTTTTGAGATTAGTTGTTTGTCAGTTGCTTCATTTGCTATTATTTTCTCCCATTCTGAAGGCTGTCTTTTCACCTTGCTAATAGTTTCCTTTGATGTGCAGAAACTTTTAAGGTTAATTAGGTCCCATTTGTTTATTTTTGCTTTTATTTCCAATATTCTGGGAGGTGGGTCATAGAGGATCCTGCTGTGATGTATGTCGGAGAGTGTTTTGCCTATGTTCTCCTCTAGGAGTTTTATAGTTTCTGGTCTTACATTTAGATCTTTAATCCATTTTGAGTTTGTTTTTGTGTATGGTGTTAGAAAGTGTTCTAGTTTCATTCTTTTACAAGTGGTTGACCAGATTTCCCAGCACCACTTGTTAAAGAGATTGTCTTTAATCCATTGTATATTCTTGCCTCCTTTGTCAAAGATAAGGTGTCCATATGTGCGTGGATTTATCTCTGGGCTTTCTATTTTGTTCCATTGATCTATATTTCTGTCTTTGTGCCAGTACCATACTGTCTTGATAACTGTGGCTTTGTAGTAGAGCCTGAAGTCAGGTAGGTTGATTCCTCCAGTTCCATTCTTCTTTCTCAAGATCGCTTTGGCTATTCGAGGTTTTTTGTATTTCCATACAAATTGTGAAATTATTTGTTCTAGCTCTGTGAAGAATACTGTTGGTAGCTTGATAGGGATTGCATTGAATCTATAAATTGCTTTGGTTAGTATACTCATTTTCACTATATTGATTCTTCCAATCCATGAACATGGTATATTTCTCCATCTATTAGTGTCTTCTTTGATTTCTTTCACCAGTGTTTTATAGTTTTCTATGTATAGGTCTTTAGTTTCTTTAGGTAGATATATTCCGAAGTATTTTATTCTTTCCGTTGCAATGGTGAATGGAATTGTTTCCTTAATTTCTCTTTCTGTTTTCTCATTATTAGTGTATAGGAATGCAAGGGATTTCTGTGTGTTGATTTTATATCCTGCAACTTTACTATAGTCATTGATTAGTTCTAGTAATTTTCTGGTGGAGTCTTTAGGGTTTTCTATGTAGAGGATCATATCATCTGCAAACAGTGAGAGTTTTACTTCTTCTTTTCCAATTTGGATTCCTTTTATTTCTTTTTCTGCTCTGATTGCTGTGGCCAAAACTTCCAAAACTATGTTGAATAGTAATGGTGAAAGTGGGCACCCTTGTCTTGTTCCTGACTTTAGAGGAAATGCTTTCAATTTTTCACCATTGAGGATAATGTTTGCTGTGGGTTTGTCATATATAGCTTTTATTATGTTGAGGTATGTTCCTTCTATTCCTGCTTTCTGGAGAGTTTTTATCATAAATGGGTGTTGAATTTTGTCAAAGGCTTTCTCTGCATCTATTGAGATAATCATATGGTTTTTATTTTTCAATTTGTTAATGTGGTGTATTACATTGATTGATTTGCGGATATTGAAGAATCCTTGCATCCCTGGGATAAAGCCCACTTGGTCATGGTGTATGATCTTTTTAATGTGTTGTTGGATTCTGATTGCTAGAATTTTGTTAAGGATTTTTGCATCTATGTTCATCAGTGATATTGGCCTGTAGTTTTCTTTTTTTGTGGGATCTTTGTCAGGTTTTGGTATTAGGGTGATGGTGACCTCATAGAATGAGTTTGGAAGTTTACCTTCCTCTGCAATTTTCTGGAAGAGTTTGAGCAGGATAGGTGTTAGCTCTTCTCTAAATTTTTGGTAGAATTCAGCTGTGAAGCCGTCTGGACCTGGGCTTTTGTTTGCTGGAAGATTTTTGATTACAGTTTCAATCTCCATGCTTGTGATGGGTCAGTTAAGATTTTCTATTTCTTCCTTGTCGAGTGTTGGAAAGTTGTACTTTTCTAAGAATTTGTCCATTTCTTCCACGTTGTCCATTTTATTGGCATATAATTGTTGATAGTAGTCTCTTATGATCCTTTGTATTTCTGTGTTGTCTGTTGTGATCTCTCCATTTTCATTTCTAATTTTATTGATTTGATTTTTCTCCCTTTGTTTCTTGATGAGTCTGGCTAATGGTTTGTCAATTTTATATATGCTTTCAAAGAACCAGCTTTTGGTTTTGTTGATTTTTGCTATGGTCTCTTTTGTTTCTTTTGCATTTATTTCTGCTCTAATTTTTAAGATTTCTTCTACTAACCCTGGGGTTCTTCATTTCTTCCTTTTCTAGTTGCTTTAGGTGTAGAGTTAGGTTATTTATTTGACTTTTTTCTTGTTTCTTGAGGTGTGCCTGTATGCTATGAACTTTCCCCTTAGGACTGCTTTTACTGTGTCCCACAGGTTTTGGGTTGTTTTTTCATTTTCATTCGTTTCTATGCAAATTTTGATTTCTTTTTTGATTTCTTCTGTGATTTGTTGGTTATTCAGCAGCGTGTTGTTCAGCCTCCATATGTTGGAATTTTTAATAGTTTTTCTCCTGTAATTGAGGTCTAATCTTACTCCATTGTGGTCAGAAAAGATGCTCGGAATGATTTCTATTTTTTTGAATTTACCAAGGCTAGATTTATGGCCCAGGATGTGATCTATCCTGGAGAAGGTTCCATGTGCACTTGAGAAAAAGGTGAAATTCATTGTTTTGGGATGAAATGTCCTATAGATATCAATTAGGTCTAACTGGTCTATTGTATCATTTAAAGTTTGTGTTTCCTTGTTAATTTTCTGTTTAGTTGATCTATCCATAGGTGTGAGTGGGGTATTAAAGTCTCCCACTATTATTGTGTTATTGTTAATTTCTCCTTTCATACTTGTTAGCATTTGTCTTACATACTGCGGTGCTCCCGTGTTGGGTGCATATATATTTATAATTGTTATATCTTCTTCTTCGATTGATCCTTTGATCATTATGTAGTGACCATCTTTGTCTCTTTTCACAGCCTTTGTTTTAAAGTCTATTTTATCTGATATGAGTATTGCTACTCCTGCTTTCTTTTGGTCCCTATTTGCATGGAAAATCTTTTTCCAGCCCTTCACTTTCAGTCTGTATGTGTCCCCTGTTTTGAGGTGGGTCTCTTGTAGACAACATATGTAGGGGTCTTGTTTTTGTATCCATTCAGCCAGTCTTTGTCTTTTGGTTGGGGCATTCAACCCATTTACGTTTAAGGTAATTACTGATAAGTATGATCCCTTTGCCATTTACTTTATTGTTTTGGGTTCGAATTTATACCCCATTTTTGTGTTTCCTGTCTAGAGAATATCCTTTAGTATTTGTTGGAGAACTGGTTTGGTGGTGCAGAATTCTCTCAGCTTTTGCTTGTCTGAAAAGCTTTTGATTTCTCCTTCATACTTGAATGAGATCCTTGCTGGGTACAATAATCTGGGCTGTAGGTTATTTTCTTTCATCATTTTAAGTATGTCTTGCCATTCCCTCCTGGCTTGAAGAGTTTCTATTGAAAGATCAGCTGTTATCCTTATGGGAATTCCCTTGTGTGTTATTTGTTGTTTTTCCCTTGCTGCTTTTAATATTTGTTCTTTGTGTTTGATCTTTGATAATTTGATTAATATGTGTCTTGGGGTGTTTCGCCTTGGGTTTATCCTGTTTGGGACTCTCTGGGTTTCTTGGACTTGGGTGATTATTTCCTTCCCCATTATAGGGAAGTTTTCAACTATTATCTCCTCAAATATTTTCTCATGGTCTTTCTTTTTGTCGTCTTCTTCTGGGACCCCTATGATTCAAATGTTGTAGCGTTTAATATTGTCTTGGAAGTCTCTGAGATTGTCCTCATTTCTTTTAATTCGTTTTTCTTTTATCCTCTCTGATTCATTTATTTCTGCCATTCTATCTTCTAATTCACTAATCTGATCTTCTGCCTCTGTTATTCTACTATTTGTTGCCTCCAGAGTGTTTTTAATTTCATTTATTGCATTATTCATTATATATTGACTCTTTTTTATTTCTTCTAGGTCCTTGTTAAACCTTTCTTGTATCTTTTCAATCCTTATCTCCAGGCTATTTATCTGTGATTCCATTTTAATTTCAAGATTTTGGATCAATTTCACTATCATTATTCGAAATTCTTTATCAGGTAGATTCCCTATCTCTTCCTCTTTGGTTTGGTGGGCATTTATCCTGTTCCTTTATCTGCTGGGTATTCCTCTGTCTCTTCATCTTGTTTAAATTGCTGAGTTTGGGGTGTCCTTTCTGTATTCTGGCAGTTTGTGGAGTTCTCTGTATTGTGGCGTTTCCTCACTGTGTGTGGGTTTGTACAGGTGGCTTGTCAAGGTTTCCTGGTTAGGGAAGCTTGTGTTGGTGTTCTGGTGGGTGGAGCTGTATTTCTTCTCTCTGGAGTGTAATGAAATGTCCAGTAATGAGTTATGAGATGTCTATGGTTTTGGGGTGACTTTGGGCAGCCTGTATCTTGAAGCTCAGAGCTGTGTTCCTTTGTTGCTGGAGAATTTGCTTGGTGTGTCTTGCCCTGGAACTTTTTGGCCCTTGTGTGGTGCTTGGTTTCCGTGTCGGTATGGAGGCGTTTGATAAGCTCCTGTCAATTAATGTTCCTTGGAGTCAGGAGTTCCCTGGAGTTAGGGTTTGGACTTAAGCCTCCTGCTTCCAGTTATCGGTCTTATTTTTACAGTAGTTTCAAAACTTCTCCTTCTATACAGCACCATTGATAAAACATCTACATTAAAGATGAAAAGTTTCTCTATTGTAAGGGTCACTCAGAGAGGTTCACAGCGTTACATGGAGAAGAGAAGAGGGAGGTGGGAGTTAGAGGTGACCCAAATGAGATGAGGTGGAATCAATAGTGGAGAGAGTGGGCTAGCCAGTAGTCACTTCCTTATGTGCACTCCACAACTGGACCACTCAGAGATGTTCATGGAGTTATACAGAGAAGAGAAGGAGGAGGAAGGAGACAGAGGTGGCCAGAACGATAAAAGGGGGGAATGAAAAGGGGGGATCCAGCCAGTAATCAGTTCCCTAAGTGTTCTCCACCGTCTGGAACATACAGAAATTCACAGAGTTGGGTAGAGTAGAGAGGGGTTAGGGAGGAGACACAGGTGACCTGGTGGGGAAAAAGGAGAGTCCAAAGGGAGAGAGAGCAGTCAAGCCAGTAATCTCACTCCCTAGTGAAAAATGGGTCCTGAAGATTGGGTTCTTAAAGGTACAAAATTGGTAACAAATACATAAAAGCAAAAATTAAAAATTTAGAGTAGAGTTTGGAATTTCAAAAATATGATGTTAAAAGAAGGAAAAGAAAGAGAGAAAAAACGAACAAAGAAAAACAAGGTTGCAAAAATTATAAAGAAAATACAGGTACAAAATTGATAACTAATACCAAAAAGCAAAAATTAAAAATCTAGAGTAGAGTTTGGAATTTCAAAAATACAATGTTAAAAAAAAGGAAGAAGAAAAATGAAGAGAAAACAAACAAACAAAAAACAAACAATGTCGCAAAAATTATAAAGAAAATACAGGTACAAAATTGATATCAAATACCAAAAAGCATAAATTAAAAATCTAGAGTAGAGTTTGGAATTTCAGGTATACAATGTTATATAAAAGAAGAAGAGAAAGAAACAGAGGGAAAAAAAAAAAGTCACAGAAATTATAAAAAAACTATAGGTACAAAATTGATAACATATACCAAAAAGCTAAAATTAAAAATCTGGAGTAGAGTTTGGAATTTCAAAAATACAATGTTAAAGAAAAGAAGAAAAAACAACAACAAACAAACAAAAAAAACAAAACAAGGTCAAAAAATTATAAAATATATATATATGAAGTTTGCTGAAGAAGAAAAAAATAGGGGTTTTTGTTTTTGTTTTGCAAAGTAATAGGTTATAAAAGTGAAAATTGAAGGAACAATAGAGGACTTAAAATTTTTTTTTTTAATTAAAAAAAAAAAGGAAAGAAGAATGATCGTAAAAATAGTAAAAAATATATCTAGGACTTTCTCTGGTTTTGTTGTGAGTATTGTGGGTTCAGTTCATTTTTGGCTAGTTCCTTGGTCCGACATATATTTCTCAAGATCTGTAGGCCCCTTCCTATGTAGTCCGTAGTAACCACGGGGTTTTAATCTATTGCCTGTAGCTTCCAAGGCGTTTCCCTCTGTTATAGCTTCTTCTGTTTGCTGGTCTCTTCAGTGTCTGGTTTCTGTCCTGACACAAAGGGGATGGTGGAGGACACTTTTTTTTTTTTTTTTAGGCTCACTTGTTCAGTCGCGCTGTGGGGAGGGAGGGAGTGAGGGATGCTGCAAACAAATAACACTGGCGTGCGCTCGCAGTGCCTCAACCACACTGGGTCTGCCCCCGCTCACGGCGCGTGTAGCCTCCCTGCCCACACTGCTCGGGCTCTAGGTTGTTCCGCCGGGAACAATCCGAGGCTGGCCCTGGGCTGCATGCACCTTCCAGGTCCAAGCCGCTCAGGTTCAGGCACTCCGGTAGTCCTCAGAGGCGCAGACTCAGTTGGGCCTGCGTTTTGTGCTCTTCCCAGGTCCGAGCAGCTCAGGTGATGAGGTGTTTGGCGAGCGCCAATGCTGCGACTTATCGCCTCCCCACCACTCTGTTATCTGGGTGTAAAACCGGCGCACCTTCTCAGGCAGATGTTGACCGTCCAGACCCCCAAGAAGTTTTAGTTAGCAAAGAAGCCTGCTTACAGTTTTATAGATAATGTCTCTCTGGGGCTGCGATTGCCCTCTTCCAGCTCTGGCTGCCTGTCACCGGAGGGGGAAGGTCTGCAGCCAGCTATCTCTGTTCAGTCCTTTGTTCCGTGCGTGGGCCTGGCGGTGTCTTAGGTTAGGGCTAGCTTTTCGCGAGGTAGATATCCCGCAGTCTGGTTTGCTAGCCCAAATTATTTCCCTCAGATAGCGCTCAGGGTATTCAGGCAAGATTCTTACTCTCAGCGATGCAGCCTGCGCCGCGCCTCCCTGCCCAGCCCCGCTTGCTAATGGCGTGTGCAGGCCTCTGCGCTGCTTCTCTGCTGGGGGAGTTACCATAGAGCTCACAATCTGCGAGTTTTAATTGTTTGTTTATTTTTTCTCCCTGTTATGTTGCCCTCTGTGCTTCCAAAGCTTGGCACAGATTCGGCAGTGAGAAGGTTTCCTGGTGTTTGGGAAACTTCTCTCTTTTTAAGACTCCCTTCCCGGGACAGAACTCCGTCCCTCCCTCTTTTGTCTCTTTTTTTGTCTTTTATATTTTTTCCTACCTCCTTTTGAAGAGTTGGATTGCTTTTCTGGGTGCCTGATGTCCTCTGCCGGCATTCAGAAGTTGTTTTGTGGAATGTACTCGATGTTTAAATGCTCTTGATGAATTTGTAGGGGAGAAAGTTTTCTCCCCGTCCTGCTCCTCCGCCATCTTGGGTCCTCCAACCAAACATTTTTGTTGTAAACATCTTTCATGATATTTGAAAAACAGTTTATTCTAAAGTTCGAAATTGTTCTTTCCAGCTTGGTTTTCACTGTGCTTTTGCTTGATTAGGAGAAGAGATGACTACAAATAAGATAGAGGTTAATGATTTATGAAACCCCTTGTATCAAAAGCTGGGCTACTGTCCCACTGCCCCCAGGAATCATGAATGATAAATTAGTATGTTACCAGTAGGTTATTCATTGTAGTGGTGAATCATCGAATTTGCTGGCTTTCTCCTGTGGCTCTAGGCTTTCATTTTTCAGTCAGACTAAATGTTCTATCTAGGATCACAGTTTAGAGTGACCTAACCTGTCCTGCTTTATTGACTATGCCAAAGCCTTTGATTATGTGGATCACAATAAACTGTGGAAAATTCTGAAAGAGATGGGAATACCAGACCACCTGCCCTGCCTCTTGAGAAACCTGTATGCAGGTCAGGAAGCAACAGTTAGAACTGGACATGGAACAATAGACTGGTTCCAAATAGGAAAAGGAGTTCGTCAAGGCTGTATATTGTCACCCTGCTTATTTAACTTCTATGCAGAGTACATCATGAGAAACGCTGGGCTGGAAGAAGCACAAGCTGGAATCAAGATTGCCGGGAGAAATATCAATTACCTCAGATATGCAGATGACACGACCCTTATGGCAGAAAGTGAAGAGGAACTAAAAAGCCTTTTGATGAAAGTGAAAGAGGAGAGTGAAAAAGTTGGCTTAAAGCTCAACATTCAGAAAACGAAGATCATGGCATCTGGTCCCATCACTTCATGGGAAATAGATGGGGAAACAGTGTCAGACTTTATTTTTGGGGGCTCCAAAATCACTGCAGATGGTGACTGCAGCCATGAAATTAAAAGAGGCTTACTCCTTGGAAGGAAAGTTATGACCAAGCTGCTGCTGCTGCTGCTAAGTTGCTTCAGTCGTGTCTGACTCTGTGCGACCCCATAGATGGCAGCCCACCAGGTTCTGCCATCCCTGGGATTCTCCAGGCAAGAACACTGGAGTGGGTTGCCATTTCCTTCTCCAATGCATGAAAGTGAAAAGTGAAAGGGAAGTCGCTCAGTCATGTCCGACTCTTCGCGACCCCATGGACTGCAGCCTACCAGGCTCCTCCGTCCATGGGATTTTCCAGGCAAGAGTACTAGAGTGGGGAGCCATCGCCTTCTGCCGATGACCAACCTAGATAGCATATTAAAAAGCAGAGACATTACTTTGCCAACAAAGGTCCGTCTAGTCAAGGCTATGGTTTTACCAGTGGTCATGTATGGATGTGAGAGTTGGACTGTGAAGACAGCTGAGCACTGAAGAATTGATGCTTTTGAACTGTGGTGTTGGAGAAGACTCTTGAGAGTCCCTTGGACTACAAGGAGATCCAACCAGTCTTTCCTAAAGGAGATCAGATGTATTCTTTTTAATGGCTGAGTAATACTCCATTGTGTATATGTACCACTGCTTTCTTATCCATTCATCTGCTGATGGACATCTAGGTTGCTTCCATGTCCTGCCTATTATAAACAGTGCTGCGATGAACATTGGGGTACACGTGTCTCTTTCCCTTCTGGTTTCCTCAGTGTGTATGCCCAGCAGTGGGATTGCTGGATCATAAGGCAGTTCTATTTCCAGTTTTTTAAGGAATCTCCACACTGTTCTCCATAGTGGCTGTACTAGTTTGCATTCCCACCAACAGTATAAGAGGGTTCCCTTTTCTCCACACCCTCTCCAGCATTTATTATTTGTAGACTTTTGGATCACAGCCATTCTGACTGGTGTGAAATGGTACCTCATAGTGGTTTTGATTTGCATTTCTCTGATAATGAGTGATGTTGAGCATCTTTTCATGTGTTTGTTAGCCATCTGTATGTCTTCTTTGGAGAAATGTCTATTTAGTTCTTTGGCCCATTTTTTGATTGGGTCATTTATTTTTCTGGAGTTGAGCTGTAGGAGTTGCTTGTATATTTTTGAGATTAGTTGTTTGTCAGTTGCTTCATTTGCTATTATTTTC
Source organism: Bos javanicus (assembly GCF_032452875.1). Classification (NCBI taxonomy): domain Eukaryota; kingdom Metazoa; phylum Chordata; class Mammalia; order Artiodactyla; family Bovidae; genus Bos; species Bos javanicus. The sequence continues at coordinate 56,056,220 of NC_083871.1, read as the reverse complement.
TCCCATTCTGCAGATGAATGGATAAGAAAGCTATGGTACATATACACAATGGAGTATTACTCAGCCATTAAAAAGAATACATTTGAATCAATTCTAATGAGGTGGATGAAACTGGAGCCTATTATACAGAGTGAAGTAAGCCAGAAGGAAAAACATAAATACAGTATACTAACACATATATATGGAATTTAGAAAGATGGTAACAATAACCTGGTGTATGAGACCGCAAAAGAGACACTGATGTATAGAACAGTCTTATGGACTCTGTGGGAGAGGGAGAGGGCGGGAAGATTTGGGAGAGCGACACTGAAACATGTAGAATATCATGTAAGAAACGAGTTTCCAGTCCAGGTTCGATGCACGATACTGGATGCTTGGGGCTAGTGCACTGGGACGACCCAGAGGGATGGTGTGGGGAGGGAGGAGGGAGGAGGGTTCAGGATGGGGAACACGTGTATACCTGTGGCGGATTCATTTTGATATTTGGCAAAACTAATACAATTATGTAAAGTTTAAAAATAAAAAAAAAAATAATAATAATAAAGGAGATCAGTGCTGGGTGTTCATTGGAGGGATTGATGCTGAAGCTGCAACTCCAATACTTTGGCCACCTCATGCAAAGAGTTGACTCATTGGAAAAGACTCTGATGCTGGGAGGAATTGGGGGCAGGAGGAGAAGGGGACGACAGAGGATGAGATGGCTGGATGGCATCACCGACTCGATGCAGATGAATTTTAGTGAACTCTGGGAGTTGGTGATGACAGGGAGGCCTGGCATGCTGCGATTCACGGGGTTGCAAAGAGTCGGACACAACTGAGCGACTGAACTGAACTGAACATTTATCCACTCTTTCACCATTTTTTAGATCCTTATATCTATCATTTTCTGACTTCTTTTAAAAAATGATTCTGTTTTAAAATTTATATCATTTTCCAGTAATGGATTTAAGTTGTTTTAGTGTAGCCTGCTATTTGTTTATAGAAATAAACATGAGTTCTATCTTTAATACTATTATTGGAAATAAGAATGTTGTTATTAATATTTTCAGTAATACAGCCTTCACCTGTATGCTGCTGCTGCTACAGCTGCTAAGTCGCTTCAGTCATGTCCGACTCCCACCAGGCTCCCCCGTCCCTGGGATTCTCCAGGCAAGAACACTGGAGTGGGTTGCCATTTCCTTCTCCAATGCATGAAAGTGAAAAGTGAAAGTGAAGTCGCTCAGTCGTGTCTGACTCTTAGCGACCCCATGGACTGCAGCCTACCAGGCTCCTCCGTCCATGGGATTTTCCAGGCAAGAGTACTAGAGTGGGGTACCATTGTCTTCTCTGCTTCACCTGTATAGTGATATGTGAATTCTCTTCTCCTCTTGCTTCAAAAAGCTTTTCATTAGCTCTCAATTTTTCTCTATCTAGAATAAATTACTGAATTTTTCTAGTATATTATGGAGAAGGCAATGGCACCCCACTCCAGTACTCTTGCCTGGAAAATCCCATGGACGGAGGGGCCTGGTAGGCTGCAGTCCATGGGGTCACTAAGAGTCGGACACGACTGAGCGACTTCCCTTTCACTTTTTACTTTCATGCATTGGAGAGGGAAATGGCAACCCACTCCAGTGTTCTTGGCTGGAGAATCCCAGGGATAGGGGAGCCTGGTGGGCTGCCCTCTGTGGGGTCGCACAGAGTCGGACACGATTGAAGTGACTTAGCAGTAGCAGCAGTATATTATGGCCAACATAAAGATAATTATTTGAAAACAATTTTACAGGCATAAACACACATATACTCTTCTTCTTCTTGTATACCTATTTCTAATTTTATTTGTGATTTGGCATTTGTATGTATAAATTTATCCTGAATGACAGATTTTTTATGTAATCCAGGAAGACTTTTTTTTTCTTTTGTTGTTCAGTTGCTAAGTTTTGTCTGACTCTTTGTAACCCCACTTACTGCAGCATGCCAGCCTCCCCTGTCTTTCACTATCTCCTGGAGTTTGCTCAGATTCATGTCCACTGAGTTGGTGATGCTGTCTAACCATCTCATCCTCTGTTGCCCACTTCTCCTTTTGCCCTCAATCTTTCCCAGCATCAGGGTCTTTTCAAATGAGTCAGTTCTTCATATCAGGTGGCCAAATAATTGGAGTTTCAGCTTCAGCATCAGTGCTTCCAATGAATATTCAGGACTGCTTTTTTTTAGGATGGACTGGTAGGATCTCTTTGCAGTCCAAGGGACTCTCAAGAGTCTTCTCCAACACCACAGTTCAAAAGAATCAATTCTTCAGTGCTCAACTTTCTTATAATCCAACTCTCACATTCATACATGACTACTGCAAAACCTATAGCTTTGACTAGATAGGCCTTTGTTGGCAAAGTAATGTCTTTGCTTTTTAATATGCTGTCTAGGTTGGTCATAGCTTTTCTTCCAAGGAGCAAGCATCTTTTAATTTCATGGCTGCAGTCACCATCTGCAGTGATTTTTCTTACTCTAAAGAAATTTGAAGTTAATATTAATTACAACCAGTTATTACTAGTAAATGTTTAATAACCAGCTCTCTAGGAAAAAAAAAAAAAAGCTTAACTAGTGGTGTTTGCTAATCTCCATGGTGTAAATAATTTCACCATGGCTGATTTCAACTACCAACCTGTTGTCATTGAAATGCTGAGTGGGAAGATAATGCATGTAATTGGTTCTCTCAAATTAGTATGAGCCAACTGTAGCCAACCAGCAATTTTAGTTCCATTTTTATAAATACTCAGTTGACCTAATAAAAATTGAAATTACAAGGTTTTAAATGAAGTTTTTAAAAGTCCTAATATATTTTGTTATATGCTAAATTAATATATATGTATGTTTTGTGTTTTTCTTTTTTTTACTTGCTTGTTTTTGAGAGGAGTGAAGCAAGAAAATTATCTGAGTACTTCTAAATAGATGATCATTGCAGGAAACTCTTTGTTACAACAAATCCCAGACATCAGAAATAGAGCCAGGTTGTCAGAGACTTGGTTTTTCCTGTGGTCATGTATGGATGTGAGAGTTGGACTGTGAAGAAGGCTGAGCGCCGAAGAATTGATGCTTTTGAACTGTGGTGTTGGAGAAGACTCTTGAGAGTCCCTTGGACTGCAAGGAGATCCAGCCAGTCCATTCTGAAGGAGATCAGCCCTGGGATTTCTTTGGAAGGAATGATGCTAAAGCTGAAACTCCAGTACTTTGGCCACCTCATGTGAAGAGTTGACTGATTGGAAAAGACTCTGATGCTGGGAGGGATTGGGGGCAGGAGGAGAAGGGGACGACAGAGGATGAGATGGCTGGATGGCATCACTGACTCGATGGACGTGAGTCTGAGTGAACTCCAGGAGTTGGTGATGGACAGGGAGGCCTGGTGTGCTGCGATTCATGGGGTTGTAAAGAGTCGGACACAACTGAGCGACTGATCTGATCTAATCTGTCAGAGACATGAATTACCCCAAATCTTTTTTTATCTGGAGAGAAATCCCTCTAACACTGACTTTATTGCTGCTATTTTTATTATTTTCGATCTGTAACACTGATGCGGAGAAGACAATGGCACCCCACTCCAGTACTCTTGCCTGGAAAGTCCCATGGACGGAGGAGCCTGGAAGGCTGCAGTCCATGGGGTCGCTAAGAGTCGGACACGACTGAGCGACTTCGCTTTTACTTTTCACTTTCATGCATTGGAGAAGGAAATGGCAACCCACTCCATGTTCTTGCCTGGATAATCCCAGGGACGGGGGAGCCTGGTGGGCTGCCGTCTATGGGGTTGCACAGAGTCGGACACAACTGAAGTAACTTAGCAGCAGCAGCAACACTGGTGAGTAGAAAGCATCCCTCTACAGTGAGTTTAATGATTTTGAAAACATAAAGGTTTTTCTGTTGTTGTTTATAAAACGGGTAATTTAGAATAGTGCTCTCCAAACTGAAGTTCATAAGTGGGTATGGGTCTAAGAACTGTGAGCAGAAACAGGCAAAAGTTGAAGTAAGGATTTGGAAACTTCTACAGTAATTTTTCGACATTGCTGCAACATTCTAGTTCATGATCAGTGGACTCATAAGCTACGACTGTAGTCATTGAATGGGAATAGACAGTTTAGGCTTTAGTTATACTTTTAGAGAGTCATTTGGTATATCTATGATGAGGGATTGAGGATTAATTTTGAAAATATAACACTTGCCTCATTTTGTGTAGAAGTTAAGAGTATCTTGAGCTTGCCAGAATTGCTTTAAAAATCTTTTGCATTCCTATTGATAGTCTTCTGCAAGACTGGTTTCTCTACTTTTGAGTGTTATTAAAAACAAGAAGCAGCTGTTTAGAAATACATTGTTGTCAGTCCTATCTCGATTAGATAATATGACAAGCAAGAAGCAAGCTCATTTATTGCACTAAAACATTAGGTATTGATATCTTGGTGTTTCTTTGAAGTGTATGAATAGGCATTTAATATGGGAAATCGCTATTTCCTCACATAGTCTTCAGTTACTATTGTGGAATGACAAAAAAGTACAAGTGTGTTAGAAATCACTTAGTTTTGCAGTTCTTTGTAATTCTTTTTCTCTGCTTTGGTTATGTTTCTTCTGAGTACATCTATTGAAATTTTATGTAATTTTATATGTTTATTGCACTTGATAATAAATTAAGCTTGTCTTTATTTTTATTGCATTTTATAAAAATATTGGTCAACATGGAAACACTGGGCCTTCTCCACAGATAGTTTGAAAAGCACTAGGCTAGAACAATAACTGAGTAAGGAAGTTGTTCAATAATTACTTATTAGACAAATGGAAAGTTAGAGCTTTCAATAAGGTATAGATAGAACCTGAGGTTTTTTATATCTCACATTATTATAAATTAACAGTTAATAGCAAATCTAAAAAAACATATGTTGTTAGTCATAAGATAACTTACTTACAGACTGTAACTTGCTTTACTTGGTTTTAGTAATAGAAATGGAGAAGGCAATGGCAACCCACTCCAGTACTCTTGCCTGGAAAATCCCATGGATGGAGGAGCCTGGTAGGCTGCAGTCCATGGGGTCACTAAGAGTCGGACACAACTGAGTGACTTCACTTTTACTTTTCACTTTCATGCATTGGAGAAGGAAATGGCAACCCACTCCAGTGTTCTTGCCTGGAGAATCCCAGGGACAGAGGAGCCTGGTAGGAGGCCGTCTATGGGGTCGCACAGAGTTGGACACGACTGAAGTGACTTAGCAGCAGTAGCAGCAGCAGTAGTAGAAATTTTCATTTATCTTCCCTGAATGGAATTTGCTGCATTCTCTAGTGTGGCTACAATAGAGTCTAGGGTCATATTAGGCAAAATCATCTTTGAAAAAATACAAATCTAGTTATGCTAGTCACTTCTCTGCTTGAAATCCTTTAATGGCTTCTCATCACATTTAGAATAAAATCTAAAATCTTTTTAATAATATGCAAGGTCCTACAGGGTCTGTACCCCACTACCCACCTGACTTTATCTTACCTTTAGAATACTCTAGTCATACTGTTCATAAATGTTTCTTGAATAAGCCAAGCATGCTCTCATCTCAGGGCCCTTTTCTTGATGGTCCCTCTACTGCATACTCTCTGCCTAAATCTGTCCACAGTTGACTCTTCCTCATCCTTTGAGATTTCAGATCAATATCACATTCTAGAGTCTTTCCTTTCACTTCTGTGGCTTATCTATCCTATGACCTTCATTTATCATCATCATGAACCTATCATTATTTGAAATTATCTTTGTTCTTTGTTTGATTTTTTCCTCTGGGGCTTCCCTGGTGGCTCAGATGGTAAATAATCTGTCTGCAATGTGGGAGACCAGGGTTCAATCCCTGGATCGGGAAGATCCCCTGGAGGAGGAAATGGCAACCCAGCCTGGTATTCTTGCTTGAAAAATTCCACGGACAGAAGAGCTTGGTGGGCTACAGTCCATGGGATCGCAAAGAGTTGGACATGATTGAGCATGCAGGCCATTGTTCTCTTCCTTTCCATTAGAAAGCAAGCTGCATGAGAGTGGGAACCTTGTATTTTTTTGTTTGGGCCTGTATCCTCAAAGCCTAGTATTCTAGGAAGATTCTAGCATGTAACAGGTATTCAATAAATATGTTTTTTAAATTAATTTACTTTTTTGAATGAAGGATAATTGCTTTACAGACTTTTGTTGTTTTCTGTCAAATATCAACAAGAATCAACCATAGGTATACATATGCCCCCTCACTCCTATCTCCCTCCCCATCCCTCCGCTAGATTGTTACAGAGCCCCTAAATATCTGTTTAATAAATGGATGGATGGGGGAGAAAAAGCATTTGAAATGTGCTGACAACACTAAACCACTTGAATTGACAGTGATGAGAGACTTGGAAAAGCCATTTCACCAAAGAGAAGAATAAGCCAGTGGAGGCCACATTGTCAATGTAAAAGCATTCATCTGTGGAAGTGAGATATGTTTCTCAATAGGTGGATAAACTCCACTTCCCATGGTATACATAATGATGTAATCACATCCCCCCCCCACAAAATCTAAGATTCCTTATCTTCATTAAGCTCACTGATCCATTTTTTCTTTAAGAAGTCCAACACATTTCATACACCCCTCTGGAAAAATCAAGTATTTGTTACAGAACACAAGTTCTTAAGCTGTACCCATAGATTATCTGAAATTGGATGCCATCTGTGAATATGTACATTTTTTAAAAGGAAAATATCATAGCTTTCATCAGATTCTAAATAGGTCCGTGATTCCTAAAAGATTAAGAACTTCTTTTACATGAACTCCAGAGAACATAAGCAGGAAAGACTCAGAAATAACATACAATCTGTGATATTTTGGCATCAGTTTATAGCATATACAAAGATGAAGGTAGAAATTTATAAAAATACTTATTTCTATATAACTGTTTTTGAATACATCTGTGATTAAATTCCCCACCATGCATGTCATAAGAATGATAAAGTTAAGTGGCAGGCTCTCTGAAGATGAGACACATTTTGCAATTAATTATTTTGGCAGAATGACATAATTGATGAAGCTCACTTCATTGATTTCAGATTAATCAAAAAATACCAATAATCCTATGGAATTTTTTTTTGGTATGTGAAAATTTTCCTCTGTTAAATATCATAAAAGCACTAATCATGACTAACAGCTGAAATCCATCACACTTGATTTTCAGTCTGACTCTGATCAAAGGATCTACTTGAACTTTGTTTTTTAAAAAGCTAAGGCCTAGAAAATACTGACATAATTTATCACTGCATGTCTACTGTTTCATTTATAGCCTAAGATGCATTAAATAGATTTAGATGTAGATTTCATCCTAATTTAGTTTAGAAACAGAGATGCTTTATCTCATGTCATTTAGATGCATTCAATCAATTCTAATCTATTTTAGATCATTGAAAATATTACATATGCCAATTTCTGTTATTTCATTTAACCTTTGTAATAAAGAATAATGAAAGTGTCATTTTTGGAAAAACATAGTTTGTAATATTTATTTTGTACCAACCACTTGCTAAATGTTAATAGGCTGGATGTTATTGCCTTCAACATTATATTGTTAGATGGATGAATATATATCTATATCAGTATTTTAAAATATACACATATATCTGCTATAATTATTTTCACAAGATAGTTACCTAAGTTGTTGTGGTCACTGTAACACATAGTTGATATTATTATGTAAATTACATAGTGAATATGAAGTAGTCTAAAAAATTAAAGTTTTGCTCTTTTAATTTTCTAGTGCTTCATGGAGGCCTTTTAGCATTCCAGGGTAGATCCATATTTCATATAAGATCACCATATTAAGAACTCATAGGAAAAGTTTAGAAATTTCTATGTGATTTTGATATATAATATATCCAAGTAAGAAAAGATAAAGATATAATTAGATCAATTCTAATATCCTTTCCTAGTCTTAACTTTGTGCTTAGTTGCTTAGTCATGTCTGACTCTTCGTAACCCAATGGACTGTAGCCTGCCAAGCTCCTCTGTCCATGAGAATTCTCCAGGCAAGAAAAATGGAGTGGATTGCCATGCCCTCGTCCAGGGGATCTTCCCAACCCAGGGATCAAACCCAGGTCTCCTGCGTTGTAGGCAAATTCTTTACCATCTGAGCCACCAGGGAAGCCCAAGAATATTGGAGTGGGTAGCCTATCCCTTCAGGGGAAGCTATCTCCAGGGGAACTTCCTGACCCAGGATGGAACCAGAGTCTTAGCATTAGCAACCTTTATAGTCATGTTATCCAATTATATAAAATAAAAAAAATCATCATGAGTCTACTCTAATATTCTTCTATGTTTTCTTAATGAAATTAAGCAATTGAGGAACCTATCAGAAAAAGTTATTACATGCTTTGCTGGCACAAAAATGCCTTGCATGTTAAGCTTTTATACTCTTGTGAATCATAGCAAAGAATAATAACTATAGAGAGATGTTTCTGACCACTGGTACCCTACTTTTTGGTGTTACAGCTACACTTATCCATAAAATATCACATAATACTGAGGTAGTGGCTGCTTTATTATCAAGAAGAGTATCATCTATAGAATGGAGCATGATTTACAAATTGATAATGAGGTCTACTGCTCTCTTTCTGTGGGTCCTAAAATTCCACAATTAATTCTATTACCACACTGGTACAATTTGTAGTATTTCAACCTCTTTGGGTTATTTTCTTTTAAAATATAATTTTATTATATTTTTTTGATTACAAAAATGTTCTCGAATGAACAGGATTCATTTTTATTTTCAGGAAAAATCACCAATAAAAGTTATATTTTTTTAAATAAATTGCTCTTGTATAGAAGTTAATGTAGTCCAGTGTTGAAGAATGGGGTGATGTGATTACAAGTGTGGGTTCTGGATTTGTTAATGTAGCTCTGACCCTAACTAGTCAAGTGATATGAAAAATAATGTAATCTCTGTTTCAGTCTCCTCAAGTGAAAAACTGAAATCATAATTCCTACCTAGAAGATTGTTATGATTGAGTTATTACATGACAATGGATGGCCTAGATTCAGTGAGACAGTTCTAGACAGTAGCATCCAGTCCAACATTTTCTACTAGTGTCTTTGGTCTCCAGCTTTCCATATTGTTGCTCCTGTAAACCAGCTAGCAGTTTACTTGGACCTCTGCTTCATTTTTCTTTTTTTGTGCTTCAGCCTGTGCATTTGCTTCTTCCTCCACTTGTCTCTTATGATTCAGAGGTTTCCAAGAAGATGATGTTAAGGCTGGGAGCTGCAGAAGCTTTTTAGTTAGATGCAATCCCTTTTGTCTACTTCTGTCCAGTCCCATTTGTTCATTTGTTTTTGTTGCCTGTACTTTTGGTGTCATATCCAAAATATCATTGCCGAAACTAACATCAGAAGATTTTTTCCCTATGTTTTCTTCTAGTAGTTTTACAAGTTTAGGTCTTAGGTTTAGGTCTTTAGTAAATTTTGCGTTTATTTTTTGTTATATTGTGAGATAAAACTCCAATTTCATTCTTCTGCTTTGGGATATTGAGTCTGCTGAACACCACTGATTGGAGAGACAGTCCTTTCCCGGTTTTGGCACCCTCGAAGAAGATTAGTTGACTGTAGATGCACTGATTTACTTCTCGGCTCTCTAAAAGTCTATTTTAATTTTGTAGAGCCATTTCAGGACAATAACTTTTTTGCTTATAAGAGACTCTTCCCAAAATAGTTTGAAGCTGGCTCCTACTATTGCAATAATTAACAGTTTATATAAATAAATTGCAGTACACCAGATTAATAGTTTTTTTTTTCTTAATGACCAGCCAGACTTTACTTTACTTTACTGACTTTGCAGAGAGATCCTTTTCTGTTATATTTTAACTTCATTAAACAAGCAAATGGTGAGGCTGAAAGGAGCTTACAAGTGACAGAGGATGTCCAGGAGCAGATTTTTTTGGTGGTAAAATTGACCTTTCAAATTTCCAAATTTCTCATTACCAAGCAAGCTCTGTTAATTTGTTTCATCCACTGGTAACAAACCAATGTGTTTATGAATAAATTTCTATTGATAACTATTCTTTGCTTTTTAAAAAAATACAAGGTGAAGAATGTGCTAATTTTTCTTTGACTGATAATAAACCTTTTCACCCCTATACTTCTTATGAGAATACTTGTTATATCCTTGGGGTATTTTTGTAATTTTTAGATAACTGTGTTAATATAGGCAGCAACTGAGATAGTTCATAGTTATTTTTCATTGCCTCAATCTATCTATAGTTCCATATAAAGCAAATACTTATAGAATACTCACTGTGTACCAGGTATGGTACTAGGCACTGGCAACACAAAGATAAGTAAGACACAGTCTCTTCCCCACAAAAAGAAATGGTTTAGTAAGACAGATTTTAACAGAGAAGTTACAATAGAATATAATAAAGGCTTTTATGGATACATGTGTATGTATGACTGGGTCCCTTCATTGTTCACCTGAAACTATCACAACATTGTTAATTAGACATCAGTTTAATTCAGTCGCTCAGTCGTGTCCGACTCTTTGCAACCCCATGAATCGCAGCACACCAGGCCTCCCTGTCCATCACCAACTCCCCGAGTTCACCCAATCTCATGTGCATCAAGTCGGTGATGCCATCAAGCCATCTCATCCTCCGTCATCCCCTTCTCCTTCTGCCCCCAATCCCTCCCAGCATCAGAGTCTTTTCCAATGAGTCTACTCTTCACACGAGGTGGCCAAAGTATTGGAGTTTCAGCTTCAACATCAGTCCCTCCAATGAATACCCAGGACTGGTCTCCTTTAGGATGGACTGGTTGGATCTCCTTGCAGTCCAAGGAACTCTCAAGAGTCTTCTCCAACACCACAGTTCAAAAGCATCAATCCTTTGGTGCACAGCTTTCTTTATAGTCCAACTCTCACATCCATACATGACCATGGGAAAAACCATAGCCTTGCCTAGATGGACCTTTGTTGGCAAAGTAATGTCTCTGCTTTTTAATATGCTTCACGGTTCAGGGTTCATGTATTTGCTGAAGCCTGGCTTGGAGAATTTTGAGCATTATTTTACTAGAGTGTGAGATGACCGCAATTGTGCGGTAGTTTGAACATTCTTTGGCATTGCCTTTCTTTGGGATTGGAATGAAAACGGACCTTTTCCAGTCCTGTGGCCACTGCTGAGTTTTCCAAATTTGCTGGCATATTGAGTGCAGCACTTTCATAGCATCATCTTCCAGGATTTGAAATAGCTCCACTGGAATTCATCACCTCCACTAGCTTTGTTCGTAGTGATGCTTTCTAAGGCCCACTTGACTTCACATTCCAGGATGTCTGGCTCCAGGTGAGTGATCACACCATCGTGATTATCTGGATCGTGAAGATCTTTTTTGTACAGTTCTTCTGTGTATTCTTGCCATCTCTTCTTAATATCTTCTATTTCTGTTAGGTCCATACCATTTCTGTCCTTTATCGAGCCCATCTTTGCATGAAATATTCCCTTGGTATCTCTAATTTTCTTGAAGAGATCTCTAATCTTTCCCATTCTGTTGTTTTCCTCTATTTCTTTGCATTGATCGCTGAGGAAGGCTTTCTTATCTCTCCTTGCTTTTCTTTGGAACTCTGCATTCAGATACTCATATCTTTCCTTTTCTCATTTGATTTTTGCTTCTCTTCTTTTCACAGCTATTTGTAAGGCCTCCTCAGACAGTCATTTTGCTTTTTTGCATTTCTTTTCCATGGGGATGGTCTTGATCCCTGTCTCCTGTACAGTGTCACGAAGCTCCATCCATAGTTCATCAGGCACTCTGTCTATCAGATCTAGTTCCTTAAATCTACTTCTCACTTCCACTGTATAATCATAAGGGATTTGATTTAGGTCATACCTGAATGGTCTAGTGGTTTTCCCCACTTTCTTAAATTTGTCTGAGTTTGGCAATAGGAGTTCATGATCTGAGCCACAGTCAGATCCCGGTCTTGTTTTTGCTGGACGTGGGGTATCTGTTCACAGTTGCTCCAGCAAAGCGCAGCCACTGCTCCTTACCTTGGATGAGGTCACCCCTCCTGACCTTGAATGTGGAATAGCTCCTCTCTACCCTCCTGTGCCCATGCAGCTGCCGCCCCTGACCTCCAACGTGGGGTAGTTCCTCTCGTCCCCTCCTGCACCATTGCAGCCTGGTGCTCTTGGTCATTGCCCCTGACGTTGGGCATAATTATACATATCCCAATACAAAACAAAAAGTTAAAAAAAGAAATATCTTTTTTTAAGGACCATCCCTATAGGTGGGCGTTTGCCAAGGGGCAAAGGAATAAAGACATTAAAGGTAGAGGAACTTTAGGTACAGATGTGTAGAATGTTTTAGGATGTTGTCTGCTGAGATATATGAAAAGAAGGAAAGGCAAGGCAGGGAAAGGGGCAGCAGTAGTTCAGTGGACTAAATGATTGTTGTCTCTGGTGCTAAGTGTAAAGATGTCCAAATTGGCCATTGACAAGCAGAGAAGAAGAGCTATGACATCATCAGATTTTATAAAGAAAAAACTTTGATAAAAATTCTGAAAGCAGGAAGTGGACAACAGTGTCAGATCTCCATCTACCAATCTCTCCATCTCAATAGGTCTCTTCTGTACCTTTAGAGAAATGCGACTGCTGCAATGTTCAAAGAAACAAACTATCTCACTCTTTATCCTTTTAGATATATTTGTTTTAAGGAAGAAAATATAGAAACTTATAGCTAGAAGAGACCTTAAAAGTCCTGCGGTTTATTTCTTACATGTCCCACATGGGGAAATAGAATGAAGCCATATAGGTGGCTGAGGAGCCAGGGCTGTAACCAGACCTACGGTACTTTCTGCTGCACCATTCTGGTAGTTTGTTCTGGTTGTGTTGTTGTTGTTCAGTTGCTGAGTTGTGTCCAACTCCTTGTAACCCCATTGGACTGGAATATGCAGGCTCCCCTGTCCTTCACTATCTCCCAGAATGTGCTCAGATTCATGTCCATTGAGTTGGTAGTGCTATCTAACTATCCCTTTCTCTGCCGCTCCCTTCTTTTGTCTTCAGTCTTTGCCAGCATCAGGGTCTTATCCAATGAGTTCAGCTCTTCGAATCGGGTGGCCAAAGTATTGGAGCTCCAGCTTTAGCAACAATCCTTCCAATAAATATTCAGGGTTGATTTCTTTTAGGACTGACTGGTTTGATCTCCTTGGTGTCCAAGGGATTCTCAAACGTCTTCTCCAGCACCACATTGTGAAAGTATCAGTTCTGGTTTTTGAGAGTAGATCAAATTGAGGATGCTGCTCAGCTCATCTGTATTATGAGTACAACAGAATATTTCATTAGGACAAATGGATAGTTAAATGAATTCTGATATTCCTGGAGGGAAATAATGAAATAGAGTTTTATCTGATTTGGACTTGATTTATTTTCTCTACATCATCTTCAGCATGAAAGTGATTTGTTTGACAATGGCTTCATATTGTAAAAGCCAGCTTTACATACACACAAAGTGGTTTGGAAGCATACTGTATATAATAATATAGTATAGAGTTTCAAGTAGTAGTCATCTTCTCTATTTTATGTAAATGTGAAAATCATTTTTCATTTCTATGTTTTCTTTACAGACTAAGCCTATTATAAAAATACCCAATTCTAAGCTACTAAATCTTGTGATATATTACAAAAACTTTGAATATAGGCATATCTTGGGGATACTGTGGTTCCAGGCCACTGCAATAAACTGAATATCACAATAAAGAAACTCACACGAATTTTTTGGTTTCCTGGTGCATGTAAAAGTTATGTTTACACTACTGTAGTCTATTACATGTGAAATAGTATTATATCTGAAAAATGTACATCCCTTAATTAAAAAATATTTTATTGCTAAAAATTGCCAACCATCATTTGAGCCTTCAGTGAATAGTAATTTTTTTGCTGGTGAAGAGTCTTTCCTCAGTATTAATAACTCCTGACTGATCAGGGCGCTGGCAGCTGAAGGTTGGTGTGGCTATGGTGATTTTTTAAATAAAACAAAGTGAAGTCTGTCACATTGTTTGACTCTTTCACTTGACTACTTAGAAGCCATTGTAGGGTTATTAGGGGGCCTAATTTCAATATTGTAGTGTCTCAGGGAACAGGGAGGCCTGAGGGGAAGAAAAGAGATGGGATCAGTCTGTCAGTGGCAGGCAGAACACACAGAACATTTTTTCAAATAAGTTCACTGTCTTATATGGGTGTGATTTGTGGTGCCCCCAAACAATTATATTAGTAACATCAAAAATCGCTGATCACAGATCTCCAAAACAAATATATTAATCATGAAAATATTTTAAATATCCTGAGAGCTACCCAAATGTGACAGAGACATTAAATGAGCAAATGCTGTTGGAAAAATGGTGCCAATAGATTGCTTCAGGCAAGGTTACCACAAACAAAGCTTTAATTTGTAAAAACAATACACTCTCTGTTAAATGCAATAAAATGAAGTATACCCATAGTTACGGTGAATAGAAAAAATAACGTGACAGAAATTTAAAGTGCAGTAGTTAATAGATTTAGTTAATATAATTTTTTTTTTTATCATTTTACCAGAAAATTTATTTTTGAGGTTTTCCATTTTAATAATGAAGATGGTCTTTTTTACACTATTTAATTTGAACTTTATGTATTTGCTGTTTGAGAAAGCAGCTAGGAATTCGTGTTGTTTTAGCCAAGGAATGGCTTCCGGAGAAAAAATGGTCTTAAAGAAGGATATATTTCCAATATAAAATAGAATCCTCAACTTAAAAATTTGCATGTAGTTTTGGAGATGATTAAATTCCTTTGGCTCTTTGATGCAGACATGTGTTGTAGGGTCATTTTAAATATGGAAAAGAGTTCATTCAAATGAGCCTGTTACTTAAAGATATGTAATCTCTTGGTACTTCTTCATGCAAAACAATGAGTAGACCTGCTGACAAGAAATTAAACTGGTCTTAGCATGGGAACTATGATCATTTTCGTTCTTGAGAGCCAATAAATGCGAATCCCTGCACACCTGCTTGGCTTTTATAATAATATCAGATATCCTTCAGTTTGGATTTAATGCCCCAAACTATGCAAACACACAGATGGATTAGAGGTTTCAAAAGGTTGTTAAATAATTTCAGTATTATAGCTGATGAAAATGTATGTTTCTGAACCACTCTGTAATTACTCTGAGGGCTAGCATTGTCTAGATTGGTATTTATTTTGGTAGGTTCCTAGTTTATCTAGATTGCAAGGAGAAATATTGATAACCTCAGATATGCAGATGACACCACCCTTATAGTAGAAATTGAAGAGGAGCTAAAGAGCCTCTTGATGAAGGTGAAAGAGGAGAGTGAAAAAGCTGGCTTAAAACTTAACATTCAAAAAGTGAAGATCATGGCATCCAGTCCCATCACTTCATGGCAAATAAATGGAAAAACAATGGAAACTGTGACAGACTTTATTTTCTTGGGCTCCAAAATCACTGCAGATACTGACTGCTGCTATGAAATTAAAAGACACTTACTCCTTGGAAGAAAAGCTGTGACAAACCTAGATAGCATATTTAAAAGAAGAGACATTAATTTGCTGACAAAGATGCATATAGTTAAAGCAATGGCTTTTCCAGTAGTCATGTATGGATGTGAGACTTGGACCATAAAGAAGGCTGAGCACTGAAGAACTGATGCTTTTGAACTGTGGTGTGGAGAAGACTCTTTAGGGTCCCTTGGACTGCAAGGAGATCAAACCAGTCAATCCTGAAGGAAACCAATCCTGAATATTCATTGGAAGGACTGATGCTGAAGCTGAAGCTCCAGTAGTTTGATCACCTGATGAGAAGAGCTGACTCATTAGAAAAAACCCTGATGCTGGGAAGGATTGAGGGCAGGAGGAGAAGGGAATAACAGAGGATGAGATGGTTGGATGGCATCACCAACTCAATGAACATGAATTTGAGCGAACTCCAGGAGATGGTGATGGACAGGGAAGCCTGGCGTGCTGCAGTCCATAGGGTCCACAAGAATTGGACACAACTGAGTGACTGAACAACAACTAGTTTATCTTGTGAGCATACACAGTGTGAATCATGCTGAAGTAAAGGCTACCATTCTTTAGATATATACTGTGTAATACAGGAGAAACTTAGTTCATAATGAAAGTTATGTAGTATTTCAGAAATAATTTCTCTGATTAATTTCACAATTAATTCACCCTGACTGAAATTCATGTTCATTTATTCATTTTTTAAAAAAAAGATTATTTAGTTGTGTCAGGTCCTACTTACAGTGCATGGGCTTAGGTGCCCTGCAGTTTGTGTGATCTTAGTTCCCTGACCAGCAACTGAACTAGTGTCCCCTGCACTGCAAGGCAGATTCTCAACCACCTGGCCACCAGGGATGTCCCTCATTCATTCTTTAACTTATTAAACAAATATGTATTTGTTAAGCTCTGAGTATTTTCCAGGCATAATTCTAGATGCTGGGTTACAGCAGTGTACAAAACAGATGAACTTGTCAAAAAGGGTCTTTTTGTTTTAGTGAGGGGAGACAGGCCATAAGCAAATGAGTAAAGAGACAATACTGGAGGTGGTTAAAAAGGGCTCAGAAGAGAAATAAAACAGAGTAAAGGGAGATAGAAGATAAAGGGGGTGATGTGTATGCTGTTTTATATCTGATGACCAAAGATTTCTGATAAAGAAAAAATATAAGCAGAGTCCTAAAGGAAAGGTGGTAGACCTAAGCAGAAATCTGGGTGTAGTGGTTACTGAGAAAAGAGAACCATAAGAGCAAAGGCATAGATATGTGTTATTATTTCATATCTACAAAAAAAGAGACTGGGATAGGAAAAAGGATAGGTAACTGTGGTAGAGTCACAGCAATGCTGGTGGGCGGTGCTGGGATTTGAACCTTAGTTTTCAGAAAGACATAGGAAGTATAGAGAAGATTAAGCTGTGTCTGGGGAAAGAGCATTCTACGCAGAGCTGAGGCCCTTAGGAGAGCATATCCTTAGTCTATTATGAGAATGACAGACACGTGTACCCCAATGTTCATCGCAGCACTGTTTATAATAGCCAGGACATGGAAGCAACCTAGATGTCCATCAGCAGATGAATGGATAAGAAAGCTGTGGTACATATACACAATGGAGTATTACTCAGCCATTAAAAAGAATACATTTGAATCAGTTCTAGTGAGGTGGATGAAACTGGAACCTATTATACAGAGTGAAGTAAGCCAGAAAGAAAAACACCAATACAGTATACTAATGCATATATATGGAATTTAGAAAGATGGTAACAATAACCCTGTGTATGAGACAGCAAAAGAGACACTGATGTATAGAACAGTCTTATGGACTCTGTTGCAGAGGGAGAGGGTAGGAAGATTTGGGAGAATGGCATTGAAACTTGTATAATATCATGTATGAAACGAGCTGTCAGTCCAGGTTCGATGCACGATACTGGATGCTTGGGGCTAGTGCACTGGGATGACCCAGAGGGATGGTATGGGGAGGGAGGAGGGAGGAGGGTTCAGGATGGGGAACACATGTATACCTGTGGCGGATTCATTTTGATATTTGGCAAAACCAATACAATTTGTAACGTTTAAAAATAAAATTAAATTTAAAAAAAAAGATCATTAGACTGAAAGATGGATTTAGGGAAAGAATGGTAGGAGATGAGACTGGCATGGCAGGGTATAAGAAAAAGAGTTGTACAGATTGTGTAGAGCCTTGTAGACTGTTACAAGGGCCTTGGATTCTATTCTCAGTGAGCGTTTTGAGCAGAAGAATGATATAATTTTATTTGTGTTTTCTAAAGATACTCCAGGTGCTATGTGGTGAATGCCCTGTAGGGGCAGTAAAGGTGCCAGTAGGGAGATTATGTAGTAAGCTCAATAGCCTTGATCAGAGAAAGATTATTATGGTTTGTTCTAAGGTGGTAGTGGAGGAAAGGGTGAGAAGTAATTGGATTCTGTATATATTAATATTTTGAAGGAAGGGCCATCAAGATCTACTGAAATGTGAGAGCAGATATTATAGTAAGCCTCTAGTAGACAAATCATAATAATTATATAGTCAAAACAAGCATGTTTAAATGGATTCACTGATGATAATGTCCACTTTCAAAATTTGCATTTCTTTAACCTGAAGGCTTTCAACATATTCCTGCTAGCACCATTTTCTGTTTGATCTACATGATGCTGCCTAGAAATTACTCACTCAGCCTTCATTTATACAAAGAAGGTGTGATCAACATCTAAGACTCCTGCACAATATATTTATGGAGAATTGTGTATCAGTTTTTATTACAGCAAACTCTACTGTGTTTGGTTATTTTTAGATAATGAAGTCATCTCAAGCCCTATTATCTACAAGACAGAATCTGGTCTTTTGGTGACATCTTAACTAATTCAAACATTTATACTCACATACATTAAAGATGTATTATTAACAAGTGTAATGTAGGTGACCCTATCAATTTAAGAAAGTTGAAAATAGCAATTGGGAAAATATGCAAACGAGAGTTCCTACCTAATACATTTGGAAGAAAATTGTCTTGAATTATTAAATTTTATGTATTATCTCACATCACCATTTATTCTTATGTTCTGTTTCTTTTAAGTCAAAGTAATTATATGATCTTTGGCAGAGTAAAAAGAAACTCTCGTCTTTGGAGTAGGGGAAACTTTTTTTTTTTTTTCAGGAATAGTGAGATACACATTAGCATTATGAATTTAATGACATGATGACATGTCTATATTTTGCATAACCTTATGGAGTTAAAACTGAAGAGTTTGTATCATCTTTATGTAGACTCAAAAAGGCAGCTAATCACTCTATTGTGGAGCTACTTCATAGTTGTCTAAGGTTTAGGAAATAGATTTGGATTGGATATAGAGATTTGGGATCCTTGAGTGTACAGCTGCTTGAAATCACAGTCTAGATGGCACCTCCCAGGAATGTATGTAGGAAGAAATGCAAGAACCTGGTATAAGAACCTCAGTGACACTACAGAATGAAGATCAGGTGAAGAAACGGAATCATCCAAGGCTGCTGAGCAGTGAGTGAAGCCAAAGAACTAGGGATGGGAATCATTATAGAGAGGTTGGAGAAGATGTTAGGAAACATGTAGTTACCAGTGTTAAATGTAACAAAGACAACAGATAATACAAGGGCTGAAAATAATATATTGGACTCCGTAATTAGATCTTTAGCGAGAACAGTCTCAGTGGCATGCTAAAGAGAGAAGACACATTTTAGCAAATTGAAGAAAAAATAGGTGAGAAAATGAGTCAGAATACAGAAGCTTGAAGGAAAGAAAGAATATGTGATCAACTAGAAGTGAGGGCATGAGTATTATAGGCCAAAAGCAGGAAACTCCTGGAGAGAGAAGGGTCAGGAGGAAGAGAGAATAATTACTGGAGCAAGTCTCTTGCTGAGGCATCATGGAGAGCACAGAGGAAGGATAGATTTTTTTGTGTGTTGTGGGAGTAAATTCTGGGGTCCTCTGAGGGCGGGAAATGGAGAGAGAAAATGCCTGAGTTCATTGCAGATGTTTCATCTTGTGTCTTTACCAGCACTACACTTCTATGTATGATGCAAATAAAGACATTTCAGTTTATTTGAAAGTAATCGATTAAGTTTTCTCTTCTTTATTCCTGCGCTCCCCCACTGAATAACCACAGTATCGTTTGTGGAGATATTGCCATATAATTTTAGTTATGTATTCTTAGCACGATATATGTAGACAGGAGCTGGTATAATATACATGGAAATATGGACATGATTATCCCGCACATTTTCACAGAAGTAAAAGTATTAGGCAGGCATATCTGAAGCATCTTTTAAATTTCATTTTAAGAATTTATTACATTGGGAGTTAAGTTTTATTTGGGCAAAGAGCACTAATATAGAACTAACTGTAGGGTTACTATTTTAATAGAGTGGTCCAGAACAATTTTCATTTCACTGAGCAACTATGAGACATGTGAGAGACTGGTGACACCTCTGACTCCTCCAGGTGGCACAAGGCCTGAGGTCAGAGTTCTTCCCCCACAGCTGAAGCATTCCAGTGTGTGAGACTGAGTATCGTTATTCTGAGAAAAGACAGAGAGGGAGTGTCTTCATGGGATAGAGTTTCAGTAGCTAAATTGTTTGATTAAATGATGTCTTGCTTCTGTTTTATTATCTAATTTATTGTGTACAGATGGGCTGAAATGAAAACCACACTTCTGAATGCTTGATGAAAGGCATAGAGAGTGATAGAGAGTATTTTCTAAAGATTAGCCCCTTTATCTTCCTGTTTCTTTCTTTTTCAGTGAAAATAAACACACAGCTAAATTGCATTGTTTAAAAAAAACTGGAAGAAATGAACTGTATGTAGGCCTGTAACTGTAAGGATCATCTTTCTAATGATGCTAATGTGAATTACTTTTAATAGGATTTAATCTCATGGGTTGGAGTAATAGAGAAAGAATCATCTCAGCTATTTAAACAAAATGTGCCTAAGTGGTGTATAAGGATTCTAAATAATATTAGCGTTCTATAGGTAAAGCAGTTGTTGGACCTAATTAAAAATCATTATTCAAAATATAAAATTATATTCCTATTAATATTTAATTTCTTTATATCAAATTGTTCTTTTTTGAGAAGTGGTAGGAAACTTTGCCTAAAATGTTTATATAGAGCACCATTGTATGTAGTTGACACTTTGGAGAGCGTTTTTTCAGGAATCATTTTCCAGTGATTAAAAATCCTTTGGATATTAGTATAATAAGAATTTGTTGTTGTTGTTCATTGTTCAGTCGCTAGGTCATGTCTGACTCTTTGTGACCCCATGGACTGCAGGAGGCCAGGCTCCTCTGTCCACCACTATCTCCTGTTGCTCAAATTCATGTGCACTGAGTCAGCGATGCTGCTATGAAGAAAAAGATAGACAACTGGATAAATGATGCTGGGACAGATGACTATTTGGGAAAAGATAATTTGCTACCACATATATGTATATGTGTGTGTGTGTATGTATGTGTGTATATATATATATCACCAAGAATTTCTAGATAAATTAAACATTATATATTTATCTACTATATTATATATTTATAGCATTATATATTTATCTATATATACATGTATGTGTGCATAGTTGCTCAGTTGTGTCTGACTCTTTGTGACCCCATGGACTGTATGTAGCCTGCCAGGCTCTTCTGTCCATGGAATTCTCCAAGCAAGAATACCGGAGTGGGTAGCCATTACCTTCTCCAGAGGATCTTTTTGACGCAGGGATAGAACCCGGGTCTCCTGTATTGCAGGCAGATTCTTTATCATCTGAGCCACCAAACAAGACATTGTTATTCACCTTTCAAACAACAAAGATGAAAGTGACATCAAAGTGAGGGAAACCCGGCTCTCTCATAAAGTACTGGCGGTATCAGTGTAGGGGACATTACGCAAGGTGCAGGTCCTTCTTCACTGAAGCATAATTGATTCAGCTGCTGGGGCTGTCATCTGCAGGGATTTGGAGATTGCCTTAGCAGAATAAAAGTGAAAGAAAGTGAAAGTGAAGTTGCTCAGTCAGGTCTGACTCTTTGCGACCCATGGACTGTAGCCTACCAGGCTCCTCCCTCCATGGGATTCTCCAGGCAAGAATACTCAGCCAAAGTCACATTCCTTCTTTAGGTTGATCACTGTAGTTGCATAAATCCCTAGTTAGCTAAAGTCAATACAATTCTGAACAGCTGTCCTAGCTTCAGAGGACAAGTACAGCTTTGTTTTGTTTGAGGGTAAACTGGTTATGGGCATCAAAAGACTTAAATGCAGTTTATTGTTTGACTCAGTGATTGTATTTCTAAAAAAGTAGTCTTGAAGATAGGAAAAGATGTATTTCTAAGGATATCACTGCAGCACAATTGATAGTATAGAAACTGGGTAGACAATTTACATGGCCAGCTGTTGGATAGTCGCAAAATTGTTTTGATCGTGCAGTTATCACAAGGCCATGAAAAATGAAACTATGGAAAAACATTTGACAGAGTACAAAAGTACTTATGTATGTAAAAATAACAGATTTCTAAGAAGCATATTCAGCATAATCTGTTTTCAAAGTACATATCAATGCATACAAAAATATAGAACAGAAATATAATAAAATGTTATCATTGGTTTCCTCTAGAAAAATAAGCTTATGGAACACTATTTTCTTTGAGATCTCTGACTTTTCTGAATTTTCAGCAATAATAAGAAATGTCTTATAAATTTAGGGGAAAATGCATATTTTACTTTTTAGCAGATTTTTTTTAACTCCTTCACAAACACATGAGAACTGTCATGGAATCTGCTTTGATTCTGATTTATTTCGTTTCAGGAAGGGATGGGGGAGGAACTCCCTACAAACACTTCCTATTTGTAAATGTTTGCAATGGGACACCTGCTCCCCTATTGTATATGTGTATCTTGCATGTGAGGTTGTTTTTTTTGAGGAGGGGAGCAACACAGTAGGTCTATACTCTTGACTCTCATCTTGGAGCCTAAGATTGAACTGACGACTACTCAGAACCTGTCAAACAGTAGTTAATAGAAGGACCAGTTAGCCAACCATTTTTTTCTAGGGCAATGGTTTTGGAGCTGACTAGAGATGAGGTAGGGAAGTAAAGTAAAGAGCGGTTACTGAAAGATAGGGTCTCAGGCCTCCTCTGTTCTTTCTTCAAGTAGAGTGGCTGTACTTTGATCTGTTTTCCATGTCTGACTTCTGAGTAAGGTATACTTGGAATTGAGTTTTCTTTGGTTTAAAGTAGTCTTTGAATGACAGTTTTCTATGGTCTTTCAGTTCTATCCCTTAGATCACTCAGAAGTATTTGGACTCTATTAGTTTAGCTACCATTAGAAATGTCCCCAGTGAATTGTGAATCAACATCCACTTTATATAAGGGGTAAAATAAAAATTAGTGAAAACTTTTTTTGGCCACTTTATTTTTTTAATTGAAGGATAATTACAATGGAAAACATTTTAATGTTTTCCAGAAGCACTTTGGAAGATTCCATTGTGTTAATATTCAACACCCTTTTTATACAAAAAGCATGTAGAAGATTTCTCCTTGAACTTAGGATGAGAAAGACTTTTTTCCTGTAGTGAAATTGACAGGAGATTCAAAAAAATTTATTTAAATTTATAAAAATTTTATTTATTTATTCCTTTATTTTTGGCTGTGCTGTGTCTTCTTTGCTGTGTGGGCTTTTCTCTAGTTGCAGTGAGCAGGGGCTACTCTTTGTTGCAGCGTGCCGGCTTCTCGTTTGCGTTGGCTTCTCTTGTGGAGTACAGGCTCTAGGGCACACGGGCTTCAGTAGTTGTGGCACATAGGCTCAGTAGTTGCAGCTTCCGGACTCTAGAGCATAGGCTCAATAGTTGTGGCTTAGTTGCTCCGAGGCATGTGGGATCTTCCTGTACCAGGAATCAAACTCATGTCTCCTGTGTTGTCAGGCAGATCCTTTACTACTAAGCCACCAGGGAGGTCCCCATCATGAGATTTTTAATCAAGAATTAAAAAAACCAACTAAATTTTCATTTTTGTTTTGTCTACAAGTATGCTTGGAGTCAATTTGTAATAATTATCTTATTTTTCAACTATTATTATGCAAATATCTTTCATTTTAATGATTTATGATATTTCTTATTTTCATATGACCTGTATACTTATGATATATTTTTATTATATGTTCTAAAACTTTTTGACAAGTAAATGGAATATACATTATAAATGATACTTTAAAATCTCATAGAGACTAAGTGCTAGATAAAATATGACATTTATAATTACAACTAACTTGTTTATTATATGAATGCAAATATTATGATAGGCCTTTGGTTAATAATGTTTCATTTTACATACTAAATCAGTACTTCCTCTCCCATCCCACCCTTCCATCACTATAGACTAGTGTACTTGTATTACCAAGGTCCTATCTACCTGCACAGCTCATGAGCTGCTCACTCTAGACCATGTATTTTCCTTAAACATTTGCTTTTCTCTTTTTTTTTTTTAGCTTTTAAAATGTTATTTATTTATTTATTATTATTATTATTTTACTTTACAATATTGTATCAGTTTTGCCATACATCAACATGCATGCACTATGGGTCTACACGTGTTCCCCATCCTGAACCCCCATCCCACCTCCCTCCCCATACCATCCCTCTGGGTCATCCCAGTGCACCAGCCCCAAGCTTCCTGTATCCTGCATCGAACCTGGACTGGCAATTCATTTCTTATATGATATTATACATGTTTTAATGCCATTCTCCCAAATCATCCCCTCCTCCCTCTCCCACAGAGTCCAAAAGACTGTTCTATACATCTGTGTCTCTTTTGCTGTCTTGCATTCAGGGTTGTCATTACCATCTTTCTAAATTCCATATATATGTGTTAGTATACTGTATTGGTGTTTTTCTTTCTGGCTTACTTCACTCTGTATAATAGGCTCCAGTTTCATCCATCTCATTAGAACGAATTCAAATGTATTCTTTTTAATGGCTGAGTAATACTCCATTGTGTGTATGTACCACAGCTTTCTTATCCATTCATCTGCTGATGGACATCTAGGTTGCTTCCGTGTCCTGGCTATTATAAACAGTGCTGCGATGAACATTGGGGTACATGTGTCTCTTTCAATTCTGATTTCCTCAGTGTGTATGCCCAGCAGTGGGATTGCTGGGTCATAAGGCAGTTCTATTTCCCTCCATTGTATTAGTTTTGTATCAAAATGAATACAGGTATACACAGCATGCATCTGGACTGGCAACTGCATGATGTTTCATTGACATCTAGAGTCCATAAGACTGTTCTATACATCAGTGTCTCTTTTGCTGTCTCGTGTTATTGTTAGCATCTTTCTAAATTCCATATATATGCGTTAGTATACTGTATTTATGTGGCTTACTTCACTCTGTATAATAGGCTCCAGATTAGAAATTCATTCTTTTTAATGGCTGAGTAATACTCCATTGTGTATATGTCTTATCCATTCATCTCAATTCTGAGCTCATGTGCCCAGCAGGGATCATCATTGGCTGTTCTATTTCCAGTTCTATTTCCAGTTTTTAAGGAATCTCCACACTGTTCTCCATAGTGGCTGTACTAGTTTGCATTCCCACCAACAGTATAAGAGGGTTCCCTTTTCTCCACACCCTCTCCAGCATTTATTGCTTGTAGACTTTTGGATCGCACCATTCTGACTGGCGTGAAATGGTACTTCATTGTGGTTTTGATTTGCATTTCTCTGATAATGAGTGATGTTGAGCATCTTTTCATGTGTTTGTTAGCCATCTGTATGTCTTCTTTGGAGAAATGTCTATTTAGTTCTTTGGCCCATTTTTTGATTGGGTCATTTATTTTTCTGGAATTGAGCTGCAGGAGTTGCTTGTATATTTTTGAGATTAGTTGTTTGTCAGTTGCTTCATTTGCTATTATTTTCTCCCATTCTGAAGGCTGTTTTTTCACCTTGCTTATAGTTTCTTTTGTTGTGTAGAAGCTTTTAATTTTAATTAGATCCCATTTGTTTATTTTTACTTTTATTTCCAATATTCTGGGAGGTGGGTCATAGAGGATCCTGCTGTGATGTATGTCGGAGAGTGTTTTGCCTATGTTCTCCTCTAAGAGTTTTATAGTTGCTGGTCTTATGTTTAGATCTTTAATCCATTTTGAGTTTATTTTTGTGTATGGTGTTAGAAGTGTTCCAGTTTCATTCTTTTACAAGTGGTTGACCAGTTTTCCCAGCACCACTTGTTAAAGAGATTGTCTTTTCTCCATTGTATATTCTTGCCTCCTTTGTCAAAGATGAGGTTCCATAGGTGCGTGGGTTTATCTCTGGGCTTCTATTTTGTTCCACTGATCTATATTTCTGTCTTTGTGCCAGTACCATACTGTCTTGATGACTGTGGCTTTGTAGTAGAGCCTGAAGTCAGGCAGGTTGATTCCTCCAGGTCCATTCTTCTTTCTCAAGATTGCTTTGGCTATTCGGGGTTTTTTGTATTTCCATACAAATGCATATGGAATGATTAAGGCAGAACCATGATATATAAAAATGTTTTCATAAGTTTCTGAACTGTACTGTATAGAAAAAAAAAAACTGTGTGTGTGTGGGGGCAGTAAATATTAAATCACTCTTTTTAGGGGAAATGAATTTTTGAAATTCACTGTGTATGCAATTTGAAGTGTAGGATGTTTCCATAGGAAATGAATGATTCATTTCAATTACAGAAAAAGGCATTTCATTAGTCAAAAATCCTATCCAGATGAGAATTATATGAATCTGGTAAGAGATTAATTTTCTATTTTATATCTCTATGTAGTAGAACAAATCTTGTTTTCCCTCCATAATTAGTAGGTATTCTATCTGTTTTTAAACACTTTGCTACTAAGATCTGGAAAAAGAGGTTCACTCTTCCTTTTTGTTCCTCCAATGGGGGATTGCAGCATTTTAGAGTTGTGTGAAAAATCTGCACTTGTCTGCCTGAGTGAGATCCTTGGTTCCTAGTGAGGGAGTGGTGATGGTGCCAAAGTTTTTCCTGAGTAGCCCTGGTGTGGACTCCTCCATTCTCTAGGGCAACTGAAGGCCAGAAAATGAAGAGAGATGTAGGAAAAAGTAGATCTATATAAATATTATAAAATAGGTATGCTATTATACTCCCTCTGTTAATAGAACTAAACACCTTAGACTACATATTGTTTACTGTTTAGTTTTTCTACCTTACAGTTTTTTTTTATTCATTTATTCAACAAATATTTGTGGAATACCTATATGTAGGGATACAGTGGAAGCAAGAAGGTGAAGGATATCATCCCTGGTCTTGTGAAGTTTAGAATCCAGTGTATAGAGAGGCAGGAATTAAATAATTTTAACAAGTATGTATATATACAAGTCAAAACTCTTGACTTAAAAATATTTTAAAGGAAAAGCTCAAGAAGCCTTACTTAAAATAGGGCAAGGGTGGTAGTGGGTAGTTAGCTTAGACCTAAAAATGAATAGGTAGATATTATCTAGGTGAGAAGTGTAAGTGTAGAGTATTTAGGCCTAAAAGTTAAGTTGCAAATGTAATAAGCAGCTTTAAAGTTATAACATAGACCACAAAATGAGGAATAATTTATAAAATGGAAATAAAAAATCAAAGAAAAAAATCTTTCACATCATCTTCTGTGTGTTGCATCCGACTCTGCAAACCCATGAACTGTAGCCTTCTAGGCTCCTCAGTCCATGGGATTCTCCAGGCAAGGATACTGGAGTGGGTAGCTATTCTTTTCTCCAGGGGATCTTGCCAACCCAAGGATTGAACCTGGGTCTCCCGCACTGTAGGGATATTCCATAGTTTCATAAGTCATGACATTTTATATAAAATTTTTATTCCAGCCTTTTTTATCATTGTTTTTTAACACTAAAGGGCAAGTTTTCTTATCATTAAATTCTTAGATCTTACTTTTGAGGAATTCCTTGGAAAGACAAAGATATAAAAGGTGAGTATTTTTCTAGATTGCTGACAATCTTGGAATTTTGAATGTTGTCAGCTTTTCCTGAAGGATTAGTAGGCTAAGACCTTTCCAGAACTGATTTCTGGTCTCCCTGAACTATCATTTATTCTATCTCTGAGAAACATCTTCCATGAAGAACGATTTGTCTTCAATAACTTTTAGATCTTGACATGTTTTAATTGTGGTTCATTGACCTTATATTGATTGTTGTGTGGCCTGAGGCTGAATGAACTCTTCTTTCAGCTTTACAGAGAGAGCACCATGGGAAATCAGGATCATATGGTAATTCTTGTCTTGTGGATTATCATATTACAAATTTTCCATCCTTTACATTATTCCCACTTCCAAACTCTGCACTTGAATGACTTGTGTACAGTCATTTTGGCAGGCATTTAAATGCACACAGGTTGTGTTTGCTCCTTGGAAGAAAAGCTATGACCAACCTAGACAGCATATTGAAAAGCACAGACATTACTCTGCCAACAAAGGTCTATCTAGTCAAAGCTATGGTTTTTCCAGTAGTCATGTATGGATGTGAGAGTTGAACTATAAAGAAAGCTGAGCACCAAAGAATTGATGTTCTTGAACTGTGGTGTTGGAGAAGACTCTTGAGAGTCCCTTGGACTGCAAGGAGATCCAACCAGTCCATCCTAAGGGAGATCAGTCCTGGGTGTTCACTGGAAGGACTGATGCTGAAGCTCCAATATTTTGGCCACCTGATGTGAAGAACTGACTCATTGGAACAGATCCTGATGCTGGGAAAGATTGAAGGTGGGAGGAGAAGGGGATGACAGAGGATATGATGGTTGGATGGCATCACTGACTCTATGAACATGAGTTTGAGTAAGCTCGGGGAGCTGGTGATGCACAGGGAAGCCTGGCATGTGGCAGTCCATGGGGTCGCAAAGAGTCAGACACGACTGAACAACTAAACTGAACTGAACTGTGTTTATGAATATATAAAGGTCTAAACATCTAGACAAAAAGCAAACACTGCAGTCAATTATCCAAAGGCTTTATCTGCATGAGGTTCAGCATGGAGAAATTTACCTTTACCTGTTTCCTCTCCATCACTGGAAACTCTGAGAAGACATTCAGGCCTATCATAGCCCCCAGGGAGACTGGATCTCACAGCTCCAAGTTCACAAATATTTTGCCAACTCCATTATCATGGGTTGAATTGTACTGCCCCAAAATTCATATTTTGAAGCTTTAAAAAGCCCCCAGTACCTCAGAATGTGACCTTATTTGGAAATAGGGTGATTGTCACTGTAACTAAGAAGAGATCAAGCTGGAGTAGGGCAGGCCCCTAACCAAATGTGACTTGGTGTCTTTACAAAATGGAGAAATTTGGACATGGGCTTACATAAACAGGGAGAATGCCATAAGAAGAAGAAGTCAGAGATATCAGGGTAATGTTTCTGCAGGCCAAGGAATGCCAAAGATTGCCAACAAGCCAAAAGAGGCTATGCAAGAAGCATGAAGCAGATTCTCCCTGACAGCCCTCAGAAAGGACCAACTCTGCTCATACCTCGATCTCAACCTTCTATCCTCCAGAACCATGAGAGTAAGTTTCTGATGTTTAAGTCGCCCGGTTTGTGGTACTCTGTTACAGCAGCCCTAGAAAGCAAATACACCCACATTTCAGTTGGTCTACTAGAACCCAAGTAAAGTTGGTCAAGTATTCAAACCCAAGTAAAAAATTTTTACCTTTGTTGAAACTCTCTTCTTGGATCTTACAGCTTCTTTCATCTCTGTGATAATCAGAGATGATTCTCCCTCATCTGGCTCTTATGGAATATATATATTTTTCCATTTCATCTCTTTCCATACCTGATCTACCTTACTGCCTCCCCTCCTCATTCTCTACTAGTTTCTTCTATTGTGCCTTGAGGAAACCTGTCCATCTTCTCTGTATGATTTCTCTGTAAGTATTTCTTCTGCTTTTTTCACTTTAAATAAAGACCTGCATTTTAATCCTGCCTATTAGCATATGATTTGAAATCTATCATAAGGACTGATGTTGAAGCTGAAACTCGGATACTTTGGCCATCTGATGCGAAGAGCTGACTCATTTGAAAAGACCCTGATGCTGGGAAAGATTGAGGGCAGGAGGAGAAGGGGACAACAGAGGATGAGATGGTTGGATGGCCTCACCGACTCAATAGACGTGGGTTTGGGTGGACTCTGGGAGTTGGTGATGGACAGGGAGGCTTGGCATGCTGCAGTTCATGGGGTTGCAAAGAGTCAGACACGACTGAACTGAACTGAACCAAATCTTGTCGCTGATTCTTCCTCTGTCTACAACCGTTTTTACCTCCTCTCTCATGCCTGCTCTTTTTTTTTTTAAATTTTAAATAGTTTTATATTTTTATATTCAATTTGAATCATGAGAAATTTTACATATCAGAATAAGAAAATATGTTAATCCTTCATACAATTAAAATACTAAAATGTGACTTTTTTTAAAATTTTATTTTCTTTTCTTTCCCTCACTTTTGTGATCTCCTCATTGTAGACTTGTCACCCTTCTGCCAGGCCGTTGACCCATTGATTCACTTGCCTCCATAACGAAGATGGCCCTCTTGTATTCCTTCATTATTTCCTGTGGCATCTTAAAATTGTTTGCAGTCTTGGCTTTCTGACATATCCATTGTCAATGATAAGTTATTCACATCACCCATTTCTCTGTTCCAACCTTGTTGGATAAAATGACAAAATAATGCCATTGGGTCCAATATTCATTTATGCTATGTAATCTCAGCTGGCCTTTGCTATTGCATAGCCATTATGATGTTTTCATAGCAATTCTTGTGTCCTATTCTCCCCTTCTGTCAAATTCTCCTCTGGTCCTGGTAAATCATCTTGCCTTCAACTATGATGAGGTTTAGTCCATATGACTTGGTGACCTCAGCATCTAAAAATGGAATTAATTGCATTCCTTCTACAAATAATTCTACTCTTTGGATTCTCTGTGATTGTCTATGTAGTCAGCCAATGGAAGCCTCCAAATGCAAGCCCAGGTTTACTTTCCTGGGAATATTTCCTGTTTATATCTTGGATATAGTTCAAGTAGAATATATGGCATCCCCCAAATAGGCTTTAAAATTTCCCAACTTTATGCCTCTGCTAATATTTCATACTTCCGAATGCTGCTATTTTTCACTCCTCATTTTGTTCATATCAAATAATTTTCACCTTTCAAAAGCCAACTCAAATGTAGCCTCTCCATCAAGCCATTCCTCATCACCCAGCTGGTACTGATCCTTTCCCCTCTTATGGCATTTAGTCCACCAGTTATAGGTAATTATTTTACCATTATAACATAGGCATTCCCCTTTTTTAATTTTAATAGATTCTAAGCTTCTTTAGGTCAGACATGCAGTTTTATTACTCTATCTCTTGTGTTGCTTGCACATGATAGATAAAAACAAGTATTGTTGAAGAAATAATTTAACTGTTTAATTATTATAGCTAAATCAATAATTTAGCTATTAATTATAGCTAAATAGTTACATGTTTATTCATCCAGATACCTGAAAATTTTTAAACGTGGAAATCTTAGTATAGAAACATCATTTTCTGAGATGATACAATAATCTTCCAAAGCCAAATCAAAAGGAACCAAACCAAACCAAACAAACACACAAAAAAACAACCAAAAAATAAAAAACTCAGAGTTTAATACATGAGGTTTAATTTTTTTATAACCAGTGTGCTTTAGTTTTTCTTACTCTAAGGTATTATTTCCTAATTCAAAATGAAGTTGTGAGGATAATTTTTTCTCTGTATGTAGGTGAGTAAAGCTGTACAAAGCAGCCAAAAGCACCCTTTTTGTGTGTATGTCTATGCTACACTTTGTAGATTTACTCTGAATACTATTATTTCCCACAGGATTTTCAGTGTGGGTGTTCTTTGCCTCTGTCTTCTCTGCCACAACACACACTAACATAATGCTGAGAAATGCAAATACAAAACCAGGCAGATTAATTCTGGACTTCTTAGTTCTGTAACCTCAAGAAAGCAACAATGCATAAAATGCTGTCATTTGGGAACACAAAAAGAGATTCATGCCAAATTTATTTTTCTTTTCTTTCTTTCTTCCTTTAATACAGAATGTCTACTGTATCTTTTGGTTCATTAATTAAACCTGTCTTTTCTGAGGTATGCCTAGGAATTACTAGTATGGCCTTTCTAAATTTAATCTTAACTCCTCTTCTGTCTTCTGATCCTTCTGCTATCACTGTTTTATTCTTGCTGCCTAATTGAGTTGAGAGATGGTACTAGAGGACCTACAAATGAGTAACACTTACCGTTTTGTTTTCTGAAAGTTCTGAGCCATATATTGATTTGATAGGACATTTTGTTGTTGGTTGGACTTCCCCAGAGTCTCAGCAGTAAAGAATCTTCCTGTATTGCAGGAGACTTGTAGGAGACATGGGTTCGATCCCTGGGTCAGAAATATCCCCTGGAGAAGGAAATGGCAACCCACTCTAGTATTCTTGCCTGGGAGATCCCATGGACAGAGTGGCCTGGCAGGCTATAGTCCATGGGGTTGCAAAGAGTTGGACACGACTGAGCGACGAAACAACACAAACTGGTAAATAGAGCATGTGCTTTTGAATTAGCTAAGCCTAAATTTAAATTCCAGTTCTACTATATATCCCCAGTAACTGAGCAAATCATTTAACTTCTCTAAGCCTCAATTTCCTTATCTTTTAAAAGGAGATAATAACATTGACTTTTCAGGGTTTTTTGGAGTTTTAAATGAAATAGCATATATAAAGCACATAACACAGAGCCTGGCACAGAATGCATATAATAAATGCATAAAAAAACATTCTGTTTCTATTTAAGGAGATATGTGATAATTTCATTTAATTACTACACATTCCATTGGCCCTAGGTTCTCTTTTTAGAATGTTAACAATTTGTAGCTGTGAGTCAAGTTTACCCCATACCTCCTCTACCACTTTGCCCTCCAAATCCAGCTTATTTTTGGAAGGTACTTTCCCTGGGAAGATAGAGATGAGCTTCTGAGTTTGATGAAACACGGCAAAGTGAGGAGGGGACTATGTACTGTCTCTTCCATGAAGTTCATGTATAACTTGCCCATATTCCATGTACTTTCAGTGTTTTATTTCACCAGGATATTGCTGCTGAGAAAAACTATCTTTAGTGCTATACACAGGAACAATGTCTGCTGTGAAGCTCTGGGCAAAGAATAATGTAGCTTCTCTCATCACAGTGTTGGTTTTACTCAGGATTGGACATCAACATGGAAGTTAGAGAGTTTGGGATTGACATGTGTATACTGTTTTATTTAAAATGGATTACCAACAAGGACCTACTGTATAGCACAGGGAATGCTGCTCAATATTCTGTTCTACTGATTATACATACTCGTGGTGCTATATTTATTGGAAGGAATATGTAGTTTTCCTGTTTCCTTATTACTTCAATTATGAAGATTCATGAGAGTGTATCTATAGCCACAGTTATAATTTTATTAAAATAGTTATTTGGCTATTATTTTATAGATTTGATAGTGTGTGTGTATATATATATGTATATATTCATGTGCACCCAATTTTTTGAAGGTTTATTTATCTATTTTCAAATCTGTCATTTATTAGATTTCATATCAGTAGTCATTTAAAAATAAATGGATGGCAGGATATATTTTTAAAATAAAATAAGCATTGGTAGGATTGTTTTATTTTTTCCCCCAAATTTAAATTGCTATTTCTGTATCCTGTTTTGAAGAGCACAGGATAAAATTAGTTATATGGAGTTTGTGGTTTGTTTATTGGAAATAAATGTCACTAATTAGTTAACTGCAAAATCTGCTGATTCCATTCATGCTAAGCCTATGAACAGAAAGTATAAAATTTGTTTTAGATAAGAATCAGTGAATTTCATATCCATGATTGGTGCCAGGTTGGCAACCTTTTAATAATACCAGATGGACATGGAGATTTTATTTTATTTTTTATAATGAACAAAATAGAGAAGCAGGTGCTACAGAACTATTCTCAGGGTTCCATGGGGGGAAATTTGGCTTCTATTTTCATTCTAGCATTATTTCTTGTTTTGAAACAGCTAAAGATTAGATATTGAAGGAAGGGAGTGAACGGTCACCAGTTGGGAATTCCTAGGAAATGAATTAGTACCACAACTACTACTGTGGGGTAGGTACGCTCACAAGCAGGATCTTAATACTCAAACACTTAACACATTAGAGCTGTTAGAATCAATCAGTTTAGTATCACTGTATCTCATAATTGAAAAGGATTAGGATATTTTTACCGGAGAAGGCAGTGGCACCCCACTCCAGTACTCTTGCCTGGAAAATCCCATGGATGGCGGAGCCTGCTAGGCTGCAGTCCACGGGGTCGCACAGAGTTGGACACAAGTGAGCAACTTAGCAGCAGCAGCAGGATATTTTTACAGATGTGACAAAAGAGGCCTACAGAAAGGAGATTTGCCCTAAGTTACATAGCTAGTTAGTGGTATACCCACAATTGAATTCCAGGTATCTAACTTTGAATCTGTTACTCTTACCATCACACGATATTGCTAAACTCTTAACAAGGAGAAGAGTAAAAATATCATCTGTTGGGTTTTTCCTTCCTATAGGATGAACTTAATGAAACAAACAATCAAACAAAGGAATGAGCTGTCTGTTGGAACATTTGCCTTGAGACAGCTCTTCCTTATTTGGTGGATTCTCTCAAGTTTCCACATAGAACTTCTTCCTTGGCAATTAGCATATTAGAAAGGAAAAATATTTGCAGCCTAATTTAAATCTTCTAATTAATAGTCATTATTATTTTTAATGTAATCCAGTCGCACTGCAAACATTGGAGAAAACAATTAAGGCAAGCTGAGAGGGAGAGAGAGAAACTCTTTCACAATTATCACATTGCTGATCTCTTCTAGACCATTTCATATTGGGGATATTTTCTTGGAATTAATCAAAAGATCATTCCCCAGTTGCTTCATCTGGGATGTATGGTATGTGACTATGTCCAAACAAACCAAAAGAAATAGTCTATTTTAAATGGTTTTAGCGGTGAAAATTCTATCTCATCATAACATTGCAGAATGACCAAGTTATAGGATATAAGTGCACAGAAATATGTAAAATATAGTTAGAAGTTTTGCTAACCAAACTTTAAATGGTTAAGATGGTTTTATATTGCTTATTCCACATTTTTGCTTTTCCATTTATTATTTCTATCAGCTGCCATTCATTCTTGACTGGGTATCTAGTCCACTTAGCTCTCACCTCTGCATCCCTGGAACCACTGGTCCTCTGGGCAAACTGTCCAGATTGCTTGGCACCCCTTCCTTAATCTCTTCCTGAACCTCTCTTTCCAATTCACCCCCCGACCCAGTCCTAACCAGACTGGCTGCTACTAAGATCAGTCATGGCCAGGGCTGGCAGTAGGAAGGATTCGATCTCTTCTTTTCCACCTTGGTGCTGAAACTCTATCCCAACACACCCTTGTTCGTTGTGTGGCCCTAACCCAGGACTCTTCTGGTAAAGATTAATTTTTAAGCATGGAGATAACAATGCAAAGGGTGAACATTTAAGCTTTTGAGACAGGTAGACCTAGGTTTAAATCCAGCTCCAACTCTTGTTACCCATTTGACATTAGACAAAATACTTTTCCTTTCTAAGTCTCAGTTTCAAACTATGAGAGTTGTGAAAGTGTAAGTGTTAGTCACTCAGTCCTATCTGACTCTTTGTGACCCTGTGGACTGCAGACTGCTAGGCTCCTCTGTCCATGGAATTCTCCAGGCAAGAATACTGGAGTGGGTTGCCATTTCCTGCTCCAAGGGATCTTCCCAACCCAGGGATCAAACCCAGGTTTCCTGCATTGCAGGCAGATTCTTCATTGTCTGAGTTGTGTTAGTCATTCAGCTGTGTCCAACTCTTTGCAACCCATTGGACTGTAGCTTGCCAGGCTCCATTGTCCATGGAGTTCTCCAGGCAAGAATACTGGAGAGGGTAGCCATTCCTTTCTCCAGGGGATCTTCCTGACCCAGGGATTGAACCTGCGAAGAACTGACTCATTGGGAAAGACCCTGATGCTGGGGAAGATTGAAGGTGGGAAGAGAAGGGGATGACAGAGGATGAGATGGTTGGATGGCATCACCGACTCAATGGACATGAGTTTGAGTAAACTCCAGGAGTTGGTGATGGACAAGGAGGCCTGGCATGCTGCAGTCCATGGGGTCACAAAGAGTCAGACATGACTGAGTGACTGAACTGAACTGAACTGATGATGTTTATTATGATATAAGGCAGAAGAGCATGGAAAGTTAAGAGTTTGGGCTTGGGAGGCAAAAGGCATATATTTAAATATTGTTGCACTCATCACTAGTAAGTTATTTTTTCCTCAGAGTCTCAATTTTCTCATTTGCAAAATAAAATGAATAATAATGCCTACCTTGCAGAAGATTTAGTGAGATAATAGCTCTAAGCTACTTGACACTCTAAGGTATATCTGTAAAGTGAATGCGAGAAGTCAAGTTCATTATGTATTACACTGCCTCCCTCTGACCTCTTCACTGTCATGGTTAGCTTTTCTATCAGAAGACTGGGTTACTCTCTTGCTAGCCTCTTAGAACCTAAGCACATTACCCAGAAAATCAGAGGAAATCTGCATTCATCTAACCATCCATTTATTTATTCATTTAACAAGTATCTATTATTGGCTATTGCTCTCCTTTATTTAACCTCTGTGTTGAACTTCCTTCCATAGCTGACAGATAGGTCTTCCATCTAGACTGGAAAAGCTTAATTTTAAGTCCCCAGCAACTTTCAGTCTTCCCTGTACTGCTGTGGGTACTGGAGCCATATCCTGTGGCTGTTGACTGGCCCCACCCATCCACCCCCAGCTCTGTCCTGAGCTTGTCCATTACAACTTGTGCCTAATTGACTCTTAATCCAGAATACTTTACCTTTAAACTAAATACTTAACCTTTCCTCCCCTTGATTTATGTCTCCCTTATTTTCTTCTTTCAGGTCCAGGTTTTCATGCTAT
Source organism: Bos javanicus (assembly GCF_032452875.1). Taxonomy (NCBI): domain Eukaryota; kingdom Metazoa; phylum Chordata; class Mammalia; order Artiodactyla; family Bovidae; genus Bos; species Bos javanicus. Next base: position 56,019,660 of record NC_083871.1, on the reverse strand, counting down.
CTAATATAACAATGATAAACTATTAATAAACTATTCTGGGCTTATGGAAAAGAATTAGGTCCAATACATTCTAAGGATGCCAGATGCCAGGCAGTGTAGTAGCTATTGTGGAAGTCAGTGGTGAATTAGATGGGTGCAATACTTGTATCCACAGATCTTACAGTCCAGATGGTGAAATAGATAATTAAAATACGATGTGCTGAGGATTTCCATGGCAGGGAAACCACTTAGGATATGCACCTAATCCAGATTTGAGCGATCAGGGATAGCTTCCTAGAAGGAGAAATGTCTTTTTTCTTGGATTTAATATTTCTTTATTTTAATTTTTAACACCGAAAACATGTTGTATTGGGGTATAGCTGATTAACAGTGTGATAGATTCAGGTGAATATTGAAGTGACTCAGTCATACTTATACATGTGTCCATTCTCCCCCAACCCCCCTTCCCGTCCAGATTGGCACGTAACATTGAGTGGAGTTCCATGTGCTATATAATAGGTCCTTGATGGTTATCTGTTTTAAATATTACAGTGTGTACATGACTTTCCCAAAGTCCTTAACTATCCCTTGCCCCTGGCAACCATGAGTTCGTTTTCTAGAAAACAAACTCAAGGAGAAATTTCTTAACCAAGAGAAATTGGTGGTTGGAAGCCAGTGGTCCAGGCTAAAGCAAGTATAAAAGTTCTGAGTAGAGAGAGGGAATGACGTATTCATGGTAACAGGAAACATTCAGTACAGCTGGAGAATGGTGTGTAAACAGGGATTGAGAATAGATTAGGTGATCAAGGTATACATGGTCCAGATTAAAAGTGGCTTTGTAAAACACATCAAAGAGTTTAGACTATCCATGCAAAGAAATAGAGGAAAACAACAGAATGGGAAAAACTAGAGATCTCTTCAAGAAAATTACAGATACCAAGGGAACATTTCATGCAAAGATGGGCTTGATAAAGGACAGAAATGGTATGGACCTAACAGAAGCAGAAGATATTAAGAACGGGTATCAAGAATACACAAAAGAACTGTACAAAAAAGATCTTCAAGACCAAGATAATCACTATGGTGTGATCACTCACCTAGAGCCAGACATCCTGGAATGTGAAGTCAAGTCGGCCTTAGAAAGTATCACTATGAACAAAGCTAGCAGAGGTGATAGAATTCCAGTTGAGCTATTTCAAATCCTGAAAGATGATGCTGTGAAAGTGCTGCACTCAATATGCCAGCAAATTTGGAAAACTCAGCAGTGGCCACAGGACTGGAAAAGGTCAGTTTTCATTCCAGTCCCAAAGAAAGGCAATGCCAAAGAATGCTCAAACTACCACACAATTGCACTCATCTCACACTCTAGTAAAATAATGCTCAAAATTCTCCAAGCCAGGCTTCAGCAATATGTGAACTGTGAACTTCCAGATGTTCAAGCTGGTTTTAGAAGAGGCAGAGGAACCAGAGATCAAATTGCCAACATCCGCTGGATCATAGAAAAAGCAAGAGAGTTCCAGAAAAACATCTATTTCTGTTTTATTGACTATGCCAAAGCCTTTGACTGTGTGGATCACAATAAACTGTGGAAAATTCTGAAAGAGATGGGAATACCAGACCACCTGACCTGCCCCTTGAGAAATCTGTATGCAGGTCAGGAAGCAACAGTTAGAACTGGACATGGAACAATAGACTGATTCCAAATAGGAAAAGGAGTACGTCAAGGCTGTATGTTGTCACCCTGCTTATTTAACTTATATGCAGAGTACATCATGAGAAACGCTGGGCAGGAAGAAGCACAAGCTGGAATCAAGATTGCCGGGAGAAATATCAATAACCTCAGATATGCAGATGACACCACCCTTATGGCAGAAAGTGAAGAGAAACTAAACATCCTCTTGAGGAAAGTGAAAGAGGAGAGTGAAAAAGATGGCTTAAAGCTCAACATTCAGAAAACGAAGATCATGGCATCCGGTCCCATCACTTCATGGGAAATAGATGGGGAAACAGTGGAAACAGTGTCAGACTTTATTTTGGGGGGCTCCAAAATCACTGCAGATGGTGACTGCAGCCATGAAATTAAAAGACGCTTACTCCTTGGAAGGAAAGTTATGACCAACCTAGACAGCATATTCAAAAGCAGAGACATTACTTTGCCAACAAAGGTCCATCTAGTCAAGGCTATGGTTTTTCCAGTGGTCATGTATGGATGTGAGAGTTGGACTGTGAAGAAAGCTGAGCGCTGAGGAATTGATGCTTTTGAACTGTGGTGTTGGAGAACACTCTTGAGAGTTGCTTGGACTGCAAGGAGATACAACAAGTCCATTCTGAAGGAGATCAGCCCTGGGATTTCTTTGGAAGGAATTATGCTAAAGCTGAAACTCCAGTACTTTGGCCACCTCATGCAAAGAGTTGACTCATTGGAAAAGACTCTGATGCTGGGAGGGATTGGGGGCAGGAGGAGAAGGGGACGACAGAGGATGAGATGGCTGGATGGCATCACTGACTCGATGGACGTGAGTCTGGGTGAACTCCGGGAGTTGGTGATGGACAAGGAGGCCTGGTGTACTGCGATTCATGGGGTCGCAAAGAGTCGGACACGACTGAGCGACTGAACTGAACTGAACTGAAGAGCATTAGGGAACCACTGAGGGGTTTTATATAGGACAGAGACATTATCAAGTTTGGTTTTAGAAAACTCATTTTGGTTAGTGTACAGAGAATGGTCAGGAAGGGTAGCTGAGCCATTGAAAATAGTCCATCTAGTTAGAAAGCTGCAGTGATTCAGGTGAGCAACGAGATTGTTAGAGGTTGAGACATAGAGGAAATCTGCAGTCATTCATGCATCCATTTATTTATTCATTCAACAAATAAATATTGTGCTGGGTTCTTTGCTGGGTTTTAGGGATTAAATTGTGAATGAAAGAGACTAGAGAATCCTAGCATTTATTGGGGGATTCTGAATGGTTGTGATAAGTGCCAGGACTGTGCTGAGTATGATAGGAGAGTGTCTAGCTGATACTTTGAGGGGTCAGCTGAAAGACAAGTAAAAGAAGTAAAAAGCAAGTTCAGATTCACAAGTACCTTGTACAGCTGCAATTATTTTTAAGCTGCCTAAATTTTCCTGGGGCTTCCCCCTTGGCTCAGCGGTAAAGAACCTGTCTGCAGTGCAGGAGATGCAGGAGACATGGGTTTGATCCCTGGGTTGGGAAGATCCCCTAGAAGAGGGCATGGCAACCCACTTCAGTATTCTTGCCTGGAGAATCCCATGGACAGAGGAGCTTGTCAGGCCACAGTCCATAGGGTCTCAGTCTCAGAGTTGGACACGACTGAAGTGACTGAGCATGTACCCACGGAAGTTCTCTTGAGTTTTCATGGTGCACTGCTGGTTTCTAACTCTATTTGGTTCCTGGAATTGTAAATAAAATAATACCTAGTTTCTACTTCCCAAGTACCCATAGGGTTTGAATCTGGATGTGTCTCATGTCCCCTCCATCTAATGTGTTATTTCAGTCATTCTCACAGCTGTCTCCTTTAAAGTGTCAAAATGATATATGATATATTTTTTTCTAATATCAAAGATATTTTCTCAATTGTTTTATAGCTAATATAACTTTCAGGGTATAGAATTGTTTTAAGTTTATTTATGTGTGTAGAGCAGATATTTTCCACACATTTAGAATTTCCTTAATTTCTTTTGGGTGCTTATGGAAGTAGGATATTTTGTTATTATATGAATCCATTATTCTTTAATCTGTTTGAGAGATATAATGCAGTGTATATGAATTAAAATTTTGTCCCATGAGAGTCTTAGAATAAAAATGCATAGTTTAAACAGTGGAAGAATCTAAGTGTCAGAGTGGAAAGAGTTTGTCTCAGAGGTTCTTTTAAAAATGATGAGACAAAAATCAAGAAAGATTGATGACATTAGCTGGTTCACTCAGTAGTTTATTAGCAGCACTGAAATAGAATTGAATTCAGGTCTTCTGACTCTTAGTTAGAGCTACACTTTTTGTCATATTAAAATAGTTAGAAAGACATAAATTCTTGTTATTTCTAAAATATACCAGTATAATCAATTTTTACTAAAAATAAAAAATATAAATAATGCAAAGATATTTCTGTCTACGTAATATGTATGAATAAGCTAACTAAACATTTTTCCATTGAATTTTTTTGTTCTATGCTAATAAACAAACCAGTGACTTGCTGTTGATAACATAGAAACTAAAAGATGTAAATTTCTTTTGAGAAGGCTTTTAAGATAGCCAACGAAATACTTACTGCTCCCCTGAAATTTCATTCTATCCAAAGATTTATAAGTCCTTTTATTTCATTGAAACAATGTAATATGCTATATATAATAAGAATTCAATCTGTTGTGATATTATTGCCTAGGAATATTCATCAGCCTTATAAACTTAGACACAATTAGGTCCATCCTCCTCAGAGCCTTTCAGACTCCATTTTCCATTAACTCATCCTTGTTGTGACATTTATGCCTTAGAAATGCTTTTTTTATTTTTACAGACCTAAAACAGCTGTTTGTATTATTCATCCAACGATGCCATTTATTTCATCAGCAGGAATCACAACCTTTGTTTTGTGTTTTCTCTGTTACTTTGGTTGGTTCATGAAATTGAGTCATTGGGATCCTGAGGGCGATGTGGAGTGGGCAGCCTTGGTTTTGTGGCCTTTGATTTGCCCTTCAGTGTCCATTGACACGTGAATTTGTTTAAATCCCTTATATCACAATAACCCTGAAAATCTTAATTTTATGGTATATCCCTTAGAAAGAGGAAACATCTAGCAATTTCAAGTCTGTGCATTGATGATGAGGGAAGAGAAATAGGAAATTGTATTTTTCATTTGCATTCTTTTAAAGTGAATGCACTGTAATTATATCTGAATTTCTCAAAAATAATGCTTACTAAAAGTTTTGAAATAGTGTAGAAATTCAAAGTGAAAGCAATACTAATTTGTACAAAACAGAAGCATACATTTTTAAAAAAGCAAATTCAATAGAGAAATTTCTGTATCAGTTGTGATCACTCAAAACAATTATTTGAATCTCTTGACCCCAAAAAGCATTTCCTACTATTGCTGATGTGTTTGACATTGACATGATGGAGTTAGGCTGGTATTAGCCTTTAGCCATTTTATGAAGGATGGCAGGTGAATTGTGGAGTGGGAGAGGTAGAGCTGGCCCTAGAGAAATATTGTGAATATGTGTTCAGTCACTCAGTCATGTCTGACTCTTTGTGACCCCATGGACTGTAGCCCACCAGGCTCTTCTGCCATGGAATTTTCCAGGCAAGAATACTCAAGTGGGTTGTTATTTCCTACTCCAGGGGATCTTCCTGAGCCAGAGGTTGAACCTGTGTCTCCTGTATTGGCAGGTGGACTCATTATCACTGTACCACCTGGGAAGCCCAGAGAAGTAATGCTGCTGTGGCTGCTGCTAAGTCGCTTCAGTCATGTCTGACTCTGTGCGACCCCATAGATGGCAGCCCACCAGGCTCTGCTGTCCCTGGGATTCTCCAGGCAAGGACACTGGAGTGGGTTGCCATTTCCTTCTCCAATGCATGAAAGTGAAAAGTGAAAGAGAAGTCGCTCAGTCGTGTCTGACTCTTCGCAACCCCATGGACTGCAGCCTCCCAGGCTCCTCCATCCATGGGATTTTCCAGGTGAGTACTGGAGTGGGGTGCCATTGCCTTCTCCAAGAGAAGTAATAGGGGATGTAAATTTCTCTTTCCAAAGAATCCAGTTTCTCCCTCATGTTACACTTACTTTAGTGCTGGCTTTTTCAAGTTTCAAAAAGTAAAACTTACTTGACTACCAAATAGGACTGAAGTTACCAGTGTGTGGCTCTCAGTTCTCCCAGGTACATACTTTTTATCATAATACTATTTTCTGTGAATTCATTCTAGCCTGTTCTGCTAAGCTTGTCCGGCACTGCCTGAATTTATGAAAAAGGTAGTTTCAGGTAGATATTTCTAAGTAAAAAAAGAAATCTGTGCTGTCCTTCATGTTTGACACTTTCCCTTGCAATTTAAAAGCAAACGTTAATCAAATCAATAATAATTCATTTCCTTCCTACTAAGTATAGAAAATACCAAATCATACAGCCCTGGTTGATGAATACTGTTGTTGTGTTGGTGAAACATGACTTTATCAGGAGGCCTGGGGAGCTGGCCACTGATTTACTGAATCACTGCACAAAACCATATACCCACCTACTGGCAACTACTATAAGCTTAGAAGCTAATAATCTCATTCCTTCAGCAATGTCTGACACCTGTGAAGTGCAGTTTTATGATATAATTGATCTTTTCCTGAACTTGTTACCCAGAATTCAATCCTTTTGGATGGGATGAAACATTTGCTTTGCTAATTTGTTCCATGTATAAAGGGGAACATAATAGGTGGTGCATAAATGTTTGTTGAATGAATAACTGAATTCTCTTGAACATTTAATTTACAATCGTTAAACAATCTTTTTTATGATCTCTCCTTCAGAAATAAACCACAAGCCCAGTTTAGTTAGATGAATAGAGAAAATTATTACTTATAGTTTTTCTGGGTTAATAAAATAAAGCCTTATAATTATTTGTCCCTCATCCTTACAATTATTTAACTCTCAGGAGAGCCTTTGAACTGAAAGTTTTAGTTTTTTGTTTTTTAAAAAAGTATTAGCTATAGGAATGGGTTTACAGGAATATGCCCACTTCCCCTTTTCTTTTAAATAGTTGTAAAATCAAGAAATCCAACCATCCAGTTTTATTTATCACCGATTAATATCCAGAGTGCTCATTTCTCTAACAAATTAATGAAGTTTCAAGACTCACTTACTCTTACGACCAACTGACACCCAAATTGTTCCTATTTATTTTGACTTAAAATAACTATGATCATGATAAAAATAATTTAATAAAATAATGAGTACCCACATATACAAAACCCAACATCATTTATGTTGTTTTTAACAGTTTATATCTGAAATGAAACAAATTATTCTAAAGTGTACTTGAATATACATTAAAAATTCAGTTGCTATTAGAAGGTTAATATCCTAAGCCAATAAAAAATGGAATATAAAATTATAGGGTTATATTCTTAATGGCATGTTAAGGGGGTTTTTCAAACATGGATTTGAAACATCTGGTAAAAACTGGGTTACTCTAGAATATATTTTATAATTTATTTTAATTACTGGGGAAATATGCTGATATTTAAAATTAAATGAAATTAAAAGATGCTTGCTCCTTGGAAGAAAAGTTATGACCAAGCTAGACAGCATATTAAAAAGCAAAGACATTACTTTGCCAACAAAGGTCCATCTAGTCAAAGCTATGGTTTTTTCAGTAGTCAGGTATGGATGTGAGTGTTGGACTATAAAGAAAGCTGAGCACCAAAGAATTAATGCTTTTGAACTGTGGTGTTGGAGAAGACTCTTGAGAGTCCCTTGGACTGCAAGGAGATCCAACCAGTCCATCCTAAAGGAAATCAGACCTGAATATTCATTGGAAGTACTGATGCTGAAACTGAAACTCCAATACTTTGGTCATCTGATGCTAAGAACTGACTCCTTGGAAAAGACTCTGATCCTGGGAAAGATTGAAGGCAGGAGGAGAAGGGGACGACAGAGGATGAGATGGTTGGATGGCATCACCGACTCAATGGACATGAGTTTGAGTAAACTCCGGGAGTTGGTAATGGACAGGGAAGCCTGGTGTGCTGCAGTCCATGGGGTCACAAAGAGTTAGACATGACTAAGGAACTGAACTGAACTGATGCTGATATTAAAACAATATTTATTTATACTTGATAAGCCCTCTTAGTCTTGAAATTGTTCTTAGTGATATAAAAATGCATCTGTATACTTTATTACACTATAGCCTAACTGATTTCTAGAAAGAAAGAAAGTGAAGTCGTTCAGTTGTGTCCAACTCTTTGAAACCCCATGGACCATAGCTACCAGGCTCCTCTGTCCATGGTTTTTTCCAGGCAAGAGTACTGGAGTGGGTTGCCATTTCCTTCTCCAAATCGATTTCTAAATGATGCTATTTTTGAAGTCATGATGTGATGTATTGAAGTCTAAGTCCTTACTGAAGAATGGATTGAGATATCCTTGATTAATACAATGTGCCTACCTCTAAACTATTGTCCAATGTGAAGAATGTTCCAATATAAAAATGTCTTTAAAAATTTAAACATATAGCTTCAATATTGCTTAGTATATTAATGTTAAACTTACAGAGCTATTATAAATAAAACTCACATAGTCTTTCTGATTATGTAGGACATTTGTTTGAAACTCATCACAAGGAAGTCAAATGAGAAAACATGATAGTTCAAAATTTGTCACCACTAAAGAAAACTTTAAAGTTCCTTTGCCATTAAAAAGTAGCATTAGTAGCATATTTATTAATAAAGGAGAGGGCAGGATTATCTAGATTACAGATTCTCTTTCTCTCTCCCTGTTTTAGGAATAATATTTAGGTTAATATCTCAACTGGGACAAGGCAAAAATATATTTTTAATTTAAACATTTCTAAAATTACTATTTTTGCTCTTCTGTCCTTGTATGCAAATAACATTTCTACTTTTGGGGCTTCCCTTGTGGCTCAGCTGGTAAAGAATCCACCTGCAACATGGGAGATCTGGGTTCAATCCCTGGGTTGAGAAGATCCCCTGGAAAAGGAAACAGCTACCCACTCCAGTATTCGGGCCTGGAGAATTCCATGGACTGTATAGTCCATGGGGTAGCAAAGAGTCAGACATGAATGAGTGACTTTCACTTCACTTTTTAAGCATCCATTTATCCCTTAATAGTAGGGCTTCCCTCATAGCTCAGTCCGTAAAGAATCTGCCTACAATGCAGGAGACCCGGGTTCCATTCCTGGGTTGGGAAAATCCCCTGGAGAAGGTAATGGCAACCCACTCCAGTATTCTTGCCATGGACAGAGGGGCCTCCTAGGGTACTTAGTGGGGGTGGTAAATAGGCAGATGGCAAGACCCATGGGCTTAGAATCTTGCTAGAGAAATCTGAAGCAATTAAAGAACAGCATCCTATCATATAAAATCACACACAGATCACATATAACCTAGGCATGTGGAGAACTTAACTTGGGTTAAACTGATCAAGGATGGGACTGGAGTGGGGCTATGGACTGGATTGCATAGCCTGGGGAAGAAAGAGAAGTGTGTGTCTGTATGTTGGGGGACATGTGTGTGCATGTGTGTGTGTGCATGTGGTATGTGTGTGTTTATATGATATGGAAAACAAGAAAATAATGAGAGAACAATATGGATAAATGAGCACAGTGCTACATCTTAAAATGTCTTATAATGGGTTTGGAACTTGATCTTATGAACACTATTTAGAGAGATATTGAAAGTTCTTTAAAATAAAGTCAAATTCTAAACTGCTTAAAATATTAGTGCTATCCTTCTTTCCTATTACTTTCAAGTTTTCTCACTCCTACAGATGAAGTTTTCCCCCAGTGTCACTGGTACATGTCACTAGAACAACTTTACCATTCTCTCTCATTTTTGATGTGGCTTCTTTCTGGTGATTAGGTACACGTGTCCTGCTACCTCTTGGCTTCTGCTACTAACAGTGAAACTGTATTTAACTATCAATATAAATACAGATTTAGTTGACTGAAAATAGAGTAGTTCTTGGTTGAATATTTATGAGGATTTATTTTATTACATATATACAATTTAAGCTGGTCTTAAAAAAATAACAGAGAACAAATATTCCTCAGCAAAGCTCAATATAATAAGAAATGTCTTTCTCTCTTGCTATTTTTCTCCTAAAAATGATAGTTTTTTATGCCCAGGATGGAAATACAGAGCACTGGAGCTCTGGCACTGCAGAAAATGCTCAAGACCTTCCAGGCATAACAAATAATAGCACCACAGAGAAGAACACAGGTTCTTTCTGCATCAGGGAACAGAGTGGCATCATATCTAAAAGCACTGATGCAATAATTGTACAGAATCCCAGTGCAAGTTGTGTGTTTCAGGAGCATGTAAAAATAGGAACATTTGTTTCTCTGAGTTATGAATTCTAGCACTCATGAATATTTTCTCATGCTACTACCAAATTCTTTATTAGTAGCTAAAAATTTTCTACAAAGGTAAGAATAATATCTCTTTCTAGTTTATTCTCTTACAAGTCAACAACCCTATAGACTCAAAAGATATAAAACTGGATGTATAACTAAGTAATTTTGTTGCTAAAAATCAGAAATTGTAAATTTAAAATGCATTGTTGATTATAGCCATTTAAACTTAAGCCTAGGATGTGATTAAAATAATAGCAAAACACTTCTGTAGTGGGTTGAAATTAAAAGCCAGTGTTTTCATGCATGTAAAACATAGCAAAAACAACTACAAAAAAAAAAAAACACACCAGATTTGTGTTCATTTCACAAGTCTTTAAGACTACAACCTCAGCCATATTAGATTCAATTATAAGATTTTTAAAGCACACAGTACAACTAGTTGTTCACAATAGGTGCTTATTAAGTAACTGTTCAATGATAGATCATTCTGTAATCACAAACTGTGGAGGAAAACTAAGTTATCTTCCTAAATTTTGTTTCATATATTTGAAACAGGAACTTGAAACAAAATGCAGTGCCCTCTAAAAGAAATTTATGAATTATTTATAGTTGAGAATAGAACTTAAAAAGGAATAACAGGGCACAAATATCCATAATTTGGTCATTTGAAATGGAAGCAGGACATCAAGCCTGTCTGATTAAAATTAAAAGTGCTGTTATGAAGTTAGCACATGAATAAAGCAGAAGCCTGGTAAAAGAGAATTTTAATATGCTATAGATATTCTCCAGCATTGATATCGACAAGCTGGGATCAGTTTGGGCCTATAACTGCTTAGATAGGAATCTAGTTAGTTGAAATACTGTATGTAAGGAATGACTGTCAGTGGACCAGTGTCAGTGGTGGGAAGCTATATTTGAAATAACCATGCCGTTAATCTCCTGGGGACACAGGTAACCCAAATGGATAAACCATAGATTTGTTCAAGCTGGAAGAATTTTAGAGATCAATGACTTTGCTATACAATTGAGGGAACTAAGAGGTCAAGTGAATAGACCATGGTCTACAGCTACTCAGCAACTCAGTTCTTGACACCCAGGCCGGCACCCTTTTCTACATGGTACAGGATAATTAAATAGAAACTGTGTTTACTGAGACCACACACATGAACAAACAGGAGTGGCGGTATGGCAGTGGCTGTCACTTTAGAAGATGAAATCACCTAAGTAAGAGATCAAATATAAAGAATGAAGTTGAATTGGGATGGATGTTGGGGGGCTCAAATGAACAAAACAAGAGCTTTAGAAAATTCAGTGAAGGATGGCCAGGTATGTAAATACAGAACTATGAGTCAATAGTTTATAACAGTGTGAGGACCATGTGGATGCACGAATGCCAAGTGGGCAGGACTCTTAATTCTGCCATTATATTCTCCATTAATCATTCCTTTACTATGTATAGTTATGAATGCTAGTTACAGAAGGCTTTGGAGAGATTTCAGGAAAGTAAGTGTAAATAGTTGAGACATGGGAATGGTGATCCTGAAAGTTGGCCTTTAAAGGGAGACTAGATAATGGACTTCACAAAAAGATTTTACCCAGCCAGAATAACCATCCTTTTAAAATCTCAACTTTATATAAAATGTGACATAACTGATTTAAGACTGAAGAATATGAGCTAGATGTAGGTAAAACTCTGCATATGGTAAGAGTTGTGTAGCCTACTTTCAAAATTTGAGTGATATAATATGAGCTGCTGCTGCTAAGTCACTTCAGTTGTGTCCGACTCTGTGCGACCCCAGAGACGGCAGCCCACCAGGCTCCTCTGTCCCTGGGATTCTCCAGGCAAGAACACTGGAGTGGGTTGCCATATGAGCAGTGTTATTCTAAACAGTCATGACAGATTAGATGGATTCTGTTGTTTCTTTGGTAATACGATCCTATGTGAGAGTAGAGAGGGCTTAGTTACTGTCTACTCTTCTTTGCTTCCCTTAGTGGAATAAGAAGGTGAATAGCAAAGTGGAGGTGACGTCTGAGGGCTGGAACTCTGTTTCTGCTCAGTTACTTCAGCTCCCATTAATCTTTAACCTTTTACAGTTATTTTGTTAAAATGAACAATAGCAATAGCAATAACAGAAGCAACAACAATAATAATAGCCAGTATTTACTGAATGGTCAATCCTGGCTGCATGCTGTTCTCAGTACTTTACATCCATTTTTTTCCTATTACTACTTTATGCAAGTTACTTAAGCTCTCTGTGCTTCAGTTTCTTCATTTGTAAAGTACAGATTATAACGGCATCTGCTTATTGTGATAATCAAGTGAATTCATATATGAAAAGTGTTTAAAACTGTCTTCAGCACAAAGTACTTAATTATTATTATCATCTCATTTTTGATCTTCAAAGCACAATCTTCAAAAATATTGTGATTGCTGCTACTTATTCCATTTACAGGTGAGCAAATTGAGACTCAAAGAGTTTAATAAACTGTTTTTAAGATCATAAAGATAGTAAGGGATATAGAATAAGGACTTGAACTTCCAAATCTTATGCTTTTTAATCTCCTTGCTATTGTGGTCCTCCTCTTCCAGGCACCAAAGGCTCAGCCACACCACATTAAACTTTTCTGATTAATAGTGGATCCTTATGTTGATCTACAGTTTGCTCATTTTATTATTTCCTGTCTCTGAAATGGCTTTCCTAACTTTGTCAAGTAGATAAATTTAAAATTATCCTTCAAGACTGAGTTCAGCTGCTACCTCTTCTATCTCACCTTCCTTCTCCCATCTTCACAGAGTTAATTGCTTGTCTGTGTTTCTCTTACACTTATCTCACATATCTCTCTTACAGCACTTATCACATTGTCTCATAATTTGTTCTCTGCTGGTAGATGGTGAACTATGAATCAGTAAAAATTAAAATTTATTTAAGATGCCAGACTTCCTTCTAAGGGCTTCATAAGGATGCCCTCGTTGAATCCTTTCCATAACCCCAGGATGTATGTTCTGTTATCCCTTTTCCCTTGAGGAGACATAGAAAGATTAAATAAGTTGCCCAAGATCATAAATGCAATAGGCACACAATAAATGATTGCTGAATTGAATTATATCTAAGTAAAAATGCTTACTAAAAATGATCAAAAATTTCCTTTTTTCTCCTGAAGAAAATGAAATCTCTCAATTCAACATCATTTTGGATAGAGGAGAAAAAATAAACTTCTCTTTCATCTAGTTCAATTTTTCCTTTCTTAAAGCTATGAAAAGAAACAACCAATTACCTTTAGCTAGTTGAAACTCAATTATCAGTTCAGCTTTAAAGTTTTTAAAATAATATAATAACTTTCCCCCATGATATAGTAAATGATTTACTTCCCAATGATCATTATTAACATGATCTTGAACATCCATATAAGTTAAATGATATTTTATTGTCTATTCAAAACCCAGTAATTCAGGACATGCATTACAATGTCAATTTTAATACTTGTATCAAGAATCTATAAGTTTCCAAACACACAGATTAAAAAAAGAACTGTTTTCTGCCTCTAAGCCAAGACCCTGTGTCTTTCTGAGGATGATGAGGTACCAGAAAGAATGCCGGGTGTGAATAATTTCAAGCCCCAAACTACCTGTGACTCCTTTAAGGCCTTTTTTTTCCACAGTCACTCAGAGGGAAACACACTCTTTACTTTCCTCTGGGGCCTTAAGCGCTCCAGCCCCTGTATTAACTGCCTAATTTGGTGGGAGGAAAACTGGCTTTAATAGCTTTTTGAGCAGTAATGGACATCATCCCCTTAGCAAAAGGGGATGATAGAAAAATTTGTTTCTCTATTTTTAAAAACAAGATCTTGTTTATATAGTCCTTTTATAAATTTAAAGCCTCTTGGTTTAAATATATTTTTTAGAGCTTGTTACAGTGCAGTAAATGGCAAAATGAGTTAGCCAAACAATCTTTTCTTCATCACTTCAGTTCTCAATAGCCCTTTAGCTTTTATGACTGCTTCGACTGATGATAAAAAATAATCCAGCCATTTCCAAATGCTACCTTAGTTTGAACCACTGTATAGACTAATTTTGAACTTGTGCCTCAAAATTGAGCAATTCCATCACTTTAGTATTAAAAAAAGCTTGTGAGAAAATTAGGAAAGTCATAGAACACTAGCATGCTTAGAATCAAGAACAACAGCAAAAAAAGTCAGCAACAGACAATTGTTTTAGTAGACCCTGCAATTTCCATTAAAAGCATTTAAAAGAGAATATTAACAAACATGAAAGTGATTCATTTTTGCATAGAAAAATAAACTCACATGATTTTAGAATCTTAAATAACCCATAATTCTGGGAACCATTCACCTTGTGTTTAGCCAGTATTTGAAACACTGCCATTTGTCATCTTTTAAATTTTCTTTTTCATATAGTTAATATAAGCTAGAGTTTTTGTTCTGCTTTAGTAACAATATAGTTTATGCTATATGTGGAATAAAGAATAGAACAAAGTAAATATATTTAATGTGAATACGCAGAAAGGAAGGGTTTTGGTTCTGTTTGCAGCTCTCCTACAGTAATTCCCATTGCAACACAACTCACTATTGTATGACTTAGCTGAAAAGGATATATCTCTAATTGTACATTTCATTGTATTTGCAATAGAAGTAAATTTTGGAGGCCAAATAAACTTTTCAGCTGATGAGGGTGAGGTAGGGAGTTTTGTTGTATCTACAGTAAGGAATAAGAAAAACATTGAAGGAGTAGCATGCCTTCATAATGAAAGACATGTAACCTGTTTCACGGGTTATTCCTATTTTTGCTTGAGCACCATGGGAGTTGGCATTTTAGTGCTTTCTTCTGATTGCACTTTACCCAGGCATTCTCATGCTAAGTTGCAGGAAGGTGCAAGTATGGAAGAATACCACCTCCCTCTCTCTTGAAGGAATTGAAATATCTCTTAAGTGGAAGTGGAGAGTCAGGACATGGGAGAACTTTTAACACTCAGGGTTTGCTGTTACTTTGTATATAGCACTAATAACTGCAATCTCAGGGTTCCAAAACACAGCACAGTGATTCATATACATGAAACAGTGAGCAGAATAGGGAGGCTTCCCTCTGAGTTGAGGGAGTTGATGTATAAAAGACCCCAGGGAATACTGGGAAAAGACAAGTGATAAGGCACTGAAGGAAAAATGGAAAACAGTCCATTTACAGTTATTATTACCGAGTCTATCTTAGAAACATTTACTATTGTAACACTTGTAACTTGTTGCTATGACATATTACTGTGATTAATTTTGTATTATTTAAATGGAGCCAATATGAGAAACTGAACAAGTTACTCACCTCCTTCTGCCTCAGTTAATATCTACATAGGATTTCACAGTTATAAACTGAAAGCCTAGCTCCAGCCAGGTATCTCACAATTAAACCCACTGTGTACAAAAGGAACCAGATGAGATAGTGTAGACACATCCATGCAAACACATTACCACTATTAAGGAAAACAATTTAAAGCCTGTTCAACTCAGATATAATTAGTCCTAGAGGGACACATTATTATTGATAATAGGTTTTTCTCACAAGGAAGTTGAACTCCAGTGGGAATGTATTTTTATGGGTTGCAGATTAGTAACATTTCCAAATTGAATTAGTTACAACTGTTTCAAAATATTGAATATTAGAATGAGTACCAAAATAGATAATGTGATTTGGTCATTAAGACACTGAAGCAGACTTTTATTTTATATGATTGCTACCATTACTCATTGACTTATAAATAGTATGATTAACTGGGGATGTATCTCACCCACTGCTTGCCCCTTGACTTGAAATACCAAGCTAGTCAAGAGTAAGCTTAAATGAGAGTCACTACAGTTCAGTATTATTCACTGATCACTGGGGCTGATCACTTACCTAAGCTGTTGGAATGTGTTATTCCAGATAGCTAGGTAGAATCAGGCAACCCCACTTGCTTGTTGCTGTTGACTCCTCAGTTCCCTATTCTTAATCCATGCCTCAGATTTTTTTCTCATATAACAGAGGCCAGTGTTCAGAAAACCGGGTCTCTCTGGCCTCAAAATCATTGCTGAATTTTCTCCTGATTGCTGGTGATATTTGAACCTCTCAGCAAAGTTCTTTATAAATACACTTGTGGTAGTTATATCTCCACTGTAAACTTTTTGAATTGGAAACATAATGTTATCAGAATATCTTTCAATAACATTTCCTTTATTGTATTTTAGATAATAATTTAGTACTAAAAAGGGGTCTTTATTGCTAGATTCAATTCACTGTTGTATATTAAATTTTGTCTCAGGTCCAGTATAAAGTAAAAATGAGTTCAAACAAAGTGCTTATTAAATCATGGCTTGAGTGGCCCTTATATGAGCTAAACTGCATATATCATTGAGTATTTCAATTATTTCTTTTTCCTTACTTATATTTATATTGATGTTCTTTACAGAAACACTGTAGCAATAAATAATTCTGTTTCACTAGATTCCTAATCTTATTTTTCAGGTACCAATAAAAAAAATAAAATAAAAACCCCAAACAAACAAAAGCAATAACAACTTTTCTGTTTTTGTCATAATGTAATTATAAACCATTTTTTTTACAAGTTATGTATTTAGAATCCAAGATTTCCACCATGGCCCAAATTAAAATGTGATGTCTATATTAAAATTCTGAACCAACCAGCTAAGCAGGTTTACATCTTTAAATATTCTGGATTGTAAGAATAAATAAGTATGATAAGCTACCAAATAATGCTTTTGCAGACATTATTATTTGTCAGCTTTATACTCCCTTTCATTCATGCATTTCCAGTTCCACAATATAAAGTAGCTACAAAAATAAAAAACAAAACAAAACTATAATAGAGCTAGTCTTGCTATTTTGTGCTTGCCTCCCTGGTAAGAAAAATTAAGTGCCAAAAATGTAAAATTTATTTCAAGAAAAGTAACAGGCTACACAAGTAAATTTTGGCAAATGCAACTTTATATTGAAATTCACACATCTGAATCTTAAAGAATGAGACTCACAGACTCTAATGTATTTCTAAAATACCAGAAATTATATTATAAGCTTTCACAAGTTAAAACTGAAATAATTTAAACGACCAATACACTGAATGTGCAGAAAGTATAAACAAGACTGTGCCTTCGGTAGAATAAACGCTTCACAAATTGTGCAAGATGTCATACTAAGGCTGTGGTCTCCCCTTAACAGCCGACTTAAAATATAAACACACATCAACTGCCTGCTTCTTAGAACACACTAGAATGGGTAGCACACCTCAGAAGAAAATTTCATTATTCCAGTGATGTGCACCTTAATTTTGAAATCATGTGAGGAAAAAGGAAAAAGAGTGTTAAATGATCGTCCATGCACTTCCAGATGCATGACCATGACCAGTTACTGATTCAGTTTCCCCTGACTCCAATTTGCTCCAATACTAAATAAGATGAAAGATACTAGATAACCCTTTAAGGCAACATGTGTTTATTCTGCATTATTAGAACTGTTCAATTGTGACTGGTTGGTACCATTAATGTTGCCTCCCAGACCAATATCTAGTATTCATAAAATATAGATGAATTAGAAAAAACTTTATACCAAATCAACAAAAACCACATAGTTCGATGCTAGCAATTTCACTAGTAGATAAGGAAAGCGGTATTTAGAAATAGTAATGTATTAATACAAAAAAGTAAACTATAATTGGAACCAATATACTGCTTTGGAATGCTCCCCAAAACTTACAAGGTGATTTTTTAAAAGTTATAATCCAATTAATTCATGGCATGTCTTTAGTGAATTACAGTACTTTAAGTCCCCAAATATTTTAGTCCTTGCAAAACAATAATAGTATGAAATGTTTTAAAGTCTTCAAACTTCTAAAATTAGTTTTTTATCAACACATTTACCTCATGTCAACTTAATTTATTAAGATGTCCAATGCTAATTGGTTTTTTTTTTGATGTTTTTTCATAAGTAGTCATATACACAGCATTTAGCACTGATACTTAGCACCTGCTACTTTCATTATCTAGTTTTCAACCACATAAAGAAACTCAGGGCAGTGGTTCAGTCCTTTCTTAATTACAAACCTTCGCTGGCAGTCAGCAGGATCACTCTGAGATTTAAAATAGGATTATAGGTGAACTATTGCAAAGACTGCAGAATGTTGCCCAAATCCTTATAACTGCTGATCCCATTCTTGATTTTCTTCTCAAGAAATGGCTACAGGCCACAATTGCTTAGCAGAGAAGGTTAGTGTTTCACAAGGCTAAAGATTTACAGATGCTCCTTCATATAACACAGTAAGGTTCCCTTGGTAACCTGGATTTTCTGCAGTAAAGAAGGGTTGTGCTGAAACAGCGCCTCAGCTCCCTGTTGGAGAAAATGCAGACAAAAGGATTGATTCCTGCTTGGGCAAAACTCATCCAGACAGCAGCTGTTAGAAATCCCCCTGGTACTACAGGCCCTCTTGCAAAAACTCTCCAATAACAGGCCACCAGGTAGGGGCCCCACAAGGTTAAGAAGAGAAAAGTCATTATATAGAACATTCTGCTGATTCTTTTCTCCATTTTGAATTCATCTAAGACCAATAGCCTTCTTCTGCTCGTGGTGTTTGCATTTTGCCTGATGCCCAGCAAGGTGGGTGGTGTGGGACCCCTTCCAAATCCTGCTAGCCAATTGGCAGCTGCCTGGCCACTGGCTCCAGGACCATGAAAAGTCCAGTTCTGGCTGACTGCTGCTACAAACTGGACTGGCTTCATTTTCCTTCGGTCGTGGACAAAAAATATCAGCTTGAGGTAGACAAGCTGTGTAGCTAGGAGGATGAGGGCAAGGAGCAGCATAAATCCTAAGGAATCATTAGCCCTGAAGGAGCGGTGTTGGAAGGTACATTGATCTTCTTCCCTAATGAATGAGTAAGTGCCCACATCTAAAACTGGGGGAAATGCCATGGCCACAGACAGAGTCCACACCATGCAGATCACAGCCAGACACGTCCAAAAGGTCAGCCTCTTTGTATAGAAGCGATGATGGGCGATAGCTAAGTATCTGGTGACACTGATACAGAAGAGCATGAAAGCAGTGTGAAAACAGGACAAAACCCCCAGAAAGGCAATCACTTTGCAAGTCAGAGTCCCATAAGTCCAAGTAGAGCCATTTTTGACAGAGTTGAATACAAATGGGAAACAAATTGCAGATCTGAGGATATCTGAACAGCAAAGATCCAACAGGAAGTAGTAAGGTGCTCTATGCAAGGTCTTATCTTTCACGAGCAAAATGGAGATCAGAAGGTTGCCCACCACGCTGACTCCTATTATGAAACCCAAGGAAGTCAGTTTCAGAAAGGCTGTTAGAGGAGAGAGATTTTGCAAAATGTTGTCAGCTGCATGGCTATAGTTCGCCATAGATGGATGGAGGATAAAGATACAGCCTCAGTCAAGTCTCATGATCTAGATATAAGAACAAGGAAAAGATAGATCCATACATTTTACTGAAAATGTAATCCACAAAGAGAACGGATCTGATCTGCAGTCATGCTTCCTCTTTTCTTTCACTTGATTTGCCATCAGAATATCTGAAAACAAACAAAAAAAGCTATCAGTTTTTAAGTTAACCAGCAATGATGTCAGGCAGTGCTAATATAGAGCTGTTCATTTATGGGGAAGCAAATAAAGTTTTAATTTTGAATAATATTATTTGCTTTAGTATTTGTGCTTGAGATTTCAGAGAATTGACTTGTTTAGTTTTCTGAGCTAGATGAATTTTAAAATGTCCCTATTTAAAAGAAAATACATTTGATTGGGCACCTTTAGGAGAGAAGGAATATAATGTTCCCCAAGCATAAAATATGCCAGTCTAGGAATTAATCACTGGTGTTGCAATGGAATCTACAAGATCGCTACCAGGAGACAGGAGACTGCCCACATTTATTTGAGGTCTGTTAGTATCTGTCAGTGTTTTCCCGGCAGCTTCTCTGCTGATATGGATCCAGTGAACCCTTGCAGAATACATCTTTTAACTCTAGAGCCACTTTTCATGCTGCATGTTATAAGAAGAATATTTGTTGATTCATCTTAAAGCATAATTTCAACATTAGACTTCTAAATTCATAGGAACTTGTCCCAGGATTTGATTTGATTTAATCTTTTGTCTTTCCCTTCCCTTCCCATCCCCCATTTCTGGCAAATCTTTTCTCTTTTAAACCCACATGATTATTAGAAATGGTTAATGTAAATACTCGTCAGGGAAACACCCAGAGGAATAATGCACTTTCATTTGTAAACCTTGGCTGCCTGGTTTCAAATGAATTTAACATGAACCTGTATTTCTCGGGGAATTAAGCTTTTACCATTTATACTGACAATCTTCGTTGCAAATCGCAAGTAGCTTCATTTTAAAACAAAATGCACATTGTCTCCTAGGTGTTTGGGAACCCCACCAGGGAAATCGGTTTCCTCTGTTATTCCCACGAAGCATGTTTCCTTTGCCACTTCTCACTTGCCTGGAATATGCTGATAGAAGCCCAGGCAAAACTGCGTTGGATGATTTTAATTTCCTCACCGGTACATCCCTGGGTAAATACCGATCGCATCATGCAACATTATGAAACCTGAAATCCGCCACCCCTGGATTTATAATGGGGGGGTGGAGGAGGGGGAGGGGGAGAGAGACATGCATTACATACGCGAAGATGGGGAGAGAGATTGCTTCTGTGCTGCAAGGGAACTGTTCCCGGTGATTCGCAGTCCGATATTCCTCAGTCTTGCAACGCTTTCCAGAAATGGAGCTCTCAATAAGCCCTACTGAAGATGCATTGTCTGAATGTACTTCCATTATGCAGTTTATTGTAAAACACACACACACAAAACCCACACACAAAAAAACTCAAGGAGGGCTCTTTCCCTGTGAACCTGCAGTTTCATCAGCACTGTGCGCCCCCTCCCCCCAAACTTAACCGAGAGTATATCCTCCTACCTGTTGGTGTTGGATATCCCGACAGACTATAGCTTCTTCTTTCTATAAATTGCTGATTTTTTTTTTGCCTTAGTGCCTTGACTGAGCATCCAGGCAGGGCTCGGCGGCGCCTGCGCGATGGAGCCTCCTTGAGCTCCAGCCGCGTCCTCCCCTGTCGCAGCGGCACCGTCTCCCCCAGTAACGCAGGGGCCGCGGCGGCGGCGGCTGCCGTGGCGAGGGCGGCGGCAGGGGCTACTTCTGCCTCTGTGGAGCCAACTGGAGCCCCGACCCGTTTCCAGAGCGGGCTGGGTTTATTGAATGTCCTGTCCTGTTGAACTGGTAAAAATGGGCTTTTGTCCCCTGTAGCTGCTTCTGAACTTTTCCCTCCCTGCATTGGACGTGGGGATTTGGAAAGGCTAGTTCAGAACCTCAGTCCCACCCTCTTCCCTTAGGGCAGCGCATCCCGGTGCTGGGGGGTGCCTGACCAGCCCTCAGCTTCCTGAAACCCTGCTCTCCCCAAACATTTTTTTCCCATGCTCTTTTAGGGTGGTCCAAAGCATTGGCAGCTTCTTTTAGCTTTCTTCTTTAATGATCTCTCCAGCTGACTGCATTTGCAGGTTAGCTGGGGGGGTGGGGGGGTGGGGGTGGGGCTGGTGGTGGGGTAGGGAGGGAAGGGGTGAAGGAGGAGAGAAAGAAGAAAGAAAAGAAATTTTTTTGAAAGAAAAAAAGCTCAGTCAGGAAAATTCTTGTCAATGGGGAAGAAGGGAAACCAGGTTAGGGTAGCCCTTTCTTTGTTAGTCATCTGTTCTCCAGTGCACGCAGATGCGCGGTAAGTAGGGAGAAGCTAAGTTCAGAGGAAAACTGCAAAATGATTTATGTCCATTCTACCTTGACGAAAATGACTGTAGAATCAGGCATACACAAGTTTTAAATGACCATTCCTCGCATTCCACCCCACCAAGCAACAGCCTTTCTTTTATTTTCTTGCAAGTACGACTGACCAATAGATTGGTAATGTTAAAGCAGTTGTGTGTGAGTTTCCTTCTCCCCTTTGTTTTACGGAAGAAAAATACTAGGAATATAACGATTCATAAAACTTACACCCGTTCAAAAGGTCCGATATCACAAGACAGCACATAGCCTGACACCTGGTAGTTAAGCGTGTCTCTGGAATCATGCATTTCCTTATTTTACCATTTCAGAAGAATTTGTGGGGGTGGTATAAGATTTTAAACAATTCCCCACCTCCAAAAAAATGATCAGAAATGCTTTCATTAATTCCCAAGGTAAAAGGTCTGCTTCTCCTCCTGCATGCTTATTGCTTTATAATAATCTGTTAATGAAACAGAAAAAATAAAGATCTTCTGTACAGCAATAATTTGATCTCCAGACAGCAGTAAAATACCTCATTGCTGGGTGGTGAGATTGTGACATTCGGGGGAACTCAAGCCAATCAGCATACAGATAATATGGGTTAATTTGCATATTGTATTTCTATTGGACATACCAAGGTAAAGCTTTCTCTGGTTTAAAGCTTAAAATTGAATACTTCACTGTCATGATGTCACAGTCATTACACAAAGCCATATGTTGGTAATATTGAAACAAAGTTATAGTTTCCTGATTTGTTTTGCCATGTCCTAAACCCAGTTAAGAAAAATAGATAATGATTAATATATATGTATGTATATATATGTGTGTGTGTGTGTGTATATATGTGTGTGTGTGTATATATATATATATATATATATGTCCTAACTTTGGCATTCCCTTAAACTAGAAAAATCAATTCTACAGCAGTACTGGAAATAACTTGAGGGCATTTCCATTCTAGTGAAACATTCTACTTTTTCGCAAAACAAGGAAATTCAGAAGTGTTTAAAACTATACATTGGTTTGCAACTTGTAAGTGAAATGTCAAATTCATTTCTGCAGAACTACAAATCAATTCAATTTGTTGTTACTTCCCAATTACTGTCCCAATGTACATTGCAAAAGAGTTATTATTTCCTGAATTTTTACAGTTTTAAAAAAGCTATAGGATAAGTGACAAATAAGTTTGCTGAAAATGATATGTACAATCTTAGGTTGTATGGATTAGGGAAAAACTTTTTAAAAGTAAATTTAAAGGGTAACTGCACAGCCTGGCTTTGAAACAATAATTTACTTTGCAAAAAGGTATACGGCCAAGTTCCAAGAGTTTAACTTTCCTTAAATTGTAAGAAGCAGGTATTGATTCCTTAAAAATAAGGGAGGGAATACTGCATGTATGCAGTATTCTTTCATATCCACAACTCAGGGTATATTAAAGCTACTATTTTCCTTTGCAGTTGAGTGCAGTTCCATCTACTAGTTCGGTTTTTCCAGCTGTTAGACGAGAATGTCATTTTCTTGCCTCACAAGGGGGGTTTAAGAAATTAATGAGATATTTTCCATTTAGTTCATTAACCCCACTGGAGAAAACATTGAAGTCTGAATCTTCCACCAACAGGGTTTTTTTTAAAGTATGTTTAATACAGTAATAGTCAAAAGCTTTATATCATCTACAAATTCTCAGATATAAAATTATCACTTCAGTTGTTCAGATCAAAACATTATTTGTTCATAGCTAATTTCTTTTTGATTCCTTATATCACCAAACTTAGAAAAATTGGTTGTCAGGTTAAGAGTAAAGAGACAAAGCAAACAGCAAAATACTATGTACATTGCACTTGAAGGACTCTAAAAGTTTGAAGAAATGTAGAAATTTTCAAGCTCTGGCATATTACATTTACTATATTGATCAGTGGATTAGGAAGACTGATGCAATCTGTTTAATTTGGTTCTTATAATAAATATATATAATTTTATTTCAAGTAGCAATTATCTTCTTTTAAAAATTAATCAGACATTTCAGATTTTTGCCAAATGCACAATCTCATGATAGACAAATGCAGAATTTTCATTCTATGCATTATGTGAAAATGTGTGTCAGGAAGTAAACAATCCTTCCCAAATGCAGAGAATAATAGGCTAGGATAAATTTCTAAAGATTTTGCAGTCATTCATTTAAAGCACTCTCTCTCCATTCTAAAGCTGTCACTAAACATTTAAAAATGTGTATATAACAGCCCCAACTGTTACTAAAATCTAAAGCTATATATGAAAAAGAAGCTTCCATAAAATTTCTGGAAGTTATCTTGATAAGAATGACTCTCACTATGGATTTTTGTACAGAAGGATTTTTTAATAGATTATTTTAAAAAAGTCACTAACCTAGAACAAGTGACCAACAGAAAGGGAGAGTATGCATTTCTATTTTAAAAATGGTTTTCACCTCCTAATCTGTGGCAAAAAAAATGACCTTTTTCATACTGACATCTAAGTTACTGAAAGTTAGGGCTTTGGGAATTCTGCTTGAGGAACAAAATTATGAAAGAATATACTATACCAAAAAGATTGCCACTAGATTTTAAAAATCATACCTCTGGAATTTCGAATAATCATAATTGTGAATACCTCAGTGAAATTTCTTTATAATTTAAAGGAATTTTAAAGGATTAAGACTATGTCATGTTTCTTTTCAAAATGATAAAAGAAATTCATTTGTCAGATTTTTCTCTTTACTCTGTCACAAAACAGGCTACAAAGTGTTAATATATTTAAAAATTTAAAGTTATCATCTCTAAGACCTTTCTTCCCAATTTAATATCCAGGCTTTAAAACTTAGCAGTTTACCTTTTCTGATCTTTATTGTTCATAGTTTCATACTCTCTGAAAACTTTTTCCTTTATTTAATTCATTTAACAAACATTTGTTGAGGTTACTCTGTAGAAATCACTATGCTAGATCTTGCAAGAAATGAAACATTAAGAGATAGGATTGATGTACAGCAGTTGCATCAATGTAGGGGAAGCCTGAACTGGTTAGAAGTAGAGGAGGTAGAATGAACAGAGACAAAGGGATAGATCCGGGGTAAGAGGAGGTAGAAGCTGTATTTTTCTTTTTTAAAATCAAATCATTAGGTAGGTAAGCAAAGGAAATTGAGGAATAAGAATTGACTCTAAGGTTTGGAGCTTGGGTAACTGAGAGGTTCAGTTCAGTTCAGTTCAGTTCAGTTACTCAGTCGTGTTCGACTCTTTGAGACCCCATGAATCGCAGCACACCAGGCCTCCCTGTCATCACCAACTCCCGGAGTTCACTCAAACTCACGTCCATCGAGTCGGTGATGCCATCCAGCCATCTCATCCTCTGTTGTCCCCTTCTCCTCCTGCCCCCAATCCCTCCCAGCATGAGAGTCTTTTCCAATGAATCAACTCTTCGCATGAGGTGGCCAAAGTACTGGAGTTTCAGCTTCAGGAGATGCCATTAACTAGGGGGAAAGTGAAAGTGTTAGTGGCTCAGTCCTGCTGACTCAGCAACCCATGGACTACTGTAGCCCCCCGCAGGCTCCTCTGTCCATGGGATTCTCCAGGCAAGAATACTGGAGTGGGTTGCCATTCCCTTCTCCAGGGGATCTTTCCAACTCAGGGATCGAACCCAGGTCTCCTGACTTTCAGGTGGTTTCTTTACCCACTGAAACATCAGGGAAGCCCTAACGTGGGGGAGCTGAAGTTAAAAAAGAGGGGCCTGGTTTGGTAAGGAAGATAATGAGTTAATTTTAGACAGATTGAATGTGAAATGCTGGTGGAACATTTAAATGCTGATGTCATATATGCAATTGGAAATGAAGACTGCAGATTCAGGAAGCACTTACAGGTAGGTGATGGTGGAAGTAGGTTAACTGTTGAATAACATTGCCGAGTGAGACTCTTGAGAGATAAAGTGTTGATCAGTTGTGTCCAGCTCTTTGTGACCCTGTGTGCCAGGTTCCTCTGTCCATGGAATTCTCCAGGTAAGAATACTGGAGTGGGTAGCCATTTCCTTCTCCAGGGCATCTTCCCAAACCAGGGATCAAACCTGGGTCTCTGCATTGCAGGCAGATTCTTTACTGTCTGAGCCCCCAGGGAAGCCCATTGATAGATAAAGTTGAGGTTAAATAAGTAAACAAACATGCCCATTCTTCTCTTTGTGAACAAACTAAAAAGCAAAAAGAATGCCTACGTTTAGGAAACAAGAAGGAACATGGAAGAACCAGAGCTAGAAGAAAATGAAAGGAAGAAGCACCAGTGCCACAGACCCCGAGGGAGAAAAGAATTTCAAGGAGGGAGTGGTCATCAGTATAAATTATATCTAGGAGGTTTTAAAAGGATGAGGGGCTAGAAGATATTATTGGATCTGGTGGTAAGGAAATCATTAGCAACCTTGGAGAGAGCAGTTTCAGAAAAGCAAGTCAGATTGAAAGGGATTAACAAGTGAGGGGCACAGGTTTAGTGGTTTATAGGATCAGACTCAGAAATTATTTTGCTATTAATGACAGTACTGTTAGTGATAAAGGTTTTAATGAATTCTCTTGATGTTTTGTGAACAGAATGTTATTTAAATAAGCATAGCATGCCTTTTTCTTCTGGAAGTCTTTAAAACTCTTCTTCTACTACACATTATTTAAATGTAATCCTGTGAATGAAAGAAAATGCAAGTTTCCCTACCATGTCTGGTAAAACTTTAGAGATTTGATCAAAGGTCCATGGTCTATTAAAATATTTTAAATTGTCTCTTTGTCTTTTTTTTTTTTTTTTAATGGAGTTAGTTTCAACCATGTAAAAGAGAAAAGTGACCTATGTGGGTATAGCATGAGAATAAGTGTGGTGTGTGTGTGTGTGTGTGTGTGTGTGTGTGTTGGAGGAAGGTAGGAAAGCAAAGTGAGTGCTCATAAAATAATTAAGAATTGGGAAGTGTAATTTAATATTCAGGTTAATGAAGAGTCATACATATCTTACATGGATTATAAATTTTCACAGAATAAAAATGCAATATAATTTAAAAAACTCAAGAAGTCTAAGGCATTCTTTTCTTTGATTACTCAGAGGTTACCTCAATGATACAGTGCATTAAGGCCATTATTATAAGCACCAGTTATATGATAGGTATGAGCAGATTATCGTTATTTAAGCTTTTGTGGTGTTTAGCTTTTTGATAAATGGGCATCATTAAAGCATGGCTGAAAATAATGTTACCTTAGACTCTAATTTAAGAGCTTCTGATATTAACCCTCCAGTCCTGCATTATGATTTTCTGGCTAGCCCTTTCACTTTCATTTCTCCTAATTTTTTACACCTTGTAATTTTCTCTATACAGAGTAATAATTTTATAAAACAAAGACAAAACCAAAATTCCCATACTTCATAAACATGTTTACTACTTTAACTTGGTTAACATTTGGTAAAAGTGTGTGATATCTACCTAATTTTACATTAAAAAGGACATAAGAATAAGTCCTGGCACAACACTGCTTCATTCCTTCTGTAAATGTCAGTCTCCATCAGTATATGAGAGTTCAGACATTATCTTGTTTTGCCCTGTTTTTCTCTGGTGACCACATCTGGCACATAGAGGGCATTCCATACTTTTGGTTGAATGGGTGATTATGAATTGTGGATGTTGAATTGTGGTGCTGGAGAAGACTCTTGAGAGTCACTTGGATGGCAAGATCAAACCAGTCAATCCTAAAGGAAATCAACCCTGAATATTGGAAGGATTGATGCTGAAGCTGAATCTCAAACACTTTGGTCACCTGATGAGAAGAGCTGATTCACTGGAAAAGACCCTGACTGCTGGGAAAGGTTAAGGGTGGAAGAGAAGGGGGCTACAGAGGATTGAGATAGTTGGATGGCATCACAATCTCATTGGACATCTGTTTGAGTAGACTCGGAGATAGTGAAGGACAGGGAAGCCTGGTGTGCTGCAGTCCATGGAGTTGCAGAGCGTCAGACATGACTTAGCAACTGAAGAACAATAACGAGAAGGGTGCTCTGCTAGGCACTGTGGGGAGGACATAAAAGAAAAGAAGAGAAAAAGAAAACAAAAACAAAACCCAGTGACACAGGCGCAGCTGAACTCTATGTTTCCTTAATTTAATAAGGCTGGGATAATTATTTGTATTATGGGCAGAAAGTTTTCTTGGCCAAGGATTTACTCTGGGTTTGGGGAAATTTTGTTTGCTTCTTAGCTGTATTACATTAGCATTTACATGATTCTTATTTGTCTTACTTCTTAGTAATTTCAAACTGGTTTTTAATAACAATGTCTCTCATGCAGTATAAGCCAAGAGCAAAAATTTATGCTTTATCTGGTACTCTTAATCTGGTACTCAAATATATGACAAAATATCTTAGCTGTTATCTGACTTCAGACTTACAATCACTAATTTTTTAACAGCCATAATGGTGGTGTATCATGAGAACAAATTTAAATCTGGTTTATCAATTCAGAAGTGAAAACTTGATAATATAAAAAGAAAATTTTAATCGTGAGTACTCTTTACTTAGTTTTGCAAATGGGTTTTCATAATTATGTGTAGAATAGACAGGAAAAGAGTCAAAACAGAAACTGGCCATTTAGATACTTAGAAAAGACTTCACATGGATAATACTACTCTTAGTTAAAAATCAGGGTTATCTTTTCTTGCACTTTGTCTTTTTTTTTTTTTTTAGAAGATATTCATTTCCCTCCTTTACCAGGCATAAATTAGAATTGAATATGAGAGTTTTTTCTATACAGTAGTGCTGATTCATCTTACTAATTGAATACAATAAAAAGCTAAATCACCCTGTAAGTCCTCTTAGCTTGAACTAAGGCCAGAACTGATGATAGGGTTTGCAACATCTGGAACAAGGAGTGGATAGAATATTGCTTCCAGCAACTTGAAACAGGATGGTAGCTCACTTTCAGTAGGTGGTAATGACCTGGGAGTCGGTGTATACAATTTCACTGTATATAATGTGGTTGAGATTACCTTTCTCCTTTATCTGATCTAGAATCATGGCATCCTGTATTAGCAGTTGGTATGTGATTCTTAGCAGTTTTTTCGGGGACAGCTATTGTTAATGGGTCATTAATCATTTCCATGGGGTATGAGGAATAATATTTCTTGCATAAATTATGAAACTGTGAGTCTTGTTTATAGAGATTCAAAATACCAAATGTCTTAAACCTAAAAACTCTGTAATCATTATGACTAGCTGTTACTCACAATCTTCTTGAATGTCACTGTGATGTATAGAAGTGGGCTGGTAAACAGGCTTACAATGTGGAGATGGAAATGGTTCCATGCCAAGAGTTCTAATATTTGAAATATTTTTTGACTATGGATTTCACGTCACTATTCTAAAGGAGATCAGTCCTGGGTGTTCTTTGGAAGGAATGATGCTAAAGCTGAAACTCCAGTACTTTGGCCACCTCATGTGAAGAGTTGACTCATTGGAAAAGACTCTGATGCTGGGAGGGATTGGGGGCAGGAGGAGAAGGGGACGACAGAGGATGAGATGGCTGGATGGCATCACCGACTCGATGGATGTGAGTTTGAGTGAACTCCAGGAGCTGGTGATGGACAGGAAGGCCTGGCATGCTGCAATTCGTGGGGTTGCAAAGAGTCAGACATGACTGAGCGACTGAACTGAACTGAATCCCAATTAAAACTGTAGAGTAGAGCAATGATTGTACTTGCTGGTTGTTTGACCAAGGAATTTCAGTAAGAGATACAGATCAATGTTAGGTCCAGGTAAAAAATTTGTCCTTCTTGAGAATTCTTTTTTTTTTAATTTATTTATTTTAATTGGAGGCTAATTACAATATTGTAGTGGTTTTTGCCATACATTGATATGAATCAGCCATGGTTGTATACGTGTTCCCCATCCTGAACCCCCCTCCTACATTCCTCCCCACCCATCCCTCGGGGTCATCCCAGTGCACCAGCCCTGAGCACCCTGTCTCATGCATCAAACCTGGACTGGCAATCTATTTCACATATGATAATATACATGTTTCAATGCTATTCTCTCAAATCATCCCACCCTTACCTTCTCCCATAGAGTCCAAAGACTGTTCTTTACATCAGTGTCTCTTTTGCTGTCTTGCATATAGGGTCATCATTACCATCTTTCTAAATTCCATACATACACGTTAGTATACTGTATTGGTGTTTTTCTTTCTGATTTACTTCACTCTGTATAATAGGCTCCAGTTTCATCCACCTCATTAGAACTGATTCAAATGCATTCTTTTTAATGGTCGAGTAATATTCCATTTTGTACATGCACCACAGCTTTCTTATCCATTCATCTGCCGATGGACATCTAGGTTGCTTCCATGTCCTGGCTATTGTAAACAGTGTTGCGATGAACATTGGGGTACACTTTCAATTCTGGGTGTCTCTTTCAATTCTGGTTTCCTCAGTGTGTATGCCCAGCAGTGGGATTGCTGGGTCATATGGCAGCTCTATTTCCAGTTTTTTAAGGAATTCGAGAATTCTGAATGTAGAAATTTCTGACAGTTTTAGTTGGTGTAGTGTCTCCTCTGGTCACTATGGGATTGTGGCACATAGCTCCAGGGCTGCTGTCATTTTATTCTACTTGTATTAAATCCTTTAACAATGAGAAGTATTTTAAAGCTTCCAGGTCTTTACTATCAGGTTTCTTCCAATGGAACTATGGATCCCTTGCATTTCTTTTTATAACAAATCTTGTTGGTTAATTAAAAACAACAAACCCATCATTTAAAATCTAAAATTTTCTATTCATTAGTTATTCACTGGTTCAGGTATATATACTGTGTGCAAGGGGGTTCCCAGATGGCACTAGTGGTAAAGAACCAGCCTGCCAATGCAGGAGACATAAGAGATGCAAGTTTGATCCCTGGGTAAGGAAGATCCCCCTGAGGAGGGTATGGTAACCCACTCCAGTTTCTTGCCTGGAGAATCCCATGGACAGAGGAGCCTGACCGGCTACAGTCCATAGTGTAGCAATGAGTCAGACATTACTGAAGGGACTTAGCACACAGCACACACACTGTATGCAGGTCTAGCTGTATTTATTGATTAGCATTATATAAAACCGGAGAAGGCAATGGCACCCCACTCCAGTACTCTTGCTTGGAAAATCCCATGGACGGAGGAGCCTGTTAGGCTGCAGTCCATGGGGTCTCTAAGAGTCGGACACGACTGAGCGACTTCCCTTTCACTTTTCACTTTCATGCATTGGAGAAGGAAATGGCAACCCACTCCAGTGTTCTTGCCTGGAGAATCCCAGGGACGGGGGAGCCTGGTGGGCTGCCGTCTATGGGGTCGCACAGAGTCGGACACGACTGAAGTGACTTAGCATAGCATAGCATATAAAACATTTTCACATTCATTGGTCCTTCTACACCCAAACAAAGCTTGTAAGTTCTTGAGTCCAGAAAAAAAACAACAACAAAGTTTGTCTGTAAATATCCAGCCCAGGAAATGTTTTCCACTGCATCATGCATTCAGCCTCTGTTAAGTCAAGTCAGCACATGCTTAATCTGCTCCCCCACTTACAACATAAACAGTTCTAAAATTTAACTTTAAAAGGCCCTTATCAACAACATATGTAAAATGTGCACTTTTATCTTGGGGCTCTTCAAGATTTCACCTTCCAGTTAAAGATTCTTTCTCTCCATCCATGCACTGTTAATTCTCATAAATTCTAATGGGAATTAAGCACATAAATCCTTGGCACTTAGTTGAAAAACTAGGACTCATGCAGAGACAGCACTTTTGTATATAGCCTACTTGTAATCCTTTCTATAAATGGTTTGTTTTTTGTGCCATCTGGCATTGAATTGGTGAGATTTCTGCTGGGGTTTCAAGAAGACCATACATACATTGACATTTGGTGAAGAGAAGGGCTAAAGGTTTAATTCCACTTACAGACTATGTTCAGAAGGATGTTTTACTAAAAAGTAAAAAAAACCACAGTATTGATGCCGTCACCCTTTATCTTGGGCATATACAATATGCTTGATATTTAAATTTCTCTCTCAATATTTTTAATACTGCATAGCTCCATGAAGGCAGAATTCTGTTGATTATCTTTGTGTCCCTGGTGGCTAGAATAGTACCTGGCATATAGTGTGTGTTAGTTGCTCAGCTGTGTCTGACTCTTTGTGACCCCATAGACTGTAGCCCACCAGACTCCACTGTCCATGGGGTTTCCTAGGCAAGAATACTGGAGTGGGTAGCCATTCTCTTCTTCAGGGGATCTTTTCAACCCAAGGAGCAAACCCTGCATGTCTCCTGCATTGCAGGCAGATTCTTTACTGTTTGAGTCACCAGGGAAGCCTAAAATAATTGCATTAATTTTCAAGTAATAGAAATACAGGTTTTAGCCAAAGGGTTCCTTTTAGGTAAAATATAATTCAGGACTGTGTGTGTGCTGTGCTCTGTAGTGTCCGACTTTGCGACCCCATGGATGTAGCCCACCAGGCACCTCTGTCCATGGAATTTCCCAGGCAAGAATACTGCAGTCGGTTGCCATATAATAGGCATTAGTAATTATTAGTGGAGTAAATAGTTCCATTAAAAGCATCATCATAACTAAGAATTAAATGCTTTTTCTTTTATATCTATTTCTCCTACTAAATCTCCAAGTGGTAGTTTCGAAAATCAATTAAAGAATAGTCTCGTCCTTCCCCTCAGGAGTCATACTATATATTGTGGCCAAACACTTTTGCATATAATATGTTCAAATAATTTTAAAGTATAACATGTTCTAGAAAGCCCAAAGTCAACTTAAAAACTAGGCAGTATTAAAATTAGCAAGAGAACAACTTCAATGTCCAGTATATGTGTAAATACACAACTTTGAGAATCCTGAGTTTTTTTGACTGTTTATTAAACTCATTCTGAACATAGCCTTCAATAGAATACAAAAAATATGTACAGTAGGCCAATATTCTGATACCCTGGGGTGAAGGACTATAAGAGCTGAACTCATGTTTATCCTGGAAGACTGAAACTTTGAAATGACCACCAGGATTGCACAGATTTATTAGCTTTTGGAGATGAACAGTCACCAATATTTACCTAGTTTTTATAATTTATAAATTAATCTATGATACATTATTCTATTGAATTCCAACCTCATCCTATGAAGTATTATTCTCCTTTTAATATAAAAAAGTTTGGAGATAGGACTAATGAATAGTTACATGGTGCTTATAATGTGGCAGGTGTAATTCTTTGCATTATTCACTTACTTGATTTCCACAAAACCTAATAAAGTAGATTGCATGATTCACTTTACTGGTGAGGAAACTTGAAGCACAGAATTATATAAGAACCTAGGTCAATGGAAAAGGTGAGATTAAAAAGTGGTAAAAACCAGAAACTTGATTGAAGTTTTTCTTATACTAAGTCTGACTCTAGCATCTAAACCAGTCGAGAGAGATTTAATGTGAGCCATATACAAAATTTTAAATTTCCTAGTAGCCAAAATTAAAATGTAAAATGGAGCAAGAAAAACTAATTTTAGCAATACATATTGTTTAAACCAATATATCCAGAATATTAAGTCAATATATAATAATCCAAAAGTATTAAAGAGATATTTCATGTATTTTTTTTCTAGTCAAGGCTATGGTTTTTCCAGTAGTCTTGTATGGATGTGAGAGATGGACTGTGAAGAAAGCTGAGTGCTGAAGAATTGATGCTTTTGAACTGTGGTGTTGGAGAAGACTCTTGAGGGTCCCTTGGACTGCAAGGACATCCAACCAGTCCATTCTAAAGGAAATCAGTCCTGGGTGTTCTTTGGAAGGAATGATACTAAAGCTGAAACTCCAGTACTTTGGCCACCTCATGCAAAGAGTTGACTCATTGGAAAAGTCTCTGATGCTGGGAGGGATTGGGGGCAGGAGGAGAAGGGGACAACAGAGGATGAGATGGCTGGATGGCATCACCGACTCGATGGACGTGGGTTTAGGTGAACTCTGGGAGTTGGTGATGGACAGGGAGGCCTAGTGTGCTGCAATTCATGGGGTTGCAAAGAGTCGGACACGACTGAGTGACTGAACTGAAGTCTCCAAAGTCCAATATGTATTTTAGGGCATCTTTTAGGGCAGCACTTTTAGGGCAGCATTTTTAGGGCATCTTAGTTCAGACCTGCCACATTTCCAGTGTGAAACCAGCTCTGAGTCATCAAGCCTAAAGTCTTTACATATTGTTGTTGTTGATCAGTCTCTGTGTCCGACTCTGTGTCTCCATGAGCTCTAGCCCACAAGGCTCCTCTGTCCAAGGGGTTTTTCCAGGCAAGAAAATTGGAGTGGGTTGCCATTTCTTTCTCCAGGGAATCTTCCTCGACCAGGGATCAAACCTGAGTTTCCTACATTGGCAGGTGGATTCTTTAACACTGAGCCACCTGGGAAGCCCCATTTTTACATATACAGTACATATATTAATAGAATAAAAAGCTTGGAGAAGTGAGAGTTAACTCCCATACTGAGAGTTAATCAAGTACATAAACATTATGTTGGTAACCAGACTTGAAGAGAAAAATCAGTTGCCAAGACTTGAAGCCCCATAAAGCCTCTGTGGCCCTACTGTGAGGTATGGCTTCGAGGTTCCCCTCCTGCCTGACTTCTCTCAGCATCTAATCTTCGGACCTAAATACCAAGAACTCACTGTACTACATTCCATCTTCCACACCTTGAAGGCCATACAAGCTGGTTTCACTCTCCAGAGGGACACTTGTTATTTATTTGCTATTGCAAAGTTGCATGAAGCAGAAAGAAAAAGTCCCCAAAAGTTCAAATTGCCATGGAATATAGGAGGCTGGAAACTCTCTTTTCATAGATTCAGTCATTGTTTCAATACAGATGGGCTATGGAAAGCATATTATCACAATGTGCTTCCATTTGGGAACAAGGCTAAAATCCTATGCACTTCAGGGTATGTGCTGTCTTAGAGATATTTCCCTACTTCTTCATGGATGCTATGGACTCTTGGAGGATTATTACACTCTCCCCCTGTTGACTGTTAGTAAATCCAGAATAACTTCTGTATTTTTACCTTAAATTTATTCAAACCTTTTAAATTACAAGAGCCAGAATTGATCTAAAGATGTACATTAATAAGTAGAAGTTTAACTAGGAATTTTAAAAATTCTGTCTTAATAATTGTATTACTGTATTTCACAGGACTTGAATTTTAGAGGTAAGAAGGGCCTTAAAAAGTCACAAAACAGTGGTTTTGGAACTTTTCTTCCTTAAGGTAATAGCACAGGTTTTTTCAGATAAGATCATACTTGGAATTTGCACATAAAACAGATAATGGTGGAGCTCAGAGTAAAGTGGGATTGGGGCTGGACTCATATTCTGTTGGTCTTTTACTGTTTGATTGGGCAGCTGCCGAGTCAGCTCTGTGGGCCTAGATGTCTAATTAGCACAGTGAAAAACACTGCTTTAGTCCATACAACCCCCTCATATTTGATTTTGTGAAAAATGGTCCAGGTGTGAGTTCTAGAGTGATAGAGCAGTCAACAGAAAGAATTGTAATGAGAAAGAACCAAGATAGGTCAGAATTATTGCCTGGATATGAGAGTAGAACAAGTTTAAACTTGGCTGGTAGTAGATTGATGGGTACAGACACATACACAGACACACATAGGGAGAGACAGAGATCAGACAAAGCATCCAGTTTTGACAGGCAGATAAGTTTAATTTTAGCAAAGGAGCATGAAGTAACAGCCAGCCATTCACATAACATCATTTATAAATGCTACTCTGTCTTGAACTGGAGTGTGGAGTCAGGGTCAGCCATCTGGAGTTGCCTGCCCAAAATGCAAGCCCCGGGGCCATCCTCTGAGGGGAGTAAAATGGAGAAAGGAATTTTCTAAGAAAGACAGACAAGAAGGCCAAAGTCTGAGACTTCAAGAATAAATGAACATTAAGGCATCAGAAGAGCAAGAAAAAAATTAAGAAGATAGAAAATGAGTAGCAGAGACGTATGAGGAAAACAGTCTAACGGTTATCAGTTCCTCCTTGAGGCTCCCTTGACAAAACCACCAGCCTCTCCCTAAAGCCACTGTAACAGCCTTGTAATTGGATCAAGTATCTTTTTTTTTTTTTTCGCTTTCATAGCAAATAAAAACATAAGTGAAAATTTATTTTATCCATACAATTACTCATTATAGTAAAAGATTTTTAAAAAGACAATGCATTCTCTTAAATAGAATAGCTGCCTTTCTTCTTTTCTCTTTTTTTTCCTTCCTGCCTTCTTTTATTTTTGAATTCTGTCATTTGAGTACAATGAGATGTAGGCAACCTTTATCAGGCCCAAGGATAGGAGGGGAACTTAGAGTGCTTTCATTCACATAAAAAACCACTATAGAAACTATTTTATGCCAATTTATTTAGAAAGATAAAACACATATACAGATTAGCAACTGCGAACATAATATAAAATCATGAAGTGCTCCTTCCTTATTTTGATTCTATATTTTTATGGTAATGCTACTAATTTGAATTTTATTTTGATTCTACTTGAATTTTTTCCAGGCTACCAAATACAATAGATCATATTTCTTATTTACTATGAAATCCTTTATTTTGTCATTTAAGCCAGTGGTTCCCCCAACCTTTTTGGCACCAGGGACTGGTTTCATGGAAGACAATTTTTCCATGGACCAAGGACAGGTGAGATGGTTTCAGGATGATTATATTTTCCTTTTACACATTAACAAAATGAGACCCACCTTAACTTGTAAGTGACCTGCCCAGTGACCTCTAGTCTGTTTGCATTACAGCCAGAACTGGGATCCTTATCTCCTTGACTCCTCACTTAGTGCTCTTTTCATTATATCACATGGCCTTTCTTAGCCATAAATTTCTATCACATAGCAATGACACTGAGGAAAGAAACACTTCACTGTATGGTTTGCTGTTTATTATTTTAATAATGATCAAATTGGGCTTCCTAAGTGGCACAGTGGTAAAGAATCTGCCTACCAATACGTGAGATGAGGATTTGATCCCTGGGCTGGGAAGATCCTCTGGAGAAGAAAATGGCAACCCATTCCAGTATTCTTGCCTGGAAAATTCCATGGACAGAGAAGACTGGCAGGCTACAGTCTATGTGGTCACAAAGAGTTGGACACGACTGAGCACACACAGATAGTGATCAAATTAATATGCTTTCTTGTTAGCTATCATTACTATTGACCACTAACAATTAATAAATGTAGGGATCACTGGACAAATAATGCTTAATTTCAATTATGAAAACAAAAAAATCATCTTGAAAATGAATATTCAAGAACATATAATTATTTTTCTTTTCACTTCATGTGCTCCCAATTATAGATTGCTTATTATAAAAGTACACAATGACTCTGGGCCTCTTCTCTAATAAGAGATTTGCTATCTTCTCTTCCTGGGTAGAAACCTTTCCTTCTACATTTAGATCTCAAGTGAAGTGAAGTGAAGTGAAGTCGCTCGGTCGTGCCTGACTCTTTGCGACCCCATGGACAGTAGCCTGCATCAAGCTCCTCCGTCCATGGGACTTTCTAGGCAAGAGTACTAGAGTGGGTTGCTGTTTCCTTCTCCAGGGAATCTTCCCAACCCAGGGATTGAACCCAGGTTTCCCGCATTGTAGACAGATGCTTTACCATCTGAGCCACCAGGGAAGTCTCAAACAATCTTTTATAAAACTAGACCTTGAGCACTTCTGGAACTATACAGTAACTATATACAGTAATTTCAACCATCCTCCTTTGTTTTTGGCCACACTGTGCACCATGCAGGATCTTTGTTCCCCAACCAGGGATTGAATCTGTGCCCCCTGCATTGGAAGCACAGAGTTCTAACCACTGGACCACAGGGAATTCTCCAATCCTCCATTTTTGAAAATATGGCTTCTTTAGAGACTCAAGATAACAGATTTATTATAAATATATTTGTGTACACATTTCTATTGAATTATCTAAAAATTAATATTTAAAAATCAACTTCTACTTCACACCTCTTAGCATGATTATCATCAAAAAGACCACAAATAACAAATGGTGGTGCTGATGTGCAGGAAAGGGAACCTTTGTACACTGTTGGTGGGAATGTAAACTGGTGTACCCACTATGGACAACAGTATGGACATTCCTCAAACAATTAAAAATAGAATTCCCATATGGTCCAGCAATTCCACTCCTGGGTATATATCTGAAGAAAATGAAGACATTAATTTGAAGATACCTGTACCCCAATGTTAATAGCTGCATCATTTATAATTGCCAAGATACAGAAGCAACTGAAATGTCCATCAACAGATGAATGGATAGAGAAGATACAGTGTATATATTTACTCATACATACACATATAGTTTTTCCAGGAGTCATGTACAGATGTGAGAGTTGGACCATAAAGAAGGCTGAACACTGAAGAATTGATACTTTGGAACTGTGATGCTGAAGAAGACTCTTGAGAATCCTTTGTACAGCAAGGAGATCAAACCAGTCAGTACTAAAGGAAATCAACCCTGAATGTTCATTGGAAGGATGGATGCTAAAGTTGAAGCTCCAACACTTTGGCTGCCTGATGTGAGTCGCCGACTCATTGGAAAAGACCCTGATGCTGGGAAAGATTGAGGGCAGGAGGAGAAGGAGGCAGCAGAGGATGAGATGGTTAGATAGCATCACCAACTCAATGGACATGAATTTGAGCAAACTCCAGGAGATAGTAAAGGACAGGGAAGCCTGGTGTGTTGCAGTCTATGGAGTAGCAAAGAACTGCACACAACTTAGTCACTGAACAACACAATGGAATACTGCTCAGTCATAAAAAAATAATGTTAAAAATTCCAAAAGGCATTATTTGCAGTGGTAACAGTGTTAGAGTTAGTATTTTTCAGATATGCTGATCAACCGTTAATTGTAATGACGTTCATGAATTCATTTCTTGTTTAAAAACAGTTAAATTTTGGGAGAGGGAAATAAAAGCAAGTACTTTTCCTACCTGGGAAAGTGTCTTAGTATAGTGTCATGTCAACTTATTCATTAATCCCTTTTACAATTTTTGCCGAATCTATGTAACAACTACAGTGTTATTTATTTAGTATTTTTCACCAAATTTGATTATTTTTTTTGTCTTTCATAAAAGCCAGATGTGTGTTAATACAGTTTCTATAGTCATAAAGTAAAAATCTAATATTAAAATATAACTTTAAAAGTTTCAGTTGGTGAATTAGCTGCGTGGTCACCCTTTGGGAAATATTGGTATAGGGAAAAGAGAATTGCTGTGGAATCAAGCCTGGTTTGGAATCCTGACTCCATCACATATTTGCGTGAGCACTTACCTGATTCTGTTTCTGGATTATAAAACTGGAGCAATTAATACTGAAAGAGTTGATGTGTGCTTTAATTAAATGATTAAGTTTGTAAATTCCGCTCTCTCACCATCCGCAACCCGTCACAGGTCATCTCTGCAAGAAGTTACTTTCATTTTAGTGTCATAGTTCTTGGACAGTTCAGCTAGCTGCTTGGGGACCAAAATTGTCCCTTATGTTAATTGTATATTTATTAGAAATTAATCCAGTTTTGGTCCTTGTTGATAAACTCTTGTGCTTGGTTTTCTCATTTGGATTAAAAAAATTTGAAAAGACAAAAAAAAAAAAAAAAAAAAAAGAAAATTTGCCATTTGCAAAAACATGGATAGATCTGAAGGGTATTTTGCTTAGTGAAATAAGTCAGAGAAAAACAGATATTGTATGTTATCACTTAAACATAAAATCTAAAAACTAAAACGAATGAATATAAGAAAACAGAAAAAGACAGATACAAAGCGCAAACTAATGGTTACCAGTGGAGAGAGGGAAGGGCAGAGGGACAAGATAGTGGTAGGGGATTTTAAGAGGTACAAACTACTATATATGAAATAAATAAGCTACAAGGATATACAGCTAATATAACTTTAAATGGAGTATAATATATAAAAATGCTGAATCACTGTATTATATACCTGAAACTAATATACTATTGTAAATCAACTATGTGTGTGTGTGAAAGTCACTCAGTCGTGTCTGACTCTTTGTGACTGCATGGACTATAGCCTGCCAGCTCCTTTGTCCAAGCACCTCTGTCCATGGAATTCTCCAGGCTAGAATACTGGAGTGGGTAGCCATTCCCTTCTCCAGGGGATCTTCCCAACCCAGGAATCAAACCCAGGTCTCCCACATTGCAGGTGGATTCTTTACCAACTGAGCCACCAGGGAGGTTAATTCCAGGCTGGTTCAAAGGATATGAATATCTATTTGGCAACTGATAAGAACTGCCTTTTTTCTTATTGCAGTATAGTGTTATCAAAAAATGGCAAGATGTTG
Organism: Bos javanicus; assembly: GCF_032452875.1. Classification (NCBI taxonomy): domain Eukaryota; kingdom Metazoa; phylum Chordata; class Mammalia; order Artiodactyla; family Bovidae; genus Bos; species Bos javanicus. The sequence goes on along the minus strand of NC_083871.1, from coordinate 55,979,404 downwards.
GATAGCACTGACATGCCCAGCATTATTTAAACATTTGTTTTTGAATAAATGATAGCAAATGTATGGGATGGAATATTATTTGGTTGTTAAAATATCCATTAAGCACTTAAATGTTAAACAAATGCTGGAAAACAAAATGGTAGGTATGCTCTATCACAGTTTTGTTAAACTTGTGAAAAGTGGCATGGAAAAGTGAGAATGGTTTTACCAAGGACAGCTGGTATGGATCATTTTGTTACTATACCATATCATTATTTCATGCTGTTTTGTAATTTTTTTTAGTTAAAAAAGTAAAACATGACAAAGTGTAACAACCAGTTAATTTGGCTTAGAAGTTATAGGAAAAAATTATTTGTTACTTTGAAGTCACTTGTCATTCATTATATCAAACTGTGGAACTTTACTTCTCCAAGTAACTTCTCTCTCCAAGCATTAGTGTCTTCATCTATAAAATATGAGAGTACAGAGCTCTCAGACAATTAAAAAGTTAGCTCCCCAAGTAGTTGTTGTTTCTATTTCTGGAATGGCAACCTACTGTAGTAGTCTTGCCTGGATAATCCTATGGACAGAGGAGCCTGGCAGGCTATAGCCCATGGGGTTGCAAAAAGTCAGACACAACTGAGCAACTGAGCACTCACGACCTTATTCACAGTGCTCAGCTGCCAATGATATTGTTGATATTTTTTAAAATGACTTTCATTGCTTCTTTGTACCTTTAGTGATACCTGAGCACTGAATTGATTTACTCTTTAGAAGTGGAAAGTCACAGGGCTCAAGTCAAAGTTCCAACACAACAGCAAGGTGAAAAATAGAGGAGTTACCTGATCCACTTGCCATGACTAAGGGTGAAAAGTAGAACCCTATTTGGGACTTTATTTGAGAGTTATCTTTGGAAACATAGAAAGATTTTGGGCTTCAGGTATTTTTTCTCTTTTTAAATTTTTGTCGATAAAGGCTTCTCATCCAAATGAAAATGAAATGTAGGCTTTGATATCACCTATGGTAGCCTAACCTAAGAACTAATGTGTTTACAACTGTCTTGTGATTACTTCACAGTGGATGTTTTTCAATGGATGACATTTAGAGTAAACATGAACTGCTTTCAGATAGAGTTCACACATTTGTGTGTAAAAACTCCCAACCTGCAATATTATTAAAAAGCAGTAACATTAGTTTCAATATCATACCTTTATTAGCATATAGGCTTGTTTATTCAGTGCTACCATTTAATTTCTTCTTCAGGATTACTTAGGAAATAAATTCAATGCACAAATAATAAGTACTTACTGAAACTTCTAATAGCATAGACAAGATATGTTAGTATTTACAATGATAAAAGACACAATCTTGATTTCAAGAAATTTAAGATAAAGGTGACAAGGGCAGGGATGGATGTGAATGGGAGGGGTTGGTGGGGCTGGTGGTAGGTACAAAAGGGACAATAAGTATCTAAATAATCATAAAACAAGACTACAAGAAGTGCAGTAGTACAGGTATGAGCACTGAACTATGGACTCTGGAAGACAGATATTAACTCCTTTTGGGAAAGACTTCATGGAGAAGAGGACACTTATAAAGCAAATGAAATGTAAGCATGGAGGCATGGCAAGGCATTTGACTATGGTAATTCCAGCAGTATGAATAAAGAAATTGAGAAGGAAACAGAGGAGATCACCTTGTGTTTCAAAATAGTGGATTCTTTCTAAACTAAATTAGACATGTCATTAAACATGTACACACATGCAAGATTTTATAACGTTTCCAGTCATTCAGGTCAACTAACTACACTACATATTAAAACTTATTAAAATAATGTTCTGTAATTATAATTTAGATGTTCAAGAAAATGTTAAGACCTTGCAATGACTCCCAGAGCCGTCCTGGGCAAAATCTGAAAGGCTGGTAGCACTGTACTGAGGACAGTAAGGGCACACGCAAGTGAGAGGATGCCATGGTCCACTGTGTATTCTTGGCTGGGGCATCCCTTTAATATATTAGCTCAGTATCATAAATACATTGATTAAGTGAGCAATTAATATTTGACAGGCATTGTACTTGAAAATAGGAATACAACAGTAAATTAATGATATAGTCCCTGTCCTGATGGGGTTGAGTTTGGTTGAGATAAGTAGAGATTCAAATACAGAGTGCCTGATGGATATGTAAAGAATGCTGTGTGAGCATACAGTGGGCTGCATAGTTTGGAGAGGATGGATTAGGGAAGACATCCTAAAGAAGTGCTGCTTAAGTCTAAGACATTAGGAATAAAGCAGATGAACCGGGAAAACTAGGCCAGGCAGAGTAAGGAATATGCAGACAAAGAGAATAGTGGTAAAGGTGGGTAGAAAGAGAGAGAGGAGAGGAACATACATGGTGCTTTCTGGGAAGGGAAAAGCTTTAATGTGGCTGAAAGCTAGAATGTAAAATAGACTGAGGGTCATGGTCCTAGAGGAGACTGGGAAAATAGGGGAGAAAATAGGGTACATTAATAGTGCTGAGGTTTAAGTAAGTGTTAAGTGCTGGTCGCTCAGTCGTGCCCGACTCTTTGTGACCCCATGGACTGCAGCCCATCAGGCTCCTGTGTCCATGAGATTTTCCAAGCAAGGATACTGGAGTGGGTTGCCATTTCCTTCTCCAGGGGATCTTCCCAACCCAGGGATCGAACCCGGGACTCCTGCACTGCAGGCAGATTCTTTACTGACTGAGCTACAAGGGAAGCCAAGATTCATTAAGGATTTCATAAAACTAAGAAATCTGCTAATGAGCTTTGAGTTGGTATGTAACAGGATCAGATCTGTGTTTTAAGAAGTTTACCATGGTTGTTGTGTTTAGAAAAGATTGCAGAGGGTTAAAATGGGAGGTCAGAAGACAAGAGGTTGCTGTGGATCTCATCCATATCATGATGGTGGTCTGAACTTGGGTAGGAGCCTTGAGGATGGAGAGAAGTGGGTGATTCTAGGCAGAGTTTGGAGGTGGGCTCCGTAAGACTTAAGAGATGGACTGGATGTGGGGTGTGAGGGAGAGGAAGGGGCCACACACCCTCTTGGATGTGTCTTGGCCACTGGGAAGATGTGTCTAATAGCTGAGTCTCCCCAGCAGTGCCATAGGGACTGAGAACATGAAATTTCAAGGTTGCTTGTTCCTGGATCCTGCCTAGTTGACTTCAGTTAGTGTGTGTGCTGTTTGCTGTGAGTGGGAGTGGCAGGGCTACCGTTTGTTTTTATTCTTCCTTCTTGAGACAATCCCTAATCATACTCGTTCAGTTCAGAAAATGAACTGCCCCCGCTTCACTAAATTGAAATCCAAAAATGTACCAAATGACTAGACTAGTTTTCACTGAGGAATTTGAATAGGAACTCCTCCTCATGCTGCCATATGAAAATGGGTAATTACAGTATTTTTAACTCATTAGACCTTGTTGTTTTTGAAATTAGGAAAACTCTTTATATGGAACAACACATTTCTATCATTAGGAAGCCTTTTAGAGATTACTGATGGCTAATTTTATAGATGAAAAAATTGTGATTAAGTTATTGGCTCAAGGTCAATTGCCTGGTAGTTGATTAATTTCTTTCTACATTGTACTGATGATGTCTTAAAAAAATGTTGACTAAACAAGTGAAAGTGGGCACATGTCATCATAGGACCCATAAAATTGTTTTATGTAGGTTATCACAATGCCCTGGTAATTTCTGTGGCAAAATGAAAGAGCTGTTCTGACAAATCATCTGAAATGGAATGTTATAGTTTCTGGTCTTGGCCATCATGTTTGCTTCTAAATTATTTTGTTAAGTGATCTACATACATTTATCCAGAGCATAATTATCTTGATTAACATTGAGAAATATGGTATTTATAATTCCCATGTTTAGCAAAGTACTTCATGATTAGCCCTTTAAAAATAAATTCTCTTGTATATAAAATTTCATAATTTTATTTCACATTATCAGGTGCCAATATTTCCAAAATTTTACTCACCCATATACAGTAGATTCAGTGCAAATATTTGTGAAAGGGGTATTGTGGCTTTCATACTACAAATCACATTTTAGCATTTTATAGCAGTCATATTTTTCTGGTCTGCCTTTTGTTTTTAGATGTTAAATGTATACTAGTTAATCACAGAAGCAATTCAGAAAAATGATGTTACTAAAAATTAGGAAAAATAAAATCTTAAATGTGCTATTCTGTACACATATTTATTGATTTGGGCGTATTCTCACCTAGGAATAAAAATTCTCTTTGGGGTTCATAAGTTAAAATAAGAGCTTCCTCCACACTCCCCATGTAGGAAACAAACATTAAACACATTTTATGGTGCTTATATATTTATGACTTCCAATGAGATATGTTAAGAATATTTTTCTTGATGGAATATGGACTAGATTTTCTATTTTCCTGAAAGACAGAGGCAAATTTCTTGCATCTCCTTAAATGATCTGGGCAGTTGCTAAGCTTTCATTATATCACTTAGAAAAGACCCATGGTTGAGCATGTTAGGAATTACTAAAGTGGATTCAATTTTCTTTTTTTCCTTTTTCTTTTTCTCAAGAGACTCAGGTACAGATAAGATGGCCCGAGGAAACTTTAGAGAAGCCAAATTTTCTTTTCTTTATAGATATCTTTGAGTTTTAGCAATTTGTAAGCTTATAATGATGAGAGAAACTATAATAAAGAAAACGGACTCAAAGAAAATGTCAAAATTAAAATATAAATGAACTGTTTAATAAGGGTTGTTTCTATAACTTCCTAAAGATACCCTCTTTATATATAAGCACAAAATTGAGGCTAGTAGTTTCCCACCCTCACCTTGTGTCTAGAAACTGTCCCCAAATATCAATTATAACAACATCCAGCATGCCAGGTCTTTAATAGTCCTTATTTCATGTATTCCTCACCTATCTATGAGGGAAGTAATATTTTTCCTCATTTAACCAGATAGGGAGGCAGAAATTTAAAAGAAATTGACTTGTCCAAGATCACATTTTAAGTGATGGAATCTGGCTATCTATTGAGATCGACTGGATTCCAGAGCTTGGGCTCTTAATCCCTATTGTGATACCACCAAAGAGGCTGATATGTGTTTCTGGGGAGAGATTGGTTTGGAGATTTGCTCCTATTCAGAGAATTCTCCCTTCATTATGTGCCACAGGCTAATATAGCTACACTTTTCTTACACTCAAAGTTGGACATGGCATTTGACAAACTTCTGCAGAGCTTAGAAAGACTAAGAGGGTGAAGGTGCATGTGACATGTAGCTACCGAGATTTCCTAGGCCTAGTTGGTTCCTTCACAGTTGGTATATTTGGTCCAGTTTTTTTAAAAAGTTGCCATTTGCACTGGCAATGCTGAGACAAAGCATGGATACAGATCATTTTGTAAACTTCATCTGTACTCCTGCATTCTTGACTGAGCTTATCGGGTAAAAGTAATAATATATTATTTGATGGGTGAAAAGGGGAGGGTAAATGTGAGCGATCACAGGACCAAGGTCTCTGAGTAAAAATTCCTTGAATCGATGGTTTACCTGGTGCTTTTATCCCTCACTCTTTAAATATGCACCGAGGAGACTTGGACTTCCAGGAAGATGCACTAGGCCTCTTTTTTCCTATTTCTACTGCTGCTGCTGCTGCTAAGTCGCTTCATTCGTGTCCGACTCTATGCGACCCCATAGACGGCAGCCCACCAGGCTCCCCGTCCCTGGGATTCTCCAGGCAAGAACACTGGAGTGGGTTGCCATTTCCTTCTCCAATGCATGAAAGTGAAAAGTGAAAGGGAAGTCACTCAGTCGTGTCCAACTCTTAGTGACCCCATGGACTGCAGCCTACCAGGCTCCTCCATCCATAGGAGTTTCCAGGCAAGAGTACTGGAGTGGGGTGCCATTGCCTTCTCCATTTCTACTGCTAAATATAGCTAAAAATCTCAGATATTATTTATAAAATGTATATAAAATTTGGAAGAAGGCAGACTAACTAGCGACCTCAGGAACAGAAAATATGGTATGAATTCTCTAGATTTTCTTTTTGTCTCATAGATCTCTGAGTAGGACTGGAAAAGCTGGTGACCCAGAAATGTCACGTGCTTAGACATGGCCATGGGCCACTGGAGACTATGCAGGGAGCCTGAACTTCTTCTCCCTCCTAGTAAGCACAAGGTACCCTATCTGCAGGGTCAGTGGATGGCAAGCAAGGAACAGTAAAGAGGTTCCCCTAGGACTTTTACCTCTGTCTGGCAGTTATAAGGCAGAATCCCAGAAGGAAAGAAGTAGATATGGTTGACAGAGCATTTGAAAAAATAATGGCTAAAAATCACCCAAATTTGGGTAAAAGACACAAATCTGTAGGTTCAAGTTGAGTGAATCTCAAACAGGATAAACCCAAAGATATTTATGCCAAGACATATACATCACCTTTTAAAAACTACGAAAGGAGAAAAAAACAATTTGAAAGCACCAGAGAGAAATGATACAGGAGAGGCACTGATTTTTGGCATTGGATGAATGGGTCGGCAACCAGCATTTCTTGCTGATTTTAGCTATTAGTCTTTTTAACTTGACTCAACCAAGCTAATATGTACAGAGCATTTACTAGATGTCTACAAATTATGCTGGGCACCCAGGGGACATCTGCTAATCCCATTCTTCCTGTAATTGCTCCACAGCAGGTATTACCCTCAGAGCAAGTGAAAGAATCTCAGAATTATAAGGAAACTAGAAAAAAAAAAAAAAGGAAACAGCAAATTTTGTAATTTGGGATTTCTAGATGAGCTTCAGCTCTGTGAACTCCCTGAAATTAATCAAAAGATGCCAGCATGTATATGCATTTTTCTAGGGAAACGACCATGGCTTTCATCAGATTCTTAAGACAGCTGGTGGCTCACAAAACCTTTAGAGACTATAAGAGTTTCTGCTCTTTTCAAGAAAAATCATATACTCCAACCTAGATAGAAAGAACTAGAGAAGGTATTTCTCATCATATACATCAGAATTACTGAAAGTCGCCTCACAATTCTCTATTATTAAGGAGAAAATAGAAAAATGGCAGTTTCTAATTCCTTTTAGGCACTTGTAGAAACACAGGCTCATTAAAGAATGTTTGCCTATAACCTTATTTTGAACATTAAAAAAATACTATCTGTTGGTGACTAAATAACCAATGCACTGTGATTTAAAATGTATTTTAAGACTTTCCAGGTGGCTCAGTGGTAAAGAATACACTTGCCAACGCAGGAGACATGGATTCGATTCCTGGGTTGGGAAGATCCTCCTGGAAGAGAAAATGACAACCTACTCCAGTATTCTTGTCTGGAGAATCCCATGGACAGAGGAGCCTGGAGGGCAACAGTGCATGGGGTCAGAGTAGGGCATGACTGATGGTCTCTGTCCAATGCTAAGTCATGTCTGATTCTTTGCCACCCCAGGGACTATAGCCCCTGAGGCTCCTCTGTTCATGGGATTTCCCAGGCAAGAATACTAGGGTGGGTTGTCATTTCTTTCTCCAGGGGATCTTTCTGACCCAGGGATCAAACCTGAGTCTCCTGCACTAGCAGATGGATTCTTTACCGCTGAGCCACCAGGGAAACCCAGCCTGGCGGGCTATAGTCCATGGGGTCGCAGACTCAGATATGACTGAGCATGCACACAAGCAAGCATTAGGTTTCCTCTACCTTTAAAGCTGTTTTATGAACTGTCTTATGCCACTTGAGCCTCTAGTAAAGATAAAAACAGGCTTTCCTGTACTTTAGGTAGGATTTCTTCCAATGACAATGGAAAAGTTCAGACATACAAGGATACAGCAACAGCCTCTTTACCTCAGTACCAGTAGGCTGGTATAGGTATACCAGTAGGCTGGTATGTAAGAGATAGGACAAACTGTCCCACAAGCTGCATTTCTTTTTCCATCTTAAAAAAAAAAAAGACATGCAAACAAGTTCTGTTGTAAATCAACTGAACTCCAATAAAAATTAAAAAAAATTTCTATTACTCAATGTATAACAGCCAATTTATCAGATAAAAGACTGTTTTCTTTGGTGGGAAAAACAAAACAGCTATGACAAAAACAGATCCATGTGGTTTCTGTCTTCAGTGTGTGGCTGTCCCTCATTCTTTGTATCCCCCACCAAATCCTTCATGCAAGCCAGGTCAGCTCATACCTGGAGAAATGCATACAAAGGATTTTAGATTGTTATTGCCTGTTTTCTGATCAAAATTAAGGCTCCCAATGTTACCTGGAGAGCTAGAGATTGGATAATGCATTAGTTTAGGAAAAAAATGTGACCACCTTTCATTAAGACCCCAGAGCAGTTTGATTTACTCATACAATTCTATGTTGGCTGTATCTACAGTCAAAGGAATCACTGTGGTCCCTTGTTAAACAAAGAATTCCATACCGCAACCTACAATGCAACCAGGAGAGGAACCTGGGAATCTAACGGTTTTTATCAACTTGTTTGATCCTTGCATTCAAACAAGTTAAAGCAATCTTCTTAAACTTGAATGTGTATAAAGTTATGCTGGGTTCTTGAAACAAAAGCAGATTCTGATTCAATTGGTTGGGGGTGGGGTGGAGGGGGCCTAAGACTGCAGTTTTAACAAGTCCTAAGGTGATACTGCTGCTGCCGAGGACACTTTAAGTAGCAAGGAAGAGTGTGCCTCATGTGGCTTGTGTGTAAATCAGTACATGCCATAATAACATTTGCCTTCTGCATCTGTGGATTCTCTAGCAGGGGCCTCTTCCCTACCTTGATGCTGCCCATTTCTCATTTTTCACTGATTATATCTCTAAAAGCTGGAGTCATCAGTTAAGATAAGGCATCTACTCGTCTCCACTTAGTTCATAAAAACTTCACAGAGATAAAAACAGTCTGAAATAAACAGAAATGGACACCACAAATTAACTTACATAATAGGTTTATACTTAACATAGTATTTCTCACCATGGAGATGTTACTTAATTAATATAAACATTTTTTGTTTTTGTTAAACAATAAATCTCTTCTCCATTTCAATGTCAATATAAAGTATTTTTTTTACATTAAATCTTCTCTCCATTTCAATGTTAGATACATTGAATACATTTTCTGAACTTTTTCCCACACAGAGATAAGTTTTAATTTCTGACCAACTGTATTTAATGTCTAGGTACAGTACTAACTTGGAGATAACAAAACAAAAATCCAATAAAAATATGGAGAAAAATTCCTCAATGATGCAGGAGGCAGTGATTATAACTGAACAGTGGCAATTTCCTAGGATTCTGGGCAAGAGTTTCTTTCTTCCTACTGAGAATTCTGAAACTATGAAATATTACTTATGCAAATTTCAGCAAATGCAAATTACAGATGGCATTTTCCAGTGCATTATCTGTTGTGACAAAAACATGTTGTTTTACCTTTAACACAGTATATCAATTTGTTCCTTTTTATAGGAAAATACCCAATAAATTGAAACTTCTCCATTAACTGTTTCTTGGGAACTTTCAGACACCAAAGCTCAGTTCTGAAACTCAATAGCACAAAGGTTTTCAGAGGAATGTTTGATTCAGGAGGCCCTTCAAAGTCATATCTGTCCATTTCTTTTTCGTGCATACACCCCCAAACAAGCACAAATGCCTGTAATACTGAGAATCACACCTAACAAGAGAGCAATTGCATCTCCGGCTTCTACTGCTTCAACAACAGGCAGCACCAAAAGCAATGAAAAGAGGACTAGGAACAACTGTGTTGAAACTGAGATCATGATGTGGCTGGTTCTTGAAGGATGATCTCTATAAATTAAAACATGGAAAAAAAAGGAATCATTAAAAATTCCAACCTTTTCACATGACAATATGAATACATGATAAGTAACAGTTCATGCAACCTTTTCAATTAGGGCCTATAAATTATATTCAGACTCATCTCATTTTATGGTGAAAGAACCTTTGGGAAGTAAATGGTAATTAAAGATAGTCATTTGAGGCTCATCTCCCTTTCTCATGATAATTTCCTGACTCCAGCGATTTTTCCACACTGTATAAGGCCAACACTATGGGTATCAACAAAACAGAAATTGAACAGTAGAACATAAGAAAGATAGATGATGATGCACAAGACAGTAACTTGGAAATTGTCCTAGAGAGTGAAAATTATATTTTCTTAGGACCTCTCCCATCCAGGAAATGCAGACAAATCTAGCAAAGTCAAACCACATATAGCTGTGAAGTCGTGGGGAAATAGTAAGACTTACCAAAGAAAGCGGTACTGAATTCTATCTGACTCCCTTCCAGCAGCTCCGGATGCAGAGGCTAAGAGATTCCACGTGACAGCGCCTACTATCAGAGGGGCGTAGCAGGATTTAAAAATTACACATTATTAATTATTATTAAAGAGGCATCTAGAGTCAGCGCAGAGCGGGGAGGTTGTATGGAAGGGAGAAGAATGGGTAAAAACTAAAGACAAACAGTTTGTTCAAATGGGAACTAGATTTAAAAGTTCGTTAGTTCGCCTATAAAAAAAAAGCTAAAAAAAAAAAAAAAGAAAAAGTCAACCGAAAACCAAGTTCGTCCCAGGACTTGAAAGTAAGACTTTAAAAACTATCCCTGCTTTGGCCCGGCAAGGTGCAAATTTGCCCCGTTTGACAAATACACTGGGCAAGCTAAGGAGCCTTCGGAGACAAGCTCGTACATTACCTTCAAGGAAGCAGCCATTACAGAAATGGTGAGCAGGGCGATGTCTCCAAACTACATTTCCCACAATCCCCGGTGCCCACAACTCCCAGGGTTCTCCGGCGCGCTTCCATGTAACTGGCTGTGGGATGACGGTCCGGCTGTACCGGTGACGCGAAGGGGCGAGCTCCAGGGTTTCTTCACGTGGCCAAGCCTGTTACTGGTAAAGTGGTGTTGTGTATTTGTACGGAAGCTCACTGAAAAAAAAGGTCAAAAAATGACAGCAAGTGTTTTTCTTTTATTTTTTAATGCTGTTAAAGGTTTCAAGACACACAAGAATTTTTGTCCTTTGACTGAAATGCATGCACCTCAGTCTGAAGAGATCATTGGAACAAAGCGGAAAATCTCTCAGATACATTTAAACTAGCAGCTTCTAACATTTTTGAAGGAGGGAATCCTTTGACACCATCTTTTAAATGTCTTATGACATTTGTTAATTCTTTTTAAGCAGTGGGGGAAAATATGATTAATAAGACGTTTTGGAAAGTGTTTAATACGTTTGTAGGGAAAAACAGGAAGTTTAAGGAAAAACAAGTTAACATTCTTTAGATCTCGGATTCAGGTTCTAGAGTTCTGAGTTTCCTCATTCCGGAGTGCAGTGTATGGTACACTTTAGAGACTTCTTACTCATGTGTTTGTGATACCCACCCTAAATATCCCCAAATATGGAAAGTTGTAAATTATTACTTTTAAGTCATAAGGATAAATTATTTGCATAAGAACCCTTCCTGAAAGGCTTTCTTGCAATCTAATCTATGAAATCCTTACGGAACCTTTCTAGTCATCCAGTCTTCTGAACTCTCATTTACTGACTGCTGCTAAGTCACTTCAGTCGTGTCTGACTCTCTGTTACCCCATAGACGGCAGCCCACCAGGCTCCCCCGTCCCTGGGATTCTCCAGGCAAGAACACTGGAGTCGGTTGCATTTCCTTCTCCAATGCATGAAAGTGAAAAGTGAAAGTGAAGTCGCTCAGTCGTGTCCGACTCCTAGCGACCCTATGGACTGCAGCCTACCAGGCGCCTCCGTCCATGGGATTTGCCAGGCAAGAGTACTGGAGTGGGTTGCCATTGCCTTCTCCCCTCATTTACTGACTAGAAAATTTATTTGGCACCCAGGAAATTATCAGTTATTAATGATGTGGCTTAGTCCCTCTGATTCAGTCTCTCAGACACAGAAGGTATATTTCAGTTCGGTGCCTGTAATTGGCATGTAATTTTTTTTTTTTTTTTTACTATTGGTCATCTGTTTTTCTTACACTTTACTAATCTGTGGACTGACAGCAATGCTTTATATTGCTAGCTTCTAACACACACACAGCAGGTGCTCAGAAATGTTGGTTGATAACAATTATTTGAATAAATAAATGTGCCATCTGGATTCCATGAGAGACAAAGCAGTGTCAAATAAACCAAAGCAAGGTGTCTTGCGAATTGGAAGTCTGTGGATAATTACGCAATAAAGTCAGCATTGCTTCTCTAAACTAGATTATTTTTTAAAAAACTTGACTATTTTAACAAATTCTGTCTTTGATTTATTTTCCTTGAGCCCCTAGTTTTGTACTTTTCTAATCAGTTATATTTGAAATAGGAGCTATTTTAAAATATTCTCTAGTATTCTAGTGTGAACAATTTGGGGATTTAATTTTTCCATATATGTTTATTCAGTTAGCTGAAGTTAGCAGAGACCACAACAAATTTAGTATTATTGCAGACTTGTTTCTAGGTGTGTCAGCATTGAAAATAATGGACTAATTTTAACTTTGAAGAGTCTGTAGGTGGTAAAATGCTTTTTCTTTAAATTATGTTAAGAGATCACTTGGCCTATCTGAAAAAGAGTGGCAGAAGTTTGTGCAGGGATGTTTTGGACCCGTGTAGTTTCAAAATAAAATTGGTTAACTTTTTTAACCAGCATCTCCCCTAATCAGGCAATTTAACAAAGGTGTTGCTATATATGCTTTTGTCTACCTTATCACAACCCTAATTTCCAAGTAGAATGGTATCCTAGTTCTCAGTTTTCTTTTCGTACTCCCCTAACTAGAGGTTTAGAAATAAATCAGATCATTTATTCCTTGCTTAAAGTTCTCCAGTTCCATCACAACAAGCGTAAGTCCACACTCCTTATTAAGACTCCACAATATGCCCTACACATTTTGGCCTCTGCCTGCCTTTCTAACATCAGCCTACCAGTCACTCATTCTTTCATGCTTATTCCGATCGAATCACACTCATCTTTTTGCTGTTTCTTAAACCTGCCAATTTTGTGGTTTTATTGATTCAAATTTTTATTGAATCAAATTTTGTTCATTAATGTTTAGCCACTTTTATACTATTCATAGTAGAAACTACCTTATAAGTAAGAAGTCTACTTTTGGGCTAAACTGTGAAGGTGTTTAGAGATTATTTTGAGTGTTCACTCAAAATTTAGGTATTACATATTTTCTCTATCATATTAATAGCAAAACTTTATGTCTACATGTATATAAGACACAGGATGGTAAAATGCTTTTTCTAAAGCATTTCTAAAACAGAAGCATACTTTGTTAGGAACCTGTCTATAATGGTCCCTATTTATTCCTCTGTCCATTTGGTGCACAATTGGTAAGTCCACCTGGATGCTGTATTTTTTTTTTTCCTTAGTGATACCTGAATGGTTTCTTTTAAGTACTTTTTATTGCTAGATGAGCAGTATTGGCATTTTTGGTGATTTAGTGCTTTGTTGTGCTGACATTATATTGCAGGATGTTTAGCATCTCTAGCCTGTGCCTGCTCAATGAAAATAAAATTGCCCAATCATGAAGAGAATCAATTCTCCTCACTATTGCCAGACAGTCTTTGATGAGATACTGTTCCTAGTTGAGAACTACTCAAGTTTTCATCAAGAAAATAAAAGGAGTAGTTGAAAACAGAATGAAACAGTTTACACACACACACACATACACCACACCCCCCAACACTGCAGTGCTCTAAGGTTTTAGATCCTTTCTCCCTTGGTTATGCTGATTTTGTTGTTATCTATTGATTTCCTTTGGGTCCTACCAGCATCTTTTCCAGATAGGTTTCCTTGATCACTGTCTTATAAAAGCACGATAAGCAAATTGAGGTGAGATTTCTGCTTCTGTTTCTGTCACTTAGTCTTTAAGCTGTGGAGAGGTGCTGTGATGTAGTATATGGAATATTAGCTTTTCCTCTGGCTGATGTCATGGATTTGAGTAGTTACTTAATCTCTCTGAAACTTACTTTACTTTTATAAAATATGCTTTGTGAGAATTAAGTGAAATGTTTCTAATGTGACCAAAAAGATGCCAGAGCTCAGTACGTACCAATTCTCTCTTATTTGTATTTCTGTTCCCCTAGTTGCTGGTTGAGAGTTAGGGTCTCTGGGATTAGGCCACTTGGTTAGAATTCTGGCTCTGCTGCTTGTTAAATGTATGTAAGCATTTGTAAAACTCAGCTTGTCCTTCTATACAATGGGATACAGTAGTACCTACTTCATATGTATATTATGAGGATTAAATGAGTTAATTTCTGGAATTAGTGGCTGGTATATAGTGGGCCCTCATTAAATATTAACTATTGTTACTTTATGCTGCTAATATTCTTGCCTGGAGACTTCCGTGGACAGAGGAGCCTGGTGGGCTGCTGTCCATGGGGTCACACAGAGTTGGACACGACTGAAGCGACTTAGCATTCATGCATGCATTGGAGAAGGAAATGGCAACCCACTTCAGTGTTCTTGCCTGGAGAATCCCAGGGACAGAGAAGCCTGGTGGGCTGCCGTCTATGGGGTTGCACAGAGTCAGACACAACTGAAGCGACTTAGCATGCAGCAACAGCAGCTGTTAATAAAATCCATGAAATTTGGGGTCTTCAAGATGTGCCTTCTCTCCATGTGAATATGCTCTTCTGCAGACAAACATGGTAAATAAAAAATGTCTGTGGAACTCCCCTGATACAGAGGCATTTTAGGTATGGCAACCCACTCCAGTATTCTTCCTTAGAGAATCCCGTGAACAGAGGAGCCTGGGGGGCTGTAGTCCCCCAGGGTTGCAAAGAGTCAGATATGAATGAAGCAACTTAACACGCATACACTCAGGCTTTGGCTTCAGAGCTGACTGGAAAACATTCCCCTATTAGGCAAAGGCTGTCTGTTTGTTCCTTTGATGGGATTTTAATATTTATTTCATAGCCACTGGTGGTTACATTTATCTTTAAAATATATTCTCTATTCAGTGATTGTCACATCATTGATTCATCATACTGGATCAAAAGGGTTTTGAAAATATAGGTAATAGGGTCTAGATATGGGTGAATAGCTCCAAGAAATCATTCAGCTGGAATGAACTCTATGGCTACCTGAAGAAAACCCAACAAACACTTTTGAATTCTATTTCTAATTACAGCAGCTAATCTATAACTCTGCATTGCTTTTTCTATAAATTTCAGCAAAGAAAATGGCAGCGTTAGAAGCTTTGCTAAAAGGGAATATAATAATTGAGACTGTGGGCTCAGAGAAATGTATTATTCTTTCTTTTTTTAAAATTTATTTTTTAATCAAAGGATAATTGTTTTACAGAATTTTGTTGTTTTCTGTCAAACCTCAACATGAATCAGTCATAGGTATACATATATCCCCTCCCTCTAAAAAATTTTTATGTATTTATTTATTTTTGACTGTGCTAGGTCTTTGTTGTTGTGAAAGGGTTTTCTCTGGTTCTGGGGAGCGGAGGCTACACTTCTTTGTGGAACACAGGCTCTAGAGTGTGGGTTCACTAGTTATTGTGCATGGGCATAGTTGCTCCATGGCCTGTGGGTTCTTCCTGGACTGGGGATGGAACCTTGTATCCACCTGCATGGGCAGGCAGATTCTTTACCCCTGAGACACCAGGGAAGCCCAGAAACATATTACTCTTGATGGATTGTTAATGATATAATTAATTGCAGAGCTTGCAGGACAGAAGGAAATATTTCTGTCTTACTCCTGAGAGATGGCACTCAACACAGTGTTGAACATGGTACCAAGATTTTTATCTTACCTCCTTTGCTTCTGTAAGGTCCACTGTTTGAATAGGATAAGCATTATTCTTACAACGCCTACTTACAACTAATTTGCTTATCTTCATGGATGAGGGAACTCTATTTTGCCAAATAGCTTTAAAAATCATGTTTGTTTCTCTTTAAAGTTTGACTTGTTAAGTCAAAGGTCATACATGTGGTTTTTATTAGTTTATAATGTATACTGTAATTGGAAATGTCAACTCAGGATTTGCTAGTATTAAGTGATGTAGTGAAAGTGAAGTCGCTCAGTCATGTCTGACTCTCTGCGACCCCATGGATTGAAGCCTACCAGGCTTCTCCGTCCATGGGATTTTCCAGGCAAGAATACTAGAGTGGGGTTGCCATTTCCTTCTTCAAGGGATCTTCCTGACCCAGGGATCGAACCCAGGTCTCCTTCAATGCAAGCAGACGCTTTTACCCTCTGAGCCACCAGGGAAGTCCCCAAGTGATGTAGAGGCAGGGATTAATTTCTGAGATACAGTGAGTATAATGATCCCCTCTATTCCTTTGACCTGAAGTTGTTTTTTTAAAATTTCTGATGTGCCTGTAAACTATCTTAACGAACTATTATTTCCTAACTGTAACTCAGATTTAGATGTTTTGTCTAGATCACTGACAAGGACAATGAGTGCTATGTTGTACATATGTAGTTCCCTCTTCTAAAACAGATGAGCATTTCCTTAGCAGTGCTACAGAGATGAGCAGCTTCTTCTGTGCCAAGCATCTGCTAGCTACAGGTTCTGCTTGTGAACATCTCTGGTAGCAACATGAACCACAGCTCTTCTGAAGCAGTGCCATATTCCATACCCCCACCTCCTGCCCAAGTTGTCTGAATGCTCCTGCAGGCTTCTATATAGTTCCTCTTTTGGCATTAAATATCTAGTGTTATCAGATCCAGAATTTAGTCTTTCAGTTTAGGAGAACCTAAGCTTATACCATCCTTCACTGAAACAGAGGAGGTCACTGCTAGGTAATGATACTCAGAGACCAAGAACATTACTTTAGACGCACATCTGAGTGGTAGAGGGCAAAATGTCACGTCAGTTGTTACTGAGAAGTGGTTTCAGTGATGATTGAAGAAGTTGCTTCTGCTTATTTTAACTGTTCGAAGTGGGTCATTGGCAGTCCCTGAAGGAAGGGGCTTCTGGGATCCATCAGGGAAGGCAGGATAGGCTGACATCAAGATATTGCAGTGACTGGTGTGTATCAGGAAGTTCATAAAACCCAGACTTCCTCATTAGTGATTGAGCCCAGCCAAGTGAGTGGAGACATTTTATTGGAGCTTCAGAATTAAAAAAGGCCATCCCAGAGTTAGTCAGTATTTCCCATCAGTAATAGGACATTCATCACTGAGACTGCTGCATTAGAACTGACTAATCATTAGGCTAACAGGATGAGATAAACTGCACTTTTCAAAGCTGTTCAGTGGCTTCAGAAAAAACTCCTGCTGCGTCTGAACGCTCCAGTGCCAGAATTTTACAGACATGTATGGGCAAGCTGCAAAAGATCATTTTTCATATGGTTCCAGGCACCATCTAGAGCCTGCTGCCAATGTAGGCTTGATTTCCACCAAAGAACCTTAGTAATCTGTGAGAATCAATCACATACACAAGTCTGTGGTGTTCAGGAAGCAGAGGAACCACGCCCGCAGGCACTGACAAATTCAAATTTTACATTGCTGGGGTTCCAGGAGCAGGCTAAGAATACCTGGATGGAACAAATTTATAGTTTTGAAGAGTTGTGACATTCTCTCTTTTAAAAAAAATTTTGTTTGGCTGTGCTGGATCTTAGTTGCAGCATACAGGATCTTTGGTCTTTGTTGCACCATGCTCTTAGCTGTGACATGTGGGATCTAAGTCCCTGACCAGAGATTGAACTGGGGCCCCCAGCATTGAGAGTGTGAAATCTTAGCCACTGTACCACCAGGCAAGTCCTGTGAAATTATCTTTTAATGTAGTATTTTGTTGATGGTAATGGACTGATTAAAAACATTGACTTTGGAGATGTCATCTGCTGACCCATCTCTGCCACTTACCAACTCAGTGAATTTGTGCAAATTAATCTAACTTCATTAAACCTGAGTTTTCTCATTTGTAATAGGGAAATCACCAGTCTTTTGTAGGATTTCCATTGTTGATTAAATGAAGTGATATATAAAATGCTCCATATGGTCAGTGTCTAGAACTCTCATAGATATGGGATTAGCTGATCAGATAACATTTAAGTATTGCATAAGAAAATTTAAAGTCAGGACTATCTTGCCTTATGGGAGGGTAAAAAAAATATTTCTCATGGAAAAAAAAGATTTTCTTAGAAAGCATGTTTTCATGATACATGGGGTAAGACTTTGATTGATTTATATTTAATAAATGCTTATATAGTAACTAATGTGTGTCAGGAGCTATTCTACACATTAATCAATGTAGATCCCTTTAGTCCCTAAAATAATCCTGTGAGGCAGATACTATTATTATCCCCTGATACAGATGCGGAAACTGAGGCATGGTTAAATAATTTGTCTAAGGTCACATGAGTGAGTTAGGATATGAACCTAGGAAGTTTGACAAAGTCTGCCTCTTAATCATTGCCCACATGCTTTCATGTGGAAAATGTCCACAACATCAAACTGCATTTTAATTTTCTTAGAAATAAAGTGTTCCAGTGTTGCTTAGGAAACATAACTGTGGTGAGTCACTGAGGAGTTGTTGGTGTTTATATACTTCCCTCTAGGCTCTTGTCTGGTGAATGAATGAATACCGGTATTCACCTAATTTGTTAATTGATTTTGACTTTTATAAGTATATACAAAATATAGTTTTTAAAAATTAAGGTATGTCTGACTTAATCTCAGAAGAGTACCTACTGATGGGTACAGACATCATATGTAAAATAACAGATTGTGATGTGTTGGCAAATCTTAACTATCATGAAATTACTGAATTCCATATAATGTGCAAAATTTAAAAAGGAAAAAAAGAAAATAAAAAGAACCTTTTGAAAATCTTTGCTTAGAAGTGAAAAACTTAGTCATTGAGAAAGTGTAGAGAGGTTTTGAGCAAGTTAGTATGTGCAGTTCATAGGGAAATATTAATTCCTGTGTATAGACCAGGTGCTTGTTATGATTAAGCACTGGTAACCATGGAGACAGCATGAAATTTATAAAATTAAAAACATACCAGGTAGAAAATGCAAGTAGCATAGGAGAGTGAATCATGCCCCAACTGGTCTTAGCTTGATTTCTCTCAAATCTAAAGACTTAAAGAATTTCTATCTGGTCATTTTCTGAGTAAAATCACTCATTTTTCAGACTCTGAGTTTGTGCTTTGGATATCTCAACTTGTTCTTTGAAAATGTTTTTTATCTAAAGTTAATTTAGTCATGATAGAATGTGTGTAGGGTTAGAGTTTTTATAAGTAAGAAATAGCTTGAAAGCAGTAACTTTTAGATTGATCTTGGTAACTTAAATGAGTACCTGAACCTTTTATGTAGACATTTACTGTGAATTTTCAGTTGGCATACTGTAAGCGATTGGTCATGTTTAGTTTTTCAAATGTTTCTTTTGATAAATCATATAGATGGTCCAGGTAGAGAACTTTATGGTATAACATCAGTTTCTGTCATGGAATGATTTGTTCATCCATGAAATGGTGAGCTGGAGAGCAACAATAAAGTTTCTTTACTCTTGCCTGTAATGTTTTGATTGTTTATAAATCTATTCCCTGAGTCCTTTATGACAACAGGTTACTTGCCTGTAGATATTCTGAAAGTGGTTTGAATTTAAAATCATCATAAATAATTAAAAAATTATAACAAAAAGGTCTTACTTTCAGGAAGAATAATTTTACTCAAGGAGGTTGCCAGATTTTCTGTTCAAAGCAAAATTCTTAATTTTAAAAGTAGAATAGATTATATTTTAAAAAAAGATTGCAACTGGTTTAATTGAGAAAAAGGTCCGATACAATGCTCTTCACAGTTTCATTTGATTGTGATTTGGACCTACTTTAATTCATTTTTAGCTCCCATTTCTCAAGAGAGTCAAAATAAGTGACCTCTATCAGACAGTCAAAGTGAAGCATTGCCTTTGTGAACATGCCTATCAACACTAGGATGTATTAAAGCGAATGTGGTTGTGGTGCATAGGAGTAGGGACGTAATCCTTTTATATTCTCTGCTTTAGTAGGACCCTTCATAAGAATACTCATTATACCATTGGTCACCAGGTTTTTAGAGGGACCAAGAGAGACAACAGAGAGCCCAGAGATGAGGGACAAGAGTTGATTCAAGTGATCCGAAAGTTAGTCCTGGAAGAGGGTTCTCAAAATGTATTATGTGGCTCACTTGCTTCCCAAATGATGTGGGGAGTTTATTTAAAAATGTAAATTTCTTAAAGAAATTCTCTAGATAGTTCTTAGGTTCATGAGATCTTAGAACCTTTGTCATTGGGGAAAGTAAGTTATTGGGCCTGATTATTTGGAAAGAGGAAATATAGAGGAAACTGAATAATGATCTTTCACTTAATTAATAATAAATTTAATAAGACCCAATTTGAATTATCCATCCTGCTCTCATGTACCCTTTTCCGGTTGCTGATGAAGCAGGAAATACAAATATTTCTTGATATTTGTTCATGTATTAAATGGCATTTTTTTCTCATTATTTCTTATAAACTTACTTTTATCTCTCTAAAACTTATTTTAAAAAAATGTATAAAACATGCTGATGATTTTCATTGTTAGAACTGTAGAAACATCTCATTCCTCAGAGAAACAAAACCTTTTCTATCAGTAAAAGGAACTCATTAGCAAAATGGATAGTATTAGCAGCTTTAAAACATAATGCAGTTGTGACTTTCACATAGTACTTCTTACAATAATCTGTTAAAGGTTAGGACAAAGTATTAAATGCAACTCACTGAAGATGATCAGAACGGTATGTGGTTGGTTCCTAACATGTAGCTTTCTGGTAATTCAACATTAACCAAGGATTGACTTTTTAAAGCCTTGGACCTATCTTCTTTAAATGTTTCTTCTCTCAGTAGGTATTTGGAAGGGAACTGGATAACCTGGAGTGCTGGTATTCTAAATTTCTGGCTGAAGGCCTAGTCATATGTTTTGGAACTCTGACCAGGATGTAGCAAGATAGTTATCCTGTTATGAAAATTGAGTAGCTCTAACAAAGACTGTGAAGAAAGCTGAGTGCTGAAGAATTGATGCTTTTGGACTATGGTGTTGGAGAAGAGTCTTGAGAGTCCCTTGGACTGCAAGGAGATCCAACCAGTCAATTCTAAAGGTGATCAGTCCTGGGTGTTCATTGGACTGATGCTAAAGGACTAATGCTAAAGGACTGATGCTAAAGCTGAAACTCCAGTACTTTGGCCACCTTATACAAAGAGTTGACTCATTAGAAAAGACTCTGATGCTTGGAGGGATTGGGGGCAGGAGGAGAAGGGGACGACAGAGGATGAGATGGCTGGATGGCATCACTGACTCGATGGACATGGGTTTGGGTGAACTCCGGGAGTTGGTGATAGACAGGGAGGCCTGGCGTGCTGCAATTCATGGGGTCACAAAGAGTCGGACACGACTGAGCAACTGAAGTGAACTGAACAAGTGTTCTCTCCCAGGTATAGCTGGATAAAGTGGGGCTTGGGCCCAGGTCTTAACCTCTTTCAGTTATAGCTCACTGATTTTTCATACTGTTCCTAGTATTGTAATATACTTTTGGTAGCAGTTTTTTTATTATTTAGTTGCTAAGTGGAGTCTGACTCTTTTGTGACCCCATGGACTGAAGTCTGCCAGGCAACTCTGTCCATGGGATTTTCCAGGCAAGAACACTGGAGTGGGTTGCCATCTCCTTCTCCAGGGGATCTTCCCCACCCAGCAATCAAACCCAGGTCTCCTGCATTGCAGGCAGATTCTTTACCTCTGAGCATTACATAAATATTTGTTGAGTAAATGAATAATTTGTCGACTTAAAAAAATGCACTATGTGAGAATTGTGAGTTAAGAGTTAGTTGGAGCAAAATTATGACTATAGCCTGGGATGTGGCCTTTCAGAACTGCTCCATAGAAGTGGAGGAGGGGACATCAATATATATGTGATTCTGGTGAAGAGGGATAGAAGTAACCAATCATACATTTGGAAGAAGGTGGCTGCTATTTATGAAGATCAGGTGTCTCTTTTAATGATTTTAGTGCTTTTCTGGATATGAGAAGATGCAAGAAATTGGGCTCATAAAATCTTTTATCTGAAGGCCTGTTCTGCCAGTTTTCCCAGATCACAGAATGCCTCATACCTGATTTCCACCCTAAACTCCTTTCGGGGCATGTTGGAGGTCAGCAACTGCAGTGGCTAGTGACTTCATCCTTGTAGAGGCAGATGATGAGTGACAATTTTTAGTTGACAAAATAAGGCTAAAGTTTTAGTCAGCATAAAGCTCAGTTTGAATCAATATATGTGACATAGCCATGGAAACAGTGAGTATAATCTTGGGCTTCAAGAATAGATGTGTAGTATCTAGAATGGAGAGGGTAAGTATTACTTTGCTCTTTCCAATTTGGGGCATGTCTAGCAATATAGTATTCTTTTATAGGTCCCACAGGTGGCTCAATGGTAAATAATCTGACTGCCAATGCAGCTGATGCAGCAGATTCAATCCCTGGGTTGGAAAGATTCCCCTGGAGTAGAAAATGGCAATCCACTCCATTATTCTTACCTGGAAAATTCCATGGACAGAGGAACCTGGTGGGCTACAGTCCAGGTGTCACAAAGAGTTGGACACGACTGAGAAACTGAGCATTTTCACACTTTCAGAGAAACATTAATAAACTGGATATTAACTAATAGTGTGATATGATAAGACTACAATTTTTAATTGAAAAATGTAGTTGAAAAATAATGGAATGTAAATAAAAAGATTCATTGAGACTAACTAGTATTTTTGATAGCTATCCCTTAGGAGAGGTCCTAGAGGGAAGGAGTTGGCGTTGTTCTGGATGCCTGTGGGTGACAGAGAGAGAGAGGCATGTATTAGCTCATTAGCTTTTCATGTATGGAAAGCTTTCTCATGTTTTAAGAGAGAAGTGGCTGCGTTGGTGAGCAGTGAACGCTTGATCAGTCAGTAGGTTGGCTTAATGAACACTTTGCATGGTGTTACAGAAAGAATCCATGCTTCAAAAGGATGATCAGCTTCAATGTCCTTGAAGGTTCCATATGAACCTGACATTCTCTTGTTCTCTTATCTCCTCCTACCACCCCCAAGTCTTATGCTAGTTGTCTAGTGCTCAATACAAGAGTTTGTTTAAGAAATCTCCGAGACCCTGCTATTTATCTTTTCAAAGGCTTTATTTTTAGTATTTCTTTATTTAAAGTTGGGAGCAAACTGGACTTCTATTTCTGAAGAGAAAACTTTGTTAATGATTTCTCAATATTTGTAAATACATAAGAATATGATATATTATTTATTACTTATATTTTATCACCAGTAAGTGTTAGTTCAGTCAGTTCAGTCGCTCAGTCGTGTCCGACTCTTTGCGACCCCATGAATTGCAGCATGCCAGGCCTCCCTGTCCATCACCAACTCCCGGAGTTCACCCAGACTCACGTCCATCGAGTCAGTGATGCCATCCAGCCATCTCATCCTCTGGCGTCCCCTTCTCCTCTTGCCCCCAATCCCTCCCAGCATCAGAGTCTTTTCTAATGAGTCAACTCTTTGTATAAGGTGGCCAAAGTACTGGAGTTTCAGCTTTAGCATCATTCCTTCCAAAGAAATCCCAGGGCTGATCTCCTTCAGAATGGACTGGTTGGATCTCCTTGCAGTCCAAGGGACTCTCAAGAGTCTTCTCCAACACCACAGTTCAAAAGCATCAATTCTTGGGCACTCAGCCTTCTTCACAGTCCAATTCTCACATCCATACATGACCACAGGAAAAACCATAGCCTTGACTAGATGGACCTTTGTTGGCAAAGTAATGTCTCTGCTTTTGAATATGCTATCTAGGTTGGTCATAACTTTCCTTCCAAGGAGTAAGCGTCTTTTAATTTCATGGCTGCAGTCACCATCTGCAGTGATTTTGGAGCCCCCCAAAATAAAGTCTGACACTGTTTCCACTGTTTCCCCATCTATTTCCCATGAAGTGATGGGACTGGATGCCATGATCTTAGTTTTCTGAATGTTGAGCTTTAAGCCAACTTTTTCACTCTCCTCTTTCACTTTCATCAAGAGGCTTTTGAGTTCCTCTTCACTTTCTGCCATAAGGGTGGTGTCATCTGCATATCTGAGGTTATTGATATTTCTCCCAGAAATCTTGATTCCAGCTTGTGTTTCTTCCAGTCTAGCGTTTCTCATGATGTACTCTGCATAGAAGTTAAATAAGCAGGGTGACAATATACAGCCTTGACGTACTCCTTTTCCTATTTGGAACCAATCTGTTGTTCCATGTCCAGTTCTAACTGTTGCTTCCTGACCTGCATACAGGTTTCTCAAGAGGCAGGTCAGGTGGTCTGGTATTCCCATCTCTTTCAGAATTTTCCACAGTTGATTGTGATCCACACAGTCAAAGGCTTTGGCATAGTCAATAAAGCTGAAATAGATGTTTTTCTGGAACTCTTTTGCTTTTTTGATGATCCAGCAGATGTTGGCAATTTGATCTCTGGTTCCTCTGCCTTTTCTAAAACCAGCTTGAACATCTGGAAGTTCATGGTTCACATATTGCTGAAGCCTGGCTTGGAGAATTTTTTTTTTTTTCTTCCAATTTTATTTTATTTTTAAACTTTACATAATTGTATTAGTTTTGCCAAATATCAAAATGAATCCGCCACAGGTATACATGTGTTCCCCATCCCGAACCCTCCTCCCTCCTCCCTCCCCATACCATCCCTCTGGGCCGTCCCAGTGCACCAGCCCCAAGCATCCAGCATCATGCATCGAACCTGGACTGGCAACTCGTTTCCTACATGATATTTTACATGTTTCATTGCCATTCTCCCAAATCTTCCCACCCTCTCCCTCTCCCACAGAGTCCATAAGACTGTTCTATACGTCAGTGTCTCTTTTGCTGTCTCGTACACTGGGTTATTGTTACCATCTTTCTAAATTCCATATATATGCATTAGAATACTGTATTTATGTTTTTCCTTCTGGCTTACTTCACTCTGTATAATAGGCTCCAGTTTCATCCACCTCATTAGAACTGATTCAAATGTATTCTTTTGAATGGCTGAGTAATACTCCATTGTGTATATGTACCACAGCTTTCTTTATCCATTCATCTGCTGATGGACATCTAGGTTGCTTCCATGTCTTGGCTATTATAAACAGTGCTGCGATGAACATTGGGGTACACGTGTCTCTTTCCCTTCTGGTTTCCTCAGTGTGTATGCCCAGCAGTGGGGTTGCTGGATCATAAGGCAGTTCTATTTCCAGTTTTTTAAGGAATCTCCACACTGTTCTCCATAGTGGCTGTACTAGTTTGCATTCCCACCAACAGTGTAAGAGGGTTCCCTTTTCTCCGCACCCTCTCCAGCATTTATTATTTGTAGACTTTTGGATAGCAGCCATTCTGACTGGTGTGAAATGGTACCTCATAGTGGTTTTGATTTGCATTTCTCTGATAATGAGTGATGCAGGAATAGAAGGAACATACCTCAACATAATAAAAGCTATATATGACAAACCCACTGCAAACATTATCCTCAATGGTGAAAAATTGAAAGCATTTCCTCTAAAGTCAGGAACAAGACAAGGGTGCCCACTTTCACCATTACTATTCAACATAGTTTTGGAAGTTTTGGCCACAGCAATCAGAGCAGAAAAAGAAATAAAAGGAATCCAAATTGGAAAAGAAGAAGTAAAACTCTCACTATTTGTAGATGACATGATCCTCTACATAGAAAACCCTAAAGAGTCCACCAGAAAATTACTAGAAATAATCAATGACTACAGTAAAGTTGCAGGATATAAAATCAACACACAGAAATCCCTTGCATTCCTATACACTAATAATGAGAAAACAGAAAGAGAAATTAAGGAAACAATTCCATTCACCATTGCAACAGAAAGAATAAAATACTTAGGAATATATCTACCTAAAGAAACTAAAGACCTATATATAGAAAACTATAAAACACTGGTGAAAGAAATCAAAGAGGACACTAATAGATGGAGAAATATACCATGTTCATGGATTGAAAGAATCAATATAGTGAAAATGAGTATACTACCCAAAGCAATGTATAGATTCAATGCAATCCCTATCAAGCTACCAACAGTATTCTTCACAGAGCTAGAACAAATAATTTCACAATTTGTATGGAAATACAAAAAACCTCGAATAGCCAAAGCGATCTTGAGAAAGAAGAATGGAACTGGAGGAATCAACCTACCTGACTTCAGGCTCTACTACAAAGCCACAGTTATCAAGACAGTATGGTACTGGCACAAAGACAGAAATATTGATCAATGGAATAAAATAGCCCAGAGATAAATCCACGCACATATGGACACCTTATCTTCGACAAAGGAGGCAAGAATATACAATGGATTAAAGACAATGTTTTTAACAAGTGGTGCTGGGAAATCTGGTCAACCACTTGTAAAAGAATGAAACTGGACCACTTTCTAACACCATACACAAAAATAAACTCAAAATGGATTAAAGATCTAAACGTAAGACCGACCAGAAACTATAAAACTCCTAGAGGAGAACATAGGCAAAACACTCTCCGACATACATCACAGCAGGATCCTCTATGACCCACCTCCCAGAATATTGGAAATAAAAGCAAAAATAAACAAATGGGACCTAATTAAACTTAAAAGCTTCTGCACATCAAAGGAAACTATTAGCAAGGTGAAAAGACAGCCTTCAGAATGGGAGAAAATAATAGCAAATGAAGCAACCGACAAACAACTAATCTCAAAAATATACAAGCAACTCCTACAGCTCAACTCCAGAAAAATAAACGACCCAATCAAAAAATGGGCCAAAGAACTAAATAGACATTTCTCCAAAAAAGACATACAGATGGCTAACAAACACATGAAAAGATGCTCAACATCACTCATTATCAGAGAAATGGCTTGGAGAATTTTGAGCATTACTTTACTAGCCTGTGAGATGAGTGCAATTGTGCGGTAGTTTGAGCATTCTTTGGCATTGCCTTTCTTTGGGATTTGAATGAAAACCGACCTTTTCCAGTCCTGTGGCCACTGCTGAGTTTTCCAAATTTGCTAGCATATTGAGGGCAGCACTTTCACAGCATCATCTTTCAGGATTTGAAATAGCTCAACTGGAATTCCATCACCTCCACTAGCTTTGTTCGACTGATACTATTTCATACGTAATGCTAAAGTGAACAGATGAATGCAAGATTCTGTATATTTTATGTAGACCAGCAAAAGTTTATAATCTGAAGATTAGGATAAAAGCTTAATCAAGCTTTTTTGAATGTGATATGTCTTAAAAATAGATTTACTGTGGAATACCTACAAAATGCTTCCTGCCATTAGTCAGATGTTCTCAACAGATTTGTGACTAACAAGTCATTTTACTGTACATTTGTATTTTGCTGGATGATTAAATCTTGGACCAAAGTAAGTTTTCATATTTCTTTTTATTCTAAATTTCAAATTGTGCTTTCCTGGGAAATTAACTGTTTTGATTTAGTTTCTGAGTGAGTAAATCCCTTAAACACTGGATATCAAAGTACAGTTAACCCTTGAGCAATATGGGTTTGAACTGTGGGGGTCCACTTGAATTCGTCTCGATAAATATATTGGAAAATTTTGTGGAGATTTTCAACAATCTGATGAAACTCAGAGGAACTGTATGGCCCAGAAATATAGAAAAAATTAAGAGAAAAATGTAATGAATGCATAGAATACATGTAGATACAAGTCTCTTTTATCATTTAATACCATAAAATATACACATATCTATTATAAAGATTTAAAATTTATAAAAAATTACACATACACTTACAGACCATATATGGCACCATTTGCAGTGGAGAGAAATGTAAACAAATGTAAAGATGCAGTTTTCTAGGCTTTAGCAGTACATGAACTGAGAACTTCCAGATGTACAAAACAGGGTTTAGAAAAGGCAAAGAAGCCAGAGGTGAAATTACCAACATTTGTTGGATCATGGAGAAAGCAAAGGAATTCCAGAAAAACATCTACTTCTGTTTCATTGACTATTCAAAAGCCTTTGACTCTGTGGATCACAACTAACTGTGGAAAATTCTTATAAAGATACGGGAGTACCAGACCGCCTTACCTGTCTCTCCAAACCTATATATGAGTTAGGAAGCAACAATTAGTACCATATATGGAACAACTGACTAGTTCAAAACTGGGAAAGGAGTACAACAAGGCTGTATATTGGCACCCTGCTTATTTAAGTTCTGTGCAGAGTACATCCTGTGAAATACAGGGCTGGATGAATCACAAGCTGGAATCAAGATTGCTGGGAGAAATATCAACAACTGGATGTGGATATGAGGATGATACCACTCTAATGGTGAAAGCAAAGAGGAACTAGAAAGCCTCTTGATGAGGGTGAAAGAGTGAAAAAGTTGTCTTGAAACTCAACATTCAGAAAACTAGGATTATGGCATCCAGTCCCACCACTTCATGGCAAATAGAAGGGGAAAAAGTGGGAGCAGTGACAGATTTTCTTTTCTTGGGCTGCAAAATCACTGTGGATGGTGATTGCAGCCACGAAATTAAAAGATGCTTGCTCCTTGGAAAGAAATTCATAACAAACTTGACAGCATATTAAAAAGCAGACACATCACTATGCTGACAAAGGCCCCTACAGCCAAAGCTATGATTTTTCCAGTAGTCATGTACAGATGTGAGAGTTGGATCATAAAGAAGGCTGATAGCCGAAGAACTGATGCTTTCCAATTGTGGTGGTAGAGAAGACTCTTGAGAGTCCCTTGGACTGAAAGGAGATCAAACCAGTCAATCCTAAAGGAAATCAATCCTGAATATTCATTGGAAGGACTGATGCTGAAGCTTCAACACTTTGGCCGCCAGATGTGAAGAGCCAACTCTTTGGAAAAGATCCTGATGCTGGGAAAGATTGAGGGCAGGAAGAGAAGGGGGCGACAGAGAATGAGATGGTTAGAGAGCATCACGAACTCAATGAACGTAAATGTGAGCAAATTCCAGGAGATAGTGAAGGACAGGGAAGCCTGGCATGCTGCAGTCCGTGAGGCTACAAAGAGTCAGATTTGTCTAACAACTGAGCAACAACAAAGTGGAGTGAAAGTCGCTCAGCTGTGTCTGACTCTTGCGATGCCATGGACTAAACAGTCCATGCAGTTTTCCAGGTCAGAATACTGGAGTGGGTAGCCTTACCCTTCTCGGGATCTTCCCAACTCAGGGGTCAAACCCAGGCCTCCCACATTGCAAGTGAATTCTTTACCAGCTGAGCCACAGGGGAAGCCCAAGCAACAAAAGGGACTTCCTTGATAATCCAGTGATTAAGAATCTGTGCTTCTACTGCAGGGGCATGAGTTTGATCCCTGGGTGGGGAACTAAGATCCCACATGCCACATGGTATGTAGTACACTATTCCTAATGTAATAATTTCATAGCTACCTCCTGTTGCTATTGTGGTGAACTTGTTTTGCAGTAAGAACTCTGTGAGATATTTTTGTGTTTTTTTAAAGTTATAATGTTTCCGGTAATATATTATGAATATGACTGTAATACTGTATGCCATGAAAATTTTATAACAATTCATTCATTACCATATAGACTAGCTACTCTGGCTACTATAAAGTAATCGTATTGCTGCTTCTTCATTATGAATGCTTGAATCACTATACCTGTAAATAGGAATTTCTTTTTCATATTATCTTTTTGTTTTTGATTTGTAGTGTTAGTATTCTGTAAACAGCTACAGTATCTTGTATCATATAATACAGTATTAATGTAGATTGTTGTTCAGTCACTATGTTGTGTCCAACTCTGTGACCTATCACTGCAGCACACCAGGCTTCCCTGTCCTTCACCGTCTCCTGGAGTTTGCTCAAACTCATGTCGATTGAGTCAGTGATGCCACTGAACCATCTCATCCTCTGTCGCCCTCTTCTCCTCCTGCCCTCAATCTGGTACTGACAGACAATTCATTTTATAGACAGATGATGTAGACTTATGACATCTATAAATACAGTATTGTAAATCTATTTTCCTTTTGGTTTTCTTACTATTTTCTTTTCTCTTTTTATTTTAAGAATACAGTGTATAAAACATATACAAAATATGTGTTAATTAACTGTTCATGTTGTTGGTAGGGCTTCTATTCAACAATAGGCTGTTGTAGTTAAGATATTGGAGAGTCAGAAAGTTTTGACTGCATGGGAGTTGGTGCCCTTACCCCCATGTCATTTAAGGGTCAACTGTGTATTTGACTTTTGAGCATGTGAGTACCAAAATATGTGTAATGTGCTGATCTGGAAACATGCTGACCCTGCTTGTTATACTATCTAGGTGCTTGAAGCAAAGCCTGAAAGAAAACCTAGGTTAAAATTTTGATGTCTCCTCGAAGCAATTCCTTAGTATCAGTTTTCTTAGGTCATATATTTTCTCCCTGGATTGCCAGAGAGTTTGGGAAAAAAATGTTCAAATTCTTTTTATAATTAACTTCCTCTGGAAAGTAAGAAATACAAATGTTATAACATTTATCACATGGTTTAACACTAGTGCCTTACACCGCCCACTTGTCAAATAGTCATGGGTTCTAATGAGTCTCCCAGCTATTCTAGAAAGAGTGGGAGTCAAACATCCTGCCCATATTTATTAGTTCACTTTCAACATATAATAGTTTTTTTGTGGTGCCTGTCTTTCTTGTTTAGTAGACAAGCATATTGTGCTATCTAGTTTTGGTTCACATAACTTTCAAAGATTCTTGCAAAAAAACATCATGGGTTAAATATAATACTAACCACTCAAATGATTACAAAATGAATTTCATGATTTAATAAGCACAGCCAATAATGTGCCTCATCTATTTGGATCTTTTTATCTTTGTGTAGCATTTTCTTTCTAGATTATGTCAACCAGAATTGAATTAAGAGCCAGACTTTTGAATCATAGCATCAGTAAATGTTAAGCTAAGTTTGAAGGAGATGGTGTATATTTGATTGCATTGATCTTTATTTTGAAGTTATTAATAATATTTTAGTGTGAGGAAAGATTTTTGGATCACTAATTAATAAACTGGTATTACATAAAATTTTAATTCCATTTTATTTATTTTTAATAATATTTCTGTTATTGTATGTTTTGAAATGTACCTACTAGCACAGTAAATGATATAATTTATATGTTATATATGTGAAGATTTAAAACATTTTTATTCGTAGAAGTACATAGTTCCGTTGACTCTTGAACAACACGGGTTTGAATTGTTCAAGTCCACTTATAAGCAGATTTCTTTCAACAAATATACAGTTGACTTTCCACATATGCTGGTTCTGAATCTGCTGGTTCAGCACCCTTGGATACAGAGGGTCCACTATGAGAGTTAAGCATACTCAGATATTTGTGTCTATGGTGGGTCCTTGAACCAATTCCCTGTGAATGCTGAGGGATAACTGTAGAAAAATCTGGAGATACTAGTCTAGGTTTAATTCACTAGGAGTAAAAGAAAAAGGCATATCATTTAATTTTCCCCCTAAAACATAAAAGAATGAATCTTTGTCCACATGTGCATCTTCCTATCCCCAACAGGAACAGATTTTTGTCATTCAGTTATTGGAAACCATTGTCAAATTATTTTATTTGTCCTTGTCAGAAATTTCTACTTAAGGAAACAGAAGATGCATTTTCTGTAGGCAAGCTTTCTTTTCTGTGTGACAACTTATATCTATACATAATAGTTACATCTTTTAAAAAGAATGGCACATCAGCATTTGCTGTTGTACTCTTATCTATTTAATTTTCTGTGTGTCCATATGGTTTAGAAGAGAAACTTAGTTTGTATTAACTAAGACAAATGAGACTACAGTTAAGCAGACCAACTGATTTTATTTCTATTCTTCAAAATAGTGGTACTAAAACAACAACAAAACTAAAAAAAAATGAACAAACTGAAAAACAAAGAAGTCAAAACTTAGGATCTTTTCATATTCTTTGGATTGAAAAGTGAATAGAATAAAAGAATCAGTTGATTCCATGGCAACCTTTCATTCCTTTCCAAAGGAGATTTTAAGAGATTGAAAACATAAAAAGTAGATGCTGTTCTAATAATTCTTTTGTATTTTTATCAGAAAAGGCCTGAATCTTTATAAATCCAACAAAAGTACATTTGTCCCATCTTTGGGAACATAGAGATCTATTGTGGACAAATCATTTTTATTCTCCTTTTCTTCTTATGCTTTCAATTAGAATTTCATCTAGAGTATTTCTTCTCTTATAATTGAGTAACAAAATTATCCAATAATTTTCGCCAAACATTCAGAATTGTTCAGGAGAAAGGGTAGAAATAAGGTAACCTATAATACTAATAATTTGGTTCCTGAATTTTTTTGCAATTAAATGGGAACTGGAGTCAGTCAGTGATGAATTAAAGTTTAGATCTTTTCTCTGCCTCAATTAATAGGTTGACATCTATAACAGAAGATCAAGACTGACACCAATATCTATGAAGTCAGCAAAATTACTGTATACTAGTGCCTTTCATAATTATTGACTTGAGTCTTAGATTAGGCTCTGTCCATTCTCTAAATTGGACAGAGTTTATATTGATGCCAGCTGACAGAACAGAATTAAGCCTTAACATTAGGAACTCCTAAGTTTTGAGTCACTTTTGAATGGGCTCTAATTTTTTTTTGTTAGATCACTGGTTTTACTTTAATCATTGAGAAAGTGGTAATGTTTCTTTTGATTGAATTTGATTTCACTTATCATATTTGTTTAGATTCAGATAACATTAAGCATGTTAGAGCCATGTAATTCTCTACCTTCTGTTAACCAGGCAGTTTTTAATGACTGTGAAAAGGAAGCAGATGATCAATTTTCAGACAGTTATCTGTCACTGAGATAACCCTGAAACAATAAAGATTGATTTTTATGTTAATAAAACTAGAGAGATCTCTTGACAAACTCAAACCTGGGTTTTCTGGAAAATATAAACTCATATATTTTTATATTTATAGGACTTGGCTTTAATGATACCAGGGTCCCTGTCAGACCTTAATAGTATAAAATTAAAATTGCCTAGTTTATGTATTTCCAAGCACTTAAGTTGGGATGTAGAGCTAAGCAGCTTAGTTCATTGTTAGTTAATTTAGATCTTTATATACACATGCTACAGTCAAACCAGTTGTGCAACAAAATGATTTGAATTTTTAAGTGTTTTTCAACATAGACTTACTGATGTATTGTTGTTGTTCAGTTGCACAGTCCTGCCATACTCTTTGTGACCCCATGGACTGCAGCACGCCAGGCTTCCCTGACCTTCATCTCCCAGAGCTTGCTCAAATTCATGTCCATTGAGTTGGTGATGTCATCCAACCATCTTGTTCTCTGTCGTCCCCTTCTTCTCCTGCCTTCAGTCTTTCTCAACATCAGGGTCTTTTCCAGTGAGTCAACTCTTCACATCAGGTGGCCAAAGATTTGGAGCTTCAGCTTCAGCATCAGTCCTTCCAGTGATTATTCAGAACTGATTTCCCTCAGCATAGACTGGTTTGATCTCCTTGCAGTCCAAGAGACTCTCAAGAGTCTTCTCTGACACCACAATTCAAAAGCATCAATTCTTCCATGCTCAACCTTCTTAATGGCCCATCTCACATCTATATGTGACTACTGGAAAAACCATAGTTTGATTATACTGACCTTTGTTGGCAACGTGATATCTCTGTTTTTTAATATACTATCTAGGTTTATCATAGCTTTTCTTTTAAGTAGCAAGTGTCTTTTAATTTTATGGCTGCAGTCACTGTACAGTGATTTTGGAGTCCAAGAAAATAAAGTTTTCCTACGCTTTTGATGTAGACACCTAGATAAATATGAAATAGAATTTTTTCTCTGGAGGTAGGTGATGTGAAAAATTGACAGATTTACTTTGGGCGATGATCCATTGGTCTTCAAATGTAGCCTGTGATAGGGATTGTGGTACATGTAGACCTACTGGCACCCATTTTTTCCACTGTTGGACAAAAGAAAAGACAAGATGAAATGATGGAGAAATGGATAGAGTGAGAGGAAGGAAGGAAGGAGGAAAGGAGACCTAACTAGAATTTTTTTTAAAGCCTCATCTTATTAGACATCAGTCGGAGGTACTTAAATAACATCAAATGAGTGCAGGTAATATATTAGTATTTTCATTGCTACTGGTAGGAATTAGCCTCATGACACAGATATGGGGAGTTCCTTTGTTTATCACACTTTGAGAAACTGCAAAAGCCATCATGACTTCTATTTCCTTTGAATCCTGCTTGTGAAAACACCTCACTTTGTTGAGAGAGCCTTGTAGGGAACAGTTCTCTTGTATTAGAATGTTGGTACACATTTCGAATACTTTTAGTAGTAGAAATAGCATTGCTTGCTTTGGAGCTATTCTGTGGTAAGTGGAGTCTCTTAATTTGTTTTTCTTCGGAGAAGGTATAATTGACTTAAAATATTTATATTAGTTTAAGTCTACAACATAGTGATTCAATATTTTTTTTGTATTATAAAATGATCACCATGATAAATATAGTTACCATCTGTCACCATACAAAGTTGTTACAGTATTATTGACTATATTCCCCATACTGTACATTACATCCCTGTGACTTACTTGATAACTGGAAGTTTGTACCTTTCTTAATCTCCCTCACCTATTTCACTCATCCCATCATTTCTCTCCCCTGTGGCAATGACTAATTTGTTCTATGTCTGTTTCTGTTTTGTTTGTTTTAGACTCTGAAATCATATAGTATTTGTCTTTCTCTGTCTGAGTTATTTCACTTAGCATAATACCCTCTAGGTACATCTGTATTGTTGCAAGTGGTTTCATTATTTTTTATAGCTGAAAAATACTCAGTTGCATACCACATCTTCTTTATCCATTCATCTGTCAATGGACACTTAGGTCTCAGCATGACTGTCTCCATTGTCTGGTGGGTCCTGAGGTTGGTACTGGCCCACTGGTGGGCAGATAAGCCCTTAGCACTAATAAGCTAGGAGGAGGACTCCAAAATGCTACATGCCATAGCCGTGTCCTTCTGGTAGATCAAGCTCCCCAAATTGGCTGCTACCAGTGTCTGTGTCCTCAGGAGGAGTCCCAGTTGCTTCCACCCCTTTAGGAGGTTTTCCAAGACTAGCAAGTGGTCTAACCTAGGTTCCTTTCAAATTATAGTCTCTGTGCTAGAACTTGAAGCATGTGAGATTTTTGAGTGCCTGAAAGCTCTCATTTCCAACAGCCCTCTATGGCTGTCCTGTGTAAGCTCTGCTAACCTTCAAAGCTTGATGTTTTGGGAGTTCTTCATTCTGGAGCAGGATCCCCAAGCTGAGGAGCCTGATATGGAGCTTGGGTCTTGCTTCTTAGGGAGAACTTTCACAATTGTGGTTATCTTCCCATTTGTGGGTTGCCTACCTGGGACTGTGGGTCTTGATTACATCATATCTCTGCCCCTCCTACCCACCTGGTTGTGGTTTGTTTTTATCTTTAGTTGTGGAAAATCTTCTCTGGTAGTCATCAGCTGGTTCTCATAGATAGTTGTTCTGTAAATAGTTGTAATTTTGGTGTGCCTGTGGGAGAAGGTGCACTCAGGCCTTCCTTCTCTGTCATCTTGGCTATTCCCTAGGACTCTGATTTTATTTTTTTTTTTTTGTATGCTCAAGGAAATATGTAGGACAATTAAAAATATGTTTTTAAAAGCAATAGAAATAACACTATCACTAAAATATCTGGTAGAATTTATTACCAGAATTTGTTTCTTTCCTATGTTGTGGAGACAGCAGTATTTTCACCCTTGAGACATTTATGAGATCTGTTATTTTCCTTTGGATTTCTTTTTTGTTAATTATTATTTTGTCCAGTGTTGAAGCTGGTCAACATTTATATTACTTGAATATATATGCACCATATGCTAAAATGTGTAAAGATTTATGATACACACATTGTCATTTTTATATATGACCGCCTTAGATTTTTATTTTCCATTTTATTTGACTCTTTGGCCTCATTTCATCCTGACCATTGCCCAGCATACAAGACGTAAGCAACAATTCACATGCATTGTAAACCCTCATAAACTACTCAGTAAGTTTCAGGGTGAGTCATCTTTATCAGTTGAAACTTCAGGCACTTTATTCTCCCTCTGGGCAACTGTAGATGTACAGTGGGATGAATACACATGCTATTTTGTGTGAAAAAGCAGGAATCACTAGGTCTTAGCCTCCTGTCTTCTGATGTCATAACTCTAGTTTATATTTTTGCACGTACTGAATATGTGAAAATTCTATCACCATCTATCTTCA
This sequence comes from Bos javanicus, assembly GCF_032452875.1. Lineage (NCBI taxonomy): Eukaryota > Metazoa > Chordata > Mammalia > Artiodactyla > Bovidae > Bos > Bos javanicus. The sequence goes on along the minus strand of NC_083871.1, from coordinate 55,943,164 downwards.
TTTTGGAGTGTGATCAGAGATTTTGATACTCCTGGATGTGGGGGTTGGACTTGGGATGGCTGGTCATGAGAAATAGTTTTGGTTCCCAATTCCAAGTAAGTCACCCTTATATAATGAGAATCTGTTGTTTTATCCGGGGAGACATGGATAGTTTATCCTGGGAGACATATCATTTACTAAATAATGATAAAATTACTTCAGATAACACTGACTTTCATAGTCTCTCTGATCTGTTTATATTCTAACCATTTTCACTAGATTTCATTATAATAAATGGAGAAATGTCACTATAACTATTTTGTACAATTTTATGATTAATGTGTGTATCTAATTAAAATGACTTTATTAGACATTTTTCCACTTGATAAATTATTTTATTTTTCTTAAAGAAAAATACCTTTAAGCCTCCCTATAAAGAATATTGAGATTATTCAGAATCAAAGAACTAGATTTATAGCTTATGCTGCTGTGTTGAAGAGAATATGTTTAATGAGCTAGAAAGTCTGTGATCAATTTCAGTAACTGAATTTCCTTTTTTCTTATTTAATTCTTAGGGGCAGCAGTAGAAACTTGACTTTAGAAGGGAATAAAGAGCCATTTCCAGAAAGATGCTTGAGATTTAGAAATTGTTTGTATAGGTATTGTATATTAAACAGGTTAAACAAATATGTTCTTATTCAAATCTGAGAGTTTATATTCATAAATAATATTGCTTTTTTTACATTGGGCCTTGCATTTAGAAAAATAATGCTTATATAAACACATTTGTCAAAAAAGGCACTTCTCTTCACAAAGATCAATATTTGTAACTGAGGCAGTGAGGCTTTTAAAGTCCTTTAGAAGAGCAGTAGAAACTGCCTGATGCACATACCCTTAACTGTGACTCTCAAGATAACATCCTACAGTTATGGGAAATGCAAGGTTTTCGGGTAGAACTAACAGACTTATACACTTCTCCAAGCATACTGAGCTCTGACTGTGCCTCAAGGTGGGGCTAGATGGAGTGTGATGACAGGGCCCCTGAAAAAGTGAAAAAAGTGAAAGCAGAGTCGCTCTGTCTTGTCTGACTCTGCGACCCCATGGACTGTAGCCTATGAAGTTCCTCGCTCCATGGGATTTTCCTGGCAAGAGTACTGGAGTGGGTTGCCGTTTCCTTCTCCAGGGCATCTTTCTGACCCAGGGGTTGAATCCGGGTCTCCAGCATTGCAAGCAGACGATTTTACCATCTGAGCCACCAGAGAAGCTCCCTCACGCGGCCCCAGATGGCACTATAAAACGGCTCTACAAAACCAAAACACTTCTTGTAATTTTATTGCAGATCACTATCTTGTCCTCCACCTTCATCTTTTTGTGACCTCACTTTCCCTCTTGTACTTTGAGGAACTAGCAGCTAGCAGATTGCTGTTCTACTTCTGATACCTTCAGGGGTCCACTATTCATCTTGCCTCCCATCACCTCCTGTGCATAATTCATGGAAACTATTTGTTCTGCTGTGTTCCAGCCACACTACACTGGAGAAACACTCACTGTAAGTAATACATGATCCACTGAATGTGCCTGCTTGTTTCTTCAGATTCGTTTGAGGCATCTTGTCTGTCAACCCTTCTTTGATCTCTCTGGGTTGGGGCTGATTAGTCCTGCCTTGAATCCCTGGGGCATATTGTACCTGTTTCTTTCATACCCAAAACCCTGTATTATGCTTATCTTGTTCTTAACCCCTGCTCCAGACTGCAGGTTCTTCTAGGATGGAAAGTATGTCTTAATCATTTTTAATACTGTCATGCCTAGTGCTATGTGAGACCAGTTCAGAAAGGATAAATGCATACATTTATGCTTTCTCTTATCCTGAATAAATTATTTAAAAAAGGAAAGTGATGCTCAGGAAGCTAGGTACATTCAGTTCATCACCAAGTTCTGCCTATTATTCCATTCAGACATGTCTTATTTCCTAGTTTTCCATCTTGTTCTCTCTACCCAATTTCAGGTTTTTATCCTCTCTCTGTTGCATATTAAAAAGATTTCCTTACTGTACTGTATACTTAAAATTGTTAGTAAATTTATGTTATTTGTTTTTTATAGTAATAATAATAATGACTGTCTCCTAATGGACTCTCTTCCCTCCAGTCTTAACTGACATTCATCCTTCAAATAGCTGGCATAATTGTTTATTAATGTATGAATCTGAAAATATTCCTCCATAATTTATAGGATAAATTCTAAGAGCCTAGGATGTTACACAAGACCTTTTGTGGTCTGGCCCATAATTCTCTAATTTCATCTCTCGTTATTTTCTGCTTCAGTTATACTGTACCCATACTGTGCAGTTTATCGGCCTGAACCTTGCTCTCAGTTTTCCTTTGCAAAAAAATGCTCCTCTTCAGTCCACTTTTCTAGTAAACTCCTACTCATATGCAGTATACTGTAGAGGTTAAGAGAAAATAGGTTCATACCCTGGTTCTGCCACATATTTATAAATGATGTAAGTTGCTCACTTCAATTTTTCTCAACTGTAAATCAGGGCTAATAATAGTATATGCCTATGGTAAAGAATCTGCCTGCAATGTTGGAGACCTTGGTTCGGTGCTTGGGTCGGGAAGATCCCCTGGAGAAGGGAATGGCAACCCACTCCAGTACTCTTGCCTGGGAAATCCCATGGACAGAGGAGCCTGGAGGGCTACAGTCCATGGGATCACAGAGTTGGACATGACTGAGCAACTCACACCTTGACAGTAAATACACAAATGTAAGCTATTATTGCTTTTTTTTAATTTTAATTTTTTAAGACTTAATAAAGAATTCTATTCCTCCAGGAAATCTTCCAGGATTTCCCAGGATGGGTTAGGTTTCTTTCCTGTGTGCTCCATAACTTACTCAGCAATTCTCTATTTTTGGACTCATCACATTTTATTGAAGTGGTTTCTTTATATAACTGCCTCCTCATCAGACCAGAACTACTTGAAGGAAGAAATCATGTTTTATTTAGTTTTCTATCTTCAGCACAACACTTGCTCAATAAATGTTTGATGAAAGAATGAGTTGTATCATGGGAAGAATTCATGCTTTGGAGTCAGATGTGTTCAAATCTAATACTTACTATCTCTACATCTGTAGAGAAGTACTTAGTTTCTTTAACTGTTTCTATCTATACAAGGATTATACCACCCCCTCCTTTTTTTTTCTTTTTTTTTTTTTTTAGAATTAGTGACAGTATGTAGAGTCTACTGCATTGCCTGAAATAACGTTGTTATTATTAATATTACCTTGAAAATATATAATAATTTTATCTCAGAGTTAGTAAGCTGATGCATTTTTCCCCTGCAGAATCATCTAATTCTAAAGAACATATACATTAGTGCTTGCGTTTTTCTAAAGATCATCTCTTATTTAATTTCCCAGAGGTATCCATGGCTGTGCTTAACACTCTGTGGACACTTAGCATTTTTTCCTTGCAGTTTTACCAACCTCTTTATGTTTGCTTTGTCTGTGCAAATAGATTGTAAGCCTTTTGAGGACAATCATATATATTATTTAGTTTTATTCCTATCTTTCCCATCCATTGTTCTTATTCCCTCTTCCTAATAGAGATCTCTATATAAATAACAAGTCAATACATGTTGATCTGTAGTGAAGAATGGAGGACTAAGAGTAGTCAGTGGCAACTGGAATATTTTGACTCTGGGAAGGTCCATGTCATTTGAAGTAGAATCTCAGCCAACAGTTAATGGAAAGATTGCACTCGATGTGAAGTGGAACATAAAAAAAGTATAAGATATGAGGCCTTCTCTGCAGGAGTTGGCAGTCTATTTGGCAAGATAAAGCATGCCCAAACTGAACTGTGAGGGAGTAGCACTGGACAGAATATGATTAGGTCTACACAGTGTTCAGAGGAAGGAAAATTAGGAATTCATGCAGGTGAGGCTGAAGTCAAGAGATTGCTGGGAGATTCAAAGGAGGGAAAAGAAGCCCATAGATATTTGAATGCTTATGATGTGCCAGGTATTGTTATGAACCTGTGTTGTATGTGAGCACACTTGTGCACATGATAGGAACTTTTCTTTCATTCATTCAGCAAACATTTTTTAAAAATTGTGTTAAAAACACAGAACATAAAATTTGCCTTTGTAACCATTTAAATGTATAGTTCAGCAGTGTTAAATGTATTCACATTGCTGTGCAACATATTTCCCAGAGGTCTTTCATCTTGTAAAACTAAAACTCTATACTGAATAAACAACTCCCCATTTCTTTATTCTCCTTGAACTTGTGTGGCTTTATCTAATTCCTGCAACACAATTATGAGATGATGTTAGGGATCCCATTTCACAAGGAATTAAATGAGGCTTAGAGGTTTAAGAAAATTTCCCAAGATCTTACAGTCAATAAAGATAGAAACATGAACCATGGTCAGGGAGGGAATGAACTATTAGGAAGCCACAGTTTTAGGTGAGATCCTGGAGAACTATATTTTGATTTCTGTAGTTGTTTTTTATGGGTCATTCATGGCCATGGTGGCTCTTGCCTCAAAAATGTGCCATAAAACATCTAATACTGCTCAATTTTCAGTAATTCTCCTTCCTAGGTCTTAGATCTCTGATATCTGCAATGTCACTGAGGAAAATGGCTGCTAGATAGAGAACATCAGGAAAAAGATAGTGAGTCTTTATGTCTGCTTTATAGGCATGTGATCCTCCAAGGCCATAAGATATTGAAGACAGTTCTTTAGGGTGAAAGATGTTGGGTCAAGTTCGAAATATTGCTAGAGCTGTACATGAGGTGGGAGGATGGAACTTGAATGTGTCTTAATGGAAAGCCACCCTATTGGACTGATGATGGCAGGGGCAAGGATGTGTGGGGGTGATGTTTTTGGCAGGTTATCAGAATGATAGGGAGGAATGGAAGTGAAAATACAAGAGCCAAAATACGGTCCCCAACTTAGGAGAGCTCCCTGTTTATTGAGGTCTTATAAATAGAATTTTCTTGTTGAGATACATTCTGGTAATAGATTAGGCCACACGTGGGGGTCTACAAAGTAATTGTTTAAGGAAGACACAAGTGGCAGATGTACTTGAAAGGATGAATTAGGAGTGGAAACCATTAATTGTTGCAAAAAACCCCACAACATTTTATTTATAAGGCAGTATGTAAAGTACTTTGTGTATATTTTTTGTCTTAATTCTCAAAACTTCTTGTGGTAGGCATTATGTCCTTATTTGAAAAGCCAGTGTCTCAAAAAGGTAAAGAATTTGCTCTAGATTGCTGGGATGGTTATTAAACTATCATCTCAGCTTTAAAACCACTCTTCTGTATTTTGCTTTTTGATACTGAGGATGGGTGTCTGCAAATAACATTTCTGCTTTGTCAATTGGTTTGATTTGTCAGTGGCAGGTACTAGAGGGAGACTGCAAGCAGGAGGAAGTACATGGAACGTGCTTCTTCCTCTCTACTCTTGTTTTGTCTTTTTCTTCCTATCTGTTTGCTGCTACTGCTGCTAAGTCACTTCAGTCGTGTCCGACTCTGTGTGACCCCATAGATGGCAGCCCATCAGGCTCCGCCATCGCTGGGATTCTCCAGGCAAGAACACTGGAGTGGGTTGCCGTTTCCTTCTCCAATGCATGAAAGGGAAAAGTGAAAGTGAAGTCGCTCAGTCGTGTCCGACCCTCAGCGACCCCATGGACTGCAGCCTTCCAGGCTCCTCCATCCATGGGATTTTCCAGGCAAGAGTACTGGAGTGGGGGCCCATTGCCTTCTCCGTCCTGTTTACTGTTGTTTATTTTCCCTGTGAGCATCACCCCAGAAACGCTTCTTTCCCTCTGTGGTTTGTTCCAATAGCAGCAGTTGAGTCCAGTTTTCAGTTTTGTCTCAAAATCCCTAGAGCCAACCCTTAGAAACCCCAGAAACAGTTGGCCAGTCCCCTATCTTCAGATATCTGGGGCATTTCCCTCCTAGGTCTAGAATGCCTCCTACTTCTGAACTTAGGGACCTAGCATTATCTGGGTGTCCGCCCTTCTAAGAAGTGTGAGTTTTAGCACCGTGGGGTCTGTCCTTCAGGCTTCTGTTAATAATTCCCACTTATTTCCTTATTCCTTCAAACTCAGGAGTGGCAGTTGCATCTTACAGTTACTATTTCTGTGATACCTCAGAATTCTTTTTTTCACTAGCTAATTAACAACTTTTATTGAATTAACATTTTTTTTGTTGCTGTATAGTTGCTGTTCAATATTATGTAAGATACAGGTATATAATATAATGATCCACAATTTTTAAAGGTTATATTCTATTTATAGTTCTTATAAAATATTGTCCATATACCCCATGTTGTATGCTATATCTTGGTAGCTTATTTCATATATAATACTCCATATTTCTTCATTTCCCTAACCCTTTATTGCTCCTCTCCCTTCCCTCTTTCCATTGGTAACCACTAGTTTGTTTTCTGTATTTGTGAGTCTGCTTCTTTTTGTTATATTCACTACCTTGTTGAAAGACAAATACTATATGATATCAGTTATATGTGGAATCTAAAAAATACAACAAAGTAGTGAATATAACAATACTTTATACTAATTTCTGTTTAAATGGCTGGTATAATTTCAGTCTCTTGGTTGAATCATGAAACAGTTATATACTACTCATTATCATCATCATCACGGCCTCTATTTATTATTTAATATATGTTTATAAGATGGCAGGACTACATTTCTTTTCTTGCTACTGATCTGGCTGCCTGTGGACTGGATCAAAATTTTTCATGGACACAGGCAGTTCAATCTTGCTAGCACTAGTAGTGTCCAACAGCCCTGTCTTGATGATGTTTTTTAACCTAAATATTCACCAGTACTCAAACACCAAAACGATACTAGCAAAGCTCTTTACAAGAGCAGGGACAAGCTTATTTTCCCCTGTTGAATCTGTAGGGACAGGAATAGTGTTTAGCAGTGTTTGGTATGTGTTTAGTGTGAATTTGCTGAACAAAGGATTAGATGAACGAATGAATGAGCAAGACTTGGCTAGAACTTCATCCTTTCTAATGGATGGATTATGGAAACTAACTTTCTGGATTTCTGACTTTATTTCTGATTTACACTTCTATTTCCATTTGGGACTAAATTGTTGATCTGGAACCCAGGATGTTTTACTGAGGCATAATAGCCATTCTAGAATTTTGTCAGTCTTACACTTCTTGTTCTTTCACCAATCTTTGAGCTAGTGGCTGGGTATTTACTTCCAACCAGATGGACCTTCCTTCAATTGTAATATTACTGTGATCTCTCTCTGCTGCTAGGCTCAACTCTAGGTGTATCTGTGGAAGTAACCTCACCCTGAGCAGTTGGACAGTTCTCTGTGTCATTAGGATTTGCACAGTAGGCAGCTTCTCACTGCCAGCCTTTGGAGATTCTATATGTCATATGGTTAAGGCTGCACAGTATAGGATGTGTATATTTCAGATATTTTTTCCACTGGTGCTTATCATGTGCAGTACAAGCTAATAAAAGGATGACAGACTTTCTCCTTAATCTCACCTCAGAGGTGAAATGAAAATCACTTTAGTGATTAAATTTTTCTTGGTTACTTTTATGCTTGAATAAACTTTCTGGGGTATATGACCATTAAAGCAAGGGTACATTAATATACATTGATATATTTATATTTAAACATGACTTAATATATATTAAAAGTTAAAAAAGAATAATGTATATAGGAATAAAGTAAATAATGGAAATTAAATACTTGTATGCTGAAAAATGTATAATATTAATAAAAGAAATTAAAGAAACAAAACATGACTTAATTATCTCAAATTGGGGCTAAAATAACTTTGTAAAAGATATAAAAATGAATATCTCATGTTTTGTTTCCACTTGTTATTATCTCTACCGTTTTACTTTTCCAGGCGGAGGAGAACCATTCATGGATCATATCACCTTACTGACTTCTTTCTGGTTCTGCCTTCTCTACCTGTAATACCAGAGAGCAGTAGAAATTTCTGCATGACTAAATGTTGGAAAGCCTCATTTCATAGTAATATGATATAACAGCATATCCTGAGCAGATAGGAGGCCTAGGTCCTAGAACAGAGTTTGACATCAGGGACTTAGGAGCTCAAATTCATACAGACCGACTCAGTTCTGTGTCATTGAGCTATGACTTAAGGCTTTGTAACTATTTTTTACCAGTAACTGAATCAGGCATTTATGAATGATAATTTAGGAGTTAAGTAGGATACATAGACAGTTGGGTCTTACTTCCCTGTGTGTAAAATTTAGAAATGGTAACATTGCCACTGGACAAGGGTTAGATACTGTTTAGGATTAGGACAAGGGACTAACACAGTGGTGTGTGTGTGTGTGTGTATGTGTGTGTGTGTTCAGTTGCTCAGTCCTATCCACCTCTTTGCGACCCTGTGGACTGTAGCCCTCTAGGCTCCTCTGTCCATGGAGTTTCCCAGGCAAGAATACTGGAGTTGATTGCTATTTCCTCTTTCAGGGGATCTTCCTGACCCATAAATTGAACCCACATCTGTGGTACTCTTTCTCTAAATATTGTTGCTTGCACTTTTGCTCTCATTGTCGTCTGGGTGATTGTCTGATGTATTGGGAGCAGGGAATAATTAGTCAGAAGAGAACTTAGAGGTCATTGTAATAAAATATTGTGAATATCAAGTTGAGTCTGGAATAACACTTGACTCCTGAAGTGATGATGATTTATGGCTAATTTGATATCAAGTTTCTATAATCCATGGGTTCTCAACAAATTGTGATTTTGCCCCTTCTTCCCACTACCCAGAACATCTGTCAAAACCTGGAGACCTTTTGTTTGTCATGACTGAAGGAGGAGAAAAGGGAACTGCTGTTACTCCATCTAGTGGATATAGGCCAGGGATGCTGTGAATTCTACAATGCACAGGAGCTCCCCAAATGTCAATAGTGCTGAGGTTGAGAAACTATCTGTTTCTCAACCAAATGGACTCTGTTATTATTTTTATTATCCTAGGATTTTTTTTTGTCACTGTGTACCTGTTTCTTGGGAAGCAGTAATATCCTCAAATTAAAAAAAAATTATTTTGAATGTTACAGAATGTTCAGCACACAAGTTATCTACTTGTTCTCCACAGATGAGCATTCTCAAGCTATGGTCCCTCTGTGTTTGTATTTGTGTGTTCTTAATTCATAGTGATGGAACAGTATGAAATTGGAGACCTTTGTAGACAGCCATTCACAAGAAATTAACACATGGCTTTGACTTTTGAGGCTTTCACCATTTGAGCTACTCAGTGAAATAGATAACTATATAGAGATTCAAAATGGTTCTTTGTGAATTTGAAGCTGCAATGTGACCTAATATTTGTTTTAATGGCGATGAGTTCTTTCAGTGCCGTCAAAAGCAAAAAATACCTGGAGTGAAATCCTTTTTCTTGTAAACTCATGTGGATATTCTCCCCTCATCTATAAACAACTTATTTTGACCTAAATTTTTTAGTATCTGTACGTATCCTGGGCTACCAGTAGAATGTATACTGACGACAGTAGTGGGACCTTTGTTAATCTTTTAATCAGCTGGGCTTACTTTGGTCTACTTGATTTGTATCAGAGGAATTTTTTGGCAACGGGGAATTTCTGTGCTCCTTTAATTCTGGGTCACTGAGGGACTAGATGAGTTCATTCCCCCTTGTGCTACTCAGGAGCCTTATATGTATCTAACACATAGAATCATCGATTTGAAAGAGATCTGACAGTGGTTGGCAAGCTATTGGACAGAGCTAAATCTGTCCTTCTACTTGCTTATTTTTGTAAATAACATTTTATTGGAACACAGAAATGCTTATACATTTACTTATTACATATGGCTGCTTTTGTGTTAAAACTGTAGAGTTGATTATTTGCTATAGAGCCTACATGTCCCTCAAAGCATAAAACACTTTTTATCTGTCTCTTTATAGAGCAAATTTGTTCACCCCAACCCAATCTAACTTTCTCATTTTACAGATGAAGAAACTGAATACTAGGCATATTGACTAGCCTAAGGTCAGAATTAAGGTTAAAGCCTGATTAATAAATTTTGAGGAATGAGGATGATGAATATCAGACCAGTGGCAAACTATGTTCTAACAGCAAAATGAAGGAAAAAATAAATATGCTGTAAGTCGATTACCTGAAGACAAAAAAACCTGGCTTGATTGATTCATTTCCTTCACAGAATTGATCATTCATCTTTATGTCATGCAGATACCACTGAAGTAAGACTTGAGTCAAGTGATATCACAATTTTATGCAGTTAGGTCCCTGTTTCCCAAATAATAGCAGAGTATTTATTGGTCAGCCTCCTGTATCTCAGTATAATATTCCTCAAAAGTTGAATTATTGATGGTAAGTCAGGGAAGACATTTTGGTAATTGCTGAAATCCTGAATGTATTAAGACTGACTAACTGTCCCTGTGTTCTGCTGTGGTACCAGCTGACAGTGATGAAATCTATAGAAGTAGGACACATTTCCATAACATGAATATTCAGGGTTGGTGATGCAAGAATTATTATTAAACTACTGGGAAGGAACACGTTCCCCTTATTATTTGATTGAATACTAACTGCTGTCTATTTAAAATAATTCAGTATGAATACTTCAATAATGAGGAAAGAGAGATACATGGGCAAAAAAACTCATACATTTTTCTCCAGGTACATAAGGAGGAAATTAAGTTTAAAATACATAGTATGTCTACAGGGACTGTTTTGGAATAATTAACTATATTTTATCTAATTCTGTCTGTCTGACATATATTGAATTGTAATAGAAATCGAGATAGTTTAATTTAAATGATTTATATAAAATAGAATATGTAAAGAAGCATGTTTAACCATAAACAAAGACACCTAAAATAAGTAAAATACCTACTACAAATAATAAAAATTATTACCAAAACAGTATATGTTAGATGTTAGACCTTACCACATTTCTGAGAAAAGATATTTACTTTTATGCAAATGAAATAGTTTATACTTTTCAAAAGGCCCTAGCACCTCTAAGAATCCTGAGTATACAGCTGAAGTGTCACCATATATGAAGTATATCTGATTCTTCATAGTGATGATTTTATGTGTGAGTCATAGAAAATAAAGGAAATTGATTTCATTCATTTGTCCTTCAGGTGTGAATTGAGTCTCTATAATGTGCCAGGCAGTGCACCAGGCTCTGGTTCCATGCAGATTTCCCTGTCTTCTAAAAACCTATGACCCAGAGAAGGTACAAACAAATAGTTTCATCAAAGAGTGATATGTGATGTATATTCTATAATAGAAATAAGCTCCGGAGTCTGTTGTGCCAATTTATCTTCTCTTTTACTAGTTTCTCATTATTTGTTCCAGTTCTTTCCTCTAAATAGTTTGGGTGGGGTTGTTCTTAAGCCAATATTGGGTTTCAGTCAGTTCAATCTCTCAGTCATGTCTGACTCTTTGTGACCCCATGGACAACACACCAGGCTTCCCTGTCCATTGCAACTCCCCAAACTTGCTCAAACTCATGTCCATCTAGTCGGTGATGCCATCCAATCATCTAATCCTCTATCGTCTCCTTCTCCTCCTGCCTTCGATCTTTCCCAGCATCATCGTCTTTCAAATGAGTCAGTTCTTCTCATCAGGTGGCCAAAGTATTGGAGCTTCCCCTTTAGTATCAGTCCTTCCTTCCGGTGAATATTCAGGACTGCTTTCCTTTAGGATTGACTGATTCGATCTCCTTGTAGTCTAAGAGACTCTCAAGAGTCTTCTCCAACACCACAGTTCAAAAGCATCAATTCTTCAGCACTCAGCATTTTTTGTGGTCCAACTCCCACATCTTTACATGGCTATTGGAAAAACCATAGCTTTGACTGTGCAGACCTTTGTTGGTAAAGTAATGTCTCTACTTTTTAATATGCTGTCTAGGTTTGTCATAGCTTTTCTTCCAAGGGACAAGCATCTTTTAATTTCATGACTGCAGTCACCATCTGCAGTGATTTTGGAGCCCAAGAAAATAAAGTCTGTCACCATTTCCATTGTTTCCCCATCTATTTGCCACAAAGTGATGGGACTGGATGCCATGACTTTAGTTTTTTGAATGTTGAGCTTTAAGCCAGCTTTTTCACTCTCCTCTTTCACTTTCATCAAGAGGCTCTTTAGTTCCTCTTTGCTTTCTGCCATAAGGGTGTTGTGTCATCTGCATATCTGAGGTTATTGATATTTCTTCTGGCAATCTTGATTCCAGCTTGTGCTTCATCCAGTCTGACATTTCATATGATATACTCTGCGTATAAGTGAAATAAGCAAGGTGACAATATGATACTTTTCTGTTTTTCTCTTTCTACCACCTTCTTCTGCCTTGAGGGTTTCAACTCTTCCCTGACTTATAAAATGGCTTCTGTTTCCACTTGACTGCCTTCCCCAAGCTGTTCTTACTTCAGTGCTTTGGACTTTAGATTTTTCACTTCCTCCATGTTCTTGTCCTCATTTTCCTCACCAAATCTAAGCTATCCAATGCCCTATTACTGAGGTTCACTCTGTTAGCTATTAAATCAAGCAGATATTCTGTTTATTTGTATATTAGGTGTTCATATTGGGTATCAGCAAATATAGTTCAGAATCTATGTAGCATTTTTAAATAGGAGTTCTTGATGATTACACATCCTTTATCCAAAATGAATGGAGGGGAGTGAAGCTGAAGTTTAAGGCTTTGTCTTCAAAAGGTGGAAGGACATGTTTTTTTGTATCTCATATCACACTGTGTAGGTGAAAGGTAAATGAATAAGAGACTTGATGAGTCGAGGTTAATGAGAGACTAGAACAGCCATAGATGTGTTATAAGCAATTCTTTTTAGCACAATGGTCACTTATCCCATATATTCCCCACTCCCCAGCCAATTTATTAAAAATATATGGGGCTCTATATGGGTCATGGCAGTGGGATATAATGTGAAGAAATGTGGATTTGGTATTCAAATTAGACTCAGTTTCTGCAAAAATTAAAATGCACGTGCAAACATTTAACATACAGGGAGGCTTTTGATGTCAGTATATGTGTTCTGCTCAATATATGTGTTACTTTTTAAAATTTTTTCCCCTTTCCTTCCTTTTACTAAGAGCAACAATGAGCCGTAGCTATTTGCACAAGTCTGAGTAAAGAAGCTTTGTAGAGAGAGCAAAAGGTTTTTCTGAAAGTGATCTCCACTTTCAGGGCAAATTCAGAAACTGGCAGATCTACATTGTTTGTTCAAAGATAAAACTGCATCGTAATCATACTCGTGGATGCATGGGGTGAATGAGTGACAAATGAACACCTCAGTCACTGTGAGATGGCAACCTGAAATGGTTGCCTCTGAGGGTAGGGGTAGGGACCTTCTCCAAGGTTGCACAGAAGCAAGACAGCAGGAAAGGCAGCTGCTAAGAGGAGCTATCACGGATGCCTGTCTCTGAGATAGAATGACACTGTATATATGTTTCAAGATGCCGATCATCCTCAGTGTGCTACTCTGGGAACAATGGTTTTGATTTTTTTTTTTTTTTAGGCTTTAAAAAAACAACACCCTGAAGCTATTTTGTTTGTTTTGTTTTGCTTTAACTACTTACAACATTACAACCTGGGTTTAAATGCAAGAGAGTTTAGAAAATATTTAAAGAAATGGAAAATCACACTGATGTAAGCAAAGTTGAAAAGGAAACACGAGAATTATGTTAATGTTTGCAACAGGACTCAGGGCGGAAGTGGCTGAATTTTTGGTAGAAGAAGTAGGGCACTGCTGGAAGGTATTTTGTGATCCTAACTGAGATAGTGAGGGTAAGGTATGAGCCAGGAACTGTTGTCTTGACTGGAAAGTGGGAAGAATGTCTGAAACCACTTCAATAAAGAAGTGTCAGAAATGGAAACAAAAAGAATCAAACTAAACCCAGTCATAACAAAGCAACTTCTTTCACTCTGCTGCTCTACAGAAGAGCTGGGATGGGAGTGGTACAGGGGATTAATGGCTGTTGTCCAAGGTACTGTGGTGGGGAGGTTATGGGAAGATGATATCAGCAGTGATTTCAGGACTAAATAGATTCATTGTGAATTGTTGAACACTACCTGGGTCACTTATGAAACCAAGAGAGAACACTGGATAACCTCCAGGAATCAGAAAGTTAAAAAAAGGACTAGGAAGTGGGCTGCAGAGTGGTACAACTGATGATGTAGTCATGAGCCCAAAATGGGCAGACAAATAGGAAGCAAAATATGTGGGGGAGGAGCAGGCGCTGGGATGAGAGGCAGTTCTAGGATAACTTCCAAACAGTAGAGATATACCAACAATAGCTTGATGATAAAGTATTTTGTCAGGGCCACTTATTTTGGTCCTTCAAATGTGAGCAAAATCTTCTAGGTTGAAACTACTAGAGCCAGTGGGTGATTTGTCACACTGTCCTTTTCCCTTTGCCAATGTGATTCCAAACAGTTGCTGGTCAATTAACGAGCATTCTGAGTGAAGACAACACAGAGCAGACTCAGGTGATCTACAGATGAATAGCATGAGTAAAGAATACATCTTGATTTTTTTTTTTTTGAGCCACTGAAATGTTAGGATTGCTTGTTAAGGCAACATAACGTAGTATATTAGAACTGTAATTGTAGCTTGTGTTTTCTTTGAGAAGCAAGAAGGGAAATCCTAAGATGAGCCCTGAAGTGAAACTATCTTTTAAAGTCAATCTAGGTTATCAATCATACTTATCAATTTTACACATTTAGTTGAAAGCAAAAGAAATGATTACTTGTTCACTTATTTAGGATTTTAATTTTTATTCACATAGCAGCAGTAATGACTCATTTATAATATTATAGAACCACTTTTTAAAAATATACAGAGTAGATGTCTTGTGTGGTTTGCTGTGTTTGTGCTGTGCTTAGTTGCTCAGTTGTGGTCAGCTCTTTGTGCCTATAGACTGTAGCTTGGCAGGCTCCTTTTTCCATGGAGATTCTCCAAGCAAGAATACTGGAATGGGTTGCCATGACCTCCTCCAGGGGATGTTACCAACCCAGAGATCGAACCCAGGTCTCCCACATTGCAGGTGGATTCTTTACCTTGTGCAGAGTAATTTTAAAAAAGTAAAGGACAAGTGGGCCATTGATGAAGGGAAGTTTTATTGCTAAAAACCTACTTTAGAATATCCCCTTTCTAAATTATCATAGACTAAAAAGATGAAAGCATAATATGGAGAGATAAAACTGAGAGACTTACAGGTTCCTAAAGATATCAAGAAGACTTGCTATTCTACCAAAACATCAAGGCACAGTTAGGAATTTAAGGACAGAAAAAGATGCTAGAAAAGACTAGAACTTGATTCATGATAAAAATTTGTGAAAGCTAGTGGTTTTATAAAATATTTTCAACAGTATCTTTTTAACTAGTGTCCAGTTAAAAACAATTTCAATACATAATGAATAGCAAGGAGAGATAAGAAAGCCTTCCTCAGTGATCAATGCAAAGAAATAGAGGAAAACAATAGAACAGGAAAGACTAGAGATCTCTTCAAGAAAATTAGAGATACCCAGGGAGCATTTCATGCAAAGATGGACTCAATAAAGGACAGAAATGGTATGGACCTAACAGCAGCAGAAGATATTAAGAAGAGATGTCAAGAATACACAGAAGAACTATACAAAAAAGATCTTCACAACCCAGATAATCATGATGATGTGATCACTCACCTGGAGCCAGACATCCTGGAATGTGAAGTCAAGTGGGCCTTAGGAAGTTATTATTATGAACAAAGCTAGTGGAGGTGATGGATTTCCAGTCGAGCTATTTCAAATCCTGAAAGCTGATGTTGTGAAAGTGCTGCAGTCAATATGCCAGCAAATTTGGAAAACTCAGAAGTGGCCACAGAACTGGAAAAGGTCAGTTTTCATTCCAGTCCCAAAGAAAGGCAATGCCAAAGAATGCTCAAACTACCGCACAATTGCACTCAACTCACATGCTAGTAAAGTAATGCTCAAAATTCCCCAAGCCAGGCTTCAGCAATATATGATGTTCAAGCTGGTTTTAGAAAAGTCAGAGGAACCAGAGATCAAATTGCCAACATCTGCTGGATCATCGAAAAAGCAAGAGAGTTCCAGAAAAAACATCTATTTCTGCTTTATTGACTATGCCAAAGCCTTTGACTGTGTGGATCACAACAAACTGGAAAATTCTGAAAGAGATGGGAATACCAGATCACCTGACCTGCCTCTTGAGAAACCTGTATGCAGGTCAGGAAGCAACAGTTAGAACTGGACATGGAACAACAGACTAGTTCCAAATGTGAAAAGGAGTACGTCAAGGCTGTATATTGTCATCCTGCTTATTTAACTTCTATGCAGAGTACATCATGAGAAACGCTGGACTGGAAGAAACACAAGCTGGAATCAAGATTTCTGGGAGAAATATCAATAACCTCAGATATGCAGATGACACCACTCTTATGGCAGAAAGTGAAGAGGAACTCAAAAGCCTCTTGATGAAAGTGAAAGAGGAGAGTGAAAAAGTTGGCTTAAAACTCAACATTCAGAAAACTAAGATCATGGCATCTGGTCCCATCACTTCATGGGAAATAGATGGGGAAACAGTGGAAACAATGTCAGACTTTATTTTCTGGGGCTCCAAAATCACTGCAGGTAGTGATTGCAGCCATGAAATTAAAAGACGCTTACTCCTTGGAAGGAAAGTTATGACCAACCTAGACAGCATATTTAAAAGCAGAGACATTGCTTTGCCAACAAAGGTCCGTCTAGGCAAGGCTATGGTTTTTCCTGTGGTCATGTATGGATGTGAGAGTTGGACTGTGAAGAAGGCTGAGCACCGAAGAATTGATGCTTTTGAACTGTGGTGTTGGAGAAGACTCTTGAGAGTCCCTTGGACTGTGAGGAGATCCAACCAGTCCATCCTAAAGGAGATCAGTCCTGAGTGTTCATTGGAAGGACTGATGTTGAAGCTGAAACTCCAATATTTTGGCCACCTGATGTGAAGAGCTGACTCATTGGAAAAGACCCTGATTTGGGGAAAGATTGAAGGCAGGAGGAGAAGGAGATGACAGAGGATGAGATGATTAGATGGCATCACCGACTCAATGGACATGGATTTGGGTGGACTCCAGGAGTTGGTATTGGACATGGCAGCCTGGCGTGCTGTGGTTCATCGGGTTGCAAAGAGTCAGACATGACTGAGTGACTGAACTGAACTGAAAGTGAATATGGCTTCATATACAAATTTTAATATAAAAATAGAAATACACATTTATACAAAAAAAGCTGGATAGTTCTGAATGCAAACTTCCTAAAAACAATTTGATAATAAGAGGTTTTATTGTCTTTGTTCCACTTAAGTTAACAGCATTCCTAAATGAATAGTTTTGTAAGAGGAAGAAGGGCAAAAAGTTCTCTCTTACTTTAAACTCAGTCATCACTCAGAATCATGCTTGTATATACTTAATTGCTAGATTGTTTAAAAACAAATGAAAAATAAGAATAATGCATCATCTTTTAGTCTTCTAATTTCTTATCTCAGATGATGTTCTAGGCCAGAATACTGATATAGCTTAGACCCTCAGAGATGTTTTGAGATGAATTTGGGTAGGTTCAGAGGTTCACTGAAGCTAGACTATGTAACAATATTCTAAAAATATAGGAACAGATAAACAAGTCAATTTATCTGAAAAGAATGTATATTTTATTCTAGATAACTTGGAAATATCCCATATAGCTACAAAAATGGAAAATTATGGTGAACCTCAGTAGAAAATGGAAATGCCAGGGTTTCCTGCTTGTGTTTCAGTGGGGCAGTTGGTATTTGGCTTGCTGCTGCTGCTGCTAAATTGCTTCAGCTGTGTCTGACTCTGTGCGACCCCATAGACGGCAGCCCACCAGGCTCCGCCTTCCCTGGGATTCTCCAGGCAAGAACACTGGAGTGGGTTGTCATTTCCTTCTCCAATGCAGGTAAGTGAAAAGTGAAAGGGAAGTCGCTCAGTCGTGTCCGACTCTTTGAGACCCCATGGACTGCAGCCCACTAGGCTCCTCCATCCATGAGATTTTACAGGCAAGTGTATGGAGTGGGTTGCCATTGCCTTCTCTGAATTTTATTTGGTGAAGATTCAAAGTTATGAAAAATAGAGACACAACAAATAAAAATTACTGAATCAGCAAATCCAGCTCAAATTGTCTTAAACAACATAGAAAGTGTTGGTCCCATATTTATAAGTCAAAAGATGTTGTGAGCTTGAGTTGCCTCAAGCAGTTTTTTTTTTCTACTTTCCTCCATGTGTATGGTTCTTTAGTGAAAGTGAAAATGAAGTCGCTTAGTCGTGTCCAACTCTTTGCGACCCGTGGACTATAGCCCACCAAACTCCTCTATCCATGGGATTCTCCAGGCAAGAATACTGGAGTGGGTTGCCATTTCCTTCTCCAGGGGATCTTCCCGGCTGTAAATAAGATGGCGACTATAGTTCCTGGCTTTACAAATCACCCAGGGGAGAATTCCAAGGAAAAAGAGGAAATGCTTGTGTGCCATGGTTATATGACACTGAATCAGTAATAAAGACTGGGAAGAGACAATGTTCTGTTTGGTTTAAGCCATATATAGTCATACTGGTACTGAGTCATATCTGCTGTTTGTGGAAGGGCTACCTGACAGAAAGGAGGAAGGAAAGAGTGGAGGATGGTTCTAGTCAGGGATTGATAGTATCTATAACATTGCTTTTATGATGGATACAGACTCTGTTACTTTCTCTGCCTGTGGTAAGATTTGGTAGAGCAAATTTAAGGTGTTATCCTTGCAGCTGAATCCTCCTAGAGAGTCAGGTCAATGACGTAACTGGAGTCCATTAGAGAGACTAGTTTATATAAGTGTACTTAATTTTATTGCTAAAGAAGGCATTTCTCAGACCTTCCCTTCTCTAAAGAAGGTTCCAAAATGCTCAGAGTTACTTGCCTCAAAGGGAACTTTCATAAGTTGTTAATGAGTTTCAGTGCTTGCACTGAAGGGTATTTGATTACTCGAAAATCTTCAATTTAACCCCTAATTGTCTTTCAGCTCTCTATCATTAAAGACATCTTCTCATTGGTCAGGTTATCTCCACTAATACTGATCTTGTTCCAATCTACCATGTCTCGCAGTGAAAACGGAAAACTGGAGAATGCGGTACAACCCCTTCCATTCTTCTACTTTCCACACACACATAATGCTTTTCTTATGGAGATCAATGGGTTTAGAACATCACAGGACCAAGTAGGATATATATTATTTGGAGCATAACTTTATTGTGTTGTCATTTTTTTCATTGTTTTTACCAAGGTCACCCTTCATTAAGGGTGTACCCATATTGTACCCTTCCACAAATAAGATAAAGTGTGTTAGTCACTCAGTCGTGTCCGACTGTTTGTGACCCCCATGGACTACAGCCCACAAGGCTTCGCTGTCCGTGGAATTCTCCAGGGAAGAAAACTGGAGTTTAAGATAGTCTGCAAATAACACCTCGAAGATCCTGGCAGAATTAAACATTTATTGCCTATAGTGTTGGTCAACTCAATAAAGTTTTTTTAAAAGATTTTTAAAAAACTGAGGCAAAATTTATATGAAACTCCACACATCTTATATGTATAGATTTATGGATTTTTACATATGTGTACATGCATGTAGCTACCACAAAGTTCAATATAAAGAATATTTAGAGTATCTTGGAATACTAGCTTGTGCCCCCTCTGTTTTAAAATTTTATATAAATAGATTCATACTTTATATCCTATTTTGGGTCTCACTTCTGACACTCAGTATTATGCTGGTGGGGTTCACCTATGTTACTGTAGGTGTTAGTGGCTGGTTCTTTTTCACTGCTGTGTAGTATCCTATATCAAACAATTCACTAAGCATTGTTGTATTGGCTTTCTTCCTTTCCTGTTTTACTCTCCATGCTTCTTCAGTTATGTTCCCTGAGATCACATCTCATACTACCTGTACCCATTTTTCCTTCTCTCCCTACACCCCTTTTATAGGCTCCCAGTGCTATTCCTATGAGTTAGGAGATAGGGATTTGATTTAGCTCTGTTCTTTACTTGATATTATTCCAGGGAAGCCATTTCATCACTTAGGGGCTCAATTTTCCTCATCTCTTATGGTGATTTATTCACAAAGTTGTGTCTGACTCTTGCAACCCCATGGGCTGTAACCTGCCAGGCTCCTCTGTCTGTGGGATTTTCCAGGTAAGACTAATGGAGTGCGTTGCCATTTCCTTCTCCAGGGGAATCTTCCTGACCCAGGGATTGAACCCACATCTCCTGTACTGCAGGCTGATTCATCTCTTATAGATAGATCCTCATGAGGATCTTTGAGATATATTCTTGTCTTAAATTTCTGCAGTTTAAAAGATGTCTTCTAGAGAAGACAATACTCAAAAAGTGGAAATAAATGGTGGAATTTCATGGACAAGAGGCGATGGGGTGAGGGGTAATATTTATAAAGAGATTTTCCTGTTGCCCTAAAATATCACCACCTGATTGTTTGCTTACCTTTTGGCTTTTCTTGAGCTGAGTCAGTCATCTATAAAGAAATCACTGATAGAGAAATCAGTACTTCAGTGTAAGGCACAGCCAGAGGAGGCAAAGATCCTTTGAAAGGGCAGTGCATAGGCTATGAATTGCCTTGTTTCATTTCCCATCTTTTCTGAGGATGACTAAAATCTATGGACCATTTCTGAGATGTTTTATTTGGCAAAGTTTTCCAAAAGAAGCATACATTTTAAGAGGGTGGCTGATAATGAACTTACCTGAGATTGTAGAAGTGAAAAACTCTGATGGTGACTACATGCCCTCCCCCCCAACTTCTTTGATGTTTATTTTACACTAGATCACCTAACCCTTTCTAAGTAACTGTTATAAATTGCACAGCCATCATATTAATTGATTTCATATTTCATTGATTGTGGATGTCACTGAGGTTTGCCCTTAGTTGATGACATTGTTTCCATGGTAACATTTTAAATGATTGGGAATATGATGAGTAGAAAAGATCATTATAAATACATAACCTCAATTAATATATAAATGTTTGAGATTAAAGATGCATAATGCAATTTCTCAAAAGTGACCGAAACAGTTCAACTGTGGTTGGACACTGGTGGATGGTGCCTACACTGGTGATAAAGAAATCTGTATGCTGTTGCACAAATTGTTTGACCATACCACTTTTTAGGCTTTTGTGTAATTGAGAAATTGTGAAAGAAATAATTATATAATCAGTCATTAATTAGTTGTGTACAATTTTGATGCCTCCTGCTTCTCTCCTCTTATTTTTCTGTTATTTCATTCTTTGCATTTCTACCATAAAAGAAGGAAGAGAAGGTAAATTTTATGTGATTTTCATTTTACTTCTCAATAGCTCTGTGAGGGCACATTAATTAATTAATTAATTAATCAAAGTTGTATTGAGCACTTACTGGAACTAGTCCATGCTTAGATATCACAAATACAAAGACACGTGGTTCCTAACTGTAAGAAGCTCATTGTCTGTTGTAAATATAGAC
The DNA here is from genome assembly GCF_032452875.1 of Bos javanicus. Classification (NCBI taxonomy): domain Eukaryota; kingdom Metazoa; phylum Chordata; class Mammalia; order Artiodactyla; family Bovidae; genus Bos; species Bos javanicus. Next base: position 55,921,625 of record NC_083871.1, on the reverse strand, counting down.
AAATTAGCAAATAATTGCCGTTGGGTAAAATAAGCCATTTCAAGTTGTTTTTATCTGTATTTTTGCCTATTTTGCTATAATTGCATAACCAAGGAAGTGCTAGAACTTCCCCAAAATGTAGGGAAGTACTTATAGTTACTAATTTAGATGAAAACATATAACTTACTGGAATTAAAGTGCCACTTAAAAATAATACAATTCAAAAGAGGAAGAAAGTTGAATTGGATTATGGGGTTTCATTTAAGGTCTTCATCTGAAAGTTCCCTCAGTGTTACTAACCATAGTACCACTTAACTCAAAATTGCCAGAATAGGCCTCCATGTAGAAAATATTATTTTCCTAAGTAGGCTCATCAGAGAAAAGCTTGCTTTTGACCAAGGTATTCTGTACTGCTGAGGCTGACCATAAAATAGCTGACAACTGGACTTTCCTTAAACTGGGAAGCAAGTCCTTTCTTGAAGGAGGAATTTGAGTGGTGCATCTCCATGGTACTATCCTCATTATGACCCTGTTTCATCTGCTCATTTCTCTTCATCTCCCAGATATCTAAACCTTGGCAAGCTCTGAGTCTCTGGACTTCTTCTCCTTCTATAATAACGTCCTTGGTAATTTCATCCCATCTGTCTTTCTAAATATTACCTATGCCCTGGACAATCCTAGGTTTATGTCTTCAGTCTGCATGTCTTCCCTAAAGTTCAGTCATAAACATCCAGTTGTTTTTGTGATGTTCCCACTTGGATGCCTAGTAGACATCACAGGTTTTGTCTAGCACTGAACTCCTGATTCTTCCCGTTCCCTCACCCCAGACCAATTTCTCCTGTAGTCTTTTCCATCTTAGTAAATGCATAACTTCTTCTGTTTAGTACTTAGGCCAAAATTTTGACTCCTCTCTTTTTCTCATACCCTACATCCAATCTATCAGCAAGTCTTGTTGGCTCCACCTTCAAAATATATACAGAATCCGATAGCCTTTTATCATCCTATCTGCTACCAGTCTGGTCCACTCCACTGTCATTTATTGCATTTCATTATGGAAGTTCCCTCCTAACTGGTCACCTTTGTCAGGTTTTACTCTCCTTCCATCTATTCTTAACTTTGTAGCCACAGTGATATTATTAAAACATAAGCCAGATCATATTCCTCCTTCAGTGGCTTCCCATCTCATTCAGAGTAGAAGCCAAAGTCATCACGACAGTGTGCCAGACCCTGCATGAATAGCACCCTCTTCTCTTACTTTCTGCGCAGTATCCTATCCCTGCCCTTGCTTCCTCCTGTTTAGCCACACTGGGTTCTTTGCTGTTCTTCAGTCAGGCAAAGCACTGCCTACTCAAAGACATAGGTGCTTAATGTTCCTTTTGACGTTAAGCACATGACAAAAGGGAAGCTCTTCCTTGGGTATCTATGTGGATCACTCTCCATTTCTTTTATGTCTTCACTCAAATGTCACCTTCTTGGAGAGATCTCTGTTATCATTTATAAAATATCAACCCTCACTCCCACCCCACAGCCCTCTGTCCTAAAGGAATACTTTATATTCCTTATTTATTGCCATGTAACATAGTCTAATTTTTCTTATTTATTTACTCATTTATTTTGTATTTCCTCTTAAGATCAAAAAGGCATGAGTACAGAGAATTCACTTGTTTTGTTCACTGTTATATACACCAGTTTCTAGAATATTTAGTAGGAGCTCAAAAATATTTTTTTGAATGACAATGAATATAAGGGTGAAAGAGCTAGACTCTGTCCCTTCAGGGAGCTTGTACTGGGAGACTGAGACCTAATAAACAAGTGATAATAGCAAAGAGTGTGTCATAACCTATGTGCTGGCCAGGTTGGTCAGCTCAAGAAACATATTGTGTGATTCCATTTAGAGCATAATGTATTATTAGCCATATTTTATGTACTTGACACAATATTTTAAAGTTGAATTTGAGTGTTTTTATATAGGTTGTGCCTTCTCTAGTTAACTCTAGGTTCTCCTCCTGCAGATTATATTGTATTCCATAGGATTTATGTATTAAAGTTACCTGCCTGGGCCCTCTAGGACTGTGAGTCCACAACCTCTGTTTCAGAGGTTTCCAAGGATTTGGAGGTTCCCTGGCATGTTGAGAAGGATGTATTCTGAGCCTGTTACTACTGCTACTGCTAAGTCACTTCAGTCGTGTCTGACTCTGTGCGACCCCATAGACGGCAGCCCACCAGGCTCCCCGTCCCTGGGATTCTCCAGGCAAGAACACTGGAGTGGGTTGCCATTTCCTTCTCCAATACATGAAAGTGAAAAGTGAAAGTGAAGTCACTCAGTCGTGTCTAACCCTCAGCGACCCCATGGACTGCAGCCCACCAGGCTCCTCCATCCATGGGATTTTCCAGGCAAGAGTACTGGAGTGGGTTGCCATGGCCTTCTCCGAGGCCTTGTTAAAGTTTTAGTGTGAATCATAATAATTGATCTTACACACTAATGCTATTTTATGGTTTCAAAATACACTGGATAAAGTGTCACATCCTGAACTTTTATAAAATTCAGAGTAAATTTTTAAAATGAATGCATGTCTGACTTTTATATTTTTAGAAGGTGGAAATATGAATCAAAATGGCAAAGCCATATACTATTCAGAAAAATGTAAGATTTTTAAAAATATGCATATTTGAAATGGGTTTTTATTTCCTTCACTGTACTTTTTGGGAGTTAGGCTTCTTGGGGGTAGCGGATAGCATAGCTTGTGATATAGCAAAAGCCAGCACTGTAGTGTTCACCTTTTCAGACCCTAGTCTCATCACAAGTGCATCTTGTCTGTGAACAGCTGGGCAGCATGGCCTAGAATTTCAGCAGACTCTGGAGTAAGACTCCTTGGGTTTGAATTCAGGTTTCCCCAGCTACCAGCTGTGTAACTTGGGAAATTACTAAACCTCTTTGTGCCTTAATTCCTTCCTCTGTAAAATGGGAATAATAATAGTGCCTACTTGGTAGGGTTGTTATTGAAGATTGTATACATTTATTTATATAAAGCAGTTTGATGAAGTTTGAAATTCAATCTCATGATAAATGTTAGCCACTGTTAAAACTATTATAATAATTTTTATAGAATATGCAAGAAAATTCTGAAAGCTGCTAAACTTTTATGGAAAAAAGATATTTTTTACTGATCTTTCATGTTGCTGTCAGGAAGAAAGTAAAATGTAGAACAATAATCTTATGACTGATGAATATGAACATTATTAAGGCTGATGTCATCTAATTTAACAATATGGCTCAGTTTATGGAATTTGAAAAAAGAGACGTGGTGTTTTTTAAGATGCTAGAAAGGAAGAATTTTCTTAGAATTTGCCTATCTTAAAATCTTATAAGTAGCTATTTTAGGAAAAAATATCTAGCTGTCTAAAAAATACTTCACAAAAGCAATCTTGCTATAATCTTACAAAGGGTAAGATTGTACAAATTCAGTAATGCTTTTGTGTACAAATACTTCAAGTATGCCTCATAAGGATAAAGTTGGGAGGGTCTTTTGTGTCCCACTTTTTAGTCTTTGGTAACATAGAATTGGGTAATGCAACTTTTGGCTGTGGCCCCTCCTTCTTAGATTGTATAACATTTCACCCCATACCTCAAGAAGGATGATACAGCAGTTCTTGGGGAGTGCATCTGGGCCAACTGCTGGAAGAAAACACCAATTTCTCTCCCATTCTTTTTTTTTTTTCTTTTTTAAAATTTTTAAAAAATTATTATTTTTTTACTTTACAATATTGTATTGGTTTTGCCATACATCAACATGCATCCACCATGGGTGTACATGTGTTCCCCATCCTGAACCCCCCTCCCACCTCCCTCCCTATACCATCCCTCTGGGTTATCTCAGTGCACCAGCCCCAAGCTTGAGCACAAAGTTGCTCATGGAGGAGAATGTGAAAAAGGCAGTGGACTATTTCCAGGCTTGGGAAATGGAAGTTAACTCTGTCATTTAATTTTGCCTACATTTGCCTGTCTTATTTGTTCTCTGTAATCAAGATCCACTGAGAACATGAGTGAGGGCCTGCTAGGGAGGACTGGTGATATCAGAAGCTTGACTCATAGTAAATCAGTTGGAATGGAAAGGAATGTACTAAGGCTTCTTCAGAGACTGCCATTCATCTGTGTAACTCCTGCCAACATTTAAAATTTTAGAAGAAATTATTTCCAGATATTTTTAAGATATTTTAAAGAATTCGGGCAATTAGATTGCTTTAAAAAAAAAAAAAAGCTCTCACTTAGTATAATATGTTTTATATTTTTTAAGATAAAACTAACCATTATGATATCCTATGTGAGCTAATGCACAATTACATTATCTAGGAGGGGAGTGGTTAAAATAGTACTTTAGTAGACATTTACTGTGTGAGATGTCTTTTGCCTGCATTCTTTAAGGGAATTTACATGACAACTATAAAGTTGTTTTGTTGTTGTTTTAGTCGCTAGGTCCTATCTGACTCTTTTGTGACACTGGGGACTCTAGCCTGCCAGGCTACAAACTCCGGAAGATAGTGGAGGACAGAGGAGCCAGGCATGTTGCAGTCCATGGGGTTGCAAGGAGTTGGACAAAACTTAGCAACTGAACAACAGCAGTTCTTCTACAAGGGACTGACCAGTACCCTCATCAGTGAAAGCACAGAGTTCTAACCATTGGACAACCAGGGAATTCCTCAACTCATGAACTTAAAATTGCATGAGTAGAACCCATTTCCGTATAGGAACAAATACAATTTGTCCACTACATACAAACTGTGAAGTTGTGAACTTTCAAAGATACGAGTGTGCATTCACATGTCCAATCACATAAGTTAGTGCGCTACTATATAGGTGATCGTGTTAGTTGGGCTAACATTGTTGGACTTCTGAACAAATTGGACTTATGAATGTGCTCTTGTAATGGAACTCATTCATATGTAGGGGACTTACTGTATGCACAAAAAATAGTAAAATTGGCTTTAAATCTCAGGTTTTTTTTCCTTTATTATTTTAAGCTTTCCTATAAAATTGAGGTATAGACTTTCACTCCAAACAATTCTCTGTTGTACAGATCTAATCAGATATGTAGCTGTCTTTTGAACCCTAAAAATTTTTGCCTTAACCTAATTAAAAATTCTTTTTCTTTATTTCATTGTATATATCTTTTTTTAGTCTTAACCAAGTTGTGATTGGTGTCCATTTCTTGACCTACATTTCTCTCAGTGTTTTTAATGAGAAACAATATTAAAGAAGAAAACTCTAGGAATCAAAAAGATTGGATTCAAACCCTGACTCAGTAAGTTCTAGTTGTGTGTTTTGGACAAGGTACTAAAGAATCAATTTTCTCATCTGTTATATATTTAATAATTGTGCTTACTTTATAGTTGGATTTCCCAGGTAACTTAGTGCTAAAGAATCCGCCAATGCAGGAGACAGGGGGTTTGATTGCGGGGTCAGGAACATCCCCTGGAGAAGGAAATGGTAACCATTCCAGTATTCTTGCCTGGGAAATCCCATGGACAGAAGAGCCTGGTGGGCTACAGTGCATGGGGTTGCAGAAGGATTGGACACAACTTAGTGACCAAACAACAAGACTTATTCTAAACAAAAGCAAGCTCATGCATACATAAACTTGTTTCTTTTTTTCTTTTTAAAAATGAAAACATACAGAACATCATTTGCAAATTGTTTTCCATTTATTTAATGCTATATAAGGAATATCACAAAAAAGATCTTCTCAACCAAGATAATCACGATGGTGAGATCACTCACCCAGAGCCACACATCCTGGAATGTGAAGTCAAGTGGGCCTTAGAAAGCATCACTACAATCAAAGCTAGTGGAGGTGATGGCATTCCAGTTGAGCTATTTCAAATCCTGAAGGATGAGGCTGTGAAAGTGCTGCACTCAATATGCCAGCAAATTTGGAAACTCAGCAGTGGCCACAGGACTGGAAAAGGTTTCATTCCAATCCCAAAGAAAGGCAATGCCAAAGAATGCTCAAACTACCGCACAATTGCACTCATCTCGCACGCTAGTAAAGTAATGCTCAAAATTCTCCAAGCCAGACTTCAGCAATACGTGAACCGTGAACTTCCAGATGTTCAAGCTGGTTTTAGAAAAGGCAGAGGAACCAGAGATCAAATTGCCAACATCCGCTGGATCATGGAAAAAGCAAGAGAGTTCCAGCAAAACATTTATTTCTGCTTTATTGACTATGCCAAAGCCTTTGACTATGTGGATCACAATAAACTGTGGAAAATTATGAAAGAGATGGGAATACCAGACCACCTGACCTGCCTCTTGAGAAACCTGTATGCAGGTTAAGAAGCGACAGTTAGAATGGGACATGGAACAACAGACTGGTTCCAAATAGGAAAAGGAGTTTGTCAAGGCTGTATATTGTCACCCTGTTTATTTAACTTATATGAAGAGTACATCATGAAAAATGCTGGGCTGGAAGAAGCACAAGCTGGAATCAAGATTGCCGGGAGAAATATCAATAACCTCAGATATGCAGATGACACCACTCTTATGGCAGAAAGTGAAGAGGAACTCAAAAGCCTCTTGATAAAAGTGAAAGTGGAGAGTGAAAAAGTTGGCTTAAAGCTCAACATTCAGAAAACAAAGATCATGGCATCTGGTCCCATCACTTCATGGGAAATAGATGGGGAAACAGTGGAAACAGTGTCAGACTTTATTTTGGGCTCCAAAATCACTGCAGATGGTGACTGCAGCCATGAAATTAAAAGACGCTTACTCTTTGGAAGAAAAGTTATGATCAACCTAGATAGCATATTCAAAAGCAGAAACATTACTTTGCCAACACAAGTCCTTCTTGTCAAGGCTATGATTTTTCCATTGGTCATGTATGGATGTGAGAGTTGGACTGTGAAGAAAGCTGAATGCTGAAGAATTGATGCTTTTGAACTGTGGTGTTGGAGAAGACTCTTGAGAGTCCCTTGGACTGCAAGGAGATCCAACCAGTCCCATTCTGAAGGAGATAGCCCTGGGTGTTCTTTGGAAGGAATGATGCTAAAGCTGAAACTCCAGTACTTCGGCCACCTCATGCGAAGAGTTGACGATTTGGAAAAGACTCTGATGCTGGGAGGGATTGGGGGCAGGAGGAGAGGGGGAGGACAGAGGATGAGATGGCTGGATGGCATCACTGACTCAATGGACGTGAGTCTGAGTGAACTCCGGGAGTTGGTGATGGACAGGGAGGCCTGGCGATTCATGGGGTCTCAAAGAGTTGGACATGACTGAGCGACTGAACTGAACTGAAGGAATATCATTCTGTGTCAACACACAGGCTCAATCTCATTCCTTTAAATCACTATATAGTATTATATGGTATGTGAAATGTTTTATTTAGCCAATCCCATTTAAAAAAATCACAATTTAGATCATTTCAGTTTTGCTGTTAGAAACAAAGCCTAAATGAACAGCCTCTTGTTCTGAGAGCTGGTGTAAGTCGGATGGATTTCTAAAAGTAGAATTACTTAGTGAAAGATATATGCATTTATATTTTTGTTAAATATTGCCAAATTCTCTTCCTAAAACATTATCTAAATCGTTTGTTCCTACAGTAATACATAAGCATGCATCATGAAAATCACTTAGTTGTGTCTGACTCTTTGAGACTTCATGGACTCTAGCCTATTAGGCTCCTCTGTCCATTAACTTCTCCAGGCCAGAATACTGGAGTGGGTAATGGTTCCCTTCTCCAGGGGATATTCCCAACCCAGGGATTGAACCCAGGTTTCCTGCATTGCAGGTAGATTCTTTACTGTCTGAGCCACCAGGGAAGCCCAGAAGTAGAATTACAGTAATACACAAGAGGCTTTGATTTTGCTGTATTTTTACCACCTAGACATCAATCTTTTTTTTTTTCAGATTTAAAGTAAAAAGTCTCTTTTTGGTTTATTTTAGGAAATCCTCAATTTTTCGAGCCCTTCCCCCACCTCCCCTCATAAAGACATCCCACTTTAAGAGAGAGCTTGGATGTCCTCCTGGTGGTGGAGGAGAGCAACCAGACCTTGTGGTGTTCTCTGGGTTCTTGATAGCCTCTTCAAATAGACATTATCAATCTTGAAAATTGTTATCAGTGTAACAGGTGAAACATGACATCCTACTGTTTAAAGTTACATTTCTTTACTATAATAAGGCTAAACATCTTTTCTTCCATGAATTATTGGTTTATCTCTTATTTAAATTTCTTTTGAGTTATTTTTAGTCTTATTGATATTCAAAAACATTTTACACATATATATTTATTAAACATGAAAATATTTCTTTGTAATCTATCAGATGAATGATTTAGTTAACCTCTTTAATTTTCTAAACCTATTTGCTCATGAGCATATTATTGAGTAGCAAAAAATGAAATACTAAGCAGCAGGACTAAAAAGGAGGAGAAATAACAACATTTAGAGATAATCCATGTGTTGTACCAAAAATTCTTGAATAAGCAAGTGATTGGATCCCTGTCTCCAAAATAGCTGATCATTTTTGTTAATTTAATAAAATATGAGATAACAATTAGAGTGTCTCATAATTTCTTTTACTTAACTGGAATGAGAATTGTTGAGGTTAGAGGCATTGTCCTATTATAGTGCTCACCTGAGTGCCTGTTACATAGCTGGTTCTTGGTAGTGATTTGATGAATAAGAGGAGTAAAAAGGAAACCAGGCAAAACAGAGGTCTTTTGTTAAAAAACATAGTAATTCATTTTAAAATGACATTTAAACATCAGTAGCTGATTTCATAATCATATGCTTCCCTGATGACTCAGCAGTTAAGAACCTGCCTGCAATGTAGGAGCCTCAGGAGATGCAGGTTTCTTCCTGGGTTGGGAAGATACCCTGGAGGAGGGCATGGCAACCCACTCTAGTATTCTTGTCTGGAGAATCTCATGGACAGAGGAGCCTGGCAGGCTACAGTCCATAGGGTCACAAAGAGTCCAGACACAAATTAAATGACTTAGCATGCATGCACGTCATAATCATACAGCCAATGTGATGCTTTAAGCTTGCAATAATTCCTAGGAACATTCATTTTTGCCATATTTTTGCCAGTTACAAGTAAAATTATTTTTCCCCCATGACTTGTGATATAAATTTGTAAATTATTTAAACAAATCTGACTACCTTTCTGCCTGCTAGGAACTCATATCAATCCTTATAATTGCCATTTAAACCACTACCTTTTTAAATGCAAACATGCATATCGAATGAAAGGCAATTTATTGTCAAGTGAACAGACCCTTTTATGGACCTTTTTCCCCCCCTCTTGAGGAAACCTTTGGCAAGAGAAATGATCATTCAAGCACTTGGAAAAGGTCACAAAGGCATTACCACACTCGAAAAAACCTTTATTTTCCTTAGAAAGAAGGTAATTTTGTTATCTCATGGTCCACATTTAGTTCCTTCCACCTCATGACACCTGACATACCCTCAAAAGATGTTAGTGACAATCCTTGAACCTCTAAATTATAGGTTGATCACTCGTACCTTTCTTTTAGAAAGGGCAGTACTAAGTCAGCTTGACTGATGAAAATTTCAAAAAATTCTTGGCCTAATGTTAACCACTTGAAAAATAAAGTCAGTTAGGCAAGACTGTGCTACCATCCCGAAAGCATTTAGCTTACTTCAAAAATGCCTGAAAGTGCCATTCATTTATTCTGTTTGTCCAAAAGCATTTACTGAGCATCTACTCTATGCCAGAGGTGGGCTAGGTCCTGGGGAATAAAGGCAATTAAGACATAATATTGTTCTCCAAGAACACATAGTTTGAAGTCATACTTGCTTTACTCTTTTCAATAGTGGTAAATAATTTTGTTAAATTAATTCTAAGAATAGATATAGGTAGGGACAGTTATTGCCCATCTGCTGCAATAGGATAGTGCTATATAGGAAAAACAGAAACCGGAAATTAGATTGAACCACTGGAATGGAGCAGGTGTTTGGAATACATAAGCATACATAAACTAGGAGAAATTCCAGTTTAGGAGATAAAAATGGTATCCAGAATCTCTGTTAGTGAATAGGCAGAGTCCTTACTGGAGGGTCTAACCAGTGATCAGTGAGGATGTACAATGAGAGTTCAACATCAGTAGTCTTAGATGTCCAGACAGGCAGGCAGTTCATGTGCAAGTAGTTTGTCAGCAGATATTGAAGTGAACAAGACATGGTTTCAGAGCTGCTTCATATGGGAGAGTTTAACCTGGGGCATCAATTCTTCGACTCAGCTTTCTTTATAGTCCAACTCTCACATCCATACATGACTACTGGAAAAACCATAGCTTTGACTAGACAGAACTTGGTTGGCAAAGTAATGTCTCTGCTTTTTAATAAGCTGTCTAAGTTGGTCATAACTTTTCTTCCAAGGAGCAAGTGTCTTTTAATTTCATGGCTGCATTCACCATCTGCAGTTATTTTGGAGCCCTCCCCCCCTCCGCCCCGAATAAAATCTGTCACTGTTTCCACTGTTTCCCCATCTATTTGCCATGAAGTGATGGGACCAGATGCCATGATCTTAGTTTTCTGAATGTTGAGTTTTAAGCCAACATTTTCACTCTCTTCTTTCACTTTCATCAAGAGGCTCTTTAGTTCTTCTTCACTTTCTGCCATCAGGGTGGTATCATCTGCATATCTGAGGTTACTGCTATTTCTCCTGGCAATCTTGATTCCAGCTTGTGCTTCATCCAGCCCAGCGTTTCTCATGATGTATTGTGCATATAAGTTAAATAAGCAGAGTGACAATATACAGCCTTGACATACTCCTTTCCCAATCTGGAACCAGTCTGTTGTTCCAGCTGAGCACTGAAGAATTGATGCTTTTGAACTGTGGTGTTGGAGAAGACTTTTGAGAGTCCCTTAGACTGCAAGGAGATCCAACCAGTCCAGACTAAAGGAAATCTGCCCTGAATATTCATTGGAAGGACTGATGCTGAAGCTGAAACTCCAGTACTTTGGCCACCTGATAAGAACTGACTCATTTGAAAAGACCCTGATGCTGGGAGAGGTTAAAGGCAGGAGGAGAAGGGGACAACAGAGGATGAGATGGTTGGATGGCATCACTGACTCAATGGACATGAGTTAGAATAAACTTGGCAGTTGGTGATGGACAGGGAGGCCTGGCGTGCTGCATCCATGGGGTCGCTGAGAGTCGGACACGACTGAGCAACTGAACTGAACTGGAACTCAACTGAACCTGGGGCAGGTAGGAAGGGAAAAGAATGGAAAGAGTATGGCATGTTTCTGGTTCTAATAATATTTTTTTATTTTATTTTATTTTTTAACTTTACAATATTGTTTTGGTTTTGCCATATATCAAAATGAATCTGCCACAGGTATACATGTGTTCCCCATCCTGAACCCTCCTCCCTCCTCCCTCCCCGTACCATCCCTCTAGGTCGTCCCAGTGCACCAGCCCCAAGCATCCAGTATCGTGCATCGAACCTGGACTGGCGACTCGTTTCATATATGATATTATACATATTTCAATGCCATTCTCCCAAATCATCCCACCCTCTCCCTCTCCCATAGAGTCCAAAAGACTGTTCTATACATCAGTGTCTCTTCTGTGGTCTCGTATACAGGGTTGTTGTTACCATAACAAAGACAGTCGTAATAGAACAAGGCAGAAAACTAGTTAAGCAAACTGGGGCATATGGACCTCTAAGGGGGAACCCAGGGTTCTGCTCTTGGCTATTTCCCCCATCCCTATACCCCCTACCCCATTCCTACAACTTCCTGCTCTCATATCCATGTACATATTTCGCCTTTAAGGAGGAATGCTGCCAGGATAGGTCAAGTTCAAAGGCCCTCTCTTTAGATCCTAGTACTAGAAGGTAGAACATGGTAAGTGTACTTCTTCTGCCCCAGGGCCTTTGTAGTTACTGTGATACTTTCATCTATCAGATACACGTACAGCTTACACCTTTATCGTTTTGCTCAGATGACACCCTCTCAGAGAGGGAATATTGGCTTTGCTGTGTAAAATAATATTCCAACTCTAGACACTTCTACTGTCCTTACACATTTTTAGCCTTCTTCATAATGCTTATAACCTTCTGATGTATTGTGAATTTCCTGAGGGCCAGACTCTTACCGTTGTATTCATTAGAGCAGAACTTGGCACATAGCAAGTGCTCAGTTAATACATCTTGAATGTAAAAGTTGATAATAAATTTATAAACTCATAAATAAATCATAAAGTTTATTAATAAACTCATAAATTTTGTATTTGTTTATAAGTGAGACTGCTTTCCTGGGCCCCAGAGTCTTGTGAACAATGAAAGGTAGAAGTTAGACGATAGACCCTGAGGCCTGACTATCTGGGTTTGTTTCCAGCTCCATACAATTGTATGACCCACTCACTTAATCTTGCTGTGCCTTTATAAAATAAGGATGGTATTATATTTACTTCATATGTTGTTTTAAGGCATGAATTATAATGTAAATCATAGATGCAAAACACTCAGAATGTGCTTCTTAAGTAATAAAAGTACTCAATAATTCTTAGCTATTATTGTTGTTTTATTATTATTAAACTATATGGCTACCTACTTATCTACTGGGTTGTCAAACAGGCATCTCAAACTTACAATGTGTAAAACAGATTTCTTGTTTTTTTCCTCTCTAGTGTTCACTGTCTCAGTCAGTGTTACTATCCGTTGCTCACAAAATTGGGGGATTATGTCTTTGATTCTTCTCCTTTCTTATCTATCATATTCAGTACATCAAATACAGCAAATTCATGAAGATTCTGTCTTCAAAATATATCCATGTCTCTCTAACTCCATTGCTAACACCATAATCCCAGATACCATGCTTTCCCCTTTACTTGCTATCTCTAGACTGGTTTCTTTTTTCCTCCCCTTGCTCCCTTATAGTCCATTATCACATAGAAGCCACAGTAATTTTTCATGAAGTCTCCTCTGCTTATTTCCATTGGTGACTTCTCATTGCTTGTAGAATAAAATACAAACTGTACTGTGACCTGCAGAGCTGTGCCTATCTAAAACCCACCAATTGATTCTGTGTCATCTTGTTCCACTTTCCCCTTCATCTATAATCATTCAGCCACACTTGCTGTCTTTTTTCTTCCTTGAAACTGTTTACTGACTCAGAGCCTCTGCATGATTATTCCTGTGGCCTGGAATGCTATTCCCTGAATTCTTTGAATAAGTATTTCTTTTCATTTCTCAGATTTTAGATCAAATGTCATTTGTGCAGAATGATCTTCCCATAATACCTGTGGTAAAATTTAAAGATTATATGTGCATTAATTTTATGATATTTTAACCTGAGTAGTTTGCTTTACTGAAATAATTATGCTTATCATTGACTTTTAAGCTTTATTTATTTTCCCTGGACAACAGTATATTATGTTGAACCTGTCAATACGTTATTATAATGAACCTCATTGTAGAAAAATGATAAAATCAGAATTGCTTTGCTTACATTGGGATGAGGTGAGGTGTGAGGAACCAGATTCCCAACTGCTCATCCTTTATGTGGTCCTCCTAAGTGATTCTGAGCTTCAGGAGCCAAGTCTTTATAACCTGCACATAAATTTAGTCATTTTTGAATTAGAAAGTTGATCATAAAAGATCAGTGTATCTGGTCAGTGTAACGAAGTCTCTAAGAGTTTCTTACTGCATTTTAAAATAATTTCATTCTCATGCATTTATTCCTACAACTATATTTTCTACCTCTGAGGTCAGTAAATAGATATCTTTGAATTCCGAGCACCTAGTCTTCCGTGAAATGCTAGCCACTCAGCAAATGATTATTGACTAAATGAAATATGTAGATGAAGACAGACAGAGGTGAGATGTATAACTTTGGCTTTTTACTCTTCGTGGCCTTTACAAAAAGTTCCATGTCATAACCTCATTTCACAGGTTGTGCCAGTAATCTATTCTAACATGATATATTTTTGGCATGTCTGCTGAGTACCTGTAAATGCTAGGTACTTACCTGTATCATGAAGTTTTTTTTCCTCACAAAAATTCTTGAAAGCATTACCCTCACTTTTACATATGAAGAAATTGAGGTTCATAAAGATTAATTTATTAGCACCTTGTTAAACAAAAAGGACAGGATTAAAACATTTTCTTTCTGACCTCAAAGTCCATTATTTTTCCTTTATATTATGAAAAATCCAAAACATAATTCCTTGGTCCGTACAGAAGAATCTTGAAAGAGTCATGTTAGTGGACATAAAATTTTAAAAGCTCTAAAAAGGGCATGCTGCTGCTGCTAAGTCACTTCGGTCGTGTCCGACTCTGTGCAACCCCAGAGATGGCAGCCCATAAGGCTCCCCCGTCCCTGGGATTCTCAAGGCAAAAAGGGCATAGACAATGGTAAAGGGCAAGTGTGATGACACCTGGCTTCCTTAAAAGATTATATCTCTTTATATTAGAATTTTACATTATGCATTAGGTATAATTAACAAAGGGGCATTAAATTTTATTTCACTTAATTTTGTTTTGTTAGAGCTTGACAGAATGTTGTTAGCATTAAAATGTGCCCTCATTTTATAAGTCAAGAAGCCTAGGCCCTCTGAAGTTGGCTATTATATAATTTTGAATCTTTGGTTAATAATAAAGTTGAGGAGAGACCTTTTTTAGCCATAATAAGAATGAGGGACATTGTAGAAGATTTATAACACCAAATGGACTATTCTCCTTTCTGATGGTATGTCTAGTATCCATTCACCAAGTAAGTAGTAAGTTTGAGTGCTTCTGGTATGGTTATGGAAATCCTCTTGTCTCTCCTTTTGGAGATGTGAGCCTTGTAACTGATGCCAGTCTTGCTACCACCCTGAGGATGAAGCTGAGACAGGGAGATGGGTGGACATGAAAACACTGTAAGATAACAGAATGGATTCATTTGTATTTTCTGTGACCCTTGTTACTCTTTGTTCTTTCAGTATGTGAACCAATACATTTTCTTATTAAGTCAGTTTATTGTTGTTTTTAGGTTTCCTATAACTTTCAGGCATGCTATTCTAACATTTAGAAAACTATAATGTGAAAATCCACAGATCTATATGGAAGGAATTAATTTTCCAAGTTTGCTTTTGATGACATTAAAATCTGTTTCAGAGGCTTGCGGAATGTTTGCCCTCACAGAATAAATGGCGAATACAAAGCTTTTAGTTGTATTTGCATTCGATAGATGACTGAGTTTGCTGACCTAGTGTTATATCTTTTTTTTTGAAAGTTATTCTGAAAACTCTAATCACTACTGGATAGGAGAAAGCCATGTAGCCTTCCTATAATAATCTCCCATTTTCAGTATTTCATACTAAGGTAATAGAGATTCATATGGAGATGAAAAATAACTTACAGGTTTTTAGTGTAGGAAACCTACTATTTTCTTATGAAGGGGTGGTTACCTGGGGACAATCTGAATCAAATCCATTCATTTGGTTTATACTGTGTATATGGTGGAAATGGTGCTCCTGTCTCCTAAGATGCAACAATTATGTGATGTGCTCAGATGCTCATTTATGTTCAACTATTTGTGACTCCACGGACTGTAGCTCGCCAGACTCTTCTGTCTATGGGATTCTCCTGGCAAGAATATTGGAGTGCGGTGCCATTTCTTCCTCCAGAAGATTTTCCCAGCCCAGAGACTGAACCAGTGCAGGTGGATCCTTTACCACTAGCGCCCCTGGGAAGCCCCAATTATGCTAGTATCCTTATTAACACATATAAGTAGCACACCTAGAAGTGTATGTGTGTGTGTGTGTGAATTTGTATGTGTGCATACATGTAAACACTTTATTATTAGAACTGTATTTCTTATGCTAAATAGGACTCTAGTTTAATAAATATGAGAGGTTTAACTTCATAACATGAAATTTATAAAAGCTTTTTTAAAATTAATGCATGCACACGACTTTAAAACTGTAATTTCACAGTCTTCAGACCAAAAACCACAATCACAGAAAGCTAACCAAAATTGTCACATGGATCACAGCCTTGTCATGGTGAAAGGCCCTCCATAACTCAATGAAGCTATGAGCTATGACATGTAGGGCTACGCACGATTGGACAGAACTCTCATGGTGGAGAGTTCTGAAAAAATGTGGCCCACTGGAGAAAAGAATGGCAAACCACTCAGTATTCTTGCCTTGAGAACTCCATGAATAGTATGAAAAGGCAAAAAGATATGACACTGGAAGATGACCTCCTCAGGTCCATAGGTGTGCCATATGCTACTGGGAAATTGTGAAGAAATAGCTCCAGAAAGAATGAAGAGGCTGGGCCAAAGTGGAAATGATGCTCAGTTGTGCATGTGTCTGGTGGTGAAAGTAAAGTCTGATGCTGTAAGAACAATATTGCATAGGAACCTGGAATGTTAGGTCCATGAGTCAAGGTATATTGGACATGTTCAAGCAGGAGATGGCAAGAGTGAACATCGACATTTTAAGAATCAGTGAACTAAAATGGATGGGAATGGGGGAATTTAATTCAGATGAGCATTTATATCTACTACTGTGGGTAAGAATCTCCTTGAAGAAGGGGACTAGCCCTCATAGTCAATTAAAAAGTCCAAAATGCAGCACTTGAGTGCAATCTCAAAAATGACCCGATGATCTCAGTTTGTTTCCAAGGCAAACCATTCAACATTACAGTAATCCAAGTCTATGCCTCAACCACTAATGCCAAAGAAACTGAAATTGAATGATTCTATGAAGACCTATAAGACCTTCTAGAACCAACACCAAAGAGAAGATGTCCTTTTCATCATAGAGGATTGGGATGAGAAAGTAGAAAGTCAAGAGATACCTGAAGCAACACACAAGTTTGGCCTTGGAGTACAAAATGAAGCAGGGAAAAAGCTAACAGAGTTTTGTCAGAACACTGGTCATAGCAAACACACTTTTCTGACAACACAAGAGACGACTATACATGGACATCACCAGGTGGTCAATACCAAAATCAGATTGATTATATTCTTTTTTTTTTAAATTTTATTTTATTTTTAAACTTTACATAATTGTATTAGTTTTGCCAAATATGATTATATTCTTTGTAGCCAAAGATGGAGAAGCTCTACACAGACAGCAAAAGTAAGACTTAGAGCTGACTCTGGCTCTATCATGAGCTCCTTATTGACAAATTCAGGCTTTAGTTTAAGAAAGATGAGAAAACCACTAGGCCATTTGGTGTACCTAAATCAAATCTTTATGATTATACAGTGGAGGTGATAAATGCATTAAAGGGATTAGATCTGGTGGACAGTGCCTGAAAAAACTGTAGATGGAGGTTTGTAAATATACAGGAGGTTTGTAATATTGTACCATCGCAAAGAAAAAGAAATGTAACAAGGCAAAATGATTATTTGAGGAGTCCTTACAAATAGCTGAGAAAGGAAGAGAAGGGAAAGGTAAAGGAGAAAGGGTAAGACATATTCAGTTGAATGCAGAGTTCCAGAGAGTAGCAAGAAGAGATAAGAAAGCATTCCTAAGTGAACAATGTAAAGAAATAGAGGAAAACAATAGAATGGGGAAAACTAGGGATCTCTTCAAGAAAATTAGAGATACCAAGGAAACATTTCATGCAAAGATGGACACAATCAAGGACAGAAATGGTATGGACTTGACAGAAGCAGAAGAGGTGACGAGAATACACAGAAGAATTATACAAAAAGGTTTTAATGACCTGGATAACCACGATGGTGTGATCCCTCACCTAGAACTGGAAATCCTGGAGTGTGAAGTGGAGTGGATCTTAGGAAGCATTACTAAGAGCAAAGCTAGTGGAGGTGATAGAATTCCAGCTGAGCTATTTAAAAATCCTAAAAGATGATGCTGTTAAATTGCTGCCCTTAATACGTCAGCAAATTTGGAAAACTCAGCAGTGGCCACAAGACTGGAAAAGGTCAGTTTTCCAATTTCAACCCAAAAGGGGCAATGGCAAAGAATATTTAAACTGCTGCACAGTTGTGCTCATTTCTCATGCTAGCAAAATAATACTCAAAATTCTTCAGGCTAGGCTTTAGCAGTACATTAACCAAGAACTCCCAGATGTATAAGCTGGATTTTGAAAAGGCAGAGGAACCAGAGATCAAATTGCCAGTATCTGTTGGATCATAGAGAAAACAAGGGTATTCCAGAAAAACATCTACTTCTGCTTCATTGACTACACTAAAGCATTTAATGGCGTGAATCACAACAAACTGGAAAATTCTTAAAAAAACGGGACTACCAGACCATCTTACCTGTTTCCTGAGAATCCTATATGGAAATCAAGAAGCAACAAATAGAAATGCACATGAAGCAATGGACTGGTTTCAAATTGGGAAAGGAGTATATCAAGGCTGTATATTGTCACTCTGCTTATTTAACTGATTTGCAGAATATATCATGGAAAATGCTGGACTGGATGAATCACAAGCTGGAATCAAGATTGCTGTGAGAAATATCAATCAACCTCAGATACACAGGTGATACCACTCTAGTGGCAGAAAGTGAAAGGGAACTAAAGAGACTCTTGATGAAGGTGGAAGAGGAGAATGAAAAAGCTTTCTTGAAACTCAACGTTCAAAAAAGTAAGATCATGGCATCCTGTCCCATCACTTCATGGCAAATAGGCAAAAGTGGTTACAGTGACAGATTTTATTTTCTTGGGCTCCAAAATCACTGTGGACATGACTGTAGCCATGAAATTAAGGAAGACTGCTCCTTGGAAAACAAACTGTAACAAAGGTGGACAGCATATTAAAAGGCAAAGACATCACTCTGTTGACAACAGTCCATATAGTCAAAGTTATGGTTTTTCCAGTAATTATGTATGGATGTTAGAGTTGGACTGTAAAGCTGAGTGTTGAAGATTTGATGCTTTTGAACTGTAATGCTGGAGAAGACTTTTGAGAATTCCTTGGACTGCAAGGTGATCAAACCAGTCAATCCTAAAGGAAATCAGTCCTGAATGTTCATTGGAAGGACTGATGCTAAAGCAGGAGCTCCAGTAGTTTGGCCACCTGATGCGAAGAGCTGATTCATTGGAAAAGACCCTGATGCTGGGAAAGATTGACGGAGGGAGGAGAAGGAGGTGACAGTGGATAAGATGGTTGGATGGCATCACCAACTCAATGGACATGACTTTGAGCAAACTCCAGGAGATAGGGAAGGACAAGAAAGCCTGGCATGGTGCAGTCACTGCAAAGAGTGAGACATGCGTTAGCAACTGAACAACAATGGCTTTTAAAAAATCAAATAATACCAAAAGTGATTATGATGAAAAATAGTATCTTTCTTTATTGCCCATCCAGTTTCAATCCCTATGGTCAACAGTTTTAGCTTTCTTCTGTGATTTCCATGTATTTCTATATGACGTTTTTACTGTTGTATATTTACTGATTAGTTTTGGTTTTTATATATTGGCTACTTTTTGTGATTTGTGTGTTTGACTCCCTTGTACTTCTACCTTCCTTTCCCCATCCTCTTAATGTAGTTTTATTACTGTTCTTAGTTAAATAAATAATCTATGTATATATCATTATGACAATATCAATACAGTTTAAGTGAAGAAATACACTATAGTATACCTCTATATACTATAAAAGTGTATCGAAGTGTAAAAAGTAGGCAAATATTTTATTTGCCTATTTTTAATTTTTATTTAATCAGTCAGCCCTAAAGGAAATTAGTCCTAAATATTCATTGGAAGGACTGATGCTAAAGCTGAAATTCTAATACTTTGGCCACCTGATGAGAAGAACTGACTCATTGGAAAAGACCCTGATGCTGGGAAAGATTGAAGGCATGAGAAGAAGGAGACGACAGAGGATGAGATGGTTGGATGGCATCATTGACTCGATGGACATGAGTATGAACAAGCTTTGGGAGTTGGTGATGGACAGGGAAACCTGGCATGCTGTGGTCCATAGGGTCAGAAAGAGTCAGACACAACTGAGCAACAGAACTGACTGAATTTTTATTTGCTTACTTTTTTACATATATATCCTTGTTTTTCCATATACTCCATTATATAATTTATCATATAAATTTGTCATCTGTTAATTTCTGTGAGTGTGACCTTGGAGAGCTCCTTCCTTATGCTTGATTTGGACTTGTTGCTTTCTGGGACTGCTGTGATGCACTGCTGTCAAGCTCTAGGTGTTCTTTCTTACTCTCTTGGTTTGAGCCATCATTTCCTAAATTCCCTGTCTTCTGCTTTCTTGGTTTGTTCTTTATTTTGCTGAAGCACATTCTCCTGTTGTCCCTAAGAGAGACTGTGTGGTGGTTCTACCATATTAAAGATATCTTTTATTCTGCTTTTGGATTGGGTTTAGTTTGAAGAAAGCTCCTCTAGAATTTTGAACACATTCCTCTATTTTTCTTCTGGCATATAGTGTTGTAAAGAAATCTAAAGCCATTCTAGTTTTCTGATATTTTCCCTTCCCTCTAAGCATTACCCATCCTTAAATTTGTCATGGATCTTCATTACTTATTTTGTATTTTATCCAACTTTCTTCTTGATTATATCATTCTGTGATCCAAGCCTCTCTTGATTTGCAGCTGTCCTCTAACTCTTCTCTCTCCTTCAGCTTCTGCTTGTTTTCACATAGTAGTCAGACCTATTCTTTAAAAACTCAAGTCTTATTGTGTTGCTTCTCTATTCATAACCCCTCATTGACTTCCCATCTCAGAGTAGAAGGCTTCATGTGATTTGGTCTTTCTTTCTTTTTTTTCAATTGTGTATTTTTAATTAGATGATAATTGCTTTACAATGTTATGTTGATTTCTGCCATGAATCAGTCATAGGTATACATATGTCCCCTCCCTCTTGAACCTTCTCCCATCTCTTACTCCATTCGGCCTCTCTGGGTCATCACAGAACACCAGGTTGAGCTCCGTCTGTCATACAGCTAATTTCCGCTGGCCATCTATTTTATATATGGTAATGTATGCCACCCTTATGGCAGAAAGTGAAGAGGAACTAAAAAGCTTCTTGATGAAAGTGAAAGTGGAGAGTGAAAAAGTTGGCTTAAAGCTCAACATTCAGAAAGCTAAGATCATGGCATCCAGTCCCATCACTTCATGGGAAATAGATGGGGAAAGAGTGGAAACAGTGTCAGACTTTATTTTTTGGGGCTCCAAAAGCACTGCAGATGGTGACTGAAGCCATGAAATTAAAAGACGCTTACTCCTTGGAAGGAAAGTTATGACCAATCTAGATAGCATATTAAAAAGTATAGACATAACTTTGCCAACAAAGGTCTGGCTAGTCAAGGCTGTGGTTTTTCCAGTAGTTATGTATGGATGTGAGAGCTGTGCTGTGAAGAAAGCTTAGCGCCAAAGAATTGATGCTTTTGAACTGTGGTGTTGGAGAAGACTCTTGAGAGTCCCTTGGACTGCAAGGAGATCCAACCAGTTCATTCTAAAGGAGATCAGTCCTGGGTGTTCTTTGGAAGGACTGATGCTAAAGCTGAAACTCCAGTACTTTGGCCACCTCATGGGAAGAGTTGACTCATTGGAAAAGACTCTGATGCTGGGAGGGATTGGGGGCAGGGGGAGAAGGGGACGACAGAGGATGAGATGGCTGGATGGCATCACTGACTCAATGGACGTGGGTTTGAGTGAACTCCGGGAGTTGGTGATGGACAGGGAGGCCTGGTGTGCTGCAGTTCATGGGGTCTCAAAGAGTTGGACACGACTGAGCGACTGAACTGAACTGAACTGAATGTATATGTTTCAGTGCTGCTTTTTCAATTTGTTCCACCCTCTCCTTCCCCTGCTGTGTCCGCAAGTCTGGACAAAGCCTCTTGATGAAGGTGAAAGAGGAGAGTGAAAAAGCTGGCTTAAAACTCAACATTAAAAAAGCTATGATCATGGCACCTAGTCCCATCACTTCATGGCAAATAGATGGGGAAACAATGGAAACAGTGACAGACTTTATTTTCTTGGGCTCCAAAATCACTGCAAACGATGACTTCAGTCATGAAATGAAAAGATGCTTGCTCCTTGGAACAAAAGCTATGATGAACATATTAAAAAGCTATGATGAGCAAAAGCTATGACAGTATATTAAAAAGCAGAGATATCACTTTGCCAACAAAGGTCCATATGGTCACAGCTATGAGTTTTTCCAGTAGTCATGTATGGATGTGAGAGTTGAACCATAAATAAGGCTGAACACTGAAGAACTGCTGCCTTTGAATTGTGGTGCTGGAGAAGACTCGGGGAGTCTTTGGACAGCAAGGAGGTCAAACCAGTCAGTCCTAAAGGAAATCAACCTTGAATATTCATTGGAAAGAGTGATGCTGAGGCTTAGCTTTGATCAAAGTTAATACTTTGGCTATCTAATAAGAAGAGCCAGCTCATTGGAAAAGACCCTGATGCTGGGAAAGATTGAGGGCAGGAGGAGAAGGGGGCAACAGAGCATGAAATAGTTGGATGACATCAGTGTATCAGTGGACAAGGATTTGAGCAAACTCTGCTAGATAGTGAAGGACAGGGAAGCCTGGCATGTTGCAGTTCATGGGGTCTCAAAGAGCCAGACACAACAACTGAACAACAGCAAGGAGAAATATGGGATATTTGATTGATTTTTGGTTGCTTGGCTTCTGAAACCTTTTCCTGTGTTTGGTATAATCTCTATATTAAGGGGAAGGATCCAGGACCACTGGTGAGTTGGCATTAGAAGAGGTAGCTACATCAGGCCACAGAGGCAGCAGTGACCCTTTTTCTGTGAACAGTGTTCAGAAATCTTAGCTTTTAGTGGTGGCATTGTGGGTTCTGTTGTCTCTATGCAGGGCCAGTTATAGAGGTGTCATCGGAGGAATAGGTTTTCAGCATGCTTTTAGATTTTTTTTCTCCTTCATTGCCCACAAATACATTTATAAACAATTTGCCAAAATAATTTTACCAATTAGCATTTCTATCAACTCTACAAGGAGAGTTGCTCTACACTTTCAACAATACTTGATATTATCTCTGATAATATGTTTTTAGTAAATTGTTTCTCTTTAAATCAGCCAAACTTTGTTTATTTGTTGATTGGTTGGTTGGTGGAAACTTAGAACCATATTTGATGCCAAAGGGGAGGCATAAAGTTGAAGGATCAAGGAAATGTGAGCAGGAAGTATGAAGAGGAAAGGGAAGACCAAAAATATAAGAGAAGTTATTTTGTGTAAATAAAGTCTCAGAAAATGTAGGTATAGAGTCTCAGAGGGCTAATACAGGAGGAAAGACACAAGAGAAGCCATTGGAGAAGATATGAAAATGTAGAGGGAAAGTAAAAATGGAACATTTTCGTATAGAATGATTAAAACTTTAAAACATTCAGAGTAACAATTAGATTTAAAGTACCTGAAAATTTTACTCAAAATTTATTTGTTCTGTGTAAGTGTAACTTTATGTGAAATTTTTTTGTTTTTTTTTTGATCAGTTGCTAAGTCGTGTCCAACACTTTGTGACCCCATGGACTGCAGCATGGTAGGGTTCCCTATCCACTATCTCCCGGAGTCCACCCAAACCCATGTCCATTGAGTCGGTGATGCCATCCAACCATCTCATCCTCTGTCATCCCCTTCTCCTCCTGCCCTCAATCTTTCCCAGCATCAGTATCGTTTCCAATGAGTTGGCTCTTTACATGAGGTGACCAAAGTATTGGAGCTTCAGCTTCAGCATCAGTCCTTCCAATGAATATTCAGGGTTTATTTTCTTTAGGACAAACTGGTTTGATCTCCTGTGAAGTTTAATCTTATTTAAATAAACATTTGCTATATACATGAACTATAATTAAAGTGTAATTTTCCTTTTTAAAATATGTTTGTATATTACTTGCTGTTCTCACATAAAATTATAAATTTATTTAATTTTCCTAAATAGTCATAATGTCAAGAAACACCCTTCTTTTCTCATGGTTTCTATTTGAAGAGAAGACAAACTTCTGGAGTTATTTTCCCTAGGATTTTTATTAGTATCCTCCTTTAATGTGAGAAGTGCTTTGCTTCCTATTGTTGTTGTAACAAATTACTATGAACAGTGGCTTAAACAACACAAATTTATTATCTCACAGTTCTGTGAAGTTCAGAAGTCTGACATAGGTCTCACTGGATTAAAATCAAATTGGTGTGGCTGAACTCCTCCTGAAGGTTTTCAGAGTGAATCTGCTTCCTTGCCTTATGTGCTGCCTGCATTCCTTGGCTCATGGTTGCCAGCCCATTTTTTTTTTTTAATTAATTTATTTTTTTGACATCTCAGTGCTTTTATTTCATTTTTTAAATTTTATTTTTAAACTTTACAATATTGTATTAGTTTTGCCAAATATCAAAATGAATCCGCCACAGGTATACCTGTGTTCCCCATCCTGAACCCTCCTCCCTCCTCCCTCCCCATACCCTCCCTCTGGGTCCTCCCAGTGCACCAGCCGCAAGCATCCAGTATCGTGCATCGAACCTGGACTGGCAACTCATTTCTTACATGATATTATACATGTTTCAATGCTATTCTCCCAAATCTCCCCACCCTCTCCCTCTCCCACAGAGTCCATAAGACTGATCTATACATCAGTGTCTCTTTTGCTGTCTCGTACACAGGGTTATTGTTACCATCTTTCTAAGTTCCATATATATGCGTTAGTATACTGTATTGGTGTTTTTCTTTCTGGCTTACTTCACTCTGTATAATAGGTTCCACTTTCATCCATCTCATTAGAACTGATTCAAATGTATTCTTTTTAATGGCTGAGTAGTACTCCATTGTGTATATGTACCACAGCTTCCTTATCCATTCATCTGCTGATGGGCATCTAGGTTGCTTCCATGTCCTGGCTATTATAAACAGTGCTGCGATGAACATTGGGGTACACGTGTCTCTTTGCCTTCTGGTTTCCTCAGTGTGTATGCCCAGCAGTGGGGTTGCTGGATCATAAGGCAGTTCTATTTCCAGTTTTTTAAGGAATCTCCACACTGTTCTCCATAGTGGCTGTACTAGTTTGCATTCCCACCAACAGTGTAAGAAGGTTCCCTTTTCTCCACACCCTCTCCAGCATTTATTGCTTGTAGACTTATGGATTGCAGCCATTCTGACTGGTGTGAAATGGTACCTCATAGTGGTTTTGATTTGCATTTCTCTGATAATGAGTGAGGTTGAGCATCTTTTCATGTGTTTGTTAGCCATCTGTATGTCTTCTTTGGAGAAATGTCTTTTTAGTTCTTTGGCCCATTTTTTGATTGGGTCATTTATTTTTCTGGAGTTGAGCTGTAGGAGTTGCTTGTATATTTTTGAGATTAGTTGTTTGTCAGTTGCTTCATTTGCTATTATTTTCTCCCATTCTGAAGGCTGCCTTTTCACCTTGCTAATAGTTTCCTTTGATGTGCAGAAGCTTTTAAGTTTAATTAGGTCCCATTTGTTTATTTTTGCTTTTATTTCCAATATTCTGGGAGGTGGGTCATAGAGGATCCTGCTGTGATGTATGTCGGAGAGTGTTTTGCCTATGTTCTCCTCTAGGAGTTTTATAGTTTCTGGTCTTACGTTGAGATCTTTAATCCATTTTGGGTTTATTTTTGTGTATGGTGTTAGAAAGTGTTCTAGTTTCATTCTTTTACAAGTGGTTGACCAGTTTTCCCAGCACCACTTGTTAAAGAGATTGTCTTTAATCCATTGTATATTCTTGCCTCCTTTGTCAAAGATAAGGTGTCCATATGTGCGTGGATTTATCTCTGGGTTTTCTGTTTTGTTCCATTGATCAATATTTCTGTCTTTGTGCCAGTACCATATTGTCTTGATAACTGTGGCTTTGTAATAGAGCCTGAAGTCAGGTAGGTTGATTCCTCCAGTTCCATTCTTCTTTCTCAAGATTGCTTTGGCTATTTGAGGTTTTTTGTATTTCCATACAAATGGTGAAATTATTTGTTCTAGCTCTGTGAAGAATACCGTTGGTAGCTTGATAGGGATTGCATTGAATCTATAAATTGCTTTGGGTAGTATAGTCATTTTCACTATATTGATTCTTTCAATCCATGAACATGGTATATTTCTCCATCTATTAGTGTCCTCTTTGATTTTTTTTCACCAGTGTTTTATAGTTTTCTATATATAGGTCTTTAGTTTCTTTAGGTAGATATATTCCTAAGTATTTTATTCTTTCCGTTGCAATGGTGAATGGAATTGTTTCCTTAATTTCTCTTTCAGTTTTCTCATTATTAGTGTATAGGAATGCAAGGGATTTCTGTGTGTTGATTTTATATCCTGCAACTTTACTATAGTCATTGATTAGTTCTAGTAATTTTCTGGTGAAGTCTTTAGGGTTTTCTATGTACAGGATCATGTCATCTGCAAACAGTGAGAGTTTTACTTCTTCTTTTCCAATTTGGATTCCTTTTATTTCTTTTTCTGCTCTGGTTGCCAGCCTATTTTTAAAGCCAGCAGTGTAGCATCTTCAGATCTCTCTCTAACTGATTGTCATGCCTCCCTATTTCACTTATAAGGACCTCTGTGACTACAGATAATCCCATTCAGATAGTCCAGGATAATCTCCCATCTTGTTAGCAAGTTTGTTAGCAAGCTGATTAGGAAGTTTGATTGCATCTGCTGCATTTTCCTTTGCTGAGCAACTTATACTCACCGTTAGACATGCATTCTTTATGTGGCTATCTTTCTGTCAACTATTTCAGAAGGTAGAGGAAACCAGTATTATTGAATTTTATCTGCTTACTCTGAAGGTGTGATGGTCTTTTCCTTTTTAGCTGTTTTAAGGATATTTCCTTTAATTATTGGAAATGGAGAGATAATGCCAGTGAATTAAAAAAAATGCATGTTTTGAGGCTTTTCTTTACAGGCTGGTTTTTTGTGATGTTTCATGTAAATAGTCCAGAAGTAATATTTATCTACTATAATTACTAAAATCTACATTATACTCTTAAAAGGATTTCAGATTATGACCTTTCAGAATACTCTGTAATCACCTGTTTCATGTATGATTTTTTTGGTATAAATTTTAAAAGCTAGAATTATTGTGAATTCTGGATTCTTTGTGAAACAGCACTTATTTCCATGTCAAATTTGTTGGCTATCAAAGACTTTCTAACAGGTTGAAGTGAAATAGGTGAATTGCCGTAAGTGATATGAACTGCAGAATTCTATTTCATTAGAAAAGTCCAATTTCTCTTTTTTACTAACTTTTACTTTCATCTCATAGGTCTTTTTTCTTTTTTAGAAATACTTACTAGATTAGTTAATAGTTTTGACCTAATATGGCCTATCCATTTTCAGTTCTTGTTCTTAAAACTTATCTTTAGAGTGTGCAGTGACATCTGTACCCATGGAAATCAAATCAATTGTCTTTGTTATAACTCCCATAGAGACTAGCTGTATGATTTTCTTGAGGTTGGTCACAGTCATAATAGATTAATTTTAGCATATTGAAAAAATAATAACAGTTTGAGTACTAAAATTTTTATATGCTTATTTAGAAGATTATATTGAGGGTTTCATGTTTGAAACATACATCAGTCATATCTGAACTATTTTTTAAAATGATTTTGCATATAGAAAGTATGTTTGGTCATAAAATTTGCTTTTCTCACATATATTTATGCCATTATATCTCTATTCCTTTACTTTCTATTTCTCTCTGAATTATCAGAGAAGTTATTATTGCCTATCATCTCTCATTTAACCACATATGATAATATACTTAGTTTTGGATACTACATTTTACACATATTATAGTGTGAACTTTTTCTATGCCATTGAAAAAGATTTAAAAGTATGTTTTAATGTTTGAATTGTTGTTGTTATTCAGTCGCCAAGTCATGTCTGACCCTTTGCAATCCCATGGACTGCAGCACACCAGGCCTCCCTGTCCCTCATCATCTCTTGGGATTTGCCCAAGTTCATGTTCATTAAATTGGTGATGCTATTCAGTCATCTCATCCTCTGTCACCCTCTTCTCTGCCCTCTGTTATTATTGTTATTGCCCTCTGCCTTTTTGTTATTATTCTGTTTCAATTTTTAATATTATAAATAATGCTGAAAAAGCATTGAAAGCTTTGAATTTATATCTGAAATCCAACCTTGAAACCAATCACAGGTTTTGATATGATGGCCCCATTTTTGTTTTTTTTTCAAATAGTCTCTCATTATAGTTTTGCTTTGAATCAGTGGTTATTCTGGAGAGTGTTAGAGTATTTTCAGTCACCATGATTTAATTTGTCTCCATTAAACATTTTCAAAAAAGGATTCAAGCCTTCGTGGATTGCGATTGAAAACGTGAACTGTACAGTTTCTGCTTTTAGGAATTTATTGGGGAGTGGGGAGTTCTTTGAAGCTATATTTACCTAGTTATCAAAGTCAAGAATCAAATAGGATCTTTGAAGTCCCGAGATAAAGAATTTTATTAAATTTTTTGAAATTGCATCTGAAACCCGCTCCTGTTCTCCCTGCGACATATCTAGCTGATAAAAAACTAGAGGTTTGGATACAATATGTTCTTTATGTATTATTCATTATGTTTATTTTATATCTTTTACATTTCTATTTAAAGGAAATTTTCTGGATTATCAAAGGATTTTTATATATATTTGTAATGGTTTTCAAATATTTACATCTATTCTGTGTGCTTTATTCTTGAAACCTTGGAATCCCTTGATAGCACTCTATCATGTCTCTCCCCATTTGTGATGAGTTTTATGTTTCCTTTTCTCACTTATTCATTCATTATTGAGTACCTATCATGTGCTGACATCATGCTAAGTGCTTGAAATACAGTGGTTAGCAAAAGCTAACCCCTAAGCCCAGGTTGCTTGTCTCATTGAGTATAAGACATTTCTCAAATAAGTTGTCAATAATTGTGAATTTGCACCAATGATAATATTATAAAGAAAAAGTATATAGATAGTGATAACTCATAACTATTATTCTAGTTTTGTCTAAATAATGGTATTTCTGAGATCCCAATTGTTATCCCTCTTGTCATGCTATATATTCTTCTTGAAAATGTGGTTTTAGCTGCTTTTTTCTTTCACATGTATGTGTGGGTGAGACACATCTAGGACTTAGAGAGTAAACCCCATGCCAGAGCTCAGTGTGTCTCCTAAACTCTAACCTGTTTATTCTCTGCATCCTAGACGCTGCCCTTGGATGTCTCACAGACACTAAAATTTGATATGGTCAAAACCTGGCACATCATCTTTCTTTTCTTCACTACAAAAATTGTTTCTGTTTTCATACTGTTTTCTGTTAGCGGTACTACCATGTATCCAGAGAAATTATTGTGTTTAATTTCTTTCTCTGTCTTTAGGTCTCTTTCCCTAAGCTTCCTTCCCCTACAACTTGTGTGTCATTGGAAATATCACTGACTCTGTGATACTTAAGAATGTGAGCTCTGGAGTTAGAAAACCCTGGGTTCAGGTCTCAGCTCCATTGTTTACTAGCTATAGGTTAATGTTAATTAACTGTACTGTTCCTCAGTTTCTAATTTGTAAAATTGGGATAATAATTGTACTTATCATATAAGGTGTTAAAGAGATTAAGTGAGATAGGCATAATACATTTCACCTACCTTGCTGGTGTTATTATTGCTATTATTATTTAGAACTTGATTAAAGTGTTTCTGACTCTATACATCCTTTTCTGATATTTTCTGGCAGAATTGATACTTTTTCCCTTTGTATATTTCTGATACCATGTGGATACTTATATGTATAATACTTTATTTCATTTGTTTATATACATGCCTTTCTGTCTTTCTAACTACATTGAGATAACTTTGAAGACAGGGCATATGTTTTTAGAATTTACATATATTCTAAGTGATAACAGTACTTAGTACACAGTAAGAATATAATACATATTCGTTCACAGGAAAAGGAACAGCATATAAAACATTCTGAAATGAGTGTGTACTGGGCCCTGTTCCTGATAATCTCTGGTTTAGTGGGGATATTGCCCTGAGAAGTCTGATATTTTGAGAACTCAGACTCTGCAGGTCTGGAAATCCTCAACTGCAGGCCTGCAGGCAGTTTTCAAAATTTCTATGGACTGTTTTTGAAGGAAGTATCAGGTATATATTTTATTGAAGCTGTGGAGAAGGCGATTGCACCCCACTCCTGTACTCTTGCCTGGAAAATCCCATGGACGGAGGAGCCTGGTAGGCTGCAGTCCATGGGGTCGTGAAGAGTTGGACATGACTGAGCGACTTCACTTTCACTTTTCACTTTCATGCATTGGAGAAGGAAATGGCAACCCACTCCAGTGATCTTGCCTGGAGAATCCCAGGGACAGGGGAGCCTGGTGGGCTATACAGTGACTTAGCAGCAGTGAATAAAAATAATATTGAATGCATTTAATAGTGTAAAATTGTAGTACAGCATGTAGATTGAGAATTTTTAGTTAACCTTCATTTAATAAATGTATTATTTATAGAAAATCAGAAGTTTTTTCATTTTTTGAAAAATCACTATCTTCTTTGATCAGTGACATAGATAAATTCTACCTACTACCTTTAGTGACCTGCACCTATCCTTGCAAGTTTTTGGAACATAAACTAATTTTTCTTTTTCTATTCAACATTTTCATCAGTTACTTTGATGCAGACATTTGTGACATGCCCATCAAATTTGCAGATAACATAAACCTGGGAAGAATGGTGAATTTGTTAAAATCCAAAAGGACCAACAGCTTAACAGGATTTAATATAACATTCTATCATAATATTGCTCAGATAACATGTGAACTTTTAACTATATACATAAAACAAATTGTATAAATAGCTCTAACTTGAAATTTATCTACAATATCTATCTAACTATGAATTTTGTTTTGTTTTGTTTTTTAAGCTGAATTTTCACCCGGGGAATAATGATCCAGAAAACTTCTCAGGTTATTTTGTTCTGGATAAAAATGAAAATAACTCCCTCATTAGGCGAGTGGTGGTGGTGGAGGGGACAAGGGTTCACACTAGAGTTGTGAGAGTTGAGTGCTGAAGAGCAGAGTGAAGTAGGATTATCTGGAAGATTCATTTGTTTTTAGGAAGAACAGGTTTCTGAATAAGTTGTTTTCACCTTTCCTCTGTGATAAGAAGGCTTGTCTGTGCCTGGTTTGGTGGGGGATGGGTGGATTGATTGATGGAGTTCTTTCATTTTCTTATTATCAAAGAATTTATTATGAGCCTACACAGCTAGAGACTAGGGGACAAAGTAGGATATTTTTCCTTCCACAGAGGATTTGTATTGGTATAAACCTATTATAACAGAAACATGAAGGAAGTAGTGGATTTGTCAATAATGATTGATGAGAAAGACTGAATCAGTATAACAACTAATGTTAACTATTGATTTGATATTGATGTAGAAAGAAAATTGAATCTAAGATCATAAGTCTGACTTTGCCACTACTCTATTATGTGACTTAGTCATTCTGAGTCTGTTAGATGAGGATTAACTTTCATGTCCCTTATTTCTAGAACATTCAGTTACTTTATTAAAGTATTAATTCTGTCAAAGGAATTGCCAAACAATCCTTTTTCCAAATGGCTGATCTAATTTAGAACTGACCATCAAAATAACTCTATGGTATTGATTTTCTGTCTTATAAGCCTGATTCAGGTAGACTATTTTAGGCACAGACAATAGGAGGTGAAATGCTACTCACAATCCAGATGATTGTTCCATCTACCTGAATGTCATCAAGTTATTCATCAATATTATCACAATTTTACCTGGCTTCCTAATATTCAAATTCTAGTTTTAAAAAGGACAGTGTATTTTGACAGAACATATCAAGAAAAGTAAAACAATTCAATGAAATAATAAGCAATAAATTATCTAGCTTAGTTACATAAAAGAATAAAGGGGAAAGAAGGTTGCAAACTAAGTGCACAGTAGAAAGTCTGTATTTTGAGGGTTTCAAAGAGACATTCTGAAATATGAAATATTTTTTGTTTAGTAATTCAACAAATAATTGTTAAATGCCTAGTATGGTGAATAAGGCATAGAATTTACAGTCTCATGGAATGGAAATATGCACAAATACATAGTTAGTTGATAAAGGGAAATATAAAGTACAAGTAGAGAGAAAGGCGACTGAATCCAGACATGGGCACGTGGACAGGTGTCCAGAGGACATAGTGTCTAAAATGAGAAGGTATTAACAACAGAGAGTGTTGGGGGATATGGAAAAGGAGAATGTTATGAAAAATGTTTTGTGTTTAGAACTTAAATACATTTTAAAAAGTTTTAATTGGAAGATAATTGTTTTAAAATGCTGTGTTAGTTTCTGCTATACAACCACGTGAATCAGTCTTATGTATACATATATCCCCTCCCTCTTGAGCTTCCCTCCCTCTCCCCACCACCCCCCATCCCACCCCTTTAGGTCATCACAGAGCACTAGACAGAGCTCCTTGTGCTATATAGCAGGTTCCCACTAGTTATATATTTTACAAATGAGAGTATATATATGTCAGTGCTACTATCTTAATTTGTCCCACCCTCTTCTTCCCCTGCTGTGTCCACAAGTCCTTCCTCTACGTCTGAGTCTTTATTTCTGCCCTGCAGTAGATTCATCAGTACCATTTTTCTAGATTCCATATGTATGTGTTAATATATGATATTTTTCTCTTTCTGACTTACTTCACCCTGTATAACAGGCTCTAGGTTTATCCACTT
Organism: Bos javanicus; assembly: GCF_032452875.1. NCBI lineage: Eukaryota > Metazoa > Chordata > Mammalia > Artiodactyla > Bovidae > Bos > Bos javanicus. The sequence goes on along the minus strand of NC_083871.1, from coordinate 55,888,997 downwards.
CACTTCAACTGACTCAGATGTGTTCCTTTTATGCCCGAGTAATATTCCATTGTGTATATGTACCACAACTTCTTTATCTATTCATTGGTTGATGGACATCTAGGTTGCTTCCAGGTCCTGGCTATTGTAAATAGTGTTGCAGTGAACATTAAGGTATGTGTGTCTTTTTGAATTATCATTAAACAAATAGGAATTTAATGGATTAATTTTAAATGTAGTTAGTTTATTTTTCCAGCTTTATTGAGGTATGATTGACAAAAACTGATAAAATGTGGTGTTTCGATATATGTATACATTGTGAAATGATACTGCACTCAAGTTGATAAACATATGCATCACCTCACGTAGTTAAACTTTGTGTATGTGTATATATACACATATTTTAAGTACAAAATACATTAACTATGGTCACTATGCTGTACATTAGTTTCCAGAATTTATTCATCTTGTAACTCAAAGTTTGCACCCTTCCACCATTAGCTCCACTTTCCCCCTATCTACTTGTCCCTGTCCCAATCCCCAGCCTCTGGTAGCCTCTATTCTACTGTCTGTCACTGTGAGTTGAAACTTTTTTAAAAAGATTCTATATGTAAGTGAGATCATGCATCATTTGTCTTTCTGTGTCTGGCTTGTTTTGGTTAGCATAACATTCTCCATTTTTATCCATGTAGCCACATATGAAAGGATTTCCTCTTTTTAAATTGAGATCTAACTGGTATATGCTGCTGCTGCTGCTAAGTCACTTCAGTCATGTCCGACTTTGTGCGACCCCATAGACAGAAGCCCACCAGGCTCCCCTGTCCCTGGGATTCTCCAGGCAAGAACACTGGAGTGGGTTGCCATTTCCTTCTCCAATGTATGAAAGTGAAAAGTGAAAGTGAAGTCACTCAGTCGTGTCCGACCCTCAGCGACCCCATGGACTGCAGCCTACCAGACTCTGCTGTCCATGGGATTTTCCAGGTAAGAGTACTGGAGTGGGGTGCCATTGCCTTCTCTGAATTGACATATAATACTATATTAATTTTCAAATGTACAACATAGTGATTAAATATTCGTATGAACTGTGAAATGATCACCACAATAAGGAGACCAGGGTTCAATCCCTGGTTCAGGAAGATCCCCTGGAGAAGGAAATGGCAGCCCACTCCAGTATTCTTGTCTGGAAAATCCAAGCCCCATGGACAGAAGAGCCTGACGGGCTGCAGTCCATGGGGTCACAAAGAGTTGGACACGACCGAGCAACTAACACTTTCCACTGTATAATTAACATATAATATTACATTAGTTTTCAGGTGTATAACATAGTAATTAAATGTATATGAACTTGAAATGATCACAATAAGTCTAGTTTACATCCATCAGCATACATATTTGTAATTTTTTTCTTGTCACGAGAAGTTTTAAGATTTACTCTCTTAGCAGCTTTCAAATATGTGTTGTTAACAATAGTTACTATATTGTGTATAATGTCTCATGACTTATTTTATAGCTTTAAGTTTGTACCTTTTGAACCCCCTTCACCCATTTTACCCACCTCCTACCCTCTGCTTATGTATTCTCTGTATCTATGAGCTCTTCCTTTTTCTGTTTTTGTTTTAGATTCTACATGTAAGTGAGATCATATGGTATTTGTCCTTCTTTGACTTATTTCACTTAGTATAATGCCCTCAAGGTCATCCATGTTATTGCAAATGACAAGATTTTCTCCTTTTTTAGGGCTGAATAATATTTCTGTGCATGCACACATGTGTATGTGTGTGTAGTGCATTTTCTTTATCCATTCATCTGTCAATGGATTTCTAGGTTGTTTCCACATCTTGCTTACTGTGAATAATACTGTAATGAATATGGAAGTGTAGATACCTCTTCTAAGTAGTCATTTTATATCCTTTTGAAGTGTACCCAGAAGTGGGATTGCTAGATTGTATAGTAGTTATTATTCCATTTTTTGAGGACCCACCATATTGTTTTTCTTACTGGCTTGTACCAATTTACATTTCTACCAACAGTGCTCAAATGTTCCCTTTTCTCTATACCAGCATATGTGTCATTTGTCTTTTTTATAATAACTATTCTTACAGATAGGAGGTCATACCTCATTATGGTTTTGACTTCAGTTTTTCTGATGATTTGTGATATTGAGCACCTTTTCATATATCTGTTGACTATTTGTATGTTTTCTCTGGAAAAATCTTTTCAGGTTGTTTGCCCATTTAAAAAATCTGGGCTTTCCAACTCTTGCAGCTCAATTCCAGAAAAACGATCCAATCAAAAAAATGGGCCAAAGAACTAAACAGACATTTCTCCAAAGAAGACATATAGATGGCTAACAAACACATGAAAAAATGCTCAACATCACTCATTATCAGAGAAATGCAAATCAAAACACAGTGAGGTACCATTGCACGCCAGTCAGAATGGCTGCGATCCAAAAGTCTACAAGCAATAAATGCTGGAGAGGGTGTGGAGAAAAGGGAACCCTCTTACACTGTTGGCGGGAATGCAAACTAGTACAGCCACTATGGAGAACAGTGTGGAGATTCCTTAAAAAACTGGAAGTAGAACTGCCTTATGATCCAGCAGTCCCACTGCTGGGCATACACACTGAGGAAACTAGAATTGAAAGAGACACGTGTACCCCAATGTTCATCGCAGCACTGTTTATAATAGCCAGGACATGGAAGCAACCTAGATGTCCATCAGCAGATGAATGGATAAGAAAGCTGTGGTACATATACACAATGGAATATTACTCAGACATTAAAAAGAATACATTTGACTCAGTTCTAATGAGGTGGATGAAACTGGAGCCTATTATACAGAGTGAAGTAAGCCAGAAGGAAAAACACCATTACAGTATACTAACGCATATATATGGAATTTAGAAAGATGATAACGATAACCCTGTATGTGAGACAGCAAAAGAGACACAGATGTAGAGAACAATCTTTTGGACTCTGTGGGAGAGGGAGAGGGTGGGAAGATTTGGGAGAATGGCATTGAAACATGTATAATATCATATATGAAATGAATCGCCAGTTCAGGTTCGATGCATGATACAGGATGCTTGGGGCTGGTGCACTGGGATGACCCGGAGGGATGGTATAGGGAGGGAGGAGGGAGGAGGGTTCAGGATGGGGAATACGTGCACTCGTGGTGGATTCATGTTGATGTATGGCAAAACCAATACAATATTGTAAAGTAATTAGCCTCCAATTAAAATAAATAAATTATATTAAAAAATAAAAAATCTGGGCTTTCTATTGCTATTGACTTGTATGAGTTCTTCATATATTTTGGATAGTTATCAGATATATGACTTGCCAGTATTTTCTCCCATTCTGTAGGTTACCTTTTCATTTTGTTGATTGTTTACTGTGCAGAAGGTTTTAAGTTTGATGTAGTATTACTTGTTTATTTGTACTTCTTTTGCCTAGGCTTTGGTGTCATATCCAAGAATTATAAAGAATAATATCAAGGAACTTTTCCTCTGTGTTTTTCTTCTAGGACTTTCACAAGCTCACGTCTTATATTAAGTCTTTAATCTATTGGATTGGCCAGAATATGCAAATATTCTGCCAGAATAAGAAAGATTACACATTTGCTCAAGGACTCAAATATAGTAAATGGTTAGTAATGGTTGAGGTAAAATTCATATCTAGCTCTATATGACTCTATATTATCTTTTCAATTGATTCACTGCCTCTCTTACTATTATGACAAGGCTCTTCAAAGTGTGCCTTGATGAGCAAGCACATTCTGCTTAGATATAAAGTGACCTATACATAGAAATTTACTATGCGTGAGTGATAATGTAGCTTTTATTCATTTGGTAACCAGAAAATGTTTTGCTAGGCAAAGAAAAGTGAAGAGGCAAGTTGGTGACTTGAACTCTCCAGATCATTAACCAAAAACAGAGTCCTTAGCTACCATTGATTTTTTCCTTTCTTGTTTAGACTGCTTTTGTTTGCCATCTGATTGTACTTGGGCCTGATGGTAGATAAGTAAATTATACTTGGGCAGGGATTTTTACCTGGATAAACCTTAAACCTGTTGACTAATTACTCCAATGTGACTATTTTTCTTCCCTTGTCTTTTTCTTTCTTCATATTGTCATCATGTATGGTTGTATTTATAAAATTTTTTATTTTCATTTATACTCAAGTAGATGTTCAAAATGAAGTCCTTTAATAAAACATTTGAGTTCTTAACTTTTGTATATCAACAGATTTGTTTGAATAGTAAGAAGAACATCTACTAAACACTATGACTCTATTGGGATATGGTAGATAAATACATAGGATTCTTTTTTTTTTATTTTTAAATATTATACTTACTTATACACTCAGATTAAAGCACCCCTTTAAATCTCTCTTTAAATAGAGACTGAGCATATAATAATTTTTATGATCTGAATGTTTGTGTCCTTCTCAAATTCTTGTGTTGAAACCCCAAGGCCAGTGTGATGGTAAAGATGAGGACTTTGAGAGGTAATTAGGATTGTTAGGTCATGAAAGTGAGTTCTCATGTTGAAATAAGTGTCCTTATAAGAAGGGACACTAGAGAATGTGTTTTCTCTGTCCTTAAAGGAGGTCATGAGAGCACACAGGGAGATTGTAGCCCCCTGGAAGTCAAGAGAAGGGACTTCAGAATTAAACCTGTCTTGCAGGCATCTTGATCTTGGATTTCCAGTCTTCAGAACTGTGGGAAATAAATTTCTGTTGTTTAAAGCACCCAGTCTATGGTATTTTGTTACGGCAGCCCAAACTAATGAATAGAATGTTGTCACACAGATCTTATGAGAGCTAAACTTAATATTTAAGACTTTGAGGTAGTTATTTATTTTAAATACCTACATTTAGATAAAAACTTATTATTTCTCACAATCTAAGAAAGATTATAACAGATCCATTGTCACTATATAGATTAGATATTACCAAATTCATTACTTATCTGAATAATAATTGCCAGCCTTCCTCTCCATTATCTGTCTTATTTCCTTATCAGCACTTTTTCCTTTTCTGACTTTGTGTTCATAATGAAAAATGTTAGCAATAATAGCTTTAATAATGGCAACATGTCTTGAATTTTTATAGCACATTTCCTCTGAGAGGTTTAAAGTGATTCAGATAAATTTCCTAGGTTTCACTGGCAATCTTCCAGTGAATTAGCACATCAGAATGAATGCAACCTCAGCTTCACAGCTATCTGTGTCGTCCTCTGTCCTCTTCTTTGCTGCTTGTATCTTATGCGACCCTACTCTTTTTCTCATCCTCTCTCCAGTCACAGGAGCCTATTATTATTCTCTTTATGTTTGAGTGGAATTTGTGTATGTTGCTTTTCACTCCTGCTGCCCCATGCGCATCTTGGGGGTTAGCAGTGCTTTGGACTAAAGAATATACACTGGAAATGAAAAGCAAGGACCTTGCTGGAAGCAACACTTAACAGAAGTGCCAGTTCTGTTTATAAGAAATGTAACCACTTTCGCCTTCAGTTCAGTTCAGTTCAGTCGCTCAGTCGTATCTGACTCTTTGCGACCCCATGAATCGCAGCACACCAGGCCTCCCTGTCCATCACCAACTCCCAGAGTTCACTCAAACTCATGTCCATTGAGTTGGTGATGCCATCCAGCCATCTCATCCTCTGTTGTCCCCTTCTCCTCCTGCCCCCAATCCCTCCCAGCATCAGAGTCTTTTCCAATGAGTCAACCCTTCGCATGAGGTGGCCAAAGTATTGGAGTTTCAGCTTTAGCATCATTCCTTCCAAAGAACACCCAGGACTGATCTCCTTTACAATGGACTTTAACTTGTAACAAATGGCAATTTTCACATCTAGGCAAGAATAGGAAAGAATCAGATTAACTAAAACCTAACATAAAATATTCAATTTTGAATGAGTAGGATAAGAACACTGAAGTGGACAGTAAAGACTGAGAGAGCAGGATAACACTTCTTGAATGCTAAGGGTATTTAATTAAATAACATCTCAGTGTTTTATTTGCTAATAGCTAGTCACTGGTGTCAGTGCTGAACAGAAGTTTATGAGCCTTGGGGAGGACATTGGAGCAATATAGACTGAGAGAAGGAAGAGGAATTCTTGGATACAGACATTGTTTTTCTTCTCATTATCTTTATTCTAATAATTTATAATTCTTATATTTAAAGACATATAAAAGTGAAAGAATCTCAATTCAACTATACTTTTATGTCTCAAAATCTTAAATGCATGCTGGAAAAACAAAATATGCAAAATAAATATAAAATCATGAGAAAAGACATATTTCAGTCAGTTTTATGAAAAATTTGTAATATTAAGAAATGATAAAGTAATTTATTGTTATGAAAGAATAAATATAAAACATCTATATTTAATTCACTTGTAAAATGCTCAGTAGTTTTGAATGCTCTTCTACAATGGAAGTTGGATATAATGTTCCTATGATGCTTTAGTAACTACTCATTCTTAATTTTTATAACAAGGTTTTTATGTAAATATACTGTAGTTTTCTGTAGTTAAGGTATATATTAGAACATAATAAAATGCTGAACATTTAGGTTACTCTAAAGATTTGTGTAAATAAACATTTTAAAAATTACATATAAAAATTTCTTCCTATTGGCTCCTGACCTCCCTTTTCTTAGAACTCTTACTCTAGAAAGCTTGCACTTATAAATTATTCCTTTGTTCCTTTGAGGTGTAAATCTCCCAGCCTCTTTCCAGTTTTGGAACTCAGGAGTATCTTTGTCAAGGAGCCATCCCTCTGAAAAGTAATCATCAATGTTAGATGATGATCTAAGACTGTGTGGGAGGGTAAGAGCTTAAGTTCTACAGTCAGTCAGCACATGATAAGTATAGGTAAATTCCACTGTGGTGGAGTCAGGATGTTGAGAACAAGGGAAGAAGAACTAGAAATGGGACCTATGACAAGGCAGGAGATGGATCCAAAGCACTTTTTTTTTTTTTTGGTCTATTTTCTTGCATAAAGATACAGGCACCATGAACAGCCCATTGTCTCTTTTCCTTCCAGAACATTCCCAGTGAGTCCTACCTCTTGGAGTCTATCTGGAGAAAGACTGATGCTACAATTAATTGTTTGGTGCTGAGTTGATAGGGTCCTAAATTTGTTGGAAAGAAATAGCCAAATTATTTCCTTTTGTATGTGTATGTAATGGATCTCTTATGAAAATAAAGCCTCAGATATGTAGCATTTTACTTAATGTTATGGAATATTTGCCACATAGTAAGAACAAATTTATAAGTCACAGAAAATTAAAGAATATTTTCACTAATAGGAAGAATCTCTAAAGTATTTGGGCAGTTGTCTTCCTGTAGTACCTAAGCTTGATGAACAATATCATCAGCAAGTTTACATATAATCTCCTGAGTATGCTGTTGCTCTGCATTTATTAGTCTCTTCAAAGACGCTTTCAAAACTTTTCCATAGTTGCTTAATTTCAAAATGTTAAAAAGCAAATTCCTGACATGCTGACAACAGTGTCGATACTAATGAAATATTTTTGTTGGTTTTTGCCAAAATGTTTAGGTAACCTTTACTGTCTGCCTCAAGCTTGCTGGAAAATGCAGTGTTTTTTCAGAGTCTTATTGGGCTTCCAGCAAGGCAAACCATTTCTTTCTAGAGTGCTGAGAGAACTGTATTACCAGTGGGAGGAGTATGTGGCTTAGTAGGTATTGTAGGACTGGTTCCTATAACAAACTCAGAGATCAGGAAGTTTTGGGGAATGGGCCCTGGAAATAACACCTTTTGTGAAGGGAGGGAAGCAAGAAAGAGTGACCACGATTTCAGTGCAGTGGTGACAAGTGGTCTCAGCCTTTTCTGCAGGGAGCTCTGAACTGGAACACCCTTCTGAGCTCCCCATCGGGAGCTAGCCCCATAAAGGCAGCCCTGCCTGGCATGTGGAGGCATTGCAATCAGCATTACCACTTTCAGTTACAAGGATACCCCAAAGGACAGTTTTCTCAATAATTGTTTAAATAAATTTTACCAGGTCCTATTTGCTTCCTCCTTAAAAAGATAAATATTATGCCAATACAGTCTAAGTACTAGAAATCTGTTAATGGCATTTCAAATTCTGTTCTGATCTAATTCAATTCTGGTTAAACAGATTTGACCTGGAGAGCACTGATTCCTCTATCTAGTAATCTCTTTAAAAATTACTTTAAACTGGGTTGATTTATCAACAGGAAGATTCTATTTCTTCCATATTCCTTGACATCGTTGTCAGTGCACATTGAGAGAGTAGAGAGACTATCTTTGGATTATCTATGCCATTCTATCTAATCTTGAGATACTGTATTCATGAAAAAAAATGAGAGGAAAAGTGTGAAAAATGAAAATTTCTTAAGATACTTCAAAGATTTATAGCTCTTTTCTGTTTAAATATATTCTCCAGTAAATACTTTTTCCTATTTTTATGTGTACATATACATAATGTAAGCAATGAAAATATAAGAGAAATAACTTGATTTCATGCCAATTCAGGAGTTTTATAATTAGTTTCAAGTTTGAAAATACATAAATAATGTTTTATAGTTTATGACATGGTGCTAGAAAGACCAAGAGCTTTGATATTTTATAATTTTGGAACAATTTTTACTCTTATGGTATTTTCAATTTTTAACTTGTTAGTTTAGTAATGAGTAGGTGTCAAGTATGATACTAGACCCAGGAACAAAAACTGCCATCTTCAAAGACCCCACAGGGTAGTGGGACAATGGATTAGAAAGAGAGATTTACAAAATGGTGTGATAAGTGCTTAAGGACATTTATTTCCCAATTTTTCCCATATTATAAATGATGTGGAAAGAAAATAAGTGTGGCTTAGGAAAAAGACTGATATTTTTCTCTTGTTCTAATCCTGATTCTCTTACTAGTTAATAAAATAACCTTGCAACACTTAAGAAGTCTTGTTCATGAATAAGGTGAGGATAACCACAATAAAATTAGATGATCTATTTACAATTTTTCAAGTGTAAACATTATAGGTAAGTTGACATTAATGTCATAGGTGAAACCTTGAAAACTGTAGTGAAATTTTAAGAATGTACACACCATAGAAAACATAATGCAACTTAGATATCTGTTTATACAAATCAATTTTAAAAATAGTGTTGTACAACAATTTTTGAACATTTACTTATAATTAATTGCAGTTTAAAGTACTCAACAAAACCTTAAAATCCATCAACAATCTTCAGGCCTGCTGAGTGCTTCTGAAGTCTCCAGCAGTTTTGCTTAAATGTAATAGAAGTTAAAAATGAAAGAGTGTTTATCTCTAAGAATCAAGGTTAGCTAAGAATTCAACCTTGGCCTAGTCCATTCTAGGTCCCACAAATAGAAGGTTGCCTACTTCCTCCTTGGCTGAGCAAAATGTTTTTTCCTAAGGTATAGACTCACCTGTGTCCTGGAGTTTCCAGCAGAGGCATGGCTCAGCGGTGGACTACTGCAGGGTTGGAGGCACTGAGAAAGGCACACCTGCACGGGACCTTTTGAAGGAAAAAGCAAGAGAGTTCCAGAAAAAACATCTATTTCTGCTTTATTGACTATGCCAAAGCCTTTGACTGTGTGGATCACAATAAACTGTTGAAAGTCCTTCAAGAGATGGGAATACCAGACCACCTGATCTGCCTCTTGAGAAACCTGTATGCAGGTCAGGAAGCAACAGTTAGAACTGGACATGGAACAACAGACTGGTTCCAAATAGGAAAAGGAGTACATCAAGGCTGTATATTGTCACCCTGCTTATTTAACTTCTATGCAGAGTACATCATGAGAAACGCTGGACTGGAAGAAACACAAGCTGGAATCAAGATTTCTGGGAGAAATATCAATAACCTCAGATATGCAGATGACACCACCCTTAAGGCAGAAAGCGAAGAGGAACTAAAAAGCCTCTTGATGAAAGTGAAAGTGGAGAGTGAAAAAGTTGGCTTAAAGCTCAACATTCAGAAAACGAAGATCCATGGCATCTGGTCCTATCACTTCATGGGAAATAGATGGGGAAACAGTGGAAGCAGTGTCAGACTTTATTTTTCTGGGCTCCAAAATCACTGCAGATGGTGACTGCAGCCATGAAATTAAAAGACGCTTACTCCTTGGAAGGAAAGTTATGACCAACCTAGATAGCATATTCAAAAGCAGAGACATTACTTTGCCAACAAAGGTCCATCTAGTCAAGGCTATGGTTTTTCCTGTGGTCATGTATGGATGTGAGAGTTGGACTGTGCAGAAGGCTGAGTGCTGAAGAATTGATGCTTTTGAACTGTGGTGTTGGAAAAGACTCTTGTGAGTCCCTTGGACTACAAGGAGATCCAACCAGTCCATTCTGAAGGAGATCAGCCCCGGGATTTCTTTGGAAGGAATGATGCTAAAGCTGAAACTCCAGTTCTTTGGCCACCTCATGGGAAGAGTTGACTCATTGGAAAAGACTCTGATGCTGGGAGGGATTGGGGGCAAGAGGAGAAGGGGACGCCAGAGGATGAGATGGCTGGATGGCATCACTGACTCGATGGATGTGAGTCTGGGTGAACTCCGGGAGTTGGTGATGGACAGGGAGGCCTGGCGTGCTGTGATTCATGGGGTTACAAAGAGTCAGACAGGACTGAGCCACTGATATGATCTGTTTTTTTGCTTACTGATATTTTGTTTCAGAGTATTGTAGAAATAAAACTCTTTGATGATCTCAGAAGGGAAATTGCGAAATAGTTTTCTTTCTCCTTCTTCTTTAACTCAGTGTTTGATTGGTCATTAGAACATGCTGAACTTTTTTTATATCCATCTGCTCTCCTCAATTTCCAACTCTGCCTTCAGTTTGGAGCTTATGAACTTTACTAGGTAATGGAATAGCTTACTCCTAACTAGGTCTCTTGTCTCTTGTGTGTTCTTCTTCCACTTGATCTTTCATATTGCCCATGAGTTCTTTGGAAAAGAAAGGTCTGATCCAATTATTAAAACAGATAACTTAGATGACTCCCCATGGCTGACAGTTATAAATTCCTCTAAGAAGCAGTCTTTGACTATGTTTGTTATAAGTGTTACATGCTCTTCAGAGAAGGCAATGGCACCCCACTCCAGTACTCTTGCCTGGAAAATCCCATGGACAGAGGAGCCTGGTAGGCTGCAGTCCATGGGGTCACGAAGAGTTGGACACGACTGAGTGACTTCACTTTCACTTTTCACTTCCATGCACTGGAGAAGGAAATGGCAACCCACTCCAGTGTTGTTGCCTGGAGAATCCCAGAGACGGCGGAGCCTGGTGGGCTGCCGTCTCTGGGGTCGCACAGAGTCAGACACGACTGAAGCAACTTGGTAGCAGCAGAAGCACATGCTCTTAAAAATTTTTTTCCCCTTCTAATATTCTTTTGTTTTTTTAATTTACTTTTGTTAATTTATTTTTTATTGAAGCATAATTGCTTTGCAGAATTTTGCTGTTTTCTGTTAAACCTAACATGAATCAGCCATAGGTATACATATATTCCCTCTCTTTTGAAACTCCCTTCATCTCCCTCCCCATTCCACCCCTCTAGGTTGATACAGAGCCCCTGTTTGAGTTTTCTGAGCCATACAGCAAATTCTTGCACTGTTGGTAGGTAAATTGATATAGCCACTATGGAAAGATGGTTTGGAGCTTCCTTAAAAATTTTTGTATTTTACTTGTCATAAGATCTTAACCAAAATGTGTTGAAAGTCTTGATTTCATTATTGACCTACTGTGCTTACGTGGTCAGACTCATTTCCAGTTGTATCAGTCTTTCTGGTGGTCACTGCTATATAGTAGGTGCTCATTAAATATGAAAGTTAAGTGCTGGAACATTTGGGCCTTAATTAGGCTTAGTTTTATACTTCTTGCCCTTCTTATGCATACTTCAGTATATCTGTTCTCAACACTTGCCCAGAACTCTTGGTTTTTCACCTTGGTACTCTCTCTATGTACTGTTGCCTTCTCATACATAGCGAAATCTTACCTGTTTTTTTAAGACAGGCTTTTAATTAATTCCACATTATCTTTGAAGACTTCTCTCATCTTGTTGGGGTATTTATTTCCTTTTTTGGTAATCCAATTGCATGCTCTTTTGGACCTCTGTGGCACTAAACTCTTCCTGCTTGGGAATGCAGTTTCTAATCTCTCATTTCTTCTACTTTGAAAGTATCTTGAGGGCACAGGTAATTTTAACTCATCTTAATTGCCTCCAAAGCATAGATGAAAAAAACACTAACTTCATGAGGAAGATACTAAGTTTTTATTAAATGGAGGTTTGATAAATTAGTGTTTTTCTATAAATATTCTTCCGAACTCTTATTTCTGTAAGGTGTCAGAGATACTATATTAAATGAGTTCTTTGGCCAAATAGGCTTGAAAATACTGAGTTAAACAGAATTAAACACACTTTCAAAAAATCTGAGATGCTCTTTGGAGCTTTGAATGCTGTTTTTTTTTTTTTTTAAAGAAATATTGTACCTAGCATTTCTGAACTTACCTGGCCACAGACTCTTCATCCACAGATTGAGGTGCTACTGGCTGGTTCCTGTCTTAGAGGTGAGAACAGTTCCAAATTCCAAACTAGATAGCCTAGGAGTTAACTAGATTAGAGATTAAATCTATAACAGAATTTGGAGGGGGCTCTGATCTTCCCGCAGCTGCAGCCATGAGTTTTGAGCTGCAGGAGACATCTTAAGGATACTCAGCAGGTCAAGCACTGTTACAAGATTTTTTTTTTTTTTTACATTCTGAATGTTTAAATTGCAGTTATGTATTATAGAATGTCTCAATATTATATAATTTTTCTTTGTATAGGATATTATATGAACATTCTCTCAATTGTTATGTGATTTTGCTTAACATATATATATATATATATATATATATATATATATATATATATATATGTAAAACATATATCTATAGCATGTGAAAATCCTGAAGAACAATTTTATAGGTGCACAGTTACTTGGGCTTTAGATAAAAAGGATTGAAACTTGTTGTTCAGAGTCAAAATGGAAGGTGATTTGATAAATAGTTTTTTTTTTTTTTTCAGGGATTAGTTCTCCAGTTTTAATAACCCCATCAGTAACATGCATTAGGACCTCCCCTGATAGGTCACATATGATCTCGTTAGTTTTTTATCATTAACATATGCTCAATTTTCACTTGAAATCTGTACTTGGACACAATGGAAACAGTTGCCCTGGAAAAATATGCTTCAGTTTCTGTCATTCTTTTCATGTCAAGTACAACCTTTAAAAGAACTGAGCTGTATCATTTGTTTCCTTTGTATTTTCCTTTAACTTGAATACTGTGCTATGTACCCAGCAGGTACTTCAAAGGTATTGTTAGGCTGACTCTCTCACAGTCAGCACCTTCATTAAGTTTTACATGAAAGAACATCTTGGTGATAAGGTAGGGTGGAGTGTAGGGGTGGTGGTGGGCAGAAGCACCAGGCCCCTGGAGACTAGGAACAGTATTCAGGAGATCTTGATGAGCAAGAAACAAATATAAGGACGTTTACTAGTACACTCAAAGGACAAAAACCACTTTAAAGTGAGTAATGAGCTATATCCAAATATCTCAGAAAAACATCTAAAAGTCATAATGAATTACAAGAGTCTCCATGAGTCAACAACATGGTGCTTTTCAAAAATAGAGCATTTTCCCTAGGCTTTGTTAAAAAGGAGTATAGTAGGCAACATTTAGGCTTGACGTCTATCTCATAAAATGGCATAATTCCATGAGGTAGCTTGGAAGATATGTTGTAAGCTAAAGAAGTAAAAACCCAATTGATATTTTAATTTTGAGAGTCTTCCGTGAAAGATTCTTGAAAATACTGTGCCCATTAAGTCTCTTTATAAATAATGGCAGCATTCATCCACAAGCCAAGTTCTCAGATTCCCAAGTGCATTGGTTATAGTGCAGATGATGTATCCATTGCATTTTTAACCATAAAAAGTGACAATCACTACAGAGAGGAAACATTGCTTTGTGAAGAAGAGTGACTTTTCCCTGTCTTTGTAATACCTCTGGTAGTGTTAAGAACAGTAATATATTCCCATACTATCAACCTGTATGCAGCTATGATGCTAAATATTCATTAACTTCAGTTATACATGCTATGGGATTTCAAAGATGTGTAACAATTTAAAAAATTAATATACCTCTTGTGGAAAATTTATGTTGAATATTAAATACAATATGAAATGAAATAAAATATTTTTTCTCTGCCATTAACTCATTAAAACTATTATTTAGTTAATAATTTTAAATAAATTATGGAACTGGTAAAAATTAAAACAAGCACAGAGTTTTATCATAGTTTATAATAGTCTGTAAAAGGGCTCACTTTGTCATCAGATAGGTTTCATTAGTGGGGAATGTACATATCAAATAAACTCTGAAGCTAAAGAGTAGAAATTCCTTGTTTTATACAAGCCAGCCAAAAAATATAGAGAGGTCTTGGATAGTATACTTGATACACAAATAAGAAATATCAACCCAGCTTTGCACTTCATAAAAAAATAATACACATTTTCAAATTGTACCTTTATAAAAATAAGACATTATGCTGGGAGAAGCCCAAAAGCCCAAAAAGAAACCCACATCAGGCCAGCCACCCTAATTTACCAGTTATAAAAGTAAACCATCTTGAAAAGGGATCTTCCAACAGTCAGTTGAGCTGCCTACTGCATGTTAGTTTCTCTGGAAGCAAGCACTGAGATGGAATTGTTGATATAAATAGTTAGTAGACTTCAGCATCTGTATAAGGAGGGGCAACAGCAGGATTGGCAGAGAATCTTAACTTCAATAAAAGTCTTTACTAACCCTGTGTGAAGGTCTACAGTGAATTTTGCCCATCAGATTTGGTCCTGGTCAATCTGAGATGGCTGTTCCTTCATATTCCTGCCTTGCTCAGTCATCAAATGTGAGCTGTTCTGTAAATAATGTGACCTCGGATGAAGCAACTCTCCGTATCTGAGGCAGACCCTGAAGGAGCTGATAGCATACCCTATAGCTGGATAGCCAGTCCTTTGAAAAGAGGATCTTGGTCATGTTTCTCCCTGCTGACCCACTACCCTACTTGTAACAGAGATAAGTTTCCCTGGTATGGTTTATTATACAGTAATATTAATGGTAATACATCAAAATTTTGGGAAATTAAGTTATAAAATAAAAAAACAAAGCAAAATTTATTACTTGATTTAGGTGTTTATTTATTTGATCTCCATATGGGTAAGATTGTTGAGGTATTTACTTATTTGATCTCTGTATAAATTGGGAGGAATCAAAAGGAGAAAACATCAAGGGATTAAAAAACTCTTTAGTGTCAAACTGTCATAAGATGAAAGTTTGAACAATAAAAGGGATAATATTTGTAAAAAAAATAGGTGAAGGATTTCTATCCCCTAATACATGATACTTTCAAATGAATACATATAAGATTTTTTTTTAGTACAGAAACAAGTCATGTGAGAAAGGATATGGGTACAGATAACACAAGAAAAATGTTTAATCTCATGAATAAAGAAATGTAAATTAAGACTAAAAATGCCATTTTAACTTATCAAATAAATAATATTAAAAGAAAGTGGTACTTATTGCTTATGCTGGTGGATGAGAAGGTCATTCACATAAATCGTGGTGGGAAAATAATTCCTTAAGACTTGTCTAGAAAACGTTTTGGCAATCTGCAGTAAAAGTCATAAAAATAAACATTCTCATCCAGCAATTACATTTCCAAAGTCCTACCTTGGAGAAGTGTTTCAGTATTTATGTATTAAAATATTCATCGCAGCCTTTTATGTTCATTAATAATCAAGTACAGGGATAGTTATAGTAAATGATGGGATGGAATGGTATATGACCATTAAGAATGCTATTTAGTAAAAAAATTTAACAGTGAGAAGAAGTGCTTATTATATTAAAAAAATTAATAAAATCTATATACAATATATACAATAAAGGGCTTCTCTCATAGCTCAGTCGGTAAAGAATCTGCCTGCAATGCAGGAGACCCGGGTTTGATTCCTGGGTTGGGGAGATCCTCTGGAGAAGGAAATGCCAACCCATTCCAGTATTCTTGCCTGGAGAGTCCCATGGACAGAAGAGCCTGGCAGGCTACAGTCTACAGGGTCGCAAGAGTCAGACACGACTTAGCGACTTTACTACTACTACTACTACTATTACTACTACTACTACTACTACTACTATATGCAATAAAAATTCAGCTCTGAAGAATACATATTTGAGAGTATGGAGGAAGACTGCCAAATGGTATTGATTTCCACCTACTTTGACCGGGAAAAGTTTTTCACGTCAAACTGCCTGCCATCTTAATAAAGGCATTCATATCATCATTGTCTAGCACTTAAAAGTATCCAGATCTCCAAGACATTGAGGGGTTCCCAGGCAAAGATTAGGAAGCAGTTCACCCTCAAGTTCATCCAAGTACTGAACTTCTTCCTCTCACACTTTGAATCTTGTAGCTGAAGGTCTCTTTCTTCTATTAGACTTCCTTTCTCTCTTGAGTTTCTCTGGGTCTAGTTACCTCTGCTTCGTCTTACTCATATTTTCCAATCACAGTGTTTTCCCCACAAATTGAATTCAGCCAAGATTAGAAAGATGTTTAAATCTCTGTTTCTGCTCTGGTGAGAGCTTCAGTTGCTACTGAGTCATGAAAGAGCAGAGGATATGGGAAATATACATATATAAAGTTTCAGCAATACATGAACCGTGAAATTCCAGATATTCAAGCTAGTTTTAGAAAAGGCAGAGGAACCAGAGATAAAATGGCCAACATCTGCTGGATCATGGAAAAAGCAAGAGAGTTCCAGAAAAATATCTATTTCTGCTTTATTGACTATGCCAAAGCCTTTGACTGTGTGGATCACATTAAACTGTGGAAAATTCTGAAAGAGATGGAAATACCAGAGCACCTGACCTGCCTCTTGAGAAACCTATATGCAGGTCAGGAAGCAACAGTTAGAACTGGACATGAAACAACAGACTGGTTCCAAATAGGAAAAGCAGTACGTCAAGGCTGTATATTGTCACCCTGCTTATTTAACTTCTATGCAGAGTACATCATGAGAAACTAGACTGGAAGAAGCACAAGCTGGAATCAAGATTTCCGGGAGAAATATCAATAACCTCAGATATGCAGATGACACCACTCTTATGGCAGAAAGTGAAGAGGAACTCAAAAGCCTCTTGATGAAAGTGAAAGGGGAGAGTGAAAAAGTTGGCTTAAAGCTCAACATTCAGAAAACTAAGATCATGGCATCCGGTCCCATCACTTCATGGGAAATAGATGGGGAAACAGTGGAAACAGTGTCAAACTTTATTTTTTTGGGCTCCAAAATCACTGCAGATGGTGATTGCAGCCATGAAATTAAAAGACGCTTACTTCTGGGAAGGAAAGTTATGACCAACCTAGACAGCATATTCAAAAGCAGAGACATAACTGCCAACAAAGGTCCGTCTAGTCAAGGCTATGGTTTTTCCTGTGGTCATGTATGGATGTGAGAATTGGACTCTGAAGAAAGCTGAGCACTGAAGAATTGATACTTTTGAACTGTGGTGTTGGAGAAGATTCTTGTGAGTCCCTTGGACTGCAAGGAGATCCAACCAGTCCATTCTGAAGGAGATCAGCCCTGGGATTTCTTTGGAAGGAATGATGCTAAAGCTGAAACTCCAGTACTTTGGCCACCTCATGCAAAGAGTTGACTCATTGGAAAAGACTGATGCTGGGAGGGATTGGGGGCAGGAGGAGAGGGGACGCCAGAGGATGAGATGGCTGGATGGCATCACCGACTTGATGGACGTGAGTCTAAGTGAACTCTGGGAGTTGGTGATGGACAGGGAGGCCTGGCGTGCTGCAATTCATGGGGTTGCAAAGAGTCAGATACAACTGAGCGACTGAACTGATCTGAACTGAAATGATTTAGGTTAATAAATATTTTGGCTTGATATATCTATATTATTGTTGTAAGACTTGTGCTGGCTAAGGGAGATTAGATGAATTGAAAATCTGCTTGAAATTTTATAATTGCTGCTTGAAATCTTAGTCTGAGAACATTCAGAAAGTGTATTCCTTTAATATTTAGGTTTTAACATAGTTCTTAGGGAATTTACAAGACTTTTAGAGAATCATTGAAGTGACACTGAAGACTTTTCATCTGAAGTGTGGAGGAATTTCTCAGTTACCTTATGAGGTCTCTGTGCTCCTTAATCAGTTTCATGGCAGAAGAAGGCAGTGCATGTTCTCTTATACAACTGAAAAGTAGTATTCTTCTCTTATTCAGAAATCTGTCTGTGCTTGGCTCAGACTTTCTTTGTGAGGAAAAGAAAGTATGTATGTGTGGGTTTTAAAGGCTATTTTAGGGGAATTTAGTGACTGTAGCAGCCTTTAAAGCAGCCTCTCTATTCTTGCTTCTTTTCTAAGTAGAGGAGAAAAATCAGCAGAAGCTAAGTTGACATCAAAAAAATCATTTCTGCCTGTGACAATGTGTCTGGGACACAAAGCATTGACCTTGAAGCACTGGTCTATTCATTTATGGATGGTTTAATCAATGAGGCCTTTTAACAGCTGGACCATTTCTTCCTTGTAACCCAGTGGCTCACCCTTGCTTTTACTTTCTAGGTCTATCTTTATTACTCATGACAAAAAAGGAAGCTTAGGCTTCCACTTCTCTGAAGGTATTTCCTCAGTCTTACAAAAATGGAAGAAATGAATAGAAATTTGAGAATAAAAGAAGCTATCAAACTATGCAAAGCATTTGTGAAAATATATTCATAGACCCAAAGA
The DNA here is from genome assembly GCF_032452875.1 of Bos javanicus. NCBI lineage: Eukaryota > Metazoa > Chordata > Mammalia > Artiodactyla > Bovidae > Bos > Bos javanicus. The sequence goes on along the minus strand of NC_083871.1, from coordinate 55,870,184 downwards.
ACTACAGCCTTGTATATATAATATGGTGAAGATAGTTCTCAGTTTCTATTGTAATCCCTGCCACTTTTGGTAAATAATCTGTGCTCATCAATCAATTTCTTCCTGGCAGCTGGGATAAGTTTATGAAATTGTCTAATATGGGCCCTTAAGAAAATAGTTATGTAAACATCCCTACAGCAATGTATATTCTTTAATCACTAAACTTTAAATATACAATCATCACGCTTTTATTGAGAAAAAACCCAAATGACCATCATAGGAGCCTGAGTAAAAAAAGTTGGGATTTCTTCTCTGCATCAATTAAAGCTAAAATGGAATAATAACTTTAAAACCTTTAAGGGAAGAAAGTGTATTCTAACGTAGCTCTTCAGCTGTGCTATTATTCATAGGTAAAGTCTACGAAAACATATTCTCTGACTTACAACCATTCAGAATACTTATGATATAAATATCTTTTTTGTTGATATTACTAAAGGAAATTTATCTGGAACTACAGAAAAAATTAAATTGAAGTAGGTAGATGAGTCAAATGAAGAAGGAGAAAGAAAACTTTTGATTAAGGAGGTTGATTGAAAATGGACGTATGATTACAAAATTGAAGAACCATCCTTTTTTATAAAAGGTGCATCTGTGTGTATGATGAGATAATGTTGCTGAAATGACCATGATATGAAGGAAGTATATTATTTCTAATTCACTTACCTGTGAAAACAAAAGCAGAACATAAAAGATAAAAAAACTTAATATGGAAATACTAAACCTTTGTACAAAGTAGTAAATTTGAAGTAGGAGAATGAGTTTCAGAAAAGGAAAAAGGCTCTAATTAAAAAAATTCAAATAAAGGATATTTTTAAAAATGTGTGCTTGATTATATAGTTATGAATTAATATTTATAGAATGACTAACATTCTATAAATTTGTCATATTAATCTCAATGATAAGATTTATCATATTAATCTCAGTGATAAAAACTTTCATTTCACTCTAAAACATAAAAAGAGAGTACATGATCCATATTTCAAAACCATATCAGAAAAGAGACAACATTTTCAAAAAGAGAAGCTTGAAGGAAAATAGCATATCATGAAGCTATTATTATAATTATGAATACTACTGAAAAGTACTGAAAATGAGTAATATTGAGTGAAATATAACAATACTGAAATGTGTGAATTATTAATATATAAATTATGTAAATTACCATCATGTGGAAAATAATATCATATTAGGATAGTGGCACTAACACTATTATTACTATTATTTTGTTGTTATTATTTTAAATATTTAATTATTTATTTGACTGCTTCGGGTCTTAGTTGTGGCACCCGCATCTTTGTTGCATCATGCTGGATTTTTCACTGTGGTGCATGGATTCTCTAGTTGTGGCACAGGGCCTCAGTAGTTAGAGCACTCGGGCTCAGTTACTCTGAGGCGTCTGATATCTTAGTTTCCTGACCAGGGATCAAACCCACATCCCCTGCATTGCAAGGCAGATTCTTAACTGCATCACATCAGGTCTAACTGTTCTGCTGGTTCAAATATATGATATTTATGCTTATCTGATACCAAAATACCTGAGTGTCTAAGAGAATCATGCTGTACCAGTTCCTGCAAGGGCTGAGGCCTCTGTGGATGTTCTGGAACATGCCAAGGGTCAGACAATTCAGTTGATTTACACTCTCAGTTAGCTCAGGGTCCTCTAGTGACCCTACAGAACACCAAGCTTTCAACCAGCCAAGATACCACAGCAGGGCACCTTTCAGAAGCCACGCATCAGGAGCTCTATCATGAAAACTCATATTTGCTGCTTGGTGAAAACAAAGGTCTTCTAAAAAGAAAGGGCTGAGCCCAGGGTGATATAAGCCTCTGTACTCTGATCCCAGTATTTCCCAATCTTCAAAGAACTGGTGAGAAGTAATTTGTAGCCTGTATACAAGCACACCTTCTGTGGGGGAGTCTGGTATATTCCCTAATGGTAAGCCTCTCCTTATTATGGTGCACTTCTGACTCCAGGACTCCTTCAGTGTTTTGACTTACTGGGGCTGTGGTAGAAATAGCATGAATAACCTTAAATAGGAATGTTCTCTGTCCTCAGGGAGACCTGTAAAAATAAGACTTGTGAGCTCTGTTTAATGGCACTTTCCGTTTCTGCCCTAGTATATGTATACTAGGACTATTCATCCTGTTAAATACAACACATACTGACACAACTTGAAGATGAATCACATTTTTTCCAGTGATGTGATATGTCCATACAATTCAGCACCATTGACAAGTATGGTCCTAGTATCTATTGAGAAAGATCTGTTGAGAAATTGTGCATTGCTTGGACTCAGTTTTTGATAGAATACATTTTTTTTAAAGGAGTCATTTTTCCCCCCAAGTGATATAATTGTTTTCAAATGATTAAGTTCTAAATTAGGAAGAAAATGTGAGCAGTGAATAGCACTCATATTGTTCAGTCATGATCAATTACCCCATATCCTTGGCATAGTCAATGATGCTTTTAACATAGAATAATCTTTGAGGTCACTGAAACTCTGCTGGTGACATGCAGAAGTCAGAGTGATCCATGTTGGACTCTCAGTGAACCTTCAAATCCAAAAATGATGTGGAAATAGAATGTATATAAAGTCGATAAAATACCATTAATTTGTTTAACAATCTTTTGATAACCCTGTGAGGTATATAAAGAAGTTTGGCTTGGTAATTAGAACCTGCAGATCCTTTCCTCTGTCTCCTAAAATGGACTCCATCAAGGCTGGCTGAATACTTAGCTTCCCTGCAAAAAGTAATCTTATCTGAAATATACTTGCCACTCCTGCTAGAAAAAGTCACCTTGCTTTCTAATCATACAACAAAATATTTTAAGCATGAGTGGTGTGGGTACACCAGCTCCCTTCTCCCCAGGTCTCCAAAATACAACTTTTATTAATCTACAAATTTGGGGGATAAATTTGAGATGCACCTTACCCTTAGATGCTATGGGTTAGAAATTTATTCCTAGATTAATATTTATCTCTAGCAAATTCTCTTTTATTAAAAGTATTTATAGTTCTTACAGAGTTCAATATGTCAGATCAGATCAGTCGCTCAGTCATGTCCGACTCTTTGTGACCCCATGAATCGCAGCACTCCAGGCCTCCCTGTCCATCACCAACTCCCGGAGTTCACCCAGACTCATGTCCATCAAGTCAGTGATGTCATCCAGCCATCTCATCCTCTGTCGTCCCCTTCTCCTCCTGCCCCCAGTCCCTTCCAGCATCAGAGTCTTTTCCAATGAGTCAACTCTTTGCATGAGGTGGCCAAAGTACTGGAGTTTCAGCTTTAGCATCATTCCTTCCAAAGAAATCCCAGGGCTGATCTCCTTCAGAATGGACTGGTTGGATCTCCTTGCAGTCCAAGGGACTCTCAAGAGTCTTTTCCAACACCACAGTTCAAAAGCATCAATTCTTGGGCACTCAGCCGTCTTCACAGTCCAATTCTCACATCCATACATGACCACAGGAAGAACCATAGCCTTGACTAGACGAACCTTTGTTGGCAAAGTAATGTCTCTGCTTTTCAATATGCTATGTAGGTTGGTCATAACTTTCCTTCCAAGGAGTAAGCGTCTTTTAATTTCAATATGTAGTGAGTCTATTAACAGTTTAAATTTTAACTTCACCAGATACAAGCTTTATTTAAATTTGGACTAATCTTGTACAACTCAATGAGTTATTCAGGTCACTGTTTGGCTTTTAGTGGAAATCTCGCAGACAGGCCTGGAGATCAGTGGGTGATATCAGTGGAGAATACATTGTGCCACAGGTTTATATTACAGCAATTAATACAGCTTCTGGGAGAAACTCAGACATAGGCCTTAACATCATCTCTCCATCATAATCATTCCTCATTTAGTTTGTTTGGGAAGTCTTGCTATTGCCTGCAAAAAAATGATCACAGATGAAAGTTGTCACATCCTGTTGAGAATGGACAATTATCCTTTATTTGGTTTCCACTTTCCTTGTAACAATACTGACAGATAAAAGTATTGGTTAGAGTGTAGCACTGTTAGAATTACTTTTTTCTCACCACATGAGTGAGGCATGTCCTCAGGCCTCATTACCTGGAGATGGCTGTGTTCTACCAAGCATTACTTTGCAGTGGCTATGTCTCTATGACAATAAGTAATCATTATAAAAGGGAATAAAATGGTCAAGTCAGTGAACCAGTCTTTGTGATCATGCCATATGGGACACTTGTTTTCAGTGTTAAAAGAAAGATTCTTGTGATGTTTTCCCTTGGAAACTGGGTTCAAATATGGCCAGATAGAAACTGGTTCTTCAGGCTTTATCCTTCCAGGGTTGATGCTTATTCCTGATTGTCATCCCCCAAAGGAATGCTGATGCATGATTGCAATGGGCTTGTGATCATGATAATGTTTAATTACCTATTATTTAGGGAATAGTTCTTACAGGGGAATTCAGAGGAAAAGAATGTGAGATTTTGAATCACAACCTAACTCTTGACTCTGCCAGTTACTAATCACTTTTATATATTTTTTGAAATTACATTTACTTTTTATTGTGGTAAATAATACATAATGTGAAATTTATCACTTTAAATATTTTCTTTTTTTTAAATTTTATTTTATTTTTAAACTTTACAATATTGTATTAGTTTTGCCCAACATCAAAATGAATCCACCACAGGTATTCCCATGCTCCCCATCCTGAACCCACCTCCCTCCTCCCTCCCCATACCCTCCCTCTGGGCCGTCCCTAAGTACATCACATTGTTGTGATGTAACTCCATCAGAACATCAGAAAAGTTCCTCCAGAACTTTTTCAAATCTGAAGTTCTATATCCATTAAATAGCAACTTTCCATTTCTTTGTCTTTTCAGCCATTAGTAATCACCGTTCTATTGATACTTCCTGTTTCCATAAACTTGACTATTAAAATATGCTTCGTCCCTTAAGTACTCATAAATGTTAGTTCTTCCTATTAAGACATAGTTATTAACATTTCAGGCAGGATGCAGACACATTATCATAATTACTACATTGATAATTTTATAGTCTTTGGTATTTTCTCAATTATTTTTATCACTTTTCTAAGCTTGGGAGTATACTTTAATTTAGGGGAAGGGGGATATCTGTTGCCCATCATTGAATAAAACACCAAATTTTAAGAAAAACATTGCATCATTAAACTAGCATTATGGGAGAGTCTGGAGAAGGAAGGGAAAAAGAATGGAGGCCTACAATAAATGATAATGTACTTGCATTTTTTCCCATTGACTCCATTTTTATCTAATCGTTTACTTTTAAAAGCTAAAGCTTCTCCAGAGATAGGTCTTTGCTCCCAGTTTTTTCAGGTAGAGTTCTGCTTGTTATACTGCATTGGCTAAATGCAGGAGTGGAGAGAGGCACAAGGTAATTTAATAGGAGTCAGCCCTGAAACCATCCTCCCAACTCTCCTCTTCTTGCTCCTCAGGTGACTGCCCATCTTCAGTTGTTTATGTTGCATTTCCTGAAATGAGGGTGTAGGAGGAAGAGATTTCCAGGAAAAATACCATTAAAATATGACTTTATAATTATTAGGCTGGCCCCATATTCCCTGGGCTCCTCTAAATTTCTTCTCTTTTTTCCCCTTCACTATGGCACCCCATTCCAGTACTCTTGCCTGGAAAATCCCATGGATGGAGGAGCCTGGTGTGCTGCAGTCCATGGGGTTGCTAAGAGTCGGACATGACTGAGTGACTTCACTTTCACTTTTCACTTTCATGCATTGGAGAAGGAAATGGCAACCTGCTCCAGTGTTCTTGCCTGGAGAATCCCAGGGACAATGGAGCCTGGTGGGCTGCCGTCTATGGGGTCGCACAGAGTCGGACACGACTGAAGTGACTTAGCAGCAGCAGCAGTATTCCAGCTCCCTAAGCCTCTAGATCTGGTGCAAAAAACCTGAAAGTTCCTCTGATGACAGAAATTCATCCTTGAAGTTTTCTTAATGAAACCTTTGATAGGGTTTATTAAACTATGATTCACAAATGTAACTTGGTATACATGACATCTTGTGATATGTTAAGAATAAGCGAGTGCATCACAGCTCAGGTGAGGCTTCCAGATACTACATTCCATGATTCTGATTAAGCAAAATCATGGCTTATGATTCTTCAGGCATGGTAGAAAGGCTAATTACATTGACTATGTCATCAGCATGTAGCTGCATGTTTCTAGAGTCAGAGCTTATATATTATATATGACTTATAATAAGAAAAAATGAAAACTGATTTAGAAAGGCTGAATTTATCATTTTGATCAGCTATACTTCAGTTAAATTCAGCTCGTCTCCTCAAAATAATCTCAATTTATCCTAGCTTGATAGATCATAATAATATAATAAGTATATTATCTCTTGTGCTTTCTGAGCATTGTCCCATTCTGGAGGAAAACAAATACATTAGGGCAGTGATTGTTAACTTTTGTACAAACTTAACTAGATTAAAAAAAATCCCATTGTTCAGGTCATACTCTATACATTATATCAAAATTCCTGAAACTGGAGCCACAGAATAAAGTGTTTTAAAAGGTCCCCCAGGTGGTTCAGAAGTGCAGCCATGGTTGAGAGTTTGAGCCCTTGCCTCTCTTACCATTCTCGTTAATGTTCACACGCATACTTGATATTGATCAGAAACTAGTCAATCACTCAATTGACCGAAAGGGTCATGAACACATACTTTTAAGATATTAAAATATTTTGTTAAGAGTTTGCTCAAGAAGTGTTTGTTCAAATCTGATCTAAGTGATTTGAAGAAGTAATTAAATATGTGTATGCAGCTTCCCTGGTGACTCAGACGGTAAGGAATCTGCCTGCAATGCTGGAGACCTGGTTTCAAACCCTGGGTTAGAAAGATGCCCTGCTCCCCACTGCAGTATTTTTGCCTGGAAAATTCACTGGACGGGGTGCCTGGTAGGTTACAGTCCATGAAGTCGCAGAGTCAGACATGACTGAGTGACTAACACATTGCACATTCAGTTCAGTTCAGTTGCTCAGTTGTGTTCAACTCTTCACAACCCCATGGACTGCAGCATGCCAGACAGCTTCCCTGTCCATCACCAACTCTCAGAGCTTACTCAAACTCATGTCCATTGAGTCAGTGATGCCATCCAACCATCTCATCCTCTGTTTTCCCCTTCTCCTCCTGCCTTCAATCTTTCCCAGCATCAGGGTCTTTTCCAATGAGTCAGTTCTTCTCATCAGGTGGCCAAAGTAATGGAGTTTCAGCTTTAGCATCAGACCTTCCAATGAATATTCAGCATGGATTTCCTTTAGGAAGGACTGGTTGGATCTCCTTGCAGTCCAAGGGACTCTCAGGAGTCTTCTCCAACTCCACAGCTCAAAAGCATCAATTCTTCAGCAGTCAGCTTTCTTTATAGTCCAACTCTCACATCCATACATGATTACTGGAAAAACCATAGCTTTGAATAGATGGACTTTTGTTGGTAAAGTAATGTCTCTGCTTTTTAATATGCCATCTATGTTGATCATAGCTTTCCTTCCAAGGAGCAAGCATCTTTTAATTTCAAGGCTGTAGTCACCATCTGCAGTGATCTTGGCGCCCCCAAAAATAGTCTCTCACTGTTTCCATTATTTCCCTGTCTATTTGCCATGAAGTGATTGGACCTGCCACCATGATCTTAGTTTTCTGAATGTTGAGTTTTAAGCCAACTTTTTCACTCTCCTCTTTCACTTTCATCAAGAGGCTCTTTAGTTCTTCTTTGCTTTTTGCCATAAGACTGGTGTCATCTGCATATCTGAGGTTATTGATATTTCTCTTGGCAAACTTGATTCCAGCTTGTGCTTCATCCAGCCTGGCATTTTGCATGATGTACTCTGCATATAAGTTAAATAAGCAAGGTGACAATATGCAGCCTTGACATACTCCTTTCCTGATTTAGAACCAGTCTGTTGTTCCATGTACAGTTCTAACTATTGCTTCTTGACCTGCATACAGATTTCTCAGGACGCAGATCAGGTGGTCTGTATTCCCATCTCTAGGAATTTTCCACATTTTTTTGTGAAACACACCGTCAGAATCTTTGGTGTAGTCACTAAAGCAGAAAGAGATATTTTTTCTGGAACTCTCTTGCTTTTTTGATGATCCAACAGATGTTGGCAATTTGATTGCACATTATATTGCATATATATATAATTAAATTCAAATATATAACTATTATTTAACAATTCAATTCAATTCTGTAACATGATAAGAAACCATAATGTGTTAAGATAGCTTCTAGGAAAATAGAAGTGAACTCTTGAGTATTTCAATTAAATTTCTTTTTTACCATGTAGACCAAATCACTTATATGCATATTTAAATATTTTTAAATAAAGATATGTGCCTTGGATAAAGAATTTGAAAATAAAACATATATAGCACTATAACCAAAATGTACATAGTAAAGCTCCTATAAAACCAGCCTTGGAGGACAGGATCAGCATCTATAAGGGAGACATTTCTTTTTTTTTTTTTTAATTTAATTTTATTTTTAAACTTTACATAATTGTATTAGTTTTGCCAAATATCAAAATGAATCCGCCACAGGTATACATGTGTTCCCCATCCTGAACCCTCCTCCCTCCTCCCTCCCCATACCATCCCTCTGGGTCGTCCCAGTGCACTAGCCCCAAGCATCCAGTATCGCGCATCGAACCTGGACTGGCATCTTGTTTCATACATGATATTTTACATGTTTCAATGCCATTCTCCCAAATCTTACCACCTTCTCCCTCTCCCCCAGAGTCCATAAGACTGTTCTATACATCAGTGTCTCTTTTGCTGTCTCGTACACAGGGTTATTGTTACCATCTTTCTAAATTCCATATATATGCGTTATTATACTGTATTGGTGTTTTTCCTTCTGGCTTACTTCACTCTGTATAATAGGCTCCAGTTTCATCCACCTCATTAGAACTGATTCAAATGTTTTCTTTTTAATGGCTGAGTAATACTCCATTGTGTATATGTACCACAGCTTTCTTATCCATTCATCTGCTGATGGACATCTAGGTTGCTTCCATGTCCTGGCTATTATAAACAGTGCTGTGATGAACATTGGGGTACACGTGTCTCTTTCCCTTCTGGTTTCCTCAGTGTGTATGCCCAGCAGTGGGATTGCTGGATCATAAGGCAGTTCTATTTCCAGTTTTTTAAGGAATCTCCACACTGTTCTCCATAGTGGCTGTACTAGTTTGCATTCCCACCAACAGTGTAAGAGGGTTCCCTTTTCTCCACACCCTCTCCAGCATTTATTATTTGTAGACTTTTGGATCGCAGCAATTCTGACTGGTGTGAAATGGTACCTCATAGTGGTTTTGATTTGCATTTCTCTGATAATGAGTGATGTTGAGCATCTTTTCATGTGTTTGTTAGCCATCTGTATGTCTTCTTTGGAGAAATGTCTATTTAGTTCTTTGGCCCATTTTTTGATTGGGTCATTTATTTTTCTGGAGTTGAGCTGCAGGAGTTGCTTGTATATTTTTGAGATTAGTTGTTTGTCAGTTGCTTCATTTGCTATTATTTTCTCCCATTCTAAAGGCTGCCTTTTCACCTTGCTAATAGTTTCCTTTGATGTGCAGAAGCTTTTAAGTTTAATTAGGTCCCATTTGTTTATTTTTGCTTTTATTTCCAATATTCTGGGAGGTGGGTCATAGAGGATCCTGCTGTGCTGTATGTCAGAGAGTGTTTTGTGTATGTTCTCCTCTAGGAGTTTTATAGTTTCTGGTCTTACGTTGAGATCTTTAATCCATTTTGGGTTTATTTTTGTGTATGGTGTTAGAAAGTGTTCTAGTTTCATTCTTTTACAAGTGGTTGACCAGATTTCCCAGCACCACTTGTTAAAGAGATTGTCTTTAATCCATTGTATATTCTTGCCTCCTTTGTCAAAGATAAGGTGTCCATATGTGCGTGGATTTATCTCTGGGTTTTCTATTTTGTTCCATTGATCTATATTTCTGTCTTTGTGCCAGTACCATACTGTCTTGATAACTGTGGCTTTGTAGTAGAGCCTGAAGTCAGGTAGGTTGATTCCTCCAGTTCCATTCTTCTTTCTCAAGATTGCTTTGGCTATTCGAGTAAGGGAGACATTTCTCTAGACTTGGCTTTGTGGTTCAGAGCATCCTTAAAACTCTTTTAACTACTTGCAAAATGATGTGACGTGTGTGTGCATGTGTGTGTGCATGTGTGTGTCTGCACATGTGGCTGACAACTAATATGGGTTTTTCTGGGAAGAGGAATCATGATTTTGATGAGGTTCCTATGAAGGAAATCTACTGTCACTTAAGGATGGGATGACATTCTGTGATTACAGTCTGGATACATTAGAGGATCGCATTTAACATGTAGCATGTCTCCATCTTTGTGGAGACAGTTGACCATAATACACTGGATCTGAACTCAGACAACTTGGATTTGAGTTTCAGCTCTGCAATTTACTGGCTTGAGTAAATTCAGCTTTCTAAGTTTCAGGTTTCTGGTCTAATAGTGATAATAATATCTATCCTACCTACCTAATAATATTTTAAGTTTAAAATCAACTAATTATTTGTAAACTCTAAACTTCAATTCAATGAAAATAAAAGATTTAGCATAAAAAACAATTCCTGTGTTGACTGATAGCTAGCTTCCAGGCCAGTTCTCATGAACTCATGTTTAAGAAGAGATAATCAGGCTGATACTGAAATAATGGTTTATGTATAATTAAGTAAGTTTCAGGGAATACAACTGACATATACTTGAAACCTTCTTTGTAGGTTTTGGCACGTAGATGTGTTTGGGGGATATCATCTCCTCTTTAAAAGAACTACTTAAGCCCAGTAGATTTTGGCACAGAGGCAATTAACAGGAGGTATCTCTATTTTATAAACATGGAAGTTAAGGCCGATAACAGGAGAGTAATCTGTCTAAGGTCAAGGCCAGACACTTAGATTCCAAAGTCTACAATGTTAACTTCTGCACAGTATTGCTTATATACAAAATGATTTGAACCCATTTAGGAAAAAGCTGCAAGAAGCTGCATTTCTGAGAAAAGTGACTCAATATGGTAGCAAACTAAATGGGGGAACCTCTGGAAAATTTCATTTAAATCACATTTAAATCTCATTGAAATCATGAAGTGTCAATCATTTCAGTTGCTCAGTCATGTCTGACTCTTTGCGACCCCATGGACTGCAGTACGCCAGGCTTCCCTGTCCATCAAAAATTCCCAGAGATTGCTCAAACTCATGTCCATCGAGTCGGTGATACCATCCAACCGTCTCATCCTCTGTCATCCCCTTCTCCTGCCTTCAATCTTTCCCAACATTAGAGGCTTTTCCAATGAGTTAGTTCTTTGCATCAGGTGGCTAAAATATTGGAGCTTCAGCTTTAGCATTAGTCCTTCCAATGATATTCAAGGCTGATTTCCTTTAGGATTGACTGATTTGATCTCCTTGCAGTCCAAGGGACTCTCAAGAGTGTTCTCCAACACCACAGTTCAAAAGCATCAATTCTTCAGCGCTGAGCTTTCTTTATAGTCCAACTCTCACATCCATGCGTGACTACTGGAAAAACCATAGCTTTGACTAGATGGACCTTTGTTGGCAAAGTAATGTCTTTGCTTTTTAGTATGCTGTCTAGGTTGGTCATAGCTTGTCTTCCAAGGAGCAAGTGTCTTTTAATTTCATGGCTGCAGTAACCATCTGCAGTAATTTTGGAGCCCAAGAAAATAGTCTGTCACTGTTTCTGTTGTTTCCTCATCTATTCACCATAAAGTGGTGGGACCAGATGCCATGATCTTCTTTTTTGAATGTTGAGCTTCAAGCCAGCTTTTTCATTCTCCTCTTTCACCCTCATCAAGAGGCTCTTAAGTTCCTCTTCACTTTCTGCCATAAGTGTGGTATCATCTGCATATCTGAGGTTATTGATATTTCTCCCAGCAATCTTGATTACAGCTTGTGCTTCATCCAGCCCAGCATTTCACATGATATACTCTGCATATAAGTTAAATAATCAGGGTGACCATATACAGTCTTGTCGTACTCCTTTTCCCAATTTTAAACCAGTCAATTGTTCCATGTCCGATTCTAACTGTTGCTTCTTGACCTGCAAACAGATTTTTCAGGAGGCAGGTAAGGTTAGTCTGATATTCCCATCTCCTGAAGAATTTTCCACAGTTTGTTGTGATCCACACATTTAAAGGCTTTAGCGTAGTCAATGAAACAGAAGGAGATGTTCTTCTGGAATTCTTTTGCTTTTTCTATGATCCAATGGAGGTTGGCAATTTGATCTCTTTTTCCTCTGCCTTTTCTAAATTCAACTTGAACATCTGAAGTTCTCGGTTCACATACTGTTGAAGCCTGGCTTGGCAAATTTTGAGCATTACTTTTCTAGTGTGTGAGATGAGTACAGTTGTGCGGTAGTTTAAATATTCTTTGGCATTACCTTTCCTTGGGATTGGAATGAAAACTGATGTTTTTCCAGTCTTGTGGCCACTGCTGAGTTTTCCAAATTTGTTGGCATATTGAGTGCAGCACTTCCACAGCATCTTCTTTTAGGATTTGAAATAGCTCAGCTGGAATTCCATCACCTCCACTAGCTTTGTTTGTACTGATGCTTCCTAAGGCCCAGATGACTTCACACTACAGGATGTCTGACTGTTGTTGCTTAGGTGAGTGATCACACCATCATGATTATCTGGGGCTTAGCAGAGTTAAATGACCTGACTTGCCAGGAAAAATATGAAAAATATTCTTTGATAAGCAGGACTGAAGTTCTGGGACTAGAACACTATCTAAGGTAGATAAACAAGAAGACATAAGAAATAATCTCCTAGAAATAATTACCTTAGCCAGGATCAGCAGTAGTAAATGGAGGAGTGTGAGCAGAGGAAAATAATCACCATGTCAAAAAGAAGTGATGACCAGGAAACTGATCCTTAATGTAGAGGCTTAAGCAAAATAAGGTAGAAAGAGAATAGAGACAAATTTCCCCAAGACTGACTCCCACAGCCTTTGACTCTTTCTCAGTCTTGCTGCAGTAAAATGAATAATCCATCATTTCATATTTTAGGACTACCTGAATGGTATTAAAGAATATTTGTGTCCATTATTTTAAAAATGCTTTTTTTTGTTATTATTTTGGTCTATAAAATTTCTCCTGAAGTATAACAAATGTATAGAAAATTACAGAAATCAAAAGAACAAAACAATAAATGATCACAAGTAAAAATTCACATGTGATGACTACATAGGTCAAGGAATAAAACATCAATAGCACCACAGATATATTTGTTGGACTCTTTCATGTATTTGTTTTGCAGATTTTTGCATTTTATATAAATGTAACAAGTTATATATATTTGTGACTTGCATCATTTGCTCAACATTGTGAAGTTCATCCCTGTTGTTGCTTACAGCAGTAATTGATTCATTTTCATTGCTGTATATTGGTTGTGGTAGATTGCTGTAACGATGGCTCCCAATAAATCAGGCCTCTCTGTGTTCATGCCCCTCTGCAATGTGTTATTGCTGCTTCTCCTTTACAAAAAGGAGACTATTCCTTCAGTGTCTTAAATCTGAGCTTGTCTTATAAATGCTTTGGCATAGTTTGTGGTGGAAATTATGTTATGTAAGTTCTAGGGCTTAGCCCTAAGAACACTTGCAGATTTCTCTCTTGCCTTCTTAGGTCCTTTTATTACCATGCTGTGAAGAAGCCTAAAGTAGCCTACTGTAGATGAAAGTCTATCCATGATGGGAGAGTAGAGGTTACCCACTGACAACCAGAACCATGTTCCAGAGGCCATCTGGGACCTACAGATTCAGGTGAGACATCAGATGACTGTAAACACATGAGTGAATCTAGATGAGACTAGTAGAAGAACCTCCTGGCCAACCTACAAAATTTTCAAAAATAATAAATCGTGGTTGAAGCCACTAAGTTCTAGGGTAGTTTGCTAAACAACAGTGAATAACTGAAATAGCACATATAAAAATATGACTTTATTTATTTATCCATTGTATTATGATGGATATTTTTTTTCAGTTTGGGGCTATTATAGATAGTTACACTATGATATGTTTTAGGAAAAATATGTATAATTTCTGTTGAATATATACCTGAAAGTAGACTTAAAAGATCAGTATTAATAGATACTGCTAGAAAGTTTCCCATAGTGGCTGTACCAATTTATACTTCCATCAGCAGTGTAGGAGTGTTCCAGTTGCTCCGCAGTGCCATTAATCCTTGGCAATGTCTGTTATTTTCATTTTAGTCTTATTGGTATGTGGGGAGTGGTATCTCATAGTACACTTAATTTTAATTCTTCTAATGACTAAAGAGTTGATTACTTTTTCATATATTTATTGGCCTTTGGAACAACAAATACATGTTTATTGTACCTGGAACAACAGACTGGTTCCAAATTGGGAAAAGAGTAGGTCAAGGCTGTTTATTGTCACCCTGCTTATTTAACTTATGTGCAGAGTACATCATGCAGAATACCAGGCTGGATAAATCACAAGCTGGAATCAAGTTTGCCGGGAGATATATCAATAACCTCGGATATTCAGATGACACCACCTTTATGGCAGAAAGTGAAGAAGAACTAAAGAGCCTCTTGATGAAGGTGAAAGAGGAGAGTGAAAAAGTTGGCTTAAAACTCAACATTCAGAAACTAAGTTCATGGCATCCGGTCCCATCACTTCATTGCAAATAGACGGGGAAATAATGGAAACTGTGAGAGACTTTGTTTTTGGGGGCTCCAAAGTCACTGCAGATGGTGATTGCAGTTATGAAATTAAAGGATGCTTGCTCCTTGGAAGAAAAGCAATAACCAACCTAGACAGCATATTAAAAAGCAGAGACATTACTTTGCCAACAAAAGTCCATCTAGTCAAAGCTATGGTTTTTCCAGTAGTCGTTTATGGATGTGAAAGTTGAACCATGAAGAAATCTGAGCGCCGAAGAATTGGTGCTTTTGAACTGCGGTGTTGGAGAGGACTCCTGAGAGTCCCTTGGACTGCACGGAGATTCAACCAGTCCATCCTAAAGGAAATAAGTCCTGAATATTCATTGGGAGGACTGATGCTAAAGCTGAAGCTCCAAATTTTTGGCCACCTGATGAAAACAACTGACTCATTGGAAAAGACCGTGATGCTGGGAAAGATTGAAGGCAGGAGGAGAAGGGGACAACAGAGAATGAGATGACTGGATAGTATCACTGACTCAATGGACATGAGTTTGAGTAAGCTCTGGGAGTTGGTGATGGACAGGGAAGCCTGGCATGCTGCAGTCCATGGGGTTGTGAAGAATTGGACATGAATGAGTGACTGAGCTGAACTGACTGATTGGCCTTTGGGGTGTATGCCTTTTTTAAAAAAAAGTATTTGATTGAAGTATGTTACTTTATTATTGAGTTATCTGTCTTTTTCTTATTAGTTTGTAGAATTTCTTTATATATTCTTAATATAAGCCTTGTCAGTTTCATGTATTGAGAATATTGCCTCCCATTCTGTTGGATTGTCATTTCTTTCCATTAATGACCTTTTTTGAAAGTTTGCATCACCCCATCACTTAGGCCAACAGAAGTGATAGCTACAGGTGAGGTAATTTAGAATGAATACCATATAAAGAAGAGCATGCATGGCAATATGGCCCTGAGATTATTGGTTTTACAGGGATGTGGTTCATACCATTAACTTTCTTTTTTTGTATTTCTCCTCAGGAAGAATTGCCTGTGGAAGTGACATAAGTGGTGAACTGTGGCAGCCATTAGATGTGCCTCATAGACCTCTAGCTGCAGCAACTGTGAGTAATGATGCTTTCTTGTTTATTGGCCACTTATATATCATGTTTTGTATAGTTAATTCTTAAAAATTTGGTGTCTTTTTTTGTCTTATTTTGATGTATACAGTTTTTTACACATTCTAAATATGAAGTCTTTTTCAGATAAATGTAGGAGACTATTTTTCCCCATAGATATCCCAGGAAATAGCACTCAGGGAATGACATCACAAAACATAATAATATATAATAGGAAGAAATGATAGCATATGTGCAAAATGATAACATATGTACAAAATGGCTTGGTTTAAATGCCAAGAAAAATTTGTATGAAATAACCAAAGGGTTATTTTCCATGTGTTAAAAATAATAAAAAAAATCAATTATTAGACAAAATCAGAACATTATGGAAAAAGTATAGGGAAAATTTAAAATACCAAAATATAAATTTCAGAAATTAAACATGCGTGATTTTTGAAATTAAAATAATAATATATATGACAAAGAAAAGACTAGCTATAGTTGAAGAGAGGAAGATATTTAGAATACAACACAGAAAAATTAAGTGTTGGAAAATAGGAAGAAGAAATGAAAAGACATGGGAATATGGAGTGAGAAGACCTATATATGAGTTATAAATTAATAGAGAGTTGGAGAGAAAAAAATGTTTGAAAACAGGTTTGATAAAATGAAATTTCAGATTTATGAAACAGACTGAAAGAATTGTTTCAGTTCAGTCCAGTTCAGTCGCTCAGTCTGAGACGGACAAATAAAAACAAATATATTACTAAATCTATTTCTAATCAATAAAAATGAAGGGGAACAATAAAGAAGAAACATGTAATTCAGTACAAGTGCAGAAAAAGAATGAAGCAAATAAAAATCATTATTAAAATAAAACACAAAAGAAGATGGTGGAGATAGGATAAGACATACCATAAATCATTATAAAAATAGATTAAATTCACATATGTAAAAGGGAGACTCAAATTTTTCAGACCTTTTGTAGATATATTCCATTTGTACTAGGCACAAAATATTATATAGTGACCCAGATATGTAAGATACATTTTGGGGAAAAAAAACATACCAGGAAGTAACAGCCAAATAAATATTTTGATTAATAAAAAAGTTTTAACATGTGAATTATTAACAGGGACAAAAAGGGGTGTCACATACAAAGTAAAAAGACTCTTCTATCAATAAAGAATAAAATTAAACTTTATATATCATGGCTTCAAAATATTTGAAGCATATTTAAATATTTTAGTATTAAATATTGAAAAGGTGAAGGTGTTCAAAAGGTACAAACTTCCAGTTTAAAATAAATAAGACCTGGGGATGTAATATACAGCATGGTGATGATAGTTAACAATACTGTATTGTATATTTGAAAGTTGCTAAGAGAGTAAGTCTTAAAAGTTTTCTTCACAAGGGAAAAAATTGTTTAAAAGTGTATATTTAAAGAAAAAATTGACAGAATTATAAAAAGAATTTGACTAATCCATAGTTATGGCAGGAGATTTGCGCATGCCTTTTTAGTAACTAGTAAATCAAGGAGACAAAAAAATTTTCAAGGTACAGAAAGTCTGAAGAATTCAATTAACAAGCTTGATCTAATAGATATAAAAGACCTAATACATATGGCTCTTGACTACAGCAAATAGAGAACCCATGTTTTTCTCAGGTACTCAGAGATTAATGAACTTGCTTTTTTTTTTCTCTCTCTTTTTCTCTTTTATTTTTTTAAAATTTTATTTTATTTTTAAACTTTACAATATTGTATTAGTTTTTCCAAATATCAAAATGAATCCGCCACAGGTATACATGTGTTCCCCATCCTGAACCCTCCTCCCTCCTCCCTCCCCATACCATCCCTCTGGGTCGTCCCAGTGCACCAGCCCCAAGCATCCAGTATCGTGCATTGAACCTGGACTGGCGACTCGTTTCATACATGATAGTATACATGTTTCAGAGCCATTCTCCCAAATCTTCCCACCCTCTCCCTCTCCCACAGAGTCCATAAGACTGTTCTATACATCAGTGTCTCTTTTGCTGTCTCGTATACAGGGTTATTGTTACCATCTTTCTAAATTCCATATATATGTGTTAGTATACTGTATTGGTGTTTTTCTTTCTGGCTTACTTCACTCTGTATAATAGGCTCCAGTTTCATCCATCTCATTAGAACTGATTCAAATGAATTCTTTTTAATGGCTGAGTAATACTCCATTGTGTATACGTACCATAGCTTTCTTATCCATTCATCTGCTGATGGACATCTAGGTCTCCATAGATGCAGAGAAAGCCTGAACTTGCTTTTTAAGTGTGTTAAAATATTTCAAATCTGATAGATTAAAAAAAAATAAAGTGTTGTCTTTACAAAGTACAGCATGACTATTATATATATATATATATATAAATCAATCTTCTGCAATGCAAATTTAATATGGTAATGAATATAAGAAAGTATAGAAACCTAGATGAGTTGGATAGTTTTCTCTGAGATGAAAGGAAGCAGAATGACTCGAAGAAAGACTCAAAGTCTGGAATGAGTAGTTTTTTTTTTTTTTAACAATAGTTAAAGAGAAATATCGGAGAAGGCAATGGCACCCCACTCCAGTACTCTTGCCTGGAAAATCCCATGGACGAAGGAGCCTGGTGGGCTGCAGTCCATGGGGTTGCTAAGAGCCCGACACGACTGAGCGATTTCACTTTCATGCATTGGAGAAGGCAGTGGCAACACACTCCAGTGTTCTTGCCTGGAGAATCCCAGGGACAGTGGAGCCTGGTGGGCTGCCGTCTATGGGGTCACAAACAGTTGGATACAACTGAATCGACTTAGCAGTAGCAGCAAAGAGAAATATAAAGCAAAGATAGTAAACAGTTATTAGCGTATTATTAATTCTGGGTTGTGATTATGTGAGTATTGATTATCTTATACTAAAATTTTCTGTGTGTTTAAGTATATAAAAGTATTTTAAAGTGTGAAAAAAATCTGTGGAAGAATTAACTTGTAGGTGAAAACTTGTTTTTGAGATAGTATGTCCTAAGTCTTATCATGATATATTGATATATGCTTGATATTAGTATTATGGGCTCTGATAAAATGCAGTGTCAGGAAGATCTTTATATCAGCAACAGGGTTTTAGCAAATTCCTTGGAATTTGTCTCAGAAAGTACTGTATAAGTGGAACAGTTTGGGGGCAGTTTATTCAAAGTATCATAGTGTCTGCCTTCTTCATCATCACTAAGATCAGCTGATAACTTTGAATGTGTTTCAGTGAATCTCAAATATCACAGAGTTGCTACAAGAATTAAAGGCAGCAATGTATGCCAGGTATATATTATGCTGTTAATATTAAATATCCAATCAGAAGAAACACTTCATTCAAAAGTGTTATATAAAAAATCAAGCTAGCTTCAGTATTCTCCTGGGGACTTTAGATACCAGTAGTCAACTGAGCAATACATAAAGAGTTGATAAGGGTAAATTAATGTACCCCTAGTATTTCATATTAGCCATGTTTTCATTCATGTATGGAATTAACCTAAAAATAAATTTAAATATTCAAGGAACCTTAAAATATATCATCTATATATTCTCGCTAAGAAACTTACCTAAACAAAAAATCCTTCATCAAAAAAGAGCAACTCTGTTTTTGTTTAATGTTCTATATATTGTGTTCACTTTTGGCAAACATTGGTTTGTCAAACAAAACAAACACTTTTTGTTTTTATACTTCTGGTTTTCCTTTGCCCACTCTTTTATATTCATGCTATGAATTATAGTGTCTTAGATATCATCTTGTGTACAGCATATTTTTGGGACTTATTGTTTCTTTTGTCTCTTCTCAATGTATGAGTCAATTTCTTTTAAAAAGTGGTTTTTATCTCACTTACCTTTATTGCTATGATAGATATTTGAACTTAAGTCTCTTATATTCATGTTTATTTAGGTATCTTATTTTTGGCTTTCTTGCTGTGTTCTGTTTCCTTTCTGTTGATATGTAATATCTGTCTCCTTTGTACCCGCTCCCAACTCCTTTGTCACATACCAGTAACTTGAAAGTATATACTGAAGCATATTTTTATGTCTACTAGTAATCATCCCCATTAATACAAATATTCTCATCTTACAGCTTGAGGAGTAAAATGATACATATTGATTTCTTCTTATAATAGATGAGGAATTAGCAAATGTGTAGTTTTGTTTTCTTTTTTTAAATTCTCTTATTAGTGCATCATTAATCTTTTTGCCCTTATCTTATTATATAGCTTTTATTTAAATAGTGATAACAATTGTGTTCTCATTTGTAGAGAGCTACGTATTACATTGGTTATTTGGGCCAGACAGAACAGGAATATTGGAAAATAGACAAAATGAATTTGAACAGTTTTTATAAATATATTCATTAGTAGAATATCATACTTAATGCCTTTCTAAAGGAAGCCAAATAGTTTAAATGCTATAAAACATTTACAAAAATAACCATACATTAATCCACAAAGAAACCTTAATAGATGCTTTGGATTGGGAAGAGTGCAGCTATACTTTCTGATCACAATGCAGTAACAATTAGAAGTTCATGACAAAAAAAGAAATAAATAAGGAAATTTATTTTTAAGCAATTAAGAAACTAAATAACAATTAAAAAATTAACACTTCAAACCTTGAGAAGAATAAATATAAACTTAAAAAAATTTTCCAAAATAACTCTTAGGTGAAATAGAAAAAGTATTGACTAGCTGTGTGACTCTGGGTGATTTATATCTCATTACTGTGCCTGTGTTTCTTCATATGTTATTATGGTTCTTGTGAGGATTTAGTGAGATAATATATATAAGATCATTCCTGGCACATGATTAAACACTCAGATAGTAAGGCTGAGGTATAAAATCAAGCAGCTGACTGCCCAGGCTGCTGCTCTGAGCCACTCTACTGTGTTGCTTAGGTCTTCAGAAGGCAGTTGTTCTATGTCTGGCTTTTCAACCTTCCAACAAAATTGATTTTTAAAAATTAGAGCAACCTATATACAAGGTATCATAAAACTCTGTAGCTGATAAACACATGAATATGACATATTTCTTGCCCTCAGGAAACTAATTCTCTAGCAAAAGAGACAACACAGGTTATATACTTCAAGGCTGGATGTAGAGTGCTCAACTGTGGTCATGGGTAGGTCACAGCTCCTCAAATTATGCTTTGGGGGTGTAGAGGCAGAAGACCTTCTTCAGAATATCCATACTTTTGGAATTCCTTTTTTTTCCCTTTATGAGTCACAAACCTATAGTGATGTTCTCTGAAGTATATGGTGAGTTCTATGCCTTCAGTGTTTTGAATGCATGTCCTAAAAAGGCAGAGACTACCTCTCCAGGCATTTTATTACTCATATGGCCATGGAAAAGACTTTGGGAGAAACTTAGTAAGTAAATTTATTAATAAATATGACTAAGTAGCATGCAACTTCTGACCCTCTCCCCTTTCAGAAAGTGAAATGAATGGTATCATAAAAAGAAAGACAGTAATTTATTCTCTATTTTGGGTAACCCACTGGGAAAAAAACTTTGAGAGTTGTAGATAGGAGGGTGAGAGAAATTGGTCCTGCTAGAATTGTTCTTTCAGTTGTCAGCACATTTTAATGCAATGCCAGTCTTTTCATGCCAAAAACTAAAGGAAACCTCTGGGTACTGATTGATGAAATTATTTTACTCCCAAATGGAGTCTAAACTAAAAGTTTTTCCCATTTTGCAAAGCATAGCACTCTACAAGTTGGAAAGGTAAGGCATACTTTCAGCATGTATAAACTGTGGAGTACATTTCAAAATAAAAATTTTAATTGTGTTTGACATCTCAGGCCTGGTGCTGTCATCCTATGAGAAAGTAACATCTGTTTTGACATTTCTAGTGGTAGAGACTTTAAATCAATTTCCACATTGCTTATCTGCTGGCTAATCAGAATGGATATGGCATTCTTCTTACCAACACATCCACAGGGAAGAAAGAAAAAGTACACAGGAAGTAAGGCTGGGCTCAATCTGGTTGATGAATTTAAATAAAAAATTTAAACTCCTTTGAATATGTTATATCTAAGTTTTAATTCAGTGCAAAATTTGAAAATGTTCTTTTAGTTCCTAAACATTTAGAATTTTTTCTTATTTCTGACATATACCTTCTATTTGACTTAAAACTAATAGAACATTAAAGCATATTTTACCTCTAAAGCCATTTGGTTTGATCTCAAGTTAAGCTTGGATAAGGTTAATTTGCTATTATCAATAACAAGTGCTATAAAAATGGCTGAAGTAGATTTTTTTCGTATTTTGTGTTTCAAATTACAGGTATTGAAAAGGCAATTTGTAATCTTATTGCCTTGATTGTTGTGTCATCTTAACATCTCTTGACTCATTATATACATTATATTTAAAAGCATATTCAAAACAGATCCTTATAGGAATCATTGCTTCCATATCTTCCTTGTTTATAGGGCTTTCTTAAAGCTGCTGCTGCTAAGTTGCTTTAGTCATGTCCAACTCTGTTCGACTCCCATAGACGGCAGCCCACCAGGCTCCCCCGTCCCTGGGATTCTCCAGTCAAGAACACTGGAGTGGGTTGCCATTTCCTTCTCCAATGCATGAAAGTGAAAAGTGAAAGTGAAGTCGCTCAGTCGTGTCTGGCTCTTAGCGACCCCATGACTGTAGCCCACCAGGCTCCTCCATCCATGGGATTTTCCAGGCAAGAGTACTGGAGTGGGCTATACCAACTTCATTTTAGGTATATCTTTTGAAGAAAAAAAAAAAAGATTTCTACTTAACAACTCTGGATTTTCCTCAAAATTTTATCTGTATTATTTGGGTTGTAATCATATTACTTCTATTCTTTTCTTCTTTCTAATATGTAGGCATAGACTTCCTATTTTTACTTAAAATAGACATTGATTATAAACTTTTTGTTGGGTTACAAAGCACACACACCAATCAGCCCAACTGGCCAACTCACTTGTCATTTTGTTAGTATAGATGCAGCTTTAGTTAAGAGAGAGAAGCTTACAGAGGACTTTATTGGTAAATATGTGGGAGGATAATATTTTAACTTAATTAATACTCAAAGAAGCTTCTGTGTTCTTTAAAGAAAAAGGCAACATTTAAGAACCTAAAAATAATTGAAATAATTTTCACTCTAGAATGTATTTGAATGGGTAAAGATGTGTCATAAATTTAAGATTTAATTTACCAAACAAGAAAACAGACATGATTGCTTGGATGCATAATGATTAAAAATAATTACTAATCATAGTTAATAATAAAGTAAGGTTTAATGGCTTTTCCTTTCCTTTTGACTCTGTTTATTGCATACAGTGGTGAACACAGTGCAGACCTCCTCTATATAAGTGTTGATAATGCTTAGATGAGCCAGCATTTTTATAATGCTACATGCATGTGTGTTAAGTCACATTAGTCATGTCTGACTTTTTGTGACCCTCTGGACTGTACCCCACAGGACTGGAAAAGGTCAGTTTTCATTCCAATCCCAAAGAAAGGTAATGCCAAAGAATGCTCAAACTACCACACTGGTGCAGTAATCTCACATGCTAGTAAAGTAATGCTCAAAATTCTCCAAGCCAGGCTTAAACAGTTGTGAACCATGAACTATCAGATGTTCAAGCTGGATTTAGAACAGGCAGAGGAACTAGAGATCAAATTGCCAACATCCGCTGGATCATCGAAAAAGCAAGAGAGTTTCAGAAAAATATCTATTTCTGCTTTATTGACTATGCCAAAGCCTTTGACTGTGTGGATCACAATAAACTGTGGAAAATTCTGAAAGAGATGGGAATACCAGACCACCTGACCTGCCTCTTGAGACACCTATATGCAGGTCAGGAAGCAACAGTTAGAACTGGACATGGAACAACAGACTGGTTCCAAATAGGAAAAGGAGTACATCAAGGCTGTATATTGTCATCCTACTTATTTAACTTCTGTGCAGAGTACATCATGAGAAACGCTGGGCTGGGAGAAGCACAAGCTGGAATCAAGATTGCTGGGAGAAATATCAATAAATTCAGATATGTAGGTGACACTACCCTTATAGCAGAAAGTGAAGAACCAAAGAGCCTCTTGATGAAAGTGAAAGAGGAGAGTGAAAAAATTGGCTTAAAGCTCAACATTCAGAAAACTAAGATCTTGGCATCCGGTCCCATCCCTTCATGGCAAATAGATGGGGAAACAGTGGAAACAGCAGCTGACTTTATTTTTGGGGGCTACAAAATCACTGCAGATGGTGATTGCATCCATGAAATTAAAAGACACTTGCTCTTGGAAGGAAAGTTATGACCAACCTAGACAGAATATTCAAAAGCAGAGACGTTCCTTTGCCAACAAAGGTCTATCTAGTCAAGGCTATGGTTTTTCAGTAGTCATGTATGGATGTGAGAGTTGGACTATAAAGAAAGCTGAGTGCTGAAGAATTGATGCTTTTGAACTGTGGTGTTGGAGAAGACTCTTGAGAGTCCCTTGGACTGCAAGGAGATCCAACCAGTCCATCCTAAAGGAGATCAGTCCTGGGTGTTCATTGGAGGGACTGATGTTGAATCTGCAACTCCAATACTTTGGCCACCTGATGTGGAGAGCTGACTCATTGGAAAAGACTCTGATGCTGGGAAAGATTGAGGGAAGGAGGAGAAGGGGACGACAAAGGATGAGATGGTTGGATGGCATCACCGACACAATGGACATGGGTTTGGGTGGACTCTGGGAGTTGGTGATGGACAGGGAGGCCTGGCTACTGCAGTTCACGGGGTTGCAAAGAGTCGGACATGACTGAGGGACTAAACTGAACTGTACCCCACCAGATTCCTCTGTTCATGGGATTCTCCAGGCAAGAATACTGGAGTGGGTTGTCATGCCCTCCAGGGGATCTTCCCGACTCAGGGAAAACCCATGTTTCTTGTGTCTCTGCATTGGCAGGAAGGTTCTTTACCACTAGCGCCGGTTGAGAAGCCCTTTTAATACTACAATTAAGGTCATTGACAATAGTATTTGGGGAAATCAGATATTAATTTCTAATGGATTAAAATAGGGAAATGGTCAAGACTTTTTTTTTTTAATCTATAGTTATGATGCCATTTTTGGATGAGTTGTAAAGATAATTAATTCTCTCATCACCACATCATGGAATTTTATATTGTCTCTTCAAAATGCAGAATATATATATTCATCATAATTACATAAGTTATTATAAATGCTTTAATTCTTAGTAGACCAGTAGTGCATGCACATAGCCATAAGAAAGTGTCCAATCCAAAATTATTTAGAATTTGAAGCTATGCTGAAAGAATCTTAGCTTTAAATTATTGGTTGTTTTTTCTTGTTGAATATAAAATTTTTATTAGCTTAAGGAAAAGTAACTAGCAATATTCTGTGTACAAGTCATTTCATTTATCCTCATAAAGTAATGGCAGCTTTAATTCTAACTATATTGTGGAGAGGAGTACCATAGATAAATCTTGAACCAAAAAATCATTTTTGGTAGATGTCATACAAACATCATACAAACATTTAATAATTCTATTCTGTCAGGTATTTGATTTAATTTTATTTATTTAATTTTATTTGCAATAATTTTATTTTGGAGGATACAGGAGAGAGTTACACAGGTGAAGGCTAGACATTTTGGTTTATTTTTTTGTAGTTGGGGTGAATGTTAGATATAATTTCTTAAATATTACCACCACTACAATTATAGCAACAATAATAAATAACTGGGTTTTGTCTGAGAATTGTCAGGAGCTGGTCTTAACCCAATTTCCGTATCTACATAACCTGTGTAAGCATTGAGTCAGGAGTGTTGCTGATCTTCTAGGCCACATATTCTATAGATCAAGATTTGCAATCCTCTTTCTCTGATATTGTTCTGATATTATTCAAAGACAAAATTAATTTGTCAATAACTCAGAAATTAGTAATTTTATTGGGGGATTTGGTTTTATTGGAAATTTTCAAGAAATGATTAATGAACTGTGACAATATCAGATTTAGCTATTTATTTATTTATTTTTATCCACTTATGATTTTGGTAGTGTGAATGAGGATATACAGGTTCTTCCCATTTCAGAAAATTCTATCTTGTAGATCAAGTGGGACAAAAGTGAGAACCAAGAAGAAAGAAACATCCAGTGTGAGACTTAGGGTATTTTAGGAAGGAGGGAAGATTCTTACAGATTTCCTCTTTTCTACCCTTGCCATTTGAGTGATAAGTTTTGCACAGTCACACTTTTGGAGAGTCACAGCTAAGATGATGTCCAACAGAATGGACAAAACTAATGATGTTTAGGCCAGATTGTTGTTTAGACCTTGTGAGAAAAGAGCCAATGGGTGGTGTTGTTTAAGATCTTGAGTGAGGTAAAAATTCAGCTTTTAGGTTGTTGTTGTTAAGTCACTAAGTTATATCTGACTCTTTGCAACCCTATGGACTGTGGCACACCAGACTCCCATGTCCTTCACTGTCTCTTGGAATTTGCTCAAAATCATGTCCATCGAGTCAGTGATGCTATCTAACCATCTCATCCTCTGCTGCCCTCTTCTCCTTTTCCCTTCAATTTTCCCCAGCATCAGTGTCTTTTCCAATGAGTAACTTCTTTGCATCAGGTGGCCAAAGTATTGGAAGTTCAGCTTCAACAACAGTCCTTCCAATGAATATTCAGAGTTGATTTCCTTTAGGATGGACTGCTTTGATCTCCTTGCAGTCAAGGGACTCTTATGTGTCTTCTGATGTTTGTATATAAAATCCTAATCATTATCATGGACTAAGGCTGATGGTGGCTTTGAAGATCTGGAGAAGCTGTCCATTTCGCACTATGGCCTTGATGAACAAATACTTTAATGTCAAAAAGTGTAGTAGGAATATTTAGCATCTAGAGTTCACGGAGAAGGCAATGGCATCCCACTCCAATACTCTTGCCTGGAAAATTCCATGGATGGAGGAGCCTGGTAGGCTGCAGTCCATGGGGTCGCTAAGAGTCGGCGACGACTGAGTGACTTCATTTTTACTTTTCACTTTCATGCATTGGAAAAGTAAATGGCAACCCATTCCAGTGTTCTTGCCTGGAGAATCCCAGGGATGGGGGAGCCTGGTGGGCTGCCGTCTATGGAGTTGCACAGAGTTGGACACGACTGAAGTGACTTAGCAGCAGCAGAGTTCACAAAGCCTCAGAATTGCTTTTGAGGGTTACTCCGTCATATTTTTCCTCAAGTAATTCTGATTATAGAGTAGTCTATGAATGTGTTAGTCACTTAGTCATGTCTGACCCTTTGTGACCCCATGGACTATAGCCCACCAGGCTCCTCTGTCCATGGAATTCTCCAGGAAAGAATACTGGAGTAGGTTGCCATTGCCTTTTCCAGGGGATCTTCCTGACCCAGGGATCAAACCTGGGTCTCCTGCATTGCAGGCAGATTCTTTACCATCTGAGCCACCAGGGAAGCCCCAGTCTATGAATAGTTGATTTAAATTAGTTAAGATAGAAGTAAACAACCTCAAGCTCTTCATGTGTGGTATAGTGAAGTATGAATATAAGTTTGGGACACACTTTAGCTGTTCATGTGTCTCTTCATTAAAGCAAAGAGATTTCCCATCTAGAGATTAATTTGGTTTTCACATAACAATTTTATGTAGTATAAAAATATAAATTATATCTTTCTTTTCAAATTTTTGGCATTTTAACTATAAAGGAGAGCCAAACTACCATTAGTAGCTTAAAAAAGGTCAACAATATAATTATTCCTTTAATGTAATTTCTAATTCTGAGTGAAGCAATTGATTTTTTGACTTTTAAGACATTTCCCTTTAGGACACATGACTATGTACTTCGAAACAAGTGACATTAATTAATGTGATTTTGCATTAATTTCTCTCACTTTACATTGTAATATGCATTTGTACTTAATTTATATAGGCTATATTTGAAATAAGTAAAACACAATGCTTTGAAGTTTTCTATGATTTTTTCATGTATGTGTTCTGTTTGGTATATTATTATTTTTTGAATCATTGAAATTTTGTTGTATTGAATGTGATTAAATAGAATTAATAGGAAGAAAAACAAAGTGAAGTTAATCATCTCCGACTCTTTGTGACCCCATGGACTGTAGTCTTGACAGGCTCCTCTGTCCATGGGATTTTCCAGGCAAGAATACTGGAGTGGGTTGCCATTTCCTTTGCCAGGGGATCTTCCTAAACCAGCAATTGAACCTGGCTCTCCCACACTGCAAGCAGACTTTTTACCATCTGAGTTATAGTTTGGCTCAGATGGTAAAGATCTGGCTGCAGTGCAGGAGACCCAGGTTGGGAAGATTCGTTGGAGAAGAAAATGGCAACCCAATCCAGTATTCTTTCCTAGAAAATCCCATGGACAAAGGAGCCTGGTGGGCTATAGTCCATGGTTTTGCAAAGAGTTGAACATGACTGAGTGACTAAGACATACACACACACAGACAAAGAGAATTTTGGATAATTGCACTCTTTTAAAATAATTGCCTTAACAGTTACAATTACTAAATGAACTTTATCAATAAATAAGCAAAAGCAGGCTCAAACCTGCATTCTGAACCTTGAATCATGTGTTTTTCTTCCTGATTGGATTTGTCAGAGAATTTTTAAATCTCCATTTTGGAGATGTATCTTGCATCTCTTGGCTTTCTTATTATATCTTATGTATGTTAAAAAGTTGCAAAAATAATTTTTTCTGAGTTAATTGAGATTAGTTTTTCCTCAGACTTTTCTCTCAGCATTTTAAAACGTGGATTCCTTAGTGGTGTCATTTTATGTTTCTTTTTTTCTTTTTTTGGTTTTTGCCTTGCATTGACATGAATCCTCCATGGGTGTACATGTGTTCCCCATCCTGAACCCCCCTCCTACGTCCCTCCCCATCGCATCCCTCAGGGTCATCCCAGTGCACCAGCACTGAGCACCGTCTCATGCATCGAACCTAGACTGGTGATCTGTTTCACATATGATAATATACATGTTTCAATGCTATTCTCTCAAATCATCCCACTCTCGCCTTCTCCCACAGAGTCCAAAAGACCGTTTTATACATCTGTGTCTCTTTTGCTGTCTTGCATATAGAGTCATCATTACCATCTTTCTAAATTCCATATATATGTGTTAGTATACTGTATTGGTGTTTTTCTTTCTGACTTACTTCACTCTGTATAATAGGCTCCAGTTTCATCCACCTCATTAGAACTGATTCAAATGTATTCTTTTTAATGGCTGAGTAATATTCCATTGTGTATATGTACCACAGCTTTCTTATCCATTTGTCTGCCGATGGACATCTAGGTTGCTTCTGTGTCCTGGCTATTATAAACAGTGTTGCAGTGAACATTGGGGTACATGTGTCTCTTTCAATTCTGGTTTCCTCTAATTATGTTTATTTTTTTAAGGATAATTTTTACTTTTGAAAACTCAAATTCCTCTTTTCTATGAGAATTATGATATAAAAATTGCATCTCCATCCCTAAGTCTGTACTATGTTAATGAATAAATCTTTTAAAAAGTTGAAAATAGAGAAGTCTGTGTAGAAGAATTCCAACTAAGTATGCAGCTACTCCATATAATAAACACTATCTCAGCCAGGTGGTCAAAGTTAAAAATCATGATAAGTCATATTGAATAGTATATGCTCTTGATATGATGTACTGAGAATGGCGCTTTCAGTCTGTAATCTTCCTGTCTACAATCTATAACCTAAGACTTATGTTTCTTTCTAACATAAGAAAAACATTAGAAAAATCTCAATTGCGGGAAATTCTAAAAAATTACCTGACCAGTACTCCTCAAAACTGACAAGGTTATTAAAAACAAAAAATGTCTGAGAAGATGTCACAGCCAAGAGGAACCTAAGGAGGAATGACAACTAAATGTAGTGTGGTGTCCTGGAACAGAAAAAGAACATTAGGTAAAAACTAAGCGCCGAAGAATTGATGCTTTTGAACTGTGGTGTTGGAGAAGACTCTTGAGTCCCTTGGACTGCAAGGAGATCCAACTAGTCCATTCTGAAGGAGATCAGCCCTGGGATTTCTTTGGAAGGAATGATGCTAAAGCTGAAACTCCAATACTTTGGCCACCTCATGCGAAGAGCTGACTCATTGGAAAAGACTCTAATGCTGGGAGGGATTGGGGACAGGAGGAGAAGGGGGCGACAGAGGATGAGATGGCTGGATGGCATCACTGACTCGATGGACGTGAGTCTGAGTGAACCCCGGGAGTTGGTGATGGACAGGGAGGCCTGGCGTGCTGCGATTCATGGGGTCGCAAAGAGTCGGACATGACTGAGCGACTGAACTGAACTGAACTGAAGGAAGTATGAATTAAAACATAGATTTAGTTAATTAAAAATGCATTTGCTAGGCAATCCCTCTTGTAGGTGTTGAAAATTTATTTCTAGACTATTATTAATGCTTTCTCAGGCATTCAATGTAATTTAGCAATATGCTGGAACAAAGAAACTGACACCATGCCCATATAAAGACAAGCTGTAACCAATGCCAATACATTTCTCTTTTTATTAATTTCACATACCAAGAAAAATTAATCAAAATATCATATGGTATACTGGAATAAGAAAAGGACCAACCATCTGAAAACTTTGTAATGGGAAAAAGCTAATGTGGAAGCATCTCTAACTTAAAGAGGGAAATACGTGCATTTATAAATATCAGACATAACTACTTAGAATATAAATTGCTTGGGATTCTGTATGCAGCATATACCTTGGAGACAATCTCTGTTTAAAGTTGTAAAAAGGACATGTAATTATAGAATCATGTGTAGTTTCAGAAATTATATCTGCTATGGTTGAAAACAGACTATTAGGTGATACCTCCCATACAGAAAATTTTTACCAAATATGTAAGTTACAATTCTAATTTTTCTTTAATTTTCCAAGCTTTATAAGAATGTTGATTAAGTTTACTCATGACCCTGAGATAAATGAAAATATACATATCTTCGATTTTGCATCACTAGTGGTATCATCTTAAGAAGAATAGCACCTTTTGGAGGAACCTTATGACTGACACATAATTATTTTTATACTCTGTGGTCTGTAGTGCATGCATTAGCAGGCATATTCTTTGGTGAATGACAGCATAATGTAGAGAAAAAGGACTCTGGAGAACCATATGGAGCTTCTGTGTTTCCATAGCAACTTGAGCATACATTGAAAGGATTTGTTGTTATGTATTCTTTATCTGTTGTATAATGAACTTAGTACAGAGACTCTTATCTTGTTTTTCTTTCCTTGTTGCCTACGTGGTAATTAAGGTGAAGCATTCTAATCTTAACTGATTTTCGAGTCAGATGATGGACTACAACACAATATATAAATATAATCTCAACTCTGCTACTTAGGATCAATATGGTAGAAAAATTGCATTTCCTAATTTTTAGAAGTGAGGTCATCAATTTGTGATAGTTTAATATAGAATAGATGCTGAATAAATATTTGCCTTCCTCCAACCTAGGTGAGGTTGTGTACATTCTTCAATATCATTTCAAGCATGTTTTTATTTCCATCACATAAAAATTATTTTGCTTCTATTACCATTGTTAGACTTAAACCTTATTTTGAAAGAAATGCCTCTATGGTGGAAAACTGATGGACTAGATGGCAGAGAATATTTTTGATGGTTGATGATTCAGCTTTGAGCATAAAGAGAGAAGGGTTTTAATTCTTTGCTTGGTTTCTTTCAAGAAATGTAACTGAGGTCAGTCATTGGTTTTATTTTCCTAAATGTATAGAAATTCCCTTTCTTTTTGATTTTCCATTTATAACTGTTTGTGATAAGTACAAATGAGAAATATACAGGAAATAAAAGTAAAATATGAAAATTATATATATAATGACTGCCATCATTTAAATAAATATGGGCAAAGTTGATAGACAAAATTTGTAGTGTTAAGATAATAGACTTACATTTTTCAATATCTTGTTTTATTTTGCATTTTAAGTTAAAACACTTAAACTTTTTCATTTTAAATTTATTTCTAAGAAAGAATTAACATAGAGAATATCAGTTGTATGTGCAATCAATAATTTTCTGAACTGCCGCTCAGCCTTCTACTCTTAAGATCAACATGTATATATTTAGTCACTTTTGTTAAGTTGTGCCCCCCGCTATTACCAGACAGTATTACCCCAGGTTTCCCCGTCATTCTTCCAGAGTAGTAATCTCACACTCAAATATGTTGGGGGGCTTCTTAAGAAAAGGCATTGTATGTAATAGAGAGTGATAGGTCTATTAGTAGAGTATGAAGAACCTGCATAGAGATATTAAACATGTATTCCGTTTCAGCATCTAGTAAATTCTGATATACAAAGAAGACAAATCTCTGGGCTAGATTCTTTTATCAACTGGGATTTTGCTAGTTCTGCTCTATTTAGAGCACATTTTCTTAACCTGACATCTGGAGACAGAATTTATCTTTAAATGGAAAAATATTTTTTTATTCTAACTGAAATTAAATATTTAATTATGAATGAAAATAATCGATCACAGTGGTATTAGCAGTAATTATGAGTTTGTCACCATTTTAAACCAGAGATGTTTTCATATCACATTACAACTTATGTAAATATCTCAATATGTTTTCATTTGCTACTACTTCGAAATGCAGTGCTTATTAGACACAGCACTAGGTCTTATTAGGAGAAGGCAATGGCACCCCACTCCAGTGCTCTTGCCTGGAAAATCCCATGGATGGAGGAGCCTGGTGGGCTGCAGTCCATGGGGTCAGGAAGAGTCAGACAGGACTGAGCGACTTCACTTTCACTTTTCACTTTCATGCTTTGGAGAAGGAAATGGCAACCCACTCCAGTGTTCTTGCCTGGAGAATCCCAGGGACGGGGGAGCCTGGTGGGCTTCCGTCTATGGGGTCGCACAGAGTCAGCCACGACTGATGACTTAGCAGTTAGCAGTAGGTCTTATTAAGGAAGATAGATATCTAACAATGAGGATGGATCAATTGAGACACAATTTGGGATAAGGAGGCTGGAAAATGAGATCAAGGAGCACTTTCTATTGTGTTTATAATATTCCATTTCTTAAGTTAGATGGTGACTTTATGAATGTTCATTTTATTGCTATCTTTTATAACCTACTTATTATTCTCTAAGGGTTCTTTTGTATGCAAAATTTTTATAACTTGTGAATCTTTTTATAGTATTTCTTCAGAAACCAATATTACCTGCTCTACTGTACCCCTTACTGAAAATTTCTTACCCAGTGTCCCTGTTGAACTGGTAGAGCACCATGTGACACTATCTTGAGAGAAGGAAACTAAAACTTGAAATGTTTAAAATTTACCGTGTGAAGAATTTGTTGGCTCTGTATTCTCCAACCAGTATTTCTGAAGTCCCTTTTGATTTGTAAACTTCTGTAATCATTCAGGGGCTTCTCAGGTGGCTCGGTGGTAAAGAATCTACCTGCCAATGCAGAAGACTCAGGAGATATGGGTTTGATTCCTGGATTGGGAAAATCTCCTGGAGGAGGACATGGTAACCTACTCCAATATTCTTGCCTGGATAATCCCATGAACAGAAGAGCCTGGCAGACCACAGTCCATGGGATTGCAAGAGTCAAACACGATTGAGTGACTTCACACACATGCACAATAATCATTCAGAGGAATTATTTTACTTGTAAAAGATATTTTGTTTTATGATGTTAGGAGGCTTTGTCATTCAACACTTGAGGAGGGAGTAATTTTTTTTCCAACTGGCAAAAGCTGAAAGAAAAACACATGGGACAATTTAGCACCCTCTTGTAACACAACACAATGTCAGTCAGTGGCCCTGAACTATAGGTCTCTCCTTAATCTATTAGAAAGCAAACTATATCAGAAGTTAATTTTTTTCCTACCTTTTCCTATAACTTAGGCACTTCACTGTCATATGGTTTGAAGTTAAACAGATGTGATTTTTTAAGTTTCATGCAAAGAATTATTATTGATGTGAACTTGGGTACTCTTACCTGCCATATAGTAAAGCCAATCCACTGACACCAGGCTGTGGTAAAGTACAGTGTTTATTACAGAGTGCCAAGCAAGGAAAACAGGCAGCTGTGTTCAGAAAACCTGAACTTCTCAATGGCTTTCAGGGAAGGTTTTTATTTATTTATTTATTTATTTTTGCTGTGCTGTGCAGCATGCAGTATCTTTGTTCCTCAATCAGGAATTGAACCTGGGCTATGGCTCAGAGGTAAAGAATCTGTCTGTAATGCAGGAGACCCGGTTTCAATCCTTGGGTAGGGAAGATACCCTGGAGAAGGAAATGGCAACCCACCCCAGTATTCTTGCCTGGAGTATCCCCATGGTCAGAGGAGCCTGGTGGGTTACAGTCCATGGGGTTGCAAAAAGTCAGACACAACTGAACAGCTGACACACATATGATACTGAAAGTGCTGAGTCCTAACCACTGAACCACCAGGGAACTCCCCAAGAAAGAGTTTTTAAAGGCAACATTTGAGGTGAGGATTATTACAGAATTATGACTTTCCTCTGATTAGTTTTGTCCCTGGTGGCTCAGACGGTAAAGCATCTGCCTGCAATGTGGGAGACCTGGGTTCTATTCCTGGTTTGGGAACATCCCCTGGAGAAGGAAACGGCAATCCACTCCAGCACTCTTGCCTGGAAAATCGCATGGACGGAGGAGCCTGGTAGGCTACAGTCCATGGGGTTGCAAAGAGTCGGACACAACTGAGCGACTTCACGTTTACTTTCTGATTAGTTGGTAGTGAGGTAACAAGGTGATGTTTTGGGAATCTTAATTGTTAGTATTCTGGCACCAACCAGTCTGGGGTTTATGTACTTGTGGTTGGTACATAGTCCCTATTATACACCTGGGTTGCAGAGAGTCATTGTGTCTGCATATCTCACAGATATGAGTCAGATTGTTATGAGCAGTTGTCCAGGACTTCGTTGTTTTTTTTTTTTTTCCCTGAATTTTTGTTTAAAATATCAGTACTTTTCTTGTTTGGCTACTTTTCTTTTGTTTCTACATTCCCTCATTTTTCTATTTAGTTAACTGCTTGTTGGATCTCTGGGAAGACCTCAGAGACTAAAGCCTTTTTCTACAAAAAAGAAAGGGGGAACTAAAGGAGCTTTTGTATTTAGGGCTCCGCAGGGTCCTGCTCAGTTTCAGAAGAATAAAAAATAGTATCTTTTAAGTAGATGTAAGTACTATTAAGCATTATATCATACATGAGCAACCCACAGTAAATGACATACAAAGGCCAGTTTTTGGCTGTTTTGAGTCCAATTCAGTTCAAAGGTATAGGCATTTTCAGCTATGCATAATTTAATCTGACTTTTCCTATCAGTGAAAATTGTCTTATTTTGATATAGTAACTTAATATTGTACCTGTGATCCTCACTTCATTTAGATAATGTAATTTTAATATATAACCTATGAATTTTATGAGACTCAGTAGAAAAAACAGCTCAAACTGGAAAGGCCAGATGAGTAAGGTGACCAAATAATTATAATCTGAAAAATTGTCACTAAAATATCACATATGGGAAGCACAGTGGCAAGGAATATTGTCTGCATATCATTGGAAAGACTTCATTATTACAGGTTAGAGATAAAGGCATTCTGAAATATATTAAAGGAATGCTCAGCATAGATTGCTGTTGAATCTTTAAGAAAATAAAGGAGAAGTCATAATGTTTGACTATTAGAGAAGATTTCAGGATTTGGGAATACTTCTCTAATGGAAATTAGCAAAACAGGCAAACTGAACAGGAAGAAGAGACAGCTTTCACTAAAATCAAAAACTTGATGACAAGTGTGCTTACGTAATGTTGCAGTTTGACTCTAGGGTACATACAGCTGCTGCTGCTGCTGCTGCTAAGTTGCTTCAGTCGTGTCCAACTCTGTGTGACCCCAAAGACGGCAGCCCACCAAGCTCCCCCATCCCTGGGATTTTCCAGGCAAGGGTTCATACAGAGTTATACTTAAAAAATTACAGAATGCTTTTACAAACGGAGTCTTTGAAAAAGTAGTTCATTATATGCAAAATTTGTTCAAGTAATATTTTGGAAAAGCAGTACAACATTTATTATTGTGTATATCTCTATTTATGGGCTGAATTGTGTTCCCTCAAAATTCATATATTAAAGTCCTAATTTCCAGCATCTCAGAATATGACTTTGTTTGGAAAGAATATCTTTAAAGAAGTAATTAAATTAAAACGAGGCCATAAGTGTGAGCCCTAATTGAATCTGACTAATGTCCTTATAAAAAATTAGTACAAACAAAGAGACACCAGGGATGGATGTGTATAGAGAAAAGATTATTTGAGGACATAGCAAGAAGGCATCGTGCTAGAAAAGGAGAGAGCCCCTCACAATAAACCAAAGCTGCCAGCACCTTGATCTTGGACTTTCAGCTTTCATAGCTGTGAAAAATAAATTTCTGTTGTTTAAGCTACCCAGTCTGATACTTTGTTTTAATTTTTTTTAATCTTAATTTTAGATGAGTATTTCATACAGTTAATTTATTAGTTAGTTTTGATATTAGAGACATTTAAATGACTGCAGACCACTATTTCTAATTGAAATGCCTTTTTTTCTTTCATTCCAACAGTGATGTTTGATGTAGCTTTGATAACATAGGTTATGCCTATTTCTTCAGTCAAGGCATCCATTTAAATGGTTTATAGACTCAGTAAACCTCCCTACCCTAGCTCCGCTTTTTTGATGTGTGATTCAGTCAATTGTAAATGTCAAACTGTCTCTATTTATAAGAAATATCTTCTTTAACATGATAATACATTTCTGAAGGACTATTTATAAGTTATACAAAAATGTACTGTTCTTATATGAATAAAAATGATGATCTTTGAGGAGAATGTGATACTCAGAAAGAGGTTATTCTAATAATAAATATGAATTTTCAATTAGTATATTTCTGTATGATAGTAACTTTTTAATTAGGGCTGATTAACTCTGTGTGTGAAGTATTTTGCTTCATTATTTCTCTTGCATGCATTTGTCTGATCAGATATAACCTGTAAGAAATGGTGGGGAAGGGTTATTAAAAGAAAGAAAATTTTAATCAGCCTAATAGTTGTGGTAAAGGATGATGACTGGAGGTTTTAACTATTGATTAACATTAACCTTATAGGTTATTTATTAAAAATTATCTCTTATATAAATGAGAATACAGTAAATTTATAACTAAATTCAAGTAATACAGAAAGCAAATTATTATAGTACATTTTATTATTTTATAGAGGGAAATATAACTGAAACATAGAAATATAAAGCAACAATAATAATAAACTAGGGTTAAAGTGGGCTTCCCTGGTGGCTCAACTGGTAAAGAATCCACCTGCAATGTGGGAAACCTGGGTTGAATCCCTGGATTGGAAAGATCCCCTGGAGAAGGAAAAGGCCACCCACTCCAGTATTCTGGCCTGGAGAATTTCATGGATTGTATAGTCCATGGGGTCACAGAGAGTCAGATGCAACTGAGCAACTTTCACTTTCAGGGTTAAGCTAGACTCATAAAAGTGATCAAAAGGTCTAGGATTTTGT
The DNA here is from genome assembly GCF_032452875.1 of Bos javanicus. Lineage (NCBI taxonomy): Eukaryota > Metazoa > Chordata > Mammalia > Artiodactyla > Bovidae > Bos > Bos javanicus. The sequence continues at coordinate 55,832,767 of NC_083871.1, read as the reverse complement.
GTCACTTATAGTTTGTCTTCTTTTCCCTGGAAAAATATAATTATAGATCATACTAACAACTATGAAAATGCTTCATTATTTTAAAAGCAGCTAGTGTTGTCCTCAGAAAAAAAATCATTCAAAAGAACACAGTTCCCTGTTACTTTTGTATCAGTTGTAAATATATTATATATGAAATGCATGTGTATTTCACTGATGATTAAGATGATAACAGAATTTACATGGCATGCTTTAGTCATCTTACAATATACCATTAAAAGAAAACAAAAACCAAAGTAATGATATAATCTCCCTACCTCAAATCTGATTGTCAGGTTCCAAATGTACAGGGGTTAATGTGTCCATTTCTTCCTTCTCAACCTTCCTATTTATAGGCTTAAGGAAAAAAAAAAAAACTGACATGACTGGTATAAGAAGAAAATGTCAAAAGGTTATAAAACACTGCAGAGAAGACATTTTTAATGAGTCTTCAAAAACCCTGAAATAAGAAAGATCAGAAATAAGGTTATTATAATGAAACCAGTGTTCAAGACATGTTTTCTAGTATTATTTCTGCCTATCTGTACTGCATAATTAGTGGTAGGCAAGATAGGTTTTAAACTGTGAGAAAAACAACATATTTTCAAACTCTGACTCCTAGCTCTGCTGCAGGCAGCTGGGAATGTTTTCCAGAAATAGAAGATGGCTGTAACAAACAATAAAATACAGGCAGTGAAAACCATGATGATCTCTTTATCACATCTGTCATCACTGCACATACGGATGGATTTATCACAATGCCATGTGAATCTGAAGGCAAAGTGTCACATTCTGTGGATATGCCTTTCCTGAAGGATTTATTGCTTCATTAGGAAACAAGGGAAGAACTTTTTTTTTAATAAAAAATTTAAGAATGGATTCATATTCTCTGATAACCTGAAATAAGATTTTGAATGCTATAAAAACATATGCTTCATTTACACAGATTTACTTCTGCATTTACTCATTGCACTTCTTTTGAGAAAAAATTGTGTCTTAGTTTCTCATAAATCAGGAACACAAAAACTTGGCTCCTTTTACTTAATAGTTTGGTGATGTTGAAGACTCCAAAACCCAAATAATAAAACTGGTTAGAGGCTTTATTTTTTTTTTTTTTTAACTGTCCTGTTTTATCAAATCAGCCAGGAAATTAAACCACTTGTCCACATTGCTCAAGCCTGAGGTCTTATCCTGTCATACAGATTAATTATATGACTTTAGGTCTAAATAGGAATGTGTCAAAAAGGGTGCGGATAAGGGTCAGAAAACCTGGGTTCCAGTTCAAGTCTTCCGAACTTAATGACCTTAGAGAATCATTACGTTTCACCTGAGCATGGTGTAAGTAAAATAAGAGCACTGCAATCTTTTGTGAATTAGAAAATTATATTCATTCTTTTATTTGTCATATATCTACATATTATTAAGGCAACAAAAATCTAGAATATTACTGGATGATAGTGAGTGTTGGGGCTCTACATCCAATAGTATATGTTCATTGAATTCTTCCAGTTGTATGGGATTTACCTAAATTCATCTTTGGCAATTTAAGACTGTTTTGTAAAAGATCTGCTACTATCTTATTTTTTTTATTTCTAAAAATTGTACCTGTATGTCATGTATGGATGTGAGAGTTGGACTGTGAAGAAAGCTGAGCACCAAAAAATTGATGCTTAGGAACTGTGGTGTTGGATAAGACCCTTGAGAGTCCCTTGGACTGCAAGGAGATCCAACCAGTCCATTCTGAAGGAGATCAGCCCTGGGTGTTCTTTGGAAGGAATGATGCTGAAGCTGAAACTCCAGTACTTTGGCCACCTCATGCGAAGAGTTGACTCATTGGAAAAGTCTCTGATGCTGGTAGGGATTGGGGGCAGGAGGAGAAGGGGACGACAGAGGATGAGATGGCTGGATGGCATCACTGACTCAATGGATGTGAGTCTGAGTGAACCCCGGGAGTGGGTGATGGACAGGGAGGCCTGGCGTGCTGCGATTCATGGGGTTGCAAAGAGTCGGACACGACTGAGTGACTGAACTGAACTGAACTGATGACTTTGGCTATAGTCACTTAGTATCTTGGGAAAACTAACTTACTTTATAGGAGCACAAAGTATTTGGAGTAGATGGTTATTAACATCCATTCGAGTCTTACAGTGTTCTGCCACATTTGTGCCACTCGTTCTTTGTTTTGAAATCTAGGACACCAGGCAGTAAAAGGACTTCAGACTCAGCAGTTCCCATGTGCTTGTGGCTGAATGGAACTGAAGTTGCCTCCGTCACTGGCTTCACTGTCCAGTTTACTTCACGTTACAAATTCTGTTACAAAGTCCTCACTATTTTGGTCATATAGATTCTTGCTTGTTTTTGCCTAAGGCTTACAGAGTTATGAGTAAATATTTCATCAGTCAAACTAACACCTAAATTTACCCTTTCTTTTACTTTATTTTCTATTTTCATGAAAGATCTGTCACAGAAACCCCTATATACTAATGTTGCCACAGGCATAGATCATCAGTAATTCAAAATCCACAACCATAGATTCTGGATTGATTGTCATTTGTTTGAATTTTACTTTCTGCCTCTTTTGTGATTTGGAACCATGTTAAATCAGTTATCCCTTTTACTCTTTTCAAAATCACCTGTATTAATTAGTGCTCTCCAGAGAAGCAGAACCAATTAGAATGTTTATATATCTCTCTATATATATCTGTCTGCCTGTCTGTCCATCCATCCATCCATCCATCCATCCTTCTATCTAGAAAGAGAAAGAGTTTTTTTTTTTTTTTTTAAAACAAGGAATAGGCTTATACAGTTGTGGAGACTGGCAAATCCCAAATCTTTGGGTTAGCTGGCATGCTGGAGAATGGAATTGTTGCAGTTTGAGTGTGAAAGCAGTCTGCTGGCAGAATTCCTTATTTTGGGGAGTACGAGGGGTTTTGTTCCTATTAAGGCCTGATTGAATGAGGCCCACCCACATAATAGGAGACACTCTGATTTAAATGTTACTCTCATCTAAAAAGAAAAGACACTTTCACAGAAATATCTAGACTGTTGTTTGGCTAAGTAGCTGAGTATCATGACCTAGCCAAGTTGACCCATCAAATTAACCATTATACAACCCTTGACATGTGCTTCATTGTTTTCTTCAACATACTGCTTTTAGCCTTCCTTCACAATCTCCCACACTAATCTACCACATAAAACCTTCAGTTCTCATCTGTTACCATATTTTCAGCTGTCTCCTGAGTATCTGCCCCCTGCCCCTGACCATGTTCTCTTCAGGCCCTTTTGTTCCAGCAGGTTTAAAACAAAAGCTCATGATCTTTTCCCCTTTATCTCTTATTTTCTTTTATTAATGACAACATTGTTCAATCTAGAAAGCTTGAAATCATCTTTGAATTAGTCCCCTTCATCCTTTTCTCTAATGAAATTCCAGCTCATTCACTTACTCAAGATAATGTCCTAACCAAAGTAAATAAAATAATGAGGAGGCAAACAATAAGTAAATAATTCCTCAAATAATTATAATTGTGATAAATGGTATGATGAAAAAGCACAGGGTAGTAGAACATTTTATAACTTGGGGACCTCATGTAGTATGAGAGGAGCAGGGAAGACTGATATCAGAAGGATTCATATAAGTTAGGTAAAATTGGGGCATAAGGAGATGAAGAGTATTCAAGGCAGAGTAAACAGCTTGTGTAAAGACCCTGATATAGGAAAAAATGAGAATTGATATGATGCCTGAGTACTAACTCTGAGTCAGGAATTTTTATTCTCAGACTATGATATGGATATTATGATTTAGATACTAATTTTGGTAAATTGTAGGGGTTCAACAAATGTCTGTTGTATAAATAAATAAATCTTTATTTTAAATGAGAAAAACGAGACTCAAAAGATTAAGTAAGGAGTTCAGATTTACACAAGATGAAGTGGCAGAATGAGGAATCTGCTGATTACAGGAGACACAGGGAAGAAAGCCACTGCCTCCAGTCACCCCATTATTGCCCCATCAGCAAGACTAAGAAACACTGTCAAACTTCTAAATTATTAGTAAATCCTGGTAAAGAAGTGTATGATATTCTAATTTTGCTAGACTGATTTTTTTTTTTGGTGTTTGGTTTGCATGATCTTGATAACTTTGGAATATATTCACATAATTAACCCTAGAGATTTATTGGATGATTCATTTCTTTTCTGTTCTTAATTAATCTCAGCATTAGTTTATTTCTTTCTTTCCTAAAAGTAATAATGACTTTTTTAAACCTACCAAAATATTTGCTTTAATTGCATACAAATGAAGTGATTATGAATTTCAGATTGGCTAGATTTCAGAATAATTTACTCCATCTTTTTTTCTTACAGTAAGAAATAACATTTCTATTAATAATTTAGAATACACTGTCTTGTAAAAATGAAATCAAATTTAAGTGGACTCCATTGACATCTCTTTTAATTTGCAGTTATAAGTTTCAGTTTTCTTGCTTGGAGAATTCTATGGACAGGAGCCTGGCAGGCTACAGTCCACAGGGTTGCAAATAGTTGGACGTGACTGAAGTAACTTAGCACACAAGCACCGCCAAAGGAAGAATTAGACTTCTTACAGAAAGAATCACTTCGAAATTAAGAAGCTTTCCATAGATTCCCAGTTTTAATATCATGGTGGTGGTACCAGAAATTTTGAAAGAGATATGGAGCATTGTCTAAACGTGAAGATTCACTGCCAATAGATATCAGAGGTGTTACTCTTTTCCTGTGGCTGGCTACTTTTTAAATAATTTCACTACAGCTTCTGGCCTCACCACTCCACTCCTGATTATGTTCAGGGTCTCAGTGATATCCAGTTTGTTGGAATTCAATAGAAACTTCTCAGTACCATCAGATACAAAAGGATTCTCTTCATTCTTTTCTTAGTTTTAAGGACATCACCACTTGTGGTTTTCCTTTTGCATCTTGTAGTGACTCACCATGTTCTTTACTGGTGCTCCTCAGTACTTGACCTTCAGATGCTGGCAGGCAGGCATATTGGTTCGTCTGTGTACCATGTCCTTTCTGGGTGATCACATTAATCACCATTACTTTAAATATTGTCTTTGTGCCAAGAGTTCTGAAGTATCTTTATAATCCAGGTATTTCTTTAGAGCTTCAGGATCATTTATTCAGCAACATCTTTGATATTTCCATTTGGACTTCTCCTCTGCATCTCAAACTTAACATGTCTAAAAACTGAGCTGCTAATCATCTCTCACACCCAAACCTGCTCCTTTCATTGTTTTCCCAGTTCAATTACCATCTATCCCCCAAACTGTTTCATCTTTGATTTAGATCTTTCTCTTTCAGAAAATCACATTAATCTTATCTTAAAAATATATGACATGTCTTCACTTTTCTTCTTTTCACTGCTGCTATTCTCATAAAAGCAACCATTGTCTTTTGCCTGAACTGCTTTAGTAGCCTTGTAACTGGTCTCTTTGCTTTTACTCTTGTCTTTAATTTGTTCTCAGTACAAGGATCATTTAAAATATAGGTCATCATCTAATGTCCCTGCTCAAAACTCTTTTCATTATGCTTAGAATGGAATCAAATGTTGCCATGAGTTCCAACACTCCATGCCATCTGGCCCTGTCTACCTCTCCTTACCGTATTGTGACTTTCTTTTGCTCGCTATACTCCAAAGTTATGGATTAGCCTTGTTAATGTAATTTCTTCCTTGTTTCTGTTTCTCAGACATGTAAAGTCTTTCCAGCTTTTGAGTTTTGTTGTTGTAGCCTTGCAAAAAAACTCTTTCCTCAATTATTGTTTTTGAATTTTGTTTTTATTTTTTATAATGGCTGATCCTTTTTTTGTCCTTTAGGACATTTCATGAAAGTTTCCTTCTCAGAAAGTTATTTCCAGACTTCCCTATCTAAGTGCTTATTCTAGTCCCAATCATATTCTCATGTTGTTCTGTTTAGTTCCTGCCATCACTTGGCTCAATTTGAAATTATCTTGTTTGTTTGTTGCCTTATTCCTAAAGCTAGCTTGTAAGTAATTTTTCTGAAAATTTAAAATTAGTGTTAAATGTAAATTTTAAATGTGATTGAACAGACATGAAATACTTTAAAATGAGTTGATGATCTGACAAAAAGCTTAGGAATTTGCAGAGGTAATAAAAATGAAATCAGGAATTCCTAAATTCATTATGACTGCTACATTGGAGGAATAATGTCTTTTCTTTTTTTCTAGTAAATTATTTTTATGTTGGGATGAGATGTTGAGGATCTGTCTGCTTTGAACCTCTTGTGCATCTCCATGTCTTGCTAAGTCTTGCTAGGCCAAAATGAAAGTTCTTGATTGAGCGCTTCTCAGAATTTTTTTTTTAATTGCATCAGTATACATATATCTCCTCCCTCTTGGACCTCTCACTCACTCTCAACCCCTACCTGCTCATCTAGTGACCACAGAGCACCGAACCAAGCTCCCTTAGCTGTACAGCAAGTTCCCACTAGTTATCTATTTTACACATGGTGGTGTATATATGTCAATCCCAATCTCCCAATTCATTCCATCCTCCCTTCTGCATCTCATGTCCAATGTCTATTCTCTATGTCTGCATCTCTATTCCTGCCCTGCAGATAGGTTCATCAATACCATATTTCTAGATTCCACATATATATATTAATGTATGCTGAAGACAGTCTTGAAAAGTGAGGTTCTTTCTCTACATGAGGTAGGCCTCTGGACAAATAAGTTGTGCTTACTTCTTGTCATAAAAGCAATGGATTCTCAAGTTCAGGCTTCCTCTCCTATAGTGAAAGTGAAGTGAAAGTGCAGGTTGCTCAGCCATGTCTGACTCTTTGAGACCCCATGGATTATACAGTTCATGGAATTCTCCAGGCCAGAATACTTGAGTGAGTAGCCTTTCTCTTCTCCAGGGGCTCTTCCCAACCCAGGGATCAAACTGAGGTCTCTTGCATTGCAGGCAGATTCTTTACCAGCTGAGCCACAAGGGAAGCCCAAGAATACTGGAGTGGGTAGTCTGTCCCTTCTCTAGTGGATCTTCCCACCCAAGAATCGAACTGGGGTCTCCTGCATTGCAGGTGGATTCTTTACCAACTGAGCTATCAGGGAAGCCCTCTCCTGTAGTACATCCTCATATATGTGTGGGTTTACTCTCTCTCTCCTTGCTGCTCTGTAGAATTGAATCTTTGCAATTAGACTGATAATCCTTGTATTATTTTGCTGCAGTCAAGTCCTTTTCTGTGGTCTGGAAGTCTTGTGTCTTCTATCAGCTTTCAGTGGAATGGTAGAAGTCTTGTACAGATATTTTGGTGGGCATTCTCTAGGTTCTAGGCTTCCCTGGTGTCTTAGATGGTAAAGAATCTGTCTGCAATGAAGGAGACCTGGATTCAATCCCTGAGCCAGGAAGATCCCCTGGAAAGTGAAATGACTACCCATTCCAGTATTCTTGCTTGGAGAATTCCAGGGACAGAGGAGCCTGGCAGGCTATAGTCTATGGGGTCACAAAGAGTTGGAAATGACTGAGTGACTAACACTTTCCCTGGATTCTAGCTCTTCTCAAAATAATTATATTTATTTAAGCAGAATAAAATCCCAATAGAATGATGATTTCCAATTTTTTCTTCTACTCTGAAACTATGATTACACATATATTGGCAAACCGCGCCCACCCCACCCCCCATATATTGGCCTTCTTTTTATATTCTTCAGTTTTATTTAAATGCCTATTTCTTCCACCTTTTTAATTTCCTGTTCAAGTTGGCTTTAGAAAAGGCAGAGGAACCTTTTTCCTCTGAGATCAAATTGCCAATATCCACTGGATCATGGAAAAAGCAAGAGAGTTCCAGAAAAACATCTATTTCTGCTTTATTGACTATGTCAAAGCCTTTGACTGTGTGGATCACAATCAACTGTGGAAAATTCTGAAAGAGATGGGAATACCAGACCACCTGATCTGCCTCTTGAGAAATTGGTATGCAGGTCAGGAAGCAACAGTTAGAACTGGACATGGAACAACAGACTGGTTCCAAATAGGAAAAGGAGTACATCAAGGCTGTATATTGTCACCCTGCTTATTTAACTTCTATGCAGAGTATATCATGAGAAACGCTGGACTGGAAGAAACACAAGCTGGAAACAAGATTTCTGGGAGAAATATCAGTAACCTCAGATATGCAGATGACACCACCCTTATGGCAGAAAGTGAAGAGGAACTCAAAAGCCTCTTGATGAAAGTGAAAGGGGAGAGTGAAAAAGTTGGCTTAAAGCTCAACATTCAGAAAACGAAGATCGTGGCATCTGGTCCCATCACTTCATGGGAAATAGATGGGGAAACAGTGTCAGACTTTATTTTTTGGGCTCCAAAATCACTGCAGATGGTGACTGCAGCCATGAAATTAAAAGACGCTTACTCCTGGGAAGGAAAGTTATGACCAACCTAGATAGCATATTCAAAAGCAGAGACATTACTTTGCCAACAAAGGTTCGTCTAGTCAAGGCTATGGTTTTTCCTGTGGTCATGTATGGATGTGAGAGTTGGACTGTGAAGAAGGCTGAGCGCCGAAGAATTGATGCTTTGAACTGTGGTGTTGGAGAAGACTCTTGAGAGTCCCTTGGACTGCAAGGAGATCCAACCAGTCCATTCTGAAGGAGATCAGCCCTGGGATTTCTTTGGAAGGAATGATGCTAAAGCTGAAACTCCAGTACTTCGGCTACCTCATGCGAAGAGTTGACTCATTGGAAAAGACTCTGATGCTGGGAGGGATTGGGGGCAGGAGGAGAAGGGGACGACAGAGGATGAGATGGCTGGATGTCATCACTGACTCGATGGATGTGTCTGGGTGAACTCCGGGAGTTGGTGATGGACAGGGAGGCCTGGCGTGCTGCAATTCATGGGGTTTCAAAGAGTTAGACACGACTGAGCGATTGAACTGAACTGAACTGTCTCATTATCTCATTTGCTAATTCTCTTTTCAGTTGTTTTTATTATTCTGTTTAAATTGTCCATTGAGTGTTTGATATTGACAATTATGGTTTTTCTAGAAATTCCATCTATTTTTTAAAAAGACCTGCCAGACCAGAAAAAGTCTCTTGTCTCTTACTCATGTTTTCAAATTCATTTTTAACTTATTTTAATCATTTTTAAGTACACTTAAAAATTTTGTTTCTTATAATTCCAATATCTGAATTTTTGGAAATTTCATATGTGTTTTCTTTGCTGTCTCTTCCTCATGATGCCTTATTTTTTCATGCTTTGGCCATTTTGAAATGTAAGTGCATGTTCTGCTGCTGCTGCTGCTAAGTCGCTTCAGTCGTGTCCGACTCTGTGCGACCCCGTAGACGGCAGCCCATCAGGCTCCCCCATCCCTGGGATTCTCCAGGCAAGAGCACTGGAGTGGCTTTCCATTTCCTTCTCCAATGAATGAAACTGAAAAGTGAAATTGAAGTCGCTCAGTCATGCCCGGCTCTTAGCAACCCCATGGACTGCAGCCTACCAGCCTCCTCCATGCATGGGATTTTCCAGGCAAGAGTACTGGAGTGGGGAGTGCATGTTCAGTTAGGCCCATTTCAGTGACCTAGCTTGAGATCATACCTATAGAAAGGATTTGAATTTGTTTCAGCTGGGTTATCTGGAAGACCCCAATATCTGATCCTTTAAATTAATTACCACTAACTAAAGGTAAAACTGGGGCTTTCCAGGTGGCTCAGTGGGTAAAAAATCTTCCTGCAATACAGAAGATGTGGGTTCATTTCTTGGGTCTGGAAGATACCATGGAAGAAGGCATGGTAATCCACTTCAGTATTCTTGCTCTGAGAATCCCATGGACAAGAGGAGCCTGGAGGGGTGTAGTCCATAGTGTTGCAAAGTGTCCGACATGACTGAAGTGACTGAGCGCACACACAAAGGTGAAGCTATTGCCAAAATTATCAAAGGTGACTTCCTTGCCTGCTGCATTAGCATCCCAGAATCCAAAGCCCCGGAGGAGACTGAAAAGTTTTCCTGCTACTTTTACCTGTAGGTAGATATTTTTCTAAGTTCATCATTTCATTGAGATTGTAGCTTTGAGGGCCTCTATCTTGCCTGGGCTTTATCTTGCCCGGAGTAAACTCTGGGAGTTGGTGATGGACAGGGAGGCCTGGTGTGCTGCAATTCTTCGGGTTGGAAAGAGTCGTACACGACTGAGTGACTGAACTGAACTGATCTTGCCCAAGCTCTTGTTGCTTTTTCACTTATAGTTGTTGTACTATTATCTTCTTTCTTTTATTGTACACATAGAATTTTCCTTCTTTTCCTATTTTTATAGTCTTACCTTGGAAGTTTTACATTCCATTTGTATTCTTTTGTTGTCACTATTACCCTTAAATTTTATTATGCATACTTAACGCTTTAGTCTTTCTGTCCTGGTTTGGACTAACACAAGCACATTGTATCAGTGTAACTGTAAGTCTTCTGTTACTATCTTCCATGTATTTTTATTTAGCATTTTTGGTGCTATAATTTTTCTTCAACTTTTAATTGAAATATACATAGAGAAAAATAAACTTGTCTTAAGGTACTTGCTCAGTGAAATTTTATAAAGATTTTACAGGGTGAACACAGCTGTGTATTCACTATTCAGATCATAAATAGAGTATTTATGAATATAAATAATATTTATAGCACTCCAGAGACCCTTGTATACTCTCCCAGTCACTACCTCTCTAAAATGTAACTAGTTTTTTTTTTCCATTGATTAATTTTGACTAAGTTATGGTTTTGAATTTTGTAAAAATAGAGTAAATAAAATATTTTTTGTATTTGGCATCTTTTACTCAATATTATTTGTATGGCTTATCAATATTTTTGTGTGTGGCAGTAGACTGTTTATTTTCATTGTTGTAAAGTTTTGCAATGTATGGATATGTATTTTTATTTATCTACTTTAATATTGAGGAAGTATTTGTGATGTTTCCAGTTTTTAGCTGATACTAATAGCTATGTCAGCATGATACCAATGATACTGTGAAAATGCTATAAAAATTTTATATATGTTTTTGGTCACATATATGTGTGCATTTCTGTTGGAGTAGAATTACTATAACATAAGGAAGCACATGTTCCGTTTGCTAGACATTGCCAAGCAGTCTACCAAAAGTGATTATTTCAGTTTATACTCTTACATAAAAAGTGTTCAATAGTATCAGTTATTTCACATCCTTTCCAATATTTGGTGTTGCCAGTCTTTTTCATTTTAGCATGGTGTGTTGGTAGTTGTTGGAGAAGGCCATGGAACCCCACTCTAGTACTCTTGCCTGGAAAATCCCATGGACGGAGGAGCCTGGTAGGCTGCAGTTCATGGGGTCGCTAAGAGTTGGACACGACTGAACGACTTCACTTTCACTTTTCACTTTCATGCATTGGAGAAGGAAATGGCAACCCATTCCAGTGTTCTTGCCTGGAGAATCCCAGGGACGGGGTGGGAGGCCGTCTATGGGGTCACACAGAGTTGGACACGACTGAAGAGTCTTAGCAGCAGCAGCAGCAGTAGCAATATTGAACACCTTTTCAAATTGGCCATTTGTTTACCCTTTTTAGTCTGAAAGTGTTAGTCACTCAGTTGTGTCCAACTCTTTGCAACCCCATGGACTGTAGCTCGCCAGGCTCCTCTGTCCATGGAATTCTTCAGGCAAGAATACTGGAATGGGTAGCCATTCCCTTCTCCTGGGGAATCTTCCTGATCCAGAGATTGAACCTGGGCCTCCTGTACCACAGGAAGATTCTTTACGATCTGAGCTACCAGGAAAGTCCCTTTTAAAGTGCTTTGACTCTTTTAAACTGTGGGGTCTTTAAAAAAAGTTATTGATTTGTTGAAGTTCTGTTAATATATATGATCTGGATACAAGTCCATTTTCAGATAAAATTTGAATATATTGCAAATATATTCTCCTTGACTTTTCATTCTCTTTATGGTGACTTTTCATAACAGAAGTTCTTAATTTAATGTAGTCCAGTTTATCATTTTGTCTTGTTTACAAAATCTTTCCCTACACTAAAGTTTTTATTTTCTAGAGACTGCATTAACTTTCACATTTAGATCTATGGTCCACCTGGAAGTGATTTTTTTTTTATAAGTGGTGTATAACATGGGTCATTTTACTTTTCTGGTTTGGATATATAATTAATCTAGTACCATTTTCTGAAAAGACGATCCTATTCTTCACTGTACTGGAGTGCTATATTTTACATAAATCAAGAGCCTGTATAAATGTAGGCCTGTTTCAGGACTGTTTCTTCTGTTCTGCTGGCCTTTTTGCATATCCTTGAACCAATACGACAGTACTTTAATTACTATAGGTTTAAAGCAAGTTTGATAACTAAGTTAGTCCAAGTTTGTTCTATGTATTATTTAAGATTGTCTGGTTATTTTTACCCATTTGCTTTTCCATCAAATTTTGAATTGTTATGATGATTTAAAAAAAGTCAGGCTAGTATTTTGAATGGAATCTCATTAAATTTATACAGCATTTTGGGATGGCTTAAAATATTTACAAAATTGAGTTTAACAATTTATGAACATGACATAATCCTCAATTTATTTAAGCCTTTATTTTTTCTCAATAATGTTTCATGTTTCTTTGCATTATACTACTCTTACCTTTTGTGCTATTGTCATACCACCTTTTTAAAAAAAATTAATTAATTTGTTTTAATTGGAGGCTAATTACTTTACAATATTGTAGTGGTTTTTGCCATACATGGACATGAATCAGCCATGGGTGTACATGTGTCCCTCATTCTAAACCCCCTTTCCACATCCCCCTGCCTGCCCCATCCCTCAGGGTCATCCCAGTGCACCGGCCCTGAGCGCCCTGTCTCATGCGTCAAACCTGGACTGGCGATCTATTTCACATATGGTAATATACATGTTTCAATGCTATTCTCTCAAATCATCCCACCCTCGCCTTCTCCCACAGAGTTCAAAAGTCTGTCCTTTATATCTGTGTCTCTTTTGCTGTCTTGCATATAGGGTCATTGTTACCATCTTTCTAAATTCCATATATATGCGTTAATATACTGTATTGGTGTTTTTCTTTTTGACTTACTTCACTCTGTATCATAGGCTCCAGTTTCATCCACCTCATTAGAACTGATTCAAATGCATTCTTTTTAATAGCTAAGTAGTATTCCATTGTGTATATGTACCACAGCTTTCTCGTCCATTCATTTGCTGGTGGACATCTAGGTTGCTTCCATGTCCTAGCTATTGTAAACAGTGCTGTGATGAACATTGTGGTACACGTGTCTCTTTCAATTCTGGTTTCCTCAGTGTGTACGCCCAGCAGTGGGATTGCTGGATCATAAGGCAGTTCTATTTCCAGTTTTTTTAGGACTCTCCACACTGTTCTCCATAGTGGCTGTCCTAGTTTGCATTCCCAGCAACAGTGTAAGAGGGTTCCTTTTTCTCCGCAGCCTCTCCAGCATTTATTGTTTGTAGACATTTGATAGCAGCCATTCTGACCAGTGTGAGATGGTACCTCATTGTGGTTTTGATTTGCATTTCTCTGATAAGAGTGAATGAGTGATGTTGAGCATCTTTTCATGAGTTTGTTAGCCATCTGTATGTCTTCTTTGGAAAAATGTCTGTTTGGTACTTTGGCCCATTTTTTGATTGGGTCATTTATTTTTCAGAAATTGAGATGCATGGGCTGCTTGAATATTTTTGAGATTAATTCTTTATAAGTTGGTTTGTTTGCTATTATTTTCTTCCATTTTGAAGGCTGTCTTTTCACCTTGTTTATAGTTTCCTTCATTGTGCTAAAGCTTTTAATTTGGTCCCATTTGTTTATTTTTGCTTTTATTTCCATTAGTCTGGGAGGTGGGTCATAGAGGATCCTGCTGTGATGTATGTCAGAGAGTATTTTGCCCATGTTTTCCTCTAGGAGTTTTATAGTTTCTGGTCTTACATTTAGATCTTTAATCCATTTTGAGTTTATTTTTGTGTATGGTGTTAGAAAGTGTTCTAGTTTCATTCTTTAACAGGTGGTTGACCAGTTTTCCACCTTGTTTTTAACCTCTCCCCAATTAATAGTTTTTATACTGTTTTTATATTTAGATTTACTGTTCTACCTTGTAATGTATTTACTTATCACTGATTTTTATATTCAGTTCTTTCCATCTAGAATTAATTTTCTTCCTTTAGTGTGTCTTTCAGTGTTATGTTTTGTGATGTGTAAAGTTTCTCAGTCCATGTTTGTCAAAAATAGTTTTTATTTTGACTGTTTTATGAATTTCTTTTTTAACTGGATTTATAATTCTAGGTTTGACAGTTATTTTTCTTCTGTATTTTCAAGACCTATTTCTACTGTCTTCTAATTTCTTTTGGTATTAATAAAATATCTTCTGTCTGTTATATAGTTCTGTTGGAAGGAATCTATTGTTTTCCTGCAGATACGCTATTTTAACAATAACCCCTTGTAATTGGTAGTCTTCGTATACTTTATATTCTTAAAGTTCCTTCAAATACTCTTTGCATTTTTGCTTTCATCAGTCCTGCTAAGTATGTGGTGGTTTTCTTCAATCTGAGAATGTTTTAAAATTTTTTAAATTTAATTCTGGAAAACTTTAGCCTAGTATCATTGCTTTCTCATAATCCTTATTTGAATCAATTGTCTCCTCGTATTTCATCCTTCTTGAATTTTATCTTGCTGCTGCTGCTGCTGCTGCTAAGTCACTTCAGTCATGTCCAACTCTGTGCAACCCCATAGACGGCAGCCCACCAGGCTCCCCCGACCCTGGGATTCTCCAGGCAAGAACACTGGAGTGGGTTGCCATTTCCTTCTCCAATGCATGAAAGGGAAAAGTGAAAGTGAAGTCTCTCAATCATGTCTGACTCTTAGTGACCCCATGGACTGCAGCCTACCAGGCTCCTCTGTCCATGGGATTTTCCAGGCAAGAGTACTGGAGTGGGTGGCTATTGCCTTCTCCATGAATTTTATCCTATTATCCCTATTTTCTATCTCTTTAAATTATTGCATGGCATTCCATATAATTTTCTCAGCTATAACTTCAACTACCTTATTTCCACTTTAGCTGTCTATTCTAGTCATTAACTTACCCGTTGAATTCATCTAGTAGGATTTTTTTTTAATTTAAATAATTATATATTATGGGCAATTTTTGCAATCTCTATTTGGCTCTGTTTTCAAATCAGTCTGCTATTTTCATATAACTGTACTTGCTTTACAAGTATAGTTTTTGTTCTTTCACCTCTTTGAAATTTATATGTAGTAATTAAAATTAACCTTTCAGATTATATTATTTGTTTATATTATATATAATATTATATAATTATATTATATATATATTTGTTTCATTCATTTTTTGAATTTAGAATTTTTCATCTGTATTGTTATCTCTCTCTTCTTCTGGGTACTACTCATATACTTTGTGACTCTGAGCTCATTTTTAGTGGTGGTTAATTTTTGTAGAGGACTGGTTATATCCTGGACTTCAGAAGTAAACACCAAGGTGTTTAATTCAACTTTATGTTAAAAATTTTAATAAATGTTTACTCCTTTTCTTTGGTTTTCAGCAGCAGACAACCATCAATGTTTTGACCTTTTTAGCTTAGAATTTCAATTTTTTTTAAAAACTGTATTTTCATCCATGCTGGGAATAGATAGTAAACAGATAGAAAATAGGAGACAGAATTTCTCTAGTTTCTGTTCATTGGTAGGGTTGCCTTTATAGATCTTGGCTTTATATATGGGTTTAAAGTACAACTCTCTACTTTTTATTGCCCAGAGATGTCTGCTACATGCATGTACAAGAATTAAATTTTCAGTCCCTGGCATTAAGATCAGTATTCTATGATCTTAATGAACCATTTGGCTTTTACTCCAAATTATTGCTTTAAATACATTTTGTTTCTGGAACATGGAATTTTCTCTTCCTTCCTTTTTTCTTTCATTTATTCAAATTATACCATAATTAAAAACATTTTGACTACAATTTATTTAACATTTTTATATATTTAGAACATGGCAAATCAAACATATTGATCAGATGTCTTTTCCAAGACTCTTCATATATAGGAAACTTTGTGTTGCAGTAGATAACATCCTATCCCTATAATGTATCTTATAAAGAATTGCATATTTTTTGTTCTTAAATTGTATAATTTTATTACTATTTTATATACTTAATTTATTGAGAGGTCATTTGTGTGAGACACTGTGGTGTGTATCCATTTCATATGAATTATGCTCACTCTCATAGAGCTTACTGTCTAGTTAGGGAGAAAAGCATAAATAAATATTCCTACACATAAATGACAATTACAGAATGTTTTGAAGGAGTTATTTAATACTGGAGAGATTTGTTAGAAAGCCCTTTCTCAAAAAGTGATATTTAAGCCAACAAGAAGAAACTCATCAGCTTAAGGGGTCAAAAAGAACATCTTAGGCAGAAAGAACAGTATACATAAAGATAGGAGAAAATATGATACCACTGAAGAACTGAAATAAGACCAGTGTAATTGGAGTGTCCTGGGAAAGGGAAAGCTACTAAAAGGTGAACCTGTAGAAAAATTGGGAATCAGGACATTCAGGGCCTTGTCAACTTTGTAAGGAATTCATTTTGTTATGAATGCGATGGAAAACATTTAAAGGATTTTACATTGAGTGGTGATGTAATCTTATAAAATATCACTTTGATTGCTGTTTGTAATAGATTTGAAGGAAGAAAAAATAGAATGAAGAAAAGGTTTATCATAAGAGCCTAGAAATAAGATACAACAGGGACTTGAGCTAGAAATGGTGGTAGAAATGAGCACAAGTTGAAAGTAAAGAATAGCATGATATTAAACAATAAAAGAAATTCTACAAGTGGTAAGAATAATGACATCTAAGTATACAACTCTTTGAGTACTGCTCTAAGGGTCAATTTTAGTGTATACGTCCAGAAGTTCTTAGCCTGGGAACTATATGAACTTCAAAGGACCTTCAAAATTTCTGAAATTTCATTTGAACTTTCATAGATCTACATGTAAAGTTTAATGGATCTACATGTGAGGTTTTCTCTAAGGAGATGGTCCAAATGTCTTACTACATTCTCAAAGGATCTGTGTCCCCAAATCCTGAGAGCTCTAGATTTAGGAGAGCTATTTATAAATATTGTTTCTCTAATGCAGGCTTTTAATTAGGATTTTCTGGTAAGACAATTAAAAATTGTACCTCTTGTCAAGAACCTGGAAAGAATACTTTCCATGTAGGCATGATATTAAAAATAATTAACAACCATTGGCATATACCAGTCTAAAGATGGTACCATCTGAATGGATGCTGGCCATAAATGACTATTTCATCATTTGCATTCCAGATTCTATATTGTTAATTAAGGGGAAGATTTGTTTGTAATCAAACATGGTAGAGTATAGCAATAAAATCCATTTATGAAAACAGAGAGGATGACTGCATACAGAGTAAACCCATTACCCTTTATGGTAGTGGGTCATGGTTCCATATTAAGTAGTTTATTTTCTAGAACAATTTTGATTTATAGAACATGAAAACTGTTTAAAAATAGTGTAGATATTAAGAAAGCATGCCATTATTTTTTCTTTGATCTTCAGAGTTTGTAAGATTCATCCAACAGAATAGACTGAACTAATATTCAGGTAACCTAAATAATTTTAATATAATGGAAAATAATTTAAAGAACTTATTTACAGCAGTAGCTGTTTCCAAGTTTTGTTCCATGGAGACACGACATAAATGGCAATTAAAGCACATGAAAAAAAGTATTGTTATTCTGGGTATAAGTTTTCTTCATCAGTTCTAGACTCTTACTTACATCACCTTGAGTAGTGTTAAGGTCTTAATTTATGAAAGTAGTGTAAGGAGTTTTATTTTACAACACAAGCAAATTGCAAAAAATACATAACAGAGAAGCTAAAACTAAATGTTTTAAGACTCAAGATTTTGGGTTAATGGAAGGAAGGACTACCTTGTATTCATAAAGAGCCTGAATTATTAGACTTCTCTTGAAGACATACAGCTGGGTTTTTCTATAGAATGCACAGTTATTTAAACACATTGTTTTCAAACCATTCCAAGGAGAACACCTATGGGTCTTTATTTAAAGAATTAATGAGAATGACTTGTAATTAAGAGTATCCATTTATGTAAACATTTGTTAAAAATCTATAAAAATGATTATCATGTTATTTAGAAACCCAATATCATCTCCTTTAACTTTGTCTACATTATTAATTTGATTAACAGTGGTATTTGTTATTGTTGTATTCCAGGTTTAATTGTCATAAATCTTAAATTAGTGTAATCTGAATTAATAAGATTTGACTGTATTTAAAAATGAATGCTTTTTAAATGAAAACAAACTACATCTACAAGAATTGTTGAAACATAGGTCTGTAATAATTCTAAACATATTTTTGGCATATTACTTATTGTTTTAAGCTGTCTTGGTTAAGATAGAGTTAAGAATTAGACATACCAATCAAATGGACTGAAGCACACCTTCCTTCCAAGTATATCTTTATATTATTTAATTAATTTAATACATACGAATGATGTCCCTTGGGTGTTGGGCATTATTCTGAGTACAGGAGATACAGGAGTGGACAAACTCTTATTAGCACCTTTTGCCCCATCTTTTTCAGTGGGGGTGCTTCATACATTTGTAGTACAGTTAGATCTTTTGTCACATTCTGTACTTCATCCTAAGATCCTCAGAACTCCTAAATGTTTGATTATCTTTAATTAGCATATATTAAGATATTGCAAAGTTTTATGGGTTTTGACAAATACACAGTGTCCTATATCCATCACAATAGTATACCAAATAGCAATCCCCTGAGCTTCATTTATTCAACCCTTCTCTCCACATACTTAGTAACTATTTGGTACAAATTTATGATTTTTGAACTGCAGAGTACAGACTTCAAATAATCATCTTACTCATTTGTGTTTAAAAGTTACTTTAAAAAAAATAGCTAGCATTTAGTGAGCGCTTACTACATGACAGGTACCATTTGCAAGGATTGTCTTTTTTTTTTTTTTTTGCCATACATGTCTTAAGGGTTCTTAGTTCCCTGACCAGAAATTGAATCCATGCCCCCTGCAGGCCTGCAGTGGAAGCTTGGAGTCCCAATTACCAGTCTGGCATGGAATTTCCAAAAGTTACTTTAATAAGAATATAAAGATGATGAGTATAATTACGATTGTTCTGGTTATATAGTGCTGCTTAACAAATCACCTAAAACTTGGTCATGAGAAAGAGCAGTGATTTTTCTTCCCTTCCCTTCCTTTTCTTTCCTCTCCTCCCAAGCCCTCCTCTTCTCTTTCCCTCCTTTCCTTTCCCTTCCCCCTGCCCCTCCCCACTTTCTTATAACAAGCTTTCAATTTGTGCAAGGCTTACAGAAGAAGGCTTATCTTTATTTCTCTACCGTGTGATCCAGTTTTATTCCTTTGGTGACTGGTCTGCTTATATATAAAAGATGTTATCTAGTGAACATTTGGGGAAGTATGTTCAATGCAACAAATATTTATTGAATACTCATTATGGATAAATCATTCTGCTAAGAAAGATAATGAATAAAAAAGATTTAAAAAGAAGATATGATTCCTGCCTCCAAGGAATTTGTAGGATATGTTTATTTTAATGGAAATTTATTTAAGTGCTTTAACAAAGCAAAATAGCAGTGGCTTCAATGAAAAGTAGTACTTATTCTTCAGATTATAATCTAAGTGATTTATGGTTGATATGGTAGATCCATGATATCAAGGACCCAGTTGTCTATCTAGTTGCCTTATCATCTCTAGGAATAAGGTATTTCACAAACAGTACCACATTCTGGTAATAGAATGCTGGAAGAAGGGGTGGAAGGACTAACATATCACTGTTTTTAAAATCATGATATAGAAATTGTTCACTTCTGTTTTCCTCCCTTTTATGAGATTTTTCTCATATGGGCACACCTACATTAAAAGGTAGATGGAAAATAGTTTATTAAGCCGATTCAGATTGTAGTACTGAATGTAGATGGGGAGAATTTTCCACGAAGTAAAAATCATTTTGAAAAATGACTATGATACAAGGAAGAATGATATAGACATTGTTAAGGCTGATATGAACAATAGAGTTTGGAAATTCAAAGTAGAGTTTAATTCTATATTAATAAACAGGGAATTATAAATACACTAATGTGAGCATTTAATTAGGCATAAGAATTTGAAAGACTAAATTCTTATCAGAATCTGAAAACTATAAAGTTGAATTTTGGGTGAACAGAAACTCCAGTCTTAGTTTAAGCCATGCTTCAAGACTGAAGGGCTTCTTGATGACTTAGAGGTAAAGAATCCACATGCAGTGCAAGAGGCACAGGAGACTCAGGTTTGATCCCTAGGTCTGGAAGATCCCCTGGAGGAGGGCATGGCAACTCACTCCAGTATTTTTAAAAATCCCATAGACAGAGAAGCTGGGCCGGCTACAGTCCAAAGGGTCACAAAGAGTTAGACATGACTGAGCACACAGAGCATTCAATAATGAAAGTAGCTGAAGATAAAGGTAGATGGAGATAGTTATTTGAAGAGGACCATAAATTAGGATATATATACTGGAATGAGGTTTGTGGATGGACATTGCTAAATGTATAGCATATTCTAGATTACTAATAAATATATTTTAATAAATATCAGATTACCTCCCCAAAGATTTAGATGTACTTCTCCTTTATTGAATGTGTTATTTGGGAAGTGACATATAACCTTATTTTGGAGAAGTTGCTTCATAGTGAGTATCATTCCTCCATGGTCACTTGGTATTTCCCAGCACCAAATGAAAGGCAATTGGCCTATGTGTCCCTCTCTCATACCTTATGAGGAAGGACCATGAGCACTCTCCACAGAGGACATATATAGCAGTGGGTTTGCCAAGTGCTTACAGAGAAAAAAAGAGCAGGTATTGGGCTTATGGGGGTACCCAGGTGGCACTAGTGGTAAAGAATCTGCATGTCAGTGCAGGAGCTATAAGAGAAGAGGGTTCTATCCCCTGGAGAAGGGCGTGGCAACCCATTCCAGTATTTTTTGCCTGGAGAATCCCATGGATAGAGGAGCCTGGCAAGCTATAGTCCACAGTGTCTCAAAGAATCGGATACAGCTGAAGTGACTTAGCACACATGCATGTGTTCAGTTCAGTTCAGTTGCTCAGTCAGGTCTGACTCTTTGCGACCCCATGAACTGTAGCACGCCAAGCCTCCTGAAGTCCACCCAAACCCATGTCCATTGAGTCAGTGATGCCACCCAACCATCTCATCCTCTATCGTCCCCTTCTCCTCCTGCCCTCAGTCTTTCCCAGCATCAGGGTCTTTTCAAATGAGTCAGCTCTTTGTATCAGGTGGCCAAAGTATTGGAGTTTTAGCTTCAAAATCAGTCCTTCCAATGAACACCCAGGACTGATCTCCTTTAGGATGGACTGGTTGGATCTCCTTGCAGTCTAAGGGACTCTCAAGAGTCTTTTCCAATACCACAGTTCAAAAGCATCAATTCTTCAGCGCTCAGGTTTCTTTATAGTCCAACTCTCACGTCCATACATGACCACTGGAAAAACCATAGCCTTGACTAGACAGAACTTTGTTGACAAAGTGATGTCTCTGACAGTAATATGTTGTCTAGGTTGGTCATAACTTTCCTTCCAAGGAGTAAGTGTCTTTTAATTTAATGGCTGTAATCACCATCTGCAGTGATTTTGGAGCCCAGAAAAATAGTCAGCCATTATTTCCACTATTTCCACATCTATTTGCCATGAAGTGAGGCTTGTAATATGGAAAGATATTCTCACACAAGGTGATAAGCCCAGCATAGACTGTGCGGGCTTTTTATCTCTTGGTAAGGAAGTGTTTGCGGAGAAGGCAATGGCACCCCACTCCAGTACTTTTGCCTGGAAAATCCCATGGACGGAGGAGCCTGGTAGGCTGCAGTCCATGGGGTCGCTAAGAGTCGGACACGACTGAGCGACTTCACTTTCATGCATTGGAGAAGGAAATGGCAACCCACTCCAGTGGTCTTGCCTTGAGGATCCCAGGGACGGGGGAGCCTAGTGGGCTGCTGTCTATGGGGTCGCACAGAGTCGGACATGACTGAAGTGACTTAGCAGCAAGGAAGTGTCTGAGGCCCAAGGCCCATTTTTATGTGACTGTGGTTGGGGGTTACGGAGGGGTGGTGGGATGTCAAAAGACTGCATGCATGAAACTACCTTTCCCAACACTAATTCCTACCACAATTTTAGAAAAGGTATAAAGAAGCTGATAAAAGATAAATTACCTGGATATATATACTCTTTCTTTAAAATAATTGCTTGGAAAAAATGTCAGTAGATAATACTGCACATAAATGTAGAAATGGCATATTCTATTATATGTGGAAATTATAATTAATAAGCACTGTCATTTAATCTTTTTGCTCTTAATAGTAATGCACGAGCTTGATTTAAGTCCTGTGGCATTGAAAAATTACTTTTATGACACAATATGGTTCACTAAATTTTTCTTCTTGGTATTGCATTATTTCTGCCTTTATCTTTATTTCCTTCTTTGTACTTATTTTGAATTTGTTTTGCCCTTCTTTCTCAAGATGAAAACTTATATTAATTATTTGGTCTATTTCCTGTTTTTCTAATGTAAGAATATACTACTATAAACTTACTGCTTTTATGGCAGCTCACAAATTTTGTTGTATCAGGCTTCTATTTTCATTATATTCAGAATATTTTTATCATTTCTCTCATGATTACCTGTGATATACGAATTATTTACGATGTGTTATTTAATTTCTGAATTTTTTCACATTTCTGTTTCTTTTTAATTTTAAGTTTCATTCCATTGTGGTCTGAAAACATACTTTGTATGATTTTAATTCTTTTCAATTTGTTAAGGTTTGTTTCCTAGCCCAAAATATCGTCTGTCTTGGTGAACATTCCATTGTATTTGAAAATAATGTGCATTCTTGAGTGCCCTATAAATATCAACTAGGTTAACTTGGTTGATGGTGCTCTTCAGGTCTACTATATCTTTGTGAATTTCTTCTTACTTTTTCTGCTTTTTACTAAGAGAAGAATGTTGAAGTTGCCAGCTATAAAAATGGATTTGCCTATTTTTCCACAGTTCAGTCAGTTATTCTTTGATGCATTGTTAAGTTTTGTTTTTAGGTGCATAAACATTTAAGATTGTTATGATCTATACAATGGTAATGAGTCTATATAATTCATCAGTTCTTGATGAATTAATTTCCTTCTAACTAAGTTATGGTGCTATTCCTTGTTTTGAAGTCTATTTTTATCTGACAGTATATTCACTTCAGTTTTGTTTTACATAGTGCTTGCATGAAATATCTTTTCCATCCTTTTACTTTTTACCCCTTTGTTATTTTATATTTAAAGTGTTTCATAATTTCTTTATTTCTTCCTTATTGCATTGTCCAATCTAACAATTTCTGCCTTTTAATTATGGTTTTCACATCATTTTCATGTAGTGTAGTTATTGTTACTTATGTTGTTTTTAAAAAATTTATACTCACCTTCTAGTTTTCTATTTTCTCCTCTGTTCTTTGCTTTTTAAAAATTGAATATTTTTATGATTCTATTTTGTTTCTACTATTGGATTATTAGTTGATACACTTGAAAACATATATAGTGAATGCTCTAGGGTTTACAGTATACATGTGTGACATATCACAACCTCCAAATATTACTATATCATTTCATGTAAAGTTTAAGCAGCTTGTACCACTACCATTATATTTGCTCTTTTATTTTTTGTTCTGTGATTGTCATGCATTTTACTTCTGCATATGTTATAACCCACAGTCTTGTTACTATTTTTGCTTTAGACTGTCAATTTATCTTTAAAGTGATAAAAAAATAAGAAAAAGTCTTTAATGATTACCTTTATTTGATCATTTCTGGCACTCCTCATTTCTTTGTGTACATCAAGGTTTGCTTCTGGTATCACATTTCTTTTGCTTGAAGAATTTCCTTTAACATTTCTTGCTGTGGGTGTGTATTGCTAATGAATTAATCTTTATTATATCCAAAAAAAGACTATTTTGCTATCAGTTTTAAAGAATATGTTGGGAATGGAATTCAGAATCAATAGATTTTCTTCTTTCAGTGCTTTAAAGATATGCTATTGTATTCTAACCTGCTTCAGTTCAGTTGAGTTCAGTTCAGTCTCTCAGTCATGTCTGACTCTTTGCGACCCCATGAATTACAGCACACCAGGCCTCCCTGTCCATCACCCATTCCCGGGGTTCACTCAGAAAGGATAGCCAGGGCAACTTATAGTCTTGTGGGAAAGACGTACAAAACTCAAGCAAATATATACCTTTTAGAAATTACAAACTGGTTAAAGGAAAGGGCTTTATCAGAACAGTCAGAAAAGGAGACTGAGAGCTTTCATTACTGTAAACAACATATGCATGCATGTGTGTTAAGTTGTCTCAGTTATGTCTGACTCTGTGACACTATGGATTCTAGCCCACCAAGCTTCTCTGTCCATGGGATTCTCCAAGCTAAAATACTGGAGTGGGTTGCCATGCCTTCCTCTGGGGTATCTTCTCGACCCAGGATTGAACCTGCTTCTCTTATGTCTCCTGCATTGGCAGGCTGGTTCTTTACCACTAGTGCCACCTGGGAAGCCCCATAAACAACATATTTTTAATACTGTTAATGAGAAACCTTACAATTGATTACAGCAACCAGGTTGTCATGGCACTTGAGCTGAAAGCACTAAGGAACAACCCTCATGTAACATTCAATCTGGAATTTGTTCTCTTACTTTCCAAATCCAGAAAGATTTATAAAATCTTTTTCTTTGCAGTTGTACAAAGAAAAAAAAAACTATATTTTAAATATGTAACTCTTAAGATTTGAGTTGGAAAATAGCTGCACCTCTGGAAGTTGATGCATTATATGAATCTTTGTATAGGAATAGAAATACTTGAAGTCTGAATTTTAAAGATTTAATTTTGAGCAATTACAAAGCTGTAAAAAGATGCTACACTGGTTAGCAAATGAGGCCTGATATAACACAATATACATCAGGTATAACAGGCCTGATATATCAGATATAACCTGATCTGAGTGAACTTGCAGAGGTAATGACAAGCCATGAACTGGTGTGATATACTCAGGTGGGTCTGGGCATAACATAGAAAAAGCTATCATAAAGTGATTCCCTTAGGGAGTAGGAAAGACATTTCACAAGCTCCTCTGGCAAGTGATGGGGATTCATGATTCAGAACAGAACCACAGTCTATTGTTTTTTATATTATTATATGTAGGTTTTAAAAATTTTATTATACATGTGACTATATATGTGTATCTATTAAAGTTATATAAAACATGGATTTTATAATGTAGGTTCTGTTCTCAATTAGAAAATTTTAAATAATATTCCAAGTGATCTTTTACCAATATATCTGAGTTGGTTAGATTTTTCCAGCAATTGCATACATGAAGTAAGCAACACCTCTTACCTAAGCAACACCTCTTATCTTACCAAGGTCTGCTCCTGTATGGTATATTGTCCAGTTGTTGAAACTTTATTAGTTTATCAGATTAAAAGGATGTTTATTTTTGAGGGGAACTGTCATGTTTAAGTGACTAAGAGTGATGACTCAGGTCTCAGAAGGAATGGGTTCCAGTCCTCCATGTGCTATTTGTTAGCTTGAACTTTAGGCAAGTTACCTAATCTTGTTAAGTCTAGTTTATTCACATTTAGATTAGGGAGAGAAATGCTACAAATTCATAGGCTGTTTGTAAGAGTTCAATAAGATAAACTACAGTCTCCGCCATATGTTAATTGCTCAGTGTTTTAATTTATGATTATTTAGCAAAAACTATGCACACAGTCTCCCTAAAGAAAAATAATTTACTGGCAAAAATCAAAAGTAAAGTTGGAAAATTTGGACTTATTTTGTTCTGAATAAAGTCAAAAATTTGCATACAATTACAAGGTCACTGATGATGAAAAGGAGGGGGAAAATTAAACTAATCTTTATCAATTTTAAGAAGTTTCATTAAAAAGCTTTCAATGACCCAGGTTTCACAATGTGGATATATGGATAACGTAGTATTCATATGGTATTCATTATTAAAAGATTTATCTAGTTGGCACATTGTTAGTTTTTATTAGTATTACTGTTTGACTGGTCACAAATATCTTGTTTGAAGACCAAAATGTCTTAGCATGGTTGAACATAAGTAGTTCAAGAAATGTTTCAAAATCAAAGCTTATGTTTATAAACTAAAGTGCTAATAAAAGAGTAGAAGCGTAAAAAAAGAGTAGAAGCAATAATATAATAAGTGAACTGCTGTTTAGTGAAATGCTCCCATTAAAATTAATGTCTTATTTGAGAAGAGAGGTGGTGAATAGAACAGAATAAAGTTGAATGAAAATTCTCCTTGGTTTTTCCAATATGAAAATGATGTCAAAATGAAAAAATGATGACAGCTATTTTATTCCACTCCTAGGAATGTTTGGAAATGTATCTGAATATTCATAGGAACACAGAAATCTTGCTATTGTCATGTCTAAAATGGACATTATAGTTGAAAATATTCTATAATGAAATTAACATTGTTATTTTTTAAATTATTTGTACTTCTCATATCTTTAGATCAAGATATGTTTTAAACATCTTGAGAGCAGTGACTATATTTTTCTCATTTTTTATTTCTTTCAGGATAAGGCACATACAAGTTTGTTTAACCATGATAATGTTCATAATGTATTTCACTTATACTAGGTTTTATTTCTCTACCTAGGATGTATTCTAATTAGAGGCTAATGTAGTCATCAATATTTCCATTTTGAATTTCACTATTAAGTAGATTTTCTGTCACAATTAGGGCTTAGTGGGAAGATGAAAGGACAGAATATTTTTAGCCTGTACTGACAAGGCTTCTAAACTATTTATTGACTTTTTGCAGATATACTAGTTATTCAGATCAGATCAGATCAGTCGCTCAGTCGTGTCCGACTCTTTGCAACCCCATGAATCACAGCACGCCAGGCCTCCCTGTCCATCACCAACTCCCGGAGTTCACCCAGACACATCCATCGAGTCAGTGATGCCATCCAGCCATCTCATCCTCTGTCGTCCCCTTCTCCTCCTGCCCCCAATCCCTCCCAGCATCAGAGTCTTTTCCAATGAGTCAACTCTTCGCATGAGGTGGCCAAAGCATTGGAGTTTCAGCTTTAGCATCAGTCCTTCCAATGAACACTCAGGACTGATCTCCTTTAGAATGGACTGGTTGGATCTTACAGTCCAAGGGACTCTCAAGAGTCTTCTCCAACACTACAATTCAAAAGCATCAATTCTTCGGCGCTCAGCCTTCTTCACAGTCCAACTCTCACATACGTACATCACCCCTGGAAAAACCATAGCCTGGACTAGATGGACCTTTGTTGGCAAAGTAATGTCTGTGCTTTTTAATATGCTATCTAGGTTGGCCATAACTTTCCTTCCGAGGAGTAAGCATCTTTTAATTTCATGGCTGCAGTCACTATCTGCAGTGATTTTACTTGTGTACAATAGAGAAAAATATATAGAATGTAATTATTTTGGCCATTATTTCAAACAGAAAAGCTGAACTTTTTATTTTTCTTTTTTAAATATAATAATACATTTATTTTACAGTGAGAACAACACCAGTAATGTTGGACCAGCCTTCCTAACAATGTTAGCACCATTAAGTTCAATCTCTTTTTCTGAGCTGCCTTTAAAAATAAACAAAAAAACTGTCTTCTAGAAGCTAGTGGCTTATTAAAACATGACTTATACACTCATTTTATCCTCAACATTTTTCTCTTGGCAATGGAGAATAGAATTTTAACCAGATTTTTGATTAAGTGGGTATAGAAATGAGTCTGTCTAATACCTTGCCATTTTTGTTTTATTTAGAACCTGTAAAGAGTTTGAAGTTTCATAATACATTCTAAGTGACTTTATATCTGAAAATTAAAGTCTTTTAAGGGTGTTCCTAACATTCTACTTCCACTTTAACTACAAAGTGCTTGACTCTGTATGCAACTTAAAACAATATTGGGTCAAGTGCTGAACTTAAACTAATAGTGTTTATCATGACAGATATTTCAATACTGTCTTTGCTGTGAAAAATGCTGGTGTCATGTAGAAGGACAATTACATCTTTCAGCCTTACTGGACTCAGTCCTTGTTTTTCTTCTGGGTGTTTTTGGTTTTTTTTCTCTTCTATTTCCCTTAATTCACTTGTAAAATTGGATACTGCAACAGAGACTACAGTATAATTGTACATTCTGCTGCCATAAGATAATTTTATTTTTAAGGAGACACTACTTTCTGCTTCAGGGTAGAAGTAGATATTTTTTAGTGACATATTTGTCCTAAATCCAGCTGTGCTACCTAGCTATCTGGTTTTAATTATTTTTGGTGAGGAAAGTACTGTCCTAAACTCAAATAAGGATATGTGAATACATTTAGTTGATATTACAACTCACACACTTTGTGTTTATTATTAGCTATAACTATATACAGCCTGGAGTTCACATAATTTAATCTCTCTCAAATGTGAACTCAGACACACAGAACAATTCTTTAAACAGACACAGAAAACCTCTATTCTAAAATCATTATTTTAACCAAATACAACAGGAACTCTGCAGTTTTTAAATGTGTCATTTCCCCCAAAGGAACTTCTGGGAACAATGCCCAAATCAGACTGTTATCTTCTGAAACAAAACTTGAGATTTAGCAAAGATGAATTTCTTACCACACATACATATCATTATATGCAAACTCTAAGGGCCTCACATCATTCCTATAGTGCTTGGATTGGTTGACTTACTGTTTAATTTTAAATGAAAAAAGGAAATTTTCTTAAAATTGAGAGTTTTCTCCCAAAGACTAGTTATAAAATCTTCCAAAGCTAAGGGGAAAATGTCGTTAGATGACAAATATAATTTTTTTTCAGAGAAAGAGATATTCATGATCATTATTTCTTAACCTTACCAAAAAGTCTCTTGATTTTTGTCCAAATTTAGATAAGCAAAGATAAAAAACAAATTAATGGATAGTTGACTTCTTTCTTTTATAGGAATAATTCTATATAAGCATCTGAATTTATATCTGTTTATTTGTCTTTATCCTTATTAATCTTTGTGTTAGTCAATACACCCTTGAATATTTTGTAATAATCTCATAAAAGCAATGTTAATAATTTCTATAGTTTTAAGCACAGTATCTTTGGTCATATGTAATCTGGGAACTCATAGTTGATAATATCATTAAATGGATTATTTGGAAACTTAACATTTGTAGACAAATTTCAGGGATGGCTCAGTTTATACTAATTCTGCTATATGGAAACTTGAAAAGTATTATATATAAATTTTACCATTTATGATTCCTTTTGGTTATTTCTGATTCGTTGGGGACAAAGATTGATGTATACAAAAGTCCTAATGGAAACAGGTTATGTTCTTATGGATTCTGTGAATTGAAAAGAATCCCCACAATTTGTACTATATATTACTTTTATCATATTATACCTCTGGTCAGAAACACAATTGCTAACCCCCAAGATTCTGCAGCAAAATTATTGCCCTGTATTGAAGGAATTTATTTTACCATATGTTTCAACCCGTCTTTTCATTTAAACTTTGACCATGTTCCTACATAAATTATCGCAAGTAGTCATATTTGTTATTAACTTCCAAACATTCAGTCTCTTCATTCCTTGTTCTCCAATTCATCATCCTTAGTGCAATCAAGTGTAGAGACTGGAACTTCAACATCATGGATAGTTTTGTACTACTGAAATCATTGGCCTCCTTTGATGAAAAGTCAGTCTTAATAAATGAAGAATAAATAATGAATAGTCATTATTATTAATAATAATTATTATAATTATAATTAATTATTATATTAATTATAATTAATATATTAATTAATATTAATATTATAATTAATAATAATTATTAATAATGACTTAATAAATAATGAAAAGTCAGTCTTACCTTTACAGCCTTTCAAAAGCTGAGCCTTTCAAAATCTGAGCATAAGAGATGCTCATGGTTGTTTTCATTGAATGTAGATAATGTTAACTTTCTTGAGAAGGATATGAGTCTATTCTATGGTGTCTTGAGTTCCCATTCATTGAAGTATTCTTCTCTGAGCTTTTGGACTTTATTGTACCCCAATAAATAGGTGTTGACATACATTAGAATTCAAATCCCTTAATTTTTAGAAGTGACTTTCTTCATCATGCTCATTTAATAGTTTTTCATCATTCTTATGCCTAAACTAGAGGCTCAAAATGAGGTGAGGGTGGAAGTGAATACAACTTCTTTAAGAACTTGGAACTCTAATCATTTACCACTTCTATTTGCTTTTTCCATAGTAAACAGTTGTAAATATCATCATAACCAGCATTACAGAGAAAGCAGAATCATAAGTCACAAACTAAAAATCCATGGAAGGGTCTGTAAAATTGCATATTTATCTAATTCAACTTTGTATAATTCTCAAGTAAGTTTTAGATTTTAAAAAATTTCTGGATGATTCTGTTCAGCTATCCAAGGCTAAGAAATATCAGTTCAGAATTTTCGTGAATGCCAAAAGTCCAATTTATTTTCTTCTCTTTACCTAGAGTTTGATCCATGAATGTCACAGAAGTCCAATTTTGCTTGCTGTTTGCATTCTAAGTAATCCTGTTAGTAATGTGTCCCTTTTACACATATAATTTCCTTATCTCCATTATAATCTCTGTTATTTTTAACAGAGATCTATAGTTTATAAAACTTTATTAATTTATTGGGGAAATCCAATTACATATGGTATGTTGCACATAACTGTATCCATTTTTTCCTGTTATAAGATGAAGAATTTACCTACAGAGTATATCTTAGTTCCATTTGTATTTATATCTAACCTGGCTGCATTCATTTTTATAGTCAGTTTTGGTTGGCTAACAGCTCTTTTTTTTTTTTTTTGATTTTTTAAATTTGATTCCTCCCATCTGTTCTTTTTTGTCTTTTGCTGCCTTATCTTTTTCACTGGAACTTGGATTCAACCTGCTGCTGCTCCTGCTGCTAAGTCGCTTCAGTCGTGTCCGACTCTGTGCAACCCCATAGACGGCAGCCCACCAGGCTTCCCCGTCCCTGGGATTCTCCAGGCAAGAACACTGGAGTGGGTTGCCATTTCTTTCTCCAAATGCATGAAAGTGAAAAGTGAAAGTGAAGTCGCTCATTGTGTCTGACTCTAGCGACCTCATGGACTGCAGCCTACCAGGCTTCTCCATCCATGGGATCTTCCAGGCAAAAGTACTGGAGTGGGGTGCCATTGCCTTCTCCGGATTCAACCTGGTATCCACTTATTTTCTCTTTTCCCCATTCACCCTCTTATTTATAAAAGTTAACAATTAGAAACAGGTTTTTGACATTAAATATTATCAAGCCTTCCTACAGCCAAAATTGTATGGAGAAAATAAAGATTTTTAAAAATTCATGTATTTTAAACTAATTTTAAAATAGCTATATTAGTGTTTTGAAGAAATATAAAGTACATGATTTATCATAAGTAATTTGCAAAGTAAGCAGAAATATGGGGCTTCCCAGGGAGTTCAGTTGGTAAAGAATCCGCCTGCAATGCAGGAGACCCTGGTTTGATTCCTGGGTTGGGAAGATCCTCTGGAAAAGGGATAGGCTACCCACTCCAGTATTCTTGGGCTTCCCTTGTGGCTCAGCAGATAAAGAAACCACCTGCAATGTGGGAGACCTGGGTTCGATCCCTGGGTTGGGAAGATCCCCTGGAGAAAAGCTACCCACTCCAGTATTCTGGCCTGAAGAATTCCTGTATAGTCCATGGGATCGCAAAGACCAGAAATATAAGGAATCATGCACACTGATAGACAAACAGTAACATAAAGCAGAATAAAGAATTAATATTATTAATAAGTGGCTATTGAATAGGTCTTTTTTGATAATAGAAATTTGTAGTTCTCTTCATTTGCTGAAATTTCTAATATATGTCTTCCCCTACATGGAACTGATTAAATTAAGCAGTCTTAACATTTAGGCCTTAAAAATAGAGCTTATATGTAACAGGATTTCTGTAGTGAAAAAGGAAGAGAGCAGTTTTGCTCTTCTCATCTTCCCCTGTCCTGCGTAGTCTCTAATCCTTGGCCATTAGGACTCCTCAAGATCATGGCTTTTAAGCGTGTGAATCCGACTTGTGGGGAAACTTGTATAGAGAAATTTAGATTTGAGCCAGAATGGGTCTCCCTTGGCAAGTGAGAGGCTTGTGTATAGAATCCTTCTAATTGGGATCCTTCTACATGGGATCCTCCTATCATCTTGCATAGGGTCTTTCTGTTAGAATGCTCATTTCTGTATGTCAGAAGAATTGTGTAGTATAGATAAAGTTGTAACTGACCATATTCTACCCTCTCAGAGTTTTTCTATGGACTGTTACATATCTACCCATTATTAGGCAACCAGATTATGTTGTATCTGGACAGAACAGGGCCTCTGAACATGCTGCACAGGCAAGACTTAACAGATGTTTCATTTTTATTATCACTGATGAGTTTATGCTTGCAAATAAAACATCTTTTGGTTTTCATTCTTACAAAAAGCCTTCTACCAGGAAAATACTTACAAAAAACAATATTGAGGTATACCTTTAAATGTGAACTTTTTGAAAGATCTTAGTGCTGAGTGTGTGAGGAGATGCAAAATATTAGAGTCAGCAGATATAAAATTAGTTACTGCTCATCTTCATCTGAATGTCATATGAGTGACATAATGTGTAAATGATTTTAAACTATAGAGTGCCATAAAATATAAAACACTGAAATTACTATTGGTCATTTATAGTAATATGTTTTTATTCAGACAAAGCTTTTTAGAGCAAAGTGTATTGGTAAGATTTAGGAAAATCTCATTATGGAAATAGGTCTTGATACAGGCTTCAAAGGAAAATAACAGATAAGCCATGGAGAATGGAATGATATTAAAGGCAGAGTAAAGAGGATGATCACAGTCTCATAAACTAAACTGAGTGGATTGGGGAGCAGTGAGATGTTGAATGTAACATTTACTATTTTCCTAGATTTACATATAGACTGAAGCTTAAAAATGTTAGTTAAATGGTTAGATATAGAGATTAACACAGGCTTCCCAGGTGGTGCTAGTGGTAAAGAACCTGCCTGTTAAGGCAGGAGATGTAAGACATATGGGTTCGATTCCTGAGTTGGGAAGATCCCCTGGAAGAGGGCATGGCAACCCGTTCCAGTATTCTTACCTGGGAAATCCCATGGACAGAGGAGCCTGGTGGGTTACAGTCCATGGGGTCACAAAAGAGTCAGATATGTCTTAGTAACTAAGCACCAACAACATACTTCAGTCAACACGTCCTGTTTTGAGACTTTAATTTTTTAACCCAATGTAACTGGGCTTCCCAGATGGTTCAGTGGTAAAGAATCCACCTGATCTGTCAATCAGGAGATGCAGGTTTGATCCTTGGGTTGGGAAGACACCCAAAGAAGGAAGTGGCAACCCATTCCAGTATTCTTGCTTGGGAAATCCTATGGACAGAGAAGCCTGGAAGGCGACTGTCTATTGGGTTGCAAAAGAGTCAAGACACAACTTAGCCTCTAAACAACAAACAACAATGGGTTTATATCATACAGTTCACTAATGATATTGATAATCTTTTTACATATTTGTTGGAAAACAATTATCCATGGGTCCTTTATGTTTCTGAACATCCTTCATGAGGCACTGACTGCTGTTTATTTAGGACATAAACGGATGCTTATCATGTTCATTATTGGATATTAGAGACACCATTTCCCTTTGGTGCAAAGGACAGGTTTTCTTACTTTCCAGTATAATATGTCTTCCTATAGAGTGAAGAGCAGGCGTGTTTACTACATATTATAACAATTTGGGTTCCCTAAACTTAGAGTTCCTCTTCTGTAATGCAATACACTGGATGTGCATGTGTCATCTGCTTCTCTTTAGTTGCCTGTGGTTATTTGAGCTCAGGGAATTATCACAAAAATGCTGGCATTCTGTACTTAAATCATTTTCTAAACTTTCTTCCTATCCCTTGATGATAGTCCAAAAGAAATGATATGGAATCCCATGAAAACAAAGGGAAACCATTATTTAATTAACATCTCTCTTAATTAAGAACTTAAAGGCAAAGCAACATTAAGAAATGTTTATCTTAATATGGCCGCTTAAACAAGCTAACAGAAGCTAGAGGCTTACAGTGGATTATTGCCAACAGAATTCAACTGTATCTCCCAGGGCCCTGAGTGTTTTAGACATTGTGACTGTAACTTTATCTATTGTGCAGACTGATGACACTTGTTACACAGTCTTAGATATGGCCAAAGCAGCTTTTTCCCCCTTTTGCACCTGTTCATGTGGCAAGGCATCAGATATATGTTTTCAGTACTCTTTGGGAACACTGAAATTCCCCTATTTGTTGCCAGTGGATAGTGGAGGGTTTAGTCTCTGTCTTCATGAGTGTTGATCTGTACCAGTTATAGGAATAGAACTTTGGGCAAACTGCTTGTTTTTGAATTCTAAAACTCTCCAGCTTTCAGATCCTGTCTCACACAGTGTTTCTGTTGTATGTCTTGACCACAGAGCTGCTTATATTTTACCTGATTTCAATTATGTCTCTTATTTTACTGCTTTTCTACTTTGCCCATCATTGTGTAATTAAAGCAGAGGGGAATATCAAAGCATAAACTTGTTATATTATCTTGATCAGAAGCTAACCCAAATATACTTTTTATGCAAGGGATATGTGGTTGAAGTAACTCTAGTCAATTCTGAAGACAAAGGAAAATAAACTACAAAAGGGAAGTCTGAGGTCCTTTGTGACTATTAAATGAACTTAAAGCCCATAGACATGTCAAAACACAGCATCTGAAATATGGAAGGTATTTGGTAACTTTTAATAATTTCTCTTATTCTTTTATCCCTCATTCCCTCCTTTCTACCTTTCTTCCAATATGTTGTAATGGCAAGGGGAGGAGGAAGTGGAAGGTATGCCTAATTAGAGTTATCTTAACCGCAAGACTATGAACATTAGGGTTCTTTGTTCAGTGGCTGTCTTTCTGAGTCAATCCCTGTTTGTCCATGTTTGCATCTCAGTTGTGAATCCATAACAGACTTGGGAGAGGGGTAATTTTATAAAGAAGGGCTTCAAGGCTGAAAGGAACAGTATGTTGCAAGAATGCCTGCTCACAAACACATTAGTCAGGACTATAACACAGATAATGAATGACTTGGAGGATTGGATAAATGCACAGACCTAAGAAATAAATTGATAGTCCAACTGTAGATTGAGATGCTGAAACAGTGTAGAGGGCTGTTTATGTTGGGGAACTTTCATAGGACTTTCAACTCCTGGGCTCAGGTTACATATCCTGGACCACATGAATGTCCCATATTCTTCTGACTACTTTTTATATTTCCTAAGGAATGAGCCTATTTTTTTTACCCTGTTAATTTTGACCATCATTTACTTTTCACCTTGGGAGAACTTTCTATAAACATGGTTCTTGAGTAGTATCTAAACTTCAAAACAAATATGTCTTATTGTAACCGGTTTCTAATGTCCTTTGCTGCTAATTATTACAGAGAAACAGACAGGATAAGGAAAATAACAAGCTGAGAAATTTACTAAAAAATCTTACCATAGTAATTCTTTTTATTTAGTTCCTTATTCACTCTTTTGAAAACTTTAGCCACTCTTTTGAAAACTTTGGCCACAGTATTACAGAGTGGTAAAGAGCCCCATTTTTGCTGCTGTGCTTATTATCTCTGTGATCTTGCTCAAACTATTAAGCCTCAGTTTCCTCATCTATTAAATGGAGATAAAACACCTATTTCATCAGATTATTGTAAGGATTAAATAAAATAATATAGGTATATAATATTATATATGTTATTATTATTTCATTTCTGATGCTATCCTTTCTCCTTCCCTTTCCAATTCCATCTGATTCTATGTTGGCAAAGGCCAGGTGGATTTTTTCCCCTAAAAGGCAATTCATACCTGAAGAGTAAATCTATGTCAAGTTATAGGTTTTCCCTTTGTCTCTAAAAGACTTCTAAATTAGTTTGCTCCACTGGTTTCCTATTCTGCTTATAAGAAGCTTGAAGTCACCACTTCATCCTAACAAAAAGTAAAAAATCAAGGAGACAAAAATCAGCAACTCTTCTTGGATCTGTAAGACAGGGAATGACAAAGAGTAAATCCTGTGCCCAAGACCCAAGAGACATATAGGCAGATACAAAGGGTTACAGCTTCCTGGAGCATAGACTTATGAGTGGAAACTATGTGGGAACCAGTGTCGGGGTAGGAAAGCCTGAATTGTAATTGCTGGGTACTCCGTGTGGACAACGCCAAGATTTAAAGACTCTAGAGGACCCGGTCATAGGAGGCCTCTTTTCTATAAGGAGAATTATCTCCAGGAGCTTGATCAGGTTTTCCATAAATGGAGAAAATTCTCCTTATTCTTCCAGGAGGGAAAGACAGAAAGGAACCGTTATGAAACACATGATAGCACTCTGTTCTTAAGAAGGCCTGCCCTCAGGAGAGACTAAATACCTGGAGCCTACTTTGCTGGGGTTTTTATCAGAGCCTAACTTTGCAGGAGGGATTTGATTCAATTCCAGGCAGCCCTAGATTCCATATGAGAGAAGAGAAATATCTAATTTTAGCCCACTTCAGCAATCCTGGTCCCACCTTAGGGGTAGATGGAGGGGGAATTGAGACGCATTTGTGAAGTTCACAGTCTAGGGGTACAAGCTCTAAAGACTTGTACCTCTAAAAGACTGAGACCTCATTATGGGACTATTGAATGATTGCCCTCCTGCCACTGCTTACTACCACATTTCTAAAGGCCTGTTTATCACAGTTCCTTTTACCCAGTACATCATGTCCAGCTGCAAGAAAAAAAAAAACAAAAAACTGCAAGGCATACTCAAAGGCAAAGCAACATAATTTGAAACAGCAAGCATCAAAACCAGACATGGCAGGGATGTTGGAATTATCAGATTGGGAATATAAAATAAAGCAAGATTATGCTCAAAATCCTTCAAGCTAGGCTTCAGCAGTACATGAACTGAGAAATTCCAGATGTACAAATTGGAATTAGAAAGGAAGAGGAACCAGAGATGAAATTGCCAACATCCTCTGGATAATAGAAAAAGTAAGGGAATTCCAAAAAAACATCTACTCCTGCATCATTGACTATGCTAAAACCTTTGACTGTGTGTGGATTACAACAAACTGGTAAATTCTTAAAGAGATGGGAATACCAGACCACCTTACCTGTCCTCTGGGACACCTATATGCAGGACAAAGAGCAACAGTTAGAACTGGACATGGAACAAAGGACTGGTTCCGCATTGGGAAAGGAGTATGTCAAGGCCATATATTGTCACCTTGCTTGTTTAACTTCTGTTCATAGTATATCATGCAAAATGCCAGGCTGGGTGAATTGCAAGCTGGAATCAAGATTTCCAGGAGAAATATCAACAATCTTGAATACACAGGTGATACCGCTTTAACAGCAGAAATCACAGAAGAACTAAAGAGCCTCTTTTTCTTTTAATAATTTATTTTTTCATTGAAGGATAATTACTTTACAGAATTTTGTTGTTTTCTGTCAAACCTCAACATGAATCATATATATATCTGCTCCCTTTTGAATCTCCCTCCCATCTCCCTCCCTACCCCATCATGCTAGGTTGATACAGAGCCCCTGTTTGAGTTTCCTGAACCATGCAGCAAATTCCCATTGGCTATCTATTTTACATATGGTAATGTAAGTTTCCATGTTACTTTTTCCATACATCTCCCCCTCTCCTCCCTTCCCCCCATGTCCATAAGTCTGTTCTCTATGTCTGTTTCTCCATTGCTGCCCTATAAATAAATTCAGTACTCTTTTTCTAGATTCCATATATATGCATTAGAATACGATATTTATCTTTCTTTTTCTGACTCACTTCACTCTGTATAATAGGTTCTAGGTTCATCCACCTCATAAGAACTGATTCAAATGCATTCCTTTTTTTGGCTGAGTAATATTCCATTGTGTGTATGTACCACTACTTATTTATCCATTCATCTGTTGATGAACATCTAGATTGCTTCCATGTTCTAGCAATTGTAAACAGTGCTGCAGTGAACAAACTGATATTTTTGTCTTTGTCAATTTTGGTATTCTCAGGGTATATGCCTAGGAGTGGGATTGCTGGCTCATATGGTGGTTTTATTTCTAGTTTTTTAAGGAATCGTCATATCATCTTCCATAGTGGCTGTATCAATTTACATTCCCACCAACAGTGCAAGAGTGTTTCCTTTTC
Source organism: Bos javanicus (assembly GCF_032452875.1). Classification (NCBI taxonomy): domain Eukaryota; kingdom Metazoa; phylum Chordata; class Mammalia; order Artiodactyla; family Bovidae; genus Bos; species Bos javanicus. The sequence continues at coordinate 55,794,314 of NC_083871.1, read as the reverse complement.
TCCAGCCCCTCTCCAGCATTTTTTGTTTGTAGACTTTTTGATGATGGCCATTTTGACTGGTGTGAGATGATATCTCATGTAGTTTTAATTTACATTTCTCTAATACTGAGCAATGTTGAGCATCTTTTCATGTGTTTGCTAGCCATCTGTCTGTCTTCTTTGGAGAAATGTTTAGATCTTTTTCCCACTTTTTAATTGGGTTGTTTGCTTTTCTGGCATTGAGTTGTATGAGCTTCTTGTATATTTTGGAAATTAATCCTTTGTCAATTGTTTCATTTGCTATTATTTTCTCCCATTCTGAGCATTGTCTTTTCACCTTGATTAGTGTTTCCTTTACTCTGCAAAAGCTTTTACATTTAATCAGGTCTCATTTGTTTACTTTTGTTTTTATTTCCATTACTCTATCCTGCTTTGATTTATATCATCCAGTATTCTGCCTACCGTTTCCTCTAAGAGTTTTGTAGTTTCTGGTCTTACAGGTATGTCTTTAATCCATTTTGAGCTTATCTTTGTGTAAGGTATTAGGAAATGTTCTAATTTCATTCTTTTATGGGTAACTGTCCAGTTTTCCCAGTGTCATTTATTGAAGAGGCTGTCTTTGCCCCATTGTAATATTCTTGCCTCCTTTGTCAAAAATAAGATAACTCTAGGTGCATGGGTTTATTTCTTGGTTTTCTTTTTTTTTTAATTAAATTTATTTATTTTAATTAGAGGCTAATTACTTTACAATATTGTATTGGTTTTGCCATACATCAACATAAATCCACAACAGGTATACACGTGTTCCCCATCCTGAACCCCCCTCCCACCTCCCTCCCCGTACCATCCCTCTGGGTCATCCCAGTGCACCAGCCCCAAGCTTCCTGCATCCTGCATCAAACCTGGACTGGCGATTTGTTTCTTATATGATATTATACATGTTTCAATGCCATTCTCCCAAATCATTCCCCCTCCCTCTCCCACAGAGTCGAAAAGACTGTTCTATACATCTGTGTCTCTTTTGCTGTCTCCCGTATTTCTTGGTTTTCTATATTGTTTCATTGGTCTATATTTCTGTTTTTGTGCCAATACCATAGTCTCTTGATGACTGTAGCTTTGTAGTGTGATCTGAAGTCAGGAACGTTGATTATTCCAGCTCCCTTCTTTCTCAAAACTGCTTTGGCTATTTGGGGTCTTTTGTGTTTCCATATGAATTGTGAAATTTTTTGTTCCAATTCTTTGAAAAATGCCATTGGTAATTTGATAGGGATCACATTGAATCTGGGGATTGTGTTTGGTAGTATAGTCGTTTTCACAATATTGATTCTTCCTACCCAGGAACATGGAATATCTCTCTATTTGTTTATGTCATCTTTGACTTGTTTCATTAGTGTCTTATAATTTTATGTGTACAGTTCTTTTATCTTCTTAGGTAAGTTTATTCCTAGATATTTAATTCTTTTTGTTGCAATGGTGAATGCGATTGATTCCTTAATTTCTCTTTGTGATTTTTCATTGTTAGTATATAGAGATGCAAGTGATTTCTGTGTATTGATTTTGTATCCTGCAACTTTTCTAAATTCACTGATTAGCTCTAGTCTTTTTCTGATACTATCATTAGGGTTTCCTACGTACAGTATCATGTCATCTACAAACAGTGAGACCTTTAATTCTTCTTTTCTGATCTGGATTCCTTTTCTTTCTTTTTCTTCTCTGATTGCTGTAGCTAACTACATTGTCCAAAACTACGTTGAATAATAGTGGTAAAAGTGGACACCCTTGTTTTGTTCCTGATCTTATGGGGAATGCTTTTTTTCACCATTGAGAATAATGTATGCTGTAGGGTTATCATCTATGGCCTTTAATATGTTGAGGTAGGTTTTTTCTATGCCCATTATTTGAAGAGTTTTTATCATAAATGGGTGCTGAATTTTGTCAAAGGCTTTTTCTGCATCTATTGAGATTATCATATGGTTTTTATGTTTCAATTTGTTAATATGTTATATCACATTGATTGATTTGCATATATTGAAGAATTCTTGCATTCCTGGAATAAATCCAACTTGATCATGGTGTGATCATGCTTCTTGATGCGTTGCTGAATTCTGTTTGCTAAAATTTTGTTGATGGTTTTTGCATCTATGTTCATCAGTGGTATTGCTTGTAGTTTTCTTTTTTTGTGTTGTCTTTGTCTGGTTTTGGTATCAGGGTAATGGTGGTCTCATAGAATGAGTTTGAAAGTGTTCCTTCCTCTGCAATTTTTTTTGAAAGTGTTTTGGAAGGATAGGCATTAGCTCCTCTCTGATAGAATTTTCCTGTGAAGCTGTCTAGTCCTGGGCTTTTGTTTTCTGAGAGATTTTTGATCACAGCTTCAATTTCAGTGCTTGTAATTGGGTTGGTTATAATTTCTATTTCTTCCTGATTCAGTCTTAGAAGATTGAGCTTTTCTAAGAATCTGTCCATTTCTTCCAGGTTATCATTTTATTGCCATATAATTGTTCATAATAGTCTCTTATAATCCTTTGTATTTCTTCATTGTCTGTTGTAACCTCTCCTTTTTCATTTCTAGTTTTGTTGATTTGATTCTTCTCTCTTTTTGTCTTGATGAATCTAGCTAAAGATTTGTCAATTTTCTTTATCTTTTTAAAGAACCAGCTTTTAGTTTTATTAGTCTTTATTATTGTTACTTTCATTTCTTTTTCATTTATTTCTGCTCAGATCTTTATGATTTCTTTCCTTCTACTAATTTTTGGGGTTTTTTTTGTTCTTCTTTTTTCCAGTTGTTTTAGGTGTAACGTTAGGTTGTCTATTCGATGTTTTCCTTGTTTCTTGAGGTAGGATTGTATTGCTATAAAACTTCCCTCTTAGAACTGCTTTTGCTGCATCCCATAGGTTTTGAGTTGTCATGTTTTCATTATCATTTGTTTCTATAAATTTTTTGATTTCCCTTTTGATTTCTTCAGTAACCTGTTGGTTATTTAGAAACATGTTTTTAAATCTCTATGTGTTTGTGTTTCTTACAGTTTTTTGTTTTCTTGTAATTTATATCTAGTCTCATAGCATTGAAGTCGGAGAAGATGCTTGATATGATTTCAGTTTTCTTAAATTAACTGTGGTTTGATTTGTGACCCAAGATGTGATCTATCCTGGAGAATGTTCCATGTACACTTGAGAATGAGGTGTATTATTCTGCATTTGGATGGAATGTCCTGAAGATATTGAGATTCATCTCATCTAATGTATCATTTAAGACTTGTGTTTCCTTGTTAATCTTCTATTTTGATGATCTGTCCATTGGTGTGAGTGGGGTGTTAAAGTCTCCTACTATTATTGTGTTACTGTCTATTTCTCCTTTTGTGTCTGTTAGTGTTTGTCTCATGTATTGAGGGGCTCCTATGTTGGGTGCTTAGATATTTACAATTGTTATGTCTTCCTCTTGGACTGATCCCTTGATCATTATGTAATGTCCTTCCTTATCTCTTGTAACCTTCTTTATTTTAAGGTCTATTTTGTCTGATACGAGGATTGCTAGTCCAGCTTTCTTTTGCTTCCCATTTGCATGGAATATATTTTTCCATCCTCTCACTTTCAGCCCATAGATGTCTTGAGGTCTGAAGTGGGTTTCTTGTAGACAGCATATATATGGGTCTTGTTTTTGTATCCATTCAGTCAGTCTGTGTCTTTTGCTTGGAGCATTTAATCCACTTACATTTAAGGTAATTATTTTTATATATGTTCCTATTGCCATTTTCTTAATTGTTTGGGGTTGATTTTATAGATCTTTTTTCTTCTGTTGTATTTCTTGACCATATCAGTCCCTTTAACATTTGTTGTAAAGCTGGTTTGGTGATACTGAATTCTCTTAACTTTTGCTTGTCTGAAAAGTTTTTTATTTCTCCATCAATTTTGAATGAGATCCTTGCTAGGTACAGTAATCTTGTTTGTAGATTTTTCACTTTCAGTATTTTAAATATATCTGCCATTCCCTCTGGCCTGTAGTTTCTACTGAAAGGTCAGCTGTTAAGCATATGGTGTTTCCCGTGTATGTTACTTTTTGCTTTTCCTTTTTTGATTTTTAATATTCTTTCATTGTGTTTAGTCTTTGTTAGTTTGGTTTGTATGTCTTGGCATGTTTCTCCTTGGGTTTAACCTGTATGGGACTCTGTGCCTCTTGGACTTGATTGACTATTTCCTTTTCCATGTTGGGGAATTTTCAACTATAACCTCTTCAAACTTTTCTCACACCCTTTCTTTTTCTCTTCTTCTTCTGGGAACCCTATAATTCGAATGTTGGTGCATTTGATATTGTCCCAGAAGCCTCTGAGACTATCCTGAGTTCTTTTCATTGTTTTTACTTTGTTCTGCTCTTCAGAAGTTATTTCCACCATTTTATCTTCCAACTCACTGATTCGTTCTTCTGCTTAAGATATTCTGCTATTGATTCCTTCTAGAGTATTTTTGATTTCAGTAATTGTGTTGTTTTTTTCTGTATGTTTATTCTTTAATTCTTCTAGGTCTTTATTAATTCATCTTGAATTTTCTCCATTTTGTTTTCAGAGTTTTTGATCATCTTTATTATCTTTATTCTGAATTCTTTTTCAGGTAGTGTGCCTATTTCCTCTTCATTTATTTGGACTTCTGTGTTTCTAGTTTGTTCCTTCATTTGTGCAGAATTTCTCTGCCTTTTCATTATTTTTTTTAAACTTATTTTTTGGAGGTCTCCTTTTCCCAGGCTTTAGGGTTGAATTCTTTCTTCCTTTTGGTTTCTGCCCTGCTAGGATTAGCCCAGTGGTTTGTGTAAGCATCCTATAGGGTGAGATTTGTGCAGAGTTTTTGTATGTTTGTTTTTCCTCTGATGGGCAAGGCTGATTGAGATGGTAATCCTGTCTGCTGATGATTAGATTTATATTTTTGTATTGTTTGTTGTTTAGATGAAGTGTCCTGCACAGGGTGCTACTGGTGGTTGGGTGATGCCAGGTCTTATATTCAACTGGTTTCCTTTGTGTGAGTTCTCACTATTTGATACTCCCTAGGGTTAGTTCTCCAACCAGTCCATCCTAAAGGAGATCAGTCCTGGGTGTTCATTGGAAGGACTGATGATGAAGCTGAAACTCCCAATACTTTGGCCACCTCATGCGAAGAGTTGACTCATTGGAAAAGATCCTGATGCTGGGAGGGATTGTGGGCAGGAGGAGAAGGGGACGACAGAGGATGACATGGCTGGATGGTATCACTAACTTGATTGACATGAGTCTGAGTAAACTCCGGGAGTTGGTGATGGACAGGGAGGCCTGGCATGCTGTGATTCATGGGGTTGCAAAGAGTCGGACATGACTGAGCGACTGAACTGAACTGAACCGAACTGAGGGTTAGTTCTCCAGTAGTCTAGGGTCTTGGAGTCAGTGTTCCCACTTCAAAGGTTCAGAACTTGATCTAGTTCTGGAGGCCAGAGTCACGATCAAGGTGCCAGTGGGATTGGTTTTGTGAGAGGTCTCTTCTCAGCTTGTCAATGGTAGACTCCTAGCTGTGTCTTCACGTGGCCTTTCCTCTGAGAACCCTAGGATCTTAGAGATACAGAAAGAGCATCTTCCCTTGTCTAGGAGGAGAATGGAGGAGGTTTAATGGATCTGAAACACTCTTGTAGCATTCCCTGTAACACTGGTAACATTCCCATTAATAATCCAGAGGATACAATAAGTGTCCTGCCTAGCCTAGTTCCGTCGAGCCGCAGGAACTAAAGAGCCTATTGATGAAGGTTAAAGAGAAGAGATAAAAAGCTGGTTTAAGACTCAACATTCAAAAAACTAATGGCATCTGGTCCCATCACTTCATGGCAAATAGATGGGGAAAAGTGGAAATAGTGACAGATTTTATTTTGCTGGGCTTCAAAATCACTGGGGCTTCCCGGATGGTTCTAGTGGTAAAGAACTCACCTGCTAAGGCAGGGGATATAAAAGATGTGGGTTCAATCCCTGGGTTGGGAAGATCACCTGGAGTAGGGCCTGGCAACCCACTCCAGTATTGCCTGGTAAATCTCATGGACAGAGGAGACTGGCAGGCTACAGTCTATAGCATCACACAGAGTCAGACATGACTGAAGCAACTTAGCACACATGCATGCATGCACAAAATCACAGCAGACAGTGACTGAAGCCATGAAATTTAAAGAAAATCTAGCTCCTTGGAAGAAAATCTATGACAAACCTAGAGAGTATATTTAAAAGCAAAGACGTTATTTTGCAGACAAAGGTCCATATAGTCAAAGCTATAATTTTTCCAGTAGTTATGTGTGGAAGTGAGACTTGGACTGTGAAGAAGGATGAGAACCAAAGAATTGATGCTTTTGAACTGTGGTGCTGGAGAAGACTCTTGAGAGTCTCTTGGACAGCAAGGAGATCAAACCAATCAATATTAAGGAAAATCAACTCTGAATAGTCATTGGAAGGAGTGATGCTGAAGCTGAAGCTATGATACTTTGGCCACCTGATGTGAAGAGTTGACTCATTGGGAAAGACCCTGATTCTAAGAAAGATTGAGGGTAAGAGGATAAGGTGGAGGCAGAGAATGAGATGGTTGAATGGCATCACTGCTTCAGTGGACATGAGTTTGAGCAAGCTATGGGAGTTGGTGAAGGACAGGGAAGCCTGGCATGCTGCAATTCATGGAGTTGCAAAGAGTCGGACACAACTTAGTGGCTGAACAACAACAACTGACTAATATGCTAAGGACTTTAGTGGATAAAGTAGACAGCATACAAGAAGAGATGGGTGATTTGAGCAGAAAATGAAATCCTAAGAAAAGTGTAAAAAGAAATGTTAGAGGTCAAAAGCACTGTGACAGTAATAAAGGATACCTTTAACGGGTTTATTAGTAGACTGGGTTGCTGCTGCTGCTGCTAAGTCACTTCAGTCGTGTTTGACTCTGTGCGACCCCATAGACAGCAACCCACCAGGCTCCGCCATCCCTGGGATTCTCCAGGCAAGAACACTGGAGTGGGTTGCCATTTCCTTCTCCAATGTATGAAAATGAAAAGTGAAAGTGGAGTCTCTCAGTTGTGTCCAACTCTTCGCGACCTCATGGACTGCAGCCTACCAGCCTTCTCCATTCATGGGATTTTCCAGGCAAGAGTACTGGAGTGGGTTGCCATTGCCTTCTCTGGTAGACTGGGTTACTCCTACGTGTATGTGGTTTTTATAAAGACCTGGACATTTCCTTGTTGACCAGATGTACCAGCGGAATGAGGTAGTGCATGCCAACATGTCTCAAAGGGATTTATCCTTCAATGCTAGTGTTTGTTAAGGTGACCTTGCCATACAGTATCAGGACTGCATTGTAGGGTGGCTATTTAAATATATTATGCTTTTAAAAGTTGTTCTTTAAAGTCCTTCATGTAGGAAAAGAACTTTTGAAATCATGATCAGCAAGACACTTAATTTTTTTTATGTACTCTAGGGGTAATCCATTTTCCAGAGAATTTCTAAAGTTGATAATTCTCAGAATTGGTGCACTTCTGTTGGATTGAATCTTGCTTACTTTATTTCAATACTGTGCTCTGAGTTTATGAAGAATGAATGCAAGTAAAACAGTGAAATTTTAAGTTTTTTTAATCATCCATTTGTTGCATTTCTATCTGACCTGAGCCCAAGTGAGCTGCATAGCTGGCTTTCTATGCTTTGGGTTACAGCATATTAAATAATGTATAACTCAATGGCAGTAGCCTTATCTTCTCACCTGACCTTAAAACTTAGAGAAAAACTTTTACATGTCATTTCAAGACTGTTGCTTAAGAATTACTAACTGCTTTACCAAGAGTTGGCTTGATTTTCCTTATTCACTAAGATCTAAAAACCTGCCAAGTTTGAATTTTATAGCTTTAGAAGATTTATATATATATATATTTTTTTTTTTTCCCTCTTAATTTTAGCAGAAAAGGTCAATGTTCTTTCCCAGGTTGATATACTTGACAGATAGTTGAGTGGCCTAAATAAAAATTATAGATAAACATACGTTGAAACCGCAAAATTCTGGAGTAATCACATTAGATAATTTCTGAAAAGGCAAATCTGGAAATAAAGCTTTTTAATATTGTCATTTGCATTGCATATTGGATAGCAGTTGGGGTGAGGGGAGCCTTAGACAATAAGAATATAATTTAATTCAATCTTATAAAGTGACCTTGGGAAGGTACCGAGAATGCTTTTTTTTTTAAGCTGCATTTCATTAGCATATGTGATTTATAAACAGTTGTATAATACGGATTGTGATTGGCTTTCTATTATGCTTCCCAATGCATGTAACCAGTCATGTTTTGGTAAATGTTTACTATCTGGTTCTTGGGGGAGGGGCAATTTTGATTTGTAAAATTTGTGAATTTATATGGTATAAATACTTAATCCATGGCTGCTGTTGACATGTTTCCAAAAGTTCTGAAATTTTATCAGTCAGCTCTCAGAAGCTAAGCACAACACTAAGTGTAACTTGTCTACTTCCATGAGGTGATATAAATCTATGAAGACAACTTATTTAGTAATTTAGTTTTAATGACTATATGTTTATATATCAAAACTAAATTTGAAGTATTGTGAGATCTTTAAAATGAGATCTGGAACTCTAAGTAAAGACTAAATTGTGTCTCAGTCTATCATTGTTTTTTTGTTAAATGAAGATAATGATATACATTTGTTTATTCCCTTACAATGGAATTTTATTTAAAAATGATTTTAATATAGAGATCAATTGTTTAAGAACTTATATTTAATCTTTTAAAGTAACTTGGCAGATTATATATAATTTGGGGGTTCAAAATATAATATTAGAGAAGAAAAGAGGGGTCATTCTATTTTGATAGATAAAAAGGTTTGGGACAAGCCTTAGACTAATCTAGTTGTTTGGTGGTAGGCTGGATCAGTGATTCTCTAAGGGGTCCAGAATTTTAAAGAAACGAATTAGTCCATTATCTTTAGACTTGTTCATATTTAGTCTGTACCTTCAAATATCTGTATCAAGATTGAACAAATGTCCATAGGACTTGATTCTTTGGTCAGTGGGTAATTGCAGATTTGGCTCTATTGTCTTCTTTTAGTACTTGTCCACACTTTAGTTGGGCTTCGCTTGTAGCTCAGCTGGTAAACCATCTGCCTGCAATGAAGGAGACCCTGGTTCAATTCCTGGGTCAGGAAAATCCCATGGAGAAGGGATGGGTTACCCACTCCAGTATTCTTGGGCTTCCCTGGTGGCTCAGATGGTAAAGAATCCATCTGCAGTGCAGGATATCTGGGTTTGATACCTAGGTTGGGAAGATCCCCTCGAGGAGGGTATCACAACCCACTCCAGTATTCTTGCCTGGAGAATCCCCATGGATACAGGAACCTGATGGGCTGCAGTCCATGGTGTCACAAAGTGTCAGACATGACTGAACGACTAAGCACAGCACAGAAAGCTTTAGCCTCTCCCTAAATAATTATAAGAAATTAATTTCATTCTTGAACCAATGAAGAATAATTTTAGCAGTAAAAAGCCCTAGCTGTTATAGCCAGTAGAATATGAAAGAATTGAATGATATCTACTTCCCTCTACACTCCTGGTATGGTTGCCTAGTTCTTCTTTAAAATTTTTTTTTCCTTTTTAATACAGTAGGACATAACCTACTGAATATAATAAAAGCCTGGCTGATCCCCTTTTGTAAGTTCTTTTAGGTTCTAGAAATTTCCTGATTATACCACACTCTCTAGCTTCTAGGACTTTGCATATTCTGGTCCTTATTTCTGATATTTATCCCTTTTCTTTGATTGGCTAACTGTAATCATTGTTTATTTCTCAGCTTTGACATTTAAAAAAATTTCTAGGATAACCTTCTTTAATTCTATAATCCCAATTTAGTTACCTGTACTGTGTGTTCCTGCTGTTTCATGTAACTGCGTATTGTTATCGCCTATTTGTTTCTCCAACTAGTGTCACCTGTGTTGGAGCAGAAACAATAATCAGTTTTAGTTTTGTTGTTCACCTCATATCTTGCATCATGCCTGGCACATAGTGAACTTTCAAAAGCAATTTGTTTTGTAAATGAATGGAGGACTGGACAAATTATCTTGGACATTACTTTGAAAGTGATGTACCTTTCTTGACCAGTTATGAAAATTTGTTTCCTTGTAGTTCTAATTTTCCCCTCAATAAGCTTTACCAAATGGAGATCCTTTTGTTGAGGATTGTTTATAATTCGACTGCTGTTAATTGAAACTTATACATATATCCTAATTTCTCAGAAGAGCATATTTGGGGAATTAATTAACTGAATTATTTTCCAGGTGGTCACTTTTTGAGCAGTGATTTGGTAGGAAGAAACAATATTAAATGGTAAAATGAGAGAAAAGTAGCTTCAGTTTTGTCATTTCCATGTGATGTATATGGAGAAGGAAATGGCAACCCAATTCAGTATTTTTGCCTGGAGACTTCCATGGTCATGAATAAATTAAAAAAAGAAACTCAGATAGACTCAACTTGATAACAGTTTCTGAGACAATATTATCTAGAATGTAGTTTACAATTTATTATGCTGAGTAATTTTAGTAGCCAACTTGTTTTGCAATTTTAGTAGCCAACTTGTTTTAGAAAAACAACAAAAATAAACTATAAGGTGGTCGTATCTATATGGAAGTCATTGACCTAGAGAGTTCCAGGTTTCCTTGAGTGGAAGATTTTAAATAAAATAACATTCAGTATCTCTGCTATGTTGTTGTTCAGTAGCTAATTTGTATCTGATTCTTTGTGACCCCATGGACTGCAGTATGCCAGGCTTCCCTGTCCTTCACGGTCTCCTGGAGTTTGTTCAAATTCATGTCCATTGAGTCAGTGTTGCTATCCAACTGTCTCATCCTCCAACACTCCCTTCTCTTGCCCTCATTTTTTCTCAGCATCAGGGCCTTTTCCAATGATTCAGCTCTAAGCACCAGGTGGCTGCAATGTTGTTTGGCTAAAACAATATACATGGGATGGCCTATGTGAATATGTTGTCAAATATTCTTTGAAAATATTGTAAAAATAAAAATATGTTGTGTGTGTAGTTTCTGTGTAATTTTAAAATTTAATTCAATCTTGGTAGGAAAGTGTAATTGCAGCAAAAACTACAAGCCTCAGTTAATCATTAATGCATCATCTTGCGAGAATAGGAGTCTGTGTTCATAGTTACTTTGAAGAGATATCATGTGATTAAGGCATTGATTCTTATCATCTAAGGTTAGACTATTCTTCAAAGTTCTGTGTTTCACACTTCTCTTTGCTTGAACTATTTCTTCCACTAGAGTGCTTTATTCCTCAATCATGCAAGCCAAGGTATCGTCACACTAATCCTTTCAAGGTCTTTTTCTGATTCCTTTCCAGAACAATACGTCTCTCATATGTACTTTTGTTTTTCTAAACTACAAAATAATTATTTATTTCAGCAGTTGTGAATTAAATTCAATGCTTGATAAGCCAACAGAGTCATAAAATCCAAAACATATGTAAGACTTTGGCCTCCAGAATTGTTCATAGTATTTTTGTGACATCATTCTATTGACCTCTATTGTTACTTTTCATTGTTACAATACATTGAGAGTGTATTGATCACTCTCATAAAACTTGTTTCCTCCCCTTTGAGTCTCTGCCTTTGGTTGGTATCTATGAGGTACAGGTGATACTAGCTTCAAGTCAAGCCTCAGTGATTGACAATGATTGATATTTGCAGGTTGATATAATCTTAAAAATTGGTTCAGGGATTGGCAGTAACTAACGCTTAAGCAGATCAGCACAGGATATATTCATAGCCATGGTGATTATTTGGTTTGGTCAAATCATATCCAAGTAGGACTTTGATGGTTAAATGCGTAGAAGAGCTCCTTTTTGTGACATGTAGATATAAACCTGGAATACTATAGCCATTTGACCACTACAAGAAAATATAGCATAAGAGTTAAGCCAGCCTAGATTCTTGATCAAAATTGAAATCTGTTCATTGATATTGATAATAAAAATCTTAATTTTTAAACTACTTGAATTTTCTGATTCTTGCAAATGAAAATAGCCTAACTGATGCAACTACCAAATGGACAGTAATAGAAAAAGTCTGTGTCTCATAGTTCTTTATGTCTCCAGTACCTAGGAAATGTCTACTTATAAAAGTTTTACAGTAAATTTTTCAGTACATTGAGAAAACTGGTGATGAGTTTCAGGTGTACAGTTTCTAAGCTGATTATCATTTGGGAAGTTGTCAATTTCCAACTGCTGCTGCTGCTGAGTCACTTCAGTCATGTCCGACTCTGTGTGACCCCATAGACGGCAGCCCACCAGGCTCCCCCGTCCCTGGGATTCTCCAGGCAAGAACATTGGAGTGGGTTGCCATTTCCTTCTCCAATCAATTTCCAGCAACTAATTTCAAAAATTTTTCATCTGAAAAGTTTGCCATCTTGCCTGGGACATGTGTGATACCATCTGAGATCTGAGAGAACCTATACCTGAATAAATTCTAGGAATATTTATATTATTCATCATAGGATTGACAAAAAGAAAAAAAATTGTCATATTCAACCTCAATATATAACTTTCTTGTTATAAAATTATAAGATACATTTAGTGAAAAGTTATTAATAATGTGGCCTTTAAGAAGGAACGAACCTTGCTACTTCTAATGAATATTTCTGGCTTACCAGGTGGATTTTGACATGCTCTTCTTGAAATCCTTAAGGTATTTTACATACTTCAGTTTAGGAGTGGTAGGCTAGAACTAGCTTATCTTTTTGAAAGAATGGTTTAAAAAGAATAAAACTATATCCAATGACATATTTTTAAGACTAATTTTTAGAAACAGCATTTTCAATGTTTCAAAAAATATTGTTAGAGACATAAAATTTTCATTTTAAATGTAATATAGTCATGTTAAAAAATAGAATATAAAGAAAACAGGAACCATAATGTAACTAGCATTAGTTGTGTATTTTCTTCTGGTTTTTGTTATTGAATATGCTTTTATTGCTTTCTTGTCATCAGAGGCAAGATAGAAATTTTTAGGTTATACTTTTGATGTAATCATTCTTGTAAATGAACTGTGGTACTGGCAAATTCTTTTGGTCTTCAGATTGCAGATTTTAAGTATGATAGCCTTAGGGGTAAAATCTGAGAGTGAGATTTGTTTGGATGTATAAAGATCTTGTTTCCCTTGAGCAACTTTATGGAGGTATGGAGGCTGAAAAAATGAAATGGATGACTGGAAAATAAAACAGAGCAACTCCATATATAGATTGCAACAGAGGGAGAAAGAGAAGGCTTTAAATCCCAATATTCTCATTTATTTTTAAATAAAACACCATTTTTATTCCTCTTTCCAAATTTAAATAAAATAAGCATGAAAATGTATTTTTATTAACTGTATTTTGGTATGAAAATAATTCTATATTTGAAAAACTACCCTCAGGTGGCTATTATATTCCTCCAATTCAGATTGTATAATTTTATAAGGCATATTAATGCTTACTGATAGTTTCTTATTCCTAAGAATTCTAAATCTTTATTTAGAATTAGATTAAGCTACTTTGTGCTTTGTGTGCCTTGTGATGATCTGAAACTTTGAAAAAGAAAACATACACACAAACAAATGGGAATAAAAATTTAGTAATGCTAGTATTGTTGATGAAGTAGTAACCTTTAGAACTAAACTTTTTTTAATATAAATTTATTTGTTTTAATTGGAGGCTAATTACTTTACAATATTGTATTGGTTTTGCCATACATCAACATGATTGTTCTTTCTATTGGATTAAAATTAACTGTCATTCTTCCCTAATATTTCTAAGAGAAAATTAAGGCTGTATATCTCTAGTTTTTTTTTTAATGTTAAATCAACATCTCAAAAATTCCATGATTAGTTTCTCAGTGTTTTAGTGACCTGTCTTATCTTTGCTGGATAGTTATCAATGTTATTTCATGAACTGACTGATAGGTTCAGCTGACTAAAACAATATAAAAATAAAATCAGTATGATTAGTTAGTTGATTTGGGGGGTCAGTAAGAATGATAAATAAGTTGTGTTGTGCATTTACTATTACTTTTCCCTTCTGAGATCCTGGCAGACAATGATTATCAGTTATGGAATATTTTTTTACCTGGGCTTCAATACTGAGACATGTCAGTTGGCACTTGAGTCAAGACATATTTGTTGGCTTGATGTGAACCACAAATTACATTTCCAACCCTGGTCAGCTGTCTTGCTTGGGGGAGAAAGTACAGTTGAGGTTAATATAAATGTATTGCCTCTACTATAAAAAATAAGTTTAGAGAGCATTTTCCACTGATATATAATCAGAACTTCAGCTGTGTATATAGAAGACACAATATTATTAATGACCTAAACTGAGGGGGCTCTATTGGAGCCAACATATATGCATTATCTAAGTGGGAGGACTCTCAGCTAGCCTTACTCCTAGTTCTGGCAAAACAGGGGGTGAATTCCAGGGAGCAGGGATTTCCCCATTTATTAAACAATTATATTGAGATTTTGGGCTTCCCTGGTGGCTCAGATGGTAGAGAAACTGGCCGCAATGCAGGAGACCTGGGTTCAATCCCTGGGTCAGGAAGATCCCCTGGAGGAGGGCATGGCAACCCACTCCAGTATTCTTGCCTGGAGAATCCCATGAACAGAGGAGCCTGGTGGGCTATAGTCTATAGGGTCGCAGAGTCAGACATCACTGAAGCAATTTAGCATGCAGTCACACTGAGATTTGAGGCGAGTTATTGAAGTAGAAGGATAGAGAATCTTCATGATGACTATGGTCAGTGTCTGAATTCTTTTTTTAACAAGAAAAATGTAAGCTTAAATAGATCCCCTTTTTAATTAGTAATATTTTATACTCTCATGCTAATGGTAAGTATGTCCTTATGCTAATAGTGACCATACACAATTGACATTTTAAAATACTTTTAGAAATGAAATCTCAGGACCAAGAGCTACCTATGACTTAAGTACTTTATGACTGTTATTCAGTGTCCTTACTGGTGAATTTTGCATGTTCTGACCAGAAGATAATGTACTTTGGGTACTTAATTTGTATACCTGAAAGAAAAAATGATAGTATTGTACTCATGTTCACTGTCTTTTTAAAGTCTTCATGCATTCCTATTCATACCAATTTAGCACATTCTCCTAGATCACCTAACCAGGACAATTGCATTATCTATAATCATTAGTTTCTCCCTGATTCACTGCTTTTAATTGATATCACTACATTTTATTAAATTAAATTTGAAAAAGTGTTGTGATTAAAAATAACCAGTTAAATGAACCAGTCAGAATGAACAGTGATTAGAAATAAAAAAGATAATAATATGCATTGTTATAATTATTGCAATGCTTTCTTATCAAATGATCCTTTTAATTTCTCTCCTTCCCCTTTAAATACTAATTGTCAGTCTTTCTGTATTTTTAGAATCTAGTGTTTATTTTAAAACTGGTTGAGTCAAACTGGTTGTGACATTCATTTTTATTGTTTCTGACAATGAATGGAGACAAATGGATTAAGGAACTGTATTTCTAAAAAATCTAGTCTTCTCCTTAACCCCGGTCACAGTTTCTATTCCTTCTGTGAAGGTCCCTGACCCCTAAACATCACCTGGAAGATTTGTCACTGGCCCACAACAAAATTTTCCACAACTGATCCATCCATCTTTGGATGAAATATTAATAACAGAGCATAAAGCCAACTCTGGAAAGTATGTCGTTCCATAAAATAAACTTTTTTGTTGTTTATCACTTTTCAATGTCATTATCAATGTCATCGATGGGGCTTATGGCTACACAGCAGAACTATTTGTGATATTAGAATGAAGCATTCATCTCAGGTCACCTCTGAAAAGGCAACCTGTCTTTATTGTTCAATCTAATTTTCTGGTCTTAAGCTTGAGTCCATCTAACAGTTGGGCTATTATATTAGGGAGTGCTATTTTCAAAGCATTTTCACCTTTTTTCTTTAATTTCTCACAATATTTCTCTAAGAGTTAACAACCTTGTGTGGTTATTGGTTATTGTGTGGTTATTCTTGGCATTTGAATTGGCAGCATTAGCTATATCCCACAAGATCAAAACAACCTACTAGTAAATGAATAATAACTGAAATTTGAAATCTAGTTCTAAAGTCCAGGTATGAGTTTCCCTCTGGATACTTATAATTATTGTATATGTGACTTTGGATTAGGTTCTTTGGGCATCAGTTTATTTAGGTTTAGTAATATAAATTTAAGAAGGTGGTTTTGAGAATCAGTTAAAATAATGTGAAAGTGCTTTGTAAAGAATTATCTTTAACAGCTTGGTTAACTCTCTTCATTTCACCTGCATATGCTCATCCAAGGTAAATTGAGAGAATTCTCAATAACTGATTTATACTTTTGTGATAGTTGCGAACAGTTGTTCTAATGGTGACATACTGATTTAGATTTTGGATTTTTCCCCCTTTCTCTGAAAATTGGTTTCCATGTGACTTCCACATTTGTTCTAAATGTCCTCATCAAGACATTTAGATCTCTATGGTAAGGATTAGGAACAAAAGCAGGGGTCATTTTCTAGGATAAATAAAACAGAGTACACATAGCTAATCCTATATTAAACTTCCACTCCCAAATAATATATATTTTTAATTTATTTATTATTTGATTGAAGGATAATTGCTTTACAGAATTTTGTTGTTTTCTGTCAAACCTCAACATGAATCAGCCATAGGAGTACATATGTCCCCTCTCTTTTGAACCTCCTTCCCATTTCCCTCCCCATCCCACCCCTCTAGGTTGATACAGAGCCCCCGTTTGAGTTCTCTGAGACATACAGCAAATTCCCACTGGCTATCTATTTTACATATGGTAATGTTAGTTTCCATCTTACTCTATCCATACATCTCACCCTCTCCTCCCCTCTCCCCGTGTTCATAAGTCTGTTCTCTATGTTTCTCCATTGCTGCCTTGCAAATAGATTCATCAGTACCATCTTTCTAGATTACATATATATGCTTTAGTATATGATATTTATCTTTTTCTTTTTGACTTACTTCTGTCTGTATAATAGCTCTAGGTTCATCCACCTCATTAGAACTTACTCAAATGCATTCCTTTTTATGGCGGAGTAATATTCCATTGTGTGTATGTACCACTACTTATTTATCCACTCATCTGTCGATGGACATCTAGGTTGCTTCCATGTTAAAGCTATTGTAAATAGTGCTGCAATAAACACTGGGGTATATGTGTCTTTTCAGTTTTGGTTTCCTCTAGGTATATGCCTAGGAGTGGGATTGCTGATCATATGGTGGTTTTATTCCTAGTTTTTTAAGGAATCTCCGCACCGTCTTCCATAGTAGCTATATCAATTTGCATTCCCACCAACAGTGCAAGAGGGTTCCTTTTTCTCCATACTCACTCCAGCATTTATTGTTTGTAGACTTTTTGTTGATGGTCATTCTGTGGTGTTAGGTGATATCTCATTGTTGTTTTGATTTTCATTTCTCTAATACTGAGCAATGTTGAGCATCTTCTCATGTGTTTGCTAGCCATCTGTCTGTCTTCTTTGGAGAAATGTTTAGATCTTTGTCCCGCTCTTTGATTGGGTTGTTTGCTTTTCTGGCATTGAGTTGTATGAGCTTCTTGTATACTTTGGAAATTAATCCTTTGTCAGTTGTTTCATTTGCTATTATTTTCTCCCTTTATGAGTGTTGTCTCTTCACCTTGTTTATAGGTTCCTTTGGAATGGGTGAATTTAACTCAGATGACCATTATATCTACTACTGCGGGCAGGAATCCCTCAGAAGAAATGGAGTAGCCGTCATGGTCAACAAAAGAGTCCAAAATGCAGTACTTGGATGCAATCTCAAAAATGACAGAATGATCTCTGTTCGTTTCCAAGGCAAACCATTCAATATCACAAAAATCCAAGTCTATGCCCCAACCAGTAATGCTGAAGAAGCTGAAGTTGAACGGTTCTATGAAGACCTACAAAACCTTTTAGAACTAACATCCAAAAAAGATGTTCTTTTCATTATAGGGGACTGGAATGCAAAAGTAGGAAGTCAAGAAACACCTGAAGTAATAGGCAAATTTGGCCTTGGAATACGGAATGAAGCAGGGCAAAGACTAATAGAGTTTTGCCAAGAAAATGCACTGGTCATAGCAAACACCCTCTTCCAACAACACAAGAGAAGACTCTATACATGGACATCACCAGATGGTCAACACCGAAACCAGATTGATTATATTCTTTGCAGCCAAAGATGGAGAAGCTCTATACAGTCAGCAAAAACAAGACCAGGAGCTGACTGTGGCTCAGATCATGAACTCCTTATTGCCAAATTCAGACTTAAATTGAAGAAAGTAGGGAAAACCACTAGACCATTCAGGTATGACCTAAATCAAATCCCGTATGATTATACAGTGGAAGTGAGAAATAGATTTAAGGGCCTAGATCAGATAGATAGAGTGCCTGATGAACTATGGAATGAGGTTCATGACATTGTACAGGAGACAGGGATCAAGACAATCCCCATGGAAAAGAAATGCAAAAAAGCAAAATGGCTGTCTGGGGAGGCCTTACAAATAGCTGTGAAAAGAAGAGAAGTGAAAAGCAAAGGAGAAAAGGAAAGATATAAACATCTGAATGCAGTGTTCCAAAGAATAGCAAGAAGAGATAAGAAAGTCTTCTTCAGCAATCAATGCAAAGAAATAGAGGAAAACAACAGAGTGGGAAAGACTAGAGATCTCTTCCAGAAAATCAAAGATACCAAAGGAACATTTCATGCAAAGATGGGCTCGATAAAGGACAGAAATGGTTTGGACCTAACAGAAGCAGAAGATATTAAGAAGAGGTGGCAAGAATACACAGAAGAACTGTACAAAAAAGATCTTCACAACCCAGATAATCACCATGGTGTAATCAGTGACCTACAGCCAGACATCCTGGAATGTGAAGTCAAGTGGGCCTTGGAAAGCATCACTACAAACAAAGCTAGTGGAGGTGATGGAATTCCAGTTGAGCTATTTCAAATCCTGAAAGATGATGCTTTGAAAGTGCTGCACTCAACATGCCAGCAAATTTGGAAAACTCAGCAATGGCCACAGGACTGGAGAACGTCAGTTTTCATTCCAATCCCAAAGAAAGGCAATGCCAAAGAATGCTCAAACTACCACACAATTGTACTCTGCTGACACGCTAGTAAAGTAATGCTGAAAATTCTCCAAGCCAGACTTCAGCAATATGTGAACCGTGAACTTCCTGATGTTCAAGCTGGTTTTAGAAAAGGCAGAGGAACCAGAGATCAAATTGCCAACATCTGCTGGATCATGGAAAAAGCAAGAGAGTTCCAGAAAATCATCTATTTCTGCTTTATTGACTATGCCAAAGCCTTTGACTGTGTGGATCACAATAAACTGTGGAAAATTCTGAAAGAGATGCGAATACCAGACCACCTGATCTGCCTCTTGAGAAACCTATATGCAGGTCAGAAAGCAACAGTTAGAACTGGACATGGAACAACAGACTGGTTCCAAATAGGAA
Source organism: Bos javanicus (assembly GCF_032452875.1). Taxonomy (NCBI): domain Eukaryota; kingdom Metazoa; phylum Chordata; class Mammalia; order Artiodactyla; family Bovidae; genus Bos; species Bos javanicus. Next base: position 55,774,780 of record NC_083871.1, on the reverse strand, counting down.
AAGGAGTTTGTCAAGGCTGTATATTGTCACCCTGTTTATTTAACTTATATGCAGAGTACATCATGAGAAACGCAGGACTGGAAGAAACACAAGCTGGAATCAAGATTGCCGGGAGAAATATCAATAACCTCATCTATGCAGATGACACCACCCTTATGGCAGAAAGTGAAGAGGAACTCAAAAGCCTCTTGATGAAAGTGAAAGTGGAGAGTGAAAAAGTTGGCTTAAACCTCAAGATTCAGAAAACGAAGATCATGGCATCCAGTCCCATCACTTCATGGGAAATAGATGGGGAAACAGTGGAAACAGTGTCAGACTTTATTTTTCTGGGCTCCAAAATCACTGCAGATGGTGACTGCAGCCATGAAATTAAGAGATGCTTACTCCTTGGAAGGAAAGTTATGACCAATCTAGACAGCATATTCAAAAGCAGAGACATTACTTTGCCAACAAAGGTCCATCTAGTCAAGGCTATGGTTTTTCCAGTAGTCATGTATGGATGTGAGAGTTGGACTGTGAAGAAGGCTAAGTGCTGAAGAATTGATGCTTTTGCACTGTGGTGTTGGAGAAGACTCTTGAGAGTCCCTTGGACTGCAAGGAGATCCAACCAGTCCATTCTGAAGGAGATCAGCCCTGGGATTTCTTTGGACAGAATGATGCTAAAGCTGAAACTCCAGTACTTTGGCCACCTCATGTGAAGAGTTGACTCATTGGAAAAGACTCTGATGCTGGGAGGGATTGGGGGCAAGAGGAGAAGGGGACAACAGAGGATGAGATGGCTGGATGGCATCACTGATTCGATGGACGTGAGTCTGAGTGAACTCTGGGAGTTGGTGATGGACAGGGAGGCCTGGTGTGCTGCAATTCATGGGGTCACAAAGAGCCGGACATGACTGAGTGACTGATATGATCTGATCTGATCTTGCTGTGCAAAAGTTTTTAAGTTTAATCAGGCCCCACTTGTTTACTTTGTTTTTATTTCCATTACTCTAGGAGGTGGGTCATAGAGGATCCTGCTTTGATTTATGTCATCGAATGTTCAGCTCATGTTTTCCTCTAAGATTTTTATAGTTTCTGGTCTTACATTTAGGTCTTTAATCCAATTTTCATTTATCTTTGTTTATAGTACTAGAAAATATTCTGTTTTCATTCTTTTACATGCTGCTGTCCAGTTTTCCGAAGACCACTTACTTAAGAGGCTGTCTTTGCCCCATTGTATATTCTTGCCTCCTTTGTCCACATATAAGCTACCCATAGGTGTGTGGGTTCATTTCTGGGCTTTCTATCTGTTGTGTTGGTCTATATTTCTGTTTTTGTGCCAGTACCATACTGTCTTAATGATTTTTGCTTTGTAGTATAATCTGAAGTCAGGAAGATTGATTCCTCCAGCTCCATTCTTCTTTCTGAAGACTGCGTTGGCTATTTGGGGGTCTTTTGTATTTCCATATGAGTTGTTAAATTTTTTGTTCTAGTTCCTTGAAAAATGCCATTGGTAATTTGATAGGGATAGCTTTGAATCTGTAGATTGCATTTGGTGATAGTCTTTTTCACAATACTGATTCTTCCTACCCAGGAACATAGATATCTCTCCATCTGTTTATGTTCTTTTGATATGTTTCATCAGTGTCTTATAGTTTTCTGTATGCAGTTCTTTTGTCTCCTTAGGTAGGTTTATTCCTAAATATTTTATTCTTTTTTTGCAATGGTGAATGGGATTGATTCCTTAGTTTCTCTTTCTGATTTTTCTTTGTTAGTATATAGGGATGGAATTGTATTGATTTTGTATCCTGCAACTTTGCTAAATTCAGTGATTAGCTCTAGTAATTTTCTGATATTATCTTTATGGTTTTCTATGTATAGTATCATGTCATCTGCAAATAGTGAGAGCTTTACTTTTTCTTCTCTGATCTGGATTCCTTTTATTTCTTTTTCTTCTCTGCTTGATGTAGTTAGGACTTCCAAAACTATGTTGAATAATAGTGGTGAAAGTGGACACCCTTGTCTTGTTCCTGATTTTAGGAGGAATGCTTTCATTTTTCTCCATTAAGAATAACGTTTGCTGTGGGCTTATCTGCAAAAGGCTACTATATGGCCTTTACTGTGTTGAGGTCCAAATTGTATTTTTTGACCAAGATAAAGTAGTTGAATTGAGGTGCTCTTTGCATAACTGGTACCTAAGAATTTGATCCCAGAAAGAACCTTAAATATCAAAGAGTATCTTCCAAAAACATAAGGACATTCCTCTGTGGGGCAACAATAAATCTACTACAAAATAAAAACCTGTACAAAAGTTCAGTACACTTTATTTTAAAATAGTTAGAGGAAAAAGCAACAAGAAAAACTCAGTAGCCCTTCAAAATATTACTGATTTTCTATTTAGTCCTTGTAATTAGTTCTGGTCATGAATACCAATTCACCATTGAATTCAGAATTGTTACTCATTTTGAGAAATGCATTTGCTTCTCTTCATAGAGTATCATTTTTTCCTTCTTACCATTGGCAATAAATTATCTCATCTTTGTTCTCTTCAATATTCTAACATTTCCCAATTCTTCCCTAAAAAATACCCCCAGTCATTCAAGATTTTAAATCTCTTCTCTTTTTCATTGACTAATTTCAGAGCACTTAAGCACTGAATACTTTATGCTCTTGTAACTGTGATCCCTTTTATGTTATGCATGTTCAAAGGGTTTTAACATATATTTAAAACATTGTTATCTTAGCTTTAAGAGAGTATACAATATTTTAATGTCACTGCAAAGAATGCAAGCTTCTTTGAAGGACTACCAATGTCAGTTACTTTTGTTGAGACATATTTATGCATTTACTCTGCTTATGAGAGGCTATTATGGTCATTCTAAAAAAAAAGTGGTCATATACAAATGCCTTTTTTTTTTCCCTCCAGTGAATCAAGAAAATTTACCCCCTATTTTAAAGGAAAACCTTTCATTACTATTAGAAATGGAGAAATGGTTTATTGGAGTATATCCCTAGTGAAAGCTGGACAACATCTTTGCTATTATTTCATCTTTAAAATGGAGGAAAATGGTACATACAGGTTGAGTTTTTAATTATATGACTGATACAGATGGTATGAGTATTTATTAAGTTAAGCTAGGTAAAAGTAATCATGATATCTGTAGTTATTTTGCCACAAATTTTAAACACTATAATATTTTCCTAGAAATATGATGTCAGAGTTCATTCTATTATAAAATGTTGGTGGACTCTGTGGAATGTGATCTGAATAAAAATAAAAAGATATTCAGATTGTAAAATGCTGATATGGTTGTATAAATTTCCCATGGCTGCTGTAACAAATTAGTATAAATTTAGTGGCTTAAAGGAACACACATTTATTCTCTTACATTTCTGGAGGTCAGAAGTCTAAAAAGAATTGACAGGACTGTGTTTCTCTGGAAGCTTTAAGAGAAAATCTGTCCTTGCCTTTTACAACTTATAGAGGCTGCCTGCATTCCTTACTGTGTATTGACTCCAACCTCTGCTGCTATTTTTTTCACATCTTTCTCTGACTTATTCTTATGTTTCCCTCTTATTAGAACCTTCAGGGTAATTCAGGATAATCTCCCTACATCCAGGTCTTTAATTACATTTGCAAAATTGCTTTTGCCATGTAAAGTAACAAATTCATAGTTTCTGGGTTTAGGATGCGGACATCTTTGGATGTCATATTTTGTTTACCACAATGGTAACATAAACATATGTGCTTATATTAAAAACACTAAATCTAAGAAGGAAAATTCTTTTTGGTCCTTTTTGTGAGACCACTGTAGTAATCAATTTAGACTGAGACAATTTTACTTAAATCAGTCTTGACTCAAAACTAGGGAAGAAGAGATATAATCATGGCTTATTCCAGGTGTGGAACATCAGAAAGAGAGTTACTTGTCACTTCTTTTAACAAGAACTAGTAGCAAAGGGTATTTTTACAGGATATCTAATTTCCAGGTGAAATGTAAATTGTATGAATTTGGGATTTTGTGAAAGATTGCTTTTTGTCTGACTTGAAGACATATGAATATGAACCATCGCCTTCACGTAGAAGGACTGTGTTCACTTCACTGACCACTAAGGAAACATTTGCTTCAGGTAATTATATGAATAAGAACACAATTCAGTTCTCCAAAATATCTCAAATAATGTTTTGAAGATGATTCAACTATATCTTGTAGTTGATATTTTTAAAAAACTGAGTATCTCTGCCATTACAGCAACTCATTTTGGCATCTCTTATAACAGCATCTGGAAGAATATGATGAGTTTTACTTTTTTTCCTTTGTTTGAAGGAGTATGGTCAAAAGTTTTAAATGGCTCTTTCATATAAACATATAAAGTGATTCTTGTCACTGTTCAGTTTTGAAGTAATATTGGAAAATAATGAACTAAAATAAGCCAGTGATTTTTGGAACCCAGATTTTGAGCATTTGATCATATCCCTGTCATCATTCTAAAAGACTAAATATAAATGTACCAGTCATATATTCACTATAATTTTTGATCAGAGGAGGGAGAAAAGAATTTTAGAAACTTGAACTACTCTTTTGAGAGAGATTTTTGTAGAAACTTAGGACAATATAAGCGTAGTGAAAAAACCATGAGACTGATGTGTATTGTGTGTAAGTTTCATGTAGTTGGAGGCAGAGAGAGTTAGCCTTCCCTTGATGATCTCTAGAGACACCTTACCCTGAATCTACTTGCCACTGCATATAATATTCCTGACACATGAGATACAATTAATAAACATTTCTGAAAATAAAAGGAGGAAAGAATATAAAATTAAGGGAAAGGATTATTAGTGCTTCAGTCACTCTAGATTTTATTTTTCACAAATACAAGTATATTGAGCTGAAGAATGAAAATGAACATGTTTAATTTGACTAAAAATAATTAAATCTCTAAAGTATGTAATTTAGGACAAATATTTTGTTTCTAATTTCTAACTCTGTATTAATGAAAGAATATTAGGCTAGGTGGATGATGGACTTAAAATTAAATTTCGTATGACTTTTATTTTTCATTTTCAAATAATATTAGATATTCTTCTAAAACAAAATCAATCAGAACTGGTGAATATAAATGAATTATATCTGCTTGTCATCCTGATATTAGGTATGCAGTTGTTTGTATAATTCAGATTTGTAGTAGATGACACAATAATGCTATAGATAGTGGGCTTTATAGAGTCACTCAGTTGACTGTCAAGAGGCTCTTGTCCTTAAAATCCAAATGAAATGTGCCTGAATCCCAAGGGGGCTGTATACCTTTCTCCTAGATGTCTTTGGTTACAAATGCTTTTTCCTAGGTTTTGGATCACTTTGCTTTCCTTTTTCTACCCCATAATATGCTCAGAAAGATCTCTATTCCTTCCCTTAAAGCTCACACACACACACACACACACACAGACACACATACACACACACTCATGTCCATAGTCTCATTAGGTCAAGTTTTCAAGTATAGAGAGTGAGCCTTGATTTTTTGTACCTATCGAAAGGATTTTAAACTGTAGGATGAAGAACTTGTAATTGACTATTAGATGTGCCTGTACTTAAAAAAGTGTTTTAGTTATTTTTTGCTAACTTTAGTCACTTTAAGAATTTTCCATAGTTTGTTGTGGTCAACACAGTCAAGGGTTTATCATAGTGAGTAAAGCAGAAGTAGATATTTTTCTGGAACTGTCTTCCCTTTTTGATGACCCAACGGATGTTGGCAATTTGGTCTCTGGTTCCTCCGCCTTTTCTAAATCCAGCTGGAACATCTGGAAGTTCATGGTTCACGTACTAATGAAGTCTGGCTTGGAGAATTTTGAGGATGACTTTACTAGCATGTGAGTGCAATTGTGCAGTAGTTTGAACATTCTTTGGCATTGCCTTTCTTTGGGATTGGAATGAAAACTGACCTTTTTCAGTCTTGTGACCACTGCTGAGTTTTCCAGATTTGCTGGCATATTGAGTGCAGCACTTTCACAGCATCATCTTTTAGGATTTGAAGTACCTCAACTGGAATTCCATCACCTCCACTAGCTTTGTTTGTCGTGATGCTTCCTAAGGGCAAGTTGACTTCTTATTCCAGGATATCAGGCTCCAGGTTGGTGATCACACCATTGTGATTATCTGGGTTGTGAAGATCTTTTTTGTATAGCTCTTCTGTGTATTGTTGCTACCGCTTCTTAATATCTTCTGCTTCTGTTTGGTCCATACCATTTCTGTCTTTTATTGTGCCCATCTTTGCATGAAATGTTCCCTTGGTATTTCTAATTTTCTGGAAGAGACCTCTAGTCTTTCCCATTCTATTGTTTTCCTCTATTTCTTTGCATTGATCACAGACAAAGGCTTTCTTATCTCTCCTTGCTATTCTTTGGAACTCTGCATTCAAATAGGTATATCTTTCCTATTCTCCTTTGCCTTTCACTTGTCTTCTATTCACAACTATTTGTAAGGCCTCCTCAGACAACCATTTTGCCTTTTTCCATTTCTTTTCCTTGGGGATGGTCTTGATCCCAGGCTCCTGTACAATGTCATGAACTTCCATCCACAGTTCTTCAGGCACTCTTAAAGAGATAGGAATACCAGACCTGCTGACCTGCCTCTTGAGAAATATGTATGCAGGTCAGGAAACAACAGTTAGAACTAGAAATGGAACAACAGACTGGTCCCAAATAGGGAAAGGAGTACGTCAAGGCTGTATATTGTCACCCTGCTTATTTAACTTATATGCAGAGTACATCATGAGAAACATTGGGCTGGATGAAGAACAAGCTGAAATCAAGATTGCCGGGAGAGATATCAATAACCTCAGATATGCAGATGACACCACCCTTATGGCAGAAAGTGAAGAAGAACTAAAGAGCTTCTTGATGAAAGTGAAAGTGGAGAGTAAAAAAGTTGGCTTAAAGCTCAACATTCAGAAACCTAAGATCGTGACATCTGGTCCCATCACTTCATGGGAAATAGATGGGGAAATAGTGGAAACAGTGGCTGACTTTATTTTGGGGGGCTCCAAAATCACTGCAGATGATGATTGCAGCCATGAAATTAAAAGATGCTTACTCCTTGGAAGGAAAGTTATGGCCAATCTAGATAGCATATTAAAAAGCAGACATTACTTTGCCAACAAAGGTCCATCTAGTCAAGGCTATGGATTTTCCAGTAGTCATGTATGGATATGAGAGTTGGACTATAAAGAAAGTTGAGCACTGAAGAATTGATGCTTTTGCACTGTGGTGTTGGAGAAGACTCTTGAGAGTCCCTTGGACTGCAAGAAGATCCAACTAGTCCATCCTAAAGGATATCAGTCCTCAATATTCATTGGAAGGACTGATGCTGAAGCTGAAACTCCAATACCTTGATCACCTGATGCAAAGAACTGACTCATTTGAAAAGACCATGATGCTAGGAAAGATTGAGGTCAGGAGGAGAAGGGGATGACAGAGGATGAGATAGTTGGATGGCTTCACTGACTAAATGGACATGAGTTTCAGTAAACTCTGGGAGTTGGTGATGGACAGGAAGGCCTGGCGTGCTGAGTCATACGGTCACAGAGTCAGACATGACTGAGTGACTGAACTGAACTGAACTTTAGTTTCTAGCTTAAAGATCATTTCAGAACCCTTTAGTCCCATCTCCAAGCTCAGTCTTGGGCTTCTATTTTATACCCAAAAGTTTGGTGAAATGCTTTATTCAACAGTGGCTTGGCTCAAAATCTCACTTTTTCTTTTTTCCCCACTCATCAGTACAAAGAAAAATGAGCCTGTTTTCCCATTGATATGAAATTTGTTTTCCCCCACAGAATGAATCATTATCAGCAGTTTATGGATTGAAATAACATTTTTGTCTGTATTTTGTCTACTATTTTAAATATTAGTTTAAGGTATGATACTGCTGTCAATGTTAGATTATAACTAGTAGATATAAGGAAAATGTCTGGGAAATTCAAATGGTTCAGAGCTTGTGACACATGACAGCTCTTTCAATGTTCCTTAAGTAGACTAAAGATAAAATGAAAATGGCTTTTTTCAGAACTCTTGAGAAATTAAATAGTAGAATATGTGTGCAAGACTAATAAAGATCAAGTTAGATTTGCTGACTAGGAACTATTAGAAACCTTGGTTGCTCATATTTCTCCAACTTCAGTGTACAGGATGATCAACTTGTACAGAGAGTTCAGCTGTCTTGTGGCTGGTAGAGGAGATACCACAGAGACTCAATTTTATGCTCACAAAACATTGCTTTGGGGTTCATTGTTACCAAGGCAGAAATGAGCTGGGACCTTATTTGGGTACATGAAAACATCTACCATTGAAAGTTGGTATTTGAGAGTTTCACAAGCTTTTTTCCGGAAAGGGATTAATATGGTATAGATACACAATGAATCAAGTATTAGATTATCTGTTCAAATACTTCCAAGGATGGGTAAGGTAAATTACTTCTTCAGTATATTTACATTTTAAATGATAGTCCTTAGGTCTTGAAGGTTTTAATGCAATCTTCATAGGAACATGAATTCAAATCCAAATATCTGCTTATTGAAATGAGAAGTTTTTTTTTTTTTTCCAAGTTATTGTCCATTTGTGGCCTAGATAAGGCCTTGCCTAAGGTTTCAGATGATGCAAAATTTGACTCATTTCAACAACCTGTTTGAAATTAGGTAAAACAGATTTATTATTTTAATTTTTTTTTTTGGGGGGGATCACTTGGGATTAACCTGAGCCAGAAATTTAACCCATAGTCAAAGACAATGAAGACAGAATAGCACAGTGGACATAGTACTAGACTTGGCAGTCAAACAGATTGTGTTTGAACTCTTCTGTCATTCATTTGGTATTTGACTTTGGGAAAATTAACCTCTTTTTCTGATGTTTTCATCTGTAAAATGGGAGATGTTACCAAACCAAACTTGGATATGCTTGCCTGTGTACCCTAAGGCCAATCTCTGACACCATGTTATGATTAAGGAAAGTGCAGTTCATCGTAAGGCCAAGCAAGGAATATGGATGGATAATGTTCAAAACACCCAAATTCCCCAGTAGCTTTGAGGGAAAGGTTTTTAAGACAGGATGAGGGAGAGGGCTGCGGGGTATGTGGTCAGCTTATGGACATTCTTCTGACTGATTGGTAGTGATGTGATTGAGAGTCAGCATCATCAATCTTGTTCCTAACAATCTGGAGTCTATGTGCTTGTGGTCAACATACACTTAACTTCTTCCACCTGGTAGCAATTTCAGTATCTGCAAAATAGTTCCAAGATATGGCTTAGAAAATTATCTATAACCCTTGAAGAGGAACTAAAGGTCCTTAACTTTGTTTAATGGCTCTACTATTATTATTTTGTCTTGTTTGTTTTCCTTTCTTTCTGCATTTTCTCACTTACCTTATTAAATTTTTTCTTTGGCACTTGGGGATGACCCAGAAGGCTAGTTTTTCTATTCACAGGACGCAGGCAAAGGACATGATGCAGGAGGCATGTCCTAGGAAGGCCCCATAGGGTCCTGCTTAGTTACAGTCCCCTCTTTGATATTTCTCAGTCTTCAGGGGGAACAGGTGCAGACAAGAATGAGAGTAAATTTTTAGACAGAGTAGTTAATCATAAACTTGTTGGGGCACTCAGTTTCAGAGATAATAACAAATTCCCCTTTAGATAGTTATTGTGAGCAATAAATGAGTTAAAAAATGAGTACTGGCAATAGAAGCTCTAAAAACATTTTCTATAATTTATATAGTACTTTATCTATGAAACACATGTGCAAAAACTTGTATGGAGAACATGTATATCTTAAGCTATTTAGATTTTGAAATGCTTATTTCTTATAAATATAAGAAAACAAGTGTTAATATGGAATTTTAATTAGACTATCAATTGAGTGAATTTTTACCTTTTGGTTATATATCTATTTGGAATAACATATAAAATACTTATTCATTTTAGCAAGCATTATAGTATAATAAATACTGATTATAGAAAATCCATCTGTTAATTATCCAGGGCTAAATAAATTCACATAGCAGTGAGTAAAGTTCAGCCTTACATTGTGTTCCTGGATTTATACTGTGTAATAAAGTGTTGCTCATAATCTATATTTTTATTGGGAAAATATTAATTTAAAAAATAGAATGAAAGTTTTTAATGGCAATAAATAATGAGAAAATTGATTTTCCAGTCTTCATGGAAGTGAAGCTGTGGTTTTCTCTTAATTTTTTTTACATTAACAGAAAAATTCAGCTATATATAAGGGATAGTTGGTAAAATCTTATAATAAGCCTTGAACTATTGAGATAAAAATGACTACAAAGGTTCCATGAAGGTTATCTATCTTATAAGATTAACCTTATGATAAGCATTATAAAATTCAAATCTATTAATATTTTTGCTGTTTAAAATTAAATGAAATATAGTATATCTTGAATAACATTTCAGTTCAGTTCAGTTCAGTCGCTTAGTTGTGTCCAACTCTTTGCGACCCCAAGAATCGCAGCACGCCAGGCCACCCTGTCCATCACCAACTCCCGGAGTTCACTCAGACTCACATCCATCGAGTAGTGATGCCATCCAGCCATCTCATCCTCTGTCGTCCCCTTTTCCTCCTGCCCTCAACCCCTCCCAGCATCAGAGTCTTTTCCAATGAGTCAACTGTTCGCATGAGGTGGCCAAAGTACTGGAGTTTCAGCTTTAGCATCATTCCTTCCAAAGAAATCCCAGGACTGATCTCCTTCAGAATGGACTGGTTGGATCTCCTTGCAGTCCAAGAGACTCTCAAGAGTCTTCTCCAACACCACAGTTCAAAAGCATCAATTTTTCGGCGCTTAGCTTTCTTCACAGTCCAACTCTCACATCCATACATGACTACAGGAAAAACCATAGCCTTGACTAGACGGACCTTTGTTGGCAAAGTAATGTCTCTGCTTTTGAATATGCTATCTAGGTTGGTCATAACTTTCCTTCCAAGGAGTAAGTGGCTTTTAATTTCATGGCTGCAGTCACCATCTGCAGTGATTTTGGAGCCCAAAAAAGTAAAGTCTGACACTGTTTCCACTGTTTCCCCATCTATTTCCCATTAAGTGATGGGACCAGATGCCATGATCTTCGTTTTCTGAATGTTGAGTTTTAAGCCAACTTTTTCACTCTGCTCTTTCACCTTCATCAAGAGCCTTTTTAGTTCCTCTTCACTTTCTGCCATAAGGGTGGTGTCATCTGCATATCTGAGGTTATTGATATTTCTCCCAGCAATCTTGATTCCAGCTTGTGCTTCTTCCAGCCCAGCGTTTCTTATGAAGTACTCTGCATATAAGTTAAATAAGCAGGGTGACAATATACAGCCTTGATGAACTCCTTTCCTATTTGGAACCAGTCTGTTGTTCCCTGTCCAGTTCTAACTGTTGCTTCCTGACCTGCATACAAATTTCTCAAGAGGCACCTCAGCATTAAGTTAATAGAAATTCAAATGAAAGAGTTAAGTCAGTTAAACATCTGTAGGTAGTTTTCATTATTGTTGAATCATCCTAAAGAAAAGAGACGCTGATCCTACAAACTTAAGTATATTTTTGTATCTTGTCTTTGAGAGCAGGAACTCAGCTATTTCTATTCTTTTGACCTCACTGGATTCTTGCCTCCAATCTCTGTATTGCTCTGAGATCATCTCATCATATTCTTGCACCTTAAATTTCTCTTGTTTCTCCCTTTCCTTTTTTATTTTTCAGCTTCAAAAGCTGCTCAATACTTTTTGGTAATCTTCAGAAATATATTTATAATTTTGTTTATGCCTTAAGCTACCAAGGCAACTCCTTCCTTTTCTCTCCTGCCAGCCTTCTACACCCATTACCTTTATTGCTTGCTTCTCATTTGCTCCCTACCATGGTTTGATTGATTGCCCCCCAGTCACTCTCCTGTCACTGCTTTTATGACAAATTAGATGTTTTTTAAAAAAATTTTAAATTTATTTATTTTTAATTGAAAGATAATTGCTTTATAGAATTGTGTTGGGTTTTGCCAAACATCATCTCTTACACTGAAAACTGCCAATTCTCTCTGCTGCATTGAAGAAACTTTGTTTTTTAAGTGAGATATGGTTCACACACATACACACACATATATAAAACAGTGTGTGTTAAGGTATACAGTGTGTTGATTTTAAACATATATGTATTGCAATATTATTACCACCATAGTGTTAGCAAACATCTTTGTTATATCATGGAATTATCATTTCTTTTTTGTGGTAAGATCATTTAACATCTAGTCCCTCAGTAACTTTGAAGCATGTAATGCAGTATTGTTAACTATAATCACTCTGCTGTGCATTAGATTTCCAGGAATTACTCATCTCTGGTTGCAGATTTATATCCTTTAATAACATCTGTCCAATTCCCCTACCTTCCAGTCCCTCTGTATTTCTATGAGTTTAGCTTTTTTAAGATGCTACATATTAGTGAAAAGCTTTTTACATGGTTTCTCTGCTGAGATCTAGTATACTTGTTTTACTTCTCTCAACTCTTTCAGTATTTATTACTCCTGTTCTCAAAGTGTTACTGTCCCATAGTAATTACTTGCATGTTTTGGAGGACTCATGCTGCTGCTGCTCCTGCTAAGTCGCTTCAGTTGTGTCCGACTCTGTGCGACCCCATAGGTGGCAGCCCACCAGGCTCCCCGTCCCTGGGATTCTCCAGGCAAGAACACTGGAGTGGGTTGCCATTTCCTTCTCCAATGCATGAAAGTGAAAAGTGAAAGTGAAGTCGCTCAGTTTTGTCCGACTCCCAGCGACCTCATAGACCGCAGCCTCCCAGGCTCCTCCGTCCATGGGATTTTCCAGGCAAGAGTACTGGAGTGGTGCCATTGGAGGACTCATAGAGAGACTTTTTTAAACTCAAAAAAAAACTTATGTCTTTCCCTTGCCCCGTTTGTTTCTCTTCATTGTGACCCTATAACCTATGTTGTTTATTTAAGCCAGCAACCTAAGCTAAACCATTGTATGTTTACTTCTAGTGGGTCATGAACTTTTGGCAACAGCTTTTCTCTTCATCCTCTGCACCCTTCACCCTTAATAATCACCTTGTACAATGTGCTCTATGGCTATGTTGACATAGACGAAGTTCAGAAGTTTTTCTATGACCCTTCCTAGGAATCTTCCAACATTTTGGCTGGTTCTCTGATTCATTCACTTTTATCTGATTGTTGAATTTGCCCTCTAAAGGTCTTTCAGAGTCAGTAGTCAGACTTTCTCTTGCTTCTGTAGCCATCAATACCAGAAAAAATAAATACCAAGATCCCTTTGCCAGGAACCTTTAGGCCTACTCTCTTCCAGGTCAGACTTAAAATGTCTGTCTGCAGAGCTAGTTAGAGGGTAATGGGCCATGATTAAAGCACAGAGTTGTCTAACTCCTCCAAAGATACTGCCTCTCTGAAAGCAAAATTCATTATTTTCACTGAACAAAAATTGAGCCTAGTGAAAAATTCTCTACATCTTTGTAAAGATTGCTTGTGTATGCTAAGTCGCTTTAGTCATTTCTGACTCTTTGCAACTTTATGGGCTGTAGCCTACCAGGCTTATCTGTCCATGGGATTCTCTAGGCAAGGATACTGGAGTGGGTTGCCATTTCCTACTCCAGGGAATCTTCCTGACCCAGGGATAAAACCTACAGCTTCTGCATCTCCTGGATTGGTAGGTAGATTATTTATCCATTGAGTCATCTGGGAAACTATAGGATATTAAAATGTTTAGGACCAATAGAAAGTGGATATAGAAGTTGGGCTGGTGGTTCAGACGGTAAACAATCCATCTACAATGCTGGAGACCCAGGTTCAATCCCTGGGTCAGGTAGATACCCTGGAGAAGGAAATGGCTACCCATTCCAGTATTTTTCCTGAAGATTCCATGGACAGAGGAGCCTGACCGGTTACAGTCCATGGAGTTGCAAAGAGTCAGACATGACTGAGCAACTAACACTTTAACTTTTCATAGGTGTCAGGAACTCATGGAAATTTTGTTGACAGTAGCTGTGGATTGACAATATCAACATGTAGACAATAATTTAAACATACAGGAATTACTGGATATTTTCAGGGAGAATAAATAGTGTGAGAAAAGTTGAGTAGCAGGAGTAACACTCTTTTAATTATTCCCATTTTACAGATAAAATTGGAGCAAACTAGTCCATGTCACTAGTCCAGAGCTTCCCTGATAGGTCAGTTGGTAAAGAATCCACCTGCAATGCAGGAGACCCCCGTTCGATTCCTGGGTCGGGAAGATCCGCTGAAGATGGGAGAGGCTACCCACTCTGGTATTGGGCTTCCCTTGTGGCTCAACTGGTAAAGAATCTGCCTGCAATGTGGGAGACCTGGGTTCAATCCCTGGGTTGGGAAGATCCCCTGGAGAAGGGAAAGGGTACCCACTTCAGTATTCTGGCCTGGAGAATTGCTTGGACTGTGTAGTTAATGGGGTCACAAAGAATTGGACAAGACTGAGAAACTTTCACTTTCACTTTCAGTCCATGTTACAGTGGAGGTAGAAATACCTGCCCCTAAGATCCACGTTCTTTCTTATGAAGGCTCTAAGAAAATAGATTAGTGGCATCAAGCCTCTTCTCTTAATATTTAAAATAATTGGGTCAACTACAGTACTGGTTTTGAATATCTGTACTTGCACATAAAAATTGCTAACACTTGATTTTTGCTTTGCTCTGCAGAACATGGCCTATTCTAGAATAAGTGTCCTTTTTAAAGTTTGTACTGTAGACATTGAATTATAAGAGATGTGGAACAAAAAGATACTCTATGACCTAGATTCTATCAAGCTACCTTAAAGAGTTTAAAATTTTTTATTTAGGCCTCACCATGGCATATGAGGTGGAGAAGGCAATGGCACCCCACTCCAGTACTCTTGCCTGGGAAATCCCATGGACACAGGAGCCTGGTAGGCTGCAGTCCATGGGGTCACTAAGAGTCGGACACGACTGAGCGAATTCACTTTCACTTTTCACTTTCATGCATTGGAGAAGGAAATGGCAACGCACTCCAGTGTTCTTGCCTGGAGAATCCCAGGGACGGGGGAGCCTGGTGGGCGGCATGCCGTCTCTGGGGTTGCACAGAGTCGGACATGACTGATGCGACTTAACAGCAGCAGCAGCAGCATGGCATATGAGGGGTTTTCTATAGGGTAGATATTAAAAATTAACTCATAAAATAATTTTTTTACTTCTATTAAACTCAAGGCAAAATGTGTCAAGATAGGTCATTGTTTTAAACATACGGTATAGCAAAGCAAATGTTAAACCTTTGGTAAATTACTCTATTTTTTGAAGGACGGATTTGAAGTTAGATAAAAAGAATAGGTTTTTGTGTGGGTCAAACTGTGCTGAATTTTTGGTTTTATTGAAGATTTAAAGCTAATGGTATTGAGGAGACTAACCAATTGAACTCTTGATTTACCTTTGGTGTTACTTTATAGTAAAGGGGACAAATACATCTGACACAGGTAGAAACAGGAAATACACGTCATGATCTATTTGAAGTATGAAACTTCTCTTTTTTGAAATGCTTCAGTTCAGTTCAGTTCAGTTTAGTCGCTCAGTTATTTCCGACTCTGAAATGCTAGTCAGAAGTAATTAGATTTAAGAAAATCAGCGTTTGGGTATTTCTCTAATATCACTCCATAGTTTTGTCAAAACTTTGTACCTAGAAAACTCCTCTCTGAAGCTGAGGGGGATACATGATTACCCTTATTGATGATGTTGCCCAAAGCAAACTATTTGTTCCCTTTAATCTTTGTATATATCTTCCTTACTGCTTCCTTACCATAGCTTCCTTTTATTTCCTTCTGCCAAGGTTCAGTTCAGTTCAGTTCAGTCCCTCAGTTGTGTCTGGCTCTTTGCGACTCCATGAATCACAGCACGCTGAGCCTCCCTGTCAATCACCAACTCCCAGAGTTCACCCAAACTCATGTCTGTCAAGTCGGTGATGCCATCCAGCCATCTCATCCTCTGTCGTCCCCTTCTCCTCCTGCCATCAATCCCTCCCAGCATCAGAGTCTTTTCCAATGAGTCAGCCCTTCGCATGAGGTGGCCAAAGTATTGGAGTTTCAGCTTTAGCATCATTCCTTCCAAAGAAATTCCAGGGCTGATGTCCTTCAGAATGGACTGGTTGGATCTCCTTGCAGTCCAAGGGACTCTCAAGAGTCTTCTCCAACACCACAGTTCAAAAGCATCAATTCTTTGGTGCTCAGCTTTCTTCACAGTCCAACTCTCATATCCATACATGACTACTGAAAAACCATAGCCTTGACTAGACGAACCTTTTTTGGCAAAGTAATGTCTCTGCTTTTGAATATGCTATCTAGGTTGGTCATAACTTTCCTTCCAAGGAGTAAGTGGCTTTTAATTTCATGGCTGCAGTCACCATCTGCAGTGATTTTGGAGCCCAGAAAAATAAAGTCTGACACTGTTTCCACTGTTTCCCCATCTATTTCCCATGAAGTGATGGGACAGGATGCCATGATCTTTGTTTTCTGAAGGTTGAGCTTTAAGCCAACTTTTTCACTCTCCGCTTTCACTTTCATCAAGAGGCTTTTGAGTTCCTCTTCACTTTCTGCCATAAGGGTGGTGTCATCTGTATATCTGAGGTTATTGATATTTCTCCTGGCAATCTTGATTCCAGCTTGTGCTTCTTCTAGCCCAGTGTTTCTCATAATGTACTCTGCATATAAGTTAAATAAACAGGGTGACAATATACAGCCTTAACGTACTCCTTTTCCTATTTGGAACCAGTCTGTTGTTCCATGTCCAGTTCTAACTGTTGCTTCCTGACCTGTGTATAGGTTTATCAAGAGGCAGATCAGGTGGTCTGGTATTCGCATCTCTTTCAGAATTTTCCACAGTTTATTGTGATCCACACAGTCAAAGGCTTTGGCATAGTCAATAAAGCAGAAATAGATGTTTTTCTGGAACTCTCTTGCTTTTTCGATGATCCAGCGGATGTTGGGAATTTGATCTCTGGTTTCTCTGACTTTTCTGAAACCAGCTTGAACATCTGAAAGTTCACAGTTCACATATTGCTGAAGCCTGGCTTGGAGAATTTTGAGCATTACTTTACTAGCATGTGAGATGAGTGCAATTGTGCGGTAGTTTGAGCATTCTTTGGCATTGCCTTTCTTTGGGATTTGTATTTTTCCTAACACTGATAAGAACTTATTAGTTCTTATCCAAATCTGTTTATTAAAAATGTATTTATTTATTTACTAAGCACATATTCAAGCTGGTGACAGAAAGAGGAAATACACAGATTCTTTTAAAAGCTAGTGTATAAGGAAAGACAGAAAATAATGTTGGCTATATTCTCTCAAAAAGTTAACACTTGTTTTCAATTCATGTGATTACCACTGATAACTTAGGAATTTGGTAGATGAATTTGTCATAGTATTTAATATATTTGTTAAAACTTTGTATATCTAGGCCCAAGAATGCTAATCACTTTAGTCCATTTGTGTACTTCAGTGCACCTATCTCCTTGATTATTTGTGCTTGTCTCTTAAATTTTATTTTACCTGAGGAGCAGTGATTAGACCTGAATAGGAATGCATGTGATAGACAAATCAGCATTTTGTACAAAGGCAGTATACATGTGTCTGTGCTAAGTTGCTTTAGTCGTGTCCGACTCTTTGCTACCCTATGGACTGTAGCTCACCAGGCTCCTCTGTCCATGGGATTCTCCAGGCATGAATACTCGAGTGGATTACCATGCCCTCGTCCAGGGGATCTTCTCAACCCAGGGACTGAACCTATGTCTCCTGCAGCTCCTGCATTACAGGTGGATATTTTACTGCCGAGGCACTGGGGAAGCCCACAAAGGCAGGATAGTTTTTCTGAATTAAAGAAAGAAATGGGGCTTTAGGAGAATACATAAAAGGTAAATGGCATACCACTTCCTTTAACAAACACATACATGTGTTTTACATGTACATATATTTTTTATAGTTACTATTGTGCTTTTGGTGGGAAATGGTCTATATATGTAGGTTTTTTTCATCGGACCGTGAAATGATTATTTCAAATACAAAGACTAGTATTAATAACAGATTCTAAAAGCCAGCAAGGAAACCTGAAAGATACCTCCTCATTCTACATCTTAAGAAAAATAAAAAGGCCTAATCTGTGTCAAGAGCCACCCACTTGTTCACTTTAGAAAACTGTAAAGAAGTTACAGTGGAGCTGGCTCTGGAGCCTGGGCTGCTCTTGGTTCCCAGGGATTCTTCTCTTCCACACAGTTTATTTCTTCACCATTTCTATCACGTGACTGGTGCTGTGAAGTGCTTCCTGATAAGAGGATGCCTCTGGAGAAGGATCCATGGAGTAGGCTAGTTCAGTATGACAAAACCTTAAAGGAGAGAAGCAAAATAAATAAAACCCACAAGCTCTTTTATTGTCTAGCTCAGCTCACTAGGGTTGAGCTCATAGTAGGCAGGCAGTAAGAATTCAGTGAATGACCAGATAAGGAGCCTCCAGCACCCTTCCCAAGGATTAGAAACGTTACAAAATCCCAAGTTTATGAGTCTTGTGCATTAGGATTTTGTGGTAGGCAGAATTCTAATATAACCCCTAAGAGTGTACTCTGATGTACACAAAGAATTCTCTCCCAGGTGTATACACACCTTTTGGATGACTTTCTGGGAGAACTCACAAAACTCTGCATATAGTCATACCTATGGCTATTATTTGTTTTACAGTGAGAGAATACAAAGCAAAATTACCAAATGGAAATGGTTCATGGAGGGGTGTATAGAGAAAACTAGGCAAAATCCAGAATTCTTCCCCTCAAGGATCATACATGACAAGCTTAATTGCCCCAGGGATGAGTTGTGAAGTGTTGTCTACCAAGGAAGCTCATTAGACATTCAGTTTCCAGGGTTTTTCTTAAGAGATTGGTCACTTAGCTTTTTCTTGGCATTCCAAACTTCCAGAAGGAAAGCAGGTGTTTTACATAAACCATATTGTTTGCACAGCCAATTTAGGCATAGCGCACCATTCTTATCAGTTAGGGCAGTGAGAAATCTCCCAAAATCTAACTTCCCATAATACCAGTTGAGTGTCAAATTTGCAAGCAGGCCTTTCTAAAGATAGCAGTCTTAGGTCAGCTGTGGTTAACTGTTTTCTGCACAGTGCCAAAGTAGAGATTTGGAGCCAAGACCTATCCAATGTATGCTTGGTCTGTACCCTTAGGAACAGAGCATATGGATTGGTAGCCAGGAAAATATTTGAATGTTTTTATGTTTTAGACACCTGCAGCTAATTAAAAGACCAATAAATATAAATCAAAGGAAAATATGGACTATGGGAAATTAAAATAGGATGGATTCATGATACAGAGTGTCCCTCAAAGCTCTGGATAAGCCCATTCAGCTATTTTTTCTTACAGAGTATGTACTATGTCTTAGGCATGTTCCTGGTACAAAATTATGACTTGAGCAAGAGAAAAAAATATGTGCCTTCTGGAACTCATATCATAGTGAGGGAAGTCAGATAAATACAAATGAATAAATGATAATACCAAAAATAAAAATAAAGCATAGATGAAGGACAGAGGACTGTAGGATGGTAGGGGTAAATTTTTAAATATTTTGGAAAGACCTCATGATTAAGTTTCAGAGAAGGCAATGGCACCCTACTCCAGTACTCTTGCCTGGAAAATCCCATGGACGGAGGAGCCTGGTAGGCTGCAGTCCATGGGGTCGCGAAGAGTCAGGCATGGCTGAGCGACTTCACTTTCACTTTTCATTTTCATGCACTGGAGAAGGAAATGGCAACCCACTCTAGTGTTCTCGCCTGGAGAATCCCAGGGACAGCGGAGCCTGGTGGGCTACCGTCTATGGGGTTGCACAGAGTCGGACACAACTGAAGTGACGTAGCAGCAGCAGCAGCATGACTTAAGTTGAAGCAAAGACTTAAAGAGTGTGAAGGAGTAAGCCATGTTGATATATCGGGGGAAAGCATTCCATGTAGAAGGAACCATAAATGCCAATAAAAAGGTTTTGAGGTATGAGTATAAAATAGTGTGTTCAAGGAACAGCAAAGAGGCAATCTAGCTTTAGTAGAGTAAGCCAGAGATGGAAGGGCCAGGGGGCATAGAACCTTGAAGGTAATTGTAAGGCTTTGACTTTACCTTGAATAAGATAGGAAGTCTTTAGAGAGTTTTGAGTAGAGAAGTAACATGGCCAAACTTTGTTTTAAAGAATATTCTGGCTGCTGTGTTGATGATATATTGTTGGGAGCAGGGGTGGAAACATAGAGACTGGTTCAGAAGCTAATGCTGAGATGCTGACGACTTGGATCAAAGTGATCACTTGGGTGTAGTGAGACGTGGTCATATTTTGAAGGTAAAGTCAAAATTCTGTCTTTATTCTACTTGACTTATCAGCAGTCAGTAGGGCTGAGCACGCCTTCCTCCCTCAAGTATTGCCTTCATTTGTCTTCCAGCCACACTCTGTTGGCTGTACCCCTCTCACACAGGTGATTCCTTCTCAGTCTCCACTGTCAATGCCTCTGACTTTTAAACAAAGAATACCTAATGTTGGCTCCTTGGTCCTTTTCTGTATTTACACTTATTTACACTTGGCAATCACATCTGTTATGGATTCAAATACCACCTATTGGGTCACAATTCCCACAATTATACCTTCTACCCTGACCTTTTCCCTGACTCCCAGGTTTTTATTTCTAGCTACCTACTTGGTACTTCGCATGTGTATATCTAAAAAGTATTTCATATTCTTCAAAATTAAACTCCTAAGTGTCGACCTGAAATGTGCTACACTGGCACTCTTCCCTGTCTAGTAAGTGGCAGTTCCATCCTTCGAGTTGTTCACACCAAAAACTATGATATCATTATTGGCTCCTCTTTTTCTTGTATCTCATATTTAGCTCCTCCCCAGCAAATGTTAGAATGTTTCTTTAGTTTTACTTATGTTGTACCAAACTCACCAAATTACTTTTTTAGTCATTTTTATAGCACTTATCTTCTAAATTTAAGGACTATGTAAAAAGAAGAAAAAAAAAATACAGCTTTTACAGAGAGTAATATTGGATACTCCTTTCCTTATTTCTGGATGAAGCACAGAGATAGGCATAGGCGATTGACTGAAATCTCTTTTAAATAATTGTGTAATTCAGTTAATGATTCAAATATACTTAAAGGCTTTATATCTAATTTTAAATCATGATAAAAATTTTATGCTTTAATACATTTTTTAGAAATAATTGTTTTATTAGTTATGCTTGTAAGTGTTAGCTTTGATTATAGATCACTTCTTACATCTTCATAATTAGCCTTTAAGTGGCTATGTTGTGAGTCTTCTTCTAAACTGTAACCTTTAATTATCACTAGAAGGTTGATTTCTTAAAGCCTTTGGACTATAATTAATCTTTGCATTTAAAAGAGAAATGTCTTTACCTTCTAAGAAGAAGATAGTAGAAAAAGATATTAAACTGCAAAAGAGAAACTTTAATTTCAAGTTCCTATATTGAAACACATGTAGAAAGTATGAAGTTAGTTGTGGGGATGCATCATATATCTCATTCTTATTTTTTACAATTAGCAGGTATTTATTTTGATGACTAAAGTTTAAAGAAAAGGAAGGCCTTAAATATGTATTTTGTTAACACTGATTTTGTTTTTGCTTTCTCTTCTAGAAGATTCTTTAGTTTTAAGGAAAAGATCCAGTTATTTTAACCATTAACATTGATATATTGGTTAAAGTAGCTCTTTCTGTGCTGTCTAAACTAAGGAGTAGGAGGGATCATTATTCAGTAAATTAGAAAAGATACACAGAGTATGTGACTAGTCAAGTGAATGTGAAAAGAAAGTGAAAGTGAAAGTGGCTCAATTGTGTCCGACTCTTTGTGACCCCATGACATGCAGTCCATGGAATTCTCCAGGCCAGAATACTGGAGTGGATAGCATTTCCCTTCTCCAGGGGATCTTCCCAACCCAGGGATCAAACCCAGGTCTCCCACATTGCGGGTAGATTCTTTACCAGCTGAGCCCTAAGGGAAGCCCCAAATGAATGTGACTCCCTCCATTTAAAGATTGATGACACATTTTTCACTCTTCACTAGACTAAATCCTAGACTTGAGAAGGATATCACATGTTTAAATATTTATAAAGGGTTCAGACAGGGCACTCTTACAGAATCATAAAACCCAAGAATTTTGCTCTTTGAGAGCATCTACTTACTCACCTGCTTGTTTCATGAGGTGAAGAAATATGTCCTAGAGGGATCCTTTGTTTTCCTAATCTCATATATTAAGTGGCAGAGAAAACCCCAAAACTGGTCTCTTGATTCTCAGTCCAGCATTCTGTTTACTACAGAGAAAGGCTGTTGTTGAGGCTGGAAAAAAGAGCTTTAGGTCAAATTTTACAGAACTTTATTTTCTACCATAGAGAGTAATCATTTGTTTCTCTGTAAATGCATGCATATATAGAATAATGAAAAAATGTATATATTAATGTAAATAAAATAGAAAAGTATAAATTTAAAATATTTATGATACTGAAAATCAAACACTGCATATTCATCGATATTATGGAATTAATCTGAATTTAAGTATAGTAGTGGTACTGTTACTCTTGCCTGGAAAATCCCATGGACGGAGGAACCTGGTGGGCTGCAGTCCATGGGGTCGCTGAGTCGGACACGACTGGGCGACTTCACTTTCACTTTTCATTTTCATGCATTGGAGGAAGAAATGGCAACCCACTCCAGTGTTCTTGCCTGGAGAATCCCAGGGATGGAGGAGCCTGGTGGGCTGCCGTCTATGGGGTCGCACAGAGTCGGACACGACTGACGTGACTTAGCAGCAGCAGCAGCAGTGGTATTGTGGTGTGGTGGTAAAGAATCCACCTGCCAATGCAGGAGACACAAGAGACATAGCTTTAATGTAGGAAATGGCAATCTGCTCTAGTATTCTTGTCAGGAAAATTTAATGGACAGAGAAGCCTGGCAGGCTACAGTCCACAGGGTCACAAAGAGTTGGACACAACTGAACACATTCATGTATGCAATGGTATTGTGGTTATGATTATAAAGAGCTCTTATAGAGATACATATTGAAATATTCTCAGAACAAATGAAAAATAAATATAAGAAGTGTTTAAAAGAAAATGTTGCAGGAAAGAAACATAATGCTTGACTGACAACTTGGCAGTTAAAAACTATGTCCCTGCTATGTAGGCAGAGCCTCAAGGGAAACCACTACCTTTGTGGGCTCAATGAGGAGTTAGGATCTGGTTCTTAGTATTCCATGTTCAGGAAGTTATTTTTACATAGAAAACTCTGGGGACTTGATTGAAACTATCCAAGCTTACCAGTTTATTAATTCATACTGAGGAAGTTCATTTCCAGTGGTAGAAATAATTATATCCTCTACTGAGCATATTACCTTTGTAATATCAGAATACCTGGGAAACTGAGTTGGAAATCAGAAGTTTCTTAGTGATGCTAGAATCAAAGGAGGTTAACAGATGTAGGGATATTTCAGTCATAAGTCAGACTGAAAACTTGCTTTTGCTTCATTCTATATCATTTCTTCCTAAAGAGAGAATTCCTTTATAAAAGTGTTTCCCCCTTACCAGGCTTTTAAATATGTTAAAACTCTAGAGTAAGGGAGTTAGAGAAGGGGAGGTTCAGAAAAAGAACGAGACCGGCATTTTACAGGAACAGATCACCTTTAATAATGTGAAAAGGGGCAGCAGTCAGATTAGTGAGCTGCTGCACTAACCCAAGAAAAGAGTATATATAGGATATATAGGCATATATGTGGAAATCTACTGTCTTAAGGGGGCCTGTTCTCTAAGATTGTTCAGAGTAGTTATCTCTTAAACGGCTGGGGCAAGGAATTCTGGAGATCAGCCAGAGGCTGGACTGGCTGGGAGCTGGCTGTAATCAATCTTAATGTCCATTTTTTTTTCCCTTTGGGTGAGAGAGTTCTTTGTTTTGCATAGAATGGTGGGGAGGCCCCGGAGAGGAGTTTTAACTCCAGGCTATTTTGAGCTGTGTAACTTTCCTTCAGAAATTATTCTTTACTTCTTGTTGCTTATCAAGACTGTCACAACTTCATGCTAGACTTGAATGAACCTAACGCAAAATTTTCAGGATTACATTTTACTGGTCTAACTGAAGTTAATCCTTGATCAAATAAATAGGATTTGGTGGATACCTTAGTCCCATCAGAACTTCCTTGGTGGCTCAGACAGTAAAGCGTCTGCCTACAATGCGGGAGACCTGGGTTCAACCCCTGGGTCAGGAAGATCTCCTGGAGAAGGAAATGGCAACCCACTCCAGTATTCTTGCCTGGAAAATCCCATGGACGGAGGAACCTGGTAGGGTACAGCTCATGGGGTTGCAAAGAGTTGGACACGACTGAGCGACTTCACTTTCACTTTCTTTCTTAGTCCCATCATCACCACCTTTACAAAACTATCTTCCTTGCCATGGTCTCTCCAGTACCTGACATTAGGAAGATCAGGAGGTCAGAAAATTGGTTACATGACTGCTTTGTAAAGCCTGTGGGCCAGAAATGGCTTTTATACTTTTAAATGATTGAAGAAATGCAAAAGAAGAATATTTCAGAACACATGGATATTACATGAAGTTTAAATTTATATGTCCATAAATAAAGTTTAATTGAAATACAATCATTTATGGCAGAGTTGATTAGTAGCAACTTTGTAGACTTTGGTTGGCAAAGTCCAAATGTCTCCTGTCTAGCCCTTTAGGGAGAAAGCTTGCTGAACCAGCAGTAGATAATTAAAATTTATTTAACAAATCAAGGCATCTTTTGAAATGGGCTACTCTTGTGAATGGCTAAACTCATTTAGATGTTGGTTCACAATTTTCTGATTATAGAAGATGGATGTTCTTATTTATAATATCTTGAGGGTATTATTTATTTTACTCATTCATTCATTTAATCATCATTCCACATTCATTATACACTTACTACATGAAATTACATCTTATTTTCCCAGCTAGAGAAATTTGAATGGTCAAATTAACTCTTAAACTTTAGAGGTCAGTGTCATAAAAGAAAATGTTCTCTTTGCACTTTGTTCTAAGTGGGAATGTGAAAAGCAGCATTAGGCAGAATAAACCGTAGGTTGGATTTAGTTTGTCTATAGTTCCCAAATTCATGAAACAGTTATGTAGGCCTATTGTGCTAACAATGCCTGCTCCTTCATTTTTCATTAACTGGATTAGTGGTAGGGGTAGGGGGAAACTAGAAACAAAGAAGGATATGTGACTCTCTTAGAGCACAATTGTGAGTCAGTCAGGTCCACACATCTTCTGAGAGAACTCCATCAACATAGAAATCAGTTAACACATGTTTAGTGCTCTTTGGTATAACTGGAATAGTTTACCATTGCATTTGGTTTAATATATTAAATAAACATTTAATTTTAATTAAATTCTCTTTACTTTTATCTTAGAAGACCAAATGCCAAGTAAATTTTCTTTAGGGAAAAATCAATCTTACATTTATTCCCAGTTCTCTAAACTCCCAAGTCGCCTGACCTATATTTCTTAGATCTGAACTCTTTGAAAGTACTTATATTTTCCAAAATGAAGATTGAAAGATTGACTCCATGACTGGGAACCACTCTTAACTGCATCCAATTTATCTTCCTTGGAGCTGCTGGACTTTTTTTTTTGACCCAAACTAGGTCATATTTTTCCTTTTCTTAAAACTTTTCAATGGTTTCCCAATACTCTTGCAATAAAATCTAACCTTTCAACCTTGACCTATAAGATATAGTGTGACCTGGTCGCTGCTTGCCATCAGTCTTACACCACTGTCTCTCACTCCTGTGTCATTGTCACCCTGGTCTTCTGAGAATATAGCAAGCTCTTTTGAGCCTCTGAGCTTTAATGCTTCTGGCTTCATCTGCTCTGAAGTACTTGCTCTTCCTTGATTCCACCCATTGCTGCTGCTTTCATTATTTAGGTCAGAGCTTAAAGGCCTTCCCTTCATGGATGCCTTTTCTTCACTCTACTTAAAGTAGATGGCAGAATTTCCTTCTCCCTATTTTCAGAGAAACATTGTGCTGCAAAATTAAACAGACAAAGAAGACTTGTTCAAGACTATTGCAATAAAGGAGAGAGATTGAACTCCATTGAAACAAAAAGCAGGGAAGTGTTTAAGTTCGGAGGTGAGCTAATGGATAGCTTTTGGAGGAAATTTGGTGAGAAGGGTTGTCAGGCCAGCTGTGTTCACTGGTGAAGTTAGGCTCCTACCCTCCAACAGAGCCTGGAAGATAGGGTATCTATTTTTCTTGATCATTGCAGTTCAAAGGGATACCCCCGGTCCTTGATGAAGACATCCTTGGGTTGTAAAGCTGGTCAGAGGCTGCGAGAAGATTTTCATCTCAAAGGGACTGAGAAAGAATTGCAATTGCAAGTTTTCTAAAGTAAATCTTCTAAGGAAAGGGAATTCAGCTGACTATAGTCAGAAGGAAACTGGTCTAAAGCTTGGTTAAGAAGAGGGGAATGTTCAGTGTTGGTCACCAATATGCCTTATCACAGCATTCCAGTTATTTTCTTCATAGCATTTTAAAAGTAGTTAATTATTGAATTATTTTCTGTCTATTCCACTAAAAATACATGAAAGGAGGGACTTTGTTATATCCTCAATTCCTTGGACAGTGCCTAGAACACAGTAAGTACTCAAGAAATTTTATTTAATGTATAAGTGAATGAGTGTAGGCATAGAGGCAAGTGGGGTCTTATAGAGATGTTCTGTACATATTAATGTTATTAACAACTGGGTCAGCAGCTAGACTTCTTTGTGTGCTTATGTATGTCCATGGTACAAGAATACTGAAAATCTGAATTAATGACTACTAATTTGAAATTTGCTTAAATGAAAACCGATGAATAAGTATTAAAGCACATTGAGTGGGAACAATAATACAACAGTACATTTAATTACTTCATGTCATTCCTTTATGTGCTGCTCCATATTCTTCCATGGCAGATTTGCTGCTAAAGTGAGACCTTATACTTTTTATATCCATGGTAAACATGTCCATTCCAGGACTCAGAGAATGTTAACATAATCAAATACAATTAAGAAAGATTCACTCTATAAGAATTCTTAATATTAGAGCTAAGACCCTTAAAGAACTTGGGTTCATTCCAGATTCGTGAAATCATCAAGGCATCAGTGTGACTGTCATAATTAACTAAATCACAACATCCAAGTTGTAATATATTCATTTTATGCAAATGCATCAGTAAAGAGCAAAATGCTACAGTACTGGAAAATCATGTTTTTCATGAAAAACAAGGATGACTCATTAGGCATGCATCCCACAAAGTCTGTTTTGTATTCAGAAAGCCAAGAAAATATAGATCAAATCTCATTTCTGAAAATGTTATTAGAAACACTGGTTCTGGATGACTGACTTTTGAAAGCTGAGATAATCAATCAGAAAATGATGACATCCTTTTCTTCAGGTTAATTGTACTCTCAATTGCCTTCAAAAGATCATGATTCTATGGTAATGAGGTAAAGCTAATGTTCAAAAATTTAGACCACTTAAGTGAAGTTTTTAACATAAAATGCCAGTAAAGAGTAATATGTACTTTTACACCAGACAACTTTTATGCATCGTTTTTTCCTTAAACATACACTATGTTTGATTGAGAAGTGAAGCACAGCCTTTAAGATCTTAAAAGCTTCAATTAAAAGAAGTTAAAGTTACATAATTGCTTAAGAATATACAAAGTGATTTACTTCTAATGGAAGGCACAGAATTTTATGAGGTATATTCAATTATGTTTTGAACCTGAAAAAAAATTTACAGGTTTAAATTTACATATTTTCCTTTAAATATCCAAACACATACTAGTACCCTGGTTATTCTAGACTATTCTTTTTATCTTTTTTCTTTGTATGGTTTTGCTAGTAGATCTCACCCCTCCCTTAGTTTGGGAGCCATCTGGGCACATATTTTTTGTTTTTGCTCTTATCAGAATATAAATCACACCATTTGCAAGGCACAACAAATCAGATCAAAATATGACAAACAGGAATTCTGGCATCAGGAAGTAAATCTACTTGTTCTGCAGGGTCTCCTTAGATATGAGGGAGTTGAAGGAATGGATGGGATATCTGGGAAGTTAGACAGCAGACACCATGTGAAAAGCAAAGTAGGCAATTGGCATACAAAAAGGAAAAGTGGTAGGTACAGGGTGCAGCAAATCAGGGATCTGTTTATGGGCACTGGCAACGAGGTCAGGATTCTCATTCTTATTCAACAAATGTGTATGAAGTACTCTAAATGATACTGAATTCTCTCCATATGTTCTACCCCTCAATTACCTATGAATAATTCTCATAGGTTCAATTATGTCTAATGCTGGTAGTCCCAGGTGTCTGACTTAACTCAGATCTCCTCCACTCTAGACTAGCATATAACTGTTTACTTGATATCTGCTCTTGGATATCTGAGTCGCTTGTCAAATCATGGTAATGGAACTCTTGACTTCTTCCTACTCCACCCTCCCCAACCTGTATCCATCTGTTCCTCCCACTACAATAACACATCTTCCCCATCTCCTCATTATAAGTAGCTTCTCAAGCCTGAGATTATCCTGGATTCCTTACACTGTCAGTGTTTATGTTCAGGTCCTCAGTACATTCTGTGAAATAAATGGCTAAAATTCATCTTGGATCTGCCTTCTTCTCTCCATCTTTGTTGCCTTCATCTTGGTCTAAGTCTTCAACATCTCTCATTTGGGATCAGTTAAATAACCTGCTAAATCTTTCCGACATACCAATCCATTACCCACATACAAGTGCTCTTCTCAAAATTCAAATTAGGTAATATCAGGTGGTTTAGTCGCTAAGTTGTGTCTGACTCTTGTGACCCCATGGACTGTAGCCCGCCAGGATCTTCTGTCCATGGGATTTTCCAGGCAAGAATACTGGAGTGGGTTCCCATTTCCTTCTCCAGGGGATCTTCCTGACCCAGGGATCAAACCTGGTCTTCTGCATTGCTGGCAGATTCTTTACTGACTGAGCCACCAGGGCAACATTGGGCTTCCCAGGTGGCACTAGGGTATAACACTGCAATGGTCTTCTATTGTACTTAAAATAAAATCCAAATTTCTTACTATAGTTTCTAAAACTATCTACCTCCTTACCTCATTCTAGACCATGCTCTCTTCATTTATTGCATTCACACTCACTGGCCTTTTAAAATTATGCAAATACCCCAAGCATTTCCTGATTCAGAGCCCCAGCACATACTCTTTCTTCTGTTAGCTGTTTCCCACCACAAAATGCACACACGCTTTTTACATAGATAGCTATTTCTCTTCCTTCAGATCCATCTTTTAATTTCTTCTCTCAGAAGGACATACTTTGATTACCCTACCTAAAGAAGCCTCTCTTCTACTATTCCCTATTTCTGCTCTTTTTTTAATCATAGAAATTATTTTATCTTGAAATAATTAAATGTTTTAAATCCCCTGTTGAATGTAATATACAAAAGGTTAGAGACTTTGTGGTCTTGTTCACCTATCTTCTGTACCTAGCATAGGGTCTGGCACATAGTAGATGTTCCATGAATATTTTATGAATAAATGACTCTTGGGGATACAGAGAAGAGTAAGACAAAGTCCCTATATTCAAGCCATCACTGCTGAGTGAGAGAATAATCCTACAGAAATAGCCAACCCATACCTCTTTAGTGCTGAATACAGGCTTACACAAATTTCTGTGCATGTAAAAGAAACTGAAAGTGTACAGAGGGAGGGAGCATATGGAGAAATATAGAGAAATTAAGTACATGTCATTATTAACTGATATTTTAACAGAGAGGGAACTTCTCTGTGACTAAGATTCAGCCCTTAAGAAGAATATGAGTGATTCTCTGACCATCCCTTCTGCCCACTCCTACCATGACTCTGGAACTATATATGTGTAGGAAATGAAATCTATAGCAATGGATACCCAGGCAAGTCACTGTGGGTTACATATCCCTTCTATAATTTTTTCTAATCCTCTGTTTAGAATCTTTCCTAATGAGTGGGCAGCCATTATTTCTAATTTAATTAATTTACTCCCTTTGAAAACTTCATGTTTGGTTATTTTTCCTGTCTCAGAAAGAACATTATTTCAAGCTCTTTGCAGGTCTAGTAATTGTGGACTTGTATTTTTCTTCTGGTCAGAATATCAGGCATAAAAACTCAAACAATCTCTGCCAAGAGAGTTTGTTTTCTATTTGTTGTGTCTCCCTTACTCTGACACCTTTGTAGGACATAATTATCAACGATGCTGACTTCTTTTCACGTATCTTCATCTGTACCTGACTATGTAAAATAGGGTAATGCTAGTTGCTGTAACAGCTAAACCTTAGAGTTTTAATGTGATGTGATGAAACTCACGTTTTAGTTCTCACAACTTAGTGGTTTATGTTTCACAAACTTAATGGCTCTCTATGAATATTCCTGGGCTTCTCTGGTGGCTCAGTGGTAAAGAATCTGCCTCCAATACAGGAGTCATAGGAGATGCAAGTTTGACCCTTGGGTTGGGAAGATCCCCTAGAGGTGAGCATGGCAACCCACTCCAGTATTCTTGCTTGGAGAATCCCATAGACAGAGGAGCCTTGTGGGCTACAATCCATAAGGTCTCAAATAATTGAACATGACTGAAGCGATTTAGCATGCACACATGCATAAATATTCCTGGTGAGCTGGAGTTTCCTCCATGTGGTAATTCTGGGATCCACACTCCTTCCATCTTGTGGTTTTTACATCCCATGGGGATCTTAGGTGAAAAGACAAAGAGTTAGTGGATAATTAACATTTGTGTTTTTAAAACTATACCATGAAGGTGACAAACATATCTGCCCACATCCACGAGTAAGAGCTAAACCAGTGGTTCTTGGATGCAAGAGGAATCTGGGAAATGTAGTTTATGGGTGAGTTAATAGCTCACAGCATTGAATCTTCCATATACAAGGGAAATACAGCATTTTGTTGGAGATTAGCCATCTATAACTTCTGGAGTGGTGCAGTGGTAAAGAATCTGCCTACCAGTGCAGGAAATGGGAGGAGATATGGATTCAATCCCTGAATCGGAAAGATACCTTGGAGTGGGAAATGACAACCCACTCCATATTCTTACCTGGAATTTCCATGGACAGAGGAATCTGGCAGGTGGACTACAGTCCATGGGGTTGCAAAGAGTCGGATATGACTGAGCACACACACATGCACAGCCATTTATGCCACAATGACCAAAAGTGTAATAGAAATATTTCCTTCCTTATTCCAGTTTGATCTCTGCATAACATAATTATCCATAGTAAATTTATTTTATTTAATGTTAGTAATCTATTTTATTACCAGTTCCCCAATAACTTTATGTCTTATTTATTTCTTGGAATCCCTGGTGGCTTGGTGGTGGAGAATCTGCTCGCAGTGCAGGAGACATGGGTTCAATCCCTGGGTCAGGAAGATCCCCTGGAGAAGGAAAAGGCAACCCATTCCAATATTATTGCATAGAGAATTCCATGGGCAGAGGAGCCTGGTGGGCTATAGTCCATGGGATAGCAAAGAGTTGAACACTACTTGGCTACTAAATCACCATTTACTTCTCATATTATTTACTTATAGGACTATAAGTCCCTTTTAAAGGCAACATGGTAAGGAATATTAGGCAGATTGGTTGGTTCTGCTTTTGGCACAGAGATGAAGTGCTCACTATTAATGAATAAGGCATAGGATACATGAGACCCATTTTAGTTTACTTCCCCCAGGTAAAATAGGCCAACAAGGTAATAAGACCACACACTATTAGGACGTTCTTTTCTGGAAGAATGTCCCTGCAGTGTTTCTTTTCACTGTATTCCAGTTATATGGGCATATACTCTAAGTATATAAGTCTGCTCCCATGGAATAATTATGTCTTTCTGCGTTTTCCCAGAAAGTTATTGAATCAATTCAAGAATCACATGCTTATTTTGATGAAATATATAGTATTGATTCTTTTTATTGTATTTGTATTACACCAAATAGCTCAGAGATACCAAAGGAACATTTCATGCAAAGATGAGCTCAATAAAGGACAGAAATGGTATGGACCTAACAGAATCAGAAGATATTAAGAAGAGATGGCAAGAATACACAGAAGAACTGTACAAAAAAGATCTTCACGACCCAGATAATCACGATGGTGTGATCACTGACCTACAGCCAGACATCCTGGAATGTGAAGTCAAGTGGGCCTTAGAAAGCATCACTACGAACAAAGCTGGTGGAGGTGATGGAATTCCAGTTGAACTATTCCAAATCCTGAAAGATGACGCTGTGAAAGTGCTGCACTCAACATGCCAGCAAATTTGGAAAACTCAGCAGTGGCCACAGGACTGGAAAAGGTCAGTTTTCATTCCAATCCCAAAGAAAGGCAATGCCAAAGAATGCTCAAACTACCGCACAATTGCACTCATCTGACACGCTAGTAAAGTAATGCTCAAAATTCTCCAAGCCAGGCTTCAGCAATATGTGAACCGTGAACTTCCTGATGTTCAAGCTGGTTTTAGAAAAGGCAGAGAAACCAGAGATCAAATTCCCAACATCCGCTGGATCATGGAAAAAGCAAGAGAGTTCCAGAAAAACATCTATTTCAGCTTTATTGACTATGCCAAAGCCTTTGACTGTGTGGATCACAATAAACTGTGGAAAATTCTTCAAGAGATGGGAATACTAGACCACCTGATCTGCCTCTTGAGAAATCTGTATGCAGGTCAGGAAGCAACAGTTAGAACTGGACTTGGAACAACAGACTGGTTCCAAATAGGAAAAGGAGTTCATCAAGGCTGTATATTGTCACCCTGTTTATTTAACTTATATGCAGAGTACATCATGAGAAACGCTGGACTGGAAGAAACACAAGCTGGAATCAAGATTGCTGGGAGAAATATCAATAACCTCAGATATGCAGATGACACCACCCTTATGGCAGAAAGTGAAGAGGAACTCAAAAGCCTCTTGATGAAAGTGAAAATGGAGAGTGAAAAAGTTGGCTTAAAACTCAACATTCAGAAAACGAAGATCATGGCATCCGGTCCCATCACTTCATGGGAAATAGATGGGGAAACAGTGGAAACAGTGTCAGACTTTATTTTTCTGGGCTCCAAAATCACTACAGATGGTGACTGCAGCCATGAAATTAAAAGACGCTTACTCCTTGGAAGGAAAGTTATGACCAACCTAAATAGCATATTCAAAAGCAGAGACATTACTTTGCCAACAAAGGTCCATCTAGTCAAGGCTATGGTTTTTCCTGTGGTCATGTATGGATGGGAGAGTTGGACTGTGAAGAAGGCTGAGCGCTGAAGAATTGATGCTTTTGCACTGTGGTGTTGGAGAAGACTTTTGAGAGTCCCCTGGACTGCAAGGAGATCCAACCAGTCCATTCTGAAGGACATCAGCTCTGGGATTTCTTTGAAAGGAATGATGCTAAAGCTGAAACTCCAGTACTTTGGCTACCTCATGCGAAGAGTTGACTCATTGGAAAAGACCCTGAT
This sequence comes from Bos javanicus, assembly GCF_032452875.1. Taxonomy (NCBI): domain Eukaryota; kingdom Metazoa; phylum Chordata; class Mammalia; order Artiodactyla; family Bovidae; genus Bos; species Bos javanicus. The sequence continues at coordinate 55,741,188 of NC_083871.1, read as the reverse complement.
GCTGGGAGGAATTGGGGGCAGGAGGAGAAGGGGACAACAGAAGATGAGATGGCTGGATGGCATCACTGACTCGATGGATGTGAGTCTGGGTGAACTCTGGGAGTTGGTGATGGACAGGGAGGCCTGGCGTGCTGCGATTCATGGGGTCGCAAAGAGTTGGACACGACTGAGTGACTGATCTGATCTGATCTGATTACACTAAAATCTAATGAAATTTGAAGTATAAAATCTTGTGATTTTATATGAGAATTTAAGCATAAAATGCAAGACAAAATGGAAACAAATGACATTCGCAGCATCATTATTTTCTTATGTGATATAGGCAGAGGGAAAGAGTAGTATTTCATAGATGACAACATTATATTTTTCTAGTCTCAGACTTCTTATCTCATCTTGTTAAAATAAAAAAAAAATGCAGAGTTTCTTTTCCAGCCTTAGAGAAGAGAATGAGATTGTTCCACTCTTCTTTTAAATGTAATTAGTATAATAGAATATCCTTACATCAATGTGTTCTTTCAGAGCTGCCAGTCATTTGCTGAATTCCTAAAATATTTTATTCCCAAATTCTTTGCATGCATACATACAACCAGATCATTTTGAAAGCTGTAAAGTGTGATGTAAAAAGTGAGCAGTCACTTCCATCCTCTTCCTGCCATTGCCCCCTAGAATGGACACAAATTAATCTTAATCTTTGAGCTATAAAGAGATTTCTGTGGCTTTATGAAAAACATTACAATTTTATAGTTCCTGTGCATGGCTAGTATATGGCACTTATGGCTAAAATCTCCTTCCTAATAACATTTTAAATTCCACTGAATAAATATCATAGAAGATGAGATAATACCTCCAGTTTTTCTGAATTGGTCTTTCAATCCCGGAAGGTAAACAGGTAGAAACATGTATCCTGAGGATTTGCTTCTTTGTGTTCTGACACTTTATAAAGTGTCAACACTTTAAAGATTCTTGGCTAAATATCCTCCTCTGCTATTACCATTGAGCTTGATGAGCTTGGATTTAGCGGGGTGGTTACTGCCAGGGGAGTAGTTCAGCTGTGTCAAATTACATAAAATAAAACCTGTTTTAGAAATAGTAAGGAATGCGATTGCTCAACAATAAGCTTGCTTAAGCCTGAACAGACGGAAGAAAAGTAGAGCAGACTGCTAAACAGATGATAATAAGCAACAGTTAGACTCAAAGATGGTGGCCTGATCTGAAGAGAATTAAAGAACCATTTGCATCAGATGTTGGAACAGTTAAGCCACGCTTAAAGTCAGTGAATGTCATTGGAAGCTGCTTTAAATAATGTGATGCAACACAGATTATTTTATGTATTTGCAAAGCCAGATTGGATAAGGAGTAAGAATTTCAGAGGGAACAAACTGACTGGAGATGTCAGTTTGTTTATAGTTTGTTTACTACCTTTATAGATGGCACTAATATAGATGAACTAGTACATTATGGAGAAGTGAGCTAATGGGCTCAGGAAGAGAAATATGAATATTAAACTGACTTCTCAGATTTCATCAGAAGTTTTTAGTTTATATGTGTGCGTCTTAATGTCTACACTAAAGCAGAACACACCTCTCATCCCTGCCATCTCATGCTTAATGAGGAGGATAATGTGTGTGTGTGTATGTGTATTTGTGAATGTTTATGTGCATATATCTTGTCTCCATATCTAGCTGCGGATAGATAGATGCCAAAACTGACCTTCTTTAATCACTATAGATATTTTGTTTAAATATCCTGAATTAACAAACTTACATAAGCTCTCAAAGTTATAGTTTATTTTTAATCCTTTTCATTTCAAAATAATTTTAGTCTTATAGAAGAGTCGAACATGTAGAATGGAATGTTTCTGTATATCATTCACTAGCTTCCTTTAAAGTCAATTTCTTATATACTCTATATTACATTTATCAACTAAGGAATGAATGTTGGTATAATACCATTATACCAAAATCAGATTGATTATATTCTTTGTAGCCAAAGACAGAGAAGCTCTGTACAGTCAGCAAAAACAAGACTGTGGCTCAGATCATGAACTCCTTATTGGAAAATCCAGACAAATTGAAGAAAGTACAGAAAACCACTAAACCATTCAGGTATGACCTAAATCAAATCCCTTACAATTATACAGTGGAAATAACAAATAGATTCAAGGGATTAGATCTGATAGAGTACCTGAAGAACTATGCATGAAGGTTTGTAACATTGTATAAGATGCAGTGATCAAGACCATCCCCAAGAAAAAGAAATGCAAAAAAGGCAAAATGGTTGTCTGAGGAGGCCTTACAAATAGCTGAGAAAAGAAGAGAAGCTAAAAGCAAAGGAGAAAAGGGAAGATATACCCATCTGAATGCAGAGTTCCAAAGAATAGCAAGGAGAGATAAAAAAGCCTTCCTCATTGATCAGTGCAAAGAAATAGAGGAAAACAAAAGAATGGGAAACTACAGATCTCTTCAAGAAAATTAGAGATATCAAGGGAACATTTCATGAAAGATAGGCACAATAAAGGACAGAAATGGTATGGACTTAACAAAAGCAAAAGATGTTAGGAAGAGGTGGTAAGAATACACAGAAAGTGAAAATTGCTCAGTCCTGTCCAAATCTTTGCCACCCCATGGACTATATAGTCCATGGAATTTTCCAGGCCAGAATACTGGGGTAGGTAGGCGTTTCCTTCTCTAAGGGATCTTCCCAACCCAGGGATCGAACCCAGGTTTCCCACATAGTACACAGTTTCTTTACCAGATAAGCCACCAAGGAAGCCTAGAATACACAGAAGAACTATACAAAAGAGACTTGACCCAGATAACTATGATCATGTGATCACTCACCTTGAGCCAGACATCCTGGAATGCGAAGTCAAGTGGGCCTTAGGAAGCATCACTATGAGCAAAGCTAGTGGAGATGATGGAATTCCAGCTGAACGATTTCAAATACTAAAAGATGATGCTGTGAAAGTGCTATCCTCAATATGCCAGCAAATTTGGAAAACTCAGCAGTGGCCACAGGACTGGAAAAGGTCAGTTTTCATTCCAATCCCAAAGAAAGGCAATGCCAAAGAATGCTCAAACTACCGCACAGTTTTACTCATCATATGCTAGCAAAGTAATGCCCCAAATTCTCCAAGCCAGGCTTCAACTGTACATGAACCGAGAACTTTCAGATGTTCAAGCTAGATTTAGAAAAGGCAGAGGAACCAGAGATCAAATTGCCAACATCTGTTGGATCATAGAAAAAGCAAGAGAGTTCCAGAAAAACATCTACTTCTGCTTTATTGACTATGTCAAAGCCTTTGACTGTGTTGATCACAATAAACTGAAAATTCTTAAATAGATGGGAATAACAGACCTGAGATCTCTGGTCTTACCTACCTCCTGAGATCTCTGTATGCAGTCAAGAAGCAACAGTTAGAACCGGACATGGAACAAAGGACTGGTTTGAAATTGGGAAAGGAATACGTCAAAGCTGTATATTGTCATCCTGCTTATTTAACTTATGTGCAGAGTACATCATGCAAAATGCCTGGTTGGATGAAGAACAAGCTGGAATCAAGATTGCTGGGAGAAATATCAATAAGCTCAGATATGCAGATTATACTACCCTTATGGCAGAGAGTGAAAAGGAACTAGAGAGCCTCTTGATGAAAGTGAAAGAGGATAGTGAAAAAGCTGGTTTTAAACTCAACATTTAAAAAACTAAGATCGTGGCATCTGGTCCCATCACTTCATGGCAAATAGTAGGGGAAACAATGGAAACAGTGACAGACTTTATTTTCTTGGGCTCCAAAGTTACTGCAGATGGTGACTGCAGCCATGAAATTAAGAGACACTTGCTCCTTGGAAGAAAAGCTATGACCAACCTAGACAGCATATTAAAGAGCATTACTTTGCCAACAAAGGTCTGTCTAATGAAAGCTATGGTTTTTCCAGTACTCATGTATGGATGTGAAAGTTGGACCATAAAGAAAGAAGAATGTTGAAGAATGGATGCTTTTGAACTGTGGTGTTGGAGAAGACTCTTGAGATCCCTTAGACTGTAAGGAGATCCAACCAATTAATCCTAAAAGAAATCAGTCCTTAATATTCATTGGAAGGACTGATGCTGAAGCTGAGGCTCTGGCCATTGATGTGAAGAACTGTCTCATTGGAAAAGATCCTGATGCTGGGAAAGATTAAAGGCAGGAGGAGAAGCGGACAACAGAGGATGAGATGATTGGATGGCATCACCAATGATGATCGCATCATGTCCATAGGGACATGAATTTGAGCAAGCTCTGGGAGTTGGTGACAGACAGGGAAGCCTGTCATGCAGCAGTCCATGGGGTTGCAAAGAGTTGGACACAACTGAGCAACTGAGCTGAACTGACAATACTATTAACTAGACTAGTCTTCATTCAAATTTCCATTGTTGTTCTAACATTTTTTGGGGAGATACCCAAAATACCACATTACATTTAGGCATTGTGTCTCCTTATTCTCTTCTGACCTGTGGTTATTTCTTGGTCTTTCCCTTATCATTCATGGTTTTGATAGCTTTGAAGAGTACTGGTCAAGTATTTTGACCCTCAGTTTTGGTTTGCCTGATGTTTTCTCATGGATAGATTGTAGAGTTTGGAGAATACCACAGAGGTGATGTGCTCTTGTCACACCATACTGGGGATGTGTGCTGTCAAAGTGACTTATTAGTTTGTTAAGTGGATATATGCCAGGTTTCTCCACTTGAAATTACTATTGAAAGTGAAAGTCATTCAGTCATGTCTGACTCTTTGGGACACCATGAACTGTAGCCTGCCAGGCTTCTCTGTCCATGAAATTCTCCACGCCAGAATACTAGAGTGGGTAACCATTTTCTTCTCCAGGGGATCCAACCAACCTAGGGATCAATCCCAGGTCTCTTACATTGCAGGTGAATTCTTTACTGTCTGAGCCATCAGGGAAGCCCAAGAGTACTGGAGTGGGTAGCCTATACCTTCTCCAGTGGATATTCCCAACCCAGGAACTGAACCTGGGTTTCCTGCATTGCAGGTGAATTCTCTACCAGATGAGCTACCAGGGAAGCCTGAAATTACTATTACATCTACTTTAAAATCTCTGTATCTTTTATGAAAGTGTTGCATGTAAGATACAATAGTTGTTATTGTTTAGCTGCTAAGTCATGTCTGACTCTTTTGCAACCTCAGGTACTGTAACCCACCAGGCTTCTTTGTCCACAGGATTATCCCAGGCAAGTGTCCTGGAGTGGGTTGCCATTTTCTCTTCCAGGGGTTCTTCGCAACCCAAAGATCTAACCCCAGTCTCCTGCATTGGCAGGCGGATTCTTTACCACTGAGCCACCAGGTAAGCCTGGTGAAAGTAGTCATTGCATGCATGTGTGCTAAGTTGTTTCAATCATGTCAGACTCTTTGCAACCCTATGTACTGTGGGTCCCAATGCTTCTCTGTCCATGGGATTCTCCAGGCAAGAATACTGGAGTGCCTTGTTATGCCCTCCTCCAGTGATTCTTCCTGACCCAGGGATTGAACCTGCATCTCCTGTGGCTGCAGGCAGATTATTTACCACTGAACCACCAGGGAAGGCCCAGGTAGTATTGAGCTAACTTTAACTGTTAGTCATGTTAGGCGAATAGGAAGAGATTAGTTTCAGTGACATTCACAAAAGCACAAAGTGTGGAGAATATATCCTTTGCATTTTGAACATACAAACAGTAGAATATGCATAATCCCTAGATTAGCATTTTGAAGTTGTTTCATAGAAATAATAATTTCGACACATTCAATATTGCCTACTTATTTACAACAATATTCAGTTCACTTCACTCACTCAGTCGTGTCCAACTCTTTGCGACCCCATGAATCACAGCACGCCAGGCCTCCCTGTCCATCACCAACTCCTGGAGTTCACCCAAACTCATGCCCATCGAGTCAGTGATGCCATCCAGCCATCTCATGCTTTGTTGTCCCCTTCTCCTCCTGCCCCGAATCCCTCCCAGCATCAGAGTTTTTCTAATGAGTCAACTCTTCATACGAGGTGGCCAAAGTATTGGAGTTTCAGCTTTAGCATCAGTCCTTCAAAAGAACATGCAGGACTGATCTCCTTTAGAATGGACTGGTTGGATCTCCCTGCAGTCCAAGGGACTCCCAAGAGTCTTTTCCAACACCACAGTTCAAAAGCATCAATTCTTAGGCACTCAGGTTTCTTCACAGTCCAACACTCACATCCATACATGACCACTGGAAAAACCATAGCTTTGACTAGATGGACCTTTGTTGGCAAAGTAATGTCTCTGCTTTTCAATATGCTATTTAGGTTGGTCATAACGTTCCTTCCAAGGAGTAAGCGTCTTTTATTTTCATGGCTGCAGTCACCATCTGCAGTGATTTTGGAGCCCCCAAAATAAACTCTGACACTATTTCTACTGTTTCTCCATCTATTTCCCATGAAGTGATGGGACCAGATGCCATGATCATCGTTCTCTGAATGTTGAGCTCTAAGCCAACTTTTTCACTCTCCTCTTTCACTTTCATCAAGAGGCCTTTTAGTTCTTCTTCACTTTCTGCCATAAGGGTGGTGTCATGTGAACATCTGAGGTTATTGATATTTCTCTCAGCAATCTTGATTTCAGCTTGTGCTTCTTCCAGCCCAGCGTTTCTCATGATGTACTCTGCATAGAAGTTAAATAAGCAGAGTGACAGTATACAGCCTTGATGTACTCCTTTCCCAGTTCTGAACCATTCCATTGTTCCATGTCCAGTTCTAACTGTTGCTTCCTGACCTGCATACAGGTTGCTCAAGAGGAAGGTCAGGTGGTCTGGTATTCCCATCTCTTTCAGAATTTTCCATGGTTTATTGTGATCCACACAGTCAAAGGTTTTGGCATAGTCAATAAACAGGAATAGATGTTTTTCTGGAACTCTCTTCTTTTTTCCATGATCCAACATATTAGGAAATAGAAAATGAGTCCTTTATTATTCTTAACCTTTTAAACTTTGGCTCTATTTTTTCTGTTTTTAAACACAGCTGTTTAATCAGTTCATTTTGTCATAGGTAAAATGCTGTCCAAAAAACTGATAACATTAGTCTTTTAATTTATCACTTGTTTTGGTGTATATACACAGGCTCTTATTACAGTTTCTTGAGACTACAAAGAAAAAAGCAAAAATATTGTAAACATGCAAAGGCATACCAGTCAGACTGCCAAGATAAAAATAGAACTGAAGGGAAAATGTATAAACACTTCTGTAATTCTAACATTTAGTTATTAATCAGCACAGAGAAATCCCTTGCATTCCTATACACTAACAATGAGAAAACAGAAAGAGAAATTAAAGAAAAAATTCCATTTACCATTGCAATGAAAAGAACAAAATACTTAGGAATAAATCTACATAAAGAAACAGAAGACCTATATATCAGATCAGAGATCAGTCGCTCAGTCGTGTCCGACTGCATGCGACTCCATGAATCGCAGCACGCCAGGCCTCCCTGTCCATCACCAACTCCTGGAGTTCACTCAGACTCAAGTCCATTGAGTCAGTGATGCCATCCAGCCATCTCATCCTCTGTCGTCCCCTTCTCCTCCTGCCCCCAATCCCTCCCAGCATCAGGGTCTTTTCCAATGAATCAACTCTTCGCATGAGGTGGCCAAAGTACTGGAGTTTCAGCTTTAGCATCATTCCTTTCAAAGAAATCCCAGGGCTGATCTCCTTCAGAATGGACTGGTTGGATCTCCTTGCAGTCCAAGAGACTCTCAAGAGTGTTCTCCAACACCACAGTTCAAAAGCATCAATTCTTCGGCGCTCAGCCTTCTTCACAGTCCAATTCTCACATCCATACATGACCACAGGAAAAACCATAGCCTTGACTAGACGAACCTTTGTTGGCAAAGTAATGTCTCTGCTTTTGAATATGCTATCTAGGTTGGTCATAACTTTCCTTCCAAGGAGTAAGCATCTTTTAATTTCATGGCTGCAGTCACCGTCTGTAGTGATTTTGGAGCCCAGAAAAATAAAGTCTGACACTGTTTCCACTGTTTCCCCATCTATTTCCCATGAAGTGGTGGGAAACTATATAGAAAACTATAAAACACTGATGAAAGAAATCAAAGATGACACAAATAGATGGAGAAATATACCATGTTTGTGGATCAGAAGAATCAATATAGTGAAAATGAGTATACAACCCAAAGCAATCTATAGATTCAATGCAATCCCTATCAAGCTACCAACGGTATTTTTCAGAGAACTAGAACAAATAATTTCACAATTTGTGTGGAAATACAAAAAACCTCGAATAGCCAAAAGAATCTTGAGAAAGAAGAATGGAATTGGAGGAATCAACCTGCCTGACTTCAGACTGTACTACAGAGCAACGGTCATCAAGACAGTATGTTACTGGCGCAAAGACAGAAATGTAGGTCAATGGAACAAAATAGAAAGCCCAGAGATAAGCCCATGCACCTATGGACACCTTATCTTTGACAAAGGAGGCAAGAATATACAATGGAGAAAAGACAATCTCTTTACCAAGTGGTGCTGGGAAAACTGGTCAACCACTTGTAAAAGAATGAAACTAGAACACTTTCTAATACCATACACAAAAATAAACTCAAAATGGATTAAAGATCTAAATGTAAGGCCAGAAACTATAAAACTCCTAGAGGAAAACATAGGCAAAGCATTCTCTGACATACATCACAGCAGGATCCTCTATGACCCACCTCCCAGAGTAATGGAAATAAAAGCAAAATAAATAAGTGGGACCTAATTAAACTTAAAAGCTTTTGCACAATGAAGGATACTCTAAGCAAGGTGAAAAGACAGCCTTCAGAATGGGAGAAAATAATAGCAAAAAAAGCAACTGACAAAGAATTAATCTCAAAAATATTCAAGCAGCCCATGCAGCTCAATTCCAGAAAAATAAATGACACAGTCAAAAAATGGGCCAAAGAACTAAATAGACATTTCTCCAAAGAAGACATACACATGTGTAACAAACACATGAAAAGATGCTCAACATCTCTCATTATCAGAGAAATGCAAATCAAACCACAATGAGGTACCATTTCATGTCAGTCAGAATGGCTGCTATCCAAAAGTCTAAAAACAATAAATGCTGGAGAGGGTGTGGTGTAAAGGCAACCTTCTTACACTATTGGTGGGAATGCAAACTAGGCCAGCTACTATGGAGAACAGTGTGGAGATTGCTTAAAACACTGGAAATAGAACTGTCATATGACCCAGCAATCCCACTGCTGGGCATACACACTGAGGAAACCAGAATTGAAAGAGACACGTGTACCCGAGTGTTCATCACAGTACTGTTTACAATAGCTAGGACATGGAAGCAATGTAGATCCCCATTGGCAGACGAATGGACAAGAAAGCTGTGGTACATATACACAATGGAATATTACTCAGCTATTAAAAAGAATGCATTTGAATCATTTTTACTGAGGTGGATGAAACTGGAGCCTATTATACAGAGTGAAGTAAGTCAGAAAGAAAAACACCAATACAGTATAATAATGCATATATATGGAATTTAGAAAGATGGTAATGATGACCCTATATGCGAGACAGCAAAAGAGACACAGAGATAAAGAACAGACTTTTGGACTCTGGGAGAAGGTGAGGGTGGGATTATTTGAGAGAATAGCATTGAAACATGTATATTACCATATGTGAAGTAGATAGCCAGTCCAGATTTGATGCATGAGACAGGGCGCTCATGGCCGGTGCACTGGTATAACCCTGAGGGATGGGATGGGGAGGGAGGTTGGAGGGGGTTTCAGTATGGGGACATATGTACACCAATGGCTCATTCATGTAAATGTATGGCAAAACCACTACAATATTTTAAGGTAATTAGCCTCCAATTAAAATAAATAAATCATTTAAAAAATAAAAACATTTTTAGTGTGTTTGACATTAAAGAAGAAATATAGATATATTACAGGGACACAGAGATAACTTTCTTTATAACTTCTACTGTTTAAACAGTTTCACAGTGATGCCAGAGTAATGTGAAGCATTTTGAAAGCTTTGATTTTAGGCTACTTCCTTTTCCCACCACTTTTTTCTAAGCTTACAATGCTAAAGATAATCAAGGCTTAATCTCTGGGCTCATTTGAGGGGGACTTGTTGACAGTTAAGCAACATTAGGAAGATAAACTTTCCTCAAAGTAGATCAAAGGAAACATATGACTGGGGAAAAATGAAAAAGAATAAAAGAAGGTAATTTAAAAACTATGAGAAAAGTGTGCATCAGCAAATTACCTTTTCATGTGTCCAAAGATCTCACCTAGCTTTAAAGCCTACCAGTCAGCAACTGACAGTTGAGGATGCACTTTATTCTTGAGAAGGGCAGCATGCCAAATGCTCACTGTTCTCAGAAGGTAGTCCCACTGTGAGAGGCAAAAGAGTGAGGGCAATGAGCCCCTCTAGCTTATTATCTATGTTCCCAGCAATAGTGTAAGTCAGATGCCATCTTATGTTTCTGGAGTAATTTTAAGGGGATAAAAATATTCTGTACAGATATTTTATTTTATTTATTCTCTTACCATCACCTACTTTCTTAATAGATACTGATACTAATGAGAAAATTACAAAAATAGTCATTAGTTATTAGTCACTAGCAGATGGTTTTAAGCACACAGATTTCTTATTGGAAGGCTCTCTTTAAACTGTGCAGCTGTTAACCATGAACTGAAACTAAAGTTGTTTTTGAAGATCCTCTGTTACTCAGGTTTAGAGTGTTAATCCTGATTTAGTACCCATTCCTCCTGATCAAGTTTATTTTTGGACCTATCTCTACCTTTTGTAGGAAAAATTTAAAAGCCAGTAGTCTTTGGCATAGACAATCAGAAAGAAAGACAAAAATGAGAAGGGAGGAAGAGAGGGGAAGCATTAAAAATATCATCCTTCTTTCCAAGAACTGGAAATTTAGGGTCTTAGAACAAGTGAACGACTTGATCTCCAGCTTTTATTTCTGCCCTATCCTGTGTTTACCCATTGACAAATCTATGGCAGGTAGGCTCACAGCTTGAGTCTTTGTTTTACTAATTTAAGGTCTGCATATTTTCAGAGTTCCACGGAGAGGAAGGATGTCTAGGGACCTCTGAAAGGTATAGGCCTTACCTTACCTAAATAAAGAGAAAGATAAGCAGTGAGCCAGTTGGAGGTGGGAGTAGCATCTATGCTTGGATTCCAGCCTAACACACTATACGTCTTACAGAGAGGAAATTATATTTGAGAATTTAAAAAGAAGAGATACTTTACTAAAATCACAGCAAGATAGATAAAGTGTAAGGCAATAAACCTTACTTGATTATGTCACAAATGTTTACTTCAACATGAGAGAAGTGTTACTGTTTGAGCACACGATAGATGTCTGAACAGGAAGCCATGCTCATCTACATTTGGAATCAAGGGACAGTAGAACAGCAGGGAGCCCAGGCACAAATCATGATACCTTTGGCTTTGGCTTCAGAATCTTCAGTAGCAGACATTGCTCCATGAAGTAGGGCCTGAGGAAAAGGGATGAGAATTCCTGTCTGGTTGCTCTTGAGAACAGAGTGAGAGGTGGCTTCTAGAATTACTTAGAAGGGATTTGAGAAGCCTACTTTTTTTTCTTAATTAGGCAAAGAGGAGCAGGACTAGAGAAATATTATTTTTGCCAGTGTTATTCTGGGTCTGTTTTATATTTCATGGCCTGGACACACAAAGAGCATAAGACATTTAACTGATGTGCAGTTTTAAATATTTGCATTCATAAACAATGCAAATTTTATTTTACCTCTTTGGAGTCAGAGATTTAAATTCAATTCACAAAGATATATAACACAGTACCTGAATCTAGGCTTTATGCATTTAGAGAAAAAAATATTAACAGTAGTATTCTGGAAGGGACCTGCAAGTTTCATGATTATGAGTATAAATTTATTGACCCAGATTTCCTTCATTCTCACAAATGAGCATGAGTTTCTGGTAAAACTTTGGTTTTAGCTGTTCTGGCAAGAAGGAAAGAAAAGGAGGGAGGGAGAGAAAGGAAGGAGGACCAAGTTAGTTGTTTACTTAGTTGTTTGTTTGAGGTGCTCAATTAGTTTTGGACCACCTCAAATATTTTCAACAGACATGACAGGTTAAGTCAAAGGAGTAAAACCACTTTGTTGGTCCTAATGGTCCCAGATGGACTTAATATCCCTCATGTGAATGGTAGAGTTTGCATATATATATAATATATATATATATATATATATATATATATAGGAGCGGGGAATTTCCATATATATATACTGCTGCTACTGCTGCTAAATCGCTTCAGTCGTGTCCGACTCTGTGCGACCCCAGAGACCGCAGCCCACCAGGCTCCGCCGTCCCTGGGATTCTCCAGGCAAGAACACTGGCGTGGGTTGCCATTTCCTTCTCCAATGCATGAAAGTGAAGTCGCTCAGTCGTGTCCGACTCTTAGCGACCCCATGGACTGCAGCCTAGCAGGCTCCTCTGTCCATGGGATTTTCCAGGCAAGAGTACTGGAGTGGGGTGCCATTGCCTTCTCCTATATATATATATATATATATATAGGAGCAGGGAATGGTTAGGAAAGTATGCGTAGAGACTGGTATGCGAGAATGAAAATTCTAAACCCTCAAACCATCAACTAGTTCTTAGGTGCTACTGAAGAATGGAAAGAATGGGACCCTTACTTTCAGGATCTGAAGACATTTAGTGTTTGGACTAATTTAGTTTTGGACTGAATAGGCAGTGATGAGCTAAATTGATGTACATAATAAATGGAGGGGATCTGAAAGGAGAAAAAGCCTTCTAGAAGAGAGAAGGCTGGTCAGTGCCTAGTCTGTATTAAAATGTTCAAATTTGGTAAAACTTAAAGTCCTGGTCCTCCAAACCTTTAGTACGCAACATGATAACCTTGAGTGAGTGGGTTGGGAAAAATTGGAGAAAGGGATAAATTCCAGATCTGGGCTTTCACAGAGCAGAAGGAAGAGAATGACTACAAGATAGAAGTCTTTGAATCCACTGGAAACTGAAAAAATTCAAAGCCAAAAGTGGCCAGGAAATTTTAGGTCCTAGAAATTATCAGGAGCAGAGGAAAGACATTAAAATTAACATTGAATTTTACTTAGACCTCAAAGGCAGGATGACCTCAGCTGCTTTTTTGGTCTTTCAAGCAGCACATCATTGGCAGTAGTGGAACCAACTAGGCAGCCAACAGCCTAAAGAGATGGTAGTCATTTGGCCCTGCTGCTAATAATTTAACTGCATAGAGATGATAACAGGAATTTAGCAGGGATCACAGTTTAAATCATTTCCCTATTTTATGTCACTCAGAATATTTTTCTAAAAGTGTTTCAGTCCCTGAGAAGAGAAAGAGCAGTAATAATGTGCACCCTATGACTACTGAGAGAAATCTAGTATCTCATATGACATTTACTTTTTCCTTGCCTGTAAAGAGGAATGAGATACCTTGGTGATGAAGATAAATGAGATCAACTACCGTGTATCATTTATATCTCAAGTTGCATTTTTTTTTTTAAACAAGCCACATGGACCTGTTAAAATTGGAATTTAAACAAAACTGCAGGGAAATAATTATCTTAAGGTGAATTGCTTAAGAGGGAAATTGCAGTTTGACACTGGGGGCTGGGTAGTTTATGAGTGTAGAATCATAGAAATAGTCTGCTCTGAACAAAAGTAGCATTTAGCTGCAGGTTCTATTATGTATTTGATATTACTGATCCTAGCAAAGTGAGGAATAAAAATTGAGCATTTATACACACCAAGCTGAAGAAAGAGGCCTTTAAATTACCTTTCAGACTGTGAGTTTAATTGAATTTCTCACATTTATTTCAGTATAATGACAGCAGGTTTGTTGTGTGGATGTCACCATTCTTTGAAAGCTGCTTTATTCTTCCCAATAGCACAGAACCTGCATTCTTCATTTTTAGAGAGCATTCCCAACAATAAGTAATGCTTGCTTATAAATTGGAGTGCACCAGAGTCCTATTTAAAGGCCAGCCTCACTGACAGCCTTGCAGGATAGAAGGGGAGAATATATGTTTTATGCTCATACAGCTTCTTGAGGAAATGGAGTATATATAGTCAAGTTATGATTACAGTTATGGTTAGGTTCATTTATTTGTCAAGTGCCAAGGAATACACTTGAAAAAGCAAAAAAAAAAAAAGAAGAAGAAGAGGAAGATCAAGACAATATGCTTGTTTCATAGATGATGTTACTATAGAATAAAAGTTTGTATGAATCCCCAAGACAGATACATGCCATTATTTTTTATCAGTTGAGTATTATGTGAAGTTGTTTTATATTTTTTGGCACATAAAGCTTTTCCCCATTGAAATAGTTGATTGTCTTTATCAGTTCAATGTAAAATATAGTGGATGTTTGCTCTTCAGAGAGGATGATCCTTATAAAAACTCCCAAAATTAAAAATATATATATTGTTTATATACTCCTGGATTTCCTAAAAGTCATATTTCCATTATGCTACACATGCCTGCTATGCAAGTTGACTTTTCACATGTTGCTAAGACTTTCTCTCTCATTTAATGAGCTATCTCTGTCCTAGCTGGAATAGTCATGCTAATTCTATCTGAATTTATTTAAACAAATACTTATATAGTACTACTGTAAACCCTTTATAAATATTAACTAGCTTCAATCCTCATTATAACACTTTGAGAGATCATTATTTTCACTTTAGAGATGAGAAAAATAAGCAGGTACTGCTGAGAATTTGCCAGAAATCAGTTTGATTAAAACTCAAGAAGTCTGGTTCCAAGGTCTATATGTTTAATAATTATGCTATGCCCAGGAGTTTATAGCACATACACATTTCTTCTTATCAATGATATGCTATTCTTTAAAAATTCTTTCCTGCAAAGATCTATCTGTTTCTTTGACTTTTTATTTACTTCTATCACCAATTTTAAAAACTAACTTTGATGTGGTAGTGGGGGATGGTGCATAAGTATTATTCCACATGTATAATTATGGTCATGTTTTCATTGCTCAGCTGCTGCCCAGGTGCCTTGATGGACTGCAAGACTCGCTCTGATATTCTGCCCTTTCAATACATGTAATCAAATTGTTTCTCATCAAAATTACAGATTACTGCATGCAAGGGACCCAGGTCAGTCTACAGTAGTCAAACCTATGAATGTTAAACCCATAAGTGCCAAGATTTTATTACAGTCAGTGCTTAGGGCGAGTGAAGTGTTTCACTTTCTTAAATGCTTTCTGGCCATACCCACCCCAAATGCAAACATATACTATTTTTCTTTGCATAATTCTACTACAGAAAAATATTTCAGGATGACTTTATTCCTTGGAAGATAGTACTCTGAAATCTCTTATGGGTAGATGTGAAGTATTTAATACATATTTCCAAGTAAATTTAGCCATTTATTTCTCTATCCCCTGTCTCTTCCCCCCTCACATTGCCTTGTTTGTTTTTGTTTATACACTGTATTTCTATTTATCTTAACTCAGGCCAAGAATTCATGTTATCTAACTCAATATATAACCTGATGAATTTTCCCAATTAAAAGCTAATTATTTTCACATCTAGGATTTAGATTAGAAAGTCAGGAAGCAAACTTTTAAAATATACAGTTTTTAAGTGATATTCCTGTGGACTTTTGATTTACATTGAGCAAAAGTTAACAAAAGGGGAAGTGGTCTGTTATATGTGGTCAATGATCAATTGCTTTTTAAAATTTCCTTGCCAACTTTTCCATTCTCAATTTTTGTTTATTTCTCACAAAGATATTTTTATACCAGGAGACATATGTCTTTAAGAGTATTTATGGAAAGGGTTACCTTAATTTATATTTGTACTATAGTTAGATTGTTCTAGGCTTTGCTGCATTGGACACTGTTTACCCACTGCTTCTGCAAATAGCTTCAGTGAATTCCTGTACTTTAATCTTTTCCTTTTTTAAACTCTCTTAAAAGGCAGTGAGCAGAATGAGAGTTATAAATTACCCTCCAGCAAGTCAGTAGTTCTCTAGCATGTGACTCATTCAGGAACTTATTTAAAATGCAGGTTACTGGGTTCCAGCCTTGGAAAATCTGGTTCAAGTTGTTTCATTCTGGTTGTTTAGTCTTTAATAACCAGTGATTCTAATGCTTTTGCTCTGTGGAGGACACTTGGCAAAATGTGTTTCACAGTGTCCAGTGCTAAGTCTCCTTCCCTTTATTTCCTAAAGAGGTTCCAATGTATGATATGACGGGTGACATCTACACTAAATGCCATGGGAGTAAGAAAAGAACAAATTGGTTTAATTTGAAATTATCTTCTGCCAATAGTCAAGAAATGACTATATCCAAAGTGCTACAACCACTTTGGAAAACACTATGGGGTTTCTTCAAAAAATAAAAATAGAACTACTATGTGATCCAGAAATTCCACTTCTGAGTATATATACATTAAAAAAAAAAAACACAAAAAAACTGAAGCATGGGTTTGAAAAGATACATGGATCCCAAAGTTCATAGCAGCATTATTTACAATTGCAAAGATATGGAAGGAACTTAAGTGTCCATCAATAGATGGACAAAGAAGATGTGGTATACCTCCACCACATATAATGGACTATCACTCAGCCATAAAAAAGAATGAGATCATGCCATTTGTAACAACATGGATAGACCTAGAGATTATCAAACTAAGTGAAGTAAGCCAGAGAAAGACAAATACAAGATGATATTGCTTATATGTAGAATCTAAATTTTAAAAAAAGCATAAATATGAACTTATTTACAAAACAGAAATAGATTCACAGACATAGAAAACAAATTTATGGTTACCAAAGGGAAGGGTGGAGAGGAATAAATTAGGAGTTTGAGGTTAAAATATATACACTATTATATATAAAATAGACAACCAACAAGGACCTACAGTATAACACAGGAAACTATACTGAATTTCTTATAATAACCTATAATGAAAGAGAATGTAAAAAAGAATATATATATTTATATATGTATAACTAGATCGCTTTACTGTATAACTGAAACTAATGTTGTAAATAAACTATGTTTCAATAATAAAAAGAATAATGAAATTTTTCCATTTGCAGCCACATGGATGTACTTGGAGGGTCTTATGCTAAGTTTAATAAACCAGACAAAAAATGACAAATACTAGATAATATCACTTACATGTGGATTCTAAAAAATAGAGCAAATGAGTGACTATAACAAAAAAGAAGCAGACTCACAGATATAGAGAATAGAATTAGTGGTTCCCAGGGTGGAGTGGGCAATATAGGAGGGTGGAAGTAGAAGGAACAAACTATTGGATGTAAGATAGGCTACAAGAATGTATTGTACAACATGGAGAATTTAGTCAGTCTCTTCTAATAACTATAAATGGAAAGTAACCTTTAAAATTGCATAAAAATTTTTGAAAAAGAAAAGACTATATCTGTAGGCTTTTATCTTCCCCTGATCTCTGAATATAAGGGGACAGGGTAGAGTTTATGTAGCAGTGAAAGGATCTCTTTCTTTTGGAGTATTAGTATTAATATTGGAGGAGGAAATGGCAACCCACTCCAGTATTCTTGCCTGGAGAATCCCAGGGGCAGAGGAGCCTGGTGGGCTACAATCCATAGGGTGTCACAGAATCAGACAAAACTGAAGTGACTTAGCATGCACGCATGCAAGAAAAAGATAACATTAAGTAAATATGTTTTGGTTATCAAGTATTTATTGAAAACACAACATATCCTATCTGCAGATCACTGCCTGAAATAAAGACACATTTGGGACCATTTTGATCCCTACCTTCCCAAATTACATGGCAACACATCTAAGCACAACCCCAGAGAAATTAAGACAAGGCCCAAATCTCCAAATGAAGGTTTCATAGGAATTTAGTTCAACCTGCTGATAGCATTCATAATACATAGTAGTTAATGTGACAGCAGTGACCCATGCTAACAAATGGCAAGTGTAAAGGGAGGATTAGGAAAGGACAAAGTTGCTTTGTCACAGGCTTGTTCAGTTATTCAATCTGGAGTCTCAATACTGATTTAGCTTTTCTGCCTCAGTTCCTCTGCTTACTTTTTGTGTGTGCATGCCCAGTCATGTCTGACTCTTTGTGAACCCATGGACTGTAGTGCATCATGCTCCTCTGTCCATGGGATTATCCAGGCAAGAATCCTGGAGTAGGTTGCCAATCCCTCCTCCAGGAGATCTTCCCTACTCAGGGATCGAACCCAAGTTTCCTGCATTGGCAGGTGGATTCTTTACCACCGAACCACCTGGGAAGCCCTCTGTATTTCCTTTACAGTTAACTATTTTCCTAGAGTCCTTACTGGATTAGGAGTCAAAAATAATGAAGTAAAATGTTGGTTTTAAAAACATGATGCATAAGTGCAATTTTGACTTGATCACCTCAGTCATCATAAAATATTTATAAAACAATTTCGTAATTTATTAATTGCTTTAAAAAATCCATGCCCTTCACCAAGAAACCTTTGTGTGATAAAAAATACATTAAAATATTTTAATATTTTAGAAACAACAAACTGCATTACAAAAACAAAGACTAAACACCTGTTAGGACTGTAAGCCCAGGCATGTCTAATTGGATAGGTATTCCTGGAACTCATTACTTGGTGCTCTGCTGATTGCTGCTCAGAATGCCAGGTCTCAATTTAAATCAGTTGGTTAGAAAATCCTATTGTAGGGTTTCAAAACACTTGGCCACTTCTGGATATTCTGTAATTATTAGACTTTCATAATTAACTGAATATTTTAAAAAAAAAAGCATATACTGTGGGTCATGAATAAAGCTAGGAATTTGTGAGTGGATCAAAGCAAATCCATCAATATTATTGGAACTGCAACTCAAAGTGCGAGTCCTGACAATCATAGGCCAGTAATGTCATCCTCTATATGAGGATGATACAGCACCAAGAGCCCTCCCTCACATAGATGGGTATTCTACGTGAATCAAAAGATGATTCATCCATCTTTTGTCACTAGCCAGTTCAGTGACCTTGGATGACTCACTCAACTTCCCTATATGAGGGCCCATTTGGTAGTTATATGTAAGTACTTTCAAAAGTTCTATAAAAATGTTCCCATTGCCTATGGAAAAAATGTCAGTTTATTATGGCCTACATACTTAGAAGTTTGCTAGGAATTCTGGACCAGGAGAAGACATGGAAAGTATAGGAAAAATAACAAGGAAGCTGTAAAACAAGAAAACTCAGTAAAATCATAATTGTAGAGACCCAGAGACCTTGTGAAATTCTCCTTTAAAGTTAAGACATAAAGTCTTTAATTGAAGAAATAACACATGCCTTCATGGTGTACACTATATGCTTGATATTTAGCAAAAGCTAGAGTTCAACTCTTGAGATGGCTAATTCGTTTTCTGTTTTACCTAGTACGTTGCACTGCAGAGATGACCTCCTAGAAGTGTAATTTAGGGGTTAACAAGACTAACATAAAATTTTTTGGCTCCTGCTCATTCTTGCTGGTGTTTCATAATCTACGGTAGAACTTTAGTGTTCTATTTTAAGACTTTAATCTCTGGCAAAATTCAAATCCTCTCAAGATTTAGCATGCATGAGTTTCTGATGCTTCCTGAGAAGTCTCTAAAGTAGGAAGAAAGATAGAAGCTCTTTCTTGAGAGTGTCTAATATAGAAGAAAGTGACCAGTGATCAGAATGGGGGAGTGGTGTGAAATCACTGAGAATTCCAAACTGGGGAGAAAAAATACAAAGTAATGACTACCTGATGAGAAAGGAAAATAGTATGATGGGGAAGGTGATGTATGTAGGAATAAAAAATAGACTCAAAGACTCATTCCCTACTATATAAAGTTTCCCAAAGCCCTCTGCCTTCATACTATAAAAAGAATAACATTCTAAATGTGGCTCTTTAACTTACATTTCTCAGTTTTGTCCCATTCCATGTTTTTTTTGTTAAGAAAAGAAAGGAAAAGAAATGGAGGTGGCAGAAGTTCAACCAAAACTATTAATTAGCCAGAAAGAAGAGAATATTATTCTATATTGAACATAACGTTAAAAATACTAACTTACTGAATGCACACTTATCAATTGCTTATATACAAATGGGAAAGACAAGCAATAAACACATGCAAAAGTATATTAAATACAAATAAGATAGAGATGAGTGCTAGGAAGAAAAATGCAGAAGAGGGATAAGAAAGTTGAGGGAATTGGGGCATGATTGTTGTTGTTGGGGTTATTTTATATGGATTGACAGAGAGGGCTCTAAAATAAACTGATATTGGGGCCTAGGGTCAAACAAAGTGAGGGAAGGAGCTGTGTTGGTAGGTGAGTAAAGAGATTTCCAGTTAGAGAGAGCTGTAAAGTGCAAAGGCTCTGAGGCAAGTGTATGCTTAGTATGTTCAAGAAATGAAAAGGAGGCCAGTATGAGTGGAGTGATGTGGTGGAGAATGGAAGTGAGAGTAAATGAGGTTCATGAAGCAATAGCGTCCTGGTCACTCATACCTTGAGGTAATTGTAATTACTTAGGCTTTACTTCAGAGAAAGTGATGGCACCCCACTCCAGTACTCTTGCCTGGAAAATCCCATGGACAGAGGAGCCTGGTAGGCTGCAGTCCATGGGATTGCGAAGAGTTGGACACGACTGAGCGACTTCACTTTCTCTTTTCACTTTCATGCATTGGAGAAGGAAACGGCAACCCACTCCAGTGTTCTTGCCTGGAGAATCCCAGGGACGGGGGAGCCTAGTGGGCTGCCATCTATGGGGTCGCACAGAGTTGGACATGACTAAAGTGACTTAGCAGCAGCAGCAGGCTTTACTTTAAATGGGATGGGAAATCATTGGAGGGTACTGAGTAGCAATCTGATGGCTTTGCTGGGCAAAGACTATGGAAAGATAGATGTGTGCCAGGAAACTTAGTGATTGATTTGGATTGGGATCAGGGTGGATCAATGGAGGTGGTAAGAATTGGTTAAAAAAAAAAAAATGTTCGTATGTTTGGTCACAAATTCATTTATTAAAGCAAATATTAGTGACAGAAGTCACAGATCATGCTCCATGCTGGAGAGATAACCAACAGAACAAAGTCCATGCCTGCCATCAGTAAACTCATGGCTTAATAGGGGCAAACAGGTGAACACCTGCCTTTAATGCCTGGTAAGACAAATGAATCTAATAGAAAGGAAAGCGTTATTACTCTTGCTTAGAAAGTGGGAAGCATCAGCAAAGACTATCCAGAAGGAAAGATTCATGAGTTGGGTAATGAAGGAGGAGCACATTTGGCAGGAGATTAAAGGAAGGAAAAGAGAAGGCCTTCCACATAAGGGCCACAGTATAGAAAGAGGTGCAGAGACACAGATAGCATGGAATATTCAGGGACTGTGAATATGATAGTTGCATTTATTCAAGTCAGAGAGAGAGTAGGTAAAGCCAGGGAGTAGTGGGGCAAGAAGGGAGATGATGAGAGAATTTGTATAGCATGACAAAGCATTTGCATATGGTCAGCCAGATTATGGGGAATCACTGAAGGATCTTATGCAAGGAAGTAGAATCAGCTTTATATTCTGGAAATGTAAAATTTTCATTAATAGGAGCATTTCCTTTCAACTTTAATTATACAGTTACATTTCTGTAATAGAGCAGTATATAGTAAAACTATTGTATGACTTCTTCTTCAAACATGATAATAAGCAATCATTTATTGAGCACTTACTCTGTCAGGTATGGGGCAGAGGGCATTGCTCACATTAATTCATTAGATCTTGACTAATGCCTGTTGAAGTAACTATTGTTATGACTGTCTTTCAGAGGTAGGAAAGCTAGTGCTTTGAGAGGTTCAGGAACTCATCCAAATTAATAGGTGTGAGTTGGGCTGGGCTTTCAGTCCAGTGTCACAGGCTCTCCTCTAACCCACTTCAGATACTGGTTGATGCTCTCGAAAGGACAACAGAAGGTACTAGGAATAGGTCTCTTCTAAAGACTGTTTCATTAAATTGAGTCTCTTTATAATAGGCTAACCTAAATTATAATTTATTAATTTAATTATGTATGCTGCAAAGAATAGAAGGACATGAATAATGTTCTAGGAGCTGGGAATGAATGAATTCAGTGTTAGAATGAATTTATAGATAGAGTTGTTGCTTTGTAGGTTTAATTTCAGTTTTAATGATTCACTAAGGTAGAGAAAAGAAAGAAAAACTAATTTCAAAATATTATTTAGACCTTAAGAACAAGTTATCATTTACAGTACCGTATCTGAGACAAAATGCATCCTTCATAATACAGACAAGTTTTCACAATGTACCAGTCTCTTAAAATTTACTAGTGTATATTGCTGTCTGATCTTTACTATAGTATATACTACAATTAAATTATTTGTAAACTCATTCTGCTGTTGTACGTTATTCTTGAGGTGGTTAGCTTAGTCCTTTCAAGGTTTCAGCTGGTTTAGCAGATCTGTCCAAGGATCAAAATCTTCAGTAAAGGGAAAGTTTTTATCTGGCTCAATGCCCTGTGCTAGTCAGACATCAGCAGTAGTTTGCTATGTCACTCCTCATTGGTCTGAGGTTAAAACTGCTTTTGTGGAGGTGGTTGGTCAGGATCTCTTCTAATTGTTCTCTAGTATTATAGAGATGGAGCACACACATTTTCTTCCTTGCTTACTTTATCATGCTTCATATCCAACAGCACAGCAAACAACTGATTAGATGACCTACTTAAGTGTGCCAGCATGAATTCACACACTTCTAGTATTTAAGATGTGTGATTCTTTGACTCTTCTCCTGAGGTCCAGCTTTTTATGTATTTTTTCCCTTACATTTTCAGTATTTCCTTTTTGAGTGGATTTATTCACTCTAAATACTTTGTTCAATAGCTTTAAGGAAGAAGTAATAAAGTGGGTACCTAGGCTGTGAAAGTGAATTTTAGGTGATCACTAAAGGAGAAAAAGAAAGATACACCCATATGAATGCAGAGTTCCAAAGAATAGCAATGAGAGATAAGAAAGGCTACCCAAGTGAACAATGCAAAGAAATAGAGGAAAACAATAGAATGGGAAAGACTAGAGATCTCTTCAAGAAAATTAGAGATACCAAGGGAACATTTCATGCAAATGTGGGCACAATCAAGGACAGAAATGGTATGGACCTAAAAGAAGCAGAAGATATTAAAAAGAGGTGGCAAGAATACACAGAAGAACTATACAAAAAAATCTTAATAACCCAGGTAACCACAATGGTGTGATCACTCACCTAGAGCAAGACATCTTGGAGTGTGAAATTAAGTGGACCTTAAGAAATGTCACTATGAACAAAGCTAGTGGAGGTGATGGAATTCCAGTTGAGCTATTTAAAATCTGAAAAGATGATGCTGTGAAAGTGTTGCACTCAACATGCCAGCAAATTTGGAAAAGTCAGCAGTGGCCACGGGACTGCAAAAGCTCAGCTTACATTCCAATCCCAAGGAAAGGCAGTGCTAAAGAATGGTTCAGTTCAGTTCAGTTCAGTTGCTCAGTTGTGTCCAACTCTTTGTGACCCCATGGACTGCAGCACACCAGGCCTCCCTGTCCATCACTAACTCCCAGAGTTTACCCAAACTCATGTCCATTGAGTCGGTGATGCCATCCAACCATCTCATCCTCTGTCATCCCCTTCTCCTCCTGCCCTCATTCTTTCCCAGCATCAGGGTCTTTTCAAAGGAATCAGCTCTTCACATCAGGTGGCCAAAGTATTGGAGTTTCAGCTTCAACATCAGTCCTTCCAATGAACACCGAGGACTGATCTCATTTAGGATGGACGGGTTAGATCTCCTTGCAGTCCAAGGGACTCTCAAGAGTCTTCTCCAATACCACAGTTCAAAAGCATCAATTCTTCAGAACTCAAACTTCTTTATAGTCCAACTCTCACATCCATATATAACTACTGGAAAAACCATAGCTTTGAATAGACAGACCTTTGTAGGCAAAGTAATGTCTCTGCTTTTTAATAAGCTGTCTACGTTGGTCATACCTTTTCTTCCAAGGAGTAAGGGTCTTTTAATTTCATGGCGGCAGTCACCATCTGCTGTAATTTTGGAGCCCCCCAATTAAAGTCAGCCACTGTTTCCACTGTTTCGCCATCTATTTGCCATGAAGTGATGGGACCAGATGCCATGATCTTTGTTTTCTGAATGTTGAGCTTAAAGCCAACTTTTTCACTCTCCACTTTCACTTTCATCAAGAGGCTCTTTACTTCTTCTTCACTTTCTGCCATAAGTATGGTGTCATCTGCATATCTGAGGTTATTGATATTTCTTCCAGCAAACGATTCCAGCTTGTGCTTCATGCAGCCCAGCATTTCTCATGATGTACTCTGCATATAAGTTAAATAAGCAGGGTGACAGTATACAGCCTTGATGTACTGTTTTCCCAATTCTGAACCAGTCCATTGTTCCATGTCCACTTCTAGCTGCTGCTTCCTGACCTGCATACAGGTTTCTCAAGAGGCAGGTCAGGTGATCTGGTATTCCCATCTCTTTCAGAATTTTCCACAGTTTATGGTGATCCACACAGTCAAAGGCTTTGGCATAGTCATTAAAGCAGAAATAGATGTTTTCTGAAACTCTCTTGCTTTTTCCATGATCCACCGGATGTTGGCAATTTGCTCTCTGGTTCCTCTGCCTTTTCTAAAACCAGCTTGAACATCTGGAAGTTTACAGTTCACATATTGCTGAAGCCTGGCTTGGAGCATAGCATTACTTTGCTAGCATGTGAGATGAGTACAATTGTGTGGTAGTTGGAACATTCTTTGGCATTGCCTTTTTTTGGGATTTGAATGAAAACTGACCTTTTCCAGTCCTATGGCCACTGCTGAGTTTTCCAAATTTGCTGGCATATTGAGTGCAGCACTTTCAGAATATCATCTTTTAGGATTTGAAATAGTTCAACTAGAATCCTATCATAGAAGGCAATGGCAACCCACTCCAGTACTCTTGCCTGGGAAGTTCCATGGATGGAGGAGTCTGGTAGGCTGCAGTCCATGGGGTCTCGAAGAGTCAGACATGACTGAGAGACTTCACTTTCACTTTTCACTTTGATGCATTGGAGAAGGAGATGGCAACCCACTCCAGTGTTCTTGCCTGGAGAATCCCAGGGACAGGGTAGCCTCATGGGTTGCCGTCTATGGGGTCCAACAGAGTCGGACACGACTGAAGTGACTTATCAGCAGCAGAATCCTTTCACCTCCACTAGCTTTGTTTGTAGTGATGCTTCCTAAGGCCCACTTGACTTCACATTCCAGGTTGTCTGGCTCTAAGTGAGTGATCACACCATTGTGATTATCTGGGTCATGAAGATCTTTTTTGTATAGTTCTTCTGTGTATTCTTGCCACCTATTCTTAATATCTTCTGCTTCTGTTAGATCCATACCTTTTCTGTCCTTTATCGAGCCCATCTTTGCATGAAATGTTCCCTTGGTATCTCTAATATTCTAGAAGAGATCTCTAGTCTTCCCCATTCTATTGTTTTCCTCTATTTCTTTGCAGTGATCACTGAAGAAGGGTTTCTTATCTCTCCTTGTTATTCTTTGGAACTCTGCATTCAAATAGGCATATCTTTCCTTTTCTCCTTTGTTTTTTTGCTTGTCTTCTTTTCATAGCTTTTTGTAAGGCCTTGCCAGACAGCCATTTTGCTTTTTGGCATTTGTTTTTCCTGGGGATGGTCTTACTCCCTGTCTCCTGTACAATGTCACAAACCTCCATCCATAATTCATCAGGCAGTCTATCAGATTTAGTCCCTTAAGTCTATTTCTCACTTCCACTGTATAATCATAAGGGATTTGATTTAGATCATACCTGAAAGGTCAAGTGGTTTTCCCCACTTTCTTCCATTTAAGTCTGAATTTGGCAAGAATGTTCAAACTACTGCACAAATGTACTCATTTCACAATCTAGCAAGGTAATGGTAAAAATTCTCCAAGCTAAGCTTCAACAGTACATGAACTGAGAACTTCCAGATGTTCAAGCTGGATTTAGAAAAGGCAGAGAAACCAGAGAACAAATTGCCAACATCCACTGGATCATAGAAAAAGCAAGAGAGTTCCAGATAAACATCTATTTCTGCTTCATTGACTACAGTAAAGCCTTTTACTGTGTGTATCACAACAAATTATGAAAATTCTTAAAGAGATGGGAATAACAGACCACCTTACCTGCCTTCTGAGAAACCTGTATGCAGGTCAAGAAGCAACAGTTATGACTGGACATGAAACAATGGACTGGTTCTAAATAGGGAATGGAGTACATCAAGGCTGTATATTGTCACCCTGCTTATTTAACTTATATGCAGAGTATGTCATTTGAAATACCTGGCTGGATGAAGCACAACCTGGAATCAGGATTGCTAGGAGAAATATTAATAACCTCAGATATGCAGAGACACCACCCTTATGGCAGAGAGTGAAGAGGAACTAAAGAACCTCTTGATGACAGTGAAAGTGAAAAAGCTGGCTTAAAACTTCATCTCTAAAAAAACAAAGATTATGACATCTGGGTCCATCTCTTCATGGTAAATAGAGGGGGAAACAATGGAAACAGTGAGAGTTTATTTTCTTTGTCTCCAAAATCACTGAAGATAGTGACTGCAGCCATGAAATTAAAAAACACTTGCTCCTTCAAAGAAAAGCTATGACCAACCTAGACAGGATATTAAAAATAAAAGACATTACTTTGCTGATAGTGGTCTGTATAATCAAAGCTAAGGTTTTTCTGGTAGTCATGTGTGTATGTGAGACCATTCCTCATCAATTGAAGAACTGATGCTTTAGAACTGTGGTATGAGAGAAGACTCTTGAGAATCCCTTAAACTGCAAGATCAAACCAGTCAATCCTAAAGGAAATCAGTCATGAATACTCATTGGAAGGACTGATGCTGAAGCTCCAATACTTTGGCTACCTGATGCAAAGAGCTGACTCATTAGAAAAGGCCCTGATGCTGGGAAAGATTGAAGGCAGGAGAAGGGGACAACAGAGGATGAGATGGTTGGATAGCATCACTGACTCAATAGACACAAGTTTGAGCAAGCTCCGGGAGATGGTAAAGGACAGGGAAGCCTGGCATGCCGCAGTCCATGGGGTCGCAAGGAACCAGACACAACTGGGTGGCTGAACAACAAATTAACACAATGTAAAAACCCATACTAATTCAAGGACACAACATAGTGCAGTATGCCAAAACAGTATCAGGGACATTGAGCACATCAGTTCTTGCAACTCGGAGCAGCTGAAGGAAGAAAAGGGCAGGAGGAAATAAATTTAGTGATTTTTTGACTTATCTTGATGTCCCATTACTTCATGGGAAATAGATGGGGAAACAGTGGAAACAGTGTCAGACTTTATGCTTTGGGCCTCCAAAATCACTGCAGATGGTGACTGCAGCCATGAAATTAAAAGACGCTTACTCCTTGGAAGGAAAGTTATGACCAACCTAGATAGCATATTCAAAAGCAGAGACATTACTTTGCCAACAAAGGTTCGTCTAGTCAAGGCTATGGTTTTTCCTGTGGTCATGTATGGATGTGAGAGTTGGACTGTGAAGAAGGCTGAGCACTGAAGAATTGATGCTTTTGAATTGTGGTGTTGGAGAAGACTCTTGAGAGTCCCTTGGACTGCAAGGAGATCCAGCCAGTCCATTCTGAAGATCAGCCCTGGGATTTCTTTGGAAGGAATGAAGCTAAAGCTGAAACTCCAGTACTTTGGCCACCTCATGCGAAGAATTGACTCATTGGAAAAGACTCTGATGCTGGGAGGGATTGGAGGCATGAGGAGAAAGGGATGACAGAGGATGAGATGGCTGGATGGCATCATTGACTGGATGGACATGAGTCTCAGTGAACTCCCAGAGTTGGTGATGGACAGGGAGGCCTGGCGTGCTGCGATTCATGGGGTTGCAAAGAGTCGGACACAACTGAGCGACTGATCTGATCTGATCTGATTAGAATGAGAGGAAAGAAAGCATAAGAGATTGAATTAAGGTATACTGCTTAGAAAAAAAATAAGCTATGAACAACATCATATGTATGCTGAACAGAAGGTATGTAGCAGTCTGGATACTTGAATTAGGATTTTGGTTCTGTAGAAGATGCTGTTGATGCCCTGCTCAATACTCTGTTACTGGACTGGTGCACTACCTGTCAGTTTCAGAGTTGGATACACATGGCTCACAGCAGGCCTCCAAGAGATGGCCCACCTGGGAAGTTATTCCTATTTCCTACCTCTAGGTAGCCCACATCCAGTGACTAATGGATGCAAAACTCCAGCTGCTTTGCCTGAGTTGGGATCAGTTCTGCAAAGTGCTTACTGCTCCAGCACCATCATGGATCAGGAGAAGGTTAGGCTTACCTGTGATTTATCCTTGCTGGGCTCTTTCCCTTTCCTGCATCCCTCATTCAGTTTCAAATATCTTCCGAGATCACTCCCTCAGTAAACTTCGTTCATCCTGACTCTTTGTCTAAGGCTTTGCTCCTCGGAAGGCCACCTGAATGTGGCTAGCTTACCAATTAGCTTTAGAGTATATAGCAGGTGCCTGATCTCTACTAGCCTTGGTGTTCTCACTAGTGAAGTGAGAGGATTCATGATAACTTTGTTTCCTTCCAGCTCCAAAATTTTCTTTTCAGGGGAAGGAGAAGTATTGGGTCTTTTCTCTCAGCAATTTTTTTTCTGATCCAGATTTTCTGTGTATTCTGAGCATTTTTGATCTTTGAAG
This sequence comes from Bos javanicus, assembly GCF_032452875.1. NCBI lineage: Eukaryota > Metazoa > Chordata > Mammalia > Artiodactyla > Bovidae > Bos > Bos javanicus. Next base: position 55,712,424 of record NC_083871.1, on the reverse strand, counting down.
CAGATTGATAATAACTAAGTTGTCATTTAATTCTAATTTTCTTCCTTAATTGTTTTCTTCTGCCTTTAAATGTACACCCTCTGGAGTGGCGAGGACCATATCTTAAAGCACTGCGATCATGAATGTATTGATAATTCCTTTCTCCTGGAGTTTGTCAATAACATTGGCCCTAAGGGAGGAGGCAAGGGATCTCATCTCAGCTGTTCTTTAACTCTGGAAAGTTATTGAAAAAACAATTCATGTTTTTTTATCCTATACAATCATTAAATAACACACAAATGGAAACACTCATGGAAAGCAGTATAGCTGTTGATCTGAATTAGCATCCACATAAAGGATCATAAAATACTAGAAGAATATTCTTATAACAGAAAACCCTCTGTATGATTTCCTGCTAAGTTCTATACTGTCTGGTTAAAGTCACACCACAAGAGAAAGGGGTTCAAGATGGTAGCATAGGAAGATGTTGAACTCTCCTCTTCCCACATACACAGTGAATCTACAACTACATATGGAGTAATTTTCTCTGAAGGGGACCTGAAAACAGGATGAACAGCTTCTTTAAAGGGTAAAAGGAGAATATTGAGATGAATAGGAAAAACAGTGAGATGGCCATGCCAAGGGAAAAAAATAACACATCCCAGCTATGGTAATCCACAATGGGAAGGATCACAAAGGTACAGTTATTATCCCCAGTGAGTGAGAGATTTGACCTTCACATCAGATACCCCAACCCTTACATCCAGCATAGGAGAGAAGGGTCCAGAAAGCACCTAGGTTTGAAAACCAATGGGGGATATGTATAAGAAACTATAGAAATATAGCAAATGTAAAACTTGCTTTTAAGGGGCTTATATGCAAACTCACTTGACTCAAAAGCTTGCTCAAAAACACCAGATTGAGAACACATGGACCCTCAGTGAAGAGGACCCACTTCCTAATGTTGAAGCATCTGGCAGAGAGGCAGGAACAAGGTGACATGACATTCTCCTTGGGGTCTAAGACACTGGCAGAAACAGTTTTTGTGATATCAGTCTACCTTGCTAGGGGTAGAGATATTATGTTAAGTGAAATAATTCAGATGAAGAAAGACAAATGCTTTATGATTTTACTCCTACTCTTTTTAGATTCCACAATGAAATCTAAAAAGAGCAACAAAACAAAGTCAATCAACAAAGAAAATAGCACAGAAACAATTTCATAGATGCAGAAAAAATATTATTGATTACCACAGGGGCAGGAGGTGAGAGAGGGTATGCAAAATTGGTGAAGGAGAGTCAACTGTATGGTGATAGATGTAACTAGATTGGTGGTGGTGACCACACTAGTGTATACAAATGTTAAACTACAAGCTGTATGCCTGAAACTTATATAATAAAAGAGTAATAATGAATGAAATATAATCATGACTTAAGATAGAATAAGTTTAGTTCAAATCCTTGTCAACCAGAGCCCATTCTAATGAAAAGTATGAACATGTGTCAATGTATGACATCACGTCTGATTTTAATAGCCTCCAAAAAAGAGTTTTGAGAGTAAAATTGTGATAGCTCCAAACACTGTGGCAATACAACTACTTTGATACCTAGTGGGAAATTTGCAGAGATCTCTGGCATAGGGTATTCAGAATATATAGTTTCTTTTTAGATAACAAGAATGAGACACAATTGTATGCATCTGGCCCTCCAAAGTACTAGGGAATCATCCTTATAGGTAGCTAATAATGGATACTGGAGTGGGTAGCCTTTCCCTTCTCCAGTGGATCTTCCCAACCCATTGATAGAACCCATGTCCCAGGGATTGAACCCAGGTCTCCTGCATTGCAGGTGGATTTTTTACCAGTTGGGTCACAAGGGAAGCCCAAACAAACAGGACCATCATATGATGCATTGACTGGGAATCGAAACTGGGTCTCCTGCATGGGAGGCGAGAATTCTACCACTGAACCACTAATGCCCCTATGGAGGGGTCCTCCAAAACACACTTGAGGTCTTGAATAACAAGTGATGTCCGAGATGACTCAGTTGAATGGAATAGCAATTTCATTGATCCTTAGGGGCTTCCCTGGTAGCTCAGATGGTAAAGTGTCTGCCTACAATGTGGGAGACCCAGGTTCGATCCCCGGGTCGGGAAGATCCCCTGGAGAAGGAAATGGCAACCCACTCCAGTATTCTTGTCTGGAAAATCCCATGGACTAAGGATCCTGGTAGGCTACAGTCCATGCGGTCGCAAAGAGTCAGACACGACTGAGTGACTTCAATTTCACTTAAGGCAATATAATAGACATAATACATACATGCTTAAAAATAATACATGGTTTGTATATGCATACAAACTCCTCTTTGGGGTGGTAAATTAAAAATGTGTAAATTCCTTTGAAGCTTCATAGGCTTTAACGAGTAGAATATCTTATTGCCTCCTTACAAGTCATGCATATTTACATATTTGATTCTTGTTAACTATTACTGCTGTAACTGCTTCTGAACTAAAAGCTTGATAAAGTATGAATGTGCATATAGCATGTGATGATTTCTCTCTATTTGCCTTTCTTCAGTTCAGTTCAGTTCAGTCGCTCAGTCGTGTCCGACTCTTTGAGATCCCATGAATCACAGCACGCCAGGCCTCCCTGTCCATCACCACCTCCCGGAGTTCACTCAGACTCACGTCCATGGAGTCAGTGATGCTATCCAGCCATCTCATCTTCTGTCATCCCTTTCTCCTCCTGCCTCCAATCCCTCCCAGCATCAGGGTCTTTTCCAATGAGTCAACTCTTCCCATGAGGTGGCCAAAGTACTGGAGTTTCAGCTTTAGCATCATTCCTTCCAAAGAAATCCCAGGGCTGATCTCCTTCAGAATGGACTGGTTGGATCTCCTTGCAGTCCAAGGGACTCTCAAGAGTCTTCTCCAACACCACAGTTCAAAAGCATCAATTCTTTGGTGCTCAGCTTTCTTCACAGTACAACTCTCACATCCATACATGACCACTGGAAAAACCATAGCCTTGACTAGGCTTTGTTGACTTGACTTTGCCTTTGTTGGCAAAGTAATGTCTCTGCTTTTGAATATGCTATCTAGGTTGGTCATAACTTTCCTTCCAAGGAGTAAGCATCTTTTAATTTCATGGCTTCAGTCACCATCTGCAATGATTTTGGAGCCCAAAAATATAAAGTCTGACACTGTTTCCACTGTTTCCCCATCTATTTCCTGTGAAGTGATGGGACCAGATGCCATGATCTTCATTTTCTGAATGTTGAGTTTTAAGCCAACTTTTTCACTCTCCTCTTTCACTTTCATCAAGAGGCTTTTTAGTTCCTCTTCACTTTCTACCATAAGGGTGGTGTCATCTGCATATCTGAGGTTATTGATATTTCTCCTGGCAATCTTGATTCCAGCTTGTGCTTCTTCCAGCCCAGCGTTTCTCATGATGTACTTTTCTTACCTATCCCTAATTCTCTTTCTACTTTATGCCTGAGACTGCAGAACTCTGTAGCAAAGTTACCAAGGCTCCTTGCCCTTAGAGTTCCAGGTGAAGTGGGTCAATAGAAGGCACTGATGGGTGTGAGAAGAGAGTGTGTGAGAAGAAAGAAACTGGGCCTTAACTTCCCCTGGTTCCTTTCCTTTGGGTCTCTAATCTGCAGAGGGTGCCTAACCTATAACTTGTGGTGAGCAATCCCTCTTGCATGGCTACAGCTCCCGTTTTTAGACTTGTAACATCATTACTCCCCTTACACTGCAGGTGGTGGTTTCTTACTGTTGTTAGCTTCTGGAAACCCACTCCTCTATAAATACTCCTTTACATATGTACTCTTAGCAATCCTACTTGAATGTGCCTTGTTTCTTGTTAATGTGTGAATTATCCTTCTTTTTCATATTATTAATATGTCAAACTAAAATCAGGAACTCTTAAGCTTTTTTCAAATGCCCATTTATAGAGTCAGGGATCAAGATGAATATCACAGAAAAAGAGAGTAATAGTTTATCACAAGTAAATATGTTTGAGTAGAGAATCATTCTGTCCTTTTTCTGTACACTCCCTTGCCTGTCCAACCTTCCCACATCCTCACTCTTTCTCCAATACACAGAGCAATCCTCTGCCTCAAGTCTTTGTATTTGCTGTTTTCTGTAGATACTCCTCTGAAATATCTGACAGAAGTGTTTGATTTGCCTCTTCACTTCTTCAGGACAATGCCCCAAAGCCTTATTTTTATAGAGGCCATCTTTGTTCATCTCCGTTAAAATCACAACTCTTGACTCCATTGTTGTACCCTAGTTAATTTTAATTATTGTGCTTATTTCCAAGTTGCATTATTTATTTATGTGTTTATAGTCTGTCTCTTCTCACTAGAATATTTTTTCTATGGTACTTTTTTTAGCATCAGGAACTTCCCCAGTGGCTTAGCGGTAAAGAATCTGCCTGCAGTGCAGGAGCTGCAGGAGACATGAGTTCAATCCCTGGATGGGGAAGATCCCCTGCAGCAGGAAATGGCAACCCACTTCAGTATTCTTGCCTGGAGAATTCCATGGACAGAGGAACCTGACAGGCTACAGTCTGTGAGGCTGCAAAGAGTTAGACATGGCTGACCACACGCACACACTTTTAGCGTCTAGCACAGTTTCTGGCACATATTAGTAGCTCCATTTTTTTTTTTTTTTTTTTTGCATGAGTGGATAATGAGAAGAAAGCCAGTGAAAGATCAAGTGAACATCTATGTGTGTGTGTTAGTGGCTCAGTTGTGTCCAACTCTTTGTGACCCCACAAACTGTAGCCCTCCAGACTTCTCTGCCCATGGAATTCTCCAGGCAAGAATACTGGAGTGGATTGCCATTCCCTTCTCCGGGAGATCTTCCTGACCCAGGGATCGAACCCTGGTCTCCTGCACCACAGGAAGATTCTTTACCTATAGTCTTTTCAATATGGATACATCATAAGGACTAATTCATCTGCAAGTTACTTAGAATTCTTTAAAAAGAGGAGACACAAAACAAACTCAATTGCAATTAAAATTTCACCAGCATACATCATGGAAGCTCTTTTAACTTGTAGATGAAGTAAACTGTAGGTTAAGTTTTTCAAGTAATTTAAAAATTATTATTTCATTATATTTCTATACATTCTTCCAAGTAAATATGAAGAACAACAACCAAAATAACTCACTATCTCTGGTTCAGGACTAATTTATACTGAGGGTAATGATATGAAGTGTAGAGAGAAAGATATAACCTAGAATTCTGATTTTGACTAACAAGTAGAATTTCCTCTTTTCTCAATAATGTAAATAATTGGTGGATTTGGAGAAATTTGGAGGACCTCAGAAAGAGAAACCAGATGAAGATCATAGGGTGCTAAAACTATAACACATGATGACCCCATCAGACAGATGTGAGTCTACTTGAGTTTTAAACAATCTATGCAAGAGAGTCACAGTTTTTAGTATTTTTTTTCATTGAAGTGTTGAAGATTCTTGCTTCCAAAATGTTTTCCCTAACATTTGCCTACATTTCCTACAACACTCACTTTGCTCACTTCATCCTTTGTTCAGGAAGTGTTTGTAAAAACGTCGGTCACTATCCATGGTAAAGTAACACTATCTAGTGAGATCTTTTATTTACCTTATTTACCTACGTTTATCATTTAACCAAAATAGAACCTGTTGTACTTAGTGAGTGTTCAAACAATCATTTGCTGAAAATCAAGTTCACAGTTGTTTTCTCCTACAGTTCCTTTACTTTTGGTTTTAATGTCTCACTTTTAAACACATATATTTTTATTTCAATCTCTGATCCACTTAAAATGCCCTGTCATTTTTTTCAAATTTGGTTGAAATTTGACAAGATTTGAGTACACTTACTATTCTCAAAGGCTTTAAACAGTGTTTCTTAAATCTAGTTGCACTTTTAGAATTACTTGCAAAGCTTTTACAAAAAGGATACTGATGTCCAGACCCCAAACCTCGAGAGACTGATTAAATTTATATTTAAAAGTACATATATAGAACAGTCTTTTGGACTCTGTGGGAGAGGGCGAGGGTGGGATGATTTGGGAGAATGGCATTGAAACATGTATAATATCATATATGAAATGAGTCGCCAGTCCAGGTTCGATGCCTGATACTGGATGCTTGGGGCTGGTGCACTGAGACGACCCAGAGGGATGGTATGGGGAGGGAGGAGGGAGGGGTGTTCAGGATGGGGAACACGTGTATACCCATGGCAGATTCATGTTGATGTATGGCAAAACCAATACAATATTGTAAAGTAAAATAAATAAATAAATAAAAATAAATCAAAATCTATTAAAAAAATAAAAAATAAAAGTACATGGATATCAGCATTTTAAAAAATGTTCCCATGTAGTTTTTTTGTGCAAGAAAGGACTGGTACCACTGCCTTAGAGGATTCAGATTTGTGGATTTATTTTTGCATTAACTTGCAGCAAATTTATTTAATCTGAAAGGACCCTGATAACGAGATGACCTAGTGAGCAGACAGTATTACAGATGGCCAGATGCTTGTCTACCTATCTTGAATCTCTGTATGTCATATGAATGCCATCTTATGTTATCACCCAACAAGGAGGATTAGCTGGGAAAAATATGAACATATTTATCTCTAGCAGAGTGGGAGGAATCACACAATTGCTGAAGTTTATCTTTGACATCTGAAGAATAGGTCACACAGTTTTAAGCCAGCCTTCCAGCAGAGATGGAAACATCCGACAAACTGCTTATGTGATGTACCCATAATAATTTAACATACTGTGCTTTTATCCACTTTTTTGTTCATTTGCTCTGCTAAGCATGAAGAGTGACAAAGAAAGACAAACTGTTAGCATTTAAATATTATAATGCATCCCTGTCTTTATCATCTATTTTATTTCTATTTATCTCAGTTCCTTTCTTTTCTCCATTCTACCTCATATTATATCTTTCCCTCCTCCACCTTAAGGAGCCAATATGATAATAAGGGTCATTTTTAAATAATAATTTTTAATAAGCAAGTGACACTGTGATAAATTCCTCCATATGATGTATGTAGTGGCTCACTGCCTTACTCAAATGATTAATTAAAATTGATCATAAAAGAATGCTAATTTACTGAGACCTCTTTAATACCTCTGAATCCTCTATTATAAGTGCAAAATCACAATGATGTGCAGCAGCAGAGACATTAATCTTTGAATGAGGAATCCTTTGAGTTATGGACAGCTACAGGCTTCTCTGAAGTTTGGTGCTTTTAAAGCAAGTAATGAATGTCCTTTGGGAACCCCCTGACAGATTTCATAGGATTTGTTTCCTTTTCTTTTGGGAAATATGGCAAATATATCTAAGGGAAATGGGGAAACATAAAAATGTATCATTCTAATTATGTCTATATGGATAGAAGATTTATTCTAGTTCTTTGAAAATTTGAGTGTATATTCCTGGTGTTATTTAACAATTACGTGACACTATATAAAATGAGACTGTCTTAAAATGGATCCCAGGAGACAAAGGAAAAATTTCTGAGGACAGGATTTCAGGCTCTGTAGATCTCATCCTTTGGAGAAGGTGATGGCACCCCACACCAGTACTCTTGCCTGGAAAATCCCATGGACGGAGAAGCCTGGTGGGCTGCAGTCCATGGGGTCGCAAAGAGTTGGAGACGACTGAGCAACTTCACTTTCCCTTTTCACTTTCATGCACTGGAGAAGGCAATGGCAACCCACTCCAGTGTTCTTGCCTGGAGAATCCCAGGGACGGGGCAGCCCGATGGGCTGCCATCTATGGGGTTGCACAGAGTCAGACACGACTGAAGCCACGTAGCAGCAGCAGCAGCAGATCTCATCCTTACCTGTCATCAACCCCATTGTTCTAAACAGGTGATTAGAATTCAGCCATTAACAATGTCCAGGAATAAAAACCACAAAGTGATTGCTGTAAAAATAGAAAAAGAAGGGAAAAGAAAAGTAAATATAAAGAAATGTAAACTGTTGAGAGTAAGGATTAAATCTGGCTGAATTTTCTTAGCTCTCATGTTAGGTAAAAGAAAATATACTTTGGCCAAAATATTTTGGCCACCTGATATGAAGAGCTGACTCATTGGAAAAGACCCTGATGCTGGGAAAGATTGAGGGCAAGAGGATAAGGGGACAACAGACGTTGAGGTGGTTCAATGGGATAACCAACTCAATGGCCCTGAGTTTGAACAAGTTCCAGGAATAGGTGATGGACAGGGAAGCCTGGCATGCTGCAGTCCATGGGGTCACAAAGAGTCAGACATGACTTAGTGACTGAAAACAACAATATCAGGTATTTTAAATATAAATAAATAGAAGGGAGTAATGCTAGTGTTATTAATTTATATGGAGGAGAGAAGGCTAGAACTTTATAACCTTTAGGCTGTGCTTCCTAGGTGAGACAAAAAGTTACAGTAAATTCAGGGTAGAAAATCAATTTTATTGATTATTAGGCAAGTCAGTCTGAAGGGATCATCTAGTGTTCTGTTTATATATGCCCTGAAGATATGACACAGAGACAGAGAATAATCAAGGACTTTTCTGTTTTGGCTACATAACATCATAATCATCATCAAGCATTAATTGATGTTTGGGTTCAGTAGTAATCACTAGTGTTCTGAACAATAATGAAGAGGTATTAGACATATCAGAAGAACAATGTGAATAGAAGGTTGAAATCTTATCTTCTAGTTGAAAGAAACAAATACTCAAAAAAAAAAAAATAGTGCTGTAAGGTTCCCAGAATTATGTGTAGTGTCACTGGATTTATAGACAAATCTAGGCCATATTTGAATCAGAATTAAACAAAATGACTAAGCCTTTAAGTAAAAACTACCTTTGCCTTCTATGCCCAAAGCACCTCTTGGTTCACATTTTACAAGAAGGAAGGCATAATATACACTTTAAAGTACATGAGGTCATTGGAAATTACACATGAAGTAATTGAAAATTACATTTTTACATAATTGTGATTTTGAGAAAAAAGGGACTCATGCTTTTGCTGAAGTACAGATCAATTGAAAGATGAACATAGGAGCATTTTCACTTGAAAAATCTGGGAAAGTAAGTGTCTTTGAAAGTATAAATGAATATTCCTAGATACAGAAACACAATCCTAGGGATAATTTGTTGTTTTTGTTCAGTCACTAAGTCGTGTCCAACTCTTTGTGACTGCATGGACTGCAGCATGCCAGGCTCCCTCATGTATCACTATCTCCTGGAGTTTGCTTAATTTCATGTCCTTTGGGTCCGCGATGCTATCTAACCATTTCATTCTTTGTCACTCTCTTCTCCTTTTGCTTTCAGTCTTTACCACCATGAGTGACTCTTTTCCAATGAGTTGGCTGTTCACATCATGTGGTCAAAGTACTGGAGCTTCAGCTTCAGCAGCTGTCCTTCCAATGAATATTCAGGGTTGATTTCCTTTAGGATTGACTTGTTTGATCTCATAGTCCAAGGGACTCTTAAGAGTCTTCTCTGCACCACAGTTTAAATGCATCAGTTCTTTAGCACTCCACCTTCTTTATAAGCTAACTCACATCTGTACATGACTACTGGAAAAACCATAGCTTTGATGATATGGACCTTTGTCAGGAAAGTGATGTCTCTGCTTTTTTAATATGCTCGATGGGTTTGTCATAGCTTTTCTTCCAAGGAACAAGCACCTTTTTATTTCATGGCTGCAGTCACTATCCACAGTGATTTTGGAGCCCCCCAAAATAAAATCTGTCACTGTTTCCACTTCTTCCCCCTCTTTTTGCTGCTAAGTCACTTCAGTTGTGTCCGACTCTGTGCGACCCACAGACGGCAGCCCACCAGGCTCCCCGTCCCTGGGATTCTGCAGGCAAGAACACTGGAGTGGGTTGCCGTTTCCTTCTCCAATGCATGAAAGTGAAAAGTGAAAGTGAAGTCGCTCAGTCGTATCCGACTCCTAGCGACCCCATGGACTGCAGCCTTCCAGGCTCCTCCATCCATGGGATTTTCCAGGCAAGAGTACTGGAGTGGGGTGCCATTGCCTTCTCCTCACCTTCTTTTTGCCATGCAGTAATGGAACCAGATGCCACGATCTTAGTCTTCTGGAATATTGAGTTTCATGCCAGCTTTTTCGCTCTCCTCCTTCACCCTCATCAAGAGGCTCTTTGGTTTTTCTTTGCTTTCTGCCACTAGAGTGGTATCATCTGTATATCTGAGGTTGTTGATATTTCTCCCAGCAGTCTTGATCCCAGCTTGTGATTCATGCATCCCAGCACGTCACATGATGTATCAGTGCTCTCCATAGAAGTTAAATAAGCATGTTGACAATATATAGTCTTGGTGTGCTCCTTTTCTGATTTTGAACCATTCAGTTTTTCCATGTCCAGTTCTAATTGTTGCTTCTTGACTTGGCGTACAGGTTTTTCAGGAGACAGGTAAGTTGGCCTGGTATTTCCTTTCTTTAAGAATTTTCCAGTTTCTTGTGATCCACACAGTCAAAGGCTTTTGTGTAGTCATTGAAACAGAATTAGATGTTTTTGTGGAATTCCTTTGCTTTTTCTATGATCCAGCAGATGTTGGCCCTTTGATCTCTGGTTCCTCTGCCTTTCCTAAACCCAGTTTGTACATCTGAAAGTTCTTTGTTCACATACTGTTGAAGCCTAGCTGGAAGGATTTTGAGCATTACCTTGCTAGTATGTGAAATGAATGCAATTTTACTGTAGTGTGAACATTCTTAGGCATCGCCCTTCTTTGGGACTGTAATGAAAACTGACCTTTTCCAGTCCTGTGACCATGAAGAGTTTTACAAATTTGCTGACATATTGAGTGCAGCACTTTAACAGTATCATGTTTTAGGATTCTAAGTAGCTCAGCTGAAATTCCATCACCTCCACTAGCTTTGTGAGATAATAATTAATATTTATTGAATAATTATTATGTGCAAGGTGCTGTTGTTTTAAGAACTTTATGTAAATTGACTGGTTTAATCCACTTTGCAATCCTGTGTGATAGATATATACTGTTATAATCACCATTGTACAGGAGAACTAAACCAGAGATTAAGTACCTAAACCAAGGTCACAAAGCTGGTAAATGGCACAGCTATCATTGGAACCTGAGAATTTGGGGTTCAGATTCTGTATACAAAAACCATCACACTAGAGTACCTAGATATATTAGGATGATTTTTAAAAATGCTTCCTTGCCTTTGGCCAGGATTTTATCATAACCTTATAAAGTTACTTTTCATTATGTGAATTTCATATAATTAAAAGTTCAGTGACTACAGTGAAAAGCTGAACCTATGTCAAAAGCAATAAGAGATGACCATCATACATCAGTGGGCAAACTTGTATATGGTTCTGGAAGCCTTTGGAGGAAGGGGAACAGGTGAAGGAGAGGAGAACTAAGGGCACACAGCCAACTGAATTTTCCTGGACTCTTAATACCAGGTTGAGTCATAGTGGGAGTGTCAAGCAGAATGAGAAAAGAAGTTTGATATATTGATATATCTGTGGGAAAAGGCTTCTTTGTTTAAGCTGTCTGAGGCAGCAGGGCCCTCAAACCACTTAGGTGATAGATACAATTCAAGGACCAACACATGGCTGAACAAACTGAAGCCAGTATTCTGCTTTTGATATGTTAACTCATTATATTAGAATGAGATTTCTTCCAGGCTATGATCTGATCTAAGAGATCAGGGTAGGGTTTCTCATGCTCAGGACTATCATGAAACAAACCATTGTATCATATATAGAGAGATACTAAAGTGTAAATTCCTGGTGTACATCTCTTAATATACCTAGTCAGTGCTCTCAAATAGTTGGTGGGGAATCTGCTGTAATTTGTCCTAAATAAGAGCCTCTAAAACCCTCTAGCGAGGAGATGATACAGTTCCCCTTATCATGTAAGTTTCAGAAGTCAAAGGTTCTCTGTATCATTCAACTAGTAACCCTTTTATAACAAATGTTTTGTAATGCTCCTTTTTAATTTCAAGATTAAATTGTAGATACTATATTCTATGTATAGGGGCTTCCCTTGTGGCTTAGTGGTAACGAATCTGCCTGCCAATACAGGAGACACAGATTCAATCCCTGGATCTGGAAGATCACCTGGAGAAGGGAATGACAACCCACTTCAGTATTCTTGCCTGGAGAATCCCATGGACAGCGGAGCCTGATGGTCCATGGGGTCACAAAGAGTCAGATATGACTGAATGACTAAATGACAATGACCATATCCTGTATATAATATTAAAAATCAATATAATGATCTGTTTTATTATAAAAGAAAAATAAATGAAATAAGGTATATTTTAATATGAAAATAGTCATGACCACACAAGAAAATCAAAGTGGTGGGATGCTTGCATCTCTACATGGGATTCCAGAAATGTGACTGTTTCAAATGCAGATTGAGGCAGGTATATTGAATTGGTTATATTGGTGACTCAAACGTCACAAGTAACATTGCTGTCAGAGATATGGTTTTATGAAATTATAAACAATTCTTGGCTAAAATTCAGATAAAGCAAAATAAAATTTTCCACAATTTTTTTAGTACTGGCATTCCTGGAAAAATCCCTATAGGGAAAACCATGTAAAATACACTATGCTTATTGTAAAATTTACTTAGAATCCAAAGACTCAGGTTATAAACAGACTTTTTCTGTTTACTGTGCAAGTGACCAGTGGGATATTTTTGGAAGTCATGTGGAATGTCGAACAATGTTTGGTCAGTATACCACATTATGTACTATAGAACACACATTTTTGGCTCTCTCTCATGAAAAACAAGTGGTGCCCAGCATTGTTATGACAACTCAAAATATCCCACTCTTAGTACCACCATCCTGAGAACCGTTGGTCTGGCTCACACTTGCTTCAGTGGAATTTAAGTCTTTTATTTATTTTATTTTAAAGTGGAAATAGCATAGTTATTTATCTGCTCTCATGTACCAGTGACTGCAGACTGTATGTACTGCACATGAAGGTTATTGTTTAAGTCTTCTTTAACCCTATGAAATGCCAGGGAAGACATTAAACAAGACATCTCTCTGTAAAACTGAAGTTGCTTTATGAATGATTCCATTATGGCAACAGTGAAATTCAGTTCTTAGAAAGAAAGTGTTCTTTAGCCAACGTAAATTCCAGAAGGGAAAAAAAGAAAAAAAGCCGCAGAAACCATTATGGTCATTTTGAAGGGCAAATAAATCTAAACTATGGATTTTATCCAATACACAAGCACAAATGCAAAGCAGTTTTTCAGAGGGTCAGAAGCTCTTACACAAGATTATACAGTCAAGTTCAGTTAGCATGAATCCAGCCACAAAAATCAATGTTACATATGTCCTGTCATAATGACCCACACATAAATCTCATTGTCCTGTCATAATGACCCACGCATAAATCTCATTAAGTGCCAGACATATTGATAAATCCACCAAGTGCTAATGCTATCTGACTCAAAGATAAGATGCCACATGTTTTGTGTCATTCATAGATTATTTTAGACAGGAATAAATTCTTAAAGGAAAAGAGGATAAGAGAATGAAGAGAAAGTTTATGCTGTTAAATACATTGAGATTTCTTTTTTTCTGTATTGTCTGAGAAAAGCACCAACTTAGTAACCTTGAATTTTGTCAAAGGATTTGACATCCATGAAAACAGAGAATGAGTGGAGCCTGATGAACTATAATCCATGGGGTCACAAAAGACTTGGACACGACTTAGCTGCTAAACCACCACTACCACCATGGGAGATCAGGGAGCCTGTACGTTCCAGTGACTACATTGATAGATTATCAGGACAGTGCCCAAATGGTTAGACAGAAACAAGACAGCCTTTCATGCTTTTTAACTTGGCAAGCATTGCTGTTATTAAGAACTCTCTGAGCATACGTAAGATTCTTGAAAGATTTAAAATGCAAATAGATCTCCCTCAATATGTCATAAATCAACACAGAGTGGCCATATATATTAGTTTACTAAATGTAGTATGTCTTCAGATTCATAAATCTTGTATTATTTTTGTATTCACCACAGTGATAACCATTCAAAAAAGTGAACCTCTTGTACAACAATGTGTGTATGCTTAACTCTTCTGAACTATTAATAAAATGTATTAGAATTTTAAAAAGTGAATATCTGAAGTCAAAACTCTGCACATCTGAATAATTAGCCCTGTGTGGTACACTTTAATTATTGCAAAGGATATTATCCCTGTGAGTGCAGGGAAGTGATTTCTTTTGTTCATAGATATATCCACAGAATCTAGAACTTGCCTCTCACAACAGGAGTCCACAAAACTTATTGAATAAATATTGAATGTATTATTAAATATTAGTTGCTTGCAAGAACCCTGGTGTCTTTAAGTGTATAATACAATCAGTAATAAAATATACTTGTTGTTGGAATCAAGTCAGATAAAGTATGTGAAAGTAGTTTACCAACTCTATCTGAATTATTATTACTGTTACATTATTTGGTAACAGTATTTACCTTTTACAATAAACTTCCAGGTATTAATCAATAAATGAATAAAAACCAAAAGAGTACCTGACTTCTCAGTAATGCAACACATTTCTTGAAACACTGTCTTGTTTTATTTGCATGATGTCTACTGTCCCATATTTCATTGGCTACTCAATCTCTTGTTTAGTTTTACTTTTTGCCCTGGAACTTGTGAGATCCTCTTTTCTTCTTTCTTTGCACTTTCTCTTTTGGTAATACTGCTCATTACTATCACTGTATATATCATCTATGAACTGAGAACCCTTCAGTTATGCTCATTTCAAATGTATCCTCATGTACATATTTAACTGCCCACTTGACATTTTGAAAAGACTATTTCATAAGCATCTCAAAATCTCTGTGACTATGACTGAATTTCACTCTCAAATACCCCTTCTTGCTTTAAATTTCATTCTGCTTTCATACTTCCCCAACTCAGTAGATGTGAAGAATACCCCTTCAGTTACTTAAGCCATAAATCTGGGCAGCATCCTTAATTTACTTTTCTTAATCCTTTGCATTACCCAAGCCAATTCATCAACAGATTTTTAAAGTCTGTCTTCAAAATCTACCTCAGATCTCTGTTTCTATCTTCCTTGCAAGCACTCTGGTACAATATACCCTCTCTTCTTCCTTGGAGGACAGTAATAGTGTCCAATTGGACTTCCTTATTTCTTTTTTTTTAAATTTTATTTTATTTTTAAACTTTACAAATTGTATTAGTTTTGCCAAATATCAAAATGAATCTGCCACAGGTATACATGTGTTCCCCATCCTGAACCCTCCTCCCTCCCCATACCATCCCTCTGGGTCGTCTTATGGACTCTGTTGCAGAGGGAGAGGGTGGGAAGATTTGGGAGAATGGCATTGAAACATGTATAATATCATGTATGAAACGAGTTGCCAGTCCAGGTTCGATGCACGATACTGGACTTCCTTATTTCATAGTCTATTTAGTTGCCAAGAAGAACGATTTAAAGTTAAAATTATTTTAGTACCCCTGTATGTTCTCCTGTTGTAGTTAGGATGTAATTTAAACTCCATGATACATCTTATATGGTTATGATGATCTGACCACAATCTATATTTTTTCTAAATAAATTATTTTAATTGGAGGTTAATTATTTTACAGTACTGTAGTGGTTTTTGCCATACATTCACATGAATCAGCCAGGGGTGTACATGTGTTCCCCATCCGAACCCCGCTCCAACCTCTCCCCCATCCCATCCCTCAGGGTCATCCCAGTGCTCCAGCCCTGAGCGCCCTGTCTCATGCATCAAACCTGGACTGGTGATCTATTTCACATATGGTAATATACATGTTTCAATGCTATTCTTTCAAATCATCCCACCCTTGCCTTCTCCCACAGAGTCCAAAAGTTTGTACTTTACATCTGTGTCTCTTTTGCTGTCTTGCATATAGGGTCATCATTACCATCTTTATAAATTCCATCTATATGCATTAATATACTGTATTGGTGTTTTTCTTTCTGACTTACTTCACTCTGTATAATAGGTTCCAGTTTCATCCACCTTATTAGAACTGATTCAAATGCATTCTTTTAAATAGCTGAGTCTATTCCATTGTGTATATGTACCACAGCTTTCTTGTCCATTCATCTGCTGATGGGCATCTAGGTTGCTTCCATGTCCTGGCTATTATAAACAGTACTGTGATGAACACTGGGGTACATGTGTCTCTTTCAATTTTGGTTTCCTCAGTGTGTATGCCCAGCAGTGGGATTGCTGGATCATAAGGCAGTTCTATTTCCAGTTTTTTTAAGGACTCTCCACACTGTTCTCCATAGTGGCTGTCCTAGTTTGCATTCCCACCAACAGTGTAAGAGGGTTCCCTTTTCTCCACACCCTCTCCAGCATTTATTATTTGTAGACTTTTGGATAGCAGCCATTCTGACTGGCGTGAAATGGTACCTCATAGCGGTTTTGATTTGCATTTCTCTGATAATGAGTGATGTTGAGCATCTTTTCATGTGTTTGTTAGCCATCTATATGTCTTCTTTGGAGAAATGTCTTTTTAGTTCTTTGTCCCATTTTTTGATTGGGTCGTTTGTTTTTCCGGAATGAGATGCATGGGCTGCTTGAATATTTTTGAGATTAATTCTTTGTCAGTTGCTTTGTTTGCTATTATTTTCTCCCATTCTGAAGGCTGTCTTTTCACCTTGATTACAGTATCCTTCGTTGTGCAAAAGCTTTTAAGTTTAATTAGGTCCCACCTGTTTATTTTTGCTTTTATTTCCATTACCCTGGGAGGTGGGTCATAGAGGATCCTGCTGTGATGTATGTCAGAGAATGCTTTGCCTATGTTTTCCTCTAGGAGTTTTATAGTTTCTGGTCTTACATTTAGATCTTTAATCCATTTTGAGTTTATTTTTGTGTATGGTGTTAGAAAGTGTTCTAGTTTCATTCTTTTACAAATGGTTGACCAGTTTTCCCAGCACCACTTGGTAAAGAGATAGTCTTTTCTCCATTGTATATTCTTGCCTCCTTTGTTAAAGATAAGGTGTCCATAGGTGCATGGGCTTATCTCTGGGCTTTCTATTTTGTTCCATTGACCTACATTTCTGTCTTTGTGCCAGTACCATACTGTCTTGATGACTGTTGCTTTGTAGTATAGTCTGAAGTCAGGCAGGTTGATTCCTCCAATTCCATTCTTATTTCTCAAGATTGTTTTGGCTATTCGAGGTTTTTTGTATTTCCATACAAATCATGAAATTCTTTGTTCTAGTTCTCTGAAAAATACCGTTGGTAGCTTGATAGGGATTGCATTGAATCTATAGATTGCTTTGGGTTGTATACTCATTTTCACTATATTGATTCTTCCGATCCACAAACATGGTATATTTCTCCATCTATTTGTGTCATCTTTGATTTCTTTCATCAGTATTTTATAGTTTTCTATATATAGGTCTTCTGTTTCTTTATGTAGATTTATTCCTAAGTATTTTGTTCTTTGGAGAAGGCAATGGCACCCCACTCCAGTACTCTTACCTGGAAAATCCCATGGACGGAGGAGCCTGGTATGCTCCAGTCGATGGGGTCGCTAAGAGTCGGGCAGGACTGAGTGACTTCACTTTCACTTTTCACTTCATGCATTGGAGAAGGAAATGGCAACCCACTCCAGTATTCTTGCCTGGAGAATCCCAGGGACAGGGGAGCCTTGTGGGCTGCCGTCTATGGGGTCGCACAGAGTTGGACACGACTGAAGCGACGCAGCAGCGGCAGCAGCAGCAGCAGCAGCAGCATTTTGTTCTTTTCATTGCAATGGTGAATGAAATTTTTTCTTTAATTTCTCTTTCTGTTTTCTCATTGTTAGTGTATAGGAATGCAAGGGATTTCTGTGTGTTAATTTTATATCCTGCAACTTTGCTATATTTATTGATTAGCTCTAGTAATTTTCTGATGGAGTCTTTAGGGTTTTCTATATAGAGGATCATGTCATCTGCAAACAGAGAAAGTTTTACTTCCTCTTTTCCAATCTGGATTCCTTTTGTTTATTTTTCTTCTCTGATTGCTGTGACTAAAACTTTGAAAACTCTGTTTAATAGTAGTGGTGAGAGTGAGCACCCTTGTCTTGTTCCTGGCTTTAGGGGAAATGCTTTCAATATTTCACCATTGAGTATAATGTTTGCTGTGGGTTTATTATATATGGCTTTTATTATGTCGAAGTATGTTCCTTCTATGCTTGCTTTCTGGAGGGTTTTTTTTAAATAAATGGATGTTGAATTTTGTCAAAGGCTTTCTCTGCATCTGTTGAGATAATCATATGGTATTTTCCTTCAATTTGTTATATATATAATATATCACGTTGATTGATTTGTGAATATTGAAGAATCCTTGCATCCCTGGAATAAAGCCTATTTGGTCTTTTGTATGATCTTTTTAATATGTTGCTGGATTCTGTTTGCTAGAATTTTGTTGAGGATTTTTGAATCTATTTTCATTAGTGATATTGACCTGTAGTTTTCTCTTTTTGTGGCATCTTTGTCTAGTTTTGGGATTAGGGTGATAGTGGCTTCATATAATGAGTTTGGCAGTTTACCTTCCTCTGCAATTTTCTAAAAGAGTTTGAGTAGGATAGGTGTTAGTTCTTCTCTAAATTTTTGGTAAAATTCAGCTGTGAAGCCATTTGGTCCTGGGCTTTTGTTAGTTGGAAGATTTTTGATTAAAGTTTCGATTTCCATGCTTGTGTTGGATCTGTTAAGATTTTCTATTTCCTCCTGGTTCAGTTTTGGAAGGTTATATTTTTCTAAGAATTCATCCATTTCTTCCAAGTTGTCCACTTTATTAGCATATAGTTGGTGAGAGTAGTCTCATGATCCTTTGTATTTCTATGTTGTCTGTTGCGATTTCTCCATTTTCATTTCTATTTCTGTTGATTTGATTCTTCTCCCTTTTTTTCTTGATGAGTCTGGCTAATGATTTGTCTATTTTATTTATCTTATCAAAGAACCAGCTTTTAGTTTTGTTGATTTTTGCTATAGTCTCCTTTCTTTCTCTTTCATTTATTTCTCCCCTAATTTTTATGATTTCTTTCCTTCTACTTACCCTGGGGTTCTTCATTTCTTCTTTTTGTATTGCTTTAGGAGTAAAGTTTGGAGAAGGCAATGGCACCCCACTCCAATACTCTTGCCTGGAAAATCCCATGGACAGAGGAGCCTGGAGGCTGCAGTCCATGGGGTCGCTAAGAGTCAGACACGACTGAGCGACTTCACTTTCACTTTTCACTTTCATGCATTGGAGAAGGAAATGGCAACCCACTCCAGTGTTCTTGCCTGGAGAATCCCAGGGACGGGGCATCCTGGTGGGCTGCCGTCTATGGGGTCGCACTGAGTCGGACACGACTGAAGTGACTCAGCAGCAGCAGGAGTAAAGTTAGGTTATTTATTTGATTTTTCTCTTGTTTCTTGAGGGAAGCTTGTACTGCTATGAACCTTCCCCTTAGCACTGCTTTTACTGAATTCCATAGGTTTTGGGTTGTCGTGTTTTAATTTTCATTCATTTATATGCATATTTTTATTTCTTTTCAGTTTTTTTATGAGATTTTTTGGTTATTCAGAAGTGTGTTTTTTAGCCTCCATATGTTTGTATTTTTAATAGGTTTTTTTTCTCCTGTAGTTGACATCTAATCTTACTGCATTGTGATAAGATGCTTGAAATGAATTCAGTATTTTGAATTTACCAAGGGTACATTTATGGCCCAGGATGTGATCTATCCTAGAGAATGTTCCATGTGCACTTGAGAAAAAGGTGAAATTCATTGTTTTGGGGAGAAATGTCCTATAGATATCAATTAAGTCTAACTGGTCCATTGCATCATTTAAAGTTTGTGTTTCCTTGCTAATTTTCTTTTTAGTTAATCTATCCATTGTGTGAGTGGGGTATTAAAGTCCCCCACTATTATTGTGTTACTGTTAATTTCCCCTTTCATACTTGTTAGCATTTGCCTTACATATTGTGGTGCTCCTATGTTGGGTGCTTATATATTTATAATTGTTATATATTCTTCTTGGATTGATCCTTTGATCATTATATAGTGTCCTTCTTTGTCTCTTTTCACGGCCTTTATTTCAAAGTCTCTTTCATCTGATATGAGTATTGCTACTCCTGCTTTGTTTTGGTCTCCATTTGCATGAAATACCTTTTTCCAGCCCTTTACTTTCAGTACGTTTGTGTCCCTTGTTTTGAGGTGGGTCTCTTGTAAACAACATATATAGGGGTCTTGTTTTTGTATCCATTCAGCCAGTCTTTGTCTTTTGGTTGGGGCATTCAACCCGTTTACATTTAAAGTAATTATTGATAAGTATGATCCCGTTGCCATTTACTTTGTTGTTTTGGGTTTGAGTTTATAAACCTTTTCTGTGTTTCCTGTCTAAAGAAGATCCTTTAGCATTTGTTGAAGAACTGGTTTGGTGGTGCTGAATTCTCTCAGCTTTTTCTTTCTTTTTTTTTTTTCTTTTTTCTTTTTTTAAATTTTATTTTATTTTTAAACTTTACATAATTGTATTAGTTTTGCCAAATATCAAAATGAATCCGCCACAGGTATACATGTGTTCCCCATCCTGAACCCTCCTCCCTCCTTCCTCCCCATACCATCCCTCTGGGTCATCCCAGTGCACTAGCCCCAAGCACCCAGTATCGTGCATCGAACCTGGACTGGCAACTCGTTTCTTACATGATATTTTACATGTTTCAGTGTCATTCTCCCAAATCTTCCCACCCTCTCCCTCTCCCACAGAGTCCATAAGACTGTTCTATACATCAGTGTCTCTTTTGCTGTCTCGTACACTGGGTTATTGTTACCATTTTCTAAATTCCATATATATGTGTTAGTATACTGTATTTATGTTTTTCCTTCTGGTTTACTTCACTCTGTATAATAGGCTCCAGTTTCATCCACCTCATTAGAACTGATTCAAATGTATTCTTTTTAATGGCTGAGTAATACTCCATTGTGTATATGTACCACTGCTTTCTTGTCCATTCATCTGCTGATGGACATCCAGGTTGCTTCCATGTCCTGGCTATTATAAACAGTGCTGCGATGAACATTGGGGTACATGTGTCTCTTTCCCTTCTGGTTTCCTCAGTGTGTATGCCCAGCAGTGGGATTGCTGGATCATAAGGCAGTTCTATTTCCAGTTTTTTAAGGAATCTCCACACTGTTCTCCATAGTGGCTGTACTAGTTTGCATTCCCACCAACAGTGTAAGAGGGTTCCCTTTTCTCCACACCCTCTCCAGCATTTATTATTTGTAGACTTTTGGATCGCAGCCATTCTGACTGGTGTGAAATGGTACCTCATAGTGGTTTTGATTTGCATTTCTCTGATAATGAGTGATGTTGAGCATCTTTTCATGTGTTTGTTAGCCATCAGTATGTCTTCTTTGGAGAAATGTCTATTTAGTTCTTTGGCCAATTTTTTGATTGGGTCGTTTATTTTTCTGGAGTTGAGCTGTAGGAGTTGCTTGTATATTTTTGAGATTAGTTGTTTGTCAGTTGCTTCATTTGCTATTATTTTCTCCCATTCTGAAGACTGTCTTTTCACCTTGCTAATAGTTTCCTTTGATGTGCAGAAGCTTTTAAGGTTAATTAGGTCCCATTTGTTTATTTTTGCTTTTATTTCCAATGTTCTGGGAGGTGGGTCATAGAGGATCCTGCTGTGATATATGTCAGAGAGTGTTTTGCCTATGTTCTCCTCTAGGAGTTTTATAGTTTCTGGTCTTACGTTTAGATCTTTAATCCATTTTGAGTTTATTTTGGTGTATGGTGTTAGAAAGTGGTCTAGTTTCATTCTTTTACAAGTGGTTGACCAGATTTCCCAGCACCACTTGTTAAAGAGATTGTCTTTAATCCATTGCATATTCTTGCCTCCTTTGTCAAAGATAAGGTGTCCATATGTGCATGGATTTATCTCTGGGCTTTCTATTTTATTCCATTGATCTATATTTCTGTCTTTGTGCCAGTACCATACTGTCTTGATAACTGTGGCTTTGTAGTAGAGCCTGAAGTCAGGCAGGTTGATTCCTCCAGTTCCATTCTTCTTTCTCAAGATCGCTTTGGGCTATTCGAGGTTTTTTGTATTTCCATACAAATTGTGAAATTATTTGTTCTAGCTCTGTGAAGAATACTGTTGGTAGCTTGATAGGGATTGCGTTGAATCTATAAATTGCTTTGGGTAGTATACTCATTTTCACTATATTGATTCTTCCAATCCATGAACATGGTATATTTCTCCATCTATTAGTGTCCTCTTTGATTTCTTACACCAGTGTTTTATAGTTTTCTATATATAGGTCTTTAGTTTCTTTAGGTAGATATATTCCTAAGTATTTTATTCTTTCTGTTGCAATGGTGAATGGAATTGTTTCCTTAATTTCTCTTTCTGTTTTCTCATTATTAGTGTATAGGAATGCAAGGGATTTCTGTGTGTTGATTTTATATCCTGCAACTTTACTATAGTCATTGATTATTTCTAGTAATTTTCTGGTGGAATCTTTAGGGTTTTCTATGTAGAAGATCATGTCATCTGCAAATAGTGAGAGTTTTACTTCTTCTTTTCCAATTTGGATTCCTTTTATTTCTTTTTCTGCTCTGATTGCTGTGGCCAAAACTTCCAAAACTATGTTGAATAGTAATGGTGAAAGTGGGCACCCTTGTCTTTTTCCTGACTTTAGAGGAAATGCTTTCAATTTTTCACCATTGAGGATAATGTTTGCTGTGGGTTTGTCATATCTAGCTTTTATTATGTTGAGGTATGTTCCTTCTATTCCTGCTTTCTGGAGAGATTTTATCATAAATGGATGTTGAATTTTGTCAAAGGCTTTCTCTGCATCTATTGAGATAATCATATGGTTTTTATTTTTCAATTTGTTAATGTGGTGTATTACATTGATTGATTTGCGGATATTGAAGAATCCTTGCATCCCTGGGATAAAGCCCACTTGGTCATGGTGTATGATCTTTTTAATGTGTTGTTGGATTCTGATTGCTAGAATTTTGTTAAGGATTTTTGCATCTATGTTCATCAGTGATATTGGCCTGTAGTTTTCTTTTTTTGTGGGATCTTTGTCAGGTTTTGGTATTAGGGTGATGGTGGCCTCATAGAATGAGTTTGGAAGTTTACCTTCCTCTGCAATTTTTTGGAAGAGTTTGAGCAGGATAGGTGTCAGCTCTTCTCTAAATTTTTGGTAGAATTCAGCTGTGAAGCCGTCTGGACCGGGGTTTTTGTTTGCTGGAAGATTTTTGATTACAGTTTCAATTTTCATGCTTGTGATGGGTCTGTTAAGATTTTCTATTTCTTCCTGGTCGAGTTTTGGAAAGTTGTACTTTTCTAAGAATTTGTCCATTTCTTCCACGTTGTCCATTTTATTGGCATATAATTGTTGATAGTAGTCTCTTATGATCCTTTGTATTTCTGTGTTGTCTGTTGTGATCTCTCCATTTTCTTTTCTAATTTTGTTGATTTGATTTTTCTCCCTTTGTTTCTTGATGAGTCTGGCTAATGGTTTGTCAATTTTATTTATCCTTTCAAAGAACCAGCTTTTGATTTTGTTGATTTTTGCTATGGTCTCTTTTGTTTCTTTTGCATTTATTTCTGCCCTAATTTTTAAGATTTCTTTCCTTCTACTAACCCTGGGGTTCTTCATTTCTTCCTTTTCTAGTTGCTTTAGGTGTAGAGTTAGGTTATTTATTTGACTTTTTTCTTGTTTCTTGAGGTGTGCCTGTATTGCTATGAACTTTCCCCTTAGGACTGCTTTTACCGTGTCCCACAGGTCCTGTTTGGGACTCTCTGGGTTTCTTGGACTTGGGTGATTATTTCCTTCCCCATTTTAGGGAAGTTTTCCACTATTATCTCCTCAAGTATTTTCTCATGGTCTTTCTTTTTGTCTTCTTCTTCTGGAACCCCTATGATTCGAATGTTGTAGTGTTTAATATTGTCCTGGAGGTCTCTGAGATTGTCCTCATTTCTTTTAATTCGTTTTTCTTTTATCCTCTCTGATTCATTTTTTTCTACCATTCTATCTTCTAATTCACTAATACTATCTTCTGCCTCTGTTATTCTACTATTTGTTGCCTCCAGAGTGTTTTTAATTTCATTTATTGCATTATTCATTATATATTGACTCTTTTTTATTTCTTCTAGGTCCTTGTTAAACCTTTCTTGCATCTTCTCAATCCTTGTCTCCTGGCTATTTATCTGTGATTCCATTTTAGTTTCACGATTTTGGATCAATTTCACTATCATTATTCGGAATTCTTTATCAGGTAGATTCCCTATCTCTTCCTCTTTTGTTTGGTTTGGTGGGCATTTATCCTGTTCCTTTATCTGCTGAGTATTCCTCTGTCTCTTCATCTTGTTTAAATTCTGAGTTTTGGGTGTCCTTTCTGTATTCTGGCAGTTTGTGGAGTTCTCTTTATTGTGGCATTTCCTCACTGTGTGTGGGTTTGTACAGGTGGCTTGTCAAGGTTTCCTGGTTAGGGAAGCTTGTGTCGGTGTTCTGGTGGGTGGAGCTGTATTTCGTCTCTCTCCTTTCGAAGAGTTGGGTTGCTTTTCTGGGTGTCTGATGTCCTCTGCCGGCATTCAGAAGTTGTTTTATGGATTTTACTCGATGTTTAAATGCTCTTTTGATGAATTTGTGGGGGAGAAAGTGTTCTCCCCGTCCTACTCCTCCGCCATCTTGGCTCCTCCCCCTCTCAACTTTTTCTTATCTGTAAAGCTTTTGATTTCTCCTTCATATCTGAACGAGATAATATATGCAGATATATTGCTGGATATAGTAATCTGGGTTTTAGGTTTTTCTCTTTCATCCTTTAAGTATGTCCTGCCATTGCCTTCTGGCTTGCAGAGTTTCTATTGAAAAATCACCTGGTATCCTTATGGGGAAGTTTTCAACTATTATCTCCTCAAGTATTTTGTCATGCTCTTTATTTTTGTCTTCTCCTTCTGGGAGTCCTATGATTTGAAATTGGGGCATTTAACATTGTCCCAGATGTCTCTGTGGCTGTCCTCATTTATTTTCATTCTTTTTTTCCTCTCTGCTTTATTTCCACCATTCTATCTTCCACCTCACTTATCCTATCTTCTGCCTCTGTTATTCTACTGTTGGTTCCCTCCAGATTGCTTTTGATCTCAGTTATTGCATTATTATTCATTATTGATTGACTTTTTAAAAAATTTCTTCTAGGTCCTTGTTAAACATTTCTTGTATCTTCTCAATCCTTGTCTCTAGTCTGTTTATCTGTAACTCCATTTTGTTTTCACGATTTTGGATTATCTTTACTAGCATTATTCTGAATTCTTTTTCAGGTAGGCTCCCTATCTCCTCTTCTTTTGTTTGGTTTGGTGAGCATTGATCATGTTCCTTTACTTGCTGAATATTTCTCTGCCTTTTCATTTTGTTTAGATTGCTCTCTTTGGGGTGGCCTTTCTGTATACTAGAAGTTTGTGGTTCCTCTTTATTGTGAGGTTCCTCCCTGTGGGTGGGGTTGGACTAGTGGCTTGTCAAGGTTTCCTGGTTAGGGAAGCTTGTATCAGTGTTCTGGTGGGTGGAGCTGGATCTCTTTTCTCTGGAGCACAATAAAGTGTCCAGTAGTGAATTTTGAGGTGTCTATGAGTTTGGTGTGACTTTGGGCAGCCTGTATTTTAATGCTCAGGGCTATGTTCCTGTGTTCTTGAAGAATTAGCATGGTATGTCTCGCTCTGGAATTTGTTGGCTCTTGGGTGGAGCTTGGTTTCAGTGTAGATATGAAGGCTTTTGGTTGAGCTCTTGTCGATTAATGTTCCCTGGAGTCAGGAGTTTTCAGGTGTTCTAAAGTTTTGGATTTAAGCCTCCTGCTTCTGGCTTTCAGTCTTATTCTTACAGTAGCCTTGAGACTTCTTCATCCATATAGCACAGATGATAAAACTTCTAGGTTAATGGTGAAAAGATTCTACACAGTGAGGGACATTCAGAAAGGTTCATAGAGTTATGTGGAGAAGAGAAGAGGGAGGAGGGAGATAGAGGTGACCAGGAGGAGAAGAGGGGGAGTCAAAAGAGGAGAGAGCAATCTAGCCAGTAATCAGTTCCCTTAGAGTTCTCCACAGCCTGGAACACCCAGAGAGACTCACAGAATTATGTAGAGAAGAGAAGGGGGAGGGAGGAGATAGAGGTGACCTGGGGGAGAAAAGGGAGAGTCTAAAGGGGCGAGACCAATCAAGCCTGTAATCACACTCCTGAGTAAAAATGGGTACTGAAGATTAGATTCTTAAAGATACAAAATTGATAACAAATGCCGAAAAGCAAAGATTAAAAATCTAGAGTAGAGGTTAGACTCTGAAAAATACAATATTAAAAATACAAAACAAAATCACAAAAATTATAAAATATATATGTATGAAATTTGCTCTAAAATGGGGTTTTTCTGGGTGAACTCCTGGAGTTGGTGATGGACAGGGAGGCCTGGTGTGCTGTGATTCGTGAGGTCACAAAGAGTCGGACACGACTGAGCAACTGAACTGAACTGAACTGAATAGTAGTTTATAAAAATGAAAATTAAAGGAGTAATAAAGAACTTTAAAATAAAAAAATAAAAAAATGATAATAGTAAAAATATATCTAGGAATTTCTCTGGAGATGTTGAGGGCAGTGTGGGGTCAGTTCAGTTTCAGATAGTTCTTTGTTCCAGCTTATGTTTCTTCTGGCATCCGGTCCCACCACTTCATGGGAAATAGATGGGGAAACAGTGGAAACAGTGTCAGACTTTATTTTTCTGGGCTCCAAAATCACTACAGATGGTGACTGCAGCCATGAAATTAAAAGACGCTTACTCCTTGGAAGGAAAGTTATGACCAACCTAGATAGCATATTCAAAAGCAAAGGCATTACTTTGCCAACAAAGGTTCGTCTAGTCAAGGCTATGGTTTTTCCTCTGGTCATGTATGGATGTGAGAGTTGGACTGTGAAGAAGGCTGAGCGCTGAAGAATTGATTTTGAACTGTGGTGTTGGAGAAGACTCTTGAGAGTGGTGTTGGAGAATACTCTTGAGAGTCCCTTGGACTGCAAGGAGATCCAACCAGTCCATTCTGAAGGAGATCAGCCCTGGGATTTCTTTGGAAGGAATGATGCTAAAGCTGAAACTCCAGTACTTTGGCCACCTCATGTGAAGAATTGACTCATTGGAAAAGACTCTGATGCTGGGAGGGATTAGGGGCAGGAGGAGAAGGGGACAACAGAGGATGAGATGGCTGGATGGCATCACTGACTTGATGGACATGAGTTTGAGTGAACTCCGGGAGTTGGTGATGGACAGGGAGGCCTGGCATGCTGCGATTCATGGGGTCACAAAGAGTTGGACATGACTGAGCGACTGATCTGATCTGATGCTTCTTCTTAAGGTCTGTAGGCCCCTTCCAATGCTTAGACAATGCTAACTACAGGGTTTTAATCTGTTGCACCCATCACTTTCAGAGCGGTTCCCTCTTCTTTGTTTATTTTGGCTTCCTCTGTTTGCGGATGTCTTTAGTGTCTAATTTCTGCCGTGACACAAGTGGGTGAAGGTGGTCACTTATTTAGGCTCACTTGTTCAGTTGTGTTCTGGGGAGGGGGGAACACTGCAAACAAATATCACTGGTGTGTGTGGGGAGTGCTCACAGTATGTCTGGACCACACTGGGTTTGCCCCCACTCATGACGTGTGTCCTTTCCCTGTCTACACAGCTCAGGCTCCAGGTTGCTCTGCAGGGGAACTGTCCAAAGCAGGCCCTGGGTTTCATGCACTTCCTGGGTCTAAGCTGCTCAGGTTCAGGTTCTCGGGTACTCCACAAAGGCACAGACTCGGTTGGGCGCACGTTTTGTGCCATTCCCAGGTCCAAGCAGTTCAGGTGACCAGGTGCTTGGCGAGCACACTGTCCCAGGTGGGCTGTGCATCTTATTACCTACCCAGTCCTAGCCGCTCAGTTTCCTGGGTGCGCAGTGAGAGCGCCTACTCAAGTGTGCTGTGTGTCTCCTCTGGGGAGTTGATCTCTGGCTGCAACCCTCCTGGCAGATGTCACCTGTCCAGGATCCCAGGAAGACTTGGTTAGGAACTGGAAGCCTGCTTACAGTTTGGTGAGGGATGTTGTCTCTGGGGCCAAGATTGCCTCTTGCCTTCTGGCTCTGGCTGTCGCCCGCCTGCCTCTATGCCTCCGGCTGGGGAATGGGCAGGTCCACAGCTGGCTAGCTCTCCTCTGATATTCTCTCAATCCATTGTTCTGTGAGCGAGTCAGGCTGTGCCTTAGGTCAGAGCTTTTCACAGGAAAGTTCTCTTTCTCTCTCTCTTTCCTCCCAGCTATCCTACAGTTTGGATTGCTATCTCACCTTAGCTCCCTCAGATTGTCCTTAGGGCATTCAGGCCTGGTCCTCACCCTAATCATGTAACCCATGGCTCCCTGTTCAGCCCCCACTCAATGGTGGCAGACGCAAGCATCTGGGCTACTTCTCCACTGGAAGTTGTGGTTAGGCGCATATTCTGTGGGTTTTTTCTTTTTTTATTCCTCCCAGTTATGTTGCCCTCTGAGATTCCAAAACTCCCCACAGACCTGCCGGTGAGAGGGTTTCCTGATGTTTGGAAACTTTTCTTCCTTCACGACTCTGTCTTTGGGACGGGTCTCTGTCTCTAACTCTTTTGTCTCTCTTTTTGTCTTTTATATTTTGTCCTACCTCCTTTCAAAGAGAATGGGCTGCCTTTCTGGGTTCCTGGTGTCCTCCGCCAGTGTTCAGAAGTTGTTTAAGTTGCTCAGCAGTCAAATGATCTTTTGATGAATTAGTGGGGGAGAAAGTGATCTCCCTCTTCTATTCCTTTGCCATCTTTGGACCTCCCCCTGCAATCTATTTTTTTTACAAATTTATTTCATATCTCTCTTCTTTTCCATACTCTGGTTCTAGTTAGCATACACTCTGATCTTTGAACAAATATACCTTTTTGTTTGTTTGTTTTAGGACCTTTATACATGGTTTTGTCTTTCTCTAACACTGCTTAACCTGAAGAAGGAAATGGCAATCCACTCCAGTATTCTTGCCTGGAGAATCCCCATGGGTAGAGGAGCCTGGTGGGCTACAGTCCATGGGGTCACAAAGAGTTGGGCACAAATGAGCAACTCACTCACACACACACAACACTGCTTAAATGGCTGAATTCTTCTCACACTGTAGCCCTCAGCTTATGTATCTCTCAAAGCATCTCTTAGCTCTTTCTCAGAATTAGCCCCCTCCTTGTTCTTCAGCACTATACACTGTGGTTTCTCCATAAGATAAACTGTGATCTGGGATAATGTATTCATTTGTTTACTTACATAATACTGTCCCTCCCTAACAGTAGCCTAATTCCTTGAGGGCATAAACATGTCTATTTTTGCTGTTACTTTCCTGCTGCATCATTTCTGTCTTCTCCACAAACCTGAAAGATCTAGGACAGGAACTGTGTCTGACTTTGACCACTTGGTACCTAGCACAGAGCCTGTGTTACCTTGTTGGATTTTTTTTTTAAACTAAAAAGCAACTTTTGATTATATAGAAGGAAATTATTATCCAATCAACAACGTTAGATGAAAAGTAGCAGATTCTAACCAGATCATCTTGCATAACTGCATGTATGTTTCTATGTATCTAAGAATGGGCCATTACACTATCTTCAATCTTCCAAAACTGATAGTTTTAAAAATTGTGCTTAAAAATTCTTAAATATAAGAAACTTGCCATAAATAATTCTTACCACTTGATTTCGTTAAACCATAGTGTGGGAAACATCTACTAAACAATGAATGTCATTCGAACTAAAAAGTTGTATGACTTTGATGGCTACAATTACTTGTAATGCCTATGTTGAAAAATATCAACTATCCTGCTTAGTATCTATGAGTTTTATTCTGAATTATGAAGCCATTTTAGAGAACAGTTTCCCTTCATGAAAAGAAAAACAAGATGGATATTTTATTTATCTTCAAGTTTTATTTATTATGAATGTGGAAGCATCACAGATACAAGTATTGTGACTGCATGCATGTGTGCTCAGTTGCATCTGACTCTTTTCGACTCCATGGACTGTATGTAGCCCACCAGGTTCCTTTGCCCGTGGAATTTTCCAGGCAAGAATACTAGAGTGAGTTGCCATTTCCTCCTCCAGGGGATGTTCTTGACCTAGGGATTGAGCCCACATCACCTGAATCTCCTGCATTGACAGGCAGATTCTTTACCCCTGCATCACCTGGGAAACCCTCAAATACTGTGGATTGTTTTTCAGAACTTGACAACTTTAAGAGTGGAGTTTGTTAAGCTTATATTCAAGTAGTTCAGTGGAGCCACATTGTTGACCTAAAGTCTTATGAAAAATGTGACCCCTTATATTCTAAGGAGCATAGTGTTGGAATTTGCAGTCTAGCTTCAGCTATGCATTTTGCTTTATTCTAAAGAGAAAAAGCCTCAGAGCTTCCTTTGCCATAAATGTCCCCTGATTTCCTTATAATATCATTGTTTTAAATCCATGCTTTGTGAATACTATAAGTAAGATTATGTTATAAGATGACAACAACAATAGTCTTTGTAGCATTTCTGCTCACTGAACTCTGCTAAATGATGAACTATGGAGGGATCCTTGGAGAACTGGTGACATTTGCCTAGGGGACAGAAGAGGAAATAACAAAGCTTGGGGTGACATTGAGTATAATATATTTATAGGACAGTGCAAATACTGATCCACATTGCTCAGAGGGACTATGTGGAAAAGAAGAAGAAATAAGACAGACTGGGTAGTAAGACCAGTGAGGACCTTGAAAAGCAGGCAGAATTATTCAAACTTTATCCAGTGGGGGACAGGGAGTCACTGAATATCATTAAGCAAGTAAGAGAGTGCTCCCAAATCATCCAGACTTATGTTATTCATGGTAACAGATTTTGCTTTGAAAATGGTCAGTTATGGACAAACACAATTGTGATGCAATGCTTATAAAAGATGTATCTATCTATACCTATGTCTAAATCTATATCTGTTTCTATAGAGTGAGAAGGAGAGAGATAGAAACCTTACGTGTTAACACATAGTATATCTTCAGTGCATGTTAGTTTCTAGCCCTCCTCTCTAAGGCTTAGCACCTTTGGGCTAGATAATTTTGCTCCAGGAACATAGTTATTTTTTATAAAGTATGACAGTTATAATACAATACTTGTCATTTGTGTGTCTCACAAAAACCTTTAGTAAGAGAGCGTCCAAACATGGATACAATTATCAAATTTCTGGAGACATATTGCTGAGAGATGTATTTTGTACAGATCTGCACTTCATACCAACAGATGACTGGTAATTCTATACTCAACACATTTTAAGAAAAAATTTTAATAACTTATTAAATAAAACCATAATTCAGAGTTAGATACCCAATAAAAGTTCAGGTATACTTGGAAATTACTAAGGCAAATTAAATTTTCAGTTGTAACTAACTGCCTACTAAGACTCTGTTCCAAGTCTAGTGTCCAGGATCCTTACCCTGGAACAATACTGAAAGAACAGTCTGAGGTCAAAATACCAAATTTCTTTAGGAAACTTATTCAATCAGATATGCTTTAAAACTCTCAAATCTGTTTTCAGCCTGCCTAGTGATGACAGTGCAGTCTTGCAGTATTGCTTCCTGGGCAGATACTGACCCAGTTGAGACCTATAGGTCCAGTGTGGACAAGTAAAGGATCTTTAAAAAGTAACAGAATTGCCACCAGGGTGATGGTGACTAAGTAAACATGGGCCATCTCAACGTAGGATCGATCAAACTGCTCCCTTGGATGTCTCTCAACTATTTAAAGGTGTTTGCTTTCTGTCACAGTACGTCTGAGGAATAAGATGGTCCCTTGTGCTCAGGAGAATTTGTTCTTTGCAGTCATTCACACACGGTTTGGAGAGCAGGGTTTGTCAAGGCAGGCATCCTTAGAGAAGATGTGATCAGAGAAATGTTTGAGTCCACTTGCCAGCTGTTTCTCGCTTAATGAGTATCAGCCACAAGGTCTGGCTCTAATATTGCTAATACATGTGAGGCCCAATTTCTCTCTCCAGAATTTGAGGGTGTTGGACTTCTATTCATCTTCTTTCACATTGGTTTCCCCCTGCTGACATCTATGGGATAACTTCCGCCTCTGGCCTGGAAATGTTTCTTTCTCGATTTGCCAACATTATGACCAACACGGCCAGCAACTGCTGTGTATAAATGGCTTAGTGGTGATAGCACTAAATAAAATTGTACCATAAATTGTGCTATGGCTTTTGCTAATATGCAGTGGTATGTGTATATTCTCAAATTACCAATCTAACCCCAAAACACTAATTGGCTTCCTACTATGTCTTCTGCTTAGGTCTTCTGGCTCTTCAAAGGTCATCAACAGTATAAAAGAACTGAAAAAAATCTTTGATTGCAAAATATAAAAAAGAAAACAATCCAGAATTAAAAATAGTAAATGTCTAAATAACTACCAAAATTAATATTGTTACAACCTCATTAATAGTTAAGGTTCCTGCCCATTAAAATTTCATGACTATTGAAAAAATTATGTTATTTAGATTATTTCACATTGGAAGAATTCCTGGGTATGCATTATGAGACTGAAGAATTTAGCACCATTCATAGGTGTTTGGCTTATAGCCAAATTAAAAAATAAAATTATACATATCTGTAAGATTTTATACTAAAAATAATCTTTTAAATGAGCCATAATGTGGCTCTTAAAATTTAACATGTTTCAAATGATGTGGAGTGACACTTCTAAAAAAACATCTAAGTCCTACAGTGGCCCTACGGCAGCTATGCTTGTTGTACATGGTATCAGGAAACACAGGGTGAGCAAAACTGTACCTATTTTCAGGGAAAAGTGAAAATGAAAGTTGCTCAGTTGTGTCTGACTATTTGTGAACCCCTGCACTGTAGTCCATGGAATTCTCCAGGCCAGAATACGAACGTGGGTAGCCTTTCCCTTCTCCAGGAAATCTTCCCAACGCAGGGATCAAACCCAGGTCTCCTGCATTGCACGTGGATTCTTTACAAGCTGAGCCACAAGGGAAGCCCAAGAATACTGGAATGGGAGGTCTATCCCTTCTTTTCAGGGAACTCACAGTCAAATAAGTCATAGGCACTGAAACAAACATCAAAAAGACCAGGTGACATACGATAAGATGCATAATTCAGCAAGACAAAAATGAGTGTTAAAACATGATTCTTAAAGAGGTACTGCTTACTCATTCTACTCATGCTGGACTCCAGAATTTCTGGGGTATCTTTTGAGGCTATGTCTGTATATGGTTATCTAACATAGAGTTTCATGGAGATCAAAAGAAGATTCCTTGAGAATTGTGGATCCCAACTTCAAATTGACATAGTGCATATATTATTATACCTTAACATGAACATAAATGCAAATACCTGTAAAACTTACATCGTGTTAAGTTCAGTTCAGTAGCTCACTCGTGTCTGACTCTTTGTGACCCCATGGACTGCAGCATGCAAAGCCTCCCTATCCATCACCAACTCCCAGAGTTTACTCAAACTCATGTGATTGAGTCAGTGATGCCATCCAACCATCTAATCCTCTGTTGTCCCCTTCTCCTCTCACCTTCAATCTTTCCCAGCATCAGAGTCTTTTCAAATGAGACAGTTCTTCACATCAGGTGGCCAAAGTATTGGAGTTTTAGTTTCAGGATCAGTCCTTCCAATGAATATTCAGGACTGCTTTCCTTTAGGATAGACTGGTTGGATCTCCTTGCAGTCCAAAAGACTCTTAAGAGTCTTCTCCAATACCACAGTTCAAAAGCATCAATTCTTTGGCCCTCAGCTTTCTTCATAATACAACTCTCACATTCCATACATGACTACTGGAAAAACCATAGCCTTGACTAGAAGAATCTTTGTTGGCAAAGTAATGTCTCTGCTTTTCAATATGCTGTCTAGATTGGTCATAACTCTTCTTTGATGGAATAAATGTCTTCTAATTTCATGGCTGCAATCACCATCTGCAGTAATTTTGGAGCCCCCAAAATAAAGTCTGTAATTGTTTCCACTGTTTCCACATCTATTTACCATGAAGTGATGGGGCCAGATGCCATGATCTTAGTTTTCTGAATGTTTAGCTTTAAGCCAACTTTTTTATTCTCCTCTTTCACTTTCATCAAGAGGATCTTTAGTTCCTCTTCAATGTCTGCCATAAGGGTGGTGTCATCTGCATATCTGAGGTTATTGATATTTCTCCCGGCAATCTTGAGTCCAGCTTGTGTTTCCTCCAGCCCAGCGTTTCTCATGATGTACTCTGCATAGAAGTTAAATAAACAGGGTGACAATATACAGCCTGGATGTACTCTTCCCTATATGGAACCAGTCTTTTCTTCTGTGTCCAGTTCTAACTGTTGCTTCCTGACCTGCATGCATATATCTCAAGAGGCAAGTCAGGTGAACTGATATTCCCACCTCTTTCAGAATTTTCCACAGTTTGTTGTGATCCACACAGTCAAAAGGACTGATGCTGAGGCTGAAACTCCAACACCTTGGCCACCTCATGCAAAGAGTTGACTCATTGGAAAAGACTCTAATGCTGGGAGGGATTGGGGGCAGGAGGAGAAGGGGATGACAGAGAATGAGATGGCTGGATGGCATCACCGACTTGATGCACATGAGTTTGGGTGAACTCCAGGAGTTGGTGATGGACAGGGAGGACTGGCGTGCTGTGATTCATGGGGTCACAAAGAGTTGGACACGACTGAGCAACTGAACTGAACTGAACTGAACTGAACACAGTCAAAGGCTTTGGCATAGTCAATAAAGCAGAAATAGATGTTTTTCTGGAACTGTCTTGCTTTTTTGATGATCCAACGGATGTTGGCAATTTGACCTCTGGTTCCTTGCCTTTTCTAAAACCAGCTTGAACATCTGGAAGTTCACGGTTCATGTACTGGTGAAGCCTGGCTTGGAAAATTTTGAACATTACTTTGCTAGCTTGTGAGATGAGCACAATTGTGTGGTAGCTTGAGCATTCTTTGGCATTGCCTTTCTTTGGGATTGGAATGAAAACTGACCTTTTCCAGCCCGTGGCCACTGCTGAATTTTCCAAATTTTCTGGCATATTGAGTGCAGCACATTCACAGCATCATCTTTTAGGATTTGAAATAGTTCAACTCGAATTCCATCACCTCCCCTAGCTTTGTTCATAGTGATGCTTTCTAAGGCCCACTTGACTTCCCATTCCAGGATGTCTGGCTCTAAGAGAGTGATCATACCATCATGCTTATCTGGGAAGTGAAGATCATTTCTGTATAGTTCTTCTGTGTATTCTTGCCACCTCTTCTTAATATCTTCTGCTTCTGTTAGGTCCATACCATTTCTGTCCTTTATTGTGCACATCTTTGCATGAAATGTTCCCTTGGTATCTCTAATTTTCTTGAAGAGATCTCGAGTCTTTCCCATTGTATTGTTTTCCTCTATTTCTTTGCACTAACCACTGAGGCAGGCTTTCTTATCTCTCCTTGCTGTTCATTGGAACTCTTCATTCAAATGGGTATATGTTTCCTTTTCTTCTTTGCTTTCATTTCTCTTTTCACAGCTATTGGTAAGGCCTCCTCAGACAGCCATTTTGAGTTTTTGCATTTTTTTTCCCTTGGGTGTGGTCTTGATCCCTGTCTCCTGTACAATGTCTCGAACCTCCATCCATAATTCTTCAGGCACTCTATCAGATTTAATCCCTTGAATGTATTTCTCACTTCCACTGTATAATCATAAGGAATTTGATTTGGGTCATACCTGAATAGTCGAGTGGTTTTCCCTACTTTATTCAATTTAAGACTGAATTTGGCAATAAGGGGTTCATGATCTAAGCCACAATCATTTCCTGGTCTTGATTTTGCTGACAGTATTGCCCTTCTCCCTCTTTAGCCACAAAGAATATAATCAATCTGATTTCGGTGTTGACCATCTGGTGATGTCCGTGTGTAGTCTTCTCTTGTGTTGTTGGAGGAGGATGTTTGCTATGGCCAGTGCGTTCTCTTGGCAAAATTCTATTAGCATTTGCCCTGCTTCATTTTGTACTTCAAGGCCAAAATTGCCTGTTACTCTAGGTGTTTCTTGACTTCCTACTTTTGCATTCCAGTCCCCTGTAATGAAAAGGACTTCTTTTTGGGTGTTAGTTCTAGTAGGTCTTGTAGGTCTTCATAGAACCACTCAACTTCAGCTTCTGCAGTATTATTGATTGGGGCATAGACTTGGATTACTGTGATATTGAATGGTTTGCCTTTGAAATGAACAGAGGTCATTCTGTCATTTTTGAGATTGCATCTAAGTACTGCATTTCGGACTCTCTTGTTGACTATGATGACTACTCCATTTCTTCGAAGGGATTCTTGCCCACAGTAATAGATATAAGGGTCAGCTGAGTTAAATTCACCCATTCCAGTCCTGTTTAGCTCACTGACTCCTAAAATGTTGACATTTACTCTTGCAATCTCCTGTTTGACCACTTCCAATTTGCCTTGATTCAAGGACCTAACATTCCAGGTTCCTATGCAATATTGCTCTTTATAGTATTGGACATTGCTTCTATCACCAGTCACATCCACAACTGGGTGTTGTTTTTGCTTTGGCTCTGTCTCTTCATTCTTTCTGGAGTTATTTCTCCACTGGTCTCCAGTAGCATACTGGGCACCTACCGGCCTGGGAAATTCATCTTTCAATGTCCTATCTTTTTGCCTTTTCATACTGTTCATGGGGTTCTCAAGGCAAGAATACTGAAGTGGTTTGCCATTCCCTTCTCCAGTGGACCACATTTTGTCAGAACTCTCCACCATGACCTGTCCATCTTCGGTGGCTCTACATGGCCTGGCTCATAGTTTCATATTAGATAAGGCTGTGGGCTATGTGATCAGATTGGTTAGTTTTCTGTGATTGTGGTTTTCAGTATGTCTGCCTTCTGTTTGAGAAGGATAAGAGGCTTATGGAAGCTTCCTGATGGGAGGGACTGACTGATGGGGAAATTGTCTTGAGTACGTTGTGTACTCAGATGTAATTGTCCCATTTTCCTACCTGAGGGGCTAAGTTTGACTAAGAGCTAATAGAGCTTAGGGGAGAGCCTTCCATCTCCATCCTCATGCATACTGAGGTCCTCTTTTCCCAAGTTTTATTCATATTTTTCTGTGTTCCGCATTCTTGTTCCACAGTGAATGAAAATATCACTTCTTTGTGTTAGGTCTCATTTCTATTTAAATGTATTTCAAAGTATCTGTTATATTTCTCT
Organism: Bos javanicus; assembly: GCF_032452875.1. Classification (NCBI taxonomy): domain Eukaryota; kingdom Metazoa; phylum Chordata; class Mammalia; order Artiodactyla; family Bovidae; genus Bos; species Bos javanicus. The sequence goes on along the minus strand of NC_083871.1, from coordinate 55,675,164 downwards.
AGGTTTGCTTCAATAATAATAAAGTAAAAACCATTTCTTATTGAATGTGCTTAGTTGCTCAGTCGTGTCCGACTCTTTGTGACTCCATGAACTGTAGCACGCTAGGCTCCTCTGTCCTTGGGGGTCCTCCAGGCAAGAATACTGAAGTGGGTATTAATAATGATATTTTATTATTAATAATACTTTATTATTATTCATTCAATCTCAGAATGATGATGAGATACCCATGGAAACAGACCATGACAATCATGTGCAGGGAAGATGAAAATGAGACTGAATAGTGGTGGGCCCACTTGAACGACAAGGAAGGATACATTTCACACAATTTGCTGGGACTATACCCATGAATTAAACCAAGACAAAGGAGCTTTATTAATAATAAAACCATGTCCTCCTCCAGGGGATCTTCCCAACACAGGTACTGAACCCAGGTCTCCTGCATTGCAGGCATATTCTTTACCATCTGAGGCACCAGGGAAGCCCCAGTAGTCCAATAAGTGGTCCCAGTTCTTGCACAGAACAGGATTGTCACTGTGTATCTTTCTGAATGTGACATGGGGCACCTGTGCCCATGCAGTGCATCAGCTTCCTGCCAAGCTCTGCTCCACCAAGCTGAGCATCCTCTGCCAACAGTGACTGCTCCAAGTTACATCTACTTCCAGAGCACCTTCTTCATGACTTTCAAGTTACTCTGTCATTAAAGTGAGTCTTGAGAAATTTCTGCCACAAATGTCGTATTATTTCTTCTTAGTGGTAACAGAGATTAATTCTTCATGAACTAAAAAGTCTGCAAAGTTTCAGGCCAAGCTCCTTTGTCTTGGTTTAATTTTTGGGTATAGTCCCAGCAAATTGTGTGGAATGTATTCTTTGTTTCGTTCAAGCATACCCATTAAGATGGGTCTTAAGACCATTCAATCTCATCTTAATCTTCCCTGCGCATGATTGTCATGCAGTCTCCTTCTTTCATGGGCAGTTTATCATCATTCGGAGATTGAATGAATAATAATAAAGTAAAAACCATTTCTTATTGAATCCTTAGCATATATTGTTGTTTTTGAAGTTGCTAAGTTGTGTCTGATTCTTTTGTGACCCCATGGACTGTAACCCGCTTGGCTCCTCTGTTCATGGAATTTCTGAGGCAAGTATGTTGCCATGTCTTCCTCCAAGGGATCTTCCCATGGCTCTGAGCTACAGATATACACTTCAACTAGTTCCAGTATCTTCTCAACGTAGATATTTTTATCTCTATTTTACAGGTGAAGAAAAATAGTCTCAGATTTTATGTAGTTGCTTATGGACTTGCAGAAATATCTCAGTCAAGATTCAGCTCCCTGATGGTTAACTCCCACCATCTTTTCACTACAGGATACTCGCTTCCAAATCTTTATCACGTATTTCTTAGGGGATAGATTGACTTTTCAATATATTATATATGATGCCAGCTCTGTATGGGAACTTCCAATAACTATGATGTATGATAAGTTACTTTCCACTTAATGTCTCTGCCTGCTGCATTTTGGCCATGATAAGAGTTCTTTCTGTTCATGCCTTTCTCTGTTGCGCTTATAATATGGGGAGAGTTAAATAGATCTCCTCTGGACAAGAATCAATATTTAGTTGCAGGAATCTCAGCTGGAGACAGATTTTCTCCCACTGTGTAGTGTCAGGCTACTTCTTATTTAATGCCATTGAGTTGTTTCTCATAACTGCAATCATAAGTCGTATTGTTCAGTAGAATCTTTTCCAATACTAGATATACTACTGAATAATAGAGATAAGCCCAGAATGCTATGGGCACAAAAGAAAGGGACATAGGTCCATGTGGTTCCTTTGTTGCAGGGTCTTTACTACTGTTTACAAATTATTCTAATTATTTGCTAATGTAATTGCTCAAAGTTTGCTTTCAGTTGACAAGTCTTTACCAGTTGATTTGTACTGCAATGTTTCCTTTAATGTACTTTACAAAATGCCTCCTTCTATTTACTTAGTATTAAGCGGAGAATGGCTCCTTTCTGATTTGCATGTGCTGTCCTATGCCTGTTTTTCTTCTTTACGTATAAAGAAGTCTTTATGTGTAAAGAAGTCTTTCAGCAGTCTGTTTGCTATTTACTGCCACAATTGAAAGGGTTATAATTTATTCCCTTTAGTGGGAAGAAAAACTTGCTGATTGGGATCACAGTTGAATATGAATCTTTTATAGGACACAAATATGTTCAACATGTTTAGTGATTAAACATTCCTTAGAGGGTGGTCTGGTTTATCCATTTTGTATTCAAAATCATAATTGTTATACAAAATTAGTTCAGTATTAAGAAAACAATTAGTGTACTACTTCCTACAACAGAATAGAAAAGAAAAAAAGCAATTTGGTAATTTCAATAATATCAGAAAAAAACCTGGAAAAACTTTACACTCATATCTTATTTTTAAAATATCTTTCTGGACTCACATATAAAATTTCATCAACATATATTGTTTTTGTAGCAATATTCATCTCAAATCAGTGGTGGACTTCATTCTTAATAGAATCCAGTTAAAATCAGGTGGAAAACAAAAATGCCTGTTATTATCATTGTTATCTAATTGTTCCGAAAGCACTAATCAAAGCCATAAGTTATGAAACTGAAATAAGAGGTATAATTATTAGAAAGGAAACGTAAAATTATCCTCATTTGCAGATGGTATAATTATATACTAAGAAAAAAAGAATGAACTGAAAACTATAAGAATTAATAAGAAACTGAAATAAATGTACTGATGTAAGAAGAATACACAGCCCCCTCATCCCATAAATGACCCACCAAGACAGACTTTTTACTACTATTACTACTATTTCTATTATTAAAAGTGACCTCTCAGGACTTTCTTTGAAGTGATGTCCCTGCTTTTGATGAATATGATGAAGATGAAGCATGTCCTAAGCTTCAAGGCACAGGCACAAGTTCAAATTCTGAGGGCCCTTCATCAAGGTCATCCCTATCATCCTAAAACTTGGCAATCTTAATATATGTTTTAAAGACAGTCTTAATATATGTTAAAAGATTCTGGCACCACACTGGTTCAGAGAGGGTTTGATGCATCTGTGACATTACGTGTTTCCAATTAGGAGTCCAATGAGAAAAGTAAACAATACTTAGGGTCCAATCTTTGTCTACTCCCACTGACACTTCTGACAATAATAGGAGCAATATGTCCAGAGGAAAAACCAGAAGACATGGATCCAACACTCAGCTGTGTTTGAATGGTTAGCAGAAAATAATGTCACATGTTGCAGAATTAGAAAAAAATCCACAACTGCATTAGAGACAAAAACACTGACAGTATCTAAATCTCTAATTTCTCTAACTTGGGAGAATGCTGAAGTTAAGAAATGAATGAAGGTAGGAAGTTACAGGTGAAATTTGGAGGCCACAAAGAGGAGAGCAAATGATTAAAAGATGACCTTCTGTGTTAGTCAGCTCAGACTGCCGTAAGGAAATACAATAGAGTGGGCTGCTTAAACAACAGACATTTATTTTCTAAAAGTTGTGGAAGCTAAAAGTCCATGATCATGCTGCTAGCAAATTTGGTTTCTGGTGAAGGCTTTCTTTCTGGCTTGTGAATGGCTACTTTTTTGGTATGTGCTCACATGGCCTTTCCTTTGTGCTTGTGTATAGAGAGAATAAGAGCAATCTCTGGTGTCTCTTTTTTACTTATGAGGAGACCAATCCCGTAGGGACCCTATCCATATAACATCATTTAATCTTAATTATATTTCTAAAGGCCCTGTTTCCAAATACAGTTGCATTGGAGATTAGGTCTTCAATTTAAGAATTTGCTGTAAGCAGACACAGTACAGTACATAACAGCTTCATGTGAGGAAGACAGTGCAGAGCAATAGCTCAGCTTCTGCCTTAGTTACAGCTCCTTGCTCTGGGGGTTTCTTTCTTTACTATGGTAGTATAAAGAAAATCACCTTGGAGAGGTAGCATGCATAGAATGGAACACTGGATTAAGGAATCTATAATACCTTGAGGTCTAAGTTTATCTTCAGTTCAGTTCAGTTCAGTCGCTCAGTTGTGTCCGACTCTTTGCAACCCCATGAATTGCAGCACACCAGGCCTCCCTGTCCATCACCATCTCCCGGAGTTCACTCAAACTCACATCCATCGAGTTAGTGATGCCATCCAGCCATCTCATCCTCTGTCGTCCCCTTCTCCTCCTGCCCCTAATCCCTCCCAGCATCAGAGTCTTTTCCATTGAGTCAAATCTTCACATGAGGTGGCCAAAGTATTGGAGTTTCAGCCTCACCATCAGTCCTTCCAAAGAACACCCAGGGCTGATCTCCTTTAGAATGGACTGGTTGGATCTCCTTGCAGTCCAAGGGACTCTAAAGAGTCTTCTCCAACACCACAGTTCAAAAGCATCAGTTCTTGAGCGCTCAGCTTTCTTCACAGTCCAACTCTCTCATCCATACATGACCACTGGAAAAACCATAGCCTTAACTAGAGGAACCTTTGTTGGCAAAGTAATGTCTCTGCTTTTGAATATGCTATCTAGGTTGGTCATAACTTTTCTTCCAAGGAGTAAGCATCTTTTAATTTCATGGCTGCAGTCACCATCTGCAGTGATTTTGGAAGCCCAAAGCATAAAGTCTGACACTGTTTCCACTGTTTCCCCATCTATTTGCCATGAAGTGATGGGACCAGATGCCATGATCTTCATTTTCTGAATGTTGAGCTTTAAGCCAACTTTTTCACTCTCCACTTTCACCTTCATCAAGAGGCTTTTTAGTTCCTCTTCACTTTCTACCACAATTTATCTTATCTGTATTTAAAAAGACATTAATGACTGATGATATCTCACAGGTCTTATCTTAAAATTACCCCTCCCTGTGCACATATAGACACACATACGTATGTATATGCACGTGCACACAACACCATAACCCTTTAGACAATTAAAAATGTGCAGTAAGTTATTTGGTTAGGGGAAGGTGAATATTCTTTATTAAATAACAAAGGGAACTGTAAATAATACCACAATGGGCTATTGTTAAGATAATTTTAACCAATGCAGGATTACCAAGGCATTTTTACTTTTATTGCTGGTGCTGGCCCCTGGGAACTGAGTTCATCATGATATTCCCATCACAATGTGATCATGTCTGTAGAGAAATCCATCCCACCACACTATTCAAACTTCAGGGGTTTCTTTCCCATGTCTTCAATTTTGTGCAAGTTATCAGTTTCATGGGAACCAATGAACAGACTTTAAAGTCAAAAAATATTGTATAGTGGCACTGTGAGGTCTAAGATGTGCAATTCATGAATGAAATGCATATAGTGATTAATTTACCTTGTACACTGAAATCAGTTACTGTTTTGTTCTCTTAAAGGGGAATAAGCTAATTTAGTGTTTGTTCACTTAGTGAAATTGAACTGTGATTCAGATATGTAAATTGTATTTTTAACTTATTTAATGTATTTCATCTCATGTTTTCTTATTGTCACAGGTTATAATAAATGCTGTGGCCTAAACCCATGTGGCCTAATAAATGCCACCAGGTTAAGCTGAGCATTGCGGACTGAGAGCTGTGCTGGCCCCTTTTCTCTACCATATGGTGGGAGGTGTGATTTATTTAAATGTTGGAAAACAGCTGTAAGGAAATATTTTTCTGTGTAAATATGTAACATCAATCACAGGCAGGGACATTCTTAGTAGCAGCAGTCAACTCTAGGTTATCTTTTTAATGAAAAGAGAAACAGTGTGATGCTGATCCTAACAAATAGTACATATTATTTTTCCACAAATCCTGACTACCATACTTACTTATTCTCCAGCTCTGGCCTTTCTTGGGTGGATTTTAGTTTTGAATCAGGAAGCATGAATCAGGCTGCAGAATGGTTAGAAGAGAAGGTAACCAGCTTTACGTGGTAGAAGAAAGGAGGAGGAATCTAAGCAATAATTAAGAATTTAACTATGAGTTTTGATTATAAGAATTTGACTATTAAGACCAAAGCACTTCTGTTTAACTTTATAGCATCTTAAGGTAGAAAAAATTAAAATAAAACTCCAAAATTGAATTCTTCCATTTTGAAACATTTACTGAATGGGGGTGGTTTTTATTGTTGTTATTATCATTATTATTTTGTCATCAGAAACTTGATTTTAGAATGAGTCTTATCTGTGAGAAACAGATATATTACTTAATGAATTAACTGTGTTTTCTTTGATTGACTTCTGCTGAGCATATGAAAACAGCACTACTGAAAAATCTTTTTTTTACTTTTATTTTACCATTTCTTTATTGAAGTACAGTTGATTTACATTATATTAGTTTCAGGTTTGCAACATAATGATTATATGTTTTTATAGATTATGCTTTATTTAAGCAGTTTCCCAGGTGACTCAGTAGTAAATATTCCACTTGCCAATGAAGGAGACACGGGTTCAATCCCTGGGTTGGGAAGATCCCTGGAGGAGCAAATAGCAACCCACTCCAGTATTCTTGCCTGGAAAATCTCATGGACAGGAGAGCCTGGTGGACTATAGTCCATGGGATTGCCAAGAGTTGGACATGACTAGAGTGTATGACTGAGTATACACACACTCTATTTAAAGTTATTATAAAGTGTTGACTATATTCCCTGTGCTGTACAATATATCCTTGCACCTTTTTTATTTTATACATAGTAGTTTGCACTGTTAATTCATTACCCTTATCTTTCCCCTCCCCCATCCCCTCTGGTAATCATTAGTTTGTTATTTATACATGTGAGTCTATTTCTGATTTGTTATATACATTATTCTAATTTTTTAAGATTTCACAAGTAGGTGATAACATGCACTATTTCTTTCCCTGTTGACTTATTTCATTAAGAATAATACCCTCCAGGTCCATCCATGTTATCATAGATGCAAAATTTCACTATTTTTATGAATGAATAGTATTCCATTGTATATATATCACATCTTCTTTATCCATTCATTTGCTGAGGGACACTTTGGTTGCTTCCATATCTTGGCTATTATAAATAATACTGGTATGAATATTGGGGTACGTGTACCATTTTGAATTAGCATTTTCAATTTCTTCAGATATATACCAGCAGTGGAATTTCTAGATCATATGATAGATCTATTTTCAGCTTTTTAAGAAACCTCCGTATTGCTTCCCTTAGTGGCTGTACCAATTTATTTTCCTAGCAACAGTGTACTAGGGTTCCCTTTTCTCCACATCATCACCAGCATTTGTTATCTGTAGACTTTTAGATGATAGCCATTCTGACAGGTGTGTGGTGATATCTCATTGTGATTTTGATTTGCATTTCTCTGATGATTATCAATGTTGAGCATCTTTTTGAATGTCTATATGCCATCTGTATATTAGAAAAAATGTCTATTCAGATCTGCCCATTTTTTAATTGGGTTGTTTGGGTTTTTGATGTTGAGTTACCTGAGTGGTTTATGTATTTTTGATATTAACTCCGTATCACTCATATTTGCAAATATTTTCTCCCATTCAGTAGGTTGTCTTTTCATTTTGCCAGTGGTTTCCTTTTCTGTGTAAAAGCTCTTCGGTTTAATTAGATTCTATTTCCTTTCCCTCAAGAGATAGATCAAAAGAAGTATTGCTACCATTTATGTCAAATTGTGTTCTGTCTATTTTTTTTTTAGGAATTTTGTGGTTTCCAGGTTTGTATTTAGATCTTTAATCCATTTTGAGTTTATTTTTGTATAAGATATGAGAAAATGTAATCTCATTTTTTTATGTGTAGCTGTTCAGTTTTCCCAGCACCACTCATTGAAGAGACTATCTTTTCTCCATTGTATATTCCTGCCTCCTTTGTCATATATTAATTGATCATGGATGCATAGGTTTATTTTTGGGCTCACTGTTCTGTTCCATTGATCTATATGTCTGCTTTTGTGTATACTGTTTGGGTGACTCTAGCTTTGCAATACAATATGAAGTCAGGGAGCATGACACCTCTAGCTTTGTTCTTATTTTCTCAAGATTGCTCTGGCTATTTGGGGTATAAATTTTAGAATCATTTGTTCTCGTTCTGTGAAAAATGTCATGTGTGTTTTGATAGGGATTACATTAAACCTGTATATTGCTTTGGGTAGTATTGAAAATTTAGCAGATTGGAAGAATTAGAAGTACTAATTCTTCCAATCAGTGAATTTAGGATTGTGAAAGTGTACAGAGTGAAGTAATCCAGAAAGAAAAACACCAATACAGTATACTAACGCATATATATAGAATTCAGAAAGATGGTAATGATAACCCCTATGCTAGACAGCAAAAGAGACACAGATGTATAGAACAGTCTTTTGGACTCTGTGGGAGAAGGCAAGGGTGGGATGATTTGAGAGAATTAAAACATGTATATTATCATATGTGAAACAGATCGCCAGTACAGGTTTGATGCATGAGACAGGGGGCTCAGGGCTGGTGCACTGGCATGACCCTGAGGGATGGGATGGGGAGGGATGTGGGAGGGGGTTCAGAATGGGGAACACATGTACACCCATGGCTGATTCATGTCAATGTTTGGCAAAGCCAGTACAATATTGTAAAGTAATTAGCCTCCAATTAAAATAAATAAATAAAAAATAAAAACTTTAAAAAAAAAAGTGTTAGTCGCTCAGCTGTGTCTGACTCTGTGACCCCATGGACTGCAGCCCACATGGACTGCAGCTCGCCAGGCTCTTCTGTCCATTGAATTCTCTAAGCAAGAATCCTGGAGTGGGTTCCTATGCCCTTCTCCAAGGGAGCGTCCTAACCCAAGGATTGAACCTGGTCTCTTGCATTGCAGGCAGATTCTTTACCATCTGAGCTACCTGGGAAGCCTGAACATGGGATATTTCCCCATTTATTTATATCATCTTTATTTTCCTTCAATAATAGAGTTTTCAGAATTCAGTTTTCAGGTTCAATAGAATTTCAGTTTTCAGAATTCAGTTTTTTAAGCCTTTCACCTCCAAAGTTAAATAAATCTCGTTTCTTTTTTATTTTAATGCAATTTTAAGTGGAATTGTTCAATTGAAATAAGAATAAATGAAAATGTATAATTCAGAAATCTCATTTTCAATCCCTGTAAGCAGATACATGACAAAAGAATGACCTTAATATTAGAAAATATGTGATATTCACATGAGGAAAACTATAACACTCTACCTAAGTGCTTTTTAGTAAGAGATGCTTATAATAGGAAGAATAATTATTTTAAAGTATCAATCATTCACCCATCAATTATATATATATAGTTTCAATAAAAATTCCAGTGACATTTTACCATGTAACAAAGTATTCTAAATGTATTTTGAAAGAATACAAAGTTATTATAATGGAGAACTTTCTATAAATCAAAGTAAGAGGGAGGGATTATTATTATAAAATATAAAAGTGTATCATAGAACTAATTTTAAAAGTCCTACTGGCAGAGTAACCAATCTAATATATTAAAGAACCCCCAAAAATAACTTACAAAATAATTTAGTATGTGAGAGAGGATTTTTAATAAATCACTATAAAATGAAAAAGCATACAGTAAACTGATTTTATAAAGTTAGTTCACTATATTAGAACAACAGTATTCAAGTTGTTATACCATATACTAAAATAAATACCTATTAGACTAATGAGTTAAATATTTAATATTTCTTTCATTCAGCATATATTTATGGAGTACTTACTACGTCATAGATTGTATTCTTGGCACTTGGCTAAAGGATTAAACAAAGTAGAAAAAACTTGTCTCTTAAGGTCAGTGGAGGAGAAAGAAAGTAAACAAGCAAATATATCTAAAGTATAATACCACATAGTTGTAAGTATAAAGAAGAAAAATAAAGTGGGAGAAGACAATAAAAACTAGTGGAGATTCCATATCAGATACAGGGGTAGGGAGTAGTGACACTTTCTAAGGGAAGAGGACGTTTGAACAGAGATCTGAATTCAGTAAAGGAGCAATCCACCAAGATGTCTGAGAGAAGACCATTCTTGGTAGACAGAATAGCAAGCACTTAGAGCTAGAATTAGGAATATGCAGGTGATGATATAGGAGCAACAAGAAGACCACCATGGCTGTCACAAAGAGAAAGAGAGAGAGTGAGTTGAAAATGATAACTTGTCAGGGGTCAGATCATGTAGAGTTTTGTATGTCATACTGCAGGATTTGGGTGTTATTCTAAGTATGATAAAAAGCTATTGAATAAAGAGAATAAGCAGCTCATTTGAAAATAATTACTGCAGTTTTTGTGTGGATGATAAACCATGGCAGGGCATGGAATGGGGTGGGGGGAGGTGGTAGTAGCTTAAAAAGAGGAAAATCAGTTGGGAGGCTATGGCATAACTCTTGAAGACAAATGCTGGTGCCTTAGATAATGTTGAGAGTGGTGAAGATTATGCTAAATGGTCAGATTATGAATGTTGAAAGGCCAGATGGATTTACTGGTGGAATGGATGTATACTTTGAGAGAGAAGTATTCAAGGGCAATAGTAAGGTCTTGGTTTTGAGCAAATGGTGGTGTTATTTGCAAGAGTGAAAGAGTACATCAGAAGATAGTTGAAGATGGCTAAGGAGGTATCAATAGCTCTTTTTTGGTTATCTTTGTGATGGCTACTAGACATGTAAGGAAGATATTCTGGTTGTTGCATATAAATTCTGGAGAACAGGGAATGACTCACCTGTTTATAGAATACATTTACAATAGACAATGATATCGAGGAAGTGAGTGTAAATACAAAAGAATCTGAAAGATGGAGCCTCCAGGTGATCCACAGTTTTTGCAGAATAAGAAAGTGGATCTAGCAAAAGATTGAGAAGGAGTAAAGAGGAAGGTCAGAGAAGACAATGGGGCCCCACTCCAGTACTCTTGCCTGGAAAATTCCATGGACAGAGGAGGCTGGTAGGCTGCAGTCCATGGGGTCGCTAAGGGTCGGACATGATTGAGCAACTTCACTTTCACTTTTCACTTTCATGCATTGGAGAAGGAAATGGCAACCCACTCCAGTGTTCTTGCCTGGAGAATCCCAGGGACAGGGGAGCCTGGTGGGCTGCCGTCTATGGGGTCGCACAGAGTCGGACACGACTGAAGTGACTTAGCAGCAGCAGCAGCAGCAAAAAGAAAGATACAAAGAGAATCAGGGGACTATAAAGACTTAGAATTTAAGTAAAGAAAATATTTTTTAAAAAGAGAGATTGATTCTCAAGTAAATGAATATAGAGAATTATGTTTAATAATCTAAAAGTGATGGGTGGCTTTGACCAGAGTAGATTTAATGCAGTGTGAATGAGTATCTTATTGTACAGTTTCAAGAGAGAATGGGAGATGAAACTGGAAAATGAGTACAGACAACTGTTTTGAGTAGATTTACAATAAAAAGGTGTAACACATGGGTGGTGGAGAGATTTTTATTTTATTTTCAAGAAAGTAATTATTATAGCATGTTTTCTGAACTGATGTGAATGATCCAGTAGAGAAGGAAAAATTAATAATAAAAAAGAGAAAAGGGATAATTACAGATGCAAAGTCTGAACATGCTGAGAGTGGATGGGATGTTAGGCAAAAGTAGAACTATCTTAAATTCATGAGGGAGAGTTATGGTTATATGCTAAAATTAAAATAAGATAAAAATAGAATAAAACAATGAAAAGACTATAATTTAATGTAGGTGGCTCAGCAGTGAAGAATCCATGTACCAATGCAGGAGATGCGGTTCAATCCCTGGCTCAGTAAGATCCCCTGGAGAAGAAAATGGCGCCCCACTTTAGTATTCTTGCCTGGAAAACTCCATGGACAGAGGAGCCTGGCAGGCTGTAGTCCCTGGGGTTTCAGAGAGTTAGACACAAATGAGCAACTGAGCGTAGCAACTAAACAACAACAAAAAAGGAAAGGGTAATACTTTTTTTCAGTAATATATACATTATTGAGAGAAAAATATACACCTGTTAAATGTCTGATGGACAACCAGAAAGAAAAATTATGGGAAATCTATGATAATAATATTATTTTAAATAATGCACACAAATATGTTAATTTGACAGTAATACACCATTCATAAATATACATAACCAAGATTAAGGAACAAAAAGGAAATTTCAGAACACTATATTCATAGTACTATCTTAATTAAAAGAAGAAAGGAATGCATATGACTTTTTTGTATGTATTCACAGAAAATATTTGAAAAAATATGCATTAACTTAAAAATGGTCCATGGGAAAGTGTGAGAGAATGTCTGTATTTCACTTTGGATCCTTCAGTGCTATTTGAAATTTTTTATAGAAACATCTGTTGAATTTAAAATTAAAATACGTCAAATCAAAAAGGAATATACTGATAGATGCTACCCATATAAATAAAATTAATACTTAAAAAAAATAAAGTAGAAGGAAAAATGAACCAGAAACTATCATATACCACACACACACACACACAGACAACCCTAATAGTTAAAATGAACACATTCTGATAGTAGTAGTAATTCATTCATTCAACATTAAAAAATGTATGTATTTATTATGTGGTTCAGTTCAGTTCAGTTCAGTTCAGTCGCTCAGTCATGTCCAACTCTGCGAACCCATGAATCTCAGCACGCCAGGCCTCCCTGTCCATCACCAACTCCCGGAGTTCACTCAGACTCACGTCCATCGAGTCAATGATGCCATCCAGCCATCTCATCCTCTGTCGTCCCCTTCTCCTCCTGTCCCCAATCCATCCCAGCATCAGAGTCTTTTCCAATGTGAGTCAACTCTTCGCATGAGGTGGCCAAAGTCCTGGAATTTCAGCTTCAGCATCATTCCTTCCAAAGAAATCCCAGGGCTGATCTCCTTCAGAATGGACTGGTTGGATCTCCTTGCAGTCCAAGGCACTCTCAAGAGTCTTCTCCAACACCACAATTCAAAAGCATCAATTCTTCAGCGCTCAGCCTTCTTCACAGTCCAACTCTCACATCCATAGATCACCACAGGAAAAACCATAGCCTTGACTAGATGAACCTTTGTTGGCAAAGTAATGTCTCTGCTTTTGAATATGCTATCTAGGTTGGTCATAAGTTTCCTTCCAAGGAGTAAGCGTCTTTTAATTTCATGGCTGCAGTCACCATCTGCAGTGATTTAGGTACCAAACATTTTTAGATAGTGTATATGCAAATGTGACTGTGGAACCCTGTCCTCAAGGAGCTTCCAATCCATGGAAGAGACAGAGAAGTAAACATGAAATTATAACTCAAAGCGATAATGCCTATGACAGGGAAAGGATGGATTCCATAAAGAACACACGTACGATGAGTTTCTAATAGTAACAAAATCTAAGCAGAAGCAATCAACAGTTATCCAGAGAAGGAGGAGCATTTCAGGTAGCAACAACAGCATGTGCAAAGGCCTAGAACAAATAAAAGCAGTACACACTGAGGGAACTGCAAATCAGTTTCGTTAATGTGTTCCCATTACTCACCACAGTGCCTAACATCCAATACTTGCCCAGTAAATAGTAAACTGCGGTTTTGTGCATTTCCAGTGGAAGCGGAGTTGAACACTTGAGATGAGAGTTTTGCAAAATAAATAAAGAGCTTTAAAAATGTACATGTTCTAATCTAGTAAGTTGGGTTACTCTCCTGAACAGTTTTAGTTTCAGAAAAAAAAAAAGTCCCAAATCTGTATACAAAAAACCAGTTTCCACACTTTCAATAAGTCAAAAGTAGAGGTAGCATGTCATAACAGTGAAAAATATTCCAGTAGATTATCCATTTTGTATTATCATAAAAGATACTTGAGGAAAGTTTAAAGTTCTCAGGAAAGACCTTGCTGATATAAAAATGTAAAGTACAAAAATAAGAAACATTTTTTTAAGGATGTGCTATGGACTGAAGGAAATGCAGTAAGATGTTGACCACTGATATTAGATGGGAGAACTACAAACGACACTTTTTCTTCCTTCTACCTCTCTATAATTTATACATTTACTATACTTAAGAAAACTACTAAAAAATTAATTGTTTTTAAAATATTTACCAATTACCTTAAGTTTAAAATATCTGTAGTCTTCTGTGATGCCATTTAGAAATAATACCCTAAAGCCTGGCATACACAGTAGTGACTTTGGGAGCTATGTTCTCTCCATATTAGTTTTATCTGCTTCCCAAAAGTAATTCAAAGGTAATTCCTAAAGATTAAAATTGGACTGGCCAAAACTGTTTATTCACAGGAAGGAAAAAAAGAGGGAGAACTATGTAGAAAGGGTTTGGCTTTGTAGTCAGCCTTACTAGAGAGGAGAACCTGAAACCAAGGAGTTCCTGATAACATGTAGAATGAGAAAAGACAGTCAATAGTGGATTCTGTGATGATGATAGTACAGTATAATGAGGAATGATTTACTATCTAGGTTTTAAACAATTTATTGTAGATTCAGGTCTTCCAGTAAACCAGTTTTTTAGTAATAAATGTGTCAATGAGGTAAAAGTTTTCTTGATATGAGGTTGAATATTTGACTGCTTTTATTTTATTTTATTTTTTTAGTCCATTATAGAATTCTAATAACAGGACACATTCCAGACAAAGGAATTGTACAGTTACTATTGTAGATTTCTCTTTGTATAATAAAAAATAATCTTTTCCTTGGTGCTAAGAGTTCTTAGCATACATACATATATATATGTATGTACATACATATATACACACATATACACACATATATGGATACATACATATATACATATATACATACATACATATATACACATACATACATATATACATACATACATATATATATACACACATATATGGATATATGTATGTGTGTGTGAAAGAAATTTGCCTTTTGTTTGGCAAATATGTTGTTTAAATATTTTGCTCTCACTTGATAATTTATCTTTTGACTTTGTTTATAAATTTTTGCCAGAAATTTTTAACGTATAATTTCCTTAAGCTATAGTCATGTGTGTAAAAAATAAAATATAGTAGCATTTAGTAGCATTTTCCTTCATTATTGAATACCTCAATTTCACTTCTGTTTTCAGCACTTTTTCAACCCCACCTCCTGTTCCACCTGAAAACAGCTGATTTTAATTCACTTCAGTGTAACTCCAATCATTTCACGTTTAAACTATGGCAACTCAGGATTCCCTCCATTCCTTTACCCTCTGTATCTCCCAAGAGTCATGTAAGTTCTGGAGGCCTTTTAGAGGGTCGTGGCATTGGGGGAGTGTGATTGTCCTTCAGCTGCATTTTGTCCTGTTTGGTGCTGCTGAGATGACTATAACACCCACTGATGTGGGCCTCACTACAATGGTTGAGGTCCCTAACTGTACAGTAGTCCATGCTGCCATCTGGTGTTTCCTCTTGTTACTACTATGAGACCTTAGATGTTCAAGATGGCTCCTGAAATTTATATCATAGTTGTATACTTTTCAGGGTAATTTCATCTTCTCTCTTATTATTCTTGGAGGCTACAGAAGGTTGGTGGGATTTCTTTGGGTTCTTCATTCAGACATTCCAGTTGCTCTCATTCCTTTATGAGGATGCAAATGGAGACCCCTGTGAAGAGGCCTTTTCCTTAGTGTTCCAAGAAGGAACACTGGAAGGTACACAGGAAGCAGTATACCAGTCTTCTCTGCTCTTAGATCCAAACCTTCTTCTACCCTTGAGAGAATTTTAATTTCCTTTTAGACAGACAAAAACTGTCTCAGCATTGTTCTCCCATATTTTTCTGCCATGAAACTGGGCCACAGAAATGCTGAGAAACTGACAGAATTCTCTTTGCCTATGAGGAGATTATCTTCCCTCTTTGTGTTAGTGAAGACCTTGTGCTCAGTTCTGATGTTTAGATTAACACTGCAGTGAAGGCAAAGGTAGCACAGGAAATAATCCACCTGCTCAAAGTTAAAGGTGTCATCCTGTGTTCATTTTTATGCAGTGAAATACATCCATCCCTCTGCTTTTGCTTCTGGGCTTATGTCACAGTAATTCTAATGTCTTTTTTATATCACAATTTTGCAAAATTTCATCCACATATACTTCTAGGACTTTAATATAACAACATTTTAAACATATAAATCTTGGACTTATCTTGCATCTATTTTAGTATATACAAGATATGAATTCAGTTTACTAATTTCTCAAAATGATACTATAGCAACTTAGTGGTTTGGAGTTCTTGGAGGGATATTTTGCCTGAAGTATCCAACTTGCCAGGAATATTCACTGATTTCATAATGCGACCTGTGAACCAGTCTTTGGAGTTAAGAGTAGTGATTGTCAACTTTGACTGCCTATCAGAACATTTGGAGAGAGTTAAAAATACTGATAACTGGATCCCAGCTTCTCATGTAATTGTTTTGGAGTACAGTCTGTGCGTCATGATTTTAAAAATCTTTCTGGATGATTATAATGCATTCAAAATTGAGTACTATTAAATTATAAACCTGTCTTTAGGGCAAAAAAGAGCATGAGTGAAAGCCATGTGATGCTTTTTAATAGAGCAGTATGGAGCATGTATCCCAGTCACCTTGGATATGTGGGCTTGTTGAAACCCAGATTTCTGTGCCCTTCTTTCAGAGTTTCTGAGTCAGAAGCTGCAGAGTGATGCCAAAGAATTTGCATTTCTAACAAGTTCTTGATTCCTACTAATGTTACTGGTCCAGGGACCACACTTGGAGAGGAAATGTAATAGAGTATTAAAAGAACTTCTGGAGGAAAATAACTCTAGACCTTTTATTTGGTCAGAAGGCAGCATCCATATTTATACTGGTACTTTTCATTCTCCCATTTGAGTTTCAAAAAGATTATAAATGAAATTTATGCAGAATTTATTATTTAGCTACACTCATTCTTAAGATGTGATTTAAGGTGCAATAAAATAAAACATAAATGGAAAGAAGGGGAGAAAATTTAGAACATGAGTAAAATGATGTCTGGAAAGACAAAATTAAGAGGGTGGTATACATATGTACATTTGCTGATGTTGGACCATAAATTTGGTAAACTTTCAACAGTGAACATTAAACAGGGAAACAAAATCATAGCAAAATTTATAGTGCTCCTGAGATGAAAACAAGCCAGTACTTCAGAGAAAAAAACACATCACTGTCTTTACATCAGAGGAAACTTTCTTCTATATTTGCTTTCAAGATAAGTCTATATGACATTGTGAATAACATCTTTTCTCTTCATGATTATTACAATAAATGTAGATATTCCGTTGATCAAAGCTTAATTATAACATTAGAATACTAGGTAATTTGATCACTAGGTTATTTGGAGTTTTTTTTTTTTTCTTAAATGAGTTTCAGAGTACTTTTATTTAAATGACTCCTCAGTCCTCAATATAAATTATTGATGCCCATCAAAATATAGCAGAAGCAGTTATACTGAGGACACATGAGAGTGTTCAGATTTAACATTCTCAGTTTGTTGGTCTGGAGCACAGATGAACTTTCCTTCATTTTGGATCTTGGTTCTTACCTTAGAGAGTGAGAGCTCATAGAACTTTTTGAGAATCTGGTGATAACAAAGCACCTGCTTTCTAGAAAATAATATACAGATCATAATTATTCATAAATTCCAAATTTATGGACTTGGTTCCTTGCTAAAATGTACTTGTAACCCTAAAGTCAATACTCCAGTTGTGGTAGAACCAGGCAGTATTTCATCTCTCACTGTAAACAAGTGTTATTTTTAACAGCACGTTTAGTGGCATGTTTTTCACATTTTTGTGCTTTTTCTTTTTATTTCACTGGTTAAAATAACCCCGAAGCACAGGAAGGCCATGATGTGCCTCATGGAAAAAATGTGTGTTGGATACTCTTTATTAGCTTCATTCAAGCATGAGTTAGAGTGTGGTTAGCCATTAGTTCAATGTTAATGAATTAACAGTAAATATTAAATGAAAGTAAAACAAAAAAAAAGAAAGTGAAGGTTGCTCAGTAATGTCTGACTCTTTGTGACCCCATGGACTGCAGCCTGCCAGTCTCCTCTGTCCATGGGATTCTCTAGGCAAGAATACAGGAGTGGGTTGCCATGCCCTTCTCCAGGGGAATTTTCCCAATCCAGGGATTGAACCCAGGTCTCCCACACTGCAGGCAGATTCTTAGCATCTGAATCACCAGAGAAGCCCAATATTAAATGTTCAGTCAGTTCAGTTCAGTCGCTCAGCTGTGTCCAACTCTTTGCAACCCTATGGACCATACCATGCCAAACCTCCCTGTCCATCACCAACTCCTGGAGTTTATTCAAACTCATGACCATTGAGTCAGTGATGCCATCCAACCACCTCATCCTTTGTCTTCCCCTTCTCCTCCCACCTTCAATCTTTCCCAGCATCAGGGTCTTTTCAAATGAGTCAGCTCTTCCCATCAAGTGGCCAAAGTATTGGAGTTTCAGCTTCAGCATCAGTCCTTCCACCGAATATTCAGGACTGATTTCCTTTAGGACGGACTGGTTGGTTCTTCTTGCAGTCCAAGGGGCTCTCAAGAGTTTTCTCCAACACCACAGTTCAAAAGCATCAATTATTCAGCAGTCAGCTTTCTTTATAGTCCAACTCTTACATCCATACATGACTACTGGAAAAACCATAGCCTTGACTAGATGGACCTTTGTATTAAATGAGGTGTCTTTATTAAATGAGGTGTCTTTAAATAGAAACACACATAAAACAAGATTATGTATTAATAAGTTGAAAACCAATATTGTGACCACAGGTGTGCAAAATCCTTTCTCTGTATTTTCCCAAGGAAAGTAACCCTTCATTTCCCCTAAGAGCAATGATTCAGTAGTCACTAATTCTGTGTTTTGAGATGACATTATAAAACATAACTACTCCAGATATCAAGAACTGACTGTATATACCCCAAATTTGCCTTCAGATTCAGGGATTTTATAAGATACTGAGTATGTGTTAGATAAGAGCCCTCAATGAAGAATGGATGTACTGAGTTTTTTTGGGGAATTATCTTGAAGGAGTAATATTTCTCTTAATGAGGTTTTTTTTAGGGTTATTGGCTCAAAACCAGACTGCTGGGTTTCAAACTACATTACTCATTAGCTGTATGATCTTGGGCAAGTTTCTTAGCCCAAGCTTCCTCATTTATAAAATAAATAAGGGAATTAAGAAAAGGACTGGAACATCAAACAGTTCATATGATATTGTTGATAATATTGTTAATATTATTAATAATAATCAATAAATTAATTGATTAACAGCAGAGAAATATGGGAATAATTAGAGTTCTCATTACCCAGCAAAAAGGGTGTTAGACAGTAGGATGCAAATATTCAAAAATAAACTGCTTAATTTTTATACCTCAATGAGTATGACTTCTCAAACTGTTTACCATTCAGCTTCTCATGGCTCTGTTCACAAATGAGTTTGTTGGAATTAATAACTGAAGGGATAGCTCACAACAAAACAAACTTCTCATTCCCCAACTTTGGGTTGAAAATAATCATGGGAAAAATAGCTAAGCTTCAAAATGAAGAAAAAAGAGATAGCAATGAGATTAAAAATATTAAAGTTAAGATAAAAGGCTAAAGTAAAGGCAAGAAGCTTAGCGATTATAAGAGAAAAAAAATCAAAAGGAAAACTTACAAAATGAAATAAGGTATTTATGCCCAAGACAAAGTTCAAGGTATATCTGGTTTCCTGAAGGGTTGGGTCCCCTACTGTAACTATGGTATTAACTACTCTGCTACACAGTTCTTCAGAGATCTTTAGTAACATAGTACAGGACCAATGAGTTCAAACAACTGGAGGGCTTTAGGCAAAGCATCAGTTTGTCTCAGCTAAGTAGAGCACACTGATAGAATAAATATGATAGTGAAATAATTCTGCGGACTAAAAAGTTGACGTTTAAAGACTTCCAAGTTTGTTCTTTACATTGCTTTGGTTATTTTTGACCCTTTGCATTCTAATATAAGACTTAAAGAATTTATGTATAAATTTCCACTGAGTGTATTTGCAATTTAATCCATGATGCAATCAGTTGGCAGTCTTACATATCTCTTGTTAGATATGTGTGTGTTTGTGTGTGTGTGTGTGTGTGTGTGTGTGTATGCACTCAGTCATGTCCGACTCTTTACAACCCCACAAACTGTAGCTTACCAGGCTCTTCTATCCATGGGATTTCCCAGGCAAGAATACTGAAGTGAGTTGCTGATTCTTCCTCCAGGGGATCTTCCCAACCTGAGGATCAAACCCACATCTCTTGCGTCTCCTGCCTTGGGAGGTGGACTTTTTTTTTTAATTAATTAATTAATTTTAATTGGAGGATAATTACTTTACAGTCTTGTGGGGGGTTTTGTCATATGAATTTGCCATAGGTATGCAGGTGTCCTGTCCATTCTGAAACCCTCTCCCACCACCCTCCCCACCCTACCCCTCCAGGTTGTCACGTAGCACCAGTTTTGGGTGCCTGCAGGCAGATTCTTTACTACTGCACCACCTAGGAAGCCCTTTGTTAGATTTATTTCTAGCTATTTGATTTTTTTTTGCTTTTATAAAAATAGAATTGTTTTAAATTTTCATTTTATATTTGCTCATTTCTTGTATATAGAAAAAACAATTGACTTTTAAAATATTAACCTTGTGTTCAGTGATCTGGTCAATCGCCCCATTGTCTAATAGTTTTCATGTTCTTTTGGACCTTCTAACCTTCTAAAGTACTATTTTTGTCTATGAATTATAAAAACTTTAATAATTTCTTTCCAGTCCTTACAATTCTTTTAATTTTTTTTTCTCTCTCCTCCTCTGCATCTCCGTTCCTCTCCCTTTTCTCTTTTTCCTAGTCCTCCTCCTCCTTTTTTGCCTAACGGCACTTGTTACAAACTTCATTTCAGTGTTGAATAGAAATGGTATTAGTAGGCATCTTTGTCATATTTCAATTCCAGAGGAAAGCTTCAACATTTCTCCATTAATTACATTTGGTATGTTAAAATTATGAATATATGCACATTAAAAGACACTATTAACATTTGGAGAGGGCAGCCCCAGAATGGAAAATATATTTTCAATACATAACTTTGGGTGGGAGGGAGGCTCAAGAGGGAAGGGGTAATGAATACTTATAGTTGATTCAATTTGTTGTACAGCAGAAACAAACACAACATTGTAAAGAAATTATCCTCCAAATAAAAATAAATAAATGAATGCCTATCCTTAACAAAACACTTCTGTTAAAAATATATAAACTAACAATTCATAAATGAGTTGAAAAAATGGGCAAACACCTGAATAAATACTTTATAAAGAGGATACCTAAGAAGCCAGAGAGACATAAAAAGATGCATACATTGATGAGTCATTAAGGAAACAGAAATTAAGACCACAGTGTAATATCACTATATATCCACTAGAAGGGCTAAAATGAAAATGACTGACAACTTCAAGTATTGGTGAGTATATAGAGAGCTAGAAATCTCATAAACAGCTGGTAGGAGTAGAAAAATGGTAAAACCAATTCCTGTTTAACAGCATATATTAAAGCTTACTGGCTTCCCAGGTGGCACAGTGGTAAAGAATCCACCTGCCAATGCAGGAGAGGCAAGAGATGCAGATTTGATCCCTGAGTTGGAAAGATTCCCTGGAGGAAATGGCAACCCACTCCAGTATTCTGGCCTGGAAAATTCCATACACAGAGGAGCCTGGTGGGGTGCAGTCCATGGGTTGCAAAGAGTCGGACATGACTGAGTGACTAAGCATGCGTTCATGTGTGCACATGGTCATACACACACACACTTGAAAGCTTACTGAAATCAAAGAAAGAAAAGCCACAGATTAGGGGGAACCAGTATACAAGTCTACAGTATATATTCCTCTGAATCCAGAGTTGTGTGGCACTAGTGTCTTCTCATTATTTTATAGAATTATATATATATATATATATTTATATTTATATGTGTATATATATAATTTATGGAGAAGGCAATGGCACCCCACTCCAGTACTCTTGCCTGGAAAATCCCATGGATGGAGGAGCCTGGTGGGCTGCAGTCCATGGGGTCGCTAGGAGTCGGACACGACTGAGCGACTTCACTTTTGCTTTTCATGTTCCTGCATTGGAGAAGGAAATGGCAACCCACTCCAGTGTTCTTGCCTGGAGAATCCCAGGGACGGGGGAGCCTGGTGGGCTGCAGTCTATGGGGTCGCACAGAGTCAGACACGACTGAAGCGACTTAGCAGCAGCAGCATATATAATTTATATATTTATTCTTCCTACTATTAATAGACAATTGAGTCATTTCCCAGTTTTCAGTTAAAATGTAATGCTCCTATGAGCAGTCTTGTACATGTACTATAATAATCATAGTTTGGCATATCTGTTGAATATATAATTGTTTGGACTAGAGAATACATGGATATTAAGATTTAGCTGGTTGAGGTTGTGCTGTGCTCAGCCATGTCCAATTTTTTGCATCCCCATGGACTGTAGCCCACCAGGCTCCTCTGTCCATAGGATTCTCTGGCAAACATACTGGGGTATATTTTTGGATCTCTAGGAGATCTTCCAGACCTAGGGATTGAACTGGTATCCCTTATGTTTCCTGCATTGGCAGGTGGCTTCTTTATCACTAATGCCACCTGGGAAGTCCTAAATGTTATCGAGTGTGCAGTATAAACTGGGATATCAGTTACTTCAGGTTGGAATTTAAAAAATTATTTCTTAAATTTTTATTTTTCAAGACTAGTAAAATCTAAAAGCCTATATTTTCTATCATCCCTTTGTTCAGCATATCCTGCTATTAATCACTTAGTAGCCATCTTGGTTATCAGATTGACTGTTGCATATTCCAAAGAGAAACTGTAAAGTGCTTCCTTTAAGTGAAAAGTTGGAAGTTTTTGGCCTAAATAAGGCCAAAAAAAAAAATTGTATGCTGAAGTTGCCAAGATCTATAGTTAGAATAAATCCTCTGTTCCTGAAATTGTGGAAAAGGAAAGAGAAATTCATGCTAGTTTTGCTGTCACATCTCAGACTGCAAAAGTTAATGACTGTAGTGTACGATAAACCCTAAGTTAAGATGGAAAAGGCATTATTTTGTACAAGATATTCTGAGAGACCACATTCATATGACTTTTATCACAATATATTGTTATAATTATTCTATTTTCTTATTAATTTATTACTGTGCCTAATTTAAGTTAAACTTTATCGTGGTATATATTTATAGGAAGAAGCAATACATATATGGTTTGGTATAATCTGAGGTTTCCAGAATTCACTGGTGATCTTGGAAAAACATATGCTCCACAAATAAGGGAGAGCTACTTAATTGACATAAAATTTAAAAACAAAACTAACCTACAATCAGTTCAGTTCAGTTCAGTCGCTCAGTTGTGTCCGACTCTTTGCGACCCCATGAATCGCAGCACGCCAGGCCTCCCTGTCCATCACCAACTCCCGGAGTTCACTCAAACTCACGTCCATCGAGTCAGTGATGCCATCCAGCCATCTCATCCTCTGTCGTCCCCTTCTCCTCCTGCCCCTAATCCCTCCCAGCATCAGAGTCTTTTCCAATGAGTCAACTCTTCCCATGAGGTGGCCAAAGTACTGGAGTTTCAGCTTTAGCATCATTCCTTCCAAAGAAATCCCAGGGCTGATCTCCTTCAAAATGGACTGGCTGGATCTCCTTGCAGTCCAAGGAACTCTCAAGAGTCTTCTCCAACACCACAGTTCAAAAGCATCAATTCTTCAGCTAGAAGTCAAATTGGAAAAGTACCCAGGAGAAGGCACTAGGGCATTTCTAGAGTAATACTGGTAATATTAATTACTTGATCTGGAGATTTGTTATATAAGGGTGTGTGAAATTTCAGTGAGCTGTATTTGTGATTTGTACACTTTCCTGAATGTATGTTGTACTTCAGTAAAAGCAATGAAAACAAACAGAAAGCCTAAGGGATCAAATAAAGCTATTTGATTTTAAATGACTAAAGGGGTGCCATAAATGCCTACTGTACTTCAGAAGAAAAAGTAATCCATACTTAAAGGTATTTGAAATTTATGAGCTGAAAGCCTAGACCTCTGTCAAAAATCCTGATGGGAAAATTTTGAAAGGGGTATTCTGCTTGTACCTCAGAATAGGCAACCTGTACTTCTCCACTGGGAGAAGCAACTATTAGTAGACAGGAAATTCTGCATTCTCACACCATCAACCATCTCCAGAGTCCATGTTAACCCCTTCACCAAGAATATTTTAGCAGGAGTTTCTCCATTGAATTCCCCAATTCCATTTGCCCCATAGTGTTGTCTCACAGGGCTTCCCAGGTGGCGCTAGTGGTAAAGAACCCTCCTGACAATGCAGGAGACCTGAGACTGGGGTTCCATCCCTAGGTCCCGAAGATGCCCTGGAGGAGGACATGGCAACTCACGCCAGTATTCTTGCCTGGAGATTCCCATGGACAGTGGAGCCTTGGCAGACTATAGTCCATGAGGTCGCAAAGAGTCAGACTCAACTGAAGTGACTTAGCAGGCACTCACGTTCTCCTGGTAATACATGATCATTATTTGGTCCTCATTTGTAGCTGAATCTATTTGTCAGCCACAAACATATGGCCAAATGAATGCATCCACTGGCTGATGAACCTGATTGCTTTATTATGTTTTCTTCTTTTCAAATAAGGAAGAAGAAGCATCCCCAGATAAAATATATCAAGATTTCTGAGTTCTGTGACTAATGACAGAATTTTCACTGTCTCTTTCTTAGATTGCTAATTCAATTACTAGCAAACTATGAAAATAAGGGCAAACATATAGCATGTCTGAAAACTGAGAAAGGTCCATAAGGATGTCAGAAACTCCCAGGAATTTCTGATATAAAATAATGGATGAGTCCAGACTAGAGTCCTTAGTTGAAAGTTGACTCACCGCCTTACAAGGAAAAAATGAGTCAGTATTCCCAAGATGAAAATGGAGAACACCCTGGAGAACATAAATTGCCTAATTTGAGGAGAGTTTTAGAGGCAAAGATAAATAGAGAGACAATAAAGACACAGTACTTTTAAAAAAAACTTTTGATTTGATCAACCACAGTTGAGAGCAGGGCACCTGAAATGTGGCAAGGATACTGCAGTAACCAGAGAGATCATGCAGTGTTGAATAAAGCTGTCCTCTCTCTCTGTTAGAATTTATAACTGCTCTGGATTTTCCGATAGTTTCCATTAGATAACCAATCATCAATATAAAATGCATTTTCAGAAAGAAAATAAATGTATTATTATTTTTAGATATGATTATTTGCCTAGAACACAAAACAAATAAAAACTGATAGCAATCTTGATATTAGAGTCTGATTATACAGTAAATATGTTGCACTCCATCAGAGAAACAATGACACATTAGAAAAGAAAACATTATATCAGCAACAATAGATGCAAAATGGGTAGGAAAACTTTTCAGTAAGAGTGGAGAACCCTCAAATTGTGCAGTTATTATAAACGTGGTAATTCTCCTTAAGAAAATAGAGCAACTCAAAGCAATCCCAATGAGATGCTTTTCTTTTTGAAATTTGATATAATGAATCTAAATGTCAACTGAAAGAATAATTTGATGTTTTCTTCTCCCCAATTTACCACATTATATTCAATGAAATACACAGACCTTATATTTATGATCAATCATGTTTGACATAATCATCAAGATTATTAAAAAATACCCCAATTTGTTTTATTCCCAGAAAGTTATTTATTTTATACCTCCTTTAAATCAATTTTCATCTCCAAACTTCCCCACACCCACAATTCCCACCATAGGCAAATATCATGCTGTTTTGTTTATTTTTTTTCTCTACACGTTATTTAGGTTAGTTTTTGAACTTTCAGTTCAGTTCAGTCACTCAGTCGTATGCGACTCTTTGCGACCCCATGAATCGCAGCATGCCAGGCCTCCCTGTCCATCACCAACTCCCGGAGTTTACCCAAACTCATGTCCATTGAGTTGGTGATGCATCCAGCCATCTCATCCTCTGTTGTCCCCTTCTCCTCCTGCCCCTAATCCCTCCCAGCATCAGAGTCTTTTCCAATGAGTCAATTCTTCCCATGCGGTGGCCAAAGTATTGGAGTTTCAACTTTAGCATCAGTCCTTCCAATGAACACCCAGGACTGGTCTCCTTTAGGATGGACTGGTTGGATCTCCTTGCAGTCCAAGGAACTTCTTGGACTGCAATCCATTCTTCGGCACTCAGCTTTCTTCACAGTCCAACTCTCACATCCATACATGACCACAGGAAAAACCATAGCCTTGACTAGACAGACTAGACTTTGCTTTGTTGGCAAAGTAATGTCTCTGCTTTTTAACATGCTATCTGTGTTGCTCATAACTTCCCTTCCAAGGAGTAAGCGTCTTTTAATTTCATGGCTGCAATCACCATCTGCAGTGATTTTGGAGCCCCCCAAAAATAAAGTCTGACACTGTTTCCACTGTATCCCCATCTATTTCCCATGAAGTGATGGGACCAGATGCCATGATCTTCATATTCTGAATGTTGAGCTTTAAGCCAACTTTTTCACTCTCCTCTTTCACTTTCATCAAGAGGCTTTTTACTTTCTCTTCACTTTCTGCGATAAAGGTGGTATCATCTGCATATCTGAGGTTATTGATATTTCTCCCGGCAATCTTGATTCCAGCTTGTGCGTCTTCCAGCCCAGTGTTTCTCATGATATCCTCTGCATATAAGTTAAATAGCAGGGTGACAATATGCAGCCTTGACGTACTCCTTTTCCTATTTGGAACCAGTCTGTTGTTCCATATCCAGTTCTAACTGTTGCTTCCTCACCTGCATATAGGTTTCTCAAGAGGCAGGTCAAATGGTCTGGTATTCCCATCTCCTTCAGAATTTTCCACAGTTTCTTGTGATCCACACAGTCAAAGGCTTTGGCATAGTCAATAAAGCAGAAATAGATGTTTTTCTGGAACCCTCTTGCTTTTTCGATGATCCAGTGGATGTTGCCAATTTGATCTCTGTTTCCTCTGCCTTTTCTTAAACCAGCTTCAACATCTGGAAGTTCATGGTTCACGTACTGCTGAAGCCTGGCTTGGAGAGTTTTGAGCATTACTAGCGTATGAGATGAGTGCAATTGTGCGGTAGTTTGAGCATGATTTTGGCATTGCCTTTCTTTGGGATTGAAATGAAAACTGACCTTTTCCAGCTCTGTGGCCATTGCTGAGTTTTCCAAATTTGCTGGCATATTGAGTGCAGCACTTTCACAGCATCATCTTTCAGGATTTGAAATAGCTCAACTGGAATTCCATCACCTCCACTAGCTTTGTTCGTAGTGATGCTTCCTAAGGCCTACTTGACATCCCATTCCAAGATGTCTGGCTCTAGGTGAGTGGTCACACCATCGTGATTACCTGGGTTGTGAAGATCTTTTATGTACAATTCTTTTGTGTATTCTTGCCACCTCTTCTTAATATCTTCTGCTTCTGTTAGGTCCATACCATTTCTGTCCTTTATCAAGCCCATCTTTGCATGAAATGTTCCCTTGGTATCTCTGATTTTCTTGAAGAGATCTCTAGTCTTTCCCCTTCTGTTGTTTTCCTCTATTTCCTTGCATTGATTGCTGAGGAAGACTTTCTTATCTCTCCTTGCTATTCCTTGGAACTCTGCATTCAGATGCTTATATCTTTCCTTTTCTCCTTTGCTTTTTGCTTCTCTTCTTTTCACAGCTTTTGTAAGGTCTCCCCAGACAGCCATTTTGCTTTTTTGCATTTCTTTTCCATGGGGATGGTCTTGATCCCTGTCTCCTGTACAATGTCCTGAACCTCTGTCCATAGTTCATCAGGCACTCTATCTATCAGATTAGTCCCTTAAATCTACTTCTCACTTCCACTGTATAATCATAAGGGATTTGATTTAGGTCATACCTGAATGGTCTAGTGGTTTTCCCTACTTTCTTCAATTTAAGTCTGAATTTGGCAATAGGGACTTTATGATCTGAGCTACAGTCAGCTCCCGGTCTTGTTTTTGTTGACTGTATAGAGCTTCTCCATCTCTGGCTGCAAAGAATATAATCAATCTGATTTCAGTTTTGACCATCTGGTGATCTCCATGTGTAGAATCTTCTGTTGTGTTGTTGCAAGAGGATGTTGTTATGTTGTTGTTTGAACTTTAGATGATCATATAATTGTTAATCTTTTCTTCTGAACTGCTTTTATTAGAAATATCATTTATGTTGTTGATCAATTGTTTATTCTTTTCATTGCTGAGAGTTTTATATTTTGTTATTAATATAACATTCTACTTTTATTCAGTCTTCTGTTTTTTTCTCAATTCTCCTATTGTTGGCTAATTGGATTGTTTCCAGTTTTCAAGGGTATTTGTAAGCATATAGCCTTGGAAAATAAAAATAGGGTCTCTTCATGGAACAAAGGGTGTGAGTTCAGCTGTTAAATCATGTCTGACTTTGCAACATCATAGACTGTAGCCCACCAAGCTTCTCTGTCCTTGGGATTTCCCAGGCAAGAATATTGGAATGGGTTGCTATTTCCTTCCCCAAGGTATCTTCCAGACCCAGGGATCAAGGATACATCTTTTGCACTGGCAGGCAGATTCTTACCGCTGAGCCACATCAGGGAAGCCCAGAACAAAGGGTTGGCATATTTTAACGCCCATAGCAAAAGACTTGGGTTCCCTAAGCTTAGGATTTTTCTTCTGCAATATAATCCACTGTCTGTGCATGCTTTCATATGAGTCCATTAGCATAACTGTGAAGGACTTGGCAACAAAAGAAACTGACCCAAATGTATTGAATATAGAAGAGTCTCCTCTGTTCTAGAATCCAATAAATTGTGGCAGGCCAACTTGGTAGCTTTTACAGTTCTTGACAGTACCTATGGTTAGAGGGATATTGGTGTGTAATTTTCTTTTTTATGATGTCCTTATCAGATTATGGTATCAGTATTATGTTTCACTCAAAGCACAGGTTAGTAATTATTCCCTCCTTTATTTTCTGAAAGTATTTATGTAGTATTGGGGTTATTTCTTCCTTAAATGTTTGATGAATTTTATTTGACAAATAACCTTGGCCTAGAGCTATCTTCATGCTGAGATTATTTCAAATTCAGTTTTTGTAATATATAAAAAGGTAATCAGATTTTCTTATTTTTAATTTTTTTTTAAATTTTATGAAAATTTTATTTTTCTATTTTTTCAAGTGTCTTATTTGGTCATTTGTGTTTTATAAGAAATATATTCATTTAACCTAAATTGTCATATTTATTATGAAAGTCTTTTATAATATTCTAAATTATTTTTAAAATATCTGTATTGTCTGTAATGTAATACTCACAATACTTCTTTTGATTTTTCTTTTTTTTTTTTTAATTTGATCTTGCCATAGGTTTGTTAGTTTATTAACCTTTCAAAAAACTAGCTTTGGCTTCATTAATGTTTCCTCTTTATTTTCTGTTTCATAGGTTTGTGCATTTATATTTATTATGTCTTCTTATTTTGGGGTTTAATTTGTTCTTTAAAATCTTATATAATTGAGTTCAAATCTTCTCTTTCATTTTGCATTTAAGTTATAAATTCTTAGCTATTGAGTGGTCTAGCTATATCTTTCTATTTTTGATATGTTCTATTTTATTATTATTTGATTTTATGTTCTTTCTTTTTCCCCTTTATGTTCAAGTTTCTATATGACATGATTTGCCTTCAGCCTGAACAATGTTTTTTTTAACATTTCTTCTAGTACAGTCATCTGGTGGTTAATTTTCTCAGCTTTTTTAAAATCTGAAATATCACTACTTCAATCTCATTTTTGAAGGATGCTTTCAGTGGATGTAGTACATTTAGTACTTCAGAGTTAGTTTTGCCATT
Source organism: Bos javanicus (assembly GCF_032452875.1). NCBI lineage: Eukaryota > Metazoa > Chordata > Mammalia > Artiodactyla > Bovidae > Bos > Bos javanicus. Next base: position 55,645,369 of record NC_083871.1, on the reverse strand, counting down.
ATCTCTGGCTGCCATTGTTCATGATGAGAGGTCTCATGTATCCTTATTTTTGTTCTTTTATATATATCTTTCTTCCATCCAGCAATTAACATATAACATTTATAAGTTTAAAGTGTGTGTGTGCTCAGTCACTGTGTCTGACTCTTTGTGACCTATGGACTGTAGCCTGCCAGACTCCTGTGTCCATGGTATTAAGAATACTGGAGTGCTCTCCTCTAGGGGATCTTCCTGACCCTGGACTCAAACCCATATCTGGCATCTCCTGCATTGCTGGCAGGTTCTTTGCCCACTAAAGCCACCTGGAAAGCTGCAATATATGCCTATATTACCACAGTAAGGTCAGTTAATTTAATATGGCTTGAATTCTGGTTGCTTTTTACATTTTTTCCCTTTATCTTTTGCTTTCAGCAGTCTGACTAAGATGTGTTGGGGAATGACTTTACTTTACTTGTATTTATCAAATTTGGAGTCTGCTGAGCTTCTTGGATATCTTTACCAAATTTTAGAAATTTTCAGCTACTATTTTTAAGTGCCTTCCTTTTTGCTTTTTCATTTTGTTTTATTCTTTATCTGTAGCTTGAATCACATTTCTTAGACTAATTGATGTCACTTCTTTGTTCACGTGGCTCTGTTTTTTTTTTTTTTTTTGGCTTGTTTTGTCTTTTCTCTCTGTTCTTCAGCTTGAATATTTTTATTTGTCCTAAATTCTATTGACCTTTTCTTCTTCTATATCCTAACTTCTGTTAAGCTAATTCAGTGGATCTTTCATTTCACTTATTATATTTTTCAACACTAGAACATTATATGGCTATTGTTGAATATTTACAATTTCTCTTCTGAAAGACTCCACACATTCATTTACTCTATTCTTGTATATACTTAAGCATATCAATAAAAGTAGTTTTAACATCCTTGTTTGATAATTTCAATATTGAGATCATCTCAAAGTTTCTTTCTACGGACTCCTTTTTATTTAGTAATATTTCATATTTCTCTACTTCTTTGCAGATACAATGATTTTAGATTATTTGCTGGGCTTTATAGATGGAATGAGGTTCGTGACATTGTACAGGAGACAGGGAACAAGACCATTCCCGTAGAAAAGAAATGCAAAAAAGCAAAATGGCTGTCTGGGGAGGCCTTACAAAAGCTGTGAAAAGAAGAGAAGTGAAAAGGAAAGGAGAAAAGCAAAGAGATAAACATCTGAATGCAGAGTTCCAAAGAATAGCAAGAAGAGATAAGAAAGCCTTCTTCAGCGATCAATGCAAAGAAATAGAGGAAAACAACAGAACGGGAAAGACTAGGGATCTCTTCAAGAAAATCAGAGATACCAAAGGAACATTTCATGCAAAGATGAGCTCGCTAAAGGACAGAAATGGTATGGACCTAACAGAAGCAGAAGATATTAAGAAGAGATGGCAAGAATACACAGAAGAACTATACAAAAAAGATCTCACAACCCAGATAATCACGATGGTGTGATCACTGACCTAGAGCCAGACATCCTGGAATGTGAAGTCAAGTGGGCCTTAGAAAGCATCACTATGAACAAAGCTAATGGAGGTGATGGAATTCCAGTTGAGCTATTCCAAATCCTGAAAGATGATGCTGTGAAAGTGCTGCACTCAATATGCCAGCAAATTTGGAAAACTCAGCAGTGGCCACAGGACTGGAAAAGGTCAGTTTTCATTCCAATCCCAAAGAAAGGCAATGCCTAAGAATGCTCAAACTACCACACAATTGCACTCATCTCACACGCTAGTAAAATAATGCTCAAAATTCTCCAAGCCAGGCTTCAGCAATATGTGAACCGTGAACTTCCTGATGTTCAAGCTGGTTTTAGAAAAGGCAGAGGAACCAGAGATCAAATTGCCAACATCCGCTGGATCATAGAAAAAGCAAGAGAGTTCCAGAAAAACATCTATTTCTGCTTTATTGACTATGCCAAAGCCTTTGACTGTGTGGATCACAATCAACTGTGGAAAATTCTGAAAGAGATGGGAATACCAGACCACCTGATCTGCCTCTTGAGAAATTTGTATGCAGGTCAGGAGGCAACAGTTAGAACTGGACATGGAACAACAGACTGGTTCCAAATAGGAAAAGGAGTACGTCAAGGCTGTATATTGTCACCCTGTTTATTTAACTTATATGCAGAGTACATCATGAGAAACGCTGGACTGGAAGAAACACAAGCTGGAATCAAGATTGCCAGGAGAAATATCAATAACCTCAGACATGCAGATGACACCACCCTTATGGCAGAAAGTGAAGAGGAACTCAAAAGCCTCTTGATGAAAGTGAAAGTGGAGAGTGAGAAAGTTGGCTTAAAGCTCAACATTCAGAAAATGAAGATCATGGCATCCGGTCCCACCACTTCTTGGGAAATAGATGGGGAAACAGTGGAAACAGTGTCAGACTTTATTTTTCTGGGCTCCAAAATCACTACAGATGGTGACTGCAGCCATGAAATTAAAAGACGCTTACTCCTTGGAAGAAAAGTTATGACCAACCTAGATAGCTTATTCAAAAGCAGAGACATTACTTTGCCAACAAAGGTTCGTCTAGTCAAGGCTATGGTTTTTCCTGTGATCATGTATGGATGTGAGAGTTGGACTGTGAAGAAGGCTGAGTGCCGAAGAATTGATGCTTTTGAACTGTGGTGTTGGAGAAGACTCTTGAGAGTCCCTTGGACTGCAAGGAGATCCAACCAGTCCATTCTGAGAGAGATCAGCCCTGGGATTTCTTTGGAAGGAATGATGCTAAAGCTGAAACTCCAGTACTTTGGCCACCTCATGGGAAGAGTTGACTCTTTGGAAAAGACTCTGATGCTGGGAGGGATTGGGGGGCAGGAGGAGAAGGGGACGACAGAGGATGAGATGGCTGGATGACATCACTGACTCAATGGACGTGAGTCTGAGTGAACTCTGGGAGTTGGTGATGGACAGGGAGGCCTGGCATGCTGCAATTCATGGGGTCGCAAAGAGTCGGACATGACTGAGTGACTAATCTGATCTGATCTGATGGATGATAGATTGTAGGGATTCTTGATGATGTTGCTTTTATTTTGTCAAATTTTGTCTTGACAGACAGTTAAATTTACTAGATCTTCTTAAATCTGTCACTCAGCTTTCGTTTTGTTTAAGCAAATGTATTACTGTTTTATCATTAATCTACTTTTAGTACATGTACCTTAGTCCTGTATTTTATCATTTATGGGGTCTCAGATGAATGTGGAAAGGGTTCAGTAGAATCTCTTTACTCTGACTCAGACAATACTCCCCTACGTTGCAGTATTTCAAAACTTCAAGTGGCTTGTTTTTTCATCTCTTAACTCTGAAGCAGCCTCTATATTGAAGTCTTTCTCTAGGTGTACAGCTTAGATGTTTGTCAAGCACTCCAGAGTAATCCCCTTGACTCCTGGGACTCACATCTAGGTGACTCCATCCGTTCTGATATGCTGTTCTGAAAATTCCACCTTTTTAAGATCCTTTAGCCCATACATGTGCCTTATCAGCTCAGCATGTATGTTGGCTGTTATTTCTTAACCATAGTAGTCAGTGTGTTTCCAAGAAGAGAGCATAACTAATTATGTTGCTTATCCTACTGTGTTCTTTCCCTTCTCTCAAGTTCTGTTCTGCTTGTTGAGCAATGCCTGGTAATTTCTGCCTTATATGTTTTCATAGTCATATGAATGTGTACATATAAGAGGTAAATCCAATATCAGTTTTTCTGTCATTATTTGAAACAAATTAAGCAGCAGATTTTTAAAAAAAAATTTATTTTATTTTATTTTTTAACTTTACAATATTGTATTGGTTTTGCCATATATCAACATGAATCCACCACAGGTATACACATGTTCCCCATCCTGAACCCTCCTCCATCCTCCCTGCCCTATGTTTCAGGATACTAGATTATATTATTACAATATTTAAATAGGGCTGTAATTTCTCCGAGATTAATAGATCATATTACTGTAAAGTAATTTATGTATAAAAACTTTTACTACCTTGTGTGTGTTTGTGTATATGTGTGTGCTCAGTCATGTCTGACTCTTTGTGACCCAATGAACTATTCCCTGGTGGCTCAGTCGGTAAAGAATCCACTTGCAATGCAGGAGACCGCCTGCAGTGTAGGAGACCCAGGTTTGATCCCTGAATTGGGAAGATCCCCAGAAAAGGAAAGGGCAACCCACTCCAGTATTTAGGCCTGGAGAATCCCATGGACAGAGGAGCCTGGTGGGCTATAGTCCATGTGGTCGCAAGAGTCGGACATGATTGGGTGACTGAACAATAACAACAAACTGTAGCCTGCCAGGGTCCTCTTGTCCATGGAATTTTCCAGGTAAGAATACTGGAGTGAGTTGCCATTTCCTATTGCAGAGGATCTTCCAGATCCAGGGATCGAACTTGCCTCTCTTGCCTCTCCTGCATTGGCAAGCAGATTTTCTACCAGGACACCACCTGGAAAACCCCTTATTCAACAACTATTATGAAGTATCTAGTATATACATGTTATACTAGTTCTCTCTTGGAGAACTAACTATCTTGATTTGTATCATTTTTATTTTATTGTGTCTTCCAGGAATATTCTCATTATGACTTTATATGTAGCAATGTATCTAAAATCTTGTATGCCTGAGAATATAAAGTTCTTAAATATTTTAAATGTACTATTTCACTGTTTTTTTTTTGTTTCTAGTGGTGGAGACATCATATAGAAATAACATCTAGAAATCTGATGTTATTCTAACTTTTGTTTGTAGGTGATCTACTCTTTCCCTTTTTTTGCTTTTATACTTCTAATATTGTGTTTGTTATTTTTCCCCACATTAAGTCTAGTTACCTTCTGTCAGCATACAGTTATTACAATATTATTGACTATATTCCCCACACTGTACATTTCATACCCAGAACTGATTTATTTTATAACTAAACATTTGTATATCTTAATTTCCCTGATCTATTTCTCTCATCCTCTTAAAACCTTTCCCTTTTGGCAACCCTGTTTGTTCTCTATGTCCACAATTCTGTTTTATTATGTTTGTTCATTTGGTTTAGTTTTTAGATTCCACATATAAGTGAAATCATATGATATGTATCTTTCTTTGTCTGATTTACTTCACATAATATAGTGCACTTTAGATCGATCCATGTTGTGCAAATGGCAATATTTCATTATCTTATGGCTGTGTAATACCCCACCTTCTTTATCCATTTGTCTGTTGATGAACATTTAGATTGCTTCCGTATCTTGGCTATTGTAAATAATGCTTCAGTGAACATGGGGGTGCATATATGTCTTCAAATTACTATTTTTGTTTTCTTTGGATAAATAAATACCCAGTGTTGGAATTGCTGGGTCATATGGAGATGATGATGGACAGGGAGGCGTGGCGTGCTGAGATTCATGGGGTTGCAAAGAGTCGGACACGACGGAGCCACTGAACTGAACTGAACTGAACTGATGGTAATTTTATTTTTCAGTTTTTGAGGAAACTTTGCACTGTTTTCCATAGTAGCTGTATGACTTTTTTCAATCCACAGTAATGAGCATTCTCTTTTTTCTGCATTCTCTCTAATACTTGTTATTTGTTGTCTTTTTGATAGTAACTATTCTGAAAGATCTGAGGTGATGTGGTGGTTCTGATTTACACTTCCTTGATGATTAGTGATGCTGAACATCTTTTCATGTGCTTGTTGGCCATCCGTATACACGCTTTGGCAGAAATGCTCCATTTAGATCCTCTGCCCATTTTTGAGTTGTTTGGCTTTCTTGATGTTGAATTTTATGAGTTCTCTAGGTACTTTTGATATATTATTATTTTATAAGATTACAATTTGCAAATATTTTCTCCCATTCAATAGGTGACCTTTTTGTTTTCTCAACAGCTTCCTTTGCTATGCAAAATATTTTTAGTTTGATATAGTCCCATTTCTTTATTTTTACTTTTATTTATTTTGCTTAACAGGACATAGCCCCAAGACAATGCTAAGACTGATGTTAAACAGCATACTGCCTATGTTTTCTTCTAGGAGTTTTATGGTTTCAGATTTTATATTTAGGTATTGAATCTATTTTGACTTTATTTTTGTATGATGTGAAAAAGCAGTCCAGTTAAATTCTTTCACATGTAGCTGTACAGTTTTCTGAACACCATTTCTTGAAGAAGCTGTCTTTCCCACCGTTTAATGTTTTTGCCTCTTTTGTCATAGATTAATTGACTGTGTAAGTATGGGTTCAATTCTGGACCCTCTGTTCTGTTCTCTTGTTCTGTTTTGACATCAGTACCAGACTGTTTTGATTACTGTAGCTTTGTAGTAAAGTTTGAAATCAGGGAGTGTGATATCTCCAGCTGTTTTTTTTTTTTTTTTTCAAGATGGTTTTGACTATTTGGGCTCTTTTGTGTTTCCATTCAAATTTAGAATTATTTTTTCTAGCTCTGTGAAAAAATGCCATTGGTATTTTGATAGGGATTGCATTGTATATGTAGATTGTCTTGAAGAGTAATTGCTTTAGTCATTTCAACAATATTAATGCTTCAAATTCATGAGAACAATCTTTCCATTTGCTTGTGTTGTCTTTATTTTCTTTCATCAGTGTCTTATGGTTTTCCAAGTGTAGGTATTTTACCTCCTTTGTTACATGTATTCCTAGATATTTATTCTTCTTCATAAAATTATAAATTGTATTTGTTTTTAATTTCTCTTTCTGATAGTTTGTTGTTATTTTGTGGGAATGTAACAGATTTCTGCTTTTGTTAGGTCCATACCATTTCTGTCCTTTATCGAGCCCATCTTTTCATGAAATGTTCCCTTGGTGTCTCTAATTTTCTTGAAGAGATCTCTAGTCTTTCGCATTTTGTTGTTTTCCTCTATTTCTTTGCATTGATTGCTGAGGAGGGCTTTGTTATCTCTTTTTGCTATTCTTTGGAACTCCGCATTCACATGCTTATATCTTTCCTTTTCTCCTTTGCTTTTCACTTCTCTTCTTTTCACAGCTATTTGTAAGGTCTCCCCAGACAGCCATTTTGCTTTTTTGCATTTCCTTTCCATGGGGATGGTCTTGATCCCTGTCTCCTGTACAATGTCCTGAACCTCTGTCCATAGTTCATCAGGCACTCTATCTATCAGATCTAGTCCCTTCAATCTATTTCTCACTTCCATTGTATAATCATAAGGGATTTGCTTTAGGTCATACCTGAATGGTCTAGTGGTTTTCCCTACTTTCTTCAATTTCAGTCTGAATTTGGCAATAAGGAGCTCATGATCTGAGCCACAGTCAGCTCCCAGTGTTGTTTTTGCTGACAGTATAGAGCTTCTCCATCTTTGGCTGAAAAGAATGTAATCAATCTGATTTTGGTGTTGACCATTTGGTGATGTCCATGTGTAGTCTTCTCTTGTGTTCTTGGAAGAAGGTGTTTGCTATGACCAGTGCGTTCTCTTGGCAAAACTCTATTATCCTTTGCCCTGCTTCATTCCATGTTCCAAGGCCAAATTTGCCTGTTACTCCAGTTACTCCTGTTTCTTGACATCCTACTTTTGTATTCTAGTCCTCTATAATGAAAAGGACATCTTTTTTGGATGTTAGTTCTAAAAGGTCTTGTAGGACTTCATAGAACCGTTCAACTTCAAATCACTGCAGATGGTGACTGCAGCCATGAAATTAGAAGATGCTTGCTCCTTGGAAGGAAAGTTGTGACCAACCTAGATAGCATATTGAAAAGCAGATACATTACTTTGCCAACAAAGGTCTGTTTAGTCAAGGCTATGGTTTTTCCAGTGGTCATGTATGGATGTGAGAGTTGGACTGTGAAGAAAGCTGAGCACTGAAGAATTGATGCTTTTGAACTGTGGTGTTGGAGAAGACTCTTGAGAGTCCCTTGGACTGTAAGGAGATCCAACTAGTCCATTCTAAAGGAGATCAGCCCTGGGTGTTCTTTGGAAGGAATGATGCTAAAGCTGAAACTCCAGTACTTTGGCCACTTCAAGCGAAGAGTTGACTTATTGGAAAAGATTCTGATGCTGGGAGGGATTGGGGGCAGGAGGAGAAGGGGACGACAGAGGATGGGATGGCTGGATGGCATCACCGACCCGATGGATGTAAGTTTGAGTCAACTCCGGGAGTTGGTGATGGACAGGGAGGCCTGGCGTGCTGTGATTCATGGGGTCACAAAGAGTCGGACACGACTGAGGGACTGAACTGAACAGATTTATGCATATTAATTTTGAATCCTGCTACTTTCCTGAATTCATTGGTGAATTCTAATAGTTTTTTGGTGGATCTTTAGGATTACTATGTATAGTATCATATGCCAGTTTTACCTTTTCCTTTCCAATCTGGATTCCTTTTATTGATTTTTCTTGTCTGATTGCTGTCACTAGGACTTCCCATACTATCAGTATTAAGGATTAGTATGATGGAAAAAGTAAAGGACGGAAAAGATGATCAAGTTCCTTCCTGTGGACTAAATTATTATGTAAGTCTGGTTAGTTTACACACCTCTGAGGTAAGACACTGAAGGTATATTGCTGGTCTTGCCAACTGAGAAAAACCTTCAGATGGTCTATACAAGCCATCAGAACAAGTACAGATTGAAAAGCGTTGGTCAGATCAGTAGTTGCAAACAAGGTGTTAGGGGATGTATTGATTTGTTCAAGCAATAAAACATCTGGAATTGCAACTGCAAATTTGTGTCACCATCACCTGATTGAATTTAGGATAATTCAATGTCATTCCCTAAAATTACTCTATCTTCTGCACAGACTAGTAGACAGGCTGAATTAGAATGTGGTAGGAAGGAATTTAATACTAAATGTTGGTGAAGATGTAGGAAATGAGGAACTTTGTGAATGTTCAAGCATAAACACTTGCATAGAAATTCCGGAGACCAATCTTGTTAAACAGTAAAACTGCCCTGCCCTCTAATCCAACAGTGTAATCACATATACATTATTTTATATATGTTTATAAGATTATATGTATAAAAGTACATGGTATATGTGTCCAAGAGATATTCTTTCATAAGTTTATGAAAGACAAGGAAAATCTGCATTCTGAAAATATAGTTCCTATAGACTTTAGTACATAGATGCTATTTAAAATTAACGCATAAGATTACATAGAGATAGAAGAAAAAGTTCTTGAATGTAATAGTATAACAGTTTAATATTTTGATAAATCTGTTTAAATAGAAAAAAGGAAAAGTTAAGAAAATATACATTAGAAATGTAGACATGGAAATATACATTAGAAATATAGAATTCTAGATTTTTAATCTAGAATTAAAAAATTTTTAATCTAGATTTTTAAATGTGAATTCTAGATTTTTAATATTTTTGTGAATTCTAGATTTTTCTCCTTTTTTCACCTTGATCACATGGTTTAGGTAGTAGTTACTAGTCACTCAGTTATAAGTTGAATAATATATATGGCTATAAGAAAACTGTTCTAATATAATATATAATCAAGAAAGCTGTTTTTTATAAACTATATGTGTAAGATACATTAAAAAAAGGTCTAAAGGAAATATGACAAATGTTAATAGCTTTTATCTTTGAATAGTATCATCAAACATTTTTTCCTTATAATACACATATTTTCTTTATAATTAATACATTAGCCAATATCTTCTTAAAATGTTTATGCATTTGATGAAGTTTAGAACAATTTATAGATATATTATCTGAATAGCTTAAGAGATTCTTATAAAGATTGCAGAAAGAATTTGGATCATTCTATTAGAAATAAGAGATAATTATAATATATATAGCAGAATTACTTACACTATCAAAATTAGTTTTTCAAATTATTACTGGTAAAATATATGATATATTTTAAGCTTAAAAAAGCAGATTAAAGTACATTACTATGATTTTATAAGACATTGCATACATTTATACACTATAAAAATGATAAGATACATCAAATATAGTCACTGGTTGTATCTTAATGGCTATGCATTGGGAGAATGGTTGGCTTTTCTTTTCTTCCTTATGCTTTTCTGAATTTTCCAATGTGATTTACAAGTACAAAAACTACATTAAAAAAAGATTGTATACTTTAAAAGTGGTGTTTCTCCCTCCATACCTTCTTTTTAAAAACTTAGCAGAAAAAGAGCACTAGACAAGAAAAAATAACGGAAAGAAATATGGAAAAAAGATTGAATATATAACTAGAAAATGACAGAAAATAAGAATATAGAAAAAGTAGAAACAAATGAGATGTGATAGATTCTAAGTATATATAAAGACAATGTTTTACCACTTATTTTAATGACAAGTATTTGAACTATGGTGTTGGAGAAGACTCTTGAGAGTCCCTTAGACTGCAAGGAGATCCAACCAGTCCATCCTAAAGGAGATCAGTCTTGGGTGTTCACTGGAAGGACTGATGCCGAAGCTGAAACTCCAAAACTTTGGCCACCTCATGTGAAGAGTTGACTCATTGGAAAAGACTCTGATGCTGGGAGGGATTGGGGGCAGGAGGAGAAGGGGACAACAGAGGATGAGATGGCTGGATGGCATCACCAACTCGATGCCGATGAATTTGAGTAAACTCCGGGAGTTGGTGATGGACAGGGAGGCCTGGCGTGCTGCGATTCATGGGGTCACAATGAGTCAGACACGACTGAACGACTGAACTAACTAGTCTATTATATTCAAATGAAGTCTTTCAGAATACTTTACTGTATCTGACATTTGTATAGAAACTTGAAGCTTTCAATAGTTCTTTTCTAAAAGTTGCTTAAGAAGTTTTTTCTTTTTCTTTTTTTTTTAAGAAAAGCAATCAGCTATTGAGATTTAAATTAAATCTCTACCAAATGTAAGTAACTTAAAAGTATGTCATATTGTTATTTTGATGTGTACTTAGTGAAGAAAAAGGGATGTACAACTTAATTAAAAAGTTTATTAGTGATGATATTAATCTAGTTATTTTCAGCGCAGATTGACACTAAATAACACATCAGTTCAGTTCAGTCGCTCAGTCGTGTCTGACTCTTTGTGACCCCATGAATAAATAACTCATAGTAATGACATATTTCATCTTCAAATATCTGAGCAAGCACTATCTATAGTAAGTGTATGTTCCAGGCTGTTGTAGATGTTCTTATGTCAAAAATGTTTATGTGAAAAACTGCAAAATTTTTGAAAAATGTTGGGTATTTATCTGTGCTCCTTTTTAAAAAGTTGTTTAATGTGATGTATGTCCACTCTTCAGAATATAATCCTTTCCTTGGACCCTTATAGGAAGTTATTTAAAATATGTGTAAATATTTTGTTCTTTTAAATATATCTTTGTTCCAGAAAACTCGCCAACTGGTTATCAATTGAATACAGCGCAAACACCTTATCCTGGGGTTCAAAACTCTTTAGAATCAGTCAGGTCTCAATATACTTTTTAAATCTTATATATATATATACTTTTCCTCTTCCTTCACCCTAAATGCCTTACATTCCTTCCATAACAGTATACTCCTCATTTTCTGAATATACTCCATTTTCTCATGTCAGTTTCTTAGCCCAAAATATCTTTCCACTGTATCTCCACCTGTCACGGTTCTACCCATCTTCCAAGAACTATATCATGTCATCTGCTCCACAAAGCTGTCTCTAATTTTAGATTATGCTCATTATTCATGTATTTTAAGATATTTAAAAAATATTTTTGACTGAGAGAGTGGATTTTTTTTAAAATAAAAAGTAGATGGCAGTGACCTCAATGTTTATAGAATCTCTTTAGGTAAGTGATTCTGTTCAGCAACAAAAGCAAGAACAGTGACTAACATGACATTCATTTTTCTTCCCTTTAGTAAAAACTTGCTGCATTGTCACACTGGTGATTTTTATGAGCCTGTAGGAAACATTTTTAATTTATTATGGTGAATATCTTATAATAAGGCAAAAAGAAATTAATCCAGATAGATGGATATCTAACGTAAGACATTGACTTCTTCTGAGGTAAAATTGGAATTAAGGCTGCAGAACAGAAACTTTATCATGTATACGATGTACCATTCTTCTAAAAGTATTTAGATGGAAGATTTGGCATGAAATCTAGCTATCAAAATTACTCATTCTACTCTCACTATGTTGGGAGGATAGCAACCTCACAGTTTTTTGGGTAAAGTACAACCCCATTCCTCATGTCAGAGATAAAAATAATTTTTTCATTCTGTCCTGGAAATGAGTAACTGTAGTTAGCAGATCTCTGCAACTGGAGATAGCCTGAAATGACAACCAGCTCTTGGGTGTTCTCAGGTTGGAATATCAGTTCTACCTCTTTCTAACATGACTTATAAGGGTTGTGTGATTGTGAGGTTTTAAGGACTTTCTTCAGTAAGTAGAAGTCAGAGGGCTCTGTGATTTTCAGTTTTTCCAGAACTGAATTAGGCCAGTTTCACCTACAGCTCATTCCTGGTAGTTAGCTATATAATGAAAAAGCTCTGAGGTATGATTATTTTATACTATGTATTTTATTGTCCAGTCACTTCATAAACTAATGATTCAGTTTTAATGTTGTTGTTTAGCTAAGTCATGTCCGACTCATTTGCGACCCCATGGACTATAACTGGGGCTTTGCCAGTGGCTCAGCAGTAAAGAATCTGTCTGCAATGTAGGAGACACTGGATACTCAGGTTTGGAAAGATGAGTGGGGGTCAGGGTCGAGCCTCTGGGTCGGGCAGATACCCTTGAGGAGGACATGGCAACTCACTCCAGTATTCTTGCCTGGAAAATCCCACGGACAAAGGACCCTGGCAGGTTGCAGTCCATAGAGTGGAAGAGTTGGACAGGACTGAAGTGACAATATGCATGCTTGCAGGCCTTTTTTAATGCAAGGCAATAAAGCAGATGAACATTTAGGGTTACTAATGACATTATCCACTACAGTATGAATGAATACTTAAATTTACAGTGTTAACGCTTGTGCATGCATGCACAGTCGTGTCTGACTCTTTGTGACCCCATGGACTGTAGCCCTCCAGACTTCTCTGTCCATGGAATTTTTCAGGCAAGAATACTAGAGTGGGTTGCCATTTCCTTCTCCAGGAGATCTTCCTGAAAGAGGGATGGAACCCATGTCTCTTGAGTCTCCTGTACTGGTAGGCAGATTCTTTACCACTGCACCACCTGGGAAGCCCAGTATTAACATATTACTTATAAATAATATAGTGCATTTTCCCAGTGAGCACAAAGGCATTTATCCTGTTGAAATGACTAATTTTAGCCATATGTTTACTGATTAAAATTTTGAATCATAATTCTGTATATTCATTGAAAAAATTTTAAAGCAAAGCATGCCCTTTAATAACTTTGTTTTAAAAAACAAATGGAAAACAAAAAAAATATTAGGAGGCATTTGATTAAAGAAACTAGAGTTATAAATGTTTAGAAAACTGCTATTTTCATAACAGCTTAATATTAAATCAGAATAAACACACACTTGGTAGAATACTAGTTCATGGTAATATTTTAAATTCTACATTAGGTATTGTTTTGAGTTCATTGTTTTATTCATTTTCTAGGATACATGAACAATGCTTAGCAATTTAAGGAGAGAACCACACCAATTTACTAGTATAAAACTTGCAAATGCTATATACCCAGAAACAATACATGATTATGTTATTTAATTTTCTTTGGGCATTGTTAGTTGAGGGTTAAAGGAAACTCTAAAACAATTCATATACTTTGGTTTGTGATTAAAATAATCTTTCTTTGAAAAATAAGAATTCTTTAAATGATGAGCCTTATTGATATTATTAGGGATATAAAAAGGAGGATATATATGAAATTCCATTCTATTGTGGGACATTACGTTCTAGTGAGGAAGATTCTTTGATCTTCTTCATAACCTTCATTGACATACATTTTCTGAATACAATGGTGTGCAAGTCTAAAATTAGAAAATAAGAATTCCAGTTCCCATTTCCACAAGCCCCTCATCTGTGTCCCTTCATGAAGTCACTGTTTTAGTGAAAAGATTGGTGACAGTAGGTTCACTTGAAAATTAAAATTGCCATAGTTTAATGTTTTGGTATATCAACATTTATGCTAAAAGATAATCTTAAAATCTTCCAAATTTGTGACAGATTTGCTTGCCAAAATTTATTAAAAACAACTTTGTTTTGGTATAATTTACTTACAGATCTTCAACAGCCAAATAAATTGAACAATGTTTAGCTATATATTCCTCAACTGCTCAAACATTTTCATTATTAAATAATAAATTAAGAGATATTATTAATTATGTCAAATTCAACTTATTTGAACATCAAAGATATTCTGTTTAAAAGTTCCTGGGAACTCATACAACTCAGCATCAAAAAAAGAAAAAAAAAATTCTGGTAAAAATTGGGCAGAGGACCTGAATAGACATTTTTCTGAAAAAAGCATACAGATGGCCAATAGGCCCATGAAAAGATGCTCAGCATCTCTAATCATCAGGGAAATGCAAATCAAAACCACAATGAGATGTCACCTCACACCTGTCACAATGGCTGTTATCCAAAATGCAACCAATAATAAGTGCTGGCGAGGGTGTTGGAAAGAGAATGCTCCTGCACTGTTGGTGGGACTGTAAATTGGTGCGGCCACTATGGGAATCAGTGTGGAGGTTCCTCAAAAAATTAAAAAAAGAAACTACCGTATGGCACAGCACTTCAAATCCTGGGTATTTATTCAAAGAAAATAAAAACAGTGTTTGAAAAAATATATGTAACCCCTGCGTTCATTGCAGCATTATTTATAATAGCCGAGATATGGAAGTAACCATAGATGAATGGATAAAGAAGATGTGGAATACAAATACAATGAAATATTAGTCATAAGAAAGAATGAAGTATTGCCATTTTTGACAACATGTATGGTCCTAGAAGGCATTATGCTAAGTGAAATAAGTCAGACAAAGATACATATCATATGATTTCACTTATATGTGGAATCTAAAAACCAAAGCATAGGAACAAACATAACAAAACAGAAACAGAGTCATGGATACAGAGAACAAACAGGTATTGCCAGAGGGGAGGCAGTTTGAGAGGACAAGAGAAATAGGTCAGGGAAATTCAGAGCTGAAAACTTTCTGTTACAAAGTAAATGAGCCACAGGTAAGAATTATATAACTTGGGAAATACAGTCAGTAATAATTTAATAACACTGTATGGTAAGAAATGGTAATGGGACTTACTGTGGTGATCATTTTATAATGTATAAAAATGGTGAATCACTGAGCACCTGGAACTAACAGTTTTATAGGTCAGTAAAATTTTTTCTAATTAAAAAAAAACTTCAAGTGCCTGGGGAAACCTTAAAAATTTGAAGCATGCATGAAATGAAAATCCTTGGTTTAATTCCTTGATCTGTGTTGGACAAGTATTTTCAGGCAGATGGTATAGTAAGTATATATTCTACCTCAGAAATAAATTTAGTCAAGTCTTCACTTTCTCTGACACTTGGTTTACATTTTATTAAACTCTTAATACTCAGATTTGAAAAGATCTAATGTTTGACATGACTGCATAAAGATCATTCTGTCAACCGTATTGATTTTTTTAGTGGTCTAGGAAAAATTTCAAATGATTTAAATCTGGAAGCTTAAATCATTTGTGTGGATATGATCTGCTTTCAATTGACTAGTCTCTTTAAGCTAGGCCTGCTATTCTAAGATCAAAACTCTGTAAGAAAAGATCCTCTACAATATCAAGTGGTATTTGATAATTAAATATGTCATGTTCTTTATGACTCAGTGCTCAGTACCACAGGGAACTGCTGTTCTGCATTTGGTTATTCATTCATTCAATGCATGTTTATTAAGCAGTTTTTATGCCACGCAAAGTGCAAGGCTTTGGGATGTTGAATGAGTAAGAGTGTTCTTTACCCTTGAACTCCTTGCAATTAGATCCAGACATGAAGAAATTTCAGTTCTATGTAACTGCTACAGTAGATATGTGAAAATGTGCTATGAGGTCATTGACTAGGAGTAGAAAGGGGTACCTTTCAGTAAATGAGATGAAGCAAAAGTTCAAGTGCTTGGTCACTAAAATAGGCTTATTTTCATCAGAGAAAGTCTTACTTAGAAATAGTAATTAAATAGCTGTCCCTTGGTATGGAGAGCAGAGGGAGATTGGTCTTAGGTCCCTGACATAAAAATCCATGGATGCTCAAGTTCTTTATATAAAATGGCATAGTACAGTCAGTCTTCTGTATCTGCAGGTGAGGAACCCACAGATACAGAGAGCTGACTATAATAGGTAATGATTACCAGGTACTTGCTGAGTGCCAAACATTGTTCTAAAAATGTTATAAGTAATATTCATCTAGCTTTTCTTATCCAATTTAAATCAGTGGGCTAAAGGAACATAGCTTCTGTACTCCAAGGTGCCCAGGAGCAGCAACATGGAGGCATATTGGCTTTTTCAGGGAAACACAGTGATGCCCAATAGGTGTCAGACATTGTATGAAATACTAGGTTGAGGTATGTCACAATATCTTCATGAAATCACACTAAACTTTTAAAAATTAAAGTCATATCTCCGGGTCTTCACTGGTGGCACAGTGGTAAAGAATCTGCCTGCCAATGCAGGGGACATGGGTTTGATCCTTGATCAAGCAGATCCTACAGGCCGTGGAGCAATTAAACCCATGCACCAAAACTATTGAACCTGTGCTCTGGAGCCCAGGAGCCACAACTACTGAGCCCACATGCCACAACCACTGAAGCCCGTGAACCCCAGAGCCCATGCTCCCCAACAAAAGAAGCCACTGCAATGAGAAGCCCACACACTGCAACTAGAGAGTAACCCCAACTTGCCATAATTAGAGAAAGTCCTCACAGCAATGAAGACCCATCACAACCAAAAATAAATAAAAATAAAAAGTTTTTAAAATAGTATCTTCGCAAAGTTGGGTTTTCAGCAATTTCTCTGATAAAAAGTAGTTACTATTTAAAAATCAATATGGAACAGAAAAAGAGGGTGATTGACCTTATTTAGTCTGAATGCACAGCTTGAGAAACTGTGCAGTACTCAACAGACACACACATCTCGTCAGTAAGTAACTGCAGTTATTTAAAGGTAAAATTAAAATTTTTGTCTTTCAAATTTTTTGCATTATTTTTCCAAATAGCAGTGGTTTTGTTCAGGTATAAAAATGTATTATTAACTTGCTGGCCCTAATTACTTAATAAAAGGAACTGTTTATTTTTAATTATCATTTTGTTTGATTTTGATCACTTGTTAGAAAAGTCACTAAAACTGTGAAGGTGCTTTGAACTAAGAAAGTTTAGGAATCTCTGATCTTTGTTGTTGTTGCTTAGTCACTAAATCGTGTCCGATTTTTGAGAGCCCGTGGACTGTAGCCCATCAGGCCTATCTATCCATGGAATTTTCCCAGCAAGAATACTGGAGCAGGTTGCTATTCCTTCTCAAGGGATCTTCCTGACCCAGTGATAGAACCCGTCTCTTGCACTGGCAGGCAAATTCTTTACCACTGAGCCACCAGGGAAGCCCAATCTCTGATCTACAACATTTTTATTTAGAATATAATCCCGAATGCCTATTTTAAAGTTTATGTAAATAAAAACAGTTTAAATAGAATTAATTGAATATGCTTTACATCTGTTCCTTATCTTCTATAAGGAACAAAATTATTCCAGGGTTGTATTGAGGGGCTATAAGATATAAATTAATGCAATATCTATTTTCCTTCACTAAGTAATAGGAATATAATCTGGTTCAATGAATTCATGGTCAGTTTGACTGTGGATGAATGCATGGTAGATTTACAAAATTACTCATACCCCACTCATGTAAATGATCTGGATAGCAAAAAACAAAGAAAAAATACATGTAATCTAATTCAGTTTACAATTTGGTCCAAGGCAGTCATTTAAGTGGTCCCTTTAGTTTTCACTCTGTTTCATTTGTATACTTGCTTCGTCTTCCACAAACCTCTGTTTCTTTCCCCTTATTCATTTCTAGGAAATGAGAAGTGACTGGTGCCTTTGCTGTGGGGGGAGGGGGGGCAGGTCATCTCCATGTAATCCCCTTGTCTTTCTCCACCATGTTATTGTTCCTCATCTGCCTGTGCTCTGGTCAGCCTGCCAACACTCGGACTGAACTTGGGTATCAATATGCATATCTGGTCTGGCCTCTTCTAGAATGGTAGGAGCTTGGCACCCTTTCCTCATCTTGCTTGGCTCCTACCATTGCCTGTACCCACTGAAACTCTGCCACATTTTATAACCTACCCATGGTCTAGTAAACACCATGCCAGGCCTGCTGGCTCACAGAACAGCTACTTTCATCTGCTCCTTCTAAGATCAGAGACCTTCTGGGTGCTGTCCTCAACACAAGCAAATGAAGAGCAGACCAAGAAAGCAAAACCCTGTCCTTCTTCATAAGAACATGTACATATTATTTCCTGTCTCTCTTTCCTCATTATTCCCTTTTCTTCCCTTAATATCTTTGGATCAGAAGAGGAGGACCTTCTTTTACCTTATCCATGTCCTGGTGTCTTGTTATAGTCTCTGGCCTCTTAGTGAAGTATTAATGGAATTCAGGCATCAGGGAGAGAGAGAGGCTTACAGATAAGGGGTCTTGAAATAGGAGTAGATTACAGTCTAGTCTGATTCAGTGAAACTATGAGCCATGCATGTAGGGGCACCCAAGACAGACAGGTCATGGTGGAGAATTCTGACAAAACGTGTTCCACTGGAAAAGGGGATGGCAAACCACTTCAGTATTCTTGCCTTGAGAACCCCATGAACAGTATGAAAAGGCAAAAAGGTAGGACACTGAAAGATGAATTCCCCAGGTCGGTAGGTGCCCAATATGCTACTGGAAAAGAGTGGAGATATAACTACAGAAAGAATGAAGAGATGGAACCAAAGCAGAAACAGCACCCAGTTGTGGATGTGACTGGTGATGGAAGTAAAGTCTGATTCTGTAAAGAACAATATCGCATAGTAACGTGGAATGTTAGGTCCATGAATCAAGGTAAATTGGAAGTGGTCAAACAGGAGGTGGCAAGAGTAAATATCTAAATTTTAGGATTCAGTGAACTAAAATGGACTGGAATGGGCAAATTTAATTCAGATGACCATTATATCTACTACTGTGGGCAAGAATCCCTTAGAAGAATGGAGTAACCATTATAGTCAACAAAAGAGTCCAACAAACAGTACTTGGGTGCAATCTGAAAAACAACAGAAGGATCTCTGTTCGTTTCCAAGACAAACCATTCAATATCACAGTAATCCAAGTCTATGCCCAACCAGTAATGCTGCAGAAACTGAAGTTGAGCGGTTCTATGAAGACCTACAAGACCTTCTAGAACTAACACCCCCCAAAAGATGTCCTTTTCATTATAGGGGACTGGAATGCAAAAGTAGGAAGTCAAGAGATACCTGAAGTAACAGGCAAATTTGGTCTTGGAGTACAAAATGAAGCAGTGCAAAGACTAACAGAGTTTTGCCAAGAGAACACACTGGCCCTAGTAAACACCCTCTTCCAACAACATAAGAGACGACTCTACACATGGACATCACCAGATGGTCAATACCGAAATCAGATTGATTATATTCTTTGCAGCCAAAAATAGAGAAGATCTATACAATTAGCAAAAATAAGACAAGGAGCACTGACTGTGGCTCAGATCATGAACTCCTTATTGCCAAATACAGGCTTAAGTTGAATAAAGTATGGAAAAACTCTAGACCATTCAGGTATGACCTAAATCAAATCCCTTATGATTATACAGTGGAAGTGAGAAATAGATTTTTAGGGACTAGATCTGGTAGAGTGCCTGAAGAACTATGGACAGAGGTTTGTGACATTGTGTAGGAGGCAGTGATCAAGATCATTCCCAAGATAAATAAATCCATGAAGACAAAATGGTTATCTGAGGAGGCCTTATAAATAGCTGTGGAAAGAAGACAAGCTAAAGGCGAAGGAGAAATGGAAAGATACATCCATCTGAATGCAGAGTTCCAAAGAATAGCAAGGAGAGATAAGAAAGCCTTCCTCAGTGATCAGTGCAAAGAAATAGAGGAAAGCAATAGAATGGGAAAGACTAGAGATCTCTTCAAGAAAACTAGAGATACCAAGGGAACATTTTTATGCAGAGATGGGCACAATAAAGGACAGAAATGGTATGGACCTAACAGAAGTTAGAAGAGGTGGCAAGAATACACAGAAGAACTATACAAAAATGATCTTCATGATCCAGATAATCATGATGGTATCATCACTCTCCTAGAGTCAGATGTCCTGGAATGGGATGTCAAATGGGCCTTAGGAAGCATCACTATGAACAAAGCTAGTGGAGGTGATGGAACTCCAGTTGAGCTATTTCAAATCCTAAAAGATGATGCTGTGAAAGTGCTGCACTCAATATGCCAGCAAATTTGGAAAACTCAGCAGTGGCCATGGGCTGGAAAAGGTCAGTTTTCATTCCAATCCCAAAGAAAGGCAATGCCAAAGAATGCTCAAACTACTGCACAGTTGTACTCATCTCATACCCTAGCAATGTAATGCTCAAAATTCTCCAAGCCAGGCTTCAACGGTACATGAACCGTGAACTTCCTGATGTTCAAGCTGGTTTTAGAAAAGGCAGAGGAACCAGAGATCAAATTGCCAACATTCGGTGGATCATCAAAAAAGCAAGAGAATTCCAGAAAAACATTACTTCCGCTTTTTGACTACACCAAAGCTTTTGTGTGGATCACAACAAACTGGAAAATTCTTCAAGAGATGGGAATGGCACACCACCTGATTTGCCTCCTGAGAAATCTGTATGCAGGTCAAGAAGCAACAGTTAGAACTAGACATGAAACAACAGACAGGTTCCAAATCAG
This sequence comes from Bos javanicus, assembly GCF_032452875.1. NCBI lineage: Eukaryota > Metazoa > Chordata > Mammalia > Artiodactyla > Bovidae > Bos > Bos javanicus. Next base: position 55,624,510 of record NC_083871.1, on the reverse strand, counting down.
AAAAGGAGTACGTCAAGACTATATATTGTCACCCTGTTTATTTGACTTATAGCAGATTACATCATGAGAAATGCCAGGTTGGATGAAGCACAAACTGGAATCAAGATTGCCGGGAGAAATATCAATAACCTCAGATATGCAGATGACACCACCCTTATAGCAGAAAGTGAAGAACTAAAGAGCCTCTTGATGAAAGTGAAAGAGGAGAGTGAAAAAGTTGGCTTAAAACTCAACATTCAAAAAACTAAGGTCATGGCATCTGATCCCATCACTTCATGGCAGATAGATGGGGAAACAATGGAAACAGTGAGAGACTTTATTTTCTTGGCCTCCAAAATCACTGCAGATGGTGACTGCAGCCATGAAATTAAAAGATGCTTGCTCCTTGTAAGAAAAGTTATGACCAACCTAGACAGCATATTTAAAAGCAGAGACATTACTTGGCTGACAAAGATCTGTCTAGTCAAAACTATGTTTTTTCCAGTAGTCATGCATGGGTGTGAGAGTTGGGACTACAAAGAAAGCTGAGTGCCAAAGAATTGATGCTTTTGAACTGTGGTGTTGGAGAAGACTCTTGAGAGTCCCTTTGACTGAAAGAAGATCAAACCGGTCAATCCTAAAGGAAATCAGTCCTGAATATTCATTGGAAGGACTGACATTAAAGCTGAAACTCCAATACTTCGGCCACCTGATGCAATGAATTGACTCATTGGAAAAGACCCTGATGTTGGAAAAGATTGAAGGCAGGAGGAAAAGTGACCAACAGAGTAATAGCTGGTTGGATGGCATCACTGACTCAATGGACATGAGTTTGAGCAAACCCTGTGAGTTGGGAAGCCTGTTGTGCTGCAGTCCATGGGGTGCAAAGAGTGGGACACAACTGAGCGACTGCACTGAACTAACTGAAACATAGTTGACATATATGTAATAAGGAATTAGAAACTAAAGTCAAATATATGGATCTCAGATCTTTGTATTTTAGATTTTTGCAAAATGATCAAGTTAGGGATAGTTAAATATCAATAGGTTTTTTAATTCCTGTTCTTTTCATTTATTTTTTTTTTAATTTGAGGGTAATTACTTTACAATGTTGTGTTGGTTTCTGCCATACAAGAATGTGCATCAGTTACATATATATATATATATATATATCCTTTCTCTCATCAGCCTCTTTCCCCAATATAAAAAATGTTTGATTAAAAATTATCTCTCCATATAGTAGGGCCCAGAGGACTGAAACACATGTTTTCAAAGAAGCTTGCAAATATGTGTCTAGCACTGATGATTCTGTGTAGTAAGGTAGGAAGTTTTATTCAGCACTCCTGGATTCTTGTTTTATGACAACTAACACTGAATACCCAGTGCGTTATTCTGTTGACTGAATCACCCCCTTCCTCTCAGTCATCTACCACAGTTCCTGACTGTAATTACCAACATGTGTTTAAGCTCTGTGGTCACCATGTTCCACAATCAGAATTTTTCTGTGTTCACTGCTCTCTGCAGTGGGTCCTATGTAGGTACCAATCCCTAGGTATGTTCTGTAATGGGGTATAAACAAGTTTGCATGTTAACTAGAGTTTTCCCAATAATACCTTAATATTTAACAGCAAATATAATGATCATATATTTATATAAAGCAATAGACTTGGAGAATCAATTTTGGACTGTGAACTCATTCAGTTACTCAAAATGCACCATATGGAAAACTGCACATTTAAGTTGACCCTATTTACTAGTTCATTTTTTCAGCAAGTATCAGTTTACATGAAAATGTGGCTTCAGGATAGAAATGAAAGATCCGGGAAAGCAAATATTGCATTTCATTGTCAACTAACTTGTATAAGAGAGGCAATGAAGTATGATAGAAAGAATGCCAGCCACAGAATTAGATGGTTTTATACAACTACTTGCAGGCACTTGGATAAATCCATTCCTCTTTTGGAGTGGCATTTTCCTTATTTGCATAAAACAAAGTTCAACCAGATGATGCTTCTAGTTGAAACAGCTGTTATTCTAATGATGCATATTTTTACCATATTTTAACATTTTCTTCAAGAATATAATCTTTGTAAAATCATTTCAAGAAACTCGCTGTTATTGAATAGTCTATCTAAGTTTTGTCATATACTGGATACTTCTATTAAATAGATAAAGAGAAGGCATCACCTGAATTCTTTCCTTCATGGTCACTAAACATGATAAAGACCATTGAGCAATACAGCTCTTAATATTTGATCAATCAAATTAAACATTTGAGACTGAGAGGCCTTGTCTTTTTTGTTCTGAAGCCAGGCTATAAAATGAATCTATCCTTTTGGTATCTTGCTCTGATTGCACTGTGGTTTCCTACATATGGGGCATTGGTGCATGTAAACAGAATAGTTCCACTTAGCAGAGCACATAGCTCAGAGCCTTCTGTCCTGTTTGCAGTGACCTGGAAAGTACAAAGAGAGCAGTATCACAAAAATGGCTTTACTAGTATATTTGTGGATGGATGGAACCTTCATCATCATCACAAATTTAAGATCTGTCAACTTCCTCCAAGAACACTATTACAGGAGAAATAGTAATACTGAATTCTGTTTCATAACCATTTCATTTGGGAAATTGTGAAAAATAAGAGGGGAAATGGGAACATCTTTACTCCCGATGTGAAATAATAAATTAATAACCTAAAAGAGGAAGAAAATTCTACCAGCAGCTTATTAAAATGAATTCTATTCATAATCATACTACTTTTGTAAACAATATTTTACTTAATATACCTACAAATTACTTTTCTGTACTAAGTTCATTTAATTACTGGCACTGTTTCCTTTGGTCTTCCTAAATAGGAAAATATATAAACCCAAATGTATCAGATGGTTTTATTGCTTACTAAACAGGTGATGGAGAAAGAACTTATTGCAACATATTTAGATGTTAAAAACTTACTTATGGTCGTCACTTTCAGTGAAGTCATTTATTTTATTTTATGTACACATTAAAGATATAATCCGCCTGCATAAATATCCATTTTTTTTAGAAATTCATGAAGAATATTTAATATTTCTTAATGGAAGAAAGTTAAACTGATTTGAAACTGTGCTTTTATAGAATTGCACTTCAGATTTTGTTTTGTTTAATTTTTAAATTGCAGGTCTATTATATTTTCCCCTGCAGCATCAGATATGGTGGAATATATTTATATGAAACAAAATATCTATTCTCTGCTGAGGTAGTTAATAAATGAGGTTCCATTATAAGTAACTATTTTAAAAATATCTAGATGTCAATGGGATTGAGAACCCAGGTGCATCTTTCTGGCTTGGCAATGTAAAAGAAGAAATATCAATCAAAGCCGATCAGTTCCTCTGACTTTGATATTTTAAGACTTTATCAGTTCAGTTCAGTTCAGTCGCTCAGTTGTGTCTGACTCTTTGCAACCCCATGAATTGCAGTACGCCAGGCCTCCCTGTCCATCACCAACTCCCGGAGTTCACCCAAACTCATGTGCATCAAGTCGGTAATGCCATCCAGCCATCTCATCCTCTGTCATCCCCTTCTCCTCCTGCCACCAATCCCTCCCAGCATCAGGGCCTTTTCCAATGAGTCAACTCTTTGCATGAGGTGGTCAAAGTATTGGAGTTTCAACTTTAGTATCAGTCCCTCCAAAGAACACCCAGGGCTGATCTCCTTTAGAATGGACTGGTTGGATCTTCTTGCAGTCCAAGGGACTCTCAAGAGTCTTCTCCAACACCACAGTTCAAAAGCATCAATTCTTCAGCACTCAGCTTTCTTCACAGTCCCACTCTCACATCCATACATCACCACTGGAAAAACCATAGCCTTGACTAGACGGACCTTTGTTGGCAAAATAATGTCTCTGCTTTTGAATATGCTATCTAGGTTGGTCATAACTTTCCTTCCAAGGAGTAAGCATCTTTTAATTTCGTGGCTGCAATCACCATCTGCAGTGATTTTGGGGCCCCCAAAAATAAAGTCTGACACTGTTTCCACTGTTTCCCCATCTATTTTCCATCAAGTGATGGGACCAGATGCCATGATCTTCATTTTCTGAATGTTGAGCTTTAAGCCAACTTTTTCACTCTTCTCTTTCGCTTTCATCAAGAGGCTTTTTAGTTCCTCTTCACTTTCTGCCACACCTAACACTGTAGTTTGTAAACTTGAAGATCTTAGATAAATACCCAAGACATTTATCTTTAATGTTCCCATTTGTGCAAAGGAAGGTGGCTTTACATGTTTTTTCTTTATACACAGATTTCTGACACTGAAATAGACTTGAATTGTTATATGTTGCCCTTTATCACCTTAAGAAGCTAGAATTCATTTATTAAAATTTTGTTTTTATTTTTTCTATTAACAAGTAGGGCTTTATTATTGTGGTCAATAGACAATATTTTCTATATTAAAGCAGGCATTTTTATAATGCTTTATTTCAGTTACTATTAGGTGATTGAATTCTCTCATGTTGTTAAGGATTTTTATTCTGTATTACTATTTTCATAAATTTTGTTTGCCTTTATTAAATTAAGCTATAGCTATATTCTCAAATGGATGTCTACTAGTATTTAGAAGCCTAGTGAAGACCCTCACCCTTACCACTTATCGATTCATTTAATTTTTCCCTTTAATGTTGAACCTGTATAAATATTTATCTATATTTTTAAAATACTTATATGTTTTAAATATCAAGGTTAGCCTATTTAGCAAGTCAGTCCATGTAAGCACATCTCTCATTTTAATTGTATTAATTCGCCTCTTCAGAGAAAGAAGGCGAAGCTTCCATCTGTCCCTGTCAATTTTGTTTCTTCCCAAAGAGATGACAAAGACATTTTTGCTGTATAGGTGTGAAATGCACAAGTATGGTAACCCAAGTTCACTCCCACGCCTACTTATTTTCCCATAAAACATTCTATCGACAAGTGGAGCGCTTAAAGATGAGTGACACTAGTGGGCTCAGCATCCTTACTTTCATCTCAGTCTCCAATTAGAAAGCAACAATTCCAAGCCAGAAATCTTCAGTGAGTCTCTCTTTTTTAAAAAATTAATTAATTTATTTTAATTGGAAGCTAATTACTTTACCAGTACTGTAGTGGTTTTTTGCCATACATCGACATGAATCAGCCATGGGCGCACATGTGTTCCCCATCCAGAACCCCCCTCCTCACTCCCTCCCCATCCCATCCCCCAGGGTCATCCCAGTGCACCGGCCCTGAGCACCCTGTCGCATGAATCGAACCTGGACCGGCACCACTTCTACGGGATTTAGAGATGCACTATTAATGATGACTTGTCCTCCAGGAATATTTCATAGCCTCTTCATGCATGAATTTAATTCCTCAGTAAAGGCAAAATAACGTCACATGAAGTCCCATCACTGTAATTTCCAAAGAACCAAGACAGGAAATATTTGAGGAAGAAAATGTTTTACGTGAAATACAAAACATAGGTTTTTAGATTTGACTAGTCTTGAGAAAATAAAGATTTTAAGAAATGTTTTTTATGGGTTTTGCTAAAGTAGTTAACATGTTAAACTAGTAAAATTGTCCCAACAGTAACATACTTTTATACTTAAAAGGTAGTAGGATCCTTAGGCTACACACTTTCTGCCTGGGGCTGCAGGACACAATGATACTGCTTCTCCTTATGGCAGGCAGAAAAACTCTCCTCCCTGTGACTGTTTTCCCACTGTGTCCACACTTACTCTGAACTTTTTTCCTATGTAAAACCATGACCTTCAGCTTTCCCTTTTCTTGAGATTCTCTTGATTACCACAACTACACTTTTAGCAATCTGACAACCCAAAATATACTTTCTTGATCACCATGTCTTCACAGACAGTCTGGTAGTCTGAGAATTCACAGAGTAGGGATGCATGGAGAAAATTAGTCTATCTACTTTTGCTCTGGCCTCGTCTTTCATTAACTTTAATGTATTTGGAACAGGGCAGCAGGATCATCCCCAGTCAAGTTTCTGGCTCTTCAGCTTATTTGTAAAGCATTAGATGACAGCAGGTTCCTAAAAAGCAATCCTTTTTTCATTCAAGGGAAGAATTTTGTATAGAAAAATATTTTAAAAAAAAGAGAGAGAGAGAAACGGAAGGTTTAGTTTAGCAGTAACCTTAGTAATAAAGTATTTGTTTTTATCCCAGTGATTCTAATTAAGAAAGATATTGAGCCCCAACATGCCTGTGTATTAGCAGAGGTCTCACTCTTAATGCCTAAGCAGAATCCCATTTACTCCTTTTCTAATCGCTGAATTGCTGAGAAACACTCAATTTTTACATGTAATTGTAATTACCTACTTGTACTTATTATCATAACTAATAGTTGTTGTGTAAAGATAAATATTGAATTTACAGTAAGAAGAAAGAGTATCAAAACTACCTACTATAGGTCAACTAGTGGGCAATTACAGTTGGATCAAACATTTAGGGAGAGAGTGGTTGGAAATTTAAATAAGGAAAAAATATTTCTGTGATGTTTTACATGCAACTCTTTCCCTTAATTTTAAAATGTTAACAGTAACTTGTATCACAACTTGGTTTAAAAAAAAAATCAATAAACTTTGTTTTTTAAGCATTTTAGTTTATCAGCAAAACTGACCAGGAAGTACAGTTTCTGTGTGTTCCCCACACATACACAACTTCCTCCACTATGGACACCCCACATTACAGTGGTACATTTATCACAATTGTTAGACCTACACTGTCAACTTACTGTCACCCAAAGTCTGTTGTTTACTTTAGGATTCACTATTGGTGTTATATGTTTCATGGATTTGGCCTGAATGGCACCCCACTCCAGTACTCTTGCTTGGAAAATCCCATGGACAGAGGAGCCTGTTAGGCTGCAATCCATGGGGTCACTAAGAGTCGGACACGACTGAGCGACTTCACTTTCACTTTTCACTTTCATGCATTGGAGAAGGAAATGGCAGCCCACTCCAGTGTTCTTGCCTGGAGAATCCCAGGGACGGGGGAGCCTGGTGGGCTGCCGTCTATGGGGTCGCACAGAGTCGGATACGACTGAAGTGACTTAGCATAGCATAGCATAATGACATTATCCCCTAGTGTAGTATCGTATCTATGTACATAGATTCACTCCCCTAAAAATCCTCTATGTTCTCCCTATTCATCCCTCCCTCTCCTCCACCAGCCCCTGGACACCACTGATTTTTTTACTGTCTCCATTTTTCCCTCTTCCAGAATGTCATATCAGTTCAGTTCAGTTGCTCAGTCATGTCCGACTCTTTGCGACCCCATGAATTGCAGCATGCCAGGCCTCCCTGTCCATCACCAACTCCCAGAGTTCACCCAAACTCATGTCCATCGAGTCGGTGATGCCATCCAGCCATCTCATCCTCTGTCGTCCCCTTCTCCTCCTGTCCCCAATCCCTCCCAGCATCAGGGCCTTTTCCAATGAGTCAACTCTTCGCATGAGGTGGCCAAAGTATTGGAGTTTCAGCTTCGGCATCAGTCCTTCCAATGAACACCCAGGACTGGTCTCCTTTAGGATGGACTGGTTGGATCTCCTTGCAGTCCAAGGGACTCTCAAGAGTCTTCTCCAACACCACAGTTCAAAAGCATCAATTCTTCGGTGCTCAGCTTTCTTCACAGTCCAATTCTCACATCCATACATGACCACAGGAAAAACCATAGCCTTGACTAGACGGACCTTTGTTGGCAAAGTAATGGCTCTGCTTTTGAATATGCTATCTAGGTTGGTCATAACTTTCCTTCCAAGGAGTAAGCATCTTTTCACTTCATGGCTGCAATCACCATCTGCAGTGATTTTGGAGCCAAAAAAAAACACAACAAAGTCTTATACTGTTTCCACTGTTTCCCTATCTATTTCCTATGAAGTGTGATGGGACCAAATGACATGATTTAGATTTCTGACTGTTGAGCTTTAAGCCAATAGATGGAGTCATAACATATGTAGCCTTTTCAGATTGGCTTCTTTCACTTAGCATGCATTTAATGTTCTTCCTGGTTTTCTTCTTCTTTTTTCCCCCTAAGTTCTGGTAATATTATTTCCCCCAACTCTCTTTTTCTATTGTCACTGAAGTATAAAATCATTCAAAGATGAAAGAGTAAGATTAGTAGGGTACAATTAAGCATATGCCTGAATCACTTGTTTCTGATGCTGTAAGTTACCTTTGAGTTTTAAGAGAGTTCATAGGAACAGTCTGGTCTATTCACAGAAAAACTGAGCACACCTGGAAAAATGTAATTAAATATCTTGGATTTTAAAAATCCTTTGAGTATGGCTTTATAACATCTTTTCACAAAACCTCATTTAAAGGAATTCCAACAGGTACTAAAGCATCATCCAAAATAATGTGCTGCAGTATCAAGGGGGCATGCACAGGAATGCAAACTGAGGGACTGAAGGAAAGAATATTCAACAGCCTAAAACTTGAGAGGCATCAAAAATACTATTTAAGACATTCAGAAATCAAATCAAATAATTTCTTCCTCAGTAGGGACATGGCTTTCCATCTAGACCATTCATTTTTGCTCTTGTCTAAATGACTGTGCTTGTATGGGAGGATCATCACAAATCGTAGCTTTGCCTTTCTGTTATTCTGAAAATGAGCTTCAGTAATCAAAAGAAAATTCTAGTAATTTAGGAAGAAATGTGGAAAGTAAAATTTTAAGAAGCCATATTGGAGCCTATCAAGCTGAAAGAATTATAAACATTATATTCTCAAAAATGAACAAAAAATCCAAGATTGAAACTGCAGCTTGAGTGCCAGATTTTAGGACTCAGTTTCCTGAAATTTACAGGAAAGATCATTGAAACCTGATTTTGAATTAATATCTGTGAGGTTTAATTTTGTCAGCTATATAAACCAGAGTCATCTTTAAAATATATAGAGTTCAATTATCTTTCTTATTCCTCTTCTAATATTTTTTTCACAGTAATGCTTGCATAAGGGTTAAAAGGATCAAGTAGTGCAGAAGAGATTATTAAGAGTAACTGTCTACCATCCCATTCAGTTCACAAATTCATACTATTCCTTGTTCTTCCTATCATAAAAAATATCTCTTTTCAACTTTTATGCAAGTTATTACAAAGCAACTAAATATTAGACATAATTTATTAATGTTAGTATGATATTTGGTTTATCTATTGACCAAATTGATCACATGGACCACAGCCTTGTCTAAGTCAATAAAACCTTGAGACATGCTGTATAGGGACACGCAAGATGGACAGGTCATGGTGGAGAGTTCTGACAAAACATGGCCCACTGGAGAAGGGAATGGCAAACCACTTCAGTATTCTTGCCTTGAGAACCCCATGAACAGTATGAAAAGGCAAAAAGGTAGGACACTGAAAGATGAACTCCCCAGGTAGGTAGGTGCCCAATATGCTACTGGAGAAGAGTGGAGAAATAACTCCAGAAAGAATGAAGAGACAGAACCAAAGCAAAAACAGTACACAGTTGTGGATGTGACTGGTGATGGAAGTAAAGTCTGATTCTGTAAAGAACAATATCGCATAGTAACGTGGAATGTTAGGTCCATGAATCAAGGTAAATTGGAAGTGGTCAAACAGGAGGTGGCAAGAGTAAATATCTAAATTTTAGGATTCAGTGAACTAAAATGGACTGGAATGGGCAAATTTAATTCAGATGACCATTATATCTACTACTGTGGGCAAGAATCCCTTAGAAGAAATGGAGTAGCCATCATAGTCAACAAAAGAGTCCAAAATACAGTACTTGGATGCAATCTGAAAAACAACAGAAGAATCTCTGTTCATTTCCAAGACAAACCATTCAATATCATACTAATCCATGTCTATTCCCCGACCAGTAATGCTGCAGAAGCTGAAGTTGAGTGGTTCTATGAAGACCTACAAGACCTTCTAGAACTAACACCCCCCAAAAGATGTCCTTTTCATTATAGGGGACTGGAATGCAAAAGTAGGAAGTCAAGAGATACCTGAAGTAACAGGCAAATTTGGTCTTGGAGTACAAAATGAAGCAGTGCAAAGGCTAACAGAGTTTCCCAAGAGAACGCACTGGTCATAGCAAACACCTTCTTCCAACAACGTAAGAGACGACTCTACACATAGACATTACCAGGTGGTCAATACTGGAATCAGACTGATTATATTCTTTACAGCCAAAGATGGAAAAGCTGTATACAGTTAGCAAAAACAAGACCAGGAGCTCTGACTGCGGCTCAGATTATGAACTCCTTATAGCCGAATTCAGACTTAAATTGAAGAAAGCAAGGAAAGGAAAACCACTAGACCATTCAGGTATGACCTAAACCAAATCCCTTGCAATTATACAGTGCAAGTGACAAATAGTTCCAAGGGATTAGATCTGGTGCAGTGCCTGAAAACTTATGGATGGAGGTTTGTGACATTGTACAGGAGGCAGAGATCAAGACCATCCCCAAGAAAAAGAAATGCAAAAGGAAAAATGGTTGTCTGAGGAGGCCTTAAAAGAAGACAAGCTAAAGGCAAAGGAAAAATGGAAAGATATACCCATTTGACTGCAGAGTTCCAAAGAATAGCAAGGAGAGATAAGAAAGGCTTCCTCAGTGATCAGTGCAAAGAAATAGAGGAAAATAATAGAATGGGAAAGACTAGAGATCTCTTCAAGAAAATTAGAGGTGCCAAGGGAATATTTCATGCAAAGATGGGCACAATAAAAGACAGAAATGGTATGAACCTAACAGAAGCAGAATATTAAGAAGAGGTGGCAAGAATACACAGAAAAACTATGCAAAACAGATCTTGATGTACCAGATAACCATGATGGTGTGATCACTCACCTAGAGCCAGACATCCTGGAATGGGATGTCAAGTGGGCCTTAGGAAGCATCACTATGAACAAGGTAGTGGAGGTGATGGAATTCAAGTTGAGCTATTAAAATCCTAAAAGATGATGTTGTGAATGTGCTGCACTCAATATGCCAGAAAATTTGGAAAACTCAGCAGTGGCCACAGGACTGGAAAAGGTCAGTTTTCATTCCAATTCCCAAAAAAGACAATGCCAAAGAATGCTTAAACTATCACACAATTGTACTCATCTCACACACTAGCAAAGTAATGCTCAAAATTCTCCAAGCCAGGCTTTAACAGTATGTGAACTATGAACTTCCAGATGTTCAAGCTGGATTTAGAAAAGGCAGAGGAACCAGAGATCAAATTGCCTGTATCCTATGAATCATCAAAAAAGAAAGAGAGTTCCAGAAAAACATCTACTTCTGCTTTATTGACTATATCAAAGCCTTTGACTGTGTGGATCACAACAAACTGTGGAAAATTCTGAAAGAGATGGGAATACCAGACCACCTGACCTGCCTCCTGAGAAATCTGTAAGCAGGTCAAGAGGTAACAGGTAGAACTAGACATTGGAACAACAGACAGTTTCCAAATCGGGAAAGGAGTACATCAAGGCTGCATATTGTCACCCTGCTTATTTAACTTTTATGCAGACTACATCATGCAAAATGCTGGGCTGGATGAAGCACAAGCTGGAATCAAGATTGATGGGAGAAATATCTACAACTTCAGATATGCAGATGACACCATCCTTATGGCAGAAAGCAAAGAAGAACTAAATAGTTTCTTGATGAATTGGCGGATTCATTTTGATATTTGGCAAAACTAATACAATTATGTAAAGTTTAAAAATAAAATAAAATTAGGAAAAAAAGTTAAAAAAAAAAAAGAAAGAGGAGAGTAAAAAAGTTGGCTTAAAGCTCAACATTCAGAAAACTAAGATCTTGGCATCCAATCCCATCACTTCATGGCAAATAGATGGGGAAACAATGGAAACAGTGAGAGACTTTATTTTCTTGGGCTCCAAAATCTCTGCAGATGGTGACTGCAGCTATGAAATTAAAACACACTTGCTCCTTGGAAGGAAAGCTATTATCAACCTAGACAGCATAGTAAAAAGCAGAGATATTACTTTGCCATCAAAGATGCAACTAGTCAAAGCTATGGTTTCTCCAGTAGTCATGTATGGATTTGAGAGTTGGACTATAAAGAAAGCTGAGCGCTGAAGAATTGATGCTTTTGAATTGTGTTGTTGGAGAAGATTTTTGAGAGTATTTTGGACTTCAAGGAGTTCCAACCAGTCCATCCTAAAAGAAATCAGTCCTGAATATTCATTGGAAGGACTGATGTTGAAGCTGAAACTCCAATACTCTGGCCACCTGATTCAAAGAACTGACACTAGAAAAGACCCTGATCATGGAAAGATTGAAGGCGGGAGGAAAAGGGGATAACAGAGGATGAGATGGTTGGATGGCATCACTGACTCAATGGACATGAGTTTAAGTAAGCTCCAGGAGTTGGTGATGGACAAGGAAGCCTTGGATACTTCAGTCCATGGAGTCTCAAAGAGTCGCACACGACTGAGTGAACTGAATTGAACTGAATTGAATTGACTTAGCATTGTGAAATTTGAAGATTCATTTCAATAAAATCTTATCCATTTTAATAGTTATTAGAGTTTTTTATTTGTTAACTACTTTTGTAATATAAAACTGTATTTCTGTATTTTCAGTTTCTGGTTTCACATGTAAGGTTCATGGAAGTTTCCACTCCATCCTGACAATTAGTAAAAAGCTGAATACTTTGAAAAAAACATAAATTCTTCTTGGAATCAGAAGAGAGGGGAGGACACTGGGCAAACCACTGCCCCCCCGCCCAGGTTGGAGAGATAAACAGGTCAACACAAGGAGTCATGGCTTCCTGTAGCAGAGAGTCACAATTGGAAACTACCAGGGGAACCAGTGACAAGACAGGAAGACTCTAACTGTAATTGATGAATTGCTGGAAGGTGAGTGTGGACAACTGTGACTGTTAAAAATTCCCAAAGGACCCAGTGAAATTGGAGGTCACTATACTTTTGTTAGTTTCACCTCTGGAGCTCAATCAGATCTTTCAGTAAATATTGGATAAAAATACTTATATGTAAAAAAATAAATGACAGTAATGATACAAGGTCAGGAAGGATAAATTAGGATTATTTTATTATAAGATACTCCCATACTTATGAAGCAATATGGTTTTATTCAAAAGTGGCCTTCAGTTAATTGCGAATGTATATTGCAAACTCTAAAGCAACCACTAAAAACAGTTTTTTTTTTTTAAAAAAGCATAAATGATACTCCTAGAAATGAAAGAAAATGGAATTATATAGAATATTTGGGTAAAAACACAAAAGATAGAAAAACAGGGGAGACAAAAATAGAAACAATGAACAAGGGTAGCAAATAGAAAACAATAACAAATATGGTAGATATTAATCAAATGATATCAGTAATTACTTTGAACGTATGTGGTTTAAATTCACGTTAGAAGACAGTGATTATTAAAGTGGACTTCCCAGGTGACTCAGTGGTAAAGAATCTGCTTGCCAATGCATGAGAGGCAGGTTCAATCCCTGTGTCAGGAAGATCCCCTGGAGTAGGAAATGGCAACCCACTTCAGTATTCTTGCCTAGAAAATTCTATGGACAGAGGACCCTGGTGAGTTTACAGTCCATGGAGTTATAAATAGTCAGACATGACTAAGCATGCACACACATATTGTCTATAATAAAACCACTTTAAATATAAAAATGCATATAGACTAAAAGTAAATGGATGGAGAAATGTACACCATGCTATCACTAATCAAAATAAAGTAAGAGTAGGTATATTAATTTCAGACCATAAATTTCAATGCAAGGAAAGTTATCAGGGATAAAGAAAAGCATTTCATAGTGATGAATTCAGTTCATCAGGGATCAGTTCACCAAAAACATAACAACCCTGAACATGTTTGCACCTCAGAACAGAGCATCAGATTATGTGAGGCAAAAACTAATGGAACTGCATGGAGAAATAGATGACTCCATTATCATAGCTGTATATTTCACCACCTCAGAAATGGACAGATACAGTAGATAGAAAATTAGTAAGGACACAGTTAAACTCAACAGCACCGTCATAAATACATGACTGTATTTATGGGGGTCTATTTCTGTGTTCTCTGTTACATTCCACTAATCTTTGTGTTTATTCTTTTGCCAGTGCTACACTTTCTTGATTACTTTAGCTTTATAGTAAGTCTTAAAGTTAGGTTGTGACAGTCCTCCATCTTTGTTCTCCTTTAATATTGTATCATCTATTCTGGGTTTTTTGCCTCTCCAAGTAAATTTTAGAATTAGTTTGACAAAAGAACAAAGGCAAATCAGTGAAACAAAGATAGTCTTTTCAACAAATGGTGCTGGAACATCTAACATCTACATGCAGGAAAATGAATCTGTATACAGACCATACACCCTTCACAAAAGTTATCTCAAAATGAATCATAGAGCTAAATGTAAAATGCATAAGTATAAATTTATACTTCTATAAAATTCCTAAAATTCATATCAAAACAACTGTGAGATACCAATACAAATCTACTAGTATGGCCAAATCTGGAACACTGTAACAACAAATGCTGATAAGGATGTAGAACAAGAAATCTTCCTTTCTGGTGGTAATGAAAAATGGTACAGCTCCTTTGGAAGACTGTTTGGCAGTTTCTTAAAATAGTAAACATATTCTCACCATATGTTCCAGCAATTGCACACCTTAGTGCCTACCCAAAGGAGTTGATAGCTTATATGTACTCAAAAACCTGCACACAGATGATTATAGCATCTTTAATCATAAATGCCCAAAGCTAGAGGCAACCGAGCATCCTTTTCAGTAGGTGAGTGGATAAATAAACTGTAGTACATCCAGGCAATGTAATATTATTCAGGACTAAAAAGAATGAATTATCAAACTGTGAAAAGATACGGAAGAATCTTAAATTATTTCTAAGTGAAAGAAGGCAAGCTGAAAAGGCTACATACTGTATGACTCCAACATTCTGGAAAAGGCAAAACTATGGAGACAGTGAAGTGATGAGTAGTTGCCATGGATTCTGGAACAATGGGGAAAGGGATGAATATGCAGAGGATGGAGGATATTTAGGGCATTGAAAATGCTTTGTATGACAGCATAATGATAGATGCATGTCACTATGCATTTGTCCAAACCCATAGGATACAACACCAAAAGTGAATGTTAATGTAAACTATGGACTTTGGGTGATAATGAAATGCCAATGTAGGGTCATCAGTTATAACAAATGTACCACTCTGCTGCGAGGATCTTGATAATGGAGGAGACTGTAGTTGTAAGGGGAAAATGGGTTTATGGGATATCCCTACACCTTCCTCTCAATCTGCTTTGAACCTAAAACTTCTCTGAAAAGTAAAATCTTAAGTGAAAACTCTATTTCTTGCTCCATCGAACTTTAGAGAGCATCTGTTGATCACTCATCCCCCAACTGTTTCATGAGATTATTAATGTCCCTCTGCTCTCTCCACTTTGCCTTTCCATTATAACTCTCAAGTCTCTCAGCTACACCATTAATTCCACAGACCTATGACTAAAAACATTAACATTCTGTTTTGTAAGCATATTTAAGTCCTACATCAATTTATTAACCACTATTGACTCTCTTTGGGGCTTCCTCTTAATATAGACAGTTCCATCATAATAAACAAAAACAATGGACAACTTTCAGTATCTGCAAATTTTAGTTTTTTTAAGCTTTGCAAGACCTTGCTGCTGCTGCTAAGTTGCTTCAGTCATGTCCAACTCTGTACGACCCCATAGATGGCAGCCCACCAGGCTCCCCAATCCCTGGGATTCTCCAGGCAAGAACACTGGAGTGGGTTGCCATTTCCTTCTCCAATGCATGAAAGAGAAAAGTGAAAGTTAAGTCTCTCAGTCGTGCCTGACTCTTAGCGACCCCATGGACTGCAGCCCACCAGGCTCCTCCGTCCATGGGATTTTCCAGGCAAGGGTATTGAAGTGGGGTGCCATCGCCTTCTCTGTTGCAAGACTTTACTTCTTGATAAATTATTAAACTGAACTTATTGAGATCGACCTTTTATGCCAGGGATAAATTATGATTTAGGCTCTGTTACTGTTTTTGTCATCACTGGTACAAATTTATCAGGAACAACACATGATTATATATAACTTTTATGGATCATTTTATGGTCTTTGACTCTAATTACACAGTTAAAGGTATAACCAAATGAATTTAGTACAGGCCAGAAGCTTTTGATATAACCTGCACTTAGAAACAGTCTCCTGATGAGTCATGTAATAATTTCCAGTGAATAAAACATGGCTGTGTTCTGGCTTCCCTCCTCTTCAACTAGTTATTTAATAACTCCATACTTTTTTTGAGTGAGTTTGGAATAAACACCTGCTGGCTCTCCAACTAGAGAGAACAAGAAAATAATCTCTTTTGTGTGTTTTGGGAACATTATATTACTGTCACAAATTAGGAGTGGTGTTAGCAGTGCTATCTAATTAATGTCAGATAGAATGACTAATCATCAACTATTGCAAGAAGAGAGTTATCATTTTAGGTAATGAGCATCCAGCTTTCATCTAGTTTATCGTGAGCAGGCTTGCCGTGTTCCCTAAATCCGGATGCATCAGAATTACTTAGGAAGCATTTTAGGCATACAGTCTCTGGGGACCCACCCACAGAGATTCTCAGTTAGTGGATGTGTTGGAATGATTTAGAAAATCTTCTAAGTGATGCTAAGACAAAGCCAGGTTTTGTAACTACTGTATTCAGCAAGCCAGATTGCTCATTATTTAAAGACATGTTATGTAATATGAGAGGGCCATCAAAAAGTCACATGATTTCTATAGAAATAAACTTTAAAAGAATTTTTGAAAAAAAAGTTGATGTCTACAGTAGGTGTTTAGTAGCACTTGCTTAAATGTTTTTTTGTTTCTTATTTAAATGTATCATGGGCATTCTGTTGATGTTTCCTTTGGACACTAGATTATCCATTTTTATATAAGTTGGAATGAATGCAAAGTTGTTTTCTAAGGGTATTTTGTCTCCCATGGTTACCCATAGAATCATTTACACAAAAGTGAGATTTCTCTTATGTTTCAACTCATTCGCTCGAAGAGCTAATGTATGCTTCTTTTTAGGAACATATGCTTTATGTCTTTGGTTCTGTTAACCTGAATTTCTCCCTAAATGTTTGATCATTAATGTATATAAATCAGTATATACTAAGTGGTAACATAAAATATACTCTGGATACTTATTAAATGCTATAAACTTGAACTCTCTGCTGTCCAATATTTATAAAACTTTTGTTGAAATATTACTCTTGAAGGAATAAATTAAATATATGCATTACAACTCAAATAAAATTGAGTCTTGAATCAAGACAAGCCAACAGAGGATTGAGTAGTATTCTGCATTGTTTTAGTCCCTAGCACATGGCTTTTATTAGCATTAGACAACCAGTTTCCATTGAGAGAACAAAAATCTATATAAAACCATAATGCTAGTTAATTTAGGATTGTATATTAATATATCCAGTGTTTAAATTAATAGAAAATTTTCAAAAGCAGAATATATAAAACCTTCAAGAGATAGGGGAGAATGTATCAGTATCTTTCAGTTTATGGGATCTAACCATACATGTAATGTACATGTACATTAATTGTAGACTCACATTTTTTCCTGCTACTACATACATCAGATCAGATCAGTCGCTCAGTCATGTCCGACTCTTTGCGACCCCACGAATTGCCTCCCTGTCCATCACCACCTCCCGGAGTTCACTCAGACTCATGTCCATTGAGTCAGTGATGCCATCCAGCCATCTCATCCTCTGTCGTCCCCTTCTCCTCTTGCCCCCAATCCCTCCCAGCATCAGAGTCTTTTCCAATGAGTCAACTCTTCACATGAGGTGGCCAAAGTACTGGAGTTTCAGCTTTAGCATCATTCCTTCCAAAGAAATCCCAGGGCTGATCTCTTTCAGAATGGACTGGTTGGATCTCCTTGCAGTCCAAGGGACTCTCAAGAATCTTCTCCAATACCATAGTTCAAAAGCATCAATTCTTCGGCACTCAGCCTTCTTCACAGTCGAACTCTCACATCCATACATGACCACTGGAAAAACCATAGCCTTGACTAGACGGACCTTTGTTGGCAAAATAATGTCTCTGCTTTTGAATATGCTATCTAGGTTGGTCATAACTTTCCTTCCAAGGAGTAAACGTCTTTTAATTTCACGGCTTCAGTCACCATCTGCAGTGATTTTGGAGCTCAGAAAAATAAAGTCTGACACTGTTTCCACTGTTTCTCCATCTATTTCCCATGAAGTGATGGGACCGAATGCCATGATCCTCGTTTTCTGAATGTTGAGCTTTAAGCCAACTTTTTCACTTTCACTTTCATCAAGAGGCTTTTGAGTTCCTCTTCACTTTCTGCCATAAGGGTGGTGTCATCTGCATATCTGAGGTTATTGATATTTCTCCTGGCAATCTTGATTCCAGCTTGTGTTTCTTCCAGTCCAGCGTTTCTCATGATGTACTCTGCATATAAGTTAAATAAACAGGGTGACAATATACAGCCTTGACGTACTGCTTTTCCTATTTGGAACCAGTCTGTTGTTCCATGTCCAGTTCTAACTGTTGCTTCCTGACTTGCATACAAATTTCTCAAGAGGCAGGTCAGGTGGTCTGGTATTCCCATCTCTTTCAGAATTTTCCACAGTTGATTGTGATCCACACAGTCAAAGGCTTTGGCATAGTCAATAAAGCAGAAATAGATGTTTTTGTGGAGCTCTCTTGCTTTTTCCCTCATCCAGCAGATGTTGATTTTACAAATAATGATTTTTTCAGTTCAGTTCAGTCTCTCAGTCGTGTCTGACTCTTTACGACCCCATGAACTGCCACACACCAGGCCTCCCTGTCCATCACCAACTCCCAGAGTACACCTAAACCCATGTCCATTGAGTCGATGATGCCATCCAACCATCTCATCCTCTGTCACCCCGTTCTCCTCCTGCCCTCAATCTTTCCCAGCATCAGGGTCTTTTCAAATGAGTCAGCTTTTCGCATGAGGTGGCCAAAGTATTGGAGTTTCAGCTTCAACATCAGTCCTTCCAATGAACACCCAGGACTAATGTCCTTTAGGATGGACTGGTTGGATCTCCTTGCAGTCCAAGGGACTCTCAAGAGTCTCTCAAACACCACAGTTCAAAAGCATCACTTCTTCAGCACTCAACTTTCTTTATAGTCCAACTCTCACATCCATACAAGACTACTGGAAAAACCACAGCTTTGAGTATATGGACCTTTGTTGGCAAAGTAATGTCTCTGCTTTTTAATAAGCTGTCTAGGTTTATCATGGCTTTTCCTCAAAGGAGCAAGTATCTTTTAATTTCATGGATGCAGTCACCATCTGCAATGGTTTTGGAGCCCAAGAAAATAAATTCTGTCATTCTTTCCATTGTTTCCCCATCTATTTACCATGAAGTGATAGAATCAGATGCCATGATCTTAGTTTTTTGAATGTTGAATTTTAAGCCAGCTTTTTTACTCTCCTCTTTCACCTTCATCAAGATGCTCTTTAGTTCCTCTTTGCTTTTTGCCAAAAGGGTGGTGTCATCTGCATATCTGAGGTTATTTATATTTCTTCCTGCAGTATTAATTCCAGCTTGTGCTTCATCCAGCCTGGCATTTTGCATGATGTATTCTGCATATAAGTTAAACAAGCAAGGTGATGATATATAGCCTTGATTTACTCAGTCTGTTCCATGTCCAATTTTAACTGTTGCTTCTTGATCTACATACAGATTTCTCAGAAGGAAGGTCAGGTGGTCTGGTATTCCCATCTCTTTAAGAATTTTCCACGGTTTGTTGTGATCCACACAAAGGTTTTGGCATAGTCAATGTAGCAGAAGTGGATATTTTTCTGGAATTGTTTTGCTTTTTCGATGATCCAGTGGATGTTGGCAATTTGATGTCTGGTTCCTTTGCCTTTTCTAAATCCAGCTTGAACATCTGGAAGTTTTCAGTTCACGTGCTGTTGAAGCCTAGCTTGGAGAATTTTGAGCATTGCTTTGCTAGAGTGTTAAATGAGTGCAATTTTGCCGTAGTTTGAACATTCTTTGGCATTGCCTTTCTTTGGGATTAGAATGAAAACTGACCTTTTCCAGCCTTGTGGCCACTGCTGAGTTTTCCAAATTTGCTGGCATATTGAGTGTAGCACTTTCACAGCATCATCTTTCAGGATTTGAAATAGTTCAACTGGAGTTCTATCACTTCCACTAGCTTTGTTTATAGTGATGCTTCCTTAGGCCCACTTGACTTCACATTCCAGGATGTCTGGCTCTAGGTGAGTGATCACACCATCGTGATTATCATGGTTGTGAAGATCTTTTTTGTACATTTCTTCTGTGTATTCTTGCCACCTCTTCGTTTTTTTTTTTTTTTCACCCACCTTACAACTTTGCTCAAGGATACTATTTTATTTTATTTTTTTTTAATTTTATTTTATTTTTAAACTTTACATAATTGTATTAGTTTTGCCAAATATCGAAATGAATCCACCACAGGTATACCCGCGTTCCCCATCCTGAACCCTCCACCCTCCTCCCTCCCCTCCCCTCCCTCTGGGTCGTCCCAGTGCACCAGCCCCAAGCATCCAGTACCGTGCATCGAACCTGGACTGGTGACTCGTTTCATACCTGATATTATACATGTTTCAATGCTATTTTCCCAAATCTCCCCACCCTTTCCCTCTCCCACAGAGTCCATAAGACTGATCTATACATCAGTGTCTCTTTTGCTGTCTCGTACACAGGGTTATTGTTTCCATCTTTCTAAATTCCATATATATGCGTTAGTATACTGTATTGGTGTTTTTCTTTCTGGCTTACTTCACTCTGTATAATAGGTTCCAGTTTCATCCACCTCATTAGAACTGATTCAAATGTATTCTTTTTAATGGCTGAGTAATACTCCATTGTGTATATGTACCACAGCTTTCTTATCCATTCATCTGCTGATGGGCATCTAGGTTGCTTCCATGTCCTGGCTATTATAAACAGTGCTGCGATGAACACTGGGGTACACGTATCTCTTTCCCTTCTGGTTTCCTCAGTGTGTATGCCCAGCAGTGGGATTGCTGGATCATAAGGCAGTTCTATTTCCAGTTTTTTAAGGAATCTCCACACTGTTCTCCATAGTGGCTGTACTAGTTTGCATTCCCACCAACAGTGCAAGAGAATTCCCTTCTCTCCACACCCTCTCCAGCATTTATTGCTTGTAGACTTATGGATTGCAGCCATTCTGACTGGCGTGAAATGGTACCTCATAGTGGTTTTGATTTGCATTTCTCTGATAATGAGTGATGTTGAGCATCTTTTCATGTGTTTGTTAGCCATCTGTATGTCTTCTTTGGAGAAATGTCTATTTAGTTCTTTGGCCCATTTTTTGATTGGGTCATTTATTTTTCTGGAGTTGAGCTGTAGTAGTTGCTTGTATATTTTTGAGATTAGTTGTTTGTCAGTTGCTTCATTTGCTATTATTTTCTCCCATTATGAAGGCTGCCTTTTCACCTTGCTTATAGTTTCCTTTGTTGTGCAGAAGCTTTTAAGTTTAATTAGGTCCCATTTGTTTATTTTTGCTTTTATTTCCAATATTCTGGGAGGTGGGTCATAGAGGATCCTGCTGTGCTCAATAGATGCAGAGAAAGCCTTTGACAAAATTCAACATCCATTTATGATAAGAACTCTCCAGAAAGCAGGAATAGAAGGAACATACCTCAACATAATAAAAGCTATATATGACAAACCCACAGCAAACATTATCCTCAATGGTGAAAAATTGAAAGCATTTCCTCTAAAGTCAGGAACAAGACAAGGGTGCCCACTTTCACCACTACTATTCAACATAGTTTTGGAAGTTTTGGCCACAGCAATCAGAGCAGAAAAAGAAATAACAGGAATCCAAATTGGAAAAGAAGAAGTAAAACTCTCACTGTTTGCAGATGACATGATCCTTTACATAGAAAACCCTAAAGACTCCACCAGAAAATTACTAGAACTAATCAATGATTATAGTAAAGTTGCAGGATATAAAATCAACACACAGAAATCCCTTGCATTCCTATACACTAATAATGAGAAAACTGAAAGAGAAATTAAGGAAACAATTCCATTCACCATTGCAACGGAAAAAATAAAATACTTAGGAATATATCTACCTAAAGAAACCAAAGACCTATATATAGAAAACTATAAAACACTGGTGAAAGAAATCAAAGAGGACACTAATAGATGGAGAAATATACCATGTTCATGGATTGGAAGAATCAATATAGTGAAAATGAGTATACTACCCAAAGCAATTTATAGATTCAATGCAATCCCTATCAAACTACCACCTCTTCTTAATATCTTCTGCTTCTGTTACGTCCATACCATTTCTGTCCTTTATCGAGCCCATCTTTGCATGAAATGTTCCCTTGGTATCGCTGATTTTCTTGAAGAGATCTCTTCCATTCTATTATTTTCCTCTATTTCTTTGCATTGATCACTTAAGAAGGCTTTCTTATCTCTCCTTGCTGTTCTTTGGAACTCTCCATTCAGACAGGTATATCTTTCCTTTTCTCCTTTGCCTTCCACTTCTCTTCTTTTCTCGGTTACTTGTAAGCCCTCCTCAGACAAGCATTTTGCCTTTTTTGCATTTCTTTTTCTTGGGGATTGTTTGGGTCACCACCTCCTATACAGTGTTATGATCCCCCATCCATAGTTCTTCAGGCACTCTGTCTCTCAGATCTAATCCCTTGAATCTATTGGTCACTTCCACTGTAATTGTAAGGGATTTGATTTAGGTCATATCTGAATGGTCTAGTGGTTTTCCCTACTTTCTTCAATTGAATTCTGAATTTTGCAATAAGGAATTAATGATCTGAGCCACAGTCAACTTCTGGTCTTTTCTTTTCTTTTTTTTTTTTTTGCTGACTTTATAGAGCTTCTCCATCTTCAGCTGCAAAGAGTATAATCAATCTGATTTTGGTGTTGACTGTCTTTGATGTCCATGTGTCTAGTCATCTCTTGTGTTGTTGGAAGAAGCCATCTTGAGTGGGACAATGACAGAACTAACATATGATACAACAATCCATTCCTGTGTATTTATCCAAAGAAATGAAAGCACTTTTCAAAAATATATGTGCATCCAAGTGTTCACAGCAGCGTTATTTATAATAGCCAAGATATAGAAGCAATATAAGTGTTCGTCACCAGATGAATGATAAAAATGTGCTCTCTCTCTCTCTCTCTCTCTATATATATATATATATATATGAGTATGTGTGTATATATATATATGAGTATGAGTATATATACACACATACTCGCAATGGAACTTGCAAATTCATAAAAAGAATGAAATTTTGCCATTTGAAACAATATTCATGGACCTGTAAGGCATTAAGCTTAGTGAAATAAGTCAGACAGTGAAAAGAAATACCATATGTTTTCACTTATATGTGGAGTGAAAAGATAAAACAAGTGAACAAATATAACAAAACAGAAACATAAAAAAAAAAAATACAGAGAACAAACCAGTGCTTGCCAGAAGGGAAAGGGGTGGGGGAAAGGGCAAAATAGATGAAAGAAATTAATTAAAAGATATAAACTACTAGGTATAAAATAAATAAGTTACAAGGATGTAATACACAACACAGGGAATATTGTCAATATTTTATAATAACTTTGTTATGGAATATAATCTATAAAAAGGTCAGAATTATTACATTGTACATCTGAAATACTGTATTTCTGTACATCTGATACAATACTGATAACTATACTTCAGTTAAAAAATATATTAATGAAAATGACAAACAAAAGTATCTTGTGGTGGGACACTTTGAGGCTATATAAAAATCTTATTCCTCATTAAACTTTCACCCTCTGGTTTTAGCTCATCCATTGATGAGTTTTCCTTGACTCAGTTATTTTGCTGGTAGTTGCCAAATGATGATTATCTAATTCTGTCATTCCTTCTATATTTAATGGCTATTAAATGTTCTTCTGTAAGAAAGAACATTTCTTTCTTATTGGTTAATTGATTTTTTGATTGGCAGATAACAATATGTATTCATGTATTCTTATTTTAGTTATGGGCTATAACTTGTTATGGTCATTATTCAGATGTTCAGATTGTTGCAGATTTAACTGGTGGGAACATGTTCAGGTTGACTTTTGTGATCTTTTGCCATTTTCATTATTATTTCAGTACTTCCTTATTGTCTTGCAATGCAAGATATTCCACTAATGGGCTTTATAGTTTGTTGCATAGAACTCCTTGCTTGGCCTTGGGTGTTGCCTGTTTATGATGCCACTTGTCTGACATTTTGTCTATCTGTGAACCTAAAAATGCTTATTTAGCTTTATCTCTACCGGCTTCTTGAACCTTCTCTATGCTTCCAGAATGCTGCTTGTATGTGTTCTATCTTGTCTATTTTGAAACCTGTCAGATATTATCTGTAGTTTTTTTTAACATACCACTCTGGCACTCTTTATAATGCTACATTCTGTGGGCATTCAGTAGGTATTGGTTGATAGATGGTCATACTCAGAAATGCTTGCTATATTATAAACCTCAGGAAGAAGAGCAAGCTAAAAACATGACTTAATCTTTGCAATAGTTAGGACCACAGTAACCTAAATGGCACATGATTTTGAATGAAGGCCTTAGGATTATTAATTTTCAGAAGAGTCTAAATGTTACTAGAACACCTGTAGTGAAGAAAATGTGTTTGCACTTGCTGAACAGAAGACTAGTGGGACAAAAATTTGTCTAACATTGAAATATATCTTAATGAGATATTTTGTGTTTTCTATTCTATTTATATTAGATTCAGTACTGTTTCTCTCTTTTCATCTCCATTTTGGTAAAGGATCTTCTTATTATCCCAATTGTTCAATCATCTTGGCTTAAAGTAGACCAGAATTCAGTGGATATTTGTTTCTAGCTTTTGTCAAGAGAACAAAGAGGAAATAGATGAGGAGGAAAAGAGGAAAGTAGTGGAGAAAATAAAAGGTGTGAAGCTCAGCACTTGAGAGTAAAGTTGCTGCTTAGCAGAGCAATGGGAAAAAAGATACATTTGGGAACTTCAACATCAAAGATAATTTTATTGACACTTTTTCATTTTTCTCTATAATTTTCTCTGTAATATAATAGGTAATTTACTAAGAAAATACATTTTAAGTGTCATGCTAGGCATCCTTCAACACAATGTAGGGCAAGATATATTTTAAAGTAAAGAGTGCAGAAACTGGAATCAGTAGGAGATGCTATTTCCACTCATTAGTTTTGAGACCTTGAACAAGACCATGAATGTTAGTTTCATCATGTTGGAATTGGGGATAAGATATCTATTTTATTATGTTGTTGTAAGATATAGAAACTGTATGAGCATAAAGCTTAGAGTTCCTAACACATAATAAATGCTTAACAAATGTTGCTATTAGACCAGCAGATTCCACAATTCCATGCTGATAAGAATTGTCTAAAAGTATTTTTTTTTTTAAAACAAAATAAGACAAACAGGTCTCTAGGCCTTTCTTTGAAGATTCTGATCCACTCAGTGTGGGAAAAGACTTGGGAATATCATTTCTTTTAAAAATTTCCTTAATGAATATATCAAAAGACCCATATGATCACCAAAGGTGGGCAAACCTATAACAGAGAATCCAGTGCAGCATTGTCCTCTTAAGGGGGAGGTTATAAGGACCAAGGAAACTTATACCCATAGCATCATGATGCCCAAAATCTATTTCTGCTGCTACTGCTGCTGCTAAGTCACTTCAGTCGTGTCCGACTCTGTGCGATCCCACAGACGGCAGCCCACCAGGCTCCCCCGTCCCTGGGATTCTCCAGGCAAGAACACTGGAGTGGGTTGCCATTTCCTTCTCCAAATCTATTTCTAATTGATATTTTTTCTGAGCTCCTGTTCCCTATTTCTGTGTTGTACATGACTTTGAAACTAGAACATCCAAATTGAACTTGGCCTTTCCTTCACTATTCACCTTTCAAAGGAAGAAAATTCTTTGTGTTTCATTTCCAGGCAGAAGCACAGCTATCTTTCCAGTTTTCTAACAGAGATGAAAGGGCATCTTTCCTTCCTTCTCTTTCTCTTGCTAACTGGTTTTCTGCCTGCAATCTTGCTCCACTCTTAATGCCAGAGTATTAAGTATCTTTCCAAAATATAAATCTAGCTGTGTTTGAACATTTTTAGTGTCCTCTTACAGATCTTTAGAATAGAATTCAAATTTCTCCTGGAAACATTTGAGGACTTTTATGGCCCTAGCAACCCTCTCTCTAGCTTTGCCTTAGACAATAGTCCTTGTTTCTTACCCTTCTCTCCAGGTAAACTACTCTACAGGCCACATCCCACCAGTGTTTGAGTTTGCTGTTTCTGATCTTTCCTGGAATTATGTCCATATCAGCGGCCATACTTTGCTGTAGTTTCAGGAGACTCCTTTACACTTAGTCTCCTAGATAGCTCAAGGTTCAGATCAAGCATGACATTCTCCTGAAAGCTTTTCTTAGCCCTCTTTGCTCACATTTGCTAACCTTTTCCTATGATCTTCTTTTCGCTTTCATAGCCTAATAGTGGTATATGTTAAGCATCAATTTTCAAATTCATCTTTATCTAGAGTGGGATTACTTTGAGGAGAATGATTATATTTTAATCATTTTTATTTTCTCAATTACTTGAACAACTTCTGATTTATGGAAGGTCCTCACTAAATATGTGTTAAATGAATGAATTGGGTGCAAAATAGCTCTTTCCTTTTTATCCACTAACAATTCCCATTTTACAGTTAGACATAGTAACATTTACCAGTTACTAAGATCTTACCCTAATTACAATTACATAGATTTATCCTTATCTCAGGCACATCCTAAAAGTATAGTAGGCTGTTCCCCAGGGGATGTTATTAGGGGTAAAAAAATGTCTCTTAAATATCCTGCAAAATATGAATTATGGGTTATTATCATTTTCATCCACATAAATTTGAGAAATGAGAAGTGGTAATATTTCGGAGATTATTTCTTAATTCTATTCTAGCAGACATGGGGAGGATAGCCTGGGTTTCATCTGCCTCACTTAGTGTCCTTTATTTCATGGATCATCCAATCACTAGTGACAACTTAATCATTTCTTCCTGTCATTAATGTGAGTAGATAGATTCTATCAATAGAAACTGGCTCAGGGGAAATGATTCAGAAAGAAAAAAAAAAAAAAAAACTTTTAACAAATATCCAAGATGTGTTTTATTGAGTTTTTACTGATGAAAAAAATTGCTAATTTGTATAGTAATGGGAGCTATACATAGACGCTGATGATTTGCTGCATGTCAATTTCTGAGGAAAATCTCTCAGAAGGATGCAGAAGTCATGGTGAATTTACAATGTCTTACTTGAAGTCATTTTCAAGAAAGCCTTTTTCTTCAACTTAAATGTAATTCATTTTCTGGAAGTAAACAGGGGTTTCTTTGTAACAGTATTCAGCATAGTAGTGGTACTGTGCAGTAGTGGTACTGATCTATTCGAGAAGACTTACTACTGAGTACCTCATAGTAGCACGCTATCGTACTTATTGCATGAGTCCATTCTATAGAAAAGTATTTTACAAGAAGTCTTTCATTAAAGCCTTTTCTCTACGGGGGTAGAGATAGAGAATACAACAATACAAGTTACAGTGTCAAGGATAAGGAAGAATAATTAGGGAATTACTGTGTGCTCAGTAGCTCAGTCATGTCTGACTCTTTGCAGCCCTGTGGACTGTATCCTGCCAGACTCCTTGGTCCACTGGTCCAGAATACTGGAGTTCATTTCCATCCCTTCTCCAAGGGATCTTCTTGACCCAGGGATTGAACCCACATCTCTTGTGTCTCCTGAATTAGCAGGCAGATTCTTTACTCCTGAGCCACCTGGGAAGCCCATTTATTCCATATCCTCTATATAATTTTCCAGTTATGAGTAATGGCTTAAGTATTAATGAAATATAAATTAATACTACCCAGCATGAACATCAGTAACTAACCTATGTTTACATTGCACAAAAATGTATACACTTAAGTTTTACATCAAGTTGCTAATATCAAACATAGCACATCCTTCAGGAACCTCTTACTAAGACAAAAAGCTTGATTTAGGCACACTCAGTTTTGCTTTTTGATGAAAAGAAGAATTAATTTATTTGTTCCTTCCTGCTGCGTTTAGTCAACACAGCTTGCAGCCTAAAAAAAATGAAAAATACACTTACATAATAGAGCTATCAAGTGATAAGAACATTTCTTTACTAATTCACAAAGACATTTTTAATGAATAGAATTAATGTCTTAAGACATTTTCTCCTCCACACAAGTAGATTAGCTTTAACATTCTACAGGCGACTTGGGCTTCCGATTTTTCCAAGCTCATTAGACTGTAATGGTCCCTTATCATTGTTGGCATTGTCAGGGATTGGACAGAAGTCCAGTAAAGCTGTGCATTAATTAGACAAAAGCATGAATATCCTCCCCACAGTTTCTGTATGTATAGTTGTGTGCCAGATCCTATAAGAAAGCAGAATAACAGGAGTTAGACATTTTGCAAGCTTTGCATTTTAAGTAAGGACATGAGAAATGTTAACACTTTCAGCAGCTTTCAACATTGTGGAGGCAAGGTAGTCCTCCCAGCCCCAACCCCTGATTTGTTTCCTCTATAATCATTCTCTTCAGCAGTAGACAGAGGTAAGCTGGCATATTCTGAATTCACAAAATCAAGGGCATTCTTGTTCATTTCTGAATTAATATTTTTGCATTTATCGATTGAATTATTCCTGAGAATAAAACAAAAATTTTTAATTTTATTATTATAATTAAAATTTGAATAGCACTTGTTAGTGCTATCTCAACTGCAAGGAGTGGAAACCAAATTCAAAGCAGTTTCATATGGAAGGGAGTTCAAGTGAAATATTCATTCAAGTTATAAAACTATAAAGAAGGCTAGAGTGAAATAGCCACTGGGAATGACTGGAACCATGGATTTGCATGTTTCAGGATCTGTGTGCCTATCCTCTTTTTCCTACCCTCTCTCTCTCCTCCTCTACACCCTATTACACCTTTCTCTCTTTTGTTTTCAGTCTTAAATCAGTGCTTGCCACAAAGTAAAGAACTTGCCCTCCAGGAGCTCCCGACTTACCTTATATAATTTTGCAACTGGAGAAGAAAGATGCTTCTCTTTCAACTGTAGTTGGGTAATATTTAAAGGAAGAAACAAAGAACAAGAGAATAGAAATGGTCTCTGACTAGACACTTGAAATGCCTTCAGTTCAGTTCAGTTCAGCTCAGTCGCTCAGTCATGTCTGACTCCTTGAGACCCCATGAATCACAGCACCCCAGGTGCCCTGTCAATCACCAACTCCCAGAGTTCACTCAAACTCATGTCCTTCAAGTCAGTGATGCCATCCAGCCATCTCATCCTCTGTTGTCCCCTTCTCCTCCTGCCTCCAATCCCTCCCAGCATCAGAGTCTTTTCCAATTAGTCAACTCTTTGCATGAGGTGGCCAAAGTATTGGAGTTTCAGCTTCAACATCAGTCCTTCCAATGAACACCCAGGACTGATCTCCTTCAGAATGGACTGGTTGGATCTCCTTGCAGTCCAAGGGACTCTCAAGAGTCTTCTCCGACTCCACAGTTCAAAAGCATCAATTCTTCGGTCTCAGCTTTCTTCACGGTCCAATTCTCACATCCATACATGACCACTGGAAAAACCATAGCCTTGACTAGATGGACCTTTGTTGGCGAAGTAATCTCTCAGCTTTTCAATATACTATCTAGGTTGGTCATAACTTTCCTTACAAGGAGTAAGCATCTTTTAATTTCGTGGCTGTAATCACCATCTGCAGTGATTTTGGAGCCCCCAAAAATAAAGTCTGACACTGTTTCCACTGTTTCCCCATCTATTTCCCATGAAGTGATGCCTTAGGCCAGAACAAATATTGACAAACATAAAAACAAATGTTCATATCATGCTTTTATTCTGAGGGATAATCTTTTGTTCATTTATAATCTTAGGTGATGCTTACAGGTCACCCATAAGAAAACTATGATCTCAAAATATACAGAAAAACACATTTTTTTAATTTAGGAAAAACTAATGACTTCATGAAGAAGCAATATATTGCTTTTAAAGAAGTGAACAGATGAACAACGAGATAATAAAGTATAAAAGAATTCCTTTAATTGAATTTGCTTGTTGGAAAAACTGCTGGAGATCTTAGTCATTTGTTCTTGACATGCCTTCCTTCTTACCCCCTGGCTTGCCACACAAATTCATTAATCATTCTTCAGTCTATTGAGAAACATTAACAAGTTATGGGGTTCCAGAGGCCTAATGAAACAAAGGCTTGATATCAATCATGTGGAAGTTGCATACACAAATAAAATTAGAGAAAACTAAGAGTTGCAGAATAATTCTGAGGGCTTCTAAACCTTCCTCATCCCAGATTCTCTACTAAACATCTGACATTACCTCCTCAGGAAATAAATATGGCCAGTCAGATTATTGCCCAATGGCTCTCCTATTTTAATTTAATTGTTATTAAAAAATATCTCCTTAGGTTTGAGAATATTACTGTTTATTCAATTTTAACTTTCTCATGTTACCTCCCCTAAAGACTACAGATTAGTAAAGGTAATCAATGGAAAATTAATGTAGGCTCTTTTTATAATTGATATATAGCCTGGATCATGTAGGAGTCTGTGCATGGTCTATTTTGAACTCAAAAGAGAAGACCAGATTCCTGGCATATAAACACCTGGAACCTCTCTTAATTCTTTTGAATATGCTACCTCAGATGAAAATAGGGAAGGGTTTTAATTTGAGAATAGACTGAAAGACACTATAATAATGGATCTCTAAAAACCTAAAGAAGGAAAGGTGTTGTGTTTTTGGTTTTTCCTTTTTCCATGAAAAGGTTAGGCCAGGACAGTGTTCAAGTGTCAAGTCATGGGGCCATCTTATGTGTCATAACATTTCCCATGAACCCTCAGGTAAGATTGATCCTTTTTATTCTAATCCAGGATCTAAGGAGACATTGTTATTAGATGAGTCCTCGTTCTTACCAGTAACATTTAGCGAGGGGTTATTTTGTGGCAAGCACTAAAATACTTAAAGGCAATCTAAAAAAGAGATGGTGCAATCCTGTTTCAAAAAGGTTAATTTCTTAAAAAGTGAAGTAGACAAAACCAAAAAAAAAAAAAAAATGCATGATAAAGTAATACAAACATATACAAGGTGCAGAAGGGGCATATCTGAGGAAATCAATTCTATATGTGGTAAAAAGAGAGGTCAGAAACTATAGAAGTTATTTTTGAGCTGAATTCAAAGATAAGTAGGCATTTGTCAGAGAGGCTCAGGAAAACATTCCAGGCTAAGTGAGCAGAATCAGAAGATGTGTGAATTATTCAGGTGCATTAGGGGAATGGTCAGCAGTTCTTAATGGCTGGTATGTAGGATAAAGGTCAAGATCCACAGGTCTTGTACCATGTCAGAATCCTGGATTATTTTTCCCTTTTGGAAAAAAGCTGGGCTTCCCAGGTGGTGCAGTCTTCAAAAATCTGCCTGCCAATGCAGAAGACACAAGAGATGCATGCTCGATTCCTGGGTCTGGAAGATCCTCTGGAGAAAGAAATGGCAACCGACTCCAGTATTCTTGCCTGGAAAATCCCATGGACAGAGGAGCCTGGCAGGCTACATTCCATGGAGTCCAAAGAGTCAGATACCACTGAGCACTAGCACTCTCTCAAAATGGGAAAAAATAAGCTTATTAAGATTTTGGTTTTCTTAAAGAGCAAAATGGTTTTGGTTTGGTTTTCTTGAGAGCAGTTTGGAAGATTGACTAGAAATGGCAATAACAGAAATAAGGAGAATGTTGTGAGGCAATTGTACTAATCTATGTGTGACAGTGATTTGGTCTGCATAAGACTGAAGTCTAGGGATAGGAGGTGAGGCCTATTTACCTGAAAATACTGTGTTAGCATTGTTTAATTGTCAATGATGTGGAATTGTCTAGTGTATTGTTATGATTTCCATTTCTTTGATTATTATTAATGGCCATTTGTATTCTTTGTTATTTTTCTCATATCCCATGGCTTTGTTGTTGTTTTTTAGTTGGGGCAGTGTTTGACAGAGCTGCCAGCTATCCTCACTATTGTCTTTCCTTTTTAAGTTGAGAGTAAATCCACATATTTTATTTGGGCACATTGTCATTGATATAATAAGTTCCAGCATCTTATATCTGCTTTCTGGCTAGTGAGATGTGAGCAGTATTGATGTATGCAACATCTGGGGAGTGTCCATAAAGAGAAAGAGGGAAGGATCATGTCTACCCCCCTTCCTCCTTTTTGCCAGCTGGAATGGGACATGATGGCAGAAACTGGAACAGCAATTTCAGCTCACAAAGTGGAAGATGCAAATTAAGAATAACAGAACCGCAACTAGAAGGAACATGGTGCTTACCACTACCAAATTTGTTATAAATATGAAAAAATTTTCTCCATTTTTTCCTTTTTCTTTTACGTTTAAGAATTTTTTTCCAGCAGTTAAGACTGAAAAACTATTTCTTCTAGAAGCTATTATAATTTTTCTTCTTAGATGACTATTTTTTCTCTTGGCTCTTCTTTTCTCGTCCTTAAAATACATGTATTCTTAAAGTTCTATCCTTGAATACCTTTTTGTTTAAAAAATTCTTTTCCTAAATCTTTATCTACATATGCAATTTTTTATATTATTATTACTGGGGCATGTCTAGATCTCAGGTACAATTTCTATCTTCAGTCACTCTTCTGAGCTTTAGATCATTGACTGTCCACTAGCCATTTCTGCAACAATGTATTACTGGGACTTTGAGCTTAGCATGTCCAGTATCATGTTTGTTGTCCTTTTCCCAATCACATCCTTCTCCTTATACCCCAGTTTTCACCAATGGTACTAATATTCTCTAAGTACCAAGACTTAAAACCCTGGAGTCATTTCATTTTCTTTCTTTATTCCTTATACCCAGGAAGTCATCAAATTCTATGTATTCTGTCTCTGGATGATTTCTCTGCTTCTTTGATAGTCTACTGCTATTTATGCTCAAAATGTGTTTCCTCCTTGACTATATAGCTATTTTTCTAAACAGATTCAATTACCTTGGCTTCCCATAAGTCTAGCATATGAATGGCAAATTTTTTTCTGTAAATGGTCACATAGTAAATATTTTTGACTTGAGAGCCCTATAGTCTCTGTTGTAACTACTTGACTCTGTCCTTATAGTGTGAAAGCAGCCACAAACAGTTCTTAAATGAATGGGTATTGTTGTGTTTCAGTTAAACTTTGTTTGTAAAAAAGGTGATGGGTTGGGTTGGCTTTGAAGTAATAGTTTGTCAACCACTGGTCTAGACCAGTTTACAAGAGGACAATTCCTGGATCTCAGATAACATCTAATTTAGACAAATAAGAAGACAACACATAAAGAAGGAAGAAAATAAATGATCAAGATTATGACTCATTTCATTGCTGTAGTAAATGTTATGAAACCAATGAAATAAGAATTCTCTCTAGATTGCATGACAAGGGAAGCTTTTTTGAGAAGGTGATGTTTGAACTGAAACCTAAATAATGTACACACTCAGAGGAAGGTATATCCAAACAGAGATGGAAATGATACAAAAATTTATACTGTGAAGGAGATTGGTTTATTTAAGGAACATGTTAGTAGGAGAAGAGCTAAGAGAGATTTCTGGTATTGGAGGGAACCTCATGAAGGCCTTCTACACAGGCCATGGTAAACATTTGGGGTTCTACTCTACATCCAATAAAAAATTGGTAGAAGACTTAAAAGAAGGGAAGTGAGAAGTTCTGATTACCTTTAAATGAATAATAGATGGTCAAGATACGTATGTAGGCAGGAGACCAATTAGGGGGATATTGTAGTAGTAGTGGGCTTCTCAGGTGGTGCTAGTGGTAAAGAATCCACCTGCCAATTCAGGAGATGCAAGAGATGAGGGTTTCATCCCTGGGTCAGAAAAATCCCCTGCAGAAGGAAATGGCAACCCACTCCAGTATTTTTGCCTGGGAAATCCCATGGACAGAGGAGCCTGCTGGGCTACAGTTCATGGGCTTGCAAAAAGTCAGACATGACTGAACACAACACAGTAGTAGTAGTAGTAGTTCAATAGTTTTAAGTAAATCTATCTTTAATATGGTTGCAGTGGAGATGCGAGGAAATAGGATGCATTTTGTAGGAAGCATTAACAGAACTTAGTTCTGTTGGCTTAAATGCAGGAAGTGAAGGAAGAAAAAAAAAGGATTAGTTCTAAGTTTTGGGCTTGAATAAATGGGCAGTGATTTGTTACTGAGCTGGAGAAGAATTGAGGAAATGTCTGGAGAAGTGTGTAGAGGGCACAGGGGAAATCAAGAGACCCCTTTTTATGTTATGGCAATGCTGCTGAGCTAAGAAGAGAAATACAAGGATTAGATTTTGTGAGTGGGAGGTGATTGACCTTGACAAGAGTGATTTTAACAGGGTGATTAGGAGCAAGGTCCAATTGGGTAAAGAAGAGAAAGGAACTAAGGGAGCATAGGTAGCAAGTGTGAATACGTTTTTAGAACTATTGCTTTAACCATTTGTTATAGTATCTAACAAAGTGCTCTGCTGCTGCTGCTGCTGCTGCTGCTAAGTCACTTCAGTCGTGTCCGACTCTGTGTGACCCCATAGACGGCAGCCCACCGGGCTCCCCGTCCCTGGGATTCTCCAGGCAAAAACACTGGAGTGGGTTGCCATTTCCTTCTCCAATGCAGGAAAGTGAAAAGTGAAAGTAAAGTTGCTCAGTCGTGTCCGACGCTCAGTGACCCCATGGACTGCAGCCTTCCAGGCTCCTCCGTCCATGGGATTTTCCAGGCAGGAGTATTGGAGTGGGGTGCCATTGCCTTCTCCAAACAAAGTGCTCTACATGTATGCAATTCTAAGTAATATTTATCAGTTGCCACTTACAACCCACTCCAGTATTTTTGCATGGAGAATTCCATGGACAGAGGAGCCTGGTGGCCTGCAGTCCATGGGGTCACAAAGAGTTGGACACAACTGAGTGACTAACACACACACTAACAATGTAAGTACTTAAATAAGAGAAAATTGTAGCTCTCAATGTTTTAAAGAAAAAAAAAAAAGAGGGCAATAATAGGCATACCATTTCTTATAAGAAGCCATTACTTTTTAAAAATATACTAAGTGGAAAATATTATGGCCTTTAGAACAAATTTTTTCTTTGTAATAGTGATATACTACAGATGAGTGGAAAAAAAATAGAAAGCCTATATTGTGTACTTCATTGAGGCCTTTAACTCATTCCTTTATTCAAAAAATAATATCTCAACATCTATTCTGCCATAGTAAGCTAAGCGAAAGATTTTAGTGTCTATGATAGCTGTATTTTCAGGGAAGGCATGGGTTAAGTCTTAAATGAAGAAGGCATCAACAGAGTGATATCAGAATGTTTTCTCTGGGAATGTGTTATTATTATTATTAGCTATTTGATGTTGCTGTTGAAATGGTGTGCATTAGAGTTATTTGGGAATCATTAACATTTCAGAAGACTAAAACAGCATTGAAAATGATGACAGATGACAATACAAATTTTGAAAGTGGCAAGGACAAAATCAGCAAACCTATAAACTCCTCATATTGGTATTGGCTGGGAAGGACACGGATCATTGTAGTGTAGTAGACAATAAGGTTGCAAAGACAAATAAATGAAGACAAATACTCCTCTGACTTTGAGGAGTTTAAAATCTAGTTCAGTTTGGCTGAAGCATAAGATTTATAAAGGAAAAGGGTAAGGGATAATGTCTGAAGGATGAGTTAGGACCAAATTTGTGGAGAGTATTGAAAAGCAAGGTAAGTTTGGACTTTATTCAGTGGGCAATTGGGAATCTGTGAAGAATTTTGAACAAGAGACTAGAAAGATGATAGTTGTTCTTTGGAAAGGTTAATCCAGCAGAAGGTAAATCAGAGGAAGAAAAAGGGAGAGGAAGAAAAGACACAGAACTTGGGGAGTAAATTAGATTGTTAATTCCTTTTATTATCCTATATGTTCTAATAAATACCTAGTTAAATTATTACTGTCTTCTTTTATAAAAATGAAAATATTTTTAAAATATATTGTAGGCAGCTGTGAAATACATATTAAAATGGAAATAAATTTTCTTATATTGTCTCATTTTTTTGTTGTGAGTGTATTTATTGATTAGTACCTTCTAACCAGGTACTTAATCTAACAGATCACTACTGTTTTTTAGCTCTCCTGTCAGGCACTGTTCTATGGGCTTGACAACTTTTTCACTGATACTTTTCATAACCCTATAAGGAAAGAATTTTCACCTCTTTCCTATAGGTCTATAGAAATTTAGGTCTATAATAATTGTATAACCCATTTGACTTCACCCAACTAAGGACTTAAACCCAATTCTGTTTCACTCCAGAGCCTGTGCCTTTGCTCTTAGGCACTTTACTGTTGAATTTCATATAAGTGGTAATTTGTTCTCCAGCAATTCATATTAAAAATTAGCTTTTTTAGTAGTATGTCACTAACAGCTGTGGGAACAAGTCAGACTATTTGGTTATTGTTATTTTGTTATTGTAGTTTCTTGTGGTCTTCAAATTTGATTTTGAAAGTAAAATTGATTTTCTTTTTACTCTTGAGATTGTGAAGTTTTAGCACATAAGTGAGGCATGCCATCGCATTTAGAAATGTAGAAACTATATAAGTGTCTGCCAATTTATATAAATAGAGCCTGCAAGTCTCACTGACATTAAACAGTGGTCAGATTTCATGGCTCGGTTCTTGAGGGGATTATGGGTGCCTTTTTGTGCAGAGCATGAAGGTTATATTTAGAACTAGTGTTTATTTCACTGTTAGGAGTCTTTTTTAAAATAAATTTTTGTACTGATAAACCTTTCTAGGTTGAACTTAAGGAGAATAATACATGGTGAAAAATAAAAATATTCAATGAAAATCTGTGAATGCAAATAGACTGTCTTTTTTTTTAATAACTCTTTTTGTTGTAGGTATGAAAACATTCTTGGACTTGTTCTGGAAGACAAAGCATAATGTTATGGATTGCAGATAATTTAAAGCTTTCATTCACCTTGTCTCTTGTTGTGGGTATCCTTTGAAGCCATGCTATACATAAGAAGTGATAGCCAAATTAAAGCCTTAACTCCTAGGCAAGCTACAACTTTCTCAAAGCAAGGCTTCTCTGATAAGTCAGACACAGAAGCTTCCCACTCCCTACCCACTGCGTTTAGAACATTTGAATCTTGAAACAGACTCCAGATCCCCTTCCTGAATCAGTCTTATGGAATTGGGGATACCCATGGGGCTTCCCTGGTGGCTCAGACGGTGATGCGTCTGCCTGCAATGCGGGAGACCAGGGTTCGATTCCTGGGTCGGGGAGATCCCCTGGAGAAGGAAATGGTGATCTACTCCAGCACTCTTGCCTGGAAAATCCCATGGATGGAGGAGCCTGATAGGCTACAGTCCATGGGGTCGCAAAGAGTTGGACACGACTGAGCGACTTCACTTCCACTTCACGCATCCACAGGCAAGAGACAGAAACAGGGAGGGCCTGTGTGTGTGTGACCTTGCCTCTCTGTACCAGAAATACGTTTATGGCTGCTTCCCATCAGGGAGATTAAAAAGTAAGATAAACGGCACAAAATAAGGTCTAAATCTTCTTAGCAAACAACAAAACAAAGGGTAAGAAAGGCTTCCATATGGTTGCTTTTGTCCTTAGTTGGGATTCCCTGGTGGCACAGATGGTAAAGAATCTGCCTGCAATGTGGGAGACCTGGTTCGATTGATCCCTGGGTTGAGAAGATCCCCTGGAAGAGGGCATGGCAACCCGATCTAGTATTCTTGCTTAGAGAATCCCCATGGACATAAGAGCCTGGTGGGCTACAGTCCATGGGGTTGCAAAGAGTCTGACACGACTGAGCGACTAAGCACCCACACAAGATGCAGTAACACTTCTCAATTGGAAAGCCTAGTGACTGTCATAGGCTCTAACAAATTCCATTGCTGGCTCTCCTTTGCTTAGGAGTTAGTAAGGAGATGGACATAGGGTTGAAAGAAGACTCTTTAATACTCCCCTAGGTGGGGGGAAAAAAAAGGCCTAAGTTCCTTCTCACTATAGGCAGAGGCATTTTGTATTTTTAAGGCTGAAACCTGAACCAAAGGGAAGAATGGCCCCTGTTACACAACTGTACTCAGTTGAAGCATGGTGAGAGTCATCTTAAAAATTAGGCTTAACATAAAAAACAGTCAAAACATATAATGTCTATATCCTTACATTTTACCTATTTAAGAGATAAGCAATGGCACCCCACTCCAGTACTCTTGCCTGGAAAATCCCATGGATGGAGGAGCCTGGTAGGCTGCAGTCCATGACGTCGCTAAGAGTCGGACATGACTGAGCGACTTCCCTTTCACTTTTCACTTTCCTGCATTGGAGAAGGAAATGGCAACCCACTCCAGTGTTCTTGCCTGGAGAATCCCAGGGACGGGGGAGCCTGGTGGGCTGCCGTCTATGGGATCGCACAGAGTCGGACACAACTGAAGCGACTTAGCAGCAGCAGCAGCAGCACAAAATAAGTAATAAAAATAGGAAAAATTTGAGTAAAATGGAGTAATTTGTCACTTAACTATTGAAGACACAACAAACTTTCTGCAGAAATGTATTAAAAATTTATAGCCAAACATATATATTAGACACAAATAGTTAAATAATTAAAGGTGATAGCCATGGATATTGCTAATGATAGTAGTTACCATATATTGGACACACAGTGCCAAGCCCCTAGTTAAGGCTTTTACTTGCTTTATTTCAGTTAATTCTAGAAAATCATATACCATAGCAATTGCTAGAATTCCTTTTTTACAGTGGGAAAAATAGAGGCTTACAAAGGTTAAAAAACTTAACCAAAAGTACACAGCACACAATGAATGTAGGAGCGAAGGCCAATGGATGTGTTTCCACACTAATATCAGCTGGTTTGAGTTATTTAACACATTAATCAGACCTGAATAAGTTCAGCAAAAGGTGTAAAGGTGAGAAGTGTCTTTGAAAATTAATTCTGAGAATCTTTAATAAGAGAGAAGACAAGCACTCCATTGCTTAACTTCAGTTTATTTCCTAAGAAATCTTCCTGTGAGGAAGACTTTCTTGAACTCTCTTTCTGTGCTTAAATTTGAGGAAAGTTCACATGTTTGAAGAGTCTAATGTAAAGCTTCAACAACTACAGGTGCAATTTTGAGTAATTTCTGGAGATATTCATGATATTCACAATGATACAAAACAAGATGAAAAAATTAATGTCAAAGCAACTCTTTTAGGTTTTCAGAGATAAGCTTTTAGATGAATTCAATATGGTTGAGCCAATAGGGCTCCCAGCAAATCAAATTAAATTTCATTAGGTCTTTTCAGATCTCAGGACAAGTGAAAATTCTGGATGAACCTGGTCTCATGCAATATCATGCTTCATGGCCCAGCACCAAGGAAATGCAAAGAATATCTGGACTATCTGTTTTATCAGCACTTTGGGCATAAAATTTAAATCTGCATGGTTACAGACAAAGTGCACTTTCCATAGAAGTTACTGATTTATGTATAGAAGCAATACATTTCTTCCAAGTGAATGTAGCTTATATCAACTATCTGAATGACTGGGGCTTCAAGGAATTCATCATCACTAGCTCCTAACATACTCCTGGCAGAATCCTAAGTGAGAGCTGGAGATATGACCAACACTCCAGTAATTCTTATCATGTCTGCCCAGTCAAAGCACCATGCTTTTGTTTGAAGTATCTGTTGGCATGGTTGTTTTTTATTATGGAATGTTTAAAGACAATATAGTAGTAGTAGCAATAGATGTTTTAAGTGACTAAAGCTACATTATCCCAACTATGGAAGGCATTTTGTAATTTAAAAATAATATTTAAGCATAACTGACTAAATTTTAAACTACAACATATAGTATGATTCTTCTTCCATTCTGCTCAGTAAATATTAAGTGAGAAAGATACAATAGTGACGGCACTATAATAGATAAGGTCCCCATCATATGGAGCTTATAACAAAGGGGGAGACAGACAAAAAACTAGTAAAATAAATAAGCACATTAATTAATTAATGATATAATTGCAAATTGTGATATATATAGTACAAGTTAAAAATGGTAATGTGATAGAAAGCAGAGAACTGAGTTCTTACCACTCTTGACACTATGATCAGAAGCCACTTTGATAATGTGACATTTTGGCTTGCTAACAGCCTAAGCACACAGAATGGTGAATTGAAGAGGCTCAAAGGCACATAAGAGTTTGTCTTTCTCAAGGAACAGAAAAGAGATCATTGTGGCTGAGAGTGAGAGTGATAACATTGGAGATGTAGCAGAAACTGGATCATACTGGCTTGTAGAACAGTTTAACTTCAGTTTTGATGTTACTAAAAAAGATTTCAATCCATATGAATGATAGCCATTGACATTTTCAATATCAGTCTGCTTCCAAGAGTAGAAAAAAGTGGAAATGATACAAAAGTTAGTTTAGGAGTCTAGTCAAGACATAATGAGGGTTGGGCCAGAATAATGGTAAAGATGATGGAAAGAAAAGGATAGATCCTAGCTACATTTTCAGCAGAGCTGGTAGGCTCTTCTGATGATTAGATGGGGGAGGTTCAGTTCGGTTCAGTTCAGTCATAGGTTATGTCCGACTCTTTGCAACCCCATGAATCGCAGCATGCCAGGCCTCCCTGTCCATCGCCAACTCCCGGAGTACACCCAAACCCATGTCCATCGAGTCAGTGATGCCATCCAGCCATCTCATCCTCTGTCGTCCCCTTCTCCTCCTGCCCCCAATCCCTCCCAGCATCAGAGTCTTTTCCAATGAGTCAACTCTTCGCATGAGGTGGCCAAAGTATTGGAGTTTCAGCTTTAGCATCATTCCCTCCAAAGAAATCCCAGGGCTGATCTCTTTCAGAATGGACTGGTTGGATCTCTTTGCAGTCCAAGGGACTCTCAAGAGTCTTCTCCAACACCACAGTTCAAAAGCATCAATTCTTCGGTGCTCAGCTTTCTTCACAGTCCAACTCTTCCATCCATACATGACCACTGGAAAAACCATAGCCTTGACTAGACGGACCTCTGTTGGCAAAGTAATGTCTCTGCTTTTGAATATGCTATCTAGGTTGGTCATAACTTTTCTTCCAAGGAGTAAGCGTCTTTTAACTTCATGGCTGCAGTCACCATCTGCAGTGATTTTGGAGCCCCAAAAATAAAGTCTGACACTGTTTCCACTGTTTCCACATCTATTTCCCATGAAGTGATGGGAACAGATGCCATGATCTTCGTTTTCTGAATGTTTAGCTTTAAGCCAACTTTTTCACTCTCCATTTTCACTTCATCAAGAGGCTTTTGAGTTCCTCTTCACTTTCTGCCATAAGGGTGGTGTCATCTGCATATCTGAGGTTATTGATATTTCTCCCGGCAATCTTGATTCCAGCTTGTGCTTCTTCTAGCCCAGCATTTCTCATGATGTACTCTGCATATAAGTTAAATAAACAGGGTGACAATATACAGCCTTAACGTACTCCTTTTCCTATTTGGAACCAGTCTGTTGTTCCATGTCCAGTTCTAACTGTTGCTTCCTGACCTGCATATAGGTTTCTCAGAGGCAGGTCAGGTGAAAAGAAGAGAAGCAAAAAGCAAAGGAGAAAAGGAAAGATATAAGCATCTGAATGCAGAGGTCCAAAGAATAGAAAGAAAAGATAACAAAGCCTTCCTCAGCAATCAATGCAAAGAAAAAGAGGAAAACAGTAGGATGGAAAAGACTAGATGGGGGAGGTAAAGGAAAGCAAATGAATCCTGGGGTTTTGTCTTGAGAAACTAGGTGATAATGGGACCATTCACATGAATGGGGAACATCCCAAAGGAATAAAACATGAGTTCTCTTTTGGACATTTCAGATTGTGATGCTTATTACATATAAAATGTCAAGTAAGCACCTTGACATACAAATCTTGAGCTCAGAGAGCATGTCTGAGCATCACACAAAACATCAGAAGATGCCATGAAAAAAGATTCCCAATAATTCACTCTTTAGAGATCTAATGAAGCAAACATTCCTCTATTCATGTTCTGAGATACCACCTTAGGGGAAGAACTGAGGAAAGAAGATCACCATCCAAGAAAATATGCTAATCCTAGGAAGTCTAATTACTTAGCTTAATTATTACTTAAGTTATGACAAATGTAAATGATGCTGAGTTAATTTTTCCCTGCTAAATAGTGTGTGAGGGCCTGTGTAGAAGTATATAGATAATCTATAAGGGTTTTTTTTTTTTTTTAATATCCAGATTGTAGTATCAGTTGAATTTTCAACCTCACTCTACATTATAGAAAAATTACTCCAGTTGAGTAAACTTCTTTCATAAATCACTTCTTCTGATGAAATATACTTACCACTTGGGCACTCATAGTATAGAAGAAGGCATTGAGCAGAGTGGAAGAGTGAATAAAAAATGGGTACACCTGATTATGACACCACCTTGATTTTGACACTCCATGATGGTTAGAACTACATGATATATTCATTCTTAACAAGTTGCACTATTGATCTTCATTCAGCATATACAGAGAGTCCAGTAAATGCAGTTTTTCTAGGTTTGCACAAACATCATGGAGCTTCAGTTATTTCAAATTAGAATCTGAATGTTCTTGTGAAACAGAAAAGTCCTTAGGCTGTTGTATCACATGTTCAGAATATCTGGACTTTCCACTTTAGTGAAAAGATTCTCAAGCCTAATTCTATTTTATCTGGATTTTAAATACCATGTCAAAGCAAATGCTTTCTGGCTGGGAATGTATAACTGTGCATTTTATAGAGTGTGTATTCTTATAGCTATTCATTGAGCTCTTAAAGTAACCTCTCATTTCCCTTAAAGTCAGGAACAAGACAAAGGTGCCCACTCTCACCACTACTATTCAACATAGTTTTGGAAGTTTTAGCCACAGCAATCAGACAAGAAAAAGAAATAAAAGGAATCCAGATTAGAAAAGAAGTAAAACTCTCACTGTTTGCAGATGACATGATCCTCTACATAGAAAACCCTAAACACTCCATCAGAAAGTTACTAGAGCTAATGAAAGAATATAGTAAAGTTGCAGGGTATAAAATTAACACACAGAAATCCCTTGCATTCCTATACACTAACAATGAGAAAACAGAAAGAGAA
Organism: Bos javanicus; assembly: GCF_032452875.1. NCBI lineage: Eukaryota > Metazoa > Chordata > Mammalia > Artiodactyla > Bovidae > Bos > Bos javanicus. Next base: position 55,581,258 of record NC_083871.1, on the reverse strand, counting down.
ATTAAGGAAACAATTCCATTCACCATTGCAATGAAAAGAATAAAATACTTAGGAGTAAACCTACCTAAGAAACAAAAGGCATATATATATATATATATATATATAAAACTATAAAACACTGATGAAAGAAATCAAAGATGACACAAATAGATGGAGAAATATACCATGTTTGTGGATCAGAAGAATAAATAGAGTGAAAATGAGTATACTACCCAAAGCAATCTATAGATTCAGTGCAATCCCTTTCAAGCTACCAGCAGTATTTTTCAGAGAACTAGAACAAATAATTTCACAATTTGTATGGAAATACAAAAAACCTCGAATAGCCAAAGCAATCTTGAGAAAGAAGAATGGAACTGGAGGAATCCACCTGCCTGACTTCAGACTATACTACAAAGCAACAGTCATCAAGACAGTATGGTACTGGCACAAGACAGAAATGTAGGTCAATGGAACAAAATAGAAAGCCCAGAGATAAGCCCATGCACCTATGGACACCTTATCTTTGACAAAGGAGGCAAGAGTATACAATGGAGAAAAGACAGTCTCTTTAACAAGTGGTGCTGAGAAAACTGGTCAACCACTTGTAAAAGAATGAAACTAGAACACTTTCTAACACCATACACAAAAATAAACTCAAAATGTATTAAAGACCGGAAACTATAAAACTCCTAGAAGAAAGCATAGGCAAAACACTTTCTGATGTAAATCATAGAGGATCCTCTATGACCCACCTCCCAGAGTAATGGAAATAAAAGCAAAAATAAATGGGACCTAATTAAACTTAAAAAGCTTTTGCACAACAAATGATACTGTAAGCAAGGTGAAAAGACAGCCTTCAGAATGGGAGAAAACAATAGCAAACGAAACAACTGACAAGAATTAGTCTCAAAAATACACAAGCAGCTCATGCAGCTCAATTCCAGAAAAATAAATGACCCAATCAAAAAATGGGCCAAAGAACTAAACAGACCTTTCTTCAAAGAAGACATACAGATGGCTAACAAACACATGAAAAGATGTTCAACATCACTCATTATCAAAGAAATGAAAACCAAAACCACAATGAAGTGCCATCTCACACTGGTCAGAATGGCTGCTATCAAAAAGTCTACAAACAATAAATGCTGGAGAGGGTGCAGAGAGAAAGGAACCCTCTTACACTGTTGGTGGGAATGCAAACTAGGCCAGCCACTATGGAGAACAGTGTGGAGAGTCCTTAAAAAACTGGAGATAGAAACTGTCATATGACCCAGCAATCCCACTGCTGGGCATACACACAGAGGAAACCAGAATTGAAACAGACACGTGTACCCCAATGTTCATTACAGCACTGTTTACAATAGCTAGGACATGGAAGCAACTTAGATGTCCATTGGCAATTGAATGGATAAGAAAGCTATGGTATGTATACACAATGGAATATTCAGTTCAGTTCAATTCAGTTCAGTTGCTCAGTCGTGTCCGACTCTTTGCAACCCCATGAATTGCAGCACGCCACACCTCCCTGTCCATCAAACTCAGATATTAAAAAGAATGCATTTGAATCAGTTCTAATGAGGTGAAAGAAACTGCAGCCTATTATACAGAGTGAAGTAAGTCAGAAAGAAAAACACCAATACAGTGTATTAACGCATATATATGGAATTTAGAAAGATGGTAGCAATGACCCTATATATGAGACAGCAAAAGAGACACAGATGTAAAGAACAGACTTTGGTTTGTGGGAGAAGGTGAGGGTGGGATGATTTGAGAGAATAGCATTGAAACATGTATATTATCCTATGTGGAATAGATCACCAGCCCAGGTTTGATGCATGAGACAGGATACTCAGGGCTGGTGCACTGGGATGACCCTGAGGGATGGGGTGGGGAGGGAGGTGGGTAGGGGGTTCAGGATGGGGAACACATGTACACCCATGGCTGATTCATGTCAATGTATGGCAAAAACCACTACAATATTGTAAAGTAATTAGCCTCCAATTAAAATAAATTTAAAAAGTAACCTCCAGTGTACCTTACAAACTTAAAACTCATTTAATTCTTACAACAGCCAACAACCACATGAAGTGGATAGTACTTATATTCATGTTGCAGTGCATATGATAATGCCAAAGATGATACAGACAAAACCCAAATTCAAGCAAATTTTGATGTCAATATTGGCAGATAAATCCAGGTCTCTCTGAGTCCAAAGCCCGACAGACTTCACTGAAGGAAATATTATGAGCCCAATTTGGGAATTTATTGAAGGGAATAGCAGATAAAGAAATTTTAGTATATCCTTTGCATTGAACTTTAATTGAATATCTATTTAACCACTCAGACACTTATATTGCTTTGTCAATGAAGCTTTGGCCTAGTGCTCCCATCAAATGACTCAGCTGCTTTATTGGAAGTTCAGTCTAACACACTGGCATATCTGTAAGCAATATAGAAAAATGTAATATAAGGTCAGTCACATTTTGTTGTAAAGAGAAAAAAAGGGCTTGGTAAATTCCTGACTTTGTATGTTGTGTATCGTCTAACACTCCTTATTTGCTTCATTCATCCCATTACTTCTTTGCCAAACTTTACTGAGCTCACCCCAGTCCACCACCCTAGAACAGGTGCATCTGGCTCTGTTTACCCAATATCAAGTTCATGAAGTAAACAGAGCCAGCTGCACTTGTTCTAGGGTGGTGGACTGGGGTGAGCTCAGTAAAGTTTGGCAAAGAAGTAATGGGATGAATGAAGCAAAGGAATAGATAGCAGATTTCTGGGCCACAAGAAGTGTCTTTCTTGTCTTTAAATACTCACTGTCTATTCTAGTGTTTGATATATATTAAAATACTCAACAGTATTGTAGGAATATATGAATGGATGAATCAACCAAATCAATGAGCTTCAGTCTGATTATCTTGAATGTCTCCTAGAAAGAAAAGTCAGGCAATTTACTCATTGGGTGAGTGATCAGTAAGTGAGTGATATAGGTCTAGCTTAAGAATTGTAAATTCTTTTAATGTTTCTAATTAAATGATAAACCAAGAAAAAAATTTACACATCAACAAATGCTTATCATCATGAAAGATATCAAATCTGCTAAAATAGATTTTTTCCCTTTAGATTCAGAAAGAATATTGATACAGGTTTCTCTTGAGAAATCCACATTAAATTTACTTTATCAGTGAAAAATAACCTACTTTAAATATGTGCATTGGATAAGAATGTTACATGTAAGGCTTTGTTGAAATTTTTTCAAGGTATATATCTATATTTTAAGATGCTATGCCTGTTACTGTGATTTCCAAATTTTCTGCCATCTGTTGCTATTGCATTTAACCTACAGAGAATTTTGGAAGCTTGCAGACCAATTAAAGCTCTATAATTATCAGCTGAAATGATATTATCTTTAAATAGTTTTTTTAAGGCAACTTCTTCAACTACATTTCTATTTTTTCTTTTACATAACTTTGTAAAGATTGTGTTTGAGGAAAGGATATTTTTCTGTAATTCTATAACTTTTCAGGATATCAATCCTACAGCCAACATGAGAGTTCTTACTCCAAAAGGTACAGATTATTATCTCATTAGAACTAAGAATTTCTAAAGCATTGGTTTGCTTATTTAGCAGAGTGGATAAGGAATGTAGACCATATATTTCACAAGCTAACTCTCTCAGATAAAAGAAGACAAATATATATTTGACAAATGTATTTAACAGTTTCATTGAGGTATAATTACAAACAATAATTTGAATATATTTAAAGTATATAATCTGATGTTTTAACACACACACACACACATATATATAATGATATGTGATATCACACACACATTTGATATATGTATGAGATCCTCACTGCAATCAAGACATTAAACTTATTTTAATGTCTTTTTGCTTTTAAACCATACTATTTTTACTAACTTTTGTTCTGAATTCTTTTTTCATTCTTCCTTCTCCTTCCTTGAGCCATTTTCAGGGCATTTGTTCAAGACATTTTTCTTTACTGACATTCTATGCATATGAGCTGTTTCAGCTGGTAAAGAATCTGCCTGCAATGCAGGAGACCCCAATTCAATTTCTGGGTCAGGAAGATCCTTTGGAGAAGGGAAAGGCTACCCACTCCAGCATTCTGGCTTGGAGAATGATGGCCTGTATAGTCCATGGCATCACAAAGAGTTGGACACGACTGAGCAACTTTCACTGTCACTTTCTTTCACTGGTTTTAGATTGTCTTAACACATCATTTAACCAAGGGTGTTGGCTCCTTATTGCTGCATCCATACTTGGGTGTGATTTTTTTATTTTGGAACTTTCTGTTTTATTTCTGGGCTTCCTTGGGTGGCTTAGACAGTAAAGAATCTACCTGCATTACGGGAGACCTGGGTTCAACCCCTGGGTGGGGAAGATCCCTGGAAGAAGGCATGGCAACCCACTCCAGTATTCTTGCCTGGAAAATCCCCATGGACAGAGGTGCCTGGAGGGCTACAGTCCACTGGGTCTCAGAGTTGGACACAACTGAGCGACTTAGCATAGAGCTAAGTTTTATTTCTAGTCTTTTGTTCTTTCAGGGAACATCCATAGGTGTCCAGAAACAGCCTGCAATTTTATCAGTCAAATCTTCAGTCAGAACTCTATGAGTTAGGAAGATACAGATAATGTGTTGTACTCAAATGACAGAATAGACCAGATGGCTTGGCATCTGAGGCCTTGATAAGTCTGTGGTAATCATGACTCTGGTCTTTTTATGGCACCTTCTATTGTCCTGGTTGTTTATAGTATAGGTTAAATTTGATTTTCTGTTTTAACTGCTCATTCTTCTACTTACCGACTTTGTTATATACTGCACCTCCTGGTACCATCTGGCTTCCCTTCCTCAAAATAAAAATTTGAGAACTACCATGGACCATCTTAGGGCAATGTCTCAATATATGACGTGTTACCCTTTACTGTGACACTCAGATCTGGATGTATTGTTCTAAAGTATCACAAGATAGCATAAAGGCCAACAGTATTAGTTTGGATTGCTAGTGTAAGAGAAGCCCTTTTAGATAGCTTAGTTGCAGGACATTTTCTTTCCTTTATCTTGCCTCAGAACCTTGGCACATCCTCTTCTTTTTGCCTCTAATAATTTTCATACAGATAATATCCATTCTTCCATCCATCAGGTGTATGTTTAGTAAATAAAAGTAAATAATAAGTAACCTGTGGGAATATAAGCTTAAATTTAACTTTCTTGACTTCAGTCTTAGCTGTGTCCCTAAAACATTGTAATTTTTGAGACAATCTGGTATTTACCTATATATTAATTATAATATCCAATTATTTATTTATTCATTGTGTCTGTTTGTTGTGACTATCTATCTGAATGAATTATGTCTATTTTAACTGTTATATTTGCAGTTCCTAGCACAATGTGTGATATAGAGTAGATGCTAATAAAATAATTATAAATGAATCAATGAATAAATTCATAATTACATTTAGAAAATTTATTTCCTAACTAAAGAATCATATTAAAGGATTAAATAAATTATAGGATTTCTTCATATGGATGATAGAAATAAAATTTGTAAGACTTCATTATAAATCCTGTCTATGTTTTACTGATTATTTGCCATACTGTTCCTAGAGAGTTAGAGAGAAAATGATAACTATTTCTCTAAACTGAGCATTTCCCTCTAACATACATCTTATATTCCGAGCAGCACAGACCTGTAGGCAGAAAGACAGTAATGGAAATGGAAATCTTACCTCTTAAATAATGGGTTCAGATGTTTTTTTGGAACAACAAATCCACTTGATGGATAGTTGCATCTCATCTGTAATGATGTGTCCAATGTTAGACAATCTTTCTGCAGATTGGTACAGAACTTTGGACAAGTTTTTAGACTTGTAGTTTGTCATTCAGTTCAGAGAGGTAGACTGTGTAGACGGCTGTCAGAAGTTATTCTTGGTGGCATTTTATTTAAACTCACATATTGTTAGGTTTTGAAATAATGAAATTACTTTTATTTTAGTCTTGAATTTTTGGCAGAAACTGATTTGTTTACCTACAGATCACTTTTTTTCTCCTGTAATAATGAATTCTTCATTGCCTTTCCACTGCCCTCCATAATCACCTATTTCCTTCTTGCTACCTCCACTGAATATTTAGTTATACCTCAGAATATAGTAAGGAAAAAGCATGGATTTTACTTGCAAACAATTTTTTTTTCTGCAAAAGTCTGCTATTTTCCATAAAAGACCAACCCTCAATTTAACAACTCAGAATTATCTTGGAAAATTCAGTAACAGATATTCACCATATACTGCTAATGCATTTCAGGGTCATTCCAAAACCCTATAGGATCTGATGAGTTTTGAGATATAAATGCTACATTTTATAACCTTTTATTTTGTTATGCTTCTAGCGAGGCTGTCCCCCTGCTCTTGACAGTCTCTTTCTACAGAACTGGTGTAGGACATAGAGTACTCCATGTTCTTGGTAGGATCAATTTTATCACCATCAGGTATACTCCCAATTTACCACTATAAGCTGCTTGAGAACTGTTGCAAAAGAGAAACTAGAATAGAAACTTTTCCCTAAGAGAATGACTCCATGATGTCTCCCCTTTCTATTTACTTTAGTCAACACACTTAAGAAGTCCAAGGCTTACAGGCATCTTTCATTACCCAGAATCTCTTTACCACCTGGCTCTGCATAGTCCATAAACAGACCCTCATTTTTGCTCTGATTGGAAGCTAGCTTCCTATGCAGCCATTTTTGGTCTGATTGGAAGCTAGCTTCCTCTGCAGCCATCTAAGGTGGTGGCATTCTACAGATTACTGCTGCTGCTAAGTCACTTCAGTAGTTTCCGACTCTGTGTGACCCCATAGATGGCAGCCCACCAGGCTCCCCGTCCCTGGGATTCTCCAGGCAAGAACACTGGAGTGGATTGCCATTGCCTTCTCCAATACATGAAAGTGAAAGTGAAGTTGCTCAGTCGTGTCCGACTCTTAGCGACCCCATGAACTGCAGCCTACCAGGCTCCTCCGTCTATGGGATTTTCCAGGCAAGAGTACTGGAGTGGGGTGCCATTGCCTTCTCCAACTACTAGTGATGTGTTAAATTCATCTGTCTTTGTTTCTCCTGTTCTTTCAACCTCTATAAAAAGCCCAGGTTTGATTCTCATGTTATTATACCTCCTTGTTCCAGTCATCTTTATTCCTAATGGTCCTTTATCCTTACTTACCAATGATAATAGCAAATGTTTCAAGATCTTGTTCTTCACCATTATTCCCATTCTCAACCTGAGTAATTTCAACTTCATGTACATTATCCTTATAATAAATTTAATACTCTGACATCAATTTCTTGACCTGCTTACTTCTATGATTTTATCCCTCCACTTACCACAGCAAAATAATCTAATGAATTCCAGATCTTGTGGTATGCAATAACTTGTTTTTGTTGTTCAGTCTCCCAGTCATGCCCAACTCTGGGACACCATGAACTGCAGCACGACAGGCCTTCCTGTCTATCACCATCTCTCGAAGTCTGCCCAAGTTTATGTCCTTTGCATCCATGATGCTATCCAGCCACCTCACCCTCTTGACACCCTTGCTTCTGCCCTCAATCTTTCCCAGCATCAGGGGATTTTCCAGTAAGTCTGCTGTTTGCATCAGGTGGCCAAAGTATGGGAGCTTCAGCTTCAGTATCAGTCCTTCCAATGAGTATTCAGGGTTGTTTTCCCTTAAGAGTGACTGATTTGATCTTGCTGTTCAAGCGACTCTCAGGAACCTTCTCCAGGACCACAGTTCAAAGGCATCAATTCTTTGGTGCTCAGCCTTTTAATTTTAATTTCATTTAATTTTTAAAAATTTATTTATTTTTTATTGAAGGACAATCACTTTATAGAATTTTGCTGTTTTCTATCAAACCTCAAAATGAATCAGCCACAGGTATACATATATCCCCTACCTTTTGAAACTCCTTCCCATCTCCTTCCCCATCTCACCCCCTTGCTTGATTCAGAGCCCTTGTTTGAGTTTCCTGAGCCATACAACAAATTCCCATTGGATATCTATTTTACATATGGTAATATAAGTTTCCATGTTACTCTTTCCATACATCTCACCCTCGAATTCCCTCTCTCCATGTCCATATGTCTGTTCTCTATCTCTGTTTCTCCGTTGTTGCCCTGTAAACAAATTCTTCACTACCATTTTTCTAGATTCCATATATATGCATTAGAATATGGTATTTATCTTTCTTTCTGACTCACTTCACGCTGTATAATAGGTTCTAGGTTCATCCACCTCATCAGAACTGACTCAAATGTGTTCCTTTTTAAGGCTGAGTATCTTCCATTGTGTATATGTACCACAACTTCTTTATCCATTCACCTGTTGTTGGAAATCTAGGTTGCTTCCATGTTCTAGCTATTGTAAATAGTGCTGCAATGAACGATGGGATACCTGTGTTTCTTTCAATTTTGGTTTCCTCAGATTTCCTCTTTTCTTTGGTTTCCTAGGAGTGGGATTGCTGGGTCATATGGTGGTTTTATTCCTAGTTTCTTAAGGAATTTCCATACCGTCTTCCATAGTGGCTGTATAAATTTACATTCCCACCAACAGAGCAAGAGCATTCCCTTATCTCCCCACCCTCTTCAGCATTTATCATTTGTAGAATTTTTGATGATGGCCATTCTGAATGGTGTGAGGTGATATCTCATTGTAGTTTTGATTTGCATTTCTCTAATAATGAGTGATGTTGAGAGTCTTTTCATGCGTTTGTTAGCCATCTGTTATGTCTTCTTTGGAGAAATGTCTTTTTGGGTCTTTCCCCCACTTTTTCATTGGGTTGTTTGTTTTTCTAGTATTCAGTTGTATGAGCTGTTTATATATTTTGAAAATTAATCCATTGTCAGTTGTTTCATTTGCTATTATTTCTCCTAGTCTCCTAGTCAACCAAGTCTAGGTTGTCTTTTCACCTTGATTATAGTTTCCTTTGCTGTGCAAGGCTTTTAAGTTTAATTAGGTCCCACTTGTTTACTTTTGTTTTTATTTCCATTACTCTAGGAGGTGGGTCATAGAGGATCTTGCTTTGATTTATGTCATAGACTGTTCTGCCTATGTATTCCTATAAGAGTTTTATAGTTTCTGGTCTTACATTTAGGTCTCTAATTCATTTTGAGTTTATCTTTGTGTATAGTGTTAGGAAGTATTCTAATTTCATCCTTTTACATGTAGCTGTCCAGTTTTCCTAGGACCATTTATTGAAGAGGCTGTCTTTGCTTTACTGTATATTCTTTCAAAAATAAGGTCAAAAATAAGGTACCCATAGGTGCATGGGTTTATTTCTTGGCTTTCTATGTTGTTCCATTGGTATATATTTCTGTTTTTGTGCCAGTACCATAGTCTCTTGATGACTGTAGCTTTGCAGTGTAATCTGAAGTCAGGAAGGTTGATTCCTCCAGCTCCATTCTTCTTTCTTAAGACTGCTTTAACTATTAGGGGTCTTTTGTTTTTCTATATGAATTGTGATTTTGTTGTCGTTGTTGTTGTTGTTGTAGTTCTGTGAAAAATGCCATTGGTAATTTGATAGGGATTACATTAAATCTGTAGATTGCATTTGGTAGTATAGTCATTTTCACAGTATTGATTTTTCCTACCCAAGAACATGGAATATGTCTCCATCTGTTTATGTCATCTTTGATTTCTTTCATTAATGTCTTATAATTTCTGTGTACAGTTCTTTTTAGATAGGTTTTTTCCTAGATATTTAATTCTTTTTGTTGCAATGGTGAATGGGATTGAGTCCTTAATTTCCCTTTCTGATTATTCATTCTTAGTATATAGAAATGCAAGTGATTCCTATGTATTGATTTCATTTCCTGCAACTTTGCTAAGTTCACTGATTAGCTCTAGTAATCTTCTGATACTATCTTTAGGGTTTTCTATGTACAGTATCAGGTCATCTGCAAACAGTGAGAGCTTTAGTTCTTCTTTTCCAGTCTGGATTCCCTTTATTTCTTTTTCTTCTCTGATTGCTGTACTAGGACTTCCAGAACTATGTTGAATAATAGTGGTGAAAGTGGACACCCGTGTCTTGTTCCTGATCTTAAGGAGAATGCTTTCAGTTTTTCACCATTGAGAATAATGTTTGCTGTAGGTTTATCATATATGGCCTTTACTATATTGAGGTAGGTTCCTTTTATGCCCATCATTTGAAGAGTTCTTATCATAAATGGATGCTGAATTTTGTCAAAGGCTTTTTCTGCATCTACTGAGATTATCATATGGTGTTTAGCCTTCAATTTGTTGATATGGTGTATCACATTGATTGCTTTGCATATATTGAAGAATCCTTGCATCCGTAGAATAAACCCAACTTGATCATAGTGTGTGAGTTTTTTTGATGTGTTGCTGAATTTTATTTGCTAAAATTTTGTTGAGGACTTTTGCATCTATGTTCATCAGTGATATTGGCCTGTAGTTTTCTTTTTCTGTGTTGTCTTTGTCTGGTTTTGGTATCAGGGTGATGGTAGCCTCGTAGAATCAGTTTGGAATTGTTCCTTCCTCTGCAATTTTTTGAAAGTGTTTTAGAAGGATAAGCACTAGCTCTTCTCTAAATGTTTCATAGAATTCTCCTATGAAGCCGTCTAGTCCTGGGCTTTTGTTTCTTGGGAGATTTTTGATCACAGCTTCAATTTGAGTGCTTGTAATTGGGTTGTTCATAATTTTTATTTCTTCCTGGTTCAGTCTTGGAAGATTGAACTTTTCTAAGACTCTGTCCATTTCTTCCAGGTTATCTATTTTATTGCCATATAGTTGTTCATAATAGTCTCTTATAATCCTTTGTATTTCTGCATTGTCTGTTGTAACCTCTCTTTTTTCATTTATAATTTTGTTGATTTGATTCTTCTCTCTTTTTTTCTTGATGAGTCTGGCTAAAAGTTTATCAATTTTGTTTATCTTCTCAAAGAACCAGCTTTTAGTTTTATTACAATTGTTTATTTCATTTCTTTTTCATTTATTTCTGCTCGGATCTTTATGATTTCTTTCCTTCTACTTATTTTTTGGGGTTTTTGTTCTTTTTTCCAGTTGTTTTAGGTATAAAGTTAGGTTGTCTATTCAATGTTTTTCTTGTTTCTTGAGGTAGGATTGTATTGCTATGAAACTTCCCTCTTAGAATTGCTTTTGCTTCATCGCATAGGTTTTGAGCTGTCGTGTTTTCATTATCATTTGTTTCTAGAAATTTTTTGATTTCCCTTTTGATTTCTTCAGTAACCTGTTGGTTATTTAGAAACGTGTTTTTTAATCTCTATGTGTTTGATTTCTTACAGTTTTTTCTTTTCTTGTAATTGATATTTAGTCTCATAGCATTGAGGTCAGAGAAGATGTTTGATATCATTTAAGTTTTCTTAAATTAACTGTGGTTTGATTTGTGACCCAAGATGTGGTCTATCCTGGAGAATGTTCCATGTGCACTTGAGAAGGAGGTGTATTATTCTGCATTTGGATGGAATGTCCTGAAGATATTGAGATTCATCTCATCTAATGTATTATTTAATACTTGTGTTTCCTTATTAATCTTCTATTTTGATGATCTGTCCATTGGTGTGAGTGGGGTGTTAAAGTCTCCTACTATTACTGTGTTACTGTCAATTTCTCCTTTCGTGTCTGTTAGTGTTTGTCTCATGTATTGAGGTGCTCCTAAGTTGGGTGCATAGATATTTATAATTGTTCTGTCTTCCTCTTGGACTGATCCCTTAATTATTAGGAAGTGTCCTTCCTTATCTCTTGTAATCTTTATTTTAAGGTCTATTTTGTCTGATACGAGGATTGCTAGTCCAGCTTTCTTTTGCTTCACATTTGCATGGAATATATTTTTCCATCCTCTCACTTTCAGCCCATAGATGTCTTGAGATCTTAAGTGGGTTTCTTGTAGACAGCATATATCTGGGTCTTGTTTTTGTATCCTTTCAGCCAGTCTGTATCTTTTGGTTGGAGCATTTAATCCATTTACATTTAAGGTAATTATTTTTATATATGTTCCTATTGTCATTTTCTTAATTGTTTCCGGTTGATTTTGTAGATCTTTTTTCTTCTGTTGTATTTCTTGACTATATTAAGTCCCTTTAATGTTTGTTTTAAAGCTGGGTTGGTGGTACTGAATTCGCTTAACTATTGCTTGTCTCAGTTCTGTTCAGTCACTCAGTCGTGTCCGACTCTTTGTGAACTCATGAATTGCAGAACGCCAGGCCTCCCTGTCCATCACCAACTGCCGGAGTTCACCCAAACTCTTGTCCATCGAGTCGGTGATGCCATCCACCATCTCATCCTCTGTCGTCCCCTTCTCCTCCTGCCCCCAACCCTCCCAGCATCAGAGTCTTTTCCAATGAGTCAACTCTTCACATGAGGTGGCCAAAGTACTGGAGTTTTGGCTTTAGCGTCAGTCCTTCCAAAGAACACCCAGGACCGATCTCCTTTAGGATGGACTGGTTGGATCTCCTTGCAGTCCAAGGGACTCTCAAGAGTCTTCTCCAACACCACAGTTCAAAAGCATCAATTCTTCGGCACTCAGCTTTCTTCACAGTCCAACTTTCACATCCATACATGTGCACTGGCAAAACCATAGCCTTGACTAGACGAACTTTTGTTGGCAAAGTAATGTCTGTGCTTTTCAATATGCTATCTAGGTTGGCCATAACTTTCATTCCAAGGAGTAAGCGTCTTTTAATTTCATGGCTGCAGTCACCATCTGCAGTGATTTTGGAGCCCCCAAAAAATAAAGTCTGACACTGTTTCCACTGTTTCCCCATCTATTTGCCATGAAGTGATGGGACCAGATGCCATGATCTTAATTTTCTGAATGTTTAGGTTTAAGCCAACTTTTTCACTCTCCACTTTGACTTTCATCAAGAGGCTTTTTAGTTCCTCTTCACTTTCTGCCGTAAGGGTGGTGTTATCTGCATATCTGAGGTTATTGATATTTCTCCCAGAAATCTTGATTCCAGCTTGTGCTTCTTCCAGCCCAGCATTTCTCATGATGTACTCTGCATATAAGTTAAATAAGCAGGGTGACAGTATACAGCCTTGATGTATTCCTTTTCCTATTTGGAACCAGTCTGTTGTTTCATGTCCAGTTCTAACTGTTGCCTCCTCACCTGCATATAGGTTTCTCAAGAGGCAGGTCAGGTGGTCTGGTATTCCCATCTCTTTCAGAATTTTCCACAGTTTATTGTGATCCACACAGTCAAAGTCTTTGGCATAGTCAATAAAGCAGAAATAGATGGTTTTCTGGAACTCTCTTGCTTTTTCCATGATCTAGTGGATGTTGGCAATTTGATCTCTGGTTCCTCTGCCTTTTCTAAAACCAGCTTGAACATCTGGAAGTTCATGGTTCATGTATTGCTGAAGCCTAGCTTGGAGAATCTTGAGCATTACTTTACTAGCGTGTGAGATGAGTGCAATTGTGTGGTAGTTTGAACATTCTATGAGATTGCCTTTCTTTGGGATTGGAATGAAAACTGACCTTTTCCAGTCCTATGGCCACTGCTGAGTTTTCCAGATTTGCTGGTATATTGAGTGCAGCACTTTCACAGCATCATCTTCCAGGATTTGAAATAGTTCTACTGGAATTCCATCACCTCCACCAGCTTTGTTCGTAGTGATGCTATCTAAGGTCCACTTGACTTCACATTCCAGGATGTCTGGCTCTAGGTAAGTGATCACATCATCATGATTATCTTGGTCGTGAAGATCTTTTATGTACAGTTCTTCTGTGTATTCTTGACACCTCTTCTTAGTATCTTCTGCTTCTGTTAGGTCCATACCATTTCTGTCCTTTATTGAGCCCATCTTTTCATGAAATGTTCCCTTGGTATCTCTAATTTTCTTGAAGAGATCTCCAGTCTCTCCCATTCTGTTGTTTTCCTCTATTTCTTTGCATTGATCACTGAGGAAGGCTTTCTTATCTCTCCTTGCTATTCCTGGAACTCTGCATTCAGATGCTTGTATCTTTCCTTTTCTCCTTTGCTTTTCACTTCTCTTCTCTTCATAGCTATTTGATTGTCAAAAAGCTTTTTATTTTTCCATCAATTTTGAATGAGATCCTTGCTGGGTACAGTAATCTTGGTTGCAGATTTTTGCCTTTCAGTACTTTAAATATATCCTGCCATTCCCTTCTGGCCTGCAGAGTTTCTGCTGAAAGTTCAGCTGTTAAGCATATGGGGTTTCCCTTGTATGTTACTTGTTGCTTATCCCTTACTGATTTTAATATTCCTTTTTTGTGTTTAGTCTTTGTTAGTTTGATTATATGTGTCTTGACATGTTTCTCCTTGGGTTTATCCTGTATGGGACTCTTTGTGCCTCTTGGACTTGATTGACAATTTCCTTTTCCATGTTGGGGAAATTTTCAACTATAATCTCCAAACCTTTTCTTTTTTTTTTTTTAATTTTATTTTATTTTTAAACTTTACATAATTGTATTAGTTTTGCCAAATATCAAAATGAATCCACCACAGGTATATATGTGTTCCCCATCCTGAACCCTCCTCCTTCCTCCCTCCCCATACCATCCCTCTGGGTCGTCCCAGTGCACTAGCTCCAAGCATCCAGTATCATGCATCGAACCTGGACTGGCATCTCGTTTCATACATGATATTTTACATGTTTCAATGCCATTCTCCCAAATCTTCCCACCCTCTTCCTCTCCCACAGAGTCCATAAGACTGTTCTATACATCAGCGTCTCTTTTGCTGTCTCGTACACAGGGTTATTGTTACCATCTTTCTAAATTCCATATATATGCGTTAGTATACTGTATTGGTGTTTTTCCTTCTGGCTTACTTCACTCTGTATAATAGGCTCTAGTTTCATCCACCTCATTAGAACTGATTCAAATGTATTCTTTTTAATGGCTGAGTAATACTCCATTGTGTATATGTACCACAGCTTTCTTTATCCATTCATCTGCTGATGGACATCTAGGTTGCTTCCATGTCCTGGCTATTATAAACAGTGCTGCGATGAACATTGGGGTACACGTGTCTCTTTCCCTTCTGGTTTCCTCAGTGTGTATGCCCAGCAGTGGGATTGCTGGATCATAAGGCAGTTCTATTTCCAGTTTTTTAAGGAATCTCCACATTGTTCTCCATAGTGGCTGTACTAGTTTGCATTCCCACCAATAGTGTAAGAGGGTTCCCTTTTCTCCACACCCTCTCCAGCATTTATTATTTGTAGACTTTTGGATCACAGCCATTCTGACTGGTGTGAAATGGTACCTCATAGTGGTTTTGATTTGCATTTCTCTGATAATGAGTGATGTTGAGCATCTTTTCATGTGTTTGTTAGCCATCTGCACGTCTCCTTTGGAGAAATGTCTATTTAGTTCTTTGGCCCATTTTTTGATTGGGTCATTTTTTTTCTGGAGTTGAGCTGTAGGAGTTGCTTGTATATTTTTGAGGTTAGTTGTTTGTCAGTTGCTTCATTTGCTATTATTTTCTCCCATCCTGAAGCCTGTCTTTTCACCTTGCTAATAGTTTCCTTTGATGTGCAGAAGCTTTTAAGTTTAATTAGGTCCCATTTGTTTATTTTTGCTTTTATTTCCAATATTCTGGGAGGTGGGTCATAGAGGACCCTGCTGTGATGTATGTCAGAGAGTGTTTTGCCTATGTTCTCCTCTAGGAGTTTTACAGTTTCTGGTCTTACGTTGAGATCTTTAATCCATTTTGAGTTTATTTTTGTGTATGGTGTTAGAAAGTGTTCTAGTTTCATTCTTTTACAAGTGGTTGACCAGATTTCCCAGCACCACTTGTTAAAGAGATTGTCTTTAATCCATTGTATGTTCTTGCCTCCTTTGTCAAAGATAAGGTGTCCATATGTGCGTGGATTTTTCTCTGGGCTTTCTATTTTGTTCCATTGATCTATATTTCTGTCTTTGTGCCAGTACCATACTGTCTTGATAACTGTGGCTTTGTAGTAGAGCCTGAAGTCAGGTAGCTTGATTCCTCCAGTTCCATTCTTCTTTCTCAAGATCGCTTTGGCTATTCGAGGTTTTTTGTATTTCCATACAAATTGTGAAATTATTTGTTCTAGCTCTGTGAAGAATACCATTGGTAGCTTGATAGGGATTGCATTGAATCTATAAATTGCTTTGGGTAGTATACTCATTTTCACTATATTGATTCTTCCAATCCATGAACATGGTATATTTCTCCATCTATTAGTGTCCTCTTTGATTTCTTTCACCAGTGTTTTATAGTTTTCTATATATAGGTCTTTAGTTTCTTTAGGTAGATATATTCCTAAGTATTTTATTCTTTCCGTTGCAATGGTGAATGGAATTGTTTCCTGAATTTCTCTTTCTGTTTTCTCATTATTAGTGTATAGGAATGCAAGGGATTTCTGTGTGTTGATTTTATATCCTGCAACTTTACTATATTCATTGATTAGTTCTAGTAATTTTCTGGTGGAGTCTTTAGGGTTTTCTATGTAGAGGATCATGTCATCTGCAAATAGTGAGAGTTTTACTTCTTCTTTTCCAATTTGGATTCCTTTTATTTCTTTTTCTGCTCTGATTGCTGTGGCCAAAACTTCCAAAACTATGTTGAATAGTAATGGTGAAAGTGGGCACCCTTGTCTTGTTCCTGACTTTAGAGGAAATGCTTTCAATTTTTCACCATTGAGGATAATGTTTGCTGTGGGTTTGTCATATCTAGCTTTTATTATGTTGAGGTATGTTCCTTCTATTCCTGCTTTCTGGAGAATTTTTATCATAAATGGGTGTTGAATTTTGTCAAAGGCTTTCTCTGCATCTATTGAGATAATCATATGGTTTTTATTTTTCAATTTGTTAATGTGGTGTATTACAATGATTGATTTGCGGATATTGAAGAATCCTTGCATCCCTGGGATAAAGCCCACTTGGTCATGGTGTATGATCTTTTTAATGTGTTGTTGGATTCTGATTGCTAGAATTTTGTTAAGGATTTTTGCATCTATGTTCATCAGTGATATTGGCCTGTAGTTTTCTTTTTTTGTGGGATCTTTGTCAGGTTTTGGTATTAGGGTGATGATGGCCTCATATAATGAGTTTGGAAGTTTACCTTCCTCTGCAATTTTCTGGAAGAGTTTGAGCAGGATAGGTGTTAGCTGTTCTCTAAATTTTTGATAGAATTCAGCTGTGAAGCCGTCTGGACCTGGGCTTTTGTTTGCTGGAAGATTTTTGATTACAGTTTCAATTTCCATGCTTGTGATGGGTCTGTTAAGATTTTCTATTTCTTCCTGGTCGAGTTTTGGAAAGTTGTACTTTTCTAAGAATTTGTCCATTTCTTCCTCGTTGTCCATTTTACTGGCATATAATTGTTGATAGTAGTCTCTTATGATCCTTTGTAATTCTGTGTTGTTTGTTGTGATCTCTCCATTTTCGTTTCTAATTTTATTGATTTGATTTTTCTCCCTTTGTTTCTTGATGAGTCTGGCTAATGGTTTGTCAATTTTATTTATCCTTTCAAAGAACCAGCTTTTGGTTTTGTTGATTTTTGCTATGGTCTCTTTTGTTTCTTTTGCATTTATTTCTGCCCTAATTTTAAGATTTCTTTCCTTCTACTAACCCTGGGGTTCTTCATTTCTTCCTTTTCTAGTTGCTTTAGGTGTAGAGTTAGGTTATTTATTTGACTTTTTTCTTGTTTCTTGAGGTGTGCCTGTATTGCTATGAACTTTCCTCTTAGGACTGCTTTTACAGTGTCCCACAGGTTTTGGGTTGTTGTGTTTTCATTTTCATTCGTTTCTATGCAAATTTTGATTCCTTTTTTGATTTCTTCTATGATTTGTTGGTTATTCAGCAGCGTGTTGTTCAGCCTCCATATGTTGGAATTCTTAATAGTTTTTCTCCTGTAATTGAGATCTAATCTTACTGCATTGTGGTCAGAAAAGATGCTTGGAATGATTTCTAGTTTTTTGAATTTACCAAGGCTAGCTTTATGGCCCAGGATGTGATCTATCCTGGAGAAGGTTCCATGTGCGCTTGAGAAAAAGGTGAAATTCATTGTTTTGGGATGAAATGTCCTATAGATATCAATTAGGTCTAACTGGTCTATTGTATCGTTTAAAGTTTGTGTTTCCTTGTTAATTTTCTGTTTAGTTGATCTATCCATAGGTGTGAGTGGGGTATTAAAGTCTCCCACTATTATTGTGTTATTGTTAATTTCTCCTTTCATACTTGTTAGCATTTGTCTTACATACTGCGGTGATCCCATGTTGGGTGCATATATATTTATAATTGTTATATCTTCTTCTTGGATTGATCCTTTGATCATTATGTAGTGACCTTCTTTGTCTCTTTTCACAGCCTTTGTTTTAAAATCTATTTTGTCTGATATGAGTATTGCTACTCCTGCTTTCTTTTGGTCCCTATTTGCATGGAAAATCTTTTTCCAGCCCTTCACTTTCAGTCTGTATGTGTCCCCTGTTTTGAGGTGGGTCTCTTGTAGACATCATATGTAGGGGTTTTGTTTTTGTATCCATTCAGCCAGTCTTTGTCTTTTGGTTGGGGCATTCAACCCATTTACGTTTAAGGTAATTACTGATAAGTATGATCCCATTGCCATTTACTTTATTGTTTTGGGTTTGAATTTATACACCGTTTTTGTGTTTCCTGTCTAGAGAATATCCTTTAGTATTTGTTGGAGAGCTGGTTTGGTGGTGCAGAATTCTCTCAGCTTTTGCTTGTCTGAAAAGCTTTTGATTTCTCCTTCATACTTGAATGAAATCCTTGCTGGGTACAATAATCTGGGCTGTAGGTTATTTTCTTTCATCATTTTAAGTATGTCTTGCCATTCCCTCCTGGCTTGAAGAGTTTCTATTGAAAGATCAGCTGTTATCCTTATGGGAATTCCCTTGTGTGTTATTTGTTGTTTTTCCCTTGCTGCTTTTAATATTTGTTCTTTGTGTTTGATCTTTGTTAATTTGATTAATATGTGTCTTGGGATGTTTCTCCTTGGGTTTATCCTGTTTGGGACTCTCTGGGCTTCTTGGACTTGGGTGATTATTTCCTTCCCCATTTTAGGGAAGTTTTCAACTATTATCTCCTCAAGTATTTTCTCATGGTCTTTTTGTCTTCTTCTTCTGGAACCCCTATGATTCAAATGTAGCGTTTAAGATTGTCCTGGAGGTCTCTGAGATTGTCCTCATTTCTTTTAATTCGTTTTTCTTTTATCCTCTCTGATTCATTTATTTCTACCATTCTATCTTCTAATTCACTAATCCTATCTTCTGCCTCTGTTATTCTACTATTTGTTGCCTCCAGAGTGTTTTTAATTTCATTTATTGCATTATTCATTATATATTGACTCTTTTTTATTTCTTCTAGGTCCTTGTTAAACCTTTCTTTCATCTTCTCAATCCTTGTCTCCAGGATATTTATCTGTGATTCCATTTTAATTTCAAGATTTTGGATCAATTTCACTATCATTATTCGGAATTCTTTATCAGGTAGATTCCCTATCTCTTCCTCTTTTGTTTGGTTTGGTGGGCATTTATCCTGTTCCTTTATCTGCTGGGTATTCCTCTGTCTCTTCATCTTGTTTAAATTGCTGAGTTTGGGATGTCCTTTCTGTATTCTTGCAGTTTGTGGAGTTCTCTTTATTGTGGCATTTCCTCGCTGTGTGTGGGTCTGTACAGGTGGCTTGTCAAGGTTTCTTGGTTAGGGAAGCTTGTGTCGGTGTTCTGGTGGGTGGAGCTGTATTTCTTCTCTCTGGAGTGCAATGAAATGACCAGTAATGAGTTATGAGATGTCTATGGTTTTGGGGTGACTTTGGGCTGCTTGTATTTTGAAGCTCAGGGCTGTGTTCCTTTGTTGCTGGAGAATTTTCTTGGTATGTCTTGCCCTGGAACTTGTTGGCCCTTGTGTGGTGCTTGGTTTCAGTGTCGGTATGGAGGCGTTTGTTGAGCTCCTGTCAATTAATGTTCCTTGAGGTCAGGAGTTCCCTGGAGTCAGGGTTTGGACTTAAGCCCCCTGCTTCCGGTTATCGGTCTTATTTTTACAGAAGTTTCAAAACTTCTCCTTCTATACAGCACCATTGATAAAACATCTACGTGAAAGATGAAAAGTTTCTCTACTGTGAGGGTCACTCAGAGAGGTTCACAGCGTTACATGGAGAAGAGAAGAGGGAGGAGGGAGTTAGAGGTGACCCAAATGAGATGAGGTGGAATCAATAGTGGAGAGAGTGGGGTAGCCAGTAGTCACTTCCTTATATGCACTCCACAACTGGACCACTCAGAGATGTTCACGGAGTTATACAGAGAAGAGAAGAAGGAGGAAGGAGACAGAGGTGGCCAGAAGGATAAAAGGGGAGAATGAAAAGGAGGGAGACAGATTCAGCCAGTAGTCAGTTCCCTAAGTGTTCTCCACCGTCTGGAACACACAGAAACTCACAGAATTGGGTAGAGTAGAGAGGGGTTAGGGAGGAGACATAGGTGACCTGGTGGAGAAAAAGGAGAGTCCAAAGGGAGAGAGAGCAGTCAAGCCAGTAATCTCGCTCCCTAGTGAAAAATGGGTCCTGAAGATTGGGTTCTTAAAGGTACAAAATTGGTAACAAATACATAAAAGCAAAAATTAAAAATCTAGAGTAGTGTTTAGAATTTCAAAAATACGATGTTAAAGAAAAGAAGAAGGAAAAGAAAGAGAGAAAAAACGAACACAGAAAAACAAACAAGGTCGCAAAAATTATAAAGAAAATACAGGTACAAAATTGATAACTAATACCAAAAAGCAAAAATTAAAAATCTAGAGTAGAGTTTGGAATTTCAAAAATACAATGTTAAAAAAAAAGGAAGAGGAAACATAAAGAGATAAAACAAACAAACAAAAACAAACAATGTCGTAAAAATTATAAAGAAAATACAAGTACAAAGTTGATATCAAATACCAAAAAGCATAAATTAAAAATCTAGAGTACAGTTTGGAATTTCAGATATACAATGTTATATAAAAGAAGAAGAGAAAGAAACAGAAAAAAAAAAAAAAAGCCACAGAAGTTATAAAAAAAAAACTATAGGTACAAAATTGATAACATATACCAAAAAGCTAAAATTGAAAAACTAGAGTAGAGTTTGGAATTTCAAAAATACAATGTTAAAGAAAAGAAGAAAAAAAAAAAAAAAAAAAACACAAGGTCAAAAAATATATATATATGAAGTTTTCTGAAGAAGAAAAAAAATAGGTTTTTTTTTTTTTTTTGCAAAGTAATAGGTTATAAAAGTGAAAATTAAAGGAACAATAGAGGACTTAAAAATTTTTTTTTAATTAAAAAAAAAAGAAAGAAAGATTGTAAAAATAGTAAAAATATATCTAGGACTTTCTCTGGTTTTGTTATGAGTATTGTGGGTTCAGTTAATTTTTGGCTAGTTCCTTGGTCCGACATATTTCTCAAGATTTATAGGCCCCTTCCTATGTAGCCCATAGTAACCAAGGGTTTTAATCTATTGCCTGTAGCTTCCAAGGCGTTTCCCTCTGTTATAACTTCTGTTTGCTGGTCTCTTCAGTGTCTGGTTACCGCCCTGACACAAAGAGGACGGTGGGGGACACTTTTTTTTTTTTTTAGGCTCACTTGAAAGTCGCGCTGTGGGGAGGGAGGGAGGGATGCTGCAAACAAATAACACTGGCGTGCGCCCGCAGTGCCTCAGCCACACTGGGTATGCCCCCGCTCACGGCGCGTGTAGCCTCCCTGCCCACACTGCTCGGGCTCTAGGTTGTTCTGCCGGGAACAATCCGAGGCTGGCCCTGGGCTGCATGCACCTCCCAGATCCAAGCAGCTCAGGTTCAGGCACTCGGGTAGTCCTCAGAGTCGCAGACTCAGTTGGGCCTGCGTTTTGTGCTCTTCCCAGGTCCGAGCAGCTCAGGTGATGAGGTGTTTGGCGAGCGCCAATGCTGCGACTTATCGCCTCCCCGCCACTCGGTTATCTGAGTGTAAAACCGGTGCACCTTCTCAGGCAGATGTTGACCGTCCAGACCCCCAAGAAGTTTTAGTTAGCAAAGAAGCCTGCTTACAGTTTTATAGATAATATCTCTCTGGGGCTGCGATTGACCCCTTCTGGCTCTGGCTGCCTGTCACCGGAAGGGGAAGGTCTGCAGCCGGCTATCTCTGTTCAGTCCTTGTTCCGTGCGCGGGCCTGGCGGTGTCTTAGGTTGGGGCTGGCTTTTCACGTGGTAGATGTCCCACAGTCTGGTTTGCTAGCCCAAATTTTTTCGCTCAGATAGTGCTAAGGGTATTCAGGCCAGATTCTTACTCTAAGCGATGCAGCCCGCGCTGCGCCTCCCTGCCCAGCCCCCGCTTGCTAATGGCGTGTGCAGGCGTCTGCGCTGCTTCTCCACTGGGGGAGTTACCGTAGGGCTCGCAATCTGCGAGTTTTAATTGTTTATTTATTGTTTCTCTCTATTATGTTGCCCTCTGTGCTTCCAAAGCTCGGCACACATTCGGCAGTGAGAAGGTTTCCTGGTGTTTGGAAACTTCTCTCTTTTTAAGACTCCCTTCCCGGGATGGAACTCCACCCCTCCCTCTTTTGTCCCTTTTTTTTGTCTTTTATATTTTTTCCCTACCTCCTTTCGAAGAGTTGGGTTGCTTTTCTGGGTGCCTGATGTCCTCTGCTGGCATTCAGAAGTTGTTTTGTGGAATTTACTTGATGTTTAAATGCTCTTTTGATGAATTTGTGGGGGAGAAAGTGTTCTCCCCGTCCTATTCCTCCGCCATCTTCCAAACATTTTCTCATACAGTTTCTTTTTCTTTTCTTCTTCTGGGACCCCTATAATTTGAATGTTGGTGCATTTGATATTGTCCCAGAGGTCTCTGACAATGTCCTTAGCTCTTTTTATTCTTTATACTTCAATCTGCTCTTCAGAAATTATTTCCACCATTTTATCTTCCAGCTCACTGATTGGTTCTTCTGCTTCAAATATTCTGGTATTGATACCTTTAGAGTATTTTTAATTTCAGTAATTGTGTTGCTTGTCTCTGTGTGTTTATTATTTAATTCTTCTAGGTCTTTGTTAATTGATTCTTGCATTTTCTCCATTTCATTTTCAAGGTTTTTGATCATGTTTACTATCATTATTCTGAATTCTTTTTCAGGTAGTTTGCCTATTTCCTCTTCATTTATTTGGACTTCTGTGTTTCTAGTTTGTTCTTTTATTTGTGCAGTATTTGTCTGCCTTTTCATTATTATTTTTTTTTAAGTTCTTGTGTTTGAGGTCTCTTTTCCCAAGCTTCAAGGAAAGTTGAATTCTTACCGTGAAAAAGGTTGAATTCTTTCTTCCTTTTGGTTTCTGCCCTCAGTGTTTTGTGTGAGCTTCCTATGGGGTGAGATTTGTGCCGAGTTTTTGTTTGTTTGTTAGTTTTTCCTCTGATGGGCAAAGCTGAGTGAGATGGTAAACCTATCTGCTGATGATTGGGTTTGTATTTTTGTTTTGTTTATTGTTTAGATGAGGGTGCTACTGGGTGATGCAGGGTCTTCAAGTGGGTTCCTTTATGTGAGTTCTCACTATTTGATACTCCCTAGGGTTAGTTCTCTGGTAGTCTAGGGTCTTGGCGTCAGTGCTCCTATTCCAAAGGCTCAGGGCTTGATCTTTTGTCAGGAATGGAGATTCCACAAGTGGTTTGTTATGCCATTAAGTTAGATTAAAACAAATATCCAAAAACAAGAAACCAAAGATGAACCCCAGACAAATTGCAGTTACAAAATCATGGGTGTATACCCATGAGCAAAGTGAAAACAGTCCAACAAAAATAAAGTACAGTAGACTGACCTGGTGAACAAAGGCAATCAAAAATTATATTTACTAGTTAAGAACAAAACTAACTTCAGCACAGACTGGAAAACAACACTAAAGAAAGGTGCCAAGTGGGGAATAAAGCAATGAAAACAAAACTAACAAATGTGTTGAGAGGAAAGGAAAGAAAGAAAAGAAAGAATGAATATATATGCAAAGTTAAATAGAGGTAGATGAAGATTTATATATATTAAAGATTAGCTGCAAGGGAAAAAGAATAGTAGGAAAGGCAACAAAGGAATAAATGTATAAAAAATAATAATAGGTTAAAAAAATTAAAATTAAAAAAGGAGAAAAGAAAAAAAAAAAGGAAAACTCCACAGAACTGCAAAAGCCAAATGTAGAGGCAGACGTTTATAACAACAATAATAAATGTGACTGAGGGGCGGGGGGGAAGCTCAAAAGGTTAATTGGATTTCTTAGTGCCAATAAAATTGACAACTACAAAAGAGGGGGAAGAAAAGGAAAGAGAAAAGAAAAAAATATACAAAAGAATCCACAGAACAAGTGAAAAAATAAAAATAATAAATATTTTTCTTGAGTCGCTGTTGTCAGCGTCCTTTCCCTCGCTGGGAGTCACACCTCACCTCCCTAGGATGCCCTCCAACACTGTGCTGATCTCTGGACCTGCTGTGGGGGCAGCTCAGATTCTAATCTGGTCCTACTCCTGCGTGTTCTTGCCTCCAATGTCCACAGCTATCAGAGCTAGTGTTTTTCTTTTGTGGGAGCTCTCAATGGTCTTTCCTATATTCCATCAACACAGTCTGCTTAGTTGATCATGTGAATTTAATCTGCAGCTTGTACAGCTGGTGGGAAGATTTTGGGTCTTCTTCCTTAGTCACACTGCCCTTGGGTTTCAATTATAGTTTTATTTCCACCTCTACATGTGGGTTGTCCATTGGGGTTTAGCTCCTGAGGCTGCCCTGGAGGGATTGGGTTTGCCGCTGTGAGGGCCAGGTGTGGAGGTGGTACAGCTGCTTGGGTCACAGGGGTTCTGACAGCACGAGGTACTCAGGGAGTTGGGCTAGGGCAGCAAGAGATATAGTGCTCTAGAAGGGTACGGCAACCAGTATTGTCCAATAGGATCCAGTATTCTTGCCTGGAGAACCCCCTTTCTGACAGAGAAGCCTGGCAGGCCACAGTCTACAGAGTCAAAAAGAGTTGGACAGGACTGAAGCAACCCTGTGCACACAGACATGACTTTTTTTTTTTTTTTGCCTGTGGCAGCTCTGCCCCAGTGAGAGGTAGCACAGCTGCTTGGCTTGTGGGTACCCTGGCAGTGCCAAGTGTGCAGGGACTTGGTCTGCTTCCGCCCCAGGAGTTATGGCTCTATCAGAGTCTTTTTTCATGCCTCTTGTAGCTGGCGATCAGAAGGCCTTTTTGGCCAGTCTTTCTCCATCGCTCCGCCCATTCAGGCACTTGGAGGGCTCCCTTGCCTGGGGTCCTTCTCTGTTGTTCCTCGTGTCAGGCACATAGAGGGGCCTCCCTGGCTGGGGTCCTACTCTATAGATTAGTGCATCAGGCACTTGAAGGGGCACCCTGGGTAGGGTCCTACTCTGTAGTTCCTTGCATCAGTCACTGAAACGAGCACCGTGGGTGTGATCCTACTCTGTAGTTCAATACATCAGGCGTTTGATGGGCCAGTCTCTCTATTGTTCAGCTGCTGATGCTGGAGTGTGGAGAGAGAGAGGCTATGGTGATGGCTCCATCCCCTGCATGTGACTCAGCAGTATCGTCTTGCTTCCATGGTGGCCTAGCTTTTATCCACCAGCATTTCCCACCACGATCACTTTCTTCACATCCCTTCAGTCTTTCTCTCCACAGACAACAGCAGCCCTCACACTGGGATTGCTCCACAATCCCTAAACTTCAGCTCCCAGCCACTGCACCTTACAGGAGACCAGCATTCCTGTCCAGGGTATGTATGGCTGCAGCAAGGACTGTCTCATTCTCATTCCATTTAGGCTGCCACAAATCAGCCGTTTCACTCTCAGTCTTAAATGTTTCTCCTCTGACTCAGACAATTGCCCCACTGTGGGGATCAGACCCCTGCTTAAGTTCCCCCACCCACTAAGGGCAGGTCCTGCCCTACTAACTGTCCTGTTTCCCCCCTAGTTCCTTTGTCCTACAGAGTTTTGCCTGGTTCTATATATTCTTTTCCACTGGTCAGGTACTCCTGTCTGCTCTCAGATGGTGTTCTGCATGCACCTGGTGCTCAGCCTTCTTTACGGTTCAGCTATCACAACTGTACATGACCACTGGGAAGACCATGCTGCTGCTGCTGCTAAGTCGCTTCAGTCATGTCCGACTCTTAGTGACCCCATGGACTGCAGCCCACCAGGCTCCCCTGTCCCTGGGATTCTCCAGGCAAGAACACTGGAGTGGGTTGCCATTTCCTTCTTCAATGCATGAAAGTGAAAAGTGAAAGTGAAATCGCTCAGTCCCGTCCGACTCTTAGCGACCCCATGGACTGCAGCCTACCAGGCTCCTCTGTCCATGGGATTTTCCAGGCAAGAGTACTGGAGTAGGTTGACATTTCCTTCTCCAGGGAAGACCATAGCCTTGGCTATATAGCCTTCTCGGCATAGTGATATCTCTGCTTTTCATCACATTGTCTGGATTTGTCATAGCTTTCATGCCAAGAAGCAATCGTCTTCTGATTTAATGGCTGCAGTCACCATCTGCAGTGATTTTAGAGCCCAAGAAGAGGAAATCTGTCACTACATCCACCTTTTCCCTTCTAGTTGCCATGAGGTAATGGGGCCAGATGCTATGATCTTAGATTTTTGATATTTAGTTTTAATCTGGCTCTTGCACTTTCCTTTTTCACCCTTACCAAGAGGCTCTTTAGTTCCTCTTGCAATAACTACAACCCATCTAAAATCTCAACTTGAAGTATCCCTGACTTAGGCAACTAACCATATCTTTCTCTTAGTTTTTTCTAGCACGTCAATTTTGACTACTCATTACTCCAGTATATTCTCTTTAGGTTTTCACTGTCACCCATGTTACATCCTCATTTCTTTTCTTATACCTAATAAGATTTCATGATTCACTTTTATAATCACTGTTTTGCTTTTTTCTGTAATTATTTTTTAAATTTCTCCTTTCCTTTTGACAAAACTCCAAAACTTGTTAAATCAAACTCTCTGCCTACTTGAGATACACATCAGAACAGTATAACTGGAGAAAATAACAACCAAAAAGACTTATCTCACTTTGGGTTCTAAATCACAGAATTCAAGTGAGCCCCCAGTGCTGTTCAATACTTCCATGACATTTTCATAAACAATTTACATCCCTGTTCTCTGAGGATACATTTCAGAGCTTGTCTACTCTCTTTTAATCTTTGATCCCTCCTGCATCTCTATTCTCAGATGATAACCTATCTTATTAAATGAACAAAATAATTAAAATAATCATAAAAGAACCTCTACATCTTCCTGTAAGTGAACTGTATGTATACTACACTGTGTATACTTCCTTTTCTTACATTACAAAGAATGTGCTCTGCACCCAGCCTTCCTTTTCCACCCCCAATCTAAAGTCACTCTATTTGTGTACTGGATTCTATCCCACATCACCTACTGAAAACTTTTATACTCCAACTATCATCCCACTCATTAAATCATCAGTGTTTCTCACTGTGCTTCATTTCCATCACAATGGACATATCATCCATTTTAAAGCAACTGTTATAAGTACAGATCCTGAAACTTTATCTTCTTCCCACAGGCTTCTCCTCTCTGTTTCCCTTTGTATTAGCACTTCTAGATAGAGTTGTGCATAGTCACTCTCCCCAGTTCCTTGTTTTCTAGGCTGTATGGAACCATTGCAGTCAGGCTCTATTTTCCATTACTCCACTGAAGCCATTCTTATCAAGGTTACTGGTAATATCCTTGTTGCCAAAGTCAATGTGGCATTTGAAACTTCCAGTTTCATCTTTATTCCTTAAACATTTCTTCACACCATATTCTCCAGAAATTTTTTGGAACACAATGACCACTCCTCCCAGTGTCTTGCTGGAACCTCCTCACCTTTACCGTTTCTAAGTTTTAAAAGTGGTCTCTCTCAGGCCTGAAACCTATTCTCTTCTATCTAACCATTCATTCTCTAAGAGACCCTATCCATTGAATAAGGCTTTAAGTTTTATTTCTATGTGCTGTGATTTCCAACATGTATCCTAAGTATTAACCCTTCTCTTGACTGTTACCACCAAATTCCTTCTTACTGTCTCTACTTAGATATCTAATAGTCATCTAAATTTGAGGTATCTAAAACTGAATTATTAACTCTACTTCTAAATCTCCTTCCTGAATTTTCATTATTGGACATCCAGTTTTTTCAGACCCAAAATGTAAAGTTATCTGGACTCCACACTTTCTCTTACATCTTCTTATAGCTTATTAGGCAATTTGGTGAGCTCTATCTTTAAACTACATACTTCACCCATTGTTTACTAATTGCCAAGGGTTTTGGAAAGAAAGCAAACAAACAAAAACATACGCATGACATTTGAATTCTATGCTGCATGTATGATTTTCAAATCTGCATCATCTCTTAAATGGGAAATGAAGCCAAATGAGTAAAATTGTTGTAATTTAAATTCTAGTGTTATGGTAAGTGAAACTAAATACAAAATTTAGTAAAATAAAATTTGTTCTCATTGTGAATATTTTTCAAAAATCTATCACCCTGTGGTATAATTGTTATTCAGTTGCTAAAATAGAAAGTCCAGAACTAAAAAGACTGTTTTATGTTTTACTTATTTCCTATAATCTTCAAAGACTTATTAGAACTTCTTAGTAACCCAGATGCTCTCATCACAGTTTATATTAATTGTCTAGGTGAGGTCTTACCTGATAAAGGAAATTATGGGAAAGCAATATTATAGGAAATGGTGTATAATAGATTTATGAGTTCATGAAAGTAATTCTGTCACAGAGAAACTGCATAATCACAATGTTCTACTGGGATAAATCTTAGTGCCTCAGATAAATTGTCTTTTTGTTTATTTATGGCAGAGTCTATTGTTAAGGTAATAACTATATAGAACCATCATGCCTATATGGTGTGACCAAATCTTCCACTTAGGGCAAAGTCTTTTCTCTCTAGCCTGACAGTAAATAATCAATGGTCTCATACACAAAATTTCTGTTTCACCTGATTGCTCAGCAGTTGAATCTTACTCAGTGTGACTTTGTTTCCTAGAGTATTAGATTCGGTTCAGTTCAAAGACTCAGCTTGAATAAATGATAATTCTTACTGGGAAAATTCTAGATATGTAGTACAGAAACTTTGGAAATGAATCCCTGAATAAAGGGCCCTTAAATGTGTATTTAATTCCAATGATGCTAAAACTCCATCTATATCACTGCAGATGGTGACTGCATCCATGAAATTAAAAGACTCTTCCTCCTTGGAAGGAAAGTTATGAGCAACCTAAATAGCATATTCAAAAGCAGAGACATTACTTTGCCAACAAAGGTTCATCTAGTCAAGGCTATGGTTTTTCCTGTGGTCATGTATGGATGTGAGAGTTGGACTGTGAAGAAGGCTGAGCACCAAAGAACTGATGCTTTTGAACTGTGGTGTTGGAGAAGACTCTTGAGAGTCCCTTGGACTGCAAGGAGATCCAACCAGTCCATTCTGAGAGAGATCAGCCCTGGGATTTCTTTGGAAGGAATGATGCTAAAGCTGAAACTCCAGTACTTTGGCCACCTCATGTGAAGAGTTGACTCATTGGAAAAGACTCTGATGCTGGGAGGGATTGGGAGCAAGAGGAGAAGGGGACAACAGAGGATGACATGGCTGGATGGCATCACTGACTTGATGGACGTGAGTCTCAGTGAACTCTGGGGGTTGGTGACGGACAGAGATGCCTGGTGTGCTGCGATTCGTGGGTTCGCAAAGAGTCGGACACAACTGAGTGACTGATCTGATACCCCACAATTGATTTTGCTGGACTCATTTCTTTGAGAAAATGTTTCTTTTGTCTACAAGTTAAATATTTGGTTCAACTGTACTTCTCTATTTTTGCCATTTACCGCTCTATCCACTTTTGTGAAAGGTTAATAGGTGCAAAGAGCAATTCTCCCTTCTCAAAGTTGAACATTTTTAAGGTAGCCATACAGTGCAGGCTTCATAGCATCATACTAACACATGACTACAAGTTTTTCTTTTTTATGGACAAATTAATCAAATAGAAGATTGAAGGAGAAAGAAAAACTTTAATTAATCAAGGATCCTGAATCATCACTGACATGAGAGATCTAGATTTGATTTCACATCCATTATTTTCTATTCTTTGGAACATATATTCATTGAAATATTATAGCATACTAAAGAGTTAAGAAGATGCTTAAAAATTTTTATGATTTACTAAGATATCCTGGAGGAGAAGGGGACGACAGAGGATGAGATAGCTAGATGGCATCACTGACTCGATGGACATGAGTCTGAGTGAACTCCGGGAATTTGTGATGGACAGGGAGGCCTGGCATGCTGCGATTCATGGGGTCGCAAAGAGTCAGACATGACTGAGCGACTGAACTGAACTGAACTGAAGATATCCTGGTTCCAAATAGGAAAAGGAGTACGTCAAGGCTGTATATTGTCACCCTGCTTACTTAACTTATATGCAGCGTACATCATGAGAAATGCTGGGCTGGAAGAAGCACAAGCTGGAATCAAGATTGCCAGCAGAAATATCAATAACCTCAGATATGCATATGACACCACCCTTATGGCAGAAAGTGAAGAGGAACTAAAAAGCCTCTTGATGAGGCTTAAAACTTGGCTTAAAGCTCATCATTCAGAAAACTAAGATCATGGCATCTGGTCCCATCACTTCATGGCAAATAGATGGGGAAACAGTGGAAACAGTGTCAGACTTTATGCTTTGGGCCTCCAAAATCACTGCAGATGGTGATTTCAGCCATGAAATTAAAAGATGCTTACTCCTTGGAAGGAAAGTTATGACCAACCTAGATGACATATTAAAAAGCAGAGACATTCCTTTGCCAGCCAAGGTCTGTCTAGTCAAGGCTATGGTTTTTCCAGTAGTCATGTATGGATGTGAGAGTTTGACTATAAAGAAAGCTGAGCGCTGAAGAATTGATGCTTTTGAACTGTGGTGTTGGAGAAGACTCTTGAGAGTCCCTTGGACTGCAAGGAGATCCAACCAGTCCATTCTAAAGGAGATCAGTCCTGGGTGTTCTTTGGAAGGAATGCTGCCAAAACTGAAACCCCAATACTTTGGCCACCTCATGCGAAGAGTTGACTCATTGGAAAAGACTCTGATGCTGGGAGGGATTGGGGGCAGGAGGAGAAGGGGACGACAGAGGATGAGATGGCTGGATGGCATCACTGACTCAATGGACGTGAGTCTGAGTGAACTCTGGGAGATGGTGATGGACAGGGAGGCCTGGCATGCTGCGATTCATGGGGTCGCAAAGAGTCAGACGTGACTGAGCAACTGAACTGAACTGAACTGAAAATATATATCTCTTTATAATCCATTAATGAGCAAAACAAGACAAAAGTAAAATTTATTTGTTTTAATGACACAATTGTACAAACTGTTGTTGCTTAGTTTAGGTAAAAGAATGTTGAGGGCTAAGGTATACTTTGAGTAACTTAATTCCTTATCTTAATAAATATAAACTGTCTCTTTTGGCTCTCTGAGCATCACCATGGTAGTTGGCAAGAACAAGCATCTTATGAAAGTTGGCAAAAAGGGACCCAAGAAGAAAGTGGTTGACTGATTTTCTAAGAAAGATTGGCATTATGTGAAAGCACTAGTGTTTTCCCAGTATTTCTTATCTGAAATACATATTTCTTATATGAAAACACTAGTCATGAGAACTCAAGGAACCAAAACAGTATCTGATCGCCTCAAGGGTCATATTTTTTCTTTTTTTTTTTAGGGTCATGTTTTTGAAGTGAGCCTTTCTGATCTGCAGAAAGATGAAGTTGCATTTAGACAATCCAGGCTAGTTACTGAGATTGTTCAGGGAAAAAACTGCCTTACTAATTTCCATGGAATGGATCTTTTTGATTTTTTATTGAGCACTAAAGGATGGGTTGGGAACTATCTTTCCAAGTTATGCCTCATTAGGCGTTAATTTATTCTAATTTTCCTAAGATAGCTTTCAGAACATTTTCTTTTTCTTAGAGCTCTGTTCTTGCTAGCAGTAGCCTCTTCAGGTCCACTGCTGAGTGGCTCCTCCCTGGAAGTTAATTTCCTCCTTTTCTTGAGGACTCTCTTGTTTCCTGACTCTTCAGGGTGACTAACTGGTTCCTCTTTGGGGAAAGAGTTCTTCCTCTAGGGAAGACTTCATGGTGGGGATCTTGTTGTTCACTCGCTAAGTCGAGTCTGACTCTTTGTGACCCCATGGACTGCAGAATGCCAGACTTCTCTGTCCTTCAGTATCTCCTGGAGTTTGCTCAGATTCATGTTCATTGAGTTGGTGATACTCCCTTGATAAAATGTGCTCCATGATCTAATACTGGAAGATCATGATTGAAGTTATGTTGATGTTAAGACTATGGATGGTTACTTGCTTTGTCTGTTCTGTGTGGGCTTTACTGAAAAATGCAGCAATCATATCCTGAAGACTGCTTATGCCCAGCACCAGAAGGTCCGCTAGATCCAGAAGATGATGATGGAAATCATGACCTGAGAGGGGCAGACAAATGACTTGGAAGAGGTAGTCAATAAATTGATTCCAAACTGTATTGGAAAAGACATAGAAAAGACTCACTAATCTATTTATCCACTCTATAATGTCTTTGTTAGAAAAGTAAAAATGCTGAAGAAGCCTAAGTTTCAACTGGGAAAATTCATGGAGCTATATGGTGAAGGCAATAGTTTTAGAAAAGCTACTGGGGATGAGACTAAATGAGCTGATGGATATAAGCCACTGGTCCAAGAATCTGTTTAAAATTCAGGCTTTTAATGATGACAAATAAAAGATCTTATTTGTGGTAAAAAAAAAAAAAAATATATATATATATATAAACATAGAGTACTGAAAAGAAGATAGATATCTGAATTACTAATATAAACATACAACTTGATTGTTAGTTGCTTGAATGGTCACCAGGCACAGAGTTGCCCACAATTTGGCAGTTAGGTTACGCTATCATCTGTAAATGGACAACTCTAATCCTGTGTAATTTAGTGGCTGCTCCAGTCATTCATTTAATTTAAAATAGTTTGGTATGAAGGAAATGTAAATATCAGAAATTATTGTAAAATGATGTAAAATACCCCCTGATTTGTATTGGTTACAAAGGTATGCGTGTGGCCTGCTAAGTAGCTCCAGTCATGTCCAACTCTTTGCAACCCTATGGACTGTAGCCCACCAGGCTTGTCTGTTCAGGGGATTCTCCAGGCAAGAATACTGGAGTGGGTTTACCATGCTCTCCCCCAGGGGATCTTCCTGACCCAGGGATCTAACCTCCTTTTCTTATGTCTCCTGCATTGGCAGGCAGGTTCTTTACTACTACTGCCTCCTGGAAAGCCCTACAAAGGTAAAGTGAAAGTGAAAGGACTTGGTCATGTCCTACTCTTTGTGACCCCATGGAGTGTAGCCCATCAGGCTCCTCTGTCCATGAAATTCTCCAGGCAAGAATATTGGAGTGGGTTGCCATGCCCTCCTCCAGGAGGTGTTCCCAACCGAGGGATAGAACCCAGGTCTCCCACATCACAAGCAGATTCTTTACCATTTGAGCTACCCAGGAAGCTCCTACTAGATACTATTAATACTACTCTGTGCTGTTTCCCACCTTCATAATTGAAGGAAATGCTAAATTTCAGTAGAGGTTTATGAAAATAAAAATGTCAGCCTTTTCCATATCGGAATACTTACCTTCCCTGAATTCTGTGCAAAAACTTCAGTTTAAGAACTCCTGATTTATGGAGTTTGACAAGTCAACTCAAAGATAACCTGGGAAAATATAATTCAGGAGAAGTATAGTCAGTCTTTGCCCTTGAAGAGTTAACAGTTAAATAGAGATGTAGCACATGCTGACATTGCATAGCATTCATAAGTTATTTAAGTCTATTTTAATTTTGTGGGGGCGTGGGGATTTCCAAAGGGTATGCAATGTCTAAGCTTAGATAGGGGAAGTGGTCTGTTGCCACTGTCTTGTAAATAGTAGAGCTTGTTAATACCTTGGCATTAATGTAGTCATTTTTTATGTCTGCAAGTGATGTAGGTACTCATAAGAGTTACACTGATGCTTAGTGGGTTCTTCAACTGGAATTCAAAATATAAGGCATATTCTTGGCAAAGCAATTTTGATAACTCTGAAATAATTGATATTTTTTTTTCAAAGAAACAGTGCTTAGGAGTGTCATTTATCTTTGTGGACACCAACAGATTTACTTACAATATGTTTGATTATAACTAGAACAGATCTAATTCACATGTGTACACTCCTTCCAAGTAGGTTGCTTTTTGGTTAATGTATTTAGCTGGACCTAGGAAAGCCTTTGGCTGTGTGTAATGCTGTCTCAGCCTTTAGTACACAGTGAGTGTGGCATTTTGAGCTATCTGACTTAGATTTCTATTGGCAGAACTGTATTCATTTTCGCACAATACCATTAACACAACAACTGTCTTCCTTTATTCCCCCGCCAAAAGAACTATTATCCTAAAAAAAATTTAGCACATTTTCCAGAGATGTCCAGCTTACAACCAGGTTGTAGCTCAGCCAAAGCCTTGGGGAATGTGACTTAAAGATAGAGTGAGACAGAAATCAATGAGAAACAGCTGGAGAACAGTGCAATTCTATAATAAAATAATTTATTATTGGTACTGACTTCAGAATCATCAGCAGACATTCATCAGGCACCTACTATGTGCCTGCCACTGTGCTGCTACATATGTGCCTATCACTGTGCCTACTGTGCCTGTCATATGTGCCTACTGTGTGCCTGCCACTGCCATTACGTGTTTGGTCACTAAACTTCCAAGGCTGGATAGGCACAGCAATGACAGCCTGTGGCCACTGAGGGACAGTTCAGAAAAAGGGGCCTTTAAGCTGGATGAGAGCCTTGTCTGAGACATGTTAAACCAGAAAGAATAAATTAAAGTGTTTGATTCTGCAAATAAGCATGTGAGTACAACAAATGGAAGATCAGAAATACAAACCCAGTTGATGTAGACAGAATCTGGGAAGACAGAGCTGCAGACACCAGATTCCAGTTTTTTTATTCATTACTTTTCAATTTATGTTTTCTGGCCAGTTAGGACTGAGCTAAAAATGAATTACTGTTTCTGGCGCCTATGGGCCTGTAACCTTACTGGTGTTGATTTGCATGTGGTGTTCTGCTTAGATGCTTTAGTTTTTGTGTGGTTAGAAAGAGATTTGTTTTGGTATAGGAACATCAACCAGGAAGACCAACAGAGAGAATGAAAATGCTTTTATTACAGACACTGTCTCATTCTTGAGATGATTTGGAGAACTTGATATGGAGATGAATTAGCATCAAAAACATGAGATGTGTTCATAAATGACTTCTCTTGACCATGGGAACAAGCATTAGTTTCAGGACAAGTGCTTGAGGAGAGATCCATCAGCTCCTCTACCTCCCTGCATTGCACATCAACCTGTAGGGAAGCTTTGAGGCCATAGTGTCATGTCCAGAGAAGAAGCAGGAATAGTGTTTCTTTTGGGTATGTAGGAAAGTGCTACAGAAGATCTAGACATGACTCTGAAAATAGCCAGCCATCACTATTGTCAAGGTGACTGAAGCAGAAAAGCACTAATAATAATATTCCTATTCACCTTAATATATGTTTGGGTCATAAGGATATAGAGGCTTGTAAATAAACCAAAATAGCTATTTATGTAATTTGTTGTGATTCAAACAATACTGCTTTGAAATTCCTCAAACATAACAAAGATATAAAAAGGAGGCTCATGTTCTCTGTCTGGCACTATTATAGACTACCCATCAGGTTTGGCAACCTAACGTGGAACAGAAGAAGGGGTATGATAGAGGTCTTGATGACACAGACCACAAGAAATACTGTCTTTGGTGGAGGAGACAGAAAGGCTAAGACATCCTGAGGCCAGTTCTGATAAGTGATAGCTCCTAAAGCAGCATCACAGCTACTGTTGAAGTAGAACTTAGATAAGACATCTTTTCTGGACTCAGAGATATACCTGAGTGGTAAGGGGCTGTGACACTTGAAGGGATTGGACAGCCTGTTGCTGTGCTGGTGAAGCCAACAAACTTAAAATTTATATCAACTTAGAATATGCTCTGTAGGAACTGGTGACAGCTGGATTACATATATGGTATATCTCCATGGAAGCTGAAATAACTACTAATCAAAAGTCAAATAAAAATTCTATAAACCATCAAAATTGTATAGTTCAAGATTGTAGCTTGTTGATCACACAATTTGATTCAAAGTTAAAAGTTAAAGTGCCTAGAAACTAATAGACTGATTTTCTCTTAGGCACATTTCCATGAAACTTAATTATGGATTATCTAAATTGACAATTTATGTCATATGAATTTTCTTTGGCAAATAGTTGATGTATTGAAGTTTGGAATGAAATATTATGAAAATAAAATGCTCTAATTGGAATGCATGCCTGAGTAGAGGGCCAACTCACATATGGTACAAGATAAGACAAGGCTGTGTCTATAAGCAGGGCCAATATTTCTTCAAAATGTAACTATAAAGCTACTCAAATCCTGGACTATGTGTCAATCAAAACCTCGAAGTTTGGGGCTGTGTAGTATTACATGAACATTTTAGCATTTCAAACATCCAGTCCAATCATTAAAAGTTCTTAATATCATACCCATGGGTTGCAAAATGTCAAGTAGTGAAACAGTCTAAGAAGAACAGGTTTCAAAACATATCTTCAAGTATCTGAGTGATTTTACCTACTCTACAGGATTCATAAATATATACCAATTAAATGTTAGAGGATAGCTGCCAAAATGTTCATTTGAGTCTTAAAATTATTCTTTCTGAGAGTAATTGAAAGCAGGCTTAATTGAAACTACTTTTATATTTGATGGTAGAAGTATACCATCAGCATGGTTCCCCCCCACCCTGTTTTAAAGGGGGAAAATAAAGAGATGACAGAAAATGATATTTTCCACCCAGTCCAGAGTGTCCAATCCAAGCACAATAGGGCTGGGCATGTTATGATACATTGATGTAATCCTGATACAATCCCATTTTAGGATTTCCTATTAGCTCCCACTGAAATAAGTTTAATCAAATATTTCTAATTAAACTGATACATCTGTTGGGAGAGAAATGGTCTGAAGGACAGAACACTAAGTTTTTAGTCTTTCTCAATAGGGATTCTTTCAACTCACCAAAGGATCCTGTTTTGCATGATTGAAAAATGTAGAATAAGTACAATTTTAAAAAAATAAAGCAAGGCATATAAAGACAGGTTTCAAAACTTCCAGGATAGTGTATGTAGAGGCAGATCTTACATGATTTATCAGTGTTGGGGAAAGTCTTTTAGAGGATATGACTGCCCATTGACCCAAAATATGAACCTGGATAATCAGAGGCTGCTCAATCCTGTTCTGTCCTTGGAATGTGCCCTCTGTTTGTGTTACCCATGTTAGAAGCTGCCCAAGGACACAGCCTTGAGATAGTGATGTAGTGTTGAGGCCATCTGGACTGTGTAAGTGACTGAGCCCAGTTAAGACCTCTACATAAACTTTAGGATTCTGGTAGGTGGGTGAGAGGGGGCTTCCCTGATAGCTCAGTTGGTAAAGAATCCACCTGCAATGCAGGGGACTCTGGTTCAATTCCTGGGTCAGGAAGATCCATTGGAGAAAGGATAGACTATGCACTCCAGTATTCTTGGGCTTCCCTTGTGGCTCAGGTGGTAAAGAATCTGCCTGCAATGAGAGAGACCTGGGTTCAATTCCTGGGTTGGGAAGGTCCCTTGGAGAAGGGAAGCTACCCACTCCAGTATTCTTCTGGCCTGGAGAATTCCATGGACTGTATAGTCCATGGGGTCGCAAAGAGTTGGACACGTGGGTGAGGTGGGTGAGGAGATCTACTCATCTTATTGCAGCCCAAGATGCCTTAAGTAAATTGCCTTGCTTTATAAAATTCAGTTTAGTTCAGTCACTCAGTCATGTCCGACTCTTTGTGACCCCATGAATCGCAGCACGCCAGGCCTCCCTGTCCATCACCATCTCCCGGAGTTCACTCAAACTCACGTCCAGCGAGTCGGTGATGCCATCCAGCCATCTCATCCTCTGTTGTCCCCTTCTCCTCCTGCCCGCAATCCCTCCCAGCATCAGAGTCTTTTCCAATGAGTCAACTCTTCCCATGAGGTGGCCAAAGTACTGGAGTTTCAGCTTTAGCATCATTCCTTCCAAAGAAATCCCAGGGCTGATCTCCTTCAGAATGGACTGGTTGGATCTCCTTGCAGTCCAAGGGACTCTCAAGAGTCTTCTCCAACACCACAGTTCAAAAGCATCAATTCTTCGATGCTCAGCCTTCTTCACAGTCCAACTCTCACATCCATACATGACCACAGGAAAAACCATAGCCTTGACTAGACGAACCTTTGTTGACAAAGTAATGCCTCTGCTTTTGAATATGCTATCTAGGTTGGTCATAACTTTCCTTCCAAGAAGTAAGCGTCTTTTAATCTCATGACTGCAGTCACCATCTGCAGTGATTTTGAAGCCCCCAAAAATAAAGTCTGACACTGTTTCCACTGTTTCCCCATCTATTTGCCATGAAGTGATGGGACCAGATGCCATGATCTTAGTTTTCTGAATGATGAGCTTTAAGCCAACTTTTTCACTCTCCTCTTCAACTTTCATCAAGAGGCTTTGTAGTTCCTCTTCACTTTCTGCCATAAGGGTGATGTCATCTGCATATCTGAGGTTATTGATATTTCTCCCGG
Organism: Bos javanicus; assembly: GCF_032452875.1. Classification (NCBI taxonomy): domain Eukaryota; kingdom Metazoa; phylum Chordata; class Mammalia; order Artiodactyla; family Bovidae; genus Bos; species Bos javanicus. The sequence goes on along the minus strand of NC_083871.1, from coordinate 55,542,535 downwards.
CAATCTTGATTCCAGCTTGTGCTTCTTCCAGTCCAGCGTTTCTCATGATGTACTCTGCATATAAGTTAAATAAGCAGGGTGACAATATACAGCCTTGACGGACTCCTTTTCCTATTTGGAACCAGTCTGTTGTTCCATGTCCAGTTCTAACTGTTGCTTCCTGACCTGCATACAGATTTCTCAAGAGGCAGGTCAGGTGGTCTGGTATTCTCATCTCTTTCAGAATTTTCCACAGTTTATTGTGATCCACACAGTCAAAGGCTTTGGCATAGTCAATAAAATTGCCACCTACCAATCTGGAGTAGTGTGCTTCTTTTTCTGGTATTCCCTTGCCCTGTGTGTATAGGAGTCAGTTTTCAACCCATCAAACAAAAGCTGGAGGTACATGTTCCTTTAATAGGTGACAACTGGCTATTTGGGTGAGTTTGATAAACATCACAGTGGCCATCTTTTCTTTATCTATGTCAAGCCTAATTTTTAATTCTTAGTTTGAGAAATAAATAGACTTTTTAAGACATGAATAAGTAGTCACTAATATTAAAACTTAGAAAAGCTAATTTTTCAGAACCATTTCTCTTTTGGATACTACCCAGATGTGTTCCAGGTAAGGAATCTTAGTAATTGGAGGGACAATTACTAGATTCTTTTAGATTTACTAGATTCTTTTAGAAGAATCAAAGCAGTGGAATTTTAATGTGACTTGGCACCAGTTAAAATGAAACAGCTATTTCCAAAGCTTGAACTGAAGCTAGCAAACTGGCATCATCTCATCTATGCAATGACATATTCCAGCCAGTTCCTAAAACACATAGCCTGAACAGTTTTTAGACCAAGTCCCCTTATTTGCACAAAAAATAATAACTATCTCCTCCACTTTCCCCATCCTTTGAAAATGTATTGAGAAGCTTAATAATACCACTTGGATCCTTAGCAAAGCCATCTAAGGGTGCTAGGTGGACAGACTACCAGCAGACATTTCTGTACATATTCCTTCTTTGAGATGTAGCATAACGTAAGGTTGGTTCAGTATCCCACTGTTATATATGTTATATTTTATTTGTTTTAGAAAATATAAAGCTGTCAATTTGAGTACTAAATGTTCAGAAAGAATGACATCTTGTAAGAGAAAAAGAAAAAAAAAATTGCCCTGATTAGGATTAATCAATTTCCCAATGGGTAAACTTTTTTTTTTAAGTAACTAACCTTGGGAAATAAATAAGTGAAATTGAAGTTTTTATAGCTCAAAATATTAAAATAGTAAATATTTTATATAATTAGTTAATATAACTTTTTCTTGCATGGAGAAATTCAACATTTAAAAGAAGTTATTTTCTTCAAAATAATACAAAATTTAAGAAAAAGATAGATTAAAACTCAGCATTCAGAAAACTAAGATTATTGCATCCAGTCCCATAACTTTCATGGCATATAAATGGGGAAACAATGGAAACAGTGAAAGACTATTTTCTTGGGCTCCAAAATCACTGTGAACAGTAACTGCAGTCATGAAATTAAAAGACTCTTGCTCCTTGGAAGAAAAGCTATGACAAACCTAGACAGCGTATTAAAAAACAGAGACATTACTTTGCCGACAAAGGTTCAGCTGGTAAAAGCTATGGTTTTTCCAGTAATTATGTATGGATGTGAGAGTCAGACCATAAAGAAGGTTGCGCTTTACAGTCATCCCTCTTGATGCTGACGTAAAGCTTTCAAACTGTTGTGTTGGAGAAGATTCCTGAGAGTCCCTTGATCAGCAAGGAGATCAAACCAGTCAATCCTAAAGGAAATCAATCCTGAATATTCACTGGAAGGATGGAAGCTGAAGCTTCGATACTTAGGCCACCTGATGTGAAGAGCCAATTCATTGGAAAAGACCCCGATGCTGGAAAAGATAGAAACAAGAGGAGAAGTGGATGACAGAGGGCAAGATGGTTGGATGGCATCACTCACTCAGTGGACATGAATTTGAGCAAGCTCCTGAAGACAGTGAAGAACAGGGAAGCCTAAAGTCTTCAGTCCATGGGGTTGCAAAGAGTCGGACATGACTGAGCGACTGAATAACAAAAAAATACAAAAGTTAATGCTTTCTTTGAACAAACAAAAAATTTTGGACTAACGGTCCATGGGACATGACTGAGTGACGAAGCACAGCACAGCATAATAGTCCCTGCGTTTTCCTTTTCTCTCATATATTCCATGACTGAAGTTGAAGATGCAAATAACTTGGAAATGTTAGCGAGTTCAGTTCAGTTCAGTCACTCAGTCATGTCTGACTCTTTGTGACCCTATGGACTGTAGCACGCCAGGCTTCCCTGTCCATCACCAACTCCTGGAGTCCACTCAAACTCATGTCCATTGAGTAGGTGATGCCATCCAACCATTTCATCCTGTCGTCCCCTTCTCCTCCTGCCTTCAATTTTCCCAGGATCAGGGTGTTTTCCAGTGAGTCAGTTCTTCGCATCAGGTGGCCAAAGTATTGATAGCTTACAGTGAATGGTGTCAGATTCTTGATCCAAAGAAGATTTCACTTCGGGACCAGGGACCAGGCTTGATCACTCAAGAGCTTTTGTGTAACAGAGTTTTATAAAGTATGAAAAGGGACAGAGAAAACTTATGACATAGATTTCAGAAGGGGGACAGAGAGTGCCCCCCTCACTAGTGTTAGCAAGGGAATTATATACTTTTTGATTAGTTATTACAGAAAATCAAAAGAATGTCTGGAGGTTGTAAAGATCTTACTAGACCCACTCCCATAATTTACATTTGAAGATAACATGATTATCCAGAAGGTTTTCAGGAAGGAGAAACTGGCCTCAAGCAGGCTACATGGTTGTTCAGTTCAGTTGAGTTCAGTCCCTCAGTTGTGTCCGACTTTTTGCCACCCCATGAATTGCAGCATGCCAGGCCTCCCTGTCCATTACTAACTCCCGGAGTTCACACAAACTCATGTCCATCGAGTCGGTGATGCCATACAGCCATCTCATCCTCTGTCGTCCCCTTCTCCTCCTGCCCCCAATCCCTCCCAGCATCAGAGTCTTTTCCAATGAGTCAGCTCTTCGTATGAGGTGGCCAAAGTATTGGAGTTTCAGCTGTAGCCTCAGTCCTTCCAAAGAACACTCAGGACTGATGCTACAGCTGAAACTCCAATACGTTGGCCAGCTGGTCTGGTATTCCCATCTCTTTCAGAATTTTCCACAGTTTATTGTGATCCACACAGTCAAAGGCTTTGGCATAGTCAATAAAGCAAAAATAGATGTTTTTTTGGAACTCTCTTGCTTTTTCTATGATCCAGCGGATGTTGGCAATTTGATCTCTGGTTCCTCTGCCTTTTCTAAAACCAGCTTGAACATCTGGCAGTTCACAGTTCACGTACTGCTGAAGCCTGGCTTGGAGAATTTTGAGCAATACTTTACTAGCATGTGAGATGAGTGCAATTGTGCAGTAGTTTGAGCATTCTTTGGCATTGCCTTTCTTTGGATTGGAATGAAAACTGACCTTTTCCAGTCCTATGGCCACTGCTGAGTTTTCCAAATTTGCTGGCATATTGAGTGCAGCACTTTCACAGCATCATCTTTCAGGATTTGAAAGAGCTCAACTGGAATTCCATCACCTCCACTAGCTTTGTTCAGTGATGCTTTCTAAGGCCCACTTGACGTCACATTCCAGGATGTCTGGCTCTAGGTGAGTGATCACACCATCGTGATTATCTGGGTCATGAAGATTTATTTTGTACAGTTCTTCTGTGTATTCTTGCCACCTCTTCTTAATGTCTTCTGCTTCTGTTAGGTCCATACCATTTCTGTCCTTTTTCGAGCCCATCTTTGCATGAAATGTTCCCTTGGTATCTCTAATTTTCTTGAAGAGATCTCTAGTCTTTCCCATTCTGTTGTTTCCCCCTATTTATTTGCATTGGTTGCTGAGGAAGACTTTCTTATTTCTCCTTGCTATTCTTTGAAACTCTGCATTCAGAAGCTTATATCTTTCCTTTTCTCCTTTCCTTTTGCTTCTCTTCTTTTCACAGCTATTTGTAAGGCCTCCCGAGACAGCCATTTTGCTTTTTTGCATTTCTTTTCCATGGGGATCGTCTTGATCCCTGTCTCCTGTACAATATCATGAACCTCTGTCCATAGTTCATCAGGCACTCTATCAGATCTAGTCCCTTAAATCTATTTCTCACTTCCACTGTATAATCATAAGGGATTTGATTTAGGTCATACCTGTATGGTCTAGTGGTTTTCCCTACTTTCTTCAATTTAAGTCTGAATTTGGCAATAAGGAGTTCACGATCTGAGCCACAGTCAGCTCCTGGTCTTGTTTTTGCTGACTGTATAGAGCTTCTCCATCTTTGGCTGCAAAGAATATAATCAAACTGATTTCAGTGTTGACCATCTGGTGATGTCCATGTGTAGAGTCTTCTCTTGTGTTGTTAGAAGAGGGTGTTTGCTATGACCAGTGCATTTTCTTGGTGAAACTTTATTAGCCTTTGCCCTGCTTCATTCCGTATTCCAAAGCCAAATTTGCCTGTTACTCCAGGTGTTTCTTGACTTCCTACTTTTGCATTCCAGTACCCTATAATGAAAAGGACATTACACCCATCTTTTTTGGGTGTTAGTTCTAAAAGGTCTCGTAGGTCTTCATAGAACCATTCAACTTCAGCTTCTTCAGCATTACTGGTTGGGGCATAGACTTGGATTATTGTGATATTGAATGGTTTGCCTTGGAAACAAACAGAGATCATTCTGTTGTTTTTGAGATTGCATCCAAGTACTGCAATTCAGACTCTTTTGTTGACCATGATGGCTACTCCATTTCTTCTAAGGGATTCCTGCCCGCAGTAGTAGATATAATGGTCATCTGAGTTAAATTCACCCATTCCAGTGCATTTTAGTTTGCTGATTCCTAGAATGTTGATGTTCACTCTTGCCATCTGCTGTTTGACCACTTCCAATTTGCCTTGATTCATGGACCTAACATTCCAGGTTCCTATGTAATATTGCTCTTTACAGCATCAGACCTTGCTTCTATCACCAGCCACATCCACAACTGGGTATTGTTTTTGCTTGATTTTGATTATATATACATTGTTGTTATATAATCCTTCAGTTCAGTTCAGTTCAGTCGCTCAGTCGTGTCCAACTCTTTGTGACCCCATGAATCACAGCATGCCAGGCCTCCCTGTCCATCACCAACTCCCGGAGTTCACCCAGACTCACTTCCATCGAGTCAGTGATGCCATCCAGCCATCTCATCCTCTGTCGTTCCCTTCTCCTCCTGCCCCCAATCCCTCCCAGCATCAGAGTCTTTTCCAGTGGGTCAACTCTTCACATAAGGTGGCCAAAGTACTGGAGTTTCAGCATCAAACCCTAATCCTTAGTCCAGAGTTTAAACTGAATTGTTGGTTGTGTAAGTTCCGGGCTTAAAGAAAGAAAGCATTTTATATGGCTAAGACTAAGGAATATTTAGGGGGAGAAAAAAGTTTGTCCTTTCCTCTTCCTTGAGAACCCCAGACCTCTGTCTCCACTCCGAGAGCCCCAGACCCCTTTCTCCTCCTCAGGAACCCTGGACTTTTTATCAACCTCCTTTCCTACTTATTTATGTGTTATGGAGAAATTATATTTTACAGTAAAAAATAATAACCTGGCATACATTTAAGGCAAATAAATTAAAAATAAGAAGCTTAATTCTCCCTATTTAAAAGAAGGGAAGAGACCTATCCCAATTTTTTCTTATAGCATTTATTTTAGAAAACTGGTAATTGCAAGCATTTTCTCCTTCCTTTAAAATGTTTATGAATACTTTTTAAAACTAAATGGACCTTTTGTCAGCTTTATTTCTAGCAATGTTTTTCACAAGGACAAGAGAATCATATCTGTGAAATATAAACATCAAGAGAGGTTGTATTCCTATATCCAGCTTCGTAGGAGGGTAGGAACCTAACTTCAATGCATGTCTTGCTTCAATTTGCCAAACTACCTCCTATCATAAGGACAAAAAAGGTTTGCTTTCCTCTAGCTAAATATACCAATTAACAGATACAAGTCAGGATGAATTCAGTGTGACAAATGATCCTTACTTGAGGACTTGTTATTGTTTATCTTGGAAACATGTGTGATTATAGTGTCCTTTTGGTTATATACAAGGATGAAGTTCCTTTCTGCCTTTGCAATCTCTTAGCAGATTGTCTATGATGAAAGCATATTCTAGTTGAATGCTCATCCAATAGTAAAAGTGTCTTTTTTCTTTACTACTTCTGTGAGGAGGATTTCTTGGTTTGAGGGAGAGTTTATTGTTAATTATATTCTCCAATGGCTTTGACAACAGGCACAGGAAATGTTTGGCCAGCCCTGAAGTGAGTGGACAATTGAAGTCCCATGGCCACACAAACAGTGAGGAAAGACCCTGAATTATAAGAAGTCTTCCTTTCTTTGACATAGGAGACAGATTCAAAAAAATATTGCTATGATTTAAGTTGAAGAGAGTCCTAACTATGTTTTCCTCTAGGAGTTTTATGGTTTCCAGTCTTATATTTATGTCTTTAATCCATTTTGAGTTTATTTTTGTATGAGAAAAATAGTATGAGAAAATGTTCTAATTCCACTCTTTTACATATAGTAAAAGAATAGCCAGTTTATTCAGCACTACTTCTTGAAGAGAACTATCTAAGATTAAGGGAATAAAAGCAAAAAATAAACAAATTGGACTTAATTAAACCTAAAAGCTTTTGCACAGCAATAGAAACCGTCAACAAAACAGAAAGACAGCCTATTGAGTGATAGAAACTTTTTGTAAATGATACAATCAATAGAGGCTTATTATCCAATATATAAACAGTTCATAGAATTCAATATAAAAAAAAGGAATTCAACAATAATCCAATCAAAAATGGGCACAAGATTCAAATAAAAATGTTTTCAAAGAAGACATATAGATGGCCAATAGGCACATGAAAAGATGCTCAACATCACTAATTATTAGAAAAATGCAAATCAAAACTATAATGAGGTCTCACAGTATTTGTCTTTTATTTGACTAAAAATAATACCCTAGGTGTTCATCCATGTTATTGTAAATGGCAAAATTTCATTCCTTTTTAGGCTGAGTAGTACACACACACACACACACACACACACACACACACACACACACATACACACACCACGTTTCTTTATCCACTCATCTGTTGGTGGACAGTTAAGTTGCTTCCATATCTTGGCTGCTTTAAATAATGCTGCTGTGAACATTGGGATGCACGTATCTTTTCAAGTTAGTTTTCATTTTTTTCAGATGTACACCAGGAATGGAACTGCTGAATCAAATGGTGGTTCTATTTTCAGTTTTTTGAGAAACATCCATACTGTTTTCCATGGTGGCTTCACCAATTGACATCCCTACCAACAGTGTATAAGAATTTTCTTTTCTCTACATCCTCTCCAAAAATTATTATTTCCTATCTTTTTGATGATAGCCATTCTGACTGGTATGCGGTGACATCTCATTTTGATTTGCATTTCTCTGGCAATTATCAGTATTGAGAATCTTTTCATATGCTATTTGGATCTTCTGCTCATTTTTGGATTTTTTTTTTTTTGATGCTTAGCTGTATGCACTCATTTTATATTTTGTATCAATTGCGCCATTTGTAAATATTTTCTCCCATTCTGTGTGTTGTCGTTCATTTTGCTCATGGCTGTCTTTGCTGTGCAAAAATGTTTGAGTTCCATTTGTTAATTTTTATCTTTATTTTTATTGCTCCAGGAGACAGATCCAAGAGTATATTGCTGTTATTTATGTCAGTGTTCTGCCTATGTTTTCTTCTAGGGGTTTTATAGTGTCAAGTCTTATACTTAGGTCTTTAATCCATTTTGAGTTTACTTTTGTATATGGTATTAGAAAATTCTAATTCATTCTTTTACATATATCTGTCCAATTTTCCCAGCACCACTTATTGAAGAGACTGTATTTTCTCCATTGTATGTTCTTGCCTCCTTTGTGGTAGGTTAATTGACCATAGATGCATGGGTTTATTTCTGGGCTTTCTATCCTGTTCCATCAATCCGTGTTTGTCTTTGTGCAAGTACCATACTATTTTGGTAACTATAGCTTTATAGTATAATCTGAAGTCAGGAAGCCTGATTCCTCCAGCTCCATTTTTCTTTCACAGAATTGCTTTGGCTACTGAGGCTCTTTTGTGTTTCCATATAAATTTTAAAATTCTTTATTGTATTTCTGTGAGAAATGCCATTGGTAATTTGATAGGGATGGAATTGAACCTGTAGATTGTCTTGGGTAGTATAGTTATTTTAACAATATCCAGTTCTTTTGATTTGGATAAAGTAACGCATTGGCAGAGATTCTTAGAAGGGACTCATCCCAAGCAAATGGATATTTATGGAATGAACATCATTCTAAGAGGAAAGTAAAAATGATTTGCATAGACAGAAGGGAAGGCTGGAAAAAGTAGAAGAAGAAATGAGAATTAAAGTTACTTTCTCTTTCACAGAAACCTCCTCCTCTTTTCTCTGCTCTCTCTGCTCCTTCTACCTCAGAGGGGGATGTGATGATATTATAAAGGGGTGCTTCCTGTCAGTAGCTGATTTCCTTATAAAGAAGAATGAGAATATATTTATTTTTGAAGCTGCTAATGAATGACCTCCTCCATTTGAGAATATAGGATTATGTACCTTGAGGCATAGTTCTGGGTCCACATCATGTTGTAAACCAGATTCTACCTTCAGGATTCCTTTAGCTTTCACACACCACTTAGCTAGAAGGGCAGACATAATAAAGAGACAAAATCATGGAATGATTATGAATTTGGATGTAAGAGAGTGTTCCTTTATGAAAGCAACTGGATGGAGAGTAAATGCCCTAGTCATTTGGAAAAAGGAAAACCAACAAAGTGTTAAGCTGATGAATGCCAACACAAGAAAAAAGAGCAAAATGCCATGTAGTTTGTTTTTCCTGTCTCAAAGAGAAAAAAATTATCCCCTTCTATTTGGATCGTCAGCAGAGCTACTGCCATTTAGAAGCTACACAGAGATCCTAGGTAATTTATGGGCCTTTCTCATCAGTTGATATAACTTACTTAAAGGCTCCCTTTCCCTATGCCCTCATAGTTTGTGGAAATACTCAGAAGCATATTTTCAGTTTACAGTCAGACACATGGAAGATGTGCACTAACTACTGCTTGGATCTCTTCAACCAACAGATTTTTACCTTTGATAGACCAAATTTTGTGGTCCAGACAATCACCATATCAAGGGAAATAGTGGCCAAGGGAAGTTAACTATCTGCCACTCCCTTTGTCCCCCATCCTCCTCACACCTGTGGAAGAGCTATGAGTGTTAGATATTTTTTGAGAGTGGTAGCTAACAGTCATACGTGATATCTTTATGGTAAAGTTAAGCTGGGCAAAATTGCTGTGGTGTGCTCAGAAGATAGGTGAGATCTCCCACTGGTTTCCATCACTGGTTTGTTAAGACTGTCTCAGAATTTATTGGCATAAATGAAAGGGCAAATCACAATTGCCCACTGGCCTAAACTGCCTTTGTCTAGGTTCAATTCTCTATTATCCAAGTCCAGGTTAGGCAAAAAGTGGTGGGATGGCAAGGACAGACTAATACTCAAATTTTAGTAGTAATTACTAAGTTTGAGAAGGACAAAGAAGAGATTAGATTGCTCAGTTAGAACTCTATAGGAACTAATCCCTATTCTGGTCAATCTATGAAGAGAAGAAATCAAGAAAAAAAAGATGACAAATTGCTATTGTAAGAAGCTAGGACATTGGAAGAGAAATCGCAGAAAGAGACTCTGAATGATGCAGGAATTTTAAGTATAAGAGGGTCCAAAGAGCCTCGAAGGACAACCCTCAGCTAGGAAATATTTGACAAATGGCTCAAAATGAACAGTTTGAGACAGTCTTGGAGGTGGTAACTATGATGAACTATGTGAGTCAATAACTTTTCCTCAGGCTAATTGATTCTTGCCTTTTCTGATAGCTCCTTATTGTGCAATTTCCTTGGAAAATCCTCACTTTCCATCTGGCAACAGATCAGATTGTTGCTATTTCAAGTCATCCTTTATTTGTTCCTTGCTGTGTATTCTGTATTCCCATACAGATAGGCTCTCTGACTGAGAAACACGCCTTCTTTGTGCTGAATCTTGCTATGCGAGTTATCATATTCTGTATTCCAGATGGAGTGTTTGCGGAACTCCCTTGGGAAAAAAAATAAGCTTTGGCTATTTGTAAAACAACACCCTTTTTCAAGAACTCAATTAGAAAGAATAAAACTGGCTACAAAAGAATTAGAAAAAAAATCAACAGATAGTTTTCAAAAGGGGCATTCACTCTGTAATAGTCTCATATTTCCAGTGAGAGAGGAAGGTAAATTTGACAAAAATGGTTGACCATTAGATAGATTATGGGCTCCCCAGGTAGTGTGAGTAGTAAATAACCTGCCAGTCAATGCAGGAGACCTGAGAAAAGTGAGTTGGATCCCTAGGTCAGGAAGATCCCCTGGAGGAGGGCATGACAACCTCTTCAGTGTTCTTGCCTGGGGAATTCCATGGACAGAGAAGCCTGGCAAGCTGCAGTCCACAGGATTGCAGAGTCAGATACAACTGAAACGACTTAGCACCTAAGCATGCACCATAGATTGGTGGCTATGGTTGTGTTTTGTCTGACTCTCGCAACCCCATGGACAAGGCTTCTCTGTCTATAGGATTTCCCAGGTAAGAATACTGAATTGGGTTGCCATTTCTTTCTCCAGGGCCCTTCCAGACCCAGGGATCAAACCCTCGTTTCCCACATCTCCATCATTGCAGGCAGAATTTTTTACTGCTGAGTCACCAGGAAAGTTCATATAGATTGGTATGAGATTTCAAAAAGATCAATTTGTTGTCCCATTAACCTCTGTAATTCCTAAACCTGCAGCTCTTTTTTTTTTTTTTTTTTTATTTTATTTTTAAACTTTACAATATTGTATTAGTTTTGCCAAATATCGAAATGAATCCGCCACAGGTATACCCACGTTCCCCATTGTGAACCCTCCTCCCACCTCCCTCCCCTACCCTCCCTCTGGGTCGTCCCAGTGCACCAGCCCCAAGCATCCAGTACCATGCATCGAACCTGGACTGGCGACTCATTTCATACATGATATTATACATGTTTCAATGCCATTCTCCCAAATCTTCCCACCCTCTCCCTCTCCCACAGAGTCCACAAGACTGATCTATACATTGGTGTCTCTTTTGCTGTCTCGTACACAGGGTTATTATTAACATCTTTCTAAATTCCATATATATGCATTAGTATACTGTATTGGTGTTTTTCTTTCTGGCTTACTTCACTCTGTATAATAGGTTCCAGTTTCATCCATCTCATTAGAACTCTGCTGACTTTGATCCCATTGTCTGCCGTCTTTCTGTGATCAATCTGTAGTCTACTTTTTTTTTTCCTCTCTCTCTCTCAGAGATGGATCATGGATCTGTTTTTATTTGATTTTACTTATGAAGGACCCCAACAAAATTCCTCACAATTTTTCAGATTCCTCTACTATTTTCTCAAGTCATTTATAGGAAAACTTTGAGGAATTTATCTTACCAGTAGAATCTGTAACTATTTGAACTAGATGATTTGCTGGTAGCCTCTGAAACTAAAGAACAATGTGAAATTAATACTTTGGTGAAATTTTCTTTGCTTTACAGATGCATAAGACCTCAATAGACAAATTGCACTTCTGATTATCTGTGGTAAAACATTTAGGACATCTTTTCTCAGCTGTAGGCAACAGTGCTATAATCTGGGAATGGCCCATTCTGCAGACAAAATGTCCTAGCATGAGAAAAAAAATTAGACAATTTTTGGGTTTAGTAAAACATTGTAGCATTGTAGACAGAATATTCTAGCTTTTACAAAATATTATGAAACCTCTTATGAAGCTATTACATGATAATTCTTCTTATCTTCTGGCTTGCTTCCTAATATCTTTTGGTATTATATCAATTTATATATTGATATATAATATCTTTTGCACAACTGAAATTGGCTATTGTCTCTCCCTTTTGAGAATACCAAAATTTAAAAAAAAATCTAACTTGAAGTAACTGATATTTCAGTTTATATTGCATACTTGATAATGTTTACTGATGAGTCATATACTTGAGATAAAATGGCCAACTTAAGTCTTTCTATTTGTAGCTATTTATTTTAAAACCCTGGAAGATTATATTTTGTCTGAAATTGTGTGTATAACTAGGCAAATTCATAACAATTACGGGAACTACAAGTCTTGATTCTTGAAGTATCAGTAAATACACAATATATATACTACCAATAAATATATGCATAGTGTCTGACATGCAGTAGAGCAAATTTTTAGAAATAGAGTTTTACTTTCAATAAGAATTTTTTTTAAGCTATGAAAATGGATAGCTGATTTGTTAGGATTTTTACAACTGCCTGCTCAGGTATCAGTACTTCCTTTTGTTCACCAAGCAACAAAAGCTGCTGTTAAAATATGGCAGAGCCTGATGTCAAAGCTCTACTTTTAAAATAATTAAATGTTCATTTTAAAAGCCATGCTTCACAAATGTATTATAACAGGGACTAGAACAACCTTGGGAACCATGGGAATTACCTAACAATATAATTCCTATACGACAGTCTGATTTGCTTGGTTGATGTCATGGTATGAACAAAATTTTCTTAACACAAGAGGGATATTAGAGACACTAGACTCTTACTATGCCTGCCAAAAAGATGAAATAATTCAAAACATATTTTTACAATGTACTATTTATCAGAAGAATTCTTCCTAATGTGAGTACAGGAAGCCCTAGTCAACTTTACCAGGAACCAGATAGCAGTTGGCTTTTATAGAATTCATACCTAGGAAAAAGTAAGAGACTTTTGTCTGCTTCAGGTGTGTATAATGTCTGGATGGCCTGAAGTCTTTGCTTCTTCAAAAGTTGATGCTCAGGCAATGCTAAAAACGCTCTTATTATATATAATTCCCATTTTGGGAATACAAGAGCACATTAACTAAGACAGAAAAGATCTTTTTAATTCCATTGTTTTTTTTTTAATTTTATTTTATTTTTAAACTTTACATAATTGTATTAGTTTTGCCAAATATCAAAATGAATCCATCACAGGTATACATGTGCTCCCCATCCTGAACCCGCCTCCCTCCTCCCTCCCCATACCATCCCTCTGGGTCGTCCCAGTGCACCAGCCCCAAGCATCCAGTATCATGCATCGAACCTGGACTGGCATCTCGTTTCATACATGATATTTTACATGTTTCAATGCCATTTTCCCAAATCTTCCCACCCTCTCCCTCTCCCACAGAGTCCATAAGACTGTTCCATACATCAGTGTCTCTTTTGCTGTCTCGTACACAGGGTTATCGTTATCATCTTTCTAAATTCCATATATATGCGTTAGTATACTGTATTGGTGTTTTTCCTTCTGGCTTACTTCACTCTGTATAATAGGCTCCAGTTTCATCCACCTCATTAGAACTGATTCAAATGAATTCTTTTTAATGGCTGAGTAATACTCCATTGTGTATATGTACCACAGCTTTCTTTATCCATTCATCTGCTGATGGACATCTAGGTTGCTTCCATGTCCTGGCTATTATAAACAGTGCTGCGATGAACATTGGGGTACAGGAACTATGCATATGTTTGCAGATTCCTATAACCTTCAGTCCTCTGAACAAGAGTGAACGAGTCAAAATCTACAAAAACTCCTTGGCTTAAATTCAGCAGTCTGCTGGGTTAAGATGGCCTAGAACTTTACCACTAGCCTAGTTAAAAATTAGAATGACCCTCAGAAGCAAGCATGGTATCTCTCCTATTAAATTTTTGTTTGGCAGGCCTATGACTTGAAGTCTGAGACTATATCCTATGCCTCACATAAATGACTCCTTCTGTAATCATATTTAGCACTAAGAAGGGCTTCTCTAATCCCTTGAAACCCTTATATTTAAAGTCACTTGGAAGTAATATCAGAGGAGGTTAGCTCCCACAATCAACTGAGAAATAAGTGTTCCTCATGCAGATATTGCAGTGGAGAGATGGTCATCATGTTTACAAGGACTTTTCCAAGTATGTATCTCTCATTATGCCTTCCTTTCAGATTTTATAGTTCACGTAGAGTTTCTTCCTCTTTAGATATAATTAACCAAACATGAGTCATTTCCACTATAATTAATGTACTGTTGACATTTTACTCCTATTTTATTACTAGGAGATATACAACTATAGAGTTAACCAAAGGTCCTTTTCACACAGCAGAGTGAAAAATTTTAGTCCTTTTTGCCCTCTGCCTATGGCAACTCAGACTTAAAGTCATCTTGCCTCAAACTAAAGATTTGGAGTAAAAGAGCATAGTTGTTTAATACAACCACAATCTAAACCACCAAATGAAAGTTGGACTATAAAGAAAGCTGAGCACTGAAGAATTGATGCTTTTGACTTGGGGTGTTGAAGAAGACTCTTGAGAGTACATTGGACTGCAAGGAGATCCAAGCAGTCCATCCTAAAGGAAAACAGTCCTGAATATTCATTGGAAGGACTGATGCTGAAGCTGAAAGTCCAATACCTTGGCCACCTGATGCGAAGAACTGACTTACTGGAAAACACCCTGATACTGGGAAAATTGAAGGCAGGAGGAGAAGGGGATGACAGAGCATGAGATGGTTGGATGGCTTCACTGACTCAATGGACATGAGTTTGAGTGAACTCCCGGAGTTGGTCATGGAGAGGGAGGCCTGGTGTACTGCAGTCCATAGGATCGCAAGGAGTTGGACACGACTGAGAGACTGAACTGAAGTGAAAATAGAGCTTGTTTTGTGAAAAGTGACTATACTGGCTGTCATATGATTTTCAGTGGGTATGTATCTGTCTTCATGGTGCTCAAGTCTTTACTTTTCATACTTCCATACTTGCTTCACCTTTCATGCTCTTCTCCATCTTCTCTTCTTCCAGATTTTCTTTCCTTTTGTAAGCGGAGATACATAGTCTTCTCCTTATTTTGACATCACTTTCCAGACTTAATTAGACTGTGAGTTGAGGGTGGGAAGTCACCTTTCAAAAAATTTAAAATACTGTACTAAATAAAACAATTTTCTCTCAAGAAAAATGTTGTGGCTCAGAAGGTGCAATAATGGAAGAACTTTAATTTGTAAGTCCACCCCTTGTCTCCCCAGCCTCTCTCTCTCTTTCTCTCTCTATGTCTCTGTCTTTCTCCTATCAGTTTCTACAGTTTCTGGATTATTATTAGCCTTACTTCATTATAACTCAGATTCCAGTTTATTTTTCTTTCTAGTTTCAAAACCAATTTTTCTTTGAACACTGACTTCGGGTTGAGCTGTTTCTTAGAGAGACCGAAGTTGACTTCTACCATACGACTTTGAGAAGACTGTAGTATAATTGCTTTAAAAGTTGCATTCCCTGTATTAGCAGTCATAGTCTATGACATATGTATGGAGTGTCCTTCCTAGAGATTGTCTGGCTTATGAAGTACATGATGAGCTCTGGAAGAGTTATCTCAATACTCATATCAGCTTGCTTCTACCAAAAGAATATGTAAAATATGTAAGATAAAACTTGAATTTTGCATATTATAATCAATATAATCACAATTATCATGTATATTATATATATTATCATGTATATTATAAGGGACATTTTAGCATTCATCCAAGAATATCTTAAAATCAGAAATTTCAGAATTTTCCTTTCCTGAATTTAGTGACCCACAGCCACTTTTTTGGTAGTGTTTGTAAATTTTCATTATAATTTTATAAAGTAAAAGATATTTTAATATAAAAACAAGAAACATATGAAATTAAAAGATAAATAAATTTAACTTATCACACTGTTGCAATTTTTCTCATCTCCTCTATGGCTCCAGAAGTTTGTCATGGAGAGGTCATTGAAGAAGCATTTGAAATTACAAACTCTGAGACTTTCAGGTGCTCATTGTTCCATCCGTTTGATGTTATCCTCCTGAAACTATTAATATAGTAACAAAATTGGAGAGAAGGCAAGATCTGGTTTGTATGATTAGGATTAAAAGGCTACTATGAAAAGTCGTGATGATAGCATTCCTATCTCTTTCAGTTCAGTTCAGTTCAGTTCATTCACTTAGTCATGTCCAACTCTTTGTGACCCCGTGAACTGCAGCACGCCAGGCCTCCCTGTCCATCACCAATTCTCGGAGTCCACCCAAACCATGTCCATTGAGTCGGTGATGCCATCCAGCCATCTGATCCTCTGTCATCCCCTTTTCCTCCTGCCCTCAATCTTTCCCAGCATCAGGGTCTTTTCAAATGAGTCAGCTCTTCACATGAGGTGGCCAAAGTATTGGAGTTTCAGCTTCAACATCAGTCCTATCAATAGACAGCCAGGACTGATCTCCTTTAAAATGGACTGCTTGGATCTCCTTGCAGTCCAAGGGACTCTCAAGAGTCTTCTCCAACACCACAGTTCAAAAGCATCAATTCTTCGGCGCTCAGCTTTCTTCACAGTCCAACTCTCACATCCATACATGACCACTGGAAAAACCATAGCCCTGACTAGACAGGCCTTTGATGACAAAGTAATGTCTCTGCTTTTTAATATGCTGTCTAGGTTGGTCATAACTTTCCTTCCAAGGAGTAAGCGTCTTAATTTCATGGCTGCAGTCACCATCTGCAGTGATTTTGGAGCCCAGAAAAATAAAGTCAGCCACTGTTTCCACTGTTTCCCCATCTATTTCCCATGAAGTGATGGAACTGGATGCCATGATCTTAGCTTTCTGAATGATGAGCTTTAAGCCAACTTTTTCACTTTCCTCTTTCACTTTCATCAAGAGGCTCTTTAGTTCTTCTTCACTTTCTTCCATAAGGGTGGTGTCATCTTCATATCTGAGGTTATTGATCTTTCTCCCAGCAATCTTGATTCCAGCTTGTGCTTCACCCAGCCCAGCATTTCTCATGATGTACTCTGCATATAAGTTAATCTATCTCTTTGAAATGCTGATTTTAATTTTAAGGCCCTCATTTAAAGAGAAACTTTCCCTACCAGGATTAAGATGGTCATGCCAAATGAAACACACCATAGGTTCTTTTATTAATTCCCTAGGTAACAGTTAGCAACTGTTATTAATTTTTTGTTTGTAGTTTGTCTTGCTTTTCTTATGGTTCAAGAATTAGATATTAACCAGGAAAAGTACTGAGATTGCAAGGTTATTTATATGAGAATTCTACCTTTTTAAGCTACTTTTGTGTTTTATTTATTGGATTAGCTTAAATTCCAAACAGTGAATGTTTATTTGAGTATGTGTCATAGTGTATTAATGTGTGTGTGTTTCCTAACTGAGAGGGGTTAGAAACATGTTATAAGCACATTTAGGGCTTCCCTTGTAGTTCAGTTGGTAAAGAATCTACCTACAATACAGGAGACCTGGGTTCGATCACTGGGTCAGGAAGATCCCCTGGAGAAGGAAATGGCAACCCACTCCAGTATTCTTGCCTGGAGAACCCCATGGACAGAGGAGCCTGGCAGGCTACAGTCCATAGGATCGCAAGAGTTGGACATGACTTAGCAACTAAACTACTATAAGCATGCTTAAAGAATCAATCAAAGGACCACACTAAGTGCTCAGACCTTGATTTCTAAATATTATTCTTCACTGAAAGAAGTCAAGATCCCTTGTGGAAATATCTGATTCTAAGGCTAGGGACAAGGAAGTTTCAAAATGAACCTAGAAATTATTGTGACAGAATGTGAGGAAATAAAGAATAAGAGGGATATGTCAAAAGAATACAGGACACAGGTTGAAGGGGCTGAGGCTTCTCAAATCTAGGACATTTTTGTGCATTAAAATGAATAATGAGATTAATGGACTATAGTGAGTAAAGTAGAAATCCATAAATATATAACTGATATAAATAAATGAGGAGAAAGTAAAAACTCCTACTTGTATGAAAGACTAAGTAATGATGGAGCCAGAAAACCATCAATAGAAGTGGAGGAAAGATTGATGAAGAATCAAAATATCTCCCACAAATAATTAATTACAAAGCAGATAATAGTAGCTTAACTGTATGTACACCTGGTGTGCACCATCTGATCAAATTTTAAAATCAATAATATTGTAAGCCATCAACAGCATGTGCCTCATAAGTCACCCTGGGAAGGACACAAAACCAGATATTGCTACTGCTGCCAAAATTCACAATCTACATCTAATAAAGAGGAAATATTCTCAATTTTTGTTGTAAACCTAAAGTTGCTCTGAAAAAAAAAAAAAAGTCCTTAATAGAAACGAAGTGATTTAAAGGCTAAAGAAAAAGCTCAAGGTGATGATGAGTGCTGAGCAGTGGCAAGGAAAGTTATAGGTGCTTCTCCAGCTGTTCTGTTCTAGTGGGAGAAATACTAATTTACATCTAAATCACGTTAGCAGCCATACCACTGCATTGTGTGTGCATCAGGCCACATCCTTCTGAAAAGGTATTTACGAGATATTTCTAGCAGTTGCCTGGGAGCCTACTACTATGCTGCTTCAGATCTGAAGTGACAGCTGATGGGTAGATGATTTCCATTCTAATACTTGAGGAAGTGTGTTTCCTACAGTAAAAAATGATGTTTTATTCTCTGATACAAAACACCTTGCTTTCAAAAATAACAAAAGAATAATAGCATCCACACTATTATTTGGTTGGTAATTTGCACAATTTCACTAACAGATTCTGCTTTCTTTGTTGTTATTCCTAGATTTTCTTGAAATACATTTCTTATATTGACATTTCGTATACTTGCCTTCATTTAAGAAGTCTGAAGAATGCATGTTCATTATTATTTTATATTTTCACATTTGGGAAAATGTGTAGTCTTTACAAAAGCATGCTTATAGATAGTTCTGTTTTTAGTAACTAATTCCACTGGAAAAAATAATACTTTATATAGGGATAATCAAAGGTAATCATCATCTAATAGCATGTTATTCAGTATCTTAAATTTTAAATATTTAATTCAGTTTTAGAATTTTTAAGTTATAGCATCAATAAAAAGACAGTTTCTTTAACAAAGTTTGTGTTAAGACATTAACATTTTTAAGGCCATTAACATCCCTATAACACAGAAGTTACTTTTGGTTTAATTCAGAATCAGTTTTTAAATGATTGTGTACCACACTTACACATACACATATGTATATATATTTGTTGTTATTATTCAATCGCTAAGTTGTGTCCAACTCTTTGTGACCCCATGGACTGCAACACACCAGGCTTCCCTGTCCTTCACTATCTCCTGGAGTTTGCTCAAGTTCTTGTCCATTAGGTCAGTGATGCTATCTAACCATCTCATCCTCTGCCACCCTCTTCTTTTGCCTTCAGTCTTTTCCAGCATCATGGTCTTTTCCAATGAGTTGACTCTTCACATCAAGTGTCCTAAGTATTGGACCTTCAGCTTCAGCATCAGTCAAAGGACTGATGAATGAATATTCAGGGTTGATTTACTTTAGGATTGACTGGTTTGATCTCCTTGCAATCTAAGGAACTTCAAGAGTCTTCTCTAGCACCACAATTCAGAAGCATCAATTTTTGGGCTCTGAACCTTTTTTATCATCCAACTCTCACATTTGTACATAACTACTGGAAAAACCATAGCTTTGACTTTATGAACCTTTGTCAGCAAAGTGATGTCTCTGCTTTTTAATAATGCTGTCAATGTTTTTTCATAGCTTTCCTTCCAAAGAGCAAGGGTCTTTTAATTTTATGGCTGCAGTCACCATCCGCAGTGATTTTGGAGACCAAAAAAATAAAATCTGTCACTGCATCTACTTTTTCACCTTCTATTTGGCATGAGGTGATGGGACTGGATGCCACGATCTTAGTTTTTTGAATGTTGAGTTTCAAACCAGCTTTTTCACTCTCTTCTTTTACCATTATCATATATATATGTATATGTGTACATATACATACATGTATAATATTTATATAAGTCTAAGAAGTTACCATGTTATTTGTTATTCTGCTTTTAAAGTCAACAGAAACTTTTTGAGAGTTAAGTGCTGAGGGTACAATTTTAAAAAAGATTCAACTCTACTGTTCAAATGGGTTGCAATTTAATAAGAAGAGACTACCTGTGGCAAAAGAGTATAATATGTGCTACAATAAGAGTAATGCAAGAACTTATATAAGAAGACTTTAATATAGTCTCAAGGCTGAAGATGGAGTGTCAGAGAAATCTTTTCAGGAAAAGTGATGTCTAAGTCTACCAGTTATCCTCGGTGGGATGGAGCTATTCAATAATATCTCTCCCTCTTCACAGGCAACTATTTAAAAGAATTGCCTATACAACCTGTCTATACATCTGCATTTTCAACCTCTGATCTTGCCTGCCTTGCTTCAGCCACCATCACTGCAGTTCCAGGTCTCCCTCAGACCACCAATGATTTCTGTTGTCTTACATTTGTTGTACTTTTTGCTCAGTTCTCATTCTCTGTTGATCACTTTGCATTTCATAAAACATTATTTTCCCTAAGTTTCTCTGAAAGCAGACTTTTTCTTTCTATATTTCTATAATACATTCCCTTCCTATTTCCCTTTGTAGGACATCCCATTGTACCTAGCTCAGAAATGTTCAGTTCAGTTCAGTCGCTCAGTCGTGTCCAACTCTTTGCGACCCCATGAATCACAGCACGCCAGGCCTCCCTGTCCATCACCAACTCCCGGAGTTCACTCAGACTCACATCCATTGAGTCAGTGACGCCATCCAGCCATCTCATCCTCTGTCGTCCCCTTCTCCTCCTGCCCCCAATCCCTCCCAGCATCAGAGTCTTTTTCAATGAGTCAACTCTTCGCATGAGGTGGCCAAAGTACTGACCTATTCTTATCACCTACCTATATCTCTTCTGTACCTTCCTTATCTGTTTATTTTGGTATCCTTTTTGGAGTTCCTCAAATATATCCTGTTCCTTCCTGCTACAGGAACTTTGTCTTTGCTTTTTCTTTTGTCGCCAAACTCTAGACTATGTTAAATGCCCCATGTTAAGTGTGCCATGTTTCTTTCTTTTAAAGAATTGACTAGTATGTACTTTCACATTCCTTTGTTTAACTGTTTGATTCATATCTAACACTTCAGTTCAGTTCAGTCGCTCAGTTGTGTCCAACTCTTTGTGACCCCATGAATCGCAGCACGCCAGGCCTCCCTGTCCATCACCAACTCCCGGAGTTCACCCAAACTCATGTGCATTGAATCGGTGATGCCATCCAGCCATCTCATCCTCTGCCGTCCCTTTCTCCTCACTTACGGTAGATTAAAGTCTAAGAAAGCAGGTTGTTTATCTGTTAATCATTGTAGTCCTAGATCTTCTAGCACATTACTTGGTACATTATAAGTACTCCATATACTTAAACTCACACAAAATGAGAAATTATGGTTTATTTATGAAAGGAGCTAAACATTCTAGTGGTGTCAGAGAGCCACTGAAAACAGAAGAGGGTCTGGCTTCAGAGTGTAGTATGCAGCAGACTTCAAAATGCTATTTATTTATTTATTGCTTCTTTTTCCTTTTCATCTGAAAGCCTATGTTTAAACTCTCCTTGTCTACATTTCTATAAATTATTTTACTTCTTTGCTTATGTTTTCTCAACAAAATCATAATCTTGTTCCATTAAAAAAAAATTGTGTGTGTATGTATATTTTGCCTATCTTCCCTGGTGGCTCAGATGGTAAAAGTGTCTGAGGGAGAAGAGTGCTGAGGCCTAGTATTCAGGTTTTAGTGCCTAAAGTCTTTGCTATTTCACAGCCATATAGGAGCCAAGTCTGCTGAGAGTAAAATATTTTAGTTGATCTATTACACATTGTAGATTGGGCCACTCATTATCACTCTATCAAGGTTTTCAGCACAGCCATAATTATTCTACATGGAAACTGGGTATTAAGTTTAAATCTGGCAATTCATTTCACCTTTTATTCAGCTGGAGAGGTTTGGAAACCTAACATTCAGACAGCAAAGAAAGGATTGATGAATACTCTGTATATTAGTCCATGGCTTGTTAGAGTCTCTCTTGGTCAAATGCCATAAAACACACTTCACGTCATAGAACAAGAAAATAGATGCTGGTTGTTTTAAACAGAGATAACATCACTGATTCACTATTAAATTGTTTTTTTATTCCATCTAGAGAAGAGGAATCAGTCCCCTTTCAGCCTATGCTAGCGTTAACCAACTGAATTTATCAGTCGCTACCTAGGAACTAGATAAGTTTGGCCTAGCAATTACCAACCTTTATTTGACATTTCTTATACCCAAGGCCTTCTCAGGTGATGCTAGTGGTAAAGAATCCACCTGCCAATGCAGGAGATACAAGGGATGTGAGTTCTATCTCTGGGTCAGGAAGATCCCCTGGAGTAGAAAATGACACCCTACTCCAATATTCTTCCCTGGAAAATTCCATAAGCAAAGGAGCTTGTTGGGCCACAGTCCATGAGGCTGCAAAGAGTTGAACATGACTCAGTGACAGATCCTGATCCTTAATATCCAAGATTTCAGGGTTCCAATTAAAAAAATAAAACAGTATACTTTTATATATTTAGATACATAAGCATGAGGCTTATGTCCATTTTGGATGGACAAGGTAGGAAAGACTGACTGTCCAGGATTTATATTTTGAAATCAGAAGAATAATACAAAAAACTCACCTCTGAAAAACTTGGGTAATCATGAAGTTCAAGGTATAAAAATACAATATTAGTTTGAAAAAGCAAATCTCAGTCCATTGAGAAATGAGAGTAAGTCTTGTAAATTCAGTCCCTGTTGGGTTTAATTTTCAGTATGTTCTCATTTATTATTTTAAAACTGTAAGCACTCTAAGACTATCTCAGTGACCATGTCTAAGGAGTTACAGATCATCTAATCATAGTTCCTTATTTTACATTTAGAAAATAAAGAAATGTAAGTGCCTTGCCTAAGGTCATCCAGAAAATAAATAATTATAGTAGCAGCTCTTTCTTTTAGGAGTCCTTAATATATACAAGCATACACTTAAAATTACATATTATTATCTGTATTTTATAAATGGAGACATTTGGAACAAAGTGACTCAGTAACTATCTCAAAACCATGTTGCTGGTAAGTGATGGTGGTGATGGTTTAGTCGCTCAGTCATGTCTGACTCTTGTGAACCCATGGACTGTAGCTTGCCAGGCTCCTCTGTCATGGGATTTCTCAGGCAAGAACATTGGAATGGGTTGCCATTTCCTTCTCCAGGGGATCTTCCCAACCCAGGTAAGCGATAAGTGGAATTAAATTCCCAGTCACCTGAATTTCGAAGCCTAGAATATAATCCAATCCAATGCTTTTTCCACAATAGCATTTATCCTTTATTGTTTTTATTTTATTGATTGCTTCTGTCCTTTCAAAGGCATAAAATTCTCTGCCCAAAAATCATTTGAATTTCAAACACATATTTCAAACACAAATATGAACATGTCCACAGGAACTTGACAGTTTTATTTTCCACATCCATTTGCTCAAGTACCAGTCCTCATGCTATCTGTCCTACTACAATAGGTGGCTTAGTGCATTGTCACTCCTGCTGAAAGATGTCCAGGAGAAGGTCTAAAGTCAGATTTTCACAGAGGAACATATTTAAAGGCTCAGCCAACATCCATGAGTATTTGTTTTAGACTTTTTCCTAAGTTAGTGACTCCCAATAATCTCTTTTCATTTTCAAGAAACTTTTGGCTACTTGGTTAGCATAAGCTTTATGACAGTTGAAAGATTTTTGCCTACCTCAAACTATTTAATTAATGAATTTATCAGACAATATTTTACTACTTATATATAAATGCCAATAAAAAATTCTAAACAACAGTTAATCAGTATAGTATTAGCAAAGCAAAAAAAAATTAGTGCTTTACTTAGCTCGTATTGCCTTTATGTAGGTAAATGTATACTTCTTAAACTTTTGGAAACAAAAATATTTTCCAAACATTCCACTGCTATGTTCTTGTGATACTTGAGACTTGTGGAACCGAGTTTAGAAAACGCTGGTATAAAGGCTCTGTTGGTGCACTTCATTATCTTGCCTTGACCCCAAACAATGCCTTCTAACATTGTTCAAACTCCCATGCTGCTCCAGTGCACCCTCATAATAATATGATGGCTATCCTTGGATGGTTAAGCATCTTTCTCTGGAAAAATAGGCTAATTATTTCTTATTATCTTTTAGTGTGAGAGGTATAATTAAGTACTGCACTACAAACTTGGAGATGTTTTTATAATGTTACAACTGTAAGATTATAAAGCATTATGATATGAATTATAATACATGATTATAATGGAAAGTCAGATAGCGATTATAAATTATCTAAAACCTTTCAGGATATGAAGTATGATGTATATGACATGTTTTTTAATCCATAAATGTGTACTTTTATACTAAGGGGAAAACAATCTGGAGATAAAAAAAAAGGCACCATAATTAGTGGTGGTCTTAATGGAGAATAGAATGAATTGTTGAACTGCTGACTCCTATACTCATTCAGCTTCAATATCTTCAGTTATGAGATAATCAAATACCCAGAATGATGCAAAGAGATTGAAAGGCCATTCCAGATTAGAATAATGAAATTAGAAGGAGGATAAAGAGATGACAAATGGGTAGAAAAAAGAAAGAGATGGAAGGTTATGGGGAACAAAGGTACTCCAGGTCCCCAGAAGTACAAATGAAGCAGATAAAGGGCAATGACTCTTGAAAGTAAACTGCGGGTACAGTGTTTCCTCAGTCAACACTGTGCCTGCACCAAACCAGATTTCACATCTAACTCAATTATAAAATTATTTTCAAAGCCATCTCTTTTCCACACCCACTCTGAGTGTGCTATTCTACCTGGTCTTAGTTTTAGTATTGCCCAACCCCAAACTTGCTTTCTTGTCTTCTCTATTCAGGATTCCTTGTGGAAAAGGACAAATATGTCAATAGCTATGAAGGATGGGGAGAGGGAGAGTATATTTGAAGACATTTATCAATATATGTCAGCACAGAAATTGCAGCAAGCAATGCTTCTGAAAAATGTTCATCTCACTAATCAAGCTTATCATTTAGCTGATCTTTGTAAGATAATGGATCTAAGTATTAAGAAAGGGATTCCTTTAAAACCTTTGGGAATTATTAGTGAAGACAGCCTTATTCCCTCCAATAAGATGTTCCCCTAGAATCTTTATTTGGTACTGATTTCTCCTGACTTTCATTCTTTGTGTAGCTACCCTTTCTCCATGTCTCTTCTGTGTCATTCCTCCATTCTATACAATCTGATTCCAAAGGACACATGAGACTGGGCAAACAACTTGATTTGAGAATGGTTTGCCTATAGGATTTAGTTAAAGTACTTTCATAAATCTCTATACCTGTACTATGTTTTAGTAAACATTTTGAACTAGTGTAAGGTTTTTTTGATCTGTATGTACTTACAAATTTTAAACAGCCTTTTTTGCATTGAATGAAAAGTTAAATTCTTTAGTGCTTTACAGTTTTTAGAAGTTTCACAAACTTGATTCCATCTAATCCTTTTTTACGACTATTTTGCCCCTATATTACCCCTTCCCATCTTGCCTCTCCCCACTGGGAACCACTAGTTTGTTCTCTATATCCGTTAGTCTACTTCTTTTTTGTTTTATTCACTGTGTGTTCTTAGTTGCCTAGTCATGTCCGACTCTTTGTGACACCATCGACTGTCACCTGCCAGGCTCCTCTGTTTTTGGAGATTCTCCAGGCAAGAATACCGGAGTGGGTTGCTATGCTTTCCTCCAGGGGATCCTCCTAACCCAGGGTTTGAACCCAGGACTCCCACATTGAAGGTGGATTCTTTACTGTCTAACCCACCAGGGGAGGCCCAAGAATACTGGAGTGGGTAGCCTATCCCTTCTCCAGGGGAACTTCCTGACTCAGGAATTGGACCCAGGTCTCCTGAATTGCAGGTGATTCTTTATCAGTTGAGCTACCAAGGAAGCCCTTCCAACTCTGCATCCCCATGTACTGTAGCTTGCCACACTCCTCTGTCCATGGAATTCTCTAGGCCAGAATACTGGAGTAGGTAGTCATTCCCTTCTCCAGGAGATCTTCCCAACCCAGGGATCGAACCCAGATCTCCTGCATTGCAGGTAGATTCTTTCCTGTCTGAGTCACCAGGGAAGCCCTTTATTCACTAGCTTTACTTGTTAGATTTCACATATAAATGGTATAATATTTATCTTTCTCTATCTTATTTCACATAGTGTAATGCCCTCCAAGTCCATTCATGTTGTGCAAATGGCAAAATGTCATTTTTTATTATGTCTGAGTAGTATTCCATTGTGTGTGTATATGAGTGTGTGTATGTGTGTGCATATATATGACATCTTCATCATTCACTCATCTGTTGATAGACACAGGTTGCTTCCATACCTTGGCAATTGTAAATAATGCTGCTATGAACTGTGGAGTGTGTGTCTCTTTTTGAATTTGTTGTTTTTCTTTTTTTAGCTATATACCCAGGAGTAGAATTGCTGAGTTTCAGGGTAGTTCTATTTTTATATTTTTGAGGAATATTCATACAGTTTTGCATAGTTGTTGTTATTCAGTCTCTCAGTTGTATCCAACTCTTTGTGACCCCATGGACTGAACCACACCAGACTTCCCTGCCCTTCACTGTCTCCTTAAGTTTGCTCAAACTCTTTTCCATTGAGTCAATGATGCCATCCAACCCTATTATTCTCTGTCATCCCTTCTTTTCATGTCCTCAATCTTCCCCAGCATCAGGGTCTTTTCCAGTGAATCAGCTCGTCACATCAGGTGGCCAAAGTATTGGAGCTTCTGCTTCAGCATCAGTCCTTCCACTGAGTATTCAGGGTTGACTTCCTTTAAAATTTATTGATTTGATCTCCTTGCAGTCCAAGGGACTCTCAGGAGTCTTCTCCAGCACCACAGTTCAAAAACATCCATTCTTTGGTGCTGAGCCTTCTTTATGATCCAACTCTCACATCCGTACATGACTACTGGAAAAACCATAGCTTTGACTGTACGGACCTTTGTCAGCAAAGTGATGTCTCTGCATTTTTAGCACACTATCTAGGATTTTCATAGCTTTTCTTCCAAGGAAGACACTTCCAAGGAGCAAGTGTCTTTTAATTTCATGGCTGCAGTCACCATCTGCAATGATTTCAGAGACTAAGAAAGTCAGGCATTGTTTCCATTCTTTGCCCATGTATTTGCCATGAAGGAGACTGGATGTCATGATCTTCATGTTTTGAATGTTGAATTTTCAGCCAGCTTTTCACTCTCCTCTTTCACCTTCATCAAGAGGGTCTTTAGTTCTTCTTCACTTTCTGCCATAAGGTGGTATCATCTGCATATCTGAGGTTATTGGTATTTCTCCCAGCAATCTTGATTCTAGCTTGTGCTTCATCTAGCCTGGCATTTTGCCTGATGTACTCTACATATAAGTTAAATAAGCAGGGTGACAATATGCAGCCTTGACGTATCCTTTTCCCAATTTGGAGCCAGTTTGTTGTTCCATGTCCAGTTCTAACTGTTGCTTCTTGACCTGCATATATATTTCTCAGGAGGCAGATAAGGTGGTCTGATATTTCCATCTCTTTAAGGATTTTCCATAGTTTTTTGTGATCCACACAAAAAGTCAAAGGCTTTAGTGTAGTCAATAAAGCATTTTCCATGGTGGCTGTACCAAATTACATTCTCAATAACAGTTTTGGAGAGTTCCCTTTTCTCCAGGTCCTCCTCAAGATTTATTTGTATTTTTTTAACATGGTCTTTTTGGTCTAGTATTATGAATATTTAATTGTTCATCTGTACAATTAAAATGTGTATTATGTTTTGATGAATACATTTTCCAACTTAACAATTGAATTTATTTTGTTTGGAATATTCATTATGTCTGTACAGACGAGTGAAGGATGATTATCCCTATTTCTTGCAGGTTGCTTAAGAGCCTGGGTGCTTGATTAGATAAACTAATAAGTGAAATAAGGGTGAAATAAGGCATAGGAGCTTGGGGTATGATGAACTGTATGTCCTAACTTCTGGCTCTAAAATACATATAGTAAAACAAATCCTAAATGGCATTTTTATTAATATGCATTTGGGTGATAACTTATTAAAATAGCTCTTAATTGTTCTGTTAGCCAGATCTATTCAGCTCTTCCAAAGCCAGGCAGTAACATTTCTTACCCATTAAAAACCTCATTTCAGAACTGTCCTTGTCCTACTTCAAGTCTGTGTGCCCTCTCTTGCAGACTTTTTCTTTAAAACAAAAACCTGTGCTAGTTCCGACTTCTCTGTCCCATTTGGCTGCTTTTCTATGCTATAACTTTTGCTTTCTAACCCTAAAAGAGTGTCTTTATCAAGGTGCATTATTTTTTATATTTTCTAAGAATGCTTATGTCTGAATCTAGAATACTCACATTAAAAAACACTGTTGTTCTTGCTACTGTTGTTTTGCTATCTTATGAAAAGGTAGTAATTTACTTAGTACACTGATCATAAGGCAAAAGGTAAATTGGATATTTATTTTAGTGTATAGCATGGACATTTTCCTTAATGAAGTCAAGATTGCCAGGAGAAATATCAATAACCTCAGATACACAGATGACACCACACTTATGGCAGAAAGTGAAGAGGAACTAAAGAGCCTCTTGATGAAAGTGAAAGAGGAGAGTGAAAAAGCTGGCTTAAAACTCAACATTCAGCAAACTAAGATCATGGCATCTGGTTCCATCACATTATGGCAAATAGATGGGGAAATTATGTAAATAGTGAGAGATTTTATTTTTGGGGGGCTCCAAAATCACTGCAGATGGTGACTGCAGCCATGAAATTAAAAGATGCTTGCTTCTTACAAGAAAAGTTATGACAAACCTAGAAAGCATATTAAAAAGCAGAGACATTACTTTGCCAACAAAGGTCCATCTAGTCAAAGCTATGGTTTCTCCAGTAGTCATGTATGGATGTGAGAGTTGGACTATAAACAAAGCTGAGCGCCAAAGAATTGATGCTTTTGAACTGTGGTGTTGGAGAAGACTCTTGAGAGTCCCTTGGACAGAAAGGAGATCCAACCAGTCCATCCTAAAGGAAATCAATTCTGAATATTCATTGGAAGGACTGATGCTGAAGCTGAAACTCCAATACTTTGGCCACCTGATGCAAATAGCTGACTCATTGGAAAAGACCCTGATTCTGGGAAAGATTGAAGGCAGGAGGAGAAGGGGACAAAAGAAGATGAGATGGTTGGATGGCATTACTGACTCAGTGGACATGTTTGGGCAAGCTCCGGGAGTTGGTGATGGACACGGAAGCCTGGCACGCTGCAGTCTATGGGGTTGCAAATAGTTGGACACAACTGAGCAACTGAACTGAACTGAAGTCTAAAAATTATCATAACATGAGGAGTTTAGGCAAGTATGTATCAACATTGAAAATAATTAATGAGCACAGAAAGCAAATATTTACTTTTTTTCTGGAAGTTTTACCACCAAATCAAATATTGAATTATCAGAGGCAAGATGGAAAGGAATCTGATATTGGGAACAACTAGTCTTGTTTCATCTCATGCTTCTGCCTGAATGCAAGAGGAGATCAGAGATTCAGCACAAGTCCCTCCTATCAGTTGCTAGGTGTTGAGAGGACAAAAGGGAGAGCCTGACACTCAGAAGGTCACCTGCTAATGGAGAGCAGCATTAGCCTCTTCTCCAGATTTTCCCCTCCACATGGGTTGATAATTCATTTGGGGGCAAAGAGTAGGAGGAATAACAAAACCCAATCTTGCATCTTTTTTTCCAACACTGTTTATAGGAGGCTTGAATTTTCTGTGTTGTTTAGATGAGTGTTCAGTATAATAAAGTATGCTTTAGTTCTCATTTAGCTATAAATCCTTGTCTGTGTGTTCCACAAACCCTTGCCTCAGAAGGATGGAGGGTAAGAGTCATCAAGAACTCTTGTTCCTATCAAATGCCCTTCAAATTTCTCTCTGCCAAGACTTATCCTTCCATCATAAACTCTTCTCAGCTCCTCCTTCCATAAAGTGACTAAATCCTGATAGAATTTTTTGGTGGCATTTATATAACATTTTGTTACATGTATTTTATAGACTTTATTTTTTAGAGCAGTTTTAGGTTTGTAAAAACTTGAAAACTTGTGCAGAAAGTACATACAGCCCTGCTCTACACATGCACAACCTCTTCTACTATCAATATCCTGAATCAGAATGTTACATTTTTTATAATGGATTAAACTTCATTGACACCTTATCATCTAAAATCCATGGTTTATATTAAGATTCGATCCTGGTGTGGTACATTCTAATAGTTTTGACAAGTACACAATGTATCCACCGCTGTAGTAGTATACAGAATAGTTTCATTGATCTAAAATACGTATTAATTGTCTTACTCCCCTTATATTTTGGGCTTCCCTCATAGCTCAGCCGGTTAAGAATCTGCCTGTAATGCAGGAGACCTGGGTTCGATTCCTGGGTTGAAAAAATCCCCTGGAGAAGGAAATAGCAACCCACTCCAGTATTCTTGCCTGAAGAATCCCATGGACAGAGGAGCCTGGCAGGCTATAGTCCATGGTGTCACAAGAGTCAAACACAACTTAGCGACTAAACCACCACCACCACCACCCCTTATATTTTAGTAATATAAAATTCTTAAGGAGTGGCTGTTTACTAAATTATCACTTATAATGTCCAAAAATTAAAGACATTTTTATATCCCTCAATTTTTATAACTTCTTGTCTTTCTTCATAGTAATTGATTTGCTCTTTGGGAGACATTAATGAGGGAAACGCCAATTTTACATGCATTGTGAGTAGGAACAATTCAGTCCTCCAGTGTGCTTTTCCTCTACTGACACACTACTACCACACTCAAAACATTTCTGATACCAATTTTTTTCCACAACAAGCAATTCTTTGTGACACCAACTACGTGTCCTACAATTTGACTCAATTCTGACACTTTCTACCTGGCAATACCCTCAGATCCCACAGGTTAAGGGCTCAGTCCCACAACTTTGCCCCCTGCTTCAGATCCCAATTAGAAGGAGTATGTCCCTAGAATTTTGACAATTTCTGTCTGAGTTGGCTAAAAATAGGAAGTTGCCATAACCTCCTCCCTTTTGGATTTGATTATTTGCTGGAACAGCTCACAGAATTCAGAGAAACACTTACTTACACTTATCAATTTATTATATAATATTATAACATTATATAATAAAGGATGTGATGAAGGATACAGATGAACAGCCATATTAAGAGATACATAGAGCAAGATCTTGGAGAGTCTTGAGCATAGGAGTTTCTCTCCCCATGGAGTTGGTTGGGGTGCATCACTTTCCCTGTATGTGGATGTGTTCACTAACCTAAAAGCTCTCTGAACCCCACACTTTCATGATTTTTTTAAAAGGAAAACTCACTATATAGGCATGATAAATCTCTAAGTCTATTCCTAGCCCTTCTCCTCACTCTGGAGAATGGGGTTTGGGATTGAAAATTCCACTTTTCTAATTATGGCTTGATATTTTGGTGACCAACCCCATCCAGGATTCTACAAGAGTCACCTCATTAGAATAAAAGATTGCCGGAGTCCAGCTCCAGCAGCCAGGGAATCAGCCTGAAGGAGTGAGCAATGTGGGCAGACAATGGTGTAGCCTCTGACTCAAGGTATGGGACTACATGTTTATTTCAAGCTTCAGGTTTTCTTTTATACTTTGACAAAAGCATTAGGTCAGAGGTTTGACATTTTTAGTTTCCCCCACCCAGATTTATTATTTCCACAAGTCATTGTTGCCCTACAAACAGAGTTCCTGCTTCAGCAATTCTCTCAGAATCCCTTTACTATTATCTACTTCCTCCTATGTGTCCTATACTTAACTTGTGATTACATTGTAACTCATGCTACATTCCTCAGTTTATTTCTTATCTTTCTAAATCCTGTTTGCCCCTAACATCTTAAGATCACTATCTCCTAAAAAGGCTTCTAGCTATTCTTAATTATTCCTAAACCCTAAGCTCAGCAAACTTCTTTTGCCATAAACATTCCCCTCACAAACAGGTCTCAGATAACAATGCTTCCCATGGCCTCAAGCTGCAGCCTATGTGCTCATCCTGGAACATTCTTTGTAAAGATCCTTGAACAAATGTCAATGGTTACTTTATAGATTATTTTCTGGGCACAACTGCAGAAGCACAACTTTGTGCTTTTTCATGCTTCTCTCAAGAACGATAAACACCTTAACATTCTTTCCAGGTAACTCAACCAAAGAAAGGAAAGAACAAGTCAGAATCACAAGGCCTAACTCCTTCATCCTGGGACGGTGCATGTGGGATAAGGAGAGGGGGTTGGGGCCATGCCTCCATTTTGTCAGTAACACCTAACACGGCTCCTGACAAAAGATATTGCTATCACTCAGGAAAGTCCAACTATTAGAACAAAACATGCTCCAAGTGCTTTTATCAGTTAGGAAATTATAAAGGTTTAAGAAGCTGTGTGCCAGGAACTATGGACAGAGTATATAAATATAGTATTTATATTATTTATAGTATTTATATAGAATATAAATATATTCTATATGTTCACACATTGACAGGAATACATTGGAAATGATACTGAATGGTTTCAAGAAAAGAGAAAGTTAACAATATTTTGATATAATATGTATTTCTTTTCATTTGCCTGAAGACAACCATGGTAGAACATTATTTAGACTTTAAAAACAATCAACACATTAGAAAATAACCACCAGTTTTCCCTTAGAAGAATTATTTTGTTTTTAAGATATTTGTGTTACTGTTCTTGAAATTTCATGATGTGCTATTTAATGTGTCTTAAACAAGGTGTTAGGAAAAATATATTACTTTGATCTGTTGTTTTCTATAAAATATTCAAGAAATTCCACTTTTAATACTATGTTGTCATTGTTCAGTTGCTGAGTCTTCTCCAACTCCCCATTGACCCGATGAACTGTAGCACACCAGACTTCCCTGTCCTTCACTATCTCCCGTAGTTTGCTCAAATTCATGTCCACTGAGTTGATGATGCCATCCAACCATCTCGTCCTCTGTCATCCCCTTCTCTTCTTGCCTTTAGTCTTTCCCAGCATCAGGGTCTTTTCCAATGAGTCGGCTCTTCATATCAAGTAGCAAGAGCATTGGAGTTTCAGCTTCAGCATCAGCCCTTCCAATGAATATTCAGGACTGATTTCCTTTAGGATTGACAGCTTTGATCTCCTTGCAGTCCAAGGGACTCTCAAGAGTCTTCTGCAGCACCACAATTCAGTCCTTCAGTGCTCAGCTTTCTTTATGGTCCCGCTGTCACGTCCATACATGACTACTATACAAGTTATTAAAATGAAGAAAGGATTTTCAAATTTATTTTGTTGTATTTCAGTTGCTATGGTGGCAAATACTGTACATATTTAAATATGGGATAGCATTTTATATATGTTATTATATGTGTTTGTGTGTGTGTGTGTTTAAGACGATAGCAACCTTGGTAACAAAGTAAGTATCCCTTATGGGATAAATAAAACCTACAATAAAATAACTAGCATTCCTTAGTCTTTTCCCTCCTGAGATCTAGATTTTTATTACCTGAGTCTAAGACTGCTAATTTTTCTTTAATTTTTATGTTATCAAGTTGTCAAATGTACACGCTTTGAAAAATCAGATATATCAATGAGCAGATAACAGAAAATAATAGTACCCTGATATGTTTGTGTATATATCTGTACCTTATGTAATGATAAAAATTTAAAAAGAATGTGAGATGTGTGTGTGCATGCGTGCTCCATAGTGTCTGACTCTCTACAACCCCATGAACTCTGGCTCCTCTTTTTATGAAATTTTCCAGGCAGAAATACTGGAGTGGGTTGCAATTTCCTTCTCCAGGGAATCTTCCCTAGTTGGGGATCAAACCTGTTTCTCTTGCATCCTCTTGCTTTGGCAGACAGGTTCTTTACCAGCTGAGCCACAGGGTAAGCTCACCTTAAGTAATGGTAAAAATTTAAGAAGCGTGTGAAGTGGTCTATAATTATTATTAGGGTAAGTAAAGGATTTTAAAAATTGAGTAAAGTGCACTTGAAATCTCAACCTCTGCTCCATTCATTCACACTCCATAATAAATCATTGACTGTTTGAAAATGTCACTAGTAGGTGTTAGAATTATCATTTATCTTAGATAAGTAAGCAAACAGATAGTGAGTGTTCCTATGTTATGCATGTGAGGTCACAAATAAAGCATGAAAAATTGCTTGGGGACCAGGAAATTATTTTAAAATAGCATAGATCTTGGAGTTTTTTTTGTTTTGTTTTTTTTTAATGGTTAATGGTCGGGAAGATTCCCCAGAGAAGGAAATGGCCACCACTCCAATATTCTTGCCTGGAAAATCCCATGGACAGAGGAGCCTGGAGGGTTACAGCTCATGGGGTAGTAAAGAGTCAGAAACGACTGAGCAACTAAACTTTTCATTTTTAGATTGCCAGAAATGATCATGTATATATTTTTCAAAAAAAAAAAAAAAAACCCTTGAATGAAGATTTACAGTTCTCTTAGAATAAGATGTGGAAGAAAACTTTTCTTAATTCAACTTATTTTGATATTCACAAAACTTTGGCATATTGTCTTATCAGCTTTTACAGCACTCCTTTATAACATGACGTAAATTACTATAAGGAAGAGAAGTATATGTATATGTCTTGGAATTTTGTCTCAGGTAATTTTGAAGATGCTTATGTGTTATAAATGTTATACTAACAATGCTTCAAACAGAAATTTCTTAAACCCTGGGACAAATAATTCTTTTCCTTGACTTTACATTATAATGCTAAACTGTATCTCATCAATAAAAGAATCATCTGGCATGTTTAAGGAATAACTATGATGCAGTTTGAAACCAGAAGGGAAAGAGACATGTGTACCCCAATGTTCATCGCAGCACTGTTTATAATAGCCAGGACATGGAAGCAACCTAGATGTCCATCAGCAGATGAATGGATAAGAAAGCTGTGGTACATATACACAATGGAGTATTACTCAGCCATTAAAAAGAATACATTTGAATCAGTTCTAATGAGGTGGATGAAACTGGAGCCTATTATACAGAGTGAAGTAAGCCAGAAGGAAAAACACCAATACAGTATACTAACACATATATATGGAATTTAGAAAGATGGTAACAATAACCTGGTGTACGAGACAGCAAAAGAGACACTGATGTATAGAACAGTCTTATGGACTCTGTGGGAGAGGGAGAGGGTGGGAAGATTTGGGAGAGTGACATTGAAACATGTAGAATATCATGCAAGAAACGAGTTGCCAGTCCAGGTTCGATGCGCGATACTGGATGCTTGGGGCTGGAGCACTGGGACGACCCAGAGGGATGGTGTGGGGAGGGAGGAGGGAGGAGGGTTCAGGATGGGGAACACATGTATGTCTGTGGCGGATTCATTTTGATATTTGGCAAAACTAATACAATTATGTAAAGTTTAAAAATAAAATAAAATTAAAAAAAAAAAAAAAGGAATAACTATGATGCAGTTTGTATCTATGACAGCAGTATAGCCAGGGAAAATGTGAAAAAATATCCATTCAATGCTTTGTCATTCTTCATAAAAAGAAATTTCAGTGACTCAAATGGAAAAATTTTAGCCACTTTATAATTAGCATTGCTGGGTTATAAAATTAGAAAAATTCAAATTATATAAACCAAATTAAAACCCTTCTATATTGCTGTTGGGTAAGAGAGCTGACAGTTCATAACATGGTGACACACTGTGTTTTCCTACTGTGATTTTTGTCTAGATTTTTTTTTTTAATGTTTGTATTTTGGCATAATTTTATTCATCTCATATCTGTGTGGGATCTTAAGGGGAAAAAAGGAAATGTGAGATCGCCTAGTTGTTTTACAGTTATCTTGTATGTTTTTAATTCAGGAGTTGGGCATAGAAATAGCAAATGAAGGATTTTAAAATCATAGTATTATTACATTTGATTATAATAAAGATGATGAAATTTCCATGGAAAAGCTTTCAGTAGCCACATAAATATCATGCTATTTTCATTCTCTATTATCATTAATCAGACATGAATTATTAATGAAAAAAAAGCATAATGATTTTGATTTGCAACTTTGTAATTTATTAGCTTCTTCAAATTGAAATCTCCAGGGTGAAAAAAATATCTTTATGTATATTCTATCAACTCAGAGCACTTTACCAAGTTGGTCTACTAGGATAATGCAGCCAACTTGCAGACAAAGTTTTTGATATATAGAGGTGGTTACAGCTGCATTGTACTTCCAGTTAGATAGAGATGTTAAGTTCAGTGGTGGATTCTTAGATAACTACCTTGTAAAGCTTAAATTCAAGGCCAACCTCCATTCCATTTTGGAGATATATAGCATTTCAGATTCCTTCAGATGCAGAAGGCTATAATGTAGCCCTGGAATAATCTGTCCGGATTTAAATTTTGGCTTCACTTCTTCCTATGGCTATGATCTATTCATGCCTCAGTTTGATTATTATTAAAAGTAGAATAAAAAATATGCTGCACAATATTGTTTTGAGAATTAAATCCAGTAATCCACACAAACTGGGCTTGAAGTGATGTTCATAAAGGATTAGCTGTAGCCTGAAAAAATGACCTTGGGGCAATTTCTGAACTCTGAATAACTTGTAGTATATCTTGATGATTTTCCCCTGGTTCTTCTCCATAAAGTAGACGCAAGTAAAGGGTCTTGATGAAATACCTATTCACTGGTTGTGGTTTTTAGGCATAGTTTATCATGGCAACCTTTATCTACTGTTGTAATTTTATTGCTCAGCTGTGTTTGATTCTTTGTGATCCATATCTGAAGCCTGACAGGCTCCTCTGTCCATGGGATTTCCCAGGCAAGAATACTGGAGTGGGTTGCCATTTCCTTCTCCAAGGGATCTTCCCCTCTTGAGATCGAACCTGCATCTCCTGCATTGCAGGTGGATTCTTATCTGCTGAACCATCAGGGAAGCCCCAACCTTTATCTGTAATCTATAACCATAAAATAAAAACAGGCTATAGGCTGGATTAGGCCTGCTGGTTGTCATTTCCCAAATCCTGCCTTAGAACAAAGAAATGCCATTTTTAGTGAATGATAAATTTATCTTTTAACATATTCTATATATTCTACTTTTTTCTAATTAAAGTTTAACTCACTGCCAAAGGGGAAAAAAATAAAATAACATGAAACATATAGAATGTTTAAAAAATATACATAATTTATAACCACATATCTCATGAGTTCCTGCTGTGAACAGCTGATTTTATTTATAGAATTGTATTTACCTATCCAACAAATTAGAAATATACATGAACATAATTTAAATTCCTATTCTTTCTACTTAGCATTATAAAATGAATTCTTAAAGGAAAAAAAAGCCTTATATTTATTTATCTTTCATTATATTTTACTAGTTACACCTCATAAATTAAATATCTATTACTAATCTACCCCTTCCACTATATTGCGTTCAGTTTGAGACTGGATACTGTTTTACTCATCTTTGTAAGTCTTAGTACCATAACTGGTAGATGATAGGCTCTAGTTATTTAATCAGTTTTACAATTTAAGTACATAATCGCTGTTTAATCAATGTTGTAGCTTAGAGTCCTGGCTCTAGTTCAAAGAAGACATTATCATATTTATTACCTGCTAGCCAGTTATACAAAAAACAAGAATAGCATGATTTTTGATTACCAGTTCACTTTAGAGAACTCATTAGTTGAAAAAAATAATATATTTAGTCAATTTCCAAAGTTGTTCTAGTAATTTTAATTGCCTGAAAAACAGTTTCACTTAAAATAATTTCCTGCAAATTGTGTCAAGTCAAATGCTTCTGAGTGACATTTCAGTTTGTACATGAAATTCAATATTCAGTATGACAGAGGATAATATTTACAAAAAAGAAAAGAGAAAACAAGGAAAGAGAGAAAATCTGAAAATATCTTATCAGAAAACAATGAACCATTTTTCTATGAGAAGCTATGTTTACAAAGTAAATACAAAGAGCTAAAATAAGTGCAACTTCTTTGAGGTACCTGGGCTTATGTTGTAAATAGGAACACAAACTAGTTTACATATTTTTGCTGATGAAAAAAATCACTCACTAGTCTCCAAATGGTCCCCAAAAGTACGTTAATTCATCAGCTCAGTTAAAATGCTTGATTCGCTGGTAGTTTTTGGATTAATCTCAGTATGTTTTTTTTATTTGTATTTTTTAAAATAAACTAACTTGGAAATCAGGGTAAAATATCATCCTGAGCACAGGCATAAATCTCTGTTTTTCTCAGTTCCCCATTAAAGTGGTCAACAGTAAGAAAATAGGTATGGAGGAATTAGCTTTATCCCTGGAAACTAGAAAAGTTGGCGTCTGTGCAGGTTAACTGATAATTTGCTTTCATATCCATCCGCTGTCTCTCTCTCGCTCTCTCTCTCACACACACACACACACACACACACACACACAGTAACATAGGGAGCTACATTTGCCATGTTCCCCTGCACATTGGCTTCTGTGTGGGATACCTGAAATATTGGTAGGTAGAAGATGAACAGAAACCAGGGCAGGTCTCCTCGGTATGGTATCTTTGTAGTTTCTGGGTATCATCCATGACTTCTCTTCCCGCTTACATGCCTCTTCTCTACTTTTGTCCCAGCTGTCAACAGGTGGTCCTCACTGTGACACTAACTCCCATGGGGTATCCTGGGGTTTTAGGCTGTGGTAACACTATATGTTCTCTATTTCCATTCCCTTGTCCTCATTTTTGTATGTTCCAGTTTTTTTTTTCTATGATTTGTTGTGAATATTTATTTTCTTCTGATCAATAATCCAGTTCACTAATCCTTATCCTTACTTTGGGTCATCTTCTGTCAAGCACATTTATTGAATCTTACTTTTAGTTTTCTTATTTCTATTTCTAAATTTTCCATTTGATTTCATGTCAGAGTTTCCAGTCCTGGGCTAAAATTCTTCATTTTATTCTTTAGTTTTTCAAGCATATTATTTCAATATACCAATTATTTTAGAGTTGATATCTAATTAAATCCAATGTCTGGTTCATATGGTTTATTTCTACATCATTTTTTTTCCTTTTTGCTTTGGTTGTTTGGCCTTGTCTCCTGGTGTGCAGAACTTTTGCTGGAAGGAAGAACACTGTTATGAATTCTAATAGATATAATTTGAAGTTCTGATGATGTTATAATTCTCTTCATAGGATTTCCTTTGTGTTGGCAAAAGATAATAAAGAGTTGATAATCTTAAATCAATAAGGTAGTGCCTTAATTCAGAGACATATTTAAATATTTGTGAAGGGTGTTTTATTTCTGGCTTGCCCTTACTCCACCCAAGTGGCAAATCTTCAATTTCAGTCTCAGTGAAATCCTGGACTGTTAACCAATGTCCCACCTCTTTGTGAGTTCTAATCTCTAAATTTTGTTCCTCCAGCCCCAGAAAACTTCTGAAAGCTCTGTTCTGCTTTTCAGCTTCCTAGCTACTATTTTATGCTGAACTTCTCAGTCTCTCAGCTATGTTTTATAGATTGGAAAAATGCCTCAGAAATAGAAAATTAGATTCACCTACATGTTCATCTTCTTTGGAAACATTGACTCTCTGATTCCTTGCTGATTTCTTAATTTAATTAATGCCTTCAAACAGATTTTTTAAAAGCATTTTACACAGATTTAGCAGTCATTCTTGGTGGAAGGATTGACTTAATATAATCTAGTCCACAAAATAAATCAAAATTAAAAGGGAAAAATTGAAAAAAACTAAACAACAAAAAATGCAAAAAAAAGAAATTATATGTTTTTAAATCTAGAAGTAAAACATAAAATGAGAAATGCAAATATAAAAATAATTTTGAAATATAAGAAGTATAAAATTATAAAAATAAAAATCTAGCATATTTCTTGAAATTTCTACAAGACAGCCAGCACCACCTCCTAATTTTGACAGAAGAAACCAACTTTCTTTCCCAAGATATTTGTCTTCATTTATCCCCATTGCTTTCCCACAGGAGTTCCCAGAAGATTGAAGATCAGACAGAGCCTCTTTGAGAAATGTCCTCAGTACCTGCTGAGGTGCTCTGCAATTTCTCCAAAGTCCTGGCCCAAGTAGGTACACCTTTCTGGTTACCAAAGGGCACATTGGAGGGAAAGAATTGATTCCAGATATGAATCATGGAAGATATAAGATGAATCTGAAATATCTTGCTGTTTTATAAACTGGTTAGTTCAGTTTAGTTGCTCAGTCATGTCTAACTCTTTGCAACCCCATGGACTGCAGCACACCAGGTGTCCCTGTCCATCACCAATTCCCACAGTCCACTCAAACTCATGTCCATTGAGTAGGTAATGCCATCCAACCATCTCATCCTCTGTCGTCCCCTTTTCCTCCTGCCCTCAATCTTTCCCAGAATCAGGGTCTTTTCCAATGAGTCAT
Organism: Bos javanicus; assembly: GCF_032452875.1. Taxonomy (NCBI): domain Eukaryota; kingdom Metazoa; phylum Chordata; class Mammalia; order Artiodactyla; family Bovidae; genus Bos; species Bos javanicus. Next base: position 55,501,999 of record NC_083871.1, on the reverse strand, counting down.
CTATTCACATGAGGTGGCCAAAGTATTGGAGTTTCAGCTTCAGCATCAGTCCTTCCAATGAATATTCAGGACTGATTTCCTTTAGGATGGACTGGTTGGATCTCCTTGCTGCCCAAGGGACTCTCAAGAGTCTTCTCCAACACCACAGTTCAAAAGCATCAATTCTTTGGCGCTCAGCTTTCTTTATGGTCCAACTCTCACATCCATACATGACTACTGGAAAAGCATAGCTTTGACTACATGGACCTTTGTTGGCAAAGTAATGTCCCTGCTTTTTAATATGCTGTCTAGGTTGGTCATAACTTTCCTTCCAAGGAGTAGGTGTCTTTTAATTTCATGGCTGCAGTCACCATCTGCAGTGACTTTTGGAGCCCCCAAAATAAAATCTGTCCCTGTTTCCATTGTTTCCCCATCTATTTGCCATGAAGTGATGGGACCAGATGCCATGATCTTAATTTTCTGGATGTTGAGCTTTAAGCCAACTTTTTCACTCTCCTCTTTCACTTTCACCAAAAGGCTCTTTAGTTCTTCTTTACTTTCTGCCATAAGAGTGGTGTCATCTGTGTATCTGAGGTTATTGATATTTTTCCTAGCAATCTTGATTCCAGCTTGTGCTCCATTCAACCATCTTGAACATCTGGAAGTTCATGGTTCACATATTGCTGAAGCCTGCGTGGAGAATTTTGAGCATTACTTTACTGATGTGTGAAATGAGTGCAGTTGTATGGTAGTTTGAGTGTTCTTTGGCATTGCCTTTCTTTGGGATTGGAAAGAAAACTGACCTTTTGCAGTCCTGTGGCCACTGCTGTTTTCCAAATTTGCTGGCATATTGAGTGCAGTACTTCCAAAGCATCATCTTTTAGAATTTGAAATAGCTCAAATGGAATTCCATCACCTTCACTAGCTTTGTTCGTGATCACACCATCGTAATTATCTGGGTCATGAAAATCTGTTTTTTATAGTTCTTCTGTGTATTCTTGCCACCTCTTTTGATATCTTCTGCTTTGGTTAGGTCCATATCATTTCTGTCCTTTATTGAGCCCATCTTTGCATGAAATGTTCACTTGGTATCTCTAATTTTCTTGAAAGTGAAAGAAAGTGAAGTAGCTCAGTCATTTCCGACTCTTTGCAACCCTGTGGACTGTAGCCTACCAGGCTCCTCCCTCCATGGGATTCTCCAGGCAAGAATACTGGAGAGCTCTAATCTTTCCCACTGTATTGTTTTCGTCTATTTCTTTGCACTGATCACTCAGAAAGGCTTTCTTATCTAGTAAAGTGTTCATAATGTGATGAGGATATAACCAAAGGGAAAGGAGCCAACTTAAATGTCTTCTTTTGGACAAATCTGGGTGAATTTGAGAATGAACTGAAATAATGATAGGAATAGATTATGAAGTAAGAATCCATTTGTCCAAGCTGATATAAATCAGAATACAAGTAAGTAAATAAAGGAGTGATAAGAGAAAGATCTCCCTTAAGTAGTGTCAGTGTATGAATAAGGAAGAAGTAATACAATTAGAAAATCACTGGATGCTAAAGCTAGTGAGTGAAAGCTTGGTGAAAAACAGTGTTTATATAATATTAAATATTTTCCCCCAAATAAATTATTAATTATATAAGGGAAAAATAACCTCACAGTGAAGAAATCTTGTGGATACTCCTTTAAGCAATATAAGATAATAATGCCAATTACAGGACAAACCAACCTCATGTTTCTCCCAATAGTGAAAAGCATATGTATTTTCTGTTGTGATCTTGCCATAAATGCATATGTTTATTAATCTAAAAAGAATGTGTCAGATACTTTAACTAATGCCTAATATGTCAGATAGATTTAAATGCAGAGACATTCTATAACTGGTCTGTACTCCTCAAAAAATATTAAGATTAAAAAAAAAGTACTGAAAAGCTGTACAAGATTAAATTAGGCAAGAGTTTTTACACATAGTTGGCAATGCATGATCCTGGATGACATACTGTATTGAGAAAAAGAAGTAAATGTACACAGTTGGCAAAATTTGAATATAAACTGTGGATTAGATACCAGCATTCTATCAATCTTATCTCTTCTGATTTTTGATAATTTTACTGTGGTTATACAAAAGAATGTCTTTGTTCTTAGGAAATATATACTGAAGTTGTATGTATATGTGTTTCTAAGCAAATTACATGTATAAATATACATGTATAAATATACATGTATATATATAGGGCAGAGAGAGAGAGAGAAAATAAATGGGGCAAAGTATACCAACTGATGATGTAGGTAAAGGACATATGGGAATTCCTTGTGCTATCTTAGTAACTTTTATCTAAATTTGAAATTATCAAATTAAAAGTTTACAAGCAAACAGACTAGATGACAAGAAATCCCCAAAAGTGGTGGATGAAGTCCAACCACTGAGAGTAGGAAGAAGCCAGTGATATTCAAAACTATGTAACAAGAAGCAGAGTGTAAGAAAATAAAGACTACATCCTGATAGAAAAACAGGCAATGGACAGTTCATAGGGAAAAAATACAAATGGCCCTTGAACATATTAAAATGTGTTCTTAGGCACTAATAAGAGAGAATGAAGCTTCATTGAGAAATTTGTTATGTTTAAACAAATACTTGCCAAGGGTATGGGAAAATAGGTATTCTCATATGTTTTTGGTAGAAAGGTGATATGCAATAGCTAGCAAAATTGTGCATGAGTTTACCTATTGACCTTCCAATCCCATTTCTAGGGATCTATCCCAATGATACACTATAAAAATAAAAGACATATAAATAAGATCAAATGCCCATAAACAAAGAAATAGTTAAATTTAAATGAGAATACATCCACTCAATGGAGTATTATGCTCCTTTTAAAAAAAGATGTAGAGCTCTACACTACATTCTACATAGTGGTATCCAAGATAGCTTTTTAGGTAAAAAAAAAAAAAAGGAGCAAGTTGGAGAAAAGTATGTATAATATACTGGTATTCATCTAAGAAAAGTGGGAAAGAAATAACAGTGAGCCAAAAGGTGGAAAAAAAAAAAGTTGCCTAGAGTGGAGTGGAGGGAAAGGGGAGGAGGAGAAAGAGAACTCTGAACATATCTTCCCTTACATATTTGACACAAATATGTGAACAATAACTTAACAGATAAAATATAAAGAGTAAATATACTAGTGAGAGCCTGCTGTAGAGCACAGGGAACCCTACCTGATGCTCTGTGGTTACCTAGATGGGAAGGAGATCCAGAAGGGAGGGGTTACGTACCTGTATACATACGACATTCACTTCACTGTGCAGCAGAAACTAGTGCTATGCTGTGAAACAACTGTACCCCAGTAAATAAGTTAAAAAGAGTAAATATACATTTGGAAACTTTTAATTCTTTAATAATCAAATAAATGAAAACTAAGGCAACAGCTGTGGGGCAGGAGAGTAAGAGAAGTGAAGGATTATCTGAGGTGTTGCCTTGAGGAACTGCAAGAATGACTTGTCATTGATGACAAGTCAAGGGCAAACACCTTAGGGAGGAAGATGAGAAGTCTGATATTAAGTTGAGATGCCTTACAACATCCAAGTAAGAACCCAACCTGCCCTTTGGATGTATGAGCCTGGAGCTAGGATAAAGTTCCTGGAGCTATAAAGGCTAGTGTTGCCCACAAAGAGATAATATTCAAAGCTTAAACAAAATCATTGTGTAAGTGACTGTATATATAAAACAGTTCTAAGGACTGAATCCTAAATTCAATCCTAATGCATGTGAATGTTTACAAGTGGAGAAAAGTGGGGGAATCAGTAAAGGAAGTTGTGAGACAGAATAAAACTCAGGAGACTGTCGTTTTTCTGAAGTTAAAAAAAAAAATCTCGGGAAGGAGAGAAATAATTTAAATAAGATCTGATCTTACTAAGAACTGATCATTGAATTCACCAATATGGAGATTACTGACAAGAAAAACAAGTTTCAAGGAAGTGCTAGGTGTGAGAATCATTCAGGTGGGTTCAAGAGAGTAGGAGAAAATAGGCAGAGAGGATTTGTGGAGAGTTGGATTAGAGGACTTTTTTTGAAGAAATTTTCAAAAAAGGGGAGCAGTGAAATAGGGAAATAGCTAGAGGGAGGGTTTGTGTCAAAGAGGGCTGTTCTTTTAAGATGGGAGAAAGTATTGTATATAAGCTAATGAAACTTTATTAACGGAACACAAGTTTGTGTATTTATTTCTCCGTGTGGTGAAAGAATCAATATTATTGATTCACTGAATCAGTGATCTATATACGTGAGAATCTTCAGTCTTTAAAAATCGAATTAAGTAAATTATTACATGATTAAACTAAATATTTGGGCATTATAAATGACACTGTAACCTTTTTCCATTCATCTATTTTAATAGCGAACATATTGATGTTTTTATTATCATTTACAGACAAATCTTCTTTGATTCTAACCCAGAGTTTTAGAGACAGAGGATTCAGTTTGATTTAGCTCTAGTTTGATTTTTAAGAGTAAATCTTTTCTATTGCTGATATTGACACTGTTAAGTAGTTAGAATAGGGAAAAGGAGTCCACAATGGCGGTGGCTAAAAGACAAGGAAGGGAAAAGCCTGCGAAAATAGAACAAAGGAAAGTCTGAGGACCAGAGTGGGGACCTCAGGTAGAACAAACAGCACTCCTGGCTAGCCCAATTTACGTAGGGCAGGCCCAAGAGGAGAAGAAACAATATATAAAAAGAGGAGCCAAAGGGCCAGGGTCTCTCTCTCTCTCTCTCTCTCTCTCTCTCTCTCTCTCCTCTTTGCGTCTTTTGGTTAGGTATGCCCTCACATCTCGAGGATATATTTTCCTTTTTTCTAAATAAAACAGAGCTGTAACACTGATCTGTTTGAGAGCTGTGACACGGTCTGTCCGAGGGCTGTAATGCTGGCCCATTTCTTCAAACTTTTGTTGTGACGAGACAGAACCAAGGAAATTACACCCCTCCCCACAACACCATAGGTGTTGCAAATGTGAGTTCCTCACATTTGCATATTATCTAATCAAAAGCTAGGGTAATTTTCATTTCTATATGTAAGCTTGATCATACAGAAAGCCCTTTGTCCTAACGGATATTTTCTCTCCTAGAAGTGCTTCATTTTGGTTATGGTTTCGATTTGCTTTAGATTTCTTCCTTGAGTGTTAGTGTTTTTCCTTAGTAAGGCTACTGGGAAGTGCCATCACGCTTACCTCATGTGAAAACTTCAACAAGACCATCCTTTAGGTCTGTGCTACCCATGCGGTAGCCAACAATACTTGTGATGTGCTTGATACAACCAAGAAACTGGATTTTCAATTTCATTTAATTATAATTAATTTAAAATTTTAAAATGAATTATTTAGAAATACTTTTTCATTAAACAACTTTATTGCTTCCCTAGGACTATGGTTCACTTTAACCATTGAAAATTTAGTGTACAGTTGAGATGAGCTGTATATAAAAAAAACAATGAATTTGAAGATTTATATGAAAAAAGAAGGTGAAATATCAACTTGATAAACTTTATGTTGACTCTTGAAGTGATAAGTTGGTTTAATAGACAAAATAAAAATTAAAAATATTTTATTGGGTTAAAAATATTTTATGTAAATAAATTTAAAATAGTAAGAATAAATATATTTTATTTTTTAGTGTGGCCACTAGGAAATTATAGATTAAAGATGTAATCACATTAATTTCTATTTTACAACATTGCTCTAAGTTTTAAATATTAAGTTAATGCCAGATGAATAGGAAGGTCTATATGTTGCTGCTATTGTAAGATATCTTTTGGTCTAAGTGAGGCCAAGAGTATTAGGTCAGCCTCTTCAATTATTTACTCTGTGACTTCAGAATTAACATGGAAGCTCTGGGATTAGGACTACCTTTTAAAGAGAATCATCTAACAACATAAAGTTTGCCAGAGAAGATAGGGGATCTTTTTGGGGGGATGGTTTTAAGAAGAGCTTGAATCAGTACTTGCTGATAGAGAAAATATAGGGACGTGATAGAGAAATAAGTACTTGTCTTGTGAAAGCTTTCCAGGAAATTTCTTAGTTTCAAAGTTAAGGACAAAACCTATCTACACAGGAACCTTGCAAGACAAATTGGTAGTATGTACATTCCAGGTCAAGAGTTAAAATACATATTGGCCTTCCATGTTTTGAGTTTTGTTTAAAGACGCTTACTCCTTGGAAGGAAGGTTATGACCAACCTAGATAGCATATTAAAATCAGAGACATTACTTTGCCAACAAAGGTCCGTTTAGTCAAGGCTATGGTTTTTCCAGTGGTCATGTATGGATGTGAAAGTTGGACTGTGAAGAAAGCTGAGTGCCGAAGAATTGATGCTTTTGAACTGTGGTGTTGGAGAAGACTCTTGAGAGTCCCTTGGACTGCAAGGAGATCCAACCAGTCCATCCTAAAGATCAGCCCTGGATGTTCGTTGGAAGGACTGATGCTGAAGCTGAAACTCCAATACTCTGGCCACCTCATGCGAAGAGTTGATTCATTGGAAAGGACTCTGATGCTGGGAGGGATTGGGGGCAGGAGGAGAAGGGGACGACAGAGGATGAGATGGCTGGTTGGCATCACTGACTCGATGGACATGAGTTTGAGTAAACTCTGGGAGTTGGTGATGGACAGGGAGGCCTGGCGTGCTGCTATTCATAGGGTGTCAAAGAATCAGACAGGACTGAGCGACTGAGCTGAACTTGTTCTATTTTGCTTGCTTGGTTGTGTGTGTGAGTGTGTGTTTATCACTGTGTTTTCTTTTTCTTCTTTCTTTCGCTGCTTGTATTATTTTCCAAGAAAATAGCAAGGCAACATGACCAACCCTAGGCAAACGTATCAGAAAGGAGAAGGTTTATTTGTCATCTTCTTTTTCTCTTGATGCTATCCTTTCTCCTTTTGCCAATACGCCCAATGTCTAGGCTACCCAAAATCTCCATTTGGTACTCCACCAACGATTTCCTTTGCAAGAGAATAGGTCAATCTGTGTTAATATATTTAATGACCCTTTACTACTATTTCATGGGCATGATGCTTTATCCCTATAGAATTGAAATTTCCAGCTCCATGACAGGCAATTGGTTGATACACTCTGGGAATGTCAGAATTTGTGGACCATATTTGTATCTTACTACTTGACAGCTGTCTATTTCTCCTACTGGGCCTATTTACTATTTGGGTTCTGTTGCTGGGTACAATTAAATGCAATTTAATTTATTGAATCTTTTATATTGTTTGGCAAAAGAAATTACATAATTTTCCAAAGCTCTGGTAGAATGCATTACTCTCTATGAAGAGGCAAATCATTCATTTTCAAAATTCTCATATTCTCAGAGTTCCTTTAAAAAATAAAAAAATAAAAACTCTTAGTCTATTGATGCAAGAATGCTTCATACTCCACCTAACTAGTGTGAAAGTTTCATGTGAATATTTGATGGGAGGCATTCTTGAGTTAGTATAACTTTATTTATTCCCTGGTGTGTGGGATTTCATTACTTTGGTCCATGTGGGATAGTCCTCAGAATGATGGATGACTCACTGTGAAACAGCTGTGACCTGACAGAATTCTTGCTAGCATTGCATTTTCTGTGTGAACTTGATTTTTTAAAAAAACAATCACCATTATGTCATTGCATTCTTCTGCTTTAGTGTTGGTGGCTGCTTTCCTTGAGGATGGAGTAACACCCTCATACTGAAGGGGGCTGGGGGGTGGCAGGCGGGAGTTGGAACAGATGGCCTGGTGTGGACAGCATGAAGATGAGGGAAGAAAGATGACAATATATATAAGCACTTGCAGAACTACACAGCATACAAGCTGGCCTATTTACTATTAAAGCTAGGACAGGCTCATTATGTGATGTTTTGAAATTCCTAGAAATGGCCTACTGGGACTGATAATTACCAGTGAATGCTACATAAGGCATATCCTAGGCAAAGCTCCATGTTGCCTCATCAGTCTCAAACCTGTCTCCCTGTGGTGCTCTTTTGCCTCATAGCACAGTTCCCTGCAGGCTTCCCTGGTGGTTCAGATGATAAAAAAAAAAAAAAAAAAAATCTGACCGCAATCTGTGAGACCCAGGTTCAATCCCTGGGTCAGGAAGATCCCCCGAAGCAGAAAATGGCAACCTACTCCAGTATGCTTGCCTGGAGAATTCTGTGGATAGAGGAGCCTAGCGGGCTACAGTCCATGGCCCACTAAGAGTCAGATATGACTGAGTGAATAATACTTTCACACTCCCCTACAGTCCTTTTTCATCCTTTTCTAGTAGTGGGGTCTTGGACATATTGATATCTTATCTGGTTTTTAGTTCCTTCATTAATAAAAAGAGATAAAAATAGTATCAATTTCCCAGGATACTTTTAAATATTAAGTAAATATGTGTATCACTTTTAGAACAGTGGCCTATGTATATATTGATGTGTGATATTTGTTACTTGAAAAAAAAACAAGTAACTCTTTGGACAAAATTCAAATTTCTTTCTTTCTGGTGCCCTCATCAAAATTTATTGGTCTTGTGTGCCATTTCATCAGAGACTTTCCCCCAATTCTAGATTTTTGAAAGTCTCATACCAGTAGCTAACATCTGGATATGGGGTGTAGATGATTCTTTTGGGCCTATACAGTCTTTTGTAGTGGTTTAATCAAGTGCAATTATTTACAGATTCAGATATTTCTTGTAAAATTATGAACTCTGACTTCCCTTGGGAAAAAGTCAAAAGATATGTCAACTGTGTGGCAGTAGCCCAACATGAGAACACTTGGAATTATATGGTAGCAGCCCTGTTTTGATTCTGTGTATATCTCCCAACTGTCCAGTCTTCACTCTACCTTACTTTTCCTTACAACCCAATCTAATCCACCTTTTATTGCCATCCCAGGCCCTCTGAATATGTGAGTTTGTGACTCAGGTGTCACTGTTGTCTTTCTTAGCAAGCTTATTTGTGCCTTTGAAGAGTTAGTCCTGACTGACTCTTAAGTCCTAATTAAGAAGCCACTTAATTCCTGTGCCACACCACTGCTTTTAGTGCTAATGTCTGTTAACTCACTTGACCTTGTTGATCTAAACCAAATAGATTTCCAGAAATTTTCCTGGAAAAGATGGGTTATAAAAAAATATAATTTGGGGTCTGCAAACACAATGAACCATGTGCAAGTCTCCTAAGTGGCAAGGAAAGGAGAACACTTACTAAAGGTAAAAAGAAAATTGGGAAGGATACAGTAAACAAAGAGTTTATGGTTTTTCATTGAGTCCTTGCTTGGATAGAAGAGGAGTTTGTATTTTTCCTGTTGGGCTCTTCTGTAATCACAGAGCATGAGACTTCCCCTTTCTTGTCTCCTGATTCTCTTTAATTGAGGTTTCTCTTCATTAATTTTTTTACATTTTCCCCTTTTAACCAAGATCTTTTTCTAAACACATTGCTGATCAAGAGTGAGGTTTTTTTAGTTGCAGTGTTTTTCTGTCCCTCAGTACCAGGAAGGGCCTTTCCTGAGTGTAGCATCTTACATCAGAAAGAGAGTATACAGATTGAAAACCTACTGAGGTCACATTTGAGTAACAAGGAGGAATAGGAAGGAGAACTCTTAGGTAACTTTTATCTGAAGTCCATGTGTTATCAAGATCATAGACATTGTAGATCATCTGAAGTGTTGAGTTTTCATCAAAGATTTGGTGACAAACTTCCAACAGGCCTGGTCCAGATATCTTGGGAAAACTGTCTTATCAGATGTCATTAGTTCAGTTCTGTGAAATCTTTTCTTTCAGGCCACCAAATGATGTGCAGGTACAGTATGGTTCTGTGTTTTCTTTAGGTATGTCACGTGAATCCAAGAGTCTATTCCTTGGAGTTTGGTAGCATAAGAGTTGGTTAGCAGTAACAGAAAGGAGCCTCTCCAAGGAGGCTGAAGAGAGTGACTCTGGAGGGTCTTTTCAAATAGATGAAATTTCTAGGTTGCAAGGTGTGATGCTTTAAGTCTGTCTCCAGAGAGTGTACTATGAAAAGATTGCTCTACTAAAGCATGGTTATTTTTAAAGAAGCAATTAGGCCTTTGCAATAGTGACGTATTTCTCCTTTTATCATGAAGTTGTGAGTCTGAAAGAAGTAGGAGCCAAGTACATTGGGCATCCTGTGACTGTCTCAAAGGGTGAGAATTTATGGGTTCCAGAAGGGCAAATCTGAGATTTAGAAGGACTGCAGCAGTGCTTTAGGACCATGTGGTTGGAGGAACTCTACAGATTTTTCCAATTGAGTCTGAATAATAACCTTAGAACATTTGAGTAATCCAGAGGACTGAGGGTGGTAAGCACAGTGAAAGTGTTGTAAAACCAAACAATGTAGACTTGTTGAAATATCTAGTCAGAAAAGTGGGTTCCTTGATCTTTATGAAGTTTAAGAGGAATTCCCTAGGTAGGAAGCATTTTTTCCAAAAGGAAATTAGCCATGAAAGAGTTAGTAACCTGAAGGTGAGGCTTTAGTCCAGTGTGAAAACATGCATACCATGACTAAAACATACTGATATCCATGAGACAGAGGAAGTTATATTAAATCCATTTGCTAGACCTCACATCGTCCACTAGGCAGTTCAGCAAGTTGGGAGCAGGATGAAAAGGCTTCCCTGGGTTGTACTTCAGACACTTCAGACAAGTGAAGTAGGCACTTTATGTGGCCTTATTGTTTCCCTGCCAAATATCAATTTGTGAAAACTGTCATTTTGTCAGTAGTTCAGTGATTAATGCATGTGCAATGTTGAGGACTGGGATTTTAGTCTTCAGTAGAGGATGGCTGTCATTTGATCCAAACATGAGCTTTTAGTCTTCAGTAGGACAAAGGAGAAGAGGATGACAGAGGATGAGATCATTGGAAGGCATCACGGTCTCAATGGACTTGAGTTTGAGCAAGCTCCAGGAGTTGGTGATGAACAGGGAAGCCTGGCATGCTGCAGTCCATGGGATTGCAAAGAGTTGGACATGACTGAATGACTGCACTGAACTGAGGACATGGTTGTCATTTGATCCAAATATGAGCCTTGTTGTTTTACTAAATAATTATTGAGTTTCTAGTCCTTTTTTCCCTTTTCTGAGACCAGTTATTAGGTTTCTTTGGTTAGTGTTTCTAAATTATCATTTGCAGAAATATTTCTTTGGACCATTACAAAGATTTGGCTGATGTGGGTCCCTTTAAAGGCAGTATTCCTTTCTGAAATGACAGCAAAATGATTTTCCATAGCTTCCCAGAATCAAGTTTAGAATGTCCTAGAATCTTAATAATAGGTAAGGAGGCAGGTAAAAGTATTGCTTCCAAAAATTCATGAATATAAGGCCGTTTAAAGCTTTCATTTCTGATGGAAGTAAGAAAACCACTTTGCTTCCACAGCATTCCAAAATCATGAGCTACTCTGATATGTACTATAAGTCTGTATTTAGTCAGTTTCGTCCCTGGCTAAAGTACAAGTCCATGTAAGAGTGTATAATTCAGCCTTTATCCATAGATTAAGATGCTGCCTCAACAACACTGAAAAGAGCTGCAAAAGCAAATCTAGTACATTATTTGCCATTGTCACCTTTTGAAAAGAACTGTCTGTGAGCCGTGGGAAGTCAGTGGTGCCAAAAGGAATTTCCTGCAAATCATCATGAGTAGTCAGGAGGTTGTCTGTCAGCGTTAAAGATGGAGGGGAGAAGAGAAGCAAGGTTAAGGTTATTATGTAAGAGAGTTATGTGAGGAGCAGTTAACAAAAGGACTTCTTTAGGAGGAGAGTTGGCTGAGAAATGTTGAGCATGATGAGAATTTAAGAGAGTTTTTATTGCAAGAGGTTCAAAAATAGTTAAAGGAGGATCCCATGATGATTTTCTCAGTGTTCTTAACCAAAAGGGCAGTCACCATAATGGCTCTAAGGCTAAGGGTGTATGCTTATATCTCAGGGTCCGGTTGCTGGCTATAGCACTCTATGGGGCAACTGTAGTGCCTGTGTATAAATAAGGGTGAGTAACCCAGCGGCGTTCTCTTCCTTTTCATATACAAAAAGGAACCAGAAAAGGAATCTGATAATTGGGATGCCCAAGGGCAGGTGAGTTCATCAAACTCTCCTTTCAGGCCCCAAAGGCTGTCATCTGGTTTTTCCTGTAAAATTGGGTTGGGGTTGTTATTCTTGAATAAAACATACAAAGATTTGGCCATAAGAGAGAACTTTGGAATCTGGGTTTAGCAAAAATCAACTAGCTTGAAAAAAACCTCACAATTGGTGCTTAGTTTGGGGTTTGGGAAAACTTAGGATACCATAAAGTCTGTCTGAATCTACGTGTAGCCCTTGTTCTGATATCAAATGCCCTAAATATTGGGGCAGATTACAATTTTGTTTGATGACCTTATGCCCTTTTAAGGCTAAAAACTTTAGCAAGTGGTTGCTGTCTTCCTATCAGGATGCTTGAAAAGAAGAGCAAAGAAGGCAATCATCCACATGTTGCAAGAAAGTAGAACCTCTAGGAAACTTGATGTCATTCAGAGTTTATGAAAACTGAGTGACTTTCAGTAAACCCCTGAGACTATACTGTCCAGGTGAATTGTTTTTCTTCTCAGGTGAGGGGGAAAAGGTATTGGCTAATTTCATCAAGTGGAATACTAAAGAATGCATTGCATAAATCATTACAGTAAAGAATTGACTTCTGGTGTAGTGGTAGTAGTAGTAGTAGTAGTAGTAGTGAGAGGGTTACAGGCAGGAAGGCCAGGGCTCTCCAAATGGAGGAAATAGGCTGCAAGTGTCAGACATTTTTTCTCTCTCCCTTAAGCAGCAGAAGGAAACAAACTACAAGTGTTAGATTTTTTTTTCTTAAAATTCTGTGTTGCCCTGACGACACCTGGCTCCACCTGAACTTTTCTCAAACCTTGAGCTAACCGATGTGTTTTTCTTAAGCTATGTTAACGAACCTATGTATTTCCTTTGGAATTTGCCTTTCTTCCACTGTTCACTATAAGCTATCAGTAGGAATGGATGTTAGTAATGTAAGAGTGTTAAAAATAACAGGGTGTCCAGGGATAATCATGTTTACTTGCTCACAGATCCTGGACAATCCTTTACCATTCATCTTTAAGTTTTCTCATCAGTGAAAAGGGAATGATACGAGGGCTAGTACAAGGGATAATGAGACCACGAGTCTTGTAATATTCTATTATGGGTATGCCTCGGGGAGCTTCTTATAGTGAAAGTGTTAGTCACTCAGTCATGTCCACCTCTCTGCGACCCCATGGACTGTAGCCCTCCAGACTCCTCTGTCCATGGAATTCTCCAGGCAAGAATACTGGAGCTGGTAGCCATTCCCTTCTCCAGGGGATCTTCCTGACCCAGGGATTGAACCCAGGTCTCCTGCATTACAGGCAGATTCTTTCCTATCTGAAAAGAATCAGGGAAACCCTCTTTGCAGTCCTCTGGCCTGTAGCCCACCAGGCTCCTCTGTCCATAGAATTCTCCAGGCAAGAATACTGGAGTGGGTTGCCATGTCCTCCCGCAAGGAGGGATCTTCCTGACCCAGGGCTTGAACCTTTGTCTCCCATGTGTCCTGCACTGGCAGGTGGGTTCTTTACCACTAGCGCCACCTAGGAAGCCCCTTTACATATAAAGTATTGATTAATTCTGGGAAGAAATTTTGGGGGGGTCTATTTGAATTTTGATGGGAGGTACCCTGTGAATTTTGCTAAATTTCAGCTGGAGATTTTGCCCATAAGGAAAGCAGTAGCTGATTCAACTGGGACAAATAATCAGTGTTTCAAGAATCTGCTCTAATACTGCCATGAAAGTGAAAGTCATGTCTGACTCTTTGGAACCCCATGTACTGTAGCCTGCCAGGCTCCTCTATTCATGGAATTCTCCAGGCCAGAATACTGGAGTGGGTAGCCATTCCCTTTTCCAGGGGATCTTCCCAACCCAGGGTTTGAACCCAGGTCTCCTGTGTTGCAGGTGGATTCTTTATCATCTAAGCCACCAGGGAAGCCCCCATAGATGAAAAGAATAAAAGATGTCAGAAGGTCATTTAATTCACCTGGTTAGTTGCAGGCATATCTTATTTTGTTGCAGTTTGCATTATTGTGCTTCACGGATATTGTGTTTTTTACAAATTGAAAATTTATGGCAACTCTTCATTGTCAGATGATGGTTAGCATTTTTAGCAATAAGATATTTTCAAATTAAAGTACATACATGTTCAAGCTGGATTTAGAAATTGCCAACATCCATTGAATCATCACAAAAGCAAGAGAGTTCCAGAAAAGCATCTCCTTTATTGGTTATGCCAAAGCCTTGACTGTGTGGATCACAATAAACTGTGGAAAATTCTTAAAGAGATGGGAATATCAGACCACCTGACCTGTCTCCTGAGAAATCTGTATGTAGGTCAGGAAGTGAAAGTTAGAACTGGACTTGGAAAAACAGACTGGTTCCAAATCAGGAAAGCGGTACGTCAAGGCTATATATTGTTACCCTGCTTATTTAACTTAGATGCAGAGTACATTATGAGAAATGCTGGGCTGGATGAAGCACAAACTGGAATCAAGATTGCCAGAAGAAATATCAATAACTTCAGATATGCAGATAGCATCAGCCTTATGGCAGAAAGAGAAGAAGAACTAAAGAGCCTCTTGATGAAAGTGAAAGAGAGTAAAAAGTTGGCTTAAAACTCAACATTCAGAAAACTAAGATCATGGCATCCCATCTCATCACCTCTTGGCAATTAGATGGGGAAACAGTGGAAACTATGACAGACTATTTTTTGGGGCTCCAAAATCACTGCAGATGGTGACTGCAGCCATGAAATTAAAAAACTTGCTCCTTGGAAGAAAAGTTATGACCAACCTAGACAGCATTATTAAAAAGCAGAGACATTACTTTGCCAACAAACGTCTGTCTAGTCAAGGCTGTGGTTTTTCCAGTGGTCATATATGGATGTGAGAGTTGGACTATAAAGAAAGCTGAGCACTGAAGAATTGATGTTTTTGAACTGTGGTGTTGGAGAAGACTCTTGAGAGTCTCTTGGACAGCAAGGAGATCCAACCAGCCCATCCTGAAGGAAATCAGTCCTGAATATTCATTGGAAGGACTGATGCTGGAGCTGAAACTCCAATATTTTGGCCACCTGATGCAAATTTCAAGGGAGTGTAATCTCCTCGGTTCTGTCTTGTCTCAACAAAAATTTGAAGCAACTGACGTTAAATCCCTTGGCATGTCACAGCTCTCAGACAGACCGTGTTATAGCTCTTGGGTCTTGAACAGATCATGTTATAGCTCTTGGACAAATCAGTGTTACTGCTCTGTGTTATAGCTCAGTTTTATTTAGAAAATAATAGGAAAATACATCCTCGAGGCGTGAGGACATGCCGACCTAAAAATGCAAAGAGAAGAGAGAGAGAGAAAAAAAAAAAAAAAACGAACATGCTTGAGAAAGACCCCTGGCCCTTTGGCTCCTCTTTTTATGCTTTTTCCTCCCCCTGGGTCTGCCATATGTAAATTGGGCTAGGCAGGAGTGCTGTTTGTTCTACCTGAGGTCCTCACTCCGGTTCTTGGCCCTTCCTTTGTTCTGTTTTCGCGGGCTTTTCCCTTCCTTGTCTTTTAGCCATCGCCATTCTGGACTGCTGTTTCCTATTCTTACTACCTAACACGAAGAACTGACTCACTGGAAAGGACCCTGATGCTGGGAAAGATTGAAGGCAGGAGAAGAAGGGGATGACAGGATGAGATGGTTGGATGGCATCACTGACTCAATGGACATGGGTTTTAGTAAACTCGGGGAGTTGGTGATGGATAGGGAGGCCTGGTGTGCTGCAGTCCATGGGGTCTCAAAGAGTTGGACATGGCCAAGCAACTGTACTGACCTGAACTGAACCTTTTTTAAATTAATTATTTATTCTAATTTGTGGCTAATTACTTTACAATATTGTGGTGGTTTTTGCCATACATTGACATGAATCATCCGCGGGTGTACACGTGTCCGCTTGTCCCAATCCCCGCTCCCACCTCCCACCATGCAACGTCACACTTAATAGATTATGCTGCTGCTGCTGCTAAGTCGCTTCAGTCGTGTCCGACTCTGTGCGACCCCATAGACAGCAGCCCACCAGGCTCCCCTGTCCCTGGGATTGTCCAGGCAAGAATATTGGAGTGGGTTGCCTTTCCTTCTCCAATGCATTAAGGTGAAAAGTGAAAGTGAAGTCACTCAGTCGTGTCCGACTCTTCGAGACCCCATGGACTGCAGCCTACAGGGCTCCTCCATCCTTGGGATTTTCCAGGCAAGAATACTGGAGTGGGGTGCCATCGCCTTCTCCGTAATAGATTATAGTATAGTAATATAGTGTAAATACAGCTTTTATATGCACTGGGAAACCAAAAAAATATGTTACTCTATTTATTGTTATGCTTGCCTTATTGCATTGGTCTGAACTGAACCCCCAATATCTCCAAAGTATGGCTGTACTTTGATGAATACTGTCAAATTGTAGAATTATTTCTCCCTTTCAGGAGAAAGATACTCCAGCATCATACTTCTCTAAGAAGCCTCAGCCTAGTGAATGGATAGGGAAAGAGGAACTAAGGAGAAAAGAGTGTATATCTCTCAAAGAGCCTCAAGAAAATGGAATCAATTCATAGATAAGAAACTCCTCAGTTTCATTAGAGATCCCCCACTACGTGAATGGTTTCAGGCCTCCAAGGCAGGAGCTGTTTTGTACTAGTGGGTTGAGTACCAGTGGTATGCCTTCAGTATCAGTCAATCGAGATAAATGTTTCTTCAAGCCAAGGAAGTGGGAGGATTGGGAAGAGGCCCTGTAGTTCCTCAGGGCCTTGTCAATGAAAATTGGGAGGAAGGGCTGTTTAGAGGATGAAGCCGCCTAAGGCACATAAATTTGCAATAAGTTCTTTCATTGTTCTGGCTCTTTGCAATAATAGCAGAAACTAGCAGAGTTTTGGTTTTGTTAAGGAACATTCATTTGCTGGAGTTGAAGATTAAGAATTTTTTGGTCTTATTAGGTTATTTATCTTGAGTGAGAGAGAGCTGGTTTGCCAGATTAACTAAATCTGGAGTGGACATAGTTTTATTCTGTTCTGGTCCTTTTTACTAAAGGGGAGAGGTCCCATTTCAGTCCACTGATAAACAAAATTAAAAACTACCCAGGTGGAATTAACATCTGAAGGAAGACCAGAATTTTCTTTAAAAATACAATCTAAAGGTGATTATAAGGGTCGTCTTTTCATGTGTTTATTAGCCAACTGTATGAGAAGACTTAATTTTAACCAGACAGGTTCTGACAAGTTCAAGTGCTATTTTGGACAAACACCAATAGCTGTTGCTGCCCCAGCCAGGCTCCACTCTTCTGTGTTCTAGTAGTATACCAGAGGCCACTCCAGATCCAGTGACACGCTGTGACATGGAGTGAACAAGGCCAGAGCTTTTGCCCTGCTGGAGCTGGGGTTCATACCAGGGTGATTATGGGAAACTGACAGCTGCTACAGCAGACTCCTCTCAGTCCTGCCTTGGGGGCAGCCAGCTTGGGCACATTCCTCACGAGTGGGGTCCAGGCTTCCAACTGCCCTCCTGTCAGTCTCACGGGTTCTCGAACCAGTCAAGGGACTTATCTCCCCCATGTAGGACCCCAGAACTGGGGCACCGTCTTTGTCCCTCATCCCTCACTCTCCAGGGCAGCTGTCACCTGTGTATTCACCCCTTTTGTCCGAGTCCCCTCTCAGAGGCATATGTCTTGACTCGATAACTTTTCTTCCCTTTTTACCTGATTATATGTGTATTTTTCTTGTAGCCTTAGTTGTATAGCAGTTCTTCTGCCAGTTTTCAGTGATAATTGTTGCATATGTTGATGTATTTTTGATGTGTTCCTGGCAGGATGGTGGAGTAACCTCCATGTTTTATTACTCTGCTATCTTGATCTATTATGCTTTTGCTAATCTTACAATCTTATTTTGCAAAAAGGCAATTATAGGCTCCTGAAAACACTTGGAAGCCTAAAAATACTGATTGATATAGGTAAACCATTCAGTTATGGAAATTTCTGAGCTGTTACATTCCAATCCAATTTTAAGAAATTTAATGTTGGGGATTTCAAATCTATCCATAATGTCCATTGATATTCTAAATTGCCTTTGGTCAGGTAAGCCCATTTAGTTAGAATTGCACATGCAGAGGGACCATGATTTTCAAACATAAAATTTCCTGAAGTCCCTGTAGGGGTGTTGTCCTCAAAATATGTAGATAACTTAGATCCCATTTCTCAGTTTTTTGTCTGGAGTAAAGGAATCATTTTCAAACAGCTCAAACAGTTTACAGCTGAATCCAAACAGCTTGCAAGCTAATGCTAGTCAAGTCTAAGAAAACAGCCTAGTCCTAGAGGAGCCAGGCCAAGGGCTTTTTCAGCCAGTTTCCAGAGAACAGCCCCTGTTCCAAAGGAAAGGGCTGACAGTTGAACCAGCACACTGCAGTGAAGCAGCCCTGTTACTGAAGGAATGGGCTAGTAGCTTCTCAGCTAGCTCCAGTTGAAACAGTCTCAACTCAAAATCAGATTGAAGTGCCAAATGAGTACTCACATACAGAACAGGGCCTTAACCAGAAAGACAAAACTTTAATGTAGATTCCTAATACAGTCTGGAGAACTTCAAATGCCAAGATAGTGTGAACTCAGATCTAGAAAAAAGACGTACCTTCAAACGCCAAGGTCAGTGAGAAAAGTCGGGAGCAATAATGGACTCAACTGCGGGTACTGCACTTGTTTGCTCACCAGACCCAGAGCTTTTGCGGGTCTTCTGTTGTCTCCATATGAGTCACCAAAATATTGACCTGAAATAGTAGACTGCCAGATATTTTTCTAGAAAAGAAGGGGAACACTTTATAGGGCTTCCCCGATGGCTCAGCAGTAAAGAATCTGCCTGCCAGTGTGGGAGATGTGGGTTTGATCCCTGGGTCGGGAAGATCCCCTGGAGAAGAAAATGACAACTCACTCCATATTCTTGCCTGGGAAAGCCCATGGACAGAGAAGCCTGGTGGACTACAGTCCATGGGGGTGCAAAAGAGTTGGGCATGACTTAGTGACTAAACAACAACCAAGAAGGTTGAGAGGGCTCCGATAAACCAGGAGCTCATGGTTTTTCATTAGCTGAGTCCTTTCCAGGAAAGAAGAGAACTTTCTTCTTCCTGTCGAATCTGCTATCATTGCAGGGCATAAGAGCTCCCCCTTCTGGTTTCCTGACTGTATTTAATTGAAGTTTCTGTTTATTGATATTAATATTTTACAACCTTAACTCTAGTCACAGTAAGGTGTTAGAATGTATTCTAAGCATAATAGGAAGTCACTGAGTGATCTTAAATAGAGGGAGGTCTCAATCCAATATCTATATTTAAATATAGCTGTAGTTGCCATGCCTTAGAAGGGGTAAAAGAGGAAATGAGAGCCAGTTAGTTATTAAAGTAGTTAACCAAAAAAAAAAAAAAAAGAGGGAATTCCCTGTCAGTTCGAAGGTTAAGACTCAGGCTTTCACTGCTGTGGACTCGGGTTCCATCCCTGGTTGGGGGACTAAAATCCCACAAGCTGCATGCTGTAACCAATAAATACATAGAGAATGATGAGCATTCTGACTAGATAATAGGAATGATAAGAAAAGAAGATGAATTAGGGCTATAGTCCAATGCACTTAGAAGGAAATCTTATATGGGTATAGTGCGGCCCCTATCTGCACCTGGCCACTCTATTCTATTTTCTTATTCTAATCTATTCACTCAGTTGTGTCCAACTCTTTGCTTCTCACCCTGAACAGTGCAGTGTTAATTTCATCTCTCTTTACTTTGTATTTCTCATTCATGAAATATAGTAAAATATAATAATAGTACCTATCTCAAAATATTAAGGGGACTAATGATGTAATATACAATGATTTGGAACCATAGGGGACTTCCCTGGTGGCTCATGGGTATCAGTAAATAATTCGACAGCAAGACAGGAGACACAGGAGATGCGGGTTCAGTCCCTGGATTGGGCAGATCCACAGCAGGAAGGCATGGCAACCCATTCCAGGATTCTTGCTGTGAAAATCCCATGGACAGAGGAGCCTGGCAGGCTACAGTCCATGGAGTCACAAAGATTCAGGCTGTGACTGAGCACGCTCGCATTAGCATGTAGAAGCACTCAGTAAAATTTATCTATTTTTGATGAACTATTATCAAGTTGGGCTTCCCTTATAGCTCAGTTGGTAAAGAATCTGCCTGCAATGCAGGAGACCCTGGTTCAATCCCTGGGTTGGGAAGGTCCGCTGGAGAAGGGATAGGCTACCCACTCCTTATGAAATCATAAAAGCATGTTGTTAAATATTAGTAATATGAAAATTATAAACATGTTAAGTGAGTAAGTATATACCATATATTTCAATACAATGATTTCAGTATTTTTGAACTACCTCCTAATAATTCTCCCATCTCAGTAATCCAGCTTTTTTCTCTGCAACCTTTCTACACTTACAGCCTCAAGAAATGGGAGAGCAAATGCCACCCAGGGAAATATAAACACTGGCAAGTTTTGATATGCAGGAATTCCATTACCATAGTTTAGCTAAATAATACTAGTCCCTACCAACATGGCTTAAGTTTAAATCATGCTATATTAAGTATGAACATATGCATAAAATATAAACTTCCTAGCCAAATTATCTAAACATACATTTCGCTATTTTTCTCATCATGAAAGAAATGTAATTGTAAAACTTAGAATAGTTTTTAAGATATTTTATATCAACTTTTTCTACCCTCTCTATCATCCTAAATGGTACTCTCATCCTTAAAAGCTGTTGTGAGTTCTCCACATGTTTAAGATGATGAACATGATTAGAAACAGAGTTTCCAAAGTACTTTAAGGTTCTTCATGGCACTATGCTGTAAATTTCACCCACTCAGTTTCTTGGGGCTTCCCAGGTGGTGCTAAAGAACCTGCCTGCCAGTGCAGGAGATGTCAGAGACACAGGTTAGATCCCTGGGTGGGGAAGATCCCATGGAGGAGTACATGGCAACCCACTCTAGTATTCATGCCTGGAGAATTCCATAGACAGAGGAGCCTGGCGGTCTATGGTCCACAGGGTTGCAAAGAGTCAAACACAACTGAAGCAACTTAGCACACAAGCTGTTTCTTAAAAATCTATAATAATGTCTCAGTAAGTGGTCCTTTAGCCAAACATTACATGAAAATTATGCTCCATCTTTTGTTTCTTGCCTATAGAATATTCTGAAAAGTGATAGCAAAATTTATTTCCTTTTGCAGTATTCAGTGTAGTGAGTAATCTATGCTTTAGCTTATGAAAATGGCACCAATTTACATAGTTTATTCATGCAGAGATTACTAAATTGCCAAAAGCTGGAGAATCTTTTTAAAGTAAGTGGGTTGCTTTCAGACATTTCCATTTACCAGTTTCTTTGTTTTACAAGATCTCTCAATCAAATCAGGGATTATAACCCAAATTAGTATAATCTGGAGATTTTATAAACTGTTAAAAATGTGTTATTTACAATCAGCTCCATTAAGCTGTCCCCAAATTATCACTTGATGCAGAAGAAAACATCTGGTCACTATTTCATAGCAGAAAGATAATTAGCCTCCAATCTTCACAAGTTATATTTTCACTTATGACCCTTGCAAAGCCCAGGGACTTCAGACTTGTCCAGTTACTCTGACCCATCTCCCCAGGTGAATGAAAATGGAAAGCAGGTTTTTGCAGATAGAAATTAACTCATCACCTACTAACATCTAAGGCTATATCTCAGGAGCTATTATACTGTCATTTAAAAATTATTTTCTTCAATTAACCCACAAATGCCCAGTTGGTCACTAGAAAATCAAGAAATATTGATCATTAATACAGAGTATATTTGCACTGTTGAAGAATGCCACAGCAAATTTCTTCAGATAAGATACTTTAAACTGCTTTCATGTGAAACATGTGCAATCGTGTAGCTACATTACTTTTATAATTTTTAATTCCATTCCTAGTTTTATTTATAGGCAAAGAAAAAGAATAGTTGAAAAAAGATTCAATTGTTACTTTACCTTTTGAGCATCTCAAATATTTCTGCTTTAGCTGCATAAATATGTTCCCTAGCCCCTTCCACTCTCCCCTCATCCTCTCACTCACCAACTGTGGAAATATATTTGTTTACATTACATTTTGCTGTTGAGAAACTATGTAGTATTATAAAATCCTGAGTACAATTATAACTTGCAGCTAGCTCAGTGACAGAAAGAAAGCTCTTCTTTTTTTTTTTTTTTTTAGAAAATACATTAGAAAGTAAGAGGATATAACAGCTGAAATATCAAAGATAAAGAAATAGTTAGCCAGGATGCCTTCCCTAGAAGAAAACCAACATATATTCCTAAGCATAACTCACCATACAAATCAGCAACTGAGAGCAACACTGATGATTCAGAACTGAGAATAAATTGGTTGTTAGAAAACCAGCAAATGATCCCAAAATGACAAATCATCCTGATTAGTGCAGTGCATTATTTGGAACCCTAAAATGTTTCTGTCCTTCTAGAGACGTCTTTACATTACTGTTTCTTAGTAGACACCTATTTTCTGCAGAGTAGTGCTACATAACTGTTTTAGGTACATTTTCATTCTTACAAACTATTTATTGTTTATCCTACACTGCTGCTCGAATATTCCCTTTGCCTGCCACATAGGTACATAATGTCTACTGCTTGAATGATAGAAGAGACTTATATTTTTCAGAGTCAGCAACAATGTGACCATATGGCCTCATTTTACCTCTGTCATCTTGTTTCCTACTGTCTCTACAACTGGTATGCCCAAATTTTGGTCTGACATGTTTCTTCATGTATAAAGCACACCTTGCACATTTTTGATTCCTTGCTTTATAAAGCATTGTCAGTCTCCTTTTGTAAATTCTATTCATTCCTCAAAGTCAGTTTTATGTCTCACTTTTTAAATGGAGTCTCCTTTCATTTCTCTTGCTCTCATTGATCATTTTCCCTTTTCAGTGCCTATACCTGTAGTACACAATTTTCAACCTAGATACTGATATATGGATATAATAGTTGGCAAAGCAATGTCTCTCCTTTTTAATAAGCTGTCTAGGTTAGTCATAACTTTTCTTCCAAGGAGCAACCATCTTTTAATTTCATGGCTGCAGTTACCATCTGCAGTGATTTTGGAGCCCCCAAAATAAAGTCTGTCACTGTTTCCAAGTTTCCCCATCTATTTCCCATGAAGTGATGGGACCGGATGCCATGATCTTAGTTTTCTGAATGTTGAGCTTTAAGCCCAACTTTTTCACTCTCCACTTTCACTTTCATCAAGAGGCTCTTTAGTTTTTCTTCGCTTTATGCCCTTAGTGTCGTGTCATCTGCATATCTGAGGTTATTGATATTTCTCCCATCAATCTTGATTCCAGCTTGTGCTTCATCCAGCCCAGCATTTTTCATGACGTACTCTGCATATAACTTAAATAAGCAGGGTGACAATATATAGCCTTGTCGTACTCCTTTCCCGATTTGGAACCAGTCTGTTGTTCCATGTCCAATTCTAACTGTTGCTTCTTGACCTGCATATAGATTTCTCAGGAGGCAGGTTAGGTGGTCTGGTATTCCCATCTCTTTCAGAATTTTCCACAGTTTTTTTTGTGACCCACACATCAAAGGCTTTGGCATAGTCAATAAAGCAGAAGTAGATAAGTAAAATGGCAACCCACTCCAGGGTTCTTGCCTGGAGAATCCCAGGGACAGGGGAGCCTGGTGGGCTGCCATCTCTGGGGTCGCACAGAGTTGGACACGACTGAAGCGACTTAGCAGCAGCAGCAGCAGCAGCAGATGTTTTTCTGGAACTCTCTTGCTTTTTCGATGATCCAACAGATAGGTATCTACAATTCATTTCAACAACACTTTTAAGCATTGCAAATGGCAGTGGTGGAATGAAAGGGAGAGGTGGAATAGAAGTATCAAAGGGTGGTGCTCCTCAACCTATTGGCAATTTTTGATGTTCTATTTGGGTGTCAAGATTTTGCACAGTGCAGTCAGATGATGTGGGAATTTTGGATCATGAGTCATGAATCACAGATCATTTCAGTGTGTCTCATAAAAAGTTTTTTAAATGGCTCTTTCTTTAAATAAATAATGTGATGTCCCAAAGCAAATAGTATGTATGGTGCAAAGAATAGATATCATAGACTTTAACACTATTCATAGTTGAATAAATATAACTATAATGTAACTATATGGCTAAAAGATTCTATTGGCAGGGGTGATGATTAGGAAAGTCATAGACCAAGACATGTAAGATAATTAGTTTCTGGACTGTTGAAATCTTTTTCCATGTGTGTTTGTTGTTTTTATTTGCTTGTTTGTGCATGAGTTTGCTTAGTCATTGTGTTTTCCAGGATTTGCAAATTGTACTTAAAAAATAATTTCAGAGCTTATTCACTTTTAGGCAAAGACAAAAGAGTATAAACCTCAGGTTGAGCTGATTCTTCACAAATAATAAAATTCTAATTTAATTTTAAGCTCCTATTTTAAAGTGGCTTTATTTTAAGCCACTCAGCAGTGACCACAGGACTGGAAAAGGTCAGTTTTACCTTTCAGCAGGTAATCTAAAGGTCTAACACAGAATGATAGGGAAAATAATATTCCAGACAACTCCTGCCTCTCAATTATACCCCACCTCAAATGCCCTCCATCTTTTAGGGGTCTTCACTTTTTTCTCTTCTTAATCCTCTCAACAGAAGAAGGGTAGTAGTATTCTGTTGGGTAATGCCAAGGCACCACAGGGCTGTGTTTGCCAGTGGAGAAAGTTACTCTTTTAAAAATCTGTGTATGCCCTCCTCTTTATGATTTCTGTTGGCTACATGCCACGGGCTTAGTAAGGAGTAGCAGGGCCCCCTTGGCAACTTGCCACCAAGTATTCTCTTACTTCCTCTGTATCCAAATTGTCACTTATGTCCTGGTTAGTTAGCTTCCAGTTACGTGTCCAATATTTATGTCCCTAATTGCTAATACCTTAGATCAGGTTCTCCTAATTTCTCAGCTAAATTATTGCTACAACCTCTAAGTGGTCACTCTGCCTCTGATAATTTCCTCCAGTCCAGTTTTCTCAGTTGTTCCCAGAACAGCTGTCAAGCTTAAAATATTTGAGTAGCTCCTGTTGCTCTAAACATAGAGTCTGTGTGTGAGTATGTGCTGTCATGTCTGACTCTTTGTGACCCCATGGACTGTAACTGCCAGGTTCCTCTGTCCATGGGATTCTCCAGGCAGGACAGGAATACTGGAGTGGGTTGCTGTTTCCGTCTCCAGGGAATCTTCCCAACCAGGGATCGAACCCACATCTCTTGCATCTTCTACATTGGCATGTGGGTTCTTAACCAGCTGAGCCACCAGGGAGTTCCAAAACACAGAGTCTGCATTCTTTAAAAATGCACTGTAATGCTCTTTAGCATCTAGTCACTGTTCACTTCTAAAGCCTAACAGCCTTTTTTTTTTTTTGGCGAGGGATGGTAACTCCTTGCTCATATTCTATTTCCCACACTAGGAGGGAAGAGTTGAAGAAGCAGATAGCCTATGATGCATGTATTCTTTTCACTGTAGGACCACTGTCAGGGTAACAAAGAAATGAATCCATTCTTATTAACTGGACCTTTGGGCATTGAGAGCCTCATGCTCCTATACTTCTTGCCAAGTATGCCACAGTCAAAAAGTAATGAGAACTTTTTCACCTAGGCCACTTTTCAGGGTTGTTGTACTTCTGAAAATTCTTGCAAGTGAGATGATGTAATGAAGTACTGCATTTCTTACCTCTGCAATGTTGGTTGCTCACTGCCTGTGACGTAATTGGCCGATTCCTACTGTCAGGATTCCTTCTACTGCATTTAAATTTTTTCAATTAAATTGCAAAATTACATTTCACAGGAAGCTTTCATGGGACTTTGGAATCTAGGTTAGCACTCTTCTTGTATAGCTGATATAGGTGACCTTACTTTAATAGGATTTGTTGATCTTATTGTAAGTGCCTATTTAGCCAGTTTATTGCACAGGGCAAGCTTGTTAAAGTACAATTATAAAAGAGCTTTATTTCTATCTATTTATTGCTTTCTGATGTCCTCTCTGCTAGATATCTTCAGTTGTTCCTTGACTATATCTCAGGCAGGTCCTGTAGCTTGGCATTCATTTCCAGCTATAGGTATATCCTCAAATTCAGGTAATAAAAACTCTAGCCTAAACTAAATTAAAATTTCAAAATTTCCTCCAATTCAAAGTAGTTTCCCTCTCTTGGCTCAGACTTGACTTTCAACTGGACGACATACAGTAGGGAGTGAGGGCATGGTCAGTTTTTTACTTCTCCTAATGTTCTTAGAGAAAGTAGAGTTGAAAGAAAAGATAGGGAATTCTGAGACTTGTGCTGTTATTGCTTGACTGGTGGTACATTTTATTATATCAGGCAGCCCCATGCTCTCACTGAAAGGGTGATTTGTGGGTTCTTTTGAGACTCTCTACTGCACTATATAATTTTCTGAAAAACATGAATCACTCTTCCTACTGACTGCCTGCAATTCCCACTTCCCTCTCAGCTTTGTTTCTCCCTCTAGTTGTTTGTCTCCAGTCTGTATTTGTTAGGGTCCTCTCCCTTCTCAAGACTACTCTTGGCCTCCTTCAGTATCAAGTGGCTCACAGAGAATATCAAACACGCTGTCCTAGCCAGTATTAGAAGTGCCAGCTGCTCTTCATGTGAATCTCTCCTTATCTTGCCTCAACAGGCAGCTGTAGCCAGAATGTCCTTCACACCTTACTGAGTGAGATGGAGCCACATGCTCTCAGAGCACTTATTAAGCTCTCCTAAGTTCTTTACCACCATGATTCATAAAATATGTACACTGATATTACTCAGTCCCTTACATAATAGACATTAAATAAATATTTGTTGAATAAATGAATGAATGAATTATCCTTGACCTAGTGGAGGTAAACCAAAAACTCATGCTTAGCTGATGCAGGCTCTGGAGATTATAGTTGTCCCTTGGTTCCCACAAATACCAAAATGCAAGGATGCTCAAGTCTCTTATATAAGACAGTGTAGTACAGTGAGTCCTTCTTATCCACATATTCTGTATCTACGGGTATGGAGAGCCAACTCTACTTCAATAGTTTTGTTTTTTTTTAATCAGAGGCCTTTTTTAAGAAGTTCTTTTCCTTGACCTAGAAATCCCAGTTCTAGGAATTTATTTAAGGAAATAGCTGAGCAAGTGCTCACTCATAAATGTAGAAGGATAAGTAATATCTAACATTAAAATGAAAATCATCTATGTCCAAAATAATAATGGATTGTTTTTAAAAGTATGGTTCATTCACACATTTAGAATACTATTGTCATTAAAATTTTTTTGTAGATGTGTATTCCTTGGTGTAGACATGAGAGTTGAACCAGAAAATGACAACCTGAAAAAGGAAGGGAAAAAAAACAACTGTGACTTGCAAACACATTAACTGTATCAAACTGTGACCTGCAACACAGATAATCTAAGAACAAATAAAATATTGTAACTCATTTTACAGTTTATGTGTCAAGCTAAGGTATCAGTAGCAGTAATACCACCCAGATTCAAATGTTCCAAAGACTGCTGGCTTGTTCAACAAGTCACCTAGTTTATAAATCTGACAATTCTCTGCCCAGACCATGCTCACTAACTTCTGCCATGAAGCCATCATCCATGGCTAACTCTAGTTTCTGAAATGCTGTAAGTATTTTTCCTTAACTGACCCCTTTTTTGAGTCAGACTAACACTCTGTAAAAATAATGTCCCTTTCTTAGCATGTTTATTTACCAAACCCATTTTTGTATATCTAACAGTTTCCCTAGTGGAATAACCAAAGAACTAAATTTGCTATTTTTTTTTTCTCCTTTGTTTTCTCCTTTTACTAAGCATAGAAACACTTTAGTCTGAGTATTTTCTTGGATGCTACCACCTTACCTTTATTGGGGATATAATTTTTGTCAAATTTTTAAAAATTATAGCATAAGTTGTTTCAACTTATGAAAATTTTTAAATTTTCAGCAACTTAAGTTGTGCCAGAATTGTAGATCTTATCAGTTTTTTTTCATTCCTAGATAATACAAATACAGCTGACCCTTGAACAACAGCAATTTGAATTCTATGTGTCCAATTATAGTCAAATTTTTTTCAATATATACATGCAGTACTACACTGGCCTGAAATTGGTTAAACCCATGAATGAGGAGCCTAGGAGACCAAGGACTGACTATGAATCTTGAGCATCTGCAGATTTTGGTTTCTGCGGCAGGTCCTTGAACTAATACCCCATGGATACATAGAGACAACACTACATCTAACTTTAAAAGGAGTTTCCTAAAAAATATTCTTTTCATATATCAAAATAATTAAAAAGTATTTCAAAAATAAAACTTGTATGCCATCTGAGGCTTCATTTATTCTGGTCTACCATATAGTTCATAAGGATGAGCTTATTTGCAAGTTGTTTTTACTAGTTTCAGTTTGCCCAGATCCTTAAAACTTGAAGTATTTCTTTGTGGAATACTATGAATAGAGATTTCCAAAATATTTTGAATGAAATATAACCAAACTTTACAAGATAAATTCATATTAAAGTTAAATATCTTTTTACAACATCTAGTTTGACTGAAATACGTATTCAAAGACTTTAGTACTTCTAAGATCCATTTGATGATGATTATCACTGGGCTGGAAGAAGCACAAGCTGGAATCAAGATTGCTGGGAGAAATATCAATAACCTCAGATATGCAGATGACACCACCCTTATGGCAGAAAGTTAAGAGGAACTAAGAAGCCTCTTGATGAAAGTGAAAGAGGAGAGTGAAAAAGTTGGCTTAGAGCGCAACATTCAGAAAACAAAGATCATGGCATCTGGTCCCATCACTTAATGGAAAATAGATGGGGAAACAGTGGAAAAAGTGTCAGACTTTATTTTGGGGGGCTCCATAATCACTGCAGATGGTGATTGCAGCCATGAAATTAAAAGGCGCTTACTCCTTGGAAGGAAAGTTATGACCAACCTAGATAATATATTGAAAAGCAGAGATATTACTTTGCCAACAAAGGTCCATCTAGTCAAGGCTATGGTTTTTCCTGTGGTCATGTATGGATGTGAGAGTTGGACTGTGAAGAAAGCTGAACACCGAAGAATTGATGCTTTTGAGCTGTGGTGTTGGAGAAGACTCTTGGGAGTCCCTTGGACTGCAAAGAGATCCAACCAGTCCATCCTAAAGGAGATCAGTCTTGGGTGTTCATTGGAAGGACTGATGCTGAAGCTGAATCTCCAATACTTTGGCCACCTCATGTGAAGTTTGACTCATTGGAAAAGACTGATGCTGGGAAGGATTGGGGGCAGGAGGAGAAGGGGACGATGGAGGATGAGATGGCTGGATGGCATTACTGACTTGATGGACATGAGTTTGAGTGAACTCCGCGAGTTGGTGATGGACAGGGAGGCCTGGTGTGCTGCGATTCATGGGGTCCCAAAGAGTCGGACACAACTGAGTGACTGAACTGAACTGAACTGAGCAGGGAGACATCACATACTGACAGTCTGAGCTATTATTTTATTCAATATTAGCATCATCACATTTTGTTGTTCAGTTACTTTTATACTATAACTAACTAACCTTTAATGTTTTATGAGCTTCTTTATTCTGCTAAGAATACAATGGTTGGATAGCATCACTGACTCAATGGATATGAATTTGAGCAAACTCCAGGAGGTAGGGCTTCCCAGGTGGCTCAGAGTGTAAAGAATCTGCCTGCAATGCAGGAGACCCAGGTTTGATCCCTGGCTCGCAAGATTCCTTGGAGAAGAAAATGGAAACCCACTCCAGTGTTCTTGCCTGGAGAATTCCATGGTCAGAGGAGCCTGGTAGGCTACCGTCCATGGGTTGCAAAGAATCGGACATGACTGAGTGACTAACACACATGGGAGATGGTAAAGGACAGGGAAGCCCGGTTACAAAGAGTTGGATATTACTTAGTGACTGAACAACAAGAACACAATATAATTACTTTCTCAGTGTACAATACAGAATTGTGAACTGTAGGTTCTATGCTGTACAGCAGATCTCTAGAACTTACTCGTTTTATATAACTGAGACTACACCAACTGGACAGCAACTCCTTATTTTCCCACCCTTCAATCTCTGGCAATCACCATTCTACTGGTGTTTTATATGACTGTTTTAGATACTTCATATAAATAGAATGATGCAGCGTGTGCCCTTCTGTTATTGGCTTTTTTCATTTAGCATAACCCTGCATGTTCATCTATGTTGTTGCATATGGTTGGATTTCCTTCCTTTTTAAAGCTGAATACTGTTACATCATATATATGTACCATATTTTCTTCATCCAATCATCTGTTGTTGGACATTTCAGTTGTTTTTAAACTTGGTTATTTTAAATAGTGTTGCAGTGAACATGAGGTAAGAATACCTTTTTAAGTTAGAGTTTTCATTTCTTCAGACAAATACTCAGAAGTAGAATTGCTAGATCGGCTAGTGGTTGTATTTTTAATTTTTTTGAACTTCTATACTGTTTTCTAGTATAGAGACTGCACTGTTTTACATTCCCATCAACACTGTGCTCAATTTAGTAAGGACATAGTTTGCATTGTTCTGTGTTTCACAAAGGTTTGTCTTCACATTATTATCACAAATGAGTAATATTATTTATATTTACTCTTGTTTAGTTTAACTGAATTTATAACAGCAGTAAAAATATGATCTGTTGCTTTGCCTCAGACAGAA
The DNA here is from genome assembly GCF_032452875.1 of Bos javanicus. Classification (NCBI taxonomy): domain Eukaryota; kingdom Metazoa; phylum Chordata; class Mammalia; order Artiodactyla; family Bovidae; genus Bos; species Bos javanicus. The sequence continues at coordinate 55,471,191 of NC_083871.1, read as the reverse complement.
TGAATTACCAAACATTCAGTTTGATTTCAATAACATGATATAAATAAAGATATTATTCAAATTAAATTAACTGATCCTCTACTTGGTGCATTTGATAATAGTGGAAAGAAAAAACTACTGCAAAATTTTACTTCTGGCAATTAAATTAACATATTAAAATATATTGATGCAGTTTTTACACATACATGAAGAAACTTGACTTGAAAATGAGTGAAGTCAATTTAGGAAATAGTAATTTTATCTACACGAAAAGTCAGTATTTGTAGAGTGACACATAATCTACCTTCTGCATCTGCACATCTTAAATCGTCACCTTTAGTCTTCTCTGATTAACTACTGAGTTTTGAGTAGATTTTGATACTTCTTCAGCAGATTTATATCTTCTGGCTTTCTTGTGGTTGTTATTATTACTAGGGTCTCTAGAAAGAAAGTGAAGTTGCTTAGTTGTGTCCAGCTCTTCATGACCCCATGGACTGTAGTCTGCCAGTTTCCTCTGTCCATGGAATTTTCCAGGCTAGAATACTAGAGTGAGTTGCCTTCTCCATTTCCTTCTCCAGGGGATCTTCCTGACCCAGGGTTCAAACCCAGGTCTCCTGTATTGCAGGCAGACTCTTTACCATCTGAGCCACCAGGGGAACCTTAGGATCTCTAGAGTGAATGACAAATATTAAAACATTTATCTTGCAAATCACACACTTCATCATCAAACTTACTGAGAAATAGAAATGTAATACGTAACATTTTATTAAATATGTACTTTTTATGTTGAGTTCATTGAGCAAAAATGGTTTGTTGACAAAATTTAAAAATCAAACAACAAACAAATAGTTGTAGATTTACATTGTGTAATAAATTACAAAGCAAGCAAGAGAGTGCAGACTACTCTATATGTCCAAAAGAGCAGGACTTCTCAGTCTCTTATCTCCCATTTTACAAACATCTGTTATATAATCTCAGTTGAACCCAGTGATTTACAGCCTGAGGACACTGTGCCTCTCACAGGCCATGGAAAAACTGGCTGTTGCACCAAGTGGCTGGCAGGGACCATAATTTAATATTTCACAAACACAAAATACCAGAAGGTGTCAGTTGTTCTTGGTTCCTAATGTCAGAATACAAGCTTTTATACTGTATGTTTCTAATATTTACTTATGTTAGTATATATAAGTCAACTTCATTCATTTTAACTGCTGTAGGATTTCCATAATTCTATAATTTGCATTTTTCATTCAATACTGTTTTAAAATGATACATAAATCATGATACATTCTGTAGAATTTTAAAACATATAAATCAGTTTTATGCTTTGGTGAAAGATAAAAACATATTTGGTAACCATAGAAACAATGCAGGCAGGCAAGTTATACTTCAGGATAGTAATAGAAACTGTAAAGGAAGGTGAGCGAATAGGGATAGGGGAGCGATACGAAGAACCATGAACTGCTTATTTAATATTTTATTTAAAAAAAATAAAATGAAAAGGAAGGGGAAGCTATCTGAAGCACATATAACAAAAGGCAAAACCAATACAATATTGTAAAGTTAAATAAAATAAAATTTAAAAAAAAAAAGAAAAAATCTGTTTAACCTGAGTGGTAGGCACATGGACGGAGAAGGCAATGGCACCCCACTCCAGTATTCTTTCCTGGAAAATCCCATGGATGGAGGAGCCTGGTAGGCTACAGTCCATGGGGTGCGAAGAGTCGGACACAACTGAGCGACTTCACTTTCACTTCTCACTTTCATGCATTGGAGAAGGAAATGGCAACCCACTCCAGTGTTCTTGCCTGGAGAATCCCAGGGATGGGGTAGCCTGGTGGGCTACTGTCTATGGGGTCGCACAGAGTCGGACACGACTGAAGCGACTCAGCAGCAGCAGCAGTACGCACATGGATGTTTTATTACTCCCTATGATTTGCTAAATGTTCATGTGGGAGACCTGAGTTCAATCCCTGGGTCTGGAAGATGCCCTGGGGGAGCCTGGCGGGCTTCAGTCCATGGGGTCACAAAGAATCAGACATGACTGAGAGACTAAACTCTCACTTTCTTTATGATACTTTAATGGATTTAAAATGCTTTGATATGAAAATTTTAAATTACCCAAATAAAAAATGAAACAGTATCTTTTAACATCTTTCTGTATGATAGGATGAAATTAGTGACCTTTAAAAAATTATCTACCCTCTCTCCATTTTGAACTTTAGCTTTTGTTTTAAATCCTGAATATTAGATGGCAATTTTCTCATTTAATGATGCTTCAAAAAATTTAGTACTATCAGTTGAACAACTGTTTAAATGGTTTTAGTGAATGCCACTAACAATTTTGCACCACAAGTTCTCTATTCATTAGTTTTTAGTTTTGAAATCATTGATGAATAACTTAAATTTTTTGATGATTTTATTTTCTGAAATAATTCATTGTCAGTATATTTTCTAAGTCCTTGATTTATGAAATTATCTTACTTTCTTATATGTATAGTAATTTGGCTAAATATATCATTCATGGGTTAAATCTGCCTCCTGAGAAATCTGTATGCAGATCAAGAAGCAACAGTTAGAGCTGGACATGGAACAACAGACTGGTTCCAAATCGGGAAAGGAATACATCAAGGCTATGTATTATCACCCTGCTTATTTACCTTATATGCAGAGCACATCATGCGAAATGCTAGGCTGGATGTAGCATATACCGGAATCAAGATTGCCAGGAGAAACGTCAATAATCTCAGATATGTAGATGACACCACCCTAATGGCAGAAAGCAAAGAACTAAAGAGCCTCTTGATGAAAGTGTAAGAGGAGAGTGAAAAAGTTGGCTTAAAACTCAACATTCAGAAAACTAAGATCATCATCTGGTCCCATCACTTCATTGAAAATAGATTGGGAAACAATGAAAGCAGTGACAGACTTTAATTTTCAGGCTCCAAAATCAGTGCAGATGGTGACTGCAGCCATGAAGTTAAAAGATACTTGCTCCTTAGAAGAAAAGCTATGACCAACCTAGACAGCATATTAAAAAGCAGAGACGTTACTTTGCCAACAAAGGTCCGTCTAGTCAGAGCTATGGTTTTTCCAGTAGTAATGTATGGATGTGAAAATTGGACTATAAAGAAAGCCTGAGCACAGAAGAATTGATGCTTTTGAACTGTGGTGTTGGAGAAGACTATTGAGAGTCTCTTGGACTGCAAGGAGATCCAACCAGTCCATCCTAAAGGAAATATTCATTGGAAGGTCTGATGTTGAAGCTGAAACTCCAGTACTTTGGCCACCTGATGCAAAGAACTGACTCATTGGAAAAGACTCTGATGCTGGGAAAGATTGAAGGTGAGAGGAGAAGGGGATGACAGAGGATGAGATGGTTGGATGGCATCACCGACTCAATGGACATGAGTTTGAGTAAACTCTGGGAGTTGGTGATGGACAGGGAAGCTTGGCGTGCTGTAGTCCATGGGGTCACAAAGAGTCAGACACAACTGAGTGGCTGAACTGATTAATGGATTAAGATACTTTCTCGATGCTGTACATGTTGACCATTGTTGACTAACATTTAGAAGCATTAAGCCAGTGTGATTTTTGTTTCTTAGATTTCTTAGTTTTTTGTCTATTACTTATAGTCCACGTTCTCTTATTTTTCAATTAAAAACATTTTCCTGAATTGTCACTGTTGTTGTTCAGTCACTAAGTTGTGTCTGACTTTTTGTGATCTAAACAATGGTGAACGTTTTTGATATGTTCAGCTTGGTCTGTTTCATCTCCAAGATGTTTTCTTCAGCTATGTTTTGAATATTTATTCTGTTTAAGTGTTTGGCTTCTTAAGACTATAAATAAATAATTTTATGTTAGATTTCGATTATGTTATCTTCCCATGGACAATATATTTCATTAATGTTTTAACTCATCTTCTATTCTCCATCTTCTGGTTGAACTCCTCATGTTCATATTCCACATCACTTTACTTTTTTCCCTATGTCAGTATTGTTATTTATTACCTCCAAAGCAATTTTTAATATTGATATTGTATTCTTGTATTCTTGAAAATTTGTATTATAATCCTTGAAGCTTGTCTTATTTTCATCTCAGTCCTTGCGTCTCAGCTCTGGTGTTCCTAACATAACTGTTAGTAGTATTATGTCAGTAATACTCTTACTCCCGCTTAGTCTCTGTTTGGTTGCTATTAACATCTTTCTCATAGATCCTCACTCCTGAGATGGAATGGAGAGTGGCTGTTATTGTTAGACAGTACCCAAATTTTCCAATGTCTTCTGGCATTTACTGCTATACCCTTACTGACCAGATGGAATCCTTTGCTGTCCATATGAAAGTTTTTGGGTACTTTAAAGCAGTACAGCTGGTGAAACTTTCCCACTCCAATTATGACTTGTTCCCAGGTTTCTGTCTCTTCCCTCATCTATGGAGACTATGCATCCAAAAGTGTAGCATGCCAATTCTAGCAAACCTCCATGCCATTCATTGGCAAATAGAGTATCTAAATCGCTATGGGAAGGTAGGTAATAATGGGTTGTGGGTGAGTACAAGGGTAAACCAAATCTTCATGCAGTTTTAAGTAGGTGAGCCAATTATCTCTTTAGATAGGTGCCAAATACATCTATTTTAAAATGAAATTCAGAGAAAATAGAATAGTTAAAATTTCTACCTACCTACCTCTTAACTAGCAGGCTCGTATGTTTCAGAGAATGTGCCAGCCAAGTTTATGTTTTTTAATTAACTCTTTGGTATTTTTGTTAAAATAGAAGTTCCTTTTAGAGTTTAGCATTCTAGCTTCTATTTTTTTTTTTTTAACAAATTCACAGTGAGTGCTGGGAAATTCAGAGTCAGAGATTAGCAATTTGACACCTTCCTATACAACAAAGGGAAAATATTAATTATTCAAGTAATTTTGCATATGTTTAAAAAATAACTGATATACATTAAAAGTAAATTGGTCTGAAAACAGTATTTTTAAATAGTTCCTTCAAATCAAATATTTCTTCTCTACTTATATATTTGAAACATGACCAAATTATGTTTTTTGGTTCTGTAACAATAGATATTCAAAGTTGTAGAAAAAATTATTGGTGAAAATCTGTGAAAGGTGAAATTCACTGTTTGGTTAAAATTATACAAGTGTTTAAGAATATTAGTAACTTGTATTTTCATAGTAATAGTTATGGTCATATCATTCACATAGGTATATAAATATATAGATTTGGAGGGATATATATTATAGACATATATATATCATATCTATATCATAGTCTCTATGAATTTCACAACCATGGGCATTTTATAATTCAGTTCAATTTGTCAAAGGTATTGAGCAGAGACTTCCCTCATGAATCAATGGTTAAGACTAAACACTTCCAGTGTGGCTGGTATGGGTTAGATCTCTGGCCAGGGAACTAAGATCCCGCATGCTACACCATGTAGCTAAGAAACAAAAATAAATTAACTAATAGAAAAAGGCACAAACTGGAATCAAGATTGCCGAAGAAATATTAACAATCTTAGAAATGCAGATAATACCACTCTAATGAAGGAAAGTGAAGAGGAACTAAAGAGCCTCTTGATGAGAGTGAAAGAGGAGAGTGAAAAAGCTGGCTTAAAATTCAACATTCAAAAAATGAAAATCATAGCATCTTGTTCCAAAACTTCATGGCAAATAGGTGGGGATAAATGTAAACAGGGACAGACTTTATTTTCTTGGGCTCAAAAATCATTGCAGATGGTTACTGCAACCATGAAATTGAAAGACGCTTGCTCCTTGGAAGGAAAGATATGACAAACATAGGCAGGATATTAAAAAGCAAAGACATCAAATCAGTTGGCTGGCTAAGGTCTGTACAGTCAGAGCTATGGTTTTTCCAGTACTCGTGTATGGATGTGACAGTTGAACCATAAAGAAGACTGAGTGCTGAAGAATTGATGCTTTATAATTGTGGTGCTGGATAAGACTCTTAAGAGTCCCTTGGACAGCAAGGAGATCAAACCAGTCGATCCTAAAGGAAATCAACCCTGATTATTCATGAAAAGGACTGTTACACTTAAAAATATTTTAATTGGAGAAGCAATTGCATTAATCCCTCTGCAGGGCACCAGAGGCTTGGACTAATTTGCCATCAGTTGAAATGAAAATAAATGAATGGATTTGAGACTATAATTTAGAAATAAAGTAATAGAAGCTACAGGAAATAAAGATGGATTGCATGTGGGAGAGGAATAGTAATGAGGATATTTTTTTTAAGTTAGCTTTAATGGTATTGACTATAACATGGTTTACTAGTAACTATTTTCAGACCAGACCAGATAAAAAGACAATTTTACCCTTCTGTCAGCAGTTATTTTTCATTTCTAAATTGAGTTAAGATTTGAGAGCTTCTAAATATTCTTTTTTTCATTTTAGTGCTTTTGTCATTTTATTTGAATGTTATTCTTCTGTGTAGGGTAAAATTGGAGAGGAGATAGCAAAATTTAATTAGTGAAGCTCCCCACCAACACCACCGCCAGCAGTTCACACTAGAACTCAGAATGAAAGTGCCAGATATTACATAGAAAATCAAGGAAATTTTCAAATGAGTCTTCAAATTCAAAACTACTAGAGAATTTAGTTAAGCTGTGAAAGTGAAAGTGTTAGTCCCTCAGTTGTGTCTGACTCTTTGAGACCCCATGGACTGTAGCCCACCAGGTTCCTCTGTCCACGGAATTCTCCAGGCAAGAATATTGGGTTGGGTTGTTGCTCCCTTCTCTGGGGTCTTGCCAACCCAAGGATTGAACCTTAATCTCTTGTGTCACCTGCATTGACTTTGGTGTGACCTTAAGTTTCATTTCATATAACTCTAGCTATTAAAAATATTTAAAGTGTTTGATCTTACTTCTTAATGAAATTGATTCAGATGAGAGTGATCAGGTGAAGTTTTTGAGGCCTGAAGGTGTTAGACCTTAGATTTGTGTGTCACAGCTGATGAAAGAGCTGTTTCTCAAACAATTTAATGTATTTCACTCAAATTTGCTGTGAGACCTTTAGTTGATCATATCAAAATAGGAATGTTCTCCCTTTCACTTTGCCAGGGTACTTATGAACAGCTCAAGATGCACTCTGACATTAAGGGCAGCAGTTGTCTTGTCCTGCTGTAGTAGAAGAAATGTTGGAAGGACCAGAAGTAGATCCTCTTGACCAGTGCATTTGGTGAAGTCTAAGATGTGTCCCAGATTGGTGTTCCAGATGAGCTCTGGCTAAGACTGATTCTTCAACTTACATAAATGTCTTTGCAATATTTAAGAAAGTGGGAGACTGTGCTATATAGGATTGACCAAACAACTGGAAACTCTGAGCCTAAGTGCTAAAATATTATATCTGTAGTTAGTATTGGAGAAGCTAGGAGCAATTTGATTTCACCAATACAAATAGAGAATCTAAAAGGTACAAAGGGTGTGTTTAATAAAATACTTTAATTCACCTGAACAAATATTAGTATTTGTTCATCAGTTTTAAGAGATACATAAAAATTTTTTTCTTCTTAATTTTATGATTTTAATTTTTATAATGAACATAAATTAAGATGATATTCATGATGGAGTTTATGTTAGCTGATTTTCTTTCAATTTTTTGGAGTAAACACTTTTATTCATTTTTGTTTAATTTTTGTGATAGAAAAAATTAGTAGTTTTATTATTAATTTCTCTGTGGATATTTGAAAACCACTTATACTCTTGTTTTAATTTACAATATGGTATAAAACAGAAATTATTACTTCTTCTTGATTTTAAATGTATCTGTGCTTTACAGATTTTGAATGACTTACAGGGGAAATAAGACTGAGTACTTAGAGTATTTGTCATATTTAAGTGGAACAGATATTGAATGTTCTTGAAACACTTGGGCACAAGGAAATATAGTGTACTAATCAGCAAATTGCTTCTTAGTTATTCTTAAAAGAAGCATATGTGCTACCAAGGCTTGTCAGGAAATAATTTACATAGTCTTCTACAGCACTGTGGAGAAGGAAATGTCAACCCACTCCAGTATTCTTGCATGGAGAATTCCATGGACAGAGGAACCTGACAGGCTGCAGTCCACGGGGTCACAGAGAGCTGGACATGACTGAGTGACTAACACACAGACACACTATAGCGCTGGGGGCTGCTAATTCTCAATAGAAAATCAAAACAGCAAAACAGAAAAAACAGATTAAAATGAACACAAGCTTTTAAAAAATAAGTTTTCCACTGAAAATACAATGGTTAATATTTTCTAATTGTGGTTGATATTTACAAATGCAAGTGAAATTTAAAACTAAATGAATCTTCATCAATCATTTTTGAAATAGGTTACCAACCAATGAAATAGAGATAAAATATATCATTTTTAGTTTAAAAATTGCTTTAAAATATATGTACATTTAATATAGAAAATTATAACAACTGGAGAAAGTAAAACATTTTAATATTAATTTCTTAGTTTATTTGAAAATGTTGTTATAAACTGTCCATTTTTTCTATAATTACATGCACAAACCAGTTTGCTTATATTGTTACAAGTTTAAGTAATTTTTTAAATCACTTTTCCTATTTATTTATTTTTTACTTTACAGTATTGTATTGGTTTTGCCATACATCAACATGCATCCACCACGGGTGTACATGTGTTCCCCATCCTGAACCCTCCTCCCATCTCCCTCCCATATCATCCCTCTAGGTCATCCCAGTGCACCAGCCCCAAGCTTCCTGTATCCTGCATCTAAACCTGGACTGGCGATTCATTTCTTATATGATATTATACATGTTTTAATGCCATTCTCCCAAATCATCCCACCCTCTCCCTCTCCCACAGAGTCCAAAAGACTGTTCTATATCTGTGTCTCTTTTGCTGCCTCGCATACAGGGTTGTCGTTACCATCTTTCTAAATTCCATATATATGCGTTAGTATACTGTATTGGTGTTTTTCCTTCTGGCTTACTTCACTCTGTATAATAGGCTCCAGTTTCATCCACCTCATTAGAACTGATTCAAATGTATTCTTTTTAATGGCTGAGTAATACTCCATTGTGTATATGTACCACAGCTTTCTTATCCATTCATCTGCTGATGGACATCTAGGTTGCTTCCATGTCCTGGCTATTATAAACAGTGCTGTGATGAACATTGGGGTACATGTGTCTCTTTCAATTCTGGTTTCCTCAGTGTGTATGCCCAGCGGTGGGAGAAGTAATGTTTTGATTGAGATTCACTTTCAATTCAAATTGGTTATACTAATGAGTGCCTACCATGTAAGAAATCATGCTACAAAAATGTTTTGCATGTTAGAACAATTAACAGACCCAAAACAACTCTAAGAAACTAATATGACTTTCATTTTTGGCAGTGCGAAATCCGAGGTCTTGTCGAGCTAAATAACGACAAGCGTATAACAGATATAAACAGTCAAAGCAAGAACTAGAAGCACATTTTCTGATATACTATGATTTTCTAAAATTGTAGTAAATAACTCAAATTTTAATATTTTGATGAAACTGTAGATGCAGATATACTGTTGAGCATTTTTGTAAACTGTAACTCTCCATCTTCAGCACTTTGGATGGGTACAACTGGTGTTAATAAATCGAGATGAATAAACATAGTACTAGGATGAGCTCAGCATATTAGGACAAGCCAAATGCCAGAACAGTAGATGCAGTTTTTCTTTTCCATGATTCTTTTTCATATTGTATGATTTTACTGAAAAAAATATTGCAAATTATTTTGAAATATTTGTTTATTTATAGCATGGGAAAATTATTATTTAAATCCTTTAACAGGGCCTCACTTCATTTATTTACACTGAGTTTTAATCATTATCTATTCTTGAATAGACACTCAGTTTAATTAATTTAAAATCATATTTCCTGAATGTAACCATATGTCAAGCACTCTGTGACACACTTCTGAAGGTACAAAAATAAGTAAAACAGTTCCTACGCAAGAATGTATTCTGGGGTCACATACAGATTAAGACACCATGAATTTTAGCAAAGAACAGCTGGTGGGGGAAGAGAGATCTAATCAGATATATCATAAGTCATGAAATCCTAAGATATATTGGACCTCCAGCCCAGCTAGAGTGGAGAGATACTGCTGAGCTCTTTTTATGTTGAAGTAAAATCCTAGAAGGCCATCCTTAAGGTAAAGACTACACATTATTGGTAAGATTAAAGAAAAATGCAAAATAGATCAATTCTAATAAGCATAAAATAAGCTTGACAAAATTTTTTAAAATCTGCTGGTAAACTAACTTCAAGTCAAAATAAAATTCAAAACACTTAAAAAGAATACTAAATAATCAGGACTCTCTCAAAAATAAAATAGAGTTCAAAATTAGCACACAGAGAAAAAGAAGCAGGAAATAGTGCCTTGTAATCAAAATAAAAAGCAGTTAACAGGAAAATAAACAAGTAAGCAAAGTCAGAGCTTAGAATGAACAAAGACTGTCTATAGATATCTACTATAGAACATTCTATCCAAAACCAGAAGAACACATATCTGATTTCAAGTGCAGATGAAACATTCTCTAAGATATATCCCATGCTAAGTCACAAAACAAGTCACAACTAATTTAAGAAGATTGAAATTTTATCAAGCATCTTTTCCAACTACAACAGTATGAAACTAGAAATCCATTACAGGAGGAAAGCTGGAAAAAACAACACATGGAGACTAAACAACACGCTACTAAAAAGCCAATGCGTCAATAAAGAAATCAAGAATAACTTGAGATGAATTAATACACAAACACAGTTTTCCAAAATATGGGATGCATCAAAAGCAATTCTAAGAGGCAAGTTTATATAATCAAGCCTCCCTTAGATAACAAGGAAAATCTCAAATAAGCAACCTAACTACACCTAAAGGAATTAGAAAAATAAGAAGAAACAAAGCCAGGTTTTAGAAGGAAGGAAATAATATCAGAGCACAAATAAATTAAATAGACTTTAAAAAGAAACAGTAGAAAAACTAATGAAACTCATATGATGTTTTTTAAAGATCTAAAGAACTGATAAAACTTTGGCCAAATTCATCAAGGAAAGGAAAAAAAAAAAAGAGGGAAGGACCAAAGAAATAAAATTAGAAATGACTTTTTATTCTGATGTCACAGAAATACGAACAATTCTAAGACAATATTATAAACAATGCTAACAAATTAAACAACTTAGAAGAAATTGGTAAATTCCTGGAAACATACAATCTTTTCAGACTATATCAAGAGGAAATAAAAAATCTGGATAGACTGATTACTAGTAATAAAATTGAATCAGTGACCAAAAAAGAACTCCCACCAAACAAGTCCAGGACCAGACAGATTCACAGGGAAATTCAACCAAGTATTTAGAGAAGAGTTAATACTTGTCCTTCTCAAACTATCCCAAAATATTGAAGAGGAGAGAATCCTTCCAAACTGCTTCTATGAGGACAGCATTACCTTGATACTAAAACCGGAGAAAAACACTATAATAAAAGAAAATTACAAGCCAATATCTCTGATGAACATAGATGTAAAAATCCTCAACAAAATATTAGCAAACCAAATTCAACAATACATTAAAAGGATCAAGGTGAATTTATTGAAGGGATGCAAGAGTTGTTTAATATTCCCAAATCAAATAACATGATACACCACATTAACAAAACTAAGGACAAAGATCACATGCGCATTTCAATAGATGCATAAAAATCATTTGATAAAGTTTATCACATCTTCATGATGAAAACTCTCAACAAAGTTGATATAGCAGGAACATACTACCTCAACATAATAAAAAGTATTTATAACAAACCCACAGTTAACATTACACTCAATGGTGAAAAAGTGAAAGCTTTACCTACAAAATCCAGAACAAAATAAGGATGCGACTTTCACCACTTTTATTCAATATAGAGTTGGGAGTCCTAGCCACAGCAATCAGATGCAAAAAATAGTGATAAAGGCCATTTTTTAAAGGCTTCAATGTAAGACTTGACACTTCTAGAAGAAAACAGATGGGATGCTTTTTGACATCAGTTTTAGCAATATATTTTTTTAATCTCTTTCCTCAAGCAAGGACAACAAAAAAAATAAACAAGTGGGACTACATGAAGCAAAAAACCTTTTGTACGATGAAAGAAATCATCAATAAGGTGAAAAACCTGCCTACTGAATGGGAGAAGATATTTGCAAATGATATGTCTGATATCATGTAAATGTCCAAAATATGTAAATTACTCATAAACTCAATATCAAAAAACAATCTGCTTAAAAATGGGCAGGGGACCTGAATAGGTATTTTCCCAAAGAAGGCATACAGATGGCCAACAGGCCCATGAGAGTATGCTCAACAATGTCACTAATCATCAGGAAAATGCAAGTCAAAACCACAATGACATATCCCTTCACACCTGTCAGAATGGCTATCATCCAAAACACAAGAAATAACAAGTGTTGGCAAGGATGTGGAGAAAAGGAAACCCTCAGGCACTGTTGCTGGGAATGGAAACTAGTGAAGTCACTATAGCAAACAACATAGAGGGTTCTCAAAAAATAAAAATTTTATTACCATATGATCCAGGAATTTCATGCCTTGGTGTTTATTCAAAGAAATGTAAAACACTAATTTCAAAAGATACACGCACCCCAGTGTTCAAAGCAACATTATTTATATTAGCCAAGATATGGAAACAACCAAAGTGTCCATCAAGATGAATGGATAAAGCAGATGTGGTATATACATACTGTGGAATATTCCTCAGTCATATTAAGAATGATATCTTGTCATTTGCAACAACATGGATGGATCTGTAGGGTATTGTGCTTAGTGAAGTTAAGTCAGGCACAGAAAGACAAATAGTTGTGTTTTCACTGGATCTAAAAGTAAAACAAAAAATATAACAAAACAGAAACAGACTCAAGGACACAAAGAACAAATTAATAGTTGCCAGAGGGGAAGGGATATGAGTAGGGGAAAAATATGTGAATGGGATGAAAAGGTACAAACTAACATTTATAAACTACAAAAGTCACAGGCTTTATTTTATGTAATACACATCACAGAAAATATACTCAATATTTTATAATAAATTTGTGTGACATGTAATCTATAAAATATCAAATCACTATGTTGTATACCCAGAACTAATATAATATTATGTGTCACTTATACTTCAATTTTTAAAAAGCCTGCTATTATAAACATTTTTAATGATTTAATAGAAAAGATTGATAAACAGATATGAATTGAGCACATAAAAGAAAGCTACAAAAGAACCATACATAAAATTCTAAAAGTGAAAAGTATAATAGTTGAAAATTATTGAATTAATTTTTTAGCCCATAGGACACTACAGTCATAAGATTCAGTGAACTAAGTGAAACTAATAGAAATTATCCTAACCAAGAAAAAACTAAATTACTGAACTCATAGATGAAAGGACATCACTATTGACCTTAAGAAATAAAAAGCATTAAAAAGGAATACTGTGAACCACTGTACGCCTGCAAATTAGATAGCTTATATAAAATTTTAAGGAAAAAATATTAATGCTTATATATATATCAAAATATTTAGCAACTATGAATATTTTGATTGATATTTTCCTTTTAATTTTTTATTTTGCACAATGAATATGAGTTACTTGTGTTATTAGAAATATTTAGAGGAGATTTAGCAAATGAGGCATGTTAATCTGTTCACTTTTGTGTGCTTCTGTTTGTTGTGATTGGGTTGTTAAGGAAATAAAATTTGATAAGAGTACTGCCTTACAGGAGATCTCTGAGAAAAACTTTACATCCTCTTAATAATGTGTATAACCTATGAAAGCTTATACATAAGTTTCCACGTATCCATTAAATATTAGTCTATTTCAAGAGTTTAGTGACTTAAGGCTGTAACTCTGGACACTTTGAGACCTATTGGCAGTCTGAATAGTCGCACTTATCTAACCAGAGAGGCAGTCTTTATAAGTGTGAACACACACACCTCATTCTTTCCTTTTTTCCTCGTTTCTAAGTTCGTCTGTAAATAATTGTTGTTTGAAATCTCAGACAAACTGATAACCCAGAATCCATCTACAGGGAAGTCCCCCTCCCTAATGATTATATTAACTAGATTTGTACTTCTGATGGAAGAACAAATTCCTGACTTGGGTTTTGTATTATCTGAGCTTAGATAATATCTGTTTCAGATATAACTTGAAAATATCTGAGTCATTATCTTGCTTCAAGTTCCATTTCATTGCATTTAAAAAATCACAAACCAAATTACAAAATATTGGGAAATATTTCTATCTTTGATAATGACTTTACTGAAGTTTCTTAATAAACAAGAAACAAGAGAGAGAACAACAAAAATACAGTTCAAAACTTCACAAAATATGCTTTATACATTTCTCTCCAAATTCCATTTCCCTTGGCAACTCCAAAATTTCTTCTTTTTCGTTCTCCTCCTTTCACGCTTTGAGTCAAGTGTACTCCATCTACTCCACCTACTTTTTGATACCTGCCCTCCCACCTTCTCACTCTCTTCTCTTCCTCAGTGATACCTCCGTGCCTTTTCCAGTGTAAAGCAATTAACGCTCTCGTGTTCTATGTTCTCTCTTCTCTATCCATCAAATCAGCACAATAAAGGCTTAACACTAAGTTGTACAGGTTGAACGGCAGGGAGTGGGCTTGAAAAGATTTTCCTTAGAAATAATATGAATTCTTGTGCTATTTTTTGTAGCCCTGTTACAGTTATTGATTTACATGACCTCTATCAGCCTCTCTCTCTCTGTTTATGTGTGTGTGTGTGTGTGTGTGTGTGTGTGTGTGTGTGTATGGAACTTTATATTTCTAGGTACATAAATAGTGATGAGTTGAATTATCTTACACATATTTTTGACATTCTTCCTTCTCTGGTTTTCAGGCAGTGGGAGGGCAGGTGGTTGGCTACTGTATAATTTTACTGTGTACCCATCAGCAAGTTTCCTCTTACAACCTTGCAATAACCCCAAGGAATTTGGGAGCAATGCAGCAAACATGAATTGAGCCTAAATATAAAAAGGAGAAAGTATTTATTTAATTAATTAATTTATTTATTTGTGTTTTAAGGATAGAGTTATTTACTTTCTACTGCATTGTAATATATTCATGAATCATTAGGTTGGAAGGAAATTTAAAAGGTCATGCAGCCTACCTTTGCTCTGATTCTTAACCAAAGTAATATTATTAAATAAAAATTTGGGGAAAAGGAAAGATATTAATTGACAAGAGCAGTATACTTTCAGTTGGTTTAACTCCTAATTATGTAACATTTCTAATATCAGAGACCATGGTCTTCAAGTCATGTGTTAAGGAAAAACTAATGACACTTAGAGTTTAGTGATTACAGTAAAAAAGGCGTGTAGTGGAATAGATTAAGGTAAACTTGTATTTATTCAAGATTATATTCAGAAAGATTCCTAAAATGGTAAAACCTTTGTCTTGTGTTCTGGCTTTGTTCAATTAACACTTGTTAAATGGAGCACAAGGTGCCATACGGTGAGGAGAGGTTCAATGACAGATCATAAAAGAAATTCAAATAGAGCAATGTATTACTCATGGGTCCTGGAGGAAGTACATAATATGTTTTAAGGGGCTACATGGGGAGGTCAAAGCAGAGTGCGTACAGAGAATAGGACCTGGGGCACATGTCTTAGGGTCCATAGGTAAAATGCTTTGAGATTCCTGGCCTTAAGGTGAATCGGTCAGTTCCAATCGGAAAAGCAGGGTAATGGTAAACTCCACAGAAGTCTTACCTAAGGGTTGTACAGAGGAGGGTGGTGATCACAAGGGCTGCTAGAGAAAGTCACTCAGAAACTTGCATTTGCTTGTGACTCTGATTCTGTTATGTGGGGCATGTGTTTGCATGAGGGAGCTGATGTATAATGATGATAATTATTGAAATTTACTTTCCACTGAACACCAATACAGTGTGCAAGATCAGGACTGTGATGTTCTGTGTATGCATATTTTAAATAACTGACATTTTTTGAAGTAATGCAATTAAATTATCATACTAAGACTTTTTTCTCTCTGAAGATCATTAAATATGAAGGACTAATTTATCCATTAGATTCTTAAAAGTATTGTAAATTATTTTTATCATAAATCTGCTAATTGTTGGACTATGTATCCAGATATCCAAGCAAATGATCCAGACCATTTGGCCATATTATTTTAACATGTGTTTGGGTTTTTTGTCTTTTTTTTTTCCTATTTGAGATATAGACATTATAGCAGTTTTTTTCCTTCCTTAATATGATGCCTTAAACTATTGCTTCAGAATTGCCTGATATTTTTGTGACAAAATGTAAATTTCTAGACTTCTCAAAGACTTACTTACTCAGAATAATTAGAGGCTGGGAGTTTGAACTCTGTAGTTTTGAACAAGCTCCTTGGGTGAAGCTTATGTCTCTAAAGTTTAACACTCTGAAATTTGAAAACTACCGCTCTACTTTGTAGCCCGTATTTTGTTTTTTATTTGCAGGATTTATAGATCACGTTGAGTTATTGGTAACTTTGCCTATCTTTAGTGTATTCCATTCTGGAGACTTTGGAAGTAGAATCTGTACTCGAGTCTCACCAATTCCCACTTGTAAATCTGTCTCACTCACTAGTGAGTATCTGATATTCATATATTCAGAGGATATCAGTGTCTATTAAAACCCATCATTTGTGTTATTAAGCTTTTAGTACAAATATATTGGGCTTCCCTTGTGGCTCAGCTGGTGAAGAATCCGCCTGCAATGCGGGAAACGTGGGTTGGATCCCTGGGTTGGGAAGATCCCCTAGAGAAGGGAAAGGCTGCCCACTCCAGTATTCTGGCCTGGAGAATTCCATGGCCTGTATAGTCAGTCCATGGGGTCGCAAAGAGTCGGACACGACTGAGTGACTTTCACTTTCACTGTCACAAATATATTAATAGCATCAAAGTTCAAATCATCAAGATGGTCTCTTGAAATCTTAGTGGGTTTTTTTTTGTTGTTGTTGTTATATTTTCTTCCAGCAAATTTTTTATATGTCATAAACAAGCTGATATTTTAACAAGCTGCCTAATGTTTTTTTGTTGTTGTCTGTTTTAGCAATAGAAAAAGAATTTATCTTTAAGACTATACTGTTCTTTGGTTTTGGAAAGCATGCAGACATCTTGCAAAGAGACATTTCATTTTAATAGGCTCTTTAGCTATGAAATAGTAAAGCAAAAATGCTATTCTAGAGGGAAGGAATTTGAGTCAATAAGAAAATTAGCTACTTTATGTAATAATGTGAAAGACCACCATTATTTTTAACTGGGAGAGAACTCAGCAAATTTTTAGACACCAGTGTGGTTTCAGTATTGGCTAAGGTATTTCCTTCTTAGCTAGGCAAGTTGTTTCTTGCAATGATAGAGAGAAGCAAGATCAAGGAGAAATCTAGAAAGGACATCTCAGTGGAGAATCAGGGAAAAGTATGCTACCAGATATTCCAGGTTAAAATTTGCTGTGTGGCATTATGTTATTTGTTTTTTTCCCTCACATCCAAAGACTTCAGTGAAGAATTTTTAATGCCATAGCTTGATAGCAACTCTGCTTTGTGGCTCCCGTAAGGCAAACTGCCATTGTAAGAAGTGCAAGAAGTGGCCCTGTTAGGTGTGTGAAGGCAGGTATCATCAAAAAGCCAGAGTCAATATAAATGGTAGAGCATATAATGACTCCCTGAAAATTTCTAGAATTATGGTATTCTTTGACTCTAAGATGGTGTTATTTTAAGGTGCACTGTTATTTTATATACCACAAAGAAAAAAAAATACTGCCAATTAAGTTATCATACAATTTTTCTTATAACTTACATTTTAACTTTCTATTTAAGTATACTATTGATTCTAGGATATTTTTTCCAAGCCAGTGATGCTAATTTTGAAGCTGGTACTTTTTATAATCTTGCTGTGGAATTAATGAGGGTTCTGTACAACAAATAGATATCCTATTTCTTCCTCAAATTGTCCTTACATTCAAGTGTTCAGAATGTTGAAATGTACATTAGCCAGTTTTGCCACCAGGGATATCTATAAAGTCACACATGTCTTGACAATGATACCTATTTCGTAACTGTTGTCTAGCTGACAAAGACTGCAAGATTTCATTGACAGCAGGAAACATCCTACTTCAGTGATCTTAAAGTGTGAACAGTTATGCTCCTCATACTTCATGAAATACAGCACTTAGAGAGATCACTGGACTCCTAGCCTGATTATACAGGGTAGAGACTTGGGGGCTTCAGTTGAATATTAAAGGAGGAGTATCCTTCTCCTAAGGCTAAAGAATTTGAGAACATACACAATTTAATTGTATTCATTGCAATTTTAAAAATTGTACTTACTAATACATGTATTTTTAAAATATGACTTATCCTTTTTTCAAAAATGATTTCATCATAAGTGAAATGTCAGCTTGTCATACTAATTATAAATTACTATCTCCTTAGTCCTCTAAGGGTCCTTCACCCTTGTTATACTCTACCCTTCTGAGATAAGGAGCAGGAAGGCTTTAAGAACTTCAGCTAATGTAATAATTAGAGAAAGTTGAGCTAATTAAAAATTATGCAGAGACTAAATGACTCTTATGCCTAAATTGTATGAGTTAAGTGGAGGCAATAAGACTTTAAAAAATACAGTATATTCTACTATCTAATTTTCAAATCAAATTAAATACTGAAGCACATGCAAAATTGTATCATCATGTATGTATTTTCTTCCCCTTAGAACCAGAAATTAAAATGTACTTCATAAATGGAGAGACCATGATGGTGTACTTCATAGCCCAACTATGACACTCTGAGCACAGATATTTCTTTAAGAAGTAGTGCCTTACATGATTTATTATCCAAAACATTGAACTATTACCTTTGTCCAGTCTTGCCACCTGGAATGACAACCCACACACACACGATAACAATGACAAATACTACAAAACTGTTGCCTGGCTGTATGATCTAATGTAGATAATCTGGATAAGTTTTCTTAAGGTAATTGAGAACCAAAAAAGAAAGTGTAAATCTGAATTCCAAGATGTTGACTCAAATCTTATATTCTTATTTACAGTGATGTAACTGAATGGCATGCCAAGGTGGTAGGGTTCTTGTGCTTTCATCTCCTACACAAAGACAGTTGATTCAGAGTTTTCTTCATTTCTGGCTGCATGTTGTTTTTATATTCTCCTTCTTTCTCCTCCGTCAGTGTCCTTGAAATATTAAATAATATATACGTAAAATAAGTTTAGCATGAAGCAATCATCAAGATTGGGTTGTATTTGTATAGAGAAAAAAAAACACCAATTTCCCCTGCCTTTCTTTTTTTTCCCTTTAAGTCTTCTGCTAGAGTGATTTTGCAGAAACAAATTGATAGGACTAGAAATAAAGAGTTCGGAGAAGGCAATGGCAACCCACTCCAGTACTCTTGCCTGGAAAATCCCATGGACAGAGGAGCCTGGTAGGCTGCAGTCCATGGGGTCGCTAAGAGTTGGGCACGACTGAACGACTTCACTTTCACTTTTCACTCTCATGCATTGGAGAAGGAAATGGCAACCCACTCCAGTGTTCTTGCCTGGAGAATCCCAGGGACAGAGGAGCCTAGTGGGCTGCCGCCTATGGGGTCGCACAGAGTCGGAAACAACTGAAGCGACTTAGCAGCAGCAGAAATAAAGGGTCATCAACATTTCTGCTCAGAACCATCTCATTTAGATTATATGGGGTATTTATTCACATGTAAACTTTCATAAGCAAATTGCATTTTAAGTCTGTGTTTGAAATTATTATTATTACTATAGAATAAATTGTGAGAGGTTCAACATTAGCAATTAAGCACATTCACGAGAATGAAGTGACGATGACAAAGATATATGGACACTATTGTGTGAATAACTTTTAATAGGTCTGGAGAGATGAATTCTGAAATGAAAAACAAGACCCAATTTTGAAAATATTGGAAGGACTATTGAGCTGTGTTACTCTAGGAGACTGTGAGAAGGACAATAGATATATGGGAATCTTAAGGATGTATGCAAGATCTATATAGAAGATCCTTGTTACATTGTCTCAGATTTTACACAGTTATATTTAAGATAGTGAATTGTCTAGTCCTGGAGAATGTTTAGGAAACTCTCAGGCCTCCTTAGAATTTTGTGACTTTCTGTAGTCAAGTTTTCTTCTAATCAGTAATTTGGAATAGATCATCAAGACATGTGTTGAACAGAGCATAGGACAGTCAGTAACAGCATGGGAGATGGTAAGGGCTAAACAACAAACTTTTCCATCAGGGCAGCAGACCCTCATGAGCCCCCAACTCCAAACTCAGTTCTGCCACTAATTTGTTCTGTGACCTGTGCCAGCTTCTTAACATATTTTCACATTAAATAAAGGCTTTGAATTAACAATCTGTAATTTTCCTTCTATCTTACGTACGCCTTCTGTACATTTTTACATAATGTTGACCCTGTTGGTATTTTTCTGTGGAATACACCACCCTTTGAGCACCAGCCCTGAATTCCTTACAGACCTTCATATAGACAATGTGTCAACACTATCGTCAACACCAGTTCTGACAAAACCTTCAGTACAACTTGTAGATATCAAAGAAGTGACACAATTCTGAGGGGAAAATAACGAAGAGGAGTTGAGAGTCTCCTTTAACCTAAAACGGACAACACTAGGTTTAGATAATCTAGCTTAGTGGGCAGAAACTCAGATTACACCTTTTGAAATTTTATTCCATTTAAGAATTTTAAAATCATTTGCATAATAATATTCAGATACAGATATCAGCAATATCAATCAGTTTGGTTAACGATGGCTATAACACATGACATTTAAATGGAGAAGTATTCAGTAGCCCTTACATTTGTTCCCTGGTAATGCTTGCATTGGGCTGATATAACAAAAATAGCATTTAACTACATCTATCATTTTTAGTTCTATATTTGCTAATTAATATCTCAACATTCAAAGATTTTTTTTTTTCCCTTGGTGCAGGCTGGTGTTGATAATGTATATGGTACCTTTCTCCAGAATGACTATTAAGTTGATTCAGCACTTTTCTAATAAAATGAGAAGCAATCAAAAGAGGAACTTTAGCAAGGTTCTCTAAATTATACTGTCTTTTTCAGGCTATTCAGATGAGCAAAAATAATATAAAAGAGCATGGAAAGGAATTGTATTTCTGTCAGGTAGTCTAGATGTGATTTTTCCAGTAGTCATGTATGGATGTGAGAGTTGGACTATAAAGCTGAGCACCGAAGAATTGATGCTTTTGAACTGTGGTGTTGGAAAAGACTCTTTAGAGTCCCTTGGTCTGCAAGGAGATCAAACCAGTCAATTCTAAAGGAAATCAGTCCTCAATATTCATCAAAAGGATGGATGCTGAAGCTGAAACTCCAATACTTTGGCCACCTAATGCGAAGAACTGACTCATTTGAAAAGACCCTGATGCTGGGAAAGATTGAAGGCAGAAGGAGAAGGGGACGACAGAGGATGAGATGGTTGGATGGCATCACTGACTCGATGGACATGAGTTTGAGTAAGCTCTGGGAGTTGGTGATGGACAGGGAAGCCTGGCATGCTGCTGTCCATGGGGTCGCAGTATGGACATGACTGAGCAACTGAACTGAACTCGCTTGTTTGAAATTTAAGAAGGAAGGAAAGAAAGAAGGAAGAAAGCAAACAAACAATACTGTCTCATTTAGTAAATAATTGATAAATAATAAAATATAATCACTTGGTGTTCAAATGTCATTTAAGAAAACTCTGGAAGAAGGCAATGGCAACCCACTCCAGTACTCTTGCCTGGTAAATCCCATGGACGGAGGAGCCTGGTAGGCTGCAGTCCTAGGAGTTGGACACGACTGAGTGACTTCACTTTCACTTTTCACTTTCATGCATTGGAGAAGGAAATGGCAACCCACTCCAGTGTTCTTGCCTGGAGAATCCCAGAGATGGGGGAGCCTGGTGGGCTGCCATCTCTGGGGTCGCACAGAGTCGGACACAACTGAAGTGACTTACCAGCAGCAGCAGCAGCAGCAAGAAAACTCTGAGAGTTGGTAAAGTTACTTTTTATAAATCTTACAATTTTGTTTGTACATAGCATCGTTAAAGACTGAGTTTTTATAATAGATATTTTAGATTTAAAATTCATTGAATATAGGAAGTTTGAAACTAATAATTCTTTATCACTTATTAAGTCTGAATATCATGCAAGGAAAAATTAAAAGTCTAAAGTAGAAAAACAAAGGTCAACAGTATTTTTCTTTTAAAGTGACTTTCCAGTCACACTGGAAAATAATGACAAATTTAAATAATGTTATGCTGAAAATGTGTACATATAAAAATATTTACAAATGCAAAAAGAGTATTTATACACATGTACACAAATCATACAGAAAAAGTCTTTTTTAGATATAAATATATGGCCAATATTTTATGTTCATTTTCTGATAAAATAAACATAAATCTGTTTAACTCCATTTTTGTACCACAGTTAATTAAAATTTATTTATGAAACAGTATTTATTTCTGAAAGGGTATTTCTTGAAAGTATACAACTAAATATTTGCTTCTCAGTATTTTCTAGCTGAAATCAAGACTGTAGTATAAAATTCCTCTGACTTATTCATGAATTATCATGAATCATATGAATTATCATGAATCATAATAAAAATGATATTACTTGATTTGCATTATTAGGCACCCCAAAAATAGATATTTGGATATACCAATGGCAGAAAGATTTTCAAAGCTCTGTTATCATATCCCAAATGACAAAATAGGGAAATTGCACACAAAAACCAGGACTAGGGAGAGAGACTGGTTAGGTAAATCCATCAAAAGGATGCAAGTATTTAAAACCAAAGAGAACAAAGAAACAAAGCCAATGGAAGAGGCTAATACCACTAGGTTCAGACAAAGCCCGTGTGTGAACCAGAAGTTGGTTTTAGAGATTTCCCTTCTGTCCTTCACAGAATCTTTCCTACCTTAACAGCCAGACACCCATCTTGTCAACTAATTCAGACAGATTTGGCTTCCAGTGAGAGCCTGGGCTTCACTTCCCACACCACATTCTAGGAACAAGAGCAGTTCAAGCCTCCTTAGGGCCACTCTGCTACAAGCTGAAGCTTTTCTTGAATACTGGTCTTTTTTGGATTCACCTTCTCTCTCTTCTCCCCTTCTTTAACTTTCAAAACTAGATTGATTTTCCTTTCATTTAAAAACAAAACTGTTTTAAGATTAATATACATACAATAAAATGAATATTTATATAAAATTTATTTATATACTATAAATACTATATAAATACTATAAACTTGTTACATTTTGAGATAGATGTATACTTATGTAACTATCATCTCATTGAAAATATAGATTATTTCTATCAACCCACACACAAGGTCCCTGTGTCCTTCCCAGTTATGTCTCTGCCTCCATCACCGCATACCTTATGCTTCAGGCAACCACTGAAAATCTTCTGGTCTCTGAAGGTTAGTTCTGCCTTTTCTGAAATATGGACTTCAGAAATATGGACTCATGTACTCTGTATCCTTTTGTGTCTGGCTTCTTTCACTTGGCAAGATTTTTTAAGATATAATCATGTTGTTTTGTATCAGTAGATTATTTCTTTTTGTTGCTGAGTAGTATTAGTATATTAATATAAAATTATATTAATCATTATATTAATATAAAAGAGCCACTCATCTGTTGCCAATTATCACTTGCTGTAACAAGTATTGTTGAAGGTGTGAGGCAACTCTCTACCTGCTGGTGAGGCTACTTAAAGTGGGACAACCACTTTAGAAAACAGTTTGGCAGCGTCTTTCAAGTTAAATGCATGCTTACTGCATGATCCAGCAGCTCCTTTCCTAGATGTTTATCTAAAGAAGTTAAAATAAATGCCCATAAAAATATTTATACATGAGTGCTCATAGCAACTTTACTAATGTATTACACACTTCAGGTAAATTGGACTAGGGCTACATCCCACCTGGGAGGGGTCTTCTGTTTTGAGAAAGCTGTGCAAGATTCATATTATCCCCAAGGAAAAGAAATCACTGAGTCTGTGAGGCAAAAACAAATGAGTTTAAAACAAATAAATAGCAATCAATATAAATCAAGTCTCTCAAGTGATCTAACACAGCTATCTACATATGGGAGTTTGGGTTAAAGCCTTTGCTAATAATAAAGAAGCAAAATTTTCACTCTTTCCTTATCTTCCTCAAAAACATAAATTTTGGCTTCATGATCTTGGCCAAATATCTTGGTTGTCTTATTCTATCTACGAAGAGACTCTCTCTTTTGCCTTCCAATAATCTGGTTTTTGTTTTTAAATCATAGAATTCCTAAAGTAGTGAAGTACAGTAGCACTTTTATAAATAAATAGAAAACTACTGTTGGATAGGAGGAAACTTGAGAAACCCCTCAAATCAAAGTGTGTGTGAAAATACCTACTTGCATAAGGAGAACAGCTATGAATCCCACTAGCTGGCACACTCTTAAGAAAAAAAAATAGACATCTGTAATCCCTGAATCATCAATATTAATGTGGCTCATAGGCAACCTGAATATAAAAAATTACTAGATCATATTGGAAATCCTACTTACTGCTCCATACTTGTTCTATTCTATCTGGTTATCAAACCTGGTCATTCATTGAAGGGGAAGGGAAACATTCAATTGTGTTTATTGAGGACCTGAAGAAATAGACATTATGTTGACTTCTGGTCACTTTTATCATAACAATTTATTATAGAGTAAAATTGTCTCCTTTAGTGAGTCAGTCAGCTTGACAGAACTTCTTTCTCTACATCATAAGTAATAGTCAATCATTTTGAAAATTATACTCTTTCATCAATTATTTCTGTTCCACAAAATGATTAATATAGATTAAAACAGTAAGGAAACACAGCTAAAGAAGGGGAATCCTACTTGTCTCAGACCTTGTCTCCTACCTATTTCTAAGAACAAAGAGCAGGTTATTCAGGAAACCTAATTTAGTAAATCACCCTTCCCTTATCTTCATTCTGGTTTTTTAACCTGTAGAAACAAATTCTTCCCGAGTTTTTGTTTGTTTGCTTGCTTGCTTCCCATCCACCCCTGGTCTCTATTCTTTGTACCTTTG
Source organism: Bos javanicus (assembly GCF_032452875.1). Classification (NCBI taxonomy): domain Eukaryota; kingdom Metazoa; phylum Chordata; class Mammalia; order Artiodactyla; family Bovidae; genus Bos; species Bos javanicus. Next base: position 55,446,036 of record NC_083871.1, on the reverse strand, counting down.
CTTCCCTTTGTTCCTTTTCATCATTATTTTCATGCTAAAATGGCCTGTATCTATTGATTAAAGTGAGAAACAAATGAAACAGAAGTCTTTGTGAATGTCTTCAGATGGGCAAATATAAATAGGAAGTTTGGCCCACAGCTTCTTCTTCTAACCTAGACAGCTTAAAGAAATGGAAAGAGCAGGATTGTTTCAGAAGACCAAATGGAAGCAATGCTCTCTGTACCACCTCAAGCATATTTTCTCTCACTAAGGGCTTAACTGTAACTTTCCCCAGTCTAGCCATAATTGGCTCTATCCCCCAAATCCTGGTGGCTCAGATGGTAAAGAATCCACCTGCAATGCCAGAGACCCCAGTTCTATTCCTAAGTCAGGAAGATCCACTGGAGAAGGAATAGACTAGAGACTCAAGAGACATGGTTTCTATCCATGGGTTGGGAAGATCCCATGGAGAAGGAAATGGCAACTCCAGTATTCTTGCTTGGAGAATACCATGGACAGAGGAGCCTGGAGAGCTACAGTCCATGGGGTTGCAAAGAGTGTTCAGACATGACTGAGCATGCACACACACATACCTAACCACTTTCCTCTTCATGATATTTTATCTAAATCAGTTGTTTTTGTTATAGTCACTAAGTCCTGTCTTACTCATTTTGTGACTCCATGGACTGTAGCCTGCCAGGCTCCTCTGTCCATGGGATTTCCTAGGCAAGAATACTGGAGAGGGTTACCATTTTCTTCTCCCGGGGATCTTCCCTATCCAGGAATTGACCCCACATCTCCTTCATTGATAGATGGATTCTTTACCACTGAGCCACCAAGGAAACCCATCTAAATCAGTAACTATTTCTAATAGGATTGGAAAGCATTTGAAGAGTGAACTAATGGATTATGTTTTAGTTTGTTAGTAGGAAACAAGATTCCTGTTTGTGTTAACTTTTTAACCTGGATAATTTCAGTAGAGATGGGAAACACATAATATGACTTTATAAAAGTTCTCTGTGACTCTATGATTAATAGAACCATTTTCCTTGGGCATATATTACAAGGGTTATTTGCATTAATACTGTCAGGTCTTTAAGGCACAATTTGAGGACATTACAATGTCTCCAAGAGATTTTGGAAGTCTTAATGTCTAATCACTTCCAAAATAAAAGAAGGATAAAAAGAAAACAGTTTTTGTTTGTTTTGCTTTTTTTCCACATAGGATTAGAGGCCACACTGATAAGCAATGTGCAACATCAAAACTTAATGAAGAGCTTTTCAGAGAATCTTGTTGGAACCGAAATATTGAGAGAAAACTGATACAATCCCTCATCTGTTTTGGGGAACTGGATGCATTGAACTGATATTGAAATGGTGTTCCTCATTTAGTTTTATAAGACAGTGAATGGGAACAGAAATAGAAGTGGCACACATTCTATTACTAGCAAGGAATTTGGGCTATTTTCATTTCTCATTCCTTCTTAAATAACAACAGCCCTATTTTTTAGAACACAAATGAGTCTCTTTTAAGTTTAAATTATTTTTCTTTGAAATCACTTGTAATTTCACTAGGAAAAACTATATTGAGAAAAGTAAAGCTTTGAAATGAACTAATCACAGGAGAAAACTGCATGTGGCATTATTAGAGTACTAGTTAAATACATTAGAATTGTATTTAAGATGGATAACTCAATTTAATTTAAAAATAATTTGAAACTTTCTTGATTTTTTAATAGATTCATAAATGCCAAGAATCAGAATGGGAAGGATATAGATTGTGTATAGTTATTTGCTATACTTTAAGTTTTTTGCTCTACTTTAGGTTTTTTGCTCTATTTTAGGTTTTAGGGCTAAAGTCTTTAACATGTGGAGACCTTATTATAGATATGTTTGAGTTGTAGAATATAATATCAAAGATTTTAGAGGAAAAACTGTTTCTATTAAAAATATAGTAATCATCTAACTTTTCCTTGCTTTAATTAAAAGAGGTAACTAGGGGAAAAAAACATTTGACACATTACCACCTCATTGGTATTAATAGAATAATATAAAACTTTGCTACACAAAGTTTGATCAAAGAACCAGCAACATCAATGCCATCCAGGAGCTTATTGGCAGGGCATTTCAGTTCAGTCGCTCAGTCGTGTCTGACTCTTTGCGACCCCATGAATCGCAGCACGCCAGGCCTCCCTGTCCATCAGCAACTTCCGGAGTTCACTCAGACTCATGTCATCAAGTCAGTGATGCCATCCAGTCATCTCATCCTGTGTCGTCCCCTTCTCCTCATGCCCCCAATCCCTCCCAGCATCGGAGTCTTTTCCAATGAGTCAACTCTTCGAATGAGGTGGCCAAAGTACTGGAGTTTCAGCTTTAGCAACATTCCTTCCAAAGAAATCCCAGGGCTGATCTCCTTCAGAATGGACTGGTTGGATCTCCTTGCAGTCCAAGGGACTCTCAAGAGTCTTCTCCAACACCACAGTTCAAAAGCATCAATTCTTCGGCCCTCAGCCTTCTTCACAGTCCAACTCTCACATCCATACTTGACCACTGGAAAAACCATAGCCTTGACTAGATGGACCTTTGTTGGCAAAGTAATATCTCTGCTTTTGAATATGCTATGTAGGTTGGTCATAACTTTTCTTCCAAGAAGTAAGTGTCTTTTCATTTCATGGCTGAAGTCACCATCTGCAGGATCTCAAACCCTATGCCATCTGTCTGACCAGAATTAACGTGTAAGCAAGATACCAAGGGAATTCATTTGCACATTAAGCTGAAAGGGGCTGCTATAGACCCTGGCACTGTAATTTAGCACTGTCCAGTAGAACTTTCTGTAATGATGGAAGTGCCCTGTGCCTGTGTCATCCAGTGCAGTAACCAATAATCACATTAAGCACTTCAAATATGGCTAATGACCATTTAAGATTGATCTTTTTATTTTATGTAGCTTTAAATAATTCTAGTCTAAATAGCCAAAGGTGTCCAGTATATACTGTTTATACATTGCAGCTTTAACTTTTTAATCAAATGTATTTATGAGAACAGCATGTGACATCTGAAACTTTGGGGTGTTTGTTCTTTTTATATCATTTGCATTTGTTTGCTGCTGAGTCACTTCAGCCGTGTATGACTCTGTGCGACCCCATAGACGGCAGCCCACCAGGCTGCCCCGTCCCTGGGATTGTCCAGGCAAGAACACCAGAGTGGGTTGCCATTTCCTTCTCCAATGCATAAAAGTGAAAAGTGAAAGTGAAGTCACTCAGTCATGTCCGACCCTCAGTGACCCCATGGACTGCAGCCTTCCAGGCTCCTCCATCCATGGGATTTTCCAGGCAAGAGTACTGGAGTGGGGTGCCATTGCCTTCTCCGTGCATTTGTTTAGTCATAGGCTTATAGGACACTGATACTTCTAAGTATTGTTAAATTATTTGTATACGACCTGCACTATTCCTAGGATGTATTTGTCATATTCTACCACAGTTATTTGATTACATGGCTGTAATCCATCATGTAACACCATCAATCTAACCCAGGAAGATTAACTATAAGCCTCTTGTTAGAGATCACATCTTAATGATCTTTGTATTCCCATGCACTTAATCCCAAGTTTGGTGTGTATATGGTACTCAATGCAATTTCATTGAACTGAGTTGGCGAAGAAATAAACCTATGGGTATTCATTTCAATAAGAATTAGTTATGAATGGATTAAATTTAATGTAACATTATCTTAAGGACAGAGAAGCCTGGCATGCTGCAGTCCATGGTGTCGCTAAGAGTCGGACACAACATTATCTATTGAACAACAAAAACAGTAGGCTATATCCACTAGTGTTCATCCCACCAAAAAGAAATGGTCAAATAAACAGAAACAATAACAACCATAACAATAATAATGTCTTGCATAGATGAATCAGTTTTCATCCTTTCAAGTCAGGCTGATGTAAGGAAAATGCTGATGCAGGTTGGTAAACATTATACTTCCTGGATAGTTTATTTATGACTAACACACATATCAACATTTTGTATTGTCAGTTCTAAATGGAAAGAACAACAGAGTTGGATCAGGGACGCAGAAGAAGGGATGCCTCCCTGAGGGGATGACTGGCTAATATGCTGCAACTGGATAGCTGAATTCTCCAAGTCCCAAGCTGATATAAGTTAAGAAATTTAGCAGCAGAAGAAAAACAACCCTGGGTCACTAGCACCAGGTGGGTACCTGACCCTCATGCCATGGTGAGAATATTGAAGAGCTATTCTGACAAGTAGAGCAAACAGCCAGGTAAACAGCTTGGTATGTGAGCAGATGGCTGTGTAACAGCAACTTTTTTTTTCTAAAGACAGGGCAGACTGCCTTTGGTAACAATGGATTCTGGTTTTGGATTCAACATTCCTTATCAGAATTCTCAAATTATGTGTTTTTACTAAGTCTAGCTCCATGTACTTTGCCCATTTACATTGTCTTGTGAACAAAGATAAGTCTATGTTTAAGTTGGCATATCAATACCTTCGTATTATTTGAATTTACCAGACATTAGAAATGGAATGTTATATATACTGAAAATATTTTGTTGATGAATTTCATGCTCATAGTTCATTTTTAATAAGTCCCCAATATTTGCAAAGAGTTATGGCAAAAGAGTCCTTTGCATATTTATTTGATTTAAACTTTTATGATGGTCATAGCAAATACCCATTTCCACAACACAAGAGAAGACTTTACACATGGACTTTACCAGATGGTCAATACCGAAATCAAATTGATTATATTCTCTGTAGCCAAAGATGGAGAAACCCTATACAGTCAGCAAAAACAAGACTTGGAGCTGACTGTGGCTCAGTTCATAAGTTCCTCATTGCAAAGTTCAGGGTTAAACTGAAGAAAGTAGGCAAAGCCACTAGGCCATTCACGTATGACCTAAATCAAATCCCTTAAGATTATACAGTGGAGATGAGGAATGGATTCAAGGAATTAGATCTGGTAGACAGAGTTCTTGAAGAACTATGGACAAAGGTTCATTACACTGTATAAGAGGCAGTGACTAAAATCATCCCAAAGAAAAAGAAATGTAACAAGGCAAAGTGGTTGTCTGAGAAGGCCTTAAAAATAGCTGAGAAAAGAAGAGAAGTGAAAGGCAAAGGAGAAAGGGAAAGATATACCCAACTGAGACTTCCCTGGTGGCTCAGACGGTAAAGCGTCTGCCTGCAATGTGGGAGACCTGGGTTTGATCCCTGAGTCAGGAAGATCCCCTGGAGAAGGAAATGGCACCCCACTCCAGTACTCTTGCCTGGAAAATCCCATGGATGGAGGAGTCTGGTAGGCTACAGTCCATGGAGTTGCAAAGAGTCGGACACTACTGAGCAACCTCACTATGCTATGCTGTGCTATGCTATGCTATACCCAACTGAATGCAGAGTTCCAGAGATTAGCAAAGAGAGATAAGAAAGTCTACTTAAGTGAACAATACAAAGAAATAGAGAAAAAGAGTAGAATCAGAAGGACTAGAGATCTCTTCAAGAAAATTGGAGATACCAAGGAAACATTTCATGCAAAGATAGGCTCAATAAAGGACAGAAATGGTATGGACCTAACAGAAGCAGAAGAGATTAAGAAGAGGTGACAAGAATACTCATGAGAACTATATAAGAAAGGTCTTAATGACCCAGATAACCACAGTAGTATGGTCACTTACCTAGAGCCAGACATCTGGGAGTGTGAAATGAAATAGGGCTTAGGAAGCATTACTATGAATAAGGCTAGTGGAGGTGATGGACTCCCAGATAAGTTATTTCAAATCCTAAGAGATGATGCTGTTAAAGTGCTGGACTCAACATGTCATCAAATTTGAAAAACTCAACAGTGGCCATAGGACTGGAAAAGGTTAGTTTTCATTCCAATTCCAAAGAAGCACCATGCCAATGAATGTGCAAGCTACTGTGCACTTGTGCTCATTTCACATGCTAGCAAGGTTCTGCTTAAAATCCTTCAAGCTAGGCTTCCAAAGTACATGAACGGAGAACTTCCAGATGTACATGCTAGATTTAGAAAAGGCAGAGGAACCAGAGATCAAATTGCCAACATTCATTATATCATGGTCAAAGCAAAGGAGTTTCAGAAAAATCATCTGCTTCTGCTTCATTGCCTATACTAAAGCCTTTGACTGTGTGGGTCACAGCAACAGACTGTGGAAAATTCTTAAAGAGGTGGAAATACCACCCTACCTGTCTACTGAGAAATCTGTGTGCAGGTCAAGAAGCACAGTTAGAACCAGACATGGTACAACAGACTGGTTCAAAATTGGAAAAGGAGTACATCAAAGCTGTATTGTCATCCTGCTTATTTAACTTATATGCAAAGTATATCATATGAAATGCCAGGCTGGTTGAATCAAAAGCTGGAATCAAGATTGCTAGGAGAAATATCAACAACCTCAGATATGCAGATGATACCACCCTGATGGCAGAAACTGAAGAGGAACTAAAGAGCCTCTTATTGAGTGTGAAAGAGGAGAGTGAAAAAACTGGCTTAAAATTCACCAAACAAAAAACTAAGATCATGGCATCCAGTTCCAGTACTTCATGGCAAAAATATGGGGAAAAAGTGAAAATTGTGACAGATTTTTTCTTGGGCTCCACAATCACTGGGGATGGTGACTACAGCCATAAAATTAAAAGACGCTTGCTCTTTGGAAGGAAAGCTATGACAAACCTAGACAGCATATTAAGAAGCAAACACACCATTTGCCAACAAATGTGCATATAGTCAAAGCTATGGTTTTTCCAGTAGTCGTGTACAGATGTGAGAGTTGGACCATAAAGAAGGCTAAATGCTGAAGAACTGATGCTTTTGAAGTGTGGTGTTGGAGAAGACTCTTGAGAGTCCCTTGGACTGAACAGAGTTCAAATCAGTCAATCCTAAAGGAAATCAACCCTGTGTATCCAATTAGAAGGAAGACTGATGCTGAAGCTGAAGCTCCAATACTTTGGCTATTGATGTGAAGACCTGACTTGTTGGAGAAGACCCTGATGTTATGAAACATTGAAGGGAAAAGGAAAAGGGGCTGGCAGAGGATGAAATGGTTAGGTAGTATTACTGACTCAATGGACATGAATTTGAGCAAACTCTGGGCGATAGTGAATTACTGAGAAGCCTGGCTTGCTGCCATCCATGGGGTTGCAAAGAGTCATGCATGATTTGGTGAGTGAACAGCAACAGTACTTTGTGTACACATGGGAGATACCCAAGGGAAAATGAATAACTCTCAGAAGTAGGCTAAGCCAGCAGTTGAAATATTGTTTTCGACTAAATACAAAAGGAGCAACTTTGAGGGATAGGGACAAGAAACTGGTACCTGGAAAGTCACATTAAACAAGGAAGGTAATGTTTACCATGGGCTTCCCTGTTTGCTCAGTGGTAAAGAATCTGCCTGCCAATGCAGGAGACAATCCCTGGGTCAGGAAGATTCTCTGGAGAAGGAAATGGATATCTACTCCAGTATTCTTGCCTGGGAAATCCCATGAACAGAGGATCCTGGGGGACTACAGTTCACGGGGTTGCAAAGGAGTTGGACAGGATTTAGGGACTGAACAAGAACCACAACAAAAGTTAATGTCTCTTCCAGTGATAAGATTCTTCTGTGAAATAGTCATCCATCTCTTCTTCTTGTGGAGAGGGAGACATCCTCACAAATGGAGATTTCCTTTACACATGTAAATTTCTCTTCCAAAAAGTAGCTTCTACTCTATTTTCAGATCCCCTCCTGTGTCTGCTTTTTCTCAAAATTATCAGTTCAAATAATCTTTGTGCCAAGGAGGCATATTTGGGAGTGAAATATTCTGTTACTTTCATTAGATACCTAGTAAGAGTGGAAAGCATGCAGCCTTTGTCCTTCTGTGACATATTCATTTCATTTAGCATTATGTCCTTAAGGTTCATCTATGTTGTCACATATGGTAGAATTCCCTTCTTTTTGAAGGTTGAGTAATATTCAGTGTAAGTGTACCATATTTTAAAAGATAGCAATTCCCTCTTTTAATGAGGTGCATTTATTAAAGAAATTGGGTCATTTGTGCTATAAAATTTCACACATTCTAAATATTAGTAACTATTCTTGTGATATTCTTTAAAATGTTCCACTTCAATCTCCTTATGAGTTTGTGATCAGAGGCAGATGTTACTAAATTCAAGCTCAAAGTCTTTTAGCAAGAATTCTGCATTGTGGCTCTCTGTCCTGTTATTTTATCACACCTCAAAAGAGATTCTTCATAAAGTAAGTCTCTGAAAATGGAGGTGAATCATGGTGCAAGTTCTCAAAGGATATTTGAAGCTTACTGAGGGATTAAATGTTTAAATGGATTCTCATGAGACTTGTTCAAAATATTTTTCACTATAAGAATTCGGCCCTAGAATTTTTCAATTCTCTCTTGTTCATAGGATTTTCATAGTTTGGGAGAAAACTGTATTAAAACAATAATAAAAAATGAACTTCCCTATCAAATAGATGAACTGTCTATTTCAAAAGGAGCAAATGCATAAATTTGGAGAAATGCATCAAAAAGACAGCTCTCAAACTTAGTCTGTGGTTTACCCATGGGGAATTGGATCAACACCCATCCAAAATTTAATCTGAATGTGGAAAGTGGTAATGCCACACAGCTGTACCAAGAGGGTATGAAAAGATTTATTATGCACATAATGGGGCTTTCTGGGGACAGCAGGGCAGGCTCTCCAGTAGGTCTAAAAATGACTTGCAAGAGTAGGGAGGGGCAGTAGCTTTGATTTCATTGTAGTTAGGGAATGGCAACGGAGTGAGGATTCCTCTTGCATAATGTGAACTCAAGACATCTTGGCTTTCTTATTGTTTTTTTCAGGTGTGGGGCAAGAGGGGAAAAAATAGGGTGGGGCTTAGATACTGTTACAGTTAAATTAAAAATATAGTCAAACTCTTTACAACAAACCTAAATTACTTGTTTAATTTGATGTTTGCAAAATACAATGACTAGAAGGAAATAGAGACATTTGGGGGTTTTGCTTTTTAAGATCTCTCTGTGTAAGTATACATATATAGACAGATATGGGTATATATTTTTTAAATATCTAGTTTTTAAATTTTTAATTAACTTTACAGTAGGTCCTGTTGGCTATCCATTTTAAATATAGCATTGTGTACATGTAAATCATAAATTTTCAGTCTATCCTTCCTCCTCACCCATTCTCCCTGATAACCATAAGAGCATTCTCTGAGTCAATTTCTGCTTTACAAATAAGTTTGTTTGTATTATCTCTTTATAGATTTACATATAAGTGATATATGATGTCTGCCTTTTTCTATCTGACTTAATTCACTTATGATAATCTCCAGGTCCATCCATGTTCCTGCAAATGGCATTATTTCATTCTTTTTTTTATTATTATGATAAACATCACATAATATAAAACATTATTTTAACCACATTTAACTGTTCATTTAAGTGACACTATGTACGTCCACATCATTGTGCAACTTTCGCCATCATCCTTCTAGGCTGAATAATGTTCCATTGTATATATGTATCACATCTTCTTTATCCATTCATCTATCAATAGACATTTAGGTTACTTCCATGTCTTGGCTATTGTAAACAGTGCTGCAGTGAACTGGGGTGCATGTGTCCTTTCAAACTATGCTTTTCTGCAAATACATGCCCAGGACTGGGACCACTCAGTCATCTGGTAGCTGTATTTTTAGTTTTTTTAAGAAACCTCTGCTATTCTCCATAGTGGCTGTATCAGTTTTCATTCCCACCAACATTCTAGGAGAGTTCTTGTTTTCCCACACCCTCTCCAGGATTTATTATTTGTAAATTTTTGATGGTGGCCATTCTGATTGTTGTGAAGTGATATCTCACTGTAGTTTTGATTTGTGTCTCTAATAATTAGCAAAGGTTGAGCATCTTTCCATGTACCTGTTGGCCATCTATGTGCCTTCTTTGGAGAAATATCTACCTAGGTCTTCTGTCCAGTTTTTGATTGGATTGTCTATATTTTGGATATTGAACCACATGAGCTGTTTGTAAATTTTGGAGACTGATCCTTTGTTGGTTGAGAATATTTTCTCCCATTCTGTTGTGTTTTGTTTTGTTTTGTTTTCCATTTCATTTGTGGTTTCCTTTGCTGTGCAAAAGTTTTTGAGTTTAATTAGGTTTCACTTGTTAATTTTTGTTTTTATTTCCACCACTCTGGGAGACATTATAATAGATATAGATGTGATTTGTGTCAAAGAGTGTTCTGCCTATATTTTCCTCTCAAGAGTTTTATAGTATCTGGTTTTACATTTAGGTTCTAATCCATTCTGAGTTTTTGGGTTTTTTTTTTTTGTATATGATGTTAAAGAATGTTCTAGTTTTATCTTTTTAGATGTATGTATAGTTATCCCAGCTGTCTTTTCTCCATTGCACAGTCATTCCTCCTTTGTCATAGACTAATTGGCCATAGGTGGGTAGACTTATTTCTCAGCTTTCTATCCTGTTCCATTGACCTGTATTTCTGTTTTTGTGTTAGTACCATTTGGTTTTGGTTACTATAGCTTTGCAGTATACTCTGAAGTCAGAGAGCCTGATACCTCCACCTCCATTTTTCTCTTTCAAGATTGCTTTGGCTATTTGGGGCCTTCTGTGTCTTTGTACAGATTTTAAGTTTTTTTTTTTTTTAAATCTGTGTTTGTGTTCAGTGACTCAGTTGTGTCTGACTGTTTCAGCCCCATGGACTGTAGTCCACCAGGCTCCTCTGTCCATGGAATTTTTCAGGCAAGAATACTGGAGTGGGGTATCATTTCCTCCTCCAGGGTATCTTTCTGACTCAGGGATTGAACCCACATCTCTTGTATCTTCTGCATTGGCAAGTAGATCCTTTACCACTAGCACCACCTAGGAAGCATGTGAAAATGCTTTTGGTATTGATAATTTTATAAGAATTGCATTGAATATGTAGATTGCTTTGGGTAGTATAGTCATTTTAACAATGTTGATTCTTCTAAGAACGTGGTATATTCATCTGTCTGTGTCATTTTGATTTATTTCATCAGCATCTTATAGTTTACAAATTACAGGTCTTTTGCATCCTTAGGTAGGTTTATTCCCAGGTATTTTATTCTTTTTGATATGATGGTAAATGGGATTGTTTCTTTAATTTCTCTTTCTGTTCTTTTGTTGTTAGTGTATAGAATGCAAGAGCTTTCTATGTATTAATTTTATATCCTGCAACTTTATAAAATTCAATGATGAACTCCAGTAGTTTTCTGGTAGTATCTTTCAGATTTTCTATATTTAGTATTATGTCATCTGCAAACAGTTATGTTTTCCTTCTTCTTTTCCTATTTGGATTACTTTCATTTATTTTTCTTCTCTGACTGCCATGGCTATGACTTCCAAACTATGTTGGATAAAAGTGGCAAGAGTGAACATCCTTGTCCTGTTCCTGATCTTAGAGGAAATGCTTTCAGATCTTCTCCATTGAGTATGATGTTAGCTGTAGGTTTGTTATAGGTGGCTTTTATTATGTTGAGGTATGTTCCCTTTATGTCCACTTTCTGGAGAGTTTTATCATAAATGGCTGTTGAATTTTGTGAAAAGCTTTTTCTGCATCTATTGAGATGATCATATGATTTTTATGCAATTTATTGTTGTGATATATCACACTGATTTGCTGCTGCTGCTGCTGCTAAGTCACTTCAGTCGTGTCTGACTCTATGCAACCCCATAGACGGCAGCCCACCAGGTCCCCCTGTCCCTGGGATTCTCCAGGCAAGAACACTGGAGTGGGTTGCCATTTCCTTCTCCAATGCATGAAAGTGAAAAGTCAAAGTGAAGTCACTCAGTCGTGTCCGACTCTTAGCGACCCCATGGACTGCAGCCTACCAGGCTCCTTCTTCCATGGGATTTTCCAGGCAAGAGTACTGGAGTGGGGTGCCATCACACTGATTTGCAGATACTGAAAAATCCATGCATCCCTGGGATAAATCCCACTTGATCATGGTGTATGACAATGTTCTGTTGGATTAAGAATGCTAGTATTTTGTTGAGGATTTTTGCATCTATGTTCACCAGTAATACCGAATGGTAATTTTCTTTTATTGTGTGTGGTGTTTTCATCTGGTTCTGTTATCAGGGTAATGATGGCCTCATAGAAAGAATTTGAGCATATTCCTTCCTCTGAAATTTCTTGAAATAGTTTCAGAAGATAGGTGTTAATTCTTCTCTAAATGTTTGATAAAATTCACCTGTGAAGCCATCTGGCCCTGGACTTTTGTTTGTTAGGAGTTTTTTAATCACAGTTTTAAAAATCTCTCTATATATTTAATAATAACCATAACTAACATTTATGGGGGCTTCTCAGGTGGCTCAGTGGTAAAGAATCCACTGCCAATGCAAGAGACATGGGTTCTATCCCTGGATCAGGAAGTTCCCAAAGAGGAGGAAATGGCAAGCCACTCCAGTATTATTTCCTGGAAAAATCCATAAACAGAGGAACCTGGCAGCTGCAGTCTATAGGGTCACAGAGTCAGACACAGCTGAGTGACTAAGTCTCAGCTCACACATGCAGCCTTTATGGAGCCATTTTTGTATGCTGGACACTAGTTCTTTATTTGTATTATTTGTATTGCTGAATAGTTCTCAATAGTAGTTCAGAGGTTTTAGGAGTTTTCCAAGAACTATAAAAATTATATTTGCTTTATAATTTGCTATAAACAGATTTAACTTATAGCTTAGAAAATATTTTTGGAGAGCCATAAGCAGGAAAAACCAAATTCATAAAATCAAGTGTGTGCCTTCTATTGTATATTGAAAGTAGAGAAATACTCCTTTTATAAGGAGCTCATACGATGTGTATCAAAGTCTTGAAGAGTTCCAGGACCATTTTATCTTCTTTAAAAAAAACATCTACTGATGTTCAACCAACAGAAGATCAATTTTGTCAATTAATTCATTTTGAAAAACAATTTCCAGTAAAAGAAATTGAAATGATTGACACATGGTCAAACTAATTAGAGAATTTGCAACACTTTATATCTTGCAGTCAGGAATTTTGGCATTACAGCAGATCCTGGGACTTTTTCTGTATTTTTGTTACCACTAGAATAAAATGAAATTACTTAACATTTGGTTTTTTGGTGCACTCTGTGCCCTCTGAGTTTGTACTGCACTGCCCTCTGGAGGACAGAACTCATCATAGCACATGCATTGTAATTTTAGAAATATCTTATACTCTATAAAGACAAACTGTGTTTTTAAGAATGAGTGATTCTTGACAATAGTGTCATAATATAATAAAAAATAAACAATTATAACTTATTCTAATATTTAAGTTTGTATTATTTAGTAGTTCTTTTTATTCCAAATATTTTAATTTCTGTGACATATAATTTAAATATTTTATCAATATATTTTAAAATAATTATGCATCTCTTTGGTTGGCTTTTAAAATGAGTAAAATGTTCCATATTTTAGTCTATTAATATTCAAATTCTTTGTCAATCAAATTTACTTTCCTGATAATCAGTGTGTCCCTTTTATTTTGAATGTGCACTCATATCTGCTAAGTCACTTGTACCCTTTGGACTGTAGCCCACCAGGCTCCTCTGTCCATGGGATTCTCCAGGCAAGAATACTGAAGTGGGTTACCATTCCCTTCTCCCAGGGATCTTCCCAACCCAGGGATCGAACCCGTGTTGCTTATGTCTTCTGCATTGCAAGCAGGTTCCTTACCATTAGCCCTTCCTGCAGAACCCTTTGAATGTGCATGTTTTCCTTTTTAAAGAATACATGTGTCTTGTTATTCATTTACCATAGATTTTTCACACATAATGAAAAGTTCGCCCTTCACAATGCACATGTGTGAAAATTGATTGGTTGTGTTATAAAAATAAGCTGTTAAGATATATTTTTTGGAAAAATAAATCTATTGTGTTTGACTGATTAATAGAATCAATGAAACCTGGAAAGAAAGATGGGGAATTATTTTAAGCATATCTAAGTAAATTTAAGAGCTTTATTGAACTTTGAAAATTATTATTTAATAAAATGAATGCTAGAGAATGAAATTTAGGATAAATTTCATGAGACAAAATCTGTGAAAAATTATACAGTGACATTATTGTCTATGACTATTCTGTATTATTTAATTTTATCTGATCTGTATGAAGTTGGTATAAGAAAAGTTACTTTGTGTTTTTCTTTTTTACCTCAGGCTACATATCTAAGATTTTGAGGCGCTATGATCTTTGTCCTGAGAACTAGACTAATTTTACCACATGAAGGATGAAAAGAGAAAGTAGGAATATTTGGGATTTCTTCTATTTTCCTTTTCTATTCTTATCTCGATTTTCAACCAAAAGTATCTGCATGACCCTAGATTGCTAACTAAAGCCCCATGTGGGTAAATTTTTATTTAGAATTGACATTTCTAAGCTGTCAGTTCAGTTAGGGATGGGTGACCACAGGAAAAAAAAATGGAGTAAAATATTAAATATTACTTGCCTCTCACAGCTATTTTTCTACTCCCGTCACCTGAAAACTACTCCATGTTTTCAAGTGTCAGAAAAGCAAATATGACATGTTCTATTTATTTTTCAACTATAATGCAGGTACATGTCAAATGATCAGTTAATAAAAACTAATAAAAACATCAGAATTCATTTCCAAATAACACTACATGCTGGGGTTGTGATTTAAGAGAAAGAACAGAGTCAGAGAAAATTTGAAGGGGAGAGGTTCACTCTTGTTAATTGTATTTCTTTTCCTGGGATAGCCAGATATTAAGAATGAAAGTTAATTTATAAATTAACAACCTTAAAGCTACAAAATTGTATTAGGAAAAAGTACTGCTTTTTATTTACTCATTCAATTAATATTTGTTTATTAAATGTCAGCTATAGTGTTATTATATGCAAGTTGTGCTGTCACACTTGATTAGTTTAAACAGGAATAAAATGGATAATAAAGAAAGAAAGTGAAAGTGAAGTCTCTCAGTTGTGTCTGAGCCAACTCTTTGCGACCCCATGGACTGTAGCCTACTACGCTCCTCCGTCCATGGGATTTTCCAGGCAAGAGTACTGGAGTGGGTTGCCATTTCCTTCTCCAGAGGATCTTCCCAACCCAGAGATCAAACCTGGGTCTCCTGTATTGTAGGCATATGCTTTACCATCTGAGCCACCAGGGAAGTCCAAAATAGATAATGCTGTGCTTTTAACTATGAGACTTTGAATCTCTATTCATTGCTCCTTTCTCCACTTCAACCATAGTAAAAGTAAGAGTCACTCAGTCGTGTCCGACCCTTTGTGACCCCGTGGACTATACAGTCCATGGAATTCTCCAGGCCAGAAAACTGGGAGTGGGTAGCCTTTCCCTTTTCCAAGGGATCTTCCCAATCCAGGGATCGAACCCAGGTCTCCTGCATTGCAGGCAGATTCTTTACCAGCTGAGCCATAAATATCTACTTAAAATGTGTATTTCAATATTCCAATGGAAATAGCTAGTTTATATAGATCAGGATCAGATGACAGATTATACCTCATTTTCAAGTTTGCCTATTATGAATTTCTTGTTTAACAAACCATTGGAGTATGTTTATCTCTTTTCTTCTGGATTGTTGTTCAGTCGCTAAGTCATGTCCGGCTCTTCATGACCCCAAGAACTGCCAAACTCTCCCGGAGTTTGCTCAGACTCATGTCTATTGAGTAAGTGATGCCATCCAACCATCACATCCTATGTCCTCCCTTTCTCCTCTTGCCCTCAATCTTTCTCTGCATCAGTCTTTTCCAATGAGTAGGCCCTTCGCAACAGGTGCCCAAACTGTTGGAGCTTCAGCTTCAGCATCAGTACTTCCAATAGTAAATGCTCACTCTGCCTGTAGAATCCTTCAATTAATTTATCAAGTCAGGGAATCCCCATGTCACTATTTCATTATATTAGATTGCCTTTCTAGTGCATTTTAGTTATCTCATAGTAAAGCAAATTCTGATCTCATTACTACCAATTACAAATTAGCTTTAATCTCACTGTAACTATTGAAATATTTTAATGTTTGCACCAATAATTTTATAACCTAATAGTCATGGACTTTATCTGTTAATCACCATAACCTGAATTAATCTAACTATATGATTTATTTGTATTGTTTCATGATCCCAAAGGAGTTACAGCATATTTCAGAGTCTTATCTATGTTCATATTTACTTTTATTGTTGCTTAAAACTTTAGGATAAGACTTTGGCTTCCTGTGCTAATTTTTAAGGTAAAATTTAAAAGAAAAGTTTTGACTGTGCTTGGTACATGGTAATGTTGGCTTCTGAATATGTGTACATAGGATTTCTTATTGGTTGATATCTCACTACAATAGAAATATTACAAATATGGTCACCCCTACCCCAAATATATTTTAATCATCATTCCTGAAGATTTTTGCATATAAGTTTCCACTCTAATTTCATTGGTATGATTTTTAGTTGCTCTCTGTATTAGATAAATTTTTAAAACCAGACTAGATGGACCTTCTGACTACTGGACTTCTCATTCAGTTGCAGAGTTAGATTTTCACACATATCTGTCCCTCCACCTACTAGGGTAAATAGACACTTTATTAACTGTCTAAAATACAGCTACTTTGAAAACAAACACAAATGGATTGTATTGAACTGAACTTTGAAGTTTCCTTTGTAATGGCTTGCTGGATGTATATTTTAAAAAGTAGGCAGCTGAAAAAGTGTACACAATTTCAGGTTCTCATTTTTTTTTTTTTCACTCTCCCTTCAAATACACTAATCCCAATAAGCATAGGGATAGACAAAATGCTATGATATCATTTATTTTCTTAAACAAGATGGGACTCTATTGTTAGCAATAAAGCAAATTATTTTGTCCTTTGAGGATAAAGATATGGGAGCAAACATAGTCACTCCAGTGTCTTTGAGTGGAAGAATCTAAAGTGAGGTTGATATATAAATGTATGAGAAATGAATTTTTTAAATTAATCTTAAGAACTTCATGCCTTTCCAGTCTTTACATTTGGGGTGACATCAATGTTTGATCAACAGCTTTATAAACTTCTGCTAGAACTAGATATCATCAGTCTAAAGAACTGTTGTACATTCATCACTCTTTGGAATTACCTAGCTCTTCAGCCAGAGAAGGCAATGGCACCCACCCCACTCCAGTACTCTTGCCTGGAAAATCCCATGGACATAGAAGCCTGGTAGGCTGCAGTCCATGGGGTCGCAAGAGTCAGACATGACTGAGCGACTTCACTTTCACTTTCACTTTTCACTTCCATGCATTGGAGAAGGAAATGGCAACCCACTCCAGTGTTCTTGCCTGGAGAATCCCAGGGACAGGGGAGCCTGGTGGGCTGCTGTCTCTGGGGTCATACAGAGTCGGACACGACTGAAGCGACTTAGCAGCAGCAGCTCTTCAGCTAATGATTTTATCATCTTCAGTAATGGTTCTAGAAAGGGAGTATAACACACTAGCACACTTTTGCAGACGATCTAAAGGTAAGAGCTTCAGTGTATGTTAGTTAAAATGAGAAAACTATTCTAATTGACTTGAGAGCTTAAAGAATGGATTTGATAGGAAAAAGATTTATAGAAAAAAAACAAGCTGAAAAATATGATCCTCTTAAAAGTAACAAAAAAACAGTGAGGATGATTCAGTAAAGTATGAAATAGTCAATAATAATTTAGGAAAAGCATATGCAGAGTATTACTACAGGGACTTTAGAATAAAACAAAAGTATGTGTATAATAATCAGTATAAAGTTGGCACTAATTTAAATTATTTATGTCATAGTTTTTACTGAGAAAATCAATTAATAATTAGTAAGCTTTCTGATTAAGAAGTTGAATCTTTTATTAGTTTGAAGTTGATCTCTCTTAACCACAGGTTAATTTTCTTCTTGATTTTTCCACTTTCTAAAATTCAATCCTGAGAAAGGACAGTCTTTTCAAAAAGTGGCACTAGGAAAACTGGATATTCACATGCTAAGGAATGAAATGAGATCCTTACCTTCCACCATATACAAAAATTAACTCAAAATGGATAAAAGATATAACCATAAGAGGACCCAAAACTATAAAACTTTTGAAAGAAAACACAGGGAGGAAGAAGCTTCATGATATTTTTGGATATGATACTAAAACCCAGGCAACAAAAGAAAAACTAGATAAATTTGGACTTAACCAAAAATAAAAACTTTGTGCATTGAAGGACATTATTAAGAGAGCTGAAAAAGCAGTCCACAGAATGGGAGAAAATATATGATAAGGAATTTATATTAAAAATGTATAAATAAACTCCTATAACTCAAGTATAAAAATAAACAACCTAATTGTAAAATGGACAAAGAACTGAAATGGTATTTCTCCAAAGAATATATACAAATGGCTAATAAGAACATGAAAAGATGTTCAACACTGACTCTTATTAGGGAAATGAAAATAGAAACCACAGTAAGTCACCACTTTAAGTCCATTAAAATGGCTATTCTTTAAAAAGCAAAACAAACAAACAAAAACAGAAAATACTAGGTTTTGACCAGGATGTCAAGAAACTGGAAAACTTGTGCACTGCTGGTGGGAATGTAAAATGATGTAGATACTGTGGAAAGCATTATGCCAGTTCCTCAAAAAATTAAACATAGATTTGCATATGATCCAGCGAATCCACTTCTGAATGTAAATTACAAAATAATTGAAAGAAGGGACTCAAACAGGTATTTTTACCACCATGTTCATAGCAGTATTATTCACAACAGCCAAAAAATGGAAAAGATCCAAATGTCCATCCATAGATGAATGGGTAAACAAAATGTGGTATTACCTACTGTGATGGTTAACAATGTGTCAACTTGCAGGATGATTTTGGATGAGATTGACATTTAAAATGGTTAACTTTGAGTAAGTAGGTTGTCTTCCATAATATGGATGAGTCTCATCCAGTCAGTTGAAGGAACTCTTAGAGCAAAAAGACTGACCTTCCGGAGCAAAAGGGAATTTTCCAGCAAACTGCCTTCTGTCTTCATCTGTACAATGAAGTGAAGTGAAGTCGCTCAGTCGTGTCCCAACTCTTTGCGACCCCATGGACTGTAGCCCACCAAGCTCCACCATCCATTGGAGGCATCTGTACAATAAATTCTCCCAAATCTCCTCCCTTCAGATTGGAACTGCACCATTGATTCTCCTCAGTGTCCAGTATGCCATCCTTAGGACTGAATCCACACCATCGGTTCTCCTGGGTCTTGAACATGCCAAAATTGCAAATTTTGGGCTTCTTAGCCTTCATAATCACACAAGCCAATTCCTTATAATAAATCTCTTCACATAGAGATTGATTCTGTTTATTTGGAGAACCTTAAAAAAATTACTTACAGTTAATATGTGTATTTATCTCACTTATCTTTAGCTATAAAAATTTTCAACATTGCAGTTATCAGTAGTTATTGCTGGTGTCTTATACTTTGCTCTCAGAATTTCCTGGTGCTGAATTTCTGTTTGTTTTCAGTGCTTTTGATAGCTTACTCTGTCAGATTCAAGATTTAGCTTTGGAACCACGGACCAGGCTTGATCACTCAAGAGCTTTTTGTAGCAGAGTTTTATTAAAGTATGAAAAGGGGCAGAGAAAGCTTCTGACATAGATATTATATTAGAAGGGAGACAGAAACTGTCCCCCTCACTAGTCTTAGAAGAGGGAGTTATATATTTTTTCAATTGGTTATCACAATAAATCAAAAGAATGTCTGAAGGTTGTAAAGATCTTTCTAGACCCACTCCCACAATTTACATTTTAAGATAACAGGATTAGAACTAACAATAGAAAGATCTTACCAGCCACTCCCATAATACACATTCTAAGATAATAGGATTAGTCAGGTTTTCAAGAAGGAGAAACTGTCCTCAAGCAGGATACATTATTGTTATATAATCCTTACTAAGGAATGTAGAAAAAAGATATTTGTCCTTTCCTCCTCCTTGAGAGCCCCAGACTCCTTTTTCCTCCTCAGAGACCCCAGACTTCTTATCAATCTGCCCAGGAATTGACTCTCTCACTCTGATATCCCAGGACTCCATTTATAAAAAGTGCAGTGGAAACAGTGGCAGACTTAATTTTGGGGGGCTCCAAAATCACTACAGATGGTGAATGCAGCCATGAAATTAAAAGATGCTTACTCCTTGGAAGAAAAGTTATGATCAACCTAGACAGCATATTAAAAAGCAGAGACATTACTTTACCAACAAAGGTCCATCTAGTCAAGGCTATGGTTTTTCCAGTAGTCATGTGTGGATGTGAGAGTTGGACTATAAAGAAAGCTGAGCACCAAAGAATTGATGCTTTTGAACTGTGGTGTTGGAGAAGACTCTTGAGAGTCCCTTGGACTGCAAAGAGATCCAACTAGTCCATTCTAAAGATGAGTCTTGAATATTCATTGGAAGGACTGATGCTAAAGCTGAAACTCCAATACTTTGGCCACCTGATGCGAAGAGCTGACTCATTGGAAAAGACTCTGATGCTGGGAAAGATTGCGGGCAGGAGAAGAAGAGGACAACAGAGGATGAGATGGTTGGATGGATCACCAACTCAATGGGCATGAGTTTGTGTGAACTCCGGAAGTTGATGATGGACAGAGAGACCTGGCATGCTGTAGTTCATGGGGGTCACAAAGAGTCAGACATGACTAAGTGACTGAACTGAACTGAACTGCTTGCCCACTTTTATGAATCCTTGTTTTAGGCATCAGTCGGCAGTTCTATTCACCTTTAGTAGTGCACTATAATCTCTTTCTCATCCTCCTTTCTTGCCTCCTTGCATTCATTCCAACATCGGCACCTTAAGCACAGGCACCCCTCTTTCCTCTTTAGCGCTCAGTTGGTAACTGTCAACTGTGAGTGCTAATGTCCCTGCAGTCTTCTCTAGGGAAGGGAAGGAATAAGGTCCCAGGCTGGACAGGCTGTCAGACAGGCAACTGAGAGAACTGGCTGTTCCTGCACAATGGTCCCAAAGGCTCTCAGGGGAGCTTAAGAGGGTGGGAAGGAGTTGAGCCCAATAGTTGTACCTTGCAGATACCCAGCTGGAATAGACCCCTGGCACTGAAAACTGAAGAGAATGTGAACACAGCCAGATTGGTAGCAGCAGAGGAACATTTCTAAAAGTTTTAGTAAACTATATGTAATTTTATAAATTCTGACCATTGTCAATGAAATATTTATAATAATATCATTTAAATACTGACTGACAGTCATTTTGCTACAGTATTGCCTTCACTAATGTGGAGTTTAACTCTCTCCCCTCTCAAATTCTTGTCATTATGTTTTCTGTTGATTGAACACCCCTTTCTTTAATCCACACCCCTAGGTTTGCCAAAGTTAGCAGATAAAAATACAGAATGCCCAGTTAAATTTGAATATCAGATAAACAACAAATAATTTTAGTGTAAGTTTGCCCAATGCAAAAATATTTATTGTTTATCAGAAATTCAGATTTAACTGGGTGTCCTGTATTTTATCTGGCAACCTAACCTACCCGCCCCAGTTTTGACTATTGATCTTGTCTGAGACCTTCAAATAGTAAACCGTGACCACCAAAGTGGACTTTCTCAAACCCACAGATTGTTAGCTTCCTTGGAACTCCCTTATCTGCCTCCCCCAGGCCTTGGGTCTCTATATTCTAAAGTATGATAGCCAGTAAACTTTTAAGAGTGTTTACACATGGAATCAAACATGATACTCCTCTTGAAATGTGACCTAAGCCAAACAGGATAGAATTAACACTTCCCTTATTATAGATGCACTTCTGTTAATAGAGCTTAAAGTAACACCAGCCTGTTGGGCAGATTCATCACACTGATAACTAATATTGATCTGCATCTAATTAAGATTTTTTGCATCTAATTAAGTTTTTTTTAATATGTTCATCTGAATATTATACTCTGTGTTTGTTTGTTTTCAAAACTTAAGATCATTCAGTTCAGTTCAGTCCAGTCGCTCAGTTGTGTCCAACTCTTTGCAACCCCGTGGACTGAAACAGCAAATAGATATTTCCATTTTTGGTTTCAGAAAATTATGAGACTGCTCTCAGCATTTTTCAACATCCCCATGTACTATGATAATCAGTAAGGAGTGTAGTTTTAATATCAAATTCTGGAGTCGAACACCTTCCTTGCTGAATTACTAGTTGTTGACATATCAGTTTCAGCTTCATGTTGACAGGTAGGGGTGTGTGTGTTTGTGTGTGTGTGTGTGTGTTTTCTTTTGGCCTTATACGTTTTAGTCAGACTAGATTTTAATAGTAGTATCCTTTTTTGATTGTTTAGGTATCCTTTCTGAATAATTGGCATCCTTTTCAAATCAGTGGTTAAATAACTTGGTGTTCAGTATTTTGACTTGTATACATATGTATATATACATGAGGTTGGATGGAAAGATAAATGAATGGGAAAGCCATTTGCTACATGGATGCATTTGGTTTAATCAATCCATACATAGCTTCATATAGTGGCTTCAAACAATGAATGAGTTTTTATATATTCAAACTCTGACATTAAAAATAAGCAGGTCTATATACCTCTGTTGTATTGTCTCACTTATAGGGAACTTGAATTAATTTTTATTTTATAACTGGCATAGCTTATAATTCATAGCTTTAATCTACTATAAATACAAAAGTTTTAATCAGAAGTATAATCTAATCATTGTAAATATAATGGTTGGTCAATTACAAATGGCCAGTAATTTCTTTTTTTCTTTTAACCTCATAAATAGTCATCTGGCATTAAATATTTGTGATCTAGGCCAGTAACCTTTTTCAATCTCACAGGACCTTTTTTAATTAAACTATATCTTTGTCCCATGTCTGTAATCCTCTCACTGACATTTTATATACAAGACACCTTGCTGAAGAAAGGTCAAGCAGTAC
The DNA here is from genome assembly GCF_032452875.1 of Bos javanicus. Classification (NCBI taxonomy): domain Eukaryota; kingdom Metazoa; phylum Chordata; class Mammalia; order Artiodactyla; family Bovidae; genus Bos; species Bos javanicus. The sequence goes on along the minus strand of NC_083871.1, from coordinate 55,423,120 downwards.
AGTTATAAATGGAAAAGAGATTAAAAGAATTCTCAAGCCATGGGGTGATCTAAGAGCGAGTTAAATATGGAGCAGTACTTAGTAGACATGTTCATGAGACAAAGAGGAATTCTCTGGGTAGATTTTAATGACTGGGGCAGCAAAGCAAATGAAAATTATTTTTAATGGCAGAAATGAAAATTACACATTTTTTTCATAGTCCACAGTACATATTGTGAAAGACCACCATAAGGTTTTAATAACTATAAAATGTTCAAGAAAACAATTGCAAAACACAGTCACAGTGTTTGTGTAATTCTTGCCTACAAGGACACTTTTGTTGCTCCGTAAACTTGCCAATGTCAGTATAGTGTTAAGGTTAATTAACTCTAGAAGTAAAAGAAACATGTTGAAACTTATATGCATCAATGAAGAGTAAGAAATGAATGCAAAAACTGGGTAAGGAAGAGGGAGTGAGCAAATACTGCTTTACTGAAAATTCTCTTTTAGTACCTATGTATTGAAGAGTGTTTGGAAGGTAAATACTTTCACAGAAGTGACTTACATTATTTTCACCAGAACATTAAGCAGAAATTGAAAACGGATTTTTCCCCCCTTAATATTCTCCAGCTGGCATGTTATGACTAAAACTTGCTGAATCCATGCCACACTGTGATGCATTTAATGGTGTACATGGGTACCACTAAACAATACATTACTTGTAATGTCTGAAATAACCTAGCAAAGCATGGAACTCAAGTGCTGAAATACCACTGACTGTTTCTCAGAGGTTGCTTAGTTATACCCAAGAGGCCAACCTTCTTCTGAAATGCCTTTACTGCTAATTTCTTTCTGTCACTTTTATATAGTCCAGTGAGAAAAGGGTAGCCTTTCCTTCCTGTGTCATCAGAATGGTGTTATTTAGATGTTAATGCTGGAGGCAAAGCAGTTGACCCAGCACTTTTAATTACAGGACTCATGATTTCAGAGCTCTTAGTATTTTTGTTTGTAAACAATCCACTTGGTTGCAAACACCCTTAATTTTTTTTTAAAAAAAGAAAAAGGACCAAAAATAAAATAAAAATAAAACCAAAACTTTGACTTGAGCTAAATCTTTTTTGGTGTCTCTCAGGCTTTAGGTTTTGGGGCAGAATCTTTGTCAGTGCTAAATGAAAAGGTTACTGTTTGCAGTTTCCATCAGCTATTATAAGACTGCTGGCAGTAATGGAACTGTCAGGTTCCAGCAGGCCAGTCCCTGTCCAAAGTAACCAGATGCTGTGTTTGAGAAATGTGATCGTTGACAGGCTGACATTATGATGCTTGTGACCCAGCCTGTGCCCCAAGCTTCAAATCAGCTATCAATCTGCAGGATGAGAACAGTTTCTATACATAAAAATCCAGAGTTGTTTTATTTGTGCATTTTCTTAGTGGAAAAATATTTTAACTCAGTAAAGTTAGTTATATTTCTAGAATCAGACAACTCAGACAAGTTCATTGAGTTCTCTTGGTTCTGTTGGAATGCAACTTTTTTTCTTTACAAGTGACTTGTTCATCTAGATATAATTTTAGACTCAGAGCAGTTGAAAAAAAATTCAGTTAATCAAATAGTTAATTTTTCTAGATGAAAACTTGCAAGCAATTTTCTGAACTAATAGAAATGACTATTTTGCCAAGATTATGTTGGAGAATTGATATACAAAATGTGCTGACCTTTTTGTCCAAGATCAGGCAAAATAAATCAAGCCAGTCAAGACAAAGTAGGAATTTGATAAACGATATTTTTCTGTTTACTTTCTTAATAGGTTAACTTGTCAAATAGCTGAAAGCAAACTCATTGGTAGATAAATATCTATTGAATTATATTCTGTGTGAAACATTTCTCAATAACCCTGTTATTGTTATCATCATGGCATATTAAAGTTTAGGAAACTAAGATTCAGGGCAGTTATGTAATTAGCTTAGCATTGTAAAAATAGTAAGTTTGTTTCTCTCTAACCATGTTTTTCCACTTAAAACACTCTCTTCTATTTGCTAAATGTCTGCACTGCCATCAGAAATACTGATTAAAAAAAATAAAATGTATGGACCTTCCCGTTTTTGTCATTACCTAGATATAATAGACAAAGCTTTGATTTTATTTTGTCTGTCCACCAGTGAAATAAACAACTGAGAATGTCAAATATTGGCATATGTTAATTATATATGTTATTATAAGTTATATAAGTTTTGTTAATAAAGAAAAAAGCATGTAAATTTTATTCTAATGCACAGGCATATATATAATAAACAGAATTTAAAAGTATAAACATGAAATATGTTTTTATAAGCTGGTCTTGAAATTTTTCTATTTTTCCTCTGCATAAAATGTGTAATTTTCCATGACTCTGCAGATATTTAGAAAAGTATGTTCACTACTGGAAAAAGAGCAAAATGTTTGTGATGTGGTAAATGCACTAGGAGTTTGCTAGGTGGTGCTACAACATATATTTGTAATATTGTACCAGAAATGTCTGCTTGAATAGGAAATTTTCTTGCAATTAGAAATGTTCAGATATGTATTGATACTTGGAGTCTTTTTACCCTGACATATGACTTACTTTTAAAGCAAAATTATGCTACCATCTCAGCCCCTAACTAGATATCATCCTTCATTTTTATTGAATTTGGGCTATGTTTAACAAATTGTAATTTTATTGAGTATTTTACCATATAGACCAGGCTCAAGAGACCATTGCACAGTAACAAAGTTTAATCTTTAATACTATGTGTCATGGAATACAGGTATATTTTTCAATCATCCTAGTAGTAGCTGATATAATTCAAAATAAGATGATTTAATTTTAAGTATGCTAATTCAGGACAAAACAAAAATAATTTAGAGGGCTCAGTAATGTAAAATATAAAAGTATTCATTATTATATAACATTTTTCATTTAAAAATAATTCAAATAATTTGAAAACAACAGAAAGAGCAGTGTTTTGTGTTTTTAAGGCCAACACTATTTAATATCAACAAGGTGTTATTTGTAGTGTGGCTATTAACTTTAATCATGTGTCTATGCTGTCTGGCCTGTGTCCTAGACAGTGTTCTGCAAAATTAGGCTGAAATTATAAAGAAATAGTGGCCACAGCTAAAGGAGAAAATGGTTGATAATATATGTCAGCATTAACTAACTAATTCATTACAGATATCATGATTATAACATTTCTAGAAATTCAAACACTTGTGATTTATATATGACCTTAAAAAGAAACAAACAAAAAATGATAAAAGCAATGAATTCTACTTTCCCATGCCTGAGACTCTCAGTATCAATCCTTCAAAAAGTTTCTCAAACCAGGTATGATCAGAAAACAACCAGATATGCCAGATTAAATAAAAGATTAACTAATTTTTAGTGAATGTCTACCTTGTAAAGAAGATATAGTTTGCAAACATTCTACTAAAACTCATAAGAACACATTTCTGATACAATATTGCTGGACAATATATATTGAATTAATAAGATATATTAATTAATATATCTTATTAATATAATAAGATATATTTATACTAATATAATATAGTATAAATGTTAATATATAATTAATTTATTATATATATATTATATAATATATTATAATATATAATACATATATTATTATATATATTAATTATATATTAATATATATTGTTTATATATAAATATATAATATATATATTAAATATATACTAATATATATTAGTATATATTTATACTAATATTAATAGTATAAAATTAATACTATTTTATAATCAAACCAGCTGCGGATGATATCACACTGGTTAAAAAACTAAGATTATGTTGTAGAATTCCAGAAACTTCAACCCTGCTGAGTATGAGACAGAAATTTCCTCAGTTGGAATTTCAATTGCTCTGCTAGGATTTTTGTATAGCAGACTGGTTGTTATAACATTAACTGTTTTATTGAGGGCAATTTGAGAAGCTGAATACTTTTTGAGGTCTGTTTGAAGTCACTGGAAAGTTCACAAGGCAGTACAAGTGATTTGAGGGGCAGGTTCTCTGAGAAAAAGAAGGCACAGAGGTAAGTCTGATATTTGACTTCTCTTTTTCATTCAAGGCAATATGCCAGTTCCTAAGTCAGCTGAGAAGCTGAGCAAAGCTTATAGAAGACTACAGTTATGGAGAGACAAAAACTGACATATGGACCTTAGAAAGAAAAAGGGGCCCTGGTAATTAGGCTTTTAATTGAGACCTCTGATGAGTTATCTTAGTAATGGAATCATCAACAATAGCTTTCAAAAATGAAAGTGAAATGAAGATCTGGCCAGAAAAAAACCTAAGGAATTATTTGTAAACCAGCACTAAAAAAAATACTCAAAAGATTTTTTGGGCCGAAAATTAAAAATCACAAATGGAAACAGGGAAATTCAGTAAAGAATGAAGGACAAAGGGGAATGTAAATATGTGGTTAAATGAAAATGAAAATACTGAATATACAAAATAAAGACTAATTATTTATGGACTTTTACGTACATACAGAAGATTGGGGAATATACACTTATCAGAACTCATGGAGACTTATAGCACAAAAAGCAAGACCTTAGTGAATGCAATTTAAAAAGGTCAATTTGGCTGTTGTGGGGTTAGAGTGGAATGCAGTTCAGGTCCGTTTAGTCACTCGGTTGTGTCTGACTCTTTGTGACGGCATGGACTGCAGCATGCCAGGCTTCCCTGTCCATCACCAACTCCCGGAGCTTACTCAGACTCATGTCCATTGAGTTGGTGATGCCACCCAACCATCTCATCCTCTGTCGTCCCTTATCCTCCCACCTTCAATCTTTCCCAGCATCAACGCCTTTTCAAATGAGTCAGCTCTTTGCATCAGGTGGCCAAAGTATTGGAGTTTCAGCTTCAACATCAGTCCTTCCAATGAACATTCAGGACTGATTTGTTTTAGGATGGACTGCTGGATCTCCTTGCTGTCCAAGGGAATGCAGATTGTGACAAAGGGGTCTGACTGAGTTCCAGATGTATGATATAACTTCAATGAAGGGAGTGGGGAAAATTTAACCTAAGTACATTAGAAAATAAGTAGACTAAGGCAGATGGCACTAGTGGTAAAGAATCCACCTGCCAATGCAGGAGATGTAAGAGATGTGGGTTCAGTGAGTGGGTTGGGAAGATTCCCTGGAGGAGGGCATGGCAACCCACTACAGTATTTTTGCCTGGAGAATCCCATGGATAAAGGAGCCTGGTGAGCTATAGTCCATAGGGTCACAAAGAGTCAGACGCAACTGAAGCAACTTAGCATGGCATAAAGCTAAGGACTGAAAAGAAAGTATATATAAGCACTGTACTGTAGTTAATAAAGACATTTTCTATGTGATTATAGGTTAACAGTTCTGGTACCACTATGTATATTGGGATTAAGCAAATAAATAATTAATAGATATGTATAATGAAATCCAGGTTTCTTAAGATTGGAGTGAGAAGTGACAAATAAGTAAAGGCCAAAGACTAAAATTAACCAGGTGGTACTAGATGAGAGTCAGGGACATCAGTATGGACTCATATTTAGCTTAAATTAATGGTTACTTAACAGATGGTTACTTACATAGATAATTGTAGACATCTATACAAACAGCTCGGAGAATGCAATGGCAACCCACTCCAGTGTTCTTGCCTGGAGAATCCCTGGGACAGGGGAGCCTGGTGGGCTGCCGTCTATGGGGTTGCACAGAGTCGGACACAACTGAAGCAATTTAGCAGCAGCAGCAGCTGCTGCTGCTTATTTAACTTCTATGCAGAGTACACCATGAGAAATGCTGGGCTGGAAGAAGCACAAACTGGAATCAAGATTGCTGGGAGAAATATCAATAATCTCAGATATGCAGATGACACCACCCTTATGGCAGAAAGTGAAGAACTAAAGAGTCTCTTGATGAAAGTGAATGAGGAGAGTGAAAATGTTGGCTTGAAGCTCAACATTCAGAAAACTAAGATCATGGTATCTGGTTCCATCACTTCCTGGCAAATAGATGGGGAACAGTGGCTGACTTTATTTTTCTGGGCTCCAAAATCACTGCAGATGGTGATTTCAGCCATGAAATTAAAAGACACTTACTTTTTGGAAGGAAAGTTATGACCAACTTAGACAGCATATTAAAAAGCAGAGACATTACTTTGCCAACAAAAGTCCATCTAGTCAAGGCTATGGTTTTTCCAGTGGTCATGTATGGATGTGAGAGTTGGACTGTAAAGAAAGCTGAGCACTGAAGAATTGAAGCTTTTGAACTGTGGTGTTGGAGAAGATTCTTCTTGAGAGTTCCTTGGACTGCAAGGAGATCCAACCAGTCCATCCTAAAGGAGCTCAGTCCTGGGTGTTCATTGGAAGGACTGATGCTAAAGCTGAAGCTCCAATACTTTGGCCACCTGATGTGAAGAGCTGACTTATTTGTAAAGACCCTGATGCTGGGAAAGATTGGGGGCAGGAGGAGAAGGGGACAGCAGAGGATGAGATGGTTGGATGGCATCACTAACTCAATGGACATGGTTTTGGGTGGACTCCTGGAGTTGGTGATGGACAGGGAAGCCTGGTGTACTGTGATTTGTGGGGTTGCAAAGAGTCAGGCACGACTGAGTGACTGAACTGAACTCTTTTTTGGTTTGTTTTGGAAAAATCATCATTCCCAAATATTCTTTTTGCTTCTGAGGTATTTTTGTTTTTAAGATTTTTCACACTAAATGCAAAGTCTCCTATGAGGTTTAAATCTGAAGGTATATTATTCAAATGCCTTATGTAGTAGGAAGATGTAATCAGAATGGGAAGAGGTGCAGACTGGGATTCCCAGGTGGCACTAGTGGTAAAGAAACTGCCTGCCAATGCTGGAGACGCAAGACATGCCAATTTGATTCCTGGGTTGGGAAGATCACCTGGAGAAGGAAATGGCAACCCGTTCCAGTGTTATTGACTGGAGAATCCCATGGACAGAGGAGCCTGGCAGGCTATGGTTCATAGGGTTGCAATGAGTTGGACATAACTGAAGTGACTTAGCAAGCTTGCAGACTGGAAAGGTTATAGGAAGGAGACCTGTAACATCAAGTGTTGAGTAACAGTGCTTTACTATTACCCTGATCACACTCATAATATATTTCTTTTTATTAAAGCTAAATCTCACATACTACAGTTAAATTCCCTTTTTTTTTTTTTTTCCTGAATCCCCAGAAGAAACAGAGAAACATACTTATTCACTAGAGTAAATTTTTTAGAGGAAATCTACTGTGAAGATCTTGCTTTCTTTTACATGGTTTAAATCCATCTCTATGTTCTCTTGTAGTCCCATTTTTGACTCAGGAATCAGCTTCACTGTTTAATGAGTCCCTTCTCTTCCTGTTATTTTGAACAATTATAGGTATTATCAATAAAGAGTTACTTAGTTATTTTTTTTGTATCACTCCTAATTTTCGCTATTGGAAACATACATTATATTATATGCTATAGATTCCACAATCTCAAAGTAGGAAATAACATATACTTTTTAAATACCATTGCTATAATATGTAATGTTAAGTTATAGATACTAAAAAATCATTCTTTCTGGTCATATTATTGAAACCTCTCAGAAGTTCAATATCTGAATCAGGATACTGAAGTTCCTCTCCTAAAAATACAAAGTTTAAATGGAGAGCCCAGAATCTTGCCTCACTGCCAGAATTCTTCCAGTGTTATTTTGCGGTGAATAAGAATCATTCATTTTCCCCTCATCATGGCCAAGTGAATGTCTCATTGTTCAGCTGAGCTGACAGAACAGATGATGGCAAAAGAGGCAATACTCAGGAGCACAGTTACTGATAAATAATTACAACAAGGACATTATAATTATTTAATTAAAATCTGCTCACAGGGAGAGATTATGAGTCTTTCAGCTTGCTACCTCATTTAGATGATACTAGTCATTAACCAATTTAGCTGGAGTCAGCACCTTAATGTCCACATGTTCCATTTTATCTTTGAAAGCTGTGCAGTCAGCAGCCATGGCTGCATGCTCTGGGACCCACTGGTGGGGAGGATAGGCGTCCTCCGTAATGGTTTTAGGACTTGCCTGTGTTAACTACCCATTACCATCTTACAAACCTTCTCTGGGATTGTGAAGGTTTTCTTTAGAAACTGTGCCCAGAAATTTTGGTGGCTTTACTTTTGTTAAGAATAAACTGAAACCTCTGCCAGAGAACAGATATCAACAGAACTCAGGTCTATCTGATAGTTTCTCTAAAGAGGTATCTTTTCTGATGTATTGAAAAGAACTGGTTTGAAGGAAGAGAGTGCATCACTTACAATTCTTAGTAAGAGGCCAGATTATCAATATTTCAATTTCCACAGAGAAATTGAAACTCCTGCTTTTCACATATTTCCTTTGTTAGTATAATGAAAGAGGCAACTAAATTCTTACTACATAAGAAACCACTGGGGCAAAGGAAATAGAAGGGAGAATCATTTATCTAAATTTCTAAACTTAAAGATGGAGTCTGCTCTTTGTCTCTGTCTCTATTTCTCTTATATACCCACAAGCTTTATTTATTTCTATTTTACTTTGAAAGTCATTTATATTACGCTGTCATGGCCCAATTCTGCAGATTCACCTAGTTTCTAAAAATGTAACAAATTACTCTGTCTCTGAAATCAGCTTGAAGTAGGACATTCTAGCAAATCTAAGTCCCCCAGACACAGTACCTAAGAAAAATAAGACAATTTGGACCATAGCTTAGTGGAAATTTTAATACAAATGAAAAATGTGATTCTGGACCCTAGGCTACTTCTTTGAAAGTCTAATATGTTACAGCCACCCAAACTGATGCGTCATCTCAAGAAACTTGAAAACAAATAATTTAAAAAATGTATGCAGTCTGTGTAAGTTATGTAAAATTGGTCTCCGGTCTTCCAATGACCCTCCAAAAGATAAATTTCAGGAATGCTGAATGTTTCAGATATGGTAAAACACACAGAAAACCAAATACAGAAATGCCTTCTTTTGAGAATTCCTTTGTCTAGTCTCTTTCCTTAACATAGGAGATGAATGTTCTATCCAAATAGGAGAAATGAGACTTGCATTAAGTAGGAAATGGGTTGCTGCTAAGTCACTTCAGTTGTGTCCAACTCTGTGCGACCCCAAAGACTGCAGCCCACCAGGCTCCCCTGTCCCTGGGATTCTCCAGGCAAGAACACTGGAGTGGGTTGCCATTTCCTTCTCCAATGCATGAAAGTGAAAAGTGAAAGTGAAGTCGCTCAGTCGTGTCCAACCCTCAGCGACCCCATGGACTGCAGCCCTCCAGGCTCCTCCATCCATGGGATTTTCCAGGCAAGAGTACTGGAGTGGGGTGCCATTGCCTTCTCCGAGGAAAGGGGTTAGACTGGATCAATTTTAGAATTTATCTACATTCAGTTCAGTTCAGTCTCTTAGTCATGTCTAACTCTTTGCGATCCCATGGACTGCAGCACGCCAGGCTTCCCTTGTCCATCACCAACTCCTGGAGCTTACTCAGTCTCATGTTCATTGAGTTGGTGATGCCATCCAACCATCTCATCCTCTGTCGTCCCCTTCTCCTCTCACCTTCAATCTTTCCCAGCATCAAGGTCTTTTCAAATGAGTCAGCTCTTCTCATCAGGTGGCCAAAGTATTGGAGTTTCAGCTTCAGCATCAGTCCTTCCAATGAATACCCAGGACTGATCTCCTTTAGGATGGACTGGTTGGATCTCGTTGCAGTCCAAGGGACTCTCAAGAGTCTTCTCCAACACCAAAGTTCAAAAGCATCAATTCTTCGGCATTCATCTTTCTTTATAGTCCAACTCTCACATCCATACATGATTACTGGAAAACCCACACCCTTGACTAGACAGACCTTTGTTGGCAAAGTAATGTCTCTGCATTTTAATATGCTGTCTAAGTTGGTCATAACTTTCCTTCCAAAGAGTAAGCATCTTTTAATTTCATGGCTCCAGTTACCATCTGCAGTGATTTTGGAGCCCCCAGAAATAAAGTCTGCCACTGTTTCCACTGTTTCTCCATCTATTTTCCATGAAGTGATGGGACTGGATGCCATGATCTTAGTTTTCTGAACGTTGAGCTTTAAGCCAACTTTTTCACTCTTCTCTTTCACTTTCACCAAGAGGCTCTTTAGTTCTTCCTCACTTTCAGCCATAAGGGTAGTGTCATCTGAATATCTGAGGTTATTGATATTTCTCCCAGAAATCTTGATTCCAGCTTGTGCCTCCTCCAGCTCAGCATTTCTCATGATGTACTCTGCATATAAGTTAAATAAGCAGGGTGACAATACACAGCCTTGACATACTCCTTTTCCCATTTGGAACCAGTGTTGTTCCATGTCCAATTCTAACTGTTGCCTCGTGACCTGCATACAGGTCTCTCAAGAGGCAGATCAGGTGGTCTGGTATTCCCATCTCTTTCAGAATTTTCCACAGTTTATTGTGATCCACACAGTCAAAGGCTTTGGCATAGTCAATAAAGCAGAAATAGATGTTTTTCTGGAACTCTCTTGCTTTTTCTATGATCCAGCGGATGTTGGCAATTTGATCTCTTGTTCCTCTGCCTATTCTAAAACTAGCTTGAACATATTGAAGTTCACGGTTCATGTGTTGCTGAAGCCTGGCTTGGAGAATTTTGAGCATTACTTTACTAGCGTGTGAGATGAATGCAACTGTGTGGTATTTTGAGCATTCTTTGGCATTGCCTTTCTTAGGGACTGGAATGAAAACTGACCTTTTCCAGTCCTGTGGCCACTGCTGAGTTTTCCAAATTTGCTAGCATATTGAGTGCAGCACTTTCACAACATCATCTTTTAGGATTTGAAATAGCTCTATTAATGTTATCTACATTAATAATTACTTATTGATATGTTAGTTCATATGTCTTTCCCTTGCCTCTTATACAAAAATATGCTTCCCCTTTTCTCTACTTAAATACATCATCTGCTACAGCAACTGTTTCCTCTTCCAGGGACCAATCTAGTTTCTTCTATCTGAAGACTAATTCTTGTTCTTCCCTCTATCTGGAATACTCCCTTTTCACAGATCTTCAAGTTTCTGGCTCCTTTTTGACATGCAGTTAGTAAGTTAACCACCATTTCCTCTGACAAGTCTTCCCTTACTGCTGCTGCTGCTGCCGCTAAGTCGCTTCAGTCGTGTCCGACTCTGTGCAACCCCATAGACGGCAGCCCACCAGGCTCCCCCATCCCTGGGATTCTCCAGGCAAGAACACTGGAGTGGGTTGCCATTTCCTTCTCCAATGCATGAAAGTGAAAAGTGAAAGTGACGTCGCTCAGTCGTGTCGGACTCTTAGCGACCCCATGGATGGCAGCCTATCAGGCTCCTCCATCCATGGGATTTTCCAGGCAAGAGTACTGGAGTGGGGTGCCATTGCCTTTTCCGCTTCCCTTATTACTCTGTTTAAATCAGGCAGCCACCTATTACTCTCCATCTTGATACTTTATCACCTTCATAGTATTTTTAATTACATGAATATTCTTTTGATAACTCACATGTTGACTGTTTCTGTCGACTCTAAGTTCCATGAATAGAGGTATAAGGTTGGTCATGTCCAATAGAGTCCCATTATCTAGCACAGTGAATGAATGCATGAACCCCTATCAACTTGGAGTTAATAAACAGAAAGTTTCCTTTAAATATCTTTGTTCCTTTTTAATTTTCCCTTTTCATCTGAGCTGGTTAAATTGTTGTCTAGTACTTTGTGTATTACAATGTAATTTTATCTTCATTCTTGCAATGTGTTTTGTTTTAATGTTTTGGTATTTTTCTCTATTGCAATCCATTTTATTTTTGACCATTTCTCCAATAGTGATTAAATCATTCTCTAATGTGATAAACATTTGGAATTAATCACAAAAATATTAAAATATGTTAGTTTCAGTTCAGTTCAGTCACTCAGTTGTATCCGACTCTTTGTGACCCCATGAATCGCAGCACGCCAGGCCTCCCTGTCCATCACCAACTCCCAGAGTTCACTCAGACTCACGTCCATCGAGTCAGTGATGCCATCCAGCCATCTCATCCTCTGTTGTCCCCTTCTCCTCCTGCCCCCAATCCCTCCCAGCATCAGAGTCTTTTCCAATAAATCAACTCTTTGCATGAGGTGGCCAACGTACTGGAGTTTCAGCTTTAGCATCATTCCCTCCAAAGAAATCCCAGAGCTGATCTCCTTCAGAATGGACTGGTTGGATCTCCTTGCAGTCCAAGAGACTCTCAAGAGTCTTCTCTAACACCACAGTTCAAAAGCATCAATTCTTCAGTGCTCAGCCTTCTTCACAGTCCAACTCTCACATCCATACATGACCACAGGAAAAACCATAGCCTTGACTAGACGTACCTTTGTTGGCAAAGTAATGTCTCTGCTTTTGAATATGCTATCTAGGTTGGTCATAACTTTCCTTCCAAGGAGTAAGCGTCTTTTAATTTCATGGCTGCAGTCACCATCTGCAGTGATTTTGGAGCCCCCCAAAATAAAGTCTGACACTGTTTCCACTGTTTCCCCATCTATTTCCCATGAAGTGGTGGGACCAGATGCCATGATCTTCGTTTTCTGAACGTTGAGCTTTAAGCCAACTTTTTCACTCTCCTCTTTCACCTTCATTAAGAGGCTTTTTAATTCCTCTTCACTTTCTGCCATAAGGGTGGTGTCATCTGCCTGCATATCTGAGGTTATTTATATTTATCCCCTCAATCTTTATTCCAGCTTGTGCTTCCTCCAGCCCAGTGTTTCTCATGATGTACTCTGCATATAAGTTAAATAAGCAGGGTGACAAAATACAGCCTTGACGTACTCCTTTTCCTGTTTGGAACCAGTCTGTTGTTCCATGTCCACTTCTAACTGCTGCTTCCTGACCTGCATACAGATTTCTCAAGAGGCAGGTCAGGTGGTCTGGTATTCCCATCTCTTTCAGAATTTCCACAGTTTATTGTGATCCACACAGTCAAAGGCTTTGGCATAGTCAATAAGGCAGAAATAGATGTTTTTCTGGAACTCTCTTGCTTTTTCGATGATCCAGCAGATGTTCGCAATTTGTTCTCTGGTTCCAAATGTTAGTTTAATTCACCTTTATTTTTTAAATTTCTTTGTTTTTTTGGGGGGATCTTGATCTCTACCACTTATGGATACTTCTCTCAAAGAATCTCTCAACTCATCTACCAGCTCAAAATTATCAAATAAATTATTATAGTATCTAGCTATACTTATGAGATTACATCAATGTTAAGTAAAAACTAAGACAGTTTTCTAGTAATTAGCCTATTATTCAAGGCTTTTTAAAGATTTTTCCTTTGTTAAAGTAGGCATGCATCATTTTGTTTAATAATAAACATTAAGACCTTTCTACATTGGTTTGTTTGTCCATTGTTTAGTCTCCCTAAAAAGTTTTACTGTTGTTATTGTTCAGTCGCTAAGTCATGTCCAACTCTTGGCAACTCCATGAACTGAAGCATGCCAGGCTTCCCTGTCCTTCACTATCTCCTTGAGTTCGTTCAAACTCCTGTCCATTGAGTTGGGAATTCCATCCAATCATCTCATCCTCTGTTGCCCCCTCCTCCTCTTGCTCTCAGTCTTTCCTAGCATCAGGTTCTTTTCCAGTGAGTCAGCTCTTCACATCAGGTGGCCAAAGTATTGGAGCTTTAGCCTCAGCATCAGTCCTTCCAATGAATATTCAGGGTTGATTTCCTTTAGGATTGACTGGTTTGATCTCTTTGCTGTCCGAGGAACTCTCAAAAGTATTCTCCAGCACCACAGTTTGAAAGCATCAGTTCTTTGGTGCTCAGCCTTCTCTATGGTCCAACTGTCACAATCCATACTTGACTACTGGGAATACCGTAGCTTTGATTGTCCAGACCTTTGTCAGCAAAGTGATGCTCTGTTTTTTAATACACAGCAAGGTTCACTCTCACTTTTCTTCCAAGGAGCAAGCATCTTTTAATTTCGTGGCTGCAGTCACCATCCACAGTGATTTTGGAGCCAAAGAAAATAAAATGTCACTATTTCCACTTTTTCCCTATCTATTTGCCATGAAGTGATGGGACTGGGTAGCATGATTTTAGTTTTTTGAATGTTGAGTTTTAAGCCGCTTTTTCACTGTCCTCTTTCACATTTATCAAGAGGCTTTTGGTTCCTCTTCACCTTCTGCCATTAAAGTGGTATCATCTGCATATCTGAGATTCTTGATGTTTCTCCCAACAATCTTTATTTCAGCTTGTGAGTCATCCAGCCCAGTATTTCACATGAGTTACTCTACATATAAATTAAATAAGCAGGGTGACAATTAATTAATTAATGTGTAAATTTAATTAATGTGTTAATTTTGTTACACATAAATAAAATAATGTAGAAAACTGAAGAATGGTTTTGATTATGGTAAGTTAAGGTTATATCTTTTTCTACCTGGAGAAAGTGTTATCAAGAATTAAAAACATGCTTAGCCAAATCCTGCCTATTCAATATATTGTTCCTGGATTTGGATGACTAGTGTATTTCCAAGAAGATTGTTCATAGTACAAAGTCTGATAAAATCTTACTTTCCTGTTCATATTACTGTAATTTAGACATGAATATATTCACACTCTTCCCTGGCATTTAGTTTCTTTTACCACTCCATGCAGTGTTTTAGTGAAACTGTTTCAGTTTATGTCCTACAACTCAATTTTTTAAACCACAAAGTTGACCATACCATCACTTTCAGTACTATTTATATTTAAGTAGTTGTTGTCTTTGTTGTAGAATGTGGGGCAACTGAGCAAGTTGTGAGAGCAATTTCTCCAGTAACTTGTGGGTTAGATACTGTGATGTGGCTTTAAATACTTGTTTAGAGTTTCATTCCTAGGAGGCAGTTATGAGAGGACTATATATACCTAAGAACAAAGACAATCTTGGAACCAATATAAATGGTTTTCCAATTCGTCACTATTTCAGATTTCCTACATAATATCTCTTAGTTAGAGACATAGAGTCTCTTGTTTGCTTGTTTTCTATTTTATAATTTTGGTCAGAACATTTACTGAAGACAACCCCCCAAAAGACACAGGAAATAATAAAACACAACACAATACCAGAAAGTCAAGCATCACAATTTTACTCTGCTTGCAACTATTTCTACATTCTCTCATCTTCTCATCTCTAGACATGGTGAGATGGTGAACATAATGAAAGTAGTTTTTTTTTTTTTTTTATGTTCCTATTTGTATCTCTGAAATTCCTACTCTGAGCCTTGGCCATACTGAATACTTGTTCAATATTTGTTGAAAAATTTTTAATTAAAACTCCTATTGTGAATGTCCAACTTTAAAAATGCATGGGATATTAAATAATATGAAATCTTTTAAACGAAAACTCATTAAAGGCATTGGGATGCTGTAAAAATCTTAGGATATGTATCCAGATTTTGCTGGATTTCCAATCAAACCAATTGTTTAGTAAAAATAGGCTTTCCCATCCAGACAACCTATTCAGAATAGATATCATTTCTGAGTACAACTTTGGAAACCTGTGAGGTTAGATTCAATATCACATAAGAGATTCACTGAGCCAGAAAGAGAGAGCACACATCTCCTAAAACAAATAAGCAGCAAAAATAGTTGCCAAAAATATGTAGCTAACAACACAGTGAATTTTTTTACAAATGAACTGGCATTACAGTTTCTGGCAAATCACTGTGAAGTTTTGCTTCTGCACTTGAGGTTGACTAGCTGTATTAATATAACCTTACAGGGGGATGATATTACATCACCTTCTACGTGCGATCTGCACACAGTTGTTAAAGACCTTTAAATCTAATGTGCACTGACCTCTTGAACATTTGCTCTCACTGGTGGTTTCCAATTTCTTCTATATCAAATGGTGACCTTAACATTCTAACTCACGGATATAACTATTAGAATTGAACTGACATGATAAATGACTATTCTTGCCACTCCTATCATATTTTATTTTTCAGAGATTCAGTTGATAGTTTTGGTCTTTTCAATTTGCCTTTTACTTCTCTTGAGTTATGACCATTTTACTGTTAATTTGCATTCTCCATAAAACGGAAGAAATATTCAAGTAATTTTATTAGAAAATATGATCTTTGTGCATTATGGTTTGATATTATTGGTTGACTTGTTTGATTTTTTTTTTCAAAATTAATTGAGGCACAATTTGTGCAACTGTGTATCCTCATGATTATCTAAAACTTTATCTTCCACATTTGCAAATGTCATCATTTGCCTTATTATACCCAGTTCTACAGTTCTCACAATGATGTACAATTATTTTTAAAAGATTTTATTATTTAAGTGACCATCAATTTTCTTTAGTCTTGATTCTCTCTGTAAGTTAGTTTCCACAGTTCATGCCCCTGTTGATATTTATCTTCCTGCTACCTGACACTACTGATACTAAATATGTCTTAACCTAAATTATCCTTTCCAGGCACTGCTATTCCCAAACTGTCTGTCCTTGATTATCATCAGTGGTAGAATAGTTCTGTCCCAGCTTATGACAATAACAGAATGAGATGTATCCCTCAATTATGTCCATGCCAGTCCATTCTGAAGGAGATCAGCCCTGGGATTTCTTTGGAAGGAATGATGCTAAAGCTGAAACTCCAGTACTTTGGCCACCTCATGCAAAGAGTTGACTCGTTGGAAAAGACTCTGATGCTGGAAGGGATTGGGGGCAGGAGGAGAAGGGATGACAGAGGATGAGATGGCTGGATGGCATCACTGACTGGATGGATGTGAGTCTGAGTGAACTCTGGGAGTTGGTGATGGACAGGGAGGCCTGGTGTGCTGCGATTCATGGGGTCACAAAGAGTCAGACACGACTGAAAAACTGAACTGAACTGAAATTATCATCCTACCTGAAGGGTTATATTTCATTTATCTAGATTTTAGAAATCCTAATTAATATTTACTGTTTAGGTAAGATACTTATCAGTTGGCTTAACTGAATTTGTAGCTATATGTTTGGCTAAATAATGATATATAGCTACAAGATGATCAAATACAAGACTTTTAATGTTAATGAGGATTTATTTAATGGACAATAATAGTTTCATTATTTAAACACTAAGAGGGTAAGTGCTACAGTCAGATATTAAACTAAACTATCTCCTGAATTATTAATGTGTTTCCATTTAAATGTCATCCTTGCTGCTGCTGCTGCTAAGTCGCTTCAGTCATGTCCAACTCTGTGCGACCCCAGAGATGGCAGCCCACCAAGCTCCCCCGTCCCTGGGATTCTCCAGGCAAGAACACTGGAGTGGGTTGCCATTTCCTTCTCCAATGCATGAAAGTGAAAAGTGAAAGTAAAGTCACCCAGTCGTGTCCGACTCCTACTGACCCCATGGACTGCAGCCTACCAGGCTTCTCCGTCCATGGGATTTTCCAGGCAAGAGTACTGGAGTGGGTTGCCATTGCCTTCTCCGAGATGTCATCCTTAGAACATTATATAATCTAAACCAACTGTGACCATTGTACAATCATTAAATTTTTACTGGAAGAGTTAAAACATTTTCTAAGTTTCTGATACACATCCAAAAATAACTTTATTTAACTTGACAGTCTAATACATGTATAAACTATTTTGAAAGTAATGGGAAAGTCTTAATAATAGCTGTTTTCTCTTGTGAGGTGTGGTGAATACTAATTTAGGGCAGGTGAAACAAAGCAATTTAACATTTCCCTTGTTAATTCCTTTGACCTATAAGTTTGGAGGTTTTTGCAATATCCTAGAGATTTTCCCATAGGATAAAATAATAGTTGATAAAACCTAGCCAGGAAGTTTTTATTTTGCTGTTAGGTTCTACCTGTATCTTAATACATGAACAAGATAGAAAAAAGAAGAGAAAAAAAAGGTATGTGTATATGTGCATGTTGATTATACGTGTGCATTATATATATGACTACAAGGAGATAGAACCTGTCAATCCATGAAGTTGAGCAAACTCGGAGATAGTGACGGACAGGGAAGACTGGCGTGCTCTAATCTATTGGGGGGTGCAAAGAGTTGGACATGACTTACCGATTGAATAACAAAAACCATTATATATATATATATATGGGCTTCCCCTGTGGTGCACTGATAAAGAATCTGCCTGCCAATACAGGAGATGCAGCCTCCATCCCTGGGTCGGGAAAAGCCTTTGAAGTAGGAAATGGCAACCCACTCCATTATTCTTGCCTGGAAAATTCCATGCACAGAGGAGCCTGATGGGCCACAGTCCACGGGTCACAAAGAGTTGGACAAGACTGAGCACAACCACATGCACATTTCATATATATATATATATATATATTTCTTTCCGCACTCATTGTCTCTTAGCTAAAGTTGATACTGCTCAAGAAATGATGGCTTCTACCTTGATCTTATATAATGGATCTATGTGTCTGATGAATTGTAAGTGTGTATTGCTTCTATTTTAAACTGTATGACCTTAAACCACCGTTGTGGCCGCCTCCATTGTTGTGGCTATTCCGATTGTCTTCAATCTCTGTCAATCTTGACTCTTCAGCCAGTCTGAGAGAATAAATTCATGACTCTATACTTTTGAGGAAATCAAGTAAATGCCTAGTAGAAATAATTTACTTAAAGTAAACAACTTGATTTCCTGCAAGACTTTCTGGGTCCTTTCATGTTCTGGGCTTGTGTGTGACAATGTACTTTCACTATCCTGGGCCAAATCAAATCAAGGCATTGTCCACTGCTAAGTCAGCCAGCCTGGAGTGCTGTTTTAATTCTACCGTTACCTGACTGTGTATTCTGATAATCCCTGAAATTTCCTGGATTTTATTTTCCTTGTTGATAACATAAAGTAGTTGGATTAAGTTATCTAACATTTCCTCCTATCCAAAAGCTCTATGACTGAGAAAATTCTAAACAGAATTGAGAAAAGGTAGTTTGATGCCAGTGAATCTCCATTTGCAGCTTTGTCTTTTTCCTTCTTCTGGAAGTGCCTGGTACACTCATGGTGCCAAGGCCTCCTTGATCATGAATTGCCTGCCCAACAATTTTGAGCTGGTGAACTCTGAGCTTAGGCAGTGTCTGCTTTGTCTTGAAATAATGCTGACCTCCAATAAATGCAACCTAAGATGAAAGCAATATCCAAATATCTAGTTGTCTTTATCGTCTTCTGCTCCTCGAACACCTTCACCAGTTCAGAAGTATTTTATTGATATAATAATACTAATATTCAGTAGTGTAGAAAGCTTCCATTTTCATACATCTCAATGGCAGTTTAAATCAGTCTAATTTTATAAATAGTAAATCAATAATAAGTAACAAGAGGCTTTCCAATATTTTTCATAATCTTTGACCCAGAAAGTCAACATTAAGGACTTTGCTTTCAAGATATATCAGAAGGGGCATATAAAGATATAAATATAGCACTCTTTCTCATGTAGAGGGGGATTGGAAACAACAGAAATGTCCAAAATATGATATCTGTTCATTTTGAGGACTCCTGTAATGAGCTATTCTATAAGCATCAAAATTGTGGTTTAAAGATAATAGATGACCAAATGTGACTGGTTAATATAAAATTTTAAAAATGATACAAAACTGGATAAGCAGTCTTATTTCTAATTGGGAAAATTCAGGGGAAAATTCCAAAATAAATAAAATTATATGAATTCCTACCATTCAAGACCGTTCTTTATACATTTGTGAATCTTTCATATGCTACAGCTAAGTATTGCTTTGTAGTGTGAACAACAGCAAAAACGACAAACCAAATATTGTTCTTATTTTAAAGAATGTCTCCATGTCAGTGGCCAAATAGTAAGAGAGCAAAGATTTATATGTGTGTTACAGCACAGGGAAGGGAGGTTGAAAACCAGAGATATGAATTCATAGAGAGTTTGTATACATATAACTATGAAAATTATACAGACACATAGAGCCTTCAAAAATACTATAGGTTCTGCCTCTGAGCAGGGTTTTTCAGCATTTGCCCCAATGATTATTTTGAAGGATAATCATTTGGCTGGGTTTCTCTGCTCATTATAAGATATTTATTAATGTCTCTGGTTTCTGTCCAATAGATGCCAGTACAACCTCCCCCTTCACCAATTTGTGACAACCACAAAATGTCTCCAGAAGTTACCAGGTTTCTCTTGGGGTGGCAATGTCAACCCTGCTTAAGAACCACTGCCCTAAATCTACATTTTCCTAGACTGTGTCTTTTTAGTAGCAAACCAGAGATATTATTAGATTGTTTTCAATGTTAAAAACAGAGGAACCAGATAAAAATCACTGTAGGAAAAATTGTCACATGCTCTTGACTCCTAAGTGCGTTTCCTCTAATGTTCTCAGTTATTGACACTGTCTCCAAAGACAGGGCTTCATCATGCAGCAGCTTGGGCAGGAGGGCTCAGACATGCCTGATTTCAAAATAATATCCTCTTTCAGTCTATAACATGTGACAATCAGGCATAGTGTCAAGCACTATTTTTATATCTCTAGGTCCTCCCTGTTCCAAGTCCATGAGAAATATGACTGCCACAGTTCACGTATCTGGGTAAGAGCAGCTTATGTGGAAAGTGATCTTACCTAGAGGTGTGTAAACCGTCTATCTTGGTCCATAGCATCTGTAATATTAATAATAATAACAAAATCCACATTACCAAATGAGATAACTTTATCTCTGGGTGTTCTTTATAAAATAAATGGCATTAATCTTTATGATGAAAGGAGGTTTCATAATAAACAAGACCCATGAACTTTTGGTTTTGCACAGACAGCATTACCATACTTGCCACCTCTCTTCCACACAGCAGAAGCACAGTCCTTCTCCTCAATTAAGTCACAATACAATAGAAGACAGAGATATGCCCTATGTAATTGCAAAACATGCAAACAAATCATGAGAAGTAATGAAATAACCAAAATAAGAAACCAAATCTTATAGTGGTAAGCTTGGGAGACTGGAAGTGTATTTCAGCTATAGAACAAAGGTGTGGCTTTAAAACCACTTAAACTCTATTGATATTTATAGCTTTAATAATGGTATATAATATTCATTCAACACCTTCATCACAGATTCAGATATTTTCCTAGCCATATTTTGAAATAAGACTATGGGAGAATAAGAATTTGTTTCAAGCCCTTTGAGCTAGGAAAACTTGACATCACCCAGGAATCTCTCTGGTAGCTTACATTCTTAGACTGGACGTATTTTACCCTAAGCACATTCCAATGAAGCCTGACCTTTCAAGCAGAAGCTGTTAAGGAAAGTTTTCCTTTTTTCCTTTTGTTGTCATGCAATATTTCATATACCTATACAAAAAAGTATTGAAAATAATAAATTAAGCACCTTAAGAAATAAAGTATCACAAATACCTTTGAAATTCCCTTTTATTTCTTCCTGAAGGAATGCATTTCTCTTCTTTGACTCAAAGGTAGCCACCATCCTGCTTGTGTAAGCTGTGGTATTATTCTGCATGTTTTTATCTTTACATAAGTGTGCAACACTACACAGATCCTTCTGCAATCTGCTTCTTTGCTATTGTTTTCTTAACTCTATTCTTCATTTTAACTGCTATGTGATGTTTCATTGTAGAAATTCTAAATGTATTTGTCCATTTTCCTCTTTATAATCATTTATATTTCTGTTTTTTCTTACCATTACACACAGTGTTGTTGGTATCTCCAAAAGCAGATCAGTTCAGTTCAGTTCAGTCACTCAGTCGTGTCCAACTCTTTGTGACCCCATGGACAAGAGCAGATACCAGAGTGAATTTATTAGATTACAAAGTTTGAAGAACTTCAACTTTACTGATTATTGCCAAAATGCTTTCCAAAATGGTTGTTTATTTTATACTCTTACTAGCAAATATGAGAGTGCCTTTGGTTTCAGGTTTTTGCCAATTCCTGGGAATGATTTCTGCCAATCTCACGGGTTTGACACAAGTCGTTTAAAATTTTGTATTTCCCTAAATAGCAGGAACTTTAAAAATACTTCAATGTTTATTGGTCATTCAAGTTTCCTCTTTTATGAGATGACTTTCTGTCATGTGCCTATTTCTCAATTGTTTGCCTCTTTCCTTATTAATCATTGACATTCTTTGGTGAAGATATATACCTTTTCACTTTTTAGCTTGTGTTGTCACTATCTTTGTAATCATTTGATGAAAATCTTAAATTTAATGTAGTCCAATTATCAATTGTAGGGTAGGAAAAATAAATTTTCCTCTACTCTTCTATGTTCTCGGCTGACATTTCTCCACCCCATAATGAAAAACAGATTAACAGAAGAAAAGCAAACTTATCCAAACAGATGTGGATTACTAAATTTAAACACTTAAAAAGACCTCTATTCTGATTTAGTTATAGTGTTTTTGAATGGATCTTTCTGTATATATAATTTTGGGGGAGTTATAGATATTACTGTACATACATAGATAATATCTATAGATTATATAATGTAATCACAATCGGTGCTCTTATTTTTTCAGTTTTACTGTAGAAATCTTTAATAGTATGGTGTCAACTGAATACACACACACATGATAATGCACATATATAATGTAAGAGCAGTGACATTTTCTTCTGGGACTTTACTGAGGGTTAGAGTCAGGGAAACTGCCTCTTAGATAGCTCAGAGGTACTGCTCTAAAGATGTAGGAGAGAAGATTTATCAAAAATGTTCTGTACCTAATGAGATTTTAATTTTAATTTGTTAATGTATTACATTAGATGATTAGACTTCTCAATGATAAGTACTTCGTTGTTAAAATGCAACTTTGTTTATGTATATTCATACATATATACATACACTCAAATACATGCATACATGTGTGTGTCCATACACGCATGGACATACATGTGTGTGTCCGTATAGAAGTACATAGTATATATAAGATGCTTTGCTGATGTTTTGTTACACATTTTTGTTTCCGTGCTCATTGGCAAAATTGTATATGATTTTACTCTGCTACGTCTTCACTGTGTTTGTCTTTGTCATTCTAGCAGTAGGTTTGGCAATTTTACAGATCTTTTCAAAAAACAAAATCTTTATTTCATTGACATTCCTCGTTGTCTCAGTTTCAAGTGTCATTGATTCCTGCTCTTATTTTTATTCTTCTTTTCCATCTCTTCACTGTGTGTTCATTTTGTTCTTGGTTTTCTAGGGTCTTTAGGTGAGACCCGACAGTAATGATTTAAAACTTTTCCACATTTCTAATGTATGCATGATTGTTCTCTGGTTTTGTTTTGTTTTCTGTATTTCTGAATACTGGAGTGGTTGCCTTGTCTTACTCCACGGGATCTTCCTGACCCAGGAATTGAATCCACATCTCCCGTATTGGCAGGCAGACTTTGTACCACTGCACCACCTGGGAAGCCCAATATTGTATCATATTTCAATATAATGTTGATTAGTGAAAGGAAGCAGAATATGCCACTCAAAATATGTCACTTTGATATACGGATTATTTTGAGTTGAAGGAATCAAGACCCAGCAAACTCCAGAAAAACTAATTTTGCTCTTAATTGCTTAAAAGCATGTAAATAGGGAGCCTACATCAGTAAGTAAGCTATTGACAGAGATAACATTTTTATTGGAAAGACCTATCTGCATAGTGGGACAAACTTCTGACTACCAAACATCTGCTGTTTATCCTATGAATCATCTTCCTCCCTTGTGAAGACCCAGATCCATCTATATCCCATTCTTTAGCTCAGGATGGTTTTCAAGCTGTGCATGCTAAGTCACTTCAGTCCTGTCCGATTCTTTGCAACTGTGTAGACTGTACCCACCAGGCTCCTTTGTCTATGAGATTCTCCAGGCAAGAATATTGGAGTTGCCATGCCCTCCTCCAGGGGATCTTCCTGACCAGGGATTGAGCCGGCATTTCCTGCAGCTCCTGCATAATGGGCAGATTCTTTACTGCTGAGCCACTTCAGTTCAGTCGCTCAGTTGTGTCCAACTCTTTGAGATCCCATGGACTACAGCATGCCAGGCCTCCCTGTCCATCACCAACTCCTGGAGCTTACTCAAACTCATGTCCCTTGAGTCGGTAATGCCGTCCAACCATCTCATCCTCTGTTGTCCCCTTCTCCTCCAGCCTTCAATCTTTCCCAGCATCGGCGTCTTTTCAAATGAGTCAGTACGTTGCATCAGGTGGCCAAAGTATTGGAGTTTCAGCTTCAGGATCAGTCCTTCCAGTGAATATTCAGGACTGATTTCCTCTAGGATTGACAGTTTGGATCTCCTTGCAGTCCAAGGGACTCTCAGGAGTCTTCTCCAACACCACAGTTCAAAAGCACCAATTCTTCGGCACTCAGCTTTCTTTATAGTCCAACTCTCACATCTATATAGGACTACTGGGAAAACCATAGCCTTGACTAGATGGACCTTTGTTGGCAAAGTAATGTCTCTGTTTTTTAATATGCTGTCTAAGTTGGTTATAACTTTCCTTCCAAGGAGTATACATCTTTTAATTTCATGGCTGCAGTCACCATCTGCAGTGATTTTGGAACTCAAGAAAATAAAGTCTGCCACTGTTTCCCCATCTACTTGCCATGAAGTGATGAGACCAGATGCCATGGTCTTAGTTTTCTAAATGTTGAGCTTTAAGCCAACTTTTTCACTCTCCTCATTCACTTTAATCAAGAGACTCTTTAGTTCTTCTTCACTTTCTGTCATAAGGGTGGTGTCATCTGCATATCTGAGGTTACTGATATTTCTCCTGGCAATCTTGATTCCAGCTTGTGCTTCTTCCAGCCCAGCATTTCTCATGATGTACTTTGCATGTAAGTTAAATAAGCAGGGTGACAATATACAGCCTTGACGTACTCCTTTTCCTATTTGGAACCAGTCTGTTGTTCCATGTCCAGTTCTAACTGTTGCTTCCTGACCTGCATATATATTTCTCAAGAAGCAAGTCAGGTGGTCTGGTATTCCCATCTCTTTCAGAATTTTCCACAGTTTATTGTGATCCACACAGTCAAAGGCTTTGGCATAGTCAATAAAGAAGAAATAGATGTTTTTCTGGAACTCTCTTGCTTTTTCCATGATCCAGCAGATGTTGGCAATTTGATCTCTGGTTCCTCTGCCTTTTCTAAAACCAGCTTGAACATCTGGAAGTTCATGTTCACATATTGTTGAAGCCTGGCTTGGAGAATTTTGAGCATTACTTTACTAGCATGTGAGCCACTGTGATTGTATATAAGTAAGGCTCAACTGTCTGTCTGCCTTGCCTTTGAGTCTTATGTCTTTGGGGCTCCAGTATATACAAACTTTAAATTGTTTTCCTCCTCTTAATCTGTTTTATATCAATTTAATTTTTAATCCAGCCAAAGAAACTAAAAGGAAAGAAGAGAAAATGTTTCTGCCCCTATAACAGTAAGAAAGTTCCCCATAAAGGAACTCAAAGGAGTGCAAGCCAAAGTAAAGATATTCATGACTGATCGAAACATTATATGCCCCGCCTGAGGAACTAACTTTTTGCAGGTAAATTACTCCCCAGGAGCATAATTTAATTTTAAGAAAGCAAGTATGCTACCCACGGCTTGCCAAAACTTGCTCTGAAATGGAGATTTTTCCACTTAACTAAAGTATACTTACTATACAGATTTGTTCATACCTATAAATGACAGGAAATCCTCTATCTCAGATAAATAGATTTTAAAAGCATTTTGACCAGAACATTGTTAAGTAGCTATGTAGATATGTCTCTTAATTCTCTACTTATTGATATTAAACCAGTGGTCTTATCCAGATTATCTGGTCTATATCTCTCTCATTTTCTCTATAACACCATTAATCCTCTAGCCAATATTCTGTCTCATTTATTTGTTTATAATTATGTTTGAGTCCCTGTAAGGTGCCGAAGATTTTTCCAGGTGGTAGAAATATAACAGTGCACAAAACAGACAACACAGACCTGAAAATCCAATAGGAATTGTATAGAATTTACATGCTAGTGGGAAATATAGATGGTAAATAAATTATGGGAACATAAATGTGCAAGGGTTGTTAGAGAGTGTGAATTATAAATTTTACTAAAGTATAGCATTATTTCAGGAAAGAAAGTAGGGTGCAAGAGGATGGTTACATCCCAGGTCTCAGAGGAGTCCTTGAGATGGCCATCAAGAGTTGGGTTCTTGGCTTCAAGCAGGAAAGAATTCAAGAGCCAGCCATAGTAAAATGGAAGAAGTCATTCAGGGAAATACATACCCCACAGACATAGCATGAGCCATTTCAGAAGGCGAGAGGCCCTGAAATATGTGGTGGTTAGTTTGCATAGGTTGGGTAATTTTATAGGTTAATGAGTGGAAAGATTATGCTAGCTATTTTGGGAAAGGGTTGGATATTTCCAGGAATTTGGTTACCGTCCACTTTTTAGCCTTCTATGGATAATCTGGGAACCAACATGACACCTATAGGTGTGTCATTTAGCACACTGCTGTATTAAAATGAGCATATGGTAAGGCTCAAGGTCTACTGGAAGTCAGTCATCCACCATCTTGAATCTAGTTGGTTCTAATGAGTTTATGTCATGTCCTCAATGGCTGTGTCCTTCTTTTAAAGGTTGTATCCTGTCCCCTTCCTGTTTCAGTATAAATGCAGAAAAGTATAACAATTATAAGTACACAGCTAAATGAACTTTCAGTGTGAATGCACTTATAAAGCCATCATTAAGACCAAGAAGTGGAACATTAGGAGAGCTCCATTAGTCCCTCCTGGCCCTTAATAGGCGGAGCCCCTGTTGGCCCCAGGGCTAATACTATCATATGTTCATTCAGAAGCTCTGCTGCACTAGCAAGAGCTATAGGCTGCGATTTTTGGTAGAAGAGAACATTCTATTTGAAATCTGAGATGAGATAAGATTTTCTTGCTTTGTGAATGCTCTGTTGCTTCTCTCCCTCAGTTGACCCCATGGACTGCAGCCTTCCAGGCTCCTCCATCCATGGGATTTTCCAGGCAAGAGTACTGGAGTGGGGTGCCATTGCCTTCTCCAATTATATAGTGTAGAGGAGGGAAACTTTTCTCTTCTTCCTTTCCAGGTTCTTTGGCTGCACTATAATTAAACTGACATAAGATAGAGGAGAAAATCTAATTTCATGCATATGGGAGTCTATTAAAATATGAGTCTCAGAGAAGTGACCAAAGTGATCCATTTTATAGTTTGTTTATATAGCCTTCTCAGCCTAAATTCCTTATCTCTGATAATAAAGATGCCTTCCTTCTGTTCTCTTGGCATGGAGAGGGTACCTTTCACATGAGAGATTTATTTCCTGCTTTCATGGGAACAAAGGAGGTCAGAATGACCTTCTTGAACCATCTGGTTCTTAAGTAACTTTAATTCAAAATAAATTAATATGCCAAAGTAGTATTTTAGGGGACATATTCTGATCCCCATCAATAGCAACATTAAAATTCCCATCTCCCAGCCCCTTAAGATCTTAACTATTCTATAGCCAGTATAAAGACAGTTTTAATTAAGTGCCAATGTACTTTATATAATCTCAAAATTACCTAATGAAGTGGGAACTGTTTATAATTATTTAACACATAGAGTTGAGGAAACTGAGGATGGGCTACTTGGCCAAAGTCTTAGCATTAATAAGTGGCAGAATCAGGATTAGGTTATTTAGAAACCAAACTATTTTTGATTCTAAAGCCTAGATTGCTAACCACAACTCTATTCTCATATTCTCTCAAAGATATCAATAATATCTCTGATATTATTGAAACACTTTATTTTGTTTCAGTTGTTTCACATTCAGGGGTTAATTGTGAAAATTTATCCCATAATTCGGGTCTTTTGGAAGTTAAATATGAAACAAAGACAAGGAAAAAAGCTATTAGCAATAATGAGCCCAGTAAAAACAAATGTTCTGGAAATATTCATGGAGACTCTTCCACATTAAATGCTGGAATATATCCTTGACTTTTAGCCATTACAATTATATAAAATTTCCTCTTAGTTATTATGTTTGGGTTCAGGAATGACCATTTCATGAGAAAGTAATGTATTGTAGCCTCTAGAATCTTTAGACTTTTTCAAAGTTTACCTGGATCTAGATCATTAAATAGTTTATTCATATTTAAAGATTTAAAATCTACATACTTTAAAAATGTAAACTCTGAACCTATTAAAATGGAATTTTTAAGATTAGATTTTAGTTATCAATGGGTTTATAACAGAAATCAGTTCAGTTCAGTCGCTCAGTCGTGTCCGACTCTTCGCAACCCCATGAATCGCAGCACGCCAGGCCTCCCTGTCCATCACCAACTCCCGGAGTTCACCCAGACTCACGTCCATCGAGTCAGTGATGCCATCCAGCCATCTCATCCTCTGTCGTCCCCTTCTCCTCCTGCCCCCATTCCCTCCCAGCATCAGAGTCTTTTCCAATGAGTCAACTCTTTGCATGAGGCGGCCAAAGTACTGGAGTTTCAGCTTTAGCATCATTCCTTCCAAAGAAATCCCAGAGCTGATCTCTTTCAGAATGGACTGGTTGGATCTCCTTGCAGTTCAAGGGACTCTGAAGAGTCTTCTCCAACACCACAGTTCAAAAGCATCAATTCTTCGGCACTCAGCCTTCTTCACAGTCCAACTCTCACATGCATACATGACCACAGGAAAAACCATAGCCTTGACTAGACGAACCTTTGTTGGCAAAGTAATGTCTCTGCTTTTGAATATGCTTTGTAGGTTGGTCATAACTTTCCTTCCAAGGAGTAAGCGTCTTTTAGTGCTCTCTAATAATAAATAAATTTGCATTAAAATTATATAAGATTCCACCTTTTTAAACATTTTACCCAGTATTTCACTCCTAGAAGACATAACACATATTTTCTCTAGTAAATGATCAAGTGTCCCTATAGTTCAAGGGTAAACTATCAGGTTGATGATGAAATAGATTTATTCTATAGGATGAAACTTTCATATTATTCCTGATATATTAATACACAAGTCTTCATGCCTGAAATTTACACAATCTTTAAGCAAGACTAAAAGCTTATTAAAATTAATTTTTCCCTTAGGACTTATTCTGGATTTTCACACACATTACACAAGAAAAGTCTTTTTAAACTCATGCTTTTTGTCATCATAATTGTTTTACACATCTTGGCAACTTTTCACACCCTGCATGAAACAGGGGTTCATTAATAGTCATTAAAAGAAAATTTTTTTCTTGCAAATGCATTAGAAAATTTGCACAATAATTTATGCAATTTTCAGAAGAGATATAAAATTGTTACTAATAGTGAAGCAAACAGTGTCACTTAACAATAATACAGGAAACAACCTCTCTCAACAGCCATTTCAGAAATGAGAACTTGATGAAATTTAGAAATGAAAGTTTTATAACTTGATATTAAATGTTTACCACTATATTTTTATTTGGTTCTTTTTAGCTCTTAAGTGACTAAGCAATATTTTCATATGTTCTCAAGTATTACAAGAAGGAAATAAGTGTAAGGAAAAATGAATAATAAAATCAAAGGGGAAAATTGTATTCTTAGGGCTTCCCTGATAGCTCAGTTAGTTGGTAAAGGATCCGCCTGCAATGCAAGAGACCCCGGTTGGATTCCTGGGTCAGGAAGATCCTCTGGAGAAGGGATAGGCTACCCAGTGCAGTATTTTTGGGCTTCCCTTGTGGCTCAGCTGGTAAAGAATCCACCGGCAATGTGGGAGACGTAGGTTCTATCCCTGGGTCGGGAAGATTCCCCTGGAGAAGGGAAAGGCTACCCACTCCAGTACTTGGCCTGGAGAATAGATGCAAAGAGTCGGACACCACCGAGTGACCCTCACTTTCACTTTTTTCCACTTTAGCTTACTCTTACAAATTATTTCTTTCTGAAAGAACGTAGATAAGGGGTGGGGCTGGGGAGTGGAACATAAGGTAAATTTAGAAGTATGAAGTTTAGGTGGTGAGATGCTGTTGAAGGAAAAAAAAAAAGACAAGCATGCATTTCAGTATTACCAATGTGTGTCATACAAATTTTAAAAATCTGATTTTATGGCCACATTTTGGAGAATCCAGGCATAGTGTTACTACTAGATCCTTAAGCGCGTGAACAAAAAATAGTCATATCATCATAATTTAAATGAAGTACAAATATGAAGAGTGAATAAACATTCTTTGTTTCTCAGGGCAACCTCTATTTACTGAATCATGTACAATTGCACATGTGCTTAGATCCTAAATAAATCAACTGTTAGGACCATGCAGTAAAATTTACAATCTGTATCTATACTCTCCAAGGTAAGCCAGGCAATAAATCTGGTACCAACTTATAAGAGAGCCAATATTGACTTTTGATCCTTTGGGAAGAAGGAAATCGTCTTCACATTACTTTGGTACTTACCATTGTGTGGAGGAGTCAAATCATAGAGGTTACTTTGAGTCTCCATTTAGTGAAAGTCTCAACCCCTCCTTTTCTGAGAGAGATGGTGGCAACATAATTACTTATTTATTTATCTGTGTATATATTTATTTTAGCATTTTGTTTCTATAACATTAGATTTATAGAAGTATTGCAAAAATATTGCCTTTCCTCAGCTTTTTCTATTGTTGACACTTTATATAACCATGTTGCTGATGTTGTTCAGTAATCCATCGTGTGTGACTCTTCATGACCCCATGGACTGCACCACACCTGGCTTCCCAGTCCTTCACCATTTCCCGAAGTTTACCCAAGTTTATGCCCATTGCATTGGTGATGCCATCCAGCCATTTTATTTTCTGTCGCCCTCTTCTTCTGCTTTCAATCTTTTCCCACATCAGGGTCTTTTCCAATGAGATGGCTGTATGCATCAGGGGACCAAAGTATTGGAGCTTCAGCTTCAGCATCAGTCCTTCCAATGAATATTCAGGGTTGATTTCCTTCAAGATTAACTGGTTTGATCTCCTTGCTGTCCAAGGGACTCTCGAGAGTCTTCTCCAGCTCCACAGTTTGAAAGCATCAGTTCTTTGGTGCTCTGCCTTCTTTACAGTTCAGCTCTCACAACTGTACATGACTACTGGAAACACCATAACCTTGATTACATGGATCTTGGTCAGCAAAGTAGTGTCTTTTCTTTTTCGCACACTGTCTAGGTTTGTTGTAACTTTCCTGCCAAGAAGCAGTCATCTTCTAATTTCATGGCTGCAGTCACTATCTGTGGTGATTTTGGAGCCCAAGAAGAGGAAATGTGTCATTGGTTCCACCTTTTCCCCTTTTATGTGCCATGAAGTGATGGGGCCCTATGCCATGATCTTAGTTTTTAATATTTAGTTTTAAGTCAACTTTTTCACTGTCCTCCTTTACCCTCATCAAGAGGTTCTCTTATTCCTCTTACTTTCTGCCATTAAAGTGATATCATTCACATATCCAAGGATGTTGATGTTTCTCCCGCTGATGTTGATTCCAGCTTGTAACTCATCCAGCCTGGCATTTCTCATGATGTGCTCTGTGTATAAGTTAAATAAACAGGGTGACAATAAACAGCCTTGTCGTACTTCTTTCTCAATCCTGAACCAGTCAGTTGTTCCATACAGGTTTCTAAGTGTTGCCTCTTGACCCACATACAGGTTTTTCAGGAGACAGATAAGATGGTCTTGTAGTCCATCTTTTAAGAGTTTTCCACAATTTATTATGATCTACATCAAAGGCTTTAGCATAGTCAGTGAAACGTTGACATGAAATTATTAAATATAGACTTTATTCTCTTGCTTTCTCTATGATCCAGTGAGTGTTGACAATTTGATCTCTGGTTCCTCTGCCTTTTCTAAACCCAGCTTGAACATCTGAAAAATCTTAATTCATGCAATGCTGAAGCCCAGCTGCAGGATTTTGAGCATGGCCTTGCTAGCATGGGAGATGAAAGCAATTTTCCAGTAGTTTGAACATTCTTTAGTACTGCCTTTTTGGGAGCTGAGATGAGGATTGACCCTTTCCAGTCCTGTGGCCACTGCTGGGTTTTCCAGATATAATGACATATTGAGTGCAGCACTTTGATAGCATCATCTTTTAGGATTTTAAGTAGTGTTAGGATTTTAAATAGATCTGCTGGAATTCCATCGCCTCCACTAGCTTTATTGACAGCAGCTCTTCCTAAGGCCCACTTGACTTCACACTATAGAATGTCTGGCTCTGGATTAGTGACCACACCATCATGGTTATCCTGGGTTATTAAAATCTTTTTTGTACAGTGCTTCTGTGGATTATTTCCATCTCTTCTTGATCTCTTCTACTTCTATTAGGTCTTTACCATTTCTATCCTTTATTGTGCCCATCTTTGGATGAAATATTCCTTTGATATTTCCAATTTTCTTGAAGAGATCCCTAGTCTTTCCCTTTCTATTATTTTCCTCTATTTCTTTGCATTGTTCATTGAAGAAAGCCATCTTGTTTCTCCTTGCTGTCCTCTGGAACTCTGGGTTTAGATTGGTGTGCCTTTCCCTTTCTCCCTTGCTTTTCACTTCTCTTCTTGCTTCAGCTATTTGTAAAGCCTTTCAGATAACCACTTTGCTTTCTTGTTTTTCTTTGGGATGGATTTGTTCACTGGCTCCTATATAATATTATGGACTTCTGTCCATAGTTCTTTAGACTCACTGTTTACTAGATTTAATCCCTTGAATCTGTATTTGTTACCTCCACTCTGTATTCATAGGATATTTGATTTAAGTCATACCTGGCTAGCCTAGTGGTTTTCCCCACTTTCTGTAGTTTAAGCCAGAATTTTGCTATGAGAAGCTGATGATCTGAGCTGCAGTCAGCTCCAGGTCTTGTTTTTGCTGACTATATACAGCTTCTCCATCTTAAACTACAAAGAGTGTAATCAATCTGATTTTGGTATTGACCATTAGGTTTTGTCCATGTGTAAAGTAGTCTCTTGTGTTGTTGAAAAAGGATGTTTGCTATGATCAATGTATTCTCTTGGCAGAATTCTGTTAGCCTTTGCCCTGTTTCATTTTGTACTCCAAGGTCAAACTTGCCTATTACTCCAGCTATCTCTTTACTTCCTACTTTTTCATTCCAATGCCCAGTGATGAATAGGACATCTTTTTTTTTTTTTGGAGTTAGTTCTAGGAGATCTTCTAGGTCTTTATAGAACTGATCAATTTCAGCTTCTTTGGCTTGAATTACCATGATGATGAATGGTTTTCCTTGGAAATGAACTGAGATAATTCTGTCATTTTTGAGGTTACACCCAAGTACTGCAGTTCAGACTCTAGTTGATTATGAGGTCTACTCCATTTCTTCTGTGGGATTTTTGCCAACAATAGTAGATAACAAATGGTCAATGAAGCTATGAGCTATGTAACCAGGTTACATTTATTAAAACTAAGAAATGAACATTGACATAAAGCTATTCACTATAGACTTTATTCATATTTCTCCCATTTTTCTGCTGATGTCCTTTTTCTGTTGTAGGATCTAGTTCACATTACCACATTGTGTTTAGTCATGATGTCTCCTTAATCTCTTCTAATCTGTGATGATTTCTCCATCTTTCCTTTATCTTTCATGACTTTGACACTTTTGAAGGGGAATTGTCTAGTATTTTGTAAACACCCCTCAGTTTGTTTGATGTTTTCTCTTGATTGGATTGAGCTAATTAGATTTAAGAGAAGATATATAATAAATATGATGTGCCCTTCTCATTGCATCATTTGAGGTCAATCTCTCCTTTCAAATGTAATTTAATCTGATTTCATGAGAACCTTATTTTTGTGGTGCAGATCTCTAGGTACGCAAGATATGGTTGTGTCCTTGGTCTTTCTTGCCTAATAAGAGTAACTGAAAATACTGGAAGAAGTCAAGACAATTTTGGGGACCAAAAACATAGTAACATGGTCTAAGAAATTCTGAAAATTGTTTTAAAAAAATATCAAAAATCATCTTATGCTATTGTAATTTTATACACCATGGTGAAATGATAGCTGTGGCTTTTTCAACTAAATTAAGAATAAATAATATCTGTGGTCATTATATTGTTATAATCTGTTCAATGATTATTCTCACTAGAATAATCTCTGCATCAAGAGAAAGGTAATACTTAATTTATTTGCTGAAGTTGAACTGATAGATGGTGAGGATCATGTCAAAGACACCCTAAAAGTTTTCTTCCTTGGCTGAAAATCTGCTTTGCTACTTTATTTTACAAATCAGCTTTGGGGTTTACATAATTTTGTTCCACAAATAAACTTTGAAGTCAAACTACTTGGGCTAAAATCTTGCCCTTCCTCTTTTAGTTGCCAAATCATTCCCCTTGCTAGAGAATTTCCTTTTCTCCTAAGGTTGTTAAGACGATTAAGTTGAGTTAATACACATAAATTCCTAGAGCAACAATGCCTGGCACATCAGATCAGATCAGATTGGTCGCTCAGTTGTGTCCGACTCTTTGCCACCCCATGAATCAAAGCACGCCAGGCCTCCCTGTCCATCACCAACTCCCAGAGTTCACTCAGACTCACGTCCATCGAGTCAGTGATGCCATCCAGCCATCTCATCCTCTGTCGTCCCCTTCTCCTCCTGCCCCCAATCCCTCCCAGCATCAGAATCTTTTCCAATGAGTCAACTCTTCCCATGAGGTGGCCAAAGTACTGGAGCTTCAGCTTTAGCATCATTCCTTCCAAAGAAATCCCAGGGCTGATCTCCTTCAGAATGGACTGGTTGGATCTCCTTGCAGTCCAAGGGACTCTCAAGAGTCTTCTCCAACACCACAGTTCAAAAGCATCAATTCTTCGGCACTCAGCCTTCTTCACAGTGAGTACTTAATACATGTTAGCTACTATTATTATTATTCAAAGGTACCAGGCTTTTTCTTAGTAAATATTCTGTATATGACATTTTAGTGTAGAAAAGTAAAGAATATAACTTTTTAGGGGGAAAGGAGCATTATACAAGTAAAAGTACTTTTGTGTATAGTTTGCCTAGCCTTTTTTATATCATCCATTATATATGTTTCTCTATATTTCAAAAGTAAATGCTTTCCTGTTTGACTAAATTAATATTTATTTTTCAAAATACATCCTTTTTCAATTCTAACTTACTTTACTAACACACACATCATGTTTAGTTTTAGATAGCAAGCCTCTTGGTACCCAAACTTTCCCTATTTATATTGACTTTTAGATTCAAAGGCTGGTTTAGAAATTCTAGAGAATTTAATATTCTTTTCTGGTACACTGTAGTAGCAGTTAAAACCATTTATTCAGTACTCTTGAATAGTTAATTTAGTAACCTACTCTGCTAGTAAAAATTGAAACTCAAAGCATTGTAAATAAATTTGAGTGTGTATAGAATGAAATATGAAGCACTGTTTATATATATTAAAAAATAGTGCCTGCATAATTATTTTTTATGGTCTGATTTGCCTGATCTTATTAGTGCATGCAGAGTGGCCTAGGTAAGATTACTCCTTGCTTCTCTGAATCAGAGGATCCTAGAAGCTTCATAAAATAACTCTATAATAAATTTGTATTCTCATTAAAATCTATTTCATCAATCCTCACATTGAACAAATTATATCCAACATATGATATAAACACTCTTGCTTAAGTGAAGTGTGTTTTTGTCTTTGTTTTTTGATCACTCATCACAAGTGAATTTCATGACTCCATTGACCATGATCAGAGGAACAAAGAGAAAGATGTTCTTGAAGCTCTTACAAAAAATGAGGAAGAACTTTTTCAAAAGTCTCTATCAAGCCCCTCCTCAAGTCTCATTGGTTCAGATAGGGTCACATGCCCAAGGGGACTCATTGCCCACAGGTGACATTGGTCGAGTTTGCCTTGACAGATCAGATGAAGGGGGGAAGATGAAAAATGTAACCTTTTAGTTCTGTTAGGAAGAAGTAAGAAAATGGATGACAGACAGTCGACTAAAAAGGTATGTAATGGTAAAGTTGGATATATATTAATTAAACAGATATTCATATGATTGTTTATTGTATGTGAGACAGTCTTCTAGCAGCTGGGGTTATGCAAACAAGAAAGTCAGTTGCTACCCTCATGAACTTATTCTACTTAGTGAATTCAGACATTTAAGTTGATAAAATAATGTCAGTTATTAATATGTGCAGTGAAGAAACTGAAACAGAGTATGGAGTAGAATGTGTAGGAGACATTTGTTTTAGAGGGGTGACCTCTTGGAGGTGGTAATATCCTAGCTGAGACTGGAATGATGAGAAAAGACAGCTAGGTGAAGACCTGGGGAAAGAATATTCCATTTCAAAGAGAAAAGCAAGTGCAAAATCTTAATATAAGCTTGGTCTTTTCAAATGAGAGAAGGAAGATTGACAGGGTTAGTGTATTATAAGGAGGTAAAAGATGAGCCTGAGAATGAGGTAAAAAATGACTATTGAACTAGCTGAAGCTGCCAACAAAAAAAATGTCACTTGCCATCCGGTTCGACAAGGACTGAGTCATTAGCCACTGCAGTTACTGACCTACAACACACCCTGAAAGGAATTCAGGGGGTGCAGATCAGGAGTGAGGCACTCTGTGCTCTGAGAAAACTGGCAGAACAGACCTTCACATAGATATTTTCAGAACAAAATTTTGTGAACCCAAATTCTTACATCTTCCAGTACTTAGAAAAGTGCTAAAACATTAAGACTAGCAGCAAGCCCCTACTGAAATGGATGCTCGATTACCTGTACCCTTCACCAAATACCATGTATATACTGACCTCCTTTGTTACATCTATGAGCAGTTTCCCAGAGCTATCTGAGAGGCTGTGTTTCCTGGACTATAGTCTTTAATAAGACACTGAATAATTCAACTCACAACTCTTAATGTTGCTTTTTAAAAAATTTTCTCAAGTCAACAAGACTTCCCAGGTCATAATAAAAAGTTTGGATTTTATTCTACTTGGAAAACCACTCAAGTAGGGTTTATGGGGAAGAAACGGTGGTATCAAAGGAAAACTTTCTGTTGTGTGTGTCACAGTTTCATCTGCATTTATTTATATTTTCCACATCAATTGATCTCTTTAATCATGGGGCTTGAGACCATTCATTCCTGTACCCCAAATACTGTTCTGCACTGAATCATTGGTCAGCTTTTCATATGCAGCTTTTCTACAAAATGGGTCATTTTTTAATTTTAGAGAATGCACAACATTAACTTGAAAACACTATTTTACAACTGTTTTATATGGAAGTTGGGCTTCATAGCAGTACTGAGGTAGTCAAAGCATCCAGACTGGCTGGGAAGTATTCTAAATGAGCAAATTTGTCATGGCATGTACCATAAGTCTGAAGTAACTCTATTCACTCAACAGTCTAAACTGTCAACCTCATCCTCCTCCTGCATAAAAATAAACATTTTCTTCACAATGAAGACTTTTTATAAAAGCAATAAAACAACTCAAGGAAGTATTGTTATCATGAGCTAATAA
This sequence comes from Bos javanicus, assembly GCF_032452875.1. Taxonomy (NCBI): domain Eukaryota; kingdom Metazoa; phylum Chordata; class Mammalia; order Artiodactyla; family Bovidae; genus Bos; species Bos javanicus. The sequence continues at coordinate 55,385,762 of NC_083871.1, read as the reverse complement.
CACCCTTGGGGAATTAAAGGCACTTAGCCGCACCCAGTGCCTCACAGGACCCGAGGGCTGTGATTATCTCCAAATAACCTCCCAGTCTGTCAGGCATTGTTGGTTAGTCAGATAATATTCAACTTGGTAATACTGAATTTGAATGGTCTTTCAGAAGTTACATAAGCAAGCCCAGTTTATAAAAACACATACATACATACATATATATATCAGTAAATTTTTGAATAATTAGACTTTCCTCCAAGTGAACCTAAGTTTTAAATAACTATTAAAAAAATAGAGTCCGAGAACTAAACCCTGAGGCAGTACTTTAACAATGAGTAATTCTGATGAGTTCCACCCAGGAAATCTTTGAGTAAAACCAACAAAAATTACATAATGTAGTTTATTTCCAATCAATCAATGGTTGTAACACTTCAGTTCTCTTTATAAGACTGCTTCCCCATTGTTTATAAAACAATAGGGGCAGAATAATAAACACATATTCTTAATAATAAACACAGGTGTAAATACATGCATTCTTTTGAAAATTGTCCTAATAAGAATTGTAATAAACTGAATGAGAAAAATCTAGAAATAAACTTGAATATTGAACATAGCTATTGCCAGTTAAAATTTTAATTTAATTATTTAAATAAATAAACTATTTCTTTCTTATTTGTATTCCTAACACAGGTTACTATGCAAAATAAATATGCCCATCCATAGAATATAGTATCTATGAATCTCATAAGTTATGATATTGCATTAATAAATGAGAAAACTTTTTAAAATAAAAGATGTCATAACTGATAATATTTTATAGCACTATCACTTGTTACAACCACCAGAAAATTAAGAAAAATGATCCAAATGTTTTGTTTTGATTTGCTTTCTTATGGTAATTAAACATGAACAAACGTAATAGATTTAAGTAATAATAATTCAGGGTCAGTTCAGTCACTCAGTCCCAACTCTTTGCGACCCATGGATTGCAACACACCAGGCTTCCCTGTCCATCACCAACTCCTGGAGCTTACTCAAACTCATGTCCATCAAGTCGGTGATGCCACCCAACCATCTCATCTTCTGTTGTCCCCTTCTCCTCCTGCCCTCAGTGTTTCCCAGTGAAGAAGGAATTCATAGGGCCTGGACTCCATCTTAGGCCTGTTCATGCTGATCATGCTCGGCCACCTTTCCAATGGACTCTGAACTCTGTGTTTAGTGCCTATGAAAACAACAACAGAAGGATAAGACCCCCTCCAGACAGGGGAACCTTGAAGATCCTATCTAGGTTACTCATCGCCTAAGAAAACATACACTAATCACCCCTTCCTCCAGACAGGCCATAAGTTTTTCTGTATCTATTCGAGTGTGACCTCAGGCTTATTGATTATTGGCTAATTGTTTGACTGTTTGAGCACATGAGCACATAGCACATGAATGATGGGGTTATGTAAGTCTCAAGGAATTTGGGGTGGTGGGTTCGGACATGTACACATGGGGTATAAAAGATTTTCACAAATGCTGGTCGGGGTCCTTGGCTAAGAGGAGACTCTGCTTTGGGCCCGCCAGTGTAATAAATCTGCATTGTCCTTCTGAGTGAGTTTGTTTCCCGGAACGCGTGGCTACAACACCAGCACAGGCTCTTTTCCAGTGAGTCAGCACTTCACATCAAGTGGCCAAAGTATTGGAGTTTCAGCTTCAGCATTCAGTCCTTCCAATGAATATTCAGGACTGATTTTCTTTAGGATTGACAGGTTGCAAGGGACTCTCAGGAGTCTTCTCCAACAGCACAGTTCAAAAGCATCAATTCTTCAGGGCTCAGCTTTCTTTATAGTCCATTTCTCACATCCATACATGACTACTGGAAAAACCATAGCTTTAACTAGATGGACTTTTTTCAGCAAAGTAATATCTCTGCTTTTTAATATGCTGTCTAGGTTTGTCATAGCTTTTCTTCCAAGGAGCAAGTGTCTTTTAATTTCATGGTTGCAGTCACCATCTGCAGTGATTTTGGAGCCCAAGAAAATAAATTGTGTCACTCTTTTCATTGTTTCCCCATCTATTTGCCAAGAAGTGATGGGACCAGATGCCATGATTATAGTTTTCTGAATGTTGAGTTTAAGCCAAGTTTTTCACTCTCTTCTTTCACTTTCATCAAGAGGCTCTTTAGTTCTTCACTTTCTGCCATAAGGGTGGTGTCATCTGCATATCTGAGGTTATTGATATTTCTCCCAGCAATCATGATTCTAGCTTGTGCTTCATCAAGCCCAGCATTTCTCATGATGTACTCTGCATAGAAGTTAAATAAGCAGAGTGACAATATACAGCCTTGGCGTACTCCTTTTCCAAATTGGAACCAGCCTGTTGTTCCATGTCCAGTTCTAACTGTTGCTTCTTGACCTGCATACAGATTTCTCAGGAGGCAGGTCAGGTGGTCTGGTATTTCCATCTCTTTAAGAGTTTTCCACAATTTGTTGTGATCTACACAGTCAAAGGCTTTGGCATAGTCAATAGAGCAGAAGTAGATGTTTTTCTGGAACTCCCTTGCTTTTTTGATCCAACAGGTGTTGGCAATTTGATTTCTGATTCCTCTGCCTTTTCTAAATCCAGCTTGAACATCTGGTACTTCATGGTTCATGTACTGTTGAAGCCTGACTTGTAGAATTTTGAGCATTATAATTCAGGGTAGAATGTAAATTTTGAAAACTTAGTTTATAATGTAGCATGCTAAATAGTATACTAACAAGAGATGATGGGACTTTATAGGGAGTATCAGAAATTTAGTGTTGACTTGAAGATAGTCACAACCTAACAAGTTGAGAGTTATGTTTTATTCAGTCATAATTTTTAGGACTTCAAACCAAAGAGACAGCATCTCTAGTAAACCTGAGAGAACTGCTTTGAGGACGCAGGGGAGGAGTCAGGTTATATAGTTTGCAACAAAGGACAGGTAGTCTGAACATCAAAAGTATCTTTTGTGAATTAAAACCAAATATCCCAAGTTAAGGAATTTAGCACTTTTCTATGTATGGGAAGATGCAAGAGTCTGGGCTCACTGAAATCATTCCTTTGATATGCACCTCAGCTATCTTGGGCTGGTACATGTTGAGTTCCTCAGTGTTCATTATGGGGAGTGGCTTTAGCCTGATGACTACCATATTCCTGGTAGAAAACTACCTTAGGGCTCAGGAATTGATCCTTGGAGGGCCGGAGTTGTGATGATAGTGACATCCTTGTTTGTTGATATGGCTGAAAATAACTCCATTTCTCATGAGGGTAAGTAGCTAAGGATGAATAAAAAAGAGAGAAATTAAAATGGAATTCTGAGAAAGGTTATAAAATTTTTTTCACTTTGGCATTGTCAAAATGCCAACCAACAAAGCAGGATTCATTGAGTCACCATTATACACCAAGTACCATTATGGTCTCATTGTATATAAAAGTCAAATTTCAAATAAGGTAGAGTCCCTGAACTTGAATAATTTGTCTTTTCATTGGGTATGAAATGTCTCACATGCATGAATTTAGCAGATGTTTATATAAGTCAATACAAATAATCAAATTAGTTCAGGATCTCAGTGCCCATCCATTAGAATCAACAGGGAGCATTTATTTTTAAACACAAATTCTTGGGCCCCAAGAAATTCTAACTCAGCAGATCTGTGGGAGGAATTTGTATATTAAGCCTCTCAAGTGACTCATATTAACAGCTCTTCTTGGGAAGTATTTAAGTGTTGCTTGAGAAATATAGTTAAAAACAAAATCTTCCCATGCCAGAAAACCTCTCCATGAATGTAGAAGAGAAAGAAAGCAATTTTATTATTGAATAAGCAGTAAACAGCATAGCATGCACATCAGAAGCAATCCGCTAAGAGACTGCAAAGACAGAAAGAGATCTCATTCTTTTATATCGCTGAACAGTTATGACCCATTATATATAGAGCCTCAAGATACATAATGGCAAGTTCTCAAGTAAGAGAACTTGACAGTGCCATTTACCACACTGTTTATGCTAAATTCACCTGGTAATTAGGTCTGTACAAAGGAAAAACAAATTTCTCATATCTTTATGACAGGAGATAGTTTTGCAACTGGAATTGCATCTCCCACAGAAACTGAGAGGCACTCTCTCCCTTGATGTTTACATTCCAAAGGGATGGATCCCAGGCCCCTAAGAAAGATATTTCTTGGTTGTAAAACTAGCAAGAGACTTTTAAAAAGATTTACATACACCTCAAAGGGGCAGAGAAAGAATTTACAATTGCAAGTTTACAAAAGAAAATGCACTAAGAAATGGGAACGGGGCCTATCTTTCCCAATTTTTAACAGGGATAATTAAACCCCTTATTTTGAATTTGCATTTGCCCTTAAAATATACAATATCATAATGCTATCATTTAAGATGGTCTATGAACAAAATCACCTATGAAATAATGGTTATTTTTAATTACACCTTTAAATTCAAATCCCAAAGTGTTATTAGACTTGGGCAATCTAAGACTGAATAGTTAATAAGTAAGTGAGTAAATAAAGGAATTGAGAAATTGATGAATGAATATTCTTTCCTTTTAAGAGGGACTTTCTGTGGGAGGTTGGCTGTCCCACCCTGTTCCCTTGAACTCTTTAAGGAGATTGTAGTTTTGGATAGTTTTGTAGTAGGTGGCCTCCAATTCCCCTTCCATCAGTGAGATTCTTAGAGTATCTTGTTTAAATTATGTTCAAGGATGCACAGGTTAAAATAAAGCAGGCATGTTAGAATCAATCTCTTCTAACATAAGATTCTAGTCTCTGAGACAACCAACAAGATATTTTAGTGTTTGAGATACAATTGATTGGTAGAATTTACTGCCATCCTGTTAGATAAAACAGAATGTATGGCTAAGTTGGCTACCGCCATTAATGTCTTTCATATAAGCAACAAAAATTCTAAATGACCAGAAAAAAAGAGATGAATTAATCTGACATCTTTTGAATTATAATTATAACCCACTATGAAATTAACGCATATCCCAGAAAGTGGCAACCTGTGTTTACTCTGCATAGACTCTTATTAAAATGAAACATTTGAACATACTTCAAAGAATCTACTAAATAGCCAGGTAAAACATATTTCTAAGGGGAGTGTTTGAGCCAGTTTTCAGGATGACAAAAATTTTAAATCTGTAAAACAAAGAATGTTGCTCACCATCCTGTTGTACAAGGATGAAGTCATTAGCCATTGCAGCTGCTGACCTACAGTGTATGTCCCGAAAGAAATTCAGGATGAAGCACTCTGTTCTTTAGGGCAAATAAGCAGTATAAACCCTTAGAGAATTATATTTCAGTGAAAAAATTATTTATGAACATGGATCCTTTCATTTTTCCTTACTTTCAAAAGCACTAAAATTATTAACTGAAATATCTGTGCCAATATTGTGACAAGCAATGACCTTCTACTGAGACGTATGGTAGATAGAGTGCAGGCACTCTTTAAACAAAATCACTTATATATTGGTCTCTCCCTTTTGGAACAGTTCCTCAGAGGTATCTGTCTCCTGGGCTATAGTCCTCAGTAAGACATTGAATAAAATTCAATTTGCCTCATACTATTTATTTATTTAGTCAGTAAACCCAATCACATTCTTGGATTATTTACTCTATGTTTTTCTGCTCCCAAATAATGCATTCACTCAATAAGGCAGTTCAATAAATTTCTTACAAGGTTGTTCTGCAAATAATCCTTCTGAATCAACCTGTGTCTTATCTTACTTCTCTTTGCACAATATTTTGGATTATTTTTCAGTGGGTTAGCTGTTTTTCTTATCTGCAAGAATAAAAAAAAAAATACTGTTTCATGAGAAAGGAAACCACTAAATATTTTTAGAAGCAAGTAGCTCTATTACTGGAATAGTGGCACAAAAATAAGATGTCAGGCCTTCTACTGAACTATAATAGGACAATATTGTCAGCAGTTGAACACAGTTTTTTGAGCTAACCTTTTTTTGTATGGATTGATGTATTTAATGCAACAACTATTTCAAAATTTCAAGAGAACTATTGTTCAAACTGTTTAATTTTCAAATTAAAATTGACCAAAAAATTCATTGGTAATGTTGAAAGATAAATAGAGGGCTATTAAAAATGTTAAGAGTTTATTTCCACAAAAATTGATTTGAATAGGGCAATGCCAAACTGGAAGTGGTTAGGAGCACTGCATCCCACAGGAGATCAGGAGAGAATTTTATAGTAAAAAGACGAAAGCAAAGTAAGATGATTATTGATTGGCTATAGATAAAAGCCTAGTTGACTGTTCACAATTGATTGTCCTAAGGTTTCAAGTTGTAACCTTGAGGCATTAACAGGTTTAGGTTTTGATTTCCTCACATAGGTCACTCCATGGCGTTAGAGCTACCTCAGCCTAATAGTGTTTTATTAATTTAACAGAAATTAGCCCATAAGATCCTTTGGGACAAAAAGAACATCTTTATTCTATAAAAAATTATTTGTAATGCCTTAATATTTTTGATGAGATCTTGTCAAGATAGTGTGATATCTGGAGTGTGCTTTTTGAGCATAAAGTAACTGGACTAAACTTTGTCACTGAGCTTAAACTTAGCACCTAGCAGAGGGCTTTGTCCAATTAAACTAAGAAAACACTGAGGTCAGGTATCAGAGAGGTCATATAATATCTTCAAGAATGTAGGCTTTAAGTAATTCTTGGAAGCCTGAGGAGAAACATATCTTTAAACATTACCTTCTTTCTTTCACGCTAGCTTCTTCTTCTTTCTTTTAAACTGTAATAATATGCATCATTAAAAGTTCCTCAGATCATGAACTCCTTGTTGCCAAATTCAGACTTAAATTGAAGAGAGTAGGGAAAACCACTAGACCATTCAGGCATGACCTAAATCAAATCCCTTAGGATGATACAGTGGAAGTGAGAAATAGATTTAAAGGACTAAATCTGATAGACAAACTGCCTGATGAACTATGGACGGATGGAGGTTCATGACATTGTACAGGAAACAGGGATCAAGATCATCCCCAAGAAAAAGAAATTCAAAAAAAGGAAAATGGCTGTCTGAGGAGGCCAAAAAATAGCTGAGAAAAGACGAGAAGCCAAAAGCAAAGGAGAAAAGGAAAGATATACCCATTTGAAGGCAGAGTTCCAAAGAATAGCAAGGAGAGATAAGAACGCCTTCCTCCGTGATCAGTGCAAAGAAATAGAAGAAAACAATAGAGTGGGAAAGACTAGAGATCTCTTCAAGAAAATTAGAGATACCAAGGGAACATTTCATGCAAAGATGGGCTCAATAAAGGACAGAAATGGTATGGACCTAACAGAAGCAGAAGATATTAAGAAGAGGTGGCAAGAATACACAGAAGAACTGTACAAAAAAGATCTTCATGACCCAGATAATCACGATGGTGTGATCACTCACCTAGAGCCAGACATCCTGGAATGTGGAGTCAAGTAGGCCTTAGGAAGTATCACCACGAACAAAGCCAGTGTAGGTGATGGAATTCTAGTGGAGCTATTTCAAATCTTAAAAGATGAAGTTGTGAAAGTGCTGCACTCAATATGCTAGCAAATTTGGGAAAGTCAGCAGGACTTGAAAAGGTCAGTTTTCATTCCAGTCCCTAAGAAAGGCAATACCAAAGAATGCTCAAACTATTGCATAATTGAACTCATCTCATACGCTAGTAAAGTAATGCTCAAAATTCTCCAAGCCAGGCTTCAGCAATACTTGAACCGTGAACTTCCAGATGTTCAAGCTGGTTTTAAAAAAGGCAGAGGAACAAGAGATCAAGTTGCCAACATCCACTGGATCATCAAGAGTTCCAGAAAAACATCTATTTCTGATTTATTGACTATGCTAAAGCCTTTGACTGTGTGGATCACAATAAACTGTGGAAAATTCTGAAAGAGATGGGAATACCAGACCATCTGACCTGCCTCTTGAGAAATCTGTATGCAGGTCAGGAAGCAACAATTAGAACTGGACATGGAACAACAGACTGGTTCCAAATAGGAAAAGGAGTATGTCAAGGCTGTATATTGTCACCCTGCTTATTTAACTTATATGCAGAGTACATCATGAGAAACACTGGGCTGGAAGAAGCACAAGCTTGCATCAAGATTGCTGGGAGAAATACCAATAACATCAGATATGTGGATGATATCACCCTTATGGCAGAAAGTGAAGAAGAAAGAGCCTCTTGATGAAAGTGAATGAGGAGAGTGAAAAGTTGGCTTAAAGCTCAACAGTCAGAAAACTAAGATCATGGCATACCATTACCTCATGGCAAATAGATGGGGAAACAGTGGCTGACTTTATTTTTGGGGGGCTCCAAATTCACTGAAGATGGTGACTGCAGCCATGAAATTAAAAGATGCTTACTTCTTGAAGGAAAGTTATGGCCAACCTAGACCGCATATTAAAAAGCAGAGACATTACTTTGCCAACAAAGGTCCATATAGTCAAGGCTATGGTTTTTCCAGTGCTCATGTATGGATGTGAGAGTTGGACTGTAAAGAAAGCTGAGCGCTGAAGAATTGGTGCTTTTGAACTGTGGTGTTGGAGAAGACTCTTGAGAGGCCCTTGGACTGCAAGGAAATCCAACCAGTCCATCCTAAAGGAGATCAGTCCTGGGTGTTCATTGGAAGGACTGATGCTGAAGCTGAAACTCCAATACTTTGGCCACCTTATGCAAAGAGTTGACTCATTGGAAAAGACCCTGATGCTGGGAAAGTTTGAGGGCGGAGGAGAATGGGGTGACAGAGGATGAGATGGTTGGGTGGCATCACTGACTCGATGGACATGAGTTTGGGTGAACTCCAGGAGCTGGTGATGGACAGAGAAGCCTGGTGTGCTGCAGTCTATGGGGTCGCAAAGAGTCAGACACGACTGAGCTACTGAACTGAACTGAATAGTTCCAGAAGACAATTTAGAAGTCTTCTAAAGTGATTACATTTTCAGGCAGTTATCATATCTGAAAATAGAATAGCTCTACTTTGTGGAAGTCTCCCAAGTACTAGGAGAGAATTGCAACAACACATTACTAAACATTATCTGATACTTTGCCATCTGAGTTTTTTTTTTTTTCTTTCATGTTTGATGATATAGAAAGCTTTAGCACATGCAAGTAATATTTCATTGAGTTTGTGGTTGAAATAACTCCCAAATGGAGATATTCAAATCAGTAATTGTAATTGTATAAAATAAGTTTTATTTTAAATGATATGTACTCATAGTTAGCAATTTAGCAATGACTAAATTGGTTAGACAACATCACCAACTCAATGCACATGAATTTGAGCAAACTCCAGGAGATAGTGGAGGACAGAGGAGCCTGGCATGCTACAGTCTGTGGGATCTCAAAGAGTCAAACTGACTTAGCCATTGAAAAAAAGAGCAAATTGCTTATGTTTGCAAAGCTATCAGCTTCCTACTCAGCATTTTTACCATCTTTACCAATCCTGCACTTTACAGATAGAACTGTGTAGAAAGCTTTCATTCATTCTTCTTCCTCCAACTTTATTTTTTCTTTGTTTCCAACACTTCACTATTTCTTTACTGTAAATTTTAAAATTAATTAATTTATTTTAATTGGAGGATAATTACTTTACAATATTGTGATGGTTTTTGCCATACATCGACATGAATCAGCCATGGGTGCACATGTTCCCCCCATTCTGAACCCCCCTCCCACCTGCTTCCCCACCCCATCCCTCCGGGTTGCTCCAGAGCACTGGCTTTGAGTGCCCTGCTTCATGCATCAAACTTGCACTGGTCATCTATTTTACATATGGTAGTATACATGTTTCAGTGCTGTTTTCTCAAAGCATCCCACCCTTGCCTTCTCCCAGAGTCCAAAAAGTCTGTTCTTTACATCTCTTTTGCTGCATTGCATATATGATTGTCATTATTGTCTTTCTAAATTCCATGTATATGCATTAACATACAGTATTTGTGTTTGTCTTTCTGACTTACTTCACTTTGTATAATAGACTTCAGATTCATCTACCTCATTAGAACTGACTCAGATACATTCCTTGTTATCACTGAATAATATTCCATTGTACATATATACCAGGACTTCCTTATCCATTTGTTTCCAGATGGACATCTAGGTTGCTTCCATGTCCTGGCTATTATAAACAGTGCTGCAATGAATATTGGGGTACATGTGTCTCTTTCAATTCTGGTTTCCTCGGTGTGTATGCCCAGCAGTGGGATTGCTGGGTCATATGGAAGTTCTATTTCTGGCTTTTTAAGGAATCTTCACACTGTTCTCCATAGTGGCTGTACCAGTTTGCATTCCCACCAACAGTGTAAGAAGGTTCCCTTTTCTCCACACCCTCTCTATTATGTATTATTTCTTTACTGTAATTTTATTGGCATTTGAACAGGTATAGGAAATAAATACAAGAAGCCTGTGTATGTTTTATGTTTAAGCAATGTCTCTATTTAATTTTTGAAAGGGAAGAATCAACAAACTTAAACCTTTCCAGTGCTAGCCTTGCCTTCATTTCCAGTCAGACTCCAATGAAGAGAAGGGTAAAGGGCAATAGTGTGGACACTTTTTAAAGCAGATGTCTTTCTCAATACTTCTTGCCATTCTTTCCCTACTGCTACTACTTCTTGGCATATAGTTTCCTTTCCAACCAACTATTTCCACTAAATTTAATTTTTATTGATTTGTTTTAAATAATTTTGTTGTATTTCTTTTTCACTTCTTGGCATATATTTCTCCCTTTCCATAACTACCTTTAATAGTTTTACTTTATATTGCCTTTATCTCAAGCAAATATTTATCTAATTTTAAAAATATTGGAATGTGTATAATATGCTTTAGAGAGATTAACACCAGAAAAAATGAATAAAATTTATAGCATACTTGTAGATATTATTTAAGTGAGCTTCCCATTTCTCTATTGCCAGATGAGGCAAGACATCTCAAAATAAAGGAATCCATGTGTTTCCTCACTTGAACAAGTAGTGTAGCATTGATGGAAATAGAAATTTGAATATGTTACCAGCAAAATTTCCATAATCAGTCTCATGCATACCCAACTTTCTGTTTCTTTCTTCTACCATTTAAAAAAAGATAAGTAGAACCAACATTTCTAACAGAAATAAAACTGCTTTCACATTTATTTTAGCATTAATCAGGTGTGATCTAGAGTGCCAATAAGTTATTCATAAAGATTTTGTGGGCTCTAATTCAATACAGCATCATTTCTACAATGGCATCAAGATAATTAAGCTAAAAATAAATAAAGTGCCATGCAACTAAAAAATCATGTGGGCTTTTTTATTGTCTAACGCCCACCAAGTAATCATAATAAGCCCCTGTATTTATAGATGATTTTCAATATGCATTTTTTATAGTTTACAATAAGACATGAAGAAAAAGGAAACATATCATTTCAAAGAGTGGTTATATTTATCCATTATTTCTTTAATAAGAAAATCATTTTTTGCAACAAAAATGTTAGGTTTTGTAGAAATGATTTTATATGGTATGGAATGTCACCTAAAGTAGCATCTGTGTAACCAGTTTTGTTTAAAATAACCAGCTACTAGTGTGGTACCCCACTCCAGTACTTTGCCTGGAAAATCCCATGGATGGAGGAGCCTAGTAGGCTGCAGTCCATGGGGTCGCTAAGAGTTGGACACGACTGAGCGACTTTCACTTTCACTTTTCACTTTCATGCATTGGAGAAGGAAATGGCAATCCACTCGTGTTCTTGCCTGGAGAATCCCAGGGACGGGGGAGCCTGGTGGCTGCCGTCTATGGGGTTACACAGAGTCGGACACGACTGAAGTGACTTAGCAGCAGCAGCAGCATTAGCAATGGGTTTCCCTGGTAGCTCAGCTGGTAAAGAATCCACCTGCAATGCAGAAGACCCTGGTTTGATTCCTGAGTTGGGAAGATCCCCTGGAGAGGGTTAGGCTACCCACTCCAGTACTCTTGGATTTCCCTGGGGGCTCAGATGGTAAAGAATCCACCTGCAATGTGGGAGATCTGGGTTCGATCCCTGGGTTGGAAAGATTCCCTGAAGAAGGGCATGGCAACCCACTCCAGTGCCTGGAGAATCCCCATGAACAGAAGAGCCTGGTGAGCTACAGTCCATGGGGTTGCAAAGAGTCAGACATGACTGAGCGACTAAGTATATACATACAGTGTTAGTGGTATACTTTACCTGGTTGTTTAACTGAATTAAATATCTCCCTTTTCCACTCACTCTTCAAATTTCTTTGCTCCCTTGAGTCTAGTATCTTGAACCTGGAAACAGCTAGTGGGTCTTCAACTTAAAAATTTTAAATGACACTGCTTATTCTCTATTGCCTTCCCTAGGCTATGCTGGGCATTAAATATAGCTAAGAATATTGGGGAATCAAAGATCACTTTAATCATAAATTAGGCAATGGTTTCATATGTCTCACATCCTGATCTTCGACTCTTCACAACCCCATGGACTAGAGCCTCCCAGACCCCTCCGTCCATGGGATTTTCCAGGAATGAGCACTGGAGTGGGTTGTCATTTCCTTCTCCAGGGGACCTTCCCTACTCAGGGATTGAACCCAGGTCTCCCGCATTGCAGGCAGACACTTTACCCTCTAAGCCAGCAGGGAAGCCCTCACAATACCTATTCAGTTCAGTTCAGTTCAGTCGCTCAGTCGTGTCTGATTCTTTGCGACCCCATGAATCGCAGCACGCCAGGCCTCTCTGTCCATCACCAACTCCCAGAGTTCACTCAGACTCACGTCCATCGAGTCAGTGATGCCATCCAGCCATCTCATCCTCTGTCGTCCCCTTCTCCTCCTGCCCCCAATCCCTCCCAGCATCAGAGTCTTTTCCAATGAGTCAACTCTTCCCATGAGGTGGCCAAAGTACTGGAGCTTCAGCTTTAGCATCATTCCTTCCAAAGAAATCCCAGGGCTGATCTCCTTCAGAATGGACTGGTTGGATCTCCTTGCAGTCCAAGGGACTCTCAAGAGTCTTCTCCAATACCACAGTACCTATTACTACCCTAATTTTGAAATTACTGGTATTCAAGTAAGGTTTCCCTCACACTCTCTAAATTTAGCATTTGTTATGCCCCGTATCCACCTAGCAAAACTGTTTGGCATGGCAAGGATGCATCAGTTTCCTAGGGATTAAATGGACACAGATGAGGATACCTGAACATAAATCATCTTGTTGAGACCCCAGTGATACAAGCTGAGAGTGGGTTTTGGAGCTAAAGTTTTATTCTGGAAGAAGAAGGGAATCTGGCAAGGCTGTGTTGGAGCAGCTATTAAAACACAGCTAAGGCACATTTCCTAAAAGAGGACCAGCATCAACACTCCCTCCATACAGCGTTAACCAGTGATACCTAAGAACACAGTGCACTCAACAGAGCACTCCACCATGTGCCCAATTAGGGAAAAGATTTTTGCCCTTTCTCTATAATCCTTCTACCCGATTCCAGATTTAAGAATCTAGATTGAAAGGCAAGATAAAGAGTGTAGTAACATACCAGCTTTCTTCCCCTTTCCCTGATTCAGGGTCTACTCAAGAGAAAATAAATTGGACTAAGAGTGACTGAGATTTTAATAACTGGAAATGACTGGAAAGCTATAGAAATCTGCTCAGATATCCTTAGGAGATCTGTTACCCAGAAGGAAGGTAAGATTTAACATTGTTCTCATTAGGGCAGTGATTGGTAAAAAAAATAATTTCATGTTATGTTCTACTGAGTTAAACATTTCAATATCCTGGTTAAACAAATCTCTTCAAAGCTTTAGATAATGAGACACAGTTATAGTGATGGGTTACTGTTTTCATTAGTGTTTTATTTTTAAAACTCAGCAACAGGTGTTAACTCATTATAATGGAGCTAGTTATGATAGGAAAGGATATTACCCCAAACCACTCTCTGAATATAAATCCCTTAAGTTCTTATAGAAGGGCCTAGATAAGTAGTTTCCAACCTTTTCAAATTATCAAGTAAATTAAGACCCTCCTTAATTATTTTTCTATTTTGCATCTAAGTAGTCTCATATTTTCCAATCCACCATAATTTTTTCTTTTTTTTTTCTTTTTTTAAAATTTTTTTTCAATTATCCATTGAATATCTCTCCTAAATATCCCTTTAAGAGAGGGATCAGGTGTGATCTAGAGTGCCAATAGGTTATTCATAAAGATTTTGTGGGCTCTGATTCAATACAGCAATGGCATCAAGATAATTGAGCTAAAAATAAATAAAGTACCATGTCACTAAATATCCCTTTAGTGACAACCTTGTCTATCTTGTTCACAGATATATCCCCAGATCCTAGTTTATAGTAGATATTCAGTAAATACTTGTTAATTGAAGGTGACCTTTACCTATGCATTATATACATTTTGTATATAATTTCTGCTAAACAAATGGTATTTCATAAGTTCTAAATGTTTCATGCCCCATTAATTCACCAGAATTGCTACTCTAAAGTGATGTCCTTTCAGGTCAGGTTAGTGAAACTTGATAAACCTTTGCATTATCATGGGGTTAATGTAGAATTTCCCAAGTTAGAAGTAACTGATCAAAAATGAGTGATAACTGTTACCAAAATGTAATGAATATTTTATATCAAAACTATATAATAAATGTATATAAGTGCCAGAGGTCAAGATGATATTAATATTAATTTTCCTCAATTTTCACTTTGATTTGACAAACTAAGCAGTATATCATTGACCATTTCTTTATAGATTTTTGTTATAATCAGAATAAGTATCAATATCAAGTAATACATCACATAATTATGCTTATTAAAGGCATAACATTAGATGCACTATAACTTATTAATCTTTTATTTCTAACAAATTTTTGGATATAGAATTCTTAACATTCACTAGAATTGGATTTTGTCCATATTTCTCCCTAGTTCTAAATATGGGAATTCTAAAATGTTAAATATTTTTATGAGACTTTACATGTATATTCTGTGTAGATCCAAAGCTACTGATTTTCTACATTCAAAATTAATAACTATGAACATTATTAATGTCAGTCAAATACTTCTATTTGACACTTTGTCTACCTTTGTGGGGCATCCCCAGCTTAGATTTAATTTGGGGAAGAAAATGAAAACATAGATTGAGACCTTTGGAAAACAATACAATCTCTAACATTAATTTTAATTAGAATGTTCTAAATGGGAATATCCCTTCAACTAAAATGAAGTAAGAAAAATCTCTTGACACAAAGTTGAAAGGTTAAACCAATCAAAATTCTAACCGGACACCAATAGCGCTAAAGATAATTTCACTTGTACAAATACAAATTTGAGGAGTTAGAAACATGGTTAAAATGGATTATATCATTCAGAAAGCGATAAATACAACTCACAATTTTTAAAAAGGTAAAGGAAATTATCAGAATACTTTGGAGTTCTTCTGAACATTTGTCTTAACTCTCCATGGCCACTAGATGGCACCTAGTATTTGGCAACCATAGCACTTTTTTATTTCTAGGGCTTAAAATAACTATAGCACTAGGTCAGTTCTGACAGAACAAAAATTAATCCTGCCACAGACACGGTAACATTTTCTTATCAGATGTCTAAATTTGAAATGCATGTGATTTTATGTCACACAGGAAAATATATACCTTTTTATTGTGCTTAGGTTTTCTAACTTCTAAAGAAATCGTGAGATTTGAAATTTTTCATTGGGTAGTTGATTTGCATCATTCTAAATAGAGATTAGACCATTTTGCTTTAAATATGCTTCATTCTTTAAGCATAGAGCCTTTACAAACGATCCACCCACTTACCCAAGACAGTTGTTCAGTTGCTCAGTCGTGTCCGACACTTTGTGACCCCATGAACTGCAGCACACCAGGCTTCCCTGTCCTTCACCATCACGGGAACTTGCTCAAACTCATGTCTGAAAATCAACACCTGTTACAATCACTTTAAACAAATGGAGTATTCCACTGAAGATTTTAAATATCTAAATTTAAGATACTCAAAGTGATAAAAGGAATAAATTTTATTTTAAAATAGCAAGGAATTGTATTTTTATTAAAGTATACTTGATTTACAATCAGTGCAGTTCAGTCACTCCGTTGTGTCCAACTACTTGAGACCCCATGGACTGCAGCACACCAGGCTTCCCAGTCCATCACCAAGTCTCAGAGTTTGCTCAAAATCATGTCCACTGAGTTGGTGATGCCATCCAACCATCTCATCCTCTGTCGTCCCCTTCTCCTCCCGCCTTCTACGTCTCCCAGCATCAGGGTCTTTTCTAATGAGTCAGCTCTTCACATCAGGTGACGCAAGTATTGGAGCTTCAGCCTCAACATCAGTCCTTCCAATGAATATTCAGGACTGATTTCCTTTAGGATTGACTGGTTTGATCTCCTTGCATTCCAAGGGACTCTCAAGACTCTTCTCCAACACCACAGTTCAAAAGCATCTATTCTTCGGCGTTCAGTTTTCTTTATGGTCCAACTCTCACATCTGTATATGACTACTGGAAAAACCATAGCTTGGACTAGATGGACCTTTGTCTCCAGGTCTCTGCTTTCTAATATGCTGTCTAGTTTGTCATAGTTTTTCTTCTAAGAAGTAAGCATCTTTTAATTTCATGGCTGCAGTCACCATCTACACTGATATTGGAGCCCAAGAAAATAAATTCTGTCACTCTTTCCATTGTTTCCCCATCTATTTGCCATGAAATGATGGGACCAGATGCCATGGTCTTCATTTTTTGAATGTTGAGTTCTAAGCCAGCTTCTTCACTCTCTTCTTTCACCTTCATCAAGAGGTTCTTTACTTCCTCTTTGCTTTCTGCCTTAAGGGTGGTGTCATCTGCATATTTGAGAATATTGATTCTTCTCCAGGCAATCTTGATTCCAGCTTGTGTTTCATCCATCCTGGCATTTTGCATGATGTACTCTGCATGTAAATTAAATAAGCAGGGTGACAATATACAGCCTTGATGTACTCCTTCCCCAATTTGGAACCAGATCATTTTTCCATGTCTGGTTCTAACTGTTGCTTCTTGACCTGTATACAGGTTTCTTGGGATGCAGATAAGGTGGTCTGGTATTCCCATCTCTTGAAGATTTTTCCACGGTTTGTTGTGATCCACATAGTCAAAGGTTTTAGCGTAGTCAATGAAGCAGTGGATGCTTTTCTGGCACTCTCTTGCTTTTTCGATGATCCAGTGGATGTTTGCAATTTGATCTCTGGTTCCTCTGCCTTTTCTAATCCAACTTGAACATCTGGAAGTTCTCGGTTCACATACTGTTGACACCTCACTTGGCGAATTTTTAGCATTACTTTGCTAGTGTGTGAAATGAGTGAAATTGTGCGGTAGTTCGAACATTCTTTGGCATTGCCTTTCTTTGGGACTGGAATGAAAACTGACCTTTTCCAGTCCTGTGGCCACTGCTGAGTTTTCCAAATTTCCTGGCATATTGAGTGCAGCACTTTCACAAGCTTCCTCTTTTAGGATTTGAAATAGCTCAGCAGGAATTTCATCACCTCCACTAGCTTTGTTCATAGTGATGCATTCTAAGGCCCACTTGACTTCACACTCCAGGATGTTTGGCTCTAGGTGAGTGATCACACCATCGTGGTTATCTGGATCATTAAGATCTCTTTTGTATAGTATTTCTGTGTATTCTTACCACCTCTTCTTAATATTGTCTGCTTCTGTTACGTCCCTATGGTTTCTGTCCTTTATTGTGACCATCTTTGCATGAAATGTTCCCTTGGTATCTCTAATTTTCTTGAAGTAATCTCTACTCTTTCCCATTCTGTTGTTTTCTTCTATTTCTTTGCATTGATCACTGAGGAAGGCGTTCTTATCTCTCCTTGCTATTCTTTGAAACTCTGCATTCAAATGGGTATATCTTTCCTTTTCTCCTTTGCTTTTCACTGCTCTTCTTTTCACAGCTATTTGTAAGGCCTCCTCAGACCCAAGCCAGAAACCCAAAATTTCTCAGACTGCCCCCCTTCCTTATTTCTTACATCCCCAAATTCTGTGCTCTTTATTTTTTAAATATCTCCTGCTCTAATCCCTTCTCTTTATGTCATTCAGACTCAGTATTGCAAAAAATATCTTGTTTCCCTGATTGGCCATCTATCTGCCTCTCCAACTTCATTGTTCTCTGTCCTGTCTCTGATCTTGAGAATGACTGAAATACAGCTTCTCTTCTTTTTATCCCTCCTGCATCTTTATACTAAGTGTTCCCTTAACTTACCTACGGCCTTGATTCTTAGCCTGATAAACTTGTGTTCTCTCATCAGAGTTTAGTCCACACAGGACATGTTCCCTGATGTGACCAGACAGAGCTGGCCATGGTGCCAAATCAGTACCTTGACAATAGATATCTGGGCTTTAGTTTGTGGTCAGTAAAATGGGTAAATAATACATTTACATTATTTCATTTTTAAAAGCAATGAAATGAATGATGTGCTTAGAAAATTTCCTTGTATATAGCAAGTACTCAATAAATGTTAGCCACTAGTAGTAACAGTAGTAGTAGCAGTAGCAGTTATTACTACTATTATTACTATCTCTATTAAAGTATTTTCCATATCTCAGTTTCTGAACTTACTAGAAACAGATGATGGGCATGTATTATTTGCTTGTCTGTCCCTCTTGTGAAGGAGACAGCCAGGGTGACCTCATTATCTTTGGAAAGGAAAAAGAAGAATTTGAGTTTTTATAAACTATTAGGTGTAGCTCAACCAAGATACTTTTTGTTCAGTTAAATGAATTATTTATGAAAATATCATGATCATATTCCTGAAAATTTAGAAAATGTAGAACAAACATTTCAAATCAGTCATAATCTACTATGTGTCATTGTTTTGATGAATTTATCTCCAGAATATTTTCATATGCTTACCTGCTAGAGACTCTCAGTTGTGTATCAACCTTGCTTTCTTGCTGGAAGAAACCACCTTTTACAAAAGAGGCTGAATTTACCCAGTGCTTGTTTTCCCAGATTCCTTTGCAGCAAGGGCACATGAGCCAGCCCTGTGAGATGCTGCTAATACAGTAATTTCTTTACTGCTGAAACTGAAAGCCATATATGTGCAATTGATACCATAAATGGGCAATAGGGTACTGGACATGACACAGCCCCAGGGCACTGAAGAATGAGCTATTAACACTTGAAATAGAAGCGTGCCATTAAACCACTGCAAGTAGCTGGGACCCTGTGTCCTGCAAACACCTCACAAGGAGAGCAGCTGCACTCATATAAATGGACCTTGAAAACACAGTCATAACAGACAGAGAAAGTTAAGCAATATTTTGCTGAGTACTGAATTTTAAAATGATTAACAAAAGAAATGAAGAAATAGAAATTAAGTAGAAGTATAATAGAGGCTAGAAAGAAGGAAAGATTGGGGGAAATGATCAATAGAACTAAAAATAAAAAATATTGTCAGTGATATTAAAAACAGTACATAAAATCAATTCATGATAAAAATTTCTAGCAATCAAAGAATAAACAGGAGCTTCTTAACCAGATAAAGACCTACAGAACACCTACAGAAATCTACACCTACAGAAATCTACAGAAAAACACCTACAGAAATCTACAGCAGATTTAAGTTAACATGGACAATCTAGTGGGGAATAGCAGTTTAAAATTTGATTTCATGATCAAGAATCACAAATCACAAATATTTAAGAAGCACCAGCATCATGAACAGCAAAGCAATAAAGCCACTGATCTGAATTTACACCTGAAGAAACAGAATTAATAGAGCAATCAGAATGGGATTTTAAAATAACAAAAATTAATATCCTCAAAGAGAGTATTATAGTATAAAAGAGGAACAGATGGTTAAAGGAGAGAAGCCACTTAATGTTAAAAAAAATTACAAGCAAGTACCTTTGTGTTTTTTTATAATTATAATATTTATTTATATAAAATATTTTATATTTTAAGCAAATATTTCTTAAAATAACAAATACTTTTCTAAACTAAAGAGTAGCAATATTTACTCTATTTTCTCTCTTTTGCTCCTCTACTGTTTTTTAAATTTTAACCAATTTCAGCTTTGCAGATTGGTAAATGAAGAGAGGAAATCATCAAATGGTTGAAATCATAGAAATAAAGCACAAATCCAACTGCCTCAGCTTTAGTAAGGAGAAAATTAAAGCCAAGAGTGACACAAGGTCACTCTTGTCCAAGGTCACACAATCTTGTAGGGAGCAAGGGTTGAGAAGATAAAGAAAAAAAAAAAAAAAAAGGCAGACAGAGAGAGGTAAAAAAGGGAAATTAGTTGGAAACTCAATTTATCTCATTATTCTTCTCTCTACCATCTTATACCAAGTTTCCAAAGCTATAGGGGAATCATTTCTATAATTCTTAAGTAGGCTGAGGTCCACTTGAGAGAAAGAATGTAATATCCAATTAAGAAAGGCATTCGATCTTTTATATGATGGTTAAAGTGGTTTGTTGGTTCTGAGCTTTAAATGCCACTTATATATTATGTTGAGTGATAAGTTCCCTATCACTACTCAGAATTTTTCCCATGTCTGTTCTTCAGGGTCTTATGGCAACGCCTTTGCAGTGTGTGGAATGTTGCACATAGAAAATCTGAGAAATTATCATCAGTGTTAAACTATCCATTAAGGACCTCCTTAATCCTCCCATTGCTTTTTCTTCTTGACAGATAATGATAAGAAATGGTATGTTCAATGCCATATTCATAATGAAAGCCTACAACTTGCAATCAGACACCAGAGAAAATCAGTTTATATTTGAAGGCTTAGTGCTACCCCAGGGTCACAAGTGATTATGAGGTCAAAAGAAAGAGGCCAAAGCTATTTTCCAACTTGTGTCCAATTTCTTTTCTCTGTAAGGTACAAGTGTCATTCTTTTCAAGTATTTGCAATTCACAATTTTACATAACTCATATCTGCATTATAAAACCAAACAATGATAACTTATTTTCATTTCATCTAATAATTTATTAGATTCTAAAATACCTGTAGTAATTTCTCTGACAAATTATAGAACATTATTTTTCACTACAGGTCCAAATATATTTAGGAATTTGGGTTTAATTACACTTGATCTAAAATACCTATGGTAATTTTTCTGACAAGTTATAAAATGTTATTTTTCACTACAGTTTCAAGCATATTTAGAAATTTGGGTTTAATTAAGCCTGCTCCATCATTACAAGCTATTAGAGAGAACTCTCAAAAGCCTAGGAGCAAACGGTGAGCAAACACAGGAGTGATTGTGGTAATAAAAGTCATGCTTGGTCCAGAGCCTCTTTACAAAACACAAGAGTTCACATCATAGTCTTGAAACAGCAAACTTGGGTCTTCCATTTATTTCCATATAATCTTGACTAACTTAATTTACTAAATCTAGGTTCCATAATTTGTAGAGTAAAATATGATATATACTTTACAGTCACCTATAAGGATTACATAAGGTACATATGTGTAATATTTAGCTCCTGGCTCATGGAAGGAACTTAGCATTTAGGTGCTACATTATCATCATCATCATCACTGTAATTGTGCTATCCCTGAGGTGGTCCCTTCCACGAACAGGATCATGGAGTTTATAGATGCCTTCTCTTTGGCCACCACTAGAGGCACTGAAGAAATGTGTGCCCCTCTCTATCTACTTGACGGCCTCATAGACTCAGCTATTATTGCATGACATGCTGATGACACTGGACTCCACGACTTTCCCGATTGCTCTAGGTTGAGCCTGCCAGTATCGCTCAGGTTACTGTCCAGCAGCTGCCAGCACCACTCACACAGTATTTTGGCAGCCTGCCCCAAATCTCCAGCGAGGGTACTCTCCTCACTAAGCTGCTCTCAGACAAGTCTTGCTCTTGGTTTTTGACGATGTTACAACTATTCCATTAGTGTTTCTCTCCCTCCTCATCCCATAACAGTGATTAGTGAGAAAATGTTTTTGTAAACCTGTTGCTCAGAATCTAGCAAAGAAGATGGACATATTAACAACAGGCTATAAAATGATGTGATAAGTTTCATGTGCTATAATTTTACTTGGTTCTCCTTTTCCTCTTGTATGGTATTTATGTTTCTGTCTTCCTAGCTCCCCAGTCATAACCACAGGTCAGATCATAGGCTTAGGTGTCTTAACTGGGCTTCCTGTCTCCGTATTCTCACTCCTCCTTTTCATCTAATATGTCACTGCTAGATAAATCTTTTCAATAGACTACTTTAATCATGTGAACTACTTAAAAAAATTTTGAGCTATCTTTGTTTCTTAAAGACCCTTTTACCAGAGAGATCTCTTGACCCAGTGTCCAAAGACAATTCAGATGCACAATCATACCACCCACTGAGACCACTGTGTGCCAAAGAGTTACCCAGGTCTTGCAATTTCTGCATCTCAGGATAAGCTTCCTCTCCTAGGAACACTCCTTGGCATTTTAGAGAGTACATTTTTTACCATCCCACTCTTAAGATTTTCAAAATTTACAAAAGCATTAAGGAGATGGATCCCTCTATCTATGAATGATGCCCCTCTGCTATCCTCCAGACTAGCTGGCTCGTCAGGAAGGACTGCTCAGTGTCCAGTTGAAACTGAAGCTTGTGGGAAAACTCATCAAGTCACTGAATTACAACAAGAATTAGAAAGGTCTTCTCTTTAGCAAGCCCCTTCCTCCAAACAGAGTCCAAGACCTTCTCATTTCCATTTGTGCCCCTTATAAGCTGTTTTCTGTAGTGCTAAACTCACTATTCTACACTTGGCTTTGTGATGCCAGTGCTGAGGCTCTGCAAAGCACATTTCTGTATCTCTGTCCATAGTGAAGGCTATTAGGCTATGTAACAGAAAACACTAGAGGAATTCTTCTATGATAAAAAAGGAGGAAGAAGTCTCTCCTGGTTTGTTTTCTTTATGCTTCCTGTTTCTCTGAGCACCATCCTAGCAATGGTACCAGGACTTCTCATCCTGGCAATGGTTATTCTTTCCATAAGAAGATTCTTTCCATGGTTTATAGATTTTCAAACACTTACAAAGCCAGATTCATTGTGATATCCCCTCCCCCACCATGAGACAGCACTACCACCAGTATGACACCTCCTCCTCAGTGGTCTGGGTCCCAGGTTGTGGGGATCCTGCTCTGTTGTCTAAATTCCAATGGTTGAACCTCCTTTTCTAAATTGTGATGATTTCAACCATTCCCCTTCTCCCCTTTAGCAAATAATCCAGCAGAAGCGAGCCAGTGACTAGAGTTCCCTTTAACCTACAGATTACATAGTTAACAAGTTTATACCAAGTTAGTAATTCTTTATACTAGATTCCTCTGCTCAAATAACTGGTATAATAGTTTCTATTGCCTGACTGGACTTTGGTTGACAGAGACATCATTATTAGGCTGTCAGTCTGGTGATCCTTCTTGCCTCCTCCTTAACTTCTCCATAAAAATGTAGAGCTGCATATGTGTAAGGAAGGTACAACGGCCTGTACCCCCATTGTACATCCAGCCCCACCAGGCCAAGAACAACTCTCTGTTGGACAGTGAGACTCAGGGAAACTACATGAGTTTTGTTTACTTTCTGCCTATAAGTGTCATCAGTGAGCCTGCTTTACAGCTGCACCATTTTCATTTGTGGAGTTTGTCCTGTCTGTGGTTTAACAGGTAAAAACAGGTTCCGTATAAGAGTCAGAGAAGATATCCAGAAGAAGCTTTGATAAATTAGTAAAATAAAACTTATTAGTTGTTTTAAGGAGCAAAATTAAGACTTTAAATTTCTCAGAAGTGTTTCAGACAAACAACTCAGGTATCTGTTGCAGATAATACAAACTCTTGGTGAGAATCGTAATAGCACCCCTAAATTCAGAATCATGACAGGACCCCCAAATGCAGAAGCACATTCTAGTAGGTTCTGCACATATAAGCCACTGTGTTAGTTATTAAACTATTGTTTCTCAGCTTCAAATGTACCCTTCTGTAGTCTGCTTAGTGATGACAAGATTGCTACCAGCTCTAGATGGCTAATACTTTCTGCTCAGTACTTTGAGTCCCAGTTTTGTAAGGTCCTTTCTCTGAGATTTTAGATTAGTAAATCCAACCTCTTTTCATTTTGTCTGCAAGCTACGTTTCTTCTTTGCCAGTTGGCTTCCTGGTGGTTTCTTCCAACAGAGAAAACTAGAGAGAAACCAGAAGCCAAGAGGACAAGAGAAGGAGCTTCCTAATCTTGTTTGCTTGTTAGCATCCCTTTCTTTCATTTATTAAATAGGGATTATAATAATACCACAGTCATAAGATTGTTTTGAAATTTAAATGAATTGATATATCAAAATACTTAGAATAAAAATTATCAATGTGTTAACTATTATATGTTATTAAAATATTCCTTTCTAAATAGTTTGAGTTATATTTTTAAAAACCATTTAATGAGTAGCAGAGTATACAAAAGAGAGCTTCCCAAGTGGCACTAGTGGCAAAGAACCCACCTGCCAATGCTGGAGATGTCAGAAACATGGATTCTATTCTTGGATCAGGAAGATCCCCTGGAGGAGGGCACAGCAACCTACTCCAGTATTCTTGCCTGGAGAATCCCATGGACAAAGGAACCTGGTGAGCTACAGTCCATAGGGTCGCAAAGAGCTGGACATGACTAAAGCGACTTAGCACGCACGTATGCAAAAGGAGACAGAGGGGACAGCAGAAACACAGGAATTGAGTAAACATTGTAGTCAGTGGAGTATTCAGACTGCTTCCCGACCACTGGAACAGCTATAGCATCATGAATGAAAATGAAATCTGCTATCCATCCTCATGTCTTTGTACTTTTCTGTCCTATATTCAAAGAATTTATAATCAATCATAATACAGATTGATAACTGCTATAATAGAAAAATGTAGGATTTCTACAGTGACAGAAGAAAGTCCAGAGAAAATTCTCTGGAGTTAACAATGTAAAAGGGGGAATTCAGTGAAGAAAAGGGGAAAAGCACATGCAAAGAGAATGCTTGAGAGAGAGCACAGCATTTAAGAAAAGTGCAAATAGTTAGCCTGCACCTCAGCATATGTGTGGAATGTGGGGAAACTAAAGCTGGAGACATAGACAGAAGTTCAATTTTTCAAGAGTCATGATTACAAAGCTAAGGAGATTGATTGAAATTATAGGGAATGCTAAGTTGAGTCCCTTTCCCATTATCATGGTAAAGCAGAGACAATGCCATGTGCTTATACACTGCTTTACTTTCTTACTGTGTACACTGCTTATGCTAAGTCGCTTCAGTCGTGTCCAACTCTGTGTGACCCCATAGATGGCAGCCCACCAGGCTCCCCTGTCCCTGGGATTCTCCAGGCAAGAACACTGGAGTGGGTTGCCATTTCCTTCTCCAATGCAGGAAAGTGAAAAGTGAAAGTGAAGTCGCTCAGTCGTGTCCGACTCTTCGCACCCCATGGACTGTAGCCTACCAGGCTCCTCCATCTATGGGATTTTCCAGGCAAGAATACTGGAGTGGGGTGCCATTGCCTTCTCTGACTGTATACATAGAAAACTACATTTCCAGGTCTCCCCGTTAGACCTAGGTGGGACCAACTGACAGGATTCAGACCAGTTCAGACCAGTACCATGTAAAGTGCTATATACTACTTAAAAACCCAGTGGTCTATTGATAGGCAAGGACAGGAAAATCTCTTGGTTCCCTGTTCCAGGGAAATATCAGCTGCTTCTGAGTGTAAAGAGGATAGAACACCTGATTCCTCCCCGACCATCCTGCAGAGATCTTGAGAAAATTCATCTGATGGTGGAGAGAAGCAGAAATAATCTCATTCTCCGGTGTCCTGCACGGATATAAAAGAGATATCTAAGGACACTAGTGGAGAAGGCAATGGCACCCCACTCCAGTACTCCTGCCTGGAAAATCCCATGGACGTAGGAGCCTGGTAGGCTGCAGTCCATGGGGTCCCTTTCATGCATTGGAGAAGGAAATGGCAAGCCACTCCAGTGTTCTTGCCTGGAGAATCACAGGGATGGGTGGGCTGCCGTCTCTAGGGTCGCACAGAGTCGGACACGACTGAAGCGACTTAGCAGCAGCAGCAGCAGCAAGGACACTAGGGAGAGCCAGGAAATTTATACTTGCCAAATGCACCAGAGATAGAAGACACAGTGGGCTGCCAGAGACAAGGAGGGAAATCTGCCTGCCCTTCTAGAGCCTAAGCTGTTTTGGAAGATACTAGAGACTGAATGTTTGTGTCCCTCACCCCCCACCCAAATTTATACATTGAAATTCTTATCCCCAATGTAATTGGGATATGAGTAGATTATTAAGGTGGATTCCTCATAAATAGAACTAGTGCCCTGATAACAGGGACTCCAGAGGGCTCATTTGCCCTTCCCCCTTTTGAGGATACACAAAATGACATTTTTTTTTTTGAAACAACCATTTATGAAACAGAAACCAGTTTCTGACAAGACCCTAAATCTGCAGGCACCTTGATCTTGGACTTCCCAGCCTCCAGAACTCTGAGAAACAGATATCTATTGTTTGTAAGCCGCCCAGTTTATAGTGTTTTGTTATACAGCAGCCCAAATGGACTAAAGAAGGCATTGTCATCCACTGGAAGAGGAGCTGTAACATGGAAGCAGCCCCACCCTTTCGTTTCTGGTACACAGTCCTGAAGATAGAGGACAACGAGGAACCACCTCTGCCCCCACAGAATCATACACTTGTTACTTGAATAACAAGCAACAATCAATGTTTTGGGAGGGGCAAGAGTGAGGAGAGAAACAGGTGGCACAGGTGTGCAGGTCCCCTTGAGAACTGTATATGGAGCAGGAAAACTTTCTGGCACCCCAACTTCTAACTAAACACAAGAGCATGTGTGTCTGCTACAGGAAAAATATGAAGCCTGTGCAACGAAATCCAGGCAAACTGCTCACTACATTGAACTGGGTCTACATTAACACCCTGGTAAAAGAAGAGATGAACACATTTTGACCATGGATGCTATTTATCTGATTCTCTCCTATTCTTTTATACACAGTGTTTGGAATTCGATTTTAAAAAATGATACACAAATGAGCAAGAAAATTAAAAAATAAAAACATGGTTAAGACATTAAGAAGGCAACAGAACCAGACCCAGATGTTGGAACTATCAGAAAAAAACTTTAAAATGACTACATTGTGATTACAGTCGGTCCACCTGGATAATCCAGGAAAATCCCACCCCCCTTTTAAAAATGCTTAACTTAATCACATTAACTAAGTCCCTTTTGCCAAATAAGGGAACATATTTGCAGGTTCCAGAGATTAGGGTGGGATCTCAGAGTGGGGCAGGGGAGGCATTATTCTGCCTACTGTATCCAGATTTCAAAATTTGGGGCAAGTTATTTCTTTAATTGCATTATCATTTCCAATCTCCTTTCTTGTTTGCACACCTTCCCCCCCTCCCCTTTCCTTTTCTCTCTCTTCTTTCACTCACTGTCTCCTTTCCTGAGTGCTCTACCTCTAAAATGTCATCCTCGCTCTTTCTCTCCACTCTCTACTTCCTCTGCCACTAGAAATCTGGTTTCTTTTTGTTTACAGATTTCCCCATCCTCTACTTCATGTCTTATTTTGCACCAGATGAATTCTTCTAAAGTGCTCATCTCCTCATCTCTCTCTCATTGGCATAAAATCCTTGACTGATGTCCCATTGCTCTCAAGATGAAGTTTCTTAGCAAAGCCCTTTTATCCCCTGCTCCTTCGCACCATGCTAGCCTTCTTTGCAATCACTTCTATTCAGGTACATTTAACGTTGCAGCTTTGCCAGCCTACTAGGTTGTCCCTGAGTACACTAGGCTGCTTTGCATGTGTGTATCCCTCTTTTCTGCTTCTCAGTTGTACGTTCCTATCATCTCCAGGGCTACTCTTCAAGACTGTTGACTTGACCTTTGACCAGAAGGACCCCCTGATTTCTTAACAGAGATAACCCTCTTTCCTGCAGTCATCTGTCACTTTATCTTTCACAGATCCTCTTATCATATGCATGATTCTAAATAGTAATTTACTTATGCATGTTTTCTTTTCTACTTCTGTGAGTACATGGAGATCAGGAATTATCCATTATTTACCAGGATATGGCCAGAACCAGCACAATGCCTTTATGGGGCACATTTGGTGCCTCATAAATATCTGTTCATATTTGTATCTATTATTAGTGACTTCTTAATATCATTTTTTAACACCTCTCAGTATTTGATATTTGACCTTTAGCAAATATCTCAATGTGAATTTATGTCTCTGGTTTTAGTGAATTTTTAAAATAATTTTCATATACTTAAAAAGATTCTTAAAATATTTTCTCTGATGATAAAATGAATCCTTTCTTTGCTCACTTTGGAAAAAGTCCTGTGATCTGGAAGTCTGAGATCTCATAATAATATAGGATTGGGTCAATTTATATAACCTGGATTCCTGTCTATTCCTCCTGGTTAGATAAACTGGTAAGTAGGTCAGGAATTTGTAGGCCAAGTGATAGGCACTTTTTAGAGAAGTTATAACTGCTACTTATTTACCATATTTTCTTAGAATGTAATTTTCTGATTTTAGCCTGTTTAAGTGTTTCTGGAAATTAGGAGACACTCGCCATGAAATCCAGAGAAGGCAATGGCACCCCACTCCGGTACTCTTGCCTGGAAAATCCCATGGATGGAGGAGCCTGGTAGGCTGCAGTCCATGGGGTCGCTAAGAGTCAGACACGACTGAGCGATTTCACTTTCACTTTTCACTGTCATGCATTGGAGAAGGAAATGGCAACCCACTCCAGTGTTCTTGCCTGGAGAATCCCTGGGACGGGGGAGCCTGGTGGGCTGCCGTCTATGGGGTCGCACAGAGTCGGACACGACTGAAGGGACTTGGCAGCAGCAGCAGCAGCCATGAAATCAGAAAATCATCCATCCCAGCATCATCATATGGGAGAATACAGACCATGTAAAAGATAGGACTGCAATGTGTGTGTGGGGACTCAATTGTTGTGTGATTATTTGCGACCGTATGGACTATAGCCTGTATGGCTCCTCTGTCTATGGAATTTTCCAGGCAAGAATACTGGAGTGAGTTGCCATTTCCTACTCCAGGGGATCTTCCTGACCCAGGGATCAAACCCATGTCTCCCGCATTGGCAAGCGGATTCTTTACCACTGGGTCACCTGGGAAGCCAAGTAGGTCAATAACATCCCAATATGTAAATGAACACCAAGAGCAGCATTGAATGGGGAAAGAGTTCATGTAGCAGAGGGAAGCAGAGAATGTAATATAAAGTTGAAAGGAAAAGTCCAGTTTTGATGGAAACAAGATTCATAAATGTAAGCAGACACAAGAAAAAAAAATTGTTAGAAATCTCTAAGTGTTACCTTATATGGCTTCTTTTTTTCCTAATTCATGTCCTAGTTGCAGGTAGTACTAAAAAACTTTATTTTTTAATGCTCATTAAAACCCACTTTCTAGGGTTATTTTCTCTGCTACACAGATGAAATTGAACGGAAATACTATGACTTTTTGGTCACTCATAGGCAAGAAAAAGTCTTCTGATCACATCTAGTCACAAAAATAAAGTTTCATTTCAGCAATTAAAATGTCCAGACATTTAAATTCAGGGCCTCTCCTGATGCCTATTGACTCCTATAGGTTTTTACCTGAAGGAGGAAAAGGGCCTTGTGAGTTTCTTCTTGATTTCCTCCATTTCTTTGCAAGTCCTTCATAGGTGGTCTAACTTTAGAATGTAGAATAGTTGGCAAATGTTGTCTTGGGGCTTTAGCCAAAACAGAGTCAGAAATAGTTCAGTTTTAACATCCTGTTGCATATCCTTGGTAGCATAACTAAAACACACAATTTTCATACAGTTTTCAACTCCATATATATTGCAAATTGAGATGGAGAATTCAAGAGCAGGCACTAGAATAACAAAGTAGGCACGTTTACACTCTTTACAGGAAATACCTAACCACACATGTCACAATCAACTGCAGTGTTTTCTAAACTTTCCCACCAACTTACCCTGAATCACTGAGAAAGAAGACAGACCTCTGTAGGATATGAGATCTTGGACTAAAGAGGCATTTTTATTTATGATATTTCTTAACAGGCATGTGTTTTACTAATTAAAGCACACAAACTTCATATTCTGTGCCATAGTGCCTGTGTTTATTTTAGTATAAAAATTACTAGTTTTTTCTAACATTTCCTTAAAATTGTTTCCCCAGGGATATACACTACATTTAACCTCTAAGTCCAGTTAAATCCTAGCAAAATGTCATATTCTTCAGTTTGATAATTGTGAACCTGTAGATGATGGTATTTAAGTAGTTCTAAAGGATGCTATTAGACTTGACTTTTCTTGTGTTTTCCCTTATTAATATTAGTGTTAATGAGCATTCAAACTGTGCTTAACAAAATATTTTAAATTCGTATTAAGAGGGGAGCAAACATTTGTTTGCAGAAAATATATTGCCCAAATAAAAACCCAGATCCCTTTACAAACATTGTTTTTTTCCACACCCCCTTAACTTTGCCTCTTAACATATCACTTCTAGACTTGATTAAACTCCAGTTTCAGGAAGAACACTCAGCTTAAAGTAGAAATCAGAAATATCTTTGGAAAGGAAAGTTTAGAAATATAACTGTTTTACTCCTTCAAAAAAAAATTGGTCCTGTAAGAAAACCAAGCGATAAGTAGTCCTGAGTTGAGAGGACACTTAGAAACTCATTTCTTGCCAATTGTCCTGCTGTACCTGTTGTGGACTCATTTACCCATTACAGTGTATCTAAAGTTTTTTCTACCTATAACTCCAAGTATAATGGGAACAGGGCCCTCCTTGCACAACTTTTTAAGTTCAAGCTGATACTCTTGAGCAGAAACTCAAAGATAAGTGGAAACTATTCAGCTCTATTTCAGTTCAAAAAGCTAAGTCTGGCCATTGCAAGATAAACATCCCTGAAGAGTTATTGGTGAAGTTAATATTATTCTAGGAAGCCAATGGCTATATGCTGCTGCTGCTGCTGCTAAGTCGCTTCAGTCGTGTCCAACTCTGTGCGACCCCATAGATGGCAGCCCACCAGGCTCCCCCGTCCCAGGGATTCTCCAGGCAAGAATACTGGAGTGGGTTGCCATTTCCTTCTGCAATGTATGCATGCATGCTAAGTCGCTTCAGTCGTGTCGAACTCTGTGTGACCCTATGGACAGTAGCCCACCGGGCTCCTCTGTCCACGGGATTCTCTAGGCAAGAATACTAGAGTGGGTTGCCATTTTTTTCTCCTAATAGCTGGCAATGGCACCCCACTCCAGTATTTTTGCCTGGAAAATCCTATGGACAGAGAAGCCTGGTAGGCTGCAGTCCATGGGGTCGCTAGAGTCAGACACGACTGAGAGACTTCACTTTCACTTTTCACTTTCATGCATTGGAGAAGGAAATGGCAACCCACTCCAGTGTTCTTGCCTTGAGAATCCCAGGGACGGGGGAGCCTGGTGGGCTGCCGTCTCTGGGGTGCACAGAGTCGGACACGACTGAAGCGACTTAGCAGTAGCAGCAATGGCTATATGACTTGTCTGCAAAATTAGCCAGACTCAGAAAGGAAAACAAGAGAATGAATTAGCTGTTTCTATGTTTAAAAACACAGGACTGGAAAAGGTCAGTTTTCATTCCAATCCCAAAGAAAGGCAATTCCAAAGAATGCTCAAACTACCGCACAATTGCACTCATCTCACACGCTAGCAAAGTAATGCTCAAAATTCTCCAAGCCAAGCTTCAGCAATATGTGAACCGTGAACTTCCTGATGTTCAAGCTGGTTTTAGAAAAGGAAGAGGAACCAGAGATCAAATTGCCAACATCTACTGGATCATAGAAAAAGCAAGAGAGTTCCAGAAAAACATCTATTTCTGCTTTATTGACTATGCCAAAGCCTTTGACTGTGTGGATCACAATAAACTGGGAAATTCTTCAAGAGATGGGAATACCAGACCATCTGATCTGCCTCTTGAGAAATTTGTATGCAGGTCAGGAAGCAACAGTTAGAACTGGACATGGAACAACAGACTGGTTCCAAATAGGAAAAGGAGTATGTCAAGGCTGTATATTGTCACCCTGTTTATTTAACTTATATGCAGAGTACATCATGAGAAACGCTGGACTGGAAGAAACACAAACTGGAATCAAGATTGCCGGGAGAAATATCAATAACCTCAGATATGCAGATGACACCACCCTTATGGCAGAAAGTGAAGAGGAACTCAAAAGCCTCTTGATGAAAGTGAAAGTGGAGAGTGAAAAAGTTGGCTTAAAGCTCAACATTCAGAAAATGAAGATCATGGCATCTGGTCCCACCACTTCATGGGAAATAGATGGGGAAACAGTGGAAACAGTGTCAGACTTTATTTTTCTGGGCTCCAAAATCACTACAGATGGTGACTGCAGCCATGAAATTAAAAGGTGCTTACTCCTTGGAAGGAAAGTTATGACCAACCTAGATAGCATATTCAAAAGCAGAGACATTACTTTGCCAACAAAGGTTCATCTAGTCAAAGCTATGGTTTTTCCTGTGGTCATGTATGGATATGAGAGTTGGACTGTGAAGAAGGCTGAGCACCGAAGAATTGATGCTTTTGAACTGTGGTGTTGGAGAAGACTCTTGAGAGTCCCTTGGACTGCAAGGAGATCCAACCAGGCCATTCTGAAGGAGATCAGCCCTGGGATTTCTTTGGAGGGAATGATGCTAAAGCTGAAACTCCAGTACTTTGGCCACCTCATGTGAAGAGTTGATTCATTGGAAAAGATTCTGATGCTGGGAGGGATTGGGGGCAGGAGGAGAAGGGGACGACAGAGGATGAGATGGCTGGATGGCATCACTGACTCAATGGAAGTGAGTCTCAGTGAACTCCGGGAGTTGGTGATGGACAGGGAGGCCTGGCGTGCTGCGATTCATGGGGTCGCAAAGAGTTGGACACGACTGAGCGACTGATCTGATCTGATCTGATGTTTTAAAAAAAAACAAAAAAGACTCAAAATCCAGGAGATTAAACTTGGAGTTAAGGACAATAATAGTTTACCACAGTGAAAGGTAAACTAAAGTTTAGAACAATATTTTCATTCCAAGACTTTCTGCATCACAATCACGGCAGTGATAGGGGTTACCTAGATTGTTAAAATTACAGATTCTCAGGCCCTACCTTAGACTTACTGAATGAAAATTTGAGAGTTGAAAATTGCTGCCAGGAGATCTTTGTTGTTGTTGAAGCTTGAGGACTACTGGATTGGATTCTAATAGCTCAATAAAGTAAGATGGAAGAAATTATGAATCTGATAGTAAAATAACTCTTAACAATAGTACAAAAGATATAGGTTCACAATTCTGAAATCCAAACACCTTTTTTCAAGCTCTTAAAATCAAACATCTTTTTTCTTATAATTTATTTAGAGACCATTCCCATTCTGATCTAGACTTATTTAGTGGCAAAAAAAGTGACCTGTATCTATGAGAGATCATCTATAGCCTCTACTTATTGCACTTTGTATATATGTTTGGATTTCACTGCATAGTCTCTCTGTAATACTCCAAATGGAGTCAGTATATAATACAAGGTAGATGTACTACATTATGAATTCAGAAAACCATTTGGCCCAAAGGGTTTCAGATAAGAGAATGGGTACTTGCAGGTGTTTAAAACTTTTCAGTTGCAAGAAAATAATGCATCTAAATGAGCTTGAACTTATGGCAAATATTGGAGGGAATATATGTGAAAGGTATTAATACCAGTGGAGAAGGAGAAGAAGAAGCAGGGAGAGCCTTTCGGCCTCAGTGCAGTTCTGACACCTGTGAAAGGAGAGCAAGAGGGAATAAGGATAGGCAGGGTATGTTCCAGACTGCAAAGCATCTCCGAGAAGTGTCAGCCCAGCCAATGTGGACTCCTTAAACAAAATTTACCACGAGAAATCTTGCATCACCACGGCAAAGATGGCCTGACTCTGACAACCCTGCCACACTTAGTCTTTGGCTGGAAGTAGCCTAGGAGCTAGTATGGCCTCAACAAGAATGTCTTGGAAGATCTGAACATGCAGCAGCTAGTCTTACGGCAGGTTTTCTTTAAGAAAATCTGGGTGATGCACATTCTTGGCCACCAAAGCCCATAACTTACCAAATGAGGTAGAGCAACTCAACAGACAGAAGCTATGGAGTGGAATATTACAGTGAAACATTCTTCCTGGTTCTGTAAACTTCTGTTTTGTGAGGTCTTTTTATTATATTAGCCTAATGGTATTCTGGCCAATACATTTCACACTTATAATTGTCTTTCTCCATGTATTTTGTCAAACTAAATGTCATCATTTAGGATCAGGAAAGTATGATCATTATAAGTAAGAAAATTTTAAAAAAACCACACTTTTGACCTATAATAGTCATTGAGCCCTGACTAATCAAAGGAATTACTGGGCTCCAGATCCTCTGAAGAAACCTTAAAACATTTACCTACTTCTCTAATTCATATTCTGTCCAGTCCTTTGTTGTTAATAGGAGAGACTGAGGTCAAAACCATCCTTGTTGATAAAGACCAACACCAAAAGGATGCCACCATGGTCTCTGCCTTTCTGATTATCTCCTAAGGGGACCCAGAGCTGAAAGAACCTAACTGGCTGTTACAAGCCAAAGTTAGTAAAGAAAAATTGATCTTTTACACTTTGCATTGCCTCATAACCCCATTTGTTCTTTTTCTTTATTGGCAAATAATGTAGAGTTTTCCACGTAAGTCTTACGAGGTACATTGCTTGACAAAAAATAGAGGGATAAACTGGAACACAGTGCTGACTTCTGTTATTAAGATGATTAGAAAATATAATATCTTTTAGTTGAGTCCTTTCACAGAATAAACATTCATAGGATCAATCATTCCTCTCTTTCTCTCTCTTTTTCTTTTATTTATTTATTTTTAAAATTTATTTATTTTAGTTGGAGGCTAATTACTTTACACTACTGTAGTGGTTTCTGCCATACATTGATATGACTCAG
The DNA here is from genome assembly GCF_032452875.1 of Bos javanicus. Taxonomy (NCBI): domain Eukaryota; kingdom Metazoa; phylum Chordata; class Mammalia; order Artiodactyla; family Bovidae; genus Bos; species Bos javanicus. Next base: position 55,350,784 of record NC_083871.1, on the reverse strand, counting down.
CCATGGGTTTACACGTGTTCCCCATCCTGAACCCTCCTCCCACCCTCCTCCCCATCCCATCCCTCCGTGTCATCCCAGTGTTAGTAGTGTTTAGATACAACTCTGTTTTCCCTTGTTTCTTTGCTCTTTCAAAATAGTGGTCACCTTGAAAATAAAGCATAAAAGAATCACCTAAGAACTTAAGTGCCTGCACTTGTTCAGGATTTCACAGGGGTTTTGTGGGTTTCAGGTATAAGAGAATATGGGGAAAAAATTTCACTAGTCGGTGCCGTTGCCTCAGAGTTCAATTTTAGTTATTCTCAGAGATTTTAGCATCACACTCATTGCTTATTTATATCTTCCCTCTTTTTTTCCCACTTTGCAGATAATTGCTACTTAATTGATACTGCTTTTATGCAAACCTAGTCACAAGACACATTGCTAAATAGAGGAATCATTAATCTCTTTGTGTGTGTGTGTGTGTGTGTATGTCTGTTGTAGATTTCCTTGAAAGGGTGCCTGGAGTAAGCAAAGTCATTAGCAGTTTATTTGCAACAGTGCACTTAGGAAAAGCTCTGTGGAGAACACATCAACAGTCAGTATGTAACTGAGCAATTAACACAGGACTTCTGTACTTTGGGATGTTAGCAAGGGAGTAAACAGAAGCAGATGTGAAGTGTTTGTGCTGTTAGCATGCACAGTCTGTTCTGACATATGCAAATACCACTTACGCTTACAGAACCTGCAGCCCCTGTTGTATCATGACCTTACTGATGAAGCCCTATGACAGAAGTGCTTCATTTGCACTGGGTGCTATTAATTATTAACAGACCAATAGCACCTCCTCTTGTTATTAGAGCTCTGCAGAGAGCCAGGTGAGAAAGTATCACAAACAAGTTGGTAACACTCTGATTCCCAGTTCACCTTGACTAGTGCTCTCTTACCAGAAAACTCGTTGAAAATAGAGAACAAATAAGCCCAGAGACGTGGACTGCAAAAAGATCAAACCAGTCAATCCTAAAGGAAATCAACCCTGAATATTCATCGGAAGGACTATTTCTGAAGCTGAAGCTCAACACCTTGGCCACCTAATGATAAGAGCCAACTCATTGGAAAAGATCCTGATGCTATGAAAGACAGAAGGCAAAAGGAGAAGGGGGCAGCAGAGGATGAGGTCATTAGATAACATCACTGACTCAGTGAACATGAATCTGAGCAAACTCTGGAACATAGTGAGGGATAGGGAAGCCTGGTATGCTGCTTTCCGTGAAGCTGCAAACAGTCAGACGTGACTTAGCAACTGAAAAACAACAAGGCCAGAGACCAGAAAGGATTTCGAAGAACTGACAGATGGGATCACCTGTGTAATCCAGACATGAGTTTGAATAGTTTTTTCCATGGAATGTAGGTAAACTCTCTGATGATCCAGTGGTTTCTACATGAAGGCTAAAGAATTCTGATCTTGGGTGGATATGTATGTTAGATATTAATTTACCATTCTTCCTTCTTTGACAAGGAGCTGGAAAATTATTGCTCACCAGAATAATTAAAATTAGAAGCAAATGGCATGGCTTTCTCTCCTTGTGTCTTTAAAGGACATGTCATAAGCCTTACTTATCATATTACTTGAATTCTGGAATAGAAAACAAATTTTATGTTGTAAAATGTAATACCTTCCATCTCACTGTCAGTAAGTACTGAGATTCCTCATCATTAAAGATATATTAAGTATTTCCAAAGTCATCTATACATCTTAGAAGTGGTTACACTTAATTAAAAAGAGAGTAACAACAAAGATTATTCTAGATCCATTTTAATCTGTAAATGAGCAGCTTATTCATAGGTAGCCTGACAAAAGATAAGTGATTGATATTAACTCATTAGGATTGTTTTTAATTCTCTAAATTACAATATGATATAATTTTAGGATGATGAAGGGAGACTTTTCTTCAATTCTTTATTTTATAAAGAATTTTTTGTAATCGTGCACTGCTAGATATGTGCATATATTTTGGACTTCTCATATTTTTCTCTGACTGAGCTAGACTCAGTTTAAGTACATCCTGTTAAAATGAATTAATTTGAGCCATTAGTATATTCTGCTATAGATATCCTAACATTTACTCTGATCTTATACCAAAACCCTGGTTTTCCATCATCTCTTTGTATAAACATCTTATATGGAGCCTGACTGAGGGTATTAAGGTAAGGGGCTAAAACAACATATCTCAGAGTTATTGAATTGAAATCCTATCTCTGTAAAAACTTAATCAAATAAATGAAATATGAGGGGGATACCTCCCTCCTCCACTTCATTCTGTAATGGAATTCTCAGATTTGAGGGGAAATAGCAAATACTAAATCATATGCAGAGTGTAAATCTTTATTTGCTCATAACCTTAACAATATCATCTCCATCTTTGAGTACTGCCTATACTTTTCTAGGTTTTAAAATACCTGTCCAGAATAAAGTAGATTTTTTTTCCTAGTCATATTCTAAACATACTGGGTATAAACTTAATAAAATAAAATTTATTTCATTTATTAAAATAGTATTTAAAATTTAGAAATATCATCTATCAAGTAAGAAATATTTTCCACGATAAGGGTATGAGTATAAATAGGAAGTAAGAAAACTAGAAAAGTGAATAAGGAATTTGTGCAAAATAACTTTGCTTTGAATGCTTTGATTTTTGAACTGGGACATGTCCCTATATAACAGGAACTCTCAAAGGAAAGGTTTAAAATCTAAGTACTATGTTAACTATGGTGAAATGGGATAGATCTAAATGTACTGAATCCTGGAATCTGGCATCTGGTTCCTGGGCTGTATCTGAGTGTGTAGAGGGGAAAGTAACAAAGAATCTCTATGGGTCTTTGATGTTTCTAGGTGTCTTGGAAGAAGAACCCTTTGTTCTAGATTATCTTTTTAAGGATGTTTGCACAGAAAACAATTTTAGAAGATAGAGATGGTATCTCCCTCCAGAGGAAGGGGGAGATTTGCTTCCTGTCTTGTATAATAAAAATAATGTCTCTCTCCAGGGCAATGTCAGGCATGATGACTGCCCATTATAAAAGATTTGGGTTCCTACATTCAGAGTTTATCTCCTGGAGTGCAACCTATTGCATGTGCAATTACCATCTGGCCCTTTTGTAAGAACTTGGGCTCAGAAACTATGCATAATGTATGCTGACTTTCATGCTGGTTTCTGTGCTATGAGTAATGAAGTCCGTTGACATTGGAAAAGGAGTCTCACATCTACTGCTAGTATCCATAAAACTGTGTCCAGTTAACTTGTTATCTCCCCTGTAAAGTAAAGCTCAGACCCTTCACAGTTCTTGAGAGTTTGGTGGTGAATATAGGATAATGACAAAGATATGCTTTCTGGAAGAGGAAAAATTATTGCCTTGCAAGGCAATTAATGGTATTCAAGGAGGTCCATAGGAATCAGTAATAAACATATAGATCAAATTGCATGGCCAGCCTTTCAGTAAATGGTACTGTTTTATTACTTATGAGTGAGGAAGTGTTAGGGAGGTGGTTGTAGGCCGAGTACCAGGAGGTAGGTTCAGAAACAGATGTGTAAATAGTACCCTTGTTGTTGCTAGCTCTGCTTTGAAGGCAGAGGGTGAGGATTCCTGGATAATCCAGCAGTCAGTCTCAGGTCTGCCCCACTGTCACCCAGACAACAACACTTAAGAGTCATCCTGAGTAGGCAGGTAATTCCAATCCATTTCAGCCAATACCTACAGAATGTGCACTACACTGGGTCGAAAGAGGAAAATTCCTAAATAGCATGGGCAGGACTCAGACAAATTTTAGAATGTTGGCTGGTTTGCTTGAGAGATGAAGAAATGAGAGGCCGGAGACTTAACTGCTTGTTTAGGATAATGCAGTGGCTGGAAGTCTCATAGGTCAGCCCGAACCACAGTCTCTTATGACAAACTTAAATCCATTCAAAGATTACAGGAAAAGGTCAAAAAGGTCTTTTTGTTGTTGTTTTTGTTTGTTTGTTGCAGTGGTTCATGGCTGCAATAAGGGAGCTAAGGCCCTCTTATGGAGATTTCTCTGAAAGATCCTTTGAGAAACCCCAGGTGAAGCATTGACAGGACTTTGGACTCTTACCGCCCTGATAGGGCTAACAATTCCAGTGGAGTTTATAGAATTCACCCAGTGGAGAATGAGAAGCACATCTAAAGACATTTAGATAAATTATTGCAGTCAGTCTTGACACTGTAGAAAATTGCCCTAGCCTTTATATTGAAATTGGGTGTGAACTTAAGATATACGGCTTTGACAATGGGATATAGCGAATGATGTAGATGAAGGTAGATTCCTTTAAAGAAAAACAAACAAACAAACAAACAAAAAACTGCTATATAATGTAGATTCAGCTAGATTCCTTAAAAAAAAAAAAAAGATAAGACTGCTATGTGAGTTAAGCCCAAGTCAATCAATGTATGCACTTCTCAGGGCCATAGTCTCAAATATATTTGTCTTTGGCTGCTGAATCAAAGGGTTCCTAAATCTGAAATATTGGTGCCAGCAATGATGACTTTTCTGCCCCATATAGGTCTTTGGTGGGCCAATACCATTAGAATTTTGCTTGGTTGAGCCATGAACAGCCACCATATCACTAGAGACCTAAAGTAGATGTGCTTTATATAATAGCCTAGCTCCAACTCTCACCCTGCACATTCCTTCTCTCCTTCTCTAGCCTTACTTAACTACCTTAAAAAGAAAGATAATTAGGGGGGAAGGCGAAAAGCTTCCCCATCCTGAAGAGGAACTGAAGTCCATACATACCCATTTTAGTAATCTGGGGAGCTTTGGAGAGGGTAAGGACTCAGACTTTTACAGCTCTGTTTGGTGTAGGCAAAAAATTACTATCCTATATAGTCCAATGAGGGGGGAAGTGAAATGAAAGTGAAAGTCACTCAGTAGTGTCTTTGCGACCCCATGGACTGCCAGGCTCCTCTGTCCATGGAATTCTCCAGGCAAGAATACTGGAGTCAGTAACTGTTCCCTTCTCCAGGAGGGGAAAGGGACACCCAAATTCAACTGACAGGCTTTGGGCAAGGTTTGCAGTGGGGAAAAGAAGTTACAGTGATCTCTTGTAGGTGAGAGATTGTCATGACCTCCATTGCTGAAAGTATAACTGAATTGATTTTTCATGTGATGGTGATGTGAATGTTCATAAAATCTAGGGGAACTTTTCTGATCAAGAAGAGGTACATCTGGAGAAGTGCTAGGGGGACACACAAAATATGTATTGACCCATCTCCCTATCATCTGTGGAGCCTAAAGAAAATCTTCTGGCTGAATGGAAACCTGAATTCACAGAATTTCCCCTGAATATCTAGGCCTGGTTCATTGAATGATTCAGCGAAGCAGATATCTGGTGGTGTACACTGAAATGTTGAGGCTTTTCTACCTTAGTGCCAACTATCCAGGATCAGAGTCTGCGGTTGTTTCTCTTAGTAGGGTAGAGCTCAAGACAATTCTCATAGCTATAGCTATTATTGTCCTTGGTGAACCTAGTTACAGTTTTAATGAATCTTGGGCTGTTGCCTAGTAGCCTAGATGTTTATTCTGCCACTTGGGAAACTATAAACCAGCAGTTTATAAGCCTCTTCCTGGCAGATTAGCTACATCTGACCTTAGGCCTCCCTTCAGGATTATCAGTGATACTGCACCATTTTTGATACCTCCTCAGGTTATTATGTTGCTGTTCTAGTCCAGTCTGTCAACTGGCTACTAATAGGTATCAGGCTTTCAGTTTTCCAGTCCATTCGTAGTTTGAAAATCATGCAACAGCCAGTGAACAAGAGGATGGTACTCAAGGTTTTGATGGTCTTCCATGCATGCTACTGTTCACTATCATCTGGTATTGCTGAGTGTGGGAATGGTCCCATAAAACATTGACTTCAGAAGCTCTCTGCTTCCCCCTCACCTTGTCCTGGTCCACACAGTTCAGAAAGACTGATCATGGATATGACCTTCTATGGAAATAGATCATCTCCTCTTGACCACTTTCTGCATAATGACCATAATAATCAGGGCAAAATGAGGGAGGTATATAGACATATTTTGAAATTTTTGGAATATGGGTCATTACTGGGCATGATGAATTTTTCTTATCTCCAAAAGCAACTCCAGGCAAGAGATGGTAAGACACTGTAATAGAACCAATAGTGGGAGTGGCAATGATGAGATGACTTTGAGAGAACTATCAGAGGAAACATTAGCAGGATATGATGTATTTTTGGATGCCACTATGTCAGGCAGAAGGAAATGGCAACTCACTCCAGTGTTCTTGCCTAGAGAATCCCAGGAACAGGGGAGACTGGTGGGTGGCCCGTCTATGGGGTCGCACAGAGTTGGACACGACTGAAGCGACTCAGCAGCAGCATGTCAGGCAGGGATGAAAGGAAATTATGAAAGAGAAGATGTTAACAATGATACCCAGGTCAATTGTGATATGCTAATTAGGAGATGGAAGCTGAGAATGAGAGCTGGTCTGGATTAGGTTCTCACTGAATAACGACCTTCTTTATGAACATGTTGAACAAGCAAGTGGATGTTTTAAAGCTAAAGAGTGAGTTCTGGACTGGAAGTGTAGATTTTGGAGCTACTGATCCAAAGAAAAGATTTTAAATTATGGTGCAGAATGAGATTTCCCATAGAGAGCATATGACATATGACAAAAATTCCAAAATTGGAAATGTATAAAGCAACATTTTTTATGATCAGCAAAAGAAATTTAGACAAGGAAAGTAGGGATATTGAATTTAGAAAGAACTTTTTTAGAAAGTGGCAAAATGAATGACTTTTCTTATTCTGAAGAAGAGGAAAGTTAGTCCTCTATTGGAGGAAGATAGTCCTCTCTATAGGAGAAATGCAACTTCTCTTGCTGCTGCTAAGTCGCTTCAGTCGTGTCCGACTCTGTGCGACCCCATAGACGGCAATCCACCAGGCTCCCCTGTCCCTGGGATTCTCCAGGCAAGAACACTGGAGTGGGTTGCCATTTCCTTCTCCAACTTCTCTTACTGACACACATTAGTTTATTATAGTAAAGCATTTTTCCACTGACATTTTTAAAAGCTCAGTGATATTTAGATATTCAGAGTGAAAAAAATGTTTTGGTGAGTATAGATTTTATATATATATATATATATATATATATATATATATATATATATACATACACACACATGATTCTAAAAGTGCTGTGCTTAGTTGCTCAGTCCTGTCAGCCTTTTTTTGACCCCATGGACTGTAGCCTTCCAGGCTACTCTGTCCATAGGAATTCTCCAGGCAAGAATACTGGAATGGGTTACCATGCCCTCCTTCAGGGGATCTTCCCAACCCAGGGATTTAACCCAGGTTTCCCACATTGCGGGCAGATTCTTTAACATCTGAGCCACCAGGGAAGCCCATGAATACTAGAGTCAGTCACCTATCCCTTCTCCAGGGCAACTTCCTGACCCAGGAATCAAGCCAAGGTCTCCTGCATTGCAGGTGGAGTCTTTACCAGCTGAGCTACCAGGGAAATGGGTACCTTAAAGTGCTACCCATTTCTTTTCAAGGGAAGTAGTAAATGCAAACTCTATGTAATCTTTTTGGCAAGAAGAAATTTTCAGAAAACAGTGATTCTCAAGACAAGTAACTAAAAGAAGATGTGATATATTTATCTCCCTAAAAAAAGATGGCATAGATTTTTAAATGTATTGAAACCTGTCTGACAAGAGGGGGAATCCATTGGCCATGTTCATCAAACCATGGATGAATGTTTTTTCCATAGCCATTCCGGTTCTCCAGGCCAAATGGGAAGAGAGAACTAAGAATGCAGACGTGTACAATTCATCCCTAGCTCAGGCGTGTCAGAATCTATTTTAATTTCTCTTTATAAATAGCATTTCTTTTTAAAAACAAATCGTAATGCCTAGCAATAAAGAATATTCTAGAGAAGTGCCAACTATGATGGTAGTTACATTTGCCAACCCTTTGCCCTGCTAAAAAATTGGATGAGAATATTATGTTTGGTATAGGATTTGAAAGACTGCTTCTTTATTTCAAGTGTTTGGAAATATTATGGAAAGGAGCTCTTGAAAATACAACAAAACATATCAAGGAATTAACTGTAAAATATCAACCCTCTCACATGCTCTGTTTTTCCATCCTCAGCCCCCATCCATCACCTCTAGCATATTATAGAATTGAAAATCAGAACAAAGGGATGAGAAGAGACAAACCACACAGGACCTGACATGTTTGTGAAGAATGACAGGTAAAGTGGTCTTCTGTGTTACTTGCTGAAAGTTTCATTACAGAATAGTAATTAAAATTATCCCTCACACTGGTAAATTAGAAGTAGAACATGCTATTTCTCTGAAATATTTCATAGACAAAACTAAGAGTTATGCCTCCTGTGCGCTCCTGACAATTTGTGCAATGTTCCCAGATTCTCTCCTCATCAATTTTCTTCTTGGTTTTTGAAAGAGAGAGGCCCAAGTCATTTTCCAGACCTAGTTCTTTGTGCTTGGTATTGCCTTAAAAGGAATGTGCTGTGAGACTGTACATTTTAAGGACAAGGGAGGCTTACTGTGTAATCTATGCACCACATGAAGGATTTATAAAATAAAAGGCTATTTATAGATTATGATCTAAACTCTCATCACGTTCTTTTCCTTCATAGAGAATCCCACTTGGATTTCTCTCCTTTCTCCCTTCCTTGCTAATTGAATCTTCCTTTTTTAATGTTTCTTTTGTCTCTTCTTTGCTTTCTTTGAAGGGGAAGTTAGGATTTTATTCTCGTTTTATCCCTTTTCACCTTGTTTTCTATTGAACAGATGATCTATTGTTTTGTCCCTCACCACTAAGTTGGGAAATTCTCCACATCATTTATTTAATGAACTAATTACAATTCCTCTGACTTTAATTTGGTCAATTACAACTTATGTTTGGTTACCTCAAGTTCCTAGACTGACACAAATTGTGTCACTTCTAGCAGCTACAAATGCCATTGAAAATAAAAATTTGGTGTCGTTTCAATCAGTCAGCTCTCCCTTCTCCTTTTTAATTATTTATTTTATTTTTAAGGCTCAAACTTCTGTCATTATGAAGAGGGTTGTTCATTATTCCAAAAAGTGCTAAGAACAGGATTGCTACCCAAGCAGAAGAGAATCTGTTTTAAGTGGTGAGACATTTGGGTTGATTGTGGAAGAAAAAGGTGCCTCAAACCTTCCCTTCACTGGTAGAAATGCTTTATTTTAGAATTCTCAGACTTGGTCCTTATTCACTTATTCTTAAAATAGAATGTAGTGACATTTATAAAAGGACAGATGAATTCTTTCTTTCTACCTAAATGCTTTAAAATTTAAACACTTCCTTTAAAAAGATTAAAAGAGTGTATCTATTAACACTAATATACTTAAATTAGTGGATTCAGATCTGTAGAACGTTAAAACAATAAGATTAAGTGTTGAAAGAGTCATCCTAAATATTTATTTAGCCCCATCTACCTATATCTCTGTAATTGGTATTTCTCCAAGATACAAAGAAAGCAGAATTCAATTTGATTCGACAAATATTTATTAAATTACTTTTATGGCCAAGACACTGTGCTAAGTACTGCATGGAATACAAATACAGAAAATGTTTTCTAGTAAGGGCTTGAGTTCAATACTGTTTATTTCAGACAAGATTTATTGAGCAGCTAGGTACCGTGCTGATTATTAAAAGATACAATACATTTTCTGTAGGTAAAGAAACTTGCAGCCTTGTAAGTTGGAATTGATGAAGCCTTAAAATCATATTCAAAATTGTGTGTGCATACATGAGGTATGCATGTGTGTGTGTGTGTGTGTGTATGTATCTATGTGTACATTCATGGTTTTTCTGAGAAGAGGGATACTATCTACTGGGTTCTCAAAAAATTCACTGACCCCATAAATGTTAAAATTCATGTATGCAGTACAGGGTAGACTCTCAGAGCTATAAGAGTGATCTAAACAAAGGGCTATTTCTGTTCTGGGTCCTTCAATAACCTGCTGCCTACATGGTGCTTGGGACTAAGATGTGTGCTGAGATGACAATTTAATAAAGTACTTTACAAAGCAATGGAGGACAAGTCTCTATATCAGAAGGAACATTTAAAAGCTAGTGCTAAATGGGAGTATTAAATGTTACAAGAGAAAAAGTCATAGTTACTAAATTTTGGAATTGCAGGAACAGGCTTTCGGATCCCTGAGTTGAGCTTTGAAAGGCATATAGGGCTTTAATAATTAGAAACAAAAGACAATGTATGGGCTCCAAATGAGGAAGTGAGCAGGAAATGGACAGGATATTTTCCCTGATACTTCTGGATACATCCTGAACTGATGGGATTCTGGATCTAAACTCTTTGGAGCTCAATTGTCCTTCAACCCAGCTCTAAAAATTGTTGCACCTGTTATACCACTGTTTGGCAGAAAATAGAGATCTTGTGTGTATATATTTATGTACATAAACACACACATGCACACACGCATGTTAGATCATATATATGTGTACATGCAAATGTATATATGTTATTATCTTTCACACAGCTTTTTTGTTCATATTTAACTGTTGTATTTATGAAGTGCCTCTCTTTTGCTCAGTCTTGTATAAGTGCTAATGATGAAAAATATTTCCCATCATCAAGGAACAAATTCCTATCAAATCAGAGGGAAAAATAAAGTATTACAAAAGAGAACAACATAAATGACGACAGGGAGATAGTAACCTCGCGACCCTTCGTGGCAGTGGAAAATATGTAATTTGAACTGTTGTTGAAAGAGGAGTACACTGAAGAATGAATCTGATGAAGAATACCTCACGGAGGACAATGTACGTCATGTTCAGAAGCTTAGGGTTTAGATAACAGAGAATCTTTAAAAGATTTTCATTGGAAGGACAATGTAATTAGATTTAGATTTAGACAGTCTCTCTGGTAGGAATGTGAACAGTAAGAGTAAAGGTTAGGACAAATTTCAGTTCAGTTCAGTTGCTCAGTCGCATCTGACTCTTTGCGACCTTATGAATCGCAGCACACCAGGCCTCCCTGTCCAACACCAGCTCCCTGAGTTTACCCAAACTCGTGTGCATCGAGTCAGTGATGCCATCCAGCCATCTCATCCTCTGTTGTCCCCTTCTCCTCATGTCCCCAATCTCTCCCAGCATCAGAGTCTTTTCCAATGAGTCAACTCTTTGCATGCAGTGGCCAAAGTATTGGAGTTTCAGCCTCAGCATCAGTCCTTCCAATGAACACCCAGGACTGATCTCCTTTAGGATGGACTGGTTGGATCTCCTTGCAGTCCAAAGGACTCGCAAGACTCTTCTCCAACACCACAGTTCAAAAGCATCAATTCTTCAGCGCTCAGCTTTCTTCACAGTCCAACTCTCACATCCATATGTAACCACAGGAAAAACCATAGCCTTGACTAGCCTTGACCATACATACTTTGCTGGCAAAGTAATATCTCTGCTTTTTATTATGCTATCTAGATTGCTCATGTGGAAAATTCTTCAAGAGATGGGAATACCAGACCACCTGACCTGCCTCTTGAGAAACCTATATGCAGGTCAGGAAGCGACAGTTAGAACTGGACATAGAACAACAGACTGGTTCCAAATAGGAAAAGGAGTACGTCAAGGCTATATTTGTCACCTTGCTTATTTAACTTATATGCAGAGTACATCATGAGAAATGCTGGGCTGGATAAAGCACAAGATTGCTCGGAGAAATATCAATAACCTCAGATATGCAAATGACACCGCCCCTATAGCAGAAAACAAAGAAGAACAAAAGAGCCTCTTGCTGAAAGTGAAAGAGGAGAGTGAAAAAGTTGGCTTACAGCTCAACATTCAGAAAAGTAAGATCATGGCTTCTGGTCCCATCACTTCATGGGAAATAGATGGGGAAAGAGTGGAAACAGTGTCAGACTTTATTTTGGGGGGCTCCAAAATCACTTCAGATGGTGATTGCAGCCATGAAATTAAAAGACACTTACTCCTTGGAAGGAAAGTTATGATCAACCTAGATAGCATATTGAAAAGCAGAGATATTACTTTGCCAACAAAGGTCCATCTAGTCAAGGCTATGGTTTTTCCAGTGGTCATGTATGGATGTGAGAGTTGAACTGTGAAGAAAGCTGAGCGCTGAAGAATTGATGCTTTTGAACTGTGGTGTTGGAGAAGAGTCTTGCGAGTCCCTTGGGCTGCAAGGAGATCCAACCAGTCCATCCTAAAGGAGACCAGTCCTGGATGTTCATTGGAAGGACTGATGCTGAGGCTGAAACTCCAATACTTTGGCCACTGCATGCGAAGAGTTGGCTCATTGGAAAAGCCTCTGATGCTGGGAGGGATTGGGGACATGAGGAGAAGGGGACAACAGAAGATGAGATGGTTGAATGGCATCACCAACTCAATGGACATGAGTTTGGGTAAATTCCGGGAGTTAGTGATGGACAGGGAGGCCTGGCGTGCTGTGATTCATTTGGGTCACAAAGAGTCAGACACAACTGAGCGACTGAACTGAACTGAATAGATTGGTCATAACTTTCCTACCAAGGAGTAAGCGTCTTTTAATTTCATGGCTGTAGTCACCATCTGCAGTGATTTTGGAGCCCAAAAAAATAAAGTCTGACACTGTTTCCACACTTTCCCCATCTATTTCCCATGAAGTGATGGGACCAGATGCCATGATCTTCGTTTTCTGAATGTTGAGCTTTAAGCCAACCTTTTCACTCTCCACTTTCACTTTCATCAAGAGGCTTTTTAGTTCCTCTTCACTTTCTGCCATAAGGGTGGTGTCATCTGCATATCTGAGGTTATTGATATTTCTCCCAGCAATCTTGATTCCAGCTTGTGCTTCTTCCAGCCCAGCGTTTCTCATGATGTACTCTGCATATAAGTTAAATAAGCAGGGTGACAATATACAGCCTCGATGTACTCCTTTTCCTATTTGGAACCAGTCTGTTGTTCCGTGCCCAGTTCTAACTGTCGCTTCCTGACCTGCATATAGGTTTCTCAAGAGGCAGGTCAGGTGGTCTGGTATTTGCATCTCTTTCAGAATTTTCCACAGTTTATTGTGATCCACACAGTCAAAGGCTTTGGCATAGTCAACAAAGCAGAAATAAATGTTTTTCTGGAACTCTCTTGCTTTTTCCATGATCCAGCAGATGGTGGCATTTGATCTCTGGTTCCTCTGCCTTTTCTAAAACCAGCTTGTATAGCATTACAAAAGATTCAGTGACAGAAAACATCACATAGACAAAGAAAAATTGAGTAGAATCAGTAAGCTTGATATTAGATGTCAGAAATGAAGGAAATGAGGAATCCAGGATAACTTCCATGTTTAAGGTTTAGATGAAGAAGTAGATGGTAGTTCTACTCAACAAGTCAAGGAACAAAAGAGAGGAGAAAGTATAAGCCAAATTAGTTCAAATTCCTGAGGTCAGGCAGAGTTTGAGGAATCTAATGAAGTGAAGCTGTTGCCCACTTTATAAAATGAAGCTTAAAGAGGGACCTCTAGATCAAGGGTCAGCAAATGAGGGCCTGCAGCCCCATTCTGGCCCATTATCTGTTTGTGTACATCCTGTGATGTAAAAATAGTTTTGCCTAATTTAAATGGTTGAAAAAAATGAAAAGAAATGTGATGTACACACTGCTATATTTTATTAAAAGAAATAACCAACAAGGACCTACTATAAAAATAATTAATTAGTTTTTTAAAAAGAATATGTTATATTAGTTTTATAGGACTGTTATAACAAAGTACCACAGACTGCATGGCTTAAACAACGGTAATTTATTTCTCACAGTTCTGGAGGCTGGATGTCCACAAGGTATTGGAAAGACTGCTTTCTTCTGAGGCCTCTGTCCTGAAGCTGTGGATGGCTATCTTCTCCTTGTGTCATCACATGGTCTTCCTTCTATGTTCTCTCTCTGTGTCCTCTTCTTATAAGGGCACCAGTCATAATGGATTAGGGCCCATCATAATGGCCCAAATTTAATTACCATCTCCTAAAGATTCTATTGCCAAATACAGTTATATTTCTGAGGTAGTAGGAGTTAGGACTTCCATACTGCATGAAATTCAAATTCCAGTGTTTTATTGGAACATGGCTGTGCTCCTTCATTTATGTTGCCTATGGCTGCTTTGTGCTACAACAGTGGGGTTGAGTAGTTGTGACAGAGACTGTATGGTGTGCAAAGCCTAGATTATCTACTATCTGGGCCTTTACAGAAAAAATTTGCATCTGTACTCAAGATAAAAGATGAGTTGGCAGTTACTAGTTTAGGCTGGTAACATGAGTGATGAAGTTATTAAGGAATAGTGAGTTGTATGAAAGGGAAGAGGGTGAAGCTTGCACCCTTAGGTGCATACCGACAGGTCAGAGAAGAAGACGGAAAGAAACTACTAAGGTAATGGGGACAGAATGGGCAGAGCTGTCAGAGGAATAAAGGAACTGAGCTGTGTACAGTCTTTCCCAAAAGAGGGAGCGATGGACAGTGACGAGAAAGCAGAAGGGTTCTAGTGTCATAGAAACCAGTATTTCACATAGAAGGACCGGGCAAATTAAAGCAAACACTATAAAGAGATGAAGATAATAAGCGTTAAAAATGGCTTTTGGATTGAGTAATGATCTATTTGCTTTGGAAATGTCATGTAATATATAATTTAATATATATTAAGCACTTAATATATATTTAATTATACATAAATTTAGTTAATATATATTTAATTTTATAAATGTTTAATATATAAATATTTAATTTAATATTTATTAGAGGCAGTTTTGCATTCATAGGGCTTGCAAAATATTCCCCAAGAAAATAATCAAGTTTCTGTAATGTAACTATTTATATTCTGAAAACACTTCTTGCAAAATTATCTCTAGAATACTGTTTTAACCAGTGAGCAAAGTGAGGTAAAAAGAACCATTTCAAATACATTCTAAAACCAGTTTTGTGTACACATTTTAAAAAGTGGAGAGGGGAAGGCGCCAAGATGGCAGAGGAGTAGGACGGAGAAAACACTTTCTCCCCCACAAATTCATCAAAAGAGCATTTAAACGTCGAGTAAATTCCACAAAACAACTTCTGAATGCCGGCAGAGGACATCAGGCACCCAGAAAAGCAACCCAACTCCTCGGAAGGAGGTAGGAAAAAATATTAAAGACAATAAAAGAGACAAAAGAGGGAGGGACGGAGTTCCATCCCGGGAAGGGAGTCTTAAAAAGAGAGAGGTTTCCAAACACCAGGAAACCTTCTCACTGCCGAATCCGTGCCGAGCTTTGGAAGCACAGAGGACAACATAACAGGGAGAAAAAATAAATAAACAATTAAAACTCGCAGATTGCGAGCCCTACGGTAACTCCTCCAGCGGAGAAGCAGCGCAGACGCCTGCATCCGCCATTAGCAAGCGGGGGCTGGGCAGGGAGGCGCGGCGCAGGCTGCATCGCTGAGAGTAAGAATCTGGCCTGAATACCCTGAGCACTATCTGAGCGAAATAATTTGGGCTAGCAAACCAGACTGTGGGATATCTACCATGCGAAAAGCCAGCCCTAACCTAAGACACCGCCAGCCCGCGCACGGAACAAAGGACTAAACAGAGGTAGCCGGCTGCAAACCTTCCCCCTCCGGTGACAGGCAGCCAGAGCCGGAAGGGGGCAATCACAGCCCCAGAGAGACATTATCTATAAAACTGTAAGCAGGCTTCTTTGCTAACTAAAACTTATTGGGGGTCTGGACGGTCAACATCTGCCTGAGAAGGTGCGCCGGTTTTACACCCAGATAACCGAGTGGCGGGGAGGCGATAAGTCGCAGCATTGGTGCTAGCCAAACACCTCATCACCTGAGCTGCTTGGACCTGGGAAGAGCACAAAACGCAGCCCCAACTGAGTCTGCGCCTCTGAGGACTACCTGAGTGCCTGAACCTGAGCGGCTTGGACCTGGGAGGTGCATGCAGCCCAGGGCCAGCCTCGGATTGTTCCCGGCGGAACAACCTAGAGCCTGAGCAGTGTGGGCAGGGAGGCTACACGCGCCGTGAGCGGGGGCAGACCCAGGGTGGCTGAGGCACTGCGAGCGCACGCCAGTGTCATTTGTTTGCAGCATCCCTCCCTCCCTCCCCATAGCGCGACTGAACAAAGAGAAGAAATACAGCTCCACCCACCAGAACACCGACACAAGCTTCCCTAACCAGGAAACCTTGACAAGCCACCTCTACATACCTACACACAGCGAGGAAACGCCACAATAAAGAGAACTCCACAAACTGCCAGAATACAGAAAGGACTCCCAAACTCAGCAATTTAAACAAGATGAAGAGACAGAGGAATACCCAGCAGATAAAGGAACAGGATAATTGCCCACCAAACCAAACAAAAGAGGAAGAAATAGGGAATCTACCTGATAAAGAATTCCAAATAATGATAGTGAAATTGATCCAAAATCTTGAAATTAAAATGGAATCACAGATAAATAGCCTGGAGACAAGGATTGAGAAGATGCAAGAAAGGTTTAACAAGGACCTAGAAGAAATAAAAAAGAGTCAATATATAATGAATAATGCAATAAATGAAATTAAAAACACTCTGGAGGCAACAAATAGTAGAATAACAGAGGCAGAAGATAGGATTAGTGAATTAGAAGATAGAATGGTAGAAATAAATGAATCAGAGAGGATAAAAGAAAAACGAATTAAAAGAAATGAGGACAATCTCAGAGACCTCCAGGACAATATTAAACGCTACAACATTTGAATCATAGGGGTCCCAGAAGAAGAAGACAAAAAGAAAGACCATGAGAAAATACTTGAGGAGATAATAGTTGAAAACTTCCCTAAAATGGGGAAGGAAATAATCACCCAAGTCCAAGAAACCCAGAGAGTCCCAAACAGGATAAACCCAAGGAGAAACACCCCAAGACACATATTAATCAAATTAACAAAGATCAAACACAAAGAACAAATATTAAAAGCAGCAAGGGAAAAACAACAAATAACACACAAGGGAATTCCCATAAGGATAACAGCTGATCTTTCAATAGAAACTCTTCAAGCCAGGAGGGAATGGCAAGACATACTTAAAATGATGAAAGAAAATAACCTACAGCCCAGATTATTGTACCCAGCAAGGATCTCATTCAAGTATGAAGGAGAAATCAAAAGCTTTTCAGACAAGCAAAAGCTGAGAGAATTCTGCACCACCAAACCAGCTCTCCAACAAATACTAAAGGATATTCTCTAGACAGGAAACACAAAAACGGTGTATAAACTCGAACCCAAAACAATAAAGTAAATGGCAACGGGATCATACTTATTAGTAATTACCTTAAACGTAAATGGGTTGAATGCCCCAACCAAAAGACAAAGACTGGCTGAATGGATACAAAAACAAGACCCCTACATATGTTGTCTACAAGAGACCCACCTCAAAACAGGGGACACATACAGACTGAAAGTGAAGGGCTGGAAAAAGATTTTCCATGCAAATTGGGACCAAAAGAAAGCAGGAGTCACAATACTCGTATCAGATAAATTAGACTTTAAAACAAAGGCTGTGAAAAGAGACAAAGAAGGTCACTACATAATGATCAAAGGATCAATCCAAGAAGAAGATATAACAATTATAAATATATATCCACCCAACATGGGAGCACCGCAGTATGTAAGACAAATCCTAACAAGTATGAAAGGAGAAATTAACAATAACACAATAATAGTGGGAGACTTTAATACCCCACTCACACTTATGGATAGATCAACTAAACAGAAAATTAACAAGGAAAAAAAAAACAAAAAAAAAAACATGTATCTATAAAGTTCACTAAAGCAAAGCACAGTAAAATGAGGTATGGCAATAAAAGGCGTTAAATTTATCAAATAAAAAAAAAATAAAGTGCTGAAAAATTAAAGCTGTCAATTCTGTAATAGATATTCATTGAAAGTATCTTTTGAAATGGGGGTGAAAACACCTTCAGAGAAATGAAAGCTAAGGAAGCATGCACGAGCTATAAAAAACGATAAAGTCCTTTGTGAATGATGATAATATCAAAACAAAACTTGGAAATACAGGAAGGAGTAAAGAGCACTACGAACAGTCAATACATGGATAAACATTAGAAACTATTCTCTTTTCTTAATTTCTTCATGGTAAACTATCAACATTATATTGTGAAATTTTTCAGAAAAAAAAAAGAATATGGTATGACATAGTTCTGTCTTAGATATTATGCAAGTGGGATGAATACTGAAAATAACTAAAGTACTTCATGGTACATATTTTCACTTATAAATTGATTTCATTTAATTGGCAAAAAAAAATAAATAAATAAATCCCAAAGCAAATTCTATAAGCCAAACTGTCAAGCCCTCTGTCTCTTGCGGGCAAAGCAGTCATAAGTTTGTTCTTTGTACTGTGCCTCTGATTCTTCTAAAAAAATAAATAAATAAATAAATAAAAAGTGGAATTTGCAAATATTTCTCCCTATCCCATTTCACTTTATATCGAGAAAGTCATTGTACTTTGAAATTTATTCCTTTAATGTTACTATCAAATCTGTAACTATTCGTCCTTAAAGCAAACCACTTTCATATATACAGTGGATTTTTCTAAACTTCCATATTTTGCACTATTTTATATTTTATGCATTTAATGAAGTTATTCAAAAGAATGACACTAAGGACTTTATCAAAGTTTAAAAAGGGTATTTGAATAGAAAAATCGGCCATAATCATGAACCATTGGTTTCCAAATTATGATTATATCAAAACAGATGTACTGTTTCTATATATTAATAAGACCAGAGGGGAGGACCTATGTACACTTATAATCATTACTTGCTGTCAACAACAAATTAGTTCAAACATACAGATTCAGAGTGCAAGAGCAAAAGCATATTGCAAAAATAGTAAAGAAGGAACTGTCACTAAAATCCAATACATTAAAGACAAATAGTGAACATAGAGAATGACTATTTTTTTTGAGTGTAATTTTATTACTATTAAATTCTCTTATGCTTCTTATATTTACTCTTGAACTGTATTTTCTCTATTATTATAATCATTTTTATTATTCAGTAATTACATTTAAATCTGCATATTTCCTAAAAGATTTTTGACCCTTACTACATTTCTTGGAACATTATGTTTTCTACTCAAAGTTATTTATTTTCTACACTTTGCTTCTTAAGAAAGAAAAAACTATTTAAAGGAAAAGATGGAAAATATTAAGAACACATCATCTGAGGTAACTACTTTGATGCACATTCTAATATTTTTATTGGACTGGGTTTCTAATTATTTTATCGTTTTAGGAACAATGGCACAGAGTGGTTTTTACATGAGAAAAGTATTTCCATTTGAAAGACCAATGATCTACTTAGAAATGGTTCCTGAATAATAGAGTAATGGAAATAGATTTTTAAAATTAGATTATTTAAATAAATAAGTGAAAATAATGTGCTTGGTGTTTGTAGATAGCATAAAAGCATAATTATAACTGCCAAGATAAATACTTCTTCAGCCACATTCTTGTACTTAATGGATAGCTGGTTAATAGAAAATACTTGATTTCAAAGCGAAAATCCTGAATTTCTTCCATTCTTTCACATCAAGATAAATTTCCTATTTAATGTCTTAACACTGCCTGTTCATTAAAGAACAGGTTTAGTATCAATTCTTTAAAAAGTGTTTTCAAAGAAGACTAAGTGCGTGTTAAGTCGCTTCAATCATATCTGATTCTTGCGATCCCATGAACTGTAGCCCGCCAGACTTTTCTGTCCATGAGATTCTCCAGGAAAGAATACTGGAGTGGGTTGCCATGCCCTTCTCCAGGGGATCTTCCCAACCCAGGGATCGAACCCATGTCTCTTATGTCTCCTGCATTGGCAGGCAGGTATTTTACCACTAAATGTGATTATATCTTTTGTCCCAGACAATTTCATTACATCATTGATACAACTTTTAGTTGCATTTCACTTCTAGGGGGAAAAAAAAATACTTCTGGCTGTAGAGGGACCTGAAAAGAAAAAAAAAGAAGAAGAAAGTATGGTGAAAATATTCTTAATATTGTTCCCCATTTATTTAATTAGTTAGGTGTCTTGATTAACAAAATCCTATGCTTTGCTGTGGGGCTTCCCAGGCAACGAAGGTGGCACTAGTGGTAAAGAGCCTGCCTGCCAGTGCAGGAGACGTAAGAGATGCAGGTTCAGTCTCGGTGTCGGGAAGGTCCCCTGGAGGAGGGCATGGCAGCCCACTCCAGTATTTTTGCTCGGAGAATCCCATGGACAGAAGAGCCTGGCTGGCTACAGTCCACAGGGTCTCAAAGAGTTGGACGCAACTGACGCGGCTTAGCATGCACCTATGCTTTGTTGTTGAGTTAAGCAAAAGTTAAGTCCAGAAATAATAGAGAATGAGTAAGTAGTTTTACCTTTTAGCAAGTATCTTTACCATTTCCCAAATTTTTTCAGAAATAAAACTGACCAATTTCTACATGTATCACTCAATCACAAGCAATCTAGAATTTGACCAAATTTTTTGAGTTATGTATTTTTTGGTTTATTTATGTGCATGCTTGTTCTCTAACTATACTCCATCCCTCAACACTCTGCACACACATACAACACTTAGACTGCCAGGTAGCCAAGCAGAAAAAAATCTCCAGTCTCAGAAGCTTGTTTCCTAAGTTAGGCAATATTTTCAACTTTCCTAAAGATATTTTCTTTCATCACTTTTTGATGAAAATACCATATGTCTCCATGGCTCGCATAATAGAAAATGTAATCGTATACATCTGGGCAAGGTGAAGAATGCCAAGGCTGACCCAGAAGCCAAATTACATTACCTTAATCTTCCACACTTAGTTCAGGAAAAAATGTTAAAACTTAAAATAATAGGGTCTAAAAGCACTAAAATGGCTCTTTTTCATAGAATTTGGAATTGTAGTTTTAAAACCCTTTACAGTTTTTTTTTTTTTTTTAAGCTACCAATTAGGCTGCTAAAGTTTGTAGAGTTTTTCCTTCACTATAAATCCCCCATAATTCAATTTTCATTTGAGCAGTCAAGAAATAATATACCGAGGATCTGTGTGAATTGTGACCCTTGCTGTTTTTGTTTTTCCATTTATAGCATCCACCTTTCTCATCTTCCCCAACCCTACCCTTTAACCTACTCCATAAGTCATTTTTGTTACCGGTAATCTTTTCAATTTTGTTATAATTACACATTAACTGAATCTCTTAAAGTCTGAGTACATTGTTACAAAATACTGAATGTAAAGGTCTCCACAGGCTATGAAAAAAGGTATTTCTCTTCTTAAGTAAACTCTGGTTATAATCTTTATCTATTGAAATAAAGTTTCTATCTCTATTGGTTATTGGATCACAGAAGAATGGCTGAATGGATTTGCAAAGTGTGTTTGGTATGATATATACAAAATTCATTTTGGAGTATCCTGGCTGATGGTGATGATAAAGGGCATCTCCATAGTGGGCAGTCATCCACAGATGGCAGCTCAAAGAAGACATACAGAGGGCTAACAAACACATGAAAAGATGCTCAACATCAGTCATCAGAGAAATGCAAATCAAAACCACAGTGAGGTACCATTTCATACCAGTCAGAATGGCTGCTATCCAAAGTCTACAAGCAATAAATGCTGGAGAGGGTATGGAGAAAAGGGAACCCTCTTACACTGTTGGTGGGAATGCAAACTAGTACAGCCACTATGGAGAACAGTGTGGAGATTCCTTAAAAAACTGGAAATAGAACTGCCTTATGACCCAGCAATCCCACTGCTGGGCATACACACCGAGGAAACCAGAATTGAAGGAGACACGTGTACCTAAATGTTCATTGCAGCACTGTTTATAACAGCCAGGACATGGAAGTAACCTAGATGTCCACCAGAAGACGAATGGATAAGAAAGCTGTGGTACATATACACAATGGAGTATTACTCAGCCATTAAAAAGAATACATTTGAATCAGTTCTAATGAGGTGGATGAAACTGGAGCCTATTATACAGAGTGAAGTAAGCCAGAAAGAAAAACACCAATACGGTATACTAACGCATACATATGGAATTTAGAAAGATGGTAACAATAACCCTGTATGCAAGACAGCAAAAGAGACACAGATGTATAGAACAGTCTTTTGGACTCTGTGGGAGAGGGAGAAGGTGGGATGATTTGGGAGAATGGCATTGAAAAAAAAAAGAAGAAAAAATCTATTTCTCTTCTTAAACTCTGGTTATAATCTTTATCTACTGAAATAAAGTTTCTGTCTCTATTGGTTATTGGGTCACAGGAGAATGGCTGAATGGATTTGCAAAGTGTGTTTGGTATGGTATGTACAAAATTCATTTTGGAGTATCCTGGCTGATGGTAATAATAAAGGGCATAGTGGGCAGTCATCCACAGATGGCAGCTAAAAGTGACCATTAGGGCTGCTTTGCAGAAAGAAAACAGTGGTTTCAAATACGAGCCCAGAAGGCAGGGGTTGACTGGCAATTGGGCTTCCTCTTGACATTCTGATAAACGATTAGTGGCAAGGACTTCTATATTTAAAGATAGTCTTTGATTATTCCAATAAATTTTGGAGATTCTAGCTGGTATGTGACAATACCATATTGTAACTTTTATTTCTCAAAATTATAATTTATACTGTTACCAAAATGGTATAAATTGATAGATTTATGTTGTTTCACACTTTGAGCAAAATATTTTTGGAGGAAAACCAATGCAAATTTTAAGAGAAGAAATCAAGACCTAAACCATTCTCAAACTCAGTATACTTTGTTCTTTGGTTTTGTTTTCCTTTATACTAGGTGTCAAGTCCTGTGCTACTGCACTATATATAGTGAATTTAAAAAATATTTAAGATGCACTCCTTGACCTCAAATGTCTGACAGTCTTGTGAGGTAAGAAACTATATTTGCCTCATATAATGCATGAGCAGAAAAGGTTTAAGCATTGTACTATGTCAACACTGAGCAAAGCTGACTAGGCTTTCCTAGAAATATAGAAAGCCCCTTCTTTAAGATATCTGCTCCCATATATAAAACCCTACAATTTCAATTCTAAAAATGTTTTACAGAGCAGATATTCATACCACTAGAAGACTGGACAAATTTTAGCAACACCTAACAAAACAAAAACTTTGAATATACAAACCTTCAAATTAATTTTGCTTGACTTAAACATTAATTAACAAGTTTTTACACAGAAGGTATGTAAATTTACCATTTCTTTCTTCTTCCCATTTCTTACATACTCTCCCTTAAATCTGCTGTCCAGGGTTCTGTTCCCATAATTTTCTTGTATGTGGTCTTTATTTCAGAAATATGATTGGAAAGCACAGAGTTAAAATAGTGACTGTATTAGCACAGAAGAGATGAAAATAAGGATTTGTAGGGCTGTTATAGAAGGATTTCATTATCACCTTTTGGCCTAAGAGACTGTATTAGTTTGCTAGGGCTGCTGTAACAGAGTACTGCAAACTGAGTGACTTAAACAACAGTACTTATCGTCTCAAGTTTGGGAGGCTAGACTTCTGAAATCCAGTTGTCAGCAGGATCTGTTTTTTCTGAGCGTTGGGAGGAAGAAATCTGATCAAGGCTTCTGTCTTGAGCACATATGATTGTTTATATTCATGTAGTGTTTTCCTTGTGTGCATGTCTGTATCCAAGTTTCCTTTTCTCATAAGGATACAAGTTATAATAGATTAGGGCCCACCCTAAAGACCTCATTTTAAACTTGATTACCTCTGTAAAAACTCAATATCCAATAAGGTTATATTCTGAGGTCCTGGGGTTTAGGATTTCAAAATATGAATTTTGAAGGGGACACAATCTAACCCAACAGAATCTTATAGCCAAGGATTAAATAATTTGAAATCATACAGTTAGTCAGGATTAAAATCTAGATCTGTTAACCCCTCGTCCAGGATTTTGTGTACAATACCACAGGTGATGCTAGAAATCTCTCTGCTGTCAGCCAGCATTGTGGTTTTAATAAGGTAGCATCTAAAGTGCTGATATTGTCCATAAGGAATCAGTTATTAGTGAAGAAGCTGACAAATGTCTTAAGAAATATTTAAATTAGAGTCCTGTTTTTGGAAACCAAATTGATTCTTTTAACAGAATTTAGAAAGCAGAGTTACTCCTCTTGAAGCAACCATCAGAACATCATTCAAAGCACTACACTCAAGCCATTACTCATGCAGTCTTATTAAGCGTTATCCACTCATACTTCTAAAAAAATCCAAGGAGCACAGTTTGTGGAAAATTAAATACAATAGTGTGTATACTGGTTAAAACTCCACTTTTAAATGTTCAATATTTTTTGCTTCCATAATATTATAATGCTTATATCATAGTGTCCAAACCAAGACAAGGTTTGAGTGGTGGTAATATGGAACCTAAACTTGGGAACAAACATCAAATTCCCTTTCCCTTATGCTGTAAATCAGCTTATATGATGATTAATACAGAATTTGTATGGGTAGTGCCCACATGCTATAAACCACTCAACAGATAGTTAGCCACAGATAATTCGAATTATTCATTAACTAAATCTTTGCGGCCATTATAGAAATTTGCTTAGCACTACTAAACAGACTTCATTACTTGAAGAAGATCAATTTTATTAGTTGTCAAAATTGTTATGCCAAGGCCATTTATTTACTTTTTGATGAAAGAAAGTATATGATAACATTTCTTAATAGGTTTATGAACTTGCACAGAGATGTCCCACAAGGAACTTGGAAATAAATAAAATGAACTTGTCCATGGAGAAGTAAATTGTAAAATCAACAAGTAATGGATGGGAGAACACATACCCAATCATTGGAAAGAAACAGGGTGGCTCATAGACCATGCATTTGGATTTAATTCTAATCCAAATATACACACATATATACACACACATTCATACACATTCAAAAGGACTATGTCTATCAGAAAAGCAACTGATCAGCATAAAAATAGAGTCATAGAGCCAGGTGTTAGCAATGCCCACTCAAACACTCTGTAGAAAAAGACTCAGCCCTCAGCCGAGAGGTATTTCTAGTCCATATGACAGATCTGTCCCTCCAGTGGAGATGGGTGGAGGTGATTATAACTGGTGGGCTCTGCTGCTTTCTAGTTCTATTGGCAAATCCTTTACTTTGTGAGAATGTTGTGTTATGCCACGTTAGAATGAGACAATTCCATATTTATATTAACTCTTTTTGTTCAGATTCTACTCTCAAATAATATCTTTCTGATTATGATTCACTTTCTTTATGTAGCTTGACTATGCAAGAGAGAAAATGCTAGTCAAACCATTAGAGTAATCTGTCCAACCTGATTGCACTAATTCTAACTGCAAATCAGTACATTGGCATTCTGGTATCTGTCCCTCAGACTATTGGTCATACCAGTTATCCTAAGGAATTTTTCTAAGGCTATCTGTAGGGTAGTTTTATGGCCATCAAAAGGAATGGGCAATGTAATCTGTGCTTTATCTGATTCTGTCTGGCTTCAGGAGGCCTTCCCTTAGATGATACTATTATCACTTCCTTCTGTTTTCTTATTGTTTCTACATTGAACAGTAAAGAAATGTTCTCAGCAGTATGTTTCTATGAAGTTTTTCTCTTACTCTATTCTTAAACAAGAGAAACATGTTTGGTTGGCCTAAAGGCAACCATATGCATCTTCTAATTAAAAAATTAGCTTTAATAAAATACACACGAATTATTACTTTTAATAACTTAAAATTTTCACTCAGTTAACACTGAGTTTCACTGTAGAACTAACAATGTACTTTATGAGAAATACAATTTGCATTCCATTAGTTCACATTCTTAAAAATTCTTCAAATGTCTTTGAGTGTTAAGTATTTTAGCCTCCTGAAGACTTGTTATTTATCATTAATGCTTCATCAACAAATGACTTTTTTATAGCCTAGTTTTAGAATTCTATCAATAAGTACAAAGCTTCACAATAGGGCCTTGAACTTCCATTCTCAATAATAAGTAACATTTATCTCTTTGTTTTATACACATTATATGGAATTAGAAACCCCTGTAGAGACATTAGATTAGGAATTATAAAACCAATGTGGCATGCAGTCATTGTCCTGATATTTTCAAACCATCAACAAAGAATGGAAAAAGGGGCAGCTAGGCCCTGACCTACCATGTGGTACCATATTATACAGCAGGGTATCTCTCTGAGAGTCACTAACTAGACTGCCTGTGTAAAGTTAGATAAGGGGTAAGCTTAATGTTGAGAAAATCTATAAATAATTATGCAGTTCACCAAGCAAGGTAACACTGCACCCTGCGGGGTCTGAGTCAGATGACTCAGTATGTGAAGAAAAATATTTGTATTTAACTGGAATTTAATTTAGTTTCACATCCTCACTATAGGTTAATCTTCCCTAAAAGTAGGTCACTAAATTGGCAGTGTTTTGAAGTGTTAATATCTTTTGCCATGTCTGTCGGACCTGTAGACCAACTTTTGTAGTTTATAATGTAAATCTACACTGATCTAGACAAATTTGAGGGTTTAATTCCATGGTAATCAATGAAATGGCTAAAATGATGACTACGGCCTGATGGTTAACTAGAAGATTTCAAGCAAAGGTCCTTCAAAACCTAATTTAATGAGAAGGGATTCATTTGTGATTAGCACCATCATTTAAAAATATGTGCTAATCACTGTCTCTAAATAAATATCCTCTGAAGTTAAATATACATGTCTCACTTTTTAATATATTTCATCAAAAATTATTTTTTTTGTTGACATTGTTCAGGAAATCTCCATATGAACCCAGAGCCAATTTTCATAGCTGATGAATGACTGTGGAGGACACAGTAGGTAGTGGGCATTGTATTGTGTCTCCTTACAAGCAGACTTTGTAATGCAGAATCAGCCAGAGCTTCCTACAGCTTTGGAAGGAACATTTATTTCTGCATCCATCAGAAAAGCAAACTTCACTGTTACTGTTATTGTTACCTTGCTAATTTCCCCTTATAACTCCTAGTAGTGTCTAATTAGTAGAGCCAGAACTATGGTAACTTCTGGTTAGTAAAGATGTTTCTAATCCACCTGACAAATGTCCTCTGAAACGCTTGAGCTCTTACATTAACCTGGTAACTCATACTTCTTAAGAGCCAGTAAATATCCCTGTTCATTTTGGCAATCCAAAGAGATTTTTTTTTTTAATTGGAAAAAGTTAAAGAGATGCAGCTCAGGTTTCTGGGACAATATCTGACATATAATGACCTTACCCAAGGAAAGCCATTCTTCCTTAGAATATCAAGGCAAATACATGGTTCATTCAAGTATAGTCAAATGTATATTTAATACTATAGAGGCTGTGTATATACAGTATAGAAAAGGGTGCTGGGGAGAGAGGACTAGTGTTTATTGAACCACTATTATATATCCAGCATGTAAAGAAATTTACACAGGCAGACTTACTTCATACTCATAAAGATCCTATAAAGTATATCGTGCCAATTTCTCAAATGCATTCAACAAATTAAGAAATATAATTGATAACTCTGAATCATATCATTAACATTGCTAAGAGAGTAAAAGGTTAAAAAAAAAAAAGGAAAAGCACACAGAGAAGAATCAACATGGGAAAAGAAAGATTTGAGTCATGCTCTTCACAGTATGAAATCTCCAACGTTAACCAATTATGACTGGAATACTTCAAAACCTATTTTTAAGAGTTAACACATCCTTCAGTTAATAGACTGAAAGAGGAAGTTACATAGGATTGTATCTGTGTGTGCTCAATCATGTCTAACTCTTTGGACCTTAACCCACAGGGCTCCTCTGTCCATGGGACTTTTCAGGCAAGAATACTGGACTGGGTTCCCATTTCCTCCTCCAGGGGATCTTCCTGACCCAGGGATCTAACCCACACCTCCTGTGTCTCCTGCACTGCAGGAAGATTTTTTACCCACTGAGCCATCGGGGAAGCCCCTACATTGGGTTGTTGTTGTTGTTCAATCACTAAATCCTGTCTGACTCTTTGCAACCTCATGGACTTCAGCAGGCCAGGCTTCCCTGTCCTTCACTATCTCCCTCAGTTTGTTCAAACCCATGTCCATTGAGTCGATGATGCCATCCAGCCATCTCATTCTCTGTCGCCCACTTCTCCTCTTGCCTTCAATCTTTCCCAGCATTAGGGTCTTTTCCAATGAGTCAGCTCTTCACATCAGGAGGTCAAAGTACTGGAGCTTCTGCTTCAGCATCAGTCCTTCCAATGAACACTCAAGACTGATTTCCTTTAGGATGGACTGGTTGGATCTCCTTGGAGCCCAAGGGACTCTCAAGAGTCTTCTCCAGCACCACAGTTCAAAAGCATCAATTTTCTGGCATGCAGCCTTCTTTATGGTCCAGTTCTCACATCCCTATATGACTACTGGAAAAACCGTAGCTTTGACTATGTGGACCTTTGTCAGCATAGTCTCTACTTTTTGATACACTGTCTAGGTGTATCATAGCTTTTCTTCCAAGAGCAAGAATCTTTTAATTTCATGGCTGCAGTCAGCACTTGCAGTGATTTTGGAGCCCAAGAAAATAAAATCTGTTACTGTTCCCACTCTTTCCCCTTCTGCTTGCTGTGAAGTGATGGGACCACATGCCATGATCTTTTAGTTTTTTGAATGTTGAGTTTTAAGCCAGTGTTTCACTCTCCTCCTTCACCCTCATCAAGAGGTTTTTTAGTTCTCTTTACTTCTTGCCATTAGAGTAGAAATAATCAGCATATCTGAGGTTATTGATATTTTTCCTGGCAATCTTGATTCCAGCTTGTGATTCATCCAGCCTGACATTTCCCATAATGTACTCTGCGTCTAAGTTAAATAAGCAGGGTGACAATATACAGCCTTGATGTACTCCTTTCCCAATTTTGAACCAGTCCATAGTTCTATGCCCAGTTCTAACTGTTGCTTTTTGGCCTGCATACAGATTTCTCAGGAGGCAGGTAAAGTGGTCTGATATTCCCATTTTTTAAGAATCCTCCATGTTTTTTTGTGATCCACACAATCAAAGGCTTTAGTGTAGTCAATGAAGCAGACATAGCTATTTTTCTGGAATTTCCTTGCTTTTTCTATGATCCAACAGATGTTGGAAATTTGATCTCTGGTTCCTGTCCCTTTTCTAAATCCAGGTTGTACATCTGAAAGTTATCAGTTCACGTACTGCTGAAGCCTAGTTTGAAGGATTTTGAACATTATCTTGCTAGCATATGAAATGAGTCCGGTTGTATGATAGTCTGAATATTCTTTGGCATTGAGCTACTTTGGAATTGGAATGAAAACTGAACTTTTCCAGTCCTGCGGTCTCTGCTGAGTTTTCCACATTCGCTGATTTATTGATTGCAGCACTTTAACAGCATCATCTTTTAGGATTTTAATGACTCAGCTGGAATTCTATTACCTCCACTATGCTTGTTCATAATTAATGCTTCCTAAGTCCCACTTGACTTCACACTCCAGGAGGTGACCCTTGATGAGTGACCACATCATCATGGTTATCCAGGTCATTAAGACCTTTCTTGTATAGTTCTTCTGTGTATTCTTGCCACCTTTTCTTAATCTTCTCTGTTTCTGTTAGGTCCTTGGCCGTTTCTGTCCTTTATTGTGCCCATCTTTGCATAATGTTCCCTTGCTATCTCTAATTTTCTTGAAGATATCTCTAGTGTTTCCCATTGTATTGTTTTCTCTACTTCTTTGCATTGTTCCTTTAAGAAGGCCTTCTTATCTCTTCCTGCTTTTCTCTGGAACTCTGCATTCAGTTGGAAATATATTTCCCTTTCTCTTTTGCCTTTCATGTCTCTTCTTTCCTAAGCTAGTTGTTAAGTCTCCTTAGACAATCACTTTTCCTTCTTGCATTTCTTTTTCTTGGAAATGACTTTGGTTACTGCCGCTATACAGTGTTACAAACCATTGTCCATAGTTCTTCAGACACTCTGTGTACCAGATCTAATCCCTTGAATCTGTTCATCACCTCTGCTGTATGATCATAAGAGATTTGATTTAGGTCATACTTGCATAGCACAATTGCACTCTCTCACACGCTGGCAAAGTAACACTCAAAATTCTCCAAGCCAGGCTTCAACAGTACGTGAAACGTGAACTTCCAGATGTTTAAGCTGGATTTAGAAAAGGCAGCAGCATCAGAGATCAAATTGCCAACAACCATTGGATCACTGAAAAAGCAAGAGAGTTCCAGAAAAACATCTACTTCTGCTTTATTAACTATGCCAAAGACTTTGTGTGGATCACAACAAACTGTGGAAAATTCTTCAAGAGATGGGAATACCAGACCATCTGACCTGCCTCCTGTGAAATCTGTATGCAAGTCAAGAAACAACGGTTAGAACTGGACATGGACAGGATGGTACCAAATCAGGAAAGGAGTATATCAAGGCTGTATATTGTCACCCTGCTTATTTAACTTAGATGCAGAGTACATCCTGCAAAATTCCAGGCTGGAAGAAGGACAACTGGAATCAAGATTGCTGGGAGAAATGACACTACCCTTATGGCAGAAAGTGAAGAAGAACTAAAGAGCCTTTTGATGAAAGTGAAAGAGAAGAGTGAAAAAGTTGGCTTAAAACTCAACATTCAGGAAACTAAGATCATGGCATCTGGTCCCATCACTTTATGCAAATAGATGGGGAAACAATGGAAACAGTGACAGACTTTATTTTTTTTGGCTCCAAAATCACTGCAGATGGTGACTGCATCCATGAAATTAAAAAAGGCTTCTCCGTAGAAGAAAAGCTATGACCAACCTAGACAGCATATTAAAAAACAGAGACATTACTTTACCAACAAAGGTCCATATAGTCAAAGCTATGGTTTTTTCAATAGTCATGTATGGATGTAAGAGTTGGACTGTAAAGAAAGCTGAGCACGAAAGAATTGATGCTTTTGAACTGTCATGTTGGAGAAGACTCTTGAGAGTCCCTTGGACTGCAAGGAGTTCCAACCAGTCAATCTTAAAGGAAATCAGTCCTGAATATTCATTGGAAGGACTGATGCTGAAGCTGAAAGTCCAATACTTTGGCCACCAAATGCGAAGAATCAACTCATTGGAAAAGATCCTGATGCTGGGAAAGATTGAAGGCGGGAGGAGAAGGGACAACAGAGGATGAGATGGTTGGATGGCATCACCAACACGATGGACATGAGTTTGAGTAGCCTCTAGGAGTTGATTAGCCTCCAGAGAAACCTGGCATGCTGCAGTCCATGGGGTCTCAAAGAGTTGGACACAACTGAGTCACTGAACTGAACTGCATAGCCTAGTGGTTTTTCCTATGTTCTTCAACTTAAGCATGAATTTTGCAATAAGGAGCTCAAGATCTGAGCAATAATCAGCTCCAGGTCTTGTTTTTGATGACTATATACAGCTTCTCCATCTTTGGCTTAAAAGAACAGTATTAAAAGGCCAAAAGATGACACTGGAAAATGAGCCCCCTGGGTTGGTAGATGTCCAATATGCTACTGGGGAAGAGTGGAAAAATAGCTCCAGAAAGAATGAAAAGGCTGGGCTAAATTGGAAATGATGCTTAGTTGTGGATGTGTCTGGTGGTGAAATAAAGTGTGATACTGTAAACAACAATATTTCATTGGGATGTGGAATGTTAGGTCCATGAATCAAAGTAAATTGGATGTGGTCAAACAGGAGATGGCAAGAGTGAACATTAACGTTATAGGAATCAATGAATTAAAAAGACGGGAATGGGAAAATTTAATTCAGATGACCCGTATACCTACCACTGTGGGCAAGAATACCTCAGAAGGAATGGAGTAGTCCTCATAGTCAACAAAAGAGTGTGAAATGCAGTACTTCAGTGCAATCTCAAAAATGACAGAACGATCCCAGTTCATTTCCAAGACAAACCATTCAACATCACAGTAATTCAAGTCTATCCCCCAACCACTAATGCTGAAGAAGCTGAAGTCAAATGATTCTATGAAGACCTACAAGACCTTTAGAACTAACACCAAAAAAAGATATCCTTTTCATCATAGGGGATTGAAATGCAAAAGTAGGAAGTCAAGGGAAGCCTGGAGTAACAGGCAAGTTTGGCATTACAAAATGGAGTACACAGTGAAGCAGGGCAAAAGCTCACAGAGTTTTGCCAAGAGAACACACTGGTCTTAGCAGACACCCCCTTCCTACATTGGGTTAGTTGACACAATAACTATCCTTTCACATATTTTTTGAGGTAAATTTTCTAGTAGTGCTTTTTTGAATCACCACAATTGGGTAGATGAGAAGTGATGTATTTCAGGTGTATCAATGAAAAGACACACTGTTTTAAAATGCAAATTTGAAGCTCAGATTATTTTGTATTCTCTTCACCATACACATGATGATTAGAGGAATGCCTGATTACAACTATAGAGTATGTGTGCCTGTGCATGCATCAGTCTAGAGAAAACTCTGAAAAACATTTTGCCTTCTATTATTAATGAATACAATTAAGGCCACTCAGGCAGCATAGTTACATAACCACAGATAGCACTAAATTAGGCTGGAACCAAAAGAAAGTCAAGTTAGTAATGATATTAACACCACATAGTTATTTTGCTTAAGACTAATTTTAAAATAATCTGTTCTACATATCAAGTTACAAAGTGAATGCTTTAAAAGCAAGGCTTTTCATTTATCAAACACTCCTTTCTTTTCAATATGCTGATATTTAGATATAGGTTAAATTAATAGTCCACATGTCACTTTTCAACTGAAGTGATATGGTTGTACCATGGAAAAGTACTATGAATAATTATATTGCACAAGACTGACTGTAACCAACTTGTCCACTCCTTGGGTGTGCTCAAGCCTCAGGCCTCAAGCATTCTGGAAATACTCTTTGCTGTGACGCTTCAATAAATGTGGTTATCCCCCTTCCTATGAAAGAAACTTCAGTGTTATTATAGATATGGAAATTCTCTGTGGGACCAAAATATTTATGGATAAAATGATAGGACATTTGGCATTTGGTTCAAAATAATCCAGGACCAGCTGGGCAGCAAAAGATGAGGTGGTATACATAAAACAAAACTGACTGAGTTGATCATTGTTTCAATGAGGTGATAATTTCATTAATCTCTCCTTTTTATGTTATTGCAATTTTTCATAATAAAGTTTCCAAAAGAGCATTAAGTACATGTCAAAAATATTTGTCAATCTGAAGCTCATTTTACTATACTGTATATAAAATATTTTAAATTGTCATATAAAAGGCAATGTCTGTACCAAACTCTGGAGTCAGAGACAAGGTTTATTCTTTTCAGGATTGCATAATAAATGATTTCTAGCTAAGGATCAGACCCTATTCTTTCACAGTCCTTAGCCATTTTCCATCACTTAGACCATGCTGTCTTTAAGTCCTCTATTCTCGTCCTCCTCTTCACTCTTTCTTCTTCTCTCTTCACTTTACTTTGGGCCCCACCAACATTTCAGTCAGGATACTAAAGGGTTTTTAATACACAATAATTAAGTTCTGTCTTTTTTTCTCTCTTTACTTACTGAGAGATTGTCTGAAGAGCAAAATTTCCATATACAAAGTGACCATGAGCTTGCTTCTTTTAAGGAAATGTCCCTGTAAATTTAAATCAATGTGCTTCTGTGCTACAAATCTGTTGTTTTATGTATTAAATAGATGTATAGTCTCAAAATCTTAGTCTTTTGATAAAATCATGACATACCATTCATGTACCAGAAAATCAGTTTAAGAATTATTATATTGTTTTTATATAATTTTTAACTTATAAAGATTAATTTTGGTTGCTGTTAAAAGCATATAAGATATACATTAAAATACAACATATATAAGAAAAATACATATCAAAGAAATTATTCTCTAAGTAGTTCTGAATTAGAAAATCATCACTTGACATAATAAACATCTCTTATGCTTTAATTTTTTAAAAGATCACTTTATTTTATTTTCATCATTTATTTCCTCCATCTTTCCCTAAATCCTAATTGTTAGTACAGTACAACTATACAAATTTCAACATATTAGAAAACATTTTTATGACTCTATAATTAACTTTATTTGTAGCAATTTTTTGTACACTACAGAACTATTTATAAGTGCCATATCAAAAGTCATTCTTTATTCAGATCAGATCAGTTGCTCAGTCGTGTCCGACTCTTTGCAACCCCATAAATCGCAGCACGCCAGGCCTCTCTGTCCATCACCAATTCCCAGAGTTCACTCAGACTCACGTCCATCAAGTCAGTGATGCCATCCAGCCATCTCATCCTCTGTCGTCCCCTTCTCCTCCTGCCCCCAATCCCTCCCAGCATCAGAGTCTTTTCCAATGAGTCAACTCTTCGCATGAGGTGGCCAAAGTACTGGAGTTTCAGCTTTAGCATCATTCCTTCCAAAGAAATCCCAGGGCTGATCTCCTTCAGAATGGACTGGTTGGATCTCCTTGCAGTCCAAGGGACTCTCAAGAGTCTTCTCCAACACCACAGTTCAAAAGCATTAATTCTTCGGCATTCAGCCTTCTTCACAGTCCAACTCTCCCATCCATTCATGACCACAGGAAAAACCATAGCCTTGACTAGACAAACATTTGTTGGCAAAGTAATGTCTCTGCTTTTCAATATACTATCTAGGTTAGTCATAACTTTCCTTCCAAGAAGTAAGCGTCTTTTAATTTCTTTACTCTTTATTATTTCAACACTTATTGAGTTCCAGACAATTTATCCATTCCTGACAATACTGAAGCATCACTCCCCACCCCCACACCCCCACCACATCCCTAAGGCTCTCCTGGCAGAGCTTCATCTCTTTCCAAGGGTGCATGGCTATAAAAATGCAACTGCAGCTTCCCCTGCAGCTTCTGTAGTTCAGATCAAGAAGATGCTGGTGATTCCTGTGTTCATTTTGTGCATTGAAACCCTTGCCTCTTTTGGAATGCACATATCTCAGAGAAGTACACCATTTACTCCCAGGGAGCTGATTGCTTATTTTAAACTTCTTGGACAATCATTTTTATATTGCTTCTAGAAAACAAAGTGTGTTCAAGTAAAGATCCCCAAACCCAAATGCAAACTTATACACTAAACTATTGTTTAATTAAAATGCAGGAGAATGACATTCTTAGAAACGCTAACTATAGACAGGACAGTCAATTTTAGAAGAAGTTAGAAACAGTATTATAACTTTCTGGATATGGTTGATGATGACTTTGCTTCAGTGATATCATGTGTCCAATACAAGGTATTGTCACCTGATAAGTCATGGAATATGCTTTTTGCTGCAGTGCAAGAAAGTGGTTTTTTGTTGTTTGTTTTACCATGTGCATTTAGTTGATTAGTTAATAAATTCACTACTATAATTAAATCTGAAATAGAAAAGCAAGCTTAATTTCCTTTTCCTGGAAGCAAATTCTTTTTGAGAAATGGCACACCATTTAGCAAGTTAGATTGGAAAGGACTCAGTAACTTTTTATTTGAGCCCTCCCAAATACAATAGCAACATTATTCCCCATGGTTCTGGTTCTTTCCTAGTTCCTCTTGCTCTTGAAATTTCTGACTTAATGCAAAAGCTCATGTCACACATTTTAGTCCTGAGGGAAATTACTGTGACCTGTTTTTTTAGTTTCTTCAGGGAGTTTATTTTTCTCTGCCTTCCCCTTCCCCCAATTGTTGGCTATTTCTTACCAGCCACACTCCTCTAAATCCTCCTTCTGGCAGGGCATGCCAGCTGTCTACTGAGGATGCATCTAATCTTGGCGCCTGTCTGTCATTTGGCCTTTTTGAAATAGTCCCAGTTAAAAGTGTTGTGTAATAAAAATAAATAGGTTTGCCTCCTTGAGTGCTATGACTCACCCTCATTAAAGTCATTGCTGCCTTAAACAACACTGATTTTACCTTTCTCTTCAGAGTAGAAAAGCTAATACGTGTGTACTAACCAGTAGACTCAGAGACAGAAGATTCTTGTATTTTAATAAATACACATTTATGGATCACATATCATATACATGGATCAGGAAAGTGTATCCAAAATGCACAAAATGAAAAAAAAAATCCACAAAGGATTTCATTCCAGCATATTTAGATTTAATATCAACAATCTGAAATCCACAAATCTTTCAAGAGTTGGTATCTCAGGAATTTCTTCAGCTGTGCATTCTTGACATTTACAACCCTGAACAGAATGTATATTTTAGTTGCTTTGGCTTTTCTGTGGTCACATTCTCTTTCTGCCCCACCTGCATGCCTCTCACAACTTCCGTTACTTCTCTAACAAAGTCCTAGGTGCCAGATACGTTTCTGCATATTTTCCCCCATATGTCCAGATTTCTGTAAATAGTGTATACATTACACTTTAGTTCTTTTACATTATAAATTAGAAACACCAGCTGGCAAATATTTAATAGCATCCCCTGTTGGTTTGTTCAGGACCATTCTGAGTAACTTCCTTTGTGAAGGAATGAACATCAATCTGAGGAAGAAAAGGTCTATTAGAAATTTGATTTTGATCATTTGTTTTGTGCATTTTTATGATATGTTATATGATTCACCCTAGTAAAATTTCAAATATATTATCTATACATTATACAGAGATAAGCAAAGAAAAAAAGCCCTGCCTAATATTGACAAAAATTAACATTAATTTACACAGAGATGGCACTTCTTTTTGAAAAAGCAAGTTTTTAAAAATTTCATCATTAGCAAAATCAACTTATTAGTAATTTCCCCCTAGTTTTAAGTAAATATTCCCACCTTAAAACTGGAAGCCTCTGGGTGCAATATGGGCAAGTCATTCGTTTAAGCAGCATGCAGTAATCCCAGCGTGTTATCTACCAGCTGTTACACGTCATGGCCATTTGATATAGACAGTCCTTCTAAAAGAGGAGCAGAGAGGCTGATTGACAGTTTACATCAACGGCTGAGTCCACAACACACTTAGAGGGCAAACTTGTAAGTCTTTAACTATGTACATCAAAGAGTAGATAAAATTAATAAAAGAAATTCCGAATTATAATTTTACGTGTTAAAGGTCAGGATTCTTTAATATTGTATCAAAGTCCTTATGTGGCTCCACTTATTTGGACCTTAAAAGTATTGCTCCTTTAAAATAGAAAGTTAAAACAAAATTCAAGGTAAGCTATTACTGCATATTTTGTGTAAAATTAGTTCTTTTACCAGGAAGAGAATTGGTCAATGATCTAGTATAGTTTCTCAAAATGGTTTCCCAGGATCTCTGAAAAAGTTGGGATGAAAAAAGGCACACAATTTCAGGGTCAAATTTTCCACAATAATGTTTCAAATTTGTGTTTTCATTTTAATCACAGTCTCCTTAACTTTTCTAGACTCAGCAAAAGTAGAAACATACCTGTTTTGTTCACTAAAGTGTTATAGTACCTAAAATAAAGATTGACCTGTAGAAGCCATGTAATCAATATTGAATGAATTAATGATTTAATTTATTTTTATATAACATGGCATTGTTTCAACAAGTCAACTACAGCATGGTTCACATTTTTTATAGTCACTTGTAACTCCTTTTCACATGGAATGCCAATTTACTATAATATGTCTGATAAGGTGTAAATCTCCAAAAGAAATTATTCCCAGGGCCTGTGAGAGTCTTTAAAAGAGTTTGTGTCCTAGATGTCAGCAGGAAGAGGTATGGCATTGAGTGGGTGGAATAGTCAGAAGTGGATCTGCAGAAGACAAGTTATGGAGGGCTTTGTAATGCTATGATGTTTTTGTTGTAGTTGTTTAGTTGCTAAGTCATGTCCAACTCTTTCACAACTGCATGAACTGTAGCCCGCCAGACTCCTCTGTTCGTGGGATTTCCCAGGCACGAATACTGGAGTGGGTTACCATTTCCTTTTCCAGGGAATCTTCCCCACCCAGGGACTGAACCCATGTCTTCTGCATTGGAGGTGGATTCTTTACTACTGAGCCACCTGGGAAGCCCAGTGCTATAGTGAGGAGCATCAAGTTCATCCTGGAGAGAATATGGAGACATTAAAAAATGTTAGGAATGGGGTCAGAGTCACATGTTAAAAGGGGCACTTTGGATTTCGTCTTGACAGTGGATTTGTTTTAGATAAAACTGCGGTTATTATTAGAGAAGGAAATGGCAACCCACTCCAGTATTCTTGCCTGGAGAATTCCTTGGACAGAGGAGCCTGGTGGGCCACAGTCCATAGGGTCACAAACAGTTGGACATGACTGAAGCAACTTAGCACGCGGTTATTAATTGGATACAAGGTAAGAAGGTAGTTGTCCCAACCTGAGGGTAAAATGAAGAAGAATTGATATAAAGGTCAGGCCATGGGAATAATGAGGAAAGAACTTCCTTAAGCCTATTAAGGAGGTAATATTATTAAGAATTGATGACTAGTTGTAGAAGTAGTGAGAGGGAAGCCTTATGAATGACTCTGGTTTGTAGTTGAGTCACTAGATGGATGGTACTGTCTCACAGAGAAGAGGAGTAATGGAGGAAATGTTTATTGAATTGATTACTTGATTGATTAGTGAAAAGTTTCTAATCCCTCTCCAAAATTCACCATCAATTAGGTCCTGCTTAAATCACTTATATCTTATTTTCCTTATCTGTTAAACAAGGCAAGTTGTTTCTACTCAGCCTGCCTCACAGAGTTAGTTGGTTTGAAGAACAAATGTAATATATTTTCTAATTTTGAAAATATTTGACTTTTTATACACACAAAATAATTACATGTTAAAAATGATTTTTATATGGGCCTTCTTGAACCTATCTTATTTTTGAAGGATGTTACAAATACTATTGAATCAGTGTGCTTTTCTCCATCTCATCCTTAGCAATAATCATTATCATAAATTTTATATTTAACCTTTTCCTACTAAAAAAAAGTTTTAATTATATATGTGTATATCCTCAAACAAGATATAACAAAGTTTTTCTTGCTTTCATGCTGTATTCAACTGATATCATCTAATCTTCTGCACATTGCTTTTATTTATTCAATACTATGTTTTCATTATGATTATAGAATTGTGTATAAAAGAAAAAACTTTAAAATACAAAATAAAATTAGAAACAACACAAATGTCTATCCATAAATGATAACTAAATTGTTATATATAGTCTCCAAAAGGAATATAATACAGCAGGAAAATCACAGCTGAATATAGCAATAGAGAATAAGAATTATTACTTACTTTGAAAAACTGCAGGGTATAAATACATAGTAATACTTAAAAATATAATATGAAAACATAAGTATAATAAGTAATACTTCTATGAATTCTATGTAATTAAAATTAAAAGTTTACTAAAGACAGTCTTTCTATTAAAATAATGCTTACTAAGAATTTAGCAATTATGAACCAGGAAGGAGATTCTTCATTGAGAGCATTCTGATGCTCTCCTTTTCAACTGCTCCTTTTGCCTGTATGTTCTCCTATTTAGAGCTGCTCACTTACTACAAGACTAGCTGCCAAGGGTGCTTTCCTTTCCTAAGATCTCTACGTGGATTGAGAAATATTTCTGGATGTAGCAGGGTTCAGGAACTAGCCAATCTGTTTATTTTGTCCCTTTCAGAGACAAAGGCCAATTTCATTAAAATTAAAACATTACCTGATTCAGATCTTCAGAGATTTAGTATTTTATTTCAATAAAGGAGGCTGCTTTATTTCTCTGAAGATTTTTTAAAACATTAAGAATTTTCATATGCTTTAAATTAGATCCAGAGCTATAGAACTTTTTTTAAATCTCTATAAATAGATCTAAGTGTTGGAGTGCAAGATAATAAATTGCGTTAAATTAAGTTATTAAAACATTCATGTCTATGGCTAGGAAATATTCTATTTGATTCACATCTTTCCTTCTTACCGTCGATATTTGAGAAGTCCAACAATGGTTACTTATATATGCCAATCCATGTCAACACAACTTCACTTTGACCCATATCCATTATAAAAAGGTAAATTTTAAATTTTAGTGGATAAACAAAAAGGAAGTCA
This sequence comes from Bos javanicus, assembly GCF_032452875.1. NCBI lineage: Eukaryota > Metazoa > Chordata > Mammalia > Artiodactyla > Bovidae > Bos > Bos javanicus. The sequence continues at coordinate 55,310,772 of NC_083871.1, read as the reverse complement.
TTTATTCCTTATTATTCCATCTCAACATAAGCAGCATGTTCCTCATCTAAGACATAACTTTCAGTTTACTAGTATTACAAATTGCTTTATTTGTCATCTATATGTATGTATAGGTATATAGATATCTGTATGATATATGCAGTTATCGTGTTATATCATAATTATACATATTCTGGTTTATTTAAATACATATTTTATTTCTTCTGGTAATAGCTTATACTTTTATAATTTACACTCTGTCAGGCTCTCTTCTAAGTGCTTTGCTGCTAAAACTTGCAACCTGTGAGGTGAGTAGTCTTATTATCCACATTTTGCAGGTGAGGAAACTCATACACAATGAGGTTAAGTAATAATATAAGGTCACACAGTACAGGAGTATTAAACCTGAGATTCAAACTCCCATGTCTGGCTCTAGGGTCTGTGCCCTGAAATCTTACCTTAAAATGCCTTTACTAAGCAGCTCAGTTAAATGAACCCACTTGAAACGTCAGTGTGGAGAGTTAAGCTAACAGCCTAACCCAAAGAAGATATTTTGATTTTGATAATTATTTTAAAAATTAATCTTTAAATTATTTTTGCCTGTATTAAATAGATGCAATTTTTTATTTTCTATTAGCACTGCCTATAAGGCTGTGACCTCTTTCAGCATAAGGACTGCTCAACTATTTCTACTCTCCTGATCCTAATGTATTGCCTGTTGCATACTCTAAAATTTGCTGAAGAGGTGACCAACACAGCACACTGGCAAATTAGAGGAATGGTTTGGGGTAACTGGATGGTTCAGATTGAAATTTTGGTTTTGAGAAAATAAAATATTCTGGCTGGAGTTAATCATATGGATAAACTATATTAATTTACTTCATTGGATTAAAAGAAAATTGACCACTAATTTATTTATCTTAGTCTTTTACTTGTACCCTTGAGTCATAAACTGCCATAGATTATCCTTTGATTATTTTAACAGGTCCAAAAATTTAACTCCAAGTTTTGAGTACACAGCATTCTGATAATACCACAATGGTTTTAAACAGTGAAATACAAAATTTTATTCAACTATGAACATTTTCAGCAGATATTGTAGGATGTTAAAATATTACAATACATTTTAAAACTACTAAATTACTAATTTCTATTAGCAACCAGTTTAAAAGGTACAAAATTTTCAATTAAATACAAATTTAAAGTATTTCCTACTGTGTACTCAGTAGTAAAGAATCCACCTGCCAAGCAGGAGATGTGGGTTCGATCCCTGGATTGGGAAGATCCCATGGAGAAGGAAATGGCAGCCCACTCCAGTATTCTTGCCTGGAGAATCCCACGGACAGAGGAACCTGGTCCATGGGGTTTCAAAGAGTTCGACACAATTTAGCAACTAAGCAACAACAGCAGCAACAAAATCTTAGCATTGGTGAAATATAGCTAAATGTTAATCCTCAAAGTATTTTAATGGAGGAAATTATGAGGTAAGTATTCATAGGTTTTCCTATTTTTATCATTTGGCACTTACAGATATAAAATTCATGTAAGAAAGATAAGTCAGAGTCCTATATCACGAATCTCTGTATAACAAGGCTGATGCTATTTTTCACAGTGGTTCTGCCCATTCAGTTAATATTTATTAAACACCCATTATACAAAAGTACTGAGTTCTCTGTAACAGCACATTGTGTGTAATAGCATATCGTGATTTCAAGTGCTTCCAGCATTCACAAGTATTGTCACAATTTTTAGTTATGAGGTGGGCCACATTGGTGTCCTTCCTTTCATTTTACAAGTGTGGAAACTGAGGCCCAATATGGTTAATTATACTATCCAAAGTCACAGAAATGGTGGTGAAACTGGGGCTACAGAAGCAATAATGGTAATAATAAAACAGAGAGAGGGAACAGAAATAGCCCATCAAAAGGTTCTGCTTCATAAAAATCTTGATTTGAAAGCAATGTTAAATGGCTTGGTCATGTAAGGAATACACACCAAACTCACTTTATTATTAAGGGTTAAGTTTCTTTGGATTAATAGAAACCAAGTTCTAATAATAATGCTCTTTTAAAATATAATTGGCATATTCTTATATCATACTTTTCTCTCTTCTTGCTTAAACTTAATAGAAAAAACAAGCTTCAAAAAAGGCACCCTAAGAATAAATAGGGTATGTAATGGGCAATCATTATACATGATTTCTTCACTCATGTGGAACTCCTATAACCCACTAATGAGATCACTACTTGTGAGGTACTAAGGCCTTTTGTTTCAACTAGGTTAATCATATTTTATGACCAACCATTATGTCTCTTCATTCATGTATACTGCTATTTCATCGCTAGGTATAGTATTCATACTTTATGGTCCAATTTATTATTTGGCTACATCTGAAAACCAAGACTATACGAATATTTTATTTTATATGCAAAATACACTAAAGTTATTGTTATTTTTATAAACATATAATAAATCCTATAAAAGACACATTTTAGAAAAATAAAGAAATTGAATAGGGGACACATACGCTTCCCCATCTTCAGTGTTAACACAATGAACATGAAAAAATCCATTTGTCCCAATATTGGTAGTAGTAATTGCTACTACTTATTGAGAACCTTCTGTGCCTCTTCTCCTTATATACACATTTATATATTCACCATCTCACCTAACCAAATCTTTAAATTGTACCTATATAATAGTTATTATCATTTCAGAGCTGAGGAAACTGACATTTAGCAAGATTAACTCTTTCCTTGTCACAGAGTGGCAGATGTGAGCTTTCGTTCCAACACTGCATCATAGTTTTAACCTACTCTGCCTTTTTCCAGCCTCTCAGACTAGCCTGCTGAGGTTCCATCTTCACGTGTGCTCCATCTTCTTTGTAGCTCATTTATTTAGTTATTCATTTGGCATACATTTTTCAAATACCTTCTACAAGCTAGGCATGGTTTTAGGAACTGGAGACAAAAGTTAACAAGATAAAGTCCCTGCTTTTAAAATGTATAGACTCAGGGCAGAGTCAGGCAACAAGACAAACAAGATAATTTCAGAAAGAGATATTTGCTAGGAAGACAAACAGACTGAAGAGATAGAGAATTCAGGAAAAGGGGCTGATGGAAATGAAGAGTGTCCATTTTCAATTGGAAGAGCTTTCTAAGGAGATGACATCTGAGCTGGACCACGAATGACATGAAAAATATACCAGGTGGTCTGGGGTTGGGCATTCCCAGCAGAGATAACACCAAGTGCAAAGGCCTAACCAGGAACAAGTTTAGCATATTCAAGGAATAGCTGGGATGCCAGTGTGGCTGAGGTTTAGTGAGCTGAGAAGGCGGTCGTGGGAGGTGGGGCTGAAGAAATAAACAAAAGTGTGATTCTGTAGAGCCTAATAGGACTTGGTAAAGAGTATGGTTTTATTTTATGTGTCATAGAAGGCCACTGGGAATTCGTGGAAAAGTCCCAGTCTTATCACAGATGATTTAGTTCATACTGTGATGGGGCAGCTGCCTCAAACATCACTTACCTTTTTAGAACCACTTCTATTTCTTGTGGGTTTACCTGACAAATATTACCTCCTGCTAGTGATGCCAGGGTCACATTCACTTGATACATATTTTAGGTGACTTGTTATTGTTCTGAGTCTGCTGTACCATTTACTGATATTATCTGGACTTTCTCTGCCCCAGTGCTACTAACTTCAGCTAGGTATCAGAGAAACATTGGGGTGGCAGTGGGGGCTTGAAGGTGGGAGGTAATTCTTTTGAAAGTGTGGAAAACTGACACCACTTACTAAACTCTAAAAGAAATATTCACATCTTTAAAGGAGAATTCTTGTTACCCCAAATGAGTTTTTAATCTGTAGCACATCAAAAGTTTAACAAAGTGTGACTTGAAATATAATAAGGTGACTTGGGAATCACCACACATACAGATGTCCCCAGGATTAGCCCTTCTAAATTAATTTTGCCTTTCAAGTTCATACTTTCTAAATAGTTCTTTTAAAGTTCCAAAATCTTTCCTACACTCATTCTCTCAGTAGTGGTATTGGGGAGGAGGGAACCAATGGGAAGAAGAAAATGAGTCAGAGGTAACTATTTGTAAATTAGCTGCTAGTGTGTGTGTATATATATATGTATGTATATTTATGGATCAGATCAGATCAGATCAGTCGCTCAGTCGTGTCCAACTCTTTGCTACCCCATGAATTGCAGCACGCCAGGCCTCCCTGTCCATCACCAACTCCCAGAGTTCACTGAGACTCATGTCCATCGAGTCAGTGATGCCATCCAGCCATCTCATCCTCTGTCGTCCCCTTCTCCTCTTGCCCCCAATCCCTCCCAGCATCAGAGTCTTTTCCAATGAGTCAACTCTTCGCATGAGGTGGCCAAAGTACTGGAGTTTCAGCTTTAGCATCATTCCCTCCAAAGAAATCCCAGGGCTGATCTCCTTCAGAATGGCCTGGTTGGATCTCCTTGCAGTTCAAGGGACTCTCAAGAGTCTCAAGAGTCTTCTCCAACACCACAGTTCAAAAGCATCAATTCTTTGGCGCTCAGCTTTCTTCACAGTCCAACTCTCACATCCTTACATGACCACAGGAAAAACCATAGCCTTGACTAGATGGACCTTTGTTGGCAAAGTAATGTCTCTGCTTTTGAATATGCTATCTAGGTTGGTCATAACTTTCCTTCCAAGGAGTAAGCAAGCGTCTTTTAATTTCATGGCTGCAGTCACCATCTGCAGTGATTTTGGAGCCCAGAAAAATAAAGTCTGACACTGTTTCCACTGTTTCCCCATCTATTTCCCATGAAGTGATGGGACTGGATGCCATGATCTTCATTTTCTGAATGTTGAGCTTTAAGCCAACTTTTTCAGTCTCCACTTTCACTTTCATCAAGAGGCTTTTTAGTTCCTCTTCACTTTATGGATAGTAGGTACAAAACAATTTCCAAAGAGAATGAATTCTAATATATAATAACAAGCTTCAATATTAATAAAATTTGAATCCTAAGGTTATTAATAAGAGAGATTCCAAGTTATTTTTATGGTCTTGAAAAGTAGTTATAATCATTTCACTAGTACTCTGCCCATAATTCAGTCAAACTGGTTAAGGAAAAGGAGCTAGGAAAGACAGTTATTTTATTATGCATGTATTTGAATGTAGTGACCTAGCAATTTCTTTAGACTTTATGTAAAGATTATCCTTTACAAATTTTCATTCATGTAAGAGCTCAGAAATTTTAATTCTCTTAAATCTGACATTAAGAAGTAGCTTTAGTGACATCAGAAATCAAGAAAGAGAGAGAATGGAAGACAGGAGAACTGAATGCAACCCAGGAGAACCTCCGGGCAAATGACCTGGAAATAGAGTCCCAACTGAAGCAGGAAAAATGGAAAGATGTATTTGGGGAAAAGGTTATTTAATAGAATTTCTGATATGACAGAGTTTGAAAAAGATATGACAATGGAATATAATGTAAGAAAAAAGAAATGTAGGAATTAACACCATGAAAATGAAAAAGTAAAATGATAAATGAAAAATAAATAAAACTGAAAAGCTTGGCTCCATAGTATACACTATATGCAGGCTTAATTATGAAAATGCTCTTCTTTGATTTAACTAAAATAGCTTTATAATTATGTAGGAGAATGGATAAGGCAAGGTGTTGAGGTCATATAATAGCTATATCACTTATCTATCTTCTCAGAAATTGAATACATGTTTCAAATAGTTAAATCAAGAAATGGTTTGCATATTAATAGAGATGTTAGAAATAGTTAAGAGCATTAAAAGTGATCCCAGCTGTGGTTATTATCACTTGAATATGTACTGGAATGTATCCATATGGAATTTCTGGCATCAGTCCTGTTTGTGGAACTTTAAAGAATTGTTGAGCTACAGCTTTATTACCATATTGTCTCATTCATTCAAGAAATATATTTATTGTTTACTATATGCTAGATGGGCTTCCCAGGTGGTAGTAATGGTAAACCTGCAAATGCAGCAGATCTAAGAAGATGCTGGTTCGATCCCTAAGTTGGGAAGATTCCCTGGAAGAGGGCATGGCAACCCACTCCAGTATTCTTGGCTGGAGAATCCCATGGACAGAGGAGCCTGGCGGGCTATGGTCCACAGGGTTGCTAAAGTTAGACACGGCTGAAGTGACTTAGTGTGCACACATATGCTAGGTATTGTGGTGGGTATTAAAACTATGAAGCAGTAACTCAATACTGAGAAATTGACTGTATTTCTTTAGTTAATTTTAGCCTTACATGTAGATAAATACAGAAAAAAGCAGCTAGAAATGTGGTATGTTGGGGTTTAGAGGTTTTCTTTTGATTTTGAACTTGACCCCACATGTGTATCTTTGAACAAAGTAAGAAAGCCAAAATAAATTGAGACAAATGAATAAAATATATTTCCTTCTTCTTTTCTATGAAGAAAATTTCTGACCTAGGGACCACAGTTATAGTCATTGGTTCTATGATAATCTTTACCTGTTTCCACCAGTTACTCTATTCAATAATTGATAAACATTTCATAAGAAAAAACAATTAACAGAAAACTGTTGGAAAACAGCTTTGCTGATATTTCTAAAATTCATTTTGTATCTTGTCAGTCATCTATTTTAAATTTCCAAAATTTTCATATGGTTCCTCTTCCATCTCTTTCCCTTTTTTTCTTTTCTCTTCTTTTCCCTCTCTTTCCCTTCTCTTTTTTTCATTTCCTTCTCTTTCCTAAACTAGTGAATGACAATGCCATTGAGTGAGACAGAGTAAGGCAGTCATCTTTGCACAGATGGAGAGTCAAAGCCCAAGCAGGGTGAATAAGGCGTCTATTTACACAAAGGTGAGGGCAGTCTGGCATCAAGTGTCTGAGTCCCATGAGCAGGAAAGAAGATCCATCTCAGGGTAGCAATGTCTGCATAGAATCAGGAGAGCATCCACATAAGAGAAGGGGCAATATAAGCTATAAAGGATCGGTTACATGCAGGAGGACTGATCAAACAACTAAAAATATTAAGGAAAATGAGAGTAGGTTTCCCAGTTTCTGAAAGGGGTCTACAAATTAGGAAAGGGAGACAACTAGAATGAATCCTGTGGTGTTGCATTATAATGGAAGTATGTGTTCTGGTTATCTATTAATGCATCACAAATTACCCACAAATGCAGTGATGTAAAACATTACAGTCATGTTATTTCTCATGATTTTTGTGCATCAAGAACTTGAAAAGAGCACATGTGGGCAATTTATATCCTGAAGCTCAGGTGCAAAGACTTGAAAGCTGGGGACAACTTGGCAGCTGGGAGCTAGAATCATCCAGAGGCTAGAGTTTGATGCTTGGTGTTAGCTGGGGTCTCCACTGGGGCTATAGCATGTACACCTGTCCTTTCCTTGTATCTGTATGGTTTTTCACAGGATGCTGACTGGATTCTAAGAGCAAGTATCCTAACAGGACCGGAGAGAAGTTGTATAGTCTTTTAAGTCTCAAAACCTCATTCTGTTATAGTCTTAAGTATTAATCAGCTTGGAATGCTATAACATAGTGCCAAAGATGGGGTGGCTTAAATGACAGAGATTTATTTTCTCACAGCTTTGGAGGCTGGAAGACCAAGATCAAGGTGCCAGCATGGTTGGGATCTGCCTTCTTACTATATGGAAGAGTGAGCAACACAGAGTACCCTCTCTGGTATCTCTCCAGATAAGATCACAAACCCCATCATGAGGCCTCACCCTCATGACCTCATTTAAACCTAACTCCTAAAAGCCCCATTTTAAACACTACACCATGGCGGGTTAGGGCTTCAGCATATGATTTTGTGGAAACACATTTCAGTCCATAGCAACCACCAGTTCAAGGAAGGAGACAAGCATGGCTCTCACTTCTAAATGGGAGAAGCATTAATGCTATACTGTAAAAAAGATTATATGGGTCATATGGGATGGGAGATCTTGTTATAGCTAGCTTGGAAAATACAATTTGCCACATTATGTATGCTTGTATTCACACTTAATGGGCTTCCCTGGTAGTTCAACTAGTAAACAATCCACCTTCAATACAGGAGACTCTGGTTCAACTCCTGGGGTGGGAAGATCTCCTGGAGAAGGGATAGGCTACCCACTTCAGGGTTCTTGGGCTTCCCTTGTGGCTTAGACTATACATAATTTGCCTGCAATGCAGGAGACCTGGGTTCAATCCCTGGGTTTGGAATATCCCCTGGAGGAGGGTATGGCAACCCACTCCATTATTCTTGCTTGGAGAATCCCCATGGACAGAGGAACCTGGCAGGCTACAGTCCATGGGGTCACAAAGAGTCAGATTCAACTGAGCAACTAAGCACAGCACAGCACAACACTTTATGCATATATACACACATACACGTGTGTGTATTTGTGTGCACATTACCTAACTATGCCCAGTGAGAGGGCACAAGAGCAGCAATGGCACTCAACTCCAACAGCAGTGAGCAAACCTGGTGCCCAGATCTTGATTTGGGCACATGCCACTCTTCATTAGAAGGAACCAGGGCTCCTTTGAGAGATGGCTGATTCAAGAACTAGGGAAAAAGCAGGATGATTTTAGAACCACTTGTGACAGAAAATAAAGAATAATGAGAGATGCCAAAAGGATACAGTGGAAAGCTTAAAGGGGCTCTATTGGCCAACTCAGGAACTATCTGAGCATCAAAATAAGGAAAGTAACTGCTTATAATCCATTGAATTAAGTAAACAAATAAAACCATTAGTGAGGAAGGGGATATATACACACTTTCAAATTACCTCCTCATGCAAATATTTATTATTTACAAAAGTAGAAAAGGAACTTCACAGTCAGGAATCCTAGATGACACTATCTTAGTCAAGTGATCAAAGTGAACATCATCACTGATGGGACAAATTAAAATTGCACATCACCGGACAGAATGCAGTGAGAAAAGCACAGCCCTCTTCTTCGATGTCCTGCAGAAGATGCATGACTTGGAACAAATCATGAGGAAGCATCAGACACCAAATTGAGGGACAGTGACAAAATATCTGGCCTGTAATCTTTAATAATGCCAACTCATTGAAGTAAAAGACTGAAGAACTATTCCAGACTGGAAATGACTGAAAGGGCTAAATGAAACAGGTGATTTTGAATTGGATGTGTTTGCTGTAAAGAGCATCAACAAGACCACGAGAAAACTCAAATAGAGTCTAAAAATTACATGACAGTAGTGTATCGATGTTGATTTTCTGATTTCAAAATTGTGTTATGGCTATTTAGGAGAATATCCATGTTTTAGAAGACACACTGTGAATAATTCAGGGAAAGGGTATATCGGATCAGCACCATACTCTCACGTGGTTCAAGGGGAAAAAGAGGCTTTTTTGTTCTATACTTGTGTTTTTTGGTAAGAGATTGTTTCCAATTGTATATTTTAAAATTATACAAAGCCTAGTAAACATTCAAGTTGCTTAGCGTGGAATTCATGAAATTTCCGTTTTGTATCTTACCTTGCATCTTACCATTTCCCTGGCAATAAGCACATGTTTTAGCTGCAGAGCTAGTTAAGCCTTCACTCATCCTTTTCTAGGAAGACCTGTTTCTTGTCTCCTGGAAAGTCTTTTCTGATTCTTTACGACCCCTTGAGATGCTCACTTTCCTGCGGAACCTTTACAATTCTCCTGAACATATTTACTCAAGTCCTCTGTCTCCACCACTTTTGTGTGTTACTCTGTGTGTACTGTGGGGATTAGAGGGAAATTTTTAAATGAAGATTTAGCATTAAGCTTGGAATTTTATAAACGATTAGAAGGTGGAAACGATTATTTTCACTATCCTTAAAATTTTGGTGCTTTATATTCTCTGATTGTAAATTATCACCGTGTTATACTTTGCTATAATTATTTAATATAATTATAACCTTGTTATAATTATTTAATATACTAGAATAAATATTTAAATGTGTGCAGCAACAAAATCCTACTTCTGAAAAAATCCAGTGGTTTTTAATCTATAATTTTTTTTTTATGATTGCAGGTTTTATTTTCAACTTGATTATTTTCCAAGTTAGTTGTGTACTGAGAATGGAGAATTGGGCATTTTGCACATATAAAGTACCTTCTTTGGTTTTGACAAGATGATGGGTATATTGTGCTTAGTTCTTACACTCATTTTCTTACTTTTCAGACAAAAGATTTTCTGCTTCTAATCTGTCAGTCTTAAATCTCCTGGGATATGCTTTCTTCAACCTTCCTCTTTCTTGTTTTCTGAGTAAATAATTATATGATATTTTCCAGCTAATGCATACATTGCTCTAAATCAAAGCTCTCTAAAAGAAAAATGTACCTGGGAGTGAATTGCATAGTAAATATTAATGGTGTTTTGAAATAATAAACAGCAGCTACAATGGCTTTAAGCCAAGTCAAGCCAAAGAAATAAAGTAGAGGTTACTGAGTTCAGGATGATGTTATTATTCACATTACTTCTCTTAGAGTTAGAAAATTCTTGAGGAATAACAATAAAATCCCCCAAACTGGAGACACAAAAGAATTAGAAGAGTAAACTCAAGACATCACACTTCTAACTTTAAAGTCAAGGAGAGAGAGAAACCTAAGCATGTAGATCCAGTCAAAGTCTTTTCTGCTTTCCTTTAACCCCTGATATTACACGTAACTTTCTATGATGTCGATAGCCACATTCCTCACATAAATTGCTGAAGGCGTTTATACACAGCATGTCTCCTTCAGTATTCACTCCAAACAAGTCAGCAATTACTATTCACTCTTCTGAGCTTGAAGAATTTTCTTTTTATGTGCTTTTCAAAAGTGTTATATGAAATTTGAAATTTCCAGGGTGTTGTTTATGTTCAAGGACAGATTTAAACAATGAGAGACATCAGGCTCAGAAGGGTCTTTGAAAACAAAGACAACCTATATCTTATATGAAGGGAAAAAGTATTATTTGGAAAATGCTGTGAGTGGATAAATGACAGTACACACATAAACCCATCTAGTTGTCACTGCTAAGTCCCTTTCCTCATGCTCTATGCCTGTATTGCTGGCTCTTTAATGGGACTCAAGAGCTGCACTTTGCACTGTGGATTTCAGAGGGCACCTAACAAGCCACCCATATTTTGGAAGCAGTGAGCAGGAGGGTTAATGAGTTGTTTGGCCCCCTTCCTTTGAATGAGTATTTATTGATTCTGACAGAGGCGTAGGCAAGTGGATGATAGAGAGTAGAATTGCATACCTCATCTGGCTCTCTGCCTTAATTTGTTTGTGAAAATGAATTAAGACTGATGGCAAATAAAACTGTGCAGGGAAGACAGGACACAGAAAACTATAATGGTCACAGAAAGAGTATCAGCTAAAAAAATTCCAGTTCTTAGCTGGATGCTATTTTTATAATCTAGGATTTTAGACACAGATAGCTATTTTAATATCATGCATATGAATACATTCACAAAGTTATATGCAGTTTACAGCCTTGAAAACAAGATCCTCCTAACTTGCAGCACTGTATGCTCAATTTCATGTATCTAGGTCTGAAAAAAAATCAGATTGTGTTCTTTTAGTTGCATATATCATCACCAATAAAAGAGATTTCTGGGGTGCGACTGCAATGGCACCTTTGTTAAAGATGCATAAAGTCAGTGGAATAGACCTTATTTCTCTACAGCAGGTGAGGCTCCGGGAGTCCAGCAGTGATAAATATTTATCACTTAAAATGAGGCATAAATGACTCAAAAGGGAAGATAACAATAATTAATCTGCATGTGGAGGGTGCTTGTTTGTTTGCTTGCTGTTTTGGTGGGATTCATTTTGTTTTTGCTAAGGCATGCTGTGGACCAGATGAAAATCAAAGTTAAGAATGTGTACCTTCTCATTCTATGTGGTCTTTAGCTTCCCTTGTTTGATGGAGTAAAAACCTGTCATTGAAGTTTACAGTCAGCTCAGTCTCTGTGTAGCTCTAGTCCCTTGTTAGTTTCCTAGGGCAGTGGTAACAAGTACCACAAAGGAGGAGGCTTAAAATAACTGAAAGTTATTGTCCTATAGTTCTGGAAGCTAGAAGTCTGAAATCAAAGTGCCACCAGGGCCATCGTTTCCCTGAAATCTGTAGGGGAGAATCCATCCTTGCGTCTTCCGACTATTGATATTTGCCAGTGGGCCATGGAATTCCTTGGCTTGTTAGACACATCACTCCCACCTCTGCCTCTGTGGTCACATGGCTACTTTTCTGCAAAGACTACTTCCAAATCAGTTCACTTTCTGATTTACTAAGCGGTTTGGACTTCTACAGGCTTCCTTGGTGGCCCAGATGGCAAAGAATCTGCCTACAATGCAGGGGACCCAGGTTCAATCCCTAGGTCAGGAAGATCCCCTGGAGAAGGGAATGGCTGCCAACTCCAATATTCTTGCCTAGAGAATTCCATGGACAGAGGAGCTGGGTAGGCTACAGTCCATGGGGTCAAAAAGAGCAGACACAATTAAGCAACTAACACTTTGACTTTCACTTCAGGATTTCTGCCTATCTGTGAAGGAACCAGTTTAACCCATACAATTCTCAATTATTTTTCTCCTAAACCTGATATATTTTGGATCATACATATAGATGAAAAGCACATTTCAGTAAGGGGAAAAAAAACTGTAAGAATACTTGAAGCTTGTTTGAATTTTACCACCTTTCTTATCTTCTCAATCCAATTACAGCATTCTTCTCACTTTGTTATAGTTTAAAAATTGTAGCATATTTGAAGAACAGTTTCCTAGTTTATGATTTGTTTGATGAAATTTTTTAAATAACCTGAAATTTTTTAACATTATATGTTAATTATACATTCATGCTTAGTTGTTCAGTTATGTCTGACTCCTTGTGATCCTTTGGACTGTAGACCACAAGGCTCCTCTGTCCATGGAATTTTCCAGACAAGAATACCAGGGCAGGTTGCCATTTCCTACTCCAGGGGATCTTCTCAACCCAGGATTCAAACCCATGTTTCCTGTGTCTCCTGCATTGCAGACAGATTCTTGATGCACTGAACCGTCAGGGAAGCCCATCTGTCTGTCAATTATACTTCAGTGAAAGAACAAAACCAAATAAGCATACAGACTTGATTCTATGCTGCATAAATGAGATAAAGACACAAAGATTGGATATAAAAGGCTCTAAATAGATATAACATTAGCCAAAAGTAAGCTAGTAGTTATATTAATGTCATACAAAGTAGATTTTTAATTTTATTTTTAAAATTTATTTTAAATGTTTATTTATATCTGGGTACTAATGAATTAGCATAGGCCTCATAATCTCTAATTCTGTCTGTCATTTAGATTCTCTTTAGATGGTCCTGCAGCTCTGGTTATAAATGAAATGCCTACTACGTGCCAGGCTCTGGGCAAGAAGATTTTCATCAACTCTCCCAGAAGTCCCATTATGTTGGCATCTTCTATCCATCTTACATATAAGTGAATGAAGTACTTGTAGTTACATGAGGCCAATTGCTTATTATAACATGTTAAATACAGAAAACCCACCCTTTTGAATTCTCCTTGAAGCTAAATAACTGGCTTTCTTAATTTTTCCTCAGTGACTAGACTGGCTATTTGGCATTATGTACAGACTGACTAATCACTGTTTTATGCTTGGGCTATGCTTATTATAAAGGGAAAAATTCATCCTTAATTTGTCTTTTGGAAGATTATTTCTCTCCTAGTCTTTTGGAAGATTAATACATTCTTTTTCTGCTTTTTTTAATTAAAAGGGATATCATTTTACTTAGTTTTAGAGCCCACACTCAGCATTTGAAACCATATACAATAAACCATTATAATAATGACAATGTGTTTATCTGTTATAACCAAAACTGAATTCAAGCTATACAAACCTTGAATTTTAGAATTAATATGACAACCTGGTATTTTTAAGACAATATCCCTATGCCTGATCCATTTACAGGAACCTGAGGAAATAATTTGTTCTAATGGTAAGATTTAGCTTTTCTCTACTGTACTATCCTCTTTGTTCTCTCCTTGTTCCTATTATTTCCATCCATGAATTATCATTACACAGCAGCAAGGGAAGGTTCTGTTGATCTCTACCTGACGTCCATTACACATTAAATGAGATTCAGACTCCTCATCGTGGTTCATGAGAAGCTGCCTCATCTTGATTCAGTTCTTTTGTCCTGCTGTCCGGCACATGCCTTACTGCCACACCGGCTACCTTGTAGTTATCAACAGTCCCTCAACAAGAGCAAGTTTTTTCCCTTCCTGGGTCCTCCACTCATGGTCTTCCCTCTGCTCTTCCAGGGCTATTCCTTCTGTGTACTGGCCTCATCTCAAATTTGGAGGGATGCCTTCCTTGCTTACTCTTTTAATATAGATTCCATCCATGTCATTCTCTAACCTTCTGCACTATTTCCTTAAGAAGACTTTACACCTTTTATTATTTATTCATTTACCTGTTATTATCAGTTCCCCCTTTAGACTGTAAGCCCTGTGAATAAAGAGAATATATCTGTTTTGTTGTCCACAATACACCCAGGTTCCATCTCATTGCCTATATATATAAGATGTTTATTAACTGTTTGTGGGAAAAATTAATAAGCACTTAATACTTGGTTTCCTTGTGAACTCCTGGTGCATTTTTAGTACTACTTATGTTGTTGTCAGTCTGCTTGCTAGCACGTGACAGAAGTCAAGGAACTAGCAAGATATTGAATGTTCTGCTTTTGTTTTTTATGTGGCTAAGGAACAACATTAAGATTTTGGAGTTCTATAGTTGACTGATAGCTCTTTTAAAAACAATATTTGACCATACTCCTCCTTCATTATATTCTAAGAGTAACAAAGATCATCATTCTTCTGCATTTTACATGAGGTAATGGAGAATATAAAAGACAAAACTACACAATAGTAAATTCCAAAGCACATTTTTAAAAAAGATAACTCTTAAGGTGAAAAAAAAAGTGTAGCTCTAAAAATTGTTCATACCTTTCATAGGTTGTTGGGGAATTTTAATGTTGATATAAGTACTACAAATAATGACTCAATTATATATATGAAATGTTTGAATTGGTGTCTATTACAATCAGTATCAAATGGCACTTATTTAAACTATGAATGTGATGGTTTATTCTTTTAAAAAATCCCCCATGCTTATTGTTGGCTATTTTTCATATCTCTTCAGGCTGCAGCCCATGACATATGTAAGCATTTCCTACATGTTAAATAAGTGAGTGGTCATTGAATGTATGCTGTTGAGACTTAAAGTATACATAGTGGTTGTGTGACCTTTCCTGAAGCTGACTTCACCCTGTCCGACAGTATAATGCCGAGGAACAGATACTTTGGGAATGTTTTCCAGCTTTGCAATGTAAATGCCACTTAACCATCTTTTTCTATAATGTGTGAATATTATTTATCTCATTGGGAATTCTTCAGAATACATGTGCTGGTTATTGAAATTAATTATCATGCCTGCGGATAAACCAGATGACTGTTTGTTATCTCTTTCAAATCCTTAATCAAGTAACTCTAAATAGCTTTTCTGTATTTGGACAAGGTTCTCTAGAAACTGTCGTGATATGCAAAATGTAAATGAGTTAAATGAGTTAAATAATAGCTAATAAAATACAAAAATGTATGCTTGGTTTATTCCACAGATTTAAAAATCTCCAATGGCAGCTAGAAAATAATAATAACAAGCCTTATGGGGAGTTACTGGTAAATGTTATGCTTTGGCATTATCTAGCTACACTGAGATATGCAGTGGTATCTTTTGTCCAATTACAGTGTACGTTTTTTCCTTAATTTTACCTGCAGGGGTCACTGGTGTCACAGGGCAATCTCTCTCTGTTTAGGTTTTGATGGATAATTACCTGCTGACAGGTAATGTGTTAGAGGAATAAGTTAATATATTCTTACCATTTACTATTCAGTAAGGAATTCATTAACATAAAGATTATGACCTAGAATATACCCTTGGGAAACTTTCATGTTGATATGCTTTTATTTGGAAGGTGAGTCACTATGTTTGCTAGTGGAAAATAGTTGACAGAAACTAAATTTTTAACTTACTTCTTATTGGATATAACTGTGGGGTTCAGTCAAATGACAATGAAGCAAGAACAAAATAAGTGAGTCATTCATTTACATTGTATAAAGCAGATATATCCTTGAATATCATAAGAGGTATGATTGTCAAAAGAAAAATGCATTATGTAAACCTAGTCAATAGAGCTTACTTCACACATTTTATTGGATATGTTAGTGAATTCTAAATAGTAGCCTTCATTCATTCAGGTGGTTAATATATTAGAGGCCACAAGAGATGTTTTCTATGAATTATTTAGTTGAGATGGTGACAATAAACCTTTGCCTTTCACAATCTAACACAAATTCAATTTTTTTATTCATATAATTCTTATAATATATGGCATTTGCCTAAGTACCAAATGTTGATTTTTTTTCCAAATGTTGATTTTTAAATAATAAGTTTCTATTGATAATTTGTGAAAATGGCTCAATTAGACATTTTATTGATTTTGCTTCTTCTCTTTGAACAAATATTAAGACATGAGCATTATAGACAAACTGGACTGAATTCAATTTTCTTCCTTTTCTAGAACAACAACAACAAAAAAATGGTGTCAGCAGAGACACCTTAAATGTTGAAAGTCCATACAACTCCTGAGGGAGATGCGTCATTTACAGCCACTTCTGCCTCAGCTGTGATGGTCGGAAAATAATACAGGGAACATATTGCTGCTCTTTCTGTGGGGAAAAGTAATAAAAGTAACCAGAATAAAGAATGGTCAGTGATGATCCACTAAAGTTTAGATTGGCAATACAATCAGTTCAGAGAGTTTTTATGAAACATTTTAATGAACCTGATTTTGTTTTCTTCAAAGCCCAAATTGGCAATGAGATCATTCTAAATCTTTCAGATAATTTTGTAACTGTATGATGGTTAAGAGTGGGTCCATTAAGTTTTTGCAAAATTAAAATAGGATATTAAGAGTTAATATTTTAATTCCTTGGAAATTTCTTCACAACCTCTCTCTGTTTCACAGTGAAAGGCAAACACTATCCTAAGGTTGATATGCGTTGATTCTGAAAAAGTATAAATGTATTTGTACTAGAACTGCAAATGTTTGACAGAAATTGGAAAGTGACTCTTGAAGAAACTCTCAGCAGAAGAACCATAATTAGTTTTAAGATTTACTTCTTGTGGCTTTTCAGACCAACAGGACTTTGTTTGCTGTAGCATCTTAAAGTATCTAGGGGACATTCAGACTTCAAATGTCAAGGAATACTATGTTTTACTCTAGTCCAAAGACCAATGCGACTATATGGTCAATGTAAAAATCACAACAAAAGTTCCCAAATAGAAGCCATTTAACTTGAGGTCAGTTCTCCTTACTTGGAATAGATAAAATATTTAGACTTTGCAGAATCTTAAAAGTAACCTTTGTGTGATTGTTTCTTACTCTGTGGATTTGTATATTTATTTTGAGGGAAAAAAATCCTCTTCCACTCTTTTTTGTGGTACCTCTCCCAGTTTTGAAGATGAGATATAAAAATACACACAACAGAAATAATGGCAAATTTTTAGTTTACATAAGCAGTGATAGTAAAATAAATTAACCTTTTCATTTCACATACAGAATTTGTTCTAAAAGCTTAATTTGGTAAATTTTTTGACGCACTGGTAAAGGAATATAATCAAAACATAGAATATCATATTGCTGTTAATCAACTAAGTAAAACTTATTTGAGCTTATATCAATGTGTTCATATATAAAAGTATAAAATATGGTCTTTAATGAACTTTAGTTGAGAAGAAATGAAAATAAGGTAATAATAATAATAATATAGGGTTATGTGCTAAATGGATAGAAATATTAAATAAAATCAGTATTTACTTAGAAAGGGAAGATATTCATATTTGTGACCACTATCATAAACCCTGATAGCTCTGCAGATAAAAGAATCCACCTGTAATGCAGGAGACCCTGGTTCAATTCATGAGTCAGGAAGATCTCCTGGAGAAGGGATAGGCTACCCACTCCAGTATTCTTGGGCTTCCCTGGTGGCTTAGATGGTAAAGAATCCACCTGCAATGTGGCAGACCTGGGTTTGATCCCTGGGTTCGATCCCTGGGTTGGGAAGACCCCCTAGAGGAGGACATGGCAATCCACTCCTGTATTTTTGCCTGGAGAATCCCCATGGACAGAGGAGCCTGGCAGGCCCCAGTCCATGGGGTTGCAAAGAGTTGGATATAACCTAGCGACTAAGCATGGCACATATCATGAACAAAAATTACATGTGAAAGTATTTAGGCACAAAGTCAAGCATAGGGAGTCCATGACTTCTAGAAGCTGATGATCGTATATTTATCAATTTTTACTCCCTAGTTCTGTAGGTGAGAAACTGAGGACCAAAATAGTAAGCAACTTGTCCAGCACACACACAAAATTAATCAAATTTTAGTTAGAATTATGAAGGTGGAATAAAATGGTGGCAGCAAGCCTGAATTAGTTTTCATGTCTATATTAGTAACCCTGCCCTCTTTTTATCTACTCTGTGTCTTGTTACTAAAATGTGTTCCAGAAATGCCTTTGAACTGCCACTGCTTTGTTTAAAGACCTCTTCAGGGCTCCAGGAGACATGAACTTAAGGCTTGCTTTCCTGCCTTTGCACTCACTGCTCTCCCCTCCCGTAAAGTAAATATGAGTTAAGCTATTCTCCAAACACATTCTGAACATTTCTAAAACACTGTGCCTTTGTGCACAGGGTCCTCTCATCCTGTGAGCCTTCCCTCTTGTGTCTTCAACTGTAAGCATAACCATCCTATGTTCTGATCAGAAACCACCTCTGGGGTCTTCCTTAATCTCTCCCAGTTGAAATTAATCTCCCCTATACTTAGCCTATTATACTGCTGGGTTTATATCTGTTGCTCCCAGAAAACTGAAAGTTCGTTGAAGACTAAGACCTTCAATCTGGCATGTTTGCATCATCTACAGTACATTGAATAACTTTCATATAGCCATAGAGAAGTAGCAATGACAGAGAAGTTCATTATTAATAACAATAAACATAATTAAAATAGTCAAAATAGTTAACATAATTAATAATAGTTAATTATTATAATAGTTAACATAATTAAAATAGTTAATATTTATCCAGGCTTCCCAGGTGGCTCAGTGGCAAAGAATCTGCCTGCCAAGCAGAAGATGCAGGTTCAATCCCTGAGTCAGGGAGGTCCCCTGGAGTAGGAAATGGCAACCCACTTCAATATTCTTACCTTTAATATCCCATGAACAGTGGAGCCTGGTGGGCTACAGTAATACATGGGGTCGCAAAGAGTCTAACATGACTGAGCAACTAAACAACGACAATCCAGGCACTTACCCAGGGGGGCCAGGAACTAGCCTCAGTGTTGTACATGAAGCCAGAATGTGAAGCCAGGCTGTTGACTCCAGGATCCTCATTTTTAACAGTGTGGGCTCTGGAGTTGGCTGCTCTGAATTGAATCCTGATAGTACCACTTAAGGGAGAAGGCAATGGCACCCCAGTTCAGTACTCTTGCCTGGAAAATCCCATAGATGGAGGAGCCTGGTAGGCTGCAGTCCATGGGGTCGCTGAAGGTCGGACACAACTGAGCGACTTGACTTTCACTTTTCACTTTCCTGCATTGGAGAAGGAAATGGCAACCCACTCCAGTGTTCTTGCCTGGAGAATCCCAGGGACGGGGAGCCTGGTGGGCTGCCATCTATGGGGTCGCACAGAGTCGGACATGACTGAAGTGACTTAGCAGCAGCAGCAGTACCACTTAATAGCTGAGTGATCTCTCTGTGCCTCAGGGCTCTATCTATAAAATGAAAATATTAATAGTGCCTAACATATGTATTTTTTAATAGATTAAACTAGATAATTCGTGTTAAATATTTAGAGTAGTGCCAAGCACATAGCAGTGCTGATTAGAAGTTAACCCTATATATTATAGTTTGTTCTAATTATTTGTTGAGTTAAATTAATTCAACCTTCTTGGGTAAAACACTTCTTATTTTCTCATCTCCTATCAAAATCCTATTCTAGTTTTAAGAACTTTATGAGCCAGCTTCTCTGTAAAATCATTCCCAATGCCTCCCAGATTATCATTTTCACAGAGTTGTGTACTTGTAAACTTACACATCAATTAACTAACATCTATTACTTTAGGAAATAGTTGTGGTCAGTTATAGTTGCAATAATGTGAGAAATAGCTATAGAATTACTAACTTTTTCTCATAATAAAACATATGGTTGTCTAAACTTTTGTGTTTTGAACTCAATCTTTCTACTGACTTTATCTAAATTATTCTAAAAACTATTCTTGTGGTAAGAAGGATACTTTGAAAGACCTGAGTGGGAATATACTCAGGAATATTCTCAGGGAATCTACTTGGTCACATCTACAGTAGAATTTTAATTTATAAGTTGGAAGGAAAAAATTCTCTGAAGGTCCCCAGGTAGCCTTGACTGTAAGTCAAGTATTTACTCAATATTCTAGTAAAATCCCAACTTAATCCAATCTTTTCCCATACAAGAATTGTTTTGAAAAAAAAAAAGAATTGTTTTGTTATCTGAGGAACCATACTCATTTTTCTAGGTAATATTACAGCATGTTTTTGATGAGGTAATCCATAAAAATGTATTTTCCTGTAATGAAAAATAAATACATACCAGGCCTTCTCTGAATAAGATGAAAGCAATTTTATAATTGTCAGGACTGGGTAACTTGTTCGCTCTTCCATACTGTATGGTGTGGTTCAGTAGAGCGGCATAAATATCCAAGAGTGAGATTGCAATGAAGTATTTTGATGTTGTTCAATTTGGTCATGTCTTTTGAAACTAAAACATGAGAGTAGTCTAAATCAGTCTTTGGCTAATGTGATTTTAGCCACTGAAATAATTTTTTAATCTCTTTTCTCTAGTCATTTAATGAGAATAATCTATATAATATTAAGTGATATTTCATATTTCAGTGAGATTATACTTTAGTGGAACCATAGCAAACACTAATCTGCCTTGACGTAGTCCTTAAACTTATATGTATATATATTTTCATCTCTGAGGTCATCTTGATATGTAATATACTCAATGGGGCAAAGATAGAAACAAAAAAGAGGAGAATGGGATGTAATATGAAAGTGGCAAAGAGAAAGCCTAAAACTCCAAAAGTTGAATTTTCTGTCTCAGGTTTCTCAATGACATTATATTCTTTTGCACAACCCATGTTCAGTTTCCCTGCTACAAGAAGGAGGAATATGAGAAAAACTAGTATCAACTAATTCAAATGCATGAACTTGAATTTCAGGACAAACGGTGTGTGACTGCACCAGTAATTTGGCCATGTACCTTTCAAACCCTAGAGAATACTTAGGTCATAGTGAAACCAGTATTTTATCAAATGTCTAAGACCCTCTAGTAATAGATCATTTCCTTCCCTTTCAAACATGATCATTTTAAAATATAAGCTCTATTATAAACAGTGCTGCGATGAACATTGGGGTACACGTGTCTCTTTCCCTTCTGGTTTTCTCAGTGTGTATGCCCAGCAGTGGGGTTGCTGGATCATAAGGCAGTTCTATTTCCAGTTTTTTAAGGAATCTCCACACTGTTCTCCATAGTGGCTGTACTAGTTTGCATTCCCACCAACAGTGTAAGAGGGTTCCCTTTTCTCCACACCCTCTCCAGCATTTATTATTTGTAGACTTTTGGATCGCAGCCAGACATGGAAGCAACCTAGATGTCCATCAGCAGATGAATGGATAAGAAAGCTGTGGTACATATACACAATGGAGTATTACTCAGCCATTAAAAAGAATACATTTGAATCAGTTCTAATGAGGTGGATGAAACTGGAGCCTATTATACAGAGTGAAGTAAGCCAGAAGGAAAAACATAAATACAGTATACTAACGCATATATATGGAATTTAGAAAGATGGTAACAATAACCCGGTGTACGAGACAGCAAAAGAGACACTGATGTATAGAACGGTCTTATGGATTCTGTGGGAGAGGGAGAGGGTGGGAAGATTTGGGAGAATGGCAATGAAACATGTAAAGTATCATGTGGGAAACGAGTTGCCAGTCCAGGTTCGATGCATGATGCTGGATGCTTGGGGCTGGTGCACTGGGACGGCCCAGAGGGATGGTATGGGGAGGGAGGAGGGAGGAGGGTTCGGGATGGGGAACACATGTATACCTGTGGTGGATTCATTTTGATATTTGGCAAAACTAATACAATTATGTAAAGTTTAAAAATAAAATAAAATTGGAGAAAAAACCAAAAAAAAAAATAAAAAAAAAATAAATAAAATAAAATAAAAAAAAAAATAATAAAATATAAGCTCTACACATTTTGAAATCCACAAAAGGATATATAATGGTGTGATTTATGGATCCATCATAAATATTCGAGAAATTAACTTCACATAACAGTTCAGTTCAGTTCATATCCGACTCTATATCCGACTCAGTCATATCCGACTCTATACAATCCCATGGACTGCAGCACACCAACTCCTGGAGCTAGCTCAAACTCATGGCCATCAAATTGGTGAT
Source organism: Bos javanicus (assembly GCF_032452875.1). Lineage (NCBI taxonomy): Eukaryota > Metazoa > Chordata > Mammalia > Artiodactyla > Bovidae > Bos > Bos javanicus. The sequence goes on along the minus strand of NC_083871.1, from coordinate 55,288,191 downwards.
ACCATCCAACCATCTCATCCTCTGTCGTCCCCTTTTTCTCTTGCCTTCAATCTTCCCCAGCATCAGGGTCTTTCCGAATGAGTCAGTTCTTCGCATCAGGTGGCCAAAGTATTGGAATTTCAGCTTCAGCATCAGTCCTTCCAATGAATATTCAGGACTGATTTCCTTTAGAACTGACTGGTTTGATCTCCTTGCAGTCCAAGGGACTCTCAAGAATCTTCTCCAAACACCACAGTTCAAAAGCATCAATTCTTCGTTGCTCAGTTTTCCTTATAGTCCAACTCTCACACCCATACATGACTACTGGGAAAACATTAGCTTTAACTAGCTGGATCTTTGTCAGCAAAGTAATATCTCTGCTTTTAAATATGCTGTCTAGGGTGGTAATAGCTTTTCTTCCAAGGAGCAAGTGTCTTTTAATTTCATGGCTGCAGTCACCATCTGCAATGATTTTGGAGTCCCCAAAAATAAAGTCTGTCACACAATTTCTATTGTTTCCCATCTATTTGCCATGAAGTGATGGGACTGGATGCCATGATCTTAGTTTTCTGAATGTTGAGTTTTAAGCTGGCTTTTTCATTCTCCTTTTTCACTTTTCATTCTCCTTTTTCACATCAAGAGGCTCTTTGTCTAACTCGATGAAACTAGGAGCCATGCCATGTAGGGCCACTCAAGATGGACAGGTCATGGTGGAGAGTTCTGACAAAATGTGGTCCACTGGAGAAGGGAATGGCAAACCACTTCAGTATTCTTGCCTTGAGAACCCCATGAACAGTATGAAAAGGGAAAAAGATATAACACTGAAAGATGAACTCCCCAGATCAGTAAGTGCCCAACATGCTACTGGAGAAGAGTGGAGAAATAACCCTAGAAAGAATGAAGAGATGAAATCAAAGTAAAAACAGCGCCCAGTTGTGGATGTGTCTGGTGATGGAAGTAAAGTCCGATGCTGTAAAGAATAATTTTGCATAGGAACCTGGAATGTTATGTTCATGAATCAAGGTAAATTTCTTATGTCTATTTAAGTCTAAATTCTTATTAATTTTAGGATACTCAGTACCCATCAAAGAGAATGAAAGACAATACACTCAGTAACTCTCTCTTATTAATGTTAAAATTGGCGTTGATCAATTAAGCCTTCTAAACAAATTATTTCTTTGGAGTAAACTGGGATATATGGTAATCCTAAATATATAGTATTGAAACAGACACAGCCAATATACATAATATCTTCCCTCTCCCTTTAACATCAATTTTAGCTAATATGCAGGGCTGAATTTTTCTCCTTCCTAACTCCCACTCCTGCAATATCCCTGGATATGACACATACAAAATTGGAATAACTGAAAACAACATTTGATAATGATGGTTAAAGACATGTTCAATTAGAAACCACAGATTGAAGTGGTCTCTCCTTTTCATGAAAACACAGATTATACCTAAAATGTAACTTTAACAAGTTCCAGCTTTCCCACTAAGAATAGCACAGAGCAACCAAGGGACTTTGAAGTTGACAGAATCTGCAGTATTTCTATTTTCTCCACAGTATGGAAGTCCCCAATTCTGGTGGTATTATCATGCTCCATATGTGAGGATCAAGAAGCCAGGTGAAGACAATGGCAAACAGTGTTGAGATAGGGAGAAATGAACTCTGAGAAGGAAAGAGACAATGAATTTATTAAACCAAAATTCTAAAACACATGAAGGAATAAAATACTAAATGTAGCTAAAAGCAAATCAACAAAGGGCTTCCCAGGTGGTGCTAGTGGTAAAAAATCCACCTGCCAATGCCGAAGATGCAAGAGAAATGGATTCGATCCTTGGTCGGGACGATGCCCCGCTTGGAGTAGGTAATGACACCCCACTCCAGTATTCTTACCTGGAAAATTCCACGGGCAGAGGAGCCTGGCAGGCTATAGTCCATGAGGCCACCAAGAGTTGGACTTGAGGGAGCACAGCAGAGCAGTAGCAAATCAACACCTGTTACAATCACTTCAAACAAATGGAGTATTCCACTAAAGATTTTAAACATCACCATTTAAGATAATCAAAGTGATAAAGGAATACTTTTATTTTCAAATATCAAGGAATTATATTTTATAAAGGATACTTTATTTACAATCAGTTCAGTTCAGTCACTCAGTCGTGTCGGACTGTTTGAGACCCCATGGACTGCAGCACGCCAGGCTTCCCTGTCCACCAACTCCTGGGGCTTGCTCAATCATGTCCATCGAAATTGTGATGCCATCAAACCATCTCATCCTCTGTCATCCCCTTCTCCTCCTGCCTTCAATCTTTCCCAGCATCAAGGTCTTTTCCAATGAGTCAGTTCTTCCCCTCAGGTGGCCAAAGTACTGGAATTTCAGCTTCAGCATTAGTCCTTCCAAATGGATATTCAGGACTGATTTCCTTTAGGATTGACAGGTTGGATCTCCTTGCAGTCCAAGGGACTCTCAAGAGTCTTCTCCAACACCACAGTTCAAAAGCATCAATTCTTCAGTGCTCAGTTTTCTTCATAGTCCAACTCTCATATCCACACATGACTACTGGAAAAACCATGGCTTTGACTAAAGAGGCCCTTTTTTGGCAAAGTAATGTCTGCTTTTTAATATGCTGTCTAGGTTAGTCACAGCTTTTCCTCCAAGGAGTAAGCTTTTAATTTCATTACTGCAGTCACCATCTGCAGTGATTTTGGAGTCCCAAAATATAAAGTTTCTCAGTTTCCATTGTTTCCCCATCTACTTCCTTTGAAGTGATAGGACCTGATGCCATGAGCATAGTTTTTGGAATGTTAACTTTAAAGTCAGCTTTTTCACTCTCCTCTTTCACTTTCATCAAGGGGCTCTTCAGTTCCTCTTCACTTTCTACCATAAGAGTGGTGTCATCTGCGCATCTGAGGTTATTGATATTTCTCCTGGCAATCTTGATTCTAGCTTGTGCTTCATCCTGCCTGGCATTTCACATGATATACTCTGCATATAAGTTAAATAAGCAGGATGACAATATACAGCCTTGACATACTCCTTTCCCAATTTGAACCAGTCTGTTCTTCCATATCCGGTTCTAACTGTTGCTTCTTGACCTGCATACAGACTTCTCAGGAGGCAGATCAGATGCTCTAGTATTCCCATCTCTTGAAAAATTTTCCACAGTTTGTTGTGATCTACACAAAGACTTTGGTTTAATCAATAAAGCAGATATTTTTGGAACTCTGTTGCTTTTTCAATGAGCCAGTAGACATTGGCAATTTGATCTCTGGTTTCTCTGCCTTTTCTAAATCCAGCTTGAACATCTGAAAGTTCATGGTTCATGTACTGTTGAAGCCTGGCTTGGAGAATTTTGAGCATTACTTTGCTAGCGTGTGAGATGAGTGCAATTGTGCGGTAGTTTGAACATTCTTTAACAATATTTTCCTATTTGCAATATTGATTTAGTTTCAGGTATACAGAATTATTCTTTGAAGAAGAAAAAATGAAAATGGCTAAGTATGAAAAAGAACAAATTCTATATATTTAATAAAAATCATTGTTATTAAAATGAAAAATAACTCCTATTAGACAAAGTAGAAGACACAACTACTGAATTAGAAGGGTAATTCAAGAAATTCCTTAAGAGTACAGGACAGAGGGAAAAGAAAAATTTTAAATAGAAACTCAAAATAACATGGTAAAGATAATTCCAAATGTATTACCTAATCAAAATACGATGAATGGTTCAAACTCCTGTGTTAAAAGACAGATTATAGGTTGTATTTTTAAAGTATAACTGCAAGAGATATAAAGTGATGAGGAAAACCGCACTAGTCATAAGAAACCCAGTACATCAGTATTAATATCTGATGGCATATAATTTAAGACAATTATTAATAAGAATGCCATGTACAATAATACAGGAAAAAATCACTAGGAAATGGTAAAATTTGCATTTTATTTGCAGCTGAAAGCTAAGAGTGTTAAATATTTAAAGCAAAACTAGCACAATTACAAGAAGAAATGGATAATTTCATAGTATTAGGAAAATTGAAATAATGATTGTCAAAGCAGGCTAAATATTAGTTAGAATTGAACTATACTTTTATTGAAGTATAGTTGATTTACAGTGTTGTGTTAGATTCTGCTGTACAACATAATGAAATAGACAAACGTGACCATTCTTTTTAGTTTCTATTACCAAATAGGTCATTATAGAGTCTTGAATAGAGTTGAGTTCAGTTCACTCGCTCAGTCGTGTCCGACTCTTTGCGACCCCATGAATCACAGCACGCCAGGCCTCCCTGTCCATCACCAACTCCTGGAGTTCACTCAGACTCACGTCCATCAGGTCAGTGATGCCATCCAGCCATCTCATCCTCTGTTGTCCACTTCTCCTCTTGCCCCATTCCCTCCCAGCATCAGAGTCTTTTCCAATGAGTCAACTCTTCGCATGAGGTGGCCAAAGTACTGGAGTTTCAGCTTTAGCATCTTTCCTTCCAAAGAAATCCCAGGGCTGATCTCCTTCAGAATGGACTGGTTGGATCTCCTTGCAGTCCACGGGACTCTCAAGAGTCTTCTCCAACACCACAGTTCAAAAGCATCAATTCTTCAGCACTCAGCTTTCTTCACAGTCCAACTCTCACATCCATACATGACCACTGGAAAAACCATAGCCTTGACTAGACAGACCTTTGTTGGCAAAGTAATGTCTCTGCTTTTGAATATGCTATCTAGGTTGGTCATAACTTTTCTTCTATAACAGGTTCTTATTACTTACCTAATTCATATATAGGTGTGTATACCTCAATCCCAATTTCCCAATGTATTCCTCCCGCCTTACCCCTTGGTAACTGTAGGTTTGTTTTATACATGTGTGCCTCTATTTTTGTTTTGTAAATAGGCTTATTTGTACCATTTTTCTAGATTCCACATATAAGCTATATTGTATGATATTTATCTTTCTTTGTCTTACTTACTTCACTCGGTATGACAATCTCTAGGTGCATCCATATCATTGCAAATGACATCATTTTGCTCTTTAATGGCTATGTTCCATTGTGTATATGTACCACACATTCTTTTTTTTTTAATAATTTTTATTCATTTATTTACTTTTGGCTGTGCTGGGTCTCTGTTGTTGCGTAGGCTTTTCTCTAGTTGCAGCAAGCAGGGGCTACTCTCTACTTGTGGTGCTTGGGCTTCTCATTGTGCTGGCTTCTCTTGTTGCAGAACATGAGCTCTAGGGCACGTGGGCTTCAGTAGTTGCAGCATGTGGGCTCAGAAGTTGTGGCTCCTGGACTCTAGAGCACAGGCTCAATAGATGTGGCACATGAGCTTAGTTGCTCTGCAGCACGTGGGATCTTCCCAGAGGGTTCAGTCCTGTGTCTCCTGCATTGGCAGGTGGATTCTTTACTGCTGAGCCACTAGGGAAGCCCCGACATCTTCTCATTCATTCCTCTGTTGATAGAAGTTTAGATAGCTTCCATGTCCTAGCTATGGTAAATAGAGTTGCAATGAGCATTGCAATGAGCAATCTTTTCAATTATGGCTTTCTTCAGATATATGCCCAGGAGTGGAATTACTGGATCAAATGGTAGCTCTGCTTTTATTTTTTTAAGGAACCTCCATACTGTTCTCCATACTGACTGTACGGAGATTTATATTTCCACCAACAGTGTAGGAGGGTTCCATTTTATGCACTCCCTCTCCAGTATTTATTGTTTGTAGACATTTTAATGATGTTTCCTGACTGGAATGAGGTAATATCTCATTGTTTTTCTGATTTGCATTTCTCTAATAATTAGTGATGTTGAGCATCTTTCATAGATCTCAGCCATCTTATGTCTTTTTTGGAAGATGTCTATACATACATACTGTAGTGTTAGTCAGTTAGTCACATCCAACTCTTTGTGACCCCATGGACTGTTGCCTGCAAGGCTCCTCTGTCCCTGGAATTCTCCAGGCAAGAATACTGGATTGAGTTACCATTTCCTTCTCCAGGGGATCTTCTTGACCCAGGGATCAACCCAGGCCTCCTGCACCGCAGGCAGATTCTTTACTGTCCCAGCCACCAGGAAAGCTCAAATATAATGTAGTTGAAGATGGGTGGCAAATTCAAGTTTTGTTTTTTGGAATTTCATGGAATTTTTTTTCAATTATTTTCCATCCTTCGGTTGAATCCATGGATATGCAGATACAAAGGACTGACTGTACTTTCTTCTTTCCAAATATCAAATTCTTAGCAAATAGAGAATACCATATACAGTTTTAAATTAAAGTAAGTTCACAGGTTTTTTGTTGTTGTTGTTGTTTAATTTGCTTTAACCTGTCACGTACATATAGATATCTATTTAGATCTTCCACACTTTTTTTTTTTTTTTTGATTGGGTTGTTTGCATTTCTGATGTTGAGCTGCATGATCTGTTTGTATATATTGGAGATTAATCCCTTGTCAGTCACTTTCTTTGCAAATATTTTCTCTCTCTGTGGGTTGTCTTTTCATTTTGTTTATGTCTTTCTTTGCTGTGCAAAAGCTTTTAATTTTAATTAAATCCTATTTGTTTGTTTTTATTTTCATTACTCTAGGAGATGGGTCAAAAAAGGCCTTTCTGCAATGTATGTCATAGTGTTCTGTTTTCCTGTAAGAGTTTTAAAGTGTCCCATCTTGCATTTAGGTCTTTAATCCATTTTGAGTTTATTTTTCTGTATAGTGTCAGAGAATGTTCTGATTTCATTCTTTTGCAGGTAGCTGTCCAATTTACCTAGCACCACTTATTGAAGAGACCGTCTTTTCTCTATTGTATATTCTTGCCTCCTCTGTCATAAATTAGTTGACCATAGGTGCATGAGATATTTTCTGGACTTTGAATGTATTTTGAACAACAGATTTATGAAACATGACCTAATAAATACATAGAGAACTCTACACAAAAAAGAATGTGTACATAGACTAATTACACTGAAAATGCAGTAGATCACAAAGGAAATATCACTTCAAACAATGGCTGTCAACCACGTTCTATGACAGTCAGGTCAGATCAGTCGCTCAGTCGTGTCCAACTCTTTGCAACGCTATGAATCGCAGCACGCCAGGCCTCCCTGTCCATCACCAACTCCCGGAGTTCACTCAGACTCACATCCATCAGGTCAGTGATGCCATCCAGCCATCTCATCCTCTGTCTTCCCCTTCTCCTGCCCCCAATCCCTCCCAGCATCAGAGTCTTTTCCAATAAGTCAACTCTTCGCATGAGGTGGCCAAAGTACTGGGGTTTCAGCTTTAGCATCATTCCTTCCAAAGAAATCCCAGGGCTGATCTCCTTCAGAATGGACTGGTTGGATCTCCTTGCAGTCCAAGGGACTCTCAAGAGCTTTCTCCAACACCACAGTTCAAAAGCATCAATTCTTCGGCGCTCAGCCTTCTTCACAGTCCAACTCTCATATCCATACATGACCACAGGAAAAACCATAGCCTTGACTAGACGGACCTTTGTTGGCAAAGTAATGTCTCTGCTTTTGAATATGCTATCTAGGTTGGTCATAACTTTCCTTCCAAGGAGTAAGCATCTTTTAATTTCATGGCTGCAGTCACCATCTGTAGTGATTTTGAAGCCCAGAAAAATAAAGTCTGACACTGTTTCCCCATCTATTTCCCATGAAGTGGTGGGACCAGATGCCATGATCTTCGTTTTCTGAATGTTGAGCTTTAAGCCAACTTTTTCACTCTCCTCATTCACTTTCATCAAGAGGCTTTTGAGTTCCTCTTCACTTTCTGCCATAAGGGTGGTGTCATCTGCATATCTGAGGTTATTGATATTTCTCCTGGCAATCTTGATTCCAGCTTGTGTTTCTTCCAGTCCAGCGTTTCTCATGATGTACTCTGCATAGAAGTTAAATAAGCAGGGTGACAATACACAGCCTTGACATACTCCTTTTCCTATTTGGAACCAGTCTGTTGTTCCATGTGCAGTTCTAACTGTTGCTTCCTGACCTGCATACAGATTTCTCAAGAGGCAGGTCAGGTGGTCTGGTATTCCCATCTCTTTCAGAATTTCCCACAGTTTCTTGTGATCCACACAGTCAAAGGCTTTGGCATAGTGTAACGTAATTTATACCAATTAAAAAAATCATAAAAAATTAAATGTCTTGTTAAATGACTAAGGTGTTAAATTACACTGGAAATTATGGGAAACAGGAAATAAAAGGGAATTAAAATGTTTAAATATTGTATATATGTATATACACATATATATGTTTTTAAGATATAGGTAATTATCTCAAAAACAACTGAACATGGTTAAAAATATTTGGTTTATATGAACTTTTTTTTAAGAGAAAGGATTAAAAATAAATAGGATATACATTTATCTCAAGAAGACAAGAGAAAGAAAATAGAAGTGAATTAAAAATGACACAAACTAGTTGTACTAATGATAGAATTTGACAAGATGCATAACATAAATGGACATATAAAACTCAATAGTGTTTTATGCATTATTGCCATAATGACCAAAATATTAAACTAATAACTAGTAGAACTAGTGAGAAACTTTGGCAAAGTAGTTGAATAAGTGACAAATAAAAATCAAGTGTTACAAAATATCAATAATTTCCCCAGGGAAGATCTTATAGGAAAAATGGTTCATTCAAAATAGTAAAAAAAAAAAAAAATCCATAAGGTATTTATGGAGTGTGGTGGTCAGTCACTCAGTCATGGTCTGTCTCTTTGTGACCCTATGGACTGTAGCCCTCCAGACTTCTCTCTCCATGGGATTTTCTGGACAAGAATACTGGAATGGGTTGCCATTTCTTCCTCCAAGATTTAGGAGTATATCTAATAGTAAACATGCAATGCATTTATGGAGAATATTTTGAAATCATAATTGAAGGAACAGAAATGCATAGAAATATATTATTCTTTTGGATGGAAAAACAATATTTTCATTTAAAAAATATTTTTAATGTCAGTTCTCCTCAAATTAATGTATGTGCTGTGCTTAGTCGCTCAGTCATGTCCAACTCTCTGTGACCCCATGGACTGTAGTCCACCAGGCTCCTCTGTCTCTGGGGATGCTCCAGGCAAGAATACTGGAGTGGGTTGCCATGCCCTCCTCCAGCGGATCTTCCCAACCCAGGGATCGAACCACATGGCAGGCAGATTCTTTACCATCTGAGTCACCAGGGAAGCCCAAATTAATACGTACATTCAGTAAAATTCCATCAAAATTTAAGTTTTTCATGAAACATTGATAAGCTGATCCTACAATTTATGTGGAAGAACAGCAAAGGGCAAGAGTTACAGAGTTTTAAAGAACAGTGTATAGGAACTTGCCTTACCTGGTATCAATATCTACTATAAATCTATAGAAATTTGGGCCATGTAAATCTACAAAATGAAAAAGAGAGGCAAAAATATATCTATAAAATATAAAAATTGGCACTTTAGAAACACACATTACAAATTCCATATTCCTACCTGCCTTCAAGAACCCACAAACATTTCCTTTACAGTGAGTCCCTCTATCACCCTCTGCCTCCAGTTACTGGGAAACAATGGATTGCATCTAGAACGGACATCTGAATAAATTTCTCTCTTCTAGGAGTTAAGAACTGAGATCCAGGGAACTCTAACAGTTAACTTTTGGATATATTCATTCAGGATGCAAGACTACCTTTGGAGAATTCTATTTTAGGCACCATGCATCTTGCTAGCTGTCTTGGTGATAAAGAATCCACCTGCCAATGCAGGGGACACAGGAGATGTGGGTTCAGTCCCTGGATTAGGAAGATCCCCCCTGGAGGAGGAAATGACAACCCACTTCAGTATTCTTGCCTGGGAAATCTCATGAACAGAGAACGTGGTGGGCTCCAGTCCATGGGGTTGCAAAGAGTTGGACACAAAATAGTGACTAAATAACAACAAGGACAACTATGCTAGCTTTTTGCCATTCATTCATTATGAATATATTTTGCAGCTTTAATTATGAGAGTTGTTCTTTGGATAAGGTTCCAATGCACACCCTTTAAGCAGAAGTGAAAGAAATGCTGATCCAATATCATTCGCAGTGTTAGCACAGCACACCTATGTGAAGTGAGGCCAAAAGTGAAGGTTATTCTAAAGGCCAAAAGTAGGTGGACTGACACTCATTTTGCCTTAAAATGTCTTTGTCTCTTATTGGATATTTGTGATTATTTGTTTATATTTTAATTATTTTGCTGTTAAAATACTACTGTCTTGCTTCATGGTTATTAAATGTCAGTAATATGTAGTTTATGCACAAAAATTTTATTCCTTTTACAAATTATGAACAATACATATACTCATAATACAGTTTCCAGCAGCATATGCCATTATAATTTTGAGTAACATGCAATGGCTTCCACAACTTTGGCATAAGTCTCTTCCATCTTGTCCTACTTTTACTATACTGAATGATGGAATTATCATATCCTGAGCCGTCTCAGTAGGCTTTAGGCTATAGTATCAGATTCCAAAGTGTTATGATTATCCAGTGTCAGTAATGTAAATGACTTCTCTCTAATGGATTTTGACCAGCACATTCTTTACAAAACGTCCCTACTTTTTTTTTTTTTTTAATTGCCCTCTGCAATACTGAATCTGCAGAAATGTTGTTCTTCTTTACCTCGGCTGACCAGGGAATAGTATATATGAATTATATTATACAAACCTAAGGACAGGAATTCTGCCAGTAGGTTATAGATGACATTCATATGGGAAGTTCCCCCTTTATTCTTGGACACAGACTGAAATACACCTATTAGTAGGATATTTTCTTGGACTTTTAGGCTGACCTCATTTTTCATCCAAATCACATTGCTTTTGAAAGTGAAAGGAATGCTGGTAATAATTACACTGAGACACCAGTCATAAATAAGCACTATACCAGTCACATCAATATATATCTTCATTGTAGTTGTTATGTAATACATCAGTTACAATCAGACATTTGGAAGGTTTTATTGTGATTTCCTTGATACCAAAAATTATAGTGGTGAAAAGATAACACATTTATGAAATATTGAGCATAAGAAGCAGAGTCCTCAAAGGACCAAATAGTCCTTCCTTTGTTCCACTTCTGTTCCTAGATCTTACCTCTACTGTTGAACTGGCAACAAGATATTGCAATTAATTATTGAACTCTATCTTCACTATACTCAAACTAGGCAAGATTTTGGACCAGCTTGTGGCTTGGAAGAAGGTCAATGTGTATTTTTTTAGGTCATTTGAATAAATTGATGAGAACAGAATATTTCTAGAAACTTCCTTTATAAGAGCATTACAAAGATATGATCATCTGTGGGAGAGATATGGTGTACTCATATCTCGCAGTATGTAATATACTTATATACTAGTATGGCACCATGCAGCATGGTAACATATAACTACAGTTTTTAAGATAACTTGGTATATCTAAATTGAAGGAACAACATGGTACCATGTTCAAGAGGATCAACTCTGGGGAAAGACTGTTGGAGTCTTAATCTGTGCCAGCATATGACCTTGGGAAAACTAGCCTTTGTGCATCTATTTCTATCTGTAAAATGGAAAAGTAATAGTACTTCTCTCATTAAGTTGTAAAACATGAATGAGTTTTTCACATAAAGAACTTAAATCAGTGCCCAATTATATTTAACAATCAAGAGTTGGCTATTATAGGGTAATAATAATAGTCATTATAACTATTACTACTTATTATCATTAAAAGTTGAACCTCACATGCATAGATCAATAAAGATACAAATATAGATGTTATACTCAAAGATTCAGGCTACAACTGATTTCTTTACTTATTCATGTAATAAAACATTAACATGCTGCACTTAAATACTAATTTAAACATGGGAGTAAGATCATGTAGGCCAAAGAATTCAAATGGTAGGAAAAAAAGGCTTAAAATATGCCTGATCTCAAACACTAAAGACTATGAAATAAATATGAATGACATTTATAATCTCTTATTTTTATTTCCAATTTTCAAAGAGTAAAGATGTATTTAAAATATACGTGTTCATATCTGTGAAGATAGGAAATAAATTATCTTTTCTTAAGCTTTTATTTTCTTTCTTAGGTAGGGCTTAGAATTGTTTCATTAAACACAGAAAATTCAGGTGTAATGAAAAATTACAACTGAATTCCCAAAGATTTATGGGTAAACTGAAGAATTACTTAATATGTAGTAGCAAATATCATTTGTAGACTATATGTATAAAAATGGTTTAGATGTATGATATATTCATAAATACTCTATGCTAAAAATTTTTATTAACTGTACATAAAAGTTACCTACATAGAATTATTAAAAGTGGGTTATGGGTTAAGTGTTTACAAAGAGAATTTCTAACCTTGTATAGTGATTTTTTTAAACCCGCTGTCTCTGTTGTTTGATATTATGTTTTATAGAGTGTATCTTTAGGGAATTTTAAATCTGCTTCCACTCAGAACCAAGTCAACTGATACATAATATTGATGAATTCTACAATAGACTAGACATGTATCTGGCTTTTTAAAAAAAATCTTGAGTTTAAAAAATGGTCTAATGGTCTTAGGCTGCTAAATGCCTTGCTACTACATTTCTAGGCCATATACTGCTTTCCTTTAGACTCTACCTGCTAAACAGGCATAGCTTTGTGTTATTTTAATTTCATATTTAGGAACTTCCCTGATGGTCTAGTGTTAAGACTCCACACTTCAATACAAGGGGTACAGATTCAATCCCTGGTTGGGAAACTAAGATTTCATATACTATGTACTATGGCCAAAAATCAATCAATCAATCAATCAATAAAATTAACTTCATATCTAAATATAATAGAATGAGTCTGTTCAAAGAAAAGATAAACCTTTTATATATTATATTATATTCACTACTATATCACCCCATATGATATTAGTAGACTGTTTACTCATTTACTATCACTACTGTCATTTATTAGATCTTAGAATATGTGTATTTATGTGTGTGTATGTGTGCATGCATATGTGTGTGTGTTTGAGTTATATATAGATAATCTCATGTGCTAATCAGGGAAATGTTTCCATTTAAAAAATCCACTTACTATCTTTGCTAGTTGTTCTGTTTGCGTATCCTAAAAGTTGACATGCAGAACAGGTGTGAAATTGAGAGATCAGCCATTTTTGAAGGGCATGGCAGCAGATGGGAAGATTGAGTTTCTTACACTTTATACCTTGTGATGTCTGTTGGTTTTTAATCTACTAAGCTTCTTTATTTGAAGACACGCCTTGTTCTATTAGTTTTCACATTAGCCAGTGAATTACGGTATTCATTATTATTCTTTTAGCAAATTATATAATATTTCCCATGAAATAGAATGAAGGGAATGTTTCCTGTGCCAGGAAGAATTAATATAAAAAACAATTTAATTGCTAAGAGGTATGAGAGAAAAGATTTTTTTTCTCTTTCCCACATCCCCAATCCACTGCACTACTCTGTCTTGTAGGTACATTTTCTTTATCTTTTTCTACATTGTATTTGGTAGCTTATTAATACAAAAACATTTTAGCTTTGCTAATCAGATGTCAGAATATCCTGTCCGCATTTCAGGGATAGGATAGGAAAAAGACATTGCTACAGTTCTATTCTATCCACAGGTATTGACTATGGATTCCTACAAACTAGACCTTGAGAAGTGATAGGATGGAAGAAGTCATGTTCCTCTCCTAAATAAACAGGCGGTCAGTTAGGATAATTAGTCAAATTACTAGTGCATGCACAACAGCTAGTGTCATAAGAGACCTGAAAATGAAGAGATACCACCAACTGAAATAGTAGAAGACTTCAAAAGGATTAAAGTAGTACATAGAAAAATGTACAGAGTTGGGAAGGAGGAGAGGAGGAAAGCTAACTGAAATCTTCTAGACAAAGGGGTGTACATGAGCAGACACAGAGGAACAGATGAACACAGCATGTCCTTGGGACAGTGTGAGCTGCTTGACTGACAGAAGACTTGAGGCAAAGAGCGATGGATATTAGGGCTGCATGGTTCAGATGAGGTAATAAGGACAATGCACTGATTCCAACCAAGACCAGTAACTTAACTAGACATTGAAGTATGCTGCAAAATCGGTCTTGGTGTCATCTCAGCCAAACAAAAATGATTTCTCTGTAATTCACTTTTGACTTACCAATGCTACTCTTTATTATCTTGAACAAAAGAATTGAATATATTAGGAAAAGACTTAGCTCATTTTTTCTTAAATTTTCATATAATACATTGTTTCATGTCTGACAAATGAAGGTAGTATGTAGGTATCTAACAAATATAGAATTGACACAAATAACAATACTGAACTTCTTAAAGAGTTTTTTGCTTAATAAGGTTTTAGCACAGTATAGTAATGACATTCCTTGTAAAACATGTTCAAAGCTAGTGAAAATTTGATTAGATCTTAAAGAGGTTTGGGTAAAATTATGGAAATATATTTTATTAGTGACTGAATCCATTTTTAAAAGATGAAAAGTAACTTACATCTCTGAGTTTTATTATGAATTATTTCTGAAATAGAAAAAAATTAAGCAAATTAATTAAATAAATAAAAGTAACTTTTTAAGCTGTTCTATTATGTAGGAGTACAGCTGTGTAGATGTTGGAAGAACATGTGCTTCCCTATTCTTTCTTACCTTGTTGCAGAATCACGGTAGATCCTATTCCTCAGTTCCACAGAATCAGCTAAGACAGAACTTAATTAGCAAACCACCATCTTTATTGCCTAGTTCAATTTCTGTATTCACTCTGAAAATTTTAAAGGTTTCAGAGTTCAGCAGATGACCTGACTCTGGGGTGGCTGCTCTCCTGCCTGCATCTTCACTAGTTCTCCTGCTAGTTTTTTGTTTTGTTTTGTTTGCTTTTTTGCCAAAATTTATATGCAAAAATTGAGCCTAATAAAGACAGCAGGCCTGGCAATATAAAATAATATTCCATGACTAAAAAATTACTAAGAAAGTATGCTGAGTGCTATCTGGGAAAAAATTTATGTATTTCCCTGTATCTACTCCGGATACTTTTATGTTTTCCATTTAACCAGAAGATTGGTTTATGATAACATATAAAAAATGATCCTATCTCTCTTACAAAATGATGATAGTATATATATATATATATATATATATATATATATATATATATAGTATTAAGCCAATATTCTTGAAGGTTGAGAGATGAATGTCATCTCATTGGCTCATTTATTCTTACATTGAAAAGTTTGTTGAGATGTTGGTGGCTTATGTAGATGTGACTTTTTAAAGGTATTTAGTTGTACTACCTATACCTGCTTGACTCATCAATTAATTTTTAGAACTTTGCCCCTAATAGAGAGCAGCCCAGCAAGATAAAAGGTGATGGTTATTATATCACATTTCATACCCACTATAGAAACAGACGTGCAATAATACACTTCTTTTTGTTTATTCTCATGCCACATCCTCTTTTGGCTCTTAACCAATACTTGAGGGGACATGATGAAGGCAGCTAAGCTTATAAAGGTGACCCTTGTTATGATGGTTCAGAGTAAAATCTTTATTAACCAGAGGCTGCCGGTTCTTCCTGAGATCCACTTTTCTTGTTCAACATAGTGATGTGACCAAAATGGGTTGCAAAAATCTACCTCCCCTCCACCTAGCAATAGTTTCATGGTTCTTATGATTTTATTTCCAATTCTTCACAAGTGGTCATTGGAAAATCAGTTAAACCACCGATTATTTCTTTTTTGCCTGCACTGAAGTACACATGACATATTTTAAGTCCTTGGAAACTTCTTTGTAGTATTGCAAATATGCATGACAAGGTTTAGTAAGTTAATGTTAAAATCAAATAAAAGAGATTAAAGATGTTACATTCTTTTATGTATAAGAAAATAGTTACAGTTCAGACACCTGTGTTCATAAGTAATATAGTGTTCTTTGCATTAATAAGACACTGCATATTGACTGAAACTCTTAAAGGTAGAATGCAAAAACCAAGTCATTCAGAACTGAAGAAATGCTAACCTTAACTTTGTTGTAATATAGACCTGTCAACAAAATTATCAAGAGAGCAATTTTAGAGATAATATTCTAAGTACAGCCTACAGTATCCCACTTGTATTTAATGAAAATATGCTTTCTCAAACAATCAAATATTTGCCCTCAGTTCTACTTCAGGATGTTTGTATTTGTTCAACTAAAAAGTTAAAGTCAAGCATTCAATTTCAATGGGACTTGAGTCAAGCATGCAATTAGGGGATTTGGAAATAGTTGTGTACCTAATTAAGAAATTAAGAATATTATCTTAAACCTAAGAAAATTAAGGAAATTATCTACTACCACATGAAAGTCAGTTTAAATGCTTCATTCTCGTGTTGTCTTCCCATACATGCATGTTTCTTAGGAGTGTGGGATGGTATATACAAGTGTTAGTCATTGAATTACCTTCATAGGTTAATAAACAGATTACCTTTTCTCTCTGAAGATCAATGTTACATTCTCTATGAAAGAAGTTCCTGTTAAAAAGAAATCACCCAAATGGGCTCCCTCAGTGTGACTCTGTCCCATATTTCTGACCAAGTCAAAAGCATCAAATTACTTATTAATGCCTCCTTCCTGAGCATTAGCTGTTTGGGGTATCAAAGGAAGTGCTCTACTGTAGAACAAAGCACAAGATTTTGCATATTTTAGTCATTTAATAAATAGTTGTTGAAACTGATTGTATAGTAATATTTTTATTATACCTATGTGACTAAAATGATTAGTTCCATTATTTCACATACTTAGCCATAGCTAATAGCAGCAACCAGTCACTGGTATATTGGATATTCATTTCTCTATCAGAAGATCTCCTTGTCTGCCTATTTGACTTTTTAAAATTTGAGATATCATTTAACAACTTGGTAACTATATAATGACTATTACCAACGATTAGTTGTTTATTCTCTTAAAGCACCTTGGGGAATAATTTATTGTTTTATAGTAAGGAAAGTTAAAAAATTTGCTTGAAGACAAAAAAAAAAAAATACCGAGTAGTCCATTTGTAAATCTTTTTTTAATTATTATCATTTAATGCTTTATGCTTTATAGGTACAAATTCATTCTGAAGCAATGTTTGTGGAACTTTTAATTTAAATTTACAACTCTGAATAATAGTTGATGTCAAAGTTGTTCAACTGTGTTGTACAATCTTCCTTTAAAAGAGAAAAAATATTGCTTATAGAAAGGCCATCCCCCAAATTTTGCAAAACTGAAAGATCATCTCTTAATTGTTTTGATCTTTGTCAAATTTGGCTTACAAATGTCCTGATTTTGTAGGTATGCAGGAGATAGTACATATATATGTGTATTGTTATTCAGGTACACAATGTGTTTCTTCAACTTAAATCCATGCTTGGATGTTGTTTTTAAAAATATGAACTTAAAGTTGAAAGATTTGATTTATCAAAGTGTGCTGATAAATGATACAGTGGTAAATGCAAATTTCATAGTCAATATTCAAAGACCAAAAAAAGTCCTCTGTCATTGTCCATGTTTTATCTATTTTTAAAAACCACAGAGGGAAAAATACGCTCAGGAAAAAAAATGAAGCTTTACTGCAAAAGAAATGAATGCAAGAAATGGCACTTTAAGTAGTGAAGAGACATGAAGCATTGAAACTTCATAGCCTGCTAAGGAGCAACAGCTGTACCTAATTTCAACTTGACGTGCTTCAGATCTCATATTCATATAGGTATTTAATGATCCAAATATAATGGTCCTATATAGAATAATTACTTATATGAAGGAGCAAACTTCATACGCATTCCTTTTTAAATGATCCTTCAAGAGAAAAACTGCACTGGCTCTTTGAACAATGAATAGTCTCTTTCACCAATCCAAACGTTTGGGGCTAAATAGCTTATCTTTTAAGAGAGAGTAATAATAGTGCTGAGATTACTTCTTTTTAACAGACTCTTTTTGTCTTCCCCCTTCCCAGGATAGCCAGTACAATGAAAAAAGGTAGAATGCCAAGCCAATCATTAAGTCATACTGATAGATGGTTACAAGAAATATCAGAAACAAAAGGAAGTAAGGTACTTTAGAGTTGATGTATTTTGAAAGCAGAGATTCACTTTGAGATTGACTTTCCTGGGCAGGGAGACTATCAGAAGCAGGGCTGTCAGATTCCTTGTCGCCTGAAGAGTACAGTGATTGTCCAGAGTTTATTAGTCCTTCATTTTCATGCCTTACCCCTTCTATGTTCTCAGAAGCTTCACTGATTAAAATCGTTGGCCCTAGAGGTTTCTCCACACTGCATTCTCCTTGTTTGACAATCTGGCCTATACATCTTTCCTTTGTACTATCTGATGTCACTATTCCTGAACTTTCGGAAACTTCTTCCAGTGGAGATGCAGGATGAGAGTGCTTTTCAGTACCCTGGATTTCACTTGTTGGGTTACAATTATATTCTGATTTAGAAGAAATAGATTGGAGAGTCATGGTAGTAATTGCATGCCCTGTAGTAGTGGCCTGTTCGTGAGATGACACTGAACTTTTAGCATGGTGATTGGAAACCTGAGAGCCATTCTGAGAAGTTCTATTTGTGTCTGAGTTTAAAGAAGAATGAATAATGACATCTATAATTGTTTTCTTTGATAATTCTTGGACCTGCTCATGATCTCTATTTTCTGGAAATATTTTTTTGTCTGTTGGTAACATTCCCAAATGTAAATCTAGTTTTGAGGCTGCTTTTTGATTGTCTGTAATGACCTGTGAGGATTCTTCTCCAGATGTTGTATTCCCAATGACACATTTCTTCCTGTCATGTGTCTCCCCAGGATTGTATATAGCTATGGTTTCTTCCTTCTCCTTTTCATCTACATGTACATTACAAATACCTGAACATGACTCCTTTTCAAAATCATTGTCATAGATTACACCTACTGTATCTCGTTGACAAAGGGTATTATGTGAATCATCATTTCTCCCTTCATGTGGATCAAACGCTGTTTCCTTTACTTCGATGGGCCTGTCACTTTGTGCTGTCTCTTGAGGTAGCTTAGCAATTATTGCTTTTTCTCTAGCAGACATGCATTCTAGAGTACTTTCCGATGTTGTCTTAATTATATAAGCTGTACCTGCATCTGCTTTCTCAGTAATACCATGATCAGCTAGAGAAGACAGTTCACAGCTTGCTGTTTCTTGGCAGGTAAACAATTCTTCTGTAGGATTAGCTTTCAAGCTCCTTGTGTCATCTCTTTTCCCCCACGTGTCTTCACAATCTGCTTGTTCTTTGGACTGCTCTGTTATAGTTGTCTTACTCCCTCTTGCTCTTTCCTGACTTTCCAGAACATTCCAACTTTGTTTATGCTGTGTGTTCTTATTCTGATCTTCAGGATTAATCCAAACTGATTTTTCTTCTTCAGCTTGGAAAAGGTACTTATTCCTCAAAACATTTGCATTTCTTGGTGAACCAGCTTGACCAGGCATTCCTCCTAGAGCAGTGCCTTTGCTAGCCGAGAGATCAGAGTCTGAGGTTGCTGACACAGTTTCCTCCAGGCTTAGATTTGTCCTTGGTGAATGAAACGTATCTGCTCTGATTGACTGGTCATGAATTTTGGTGTCTTTACTCGGCAGAGCAGTTAGGTCTCTGTTACTGGCTCCCATCCCTTCCACACTTATTTCAGAGTGGCTCATCTTTCTTTCTTGGTCATGTAAGACTGATTGAAAACTTTTGCTTTGTTTTTCACTTACACCTAAATATATCTTTTGCTCCTCCTCCTCATTCTTACCATTGCCATAATCTTTCTTGGAAGATCCTTTTTCTATCGATTTTTCTGAATGGAAATCCAAGCGGAAGTCACCTCTTAAACATTCCCAATCTTTTACTTCAATTTCTTTAGCTTCTCCTTCAAGTTTTTTGTTAAGGTTGTCTGCCATTAGTTGGTCTGCAGAGGGACAAGACATTTGCACTCTGCCTCTCCCTTTGGCTGGATTAGCATTATCATCCAGTACTTCTTTGCTGCCAATATGTAATTGTACTACCTCATCACTACTAGTATTTCCCAATGACAGCTTGATTTCTCCTGTATCTGAAGTAAATTCCTCTGAAGGTGGATAAGTGTGCTCATTTCCTGAGAAATATTTTTCCTTGTGGTAAAAATCTCCCTTTAAGGATCTTTCTGCTGATGAACTTGAAGACGAAGGCCTTTTAAACAAGTCAGTGTATACATCATCATGGATTTGCTTCTTCTCTAACCTCTCAGAGTTATTTGGGAAATTGACTGTATTCTTTTCATCTCCAGAAGCAGTACTTCTTAGCAAGTGTTGGTTTATCTTAAGGGATAAAAACAACAAAAATAATGATTTTTATTGTTTTTAAATATACAAAGCAAGTTAGATAGGTTTCATTAACTTGACTAATAATTATCTGGTAGATTTCCTTGATTCATTTCACTTGTAGATTTTGCACAAATTCTGAAAGATGAATGTTTGGGGGAGATTCTTGTAGGCTATGACTTAGGAATGAGATTAATAAGAAAAGGGGCCAAAATTAATAACTCTCCTTCCCAGCTTCCAAATATCACATTGTATTATTCAACCATTCCTGCTTGTCATTGCCCTTTCTCCTCACTTAGGATATACACATTGATAGCTCCATGCTCATCAATTAGAGAGCGGCTTCCTGGATGCCCCTTGCCGCATCTACACTTGCTGTAGGTGCCCCTATTAGAGTTTCTCTTATTAATATGTTTTCTGCAAAGCCTCTGCAAACTATTAATAGCAAAACGTCACTCAAAGAAAAGTGAGGGAGTTAATGTCTCTGCAAATTCTGTTTTAATGACCCTCTGCCAACTGGTACTCAAATGTATTTGAGCTCTTCAGTGATGCCAACTGTCAGGATTTAACAGTGAGATGCCTGTGTTTTTTTTTCTCCTCATAACTGACATTTGCATGATCTCAATAATTATATGCAAATCTTACGTTTTCCCCTTCTTCTCACATAAGGCTCATGTTACTTGTCAACTGCACAGCTGTCTTGTAAGCCAATGCCTGTGGGTTCCACAGATTTGGTTGTATTTCCATCTATTATAGAGCTTCATTGTTTTATGCATTAACGTCAGCATGGAGCAAATTAGCATCTAAATTACAACTCCCTGTTCATTTATTGGATGTACAATCTCAGTAACTTCTAAACAAACTTTATATTTGCGCCTGCTCATTGTAATGAGGTGTATTGGTGAAGTATGTGATTTTTCAGAGTCCTTTCATTATATTCTGTGGTTTGAAAAAAATGGCTGTGTTAACTTTCAGCTGGTGAGAATTCACACAGTGGGTGACAACTTTGTAGTTTCTTAAAGTTGGAGCAAAGTAAATTGCATACTTTAGTGATGCAGCTTCCATATCACTATAGAAAGGGTGGAATGTCGTGGGGAAAGAGATGAGCTCTATTTCTTTTCTGTTTCAGCAATGACACTTGAAGAGGCAAATGTCATTTTAATCTTTGATGATTATGAATCCATGTATCCTAATGATATGAGCTCCAACCAAATACAGTAAAGGATAAATTGCATTATGTGACTCATTTACTCCTATTTCTTTCTTTGTGATAAAAATGCTATCTAAACCATCCCCCTAAAAATCCCAAATAGATTGAATGTTCACGAAGCGTGAAATTTATAACAAATTTAATACTAAATTGTACAGTTCTAAATTTGTTTCCTGTCTAAAAATTGTGGCACAAGCTATTTTATCCTCATTTGGTAATTTAATACTTTCCAATGATATAGAACTTAGAGATTCTCATGAAGATGGAAGTAAGTTAAAAAAAAAAAAAAAAGCTGCTAAATGCAAGAATCAGACTTGTAGAACTGGACAGAACCCTAACAATCATCCAGTCCAGCCCTCTCATTTTACAGACGATTTTATAAGTGTACACTTGTCACAAAGATTAGAAATGCACATCAGGATAGCGCTACCTCTTCTGTAATTCCTACAAACTGTTACTCAGAGCCGCTGGTAAAGAGATAAGAAATGAATGTCATTAATTTGCCACTGCAGAGACCTGAAGTAACATACTGAAATCAAATCACTAGCCTTGTTGATGAAGCCAGAGACGCAAGGACAGAATAGGCTATGCTTTCATATTTGCAAATTATATTAGCTGAAGCTGTTGAAAAGCAGACATTGCAGCATCTTTGAAGCATAAATGGATTCATCTTCTCTAATACCTTGGCAACCAGAATACTTACCATCGGCTCTAATTCTTTTTCATTACGTTCATCCTGTTCCCTGTTTACATCTTTTACATTTTGATTACTGGTTTCCAAGTCTTCCTTGTCCTCATGAGAACAAACAATTGTTGGGATATATGTATCTGAAAAGTTAAGATAATTGTACCTATGTAAGATTGTCCTAGTTGTAGGCTTTAACAAAAGAAATATATTCTGTTTAAAAATTAAAGAAATATTACCTGTAACCTTTGAATTCTCAAAGTTATTCTCATCTGATGTTACCGATGATTCTTCTTTACTGTTAAATTTACAACAAAATGTTACACTTTTTCAGGGACTATAAATGTATAGCATTTTTATCATAGGAAATTCAAACCAGTTACAAGCTAAACAAATATTATTTAACTTTTCACATTTTCTTGCAGTACTTTGTATGTTTTTTTCATTAAAATGATCTCTTAGAATGATGCAATAAAGTATATTAGTTGTAGAAAAATGTAAAAATTATTTACACAATACCATAATTCTAAATAAAATTATTTTACTCATATTAAAACATACAGCCAAAGGAAAAATATATATAAATCTAGATTATCCCATAATTCTCACTTTGAAAGTCCAAATATTTCTCTCTTGTTTTAAATGATGAAGTTTTATGAACTGACAGTCCGTTGTGGTCATTGAAATTACTTTCTAATGTTCCAATTATTAATTTTTTTGTGTTCCATTTTACTCAAAATTCTTCCAGTTGAACTGACATAATATTAACTCTCTCTCTCCATAAAAGGAGAAAACAAACAAATTTAATAGAAACTAAACGGCAGCTAAATTTATACCCAGTTTAAAGACTTCATGTGTGTATTGCCAAAGGCCAGTTTTACAGCCAAGACTGGTCATTCATATGGGAGCATATTTTTTTTTCTTTAAAATAATTCAGATTATACTTGCTTTTATCTCATATTCTGCATACTTGTTGAGGAAGATAAATACTTTTTCCTTTCAAATGTATTCTGTTTATAGGTGTATTTGTAGAAGTATAAGAATTTAAATTTGCCCACTACAATAGCAAGAAAATAGTTAGTGAAAAGCTCACTTTGTGTATAGTTATGTCACAAGTCAGTCTGTCAGAAATGATTGGACCAATATTCACATTTTCTGGTACTATCTCAGCTGAATTTTCTCCTACTGACTTTTCTCAATGATTTTTCTGCAATAAAAGAAATCCAGAGAGTTCACAATGACTGATGAATTTGTATAATAGAACCTAGTTTTCATTGCATGGACAGTGTTGATCCAAATCCCCAGAGGGCTAATCTTGTTTTGACAAATCACAAGAAAATTACAAATTCTTCCATCTTGACCATGTAAGAAGTAACTCAGCTTTGTAAACATTTATGATGCTCAATTTTAGCTTTGCCAAAACTATTTTCTACCTTGAAGTGGGCCCCGAAATGAAAATAATGTTTTTACATAGCCAGTTTCATTAGAAAATATTATATTACCATAAGTGATACTGTTTTAATCTATAATCTATATTGTTTAATCAGACCTATAATTATACAAAGATTCATTTTTGTGACTCCAACTGCAAGTTGACACATTTTTCTTTCTCTATGTCCAGAAAATCTATGTACTTTTTAAAATATATAAACCATTAAACAGCATTTAAGTATTCTTTCTTTATCTTTCATCTGATAACAATATTGAAAAATCTCCTTTGTAGAGGAAAATATCATTAAAGCTTTATGTTTTTGCCTAAACAAAATGTTATTAATCATTTTTCTTATTAAATTCTTTAGAATGCTTAAATTTTTAAAATAATTTCTTTTTTTTAAAGGAACTACATAAAAATTTTAATGAAATATATTTTACATGTAAAAGAAAATATTTAATGTATATATATACTTAAATGATAATTACAAAATAAATTTCTGTTTACACAGTACCTATCTGAAGAGTTAACCTTGGTTCTCAAACCTTGGTATCTATCAGAATTCTCTGGAAATCTAATAGAGAGATCACAGAGGCCAAGCTCTTAGAAGTAGCATAGAACTCAGGTTTTTCTGGTTTGGTTTTGTTTTTACCAAATTCCCGACATGGTTCTGCTGAACTAGAACATTACTTATACTTTTGAAGGCTTCTGTATATGGAAGCCTTCATGGAATATGAATGGAATATGACTCTCACCAGTCATATTCCATTCTTTCTTTCAGAATCAAATAATTTCATCAAAAGGAAAGGAACTTGCTTTTAACTCACTGTGAGGACAAATAGGTATCAAAGTGGATATTACTATTTTGATATCTTACAAAAACATGTAAAGACAGAAATATAGAGGGGAAATCTTAGATTTAGAGGTAAATACAAGAAAAAGAATTCAAAATAGATGAAATTTAAGTATTATATCAAATATTTGTTTAAAAAACTAATAGAAAATGTGTAAAACTCCTACAGGGAAAAGAATAGAATTGCATCAATAAGTATTAAAGACCTAGAAAATATTGAGAGATATACCATATTCATAGATAGGACAATTATGAAGATAGTATCTCCAAATTTGATCTACAAATTGACTTCTAATCAACATTTCAAAACATGTTTTCACAAAATTTGAAGATATGATTCTAAAGAGAAGAATAAAGGACTAAAAATAGCTGGTCTACTTCTAAGAAATAGTAGAGGAAGCACCTCTATGTAGTTTCAATACTTCTATGAGGATATAGTTATTAAGACAATTATATTGGCACTGAGACAGGAAAGTATTGAGAGCTTAGAAACAGATCCATACATATCTAGAACTTTGGTATTTGATAAAAGTGGCATGTCAGACATCAGTGAAATAAGGGACCTCTCAGTAAACGGAGATAAGGAAAATGACTACCCTCATGGGAAAAAAGTGAAATTAGCACAATAAATATTCAATAATCAATTCCAGATGGATTAAGACTTTACATGTCAAAAACCTTGAAATTCTTAGTAGAATATATGAATATTTTTCAGACTTCAGAGTAGAAAATGTTTTCTTAAAGAAGGAAAAAAAACTAAAATTAAGGAAAATAAACTAAAATTAAAAAAAGATTATCAGTTTAGCTCTATTAAAATTTAAAACTTCTGTTCATTGAAAGACCTCTTTATAACAGAAAAATATAACTAAACTGGGAGAAGATGCTTACATTGTACAGCATCAACACAAAATAAATGTCAAGAAATATAAAGAACTTCTACAATGCAATAAGAAAGCACAAACATTTCAATAGAATCAGAGGAGAGGAGAGAAAATGCACATAGTTGATAAGCATATAAAGGATGGTCAGCGTTATTAAAAAACAGAGAAATGCAAATCAAGACCACAAGGAGATGCTATTTTATACTTATTTAATTTTATACTTATTCAACTGATAAAATTGACTGTCAATTTTATCAGTTGATAGTTGATCGCCATCAACTACATAAAATTGAACCAATCCAAATGTTTATCAATGGAAGAGTAGACACAAAACTTGGTATACCACAAGAGAAATATACATAGCACTCAAAATTGATTTAAAATACACAGAGACATACCATGATATGGATAAATCTTAGCAACATATAATATTAAATGAACAGTGCTAAAACATTGCATCAGAGTAGGTTCTTTTTTATTGTGCTAAAAGCTATTGAAATAATCTAAATATATTTATCAAGGAATACATAGGATATCATTCATGTAAACAAGAAAGCTTGATTTTCAAGATTATGATTATGTAAAAGTGGGGTGAGTCAGAGGAGAGGAATGAGGAAATGATAAGTTGTTTTGTTTTACAGGTGTTTATTGTATCATTTAAAATATCTAAATTGTTAAATTCTAGTTTCAGGTAATATATCCAGACAAATGGATTGCTCTCTGGTCTAAGTTACAGGGTGTGTATAGATAAAATCCCACTCCAAAACCCAAGGTATCTGTTATATGACCAATTACAGTTAAGGGGTTTAATTAAAACAACTTTAGAAAATTTGAAAATAAAGGCAAAGAACTTTATGGTTGATGATGATAGGCCCCAGAACTATATACAGTCATGGTAGAAATGAAATATGTTAGAGAAAATTTCTAGTCTCCCCTTTATACTCTGAGTCCTTTTTTTTAAAAAAAAAGTAATTTATTTTAATTGGAGGATAATTACTTTACAATATTGTGGTGGTTTTTGCCATACATCACCTTGAATCAGCCACGGGTATACACCTGTCCCCCCTATCCTGGACACCCCTTCTACCTCCCTCCCCACCCATTCCTCTGGGTTGTCCCAGAGCACCAGTTTCAAGTGCCCTACTTCATGCATTGAACTTAACACTGGTTATCTGTTTTACATATGGTAACATACATGTTTTAATGCTATTCTCTCAAATCATCTCACCCTCATCTTCTCCCACATAGTCCAAAAGTCTGTTCTTTACATCTATGTCTCTTTTGCTGCCTTGCATATAGGATCGTCATTACCATCTTTCTAAATTCCATATATATGCATTAATATACTGTATTGCTGGTCTCTTTCTGTTTAATAGACTCCAGTTTCATCCCCCTCATTAGAACAGACTCAAAAGTGCTCCTTTTTATAGTTGACTAATATTCCGTTATGTGTATGTACCACAACTTTCTTACCCATTTGTCTGCCAATGGACATCTAGGTTGCTTCCATGTCCTAGCTATTGTAAACAGTGGTGCAGTGAACACTGGGGCACATGTGTCTCTTTCAATTCTAGTTTCCTTGGTGTGTATGCCCAGCAGTGGGATTGCTGAATCATATGGCAGTTCTATTTCATTTTTTAAGGAATCTCTGCACTGTTCTCCAAGTGGCTGTACCAGTTTGCATTCCAACAAACAGTGTAAGAGGGTCCCCTTTTCTTCACACCCTCTCCAGCATTTATTGTTTGTAGACTTTTTGACGGCAGCCATTCTGAGCAGCATGGGATGATACCTCATTGTGGTTTTGATTGGTACTCTCTAATGAGAGATGTTGAGCATCTTTTCATGTGTTTATTAGCCATCTGTATGTCTTCGTTGGAGAAATGTCTTAGTTCTTTGACCCACTTTTGATTGGGTTGTTCATTTTTCTGGTATTGAACTGCATGAGCTGCTTGTATATTTTGGAGATTAATTCTTCATCAGTAGTTTCATTTGCTATTTTTTTTTCTGTTCTGAAGGCTGCCTTTCACCTTGCTTATAGTTTCCTTCATTGTGCAAAAGATTTTAAGTTTAACTAGGTCCCGTTTGTTTATTGTTATTTTTATTTTCATTACTCTGGGAAATGGGTCATAGAGGTTCTTGCTGTGATTTATGTCAGAGAGTGTTCTGCCTATGTTTTCCTATAAGAGTTTTATAGTTTCTGGTGTTATATTTAGATCTTTAATCCATTTTGAGTTTATTTTTGTGTATGGTGCTAGAAAGAGTTCTAGTTTCAATCTTTTACACATGGTTGACCAGTTTTCCTAGAAGCGCTTGTTAAAGAGATTTTCTTTTCCCTGAGTCCTTTTTGAGCAGGGGAGTTTCTTACTGGTCTTCCTAGTGGTTAAGTGTCTGTCATTGTGCTGAATAAATGCACAGTGTCCTTTCTACTCTTCCTGTCTGTCTGCCTCTTATCAGCATTATCATAACATTGTTCTTCTTTTCTTTCCTCATTAAAAGTCAGTGTCAAAACTAATACAATTATGTAAAGTTTAAAAATAAAATTAAATTAAAAAAAAAGTCAGTGTCATAAAAATTCTAATAAAGCATGCATATTTTTCTGTCTTATAATGTTTGAAGTACCTCCCCCTCCAAAGTTAAAAGGCAAAGTTTTTAACTATGGGCTTAAATAATTTTAAAAAATTTAAATCTAGTATAAATTTAGAAATTAAAAAGTCAAAAGGATATGTCATTTGTGGAGGGATACTTCATTAATAGTGTACCTTAAATATATACTAGAGTCAGTCATTAGTATTATTTAATCTTAAGACAGGTCATTGTTGAGCACCCACTCTATGCCCTAAGTTCTAATAAACATTGGGAAATCTATATGCCATACATTCTAATAAACACAGAAATCCAAGATGAATTATATATGTATATATATAATTACCTCAAGGAAGCTCTAATGTAATGATGGAAATAGATACATCAGCAGGCAATTATTATAATGTGATAAATTTTATAATAAATAATGGGATATGATATTTTCCAGAGAACAAAGAACAGGAATGAGGAGAGCACTCAGTTGGAGGAATCAGGAAGTTTTTCACAAAGGAAAATTTATGTTTATGGGAAGTAGGACTTCCTCAGCTAGAGAAAAAAGATAAAGTCATTCCAGGCAGAAAAAATAAGAAGTGGTCAAAGAATTAAAGGTAAGAAAGCACAAAAAGATGAGAACCTTCCAGAAACAAAGAGATGTTCAGAGGGTTTGAGCTGTGGTTTGTGTTTTGTTCTTTAATGCCAAGGAATAGAACTGGGGTTAGTTTAAGTCAGGTTTAAAGGACTTAGTATGCCAGGAAAAGTGGAACTGAATGTCTGAATTCTTTATTTACTTTTAAATCAATGCTTGAGGAGGGGTGGCAGTGACAAGGTGGGCAGTGGAGGAGTTAAATGGGAGAGAGACAGGGTAGGTTTTACATTTAGGGACCAATCTCTGGAAGTACACTTAAGGATCTCTCTTTAGGAGAGCCTGAATGGGATAAGCCATAGTGAAGCAGGAAGGTTAAGTCATGAGACTCCTGCAATATTTCAGGCACAAATGATGATAAAAGTGATGGCAATTAGGAGGGTGAAGAGGAATCAAATTTGTAGCATCAGTGTGATTTGTTGATCGATTCCTTGGATATGGGGTGTCCTTGGTATCACAGAGGGTGAAAAATCTGCCTTCAGTGTGGGAGACCCACGTTCAATCCCTGAGCCAGCAGATCCCCTGGAGAAGGGAATGGCTACCCACTCCAGTATTCTCGCCTGGAGAATTCCATGGACAGAGGAGCCTGACTACAGTTCATAGGATTGCAGAGTCGGCCACGCTAAGCAACTAATACACACATACTTGCCTGGATGTAGATTTTAAAGATGCCTTCTTTCTACCTAACCTTGGTTGTGTTCTTGAGTTCACAAGTTCAAGAATACTTGGTTCTTAGAAACCAAGTATTGCCCTTTCCAAGACCTAAGCAAGGGAGAATTAAGTCAGTGGCCATCTGCGGCTCCTGTTCTGTAAATTGGCATTCTTGAATTAGTCTGCTGGCTGACTTCTGATGTCTTCCAGGCTGGGTAATCTGCTTCTCGGGTGCTCATATAGACACTTTTCAGCCTTCCTTTCTATTCTAGGGTATGTGTGCCTGAACAGGGCATCAGTAGGTTATGCCTCGTTTCTTGGCTTTTATTTTAGTCAGTTCATAGTGAAAAAAAGCAGAAAGACCTGGATTCAAATCTGTCTTTCCTGTTACTTACCAATTACTAAGTCACTTACTAGCTATGCAACCTCCAACAAGCCTTAATCTCAACACAACATTTAAGCTCTCTGTGTATCATTTTTCTCCAATTATTGCCTAGTCCTTATACACAAGAAAATTATTTAACATAATTCTCAATATGTGGAAATGTTTAATAAATGTATTATTATTATTATCACTATTGTTATTATCATCATTAGTGACATGTAGTAAATACCATGCTGATCACCAGTTCTCCACTGCTGCAGTAACCAATTCCCATGCTTCTCCTTTTACTTTCAATTATCTATATATTTTTTAAGGTTTACTCCATTCTCTCATGTCTTTAATTCACAAGTTACCATTTTTCCCACAAGTTACTTTCAAGTGTAAAACTGGCAGCCCATGATAACATACTTGCTTAGTTTTTTTAAAAACGTACCTTTACTATCAGAAGGCCACCCTCCAAAGAAAGATCACTAGATCATCAGTGTATGTACCTTTCTATTTAAAAATGTCTTCACCAAACACAGTTTGCATGGGAATGCTAATTCACACTTTCTGTTATTACCCAATTGATTTATTCAGTGTCAGAATCTATGCACCCTGTTAATATTCCTGCAGTTTCTAGGTATGTGGCACTTAGGCTTTTAGAGTTATGGTTAATTTTAACACTGCCCAAATGTAGTAGTTTTAGTATAAGTAGTAATATCATTTTTCCTGAGTTTCTGTAATGCTATTGTGCTAAAAGCTCATATATCTCTTAAAATATGAGTGAAACCTGTTCCACACAATCTGTCTAATGTGATGGAATTACCCAGCCAGTCAGGGTAAATGTCAGGATTAGGTTGTAGTTAGTAGAAGTGTAACTCTGTTCCAAGAGGAATCAAAAAGTTGGCATAAAAAAAGGATCATTTCCAAAATGAGTCATGAATGTTGCATTTGTGTCTCTATAACAACTCTGCTTGAAAGTACTCAGCACTGACTAAAGATAACCAGCTTGGAATTCTTAGGCATCACCTCTTGTTCTGATAAGCAGCTAAAAAGTCAATATTGAACTCCTCAAAAAGTATGTTAAGTCTGCCCTCTTTGTTCAAAGCTGGTGCTCTCATTTGATTTCCTTTACCTTCCTTCCCTAAAGGAACAAAGGAAAATAAATGAACGGAGAGCTTTTAAGTTAGAAATAATATGTGCCTTGTTTAAGAGTTTTTAAGGGACACTTAAGAAGAATATTTCAGTATTAGAATTGGCGTTGCTAAGTGGATACTTATACTGAAAAGGTTTTCCTGAAATAAATAATTATGCATTATATGTTGTTTATTTTCATAATCTCATTGTGACATTTCGCTAAAAATGGACTTTCTTGTGTTCTGACATTTTACAGCCATTTATGATTTGGAGGAGGGAGGAGAGCAGAAACTTGTACTTAATGAGAAGTGAAGTTCATAATACATTAACCAACTACAAGGGCTCAGTATCTAATCCTTTGGTGTTAAAACACCAGTAGTCTTCTTTTGATCAGGAATAAAACTGAAAACAGAAAAGAAATATTTGATCAAAAGAAAGACAATTAGAGCAATAAATGTCTAATTGTGAACAAAAGTGTCTAAGGAAAAAAAGTTTAAAGGCACAATGCCAGAAGGAGTTCAGGATG
Organism: Bos javanicus; assembly: GCF_032452875.1. Lineage (NCBI taxonomy): Eukaryota > Metazoa > Chordata > Mammalia > Artiodactyla > Bovidae > Bos > Bos javanicus. The sequence continues at coordinate 55,256,933 of NC_083871.1, read as the reverse complement.
AAAACATGCATTAAAATTCAGTTCCTTGATGATAATGCTGGATTGAATGAAGCAAAAATAATCTCAAAGAGAAAACATAAACATTTTTAAATGACTTTGTATTTCCTTAAGATGCTGAATCTGGGGACTAATAATTAATATGCTGAAGAACATGGTTTTTGTGGGCGTCACATTCCTTATCTTCAAAGTGAAAGCTCCGGATTAGATTAGGGATATCAAATACAATACTCTCACACTGGCCTCCCTCTCTAGCATCCATGGCAAGCACTGATAACAGATCAAGGGGTTTCCTTGCTGAGTCCAGATTGAGCCTGCTGACCATTCTCTATGCAGCCTGGCAGCCACTACCTATCAACTCCTTTATTGTTCAAAATAGAAAAAATTTGCCTTTCTCAGTTTTGATATTAAATAGTAGGCCTTCTGCTTTAAAATTCCATATTTATATGACTAATAGCATCCCATAAATATAATTTTGAAATATGATTTGGAAATTTTTAAAATTTATTGTCGAAAGACATATAAATGCTAGAAGAATCAATAGAAATAACTATTAACATTGCAATACAAAGATACATTCTCAATTAAATATTATAGTTAGCATTTCAAATTTAATACCTACAGAAATCCTACCACTACAATTTGTCAACTAGTCTTGTACAATTTATAATGCAGATTATACAATAATTTGTTCCCCCATTATTTTACTATGTCCAGATAAAACTTTTTAATAATGAAAAAACATTACCAATATCTACAAGTGATTGGGATGAGCAAATATATTGTGTAACACATATGATATAAGTTAATTTATTACTCTTAAAATGTAAGCATAAACCATGGCAACATAAGACCCTTGAGTAAACTCTAGTGACTTAAGTATTCAGGTAACTGAGTATATACTACCACATTAGTGACAAGATGGTTTTATTGAGTCACTTTCCTGTTTTCCATAAAGCTGAATTGCTACATTCCCAAAAATCTTCTGCATTTCTAAATTTAGCACACTGCCTATTGCTTCAGTCCTTGATCTTGAAAACATACTGATGATGATGGTGCCATGCCTTCTTGATGCAAGAAATTTCAATAGCAGAGAAAGAAGCAACTGAAAAACATAACCTGTTGAAGAATTCTTTGGTAAGTTTCTTTTCCAAAGTTGCTTCATTTCCTAATTCTGTCTTCTGCCAAGGATTGCTATTTTCAAATCTGCTTTGTCATGTCAAAGTGGTGGGTACTATTTTTTTCTTGCTCACCCCATCCCACATGAATTAGAGTGAAAAAATTATTTGGATTTAATTCTGTGATCAAATCTGGGCATCATGTGCAATTTTATAGAGATGAGATCTCCTTAGAGTGTCTTCTAAAGGAATACCAAAATGTGAGAATCTAGTCTGTAATTAAGTCAAATCTTGGAAGTTCACATGTGAACAACAAAAATATTGTAGATTGCTTTGGGAGCAATGCAATTACAACCAGAATCCATGAATTTTAAATGGAAAAAAAAAAAAAAAAACTTATAGGTAAACCTGGTCCAAGGGACTATTCTGCCACAATCTGCCAATTATATTCTAGCAAGAGAGAAATGTAAATGTTTTTAAGTGATGGAGGAAAAACTAAAGAATGTATATCAGAGAGATACCAGAAAAAATTCTTAACTTTATTTGGTCTAAAGTCCTTATTTTACCTCAGCTCTTAATGGAAGAAATTGTCATCCATGGATGACAAAAAATTAATGGTTGTCCAGCTGAGATTCTTACTACTTTAAAATTCTGACATTCTGATTCTCCATGTTCCCCTACAAAGCAATTTCTAAGGATTTTATACTTCATCTTCCTTTCAAATATTATCAGAGAATTATTAATATCTGTTTTTTCCTAAGGATACTAATTCTCAGGCTTTATTTATTACTGATTTGTTTGTGGTTGTGTAAAATGTCATTATCACAGGGTCATGACTGTGAGCCAACTAATTGCAATTAAGGAACTCTTGATTAAACCTGTTTTCTCTGTGAAATCTACATATAAGTATCACTAAGATACTTGGTTTGTTCAATACTGAGTTTGACATCCAAGCTCTACAGAACTTGTGTTACATATTGTTTTGAAAACTGTTTTAAGAAAAAGGCAATTTAAAATGTAAATTGATATTCCCAGTGTGTATGTGAAAAGGTTGTATTTGGAAGGGCTGAGAGCAGGAAGGAAAACAAAGGAGCATGAGACTTCCAGGCTGTAAAATCAAATCTTTCGGAACCTCACCTCCCAAAAGGATCTGTTGCCCAACTTAGGGTGGCAGCCACTCCCCTGAGCATCTGTGCCCTGTATTGTTTCCCAAGACAGTATAGTTTGCATGTGATTGTTCTTTTCTTTTTAGTGGGGGCAAAGTGGCAATCTTCTACAACTCTTCCCCCAGCCTTTTCCCATTCCTGTCTCTTGAGAGTTTCAAGCATATATCAATACCTTTCCCTTTATCTGTAGAGTAAATCAGGGGAAATGATGTGTAATTCAATATAAGTACTAGTAGCAGTTCTACAGTATTTCATATAGGAGATTATACCTTTTATGTTTGTAAAAAATCACCAGATATCATAAATATAATAATTCAGTTCAGTTCAGTCACTCAGTCATGTATGACTCTTTGCGACCTCATAGACTCCAGCACGCCAGGCTTCCCTGTCCATCACCAACTACCAGAGCATGCTGAAACTCATGTCCATTGAGTTGGTGATGCCATCCAACCATCTCATCTTCTTTCATCCCCTTCTCCTCCTGCCTTCAATCTTTCCCAGCATCAGGGTCTTTTCCTATGAGTCAATTCTTTGCATCAGGCCAAACTATTGGAGCTTCAGCTTCAGTATCAATCCTTCCAATGAATATTCAGGACTGATTTCCTTTAGGATTGACTGGTTTGATCTCCTTGCAGTCTGAGGGACTTTTGAGAGTCTTCTCCAATTGCACAGTTCAAAAGCATCAGTTCTTCAGCACTCAGCTTTATTTATGGTCCAATTCTCGCATCCATACATGACCAGCAGAAAAACCATAGCTTTCACTAGACAGACTTTTGTCAGCAAAGTAATGTCTCTGTTTTTTTAATATACTGTCTAGGTTGGTCATAGCTTTTCTTCCAAGGAGCAAGTGTCTTTTAATTTCATGGCTGCAATCACCATCTGCAGTGATTTTGGAGCCCAAGAAAGTAAATTCTGTCACTGTTTCCATTGTTTCTCCATCTGTTTGCCATGAAGTGATGGGACCAGATGCCATGATCTTAGTTTTTTGTACGTTGAGTTTTACTTTTTCACTCTCCTCTTACACTTTCATCAGGAGGCCCTTAGTTCCTCTTTGCTTTCTGCCACAAGAGTGGTGTCATCTGCGTATATGAGGTTATTGATATTTCTCCTGGTAGTCTTGATTCCAGCTTGTGCTTCATCCGGCCAGGCATTTCATATATAATAATACAATAATTAGGACCAACAAAAGTCAGAGCAAGCCAAATCAAGTTAGAAATATTAAAGTACTGCCTTCATGTGATTGCTTTTAACTAAATGTTAAATTTATAAGTTATGAAATACTTTTTTTAGATCCTAGGACCATTTATTTATTGTCTTGTTTTTTCTCTTAATTTAAAATTCATTTATATTTTAAAATTCTATATCTTAGCAGTTTCTGCTTTTTAGTTTTATAGTTTTAGTAAGTGTTTAGTAATCTTTATGATATGAAATCCATTGAAATTCATTTCCATTTTCAAGAAATTCAATTTCACAAACATTTTTAAACTAGCTGTTCTACTTATGCTAATCATAGCATAAATTGATATATCAGTGAAAAGAGAAATATGATAAATTAGATTGGATGGTTTGTGTTGAAATCCAAATAATAATGCTATTATCAAACTGGATTTGTATGTAACTGCTTTTGAAAAGTTTTGTAGGCAGACTCAGAAAGTCTTAATGTATTATTTCTAAATTTAATGCTTTTGTGAACTTACATCTCATTAAAATCATCTTAATGCACCTTTTTGTCAATTCTTCACAATAGATTACAAAAGGAAGGGAGGAGAAGGTACATTTAAAAAGCAAATGAAAAAGAACTCAATGGAAGCCTATGAGGCTACCTGTTGATGAGCCTGTAAGGGAGTCATTAATGTGCGGATCATTGACATGATGGGCCATAATGACTCCTCCAGGGACGCTCAGTCTATTGTGTCAGAGACTAGTTAGGGATTCATTAACATGAAGACTCGTGACTTCTTAATATGCAAATTATTAATGCAATGCACTGAGGCATACTCACAAATGTCCACATCTTCTGTTATAGGTTTGCTTTGCCAGTCCTTCACCCACACCTTTTGTGAACTAGTATTTTCTTTCTTTTGTCCTCTGTTGCAGATTTTTTCACAAAAGATTCTACTCTCCTGTGGAATCTACCACTTCACTTTCAAAGACCTCCTCCCCTTCAGCCCACCTTTCTTTGATTTAAGGCAGGTTTATATAAACAAACCAGTTGAACATTTTGACTAAATCAATCAAAATTCAGCATAAAATCTGATTTGATATTTTTCTGTAATATCAAATTGGTCTTTGGCCAAAGGCAGAACAATGTGAACAAAACACTTGCTTTTAAAATGTGAAACCCTGAAACAAAGAGTGTAGCCAACAGTTGAATAATTTGCTCTAAAGGTGGGTGGGGAAAGAGTAGTGGAGTAGAAAAAAGAAAAAGAGAGCAGAGAAAGGCCATGAAAGAGGACACAAGAAAGAATAGTGCAATTAAGTAAGCCAAGTAAGTGTTTGTGCCAATGTAACACATGAGTGAAGAAATGGATTTGAATTGCTCAGTGTCTGGCATACAGCAAGCAATCAATAAGTATTAGCTATTATTATTACATCAACACTTTACACTTTGCAAAAAAGATGAAATTAATATCTGCATTCCCTGTTGAAACAATAAGAAAAATGTTATAGAGTGAAAGCTGTTCAGTTCTTGAATTAACTTACTATGAAGAAGGGAATCAACTTATATTCCTATTCCCACAATAGAAATAGCTATAGAAGTCGTGGAAAGGTATTCAAGTATCTTTTAAAGCTTATACACACACCATGTATGGAAATACAGTTTTTTTCTGGGACTTTATATGCTAACCTATATTCATTTTCTTCTCATTTTATTCTAGCCTTATCTAAAAAACAAAACAAGCTTTTACTACTGTTCCTTTACTAAATTTTAGGAGAAACAGACCCTTATTTCTAAACTTATAAACCCTAAATTCTGCAGTGCAGCTCAGAAATCAAGATCTGTTTATCATAATATATCTGTATCTCTACACAAAATTAGTAATATATTTTTTTAAGGTAACAGCTGTATTAAAATAAAATTTACATACCACAAAATCCACCCATTTTAAATGTTTAATTCAGATTTGTTCAATTTACAGAATTGTGCAGTTACCACCCAAATCTAATTTTAGTACATTTCCAGAACCCCCCCAAAAGGATGTGACTGTTAGAATAACTCTTTACTCCTCTCCCCAGTCCTAGGCGACCACTAATCTTATTTCTGTCTTAATATATTTGCTTGTTCTGCACTTTTCACACTAAAGAGAATCATGCAATATGTGTTTTTTGCTTCTTCCCTGTTTTATGGAGGAAAATGTTTTTGAGGTTCGTCAGTGTTGTAGGATGTATCAATACTTCATTTTGTATTGGTGAATAGTATTCCATTGTATAGATACACTGACTTTATTTACGCATTCACCAGTTGATAGGTATTTGAGTTGGCTTTTGGCTTTTGGCTCTGGTAGACAGTGCTTCTGTGAACAATTTGCATAGTGTTTGGATGGACATGTGTCTTCATTTCCCCTGGTTAGATACCTAGAAGTGAAATGGCTGGGTTTATGATAATCCTATAATTTCAGTTTCTCCACATTCTCACCAACACTTATTATTATCTCTCTTATTGATTGTTGTCGTTATAGTGGGCGTAAAGTGGCATCTCATTGTGGTTTTGATTTGCATTTTCATAGTAACTGGGTTTCCCCTGTGGCTCAGCTGGTAAAGAATCCACCTACAATGTGGGAGACCTGGGTTTGATCCCTGGGTTGGGAAGATTCCCTGGAGAAGGGAAAGGTTACCCACTCCAGTATTCTGGCCTGGAGAATTCCATGGAGTACAGTCCATAGCGTCGCAAAGAGTTGGACATGACTGAGTGACTTTCACTTCACTTACTTTATAGTAGCTAATCATGTTGAGTTCTTTTTCATGCTCTTTGTGTTGCTGTTCAATTGCTAAGTTGTGTTCAACTCTTTTGCTACCCCATAGACTGCAGCTTATTGATCATTACGATATCTTCTCCAGAGAAATGTCTATTTAAATCTTTGCTCATTTTCAGATTAGGCTGTCTTTTATTATCGATCTGTAAGAGTTCTTTTGGGTAAGACACTTATTAGATACATGATTTGTAAGTCTTTTCTCCCATTTTCACTGTCCTGACTGTGTCTTTTGGAGTGCAGAGTGCTTAACTTTGATAATGTCCAAGCAGTAGAATTTTTAAATTAGCTTTAAGATCTTCGCTAACTTGCCGATACACTACATAGAATCTATTTGATTAAAATTCTTTAAATAGGAAGCAATATTATTTTTAAAATAAATAGTCTCTATAAGTGTAGTTATCACATGCAATTATCTACATCTCATATTCTTGTTCATGTTAATTTCAATACTGTGATGCTAGAAAACATATACCAGTTATTGGTCCTAGCTAATTTCTAGACTGGAGTAGATGTAAGCAGATTCAGAGATGATGCAAACAAATCTACAGATTCAAGAAAAGAAATCCAACTGATTTAAGAAGCTTAGAGCACAAACACTGTATTATTCCTCTGGTGCCTTTCACTAGAGGAGATGGAGTAGGCAGGAGGAGCTCATCTGTGCCAAGATGACTCTCCCAGTTGAAAGCTTTTGGATCCCTGATTAAGTAAAGCAATATACATTACCAGGGAATCCTAAGATGAAGTGTGAAGGGCTCACTAAGATAGACTACTATGATTAGAAGAGCAGTATGATGTTTGGGAAGCACAAGATGAGAACCAATATGAACTAAAAGACAAAGAACAGATGACTGAAGAAGTTGGGACACAGGCTGGGATTGCTGAAGGTGTCAGACACAAGAGGTAAATCCTGCAGGGATGCAGTTATGCTTCCAAAGATGGGGATCTCTGCCACACTTGTAACATGATGGCACAAGACTTTATACTTAATGTTCTGAAGAATACAGCTATCAAGTGGCTTTAAAAGGATTCTGTCCTTCTACATTATTATAACTTAGATTGGAAATCAGGCTAAGTTAGAATAATGTTGGACAAAATTTAATGTTTATTCATTCAACAAATAGTTAACTTGTGCTAGGCATCATGCTAGATCGTGCTAGAAATTAAACCACTAGCACAAGCTGCGATTGAATCAACTGCCTTCATAGAGCTTACTGTCTGAAGAATGATAAATGAAAACTGGCCATTTAAAATCACAGCCATACCTTTCAGGATTGGGGAAGTATGGAATCCTATAGAAGAAAATACACTTAACCATTGAACAACACAGGCTTGAACTGCATGAGTCCATTTATATGCCAATTGTTTTTTCAATAGTAAATACTATAGTACTGCCTGAACTGCAGTTGGTTAACTCTGATGATGCAGAACTATGGATACAGAGGAACTGAGTGTATGTAAGGCCAACTATAAGTTATACTCAGATTTTCAACTACAAAGAGGGTCAGCACCCCTGGTATCCTCATTGTATTAAGATCCATAACAGGGTCCATACAGGATCCATACAGGGTCAACTGTAATAAGATCCATAATTCAAACTCAGGGAAGACAATAGCAACTGTGCATGTGCATAGGCTTGCAAAGAGATCAGACTGAAAGAAGATCATATCCTTTAATAAGATTACACACCATATTTAAAAGTTTGATTTTTTCTGAATTGTAAAATATACACTTTTCAAAAAGTAAATACTTTCTGAAAGCCTATTTCATTCTAAATGGAAAACTTTACCATGCTATTTAATGAGTCTTTTTTCTTTCCCAAGTCATCACAAATGATAGGACAAAATTTCTTTAATAAATGCCCTGTTTGTAAAGCTTACATTTGGTATCTTAATTCCCACAGTCCTTAATGTTGCTATTAATGCTTAAAAATCCCTCATGCCACATTTGCAACAGAATTACTTTATTTGCTAATTTTTTCTTTGTTTAATAGTGTTATTCTTTCGGTGGATATTGAGACTAAGTGATTTTCAAAAATTTTTTAAAAGTTACAACTCAAAATATCTGTGTTTCATCTTTTGTTTATACTGTTCACAACTCATTGCATATCAGAATCAGCTGAGGAGATTTTTAAAAATCTGTGCCTGCAACCCAACCCCGACCAATGAAAGTGTGGTCTTATAGGAGGATCTGGGCAGGAGTGCCTTAGTTTTCCCCTTCCGATGTGCACCCAAGCTTAAGAAACACTGCTTTACACTACTGGCTTTTACTATATCAAAGTATGGATAGTGAGAAAATATATCCTTCAGTAACAATACTCTGCTATTAAGATGGACGGGGAGGCCTGGCATGCTGCAGTGCATGGGGTTGCAAAGAGTCGGACACGACTGAGCAACTGAACTGAACTGAAGATTTTCTGTAGGGTGGGAGGAGGAGAGGGTATACATAATCAAGTAGGTTAGCATTAATGTAAATTTTATAAAGATTTTACTTCTGCTCCTGTTAGGTCTATAAAACAATTAATTTGTATTTATCACAGATATTACCAATTCATACATCAATGAATTTAAATTTACTGATTTTTTTTTAACTGAAAGGAAATCTAGATGCTATTTAGGATAAGAAACATTAATCTTCTCTACCTTAACAGCTGTATTGTTGATTATAAAATTGATGGTGTTTATTAAGACTTAAACCTGGGATGGTAAAATGTTTTCCAATTGCACTATGTGTCAAATTACCCCAACAATTATTGTAAATGGAAGGACAATAAACTGCATTGCCAAGGACACCAGTTGGTTAGATCCCACAAAAGAGACAATTAGTCTTGAGATGACAATGGTAGTGATGAGGTGACAGTTATGGAAAAAAACAGAATATGCAATGTAATGACTTAAATATATTGTGGATAATACTGATAGTTTAATGTGTTTGGAGTTTATAATATGTAAAATAATGTTTTATAAAGAAAGATCAAAACTGCATACATTCAGGTCTTCTTTTTTCCTTATTTGCTACAAAAGTGAAGTAACCTGCAAGATTACTTTTACTGTCTTTCCAAATCATCAATGTGAAATGATTTGCTTAATTTATATGTATAGGGCATTGATTTTATGAAGAATATTTTCTTCTCACAGATATCAATTTACATAAACTTATTCAATATTACAATACTCATAATCTATTGTTGGAGCTTCCCTCGTAGCTCAGCTGGTAAAGAATCCACCTGCAATGCAGGAGACCCTGGTTCAATTCCTGGGTCAGGAAGTTTCCCTGGAGAAGGGATAGCCTACCCACTCCAGTATTCTTGGGCTTCCCTGGTGGCTTAGGAGGTAAAATATCTGCCTGCAATGTGGGAGACCTGGGTTCGATACCTAGGTTGGGAAGATCCCCTGAAGGAGGGCATGGCAACCCACTCCAGTATTCTTGCCTAGAGAAGCCTGGCAGCTACAGTCCCTGGGGTTGCAAAGAGTTGGACATGACTGAGTGATTAAGCACAGCACAGCAGTCAATTGTTAGGATAATTGGAACATTTTGAAAATAAAATCATGATAGATACAATAACACAACTGCACCTTCACCAAGACAAAATTGCAACTCAGTCCTTCAGTAGCAAAGATGGATCTAAAAGATAGGATACAGAGATTTGGACAGCCAGAGAAAGCAGAAAAGGGACCCTAAAAGAGCTGATGCCAAAGATAAACTGCCAATGATGTGTTTTCATCTGTACCTATGCTGTACTCCCTCCTTCTCTCAGAGACCTTGTGAGTAGTGATGGATCCTGTGGGAAATAAACCCAAGAATGTACAGGAGACCTGAAAAGCATGAAAACCTAATGCAAACAGAAGGGGAGATCTTGGATATCCTTAGAATATTTGCAGTGGTTGCTTTGTTCAGCATGGAGCTCTCTCCCCCCAGATTTCTTCATGACTGTCCCTCTTCAAGTCTCTGATCACTTGTCATGAAGTAGTCTTTATTTCTTATTCTTCTTGTTCTGCTCTGCTCTTTATATTCTCAATTGCATATATCATCTTTCAAGATAATTTGCTTAATATTTATGTTTATTACCTATTAGTTTTCCTTCCATTAGAATGTAAGCTACATGAGGACAGGGATTATCTTTTTTTTTTTTTCCATTGATGTATCTCTAGTACTCAGAACAGTACCGGGCACATAGTAGGTGTTCAATAAATATTTGTCGAATGTATGAAGATCATTTATTCTAGTTACTAATCTTTTTTCTACACCCTTTTAATATGCAAGCTGAAAAGCAAAGTTAGAACTTTGCTAGTAATACTTTGACCATTTCTTTTCATCTGAACCAGGATCAATACCCTCTCAATCTTGGTATTATAGAAAAACCATACTGGTGTGATTTCCCCATATCCATCCAAGAGGATAAAGACTGAAATACCGAATTTGGGTGAAAAAACAATTATAGCAGTAAATTTCCCCTAAGTATCACCAGAATAGTAAAATAAATCAGCCATGAAATAGTATAGAAATGTCTAAATAAAAAATAATTTGTAGCATAATATGTATATGTTTATTTACATTAAAGATGACCTATAGCAGAATTCAATTATTGATATTAAAAATGAGAAAGGATAAAATCTATGTTTTAAACATTCCATACATATAAAACAGTAATAAACAGTTATGAATGTAGAAAATCTATGTCCCTTCTTATGGACAGTGACCTAGTTCATGCTTTTCTCTCCACTTTTCTCTGATTTATCCTGCATGCACTTTCTGAATTGATATAGCTAAAATAATACTTTGTCCCTGAGCATAGGAACTAAATTCAAAATCCTTGGTCTAACAAGACTGTGCAGTTCTTTCTCAACCTTGTTCTTCAAGTTTGACTCTCATAATTCTTTCCATTCCAGGCAGTCAAATTGACTAACAAAATCACCTACTTATCTATTTGCTCCTGTGTCCACAAATATTTTTTATTCTGTATAAACAGTCTCTTAAATCTTCTCTACCTACCCATTTCAAGATCAAGTTCAATTCCTCTGTGATACTGTTTCTAATCAGGGCAGCCTGCAGTATATCATTTCTCTAATGTCTATGTTCATATCTCCTATGATCTCCTCTGTCTGTTTTATTCCATTTGGCACGTACGGTCTTCTCATGTTCATAAATATTATCTGTTAACCAAATTAATGCTTGAAAATAGAAGCTAACTAGAAGAAAACAAGGGCTCCATAATTTCTTTATGATTAATCGGCTTAATGGAGCACAGGGAATTAGAGACCTTAATCACAAAATAACTTAAATCACAAAACAACTTTTCATCTTATATATTTCCTGAACTTGATCAAACAAATCCCTTGTTGTCTAAATTTCTTCTTATGTAAATGGAGTGGGCCTTATTGATTACAATGTATAAAAGGGTTCTAGTGGGAGATAATTTTATATCACTTAAGAAATAATAAGAGAGATTTAAAACATGCATTCCTTAAGTTTATATAATTAGATATTTCTGAATAAAACAAGCTCACATGTTAAAGTAGTAAAATATCATAAATTTAAAGCTGTTGATGGGCTACAGTCCATGAATAAGATGAGAGTCCCACTTGGTTTTGTAGACAAGTTCTAATAAATGTTATAGATGTTCAGATAAAAACTGAAAGAATGAAAGCAAATTGGTCCAAAATTACCATAAGTAGTCAAGAGATTCTCCAGAAATTGAAGAATAACACAGAAAAAAAAAGACTCTTATAATCACACCAACATAATTTTGAGGGTTTTTGAAAAATTAATGTCCTCAGAGGTTACAATTAGTCACGGACAAGTATATTCTATTGTACTAAGAAAGAATACCCTTCCAGACTGCTCCATCAATAGCTAAGCTATCCCCCAGAATTCTTCAATTCAGTCTCAGAAATGTCATTTTCAGTAGGAACCCATCCATACTTGCATACTGAAAGTTAATTGGACAACAAATGTAGATAATAAAACTTTAATTTTCAGCATTTCATTAAAACACTTCTTATGAGAAAATGAAATATAACTACTTACAAATACCGTGCATTACCTACTTCAATAATAAATTTATACTTTGGATGGAAACTTCAGGTTTAATATAGTAAAGCTCTTTAGAATATTAGGAAAATTATGGTAAGACTCTTAGGAAAACTATGAGATGACAGTTGAGGATAATGATGTCAAAGATTATTAATATATCATTATACATGGGGTTTACTATTATTTTGCCATATAAAAAATATGTAATTATTTATGCTAATTTCCTAAAAATATGTTTCCTAATTCTTATATCATAAAGAGAAAAATACTATAATTAAAAATTGAAAGCATTATAATATAGTGATAACTACTATTTCCATCTGAGCTTGTTATTTTCACAAAAAATTTTAAATTTACTTTATATTGTGCAAAAATCAGTAATTAGCTACACATCAGAAAGTTACCATTGCTTATGGTTTTCAATGATAAATGCTTTTACCTACAAGAATCAATGCAACTGGACTATTATATAGTTTACAAGAATATGGGACATCTTCATATTATTCCTATAACTTTTCTTTAAGTGTAAAATATATAAAGTAATTGTTTAAAGTACTCAACAGAATATAGCAGATTCATTATTTTATCTTTAGGTAGGTTTTAAGGTTAACCATTTACATACACTGCATTATTTCTCTTTAATTGCTTTTGTTTTTATGGTTTCAAATAAACAAAGACGAAGAATCTACAGTCTCAAGACAGGGAGGACATGGTTTAGGTGTTTAGGTTTAGGTACAAAGGAGGAATCTGGTAGAGGCAAAAGACCCAGTCAAAGGAAGTCATTCAGGTAAAGAAAAGGAGACAGAACAACAGCCAGATCGGAATCCACAGGTGTCAGAATCAGTGAGTGCAGCAAGCAGCAGCGGTAGAACTAACATGAATAATCAGTATTGGCCATGGTCCTGGCAAAAAGAAAGAATGAATGACTCAATTCTGATCAGTGGACATACAGTATCTGTTTTTGGTCTTTTGTTACTCAACCTGTTGGATTTTTCTATTTTCCCACTGGTCTGGATTGTGGCATGTGTGTGTGTATTTTAAGTTGCTTCAGTCATGTCTGAGTTTTTGCAACCCTATGGTATGAAGGAAGCCAAAAGCTGACTAATGGATATTTATTTGGGATATTAAGATTACATGACATTACAGAATAGTAACATTGTAGTGACTCAGTGGGCTTCCCCGATGACTCTGCGGGTAAAGAATCTGCCTGCATTGCAGGAGGCACAGGAGACAGGTTTGATCCTTGGGTTGGGAAGATTCCTTAGAGGAGGGCATAGCAACCCACTCCAGCGATCTTGCCTGGAGAATCCCACAGACTGAGGGTCCAGGCAGACTACAGTCCAAAGGGTCCCAAAGAAAATGAGTCAGCTCTTCAGAAGACAAGAAAGAAGGGAAGACTGAATGATCCTTTAGTATCATATGCTGCTAAGTCACTTCAGTCGTGTCCGACTCTGTGCGACCCCACAGACTGCAGCCCACCAGACTCCCCCGTCCCAGGGATTCTCCAGGTAAGAACACTGGAGTGGGTTGCCATTTCCTTCTCCAATGCATAAAAGTGAAAAGTGAAAGTGAAGTCACTCAGTCGTGTCCAACTCTTAGTGACCCCATGGACCACAGCCCACCAGGCTCATCTGTCGGATTTTCCAGGCAAGAATACTGGAGTGGGGTGCCATTGACTGTATTAACTTATTTTTCAATTTGATCTTTCTTTGATATCCTGGTACCCGAAAGTAAATTTAGACTGACTACAAGATGTTAATATGGATGATATGTTCAATTCTAAATTCAATTTTGAGTCAATTTAGGCAACAAATATGCAAATATTCAGAGATAAATTTCCCTCTTATCTGTTGTTTTTATAATATGTAAATATGGTTTTTGTATACTTTATTCTTTATTTTAAAAATAATGTTTATTTTTAATCAAATGCACAATCATTACTTCTATGGCAACGGAATAGAATATGAGTGCAGAATTAATATGAGTTTGCAAAAGAGAAATCACATCATCATTTCTTATGTCGACAATTCTTATTTGCATGACTGGAATGATGCCTATGATTTTAAACAAAATATAGAATAAAGGAAGAGGGATTAGGATTGAAGGGGAAATTTAACTTTGGTTTTGGACATAACGGAGTTAATTTGCCACCTGGGTATCCAGATGGAGATGACCAGAAAGTCCCTGAGTTTTAAAGATTGTGAAACCAATAAAACCACTCATCATTAATGTTATAATAAGCATAATTCATTCCTTAATTATTCAGAATGAATACTTTAGGATTTTACCAGACTTTATGGTTATCAGGTTTAATCAATATTTTTCTTAGAGCTTTTCCACATGAAACCCTTTGTTAGTTACAGTGGGGAATAATGCTTAAGCTAATATATTATCACTGACCTCAAGGACCTTGCAGTCCAATCGGGAAGATGGTACACACATAAAAGTTTCTGAAACTTTTGAAAGTGCAGGGAAAGGCCACTGTTGGAAAGGTAGTATTGACAACACTGTGACTAAACATATATAAAGGGGTATAAGACAAAAGTCTTCTTCCTTAAAATAAAGATATCTGATAAACAGTAAAGTTTCACTGAATGTAATTTCTTTGCCTATAAGTTACATCAGATGCAAACATGGCAAACATCAACGCTTTTATTTAAGGAGTTGTTTTATTTTGCATCATGGGAGTAGCTACTCTATGGGAAAATATTGCCAGAAATGTAGGTATTTTAAGGAAGCTTGTCAAAGCCACGAAAGGGCAAAAGCAAGTTGCCTAACATGAATAAATCAGCCACAGGAGTAGCCCTGAACTGCATGAGTTTTATGATATTTGTAAATAAATGCCTTGAATATTTGTATAACTGCCATGGTCTCAAACCTAACTTGATTTACCAAAGTTAGCTTTGAATGAGGTATTATTACTAATACAAACAGTATAAAATACTGGAAAATTACTATCTTTGTGAAAAGTGAAAAGCTCATGTATACATATATGTGTACTTTCCACCAAAAAAGCAATGCATCAAGGATGACTTGAACGCAGGTGGGCAAAATTACTTATTCTTTCTCCCATGTTAGAAGCTCAGCACAGATATTGAATGTATAAACAAATATGAAGGAAGCTCAAGAATATCAGGAGAAGGCAATGGCACCCCACTGCAGTACTCTTGCCTGGAAAATCCCATGGACGGAGGAGCCTGGAAGGCTGCAGTCCATGGGGTCGCTGAGGGTTGGACACAACTGAGCGACTTCCCTTTCACTTTTCACTTTCATGCATTGGAGAAGGAAATGGCAACCCACTCCAGTGTTGTTGCCTGGAGAATCCCAGGGACGGGGGAGCCTGGTGGGCTGCCATCTATGGGGTCACACAGAGTTGGACACGACTGAAGTGACTTAGCAGCAGCAAGAATATCATGCTGAAGTGATTATTTTATTCATTCATTTTATGTATATATTGACATGTTTAGAACTTTTGAAACCCAGGTGGTGCTAGTGGTAAAGAATCCTCCTGCCAATGCAGGAGACATAAGAGATGCAGATTCGATCCTTGGGTTGGGAAGATACCCTGGAGGAAGGCATGGCAACCCACTCCAGTATTCTTGCCTGGAGAATCCCATGGACAGTGGAGCCTGAGGGATAGTCCATAGGATCACAAAGAGTCTGACATGACTGAAATGACTTAGCACACACAGGTTTAATTTAATAAATACATTATCAACTAGATTGACTATACCAATACTCTGTACATATTAATTCCTTCAAACAATACCTTTAAAATTGTAACACATTGGAGAGAGTAGCATGGAAACATATACACTACCATATGTAAAACAGATAACCAGTGGGAATTTGCTGTATGACTCAGGGAACTCAAACTGGAGCTCTGTGACAACCTAGAGGGGTGGAATGTGGTGGGAGGTAAGAGGGAAGTTCAAGACGGAGGGGACATACGTATACCTATAGCTGATTCATGTTGATGTATGGCAGAAACCAATACACATTGTAAAGCAATTATCCTCCAATTAAAAATCATATATGGGAAAAAATTGTAAACACACATAGACACAATCAATAATTTTAACATATTCAAATGACTTCTGTTTGTAGACACAGAATTAACCTTTCTACAAAATGATACTTAAATTTAATCATTGAAATTTAAGATAGCTTAAATTTCAGTTGGAAGTATTACATTTGAGTTTTATAAATCTATTCAAACTTTCTTTTCAGTGTACTCATAAAATTATATTATTGAATGAAATTGAATTAAAAATTAGATTTCTAGAAAATAGTAATGATTATTCAAAATTATTCATTATTTGTCTAAGAGAGCTTCAACAAATCTAATACAGCTAACTTTACATGTAGGATTGAGGAATAAATGGAATGATCTTCTGAAGTACTTTTAATTTTGTAATTTAGTAAAATAAAGTCTATTCCCTTCTCTGACTTCAACAGGAGTTCAATAATCAGGACTCAAAGGTAAAGGAGGTAGGATTGGGAGCGCTTCTTAGCTAGCCTACTCATCCATTCAGCTTCCCTGATAACCATGGTTCTGGCAGTGCACAGTCCTTATAATAGTGCTGTCATTCACTGCTTGGTGATGATCTTTTTCTTCTTTGACTTTTGCATTGAAATACTACGAACTAGCTTATTAGTTTAATAGTTAGGAACTCGAGGGGAGATCTAAGTTTATTGAGCTTATTTGACATAGCAAATAGAAATCAGTCACATAAACAGTGTAATTCTAACTTTAAGTAAAAGGATAGGAACTCCAACATTTATTTCAATTGAGAATCAGCATTAAAAATGACAAGATTAAAGACATAGAACAACAGGAATGACTACATGAAAGATATAGAATTTCCTGAAATAATACTTGACTAAAGAATACAATCTCTCCAGGAGATGTTTAATAAGAGAATATTATAAGCATTTGGTTTGGGTAGTTTTCAGAATAATTTTGCCTGAAAGAAAAGGATAGAATTAGATGGCCTCTCCTACAATACAATTCAAGGAAGACTGTTCAGATCAAGTGCTGTATTAGCATTGGTAAAAATGATTATAATTTCATTTACACTAAAACACAATAGTCTTATATACATACTCAAGATTACATCTGAGGATCATATTTTTTTTTTCTGCTTGTACCTGAATGTAATTTTAAAATTTGGTGAGATTTTTCAATTGGTAAAATATTCAAGATATTTAAGTAGTTACAATATATTATTTTAAGATTAATCACCAGGAGGAGATCTTATTAAAATGAAAAAATACTGTTTTATTTCCTATATGGCTTATGAAGCTGAAAGTTACCCAAGCAGTTCTATGTAATCTGTAATTGTGTGAAGACATCTATAATAATTTTTAAAAGTGAAACCAGTTTGGGATTTTTCTTATAATTTCATCATCAATAGGTTAGCTTTGTATTATGGTTTAATTCTGTAAAATAAGCAAAGTACCATCAGTGTTAAATGGGCTATAAAATCTGTTTCACATAATTAGTAAAAGCATCTACAGTTTGGCATGCTTTATAGATTTAAACCTTGGGGATATTTTGATCTTTTTTACTTTGCAAATTTCAAAAGGAGTGAATGAAATTCAAATCCACAGCTGCACACAGGGCAAATCATTGTCTTACGATGTTTGAATCCCATTTCTAGTTGTAATTTGAATAGCACTGGTATGCAATACAGACAGACTGTTTTCAGGGTTAACTATAAGGGGAGGGAACAATGAAATTTCCTAAGACAGGTTTTTTTAATGAACAGTTGGTCTCTGTTACTAAACAGTGCTGTGTAACAGTCCAATGTGGCAATTTATTTCTATTTATCATAAAATCTTTAAACAGCAGGATGGTCTGATTAAGGTTTCCAAACCAGTTACTATTTATATGAGAGTGAAAGTGTTAGTTGCTCAGTCGTGTCTGACTCTTTGCGACCCCATGAACCATAGCCCTCCAGACCCCTCCATTCATGGAATTCTCCGGGGAATAATACTGGGAGTGGGTTGCCATGTCCTTCTCCACGGGATCTTCCCAACCCAGGGACTGAACCTGAGTCTCCCAATTGCAGGCAGGTTCTTAAGTGTCTGAGCCACCAGGGAAGCCCAAAGGTTTCCAGTGTTTTCCCACTGGGGAATCGAACCCTGGTCTCCAGATTGACAGGTGGGGATACTCACCACTATACTAACAGGAAATTGCAGTATTATTTATATAATAGATAATAATACTACCGTGCCAGTTACCCAAGAAAAGTTATTAGAGAAGCAGAATAAAAACCTGAAAAGATTTGAGAGCTATGTCCTGAGGACCCTTTTCTTTTTATACAGTGGTGGTGTACAGAAAATGCTTTAAAAGCAGAGAAATGATTAAAATTCAAAGGTGTATAATATATCTTCTTAGAGGAAAAAACTATATCAAATTAAATTTCACTCTCTATTCATGTTTATATACAGAGATGATAAAATGAAACTGTATAGCCAACTCAGTTTTTAGTCCAAAAGAACCATCTTAAGAACTACCTTAAGGAAAAAACATGTTGTAGTTCATTAAAAAAAATACCTAGTTTCTGACTGATGTTCCAAAAATTTTTTGTAGCCCAGAAGTTTCTGGAATTTGGGAATCATTTTTCCCCCATAGTAGCAATACTATAGAATATAGTTTCCCTAGTTAGTGCCCCCAAACTTGTTGAAAAATCCATAATTCTAAAACGTGTGTGTGTGTTAGTCACTCTGTCGTGCCTGACTCTTTGTGACCTCATGAACTGTAGCCCACCAGGCTCCTCTGTCGATGAGGTTCTCCTGGCAAGATTACCGGAGTGGGTGGCCATTTCCTTCTCCAGGGGAACTTTCCCACCCAGGGATTGAACCTGAGTCTCCTGCATTGCAGGCAGATTCTTTACCAACTGAGCTACAAAACTATGGATTTATACTAACCTGGGTCTAGGTAGCAGGAATGATATTGAGGGGAAAAAAAAACATTTCTCCATTAATTTTGGTCAAAGGACTAGCCATATACAAGATTTTAAAATATGGAATTTATCACCAATGCCATTTTGAGTATCTACAAAGTGTCAGCAACTGGGATAGATGTTTATATATGTTAGCTAATGAATTTCTCATAGCAGCTCTGCCAAGTAGAAATTATATCCCTTTTTTACATCTGAATAAAATGGATACAAAGTGTAATTTATCCAAGTTCATACAGCTACTAATTAGTAAGAATGAAAGCCCAAATATGCCCTACTTTACTGCTTACACTGTTTCCAATATGCCTTATTGCTTTTGGAATCCTCCTTCCCTCCCAAATATACACACATACTCCAGACCCCCTGGGCCCTCCTGCTTCTGTGGAGCTCTTACCAGAACTCTGTACTCAACTCTGCCCATAGTGCTCTCTTCTCTAAAATTATCCATTTCCATTGTCTCAATCCAAACTCAAAGCCCATTTGTGCAGTTGACTTTAATTGGGTATAAGGTAGGTATAGTCCCTTCTGTCCTGGAGGTGTCTGTATTCAAGAAGAGGAGTTTTGTGTGTGTGTATCATGTAAATGTGTGCATACGCATATAAACACACACATACCTATATCTGTATGATCTTTTAAGTCTGACAACACAGTGGGCAGTCAGGCCCTCTTCAGGTGTCTGCCCTTAAGGTAACTGCCCTTACACTATTCCTGTTGGCCTGTTGGGGTGAAACCTTGGAACAAGGACAGGAGTCATGGTCAGCAGAATTGGAAGAAGGTGAAAAACTTGTGTCCCACTTCACAATCATCTTTTGCCTGGAGCTTTATTGGCCCCGTGTTCTTGGCCCCCGCTCCATTTTTACAGGCTGCAGATGGGCTTCAGGTGGGAAATTAGGCTCGTAGAGATCCCAGAGGATCCATTTGAGGCCTGGCATCTATAGTGATCCCCTTTAGCTAGGGCTTGAGAGAAACTCTTGAGTGATGAGACCCTCTTCTTCTCTCAGAAAAGGTTCAAAACTACTCTAGGGAAAGTCAAGGCTTATAGGAGTATGGATTTCCCATAAGACCAGGAAGCCACAAAGCCCTGGTAGATCTCCAAGGAAACTCTAAGCTAGTTGGCTCCTTGTTGTCAACCAGCCGGCAGTTTCCAAACAGTCCTCTTGACGGGTCCTGTGCAGCTGTGTTTTATGTTTCCATGTGGCCTTGCCAGAGGTCCCTCCCTTAAACAGACCAGGGTTCCACAATTAGTTAGGACTCAAAACAGGTTGGTTATGGAATATATTAAGTCCTAAAGGCTTCATGGGGCTATTTACACTTCTTTGGACTATTTCCAGGACTCCAGATTATACTGTAAGTGTAAATTAAGGAAGTCTCACAATGCTATAGCTCTGACTGGAACATGCAATGTGAGCATATATTAGGCACCATTTTCCAGTGTTTTTCTTGGCCTCATTTTAACAATTTACCACCCTGAAAGATAAACTCTCTGTAATCTTCAAGTCATACTTTAGAAAGCCTCTCTCTCATTCCTATTCTTGAATGTGCCTGTTTCTATTATTCTTCAGGTACTGAAGAGTGATCTTTTTTTTTCCTTTGGCCTTGAAATCTTTCAGGAATTTATTTGCATTCACCTGGCCAAGTTATAAATACCATCCAACACCTATACCATGCCATTTCATTACTTAAAATAATAAATTGGTTTCACTTAATAAAATACAAGACCATATGAAGTCAGTCTGTGTACCCAACAGTTGGGAACATTTAGCAGCTGTTGGTAGGGAAAAGGATATGCTGAAAAGGTCAGTCCCCTGGCCAGTACTCAAGACCAGTTATTGATCACAGATTTGAGAAAACTCAAAATGTAATGTAAGTGGTTCTTATTTTTCATCTGTGGCTTCCCTTGTTTACCTGAAGAATCTGAGCTTGGCTTTAATGTTCTCTCCCCTCACCCCCTCTGCTCTCAGCCCCTGTGAGGACTGTTTCCTTGGGGCCTCTGGTCTTCACTGAGTCATGTTTCCAACCTTGTGCCTAACAACACAGTACCTGAAACACAGGCCCTTAATAAACACTTAGGGAATGAATTTTGAAACCCTAACAAGAAGACTATGATGTCAGAAGAAATAACACAAGTCCAAGAACCAAGAAATTAGCTGAACACAATTTGATAATAATGATGGCAATTATATTTGAGTTTTGATAGCTATATATGTGCCCAACACTTTACTAGAAGCTTTAAAAATATAATCTCATTTTATGTTAACTTAATCATCACAAGACTGGACAAGCACCATTGCCCCTATTTTACATATGAATAAATAGCGGCTTTAAGAAGTAAAATAATATGTCCATAGCCACATAGTTATTAAGTGAATATTAACTGGGATAAATATGTATTATGAATATTATAAATATGTATTATGTATTATGAATATTATAAATATGAACTGGGATAAATAACATTTGTTCAATGCCTCAATTAAGCCTTTTTTAACCCTTTTGATCTAGTCCTTATTTTTTTAATTTATTAAGCATGAAAATTTTAATAGTCATTAAGATCTTTTCCAACTTTAAGATATTCCAGATATCAGGTAACATACATCTCAAGAAAACTGACAATTCAGTGGGTTTCCCTTGTTGATTAAAATCCTGAAAAAAAAACAAAGAAAACTGCTCTCCAAAACAGAAATTTCAGAAACTTTGAAAAGAAAGAAAAGAGAAACTTTTGGATAGTTTGGGCCTCCCTAGGGTTTTTTAGATCCACCTAAAGCTAGAGTTAGCCTTGGCTTTTTACAGGAGTTATTATTTTCTGATAACTTACTATGTGCCATACACTAGGCCAAAACTTTGTATGTATTATTTTACAGAAATCTCTAACAATCTCTATTAGATTCTAATTGTTATTCACAATTAACAGAAGGGATATTGAGTTTAACTTGCAGAAGGTCACACAGCTAGCATGCAGTGCAGCTTAGACTCAAACCCAGATATGTTTGTCTCTGAAACCCAAATTTTAACTTTGGAGGTATATTGCTTCTGCATGTTATTTTTAGTTTATTTATCTAATATATCTAATATTACTTATGTCAATTTTATTTAATTCTTTTGGTCACTTATTTTGAAATAATGTTCATGGGACATAGATCAGCAGTGTGCTTAGTTTGTTTGCTAACACATACTCCAGTACTACATATGTGGTGACACTTATCAAGTATCTCATGATGCATGCCTTTCAGTGCAATTAAATACCTCTGGGTCACTCTCGGTCACATGCCTATGAGTTACAAATTCTCTTTTCCTCCCCCACTAGATATTTCTTTTGATCCAAAGGGGATAGATTAATAAGAATAAAGAAAAACCAAAAACAAAAAAATCAGACAACCACATCAATGTGGAGGTTTGCAAACTCTGACCTGAAAAAATCTTCCATAGAGAAGACATCATGCCTAGGGTGACTGACATAACAGAAATCCTACCTCACTAAATGTGTTCCCACAGTTCATTCTGTACTGTTTAGAAGAGATTCTTGATGCTTTTAGAAGATACAATCTCTGAGATCCTGAAAGCAAATTAACTTTGGGATCAAGAGGAATTCACTTTAGTTGCTACTCTCTACGTTAAGACAGACTTATTTTCAGTCTAACTCTGACTTATATTACATACTATTATTAATCTACCTGCATATATGAAGTAAAAATTGACATATATTTCTCTTCTGCATTTGTCTTCTCAAACAACTGACCGCTAAATTAAATTACAAATTAAATTACAAAATTCTGTAACTTTTGAAGGGAGGAAGATATTTTAGAAGCTGTAACTTTTTTGATCAAGTAAGTGTTAGTGAATTTTTGCTTTAGCCGAGTACACATTTCGTAAAGAAACACTAATAAGATGTGCTATTTTTCCTTAACCAAATTCTTCACAATGAAATCCAACTGCAATATTCATTTAGAAATTCGATAATGCTCTCTTGTGTGAGTTTTAGGAATATTTGAAACCCCATTGCATATAAATTATATCATGGAAAAGCTGTATAAATATTCTATTATGGCACATGCTGTTCTAAGGATCTGTCAGGATTTCCTTTATACACTCCATTTTGAGTGGTATATAAATCAGATGTAAAAATTCATGTTGGACTGAAACTTAGCACAAAAGGCCTTCTCCAGAGGCAAATGCATTTTTTTTTTTTTCAAAATGTGGTTTGAATTATGTTGGTCATTTTTAAGTTATAGAAGTGCAGAAAATGTATTTGTGGTTTTGAAGGAGAGAGATTTTTTCCATTTTTATAACTCATTAGGAAACTTTACAGGCCTTTAGACCATTTTGTGGTTTAGTTCTTCTCAAGTTTTTCCCCAAAGCAATATTAAAACTTGAATGGTGTCCGCTATGAACCTAACAATTACTGTTCTGAATATAAATGTGGGTATGGATATATATCCAGTTATACATATCTTAGACTAGGAGAAGTTTCAATAATATCAAGACTGGGGTAGATTAGGCCTAGCAGTTATCCATTTTTGTCCTTATTTTCAAGTCAAATTTGGTCTATCAAAGGAATCCTCTATCTTTACCATAGTTCAGCTTGTAATGCTTATAATTTTAAACTGCATTTCTAACTTGCAGAAAAATCCAGAGTTAAACACTCCTTCTTTTATGAGAGCTTTGACAATACGGCTGTGCCTTTTTTAAATTTTGCTTTTCTCTAATATATAGACCAAGTTGCAGCCTGTACATTATTCACTGATGATGATTTTATTTGTATTTAATATGTGTATATTTATGTATACAAATTAGTTTATTAAATAGTGTTGAACATATTTTGTCTACATAGCTAACATGTTGCTGAGTGATCTCATAAACATAAATTATTTTAGCACACAGATTATGATTTTATTATTTCTCAATAGCATCAGTTAAAACCTAAGAAAGTTTATTTGGACTGAGAAAGACAGCACAACTCACAAAGTCAGGTAAACCAATCTTTAAATTACTTTAAAGGATAATGAAAACAGAAATATTTTATATGATTGAATTGTTTCACTTACATTATATTTAGTTCATTAATGCATTAGAATAGCACATTTAGTGGTTATTATTTATTATCATATAATAGATCAAGGCATTAGAGCATGAAAGATTAAAAATTTTCCAGTGTAATTCTTTATGTTTTTATTTATTTCCACTTAGAATCTGGATGTCTTGATTCCTAAAACAGTTCCCTTTTCATCATATTACACTATTTCTGGTGCAGTTACTAGAATCTTTGGGTCTAATGACAGTTAGGATGGACCATCCAGAAAATAATCAAGCTTTTGCCTGTGGCTGGTAGAGCAATGTGATTTTCCTTTGGGACACTCTGAGGAGCAGGAGACATCCATCTCCTCCTGGATGTTTTATCTACTCACCTACTGTCATGGAAATGAGCCAACTCTACAATAGAGAGAACGAACTGAATACCCATTTATTTTTATTTTATTTTATTACATTAACAGGAGAGCAAGGTTACTAATGAAGGGTCATATCCCAAATCTCTAATCTATAAAGCTAATATCCTTATTTCTACTTGGGTCATTTTTTTTTATTCTGCTCCATTTACTTTTACTAAATTATACTACTTTGTGTTCTATAATGTTACATTTGGTTATAATTATAAATTTTTATGGATAATTCATATACCACTCATATACTACTTTCTCTTAGCTTATCACTAAAGTCATCATAGCTCTTAAAATGTAACTAAATATGTGTTACTCCAGACATCCCTATACAACTAAATGTCATTGAAAAGTTTGAGGGGAAGTCTATGAATTTCTGAGCACTAGGTACATATTGAAACACAGTTTTATGCTCATCAGAAATGTTTGTAAGTACGGCAATAGTATTTAAAATATTAAACATAAATATACTTTAAATGGCAAATAAACAGTTTTACATGTTAAGAATCTAGATTCCATTGTTTGAATTTAAGCAATTCATAGCTCATTAGGTAGGAAATATACATATTGCACTCCCCGTGCTATCTGTTACATTATACCCATATTTTCCTTATATCTGGAGGAGAGATGACACAGTACTATTATCCAAACATCACTGACCTTGTTAAAGCCCAGCACCATTGCTTTATACATAACAAGACTATATTTTTAAACAGTATGGCTATTTCTTGGTAGTGAAATAAAGAATGACTTTTAAAAACTTTAAAATTATGAAAAGTAATGATGTAAGATATAGCCTCACCTTGATTTTACCTTTAAGCAGCCTTTTATTTGTCTATTAGGAACGTCTTCCTGTAGTTTTTCAGGCTCCGGCTCTTGTTCTTTCTTTTGACAAATCAATACATAATTTGTGCCATTATTATTTGACCAAAATGTACCAACAGAAGTTTCATAACGTATACAAAACTCAACTTTACTGCCATCTTTTTGGTAAGGAGGAACCAATGATATCTTAAAGGAGAACTGGTCAGTTTCACCATCACATGAATTTGGAATATATTCTGCTAATATATCATAATATGACTGCCAGTCATCTAAGGACATTCTCACATATACTAACTTCTCAAAAGAAACATTCAAAACTCGAATAATGCCCTTCATACTTGTAGATCCAGGAGGATACTCGGTTGATTCCAGTATTGCTTTCTGTACTTGAAGTTGTTGCATAAGATCTTCTTTTGAAGAAGGCAAGCCAAATTGTGGAGATAAAACATATTCTTCTGTGTGGAAAACGTCCTGCCTTAAGTCAAAATCAGCTGAACCACTCGGTAATTCCCAGGAATCAAATTCTTTAACAGACACAAGATTGAGTCCAAAGGTATCAGCAAATGAAACTCTTCTTGCACCTGATGGTGGAGAGTCCAGGTAAAGGTCTTCAGATGATTCAGAACCTCGTCTGCTAGGTTGTGGGGAGAATCCAGGTCTGAAGGTAGCTTTAACTTCTTCATCTTCAGAAAGAGAATCAGATAAACTAGGAACTTCTAAAAAGTTATCTTTGCTAATCTGACTAGGTTCTTCAGAAGGCTCCATTAGGCTCTCTGATATCAAATAAGGGAGAACTGTATAACTAGTAGAGGCTGATATTTGAGACACTGAGGCTTAAAATAAGTATAAGGTTACAGTTGACATTGCAAAAAGGAGTCAGCTCTATAAATAGGTCTGATGGCGTGTAAACTATGCTTGCTTGCCTCCAAAGGCCTTTAATATGATAGCATCCACATTAACTCTCGGCAGCATGTTTCAGATTTAACTCTTAATTTTTAAAATTGAGTGTGTTTATGAGTTCTAAAGAGACATCTTAAATCATTTTCTGCTGTGTTCAAAAATCTGAAACTTTAGAATAAAATATTACTTTAACCTGTTGATATTAAAAATTAAAAATTGAACCATTTATTTTAAAAGAGAATAAAAATAGTATCACAATACTAAATATGTAGTTTGAGTTCGATCCATCCATTGAAGAAGGCAAAGGAAGGCAGGAGAGAATAAGAGCATTTATAGAATTCGAAAGATCCAGTATTTAATAATAATGATAGCCACCATTGATCATGGACTTATGTATAATGTAACTCTAAATGGTTAAATAAGATGCTGGGAGTTCTGAGGAAAGAAACAAGATTTAGATGGAGAAGGTATCATTTGAAAGAAATCATGAAGGGTAGGTAGGACATAGACATGTAGGGTTAGAATGAGGTAGATTTTCCAGGTGGAAGAAATAGTGTAAGTTAAGGTGTAAGACAAACAATTAGTCAAATCTGTTATTTCAAACATTAGCAAGTTTCTTTTAATTAAGTCACAGAAAAATATAAACAAGTAATATGTTAATGACTTGAAATATAAGTAGGCAGTGATAAACCTGGTCCAGGAATAAAATATTTATGTAGAATAAAATGTTTGGCAAAATGCCATTTTATGCTCACAAAGCAGAAGTGAATACCATGACATGTTGGGGTTCTATGTGAATTTTAGAGTGTGAGCAGCCTGTTTAGACTCTCATATTTTTGTATTAATGTAAAATCTATTTTGTAGATAACAATTGGGAAATACCTATAAAAATGTAAACATACATATGCTTTGACCTAGAAAATGCTCCAGCTACAAATTTGCCCTATCAGTAAGGGATAAGTCTGCAAAGATGAATGTAAATATATGTTCATAATAGGACTGATTATTTTAGAAGCTATCTAAATATCCATCAACAGGGAAATTGACAAATAATGTTACACCCATTCAATAGAATATTTTACAGTCATTAAAAAGGATAAAGTACCAATTTATGTGTTGATGTGGAAAGACAACCAAAATCACTTCTAAGGAAAGAAAAGAAAGTATGCGCAGATACGTACATAGAAAATTCCTGGAAATACACAAAAGAAACTACTAGGAGCAGTTACCTCTAACCACAGAGGTTGAAGGTTTTAAGTGAAAAGGACTCATTCATTTCACTTTATGGTCTCTGTATTATTTGAAATACTAGCCATGACCACGGTTTTTTTTCAATGTATTTTCAACTCAAATAAATTGTGAGAGATGATTATTTTTTTAAGAGACGTCAATAGCATACTTTCTTAAATTTAAACTTTATAAATAATTATGACTTACGGAATAACTTGAATTGTGTACAATAGTGAATTAAGGAATTATTTTGCAAGATTAAAAATAAGTATTATCTATCTAGGATAAGGAAATGAAAACTACTTTAGGCTTTATCACATGGCTAGAATGGATGATAACCACATGGATTGTTCAAGAATGGAGAATTGTTGTGGAAATGATATAATAATGTACTGAAGTAGTTTAACTATTCAAGGATGATAAGCAGAGACATAGAGATAAAGACCCCTGGGTTTGTACTCTGGCTGTGATACTTACTAGCTGGGTAACCTTCAGAACATTGCTTAAATTTTCTTTTCTTTGATTGCTAAAATGTAATGTTAACAATTAAATGAGATGCTTACTAAATAAATATTTATTTAATATATTGCTAAATAAATAGCTATATATGTTTGTGAAAGGTTGATTTCTGAGACACACCAATAGTTAGATCAGCTAGTTAGGTGGATAGGATAGATAGAAATAGATTGTAAAGAATCTACATATATTATAATAATAAGTAATGGTTTGTAATTTGTTTCATTTTTGTCTTTTTCAAAGGCTATATTATAGAACACTTAGCTTTAGAAGACATAAAATAGCTCTACATTAGGAAATGGCCCTGTTTTTTGAGTTAAAATCTCCTTTTCTTAATTTATCTTTCTGCAGAGCACTACACCCTAGATTTGTAGTAATTGCTGCCTATCTTTTGGAGTTTATAACCTTCGCATAATTATAGATGGTTGACATATTCCCCCTTAGTCACTGCTTAGCTAAAGCAGAGTGATTTCCTCTTTTTAATCTCTTCTTATAGGTCAGTCCTTCAGCACTTTTTATCATTTTGTTACTCCTCTATGAATCTTTCTAGCTTGCCTATATTATTCTGGTAATGAGCTGCCCCTAGATGAATGTCGTAGCACAGATCAAGTGTCTCTGGGGCATGGAGAAAGCTCTATCAGTTTCAGCCTTGTGACTTGGTGTTTGTATCAATTAAAATTCACATCTCCTTACTTTTTTTCCATATCAGGCCAACGTCTCATTTTCTTATATTCACTGCTACCTCAATTTTAATAATATGAGTTTTATATTTTCCTCAATTACTTCAGTATACTGTTTTTATCCATTATGACTATTTATTTATTTAATAAAATTTCAGTTCAAGTTTCCATACATTTACTTCTTTTGTGTTAACCAAATATTTTCAAAGGTACCTTTAACATAAAAGACTGTTTCAATCAGGATCCCTGTAAATAGGAAATATAGACGTCATGCACAAAATTTGATAATTCCAGCAGGGCTTATTTACAAGCATCTATTTAAAAGTGTAAATGCAGAAAATCCACAGGAGTTTGTGCAGTAAACTGGAGCCAATTGCATCAGAACTGCTACAGTTTTTCAAGGAATGAGGAAAGGGGCCAAGTATCAAAACTTCAAAGCACAGAGTGTCATAAACTATTCACCAGGCTGAAGGGGATCAGTGATCTTTAGTCAAGGGACACAGTCAGCTGAAGATGAGCAGGAGTGATCCATGGGCAAACACACACTGAATTCACTCTTATCCTTTCATACAGTATCCTACCAGTTACCCGTTGGCCAAAGGCTATGGGTACTATTACAGTTCATTCAGGTCAGTCTCCCAGAGCACAGAGCAGGATGGAAAAGGGTGAAAAAAGTGGTGCATGAATTTGGAAGAGCAAACAAAAGATAATGGAGATGAAAAGTTTTGTATTTATGTATCTTTATGAGCTTATGTACTATGTTTAAGCATATGTGTGTGTGTATATATTTTCTGAATATTCCATCTCAATGCCAACTGAGTTTCTATTCCTTGATCTTCTATTATCACAGCAAAAAAATAAGTTCAAGTATCTAAGATCTGTAAGCTCTGATACAGTGCAAGTCACATAAGAAATATTGATCTTATCCACAGATGACTAAAAAAGAAATAGTGTTTTTTTGAGATTAATTATAATATTGCATTTGTTTCCCTTGTTAGCATAAGTCTTTGTCTGCAACTTAAACTCAAGTAACATTTTGTCAAAAGAGAATCTGGAACAATGATTATTCACAAATGAAAGTAAAGGTCGCTCAGTCATTTCCGACTCTTTGTGACACCATGGACTATGCAGTCCATGGAATTCTCCAAGCCAGAATACTGGAGTGGGTAGCATTTCCCTTCTCCAGGGGGATCTTCCAGACCCAAGGATCAAACCCAGGTCTCCTGCATTGCAGGTGGATTCTTTACCAGCTGAACCACAAGGGAAGCCAATTGATACAGAACAAAAATCACTGAGTGAGATGCTCAAACTACACAGGCTCAGATGCACTGTCAGATCTACTGAGTGATAGCTTCCAGGTTGCTGGTGCCCCACAAGTGGTTCTGGTTTGCAGAATGGTTATAATGCATAATCTACTACTTTGTTGGCCTTAGGGTCAAGGACTTAGGTTCTAGTTAGAATTATAGCTATCATCCTGCAATTATCACATCTTTTTTTTTTTTTTCTTATGCGGAGGCTACAAAATACTTTTACAAAAAACGACAAAAGTTTAGGTGAGTTATAGAGAAGCAGAACGCTAAGGCACTTAACAGTCTTCTGGGCTACCCCTTCATTTTCACATAAGAAAACTGAAATCAAGAACAGTGAAGGACCCCAACATTTGGAACAGTGCTGGGACTTAAACTCAGATGTCTCTGCTTTTAGTGCAGTATTCTCCATAGTATACCATCCATACACCAACTTTTAGTTTTATAATGCATAATTAACAAATTAATCATTCTTTGAAAGATAGTCATTAAAATTCATTTGTTCTAGATTTAGTTTACTTTTATAATCAATTAACTTTTGTGAACTTTCTTTTTTCCATTTGATGAAAGATCTCCCA
Organism: Bos javanicus; assembly: GCF_032452875.1. Lineage (NCBI taxonomy): Eukaryota > Metazoa > Chordata > Mammalia > Artiodactyla > Bovidae > Bos > Bos javanicus. The sequence continues at coordinate 55,226,212 of NC_083871.1, read as the reverse complement.
AGATGTCCAAATAATTTTTCTTTGTGACAGAGTCTCTCAACCTTTTTTAACCCATGCTCCTTTGGTAAATATAATATCTTACACTGTTTTATTGCTCTTCCTCAGACTTTGTTATACTCCTATTTGGGAATTACTGGTCTCAGTTATAAAAATGAATTATATAATCTCTTTAGAGCTAATATGGATATTTATTATTTTAAAGGACTGTTAAAGGGTCCTACTTCAATCATGCTTTAAGGATTAAGCCATGCCCTCCTCCAGGGGATCTTCCTGACCCAGGAATCAAATCTGCAACTCTTATGTCTCCTGCATTGGCAGGTGGGTTCTTCGTCACTAGCACCACCTGGGGAGCCTAGTGACAAGTCTATATAAAGAATAAAAATTGTATATATTATTATGGTTATTCTTGATGATGATAATATTGCAGTATTGTTGATCATATTAACATACCTCTATTTGACAGATAATACAACTGTGGGATTTGAGAACAGTGTCTAGAGACACACTGTATAGCTTATATCCTGCTTCTATTTATTAGCTGAGGGGCTTTAGGTAATTACTTAACCTTTCTGTGCTTTTATTTCTGCAGCTGTACAATAGCAATACTAATAGTTCCTACCTCCAAGGTTGTTACAGGATCAAATGAGTTAATAAATGGAAAGCTTATGAAGAAATAAAAACATGCAGTTATGGTGGTTATAAAATTCACAAGGAAAAAGATCACTTGAAATTTCATCATCTAAATTATGTGACGGGGGCTTCCCTGGTAGCTCAGTCGGTAGCTCCTGGAGTGCAGGAGACGTGGGTTCAATCCCTGGGTCAGAAAGATCCCTTGGAGAAGGAAATGGCAACCCACTCCAGTATTCTTACCTGGAAAATCCTATGGACAGAGGAGCCTGGTGGGCTACAGTCCATGGGATTGCAAGAGTTGGACACGACTTAGCAACTAAACCACCACCACCAAATTATGTGACATGATAGAAGCGTTAGGTAACATTTTGGTGGTAATCATATTTCAAAATATAAATTTATGAACTCAACATGTTGTACACTTTAAACTGGAACAATTATCTAATAATCTTAAGGGTGCATGCAGTCACTCCATTGGGTTCGACTATTTGTGATCCCATGGACTGCAGCCCACCAGCCTCCTCTGTACATGGAATATCTCAGGCAAGAATATTGGAGGGGCTTACCATTTCCTTCTCCAGGGGATCTTCCGAATCCAGGAATCAAACCACATCTCCTGAGTCCCCTGCATTTGTAGGTGAATTCTTTACCACTGAGGCACCTGGGAAGCCCCAAACTGGGACAATATTATATGTCAATTATATTGCACTGATTTTTTAAAATCCAATCATCTAGTATAGTCACTGTGCAATTTTCTTCATGAAAGAATAATTCTTCATGGGCAGAATTATTCATCTTGTGTACCATTGTATTTCCATATATCCCATATTATACAAAATGGGTGTGTGCATGGATGGATAGATAGGTGGATGGGTGGATGAGTGGTAAGCAGAATGAAGGACTTCGACATAAGCCATCATCTTCCTGGAATTCAAATATCCTTTTTATTGTTAATTCTGTACTTCTGCAATATAGTAAAGTCAATATATATAATGTAAAATCCTGAAGTAACTTTTAAATTATTTTTAAAAACTATTAATCATATGTGGAAAATGTGGCAATTCTCTATCTGCCAAAATAATTTGTTAAGCAGAATACTCTATTCTTTGTTCAGGCTAAATATTTTCCATAGTAAAGAAAATGTAAAGACAATGCATGCTGTTGGGAAAACATAAGAAAGAATTGTATTAGTTTCAGATTCACTTCCTACTTCATTATTTTAGAGGCATAAATATATTTTCTTTGCATTGAGTCACCATAGGTTCAGACCACTAGAAGACTTTTGCCTTCTCCTCCACTTCATACTAGTCCTTCCTTATTGTTACAGAATTAAACAAATTGTTTAAGATAAAATGAAACAATATAAGACATGGAAGGATATAAAATTCAGTTTTGGAAAATTAAGAGTTTCTGAGATTTTACCATGAGATCCTACATAAATAAGCATGCAGGTACTACAGTTTTTTCAATCTACTTACAGGGTACAATTTTAATATATGTGACTTACTTTTTTATGTCATGTTATTTGAGTTACTATAGGCAAAAATTCAGCATTAGCCATGGGTTTCTCTCAAAGTTTCAAAGACAGGTATATACTTTATGCAATGTTTGGCACAATTTTGGGTGATGATAAATACTTAATGCTTCTTCAACAACTTAAAGAATCTCAAACTGAATATATCACGCAGAGTAGGATGCCTACTATTGTTTAATATTGTAACAAAGCCAACAACAATGCCAGTTTTGTCTCAAATATACATTATTTTATTTAACCAGGCCAGGACCTGTGATATATGTTACACTGCTGGATATGTAGGTGGAAGGCAAAGGATCTGAAAATTCTCTAAAATTATATGTTAAATTTATTCATGTCTAAATTTTACTGTTGACTATACACAATTTTTATTGCAAGTCCTGAACCAAAAAATTTAACAATTTTTGATATCTGCAAATAATTATTTGACAACCAAGAGGAGTTGGTCCTGTGAATTAAAAGTAGAATAATTGCAAGTCTCTTTCTCATGCACTTGAAGTTCATTCAAAACTGAATCAAAATCCTTTATAAGAAATCTCTTTGTTATGGAATATGAAAAATACATGATGATGTTTATATCAAAACATACACACATTATGTGTATCTCATCTGACTATTTAGGTGAGCAATAAACAGAACTTGCTTAATTTTTCATAAGGCATTCTTGGTACAGTGAATATAGTGGACATCATTCTAAATTTTCCCATGGCAAATCATCTTTTACCAATAGAGTAGTCAACTGTCACTGGATTATTTTAGGTTTTTCTTAAAATATATAAAAAAAATCTAGGCATAATCTATGGTTTAACTCAGTATCTTAATAACATATATATATATACATGTATATTAAATTATATAACAAAATATTGTCAAACTTATAAGGAAGTGAGAAATACATTTTCTAAGTGGAGTCAGCTTGATAGTTTAAATGATTTTCTCACAGATAAACAGTTGTTTGGCAAATTGTCTGGAATATACACTTGGGAGTGTGTTTCTTCACTGTAAGGTTGACATTATTTTGTCTTAGAATTGGAAAGCTCCTTGGAGATCATTTTATCCAAAGCCCACCCTTAAACAGGAATGCTTCTGTCTTTACCTTGTATAAATCCATTGACAGCAAACTCACTGCTTCGTGAGGCATCACATTCCACTTGAATAAATTAATAAAAGCTCTATTATTTTGTGCTATAGTTTAATTTACATTAGTTTTTGTGTTTTATTTTTATTGTTGTCTCAGAAGCAGCATTTGATATCCTCATAAGAACTTACTGCCTTAACCAAAGTCTTTTGTATCAACTGAAGCAAAACTTTTAAACTATTACATTTATACTAAAAGCTCACAAATCATTAATGTACAGCTCACTGAATTTTTCCCAAAGTGATCTTAGCCATTTAACCAACTACTTTGAAAAATGGATTACCAACTCCAGCAAGAAATCCTCATACCCACTCTCAAAAGCTGTATTTAAAGGTAACCACTATTTTGACTTCCGTCACCACTGATTAGTTTTTCTTGTTTTTAAGTTTAATTTTTCTGAAACCAAACTCTGGTCTAGTTTCTTTTGCTTAATATAATATTTGTGAGATTCATCCATTCTCTTTGATATGTCCTCTTCTATTTTATGAAAAGGTCATAACTTACTATTCATTCTACTGTTGAAAGACCTTTGGTTTGTTAATATATGAACCCTAAAGACAGTTTAGGAACATATATTCTAAACTTGTATATGTATATTCTAATTTATTGGGCTTCCCTGGTAGCTCAGAGGTTAAAGCATCTGCCTGGAATGAGGGAGACCTGGGTTCGATCCCTGGGTCAGGAAGATCCCCTGGAGAAGGAAAATGGCAACCCACTCCAGTACTCTTGCCTGGAGAATCCCATGGAGGGAAGCTACTACCAAGCAATTTATCAAAGTGGTGGGACAATATACACTCCAAATAGCAATGTATGAGGATCTGAGTTACTATGAGTTCTTGCAGGCCCAGGGTATTGTCAATAGTTTTATTTGTCACATGGTCATTATGAAATGGTATCTTACTTTTGTTTTTTGATGTCTAATAAAGTTAAGCATCTTCTCACTTTTTGAACATATGCATGTCTTGTTCTGTGAAGTGACTGTTGAAGTCAGATAAATTGATTGATCAATAAATTGATATATAGATATTAATGTTTTTCCCAGAAATACATGTATGCATGTCTATATGTATATTATTTCTCCCATTATGTGACCTGTCCTGTTACTCTTAATGGTGTCTTTCAATGAATGGAATTTAAGAAGTAGAAATCATTTGTTAGTCCTTCAGGTAAATTCTTTATGATTTATCTTTCACATTTAAATCTACAGTCTATCTGGCATTGATTTATGGATATAATATGAGGTAGGATAATCAAGATTTATTTTTGTTGCATAAAAATATCCAGTGTGTACAGCATAATTATGGAAAGATTGCTCTTTTTCTCTATATGTGCTTAGTTACTCCATGGTGTCCAACTCTTTGCAACCCCATTTAAACTTTAGAATAAGTTTGTTAATTTCTACAAAAAACAAATTCTGCTAGGATTTTATTTGGCATGCATTGAGTCTATAGATTACTTGAATAGATTTTTAAAGAGAAATGACATTTTTATAATACTGAGATTTCCAGTCTGCAAACATGGTATGGCCTATGGTTTTAGCTCTTTTAAAGTTTCTCTCAATAATACTTTGTAGTTTTCAGTGAGGAGCTCTTTCATATGTGTTACTAGATCCATTTGTTTATATTTAATTTTGTTTATATTTGTTGATATTTAATTTGTTTATATTTGTTGATATTTAATTTGTTTATATTTAATTGTTTATATTTGTTTATATTTAATTTTCTGTGCTAGTGTACATACTATCATTCTAAATGTTTCATTTTCCATTTTTTCATTTTTATTTTCTAGTTTTCCTTTTATTGGTATATAGAAATGCAATTGACTTTGATAAGCTGACCTTGTAACTAGTGACCTTACTAAATTCATTTATTAATTATAATAATTTATTTAGGTTATTTTGTGCTTTTTGTGTACAGTATCATGTTACCTGTGAATAGTGGGAGTTTATTTCTTGGTTTCTCATCTTTGTATCTTTTTCTTTCTTGATTTATTGCACTAGCAAAAAAAAAAAGAATCTCATACAATGTTCAGTAGTAGTGGCTGTAACGAGCATTCTTAATCCTTATCTATGTGGTAAAGATTGCAATATTTCACCATTGAGTGAAATTTAATCTTGGTCAAACTGGGTATCCACATGCAGAAGAATTAAGCTGGACCCTGGCTCCCAATAAACAAAAATTAATTCAGAAACTAAGCAAAGACTTACATTTACTTTTAAGAGTTTAGACTGGAAAACTTTTGCACAAAAGCATAGGCATAAATCTTAGTGAGCTTGGATTAGACAATAGTTTCTTAGCATGACATCAAAAGCACAAATGACAAAAGAAAAAAATAAATTGGACATCATAAAATTAAAAACTTTTTGCTCCAAAAGACACTTTCAAGAAAATACAAAGACTGACTACAGAATGAGAGAAAATATTTGCATAGATGTATAAAGAACTCATATGCAAAATACACAAAGAGCCTTTACAACTCAGTAAAAGGACAGATAACCCCATTCAAAAATCAGCAAAGGATTTGAGTAGGCATTCCTCCAAAGAAAATCTATTAATAGCTAATAAGTACATGAAAATATGCTCAGCCTCATTAGTAATTAAGGAAATATGAATCAAAACCACAATGTGGTACCACTTCATACCCACAAGGATGGCAATAATCAAAAAGCAGACAATAACAAGTGTTGTTGAGGATTTGGAGAAATACATATTCTCATGCATTTCTGGTGGGAATGTAAAATGTTATGGCCACTTTGGAAAGCAGCTTGGCAGTTTCTCAAATGGTTAAATATGAGTTGCCATATTAACAAGCAATTTACTCCTAGGTATACCCAAGAGAAATGAAAACATCTATCTACACAAAAGCTTATACATAATAGCCCAAAATTGAAAAAGAAAATGTTTATCAGCAGATGAATGGCTAAACAAACTGTGATATTTTAGTGAAATGTGGTATATACAATGAAATGCCATTCAACAATAGAAAAAAATGAAGTACATATTACAGTACAGATGAACCTTGAAAACATGCTAAGTGGAAGAAGGCAGACAGAAAAGACCACATACAGCATGATTCCATTTTTATGAAATGCTCAGAATAGGCAAATCCATTGAGAGAGAAAATAACTTAGTGGTTGTCAGAGGCTGAGGGTAAGAGAATTGGGAAGTGATTGCCCATAGGTAATGGATTTCTTTTAGCAATGATGAAAATATTATATAATGGTGATGTTGTGCATATCTGTGAAAATACTAAAAACTGTATCATACCTTTGAAGAGTGAATATTAAGATGTGTGAATTTTATCTCAATTTTTAAGATGAAATTCTCTGGTAAAATTTTCCATCTTGCACTATTTTCACAGCAATTTTTAAATCCATGTCTGATATCCATTTTTCTTTCTCTTAGGCCTTGGCAGAATAATTAGTGTGCCATAAATATGGCATCATAACAAAAAAGGAAGTTAATTTTACTGTCTTTCAAATACATCAATTCTCCCTCGATGTGTAATTTTGTGAAAATAAAAATAAGGTAATCTGTTGCTTTAAATTTGTATAAAATATTACATTTTTAAAGTACAATATTCATTAGATATTATCATTTTTATTTTATTCTATTTCTGTTTGTGTGACTTTCCTTTAAAGACAGTAACTTATAAGGCTCAGCTTGTACATAACAACCATAGAAGATGAAGAGTTGTAATTATCATATCTTGTTTCATTAAAGATGTTAACTCTCAGTCTTCCTATTTCCCAGCCCAAAATCCCATCAGTTCATCTAAAAAACACACACCTACATATACTCTCAAACCACACTGAAATAGCCCAACAGAACACAAGAAGTTCCTAGGGCCCTAAAGTGTAAAGGGGTAGGGATGGGAAGGATCTGATGCTACCCTTTTTACACTTCTGGAATTTAAACTTATTTTAATTTATTAATTCCCTCAGAAAGATTAAATATAAATTATTTCTCATCCTCAGCTTCAATGGAATGAGAATATGATTCCTAGTTATATTCTCTCATTAAAACAAAATTTCACTATCATAAAACAATTAGTTGATCTCCAAGGTCCTTTTTAATTTTCTGATTCTGACTCTATGCCCTATGAAATTTATTGCAGTGTGCTTAAATTTGTATATTGAATTTTGACTATTTGTTCATTGTATGTTTACATGCATGTGCTGGGACAGGCACTATTGACTGACCCTCCTAAGACTTCTATTTCATAAAATTCACTTCAGTAAATATTTATCCATACTCTGTGCTTAGTCCATTAGTCATGACCAACTCTGTCACTCCATGGACTGTTGCCTGCCAGGCTTCTCTGTCCATGGGATTCTCCAGGCAAGAATACTGGAGTGGGTTACCATGCCCTCCTCCAGGAGATCTTCCCAACCCAGGGATCAAACCCAGGTCTCCTGCATTGCAGGCAGATTTTATACCATCTGAGCCACCAGGGAAGCCCATCGATAGTCTAACCTTATGAAAGCATGAATAAGAATGTTCCCTTGCCTTCAGGGGGACCAAAATTTATCACAGAAAATGTAGCTTAACTTCTCCATTGTGAATTTAGACAAGCATTTTGTATGCAGTGATTAGAGTTCATCCTTTTAATTCTTTAAAAGTTTATCAGCCTGTGACTTCCTTCTAATTGTTAAAATCTTAGTCCATAGCTTTCAGCACATTATTTAGGTAAGTCACCTACATCAAATATGCATCAGGTTGAAGTACACTGGATTGCTGTGGTGAATGATGTTCCACTCTTATCAGGAAATCCGCATGCCCAAGAAACAGACCATGAAGGTTAATATCATATTTGTTACTAGATTCAGATCAGACAGTATTATGAGCTCGTTTCCTTTACTTGCATAGTAGGCTCAGACAGTAAAGCGTCTGCCTGCGGTGTGGGAGACCCGGGTTTGATTCCTGGATCAGGAAGATCCCCTGGAGAAGGAAATGGCAATCCACTCCAGCAATCTTGCCTGGAAAATCCCATGGATGGAGGAGCCTGATAGGCTACAGTCCATGAGGTCGTAAAGAGTCGGACAGGACTGAGTGATTTCACTTTCACTTTCCTTTCCTATTATAGGATTCGCTCAAAATTTCAGTTTAATTGTCTCAGTCATTTTCACGTGTGATGGAGTGAGAGCTAGCTATTGAAGGGCTAGAAAAGCATTTATATGGTATCACGTCTCCCATAGCTCTAAGTACACAGGCTTCCCAGAAGATGTTTGTGTACTAGAACATAGTTAAATTGGAAGGGATTCCAGAGGCATTTTGATTCTCTGCTTCAATTTATTGTGAAAAGAGGCAGGTCTGTAGGAAAGAGGGATGTCCCCTCTCCTTTTATGAGGGCACTAGCAGCATAGGCAAAGCCAACACTGGGTTGGCTGGCTCACAAATCAGTGGTCTTTCCCCTCAAACTTACTAAGTAGATCTTGCTTCATAATTAAGAAAATTGCTTGAAATGGGTCTCTCTGCTCTTCCTGAAGGTATCTTCCTGATCAGTAGCAGTTGAACCCTTATTTTCTAGACATTTTTACTGTATCTATACATAAGACAGGAATGTTCTATAAAATGCAACTCTGAGAATCAATCAAGTCCCCTTAACAGAAGTGGTATCTATCCTCTTAATCAGAGTAAACCACACTGGGATAATTAGCATATTCCATAACAATAAGAAAATCCAAAGATGATTCCACAATTGATAAAGGTTTTCTACAACAGTGATATGTCATTTTTCTGCTTATCCCCACTTGGAGGTGATTTTTCCACTGCCTGTCTGGAGTCAAAAAGAGAGTACTTTTTATCTTTCTGAAAAAACCCTTTAAAAAGAGTCAACAATAAACATATGTTAAAGTATTAATCCCACTGGAAAAGGAAATGTCAACCTATTCCAGTATTCTTGCCTGGAAAATTACATGGACAGAGGAGCCTGGCCAGCTACAGTTCATGGGGTCTCAAAGAGTCAGACATGACTGAGTGATTGAGCACACAAGGTATTAATCAGTCATTATAGACAGTCTCATATATATGAAGCTATTTACCATACTTAGTTATTCTGTGTATTCTTGCCACCTCTTCTTAACATCTTCTGCTTCTGTTAGGTCCATACCATTTCTGTCCTTTATCGACCCCATCTTTGCATGAAATGTTCCCTTGGTATCTCTAATTTTCTTGAAGAGATCTCTAGTCTTTCCCATTCTGTTGTTTTCCTCTATTTCTTTGCGTTGATCACTGAGAAAGGCTTTCTTATCTCTCCTTGCTATTCTTTGGAACTCCGCATTTAGAGGCTTATATCTTTCCTTTTCTCCTTTGCTTTTTGCTTCTCTTCTTTTCTCAGCTATTTGTAAGGCCTCCCCAGACAGCCATTTTGCTTTTTTGCATTTCTTTTCCATGGGGATGGTCTTGATCCCTGTCTCCTGTACAATGTCATGAACCTCATTCCATAGTTCATCAGGCACTCTATCAGATCTAGTCCCTCAAATCTATTTCTCACTTCCACTGTACAATCATAAGGGATTTGATTAAGGTCATACCTGAGTAGTCCAGTGGTTTTCCCTACTTTATTCAATTTAAGTCTGAATTTGGCAATAAGGAGTTCATGGTCTGAGCCACAATCAGCTCCTGGTCTTGTTTTTGCTGACTCTATAGAGCTTCTCCATCTTTGGCTGGAAAGAATATAATCAATCCGATTTCAGTGTTGACCATCTGGTGATGTCCATGTGTAGAGTCTTCTCTTGTGTTGTCGGAAGAGGGTGTTTGCTATGACCAGTGCGTTCTTTTGGCAAAACTCTATTAGCCTTTGCTCTGCTTCATTCCGTATTCCAAGGCCAAATTTGTCTGTTACCCCAGATGTTTCTTGACTTCCTACTTTTGCATTCCAGTCCCCTATAATGAAAAGGACATCTTTTTTGGGTGTTAGTTCTAGAAGGTCTCATAGGTCTTCATAGAACCATTCAACTTCAACTTCTTCAGCGTTACTGGTTGGGGCATAGACTTGGATTACTGTGATATTGAATGGTTTGCCTTGGAAACGAACAGAGATCATTCTGTCGTTTTTGAGATTGCATCCAAGTACTGCATTTCGGACTATTTGTTGACCATGATGGCTACGCCATTTCTTCTGAGGGATTCCTGCCCACAGTAGTAGATATAATAGTCATCTGAGTTAAATTCACCCATTCTAGTCCATTTTAGTTCACTGATTCCTAGAATGTCAACGTTCACTCTTGCCATCTCCTGTTTGACCACTTCCACTTTGCCTTGATTCAAGGACCTAACATTCCAGGTTCCTATGCAATATTGCTCTTTACAGCATTGGACCTTGCTTCTATCACCAGTCACATCCAAAGCTGGGTATTGTTTTTGCTTTGGCTCCATCTCTTCATTCTTTCTGGATTATTTCTCCACTGATCTCCAGTAGCATATTGGGCACCTACCGACCGGGGAGTTCCTCTTTCAGTATCTTATCATTTTGCCTTTTCATACTGTTCATGGAGTTCTCAAGGCAAGAATACTGAAGTGGTTTTAAAGCCAGACATCCTGGAATGTGAAGCCAGGTGGGCCTTAGAAAGCATCACTACGAACAAAGCTAGTGGAGGTGATGGAATTCCAGTGGAGCTATTTCAAATCCTGAAAGATGATGCTGTGAAAGAGCTGCACTCAGTATGCCAGCAAATTTGGAAAACTCAGCAGTGGCCACAGGACTGGAAAAGGTCAGTTTTCATTCCAATCCCAAAGAAAGGCAAAGCCAAAGAATGCTCAAACTACTGCACAATTGCACTCATCTCACACGCTAGTAAAGTAATGCTCAAAATTCTCCAAGCCAGGCTTCAGCAATATGTGAACCATGAACTTCCTGATGTTCAAGCTGGTTTTAGAAAAGGAAGAAGAACCAGAGATCAAATTGCCAACTTCTGCTGGATCATGGAAAAAGCAAGAGAGTTCCAGAAAAATATCTATTTCTGCTTTATTGACTATGCCAAAGCCTTTGTGTGGATCACAATAAACTGTGGAAAATTCTGAAAGAGATGAGAATACCAGACCATCTGATCTGCCTCTTGAGAAATTTGTATGCAGTTCAGGAAGCAACAGTTAGAACTGGACATGAAACAACAGACTGGTTCCAAATAGGAAAAGGAGTACGTCAAGGCTGTATATTGTCACCCTGTTTATTTAACTTATATGCAGAGTACATCATGAGAAACGCTGGGCTGGAAGAAGCACAAGCTGGAATCAAGATTGCTGGAGAAATATCAATAACCTCAGATATGCAGATGACACCACCCTTATGCAGAAAGTGAAGAGAAACTAAAAAGCCTCTTGATGAAAGTGAAAGTGGAGAGTGAAAAAGTTGGCTTAAAGCTCAACATTCAGAAAACTAAGATCATGGCATCTGGTCCCATCACTTCATAGGAAATAGATGGGTAAACAGTGGAAACAGTGTCAGACTTTATTTTTCTGGGCTCCAAAATCACTACAGATGGTGACTGCAGCCATGAAATTAAAAGACGTTTACTCCTTGGAAGGAAAGTTATGACCAACCTAGACAGCATATTCAAAAGCAGAGACATTACTTTGCCAACAAAGGTTCGTCTAGTCAAGGCTATGGTTTTTCCAGTGGTCATGTATGGATGTGAGAGCTGGACTGTGAAGAAAGCTGAGCACTGAAGAATTGATGCTTTTGAACTGTGGTGTTGGAAAAGGCTCCTGAGAGTCCCTTGGACTGCAAGGAGATCCAACCAGTCCATTCTGAAGGAGATCAGCCCTGGGTGTTCTTTGGAAGGAATGATGCTAAAGCTGAAACTCCAGTACTTTGGCCACCTCATGAGCACAGTTGACTCATTGGAAAAGACTCTGATGCTGGGAGGGATTGGGGGCGGGAGGAGAAGGGGATGACAGAGGATGAGATGGCTGGATGGCATCACCAACTCGATGGACGTGAGTTTGAGTGAACTCCAGGAGTTGGTGATGGACAGGGAGGCCTGGCGTGCTGCAATTCATAGGGTCGCAAAGAGTTAGACACGACTGAGCAACTGAACTGAACTGAACTGACTTATGTAAGAGGCCCTAAGGGATAAATTTGCATCATGTATTATATAGACTTCTCAAAAGAAAAAAAAAAGAAACTTTAAATAACAGTAGAATACAAAAGAAAACAGTTATGAATCCTTGGACAAGTATACTAACATTAGATCATTTTCAAGTATAATTTTAAATATAACATAAAGGCAGAAGAGGCTTCCCTCATAGCTCAGTTGGTAAAGAATACACCTGCAATGCGGGAGACCTGGGTTCTATCCCTGGGTTGGGAAGATCCCCTAGAAAAGGGAAACGCTACGACTCCAGTATTCTGGCCTAGAGAATTCCATGGACTGTATAGTCCGTAGAGTCGCAAAGAGTTGGATACTACTGAGCGACTTTCTCTTTCACTTTTCCCTTTCTTAGAGGCATAAGGGAAATGACCCATTAAAAACTGATATTATAGACTTTGAATTGTTAGAAAAATACATACTGCCACTACTTCCACCTGGTTGTAAAAATTTTAAATTTAGGGCTAGGCTATTTCCTTTCCCCAGGAGACTAATCAAAATTTAAATTGGGGGTGGGAGGTTTACAAGTTTCTGATCCAGATCTTTCCCAGACATGAAGAGAAGTGTGAATAAAAATGTCCTAGCCTGCTTGGAAGGTAATATTTTCTTCTACCCTTAAACAACTGAAATTATAATCACTATGCAAAGAATAAGGTCTAGCCATCTTATATTGTAGCATTATAGGTTAAGTCTTCTTAACATAGGTGAAGTGAAAATAGCATATACATAAAGTTCATTTGCCCAGTCTAAAATTCAGAGGTGGCATAGCAATCTCTGTTTCCAGGGCTCAAATGACTACAATCAGCATACATGGCCTATGGCCTGACACTGTAAATTCCAAAAAGGAAATCAAAATACAGAGTCATTTTAATCCACTCTATGTGTTTAAGTGTCACTCACTCACCCTCTACTGAAAGTTGAGGAGTTTGGAAGCCAGGCAGGTGAATACACTTTCCATACCATCCCTACAAGCTTTTGTCTAAATTATCTGGCTACACAAAAGATCAGCTTGAAACTTATTGCTCACCTCTTATCTATTCAGTGATTTGATGGAACAGCAAGGAATATCGTTAAAGACAATGAGGCATCAACTCCTTTAATTATTCTCTCTTAAGAATCTGCCATTTCAGACCATCTATTTCAGATTTGGAATCGTGACATTTTAACCTCTTCTTGATTAAAGGTTTCTATCTCCATCTCAAAGAATGCTTACTTATATGTGGTTTCTCACAAATGGCTTAACCTTTCTGCATCTCAGTTTCATCCGTTATAAAATAGAGGTAATTACAGTGGGTTCTATTTGCCCAGCATGTGGAAGGCATGCTCCATGCCAGGACTCCCTGTAAGGTCTTCATATAGAGTTTGAAATATGTCCTAAGAACAAAGACAGATCTGAAAATAAGTTGGGGACTAAAAACATGGCAGGGCTCAAGGCAGAGGAGAGTTTAATGATGATGTTCTAGAGTCCTTAGGTAACTTTCTGCCATTTGGACCTTTAATTCATTTACCTAAAAAAATTATAAAAATATCTTGTGCAACTTTACAGCTAGTATAGATTAAATTTTTCATCAAGCTTACAAGTCATATAGCACTTTTCTTTTTAACAGTTATAAAAACACAAAGTTGAGAAGTGATGTGATTTTAGTTTTCAAAGTCATTTTTTGCAAGGGAGATAAAAGATGTGGGATACTGATATTTTAATAAAGAAGTGAATTATTATCCCATGATTTCTCCTTTAAGAATGAAAACAGCCGCCGCTTGCAGAAGTGTTTATATTAATTTTTCAGTAATTTTAAATTTGAATGTCATTTATGCTTCCATTTTTTAATTATAGATTTTTTGTCTTGTCATTGAAAAATGCTTTTAGGCAATCAGCTCCATAAATAATTAGTAATTAATGATTTTAGTCTATATTGGTATTTTTGAACTATTTCTCACATAATATAGATAATAACTGCTAATAAATTTAATAACTATGAACATATCCTTGAAGCAACATTTTAATTCCTTGTATTCAGTTCAGTTCAGTCTCTCAGTCATGTCTGACTCTTTGTGACCCCATGGACAGCAACACACCAGGCTTTCCTGTCCATCACCAATTTCCAGAGCTTACTCAAACTCATGTCCTTAGAATTGGTGATACCTTGTATTAGAAGAACTATGTACAACTGTTGCTAGTAACATACCATCAAGATATGATCCACAATCAGATGCTATTAATCTGGTGTTATTGATAAACTCCAGAATTTTTTGGCCACAGTATTTACTACAAGCAAAATGTTGGCAGAATTAGTGTCCCTTTTGTGACTCTATTTAGTTGACTAGAAAAACCGATTAATTTAAAAATGGATGTACTTAAACCAAAATATTTTCACAAGGTAGTATCTACTTGCTTTAGATAAAACAGCAAGGCCAAGGCAAAACAGGAGACATTGATTCTATGTCAATAGATTATGATTTTATTTCTCTTTCAATAAGTAGTTAAATGGAATGTTCTCATTCGTTTTATATGAAGGATGTTGAAGTAGAAATAAGTTGTTCACTAAATTATTATTGATTTTCCTATTATTTTTAATAGGCTTAGAAAATCAGATCCTAATAGAATTTTGACAAGAAGAAACTATTTGCCAATAAATAAATCCTAGCATATGAAGTAAATTTATTCTTTAGTTTGGTTGATGAGACAAAATTCTAATATCTTTAAATTTCCTTCTATATATACTAGTTCTTTGTGACAATATACATGTAAAGTTTATATGGTTATGAGTTTTGTAATATAAGAAGAATGGATAAACTTTCTATATAAGTCTCAGGTCTTTGAGGACATAGAGATATTTTCACATTGTCAGTCTTATACCATTCCCTGAACACTTGAAGAGCCTGCACATTTACTGAGTTAATTCAAGTTTTAAAATCAAAATTTGGCAAGTTAGTTCAATGTAATTGAAACTTTCCTAAACTTCTATTTATTTGATAACAGTTCTATGAAATCTGGGCTCCCTTTGTGACTCAGCTGGTAAAGAATCTGCCTGCAAAGAGGGAGACCTAGGTTTGATCCCTGGGTTGGGAAGATCCCCTAGAGAAGGGAAAAGCTACCCACTCCAGTATTCTGGCCTAGAGAATTCGATGGACTGTATAGTCCATGGGGTCACAAAGAGTCAGACATGACTGAGTGACTTTCACTATGACATCTATATTTGATTTGTTTTTGGTTTTTATTCCTCAAACAGCCTATAGCATGTTTTCTTTTCTTCCCCTTCTAAAATGTTAGCTTTCCAGCAGACAACTAAGGGTTAAGGATTTAATTGATATCTTGAATCTGTCAAGAACCACTCACTTGGACTTCCGAGCCTCTTGGTCCTATTTTGAGAATGGCCTGCTCCATATAAGCCATAATACAGTTTGTAAATTGTCCAACTTAGCTGTTCAGCTGCTGTAGTCTAAAGTTTAAAAATATGTAAGTGGGTCAGTTCTAAAATTAATTTAGCCTAACTTTGCCTGAAAACACTAAGAATATTAGCCACCACAAGAGCCAAGATATTGCCCCCAAGCAGACAGCAACCATCCCTGGAGAACGACTGCCCAGAATGATGGCTCCATGACATGCTCCCTCTACTCCTATGCCTGCAGCTCTTGATTACAACCTAGGGTGCTCTGATCCTGCTTCTCAGACAAGAATGAAGTCAGTTTTGGCTGACATGCAAATGAAAAATAGGCTGATCAAATGAAGCACGAATGATAACAGTCATAGCTAACATTTACTGAGCACTTATAACTTACCAGACATGCTCATTTAATATTGTAACAATTCAAGAGAGGCATTATTATTATTATGCCTATTTTACAGATTTAAAAACTAGGTTTGAATAAAAGATATAACTGGAAGAAAAGTCTCAAAAGTCTGTGTCCTTAATCACCACATTATACTGCATTTTGTATGTATTACTTTCTTTTGTGTTTATTTTTCATTCATTAAGTACTTTTTAAAATTTTATTTATTTATTTTAATTGGAGGCTAATTACTTTACAATATTGTAGTGGTTTTTGCATACATTGACATGAATCAGCCATGGTGTACATGTGTCACCCTGATCATGTACATGATCCTGATCCTGATCAGGATCATCCTGAACCCCCCTCCCACCTTCCTCCTATCCCATCCCTCAGGGTTGTCCCAGTGCGCTGGCTTTGAGTGCCCCGTTTCATGCATTGAACTTGGACTGGTGATCTGTTTCACATATGGTAATATACATGTTTCAATGCTATTCTCTCAAATCATCCCACCCTCGCCTTTTCCCACAGAGTCCAAAAGTCTGTTCTTTATATCTATGTCTTAAAATGTGTCCGTCACCATGCTAGGGATTAGGGATATAATGATAAGGTTCCTGTCTTCAGTTAATATATTAATAGACTTGATGTGTTCCTCCCAGGAGTGCATGCTAAGTCAACTCAGTCATGTCTGACTCTTTGTGACCCTGTGAACTGTAGCTCACCGGACTTCTCTGTCCACAGGATTTCCCAGGCAAGAATACTGGAGTGGATTGCCATTCTCTTCTCTCAGAGATAAATCTTCCTGACCCAGGGATAGAACTCAGGTATCCTATATTGCAGGCAGATTCTTTACCGTCTGAGCCACCAGGGAAAATGTGTGCCCCCTGCCCACTCCCAAATGCCTATGTTGAAGCCCTATTGTTCAGTGTGATTGTATTTAGATGAGAGACCCACCCTGATGACCTCATTTAATTTTTTTTAATATAAATTTATTTATTTTATTGGAGGCTAATTACTTTACAAAATTGTAATGGTTTTAAGTGAAGTTGCTCAGTCCAGTTTGACTCTTTGCGAACTGACCCCATGGACTGCAGCCTACCAGGCTCCTCTGTCTATGGGATTTTCCAGGCAAGAGTACTAGACTGGGTTGCTATTTCCTTCTTCTTCAAGTCCATATCTCCAATGTTGTTGTTCAGTCACCAAGTCGTTTTTGACTCTTTGCAACCTCATTGATTGCCTGGCTTTGGAGATATGATCTTTAGGGAGCTAATTAAGGTTGCTGCTGCTGCTAAGTCGCTTCAGTCGTGTCCAACTCTGTGCAGCCCCAGAGACGGCAGCCCACCAGGCTCTGCCATCCCTGGGATTCTCCAGGCAAGAACACTGGAGTGGGTTGCCATTTTCTTCTCCAATGCATGAAAGTGAAAAGTGAAAGTGAAGTCGCTCAGTCCTGTCCGACTCTTAGCGACCCCGTGGACTGTAGCCTACCAGGCTCCTCCATCCATGGGATTCTCCAGGCAAGAGTACTGGAGTGGGGTGCCATTGCCTTCTCCATAATTAAGGTTCAGATAAGATCAGATCAGTCTCTCAGTCGTGTCCAACTTTTTGTGACCCCATGAATCGCAGCACGCCAGGCCTCCCTGTCCATCACCAACTCCCGGAGTTCACTCAGACTCACGTCCATCGAGTCAGTGATGCCATCCAGCCATCTCATCCTCTGTCATCCCCTTCTCCTCCTGCCCCCAATCCCTCCTAGCATCAGAGTCTTTTCCAATGAGTCAACTCTTCGCATGAGGTGGCCAAAGTACTGGAGTTTCAGCTTTAGCATCATTCCTTCCAAAGAAATTCCAGGGCTGATCTCCTTCAGAATGGACTGGTTGGATCACCTTGCAGTCCAAGGGACTCTCAAGAGTCTTCTCCAGCACCACAGTTCAAAAGCATCAATTCTTCAGCACTCAGCCTTCTTCACAGTCCAACTCTCACATCCATACATGACCACAGGAAAAACCATAGCCTTGACTAGACAAACCTTTGTCGGCAAAGTAATGTCTCTGCTTTTGAATATACTATCTAGGTTGGTTAAATGAGGTCAAAATGGTGGGGCCCTCACCCAAAATGACTAGTGTCCTTATAAGTAGAGGAAGAGACACCGGAAGAGCTCATACACCAAGAAAAGTTCATTTGAAAATACACCGAGAATTAACCAAAGAGAGACGTCTCACCAGAAACCAATTCCACTAACACCTTGATCTTGGACTTCTAAGCTCTAGAACTATGCAAAAGTAAATTTCTGTTCCTGAAGCCACCCAGTTTGTGGTACTCTGTAGAGCAGCCTTGAAGACTAGTACAAAGACAGATATATATATATATATATATAAATATAATTTGCTATAAAAGATATTAAAGGAATAGATGTACAATTAAATATTTGGGGAGAATAAATTTCATTTTTTTTCTAATAGAAATATGAAGCTGGGTTACAAAATTTAATTCCTAGACAGCATACAATTTCTTTACTTTTTATGTAGCTGATCTGGTCTTCTTTAAGAGGTCCCTCCTCTGGTTTATTCAGAGAAGCATTAACTAAAACTTAATCCAGTAGGACAATTGAAATAATATATTGGGTAATATTCAGAAAGTGCAGGAAACTATCATGTCTCTCCGATTTCTTACTCTTGTTCTGGCTCCCAGTTTCCTCTCCAACAGGGAGGGCGTCTGGGTAGGGGTCAGGGTGACCAGGGTGGGAGGCTCCTTTGGTGAAGTAGTCTGGCTCTGCCAGCCTTCTGGTTGTGTTCCTTTGGCCTGGTTTCTGGATGCTCTGTGGTCCTCCAGTGCTGTGAGGTGAATAAGAAAACCGTGAACCATTCTTTTTGGCCTCTGTGATGTGTAGATTTCTCCCCTAGTGGGTTCAGCCTCATTTTTGCTCATCTTGCTGCTATAAACAGTAAGCTGACTGCCCCATTCCATACAAGCCTAGGTGATCCACGCACAGAAATCCACCACGCTGCCGAGTCTTGACACACTGTCAGTCAGATGCTTAGCTACTCGGGGGCCTATAATGTACAGGAAAGAGCAAGAGTGAACTGAAAAAAATAAAATTTCAGGTTGTATCTTTAAAATAACTCTCTTATCGCTGAGACCTTGCTAAGATGATACAAAGAAAGGAAAACTATGAGGGTGCCTCCACCCAGAGTCCCAAATGGTGATGGCCTCATTCAAGGCTTCACTCTGCTCCCACTGGAAGCTTTACTCATAGAAAGGCTATATCTGTTTATCATATTCTCCCACATCTCTCTTTCCTTCACATATTTCCTCAGGACTAGAAAGGGACAGGCTTTTTTCTCATCCTCTTTATGTCTGGAATGCTTATGTAAAAATCTATGGACTAAGTCCCTAAGTCTATTCTAATAATAGATAATAAAATTTAGAAAGTTCAGTTCTCAATCACTGAAATGCAGACTATGGCCTTGCATCAGAGTCTACTCTTGAATACTAATTATTATCGCAGACTTTTTCTTTTCATTCTTTTTAGAAGAACCCTTAACCAAATCAAAGCAGGAGGATCTCTTTAATGGAATACAGCTCAGGAAGGCTGTAAGTTACATAAATGATGTTCAACATATAGGCCATATTATACTCTCGCTGAGTAGTTAGATATGAATGATTGATTTCAGTTTAAAATTGCTTTTCAGAATAGATAACTTTTGACTTAACCTAGAAGGAAGAAAGGAATATTTGTTAAAATATTTTTAAGAGTGGCTCAGTTTAAAATGCATAGCCCGGGTTCCTATCTAAACTGAGAACATTTTTATATCACCAGAGAATTATGGATGCTACCCAATAAATGTGAAAAAAAAAAAAAAGCCTCTTCCGTTAGTTGACAGACATAAAGCACCTACTACGTGTTAAGGATTGTGCCGCATACTGTGCACTCAGTCACTCAGTCATGTCTGACTTTTTGTGACCCCATGGACTGTAGCCCGCCAGGCTCCCCTGTTCATGGGATCTTCCAGGCAAGAATACTGGAGTGGGTTGCCATTTCCTCCTCCAGGCGATCTTCTTAACCCAAGGATTGAACACATGTCTCTTTTGTCACCTGCTTTGGCAGGCAGATGCTTTACCACAGTGCCGTCTGGGAAGCCTGGTGTTGCCAAAAATGGAAAAGACACACTTCCTACTATTAAGCAACATACAAGCATATTATTAAAAATGTTTACTTGCAGTGCAGAACACACATTTGAGAAGGAAATGAGTTTTCAATCACTGAATAATGTTAAAAAATAATTTTCTAAATGATTTAAAGTCAGAAAGTTAGAAAATCAGGACTAATTCTTTTATTGATGTCTCATCTATCTAATAGTTCACAGTCGCAGATAGCACCATGCTTGCCTTTCATAAGAAAGTTGATAAAAGATTATGACCAAGTATAAGAAAGTTTATTGAAAGAATATAGACAGAATAGGCTGTATTTTGGAGAAGGGAATGACAACTCACTCCAGTATTCTTGGCTGGAGAATTGAACAGAGGAGCTTGGCAGGCTACAGTCCATAGGGTCACAAAGAATTGGACACAACTGAGTGACTAATACTTTCACTTTCACTTTCTTCAGGATATATTTTGGCACAAAATGTTTATTATCAAAATAGTGTTTACAATAATTTCTGAGACTTTTAATCATCTGTCCA
Organism: Bos javanicus; assembly: GCF_032452875.1. Classification (NCBI taxonomy): domain Eukaryota; kingdom Metazoa; phylum Chordata; class Mammalia; order Artiodactyla; family Bovidae; genus Bos; species Bos javanicus. The sequence continues at coordinate 55,205,366 of NC_083871.1, read as the reverse complement.
ATAGGTGCTTTTAAGTTTGTAAGTTCATAATCATTATTTTAATTTCATAATATTGTAAGAAAAGTTCACAAAATATAATTCTGAAAATATATGTAAATTTAAAAATCACTCTCTACTTGTTGAATAAAAATTCTTTCTCTCAACCCTAATGCTAAGTTTAATGTAAATTTATTTTAATTTAATACAAAGTAATACGATATAAATGGAAATGAGACAAGTAGAAAAATTAGCTTATAGAGTAATGTAGTGTTATGACTAAATACAAACATTGTCTTTGAGTAATCAACTAATAAAATTTGAAATTGTTATCTATAAGTGTTTTTAAATTGATGATATTCTATAAATTCAACTATTATTATAAATAGTAGGCACAAGATTGGGTTTCAGAAACATATAATGCTATACTTCTATTCCTATTCACTTTCTAATTTTAGTGAGAAATTACTTACTGTCCTCATGAATTATATCATATACTATTCAAGAGTAAATAAAAGTAGAACTCCTCTTAAAACATACTGAATGTATAGCCAGCAAAGTCTTGAATATCTTAATAAAAGTGAATCCCAAAAACTTACATGTTACACAAACAAAGATGGATTCAAAATTTTACATGAGTGGAACTTTAGGGCAAAAATCTGGTCAAGCCAAGGGTCTTGTGCTGATGTTACATTTGCAAAGCAAGTACACTGCTTTTATTTAGGCTGTAAGTTATAGTCAATAAAAATATCAATATAAAATTTTATTTGGCTTTTACATAAGTGTAAGAAAGCACAAATCCTCGCATTACAGTTATCCCTTACTATATTACCATTACAGTTATCCCTCAATATTTACAAGGGGATATAAAAAATCAGAAAATGTTGGAGTTTCATATATAAAGTAGCATACCATAGTTGGCCCTAAAGTGAAGTCTTTCAGTCATGTCCAACTCCTTGTGATCCCGTGGACTGTAGCCTACCAGGCTCCTCCATCCATGGGATTTTCCAGGCAAGAGTACTGGAGTGGGTTGCCATTTCCTTCTCTAGGGATATTTGGCCCTATGTATCAACTATTTCTTCAACCTCTGTAGATACAGAGGACCAACCATATTTTTATATAAGATATAGTTTTAAATATTATTGGGAATTAATATGTTCTCTCCTGTTTCAAGCAATTCAGTGATACAGCCACTATAGATACATAAAATTATATACAGATAACTTCCATATTTTTCTAACATTAACCCTCTTCTAAAGTCAAGAGTTATATATTTATCTTCATTCTCAAAGGCATATTAAACTTATTATGTCCAAAATTACATTCATAATTTACTATAGTCTCCCCATTCTTCTCTCTTGGATTTTCTATTTTAGTTGATGGCACCACCAGCCAGCTAGTCAGCAGACTGGCTTCATTCTTAATCCTTTTCTTGGCCCCATCTTCTATTATTAATTCCTCTGTATCTCAAATGGAGGCATCAAAATTCATCCAACAATTCAGGCCAGAAATGTGGGGCAGGCTCATGTTCAATATCCCATCTATCTAGCTAGACAGAAAGTGAGAGTAATAATGCAGATAATACTTTCTCCCTGCTGATGCAATCAATCACCAAAGCTGGTATGTTACCATCAGAAAATTTCTTAGATTTATTTTCTCACATGAGAGAGGGCTTCATCAAACTGAGCTTTGTGTAAACTTGAATACTTGGAAGATTCACACATTAAAGGTTTGAGTTCATACACTTGAGTACTTTAATTTCATAGCAGAAGAGTATGCAAAAGGCAGACCTGGAATACTGCCCACATAATCAAGATGGAAATAAAAAGGGACAAGAAGTCCTGGATGAGGATTACAAGATGAGAACTCAGTCTTTAATATTAGGTATAAGACCTGAATGAGTCAAAGATAGAAGAGAAGGTTAAGGCTCTGGGTTATGAGTCCAGGATCTTATACATTTCCTCTGATTAGAGACAAGATTAGTTTAAGGATCAGAGGCAAAACCAAACACCTATCCATCTATATATATGTACATACCTACACACAAGCATAAAGTCAAAGCAATTCACAATATGTAGCAATATATAAAATCTCAGAAGCCATCAAGTCATTAGTCTTTTTCAGTGCAGCTCTGAAGTCCAGATTCTTGGGTATGATCTTGGAAAGTAAGCTATGTGGTCTGAATGTCATCTGTAAAAAAAAAACAAAACAAAACCAGGGATTATAATATCTACCCCATAAGGTTTTTGAGAAGTTAAAATGAGATAACTCCATTGATAGAGAATAAACAACAGGTTTTATCATTACTTATTGAAACCTCTCAGATCATTACTTATTGAATCATTATTACTTATTACAATCATTACTTATTGAAACCTATCAGATTAGATCTGATAGACAGAGTGCCTGAAGAACTATGGATGGAGGTTCATGACATTGTACAGGAGGCAGTGATCAAGACTATGCCCAAGATAAAGAAATGCAAAAAGGCAAAATGATTGTCTGAGGAGGCTTTACAAATAGTTGTGAGTAGAAGAGAAGTGAAAGGCAAAGGAGAAAAGGAAAGATCTGAATGCAGAGTTCCAAAAACTAGCAAGGAGAGATAAGAAAGCCTTCCTCAGTGGTTAGTGCAAAGAAATAGTAGAAAACAATAGAGTGGGAAAGACTAGAGATCTCTTCAAGAAAATTAGAGATACCAAGGGAATATTTCATGCAAAGATGGGCACAATAAAAGACAGAAATAGTATGGACCTAACAAAAGCAGAAGATATTAAGAAGAAGTGGCAAGAATACACAGAAGAACTATACAAAGAATATCTTCATGACCCAGATAATCACGATGGTGTGATCAGCAACCTAGAGCCAGACATCCTGGAATGAGAAGTCAAGTGGGTCTTAGGAAGCATCACTATGAACAAAGCTAGTGTAGGTGATGGAATTCCAGTTGATCTATTTCAAATCCTAAAAGATGATGCTGTGAAAGTGTTGCAGTCAGTATGCCAGCAAATTTGGGAAACTCAGCAGTAGCTACAGGACTTGAAAAGGTCCGTTTTCATTCCAATCCCAAAGAAAGGCAATGCCAAAGAATGCTCAAACTACCGCATAATTGCAATCATCTCACATGCTAGTAAAGTAATGCTCAAAATTCTCCAAGCCTGGCTTCAACAGTACATGAACCATGAACTTCCAGATGTTCAAGCTGGATTTAGAAAAGGGAAAGGAACCAGAGATCAATTTGCCAACTCTGTTGGATCACTGAAAAAGCAAGAGAGTTCCAGAAAAACACCTACTTCTGCTTTGTTGATTATGCCAAAGCCTTTGGCTGTGTGGACCACAGCAAACTCTGAAAAATTCTTAAAGTGATGGGAATATCAAACCACCTGACCTGCCTCTTGAGAATTCTGTATCCAGGTCAGGAAGCAACAGTTAGAATTGGACATGGAAAAACAGACTGGTTCCAAATAAGGAAAGGAGAAGGTCAAGGCTGTATATTGTCACCCTGCTTATTTAACTTATATGCAGGATATATCATGAGAAATGCTGGGCTGGATGAAGCACAAGCTGGAATCAAGATTGCGGGAGAAATATCAATAACCTCAGATATGCAGATAACACCACCCTTATGGCAGAAAGTAAAGAAGAACTAATGAGCCTCTTGATGAAAGTGAAAGAAGAGAGTGAAAAGGTTGGTTTAAATTCAGCATTAAGAAAAATAAGATCATGGCATTCGGTCCCATCACTTCATGGCAAATAGATGGGGAAACAGTGCAAACAGTGAGAGACTTTACATTTGGGGGGCTCCAAAATCACTGCAGATGGTGACTGCAGCCATGAAATTAAAAGATGCTTATTTCTTGGAAGAAAAGTTATAACCAACCTAGACAGCATATTAAAAAGCAAGGATATTACTTTGCCATCAAAGGTCCATCTAGTCAAGGCTGTGGTTTTTCTAGTAGTCATGTATGGATGTGAGAGTTGGACTATAAAGAAAGCTGTGGTGTTAGAGAAGACTCTCGAGAGTCCCCTGGACTGCAAGGAGATCCAACCAGTCCATCCTAAAGGAAATCAGTCCTGAATATTCATTGGAAGGACTGAATGCTGAGGCAGAAACTCCAAAACTTTGGCCACCTCATGCGAAGAACTGACTCATTTGAAAAGACCATGATGCTGGGAAAGATTGAAGGCAGGAGAAGGGGATAACAGAGGATGAGGTGGTTGGATGTCATCACCGAATCAATGGACATGAGTTTGAGTAAACTCCGGGAGTTGGTAATGGACAGGGAGGCCTGGCGTGCTGCCGTCTATGGAGTTGCAAAGAGTCAGACATGACTGAGCGGCTGAACTGAACCGACCTGATTGAAATCTCAAGCAGCATAATCTTTAATGATACCTAATTTCCTTAATATGGAGAAGGCAATGGCACCCCACTCCAGTACTCTTGCCTAGAAAATTCCATGGGTGGAGGAGCCTGGTAGGCTGCAGTCCATGGGGTCACGAAGAGTTGCACATGACTGAGTGACTTCACTTTCACTTTTCACTTTCATGCATTGGAGAAGGAAATGGCAACCCACTCCAGTGTTCTTGCCTGGAGAATCCCAGGGACGGAGGAGCCTGGTGGGCTGCTCTCTATGGGGTCGCACAGAGTCGGACACGACTGAAGTGACTTCGCAGCAGCAGCAACTTCCTTAAGATAGTTCATGAGGTTCTCACAGCAAGTATACTGGGGTGGTTTGCCTCCTCCAGTGGATCACGTTTTGTCAGAACTCTCTACTATGACACATCTGTCTTGGGTGGCCCTAAACGGCATGGCATGGGTCATAGCTTCATTGAGTTACACAAGCCCCTTTGCCATGACAAGGCAGTGATCCATGAAGGGTCAAGATAAGCCAGAATCAAGATAGGTGGGAAAAACATCAACAACCTCAGATATGTGGAGGATACAACTCTCATGGCAGAAAGTGAAGAGAAACAACAGAGCCTCTTGATGAGAGTGAAGGAGGAGAGTGAAAGGGTCAGCTTAAAACTATATATTAAAAAAAAAGAAAGAAAGAAAACAACTTAAGATCATGGCATCTGACCCCATTACTGCATGGCAAATAGAAGGGGCAAAGGTGGAAGTAGTGACAGATTTCCTCTTCTTTGGCTCCAAAATCACTGGGGATAGTGGCTGCAGCCATGAAATCAGAAAACGATTGCTTCTTGGCAGGAAAGCAATGACAAACCTAGACAGCGTGTTGAAAAGCAGAGACATTACTCTGTCGACAGAGGTCTGTAGAGCCAAGGCTATCGTCTTCCCAGTGGTCCCATACGGTTGTGAGAACTGGACCGTAAAGAAGGCAGAATGCCAAAGAATTGATGACTGCAAACTGTGGTGCTGGAGAAGACTCCGGAAAGCCCCTTGGATGGCAAGGAGATCAAACCAGTCAATCTTAAGGGAGATCAACCCTGAATATTCACTGGAAGGACTGATGCTGAAGCTGAAGCTTCAGTATTTTGGTCATCTGATGCGAACAGACAACTCATTTGAAAAGTCCCTGATGCTGGGAAAGATTGGGGGCAAAAGGAGAAGAGGGCGTCAAAGGATGAGATGACTGGATGGCATCACTGATGCAATGAACATTTGGGCAAACTTCTGGAGATGGTGAGGGATGGGGATGCCAGGCATGCTGCAGTCCTTGGGGTCGCAAAGAGTTGGACACAACTGGGAGACTAAACAACAGCATCAACTTCCTTTAGGATAATAGTCTACTCTTCTTTTTTTCCCTCTCATCACTATTTTGATGATACCCTAGTGCCCTTTTCATGTCAAAAAGCCCACCTATGCCTTATTTACTTTATTATTTATTTAGATGTCTCAACTTAAATGGCCTTTTATACATTTTACAAATCTGAAACTTAATACATTATCTTCTCTTTTCTACGCTATGCAGCAATAGCCTCAACAAATAATTGAGAACTCTGGGTGAAGAGACTCTAAAGAAAGTGTTCTTCCTCTTAAAGTAAGTTGATCTTAGTCTTCTCAACTACATTGTTAATTCCATAAAAACGTAGGGCAATTCTTTTTACTACTGTGAGGCTCAATACAGGAGAGATGAAATCAATATGTTGGGAGAAGGGTTGGTTAGGAGGACGTTTCTCATATTTTCTTAGCTGAAGGGTGTTTTATTCAGCTAATTCTTTCTTGCCAGAGAGTGATTTTTGTATCCTTGAACAATTCCTCCTATCTAGATCCTCCCTTAGAGGACAAGTCACCATGGAGTACCTGTGGGTAGCTTCCCTTGATAAAGCAGGCAAACAGCTCATTACCTAAGGAGAAATTATTTGAAAATTTCAAAAGGAAATATTGCCTTCCTTTGGGGAATGGTACCCAGATAGGTATCATATTCTAGTGTATGTGTGTGCTCAGTCACTTCAGTCATGTCTAACTCCAGGCTCCTCAGTCCATGGCATTCTCCAGGAAACTGGAGTGGGTTGCCATGCCCTCTTCCAGGGGATCTTCCTGACCCAGGGATCAAACCCACATCTTCTGCATTACAGGTAGATTCTACCATTGAGCCACTGGAGAAGCCCATCATATTCTAGAACCAGCCTAACTCAGCATTCCCAACATCAGCTGGCATACTGGAAATGCTGACAAAGCTGAGACTAAAAAGCTACAAACCTCCTGGAAGGAAATGGGATTTCCTTCACTTTAAGAAGCTGGGCAGAGTTCTGTGGCAGCTGGTAGTGGTATTTGCACTAGAACTGCACATTGATCAGCCTCCGGAGAGCCAAGTGTCAGAGGAGCAGCAAATGACAACAAGAAGCAATTCCAGTGTCCTGAGCCTGTCAACTCCATAGTCAGGCAGCAACTGGCTGTGTGTCCAAAGCCCACAGTGGTGGTACATGGGACGAGGTGATGGGATCACTGTTGAGAGACGATGGCAGTAGAATTTATTCAGGCAAGTGTGTTGCCGTACGTAGATCATAGTTAAAGACCTAATTTAAGGCAAGGGTGATGGGGATGATCAAAGGCTGGCAAAGAAAGATTGTGACAGAAAATTAAGAAACCTGAACATTGTGAAGTTGATAACAGAGTAGTAAAGTCACAAAATTTGACAGAGGAATCAAGTTCCAGAGATGGAGAAATCAATAGTCAAGCGATGAATAGAGGGAGATGAAAATGTGGGTTGAAAAGAGATGAAATGTACACAAGAGTGCCCATGGATAGTAGTGCTTTTCACAAAGAACCAGTGGCCCCACTGGCAAAGGGAGTGATGGGTCAAGGCCATCATCACTTGACTCATCAGGTGATGTGCCCCCAGGTGAAGAGAAGAAAGGGAAGACTGGCATTATACCAAATTATTAAGGAAGGGATTGCAGTGTTTCATCATTCCTTCTGGAATTCGTTTCTTTTTATACTTATAAGATTATCCAGTGCCTTTTGCTATTTCCTCTACTTGAAGCATCTTCCCCCCAGATATCTGGTGGCTCATTCCTTGGCTTCCTTTAACCTTCACCATAAAACAACCTTCTCTAAAATTATAAGTTCCTTTCTGGGAAGCGTGCACACACCCACATGTGCATACACACATGCAGACCTCTTGGCCCCTTTCTTGTCTTTTCCTTTTCACCTGAACCCATGTCAATAATTAACACTCTATATATTTGGTTCATTTACCATTTTTGATTGCCTTTCTGATTAGAATTCAAAGTCCATGAGGACAAAGATTTTTATCCGTTTTATTAACTACCCTAGCCCCAGCACCAAGGACAATGTCTTCCACATTATTATATGGGCTCAGTACATATTTGCTGAGTAGATAATTTAACTGCTGGACATGTTCTTTGTACTCTCAAATGGCTGACTACCTTCTCTAGGTATTTTCATGCACACAAGCCACCACTAGGGAATTTTGTGACTTTCGTGACTTAAGTGATTCTGGATTCACTTCCCTACACCTGTGTTCCAATCTCTTGGAATTTGTTCTTTAAAAAATAATGTCTAAGTGCAGATGACTAGAATTAAGTGCAGTGTATTCCAGACACAATTTTCCACTGTAGAGTCCTCAGTGGCTCATCCCCAAAAGTCAATAATGTGAAAAATTCAGGAAATGTGATAGTCTTTTGGGAAAAAAGTTAAGGGCGAGTGATTGTTAATCATACAGTGTAGAAAGCTACCTGTGCCTCCTGTGTCTATGTTCAACTTTGGGTCTTCCAATGCAATCATCCTGGCTTAAAACTTATGTGTTGCAAAAAGTAAAAATTACTAAATTCAGTGAAAAGTGAAAGTTAGTCTCAGTTGTGCAGGACTTTTGCGATCCCATGTACTGTAGCCCACCAGGCTTCTCTGTTTGTGGGATTTTACAGGCAAGAACACTGGAGTGAGTAGCCATTCCCTTCTCCAGAATATCTTCCTGACCCAAGGATTGAACTTGGGTCTCCTGCATTGCAGCAAGATTCTCTACAACGAGAGAAGCCTGGTAAATTCAATAACTGTTTACTAAATGGGAAATTCATTTAAAAATATATTCTAGCACAGATATGGACTTTTTAGCCAAGATGATTTTACTTGACTACAATTTAAGCAAATTTCCTTTTGTTTAGTCCACAGTGGAGAATGAATAGTTAGGTTTTGACCATCTTTATCACAGTAATATTGTGAAAGTTTAGTAAAGGAAGATGCAAAACTTTTGCAAGTACAAACTGCAAGAGAAATAATGATGGCTTTATTCTTAAGTGGTTCCATGTCACCTGGCTATTTCTTGCTTGTCATTCTCTAATTAAATGTCAGTTTCCAGTAGCTACAGGGGTAAAAGTGTTATCTGACATAATCTAAAATAGAATCTAAGTATATCCTGTTGTGCTTGGATACAACTTCTGTTTATCCTTCCCTTCCTCAAGTTTGACCCAGTCTCTCATCTCCTTTACTCTTCTCCCCCTCTCTATACCACTCACCTGTCAATCCCCAACTCATTTCCCCGACTGACATAGAATAAGTGAAGGTCAACCCCTGTCCATCTGGTATTTACTATTACAAGTTCCAAACCCGTTGACCTAGTGTTGTACCTTGCAACCTACCAGATTTCATGCTAGCTTTCTTTTTCCTTTTATTGTCAGGAATTGTGTTACTGAAGATAAGTAGGCTAGAACTAAGAACCAGTGTTAAATAGCCTTATTGTAAGTGAAGCGTTAAGTTTAGGAGATAGTAAGAGATGAGGGTCGGCAATAAGGAGCAGCCACAGTCAAAACTGACTAGTTCTTGGATGAATGTCCCCACGACAGAAGCAAATGTGTGATTTTGCCATTGGAAGGACAGTATTTGCAGAATAAAGTTGTTGTTAGAACGGGTAACTTGTAGCACTAACTGACTTCTGTATTTCCTCATTTTACCTTGAACAATGTGAAAATCATGAGCAGTGTTTTGAGAAAATAGAGTTGTGTCTTGAGGAAAATTCCATAAAAAAACAAACAGAAAGTATATCATAACAAATGATATGTTGTACATATAATATTCTGTACAACATCACTGTGAGGCAGAAGTCTAAGTTGCAGAGAATTCAGGTGACCTGCCCTAGTTTGCAAAGATTGTAGCATTCAGCTCTCAAACCCAGGTCTTTGGAATCCACATCCAGTGGTCTTTCTGCTCTTGTTGTAACTATATCCAAGTCTGCATTTTCCAACCTGTGTGTCAGATAGAATTGTATTGTAAAGTCCCTATTTGGATGAATACTTGTCTGATATATTATTATAGTTTATAAAGGGTACAATACCAGTTGTCTGTGTTTCAGGTAAATTTCTGTTGCAATAAATACTGTCACAAAGAAGACACTTGACTAACCAAGCTTTTTTTTCTTGATACATAAAAGTTATGTTGGTCTGATTATACTCAGTTTTGTACACATTTAAGGGCTTCATCTAGTGCAACTTTCTTAGTCACCACAGAGAGAAAGCGTCATTGCACATTGCTCAGATTGGATACAAGAGTAGAAACAGACAGGGACTGCAGCTGAATTCTTTATACTCTTTGGGTTCTAAAAATCAAGTGTCTGTTTATTACTGTATTTTTCCTCAGTAATCCTACCTCAGACCTATTGAAACATCTCAAGGAGATTCATCTAAATTACTAAGTTTTAACCAAATATAATCCCACAATGACTCTTGAGAATGAGAACTATGATTAATGAAAAAAGGAGAACTAATTGTGATTTCTCTTTTCCCACAATGTTTGAAAAATATGTATTACCTCCCAGTGGACATCAAAGGGGCTGTTTGTCAGCTCTATTTATCCTCTGAATTCTGCACATATGCATTCTAGGAACTATTCAAAGGAAATGCATGTGTCCATGCTCAATCACTCAATCATGTCCAGCTCTTCGCCACCCCATCGACTGTAGCTTGCCGGGTTTATCAGTCCTTGGAATTTTCCAGGCAAGAACACTGGAGTGGGTTGCCATTTCCTATTCCAGGGGATTTTTCTGACCCAGAGATCAAACCGGCGTCCCTTGTATCTCCTGCATTGGCAGGTGGATTCTTTATCACTGTGCCACCTTAGCTATTTTTGTATTACGAGCAATCGTTTGCATACAATGTAGCTATATATATATTTTAAGAAAAGGCTAAATTCTTAAAGCAGTAATAAATATGTGTAAGGACACTTGTTTACTTTTTAAAAACATCTTTACCAGTTTTCCTTACAAAAATTATTTTATCCCTGATTACTGATTTTTTGCCAATAATAAGAATGTTTTAGGCATGTTTGTGTATGACCCATACCCACCATCACTTCCTAACAGCATGTTATTACTTTGAGGAAATGACAAATTCCCCATTGTCTCTGTAATCTTGCAGGTCCATGAAATTTTAGGGTATAACTCTGGCTCAGAAGCTTTAGAGGAGGATTCTTTCTTTCATTGCCGCTGCTAAGTCGCTTCAGTCGTGTCCGACTCTGTGCGATCCCATAGACAGCAGCCCACCAGGCTCCCCCATCCCTGGGGTTCTCCAGGCAAGAACACTGGAGTGGGTTGTCATTTCCTTCTCCAACGCATGAAAGTGAAAAGTGAAAGTGAAGTTGCTCAGTCATGTCTGACTCTTAGCGACCCCATGGACTACCGCATACCAGGCTCCTCCATCATGGGATTTTCCAGGCAAGAGTACTGGAGTGAGGTGCCATTGCCTTCTCCACTTTCTTTCATTACCTGTATTCAATAAGAAGGATGGCATATAGCCTAAATTTGGCCAAAATGAAAAGTTGTAATTTGGGGTAAGTGAAGCAAAAATAGAAGAAACAATTGAAATTCCATTTCTCCCAGAGTAGTCCCAACCAGTCTGTTTGTTTCTGTTAACTGAGATAAAATTTTATAAGATCAACCTAAAATTAATCATTGAGTGTTTTCAAGTGTACAACTCATTGGCATTTAGCACATTCACAATGTTGTACAACTGTCACCTTTAATCTTGTTCCAAGACACATTCATCTTACTAAAAGGAAACCCTAAGCCTATTAAGCACTCACTTAATGGCCCATTCTCCCTTCTCCTTAGCCTAGGCAACCACTGATTTGCTTTATGCCTTTGTGGAGTTAAGTATGATGGGTATTTCATATAAATTAAATTATATAATGTGCGGCTTTTTGTGCATGGATTCGTTCACTTAGCAGCATGTTTTCAAGTTCCATCCCTGAGGTAGCATTATCAGTATCAACCAGTTCTTACCCTCAGAGCTTTCCTAGCTCTCCTGTTTCTATTCTTCTGCTCCTGCCTTGGTTTCTAAACCTCACAAGCCCAGGCCCCCAGTCATCCAGCTCCTCCTTCAGTGCCCTTCTTGCAGTACGTAACCTTTCCCACAGTCAGCCAGAGTTGCTGGTTTCTGCTTCTTCCAATTGATGAATTGACACCTTCCTTACTGGACACATTATTTATTAATTTCTAACTGGATACAAAAGTCCAAAGATTTATTTCCATTTCCTACTCTCTTTTCCTGTGCTAAATAAGTATATAACATGCTAGAGATCTATTTACCTTCTTTCTCTTTTAGTACTGCTTTTAAGGAGTAATTGTTTTTATGCAAAGGCATTGCAAGCATAAGAAGAAACAGATCTGGGTGACTCATTTCCTCAATCTGGATAATTTAGTGAGAAATTAGCTCAGTAAGTCTTAGCTCAAGAGAAAAATAGATTAATATTAGAGTCTGAGATCCAAAAACTCCTCCTTTCTAACAAGGCCAGCAGGAAAACAGCTCGTCTAGATGCATCCTATGGGCTTTTGAGATGGTGCAGTGCTAAGGAATCCACCTGCCAGTTCAGGAAATGCAAGAGATGCAGTTTCAATCCCTGGGTTGGGAGGATCCCCTGGAGTAGGAAATGGCAACTCCTCCAGTATTTTTGTCTGGGATATCCCATGAACAGAGGAGCCTAGTGGACTACAATCCATGGGGTTGCAAAGAGTCGGACGTGACTGAGTGTGCACATGTGCGCGTGCGCGCAGACACACACACACAGGATGTATCCTACCCCTGATGTCCCTTCAGCTGAGCACTTTGCATGGTGCCTGGACCCAAGGGAAACTAAGCCCACTTCTATTTGGGACTATAAGAATTTAGATGATGGTACACTTTGCTATTTATTTCCTTTAAGGTTTTTCTCTTAATAAAATGATTTTATATTTATACCATGTGGTACTAAAGGCATGTGTTTATATTTTCTTGGTGTAACAAAGCCAAACCAATAAACATGATGAGAGACACAGCTATAAACAAAAGTCCTTCTTCTCAAAGAGCTCAGGTCTTGTAAGGAAAATATCATGAATGCAAACTACTATAAGATAAATAATGGTGATTAATCCTGTAATATCCACAATCAGGGAACATCCAGATTTTACTGAAATACTTTCTTTGAAGAAAGAATTCAATATTTCTTGAAGCAGATACTAAAGTTGCTGCAACTTATTCCATCATAATATATTCACACTGGTCCTTGTTCTTCCTTTAAGGACCACCATGAGTGAGCCTACCCTTCTTCTATCTGAGAGAGAGAGAGAGAGAGAGAGATCAATCACTCAGCCATGTCCGACTCTTTGCGACCCCATGAATCACAGCACGCCAGGCCTCCCTGTCCATCACCAACTCCCAGAGTTCACTCAGACTCGCGTCCATTGAGTCAGTGATGCCATCCAGCCATCTCATCCTCTGTCGTCCCCTTCTCCTCCTGACCCCATTCCCTCCCAGCATCAGAGTCTTTTCCAATAAGTCAACTCTCTGCATGAGGTGGCCAAAGTACTGGAGTTTCAGCTTTAGCAGCATTCCTTCCAAAGAAATCCCAGGGCTGATCTCCTTCAGAATGGCCTGGTTGGATCTCCTTGCAGTCCAAGGGACTCTCAAGAGTCTTCTCCAACACCACAGTTCAAAGCATCAATTCTTTGGCGCTCAGCCTTCTTCACAGTCCAACTCTCACATCCATACATGATCACAGGAAAAACCTTGTCTAGTCTTGGCTACTGTTCCTGGGGTCGCAAAAAGCCTTGACTAGATGAACTTTTGTTGGCAAAGTAATGTCTCTGATTTTGAATATGCTATCTAGGTTGGTCATAACTTTCCTTCCAAGGAGTAAGCGTCTTTTAATTTCATGGCTGCAGTCACCATCTCTAGTGATTTTGGAGCCCAGAAAAATAAAGTCTGACACTGTTTCCACTGTTTTCCCATCTATTTCCGATGAAGTGGTGGGACCAGATGCCATGATCTTCGTTTTCTGAATGTTGAGCTTTAAGCCAACTTTTTAACTCTCCACTTTCACTTTCATCAAGAGGCTTTTGAGTTCCTCTTCACTTTCTGCCATAAGTGTGGTGTCATCTGCATATCTGAGGTTATTGATATTTCTTCCGGCAATCTTGATTCCAGCTTGTGTTTCTTCCAGTCCAGCATTTCTCATGATGTACTCTGCATATAAGTTAAATAAACAGGGTGACAATATACAGCCTTGATGTACTCCTTTTGCTGAGGGCCCTTCAAATATATGAAAAAAAGTTGTCACGTCAAATTCTTTTTCTTGCAGAGTCTAAGCATCCTTAATAACTTCAGCTATCACAGAGCTACAAAGTGCTGTGAAAAGAGACGCAAGAGAGACCACTTTCAGGTGGGATCCTGAGCACTATTTATTGAATAGGCAGCATTTTACTTTCAACTGAGAAATATTTCTATAAATGATGGCAAAACAAGGGATTATCCCAGGTGGAGTGAGAGGAAAACTCTAAGTATGAATTTGGAAAAGTGATGATTAGACCAAAAGATGTAAATAGTTCAGTGTAGGTGTGTGATTAAGCACAGTGAGACCACATGGATTAAGAACATAAACTGAAGTTTATCTTGTAGATAATTAGAAACCTTGAAATGCTTTAAAGCAGAAGAATGACAAGATAAAAGATATGCTTTGAGAACTTTACTTAGGTGTAGAAGTGAACCAGAGAGAAAGGAAGCGGTTATTATGGAAATCTAATGGGATGTAACAAATGCCTGAAATAGAAAAATAGTGGGAGGTATGACTTCCCTGGTGGCTCAGACAGTAAAGCGTCTGCCTACAGTGCGGGAGACCCAGGTTCAATCCCTGGGTCAGGAAGATGCCCTGGAGAAGGAAATGGCAACCCACTCCAGTATTCTTGCCTGGAAAATCCCATGGACGGAGGACCCTGGTTGGCTACTGTTCCTGGGGTCGCAAAGAGTCGGACACGACTGAACGACTTCACTATCTATCTATCTATGATAAAAATAGTTTATATGCAAGATTTGGTGTAGAAATAGAATCAGTTTATATGCAAGATTTGGTGTAGAAATAGAATCACCATTCATAAGTACTACCATCTCTATCTCTTTTACTTATTTTAATATTAAGAAATCACTGCAAAAGATTAGCAGATTATATACTTCTACAAAGACATGGATGAAGTAGAAAGTAGCTTTAGAGTCAGAAAGACTGGAGTTAAAATCTTGGACCTGCTGCTTATTAACTGTTGTCATGTACAAATTATTTTACCTGGGAATCTGCCTAGTTGGTAACAAGGTGATAATAAAGCATAGTGGTGTCTGATACAGTAACACTAAATAACAGTCCCTTCCTCTTTTTCTTATTTCTCTCAAAAACAATTTACTAACCTACTGTTTTGTACCAGGAATATATGAAGTAGATGGAATATTTTCTAGAAATATCATTCTTAAAAAAGCATGAAGCCAGGAGAAAGTGAAAATTTTGGTGGGAAGAACTGGTTTATTTGAAATGGATAAAAATCTATGACATATTGCTGTCAATAGAAGATGGAAGAATTAAAAAGAAAATCTGTCAACCAGAGAATAGAGATTAAATAAAACATTATATATAACATATCATTTGTTAAAGATCTAAACATAAGACCAGAAACTATAAAACTCCTAGAGGAGAACATAGGCAAAACACTCTCCGACATACATCACAGCAGGATCCTGTATGACCCACCTCCCAGAATATTGGAAATAAAAGAAAGAATAAACAAATGGGACCTAATTAAACTTAAAAGCTTCTGCACAACAAAGGAAACTATAAGCAAGGTGAAAAGATAGCCTTCAGAATGGGAGAAAATAATAGCAAATCAAGCAACAGACAAACGACTAATCTCAAAAATATACAAGCAACTCCTACAGCTCAATTCCAGAAAAATAAATGACCCAATCAAAAAATGGGCCAAAAAACCAAATAGACATTTCTCCAAAGAAGACATACAGATGGCTAACAAACACATGAAAAGATGCTCAACATCACTCATTATCAGAGAAATGCAAATCAAAACCACTATGAGGTACCATTTCACGCCAGTCAGAATGGCTGCGATCCAAAAGTCTACAAGCAATAAATGCTGGAGAGGGTGTGGAGAAAAGGGAACCCTCTTACACTGTTGGTGGGAATGCAAACTAGTACAGCCACTATGGAGAACAGTGTGGAGATTCCTTAAAAAACTGGAAATAGAACTGCCTTATGATCCAGCAATCCCACTGCTGGGCATACACACTGAGGAAACCAGAAGGGAAAGAGACACATGTACCCCAGTGTTCATCGCAGCACTGTTTATAATAGCCAGGACATGGAAGCAACCTAGATGTCCATCAGCAGATGAATGGATAAGAAAGCCGTGGTACATATACACAATGGAGTATTACTCAGCCATTTAAAAGAATACATTTGAATCAGTTCTAATGAGGTGGATGAAATTGGAGCCTATTATAAGAATGAAGTAAGCCAGAAAGAAAAACACCAATACAGTATACTAACGCATATATATGGAATTTAGAAAGATGGTAACAATAACCCTGTATACAAGAAAGCAAAAGAGACACTGATGTACAGAACAATCTTTTGGACTCTGTGGGAGAGGGAGAGGGTGGGATGATTTGGGAGAATGGCATTGAAATATGTATAATATCATGTATGAAACGAGTCGCCAGTCCAGGTTCGATGCACGATACTGGATGCTTGGGGCTGGTGCACTGGGACGACCCAGAGGGATGGTATGGGGAGGGAGGAGGGGGAGGGTTCAGGATGGGGAACACATGTATACCTGTGGCAGATTCATTTTGATATATGGCAAAACCAATACAATATTGTAAAGTTAAATAAAATTAAATTAAAAAAAAAAGAATTATAGACAGGGCTGTTATGACCTATATTACATATATTTTACAAAGGCAGAAAAAGTAAAGAGTGACATAAATTATACTGAAAATCATTAAATAACATTTCTGTATTGATTTCAAGATCTTGCAAAGTAAAAGCAATGTGAAGCAAGTTTAGTATCATAAACTAGAATATCACTTAGATTAAAGGAAGCAAAGAAGATATTTATGTTTATGCTTGGGCTTCCCTAGTGGCTGAAATAGTAAAGAATCTGTCTGCAATGCACCCAGGTTCGATCCCTGGGTCAGGAAGAACCCTTGGAGAAGGGAATGGCTATCCATTCCAGTATTCTTGCCTGGAGAATGCCATGAACAGCCTGGTGGGCTATAGTTTATGGGGTTGCAAAGAGTCAGACATGACTGAACGACTAACACTTTCACTTTTTCATGTTTATGCTATTGTCAGTATTTCTAAAGCTTTTTAAAAAGAACAAATGGAGCATAGGTTGCATCATGAGGAATTTAATGTTAATTTATTTTCTAACAGATGATAATGGCTACAAAACACAATTAAAGCAATATTCTGGGGACTGTTTTAAATAAGCTTAGATGATTTTTGAGAGGGATGGGTTAGAAGGAGTCTAAGTAGCATTTTGCAATAGAATACTTGACTGCGAACCTGGAAACTGATTCCCAGAGTTGCCTCTAACACTAAGTAGCTTGTTATCTATTAAAATTTATGTACCTTTTGCAATCATTTGAAATTCCATTCTTTTCGGTCAATAAACTGAGTATAATCTAAGAGGATGGATAATGTCTTCGGGATCTGAACTTTAGAAATCAATCAACTCTAAAGAGAACTCTGACTATTAAATTGTATCTTTACTAAATAAGTACTTTTCCTAAATTATCCTCTATAGTGTGATCTTAATTATTATTTTCACTTTCTTTCTAAATCTATATAGAAATTAAAAGTATATCCAAAGAAAGCAGAATGTAAGTTGGGGCTTTACGTCTCTTGAATGGAAATTTCTCTTTAATATAACAGTTTTTTTACATAAAATTTTGATCTGTCATGAAGACAAGTTTTCATCTTAAAAAAATGATTTCTCATGGTAGTAATATTCAGAGACAATTTCAGGGGTTACCAACCAGTGAATCTGATCCCATTGAGTAAAACGAAGAATAACTGTTAATGTCACACTCATTTGTTGCTGTGCAGAATATCATTAGGAATAAACTTTCCAAAATATATTTTCTGCTTCTAAATTTCAACACCATTGCAATTCTTGATCTCATTTCTCGCTTCTTTAAGGACATCTAATCACAGGACTCAGACTGGTGTCAAAGGAACTCAATTAACCTTCAAGATCTCAATTCAATGATTGTCCAATATGTAAAGAAGAGTAACTATTAAAGTTTACCCAGATGTTTCCATAGTGAAGATTCACTGTAGATGATACACTTCATGCATTAAAAGCAGAATAAAATTCAAAATTCAAAATATGCTTCATGCATTAAAAGCAGAATAAAATTCAAAATTCAAAATACACTTCATGCATTAAAAGCAGAATAAAATTCAAAAGAAATAACTCAATATTAAAAGCCCAAGAATACTAGAGTGGGCAGCCTATCCCTTCTCCAGCAGATCTTCCTGACCAGGAATTGAACCAGGCTCTCCTGCATTGCAGGTGGATTCTTTACCAACTGAGCTATCAGGAAAGCCCATTTAAATACTGGTAAGTGTAAATGACCAATGGATAGCAATAAGAAGTAATCTTACTATCTGCAGTCTTCAGATTTTTGGAATAAAAGAGGCACATATATTTAATTTGAATCCACCCTAACAAAATAACGAATAAAGAAGAGATATTTTATTAGAGAAGATACTGTAGTATTCAAAAAAAAAAAAAAAAGCACTGGCAATAGATATAAGCCACATGAAATCCAGTGGGTGAAGATATGTATGTACTTGAAAAAAATTCACAAATATTTGTCATTCACACTTAGAGAATTCATTAAACAAAAGGGAATATAAAAGTTTTGTATAATATTTTCTAGGTTTTAAATTGTTTGTGGCCTTCACTGATATACTTCATAAGAATATGCCCCAAAGGGAGAAGTATTAAGGTAATTATTATATTCTTTGGGGTGTTGAGAGTAGTTTTCTTATGCTGCAATTAAAAGCTCTCTCATTAATCATAGTGAATAACACAGAATATAAAGGTCAAACAATCTAAGAATAAAACTTTAAAAATAGAATAATGGAAAAAGCGATTTGGTGTTCCTATAAGATAAATGTTGAGAAAACTATCACTACAAATAAAAGATTGCAGAAGGTATCCTAATTTCAAGAATAAAAATCAATAAAAAAAAATTCACCAAACTATCAAAAAACCATACTCAGGATAGAATGTATGACTAATACTACTTCCCTGTTTTTCTATGCTTTAAATTTAATTGAATATGCATATTAAAAAAAAAAAAAGCTTCTAGAGAAAAAGCTTTTGTTGGTTGGAGTACAACCTCATGAACCCAAATTTAGTAAGAAATGTCAGAAATACTATGATTGATAATTACAGAGTGAATCTAAATCGAATAATAGCTTTTTAATCATTAGAATGATCATAGTAATTTGAAAGGTGAACATAGAAAGAATGATGTTAACATAAAATTGTTGATATCAAAAACTGAAATTAATACTGGATCATTTCCATCATTAATCAGGAAATAAATCTATCTTGCAAGAGGATTTTCTGAGAGCAGCTAATAACTGCTATCACACTTTGCTGAATCCATAAGCCAAATATAGATAGGAGAGTGACTGATCTTAGGAGCCTGAAAGTGACAGTTCCCTCGTGAATATCATCAGAGCACGTGACCTCTGTGGTATTAAGACTTGAAGGAAAATTATCTTATCATGAGATAATTCAGCAGTCAGCTTGATGAGTCTGCTGCACTGCAAAAGCACAGAGATCTGTGTCAAGCTGATTTTCTGCCATTATCTGCATGTTTAGAGAGTTACTTGAAAATAGGGGAAAAAAACAGAATTAATAATAAGTTTCATATAAGTACATACAGTCACAGCAAATACAATAAAAACAGGTTCAATAAATGGGAATAAGGCTAAAAATTGGCTTCTAAATCTTTATTCATGATTGTTATGGTCATGCCTCAAATTACCATTTAGATTTTATCAGCATCTATCAAATACTTGCAATGACAGTAACATCTCTTTTGTCTTAAGACATAGACATATAGGAAACTATTCTAATAAAATTTTTTGATGTCCCAAGCCACTAAGCCAAAATTATTCTATTCACTATGATTTTTGATCAATATACTACTACTCCAATAAAGCATATTTAAATATTTTCTTCATGTTATACAGTGTCCATGACAAATATTTCAAAGCAGGAGGCTTTGTTTCCTCTATGATTTCTATCCTAGGACTTTATAATTTCTATCAAGGTTATATGGGAAACAATTTAGCCCGAAATATCAAAATTTCTTCCTGGTGGCTCAGAGGGTAAAGCATCTGCCTGCAATGCGGGAAAACTGGGCTCGATCTCTGGGTCGGGATGATCCGCTGGAGAAGGAAACGGCAACCCACCCCGATACTCAGGCCTGGAAGCTACAGTCCATGGGATGGTGAAGAGTCGTACATGACTAAGCAGCTTCATGTCACATGGATCAGGCTGCTTGCCCCTTCTTGCTGCAAAGTCATCTGATAGTACATTTCAGCTTCACCTAATCAGAGTAAAACAGGCTTGGCCATCCACATTCACAGAGCACTCTCCACTGATATCTTTGCTGAGTACACGTTAGTGTCTGTCCACTAGGAGGCTCTTTACACAACTCTAAATGTGCAGGGAAACTTGTTATCATGAAGCTGGAAATCCAGGCCATATAGCAAAAATCAGTAAATTGGGGCTTCCATGATAGTTCAGTTGATGAAGAAGCCATCTGCAATGCAGGAGATCCTGATTTGATTCCTGGGTTGGGAAGATCTGCTGGAGAAGAAAAAAAGCTACCCACTCCAGTATTCTGGCCTGGAGAACTCCATGGACTGTATAGTCCATGGGGTCGCAAAGAGTTGGACACAACTGAGCGACTTCCACTTTCACTTTCATCACTGGGCTTCCCTGATAGCTCAGTTGGTAAAAAATCTGCCTGCAATGCAGGAGACCTGGGTTCGATTCCTGGGTTGGGAAGATCCCCTGGAGAAGGAAACGGCTACTATTGTATAGTCCATGAGATCGCAAAGAGTCGGACATGACTGAGCCGACTTTCACTTCACATCAAAATTTCAAATACCAATATTAATTAATTCACTAGATCTTCCTCTAGAAATTTATTTAACAAATACATTCAGTTATTTATGTAACACTAATACTCACATGTGTGCTTGCTAAGTTGCTTCAGTCGTGTCCAACTCTTTATGACCCCATGGACTGTAGCCTGCCAGGCTCCTCTATCCATCGGATTCTTTGGGCAAGAATACTGGCGTGAGTTGCTGTGCCTTCCTCCAGGGAATCTTCTAGACCCAGGGATCAAAACTGTGTTTCTTATGTCTCCTGCATTGGCAGTCAAGTTCTTTGCACTAGAGCCATCTGGGAAGCCCAATACTCACATCAGTGTTCAAAGAACACACACATATACATCTTTACAAAAGTGTGTATAAAAGATATTCATTATAGCAATATTGTAACAATAACAAATGGAAGCAACATAAATATTTATTAATTATATATATTTATATATTCATATGGTAGAACACTATACAATCCAGTAAAATGAATAATGTAGTTGCCTATAATATTTAATTACACAAAATATACAAACATTCACATATACACACATATACATATACACATGTGTGTGCATTAGAACAGAATATATAACCTGATTCTATGTGTTTTTAATAAACAATCTCTTGTATATAGAAATTTGAAAAATTCATGTAGTAAAAGCTTTGTTTGGACTTTTCCTAGGGCCCAATATGTTAACTTTGAGTCAAGGAAGGGTCTTAAATGATATTCAGTTCAGTTCTGTTGCTCAGTCATGTCCAACTCTTTGTGACCCCATGGACTGCAGCACACCAAGCTTCCCTGGCCATCACCAACTCCCAGAGCTTGCTCAAGTTCATGTCCATCAAATCAGTGATATACCATCCAACCATCTCATCCTCTGTCGTCCCCTTCTCCTCCTGCCTTCAATCTTTCTCAACATCAGGGTCTTTTCCAATGAGTCAGGTCTTCACATCAGGTGGCCAAAGTATTGGAGTTTCAGCTTCAGCATCAGTCCTTCCAATGAATATTCAGGACTGATTTCCTTTAGGATGGACTGGTTGGATCTCCTTGCAGTCCAAGGGACTCTCAAGAGTCTTTTTCCAACACCACAGCTCAAAAGCGTCAATTCTTTGGCACTCAGCTTTCTTTAAATTCCAAGCCTCACATCCAAACATGACTACCAGAAAAACCATAGCTTTGACTATACAGACCATTATTGGCAAAGTAATGTCTCTGCTTTTTAATATGCTGCCTAGGTTTGTTATAGCTTTTATTACAACATACCAAGAGCTGGGGCACTGAGACTCAGAAGACCAAGGAGATTAAAGAAAGCTTTCTGGAGAAAGTTAGTAGGTCCCAGCTGCCAGCCTATAAAGATAGTTGGAAAGTCATTACTTGTGTCAGGAAGTAGCCAGGAAGCTTTAAATACATTATTACTAATAGCAGGGAGGTCAAGATGGCTTGAGGTACTTAACAATGCAATATGGAGAAAGAGTTTGGAGTTTCTTCAAAACAAGGGGATTCGACTTCCTTATACTACACAAAATAAAGTTAGACCATGAGGGTACTCAAGTTACATATACAGCATTTGTTAAAACTTAAGAAGCTCATTTTTCCCCTGAAATGTGTCTTGTAATCAGTGGTAGTGTCTGGTCACTATTGGCAGTGTTTTTTATTGATATACTTTTGCTAAAATATTATTATTTGAAAAGAGCCTCTTACAGTTGGTGACCTCTTAGAGTCAAGGAAAAATGGTTCATATTTACAAAGCTGTATAAAATTTACAGAAGCAAACATCACTGAGAAATGGAGAATAGTAGGAGAACATCAGATGAATGAGGCATTTTTAGTTTTCAGTACACAACTGAATATTTGGTTAGAGACTTTCTTTCTTGTTTTTACTGCAAATATCTTTACCTTAATCTGCATAAGCCATGTTTTTCTTTTCCAACCTACCATTTTGAAAGAATGAGTTATTAACACTTACCTCCAGTTCCTGCTAGAATATAAACTCCATGAGGGCAGGAATGTTTGTTTTGTTCAGTGGTGTATTCAATCACCTAGAAAACGGCTTACCATTAATAACTGCTCAGAAATACACAGATGAATAAATTAACGAATGAATGAACAAATGAATGCATGAAGTTGCTTTTTAAATGAGTCTTGACATTTTCTCTATAGATGCACATACATAAAAGCCTCATACTTTTCTCACAGACCCAAAGGGAAAAACTGTCTACTGATGCACGTGACGAAGATTTAGCCAGAAGAAATCATTTCAGTTCCAGAATTTTGCTTCATGTATCATGGACTATCTCTCTCTGCACTCTTGAAAGAGGTAAGAATTTACCTTGATACTTTCTCACAAATTTAGAAATTTAAAAAGGTAAATACTTCTTCAAACTAATTTAGCCCACTTTAAATTTTGTTTTGGGTTCGAGTTTATACACCAATCCTCCAGCAGCAAGGACCACTTTAAATTAATTAGGGAATGTTCATCTCTGCCAGTTCATTAATTTTTTATCAAAGATTTTAATAGGATTAATTTTTGTAGTAGATATTCAAATGTCATATGTTACCAGTAAGTTTGCTTCTGTCTCTTCTCTTCTGAAAACAGGATGGAGCAAATTCAAACCTTTGAATTTGTGCACCTGTATGGCATCTCACTTTTAGGTATTCCCAAAGGTGTCCCATGAAGGGGTACCCGATGCAAGGTATGATAACAAAAGTGCTTCATTAAAGTTTGAAATCTGTTTATGCTGGAGGAAGAAATGAAATATGATAATGTGAAAGCCAAAGTATTTCCCATTTTGTTGTTTTTATGATTGAGCCCTCCAGTTCCCACAGTGACTTTCCAGACCTTACAAATCAACTTGTTTTTTTTTAAATGACAATCTTTTTGCAATATATCAAAAGACTTCTTGACCTATCTACTCCCAATTCCCAGATTATTCTAAATAC
Source organism: Bos javanicus (assembly GCF_032452875.1). NCBI lineage: Eukaryota > Metazoa > Chordata > Mammalia > Artiodactyla > Bovidae > Bos > Bos javanicus. The sequence continues at coordinate 55,181,529 of NC_083871.1, read as the reverse complement.
TACTTTAGAGAATAACCCCTTGTCCCATAAACTGCCATTTTTAAAACCACAGTCATTTTGACACATTTATAGCCAAAGATGCTATTTCCATCTCTTCATATACTGACAAAAATGTCCTCAGCTTGTCAGAGGGATTAACAAGATAGATATGGTGTGGGAAAAAGAGAGCATACAGTTTATTTACACTATTTTTTTAACAGAAAAAATGTAGCAAGTATGAATGCCCATTGAACAATTATACATTTCATACTCCAGCCTTATCACAACATAAAGTTATGTGGGAATTTTGTAGCTTCCCATCAATTATCAAATACCAGAGCACTAGTCAGTTGACTACATGGAGCAAGTATTGGTCTAATAAATCCAACAAATTTGTTCTTACATACCAAGAAGACATACCTCTGATAATATACGTATATGCATATTAAGTTTCACCCCAAAAAATGTATGTTTGAGGCCATTCCATAACGTCACTGTTTATGATTCTAAAGATATAAGAATGAACTAGTTAACAGTCACTATTTCATCTTTGAAAATAATACATTTGTAGTAAATTGAATTTTCCATCAAACATTCCATACTTTCCCCTTCCCACATTAAAAAAAAGCAGTGCAGCCATCATAATGTGCTAAATATTGTACCGAATATTTAAAGGCTGGTAATAAGCATAATTTTTATTAATAATGTTTTTGAAAAGGCAAAATAATTTCTAAATAATTCCATTAAATAAACAAAACATCTGTTGGAGTTTCACTTATCAAAACTAATCTCAAGATAAAACTCTGAAGTTACTGTTTCTGATTTCATAACATGAAGGCAACTCATCACATCACAATTTACATACTGTCTTAATGACATATAGTATTTCACCATTTATAGCGAACTCTTCAATAACTCTGGGACATTCCACTGGACAAATTATTAACAGAAATAAAAACTTAAAAATAGAGCTGTGGTGTGATAGATTGTTTCCCAAGATGGTCCCTTGCTTGCTTCGAATGCACCTTGGACAGTCCACCATCAAGGAATAAAGTTATCTTCTATACTCTTGAAACTTGGTGGACACTGTGACCGCTTTGACCAGTATAATGAGGCAAAAGTTACATTCTGGGGAGTCTGAGCCCAGATCTAGAAAGTACTGGCAGCTTCCATTCTCGACCTTTTAGAATGCTCACGCCAAGGACATTCCGTCTCAGAACTCAGCCACCACGTTGTGAAAACCGAGTCATGCGGAGGGGCCACGTGTCCGTCGGCATTTCTGTGAACAACCCCCACTGAGTCCTCGCTGAGCTCTGAGCTGACAGGGTCCGCCCCAGCAGCGCCAGCTTATGCGTGAGTCGTCTGAATATCCAGCCCAGTCCAGCCTTCAGACTCCAGCTGAGTTCAGCATCCAACAGATTGAAACCCAGGAGACATCAGTGAAAACCACCCCGGTGAGTTCAGTCAACATACAGAACCATGAAACATAATACTAAGCCGCTGTTTTTGCCATTAAATGTTTGAAGTAGTTTTCTATGCTGCAATATACAACCAGAACATGGTATGACTACCACTTTACTCACCCTTTAACACATCTCTTTCCTGCCCCATCTGTTAGGTAAAGAAACAGATAAAGTCAATGAGTAAATAAAACATAATCTGGACATTACAGGATAGGATATTTCATGTTTCACTTTGTGTTTAAATTTCTTCAAACTCATCCACTTTAAAAAGCTGAAGGTTGAGTTATGATTCAGTCTCTTTTGTTTCAAATAACCCTTCAGATAGTCTTTGAATTTCATAATAAAATTGCCACCAGAAAAGTCATATGATTTCTAGTATTCCCTCATTGCTATGTGTTGTTCGCTAGAACAGAAAGGAGGAAAACAAACCTGGGTGCATTGAAGTCTCCCTAGTGTTGTATTTATAGCATCCTCAAGAAGATGGTACTACGTGAAGAGCATCTTCTGACCATCGAAGGGCAGCACCTTCCTTTAGCCCTTCCTACGATGAAAGTGAAAGTTGCTCAGTCCTGTCCAACTCTTTGCGACCCCATGGACTATACAGTACATGGAATTCTCCAGGCCAGAATGCTAGAGTGGGTAGTCGTTCCCATTGCCAGGGGATCTTTCCAACCCAGGTCCCCCACATTGCAGGCAGATGCTTTACCAGCTGAGCCACAAGGGAAGCCCCTTCCTGTGATAGCAGTGGCTAATGGTAGTCATTAGGACAGCAGTAGTTCACACCTGCAACCACTCTAAGATGTTTCCCTCACCTGCAGTATAGGGTTTCTTGGTATTAAAGCTAAAAGTAGCTCCTTCTTTAGCCAATTCTATTAGTAGCCCTTACAACAATAGCATTTTTAGGAACTGGTCACATTAGAATCACCTGGGTCTCTTCTGACCATCCTAGTTCTAAGGGTGTATACTTGACCAATTAAATGTGAATCCCTGGAGCTAGAAGCCAGGCATTAGTATTGTTTAAATCTCCCCAAGTGATTTGCATGAGAATCCAAGACTGAGAACCACTACTCTAGAACAATCTTAGTTCTATGAATAGGTTAACCACTCAACCTTAGATTTCAGTAGCATCACTAGATAGCTCTAGGCAGATTTGCTGTTGGGCCACCAAGGAGCAGCTGTGGAATTGGCACATTTTACCCCCCAGGATCTTGGTAAACTTTCCATGAAGTTAAATTTAACTAATATCTAGCAATATGATGAGCTCTGGGAAAGCAAAAACTAGTTGTATTTGACCCCTGATCTTCAGGAGGTTAAGGTCTGGTTGCAGGGCAGTAGAAAAAGCAGGGATGGAATAATCATAAAAATAAGTCACTCAAACATGAAGTGCATCATGTATTAGTAGAGGAATGCTACAGAAGGGCCAGGAAAGGATACTTCGAAAGAGTTTGTGGAGGCTCAGTCAAGCAGAGGGGAATGCATACACAGAGGCTCAAATAAAAGCCAGGCCAAAGACAGGATTGATCTGTTTTGATATGGCTATGGATTTGGGGGTGATGGGGAGAAAGTCTGAGGGTGGTGGAGAAGATTAACATTATTATATTTCCACTTATTCTTTCATTGTTAATTTTAAGAAAGTATGTGTTACATTATAAAAGAAAATAGACATAAGTAGAAACTCAAACAGCTAATAGATACATGAAAGAAAGCTCAGTCTAAAGAAAATGCAAAATTGAACCTCAATGAGACACCATTTCCTACCCATCAGATCGGCAAACAATGTGACAGTAATAAAAGCCAGTAAGGATGTGGAACAATGGGAACTTAGCTATCAGTAGGAATGTAAATAGGTATGAGAACTTTGGGGAGAAATTTGACAATACCTTGGTAGAGTTGAAGATACATAAACTCCAGAACCCAGAAATTCCACTCCTAGGCATGCACTTAGAGAAACTCGTACAGATGAACCCAAGGAGATGTGTATAAGAGTGTTTTAAATAGTATTATTTGTAAAAGTAAAAAGTTAGAAACCCTAAAAGTCTATCAATGGAGAAAAGAAGAATAAAATGTCATATATTTAACTATTGCACAATAGTGAAGTAAACTACAGCTGTAAGTATCAACAGGAATAAATCTAACAAGCAAGATATTAAGGGGGAAAAGTAAGTTACAAAAAATTTTTACTGTATGACATCAGTTATGTGTGTTCAGTAGCTCAGTTGTATCCGATTCTTTGCAACCCTAGGCTTCTCTGTCCATGGGATTTTACAGGTAAGAATACTGGAGTGGGTTGTCATTCACTTCTCCAGGGGATCTTCCTGACCAGGGATCAAACTTGTGTCTCCTGCATTGGCAGGAGGATTCTTTACCACTAGTGCCATCTGGGAAGCCTGATATCAGTTATCAATAAAGCTAAATAATATATTTTGTTTGGGGACTCATGCAATCTAGTTGTGATTTAAATACAGGCACAGAAGTAAACATGAAATTCAGTATATTGGTAACAGGAAGAGAAAGGAGAATGGATGGCACAGTGTGTATGATCAGAGAAGAGTATACAGAGAACTTACAAGTATATTTGTTCTGTTTTATTTTGTAGCTTAATAGAAGGGACACATGCAATTTTATTTATTTATTTTTATTGATGTATCATTGATGACAATGCTGTGTTAGTTTCAAATGTGCAGCAAAGTGATTCAGTTATGTATATATATTTTCAGATTATTTTCCGTTATAGATTATTACAAGGTATTGAATATAGTTCCCTGTGCTATACAGTAAATCTTTGTTGTTTATATATATCATGTATAGTAATTTGTCTCTGTTAATCCCATACCCCCGATTTATCCCACCCACCCTGCTTTCCCCTTTGGTAACCATAAATTTGTTTTCTGTGTTTGTTAATCTGTTTCTATTTTTTATATATATTAATTTATGTTATTTTTTATAATCCATATATAAGTGACATCATATAACATTTATCTTTCTCTTTCTGACCTACCTCACTCAGTATGATATTCTCTGGGTCGTCCACATTGCTGCAAATAATAATATTTCATTCTTTTTTAGACTGAATAATATTTCCTTATATACATATATATTATACATATATATGTATGTATTATATATACATATATATATTATACATATGTATATGTATAATATATATGCACACATATATAATCCTTTTTATCTTATTGGATTCAGTTTGCTAATATTTTCTTGAGAATTTTTGCATATTTATTCATTAAAGATTTTGGTCTATAATTTTCTTTTTGCTATATTGCTTTAATATTTTTATTTGTCTGCTGTTCTGATTGAGTGATTTCCATTATTCTGTCTTTCATATCACTTATTCATTCTTCTGCATTATTTGGTCTGCCGTTCATTGCTTTCAGATCTGTTTTTATCTCAGCAATTGAGTTTTCTAATTTCTACTAGTTCCTCTTTATAGATCCCTGTTCCTTGTTACAGGGACCTGCAGTTCTGTCAATAACCTTTCTTATTTCCTTTAGCATGTTTGTCACTTCTGTTTTGAACTCAGACTGTAGCAGACTGGAGATGTCTATGCTACTGGTCGTTCTTTCAGGGAATTTCTCTTCTTTTAATTTGGAGTGCTTCCTCTGCTTTTTCATTTTACTTAAATTTCTCTGTATTAAGTAGAGACAGAGAAATTTCTGTCTCTGCTGCTGCTGCTGCTGCTGCTAAGTCCCTTCAGTCGTGTCCGACTCTGTGTGACCCCATAGATGGCAGCCCACCAGGCTCCCCCATCCCTGGGATTCTCCAGGCAAGAACACTGGAGTGGGTTGCCATTTCCTCCTCCAATGCATGAAAGCGAAAAGTGAAAGTGAAGTCGCTCAGTCGTGTCCTACTCTTAGCGACCCCATGGACTGCAGCCTACCAGGCTCCTCCATCCATGGGATTTTCCAGGCAAGAGTACTGGAGTGGGGTGCCATTGCCTTCTCCCAATTTCTGTCTCTACTTATATTCAATTATCTGCTGTGGTCCTAAAGTGCCGTTTTTATGTGGGAACATCCCTGGGTAGATGTGTGAGTCTAGTATTTTTGGTGTGAGGACTATTTTTTGGTATGGATGCCTGCTGTGTCTTTCCTGAGTATGCTGGTGGTTATCCCCTTGATGCGACTGTGATTGGTATGGGGGGTGGCCGAGCCTAAGCTGGATGTTGGCTGAGGCCTTCTCTTTGCTCTGTGGCTGTCATGGTTTTTGTCAAGGGGAAGGTCTACTCCCCAGTTTTGGAGGAGAAGCCTTGAGGGTTGGGTTTGATAAGGCTCTGTTGCCCTTACGTGTGTGCTTTGGAGTACATCAGGAGATGAACACTGGAGCAGGTGAGGGCTGTGGGGTCACAGGTAACCTATGCACAACCCATGCAGGCATCCAAGGTTCTGCTGAGAATCAGCCCAAGATTGTGCCCGTTTCCCCTTTGTGTTTGTCCCAGACCTAGTGCTAGATGGGCACTGGAGACCAGGGCATGATGGCTTCAGGAATTGAGGTGGTTGTGCTGCTGCCTGAGAGCTGGGCTGCCTATATGGCACAGCTTTCCCAGGATCTGTCAGCCCCAGACCTGACTCCAAGCTATGGTGTGAGGTAGGAGGAACTGGAGCAGTCTTGCCTAGAAAGGAACCTCTGAGTACTCCTCTCCAAGGGTTGTCTGCCTGGGATATGCGCTTCCGTAATGCCACCCAATATGCATACCAACAAAGTCTGCTGCTGCTAGAGCTGCTCCTGGCCTGCCCCAGCTGCACAAATGCTGATAATGGGCTCTAATGTTTGCCTCAGTCCCACCGTGTATGTGTGTGTGCTCACAAAGCCCGCAGAAGCCAGAGCCCTGCTGCTGCCATAACCACGCTCTTATGGTGGACCCATGGCCCCTCCTGTACTTGCTAACAAGCTGGAGTGTGGTTCTTCCAGCTGTCTCTACACAGTTGGGCCAAGTCTTCTCCCAGGGTCCACCTGCTGGAGCCTGAGTTTCAGCACCCAGCTGCTATGTGTACCAACAGCCCTGCCCAGCCTGGGAAGTACTGCCACATGGCAGTGGGAGCTCCCAGGGTGAAGAAACCTTTCCTCTTTCACAGCTCCCTCTCATAGATGCCAGTCTCTCCCTGACTTTTGGTATTTGATTGGTTAGTTGACTGAGATGTAGCTGAAAGTGAAAGGTCTAGAAGAAATTAAACATATTCACTTTTGTACAAATTATATTTGAAATGCCTGTGGAATATTTAAGCAGATACGTCAGGCAGTCAAATCAATGTAGGACTCTGAAACTTAAAAAATGGTTCAGTGATGGAAATATGTATATGGGTATCGTCAGTTTATGGAGGTATGTGAATCATGAGAAGTTCTAATGGAAGCGTATAGAGTTAAGAGGGAAACAGACTGAACATGAGCATTTTAGTTGAGAGAAGGGTTAGTCAAATCATAGACAAGATCATGGAGAGAATAACCATGGGTTGGAGGTTCCAGGTGGATAAATCCTAATGCGTTAGGAAAAAGCCCATTCTAGCTGCATTAGTAAACTTTTGTCTCTTCCAGATTAAAGATCCTCTTGCACAATATCACATCCACTCCTGAGCAAAGGATTGCAGTGTAGGCTTCTTTTTGTCCTTTTGCATATTCAAATTAGCATAGACTTTTGGTAAGAGAAGCATCATCACATTCTAAAGGAAAGAGGAAAAACACTGGGAGAGTTTCAATTCAGGCTTGTGTGGGCATGTATTCAGTCCTTTTGCTCATCCTACTCTTCCTGCTTGTTGTTCTGTCGCTCAGTTGTGTCCAGCTCTTTGCAACCCCATGGACTGCAGTATGACAGGCCGCCCTATCCTTCACAATCTCCCAGAGTTTGCCCAAACTATGTCCACTGAGATGATGATGCCATCCAACCATCTCACCCTCTGTCACTTCCTTTTCCTCCTACCCTCAATCTTTCCCAGCATCAGGGTCTTTTCCAATGAGTTGGCTCTTCCCATCAGGTGGTCAAAGTATTGAAGCTTCAGCATCAGTCCTTCCAATGAATATTCGGGGTTGATTTTCTTTAGGATTGACTGGTTTGATCTCCTTGCTGTCCAAGGGACTCTGAAGAGTCTTTTCCAGCACCACAGTTAGCAGAAAGTGTATTGACACTTTCAATCTCATCCCATATTCATCCTAGTTTGAATTGTTTAGGATATCAAACTCCTGCTTGTGGGCTCTCCTCTGTAACGGTGTTCAATTTGCCACCTTGCTACAGCCCGTGAATTTGATATGCACAAGTTTTTTTCTCTCTTAAGTTCAGACTTGGGCTTCTGACTTCAACTCTTTAACCTTTCCTCTCCTTCTCCCCAAGTCCTACCAGGTCAGATATGTGGGGGAGGCATCAGTGGAGTTCAGCATTTTAAAATTCACAATATTTTTTTTCTGATGATTTAGTTAGTGGTTTATCCAGGCAATTATAAAATGAGACCTAAGATTTATGGGAAAGAGAGAATCTTTCTGAAAAGCTTTGAATCCCAAAGGACTGGGCAGAAGACAGTTTCCATGTGTGGCAGGTTTGTACTCAAACCACTTAGTATTTATATTAGAGAAGATGGATGTGAAAAGAAAGCAGGAAGCAGAAAGATGATGTGAGAAATATTCATGATAAATTTTGCTTAATTTACAATGCTTAGTCACATCTTACATTGTAAATAATATATCCATCATCAATTATAAAGTATGGAGTTTTTTTTTACTTAAATCTGTTATTGCAAAAACTTAATTGGCATATTTCTAGGTGTATTTTAAGCTGCTTGGAGGTAGAAAAGATAGCCTTATGCAATTCTGTATCCCCAATATTTAGTATAATTACTAAATTATATAAAAGACACAGAATGAATAAATGAATAGAAGAATAAGAGCAAACTCTTGTACAGTGCTTACTTGTATAGTACTTGAAGAGTGCAGGTAGAATATGCCTGGCATATATTAACTCATGTTAGTTATTTACTTTCAAATTACAATTCATTTACATAAAAGGGTGAAATTATAAGTTTTCTGAACTGTTAGTCCTATAAAAAAGAAAAACCGCAAAACTTAAGATGTTGACAGAACAAGATGGCAGAGGAGTAGGTGAATGTGGAGTACATCTCTCTGTACAACAGGAATAGACCTTCAGACACAGAAGTGCATGCAGAACACCAGCTGAGAGCGGACAGGAGTACCTGACCAGTGGAAAAGAATATATAGACCCAGGCAAAACTCGGTAGGATGAAGGAACTAGGGGGAAAACAGGAGTGTTCGTAGGACTGGACCTGCCCTCAGCCAGTAGGGGAGCTGAAGCAGGGGTCTGATCCCCACTTCAGGGCAATTGCCTGAATCAGAAGAGAAACATTTAAGGCTGAGAGTGAAACAGCTTATCTGTGGCAGTCTAAATGGAACGAGAATCAGATAGTCGTCGCAGCCATACATGCTCCAGAAAGGGACGTAGGTCTCCTGGAAGGTGCAGCAGCTGGGACCTGGAGTTTGGGGATTGTGGAGCAACCCTAGAGCAAGGGTTGCTGTTGACTGCAGACAGATGGATCGAGGGGAGGAGGAGGAAATTGTGGTGGGAAAAGCCTGTGGAGGAAAGTTGGGGAGCCATGGAAGCAAGGTGATATTGCTGAGTCACGCGCAGGGGGTAGAGCCATCACCATAGCCCCACACGCCAGAATCAACAGCTGAACAATAGAGAGGCTGGCCCATCAAAACCCTGATGCACTGAACTAGAGTAGGACCCCACCCAGGGTGCTCCTTTAAGTGACTGATGCCCTGATCTACAGAGTAGGACCCCAGCCAGGGGTCCTTTCTAGGTGCCTGATGCGCCAAACAACAGAGAAGGACCCCGGGCAAGGGAGCCCTCTAAGTGCCTGAGCGGGTAGAACTATGGAGAAGGACTGGCCAAAGAGGCCTTCTGATTGGCAGCTACAAGAGGCTCAAAAAAGACTCTGATAGGGCCATAACTCCTGCAGTGGAGGCAGTCCACGTCCCTGCACACTTGATGCTGCCAGGGCCCCAAGCAGCTGTGCCACCTTCATGCTCAACTCTCACTGGGGCAGAGCTGCCACAGGCAAGAAAAGTCCTGCATCTATGTGCTCAGGGTCGCTTCAGTTGTGTCCGACTCTTTGCGACCCTGTAGACTATGGCCTGTCAGGCTTCTCTGTCAGGGAGGGGGTTCTCCAGGCAAGAATACTGGAGCGTATGGGCCAATACTGGTTGCCATACCCTTCTAGAGCACTATATTTCCTGCTGCCCTAGCCGCCAACTCCCCTGAGTGCCTGGTGCTGCCAGCACCCCTGAGACCCAAGCAGCTGCAGCACCTCCACACCTGGCCTTCACAGGGGCAAACCTAAGTCCTCCTGGGCAGCCTCAGGAGCAAACCTCAGTGGACAACCCACATAAAAAGGTGAAAACAAAACCACAATTGAAAACCAGGGGCAGTGTGGCTAAGGAAGAAGACCCTAAAGCTTCCCACTAGATGTACAAGCTGCAGATTAAATCTACATGATCCACTAGGCAGACTCTGTATCTGTGGAATATATGAAAGGTCATTGAGAATTCCTACAAAAGAAAACACACTAGTTCTGATAACTGTGGACATTGGAGGCAAGAACACACAGGAGTAGGACCAGTTTAGAATCTGAGCTGCCCCCACAGCAGGTCCAGAGATCAGCGCAGTGCTGGAGGGCATCCGAGGGAGGTGAGATGGACTGTGACTCCCGGCGAGGGAAAGGACTCTGACAACAGTGACTCAAGAAAGCATTTATTGTTCTTTTGTTTTGACTTGTTCTGTAGATTCTTTTGGATTTTTTTCCTTTATTTTCCCTCTCTGTTGTAGTTGTCAATTTTATTGGCACTAAGAAATCTAATTAAGCTTTTGAGCTTTTTTTTCTCCCCTTCAGTCACATTTTTTATTGTTATAAACCTCAGCCTCTATGTTGGGGTTTTGGAGTTCTGTGGAGTTTTCCTTTTTCTTTTTTTTCTTTTATCTTTTTTCTTAAAAAAATTTTTTAACCTATTATTATTTTTTCCACATTTATTTCTTTGTTTGCTTTTCCTACTGTTCTTTTCCCCTTGCAGTTAATCTTTAATGTATATACATCTTATTTATCTAACTCTATTTAACTTTGCATATCTATTCTTTCTTTTCTTTCATTTCTTTCCACTAAACATATTTTTTAGTTTTATTTTCATTGCTTTATTCTACAATTGGCACCTTGCTTTAGTTTTGTTTTCCAGTTTGTGCTTTAGTTAGTTTTGTTCTGGTAGATATAATTTTTGGTTTCCTTTGTTCACCAGGTCAGTCTGTTGTACTTTATTTTTGTTGGACTGTTTTGATTTTGCTTATGGGTATATTCAGTCACACTTTTTCTTGTTGTTATAAACCTCTGCCTCTACATTGGGCTTTTGCAGTTCTCTGGAATTTTCTTTTTATTTTTTTTCTCCGTTTTTATTTTATCTTTTCTATATTTTTATTTTTTAAACCTATTATATTTTTTCTACATTTATTCCTTTGTTTATCTTTCCTACTGTTCTTTTCCCCTTGCAGTTAATCTTTAATGTGTATAAACTTCTTCATCTACCTATTTAAATTTGTGTATCTATGCTTTCTTTTCTTTCTTTCCTTTTCTCTCAACATATTTGTTAGTTTTGTTTTCATATCTTTATTCACCACTTGGCACCTTGCTTTAGTTTTGTTTTCCAGTTTGTGCTTTAGTTAGTTTTGTTCTTAACTGGTAAATATAAGTATTTATTTTCTTTATTTGCTGAGTCAATCTACTGCATTTTACTTTTATTGGACTGTTTTGACTTTGCTCATGGGTATATATGTGTATATTCCATTATTTTAAGGATTATTTGCCTGATTTTGTAACTGCCATTTGTCTGGGGTTCATCTTTGGCTTCTCATTTTTGGATATTTGTTTTAATTTCATGTAATGCCATAACAAACCTCTTGTGGAATCTTCATTTCCTGATCAGAGATCAAGCCCTGAGCCTTTAGAGTGGGAGAACTGACCCTAAGACCCTAGACTACCAGAGAACTAACCCTAGGGAGTATCAGATAGTGAGAACTCACACAAAGGAAACCACTTGAATACGAGACCCGGCATCACCCAACCACCAGTAGCACCCTGTGCAGGACACCTCATCTAAACAACAAACAAAACAAAAATACAAACCCAATCATCAGCAGACAGGATTACCACCTCACTCAGCCTTGCCCCTCAGAGGAAAAATGAACAAACAAAAAGTAAGCTCAAATCTCACCCTATACAAAGCTTACACAAACCACTGGACCAACCTTCAGTTCAGTTCAGTTCAGTTGCTCAGTTGTGTCCAACTCTTTGCGACCCCATGAACCGCAGGATGCCAGGCTTCCCTGTCCATCACCAACTGCCGGAGGCCACCTAAACCCAGGTCCATTGAGTCAGTGATGCCATCCAACCATCTCATCCTCTGTCATCCCATTCTCCTCCTGCCTTCATTCTTTCCCAGCATCAGGGTCTTTTCAAATGAGTCAGGTCTTCACATCAGGTGGCCAAAGTATTGGAGTTTCAGCTTCAACATCAGTCCTTCCAATGAACACCCAGGACCGATGTCCTTTAGGATGGACTGGTTGGATCTCCTTGTAGTCCAAGGGACTCTCAAGAGTCTTCTCCAACACCACAGTTCAAAAGCATTAATTCTTCAGTGCTCAGCTTTCTTTATAGTCCAACTCTCATATCCATACATGACTACTGGAAAAACCATAGCCTTGACTAGCAGGACCTTTGTGGTCAAAGTAATGTCTCTGCTTTTTAATATGCTGTCTAGGCTGGTCATAACTTTCCTTCCAAGGAGAAAGCGTCTTTTAATTTCATGGCTGCAATTCCATCTGCAGTGATTTCGGAGCCCCCAAAAATAAAGTCTTCCACTGTTTCCCTATCTATTTTCCATGAAGTGATGGGACCGGATGCCATGATCTAGGAATAAACTTACCTAAGGAAACAAAAGAACTGTACACAGAAAATTATAAGATGCTAATGAAAGAAATCAAAATGACATAAACCAGTGGAGAGATATTAGATGTTCCTGGGCAGGAAAAATAAATATTGTGAATATGACTATACTCCCAAATGCAATCTAGATTCAATGTGATCCCTATCAAACTTCCAATGGCATTTTTCGCAGAACTGAAACAAAAAAATTCACAATTCATATGGAAACACAAAAGACCCTGAGTAGCCAAAGAAGTCTTGAGAAAGAAGAATGGAACTGGAGGAATCAACTTTCCTGACTTCAGATTATACTACAAAGCTACAGTCATTAAGACAGTATGGTACTGGTACAAAAACAGAAATATAGACCAATGGAACAAGATAGAAAGCCCAGAAATAAACCCAAGCACATATGGGTACCTTATTTTTGACAAAGGAGGTGAGACTACACAATGGGGCAAAGACAGCCTCTTCAGTAAATGGTGCTGGGAAAACTGGACAGCCACATGTAAAAGAATGAAATTAGAACACTTCTTAACACCATACACAAAGGTAAACTCAAAATGGATTAAAGACCTAAGTGTAAGGCCAGAAACTATAAAATTCTTAGAGGAAAACATAGGCAGAACACTCAATGACATAAATCAAAGCAAGATCCTCTATGACCCACCTCCTAGAGTAATGGAAATAAAAACAAAAGTAAATAAGTGGGACCTGGTTAAACTTAAAAGCTTTTGCACAGCAAAGGAAATACTAAGCAAGGTGGAAAGACAACCCTTAGAATGGGAGAAAATAATAGCAAATGAAACAACTGAAAGAGGATTAATTTCCAAAATATATAAGCAGCTCATAACAACTCAATGCCAGAAAAACAAACAACCCAATAAAAAAGTGGGGGAAAGACCTAAGCAGACATTTCTCCAAAGAAGACATACAGATAACTAACAAACACAAGAAAAGGTGCTCAACATCACTCAGTATTAGAGAAATGCAAATCAAAACTACAATGAAATATCACCTCACACCAGTCAGAATGGCCATCATCAAAAAGTCTACAAACAATAAATGCTGGAGAGAGTGTGGAAAAAAGGGAACCCTCTTGCACTGTTGGTGGGAATGTAAATTGATACGGCCACTATGGAAGACAGTATGGAGACTCCTTAAAAAACTATGAATAAAACCACCATATGACCCAGCAATCCCACTCCAAGGCATATACCCTGAGGAAACCAAAATTGAAAAAGACACATGTATCCCATTGTTCATTCCAGCACTATTTACAATAGCTAGAACATGGAAGCAGCCTAGAGGTCCATTGACAGATGAATAGATAAAATAAGTTGTGGTACATATACACAATGGGATATCATTCAGCCATAAAAAGGAATGCATTTGAGTTAGTTCTGATAAGGTGGGTGAACCTAGAACCTATTATACAGAGTGAAGTGAGTCAGAAGGAGAAAGATAAATATCATATTCTAACACATATATATGGAAACTAGAAGAATGGTACTGAAGAACTTATTTACAGGTCAGCAATGGAGAAACAGACATAAAGAATAGATTTATGGACAATGGGGAGAGGGGAGGAGAGGGTGAGATGTATGGAAAGAGTAACATGGAAACTTACATTGCCATATGTAAAATAGATAGCCAACAGGAATTTGCTGTATGGCTCAGGAAACTCAAACAGGGGCTCTGTATCAACCTAGAGGGGTGGGATGGGGAGGGAGATGGGAGGGAGGTTCAAAAGGGAGGGGATATATGTATACCTATGGCTGACTCATGTTGAGATTTGACAAAAGACAACAAAATTCTGTAAAGCAATTATCCTTCAAAAAAAATTTAAAAACAAAACAAAAAAAATAAAGATGTTGACAGGTATAGTAAATAATTTTAAACAAGATATGAGATCATCCTATCTCAAATATTGCTTTGAAACACATTAAAATTCTTTGAAAAAATTCTTTGAGAAAGGTTTCTAAATTTTAGGAGATAAGTAGAAGAATTCAAGAATCCCCAAAACTTATGTACATAGAGCATGAAAATGAAGAGTCAGGGAAAATTTTGTCATGTTGTTTAATCGCAAAGGTCAGAGCTAGTAAAGTAATGGACATTTGTCAATCCTAGTGCCAAAGAAACAGAGAGAGTGATTGTGGGAAGAAAAAAAAAGAAAAGTTGTTAATTGATGTGCATTTCTACACTTCATTTTTGCCCTGGAATATTGCCCATTCTAATGGTTGAACGCAACTTCCATCATCTTATGGGGTAACAGAGAGCTAAGTTGTCAAATTTTTATCTTTTAAGTTTAAGAGATTTATTTCCAGTAGCATCAATCCTGCCTTCCACTTTCTGTGTACCACCACCAAACTTCATATACATCTGATCAGGGAAGGAAGAGAAGGGACTCACTTCCTTAGGTAGAGTACTGGGATTGGAGATGTGATGAGAGTAAAACTTCACCTAATATTATGAGTCTAAGAGAAAAAGAGATGTATTTTCTACTTACTCTCAGGATCCCTGAGAGAAGGAAGTCTCTCATAGTATTCTCTCTGCCTCTGGGGCACAGGAAGAGCAAACATAGAGTGAGCTGAAGAGTAAGGTACAGGCAGAGACTCCTTCCTTACCCACCTGTGTACCCTTGGCCCCAAGCACTGAAGTGCAGAGTGTGCTGCCAGTAAATGTTTGTTGAATAGATTATGGGGGGAAAAGGTGGTTGGAGGAAAGTCAAAATTAGTGTCAAAACACAGATATATAATATGATGTAATATTCAACTGAAAGAACAGAAATACACAGCAATCAGAATGCTAATGAGGGGTAAAAGAAATAATAAGACTATAAATCCCTTGAGAGGAGAAATCATGTTCGCCTGTATCCCGATTGCCAGGCCCCATACTTCACACATTTTTATTATCGAATAAGTGTTTGTTGAATGCAAAAAGAATGGCTGAACAAACAAAAAAAGAATGAATCAACAAATTAATGAAAAAAAAAATTCAAAGGAAATCACCTCCTCCTCCATAGCTACACTGCCATGCTTGTTTCTCTAGCTAGATGACTGCTCTTTCCCCACCCAGAACACAGGTTTCCTTTCTGGAGACATTAAAGCTGCCAGAAGCACTGAAGGGGTGGCTGATTTGTCACACCAAAAAAGGATGTGATGTCAGAACCCTAGGAGTAAAATGAAGATTTTAGACTTTGCCTGCAGAGAGAAAATGCAGGACAAATACAGATGGTAGGAAGATAGATATGTCATATTTCTCAGTAGCAACCCTGTAACTAGATTACAGTGGAGCCATTTGAAAAATTCTGAGAGGATATTATTTCCAATCGAGCATCATGTAAAAAGCCAAACTGTTTATCAGGTGTAGGAGTAAGTTAAAAAACACGCAAGTCACAAAAATTTCCTGTCCTGTACACCCTGTTCTAGAAAACTACTGAAGAGAGTAATTCAAGAAAAAATAACCATGAAATTACAGGCAACAGAGGGGCACAGGAAGCTTTGGGTGATGAACGTGAAGCTGGACTAGAGAGTGAACAGTTGAGATTGGTGTAGGAGGCTAGAGGTCCCACAAGCGATGCCACCAGCGAAGGAAGAAAAAATTCTATCCCATGTGTTTGATCATATAGACAAGTTTTATAGCTCTGAGTGGTTGGAGAATGAGTTAAAACAAAGCAAACAACAAAACAAAATAGTAAAACTTGTACAAGAAGGTAATAAACTATGAATAATAGTTCTATAGTGGCATGAGCAAAAACATCAACTACTGATTCTAATCAAAAACCATGTTATGTTTGAGAGGTAAAGTGGAGAAGAATTATGTACCAATTGGGGTGAGAAGTGCATAATTTAGCTAATTTCATAACAGTAAGTCAATAATATCTGAATTTAAAATAGTTTATATGGATGTTTTAGCAGATTATTTAGAAATGTGGAATAAAATGGCAGACAACAGCTGAGAGAGATGACAGTGACTGCCTCTGAAACAACAGAATTAGTGGTGGCTAGGTGTGAGCCGGGGACTGCTGCTGTTGGTGAGAAACCTTGTGTTATTTTTATAATACAATGTGACTTTTTAAATTATGCACAGATTTATGGTGCTGGTGGTGCTCAGTCGTGTCCAACATATTGCAACCCTATGGACTGTAGCCCACCAGGCTGCTCTGTCCATGGAATTTTCCAGGCAAGAATACTCAGTGGGTTGCCGTTCTCTTCTCCAGGAGACCTTCCCAACCCAGGGATCATACTCGTGTCTCTTGCATCTTTTGCACTGGAAGGCAGATTCTTTACCACTTTGCCACCTGGGAAGCCCAAAAACCAAGTTACTGAAAAAAATCTGAATACAAGATATATCAAGTTCCTGCATGAGAAGAAAAAGTTCAGTAAAGATACAAAGCTCAAATTAAGAAAGAAGAAAGATGGCCTAGATGATGAGAAAGTTTATCCTTTCCATTTCACCTATAAAATCAGGCAAGACTACAGAAGTTCAGTGTTGGCAAGGGGCCATGAATACAGGAGTGTGTAGACACATCCAAAAGCAGTATGGGTCTTCTCAGGCAAGTCCACACCTAGGTAGTAATCCGCCTGGAAGTAATTGTCACGAGGGTATGTACAGATTTACTTACTGAGATGTTTGTGAAAGAATTATCTTTATTAGGGAGAGAGAATTACAGGAACATGATTAAATTAGCTACAGCCTGTTTCCATGAAAAATTTATATAACTATTAGAGTAACCTTTTTCCCAAAAAGTTTACAAAGCCATAAGAAGATGCTTATATGATGTTAAAAACAATCTCAAAAGTTGCACATGCTCTTAACTCCAGTGACATATAACATATACACTCAACACACTTCTACACAGAAAAAAAAAATGAAAAAAATTGTAAACTGTTAACAAATACTATCTTTAAAGTTGTAGCATTACGAATTATTTGAGGATTTCTTCTTTGTACTTTTTAGCATTTTCTAGGCTTTTTTTTCTTTTTTACAATTGATGAGTGTGATCTCTCTAAAATTAAAACCTATATAAAGATTATGCTTTTGTTTTTATGAAAGATTTCATTTTGTTTTTCACAAAGATAGCTCCTAGGTGGAAATCTGTGGACAGGTAAAGATGAAAGCCTTATGAAGACAGAGAAACTGAAGGCATACAGTAGAAAATCCTACAATAGTCCGCCCAGTGTGACAAAAGATACGGGCATCACTTTCTTAACAGATTAAAAAGGCTGTCACGGAGAAAAGACATAACAATAATGGGGCACTTCCACTGTAAAGACTTCTGTTAGAAATCTCATTAGACTAAAAAGCTGAGCATCAGACATTCTTGACTTGTCTTGCTGACAATTTCATCTCTCAGAAGGTAGCAGAAGCAAAAAGTGGGAGTGCTACTTAATTCCGACCAGAAAGGAAGAAGTAGTTGGTCTTGTGAAGTAAGAGGAGCTATAGACAGGGGTAGTACAGTAACATGAATTCATACCTGCCTGAGCAACACTCCTAAAACTTGTTGATTAGTGTCTATGTAGATTGTGAAGTAGAAAAGAACTGGGAGTTCAATGACAGTCAGATCAGATCAGATCAGTCGCTCAGTCGTATCTGACTCTTTTCGACCCCATGAATCGCAGCACGCCAGGCCTCCCTGTCCATCACCAACTCCCAGAGTTCACTCAGACTCACGTCCATTGAGTCAGTGATGCCATCCAGCCATCTCATCCTCTGTCGTCCCCTTCTCCTCCTGCCCCTAATCCCTCCCAGCATCAGAGTCTTTTCCAATGAGTCAACTCTTCGCATGAGGTGGCCGAAGTACTGGAGTTTCAGCTTCAGCATCATTCCTTCCAAAGAAATCCCAGGGCTGATCTCCTTCAGAATGGACCAGTTTGATCTCCTTGTAGTCCAAGGGACGCTCAAGAGTCTTCTCCAACACCATGGTTCAAAAGCATCAATTCGTCGGCGCTCAGCCTTCTTCACAGTCCAACTCTCACATCCATACATGACCACAGGAAAAACCATAGCCTTGACTAGACAAACCTTTGTTGGCAAAGTAATGTCTCTGCTTTTGAATATGCTATTTATGTGGGTCATAACTTTCCTTCCAAGGAGTAAGCGTCTTTTAATTTCATGGCTGCAGTCACCATCTGCAGTGATTTTGGAGCCCCCAAAAATAAAGTCTGACACTGTTTCCCCATCTATTTCCCATGAAGTGGTGGGACCAGATGCCATGATCTTCGTTTTCTGAATGTTGAGCTTTAAGCCAACTTTTTCACTCTCCACTTTCACTTTCATTAAGAGGCTTTTGAGTTCCTCTTCACTTTCTGCCATAAGGGTGGTGTCATCTGCATATCTGAGGTTATTGATATTTCTCCCAGCAATCTTGATTCCAGTTTGTGTTTCTTCCAGTCCAGCGTTTCTCATGATGTACTCTGCATATAAGTTAAATAAACAGGGTGACAATATACAGCCTTGACAGAAATGGTATGGACCTAACAGAAGCAGAAGATATTAAGAAGAGATGGCAAGAATACACAGAAGAACTGTACAAAAAAGATTTTCATGACCCAGATAATCATGATGGTGTGATCACTGACCTAGAGCCAGACATCCTGGAATGTGAAGTCAAGTGGGCCTTAGAAAGCATTGGTACAAACAAAGCTAGTGGAGGTGATGGAATTCCAGTTGAGCTATTCCAAATCCTGAAAGATGATGCTGTGAAAGTGCTGCACTCAACATGCCAGCAAATTTGGAAAACTCTGCAGTGGCCACAGAACTGGAAAAGGTCAGTTTTCATTCCAATCCCAAAGAAAGGCAATGTCAAAGAATGTTCAAACTACCACACAATTGCACTCATCTCACACGCTAGTAAATTAATGCTCAAAATTCTCCAAGCCAGGCTTCAGCATATGTGAACCGTGAACTTCCTAATGTTCAAGCTGGTTTTAGAAAAGGCAGAGGAACCAGAGATCAAATTGCCAACATCCGCTGGATCATGGAAAAAGCAAGAGAGTTCCAGAAAGACATCTATTTCCGCTTTATTGACTATGCCAAAGCCTTTGACTGTGTGGATCACAATAAACTGTGGAAAATTCTGAAAGAGATGGGAATACCAGACCACCTGATCTGCCTCTTGAGAAATTTGTCTGCAGGTCAGGAAGCAACAGTTAGAACTGGACATGGAACAACAGCCTGGTTCCAAATAGGAAAAGGAGTTCGTCAAGGCTGTGTATTGTCAGTGACAGTAGGTGGCCATAAATTCATCATGTACTCTGCTCACACCTCTGGACCAATAGTCTCACTTTAGAAATATCTGCAAAAGATATTTCTCAAAATTATAAAATTATGCACAAAAAGGTGTTTGTGATAACCTTATTTGTCATTACAGTAAGATGTTAAATGTACTGTAGGTGTCCAAAATAGGACAGATTATGAGGTTATTCTATTCACTCAATAGAATATTATGCAGTAATTATGGTGAGAGTTGGAATTCATAACATAAAAATACTAATTCTATTCATATTATGAGAAAAACATTAAGATACAAAACTTAGTGGATTCTATTATGTACTCAAAAATATAAATATATATACTTGAACATTTTATTCATTAGTCCAGCAAATTTTAATTAAATGCCAATAAATTCTGAAAGAGATGGGAATACCAGACCACCTGACCTGCCTCTTGAGAAACCTATATGCAGGTCAGGAAGCAACAGTTAGAACTGGACATGGACTGGTTCCAAATAGGAAAAGTAGTATGTCAAGGCTGTATATTGTCACCCTGCTTATTTAACTTCTATGCAGAGTACACCATGAGAAATGCTGGGCTGCATGAAGCACAAGCTGGAATCAAGGTTGCCGGAAGAAATATGAATCACCTCAGATACGTAGGTGACACCACCCTTATGGCAGAAAGTGAAGAGGAACTCAAAAGCCTCTTGATGAAAGTGAAAGAGGAGAGTGAAAAAGTTGGTTTAAAGTTCAACATTCAGAAAACGAAGATCATGGCATCTGGTCCCATCACTTCATGGGAAATAGATGGGGAAACAGTGGAAAAGTGTCAGACTTTATTTTTGGGGGCTCCAAAATCACTGCAGATGGTGACTGCAGCCATGAAATTAAAAGACGTTTACTCCTTGGAAGGAAAGTTATGACCAACCTGGATAACATATGCAAAAGTAGAGACATTACTTTGCCAACAAAGGTCCGTCTAGTCAAGGCTATGGTTTTTCCAGTAATCATGTATGGATGTGAGAATTGGACTGTGAAGAAAGCTGAGCACCGAAGAACTGATGCTTTTGAACTGTGGTGTTGGAAAAGACTCTTGAGAGTCCCATGGACTGCAGGGAGATCCAACCAGTCCATTCTAAGGGAGATCAGTCCTGGGTGTTCTTTGGAAGGAATGCTGCTAAAGCTGAAACTCCAGTACTTTGGCCACCTCATGTGAAGAGTTGACTCATTGGAAAAGACTCTGATGCTGGGAGGGATTGGGGGCAGGAGGAGAAGGGGATGACAGAGGATGAGATGGCTGGATGGTATCACCGACTCAATGGACATGGGTTTGGGTGAACTGCGGAAGTTGGTGATGGACAGGGAGGCCTGGCATGCTGCAGTTCATGGGGTCACAAAGAGTCGTACACAACTGAGTGACTGAACTGAACTGAACTGAATATATGCCAAGCATTGAACTAGGCACAGAGTAAACACCAAACAAAATAAATCCAAGTTCTGCTCCTGAAGTTCTTCCTTTCTGGTGGGAAAAAACACAAAATATTTAAAGAAGTTATTTTGAGGTCAATGAACTTTGGGTGATATATGAGTGATTTCTTATTTCTTTTTCTGTACTTATCAACCATCATAGAGTGAATATATATGACATTCATAATGGGATATAAGATATTATGTTAAAATTAGCCAAAAGGCATGCATGTTTAATAAAAGTGGCCTATCTTAATTTAACCCATGTGTGATGTGCTAAGCAAGGTAATCCAGTCTATCATATTTTTTCAGATCACTCCTGAATATTACACATACTTCCAAATACCACATTTTAATTACAAAATTAACATATGAGAATGTATTCAGGGATGAATTACCTGAATTATAGGAAGTCTGAGAATTATTTCAGAAGTGACAGACCTGAGAAAACTGAGACATTTAGATTTAAAAGAGTTCAAAATTAAAGATGTAGTGGGAGGAATATGAGTTAGTAAATCTGATCTTAAATCTTGTTCCACCACTGCTAACCAACCGCAGAAAATCACTCTCAGAAAGTCATTTCATCCATCTGAGTTCCAGATATGTGTGTATGTGCAGAAAAAAGATAACATCTCCTCTATCTTTCATTAAAAATTGTTATGAAGATCAAGACCAAATAGACAAAAGATCATATATTTGAAAGTACATGCTAGAGGGAAAAATCATTTAGTATATAATTTCATTAAGAAAAAAAATGTTTCAATAATATAAATGTGCAGTTAACTATTAAAATTTTATATAATTTTAGCAAATTTAATATATTGTATATGTCCATATATCTTTTAACAAAAACAGCATCACATCACAATTTACATAATGCTTGATATTCTGGCTTTAAAACTTGAATGACTACCATTGTGTGTACTGTTCTAAAGAATAACATTTAGAAGAATGGGTCACATATTTGGCTTAGTCTGAGGTGTACATAAGTAAAACAGAATCCATCACACACACACAAAATAAATTAATTAAGCTTTCAGTCTCTAAGCAGTCTTCAGGCAGTTACTAAATGACTGTCTGATGTGGACATTTTGAAAGGAACTCCCCAGGGTGACTGGACTAGATAGCTCTCAACCCTTTCCCACTATGAGACTCATTTTATTTTGATTCCATAAATTGTCTATCAGGGCCAAGATATGGTAAAAGCAAGAAAATTAACATTTATTGAGGCTCCCATGCCCTTTGAGCTTTGCATTGACACATTATGTCATCTGATGCTAACAAGCCCATGAAGTAATTATATTTTATAGCTGAAGAACGTAAGACTGAGAAAGCCTAAGCAATCTGTCCAAAGACAAATAGCCAGGAAACTGCAGCATCAGAGTTTAAACAGTTGTTCTCATAAAGTGCACGCTATTTACCTATAACAGGAATTTTCTAATTGTGTTCTGGTAAAACCCTAGGGTTCTAAGGAGATGCCTAAGGGGCTATTACAGAAATAAAAGGGCGTCAGTGAGCCTTAGAACAGCTGTAGTTAGAACAACCCTGATTTATCTCTCATCTATTAGAGCTCATTTGAAACATTGATCCCACTGATTTTAAAAATAAAGACGTTTACAGACCACTGCATTCTACCATGTGACTTTCCCTGTATTTGTCACAGAGGCCTAGGAACCTGGAAGACTGTACACACATAGGAAGTCAACAGATTGAAGCCAGTAATTTAATAAATAAAGACATTACAAGTAGTATGGAGCCAAAGAGGCCGAGACTCTGCTGTTCCTGCTGCTAAGTCGCTTCAGTCGTGTCCGACTCTGTGCAACCCCATAGACGGCAGCTCACCAGGCTCCCCTGTCCCTGGGATTCTCCAGGCAAGAACACTGGAGTGGGTTGCCATTGCCTTTCCAGTGCAGGAAAGTGAAAAGGGAAAGTGAAGTCACTCAGTCGTGTCTGACTCTTAGTGACCCCATGGACTGCAGCCCACCAGGCTCCTCTGTCCGTGGGATTTTCCAGGCAAGAGTACTGGAGTGGGTCACCATTGCCTTCTCCAGAAACTCTGTCTGGGATGTCTCTTATGAACAGGAGCAACACAGCATGCCCGGGGGCACTTATACACAAGGTCAGCTGGATCAGGAGAAGCAGGCAGACAATCATCAAGTACAGACGGAGACTAAGTCAACCAAGGCAACAGTGACCAAGGGCATCATGAGTGACACTTGCAAGCAGGCTATGACCTCTCACCCTGCAGCCACTGACCCGTAAACAAAGGTATTCCTATTTTGCCCTGCTCTTCTCTTTTAAAGCCTCTTTGAATGAATTCGTTCTTTCTCATGTTTTTAAATATCATTCAAATCTGTATGCTTAATCACCAAATATGTGTCTGAAGCCTAGACGTCTATTTAGAACTTCAGATCTGCATATTCAGTTGCTTGTTTTCTGTAATCAATGTCCCACAGACACTTCAAGTGCAATTCATCTGATATGCTGTATTTTGCCTTAAATCTGCCTCTTGTCCTAACATGTTTCCTGCCTCTCTGAGACCACCTTCCACCTGACCAGTGAAGGCAGAATCACGAGACATCTTGAGTTCCCTTTGCCTCAATATCCAGTGATAGGCTGTATGCTTAGTTGCTCAGTCAACTCTTTGTGACCCCATGGACTGTAGCCCACCAGGCTCCTCTGTCCATGGGGATTCTCCAGGCAAGAATACTGAAGTGGGTCACTGTTCCCTTCTCAAGAGGATCTTCCCTACCCAGGATCGAACCCAGGTCTACCACATTACAGGCAGATTCTTTACTATCTGAGCCACCAGGGAAGCCCAAGAATAAGTGGGTAGCTTATCCCTTCTCAGGGGGATTGTTCTGACTCAGGAATTGAATGGGGTCTCCTGCATTGCACTCTACACATGGACATCACCAGATGGTCAATACCAAAATCAGATTGATTATATTTTTTGTAGCCAAAGATGGAGAAGCTCTATACAGTCAGGAAAACAAGATTAGGAGCTGATTGTGGCTTAGATCATGAACTCCTTATTGCCAAATTCAGACTTAAATTGAAGAAAGTAGGGAAAACCACTAGACCATTCAGGTATGACCTAAATCAAATCCCTTATGATTATACAGTGGAAGCGACAAATAGATTCATTGATTAGATCTGATAGAGTTCCTGAAGAACTATGGATGGAGGTTCATGACATTATACAGGAGGCAGTGATCAAGACCATTCCCAAGAAAAAGAAATGCAAAAAGGCAAAATGGTTGTCTGAAGAGGCCTTAAAAATAACTGAGAAAAGAAGAGAAGTCAAAAGTAAAGGAGAAAAGGAAAGATTTACCCATTTAAATGCAGAGTTCCAAAGAATAGCAAGGAGAGGTAAGAAAGCCTTCTTCAGTGATCAATGCAAAGAAATAGTGGAAAACAACACAATGAGAAAGTCTAGAGATCTCTTCAAGAAAATTAGAGATACCAAGGGAATATTTTATGCAAAGATGGACACAATAAAGGACAGAAACGATATGGACCTAACAGAAGCAGAAGATATTAAGAAGAAGTGACAAGAATATACAGAAGAACTATGCAAAAAAGATCTTCATGACCCAGATAACCATGATGATGTGCTCAGTCACCTAGAGCCAGACATCCTGGAATGTGAAGTCAAGCGGGACTTAGAAAGCATCACTACGAACAAAGCTAGTGGAGGTGATGGAATTCCAGTTGCTGCTGCTGCTAAATTGCTTCAGTCGTGTCCAACTCTGTGCGACTCCATGGACAGCAGCCCATCAGGCTCCTCTGTCCAAGGAATTTGCTATTTAAGAGTATTAGAGTGGGTTGCCATTTCCTTCTCCAAGAATTCCAGTTGAGCTATTTCAAATCCTAAAAGATGATGCTGTGAAAGTGTTGCACTCAATATTCCAGCAAATTTGGGAAACTCAGCAGTGGCCACAGGACTGGAAAAGGTCAGTTTTCATTCCAATCCCAAAGAAAGGCAATGCCAAAGAATGTCCAAACTACTACACAATTGCACTCATCTCATGCACTAGCAAAGTAATGCTCAATATTCTCCAAGCCAGGCTTCAGCAATATGTGAACTGTGAACTTCCAGATGTTCAAGCTGGGTTTAGAAAAGGCAGAGGAACCAGAGATCAAATTGCCAACATCCGATGCATCATCAAAAAAGCAAGAGAGTTCCAGAAAAACATCTACTTCTGCTTTATTGACTACGCCAAAGCCTTTGACTGTGTAGATCACAACGAACTGTGGAAAATTCTTACAGAGATGGGACTACCAGACCATCTTACCTGCCTCCTGAAAAATCTGTATGCAGGTCAAGAAGCAACAGTTAGAACTGGACATGGAACAACACACTGGTTCCAAATAGGGAAAGGAGTATGTCAAGGTTGTATATTGTCACCCTGCTTATTTTATTTATATGCAGAGTACATCATGAGAAATGCTGGGCTGCATGAAGCACAAGCTGGAATCAGATTGCCAGGAGAAATATCAATAACCTCAGATATGCAGATGACACCACCCTTATGGCAGAAAGTGAAGAAGAACTAAAGAGCCTCTTGATGAAAGTGAAAGAGGAGAGTGAAAATGTTGGCTTAAAGCTCAACATTCAGAAAACAAAGATCATGGCATCCAGTCCCATCACTTCATGGCAAATAGATGAAGAAACAATGAAAACAGTGAGAGACTTTGTTTATTTATTTGGCTCCAAAATCACTGCAGATGGTGACTGCAGCCATGAAATTAAAAGACACTTACTCCTTGGAAGAAAAGCTATGACCAACCTAGACAGCATATTAAAAAGCAGAGACATTACTTTGCTGACAAAGGTCCATATAACCAAAGCTATGGTTTTTCCAGTAGTCATGTGTGGATGTAAGAGTTGGACTATAAAGAGAGCTGAGTGACAAAGAATTGATGCTTTTGAACTGTGGTGTTGGAGAAGACTCTTGAGAGTCCCTTGAACTGCAAAGAGATCCAACCAGTCCATCCTAAAGGAAATCAGTCCTGAATATTCATTGGAAGGACTGATGCTGAAGCTGAAACTCCAGTACTTTGGCCACCTGATGCGAAGAACTGACTCGTTTGAAAAGACCTTGATGCTGGGAAAGATTGAAGGCAGGAGGAGAAGGGCCAACAGAGGATGAGACGGTTGGATGGCATCACCGACTCAATGGACATGAGTTTGAGCAAGCTCCGGGAGTTGGTGATGGACAGGGAAGCTTGGCGTGCTGCAGTTCATGGGGTCTCAAAGAGTTGGAACAACTGAGCGACTGAACTGACTCCTGCATTGCAGGCTGTTACCAGCTGAGCTACCAGGGAAGCCCAGTGATTGGCTAAAGCCTGTTGGTTTCACCATCTAAATTTTTCTCAAATCCATCTTCTCTGTTCTTATCACCAGTGTCTTGAGCCCTCAGGGTTTGCCCTCTGTGTTAGCTTGCATGTTCCTCACACACATCATTCAGTGCTGTATTTCCACCTCCAGTGTCATATAGGTCCATCTCTTAGAACTCCCTTCTCCCTTTCTTTACCGAATCGGTTCCAACATTTACTCTTTTTGACATCTCTGGGGACTTTCCCCAAAATCTCAAATTGGCTTTGTGTTTTTCACTATGCACCCAAAGTACATTGTTTATCCCTCTGGCATGGAATGTATGGTTATTTTGGCAGTTTTTAGTAGTGTTTGCTTTAAGGACAGAAACTGGATTTTTCATCTTTGTATCTCAGGTGTCTAGATGAAGACTGGATTCTCAGTGAAAGGATGTGAACATGAACTAGAGTGCCACATGTGCTCAGTCACACAATCGTATCCAAGTCCTTGCGACCCAGAAACTGTGGCCCCCCAGGCTCCTCTGTCCAGGAGGAATACTGGAGTGGGTGGCCATTCCCTTCTCCAGGGCATCTTCCTGACCCAGGGATAGAACCTAGGTCTCCTGCATTACAGCAGATTCTTTACTGTCTGAGCTACTAGGGAAGCCTGTTGGATGAGTATTGGAAGCCAGAGACAGAGTCCTAGAACTACTGGTACTTTCTGTTTACCTCAAGGGCAGGGAAGTAGGCTCTCCTGGGAGTTCCTCCATTTAATTTGAATTCAATAGAGTTATATTGGGAGTGTGTGCAGGCATGCTAAGTTGCTTCAGTCGAGTCCGATTCTTTGCAACCCTATGGACTGTAGCCCACCAGGCTCCTCTGTCCATGGGATTCTTCAGGCAAGAATCCTGGAGTGGGTTACCATATCCTCCTCCAGGGGATCTTCCCAACATTGGCAGGCAGGTTCTTTACCACTAGTGCCACCTGGGAAGCTCCTTACATTAGGCACCTTGTATGTATTCTAAATATAAGCATAAGATGACTCAGGCCCTGTGGTTGGAAGCAAAACTTTGAAAGACGTGGTTCTGCCCTGTTTTTCATCTCTGTCCCATCCTGTTTGCTCCAGCATTAACCTCCCACTCTGCCAGGGCAGTGACTCCTATCAGGACCCACCTACCCCTTTACTCTGCCCCAAACATATTCTTAGGTTCTAGTTATTACTTTACACTCTAGTTTTTACTTTATGATTTGAATAGCTGTGTTTAAAAATGAATCTCCAACACTATGCTAATTTTGAGAGTTTAGGGATGTTAGATTATCTGTTCTCTCTACTTCTTTTCTCCTCCTAACTTGTGCTTTTCTGGGAAAGAATTATCTTAAATTAGTAATTTATGGTGGAAAATTAAGGTATGTGTGCTAATATTTTAGTGCCAAAAAAAACATTTGATCCAATAGTAGCCCTCAAATCATTATTGTGGTCCAATTTGTACCCATAGCGCTGAAAGTAAAGAGGTGGGAAGAGCTGGGGCTGCTGATAATGCTCCAACTTTCCTGCCCTTCTAATCTCACAGTTGGGACATGGTCAGTGTTAGGTTAAAAGAAGGAGGAGTGCACATCTGCTCTATTTAGGTATTTCAGATAGCTTTTCTCTTGTCCAGAAAGTTATTTATGTCAGAGAAGTTCATATAGCAGTTATCTTTAACAATTGAATTATGCATACATAATTTACATACTAGTTTTAAAGTAAATTTAGTGGAAGTAACAAATTTTCCTCAATATAAAATCCTCCAAATTAAATGTAGTTAACTGAAAGAGGTTTGAGTGATAAAGACTGATTTAACCACGGAGTGTGTTTTAACGATTTTATCAGCTAGAGTTGGTGGTTCCCAAGTTGGTTACAAATCTGAAGAATGTAGGGCACTTTTTCAAAAAGTTTACCCTAAGCCCTGACCCTGGTATGGTCACTGCATTTAGGGTGCAGCCTAGGCAACTACATTTGTTTTAGTAAGCACTTGAGTGATAATCAGACGGTTTGGCAAGATCTCCTAAAATGGAAGAATACAAGCTTCCTTAACGTGTTTGTAAAGTTAATGTCAATTCTGGTCGGTATGAGACAGCAGTGGGACACTTTATATTCTAGCGTTATGTAGTGGGATATCAGCTCATCCGCAAGAGGACAAGAACTACTGTTTATGGAACAACTTCATTTTAGCTTCCAGCCCCTGTTCTGTTTGTATCTTAAAGACTTAACCTCAGTTCTTTCGGGAATCCTCCTAGGGTGGTGGCCTGCTTCTTGGGTCTTACACAGGATGGGGAAAAGGAACCAACCAGCTTGGTCATCACTGCAGGTCTTTCTGCCTGGCCACGTGACCCCACACATTCCAGAGTCCTTTGCTGCTCCTTTTGAGGTATTATGAAGACCGGAAAACTTTTTGTGGCTGTAGATGGTCCCCTCTGCCTAGACCGAATATACAGTCATTTCTTTCCTGGGGTCTTGTCGCCATACTCCATACCCTCCCTCAGCAATGCTTTCAAGAATAGGGCTTAAGTGCCCCTCTGTTCTCTAGTCCTACAGACCGCTTTATTCTCCAGTTGTTAGGTCCTACTCCATCCCCAGCAAGTCTAAGCAAGAAATTCCTTCACCATCCACTCACCTTCACCCCTCAGTGAAACACCCCTTGGCAATAAAGAAATGATCAGTTCATTTCAGTCACTCAGTCATGTCCAACTCTTTGAGACCCTATGAACCGTAGCACGCCAGGCCTCCCTATCCATCACCAACTGCCAGAGTCTACCCAAATCCATGTCCATTGAGTTGGTGATGCCATCCAGCCATCTCATCCTCTGTCATCCCCTTCTCCTCCTGCCCTCAATCTTTCCCAGCATCAGGGTCTTTTCAAATGAATCTGGTCTTTGCATCAGGTGGCCAAAGTATTGGATTTTCAGCTCAAACATCAGTCCTTCCAATGAACACCCAGGACTGATCTCCTTTAGAATGGACTGGTTGGATCTCCTTGCAGTCCAAGGGACTCTCAAGAGTCTTCTCCAACACCACAGTTCAAAAGCATCAATTCTTTGGTGCTCAGCTCTCTTTATAGTCCAACTCTCATATCCATGACTACTGGAAAAACCATAGCTTTGGCTACACAGACCTTTGTTGGCAAAGTAATGTCTCTGCTTTTTAATATGCTGTCTAGGTTGGTCATAACTTTCCTTCCAAGGAGTAAGTGTCTTTTAACTTCATGGCTGCAATCACCATCTGCAGTGATTTTGGAGCCCAAAAATATAAAGTCAGCCACTGTTTCCACTGTTTCCCCATCTGTTTGCCGTGAAGTGATGGGACCGGATACCATGATCTTAGTTTTCTGAGTGTTGAGGTTTAAGCCAACTTTTTGACTCTCCTCTTTCACTTTCATCAAGAGGCTTTTAGTTCTTCTTCACTTTCTGCCGTAAGGGTGGTGTCATCTGCATATCTGAGGTGATTGATATTTTTCCCAGCAATCTTGATTCCAGCTTGTGCTTCCTTCAGCCAAGCATTTCTCTTGATGTACTCTGCATATAAGTTAAATCAGCAGGGTGACAATATACAGCCTTGATGTACTCCTTTTCCTATTTGGAACCAGTCTGTTGTTCCATGTCTAGTTCTAACTGTTGCTTCCTGACCTGCATACAGGTTTCTCAAGAGGCAGGTCAGGTGGTCTGGTATTCCCATCTCCTTCAGAATTTTCCACAGTTTATTATGAGCCACACGGTCAAAGGCTTTGGCATAGTCAGTAAAGCAGAAATAGATCACAGCAGGACATGTCTTTTAGGTTTCATTAGTCGCTCTCTCTGAAGAATCAAAATAGTTAGCAAATTACTTTAGATTCATTAAGACTGCAAATCCATTATATTTAAAGACTAGAGAAATTCTTTCTCACTTCTGTCGGTCCAAGGCATGAGCTTATGCCATATAGAATCCTAAACCCAAAACCCTATAATAAATATAGTGCGGCCTAGAGCTTATGGGAACCTAAGCCAGGAACATCAGTATTTGCAGACACACCCTATACTCAAATACCTCTCCTGTGAGGTAACAAGTTAGGTATTTGCTAAACAGGAGGAAGGGAAAGAGAAACACAGAGGGAAAAAGACACATATCTTAGAATATTATCAAAACAACAATTAAAGATCTGGAAATTCAGTATAAAATTAAAATTTCAATCACATATTTTATATTTCTAAATATTCTATAACTTCCTGATAACACCCAATATTCACAGACATTTTGGAAAAGACATCATTCCCATCTGGTGAAGTATATTTCACCAAATTTGGAATACTTTAGAATTCAAATATCCCACTCTGTAATGTGGGATCATCTGGTTGAAAAGGTCAAAACTAGATCAAGTATGAAGGAAGTAATGTGAAGGTACCATCAGGTGCAACCAAGACAAAACACGAGCTAAAAGCTTGAGCACAGGAAGAATGTAACTGGAAGTCAATAATTAAGATGCTCCTTTTCCCCAGTAAATTATGAAGTCCTCCTCATCTTTGTTTTTTTCTCCATACGGCTCAGCTATTCTAATTTCTCTGTAGACTGGCTTATTCTGTTTCTTTGTGAATTCCATCACTTGAAAATGACTTTGACATTCCATTGTAGTTGCATCATCCTTGGTTTATCAGAAATTTTCACATTAAACCCTACTTTCATTTGCTTGATTTAACTTCTCAGGGTCCTCATCCCAAAGGTCCAAAGAAAGAATTCAGTCATTTCAGTTTCCTCCAAGTATCTGCTCAGGCCAATCAACTGTACCCGAGGGACAGCCACTTGGTCTGTGTACCCACTCCATTTAGACACTATGAGTAGAACAGCTTCTCTGAAGAATAAGATATTTGGGCAGGAGGTATGTTTATGTGACCACTGAAATAATGGGGATGCCCATTATTCCTGAATTCTGAAAAAAAGCTCACATTTTTATATCTTCTGTTTATTATTGTTGTTGTTGCTATTATGTAGTGGCTAAGTTGTGTCTGAACTCCAGTACTTTGGCCACCTCATGCGAAGAGTTGACTCATTGGAAAAGACTCTGATGCTGGGAGGGGTTGGGCGCAGGAGAAGGGGATGACAGAGGATGAGATGGCTGGATGGCATCACTGACTCAATGGACGTGAGTCTGAGTGAACTCTGGGAGTTGGTGATGGACAGGGAGGCCTGGCGTGCTGCGATTCATGGGGTCGCAAAGAGTCGGACATGACTGAGTGACTGAACTGAACTGAACTGAAGTTGTGTCTGATTCTTTGTGACCCCAGGGATTGTAAATTACCTCCACGTTCCTCTGTCCATGTAATTTTCCAGGCAAGAATAGTAGAGGGGGTTGCCGTTTCCTTCTCCAGGAGATCCTCCTGACCCAGGGATCTTACATCTCCTGCACTGGCAATCAGATTCTTTACCACTGGGCCACCTCTGTATGCTATTAGGCATATGCTATTTTTTGTCCACAGAATGATATGATTATGTCATTTACTTATATTGATAATGATTAATTAGTAATAATCTGAGATGATCCATTATCTCTAAGTTTATATCAATACTAGCTCTATCGTGGACCTTAGAAACCAACCAATCAACCAAGAGTAAAGAATAAAACAATAAAAATAACATAAAAACCTGCCAATCCCGAATCTCTTCTAGTCAGAAAGGACTCTGTATCAGTCAAACCAATTGTCTCTTCAGTGATGAGGGTGAAAGATAATCGAAGTTAATATCTCTGAATGCCAAATGTATTTTGTCTCAATTTTTATCTCTTTTAGGAGACAATCCAGCCATCTGTAAATTATTTTTCATTACAAATTTTCTGAAAGCAGAGGTTAACTTAAACTGATTTTAAAAGCCCTTGACCACTAGGTGGCACCAAATAGCCATAATTCATAGATTGTCTCCTAAACCTATACACAAGCCATTAAAAGATTATCCTTCTTTGCTTATGAAGACAATATTCTAAAAAATTAAAAAATAAATAATTTGGGCTTTTATAGAATAAGAAATACAACGCAATTTTTTCTAAAGTACTTCAAGATAATAAGTTGAAGTATATTCATGTAGTCTGTTAATAAATTCATTGTAACATTCATTGTTGAATGTCAAAATATGTTACTCTTTTCTCCCATTGAATTATTTCAGTATTATAAATATTTTTTAAATTCTTTAGAAACATGTAAGATGACCCTTTCTAGAAGTTTTTTTTTTTTAATTTAAGATCTCTTTTACTATACTCAGTAAAATATACTCACATCATTACACAATGTGCCTTTATTTTAATAGTGATGTTCTCAGTCCAAGGAGGCATTTGGATTATGATAAGGTGCTGTGGCAAGAGATACTTCGTCCCACCTACACTTGTAAATTTCCCTCTGTCATGCAGGGCTCACCACACTACCTTAGGATTTTGTCACCTCGAGGTTTGACTGCTGCTGTGTCCTCTGCCTTGGTTGACGGCGAAAGAGCCCTGGAATACTCAACTAGTACAGAACGTGACAGCTTGTCTGTTTAGCAATGCCAGCCACACGGAGCACATTATACCGATGCTCTGCGCATAGCTCTGGCTTCCAACAGCCATTCGAGGTGTTCATTTTAATTTATAAAGCTCTCCATGGCCTAGGACTTGTAAGTTATATGATGTTCTCATTTCCTATCCTGGCAGTTAAGGCGTTTACTAGGTAGCTCCTAAGATGCTATGATGAACTCAAAGTTAGAGGTCCTGGACCCTACATCATTCAGTTTCATTCTCTGACTTGAAAAGAACTTATTTTGCACAATATAGAATTTCCTGGAAAATGTGAGTCCTTAATTTAGGTTCTATAAATAGTGTTTGATTGTGGAAGAGACCGAGTCTAGCAAAACACAATTATTTCAGTCTTCATGAGTAGTGGAAATAATCTTTCAGCAGCAGGTGTCTATAACAAAAATTACCCCCAAAATGAAATTAACAGAATAGCAAAAGCCAGCTTAAATGTACTGCAGTTCATTATGGTTACATTTAGCAAACATGTTTTGAATGCTGAGTATGATTAAGATACTGCATTATAAACTACAAGACACTGCAGCCAATTATATAAAACTATACTGTTATAAAGTGGATAATTGTAACAAATATAGAAAAATAATATTGAATTGCTACTTTTACATTGGAATTATATTGTATCTCTCCAAATAAATTGTTGCTTTCCTAGACTATAGAAAGACATACATGTCTCAGGATAACAAACTTGCCTGGATTTCAAGCAACTAAGAAATCTGGTAGCTAAATTCAATGTGAAAAACAAAAATAAATTAGCTTGAGTATTCCTAACATGTAGCACACATATACTGTGTGCATGTCTAATTTTCTCAATCAGAGATTACTGATTAGAAGAAAACAAGGCCTTAGCAGGTGTTCTGTTCCAAATCTGTGCCTTTTCCGGAGGCATGCATTTCAAATTCTTCCATGTCCTGAAAAAGAAAAGTGGGTAAATTAAAGATTACATTTCCCTTACCAGAATCTAGCATATATGGGACTTGTGCTTACTTCTAAACATGAGTTAATTTAAAGACTACATTTGTCAATAAAAAATATATTTTACAAAAATGGCTGGGGAAACTACAATAGGCAAAATGAAGACACATACACATTTCTTGATTTTAATGATAATAAAACTCTGTTCTCTCTAGTCAGAAGTGGGAATAGTAAGCAGATATTTTAAACTGTCAGTGAGATGACTTTTGCAAAGATCATCACTTTAAAATAGAAAAAAAGTATATAAATAGAAGGAATGTTTATTTTAATAAATTTCAAGTATTAAAAGACTCAGGTTATCATACAACAAGAGTGCCAGATCTACTCCAAAGTCCCTCCCATTTTGGTCATGCCTGTCTTCTTTCCTTTCAGTGTCTGTCATTGCCTGTGGTTTTCTCTTTGCAGAATCAAAAATAGTTTTATATGTGGCTTTCTGATTATCTTCAGTCAGACTTATCTTTCAGTAGATGCTTCTCCAGAAGTGATGGGAATATTATATTGACAAAATACACCCTTCAGCACTTCTGCCTGACGTTTATTAGGCTATCCATTTAAATTTCAGGCTTCCCTGGTGGCTCAGACAGTAAAGAATCTGCCTGCAATGCAGGAGACCCTGGTTAGATTCCTGAGTCAGGAAGATCCCCTAGAGAAGGGAATGGCTATCCACTCACGTATTCTTGCCTAGAGAATCCCAAGGACAGAGGAGCCTGGTGGGGTATAGTCCATGGGGTCGCAAAGAATCGGACACGACTGAGTGACTAACACTTTGTTTCATATTTAAGTTTCAGTTTGGGTATCATCTGTTTTCCACATAGAGCTGACACTGACAGAAAAACTGACTAATAATTACTATTGCTTCCAATGGCCAAACAATGACTTCTCTCTAGAGCTGCATTGTTAGAGGTCGTATTATGACATTGCATGTTTATAAACATGCACGCAAGTAACTAATCAAAATTGTTCTGTTGCAACGTTAACAGTCTCAAGGTGTACTATATTTTACTACTATATTTTTCTTGTAACATATGCTGCTGCTGCTGCCACCACTAAGTCGCTTCAGTCGTATATCTAATAGCAAAACAGCAGCTGAAGGGGGAGAGGGAATTTTAGAAGTACATAATCTTGAATACTAACTTCCCCAAAGCCCGGTTCCTGTGTACTGCTGTTGACCCACTACAAAAACAGTATTGATTTCTGATTAAAAATATACCATTAAAATGTATTCAGATGAATGGGCAAAGAAGATGTAGTGTGTATATATATATATATATATTTTTTTTTCCCCCCAGTGAAGTGCTCTTCAACCAAAAACATGTTGCCATTTGAGACAACATGAATGGACTTTGAAGGTATTATGCTAAGTAAAATAGGTCAGAATGATAAAGATAAATGCCATATGATTTCACTCATGTAGAATCCACAGAAGTAGAACAAATGAACAAAAAATATAAAACAAAAACAAACTTATACATGCAAAGATCTGATTAGTGGTTACCAGAGGGAAAGGGGTTAGGTCGTGGGTGAAATGGATGAAGAGGTTCAACTGCGTGGTCATGGCTGTCAGCTAGACTTTTGATAGTGATCACTCTGTAGTGTATACATTGTCAAATTATGATGCTCTACACCTGAAACATGCAAAATTAAATTTAAAAAGAATCAATTATTTTGATGAATAAATGGTGAAGGCATTACAGCTAATAAGATGGCAGTAGCTGACCAGTATCTTTCAAAAATATTTC
Source organism: Bos javanicus (assembly GCF_032452875.1). NCBI lineage: Eukaryota > Metazoa > Chordata > Mammalia > Artiodactyla > Bovidae > Bos > Bos javanicus. The sequence continues at coordinate 55,145,825 of NC_083871.1, read as the reverse complement.
TAGAGATGTTTAAGTAAATACTCTGGCTTTAGTCTCATAACTTTAATCCCCAATGAATAATAATGGCCATTATTTTTAGAGCATTTACTCAATATATTAGGAACTATGCTAAGTATTTTATGTCTACCATCAGTTATTATTGGTAAGTTGCTATAAGCAGGAATATATTCTACACACAAATCTTGGGCAGAGTCACACAGCTGATTGCTTTAGATTTGAACCCAGACAATCAGATGGAAGAATCTGGTTTGAAATCATTTCAGTACAGAACTCTGTATATAATACATAGCTTTCATAGCCTCTTAATTCTTTTAACTAAAAAGCAATGATTTATTTTTCATATTATTATCTTTCATCACTATGATAATCCTACTTACTAACTTAATTTTGTTTTGTCCTTACTATTCCTTTTATTTATGTAACAATTCACTGATATATTCTTATTGGGAAAGATTTAAACAATAGTTATAAAAGATTAAGGCTCCTGCTCACCTCTCCATTCCAAGTTCTCATCTGAAAGAAAACATATGTTAAAATTCTGTCATATTCTTCCAGTCTTCTTCTTTCTGTTCTTCTTTCAGTCCATTTGCTAAGAACTAACACAAGTATATGTAGAAATATTTTATGAAAACACAATTACATTACGCTTATCCTTCCAGTACTCTTAACTACCTAACACATATGCATATATATACATAGAAATATTATTTTCATATAATCATAATTATTCTATACCCATTCTTCCATTATTTTTTAATAATTACATACCTTATACTTTTCTTATAAGTAAATATGGGTCTTCCACATTTTTTAGCTTTTGTCCAATATTTCATAGTTTAGATTACCACATTTATTGAATCCCTCACATATTCACAAATATATAGGATATCTTCACTCTTCTTTTGCTATTATAAACAATTCTGAAAGTGAGATCCTTATACATATTACTACTATACACATATGTGAGTCTTTCTCTAAAATGGATTCCTAGAAATGGGATGGACTTGCTCAGTCCAAGAACATATATGTGTGTGTATATATATACACACACACACATACACATATGTATACACATATACTTGATTTAAAAAACTTTGATAGCTACCACTCAACTGGTCTTCCAAAAGATTTTTACCCTGTATACTCTAAACAACACTGTAATGAAAACACATAGTTTTCCACATGCTTACAAACACTAAAATTTGTTAGTTTCAGCTTTGTGCTGTTTTTTTCTCTTTTGCTAATCTGGTGGGAAATTATATTTAATTGTTTTATTTTCCCTCTTTCTGAATACTGGAGAGAAAATTTCTGTTCATTGGTAAAATAGAAATGTTTTCTTTCTCTAACTTCATACCTTACTAGATATGACCCAGACATAACATATTCAGGTAATATAGTGATTTCTTTTACATTTCATATTTTGGCAATGTTTAAGTATTAAAAGGTTTAGGTTAAAATATAGATTTACAGCTTCTCTTTTAAAAGATCATAAGATCTAGCAACACTAATCCTATTCTCCTTAGTGACACAATGCATTGATGCCAAGCAGTGGCTGTATCCCCTAGATGGAGTGTGTCTTCTCCCAACTGCCCTCAGGTGGCCTGTGCTTCTCAGCTATTTCTCGGAGACATTGACTTGGCTACCCTGAACCAACTATTCCTCAAGCATATAAAATTTTGACATAATTTGTTAAAATTGAAAGTTAACATTCTCTTTGCTTTTGTTATTAACCTAATGAATCATCAAGCCTACTTCATTTGCAAAATGTAAGTGGAAAACAAGGTATTGTCAGATGTTCCCTTCCAAAAATATGTTTTTCTATAGATAGTTTAGATCCATCCCTTTGGGGTTTTTTTAGAGGATACAAATTGTTTTAATGTATAACTAAATAATATTTGAAAAACATTTTTATGTGTAAAAAAAAGAATAGACTAATTCCAGATGCAACTGAATACATTTGAATTAGACATTTTCACTGAGTCAATATAATATTTTAAGCCTGACACTTATTTTAAAATGAAATATCAAAAAATTGAAAATAATAGCAAATGAAGCAACCGACAAACAACTAATCTCAAAAATATACAAGCAACTCCTACAGCTCAACTCCAGAAAAATAAACGACCCAATCAAAAAATGGGCCAAAGAACTAAATAGACATTTCTCCAAAAAAGACATACAGATGGCTAACAAACACATGAAAAGATGCTCAACATCACTCATTATCAGAGAAATGCAAATCAAAACCACTATGAGGTACCATTTCACACCAGTCAGAATGGCTGCGATCCAAAAGTCTACAAATAATAAATGCTGGAGAGGGTGTGGAGAAAAGGGAACCCTCTTACACTGTTGGTGGGAATGCAAACTAGTACAGCCACTATGGAGAACAGTGTGGAGATTCCTTAAAAAACTGGAAATAGAACTGCCTTATGATCCAGCAACCCCACTGCTGGGCATACACACTGAGGAAACCAGAAGGGAAAGAGACACGTGTACCCCAATGTTCATCGCAGCACTGTTTATAATAGCCAAGACATGGAAGCAACCTAGATGTCCATCAGCAGATGAATGGATAAGAAAGCAGTGGTACATATACACAATGGAGTATTACTCAGCCATTAAAAAGAATACATTTGAATCAGTTCTAATGAGGTGGATGAAACTGGAGCCTATTATACAGAGTGAAGTAAGCCAGAAGGAAAAACATAAATACAGTATTCTAACGCATATATATGGAATTTAGAAAGATGGTAACAATAACCCTGTGTACGAGACAGCAAAAGAGACACTGATGTATAGAACAGTCTTATGGACTCTGTGGGAGAGGGAGAGGGTGCGAAGATTTGGGAGAATGACATTGTAACATGTAAAATATCATGTAAGAAACGAGTTGCCAGTCCAGCTTCGATGCACGATACTGGATGCTTGGGGCTAGTGCACTGGGACGACCCAGAGGGTTGGTATGGGGAGGGAGGAGGGAGGAGGGTTCAGGATGGGGAACACATGTATACCTGTGGTGGATTCATTTTGATGTTTGGCAAAACTAATACAATTATGTAAAGTTTAAAAATAAAATAAAATTTAAAAAAAAAAAAGAAATATCAAAAAATTATTTTATCTGATAGTTTAAATACTCATGGACTATTACATATTAAATTATCCTCTTAAATAATACCTTGGACAATTGCCTCATTAAACTACAAAGTACCTCTCAACAATATGTTTTGCTGAAGCCTTCACAACTCTGCTTACATTAGGCATGTGAAGGCACAGGAATTGCCTTTCATCTACCAACCAAAGTTGGCTCTTGGAAGGAGATTCCCTCAATTGTAGGCAAGTATACTGCTCTACTTGCAAATGGTTCCTCTGTCTATATGTGGACAGTGGTCTCCGTGCCTGGGAGCAGCTACTTGTAACCTAACCAAAAGGAAGACCTGGTCAGTGGAATCAAGGAGAGGACCATTTCACTCCATTGTTCTCTTTTTCCTATGATACATACACTTTTACCATAATTTTTTTTAATTCTAAGCAATTATATTTCAATGCAAGATTTGTGAGTTGGCAATTCCATGTGTATAGGTATCATTATCGCTATCTAGAATAATTATTCCAACTGCTTTTGAATTTATTGTTTATCAAATACTCATTAGCATCTTTGATGTGCCAGAGACTGTACTAAGTGACAGTTATAAAAGGGTGAACAAAAACATTAGATTCCTGCCATTGTGTGACTTATCTGCCATCATGTGACTATCTGAATAGGTAAGAGATAAGAATCAAATAGATAAGAAACAATAAACAAAGGTATCCTTACTGAATTAATTATCCAGCTCATCAATAAATAAATTATTTCCAATAATGACAAGGTACTATGAAGCAGGGCAAAGTGTCTGAGAAAGATAAGATGGTGTAGAGAATGGGGAACAAACATAAATAAACATCTCAAAAATTATTTTAAACAACCCATCTCTAGAGAACCATCCCCAATTACAGGTACCACCATTCCATAACGACATTTATAAAGTAAAATTATGCACTTACATGAAAGAAACATAATAGCAAGGGATTGGGAGAACATACCATACAAAGAATAGCTGAAAGATATGGTGATATTTGGACTGAAAAATAAAATAATAAAAGGAGAAATATGACACTTAGGTTTAGACATGTTGAAAGTTGTCATGAAATAAAAGGAACAGAATAATATTATGTTTCATATAGGAAGAACTAGGCTAGGATTGAGCAACTAAGAGCACACACACACACAGGCTAGGAATAATAGGAAAAAAGTAAAATTAGTACATGATTTATTGGATCATCACCTTGTACCCAGCACTAGATGATGTTTTGCAAATAACTACTAATTAATATTGTTGTGATTTCTTGAGATTTTTCTCTTTTTAAATTATTTATTTTAATTGGAGGCTAATTACTTTACAATATTGTAGTGGTTTTTGCCATACATTGACATGAATCAGCCATGGGTGTACATGTGACCCCCATCCTGAACCCCTCTCCTCCTCCCTCCCATCCCATCCCTCAGGGTTGTCCCAGTGCCCTGGCTTTGAGTGCCCTGTCTCATGCATCTAACTTGGACTGGTCATCTATTTCACATATGGTAATATACATGTTTCAATACTATTCTCTTAGGTCATCTCACCCTCACCTTCTCCCACAGATTCCCAAAGAGATTTTTCTTTTATTGCTCTTATCAGGGCGCTGAGACCAATGAAGTTTTTTAAAAAAATGTTCAGATTCATACAGATAGTGAATGGTGAAGCTGGAATTTGGCTTTGGGTTTTCTCCATAGCAGCCTTCCCCAATGGCTCAATCTGCCTGCAGTGCAGAAGACACAGGAGATGAGGGTTTGATCCCTGAGTTGGGAAGATCTGCTGGAGATGGGAATGGCAACCCACTCCAGTATTCTTATCTGGAGAATCCCATGGACAGAGGAGCCCGGTGGGCTGTAGTCCATGGGGTCGCAAAGAGTTGGACACAACTGAAGCAACTAAGCAGCAGCTGCAGCTTGTTCACAGCAAATGTTCTTTCCTCTGCATCCTGATAGCTTTTGATTTTAGCTTAATAAAAAACATAACTTTTTAACATCTAAAACTTACTTCACTTGGTGAAGTAGTGGACTTCCTATAATAGGAGCTGTTACTGAAGAGATCCCTTAGGTGGGATTCTTGTACTGTGTGGAGAGTAACTTCTAAGGTCTCCTATAATCCTAAGAGACTGCAGTTTTCACTGACTGAATTAGGAAATCATCGTCTACAGCACCCTCCCCAATTATTAGCACAGTTTACTTCACAGGATTAGCAAATCATCACCTATTAAAGATCTGAACCCTGCAGGATTTGAAAGTCTACTCCATAAATGGGCAGCCCTGAAGTAGAATAAGAGTACTGTATTAGACACCAAAGGGAAGTGGGCTAGCCTCAAAAGAAAACTTCACCTAGTTCACAGCTTTGACTAGGACCAGATTGCAAAACACCTTCCCGATTCTGGTATGGTTTTCATTTTCCAAAGTTGCAATTCCCTAGCGTAGTCAAGTTTAGCATTTTAGGCTCAGCAAGGGTGAAAAAATCTTTTGTAATAACAGGGGGTTTTGTTTTGACTCATTTTGTTAATATTTCTCAAATAGGACACAGATAGGACATTTCACATTGCTTTTATCAATCAGTCATGCCTGGTGTTTCCACATTAGGTAAAATTCTCAAAAGCCACACATCTTCAGTTGAGTTAGTGGTTCTTTCCAGTTGACAACACTTAACATATGCCCTTAAACCTTAGTTTTGTGTCTGAGTTTTCAATTCAAACTAAAATTAACATTAAATGTTCAGTGGAATTTCATAGTTTGATTTTGTGCTGTTGTGTTGGATGCCAAAGTACCTCTTTTTATTGGCTTTAAATGTATATGCTGTTAACAACATCCAGTGACTAGTTCTGACATGTCATTGGACTGGTTCAAAGCTGCTAAGTCCCTTCAGTCATGTCTGACTCTGTGTGACCCCATACACGGCAGCCCACGAGGCTCCCCGTCCCTGGGATTCTCCAGGCAAGAACACTGGAGTGAGTTGCCATTTCCTTCTCCAATGCATGAAAGTGAAAAAGTGAAAGTGAAGCTGCTCAGTTGTGCTGACTCTTAGAGACCCCATGGACTGCAGCCTACCAGGCTCCTCCATCCATGGGATTTTCCAGGCAAGAGTACTGGAGTGGGTTGCCATTGCCTAGCTTTAATTTTATTTACTTACTTTCTCTTTGGCAAGGTTAAACAATCTAGTTGCTGTAGTTTCTCATTATTACCCTTGTAAGTCCTATCATAGCTTCAAACACACTGTTCCTTTCTTTGGCCTCTTAATTACATCTTCTATGTAAGATGGGTGACACTGAAGTTGGGCCTCAGTTAACTAATGAGATTGGACTAAATCGTGGCCCAGGGTAACTTGGCTTGCTAATTCCTCAAATTTAGTAGTGCTGGTTTAAAAACTCAAAGTGATGTAAAAGAGGGGAAATTAAGGTGATTTGCCTTTAGTTCCACTTCAGTTTGGGAACCTGACATTAAAGAGGCCAACTAGAATCTAAATTAACATTAATTTTACAATTAATGAGAAGACAGAATGGGGAGAAATCTTCAGAAAGACTATCAATGCATTTTTGTATTTTCTATCATTCTCCAAACTTTAATTTGTGAAGATATGTTTCATCACACTTTCAAATTAGCCCAGATTCTATAAATTTTTTCTTTTTCATTAATTTTGCCTGTAAGGTATACAGCTGCCAAATATTTCATGTAACAATTTTATACCATCATTCATATAAAATAAAAATACTGGGTTTAGTATTTTCTAAACTCAGCACATGAACACACATACACGCATGCACATACACACACACATATATAGTGATTTAGTAAAAAGTATTTCTGCAAAGACTGTTAGCAAATATCATGCTGGCATTATTAATATAATAAATAGTGTTTTATTATTGCTAGTTATATGTAAAGCACTAAGCTACATATATGAAAAATAAAGTCATATTGCTGTCCTCAAATTTGCAAATTATTTCACCCATAGAAGCAGTGTCAAATAAGTAGTAGGGAAGCTAGAAACATCATTATTATTCATTTAATCAGAAAGTATTTGTTGATTCTTTACTAAGTGCTCTGCTAGGTCATAGGAACATTAGTTCAGTTCAGTCACTCAGTCATGTCCAGCTCTTTGAGACCCCATGGACTTCAGCACACCAGGCTTCCCTGTCCATCACCAACTCCCGGAGCCTACTCAAACTCATGTCCACGGAGTCAGTGATGCCATCCAACCGTCTCATCCTCTGTCATCCCCTTCTCCTCCCACCTTCAATCATTCCCAGCATCAAGGTCTTTTGAAATGAGTCAGGTCTTTGCATCAGTTGGCCAAAGTATTGGAGTTTAAAACTGCTCCTGCAATTAAAATGCTTACCTTCTTGAAAGGAAGCAGAAATAAACAAATGATTTATAAAACTATGGGTTTTAACAGTTATTCTCAAAGGGTGATTTGCTGAACAGTAGCATTAGCAACCACTGGAAACTTAGACATGAAAATTCCCAGTTTTCACTAGAGACCCATTGAATCAGAATCTCTCCAGAGGATTTTTATAAAGTTTGAAAACCTCTGTGCTACAATTTTAGATGTTCCAAAGTGGGTAAAATTTATGACTAGAGATGCTGTTCCCTGCTGCTACTGCTGCTGCTAAGTCACTTCAGTTGTGCGATTCTGTGCGACCCCATAGACAGCAGCCCACCAGGCTCCCCGGTCCCTGGGATTCTCCAGGCAAGAGTACTGGAGTGGGGTGCCACTGCCTTCTCCGGATGCTGTTCCTTAGGGGATCTTTAATAATGTAACACAGAAAGCATCAAGTCTCTCAGAAAATGATGATCCATTTTCAGGTCCTTCCTCTGGTGGGATAAGACTTTTTCTAACAATGGAGCTTTAAGGTATGTATTAAAGTAGGCTATGGTGATGTCCATCAGAAAAATCCTGTTCCAAGATGGGAGGGTAATTGTAACCAGCAAGTAGGTAACTGGAACCATATATTTTAAAGTTTACATTAGAATTCCTAAGATCTGATAGTGTGAAATATGAAGTGCCTTCATCCCATCTGGCAGTGTTAGGTTGGCAATCAATGCAGCTATACTGGCCAGTGGTCAAGAGAGCACACTAGTTCTGTACCTATGCAACTCTACATGAACAGAAGTAGACTGAAGAGAAGGTACTGGCTTGACTACTGTTGCTATTGCCATCTGGACTGGCACAATGTCTCAACATAACATCCCTTTCAAAAGTAAAATAAATTATAGGTATAAAGGTAGTGAAGAAGGAGTAGTAAGTAGCTAATGGTAAAAGAAGGATTTAGTCAGTTTTACAGTGAGGAAAATCCAATATTATCTTGTCTACTCAAGACACCCATGACAAGAGATGATGATGTTTCTTAGCTTAGCTATGCCATGTGTCTGAGAGAATGAAGCTATTCCTGCTTTTGGAAACTTGTTTTTGGAAATGTGCAAGATTGATAGAAGCCTGAAAACCTCAGTAGCTTCACTCTGGGAGATGCTTTTGCTCATATGTTATGATAGCCTGTATTATTTATTAATGAATATAGTAATATTTTTGACTGTTTTCTTCAGATTGTGTCTACTACCATAAAGTCACATGTTTTAACAGTAGTACTGTTGGTGGGATTATAATATGATATTGATGGTCAAATGTACCTGGAAACTAAATTAGAACTTCATCAGGATATAATACTGTTAGAAAATGGCTGGCCTGATAAAGAACTACATTTAGTTAACCATCAGCTAAACAGTTGTACAGAAATGTATCACAAGATAAAAACAGCAGTAGATCAAAAGACAAAAATATGAAAATGAATGTGATGGTTTCATAATATGAATTAGTTTTTTTTCTTAAAATCTATTCCTGCCTCTGGGCTTTCCTGGTGGCTCAAACAGTAAAAAAATCTGCCTGCAATGTGGGAGACCTGTTTTTGATCCCTGTGTTGGGAAGACCCCCTGGCGGAAGGCATGGCAACCCACTCCTGTATTCTTGCCCAGAGAATCCCAGTTGACAGAGGTACCTGTCGGGCTACAGTCCATGGGATCGCAAAGAATTGGACATGACTGAGCGACAAAGCACACATTTCCTACCCTTACTGTGTCTCTTCCAAAAGTTGGGTATATTTATAATGATACTATTGCCATGTCTGTCATAAATGTTACATTACATGGAGATTCTCAATCAAACTTGATTATTTTGCTCTAGGAGAGCCTTGGCCAAAGGCCAGTTGTGGCCTATGTAGTAAAGAGGTCTTGCCCCTGGAAAGGTCTCAACTTTGCCTTCAGTTTCTACTGAATAATCTATGTGATACCTGGTAGAAGCATCCTTGTTGAGTGTGGGGACTGGTCACCCTGGTCTTAGGGTGAAACCAGCCACACTGAACTGTCCTAGGAAACAAGCTGGATATACCAAGCAGACCAGCAGTATAACTTAGGGTGAGGACTTTGAATCATACAGCATGAGTCAGCCTGGAGAATGAGAGCTACTATGTGGGAAGGCGGTTAATTCATTGTTCCTACAGAATGAAGTCCTAATACAAATTTTGAACATCCAAACTTGGCTGAACTTTCCTGGTTGGCAATACCTCATGGATATTGTCACACATCAATGCTGAAAAAGTAACACATCTTGACTCCTTGGAGAGAGGACAATGTAAGCTTCATATTTGGAAACTTACTGGGCTATGCTCTATGCATCCCTTCCTTTGACTGATTTTAATCCTATCAGTCCATATCCTTTTCCTGTGATAAATTACAATTGTGAGTGTAATAGTTGTCAATGAATTCTGTGAGTACTTTAGTGAATTATCAAGCCTGAGAGTAGTTTTGGGAACCCTTGATCTTGTAATTGGTGTCAGAAATGAGGGTGGTATTAGAGATGACACCTTCCAAATGTATAGTTGGTCCTGATTCCTTGAAATTCTTTACTTTTTGTTGTTGCTTTTGAATTTCTGTATTTTTAAATGTGTGATATTCCCATTCTACATTGTGAGACCTGTGGTTTTGGGCATTTAGTTTCTTATATATATATATATATATATATATATATATATATATATATATAAACTCCAAATGAAAGAGTCCATCTAGGCATTTATAGAGAGGTATATGGATTGTGTAGAGGTTACATTTTTTAAAAAATACTATAAAAATTGAGTTGCCCTAGAACCAGCAGGGCTGAGAAACAGCTTGTGTGGGTATATTCGATACCACTGGGGCAAAGAATAAAGAGCTGGGAGCCTGGGGGACATGCAACTCCTACACTTGAGGAATGCCACTGGGAGCTTTCCTGGGTTATCATGACGTGTGTGTGTGTGTGTGTGTGTGTATTCAAATGCCAGCTGTACACAAGAGGATCAGCTGTCTATCCTAAGACCTGATTTTCATGAGTAGCTACAGTGTATAACTGCAGTGAGAGCAATTCTTGACAAGACTTAGCCAGGTCACTAAGCCTTCCTTGACTTAGTTAATTGGGATAGTGTCTACCTTGCCAACTTTAACAATGTTATTGTAAGGCTCAAAGGACATGATGTCAAGTCAATTTATAAACTGTAAGGTCCCATGTAAAAGTAAGTTATTAATATTCTGTCTTTGACAATGTGTCTCTCATTTGCTTTTCTCACAGGAACCCTAAAACTGCCTCAACCACATGCATTGGAGAAAATGTGTATTGTTCAGTTTCATTTGTTTACACTTCTCAGTGGGATTTGATTTGAAGGAAATCAAAAACAAATTTGATTTTGTTGCTTTAAAATACTAAAAACATTTCCTAAAAATAGAATGGAAAAAATGTGGCATCTGATTAGTACTTATATAGTTTTCTTTTTAAGTTTAAATCCCTTTCTTCTAGTACATGACTTCAATGCTTGTGGCTTTTTTCTGTAGTAAAGCCTTATTTTACAGATTTTATCCCATGACTATGTTCCAAATATTGTATTAGATGACCTAATTCACTTATTGGATTCCCTGAAGGCTCAGTGGTAAGGAATCTGCCTCCAAAACTGCAGGAGACACAGGTTCAACCCCTGGGTTGGGACAATTCCCTCGACAAGGAAATGACAACCAATTCTGGTATTCTTGCCTGGGAAATCCTATGGACAGAGGAGCCTGGTGGGTATAGTCCATGGGGTTGCAATGAGCTGGACACAACTTAGCAACTAAAAAACAGTTCATTTATTAAAATACATCTATTAAACACATATTTATTGGGTTCTGTCCATATATGATACGCTTTACTTGAGGCCTCTTGTGAAAGAAAAGACTTGGTCCCTACTCTCAAGGAGTTTAGAGTCTAATGAAGAGAACACTATTCAGAAAAATACCTGGAGGTATTTTTCTTAACAAGATATAGACAAAGTGCAGTGAGAGCTTAGAGGGAACAAATAAAACTTCCCCCAGATTATCAAAGAGAGAGTCACAGGCTAGGCAGAGGAGACACTGTGGGCCTGACAAATTCTGGAGACCTCAAGGCTGTGATTTTGAAAAAAGAGAGCCTCAAGGGAAATTAAGGAGAAGGGACAAGAGTAGACAGCAGGCACAGTGGTTTTTTGTGCTAAGCCAAGGATTTTAGATTTCATTCTGAATCTAAGCAGAACTGTTGAAGAATTTTGAACATGATAGTGATTCATTCCCAACCTCTTTGGGTTTTAAAATGCATAATATGAATCAACATTTGTCTTATCTTTGAGATCATATTTCATTTCAATCAAAGAAGTATATGTTCACTAATAATCAGGGAAAAGCAAATCAAAATGACAGTGAGATACTACTCGCACCTGTCAGAATGGCTATCATGGAAAAGGCAGCACATAACAAGTGCTGGCTGGAGAAGGCAATGGCACCCCACTCCAGTACTCTTGCCTGGAAAATCCCATGCACAGAGGAGCCTGGTAGGCTGCAGTCCATGGGGTCGCTAAGAGTCAGACACGACTGAGCGACTTCACTTTTCACTTTCTTGCATTGGAGGAGGAAATGGCAACCCACTCCATTGTTCTTGCCTAGAGAATCCCATGGACAGACGAGCCTGGTGGGCTGCAGTCCATGGGGTCACACAGAGTCAGACACGACTGAAGTGACTTAGCAGTAGCAGTAGCAGCACCAAGAAGTGCTGGCAAGGATGTGGAGAAAAGGGTATCTTTGTGCACTATTAGCAGGAATATAAATTAATACAGTTGCTATGGAAAACAGTATGATCGTCCTTCAGAAAAAAAATAGAACTGCCATGAGATCAATAATTCCACTTCTGGGTATTTACCTGAAATAAACAAAAATACTAATTCACAAAGATATTTGCACCTCTATGTTCACTGCAGCATTATTCACAATAGGCAAGCTATGGAGGTAGCCTAAGTAGGCACCAATGGATGAACTGATAAAGAATTCTGTGTGTGCTCAGTTGCTCAGTCATGTCCAGTTCTTTGCAACCCCATGGAATGTAGCCCATCAGTCTCCTCTGTCCATGGAATTTTCTAAGCAAGGATACTGGAGTGGTTTGCCATTTCCTTCTCCAGAGTATCTTCTTAACCCAAGGGTCAAACCTGCATCTCATGTGTCTCCTACATTGGCGGGCAGATTCTTTACCACTGTGCCACCTGGGAAGTCCAAAGAATATTACTGAGCCATAAAAGAGAGAATGAAATCTTCCTGTTTGTGATAACATGGATGGACCTATATGGTGTTATGCAAGACAGAGGAAGACAGGTATCATATCATTCCACTTATGTGGAATCAAAAAACAAAACAAGTGGGCAAACATAACAAAAGACAGATACAGAGAAGAGCCTAGTGTTTGCCAGTTGGGAAGGGAGTTGGCAGTGAAGAGTGGGTGAAATGGGTGAATGGGATGAAAAGGTGTACATTTCCAGTTATAAAACAAGTCATGAGGATCTGATATGCACCATGGTGACTAGAGTTGATAATACTGTACTGTGTGTTTGAATGGGCTTCCCTGGTGGCTCAGACAGTAAAGAACCCACCTGCAATGAGGGAGACCTGGGTTTGATCCCTGGATTGGGAAGATCCCCTGGAGGAGGGCATGACAACCCACTTCAGTATTCTTGCCTGGAGACTCCCCATGGACAGAGGAGCCTGGTGAGTTGCAGTCCATGGGGTTGCAAAGAGTCGTATACGACTGAGCGACTAAGCACAGTTTAATTAAAAGTTGTTAAAAGAGTGACTCTTAAATATTCTTACCACAAAAAAGGAATGATAATTATGTAAAGTGATGGAGGCACTAACTAATCCTCTTGTGTAAGAATTGGTAATATGTAAGTGTATCAAATCAACATTGTATACCTTAAACTTATATAATGTCATATGTCAATTGCATTTAAATAAAGTTGGGAAAATAATTTATCTTAAAAATTCTTGTGGATTTGACATTCTATACCTTAGGATAATTAGCAGTTATTTCCATTGTTTACCAGACAGTAAAACTGAGTTCCAGGGAAACGCACTGTTTCTCTTATGCCTTAAGACAATCCCATCTGCCACCCCAAAACACATACACAGACATACACACAGTGTGACTTCTGCCTGAGTCACTTGTTCAGTTTGCATAGCATAGACCTGCTCCTTGGGTAAGCACTTGGCCTAAAGCGCTCCTCCAAGGTGGCTTTGTCCTCTTGTTACTCTGACCATAGAAAGGCTTTTCTCATCTGTCCATCAGCTTTCTTTTATAATTGTATCATCACACTTCGTTTCTTTGTATTCAGGCTCTGGCCACTGATCACCATCTGTAAGAAAAGAACCTCCTTTTCCCATTACGATACAAACAGTCCAGTCCCTTTATTCTTTTTTTTTTCTTTCAGCATATACTCTTACTCCCCCTCCCCTTTTTCTCACTCTTACTGTCTATTCTTTTATCACAGTTCCTTTTTGCTTGACAGCACTCCATAAAATTCACTGGGGTTAAATCCTTTGATGATGATTCTTCAAGTGCTTTCTCAATTCAAATTGTATGACATTTTTGTTTTAAGTTTGTTTTACATTTTCACTGGATTCAAAGTCTAAAGAATTTTTCACATTGCTTTTATGGTACTTTGTGTTTTTCCTGCCCATTTTAATTGCCTGATTATTGAACAGATCTTCTTCAATTAAACATTTCTAAATTTATCTGGCATGAGCTTTGGTGGAAGAGAAGTGAGCATTGCTAGATGTTAGATCATTAGAAACTGCTTGCTACTGATGGCAATTATGATAAAGTGAGAGACATATTCCACATTTAAATTTTATGCTTTCTTGGGTTTCCTAAATTTTTCTTTATCCAACAAAAATAAAGAGTTCTCTTAATATTATCAAGGTTTGCATTGATTTGGCTTCATGGGGTGTTTGGTTGGTTGGTCATTTGTTCTTTATTAATTTTAAAAGTTTGAATAATAAATCCATAGAACTGGATTTATTTTTTTTAATGTGACCTAGGACAAATTACTTCTCTGAATCTTAATTTTCTTATCTGGAAATGGCAAATAAGATCTATTTCATGGATATTTGGAGAGGTCTAAATCAAAGGCAATGTATGAAGCACCAGGCTTATTCTTTGGAATATGTTGTGTTCAATAATTATTAGCTTCTTTCTGTTTTCTTTTTCAGTGAGATTGTTATTTGTTAATATAAAACATTTAGATTTTAAGAATGTACTTTTATTTCTAACTTCAAATTACTTTCATAGATAGCTTTATGATTATGCCAATAATATCTTTTAAAATGACTAGCTGGAGAAAAACACAGGATTTTAAAATTAATTTTGAATCTATTAGTTTTTTTTTTTTTTTTAACACATAAGCTATCAAAGACCCAGATGTGCACCATATGAGCTGATGAAAAAGTATGTAGGAAGTTGTGATAAAAGCTTTTCTTTTTTGTCTTATCAAATCTTAAATTCAAGGTTACTCTTATACAGCTGATACATATTAAATAGAATATTTTTATTTAAATAAATATGGTTGGTCTAAATATGGAAAAGTTGAACAGAGAATTGAAACATTTCCTCCTAGGAAATGGTAAGGTTGGGATGGTATCCTGATATTTCTAGAGCATCTCTTCAGTATGAACAGAATATCACAATTAGAGAAAAAATATTTTGGTCATTTTATGTTGTCCCAAATGTAGACTATTGTTTATCGGTAGTCTCTTTTAAAACAAACAAATAAAAACTCTAGTATGTATCTATATGAGTGCCATTGGAAGAATTGTATATCTTTAAAAATATTGGACATAAGTTTCCCTCACCTGAGGAAAAAATTAATAAATTAGTAAAAAGAGATCAAGGGAAGGTAATATTGCAGATGTTGATAGATTCATATCTATCAGTCATTCGCTATATCTTTCTGCTAACAGAATCCTAATTTGTGTGGCTTGGCAATGAACTCCATCCCAAGTGATGAAATATGATTGTTTCAGGGAAGGCCATCTTTAGAATTTTGCCTCCTTTCCCAGATGTTCTTGAGCCAGTGGTGGCACCATTCAGAGCAATGAGGCATGAGTGGAAGTGTTCTGTGGAGTTTTGGCAAGTTTTTCTTTCTTGTAAAAAGGCACAGAAGAGGAGCATGCCCTGTTCCTCTCTTGCTGTGAACAGAAACTTAGACCTAGAGTTTCTGCAGTCAGCCTCCAAGCATAAGGGGAAGAATCAACACACCAAGGATGCTAGAACAAAAAATTAAAATTATCTAATCACTTGTAACATGTTTAAGCTGCTAAACCTACCTTGAAAATAAGCATTTTCAGATATTTTTAAAGCACAATAAATGTCCATATGTTGATTAACTGTGCTATTGCTTAGAAGTTTCTCAAGACATTTCTCAACAACTTGGGAGCCCCAGACCCCTTTCTCCTTCTTGAGGGCTCTGGACCCCGTCCTTCTTGAGGAATTACTAAATGACATAAAGGCTTTGTTTTTGTTTGGAGGTTTGTTACTATAACTGTTGCTATTACTGGTGTTTGTTTTGCTTTATTTTTTACAGTGTATGGATGTGAGAGTTGGACTGTGAAGAAGGCTGAGCGCCGAAGAATTGATGCTTTTGAACTGTGGTGTTGGAGAAGACTCTTGAGAGTCCCTTGGACTGCAAGGAGATCCAACCAGTCCATTCTGAAGGAGATCAGCCCTGGGATTTCTTTGGAAGGAATGATGCTAAAGCTGAAATTCCAGTACTTTGGCCACCTCATGCAAAGCGTTGACTCATTGGAGAAGACTCTGATGCTGGGAGGGATTGGGGGCAGGAGGAAAAGGGGATGACAGAGGATGAGATGGCTGGATGGCATCACTGACTCGATGGACGTGAGTCTGAGTGAACTCCGGGAGTTGGTGATGGACAGGGAGGCCTGGCGTGCTGTGATTCATGAGGTTGCAAAGAGTCAGACACGACTGAGCGACTGATCTGATCTGATCTGAAGCACAACTGACTGAAAAATTCATTTAGCTCTAACAGCTAAAAATTGGAAGCAACCCAAACAGTCATCAACGAGTGCATGAGTAAGAAATTGTAGTATATCACTTCAATAGAATACCACTCATCTAGGAAAGGAAATGAACTATTGACACATACTGCATGGATTAACCTCAAAATCATTATTCTAGTGAAAGAAACGAGACACAAAGAGCTATATGAGTCAGTTCATATGACATTCTAGAACAAGAAAAACTAACCTAATTAACCTCTTACTTGTTTAGGCATGAAGAAATAGGTATAACTGTGTTTAATAAAGGAATGAATTTTTTTTTCTTAAATACTGTCCAGGAACATAAACAAATAGACTGTTCCATGCTGTGATTATATTACAATCCATTGTCTTCCCTTTTAATTCTTGGCTTTCTGTTGGTTCTATACATTTACTTTTTAAAAACTTTTTGTTTTGAAACAATTATATAGTTACAGGAAGATTTTAATATATTACAGAAAGGTTCTGTGTACTCTTCACCCAGTTCCTCGCAAGGGTTACATCCTATATAACTATTGCTCTTGTTGTTGTTGTTGTTTAGTGGCTAAGTCCTGTCTGACTCTTTTGCCACCCCATGGAATATCTGTCCATGGGATTTCCCAGGAAAGAATAGTGGAGTGGGTTGCAATTTCCTTCTCTAGAGGATCTTCCTGATCCAGGAACTGAACCTGCATCTCCTGCGTTGGCAGGCAGATTCTTTACCAGTGAGCCACCAGGTATAGCTTAACATTAAAACCAGGAGACTGACACTAGTGCAGTGCATGTGTATAGTTCTATGACACTTTATCACATATATATTTCTGTAACCACCAAAGCAACCAAGATACAGAATTATTCCACCACAGTGGTCTCTCATGCTACCCCTTTATAGTCACAACCGTAATTTTACATTCTTACCAGCAATGTATGTGAAATCCAGTTTCCTCATAGCCTTGCCAGCATTTGACATTGCCACTAAATATATATATTTAAATAGTGGCAATGTCAAATGCTGTAGTGGAGGTGATGGAATTCCAGTTGAGCTATTCCAAATCCTGAAAGATGATGCTGTGAAAGTGCTGCACTCAATATGCCAGCAAATTTGGAAAACTCCGCAGTGGCCACAGGACTGGAAAAGGTCAGTTTTCATTCCAATCCCAAAGAAAGGCAATGCCAAAGAATGCTCGAACTACTGCACAATTGCACTCATCTCACACACTAGTAAAGTTATGCTCATAATTCTCCAAGCCAGGCTTCAGCAATATGTGAACCGTGAACTTCCTGATGTTCAAGCTGGTTTTAGAAAGGCAGAGGAACCAGAGATCAAATTGCCAACATCCGCTGGATCATGGAAAAAGCAAGAAAGTTCCAGAAAAACATCTATTTCTGCTTTATTGACTATGCCAAAGCCTTTGACTGTGTGGATCACAATAAACTGTGGAAAATTCTAAAAGAGATGGGAATACCAGACTACCTGACCTGCCTCTTGAGAAATTTGTATGCAAGTCAGGAAGCAACAGTTAGAACTGGACATGGAACAACAGACTGGTTCCAAATAGGAAAAGGAGTTCATCAAGGCTGTGTACTATCACCCTGTTTATTTAACTTATATGCAGAGTACATCATGAGAAACGCTGGACTGGAAGAAACACAAGCTGGAATCAAGATTGCCAGGAGAAATATCAATAACCTCAGATATGCAGATGACACCAACCTTATGGCAGAAAGTGAAGAGGAACACAAAAGCCTCTTGATGAAAGTGAAAGTGGAGAGTGAAAAAGTGGGCTTAAAGCTCAACATTCAGAAAACTAAGATCATGGCATCCGGTCCCACCACTTCATGGGAAATAGATGGGGAAACAGTGGAAACAGTGTCAGACTTTATTTTTCTGGGCTCCAAAATCACTAGAGATGGTGACTGCAGCCATGAAATTAAAAGGCGCTTACTCCTTTGAAAGAAAGTTATGACCAACCTAGATAGCATATTCAAAAGCAGAGACATTACTTTGCCAACAAAGGTTCGTCTAGTCAAGACTATGGTTTTTCCTGTGGTCATGTATGAATGTGAGAGTTGGACTGTTAAGAAGTTCTGAGCGCCGAAGAATTGATGCTTTTGAACTGTGGTGTTGGAGAAGACTCTTGAGAGTCCCTTGGACTGCAAGGAGATCCAACCAGTCCATTCTGAAGATCAGCCCTGGGATTTCTTTGGAGGGAATGATGCTAAAGCTGAAACTCCAGTACTTTGGCCACCTCATGCAAAGAGTTGACTCATTGGAAAAGACTCTGATGCTGGGAGGGATTGGGGGCAGGAGGAGAAGGGGATGACAGAGGATGAGATGGCTGGATGGCATCACTGACTTGATGGACGTGAGTCTGAGTGAACTCCAGGAGTTGGTGATGGACAGGGAGGCCTGGCATGCTGCGATTCATGGGGTCGCAAACAGTCGGACACGACTGAGCGACTGATCTGATATATATATATATATATAATCAGTCCTAATAGGTCTGTAATAGCTAGTGATGTTAAACATCATCTCACGTGAATATTTGTTTTTTGTATATCCTCTCTGATAAATTGTCTCCTCCTGTCTTTTGTCAGTTTTCTAACTGAATTTTTCCTTGATCACTTCTTTTCTTTTTTCTCCTTCTTTCCTTTCCTTCTTTCTTTCCTTTCTTCCTTCCTTCAGCTTTAAGTTTTGAGTATAGTTTATATGCTCTAGATACAAATCTCTTTTCAGATGTGTGTTGCCAATACTTCCTTCCAGTTTATAGCTTGTCTTTGCATGCCTCTCTAATAGTTTTTTTGAAGAACAAAGGTTTTCTGTGTTTTGAAGTAGTCCAATGTACATATTTATTTTTAGTGTAATAAGCTATAATTTGGGTTTATATGGATGCTTCTGTCTAAGAAATAACTCTCTTCCATTTTTCTAGTTATTCTTCAAATGTCTACCTAGAAAATAAATATTTTTTTATACCTATCTCCTCGAGTAACGAAAATAGAAACAAAAATAAACACATGGGCCCTAATTATACGTAAAAGCTTTTGCATAGCAAAGGAAACTATAAACAAACCCAAAAGACAACCTGCAAAATGGGAAAAGAAAGTATTTGCAATTAATGGAACATACAAAGGCTTAAGCTCCCATGCAGCTCAATATTAAAAAAAAGAAGAAGAACAACCCAATCAAAAAGTGGGCAGAAAACCTAAATATATATTTCTCCAAATAAGACATATAAATGGCCAACAAACTCATGAAAAGATACTCAATATCCCTAATTATTAAAGAAATGCAAGTAAAAACTACAAAGAAGTTTCACCTCACCTGAGTCAGAAGGGCCATCATCAAAATGACTACAAATACTAAATGTTGGAGAGGATGTGGAGAAAAGGAGACTTTCCTGTACTGTTGGTGTGGATGTAGATTGGTACGACCACTATGGAAAACAGTATAGAGATTCTTTAAGAAACTAAAGATAGAGGTGCCATATGATCCAACAATCTCATTCCTAGGTGTATATTTGGATAAAACCAGAGTTTGAAAAGATACATGCACCTCATTATTCATTACAACACTATTTACCATAGCCAAGACATGGAAGTAATCTAAATGTCCATCAACAGATGAATGGATAGATGTGGTCCATATATACAGTGGACTATTACTCAGCCATAAAAAAGAATTAATGCCATTTGCAGCAAGATGAATGGACTCAGAAATTATTATGCTAAGTGAAATAAGCCAGACAAAGACAAATATCCTATGATATTGCTTATATGTGGAATCAAAAAAATAAAGAATGATACAAATGAACTCATATACAAGACAGAAATAGACCAACAGACATAGAAAACAAATTTGTGGTCACTAAAGGTGAAAGGGGGAAGGGATAAATTAGGAGTCTGGGATTAATACATACAATAGTGCTATGTATAAAATGACAACCAGCAAGGACCTACTGTATAGCACAGGTAGCTATACTCTATTTTTTAGTAACCTATAAAGGAAAATAATCTGAAAAATAATAGACAGATAGATATGTATAACTGAATCTCTTTGCTGTATACCTGAAACTAACACAATGTTGTAAATTAACTATACTCTGATAAAATAAAAAAGAAAGGGAAACAGTTTTTCTAAACTATCTAAAGAAAGGTCAATCTAATAAGTAACCAAGTTACTTTAAATAAGTTTCTACAGTTAGCTTTGGTATCATTTAAACATCAAAAATTAAACATCTATAAATTTATTATCTTTCATGAAAGTGAGAAATCTACCAAAACCAGAATCAATAATCCAAAACTGAAAATAGAATTTTTTTATTCTAGAAAATGTCAGAATACACGAAGAAAAATGAAAATGTATTAGTGATATACTTTCATTATGTGATTTTAAAAATTCAAACATGGATACATGGAGAATGGATACATGTATATGTATGGCTGAGTCTCTTCACTGTTCACCTGAAACTATCACAACATTGTTAATACAATGTTGTTAATACATTATTATTAATATTGTTAATACAATAATTGGCTATACCCCAATACAAAATGTTTTTGCTGTTAAAAAATAAAAGTAAAAACATTAAAAATATATTGGAAAATAAAAAATAAAAAAAAATAAAGCAAATTTCATCAGAGTAAAAAAAAATTAAAAAAAATAAAAATTCAAACATACAATTAACTGATTAATATTTTCCAGTGAATTTTTATCCTAATTATATATTAATCTCAAATCTCTCTAATTGAGGTGAACCATTTTTCATGGTGATTTCTGTTTGTTTCTATCATTATTCAAAAACCAATATACAAGGTTCAATATGTTCAATCATCTTTTTATTTACATTTTTTCCTCAACATGTATTTTAGAAATCCAAGTCTACACATTCATTTCTCATTACCCAGGGAAGGTTGGTTCCAGGATCCAGCAGATACAAAAAATCCATGGATGCTCAAGTCACTTATATAAGATAGCATAGTACAGTCAGCACACCATGTCTGCGAGTTGGGAAGGCTAATCATACTTGACAAAATAATAGTGTTACCTAGTCTCTTTAATAGTTATGAAGGTTAAAGACAGGATTTGTTTAAAACACTTTTAACTGAGGCTGCCCCACCAATCTCCACTCAGATCATGCTGCTTACAAGCCCCTTAGGTTAAATCTTATGTTTAGCATCTAAGTTATCTGTGAAGAAGCAAATGTACCTGATTGTTCTGTATGTCTACCTTAAGATGAATTGCTCTTGTCAATGAGTGTCTTAGGAAAAGCTCTGCTTTAGAATGAGCAAGATAAGGAAACTTATAAGCACCCACTGCAAAAGGCCATGTGTCTGCAGTCCAGAATGTTTTCCAGGAAGCACTTCTTCTTGAGCACTTCTGCCATGGGAAAGAACTGGACTGATAGGCTTCTTTCAACAAATGTGCTCAGCATGGGTTTTCTCTTCCAGCTGAGTCGACATTAGAGGCATTTTTGATGATTCCTCATCAAAGATGAGGTATCAAATCCTTGACACCTTGAACTTGATTATGGTAGAATTAAAGACTGCCCTCAAATAATCAATGTGAAGTTAAGGATGGTTGGTAAGCAAGACAACCATAGTGTATATCCTATGCTATATTCAAAGCCAACAGTGAGGAAGCAATGCAAAAACAAGATCACCTAAAGGAAGTCTCACCTCAGACTTTATTCTAGAAGGATGATATGTTTGCTCCAGGATAAACCTCTAGAAAGAAGTCAACATTTAGGAAACTGACAAGTAGGAGTCTTGGTTTGCCTGGGGGAAACAGAAACCATACTAACTGCTAAGGAATAAGTACGTTCAGCTTCAGATTTAGGCTACAAATGTCCAGAGGTAAATTGCTCAACATGTAATCAAGAAATGCACTGAAGACTTTTATTCACTGAAATGCAAGAATTTTTGGAAAGAGCTTGGGTAGCCAGACACCTGTGGACTCTATTTCCTGACTACTCTTAATACAAGTCTCTAAAAAATATCACTTCATTACAAAAATGCAAACCCAAATTCCTTCCTTGGGAAGAATCTTGGATTAGGTGACCTCTAAGCCCTCATCTAACCTAAAGATTCTCTTTCTAAGACGTTAATATTGACACACAAACGATGTAGACTCAATAAATATTTGCTGATATAAACTGAACTGGGTTGAATTCAAGAAGTAAAAGGGTCTATATTTTATGACCACAGTTTATCTAATTCTCATAGTCAAGCAGCTGTATTAACTTCCTTTCCTTTGAAACTCTTACATTTGCTCACCACATTTCCCTGCTAAAATCTGTGAGGTAGAGCTCATCTTACTAACCATATTTTAGAGGTCAAATTGCCTTTAGTGGTTCATTTTAGTGTCTTTTCCTCAGTATTACTGTGTCCCAACATAGAGTTTTCATATCTCTTATCTGAAAATAAATTACCTCGACTTGATTGCATATAGGATCATAGAATAATGAGCATGGATTTTGCTTAACAGATACTCGATTTTTTTCTAGCAAAGCACCTTTATGATTTATGATCCTTAATGACCTAGTTATTTGAAAAAAAAATGGTATCAATGAGTTTTCTTCAATTGGTTAAAATATCATACATTTCTTTCACCAGTTCAGACATCTTTGTCTTTGATCCTGATTCACAGAATTTAGTGAGGAGGTGGAAAGGAGAATTGTTATAGAAGATGAATCAACAACATGATGGACAAAGGATCATAGAAGTAATGAAAAGATTTTTTAACTTCAAAAAATAAGTAAAAAATGTGAGAATCTTTGGATAAGGAAATGAAATCTTGCTTTAGCAGAAAATTGTCTAACACTTATGACATATATGTATGGGAGGGACTATGTGTATTTATAATCTTTATGATCATGAACAGAATTATAAAATTCTGTATAATATTTTCCTAGAGTAAATGCAACAATATACTTGTTATTTGTAGTTACTATGAAAATAAATAATTTGTAAACCCACACTGCATACATCTATGACATGAACACTATTTTTTGTTCCATATTTTGATAACATTTAAATCAACAAGACAATCTAGATGTAATCAAAAATGGATTATATAAAACATATTCTAAAAATCTAGAAATGACTTTTATGGTTTTCCATGTCTTAAGAAACTTTTTTAAAAATTAATTGAGCATAAAATTGTAATTTGAGGTTTTTATAATAATGAATAATATGTAATATGATAATTAACAGATTAGGCAATCCATTTGTTTTAGCATGTTTATTGTAATTTGGTAAAAACATACTTATTGACTTGCTAATTTTTGCTAAACTAATTTAAAACTTGCATTGACCTTCTCTACTCAACTACTGTAACTGTGCTATAACCTAATTAGGAAAACCTCAAGAGACAATCGTTTCATATGATTAAATATGAAGTAAGAATCTAGTCTTTCTTTATCAGTTCAGCTTGTTTTTATACATTTACCTGGAATAAGATTGAAAATACTTTAACAGTTATCCTGTTCCCTATAATCAAAGCTTAAAAGGTCTTTTACCTATGTGATTTTTTGATTGGCACATACAGATGTCCTTCACCATCTGAAGGGGATTGATTTTAGGACCCCTTGCACATACCAAAATCCAAGGATGCTCAAATCCCTTATATAAAATGCTCAAAGTCCCTTATATATGCAGTCCCATATATAACCTATGTACATCCTCTAGTATACTTTAAATCATATCCATATCACTTAATGCAATGTAAATGCTATGTTAATAGTTGCAATGCAGTATAAATAGTAAATAGTTAGGATGGAAATTTAAATTTTGCTTTTTGAAACTTTCTGGAATTTTTGTTTTCAAATATTTTCAGTTCACAGTTGGTTGAATCTGAGGATGTGGAACCCAAGGTTACTTATGAAGGCCAACTATTATAGAAAGGTAATAAATTAAAATAGATTACATTGTAAGTTGTATAAAACTTGGAATGTGGTTTTCTCAGAAACAATGTTATGAATGGTGTTCATATACCCTGCTAATTCATGAAAGTACTTATCATATGTGGATTATGCAATTTATTTGTATTAACAAAATGTAAAATACCACTCTATCTCTCTATTCAGTATAGAAACGTAATTTTATGTTTATGTACTTATGTTTGTGCTTGTTTTCTTAGAGAATGTTGATTGGGGGAACTAAATTTGTGGCAATTCTTAAAAAACACTTTAGGGCACTATCGTTTCAAGTATAATTTTAAAAAATGATTATTTAATAAATTGTTTTCGCCAATTATAAGTTAATAAATCTTCATTACAGAGGATTTGAAAACAAGAAAAATAGAAAGGAAAAAAAAATCACCTGAAATTCTATTATGTAAATACAACCTTTCTTATCATATTTATATTAGCTATCTATTGCTATGTAACAAATTACGCAACCCCCAAAAAGAAAAAAAAAATGAAAAACTCAACAGTTTTAGGTCAGCAAACATTTTTTAGGTCATAGCTTTTTAAGGTCAGGAATTCAGGGGTGGTTTAATGGAGTGGTTCTTGCTCAGATTCGTTCATGAGGTTGTAATCAAGTTACTGGCCAGTGTTGCAGTCTTTTCAAGAAGTCCTAATTGGGAAAGAAGAATTTGCTTCCATGTTCACTCTAGTGGTTCTTGGCAGGCCTCAGTTCATCCCTGGCTGTTGGCTGAAGACAGCATTTGTTCACCATATAGGCCTCTCCACAGGGCTGCTGGGAACATGGCAGCTTGCCTGAGCAAGTGACCTAAGGGATAGATCCAGAGCTCTGGACAGAAGTCACACAGTGTTTTATAACCCAAGCTCAACAGTGACATACCATCAGTTCAGTTCAGTTCAGTCGCTCAGTTGTGTCCAACTCTTTGCGACCCCATGAATTGCAGCACGCCAGACCTCCCTGTCCATCACCAACTCCCAGAGTTCACTCAAACTCACGTCCATCGAGTCAGCGATGCCATCCAGCCATCTCATCCTCTGTTGTCCCCTTCTCCTCCTGCCCCCAATCCCTCCCAGCATCAGAGTCTTTTCCAATGAGTCAACTCTTTGTATGAGGTGGCCAAAGTACTGGAGTTTCAGCTTCAGCATCATTCCTTCCAAAGAGCACCCAGGGCTGATCTCCTTTAGAATGGACTGGTTGGATCTCCTTGCAGTCCAAGGGACTCTCAAGAGTCTTCTCCAACACCACAGCTCAAAAGCATCAATTCTTCAGTGCTCAGCTTTCTTCACAGTCCAACTCTCACATCCATACATGACCACAGGAAAAACCATAGCCTTGATTAGACGGACCTTTGTTGGCAAAGTAACGTCTCTGCTCACTTGTACCCAAAAGATGGAGCCTGAAACAGTGTGGGAGGGGACTGCACAGGAGTGTGACTGTCAGGAGGGTAGGGATCATTGTGGGCCAGCTTAGAGAGTAACATCAAAATGATGTTTATTTCTGGTCTGCTTTTTATATTTGTATGTACTATTGTTCCACCGAATAATATAACTAAAATATTGTATGTGTTATTAAAACATCTCATAATATTGTTTTAGTGGTTACACTACATTACGTATTGTTGACTTTTTATATTGTTTCCAAATATGCACTATTGTAAATAATTTTATGATAAACAGCTTTTGCCTAAAGCTTTTCCATCTGTATTTCAGATCATTTCTTTTGGATTGCAAACTAGGTATGGGACTAGTTTAAAAAGCCTCAACACAAGTTGCCAAATTTCTTTCCAATTGGATTGTGTCAATTTAACCCACAGAGGGGTATGACAGTGTCTGTCCCACTACCTCTTTATATGGGGACTTTTCAAGGTTTTAGGAGCTAATAGTACTAGCTTGTAGGTTTTTGTGTTGTTTTTCATGTTAGTTTCTCTGTTCCTTGACTTCTTATATCACTGCCGCTGCTGCTGCTGCTAAGTCACTTCAGTCGTGTCCAACTCTGTGCAACCCCAGAGACGGCAGCCTACCAGGCTTCCCTGTCCCTGGGATTCTCCAGGCAAGAACATTGGAGTGGGTTGCCATTTCCTTCTCCAGTCAGGAAAGTGAGAAGTGAAAGTGAAGTCGCTCAGTCGTGTCCAACTCCTAGCGACCCCATGGACTGCAGCCTACCAGTCTCCTGCGTCCATCCATGGGATTTTCCAGGCAAGAGTACTGGAGTGGGTTGCCATTCCCTTCTCCTCTTATATCACTAGCTCTGCTTTTAAGCATGTTACCATGATTGTATGTTTATGTATATGTATGTGTGTGTGTGTGTGTGTGTGTGTGTGTGTGTCTTCTTGGAAGAGAGTAAGAGAGAGAGAGAAAAAAAAATAAGGAAAGAATTAGTGAGTAATGTTTTCCTGAGTTAAAATGAAAAAGAATTACAAGTGTGTGGGGGAAGGGAAGAATTTAGAGAGGAGGTAATATATAACTAAGAAAGTATTGCCTAGTACTATATTTAATGAGGTGAGAGTGGTGTTTTTTTTTTTTTTTTTTTAAGAAGGGTATAAGGAAACCAGTATGCACCTTGATGAGGCAGAAAAAGGTAATTGATGGGGGAGAAAGATTGGGGAATGCAATTTCCTATGACTATCCCCAGGGAACCATATTGGCCCAGGATAAGGTACTTTCCTCCTCATTTGAGTTAGAGGCTGATGAGAGAGGTAAACATGTGAATTCTTTCTAAACTCCAAATATTGATGTTCTTTTATTTTCTTTTCAGTTCTTTACTTTCTTTTGCCTTGTTTTTTTTTTTTTTCCATTCAGTTCCTATTTATTATAAAACTCTTTTCCTGGAGTGAAATCATGACAAATTAGAGGTAATCTTTCATAAAAGTACATTTAATACTTGAGTACTATAAAATAATTCAAGGGACTGCCTGATACCTCTTGCCAATTGTTAAATCCTCCACTGTCTTTGATATAATCATGTTTTTACCACAACTTTGCAACTTTATCCAAAAATTATAAGTTTTCTGAAGCTGCTGTTTGATTATAAATTTTTTACTGAAAGGTACATTTATTTCTAAAGTGTTCATCACAAATGAAAAATAGCCTTAAGAAGTATTTTCCCTGGCTTCATTGTATCATGCATATACCTCTATTTTATGCTATTTTGAAATTTATGTTTTATTGAGATAAACTTTTATGTATCTTATTCTCCTATTAGAATGTATGATCTGGGCACAGACCTAATCTTATATATCTTTAGATCTCAGAATACCTACCACAGCGATTAATATGTAAATATTTGTTAAGCCATTAAACAGTGCAGTTGAAAATTTAAATGCCAGGTTGAATATACTTTTATATCTGTCTGGTAAGTTCTTTCATAAAAAAATAATGAAAATCTTTGGTTATTACTATTTTAGCCAAATGATTGGTAGCAAAGTAGAGTTAGTTTTTTTCCTGAAAATAATACACAGCTAAAAATATATCTGACAGAGTCTGACAGAATATAATATCTAAAATATATTTGTCTGGGGCATTCATTCTTTCATTCATTCCAAAAAAACATTATTAACTACTTGTCAGACATATTTGCTATATCAGACTATTAGAATTTAAGATTAAATTCCATTAGCCATGGAGAAGCTTGGCATAATTCTAAGTGACATACGTTTTAGGTATGTTTTAGAAAACATTGAGGAGGATGGATTGAAGCAAAGAACAACTGAAAGCAGGAAGGTGATTAGAAAGTCATCAAGAATGACCAGGCAAGAAATAAGGATCGATGAAAGAGGATAGTGGAAAATTAAATAGGTAACAATGAACAAAACCTAGCATTATTTGGATATAAGAAGATGAAGAAGGTCACATCTTCTGGCTTTGGAAACTGGGTGGATTAAGGTGTCATTAACTATTTATCAGACGGTATACGGAGTAGCTGGCCAAGGAGAGAAGAGGGCAAATTTGTAGCTTTTCACAATTCAAACAGTGCTATCATTAAGCAATTGAACAAACAAATCCAGAGCTTAGAAGAGAAATATCTATGGGGGATTTTGGAAGTTGTCATTGTAAGAGTTGTGACAAAGATTACTGCAGAGGGAGCAAAAACTAGCAGAAAAAGGAGGGGGAGATATAAAAGGAGAATCCAGAGGGGAAAGAGAAGACGGCAAAGGACTGAATTTTTATATCATTTATGACAACCACTTCAATACATTGTTTGGGTAAACTACAATGGTTATTGGAGCCATATAGTTATTAATATTAAGGGCTTCTCTGGTGGTTCTGTGGTAAAGAATCTACCTGCCAAGGCAAGCCCTGGGTTGGGAAGATTCCTGGAGATGGAAATGGCAACCTACCCAGTATTCTTGCCTGGGAAATTCCATGGACAGAACGGCCTGGCAGGCAGTACATGGAGTTGCAAAAGAGTGGGACATGACTAAGTGACTAAACAGTAACAACATAGTCATTAAACTAAATAAAAATCTATACTGATGCAGGATTTTGATATTCTTTTTGCTCATAGCTTAAAAAATCAAGGGTATATTTTGTCTCATAGCCTTTATTTCTTGAGAGTGTAGTGAAAGCCCCCTAGTAGTCCCTACCTAGCCCCATGGCCCAGGAGTTCCTGAAGATTATTAACCCTGAAAAACATTATAAACTGTGGTTTATGTTTGCACCTCTTACCATCAGTTTTTCTATGATGAACTCTTGCAATCAACAGTGATGAACCTCTTTACACTGTTGAAGAAGTCTTACAGACTCTGGTTGACTCTTAAGAGAAACAAATCATCAGACTTTTTTTCTCCTGTGTATTACAGTGGATGTGACATGATAGCTAACCATCTGCAATACTCTACTGATATCCAAAGAAAGGTATCATTGAGCCATATCAGTTTTGATGGATATGAAGAAAACTTGAAAAGGTGAGGGTGTGTGGCAAAAAATGTCTCCTGTGGAATAAGAAAGGAGGGTCATTGTATGCTTAGAAACATGAAACAGTTTAATAATAAGCATTTTATTAACTAGTTTTATCTTTCTCTCATCTCTGAACCTTTGCTATTTGATTTTTTAAATGAAGGGACTGGGCTAGAATATCTTGATGTTTCCTTCAGCTCTAAAATTTCACAGTAACTAAGAGACATACAAATTCTAAGAATAATTTAATTGTAGAAATATCAAAAAGCAAAGGGCTATTGTACGAGGCAGTTCAACATATTTGAATCAGTGTGGCAGGAAAATATCATGGATTGGGCAAATATCAGGAATTAGGCAAATTAACTAATGCTTAAGAGAGACAGACTATGTCTCAGAAAAATCTGGGTTCTATTAATTTAAGCATATGAAAATGTTGATTTTTGTGAGTCAAATATAAATAATTTAGTATGATTCAGCTTCATACATAGTGATTGTCTTACCAATATAAATTTTTACATTAAAAAATATTTTCTGGAAAATAGAAATTTGATAATCAGGGTCCTAATATGGAAAGGGATGCAACAGTATAGATACTGAGATACTTGGAGATCCTTTAAAAATTAGATATGATATACATACATGCCACTGGAGTGTTGTGGGGAAAAGAGTTTCCATTGTTTAATGGAAGCTTTTGAGTCAGCATAGGAATTCTTTATCTAGGAATTGTCCACTTTCTATATTCATTTGGATAAAGGCTTTCTTAGTAAGATTCTAGCCCAGAGCAATTGATCTTTGTCTCTACAGCGAGGTCAACCAAAACTGGAACCTGATATTAACTGCCTTTCAGTCAATTTTTAAAGACACTCACAGTCAACCACTTAGCAGAGATATGCTGCATTTACATGTTTCAAGATTAGATACGTTACCAGACAGAAGTGAGAGTCTATTATTCACTCCAGGACAAGGGTGGACCCTGCAGTTTAGGCTCTATGTTTCCTATCAGTAGCCTTTTAGAAACAAGAAACTTGCTAGAGGTGATGAAAATCTGCAGTCCCACAGTTGATTTGAAAAAGCTTTTTCTGGAGGTTGGCAGATGAAGGGTTTTAGTTTTGGCTTTTGCTTGTTTTTCTGAAGATGAGATGACTGGAGAACTCAGGTAGAAGCAAGGACTCATGAACACATGTGTGTTCATTCAGGATCCACGTAATTTCAGGATATGTGTTATAAAAATACAAATGAAAATTATAGCCTGTGATTTTAAAAAAGTTGGGAAAGCTCATTAAGATTTATTATAGGTCCCAAATTTTGTAGTCCCAAAGCTTAACGACAGATGGTGGTGTAACTCCACCAATTTTGCAACCTCTACATTGAATTTAATGTTGTAACATAGATTACCCTTGATTTGACTTCGGTGAAACTAGAATGTTCTCTTTTTCCTAAAATGTGTCTGGGAGCAGATTGAGTATAGGAGAATGTCTAAAAGGAGTCTGTTTATTTACTCATCTTCTGAAAACTGTAATGGATGTGAAAAATAGGAACCTGACAATGCCCGATTTTCTATGTGAAAAGAAAAATGTTTTACTTTGCATTTAAAGAAGACTTTTGTTACAATCTATTTGAAGTGAGTAATACAACTTTGAAGATGGTATTTCTAACAGGAAAAAAAAAAAAAAAGATTTTAAAAACCCTGCCCCTTACCGTCTCTGCCTGCGATCTCTCTCCAAGTCAATTACATTTTTAGGTATTAGTCACAATTATACCAATTAAACGACTCTGAAGGAGAAAAATGTAATTGTTGTTAAACTGAAACTTTTGGAAATAACAGACCTGAGTGTGTGGATAATTATATTTTTATAACAAATAATAACTAAAATTCCAAACAGTTTACTCCGAGAAGCATTAACCAGCGTTTCTAACACTTGTCACTCGCTTAAGTTGTTTTCTTTCATCCTGGCTTCAGTCAGTCACATTTGGGATGGTTTATTTCAGTCAAGATGCGCTAGCAGGGACCATTTCGAACGAATTTATCTTTCGCCTTTACCGTAATAGAGCAGTGTCTCGGAATTTGTTGATTTGCGGTTCCATCGTAAAATAAACTTGAAATCAAATAAATTTTCGTGAGAGAACTTCGAGGGCCACTTGGTGAAACTCTTCAATTACCCAGTAGCTCCGTTTAACTTTCCCCTGGAACCTCTTTAAATGACTTTTGCAGACCCACGTGCTGCAAAGGACACTTGAGCTGTGGCTGCAACCCTGCGTAGCGACTACAGGGACAGAGTTTGGCTTCCCCCGTCTCTCTGATATGCAGAGTTTCGTTTCAAGGCTGCCGTGATCCAGTGGGCTGACCAGTGACTTGTGCGAAAGAAAACTATTCGTTCGCTGTTTGCCCTTTCTGCGTTTCCCTAAGCTGCGGAAACCCGGTTTTCCTATTATTATACTTCAACTTTTTTGGAGTGTGTTAGCACAGAGCGCTAAACCCCAGCCGGCTCCAGCAGCAGCGAGGCGAACAAAGCCTGCAGTGTTCGGGGCCATGTCGGGGCGGGGGAGGTGGGCGAGGGAAAGGAATTGCAAATAAATATATTTTATGACCACCCATCAACAAACTACGTGCCACCATGGCAGCCCCTGGTAGCCGGGCTGGGTCTGCACTGTGGACGCGGGAGCAGGCTGGAAGGGAGGCTACAGTAGAGGGGGAGCGAGCCGTAAGCCCCGGGCCTGAACTTTCACCTCTCGAACCCCGGCCCAGCCCATTGGCTGCGGGCGAGGGGTCTGCAGAAGGCAGGGTTCCAGGCAGAATCTGCGTTCTCAACTCCCCGGGCGACTTCTCTGCTTGAAGAGTGGGTGGCCCGGGAATGATAGCAGGCGAAGAGGACACAGATAAAGGGGGCGAAGTTAAACAGGGCGCCCAAGGGGGCTGCAGGCTCAGCTCCGCTTAGGAAGATCGCAAGCAGAGTACTCGGCCAGTCGAGAAAGATGTTCCTCCAACTCAGATATCCATTTGCACCTCTTGGCGCCTGGCTGTTTGTCCTCACAGGAAAGAAACGTCAGTGACTGAATTTCACCAAAACGTGTCTTTGTGTACAGAGTGAAAGGCTAACTAAATCCGCTCCTTTCTCAAGTCTCGAGAACATAACCCCCTCTCTTTCGTCCTTGTTGGGAACTTGAACTTCTCTTCCAAGTTGCCCAGACTCATTTATAATAAGCCTTTCCCGTTCACTTCCTCCGTCGGACCCCTAGAGAGAAAGAAAAGTAACTGGGGTCGGTGTATACAGGGGAAGAAGGGGGGGGAAAAAAAAAAAAAGGAGCTGCAGACCTTCTGTTTTGTTACCTTTATTCACAAACCCAGTGGAAAGATACATCCTCAGATCTCCAAGGATTTCGACGCCGTTTGTTCTGATCTTTTCCAAAATGTTTTCAGGTTAATTCAGAAAATCGGCCTTTTATTTAGGGTTGCTAGTGAAGTATAAACGCAAATTACTTAACGTAAAATGATCTCCTTCAGAAGGCGAGGTGGGATTATTTGCATCTGGCGTTTTGTAATTTAAATGATTGCTCCCTCCTTCCCTCCCCGCTCCCATCTTTAAAATTTTTTATTTGCCCACTATTCGGCCTGCATTTCGAAAAAAGACAATTTAAATAATAGCGAGGACACAGTCCACAAGCAGAGCACTTGAAGACTGCCTGGAGTTTTGAAGCTCACAGAAAGCACCGCGATTCAAAGAGCAACTCTACCTCTGCTTGTGCTCCTGGCAGGGGCCGTCTTCGCAGGACCAGCCCCATGGCTTATTGACTTAATTGGTTTCATTAGAAAATCTGACGGTGTGTTTACAGTTGTGGGTGCCAGGGCTGCTTCCTTCACGGGAGAACTGCAGGTTCTGGAGGGAAGAGTTATGCCAAGTGTGTGTGTGTGTGTGTGTGTCTGTGTGTCTGTGTATCAGTTCACGTCTGCCCTTTAGAAAAAGGGCGCGCTGCTCTTTGAGGAAGAGACTCAAAGGCAGAAGCTGGTGCTGCTCGTCCGTCTCCTCAGTCACCCCCTCCTCTCTTCTTCCACGGGGGGTGTTGGCGGGCAAAGCCCGGGGCCAAGGTCTGTTCACCACGGCCTCTCGGCTGCAGAATTTGGAGGAAAGTTTCAGCGCCTTACGAAAGCCGCGCTTCGCGACTGAAGTGCGAGCAGAGCGGCCGGTTCCGCCGCGGCGCGCAGAGGACGCGGCGGGGTGGAGGGTCGCGCGGCCCGCGGACAGGGGAGGGGCTGGCAGTAGCCGGCGGGAGGAACGGCCTGCCCGGAGCCGCGGTGGATACGGGCTCCTGAACAGCTCCCCCCCCCATCGCAAATCGGGTCACGCCTGCCATCCGGGCCCGTCCCGTCCTCCCCTCGGTCCCGCGTGGGACCTGGCAGAGTCACACCCCACGGACGAGAGCGGGGACTCGGGCGCTGGAGGCTGGGCCCGCGCACTCCCCACGCCGGCGTCTCGGCTTTGAAGTGCGAGCGGCAGTTCTGGCAGTTTCTTCTTTCCTTTCATTCCGGTTACTTTGCTCCCCTCAGTCACTGACAGGCCCGTATCGAGAGCCTCAGACCCCCAAAGTCTCAGCTCGGCAACCCCTTCCTTCTAAGCTCCGCCCCGGCCGAACCGCAGCCCGGCGCCGAGCCGGTGACCAGGGCTGGGGGATCACGAGGAAGCCCGAGA
Source organism: Bos javanicus (assembly GCF_032452875.1). Taxonomy (NCBI): domain Eukaryota; kingdom Metazoa; phylum Chordata; class Mammalia; order Artiodactyla; family Bovidae; genus Bos; species Bos javanicus. The sequence continues at coordinate 55,111,809 of NC_083871.1, read as the reverse complement.
ACTCCCGGGTCCAAGTGAGACAGGAGCCCGACAACAATGAAGAGTGAGAAAGATACTCGGCCTCTCCACCCCAGGCCGCAGAGGCGCACACCGCGAAAAGAAAGGCCAGTCAGCGTTTTAACGCACGCTTGGGTCTCCCTTTCTGACTCTCGAGTACTTTAACTCCTTGCCACCGAGGGCTTTGGATCCCTTCGAGGCTTCCTGCACTTCACTTGGAATTCCCTGTTTCATTTGCCAGCAGCTCCGTCTGCTGAGAGGACGTACTTTAGGGACTGCCAAGAAGCAGCAGACACAACTCAGCTTTGCCAATACAGCATAAGGTTTTGTTCTCTCCTCCCTCCCCACCCCCTTCCTCGACTCGCCGTCTGGGCCGAGCGGGAGGGGGCGGAGCAGGAGGTGGGGAGAAACGTGGGGGTGGGGGAAGATCTGGCGCCGAACAAACAAGTTCTCCAGCGAGTTGTTTACAGAGCAGGTGGACCTGACGTCAGCCAGGAGGCTCCACTGCAAATCCGAACAATATTCTGCGCCGCGCTTCCCCCTCCCTTAAAGAAGTTGGGGGAACGCGGGGAGATAGGTGGCTGGGGTGATGGGTATCCTAGCCAGCTGGTTCCAAATCACTTTGGGGATCAACAACAACAGTCAACAATAACAAGGCAAAGTAAAACAAACACAAACAAGTGGCCCAGCAGTACTTTAGAATCCTCGGAGGCGTCCCTTCCCCCACCCCGCCCCTCCGAGAAGAGGCGGCTCCGTGCGCCGTGTGTGTACAGTTTGCATTGCCAACAACACGCGCGCGCGACCGGGTGCGCGCGCCCGCCAGCGCACACTCATACACATAGAGACACACACACACACATATACAGACACACACACACACACACACACACACACACACACACACAGATCCGGGTGGGGGGAGCGGCAGCGCGAGACAGCGCGAGCCTCCGAGAAAGCGCGAGACACGCCGGCTCGTGCAGCTCTGCGGCGGCCGCTGCGCCCCGGCTCCAACCCCGCGCAGCCAGCCCGTGAGCGCCGGTCCGGGTTATTTATGCGGCGGCCGAGTCCGCCAGCTGCGGCTTCCACCAGCCCCCCCTTCCCGGGCGCGCCCCGACTCGCGGCAGCAGTTGTCGGGACTCGCGCGTGGGTGTGTTGTTTGTGGGCTTCTGCCTCGGCGCCGCGGGTGCCACCTCCCGGGACGCTGCCCAGCGTCCCCGGTAGCGGTAAGTTTCTTCACCCTCACTCTGGCGCGCGGCACCTCCGCCCCTCACGCCGTCCCCGCCACCTCTATGCCGGGCCGGGCTTCGACTTTACTCTGCTCCGCGCTGCTGCCGGGGCGGCGGCAGCAAAGTTTCGCCCCAGTCGCTGAGCTCGGCGCGGCTGGGCGAGTGTGACATGTGTCAAATTTCGGCTCGGCATCGGGGTCGCGTTCCGGACCTAACATCACAACTTGTTGTTCTTTTTCATGTAGCTTTGTGCTGAGGGGAAGGGGGCGTCCAGAGAGGGGAGGCTGCCTTTGGCTCACGGATGATTTTTAGTTTTGTATTCGAAAATGTTGCCTTGTCCGGCGACAGACTCCAGACCGCGGCTGGAGGAAAATGTGTGTGGAAACAGCAGATGTGTTTGTTTACTTTTATTTTTATTGTGTGTTGTCTCTTCCTTCTTCTCCGCGCCCCCCCGCCCAACCCCAGAGGAGGAGAAACAACAGTAAAAACATCTGGCGTTTGGAAGCACATACTTTATTGTCCAACTGCTGACCTTTATTTACTCAGTTGGGCAAGTGCACGCTTCTCGTCTCTTAAGTTACACACTTTAGCGTATATTTCACAAGTACTTCTTGGGGAATGGAGGCAGAGAAGGGACACTCCTGCCTCTCCAGTGAAGAAACTCCTGGCCCCTAGTGACACTTGGGGATGATCGTGCATCTCGACTGCTGCCCCCGCTCGCGCTCTTTCCCCTGTCCACGGTTAGCAGGACCCGCTTCACCCGGGATATGTCTTGGTCTTACTTTTATTCCGCTTTGGAGAGGTCTCCATACTCTGAGGGTGGGTTTGGGGTGAAATCGCGCCTCCGGGTTCTTCAGGGAGGGGACGAGGGATGGGCGCAGATACCTTTCGGAGAAAAGAAGGGCTTCTCGGTTGACTTTTACCTGTAAGTCCGCGGAGGCCCCGGGCGAGCGGAGGGCAGACTGACGCACTGGGTTGACTTTTACCGCGAGGAGCGCGGGGCCCGACGCCCCTTCGCGCTCGCGGCGGCGCACGTGCGGCGGCGGCGCGGGCCGAACCCACTGGGTGGCCGCGCCCGCGTGTCTCCCGCACGCCTCTCCCCGCCCCGCCGGCCAGAAGGCGCCCCGACATCCTGACATGAAGGCTAGCGTCTGCGGGGACCTGTCCCTTGCCGTGGGTGTTCGGGTTGGTCTAGAGCAGGGAGGAAAAGTTGCCCTCCTGTCCTCAGACTCTGGGATCTCTTAGGTGAGTCTCTCAGAGCACCTGGCGCGCGGGTGAACTCATTAGGAACAACGAGAAGGAAAGGCACGTGCGAGTCTGGAGCATTTGAGAGTGGAACTCGCGCGCATTTTGCACGGGGACGGGGCGAGAGAGGCAGAACTGGACACGGCTTGGGAGGCTCCTCAGATTCCGGAATCCCCAAGGAGCTAGACCCATCTGTGTATTTGTTTATTCAGCTTTTTAACCAACAGATTTAAACCACTTAATGGACAGCTGCTGTCTGTAGTGCTCCTATCCCTCCCGCCACACACACCCCCCTCCCAGTTTCTCTCACCACATGTTGAAATCCAGTCAGTTTCTTGATCTTGAGGATTGTTCCTCGAGTACTGTTTGCTCCCAGGTGGCCAGGCTTTCACGACGCGAGTGCTCAGAAGGGCGGGAAGGAGAAAGGGCTTGGAAGACCTGTGGGAGTGTTAGGTGTGTATATTTCTAGTCATCATGGATTCAGAAGTGCTGAAAGAGCCACCTCCCCAACTTGCCCAGAGCCTGCTTAGAAGAATAATTAAGTAGTAGCAGGTAAGCCAAGGTGAGAAAGTGAAGCTCTAGTGTCAAGTAGCTCAAGTGGACTTTTTCCAGCTGGAAGTATTTGGGGAGATTTACTTTTGGAAAACAAAAGTTTGCCTGGAAGGCACATCTTTGCACACTCTCCTAATTCAGATAGTTTGTTTAGGCTTCAGTGGAGACGGAAGGGGTGTGTTTAATAGCACGTCTATGCTAGAGGTCAATACTAAACAAAGATGAGCTTTGAGATATTTTCATCTTCAATTTTGCATTATGGCATACCTCAGGAAATGTTTTATGTTGTCAAAAGTCCTGTTTATCTTTTCTGTCACTGTGAGTTATGGATGGGTACATTCTCAGTGTCCTGGAATTTTAAAATGTAGTGTTTGTTTAATACTGCTAAACAATTATTTACAATTTTGAGTTATTTGTGTATGCATTAATAAAGTGGGTATGGAGTTATGTACACTGTGATCACTAGGTTTGTACAATGTCATTTTCAGCTTTAAAGCTTTTAAAGTCATTCCCTCTCTCCTTCCTTCTTTCCTTCTCCCTATCCCCCTTTCTGCCTTCCTTCCATTTTATTACTAGACTAGACCCATGTTCAGTAGTTGCTTAGTTCAGTACTTCTTTAAGAAACCCACTGCTTCATTGTTATCTAAAACTAAGTGAGAGAAATGTTTAATTGTGATTAAATTACTAACTTTTAAAGAGACCAGAAACCTGATGATACAGCCCTGTTGGTGACAGAAGACACTCAATTTTAAAAGATCATCTTAAAGTTCACTTTTTAAGTACAAGAATACAAAAAATTAAGGGAATAATTTTTAAATTCAGTTTAAATACGAGTACAATAACTTTTCTTTTTTATACATAATTTATTAAATTACCATTACACTACAATTAATACCAAAATAGAAAAAAAGGGAAATATATGCAAATAACAATTATGTACTATTTTAAGCTATTTTTCAAAATTTCTCAACTTATACTTTAGGATTCAGCGTGATAGGAATTCTAGAACTGAATATTCAAATGAAAAGAGACCTTTAATTACATTATGATGTGAATAGATTAATAGTTATATCTGAGTAAACTGTGTTCCAGTTTCATTTCTTTGCACTGATGGTAGTGTAGTGGGTTTGCTTGAAAAAAAAAAAAAATCCTTGTAGTATTCTATAAACTTAAAATAGGGGTAAATTGTTGTATGTGACACATTATAAATTAGGAAGAAAGGTGAACATTAAAATCACAGGTAACCTATAATGAGAAGTTACATTCCTTTTGTACAAGCAAAGACTCAGAAACACAAAACAACTCTCTTTGCATAACTATTAGAATTGTACTCTATGAAAAGTATGTTTAAATATGTGAAAATGCCTTCATGGCTTGATTGAGACTCATAGAGCATACAGTAAAATATTGAACATAACCAGATAAATTTACCAGACATTTTATTTTAAGAGAACATGTGAGGGATATGGTACTTAATTACATAAAAGAGATATCATTTGTGATACATTTAAAGATTTATGCTGCTCTGCCTTATCATTCTGTGTTGACACTCATGTTAGATCAACTATTAGTTATAATACTGATAGAAAATGGAATGATGGAAATGGTCATGTATTTCTGTCTCTCAGTGAAGTCAGAGAGACCACTGACTTGTAAGAAGTTCTCTTGGCAAGAGTGTTGCTAAACAAAGTTGCAAATCACTGTTGAGTTGCAAAATGATGTTAATTTCATTATAATTACTGAATACTAATTCATGGCACAGTTATTTTTTTCTTTAACTCTGTGATATATCATAGTACTCTTAGTGATAAATGAATGGATCTAAAATATTCTAACCAGTGCACAGATTCATTCTGCCCTTTGATAAAAAGATAGTTTATTTCTTATCTTAGGCCCAATAAGATTTTAAGATTTGCATAGATTTTTGAAAATAACCTTATCTATGTAGTCCTTAATTCATAGAGTTCTAACAAATTTGATCAAATCCAACCCAGAAAGATTGTTGTTTACCTTCTTAAGCCTTCTGAAAAAGTAATCCAGGTTCTTGAAACTTTACTTAGACAAATCCCAGTGCTTATGGTCCACAGATAGTTTAATGAGTAATTTGAATTTTGTATGCCATAGTTAATGTCTCTTCTTTTTTTGGATGACGTGGACATTTATCTCTTAACATATTCAATACTTGGACTCCAGGCATATCACTTTCAGAGTGTTATCAGGTAAAAATAATTTAAGTTCTTTGGGCTCTTTTCCCCCTTGAGGCTTAAGTCATTTTCGTTGCTTTCTTATGAAGTTGTTCCAAACGTTAGCTACTTCATTTGTCTCATAACTATTTTTTAACACCCTAACTAAGCATAGTTAGGAGGGTTGCTTAAACATATCATTACTTTTTTTTAAGTCCAGAATTGGTTATATGAAAATTCATTACTGTTGAATTATATAAATACTAATAAGTAGAATAGTCTTTCCTTGTAGGTGTTCCTATCTATTAAATGATACTCACTTCCACTTGCCTATTTACTTCTGTCTTATCATTACCTCTGATGTATTGTTATATATATTCTTTGCTTTGCACTGTATTTCCATCTAGTCCCTGCCCCCAATTTTCCAGACAAAATACACAAAAAAAGGAGAGTAATTTTGGTGAAATATAAAGAGATATTATAGCTAACAGGTCAGTGTTAGAATATTGAGATGCTGGAGAGAGATCCTCAGAGAAAATTTAGATTTATTATGTTCCAACACTATTAATGTTAAAATAAAAAGTAAGCCTGTGTATGTGGGTGACTTATTTGCAGTAATGGTTTTCAACTGTTTTTTTCTCTAAATAGATGCTTCAATGACTTGCTGTCTTATCAGTTGTAATGTTAAATATTGGCCTAATTATTTTTAGGTGCATAATCCCAATTTTGCAATTGGAGTGACTAGGAATTTGTGTTTATTTGGACAAAATTTTGTCCAGCAGCCAAATTAAGATATGCTGTAAAATCAGGTATGTTTGTATCACTCCTATTTCATTTTAAAACAACTTTATGTTGTAATGATTTGTAGCTTATAGTTCACATTGAATCCTAATACTTTTTCATTTTGGGCTTGTGAACATTGTTTACACTCTAAATTGACTTGTATCTGATCATTTGTCCAGTTTCCTTTACATAAACAATTCGAATTCTTACATTCCCTCAATTTATATAATTCAATACATTTTAATGTGAGATTTTATTAAAAAATCCATTTTGTCCACAAATTATCTGTGGAGTCCAAGTTCAGTTTTTTTTTTTAATTCCTTGATATTTGAAATATGTGTTGCTGGAACTATATTCTACTGATTGAATTCAACTTCCCAAACAGTTGTACACTATTTTTTTTTCACTGGAATCCATCAAGGATCTTCAGAACATACCTTTCCATTATATTGATAAATATGTCATACTGAGCTGACATCTTCATTCCTTTCTGCTGTAGCAAATTATTTTCATTAGCAAGAGCATATAAAATTTAAATGTTGAAAAAGCACACTGCTATGAAGCAAATGAATCCCCAGGGGTTTAAAAGCTCTCAGCATTTTTAGTTTATTAATGTTCCTCAATTTCCTTTGATTTCTGCCTTAGAAGCCTTAAAATATACTTTGTGGAAGATAATGTTGGTTTAAAATTTAAGTTTTTAGTGTTGCTTTTTAAAGCTCTTTGTAACAAGTCTGAAAGATTTGTGCCATGAAACTATCATAAAAATTTTTTAAAACAGGTTAAGGACATTAAATTTCTCAAAGAAAGGATGCTACTGCAAAGAACATAGTTTCTCTGGTATCCATTTCTTTCTTTTCTTTCTTCTCAACTTTTATGATGCTATTTTCTGTGAAAGTTTTCTTTTTTGCATCATTTTTGTTTTGTATCATTTTGGTACACATACAGAACTACCACTTTGCAACTTTTTCTCAATTTAAGGAAAAAATAACAAAGTTTCCTAAAGTGTATTTTAGGGGGTAAGAAAAAATCTTGTGGTAGACATATTTCAGAGAAAGTGTTTATAAAATTTCTTGCTGGCAGATAGTGAGGAGAAACTTATAGTACACTAATCCAAATATCTTAACATCTTAGCATATGTAGACTGTCATAAAATCATCTCATTTAAAAAAGAAAAAAACATCCCCAACATCCTTAAAAAATATTCCTCACCATTACTTCACCCAAATTTATGTTCCAGGATTTGGTTGATCTATATTTGTATGCCTGTAGCTAGCTCTTCATTTCCTTTTTGTCTTCATTTTCCCCCCTTTCTCACTAGGTCTTTTACTTTAGCTAAATTATGTCCCCCCAAATCTTGTTTTATACACCTAATTCCTACCCCCTCATTACCCGTCTGATCAGGTAGACCATCAGCTACTCCCTGATTTGATGCAATAGCTGCTTAATTTTCCCTGTTTTCTCCCTTCAGGTACAACAGTTTATTCTCCAAGTAGCAGTGACCTTTTGAAGATTTATCTATCTGATTATGTCACTCTTGAAAGGTGTAAATCTTCCAACAACTTCTTATGTCTCTGAAAATAAAAGACAAGGACCTTACTAATGTCTGTTTTATTTGACCCCTGCTCTCTGTCTCACAGTATTTCCTATCATTTTCCTCTTATTCAGTCAACCCTGGACACTGACTTCCTTGACATTCCTCAAAATGAGATCAGCTATTTCCCACTTCAGAGTTTTCCTCTGTCTGTCTGTAATGCTGTGTCCTCAGGTATCTTCACTAACTTCAAGTCTCAGCTCAAACATATCCTTATGGCAGACTTCTCTGCTTGTTGTATCTAAAATAACAAATCATCATTGCTCATGCTCGTCACCTTTATCATATGTTGATTTCCCCTAGAGCACTATCAACTGACTTTTAAAAGATTTTTTCTTTATTTATAGTCTCAATGACAATGTGTATCCCATGGATACAAAGTTTTCTTTTGGGCACTGTTCTAATCCGGTGTTTAGAACATGCCTTGTACTTGGTAGGAACTCTAAAACTAAATATTGAATTAAGGAATGTATGACTTTGTGGAGGTCCAGCAGGTTACTTCTGTCTGTATCATTGTTCCATTTTGTGTATGTGTGTCACTGAAATTCCTTTTCACCTTACTTTTTCATCTTGCACTCGTCTTATACCATATTTGGGAAACTGTTCATTACTGAATTGGCCAAGACATGACTCTGATCTTGGGTGAGCATGCTGTAAGTTCAGTTTTCTGTATCTTTTTTATTCTTGACCTGAGACTATAACTTAACTTGAAAGTTGTGTGTAGATATTAGTGCTTTTGGACAAAAAATGCACAATAGTTGAGTGCTTCAATATCATAATGCTTAGGACCATTGAACTGACGTATTTAATCATAGAACTCATCATTGTATCTGGAAGAAAAGCTATGATAAACCTGCTGCTGCTAAGTCACTTCAGTCATGTCCAACTCTGTGCGACCCCATAGACGGCAGCCCACCAGGCTCCCCCATCCCTGGGATTCTCCAGGCAAGAGCACTGGAGTGGGTTGCCATTTCCTTCTCCAATGCATGAAAGTGAAAAGTGAAAGTGAAGTCGCTGAGTCTTATCCAACTCTTAGCGACCCCATGGACTGCGGCCCACCAGGCTCCTCCATCCATTGGATTTTCCAGGCAAGAGTGCTGGAGTGGGGTGCCATTGCCTTCTCCGATGATAAACCTAGACAGTGTATTAAAAAGCAGAGACATCACTTTGCTGACAAAGGTCCATATAGTCAAAGCTATGGTTTTTCTGGTAGTCATGCGCGAATGTGAGAGTTGGATCATAAATAAGGCTGAGCACTGAAGAATTGATGTTTTCAAATTGTGGTGCTGTAGAAGACTCTTGAGAGTCCCTTGGACTGCAGGGAGATCAAACCAGTTAATCCTAAAGGAAATCAACCCTGAATATTCATTGGAAAGACCGATCCTGAAGCTCAGTTTCCAATACATTGGCCATCTGATGCAAAAGAGACGACTCATTGGAAAAGACCCTGATGCCGGAAAGACTGAAGGCAGGAGAAGAAGGGGACAGCAGAGGATGAAATGGTTGGATGGCATCACTGACTCAATGGACATGAATTTGAGCAAACTCCAGGAGATCATGAAGGGCAGGGAAGGCTGGCATGCTACAGTTCATGGGGTCCCAAAGAGTTGGACACAACTGAACAACAACAACATCTTAATATGAGTAGCATAATTAGTGTATATAGATGTTCCTAATGTTTATACTATGAGTACAACATGGGCATTCAAAGTGTTTCTGGGGGTTGATGAGGAAAGAGGGAGGGGAAGGGGTTAAGTCAAGGTCTTTTCTAAAACCGTATCTAGATTGTTGTTGTTATTCTGTGGTATAATAAGACAGATAGTTTTACTTTATTTGCATTGGCACACATATCATCATTTATAACTTTTCTTTCATTCTTTCAGTATCCATCTTTAACAGAGCAGGTTATATGATTTGTTGGAAAGTCCATCTTTCTGATTTAAAATACTATTCTTTGGTTCGTGCAGGTCACATTGGTACATATAATACCACACGGATCCACAGATTTTATTCTCGTATATCTAATGTCCTGTAGAGTTCTCTTTCACATACTTTGTACATATTTAAAATTTGTATTCGCTTGCTCAGCAGTTTTGTTCTAAATATCTTGAGAAAGGGGTATGTAATCCTCACTATTGATAATGAGAAAAGAGGCCTGTCTTTGCCTACTTCGTCTCATTTCCCTGTTTCTCTTTCCTCTTTGAGACAAATTATAAGATCTTTCAGAATAATTCTGATATCTTATTGTACCATGAGTGAATGTGTGGTCCTTGAAAAACTCTGAACAGTGACACAGTGTGGCTTTATTATATTACTACCTCACTTTTTCCTTTCAAAGAACTTACTAACTTATGCCTGCCTTTTTTTTTTTTTTTAAATCCTGGTCCTTAGGTAATCATTGCCCTCTTGTCACCATCTGGCTATTCCAGGTCCCAATGTGTTCTCTTTTCCTTGTTCCAAGCAGGAAATATATTTTTATTAAAGGCCTTCTCTGATAATGGTGATGCATATTAGAATGTGGATGAAAATGACTCCTCCTGGGAAGCACAGTTATCTCAGATAGTAACATGGCCTGCTTGGTTTACTGATCAGGGCTCCACAGTGAGTGCCAGGAGACCTGCACCCAGTTTCTTAGTCTGACTTTCAACTATTGTGCAATATTGGGTGGATCTTTTCCTTCAAAATTAAAAAGAGATTGGATTAGTTTTTAGGTTACTTTCAACTGAAACCTTTTATGACATACATAAGTCAAATTTGAAGCTGTAAACAGGTTGTCTCTTACTATAATATAAACACACAGGTAAGAATGACTGGGAGAAAAAGATAATTCCTAAAATAAAGACAATTAAAACCAACAAAAAATTACCATAAATATCTTTGCTTATGAAACTCAGGGGGCTCGGTTAAAAAGGAATTTTTCTTCACTTGTCTTAGCCCACTTGGAATTTTCACATCACTCCCCTCCTTCCCGGTCAGCAACGGAGCCTCACCTTGTTTAACCAGGATGCTGAGACAGGGAGAGGAGAAGTGAGTGCACATGGAGTTGGTCATGTCAGGGTTGAGAAAAATAAGTAATTGCCTGGCATCCTGTTCCCTGAAGCACATACCATTAACATCCCATAAATATTCATTTCTTTACAATTTTGCCTTGGTCCTGTGGTCATTCACATATTTAGCTTTTGGTGGCATCAACTCAGAAATAAAATGTACAGTTGGATGAGCTTTGTCTTTTTAAAATTAGAGCTCTCCTTTTTAATGGACCTTACACACACACACACACACACACACACATTTTTTAGAACCGACATAAAATGTTGGGCTGCCTCATGGTCCAATCTATGCATTGTACTACATTAAAACACAACTCCCAACTGTAGGGGTGCTGCATGTCTTTGCTGCAGTTTGGCTTAAAGGGAGTAAGTAACACAAGGGTTTATACAGTGCACCACATAGGAAGTTAGGCCCCACATTTCTTGAGACATCTGTTTTTCTTCCCTAAAGAACTGCTGAAAAGTCTTTAGAGCCTCATCTAAGTTATTCCTTCACTGCTTTGCTGCCCCACCCCCTAGTCAAGTGATGCATGCATTTACACCAAGTGTGCATGCCCCGCCGAGTGTGCCGTCCTGTGTGTAGTGTAGTGTCTGTTCTCATTCTGGCTACTTTCCTTGTGACAAATTAGCCTATATGTAGACAAATAAGGAGCCACAGATTGCGTCTCAGAAGGTAGGGGATTATGAATTGCAGTAGTTTTTAGCAGTGATGTAAGCTTGCAAATGTTCATTTTTCAGTACATTTTACCTTGTATGTTGTAGAGCTAACCTTTTTGGCACCTAGGACCATTTTCAAGGACAAATTTTCCACAGACCAGGGGTGGGGCAGGGGGAATGGTTTCAGGATCATTCAAGGGCATTACGTTTATGGTGTCCTTTATTTCTATTGTTATTACACCAGCTCCAACTCATATCATCAGGCATTAGATTCTGGAGGTTGGGGACCCCCATTGTAGAGAATGTATACTCCTGTAACTAAAAATAAAGTTCATTTGACAGCCTTTGTGTTGTCCCAAAGAAAGTACTTTTAAATTTATATTTTCTTGATCTATTTATAATATTTCTCTACTTTCAGAAAAGTGTGCTTTTAGGTTGCCCTTGTATCACTTCCAATTCTGTGCTGTTTTGTAATTTTCAGTAATTTCAAACTGTCCCTAGTCCTGCATGTCTGTTGCTGAAACTATTGGACAAGTAGAAGAAAGGCAATGTAACTTTTTATTTCTAATTGGTATTTGATTTTACATAGCTGTTCTCTTTGATATCCTTCTAATTGTGTCCTGGAAAAATCTCATTCCCACTGGACTGAAACGATGCTAGATGCTAAAATGTGACTAAGTACTTGCTTACTCGTATTATTATATTAAAGGAACATCATTATTATAAGTATTGTTTTTATTTTGAGAGACAACTTGTTTTTATGACTATAGAAGATCAAATTTTAAAGGCAAATGTACAATAATAGAGAATATATGGTAACAAGCTATGAATAAATAATAAAGTATTTAATACTTATTTTCTTATTATTCGAACTACGTTTTTATGAGAGGACATTTAAAATAGAATACAAATGATTATTTTATTTTTACATGTCTACTTATAATATATTTGAAAATATATTTGATTATTTTTACAAAGCTATTTGGCTATACATTTGATGTTTCATTTTAAAATAAGGTATTGGCTACTATGTTGTAGAAATGATCCTGATAATTTTCTCTCAGAATTGTTACTTGTTACTTTCACTATGATTTATTCATTTTACAAGTTATATTTTAAATGCTCATCTTTACAAAGTTGTTTAAATATCAGACATAATTTGTTTTGTTTTTTCAGGAGAAAACTATCAGATGTAATCTTTTTATTTTTAATTGAACTATAGTTTATGTATAATATTGTGTTTCAGGTGTATAGCAAGTGATTCAGTTATATATTCAGATTCTTTTCCCTTATAGTTTATTACAAAATATTGAATATAGTTCCTTATGCTATACAGTAAATCCTTGTTTATTTTTTATGTAATATTGTGTATCTGTTAATTGTATACCACTCATTTATCCCTCCCTCCGTCCTCCTTTCCCCTTTGGTAATCACAGTTTGTTTTCTATGTCTGTGTGTCTGTTTCTGTTTTGTAAATAAACTCATTTGTATTATTTTTTAGATTCCACATATAAGTGATATCATGTATGATATTTATCTTTGTCTGATTTACTTCACTTAGTAAGATAATCTGTAGGTCCATTCATGTGCTACAGTGGCGGTATTTCATTCTTTTATGGCTGAATAATATTTCATTGTGTACACACACTCACTCACTCACTCACTCTGTATCTTCACTCATCTGTTGACGAATGATTATGTTGCTTCCATGTCTTGTCTATTGTAAACAGTGCTGCTATGGACATTGTGGTGCATGTATCTTTTCAAATTCTGGTTTCTTCCAAATATATATCCAGGAATTGAATTGCTGTATCATATAGTAGTTTTTAGTTTTTTAAGGAACCTCACTACAGTTTTCCAAAGTGACTGCATCAATTTACATTTCCACCAATGCTGAAGGAGGATCTCCTTTTCTCCACATCTTCTCTAGCATTTATTATTTGTAGACTTCTTTTTTTTCCCCAGCCACCTCATGTGTGGCTTGCAGGATCTCAGTTCCCAGACCAAGATTGAACCTGGGTCATACAACAGGGAAAGCCTAGATTCCTCACCACTAGGCTACAGGAACTCTGTATTATTTGTAGACTTTTTAACTTTTATGGCCATTTTGACCACTATGAAGTGATGCCTCACTGCAGTTTTGATTTGCTTTTAACTAATTTGTGACCTTGAACATATTTTCATGTGCCTGTTGGCCATCTGTGTGTCTTCTTTGGAGAAATGTCTGTTTAGGTTTTCTGCCCATTTTTTGATTGCATTGTTTGGGTTTTTTGATATTGAGCTGTATGAACTGTTTGTATATTTTGGAAATTAAACCCTTGTCAGTCATGTCATTTGCAAATTCCTCATAGTTCATAGATCGTCTTTTCATTTTGTTGATGGCTTCGTTAGCTATGCAAAAGCTTGTAAGTTCGATTAGGTTCCATTTTTTTCTCATTTACTTTTGCTTTTATTTCTTTTGCCTTGGGAAACTGATCTAAGAAAATATTGCTATGATTTTATTGTGCTTTATTAACAACACAAAACATTTTAATTGATCATCTTTACAAATTTGTTTTAAGCTCTACAAATTTTTCAAGTTTTAATTAAAGAAAATGTGTATGCAATAAGTTCACATCTTTCTAGTGTACAGTTCTGTATGTTTTCACAAACATAGTTGTGTACTCACTACCACAATTAAGAAGTGGAACAGTTCCATCATGCTCCAAAATTTTTTCATGTGAATTTTAGTCAACACCTCCTCTCATCTTGTAGTCTCTGGTACCACTGATCTATTTTCTGTCCCTGGAGTTTTGTTTTTTAAAGTGTGTTTTTTGGGGGAGGTAAGAAGGCAATGGCACCCCACTCCAGTACTCTTGCCTGGAAAATCCCATGGATGGAGGAGCCTGGTAGGCTACAGTGCATGGGGTCCCTAAGAGTCGAATACGACTGAGCCACTTCACTTTCACTTTTCACTTTCATGCATTGGAGAAGGAAATGGCAACCCACTCCAGTGCTCTTGCCTGGAGAGTCCCAGGGACGGGGGAGCCTGGTGGGCTGCCGTCTATGGGGTGGCACAGAGTCGGACACGACTGAAGCGACTTAGCAGCAGCAACAGTCTTTTTAATTGAGTGAATTTGATATTGTAGCACAGTTTACATTTATGAAGTCCACCATGTTACAGTTTGTAACGTGGTCTCTATTGTAGCCGTATCTATCACATCACATAATTGCAGTGCAATATTGTTGTCTCTCTTCATTATACTGTGTAGTGAATGTCTATGGCTTATTTACTACTCCTTTCAAGTTTGTACCCTTAAACAACATCAATCTCATCCCCCCATCCCCATCTCTTGGTAACCACCTATTTTGCTCTCTGATTTTACAAGTTTGACTTTGTTAGATTCCACATTTATGTGTGGTATCAGACAGCACAAGCCTCTCTGACTTGTCTCAGCATAATGTGCTCAGGGTCTAGCCATGATGATGCAAATGGCAGGATAAGGCTTCCCCAGTGGGAAGTGGGTAAAGAACCTGCCTGCCAGTGCATGAGACATAAGAGACTCAAGTTCAATCCCTGGGTTGGGAGAATCCCCTGGAGGAGGGCATGGCAGTCCACTCCAATATTCTTGCCTGGAGAATCCCTTGGATAGAGAAGTGTTATATGTTATATACAAGTGTTATATGCATTATATACATGTATATAATACTTCAGTCCTGTCTGACTCTTGTATAATGTATTTATACAAATTGTATAAAATACTCATGTATAATATATATGTATATACTATATCTATATGTACGTATTACACTCAACTCTGTGTTATTAATCATGTGGTATGTAACCTTCAGAGGCAGGCTTCTTTCATCTAGCTTATGCGTTTGAGATTCATCAAATTGTTGTGTATATCAGTCTTGCCTTCGTGAGAATGTAGTCACTTGTTCCTATCATAATTTCTTAGGAGTTTATAATTCTCCTCTCATTTCTTATTCAAGTATGTTTGTTTTGTAGATTATTGCATTTTATTTTGACTTATAAATTGACTTTGCTTATGAACTAGAGCATTTACTATTTGATCTTTTCTGAGAATTAGTTTGGGGCCCTCTCCATAGCTGTCTACTCTCATTTCTGTTTCCACTCTTAGTCTCTCTTGTTCTCATACTTCTTTCCTTTGTTCTCATAGGTGTTTGTTGTTCTTTTCACTCCTTTTCATCTGTTTGACAAGTTGAAAGATGTACAGCCCATTCAGGTAGTTAGCTTTTAAAGAAGAAGAAGCTCATTATCAGTTGATTAACAATACCCATTCATTTATTCAGTCACTTACTCGTTCATTCATTGATTACTGATCACCCACCATCTGTAAGTGGCAAAAGAAGTAAGAAGAATCCAAGAATCCTAAAATTGAAACCTTTGAGATAATAAATTAAAATTTTGTTCTCCCTTCCAAATCAGGTGGGAGATGGAGACAGGGTTAGTTACCCAGGGGCCACTGTCAGATGGCTTATGGACTGCAGTGTATGGAAAAATAGTATAATCAGAGAGGTAAATCAAAAAGTCGAGCTTCCCTTGTGACTCAGCTGGTAAAGAATCCACCTGCAATGCGGGAGACCTGGATTCAGTTCCTGGGTTGGAAAGAGTCCCTGGAGAAGGGAATGGCTGCCCACACCAGTACTCCCACACCTGCCAATGAGGAGACATAAGAGATGCAGGTTCGATCCCTGGGTCGGGAAGATCCCCTGTAGGTGGGCATGGCAACCCATTCCAGTATTCTGGCCTGGAGAATTCCATGGAGTGTAGTCCTTAGGGTCACAAAGAGTTGGACACAACTGAGTGACTTTCACTTTCAAATCAAAAAGTCAGGTGGGCTGCTAAGGACAAATTGTCAGTTTGAAGAGACCAACTAGGCTGAAATGGAACAGAAATCAGGGAGGCAAGACAGGAATGAAAATACACAAAATGCCTGGAGAAACCCTCTGTGGGTTGCCTTTTTTTTACAGGTAAGAAATGAGTAATTTAAAGATATCTGTATGTGAGAGAGGCAATCCCCATTTTCATAGTCCTGGCTAGTGGCTTTGTAAAACTTACATGAATGAGTAACTAATTGTACTATTCAATAATTGACAAAATTTAATTGATAGAAAGTTCTTCCTTACATTGAATTGGAATCAATTAGCCATTATTTCTAACTCCACCTTTTGGTTTTACACAGACTATTTCACATAGATAACTTTGCAAATGTCTGAAAAATTTTTATAATCAATAAACCTTTCCTTTCTGAGGATAAAGAAGTCATATTTCTTCGGTTATCCTTTATATACACTCTGTGGATTTCTTTTACCCTTCACAGTTCTCATTACCCTCCTCTGGATATGCTTCTCTTTGCTGAAGTTTCCCTTTAAAATGTGTCCAGAGCTAAATACCATACCGTATGTATGTTCTGACCAACACAGAATGCAATGAAAATTTGTCTTCATTTTTTCTGTAACCTAATTGCAATTTTTTTTCAGTCATGTTACATTGCTACTAGAATGTTGCTTCATTTCATGTAAATCGCAATTAATATCAGTTTGAATATTGTAAAAAAATAGGATTTATATGTCTGTTACATTTGTTTCTTTATCATTTAGTGTATTCAGCATGTCAAGATTTTTAAAAATCTTGGTTCTATTATCTATGTTAACAATTGTGTCATCCATAATTTTGATTAATACATTAATACCTAGGCTTAATTATTTTTGAAGATATTGATCAGAACAAGGTTAAGAATAGAGCCTTTTTTAAACTCAGTGAGTAGGAGCTCTTTGATTTATCATTAATCCTTTGGATGGGATTATTTACCTACTGTTATACATCTGAAATTAATCATAAGTGTCATTATAAAAATGGCTAATATTTATTAAGCGGTAGATACTTTTCTAGGAAATTTGTGTGTGAATTTATTTTTCATACTGTCTTTATGAGGATTTATACTGTTATTTCCCCATTTTACCAATGGCAAAGCTGAGTCACAGGTTGTCCAGAACTGTGAAGTATCTGAGATTTTACTTTACTTGCATGGTAACAAATTAGTCAGACACTATTTTGTGGAACTGTATCAGAGAAGGCAGTGGCACCCCACTCCAGTACTCTTGCCTGGAAAATCCCATGGGCGGAGGAGCCTGGTAGGCTGCAGGCCATGGGATCTCAAAGAGTCGGACAGGACTGAGTGACTTCACTTTCATGCATTGGAGAAGGAAATGGCAACCCACTCCAGTGTTCTTGCCTGGAGAATCCCACGGATGGGGGAGCCTGGTGGGCTGCCGTCTATAGGGTCACACAGAGTCGGACACAACTGAAGCGACTTAGCATAGAAGACAAAGGACTTTATTACTCCTGATACAGTGAAGAGCAGGAACCTTATGCTTGGTTTGTTTCCTTGTCCCCCAAGTTCAGGGACTTCCCTGGTGGCTCAGATGGTCAATCAACCTGCAGTGCAGGAGACCCGGGGTTGGTGCTGGTGGTAGAGACCCTGCCTGCCAGAGCAGGAGACATAAGAGACACTGGTTTGACCCCTGAATTGGAAAGATCCCCTGGAGGAGCCCATGGAAACTCACTCCAATGTTTTTGCCTGGGGAATCTCATAGACAGAGGAGCCTGGCAGGCTATGATCCATAGGGTCTCAAAGATCCGACATGACTGAAGTGACTTAGCATGCATGCACCCCTAAGTCCATCAGGGGCTCCACAGAGTGGCCCAAGTCCATGTTGTACACTCTGTATCACTCTGTATTGCAGATGAGGAACTTCAAGTTTAGGAACCCTGATCTTTTGTAATGGGCTATAAGCAAACCTTCCCTTTGTTCAGAGGGAGGTATTATGGATATTCAAAGGCAATTTGGTATACAGACATCCATGAGAAAGATAGTCTAGAACAAAGGCTGTCAGTGCCTCTGCTCACAAAACATGCAGAAACTTGACCAATCTATGATATTTGCCTCTTAATCCAAGAATTTCCCCCAAAGTTACATAGGAAGTGGACTTAACAGTTGGCCATGAAAGACTTACTCCATACTTTCTTGGTTCAGGCATTGTACAGCCAATGCATTTCTCTGATCCACTCATCTAATAACATGTGAGACAAGAAAACAAGGTTTAGCATGACTTATTTTTAACAAATCCATGGCAGGCTTTTTTTTTTTTTTAAATGTAAGTGCTCACAAACCATCTGTTTAGTAACCTGTTGTAGAATTTTGTTGGGGAATAATGTCAAGATCACTGATCTTCATTTCCTAGAATCCTTTTACCTTCAAAAAATAAAATAACATTTGTCCCCTCTTATGTGTTACATCTGCTCTTGTTGTTTGTAACTCTTTCAAGGTTATCAAGTGTAGTTTAGTGATAACATATACAAGCTACTTTTTAAAGACACCTTAAAATTTTAACCTAGTGGTTCTGCATGACTGAACTTACTTAAAGTGACTCATGGCCCTCTTTTTAATTCCTGAGCTTTGATTTTCTCATTAATCATATTTGATTTTACATTTTAGTATAACTTTTCTTTTTGGTGAAGGTAAACTACGCAAGAATCAAGAAGTTCGACTGTATCTCAGTTATCTTAGAACCTACCACTGTCCCAAACACTAGGCTTATATCTTCTTTATTATTTTCTCCATATCTAAATATCTTGAAGTGTTCCTAGTTTTTTTGGGGGGGGTTGGGGTGAAGATTT
This sequence comes from Bos javanicus, assembly GCF_032452875.1. Lineage (NCBI taxonomy): Eukaryota > Metazoa > Chordata > Mammalia > Artiodactyla > Bovidae > Bos > Bos javanicus. The sequence continues at coordinate 55,092,838 of NC_083871.1, read as the reverse complement.
GCAACAGCCCATTTTAAGAATTTAATAATATCAAAGCCTTGAGTCATGTTTCTGTAGTGTTTCTTGCCATGTAATATCACTTCTGAGGTTGAATAATCCCTGTGTAATGCTTTTTGTTTTTAAGATATTTTCTAATTAGTTTTGTTAGTGTCTTCTGAGACTGGAAGCTCATAATTTCACTTTTAATATCTCATAATTTCAGTAAATATTGATATTTATCCCAAACCGTTTTTATTTTAGAGTTTCATGCCAAGTCATTGTATATATGTTCAGTTCAGTTCAGTTGCTCAGTTGTGTCCGACTCTTTGTGACCCCATTAACTGCAGCACGCCAGGCCTCCCTGTCCATCACCAACTCCTGGAGTTTACCAAAACTCATGTCCACTGAGTTGGTGATGCCATCCAACCATCTCATCCTCTGTCATCCCCTTCTCCCCCTGCCTTCAATCTTCCCCAGCATCAGGGTCTTTTCCAGTGAGTCAGCTATTTGCATCAGGTGGCCAAAGTACTGAAGTTTCAGCTTCAACATCAGTCCTTCCAATGAACACTCAGGACTGATCTCCTTTAGGATAGACTGGTTGGATCTCCTTGCATCCAAGGGACTCTCAAGACTCTTCTTCAACACCACAGTTCAAAAACATCAATTCTTTGGTGCTCAGCTTTCTTTATAGTCCAGCTCTCATATCCATATATGATTATTGGAAAAACCATAGCCTTGACTAGATGGACCTTTGTTGGCAAAGTAATGTCTCTGCTTTATAATATGCTATCTAGGTTGATCATAACTTTCCTTCCAAGGAGTAAGCATCTTTTAATTTCATGGCTGTAGTTACCATCTGCAGTGATTTTGGAGCCCCCCAAAATAAATTCTGCCACTGTATATATGTGGAAGTTGGTAATTTTTTTTTTTCTGTAAAAGGCTAGATAGTAAATACAGGTTGTGGACCATTGGTCTCTATCACAACTATTCAACTCTGCCACTGTAATATAAAAGCAGCTATGGATGGCACCTAAGTGCATGAATGTGGTTGTGTGCCAGTAGTTTTATTTATGGACATTAATGTTTGAATTTTATATAATTTTCATATTTCATAAGATATACTTTTGATTTTGATTCAGCCATTTGAAACTATAAAAATGTATACCTCACAGACCATCCAAAATCAGGTGGTGAGCCAGTAGAGCTCACGATTATATTTGCCAAGCGTGCACACAAGCACACACACATATAGTTGTTGATATAAATATAGATATATCTTTTAAAGTTTCTGTTTCTAGAATCCATGCTGCATTTTGTTCACTGGCTTGGAACTGTGAGCTTAAAATTGACATGGACTTCTAAGAATTCTATGACAAAATTTTTTCTTATTTCTTCCTGTTTCATTTCTATCAAGTAGTAGTTCTCCTTCGGAGAAGGCAATGGCACCCCACTCCAGTACTCTTGCCTGGAAAATCCCATGGATGGAGGAGCCTTGTGGGCTGCAGTCCATGGGGTCACTAGGAGTCGGACACAACTGAGTGACTTCACTTTCACTTTTCACTTTCATGCATTGGAGAAGGCAATGGCACCCCACTCCAGTGTTGTTGCCTGGAGAATCCCAGGGATGGGGGAGCCTGGTAGGCTGCCGTCTATGGGGTCACACAGAGTTGGACACAACTGAAGCGACTTAGGAGCAGCAGAAGCAGCCAGGTATTTCTTGACTTTCTACTTTTGCATTCCAGTCCCCTATAATGAAAAGGACATCTTTTTTGGGTGTTAGTTATAGAAGGTCTTGTACGTCTTCATAGAACAATTCAAGTTCAGCTTCTTCAGCCTTATTGTTCAGGTCTTTGACTTGGATTACTGTGATTTTGAGTGATTTGCCTTGGAAACAAATACAGATCATTCTGTCGTTTTTGCAATTGCATCAAAGTATGGCATTTCGGACTCTTTTGTTGACTATGATGGCTACTCCATCTCTTCTAAGGGATTCTTGCCTACCATAGTAGATATAATGGTCATCTGAGTTAGATTCACCCATTCCATTTTAGTTCACTGATTCCTAAAATGTTGATTTCACTCTTGCCATCACCTGTTTGACCACTTCTAATTTGCTTTGATTCATGGACCTAACATTCCAGTTCCTATGCAATATTGCTCTTTACAGCACTAGACTTTACTTCCATCACCAGTCACATCCACAACTGGGTGTTTTTGCTTTGACTCCATCTCTTCATTCTTTCTGGAGTTATTTCTCCACTGATCTCCAATAACATATTGGGCACCTACCGACCTGGGGAGTTCATCTTTCAGTGTCCTATCTTTTTGCCTTTTCATACTCTTCATGGGATTCTCAAGGCAAGAATACTGAAGTGGTTTGCCATTCCCTTCTCCAGTGGATCACATTTTGTCAGAGCTTTCCACCATGACCCGTCCGTCTTGGGTGGCCCTACACGGTATGGATCATAGTTTCATTGAGTTAGACAAGGCTGTGGTCCATGTGATCAGATTGGTTAGTTTTCTGTGATTGTTATTTTCAGTCTGTCTGCCCTCTGATGGAGAAGGATAAAAGGCTTATTGAAGCTTCCTGATGGGAGAGACTGACTGAGTTGGAAATTGGGTCTTGTTTGCAAAGACTAGATATCTCTTCAAGAAAATTAGAGAAACCAAGAGAATATTTCATACAAAGACGGACACAATAAAGGCCAGAAATGGTATGTACCTAACAGAAGGAGAAGATATTAAGAAGAGGTGGCAAGAATACAAAGAAGAACTATACAAAAAAGATCTTCATGACCCAGATAATCATGATGGTGTGATCACTCACCTAGAGCCAGACATCCTGGAATGCAAACTCAAGGGGCCTTAGGAAACATCACTATGAACAAAGCTAGTGGAGGTGATGGAATTCCAATTGAGCTATTTCAAATCCTAAAAGATGATGCTGTAAAAGTGCTGCACTCAGTATGCCAGCAAATTTGGGAAACTCATCAGTGGCCACACGACTGGAAAAGGTCAGTTTTCATTCCAATCCCAAAGAAAGGCCATGCCAAATAATGTTCAAACTACTGCACAATTGCACTCATCTCACACGCTAGTAAAGTAATGCTCAAAATTCTCCAAGCCAGGTTTCAACAACATGTGAACCGTGAACTTCCAGATGTTCAAGCTGGATTTAGAAAAGGCAGATGAACCAGGGGCCAAATTGCCAACATCCATTGGATCATTGAAAACACAAGAGAGTTCCAGAAAAACATTTTCTTTATTGACTATGCCAAGCCTTTGACTGTGTGGATCATAAAACACTGTGGAAAATTCTTCGAGAGATGGGAAAGCCAGACCACCTGACCTGCCTCTTGAGAAACCTGTATGCGGGTCAGGAAGCAATAGTTAGAACTGGACATGGAACAACACACTGGTTCCAAATCGGGAAAGGAGTTCCTCAAGGCTGTCTATTGTTACCCTGCTTATTTATCTTATATGCAGAGTACATCATGAGAAACGCTGTACTGGAGGAAGCACAAGCTGGAATCAAGATTGCCGGGAGAAATATCAATAACCTCATATAGGCAGATGACACCACCCTTATGGCAGAAAGCGAAGAAGAACTAAAGAGCCTCTTGATGAAAGTGAAAGAGGAGAGTGAAAAAGCTGGCTTAAAACTCAACATTCAGAAAACTAAGATCATGGCATCTGATCCCATTACTTCATGGCAAATAGATGGGGAAACAGTGACAGACTTTATTTTTTTGGGCTCCAAAGTCACTGTAGATGGTGACTGCACTCATGAAATTAAAAGGCGCTTGCTCCTTGGAAGAAAAGTTATGACAGCATATTAAAGCTAGACAGCATATTAAAAAGCAGAGACATTACCTTGCCAACTAAGATCTGTCCAGTTAAAGCAATGGTTTACCCGGTAGTTGTGTATGGATGTGAGAGTTGGACTATGAAGAAAGCTGAGCACTGAAGAATTGATGCTTTTGAACCGTGGTTGGAGAAGACTCTTGAGAGTCCCTTGGACTGCAAGGAGATCCAACCATTCCATCCTAAAGGAAAGCAGTCCTGAATATTCATTGGAAGGACTGATGCTGAAGCTGAAACTCCAATACTTTGGCCACCTGATGTGAAGAACTGACTCATTTGAAAAGCCCCTGATGCTGGGAAAGATTGAAGTCAGGACGAGAAGGGAACAACAGGATTGCATCACCTACTCAATGGAAATGAGTTTGCATCAACTCAGGGTGTTGGTGATGGACAGGGGTCCTGGCGTGCTGTAGTTCATGGGGTCGCAAAGAGTCAGACATGACTGAGTAACTGAACTGAACTGAGTTCATTAATTACTCAACTTTTGTCATTATTATTATTACAGTGTCAGTCTGGATAATAAGTATAATGACCAGCAGAGTTATCAGTGCTCTAGTTAGTGAACCAAGAACAGTGTTCAAATCATTTTCTCTGAGATCAAGGCAAAGCAAAAATATCTGGAAGCTCTCCAACAGGTAGAAGAGTCATGTAGCATCGTGACTCGCAGAGGCAACATTAAGTATGAGGCAAAGATTTGACATGACCCACAGCTTTTTATCTACTCTTTGGTACATGAGGTTATGTGTAGACCAGAGGCCCAGGATATGATTAAATGGGTGAAGTATCTGACTGGAATCATGAATTTGAAAACTTATCACGAAAATGTTCTCAATCAGCCAGAAAGTCTGTTTAAGTAGGTTTTACTTCTGTGCTTTTGGGTAAGGGGGATCTGCTACTGTATTTGCTCATGGTGCTTCTTTATGTTTTTTAGATGTTCTGGTATTCTTTATTTATATTTTTAAGATAACAAAACAGACCCAACTTTGCAGGGTCTGTTTCAGGGAATGTTTCTGTTCTTATATTTGATGTAAACTTTGTAGATTATACAGTCTAAGCTGAAGGAGATGGGAAGATGCATGAAAAGGCTAAGAATGAGGAATAGCAGAGTTCTCTCCCTTGATCTTCTTTCTTCCTTGCTATGAGCAAATGCATTATACTGAAAGGCTTAGTAGACTATTTGACTCTTTTTTTTTTTCCCTTCAGAACATATATCTTTTTGACAGGAGGCTTGACTTAGAAGTAACATTTGTCACTTTATCATATGGAAGAGTTGTAAGTTGAACAGTATCATTTCTGTTTCTTTCTTGGAATTTAATCTTTTTTAGCTTCCACTATTCAACTTCTTGAATAAGTAGTCTGTGATTTTTTAAATTCTCAACTAACCAATAATTCCCGTACTCCTCAAATGCCTTCTCTGAACTCATCTTGCATATTCTTTACTTTCTTTGACCTAAAGGCACTTACGTGAATAGTATTCCTACCATTTTAAGTATCAGAAAGCATATGTCTATCATATAATATTGAATTTCCTTGTGAAATAACTTAGTTCAGAATTATGTGAATTTTATATTTTTGTGTCTTAAAATTTTTCAGTTCATTGGTCTAGGTAGCTGTCATTGTATTGAATCAAAGTTCTTTGTATGAGGTAGTGTGCATTACTTTACCAAAGTCATGGTCAGAATCACTTTCAGAAGAGAGAGGTTTCAAAATAAAGCTTGAAAAATACAGGCAAATCTCTTCTAGAGTTAAGACAACAATAAATGAAATATTTATGAGTCAGGGATTGGCCGTATGAGAAAATACAGATGAGTATGTGGTTTCATTGCATTACTTACAATATTTCTGTGACCAAAAAAATGAAAAGTGCAAAAAGACCTAATGTAGTCAGGTGTGGGGCTGCTGAGATGTGCAGAGATAATGAACTATTATGGTCTTACTCAGAGAGTGAAGTTCTCTTTTTATTTTTTTTGAAAATGTTAATAGGGGGTGAAGAGAGAGAACTAGAGGATTAAAAACAATACTGTTTGATGACACAGTGATACAAGTTAAAAATTAATTGAAAAACTATTAATATATATAGCCTTTATTTTCATAAAGAGCTATTCCATTATTTCTGTTTTTAATCACATTTTTCAACAATACTATTTAGTCATTTTAACTAGTTCTTAATTTAATATGTACTGGTAAAAGTTAAAGTAAATGTAGTGTTTATTTTGATGTGGCAGTTGAATTCTCCCTTGTAAAGTCCATAAGTAAATTGACGAACGGCATGCGAAGTCCCTTCAGCGCTGTCTGATTCTTTGTGACCCGTTGGACTGTAGCCCACCATGCCTTTCTGTCCATGGAATTCTCCAGGCAAAAATACTGGAGTGGGTAGCCATGCCCTCCTCCAGGGGATCTTCTTGACAAAGGGATCGAACCCATGTCTCTTGTGTCTCCTGCCTTGGCAAGCAGGTTCTTTACCTCTCGTGCCACCTGGCAGGCCAAATCAAATATATTATTAACTGAAGAAATAATCTTTTATTCCTAGAAAATAATATTTATTCAAATAAAAAGATCTAATATGTTTTAGCATAGTAAGTTTATTTAATTTTATAGATGGTGCTATTGAGGAAATGTCTTAAGCATAATATAAATAAGTGAAAAAAATCATTTGTGATAATTTTTCTGGTCATAAGAATCATATGGGGAAAATTGTCAAACTGCTAACCAGTCTAATTGTGATTATCTGATTTCTTAGTAGTTCTGGATAGGGATCAGAAATGTGCATGTTTAGAAAATGTTTTACATGATTCAGATAAGTTGGTATGAAGAGCAGCTTTAGAAGACTTTAGGAACACTGGAGTAGAGTATTATGTGTGTGTGCTGTGCTCAGTTGTGTCTGACTTTTTGTGACCCCCAGGGACTGTAGCCTGCCAGGCACCTCTTTCTATGGAATTTCCCAGGCGAAAGTACTGAAGTGGATTGCCACTTCCTTCTTCAGGGGATCTTCCCAGCCCAAAGATTGAATCCACATCTCCTGCATTGGCAGGTGGATTCTTTACTCCTGAGCCATCTGGGAAGCAGAGTAAAATAAAGCTCCCTCCCTCCCCTCAGGAAATTAGGGAGTTGAAATAAAACCCAGATTTCACTGACTATCAGAAATAAAATTGTGATTTAGAATATAAAATATATAAATACTCCTATAAGAATAAATCCAAAACCTCTAAAGTTCTAATAGTTTTCACTTCTGATTTTGTTTTTTTGATCCAGTGAGCATTTTAAGTTTCTATAAGTAATCTAATAGAAGAATGCAGTTTTGTATGTAGAAAAGCAATTATAGAAAGGGGAAAATACTATTAGCGTCCTTTAAAAGAAGATAGAGACAGAGAAGGAAAGAGTTTTGGGGGTGGAAGGGTGTGGGCAGAAAGAGAGAAAGAGAGAAAAAGAGAGAGCGAGGTAGAAGTAGTTGTGTTGTGTTGTATGTGTTTAAAGCTTGAGACATTTAAGTTTGTCATGTTGTGTAAATTTGTCCTGTGACATTTCAGTTAACAAAGTTTTTTGTTCTTTTATCTTCACTGAGCTATATTTATGCCATATCATAGTGGTTGTATTAAAATTGGACAAAATAAAATGAAGATCTGGAAGTTACCTGAAGAATTACAGTAACTCTTTTTGAATCAAACATATTTGGAGTCTAGATAGTCTCCTGAAGTTTGTCAATTGACTGTTTGAAATTGCGAATAATTCTTCCCATTGGAATATAATGCTCTAAGTATTGATCAGTTTGCAGTGAAAATTTTGATAATGAATTATGTTTGAATACTAGTCTTTAAGACAGAAACTTAGTTCATTTAGGCTTCCCTGGTGGCTCAGATGGTAAAGAATCTGCCTGCAATGCAGGAGACCTGAATTCCATCCCTGGGTCAGAATGATCCCCTGGAGAAGGGAATGGCATCCCGCTCCAGTTTTCTTTGTGACAGAGGAGCCTGATGGTCTGCAGTCCATGGGGTCACAGAGTCGGACATGACTGAATGACTAACACTTAGTTCATTTATTTTGAATGCTTGTGGTTGGGACAACCTAGTTTAGGAAACTCAGTCAGTAAAAGGCTGTTTCTTGTTTTGCAAATTCTCCACCTCCTTAGAGAATCTCTTCATCACTAGGTTTCTAAACGTAGTTTCTTCAAGTCTCCCTCAGGAAATGGATCCTCTCACATTTTTCTGTGAGTTGACAGAAAGAAAGAATTTATAATTATAGGTACAACTTTGGGTTTGAGAATGCACTAGACACTTGAGCATGGAGTTCTGATTTTATAAGGCAGCTGATGAAGAAGGGAGAAAAAGAAATGTAGGCGAGATGGGGGGGAAATAGGACAACCTTACCTTTTGGCTAAGAGTGAGCTTGTGCCTGGACTGGCTTAGGTGCAAATGTAACCAGGGAAAGTGGTTTAGTCATGAGTCCCACTGTCAGAACCCTGCAGGGAGCAAGAGCCAGAGTCAGTTAGTCCTTCACTCTTAGAGCACCAACTCTCTAAACAAGCCAAGTTAAAGCAGAATAAAAAAGAGGGGACACGAAAGTGAGTCAGGTAATCTTTTTATTGCTGAATTTATGGGCTCAATAAAGGACAGAATGGTATGGACCTAACCGAAGCAGAAGATATTAAGAAAGAGGTGGCAAGAATATGCAGAAGAACTGTACAAAAAAGATCTTCATGACCCAGATAATCATGCATGTGATCACTCACCTAGAGCCAGACATCCTGGAATGTGAAGTCAAGTGCACCTTAGGAAGCATCACTATGAACAAAGCTAGTGGAGGTGATGGAATTCCAATTGAGCTATTTCAAATCCTGAATGATGATGCTGTGAAAGTGCTGCACTCAGTATGCCAGCAAATTTGGAAAACTCAGCAGTGGCCACAGGACTGGAAAAGGGCAGTTTTCATTCCAATCCCAAAGAAAGGCAATGCCAAAGAATGTTCAAACTACTGCACAGTTGCACTCATCTCACACACTAGTAAAGTAATGCTTGATCTTCTCCAAGCCAGGCTTCAACAGTATGTGAACCGTGGACTTCCAGATGTTCAAGCTGGATTTACAAAATGTAGAGGAACCAGAGATCAAATTGCCAACATCCGCTGGATCATTGAAAAAGCAAGAGAGTTCCAGAAAAACATCTATTTCTGCTTTATTGACTATGCCAAAGCCTTTGACTGTGTGGATCACAATAAACTGTGGAAAATTCTAAAAGAGATGGGAAAAACAGACTATTTGACCTGCCTCCTGAGAAATCTGCATGCAGGTCAGGAAGCAACAGTTAGAACTGGACATGGAACAACAGACTGGTTCCAAATAGGAAAAGGAGTACATCAAGGCTGTATATTGTCACCCTGCTTATTTAACTTCTATGCAGAGTACATTATGAGAAACGCTGGGCTGGATGAAGCACCAGCTGGAATCAAGATTGCTGGGAGAAATATCAATAACCTCAGATATGCAGATAACACCACCCTTATGGTAGAAAGCAAAGAGGAAGTAAAGAGTCTCTTGATGAAAGGAGGAGAGTGAAAAAGTTGGCTTAAAACTCAACATTCAGAAAACTAAGATCATGGCATTTTGTCCCATCACTTCATGGCAAATAGATGGGGAAACAGTGGAAACAGTGACAGACTTTATATTTTGGGACTCCAAAATCACTGCAGATGGTGATTGCAGCCATGAAATTAAAAGACGCTTACTCCTTGGAAGAAAAGTTACGACCAACCTAGACAGCATATTAAAAAGCAGAGACATTACTTTGCCGACAAAAGTCCGTCTAGTCAAGGCTATGGTTTTTCAAGGCTATAGTTTTTCCAGTAGTCATGTGTGGATGTGAGAGTTGGACTATAAAGAAAGCTGAGCACCAAAGAATTGATGCTGTTGTGTTGGAGAAGACTCTTGGGAGTTCCTTGGACTGCAAGGAGATCCAACCAGTCCATCCTAAAGGAGATCAGTCCTGAGTGTTCATTGGAAGGACTGATGTTGAAGTTGAAACTCCAACACTTTGGCCAGCTGATGCAAAGAGCTGATTCATTGGAGAAGACCCTGATGCTGGGAAAGATTGAGGGCAGGAGGAGAAGGGGATAACAGAGGATGAGACGGTTGGATGGCATCACCGACTCGATGGACATGAGTTTGGGTAAACTCCAGAACTTGGTGATGGACAGGGAGGCCTGGCATGCTGCAGTCCATGGGGTTACAAAGAGTCGGACACAACTGAGCAACTGAACTGAACTGATCCAAAGATCTGTAATGACTATGGAGCTTTGAATAGCAGTGTTATTGTATTGTATTTCTAAAATATTTTGTAGCTAATCAGCCTCTTTAAAAAATATATTGAAATATAGTTGATTTACAATACTGTACTTGTTTTAGGTGTACAGCAAAGAGATTCAGTTATATATGTGTTTATTCTTTATAGGTTATTTTCTATTATAGATTATAAGATAAGTGAACGCAATTACTTGTGCTATACAGTAAATCCTGGTTGCTTATCTGTGTCATATATAGTAGTGTGTATATTTTACTCCCAAACTCCTAATTTCTCTTTCCCCTTTTCCCCTTTGGTAACCATAAGTTTGTTTTCTATGTCTGTGAATCTATTTCTGATTTGTAAATAACTATTTGTATCTTTTTTTTTTTTTTTAGATTCCATGTATAAACACTATTGTGTGAAATTTGTCTTTTTCTGTCTTTCTTCACTTTTGTATGATGGTCTCTATTTCCATCCATGTTGCTGCAAATAGTGTTATTCAGTTCTTTTTTATGGATGAATAATAGCCCATTGGGTGTGTGTATATGTGTGTGTGTGTTGTGTATGTAAACCACATCTTCTTTATCCACTCATCTGTCAGTGGACATTTAGGTTGCTTCCGTGTCTTGGCTGTTTTGAGTAGTGCTGCTATATGCATTGGGGTGCATGTATGTAGGCCATAAGTATATCTTTTCTAATTATGGTTTTCTCTAGATATATACCCAGGAATGAGACTGCTGGTTATATGGAGGTTCTAGTTTTAGTTTTTAAAGAAACCTCCATACTGTTTTCCATGGGGGGACCAGTGGCTGCCCCAGTTTCCATTCCCAGCAGTGAAGGAGGGTTCCTTCTCTCCACACTGTCTCCAGCATTTGTTGTTTGTAGAGTTTTTGACAATGACCTTTGTGACCAGTGTGAGGCGATACCTCGTTGCAGTTTTGGCTTGAATTTCTCTAATAATTGGGGATGTTGAGCATCTTTACATGTGCCTGTTATCTTTGGAAAAATATCTATTTAGATTCTCTGCTCATTTCTTGATTGGGTTATTTGTTGATATTGAGCTGTTTGAAGTCGTTCTATATTTTTGAAATTAACCCCTTGTCTATTGCTTCATCTGCAAATATTTTCTCCTGCTCTATATTTTTTTTTACTCAGTTGGATCTTGGAACTAATTCTGTGAGATCATTAAGGCAGATGTTATAGTCTATGCTCTCTGCTGATGAGAAAATAACGGAAATACTTGTTTACTCAAGGTTGTGTGGCTAGTAAGTGGTGCAATCCAGAGTGAGTCATCTCCCTTCCCATAGTCTAGTGTTCTTCCCTCTCTGTAAAACACACTGCCTCTCATGGATTGGTCATCTGAGTCTTCAGAGTGTCTCTTGGATGTTAACTGCTTGGAGGGCAAGGGTGCTATCTCCTGTTTCTTTCGTGGTCCTTTGTAGCATGGCTGCACATAGTGGAAGCCCAGCAGGAATGTTTGTTAACTGAGATGTGGGCTTGACATCATGGCAAGAAGAGAGCTTGGGATTAGACAGATGGAGAGGCACAGGCGTATGCTGGCTGTGTGATCTGGGTCAAGTTATTTGATCTCTGAACTTGCTTTTCTTATCTATAAAATATGGATGAAAATTCTACATAGTGGATTTTTTTTTTCTTTTTGGTATGAGTCAAAAATAACATTTGTAAGGTTTTCTGTGGTCTTCCCTGGTGGCTCAGTTGGTAAAGAATCTGCCTGCAATGTAGGAGACCCCAGTTTGATTCCTGGGTCAGGAAGATCCCCTGGAGAAGGGAATGGCTACCCATTGTAGTATTCTTGCCTGCAGAATACCATGGACAGAGGAGCCTGGTGGGCTAGAGTCCATGGGGTCGCAAAGAATCGGACATGACTGAGGGACTAACACACACATACACACACACGCACACATGCACACACACACACAGTTTCCCACATGGTAGCTGCTAGATAGTAAATGCCTTTCCCTTCAGTGATAACGATGGATCACAAGACTGTGCTTTTTCCTAGCTCCTCCTCCCCACCCCCGCCCCCGTAGGGCTGTTTCATTTATTGGCTTTGTTTTTGTTTGTTTTCATCTTAAAAAACAGTGCCAGAGTTTAGGATGGAGCCACCCGTTCAGTTAAGGGAACATTCCTCATACCAGTCTCCATGAATTCTGAGGATCTGGAAGAAAGGGAAATAGGCAATTTACCAGAAGCAAATAGATCCTGTTCCTCATTTCTTGCCCCCTTTGGTTAGGCAGTTGTTACAAAGAGCTGATCCAGGAATATTCTTTAGAGAAAAATCTGGTTTTGTGGATGTACTCAGAAGTCAAATATTGTCTCTGCCTGAACCAGATATCCTTGGAAACTTGAAACCTGAAACTTAAAAATTAATTTTGAATTTTGTTTGTGGTATTTGCAAGTGAAGCTACAATTGTTTATTCATGAAGTTCTCTGAAGCTATTAGATGTGGCAAAACTAGATGTTGCCCCAATTTAGGATTGTCTCAGTTTTGCAGTATTTTCTTTTCCATATTCATTCAAAGTCTTATACCATATTGCTTGGCTTTAAAATTGATATTTTTAAATTAATAAATTCATCATTGCAATGATTCTAATTTTCTGGAGCCATATGTTTTGTAAACAGTCTTATATAATAAATTTAAAAGATTTCTCATTTCTGAGTATCAGTCTGACTCCCCTGTTAGTATTTTTTTTTGCTTCAGTAATGAATTTGGATACCATGATCTCCATGTCATTTAATTTGGTATTTTACGTACTTTTATTGGGTTGCTGCTCTTTTGTTCTGAGAACTTCTTACTGAGCCTATAGCTAAGCTGAGAATTTTACTCTTGACTTTTCTTAGGAAGTCAGTTTTTCTGGTTCTGATAATGGAGTAATTTTCTATTTTTATAATAAAGCTAATTAATTACTAGTTTCTATTGGAATTAGAATCTTCCTGTATGGCCCAGTCCGTGGTATTCTATGATATGAACTCTTCAAAAGTACCACTGTATCTTGTAATACACTGTCCTGTGTCCTCCATCGACCACCGTTTTACATGTGCACACTGAGGAAATGAGGTTGGAAACGTTGGACTTTTCCTTACAGGTTTCAGGCACTAAGGAACAACTAGGAAGAATATTTTGAAGATGTTTCACACATATGTCTCTTCCCTCTCTTTCAGTTCTAGGAACATCATTAGATAATTTAGTCAAAGAAACATAATTCCTTTTCCCATTCGTCTGGAAATAATTTACTGAGTAGATATGTGCTCAGTGGAAGAAAGGGTTGGCAAGTGGTACATATTCTTTAGCTTGTGGATGTTGGGAGCATATGTTAGTGATCCCCTAATAAAAAGCACATGCTCGGAAAGTGGTTACTGTGTGTGCTTGGTAACTATTCTAACAATATTGTGTTATGGGAGGGTCCTCATTTTGAGTGGAAATAATGGATGAATTGAAACCAATGCACAAGTTCTGTAATACAGTTTTCAAGATCTAGTCCAGCCCTAGAAATAATCTATTCATAAATTATAAAAGATTGGGCTTTCATTGTACTTTCTTAGAACTCAGCTTTAGTAAAATTCTAAAGTAAATATATGGTAAAATTAGTCTTAAGTAATTTAAATGTGAATTTAGCAACCAGAGAAAGATAAAACATAAAGTGCTTAGATATAGTTACATCAACTGATAAGAATGTCAGGACATTTTGCTACTTCTTTAAAGTTGGTTTATTTGTTTTTTTTTCCCCATATATACCTTCCAAGTGGATTATTTACTTGATAGAAAAAAAGGGTATGAACCAGGTTTAACGTTCAATAAAAGTCTAGCATTATAATTTTATTTAGAGGACTTCGCCTCTTTCTTGTTTCTTATTTTCAGGGTTGCTCTCTTTAAAATTAATTGACCCGGCTAGATAAAAATTGCTTAACAGTAATTTAGACATGGAATTTCATTTTAGGACCAAGACCACTGTCTGCCACAAAGTGTGATGAAGTTTAAATGCATATAAACCTCTCTGTTCCTCTTTTCCAGTCAAAGTCTATTCGTCTCTAAAAGCAGCCTTTGACATTTTTAGTTATTCAGTTTTTTGCTTTTGTTAACACTTTTATTGGCAAGGTATTATGATTTCTTTAAAGTTTTTAGAATACTTTTTCTTGTGTTCAGCCTAGTATTTTTTTTCTCACTATTAGACCTGATTATTCTTAGAGGTTATATCTCAGAATTAAGGTGTTTAGGATTATATCAAAATGCCAATTATCTTAAGTGTATTTTTAACTGTAAAAATTGTGTATGCATCAGCTATGGTTCACAGGGTCACAAAGAGTTGGACATGACTGAAGCCACTTAGCACACATGTGTAAGGTATCCTTTATACATGGAGTTCATTAGTATTGTTGGTTTAATAACATTTGAAGCAATTATGATATTCTTTAGGTTTCCTAGTTTTTTGTCATACATTTTATCTCTTGAGGTTATATGTGAATATAGTTTTGATTGAAAACTCCAATTTATCAGCATACCAGTGTTTTTTAGCAATTAATGTTTATGCCTAAATATCAGTATTAGTTTAAAGATGTATCATTTAATTTCTACATTTAGTCTTTTCAAAGCTAGATTACTTAAAATGGTGAACTATAGCAATATTCATCTGCCCTTTTTTTTAGGGAAAAACATAAACTGTACATTTAACATATGATGAACTCACAAGACTATATCTTAATAAAATAATATTAAGACATTAGACATTTTACTTACTTTTTTAAAGGGGATAAGAACTTTATTTTCTCATCTTAATTGTAAACTGTGTGAGGTGGGTTAGACAGCAGTTTGTTGTCTTGCACTTTTGTTACTTTAATAAAATCAGGGCATTTCAGAGAACATGATGAATTGTTTTGCTGTATTAAAGATGTTTGTTGAATTTATTAATCTATTTAATTTTTTAAAATTTCATAATATGGTTTTAATTATATATGTCATTCATAAAAGTGGGGAGAATTTCTTTTTAAAGCAGTTAACTTTTACCAATATTATATATTATGTACATTTATATGTTTTTAATGTTATGCATTCTGTCATCTTCATAATTTATAACAGTAGTATAAATCAAAATAATAGTATAGTTTTGTGGAGCATGATTGCAATCATAAAACGAGAATATCATCATGTTGAAATACAAAGAATATATATATATATTTTTTTTTACAGTATCACAATCATGTTTATTTTCTTGCTTAGGGTTGACCTTACTAGTATATTAGAATAAATATTTAACCTTCGGGATTTGTGGTCCTTGTTTGTAAACTTGGGGAACAGTGAGGATCCTGCTTCATCTGGTTGTTGTGGGGTTAATCAATGTTTCAGGCTAAGTGTCTTGTACAGTCTGGTGGGCAGTAGATGTTCAGAAGCGGTCCCTCTGCTGAAGGCAGTTAGCAGTGTTTGTGTCCAGCAGACCACAGAGCCAGGGACAGGTAGGGCCTGAGTCCTCTTCAGTCAGTGTTATAGCCCAAGCAACAAGCATGCTTCCAAAGAGAAAGTTTTAAAAGTTTATCTTTCTATAAAATTAAGCCTTCCTGAAGAGACTTTAGGTTGAGTTTATGAAAGAGCAAGTCGATGAGTCATCTAAATTTTGTAACTTGATGAAATCAAGAGCTATGTTAGTCACTGTAGGATTTGAAAATGCTCTATGATTTAAATGTTAACTTTTAATCATAAATCTAAGTCAGTGCATTCATTCACACTTTATCTCTTTCCTTACAGCTTATTTATTTTACTAAAAAATGATGAAAGGGAAAAAAACCTCCAAAATATTAGTTTTTGAAGTAAAAATATATAATTTATTTTATTGTTAACTGATAAATATCTGTCAGATTAGTTATAGTCTTAACTGCATCTGAATGGAAGTCTCATATTTTAAGATAGAGATATCTTTTATTTTCATGAGAGCTTTAAGAATTTAGGATTTGAGCATTTGCTGCGGCATATGGTGCATTTTCTGTCCTATTTTGTATACCAGCCCATTAAGAAGAGAAAGTGAAGTAACTAATCTAAAAATAACTCTGCTGTTGGCCTAATTTAACGACAACAAAAAAAGTCTACTGTGCATCAGTAAAATTCCACATTTTGTCTCCCCTGGTGGAAAAATCTCTGAAGCATTTTGCCACCTATTCACAGCACAGCATCTTGTTTGGCATCATAATTGCAGCCAGAAGGGCTGTTTTGACTTTTTTTAGTATTGTGTGCCCCAGTCATAGTGCAGACCTTGGCAGTCCAGAGACCCACCTTACCTGATACCAGTTTAGTTACCCTTCAAGTCACATACTCACGCATCTTATTCCAAAGCCCATTCATTTTCACAAAAACATACAATCTTGAATTTGAAATTGGTGTTTTAAAAAAAGCCAGTGGGATACAAAAGTACATATTAAAACTAGTCACAAGACTATAGTCTTGTCTTTAATAGTTTAATTTTTTAATGCCTGTTCAACTTATCTTTAAAGTTATGTAAGGTATCTTAGGGCTTCCCTTGTAGCTCAGTCGGTAAAGGATCTGCCTGCAGTGCAGGAGACCTGGGTCCGATCCCTGGGTTGGGAAGATCCCCTGGAGAAGGAAATCACAACCTACTCCAGTATCCTTGCCTGGAAAATCTCATGGACAGAGGAGCTGGGTGGGATGCAGTCCATGGGGTCACAAAGAGTCGGACACGACTGAGCGACTAACACTAACACTAACTAAGGTATCTTAAAAATACTTGTAAGATGAAACAAGTTTAATGAATTTCTTTCATCTTTACATGTATTCTTTGGTGATATTTTGGCATTTTGTTTATATTATTTTCTGTTCTTCAGATTAACATTTTTACATTTGTTCAGCATCTTCTTGGGTTGCTAACTGGAGTAGTTGGTGTAGAAGTACTTCATGTAGATAATGGTTCTTTTTCTGACTTTAAGATTGCAGGCATTTTGGATACTTTATGATAATACATTTGCTATTGATTACAGGTACAGAGTGCCTCAAGAGCTTGAGTGTGGAACATCACCAGTGGAACTGAGGCATTTCTTCATGGTGAGGGAACTGATTGGCACTAATGTTTGTAAAAGCTTTTGCAACTTAAATTCAAAGGAATTTTTATTCCTTTTGTGAGATCTTTAAGAATTTGGGAGTGAGCATTTGCTGTGGCATATGGTACATTTTAAATTTTAAAATACTTTTGAATCCTACATAAGCATTCATTCACTGATATGTTGGACTAGTATGAGCTTAGAACATCCATAAGGAATATTTTAGCTCTTAAAAAGATAAGATATGGAGCAGATAGGAAATAAACTTTGTTAAAGAATAACATTCAAGTATTAGGAGGATTGCAAGAGAAGTAAGTATTAATAATAGCCCTATTAGGAAGACCACATTAATCGTTTGCAGTGAGTCACGTACACAGTGACTCTGGCTTATATACGTGTCTGACTCACTTTGGCCAGTGGGACGTAAGCACATATGATGCAAGTAGACAGATAATAAGTTCTGGCCTTCTTGGAATGCCACTGTCCCCATTGAGGAAGCCTCTTTTAGCCTCCCAAAGATGAAAGGCCATATGGAGACATCTAGCCTGTTCAAGGCCTACTGGGCCCAAGGGAATTCTGCCAGAGCTAACCTACCAGGTGAATGCAGCTGCAAAGTGAGCCTATTCCAGGTCCTAATAAGAACCATACACCTTACTCACAGACTTATCAGAAATAAGCTATTGTTTTCAGTTGCTGAGCTTGGGAGTTGTTTGCTATGCAGCAATTGATAAACAAATATAGGAATTCATGCAGCTACAGGATGCAGTACAGAAAGTGGAAATAATGGCAGATGCCTACCGAAAGCAGACCAGGAGACCTGTGGTTAAGCTGCTAATTTGCTTCTGAGGTTCCTAGTAGTTAAAGTGGAATGCAGTTAGTTTTAGAGCATCCATTTTGAAAAAGAAGGAAGAATAGCATTCTTCAGAAAAGGGAATGCCATTCCTTGGACTAAATTCTATAAGAGACTTCTCATGTCAGGCCTTAACAGGAGAGAGTAATGAGTGATACATAAGGGGCTATGTCCTTGACCACATTCCAGCAATAGATCTTCTGAAGGGATCTTTTGTGTATTTCTGTAAAGCCCAAAGATATATCTTCAAAGCACAACTCTGTGAGCTTGATTATGAGAAGGATTAAGGTATATTGTACTCTTTTAAAAATTTTATTATTATACAGTTTCCTATTTGACTTTATTCATTTCCACAACGTCAGTTAAATTCTTTGACACAACAACTCCTAATTTATGTGTTTAATCCCTAATTTCTCATTGTGCTATGGATTTGAATGCTTTCAACAGTGTACTATAGATCTCTTCCTGGAAGATCTTTCTTCTTTGAGTTTCTTATTTGGAATATAAAACATTGCTTTCCTTCCAGAAGGTTTAGTTGTGTTATTTCTAGTCCCACAGTGTCTTATAGTTATTGATGTTCAGCTCTTAGAATGAATCTAATAGTGATGGCTGGTGGACTTGAGAGCCTGATGGCCTGAAAATATTGAAGTTGTATTATTCTAAAGTTTTTACTCGCATTAGAGAATCAGAGATTGAAAACAGTAACCAAAGAGAAAAACTGAAATCCTGGAAGAACTGAAATAAAGATAATAAATGAGTTCTCTACTTAAAACAAATGAAAATTTATAAACTTTGTGTGAAACAGAAAAAGAACATAACTTATATGGCTGTTTTGTTTTGAATCAATAATTACTGTGTCCCTTTGACTACCTGTCACCTAAGTGAATCTGCTTTTCTCTATGTGCTTTCATTATATCCCATGGATTACTTCAAATTTGTATTTTAGAATTGGAGAATCTGAGGTCTTGATAAATTAGGATAGTTGCTTGTTGTTGCTGTTCTTCAGTTGTTAAATTGGGTCCAACTCTTTGCAACCCAATGGGGTGCAGCACGCCAGGCTCCTCAGTCCTCCACTATATCCCAGAGTTTACCCAAATTCACTGTCATTGTCTAAGACGCTTCCAGCGCTTGCTTGGCTAATGCAATATGGTCTTTTGAAATATGTGTTAACTGTCCATATTTCTGATATATGGATTTTCTTATTTTCTTTTTTTCCTTGCTATATCAGTGTCTTCCAGAGTATAGGCACAGGGTAGTTGCTTAATGTATATTTATTGAAGGAATGATGGCGTTTTTCTTTTTTTTTTTAATTTTATTTTATTTTTTAACTTTACAATATCGTATTGGTTTTGCCATATATCAACATGAATCCATCACAGGTATACTCATGTTCCCCATCCTGAACCCCCCTCCCTCCTCCCTCCCCGTACCATTCCTCTGGGTCGTCCCATTGCAGCAGCCCCAAGCATCCAGTATCGTGCATTGAACCTGGACTGGTGACTCGTTTCATATATGATATTATACATGTTTCAATGCCATTCTCATGGACACTTTTATACCTCTCTAGTAGGTTCTATAACATAGTAATCAAACACTTATTTTCATATTATCCCTCTGGTTGTAATGGCTCCTCATGTCTTTTAGTTTATAATGACCCAAATACTGTTTGTTACATATTTTGGAGTTAGGATTTTTAAAATACACAGAATAGCTTGCATAAAGCCTGGATAACATGAAAAGTTAACTAACAACATCACTGGAGCAAATCCAGATGTCATTTGCTGAGTAAGCCTTGTGGCTCTGGGGGGAGTGATTAGTGGGCTTTGTCCCATGGGAGCTAAAGGTCTTTTGGAGAGGACTAGGCCAGTGAATCTTTTGGGGAATTGGAGTGGCAGAAAAAGTTGCAAAAATGAAAGCTGCCATACCTTCTAAGAACCTTAAAAGAACTTATACCATAAGAACGTTATACCTAATAAGAACTGCCATACCTTATAAGAACTTTCTTTAGGCTCTTTTCTAGACTTAACATTTTGCTGGCCCTAAAAATGGGTATCATAAATAATAAATAAATTGAATGCAAAAATGACAAAGGGGAAAATGTTTAAGAAGACTAGAATATTATTAAAATCAAAAGTCAGAGTAAAAATTTGAAATATCTAAGACGTTTAAAATGGTAGCTCTCAAGGTATTTAAAATTATAGCTGTAAATGAGAGCAATAGGGGAAAAAAAGATTAGTATTAGAACTCTGGAAATTAAGGGTAAGAGTTAATTGAATAAAAATGTGACACAAAGAATAGAGGTTGAAAGTTGGGTAAGAAAATACAGTATACAGTAAGAAAAAATAATAGATATATGAGATTAAATTTTAAATGCATAGGGTAACTATGGTTAACAATTCATGTGAAAGAAGAGTGATTTGATGGAAGGTGACGAGGATTTGGTGAGGGGTTGTCTTCACAAGAGAATTACCTCCTCCTCAAGCTTTTGACATTTTGTCTTGGCTCCTTTAAGGGCACTCATGCCTCCCTATGTCTCAATTTAAGATTATCCTTTGGGGACTATCCCTGTGAAGCTGGGATAACACCTCCCCTCTCCCATCCCAGTTTTTTTTTTTTTTTACATGGCAAGTATTCAGAGTTGATTGCAGAATCTTTAGTAAGAGCCTGTGTCTAAATAACTCTCTAAACCTGGCAGTTGAAAATGATTTTGATGTTTCACGAGAAAATTTTTACTTTGATATAACAAATGATTCTGTTTTGCATAGCCCTATAGTCCCTTATTTGTTGTTACATGATTATAATAGTGAATGCTGTTAGGAATGTTTACAATATACATTATTTGCATTACTTTTTTGATCTTTATAGCCACCTCTGGGACAAGTGCTTTCATTATATCCCATGGATTACTTCAAATTTGTATTTTAGAACTGGAGAATCTGAGGTCTTGATAAATTAGGATAGTTTCTTGTTGTTGCTGTTCTTCAGTTGTTAAATTGGGTCCAACTCTTTGCAACCCAATGGGGTGCAGCACGCCAGGCTCCTCAGTCCTCCACTATATCCCAGAGCTTGCTCAAATTCATGTCCATTGAGTCGGTGATGTTATCTAACCACTTGTCCTCTGTCACCACCTCTCCTTTTGCCTTCAATCTTTCCCAGCATCGGGTTCTAGTGTTTGTTAGTCAAGCTGAGGTTAGTACCTGGATCTTTTAATTCCCACTCTAGTTGTGTTTCTACCATAGCCTTTACCATATTTCCACCTGCTGTTTCTTGGGTTCACAGTGGTTGAATGTTTTGTAACATTTATGAATAAGAATGGCAAAAAAGAATGTGAAGTTTTAATAGAAACTGTGTTCTCATTCCAGATTATGAATGAATTAATAGAGAATTTATGCCCCTCATACTGCCCTTATGCATAATTTCTTATTCTGTGTGAAATTTGTCATCATTAAAGCATGATTTTAAAAATGGGAAAAATTAATGGTTTTCAGAATGACTGAAGATATAAAAAGTATGTGAGGAAGCTAAGAATAGACAGGTATAGTAAATGACTGGTTATATATCAGCCAAGAATTTTTTTGACTACTCCTGTCTTTACCTAGGCAGAATCAAGCTTTGAGAAGATCTTGACAGGCACAAAAATTAACAGATTTTTCACTACACAGTAAGTACAGTTACAGAGGTTGGCACAACATGTTAGAGGTAGACAGAGAAGGGACTGCTGCCACAGAATGGGTGAGTGGGGACAGGAGAGGCTTCCCAGAAGAAAACTCTGAATTGTTACTGGCAGATTGTTTCATGTACCAGTGTTGAAAATGAGGGCTTTTCTGGTTCTTTCAAGCAATAATTGACAAACTGGTTGGTCATCTCCTGATTGGCAAGGACAGTCCATTTTAGAATTAAATTAATCCCCAAATGCAAATCCATTCTTCCATTCTCATGAGTGAAAAAATTTGCATAGGTTTTTACTTCGAAGAACAATTAAGGACTACTTGTGTTGTGCTTAGTCGCTCAGTCATGACCAACTCTTTGCGACCCCATGGGCTGTAGCTCATACTTACTAGTAGTCTAAGTTGGATATTAAAGCTTACTAAAATATATATAACATTGCCAAAATGCAACCCATTACTAGAGTCTGCTACAAGATATTAGTATTTCATCAGAAATCAAAGTGCAATGAAATACTGATAAGTTGTAAAGCTCCAACTGCTCATGCTCAACAAACAGGTGGCTGGAATTACCAGTATTTTCTTGAATGTGTTATCAGTATATCAGTTGGGCTCTCTTAAATTGGTCATGGTGTTTGCTGCTGTCTTGCGTCTGAATTATAAATGATTAGTATAGATTCATCATCTTATTTTTTCAGGATTGTATCCTTCAGTGTTAATTCATACTTGTATCAGTAGTAGTTTTTAGCTCTTGCATGTCTTATTGTTGGTAAATCATGAGTGAAAAACAAACCATGCATGCTTTTCATCAGAACTTCTCAAATGTAGGAATCTGAAGAGCTTATTACAAAAGAGATCCCTGGGCCCCATCCACAGAAATTCTAACTCAGTACATCAGTGTGGGGTCTGATAGTTAAGTTTTGACAAGTTCCCAGGTGATGTTGATGCTGCTGATTTTTCAGCCGTACTTTGAATAAAACCAGTCTGTATCATTCTTGCTGGACTTGCCTGGTGGCTCAGTGGTAAAGAATTCACCTGCCAGTGCAGGAGACACAAGTTTGATTCCTGAGTCAGGAAGATCCCCTGGAGAAGGAAACGGTGACCCACTTCAGCATTCTTGCCTGGGAAATCCCATGGACAGAGGAGCCTGGTGGGCTACAGTCTAGAGGCCATAAAAGAATTGGACATGACTTAGTGACTAAAAAATATCATTCTTGCTAAAGCAGACATGTACACCACCCATGAAAACATTCCTGTATAATGATATCTCCTATTGTTTAGTCCTTTTCTTTTGGAAGATAAGCATTCACAAGATGGGGTATTTAGGTGGGTGAGGAGCAGAATCTCCGAGTATTTTGGCCACTTTTAGTTAACACACCAAAAAAAAAAAAAAAATTGAGAATCTCTGATTTTGAGCAAATTATAGTTGATCAGATGTGGCTCAGACATCACATGCTAGAAGAACAGAGGTGATAAATCACTGTGGCTCAAGCATCATGTGCTAGGAGAACAGAGCTGATAAATGTGGCCAGAGAAATTTACCATCTTACCTAGGGTTTTGTATATCACATTCAATAATGTGCCTTTAACCTAAGAGTGATAGTAAACCATGAAAGCATTTGGAACTAGGAGATGGCATGATCAAAGTTATATAAAAAAGAGTATTACAAGAAGGGAAGCAGAGACAACAGTTTGAAGCTCTAACAATAATGTAGATGAAAAACAGTGAAGGACCTGAACTAAACAATAAGCAGTGATGAGAATGATAATGTGAGAGATAGTAAGGCAGTGATAATGATTATAATAGCAACTAATAATTGCTGTGCATTATGAGCTGTAGACTGATCACTTTACCAAGCACATTGGGTATATGATTTAATTTAGTCCTTACAGCAGCCTTATGAGGCAAATTATCTTATTAACATTTTTAAAATGGGGAAACTGAGTCATAGAGAAGCTAAGTTACTTGTTAAGGCCACACAACTGCTTAGGGCAGAGCAATGATTTAGACTTCAGCAGTTTGTCTTAGAGCCCAGACTCTTGAACTGAATGGCAGATTTGATGGAATTGGGTGATACGAGGCGAAGGAGGTGGATTGAGTGCTCCTAGGTTAAGCATTTCTAGCCTAGACACTGGTACTATGTAGGAAAATTATGAGGTGATGTGTATTTGGAGTGTGATGAAGTGGAGAAGTGAAGGGTCAGGGAGAGGATGAATTCAATTTTGGACATTCTGAGTTTGAGAAATCCAAGAGAAGCGTTCTAGTGGTCAATGAATATATGGGTCTTTACTGTAGAAATCTAATGCAAACACAAAAACATGGTGGCTAGATGAGATGCAGAGAATGTTGTGAAATGGGTAAACCTATCTGTGCTGCTGCTGCTAAGTCGCTTCAGTCGTGTCCGACTCTGTGCGACCCCATAGACGGCAGCCCACCAGGCTCCCCTGTCCCTGGGATTCTCCAGGCAAGAACACTGGAGTGGGTTGCCATTTCTTCTCTGATGCATGAAAGTGAAAAGTGAAAGTGAAGTTGCTTAGTCGTGTCTGACTCTTCGCGACCCCATGGACTGCAGCCTACTAGGCTCCTCTGTCCATGGGATTTTCCAGGCAAGAATACTGGAGTGGGTTGCCATTGCCTTATCCGAAACCTATGTGTAATACTGTATTAAATTTTGAATGTCACTCTTTAATTAAAACTGAAGTTGTGTCTGGAGATAAACATAGTTTCAAAGAATTGGGAAACAATGTTGCAGGAATACTGGAGTAAGGAACTGGGTTGTTTAATGCAGAGTTAAAGAGAAGGGGTGGAGAAGGCAATGGCAACCCACTCCAGTTCTCTTGCCTGGAAAACCCCATGGACAGAGGAGCCTCGTAGGCTGCAGTCCATGGGGTCTCGAAGAGTTGGACACATCTGAATGACTTCACTTTCACTTTTCACTTTCATGCATTGGAGAAGGAAATGGCAACCCACTCCAGTGTTCTTGCCTGGAGAATCCCAGGGACGGGGGAGCCTGGTGGGCTGCCGTCTGTGGGGTCCCACAGAGTTGAACACGACTGAAGCGACTTAGTAGCAGCAGCAGCAGCAAAGAGACAGGGAAAGCCCATGGTACACAATATTTAAGAGAATAGTTATGTAGAACAGGGAATGTATGTAGCACAGTAGTCAGAATAGGACCAAACAGATGCAAATTACTCAGTTCCAGATATGCTGAGAATAATGGCATGTCCAAAAAGGGAAAGGATTGCCTTATGAGGTAGTGTATGCTATTTAAGGACCTGAGATATCAACTGGAGTGCCACCCAGTACCAGTATTGTAGAGGCAATTCTCGTTCCACATGGATTATTCAGTACATCAGAATTTAAGAGTATTGTAATAAACTGTTCCGGGTTTTATAATTTGTTTTTAAATTATTTATAGGTGTATTCTGAGTTTTACTTCACAAGCGAAGTAAATCATTATTTTTCTTGGCATAAAGCATATGAAATCATCACCATCTAGGATGATAGTTGCTGGAAATGTGTAAAGATTTTCCCTAAAACTAATCCGTGTCTCATTACTGCTTTAGTTGTTTCAGCAGAATGCAATAGTTTGGTTGCAAGAATTGTTTACCATATCAGTGACGCCAAGTAAAGGCAGTGTTTTTAATTCCACTTAAAGCAAAATGTCAAAATAAGGTGTAGTTCCTTATTACTGGATCTACAATTTTTGTATCTCCTTTTTTTTTTTTCTTGGCCACTGGGACTTTTGTTACCAGCAATGAAACACAACCTTCATGTTGTACTGTCTAGGATAGATACTGTAAATTTCTGGGCTTGCTTTTCCATTGATCTGGATTGCCGTATGGGAATCCTATTCAGCTGATCTTTATTTCCTGAGTCAGAAATTCTGTTTTACCAATCTTTGGGGCTTTCAGCAGTTATTCTCAGTGGGCCTTCAGGTATTGCACATGAAAGAGAAGGTTCAAAGGCATAGAAAGAAGGTTCAGGGCTGAAATGTTTACACTGCATTTTAAAAAATTTTACAAACATTTTCTAAGTTGATGGATCAGCATGAAAGCTTAGTAGATCTAAAGCTTTTTATATGCTGTAGTATAGGCAGCATTTGAATTATACACAATTTTTAAGGAATGGTGTGGTACTCTTCAGTTATAAATTTTATGCAAAAGTGACTCACTTGTATGTTTCCAGCAAGTGTAATGAACAACACTGTGATTAATGTTTTATATTTCTTGATTTTTCCACAAGTTTACTTGCCTCTTCTTATTCTGATTTATTTTGAAGCTGGCAGTATTGAATTGCGATAAAGTACAGTTTACAGTCAAAATAAGAAATTAACAAGCCACTGGAAATTTTATAATAAACATATTTCCCAGGTTTTACCACTTTTTATGTGGTCAGCTACATATATTGCATAGCAATAAAAATGTTGTTTTTTAATTAATGAAAATACAAATACAAAAAGCCAAGTGTTATGTATTTATCATTTATTTAGTAAAATATATTTTAATTATAAAGAGATTTTACCACCATATATTGATTTTTTTATGGTGTAATGTTTGCTAATGTGTCAGTAGCTTGTTAGAACATAATCTGGTTCTCTGTGACTAGTTGCAGATTACACATTTATAAATTTTAAATAGACAACTTTGATACTTCTCTCAGCTTTGTGTATAAACAAAATGTTCAGTATGAAATGTAAAAGTTTGATAAAGGTCTTGTGTTTATTCTGAAGTACATAAATGTTTGTAGAACATTTTTTAAAAATCCTTGTAAAGTAAGTATTTGAGTCTTTTGCCATACACAGCATTTTCTTATTAAACAGATTTTTGACATTATGTTAAGCTATAACAGAATCCATGCTTCTGGGAAGTTTACATACATTAAAAGACTTTTTGACAAGATGAAATTAGTCTTCTGTATGAAATTATGGGAGAATTTACAAAATGAGCATATATGCTTAGGAGCTGATTTATCAAAATATTTTTGACTTGATTTTCCTTTTATGGGCTTCTCTCCCATTTTTATCTCATCGTGTATATGTGTGTGTGTGTGTGTGTGTGTGTGTTTGCCTGTAAAATTTGCATAATGTAAATATATCTTCCAACCACAGCCAAAGTGGTGGTTTGGAGATACATTGTTTGGCCCTGGGGAGGAGGTAGGCTTGTAAGGAAAAGAATACTGTGATTTGCTTAACATAACCTGTCCTCCCTCACGCCTAACTACAAACTTAATTGTGCTGTTCTAATAAACCTGGGGTCATTTTCATGTTAAATACTATCCATGCGTGGATTTAAAAGTGATAATACACTAAGTAGCCTCTCGAAAGCAATTGGCTTTTATTCTAATCATGGGGATCAAATCGTGATGCTTTCGTTAAAATCATTCCATAATTTAATTTTAAATTTTAAATTCTTTTTTAGGGTGGATTCCCAAGCTTCCTGGGATTTCTTCTAATATTGGGACATTTATTTATTTGGTTGTATTAGTGTGTTGCCATTTCTCAGTTCACAAAGGACTCTGTTTTAATCTATGTCATAACTTGACACAATCTGTTGTTATAGATCTGCTTTCCAATAGACTTTGAGATCTTTGTGGTTACAGACTGTGTTTTATCTTTCTTTGTCCAAGGCCAAGTGATATAATAAGAGGTGGTGAGGTAAGAATGTGGCTGTCCTGTTCAACGCAGCTTCAGAGCAGAAGCGTCAGTCTGTTTCCTGATGGTTGGGGGCATCCCTGGTGGCTCGGACAGTAAAGGATCCACCTGCAAACGATCCCTGGGTGGGTAAGAGCCCCTGGAGAAAGTAGTAAACACTCCACTCTTTCAGGCAGTCCATTCTTGCCTGAAAATTTTCATGGACAGAGGAGCCTGTCAGACTCAGTCCATGGGGTTGCAGAGTTGGACGACAATAAGTATGCACGCGCACGCTCTAGACTATAAAGCCTCACCATAGCAGGGTCCCTGGTGTTCAGTGAGTCAGAATTCTTGCCCTTCCTTCCCTCAAGATGGTCCTCCTACCCAAAGAAAGCCTAACCACTTTTTAATTTTAGAGTAGATTTTCCAATTGAGGGATTCCCTCTCTTGGTCTTAGGTTGATAATAGGCCAGTTTGGGCACATGCCCATCACACTAGTCCACAAAACACTCATTTGTGGGATACCTGGGTTTGATCCCTTGGTTGGGAAGATCCCCTGAAGAAGGGAAAGGCTACCCACTCCAGTGTTCTGGCCTAGATAATTCCATGGACAGTATAGTCCATGGGGTCACAAAGGGTTGGACATGACTGAGTGACTTTCACTTTCATATGTACTATGAAAATTGTGCATATCAAACAAAAGATAACTTGGTTCTAGTGAAGAACATAACTTTTTAAAGGGATTAATAAGGAGAAATAACAATTTATTTGAGTTTCATATAGATTCCTTAAAAAAAAATAGCAATCTCTGCAGGCAAGGAAGATACTGTGCTATGTCTTTAAGAATTTAAAGATGAAGAGTACTTAGTATTGCTCTCAAGGAGACAAAATGTAGTGGGGATGCATGTGTGTGTGTGTGTGTGTGTGTGTGTGTGTGTGTGTGCATGATCATAATGCAGATTAAGTGAATTAAGCATTATAACCAGCAACCTATGGGAATGATCTGTTCTAATATGAGCTTCAGGAAAAAAAGTACAGAGGATATGAACACTTGACCTGAGTTTTGAATAATGCATAGAGACCTGATAGGTATATTTATGCAAATATTCAAGCACATGATAGCACACATACTCAGTATGAATTTATGGGGATAAATTTATGTGGATGCGTGTGTGCACAAATGCATAGTCATGGTGAGATTAGTGTATACTCTTCTTAAATGCCTTTATTCTCATGATATGTAACAATATAGAAGTCTTTATAAAAGCCTCTCTCCCTTAACTGATGTTGCCGGAATATTATTTTGACTTAAATCTTTAGTAACTAAAACTGTCAGCAGTCATGATTAAATAGTATATTAACCTGTACGATTCTTATAGTGACACATGGCTGTGTATTAAAGTGAAATAAATGATAGACTTTTAGAATTATCTGGTCATGAAGGGACGTACATAATTTTGTTTTGAAAAAGTCCAGCCCTTTGGCAGCTGTCTAGTATTCAGATGGTAATTGTATTATCCTGGATGGGAGCTATGTGGAGGAAGACATTATAGATCATTTATTCCTACCCATGTCATCTTGAAATGATTAAACCAAAATAATTCTGTGGTTTACCCTTCAACTTGGTCTTTTAGATGCTTCTACTTCCCTCTCCCCAAATCTCTTTAATTTTTATTGATGCCTATATGAGGTATCTATAGTTGGATAACAAATTACCACAAAAATCAAATTACTGTGAGATGACTAATCATTTCATACATAGTTTCTTTGACTCAGGAATCTGGGCATGCCTTAGCTGGTTACTCTGCTTCAGTGTCCCTCACAAACCGTAGTCACAGTGTCAGTCAGAGCTGTAGTCTCATGCGAAGGTTCATCTGGGAAAAGATCTACTTCTAATCTTAAATGGTTTTGGCAGAATCCAATTCCTTGTGATTTTTGGACTGAGGGCCTCTGTTCTTTGCTGACTATTGACTGGAGACAGTCCTCAGTTTCTTGCCATGTAGGTCTCTGCATATGAAAGTCTGCTTTATCAAAGTCAACAAAGGAGAAGGTCTGTAGAGATAGTCTATAAGGATAATGGGAGTTACAGTCTTATGTAATATAATCATGGTGGTGTTATCTCATCACTTCTGGTGTATCTCCTTCATTAAAAATTATATCACTGGTCTTTACCACACTCAAGAGGAAGGGATTAAGTATGTCTTATAGACATGAATACCAGTACCAGATGATGGAGATCATTATGGGCCACCTTAGAGTCTGCCTGCTGCAATGCCTAATGTTTATTTTGGGTGGGAAAGACCTATTCTGTAATGATAAATAAAAATGTAGAACTCAGAAGGGTAAACTCATCAGTAATTAATTTTACTTGTCAGTGAATAACTGCATATAATGTCAGAACTTTCCCTTTTTTTTTTTGATATCCAGAGAATATAAAGAGACTAAAAAGGCATTGGATTGATGAATTATAAAAGAAGTGATTGCATCAAGCTAGCGCATGCAAAGGACAGATTTTTTTTTTTCCAGTTTGTAAATTCTGTCTTTATCTAAAACATTTATTGTTTTCTTCAACTTCATGGAAATTAATGGATGTTGTACTCAGAAATGCTCGAGTACAAGTCTGCCTATAACTTTATTGCAATTTAAAAACAATTTAAAATCAGATTTCTCTTACTATTCCTTTCCCTCTTCCTTTTTCCAGAGTACTCCTTGTTTGATGTAGCTATACATTTGTAGTCAGTATTAGAAAATAAAAATAAATAAAGGAAATAGAGAAATACACAGAACATAGTTCTTACTAAATGTATTGTGAATAAGAAACGATAATGACAGAAAATTTATACTGAATTTGACAATGAAAATAGATAGATGCAGGACATAGTTATTTGTGTATATTCAAATATTAGGGACAGACCATTGAATTAATGATTAAAATAGATTGAATAAGGATCAGAAATTGGTATGTGGTAAATTAAATTCTCTTGCGCTTTGTTTGCTTCTAATATCTTATAAATTTTAAGGGTATTCCAATAATAATTACTATTTCACTGTCAGAATTAACAAAAGACCTCTTTTTTAATGTGCAACTAAACCTCAACTACTAATCAATGCATTTCTCCTACTTTAGTTAACATGATCATCTGTGGTTGATCATGGCTCAGTATTATCCTGAAATGAAGGCAATGTAGCCATTAAAAGCAGGGAATTCAACATCAGGTCACCACCTCTTATCCTAATTTAAACTACTAACACTCTTGTAAATTACTGAATTCTTGCAAAGGTCCTTTCTCCCCCAGAATGACTCATCTCTTATTTAGCAGATTCTTAGCCTTGGCCTTACATTTTCAGTATAGATATCCTATTATTAATGTACTTTTAAAACTTTATTTTTTATTTAATTAGTTCTGAAAGTTTCTATTTACCCTCAAATTAGTCACTAGTCAGGGATCTGAACACTCCAAAACTTGAATTTTAAAATATTTCTTGACAAAAGATATTTAGTCTATTGTCTATAGTGTCCCGAAACACGCCATTTTAGTGTTGTTTGATCTAGATTTTAAAAGCCCGAGAATTCAAGGACTTTTGCTGTTCAGTTGCCAAGTCGTGTCCAACCCTTTGTGATCCATGGACACATGTGATCCATGTGATCCAAGCACGCCAGGCTTCCCTGTCCCTCACCATCTTCCAGAGTTTGCCCAAGTTCATATGCATTGAATTGGTGATGCCATCCAGCCGTCTCATCCTCTTTCACCTCTTTCTCCTGGTGCCCTCGATCTTAACCAGCATCAGTGTCTTTTCCAGTGACTCGACTGTTCGCATGAGGTGGCCAAGGACTATCACTATGTAAATAACTTTGTGTAGCAGTTTGTGCAATTAGACATTCAATAAATGCTTTCTGATAATGGAAACCCAGTTAAAAGTCTTCTGGGGAAATTCAGAATTTTTAAACAACCAAACAGAGTCACAATAGTGTAAAGTTCTCCAGTATTTTGAAATAGCTTCTTTCTTCCTAGCTGCTTAGCCTTATGTCCCTTTTCATACTCTCCATTTCTTTTTAGGACATTAAAACAAACAAACAAAACATTCTGTGCTTCTTTTGTCTGAAATACCTTAGATCTCTGACTGCCAGAATCTTTTCTTCTTGACTTGGGTATGTTGGAGATACCACATCTTCCACTCTGATTTGTCCTTTTCATTCAGGAATGTGGGGAGGAAGTTGAATACTCAGTTGGCTAGAGTTACAGAGGAAGAAGATATCTTAGGAATAACACTGCTCAGCATTCATAACTGAGCCTAGATATTTAGTGGAAAAACCTTAACTAAAAATCCAGAGGTTTTAACTAAAAGTTCTATGTTTTGTTTTTTTTCTTTGTGAACCAGGATAATAGTATTATGTTGTGTGTGTTGCTTGCACACTATTGTGACCTGGTGATACAATAGATATCAACTTGTTTGTGCATCTTTGCCCTAGTGACATATTATTGGCTATTTAGCTATATCGCAGATAATCAGTATGTTAGCCCCTGGACAATTCTGACTCAAAGCCCGATGGCAGACTTTGTTTTGACTGGTAAGTAACTTGAGGCTAAAAAATTATATTTAAAAAAAATTATGGTAAAATTGCACTTTGGCTACTCATGTGTTTTTAGAATATTTTAGGTAAGTATCCTTTAATTTAATGATGGATAACTACAAGTCATGTGATATTACTTTTTCTGTGAAAACTTAGAAGCCTATGCCTGTTCATTTCTTTTTTTACTACTCTTTGCTGCTAGGGAGTATAGGCTGAACTTCATAATTTAAACTTCACTGTATTTTACTTTATGTTATTCTCTAATTGCTTTCTATATCTTTACTTATATATATATATATATATATATATATACACACACACACACACATACACATGGAGAAGGCAATGGCACCCCACTCCAGTATTTTTGCCTGGAAAATCCCATGGATGGAGGAGCCTGGTAGGCTGCAGTCCATGGGATCGCTAGAGTCGGACATGATTGAGCAACTTCACTTTGACTTTTCACTTTCATGCATTGGAGAAGGAAATGGCAACCCATTCCAGTGTTCTTGCCTGGAGAATCCCAGGGATGGGGAAGCCTGGTGGGCTGCCGTCTCTGGGGTCACACAGAGTCAGACACGACTGACTGAAGTGATTTAGCAGCAGCAGCAGCATATATATATACTTTTTTACTCTTATATATATATTTTGGGCAGTGCTGGGTCTTCACTGCAGTTTTTCTCTAGTTGGGAGAGGGGGCTACTGTTTATAGTCATGTGGGTCTTCTCATCGCGGTGCCTTCTATTGTTACAGAGCACGGGTTGTAGAGTGTGGACTTTGGTAATTGTGGCATATGGGCTTAATTGCTCTGCAGTATGTGGAATCTTTCTGGACCAGGGATTGAATCCATGTTCCCTGCATTGGCAGGTGGATTCTTATTATACTGAGCCACCAGGGGAGTCCTTTACTTTTCTATCATTAACTAGAAATAAAGTTTTGAACTATCTTATTCTTCTCTTTACCTCATAATTATTTTACTTTTGGGTACATATTGGGTATTTAATTTAAAAAGTTAAAATTATTTTTGTCTTAAAGAATATTCTTTAAGTGTGATGAAAATGTGGCAAAATGAAACCCAAACACTTCTCTTGAGGGAAAAAGAAAACTTTGTTCAAACTTTTAAGACAAAATCTGTCTCTAGAACACATCAGAAAGATTTGCTATTAAAAAGCCACCCTATTAAGCATATGTTTAATATGATTCCATGTATTTTTGTAACCATGCCTATACTGTTATTTTTCCTCAGTATTTTTATAGATTTTCTTTTTTTTTTTTTTTAAGGAAGCAGTTAGGAGAAAGAAAATTTCTAGGCAAACCATCCCTAGAAACAAATTCCTAGTTAAACATTAGTAATTGCATAATCTTAATATGAAAAAGTAGCTGAGAATATTTAAATTTCTGCCATTCTGGGATTTTTATCTTAATATATTTTGTGTGTTGATTTTTAGTGTGAAAAGTAAGTGTTTTGGTAAATCACATGCTATAGAAGTAAAAATACAGAAATATTTTTATAAATCATGTACTACAGAAAAAAAATACAAAGATATCAGGGTAGGTATTTTAGGAAATTGGGAATTTATTTATTTATTTTTTTCTGGGAAAAAGTTTAAACTGCCATTGAATTTCATTTTCATTTAATTTTTTAAAAGAAAATGTTGGCTTTGTTATGCTAGATCATTATACGCTTTATTTCTATTACATTTTGTCATAATGCACACTGAGTATAAATAAACTCTGGTATGCTAACCCTAATAGCAATTAAACTGGAAGTGTTTGTGTTTCATCACTGTGAACTTAGCAGAAACGTTTCCATGACAACCTTCATGCTAGTTAAGACAACCAGAGGTGATCAACAGTTTATGTATTTTTTTCTTTTGCAAGAATGGAATTTGTGTTGACAGTTTTGGCCTTTAATGGCACTTTTGTTCTGTGTGAAAGTATTTGTTTATCAGATCATATGTTGTTAACTGTCAGACTGAGGTAGAGTGACTGCTTTGATAAAAGGCTTCCTTAGAATGTCCAGCCCGTGAAGCTCTTGTAGTCTAATTATCCCCATCAGTACAGAAGAATCCATTTGCATCAGTACTCTACAAATTTTACTTTATTAAGACCAAGTATTATGCTGAATAAAATTGGGAAGATCTTGATTTTGTTTGGCCATATAAAAATTGAAATTCCTTGTAGCCTTACTTCTTAATGAATTTCAACCTCCCCTGGAAAAATTCCATACATGTATACCTAAAGAAAAATATCTAAGTGTCCTCTTTAGAAAAGGTTATTGGGGCAGTTTTATGTTTTCCTTAAATCACTTGCTCTCCTAGAATATTATAACTACATCAATAGAGTCTGCTACCAAAGATGTACAAAAAGAGGAAAAATAATTTTATAGTTTCAAACAGAAATTGCCAAGCTGATGGTGTAACTAAGAACTTTTTCCTTTTTACTGTTAATACAGAGGCACATTAAAAACTTTGCTTACTTTTAAATTCTCAAAATAAGCATCTATCTATCTATCTATCTATATATATATATATATATATGTTCTTATAAAGAGGACTGTCATTGTGAAGTTTCTTCAGAACTGTGTGTGTTCCACAAGAGAGAGAAGCTATTCACTCAGGGATGTGTGTTTGTCCTCTTTAACTGACCCCATGGTCACTTGTTCAACGTTGTCTAATACCTGCAGGATGGGAGTAGGTGTCAAGGCATATTAAATATTTTATATGATTCATAGTGGAAAGTAAGCTCATTACTTTATAAAATAAAGCTTGATAGTTTTCTTGGATAGTATGACTATATAGATGTTAGGTTTTATCATATGTCCTCTCAGAAAAAGAAATAGTTTAATTTTTACCAGCTTTGTTAAACTATTAACAATATTAAATAATAAATTTCTAGGACTAAACATTATCCTTGCTTTCTTTAAAATTACCTGTTAACATTATTAACCTCAATGAAGTTGACATTTCTATAAAATGACATGGTTTTATCTTATTTTAAAGAATAGAATCCTGATTTTTCAATTCTTTTATTCAGTCTTTGTCTTGACATCATCATCCATCCAGATGTATAAGCCAGAAGCTTGGAAATGATCGTGAACCTGTCTCATTCACTCAGTCATTCACTCGTTTCTTCTTAGGCACTCTTAGTACTGAGGGTAGAGTGCAAAACAATATGCGTAGAAATTCCTTCTCTTGAGACTAGACTGTGGTCTCATGAATCATAAAAGATAAAGATGAGTGTCTTGGAGATAAAGAAAACAAAAAGGGGTTTGTCTGTGTGTGAAAGAGATATGGGATGGGTTTTGCTATTTTAAATGGAATAGTCAAGGAAGACTTCATTGGAAAGTTGGCATTTATGCAAAGAACTGAAAGGTGAAGGCAAGAGGTATGCTGTTATCTGAAATGTTAAGCAGAGAGTAAGCACACATTAATGGTCTTGAATTTTGAGAAACGGCAAGCAGATTGGGCAACTCATGCAGAACATGCAATGACAAAGGTAGTAGGAGCTAGAATTGGGGATTGAGGGATAGAGAACATAGGGCTTTGTGAGCTACTCTAGAACATTGAGTAGATGATTAATACAGTATCATTTCCCTCTTGACAGAATCACTCTGGCTGCTGTGTTGAAAATAACCTGTAGAGAGGTAGGGATGAAGGCAAGGAAGGAGCAAAGATGAAGCTAGTTAGGAATTTATTGCAAGAATTCAAACAAGAGATTGTAGGAGCTTGGATAAGAGTGGTAATCATAGTGTAGGTGAGGGAAGGGATCAAATTCTGGATGTATTTTGAAGATTTAGCCAACAGGATTCACTGACAGATTGAATGTGGTGTTTGAGGCAAAGGCAGGAATCAAAGTGGATTCAGAGTTTCTGCCTGAAAATTGATAGTATTTCCTTTTTTTCTGAGTTGGGGAAAACCATAGAGAGGGAATTTGGGGAGAAACATTAAAAATTAAAGTTTGGATAGGTTTGGGAATTCTATTAGATATCTGATTGTAGACAGTAAATAGGAAATTGGATATAGGAACATGGAATTTAGAGCAGAGATGTGAGCTCTAGAGAAACATTTGTAAATTAGCACATAGATATTATTTGAGACAATGTGAGGCTAGGAAGGATCACCAAAAGAAAGAAACAGGCCAAGGATTTCTCTTATCCAGGCAGAGTGAATGCCTCAGTGTGGCCAGAGCAGTCCCAGTTTATGCCTGGCCCCAGAGTAACTCAGAGTGCCCCACTCTCCCTCTACAGAGAACCTCTTTGGACAATGAAATACATGATCACTGGACAAATATTTTTTGTCTCTACTCTTTTTATATCCACTTCCTTTTCCTAGTTTGTTAATCCAAGCCTCTCACCAGATTTCTTAACTTCTCTTCTCACCTTCTCCCACCAATCTTTACTTCCAGAATAACCTAATCATTCCACATATAAATCTAATAATGTCATTCCCCTTGTTAGGCTTTTCCTATGGCTTCTAATGTTTAAAGAGTAGAACAGTGTCTATAATATGAAATTTCAGAATTCTTTGTTATCTTATTCTTGCCTCTCTGTACAGCTCCCTTCTCTTGCCATTTCCCCCTTATCTAGCTTCTTGGAAATGAGGGATTTTTTACTGCTGTTTGGGAGCTGCCACTCAGCTGCTAAGCCCCAGGGGCTGCTTTCCTGTAGTAAGGAGCTGTGTGGGGCTGGGGGCCAGCACTCTTTACTACTATGCCTCCCAAATCTTCCCTGATTCATGGGAGTTGGGGGTGGGTGAACAGGCACCACCACCCAGCTGCTTCCACGTGACTGGTGTAGGCTTTCTGCAGCACTGTGGAAATGAGATTGCCAATATTCACCAATGTCTGATTCCAGATAGAAGCTGGGAGAGATGGACACTTATTTGGCTGCAAGTTCATCTAGAATTGGCTGGCAGCTTATCCTGGCTGGAAATCCACAATTCTTACTGAGTTTTGGTAGATTTGGTTGAGTAAGTTCCCTTGTGGTTGCATATCTTTTGACTCTTCTCCAGAGATTAAAAAAAAAATAAAAAATTTACTTTTAATTGGAAGATAATTGCTCTACAATATTGTGTTGGTTTCTGCCACAGAACAATGTGAATCAGCCATAAGTATACATATATCCCCTCCCTCTTGAGTCTCCTCCCCATCCTATAGGTCATCACAGAGCACTGGGCTGGGCTCCTTGTGTTGTACAGCAATTTCCCACTAGCTATCTGTTTTACACATGGTAATGTACATACTTCAATGCTACTATCTCAATTCATTTCATCCTCACCTTACTTTGCTATGTCCACAAATTTGTTCTCAACATCTGTGTCTCCATTCTTGCCCTGCAAATAGGTTCATCAGTACCATTTTTCTAGATTCTGTATGTACGTGTTCATATATGATACTTTTCTCTTTCTGACTTACTTCACTCTATATAACAGGCTCTAAGATCATCTGGTGCATGGTGCAAGATGGTGGAGAAGAATGTGTGGTCATCTTCTCCTGAGAGAACTCCAAAATTCTCACAAAATCCTAACTCGCAAAATTCTTGCAAATTGTTGCAAATTCTGACATCCAAAACAGATGTCCTTTTCATTCTAGGGAACGAATGCAAAAGTAGGAAGTCAAGAGATACCTGGAATGACAGGCAAATTTGGCCTTGGGTACAAAATGAAGCAGGGCAAAGACTAACAGAGTTTTGCCAAGAGAACAAACTGGTCATAGCGAACACCCTCTTCAACAACAGAAGACTCTACACATGGACATCACCAGATGGTCAATACCAAAATCAGATTGATTATATTCTTTGTAGCCAAAGATGGAGAAGCTCTATACAGTCAGCAAAAATAAGACTGGGAGCTGACTGTGGCTCAGATCATGAAATCTTTATTGCAAAATTCAGACTTACATTGAAGAAAGTAGGGAAAACCACTAGACCATTCAGGTATGATATAAATCAAATCCCTTACAATTATACAGTGGAAGTGACAAATAGATTAAGGGATTAGATCTGATAGACAGAGTCTCTGAAGAACTATGGATGGAGGTTTGTGACATTGTACAGGAGGCAGTGATCAAGACCATCCCCAAGAAAAAGAAATGCAAAAAGGCAAAATGGTTGTCTGAGGAGGCCTTACAAATAGCCTTACAAAGAATAGCAAGGAGAGATAAGAAAGCCTCCCTCAGGGATCAATGCAAAGAAATAGAGAAAAACAATAGAATGGGAAAGACTAGAGATCTCTTCAAGAAAATTAGAGATACCAAGGGAGCATTTCATGGAAAGATGGGCTCAATAAAGGATAGAAATAGTATGGATGTAACAGAAGCAGAAGATATTAAGAAGAGGTAGAAAAAGTACGCAGAACTATACAAAAATGATGTTCATGACCCAGATAACCATAATGGTGTGATCACTCACATAGAGCCAGACAATCTAGAATGCGAAGTCAAGTGGGCCTTAGGAAGCATCACTACGAACAAAGCTAGTGAAGGTGATGGAATTCCAGTTGAGCTATTTCAAATCCTAAAAGGTGATGCTGTGAAAGTGCTGCACTCAATATGTCAGCAAAATTAGACAACTCAGCAGTGGACACAGGACTGGAAAAGGTCAATTTTCATTCCAATCCCAAAGAAAAGCAATTCCAAAGAATGTTCAAACTACTGCACAATTGCACTCATTTCACACACTAGCAAAATAATGCCAAAATTCTCCAAGCCAGACTTCAACAGTATGTGAACCGTGAACTTCCAGATGTTCAAGCTGGATTTAGAAAAGGCAGAAGAACCAGAGATCAAATTGCCAACATCCATTAGATCATTGGAAAATCAAGAGAGTTCCAGAAAAACATCTACTTCTGCTTTATTGACTACGCCAAAGCCTTTGACTGTGTGAGTGAGTGAGTGAAGTCGCTCAGTCGTGTCCGACTCTTTGTGACCCCATGGACTGTAGCCCACCAGGCTCCTCCCTCCATGGATTCTCCAAGCAAGAGTACTGGAGTGGGTTGCCATTTCCTTCTCCAATTTGACTCTGCAGATCACAGCAAACTGTGGAAAATTCTTCAAGAGATGGGAAAACCAGACCATCTGACCTGCCTCTTGAGAAACCTGTATGCAGGTTAGGAAGCAACAGGTAGAACTGGACAAGGAACAACAGACTGGTTCCAAATAGGAAAGGGAGTACGTCAAGGCTGTATATTGTCACCCTGCTTATTTAACTTATATGCAGAGTATATTATGAGAAATGCTGGGCTGGATGAAACACAAGCTGCAATCAAGGTTGCCGGGAGCAATATCATTAACCTCAGAAATACAGATGACACGACTCATACGGCAGAAAGCAAAGACAAAGTAAAGCGTTTCTTGATGAAAGTGAAAGAGGAGAGTGAAAATGTTGGCTTAAAACTCAACATTCAGAAAACGAAGATCATGGCATCTGGTCCCATTGCTTCATGGCAAATAGGTGAGGAAACTATGGAAACAGTGTCAGACTTTATTTATTGGGGCTCCAGAATCACTGCAGATGGTGACTGCAGCCATGAAATTAAAAGATGCTTACTCCTTGGAAGAAAAGCTATGACCAACCTAGACAGCATATTAAAAAGCAGAGATATCACTTTGCCAACAAAGGTCTGTCTTTCCAAAGCTATGGCTTTTCCAGTAGTCATATTTGGATGTGAGAGTTGAACTATAAAGAAAGCTGAGCACTGAAGAATTGATACTTTGAACTGTGGTGTTGGAGAAGGCTCTTGAGAGTCCCTTAGACTGCAAGGAGATCCAACCAATCCATCCTAAAGGAGATCAGTCCTGAGTGTTCATTGGAAGGACTGATGTTGAAGCTTAAACTCCAATACTTTGGCCACCTGATGTGAAGAAATGATTCATTGGAAAAGACCCTGGTGCTGGGAAAGCTTGAAGGCAGGAGGAAAAGGGGACGACAGAAGTTGAGATTGTTGTGTGGCCTCACCAACTTGATAGACCTGAGTTTGAGCAAGCTCCAGGAGTTGGTGATGGACAGGGAAGCCTGGCATGCTGCAGTCCATGGAGTCCCAAAGAGTCAGACATGTCTGAACATAACGTAACTGAGGAACATCTACCTTGGTTCAACTGATGCTGATTCATCCCTCTTTATGGTTAAGTAATATTCCATTATATATATGTAGCACAATTTCTTTATCCATTCATCTGTTGATGGATATTTGTTTAACTTAACATTTTTCCAGAGACTTTTGATAATTGTTAATTTTGATCAACTAATAGATATCTCTCCTAGTGAGAGGTTTCCAGTAGTTTCTCACATCCCCATTCTAGAAGTCTTCACTCCTATACTATTCCTTCTGAGTTCAAATAACCTCCAAATGTCATTTATATATGATCAATCTTTAGATCATATATAACATACCATATATAAATATACACTGCAGTTATCAGATTCTCTCTATAATTTTAGGCTACTTTTAGCTCTTCATTATTGTAAATAAAGCTATTATTAACAATTTTCTACATATATTTTTCCCAAGGTTTGAGTATTTCATTAGTGTGTATTTCTAGAGGTAGAGCTATAGAGCAGCACATGGGAAACATTGCCAAATTTCTCCCCAGAAGAGTTATTTTAAATTCTTTTAGCAGTGGATACACATTTTATTGATTTTCACTAGAATCATTTATACTTGATAGAATGATAGATACTATCATTTTTAATCTTGCTGCTAATTTGATGACCAAGTAGAAATTTAATTTATGATAAAATTTTAATCTTGTATTCTTGATCATCAGTGCCATTTCTTTCAGGTTGGCACTAAAGCCTGTTTTTTGGAAAAGGCAAATTAAAAAAAATAGGTAAAGAAATATGAGTGGAACTAGAATAACACACCAAAGTGCTGTTTTCATTGCAATTGGCTGTGCAAGATGTACTAAGATTTTTTTCTTTGTTATTATGAGCAGTATGGGTTTTAGAACATGTATTCACGTCCTGTTCAGCTTCTTTCACACTTTCATACTCTAAAAGTAAAGTCTCAAAGGGACAAATAAACTTATTTCTGCTTGGATGAAAAATATGTAAGAGAAATTTAAAGATGATTTAATTATATATTGCTTGTTGGTAAATATAAAGTGAGAGTAGCTTTGAAATTTAAAATATATAGAGCAATATATTCAATTACACACATGGTGTTATG
Organism: Bos javanicus; assembly: GCF_032452875.1. Lineage (NCBI taxonomy): Eukaryota > Metazoa > Chordata > Mammalia > Artiodactyla > Bovidae > Bos > Bos javanicus. The sequence continues at coordinate 55,051,779 of NC_083871.1, read as the reverse complement.
TATTAGATCAAAGAGAAATCTATGATATTTTAAATTTCTCTTTGATTTTGAAAAAGTTGATTATCTGCAAAATCTACATTATTTCATCTATAAATGCTGGCAGTGCCTGTAGATTTAATGTGCCTTTCCCCACATAACAATTCTTTTCTACATCTCCGCTCAATTCACTAATAAGTAGAGAAAGATATGCTTCATATCTGTTAAAGAAATTTTATAGGTAATTATGACTTTCTTACAACACAACGAGAATGTCTTTCATGTATGCAATATTCCCTCTTCTTTTCCAATGTAAAACCAAACAAGATGCCCCATCAGTGACATAAACCATTCAGGAGTGCCAGAAGAAACTGAAATAGTAAGGTTTGGCTAGAATCTGATCCTGACATACCCCCATTACTTCTGGAGGTTAGGTTACTGCAACTGTATACCTTTAAGAAAAATTATATTGAAGGATAGTTGATAAACAATGTGATATTTGGTCCAAGTATACCAAAAAAAAAAAAAAATGATTCAGTTACATATATACATTGTTGTTTAGTTGCTAAGTCATGCCTGGCTCTTTGCTACTGCATGAACTGCAGCACACCAGGCTTCCCTGTCCTTCACTATCTCTTGGAGTTTGCTGAAACTCATGTCCATTGAGTGGGTGATAGTATCCAACTATCTCATCCCCTGTTGCCCCCCTTCTCCTCCTGCCCTCAATCTTTCCCAGCATCAGGGTATTTTCCTATAAGCTGGCTCTTCACATCGGGTGGCCAGAGTATTGGAGGTTCAGCTTCAGCATAATTCCAGTGAATATTCAGGGTTGATTTCCTTTAAGATGGATTGGTTGGATCTTCTTGCTGTCCAAGGGACATTTATTCGTTTTTGTTTTTCCCCCCATATAGGTTATTACAGAATATCAAGCAGAGTTCCCTGTGCTATGCAGTAGGTTCTTGTTGATTATCTATATAAATATAGTGGTGTGTAGATGTCATTCTGCAACTGTGAACCTTAATCCATGTGTTACACTGCAACTTTCATGATACATCTGTCTGTCCTCCAGTCTCAGTGTTCCTCGATTAGTTTTATTTTGTTCTTTGTGTTTTTATTTCTGAAAAACTTTGTGTTAAATATCTATGTCAACTCTAGCTTACCCTTTTGAAGAACTGCACTTAGCTATTTAAGATATGCTTGTTTGAATTAATTTGTATTTCAATTTTTACATTCATTTTATTGACAGAATTCAGAATTTTAAGATTTGATAAAGTTTGAATAGAAATATACCTAAAATCTGATGGTGTTTATACAGTAAAATTTAGTAAAATATTTTTATATAGTAAAAGTAAATGATTATAGTGATATAATAAAAGTTAGCTTTTCTTTAATAAAAAAGTTTGCAAGACTTACATTTTGTTGCTTTCCAAAACTGGGCAATAGCCTTTTGGGGATATAGTTTCCCTTTTTGAGAAAATGGTCCTCAGATTGTCTTCCAAGAGTTGTAAGGATACTTAGGTAAGTGAACCTAAGCGAGCCATCAGGAAAAAAAACAAAAAACAAAAAACAAAAAGCAGATTTAGAAGTAACACTAGAAGTAACAGCAAAATAAAGCCTGTTATAAATTAATTATATGTACATTCTAAAATTTTATTCTGTGTGTGTAGTCGCTTAGTCATGTCTGACTCTTTGCGACCCTGTGGACTGTAGCCCACCAGGCTCCTCTGTCCATGGGTTTTTCCAGGCAAGAATACTGGAGTGGGTTGCCATTTCCTTTTCCAGGGGATCTTCCCGACCCAGGGATCGAACCTGGGTCTCCCGCATCATAGGCAGATGCTTTACCCTCTGAGCCACCAGGGAAGCTTGGTGATAAATAATTAGAAAATTTTATTCTATTTTGGCTAATTTCTACTATATCTACTAGAAGCTAGAGACTATTGTCTTTAGACATATTCTCCAGCACCGTACCATGAACAACAATAAGCTCATATTATTCCTTAGGGCTTCCGCAGGGGCTCAGCAGTAAAGAATCCAGTAAAGAATCAGCTTTAAAGAATCCAGCCTGCAACGCAGGAGTTGCAGTAGACATGTGTTTGATCCCTGGGTCAGGAAGATCCCCTGCAGTAGGAAATGGCTACCCAGTCCAGTATTCTTGCCTGGAGAATCCCATGGACAGAGGAGCCTGGCAGGCTACAGTCCATAGGGCTGGAATGAGTTGAACATGACTGAAGTGACTAAGCACATGTACAAACACATTTCTTAGTGAATCAGAACTTACTGTTATTCCTTGGAGATTGTATATAGCCCAGCCTTAGAAATCCAAATAACTGATGTTTGCTGAAAATGTTGAGGGATATAAACCTCATTTATAAATTTTAAATTACTAGTTTTAAAATAAAATAATACTTGAAAAACTTAATGAGTTTTATGAGTTTGCCTTTCATCAATATTTATCATGCTTTATTCTAAAACTTAATAAAATAACACCAGTTTGAATTATTTAGTAGTCTTGTACTGAAGTATTTGTTATTGATACTCAAATATCCATTTGTTAGGAATATTTTTCTGTGCTAAGGAGAATAGCAGAGGGAATGATATATGAGTTTTAAGGATATGGAAACAGAGATTAAGATAGTTAAAGGCGTATATCACAAATATTGAGTGAATTCATTATTGTGAATCTGTAAGTAAGTATCTGACATTTACATTTAGAGGATACATGTTGGGCTACCTGTGACAAGTATTATGAGTAAGTAAACGAGGGTTTTCTTTAAGTAATTTTAGATGAGAGACATCATTTCAATAAACTTCTGTTCCTGAAGTACTCACCAAGACCAGTGATTGAGAGGTGCTTTCAGTATAACTACTGGACACTTTACACTGTAGAATTTTTGAGATTTGTTCAGTTCTGTTTAAGGTATACTCTGGCTGAAAAGTTTTGTTTCACATGGAGAAGTTCAGGAAGTTTTAGTGAAAAAAAGTATCTTATTTATGAAGTATTTTAATGGGACAAGGTATTAATCACAAGTTTGTTTTAGAGTTTGTGGATAAGCAAGGGGAGGGGGCTAGAGTGACCCATGTGGTAATGGAGTTGGAGGCATAGACTTTAGGTTTAGCTTAAAACAAACTTTAGCTTAAAGTAGATGCAGATGACTACAGATAGAGGTGTTTACAGATATTTGCATATACATTGGTTAGTATACACACTTATTTCCTTGTTTTGTCAGTTGAGACGGCCTAAAAGCAATAGGCGTACTTATTTTCTATACCTTGGTTTCTCACACTTTTCTCGTAAAAAAAGAACCAGGGATCCTTGAAGAAATGGGGCTTGTTCTCAGATTGGGGCAGGAAATACATGAGATGCAGCTGAAACTCTTATAATGCCAGAAAATAAGAAAATGTTCAAGAAAAGCACAGTATATAAAATTCATCTCTGTGAGTCCATACTATTCTTATATAGACAAAGCATTCAATAGATAAGTGGGAGAATAGACGTTTCCAGAAGAGAAGAATTTCAGATAATTTATGTAAATGCTTCACCCTCAAGGAGGTGAAGCTTAATTCCTGACTCCTTAATTGTGGGCTGTACATGGTGATTTTCTTCCAGAGAGTACAGTATGGAAAAGGGAAAAAGAGTAACTTCATTAGAGAAGCCTGACAAACTTTTCCTCATCCAGATCATCAAGGTCAAAAGCAGGAGTGATGCAAGTGATGTACGATGTTCATAGAATATAAACTTGATATGATGTGATGAAAATTGCTATTTTCTATTGTGGTCTTCTCCCCGCCCCCCCAAATCTGTAAGCCTAATCTAATAATGAGAAGAACATCAGATCCCAACCAAGGGACATCGTATAAAATACAGTTTGAGAAATTATCACAGCCGAGGAAAGTGAGCCTAAGGAGACATAACGACAAAATACAACATAGTCTCCTGGATGGGATCCTGGAACAAGAAAAGGACATTAAGTAAAAACAGTGGAAATATGAACATGATATGGACTTTAGTTAATGTTTAAAAACCTTAATGTTAACATTTCTGCCTCTGTGGACTCAGTGTGGCTAAATGGGGTGTGGTGGGGTATTGAGGGATGGACGCTGTGGTAGGATTAAATAATAAGAGTAGCTAACACTGTTTAGAGAGTACTTTAAGCCAGGAATTCCTTTAAAAATTTTACATGTCTTGCTTAATTTTTTAAAACAACTCTTTGGTAGGTAGTGTTATTCTCTTGTTAGAGATGAAGAAATGAAAAGTTAAATGGCTTGCCCAAGCATTAATACCCAGCTCTGGTTCCTCTTCTCTTAACTATTAGGCTTTGCTGAGATTGACTGTTTTGGGTGAAGCTACAGGAAGCAGTTCCCCTTTGTCATCAGGTTTGGCTTCTGCCCAGATAAGTAGGTGATAAAGCGCAATAAAAAGACATATATCAAATGAAACTACAAAGTTTATTCCTTTAGATTATGATTTATGATTATTTCATGCTCATTTTCCTGCTACTTTTTATCTTTTATATGTCAGATATACTGAAATTCTACAAACTGCTGGAGTCCCCAACTCACTAGTATTTCTGTAACTAAGCAAATACTCTCTGACAATAAGACCTTAGGCAAAATAATCATTATTTAGCGTTACCATTGTGTTACAGTATTCTAAAGCATTTCTCCTTTTTTTTTTTTTAACCACATCCTTTCTTATAATAGCATTTGAATTTTGTTGGCTTTGTAATTCTCAAATAACAGATAAAGTAACTGAGGCCTAAGAACATTAAATCAAGTTTGTGTGACAACTTTATGTATGAGGAGCTCCAAAACATATAATCCTGCAGACTTCTATTGTGCTCTTCTGTGACATGGAAATAATATAAAGTCAGTAATTCTTAGTTTTCTGGAGTCCAACTGACAATGAGCTCAGTTTTCTTTTATAAAAATTATTTTATATTTACATAATTGCAATCCAAGTAGAGGTGATGCTAATAGGCAGAGACAAATATCTGCCCAGGAAAAAAAAATCTCCTCTGTCATTTGAGGTGAACAATTTGCCCTTGACTTGAATCTTTATGTGTCTCGTGATCCAGTTTATATTTTCCACATGGTGAGTAGTAAGGGCCTAGTGACATGTTTATTTTGGGTCCCAGAAAGTTGCCCAAGTGTTTTCTTTTTGGTGAACTGTATTAAAATTCTGTAATTTAACCCACATTCAAGCAGTCCATCGTTTTATACCTGCAACGCATTGTATTCTGATGAGGGATTGCCATGCCATGGGCAGGTAACTAAGCTGTCACACTTAACTTTTTCTATTCAGCTACTACTTCTGTGGTAGTGCCTCCCAATTTTATCCATGCCTGACATGCATAGAAAGTGATGGATGGTATTTGGAGCTCACCATGGGTTAACTTGTGGCCAGTGGTGATTGGCCTGAGGACTCTGGCTGCCCCGGGCCCCTCTTGCCACCCCGAAGGAAGAATGCCTCAGGGAGCTGCCACAGCTTGGCATCCCTGTAACATATTTGTGACACACCAGGTGCTTTAGCTCTTTTCTCTGACATGCACCGATGTGTTTTCCCCAAGTGTACTTAGATTCTACACCATGTTGTTTAAGATTTTTTACAAAAAACTATTTATACTGAAACCTGGATTATATAGAGGACAGATAGCATTACAATTTCTTAAACTTATTTGAATCTTGCTCTTGAGAATTTCCATGGACAATTTCATTATTCTGAGTGGGGAGCATGTCTTATGTGGCCCAATAAATTATTCTTCTTTCACATCTATGTTCTGAATTAAGCGAGAAAAAAAGAGAGGCCCATGTTTCCCAATAAAGTAATTTACCCCTTCCTTTCCTGGAAAGAGGTGGAAGACCAAGAGACTGAGAGAAGACCAGGAACTTGCAGGGTTATGTGAGTAAGTTCCCTACAAACTCAGGAAACAGCATTAGTGGGAAAGAAGATCACTGGTACCACTAAGTGATTTGCCATCATTAGTCATGGAGAGCCGTGAAAAGTAAAGTGTTAGTTGCTCAGTTGTGTCTGACGCTTTGTGACTCCATGGGCTATAGTTCGTCAGGCTCCTCTGTCCATGGGATTCTTCAGGCAAGAATATTGGAGTAGGTAGCCATTCCCTCTTCCTGACCCAGGGATTGAACTTAGGTCTCCTGCATTGCAGGCAGATTCTTGACCATATGAGTCACCAGGGAAGCCCTGCTGTGAAAAGTAAAACACTTTATATACCAACAGAGAAAATGGCATCTTATAAGGGACTCTTCTGGAGCCTCTATTATATCCTGAAAAAGTCCCTCAAACTGAAGTTTTTTTTCAGCTAATGACTTGGGAAATGTATTAGTATTTTATAAAAGTATTTTAAAAAAATCAGACTCTTCTATTTTTGGTTGACAATTTTACGCTTAGGAAGCACAGATATTTCAGAAACAGTATTGTTTATAGGTAAACAGTTTTCTTACTGTTGTAAATTCCAGAGAATCACTGGGACTTAACAGGTAAGTATATAAACTATGAATTTCAGATGAGGTGGAGGTGGACTAAAATTTCAGATATCCAGGAATATTTAGAAAAATTTTGAGAAGATTCATTTCAGTTAGAAAAGTCTGGGAGTTTAACTTTTAGATGGTATTATACCATTTATTTTAACTTAAATAATCTCTTCAAAAGGAATTGGTTGACATTTGTTATAGCCTCACCTTCACTTAAGGCTCTCTGTATGTTCTGACATATGGTCAGCTCTTAGCAAATGGTATTTCCCTCTTTTCCTTTTTCCATATTGGTTATGAAATCATTTATTAGCTGAACTATTAGGCAAGTGTTGCTGTCAATGAAAGATAAAATTTAATGTAACTGTGAGGTATCCTTGACAAAGCATTCTGAAAGAAAAAATAAAATATTGTTATATTTTAAAAGCCCACTTTCAATTTAGATGGAGATATTAAACTGTATACCACAATATCCCAAATATGATCAAGGATCTTTTGCCATTTGAAAATATACTTTCAAGAATTATTTTAAAAGGCCTAATTTATCAGAGCAATATTATTAATGTGAATAGATTCTCTTGAGGTTTTCTTTCATAGTTTGCTGTTGCTCCTAAAAATGGGGCAATTTAGTGTATTGGCCAGGACAGGTTAGGTGTGCCTTCTGCCCTCTGCACAAAGCCATGTAACACTTCAAACGATAACTGTGGATGTACCTGGGCAAGAAAAATAGTAGCTATATTCAATATACAAAGGCTATCAAAATGAAATATAACACCTTTAGTATTTTATAGTTTGCAAAGCCCTGTTACATATATTATCTTTGTTGATCCTCATAACAACCTTACGTTGTATATATGTGTGTGTGTGTGTGTGTAAAGCTCAGAGGTTAAATGACCAAGAATAAACTAACAAGTGGCTAATTTGTGACACAGATCCAAAGCCTCAGTTATCATGTGCAGTACCATTCCCTCTATACTTTTGCATGTAAGAAGCAGATATCATTTTTAAAACTTCTAAGTATTCAATCAGGGACAATGAGAAGTTTCACATGGCTAGGTTTTGCTAGATTTAAGGAGCCTTACAAGTGCTAATATTATTCAGCTATGTAACTGGCTACCACAGAAAGCAATGATGACTAGAATGGTTAGGCAGAGGCTAGATGGCCATCTGTCGAGCTTCCTGTAGGACTGGATGACCTTTAATATCATTTCCAATTTGGAGATTCCAAGACTGGTGACAATGATGCTGTTTCAGCCAGTTGCCAAGTAACTTGTCTGTTGTTTTTCCTACCTGTCACACACAGCAATGATAGTAAGCATCATTTTCCTTATATACCATGATGAATTTACATCATAGTGTCTTATTATCAATTAGCATTCCCGAAGTTTCTTATCTCTATGGTGTTCAAATCTATTCTAAAATTGCTGCCAAAATTTCATTTTAAAAGGTGTACAAATAAAATTCCTTTGATGGATGACATACTTTAAAGCCATATCCCTTATTGCTTCCCCTTTCTTTTCAAGCATCATCATTCATACCCTTCTCAGTCTACCATTGCTTGTACTGATTAACTGAGTGACTCCTTCATTCATCCACTCATTCTGTAAACATTCATTGAATCTATGAGCAGAACACTCTATGTAGTTAAGAAAGTACAAGATGAGACTTAGAATCTTACTAGCTATCGGTGGTAAAGCAGAGGAATCAATTCATGTCAGTTCAACATGTATTTATTAGGGAACAAACAGTAGGGTTACATAGTATCTGCTTCAGAAGATGCACCACCAAAAATGAATGAATTGGTTTCTGAATCCAGATAAATTGCCTAAGTCTAGGAGAAGGCAATGGCACCCCACTCCAGTACTTTTGCCTGGAAAATCCCATGGACTGAGGAGCCTGGTGGGCTGCAGTCCATGGGGTTGTTAAGAGTCTGACACGACTGAGCGACTTCACTTTCACTTTTCACCTTCATGCATTGGAGAAGGAACTGAAGTGACTTTGCAGCAGGAGGTACAAGGCTTACTTTCTCTTACTCTTTGGATATAAAGCAGATGAAACTCACCACTCTACAGAAACTATCCAGTGTCAGATATAAACACATACAAAGCCAGCAACACATACATATATAAAGAACAATGCTTTGCTACTATAAAGCACTTTATTCTTACCTCAAGAAAACTCAAGTGCTCTGTCAAATGTTTTGAAAGTTTTCATAGATTTTTGCTGAACTCTTGTATCAACGGCCAGCTTATGTTTGCAACTGATGAATGAAGTTTGCTTACTTTTAGGGGAAAGATACGCGTGAAATAACAAACGTAACTAATTCATCATTTGTGTAAGTAACTCCTTTGTTGAACCTGATTATAGCTTTTAAATATTGGGAGACTATTTCCTCAGTATTTTTCTGCTGTTCACACAAAAGATCTGGACCTGTCATTTGGACCCTCACCTGGGCCTAAGCATAGGATAACTCACAACATGGCAACTGGCTTTCATCAGCGTGAGCACTTAAAGTGAAAAAATGGAAATCAGAGTTATTTTGAAACTTAATTATAGAAATGAGATGCCACCATTTTGCATATTCCCTCTCCAATATTTGTGCCTGGGAAATCCCATGGACAGAGGAACCAGGTGGGCTATAGTCCATGGGGTTGCAAAAGAGTCACAACACAACTTAGCGAATAAACAACAACAACAAGCTCCTTCGAAGCAAGGCACTAGATCCCACCCACACTTCAGGGGAGGGGATTGTATGGGACAGAGGAAGCAGAGGTTGGCATCATTGGTAATCTTCCCGGCTGCTACCACAGGATAAATCCTACCAGACTGCTTTTGTTGTGGTATCTACAACATACAACCAAACCAAAAAAACCTGAGTCATTTTTAGTTTTCCTTCTTTTAATTAATGACAAAGTGAAACAGATACTAATATAAATGTCCATCAGATATGTCCTCTTTGCTTCATTGTCTTTGTTACACCCCACTTTCAGATTTTCATTTCTTCTTGATTGGATTAGTACTTTTTATTCATTCTTATGCCTTTTCAGTTCAGTTCAGGTCAGTCGCTCAGCTGTGTCCCACTCTTTGGGACCCCATGAACCGCAGCATGCCATGCCTCCCTGTCTATCACCAACTCCTGGAGTTAACTAAAACTCACGTCCATCCAGTCGGCGATGCCATCCAGCCATCTCATCCTCCTTCGTCCCCTTCTCCTTCTGCCCCCAGTGCCTCCCAGCATCAGAGTTTTTTCCAAAGATTCAACTCTTTGCATGAGGTGGCCAAAGTATTGGAGTTTCAGCCTTAGCATCAGTCCTTCCAGTGAAGACCCAGGACTGATCTCCTTTAGAATGGACTGGTTGGATCTCCTTGCAGTCCAAGGGACTCTAAAGAGTCTTCTCCAGCACCACGGTTCAAAAGCATCAATTTGTCGGCCCTCAGCTTTCTTCACAGTCCAACTCTCACATCCATACGTGACCACTGGAAAAACCATAGCCTTGACTAGACGGACCTTTGTTGGCAAAATAATGTCTCTCCTTTTTAATATGCTATCTAGGTTGGTCATAATTTTCCTTCCAAGGAGTAAGCGTCTTTTAATCTCATGGCTGCAGTCACCATCTGCAGTGATTTTGGAGTCCCAAAAATAAAGTCTGACACTGTTTCCCTATCTATTTCCCATGAAGTGATGGGACCAGATGACGTGATCTTAGTTTTCTGAATGTTGAACTTTAAGCCAACTTTTTCACTCTCCTCTTTCACTTTCATCAAAAGGCTTTTTAGTTCCTCTTCACTTTCTGCTATAAGGGTGGTGTCATCTGCATATCTGAGGTTATTGATATTTCTCCCGGTAATCTTGATTCCAGCTTGTGCGTCTTCCAGCCCAGCGTTTCTCATGATGTACTCTGCATATAAGTTAAATAAGCAGGGTGACAATATACAGCCTTGATGTACTCCTTTTCCTATTTGGAACCAGTCTGTCGTTCCATGTCCAGTTCTAACTGTTGCTTCCTGACCTGCATATAGGTTTCTTAAGAAGCAGGTCAGGTGGTCTGGTATTCCCATCTCTTGAAGAATTTTCCACAGTTTATTGTGATCCACACAGTCAAAGGCTTTGGCATAGTCAATAAAGCAGAAATTGTTGTTTTTCTGGAACTCTCTTGCTTTTTCAATGATCCAGCTGATGTTGGTAATTTGATCTCTGATTCCTCTGCCTTTTCTAAAACCAGCTTGACCATCTGGAAGTTCACGGTTTACGTATTACTGAAGCCTGGCTTGGAGAATTTTCAACATTACTTTACTAGCATGTGAGATGAGTGCAATTGTGTAGTAGTTTGAGCATTCTTTGGCATTGCCTTTCTTTGGGATTGGAATGAAAACTGCCCTTTTCCAGTCCTGTGGCCACTGCTGAGTTTTCCAAATGTGCTGGCATATTGAGTGCAGCACTTTCACAGCATCATCTTTCAGGATTTTAAATAGCTCAATTGGAATTCCATCACCTCCACTAGCTTTGTTCATAGTGATGCTTTCTAAGGCCCACTTGACTTCACATTCCAGGATGTCTGCCTCTAGGTGAGTGATCACACCATTGTGATTATCTTGGTCTTGAAGATCTTTTTTGTACAATTCTTCTGTGTATTCTTGCCACCTCTTCTTAATATATTCTGCTTCTGTTAGGTCCATACCATTTCTGTCCTTCATCGAGCCCATCTTTCCATGAAATGTTCCCTTGGTATCTCTAATTTTCTTGAAGAGATCTCTAGTCTTTCCCATTCTATTGTTTTTCTCTATTTCTTTGCATTGATCCCTGAGGAAGGCTTTCTTATCTCTCCTTCCTATTCTTTGGAACTCTGCATTCAGATGCTTATATGTTTCCTTTTCTCCTTTGCTTTTTTCTTCTGTTCTTTTCACAGCTATTTGTAAGGCCTCCCCAGACAGCCATTTTGCTTTTTTGCATTTCTTTTCCATGGGAATGGTCTTGATCCCTGTCTCTTGTACAGTGTCACGAACCTCATTCCATAGTTCATCAGGCACTCTATCAGATCTAGTTCCTTAAATCTATTTCTCACTTCCACTGTATAATCATAAGGGATTTGATTTAGGTCATACCTGAATGGTCTAGTGGTTTTCCCTACTTTCTTCAATTTAAGTCTGAATTTGGCAATAAGGAGTTCATGATCTGAGCCATAGTCAGCTCCCGGTCTTGTTTTTGCTGACTGTATAGAGTTTCTCCATCTTTGGCTTCAAAGAATATAATCAATCTGATTTTGGTGTTGACCATCTGGTGATGTCCATGTGTAGAGTCTTCTCATGTGTTGTTGGAAGAGGGTGTTTGCTATGATGAGTGCGTTCTCTTGGCAAAACTCTGTTAGCCTTTGCCCTGCTTCATTCCGTATTCCAAGGCCAAATTTACCTGTTACCCCAGGTGTTTCTTGACTTCCTGCTTTTGCATTCCAGTCCCCTATAATGCAAAGGACATCTTTTTTGGGTGTTAGTTCTAAAAGGTCTTGTAGGTCTTCATAGAACCGTTCAAGTTCAGCTTCTTCAGCGTTACTGGTTGGGGCATAGACTTGGATTACTGTGATATTGAATGGTTTGCCTTGGAAACGAACAGAGATCTTTCTGTCGTTTTTGACATTGCATCCAAGTACTGCATTTAGGACTCTTTTGTTGACCATGATGGCTATGCCGTTTCTTCTGAGGGATTCCTGCCCGCAGTAGTAGATATAATGGTCATCTGAGTTTAATTCACCCATTCCATCCATTTTAGTTTGCTGATTCCTAGAATGTCGACGTTCACTCTTGCCATCTCCTGTTTGACCACTTCCAATTTGCCTTGATTCATGGACCTGACATTCCAGGTTCCTATGCAGTATTGCTCTTTACAGCATCAGACCTTGCTTCTATCACCAGTCACATCCACAGCTGGGTATTGTTTTTGCTTTGGCTCCATCCCTTCATTCTTTCTGGAGTTATTTCTCCACTGATCTCCAGTAGCATATTGGGCACCTACTAAACTGTGGAGTTCCTCTTCTAGTATCCTATCATTTTGCCTTTTCATGCTGTTCACAGGGTTCTCAAGGCAAGAATACTGAAGTGGTTTGCCATTCCCTTCTCCAGTGGACCACATTTTGTCAGAACTCTCCACCATGACCCTCCCATCTTGGGTGGCCCCACATGGCATGGCTTAGTTTCATTGAGTTAGACACGGCTGTGGTTCGTGTGATCAGATTGACTAGTTTTCAGTGATTATGATTTCAGTGTGTGTGCCCGCTGATGCCCTCTCATGACACCTACCGTCTTACTTGGGTTTATCTTACCTTGGACGTCGGGTATCTCTTCACAGCTGCTCCAGTGAAGTGCTCCGCTGCTCCTTATCTTGGACAAGGGGTATCTCCTCATGGCTGCCCCTCCTGACCTTGAATGTGGAGTAGCTCCTCTCTGCCCTCCTGTGCCTGTGCAGCCACCGCTCCTTGGATGTGGGGTTGCTCCTCTAGGCCATGCTTCTGCGTGGTCCATCGCTAATTCCTGTCTAATTAATATTTGACAGCGACTGTTTTCTGGTTCAATCTCCTATCCAAGTCTTTTATACAGCTTGTGGGGCAACATCACTGAATTCCTAGTGCTGAACACAGCATCTAGACATGGCGCACATGCAAATATTTTTGCCTGAATGATTGGGTATTACAGGCAGAATGGGAGTCAGTAATAAAAACTCCTGAAATATTTCAGTGCCACTGGATCCTCCTTATTTTATCCCATTGGGGAAAGTGTTGAGTCCACTTTTTTCCCAATCATACATAGTTTCCTCTTGTTCCCCCCACCCCGAGTCCTAATCTTTTACCTGTGACTTTTCTGAAAAGTGATCTTGACTTCTTTTTCCTTGAAACACCTCCATCATCTGACATATTATCATAAGTAAAAAAATTGCCAGGTGTATGCAAGTGTGGTTCTTAGCATAAACTTTTTAATACAAACTAATGAAACAAAAAGCTATTATATAGTTCGGTGTGAAAACCAACTAAAATGTCCTTCTGAAATGTACAACATACTTTCTTTACAAAAAAGTCCTGTCTAGCATACATCTACTATTTACTGAGGTTAAAATAACATCAGCAACAGTAGCTGTTTAACTCCCACCAAGAATTTATTCTATTATTATTAATTTCCTCTATATTTTAAGTATTTTTAATCTAACAAATTGCATTGATTAAAGTAATAAAATGATAAATTGTTTCTACCTTTTTCAGTCAAAAATAAAAGCTGGAGCTTCATAAGCTACCAAATGGGACTTTTGCTTACCTGCTTTATACGTGTTAAAAATCAAAATAAAATATAGCAGAGTAATGGATACAATTCGACTGAATTTTAGTACCATTTTCTTGATTGAAAAAATAATTTCCTTTAAAATTTTTGAAATGCTCAAGATATAGTAAACATATCATAGTGTAACATAATGCAAGGAACTCTGATTTGAAGACTCCTGGTGTTACTCTATAAATATTATAATCAGCAGCATTTTAAAACTAGAAAAATTGAGAGATTATTTGAGTAACATTTAATGTGCAATTAAAAGTTCTGCTGCTGCTGCTGCTAAGTCACTTCAGTCGTGTCCAATTCTGTGCGACCCCAGAGACGGCAGCCCACCAGGCTTCCCGGTCCCTGGGATTTTCCAGGCAAGAACACTGGAGTGGGTTGCCACTTCCTTCTCCAATGCATGAAAGTCAAAAGTGAAAGTGAAGTCGCTCAGTCGTGTCCGACTCTTTGCGACCCCATGGACTTCAGCCTACCAGGCTCTTCTGTCCATGGGATTTTCCAGCAAGAGCACTGGAGTGGGGTGCCATTGCCTTCTCCATAAAGTTTGGGGAGGGAGGAGGGAGGAGGGTTCAGGATGGGGAACACATGTATACCTGTGGCGGATTCATTTTGATATTTGGCAAAACTAATACAATTTGTAAAGTTTAAAAAAAAATAAAATAAACTGCAAAAAGATTGAGTAGATGATATCATTTGGTCAGTTTGTCTTGTTCAATTATTAAAAACTGGTAATACATAGTATCTCATAGCCTACTATATCTCAGTTACTTTAAGGATATGATGAGATATGTTTTTGACTCCAGCTAAGCAAGGTGGGGCCTGTGACAGATGGCACTCTGGTTGTCCCAATGTGCCATATAATTGGTATTGCTTTTAATGTGTATGTAGTCACAAAAAAGTTTGAGAAGCAATGCCTTAAGTATCCATTTCCACTTTTCAGGAATCAGTCACACCAGTTTCTTAGTATTCTTCTAGAAATAGTTGATGTCTGTTATAAAGATGTATGTATCTCTATATGTCACTTTTTCATAAATGGTAATATGAACATATATGCTTTGATGTAGCCTGCTTTTTTCGCTTAATAGTGTACCTTGGAATTTGCTCCCTGTCAGTCAGTATGTATAGTGCTACTTTGTGGTTTTTCCCTGTTGTATAATGCTACTTATTGAATAGATATGTTATCTTTATTTACAAGTGGTACATTTTAAGAAGTTTTATTAATATCTGCCTGAGGTAGGTATATCTTCTTTATATGAGATCTACTTCAACAAAAAGAACTTTTAAAACTTCTTAAAACTGCAGTGGTTTATGTCACTGATGGTCACTTTCCACTGTGGAAGTTTTCCTAGATGTCAGTTTTCTCTCCTTGACTGTGTTTCTAGCTGGGCTTTTATTGTACAAGCAGAATGTTTTTGATCAGATTCTATTATAGGACAGTTGTAATTCTGTCAAGTACATTGCACACATTTAAAATATTGTCTAAATATTTATTCACATGATGGATTACTATGGCTCACAAAAGGTAGTTATGACTTATTGAGTAAATAATTTTAGTTTTGAAAAATTTGGAAAGGCTTTTGAAGGGGTCATGATGATGTCTCATGTCAGTTATGAGAAACAGCCACTGGATGCC